>NW_026606066.1:1642500-7347500 GCF_029834395.1 Sorex fumeus
ATATAAAGATTCAATAGTATGTAAAGATTGGTTATGTATTAGAAATTTGAGAAAGAAGAAAAGGTGAGTCAGGGTGACTCCTAGATTTTGCCTTGAGTAACTGGATAGGCAGTGGAACCATTTGATGAAATTATGAATGGGCTTATATATGCTATTATAATGGTGAAGGAGTGCTAATCATGATTTCATTTTTAGTAAGATAAATGCGAGATGACTACCGATGTCCAAGATATGTTAAGTAGGCAATAGATTTCAGTGAAACAGTCTGAGCTAGGATGTGTAAATGTGAGTGCCATTAATATGTGAGTGGTATATAGTGACAAGTCAGACTGAGATCATGCAGTAGTGAGATTTCAGGTAGAGAGAACATAGAACCTAGTTGTCATCTCAGTGTTGGACAAAATAAGTGGTTCTATAGAGAGTGGGGATGGGGGCAGACGAAGCAGGACCAAACTGGGAACTGGTGGTTATTGAAATAGAAGGTAACTGGGTGATTTTGACATATGTTTTAACATAACAAGAGTGAGAGTTTAATATAGAAGCTTTAAACTTTGTCAAATACTGATATCAAGTTCAGAAAGAAATCACTGTTTGACAACACTGAGAATTGTGTTGGTATTGCAGAGTAATTTTGGTAGAACTGTAACTTTGGAAGCCAGAATGGAAGGACTTGAGGAATGGTCATGAGACATAGGGACTATGAGAGGTATTACCCCTGAGCTCAAGTGACAGGAAGAACATAGTATGTGAGGTTATGATCTAGCCAGGGAAGTCAATTAGGTTTTTCACATGGAAGAAAAGCTCTGGTATCTGACTTGAAGTATGAAGGTGATTAGGAAAATCTTGAGAGGAAAAGGCACAGGGAAGATTGTGGCTGGGCATAACTTGCCCTGAACCAAGAAACGAAAAAAGGCCAGAGAATGCAGGAAAGGAGAGTTTGAGGGGGTACTCAGAGATCCTAGCTGTGTGAGACAATTTAATCTTATTTGTGTACCTAAATGTAATGGAATGTTATTGAAAGTTTTTTTTTTTAAAGTAAGCTTTGTGGTCTTGAAATATGTGGAGAGTACAGGAAAAGAAAACAGGAGGCGAATAAGTAGCTAAAGAGAAACAAATTAAGAGATTTCTGAAGTGAGTGGTCTAGTTGAGAAATAGTGGCAGCTCATTCTAAGCATTTAGATCAGTGAGGGGATTATGTCATGGAAACTCTTCATAGAACAAAGAAACAAGTTCAATAATAGTAGTAAAAAAAGTGCTTTATCTTTAGAAATGAGCACAATCTTGCATTTGACAATATCTCATGTTAATTTATTCTCTTGACTAATTGTTCCTCGGAGAAATTGAACTCATTCACCATTAGGTTTGACATGTTAAATTAATCAGATCTCTTTAAATGCTTCCAAATTCTGAAAGCATCAGACAGTTTAAAACTGCATCCATATTTATCATCACTCTTTTTGATATGATACACAAAGAAAAATAGCTTCATTCATTCCTATATATAAACCAGGATATATTTCTAAAGACATGAGGACATTTATTGTTTTACAAATTATTTCCCTATTATTTAAGATGAACTCACTGTCTTAAACTTCACTGTTATCACTGTATTATTGATGAAAAAGAACCTTAAAATATGATGTTCAAAACTGCAATATAATATTGATTGTATTTGAATTTCTTTAATTTCTCATTTGCTTTTGGATTTTGATACTGCTTTTATAAAAGATTTTCTCATTTCTATAATGAGATATGGTGTCTATACTGCATTTCTTATTACATTGTCATTTTCTTTTAATAGAACTCAAAATGAAGTATCCATTTTTGGCTAGGAGCAAAATGAAATTCATTTGCTGATATGCAGAACTAACAATCCCTATTGTATTGGCTTTAGTCTTGCAAAATCCTTCATGATGTACACTCAGTGGACCTTGTCTAGAATCTTACCCACCTTTCCACATTTCTTATGGATATTTAATATTCTCTCACAAAATCTATCATGCCTTTATACTGAATCCTTCCATTATGTTTTAATGCCTCAGTTAGATATAATTGATCACTTTACAGCTTATCATTGTCTGGACTTAAGATTTGATCTCTATTTGAACAGATTAAAATATCCAAAAATAATTACTGCAAATATTTAGATAAATCAATGATTTAAGAGGGACATATTCAGTCTTAAAAGAATGTTCTACCTGCATCTGTGTCTATAATTTATAAAATCTTAATCTGAAAGAGGATTCAATTGATTGGCCTCAAGAATATTGAAAAGGTATTTTTATTTTTTAAGCAGAATTTAATTTATTCTGTCACTTTCTTTCCTCCTATCATTAGATTACTAAAATAAATTTATTATGTAATAAATTCTTACTAAATGTAATTTTAGTGATCTAGTGTGCATAAATTTTTGGATTTTTGACAACATTTGTTATGAAAATTTTAAATTAGGTACAATTAGCACCCACCATTCATCTTCATCAACTGTCAATACCTGGACAATAATCTTTTGTCACCATTATACCAAGGTGTTGATCAGGTATGTAGAACACATGTAGTGCTTGGGGTTGAACTTAGTGTCTGTACATGTCAAGCCTATGCTTCATCACTTAAGCCACTCCCTGGTCCTATTTAATGAAGACATTTGGCTGTTCTTTGGAAATTCTCATTTTTCAGATTGGTCTATTTACTTGATTTTGTTATTTCCTTCCTTCCTTCCTTCCTTCCTTCCTTCTTTCCTTCCTTCCTTCCTTCTGTCTTTCTCTATGTTTTTGAAATATGCAATTTGTGTATTCAAAAATTAGTCTGGTCCTTGTTTGGCTACTGAGAAGCAACTTCTAATTCTTGGAGCACCCAGCTTGATAGACTGTTTTTGTACCACTGGGATTAACAAACAAATTGTGTGGACACAGAATTTCCTTATTCTCCAAGTCTACCTAAACTATGAGATAACTTCTCCAAAGAATATTTCTACCTTTCCACACCTTGCTTGCTCCCCAAAACATATTTCTGTCAGGGCTTTCTCCAATTGAAAAAACACAATTACCTTTCTCTTCATGTCTGAAGGATATTTTTGCTGATATAAGTTTACATATTTTTCTATTACCCCATTTTTATATTAACTACCAGACTGACCCAGTGGCATTATTAGATGAAAATTAATATATTTTTCTTTGACAATTTTTTCTCCATAGTTATCATTGTAATGATTCAGCAAATACTTAACATTTGATGGCTTCTTTTCTGTAAATGTTGATGTACTGTTGGTATCTTGTCAATCTGAGTTACACATTTAAAAATTCCTAAGAAACTTTGACTCATCTTTTTGAAACCTTGAAAAAAATTGAATTTTTAAGGTATTGGAAAATGATTTCTCTAATTCTGCCATGTATTATAGCATTCTTCTATAATAATAATAATAATAATATTTTCTTTATTAAGTATTTAGGTGATATATATATATATATGGTTGCTATCACTCCATCCCAAATATATGTATGTATTATATATTTATATTGTCCAGGCTGATATATATATATATATATATATATATATATATATATCTCCCTGGACTCTGCGCCAGGCTGTTTTCACGTGGGGAGCCCCAGAGTGGGGTGGGTGAGAGCCCTTCCCGCCCCAAGGGTCCCAGCCCAGCAGCTAACCTCCACTACCCAACTGCTGCCATGCTCTAGGTCGCTTTCCGGACCATAATTACTACACCATATTTGATGGGGTTCAGACAATAGGCAACAAATCATAGAGAGAAATATATAAATACATGCCTCTGGGAGAGTATGGCAAGCTATCGAGAGTATCGTGCTCTCATGGGCAAGCCTGGTAAACTCCCCGTGGATATTTGACATGCCATAAACAGCAATGACTACAGGTCTCATTCCCCTGACCCTGAAAGAGCCTCCAATTGTTGGGAAAAGACGAGTAAGAAGAAGCTGCTAAAAGCTCAGGACTGGGAGGAATAGAGACATTTACTGGCACCTGCTCGAGTAAATCGATGAACAATGGGGTGACAGTGATACAGTGATATATTTGATGGGTGGGAACAGCCAGCACTGCTCTGGGTTTACTCCTGCCTCTTTACTTCTCAGAAGTAACTTACTCAGAAGTCACCTTGGGGTGTTTGAGGGACCAAAACAATGGGTTAGCTGCATGCTAGACAAGTGCTTACCCACCATGCTATCTTGGGCCTCATAGCTGTTATATCTTAAAAGAAGAATAGATATTTTATTTTGACCTGGTTTATCACAAGTTCCAGAATATTCATAATACAAAGCAAGAACCTAGGATCATGCGATGTGAAGCCTTTTTAACTTCTACTTAACTGAAGAGTTTAAACTGCTGTGATAATAAAAGCAATTTAAAAGTTCTAGAAGTGCTATCAAAAAGTACTTTTTTGTCGGTAAGAGATTGGGGAACCAACATCCTTGAGATTTCTTCTTTCTGCTATTTCAGGAGAAATGTCAGGAGTCACAAGGTGTCACCAAGTCACATTTCATAGCAGTTACTGCCCTTTGCTGGCTGATTAACCATTGTAATCATCATGGACTCAACACTTAGGTGGTCAACAGTTACATTTAATTAATAGTTTGTGTCTGAGCAAGGCCTGTTCATTCTTTCTTCCATGCTTCTAGCTGCAAGAGCTGAGAAACAGCCAAAAGGGTGCTCTCAGTGATATTTCCTTCTGACTCACTTCCCGAAGCAGTTAGATTCCTTCAGAAGTTAATAAGAATTAAGTGAGTAAATACAGTGTTTTCCCTCCAACCCCTCAGAAAGCAGGAGGGGTTGCTTTTGTTTGTGTCATCTCTGCTGAGATAATGACAGACTGGAAATGACCCAATAGTTCTCCTGAGATAGGCTGGCCAAGTAGCTAGAATCAAACATGTTTGTGTCCATGTGTATATTTAAAGATAGCTTGATTTTCCCTGCACTTTATTTATTTATTTTTCTAATGGGGTCATACCTGGCAATACACAGGAGTTACTCCTGGCTATGCACTTAGGAATTACTCCTGATGGTGCTTGAAGGACCATATGGAATGTTGGTAATCGAACCCGGGTTGGCTGCATGCAAGGCAAATGCCCTATCACTCCAGCCCTGGTTTTCCATGTACTTTAAAGACTAAAATTATTAAACACACAAACACACATACACAAACACATGCACACACAAACACACACATACACACATGTGTGCATGCACACACAGACACAAGCACACACACATACACTCACCAAGAAAACTATGCAGGAAGCATTAAGGCAACTCCGGGTAGTATGTTCCATTATCATTCCTGTTTTCCTCTCTTTTTCTTAGCTCAAATGACTAGGAGGTCACTCCTAGCCACTCCTTTATTAGAAAAGTGTCAAACTTTCTTTGATTCTTCCTTCTACTAGAAATATTCTTCCTAATCTTCCATCAGAGAATGGAGTCATTCCCTTAATATTCTCAAAGGAATAGTGTTGGATCAAAGATAACTGAAATGGCAATATACTCATTCATCCTCTCCTTTCTTTCCCTATTGAGTACTTTACAGGGAAGAGAGTTTTTAGCACATGGGGAGTAGCAGGTACGTATCAGTGTAGACAGCATCCAAGAGCACCGAGAAGAGAGAATCTTGGTTTCAGAATTGCTTTGATGGGTAGGCCTAGGGCACGTCTTCAGCTTGTTTCTATATTCACGTATCTGTGGGTGCAGAACAGAGACAGATTGTGCAGTAAGACGTGCTTTTGGGGGTGATCGCATCATGATAGCACTCTTGGTTAACACATGTTCTCAGCTTGGCCTCATGGTCTGAGTCAGCAGCCTCACATTTTATGTCAAAAATGTTCTTTCATCCCACTTGGAGTGGGCAGAGTGAGAGGTGACATTTGCGATAAAATTATTCAGTACAGGTACTAAGAACACTTCCCACAGTGCAAACAGATGCCCTTATGTTAGCCAACTCTGGCTGTTCCTCCCCTTTGAAATGCGATTTCTCCTGCAGAAATTGCTTTCTATGATACTATATTTCTCTGTTCTAAGAACATGTGGTGGGGGTAATTGTTACCTAAATACCAAAATTTTAAAAATATCTGGAATATAGTAGCACTGTAGCACTGTCCTCCTGTTGTTCATCGATTTGCTCGAGTGGGCACCAGTAACATCTCACAACATATCATGAGTCTTGTTGTTACTGTTTTTGGCATATCAAATAGGTCACGGGTAGCTTACCAGGCTTTGGCATGTGGGCGAGATACTCTCAGTAGTTTGCGGGGCTCTCTGAGAGGGGCGGAGGAATTGAACTCAGGTCAGCCATGTAGGCTGCGTGCAAGGCAGCTGTGCTATTGCTCCAGCCAGGAATATAGTAAGATTTTAAAAATTTATGTATTTATTTTGTATTTGTCTTTTTAAAGATTAGGTAATATTGGTTTTCATATTTTGTATGCTTCTGGAGTACTTTTCTCTATCTCTTTAGGAGTTTGGTTGTCACACCAAGATCACCGCCAAGTATTGAAATCCCTTTACCACGTTCTATTGTAAAACCTCCACCCACTGAGCACCCTCTCTACAACCTCAATTCTAAGAGTTAGAAACCTAAGTTTTCTTTTGGGTTGCTTTTGTCTTTTTATGCATTCTACATATCATTCAGTATTTTTTTCACTATCTTTTCTTTTTCTGGGGGGGGTGTATACGCAACAATATTCATAGCTTACTCTTGGTTCTGCACTCAGGGATCACTCCTGGAGGTGTTTGGGGGCCTATCTGGGATGCCAGGTATTGCACCCTGGTCAGCCACATGCAAGCATCCTACCCACTGTACTATTGCTCCAGTCTTGTCTTTCTCTTTTTGACATGCTCCAAGTTCTTCATATTACCACAAAAGGCAAGACTTGATATTTTCTTATAGCTGAATAATATTCTACTGTTATTTATTGCACAGATTCCTTATCAATTCATTTATCATTAGACACAGGTTATTTCCATATATTGCTAGTTATAAATTGAGTTGCACTGAACATAGGAGTGCATAAATTTCTTTTATAATTTAAAATTTTAGATTTATTAAAAGTAGTGATTTCATATTATCCAGATGGGTATCTAACCATGGAACCACCAGATCTTATAAGTCTGCTTTTAGTATCCTTTGAGAAACTTCTATTTTTTACTTGTGAATAAAGTAGTGACTAACAACAGAAGAAATCCCCTACGGGCACTTCATGAATCAATAGATTAAATGGGTCAATATTTCTTTTCTAGTGTTCTGCAGTTCTTAAGTTTCTGGTTTAGATAACAGCAATAACTATTTGCAAATTCCAAAATGAGTTAATACCTGCAGATACTTTGACTCTAATCCTCTCCCCTCATCTTAAGATCTGGTATTACTACTTCTGTCTAAACTTGGGATGACTGAGCTCAGTATCTCAAGTACAGAAGTCAGGTGTGATTTCTCTCAGGGCTCTGCATTACTTCACATATACTTGTTTGCGTTTTTGAGGGGCCTCCCAAACAGTGCTGAATGGGCCTCACGGTCAATTTTATGATGCTCCGTCAACTGGATCTTATGGTTCAGAGTTCATACCTGGCCAATATAGCACTGCTCACCCTAGCAATGTCGGGCCACCAGAGCCACCCTTGATGACCTTGTGGACCTCGAGCCAGGGCTATACACCATCAGTGATGTTTATGAAGCCAAAGATTTCCAAGTTTAAACCTGGTCCCTGTGCATGCAAGGAATGTGTCCTGCATGATGAGTTTTCTTCCTGTAGACAACGTTATTCTGATCCACTGGGTTTCCTTCTGATGGAAGGAACTACATTTTAACACTTCTTTTATTCTGAAAGGAACTACATTCTAACCCTTTTATTCACAGGAGTACTGTTCATCAGGCATAGCAATTTCTCCTGGCTCCTAGCCAACGCAGAGTGCAAATGCTCTGTCTCTTGTGTCCAGGGAGGAAGTACCAAGTCTTACTGACAAAGACTCAATGTCCCCTGACATCAATCTGGAGAGGAGGCATTTTTCAAATTTATACAAAGTACCTATATTGGAATCTTTGCCATCCTTAATACTTATTTCAGAACTAAGAGTTTCATGAATACTTATTGTTTTCACCTAAAGAATAGATGGAACATTTCTTGGCATGTCAAAACCTCCATTGTTTTAATCTTTTTATAGACTCATCATTCTATAAATAAAATATAAATGCTTATCCAGGGCATCCATACCCCATAAAACCCAGCTCTATTCTATACATATCTCTTCTAAAAGGTACCTGTACCACACTTTTTCCTGATCTTGAGGGTCTTGGATCCCATGCCATGATTATTCCTTTTTCCTGGAGTTCTCTTTCTTTTCATTCCTTAAAATTCTCTGAGTTATTATAAAAATCTTAGGCTAGATATTTTTTGCCTATACCATTTGTTCATATATAATAAAGGCTACCTTCTTTCCCTCTTTTTTATCTTTCCCCCAGGATTTAGGTGGATGGTTTCAGTAGGGTCAAAGGAGTGAGAGTCATCACTTTTTGGTCTCATTCTGTGTTCTGTTATAAATCCATTTATACTTTAGTAGCCTTATTTGGTATTTCCACCATAGTCTCCTAATTTGAGTCTTGAAACCTGGCTCTCTCTGAGTTTTGGCCTGGCTTCCAGTTTATTTGGCTTCTAGTTTTGTTTCTTTGACCACAGCCAACAATGTTCTCTTCTCTGAGTCACTCCCTCACCAATTTCTGCTTGTCAACAACAGTTCTGTGTAGTCCTTTACAGAACAGTTAAGTCAGGACACAGGAATTCTAGCAACAACAACAACAACAACAAGCATGGTAGGTGTGATATTATTTGTTCCATTCACCAAATTCTGAAAAAATCAGTAAGAAACTATTCATCAGTAGATACTCTTCCATCATCTCACTGGAATAGACAGTAGAAGAGAGTCATAGACTTTGTTCTAAAGAGTTTGTAAAGACATTGGAGGGGGTAAAGGCATGAGAAATGATACTGAATGGTACTAGGATATAAGACAGAATATATGGGAATGCTCAAGCAGCTCAGCTGAGGTCAGCATCACCTGGAAACTTGTTAAAATGCTAATTCATAGACCTCATCCCAGGTGCACTGAGTCTTCGAAGAGAGAACACAGCTATCAGCTTTTTAAAATTGTTAATGCTTTTCTCAATTGGCAGACTTTTTTTATATTTAAAGAAAAATGGAGTGCCTACCTTACAGATATGTAGCCATGAATTTGATTTCTGGTACCAACCTATCTGTTGAGCATGAACCCTGTAGAACTTGCTTGTGGTCCTGGTGTTTATTCACTGCCACAAGACAGTCAGGTATGTGAAAGCACCACAACTAACAACTGTGACCAGGTGAATTGCAACCAAGTATGCAACTGATGTCATCACCACAAAAATAGCAAAATAAAGGTAAGAGGGGAAAATAAGAACAGCACAAACAGTGTTCCCATATACCCATCCCACCACACTACTGCCCAGTTGTGTCTATTATTAACATCTTGTACTGCTATATTGCTTTTGTTATAATTAATGTTCTAGTATTTATACCTTATTTATACTGTATGAATAGATTATTTTAGAAACTATTAAGTAGTGGCGTTTTTTATTTTTTTTTATTAGTGAAACACCATGAGTTACAGTTATAGGCTTACAAATTTTGTGCTTGTGTTTCAGTTATACAATGATCAAGTGCCCATCCCTCCACCAGTGCCCGTCATCCATCACCACGGGTCCCAGCATCGCCCCCCACCCCCCATCCCCCCCCATCCCATCCTGCCTCTGTGGCAGGGTATTCCCCCTTGTTCTCTCTCTCTTCTTTTGGGTACTGTGTTTTGCAAGAGAGGCATTGAGTGGCAATCATGTAGTGGCTTTTGTTTACAAAGAATAATTTTTTTCTCCATGTTGTGCAGCTTCCATGAGTCTTACCAAGTACACAGTGCTGTGTGTTTGACATTACAGTCATATATTGTATATGATACATGCAATTACGATTTTCACTTTCCTAAAAATCCTCTGTGTCCCACCTATTCTTGTCCTTTACCACCATAGAAGACATCAACCCTTGTGGCACAAATACTTTTCATGTCTCCAAAAATTTGCCCTTTTAAACATGTAAGATTATTGTAACTAACTATACAATGTAGTCACATGTTTTTCAGACTGATTTTATAGTGCCTTGTATTTATGACCATATTTTTTTCATCGCCTCATGGCTCATTTATTTTCAGAGCTGAATATTATTCCTTTGTCTGGATGTGCCACAGGTATCTTACCATTCTACTCACTGAAGTACAGCTCTGGGCCCACAGCTGAAAGCTTGTCACAAGTGTGTGTGTGTACGTGGGAGGTGGGGGGGTGGGTAGAGGGAAATTTATGATAGAGAAAATACCACTATGCCAATAATAGTTGGGAATGACCATTCTGGACAACAAGTATGTGCTGAAAGTAGATAAAGGGATATACATAATAACTTATCTGTACTTGTATTGCAAACCATAATACCCAGATGGAGAGAGAGAGAGACAAAGAGACAGAGAGACAGAGAGACAGAGAGACAGAGACAGAAACAGAGACACAGAGAGAGACGCAGAGAGAGACACAGAGAAGTGCCTACAATAGAAGCAGATGGGGATGGGGTGAGAGAAGGACATGGGGAACTGGGGACATTGGTGGTGTGAAATGTGCACTGGTGAAAGGACGATTGTTGGAACATTTTATGACTGAAACCCAACCATGAACAACTATGTAACTGTTTATCTCACTGTGGTTCAATTAAAAAAAAAAATCCCACCCCCACCCTTGGAGCTGGAGCAATAATAGAGCTGATAGGGCGTTTGCCTTGCTCACGGCTGACCAGGGTTCGATTCACAGCATCCCATATGGTCCCCTGAGCACCACTAGGAGTAATTCCTGAGTGCAGAGCCAGGAGTAACCCCTGTTCATGGCCAGGTGTAACCCAAAAAGCAAAAAAAAAAAAAAACCCTCAAGCCTGTTGTAAGCAACGATGTGAATTGTGTGTGTGTGTTTGCGTGTGCATGCACACATGTACACATGTGAAAATCCATTTTCAACTTGGGCAAATATCTGAGTGAAAATTTTGCATTACCTAACACCAAGTCATAGTTTTATAAGATATTCGGTAATCTGTTTTCTAAAATGGTTGTATCATTTTACATGAATTAGAGTGCCTGTTCCTCTACATCCTTCTCAATATTTGGTGTTTGATTTATAATAACTTACCTGTGTGTAGTGATATATCATTTTAATTTGTGTTTCTCTTATGATATTTTACAGGATATATTCATGATTATTTGTCAGCTATGTATCTTTACATGATTCATATATTTTCTTTTTAATTCAGTTTTTAGTTTTCTCTCCAGTTTACAATCATTTTAATAATTTCAATACATAGTTTTTTATCAGGTGATACATTTGAAAGTATTTCTCAAATTTTTTGTCTTTTTATCCTCTTAAAGATTTCTAAGGGATTTTTAGATATTTGAGAAACAATGACTACGTTACTGGGGATGTTACAATACTACAATGAATATAGGTATGTGTATCTATATATTTATTAATTAATGCTTTTGTGTACTTGGGATTGATAATAAGCACTGGAATCCTTGAATAATATCAAAGTTCTATTATTATAGATTTTGAAAGTATCCATGTTTTCCAAAGAGGCTGAACTAAATGACATTTTCAACAATAATAAATAAAGGCTCATTTTTCACTGTAATCCTGCTTTCACTTGTTGTTTCCAGAATTTTTTTGATATTGCTCATTTTCAGGGAAATAGGCTATATTTTATTGTTGTCTTAATTTACATTTCCCTCACAATTAGTGATGTTAGCAAGTTTTTCATGTTGGTCATATGCATTTTTTTAAAGTGTCTATTTAGGGCAGATAGTATAGGAGCAAGGTATTTGATTTTCATGTGGCTGCTTTGGCCAATGACAACTCTGATTTGATCCCAGGCATTGTATATGGTCCCACCTGAGCACAGAGCTAGGAATAGCCCCCTGAATAACACCTGTGTCCCCTCCAAAACCAAACAAAAAGACTTGTTTGCTCATCTCCTTCTTTTTTTTTTTTTGATGGTGTTCTTTGCATTTTTGAGCTTGGCAATTTTGTTGTTGAGTGTTTGATACGACTTTGGTGTTAGCTCTTTCCAGCTGTATGGTGAAGCAAATATTTTCTCTCCCTCAATAGCTATCTTTTTATTTCAGTTGCCATTTTTTTCACAGCAGAGTTTTTTGTTTTTGTTGTTTGTAGTTTCATATAATCCCACGTTTACTTTTGCATTTCTTTTCTTTGCCAATGGGAACAAATCATTGACAAATTCTCTGACTCAATGTCACAGAGATTTCTGTCTATGTTTTTCCTCAATAAGACCGAAAGAATTTGGATCTTATATTGAAGTGTTTAATCTGTTTTACTTAACATTATGTATGGTGTGAGATAGTCTAGTTTAATTATTTTGCACATGACTGACCACTTTTTCATTTATTAAACAAATTTTCTTTTATTTATGTACTTAGCTTTGCTGTTATAAATCAACTCTCCATAAATATGAAGGTTTACCTCGATGCTCTCAATTTTATTTCACTTATATGAGAAATTTCTCTTTATTACAGTATGACATAGAAGTTACTATAACTTTATAATACAAAGTTATACACTAAAACTTTATAATATGATTTAAAGTTAGTGAATGCAATGCCTCCCACATTTTTCCTTTGGATTTGATTTGGAAGTTTTATGGTTACATATGAATTTTCGCATTATTTTTCCTATATCATTAAAGAATGCTATGAGAGTTTTGATGGGGATTACATTGAATCTGTGTAGTGTTTAGGATAGGATGGTCATTTAAACAATGTTAATTCTTCCCACCGAAGAACTAGTAATATATTTTTTATTTCCTTTTGTCTTCTATTTATTTTTTCATTCTTTTTGTTTTCATTATACTTCTACTTATTTTTATTAATTGATTTTAACTTAACTTAATTATAGTCAGAAATAATAATAGCCTCAGTCTGAGTCATAGATTTAGGAACCTGAAAAATGGAAGTATGGAGTTCATATGCAACCATGATCTGGGGTAGAGTAAGACAGGGAGAAATTAAAAATTCAAAGAGGTTTTCTGTTAAATAAGGGAGAAGGAGATGGCCACAAGATAATAGCCTGAATGTGGACTCCACCCCTTACCTGGCGTCTCCTACAACCATCTTGTTCCGATTCCATAGGAGTGTTTCCCTTATCAGGTTGCCTTTGCTGTGGAAACATCATAGCCATGAAGGAGAAAAAAGAATGTCTATTGCTGCATCCTGTGGTGCTGCATACCACATTCCATTCCTCATAAAACCAAGAATTAAGTTTAAAGAGAAGTAAATGTTGTGTTCAAGAAATAAAAAGCCTGCTGACTACATTTTCTTCCCCATTAATACCAAGCAAACATTTTTTATTTCACTCAGCTGTTCTGAATTCTAAGCTGGAAGTCCTTTTTAAGATCCACAATTAATCACCTGACAGAAGGAAGTCAGGAGGTGTGGGTGGGAAATGAGCAAACGGAGTTGGTTGGAGAATAGCTGCACTGGGCTCCTTGTGGAAACACACAATTACAGCGACTTAAAGGACGTGCACCGTGGGCAGCAATTTCCATTTACCCACAGGTCTCCATTCTGCTGAATGAAAGCAGCAGGAAAACAAGCAGATGGACATATATGATCATATACATTTTAAGCACTCTTGACAGCCTCATTTTTTTTGTTGGTGCTGGCCACACAATTTGGGAAATTGAAGAAATCACAGTTAGGAATCTTAGTTTTCAAATGATGAAACATTCCGCTGCTTCTTCAGAGAGAAACATGTGCCTTGCAGATGAGTGTATGGGGGCCCATCCCAAAGACATGGCTTCATCTTAGCAGTTAGTATCTCATTATTACTTTCCATGGCTATGTAAGCACCTGGAATCATCCACCTGTCAAACACCAAAGCTTCATTTGCTTCTCTATTTTGTTCTTCTATTTCTCCTTCTGCAGATTGTCTAGATGGGTATGCATTCAACTTGCTTAATTTGTGAGACAATGAGAACACCTTTGAATTCTAAATTTAGCATCTGTAGAACACTGTGTATTATATATGCATATATGTGTATATATATATATATATATATATAATTTAGGCATTTTCTTTCTTCTCCAGCAACATAGGTAGGTTATGTGATTTTTTTTAAGTTACATTGCTTGATCTGGATCTAATTCTAGTTAGTCAAGTACTTAATCATTCAATCATAGTTTAATTATCAGCAGTGTTTTGCAAATAATTTTCCCAGCCCTCATATATACAGATGACTCAGGCATAGCATTTGTACTTAGGCTCTACAAACATAAAAGGATCACTGCTATTCTTGGAGAAGCCATAATGAAGCCTTTGGAATGAATCCCATAACTTATTATTCATCCACATAACAAGCAATAAGTTAAAACTGAAAATTAATCTCATTTATATTCTTTATAAAGTGGAGTTATTTATTCATTAGTCAACCCATTAGTTAACAATATGTATTGAGACTCTACTTGATGTGTTAAGATCTCTCATGAGACTTCCAGATAGTAATAAGCAGAGCAGAGAACAGATAGAGTCTATTAAAAAATGAAGACAGATTGGGGGGAGTGTGAAGAGAAGCCTCTTTTGATATAGTAACATTTGATCAGAATAGGAGTGAGATGCACAAAGCTTTGAGGAAACAGCAAGTCAGAATGCCTGAAGAGGTAGAGAAGTTAAAGGGACAACGGGGACATTTATTTATAGAAGCAGGAGTAGTGGTAAATGATATGGAAGGCAAAGTCCTTGACAACCATTTAAGGATTCATAGTTTCGTAGTTCTTGCAATGGAATTGGGATTTAAAGCAGCTAGGAAATCTTAAAATTGATAAACAAATAGTAAGTGTTCATTAGTATATTACAGTGCGATTTAAAAACTTTCCCTAAACTTTATATCCGACATAAGCAAGGGGAAACAGGGTAGTAGCATTGCTGGTGGCTTTCATGAAGAGGGAGGAAGAGGAGTGGCAGACTCTATAGAAGAATCAATTACTCATAAAGTGCCTGGGAGTGTTAGGACTGAGAGTTTTCTGTGAGTAGTTACATGGCACAAACTTTGTCTCATCAACCACCAAACAACCAAACAACAGTCATCAAACTGTAGCCTGAGTTCCACTTGGTCTTCATTGTATGAGACTTAGTCTCCGCCATACAATTTCTCAGGGAGCTGTGGAACTCAGCAAGGAATTGCTCTTTTCAGGAAAAGAAAAATCAGTTTTAGCATCTACTCAGATTCCTTTCTCCTCTTATTCTTTGCCTATTTTCATAGAAAAGAATTTCATTAAAGAGATGAATGGGCTGGAGCGATAGCACAGTGGTAGGGCATTTGCCTTGCACGCAGCCAACATGGCCGACCTGAGTTCGATTCCTCCACCCCTCTCGGAGAGCCCGGCAAGCTACTGAGAGTATCTCGCCCGCAGGGCAGAGCCTGGCAAGCTACCCGTGACGTACTTGATATGCCAAACACAGTAACAAATCTCATGATGGAGACGTTACTGGGCCTGCTCGAGCAAATCGATGAACAATGGGAGGACCGTGATACCGTTAAAGAGATGAATATTGGATATGTTTACTTGAGAAATATGAAAAGAGAGAAATAATTTCACATTCCAGGGAGAATCTGACTTCTTCATAGTGGAGAGAGTCAAGTACATATTCCAGTGGAGCTGTGGGTGAATTCCCAAGATGAAGAGTGCATGCCATAAAATAAGAGATAACACAACTTGGGTGGAGATGTGGGAGTCACCAAGACTGGAGAAATGTTTATCTTCTCCTCTGCCAAGTTAATTTATGTAGTTTCTCCCAAACAAGCCAGTCTTCAAAGTCTGTTGCTACGGGTAGCACTTAGAACTGTTGATGGTTCTCTTTGATACTCTTAGCATGACCTTTGTTTGCCCTGAGAGACCCTTCTCCCAGAGCATCCAGATTATGTTCTGTTCTGGGATTCTGCATATTAAAAGTTTTTCTGAGCTACTCAGATAAGTCCTGTATCTCAAAGGTCTTAGTGCCTTGGGATAGTTTTTTCCTTGGGAGCACAGCATCTGTTATACTACAAGGGATCCTCTAGCTCCCTACCTGACACAGAAGATTTTGAGCAGAAAAGAGACATGGCCTGACTTTATAAGGGACTTAGAATATGCTATTTCAAAATATGTCCCTCTTGGGGCTGGAGCGATAATACAGTGCGTAGGGCATTTGCCTTGCATGCAGCTGATCCAGATTCGATTCTCAGCATCCCATATAGTCTCCTGAGCACTGCCAGGAGTAATTCCTGAGTACAGAGCCAGGAGTAACTCTTGAGCATTGCTGGGTGTGACCCAAAAAGCAAAAAAACCCCAAAAAACAAAAACGAACAAACAAACAAAAAAACCAGCCCCTCTAACATTAGAATTATTTTGAGCTGCAGTCAATTGGAGTAAAAGAAGACACACAAACTCCTTGTCCTTCTCCTCTCTGCTAGGAACAGCAAGAGAGTTCTTTATCATCAAGGACAAGTCTAGATGTTTCTTAGCTCAGGGAAGGCACCAGAGAAATATACATAACAAATCTTCCTAAAACAATCCTATCTTTCATTGTTTCCTCTATAAATTTGATTTCTCACAATTCTTAGCCTCAAGAAGCTCAACATTATCATCTTTTCCTTCTTCTTGTCACTTTTCAATGAGTTATTTTGTTAAGATTCTATATACGTCCAACTTCTAACCATCTTTCTGTTACTCATTACTGAGTTCTCCCTGTGTCAGTGCAATACATGTATTCATAAATTTATTTTTTATAAATTTTTTTCCAATTTAAATTGCAGAGTCTTAATTGGAGAAAGTTGGAGGTTAGATGGAAATAAACAGATATATTTTCCCCTCCCTTATGCCTGCATTTTGCGTAATCATTCTCTTATTATATTGGAATTAGCTTGAAGTATGGCAAGGTTGATGCAGGGAAATCAGATAATAGGCTATGGCGTAGTTTTGGTGGGAGGTCTTGATTATTTGAACCAGAATGGAGATGAGAACATTTTAGATATTTATTAAAGGTGGAGCCAATCAGAGTTGGTCAGAGATTATGAAATAAATGAACAAGAATATCTTGGATGATATTCTGACCGACTTGTTTCTGAGATGTGAAGGGTGAAGAAAAATATATATGTGGGGCAGGCAATAGAGAAAAATTGAATAGTGGGCCTGGGATTATTGCATTTAGTATGAGAAAAAAGCATATATGACTACTGGATATTAGAATATGAGTAAGGGGTTGGGATATGGAGAGTCTGGGTTAAAAATCAGTATTTGAGAGTCTTAACTATGAGTAAGGTGTTTTTTTGTTTTTTGTCATAGGTCAGGTTTAGGTCCTTTAGAGAATTTATCTAGGAAGAAGAGATGAATGAGGACTAAAATCTAAGTCATTTCAAAATGTAGATGTTGAGCAATTGAGCAGCACCAGAAAGTAGATCCTGAAAGTAAAGAAAATGTTTCAAGGAGCAGACATTCAACTGTGACATGATGCTGAGGGTTTGACAAAAGGTGAAAACCTCAATTTCTTTTCTCATCTTTTCATCACTTACAAAAGTTGTCTTTTGTCTTTGCATTTATTGAGAATTAGTGGCTGCTCTCTATGTAGGAGAATATTTTCAACTTTCAATAAACTTTATTATATATGGTAGTTAGTTAGGGAATAGAAAATATGAACGTGAGTTGAGGTGATGAGCTAAGATAGATAGGTCATGGCACGGATGTAGCATTAATTATATTAATACAACAACGTTTGTATTTCACATTTTAATCTCTGTAGAAAGAATTTTCTATGCATCATTTACCATTGAGTCTGATAAAAGATTGAAATTGCTAAAGTTAAACTCACACGTGCCAACAGCTGACAACAAAGAATTGCAAGGGTTATAATAAAAGAATATATACAATTTGAGCTCAAAAAATAGGAATAGCCAATTTTACTTTCTATGTGGCTTATTTATTTATAATCTGTTTTGTTCCAAACTGTAATCTTCCAGCAGGCAAAATCTGTATTTGAAATTCCTATTGTTCTGAGAAACTTAGACTAGTGCCTGCAGGAATAATGAAGAATTTTTTTAAAAGACAGAGATGAGAATTTTCTAGTTGACATACAGACTTGTTGGTCAATACCTAGATGCTGCTCACATCTCAGTTTTAGTTTTCCACCCATATAGTCAGTTATACCCAAGCCCTACAGTTAAATGCAGAAAGCATATGAATTTTTCTTAATGTTCATAAAGCTGCTAATGTTAAAAGAAACTGAGACATTTAGCATTTTCATCTACATTTCAGATCCTTTTGAAAAGTTGGCGCAACAATAGGATGGAGTGGACTAGATAAGGCAAAAATTCTGTATTTATTTTGTAACAAACTACTCTCAATATGTTTTATTTAGTTTAAAACATTTGAGTGAGCTTTGTAAATAATTAAGTTTTCAGTCATTAACCCACAATATTCATCTATAATAAAAAGTATTACAACTTGATTCTTCTTTTAATATAACCCAATGAGCCTCACCTGTAATCACTTTTCAAGATTAACTCATCTATTTTGTATACTACTGTCACTGTCCTCCCGTTGTTCATCGATTTGCTCGAGCAGACCCAGTAACGTCTCCATTGTGACACTTGTTACTGTGTTTGGCATATTGAATACCTGACGGGGAGCTTGCCAGGCTTTTCCATTTGGGGGAGATACTCTTGGAAACTTGCCAGGCTCTCCGAGAGGGGTGAAGGAATCGAACTCCGGTCGGCCATGTTGGCTGTGTGCATGGCAACCGCCCTTACCCACTGTGCTATTGCTCCAGCCCTTGTATACTGCATTGTTTGGAATGCTGATGTGGGTGATGAAAATGTTTATTTAAAATTATTTTTGATAGATTAAAAAAGTAAATGCTCTGGTAGAGCAATAAATCTATGACAAAATTGTTCAATGCCAAAATATTAAGCATTTATAATTTCTGAGTATAAATGGCAGTAATTGACCCCATGTTGGATCAACTACCTAAATACACTATATATTAATATCGTAAATGATTTTTATTATCAGTTCTTTCATTCATTCACTTATTCTGTATTTTTCCTGTAAGATGTCTTTTATGCTACAGATACTGCTTGGAGATGGATATCAGAAAGTACTGAAATTATTTCTCTGCCATCATGCTTCAGAAGGTGTTTAAATGCAAAAAAAAGGTAATTAAGGTCACTGGGATATATTCTAGGAAAATGGTAGCACATGGGACTGTGTAATCATCACATAGAGTGAAAATGGAGGAACTCTAGTGTGTTAGGAACTACTAACTTTTAGTAGTCTTTATTATTTTTCTTTTCCTTTTCCCCTTTCTTGTCTTTACTTTTCTATTTTCTTATTTTCTTTCTCATTTCCTGTTTTTTTTTGGGGGGGGGGAGGAGCCTCTCTCAAGCAGTGCTCAGGAGACCTAGGGACCTCCTAGCAATTCTAAGTCAACCAAGTCCAAGAATGTGATGCTGCTTGGTTCTGCAGTGAAGGGGACTTCCAAGCAAACCCAGTTCCCATGACTGGGAGAAAGCTTACTGAGCTCTTAATTTTCCCCACAGAATCAACTCAAGCAGCTTTGTAGAATGTTGTTTGAAATCATACTTTTACTTGAGTTCTTTTTCTTTTCAGAGTGATTTTCTCCTTTTCTTTTTCTCCATTCTCTCGTGAACACGTTTCTCCTTAATAAATAATTTGATTATGACCCTTATTTCAGGGTCTTATTCTGGGTAAATTCACCTAAAGCATGTAGCATTCATAATGATATGTTATGTATTTATAGATTCAGTCATGTCAATACTTACGGAGAGTAGTGTTCATGAAAAGAAGAGCTCAGTGCTTATAGCCAGATGAATCTTCCTTAAATGCAAACTGCAACTCTGCTACTGAAGCCCTCAGGCAAGGTAGACCCCCAAGACCCTTGCTTGTTTTATAATGTGTGAAATGTCAATAATGATACTTAAATTGTAAGAGTCAATTTAATAGGATAAAGTATTTAAGGCACCTGGTACTCAGTGGTACTATTTATAACTTAACAGAAAATAAGGTTTGAGACATTCTACTCCCAGTTCAGACACGAAGAAACTGCATTTAAAATATAAATATTTTTTATTTGATTATGTTTCAGTATAGCTCTCTTTCATATAATAAAGAAAAGAATCCCTTATAGCCTAGGTCTTCACAGAGACAGTGCAGGTCCACTTGGAGTATGATATTGTTACTGCCTCATTCTCAGAGGCACTGGGTTCCAAGGACAGATAAATAAATATTTCTCTGTGTTTCTTCATTTAGTATACATCAGTCCTGCATTGATCTTGGCTATTTTCCTCAAAGGGGTGTATGCAGAAGCAGTTTCACAGCACCGATAAATATTAAGGGCATATTTAGTTTCCCGCAGTGAGCAAGGTTGAGGAGACAAATAAGCCCATCACTGAAGTATGTGTTTGAAGGTCGATTAAGGATGGGCCATCAAAGTAACCTACATGTAAGTCCAAAAAAGTGATGCCTTACACAAAATTTTATGACCCATCATTTTCCTTTGGGCTATGGTAGTATAGGTTGGTCTTAGTGCTGCATCATCTCTGTCCCCAAGTCCCAAAATGCTTCTTCCCTGACTCAGTGGTAAATATTGTATTCACAGGAATATGTCAGTTGATTTTTCCTGTGTTTAACAAAGAGCCTCACCATTTTTGTCTCAAGTCAACAGTGTCCAAGAAGAGAATTAAAAAACCCTATGCATTCATTTGGATCACCCCAGTTTTTGATTTAGGAATTTTTATCAGATCTTAACAGATTGTCATTTCAAGCAAACCAGGTTGCTTTTTCTCTTTCTGCCATGTTTCTGTTGACTGAGAAGTAATGAAAATATAAAATAGTAAGGAAGATAGCTTTTTATTTCTTTTGAGAAAAATAATTATTGAGTTGCATGACCAATGGGCAGTCCTAAAATGTACATTCCACCAGGATCAGGGCTTAGGGAAATCATAAAGAATAAGGCAGAGAAATTTTCTAAGATTAGGTCATTTGTTGTGAAATTTTTAGATTGTAGTCACCAATTGCCGAATTAAGTTTTTAGTTTCTTAGTATGTTCTCAACATGGTATTTGACTCTAGTGTCCTAGAGTATATTCTGTTTTCTCTGCTTTGAATTCCCACTGTTATCTACATTTATATGTGAGATTTTTACCTCCTCTTATACCTGATATTGGGATTTTCCATGAACAAAAATCGATATACTTAGTTTGGATCTCCCAGTGATGGACATATATTAAGCACTCAATACAAGTCATAAAAATCAGCATTGTGATTGATACCAAACAGTAAATCAAGGAAATTAAAACATAGCCTTACCTTTTAGAATTAGAAGCTCCCACAATTTTTTTAAGTCATAAGAAAGTGGATTTCTGTCTGTTTTGTGGATTGATGCGTCTATTCTCCTAAATCCTTCCTAACTCATCCAGGACCATCTTCTTCTCTCACAGAAAAGAATTTCAGGAGGAGAACGTAAAGTGAAACAATTTTATTTAGAGATTATGATGAAAGAAAGAGAGATAAGAATGTGTTCAAAAGAGAACCTGGGCTTCTCCAGGAGAGCTAGTTGAGAATACACATCTCAGGTTGAAATAAGCAGCAACCCCCAGAATAGAAAAGTGTTTCACTTGCCTTTAGAGTTGGCTTTAGAGGTTATCTTCCCAGTTAGGGGAGAAAATCCACATGGGGCTTTCTTTGTCAGTTAAAGGTTTATCAGTTACCACAGAATTGTCAAAAAAGAAGAGCTTGAAACTTTTGGTCCACCTTCATGTCCTTATCACAACGCTTTGCTCCTGCTAGAGCTTCTGGACATGAGGGAGAGTGGTGACTTTTCTGGGGCAGCATCAGTACCAGATAGAATTTTGTCAGACCCCTGTTCCTGTGTCCATGAAGTTGGTCAGGCTATATGCATTTTTGGCTACTTAAAGTATAGAGACAAATTTCTTTCTAAATCCCATCTTGATCTTATTACTTTCCAAGAACTCACTGTCAGGGAAATGCCCAATTTACCTTCCTGCTTCAATATTCTAGAATAGTTTTGACTCTGAGAAAAGATGCATACAGAATTATAAAAAAAGATCTCATTCCAAGAGAATCCAAGCAGCGTAAACAAAATCAAGACATCATATAAGTTTGATATTTGACTGTAATATTTCTTAGTATTACTTTGCTTAGTGTTATTTACCCATAACTGTTCAGACCTGTACTTTCAAAAAAGTCAGTTTATTATTGAAAAGAACATACTTATTAGTTCAAACTGTATTGACAGACTATCTTTGCTCCATAGTGGAAATTTTCTGTAAAGAAAGGAAGAAGAAGGAGAAGCTGGCAGCTCAGTATGTGTGTCTGAATAAGGGGTGAGAGGTCTTAAATAATTAGAGAGAAAGTAGCTCTAGATCCTGAAAAAAGCCTCTGCTACAAATGCCTGTCATATAATTCACAGAACTTTCACCAGTCCTATTCTTGGCTTTTTAATCAGTTGGAATGCTGGAGGAGTGTTTGTGGAAGGTAGAATATTATCAGTGGGGAACATGGGCAGCCACAGAGCGGGAGATAGTAGAGACCCACCATGACCTTGACAGCAAAATGCCCGGAGACCTCACAGCTCATAAAGACTGCATGAACTCCTGCATGATATGGATCTTAAACTCCCGAGCTCCATCCAGGTTTCTTTAGGCTTATTTACTCATGCACAAATGAACTTCAGGACAAGAAAATAGTGAAACAAAGTAATTCTCTTTTTGGGAAATAGGAGAGGGAAGAGAGAGAGAGAGAGAGAGAGAGAGAGAGAGAGAGAGAGAAAGCCGTAAAGAAAAGAATCACATTCCCAAGTTATATGCGTGTCAGCCCAGAAATGGAGTGTGTCATGAAGACAAGGAGAAAAGTTACACACCCAAAGTAGGAGAGTGTGCAAGATACCAGAATGGAGTGCGTTCTGCTTGCGTTGGCAATTGATGTCTTAGGCCTGTATTTTTCTTAATTTTAATTTTAATTTATTTTTAATTAATTAATTAATTAATTTTTTATTAGTGAAACACCACGAGGTACAGTTATAGACTTACAAATTTTTGTGCTTGGGTTTCAGTTATACAATGATCAAGTACCCATCCCTCCACCAGCGCCCATCCTCCACCACCACAGGTCCCAGCATCCTTCCGACCCCCCCACCCACCCATCCCACCCTGCCTCTATGGCAGGGAATTCCCTTTTGTTCTCTCTTTCCTTTTGGGTTCTGTGGTTTGCAAGAGAGGCATTGAGTGGCAGTCATATTTGGTCTATAGTCGACTTTCAGCATGCCTGTTTTTAGGAAGCTCAGTTTGGGATTTCTAGTCAGATTATGAGTGCTTTGCTAGGGCATTGTCAAGAAAGGACTCTGGCTTTCCATTCCGTCTTGCCAGGCTTTTGTTCCCATTTAATATCCCCAGATGGAGTGATAGCACAGCGGTAGAGCGTTTGCCTTGCACGCAGCCAACATGGCCGACCCGAGTTCGATTCCTCCGCCCCTCTTGGAGAGCCCAGCAAGCTACCGAGAGTATCTCACACGCACGGCAGAGCCTGGCAAGCTACCCGTGATGTATTCCATATGCCAAACACAGTAACAACAAAATCTCCAATGGAGACGTTACTGGGCCTGCTCGAGCAAATTGATGAACAATGGGAGGACAGTGACAGGACAGTGACAGGGTCTCCTGGAGGGTTTTGGTGAGCTATGGCCTTAGGGTTTGAGTTGCTGCACTCTATCTCCCAGCACGGATTTGGGAGCTGGGAGCTGAAACTACTTTCAGATGACATCTTGATTTTATGAATTTTGGAAATTTATTTGAAGTTTACTCCCTATCTCACCACCATCTGCCTGACTGCCTGCTTTAAGAGAACCTGATGGATGAGAAGGAAGGAGTGGATCAGAAACCTAAATGACTGGTGAAACTGGGCAGTTCTGTATAGGCATCCGCAATTGTCTTTCCTTTCTCTCTCTGTCCCTGAAGTGGAGTTGCATTTACTGAGATTTCTACTCAGGAGGGCTACTCTTCATTGTGGAATCCTGGAGAGAATGGCTTGTGGTTAAGCTGTCCCTGAGGGCTACACAGATTTAATGATTCACCCTCTTGAAAAGTATGACTGTTTTAATATTGATGCCCCTGGGAGAAGGGTTATTGTAAAAATGGAAACTTGGAACAGTTGCTTTTACTGTCATAAGCATTTACATTGATGCTCTAGAGGGTTACATAAGTATATTTATTTTTTAGCATGGATTTTTTTGTGTGTGAGTAAAAGAAAGAAAGTTATGTTCCCTGAAATGAGATCTTGATTTTTCAAAGAAGAATCAATAGGCTACCTCATCTCCAGGGCAGGGAGGAGATGCCACAATTGGTCTGGAACAAGCTAATCAACAGCACAGTAGCTTCACGTGGATGTCTTGCTCTTTTCTGACTTGGAAGTGTTGTGAGATGGAGGCCCAAAGTCCCTCTCACTATTTAAACCTGCATCTCTCTCCATCACTGTTCAAACTATAAAGTGCTTGACCTCCTGGTCCTTGACAGATGCTTTTATTATTGCCTCACATGAACTCTTAGAAGTGGTACTTGTCATCCCACCTAAGGTGATGCCACAGGGACACTCCACTTACAGAGCTTGTAAATAGTGAAACTAGAGCTTGAACTTGAGTTTTTCTTACTCTAAAGCTTACTCTAGCAAGTAGGTTGTTTTGCCTATTTGTAAAACAAAGAAACAGTCGGGATACTACATTAATCTGTATTCTCAAGGGAATTATTAGAACCATCACACTTGAACTCAAATTTATATTAAATACATATCATACATTTTTATTTTATTGATAGTAACTTACTATTAATTACACCTATAATAAATCACCATGTGTGCATAGTAACCATTATTATGGAGAGTAGGATAACACTGTTTTGTCCTTCCTGCATAGCCTCAAGTAGTTTAGGTTGTTGGGTTGCTCCCATCACAGTACTCCCATTCCTCTGTGTTTATTTGTAACTTCTTTCTTTGTGTTTTGTTAACATGTAAATATTGTTTTTCTCTTCTCCCTAAGTTCTTTGCATAGTTTATTCAGAGCAATGTCCTTTTTGTATGGACACAAGAAGACAGTATATGCTATCTTTTTGTTACATGACTCTCAGTGTTATTTTCCTCCTGGGCATCTGTTCTCTTGACCTAAGCCTCAGCTGCCCTTACTTCCTAGTACCCCTAAAAGTAGGGCCCTGATGAGGGACTGGATGGAACCAGGGCAAGTGGTAAGCTATTTGCTACCCCAGCATTGCGATGGGCCTGGCCAAAGTGCCATAATGCTTGACTATAAATTAAGAGCTTGGCCATGGACAAATGCCGTCATGATCCAAAAAGTAATAACTAGATTCGGACCCTGCTAGTGTTAGGAATGATAAATCTGGCCTGAGCACTGTAGTCTGAGTCTGTGGCAAGGTATTCCTAGGAGAGCTGCCCTATAAGCCTCAACATTATCTCTGTCTGTGTCCATACAAAAATAACTAATATTAAGATGTTTATTGAGTTGTTGGACTGAGGAAAGGAGAAAAACACCTTAAGATGTATTTTGCCCTTGGAGTCAGGAAGTGCTTTGGAATACCCCTAGGTGATGTTTCCACCCTTGAGCCTGGCAGTCAGGAAGGGCTTTCTTATGTTCATTTGGCTACCTGACTTGGGTGCAGTGTTAGCCCAGAGTGCAGGGGGGGTTAGAGAAGGTATGGGAGAGAGAAGAGAGGTGACAGAGAGGAGAGAGCACAGGGCAGCAAATGGAGTGTGGAGAGACTAGCAAGGGGGACAGAGGCAGAAGAATGTAAAAGAAGAATACAGGTGCAGGCACGTGGAGAGAGAGAGCCCAGGCTGTGAGATGGAGCATGGGAGGGATGAGTGGGAGAGACTGGAGGAGATAGGAATTAGGGGAGTGTGAGATTAGAATGGGAGGCTCAGAGAGACTGGGGCAGGCGCCTGGGGAGAATGAAATAAATGGCATCTGATCAATCAACAGGCTTGGCCCTCCTTTCCTCCTTCAGTCTGCCCCATGACCCGGGCCTCCCTGCCCCGGCTGGGGGAATGGACGGAGGTGTGCCTACCCCCCACCAACCCAGTGTCTCGGGGGAAGAGCCTCCCCTGGCCACTCCTTGGATATATAATACAGAGGAGATTGTAAGATGTCTCACAGTCAGCCTTATTGACATGGTTAGAGTGGAGGGGAGTGAGGGATGGTAGTAACCTAGTTTGTCTAATCATTTAAAAATCTTGCTTGCATGGGGAAAACCCATTCAGGCATCAGGAGCAGGTCAGGGCAGGAGATAGCTAAAACTTAAAGGAGTACACCAAGTAGGTAATTGCCTCTCTTTGTCTCCAGATCTGTACCCCAGGCAGATAGCAGGAAAGCTATAGTTCTCACACACTTTCCTCCTCAGAGAGAACAAAGAAAGACCTGTGGGACAAAGAGAATCTGACAACAGCAGTCAGATAGATCACAGAGCACAAGGACAGAGCCACAGGTCATCAAGAACACCAAATAGTTTAGAACTAGGCCAACAGAACACTGCAGGATGAGACCAGTGTGAAACAAAATCAGTGCAACCAGTGTGAGGTCAGGACACCTGGACTTCATAAGAGAACATTGGGAAACCTAAAACTAACTACAAACTGTAAAAAAATTCTTTACGGGCTGTAAAATAAACACACAATAATACCAAAATGTTGCCAGTAGGAACTGTGATTCCCACAAACGAAGGAGTAAGGGAACCCCAGGAGGCTTATCTGAAATGGAAAGGAAAGAGGAAGCAGTTTCAGTAAGAGCATCTACTGATTCCCTCTCTACGCACCTAGGTCACCAGGAGAAGTGCCCCGGGGAAACTGAGGACCAGCCAAATTGGTTCTGTGCCTCTGCACCATTCAGAGCTGATGTTTCACCTTCGCCACCAGGTGGTCTGGCTGTCAAACCACACCTGGGCTCCACTTACCGCCCGGCATGGGGAATTATCCCAGACACTAAATTTCTCAGTCAAGTTAGGAGTCGGGCAAATCAGGCCTAATTCTTACCCAGGCTTTTCAGGTCTTTTGCCTTTTCCTTACAGAAAAGGCTTTCAGTGTTTAAACTTTTGAAGTAAAACCACTTATTAAGAAAATAAAGGGAGGGAGGGTGAGAGATATAGTTCCCAGAATAGGAAACATGCAGGCAAATGTTCCTCATTTCTTTTCCTGCCAAATTAGTTTATATACTTTGCCCATGTTAGGGTCGGAGCTCAGGACAACCTCACCTGTCAAGGAAACCTCTGAGAGACCAAGTCCATGCAAAAGCAAGAGGCTTATTCGAGCATGCTCGGGCTCACAGCATGACCGCAAACCGTCAGTGACTGAGAGCCCCGAGCCTCTTCAAAGGGGGCTTTTTATAGGGCATCTTCCCGCGCATTTCAGAAAGCCCGCGCACAAATCACCCAATACATTTGAATTATCACATTAGATGCTGCACGCAGGCAGCCAATCATTTTGCAACAAGCCGTCAGCACCGGCCACTCTCTTCTGTACCTGTCACCAGGCCCTCCCAACGGGCAGTCAATTAGGCCTTTTTATTAGGCCTTCTCCGACCTCGTGGCCTTATCTGGTGAATTCCAGGTGCAAGAAGGAGATGGGGGTACTTGGTGTTGGGCCTTGTTAGGCAGATTCCAGGACAAAGAGATGCCTCATTAGGCCTTCTCCGGCCTTGTGGCCTTATCTGGCGAATTCTAGGTGCAGGGAGGAGTTGGGGGTACTTGGTGTTGCTAGCCTGCCGCAGCTGCAGGACGGGATATGGGCTGGGACTCGCTTTGCTAGGGCCCAATTGTCATGGGGCTATCTTTCACCCAAACCTCCCGCACAAAGACTATTTCTAGGTTTGCAAAGGAAATGACAAGGAGCAGATTATGATCTTTTTATATTCTTAACATGGCCTTTGTTCCAGCTGTGTAACCTCTCTTCTATATGACAGGGACTCACGGTGATGTCGGTGGGCCCCACGGGTGACTTACGTGAAGCAGGGAGGAGAAAGACGGTCACTTTCTCCCCAACCGCCTCTGCCATCTGGGACCCAGGGTTACTGGGTTCTTGGTTCTTGTCTCGCCTCACAGAAAGGAATTTCAGGAGTAGACAAGCAGTGAAGTAAATAGATTTTATTTGGAGGATTTTTAAGGTGTGGAGTGGGGGGGGGGGGAAGAGAGAGAGAGAGAGAGAGAGAGAGAGAGAGAGAGAGAGTAAAGTTAGACACGAAAGCATGAAAGTACACATCTCAAGGGGGAGATGTGGGCGACACATGTGCTTGGACACCACGTGTGCTCAGCCACGTGGGCGTAAGCACACAAGGGCTCAGGCAGCATTTGCTCGCCCTTCCTTTGTTCAAGGTGGCCTTTATAGGGTTTCTCCAACCTGCTCCCACGTGGGGCTTCTTCCCAGGTAAATGTCCATTGCTAAGGAGGTTACCAGGGAGGATGGGAGTGGTGATGGTCTTCTTTGAAATTCTTTTCCTGTCCTTTGGTTCCTGGAGGAGCTTCTTTGGGTCTGTTGCTGGAGCCAGGCAAGGATCTTATCAAGCCTTAGTTCCTGTTTTGCTATTTTCTGCAGGGCTGGCTTTTGTAGTTGCCTCGGGAGGGGGCCCTCACTGTCTACCTGCCTACATCAAAGGGAACAGCCTGGGCAAGGAAAAGGGATTATTGCTATGGAATGTTGCAGGGTGGGCCCAGGAACAAATAACCAGAATGACCTAGGCTCTGTCTAATAACCTGAATGACCAAGTAATAGATGACTAGACACCAGAAGATAATCATCTCATTATCCTCACATGTTTTATGGGCCCATCTTCAAATTTAATAAAGAAATGTTCACTGCTCCCCATCCTTTGTTTAAAAGGCATAAAAATGGCATAAAAGGGGAAAAGGCCCTCTCAGTTAACCCATTCAAATGTTAATCTCCTCCCAAAACACTCTCTGGCACTCCCAGACTTGGTTTTTGAAAGTGCCTTTGTCTGGAATCCTTCAGGCAGGCAACCTCTTCCTTAATCTGAGAACTTCCCCCCTCTCTTTTCCCTTTGGTTCCCATCCCTTGAACAAAATCTTTACTGAATTCTGTCTTCAATCTAAAGAAACTTGTTTTCAATTTTCACAGCTTGAGGACTAGAATCTGAGCAAGGGTACCCCTATAACAGACACTTCTGTTCTCAAGAAACTATACTCTGGTCAGGAATTTTGCATCTCAATGGTTTAGGGGGCTCCTATGATGAGTCTTCTTTGTCAAAAGCCTTCATTCCTTTGGGCTGGTTTAGGTTCTAAAATTCTGAGGGCCTCCCACATCTCACTGCCTGCAGCTAAAACATCTGAGGACTGTGAGCTAATTTTACACAAGGACCTACTCAGGTGGTGTTAGTTAGAACTTGCTATATCATTATAAAAGCTGTAGAACCAGGACACCTCTAGATGTCCATGTAGCCTGAGAAAAGGGTAGCTGGTAGTACAAGTTTTGATCAGAGTCCAAAGGTTCAAGAATCAGGGTGCCCAAAGTCTTAGTGCCAGAGAAGATGGCTGTCCCGGTTAAAGCAGAGAAAATGAATTTCCCCCACTTCTGCCCTTCGTAATTGCAGATCCTCCTTGGGTTGGGTGAGGTCCTCTCAGTCAACCCTTTCAAACGTGAATCTCCTTAAGGCACTCCTAGACTTGGTTTTTGAAATTACCTTCAAAATCTTTTCTTTTCGGGCTGGGAGGAAAAGGGGATCTTCGTCTCTCTGCCTGTCCCTTTGGTCCGGCCGCCCATCAGAGCTGCTTCCTTGTCCCCCATCCCCCAGGTTGGTCTTTGCGCCTCCCCTCTGACCTGGGACTGGAACCCCACCGCGCAAGTGTCTGCAGGCGCCCCCCCCCCCCCCCCCCCCCCCCGAAGCTGGGAGAAAAAGGGGATCTTCATCTCTCTGCCTGTCCCTTTGTTCCGGCCGCCCATCAGAGCTGCTCCCTTGTCCCCCACCCAGTCTTTACTTCCTGGACAAAAACCAGGTATCCGTGAGGTGTGGCCACTTCAGAGGTGGGCGTGGCTTTAACAAGTGGGTGTGTCCTAATTTTTGGTGGGCGGCCACTAATGCGGCCGCAGGTAGTTCACTCAAACCAGCAAATATTACCCCTCCACATACACAAAAACATGAGGAAACAATGCAAATCCCCACCACAGGAAGACCATGAGGAAATACGTCTAGAAGTCTCAGTAGGTGCTAGCCACCTTAGGGACCTCTCTGACAAGAAATTTAGATATGAAGTCATCAAGATGTTCAATCAACTCGATGAAACAGTCACACACATATCCGCTAAACTGAAAGAGGACATGAAAGAAACAATCGATCACACAATTGACAAAATACAGCAAGAAATGAGAGCTGAAATTGGAAAGCTCCACACAGAAATGGCATGCATCACAGATTCCATAGATGAATTCAAAACCTCACTCACTGCCCTCAAAAATAGAACGACCACAGCTGAGGAAAGAATCAGTGACTTGGAAGATCAGCTGCACCAAGCCAACAGACAACAGCAAACAATGGCAAGAGACCTCAAAATAGCTCAAGAGCAATCAGAGTCCTACGAGATGATTCCAGAAGAAACAACATTAGAATCATTGGACTACCAGAAGCTCAAGGAAACAATCCCAATGAAAAAACCATGCTTAAGCAAATTATTGCCGAAAAATTCCCAGAGCTCCATAATACAGCCATCCAGATTCAAGAAGCCCGAAGGGTGCCAGCTAAAAGAGACCCCAACAGAAACACCCCAAGACATATTACAGTTAGAATGATCGATGCTGCCGATAGAGACACAATACTGCAAGCAGCAAGGGCAAAAAAGGAAATCACATACAAAGGAGCACCCCTAAGATTCACAGCAGACCTCTCAGAGGAAACCCTACAAGCCCGAAGACAGTGGCGAGATATAGTCAAAAAACTCACTGAAATGAATGCTTCACCAAGAATACTCTATCTGCCTAAACTCTCACTCCAAATAGATGGAAAGCTACACTATTTTCTAGATAAACAGCAGCTCAGGAACTTCATAGACTCAAAACCAAACCTAAAACAAGGACTAAAGGGGCTACTATAAGACAAGACAAACCCTACAACCACAACACACCCGCACAGAAGCATGACACAAAACCCCATAACCATACTCTCTCTCAATGTCAACGGTCTCAATCCACCATTGAAGAGACACAGAGTGGCAAAGTGGATACAGAGACAGAACCCAACATTCTGCTGCCTACAAGAAACTCATCTCAACACTCAGAGCAAACACAGACTCAAAGTCAAAGGATGGAAAACAATCGTGCAAGCAAACAGCTCCTGTAAAAAAGCTGGGGTGGCCATACTAGTATCCGACAACATTAATTTTACCCTGAAAAAGGCTAGAAGGGACAGTGAAAGCCATTTTCTATTCATCAAGGGATACGTACAACAGGAAGAAATCACACTCTTAAATGTATACACACCTAATGAGGGAACAGCCAAATATTTAAAACAACTGCTAACAGACTTTAAGGAGGACATTGAAAGCAGCACAATAGTACTTGGAGACTTCAACATTGCCCTATAACCTCTGGACAGATCAATAAGAACAAAACCAAGCAAGGTATCATTGGCTTTGAAAGAAGAAATAGAAGAGAGGGGACTTATAGACTTATACAGGGCTTTACACCCCCAAAAGAAAGAATACACATTCTTCTCAGTGCACACGGAACATTTTCCAAAATAGACCAAGTACTAGGACACAAAACATACCTCAACAAAATAAGGAAGATAGAAATAGTATCAGCCATCTTTTCAGACCATGATGCACTGAGGATAGAAGTGAATCACACACAGACACGGAGAACCAAATCAAACACCTGGAAATTAAACAACTCGATGCTGAACAATGAATGGGTCAGGAGCAAAGTCAAGGACGAAATCAAAAGATACCTGGAAACAAATGAGAATGAAGACACGAGCTACCAGAACCTATGGGATGCAGCGACAGCTGTATTAAGGGGAAAATTTATAGCTCTGCAAGCATATCTTAGGTCTGTGGAAATGGTGCACATAAACAACTTGACCTCACAGCTCAAGTCCTTAGAGAAGGATCAACAGAAAGAACCTAAATCAGGCAGAAGGAAAGATATCATATAACTTAGAGCAGAAATCAATGACATGGAAACCAAAGAAACAATCCGAAAGATCAATGAAACCAAGAGCTGGTTCTTCAAGAGAATAAACAAGATAGATAAACCACTCGCAACACTCACAAAGAAACAGAGAGAGAGAACCCTAATAAACCAAATCAGAAATGAGAAGGGGGATATCACAACAGAAACCAAAGAAATCCAAAAGGTCATCAGAGACTACTTTGAAAGTCTGTATGCCACGAAACAAGAGAACCTAGAAGAAATGGACAAATTCCTGGACTCTTATAATCTCCCAAAGCTGAATCAAGAAGACCTGGAGTATCTGAATAGACCTATTAACATCAACAAAATAGAAACTGCAATCAAAAGCCTTCCCAAAAACAAAAGCCCGGGTCCAGATGGATTCACTAGCGAATTTTTCCAAACATTTAAAGAGGACCTGCTGCCAGTCCTTCTCAAGCTCTTTAAGGAAACTGAAAAAACGGAAACTCTCCTAAACAGCTTCTATGAAGCCCATATCTCTCTAATACCAAAAGGAAACAAAGATACCACAAGAAAAGAAAACTACAGGCCGATATCCCTGATGAACACAGATGCGAAGATTCTCAAAAAATACTAGCAAATAGAATTCAACTACTCATCAAAAAGATCATACACCATGACCAAGTAGGATTCATCCCGGGAATGCAAGGCTGGTTTAACACTAGGAAATCAATCAACATAATCCACCACATCAACAAAAGAAAAGATAAAAATCATATGATCATATCAATAGATGCAGAGAAAGCATTTGACAAAATCCAGCACCCATTTATGATGAAAACCCTAGCCAAAATGGGGATAGAGGGGACTTTTCTCAATATAGTTAAAGCCACCTACCACAAGCCTACAGCAGGCATCGTCCTCAATGGCGAAAAACTGAAAGCCTTCCCTCTAAGATCAGGGAGGAGACAAGGATGCCCGCTCTCTCCACTGCTGTTCAATATAGTATTGGAAGTACTTGCAATAGCGATGAGGCAAGAAAAGGATATTAGGGGCATCCAGATAGGAAAGGAAGAAATAAAGCTCTCACTATTCACAGATGATATGATACTATACTTAGAAAAACCTAAAACCTCTATCAAGAAATTTCTAGAAACAATAGGCTTGTATAGTAAAGTGGCAGGTTATAAAATCAATGCCCAAAAGTCCATGGCTTTCCTATATGCAAACAGTGAAAGAGAAGCAAAAGACATGAAGAAAACAATCCAATTCACAATTGTGCCCCAGAAAATCAAGTACCTAGGAATCACCTTAACTAAGGAAGTAAAGGACCTGTACAAAGAAAACTAGAAAACTCTACTTCAGGAAATAAAAGAGGATATATGAAATGGAACAATATCCCCTGTTCATGGATCGGGAGAATTAACATTGTCAAAATGGCAATACTTCCCAAAGCACTGTATAAATTCAACACAATCCCTATTAGGATACCCATGACATTCTTCAAAGAATTGGAGGAAGCACTCCTGAAATTTATATGGAACAATAAGCCCCCACGAATAGCTAAAGCAATTCTTGGGAAAAAGAAAATGGGAGGAATCCACCTCCCTAACTTCAAACTCTACTACAAAGCAGTAATAATTAAAACAGCATGGTACTGGAACAAAGGCAGAGCTGTAGACCAATGGAACATGGTTGAGTATACTGACGTCTCCCCCCAAGCATACGAGCATCTAATCTTCGATAAGGGGGCAAGAAAAGTGAAGTGGAGCAGGGAAAGCCTCTTTAACAAATTATGCTGGCAAAACTGGACGGCTATATGCAAAAAAATGGGCTCAGATCTCTGCCTAACTCCATGTACAAAAGTAAGATCTAAGTGGATTAAAGACCTCAATATCAGACCGGAATCTATAAGATACATTGAGGAAAATGTTGGCAAAACCCTTCATGACATAGAAGCTAATAGTGTCTTCAAAGATGTCACACCGCTGGCCAAGCAAGTGAAAACAGAGATAGATAAATGGGACTATCTTAAACTAAGAAGCTTCTGCACCTCAAAAGAAACAGTGACCAAAATACAAAGACAGTCAACTGAATGGGAAAGGATATTCTCCAACTACACATCTGATAAGGGGTTAATTTCAAGGATATACAAAATACTGGTTCAACTCCACAAAAAGAAATCATTCAACCCCATCAAAAAATGGGAAGATGAAACGAATAGAAACTTTGACAAAGAAATCCGAATGGCTAAAAGACACATGAGAAAGTGTTCCACATCATTAATCATCAGGGAGATGCAGATCAAAACCACAATGAGGTATCACCTCACACCACAGAGACTGGCCCATATCCACAAGAATACAGGGTGTTGGGAGGATCCGCCCATGCTGAGGGTAGACTGTTGACCAGCATGATTGCCACTCAATGCCTCTTTTGCAGACCATGGCACTCAAAAGGAGAGAGAGGGAAATGCCCTGCCACAGAGGCAGGGTGGGATGGGGGCTGCGGGGTGGAGGGGATGCTGGGATCCGTGGTGGTGGGAAATGCGCACTGGTGGAGGGATGGGTGTTTGATCATTGTATAATCGAAACCCAAGCACAAAAATGTGTAAGTCTACAACTGTACCTCATGGTGCCTCACTATTAAAAAATAAATAAATATAATAAAAAAAAACCCAAAATCTTTTCTTTTCTTAGCCCAGTCTAAAGAGAAGGATGATGAGGATAGAGTGAAGGGTGGTTAGAAATATTTTCCAAAATCGAACACACACTTGAACATTCCCTTAAGCTCAGTGGACTTTCTTCATAAGAGCATGGAAAACATGTCAGATTTGATCAACTGAAGATGCTTTATCATTGGAAATCTAGGTGCTTCAGAATTGTTGTACCTGTGACTATAGTATCATCCCATAATGTTTCAGCCTTCTATCTGGCTATTTTTTTTTGGGGGGGTATGTGGGTGTGTGGGGGGAGGTGGCCACCCCCTACCATGCTCTGCATTTAGTCCTAGCCCAGTGCTCAGGGATTACTCCTCACGGGTCAGGAATTTGATCCCCGATTGACTGTGTGTGCAAGGTAAGACCAGTGCCTACTGTACTATCTCTCCTGCTCTCTTTTTAGGAGACAGCTCTCTGTGGCATAAGGAAATACACTCGGGACCAGAATGATCAGTATCCTCTTTTACTGAATCCAAGCCATGGAATCTGACTGCCCAGCCAAGGATCACTCACTGCTTGGAGGTGAGTCCTGGTTCTCTTACTAGAAATCTATCCTTGGTTAAGTTTCTTAGATGCTCTACGCCTCAGCATCCTCGTCACAAAATGACATAGGTATTACATTAAATAAAAACTAATGGGGTTTATGTAATGAATAATTGAGTCTATATATAAATAACTTTGATATTATTATCTTATAATAAGCTCTAGTTAAAATTTATATACTTAAAGTTTATATATGTATATATATTTATATATACATACATATATATTTATATATGTATTTATATATGTATATTTATATATTTATATATGTGTATATATATATATATTACTGTTTCACTTATTTCTTCTTGGGAAAAAAAGCATGCTATTTTTTTTCTCACCAGCAAGCTTGAGATTGTTACCATTTGTAGCTTTCGTTTTCAACTGGGACCATTTTTTTTAGGGGATATATTGCAATATCTTAAAGTGTTTTGGGTTGTTAAAGCAATACTCAGATCCCAAAGCAAAGAATTAGATCCCAAAGCAGAGAGTTATTCAGCTCAAATGCCAGTAGTACTGAGACTGAATTCCAGACTTATGGAATGATTGTAGATAAGGCCTAGGTGCATTATAAGTATGAGGTGGTCACCTTTCATTCTTCATCAATATATAATTAGAGACAGTAAACTTCTTTAGTACATGGCAGCTTTGGGAATTTTGTAGCATAATTAAAATCATAAACAGCCTTATCAAGTGACAGGCTCCCTTCCTTCCTTCCTTCCTTCCTTCCTTCCTTCCTTCCTTCCTTTCTTTCTTTCTTTCTTTCTTTCTTTCTTTCTTTCTTTCTTTCTTTCTTTCTTGTGGTTCCCATTTTAGAGTTTCCAGAAGATAAATAATGATAGAATCAACAGGTTTGGAATTCAGAGTCCTGGACTCACAGTCATCATTTTCATTTCTAAAATTCTGAGTAGCTCAGTCTATGTTTTCTGACAATAGGAGATTCCTATGGGAGTAAAGAATATCTGAAAAGAACAGTCTTTGGTCAATAGAAGTAGAGTTTATTCTTCTCCCGTGTCTCCTCAGTGAATTTTCAAGCAGCTGGAAGTTGGTATCGTGGATGGGAAATAAAAGACATCAGAGGGTCATTTTAGAAACTGTCTTTGACATCCACCTCAGAAATGTTCCCTAGTTCTACATGTATTTTTTGTTGGGAGATATATTTGTTATCTGAATTGTAATGACAGTAGTTTGGGGTTGCTATAAACATTCCCTACAGCATGAAGGTATTGGATTCTACCTATTTAATAATGAAAAATGAAAGAGAAGTGATACACTGCATTTTGTTTGGTATTATATAAAATCTCTGTAGATATCTAAGTAACTAGATGTGTGTTCAAAGGAAGCTGCACTAGAACCAAATATGCCATTATTAATTGCTAAGTTCAAAAGATGTCTTGCAATTGTGTGAAATGTGGCATAGTATTAATCCTTACTTTGATATTTGGCTTACCATTTTTCCATTTTCTCAGAGCTCTTTAACTGTCTCTCCTATTTAGAAACTGCCACTTCCCTTTCATAGATGACTTATGGTTTTAGAATGAGAAATATAAGTACGAAAGAATTTTCCCTAAAAGTAACCCGGTATTTTATTTTCAGGATTATGGAGTGTTATTGAATATGAACGCAATGTGCCTGTAACCTCTTGGCACCCACATTATATTAAAAAATGTGCATTTGATAAAGCTTCAGATATGAACCATGAGTCAGGGCAATTTTTCAAAGCCTTTGTGCAGAGTTCTCATGACAGCAATAAATACCTAAATATCAGTTTAATAATTGGATTCTGACAAGTTTGCAATCGTTACCACACATCACCAAAACAGTTTATTCAGCACCTCTCAGAAAAAAGAAATTAGAGGATGCTTTTGTGTAAGACATTTTCAAGTCGAATGGAAAAAAAGTAAAAGTAGAAAAATGAGAAACTGCTAACATGCCCAGTCCTGACTCTTTTGCCTAATATGTTGCATTAGTCTCCTTTGAGAATAAGGAAATGAGGGTGTCTTGAAGTATATGGTCACTCAAATATATACTGACATTTTGGTACTGATTTTTAACTCTTCTTTGACCTTCTATACTTTCAATTGTGGTTTAATTTCTTTGTTTTTATATACAGAAATTTAATAAAGATAAAATAAGATTGTTTATACAGTCTCCCTTATACAGCTTACTATACTGGATCATAGCAAGCAGTGCTTAAAAAATTGTACCAATTGCTCCTCTGGTGAAGTTAATGCATAATTTATGTGGTATTTACAAACATGTCACTTTGAAATTTTAATGCTCTCATTATGTCATTTTTAGGACTATTTGGAGAGGTTGAAAGAAATTGGATGCATGACAAATTTTTAGTCATGTCTAGTTTATAAAACATAGGTTCTATATAATGTGTATCTAGATCCTATAGAAACACAACTGTAACAGTCATATTTTCAGGCTCATATGAGTAGATAGAATTATGTTGGACCCCCTTATATGCTAACTAAGTTGTAATATCATTACTTATGTATGTATGTTCAATTAGTTCATTCAAATTTAAAAAAAGGTGTAAGATATAGGGCAATTTTAGCTATTTTTTTGATATTGTCTTCAAATTCAAACTGAGAGTCAACTGTTTTCAAGTTTTCAAGTCCTCTTCATTAGCTCCATGATTTCAGGCAAATTACTTAATTTAAGCTCAAATTCTTTCATCTACAAAATGGTAGCAGACATAGTGCCTGATCCTAAATGTACCATGAAGATAATAGGATATAGTGTATATAAAGTACTCAACGGTCATTAGTCCTTGTTATTATTATCAGTCAATCCAAATTATTTTGTTTTTCTGAGTATCACTAGTTAAGTGTCTACAAGGTAGAGGGAAGGTTTGGATGATGGGTGAACTTGTAATTGCTGTTGCTTTGCTCTAACATCTTCATTAGAGCAGCTTTCAGCTATAATAATGACCTTGGAGCCTGGGAAAAATGAAAGTTTGATATGGACAGGATTCAAGGTCTCTGAGGTCTCTGTGATTAAGCACCTTGTCTTTTAACTCTTTTATTTTTTTCTTGTCTTTTAAATATGTATGCATAAATATATGCATACATATTTATTTACAAAGTATAAGAAAAACATTTCTAATAGCACCTTTAACCCCTTTCTTATGTTCCCTATGGACATCCCACTGCAATTGTGCCTGGAACAAACTATTTTATGACATTTTCTAAGGAATTTAAAAAATAAATGTGATTTTACTTTTTCTTTACATTAAAAAAAAAGTCTCACAATGGAAATATTCACTGTGATTTACAACAAATGAAAACTTCAGGAATTATAGTTGCTTTCATCCTTGGATAACATTTTCTGTTTGTTGGGAATGAATATCAGCTATAAAAAATAGATGGGAGCTGCTTATTTAATGTTTTCATTTGTTGTAGCAAATCTATCTGTCAGGCGAATTTGACAACAAGATGAGCATCCTTGTTTGATTCATACAGGAGGAACAGGGGAATTTTTCAGATTGAACCTGGGCCTTGTATATGAGGGAAGTGCAGGTTAATAAGAAAATCTAAATAAAACACACAATCAGGAAATTTAGAAGAGAAAGTGAAACAGCACTTTAACCTTTAGATGCCTAATAGTGACATGTAATTTAGAAGATTGCAATTTTAGGTTTTTTTTTTTTTTGGTTGGGGGTCATACTCAGTGGTGTTCAGAGTTTATTTCTGGCTTGGTGCTTAGGGATCACTCTTGGAGGGACTAGGGGGACTTACGAGGTGTTGGGGTTTGAATTCAGGTCTGCCATGTGCAAGGCCAGCTCTCTACTCCCTATACTATTGCTCTGGCCCAAAAGATCTCCTATTTAAAAATTATACTACAAAGGGACCCTTCTTTCAACTTAGATTTTTAGTTGGCAAACTAATTTTTGTTTTTTGGGCTTTTTTCCCTTTTTGGGTCATACCCAGTGACTTAGGGGTTACTCCTGCTCTGCACTCAGGAAATACTCCTAGTGGTATACTCTGGGGACTATATGGGAAGCCAGGGATCACAAACCCCAGTCGGCCATGTGCAAGACAAATGCCTTACCTGCTGTACTATCGCTCTGGCCCCTGGCAAACTACTATCACATCACACTGAAATTTTAATTTCTTTATAGAATATCTTTATAGGCAAAGATGAATGTAGAGGATGTGTATTAATTTGTTCAACAAGACTATTAAAATACATATGAAGTGCTAAATAAATGTTAGTAATTGGGAGAAAAACAAGATGCAGTTTTAGCTTTAAGAGGAAGAAATTAGAAGGCCAAATAAAGTTGCCTACAAACAATTAAATGTGTTGAAATATCAAGATAGTTGTACAAAAAGTTATCATTTCCTTTTGTGAGTAATGGTTATCTATACCAGAAAGGTTTTAGAAAAGAAATGAGGCTTAGGTGAAATCTAAAATATTAACAGAAACTTATTAGATAACAGAAGGGAAATACATCTCAGGAAAAGACACTATTTGATGTGAAAAGACATTATTTCACAGAGGTGTGAAATCCATGAGTCAAATGTTATGATCTACATTTGACATCTTTTGGAAACTTTAAAGATGACTACGGGCTTTAAAAAGATATAGGAACTGTGTAAGTTTAAGATGTTCAAAATTTAAAGATGAAAATAGGTAAGAAATAAAGTGTTTTGTGTGATAAAATTCTCCCCTTTCTAAAATAATATTGACTGGAAACTGCTTTATCTAATGTTTAAGAAAATATTCTCCAGTATCTTACACTACACAAGATGGCGTTATATACGAAACTTAGTTTCTTTCACATTATTTCTAAACTTTATGTATATACTACATTATACCTATCAGTCCTCGCTCTGTACCTTGGGTTTGCTTTTTGTATCTCTTGAGGGACAATATAGTCTACTGCAGGCAAAACTGTATCACTATTTCACTGTCATCCCATTATTCATCAATTTACTCGAGCAGGTGCCAGTAATGGTCTCCATTTGTCCCAGCCCTGAGATTTTAGCAGCCTCTCCTTACTAGTCTTTACCAATGCTGCTGTATTAGTAGATCTTTAAGGGCAAGGGGAATGAGCCCCGTTTTTGTTACTGTTTTTGTCATATTGAATAAGCCACAGGTAGCTTGTCAGTCTCTCTGAGAGACATATATATATTTCCCTCTATGATTTGTTGCTTACTGTCTGAACCCCATCAAATATATGGTAATTACGGAAAATGGGTAGGGAGTGTCTTATGATGTGTCCAGAAATACGTTCACTCATATGTGAGAAGCAGCCTGAAGTGGCAGTGGTTGGGTATTGGAGGTTGACTGAGAGGACTGGGTCCCTTGGGGTGGGGAGGGCTCTCACCCGTCCCCCTTTGGGGTGCCCCGAATGAAAAAAGCCTGGTGAGGAGTCCTGTGGCATGGTTATGGGGGCCTCATTTTATGTTCCCTTCCAGGAGAAGCAGCCGTGAGTTCTGGAGGGTGGCTGATGAGGAGATTATCTGGCACTGGCCGGAGGTGATTTTTGGGTTTGACCCTTGGGTCGAGGATCCCTCCCTGAACGCTGGCCGGGGCATGGGAGGTGGCAGGCCACAGGCGAACTGGGGGCACGCACTGATTGGCGCCCGAGACAGGATCCTCAGCCTCTGAGGAGTGATCATTTTTAACCATCATTGACTGGTGGCCCCCATAACCCCAAGAGGTCCCCATAACCATGCCACCGGACTCTGTGCTAGGTTGTTCTCACTTGGGGTGCCTCAGAGGGGGGCGGGTGAGAGCCCTCCCCATCCCAAGGGACCCAGCCCTGGCAGCTGACCTCCACTACCCAACCGCCACCACATTCCAGGCCACTTTCCACATGCTTGGGCCAAGCCTCATGCATGAGTAAAGTCCCACAGAACCGAGGTAATGCAGAACATTGTGGCCTTGGACTCTGGATTCAACGGGACCGGGAGCAGAGATCCTCTGCCTGCTTCCCCCGTCTTCGGCAGGCAAAACAAGTGCCTTATTCCCTATACTCTCTCTCACTCCTGTCACCTGTCTCTGTTGCTTGTTTTCATTTTTGTTTTGGACCACCCCTGGTGCTGCTCAGGGGTTACTCATGACTCTGTACTGAGGAATTCCTCCTGATGGTACTCGAGGGACCAAAGGGGATGCTGGGGATGGAACCCAGGTCGGTTGTATGGGAGGCAAAGACACAACCTTTGGTACTGTTGCTCCAGCCCCCTCTTTTGTTGGTTTGTTTGTTTCTTTCTTTTGTTTGAGGGTTATTATCTTGGAATTTAAGCCTAAACTTTAATTCATTCACATTAAATACTGCTTTATGTAAAACTTCACTCTATACTTCGAATAATGGCTATTTTGGTGGATTCTTAGATTGTTTTTTTATCATAAAGAGCTATGGAAAGCATTATTCTATTCTCATACAGACATATAGTTTGAGGCTTTGAGACTTTTTCATTGGAATATTACTATCAATAGAATTACTGGATAAGAGGATAAGTATTTCTTCATCTTATTCATTTATAACTGATGTTATCTATTTATTCTTCAAGATTGCTTTCCAATGGACATCAACAATCAGGGCATTTCTCCATTTACCAACAAACATCTTCATAGCATTTTTAACATTATCTATTTGATAAGTGAAGTTGCTTTCTTCTTTCTATTGCTCTTTTTTTTTCTTTTTGGGTCAGGGGTTACTTCTGGCTCTGCACTCAGGAATTATTCCTGGAATATGGGATGCTGGGATTGGCAGCATGCAAGGCAAACACCCTACTCACTGGACTATCCTTCTAGCCCCACTAATCTACTCTTTTTGCTTATTTAGGGCTGGAGCTATAGCACAGTGGGTAAAGCATTTGTGTTTGCCTTGCACGCAGTTGACCTGGGTTCAATTCCTATGTCCCTCTCAGAGAGCCCGGTAAGCTACTGGCAGAGCCTGGAAAGCTCCCCATGGTGTACTCAATATGCCAAAGCCAATAACAAGTGTCACAATGAAGACGTTACTGACGCCCGCTTGAGCAAATCAATGAACAATGGGAGGGCAATGCTACAATGCTACAGTTTATTCATGTCAGAGACCCAACCCAGAACCTCATATATGAGGTTGCATATATGCAAAGCAAGTGCATGTGCTGCATCTGAGCCACATTTTCGATCTTGTTTGTTTCTTTTTATATATTTGTTGGTTAATTTTGCTATCTGAATCATCAGTTTGTTTCATGATTTTCAAACTCCCCAATGTTATTCCCCATTTTGTTTGTTTGTTAATTTTTTTTGTGGGGCACACCTGTCAATGCTCAGAGTTTATTCCTGGCTCTGCTCAGGGATCACTCCTGGTGATGCTCTGGGGTGCATATGGCATTCCAGGGGTCAAACTTTGGTCAAACACATTCAAGACAACCTCCCTATTCAGTGTCTATTGCTCTAGCCCCTGAATACTTTTTTTTAACCCGATGAAAAGCTTTATTTATTTTATTTTTAAAAAATAAAATGCTGGACAAGTTCTGAGGTATCAAAGTAGGTAAGGGATATTCTTGATAACCTTTCAGTATCAATATTGCAAACCACAATGCCCAAAGGAGTGAGACAGAGAAAGAGAGAGGAGAGACAGAGACAGAGAGAGGAGAGACAGAGAAAGAGAAAGAGTTGACCAAGAGACAGAGATAGAAAGCCTGAGAGACAGAGAGACAGAGAGAGAAACACTTGCCATAGAGGCAGGTGGGGCTTGGGGGTGATGGGAGGGAATCAGGGGACACTGTGCTGGGAAATGTACACTGGTGGAGGGATTGGTCTTGGAATACTGTATGACTGAAATTCAGTCATGAACAGCTTTGTAATGGTTTATCTCACAGTGATTCAATAATGAACATTTTCCAACGATGGCAGGGTCAGGGAGAAACCAGAGTATCTGAATATAGAGTCGAAACTGCTGAGATGGCAAAAGTGGGACACTTATGCTTTATATTTTAGCAGGAGTCAAAGTTACTTTATACTTATCAGATATAACAAACTAGTGTCCGTACATTGGTTCTCAACCTCAAGCACATTCCAAGGATGATCTGAAACCAGTACATGGAGTTAAGAGAAATCTAAGAAAATGGCAGACCAAATTGGTAGATTGCAGAATGACCAAAGAAACTTATTTATGAGGGTTATCTTAGGTTATAGCAAGAGAACTAGTTTTCTGCACCCACCTCCAAAATCCTGTAAGTTGACCTGGGAATATACCCCAGAGAGGCAAAAAAGTATAGTCGAAGTGACATCTGCACTTGTTTGTTCACTGCAGCACTGTTTACAATAGCCAGAATCTGAAAAAAACCTGAGTGCCCGAGAACAGATGACTGGTTAAAGAAACTTTGGTACATCTACACAATGGAGTACTATGTAGCTGTTAGAAAAGTTGATGTCAAGAAATTTACGTACAAGTGGTGCTGCATGGAAAGTATCATGCTAAGCGAAATGAGTCAGAAAGAGAGGGATAGACATAAAAAGATCGCATTCATCTGAGGAACATATAGTAACAAAATAGTAGACTAACACCCAAGAGTGGCCGGGATTAGTACCAGGAGGTTTGCTCCATGGCTTGGTGGCCAACCACACATGCTAGGGGAAAAGGGAGCTCAGATAGAGAAGGGAGCACCAAATAAAGGGAGCACCAAAATGGTTGGGAGGATCCTCCCAGGATGGGAGAAGCATGCTGAAAGTAGACTATAGACGAAACATGATTGCCACTCAATGCCTCTTTTGCAAATCACAGCACCCAAGAGGAGAGAGAGAACAAAAGGGAATGCCCTGCCACAGAAGCACGGTGAGATGGGGGGATGGAGGGTGGGAGGGATACTGGGATCTGTGGTGGTGGGAAATGGGCACTGGTGGATGGATGGGTATTTGATCATTGTATAATTGAAACCCAAGCACAAAAATTTGTAAGTCTCCAACTGTACCTCATGGTGTCTCACTAATAAAAATTTAAAAAAAAATTTAAAAATCCTATAAGTTGATATAGAATTCTTAATTTGATTTAGTCATATATATATCAATACATATATATATATATCATCCATATAGACTCAACACTGGGATTCTATTTTCTTGATCAAGTTCTTGGGAGCACTAAAAACAAGTGGATATATAATCTATGGGACAGTGAAGAAGGTATAAGCCTTCTATTGCTCTAGTACAACTCTCAGGTCACTGAGTTACCAAGTCTGCTTGATAAATTTCCCCAACATATATTTTGTTTCAGACTTCAGGATTCACCAGTGCTATTGCTCTTTTTAAAAAACTTTGTTGGAGCCATTTCCAGTGGCTCTCAGGGCTTACTCCTGGCTTAAAACTCATAGTTACTTTTGGCAGTGCTTGGGGAACCATTTAGGGTGCCAAGGATCAAACTTGGGTCAACTACATGGAAAATAAAAGCATTCCACCCTCAGTTTACCTGCTGTACAGTTGCTCTGGCCCATTTCCTTACAGAGATCCTGCTTAGGAAAAAAATGTATTTTTACTTTTGTTCTAATCTTCATTGCTTTATGTTATATACAAAATCATGGAGAAGGTTAATCAACATGTCCAGGGACACACAATTGGTGAATAGGAGGCTGACAGTTCATTTCTGGGATGAGAAACCTATGCTCTTTCTTTTAGACATTGCTGGTCTGATTTGCCTCAGTTTAACATGACAATATTGTCCTGCATAAAAAGGCAGTAGCAACTTCTGATTTTAATTTAGTAATGATGTCATAAATCAGATTAGAAAGAGGTTTCCTATTTCAAGAATATTCTATATTTTTACTTTTATTAAAAGCAAACTAGTGAAACAAACCTGGAAAACAATAGAGTAAAAAGTATGTCAGTTTCAACCCTTTAATTATGCTCACCGCAAACACTGTAAAACACAAGAACAACCACATGGGGAACAATATTAGTGTTTGATTTTGTATTTGGGTCAAGCAAATTAAGTAGCTTATGATGATTAAATAACATCTTCTGGAAAAATTTTAACTTTCAATAATTTACTAAGCAGTCTCTGGAGTAAAGTAGAAAATAATTGCCATCCTTTGCTTACATGTCAAATCACACATATTTTCTTCCATTGCTCTTACTTGCTCTCTCATACTTGTTCTCAATGGCAGCTGAATTAATGGGTTCAGTTTTCCACACTGCAGTTGCAGATGTTGTAATTTTATTTTTGTTCTTTCCTTGAATCCTTTGTCTACAGGGGTAGGAATTTACTTGCCTATTGGATTAGAATCTTGAACTTTCACTCAAGTCCCATGATTTGGTGTGAATCACTAAAATTCCAAGAATGTGTTCATCTAGACAACTGAAAATTGTTCCTATTAATCCACTCTAACAGGAATAAGGCAGATGACCATTTGCCTTCAGGGTTAAAGAAAGCTAGGAAGCTAATGCATTCCTGAGAATAATGAGAGCCATGATTACTCTTGTAGTTCCTATATCTCTCTTCTTCTGAAGAATTTCTGGTCTAAATTCTTCTCTGTAACTTTTCTAGTCCCTCTCACAGGGTGCATTTATAGCCTCCAAATCATTCTTTAGTCATGTCTCTCTCTCTCTCTCTCTCTCTCTCTCTCTCTCTCTCTCTCTCTCTCTCTCCTTCTCCTTTTCTCTGAAGGTTTGTACAAAATCAAAATATAACACTGCTTCTACCGTTTCTGCTTGAACTGTAGTTCCTCACTGCTTCTCAACCAAATTTCTAACAAAAATGATTACGATCTTGGGATTCATAACATGAAAGTCTTTCTATTTGTAGTCATTAAAATTGTTTCTTGTGACATCCTGCTCTAGGCTCCTTTTCTGGCTCTCTCTGGTTCTGCCTCTCACCATCTCTCTGTCTTTCTCTTTCTGGTTCTCTCTAAAAATTTCCTCTGTCAGTTGGATCTTATGAACACTAAGCTTTCTGCAGCAACAAGAAGGCTGGAAAATCTATGACATTCACCTGAAAGATAATTTTCTTAAGTTCCCTGTAGCTATTGCAAGGGGAATGGATCAGGTCACTCCTTCTGGAAAACAGAATTAAAGCTTCATCAAATTGCTTCCTTCACTGAATTAACTGAATTCATAACTGTGCTTATAATTGGTGACTCCTCGGTGTTCGTGTATGGACTGGAAATCTTTTATTGTCACTTTCCTGAGCCTGACCAAACATTGCTTATTTAGTGTGTAAGTGACTGTGGTGGTCAGATGACTCTCACTGGTCCATGGGTAGCTGTATGGGACTTTATGTTGTCTATTGGAGGGTAAGGTGGATACAATCCATGCCAATAAGAATGAGCTGTGTGGAATGTAATAACTGATGTTTGCCAAGCCTGTTTTCATTTTCTTCTGGTCATTTAGGAAGACATTTCCTAACTTTTCTTAACTCTTCCAACAAACATACTTGTTGAAGTTAGATCGAACATTAGTTCAAATTCTGTTCCCTGGAATGTGGGTGGAAATTATTGCTTATTCAGGATTGACTCTGCACCTCCTCATAGGAATCTCTAAAAGTTTTTTCAATTAGACTTTGCTATGGGGCTGGAGTGATAGCACAGTGGTAGGGCGTTTGCCTTGCACGCAGGCAATATGGTCGACCAGAGTTTGATTCCTCCGCCCCTCTCGGAGAGCCTGGCAAGCTACCGAGAGGATCTCGCCCGCACTGCAGAGCCTGGCACGCTACCTGTGACGTATTCGATATGCCAAACACAGTAACAACAAAGTCTCCAATGGAGACGTTACTGGGCCCGCTCGAGCAAATTGATGAACTAGGAGAGGACAGTGACAGTGACAGACTTTGCTATGAGGAGCCACTTCTGATTGCCCTCTACCGCCCCAGCCCCTCCTCATCTCAGTTTAAGAGCTGTGTCTTGAATGGGCAATGAGATTTGGTTACTTAGATTTCTGAGATTTAGTGTGTTTGTTATCATGCCAACTCTGACAATTCTCCTATCTAACTTCTCTTTGTAGCCTTGGCATTTAGTAGGGTTCCTGAAACAAAGTAGATCCTCACTATATGTTTGTTGAATTAATGAATAAAATTGTCAACTGAACTTTAAGAGAAGTTGTGTAAATTCACACAGGGGGGGCACGGCACCCACAGCGGCGGTGGCTCTATCTCTCCCGCCACCCGCATTCGGTAGTCTCACCCTTCTCCCACCCCGGAGAGGTCAATGGCTATGGTCAGGCAGAGGAAGGAACAAGGGCCAGGCTGGTAGGTATTAGTCGTAGTTTATTCTGATTCTCTCCTCATCTCTCCTTCTGTCTCTGCGCCCCATTCTTCCTCCCCCAGCTACTTCATTCTCCTTCTCCATTCCCCTTCATCCTCCTCTTCCTTCTGATCCTCTCTGAACTCTCTTCTTCCTTCTGCCCCCACCCGCTCCTCCAGTACAGTTAAATCCTCTCTCCATGAGGAATTGCACAATTGCACATAGGTGCGGTCACAATCAATAGGGGTAGAAATCTTAGCCTCAGGGAAGACCGCTCCTAGGTCAGATCCTTCCTCAGCAGGAGGACCCACCCTAGAGCATAATCCCATGGGCGTGCCTCTCCTCTCCTTGTCCGACAAGCATACAAGAATATAATATAAATCATTTTGTATGGATACAGTAAGAAATATCTTAAACTTATAGAATTGCTCTCCTAGGGCCATCTCGATCTCAGACTACGGTGCTCAGGCCAGATAGTCTTTCCCACCCCTAGCAGGATTCTAATCTTGTCGTTACCTTTGGATCATGACAGCATTTGTCTATGATCAAATTCTTAACTTATAGTTAAGAATCGTGGCACTTTGGCCTGGCCCATTTTGCTGCCAGGGTAGCTCACCGCTTGCCCTGGGTCCATTCAGTCCCTTGTTGGGACCCTGCTTTTGGGGTGTTAGGAACTAAGGGCAACTGAGGCTAAGTCGAGAAAGCAGATGCCCGGGAGTGAATAATATTCAAGGCCAATCAAATCCTAAGTTACAAAGCATAATGTTAACGGTCTTCCTGTATCTATACAAAAAGGATATTACTTTAAGGTAAACTATTCATAAGGCATAAGGAGAGGAGAAAGGCAATATTTCACTCATACATATAAAATCATAGATTTCTGGGAAACTGATCTTACAAATTAACAAAGTCTGATTAAGGGGAAAGCTGATTAACTGGGTGGGAAGGAGAGCATAGGGAAGACTGTTTACATGTTTACATGTAAACACAATGGAAGTGGAAGTGCCTCTGGAGCACTGTGGTGGGTGTAACCAGATTGATGGGTTTAACCAGATAAACCTAAGCTTCTTGTAGAACAAAGCAATGTTACCCAACAGAAGTACCTAGTGATTATATGCTATGTGACAAGAATTAGGAAAGAATTGTGTGTACATATAATATGCAACACACTAACTTCCAACTGAGTTGAAATATTTTACTTCTAACTCTAATCACTTATAAATTATAATATGATTTATTGGGGGAGGGCTTACAAATTAAAAATGTAAGTATGCAATTTAATTGGTTGTACTAGGGAGGAGATTACAAACCAAAGAGACATAGTACAGAAGATCAGCATGAAAAATTGCTGACTTGGGAGTATGGTCTTTGGTTCCTCAGGGAAGGCAATGAAGAACTGAGCAGAACACAGATAGAACTGTGGCAGCAGCTTAAACCTGGGAGAAACTTCTGGAGATGGACATAGAATTTAAAGCATTTCAGTTTGGCTTATTTCTGCACCTGTATTTATACTGATTCAGAAGCATACAATTAGGCTTGTATGTTGAAATTATGGACTTCAACAATCTCTCAATGGAACTTGAATTTTATCTATTCTTGTGATATGTGTCTCTTTATCAATGTTTTCCTAACCAGGTGATTATTTTATTTTAAAATGCTAAATTATTCCTTTCAAATAACTCCTATCTTGTTCAGTCAGGATCATTATAATATACACATATGAGAAAATACCCTTGAATAATTAAAATATTTTCTAAAAATTTATTAATTTTTCTTTATTTAAAAGTTTGGTCCTTAATGATTTTGAAGCATTTTATATTAAAAACATAAACAATAGAATAAAATTGAATTTAAATAAAAATCAAGAATCAGGGAATTAGAAATTGACAAGATCAAGAAGGGAACAGATAGTATAGTGGTTAAGAAGCTTCCTTTGCATGTGACTGACCCCTACATGTGATCTCAAGTACTGCATATGGTCTCCAACACTGTTAAGAGTAAGCCTTGAGCACAGAGTTAGAAATAAGGTCTGATCATTGCAGCAAGGATAGAAGGAAGGAAGGAAGGAAGGAAGGAAGGAAGGAAGGAAGGAAGGAAGGAGGAAAGGAAGGAAGGAAGGAAGGAAGGAAGGAAGGAAGGAAGAGGATGGAAGAGGATGGAAGAAAGGAAAAAGTGAAAAGATCAAGAAGACATAAGACCAATAAGCTATAATACACTACCTTGTTCCTTGAAAAGAGTTTCTTAACTTTCTGGGAGTCAAAATATATAATGTGCATAAATGAGGACCTAATTTTTATTTTATTTTTTATTACGTATTAGTGTTATTATTTTTATTTTAGAGCGACACCGGACTATGCTCAGGGCTTAGTGCTGGCTCTCTTTTCTCCTGGTGGTGCCAGGGATTGAACCCAGATCAGTAAAGTACAAGGCAAGCACCTTTCCCACTGTACCATTTTGTATTATAATAAGAGAAAACTCAGGAGAAACAAAATTTCACATTGTGAAGTATGAGCTGCCATTTTATAATTACTGATAACTTCCTTTGTGCTTGAAACTAAAACTATTCCCATTTCCACTAGCATCTCATGTAGTTTATTAAAATTGGAAAGAAAATTAGCATTAAAACTGACATTTTATTTTGAAAAGTAACAGGAAAAAATTTTAATGCTAGTGAAACACTATTCATGTTGGTACTCATACCCAACAGTTATTTCTTACTACCTAACTGAAAGAAAGGGAAAGTAACTTTTGATACTTGTGTGCCAATTTCTGAGTGCCTAGTACATAGTTAGCACTTGTACAGGGGAAGAAAGTATCAAAAGAATATTGTAGTTACCATGAGGTTAAACTCCAATTGAATTAGAGTTGGTTATTTTTTATAGATTGAACTTTATTAAATTTCCTTTCAATAGGCCTCACATAATAGACCACATTGATTTTAATGAAATGTGCATTGATTAAGGCAAAATGTCAGTTTTCTGCCCTGAACACAATCTCCCACAGTCATTAAACAACACTATAATTTTATGAGATCAATTTTATTCATTCATTTTAATTAAGAACAGCTTTTGATTTGATTTTCTGTTTTACTTTGGAGGACACTTGATCAAGATTTAGCAAAGAGTTAATCACTTCACTCAAATATATTCTTTAAGATCCCTTAAAAAGAAATTGCAATTATGTTGTCTTGATGGTCTCTCCCAAAGACATAAATAAAATACATCAATCATATCACTTTATATTTTGACTTTGGAGAGGGATAAGTATATAAAAATATCATTTTTGGAGCAGATTTATTCTTATCTTTTCATCTAGAGTCAGGTTCTCGAAGCAAATTTACAATGCAAAAGATTGGTCTTTGGAACCCCTCTTTATCGTGAGCCTTCTTTATATATTCCCTTTCACTTTTTTAAAAACCACAATTCATTTCCCCCCCCAATGGAGATTTATGTAAACAAATCGCATAAGATGCTAATGACAGATTGAAATTCCACATGCCTCATCAAAGGTTTGTATTTTAATCGGAGAAAATGTCTCGATTTCTCTAATTGGAAACCTTATTTCTAATTTTAGACAGTGTATGACAAACTGATCCACAGCCCTGGCAGACATGAGACTCTAGTTAAAATGTTAAAAGCCTAACGCCTAACGAGCTACATCCATGAGCAGTGGGTCCTGACCTGCTTGGTCACAACTGTGTATCAAAAAACCCCTAAGTGTCATGCCAGCAACCTTGACTAAAGTACTTATAATCACAGTATATTATAACTACTGATCTAGTCTTGATAATCCGCTTATACACAGTTTTGTGACTATTACTTTTTGAAAGAGATAATTTTCAAAGTATTCTGGAAAAAAAAGAACTAAGTATGCATACATTTTCTAGGTACAATTAACTTATATTTGAGTTTTATCCAATTTTCTTACTATACTGAGATAAACTGATAATTATTTTAATGGTTTTTGGTAACATCCAGCTGTGCTCAGGGCTTACTCCTACCTCTTCAGCAGGAATCACTCCTGGTGGAGCTTGTGGCTCCATATCTGGCTGGGGATTGAACCTGGATTGAATGTGTGCAAGACAAGCAATTTGCCTATGACATTAGCTCTCTGGCCACTTTTTTTTTGTAGGAAATGAGTCATGTGTCCTCTACATTCTGAGTTTCAGAGCAGGTGGTCACTATTGGAAGTGGTAAAAGCAAAATATTATGATTAGTGTATTTTCACCTCAAACAAACAAAAAATTATTCAGTAGTGGATACCAGTAATTAATTTGGTTCCTCTCTATCTTCCTCTTTCTCTTCTTCCTCTCTGTCTCACTTTGGTTTCTCTATGTTATTTACTTTTCTGATACTTCCTCTTACAAGTGAATGAGCATTTTGATTTTTTTAAAAAAGAGGCTTGTCTTTTATCTTTATTCAAACACTTGTGCTCTTTACAGCATCTGATTCACGATGCTCAATCCACATTCATTGAATGAGTAAATCTGTGAATGAATAAAAATCATTCTTCTTTGTAAAAATTTAAATACCGTTCTACCCCTGGATTATGCACACACACAAAAATCCCCAAGGACACTCAATGAAGTATAATAAAAACATTCAGAATTAATCTCTTTTAAGAATATCATAAATGACAAATATAATTTTCATAATAATAGAATAGGATTTATTTCTAAAGTAATTATCTATCCATTTACCGAAAACTTGTTAGACATTTTTGAATGCAACAATATAAACATTATATGTGAAACTATGCTACAGCATTCCTATTTCCCTATTTCCCAGTTGTTTGTCAATTCACTTAGAAAATGAAATAGGTATAGTCAACAATGTACAAAAATGTCAATGATTTTCAAAACTAGAAAAGCTGTCTCAAGAAAAGTGTGATATAAGCCAGATGTGAATCAAAGATGAGCTGGAAGTTTTAGGGAAACTTCATGGAAGAAAAGGCATTAGCTGATGTTTCAGCATGGGTGGTTCATAAATGCGGTGGAGAGGAGGAAAAGAGGCATATCAGGTGAGAAAGACTGTTTATGAAGTGATTACAGAAGAGGAAATTCACCACTGTGACAAGATTGTCTGGTCTGTTGGGAAATCCTGGCACATATCATAAACCAGAATAGCATACATTCCATCCACCTCTCTCTCTCTCTCTCTCTCTCTCTTTTTTTCCTTGTGATTTTTGGGGACACACCAGGCTATGCTCAGGATCTTCCAACCACATCTCTTGTACTCACCAGTGTATAATGACTACAGTGTTTGGATGAGATGCCTTTCTAGATGGACTGGAGCGATAGCACAGTGGGTCGGGCGTTTGCCTTACACACAGCCCACCCGAGTTTGATTCCTCTGCTCCTCTTGGAGAGCCGGGCAAGCTACCCAGAGTATCTTGCCGGCACCGCAAAGCCTGGAAAGCTACCTGTGACATATTTGATATGCCAAACACAGTAACAACAAGTCTCATGATGGAGACATTACTGGGCCCCCTCAAGCAAATTGATGAACAAAAGGAGGACAGTGCAGTGCGGTGCCTTTCTAGATGCCTTGCACAAATCTGCGTGTTGCAGAAATCAAAGATGAACATTTTGTCAGAAGTTTGAGAAGCTCAGTCTCTTAGGAAAATGTTTGTATCTTACCCTGAATTGTTTATGACTGATACGAAAGTGTGGCTTATATCGTTTGAATAAGGACTGAGCCAATGGGAATTTGGAGTAACCCCATAAGCACTGTAGCACTGTAGCACTGTCCTCTTGTTGTTCATCGATTTGCTTGAGTGGGCATCAGTAAAGTCTCTATTGTGAAACTTGTTGTTGCTGTGTTTGGCATATTGAATACATCATAGGTAGCTTGCCAGGCTTTGCCTTGCAGGCGAGATACTCTTGGTAACTTGTCAGGCTCTTCGAGAGGGGCGGAGGAATCAAACCTGGGTTGGCCAGGTCGGCCTCCTGCAAGGCAAATGCCCTACCCTTTGTGCTATCGCCCCACCATTGGCACAAAATTTTATTTATTTATTTATTTATTTATTTTTGGCTTTTTAGGTCACAGCCAGTGATGCACAGGGGTTACTCCTGGTTCTGCACTCATAAATTACTACTGGGGGTGCTTAGGGGACCATATGGGATGCTGGGAATTAAACCCAGGTCGGCTGTATGCAAGGCAAATACCCTACCAGCTGTACTATCACTCCAGCCCAACTTTTGCACATCGTAGTGATATCTGGTTCACTCCATGGGGCTGTAGAATATAAGGAGATATTCATATAGTAGAGATGGAGCCAAAGACCTCCAGGACCAGCCACCATGCTGAGACCACTCTCCGCACACATGAAGGTACTGGCAGAGGGACAAAGTCATGCGGGTTCCGGGGCCGAGATCTCCAAGCCTACTCGGATTGGGGCTGAGCATCCTCCACCCAGATCCTCCAAATTCCAGTAGGTGGAGGTCACACCCACCAACTGGCCCCCTGGCGCTGTGTAATCCCATCAACGGCCAAGACTCAGAGACTATAAAAACCAGCTCCCAGAACCACGTGGCCGTATTCGTGGCCACACGACATCTTATTATGACATCTTATTATCTCATTCCTACTTTGGACAAACTGGCAGGCTACCGAATGTAGCCTGCCCACATGGCAGAGTCTGGCAAACTCCCCGTGGCATACCCAATATGCCAAATACCAGTAACAATGATGGTTCTCATTCTCCTAAAGAGTCTTGAATATAATCTCAGGGCTAGGATGAAGGAGACATTACTGGGGCCTGCTCGAGGCAATCGACGAATAACAGGATGATTTGTGATTTGTGAGAGATGGAGCCAGAGATGATGGAGCTCCAATTCTAAGCTAGGATTAAACCCAGACTGCCCTACAGTGCCCAGCTCAGAGAGACTCAGTCATTATAGGGGATTTAAAAGATCATGAGGACAGTAGCATGATAGTGAGCAGGTATGGGGACAGAGATTATACTTCTTTTTTGTTCATGACTGAGGGCAGTGCTGTCTATGGGTTCAGAGCAAAGTGTGCCTCTTACAAAGAGTAAAACTCAAGCAGGTTGCTATATTTCTGGACCTTACTTTTCTTCTAACATGAAGATACTAACTTAAAAAAATTGGTTTGAAGGATGGATTAGGTAATAATTGAATTCCTATGATATGCATAGGGACAACAGTAGTGAAAAAAGCACATAAAAATTGCTCTTGTAAAGTTCAGAACCCAGTGTTCTATTAAACCAGAATTGTTGGGCGGGAGAGACAGTACAGGGGTTTCTTTACACACTGCTTTCTTTGCACTCTGCTGACCCCTGTTCAATTGACAGTTCAATCCTGAGTACTACCTGGTGTGATTTCTGAGCACAGAGACAAGAGTAAGCCCTGGGAAACACTGCAGGGTGGCCACAAGCCTCCTGATCCCTTCCTCCCACCCCGTCCCCAAATATCAGAATTGTCTTGAGCAAATAATACCCTTTCAATAAAAACAATATAGCATCTCTGCTGGTCCAATTTTAGTTCTTCACCCCAGGGTATGTTCTAGGACTGCCTAATTTCTCTTTGATTCCTTAGGCCATTATTTTTCTGAAGTTTTACAGAGTGTGAGGCTAAAGAATATAATCTCATGGGATAAATTTGCTTGCTTGGTCTATTTAGAGAAGAGCTTTATGAATGTTTAGAAGAAAGTAACAAAATGACCAGAGTCTTGAAGTGATTTTCATTAAATATGTATTTCATTGATCTGATCAAGTAGCAATGAGTACATGGTTTTATTTGCCTGTTATTAGCTCTACTTTATGGCTAAATGATATCTATACCTGCTTGAACAGTATTGAGAGACCAAAAGAAAGAATTTATCTGTACTCTATAACTATGTATAAAGTTGTTCTATGTTTAATGATTGGTCCTCTTCAAGGTGGAAAAATAAATTTTATTAATAAAATTATTCTTCACTAGTGATTTCTCTAGAATGTTACCATATCTTAAAGTAGTACATTAGTTTTTGTCAATTCTGTTTGCAAAATTTTGGAAAGCAAATTTTTTTCTAAGTACTGGGAAATTTTTAAAAAATCTTTTACCTTTTCCATATATATATTTCTAAAATTCTATGTGAATAACGTACCTTTTTTGTACAAATACTTACATTATCAGTGCATGATATTATACAGTACTTAAAGGATACCATATTTTAATTGGGAGTTAATGATATTTTCTGTTTGGTGGAATTCAATCTGAAATTCGCTTTTTCATGTGTAAATGAAGACTGTACATTTTACTTAAAAATTTGGAGAAAAAAATCTTATTTGCTATGGCTATTTTTCCTTGTCCAAAAGAAAACATTACCTCCATTTAGAAAATTTATTTTTGTTAAATAAATGTAAGGCCATTATCCTCAGTCATTTCTTTTTATTCTTTTACTGTATGGAATATACTTTAGTATTTGTACCTCTGTTTCAGAGACCTCAGCATGATACAGTTCTATCTACCTGGTGCAAAAATGCATGATTTTGTCTTTTATTTTACAAAGTACTATTCTTTGAGTATATATACACCACAATTTCTTTATTCAGGCATCTGCCTTTGGACTTTGGATTGTTTACAGATCATGTTTATTGTGTAAAGAGCTCCTAATGAACATAGGGACACACATATCTTTGCAAAATAGTGTTTTTGGGTTCATGGGATTGATAAAGAGGAGTGGGATTGCTTGCTCATATTGAAGTTTACTTCATAGATTTTTGAGAGATCTCCAACTGTTTTCTGTGTTGACTGTACCAATTAATATTCCTACCAAAAGTATGTTTCTTTACTTGAATTTTTAGAAGATAATTGGTAATGAATTATTATAATGGATTATGTTTGTATCACTAAATTTTATATATTAAAGGTCTAATCCTTAGTAACTTGGTATATGACTCTATTTCCTTTAAAGAGGTGAATACATTAAAATAAAATCACTAGGGGGTTGGAGAGATAATGCAGTGGGTGAGGTGTATTTCCTGCATGTGAGCAACCTGGGTTTGATCCTCTGCATATTGTTCCTCTGAGCTCTGCCAGAAGAATGGTCCCTGAGCACAGAGCCAGGACTAAGCTCTGAGCACTGCCAGGTGTGCCATTTCCAAATAAAATAAAATAAAATAAAATCACTGGGATGAACTTTAATCAAGAATAACTGCACCATCCAAATGCATAAAAAAAACTTCACTCAGAGATGGATGGACGCCCTCAGAAAAGAAGCAAAGGAGAATCCAAAGGTTGTAATAAGAATATGAAGAACATTAAGAGTACAAGATTTTTTCCCTGTATCAACACCTGGATTAACTTTATACATGTGGAGAACTCCAGGAAATGACAATGTAGTGAAATTGTATATAACCTTCTCTCAAAAGTCATTCTCTGGGGCCAGATAATAGTATAATGGGTAGGGTGCTTGCTTGCATGAGGCCAACCCAGCATCCCACATGGTCCCCAGACCACCAATCAGGAGTGATCATTGAGAACAGAGCCAGAAGTAAGCCCTGAACACCTTATAGCGAGGCCCTGAAACCAACAAAAAAGTCATTTTCTGATCCCCATCACCCTCAAAGAAGCCCATTTTCTGTCCTGAATGTGTACACTCTTAAGTCACTGTCACTGTTCTCCCATTGTTCATAAGTTTGCTCGAGCGGGCCCAGTAATGTCTCCATTTTGAGACTTGTTGTAACTGTGTTTGGCATATTGAATGTGTCACGGGTAGCTTGCCAGGCTTTGCCGTGTGAGCGAGATACTCTCTGTAGCTTGCTGGGCTCTCCGAGAGGGGTGGAAAAAGGAAACCCACTCTGCCTGGCTGGATGTGCACAAGGCAAACAACCTACCATTGTGCTGTCGCTCCAGCCCACACTCTTAAGTAGTTTTTTTTTTTATTTTTCAGTTTTATTTTATTTTCACTTGATCACTTGACATCCTGTTACTCATCAATTTGCTCTAGCGGGCACCAGTAACATCTCCATTCATCCCTGTTTCGTGCTAGTGTAACCCAATGGTGTCTGCTCATTCTAGGAACACAAAGAGCCTCAAATTTATCATTCAGGGTCTTGACGAAGAAGTCTGACCATCTGGTAGGTGGACGGCCACCCAATCTTTTGACGTCCTGTGGAATCCAGTCAGTAACGATTTTAGTTCAGCAGTCATCTCCAAATCTCATTACGTGTCCAGCCCATCTGATTTTTGACACCTTGGCAAATGAGACACGTCCCTGATTCTTGAGCGTTGATGGAGGTCGGAACTCCGGATTCTTTCTCTCATTTGAGGAAAGCGTGATACTCCAAGCATAGCTCTTTCGATTTCTCTTTGGAAGACCCGAATAGAGTTCTCATCCTGTTTTCGTAGGGCTCAGGTCTCTGAGGTTTAAGTTAATGCAGGAAGAACAGTGGAATTAAAGAGATGTGCCCGGAGCTGGAGGTTCTTTGTCGTCTTAGCTATTTCTTTGATACTCTTGAAGGCGTTCCAAGCCACTCTCTTCCTCCTGCACAATTCAGGTGCCAGGTCATTCGTCATGTTGACTTCTCGACCTAGGTACACATAACCTGTATTCAGAGATGTCTGTCCCATTGAGAGCAAATGAAACGTCAGGAACAAGGCCGTTTCTCATAAACATTGTCTTTGTGAGATGTAGCTGTAGTCCGACCTTTCCACACTCATGGTCGAAGCTGGCCAGCATTTGTGCCGCTTGACTGATGTTTAGTGTTATTAGAATGATGTCATCAGTAAAGCAGAGGTGGTGTAGTTGCCAACTGTCTATCTTCACTCCCATTTCTTCCCATTCCAGTCGTCACATGGTGTTCTTGAGGGTGGTACAGAAGAGTTTCGATGAAATGGTATCACCCTACCGAACCCCTCTAAACATCAATGATCACCTCCCTGTAGAATAGTGAGATCCTGGTAGTGAATCTGCAATATAGCTCATGGAGGATCCTGATGTATTGAGTTTGAATGTGCTGTTTGACTAGGGCTTCGATGACTGCTTCACTCTCAACAGAATCAAAGGCCTTTTTAAATCAATCACGTTAGACAGAGCAGCATCTTAAACTTCAGAGAAACCTCAATGAGTTTGATTATCGTGTGGATATGGTCGATTGTGCTGAATCCTTTTTGGAAACCGGCTTGCTCGCATGGTTGTCCTTCATCTAGTGTTCTGCCAATTCTATTCAGGATGACTCGAGTGAACAACTTGTAGACGACAGACAACAGGCAGATCAGCTGAGAGTTGCCAATGTTGTGGATGTCTCCCTTTTTGTACCGTAGTACAGTCCTGCTGATTTTCCATTGGGACAGAACCTTGCATTCAGACAGGTAGTGTGTGAAGAGCCGAGCCAGTGTATTGATGAGTACTGACGGCAGGTTCTTCAGATGTTTGGGTCTGACCTTGTCTGGTCCTGGTGCTGTTTACTTCTTTACTGTTGAAATGGCTTGTCGGATTTCAGAAGGGAGAACATTGGGGATGACATATCCATCCTGCAGAATTTGGTATGTGGGCAAGTGGACATGGCTATCGAAGAGATCCGAGTAGAAGTCATGGATAATCTCTCCATTGCCCTTCTGGAAGACATGATAGATCCATCAGCAAGTTGGAGGGCAGTCATCTTAGTCTTGTAGTTGGCAAAGGACAGGCGGGTGGTACAAATGCTTTTCCCAGCTTCTGCCCCATCTGCCAGCACTGCTGCTCTTCTCTCTTTGAGGTCTTCTTTTATTGCTTCTCTGCACTGCTTTCTGAGCTCAGATGTTCGCTTGTGGTTGCCTGAGTCTTGCTCCAAACCATGTTGAAGAATGAGCTCGAGAGTTTTTGAAGACAGGCATCTTTTTGTGGTTATCTCTCTCTCGTCTTTCTTCGCACAATCATGGAGGTGCTGAACCAGTCGTATTCTTCATCAATGTTGTCAATGACGCCATCTTTCCCGTGTTGCTGCAACAGTGCCAAAGAGCTCCCAGTTTGTGGTCATTCTGGAAGTCTCTTCTTAAACTTTGCAGCCCTTTCTCCCCACTCTGTCAAGTGGAATTTTGCACAAAGTAGACGGTGGTCCGATCCCATTTAGAATTTTGGGATAACAGCAACATCAGTTAGGCAAAACCGTTGATTGAATATGATGTGGTTAACTTTGTTGTGGAACCATCCACTGGGAGACTTCCATGTCCAGTGTTTGGATTTGGCCTTCTGGAATTGTGAGTTACCATGGATGGTCTTGGTCAACATGATGAACTCAGATAGTCTCTGATCTGTTCATTCCATTCTAGGCTATGGGTCCTGATACGGAGTTCTTGTTTTGATCTTCTCATTCCTATCTTGGCATTAAAATCACCAACAATGATCTTGTAGAAGGTGTGGTCTTTATAAACTTCTCCAGCTCCATGTAGAACTTACCAATTTTTTCTTTTATCATAATTGGATGTTGGTGCGTAGAAAACAAAGATAGAAACTGCCACATCTTTTCAAGTGTAATTGTCCGATTTGGATTGTTAGGCATTCAAATGAATCAATGCTCATGGCCAAGTTTGTGTTGACAAGGACACCGACACCACTGATGCCTCTTTTGTCACATGTTCCGAGGAACAGTTCTTCTCCAAAGTCAAAAACAGCATTATGTGATTGATGCCTTCTTGTCTCGGTCAGACCAATGATGTCATACTTGATCTTTCGCGCTTGCACCATCAGGGCCTTGATGTATGTATCCAATGACAGTGTACGTGCATTGAAAGTACAGTCATTTTTGTCCTTCTTTGTTTGGGCAGCCTAATTCGGCCCTGAGATTTTATCAGCCTCTCCTTTCTCATCCTTCTTAACGTTGCCATATTGGTGGCTCTTTCATGGTCAAGGGAATGAGACCCATTGCATTTACTGGTTTTGGCATATTGAATACACTACAGATAGCTTGCCAGGCTCTGCTGTGCGGGTGGTAGCTTGCCAGTTTCTGCGAGAGGAATAAGGCTTTTAGGTTGGCCTCTAATCATCATTGCAGGTGTTCCCATGGTTCATACCATATTTGGTGGTATCAAATATGGTGCGGTAATCTTGTATTAGTTGTTTAATAATATGTCTAGAAAGTGGCATGGCGGTGCCTTGGGTAATGGAGGTAGTGAAGGTAGTGGAGTCTGCCGGGATGCTGGGAGCAGGCAGAGGATCTCTGTTCCTGGGTTTATTGAGCCTGGAGTCCAAGGTCACAGAGTTCCACTTTCCTGCTTCTGCAGGGTTCTCTCATGCGTGAGTCTCGGCCTGTGTTCGGAAGGCATCCTGGAGCGTGGTGGCGGCTGCGTAGTGGAGGTAGTGGAGTCTGCTAGGCTGCTGGGAGCAAGCAGAGGATCTCTGTTCCTGGGTCCATTGAGCCTGAAGTCCAAGGTCACAGAGTTCCGCTTTACTAGTTCTGTGGGGCTTCACTTGTGCATGAGTCTCGGCCTGAATATCCGGAAAGTGTCCTGGAGCATGGCGGCAGCTTGGTAGTGAAGGTATTTTATGTTATTTTATTTTTATTTTTTGGTCACACCTGGCGATGCACAGGGGTCACTCCTGGCTCTGCATCCAGGAATTACTACAGGCGATGCTTGGGGGACCATATGGGATGTTGAGAATCAAACCCAGGTCAGCTGCATGCAAAGCCAATGCCCTACCTGCTGTTCTATTGCCCCAGTCCCAAGTACATTTCTTTAAATATAACTGATTTTCTTCATTTTTTTTAAAGGTTAACTTATGAGGTGAGTTTTGGACATGTAAAAACAGGGGTCAAGACAGGAAAAGAGAGAGAGAGAGAAAGAGAAAGAAAGAGTGAGAAAGACAAAGACAGAGAGACAGAGAGACAGAGAGGAGAGAGACAGAGACAGAGAGAAAGAGTGAAAGAGAGAAAATGCAGAAATCAGTTATTTAGGGATTTCTCAGCCTATTTAGATGGCAAAGACACTAAAATGTAGAGATTTCACTAAGACCATGACAGAAAACATTTTGTTAGCATCTATTAAGAACCAAGAAAACAGAAGATTTAAATAGCATAGAGAAACCTGAAGATGTTTCACACACCCAATGGAAGCCAGGGATAGGGTGAACATATAGAAGAGACTCAAATGGATGGGAGTGAGTTCTCAGACACATAAAGGTATCTACAGGACTCTGGAGAAACACTGTCTCTTAGATGTGAAAGGGAAAAAGAAGGTGAAATGAAAAAAATGTAGTTAGAATCCTAAAGTTCTATATGCGGGAAACAGGATAATAAACAAATCAGCTGCAAACAGGAGCTAAACTTCATGGAAAAGGAAGTGTAGCTCCACCAAGCCATAAACCCAGAGATAGCAGTGATTTTCAGGTACTGACACACACTAAAGACAAATATTAAAGTTGTAGAATATATTTTATATTACATTTATATTACATTGTACATTTATTATAAATTATTTATTACAATGTATATTGCACTATATTCTTATGTACACTATTTTATGCTATGAAAATGATAACAACTTCAGTGGCATCAAGGGTTCTCTGTTTTAGTCAATATTCTATGTGTGCTCATTTGATTTTTCAACAAATTCTATCATATAGATACTTTTGTGTTCCTTTTAAAACATGCGCATATTATGGTTGGAGGAACCAAGAGACTTTCCCTGGTTAGAGAGTAGAAATGAAACAGGCAGCTCTCAGAACCCAAGTGGAAACTTTTGTGCTGAATTTCCTCCCCATTTTATAATGGATTAAGATGACATAGTAAAAGTCATCTTTAAAAGTACAAACTCAGACCAAAAGAACACTTTTCAGGAATTTAAAATGTTTGGTGACTTTAACATACAAATCGGGAAAAAAAAACTCAAAGACTGATATCAACAGTTCATCCGGTAAGTTGAGCAGCTGAGAAGAAATTTTGAGAAAGATTTTTGAATAATTGTTAAATTCTCTGGTCAGTTAACCTTATAATAAGAGCATTTTTATGTTACTTTAGTTCATGGATACTCTATAATTCAGAGTATTCAGATATTATATATAAAATGTCAAATTTCATGCTCACTAAAAACCTGTGATTTTAACATCTTGCATTGAGAATATCTCCAAATAGAAAACACAGATATTATATTTGCTAAGGAAAATGGTCTGTTGGATAATTTTTAATTCTCACTGGAGACTCTGAAAATGTCAATCTTAAAAATGTGTATTTAAGTGATGTAAGATGGTGGTTAAAAGATGTAGGATGACATTGCTTTGTCCTTTCTCCCTTGCCACAAGGAGCCTAGGTTTATCGGGTCACACCCATCATAGTGCTCTCGAGTCTCTCCCATTCTTTTGTTTATCTGTAACCACTTCTCTATGTTTTCTTCTCCATCCAGTTAATCAGCTTTTTCCCCTAATCAGATTTTGTTAATTTGTAAGGTCAGATATTTCTAGGACACTGAACTTGGATTGTATGTTAATATTTATCCTCTCCTTATGTCTTTTGAATAGTTTACTTTAAGGCAATGACCTTTTGTATAGACACAAGAAGACAATTAATATTATGCTTTTGTAACTTGGGTTTTAATTGACTTCGAATATTATTCTCAACTTAAGCCTCAATTGCCCTCAGTTCCTAGCACCCCAAAAACAGGGTCCCGATGAGAGACTGAAGGGACCCAGGGCAAGCTCTGAGCTACCCTGGCATCGAAATGTGCCAGGCCAAAGCGCCATGATTCTTAACTATAAATTAAGAGCTTGATCATGGACAAATGCTGTCATGATCCAAAAGTAATGACGATAAGAAAGACTAATCTGACCTGACCACTGTAGTCTAAGATTGAGATGATCCCAGGAGAGCAATTCTGTAAGCTTAATGCATCTCTTATTATGTCCATACAAAATGATTAAGATTATAAATGCTTATATGTTTGTTGAACAAGGAGAGGAGAAACACACCCATGGGATTCTGCTCTTGGGTGGGTCATCCTGCTGAAAGAGATTTTGTCCTAGAAGTGGCACCCCCCTGAGGGAAAGAACTTTAACCCTATTGATTGTGATGACACCTATGCATAAGCCCAGCCCTTCATGGTTTTGGGATTTAACTAGACTGTAAGAGTGGGCGGGGGGATCAAGATCCAGAGCCAGAAGGAGAAAGGTATTCCAGATTGGGGCCAGGGACAGGAGAGGGAGAGACAGGAGTGAACAGGGATGAGAATGGAATAAACAGTGTCTGATAAATCAGCCAGCTTGGCCCTTGTTTCGTCCACCCTCTGCTCCATGGCCTGGGCCGCCACGGCTGGGGGAGTGGCCCGGGCCCCCCAAATCTGGGCAGCGAGGGGGAGAGCTGTCGGGCCTCTCCCTGGCTGCCCTTTGAGAAAAGATAGATTTTAATAGATGATAGACTGAGTTGAATTATGATTTTATAACTAGGTGTGGACCATGAATAATCTGTATAAAATGAAAAATATAGCATTGAATATGACATACTTAGTAGAGTAACCACACACTCACACACACATATATGTGTATATATACATATATATGTGTGTGTATCTATCTATATATATATATATGCTGTTGCTATTACTACTGTACTTTAGCCACCAAAACTGTTTAATATATTTGTCTTGGACAAGACAAAGCAAGTTCTTGAGTAGATGTGATGTGGGGAAAATATCTGAGACTTCAGCAAAATCCTTACAGGATTAAACTATTGAATCCAATGGGGTTTCATGATCGAGAATAATTTCAGAAAATGAATGGAGTAAGTGGAGAAAAAGAAAAGGCTGCTAACATATTATCAGGTATGACTATAAAATTCAATCATATAAACTCAAGATACAAGAGCTAAATAGACTCAACTGACTTATGAAAGAAGGAAAATTATCTTAGATTAATGGATTTCAGAATAAATTTAGCTTTCTGAAAAACTTAATTAATATTCCTGGCTTTCCATTTGATGCAAATAAATGGAAAGTATCATCTCTTCTTGTGCCAGTACATGGACTGACAACCAAAAAGATTGATGCAGATAATTTAGACAGATCTGTTACCAGTCAGCAAATTCATACAGCTGGTAAACTCTAAAGAATTTCTATGTTTAAATTTTCACTAAAATTTCTGAAGTGTTCAGTCTGTCTTCATATATTTGGTTAAACCATTCTGGACATTATTTAGTTATGCTAGATTTCATAGAGTTATTCACTGTCACTTTCACTGTCCTCCCGTTGTTTTGCTCAGTGGGCCCAGTAATGTCTCCATCGTGAAACTTGTTGTTACTGTGTTTGGCTTATTGAATACGTCATGGGTAGCTTGCCAGGCTCTGCCGTGCAGGCAAGATACTCTCGGTAGTTTGCCGGGCTCTCTGAGAGGGGCGGAGGAATCGAACTTGGGTCGGCCATGTTGGCTGCGTGCAAGGCAAACGCCCTACCGCTGTGCTATCACTCCAGCCCCATAGAGTTATTAGTAAAGAAAATAGAAGATTGTATTAAGACTATGTTTCTTGGCCTGGAGAGATAGTGCAGCAGGTTAGGTATCTGCTTAGCACATAGCCAACCCAGTTCAAACCCTAGCACCCCATGTTATCACTCAAGCCACTCCAGAAGTGATCCTAGGCACAGAACCAAGAATAAGTTTTGAACACTTCCAGGTGTGCTCCCCCCACAAAAAAAGAAAGAAAAAGTAAAGAATTTGTTATTTTGTACACACCAATTTTTTTTCAGCACATAATTATACTTTCTATGTTATACCAGGTTTGTATTTTTATATTTGTTGTGTGTAGAAGATCCACACCATTCTCTTCAGAGAATTGTAAATAAATGTCTCATTTAAGAGATAAAAGTACTCTAGTATTTACAAAAGGTATCTGAGACATACAGAGATTGTCATAATTTTATAATCACTGTCACTGTCCTCCCGTTGTTCATAGATTTGCTCGAGCGGGCCCAGTAACGTCTCCATTGGAGACTTTGTTGTTACTGTGTTTGGCATATCGAATACATCGCGGGTAGCTTGCCAGGCTCTGCCGTGCGGGCGAGATACTCTTGGTAGCTTGCCAGGCTTTCCGAGAGGGGCAGAGGAATCGAACTTGGGTTGGCCATGTTGGCTGCGTGCAAGGCAAACGCCCTACCGCTGTGCTATCGCTCCAGCCCAATTTTATAGTATAGGTAGTATTTGATCACAGCTTGTTTTATACCATAGCTCTGCTAAAGTAGTCATCTATTCATCTGTAGTTTATCATCTATTAAGAAAACAGACTCATAAATAGATTTTCACTCAAATAACACCGTGAAATCCTGGAGAAATATAAAGAATGAATTATTAGCTAACTCTGAAATTTCAAAAAGGTTTTTGTTTTTTTAAAGAGATAAATGTAGTCTGGAAGAATAAAGAGAGAAGGGGAATTCCTAAGAGAGACAACAACAACAGTGAAGGCATGAATATATGAAAAGCATGGAGAGCACATGCAGCTCATGGGGGATTTCATAAAGTTAGAAGTTAAACAGTATAAACAACTGAAAGGAATTTTATTAAAAATTAAAAATGAGAAATAAAAATAGCATGCATATTCATATGGAAGTGTACTACTACAATGAATTTGAGGTCACGGAAAAGTTGTTCCCATCACCATTTCCTGGGGAGGGAGTATCTTTAAATTGAAGATTGACTTTAAATGGTTTGATTTCTAGATAAAATTTCTATTTGCTTCTTTTCTGCTGTTTAATTAAATCAGATTTCTAACTGACATAACTCCAGTCCTAAGTGTGACTATCTATGGGGAAGATGAAATGTTTCCTTATAACTGGGATATTTATATTTGGAATTTTGATGTTGTACTTTGAGTACAATATTTGGAACACTAAATATGAGAACTTGTATTGGGAAAGAAGAGCTCAGCAGTATCTTAAAGAAAGCCTAGAATCTCTCTCTGGCTGTATTATTTTTCCTCGCAGGGCATACAAAAGGAAGTGCAACATGAATGGGTTGGGAAAAAATTCAAATTAATAAAATCTATCTTATGAAGTTATTAATATTAATCTACATCATCATGCTAGTGTGGGGTTATATGACTTTAGTGTTATGGCATAAGAGAACATGTGGTCAAAAACATCTTTTAAAACCTTGCTTGCCTGTTGGTATCTATCTTAATTCATTGACCTTAGTACCTAGGGGCCACAGATATAAGTCTGTTTTGTTATGATTACAGGAGATGGTGTGGTGAGCAAATAGAGAGCTAACTTGTGCATAAAGTTCCGTACACTTTTAAAGAGCATACACATGATTGGAAATTATTTGTGAATTTTAAGGTGCTTTTTAAGGGTGAGATATACAGCAAGATTTTCACATGGCAGCTTAGAGGTAGGATTAAGTAACAGAAAACTGGAGAACAATGAAGAGGCTATTTTAAGTATCAGATGGTGCAGTGGTATGGGTTATGGAGTCAGATGGACCAAGATTTATTTATTTATTTATTTATTTGCTTTTTGTGTCACACTCGGCAATGCTCAAGGGTTACTCCTGGCGCTGCACTCAGGAATTACTCCTGGTGGTGCTCAGGATACCATATGGGATGCTGGAAATCGAATCCAGGTTGGCTGCATGCAAGGCAAATGCCCTACCAGCTGTGCCATCATTCTAGTTCCCTGGACCAAGGTTTTAATCTGGTATGTATGATTGGGTTGGATTCCTGGGAAGTTACTTTGACCTTTTTGAGGGTTAAACTGTTCCACTTTGTGGATGAAGGGAGAAGGAGGTAGACTGCAGAATTATTGTAAGCTTTAAGATATCTTTTATGTAAAGTGACTGGCTCAGCACCTTCTGTATTAAATAAATGAAATTAGCATATTATGTGATTTTAGGTGTTCATTACCTATTTTTCTCATTCATGTACAATGTTGATGTTGAGATTTTCTTGAATAGTTAATGGCGTTGTTCTTTGTACAGTTCTGTACAAAACTTAGAAAGAAAATTCCCACAAATTGGTTAAAATTAACCTTCATCAAGATACAGATGACTAACAGGAATCTTTAACTTGACTCCAAATGAAAGTCTCTGAAGAGACAGAAATAAGGAAATGATAAAAAAAAAAAAGTCTGCTAGGCAGTGAATGAAGAAGGAGAATAAAATATAAAACTTTATAAGATTGGATATGCCTTATATCCATCTATAGTTTGAGTCAAGCTACAATTTCTAGTTCCTCCTTCTCTCTTGAGTTTTCAGACATCATTTTTCTATCATACAGAACTTTCTATTAAACTAAAATTCAAAGACTGGAATTTAAGAATGGAGTTGCATTACTACTGAATGATTCCCAGGCTCCATTTTTTATCCCTACTGTTAGTTTCAAAGTAGGCTCTTCAGCCTTGTGGCTATTTAGAGCTAGTAATACCCTTGCAGTCAATTGCATTTATTCAGTGGTGAAACAATGACATCCTCACCATCCTCCAGAATCATGGGTTTATTTGACAGCCTTAAATGTCTATACTTGAGCAGAAACACTGTTATTGCTGCATTCATCATTGGGTTTAATAGTATACTTTTTTGGGTTAAAACTCTGGAAGAATGACTTTCAGAGACAAAGTGAAAGACTTGCATAAGTTGAACTGATGAGGTGTAAATTCTTTGACATCTTTTGTGATCAAAAGTAAATGGATTTTTCTCTAGTAGGGGACTTGTTCCCTCTGTTTCTTAAGCTATCAGTTTCTTTTTCCATTTTTCCAAGTAAGTTGAGCACAGAAAGATTGTCAGTGAAAAACACCCACTTGTATTGATATAATTAAAATAAATATATTTAATATATATTTATAACAAAATTGGTTTCTTCTCATATTATTTTTATAAAATATTTCTGCCCTAATTTATAACCTCTTAAAGTTAAAAGATTAGTTTGCACCAACAATCAAGTTTTAAAAATCTCAACTATTTAAATATTGTCTATCACTCCATATAACATAATTGTGTATGATCACTCCAGTGATTCCCAGATGACCTGGTGTTTCTAAAGGAAAAGAAACTGAAACAATTTTGTGTACTTAGATTTAATAAGTTTTGAATTAAGAATAATGATTTTCATAGTAATAATCATTTATTCTTTATGGTCATATTCTAACAATTTTACCTGTATTGCAAAGATTGTGTATGTTGTCCTCATTGAATTTTGTGGTCATTCATTTAATAGATGTGGTTATCACCTTATTTGTATGTACTTTACGCATTACAATCCTTCCTTTAATTTTGTCCAGTTCTCTATTTTTTCATAAAATAAAATTTCTTTTTGGACTGTGCATTAATTTCATCCTCCTGCATAATGAATTTCTACTGAATAATTTCACTTGCCAAATAAATGATTTGGTTATTAGGTCAGAAAATTAGCATTAGATAGAAAGAATCAATCTTCCATTTAAAAAAAATAAAAAGTAAATGAATTTCCTGGTTCTATTGTAGTTAGTAACCATTTGGATTAAAAAAGTTTCGTTTATTCCTTTGTAGTGTCAAATTGCATCACATTTTCTTCATTGCACAGTCTGTTCAATGTGAACAAGTACCTTAGCTAACAAGACAACCCAATTCTTACTAAAATTGCCTTAGAACATGGTGGCCCCTAATTAATCTAGTCTCTGCTGGACATTTTGTGTGATGTTGTTTACCTAGTTGATAGGAGAAAAAAAAAGCCACATCTGTGTTGCAAGGATGGGGAGTGCAGTTAAATAGGAAGAATAGACTTTTAAATGCAGTCATTAATATGACCCCATTGGATTCACAGAATATAGTTTTTACTGTCGCTATTAATGTTATATTTACAAAGAACATACAAAGGAGGAATTTGTAAGGAGAGTTTTAAGTACCAGGCTGACTTTGTACTTTGTTCTCTGAGGGATTTTTTGAAAGAATTTGAGCCTGAAATTAGCATGATCCTCTCACTGTGCTGGACCTTTGAAGTAGACATACAAAAGAAAGATAAGATTACCAACAAAGAACTGAGTGAAGAGGATATTAAAATTACCCAGATGAAACAATAGATTTAGAAGAAATAGGGCAACAGTGAATATGGCAATGTTGTACTAGATCTCTGTGTTAGTTTGTATTTTACAATGTCAAAAACATAAGCAGAGACTATTTTCTCATCTCTACAGTTTTTCATTTCTACCATTTGTTTCTGTATTTAGTTTTGGTTAAGTTCTCAATACTGAATACGTTGTCTGTTTTCTTTAGTTTCATAAAATTAGTGCTATATTTTTCATCTTTCTGAAGAGGGTCCTCTTAACCAATAATGAAATCTTTATGTAATTAGTAATTTGTTCCAGAAAGGTGTCTTGGGAATTTTTTTCTTATATAAATCCATTTCACCTTATAAAATTGAAGAACTTAGAGGACACTTAAGTCTTTCCTACTCATGTTAACTTTTATTCATCCCTTTACCTGTCTCATGCAAAATGGAAATGCTGCAACTTTTATTTTAAAAGCTGCCCTGGCATAGTTGGACGTGGTCTATAAAAAATGTGCAATGTATCAGCAGGTAAACTAAAAGTAGTTATTGAAAATAGTTCTTTTCAGAAAGTCTAAGCCTGAAAGCATTGCCTGGTGATAAATCTTACCTGTATTTGTTTATCTTAAAATAGAAATGGCAATTTAAAAAAAGCTAATATTTGGAACTATTATACTAATGTTAACATACTTATAACTACATTTTAGTTTATGGAAGTCTTGTTTCCCAGGCTATGCTTGCTTAATGCATAAATAGACAACATAGGCCCATTATTCCTCTATAAGTGTTCTTAGTGTTCTTAATTATGCATCTTCTCTACACGTGGTCCTTAGGAGATAGTCAATAAATTAATGCTCAAATTGTGTAAACTCAGTAGCAGTCTAATTTGGCATATTAATATGTCATTTAAAAATATCTTACTGACAATTTATATAATAAGCAATCCTTTAATTTAGGAACAAAAAGTCCCACATGTTCCCATTTTAAATTTTCTGGGTTTATGCTGTATAATGTGAACATAATTACTGCTGGGGTCCATTGCAATGAGGATAGAATTGCTCTCCTCCTCCAGAAACTCATAGTATTTTGGAGGTGACAACTCTATAAATTATAACAAAACAGCATGAAGATTTGCAATAGACATGTGCAGAGACTTATTACACTGTCCCTCAAAGGACCCTCTCAATTGCATTTCAACCTAGAAACACAAAATTATAGTCTTTTTTCAAGAGATGGAGGCAGTCTCAAAGATCATGATGCATATTTCAATATTCTACCCCAAAGAAGTTAAATAAATCTATGTAGAAAATGAATCACAAAAAGATGATTTGAGCACAGATACTATCATTTACTAGTTGAAATAATCATCACTGTCACTGTCACTATCACTTCTGTTGTTCATCGATTTGATCGAGTGGGCTCAGTAACATTGGGAGACTTGTTGTTACTATTTTTGGCATATTGAATATGTCATGGGTAGCTTGCCAGGTTTGCTGTGTGGGCGACATACTCTCGGTAACTTGCTGGGCTCTCTGAAAGGGGCAGAGGAATCAAACGCGGTCAGCCATGTTGGCCACATGTAAGACAAGCACCCTACCTGCTGTGCTATCGCTCCAGCCCTGAAATAATCATATATTCAATAAATAATTATTAAGTATCTATTATGGGCCAAATACTTCTTAAGAATTTAAATATTTTCTTTAAAGTATTGAAATATTTTCTTTAAAGTACTTTAATATGTTCTACTTCTGTGTTCTTAGGAACATATGTTCCTATGTTCTAGCTCTCTCATAATCATCCAATTATAGTCTTCAAGTCTTAGTTATCTGTTTCCCCCCAAATATTTACTACATGGTAAATTATAGTTTTGATTGGAATGGAACTGACGAAAACTTTAAGAGAGATGACATAAAGAGTAGTCAACAAGACTGTTAATATTCTCAGTGATTTTTCCAATGCAGAAATGGTGAATATGTATTTCCATATCATGTTTCAAGTATTGAGTTTATTCCTGGTACTTCCCTAAGCACCACCAGGCATGGTCCTGGTGGTTTCCCAGCACCACAGGGCTGAACGTTACCAGATGTGGCCCGGAGTCTCCAGCACAACCAGTGTGACCTTTATAAAAAGTGACTATATATACTAAGGACCAGAAAAATGCCATCCATATTAATTAAAGAACAAATGTACGTAGAAACTGACCCTCAGCTGAATCAGATGTTGCATTCATCAATATGATTATTCAAGTTATTATTGGGATTTTCTAAAAACTTAAGGAATTTATGCACATAACAATCTCAGAATGATCTTAAAGAAAATGAAAACTACAGGGAAGAACTATCAAATAAAAATTATAAAGCTGAAAAAATTACTAAGAGAAATGAAAATTTTACCAGAAAAGTTTAATAGTAAATCTTAGTCACATTAGAAAAAAATCATGTAATATATAAAAATTAAAATAAAAATAAGCCACAAATAAAGCTTTAGACATATCTGAAATTACCAAGCATGATAACATGTATTTAATTAACTTACAGATAAATTAGTTTGCGACAAAATGGTTAACAACATTTCTAATTTGATGAAAGACATCATTTTGGGGGGGGCGGGGGCGTCACACCCGGTGATGCACAGGGATTACTTCTGACTTTGCTCTCAGGAATTAATCCTGGAGGTGTTCAGGGTACCATATGGAATGCTGGGAATCAAACCCAGGTCGGCTGCATGCAAGGCAAATGCCCTACCTGCTGTACTATTACTCCAGCCCCAGAAAGATATAATTTTATAGATCATCTAATTTGAATGAATGCATAAAGAAAAAAATGCCAGAATCATCGTTGCTATAATTCAAAGATAAAAGATAACCTTGAAAGCAGTTGCAGAAAACCATCACAATACACAGGGGGTTCAAGGGTCAAAATGGTTGTTGTCTTCTCTTCAGAACATTGGAGGAAAGAAGAGTGAGAACAATTAGAATGCTGTTGAGTGGTCGTTATACAGAGTTCTACATTCAGAAAATTTGCCCTTCAAAAATAAGGTGAAACACAGACTTTTTTTTAAGTAAACAGAAGCAGAAGAAATTTATTGACAGATTGATCCAGAAATGTCAAATGTAGTTTTATATTTCCGTAAGAGAAAATTATATCAATGTCAGACTGAATCTATGTAAGGGAACAAAATCATGGGGAAGAGAAAAAACTCTAAGTAAATGTAAAATTATGAGGGTTTTATATTTAATTAAAATATAACAAAATTATTATACTTTAGTATGGAATAATAGAGTCCATAAGTATGTTAAATATGAAAATTGAAGCATAAAGATGGTGATATTGAATTGAAATTAATTGTTTAAAGGTTTTCTGATTTTTACATTTAGTAATAAAACATTAAGTCCATGGAGATTGTCTTTTATTTAAGATATGCTTTATAATTTCTAGTGAAACCAATCAAAATTAATATAAAGATACTAATAGAGACATCCAAATTAAATACTAAGAATTCTTGATTAACCAAAATATAAGGTAGCATATTATGCAAATTGATAATGAATATATTAAAACCAAGTTAAAGAATGAATCTTAAAAATTATGAAAAGAGAAGGAAAGAAAAGGAAAGAAAAGGAAAACATATAAGGGTGACATGGGAACATAGAATTGAGAGAGGTTTATGAGGGAAAGAGCCAGAATTGTCTGAACTCTTCACTGAAATTGAAACTATTTAAAATATTTCTAGGAGGGGCCAGAGAAACAGTACAGAGGTTAAGGTGCTTACCTTGCAAATGGCTGACCCCACTTCTATTCCTAGTACAGTATCTCATCTCCAGAGCATCACCAGCAAAGAGACCTCATCACAGAGCCAGGAATAAGTCTAGTATGGCTAGTTGTGATTCCTTAAAACCAAAAAATTTTAGAAGGAATGACATCTGACATGAATTTTAACCTTTTATTAACATATGCTGTAATGACACTGGACAGTCTTCAAATGTACTGTGGAGTCCTTTATAGTAAGAAAAAAAATTCTTAATCAAAATGACAGTGAGGCTCAAACCCAGGTCAGCCCTGCCCCTGGTGTGTGGCCCCGGGACTTCCATCTCTCCCTTCGGGACCTCAGGCATCCCAGCAGAGGCCTGGAGAAACGCAGCCGTGAGCGGCTGCCGCCCCCTCTCCGGTAGTCACGCGGCACTCCTCTCTTCTCAAACCCAGGTCAGCCCTGCCCCTGGTGTGTGGCCCCGGGACTTCCATCTCTCCCTTCGGGACCTCAGGCATCCCAGCAGACGCCTGGAGAAACGCAGCCGTGAGCGGCTGCCGCCCCCTCTCCGGTCAGCCCTGCCCCTGGTGTGTGGCCCCGGGACTTCCATCTCTCCCTTCGGGACCTCAGGCATCCCAGCAGACGCCTGGAGAAACGCAGCCGTGAGCGGCTGCCGCCCCCTCTCCGGTAGTCACGCGGCACTCCTCTCTTCTCAAACCCAGGTCAGCCCTGCCCCTGGTGTGTGGCCCCGGGACTTCCATCTCTCCCTTCGGGACCTCAGGCATCCCGGCAGACGCCTGGAGAAACGCAGCCGTGAGCGGCTGCCGCCCCCTCTCCGGTAGTCACGCGGCACTCCTCTCTTCTCAAACCCAGGTCAGCCCTGCCCCTGGTGTGTGGCCCCGGGACTTCCATCTCTCCCTTCGGGACCTCAGGCATCCCGGCAGACGCCTGGAGAAACGCAGCCATGAGCGGCTGCCGCCCCCTCTCCGGTAGTCACGCGGCACTCCTCTCTTCTCAAACCCAGGTCAGCCCTGCCCCTGGTGTGTGGCCCCGGGACTTCCATCTCTCCCTTCGGGACCTCAGGCATCCCGGCAGATGCCTGGAGAAACGCAGCCGTGAGCGGCTGCCGCCCCCTCTCCGGTAGTCACGCGGCACTCCTCTCTTCTCAAACCCAGGTCAGCCCTGCCCCTGGTGTGTGGCCCCGGGACTTCCATCTCTCCCTTCGGGACCTCAGGCATCCCGGCACACGCCTGGAGAAACGCAGCCGTGAGCGGCTGCCGCCCCCTCTCCGGTAGTCACGCGGCACTCCTCTCTTCTCAAACCCAGGTCAGCCCTGCCCCTGGTGTGTGGCCCCGGGACTTCCATCTCTCCCTTCGGGACCTCAGGCATCCCGGCAGACGCCTGGAGAAACGCAGCCGTGAGCGGCTGCCGCCCCCTCTCCGGTAGTCACGCGGCACTCCTTTCTTCTCAAACCCAGGTCAGCCCTGCCCCTGGTGTGTGGCCCCGGGACTTCCATCTCTCCCTTCGGGACCTCAGGCATCCCGGCAGACGCCTGGAGAAACGCAGCCGTGAGCGGCTGCCGCCCCCTCTCCGGTAGTCACGCGGCACTCCTCTCTTCTCAAACCCAGGTCAGCCCTGCCCCTGGTGTGTGGCCCCGGGACTTCCATCTCTCCCTTCGGGACCTCAGGCATCCCGGCAGACGCCTGGAGAAATGCAGCCTTGAGCGGCTGCCGCCCCCTCTCCGGTAGTCACGCGGCACTCCTCTCTTCTCAAACCCAGGTCAGCCCTGCCCCTGGTGTGTGGCCCCGGGACTTCCATCTCTCCCTTCGGGACCTCAGGCATCCCAGCAGACGCCTGGAGAAACGCAGCCGTGAGCGGCTGCCGCCCCCTCTCCGGTAGTCACGCGGCACTCCTCTCTTCTCAAACCCAGGTCAGCCCTGCCCCTGGTGTGTGGCCCCGGGACTTCCATCTCTCCCTTCGGGACCTCAGGCATCCCGGCAGACGCCTGGAGAAACGCAGCCGTGAGCGGCTGCCGTCCCCTCTTCACTACTCATGCGGCGCTCATCTCATCTCAAACCCAGTTTTCCGTAGAGGTGTGGCCTCTTCAGAAGTGGGCGTGGCTTAAGAGTGGGCGTGGCTTAAGAGTGGGCGTGGCCTATTTTCTGGCCGGCGGCCGCTTATGCGGCCGCAGGTTGTTTACTAATTCAAACAAACCTAGTTCCCAAGGAATTTAGTCCCCAACTTACTCAGCAATATGAAGAAACAAAGAAAATCCCCACCTCAAGTGGAGGAGAACAAAAACAATCCAGAATATTCTGTCGATACAGCTCATCTAAGGGATCTCTCTGACACAGAATTCAGATATGAAGTCATCAAGATGTTCAATCAACTCAATGAAACAGTCAGACAGACAGCCAGTAACACCACAGAAAAAATTGACAAATTACGCGAAGAAATGAGAGCAGAAATGTCACGATTAAAAGACTCCATAGATGAAATGAGAAACTCAGTTTCTTCTCTTAAAAATAGAATGACCTCAGCTGAAGAGAGAATCAGTGACCTGGAAGATCAGCTGCAACAAACCAACATGCAACAACAAACAGTGGCAAGGGACCTCAAAATGGCTCTACAGAGAATCAGAGTCCTAGCAGATGATTCCAAGAGGAACAATATTAGAATCATGGGACTACCTGAACCTCAGGGAAACAACCCCAACGAAAAAAACACTGTCAAACAAATCATTACTGAAAACTTCCCAGAGCTGCACAATGCAGCCATTCAGGTTCAAGGAGCCCGAAGGGTGCCAGCTAAAAGAGACCCCAACAAAAACACTCCAAGGCATATCATAGTTAGAATGATTGATGCTGCCGATAGAGACACAATACTGCAAGCAGCAAGGGCAAAGAAGGAAATCACATACAAAGGAGCACCCCTTAGATTCACAGCAGACCTATCAGAGGAAACCCTGCAAGCTCGAAGGCAGTGGCAAGATATAGTCAAAAAACTCACTGAAATGAATGCTTCCCCAAGAATACTCTATCCAGCTAAACTCTCCCTCAAAATCGAAGGAACAGTACACTATTTTATAGATAAACAGCAGCTCAGGAACTTCATAGACTCAAAACCAAACCTAAAGCAAGGCCTAAAGGGGCTACTATAAGAAAAGACAAACCCTACAACCACAACACACCCTACAGAAAATGACACAAAACCCCATAACCATACTCTCTCTCAATGTCAATGGTCTAAATTCACCATTGAAGAGACACAGAGTGGCAAAATGGATACAGAGACAGAACCCAACATTCTGCTGCCTACAAGAAACTCATCTCAACAGCCAGAACAAACACAGACTCAAAGTCAAAGGATGGAAAACATTCCTGCAAGCAAACAGCCCCTTCAAAAAAGCTGGGGTGGCCATACTAGTATCCGACAACATTAATTTCACATTGAAAAAGATTAGAAGGGACAGTGAAGGCTATTTTCTCTTCATCAAGGGATACATACAGCAGGAAGAAATCACACTCTTAAATGTATACGCACCTAATGAGGGAACAGCTAAATATCTAAAACAACTGCTAACAGATTTTAAGGAGGACATCGCTACCAACACAATAGTACTTGGAGACTTCAACATCGCCTTATCAACTCTGGATAGATCAACAAGAACAAAACCCAGCAAGGAATTATTGGCTTTGAAAGAAGAAATAGAAGAGAAAGGGCTTATGGACCTATACAGGGCTTTACACCCCAAAAAGAAAGAATACACATTCTTCTCCAGTGCGCACGGAACATTTTCCAAAATAGACCATGTCTTAGGACACAAAACATACCTCAACAGAATCAGGAAGATAGAAATAGTATCAGCCATCTTTTCAGACCATGACGCACTGAGGATAGAAGTGAATCACACACTGACACGGAGAACAAAATCAAACACCTGGAAATTAAACAACTCGATGCTGAACAATGAGTGGGTCAAGAACGAAGTCAAGGACGAAATTAAAAGATACCTGGAAACAAATGAGAATGAAGACACAAACTACCAGATCTTATGGGATGCAGCGAAAGCTGTATTAAGGGGAAAATTTATAGCTCTGCAAGCATATCTTAGGACTGTAGAAACGATGCACATAAACAACTTGACCTCACAGCTCAAGACCTTAGAAAAGGATCAACAGAAAGAGCCTAAATCAGGCAGAAGGAAAGAGATCGTAAAACTTAGAGCAGAAATCAACGACATGGAAAACAAAGAAACAATCCGAAAGATCAATAAAACCAAGAGCTGGTTCTTCGAGAAAATAAATAAGATAGATAAACCACTAGCAACACTCGCAAAGAAACAGAGAGAGAGAGCCTTAATAAATCGAATCAGAAATAAGAATGGGGATATCACAACAGAAACTAAAGAAATTCAAGAGATCATCAGAGACTACTTTGAAAGTCTGTATGCCACGAAACAAGAGAACCTAGAAGAAATGGATAAATTCCTGGATTCCTATCATCTCCCAAAGCTGAAGCAAGAAGATATAGAGTACCTGAATAGACCTATTCACATCAAGGAAATTGAAACTGTAATCAAAAGTCTTCCCAAAAACAAAAGCCCAGGTCCAGATGGATTTACTAGCGAATTTTTCCAAACATTTAAAGAGGACCTATTGCCAGTACTTCTCAAGCTTTTCCAGGAAATTGAAAAAACGGAAACTCTCCCAAACAGTTTCTATGAAGCCCATATCTCTCTAATACCAAAAGGAAACAAAGACACCACAAGAAAAGAAAATTACAGGCCAATATCCCTGATGAACACGGATGCGAAGATTCTCAACAAAATACTAGCCAATAGAATCCAACAACTCATCAAAAAGATCATACATCATGACCAAGTAGGATTCATCCCAGGGATGCAAGGATGGTACAACATTCGGAAATCAATCAACATAATACATCATATCAACAAAAGAAAAGATAAAAATCATATGATCATATCAATAGATGCAGAAAAAGCATTTGACAAGATCCAGCACCCATTCATGATGAAAACCCTTGCCAAAATGGGGATAAAGGGGACTTTCCTCAATATACTTAAAGCCATCTACCACAAACCTACAGCAAACATCATCCTCAATGGGGAAAAACTGAGAGCCTTCCCCCTAAGGTCAGGGACGAGACAAGGATGCCCACTCTCTCCACTGCTGTTCAATATAGTACTGGAAGTACTTGCAATAGCGAATAGGCAAGAAAAAGATATTAAGGGCATCCAGATAGGGAAAGAAGAAATTAAGCTCTCACTATTCGCAGATGACATGATACTATACTTAGAGAACCCTAAAAACTCTACCAAGAAACTCCTAGAAACAATAGGCTTGTATAGTAAAGTGGCAGGCTATAAAATCAATACCCAAAAATCCATGGCTTTCCTATATGCAAATAATGAAAGAGAAGAAAGTGACATGAAGAAAACAATTCCATTCACAATTGTGCCCCAGAAAATCAAGTACCTAGGAATCGCCTTAACTAAGGAAGTAAAGGATCTGTACAAAGAAAACTACAAAACGCTACTTCGGGAAATAAAAGAGGACACGAGGAAATGGAAAAATATCCCCTGTTCATGGATGGGGAGAATCAACATTGTCAAAATGGCAATACTTCCCAAGGCACTGTACAAATTCAATGCAATCCCTATAAGGATACCCACGACATTCTTCAAAGAAATGGAGCAAACACTCCTGAAATTTATATGGAACAATAAGCCCCCACGAATAGCTAAAGCAATTCTTGGGAAAAAGAAAATGGGAGGAATCAACCTACCTAACTTCAAGCTCTACTACAAAGCAGTAATAATCAAAACAGCATGGTACTGGAACAAAAGCAGAGCTGCAGACCAATGGAATAGAGTTGAATATACTGACATCTCCTCCCAAACATATAATCATCTAATCTTCGATAAGGGGGCAAGAAAAGTGAAATGGAGCAGGGAAAGCCTCTTTAATAAATTGTGCTGGCAAAACTGGACGGCTACATGCAAAAAAGTGGGCTCAGATCTCTGCCTAACGCCATGCACAAAAGTAAGATCGAAATGGATTTATGACCTCAACATCAGACCGGAATCCATAATGTTTATTGAAGACAAAGTTGGCAAAACTCTCCACGACATTGAAGTTAGTGGTATCTTCAAAGACGTCACGCCACTGGCCGAGCAAGTGAAAACAGAGATAGACAAATGGGACTATCTTAAACTAAGAAGCTTCTGCACCTCAAAAGAAACAGTGACCAAAATACAAAGACAGCCTACAGAATGGGAAAGAATATTCACCAAATACACATCCGACAAGGGGTTGATTTCAAGGATATACAAGGTACTGGTTAAACTACACAAGAAGCAATCACCCAACCCCATCAAAAAATGGGGCGAGGAAATGAACAGAAACTTTCGCAAAGAAGAAATCCGAATGGCAAAAAGGCACATGAGAAAATGCTCTACATCACTAATCATCAGAGAGATGCAGATCAAAACAACAATGAGATATCATTTCACACCACAGAGACTGGCCCACATCCACAAGAACAAAAGCAACAGGTGCTGGCGCGGATGTGGCGAGAAAGGGACCCTCCTTCACTGCTGGTGGGAATGCAGGCTGGTCCAACCCTTTTGGAAAACAGTATGGACGATTCTCAAAAAATTAGAATTCGATCTCCCATTTGACCCAGCTATAGCACTCCTGGGAATATATCCCAGAGAGGCAAAAAGGTATAGTCGAAGTGACATCTGCAATTGTTTGTTCATTGCAGCACTCTTTACAATAGCCAAAATCTGGAAAAAACCTGAGTGCCCGAGAACAGATGACTGGTTAAAGAAGCTTTGGTACATTTACACAATGGAGTACTATGTAGCTGTTAGAAAAGATGAAGTTATGAAATTTACATACAAGTGGTACTACATGGAAAGTATCATGTTAAGCGAAATGAGTCAGAAAGAGCGGGATAGACACAGAAAGATTGCATTCATCTGGGGAACATAAAGCAACAAAACGGGAGACTAACACCCAGGAAGGGCTCAGATTAGTACCAGGAATTTTGCTCCATGACTTGAAGGCCAGCCACATGTGCTAGGTGAGAAGGAAGCTCAGATAGAGAAGAGAGCACCAAATAAAGGGTGTTGTGAAGACCCTCCCAGGGTGGGAGAGACATGCTAAAAGTGTTCTATAGACCAAACATGACTGCCACTCAATGCCTCTCTGGCAAAACACAGTACCCAAAAGAAAAGAGAGAGAACAGGGAGGAATGCCCTGCCACAGCGGCAGGGTGGGACGGGGGGGGGGGGGGGAGGATGGGGGGTCGGAGGGATGCTAGGACCTGTGGTGGGGGAGGATGGGCACTGGTGGAGGGATGGGTACTTGATCATTGTATAACTGAAACCCAAGCACAAAAATTTGTGAGTCTATAAGTGTACTTCATGGTGTTTCACTAATAAAAAAAAAAAGATAAAAAAACAAACAAACAAAAAAAACAAAACAAAATGACAGTGAGTTATCACCTCACACCATTGAGAATGAACTCATGCTGATAGGGATGGAGTGAAAAAGCCTGGTGGGAATGTTGGTTCAGCTCGTATGGAAAACAGTATTTCTAAGAAATTAAATAGAAAGCTTTCATACAGCTGAGACATTCTGCTCCTTGACATCTATCCCAAGTATATAAAAATATTAATTTAAAAAGTCATATATGCATTAACTGTTTGTATTATGTAATAAATGTATGTTCTTGTATATAATGTATATATACAATTAACATCCAGTATGTATATTTATGTATAGGCTGGAGCGATAGCACAGCGGGTAGGGAGTTCGCCTTACACGCGGCCAACATGGCCGACCCGAGTTCGATTCCTCCACCCCTCTTGGAGAGCCCGGCAAGCTACCGAGAGTATTCGATATGCCAGACACAGTAACAACAAAGTCTCCAATGGAGACGTTACTGGGCCCGCTCGAGCAAATCAATGATCAACGGGAGGGCCTTTACCTTTATATATATATATATATATATATATATATATATATATATATATAATGGCAGATTCTGGAAAGCTTCCTTTGGTGTATTTGATACGCCAAAAACAGTAACAATAATGAGCCTCATTCCCCTGATCCTGAAAGAGCCCCCAATATGCCATTGGGCTACACTAGCATGCAACAGGGACGAATAGAGATGTTACTGGTGCCTGCTTGAGCAATCGATGAACAATGGAATGACAAGTTAAGTGATACAAGTGATATATATATATATATATATATATATATATCTGAAGAGCTATGTTCACTACAGCACTACTTATAGTAGCCAAGATCTAAAAATAATCCTAGTGCCTAAAAGCAGATGAATTGATAAAGAACTGATTATCTAATCAATCTATCTATCTATCTATCTTACACAATATATCTATAGCTATTTCTACACACACAATGGAATACTACTCAGCGAAATAAAAAATAGACCTCGTGTTTCTCTATATCTTGGCTGTTACTGGAAGGTAGCATGCTAAATGAAGTGATCCAGGGGGAAAACGATAAGTACTAGATGATTTAATTCATATGTGATATGTAAATAAAGAAAGGAAATAGAAGTGCCCAACAAAACCAATCTGAATTCTGACAAGATAACTGAGATTACTAAAGAGATGGGGTGGAAGAGAGGGGAGGGATAGGATGGCAGTCTAGAAGTGATTTAAGAGCAATAATGGAAAGTGTTTGTAACTTTGACAGTGGTGTAGATAAAGTAACTTTGCATTATATAAGTAATATTTGCAGAAATTCTATCAACTGTGATTATCAGTTTAATGTATTCTACTGCTTTCAACATTTTCTGCTGTTCATAAGCCATCATAGACTGTGCCAAGTATGTAGTTTATATGGTTTATTTTAAAAACTGAATTTAGTTGAAATTCATGGGGAAGATGAAGAGGCTTAAGGAGCTTAGACAAAGAGAAGTAGCTGCCTAATACTCAAGAGTTGTGAGTGGAAGCAAGTGTCAAATTTTAATAGGAAATCAACTGTCAACTGTCCTCCCGTTGTTCATCGATTTGCTCGAGCAGGCCCAGTAACGTCTCCATCGTGAGACTTAATGTTACTGTGTTTGGCATATCGAATATGTCATGGTTAGCTTACCTGGCTTTGCCAGGTGGGCGAGATACTCTCGGTAGCTTGTTGGGCTCTCTGAGAGGGCCGGGGGAATCGAACTCAGGTCAGCCAGGTTGGTCACATGCAAGGCAAATGCCTTACCCACTGTCCTTTGATCCAGCCATCTATATATAATGAAGGATGTCAAAATAGCCAGGTAGCATTGTCCAGGTGATAAGAATATTCTGATTAAAAAGATACAATAATGACTTATAATAATAATAACTTATAAAGTGGCATATATAAGCATACAAATACAATCAACACACATTTTATTCATATAAAACATTTCAGGAATTCAAGTTTTGAAAGTAATAAATATTCAAATATTTTCTGTTTATGGGCAATAGAATCATATTGATCTCTACTGTTCTTTGTACTCTGTTCCTCAGATATTCTACCATGAAAAGTCATTACTTTTATAGGTAGAAAACATATTTCAAAAGGGAAAAAATAAATGCACTACCATTTCAATTACTCTAGGAAGAAATGTAAAAGAATAAATATAATTTTATCAGGCTTTAAACAGTATCTCTTGTGGTAACAGCTTCTGAGGATATCTTCTCTGAGGAAAACTGCTCATTAAACAATTTTCAATAATGTGAAGAAATACAGCAAAGTTATTAAAAAGATGATGTGTCTCCGAGGGTATACATACCACAGGGGCCAGAATCGCTCTTTAAACATATTTTCATTTGACTACTGCTACTATATACTGAAGCTGTATTACCATACCTAATTTTTAAAACTCTCTTTAATGGGGGTCATTCCTCTTACCTTGAAATTGGCTCATTTTATTACTTTGGAGCCTCTAAGGAGCCTGGTGATATTATATTCTTTTGATATTTTCATATGGTTTGGTTTTTGCAAAATCAATGGATACACTATGCTTGTGAAAAATTCAGGTGCTTTCTGACACCTCAAATGCTCAGCGGTTACTGAAATTACCTGAAGTGTATGCATGCTAATTATATAAATTACAGTAAATGTTGAACTTCAAATAACATGGAAGAGGTCAGGCATATCAGTAAAATCACATTAAATCTCTATCTATCTATCTATCTATCTATCGATCTATCTATCTTATATCTATCTGTCCATCTGCTTAATTTTACCATTTTTATATTCAGATTTTGGATACTATAGCTTCCAAAAATAAAGATATATGATGGCACATTAGCAAACATTAGATTGTCAGTTAGTTGACAAAGGGTTCTTCCCTTGTTGAATGCCTAATATATCTATTAAATAATAATACTTCAGCTTAACCCTAACCAAATTATTTTTTATGGCTTGAAAGATGGTATGGAACAGACATATCTGTGTTAAAACATTTTCTCCATCTGGTCTAGTCATGTGGCTGAAGGCAGGTATTCAATTTCCTTCTAACTTAGCTCTTCACCTGTAAAATAAAAATGATATGAATTAATGGCATATTCTATGCAAAGCATTTTGCTATGTATGCATCGGACAAGTTTCTTATTTATATTTTTTCTGTATTCATCCAGTTTCATGGATAAGATAGTTTGTTATGAGGTTTAAAAGAGAGAAAGCTTATATAGTCTCAGACAGAGTTTAGCACCTCACAGGAACTCAATAAATATTTGTTCAACATTTCAATGTCTTTTTACAAACAATGTACACCAATAATCTAACTAAACTTTTTATACACCCATTTATTTTCTGCCTGTAAAATGTTTCCCTTATCTCCTTGATGAATTTAAACTCCATATATATATTTTTTAATTTTACCGAATCACCGTGAGAAAGCTACAAGCTTTCATGTTTGGGTTACAATCACACAATGATCAAACACCCATCCCTCCACCAGTGCGCATTCCCCACCACCAATCTCCCCGGTATACCCCCCCATTTTCACCCTCCCCCTGCCTCCATGTAAACCCCATATTTTGAGTTTACACTTTATCTTCCACATTTACTCTATAAGAACTGATTTTACATTTAAAAAATTTCTGCTAACCCTTGGTCATGCCCCATATGTTATTTAACTAGAATTTTGGTCTGTCTTAGAGACTACTCAGTCTATAGTTTGCAGTTTAAAAACAACTGTTTATAAACAGATACTTAATCTCTCTGTGCTAATTTCTTCATATGAAAAACAGGGAGGACCTTAATTAAAATTACCTGAAAGACTATTGTAAGGATAAAATGAAACTTCATTTTAAAGCACATTGAACATTGTAGTAGGTTATACACAAGTGCTAGTTCATAGTCCCAATACTACTGATAAAGTCTAATATATTTGAGCATGAATAATTTTTTAAGTTTTGTTCATAGCTCTCATATACCCATTGTAACTAATTGGTTTGCTCATACTAAACTACTTGAAATTTCTTACATATTTCATTCTGTCACAGACACTTATTTTGAAATTCTTGATTTATGCATTCTGTGTATGCTTAAATACTCATACCCACATCAGACATCACTTTTTCTTCATATAGATGGGTAACATGCTAAGTGTGTAACAAGATTTAAGGGGGGAACATATCACATGTGTGCACATCCAGTCATCATGCTCATGAACTGGAAGAGAATTTGAGGCATCACTTTCTTCTGGAAATAGCTTGGTTCCTTTCTTTGGTTGGGGCTTTCTTTGACTCCAAAGTGCTGTGTATTTCTGGTTATGCTTCATTGCTTATCTATATATTTCTACTTTGTGGGGGGGGGGGGGCAATGGCCTCTTTAGAAGTGATTTGTTAGTCCTCTTATCGATAGAGAATATACTGACTCTGAAATTATTCAGACTATGAGTAGTTAAATAAATGAGTTAAAGAATGGATAGGGAATAACTTCAAGAACTGAGCCCTGACATTAGGGTAAAGCCTTATGAAGAATCCTGAGGATGTCTGATTTTCAATGAGTATCTTTAGCATTAAGTTATCCAACATGCTTTTGCTACTTTTGATGATTCTTTCCCCCCTCTATCTCTTCCTGTTTCAAATTCGCAGATATGGCAAAGACATGTGAGCACTTGGTTCAATAGTCAGCCATAAAGATGACCTTTAGGAATTTAGCCACAAGGAATAGTTTGCCATATTTTTTGTCATCGGTTTATGTAACTTACAAATACTTCAATGGTTCAAATATCACTTATTTGTATGCATGCAGGCGCTGATCTATAAAACATATGGCATTTTGAAATATTGATCTCTTCAGTGCCAGCAAGTAGGAGATATTAGTGTAGCCTGGGATTCCATTTGTAGCCATGGGATTAGAGTCAGAGAAGTGGAAAATTGGAATAGACCAAAATTCATGTGAAGTGGAAAGTACAGCTGGCAGTTGTGCTAAAGAAGGGGAATAACAAATAAGGGAAGCATTATTTTAAAAGCTGACTCAACCATCAAATAGGAAAGGAGCAGTCAAATGAATAGGCTTTAACTGCTTCAGCTTCCTGTGCCACCAGCTGGAAAAGGCAAAAAACAGAATGGAAGCAGGAAAAGGTGACATTCCTATGGGTTCCTGTCACTGCCATCAAGCATATAAATGGGGAAGATCATTTTTTAAAAAGTTCGTTGTGGTCAGGAAAGGCTTTTAAAAATAATAGATCATTTTTCAACTACTCTGAATAATACCAGAATCAGATCTTTTACTTGCTTTCTAATGTTGTTTGCACTATAAAATCATTTTAGGCCTTGCCATGTTTGCTTGCCAAACCGATCTTCCTTTCTCATTGCTAAATTTTATGAATCTGTGGTAGTACTGTGTCCAATAGACTTTCAGTGTTTACTTTTTTTGCCTCTGCTTAGGGCAGTGGCCGTGTTTTGTTGGACTTTGTACATCCAGAGTAACTATCTAACTCATAATATGCTGTAAAGGAGACATTTCTTAACGTTTCTGACTGAGGCCAGTTGAATGTACCTTGAACAAAATTGGAAATATTTAGTTTATACTTTATTAAATAGACCTTTAAATAATCTCTAACTAAAGATTTAGTTCCTTTCTCAGATGGTACTCAGTCCTACTTGATTTGATTTTACAATATCTAAAAGAAGAAATGTGCTATGAAGTCAGGAAAGAAAAGTAACTGGAGAAAAACACTGTTGGTAATATGTGGAAAATAAAGAATATATTTTGCTTTGTTAGCAAATATTTTGTCTCTTTGATTCTCTAGTAGATCTACCATAGGTTACTCATGTTATATTCTTGAAAGCAAACCACACAGCATGTTTTGAAGGCTCCAAGGAAAGAAATTTACATTCTTAGAGATAGGAACTTTCACTCAAGGCTTCATTTAAGCTTCTACTTTTCTCAGTTACCCTAGTTAGAGGGGGCTGCTTATAGTCAAATACCCAGTTACAGGCTAGCTGAAGCTGTAAAATACGTGCAACTTGCTATCTTTCTAGTTACCTGTTGTAACAACTAAGGAAATTTTAATTGTAAACTTAAAAGTAATTTTACAAATCTTGCCCGCAGGGCAAAGCCTGGCAAGCTTCCTGAGACCTATTCAATATGCAAACAATAGTAACAACGGTAAAGGTAAAAGGTAAAGGCCCTCCCGTTGATCGTCGATTTGCTCGAGCGGGCCCAGTAACGTCTCCATTGGAGACTTTGTTGTTACTGTGTCTGGCATATCGAATACTCTCGGTAGCTTGCCGGGCTCTCCGAGAGGGGCGGAGGAATCGAACTCGGGTCGGCCATGTTGGCCGCATGTAAGGCGAACGCCCTACCCGCTGTGCTATCGCTCCAGCCCCAATAGTAACAACAAGTCTCACAATTTATTGTGAGATGTTACTGGTGCCCACTCGAGCAAATCGATGAACAATGGGAGGACAGTGTTCTAAAGATGGCAAAGCCTCTCTCTGGCTGGGTCCTGGAGTAAATTTGTATAATAGACTCCACTAATTGTGTAAGATGTGTAGTATGAGGGAGAATTAGACTTGTGTATTAACTGCACTTTTGCAATTGTTTGCAATGGCATCATCGCTGGGAATATTCTGGTAAATTCCAAATGTTATCATAATTTCAAAAGGTTTGCTTTCTTTATAATTTTAGATAACCTTTTATCCTGTCAATCTTATCATGTCTTTATTATTATTATATTCATAATTGTGAATTTATTATTTTAAAATATTGTTAATCATTTTTAGACATTTGGCTTGGAATAGTAGCAAGTATTTTTGCTCAGTCAGAAATGTTTTTTTAAAATTATAATTAGTGAAACACCATGAGGTACAGTTGTAGACTTACAAATTTTTGTGCTTGGATTTCAATTATACAATGATCAAATACCCATCCCTCCACCAGTGCCCATTTCCCACCACCACGGATCCCAGTATCCCTACCATCCCTCATCCCCTCGCCCATCTCACCCTGCCTCTGTGGCAGGGCATTTCTTTTTGTTCTCTCTCTCCTTTTGGTTGTTGTGGTTTTCAAAAGAGACATTAAGTGGCAATCATGTTTGGTCTGTAGTCTACTTTCAGCATGCTTCTCCCATTCTGGGAGGAGGATCTTCCCAACACCCTTTATTTGAGGGCTCCCTTCTCTATCTGAGCTCCCTTTTTCCCTAGCATGTGTGGCTGGCATCCAAGCCATGGAGCAAAACTCCTGGTACTAATCTCAGCCACTCTTGGGTGTTAGTCTCCCATTTTGTTACTTTATGTTCCCCAGATGAATGCAATCTTTCTATGTCTATCCCTCTCTTTCTGACTCACTTTGCTTAACATAATACTTTCCATGTAGTACCACTTGTATGTAAATTTCATAACTTCATCTTTTCTAACAGCTACATAGTACTCCATTGTGTAGATATACCGAAGTTTCTTTAACCAGTCACTGTTCTTGGGCACTCAGGTATTTTTTTCCAAATTCTGGTTATTGTAAAGAGAGCTGCAATGAACAAACAAGTGCAGATGTCACTTCGACTATACTTTTTCCCTCTCTGGGGTATATTCCCAGGAGTGATATTGCTGGGTCAAATGGGAGCTCAATTTCTAATTTTTGAAGAATCATGCATACTGTTTTCCAAAAGGGCTGAACCAGTTGCATTCCCACCAGCAGTGAAGGAGGGTCCCTTTCTCGCCACATCCGCGCCAGCACCAGTTGCTTTTGTTCTTGTGGATGTGGGCCAGTCTCTGTGGTGTGAAATGATATCTCATTATTGTTTTAATCTGCATCTCCCTGATGATTAATGATGCAGAGCATTTTCTCATTTGCCTTTTAGCCATTCAGATTTCTTCTTTGGTAAAGTTTATGTTCATTTTGTCACCTCATTTTTTAAAAATTTTCTAAGTGAGACACCATGAGGTAAAAGGTAAGGTAAAGGTAAAGGCCCTCCCGTTGATCATCGATTTGCTGGAGCGATAGCACAGTGGGTAGGGCATTCGCCTTACAAGCGGCCAACATGGCCGACCCGAGTTCAATTCCTCTGCCCCTCTCGGAGAGCCCAGCAAGCTACCGAGAGTATTCGATATGCCAAACACAGTAACAACAAAGTCTCCAATGGAGACGTTACTGGGCCCGCTCTCACACCATGAGGTAGAGTTGTAAATTTACAAATTTTTGTGCTTGGGTTGGATGTTTTCTTCTTGTGAACTTCAACCAGTACTTTGTATATCCATGATATCAACCCCTTGTTGGATGTGTCACTTCCTCATTTGGTCACTTGACTTCCCGTTAGTTGTCGATTTGCTCGAGTGGGTGCTGTAACGTCTCCATTTGTTCCTGTTGCGTGCTAGTGTATCCCAATGGCGTCTGTTTGTTCTAGGAACACAAAGAGCCTCAAACCGATTGTTCATGATCTTGATGAAGAAGTCTGACCATCTGGTAGGTGGGTGGCCACGTGGTCTTTTGACGTCCCGTGGAATCCAGTCGGTAACAGGTCTAGCCCAGCTGTCATCTCTAAATCTCATTATGTGTCCAGCCCATCTGATTTTTGATGCGTTGGCAAATGAGACAGCATCCCTGATTCTTGATCATCGACCTAGGTCAGAACTCCAGATTCTTTCTCTCATTTGAGTGAAACGTGATACTCCAAGCATAGCACTTTCTATTCTTTTTTGGGAGACCCGAATAGCATTTTCATTCTGTTTGCCTACAGCCCAAGTCTCTGAGGTGTATGTTAATGCTGGAAGAACAGTGGAATCAAAGAGATGTGCCCGGAGCCGGAGGTTCTTCATCCTCTTAGCTATTTCTTTGATGCTCTTGAAGGTGTTCCAAGCTGCTCTCTTCCTCCTGCGCAACTCAGGTGCCAGTTCATTTGTCATGTTGACTTCTCGACCTAGGTACACATAACTATTGCATTCAGAGATGGTCATTCTATTGAGAGTGAATGGAGCGTCAGGAACGAAGCTATTTCTCATAAACATTGTCTTCGTGAGATGTAGCTGTAGTCTGACATTTCCACACTCACAGTCGAAGTCGGCCAGCATTTTTGCCGCTTGGCTAATGTTTGCTGTTATTAGAACAATGTCATCAGCAAAGTGGACATGGTGTAGTTGCCGACCATTTATTTTCATTCACATTCCTTCCCATTCCAGTCGTCACATGATGTTCTTGAAGGTGGCACTGAAGAGTTTCGGTGAAATGGTATCACCCTGCCGAACACCTCTCTTGACATCGATGATTACTTCTTTGTAGAATGGTGAGATCCTGGTAGTGAATCCATAATAAAGCTCATGGAGGATCCTGATATATTGAGTTTGGATGCCCTGATTGCCTAGGGCTTCAATGACCGTTTCCATTTCAACAGAATCAAAGGCCTTCTTTAAATCAATGAACGTTAGACAGAGCGGCATCTTAAACTCCTGAGAAACTTCAATGAGCTTGGTTATTGTGTGGATATGGTTGATGGTGTTGAATCCTTTGCTGAACCTGGCTTGCTCTCATGGTTGTCCTTTATCTAGTGTTCTGCCAATCGTATTCAGGATGACTAGAGTGAACAACTTGTAGATGACAGACAACAGGAAGATTGGGTGATAGTTGCCAATGTCGTGGATGTCTTCCTTCTTGTACAATAGTACAGTCTTGCTGGTTTTCCATTGGGACGGAACCTTGCATTCAGACAGATAGTGTGTGAAGAGCATTAGAGCCAAAGAGCTCCTATTTGGTGGTCTTTCTGGGAGTTCTCTTCTTAAACTTTGCAGCCCTTTCTCCCTGCTCTGTGAAGTAGAATTTTGCACAAAGGAGATGGTGGTCTGATCCTGTTTGGAATTTTGGAACAACAGCGACATCGGTCAGGCAAAACCGTCGATTGAATATGATGTGTTCTATTTCATTGTGGTACTGTCCAATGGGAGACTCCCATGTCCAACGTTTAGATTCAGCCTTCTGGAACTGTGAGTTACCATGGATGGTCTTGGTCGACATAATGAACTCAGGCAGTCTCTCACCCTATTTTTTCCATTATAGGACATGGGTCCTGATGGGTTCTTCGGCTGTTTTGTTCCATTATAGGACATGGGTCCTGATCGGTTCTTCAGCTGATCCTTTCGGTCCTTTCTTGGCATTAAAATCACTGACAATGATCTTGTAGAAGGTGTGGTCTTCTTTATAGAACTTTTCCAGCTCCATGTAGAACTTCTCAATTTCTCCTTCATCATAATTGGATGTTGGTGTGTAGACGAAGATAGAAACTGCTGGCAGTGAGCTACATCTATTCAAATGTAAACATCCGATTCAGGTTGTTAGGCATTCAAATGTATCAATGCTCATGGCTAAGTTCATGTTGACAAGGACACCGATGCCTCCGAAACTTTTTTTATCGCATGTTCCGAGAACTATTCTTCTCAAGTGTCGAAAACAACGTGATGTGATTGGTGCCTTCTTGTCTCCGTCAGACCAATGATGTCGTACTTGATCTTCCACGCTTTTACCATGAGGTCCTCGATGGATGCATCCAATGCTAGTGTATGTGCATTGAAAGTATAGACAATCATTCTTGTCTTCCTTCGTTTTGGCAGTCTAGTTCGGCCTTGAGATTTTATCAGCCTCTCCTTTCTCATCCTTCTCAAAGTTGACATATTGGTAATAGCTTCAAGGTCAGGGAAATGAGACCTAATACACAACGAATAGCTTGTTGGATATTTATTCAGTGAATATTCTTTCCAATTCTGTAGACTGTCTTTGTATTTTGGTCACTGTTGCTTTTGAGGTGCAGAAGCTTCTTAGTTTAAGATAGTCCTATTTATCTATCTGTGTTTTCACTTGCGTTGACCAGTGGCATGACATCGTTGAAGATACCATTAACTTCAATATCATGGAGGGTTTTGCAAACTTCGTCTTCAATGTACCTTATGGATTCCGGTCTGATGTTGAGGTCTTTAATCTATTTGATATTACTTTTGTACATGGTGTTAGGCAGAGATCTGAGCCCACATTTTGCATGTAGCCTCCCAGTTTTGCCAGCACAATTTGTTAAAGAGGCTTTTCTTACTCCACTTCACTTTTCATGCCCTCTTATTGAAGATTAGATGATCATATATTTGGGGGGAGATGTCAGTATATTCAACTCTATTCCATTGGTCTGCTGTTCTGCCTTTTTTTCCAGTACCATGCTGTTTTAATTATTACTGCTTTGTAGTAGAGTTTAAAGTTAGGGAGGTTGATTCCTCCAATTTTCTTTTTCCCAAGAATTGCTTTAGCTATTCGTGGGGGCTAATTTTTCCATATAAATTTCAAGAGTGCTTGCTCCATTTCTTTGAAGAATGGCATGGGTATCGTAATAGAGATTGCATTGAATTTGTACAATGCTTTGGGAAGTATTGCCATTTTGACAATATTAATTCTCCTGTTCCATGAGCAGGGGATATTTTTCCACTTCCTGGTGTTCTCTTTTATTTCCTGAAGTAGTGTTTTGTAGGTTTCTTTGTACAGGTCCTTTACTTCCTTAGTTAAACTACTTCCTAGGTACTTGATTTTCTGGGGCACAATTTTGAATGGGATTGTTTTCTTCATGTCACTTTCTTCTCTTTCACTATTTGCATATAGGAAAGCCATGGACTTTTGGGTATTAATTTTATAGCCTGCAACTTTACTGTACAAGTCTATTGTTTCTCAGATTTTCTTGGTAGAGGTTTTAGGATTCTCTAAGTGTAGTATCATAGCATCTGCGAATAGTGAGAGCTTGATTACTTCCTTTCCTACATGGATGCCCTTAATATCTTTTTCTTGACTAATCACTATTGCAAGTTCTTCCAGTACTATATTGAACAGCAGTGGAGAGAGTGGGCATCCTTGTCTCATCCCTGATCTTAGAGGAAAGGCTCTCAGTTTTTCCCCATTGAGGATGATGCTTGCAGTAGGCTTGTGGTAAATGACTTTAACTATTTGGCAGAGAGTTCATTCTATCTCCATTTTGGCAAGGGTTTTCATCATAAACAGGTGCTGGATCTTGTCAAATGCTTTCTCTGTATGTATTGATATGATCATATGATTTTTTTCTTTTCTTTTGTTGATATGGTTGATTATGTTGATTGATTTCCCAATGTTAAACCATCCTCGCATCCCCAGATGAATCCCACTTGGCCATGGTGTATGATCTTTTTGATGAGTTGTTAAATTCTATTTTCTAGTATTTTGTTGAGAATCTTTGCATCCGTGTTCATCAGGGATATCGGCCTGTAGTTTTCTTATTGTGTGGTTTCTTTGTTTCCTTTTGGTATTATAGAGATATGGGCTTCATAGAAACTGTTTGGTAGAGTTTCTGTTTTTTCATTTTCCTGGAAAAGCTTGAGAAGCACTGGCAATAGGTTCTCTTTAAATGTTTGGAAAAATTCACTAGTGAATCCATCTTGACCTGGGCTTTTGTTTTTGGGAAGACTATTGATTACAGTTTCAATTTCCTTGATGTCAATAGGTCTATTCAGATACTCTATATCTCTTAATTCAGCTTTGGGAGATTGTAGGAATCCAGGAATTTATCCATTTCTTCTAGGTTCTCTTGTTTCGTGGCATACATTTTTAAAGTAGTCTTGATGATCTTTTGAATTTCTTTGGTTTCTGTTGTGATATCCCCATTCTTATTTCTCATTCAATTTATTAGGGTTCTCTCTCTCTGTTTCTTTGTGAGTGTTGCTAGTGGTTTATCTATCTTATTTATTTTCTCGAATACCAGCTCTTGGTTTCATTGATCTTTCGGATTTTTTCTTTGGTTTCAATGTCATTGATTTCTGCTCTACGTTTTATGATCTCTTCCCTTCTCCTGATTTTCGATCCTTGTGTTGAACCTATTCTAAGATCTTGAGCTGTGATGTCAAGTTGTTTATGTGCATCCTTTCTTCTGTCCTGAGATAAGCTTGCAGAGCTATAAATTTTCCCCTTTATACGGCTTTAGCTGCATCCCATAACTTCTGGTAGTTCGTGAGTTCATTCTTTTTTCTTTCCAAGTATCTTTTGATTTCGTCCTTGACTTCCTTCCTGATCTACTTGTTCAGCATTGAGTTGTTTAATTTCCAGGTGTTTTATTTGGTTCTCCTTGTTCTGTGTGTGTTTCTCTTCTATTCTTAGTGTGTCATGGTCTGAAAAAATTGTTGATACTATTTCTATCTTCCTGATTCTACTGATGTATGTATTGTGGCCTAGCACTTGGTCTATTTTGGAAAGTGTTCCATGTATACTGGAGAAGAACGTGTATCCTTTCTTTTGGGGGTGTAAAGCCCTCTATAGATCTATAAGCCCTTTCTCTTCTATTTCTTCTGTCAAAGCCAAAGTTTCCTTGCTGAGTTTTGTTCTTGTTGATCTGATGATAAGGTGATGTTGAAGTCTCCAGCTACTATTGTGTTTCTAGCAATGTCTTCCTTAAAATTTGTTAGCAGTTGTTTTAAATATTTATCTGTTCCCTCATTAGGTGCGTATACATTTAAGAGTGTGATTTCTTCCTGTTGTATGTATCCCTTGATGAAGAGAATACAGCCTTCCCTGTCCCTTCTAATCTTTTCAACTTGAAATTGATGTTGTCGAATATTAGTATGGCCACTCCAGCTTTTTTGAGGGAGCTGTTTGTTTGCAGGATTGTTTTCCATCCTTTGACTTTGAGTCTGTGTTTGCTCTGACTGTTGAGATGAGGTTCTTGTAGGCAGATTTTGCATTCTGTCTATGAATCCATTTTGCCACTTTGCCACTCTGTGGTGAATTTAGACCGTTGCCATTGAGAGAGATCATCTTTATGGGGTTTTGTGTCATTTTTCTGTAAGCATCTGTTGTGCTTGTAGGATTTGTCTTGTCTTATAGTAGCCCCTTTAGCCCTTGTTTTAGGTTTGGTTTTCAGTTCATGAAGTTCGTGAGCTGCTGTTTATCTAGAAAATAGTGTACCATTCCTTTGATTTTGAGTGAGAGTTTAACTGGATAGAGTATTTAAGTGAGTTTTTTCACTATATCTGCCACTGCCTTAGGGCTTGGAGGGTTTCCTCTCATAGGTCTGCTGTGAATCTAAGGGGTTCCCCTTTGTATGTGATTTCCTTCTTTGACCTTGCTGTTTGCAGTATTTTGTCTCTATCGGCAGCATCTATCATTCTAACTATGATATGTGTTGGAGTGTTTTTGTTAGGGTCTCTTTTAGCTGGAACCCTTCGGGCTCCTTGAACCTGAATGACTGCATTGTCAAGCTCTGGGAAATTTTTAGCAATGATTTGTTTAACCGTGGTTTTTTCATTGGGATTGTTTCCCTGAGCTTCTGGTACTCTAATGATTCGAATGTTGTTCCTTCTGGAATCATCTCCGAGGACTCTGATTCTCTCTAGAGCTATTTTGAGGTCCTTTGCCATTGTTTGTTGTTGCCTGTTGGCTTGGTGCAGAAGATCTTTCAGCTAACTGATTCTTTCTTCAGCTGCATTTATTCTACTGTTGAGGGCACAGACTGAGTTTTTTAAATTTCATCTACGGAATCTTTTATTTGGGATATTTCTGCTCTCATTTATTCCCGTAATTTATTGATAGTTTCTGTCATGTTACTGGATATCTGTCTGACTGTTTTATTGAGTTGATTAAACATCTTCATGACTTCATTTCTGAATTCTTTGTCAGAGAGGTCCCTTAGGTGAGCAGCATCTACAGAGGCTTCTGGATTCTTCTTGTCGTCCTCCCCATGTGGGGGTGATTTGCCTCGTTTCTTCATGTTGGTGTGTAGGTATGGGGACTAGATTCCTTGGTATGGCTAAACTACCTATGGCTGCGTGTGCATTGGCCTGCTGAAAATTAGGCCACGCCCACTTCTACAGAAGCCACGTTCAATTCCAAACAGACTACACCCCACGGGTACCTGGTGTTTGTGGTGGGAGTAAAGACTGGGTGGGGGAGAAGACCAGCACAGCTTGGTGGACGAAGAGGAAGAGGCAGAGGCTCAGGTATGCCTCTCTCCCAGGTTCCGAGAGGAACTGACATAATAAAATGACGTATATGTCATAATTACTAACTCACACCTTGCCATATATAATATTTATAATTTTGAATATAAAAAGTAACAAGTAGTTCAAACATTAATGTAACTAGCATAAAAATGTTGAGTAATGTTGAATGATAGACTAATATTTATATGAAAGTAAATTTGTTTTGGGGTATTGAACTCTACTGTCTTGTTGCTTTTGATCTCCATGATGAGCCCTTAAATAATTGTATTTGGAGATTCCTTTTTTTATGCCACGTTCTAATTTAATATTAATTATAGAATATAAGAAGAAGCTCCTTACCCTCTATACCATCTTAATTTAATCTTATTCTCAGGAGTTTGATATTCTAAAACTCCTGAGAATAAAGATTGTAATAAAGATTGTAATAAAAATATATAAATGACCATTAGGGTTGAGCCATTTTTGGATATGGGTCTTTTATTCTTTTAATGAAATATGACTTTTTTATTCATTTCTATGGTTGCTTAATTTTATTAATCTCCTACTGCTAATTTTGTAGTTTATATTGAATGATTTAAGAGTCAGAATACTTTAATTTTCACCAAATTATATGGGTTTTTCTATCTTCTGCAAAACCACACAACTTTTTCCTAGACAATTTCTTTCAGTATCATCATCATCTATTTTGTATTCTTGTCTTCAGTATTTTTTCCTGAGTCATCAGGATGAAAAGTTGTAAGAATATGTCTGAAAAGATTACTGATAGATAAAGTCCTGTCATGGCATTTTTTTCTCATGTCTTTATTCATTTCCTCTGTTCATTTCACAAGTGTTTACAAATGTCAGAGATGGTGCTCTATATTAAGTATCTATAGAAAAGAAGTTCATTTTCTGTCCTGAATACTCAGAATCTTAGAAGGATATAAAGCTTACCAGATAGCACAGTGGGATATTTATATTATAATAAGATTAAGAAACATTATATCCCACTCAACGGAGTCTGTAATCTTTTCACCTCTTCTTTTACTTTAAATCAATACTTTGGAACAAATGAAAGAGGAATTATAACATATTCATACCTGTAGTACACAGAAAAAAAGTCATTCTAAGAGGAAATCATTAGCTATAGATGCATATCCAGGCACTAATATAACTTAAGTAGTCTCTGATGATCTTTTGAATTTCTTTGGTTTCTGTTGTGATATTCCCCTTTTCATTTCTGATTTGGTTTATTAGGGTTCTTCTCTCTCTCTCTCTCTTTTGTGAGTCTTGATTGTGGTTTATCTATCCTGGACAATAACTGAGTATTGAAAGTAGATAAAGGGGTATATATGATAATCTTTATGTGCTTGTATTACAAACTATAATGCCCAAAAGGAAAGAGAGAGAGATAAAGAGAGAGAGGAGAGAGGGAGAAGAAGAAGGAAGAGAAGGAGGAAAAGGAAAAAGAAGAAGAAGAAGAAGAAGAAGAAGAAGAAGAAGAAGAAGAAGAAGAAGAAGAAGAAGAAGAAGAAGAAGAAGAAGAGAAAAAGAAGTGCCTATAATAGAGGCAGGCTGGGGATGATGGCTGGGAGGACGGAAACTGGAGACATGAGACATTGGTGGTGGAAAATATGAAGGGAAAGGTGTTAGAACATTATATGTCTGAAACCCAATCATGAACAACTTTGTAACTGTATATTACTGTGATTTAATTAAAAATATAATTTAAGTAGTCTCTGATGATCTTTTGAATTTCTTTGGTTTCTGTTGTGATATTCCCCTTTTCATTTCTGATTTGGTTTATTAGGGTTCTCCTCTCTCTCTCTCTCTCTCTTTCTCTCTCTCTCTCTCTCTTTGTGAGTCTTGATTGTGGTTTATCTATCTCGTTTATTTTCTCGAAGAACCAGCTGTTGGTTTCATTGATCTTTCGGATTTTTGGGGGGGTTTCCATGTCTTTGATTTCTTCTCTAAATTTTATTATCTCTTTCCTTCTGCCTGGTTTGGGCTTCTTTTGTTGGTTCTTTTCTAAGATCTTGAGCTGTGAAGTCAAGTTGTTTATGTGGGCCCTTTCTCCTTCCTGAGAAATGCTTGCAATGCTATATATTTTCCCCTTAACATGGCTTTAGCCATGTCCACAGGTTCTGATAGCTCGTGTCTTCCTTCATTCTCATTTGTTTTCAGGTATCTTTTGCAAACAACCACACCCCAAAGAAAAGAGAGCAAAAGGGAATGTCCTGCCACAAAGGCAGGGTGGGGTGGGAGGATGGGGTGGGGGCGTGGGAGGACTTCTGGGATCATTGGTGGTGGAGAATGGGCACTGGTGGAGGGATGGGTACTCGATCATTGTATAACAGAAACCCAAGTACGAAAGTTTGTAAGTCTACAACTGTACCTCATGGTGTTTCACTAATAAAAAAGTAAAAAAAATATGAGGCGAAAAATATGTAATTAAATTAAATAAAAAGTAAAAATACATATAGTAAGAAAAAATAAGTATACTAAGGAAACTAAAAGATATCTAAAACAATTCTTTACTCCCCAAGGAACTAGAAAAATAACAAAGTTCAAATTTATTAGAAAAGGAGTATAACAGCCATCAGCAGAAATGAATAAAAAAGAGATCATGAAAACAATAGAAAAATTAATAAAATTTAGAGCTAAATTTTCAAAAAGATAAAAATTTACAAGTCATTAGCTAGACTAAATAGGAATGAGGACTCAAGTAAATAACAAACTAAAGATTGTTCAATACAACCGATACCTCATGTATTCAAAACATCACCAGAGACCATTATGAGCAATCATATGCCAACAAATTGGACAACCTTAAGGAAATGGATGAGTTCCTAGAAACAACATGTAATCTGTCAAGACTGTATCATGAAGCAATAGTAAATCTGAACATACCAATAATAAGTACTGACACCAAATTACCAATCAAAAAGCCTCTCAACATAGAAAGCCCTTAACCAGATGGCTTCATTAAAAATTTGCCTAAACATTTCAAGAAGAATTAATGTTTATCCTTCTCAAACTCTTCCAAAAAATTGAATATGCAGGAGCATTTCCAAATCAGTTAGTCCTGAATCATTCTGATATCAAACAAGATAAGAATACATTAAGAAAATAAAAAATATATTCAATATTTTGAATACATATTTGCAGAAAAATTCTTTAAAAAGTATTTATACAGGAACTAGAAAAAAATTGACCATGGTTTAGGCACTTGCTTTGCATGTGGAGAACCTGTGTTTGATACCTGACACCACATAAGGACCTTCAGGAACACCAGAGTGATCCCATAGCACAGAACCAAGAATAAGTTTTAAGCATTGCTGGGTGTAGCCCACAAATTAAAAACAAAAATCAAAAAGCAAAGAGAAGAGTTAGCCTCTTAAAAGGATTGTATATCATGATCATGTGGAATTTATTCTTTAGTTATAAGGATGGTTTAACAAACACAAATCAATACATATAATAAAACACATTAGAAAAATGATATTAAGATTATGTGATCATCTCAATATATGCAAAACTACATATGACAGAATGCAACATCTTTTAATAGTAAAAGCATTCAGTGAATGAATTCAGAAGAAATGTAGCTCAACATAATAAAGGCTATATATTCAAACCTACAGTTCATAAATATTTGATGAACAAATGCTGAAACCTTTTCTCTAATATTATAAACAACAGAAGTCTATCACTTTACCACTGCTACACAACATAATATTGAAGTCATAGGGAGAGCAAAATGGCAAGAATTAAAGTAGTAAGCATTCAGAAAATAACAAAAACACTCTCTTGTTTATAGATGGTGAATGTATAGCCATCTTATGCCTATATAAAAAGATTGTTAGAACTAATAAATTAAGTAAATATGCAGAATACAGAATCAACATACAGAAATTAGTTGCATTTCTAAGTCATCTGAAAATAAATGAGGCATAAAATAAGTATTTTATAGTATAGCATTAAAAATAGAAAAATGATTATGAGTATATTTAGCCCAAATGAAATATTTATGCACTGAAAACTATAAGATTTTGATAAAAGAAGATATGACATATGGAAAGTTAACATATTCATGGGCAGGAGAAATAAATATTGTTAAAAAGCCATACTATCTGAAGTTATCAACAGTTTCAATACAACTCCTTTCAAAATTCCAATTGTATTTTAAAGAGAAATAGAAAAGATGTCCTAAAAGTTTGGTGGATTCACAAAAGACCATAAAGAGAGTTTTTTTAAAGTAGGCATTACACAAAACTAATTTCAAACTATATTAAAATTCTATAATATCAAATCATAATGGGGTTGAAACAGTTGTAGATCTCTAGACATGAAACAAAATTTAGAGATTAGGAAAAAGAAATTCTTTATAGTAAACTGACATTTGACAAGAAAATCTAGAATACTCAGTGAGGAAAAATTCACTTTAATAAATGGCATGGGAAAGTTTTATAACCATTTGCAAAGAAATAAAATTAGACTATCTTATATCACCTTAAAAATTAAATTGAAATGGACTGACTTAAAAAATCTTAAGACTTAAACATAAGAAAGTCTGTTGGGGAACAGTTGTCCCCAAAGTTCCTGGACACGTTGTTCACTAGGTTAAAGCAGGAGCCTGGCCATGCGGTGAGGGAGAAAAAGTGCCGGGAGAAACCCCTCTGGGAGCAGCTGATCAGCTCACTTTATTGCCAAATGCACATACTTTTGTAGAGGGTCTTGGTTTACAGGAGGTCCAATAAAATGAAGCTTAACACTCTTGGCCTATCACCTTTTCCTCTCTGCTTTGCCCCGGGTCCAAACCCCTTCAAGGCTATTTGTTGCAGTTGGTATGATTTGCTTAAGGCATGTGTGATGATTTCTGTGTTTTAGGCACAGGTGACTAGGGGATCGAGTCAGGCTCAAAACTGAACACAAGATGCAGACACCCTGTTTTGCTATCTTTGCCCAATTATTCCCTCTTTCAAGGTTTCACTTCAGGGTTACTTTGCAAGGTCAGGTTTTTCCTGATCCAGTGCCCATCACTCTGCTTCACAAAGTCACTCTAACTTTAGTCTAGAGAAAAAATAAAGGGGGAGGGGCAGTTCTGTATGTATCTCCTTCATCTGTATCTCTATCATCTCTAATTCTAGCATACTCCCACCTTCCTTCCCTCCCTCCCCCCTCCATATCTTTGTACTCATTTATATGTGTACATATATATATATCTCATTTATATCTATATATACTATATATATCTATATATATATTCAGTGATATATACTTAAAATGAAGAATAGAATTGTGGTTATTAGTGGTATATGGTGTACAAAGGACACACTTTTATATAATTTAATAAATTATTAAATTTTAAATTAAATAATGATATTGCTTTACTCTAATTAAAAATGAGTTTGAAAACTGCTTTCCATTGTGGGTTTGGGAGCATAGCTGGTGGTACTCAGGGTTTACTCTGTGCTCATGGGTTACTCCAGGCGGTACTTGGAGGACCATATGTAATGCTTGGGATTGAACCACGGCCAGCCTTATGCAAGGCAAGTGCCTTAACATCTATACTATTTTTCCAGTCTCTTTATATACGTTTATCTCAATAACTTAGATTTTAAAAAAGGCATCTACTCTCAGAGCAAAGTTAACCACTAGTTTTTCTTGTTTGAGTGACTTATATTAAGTAACTAAGGCACACTAATTTTTTCCTGAGTGAAGGGCAGACTCCTTATCAAAATCTAGACCATGAAAAAGTCAATCCTGAAGACAAAAGCATTGTAATGGGATACTGAATTTTTATGCTATTATGTTGATTATAACATGATGTTAAATAAACAAGCAATCTATAATAAACAGTATCATCTACAGAAAGCACTAAGAAACCACAAAAACAGTTGATAAATTTAGTGAAGGAAATAGGTCTCTTATCATTGTTTTAATTCCCTAAAATCATCGGACTTATTAAACTTTATATGTCCCCACCAAAGTTTTTGTATTGCTCTGCATCTTAAGCTTTAGCTTGTTGTTGTTCAAGAAATTTGGATGGTTACTTAAGTAATCAACTTATTAGTTCATTAAAAAATTAGATCTGTGACTTCTTGCATTTTTTCAAGTTTTTCTTCTCTTTAGAAAATCAACGTTAATGAGATCACACTAAGATCAACTTTTAGTAAAGGGTTTTATTGGAAAGGTCATCTCAGTAAGTACTTCATCTAAAAGGACTAAAGGGCATTGAGATATTAAATTTGTGTACTACCAATCATATCAGTTAAAGCTTTATCTAAAATAAATTCTTATATTGTAATGAGAATGGAAAAGTCCTCAGCACACTTGCTATTACAAGCAGTTCAGCATTAATATATAACTTATGACAATTCAATTAAGCAAAGTATTTCCACCCTGGTTTAAGGTTACTTGTTTGAAGCACTTCATGGCTCCATCCAGACTTCATATTGGCTCTTCCCAGAATTGCTGTCATTGCTTACAATCATTTGCAATTTTATGGAAAATTGCAGTATAGTGTAACATGATTTCTAGATATAATGACTATATTTGAGAGTCAAGTAAATGATTAAATCATAGGTTTAGAATATATCCATAAAATTGGTATGTCAGTAAGTCGGTTTTATGAACTTTGATAAAAAGCTGTGATGGAAGGGAGAGGCCAAAATGGCCAAATAGAGAGAAGTTTGCTTACTTCCTCCACTAATCAGAGTAGCGAAGTTACATCAATGTCTAGTTTAATCTATACAGAAACCAAAATAAAGCCTTTGATGAGCAGAACTTCCTCAGCAAGGGGCAAGCGAACAATATTCAGGTGGAGAGCAGACATAAAAATGTTCACCAAAAAAGAAATTTTACATCAGATGTGTATTCAAAAAAGTATACGGGAGGGGGGGGCGGAACTGGCCCTTCCCCCCGCCTGGATGAGACCACGAGTTGTTGCCCATGAATGGCTCCTCTGCTACTGAATGGCCATGATCCCAGAGGCACACATACCAATCTTGGAACCCAGTGGCTGCTGGCAGAAATGCTTCTGGACTGTGAACTAAGTCATGATCCTGTGTGTCCCATCAGGGGAAGGGTGTTTGTCCCTCCGCCCTTTCCCCCACAGTGGCAATATGGTGACCACCATCTATCAGAGCCTATTAGACAGAGAGGTACAAGCTTATAATGATGGTTTGCTTGGGGCATCTTGAGATGGGGGATGGAACTGGCCCTTCCCCCTGCTTGGATGAGACCCTGAGTTGCTGCCCACAAATGGCTCCTCTGCTCCCAAACGGCCATGATCCCAGAGGCACACAAACCAGTCTTAGAACCCATCTTAGAACCCAGCAGTTTCTGGTAAACTTCATGATCAGAAATAGAAAACAAAAATTATCTAATGATGCCTTTTTGGCAGGTCTGATTGTTGGGTGTAAATTCCAAATAATAATAGTGGGTCTTCTGTTGAAAAATTGAATGTGATCAAAGTGGAGAGAGAGTAAAGTGAAAATCTTTTGCCACACAGGCAGGGGAAGGGTTGGGAGGGGGGTATACTGGGGTTCTTGGTGGTGGAACATGTGCACTGGTGAAGGAATGGGTGTTTGATCATTGTATGTCCGAGATTTAAACCTGAAAGCTTTGTAAATGCTCTCATGGTGATTCAATAAAAAAGTAAAATAAAATAAAATAAAATAAAGAGTACGATTACCATGGCTCTCTCTCTCACCACCTTTGTTTGGTGGTCTTGCACCACTTCCCCCAGCCAGAGACAGCTGATGGCCATGGGTGGATAAAGGAGGAAAAGAGGGCCAGGCTGGTTAGTATCAGTTGCAGTTTATTCCATTCGCATCTTCATTCTCTTCTGATTCTCCTTCCCCCTATTCCCCTTCATCCTTCCTCTCCAGAGCCTGTTCCTTCATTCTTCTCCCTCCTTGCCCGCTCTCACAGCCTTAGTTATTTCCCGAATCATGAGGGGGTTGGGGTAACAATTACACATAGGTGTGGTCATAAAATCAACAGATGTTAAGTCCTTCTCTCAGGGAAGCTTCTTCTAGGACAGATTGTCTTTCAGCAAGGTGACCCCGCACCCCCCGAGGGCAAAATACCATCTATGGGTGTGTTTCTTCTTTCCTTAGTTCAACAAACATATAAACATTCATCTTAATTCTCTTCCTTAATAATATTAGTCATTTTATATGGCCATGGGTGGATAAAGGAGGAAAAGAGATACATTAAGTAAGAGATACATTAAGCTAATGGGCTGGTTCTATTGAGGACATCTAGCAATAGATCCCAGACCAGATTAGGCCAGATTAGTTCTCAGGCCAGATTAGTCTTTCATAGCCCTAGCAGGGTCCTAATCCAGTTGTTACTCTGGATCATGACAGAAATTTGTTCATGATTATGCTCTTAACTTATAGTTAAGTATTATGGCTCTGACCTGGCCCATTTCAATGCCAGGGAAGCTGACAGCTTGCCCTGGGTCCATCCAGTTCTTCATCAGGACCCTGGGTGCTAGGAAGTAAGGGCAACTGAGGCTTAAGTGGAGAAAACAGATGTCCAGGAGTGAATATTATTCAGAGTCAATTAACTTCCACGTTACAAAAGCATAGCATTAACTGTCTTCCTGTGTCTATACAAAAAGAACATTTCTCTGAAGTAACTATGCAAAAGACATAAGGAGAAGCAAAAGGCAATATTTTACTAACAAAGGATTAGACCATACAAGTTAACAGAGTCTGATTAGGGGATACAGGTGATTGACCGATTGGGGAAGCAGAGCATAAAGATAGAGATTATAGATAAACAGAGAAATGATAGTGCCTTGGGAGCATTGTGATGAGTATTACTCAGTAAATCTAAATTCCTTGCAGCCAGAGAGAAAGGACAAACCAATGCTAAACCTGAAAATGTCTAGAGCTATATTTTAATAAACAAAGGGATGGGAGTGTCTCGGGAGCACTGTGATGGTTGTAACCTGATAAACCAATACTTCCTGCAGCCAGGGAGAAAGGACAACCCAATGTTATCCTACAATCAGAGCAGTATTTAAAATACATAAATGGTAGATTTATTGAGTTCTTCTTTCATTCTGGGGTACAGAATATTACACTGGGGAGCAGAGGGTGGAGGGAGGATTGTGTCAAATACCATATCCTCCTTGAACCCTGTGCTTACTTACAGCACTAGAACAGGAGGCCAACAACTAAAGGGTAATAACTAGGGTTAGGGGTGCTTCATTCATCATGCCATTTTAGCAGTCTCTCATAATCTTGCAAATAACAGCACTTATAGGTACCATGTTAGAATCCACTCACAGACCCTGATGACAAATTTCTGAGGTGAACTCCACACATCCTTGCAAATAGCCAATTCATCTGAAAGCAGAAAGACAACTGGAACAATTACTCTTAGCTGACTATAGACCTGGTCTTCACTTAAATGCTAGCAAACAAAGCAAAACTTTATAGCAAGAAAGTACTCTACAGTACTCCTGAAGCTGCCTGCTAGAAGGCCCCACTTCTTGTTAGGATCACTTGCTGACCTTGGAAAAATAAATATTCACCCTGCAGCCCATGAGGGTACACACCCATCAACAATTGAGATTAAGACTGCAGTCTCCACAATAGTCAGAATCTGGAAAATATCCTAGTCACTGAGAACAGATGACTGGTTAAAGAAACTCTGGTATATCCACACAAATGAATACTATGCAGCTGTTAGAAAAGATGAAATTATTAAATTTTCATATAAGTGGATAGACATGGAGAGTATCATGCTAAGTGAAATGAGTGAGAAAGAGAGGGACAGACAGAGAATGGCTGCACTCATTTGTGGAATATAAAGTAACATAGTAGAATACTAACACCTAAGGATAGTAGAGATAAGGGCCAGGAGGATCACTCCACCTCTTGGAAACCAGATTCACATGCTGGGGAAAAGGGCAGTTGGGATAGAGAAGGGACCACTAAGTAAATGATGGTTGGAAGGCTTGCTTGGGATGGGAGAAGGGTGTTGAAAGTAGACTATGGACCAAACATGATGGCCAGTTAGTACCTGTATTGCAAACCATAATACCCAAAGGGAGAGAGAGAGTAAGAGGGAATGTGCTTGCCACAGAGGTAGGGGTTGGGAAGGGGTGGTGGAAGAGATACTAGGGACATTGGTGAAGAAGGTGCATTGATGGAGAGATGGGTATTCGATCATTGTATGACTGAAATGTAATCATGAAAGTTTGTAAGTCTGTAACTGTATCTTATGGTGATTCATTAAAAAAAGTAATATTTTTTTAAAAAAAGAATACAGTCTCCTTTCAGGTTCATCCCAGCACAAATATCTAGTGAATGCTCAGATCCTCGTTGCCCCATCATCTTAATGTTTGTTAGACATTCATGGTAGTAAACATTCTGGTTGCTGACCATGCTCACTAATTCTTGATGCTGAACACAGTGCCAAGCACTCATGAACGTGAGTGCCCTGTTCACTTCCAAAACTCCTCAGCGTCAGTGCCATACCCACTACCAATCATGACCATGAATGGTTGTACCACAAAAACTACTTGATAATATACATATAAAATATTAATCACTTCTCTAAAAACCCATTATAAATAAAAGAAAATGCAGTTTACTAAAATTTCACAGACTACAATTTCAATATAAAAAAGCCAGTTGCATTTATATGTATAATCAACTAACTAGAAGAGAAAAATAAGAGGAAATGTTCCAATTTATAATCACATAGAAATTAAGTATCTAAGACTAAACAAAAGTTTTAAAGTAGAAAAGTCACAAGAAAATGGAAAAATGCTCATGATTTTTTTTTTTGGCTTTTTGGGTCACACCTGGCAATGCACAGGGATTACTCCTGGCTCTGCACTCAGGAATTGCTCCTGGTAGTGCTCAGGGGACCATATGGGACGCTGGGAATTGAACCTGGGTTGGCCACGTGTGAGGCAAAAGCCCTACCCGCTATGCTATCTCTCCAGCCCCAGTGCTCATGAATTATAAGAATTAAATTGTTAAAACTACGATCCTATGTAAAACATATAGCTTCAATTCAATCCCTATTAAAATCCCAATAACATATTTTGAGAAAATAAAACAAACATTTCTGAAGTTTTTTTGAACTACAAAAGTTCCTAAAATGTAAAAGCAATTTAGAAACTTAAAAAAGTAAAAATAAAAAAGATGAGGCCAAGATATAGTATAGTGGGTAGGGCACTTGCTTTGCATAAAACCAACTTGGGTTTCATCTCCAGGATCCCATATGATCCTCCAAGTACCACCAGTAGTAATTTCTGAGTGCAGAGCCAGGAATAACTCCTGATCATCACTGGGCATGACCCAAACTGTGCTCCCCCCTTCAAAAAAAAAGAATGAAGGACTGTGTTCCCTGACTTCAGATTAAAATACAAAGGTGTATACTAAAATAGAAACTGCAATTTAACAAACATCATGGTACATGGATATAAATATAAATAGTTATACAACATAAAGACGAACAGAATAGAATTAAAAGTTCAGAACTTAATCTTTGCACATATGAGTAAGAGCCAGGAACATAAAAAGGAGAAAGGAAAGACTTTTCAATAAATAGTCTTGGGAAAATAAATCTGCCAAATGACCCAGAAATTCTACTTTTATATATCTATTCAAAGGATGAAAATTAATTTGAGGAGATAGATGCACATCTATGTTCATTGCAACCCTATTTATAATAGTCAACGTATGGAAACAACCTAAATGCCTGACAGCAGATGAGTAAATAAAATAAAATCTGCTCCATATACAGTATGAAATACTGCTCAGCTACTAGAAAATATGGAATTTCACACTCTATGACATCATGGGTAAAAGTGGAGTGTGTTATGTTTAGTGAAATAAATCAGGAGAAATAAAACTGCGTGGTCTTACTCATGTGGGATGTAAAGAAATAAAGCAAGGGAACAAAGAAAGTCAAAGTAAAACAAGCCCTTACATTCTGAATGCAAACATGAGGTTACTAGAGAAGCAGGGGTAGGGAAAATAAAGACTGGAGGGTGTTTAATGGAATCTACTGGAGGGATTTTTGTAGCATGTGCGGTGTGATAACATATATGCCAAAGTGGTCTGAAATTATATCTCTGAAGCATACGTTTGATTGGTTGGAGACCTGACCCAGTGGAGACTGAGGGACAGAGACAAGTAAAGTGAAGAAATAGGAGAAATTTATTGGACTGCTTTCCCGGGTGGACACTACAGACCCCTGGTGAGACTGAGATTGAGTCGCACCCTGGGAAAGGCTAAGCAGGATTTTAAGTTGTCTTGGGTGGGAAAAGGGAACAGAGATCAGTGGGATGGCTTGGCCTTTGTTACCTGTAGGGGGTTAATGTGTGGAAGCATGGAATATAGTCTGGTAGCTTCCTGGTGCCTGTGGGACATAAATCCTGTCTTCTGTACTGGGTAGGGGGAAGGTGATCTTTGATTCTAGGAATGTCACTATTTTATCAGTCATTTCATCTGAACAAACTTTATAATATTGTCTTGTAAATCAATGTCACCTCAATAAAAAAATGCAATTAAGAAAGTTGGAGAGATAGGACAGTAGGCAGGTTGCTGGCCTTGTAGTGGTCGACCTGGGGTCTATCCCCAGCATACACTCATGAGCACTGCCATGAGTAATTCCTGAGTGCAGAGCCAATAGTATCTCAGAGCATAACTGAATGGGTGACCCCAAAACAAAAATAAAAACAAAATAATTAAAAAGAAGTGGTAGAAAGAGTTAAGATTAATTATACCTTTGTTTGCAAACTATTCAGTGAAATAGACATAGATTCTAGAAATGCAGACCAGTTGATTCATATGGCTTCTTTGTTAATCCCTTCCTTCCTTTCTTCCTTCCTTCCTTCCTTCCTTCCTTCCTTCCTTCCTTCCTTCCTCCCTCCCTCCCTCCCTTCTTTCCTTCCTCCCTCCTTCCTTCCTCCCTCCCTCCCTTCTTTCCCTTCCTCCCTCCTTCCCCCTCCCTCTCTCCCTCCCTCCCTCCCTTTCTCCCTCCCTCCCTCCCTCCCTCCCTCCCTCCCTCCCTCCCTCCCTCCCTCCCTCCCTCCCTCCCTCCTTTCCTTCCTTCCTTCCTTCCTTCCTTCCTTCCTTCCTTCCTTCCTTCCTTCCTTCCTTCCTTCCCTCCTTCCTTCCCTCCTTCCTTCCACCTTTCCTTCGTCCCTAGAAGATAGATCTGTGAGCTCAGAGATACTGAACTCTTAGTATGTGTAAGACATAGTATACCGATTGATTAATTTGGGCTGGAGTGATAGTACAGCGGGTAGAGTGTTTGCTTTGCATGCAGCCAACCCGAGTTCAATCCCAGGCATCTCGATGCCCCCGCAAGCACTTCCAGGAGTCATTCTTGAGTGCAGAGCTGGAAGTAATCCCTGAGAATCACTGGGTATGACCCAAAAAGCCAGAAACAGATAGATTAATTTAATCTTTAACATAATCCTAAGTGTAGCAAGTATTAATATTTGATTAGGAGAGACAAATATTTGGAATGGTTAAATAACTTTTTCAAGGTGGGAGAATGATGGTCCATGCTAGGATTATAACTCAGGATGCCTCATCACAACCTGGTATATAACAAGGTAGGTGTATGGCCAATATTAGCTGTAATCAAGGTGGTAGCCGAGGGAATAGACAGAGCATGGTGAAAACACATTAAGAAAGCACAGTCCAAGATAGTTAATTTAGTTGATGTAATAACTTCTTCCTCCTTTGAAAATATTCCAAATCATCTTTCCTAATAGGTCAGAATTCCAAATGAACTGATTTTAAACTCACTCTCATTTTTATTATATGAGTGCTTTTAAATTTACTGTGAAGTAATGCAGAGGCTCTGTTGAAAGCAAGAATGTCCTTGGCTTTGACAGTCAAAAAGCAAACCAAATGCAAGACTTAAGCTGTCATACATCATGTCAAGGGTCCATTTACATCATCTTGGTTTCAGTTCCCCCATGTTTATTACTATCTGCATTTACCACGCTGCATTTGAATGATCTGGTTACTACCCTATGGATTTTTATAGATTGATCATTTTGAGGGCAAAATTATTCTCTTGTTGAACTCAGTTAAAAACATGAATGAAAAGTTTACACTACTCTCTGTGTAGGTGTTTTAAGCACTGGAAATAAGTGCATACATAAGATGTAGTATCTATCCAGATAGCTTAGGAGAAATGTGTCACAACAGTAGTCAATTTGGAGTTCTAATGATGATATGTACGGGGGATGTGGAAGCATAGATGATCAAACTGATTATATTTTATTTGCATCATATTTAGCCTAAGAGAAAGGAGAGGCATGGTCAGGTTTTGTATAGGATCAATTATGGAGATATTTAAAATGTTTTATTATTATTGTTCATGTTAGGTTAGGCCAATGAATTAGGAGAGTATTACCTTTTTAAAGATCGTGTTACATATAGCTCTCAGGAAAGACCAATCTTATGTCATACTTGGGAACCATGAGGGTCTGTTGGAGACAGATAAGTTAGGCAGAAATGTGGCAAGGAGATTTTACTGTCTTTCCAACAAAAAAAGATCAAGTGAACTAGGGTAAGTCAGTTTTAGGACTGATTGGATAATTTGAATGATTAGCAAGGGGTCTGGGTCAGAGGAGCTAAAGTTAATTAACTGGAACCTGGCTCCGAGGTGATGAAGGCAGGAGGAGAAGAACCCAAGAGCCCAAAATAGTGTCTCCATGGTTAGAAATACTCTCCACCCTCATGTAAAAATGTCAGAAGTATAGTTAAATGGTATGATTAATAAAATGATTTGAGGATGTGATAGAATTTTCTAAGCAAAGGGTTAGCCAAGGGCATACCAAAGAGGCTCAAAGATTGAAAAGGTGGTGATCGGCACATATCCCCTGAATACCTAAAGTTCAAGTTCAGGTTCATGAGAATTGTTGGATGGGCCTGGGGCCATAGTACAGTGGGTAAGGTATTTGCTGTGCACAAGGAAGACTCAGGTTCAGTCTTTGGCACCTCATATGGTCTCCAGAGTCCTGCCAGGAATGAACCCTGAGCACAGAGTCAGTTAATGAACTCTGAACAACACCATATGTGACTCCAAAACTGACAAAAATAAAAGAATAATGGGACCTTGGACAGGGTGTTCAAAAACAAGACAGGTGAATAAAACCAACAGTGGAGTTAAGAGGAATTTGAATGTTCTCATGGTAAGCTTGACTTTTAGAGACAGGATGGTCAATTAGGATCGGAAATAGCTACAAAATATATGTGACAGAAGGCTGTGTTATCAGTCCAAGTGAGAAAAGATAAAGGTCTGTCCAACAACATGCCAGTAGGGGTACGAAACAAGGGTGCACTATGAATATAAAATATATGTGATTGGTTAGGGGCTGACTATTGAGAAGAGATTAATTTGTACTCTATCTCCAGGTTTTGGTGTGTAGTAGGTACTCAGGACATGCTTAAGTAAACTAATTTTTAGTCAAAGATTTTTATGTGTGTGCAACTTCTTGCACAAATTACTGTATTCACCAGAAATCATAACCCTGAGGTTTATAATAGAGCTTGCATATTTCCTTAAATAGTTAAATCTCTTGAAATCATTGTTACTGGCCTCTCTCAAAGGAATAAAAACAATTTTGGCCTAATTATTCCTGGTTCCCAGAGAGGAACATTATTACATTTAGATAGCATCAAAGAAAGCTCCCATCCTCCCTTTATGGAATTAGGGAGATGATTTCTCAGAACAGACCACAGCAGTTCTAACACAAAGAGAAACTTGGACTCTTCGGTTAATTAGTTTTATGGCATGTAATATAAACATATTCTTTGTAAATTTTAAGACATTTTATTTTCACCAGATGTTTGAGAAATCGGACACACTGCTGATTGATTAATAACCTCCCCAAATCTCTCTCTCTCTCTCTCTCTCTCTCTCACATACACACACACACACTATCTGCCATCAACCTTTAGTCTCTGACTTTGTTATAAGTCCTTACTGCTAAACCAGTACTCATGCAATCAGAAGGCATTTCTAGTCTGATGTTTATCTTCAGAACTTAAGGTTTGTGTAAAGACAAAGAAGTAAAAGTATTATTTAGAAAGTAGTCTTGGCTAGGTTTTAGTGACTTTTATCCCATTATAGTAGTATTTTACTACATATATGAAAATAACAGATATAATGTGAAGTCCTTGATATGGTAGTTTAATTTGATTCTCACAGCAGCTTTCGGACGAAGGTATTCAATAATAAATTTGCCAAAAACTTAACAGCAGTGGCTTACAAAGGAGATGAAACCTGCCTACATTCATATGATAAGAATTTAAAACAATTATTTAGTCTCTGAACTCATGTTTTCCCCTATGCTATTTTTTTTCCCTCCCGTTGATCGTCGATTTGCTCGAGCAGGCCCAGTAACATCTCCATTGGAGACTTTGTTGTTACTGTGTCTGGCATATCGAATACTCTCAATAGCTTGCCGGGCTCTCCGAGAGGGGCGGAGGAATCGAACTCGGGTCGGCCATGTTGGCCACTTGTAAGGCGAACGCCCTACCCACTGTGCTATCGCTCCAGTCCTATGCTATTGATCTTCTTAATATCATCATCTTTTTATTATAGTTGCCATCATCATCCTCCTCTATTATAAAAGTGATACTAATGACAGACTATCTGGAGAAAAAATCTGGCCTACAATCCATCATAAATATTTTAGTTAATTTCTTAATTTTCCCCCTTAGTCAATTTATTGTATTTTTATAAGAGTATGAATATAATGCATAGATAATTTTGTATTACTTGGAAAGATTTTAAATCTTCTTTTGGGGACTCAGAGAAAATAATTTAAATAAAATGAAAAGAGCTTAAAATAGGAGGGAACATAGTTTGAAGAAGTGGAAAGAGAAATGAAGAATTAAAAAACTTTGGAACCCATGAATATGTCAATCATTAAAATTTATTTTGAAACATATCCTCAGTTTGAAAGAAAGAACATCCTGTCATTGCCATATACACTTAGAAGACACCTGTACCATTATGCAGCTGAATCTCTAGAGTCTAAGAAAATTCCTATTAAAATAATTTGCTTTCTTTCCATATCAGTCAAATATTATAATAATTAGGTTATTATGATGGTTGGATACCTTTCTCTAGATAAGAAACCAGTCATTGAAGAACGAAACTATATGGACTGTGTTTGTGAGAATGCAATTAATGATTTGATCTTGTTAAACTCATCCAATTATGGAGCTGCGATAAAACTAGTGGAAGAAAAAGAGGATTCGGAGTGTGTGAGATTTAGAAACTCCTTCCAAGCAATATTTTGAGATGGTAATCAGGAGCCAACTACTCCCTGGCGACTGATAAATTTGAACTAAAGTTAAATAATTATTTTCAGAGTTAATTATTATAATCAAATCCTCAGCTTCATTGCCTCAATAAATGGATAACCTTATTTCATCCATGCAAATTAGCATGCGCTCTGGAATCTAGCCCAGAGAGGCATAAGAACTTGAGGAAATATGAAGTGCTCAAGTCCTTTCCTTCACCTAACTACCTTCAGAGATAATATTTTAATGGGGCACCCTTTTGTGTTTGCTGAAAGAAGAAAACTACAATACATTAGACCAGAAGTAAAGACAGAGAAAAGACCAATGTGCCTAATAAGAATTTCATGTGTAATTTGAGCTGATTGGAACTGATAACAGAAATATGTACTCTAGTGACTTGCCATGGTTCAAAGCTACAAATGAAGCCTCAAGTGTCTACAGTGGTATCAGTAAGGAAGACTCAGAGAAGACAAGCTCATGTGTGGTAAATGAAATCAAGCATGGAATCAAACTGTGATGAAATGTTGGCAAACACATTTAAAAATTCTAGATTTTGAGTGAGGTTGATTCAGGGACAAAATATGTTCATATGTCTCAAATAAGAACTAGAAAGAGATGGCCACAACTTGGAAAAATAAGTTCTCATTATCTTGAAGAACGATTATCTTCCACTGGTGACATTTACTTTTTTCCAGACAATTTTAAGAATGTAAATGTTGGCAAATTTCAGCCAATAATATCAACTCGGATAATTGAATAATAGCCCAGTACAAGGCTACCTGACAGGTAAATAACAAATATTTAAAATAATACATGTGATAAGAATATGGGAAAAACAAGGCCACAATAATGGGACCCAGGAAGACTTTCCAAATAACTTTAAGTAGGCATTTGGTTGGTTAATGATTTTCCACCAAAATGGGGAAACAACCTGTCAGTCCTCTTATACCTATTTATGTACTATGTTTTTTTTAATTCAGAATTCACCTTATTTTCTAAGTGTCACACTATTTTTTTTCTTCCACATTAGATTTTTCCTTCAGTTATTTTAGATGGCATGTCTTTGTGATGTTAATTCTCTTGTATGCATGTTTCCTCTCATTTTATATTGAGTTTCCCCAACTCATTATAATCTTGCTGAGGATAGAATCAAGAAATCAAGATTGAAATCTTTGATTTTCTCCAGCAATGCAATTGAGTCCTGCAGAAAGTAATTACTATAAGAAGGTAGTCAAGTGGGCAGGAATTGCCCATTACTTTAAATGAATTTTTGGTGGATTCTCATCCCTACATTCTCATATTCAATAAAACTTCCCAGAGGCGTTTTCTCATTTGTTATTTAATGAATAAATGGAGATCTATTTGTGTAGGTAGATGGCATGGGACATGGGTTAATTATGAGACATGAAATCTTCGACTTATTTGGTTGATGAGATCTCAAAATAATTTATGTGAAAACATCTTTAGGTTAGTGAAATCGTATAGAAGGAGTTGTTTTATTGAATAAAAAAGTTGGAAGCTGATCATTGATTTCAAGTATTTTTCAATAGCTTTTTCATTTGTACAAAATCTGCATCGCCATGGTCACAGCAACAATACTTATAATATCCAAATAGAATCATCAGTTCTACTGATGTATTAATATATGGTGAATAAAGAAGTATATGCAATGATATATTACTTAATCACTATAAACTAAGAAACATTACCATTTTTAACATTATGAATAAACCTTGAAGATGTACATTATAATAAATGAAATAAATTGGACAGACATATTTTATGATCTCTCCTACAAATGGATTCTAATTACAAAGAAAACTAATAGAAAAATAGATTTCCTTTTAATTCTATTATAAATTAGATAACATTGCTACAGTAGTGTTCAAGTTTATGATTTTGATCAGTTACTGCATCTCACCACCACCAAAATGCCCTTGGCCCTCCAATATAGCCCCTATGCTACTTCCAGTCCAATCTTTATTTTGTAGCCCTTCCTCCCCCCACTGCTTGGTTATCAGTTTTGTAATCTGTTGTCAAGTGTTAACTCACGACATTCATCAGCTGTCCTCACCGGGGCCCCTTGCAGGGGGCAGGATTGAGTTTCCCTCCCCGCCTGGAGCAGAGCTCCAGCAGCCAAAGACCTCCAGGACCAGCCACAATCATGCTGAGAGCACTCTCCACACGCATGAAGGTGCCAGCAGAGGAACAAAGGCATGTGAGTTCCGGGGCTGAGATCTCCAAGCCTGCTCGGATCGGGGCTGAGGATCCCCACCCAGATCCTTCATCCTCCAGTAGGCAGGGGTCACACCCACCAACTGGCCCCCTGGCGCCGTGTAATCCCATCAATGGCCAAGACGCAGAGAGTATAAAACCCAGCTCCCGGACATCTTATTATCTCATTCTTATTTTGGACAACCTGGCAGGCTACTGAATGTAACCTGCCGACACAGCAGAGTTTGGCAAACTCCCTGTGGCGTACCCAACATGCCAAATACCAGTAGCAATGATGGGTCTCACTCTCCTAACCCTGAAAGAGCCTTGAATATGGCACTTTTTTAAAAATCTCAGGGCTAGGATGAAGGAGACGTTACTGGGGCCTGATCAAGGCAATCGATGAACAACAGAATGATTGTGATAGTGTCAAGTGTTTGTTATTATTCAGTACTGTGTAATTTTTGTTTTGTTTTTCTGTAGTCATTTGGTTACAACAAACAGAGCAAGAATAAGAAGAATAAATAAGAATAAATAAATAATGAAGACATACATTTTTCTTCTTTTATTATATCTTTTTGAAATGATATTTAACTAGACCTGTTGTGGCAATTAATCACTTAATCACTTAACTTCCCGTTAGTCGTCGATTTGCTCGAGCGGGCGCCAGTAACGTCCCCATTTGTCCCTGTCGCATGCTAGTGTAGCCCAATGGCATCTGTTCGCTCCGGGAACATGAAGGGCCTCAAACCGATCGTTCATGATTTTGACGAAGAAGTCTGACCATCTGGAAGGTGGGCGGCCACGCGGTCTTTTGACATCCTGTGGAATCCAGTCGGTAACAGCTCTAGTCCACTCTAGTCCAGCGGTCGTCTTTAAATCTCATTACGTGACCAGCCCATCTGATTTTCGACACCTTGGCATATGAGACAGCGTCCCTGATTCTTGATCGTCGATGGATGTCAGAACTCCGGATTCTATCTCTCATTTGAGTGAAACATGATATTCCAAGCATAGCTCTTTCTATTCTTCTTTGGGAGACCTGAATAGTGTTCTCATCTTGTTTGCGTAGGGCCCAGGTCTCTGAGGCATATGTTAATGCAGGAAGAACAGTGGAATCAAGGAGATGTGCCCGGAGCCGGAGGTTCTTCATCCTCTTAGCTATTTCTTTGATGTTCTTGAAGGCGTTCCAAGCCGCTCTCTTCCTCCTGCGCAGCTCGGGTGCCAGGTCATTTGTCATGTTGATCTCTCGACCTAGGTACACATAGCTGTTGCATTCGGAGATGGTCATTCCATTGAGAACGAATGGGGCGTCAGGAACAAGGCTGTTTCTCATAAACATTGTCTTCTTAAGATTCAGCTGTAGTCCTACCTTTCCACACTCACGGTCAAAGTCGGCCAGCATTTGTGCTGCTTGGCTGATGTTTGGTGTCATTAAAACAATGTCATCAGCAAAGCGGAGGTGGTGTAGTTGCCGACCATCTATCTTCACTCACATTCCTTCCCATTCCAGTCGTCGCATGATGTTCTCGAGGGTGGCACTGAAGAGTTTTGGTGAAATGGTATCACCCTGCCGCACCCCTCTCTTGACATCAACGATCACTTCTTTGTAGAATGGTGAGATCCTGGTAGTGAATCCGCAATACAGCTCACGGAGGATCCTGATGTATTGGGCTTGAATGCCCTGATTGGCTAGGGCTTCAATGACCGCTTCCGTCTCAACAGAATCAAAGGCCTTCTTTAAATCAATGAACGTTAAATAGAGCGGCATCTTGAACTCCCGAGAAACCTCAATGAGTTTGGTTATTGTGTGGATATGGTCGATGGTGCTGAAGCCTTTGCGGAACCCAGCTTGCTCGATTGGTTGTCCTTCATCTAGTGTTCTGCCAATCCTATTTAGGATGACTCGAGTGAACAACTTGTACATGACAGACAATAGGCAGATCGGGCGATAGTTGCCAATGTCATGGATGTCTCCCTTCTTGAACAGTAGTACGGTCCTGCTGGTTTTCCATTGGGATGGAACCTTGCATTCAGACAGGTAGCAAGTGAAGAGCCGAGCCAGTGTATTGATGAGTACTGATGGCAGGTGCTTCAGGTGTTTAGGTCTGACCTTGTCTGGGCCGGGTGCTGTTTGTTTCTTTACCAACGAAATGGCGTTGACACTACTTCCACTACCCAGCCGTCGCCACACTCCAGGACGCTATCCAGACCCGCGCAGCAGCTCCGGCCGAGACCCATGCACAACTGAAGACCCACAGAACAAGATAAGCAGAACTCTCTGAGACCTTGGACTCCAGGCTCGGCGGACCAGGGACAGAGCTTCTCCGCTTGCTCCCACCACCACAGGTGACAAAGGGATTCTAATCAGGAGCCCCACCCTACCCTGCCCTGTCTGCTTCCATCAATCACCCAGGGATCGAATTGTGCACAGGAGACCCACCCTACCCAGATTAATACCCCACTGGCAGACTTCCACTCTCGACACTACTTCCACTACCCAGCCGTCGCCACACTCCAGGACACTTTCCGGACCCGCACGGCCTCTTGCGACACATCATAAGACACTAAATACCCATCTTCCGGAATTGTCGTACCATATTTGATAGGGTTCAAATATGGTAACACCTACAAGGGTGATTAGAGGTCGCCCCAAAAGCCTCTATCCCTCTCGGAAAGACTGGCAAGCTATCGAGAGTATTCCGCCCGCACGGAAGAGCCTGGCAAGCTATCCGCTGTGTATTCGATATGCCAAAACCAGTAACTACAACTGGTCTCATTCACCTGACCCTGAAGGCTTCACCGACATGGCAGCACTGAGAAGGATGAGAAAGGAGAGGCTGACAAAATCTCAAGGCCGACATAGGCTGCCACAACGAAGGAAGACAAAAATGATCGTCTGTACTTTCAATGCACGTACGCTAGCATCAGATGCATCCATCGAGGACCTGATGGTACAAGCGTGAATGATCAAGTACGACATCATTGGTCTGACTGAGACAAGAAGGCACGAATCTCACCATGCCGTTTTCGACACTGGAGAAGAATTGTTCCTCGGAACATGCGATAAAAGAGGTGTTGGAGGCGTTGGTGTCCTTGTCAACACAAACTTGGCCAAGAGCATTGATTCATTCGAATGCCTAACAACCCGAATTGGACGTTTACATTTGAATAGATGTGGCTCACTGCCTGCAGTTTCTATCTTCGTTGTCTACGCACCAACATCTCATTATGATGAAAGAGAAATCGAGAAGTTCTACATGGAGCTAGAGAAGTTCCATAAAGAAGACCACACCTTCTACAAGATCATTGTGGGTGATTTTAATGCCAAGATAGGACCGAGAAGATCAGCTGAAGAACTTCACATCGGGACCCATGGCCTAGAATGGAACGAACAGGGTGAGAGACTGTCTGAGTTCATCATGTCGACCAAGACCATTCATGGTAACTCACAGTTCCAAAAGGCAGAATCTAAACGATGGACATGGGAGTCTCCCGGTGGACGATTCCACAACGAAATAGACCACATCATATTCAATCGACGGTTTTGCCTGACTGATGTCGCTGTTGTCCCAAAATTTCGAATGGGATCGAACCACCGTCTCCTTCGTTCAAAATTCTACTTCACAGAGGGGGGAGAACGGGCTGCAAAGTTCAAAAAGAGAACTCCCAGAATGACCACCAACTGGGAACTCTTTGGTACTATTGCGGCAACATGGGAAGATGCCATTGTTGACAACATTGACGAGGAATACGATCGACTGTTTCTGCACCTCCATGAATGTGCGAGGAACGCCAAGAGAGAGATAGCCACAAAAAATCGCCTATCTTCGAAAACTCTTGAGCTAATTCGCCAGCGTGGTTTGGCGCATGCCTCAGTCAACCGCAAGCTAACGTCCGAGCTCGCAAAGCAGTGCAGAGATGCGATCAAGGAAGACCACAAAGAGAGAAGAGCAGAAGTACTGGTAGATGTGGCAGAAGCCGGGAAAAGTATTCGTAATGCCCGCCTGTCCTTCGCCAACTATAAGACCAAGATGACTGCCCTCCGACGTCCTGATGGATCCATCACATCCTCCAGAATGGCAATGGAGAAGATTATCCATGACTTCTACTCAAATCTCTTCGATAGCCATGTCCACTTGCCGACATACCAAATTCCACAGGATGGGTATGTCGTTCCCAACGTTCTCCCTTCCGAAATCCGACACGCCATTTCGTTGTGGCAATTAGTGAATGTTATATGCAAATAGAATACTCAAGATTGATACTTTAAATATACGCAGTGATGTCTGTTAATTATTTGTCAATGCAACTAGAAAGATGCAAAAATTAGCATCTATCCAGGTCCTCCAGGTAGGAGGAAACACAGAATTAATGAGTGGAATTCTAGCTGGTTGGTTTGGGACTGAGAGAAAGAAGGTCTATTCTGAGGACCACAGAGCCACACAATTGGATGATGCATGTTCTTTATAATTTTACAAATATGCCCATTCCTCTGCTCTGCTTCTTAGGAGAGAGGGAAAATTTTAGCTTTTCACTTACTGCTATTACATTTTCTGCATAAAAAATCCTACGCCAACAAATCAGAAGTCCTTTAACATGCAGAAATACTTAAACGCTCAGTAACAGTCTCTTTTCCATTCTAAAAGATACAGTATCTATGTTTATGTTTATTTCTTCTCAGCATGGGGAGGGTCACTATTATAAAATTTAGTTACTAAATTTTTAATTAACAACGTTTTCTGTACTTTAATTTTTTGATATCTGAAGACCTGAAAATCATTTAAAATATTCTCTAAAGAGCTTGAGGCAAAGCCATATTTCTTTAAATATATTCTCTAGTGAAATATATACTTTACATATATTCTCAAGTGAAAAAGGTGTGGGAATGTACATAACTTAGAAGAGATTGTGACCAACTGAATATTCAGGGAAGATTTTGCTCATCTGTTTGGTCCTCTTGGAAAATTAGGGTCATCTTTAGCTTCATCTATGGTTCCCTTTAGAAAACCTCATTCCATTTGTCATAGGTTTGTTTAAAGTAGCACTGAGAGTTTAGTGATGCTACATTTATTAGTTATTGTATTAAATATGATGCTTTTTAGTAAAATAAAGTAAAGTAAAGGCCCTCCCGTTGATCATTGATTTGCTCGAGCGGGCCCAGTAACGTCTCCATTGGAGACTTTGTTGTTACTGTGTCTGGCATATCGAATACTCTCGGTAGCTTGCTGGGCTCTCCGAGAGGGGCGGAGGAATCGAACTCGGGTCGGCCATGTTGGCTGCGTGCAAGGCAGGCGCCCTACCCGCTGTGCTATCGCTCCAGCCCCGGTATTTAATATTTTGAAGGTCATTTGCAAAGCCTTGGATGTGTTAAGCACTACTAAAAATGATTTCAGTACATAAATTCCAGTCATTTCGTTTATATTACAAAGAGCAGGAGAAAAGATAAAGCCCCAAACTCAATCCTTCTTTAAAAATAATTACGGGGAATTGTGCACAATATTTTGCAATAATCATTGAAAATAATACCATAATTTTTATATTAAAAGTTGTCTTTTTTGATATCAGACACCACCATATTTGAATTTTTTTAGAGAATAACAGATATCCAAGCCTACTCGGATTGGGGCTGAGCATCCTCCACCCAGATCCTCCAAATTCCAGTAGACGGAGGTCACACCCACCAACTGGCCCCCTGGCGCCGTGTAATCTCATCAGTGGCCAAGACTCAGAGACTATAAAAACCAGGTCCCGGAAGAGAACAGTGCAGTCTTTGGCCCCTGCGCCTGGCTGCCTTCACTGGGGCCCGTTGGAGGGCCCGGGTTGAGCTTTCCTCCCTGCCCCGACCAGGGCTCAGGCAGCCGAAGACCTCCAGGACCAGCCACCACCATGCTGAGACCACTTTCCACACACATGAAGGTACTGGCAGAGGGACAAAGCCACGCGGGTTCCGGGGCCGAGATCTCCAAGACTACTCGAATTGGGGCTGAGCATCCTCCACCCAGATCCTCCAAATTCCAGTAGGCGGGGGTCCACCCACCAACAGGCCCCCTGGTGCCGTTTAATCCCATCAATGGCCAAGACTCAGAGACTATAAAAACCAGCTCCCGGAACCGCGTGTCCGCGAATGCGGTTGTCATCTTATTATGTCATAATAAGATGTCATCTTATTATGACATCTTATTATTTCATTCCTAATTTGGACAAACTGGCAGGCTACCAAATGTAGTCTGCCCACAGGGCAGAGTCTGGCAAACTCCCCATTGCGTACCCAATATGCCAAATACCAGTAACAATGATGGGTCTCGTTCTCCTAAAGAGCCTTGAATATAATCTCAGGGCTAGGATGAAGGAGACGTTACTGGGGCCTGCTCGAGGCAATCGACAAAGAAGAGGATGATTTGTGATTGATTGTGATTGAACAGATATCTAATTTCACTACTTATTATATGTTATTTTTTAGAAAAATCATCACTATTTATTTTAAAGAAAGTGTCACTTTCTGCACATAATACTTTGTTTCAATTTGCAAGTGAATGAGTAAAATAACGATGCAAGTGGAATTTTTAGCAGACATAGTCACTGTGAAATTAGCTATTTGATTTTGTGTTTACAATGAAGCCAGAGACTACAAAACTAAGACTAATAAAGTACCAGTTTTGCTGTAGGTAAAGGTAAAGGCCCTCCCGTTGTTCATCTATTTGCTCGAGCGGGCCCAGTAACGTCTCCATTGGAGATTTTGTTGCTACTGTGTTTGGCATATCGAATACATCACGGGTGGCTTGCCAGGCTCTGCCGTGAGAGCGAGATACTCTCGGTAGCTTGCCGGGCTCTCCCAGAGGGGCGGAGGAATCGAACTCAGGTCGGCCATGTTGGCTGCGTGCAAGGCAATTGCCCTACCGCTGTGCTATCGCTCCAGCCCAAAGTACCAGTTTTAATAAAGGGTAAACAAGGTCAAGAAGAGATGCTTAAAATAATTGGTTTCTTCTTTTGCCTACATCCAGGTGTTGAACTCTGTTCTCTGAATTTCTTTCTCCACAGGAGGGAGCCTGCCATAAGTATCATCAATAAGATGGCATTTCCCACTGAGCGACACTTGTACTACTTAGAAACGATAAATATGCACTAAGAAAGGTGGGCATTTCCGCTGTGAGAAAGTTGGTGCTTATCTAAATATATCACACATCTGCATAGACACCAGAGTCATTCTCATGCTATGTTTTAGCTGCAGTCTGTAGGAATTTGGACTGAGCTTAATATGATAGCCTAATATAAAGTTGAAAATATGTGTTGTGTACACTTTACAAAAATAAATGCAATTATAAATGTACGACATAAGACAAAGTCAAGGAATATCAAGTACCTCTTTCATGACAAAGAGGTACTTTACTCTGTACCCCCCCCCCCAATTCATTTAAAGAGGGTAAAAAAGTCCTGGAAAATATTGATTGGACTAAGTGAATTAGAGTGAGGTATGTGGGTTACAGTGAATGGTTGGTCCCTACAAGAAGGAAAAGTCTGGGGTTAGTTGTAAATACATGCTAGCAATGAAAAAAAAAGGAATTGCTGTGGGCAGGGATTGGATAATAGACAGCATTAAGGAAATCAGCCTCCTAGTTGCTTTGGGAAAATTGGGATTGGGGTGAGGAATTTTTATGCATCTGCATTCTGAATCCTCAGGAAAAAAGGAACCTAATGGGTGAAACAGTACACTGGGCAGGGCAATTGTGTTGTATACCACTGATCAATGCCTTGCACCCTATGTGGTCTCCTAAGCACCACCAGAATTAATTCCTGAGCACAGAACCAGGAATGGTCCTTAAGCACTGTCAGGTATGGCTCTAAAATAAAAAAATTAGCATTTTTTAAAAAAAACTGTTATCTTGGAGTTATTTAATTATCAGTCTTCATCAACTCTCCTGAACTCTAAAGTCCTTACCTTTGCACTTATTATAGTAGTAATTTTGAAGAGTTTTATAAGAAATAAAAGAAAAGTCTATGAGAAAAGAGTTTGTTGATTTGTTTGTGTGTTTGGGGGCCATACCTGTTAGTGCTCAGGCTTACTACTGGCTTTGTGCTCAGGGATCACTCCTGGAGGGTTTAGAGGATTATATGGAGTACAAGGGATTGAACCCATGTCAGATATGCATAGAGAAAGCACCTTATCCACTATCTCCCTAGTCCTGACTTTGTTCATTTTTAACTTGTAAAATGATAATTATTTAATTTTAATATACTTCCCAAAACCTTCATAAGCCAGAAAACAAAGCAAAACAGAGCTGACTGCCTGTGTCTGGCTGTCAACCCACCTCTTAACCACATTTCTCCCCCAAGGGGAGTAAAGAATCATTAGCCTGCCTCTAAAGCCAAGACTATAAAAGAATTGAGTGATTTTGTTTTTGTTGTTAGAAAATGTTCATGTAATGAGTTTTTAACACTTGTTGTCTATGACTTGAAAGCTTTGTTATTTTGCATCCCAAACAAAATCAAGAGATAGTTGACAAGCATCTGTGAGACCAGCAGGAGGGGCCTGGGCATTTCAGATCTGAGAAGAAATGCTTTGGAGCATAACACACAGTGGCAAGCCTAATCCAGTATTAATTAGAATTTAATGATTCTTATAAGAGCATTCAGGAATTTAAGCCACCTATAGTAATGGCATGCTCATTCTATAACAATGTTTTTCTTTGGAATTTTCTTTTCTGTTTCTAGTTCTCAAAACTCTTTTCTCTGTCCCACATCTCACATGTATAAATACGCAAATTTACATGAGTATGTTCTACATAGTCTTAAGCAAAATTTTTTAAATTGGGACTTAAATTGGATTTGAACCAGATATTCCTAAATTCTTGAACATTAAACTTTCATTTCTATACAAACAAGGCATTTGAACCATATATAGTTCTTTAGGTCCTTTTGAGATACATGACATTATATCCTCTTTTTCCTTATCTCTCAATTTCTAATTTTAAGAAAGTCAAGAATAATCTGAAATTATTTCATATGTACAAAAGTGGGACTAATGCCATTTTGAACTTCTTCATTCAAATTTCTCATTTTAAAAAACATTTAATTGACTGGTAGATTAATTGATATATTATTCATTCAACAAATATTTATTCATTGCACAAACAGTTATTTTAGCCAGACATGAACAGATATTGTAAGAATCACTGGAACTCAAGGAGCTATGATCTAGATGGGCTGAAAAAATTGAAGGAAAAAGGTGGAGTCTAGTCTGTTGCCAGGTCAACAGAATAGCTGGTATTTGCCTTGAATATGCGCGACCTGGGTTTAATCGTTGGCATATTCATATGTCATATAGTTGTTGAAGACCTCCAGGAATGATCCCTGAGTGCATTAGCAGGAGTAAGCCCTGACAGAGCACAGCTGGGTAGGCCACAAAACAAAACTCAACTAAATGAAACTAAAAAAAAGAAAGACGGAGCCCAGAGGAAGTACAATATCAGTGATTTACAGTTTCAACATCTGTGGTAATATTTGGGCTGAGACATGAGAACAAATGAGAGTGGCTGACTCAGAGGGTTTGAATGGAACATGAGGCAGGCAGTTCATGGCTTCCACAGATTCATGAAGGTAAGAATTTGATTGCTATATAGAAACAAGCCATCAGAATAAATTAAGGGGTTTATTAAGTAAGAGTGACATCCAGAAGAACTTTGATTGCTATACAACAGACCTTGAACTTTTATCACGTCGACCACAATGGGTTGGTTTTTGATAAATTTCTTGTAAGACTCTCAGCAACCTGCATAGTAGGATGCTCACTCTGGAAGGAATGGGGAAAATCACTGTGGGATATGGGGAAGAATTGGGGAGGAGGGAAGAAAGCCCACTAACAAACAGAGTTATGAAGAAAATTATTTTAAAATGTATGAAATTAGTGCTGTAGGTTGTAACACCAGGGTTTAGTGGAATGTCGGGAGTCCCCTTTCCCCAAATGTCTTTTATTTAAGGCCAAGTATTGAAGCTTAAAAGTTTTTCAGTTTTCTTTAAACTAATCAATATATTCACAAAATTAAATTATTGGTATAAACATGTCCATCTTTCAGTTCTTCTCATGAATCACAAAGGAATGGTGGCTTGAAGTAATTTTGAGTCCAGTGGTATGACATCAGGATCGTTTTGGAGAATACTTGGGAAGAGAAAGAGCTATTGAAGCTCAAGAGTACATGACAGGAGGAAGATTTGCCTGTGAAGGCAGGCAGTGTGGGCCCTTAGAGGTAGGAAGGTATTTAGCTCATATAATATTTCTCCCCAGATTTGAACATGCTTGGTTGGAATGACCTGTTAGGATGAATTTTATTACTACTAGAAATTTCATTGCCATTTGCTGAAAGCCATCCTACTAAAGGTTTAGGAAAGGGAATTAGAGACTGGAGAAGTAAGCAGACAGTATTCTCTTCTCAGCGTACTGAACATTTACTCATCACAGCTATAAAGGAAGGCCTTACTTGATCTGTACCTGAATTAAAGCCATCACTCAAAGAAAGCTGAGAAAACAACATTCACCTCATTCAATGTAGAGGATTTTCTATTGGACCCTATAAGAATTTTATGGTTCAAGTTTATCTGTAAATTTAAAGAAATTTGGCACAGAAAAAAATGTAGTCTGGATGCTTTCCAGGAACTAAAACTGTCTTCTACACATACAACAGATAGCACATAGCCTATGACCCTTTCTAGCACATAATCAGCCAGCTCTTTTCCTTATACACCAACTCAAGAATGATCTTCAATAATTCCATAAGTCTTGGAACATATTTATTGTGATTTAACCACATTGCCCAGTGAATTGTAATGACTGTTCTTAACACTCAGTGTATTCAGTTTATTAATTTACATATATATTTCATAAAATGTGTATAGAACACTTTTTTCTGAGAACTTAAGAAATATATTTGTATGCCTTTTTAAAATCATTTTGAGACAGACACAGACCTAAGTGGTAGATTTCATGTTTGGGTCCTGGCATCACAACCACAGTGATCTCACAATAGTGATGACAAAATCCTTTTTCATAGTAATTAGCTTTATTTCTTTGGTTAATGATGATTTCTCACTGTTGACCTTGAGTAGCTTGAGAACTTTTTTTGTTATTCAACCAAGAGTCATAAATCTGATATTAATATATAGGATAGGACTGAGACAAGAGAGAAAACAGGCTCTTGTCAGGCACCCTCGAACGCTAGTGAGGGAAGCATTGCTTCCAGCTGCACGAACTGGACAAAGGAGTAAAGAGAATTTATCTCTCTATTGAACTTTTAAGAATATGAGAATTTTGGCATATGGCAAAAAGAAAAAGACTCTCAATGGGAGGTCAATAGGCCAAAAAACAGTGTTTGGAAAGCAGGGGTTGGATAAAAGGGGATAGTTAGCTTCTTTGGTTTTGTTATAGGATTAAGATTGGAAAAGCTCACTACAGGGTAACTGTAGAGTCCTTAAATATCAGGCTGAAGTGCTTACTTTTTCACACTAGTATTTCAAATGGATAATACTTGACTAAAGCTCAGCTTCATAAAATGTTATCTGGTAGGAGGCATCTGGATTATCTTTCATCAAGATCATGAACGATCGGTTTGAGGCTCTTTGTGTTCCTAGAGTGAACAGACGCCATTGGGCTACACTAGCACATGACAGGGACAAATGGAGATGTTACTGGCGCCTACTCGAGGAAATCGACAATTAACGGGAAGTCAAGTGATTAAGTGATCAAGGAGGCATCTGGAGCTCTGAAAAAAGAGCACTGAGGTCTGGAATAATTGAGCAGCTGAGGAGGGAGTGAGGGAGAGTGTAGCTCCTTAAAGGGTGATGTCTGTTTTTCAGGGATGAAAGGATGGGACAGAATTCCTGAATTTGACACCAGAGACATTTTGAGGGAAAATTCTTTTGTTGTCATTTTATGCATTGTGGAATGTTTACCACTGACCTCTATAGTGAGTGTGAGCAGTGCTTTTCCCAGTTGTGAAAGCCAAACTGGTCTCTGGAGATTGTCAAATGTCTTCCTTAGACCAAAGTTGCCCCTGGGTGAGAGTTATTGGAGTGAAAGATCTAGAAGTAGTCCAGGAGATTAGTAACAGTGGATCTGAGATTCAAATATGTGTCCTTCTGAATGCAAAAGGCTAAGAGCTTTCCAACTGACCAACACCATCCCTCACTGTTTCACCCTCATTCCCCAAATAGTCACCAGGCAGATAAACATACAAATGCATACCTACATATGTAGGTATGTATGTTTATACAAATATATAAACATAAGTACACAAGCAAAATATGTGCATATGTATACAATATACCAACATACATAGATATATACATATATATAGATATATACATATATATATATACAGATATAGCCTGGATTAAAATGATTCCTACAGAGTAATAAGAAGACAGATAGGATGGAGTGTGTGGGCCAAACCTTTTTAAGTAAGCTGTGTACCTGAGAGTTAACATAGATGAGTGGCAATGTAAAGTTGACAGGGGCTCTAGTTTGGAGGTTCTTATTAACTTCTTTTTTTAAAAAAAAATTTAACTTAAGTGAGTAATTTATTCATCATAATTAATGACCTATTTATATCACTTAATATTTGGTAATATTTACTACAGTAAACTACAAGATTTTTAACTTCTTAAAGTATTAAATGCAAGATATTATTTCCCTTACCATAAGTACATTTCTTTTTTTTTCCTTAAATTGTTATTAGTGAAACACCATGAGGTACAGTTGTAGACTTACAAATTCTTGTGCTTGGGTTGCAGTTATACAATGTTCGAATACCCATCCCTCCACCAGTACACATTCTCCACCACCACTAGTCCCAGTATCCCTCCCTCCCCCATCCCCCCATCCCACCATACCTCTGTGGCAGGACATTCCCTTTTGTTATCTTTCTCCTTTTGAATGCTGTGGTTTTCAAAAGAGACATTGAGTGGCAATCTTGTTCAGTCTATAGTCTATTCTCATCACGCATTTCTCATCCTGAGAGGAACCTCCCAACACCATTTATTTGATGCTCCTTTCTCTATCTGAGCTGCCTTTTCCCGTAGCATGTGCGGCTGTCCTCAAAGCCATGGAGTAATCCTCCTGGTACTTATCTGAGCTATTCTAGGGTGTTAGTCTCCTATTTGTTTCTTTATGTTCCCCAGATGAATGTAATCTTTCTATGTCTATAACCTTTCTTTCTGACTCAATTCGCTTAGCATGATACTTTCCATGTAGTACCACTTCTATATGTATTTCATGACTTCATCTTTTTTAAAAGCTTCATAGTACTCCATTGTGTAGATGTGCTAAAGTTTCTTTAACTAGTCATCTGTTCATGGGAATTCAGGTTTTATCCAGATTCTAGCTATTGTAAAGAGTGCTGCAATGAACAAACAAGTGCAGATGTCACTTTGACTATAATTTTTTGCCTCTCTGGGATATATTACCAGGAGTGGTATTGCTGGGTCAAAAGGGAGTTAAATTTCTAATTTTTTGAGGATCGTCCATACTGTTTTCCAAAAGGGCTGAACCAGTCAGGATTCCCACCAGCAGTGAAGGAGGGTCCCTTTCTCGACACATCCGTGGGAGCACCAGTTGCTTTTGTTCTTGTGGATATGGGCCAGTCTCTGTGGTGTGAAATGATATCTCATTGTTGTTTTGATCTGCATCTCCCTGATGATTAGTGAGGTAGAGCATTTTCTCATGTGCCTTTTAGCCATTTGGATTTCTTCTTTGGGAGTTTCTGTTCATTTTCGTCACCCCATTTTTTGATGGGGTTGGTTGTTTTCTTCTTGTGGAGTTCAACCAGTATTTTGTAAATACTTGATATCAAGCCCTTGTCAGATGTATATTTGGAGAATATACTTTCCCATTCTGTAGACTGTCTTTGTATTTTGGTCACTGTTTCTTTGGAGGTTCAGAAGCTTCTTAGTTTCAGATAGTCCCATTTGTCTATCTCTGTTTTCACTTGCTTGGCCAGTGGCCTGACATCTTTGAAGATACATTAGCATCAATGTTATGGAGGGTTTTGCCAACTTTGTCGTCAATGTACCTTATGGATTAAGGTCTGATGTTGAGGTCTTTAATCCACTTTGATCTTACTTTTGTACTTGGTGTTAGGGACAGATCTGAGCCCACTTTTTTTGCACGTAGCCATCCAGTTTTGCCAGCACAATTTGTGAAAGAGGCTTTCTTTGCTCCACTTCACATTACTTTCCCCCTTATCGAAGATTAGATGATCATATGCTTGGGGAGAGATGTCAGTATATTCAACCCTGTTCCATTGGTCTGCAGCTCTGCCTTTGTTCCCGTACCATTCTGTTTTAATTATTACTGCTTTGTAGTAGATTTTGAAGTTAGGGAGGTTGATTCCTCCTATTTTCTTTTTCCCAAGAACAGCTTTAGCTATTCGTGGGGACATATTGTTCTATATAAATTTCAGGAATGTTTGCTCAATTTCTTCGAAGAATGTAATGGGTATCGTAATAGGGATGGCATTGAATTTGTACAGTGCTTTGGGAAATATTGCCATTTTGATAATGCTAATTCTCATGATCCATGAACAGGGGATATTTTTCCAGTTCCTGGTTTCCTCTTTTATTTCCTGAAGTAGCGTTTTGTAGTTTTCTTGTACAGGTCCTTTACTTCCTTAGTTAAGCTGATTCACAGGTACTTGATTTTCTGGGGCACAATAGTGAACGGGATTATTTTCTTCATGACACTTTCTTCTCTGGAACTACTTGCGTATAGTAAAGCCATGGACTTTTGGGTATTGATTTTTATAGTTTGCAACTTTACTATACAAGTCTATTGTTTCTAGGAGTTTCTTTGTAGATGTTTTAGGGTTCTCTAAGTGTAGTATCATAACATCTGTGAATAGTGAGAGCTTGATTTTTTCCTTTCCTACCTGGATGCCCTCAATATCTTTTTCTTGCCTAATCGCTATTGCAAGTACTTCCAGTACTATATTGAACAGCAATGGAGAGAGTGGACATCCTTGTCTCGACCCTGATCTTAGAGGGAAGGATCTCAGTTTTTCTACATTGAGGATGATGCTTGTTGTCGGCTTGTGGTAGATGGCATTAACTATATTGATGAAAGTCCCCTCAATCCCCATTTTGGCTAGGGTTTTCATCATGAAGGGGTGCTTGATCTTGTCAAATGCTTTCTCTGCATCTCTTGATATCGCCATATGGTTTTTATCTTTTCTTTTGTTAATATGATGGATTATGTTGATTGATTTCCAAATGTTAATCCATCCTTGCATCCCTGGGATGAATCCCACTTGGTCATGGTGTATGATCTTTTTGATGACTTGTTGAATTCTATTTGCTAATATTTTTTTGAGAATCTTCACATCCGCTTTCATCAGGGATATATGCCTGTAGTTTTCTTTTCTTGTGGTGTTTTTGTTTCCTTTTGGTATTAGAGAGATATGGGTTTCATAGAAACTGTTTGGGAGAGTTTCCGTTTTTTCAATTTCCTGGAAAAGCTTGAGAAGGTGTGGCTGTAGGTCCTCTTTAAATGTTTGGAAAAATTCACTAGTGAATCCATCTGGACCTGGGCTTTTGTTTTTGGGAAGAGTTTTGATTACAGTTTCAATTTCCTTGATGTTAATAGGTTTATTAAGGTACCCTAGATCTTCTTTATTCACTTTTGGGAGATGGTAGGAATCCAGGAATTTATCGATTTCTTCTAGGTTCTCTTGTTTCGTGGTATACAGACGTTCAAAGTAGTCTCTGATGATCTTTTAAATTTCTTTGTTTTCTGTTGTGATATTCCCCTTCTCATTTCTGATTCTATTTATTAGGGTTCTCTCTCTGTTTCTTTGTGAGTGTTGCTAGTGGCTTATCTATCTTCTTTATTTTCTTGAAGAACCAGCTCTTGGTTTCATTGATCTTTCGGACTGTTTCTTTGGTTTCCATGTCATTGATTTCTGCTCTAAGTTTTATGATCTCTTTCCTTCTGCCTGATTTGGGCTCTTTGTTTTCATCCTTTTCTAAGGTCTTGAGCTGTGAAGTCAAGTTGTTTAAGTGCATCCTTTCTTCTGTCCTGAGAAATGCTTGCAGGGCTATAAATTTTCCCCTTAATACAGCTTTCGCTGCATCCCATAGCTTCTGGTAACTTATGTCTTCATTATCATTTGTTTCCAGGTATCTTTTGATTTCCTCCTTGACTTCTTTTCTGACACACTCGTTGTTCAGCATTGAGTTGTTTAATTTCCAGGTTTTTGATTTGGTTTTCTGTGTCTGTGTATGATTCACTTCTATCCTCAGTGCATCGTGGTCTGAAAAGATGGTTTATACTATTTCTATCCTTCTGATTTTATTGAGGTATATTTTGTGGCCTAGCACATGATCTATTTTGGAAAATGTTCCATGCTCACTAGAGAAGAATGTGTATTTTTTCTTTTTGGGATTTAAAGCTCTGTGTAGGTCTATAAGCCCTTTCTCTTCTATTTCTTCTTTCAAAGCCAATGTTTTCTTGTTGAGTTTCATTCTTGTTGATCTATCCAGAGGTGATAAGGCAATCTTGAAGTCTCCGAAAACTATTGTGTTGTTAGCAATGTCCTCCTTAAAATTTGTTAGTAGTTATTTTAAATATTTAGCTGTTCCCTCATTAGGTGCATATACATTTAAGAGTGATTTCTTCCTGTTGTACGTATCGCTCGATGAAAATAGCCTTCACTGTCCCTTCTAATCTTTTTCAACCTGAAATTGATGTTGTCAGATACTAGTATGGCTATGCCAGCTTTTTTGAGGGAGCTGTTTGCTTGTAGGATTTTTTTCCATCCTTTGACTTTGAGTCTTTGTTTGCCCTAACTATTGATATGAGTTTCTTGTAGGCAGCAGAATGTTGGGTTCTGTTTCTGAATCCATTTTGCTACTCTGTGTCTCTTAATTGGTGAATTTAGACCATTGACATTGAGAGATATTATTGTTATGGGGTTTTGTGTCATCTTTCTGTAAGAGTCTGTTGTGCTTTTAGGGTTTGTCTTATCTTATAGTAGCCCCTTTAGCCCTTGTTTTAGGTTTGGTTTTGATTCTATGAAGTTCCTGAGCTGCTGTTTATCTAGAAAATAATGTACTATGCCTTCGAGTTTGAGCTCGAGTTTGGCCGCATAGAGCATTCTTGGTGAAGCATTCATTTCAATGAGTTTTTTCACTATATCCCACCATTGCTTTCGGGCTTGGAGGGTTTCCTCTGATAGGACTGCTGTCAATCTAAGGGGTGCTCTTTTGTATGTGATTTCCTTCTTTGACCTTGCTGCTTGCAGTATTATGTCTCTATCGACAGCATCCATCATTCTAACTATGATATGTCTTGGAGTGTTTCTGTTGGGGTTTCTTTTAGCTGGCACCCTTCGGGCTCCTTGAATCTGGATGGCTGCATTGTCAAATTCTGGGAATTTTTCAGCAATGATTTGTTTGACCATGGCTTTTTCATTGGGACTGTTTCCCTGAGCTTCTGGGACACCTATGATTCTAATGTTGTTCCTCTTGGGATCATCACCTATGACTCTGATTCGCTCTTGAGCTATGTTGAGGTCTCTTGCCATTGTTTGTTGTTGCCTTTTGGCTTGATGCAGCTGATCTTCCAGCTCACTGATTATTTCTTCAGCTGTGGTCATTCTACTTTTGAGGGCACAGATTGAGTTTTTTATTTCATCTATGTAATCTATGATTAGTGCCATTTCTGTGCGCAGCTTTCCAATTTCTGCTCTTACTTCTTCCTGTATTTTCTTAATTGTATGATCCATTGTTTCTTTCATGTCCTCTTTCAATTTACTGGATATTTGTCTGGCTGTTTCATTGAGTTCATTGAACATCCTCATAACTTCATATCTATATTCTTTGTCAGAGAGGTCCCTTAGGTGAAAGGCATCTACTGAGGCTTCTGGACTCTTTACATCGTCCTCTCTATGTGGTGGGGATTTGCATTGTTTCTCCATGTTGGTGTGTAGGTGTGGGGAGTAGATTTCTTGGTATGACTAAACTACCTGCAGCTGTGTGAGCTTTGGCCTGCTTAAAATTAAGCCATGCCCATTTCTACTGAAGCCACACCCCTTCTGAAGAGGCCACGCCCCCATGGGAACCAGGTGTGTGTGTGAGGGGTGAGGGCCGGATTGGGGAGGAGACTGGCGGAGCAGCTGGGGTTGGGAGAGGAGGAAGGGGCTCAGGTCTGCTTTTGTTCCAGGTTCCAGAGGACGCCTGGGTCTTTGCAGGGCGAAAGCCAAGTCCTGGATTCGAATGTTGGTGGGTGGACTGACGTGGATGGGGAGCAGACTGGCGGAGCAGCATTGGGGGCTGGCCTCTTATTAACTTCTTAACCTGTCCTAAATCCTAATAATGGTTAAGGAAACATGGAAACTTTATGCCAATGCTGAAGGGGCTGGCAAGAGGGCAGTAGTCCTGGTCGGAGACTCTAGGACAATGTCACAATGATCAGTGGACTGGATAAGGGTCTTTGGCTTTTGCTTTTTAGCCTGAGACTCAGGGGATGGGAATGATAATAAATATTTTGAGAAAAGTCTTTCCAAAGACTCTCATCTCAGTACTTTCTAGATCACTGACTTAAGTAAACAGATTGAGATGAAGTTCTATGAACTTGTTTCATTATCTATTAAAGAGGCTGTCACTGTCACTGTCCTCCTGTTGTTCATCGATTTTCTCGAGCGGGACCAGTAACGTCTCCATCATGAGACTTCTTATTACTGTGTTTGGCATACCAAGTACGTCACAGGGAGCTTGCCAGGCTGATAGTTATTTTTCATTGTAAGAGTTAGGGTAATATAATCCCTGAAAGCATCTCTCACAGCAAACTTTAGAAATAGTTCTTATTGTTACTATTTTTATTATAATGAGCTTGTGTTTATAGCAATACTATATAACAGGTTTTGATATAACAACCTGCAAACTAGTCTATTGACTCAGTACATTTGTAAGTTAATAAATATATACAGCTATTATTTTCTTAGGTTGGTTTGTCTGCATCTGTCCTTTATAACTTACCTGAATTCTTTAATTACTGCTTCTAATCACAAGAAAATGCCAATTTCATACTATAATTAAAAATCAGTGTCTCTAGCTTATAACAATCTCTTAGATGGATTGAAGTATATGTTGTCCTATAAAATTAATTTTAATAAATCCTTTGTGAATTTTTCACCCTAAATCATATTTTAAATCAATCTCTATTATATGTAATATGTATGTGCACTTTCAAAATCACAAAAACATACACATATTATTGGCCTTTGCTTCAATTGCTTACTTTAACATCTCATCCAGAGAGTAGTTAAATTTATTTGACATCAGTTGGCCAACACAATCCACTATTTGTTTTTACTTTTGCACACTTCAAGCAGAAAAGTTATTTACTTCCATTCATTTTCCTTCTTGGACTACATCTGGACTTCTTGCATGTTAATTGCCATATTTGATTTTACTTGGTTTGATTTATAGGGTGATGAGCTTTTAAAGACATTTCTCACAGGACATTTATTTTCTCTGACATTGTTTTGCTACTAGTCTCTGAATGTTTTTGTTTCCCAAGGCCATGATCATTGCTGGTTTCATTAATTAGTTTATGCATAGTGACTTATTTTGGATAAATATTGCAAAGGTTATTAGAGTATGTGTCCTTTATTCAGGTGATATTTTAGATTATTATCTTTATCTATGAGTAAGATAAGAAAGTCTGATAAAAGTTACATTTTAAAGAAAATTTTTACAAACATCATTATATAACAGGGTACTTTACAAAAGGTATTGAAGAATCACTTTCATATTTTTCTCTATTTCAGTTGAAGCATGTTTGCAGTAGCTATGGAATTATATCTCAAATACTCCTCTTCCCCCTTTTAGCAGCTGGATGGTTTTCTATGTAATTTGTTGGAAAACAGGTAGTAGTTACTATTATTACTATTTTTATCAAAAGAGCTTTGCAATCGGACAGATTGGTCAGCATTTAATCTTGGCTTCATCACATAAGAACCGGATGGGCTTGAGCTACTCAGCATCTGTGAGTCTTACATCCTGCCCCTATAAAATTGAGATAATAATGCCACCTTCACCCAGTACTGGCTCCAAATGTGCCTCCAGTAAAACAAAGAATAAGCAGGAATCAGGACTCGATTAATGATCACTGCTGTCAAATTCTGTCCACACCAGGAAGCACAATTTTTTTTGTTAAAAGACAACTTTTTTTCCTTTACATGACCTGACTTCCCTTTGTCATCCTGCTGTTCCTGCTTGAGACCATCTCTCTCTTCATCCATCAAGGAAAGAAAAGTTCCTGCCGGGAAAGCCTAATCCCTCCTCTACTCCACCTCCTCTCCTCCCCTCTCTACCTGCACCTTCTGCATTTTATCCTGTGATGGAACCGCTGTCCCAATCTGCACAGTTTCATACAAAGGACTTTGCTCCCACACATTTCCCTCTCTCCTGAGTCTTTTTTTCTTTCTATGGGGCATTATTTCTGTAGCAAAGTCCTCCCATTGTTCATCGATTTGCTGGAGCGGGCACTAGTAATGTCCCACAAAAAATTTGTGAGACTTGTTGTTACTGTTTTTGGCATATTGAATATGTCACGGGGAGCTTGCCAGGCTTTTTTACTCTTACTCATGTAAAAATGTGGAGTAATCTGATTTTGAATAAACCATCCAGTGACTAATACCCGTTCTATCTACCCATGCATTTCTCTTATTCCTTTCACCAACATCCTCCTGGAAGAGCTTCACTCATTGCTCTTTTTTGTTGCTTATCTACCCTCTTCACTATTTCCCTTACTTTATTTCCTCACTACTCTAACTGCTGATTCAAAAATATTTTAAATTTAATTCTGGTCAAATCCAGTGTTCTTGTATTTTTTGGTAAATATTTGTTTTTTTTTTTTCATTTATTTATTTATTTATTGAATCACCGTGGGAAAGGTTACAAAGCTTACAGGTTTAGGTCTCAGTCATGCAAATATCAAACACATTTCCCTTTACCAATACTTATTTTTTACCATGAAGAACCCCAATAAAACCCCACCCCCCACCCCTCCCAGTCCCTGTGGGGCAGATGAATTCTACATAACACTCTATCTGCTTTGATTAGATTCATTGTTTCAATAAAAGATTCACCACTATTATTTAGAGTTTACCCCCCCCCCCCCCCCAAATCAGACATGCTGAAAAAGCATTGTGAAGTGATTTGCTTTCTACAGCTGGGTTCAAGAATTAAATGTTGGTTTTGGATTTCTGCTATTTTACTTATTGACCCTGGAAGTATTTCTGCTGAAAGTCAGATAGTTAAGAAATTGGTTTCTGTGCTCTGGAGTCGTGGCCGTGCTGGAGAGCCTCCCGTGGGGGGCAACTGGTGGCCTCGGTAGGGCGTGAAGGGCGGACCGAAACGCCCCCCTTCCCATGAGGTTTTAGTCGCCCCCACTCCCCCGGCTCATACCTGCTGTCCACAAGGCTCCCATGCGGCCGCCATCTTTCTTTCCAGAGAGGAGAAGGCGACTAGGGCAACACCCTTTCCCCTCCAGACAGACATGATGGCCTGGATTAACGCAGAGTCCGTTCACTTTTCTGCTCCAAGCTGCTGGGTTCTGCATTAAGTCCTTGTGCTTCTGGGGCCGTGGCCGTGCTGGAGAGCCGCTCACGGGGGACAACTGGTGACCTCGGTAGGGCATGAAGGATGGACCGGAACGCCCCCCTTCCCATGAGGTTTTAGTCGCCCCTACACCCCCGGCTCATACCTGCTGTCTACAAGGCTCCCATGTGGCTGCCATCTTTCTTTCCAGAGGGAGGAGGGCAGAAGGGACCAACACCCTTTCCCCTCCGGGCAGACATGATGGCCTGGATTAATGCATAGTCCTTTCACTTTTCTGCTCCAAGCTGCTGGGTTCGCATTAAGTCCTTGTGCTTCTGGGGCTGTGGCCATGCTGGAGAGCCGCTCGTGGGGGGCAACTGGTGACCTCGGTAGGGCGTGAAGGACCGACTGGAACGCCCCCGTTCCCATGAGGTTTTAGTCGCCCCTACACCCCCGGCTCATACCTGCTGTCCACAAGGCTCCCATGCAGCCGCCATCCTTCTTTCCAGAGAAGAGAGGGCGAATGGGGCAACACCCTTTCCCCTCTGGCAGACTTGATGGCCTGGATTAACACATAGTCCATTCACTTTTCTGCTCCAAGCTGCTGGGTTCTGCATTAAATCCTTGTGTTTCTGGGGCTGTGGCCGTGCTGGAGAGCCGCTCGTGGGGGGCAACTGGTGGCCTCAGTAGGGCGTGAAGGACGGACCAGAACGCCCCCCTTCCCATGAGGTTTTAGTCGCCCCCACACCCCCGGCTCATACCTGCTGTCCACAAGTCCCCCATGTGGCCGCCATCCTTCTTTCCAGAGAAGTGAGGGCGAATAGGACAACACCCTTTCCCCTCCGGACAGACATGATGGCCTGGATTAATGCATAGCCCGTTCACTTTTCTGCTCCATGCTGCTGGGTTCTGCATTAAGTCCTTGTGTTTCTGGGGCTGTGGCCGTGCTCCAAACTTAACTATGATTTTCAGAGAGAAACGTTGGGTGGTTTACTTCCCATGGATCACTTTGTATATAGAGAGACGTCACGCGGCCGCTTATGCAGTTTTGAGGAAAAGTCCTAGTTCCCTCATACTCGAGCTGTGCTTGTAGAGGCTTCTGGTCACTGTGGTTCCATCTGGGGGAGGCGGGATGTGGTACCTACCCCATCTTGGACTTCCCGATGATCTCGGCTCTTTTTGGAACCTGTTTTTTTTTTTTTCCTTCGGGATCTGTGGATCCCGCCCTCCATGTAGTCCTTCTCTTCTGCTGAATGCTGTAAAGATGGCGCTAGTGGGCGGGCTGTGGGCGTGACTTCCGGAATCTGAGGTTACCTGGGAATTGTAGTCCCGGCAGATTTGAGGAAAAGTCCTAGTTCCCGCATACTCAAGCTGTGCTTGTAGAGGCTTCTGGTCACTGGGGTTCCATCTGGGGGAGGCGGGATGCGGTACCTACTCCATCTGGGACTTCCCAATGATCTTGGCTCCTTTTGGAACCTGTGTTTTTTTTTTTCCCTTCGGGATCTGTGGATCCCGCCCTCCATGTAGTCCTTCTCTTCGGTGGTAAACATTTGTTATACACTTTCTTAACATAGGATTTAAAATAATTTATATATATAGGCTGGAGTGATAGCACAGCGGTAGGGCATTTGCCTTGCACGCAGCCAAAATGGCCGACCCGAGTTCGATTCCTCTGCCCCTCTCGGAGAGCCCGGCAAGCTACCGAGAGTATCTAGCCTGCACGGCAGAGCCTGGCAAGCTCCCCGTGACGTATTCGATATGCCAAACACAGTAACAACAAAATCTCCAATGGAGACGTTACTGGGCCCGCTCGAGCAAATCTATGATCAACGGGAGGGCCTTTACTTACTTTACTTACATATATATATATATTTATATATATATGGGCTGGAGCGATAGCACAGCAGTAGGGCGTTTGCCTTGCATGCAGCCAATATGGCTGACCCGAGGTCGATTTCTCCACCCCTCTCGGAGAGCCTGCCAAGCTACTGAGAGTATCTCGCCCGCATGGCAAAGCCTGGCAAGGTCCCCGTGATGTACTCGATATGCCAAACACAGTAACAAGTGTCACAATGGAGACGTTACTGGGCCCGCTTGAGCAAATCGATGAACAACGGAAGGACTGTGACCTATATATATATATATATATATATATATATATATATATATATAGGTACACCACTAATTAGCATACAAGGTCAGCACCCTTTCTGCTACACTATCTCTCTGTCCTCCATATTGTTTCTTGATAGTCCACATGTAAGTGAGACCATCTAGTATTTGTCCTTTTGACACACTCTGTTTAAACAAGACACCCTCCAGTTCAATCCAAGTGCACTTTGAACTGAAGAACAATATTTTTTTTCTTAAGTTCATTTTATTTTGTTATATATTTCTTTCACAGCAGAATCTGGCAAGCTCCTCGTGTTATATTTGATATGGCAAAAACAGTGACAATAACAGTTCTCATTCCCCTGATCCTGAAAGAGACTTCAATACGGCACTGTTGGGAAGGTTGAGTAAGGAGATGCTGCTAAAATATTATGGCTGGGTTGAATGGAGACATTACTGTCATCCAGTCTAGCAAATCAATGATCAATGGGATGACAGTGATACAGTGATACAGTGATATATCTCTTTAGTTGATCTCAACTATTTATGTATTGAAAGTGTAATTGTTTTTCAGTCTCTGATACTGGATTCTTTCCAGCTAGTCTTTAAATATCAGAATACATTCTCCAGAGTGAACTCCATGGACCGAGTTTCCTGCTTTACATGCAAGTGGTTGCATCAATCCCTGGAACCATGAGGTTCCCCAACATGACCTGAAGTGACCCTTAAATACAGAACTCTGAACAGCACTGCGAGGTGTCAGAGCAAACAAAAATAAATAAATACCGGAATATGGAACAAAACCTATTTTCTGTACCAGAAATTTGAATACCAGAATACCCAAATATATTGCTGTGGTAAAACATAGGAGTTTCTCTGATTCTTCTATTTGAATGCCACCACATTGAATTCATCACAAAACACTGTGTGCTCTGTGGCATATCAAACATCTTTGGCTCTTCCTATCTGCCTCCCCATTAATCCAAACTACCATCACCTCCTGGTATATTAGTAAAACCGATTTTGTTCCCCTGAAACACTGACTGTCCACATAGTTGAAGCAATATTTAAATAGCATGTGACACAACATTCTACATCTTAACACAAATCCTGTCTATTTTTCATTACCCTTAGAGTGGAATCCACTCTTTTTAATGTGTTCTGTATATCTTAGTTCTACCTTTAACTTACACAATTCAATCCCCAATCCACTAATTTATAGTCACATTATTTTCTTTTTCTCAAACTCATTACATTTTGGCTTATGTACCAACTTGCTTATCCATAGTACAGTAGCACTGTAGCACTGTCTTCCCATTGTTCATTGATTTGCTCGAGTGGGAACCAGTAAAGTCTCACAACAAATTGTGAGATTGTTACTGTTTTTGGCATATAGAATATGTCAAGGGTAGCTTGCCAGGGTTTTACTGTGTGGGCAAGATACTCTTGGTAGCTTGCCAGGTTCTCCAAGAAGGGCAAAGGAATAGAACTTGGGTTGGCCACATGAAAGGCAAACGCCCTCCAGCCTTGCTTATCCATAGTTTTATCTATTATGGCATTATTAACCACTGTATGTACGGTGCATATTTAGAATTTATTCTTTAAGCAATATATATAGAAATCCACATTATACTATGTACATGATAGTTATGAATAAATATGCTTTTTATTATAAATTAATTACATATATTTGTTCACTTTTCAATTCCAATTCATTTGTAAATGTTGTTTAGAATTCCTTTTGAGGGCCTGGAGCAATATTACAGGGGGGAGGGTTCAATTCCAAGCATCCCATATGGTCCCCTGAGCACCGCCAGGAGTAATTCCTGAGTGCAGAGCGAGGAGTAACTCCTGAGTGTTGCCGGGTGTGACCCCAAAAGAAATAGAATTACATTTGGGCAAAATTATGGAAAAACAACTGTTTTAATCACACCAAGGATAAGTTTTTGGAAACTTTTTGACATTGTAGAGCCTAAGACTTGAAGGGTTGAGTGTACAGATGATACAGCAAAGGGGAATTAAAAAAAAACACAGTAATAAATAAAATATGTTTAAAATGTAATTTGAAGGTAATATAACAAGTCCTTTTTCTAAATAAGATCATTTATCGATGAAACTTCAAAATGATTTAAAAATATTCTCTTAGGAATATTATAGAAGACTATTATTAAAGGTGTTCTAACCTTTACAAGTTAGAAAGAAAGGCATGCCTGAGTCAGAAGGAAAGGAACAGATATAGAATGACTGCATTATTTGTGGAATATAAAAAACAATAGTATGAGACTAGAGCGATAGCACAGCGGGTAGGGCGTTTGCCTTGCACACAGCCAACATGACCGATGTGAGTTCGATTCCTCCACCCCTCTCGGAGAGCCCAGCAAACTACCGAGAGTATCTCGCCCACACAGCAAAGCCTGGCAAGCTACCCATGATGTATTTGATATGCCAAACACAGTAACAACAAAGTCTCACAATGGAGACGTTACTGGGCCCGCTCAAAAAAAAATCGATGAACAATGGGAGGACAGTCACAGTCACAGTATGAGATTAATATCCAAGGCCGGGGAAAACAGAGTCTGGTAAGGGGGACTAGTCAATGGTTGGAAGATTACCAAAAGTGTGTGTGTGTGGGGGGGGGGGGGGGATGTTGGAGGGCAGTTAGAATAGAGAAAGGAACAGCATAACAATCATAGTTGGAAATAATCACTCTGGACAAGAACTGAGTGTTGAAAGTAGGTAACAGGGAAAAAAGTATGTAGAAATATAATTTATACATACACACAATTTGTTGAAAATATATACACTATAACAGTATAAACTTTTAGTATCTCTATTGTAAACCATAATGCCCAAAAGTGGGGCACGTGGTGGAGGAGGGAGAGAGAGAGGTGGGAAAGTGGGAAGTGGGAGGGAAACTGAGGACGTTGGTGGTGGGAAGTGTACACTGATGAAGGGATGGGTATTGGAACATTATATGACTAAAACCTAATCCTCAACAACTTTTAACTGTGTATCTCACTGTGATTCAATTTTAAAAAATAAATAAAAGAACGGCATGTGAAGAATCACATTAATTGGCTTTATATTTTATAAAATAAGATATTTTGTGATTCCAAAAAAATCTTTAAAATTATTAATATTTTCAACAAATTGTGTGTATGTATAAATTATATTTCTACATACTTTTTTCCCTTCTCAGAGAGCCCGGCAAGCTACCGAGAATTTTCTGCCTGCACGGCAAAGTCTAGCAACCTACTCATGATGTATTTAATATGCCAAAAAAAAAAACAGTAACAAGTCAAACAATAGAGACGTTACTGGTGCCTGCTTGAACAAATCGAGGAACAATGGGAGGACAGTGCTCCAGTGCTCCATACTTTTTTATAGAACTGGTGCTGAATCCAGGCAAGGCAATTGCCCTACTGATGAACTACATCTCTGACCCAAAATGTTTTTATATTCATTGCTTTACAACTTAAAAATTTTCACTTGAAATATTATGGACAGCTTTCCAGTTTAATATTTAAAAGTATAATTCATTTTAATGTCTATACAACATTTAATGTGACTGTTACATATTTTATTTGGTATTTTATAGGTATTTTGATTATTTCTAGTTTTTTTCATTATAAACAGTGCCATAATAAATTAAATTGAGTACACACCTCCTTTATATTAATATTTTAAAACTGGCAGATTTTGAACCTGCAAGAGAAATAGCTTAGTCATTGATTCTAAAGTCACCATTTTTCACATATTTTTTGCCTACTGATTTATGAAAAGTGTGTCTTGTTTTCATTTTTGAGTCTCCAGAATTGCTATTGAGCTTTAATATTTTTTCATCAAAACATGTTACTGAACACCCAGGATGTGCCTAGCACTGTTCTGGAAAAAGGTCTTATTAGGTCATGACAGCTGATAGGCAGTCATTGTTAATTTGGTTGCTTAAAATCTGCCATCCTGTAGAATTTTAAACCTTGTGTTCAGCAAATACTCCCCACTTCTCAGCCTCTTGCTACACGTTGCACATTTATTATCGTATATACTATGTCCTAGGTCATTTGAATATCTGACACACCCTCTCCCCCCAAATATATGATCAGCTATTCTTTGATAAGTGAACAAGAAATGTGAAGTATAGCAAGGAAATTCTTTTTAAAAAATTGTGCTAGAAAAATTGGACAGCCTCATGCAAAAAAAAAAAAATGGGCTCAGATCTCTACCTAACACTATGTATAAAAGTAAGGTCAAAATGGATTAAAGACCTGAACATCAGACCAGAATCCAGAAGATACAATGAAGACAAGTTTGGTAAAACCCTTCAAGAAATTGAAGCGAATGGTATCTTCAAAGATAACACACCACTGGCCAAGCAAGTGAAAACAGAGATAGACAGATGAGACTATCTTAAACAAAGAAGCTTCTGGACCTCAAAAGAAACAGTGACCAAAATACAAAGACAGACAGTCTATAGAATGGGAAAGGATATTCACCCAATACCCATGGTAAGGTGATACTCTGATAAGGTGTTGATGTCAGGGATATACTAAGCACTGGTAGAACTCCCCAAGAAGAAAACACTCAACCTCATCAAAAAATGGGGTGACGAAATAAACAAAAAATTTCTCAAAGAAGAAATCCGAATGGCTAAAAGGCACATGAGGAAAGACTCTACATCATTAATCATAAGGGAGATGAAGACCAAAACAACAATGAGATGCCATCTCATACCACAGAAACTGACCCTCATCAAAAAGAACAAAAGCAACCTGTGTTGGCATGGATGTGGCAAGAAAGGGACTCTCCACTGCTGGTGGATATGCCGACTGGTTCAGCCCTTTTGCAAAACAGTATGAATGATTCTCAAAAAATTAGAAATTTACCTCTCATTTGATCCAGCAATACCACTCATGGGAATATATCCTGGAGAGGCAAAAAGTACAGTCGAAATGACATCTGCACTTGTATGTTCATTGCTGCACTGTTCATAATAGACAAAATTTGGAAAACACCCAAGAGCTCAAGAACAGATGACTAGTTAAAGAAACTTTGGTACATGTACACAATGGAATACTATGCAGCTGTTAGGAAAGATGAAGTCATGAAATTTACATACAAGTGGTTCTACATGGAAAGTATCATGCTAAGTGAAATGAGCCAGAAAGAGAGGAACAGACATAGAAAGACTGCACTCATCTGGGGAATATAAAGTAACAGAATGGGACACGAACACCTAATAATAGCTGAGATAAGTACTGGTAGGTCTGCTCCAAGGCATGGAAGCTGGCAGCACATGCTGGGGGAAAAGGCAACTCAGATAAAGAAGGGAACACCAAATAAAGGATGTCTGGAGGATTCACTTGGGATGCGAGAAGTGTGCTGAAAGTAGACTATAGACTGAACACGATGGCCACTCAATACTTCTATTGCAAACCACAGCACCCTATAGGAAAGAGAGAGCAAAAGGAAATTCCCTGCCACAAAGGCGGGGCAGGGTGGTGGGGTGGTGTGGGGGATGGGAGGGTTACTGGGATCATTGATGGTGGAGAATGGGCAATGGTGGAGGGATGAATACTCGATCATTGTATGACTGAAACCCAAGTACAAAAGTTTGTAAGTCTACAACTGTACCTCATGGTGTTTCACTAATAAAAAATCAATCAATTAATTAATTAAAAAAAGAATCAAGGTAGGCAAATTTTCTTGTTACAGATTTTTATAGTCCTAGGTGGCAGAAAATGTCAGAAAACAAATTATATATACAAGAAAGAACAAAGGGGGATGAGTGTGTGTGTGTGAGTGTGTGTGTGTTGATGCAATTTCACGTAAAGTGTTGAGAGGATCTAGAGAAGACACTGCAGCATAAGATTCTTGAAGGAAGCAATGAAACACAAAACTTTGACTAGAAGTATATGAGGGAGAAGATTATGTCAGTGCAAAAGCCCGGTTTATATTAAAGTCTGTGGTTCCAAGGAATACTAAAGGAACCTCTATGGTTAGAGCCAGTGAGGTGAGATTAATAGGGAAAATGTCCTAAAGAAGTGGGAGCCTGAGAGACTATTTCAAGATCTCTGCCTTCGTTGTTATGAAGTGGGGGCCTATGGCAAGACCTCAGCAAAGGGTCTGATCTAACTTATGAGGAGAATTGTTTCTTGAGTTTATGGGCATTTTTAATTTCCACTTTTGAGAACTGCTTCTCATAACCTTTATTGATATATCAATAATATCCTTTTTATTTCACTTACTGATTTGTCAGCACTCTTTGTAATATTGGATACATTTATCTTTTTTTTCTGCCATATACACTTGCAAATATTTTCTTTTAGGCTATGGTTGATTTTTAACATTTTTGAAAATAGTTTCTTATTCTCTGCATATATATACTTGTCCTTGGCAAGCTTTGCAAAGTTATTTCATTTCTATTTACCGGATTTTCTATACTATAATATTAAAAAACTTTTTTCCCTTTTAATATTATTGGATTAATTTTTTTGGTGCAAACTTTTGAATTAGATTTTTGAGACATTTTAATTTAGTTTTATGAGATAGGAAATTCACTTAGATGTATTCCAGCTCAGAGTTTATCAAAACATGACCCACAAGTCAAATGGTCCACTGCCCATTTTTTAAAAATTAAACTTTTGTTGGCATATAGTCAAGTTTCTTGTTTGCATATTCTTTATGTTTCTTTTCCTCCTACAGTGGCACAGAATTTGTGAAGCTGACTAAGGCATTGCAAAGTTGAAAATACTCTTAGCTATATTTTTGAAAGGTGTTTCAGTTGATTAATTGATACTTATTTCAATGTCACATTAAAATTCATAGTCTTAATAGAAATAAACATATTGCTTTCCATCAGTACTAATTTCCAATTAAATATAATTTTTGTACCTGTACTATTTGTTTTATTCACCAGTTAACTTCTGTGTCTGTACCATTATTACAATAATTTGTGACATATGAAGCCATGAAAGGCAAGTAATCTGTCATTATTAGCTTTCAAATGTCTCTACAAAACACTGATATAATAATTCTTCCAAATAAACTATATAAAACTTTTCAGTTTAAACAACTGGGTACCTGATGTTATTATAGTAAGATGACATATTTGTTTAAGTGTAACTGACATTTTTATAATTTATTTTTTATTTCAATTTTATATTTACATTCACATTTTACATTTGAATTTTGCAATCCAGGAAAATGCTTCTTCCTATTTTCTCATACTTTATATTGTGCTCTTATTGAAATTTCCTAGCACTTTACAACAATTTTATATTAACTTTATATTTTGTGGTTTTACAAATTTAATTAATGAGGTTTTTACTTTCCATATTTACTCTAATCTGAATTTGTTAATATTGAAATCTATTTGTTGAAAATATATATTCAAACACCTTGCCAAAGCATTTTATTATCTCAAATGTGCTTCTAGTGGGGCCAGAGCAATACTACAGCAGATAGGGTGTTTGCCTTGCACATAACCAGCCCAGGTACAATCCCGGGCATCCTATGTGGTCCCAAGTCTGTCAGAAGCGATTCCTGACTCCAGTCATAACTAGGAATAAGCCCTGTGTACCTCTGGGTGTGTCCTCCCTCTTCCCCCTCTCCTCCATAAAAAAATAAGCAAACAGAGAAGTGTTTTTAGTAGTCTTTTGTGTTTTCTAGAAAAACTATCAATAAAAATATTTTTGTTTAGTGAATGTTTGGAAAACTACAGTTCTTTTTAATCAATATGATTAACATTTTTACCCATTATTACTATGCTTCTGTTGGATATTCTTGGACTTCAACATATTTTCCTCCCTCCCTCCCTCCCTCCCTCCCTCCCTCCCTCCCTCCCTTCCTTCCTTCCTTCCTTCCTTCCTTCCTTCCTTCCTTCCTTCCTTCCTTCCTTCTTTCCTCTCTTCCTCCCTCGCTCCCTATTTTAAGATTTCTTCCTCTATTTTATGCTAGCATATGTGCATTGAAAGTACAATTATTTTTGTCTTCTTTCATTTTGGCAGCCCAGTTCGGCCTTGAGATTTTATCAGCCTCTCCTTCCTCACCCTTCTCAACGCTGCCATATTGGTGTCACCTTCAGGGTCAGGGGAATGAGACCCATTGTAATTACTGGTTTTGGAATATTGAATACACAACAGATAGTTTGCGAGGCTCTGCCGTGCAGGCGGAATACTCTTGGTAGCTTGCCAGCCTCTCCGAGAGGGATAGAGGCTTTTGGGGTGGCCTCTAATTGCCCTTGTAGGTGTTCCCATGGTTGAAATCATATTTGAACCCTATCAAATATGGCACGGTAACTCTGGAAGATGGATATTAAGTGTCTTATAATGTGTCGCGTGGCTGCAAAGCAGCCACGAGGTCCGGAAAGCATTCTGGAGCGTGGCAGTGGCTGGGTAGTGGAGGCAGTATTTTTTCTTCATCAAGATCCTGAACAATCGGTTTGAGGCTCTTCATGTTCCTAGAACTAATAGAAGCCCATTGGCCTATACTAGCACGCGACAGGGACAAATGGAGATGTTACTGGTGCCCACTCTAGCAAATTGACGATTAACAGGAAGTCAAGTGTGATCAAGTGGTTCCTCTATTTTAAAAGGAACAGGTGAGGGGAGGGGAAACTATTCTTTACAATGCTCTGTAAATGGTCAGATATGCAACCTGCATTATATCTTAAGAAATCTCTCTGATTCTTGTGCTCTAAGATGAAGATTGTAATACTCAATGCGTGCTTTTTTATTTACCATGAGTTATAAAGCATTTTATAGCAGCATCCCAAGCATTCGATGGTCCAACTCTAAACCCACCACCAGGGTCAATATCCTTCTGCCATTGATTCAAGTTTCCCTCTCTCTCTCCATCCTCCCATTAGTAGCAAACTCTTTTTCTCCCTTTAAATTTCTTATCATAGTTTGGGTCACGTGCTTACATGAGTATTGACTCTTGTGATTTTAATATACGTACTTAACTCACCTGGGCTGGAAAGATAGCACAGTGGTAGGGCATTTACCTTACACATAGCCGACTGGCCTGACCCGGATTAGATACCTCTGCCTCTCTCCAAGAGCCCAGCAAGCTACTGAGAGTATCTCACCTGCACAGCAAAGCCTGGCAAGCTACCTGAGACATATTCGATATGCTAAACACAGTAACAACAAGTCTCACAATGGAGACATTACTGGGCCCGCTTGAGCAAATTGATGAACAACGGAGGACAGTGCTACAGTGCTACTTCCCTCACCACCACATCTTTGAAATGTCCAAGACCCTGGTCAATTCCTGTGTGTTATGGCCAATCTGGAGCGATAGCACAGCGGGTAGGGCGTTCGCCTTACAAGCGGCCAACATGGCCGACCCGAGTTCGATTCCTCCGCCCCTCTCAGAGAGCCCGGCAAGCTACCGAGAGTATTCGATATGCCAGACACAGTAACAACAAAGTCTCCAATGGAGACGTTACTGGGCCCGCTCGAGCAAATCGACGATCAACAGGAGGGCCTTTACCTTACCTTTACCTTATGGCCAATCTACCTCATTCCCTGTACCCACCACCACTCCACTCTAAGTGAAGGTCCCCAGTGATAGGAGCTCCTATGAGTCAGGTGTCTCTCGGAACCTCTGGGCAACTGAAGCAGTTTCATTTGAGGGACTAACCGCATTTGAAGTCACCCCCCACATAGGTACAGATATAAATTTATATAGTGTCTATCTCTTTTTCATCTCTTTCTGCTGAGATGTCATAGACCAGGAGTCTTCCCCAGATACTAATAAGCTCCAGAGGAATGAAGTCAGTTCAATAACAAGGTCAGAGAAGAGATCAGAAACCTTTGCTTTTCTCATATTTTTTATTTTATTCTCTTTTGAAAATTTTATTTCTTTTTATAAGTTAGACAAGATACATGTAAAATGTTAAAGTACACAGCATTTGTGTAAAACCTTTAGATTTCTAATGTAAATTAAATAGGAGATTTTCTTCTTTGGGGTACTTTCTAGTTGAACTTCTCTTGTTCTTCCCCTTCCCACCTTATCGCACGTTTGGACACCACTCAGAAGCTGAGTGACATTGAACCTGGTATTTAAGTCTTCTCAGCTCCACTCTCCTTATCTCTGATCTTTGCAATTCTTGTGAGAGGTCACGGTTATACTTACCAAGAGACTACCTGGATTCATAACAAGGGCAGTTGGTCTTGCTGTTCTTAATTACTTAGTCATTGCGATGGCAGTTTACTTCAATTGTCTATATAATTGAGTTAAAACTAATAATAAAAGGATCTATGCCACCTCAAAACCTTGAAAATATTGTTCAAAATTCCAGACTAAATATTTTGATATGTAAAAGGAGAACCATTTGAGCTCATCCTGTCCCTTGTTCATTGATGAAAACAAAACATCCCAACCCCACACCTAACACACAGAAATCAACAATTAGTAATACAATACCACAAATAATATAATAAAACAGGTATTACTTAAATTGTGGCTTGGCCAGTGTTAAACTTGCCGTGTTATTTTAGTAATTTCAACAAGCCCAGGAGTACAAATAGTTGTAATTAAAGGCTTCCAGTAACAGCCTTGTCAAGTCCTTATGTGTATCACATTTGGCACATGTTTCAAAGCCAAGAGCGATATTAAATAGACCATCTGTTGGTTTTCATTAGGTTTTCTCTCATCAACAGCACTATTAAATATAACTGAACCCATTAAAAAAATCCCTGACATCTGTGCTTTCAATTGGAACGTTGATCAATATTAATAACAATACTACTTCACCTGAATTTATTATTAATGAAAAGTTAAATACAGCATAAATATGAATGTTTGCCCTACAACACTTTTAATAGTACTTATTCAAACAAAGTCAGAAAAAGTGCCATGCTTTATGAATAGAAATGAAGAAATGCCTGGATATGCGTGTCCCATTGAATCTCACTGTTGGCCAGTACACATTCCACATCTGGACATGCAAATTTCTCTCCAGAAAACCTTTCCCTAGAAACTACATCTAGCAAACTTTGAGTTTCCTTCAGACACTGCTTAGGAGGCATGAGTTCCTCTTGAAAGTTCCTTGCCTTTAGCAGGTTGATTCATTTTTCTTCTGCACACCTTGAATGGGTTTCTTTTTACCAAATTTCAGTGCTTTCATATTTGACTTCATAGAAGAGTATAATCATGCGTTCTAGCTTAACATTAAAACTGATACATAGTATGTGCTCTGATATAAAGTTGAAATCAGCCAAAGCTATAAGTTCTTGAGGAATGAGTAAAGTGGAATTCTACTATAAGAAGGAAAAAAATGACTTGACTCTTTCTTCCTTGATAATAAATTCAACAGTTTGTGAAGGCATAATTTTTTCCCAGGACATAACCAAGGGACACAACATATATGTGAGTCTAGATATTAACTCCCAACCAAAGTCTGTCTGATTTCTCATTTGTATTTCTATTTCTTGTCCTGTCATCCTGGCCCCAAAGGTATTCCAGGATGCTTTCACATTTTTTGCTCTGAGGTCCTTAGCAATATTTTGATTTAAGGAAGAATTTGGAGTTACTGCCTGATATCAACAACTTTACACTTGGATATAAAGTCCTTCCCTAGGCCATCAACTAGTTGAGAGCAAACATCAGCTTTAATTTATCTCTGAATCCCTTGTTAAGTACAACATTATGCACAGTTTCTAATTTAAGAATATATTGTAAAGCTTATTTAATTTGAGCCAATGATCTAAGGTATAATTGGTAAGCAAGTAAGTTCTAAACATTCTTAATCACTTAATCACTTAACTTCCCGTTAGTCGTCGATTTGCTCGAGCAGGCGCCAGTAACGTCTCCATTTGTCCCTGTCGCGTGCTAGTGTAGCCCAATGGCATCTGTTCACTCTGGGAACATGAAGAGCCTCAAACCGATCGTTCATGATCTTCACGAAGAAGTCTGACCATCTGGTAGATGGGCAGCCACGCTGTCTTTTGACATCCCGTGGAATCCAGTCAGTAACAGCTCTAGTCCAGCAGTCGTCTTTAAATCTCGTTACGTCACCAGCCCATCTGATTTTCGACACCTTGGCAAATGAGACAGCGTCCCTGATTCTTGATCGTCGACGGATGTCGGAACTCCGGATTTTTTCTTTCATTTGAGTGAAACGTGATATTCCAAGCATAGCTCTTTCTATTCTTCTTTGGGAGACCTGAATAGCGTTCTCATCCTGTTTGCGTAGGGCCCAGGTCTCTGAGGCATATGTTAATGCAGGAAGAACAGTGGAATCAAAGAGATGTGCCCGGAGCCGGACGTTCTTCATCCTCTTAGCTATTTCTTCGACGTTCTTGAAGGCGTTCCAAGCCGCTCTCTTCCTCCTGCGCAGCTCGGGTGCCAGGTATTTGTCATGTTGACTTCTCGACCTAGGTACACATAGCTGTTGCATTCAGAGATGGTCGTTCCATTGAGAGCGAATGGGGCATCAGGAACGAGGCTGTTTCTCATAAACATTGTCTTTGTAAGATTCAGCTGTAGTCCTACATTTCCACACTCACGGTCAAAGTCGGTCAGCATTTGTGCTGCTTGGCTGATGTTTGGTGTTATTAAAACAATGTCATCAGCAAAGCGGAGGTGGTGTAATTGCCGACCATCTATCTTCACTCCCATTCATTCCCATTCCAGTCGTCGCATGATGTTCTCAAGGGTGGCACTGAAGAGTTTCGGTGAAATGGTATCACCCTGCCGAACCCCTCTCTTGACATCAACCATCACTTCTTTGTAGAATGGTGAGATCCTGGTAGTGAATCCGCAATACAGCTCACGGAGGATCTTGATGTATTGGGCTTGAATGCCCTGATTGGCTAGGGCTTCAATGACCGCTTCCATCTCAACAGAATCAAAGGCCTTCTTTAAATCAATGAACGTTAAACAGAGCAGCATCTTGAACTCCCGAGATACCTCAATGAGTTTGTTTATTGTGTGGATATGGTCGATGGTGCTGAATCCTTTGCGGAACCCGGCTTGCTCGCATGGTTGTCCTTCATCTAGTGTTCTGCCAATCCTATTTAGGATGACTCGAGTGAACAACTTGTACATGACAGACAATAGGCGGATCGGGTGATAGTTGCCAATGTCATGGATGTCTCCCTTCTTGAACAGTAGTATGGTCCTGCTGGTTTTCCACTGGGACGGAGCCTTTCATTCAGACAGGTAGCGAGTGAAGAGCCGAGCCAGTGTATTGATGAGTACTGATGGCAGGTTCTTCAGGTGTTCAGGTCTGACCTTGTCTGGGCCGGGTGCTGTTTGTTTCTTTACCAACGAAATGGCGTGTCGAATTTTGGAAGGGAGAACGTTGGGAACGACATATCCATTCTATTGAATTTGATATGTCGGCAATTGGACATGGCTATCGAAGAGATTTGAGTAGAAGTCATGGATAATCTTCTCCATTGCCGTTCTGGAGGATGTGATGGATCCATCAGGACGTCGGAGGGCAGTCATCTTGGTCTTTTAGTTGGCGAAGGACAGGTGGGCGTAACGAATACTTTTCCCAGCTTCTGCCACATCTACCAGTACTTCTGCTCTTCTCTCTTTGAGGTCTTCCTTGATCGCATCTTACCACTGCTTTGCAAGCTCGGACGTTAGCTTGCGGTTGCCTGAGGCATGCGCCAAACCACGCTGGCGAGTTAGCTCAAGAGTTTTCGAAGACTGGCGTTTTTTTGTGGCTATCTCTCTCTTGGTGTTCCTCACACATTCATGGAGGTGCTGAACTAGTTGATCGTATTCCTCGTCAATGTTGTCAACAATGGCATCTTCCCATGTTGCCACAATAGTGCCAAAGAGTACCCAGTTGGTGGTCGTTCTAGGCATTCTCTTTTTGAACTTTGCAGCCCTTTCTCCCCACTCTGTGAAGTAGAATTTTGCACGAAGGAGACATCGGTCTGATTCCGTTTGAAATTTTGGGACAACAGCGACATCGGTCAGGCAAAACCGTTGGTTGAGTATGATGTGGTCTATTTCGTTGTGGAATCGTCTGCCGGGAGACTCCCATGTCCAACGTTTAGATTCTGCCTTCTGGAACTGTGAGTTACCATGGATGGTCTTGGTCGACATGATGAACTCAGACAGTCTCTCAACCTGTTTGTTCCATTCTAGGCCATGGGTCCCGATGTGAAGTTCTTTAGCTGATCTTCTTGGTCCTATCTTGGCATTAAAATCACCCACGATGATCTTGTAGAAGGTGTGGTCTTCTTTATAGAACTTCTCCAGCTCCATGTAGAACTTCTCGATTTCTCTTTTATCATAATGAGATGTTTCTAAACATTCATATCTCTAAACATTCATTCAATAATATTTTATTGTTTTTAAATATAAGTATTTTGTTTTTGTTTTGAGTCTACACCTGGATGTGCTCAGGACTTACTAATATTTGCTCAGATATTATTCCTGGCAGTGCTTGGAAACTATATGGGGTGCCTCCAATTGAGCCTTAGTCAACCATTGCAAGGCAATCCTCCTACCTGCTGTACTATCTCTCAGCTTTTAAAATGTAAGTATTCTTATTATTGAAGAATGGTAAGGCCAATAGATATGAAAATGATAGTCATTGAAGAAGTAGTTTGCTATATTTCCTGTTCCATAATAGGAACAGCATTATGAGCCACTTGGCAAGTGCCAGGGTTGGCCAGAACACAGAAATCAGGGAAAAATAAGATCCAAAACTTTTATGGTCCCAGCAGTAAGGAATGGGTGAAGTGTAATAAATACACATGCTTAGATAGACTCAGTTTGAGTAATTTCACTAATCTCTGGGAAGTAGAGGGCTTTATCTAGTTTTCACCTGGCCTTTGGGTGACAAGTTAGAGTATGAGAATGTAAAGGAAGAAATCAATTAGGGTCTAAGCTATAGGTTGGTTGATTTTCATATATAGAAGGCATACCCTCAAGTTAGTTGTTTACTATTTTTAAGAACTAAAGAACTGTGGGAGAAGCAATTTCCACTAGACTTGAAAGGTTTTAGTTGCCCAGATATCAGAATAAAAATGTAAACTTATAGCATTCTTTCAATTTTTTTTTAAGTTTTGGGTCATCCCTTATCAGGCACCTGGCCTATTGCTGACTTGGTGTTCAGGGGTCACTGTTTTTAGGGATCAGGGGTGCTGTGTAGGGAGATCTAACTCATGGAGGCCACAGGCAAGGCAAGTGCTCTGCTTGTTGCATTATGTTAATGACTTGTAATTAATTTATTTTTCAAGAAGCATTTCTTTGAAGAGTTACAGCACTGGGACTTTGTGATAGGAACTCCATGTTAAACAGTCACAGACACTGTTTTCTGGTTTTGTTTTGTTTTTAATATTTAATTTTTTTAGTAGTTTACAGTCAAGTGAAAGAAACATGCATAGTCACCATAGACAGCAATGACAAAGAGCATAATGGGATAACCCCAAAGCTAAACCCCTGAAATTGCCTAATGTTTAATATTATATGTCAATAATAAGTCAGTTAAAAAAAAAGAAGAATTGGGGTTATCCAAAGTAAATGCCTAGAAGATCTAAGTTGAATATGACTAAGATTTCTGTTCAGCATTCCTTAAAGTTTTCTTCAGCACTAAGTGATGATTTCATTGCACAGATACTTAAAGAAGACACTGGTTAGGAAACATTATTTCAGATGTTCCCAAAGTTACTCAGCCTGTGCTCCCTTTTCAGAAACAAGTTCTATTCAGTAGTCTCCCCACCAACCCTCACTTACTTTCTCTAAGCAAACTAAAAAAAATTGCCCAACAATTGCACCCAATGCATCAACGTCTCTCTGGAACCCGGATTGTTCCAGAAAATCCTCCACTTGCCTTGACATAAAGCACATTTCAATGGGTATATATAAGATAAGTGGGGTGCATATATCTGGATTTCCTCAACCAACTTTACTTCCAGCAATCTTCCGTAATTTGTAGTTCTGTGGTAAAATGCACTGTATATTTAGAGTATAGGCTGGCTTGCTTCAAATGCTCCATAGAAAATATGCAACAAAAGGGAAATGAAAACACAAACTTCCTGAATAAAATTCATACTGTTTTGTATGGGAATTGCCAAGTGCTTGTGGTGTAAAGGTGGAAAGTGAAGATATGTACAATAGGATAGGACCAGACTGAAGTGCTGTGAGAAACGTCTAGATTTTATCCTGAAAGCCCAACTACTTCTAAAAACTCATATATATCTGCAAGATTCAAGGAAGAGGATTTCCCTGAGTCTTACAGAGACCCAATCCCTGGTGTCAAGGCTCTAGCTTTAAGCAAGTTGAAAAGAATTAAAAAGAAAAATAAAACAGAGACAGGAATATCTTAAAACATATTAATTGAAAAGCTGTAGAAAGAATTCTTGTTAAAATAATATATTAATGATTAATAGTAACTTTTTAATTTTTACTTAGTGCTTTTTGTGAACTTTAAATAATTGGGCCCATAGTCCCGAACACCTTGATCACTCTCTAAAATAGAGTATGCTGTGTGCTATCTAATAAAGCTTTTTATTTTTCCTTTTTATTTTGTTTTTTTAACTTTTGTATTGTATCACTGGGATAGAAACTTGCAAAGCTATTCATGATTGGATTTTAGTCATACAGTATTCCAACACCCATCCTTTTACCACTGTACCTTTTTCAGCACCAGAGTCCCCAGGTTCTTTCCCATTACCTCTCACCCCCCACCTCCTGCCTGCCTCTATGGCAGTTGCTTTACTTCTCTCTCTCTCTCTTTCTCCCTCTCTCTCTCCTTTTGGGCATTGTGTAAGTCTTCTTATTTTTCTTCACAGGAAATATTAAATTGAAGAAGCAACTATTGACAAGAACACATAAAGGTTTTTTTAGCTGCAGCCATCAGCCATGTTTTTTGGGGTTACACTGGTTTGATTGTTCTTAAACTAGAGTTGGATGAAGTTTCATAACTTAGTATTTCACCTTAGGGTGATACAGCTACATCCTACATTTTGTTTTGTTTTGTTGGTTTGTTTGGGGACTACACCAGGTGATGCACAGGGGTTACCCCTGGCTCTGTGCTCAAGAATTACTCTTAGCAGTGCACAGGAAATCATATGGGATGCTGAGGGTTGGATCCAGGTCAGCTACTTGCAAGGCAGCTCTGTACTACTGCTCCAACCCCAAACACACCCTACTTGAATTTTTATGAACCATTTAGATAATTGGGATAAAAAGAATTTTAGATTCTACTATCTAGCTTTCCCTGGATGATAAGTAAGCCTCTCTCTCCCATTCCTTGTACCTATATTGAAAAAGAGATTTTCTGGTCCTAAACTGGTGCCCTTTCCAGTTTCGTGCAGGAAGGTAGAAGATAAGGTCTGTTTGTTCACTTAGGTGGTCTGTTTTTTTATTTAGGGTTACAGGAACTGAGAGAAAAAAATAATGAATGAGACTAGACACACAACTGCCCTTTGGGAAGAAGTTCCCAGACCTTGAAAAATAAGCTAAGTATTTCTATAATAGTGATTCTAAATTTAACTGCATACATGAGCCTAAAATGGAGAAAATCTTGAAGAGCAGATATAATAATCATAGATCCCAAAACATGGCAGTTTAGTAGATCTGGAAGTTGGAAAACATGTTACTCTAAAACGATGTCATTGAGAAATTTATGGATTGACTTAAGGTTAATAATGACTCTGACTGCACCTGTAAGGCAAGGACTCAACGATAAAAGTGTTTTGTGAGGGCTGGAGGGCAAGCACACATCCTCACTTATGAGCATCTGTGTTGTTTCTTATACCTGCTCCTTCTGAAACACATCAGAGACCTAGAAAAAGTCCCTCAAAGGCAAATGAAAAATCAAATTTCTGAAGTTTCTGAAATGTGTCAGGATAAATTTGAAGATCCAAAAATCTCCTCTTGGAGGATGAATCTTTATTGACTCTTGGTGCTAGAAAATAGGTTTGGACCAATTGAGTTTTAAAGATTTGACTGCTAGGATGAGTCTTGGTCACCTTGCACTACTATTATCCATCTTTGTTCACTGATCTCTTGGAGGATGTCTGCTACTAAGGGCTTTTAGATGAAATCAAGAGTTAGACAAAAAGGAAATACTTCAAACTATTGAAATTAGAATGCTAATTTCCATGCTAATTTTGTCAGTTGAAAACTAAAATGCTAAACTGTTTAGATAAAAGTACATTGAAATCATTATTCACCTACACTAATAGCAATATGTATCAGATACTGAATGTTCATATTTTTTATCCATTAATTCCTTCTCTAGGCATCCACCCTAGGGAATAATCTGAAATACAAATGTTTATGTACTAAAATACTCTCCAAAGTGTTATTCATAATAGCGAAACAATGAAAACAGATGTCCTAAATGGTTCGGTAAATTAAGGAGAGCTCAAGAGAAAATAACAACCACTAACTACACTTATGAAAAATAATAGGATAAAACTTTCTGGGCAGGAAGCAGAATATGAACAAGGGCTCTAAACTGTCACATAAACTGTCATGCTCACACACCGAGGAAAGTGACTAGAAGGAATGTGCCAACATGTTGACAGTATTATGACTTTATTTGCATTTGGCACGGTGATTCCTGCCCACCCATAGATTTCACCTTAATATCTTTCATCGAGATGGGAGATGTGTGCTGAAAGTAGATAAAGGACCAAATGTGATAGACTCTCAGTGTCCATATTGCAAACCATAATGCCCAAAATTAGAGAGAGATTATGGGGGAAATTGTCTGTCTTAGAGGCAGGGGACTGTTGGGATGGGCGGTGAGATACTGGTGACATTGCTGGTGGAAAATGTGCACTAGTAGAGGGATGAGTGTTCCATCATTGTATGACTGAAGCTCAAACATGAAAGCTTTGTAACTGCATCTCACAGTGATTCAATAAAAAAAAATTTTAAAAAATCTCTTCAAAGAAGTCATCCTTAACCATGTACTAAAATATATTCCCTGAGCTTTTTTATTTATTCAAAAATTTCCTCTCTACATTTATAAAAGGTATATACATCTCTTTATATGCTTATGTTGCAGAACTTTTCAAAAATTATTATAGTTTCAGTTTTATGTTTACAAAGGAATGTGCAGGTCTTACTTTTGAAAAATAGCCAGATCTTTAAAGTGAAGAAAACTTCTGTTTTTCCCATTATCATTTACCAGGTGGCAGTTTAAGTGATCCCAAAGCAATACAACCAAATGAAATAATATTTTATGTATCAGATTGACTAATGGCATCTGTACTCTTTCTGTATATGTGTTAGATGTGCATGAATATACATGTATATAGAGTAATTTTCCACTCAATTTCACAATGTCTAACATTGGACATTTTATTTTATTTTTTTAAATTTTATTTTATATTTTCTGCTTTTTGGGTCAGACCCAGAAATGCACAGGGGTACTCCTGGCTCTGCACTCAGGAATTACTCCTGGCGGTGCTCAGGGGACCATATGGGAGGTTGGGAATCGAACCCAGGTCAGCCGCATGCAAGGCAAACACCCTACCTACTGTGCCATCACTCCAGCCCCGTAACATTGGACATTTTAAATTTGCCATTTAACCCTTTGCTGTACTTTCTCCTACAGATGGAAAAATATGTAAACATTTCACTGAGAAACACTGGTAGTGTGTGATGTGGTTACTCCTAACTTAGTAGGAAATATTTTCTCGGTAAATTTCCTCTCTTGGCAAATAATATTATGTTATTATGGAACTGGGTATTATGATGATGCAAGGAGGGGATTACTTTATACTCCAACTTTGCTCGGATTGCTTCAGATGTATATAAGCCAAGGGAAGCTAGATAGCCATGAGATATCCAAGCAATCATTTCTCACCTAAATTGAGATGTAAACTTGTATTTGTTGTGAGTGAAAAGGGGGAGGGTGTGTGTTAAAGGTATGGAGAGGAAGAGGGCAACATGACATCAGCAGACTGTAACAGAAGCTTATACTTCTTTATAAGAAAAATGTGAAATAAGTGAATTTAGAGCTATTTCACTTACCCAAAGTATACAGTATTACTAACAACTTTATTTGTTCTCATCCTAATTTCCTTTTCACAATTTGGAGTCTGAATTCCAAAAGATGTCAATACGACTTCACGCAACTCAAGGACATAGACATCTTTGATCTCCTGGCAGATGCCAAACTCGAAGGGATCACTTTGAGCTCTCATTCATTTGGTGCTAAACTCTATCTCCTTACAGAATGATGTACACCACGAGGTAGACATGACTTACAGGAATTGACTTAAAGGAATGAATTCTTCCCTCCTCCTTTCCGCCTTTCTCTTCTCTAGCTCCCTCCTTTCTTATCTTTGCCTGTTCTAATTCTGCTTTGACTTTCAAGTTCTAGCTATGGTTTAGGTAGAAGCAAAAGAACTAAAACAGATTGCATACATTAACCTTGACTTGGGCTTTGCTGCTAAAACTAGCCTCAGTTCTGGTTGTAAATGATTGATTCTGGTTGATTCTTGCATTGAAAGAAAAAGGAATTTCTGGCCTTCAAGCCATGGAGTAAAACTCCTGTAACTTATCTCGACTATTCTAGGATGTTGGTCTCCTATTTTGTCAAACCATCTCTTTTTAACTTTCTTGACATTATGGTTTTCCAAACACTGAAGCAAGTTCTGAAATGAGATATTGGGCTATGTAGCATGTTGGATGGTAAACTCCACAGGACAGATCTATATCCTATCTCTCAATTGTAACCCAAACATGAAAGCTTGTAACTATTTAATAGTGATTCAATAAAATTAAAACAAAACAAAACAAAAAACTAAAAAAAAAAAGAAAAAGGAATTTCTTGAAAATCAGAAGTTATTATGAGCACCTGAAATCTTAAGGGTGCTGTTAATTACAATTCCTGGACAATTTTTTTTCCAAATGCACAGAAATACTGATTTGAAGTCTTCATTGGCAAGGTAATACTGACACTTTAATGTCTGTTACAGTTCTTTAATGAAAGCGTTCAGGTGTTAATTAGGCTGGGACATAGAGACTATTCATCTCTTTTTTTGCTAGAAAGCAAGGCCGGACTCTTGTCAGAGAGAAATAAGTTTTCTTTACCTACTGCACTCTTCTGTCCCACCAAACCTTTTGACATTCAACTGTAGCTTATCCATTTCTTCTAACATTTTGTTTCTCATCTAGTTTCTGCAGTAATTTCCCAATAGAATTCCTTCTATCCAATTTTCTTGTTTCCTTTGTATAAAACTGATTTATGCCTCTTATCCTCTTATTTAAATGGTCTCTATTTATATTAGATCTGTCTTGGTTTGGATAATAATTATATGGTCACTCTGCCTAATTTTAAATATGCTGAGTTCTCCAACCTCATATTTCATTTCATTTTCTTTTATTTACTGTACTTTCTTTTGTTTCATTGAAACATTTTCTAGGATGTTAAATGCATATCCCTTTAGACTATCACATTGCTTTCCTAACCTTCCGAACTAAGCTCTAAAATTACTCTCAATTGCTCTTCTTCCTTTAACAATCTAAATCAGGACTCAAAATGTTCTCAACATTTACACAGCTATAATTATTACATTTATTAATGTAATTATCTTATTCATGATAACTTCCTCATTAGATTTTATAAACCCCAACTATGTCTGAGGAAAAATATTTGAGAGAGATGAGAAAATTCACTTGTGACAGCTGAGTAGGTTTCTGAATTCTAGTTCTGCATAACTATAATGCTAATAGAGAAAAAAATAAGTCCTTAGAATGCTTGGAGAGAGTCCCTCTACTTTTTTCTTTCTTAAAGAATTATTCTTGACTGGTATAATACTTGCTGGTAGATTGCTGGGGCTAAAATATCTATGAAATTAAGATCCCTTTGAAAAGAGTGACTACTAACTGAAAGAGTATTATCTTGAATTGCTTGCTAAACTTTAAGATTCATTTTATCTCTGACCTCCAATGGCTGATGTTGCTTTTGTAAAAATATTCATTAATGATAAAGTATGGATTGTATTTATTGTGTCATTGGGTCTTAGCTTTAAGGGACTTTAGAGTTCATTTAAATCAACATTTTTAAAAAAGTAGAACAGGAAAAATGATACTACATGGGTGAGGTCATAGTTGCTATGCAAGAAAAAACTCTTCTAGAACATCATACCTGGATATAACAGATATTTGCTATCTGATTAGATCAGTATTTGCTTTTTCTTTCACTCATTCAAACTTGGAAGCCATAGCAGTGGGGGAAAAATTAACAAATTGTTTGAGGCTGGGGGAAAAAAGTCATTTGAGACATAATTATTTTCAAATCTGCTCATTTGCCATTTTCTCACCAGTATTTTCTCACAGATAAGTACTAATTTGTATCATGAAGTGAGTTTCCTTTACTCTAATTATAATGTTGAAGGTGTTGTTTTAGGGAGGAAGGTTTGGATGAGGCCATTAGGGTAGAAACTCCTCTGGCCTTATAAGTATCCCGTTAAGAGGAAAAAAATCATTCCCATGCAGATTGTCAGCCATAAAATAATATTACCGGCTAGGAAGAGAGTACTCACCAGACTCTAACCGTGATCTGGTATCATGATCTGGCATTTTCAGCCTCCAGGGAACACGGGATCATATGTGGTGAATTTGAGAAATTCATGTTTTCTATTTAAAACAACAAGTTTTTGCAGGAGAATCTAACTCTATTTTGTAACAGGAGCTAGAATAAAGACAATATGTACATAGAAAATCCTCAAAAGTGAATAAAAATGTTAAACATAATTAAGAAATTTTATTGATTTTTTCAGTGATGATGAAGGAAAATTAAAAACCTGGTGATAAACGTTTACTAATCATTATGTAAATAGGATAAGGGCTATTTACAAAGACATGGTGAGAATCAAAATATGGATAGAGCAATTAGAAAAAATGTCTACGGATAGACATCTAGTAATAAACAGGAATTCAAATATTAGGTTTTGAGCACTACATCTATTTCTTTTAAAAGTCTTTATCAGGAAGATTCAATGTGGCCTACTCAACAGTGATGCTGGCCTGCAATATCTTATATTCTCCTTGGCATCAAAGGTAATTATTTTGTTCATTTGCGGGGCAAATCCAGCTGTGTTCTGGGCCTAGTCCCAGCTCTGTGCCCAAAAGTTACTTTTGGTAGACGCAGGGGATCATATGTGGTAGTGGGAAATAAACCCTGGTCACTTGCAAGGCAAGTGCCTTTTCTGCTGTACTTGAAAGTAATATTTAGTCAATATTTTCAAGCTCAGGAAATCTTATGATTGACTAAAAATTTTACAGTTTTGAGTAAGGTCACTGTAATTTTCCACTATGTGAATCTATTCTGTCTTAAAAAACCTCCCCCTACCCCCTTTGGTGGCCAAGTATCCTACCTATTACAAAGACAACATTCATTGTATTATTTTTTGGTATTTGGGGGAAAGTGTTTGGGTCACATTTAGTAGTATTTAAAGGCTACTCCTAACTCTAAGTTTAGGGGCTGGCTACTCCTGGTGGTGCTGCGGACCAAATAAGAGTTGGCTGCAAGTAATTCAAGCACCGTAACCCTTGAAAAATCCCTCCAGCAGTGAGAGGCCATCTATGAGAAGAATTTCTGCCGAGGGAGATTAGGAAAGAAGTTTTTTCCTCTTGATCTGCAAACCCTAATATGAGAGGAGGACACATGAAAATCTTATGAGACTTTTATCACATAGACTCTTTTAGACTAAATATGGCCATGGATTTGGCAAATTCTACATCCTGTTACCACTGAGAACCCAATTATATTGCATTTCCCAGATTCTTTTGCAGTTTAGGGAAAGTTATATGACTGGATTCCAATGAATGGAATAAGAGAAGATAAAATATTTATAAGATTTCTATGACATAAATTTTTAATGGAAAATTTTATACTCCATTTGCCAGGGAATTATTCAAATCTATCGTGTACTTTGACCAATCCACCATCAAAATCCCAAATTCCTTCTTGATTTGCCTATGAATATACTCAGAGGTCCTGAAAAAGTCATTTCACACTTACTTTAAATAACCCTTACTCCCAACTTTAGATTCTGATAGTAGGAGTGTAAATTCATGAAGCATTCTGGTAGACAATTCTTCATGTACCTGTTACATTTCTAAAAGTTTTTTGAGCAGAGACACTGCTTCTGTTTCAGACAAATTTTTCATGATATTTGTGTAGTAAACTTTTTTGAAAAATATAGTGTCTCTCACTGGGGAAGAGGACATATTTATTTACTGCCCAGAAAATAGAGATAATGTCTCCGTCTGGCTTAAAGACTGAACAGGTTTTTTTGTGAGCATTTTAAAGATTTGAGTTTCCTAAGCTCAGCATTCTGAAGGTCAGAATTTTGCATATGTAAATTTTTCTTGGACTTAGTTTCATGCATTTTGAGAGGAATGATCAGAGGATAACAATGGAAACCAGTATCAACACAAAACTCATGCTCCTGCTTTGCTTAGAGTAATAAAGTTCTTTGTTTCTGCCAGCATCTATACTACTGTTGCAGAGTAATATACTGGAAGGATCAAATCCCAGATGGATCTTGACCTCATTTGTTGAGCACAATTTAAATGAGTCTATGAATATTTATATATGTTTTTATTGCAATTTCAAATTTATAAAGCTCAGCATCAGAAAATTTGTGTGAAATATTCAAATATAAATACAATCTATATATCTCAGGGAAGTATTTGAGAATAGAAATGAAAAACAATTAGAATGTCTATCAATAAAACATAATTTAAGGATAAATATCTGTATTCTGTACAATAATTCATCATTTAGAAACCAGTGAGTTCTTTATATGCTGGCTTAAGATACTTACTGACACACACGCACATGTAAGTGTGTATGTTTATATGTGTTTTATGCATGTATGCATGCATGTATTCTAAGTAGACTACTTCAAATAATAGTCTACTAGAAATAGCTAATTTTTCAGTGGCAGAGAATTGGGAAAACCTTGCTATTTATTGTTTGATAGGTAATGTAAAAGAAAAATTCTGCATGTTAATAAGAAATTATGGGAAACACTTGACTCCTACAAGAAGTAAAAAAATGCTCTGTCTTTAAATTAAAAAACAAATTCAGAATGCATTTCTCAACCAGAGTGATCATTTCCAACTATCTTTGTTGGAGTGATCCCTTCTCTATCCCAATTGCCATTTTCCCAAGAACTCTATGCTGGACTTAAGTAAAGGAACAAATATGATAAGCCCTCAGTATCCACATGGCAAACTATAGGGCCAAAAAAGGAGAGAGAGAAAGAGAGAGAGAGAGAGAGAGAGAGAGAGAGAGAGAGAGAGAGAGAGAGAGAGAGAGAAAGAAAGAAGAAAAGTGCATGCCATAGAGGTTGGCTTGGGGGTGGTAGGTGGGAAATTGGAAACTGGGGTCATTGATGGTGGGAAATGGACACTGCTGGATCGGTTTTGGAACAATGTATGGCTTAAACCTGATCATGAACAACTTTGAAACTGTGTATCTCAAGGTGACTCAATAAAAAAGAAAAAACAATAAATTAAAATATTGAAAAGCAAAATAAATAGAATTAGAACACTAAAAACATGATGGTACTTGCTAGCCTTAGTATATTAATAATAAATCTTAATTTAAACTGGCTGAAATCACCAATCAAAAGACAAAGTAAGGTAAGATGTGTTAAAATGCAAAATCTAATAATAAGCTATTATAAGAAACTCACTAAAGCTGTGAAAGAAAACATAAGCTTGAAAAAGAGGGAAGAAAATTGGTACTCAAGTCACTGAAAGGGATTAATATATTTATATAAGATAAAAGAAATCTTCCAGTGGGGGGAAAAAAAACAAGGCACAAAGGTGACCATTAGATACTGGTACCAGTAGAAGAGAAAGATATAACATTAATTGGTACATAAGCATTCAATAGAACATCTTCAAAATATATGAAGCAGATATTTGCAGACTTAAAGGGAAACATTAACAACACAGTATTAGTAAAGAATGATGAAATATCACCTAATGCTTTTAGTATATTCAAAAAACAAGGAACAAGTGCTGGGGAGAGTATGGAGAGATTAGAACACTAATACACTATTGGTGTGAATATAAACTGGCACAGCCATTACGGAAAGCAATGTGGAGATTCCTCAAACAATTAAAAATAGAAATTTAATACGATGAAGTTGTAAGCTATAAATTACAAACCAAATTATTTTGAAGAAATACTGCACTTCTGTGTTAACTGTGTGTTATTTAACCTAATCAACAACAGCTGTCCATTCACTGATGAGTGAATATCCATTCATTAAAGAATAGTTTTAGATCACACATATACACACACACATACACACAAAGAAATGTTATGAAAATGATCAAATCATCTGTAGTGTATTTATGAAACGAATAAGAAGCCCACGGCTCTCTTTCCCTGCCTGTGTTCGATGGTCATGGGTTGCTTCCCCACCTGGATGGCCGCTGCCAAGGATGGATGGAGGGGAAACGAGAATCAGGCTGGTCAGTATCAATTGCAGTTTAATCCAATCTCATCTCCATTCTCCTCTGATTCCCTTTTCCTGAATCTCTTTTGGACTCCCCTTGATCCTCCTGGATTCCCGATTCTCTTAGATTCCTCTCCCCCCACCCTGCTCCTACATTCTTCTCCTCTACTACATTCTTCCCCTACATTCTTCTCCTACATTCTTCCCTTCTGTCCTCCCCTTGCAAGTCTCTCTGCCCTCTGTCTCAGAGTCCTGGTCTCTCTATGTCTCACACCCTCCAAACCTTAGCCATAGCAACCACACCCAGTCTGGTAGCACAATCAATTTAGGAAAACCCTTTCTGACCTCCTGCAGCCAGATCTGCTCAAGCTAGAAATACCACCTAGAATATGTTCCTCCTTTCTTTAGTCCAAAAATCATATAAACATCCATCTTAATTCTACTTCTTAATAATATTAGTCACTTTGTATGAACACAGTAAGAGATTTATTAAGCTTGTAGCATGGCTCTCCTGGGAGCATCTCACTATAGATCTCAGACTATAGTGTTCAGACCAGATTAATCATTCCTAACTATAGCAGGGTTCTAATCTAGTTGTTACTTTTTGGATAATGACAGAATTTGTCCATGATCATTCTCTTAACTTATATTTAAGTATTGCGGCACTTGGCCTGGCCCATTTCGATTCCCAGGTAGCTCACAGCTTGCCCTTGGTCCATCTTTTGGGGTGCTAGGAACTAAGGGCAACTGAGGTTTAAGTTGAGAGAACAGATGCCCAGAAATGAATATTATTCAGAGTCAATTAACTCTCAAGTTACAAAAGCATAGCATTAACTCTCTTCCTGTGTCTATGCAAAAAGGATGTTGCTCTGAAGTAACAATGCAAAGGACATAAGTAGAAGAGAAAAGCAATATTTACAAGTTAACAGAGTCGTCTTAGGAGATAAGGTTGATTGACCGGTTGGGGAAGCAGAGCACACAGAAATAGGTCACAGATAAAGACAGAAGAATGGGAGTGTCTTGGGAGCACTGTGATGGGTGCAACTCAATAAACCTAAGCTCCCTGTGGAAAGGCAGAAAGGACAAACCAATATTATCCTACAATTTGTGACAATGTGGATAAACCTAGAAATTATCAATAGAGAAAGAAATGCCATAATATACAACTCATATCTGGCATATATAGAAAACAAACAGATGAACTAACTAAATTAAAATTGTGCTTATAATGTAAGACCAACTAGAGGAGAAGGCATAATTATGTGGGTATATTGGTACAAAGAGGACAAATGTATAGAGACAGACCTGAATTTTCAGTGGTGAAATTAATGTGGAATATGCAAATTCTGATTCTTAGTACTTAATACTTAAATATTATAATTACTTTAATTAAAATATAAAAAGTAAAAATATTAAGCTCATTTATAAGTATATTTTTCTTACTTTATCATCAGAGATATCAATATTAGTATTGTTTGTAAGATAGTTTTGAGTATGCATGTATACATTAACATTTCTTCTTTCTTTTCTGGTATATGACTATTAATTATCACCTGTGAAAGAATATTCAATGAGATTAAGTGAATCACAAAGAATATAGTCATGGACTCATGTTTTGAGTGAGCTCATAAATTGAAAGATAAAATAAAAGCATAAATATGAAATTTTTGAAATTTGAAATATGAAATATAAATATGAAATTTTATGAAATGGGCTGGAGCGATAGCACAGCGGGTAGGGCGTTCGCCTTACATGCGGCCAACATGGCCGACCCGAGTTCGATTCCTCCGCCCCTCTCGCAGAGCCCGGCAAGCTACCGAGAGTATTCGATATGCCAGACACAGTAACAACAAAGTCTCCAAAGGAGACGTTACTGGGCCCGCTCGAGCAAATCGACGATCAACGGGAGGGCCTTTACCTTTACCTTTAAATATGAAATATCCTGATCAAGGAAACACTTAGGAATCTAATAGTCTGGCAGAGAGGGTATTAAGATAAAGATTCCCTCTCAATTGAAGGACTTGAAGGGTTGTGAAATAAAAATTCAATATTTTTTCTATAATCAGTAAATAAAGAAATATATATGTATATTTCTTTTTTCATAAACACATAATTCTAGCAAAACATTTAATGCATATCTCTCACTAAGCCATCTTTCACTTTGATAACATAATTATAGTGGAACACAAAATTCCTGACTAATACTGAGACCTCAATTAAGTTTCTACAAGCTCCCTATTTTGGCTGCTCTTTGCTTTTGATCTCAGTATTGCATGGCTATTGATAGCTGTCTAGGAGAAATCTTTATATTTACTGTAATTTCATTACCTCTAAAACAATTTTAGACACAGACACTCCCACTTTCTCACTCTGAAATAATGACTCATCAAAAACAAAATGTCATATTCATTCTTTAACAAGATGGATTTATTTGTTTTGTTTGATTTGGGGGCCACACTCAGAACTCCTCAGGGATTACTCCTGGCTTTATGCCTAAGGATCATGCCTGGCAGGGCTCAGGGTTCAATATGGAGTACCGAGGATTAAATACTAGTTGGCCATGTGCCAGACAAATATTCTATCTGCTGTACCCTCTCTCTTTCTCTGCGCCTCCTAAAATGATAGATTTTTAAAAGAAGTCTAGCTAATAGAAAGCAATTTTTTAATAATAAACTTTGAACATGTTTAATATAATAGAGAAAAATAACTCAAAGTCTCTTCAAGAATTTGGTATTTTCTTATGCTGTGAAAATTTTGAAAGTTTTGAAAATTTTGAAACTGTGAAATATGTGCATAATATTATACAGAATAAGTGAAATGAGTGAAATGTATGTTTTACTTTTTGGACATTTTTCCCTAGTTCTGATCATCTTTTATTTAGTTTTCTACCTTGCTAGATAGCTCCTTCTTATTTTCTCAGAATTTATAGTTCTTCAAAAAGCACCATGAAATTATATCTGCCTCTAAGGCTTCCATTTGACTTTGGCTTGGTCATTTGGAATTCATAGCAATTGGTGTTGCATTTGAATAGCATATTTCGTATTGTTTTAGACAGGGTGATTTATAACAATGTGTGGGCAAGTTTGATTTTTGACATGCTTAATACTGATGAATTAGGTGAAATATTTCTCATCACATGCTTCTGCCACAGCTTTCTTTTGAAATGAAGTTTGTGTTCTCTCTGGTGAGACTAAAGAGGAAGGAGCAGGTGAATAAAATATGAGATGAATAGGAACTCTGTCCTCAGACCAGTAAAATCCATAGCATGACTTCACCATCTCTCTCTTGTCTTGCCTTTATGCAGATCTGGTCTACATTTTGTTAGTATATCACTGGTTCTCCCAAGACTGTAGTAGGTGTTTGCCAACTTCTGTTCACTTTCTCAAGGAAAGAGGAAAACGGAGTCTCTCTTCCTTCAGACTTTTACAAAAACTCTTTTTGTACAGTGGGTAGGTCACTTGGCTTGCACACAGCCAACCCAGCTTAAATCCCTGGCTGCTCCCCATATGGTCCTCTGAGAACTTCCAGGCGTGGATCTTGAGTTTAGCTTCTGGAGTAAGCCCTGAGAACTGAGGGTGCTGATTTGAGGTCAACATGCATTCAAATGCACTTTCCTGAATTTTTCTTGACTTAAATAAAGAATCATTTACAAACTGATATAATTAAAATTACTTATGAGGATGACCCAGTACATATTTTTTAGGCTCAAAAAGCCCCCCTGATTAAGAAACAGAAAACAACCCTCACTTTCCATATTTCCCACTACTTCACACATGGTTGCTTCCTGCCATAAAATTCTTTTCTTTCTGATTTCTTTGATTCTTCTGGAGGATAGGTGTTCTGACCATTGTCCATGCAATTCTAGAAACTCTGTATGCACATAAATTGTGTCAAAAACAGAACGGTTTCTAAAAAGTAACATATTTTAGTCTTTAAGTGCATTAATACCCTTCTATTAAGAATTGTGAGTGCCAACAGAGATAATGATTCTGTTAGTCTGCGATAATTCTCCCTTATTAACCTAGTAAAAAGTGCCCAATGCATATTTTTAAATAAGTAGTTTTGAGAAAGATTCCACTGACTTCAAAACGGACAAACCTGGATAAAATTCTAACTCCACATTTTCCCCTGAAATTTATTTTTTTAAAGCACAATTACAAAATTATTCATATTCGGGTATTTTACATGCGATGTTCCCTCACCAATCTTGCCGCCAGGTAAACATCGCTCTGCTAGTGTTCCCAGGTTCCTTCTCTTGCCCACTTGCCCCAATTCCCGCCTGACATCTTGACAGGCATCTTTTACATTTGGTTTTGAAGTTTGGGTCTAGTGATTTCAGTGCCGTTGACTCTGTGGTTTAGATATTTAGCTCTATCATTCCTTATTAACACTACCAATAAACCTGAATTTTCTTTACCTCTGCCCCCATTGCTTCTCATATCTCTCTTCTACCCTTCCCCTTCACTATACTTTTTTCAGTCTTCTCCCTATACTCTGGGACCAGGGGTGATTTAGGCATCCCCCTTTAAACCATTTCATTTTCTCATCCAGTTACTCTGACTACCACATACAAACAATGCCATCTTGTGTTTGTACTTTTTCTTTTGACTTACTTTATTTAACATGGTATCTTGCAGTTTCATCCATGTTGTAGCAAATCGCATGTATTCATCATTCCTTTCAGCTGAATAGTTTTCCATTTTGTATATGCACCACATCTTCATGATCCATTTGTCTGTTGTTGAACATCTAGGTTGATTTCAAATCTTAGCTATCGTTCGGAGTGCTACAATGAATAAGGGTGTGCGTGTGTTCTTTTAAATGTATGTTTTTCTGTCCTGAGTGTAGATATCCAAAAGTAGAATTGCTGGGTGTTATGGTCCTAGCTCTATAATTTAGTTAAAGTGTGACTTTGGATATGTAAACCTTACTAACCAGAATTACTTGCAATAAAGCTAGAATTTGTAACCTTGTTCTTAAACTTTTATTTATTTCTTTTGTTAGTTCTGCCAAATCTCCATGGCATATGTGATAGATATAAGAAACAGGCCATTCTCAAGTGAAGGAGCGAAAACAACGGTTCTTAGTTACCAACTCTCATGACTTTCTGCATAGGTACATGCCAGGTCTTGCTAGACATAACTGTGCCTATGTGCCAGGATGATCATATGATTGAGTGACACAAAACAAGGTCTGCAATTTTAGGTGACTAAAACTTAGCAACAATTTGATGCCATCTGTTTAGAAGAGCAATAGAAAATGCAAACTAGTCAATGGTGGGGACTTACGGAGCTCCAGTGGAAAAATGCAGTCTTTACTTCTTGGCGAGGCCAATGCTTTTTTGTTTCCATCCATCTGATTTCTGGACAATTCAGAGATTACTCCTAGGGAACTTTTTATAAGGATTGCTTATTGTCTCTTGATATTTCCGTAAACATTAAGTAGGGTAATATATAAAAAGATTTAATTCAATTCTAATCCACTGAACTCTCACTGGTATCTCTTATTGTTTGTACTTCTCCCCTTTTCTACATCAGACAGAACAGAAGAAACATAAACACTGCAAGTTTTATAGTCCTTTGTCCCAGTTGATTAATTAGTTATACCATATCCATTATATCCATTGTAGATATTTTTACCATTAATCCTATTAATCTGGTTTAAAATCTTACTGTAGATTCTATTTTCTTTTCCTAATAGAAGTTAGTTTAGCAAAAACATTTTTTTTGGTGCTGGAACAATAGCACAGCGGGTAGGGCATTTGCCTTGCACGCAGCCAACATGGCCTATACAGGTTCAATTCCCAGCATCCCATATGGCCCCCTGAGCACCACCAGGGGTGATTCCTGAGCACAGAGCCAGGAGGAACCCCTGTGCATTGCCAGGTGTGACCCAAAAAAGCAAAAAAAAAAAAACCAAACCAAAACAAAACATTTTTTTCTCCTCTTAATCTTAGGTTTAAGTAAGTCCATTATAATTCTAATAATTTGCATAGAGCTGTTCACATTCAAATTGTTAAAACTGTTATGTAAGTAGCAGAATTATAAATTGCCTTTTCAGGAAAAGAGGGGCCAGATTTCACAAATCTTGATTATTTAAAAATTACTATTTGAAGATCTTACTCTAAAATTATTTTAATATATCAAATTTTTATTAATGTTTGCAATCCTTTATAATGAGGCTTTGTAAGCTTACAAGATATAATATAATACTTAATGCTATGTGTACATATAGTCATAATATAAATTCATATTTCAACAATATTTTATTTTGGGGTCTACTCCCAGCTAGTCCTTGGGTGTTGCACCAGATGGTACTTAGTGCCAGAGATCTAACTCAGGCCTCCAGTATGTACAGCCTCTATTCTGGTCCATTGAGCTATCTCCCTAGCTCCCCCCAAATACTATAAAATATGCATGTACTTTACATATGACTGCACTCTATAAATATACTCTGATAGTGCTATATGATTAGAAATGAGTGCTATAATAGATGGGATTTTGGTTTGGATCAGTTTCCAAGAAACTCCCTATTGTTTTGGGGTACCAAAGTTTCAGTTCTGAGAGTGTTTCCATTTTAGGAGAATTACAGGGATCTCTATTAATTAAGCCCATTGACACTCTTTGCAGAAAACACTAAATTCTGTTCAAGGAAAAGAGATGAAAGAAGAATTTCCGGTACTTGGGAAAACATGACACATATCAGCTACTTTACTGTTCACTATCATAAAGAAATAGGTTAAGCTTATCAATTTTACATATAGCAGGAAGGAAAATGAGAAGCCCAAATCACTTAATAACTCATTCAAACGGAATCATTTCTCACCCAATGCTGTTGCTAAAATTTGGTCTTGCTACTTCTATTTTATAAGCCTTATTTGTGCCAGTTTTGTTTCCTTCCTTCCTTCCTTCCTTCCTTCCTTCCTTCCTTCCTTCCTTCCTTCCTTCCTTCCTTCCTCCCTCCCTCCCTCCCTCCTTTCCTTCTTCCCTCCCTCCCTTCCTTCTTTCCTTCCTTTCTTCCTTCCTTTCCCTCCATTCCCCACCCATCTCCTCTTCTTTCTTCCCCACAGACATCACAACCACAACAACAGTACTGAAGGAATATGAGGGGAAAGAATAAGAAACATGCCTTTGTTTTTGTCTCTTCATGTATGCCTTTACAGCATGGAATTCATCTTTGGTGGTCCCAGTTTCCACTATACCTCTTTATATTTTTTCATTCTTGTAAAAGTGAACTACCTAATTGTTCCAAACCCGTTGCATACTTCCACACTGAGTAACTATGTGCAGTGTTCTGTCAGCTTGCATTAACCAGAAACTTGCACCTTAGTTTCCTTTTAGGGCTATATAATGGTTTTATTGACTAACCTTTCCCAGGTTCTCCTATAGTTATCAACTTTTCAGTTTCTTCTTTTCCCTTTTCCTTTTAACACTAATAGTACTTCTGCCAAAGAAATGATGATGAAGGGAGCCTATTTGAATGTCTGCTATCTCCTCCAAACCTCACTGGTCTTCAGGACTCTGTAGAACAGAAATTGCATCTTCATTATTCCACAGCATAACACCATGCCTGACTACTAAATGTACTTACATAAAAATCAAAGAGAAGGAAGGAGTGTTTTTAGTGAGTTAAGCCTTTAACAATCCTCAAAGTTTAACATCTCAGTATATTTGTCACCATACTAGGAACTAAGCAAAGAAGACAAACAAGGACAATAGAAAGTGAGATATTCAATAAATACAAACATATTACAAAGACTTTAATCCTTCAAAATTATAAACAATTCATTGTTTGTATAATAAAATGAAATATGCAAAATTTGAGAGAATATATATAATGACCTTTTGCTAATTTACTTATACAAACTGATCTATGTAGGTAGTTCATCTTGGAAATGTGACCATTGAATTCTATTTTATTATATTCAGTGGATATCACTTTGTAGTGAAAGAATTTAAGATCTAAATTTGGATAGTCTCGGGTTAAAAAGGTTGACTTTTCTCCTATATTTTGGTCTCAGAATTTTGATCTAACTTATTTGCATATCAACTTTCTCATAGCTAAAATAAGGATGTAATTAACTACTCCAAATTGAAAATCCTTTTTGCCAAGTACTTGGCTCATGAATAACGCCATTTATTAATTATAATTATTATTATTGTTGTTAGTGACTTCAAAAATATAAAGTCAACACACATTTAATCATGTTTTCTCAATGTTTTTGACTTTTTAAAAAAATTTTTATTAGTGAAACACCATGAGGTACAGTTGTAGACTTACAAATTTTTGTGCTTGGGTATCAATTATACAATGATCAAATACCCATCAATCCACCAGTGCCCATTTCCGACCAACAAGGATCCCAGTATCTCTTCTCCCCATCCCCCCCCCAAACCCACTGTGCCTCTGTGGCAGGGCATTCCCTTTTGTTCTCTCTCTCCTTTTGGGTGTTGTTGTTTGCAAAAGAGGCAATGAGTGCAATCATGTTTGGTCTATAGCCTACTTTCAGCATGCTTCTTCCATCCTGGGAGGATCCTCCCAACACCCTTTATTTGGGAGTCCCTTCTCTATGTGAGCTGCCTTTTCCCCTAGCATGTGTGGCTGGCCGCCAAGCCATGGAGTAAACCTCCTGGTACTAATCTCGGCTTTTCTTGGGTGTTAGTCTCCTATTTTGTTACTTTATGTTCCCCAGATGAATGCAATCATTCTATGTCTATCCCTCTCTTTCTAACTCATTTCACTTAGCATGATACTTTCCGTATAGTACCACTTGTATGTAAATTTCATAATTTCATCTTTTCTAACAGCTACATAGTACTTCATTGTGTAGATGTACCAAAGTTTCTTTAACCAGTCATCTGTTCTTGGGCACTCAGGTTTTTTACAGATTCTGGCTATTGTAACGAGTGCTACAATGAACAAACAAGTGCAGATATCACTTTGACTATAAATTTTTGTCTCTCTAGGACATATTCCCAGGAGTGGTATTGCTGGGTCAAATGGGAGCTCAATTTCTAATTTATGGAGAATCGTCCATACTGTTTTCCAAAAGGGCTGAACCAGTCGCATTCCCACCAGCAGTGAAGGAGGGTCCCTTTCTCGCCACATTTGTGCCAGCACCAGTTGCTTTGTCCTTTTGGATGTGGGCCAGTCTCTGTGGTGTGAGATGATATCTCATTTGGTTTTGATCTGCATCTCCCTGATGATTAATGATGTAGAGCATTTTCTCATGTGCCATTTTGCCATTCGGATTTCATCTTTGAGAAAATTTCTGTTCAATTATTTGCCCCATTTTTTGATGGAGTTAGATGTTTTCTTCCTGTGGAGTTCAACCAGTGCTTTGTATATCCTTGCTATCAACACCTTATCGGATGGGTATTGGGTGAATATCCTTTCCCATTCTATAGACTTTCTTTATATTTTGGTCATAGTTTCTTTTGAGGTGCAGAAGCTTCTCAGTTTAGGATAGTCCCATTTGTCTATTTCTGTTTTCACTTGCTCGGCCAGTGGCGTGACATCTTTGAAGATACCATTAGCTTCAATATTATGGAGGGTTTTGCCAACTTTGCTTCAATGTACCTTATGGATTCCGTTCTGATGTTGCAGTCTTTAATCCATTTTGATCTCACTTTTGTACAGGTGTTGGGCAGAGATCTAAGCCCATTTTTTGAATGTAGCTGTCCAGTTTTGCCAGCACAATTTGTTAAAGAGGCATTCCTTACTCCACTTCACTTTTCTTGCCCCCTTATCGAAGATTAGATGATCATATGTTTGAGGGGAGTTGTCAGTATATTCAACCCTGTTCCACTGGTCTACAGCTCTGCCTTTGTTCCAGTACCATGCTGTTTTAATTATTACTGCTTTGTTGTAGAGTTTGAAGTTAGGTAGGTTGATTCCTCCCCTTTTCTTTTTGCCAAGAATTGCTTTAGCTATTCGTGGAGGCTTATTGTTCCATATGAATTTCCAGAGTGTTTGCTCCATTTCTTTTAAGATTGCCATTGGTATCCTTATAGGTATCACATTGTATTTGTACAATGCTTTGGGAAGTATTTCCATTTTGAATGTCTTTGACTATTTTTAATTTTTTTATTTTTTATTAGTGAGACACCATAAGGTACAGTTGTAGACTTACAAATTTTTGTGCTTGGGTTTGAATTATACAATGATCAAATACCCATCCCTCCACCAGTGTGGTTGTCTTTAAAAGCCTCTGAAGATTTTCTGTCTCCTTCTTTCTACACAGATACACACTCACAGACACACACACATACATACACAATGTAAGTGCAATACAAATTTACCAGATATTTTAATATCATAGTTGTCTATGTTTGTTCCTTTATCTTCTCTAAAAATAATCAGCACGCAGAAAACAGAAAAAAATATTTTTTACCTGTTAAATTCACCTCCCAGAAACCTCACTCTACACACTACCCCTCAACAGAGCTTTGGATATCAACATACTTGAGTCAATGCACAATCGTGACACTCATGAGCATAGTCTATCTGCCAGTATTATTCACACCACCTACAGTGCTCATTGACACTTATGAAGACATTATTATAAACTTGAGTAAGTTGATAATAAATGTCTAACATGAATATAAATATGTTCATGAAGTTCAGAAACATTTAAAACTTGGCAGCAAATAAACTACACTAACTGAGAACTGGAAGGGAAATTTTCCTTTTGTCATCTGACATTTTGAAATCCATTGACCTTTATCTCACTCGAAACAGTATTATGATTTTATTTTATGTGCTTTCTCACCACATTCAGTTTTCTTTTTCCATTGATTTTCGAGGACAGAATAAACCTGTCTTTAGTCCTTTTGTTGTTTCTGGATATCTATCCCTTCAGAGTAGTGCAAACATTTGTTTAGACACTTGGGCCAGCAGATACTAAGGCTTAGGCACAAATTGTATGCATTTATCTAGAAAATAGAAACGATAAAAACATTTAGTGAAAAAAAATTAGAAGAAATCAGAGTCTATGTGAGAGAAAAGAAAGGAAGGAATTATTGGGAGTGATTCTTGCATCAGAGAACTGCCACAGAACGGACCCCAAGGCAAAATACTTTTTTGGAGGGGAACCACTTTTACAAACATTACCTATGATGAACTCTGCTAAGCTCTTTATATCAGAAAGCAAAAACAAAGCAAAAAAATTTCTTGGACGAGTAGGAGTAGACACAATTTACTATAGAATCAATAGCTGTGTACATGGATCTGAATATTTAATTTGTGGTGCAACAATTGCATTTCTTTTCAAACATGTTCTTATGAAATTCTATTTATTTTTTAATTCCGATAAAAAGAAATTGATTGGAGGTAGGCAGGGTTTTGATGAGTGTCTACTAATGAGGTTCTGGAAATCTATAGCACTGTGTGTCCAAGGGGCCTGGGTTTCTGAGATTCTGAAAGAATGTCCTTGCTTACAGGATTGTGTCAATACTGCTAGGTGGATGCTTCTGGATCAGGTGGGCCTCTGTTGCCCACTATTCTACTCCTCCCCATCACCATGTTGGATATAAACATTATGAGCATAGGTTAGAGCACATAGCCCTCTTGATTCATGAGCCTCTTTTCATTGTATGCTTTTTAGATGATTCCTTTCTGCTTCATCTGTCTGCTCACTGATTGTCTAACCTCACAATACCTTACAGAATTCCTTTCAACTTTCTTTCTCTCCCATTTGGGGAAGAGTAGTGAATAATTTTCTGACTGACAGGTGGTGAGAGACTTACCATAGCCTAAAATCCACCAAAGAGATTTTCTTAAAGAGGACAAGTGTACCATCTCCTCCCTTTGAGATCTGCCAACATCTCATTTTGGTGAGGAAATCCAGCTCATTTGGCAGGGAAGCATTCAGAGGCTAGCAGGTAGGTTCTGCTTCCCAGGGTGGACTGGAAGGCCCAGTTTCTTCTACGGGTACCTAGTGTCCTGTTAGTGACAGACACCATGAATCAGTGCTAGTCTGATTCATTTTTTAGATATAACTTCTGAATATGTCTACTCCCTGAATGCTGGTATCTGGAAACCTCACTTTGACTTCAAATCCAAGTGCTATTTTCCAATTCAGCATTTTTAAAGAACTCTATACACTAGGATTTATGAGGTGTCAGCTTACAATTTAAGAAAGTTTATAATGGACTTAGATGCCAATAGACTCTGTTGCCTGTTTTCAGTTCATTAGGTGCTACAAGACAGTACAGATGAATGGTTAGTATCTACAATTTCCAATACCAATAACCAACTAGAGCACATCATGTAGTACATGTTATATACACTAAGTTGCAGTTATATCATCAGCATCTATAACTTTGACATGATTATATCTTTTCCAGGAACTCATAAGTGATATGATGTACTTATCTGTTCAATTTGTAAGGCAATAAGCGTGATCCATTGAGAGGCCTGGCAGCTTATCACAATACAAAGTGTAGGTACTTAGCAAATATTTCTTGACTGATACACTGATTGTCTGAACGAAGAGATACATTATTCTGCTTGAAATTTCCTGAGGTCTCAATGAATTTTTTTTGTGCCTCTATAAGGTAAGGTAAAATCATGAGAGCATTATATGCATTTGCTAACCTCCCCTAGTTGGAGAAATGTGATCAAACGTGGCACAATTTTCAGGTTTGAGTTATATGGCTGAATGCTCAGGTCTTAAGGTCTGTGTTCTCTGGGCTTGAATCCGACTCTCCAATGTACTAAACATGTGGTACTGGGTAAGTTACTCACCTCATTAGAATTAAATTAGGTAGAGCTGAAAAATACTTGGAGTAGTTTATGTATAATATTTGGAAAATATGATTGATACCTTTTATACAATGTTATGCCATACATGTAGGCAAGGGGAATTTTTTTAAAAAAGCTTCAGTGCATGAACTAATTCTATAAATCTCTAATGCTCTTCTATTTCATCAATATACTTTCTTAAAATGCCTGTTGAAAAAAAATTGCAGCTCTCCTTCACTTATTCTGAGCCATGAGAATGAGTTGCATTATGGAACTAAGAGCATTAGTACAGTAGTAGATGTCAGAGAACAGGCATCTTATGAACCTAATAGTCTTCACTAATAGTGAAAGATACATGCCCCAGGTTCCTGAAGGAAGACCTCCTACAGGAGAATAGGAGCCATTCATCAGCCAACCCTTTCAGATATCATTTAATTTAAGAAGTAGGAGAAATTAAATTATTCTAGGAATGGCAATGAGATTCCTATTGAAAGTAATGGAATGAAAAATTCATTTAATTCAACACTACATGTTCACTGTCGCTCTATGCTCCTGAAGCCTGGACAAGGATCACAGGAACTTTGTATTTACTGACCCTTGTAACTCTGAGACTTTGATGCTACTTGTGACTGTTGGAAAATACCAACAGCAAAAAGGAGAGGCTGTTTTAAAACATTAGCAGTTATATGTGAAAATGATGGCAGAGTACTCTAGATTTAAAAAATATATATACAAATATATCTATATATATGTGAAAGTTTGGAGATAAGACCACCTGTTATAAGTCTGGATGAACAATTTAATTTTTTTAGTACTTGACATTCTAAAACCAAGGAGATTTTGCTTGAGTGATAGCTGCAAAGTTATAAACCAACTTAAACATTTTATAATTAGATATTTGCAATTCTAAGGTTCTAAGTCTTATTTTTTATAATTAGCAGACAAGTTAATTTGAGATTAGGAGGCGAAAAAGTTGAATCCTATAAGTGCAAGAGAAGATTAAGATGCTTTTTAACTTAGCTTTGAGAAAGAAATTATATATTGTTCTAGTTATATCCTCATTGAGAGCATTAAGGAAGTCTATCTTCTCACCCATAGACTAGGGGCAACACAATCTATTTTTCAGTGTGTGAGTATGGCAACTCTATGAGACTGCACATGTAAAGTATTTAGCACAGCACTCAGTAAAATGTTTGTGAATTGATACTTTGAGTAAAAGAGGATGAGTCATGTACTGTTTGAGCATGGTTTTGGCAGAAGGTCTTATGGTATTTTCTCATCTAGACCTATAAAATGATACACTACTGGGTATGACTATGATGCATTTCCTCTGTGCAAAGAGATGTTTAGAACATTTTTTCCGAGAAAGTATAATGCAAAGAACAAGGAAAGCAGTTATTAGAGGTTGCTCAAAGTTTCCTACCTGAACATAGAAGTTAATCTGTTTAAGAATGATTCTGAAAGGCTCACGGTCACAGTTCTCCCGTTGCTCATCAATTTGCTCGAGCGGGCCCAGTAACATCTCCATCATGAGACTTGTTGTTACTGTGTTTGGCATATCGAATACGTCAAGGGTAGCTTGCCAGGCTCTGCCGTGCGGGCAAGATAATCTTGGTAGCTTGCCGGGCTCTCCGAGAGGGGTGGAGGAATTGAACTCAGGGTCGGCCATGTTGGCCACTTGTAAGGCAAATGCCCTACTGCTGTGCTATCACTCCAGCCCAATTCTGAAAGCTAGTGTCAATATTAAAATCCTTTAGCTAGGTCATTAACACTTTAATAATGCATGTATTATGTTGTACTGGAAAAGTATAAGCATTTCAAAAATAAATTAATTGAAAAGACATCACATTGCTCTGTAACCTAAAGAAGAAGGAGAAGCAGTTAAGAATTCCCAGGACACTGCAAGAACATTAGTCATCTAGGAAATACTAGCCCTCTTAGAAAAACAAGTTAAGAACTTGTCTTTAGTGACTCTAGCCTCCTCTTCTTCATCGATTTCTCCCCTAGGAATTTCTCTTTTCTTCCTTCCAAAGCATGCTGCCTTCAAAGTATTCTCTGTGCATAACAAAGAAAAATTAGAGTCTAAAATAGTGGAGATCTCAAAAAATCTCAGGAAAATCAAGATGGAGGAAAACTTAATTCTTATTCTTTCTTCATCCTCCCCTTAGGCAGACTGTGTTTGGTTACAGAGAAGACTCTGAGGTGTCTTACTTCCAATTCCCTTGAATGAACACAGAAAGGGTCAAGGGTTTGGAGTTACATAGAAAGATTCTGCAGTCCTGAATGTTACTGAGTTGATAGAACATCCCTCAGTCTCACTTCTGGGTTCCCTGAGCCGCAGTGATTTCCCTGCTTAGAAATTGGCAGTTTCCCTTAGCAGGTGAGGTTCAACATCCTCTCTGGTGTGTGCTAAGCATTCAGGTAGTAAGTGGGAGAAACAGAATAAAATAAGTTTTCCCCTTGTAATTTTTCTTTTCATGGAACTTCCCACTTGCTTCTGGGAATAATTCACACAATAAAAAAGTGGTTTTGACACTACAGTTCAATGCTTGCAGGAGGTATCAAGACAGACTTAGAGCTGTGACCATTTCACTGAGGCAGAGAAAATTGCTCCAGATGCCTCAGAAATTTTACACACTTCACTGCTGACTTTCCTGAAGCACAACTACCTCATGTTGCCTCATGTGGTCAGTTGGTGAGTCAGTAAATAAGTTGTTTAGGCAGAAATTAACCCCTATTAAAAAAGTGAATGACTCTAGCTTCCACTTGCATAGCTCACAAGTTATTGAAGAATATAAAGTGTTTATTTGGCAAGCACTTTTTAAGTTCTGAGAGATAATTATGCATGAAATCCTTGGAGCAGAGTTTCCCCAGGGGTGGATAATGGAGCATTGTCCAGTGGAATGCACTTACCAGAGGTGGTGATGGTGGTGGTGGGGCAATGCTGTAGTCTGCATTGCACATTAGAATGTTAAATGGCCCTTGGAGGTAGTGTGGGAGGAAAAATAGTTTATGATTAGCTCTGGAATTCTAAAATTTTCTCTCTCCAAATTGTACTTTCTCCTATCATGTCATCATTAATAAAAATTCTCTTAAGAAATACTGGACACTGACTTTATGGAGTTGCTCTAAAAGTTAGTCAAAAAATGTTTGAAATCAAGTGGCTATTATATTCTTTTCCAGTCCTCATGGAACAAGAACTCATCAGAGGTGGAACTTGACTACCTTGAAAGAAAGATTTAACATTTTCTAGAAACTGAGAAAGCGTCTTGGAAGCTCAAATTTTGATATGTGTCTGCAATGGTCAGTGCAGCAGTTTTCTTTCAAGACTGTTCACATTTATTTTCTGAACGAATATTGCAAATTCTTTTGGATGGCTTTTACAACATTTTAGATTATGTGTAAATTTCACTTAAATTCAAAACTATAAATAGCTAATTAAAGAATGGTGGTGATGCATTCACTCATAGCAATAATTTATCTATAAATTAAACAAATGTCTGTTGAATATCCTAATTGGTTATTGGCTTCTCAGAGTCAGGGGATGTAGAGATAAATACTTAGCACTCATTTGCTGTCTAATGCAGTCTATGCATTTTATATCTCTGTATCCTGCAACATTTTTAGGGAGAGAAAATAGAATAAGTTTTTTTCTTTTCACCCCATATGTTCCAGTCTTTGATTCGTTCTATGTGCTATAATATGCATTCAGAAGTCTGGGCCAGGTCTATTTCAGATGCAGAAAATATAATGGTCTTTTTCCTCCAGTCTCTCTGTTTATTTTTCTCTGCTCATAGCCCCCGAATTAATCATTTTTAGAGATGAGCTGTGATAAAGGCAGACCTATTAATTTTTAGTATTTATTAAAGCTTTTTCTGTCAGACTTGAGGAGGTATATGTAGAGAAATTTTAGTAGATTTTGAAACATCTGTGACTAAAAGCTATAGAACTAAAGTATACAGGATGAACTTTTACTAACTTTGCCCCATGGAGAGTATCTTCCCACTTTGGGTACCATTCTATTTTCTCTACAAAGAAAAACTGTTCTCTTAAAAACCATTCATATTTTCATGGGGAACAAAAAAATTCATTGCCAGTAAAAGAAATATTTCAATACACATCTGTATTCAAAGAATTTTAAATACCTCTTTTATTCAGATGAATGTTTTCAAAAACAATTAAAATTCATTTATATCTGTCTAAATGAAAAGGATTGTTGGTAGGATGAAATGACTTTGGGGAGGATTTTAACCGGATCAATATAAAAACTAAACTTGTAAATATCTGTAGGATAAAATTAAACTCTCTAATCCTGGAGAAATAGTGAGTGCAAAATAATTAAGTTATAGAGATTAAAAAAAATTCCTGCTGTTAAGAACATAGTGTGAAGCTGCTCTTCATTTCAATGTTACTGAATAATGATTGCCTTTTATAAATAGATGTGTTTGGAAACACAATCTATCAAAGGCAAGAGCAAAATTTTGAAAGGCTAATGGAAATTACATCTCAACCTTTAAAGGCAGATTTTGTTACTTTTAAGTCTTTCCCCTTGGAAATACCTCACATGCTTTCCAGGCACTGGGCAGGAAGAGTCTCCCCAAATGAGAACTTGGCCTCCATTCTTGACAAATCCCCAAAGATGCTTGCCCTGAAAGTTCTGTTTCCATCACTTTGAATTGAGTCCTTAAAAGGAGGGGGAAAGAGATACTTGCCAAAAGTAGTAGGGACAGGTTCATAAGAAGATTTATGAGCAGGGCAAGAGAAGTCTACTTTTCTAACAGTCTTTTATTCCTATGACATAAACCCCCAACTGTTTATTGTGACATCCAGAGCCCCATAGAACTCAATCTGCCAATCTTTTGATTATTTGTTTGACTTTGCTTTGGGGCTATACCTGGTGGCAGTGATCAAGTTCGAGTTTCCACATGAAAAACACATGCTCCAACCCTTTGAGCTTGTAAGGAAAATGGAGATATCTTAGGTTTCTCCCTGTGTTATAGGGGAATATGTGTCTGAAGTGAAAATGTGTCTATTGCATGAGTTTCTGAGTGTTTATATATTGTATATGTGATGGCTTGTACCTAGAGAGACTCAAACTACTAGACCTTGGGAATGGGACCCAGGAAAACAATGTGTCTTTGCCAATATGCTGACTTTATTCCCCTCACTATAAGTGAGTGTAAAAAGTTGGGTCTTTTCTGCCTGCTGAATGAGGGGCCACTACTGCTGCAGAGCCATGAAGTCCTAAGGAGCTAGGGGAGAGTGCAAGACCCCTAAAGAGCTCAGGAGTCCTGGCAGGATGGAGGGGCCTGTGGCCTGGAATGAGAAGAGGAGGTTTTCATTTGAGATTATAGTGTGGGCCTGGTGACTGTGTGGGCCCTAGCTTGAAAGCAGCACAATCACCACTGGTCCTGATCCTCTGAGAGCCTTGAGAACCCCAAAACATCCCTAGGGATGTTTAAACACCCCCCAGAACAGCTATAAGGGTGCAGGAGTTTGAGGGACCTGCTGTAATTCCCATCTCTGTGCCGCAAGATAAAAGAATGTGAGATCCTGTCTCCTGCAACCCCTCTACCCTTTCCTGCTGCCATGGTTTGTCTCCTGTGGGCTGCCCAACTCCTGGTACAAACCAGCACATTGATGAGTGAAGTGGCAAACCTTGTGCCTGACAGAACTTTCTCCCAGACCCTTATGCATTTTATTTGATCATCAAAAATTCATATTTTTTAAAAAAAATTTTGGGGGTCACACTCAGTAATGCTCAGGTGTTATTCCTGGCTCTGCACTCAGAAATTACTCCTGGCCGTGCTTGGGGGACCATATGAGATGCCGGGATCGAACCCAGGTCAGCCACATGCAAGGCAAATGCCCTATCCGCTGTGCTATCGCTCTGGCCACAAAAATTCACATTTTTAAAATTGGATTACAGTGAATTAAAAAATTACGAAGTTAGTCTTAATCAAGTTTCATTCAAACAATGTTCCACATTAATCCTTTGACCAGTGTCCACTTAGCTCCACAATGTCCCCAATTTTCCTTCAGCCCCCCCCCCCACCCCCTCCTCCAGACTCCCTCTATGGCAGGCACTGTTTCCCTTCCCTTTTTCCTTAGAAACTGTGGTTAACAACACCATTACTTGTGTAAACTCAAGAAGACAGCAGCGGTCTATCTGTCCCGCTGCTGGCGTTCGGTAGTCCCATGCTGGTTCCCCCACCCTGGGGAGGTTGATGGTGATGGGCAGGCAGAGTAAGGAACGAAGGCCAGGCTGGTTGGTGTCAGTTGCAGTTTATTCCATTCCCATCTCCATTCTCCTCTGATTCTCCTCCTGCTTCTTCCTCCCCCATGCTACTTCATTCTCCTCCTCAATCCCCCTTCATTCTCCTTCTGGCTCTGGAATCTGGATCCCCTTTCTCCTCCTTCTTCTGAAGTGTGGATCCTGATCCTGATTCCCCAGTCCACTTTTACAGTCTAGTTAAATACCAAAACCATGAGGGGTTGGTGTAACAAGTACACATAGGTGTGGTCACAATCAATAGGGGTAAAGTTCTTTCCCTCCGGGAAAGCCACTTCTTAGGACAGATACTCATTAGCAGGTAGACCCATTCTAGAGCAGAATCCCCTGGGTGTATTTCTCCTCTCCTTGTCCAACAAACATATAAGCATACATGATATAAATCATTTTGTATGGATACAGTAAGAAATATGGACTGCATCGGGAAGGCTGTTGGCAATGGGCAAGCAAAGGAAGAATGAGGGCCAGGTCGGTTGAGGATTAGTTGCCCTTTATTCAATCTCTCATCTCTCCCATCTCATGCACTCTGCCTTCCTAGCCCCTCATTCCTCAATCCCAGTTCTCTGGATTCTTCCTCTTATTCCATTAGTCTCTCCACCTCTACTTGTTTCTCTCCCTCTTGACCTCTGGGCACATGCTACACCCAGTCTGGTTGCAAAATCAACATAAGAAAGCCTTCCTCAGGGCCCACCAGGTTCAAAGGAAACACCACCTAGGAGGTATTCCAAAGCCTTTCCTGACTGCCTCAGGCAAAATACCTCTTAAGGTGTTTTTCTCCTTTCCTCAGTCCAAAAACTCAATCACCAACTAGTTATTTTTGTATGGACACAGTAAGAGATAACACTTAGGCTTGTAGGCAGCTCTCCTGGGAACATCTTGCCACAGACTCAGACTACAGAGCTCAGGCCAGATTAATCATTCCTAACCCTAGCAGGGTCCAAATCTAGTTATTACTTTTTGGATCGTGACAGAATTTATTCATTACCAAGCTCTTAACTTATAGTTAAGCTTTATGGCACTTTGGCCAAGCCCATCTCAATGCCAGGGTAGCACATAGCTTACCGCTTGCCCTGGTTCCATCCAGTTCCTCATCAGGACTCTGCTTTAAGGGGTGCTAGGAAGTAAGGGCAGCTGAGAGAGAACAGGTGTGCACATATCTTTTGAATTAATGTTTTTCTGTTGGGAGATATATGCCAAGAAGTAGAATTGGTCAGTCACATAGAAACTCTATTTTTATTTGTTTAGAAGTTTCCAAACTGCTTTTCATAAAGGTCAGAAACAGTACACCTTCCACAAACACTTTAAACCAGTGCAGTGAAGAGATTAAAGAGATTATGCCCTCACTCACAGCACCTTCTTTGAGGAATTGAATAACTTCATCTGGATTCAGAAATTATAATTTTCATTAAAAAGAGAGTCAGTTACTAAACCATGTGTTTTATCTTGAGGAAGCCTTTTGTTTATTCGTTCTTTTGTTTTGGTGCTACAGCTGGTAATGTTCGGGGCATTCTCCTGGCTGTGTGCCCAGAAGTTACTCCTGGAAGTGCTCAGTCAACCGTATGTGGTATGTGGGATGAATCTGAGGTCAGCCACATTGCTACCAGCAGTGGTTGTGTATATCAGAAATACTGGAAACAACCACTACCGGTAGCAAAATGAACTGGTTTTAAAAGGAACTCTCTTCATTGCTGGGATTTCTGTCTGGTTTGACCTCTAAGAAAAGCAGTTTGGAAACTTCTAAACAAATAAAAATAGAGTTTCCATGTGACTGACCAATTCTACTTCTTGGCATATATCTCCCAAAAAGGAAAACATTATTAATTTAAAAGATATGTTCAAACCTGTTCTCATTGCAGTGTTACATACAATATCCAGGATATGGGAATACACAAATTTTCAACAAGGATAAATATACAAGTAAGCTTTGGTACATATAAGCAATGAAATGCTACTCAAGTATATGAATAGTAGAAATCTTGTAGTTTTCTACCAGTTGGATAGAATTGGAGGCTATCATGTTAAGCTATAAAAGTCAGAGGGATGACAAATAATCTTTGGTATACAGAGAAGCAAAACAAAGAAATAGATAGTATCTAATAATAGAAACCTCTTTGGTTTAGATTGCAAAATTGAGATTAAAAAAGCTGTTTGAGAGGGAGTGTATGGAGAAGGAAAAAACAGACTAGAGGTGATATAAGAGAAGTTGAAATTGTTTCGGTTAGTTTGGTGGTGGCTAAATTGCAGTAACTTTGTTTATTAAAACCAAAAACATTAACATTACTGTAGTCATGTTACCTAGATTAACACACACACACACACACACACACACACACGCACACACACACACACACACAATCAGTCTTTATCCTTGGGAAAAATTTTACCAAGTGTACTATAAGAGAAGATTGATTAAAATTCAAGAAATATTAGAAACGGAATAAGTTTAAGAAAACAAAGTAGGACTAAAATTTTTGTAGAAATTTGTCATCTTTTAATAAACAGAAACAAGCAAACAAAAAACTCTAGTATTTCTTCAAGGAAATATTTTAGCTAAATTTAAGAAATGAACAGATGAGATTAGAGCAGATTGGGTACAACCAGAAAGAAATAAGATAGCCAAATAAGGAATATGCAACATGAAATATAAAACACATAAATGTGAAACTAGTGAAAAACTAGGATACTGGATGTATAAGAAAAAAAGTAAGTATAACTGAGATCTCAGTTGGAGAATGAGAAGAGAAATGAAACCACAATTGAATATATAAATGGTTGATAATTTTCTAAAGCTAAAGAAAAGTACCATCCACAAATAGAATATCTCTATAAATCTCAAATAGAAAAAAATACTCATAATAAGATTCAAGTGTAAAGATAAAGAGAAAATCTAATGTGTTCAGGTAAAAGGGACATGTTACCCTTTAAAATACAAAGTGCATCACAGGGGAAAAAAGTCAAAAGGTAAATGTAATGCTAGCTTCAAAATAGATTATAGTTTTAAAATGTGGATTTAACATATAGGAAGAATAGTGTATTAAAAATCTAAACACAGGCATTTTAGACCAACCATACTTAATTTCATTTAACATCAGTGCATCTACTAGAACACAAAAGGGAATACACACCTTAAGGAAAGGGAAAGCAATATCAGACAAGAATAAAAATTATAAAATGACAAAGGGAAATGCGTAGAATAAATGTGCAAGTTAATCTATCTAATATTAACTGCATTAAATATAAATTAAAATTTATTTTAGAATTGTACAAATAGGAATATTCTAAATTTATATTCATACATAGCTTCAAATCAAGAACATGAAGGGAGTATATAGATTTAAATTGTTTTGGTTAATGTTTTTTAAGGTATTAAATTTTCCTGAATGCAGTAAAATACTACTTTAAATTGCTTTTATAAAAATCAAGGATACATGAACTCTCTATAGTTTTAAAACTCAAAGTACTGATCAAGTAACATCAGATAAGCAAAAAAGTCAAAAATAAATAGGCATTTCCATTTTAAGTGATTAATTGACTGATTGACAAAGCGAGGGATCAAACCTAGGGCCTTGCATTGGCAAGACAATTCCTCTGCCACTAGCCACATTTCCAGGCTCTAAATTGTGTCAATTTTAAATAATGAAATAGTATATAACCACTCAACCATCAAACTACAAGTCCTGCCAAGAGCATAGAAAAATCACCCAAATATTATTTTGCACACAATAGAAAAGATTAAGAGAAAGTACACTGTGAGTCTATTTATATAAATTAAAAAATAGATCATAATGCATTTTTAAGTGTCATGTAAGTAGGTACCTTTGCACAGAGTTGGGGTAGGTACTGAAACACTAAGTGCTTAAAGGAGGTACTTACTGATGTTCTTTTTTTTTAATCTGGGTTCTAGTTATACAGCTATGTTCACATTATGTAAATTGTTCAGACTACACACTTATGATTTGCATACTATTCTATGTGCGTACTGTACTTCAATAAAAACATTTATTTGTAATAGTTCTAGTGGTAGGAGTGAATAGCAAGTGAAAGGTAACTCCCTATGCTGTGATTTGCTTTCAATTACATAAACTGTACATAGCACAACTGCTCTGAGTAAAGTATCTAAAGTCTGAGTCATAGGAGTTAGGACCAACTCTAGTTAGTTCAGTTTCAGGAGAATTCCTACCAACTAGCCACCTTGCAAAGTCTCAGTGAAAATTCTAAGTTATGAAAATGTGCTGCATGAAATTTATATCACAGTGTTACTGGAGCAATAGCACAGCGGGTAGGGCATTTGCCGTGCACACAGCCAACCTGTTTGGCCCGGGTTTGATTCCTCCACCCCTCTTAGAGAGCCTGGCAAGCTACCAAGAGTATCTCGCCTGCACGGCAAAGCCTGGCAAGCTGCCTGTGACGTATTCGATATGCCAAACACAGTAACAACAAGTCTCACAATGGAGACGTTACTGGGCCCACTCGAGCAAAATCAGTGAACAATGGGAGGACAGTGCTACAGAGGAAGGGAAGGTGGGGGCACCAGGTAAACTGGCTAACACTGTGGCAGAATCTACAAGAGTGTGGGATGCGCCATTGCGAGGCCCTGTGGTGAGAGGAAGAGTAGAAGAGAGGGTCTTTCCTGAGTTGAAGCCTAATAGTCTGTCTCTCCAGTAAGGGTTGTGTGTGAACCAGCTAGTGGGAAAGGAATGTCCTTCTCTAGCATAATTCTGCTTCCTGCTTCTGTAACCATGCCTGCGGAGGATATTTAAGTGGGTCCCCCTTCGTCCTCAGGGCTCAGACTCTGGATAAGAATCCTACAAGCCACTGTCAATATGTTTAATAAAATTACCTGGTGGGAAAGCCCCCTGCTTGCCTTTCTCTTTGCTGGAGTGTCTTGCAACAATACAAGTGGTCATTTTAAGTTTCATCTGCAGGAGGAGCAGTTAGATAGATAATGGAAGAGAGTAACTATGAGCCATAGTGACACCTAAAAGAGGAACCCAGGGAATGTTCTCTTATATCCTATCTAGGTACATGTCCCTCACTTTGTGCTTGGGCAGATGGCCGGAGATGCAGAAAATTTCACCCACATAAGTGCCCATGGCCAGAGAGCAATGAAAAGGGCAGCAAGCACCAGGAGGAGTGACAGACCAGCAGGGCAGCAGAGGACATGGGACCTGTGGACTTTGAGGGACAAAAAAACAGCAGGATGCCAATGTGAACCAAGGACCACATACAGGGACCACTGAAACACAAAACCTACAAACAAACAAACAAAAAACCAGCAAGAAGCTGGCTCATCATTCATCAGAGGAACCAAACATACCTTCTTACAACTCTTTTTTAAAATTTTAATTTCTTTTTATTGAATCGCCTTGAGCTACAATAACAAAACTTTCATGTTTGAGTTTCAGTCACACAATGATCAAACAGCCATCCCTCCACCAGTGTACATTTTCCACTATCAATGTCCCTAGTATCTGTCCTCCTGACCCTGGTCCCACCCCTCCCTGCCTCTATAGTCTTAAAGACTATAACGTCATGAATATCTGGAGTTTTTTTTATACTATTTTTACATACAGTGACTCAAGGATCCACTCAAGAGCTAGACAGTTTTGTTGACTGGCAGGATCTGACATGTTCATGTCAGACTTGTGTGTCATGCAGTGAAATACTTATGAATTAAAGAGTGTATGTTACCTTAAATCTTCTTTCTGGAGACACGTGATACTAAAGGGAAAAAGGAAAACAAGGATAAGAATTGTATAAAATTCATATAGTGGGATAAAATTCATAAAAAATGCAGAGTAAGTAATTTTGAAATTCTGTCCTTCCATTACCTTGGTGCAAAACCAGCTTTAAAACCTTAGTATCGACTTTTTTTGTTGTTTATTTGTTTTTAATCTCTGGAAATCTACCAGAGTCTTGCAACAAGCTCTACAGCCTGGTTGCTCTCTGGAAAACGGGCTTGAAAGACTTGTCTTTATTTCATTGGAATCACAATTTACTCAGTGCTAAGCCACTACCCAGGGAGTACTTGCTAAAAACATTTACAAGCAAATGTTTTAGTTGCTACTGCCTGAGGCAATAGATAGAAATTGAAATAAACAATAAGCCTAACCAAAAAGCTTCTGGGGAAAGGCTAGAAAGTGACATGGCCGGAAGGACTTTGAAAATCTTTTGAATTATTTCTCAAAACAAGACGACTGTGTGAATCATTTAACACTGTCCACATGCTCGGGAACTCCCAAGACAGTGTTCCATTTTTCACTTCTTGAAGATCATGTTTCTCTGAGTAAACAACAATTACAGGATAAGGCAAATTTTTAAGTCCCTGCCTCAGTATTCACGGAGTACTCCAACAAGTACCTTTGGGCTTTCTGAGGATGAGAGAGTTCTTTGGTTTCTAGTGTTTAAGGAAATCTTCACGCAAACATTAGACCACGGTTAAGATAAAAATAGATACTTCAGAGGCACATTTGTGAAGGAATACAGGTTTTACAGAATTAATTCAGAAAAAAACACCAGTCAACTCTTACAAGTACAATATGTAGTAATGACAATGAAAGTGTGTGTTTGTGTGTGTGTATGTGTGTGTGTGTGTGTGTGTGTGTGTGTGTGTGTGTGGAGGGGGGATGTGATGGGGAGTAGATTTGACCTGATTTCCAGAGTTACTCACAGTAAAGAGGCAAACAAAGAAACCAGAAAGTATGGACAATGCACATGAACCAAAAAATAAAAAAATAAAAAAGTAAATATAAAATGCCTCTAAGGAGATTGGATTTTATCTGAAATAAATTATTATAGATTAAGATGTTAGCTGCAACCCTCAGGACAATCATCATAATAGTATCTATGAAGTATATTATAAATGAAATGTCAAGAGAATTAAAATAGTATGCTTGTGAATTTGACTTAAGTTTTAATATTAAAAACAAGAGTAATGAAGTAAATGAGGGGCCAAAAAGAATACAATGTATGTAGGAAACAGAAAAAGGCAGAAGTTCTTCTTTACCAGTGATTCCATTAAGTAACTCCTTGTGCTATCCAGTAGGGCGTTTGTCTTGCACATGGCCAACCTGGGTTCGATTCCTCTGTCCCTCTTGGAGAGCTTGGCAAGCTACCAAGAGTATCCTGCCCGCATGGCAGAGTCTGACAAGCTCCCCCGGGTGTATTCTTTACTGGTGACTGCTTGTGCAAATTGATGAACAGTGGGAGGACAGTGCTACAGTGCTACATTAAGCAAATGCTGATTTTTGTTTCTTCAGGTATTTTGAAGGAAATCTAGACCATCTAGAAAAAGAGACTCACTTTGGAATTGAGCAAGCATTGGAGACTCCATCTTGTTCCTCACAAATGTATTTGTTTCTTCTATGAATAGTGAGAGGGCCATCCAAATAATGCTCAGGAGGCATAGTGGCCCCTCCAAACAATTATCACTGATTTTTGTTTTGTTTTGCTTTGTTTTTTGGAGGGAGGCCACACCAGCAGGGCACAGTACTTACTCCTGACAGTGCACTCAGGGATCACTCATGGTGGTACTTAGGGAGCCAGAAGTAGTGCTGGGGATTAAACCCATATTGACCAGGTACAAGGCAAGACCCCACGTGCTATACTATCTCTCCAGCATCCTATTATCACTATTTAAAAAACTAAGTTTTATTTATTTATTTATTACACTCTCCCCTTCACTTCTTTTTGCTGCTGTTTGATGCTGCTGTGTCTGGTCCCCACACATCTGGTCTTGGTGCACGCACACTTGATTACAGTGCTCATCAGGAATTTCAGTGCACCAAATACCTGGCTTTAGTGCTCTAGAGACTGCCCCCTCTGCAGCAGCACTGGGGTTACTCATGCTTGCAAGGTAGAAACTTTGCTGCTGAACTAGAGTCAGACCGTAACAGAATCTCTTTAATTAAAAGTACAGACTGAAAGAATGGATTCAAACAAAATATGCATCTATGGTTTTTTTTCACAAGACCATCTAGAGAAAGAGACTCACTTTGAAAGTGAGCAAGCATTGAAAACTCCATCTTGTTCCTCACAAATGTGTTTGTTTCTTCTATGAATAGTGAGAAGGCCATCCAAATAATTCTCAGGAGGCATAGTGGCCCCTCCAAACAATTTTCAGCTGAAGGGAGGGTGACTAAGTGCAAGAGCCTGAGGATCCTTTGCTACTCAGGGCCTGAAGTGCTGAGAATAAACAAGGCCACCACAATCATATTCTGTGGACTCCAGTGTTGCATTCAGTGATGCTCAGGGACCAGTGTGGTGCCAAAAAAAAAAAATTCAGGTGCAGGCAAAACATGTGTCTTAACCTCTGTATTATCTTCCCAGCCCTACATATGCACTTCTTGTAATATCTCACTTGCCTTTGGCTTTTTTTCTGCCTCAATCTTAAAAGTTGTTCAACACCCCCTCACAGAATCCTCCTGAAGTGTATCATGTCCACGGACTCTTCTTCCTCAGAAAAAAGTCATGACTTTTTTCTTTTTATGAAAAGATTATTGAAGCTTATCAAACATCTTCTTCCCACAGAGTCATTTCCCACGCAATTTTCTGCTAATTTACTTTCCCAACCAGCCCTATAAAAACCATTAACCCACACTGAGAGGAGGATGGTTATTGGGTAAAGAAAGCTACCATCTTCTCAGGCTATGCTAGCAACTCAATAGATCTGTTCTCTCCCAACTCTTGTTTCTTGAATATTGTCCTTCAAGAGGCAAGCTTCCGAACTTGGGTTGACAATAGTTTTCATTCCAGTGATATAATAGATCAAAAGTAAGTAAGGATATAAAGAAATTTATTTGTAAATAGTCACCAAAGGAGACTGATATGGATACAATGATATCAAACAAAGTAGGCTTTAAAACATAAGGTATTACTAGAGACTAATATCGTGCATTGACATTACATTTGCTCCATCAAAATGTAATACATATAAACTCATGCCTAAGAACTTCAAAATGCCTGAAGAAAAACTGGTTAATAATATTGAAGACCTCAAAACCCTACTTTGGCTAATTGAGAGTACCACTATAAAAAAGGCCTTCAAGGAAAATAAAGACTCAAACAAATCTACAAAAGACCTATCCGACATGAATACACATTCTCTTTTAGAGAACATAGAACATAGCACATTCTATAGGATAGATACTATTAGAACTAAGCATATATTTTTTAAAAAGGCTTAAAATTATACAAAGTGTGCTGTTTGGGAGCAGAGGAATGAATAAGAAATCAATGATAGGACATTTTATCTATTTATAAAATACTGAAATTAAATACTATATGCCTAAATAATAAATGTATTTTATAATTTTTCAAGAAAAATCGTTTTTGATTAATACAGTGAAACACTACATATTTCATATTAAAACATATGAAATGCCGTGAATGCTACAGTAAGAGGGAAATTAATACCTATAATTATTTGTGGAAATAAATGACAGAATAATAGAGAAAATTAATAAAACTGAAAGTACTTTATAAGGACAGAGAGAAGCATGATGAAGGATATAATGTCAAAAAAATATTAAAATGCAGATGCAGCAAGTAGCAGAAACTCTATCTGTGGTGATCTATAGTAAGTGAATAGGGTAGTATTTCGTGTTAGTATAAGGAGCATCACTGGCCAAGAATCTGTGCCTTCTACTTTCCTATTCCCCTAATCCATTATTGAGTCTTAGTGAACCCCCAGCAGCTTGATTGGTTTCATGATTGCAACAAAATTATGAGGAAAAATGAAACATAGGATGCTGTTATATTCTTGCTCCAAGCCTTCTGAGTGGGAAGCCGAGACCCACTCCAGCATTAAATCCTGGCAAGACAGATCCAGGATGAGAACAGATATATAATGTGTAATGTTCACAAGCTTTTATATATAGAACAGTGCATTTTTCCTTTCTGCTCTTTCACAGTGTTGGGTTGCACATAATTCTCTTTTCTTTTGCCTCTGATCTGTACCATATGTGAAATTCCTCTTTCTAAACTGGATGGTTAACTTTGATCACAATTGCAAGTGGTTTGCTACTGATACTCGGAGAAAAAGTTAACAAAGACTTTCAGAGTCTAAGAGCTCCTCCTTCCCACTTTCTACTTTCCTATGTGTGTGCTGACTCAAAACCCAACCTTTTGAAGGAAATGTCAAAATCAAAACCTACATTACAGCTTGTAGCCAGATCTGGAGCTGGGAGACTATAAAATTTGGCAGCTGGACCATGACTTTCAGGAATCAATGGCAGTTTTACTTGCAGAGTGGTTCCTCTATTGTCCAAATATTCCTTATGACTTGAATTAATAATACACTGTCATGTATCCCAGGATGTCATTTCATTCTTCTTATGCTGATGGACATGAGTCTGCCAATTAGGGGGCATTCTCATAAACAATTGTTTTCAAAAAATAAATATATAGATCAAGGTGATAGAGATAAAGTAGAAAGTCCATACATAACTTCTAAATCCATGGTCAATTGATTTTTCTATTATGGTGTCAAGATAATTTAATCAGAAAAGAATGGTGAAAAATTGTAAACAATCCAAATGTTCATTAATTGATGAATGAGTAAATGATGCTACAATGCATACATATAATATCATATTAGCCATTAAAAAGGAATGAATTACTGATTAATACTATAACGTGTTGGATCCTAATTTTATTACATGTAGAAGTCAGATATAGAGGTCACATACTATATGGAAACATATTCTGTTTATATGGTATGCGCAGAATAGGCAAATCCATAAAAATAAAAGTAGATCAATAATAGTCCAGTTCTTTTCTTTAGGGTGGAAATATTCTAGTATTAGATCACAGTAATGTTTGTGTCACATTGTGGGTATGATAAACTCTCTGCATTGCTAAACTTTCTGTGTTTAAAAGAATATGATGGGGCTGGAAACATAACAAAGCAGGTACTTGCATCAATATCAGAGGACTGACAGGTGTAACCCCTGAGCACTATAGGGTGTGCCCACCAAAGTGAAATCGTGCAAATATTTTTGAACATATACCTAAAATTTTTAAAGGATATATACATATATATACACACATACATATATTTTTATAATGCAGACCATATTTTAATAATAGATCTCTAGTGTGGAACACTTTGCATTAATTCTTTTGTAGAGATCTGTAGTGTGAAACACTTTGCATTAATTCTTTTGTACAATTACATTTATAAATGATTATAATTATATTTACCCTATTTGGCATATGAAAAAATTGAAATTTTACCATAAGGAAAGCACAGAGAGGTTAAGGACCCTTCTCAAGGTCACACTCTTAATGGATGAAAACCAGAGACACAATTTTATTCTTTAGTTTATTAACAATTGAGGAAGACCACTCTAAAGGTCACATTGTAGGGCTAGTTATGAAGTCCTTTTAATCTAATAAGAAGCTCTTGAGATAATTATGACTTAATAAGATGAGAAAAGTGAGATTATATAGTGATAAACTTGACTTTGATATGTTTATTCCAGCATGTTAGTTGTACCTAGACAATGAAACCAGGTTTAGGAAATGACTAAAATATAGAGATGTTTTGATTAGTTTTTTTTCATGTTTTATAATTTTATTTATTGAATCATCATGAGAGCAGTTACAAAGATTTCGGGTTTAAGTCTCAGTCATACAATGAAACACCTGTACCTTCACCAGTGCCCATTCTCCACCATCAAAACCCCAGTATACCCCCATCCTACACCCTCCCCCTACCTGTGGGGCAGATGATTTCCACATTACTCTCTCTCTACTTTGATCACATTCAATATTTTGACACCAGACCCACCATTATTATTTGGGATATTAGCTCAACATTCAGATGTGCTGAAAAGGCAAGAGTAGACAATTTTTTTTCTATTGCTGGTTAAGAATAACATATGATGTCACGTGGCTGCAGTAGCAGCTGTGCGGTTTTCAAATTCAGAAATTTTAACACTTAAATCTGGAGGGATTTCTGCCAAAACATGCTGAGTTCCGAGATTTGTTTCCGAGTTCTGGGATCATGGCTGTTAAGCAGCTTGATCAGGAGCTAGAAAGGCTGTTTATAGTGGCGACTCGGGGTCTCATTGGGGCAGGAAGGAAAGGGCCGACTCCACCCCCATCCCATGTTTCTCATCAATGAGGGCTCAAACCTGACTATCCAGTGGCCTCTGGAGGATGGCAGCCACAGAGCAACCTCGGGGGAGCAGGCGGAGGGACAACACCCTTTCCCTCCTGGGGTGGCCCAGCGACAGTAACCTTCTGCTGGGTCTGGATGCATTTCTGCCAAAAGCTGCTGGGTTTCGAGATTTATTTCTGAGTCTCTGGGATTATGCCGTTAAGCAGCTTGATCAGGAGCCAGAAAGGGCATTCATGAGTGGTGACTAAGGATCTCGTTGGGGTGGGGAGGAAAGGACCGACTACACCCCCATCCTGTGAGTCCCCACGTGTCTCGTCACTGCGGGCCCACACTCTCCAGTGGCCTCTATAAGATGCTGGCCACCAGGCTGCCAGCGGGAACAGGCCAAGGCACGAAACCTATTCCAACCTGGGTTGGCCCAGTGTCGGTAACCTACTGCAAGGACTGGGCGCATTTCTGCCAAAAGGTGCTGGGTTTCGAGATTTGTTTCTGAGTCTCTGGGATCATGGCCATTAAGCAGCTTGATCAGGAGCCATAGAGGCTGTTCGTGGGCGGTGACTTGGAGTCTCATTGGGGTGGGGAAGAAAGGGCTAACTCCACCCCCATCCTGTGAGGCCCCACGTGTCTCATCACTGCAGGCCCAAACCTGATCCATATGTTTCTGAGCATATGGGATCATGGCCATTTAGCAGTTCGATCAGGAATTAGAGTGGCCATGCCTCCAAGTATATAGTTAAGCTCGAGGTGGTTTGTGGGTGTGTCTCCCACATGCCTAATTTTTGGCCATTTACTTTCTTGGTAAATTTTGTCCCAAGTTTTCAGGGTCTGGTCAAAGGCACAGCAGCAATTTTGGGGTATCTGGAAGTCTGAAGGCGCCATCAGGCTGCTGATGTACTTGCCTCACAGGTACAGATTGACCCTCTGGCAGCATCATACCCCCATCAGTTAGTTTTATACTTTGACTAACTCTTCCTGTTTTCATGTACTTTAAGCCTTATTGTATTTATGTTGTTATCAATTTGCTTGATTCTGAAAGGTTCTTTCCCAGATGAATCAAAGTCACATTATCAAAGAATGCAGGAAATTGCCTTTAAATGAAAGCTTTGGAGTTTGCTGATAAAGACACTAACTACAGGCAGTATCTTACATTAAACCACTTAGCTATATCTAAGTCAGGAGGTTGGGGTGGGGGGTGGAAACAGCTTTACTAGAGGAACAAATCAATCACCCAGATGTAATTTGTCAAAAGACATTCCCTTTTAAGACAGCCTCAAGTCTAACTGCCATCAATTAAACACTGGTGTATGAACTTAACTCATGAATGAAAAGAGGTAAAGAAAGTCAGAAATAATTAAAATTGAAGAAAGCACTTTTTGATTTCTTGAGGATGAGAGCTTCAGTAAAGTCAGAAGGAATTAATGGATGAGGTAATTTTATGAAATAAAGAAAATCAGGAGAGAAAAACTCAAATGAACTCTGCTATTGTCAGCTAACCTCTGGTTGACCATAGCTAAGAGACTTCAGTGGGTGAGAGGGAGAGTATAGATGTTAATAAAAGGTAGAACCCTACTGATCCCTGACATCTATAAGAACCTGAGAAAATTATCTAAATTCCTTGATTCATCTTTTCATTGATTCATATTTCAAAATGACATTTCAGGGTTTATATAGGGATTGATTCTGCACTGCAATGTACTGTCCTCCCATTGTTCATCGATTTGTTCAAGTGGGCCCAGTAACATCTCCATTGTGAGACTTTATTGTTATTGTGTTTGGCATATCGAATATGCCACGGGTAGCTTGCCAGGTTTTGCCATGCTGGAGAGATACTCTTGGTAACTTGCCAGGCTCTTTGAGAGGGGTGGAGGAATTGAACCCAGCTCGGCAGGACCGGCCACACAGAAGGCAAACGCCCTACTGTTGTGCTATTGCTCCAGCCCTAGGGATTGATTAATCATGAAAATTTTCTACATCATGTAACAACCTGCACGATGTCCTTGATTAATGTGATTTTCTTTCTCTTTCTCCATATTTCTGATTTATAAAGCATGAACTTGTTATTCAGCCTTTCCCACCAAAATTTCCATCTTCTTTTTATTCTAACTTCCCAGTTTCTTCGTCAGTAAGTTTCCAAGGTCTTTTCATGTAAAATCAATTCAAGGAAAGAATTATGTGAGTACTGGAGATAAGATCTCTCTTTTTTTAAATCTTCCTGCTAGAATAGCATTATTTGACTCTGGCATATAAGTATGTTTTAACATGCATTAATAGCAATATTTTTGTGACTATTCAGTTAAGCCAAATCTATTGAATCAAGAGACAACCATTACTATAGAGGTAGTTCTTAACTCATGGTTCCCAAGAGGGACCACCTCTGCAATACCATGCAGGGCCACAAGGGTAGCATCACCATCACTAAATCAGGAGGACCAAGGATTTGGGAAGAAAGGGAAAAGATAAGGAAGACCCCATTTGTTTTTACAAGGGAAAAACAGAAGAAAGACTATGGAATTATTAAAGATAGGGAAGACTGGGAGGACATGGTTTTTATGTCAGGAAATATGTATTTGGGAGGTACATGTAACACAAAGGATGTTGGACAGATTGAACTGGGAAACATATTAAATAGGAAAATGGAGATACTTAGAGACTGTTTTACATGTATTTCTGGAGTAGATAAAGGAGCTCTGGACCGAATGTATAAATTTTGGAGTGATTTGCATATAAATTATATTTTAAGCCCTGAGACTTGATGAAATAATAAAAGTGCACATACAAAAGGTAAAATAATGTGTTTTGAGAACCCTCTGGGCACAAGCTTCAGCTCTAACCTGTAAATCCATTAACTACCCATCATTTCAGTATTGTTATGCCATTCACCCTGCTCTATATTTTTATAGCGCTTACAACCTTCCAATATTTTATCTTTATTATTTATGAATGTGTTTGTGGCTCATTGTCTCTATCTTACCTCTCCCACTCCCCTTTATCTACTGGACCTAAGTTCCTTAAAAGTAGTTCTCATTGTGTTCAATGATTCAAACGCTTCAAATCATTCCTGAGACTAAATACTCAGAGAATATTTGTTAGTGAAAGAAGGAATAATAATTTTTATTCATTCATTTCTTGAAGATCTTTTGACTTTGAAAGTTGAGATTTTAAAAGTTAACATGTCAGGAGACCAGTTGTAGTTACTGGTTTTGGCATATCGAATACACAACGGATAGCTTGCCAGGCTCTTCCGTGCGGGCGGAATACTCTCGGTAGCTTGCCAGTCTTTCTGAAAGGGGTAGAGGATTTTGGGGCGACCTCTAATCACACTTGTAGATGTTACCATATTTGAACCCTATCAAATATGGTACGACAATTCTGGAAGATGGGTATTTAGTGTCTTATGATGTGTCCGGAAAGCGTCCTGGAGTGTGGCAGCGGCTGGGTAGTGGAGGTAGTGTCAGATAGTGGAAGTCTGCCAGTGGGGTATTTATCTGGGTAGGGTAGGTCTTCTCTGCGCAATCTGATCCCTGGGTGGTTGATGGAAGCAGACAGGGCAGGGTAGGGTGGGGCTCCTGATTAGAATCCCTTTGTCACCTGTGGTTGGTGGGAGCAAGCAGAGAAACTCTGTCCCTGGGTCCGCCGAGCTGGAGTCCAAGGTCTCAGAGAGTTCTGCTTATCTTGTTCTGTGGGTCTTCAGTCGTGCCTGAGTCTCGGCCGGAGCTGCCACGCGGGTCCGGAAAGCGTCCTGGAGTGTGGCGACGGCTGGGTAGTGGAGGTAGTGTCAGATAGTGGAACAGTGGATTCTGTTGAGACGGAAGCGGTCATTGAAGCCCTAGCCAATCAGGGCATTCAAGCCCAATACATCAAGATCCTCCATGAGCTGTATTGCAGATTCACTACCAGGATCTCACCATTCTACAAAGAAGTGATCGTTGATGTCAAGAGAGGGGTTCGGCAGGGTGATACCATTTCACTGAAACTCTTCAGTGCCACCCTCGAGAACATCATGCAACGACCGGAATGGGAAGGAATGGGAGTGAAGATAGATGGTCAGCAATTACACCACCTCCGCTTTGCTGATGACATTGTTTTAATAACACCAAACATCAGCCAAGCGCACAAATGCTGGTCGACTTTGACCGTGAGTGTGGAAAGGTAGGAATACAGCTGAATCTTACAAAGACAATGTTTATGAGAAACAGCCTCGTTCCTGACGCCCCATTCGCTCTCAATGGAACGACCATCTCTGAATGCAACAGCTATGTGTACCTAGGTCGAGAAGTCAACATGACAAATGACCTGGCAGCCGAACTGCGCAGGAGGAAGAGAGCGGCTTGGAACGCCTTCAAGAACGTTGAAGAAATAGCTAAGAGGACGAAGAACCTCCGGCTCCGGGCACATCTCTTTAATTCCACTGTTCTTCCTGCATTAACATATGCCTCAGAGACTTGGGCTCTATGCAAACAGGATGAGAATGCTATTCGGGTCTCCCAAAGAAGAATAGAAAGAGCTATGCTTGGAATATCATGTTTCACTCAAATGAGAAAGAATCCAGAGTTCTGACATCGGTCGACGATCAAGAATCAGGGATGCTGTCTCATTTGCCAAGGTGTCAAAAATAAGATGGGCTGGTCACGTGATGAGATTTAAAGACGACCGCTGGACTAGAGCTGTTACTGACTGGATTCCACGGGATGTCAAAAGACCGCATGGTCGCCCACCTACCAGATGGTCAGACTTCTTCGTGAAGATCATGAACGATTGGTTTGAGGCTCTTCATGTTCCCAGAGCGAACAGATGCCATTGGGCTACACTAGCACGCCACAGGGACAAATGGAGACGTTATTGGCGTCCGCTCGAGCAAATCGACGACTAACAGGAAGTTAAGTGATTAAGTAAGTGAACATGTCAGGAAAAGCTAAAATTTACCAACTATTACATTAGTTGATAGTCAGATTCATGATGACAGGTTTGAAAGAGGTGGAACAAAATTATCCTCTGGTTAATAGTGAGGAAAGAAAAACAAAGAGAAAGAAAAAGAAAGAAAATAAAAATAAAATAAAATAAAAGACACTCAATACTACAGGACACATGAGATATCAGAGGAAACCTGGCTCTATACAATTTTCGAATCTGTTTGGGAACAATGTAATGCATAGTATTTTCAAGAGTTGACTCATTATAGAAATCAATTCTGACAGTAAGAGTTTTGTAATGATTTAACACTGATTTAGTTCAAGGTACTATTAGGCATACAATAAATATTTGTCAATTAATATTTGATCTACATTAACTCCGTTCTACACAGCATGCTAGGTATCGTATAGTGGATACAAACAACGAGTAGTAAATGTTTACTTGAGACATGGTCACTTAAATAATAAGACACGAATATGTGGGAAGATCATAGAAAAAGGGACTTAAGGTGTTTTCTGGAGTTAAAAAGTCTGCAGCACTGGAATGACACAAAGTGAGATAAAAAATGAATTCAATAAGTATGTTAATCATCAACCTTTTCTGGACCTTTAAAAATAAGTCCATCTTTGCAAAATGCACCAAAGAGTGCCAGAAAAATAATTGGAAGTTTGAGAATAAAACACTAGTCCTGTCCTACAAAAATATATTAAGTATATTTAGTGAACAATTTAGGTCAAACACTAAACTCTAGAAATAACAGGTTAATAATAAAAAACATTGTCGGCAAAGAACAGTACTCTATTGTAATGATAATCGGTTTAGAGGATATCAATCATATGAAGAGCTTAATAACTGCTGGTCCCAACTCCTAAGTTGTTGCCTTGCCAGGTCTTGAGAAAGGTTCAGTTATTTGCACTTTTAGCAATTGCAGGCTGATTAAGTGCTACTAGGTTAAAGACCATTTTAATATTGTTGATGCCTGGGAAAAAGGAATAGCTAATTATATCTGTGATTGCTGGTATGATGAATACACAAAGCAGCAAGCAAGTTTTGGAGCATTGGGTATTTAGAAGTGAAAATCATAGAATACAAAACCAAATATCCTTTTTTTAGAGCTCTTTTTTGGTAAACTACATGCTTCTTTGCAGTATATTTCTACAAAGGAGCATAAGAATTATGGTCCCCAAATTTTTTTTAGGAATTTTAATGTTGGCTATCAGTACTCAGCTAAGTACTAAGATAAACAACTAATTATTACCAATAAGGTAAGCACATGTTTATTTTGACTTATTTCATTAATATTTTAATTTGTGATGATTAAAGGCAATTCATGTAGAAAAATATACTTTATAAAATATAAAGACAAATAAAAGGATGACAATCCTAGATGATGGTAGAATCAAATAATTAATTTTTGTCTTAAGTTAAAAATTAACTCAAGTAAAATTAGAAATAACTTTTAATAAATGAATATTCTGTGAGTTTTGAAGTAATCAAAGCTAATTCTTTTTTTTTTTGTAGGAGTACTGCTATTTATTCAGTCACAGATTAGCTGATTAAATTGGGCATGAACTCCACCTAATTTTTTTTAATTTTATTTATTTTTTTCTTTTTATATTTATTTATTGAATCACTGTGGGAAAAGTTACTAAGCTTTCGGGTTTAAGTCTCGGTCATACAATGATTAAACACCTTTCCCTTAACCAGTACTCATTTTTCACCACCAAGAGCCCTAGTATAACCTCCTCCCACCTCTCCAAATGCCTGTGAGGTAGATGATTTCTACTTAACTCTTCTCTGCATTGATTACATTCATTATTTCGACAAAAGATGCACCATTATTGTTTAGAATTTCCCCCCAAAACAATCAGAATTGCTGAAAAGGCATTGTGAAATATTTTGTTTTCTATAGCTGGTTATGAGAATCATATAATGTCACACAGCCACGATTTTGGATTTCTGCAAAGAGCCAGATAATTATGAGATTGGTTTCTGTGTGTCTGGTGTTATGGCCGTGCTGGAGAGACGCTCATGGAGGGTAACTTGTGACCTCGGTAAGGCGTGAAGGATGTGCCGGTACCACCCCCCTTCCCATGAGACTGCAGTTGCCCCATCACCGCCGGCTTGTACCTGGCTTTCCTATAAGCTCTGAGGCAGTGGCCAACTTGATGCCAGGGGGGAAAAAGGCAGAAGGGAATAAGACCCTTTCTCTCCAGGGGAGACATGGCACCGTAGTTTAACGCATGGTCCATTCACTTCTGCAAGCCACTGGGCTCTGGACTAAGTCCTTTTGCCTCTGGAGCCATGGCCATGCCAGAGAGCCACTTGTGGGGGGCAACTCGTGACCTTGGTAGGGCGTGAAGGACGAGCTGATACTGTCCCCCTTCCCGTGAGACTGCAGTTGCCCCATCACTACAGGCTCATACCTGGCTTTCCAATAAGCTCTGAGCCGGCGGCTACCTTGTATGCAGTCCAGATGCTTTTCTGCCAAAAGCCGCTGGGTTTCAAGATTTATTTCTGAGTCTCCGGTATCATGGCCATTAATCAGCTTGATCAGGAGCCAAAGAGGCCATTTGTAGGCGGCGACTCTGCATCTTGTCGGGATGGGAAGAAAGAGTCAGCTCCATGCCCATGTGGTGAGGCCCTGTGTGTCTCCTCACTGCAGGCCCAAACCTGACTGTCCAGTGGCCTCTGGAGGATGGTGGTCACCAGACCACCAGGGGGAACAGGCCAAGGCACAAAACCTAATCCCACCTGGAGTGGCCCAGCGCCAGTAACCTACTGCAGGAACAGGACGCATTTCTGCCAAAAGCCTTTGGGTTCTGAGATTCACTTCTGAGTCTCTGGAATCATGGCCATTAAGCAGTTCGATCAGGAACCGGAGAGACCATGCCTCCAATTATATAACTGAGCCGGAGGTGGCCTGTGGGTGTGTCTCCCACATACCTAACTTTTGGCCGTTTACTTTCTTGGTAAACTTTGCCCCAAGTTTTTGGGGTCTGGCCAAAGGCACAGCAGCAATTTGGGGGTATCTGAAAGTCTGACGTTGCCATCAGGCTGCTGATGCACTCACCACTCAGGTACAGATTGACCTGCTGGCAGCACCATAACCCCTCAAAACTAATTCTTGAATTGCATCTCTTTATGTAGCATATTGTGATATGATGGAAAGAATGACAACATGTGAAATGACCCATGGTCTCCAGTAGACTATAATATATAATTAGATTATAAAATTTTATTCATGAAAACATTATTTTTTTATCTTCTATGAAATAGAAATAGCATTATATTCTGGTAGTAACAAGCAGCTTATGGTCACTACCCTTCTCTGAAAGATTTTATATTTAAGTGATAGGGGCAGTAATCAATACTGATTACTCTAGGATGAAATAACAATAGTTTCATGTATTACTAGGCTTCCAGGGATACTTCAGATGATTTGGTTTGGTGAAAAGCGAGATAGTAAAGGCAGAAAAACTCTTTGGCTCCTGCAATGAGGTCTGATATAGTTTTGAACATTCAGGAACAGTGACTGAAGCCTGAGACTGGGAAAGTAAACCATGGCCAGATGATCAAGGGTCTTGAAAGCTATGTTAAGGGACTTGTACTTTATGAGTTGTGTTCTGTATGAACTAATTATAAAGACACATATTTATAATTATTTTCTGGTGACAAAAATAAATTACTTTGTTTTGAAAGAAATTGTTTTGTTTTATTCTAACCAGACATGTAGGAATATTTGTTGATAATGTTAGTATTAATATTCTATTGATAAGTATTAGTATTCTATTGATATGTATTAGTATTCTATTGATATGTAACAAGATTCGAGCAATTTTAATTGCTTGATTAGCAGCAATTAACTATCTCACGTTTACTGTTGATCAGAAATCTGGACATGGCTGATGTAGATGTTCTTGATGTGAACTCCTTCCCAAGGTTGCAGTCAAGGAGTGAGTGGACACAATATTGTGATCAAAGGACTTAGCCTAGAGGAATATCTATTCCAAGATCATTTGCGTGGGAATTGGTAGGACTTGGATTCTCATATACTGATGAACTAAGGCCCTCAGTTTCTTGGTGACCATTGACGAAAGAGCTTCCTCAAAGCCTTGCTACATGGGTTTCCAAAGTCAGATCACATTTAGCAGTTGGTTTCTATTAGTGCAAGTGAAAGAGGGAAACCCAAAAAAAACACACAGGATTTTTAAAAATTTTTTTATCAATATTATTCATTGATTATATTTATTGATCTCATATTTGGTTAAGTCTATGACCTATTTTGAAAATTTTTTTAAAATTTTATTTAAATTTTATTGAATCAATGTGAGATAGTTACAATCACACAATGATCAAACACCCCTCCCTTCACCAGTGCACATTCCCCACCACCAATATCCCCAGTATACCCCCCTTTCCCACCCTCCGCCTGCCTCCATGGCAGACATTATCCCCCATAATCTCTCTCTACTTTGGGGCATTATGGTTTGTAATACAGACACTGAGAGGTTATCCTGTTTGTTCCTTCATCTACTTTCAGCACACATCTCCCATCCCGACCAATTCCTTCAGTCATCATTTTCTTAGTGATTCCTTCTCTATTCCAGCTGCCTTCTTTCTCCCCTTTGCTCATGAGGTAGACTTCCAGCCTACCTGCACTCTACCTGTCCGTGTATCTAGTATCCTTAGGTGTCAGCCTCATATTATGTTGTTTTATACTCCACAAATGAGTGCAGTCCTTCTATGTATGTCCCTCTCTCTCTGACTCATTTCACTTAGCATGATACTCTCCATGTCTATCCATATATAAGCAAAATTCATGACTTCATCTCTCCTGACAGCTGCATAGTATTCCACTGTGTAGATGTACCAAAGTTTCTTTAACCAGTCATCTGTTCTAAGACACTTGGGTTGTTTCCAGATTTGGGCTATTTTGAACAGTGCTGCAATGAACATATTAGGTACAGATGCCATTTCTATTATGCTTTTTGGCATCCTTGGGATATATTCCCAGAAGTGATTATGGGGTCATATGGAAGTTCAATTTCTAGTTTTTGAAGGACTGTCCATATTGCTTTCCAGAAAGGCTGGACTGGTGGGCATTTCCACCAACAGTGAAAGAGTGTCCCTTTTTCCCCACATCCATGCCAGCACTGGTTGCTTTTGTTCTTTTGAACGTGTTCCAGACTCACCACAGGATTTTTAAACTTAATTCAGAATCTCAGCAATCTTTCTGCTGTATTTTGTTTTGACAAATGCTCTGGTTCTCTGATACAACTCATAGGGCCCATAGTATGAGAGGTCGAGTACTAGCTATTCTTAGCTAGTCCTTCCATGTGCTTGGTTAGCATATGAAAGAAATATGTTGCCAGGGTGGTAGATGAGCACAGGGTGTTGGAAACATAGGTCATGCTCAAGTATTATAAAAGTCAGATGCACAGGGATTCACTGAGTTTCTATTAATCTTGCAGGAAAGCCACAGGTCCTGGCTTTTAATAGCAGAAAAACAGAGCTACTTCTGTCTTCCTCTATGAAAGGTAGAAGTAACTCTCTTTTTCTGCTAGAAAACTGTATTAAATATTCTGCACCACATGCAAACACTGCATAATCTCAAATCACAATGCATTTGTTTGTATTACTTTTACATTTGTGTCTTTAAATTCTGGCAAATTCTTGAAAGGTTAAAGGAGGCATAGAGTTAAAAAGAGATTAACTTTTGAGGATTGAGAGAGTTTGTTAGGGCTTCTTTGGAAGTTTTGCCAAGGTCAGAAGGAATAGCTCTGTGACTTCAAGCCCCTTTTGTACAAGCTAATGGTCAGGAGTTCAATCCCTTGTGCGCTTTATTTTTTTGAGTGAGATCCAGATAGCTCTGCTATTTGCAGCCGATAGTTTTCTGTCTGCAACCACTGTTATTGCATGTGATTTCTAGCTGATCTGCAGCCAGGTATGTGGGAATAATACAAAGGCGTATGACCTCCAGTGAGCACCACAAGATGTGTGAACACTATGGCCAGGAAGTACAGACCATGATGATAATCACTATTAGCACCACAGCACACCCCTGCCCCTGATGAGCACTGCAACCAGAATGTGCTTGCCTCAGTTCAAGACTGTGGTTTTTGCCAGCAAACATACTAGCACTGTAACTAAGAGTGCCAATCTTGGTTAGCTCTGTGGCCAAATGTTCAAGCACTGTAACCTGGTGTACATTGTTCAGCAAGTAACATAGCTGAATTCATGAACACCAACAACCAGATAATTGTGTAAACCCTGGTTATTGCAACAACAACATCAATAACACTGAAGAAATTATGTTTTTTGTTTTGTGGTTTTTTTTTTTGGTAAGATTCTGTTGGCCTTAGTAATGGATTCTTGGGGTGGGTCTGAGAAGTTTTCATTCTTAGTTTGATATAGTTCTAAGCACAATGATGAAATAATATTTAAGAACACCCTTTCTACTACTGACAATGTTCACTAAGGACATGACAGAAAAACTCAACATTTTCAAACATTATGCATAGCCAAAATTATCATGATCGGTTGCAAAAGAAGAAATTGAGAATTGGGGAGGTTAGGCTACCCATCCACGGCAACTCTGGACAGAGCTAAGTTAAAAGCCAAAGCTGACAGCAGAGCTGTCAGATGCCCTAGTGAGGAACATAATTCATCACTTATTTACTTAAGTGATGAATTATGTTCACTTAATCACTTAATCCCCGTTATTCATCGATTTATTCGAGCGGGTGCCAGTAACGTCTCCATTCATCCCAGTTGCGTGCTAGCGTAGCCCAATGGTATCTGTTCATTTTGGGAACATGTAGAGCCTCAAACTGATCATTTAGGGTCTTGACAAAGAAGTCTGACCATCTTATAGGTGGGTGTCCACGTGATCTTTTGATGTCTCGTGGAATCCAATCAGTAATGGCTCTAGTCCAGCGGTTGTCTGTAAACCTCATTACGTGTCCAGCCCATCTGATTTTTGATGTCTTGGCAAATGAGACAGCGTCCCTGATTATTGAGTGTTGACGAAGATCAGAACTCCGGATTCTATCTCTCATTTGAGTGAATCGTGATATTCCAAGCATAGTTCTTTCGATTCCTCTTTGAGAGACCCGAATAGCGTTCTCATCCTGTTTTCGTAGGGTCCAGGTCTCTGAGGCATATGTTAATGCAGGAAGAATAGTGGAATCGAAGAGATGTGCTCGTAGCTGGAGGTTCTTTGTCCTTTTAGTTATTTCTTCAATGCTCTTGAAGGCATTCCAAGCCGCTCTCTTCCTCCTGCGCAGCTCAGGTGCCAGGTCATTTATCATGTTGATTTCTCGACCTAGGTATATATAACTGTTGCATTCGGAGATGGTGGTTCCGTTGAGAGCGAATGGAGCGTCAGGAACAAGGCTGTTTCTCATAAACATTGTCTTCGTAAGGTTCAGCTGTAGTCCGACCTTTCCACATTCACGGTCAAAGTCGTTCAGCATTTGTGCTGCTTGGTTGATGTTTGGTGTTATTAGAACGATGTCATCAGCAAAGCGGAGGTGGTGTAGTTGCCGACCATCTATCTTCACTCCCATGTTTTCCTATTCCAGCCGTCGCATGATGTTCTCGAGGGTGGCACTGAAGAGTTTTGGTGAAATGGTATCACCCTGCCGAACCCCTCTCTTGATATGGATGATTACTCCTTTGTAGAATGGTGAGATCTTGGTAGTGAATCCGCAATAGAGCTCACGAAGGATCCTGATGTATTGAGTTTGTACGCCCTGATTGGCTAGGGCTTCCATGACCGCTTCTGTCTCAACAGAATCAAAGGCCTTCTTTAAATCAATGAATGTTAGACAGAGCGGCATCTTGAACTCCCGAAATACCTCAATGAGCTTGGTTATTGTGTGGATATGGTCGATGGTACTGAATCCTTTTCGGAATCCAGCTTGTTCACATGGTTGTCCTTCATCTAGTGTTCTGCTAATCCTATTCAGGATGACTCGAGTGAATAGTTTGTAGATGACAGACAATAGGCAGATTGGGCAATAGTTGCCAATGTCGTGGATGTCTCCTTTCTTGTATAGTAGTACAGTCCTGCTGGTTTTCCATTGGGATGGAACCTTGCATTCAGACAGGTAGTGTGTGAAGAGTCGAGCCAATGTATTGATGAGCACTGATGGTAAGTTCTTTAGGTGTTCAGGTCTGATCTTGTCTGGGCCAGGTGCTCTTTGTTTCTTTACCGACGAGATGGCATGTTGGATTTCGGAAGGGAGAACATTGGGAACAACATATCCATCATGTGGTATGTGGTATGTGGGCAAGTGGATGTGGCTATTAAAGAGATCTGAGTAGAATTCATGAATAATCTTCTCCATTGCCCTTCTGGAAGATGTGATAGATCCATCATGATGTCGGAGGGCAGTCATCTTGGTTTTGTAGTTGGTGAAGGACAGGCGGGCATTACGAATATTTTTCCCAGCTTCTGCTGCATCTACCAGTACTGCTGCTCTCCTGTTTTTGAGGTCATCCTTGATGGCTTCTCTGCACTGTTTTGCCAGTTCGGACGTTCGCTTGTGGTTGCCTGAGGCACGTGCCAAGCCACGTTGGCGAATAAGTTCAAGAGTGTTCGAAGAAAGACGGTTTTTTGTGGTTATCTCTCTCTTGGCATTCTTGCACAATCATGGAGGTGCTGAATCATTCGATCGTATTCCTCATCAATGTTGTCAATGACGGCATCTTCCCATGTTGCCGCAATAGAGCCAAAGAGCTCCCAGTTGGTGGTTGTTCTGGGAGTCCTCTTCTTAAACCTTGCATTCTTTTCTCCTCGTTCTGTGAGGTAGAATTTTGCACGAAGAAGACGGTGGTCTGATCCCGTTTGGAATTTTGGGACAACAGCAACATCGGTTAGGCAAAACCGCTGATTGAATATGATGTGGTCTATTTCATTGTGGAACCGTCCATCGGGAGACTCCCATGTCCAACGTTTAGATTCAGCCTTTTGGAATTGTGAGTTACCATGGAAGGTTTTGGTTGACATGATGAACTCAGACAGTCTGTCACCTTGTTCGTTCCATTCCAGGCCAAGGGTTCCGATGTGGAGTTCATCGACTGATCTTCTTGGTCCTATCTTGGCATTAAAATCACCGATAATGATCTTATAGAAGGTGTGATCTTCTTTATAGAACTTCTCCAGCTCCATGTAGAATTTCTCAGTTTCTCTTTCACCGTAACTGGATGTTGGTGCATAGACAACAAAGATAGAAACTGCCGGTAGTGAGCCACATTTATTCAAGTGTAATCGTCCGATTTGGGTTGTTAGGCATTCAAATGAATCAATGCTCGTGACTAAGTTTGTGTTGACAAGGATACCGACACCACCGACGCCTCTTTTATCACATGTTCCAAGGAACAGTTCTTCTCCAGTGTCGAAAACAGCATGATGGAATTGATGTCTTCTCGTTTTGGTCAGACCAATGATGTCGTACTTGATCTTTCGTGCTTGTACCATAAGGTCTTCAATGGATGCAGCAGATGCCAGCGTACGAGCATTAAAAGTACAGACAATCATTTTTGTTTTTCTGCGTTTTGACAGCCTATGTCTGCCTTGGTGTTTTATCAGCCTCTCCTTCCATATCCTTCTCGACTCTGCATATTCAAGGTTAGGGAAATGAGATCCATTTATTACTGGATTTGGCATATCAATTTGGTCTATTTGGCATAGACTACGGATAGCTTGCCAGGCTCTGCCGTGCAGGTTGGATATTTAAGGATATTTAAGGTACCCTGAAAACTTAGAGAAACGTAAATAAATAGTCGCGCGGCCGCGAATGCGGCCACGCGCTCCCGGGAGCTTGTTGTGATAATCTCTGGATTCTGGCCGTTATTGGGGTTACACGGAAGTTGGAGGGTGTAACTGTCTAGCTACTGACATGTCCAGTCCCAATCCGTGCAGGCTTGGAGATCTCAGCCCCGGGTCCCACACACCTGGATTCCTCTGCCAGTTCTGTTATGTCTGAGGCTTATACAAGTGTGTGGAGAGTGGCCCCAGTAAGGCCTTGGTTGGGGCCTGGAGGTCTTCAGCTGTTGGGCCCTGGCGAGGATAGTCAGACACAGGGTAGGAGACTCTGCCTTGTGCTCTCCCGGGAGCTTGTTGTGATAATCTCTGGATCCTGGCCATTGTTGGGGTTACACGGCAGTTGGAGGGTGTAACTGTCTAGCTACTGACAGGTCCAGTCCCAAACCGTGCAGGCTTGGAGACCTCAGCCCCGGGTCCCACACACCTGGGTTCCTCTGCCAGTTCTGTTATGTCTGAGGCTTATCCAAGTGTGTGGAGAGTGGCCCCAGTAAGGCCTTGGTTGGGGCCTGGAGGTCTTCAGCTGTTTGGCCCTGGCGAGGATAGTCAGACACAGGGTAGGAGACTCTGCCTTGTGCTCTCCCGGGAGCTTGTTGTGATAATCTCTGGATCCTGGCCGAGGAACATAATTACAAAAACAATATTGTTTTCACCCTGCATCACTTATACCCAGATATTGGACTTATCAACCCACTTTTCTAAACACCTACTGCTGTTTTATTTTTTTCTCGGTACCTACTATTGCTACTGTTATAAATATTGGAGTTTCTACTGCTAGTGGATCGTAATTGGTTAAGGAAAATAAATTCAGATCTTTAGAATATTACACACTTAAGTACAAATCTTAACTCCTTTTTCCCAACTATCTATGTGACTTTGGTGAAGTAACAAAGACTCTGAACCCCATTTCAAATGGAGTAAGGAGTGTCCAGTAATCTCTGTAACTGAGAAAATGCAGGTGTTTTATGAGAGAAAATTCCTTCCCACCACTGTAATTAAAGGCAATCAGACATTGGTGAGGTTGGCCTAGATTCTGGTAGCAAATAGACGTTTCCAAGCTGTGTTTATAATACCTTTAATAGGAGTCGTTAAAATCAAGCTTGTCTATTAGTTTGTCTGCGTGAAGCAACATGAGAACATATCCCTGAAAATGTGTTTCTGTCCAACTATTATTCCCTAGCTATTTCTGGGTATTGATGAGGGACTCCAAAAGTGGCAGAGGGGTCAGCAGCTCATAAAGGAAGGAAAGGACAATGGAACCAGAGGCAGATAAACTCATTATATACCACTTTAGAATACTGGCCTGATTCTGCAATAACACGAGATGTAATTATATGAGGACAAAACACTTTCTTATTTGAAAGAAATTTGGCCTGCAGTTAAAAATCTAGAGCCCATTTGGAAAATGTAGACATATGTAGACTGAGAATATGAAATTCAATTACACGGTATACCTTAAAGTAAATGTTTCAATAGCAGAAAGACCCAAATAGCATTTTACAGAAAGATTCAACTAGGAGGAAACTGTATGTCCCTCAGGTTTGTGAGCAAGTTGAATGGACATTGATGGATTTGTTTTCCTTTCAGATTAAATTGAACTTCTGATGTGAAAGTAGTTTACCAGCTTCTGATCTTGAAAGCTACATTTTTCCCCCTAACTGAATTTCTCATGTTTAGATGTCTTAGCTTTCAAGCAGCTTACAAAGTGGTATATTGAAGTCTGGAGAGATTTAGAAGGAATTATTTATTTAGAAATTTTTGCGAGAAACGCTCTATTTGGAAAACTTTACCTTCCTTTTGATGAAGTGGAATCTGGCAATAAACTCATGACCGGACTTAAATGTTTTCTTTCAGGCATAAATGCCCAAAGATATGCAAAATAACTTTTCAGCAATTATTCATAGCTTGACAAGATAAATATTGTAAGTACTGAATGTGAACATTTGTGTAAATGAGGGCTGGCCTTTAAGGACGGAGATAGCACATAGGCATTTTAAAGTGAATGTCAGTGTTAACTGTTAATTAGATAATGTCTTCACTGAAAAATTTTTTTTCTTACATGTTTATAACATCATTTTTAGGGTTGGCTGGTTTAAGAAAAATATCTTGTGCTAATTTATTGTTCAAGACAAATTCTTAATTTCAGACACTGCTGAATGAAAATTTGTTGGTCATGGTATGGCAAAGTCATCCATGTAAGTGTAAAAAGATGTGATTATTTCTATATGACTACAGCATTCCTTAAAACAGAATTTTGGGAACATACACTTGTACACTTTACTGCATATATTCCAAAGTATTGAAAAACCTTGTGTCTTGTCCTTTTACATCACTGTGAAGTTTGATTTTAGATTGGGGTTAATCAATGTTGACAGAGCTGACATTTGATGCGCTTTGTTATGGGTGCTGTCTTGTGCCTCGTGGAATACTTGGCCTTAAATACTTTCTAGTTTCCAGGTAATATTCTCCCAAGTCCTCCATTAAAATTAATTATTTTTAGATACTGGCTGGAGCGATAGCACAGCGGGTAGGGCGGCGTTCGCCTTACACGTGGCCAACATGGCCGACCCGAGTTCGATTCCTCCGCCCCTCTCGGAGAGCCCGGCAAGCTACGAAGAGTATTCGATATGCCAGACACAGTAACAACAAAGTCTCCAATGGAGACGTTACTGGGCCCGCTCGAGCAAATCGACGATCAACGGGAGGGCCTTTACTTTACTTTTTAGATACTATCAAATATCTCTTGTGAATCAAATTGTCCAAGCTGAAAATCACTATTTTAGAGGAGTATTTACTATGCTCTAAAATATTTCTATTTCCTGTTATTCTCTTGTCTTAGAACATGATAGTAACTTTCTCCTCCTCTTTCTTTTCTTCTTTATCTCTTGAACCGTTGTTGTTACAACAATGATAACATGCTATTTAACAATCATATTTAGGACACCATTCATTTCTATGCAAAAAATATTTCCCATACATGTATTGAAAATTAAGGTAGTTGGTCTTATGACTATGAATGACATGCTTGGGAATTAGATGAGCAGGCCGGTTTATAGAAAGTCTCAAATGTAAGGGACTTGAAATATGCACATGTCACTTTTATATGGATATACTGTAATGCGGGGTGAACTGAAGCCTTCAAAGGAATTATAACTTTATTGTACAAAGTTTGTAACATTATGGAGATAAACAGTAGAAGGTCAACTATTTCACATAAGAAATGACAAAGAATAAAAACAAGTTGGAAGGACAGAGTCATTGTTTAGCTGGTAGGGAGCTTGCATGTGGCCAACCCGGGTTCCATCCCTGACACCCCATAAGCTCCCCTAAATCTGACAAGAGTGATCCCTGTGCATAGAACCAGGAGAAAATTCTGATTACTGCTGTTCTAGCATAAAAAATCAAATAAATAAAAACTAAGTTGGAAGAAAAGCTTGTATTAAGACCCAAGAGTGTGAACTTCACTATCTAAGTTTATATAAAATGTTGCTGGGTCATGAAGAACAGAAACACAAAATAAGAATACCTTGTATTTTTGTGGACTTTGTTTGACACATTTGACATAGCCAAAGGAACAACAAAGTTTGCATACAGGAGTAGAAAGATGCCATTAGCTTTCTATAGCTACTGTAACAAATTTAGTAGTTTAAGACAACACCTATGTGTTATCTCACAATTTTGTAGGTCAGAACTCAAGGGTGAACTGGCAGGTTTCTCTGAGTTTCACATCAAGATCTCAGTTGTCAAGGCTTCTAATAGAGAGACCCTAGAATAAAGTTGCTTTCCAAAGCTCTCTCGGGTTATTGACAGAGTCTGTTTCCTGAAGTTCCAGGACTAACCTTTTCCTTGATGACTTTCAGCTGATACCTGCCTTTCATTTCTGGAAGTTCCTTCTAATTATTACATATAGCTCCTTGAATTTTAGAACTGCCAAATCTTTATCATGCATGGAATTACTTACACTTCCCTTTTCATCACATCTCTTGTACCTCTTAAGTAGTTTGTATATTTTTGCTTGTTTGTAGGTCACACCTGAAGGTGCACAGGGCTTAATCCTGGCTTTGCATTCAGTAGTTACTCCTGGCAAGCTGGGGGATCATGTAAATTGCTGGGGATCTAACCCTGCATGGCTATGTGCAAGGCAAGTACTCCACTGACTTAACTATCTCTAAGCACCTATACTTTTTTCTTGGTGGTGAGTTGGGCCACTTCAAGTGGTACTCAGGAGTGACCCCTGTTGATACTCAGGAGACAATAATTGGTGTTGGAGATCAAATCAGGGTTTTAGCCAATATAACATGCAGGGCAAGTTAGTCTTCCATGTTTATCTTTCTGATCCAAATATGTACTCTTGAACAATATAATATATGATCTATTTAATATATGACACTATATGATCAGATCAGACCCATTCAAGTTATTAAAGGTTATTTGTGTAATCTTTAAACTTAACCACACAAAAGTCCCTTTTGTCACATAAAGTAACATCATCAAAGGCTCTTGAGATTAGGACATGGCCATTTATGAGAAGCGGATAGTATTCTACCAAAGATGACTGAAAAGGCTAATTCATTAGTCATGAATATTAGGATTAGGTACATGTACTTCATAGTGTGATGTTTTTTTGAAGTGTTTTGTGCAAAGAGCATTTTTATGTAATTATTTATTTACATTTTTATGTAATTATTTATTTACAGTCTCTGCCCCCGCGCCTGGGTGTTCCTTCCCAGAGTCCCTTGGAGGGGAGCGGGTTGAGCTTTCCTCCCCACCCCGACCAGGGCTACGGCAGCCGAAGACCTCCAGGACCAGCCACCACCATGCTGAGACCACTCTCCGCACACATGAAGGTACTGGCAGAGGGACAAAGCCACGCGGGTTCCAGGGCCGAGACCTCCAAGCCTACTCAAATTGGAGTCGAGCATCTTCCACTCAGATCCTCCAAATTCCAGTAGGCGGGGGTCACACCCACCACCCGGCCCCCTGGCGCCGTCTAATCCCATCAGCGGCCAAGACTCAGAGACTATAAAATCCAGATCCCGGACAAGAACAGTGCAGTCTCTGCCCCCGCGCCTGGGTGTTCCTTCCCGGAGTCCCTTGGAGGGGAGCGGGTTGAGCTTTCCTCCCCGCCCCGACTAGGGCTACGGCAGCTGAAGACCTCCAGGACCAGCCACCACCATGCTGAGACCACTCTCCGCACACATGAAGGTACTGGCAGAGGGACAAAGCCACGCGGGTTCCGGGGCCGAGACCTCCAAGCCTACTCGAATTGGAGTCGAGCATCTTCCACCCAGATCCTCCAAATTCCAGTAGGCGGGGGTCACACCCACCACCCGGCCCCCTGGCGCCGTGTAATCCCATCAGCGGCCAAGACTCAGAGACTATAAAATCCAGATCCCGGACGAGAACAGTGCAGTCTCTGCCCCCGCGCCTGGGTGTTCCTTCCCGGAGTCCCTTGGAGGGGAGCGGGATGAGCTTTCCTCCCCACCCCGACCAGGGCTACGGCAGCCGAAGACCTCCAGGACCAGCCACCACCATGCTGAGACCACTCTCCGCACACATGAAGGTACTGGCAGAGGGACAAAGCCACGCGGGTTCCGGGGTCGAGACCTCCAAGCCTACTCGAATTGGAGTCGAGCATCTTCCACCCAGATCCTCCAAATTCCAGTAGGCGGGGGTCACACCCACCACCTGGCCCCCTGGCGCCGTGTAATCCCATCAGCGGCCAAGACTCAGAGACTATAAAATCCAGATCCCGGACGAGAACAGTGCAGTCTGCCCCCGCGCCTGGCTGTTCCTCGCCGAGGCCCCTTGTAGGGGAGCGGGTTGAGCTTTCCTCCCCACCCCGACCAGGGCTCCGGCAGCTGAAGACCTCCAGGACCAGCCACCACCATGCTGAGACCACTCTCCGCACACATGAAGGTACTGGCAGAGGGACAAAGCCATGCGGGTTCCGGGGCCGAGACCTCCAAGCCTACTCGAATTGGAGTCGAGCATCTTCCACCCAGATCCTCCAAATTCCAGTAGGCGGGGGTCACACCCACCACCTGGCCCCCTGGCGCCGTGTAATCCCATCAGCGGCCAAGACTCAGAGACTATAAAATCTAGATCCCGGAACCGCGCGGCCGCGCGACATCTTAACAGAACTTTTTTTTATGACATCTTATTGTCTTATTCCTACTTTGGACAAACTTGCAGGCTATCGAATGTAGCCTGCCCACAGGGCAGAGTCTGGCAAACTCCCCGTGGCGTACCAAATATGACAAATACCAGTAACAATGATGGGTCTCATTCTCCTAAATAGCCTTGAATATAATCTCAGGGCAGGGGTGAGGGAGACGTTACTGGGGCCTGCTCGAGGCAATCGACGAATAACAGGATGATGAAATGAAAAAATGAAATGAAAAATTTATTTATTATTTCTTTTTTTTGGGGGGGGATCTCATTCCCCTAACCCTGAAGGCGTCACCAATATGGCAGCATTGAGAAGGTTGAGGAAGGAGAGGCTGATAAAATCTCAAGGCCGAACTAGGCTGCCAAAATGAAGGAAGACAAAAATGATTGTCTGTACTTTCAATGCACGTACACTAGCATCGGATGCATCCATCGAGGACCTGATGGTACAAGCACGAAAGATCAAGTACAACATGATTGGTCTGACCGAGACAAGAAGGCATCAATCACATCATGCTGTTTTTAACACTGGAGAAGAATTGTTCCTTGGAACATGAGATAAAAGAGTTGTCGGAGGCATCCGTGTCCTTTTCAATACGAACTTGGTCATAAGCATTGATTCATTCGAATGCTTAACAACCCGAATCAGACATTTACACTTGAATGGATGTGGCTCACTGCGTGCAGTTTCTATCTTCATTGTCTACGCACCAACATTCAATTATGATGAAGGAGAAATTGAGAAGTTCTACATGGAGCTAGAGAAGTTCTATAAAAAAGACCACGCTTTCTACAAGATCATTGTCAGTGATTTTAATGCCAAGACAGGGCTAAGAAGATCAGAAGAAGTACTCCACATTGGGACCTATGGCCTAGAATGGAACAAACAAGGTGAGAGACCGTCTGAGTTCATCATGTGAACCAAGACCATCCATGGTAACTCACAGTTCCAGAAAGCCAAATCTAAACGTTGGACATGGGAGTCTCCCAGTGGATGGATCCACAACGAAATAGACCACATCATATTCAATTGACGGTTTTGTCTGACCAATGTCGCTGTTGTCCCAAAATTCCAAACGGGATCGGACCACCGTCTCCTTCGTGCAAAATTCTACTTCACAGAGTGGGGAGAAAGGGCTGCAAAGTTCAAAAAGAGAACTCCCAGAAAGACCACCAACTAGGAGCTCTTTCCATGCTGCAACATGGAAAGATGCCATTGTTGACAACATTGATAAGGAATATAATCCACTGGTTCAGCACCTCCATGATTGTGTGAGGAACGCCAAGAGAGAGATAGCCACAAAAAGACAACTGTCTTCGAAAACTCTTGAGCTTATTCATCAATGTGGTTTGGCATATGCCTCAGGCAACCGCAAGCGAACATCTGAGCTCACAAAGCAGTGCAGAGATGCTATCAAGGAAGACCTCAAAGAGAGAAGAGCGGAAGTACTGGTAGATGTGGCAGAAGCTGGGAAAAGCATTCGTCATGCCTGCCTGTCCTTCGCCAACTACAGGACCAAGATGGCTGCCCTCCAACGTCCTAATGGATCTATCACATCTTTCAGAAGGGCTATGGAGAAGATTATTCATGACTTCTACTCATATCTCTTCGATAGCCATGTCTACCTGCCCACATACCAAATTCCACAGGATGGATATGTCATTCCCAATGTTCTCCCTTCTGAAATCTGAAACATCATTTAATTGGTAAAGAAACGAACAGCACCTGACCCAGACAAGGTCATACCTGAACACCTGAAGAACCTGCCGTCAGTACTCATCAATACGCTGGCTCGGCTCTTCACAGCTACCTTCTGAATGCAAGGTTCCGTCCCAGTGGAAAACCAGCAGGACTGTACTACTGTACAAGAAGGGAGACATCCACGACATTGGCAACTATCACCCAATCTGCCTATTGTCTGTCTTCTACAAGCTGTTCACCCGAGTCATCCTGAATAGGATTGGCAGAATACAATATGAAGGACAACCATGCGAGCAAGCTGGGTTCCACAAAGGATTCAGCACCATCGACCATATCCACACGATGTTCAAGATATCCAAGCTCATTGAGGTTTCTCGGGAGTTCAAGATGCTGCTCTGTCTAATGTTCATTGATTTAAAGAAGGCCTTTGATTCTGTTGAGATGGAAGCAGTCATGGAAGCCCTAGCCAATCAGGGCATTTAAACTCAATACTTTAGGATCCTCCTTGAGCTGTATTATGGTTTCACTATCAGGATCTTACCATACTAGAAAGAAGTAATCATCGATGTCAAGAAAGGGGTTCAGCAGGGTGACACCATTTCACTGAAACTCTTCAGTGCCACCCTCGAGAACATCATGTGAAGACTGGAATGGGAAGGAATGGGAGTGAAGATAGATGATCGGCAACTACACCACCTCCGCTTGGCTGATGACATCATTCTAATAACACTAAACATTAGCCAAGTGGCACAAATGCTGGCCTACTTCGACCGTGAGTGTGGAAATGTCGAACTACACCTGAATCTTATGAAGACAATGTTTATGAGAAACAGCCTTGTTCCTGATGCTCCATTCTCTCTCCACAGAATGACCATCTCCTAATGCAACAGTTATGTGTACCTAGGTCAAGAAGTCAACAAGACAAATGACCTGGAACCTGAGTTGTGCAGGAGGAAGAGAGCATCTTGGAATGCCTTCAAGAGCGTCAAAGATATAGCTAAGAGGACGAAGAACCTCCGGCTCTGGGTACATCTCTTTGATCCCACTGTTCTTCCTGCATTAACATACACCTCAGAGACCTGCGCCAAATGCAAACAGGATGAGAACGCTATTCAGGTCTCTCAAAGAAGAATCGAGAGATCTATGCTTGGAGTATCACATTTCACTCAAATGAGAGAAAGAATTCGGAGTTCCGACCTCCGTTGACGATCAAGAATCAGGGACGCTGTCTCATTTGCCAAGGCGTCAAAAATCAGATGGACTGGACACATAATGAGATTTGGAGACGACCGCTGGACTAGAGATGTTACTGACTGGATTCCACGGGATATCAAATGACTGCGTGGCCGTCCACCTAGGTCAGACTTCTTCATCAAGATCATGAACAATCAGTTTGAGGCTCTTCGTGTTCCTAGAACGAACAAACGCCATTGGGCAACACTAGCACTCGACAGGGAAATTGGAGACGTTACTGGCACCCGCTCGAGCAAATCGACGATTAATGGAAAGTCAAGTGAACAAGTGATTATTTCTTTTTGGACCACAATCAGTGGTGCTCAGGGTTAGCTCCTGACTCTGCACTCAGGGATGACTTCTGGCTGTTTATGGTACTGAGAATCAAACCTGGATCAACTGCATGCAAGGCAAAAATAAAAAAGCTCTACTTACTCTCTTACTGTTTTGGTCCCAGCAATGAGCCTTTTTAGATAATTTTTTCTGTTTGGAATTTTAGATTTATAAAAAATTATAAGGACAACATGAAAAGATCTTATATAACCTTGGTCTCTTTGTCAAAACTCACATTAATATTGATACTGTATCATTACATGAACTCTTTCTCTCTAAAGAATATATATATGTCTATATATATAGATATACATATATATATGTCTATATATATAATCCCCCCCGCACGGCAGAGCCTGGCAAGCTCCCTGTGGTGTATTCGATATGCCAAAAACAGTAACAACAAGTCTCACAATGGAGAGGTTACTGGTGCCCGCTCGAGCAAATCGATGAATAATGGGAGGACAATGCTACTTAAAACATACATATATGTATATATTCATTACTTTAGGTGTTCTATTATATTTCTTGCTCTTCCAGCACTAAGCATAGACTACCACAAAGTGTTTGATTTCATACATTCTGAGTTTACTATGGTCTACAGGAGTTTCTTACTCTTCTTTTGCTTCTCATGACATTGAAGATATCAGATTGACAGGGTGAGCTCCTGACAATGAACTCTGGAGAAGTAATAAAATCAAGATGTGATTTAAAGTAGTTACTTTCTCATTAGTCCTAAATTTTCCAGAAAGCATTAAGTTTGCATCTCCTCTGTGGACACAAATACCAGAGCTCAGTAAGACTCTGGTGCCAGTGAAGACTGAATCTCTCCAGAGAAAATGTCCAGCAGGAAAGAAAGGTGTGAATAATGACATAAAGGTAGGCATTAAAAGTTCCAAACTTTTCTCTTGACAACATCTTATTAATTGTGTCTCATGTACATAGAAGGCCCCACAAGGGCAAAACCCCGATAAAATCAACTTTTTCAAATCAAGCAGTGCACTTATCCAGCCTGAGATGGGGGCTGGGAAGAGGCACTCACACCTTAGCCTGAGGTGTGCACTTTCCCTCTGGATAAATTCATGTTCTTTCTGGAAAAGATTTTTCTTTCTTTCCTTCTTCATAATCTAGAAATTTTTAATTTTTTCACATCATTATTTTCCTTGTCCTTAAATTCTCTTTTCCTTTTCCAATTTAGGGCATACCTGGCTGTGCTCAGCAACCATTCTTACCATTGCTTGGGGCGGATCATATAATTTGCTGGGGATCAAACCTGCGTTGGTTGCATGTAAGGCAAGCATTTAATAATCTGGGTTGGCTGTGTTCATGGCAAGTGCTTTATCTGCTAAACTATCTCTCCAGTCTTAAAACCCTTTTCTGTTAGGGAAAGTGACATTTCTGCAAAACCTGGGCAAGGTTTAGGACTGACTTTACTTTTCTGAAAAGAGCAATTCTTCACTCCAATCTGAGCTTCACCACTCCCAGAAAAATTGGGTTACAGGGATCATTTCCCACAATGTGTAGAACAAATGTGATTTAGGTATAATTTGATGACTGGTTCATGGGGCTGGTGAACTGTAAGGTCTGTATCATGCAGTTGCTAATAGCAGAATTTCATCAGTCCTGAACTTTGCCAGACAATTCCCTGGGATGACTGAGATGGCTAAAAAGAAAAAAAAAGCAATAGAGGCTTCTCTCAGGGGAGTTCACCTCACCACGATAGGGGTAACAAAATAACCAAGCAGGTATTCTGGGATGGGTCAAGGATTTTCTAGTTGTAGTGCCAGAAATCCATAGCATAGTGATTTTCTTGAAGGAACAAATAACTTCACATATTGAGCATGCACAGGAAGATTGGTGATATTAAGAGGGAAGATAAACTCGTATAATGATCTTAACTTTTCTTAAATTTCAGTTACAGCAGGTCTTATTGTTCTTCCTACGGGCCCTCAAAGAAACAGCTGATATGTGGAACTGAATGTCATAATGAAGGTCAAGGTTAAAGAGAGGGCTGCAATGAACAAACAAGTGCAGATGTCACTTCGACTATACATTTTTGCCTCTCTGGGATATATTCCCAGGAGTGGTATTGCTGGGTCAAATGGGAGCTCAATTTCTAATTTTTTGAGAATCGTCCATACTGTTTTCCAGAAGGGCTGAACCAGTGGACATTCCCACCAACAGTGAAGGAGTGTCCCTTTCTCGCCACATCCACGCCAGCATCGGTTGCTTTTGTTCTTTTTGATGTGGGCCAGTCTCTGAGGTGTGAGATGGTATCTCATTGTGGTTTTGATCTGCATCTCCCTGATGATTAATGATGTAGAGCATTTTCTCATGTGCTTTTTTGCCATTCGGATTTCTTCTTTGAGAAAGTTTCTGTTCATTTCATTGCCCCATTTTTGGATGGGGTTGGATGTTTTCTTCTTGTGGAGTTTAACCAGTATTTTGTATATCCTGGATATCAACCCCTTGTCAGATGTGTATTCGGTGAATATCCTTTCCCATTCTGTAGACTGTCTTTGTATTTTGGTCACTGTTTCTTTGGAGGTGCAGAAGCTGAACATGTTTGCCACTCAATGCCTCTTTTGCAGACCACAACACCCAAAAGGAGAGAGAGAACACAGGGGATTGCCCTGCCACAGAGACGGGGGGATGGGGGGATGGGGATGGGAGGGATATTATCCATGGTGGTGGAAAATGGGCACTGGTGGAGGGATGGGTATCTGATCATTGTATAATTGAAACCAAAGCACAAAAAATTGTAAATCTACAACTTTAAAAAAAATAAAATAAAATAAAGGGAAAAAAAAAAAAAAAAAAAGAGAAAGACTGTTTGGAACAAAGTACCATTAAAATGAAAAAGTTATTTCAGAGGTCTCCAAATATGTTCATTCCTTGATCGGTTTAATTTATTCAATAGAGCCAACCTTCCATGCCAGACATTTCTTTGGCTATCCTTATTGCAGCCTTTCATTATGACTTCAGAATAAAACAAATTTAGGTCAAATATCAGATCCCTGCAGGGAGATTACCTGGGCCTTTTGTCTGATATAATCTCGGCACCTGACAGCTCACTGCTCTTCAGGGAAATCCAGGGCAGCTGTTTTCCATAATATTCAAAATTTAGTGCCTTAGATTGAGTCAAGTGCTTTGCAACTGCTACTTTCTCCTCCTCCGCAATGATCTTGCAAACTAAGGACTTTCCTGGCAGTTCTGACTTAATTTCTAGAGTTCTAAGACCTGTGAGAACAGGTGGTGGGCTTGATTCTTTGCTTTAGCAAAGTACTTTATATGAATTAGGAACCATAACATACATATCACTGGAGGAAGGTACGTATTAGAAAGTAAGATTGAGTTCAAAATCATATCCGCCATTTACGCTTGTGCAATTAGAGAAGTTCTTTCAGCTACTTTAGAGAAGCTATAAATACTTTTGAGATTCCCCGTTGAAATATTGGAGACTAATTCTCCTCATAGAGACCCCATAGGAAGATTGTGAACATTATATGTGGCAAAGTATTACAGCTCTTAATATGGCTTCTGGACATTGCATGCATTTGACAAAGTTTAAGAACAACGGACATTATGATAGACTCTTGTAAGAGTCATAAACTACAGCAAGTGATTCCAAGTTTTCTCATCTGTTTAATCTCTGAGATAACTTAATGAGCTAAGTAGAATATTATTGTACCCATTATAGATGAAGAAGCTGAAGCACAGATTGGTAAATGACTTTCCTCAAGTCAAATCAAAAGATGATTAAATTAAACTCCAGTGATTTCTGAATCTTTGCTATTTTGGCTTTGTTTTTTTGTTTTGTTTGGTTTGGTTTTTGTCCATACCTAGCAGAGCACAGATCTTACTCCTGGCTCTGTGCTCAGGAATAATGCCAGATCGTACTCAGGGATAATATGCAATGCCAGGCACCAAACACAGTTTCAGTGTGATGGCAAGTATCTTATCCCCTGCCCTGTCTCTCTAACCTGAATCTTCGCTTTTAAGCTACTTTTTCTCGCCTCCGCTTTTAAGCACTGATAACAAATAACTGATAACCACAGTAATAATAATGAAAATATTATTTGTTGCTAACAAAACTTTTCATTTCTATTAATGTATGAATAAGGATATCCTTAATATGCACATTTACCTAACAATATTTTAAATGTCCTAGTGTATGCAAAAAATGAAGCAAATATACATAATAGGAAATAAATATATACATAATAGGAAGATTATGATTTTTTTCAGATATTGATTCACTAGCCTGAAAATCTGACATTTAAAAAATTTAAGTTCAAAGAAGAAAAGAAAGGCTGGGTTGGCAAAAGTTAAAATTCTCTATCTTTAAAAATATAAAGAAACTTTACAAAATATATTGTAGGGCCCACATGCTGCAATGGCTGTAGAATCCATTTTGCAGTGGTCAATCCTGTGTCCAGTGTTGCTTGAGTGTCACCAGGGTCAATACGAGTTAATAAATTACCACAAAAACTAATTGTGTGCAGCAAACATTTCAATTGATTAATTTATTTTTAATTTAAGCTCTATTAAAGTGTAAGTGACATAAAATTATAATAAACTATACATCATGATAATTAGCTTATACATTATAAAATAATCCCTCCAATCTGGTTAATTAACTCATTCATTACCTTTACATACTTTACACATTTCCCCATTTTTGAGGACATTTAATTTCTACTCTCTTCAAAAATTTCAGTTATAAAATGTAATTTTACCAATTACAATCACATACTCACGACCTTTTACATAGATCTGACTTTATCCCCCTTAAAGCTGAATTTTGATAGCCTGTAAACAAATTCTCTTTATTTTGTTCACCACTCATCCCCCTGAAACCACATTTCTACTTGCTATTTCTAAGTGAGACCTTTATTTAGGTACTACATAAAGTGCTGAAAGTGAAACTGAAGCATTTCTTCCTCTTCAATTTTTGGAAGAGTAAAAAGTATTAAATCTTTGAAAAAGATAGGTAATAAATCTTCATTTAAATCTTCATTTACTATTTGGTAGAATTCACCAGTGAAACTTTCTTAGTCTATTATTTTGGAGGACTTTTTGATGAGTTTTTTCAATCTCTGTATTACTGATTCATCTCTTCATAACTTCAATTTTTTCATGTTTCACCTTTGGAAGGTTGTATTATTTTAATAATTTATTCTTTTATTCTGGGGCTGGAGCAATAACACAGTTGGTAGGGCATTTGCCTTCCATGTTGCGAACCCGGCCGACCTGAGTTCAATTCCTCCGCCCCTCTCGGAGAGCTGGGCAAGCTACCAAGAGTATCTCGCCTGCCTGGCAAAGACTGGCAAGCTACCCTTGACGTATTCGATATGCCAAACACAGTAACAACAAAGTCTCACAGTGGAGATGTTACTGGTCCCGGCTCAAGCAAATTGATAATGGGAGGAAAGTGCTACAGTGCTATTTTTTTATTCTAAGTTGTTCAATTTTCAGAAGATTTTTATAGTATGTCTTATGATCTTGTGACATTAATTATAAAGTATTGTCATATAATTGTAATTTTATTCACTTAGGTTTACTCTATGTTTTTCTACTGAAGTCTTAAAGGAAATCATTTTGTCAATGTTTTCAGAATCTATGCACTTTTTCTGTTGTTTTATTATTCTCTATTTTATTTCCATCTTAACCCTTCCTTCTAGTAACTTTAGAGTTAATTTGCTCTTTTTTAATAGTTCATTATAATACAAGATTATTTTTTTAAAGTTTATTTATTTATTTTTTAACTGCACAAAGCCAACATGGCCGACCTGAGTTCGATTCCTCCTCCTCTCTTGGAGAGCCTGGCAAGCTACCAAGAGTATCTTGCCCACACGGCAGAGCCTGGCAAGCTACCCGTGATGTATTCGATATGCCAAACACAGTAACAACAAAGTCTCCAATGGAGATGTTACTGGGCCCGCTTGAGCAAATCAATGAACAACGGGAGGACGGTGACGGACAGTGACAGTGAATCACCATGAGATAGTTACAAGCTTTCATGTTTGGGTTACAATTACACAATGGTCAAACACCCATCCCTCCACCAGTGCATATTCCCCACCACCAATATCCCCGGTATACCCCCCTTTCCCACCCTCTGCCTGCCTCCATGGCAGACATTATCCCCCATAATCTCTCTCTACTTTGGGGCATTATGGTTTGCAATACAGACACTGAGAGGTTATCATGTTTGGTCCTTTATCTACTTTCTGCTTCTGCACACATCTCCCATGCCGACCAATTCCTCCAGTCATCATTTTCTTAGTGATTCCTTCTCTATTCCAGCTGCCTTCTCCCCTTTGCTCATGAGGCAGGCTTCCAGCCATAGAGCAATCTACCTGACCTGTGTATATCTACTATCCTTAGGTGTCAGTCTCCTGTTATGTTAATTTATACTCCACAAATGAGTGCAGTCCTTCTATGTCTGTCCCTCTCTTTCTGACTCATTATACTTAACATGATACTTTCCATGTCTATCCATTTATAAGCAAAATTCATGACTTCAACATTCCTGACAGCTTCATAGTATTCCACTGTGTAGATGTATCAAAGTTTCTTTAACCAGTCATCTGTTCTAGGGCACTTGGGTTTTTCCCAGATTTGGACTTTGTGAACAGTGCTGTAATGAACATATCAGGGCAGATGTCATTTCTACTGTGCTTTTTTTCATCCTTGGATATACACCCTTTATTTGGTGCTCCCTTCTCTATCTGAGCTGCCCTTTCCCCTGGAGTGCCCGGCTGGCCTCTAAGCCATGGAGTAATCCTCCTGGTACTGATCTCGGCTATTCTTGGGTATTAATCTCATATTTTGTTACTTTATGTCCCCCAGATGAATGCAATCTTTTTATGTCTATCCCTCTCTTTCTGACTCATTTCGCTTAGCATGATACTTTCCATATTGTACCACTTGTATGTAAAGTTCATGACTTCATCTTTTCTAACAGCTACATAGTACTCCATTGTGTAGATGTACCAAAGTTTCTTTAACCAGTCATCTGTTCTTGGGCATTCAGGTTTCTTCCAGTTTCTGGCTATTGTAAAGAGTGCTGCAATAAACAAATAAGTGCAGATGTCACTTTGACAATACATTTTTGCCTCTCTGGGATATATTCCCAGGAGTGATATTGCTGGGTCAAATGGGAGCTCAAGTTCTAATTTCCTGAGAATGGTCCATACTGTTTTCTAAAAGGGTTGAACCAGACGGCATTCCCATCAACAGTGAAGGAGTGTCCCTTTCTTGCCACATCTACGGCAACATCAGTTGCTTTTGTTCTTTTGGATGTGGGCCAGTTTCTGAGGTGTGAGATGGTATCTCATTGTGGTTTTGATCTGCATCTCCCTGATGATTAATGATGTAGAGCATTTTCTTATGTGATTTTTTGTCATTCAGATTTCTTCTTTGAGAAAGTTTCTATTCATTTCATTGCCCCATTTTTTGATGGAGTTGGATGTTTTATTCTTGTGAAGTTCAAACAGTACTTTATATACCCTTGATATTAACCCCTTGTCAGATGTGTATTCAGCAATTATCCGTTCCCATTCTGTAGACTGTCTATGTATTTTGGTCACTGGTTCTTTGGAGGTGCAGAAGCTTCTTAGTTTAAGATAGTCCCATTTATATGTCTCTGTTTTCACTTGCTTGGCCAGTGGCGTGACATCTTTGAAGATACCATTAGCTTCAACGTCATGGAGGGTTTTGCCATCTTTGTCTTCAATGTACCTTATGGTTTCCGGTCTGATGTTGAGGTTTTCAATCCATTTCGATCTTACTTTTGTACATGGTGTTAGGCAGAGTTCTGAGCCCGTTTTTTGCATGTAGCCATCCAGATTTGCCAGCACCATGTGTTAAAGAGGCTTTCCTTACTCCACTTCACTTTACTAGCACCTTTATCAAAGATTAGATGATCATATGAATGAGGGGAGATGTCAGTGTATTCAACCCTGTTCCATTGGTCTGCAACTCTGCCTTTGTTGCAGTACCATGCTGTTTTAATTATTACTGCTGTGTAGTAGAGATTGAAATTAGGGAGGTTGATTCCTCCCATTTTCTTTTTCGCAAGGATTTGTTTAGCTATTCGTGGGGGCTTATTGTTCCATATGAATTTCAGGAGTGTTTGCTCCATTTCTTTGAAGAATGTCATGGGTATCCTTATAGGGATTGCATTGAATTTGTACAGTGCTTTTGGAAGTATTGCCATTTTGACAATGTTAACTCTCCCAACCCATGAGCAGGGGATATCTTTCCATTTTCTCATGTCCCCTTTTATTTCCTGAAGTAACGTTTTGTAGTTTTCTTTGTACAGGTCCTTTACTTCCTTAGTTAAGCTGATTCCTAGGTACTTGATATTCAGGGACACAATTGTGAACGGGATTTTTTTTTTATGTCATTTTCCTCTCTCTCTCGCTGTTTGCGTATAGGAAAGCCATGGACTTTTAGGTATTGATTTTATAGCCAGAAACTTTAGTATACAAGGCTATTATTTTGAGGAATTTCTTGGTGGAGGTTATAGGGTTCTCTAAGTATAGTGTCATATGATCTGCGAATAGTGAGAGCTTGAATTCTTCCTTTCCTACCTGGATGCCCGTAATATCTTTTTCTTGACTAATTACTATTGCAAGTACTTCCAGTACTATATTGAACAGCAGTGGAGATAGCGGGCATCCTTTTCTTGTCCTTGATCTTAGAGGGAAGGCTCTCAGTTTTTCCCCATTTAGGATGATGCTCTCTGTAGGCTTGTGGTAGATGGCTTTAACTATGATGAGGAAATCCCCCTCTATATCCATTTTGGCTAGGGTTTTCATCATAAAGGGGTGCTGGATCCTGTCAAATGCTTTCTCTGCATCTATTGATATAATCATATGCTTTTTATCTTTTCTTTTGTTGATATGATGGATTATGTTGATTGATTTCTGAACATTAAACCATCCGTGCATCCCTGGGATGAATCCTACTTGGTCATGGTGTAAGATCTTTTTGATGAGTAGTTGGATTCTATTTGCTAGTAGTTTCTTGAGGATCTTTGCTTCTGTGTTCATCAGGGATATCGGTCTGTAATTCTCTTTCTTTGTGGTATCTCTGTCTGCTTTTGGTATCAGTGTGATATTTGCTTCGTAGAAACTCTTCAGAAGTGTTTTTGATATTTCAATTTCGTGGAAAAGCTTAAAGAGGACTTGCAGTAAGTCCTCTTTAATGATTTGAAAGAATTCACTAGTGAATCCATGTGGGCCAGGACTTTTGTGCTTGGGGAGATTTTTTATTACCATTTCAATTTCTTGATGGTGATAGGTCTGTTCAGATATTACAGGTCTTTTTGGTTCAGCCTTGGGAATCTGTAGGAGACTAGAGATTTATCCATTTCCTCGAAGTTTTGATGTTCTGTGGCATAAAGCTTCTCAAAGTACTCCCTGAGGATCCTTTGAATTTCTGTAGTTTCTGTTGTAATGACCCCCTTTTCATTTCTGATTTGGTTTATTAAGGTTTTCTCTCTCCCTTTCTTTGTGAGTTTTGCCAGAGTCTTATCGATCTTGTTAATTTTCTCAAAGAACCAGCTCTTGGTTTTATTGATCTTTCAGATTGTTTTTTGGGTTTCCATCTCGTTAATCTCTGCTCTGAGTTTTATTATTTCCTTCCTCCTGTTCGGGTTTTGGTCCTTTTGTTGGTCCTTCTCCAAGCTTTTAAGCTGGAAGGTTAGGTTATTTATGTGGGCTTGCTCCTCCTTTCTGAGGAATTCTTGTAGAGCTATAAACTTTCCTCTTAACACAGCTTTTGCTGTGTCCCATAAGTTTTGGTAACTCATGTCCTCATTTTCATTTGTTTCTAGGAATCTTTTGATTTCCTCTTTGAATTCCTTTCTAAGTCACTCGTTGTTCAATACTGCACTGTTTAATTTCCAGGTGTTTGATTTAGTTTTCTGTTTTTGTGTGTGATTTACTTCTAATTTCAGCGCATTATGGTCTGAGAAGATTGTTGATAGTCTCTATCTTCTTAATTTTATAGAGTTATGTTTTGTGGCTCAGCATGTGGTCTATCTTGGAAAATGTTCCATGTACGCTTGAGAAGAATTTGTATTCAGCTTTTTGAGTATGAAGTGTCCTGTATATATCTACTAAGTCCCTTTCTTCCATTGTTTCCCTCAGATGAAGTATATCCTTATTAAGCTCGAGTCTGGTTGATCTATCAAGGGGTGATAAAGCAGTGTTGAAGTCTCCCACTAATATTGTGTTGCTATTGATATCTTTCTCAAATCTATGAGTAGTTGTTTTAAGTACTTTGCTGGTCCCTCATTAGGTGCATGTACATTTATTATTGTAAGTTCTTCCTGTTGTACAGAACCTTTGATCAGTAGGAAATGACCTTCACTGTCTTTTGTGACCTTCACTCTGAAATCGATGTCGTCTGATATTAGGATGGCTACCCCAGCTTTTTTATGGGAGCTGTTTGCCTGTAGGATTGTTTTCCAGCCTTTGACTCTGAGTCTGTGTTTGCTTTGACTATTGAGATGTGTTTCTTGCAGGAAGCATAATGTTGGGTTCAATTTTCTAATCCATCCTGTCACTCTGTGTCTTTTAATTGGTGCATTTAGCCCATTGACATTGAGAGAGATTATTGTTATGGGATTTTATCCCATTGTTCTGTTAAAATTTGGTGTATTTGAGGGGCCTGTCTTGCCTTAAAGTAGCCCATTTAGTTGTTCTTGGAACCATGGCTTTGAATCTATGAAGTTCCTGAGCTGTTGTTTGTCTGTAAAACTGTGTGCTGTTCCTTCTGTTATGAATGAGAGTCTCGGTGGGTAAAGTATTTTTGGAGAGGCATTTATTTCATTGAGTTTTTTCACTATATCCCACCACTGTTTTCGGGTCATGAGGATTTCATCAGACAAATCAGCTGTGAATCTTAAGGATGCTCCTTTGTAGGAAATTTCTTTCTTTGATCTTGCTGCTTTCAGAATTTTGTCTCTGTCTAAGGTTTTTGTCATTTTGATCAGTGTTGGAGTACGAGGAGCTTAGGTTTATCAGGTCGCTCGCATCACAGTGCTCCCTAGTCACTCCCATTACTTTGTCTGTCTGTAACCACTTCTATGCTCTCTTTCCCAACCAATTTGTAAGGTCTCATCCTGCTTAGACACTGAAGCTGTACTGTAAGTTAATATCGCCTTTCTCCTCTCCTTATGTCTTTTGAGCAGTTTACTTTAACGCAATGTCCTTTTGTATAGATACAGGAAGACAATTAATTAATATGCTTTGTAACTTAGGAATTGATTGGCTTTGAATATTATTCACTCCTGGGCATCTGCCTTCTCAACTTAAGCTTCAGTTGTCTTCACTTCCTAGCACGCCAAGGGCAGGGTCCCGACGTGGGACTGGATGGAACCAGGGCAAGCTGGTAAGTTATGTGCTACCCTGGCAGCGTGATGGGCCAGGCCAAGGTGCCACAATTCTTAACTATAAGTTAAAAGTTTGATCATAGGCAAATGCTGTCATGATCCAAAAGTAACGACGAAACTAGGACCCTGCTGCTAGGGATAGGAAAGATATCTGGCCTGAGCACTGCAGTCTGAGATTGAGATGGCCCTGGGAGAGCAATTCTATAAGCTCAAAGTATTTCTTACTGTGTCCATACAAAATGATTTATATTATGTATGCTTATATGTTGGTCGGACAAGGAGAGGAGAAACACATCCAGGGAAATCTGTTCTAGGGTGGGTTGATCTGCTAAATGAAAATCTGTCCTAGAAGCAGTTTTCCTGCGTGTCCTGACTAGCTTGGATGAGACTGAACTTTCTCCCCTTCAAACTGCCTTCAGTAAATGATTTCAGTATATTGAGGCAGTTTCCCTTTTCTCACAGAAACCTAGCTGGTCTTAGATATGCAGATCTCAGGTGCTAGGCAGGACTGATCTTTGGGATGTAGATTCCCAGCTCTAGCCAGGCTGGTCTTTGGTATGCGAAGCTCAGATACTTGTCTTTGGGATGTAGCTTCCAAGCTCTAGCAGACTGGTCTTTGGGAGGCAAATCAAAGTGCTTACAGCTTGTGAAAGTGCTTGTGAAAGGTTTCAGTTTGGCTTTGTATCTTCTTTCTGGAGGGGAGACCAGAATTACTGGCCTGAATGTAAGGAAACAATGTGGATGTAAAGAAACAATGTATGGTTTGCTGCCTCAACATTCATTCTGTATCTCCTTTTGATGACATCACTATATTGCGCCTTTTAGAGGTTCTATGATCTATATAAGGGGATCTTCGGGGCTCTCAAAGTGTGCACGTGCTTGAGGATTCCTGAGGCCTCCATGACATTCATCTCTTCCATGCAATAAACTGCTGCTAAGACCAACCTGCTTGGCCTCGTTTCCTTCCTTAGCCTGACCATCGCCATCGACATCCCTGGAGTGGGGAAACGGCCTGACCGCCGGCCATTTTATTTTTGTGTTTTTACACAGATCAGGATGTGTTTTGGGGTATTTTTATTCGGATTTCTTCTAGCTGGTACCCTTCGGGCCTCCTGAATGTGGTCACAAGTTTTCTTCAGCTCTGAAAACGTTGTAGCGATGATGTCTTTGACAGTTTCTTCTTCATCAGGGTTTTCTTCCTGTCCCTCTGGGATTCCAATAATTCTTATGTTACCCCTCTTGGCTTCATCACAATCTTCTCTTGTCATCTGTTCCCGAATTGTGAGTCTCTTTTCCATTTTCTGCTCTTTTCTGGAGAGTCTCTGAACTTCATCTTCGAGCTCACTGATTCTGTTCTCAGTAGCTGTTACTCTGCTGCTGAGGCCTTCCACTGAGTTTTTCAATTCGCCTACCAGGTTTTTCAGGTCTGACATTTCCGTTTGCATTTTCCTCATTTCTGCCTTCAAATCCTCTTGTCTTATATTGACATTGCTTTCCATTGTTTCTTTTAGTTCCCTAAGCATCCTAAGTAGCTCCCTACTGAATTCCTTGTCAGAGAGGTTGTCTAACACTGCAGTACTGTTGGTGTCTTCTGGGCTAGCCTCTTCAATAAGAAAGTTTGGTGGGTTTTTACATTGCTTTACCATTGTGACCAGTGTGGATTAGTCCTTCACATTCACTGTTACTATTCTGCTTGATATGCAGAGTGAGTTAAGATAGGCTTAACGAGTTATTGGCTATTGTGTTTCTAGTGGTTGAGCTAACCTAGAGAAGGTTCCATCTAAGAGGGTAACTTATGGTTCTTATGGTATATATATATTCTCCTAGTGGGAGAATAATTTGCGGCTGCTTTAGTAGCCGTGACTCCGGAAAGGGTCCCTGGCCCTGGGCATCGGGCAGTACCTGTTCGAATGAGGAGAGAGTGCCCGGAGCCATTCAGCTTTGTTTTCGCGAGATGTGCCTCAGTTCCCTGTCCTGCGCAGATCCAGGGGGAAAACCGGCTGTTCTAGGGGATCAAGCTATCTGCGCATGCCCAGAAAGAGTCCCTGGCCCTGGGCGCCAGCAGTACCTGTTTGAATGAGGAGCCCTTCTTAAATTTTTTAAGAATTTTTTGGGAGTTACCATATGATCTATTCTGAAGGATGTTTCATGTGCACATGCCAAGAATGTGAATTCTCCTGCTGTTGGTGAAATATCCTGTAAATATTAAGTTCATCTGATCTAGCATGTTATTAAGTCTAATGTTTCCTTATTGATTTTCTGTCTGGATGATCTATTCATTGTTGAAAGTGGAGTATTGATATCCTCTACTGTTATTGTGTTGCTGTCTATTTCTCTCTTCAGGTACATTAATATTTGCTTTATGCATTAAGACATTTCTATGCTGAGTACATAAATGTTTGCAAATGTTTCTTTCTATTATTAGATTGACACTGTTATCATTATATAATGACTTTCTTTGGCTGTTGTTATAGTATAGGGATTAAAATCTATTTTTGTGGCATTGAAGTACCAAAGATCAAACCAGAGTTTGTAGAAGGGAATAGAAAGTTTTCACAAACAGAAGATGGCAGTGAACATATTATGTTCAGTGTCAGTAACTAAGAGATCACCTGAACTGCCCTGACATACAGTCCTGGATCAATGAATCTCAGCTATTAAAGCTGACAAGAACTGAATATCTGTGATCAGGCCCTGCTCTTGTCAATTTATAGACATATTTCTTCCTGGCTCTGTAACTTTGAAGATGTGAAGTTCAACACTAGACTAGAACACAAATATATCGAGAACTTCAAAATACTACAAGCAGCATTTAAGAATATGGGTACTAACAAAATAGATACTGTGGACAAATTAGGCAAAGAAATGTTGCAGAATAATTTTGAATTCTTTTCAGTAATTCAAAAACTTTACGGCTCAAACTAATTTGGGAAAAACTATGAGTTCAATAACACATCCAGATTCAGCCAAAGAGAAGGACAACATGGAGGGCGGGATCCACAGATCCCGAAGGAAAAAAAAAATAAATAAAAAACAGGTTCCAAAAAGAGCCGAGATCATCGGGAAGCCCCAGATGGGGTAGGTACCGCATCCCGCCTCCCCCAGATGGAACCCCGGTGACCAGAAGCCTCTACAACCACAGCTCGAGTATGCGGGAACTTGGACTTTTCCTCAAATCTGCCGGGACTACAACACCCAGGTAACCTCAGATTCCGGAAGTCACGCCCACAGCCCGCCCCCCAGCGCCATATTTACAGCATTCAGCCAAAGAGAAGGACAACATGGAGGGCGGGTTCCACAGATCCTGAAGGAAAAAAAAATAAATAAAAAACAGGTTCCAAAAAGAGCCGAGATCATCGGGAAGCCCCAGATGGGGTAGGTACCGCATCCCGCCTCCCCCAGATGGAACCCCGGTGACCAGAAGCCTCTACAACCACAGCTCGAGTATGCGGGAACTTGGACTTTTCCTCAAAACATCTCTCTATATACAAAGTGGTCCATGGGAAGTAAACCACCCAACGTTTCTCTCTGAAAATCATAGTTAAGCTTGGAGCATGGCCACAGCCCCAGAAACACAAGGACTTAATGCATAACCCAGCAGCTTGGAGCAGAAAAGTGAACGGGCTATGCGTTAATCCAGGCCATCATGACTGTCCGGAGGGGAAAGGGTGTTGCCCCATTCGCCCTCTCCTCTCTGGAAAGAAAGATGGCGGCCACATGGGAGCCTTGTGGACAGCAGGTATGAGCCGGGGGTGTGGGGGCGACTAAAACCTCATGGGAAAGGGGGCGTTCCGGTCCGTCCTTCACGCCGTAACGAGGTCACCAGTTGCCCGCCGCGAGCGGCTCTCCAGCAAGGCCACGGCCCCAGAAGCACAAGGACTTAATGCAGAACCCAGCAGCTTGGAGCAGAAAAGTGAAAGGACTATGCGTTAATCCAGGCCATCATGTCTGCCCGGAGGGGAAAGGGTGTTGGTCCCTTCCACCCTCCTCCCTCTGGAAAGAAAGATGGAGGCCACATGGGAGCCTTGTGGACAGCAGGTATGAACGGGGGGTGTGGGGGCGACTAAAACCTCATGGGAAGGGGGGCGTTCCAGTCCGTCCTTCACGCCCTACCGAGGTCACCAGTTGCCCCCCACGAGCGGCTCTCCAGCACGGCCACAGTCCCAGAAGCACAAGGACTTAATGCAGAACCCAGCAGCTTGGAGCAGAAAAGTGAAAGGACTATGCGTTAATCCAGGCCATCATGTCTGCCGGAGGAGAAAGGGTGTTGCCCCATTCGCCCTCTCTTCTCTGGAAAGAAGGATGACGGCTGCATGGGAGCCTTGTGGACAGCAGGTATGAGCCGGGGGAGCGGGGGCGACTAAAACCTCATGGGAAGGGGGGCGTTCCGGTCCTTCATGCCCTACTGAGGTCGCCAGTTGCCCCCCACGAGCAGCTCTCCAGCACGGCCACGGCCCCAGAAGCACAAGGACTTAATGCAGAACCCGACAGCTTGGAGCAGAAAAGTGAACGGACTATGCGTTAATCCAGGCCATCAGGTCTGTCCGGAGGGGAAAGGGTGTTGCCCCAGTCGCCTTCTCTCTGGAAAGAAAGATGGCGGCTGCATGGGAGCCTTGTGGACAGCAGGTATGAGCCGGGGGAGCGGGGGCGACTAAAACCTCATGGGAAGGGGGGCGTTTTGGTCCGCCCTTCACGCCCTACCGAGGCTACCAGTTGCCCCCCACTAGCAGCTCTCCAGCACGGCCACGACTCCAGAGCACAGAAACCAATTTCTTAACTATCTGACTTTCATTAGAAATACTTCCAGGGTCAATAAGTAAAATAGCAGAAATCCAAAACCAACATATAATTCTTGAACCCAGCTGTAGACAGCAAATCACTTCACAATGCTTTGTCAGCATGTCTGACTTGGGGGGGTTGGTAAACTCTAAATAACAGTGGCGAATCTTTTATTGAAACAATGAATCTAATCAAAGCAGATAGAGTGTTAACTAGAATTCATCTGCCCCACAGGGACTGGGAGAGGTGGGGGTGGGGTTTTATTGGGGTTCTTCATGGTAAAAAATAAGTTTTGGTAAAGGGAAATGTGCTTGATATTTGCATGACTGAGACCTAAATCTGAAAGCTTTGTAACCTTTCCCATGGTGATTCAATAAATAAATAAAAAAAAATAGCACATCCAGAGACTCAATGTCTGTCTCAGGATTCTCAATCTGCTCCAACTGATGTTGTAGTTATAGATCTATAACCATATGTCTAAGTTATAGATGGATATTAGACTTACATAGCCAGTATCTACAATCTGATAAATAGATCACCCAATCTATCTAACATCCATATATCCATCTATTTATATTTATAGAGTATATGCATATAAGTATGTGTGCACTTAAAATATATGGATGTATACTTAATTAAAGTTTGAGTATATTTATTACATCTTTTTAGCTCTTTAACTGTTATAATTACATATTGGGTTCTACTCTAAAATTTTTCTCCTCTCCCAGAGTAAAAAATAAAGATCTCTTTGTATTCTGCCAACCGGACTCTGACTTTAATCCACGGCTGAGGATTGATCACTTCATCACTTAATTTCATTTATATATTCATAACATTAATTTCACACAGAAATATTCAATAAGCTTATAATGACTAATTCTATATTTCTTAATTATCTGGTACATTGTATAGTTTTGTATTTTCCCATTTACTTGGCATATCATTCCTGTAAATCACTCTTTTTATAGTCCTAAGTAACCCTCTAGATATATCTACTAACATTTTTCAGGTCCTCAATATTGAATATCCAACAGGTGGCCCCATTTTACTCAAAAATCTGATTTTAGACCTTTTCTTTTCGGTCCTTTCTATGAATCTTTATGAGTTCTCTGCAACACAAGTTCAGATACAAAGAGTTGCAAATAGGAGATTTATTAGAGAATACTTTTCAGAATCTACACTTTCAAGGGAGAGAATATTAGACAAATTGGGCAAATTGTTACAATTAGCAATTGTAGGATAATATTGCTTTGCCCTTTCTCCCTTGCCACAAGGAGCTTAGTTTCATCAGGTTACACCTATCACAGTACTCCTGCATCACTCCCATTCCTTTGTTTATCTGTAACTACTTCTCTCTGCTCACTTCCCCAACTAGTTAATCAGCTTTTCCCCCTTATCAAACTCTTAATTTGTAAGGTCAGATCCTTCTAGGACACTGAAATTATATTTTAAGTTAATACTGCCTTTCTCCTCTCCTTATGTCTTTTGAATAGTTTAGTGCAATATCCTTTTTGTATAGATACAGGAAGACATCAAGGTCTAGTTCTATGGCAGTAGGAAGTAACATATGAAAGAGTGATCCACATTCATGGAATATGCCTTACAATAAACCTGGGCCCACTCGAGCAAATCGATGAACAACGGGAGGACAGTGACAGTGATACCTACAGGAAGTAGACTCCTTTTAGAATGCAATTTGTTTGCATGATTTTGTCAGGCATAAGCATGAAGGAAAGTTACTAGAGAATTGAAGTTGGGCAGCCAGATTGACTAATTTAGTATCTTATTCCTCCCACTAGTGCACTGAAATTTGAACCTGCTTGTTCAGGAACATGTGGCACTTGCTATGACCTTTTATCTTTCTCTGCTTTCTAAATTTTTATAGTGTTATCTTTTTTGCCTTTCATGTTTAAATGTATGTTTTTAATTATAAAAAATTGTAACTTATTCCATTCTTAGACCATATAATGAGATAGGATTTCAATAGGCTTAGTGGCAAAATGAATATCCCTTGGATGGCAAATTCAACAGATTTATGACATACTGTGAATATGTAACATCTGGAAATAACTTAGGGCTAAAACCTCCTGGGAAGTATTGAACATAATTTTAATTGTACATAGGTATTTGAAATTTGTTAGGTGAAACTAAAGGGTACTTATGCTTTCTGACTTTCAAGGAAAATTCAAGCCATTGTTTTGTTGTAGCATATTTTTACTCATTTCTTTCCATTACCTATTCTCTGTCTTTTAAGATACTTACATTCTGTTGTCCTGGTTGGCCAGTAATTCATGAAGTGTCTATTATAGCAGCCTGAGAATTAAAATGTGATTCAAATCACCAAATGAACAATTTTCTGTAATTTATGGTAGGCATATGACTTAAATGGACAGATTGATGTTCTGTCCTGTGATTCATATTTGAGCACTTGAAGACAGGCACTTTTTTTTAAAACAAAGTTTGCTAAACTGAGAAGAATTTAATATGAGATTGCAGTAGCCCTTTTCCTCATGGAAGGAGAGACTCTACATATAGTAGAAAAAGAGTTTAACACAGAGAGCTAAGAAACAAAATTCAAGACAAAATATTTATATCATTTGGGAACTTGTGTCCTTATATACTTGAAATTGCCATTAAATTCAGACATTTTTGCTTACACAAGAATATACATATTTTCCTTTTGCTCAAGATAACTTTAAATAGTTCTGTCTCTTGTGACCAAACATTCCTTACTAAATAGATCATTGGTGTGCTGGTTGCTCATTGCCCATTCTCCTTCATCTCTTTTTGGTATTTCCTCGAGATCATTGGTCCCTGTTCCCCCAGATATCTTTTTCTTAATATGTTTGAGCTGCTATAATCAGATATCACAGACTGTATAATTGACAAGCAACACAAATAGGTCATTTATATTTCACGGTCATGGTTCTCCCGTTGTTCATCAATTTGCTTGAGCAGGCCCAGTAACTTCTCCATCGTAAGACTTGTTGTTACTGTGTTTGGCATATTGAGTACCTCACGGGGAGCTTGCCAGGCTTTGCTGTGCAGGCGAGATACTCTCGGTAGCTTGCCAGGCTCTCCGAGAGGGGCGGAGGAATCACACCTGGCTCGGCCGGCACGTGGGCTGGCTGCACGCAAGGCAAACGCCCCACTTCTGTGCTATCACTCCAGCCAATTTATATTTCAGGACAATGGAATTCTAATGTCAGGGTGGAGACCTGGCTATGTGAGGGCTCTCTTCCAGGTCGCAGAATTCTGATTGTATCTTAACTAAGCCACGGGGTCCGGAAAACTCATTGAACACTCTTTCATAAGAACAGTTGTCCTAGACCCACTCATGAGAGTTTTATCGTCATGGTCTACTCACCTATCAAACATTGCCCTTTCAAATGCCATCAATGTTGGAGGTTAGAATTTCAACATACAAATTTTGGAGGGACTTAAGTGTTTAAACTTTTTTCCCATTTGATCTCTGTTACTTTTCACTGATTTCAGACCCTTTATTTCTCACAATACAAGAAGCAAAATCCAGAAATCACAAGTTGATCCCATTTGCTATCAATTTATTATATAAGCATAGGTAAATTACCTTACTTCTTCATGCCTTTATTTCCTCATCTATATTTTTTGTATTACAACTACTCCTAAAGCATACCATTCAGCTCAAAAATTCTAAGCTTTTATAACAGGAAAAAGTGAAAAAAATTGTGAAATTATAAATTGCATAAGCTTGAGCATATGGTGCATTCAAATGCATATGCCCTTAGGTGAAATAATTTTTAATTTCTAGTTTTTACTGTTGAGTAAAGTAATGATGCTTTACAATATTTGCAAGCCATTCAACCCCCTGTAATGGATAAAAATATCTTTTAAAAAAATTGTCTAAAGGATTTGTCAATGCCCAGTGTTATTATTGCTTAAATCCAATAGTTTGGGAAGCATTTTGTACATCTTTACTCATCACATTTTTACATGTCATCTTCTCTAAGGGGAACCAATTGCATTAAAATAGTCATGAAACTATAGTCATCCTCCTCTCTTCCCTAAAAATGTAATCATAAAATTTTCAAATGCACATATTTGTTTTCTTCCCTTTAAACCAAGAAAGTACACAGCTTAAGTATTCTCTGAAAAAGTGATTATTAGGTCTCTGAAAATCTCAACAGAAAATTCAGAGAATCAAGTTAATACTGTAAGAAATAATTAAACTGAGGGATTTCAAGATTATATATACATACTAAAAATTTTTAATTGATTTAGGTCCAAGAATCTTTTACCAATTTATGTGTTCTAAATATGACATCAAAACCAAATTACTCAAAAAAGATACGAATGTATTGTTGTTTTGTTTTGTAAAATTCTAACCACCTTGAGAATAATTCAGAACTCCTACAGGTTACGATACTCCAGAATAGTCCATTCAGGTCCTCTGGTCTGTAATATTGAGAGCAACATAGATATTGTATAATATTTGTGTGTTTTTATTGATAGAACTGCCAATTTTTACATAGCAAATTTTAATAAAATAGAAGCCTTCTGCCCCCCAGACTTGTTACTTTTCATTTTTGTTATGAGATCACTTGATCACTTGGCATCCCATTACTCATTTATTTGCTTGAGCGGGCACCAGTAAAATCTCCATTCATCCCTGTTGCGTGTAGTGCAGCCCAATGGGGTTGGCTTGTGCTAGGAACATGAAGAAGTCTGACCATCTTGTAGGTGGTTGGTCATGAGAATTTTAAGAATTTGGAATCCAGTCAGTAATGACTCTAGTCCAGTAGGTGTCTCCAAATCTCACTAAGTGTCCAGCCCATCTGATTTCAACGCCTTGGCAAATGAGACAGCATCCCTGATGCTTAGTTGTCGACAGAGGTCGAAACTCCGGATTCTTTCTTTCATTTGAGTAAAGTAGGATACTCCAAGCATAGCTCTTTCGATTCCTCTTTGGGAGACCTGAATAATGTTCTCATTCTGTTTTCGTAGGACCCAGGTATCTGGGGCATATGTTAATGCAGGAAAAACAATGGAATTGAGAGATGTGCTTGGAGCTGGAGGTTCTTTGTCCTCTTAGCTATTTCGTCGATGCTCTTGAAGGCATTCCAAGCCACTCTCTTCCTCCTGAACAACTGAGGTGCCAGGCCATTCGTCATGTTGACTTCTCGAACTAGGTACACATAACTGTTGCATTCGGAAATATTCATTCCATTGAGAGTGAATGGAATGTCATTAATGAGAGCATTTCTCATAAACATTGTCTTAGTGAGATTCAGCTGTAGTCCTTTCCACACTCACGGTCGAAGTCGGCCAGCATTTGTGCTGCTGGGTTAATGTTTGGTGTTATTAAAACAATGTCATGAGCAAAGTGGAGGTGGTGTAGTTGCCGACCGCCTAACTTCTATTCCTTCCCATTCCAGTCATCGCATGACATTCTTGAGAGTGGCACTGAAGAGTTTTGGTGAAGTGCTATTACCATGCTGAGCCCCTCTCTTGACATGGATGATCACTTCCTTGTAGAATGGTGAGATCCTGGTATTGAATCTGTAATCCAGCTCATGGAGGATGCTGATGTATTGAGCTTGAATGTCCTGTTTGGCTAGGGCTTCGATGACTGCTTCAGTATCAACAGAATCAAAGGCCTTCTTTAAATCAATGAACATTAGACAGAGCAGTATCTTGAACTCCTGAGAAACCTCAATGAGCTTGGTTACTGTGTGGATATGGTCGATTGTGCTGAATCCTCTGCAGAACCCAGCTTGCTCACATATTTGTCTTTCATCTAGTGTTCTGCCAATCCTATTTATGATGACTCAAGTAAACAGCTTGTAGATGACAGGCATCAGGCAGATCAGGCAAGTGTTGCCAATGTCATGGATGTCTCCCTTCTTGTACAGTAGTACAGTCGTACTGGGACAGAACCTTGCATTCAGACAGATAGTGTGTGAAGAGCTGAGACAGTGTATTGATGAGTACTGACCGCAGGTTATTCAAATATTCTGGTCTGACCTTGTCTGTGCTGGGTGCTGTTCGTTTCTTTACCAACAAAATGGTGTGTTGGATTTTGGAAGGGAGAAAATTGGGAATGACATATCCATCCTGAGGAATTTGGTATGTGGGCAGGTGGACATCGCTATCGAAGAGATCTGAGTAGAAGTCATGGATAATCTTCTCCATTGCCCTTCTGGAAGATGTGATAGATCCACCAGGACGTCGAAGGGCAGTCATCTTGGTCTCGTAGTTGGTGAAGGACAGGCTAGCATTGTGAATGTTTTTTTCCAGCTTCTGCCACATCGGCAAGCATTGCTGCTCTTCTTTATTTGAGGTCTTCCTTGATCGCTTCTCTGCACTGCTTTGCGAGCTTGGATGTTCACTTGCTGTTGCCTGAGGCTTGCACCAAGCCACTTTGGCGAATGAGCTGGAGAGTTTTCCAAGACACGCGTCTTTTTGTGGCTATTTCTCTCTTGCCATTTCTTGCACAATTATGGAGGTGCTGAACCAGTCGATCGTATTCCTAGTCAATGTTGTCAATGACAGCATCTTCCCATGTTGCCGCAATAGTACCAAGGAACTCCCATTTGGTGGTCGTTCTGGGAGTTCTCTTCTTAAATTTTGCAGCCCTTTCCCCTCATTTTGTGAAGTAGATTTTTGCACGAAGTAAATGGTGGTCCAATCCCATTTGAAACAGTGGCATTGGTTAGGCAAAACCATTGATTGAATATGATATGGTCAATTTCGTTGTGGAACCGTCCACCAGGAGACTCCCATATCCAACGTTTAGATTCGGCCTTCTGGAACTGTAAGTTACCATGGATGGTCTTGGTCAACATGACGAATTCAGACAGTCTTTCACCCTGTTAATTTCGTTCTAGGCCATGGGTCCCAATCTGCAGTTCTTCGGCTGATCTTCTCGGTCCTATCTTGGCTTTAAAATTACCAGCAATGATCTTGTAGAAGGTGTGGTCTTCTTTATAGAACTTCTCCAGCTCCATGTAGAACTCAATTTCTCCTTGATACTAATTGGATTTTGGTGCATAGACAACGAAGATAGAAACTGTCGGCAGTGAGTCTCATCTATTCAAGTGTAATCATCCGATTCAGGTTGTTAGACATTCGAATGAATCAAAGCTTATGGCCAAGTTCGTGTTAACAAGGACACAGACACCATTGACACCTTTTTTGTCATATGTTCTGAGGAACATTTCTTCTCCAGTGTTAAAAGCTGCATGATGTGATCGACACCTTCTCGTCTCCATCAGACCAATGATGTTGTACTTGATCTTTCGTGATTGTACCATCAGGTCCTTGATGGATACATCCAATGCCAGTATTTGTGCATTGAAAGTACAGATAGTCATTTTTGTCCTTCTTCGTTTTGGCAACCTAGTTCGGCCTTGAGATATTATCAGACTCTACTTCATCATCCCTCTTAATACTGCCGTATTGGTATCTCTTTCAGGTTCAGGGGAATGATACCCATTGGATTTACTGGTTTTGGCATATCAAATACACCATGTATAGCTTTCCAGGCTCTGCCATGTGGGCGGGATTTTCTTGGTAGCTTGACAGGCTCTCCAAGAGGGATAAAGGCTTTTAGGGCAGACTCTAATAGCCCTTGCAGGTGTTCCCATGGTTCAAACCATATTTGAACCCTATCAAATATGGGGCAGAAATCTTGGAAGATGGGTATTAAGTGTCTTATGTTGTGTCTGAAAAGCATCCTACAGTGTGACAGCGGCTGAGTAGTGGAGGTGGTAGAGGTAGTGGAGGTCTGCCAGTGAGATATTTATCTAGTGCCAGTAGGGTGGGTCTTCTGGGTGTAATCCCTGGGTTCCTGGATTTTGGTGGAAGCAGACAGGGCAGGGAAGGGTGGGGCTTCTTGTTTTAAACCCTTGGTCTCCCCGGAGATTGGTGGGAGCAGGCAGAGGATTTCTGTTCCTGGGTCCCATTGAGCCTGGAGTCCAAGGTCACAGAATTCTACTTACCTGGTTCTCTGGGGCTTCACTCATGCATGAGTCTCAGCCCGAGCATCCGGAAAGCATCCTGGAGCATGGTGGTGGCTGGGTAGTGGAGGTAACGGAGATAGAGGAGTTGTTATTAGAATCCATAATTTTTCCTTTTTTGGAGTTAGAGAAGGGTGTTTCCCAATAGGTGATCAGGAGACCAACAGCCCCTGACTGGAACTGACAGTGTCCTGGAAACCTCCAGGCCACAACCAATGATACTCCAGGGACTATGTTATGCCCAGGATTGAACCAGAGTTGGCTGCAATCAAGGCCTGTGTCTTACCTCCTATAATAGCTCTTCAGTAGCCTACCATCTTTTTTGTGCGATTAATATAGAATACCTGTCTATTTAAACAGTGGGATCTATTCTCACCCTCACACTCACTTCCTAGTTGGGGCAAAAGTTAAAAGATATATTTATGGTGGCTGTTAATGTCACTCAGTGGTAGATGGCATGCCTTCCATATGTGAGGAGCTGAGTTCTGTAATCTCTGGTACCAAAAGGAAATCTATCTAATTATTAATTTTAACAATACTTAAACTTTAAAGTAGCAGCTCCACACAGGGAGAAGTTTATATTATGCCTTTCTCCCAGAACCCATTGCAGCAAGTTGCTTTTATAGCTCTCAATGCAAATTAATGTCCTCAATTCTAACGGGATTGTCTATAAACAGAAATTTCTTTTTAAAAAAATTTTTATTAGTGAGACATCATGAGATACAGTTGTAGACTTACAAATTTTGGGGTTTCAATTATACAATGATCAAATACCCATCCCTTCACCAGTGCCCATTTCCCACCACCATGGAACCCAGTATCTCTCCCACCCCCCATCCTCCCATCCCACCGTGCCTCTGTGGCAGGGCATTCCCTTTTGTTCTCTCTCTCTCTCTTATTGGGTGTTGTGGTTTGCAAAAGAGGCAATGGGTGACAATAATGTTTGGTCTATAGTCTACTTTCAGCAAGCTTCTCCCATCCTGGGAGGATCCTCCCAACACCCTTTATTTGGTGTTCCCTTCTCTATCTGAGCTCTCTTTTCCCTAGCATGTGTGGTTGCCCTCCAAGCCATGGAGTAATATTTCTGGTACTAATCTCGGCCATTCTTTGGTGATAGTCTCCTATTTTGTTACTTTATGTTCCCCAGATGAATTCATCTTTCTATGTATATCCCTTTCTTTCTGAGCCATTTTGCTTAACATGATACTTTCCATGTAGTACCACTTGTATGTAAATTTCATGACTGCGTCTTTTCTAACATAGTACACAATGGAGCTACATAGTACTCCATTGTGTAAATGTACCAAAGTTCCTTTAACCAGTCATCTGTTCTCGGGCACTCAGGTTTTTTCCAGATTCTGGCTATTGTAAAGAGTGCTGCAATGAACAAACAATTGCTGATGTCACTTTGACTATACTTATTTGCCTCTCTGGGATATATTCCCAGGAGTGGTATTGCTGGGTCAAATGGGAGCTTAATTTCTAATTTTTTGAGGAACTTGCATACTGTTTTCCAAAAGGGCTGAACCAGTCGGCATTCCCACCAGCAATGAAGGAGTGTCCCTTTCTCGTCACGTCCGTGCCAGCACCAGTTGCTTTTGTTCTTGTGGATATGGACCAGTCTCTGTGGTGAGAAATGATATCTCATTGTGCTTTTGATCTGCGTCTCCCTGATGATTAATGATGTGGAGCATTTTCTCGTGTGCCTTTTAGCCACTGGGATTTCTTCTTTGTGAAAGTTTCTATTCATTTCATCTCCCCATTTTTTGATGGGGTTGGTTGTTTTCTTCTTGTGGAGTTCAACCAGTACTTTGTATATATATATCCTTGATATCAACCCCTTATCGGATGTGTATTTGGCGAATATCCTTTCCCATTCTGTGGACTGTCTTTGTAGTTTGGTCACTGTTTCTTTTGAGGTGCAGAAGCTTCTTAGTTTAAGATAGTCCCATTTGTCTATCTCTGTTTTCACTTGCTTGGCCAGCGGTGTGACTTCTTTGAAGACACCATTAGGTTCTATGTCATGGAGTGTTTTGCCAACGTTTTCCTCAATGTACGTTATGGATTCTGGTCTGATGTTGAGGTCTTTAATCCACTTTGATCTTACTTTTGTACATGGAGTTAGGCAGAGATCTGAGCCAACTTTTTTGCATGTACCCATCCAGTTTTGCCAGCACAATTTGTTAAAGAGGTTTTCCCTGCTCCACTTCACTTTTCTTGCCCCCTTATAAAAGATTAGATGCTTGTATGCTTGGGGGGAGATGTCAGTATATTAAACCCTGTTCCATTGGTCTGTAGCTCTGCCTTTGTTCCAGTACCATGCTGTTTTAATTATTACTTCTTTTTTAGTAGAGTCTGAAGTTAGGGCGGTTGATTTCTCCCATTTTCTTTTTCCCAAGAATTGCTTTAGTTATTCATGGGGGCTTATTGTTCCATATGAATTTCAGGAGTGTTTGCTCCATTTCTTTGAAGAATGTCATGGATATCCTAATAAATATCGCGTTGAATTTATACAATGCTTTGTGAAGTATTGCCATTTTGACAATGTTAATTCTCCCAATCCATGAACAGGGGATATTTTCAGTTTCCTCGTATCCTCTTTTATTTCGTGAAGTAGCGTTTTGTAGTTTTCTTTGTACAGGTCCTTTACTTCCTTAGTTAAACTGATTCCTAGGTACTTGATTTTCTGGGGCACAATTGTAAACAGAATTGTTTACTTCATGTCACTTTCTTCTCTTTCACTATTTGCATATAGGAAAGCCATGGACTTTTGTGTATTGATTTTATAGTCCGCAACTTTACTATACAATCTTATTGTTTCTAGGAGTTTCTTGCTCGAGGTTTTAGGGTTCTCTAAATATAGTATCATATCATCTGGGAATAGTGAGAGCTTGATTTATTCCTTTCCTATCTGGATGCCCTTAATATCTTTTTCTTGCCTAATTGTTATTGCAAGTACTTCCAGTACTATATTGAACAGCAGTGGAGAGAGTGAACATCCTTGTCTCCTCCCTGATTTTAGAAGGAAGGCTCTCAGTTTTTTCCCATTGAGGATGATGCTTCTTGTAGGATTGTGGTAGCTGGCTTTAACTATATTGAAGAAAGTCCCCTCTATCCCCATTTTGGCTAGGGTTTTCATCATGAATGGGTGCTGGATCTTGTCAAATGCTTTCTCTTCATCTATTGATATGATCATATGAATTTTATCTTTTCTTTTGTTGATGTGGTGGATTATGTTGATTGATTTCCCAATGTTAAACCAGCCTTGCATCCCCGGAATAATTCATACTTTGTCATGGTGTATGATCTTTTTGATGAGTAGTTGAATTCTATTTGCTAGTATTTTTTTGAGAATCTTCGCATCTGTGTTCATTCGGGATATCGGTCTGTAGTTTTCTTTTCTCATGGTGTCTTTGTTTCCTTTTGGTATTAGAGAGATATGGGCTTCATATAAACTGGGAGAGTTTCTGTTTTTTCAATATCCTGGAAAAGCTTGAGAAGGGCTGGCAGTAGGTCTTCCTTAAATGTTTGGAAAAATTCTCTAGTGAATCCATATGGACCTGGGCTTTTGTTTTTGGAAGATTTTTGATTTCACTTTCAATTTCCTTGATGTTAATAGGTCTATTCAGATACTCCAGATCTTTATTCAGTTTTGGGAGATTATAGTAGTCCATAAATTTATCCATTTCTTCTAGGTTCTCTTGTTTTGTGGTATACAGACTTTCAAAGTAGTCTCTGATGATCTTTTGGATTTCTTTGGTTTCTGTTGTGATATCCCCTTTCTCATTTCTGGTTCGGTTTATTAGGGTTCTCTCTCTGTGTTTCTTTGTGAGTATTGCTAGTGGTTTATCTATCTTGTTTATTTTCTCGAAGAACCAGCTCTTGGTTTCATTGATCTTTCAGATTGTTTCTTTGGTTTCCATGTCATTGATTTTTTTCCTCTAAGTTTTATGATCTTTTTCCTTCTTCCTGGTTTAGGCTCTTTCTGTTTATCCTTTTCTAAGGTCTTGAGCTGTGAGGTCAAGTTCTTTTATGTGCATCTTTTCTACAATCCTAAGATATGCTTGCAGAGCTACAAATTTTCCCCTCAGTACGGTTTTCACTGCATCCCATAGGTGCTGGTAGTTCGTGTCTTCATTCTCATTTGTCTCCAGGTATCTTTTGATTTCATCCTTGACTTCCTTCCTGACCTAGTTTCTGTCCAGCATTGAGTTGTTTAATTTCCAGGTGTTTGATTTGGTTCTCCATGTCTGTGTTTGATTCACTTCTATCCTTAGTGCATCATGGTCTGAAAAGATGGTTGATACTATTTCTGTCTTCCTAATTCTGTTGAGGTATGTTTTGTGGCCTAGCACATGTATAACCAGAAATTTCTAGACTTGCAAGACAAATACTGAGAAAGAGTACCAGGAATGTAGAATCTTTAGCTTTGAGGAAAATAAAAGGACAAACAAGGCCTAGGATGTAGTATAGCAGTAGAGCACATGTGGGTTTGATGCCCTTGGCTTTATCTCTGGAAGTAAGTAGTACACACACACACACACACACACACACAACTCACACACACACACACACACACACATACCACAGGACAGATCAAAGCTATCAATAATCCAGTCTAATTTAAACAAGGCCTTCCCATATTTGGTGGAAAGGGATTAATGTCACTACTGCTAACATTTAATACAGCATAGTAACAAGTCTCATAATGGAGATGTTACTGGGCCCACTCAAGCAAATTGATGAACAATGGGAGGACAGTGACAGTGAATTAATATAAAGAACTATTGTGTCCAGGTTCAAATCTTTGTCCTACTTAGTGTGTGACTTTGGTTTACTTACTTAAAGTCTCTATGTACTGTTTATTTATAGAGTGAATATATTTTAATACTGGTACAGAAAAAAAAATCAACAGCCCATTGGTCCCCACTTGAGTTGCTTATATAGTTTTATGAACAAGTCTTCTACCTAAACAAATTTCAGATTTCAGCTTCTCCCAAAACTGAAATTTTAAACCAGTCAATTTGAAATGTTCTGGTTTACTTTGGTGAATCAATCTTCATGATAAACCTAAGCCCTCACTCCTATCTTCGTCTGATGGAATGTGATTTGGCTTGAAATAATCTTTACTTTCTAATGCCACTAACCTTGTCCCCTGTGTAACTCTTCTTTATAGTGGTTCCTTTTGCTAAATGGGAAGTTACTTGATTAATAAATTTTTCAGATAAGCCAATTAGATCTCTACATTTATTCTGCCGAATTCTGGTTTTCACAAGTGCTGAATTTACAGAGTTGCTATGAAGGTTAGATGAGTTATTAGGAAAGGCTTTAGGAAGTTGTCAGGTACCTGGTGGGCACTATGTACATGTTACTTATTATTAATCACACTTGTCAGTCTAGGAATCATGCCCTCTCTGAACTCAATAGCTATCAATTTCTACCGTAGGATTTAACAACATGATCTTCAGAACCAGGGGTTTAAGTGTCGACCTTAACAATTGTCTGACCTTCAGGAAGTCATGTTTTTTTTGTTTGTTTTTGTTTTTAGTTTAACGTCTGGAAAATAGAGCTATTAGTATCTACTTATAATGAAGTAAGCAGTCAAGGAAGGAGTTCCCCAGCAAAGAATTTTCGAAAACAAAACAAAAAATTAAGATGTAATTGATTGGCATGAAAGAACAGGCAGAGATTAAATTAGAAATATGACTCAAAGAAAGAGTAACCAGTATGGAATGGCAAGGGGAATGAAAAACAATATGGTGTAAAAAGCAAGGAGACTAGATGTGGGATCTCACAGTACACTGGGTTAAATGATTATAGAGTTTATGACTATGAGTAGAAGCCACAATAGCAAACTCCCAAAGGCAAACAGGCTAGGAACAAGGATCTGATAAGTCTAAGCATCCCCAGAGTGTCCTAATTCCTTTAGGTAACATAGTAAACTATCCGAACATAACCTGCTATTAATCATTCCCTGGTTACAGCCAGAATATTATATTTCCTGCTTACCCAGGATAATTGCATTTTGTATTGTGAAAATGGAACTAATAAAAGTAATGATCAGGGCGCTCTTGAGGCTGCCTTGGCCCTTGAGCAAATAGGGACCACTAAGCTTCTCTTTATGCAGATATTGTTATAAAAGCAACCCTTACATCATCAGTTTGAATGAACTGCTGGCCAGGGATCCAACAACTAGAGGTTGAGGTTTCTGCTGTCAAAGCAGCTGGGAAAAGACATATTTAACTTGCACTCCACTCCACCTGTCTCCTGACTGATGTGTAATCTCTTATTTTATAGAAATTTGTGTGTGTTCTTCTTTAGGCATAAATTTCCTTTGACTTGGCTTTCTATCTCGGTCTCTCAAAACTTATTTTAGGATTAGTATCCTCCCATCACTTGATCACTTGACATCCTGTTACTCATTGATTTGCTCAAGCAGGTGCTAGTAATGTCTCCATTCCTCCCTGTCACATGCTAATGTAGCCCAATGGCGTCTGCCTGCTCCAGGAACACAAAGAGCCTCAAACTGATCGTTCAGGGTCTTGATGAAGTCTGATCATCTCATAGGTGGGCAGCCACTACGGGATCTTTTGACATCCTGTTGAATCCAGTCGGCAACGGCTTTAGTCCAGCAGTCATCTTCAAATCACATTACGTGTCCAGCCCTTCTGATTTTTGATGTCTTAGCAAATGAGACAGCGTCCCTGATTCTTGATCGTCAATGGAGGTCAGAACTCCGGATTCTTTCTCTCATTTGAGTGAAGCGTGATACTCCAAACGTAGCTCAGTGCCACCCTTGAGAATATCATGGGATGACTGGAATGGGAAGGGATGGGAATGAAGATAGACGGTCGGCAACTACACCACCTCCACTTCGCTGATGACATCATTCTAATAACACTGGATATTAGCCAAGCAGCACAAATGCTGACTGACTTCGACCGTGAGTGTGGAAAGGTTGGACTACAGCTGAATCTCATGAAGACAATGTTCATGAGAAGTGGACTCATTCCTGATGTTCCATTTGCTCTCAACAGAACAAACATCTCCAAATGCAGCAGTTATGTGCACCTAGGTCAAGAACTCAACATGACGAATGACCTGGCATCTGAGTTGCGCAGAAGGAATAGAGTAGTTTGGAACACCTTCAGAGCATTGAAGAAATAGCTAAGAGAACAAAGAACCTCTGGCTCCAGGCACATCTCTTCGATTCCACTTTTCTTCCTGCATTAACATACGCCTCAAAGACCTGGGCCCTATGCAAACAGGATGAGAACACTATTCTGGTCTCCAAAGGAAGAATTGAAATAGCTATCCTCCCATAATTAAATGATTTTACTTAACTGTCTTCTGAAGGTGTTTTGCGTGTGTGTGTGTGTGTGTGTGTGTGTGTGTGTGTGTGTGTGTGTAGAAAAAAGCAGAGTCTGAGGGATGGTGGTGGGATTGATGGTAGAATTGGTGTTGAAATATCAAATGTCTGTAACAAATCACTATGGACAGCTTTGTAAAACCACGGTGTTTTTAAGAAGTACAAACGAAAAATAAATTTAAAAAAAATTTAAAAAGAAAAAGCAGAGTCTAAACCAAGGTAGAGTTTTAAATTGATCCCCGCCCCCCACCCCCCGTGAGGATCTTAAACTCACCCCCTGAGAACCAGTGCTTCCTAAAGTGTCCGTTGGTAGGACCATATTTCCATACTCTGCTATAAGGGTCTAGAGGCAGCTTGACTATTGGCTTTGGGGTTTTGGCAGGACCAGAGTTTTCATACCATGTAGAAGCACTTGTAAATCATATTCTTACAAGTGCTGACTACCTTGGATATTCACCCGACCACCAACAAAGCATAGGTGCAAATACTTCTTGAAAATAATGTCTGTGAATATATTAGCAGTCAATTTTTAAAAACATTTGTCTTGATTCTTCAGGAAATATGTTTCCTCCTCTAGTTGCACACTGTCCAACTTTTATCATTTTTTTGACAAAGAATAACTTATTTCTTCTGGATCTCTGATCTCATTTTCCTGAACATAGGTCAGACAAAAATTCAGAGATAGGCACACAACTATGTATTAATCTTTATTAAAGATAGTTAACTCAGCTGGAGCTGAAAAACAGGTCCACGTTAGCTTTCCACTGGCTGTGCCCCGTCATCAGTGATACACCATCTGTTGGCCAGATCTGGCAGCAAGATTCAACCCGCAAGCTCTGTTCATTTGTTATGAAGTGGCGGTGTATTGAGTGTTAATTCTTGCCATGGATGCTCCATCTTAAGCCAAGCAGCCAGGCTGCCTGAATGGAAGCAGATGAATTAGGCTTAGCCTGAAGGAGTCATCAGACAGGCCCCCAGGTTGCCTGGGAGGATACATCTGGTACTCTTGTTGGGCCAAATCTAACACATGGACCTGTTAGCAATATTAATGACTGTCCTCAAATAGGCCCAGCCAAATGTCATTTCTGTTCTGCATTCTTCCAATTCTGTGTAGCAAAGTTGAATAGAGGATAAGGGGATAAGCAATGTGCTTTTGATGGCATCACTATCATACTTTGAGGAATTAAGATAAGCTCAAATCACATCTGTTTGTTTTTCAGTCAATAAACAGGTCCAACTTGAGCCTCACAGTTTGTTAAGTTCCATGAGAACTGTTTTAAGCCTCTGACTTTCATCTAGTTGGGAAAACCAGAGTATATTCACTCACTGAACAAAAAATTCTTGTATATTGACTTAATAATCAGCCATGACTTAACACATAGTTATCAAAAAGTGAACATGCACTAAACATTGTTAATAAGCAAAGAAAATAGAGAGAATAAGAAAAACAGAGCAGTGGAAGTAATCCCAAGACAATTTACAGAGGAGGAAGACACTGAGCATGAACAGAGAAATGGATGGCCTGGTATGCTAATGTCATTCCTGAATTGTCCTCCTTAAGTACCCCAGCCCAGTAATACAAGCCATTACTGGGAGAAAAGTAAATAGATTCTCTAAGGTTCTATTTTCCTTCTTAATACCTTTTCAGGCTCCCTACTAGCTGTTGTTGGAATTGAGATTAAGTCTAAACTAAAATGTTTGGAGGTCCTGGTGTTAGGACTATAGGTAAAGCCTATGTTTTTTCTCTTTGAACTTCTGAGAAGAGTTTTCTTTCTCTTCTATGTATTCCCATTTGATTGGTTTTGGTAAATAAAATTTGAATGCAAATAATATTCCTGTATTATTTCTAGATAGAAGCATGTGATCCCCTACAACTCTGCTTCCACAATCATACCAAAATATGCTGAAATCGAATTTATACCAGCTTCTTCCCAAGTGATTAATGGTGCTAGGCAGTCTGTACTAGGCAGTCTGTACCAGGCATTTGCATGTGTGAGGGATACATTTTTAATGTGTTGTGCCACAGAGATTTGGGAGCTGTTTCTTACTGAGACAAAGTTTGGCTCATCTTGCCCAACTTGGAAGCATAAGAAAACACCAATTATAGGAGCCAGTCTAATGAAGAACAGAAAAAGGAAGTCTGTCTTCTAATAAAGATGAAGGGTTCCTCAGAATTTCCATAAAAAATTATCTCCTCTACCATGTGGTACAAACATTGAGTAATCTCCACTTCCTGTATTTCCTTCAACTTAAGGGAAAACAAGCAAAATACTTCCTGTTAGAATGCAAATGTGATCCCCTACAGCTGCTAATTAGGCAGTCATATAAACTGGGTTTGCCAGCTGAGTTTCTTTCTAGCTCAGTGGTTCTTATCCTCTGCTTTTGTAGAAGCCCAGTGGCCCAAAGCAACAATCAGTTTCTCTCTACCCTCTTCAACATTCAATATAAATAAAGTTAGTGGAAATAATTTTCTTAATTAAAAAAAAAACTCTGTATGAATTTCATTTTATTCTTTGCTACTTGCTAGAGTTAATTCTAATATTCACCCAGTTCTGTTTATGCTTATTTTTAAAACACTGCTTGCATTCTGACATTTCTTATACTGTCATGGAAAGAACATGATCTTTAGGTCTTCTGTGACCTAATCACCTTCAGAGACATTAAAAAGTCGTTGTTTTCTGTTTTTTATTCAGGAGTTCACAACCCTGACTGCTTCTGTCCCTAGAGAAGTTTGTTAAACAGGGAAGGTTTCAGGAAGAAACAAAGTCTTGCCAGGAAATTATAATATAAAAATACCAGAACCAACCCACAGAGAAGTTGACACTTACAGGTTTAAGTCATCTACCTACACCATTAGGCACTTGCACAGTAGAAGGACGTGGAAAGAAAAGGAAAAGGAATGGTGCCTTCATTCTGTAACTAAAATAGTTATGGGTTAGGGCAGAGTCAGGTAGAATACTTAGTATCAGGTAGGAAGGAGCTAACCTGTATCACAAGTTTCACTGTAAGAGAGAGATAGAGATAGATAGATAGATAGATAGATAGATAGATAGATAGATAGATAGATAGAGAAAGAGAGTGAAAAACTACTTCATAAATTTGAACTGTTCCAGGAAAACTAGTGTCAGAAAGAGAAAAGTGTAAACTAAAAGTTAATTTCACTGTTGCTTCAGTAAATTTCTGCAAATCATTTTTTTCTAGGGAAATAGTTTATCAGCTCTCCTTTCCAACATAGTAGGTCCTTAAATTTACTTCAAGACCCCACCCAACTGCGTTAACAACTCTCATAAACCACATCTTGTAAGAATCAATCCTCTGACATGAAAGATCTGAATTATACCACTTGAGCCAAGAGCCCAAAACTCTATAAATATTTCTATGGAACACTAATAAGGCCTTGTAAAGATATTATTTCCCCTTATATTACCAACTTAGTGAAACATGGTAGATAAGGATTATATGTTCATTCAAGTCATATATCATCTTCCTTTTTAGTAACAGAAAAGCTGTCTATTTGAATATTTGCCAAAATGACAAAATGCATTCTAAATAGCACATTTATTTTCTCTCACATATTTGTTTATGCTTGCTAATTAACTAGTCCAGTACCAACTGCACAGGGAATCTGATGGTACATTTGAACAAATTAAAAGGAAACAAATGTCTATGTTTTGGCCAAGGAACCCACTTTTCAAAATGAGTCTGCACTGCATCTTTTCCCAAGGGAAATTCAAACAATTCTTATAGAGATGTGTGTCTTGACCAAATGTGAATTCTATAGCCTTTTATGCTGGTGCTCTCTGCTTAAATGATCATTTCCAGTTTCATCAGTATCAAAATGATGCTTTTTGTGTCAATTATGATATTCTCACAAAACAAAGATGAGTGTGGTGTATTTGGACTTTGTCAATGCTTAGACAGTAAAACACTTTTGTTTGTTTGAAGATGAACACTCTACTTTTTAGGTTTAAAATCTCTATTTTCAAATTAAGTAGCCTATTTTATACATATAGTGAGCATATCTCACACTCCAATAGACAGCAAATCTACCTTCCAGCTCTCTCCTTACATTGTAATAATGTCTGCATTATTACAGATCCCCTTCCAGGAGACCCAGCACTGCTGTCTACAAAAAGTGAGAGAAGAAATATACCTTCAAAAGCAGCAACAAATGCATAACACTTATCTACCAAGTGTAACAAACATGTTCAGATGCATTTACATGTGGTACCTCATGAATCTTCATAATAGCCTATGAATTAGTCACTGGCATTATGTTAATTTTAAAATTTCAGAAAATAGAAGCAAAGAAAGTTAAAGTAAGTTGCTTAATGATGACAATTAGAAAATGGGGTAACTGGAATGGGATCTCTACTTATTGTTTATATAAACTGTGTGCCTGCTCATATGCTCCACTATGGCCTCAAATTAACATATGCCAAATGTCCTCATTAAACAAATGTAAATATCTACATTAGGATTACTGGAAGGTTTTTCCTTTAGAGGTAGGAAAAGGCATGACTTATGGCACACTGTGTAATCAGAGATATTTCTATTACAAATACAAAGGTAACCTGTCTACAAGCAATTAAAGTGCCCACTTCCAGGGAAATCTATTATCTATCTATCACCTATCTATCTATCTATCTATCTATTATGAACTTCTTTTTGAGTATGAGAATAAGGGGAATATCTGCTGCTCAGATGTCTTTTCTGATCCTGTGGGTTCCCAAACTTATCAAGATCAGAATCATCTTCCAACTTTTTCTCCCTATCAAGAATAGATACAAGTTGGTGCTCTCTCTCTCTCTCTCTCTATCTCTCTCTCTCTCTCTCTGTGTATTTGTGCCTCTGTGTCTCTGTCACTTTGTCTGTGTTTCTTATTTCTCTCTCTGTCTCTCTGTCTGTCTGTCTCTCTCACACACACACTTCATTTCCAAAATGATAAACTTAGTGATATTCAAGTTTTTTTTTATGTACTATAATATCAGCTCATTCATTTTATTTATATTGGGTTACTTGTCCACTGGTACAGTAAAAATGAAAGAAATTAACCTTGTATGTGAGATTGTAGTGAAGAACAAAAATCTTTATAATTTAAAATGGGATTTTTTTAACTGGAAATATTTTCCAAGTGGCTTAGATAATTATCAAAAGGGGTGGAAGTTCATTTACTTTTAATGTCCACCTATTTGGACTAATAAATCATAACACTGCACAACTGGATTCTTATCCTCCCCCAACACCCCGACTTAATTTGCAAAATACAATGCATGCTTCATCTGTGTGTGAATGAGTCTGTTTAATTGGCAAGATGTCATGATTTCTTGTAATTATGGATTTTTAACTATGTGAAAAAAGACAAATGGTAAATTATAGTAATATCATTTGTCATTTGGTGTAGGGATGGTCTGAATTATAAGTGCTGTGTGCACTAATGCATCTGTTATTTCCCCATGACAAATAGGATGATCAAACCTTTAATAGATTGTACTCTTCTCCTGACAGGCTTCTTTATTCTTTTTTTTTCAATGTGCTTAGAAAAGCCCTTACCAGACTTTATGGCAGAAATACAGAACTAAGACCAAAAATAAACTAGGTTTTCTCTGGAAAGCAGACCAAAGTAAAGTTACCATTCTGGTGCATCATGGGATGTTTGTACAGGCAATTGGAGGTAGAGTGTCTAGGAAATCCAAGTCCCTATTTACTTAGCACCATTTCTCCACTAAGTATGCTTTATTAACCTTGTTATTTTTAGGGAAATGAAGGATTGGGGTCATATTAATGGACTTCATACAAAGTCAACAAGTAAAGATACAAAGCTTATTGACAACTTTGCAATCACAAGTTCTTTCATCTGGGTTGTCTACCTTTTTGTCTCAACTGAGAATTGTTTGTTTTAATAATTTGTTTTAATTGTGTATTGCAAAACGTATCAAAATTAAAACAAAAGCAAAGCACATAAACATCACCTCAAAATAGCCTGGGGAGGCGTATGACTAATAAATCACAGTATCACTTTGATTCCCACCTTTCCCACATGCCCTGACTTAATTTGCAAAATTCAATGATAGAAGTTTTATCTACGGATGGAGAAAAATAGAGATAGAAGTACAATAAAGGGCACTTTGATCTACTATGTCTTATTTCTTCTGTTAAAATAGGAGAGGAGAGATTAGGAATACAGCTCCATGGGAGAGAGAGCTTACTGCACTTATATGAGACTCTAGGTTTAATCCCTATGGTATAGTGTCCTTACAAGATAACAATTAAAAAGGAATAGAAACAAGTAGGGGGAGAAATGAAAATATATTTTTATATTTGAATAAACATATTTAAATAAAATACTGGATTCGCACTGAATGCTTCTTTTGTTCCTTTTGATCTCTTTTTTACCCATTGCCCACTGTGACTTAGTGGGATTGCTATTTCTTAGAGATGAGAAGTGATGAGGTTATGTGACTTTATGACATCATCAAGAATGAGTTTGCCTTACAGAAGTGAGATGATTCCATCAAGCAAGATTAATTCTATGTGAAAGTTAAATCAACACATCTTTACTGTAAGCACTTTCTTAGAAAACCTCATAAACATGGTCTAATTAAGGGATGACAAAAACCAAGGGCCACATCAATTTTGTCATAAAGTAAGGTTAAGTTTATAGCTCAAAGATGTGAAAAAAGGTAATGAAAAACTGTGTCTTACATGCCACTGTCTATGGATGATCATTCAGCAAGAAGAGTAATTGTTTTGGATTAGAATAAATGTTATTAAGAAAATGTAAGTTTAAAATCAAAATACAATCTTTTAACCACATTTTACTTGGGGATGTAATTTATAAATACAACACCATTCTAGTAAAAATGAAATTCAATAGGCAAATTTTACTCATTGTATTGTTATCTATCTTTTCAAAATTTATTTATTTATTTTCTGTCTTTTTTTTTTTCATCACACTCAGTGATGCACAGGGGTTACTCCTGGCTCATGCACTCAGGAATTACTCCTGGCGGTGCTCGGGGGTCCATATGGGATGCTGGAAATCGAACCCGGGTCAGCCATGTGCAAGGCAAATGCCCTACTTGCTGTGCTATCACTCCAGGCCCAACATTATGTTTTCTAAATGCAATGTGGTATCTTGCATCTGACCCAGAACACAGAACAGGTCAGATTGTGGTGAACAGTGAAATCTGAATAAAGGGTTGAAGTTTCATTGATAGTGATAATCCTGTGTTGTTTTCACAAATATATCACAACAATATAACTTTTCTAACAACAAAGTCTCCAATGGAGACGTTACTGGGCCTGCTCGAGCAATGAAAATTAGGTGAAGAATACTACTTGGAAACCTTCTCACTACCTTTGTAATTTTTCTCCAAACCTAAAATTCCAAATTGAAATGTTTATTAAATAATTCTATCTTAAGGATGAGGTCTTATCCATTAAGTGAATCTGAACTTGAAAACATTTTTTCCCTTCAAATTTGCTTTTGAAAATTTTGGTGTTACGGGGTATAATTCTTACCTGATACCTTTACTTGACTACTTATGATAGTCCAGTTTCTTATTTTTTAAAATTCATATGTGTTTCTCAAATACACGTATTTTGAGAGTAGTATGACCTCATTAAGCTTCCTTTGTAGTTTTGTTCTCTTGACTTTTTCAGAGTTTCCATACCTCTGCTTATCTGTTCCACCCACACATCCTGTACATTTGGATCATCTCCATATGCAGTCCCCCCAACAAACAACGCTTCTTTCCTTCCTTAACTATGCACTTCTTTTTCTTGCTGTCTGTAACTATTTGCACTTGGCCCAGAAATTTAGAGCTTCAGAAATTTAGAACTTCAGAAATTTACAGACTTGACCTTAAGGCAAAAAAGTCTATACCTGGTTTGTAATGTACTAAATTCCTTGCACATGCCTTTTACACACATGGGAATTGGCTATATTTTAGTTCACTGATGTTTTGTTTAGTAATTACTGGGATTTTATTAAGCAATGTGTTATATTAATTTCCAAAGTAACTTCATGTGACTTTTGCTTTAAATGAAGTTATAGCTTTTTTCCAGCGCTCATTTTGAGAAGCTTACATTTCCTTAAAGGTCCCCACTATCTGTCCGGATATTTTAGGTTCTCAAAGTGATCTATAATATATGTATGCATATATATACACACAAATACATATATATTGCTTTTCAAAAAATAATTTTATGCACTTTTGATACAAAGGATAAAATTGGGAAATGAAGACTTCATTGTTCATATTGTAATTCTTATCTAGTATCAATAACTAACTTCTCTGTTCTGTCTGTCCTCCCCTTCTTCATCGAGTTTCTTGAGCAGGCCCAGTAACATTTCCATTTTGAGACTTGTTGTTATTGTGTTTGGCATGTTGAATATACTCTCAGTAGCTTGCTGGGCTCTCCGAGAGGGGTGGAAGAATCGAACCCGGCTCAGGCGGGCCTATTCACTCTATAACACAATAACAGTTATTAACACCTGTTTTGTTCCAGGATATAACAGTGGAATTGGACAAGCCAGAACTCTTCTGCCTGAGCTCACCTTCTAAAGTGAGTATGAAGGAGAAAATGATGGGTTGAGATTCCATCAACTAGTGCTACCGGGATGGCTATTTGGAAGTATAAGTGGAACTCAAAACTGGAAGTATAATTTGCTTAAAAGGACATAAATGAACTGGTTTTCTGCGGAATTGGAAACTGATATCCCAGGCAGAGGGAGTAACAGTTGCAAAGTCTCTGGGACAGGAAGGAGTCTAAAGAGGGCCAATGGGTCAGAGTAAAGTCCTAAGGACTGCCATACAGGAGAAGCGTACAGACTCGAGTAGAAGTGGTTAGCAAGACTGCTTTGTTTGCTTATACTATGTAAGCAGAAGTTCTCAATGCTTCATCATGATGTATTCTATGGAAGGATTCGGAGTAAAATAAAATATTTCCCAATTCCCCGAGGAACCCAGAGTAAAGTAATTAAAAGATTAGTTTGTTGTGATATACATAGCATTTGAGAAATTATCTTAAATATATACTGAATATAAGTATATAAATATACTTACATATATATACTTAAATACACTTAACATACTTAAATACGTAAATATACTCAGATATATACTAAGAGTATAAGTATATACTAAGAGTAAGTACAAAAGAAAAATGGCAAAGGGACAACAGCTTGTTTGTAGTTACAACATGACTAAGCAAGTAGCTTTTCACTATTTCCCATCACTGGGATATTATCTGAAGCATGCTATGATTCTGGTTTCATTATCAAATTTTATGAAACCATTCCAAGTGGTCTATTTAACTTCCCTCAAGCTCTAGAGCTGAATATCTAAAATATGAGAAAATTTAACATAAGGACATTGGCAAAATTCTGTAAAAATTTTTCAGTATTCACAAAACATAGACTGGAGCGATAGCATAGCTGATAGGGCATTTGCCTTGCATGCAGCCAACCCGGGTTCGATTCCTCCACCCCTCTTAGAGAGCCCCGCAAGCTACCGAGAGTATTCTGCTCACATGGCAAAGCCTGGCAAGCTACCTGTGACTTTTCGATATGCCAAAAACAGTAAAAACAAGTCTCACAATGAAGACGTTACTGGTGCCTGCTCGAGCAAATCGATGAACAACAGGAGGACAGTGACAGTGACAAAACATGAGAATGTCTGGGCAAAACAGGTCATTCCTAGAAAGTTGAGCAGCACTCTTAAAAATTTTAAATTTGCAGGGTTTTTGCCAAATGGAATCACCATGTCTGAGAAATATTCAGGAGCTTTGTTGCTTTTACTGTGCATTTAAATTTCTGCTCCTATTGCTTAATGAACCATCTTGACTATACTCACCTGTTCAGGAGAAACTTCTCACCCATACTATGTTCAGTCTGTATCCACAGCACAGCATGATCTTCACAACACCATTTCTCAGGGCACTTGCAGAGCTGAGAAACTTAGTAATTTTCTCTGGTAATTGACATCTTTATGTGTGTCTGTGCTGGGGCAAGGGGTGTGGATGAGGAGTGGGGGCTAGGGGCTTGGGATACAAGGGACTTAGTAAATGGTGCTGAGGAGGCCTAGTTGGGGGTGGGGAGAGGTTCACCTGTCATTCTTTACAAATTGGCTAGAAGTTCAGTGCAGGAGCCTCTCAGATCCTTGGGGTTAAGAATCACCTGGGCCACCTTGGTGGTACTTGATCATGTGATTCAAAGAATCAAACCCCAAACCCAGGTCAGGTTCATAGTTTGCAAGAGCCCTAACTGCTGTACTAACTCCTCACTCTGGTTCACCTCTTATCTCTCTCCTTTCCTGCTTGTTACTGCTACGTGACGCCCCCTTTTTTTAAAGATTGAATATCAATGATTTTTCAATTAGCCACACATACTCTATGAGCATAATATATTTTTCAGGGACCATGGATGATAAGGGGCCCCAAAAACCTCCATCCTTCTTGGAGAGCCCAGCAAGCTACGAGAGTGTCCCACCTGCACAGCAGAGCCTGGCAAGCTACTGTGGCATATTCTATATGCCAAAAGCAGTAGAAATAACGGGCCTCATTCCCCTGACCCTGAAAGAGCCCCCAATAGGGCTATTCTAGCACATGGCAGGAATGAATGGAGACGTTACTGGTGCCCGCTGGAGCAAATCGATGAACAAAGTGACAACAAGTGATACAAGAAATATAAGTGATAGATGGCTTTAAGAAAATACATGTCTAGATTTTCTACTTCAGCCCATGTGTTCTAAGATTTTTCTACCTCCCCCCCCCACCCCCCCACACACACACACATGCACACACACTTTGTTTGAACACTGTGGTTTACAAAGTTGTTCATGATGATTTATCACAGATATTTAACTGGACACTCTGGCCAGAGGCACAGTGGCAGCTTTAGGGCATGCGGGTGGCTACCTGGACTTCAAGAGGGTGGGGATTTGGCCCATCTCCACTCCCAAGATTGCCCCAGAGGTCTCAGCTGTGAACTCGTATCTAAGCAATTTCTGCTGCTAGTTGTTCTCTTTCGAGATTTATTTTCTAAGATTATTCTGTCAGAGAATCCATCTGCCAGTTTTTTTCTCCATTCCCCTTTCTTAATTGCTTTTTCATTGTTGAGGAGGGGCAAAAAGTCAACCTCTTTCAACTATCTGGAATTTATTGAAGTGCTATGACCTGGTGCTATGACTTCTAGGTACTGATCCAAAAGACAATTTAAGACTGATTCATTTTCTAGGACACGAATTTTATTTCAGCAAAGTGAGAAAGCGTTCAGGGAAAGCAACATTCTATAGTTAGCAAGTTAACATCTTAGAATGAAAACTCAACAGTGACAAATTCACTGAGGGAAAATATTAGTGAACTTATTTAAATTTTAAAATAAAGCTAGACTTAAAAATTCAACCAAAGAATAGAATTTCCTACGAGTTGAGTGAACTAAATCTCTATACTCAAAAATTTTTATGTAACATGTAATTTATATCACATAATATATTATGTAATATATAATACTACCATGGGCCTTTTATAATACTACCATGCTAAAGATAGATGCCAGGGACTCACTTATGCAAGAAAAGTGCTAAGTATATTTAAAGAAATTATTAAACATCTAATATGTATCTTTAGTAATTATTGGAATTATAATTTCAATTTTATGGTATCAACTTGAAGATAACTAAGGTTCCTTATGTTTTATTATTAATTAATTATTACATGGAATTTAAGAGCAAAATAGCAAGTCTGTCTCAGTCATTCATCCTTTTTTATATTATTTCTGTCATTATTCATGTATAGAGAACATTTCTTCAAAAGCTTTCATATAGGTTAGAAGTAAATTTTTTTAATTGAGTACTTAATATACCATAATGTATTTGTCATTTGAAATGTGATACATCTATAAGTTCTTTATGTAATTGAATCAGGGTTGTTTCTGTACCTCTCTCTCTCTTTTTTTTTTTTTTTTTTTTTTGCTTTTTGGGTCACACCTGGCTATGCACAGAGTTTACTCCTGGCTCTGCACTCAGGAATCACTCCTGGCTGTGCTCAGGGGACCATATGATATGCTGGGAATCAAACCCGGGTCAGCCGCATGAAAGGCAAATGCCCTACCCGCTGTGCTATCGCTCCAGCCCCTGTATCTCTTTTTAATATTCTGGAATGATCTACTTTTTACAGACATTATACTTCAGGTATTGAGTGAGCATTTATGAGAACTCAAAGCCTTAGGGAATTAAGCAGTTGCATAAACTAGTAGATTATTAATGAGTTTCAGACTCTTTGGAACGATAATTAAGGGTTTATTCAGAGAAAGAAACCCAATTTGAGACAGGCACCTAGGAGATGGGGGCATGCATTTAATCCTTAACCTGAATGAAAGGTTTTCTAAAAGTGCAGTTCCTTCTGGATGAAATGAAGTTCAGAATCAGAGTAGCCTAGCCCAAAGGGAAATTTACTTGTAATATATGTCATGTAATATTTATATTCAAGTGTCAAAGGGAGATTTTTGATATAACTTGTGGATTAGATCAATTGTTACATTTGAGATGAAACAGCCACTAGGAATCTGCTATCTGCTGAGCTCCGTCAAAGCCTTGTTACAGGGGGAAGTGGCACAATTTACCCTGCAGTTGGCAACGTGGCAGATGAATTCATGATCTCAGAAGTCTTGCAGAGAAGGACAAGAAACAGAGTGCAATTATATCTCCCACCCCAACCCTTCCTTGAAGTTGGGACTAGGTATGCACAGAGGCAAGTTATACTAATAACTACAAAAGGTAACTTACTGAGGCAGATCAAGACAAACACATGAGCAGATAACACTTTTGTCTGGATGGAAGAGATTTTGATAAGGGTAAAATAGAACCATTAAAGAGCTAATTGAGGTACTTTTTGAAGCAGAGACCAGAAAGGAGGGGTGGGGGCAGAAACTCAAAATAATTGAGTCTTATTTAAAATGCCAAAATAAGGGCTTGTGCCTTACATGTGACTGACCCAGGTTCGATTCCCAGCATCCATATGGTCCCTTAAGCACCTTCAGGAGAAATGCCTGAGTGCATGAGCCAGGAGTAACTCCTGTGCATCACTGGGTGTGACCCAAATAATAATAATGATAATAATAATAATATAAAATGCTAAAATGTTGGGGCTGGAGTGTTCCTACAGCGGGTTGGGCACTTGCCTTGCATGTGGCTGGCCTGAGTTGATCCTCAGCATCCTGTGCGTTCCCTGGAGCCTCCCAGAAATGAAATCTGAGTGCAGAACCAGGACTAAATCTGGAGTACTGCCAGCTATGGCCCCAAATACAAACAAAAACTCTAAAGCCAAAATAGCAATTACCAATATTACTGCAGAAAATGTGAAAGAAATGAAAATGTATAAAACCAAAGGCATTTTGCAAAAATATGAAGAGAGAATAAGTATTTAGCAGATGAGACACTGAGACCCAGCTGTGAGGTGGTACAAACACAGGGGTCAGCCCTGGCACTCCGGCCCTACGGCCTATTTTGGTATAGCTCCAGGTCCTGTGAAGGATTTTAGAACTTCTGGATAATTGGAGAGAAACACTATTTACTGACACATTAAGATGGTGTCAATTTTAAATTTTAATCTCCATAACTGATGTTTTACATAGGGTCATGTTTATTTGTGCATGAATGTTCTATAGTAGCAATTGTTGAACAGTTGTGACTTGACCGTATGCACCACATCTAAATTACTTATTTGAGTTTTACAGTAAAAATATTTCAACTATTTACCCAGAAAAAAATTTATTCTGGGCGTTAAATTTATTGAACTATTGTTACATCTCCGGAGAAATCAAACTTGATCACGGTATATGATTCTTTTGATAATACTGGTGGATTTGATTCACCTAAGCTCTTAGGATATTTGCATTGATGTTCATCAAGGATATCCATCTGAAAGTTTTTGATTGGTAATATCTCTGGCTACTAGTAATATCTTTGACCATTTCTGGAGAGTGTGATGAGTGTGAGTCTTTGAAGGTTTGGCGGAATTCACTGGTGCTAGTATAAGTTGTATGTATATTTTAATATTATTGCAAGGATTGGGCTACATCTTAACTCTAACTTGTAGACTATGTTGAGATAGAATTGATCCGTTAATAACATTGGTTCTCAAAAACAAATATGTGACCTTTAGTTACTAGAATTTTCATTTTTAAGTTTAGATATTTGTTTCTTTTTCATAAAGATTTTATTTTTTTCCTCATTGTAGTATTAACTCAGAAATACTAAATAATTTATTTTATTGTTAGTATTATATATGGTATTCTACTGCACTTTTCCTTTCTTTTCTGTTATTAATGTTGAAAAACACATAAATTTTGTTATATTTTAACAGGTAATTTTACTGTATATGTTATATTAACTTTACTATTTTATCAGTTATTTTATAAGATCATATAACCTGCACCTGTATTGACTCTATTTCTATCTTCCTATTTCAATAATTATGTTCTACATTTGTATGTGTCTTCTGCTTATTTATTATCTGAAATTTTTTTTAGGCTGGAGCAATAGCACAGCGGTAGGAAGTTTGACTTGTGTACAGCCAGCCCAGCTGAGCCAGTTTCGATTTCTCCACATCTCTCTAGAGCCCGGCAAGCTATAGAGAGTTTCTCGCCCCACAGCAAAGCCTGGCAAGCTACCTGTGACGTATTCTATATGCCAAACACAGTAACAACAAGTCTCAAAATGGAGACGTTACTGGGCCCACTTGAGCAAATTGATGAACAACAGGAGAACAGTTTATATTAAACATAATTTTTGCAACGAGTTTTATGTAAATATAATTTATTGGATTAAGAAAATTTTTTATTATTTATCTATGGATATTTTAAGTTTGTGGATACATATTAACTTTGTCAAGTGTTTTTTGCTATTTATGTTGTGATTTCTTTACTTTTTTTCTTCATTCTGCTAATTTGATATGATAAAATGATACTCATCTAATTACTCCTTTGGTTCTGCATTCCCAATATAAACTTATGCAGGTGTGAAATTATGTTTTGCTTAATACACTTTTGGGTTGCATTTGTGATAAAAAAAAAAAAGAAAAATAGCCCACAGTTTTCAATCTCTTTGCATTTCATTATTTGACTCAGTGTTGTAATAATTTTATTTAAAAATCTGGAAAATTCCCCCTATTCTCTATTTCTGGTTGTACAATTGACACATGCCTTCCTATAAAATCAGAGTACAGCCCACTGATTTTATAAGGTTTTAGGAACTGCCAATAATCACTTTATGAAAAAATATAAATTTCCTAAAACAAATTACCAATGCCAAGTAAATCTTAAGGAAAACATGGTGGAAATTCAATCACTGGTGCTGGATAAATGCTACAAGGGTCAGGAGAGATAAATGAAGCTAGATAGAGAAGTTAAGCTTTTTCAAAGTTCAATAGAACTGTAGTTTTGTTTCAAGTATATTTAAAAATGCATTTTTATTAAAGAACTGAAGTGAAAGACTTCCAAAAAGTAGAAAATGTCTTATGATTCCATTATTCATAGTTGGATTTTGGGGTATTTTTTCCAGAATGTTTTTCCGTATTTAAAGTTGTATTAACCATACTATGAAGTATCAAATTGTCATATTGACTTTTAAAAAAATGCTAAATACAGTTTCTCACAGAATTGATTGGGGGCCTGTATCATCTTTGTGGACAGATATGTTAATTAAGAAACTGCTAGAACCCATTGTGTTTTAAATTACTCCAAATGTTGAGTAAGGTACAGGAAGATTGATGTAAGAAAGTCAGTAATTTAGACTGGATAATAGTATGGATTAAGGCACTTGTCTTGCACCTGCCAAACCCAGTTGCATCCCTAACACCAAATGGTGCCCTAAACATTTGTAAGTAAAGTTCTGGAGGCCCCTGAATACTACTTGAGTGGTCCAAGAATCCCAAGCATGAAAGGGCCCACAAAGCACTTTATTCTTGTGTTTTCACATTGAACTGTGGGCATAGTTGTTGGAGAATTGTTGTGAGGAAGTCCTATGGCCTCCTGAACACAGTTTAGGAAACCTTTCTTACCCTCCCCAAATTTAGTCTTAAATTTATAATGCAGACTAGCTAATTACGCTATACATCCAAAAAGAATTTCCAGAAAACAGTCTTTAATATTCCCAAGTAGGGTTATTTAGTAACTGCTACCATACTTTCTAACTTAAGTTTTCTTCTTCTTCATTTTTTTTTAAATTCTCAATTCTAAAATTCCCTGAAGCTCTTAACTGATTTGGTCTTAAAACCTAAATTGACCTGAACTTGTTTGGGAACAAATATGATCTGAACAGATGTAAAGCTATTTTAAGTCTCTTGCATATTTAGTGTGAATATTCATAGATTACTTTAAGAAATGTGCTTGCTTATTGAGAGCTACCTTATGTGATGCATTATACGGCAGATATACATTTATTAATTTTTATTCAAATTGAAACACCCTGAATTCATAAACATATCTGATCTTGAGATTTCAGATAATCTAGCACGTTTTTCTATCATTGTGTTTATTTCATGGAATTTCAGTACTTACTAGTCACACTTAAGAGATCTTTCACTCTTGTATACCTTTTGTACACCTTTTGCATAATAGATGTACAATTAATCATTGTTTATTGCAATACTAGTCACAATAACCAAGATATGGAATCAATGTTAATTACGAACTGGTGGGTGGAGAAAAAATGTGGTATGCATATTCAATGAAATACTGTTCAACTGTGATGAAAAAAAGAAATCATACAATTTGCAACAATATAATTAGATCTTTAGGAGATTTCCCTAAGAACAATGTTAAATGAATTCAGAGTAATACCGTGCAATTCACTCATGAGAAAAAAGAATTAAAGAACCCCTCCCCCCATAAAATTAGAACTTTAGATTCTGACTACAGGATGGTTGTGACCACATAGGTAGGTGGATAGAAAGTTGAGTGGAACTGGGAAAGGGCCTTGACTGGTGGTAGATGGAGGTTAGATATTTGATGCTGGGGCTGTTTTGTTGCAAACCAATGTCAAGGTTATGAAATTGTGCATCTGAAACTTCTACAGTATTTCCTATTTCCTCAATAAATACTTATAAAAACTGGAAAAAATGTGTGAGGAAAACTTGTGGTGGCCAGTAGAGGATTTGGGTACCAAACCCTGAATGGCAATCATAAGCAAATAAATCATAACATCCCATTGTGAGCCTTTAGATCCCTAACAGCCATACTTTGAAGACATCTGTCTCTTTGCTTCTGTTTGTTTGCTTATCTATTTTATATTCTTATATTGCTCACAATGGTAAAATCATTCAATACTTTTCCTTCTGACTTAATCAATTCAGCATAACTATACTTTTCCATGAATAGCAAAATTTCATCTTTTATATAGCTAAATAGCATTCCATTGAATAAATGCCCAACATTTTCTTTATCCTAACATCTATTGCATTGAGCTACACTAATAGATATTTTGAATCAGATTTTCTAATACCCAATTAGTATTGTTTTTTAAGTCCAGAGCTGGGACTGAAGGTGTGGCATCCACCTCAATATGTATTTTGCTGTGTAAGGCTCTGAGTTTCTTTCTCATTGGGAGTAGGTTGGGGAACCTCAACTTTGAGCATCACCAGGTATGATCTTCATAGGAGCAGAAACAGCAGCTGCAACAACAACAAGCCAGGGAAATTTTTTGACATGTGAATGAACATAGCCACAGCTTTGTTCTGGAAGAATAACCTTCTGGCAATTATCAACATTCAACGAATGAACGGAACTGCAGAGTCACATAACATAAGAAAACTGCTCTCAAGATATTGATTACAACCTAGATGTGAGGGTGTAAGATTACAAGTGGTGTTGAGAATGAAGTAATGAGAAGATAAATTGAGATATTGGACATTGATAATAAGGCCCCAAAGAGGAAGAGATAAGAGATATAAATGTATCTAGCATCAGATTAGACCTGAAAGGAGAATGACATGAAATTAATAAGAATTAAAAATACCAAGAAAAAGAATAGGTTTTGAAAAGAGCAAAGCTATTTACATAGCATTTAAATTTAACTATTTGGGATTTGGGGAATAAGAACAATCAAACAACAGCTCTAAAAATGAGATTCCCACTAGAGATAAAAATATAACAGAATTCCCTTAACCCACACTATTTTTGGACATATTTTTCCTTACTATCTGTTTTGACTATGATTGTTTTAACTTATTCCTTGTGTATAACTTTATTTTATAAGCAAAGAAAATGTATGTCTTTATATATCTTTTATTTCCTTAGTATAGAAAGAGGTTTTCTTCTTCCCCATGATAATTATTTATTATCACTTGGTATTATTTTACTCGTACAGGCAATTTTGTTTATTTACTTATTTATTTTAATGAAGAAATAGTGTTTATTGAACAAAACTTGCTTTAGAAGTATGAGGGGAAAAAAGAAATAGGAAAATATGTCTTCTCAAGAAAAGACACAGGCTTCTGCTTCTTCAGAATAGAAATAAGCAAGCATAGAAACATAGAGACAAACAAGTAAAACACATGCTCAAGGGATAAAATGGGCTTGATGAGCAAGCCAGTTCTTTTTATTTTTATGTATTTATTTGCTATTTTTTCCTATTTTTGGTACCTGGTTGAAACTAGTTTGAATTAATTATGGCTTTACTATTAGGGACATTATTTGCACTTTAGAATTTCATTTCAGAAACTAAATGCTTATAGATTGGTTTACTCTAGTTTCAATGAACTAGTACTGACCAGTCTGGGTGCATAATGCCATTACTGGTAATTTATGTGATCTAGCATTACCAGGTAGTAGACCAATGTAGCTCAGAGATAGAAATGAATTTTGCCTCTCAACCTTTTGATTTACCCTTAACTACCTCATTCTGGCCCTTAAGACCTTGTCTATTAGATTCTGTGTTCAAATTAATTTTAGGTATAGCAAAAATGTATGAAAAGTGAAAGACATTTGGTCATGTTTAATAACCGGTGCCACACTCTGCTGTACTCAGGACTTTTTCTTGTCTCTGCATTCAAGGATCACTCCTGGATTTTCTTGTGTAACCAAAAAAGAAATAAGGTACAGAGAACTGAATCCAGATTGGCCATGTTCAAGGCAATTGTCTTACCCACTGTACCACCTCTCAGACTCCAATCACATATAGAAACCATGAGGGAAAAAAAGATATAATTGTTCTCATATTGATAATAATGAAAGAACTTATATGAAGAAATAATGAAGAAAAATGAAGAATTAGTGAAGATAGTAGTAAAGAAACTTCCAGCAAGTTATCTGAGGTCAGTTCATTAGGTAACCGTAGAAAAAGATTTAGAAATCGGAGTTTTTCCTCTACCACTGTAAGTCATTTAATTTTGACTCGAGAGTCCTTTCGCTTTTCTTGATCGATCATATATACCATTTAAATTCTTTCCAAATCACTACAGTGACTCATGTCAGATATTTGATGCAGGAAAAGCTGCTGTGCCTTGTTCTTACGTCTGCCTTCCCACGCAAGCTTTAGAGAGCAGGGCTTATGTGAGTGTGAAAGCCTCCAGAGGTAAATGTGAGTGTGTAATGAGTGAATGTGTGTGTATTTGTGAACGTAAAAATATGTGTCGGGTTTATGAGAATGTGTGTGTCACAAGTGAGTACATGAGTATGTGAAAGCAAATGTGTGCCTGCGAGTGCATTATGGCAAAGTGTAGGCGAAAGGTATAGGCAATCTTGTGATTTGCTGTACTCAAATTTTGAAAATGATGACTCTCCCTCTACACAGAAAGGTCTCTGTCCATAAGTCCTATAAATCAGCATTTACCCATTTTCTTTCATACTGATTGCTATGTAATCAAAAGGCACTGTGATTTATCATTACCCAGTATCTCCAGTCTTCTCCCTGATGTTGCTTGAACTCAATGCTCTGGCACTGACAACATTATGGGTTCCATCCAATGCCAGCTATACTTCTTTGTGCTCTCTTTAGCTTTATATATTTTCTACTTTACCTCTAATTATCTACTTATTTTTTTCTAGGTAAACATTTTTAAATAAAATTTACCCCAATTTTAATAAATTCATTTTATTGTGATACTATTAGTTACAGTATAATATTGTTTATGGCTTATGAGAACAGTTTCACACAATTTCAAATAAATGTTACTTTACCATATCTACCATCACAATAATGACAATCACGACCATCCTGTTGTTCGTCGATTGCCTCGAGCAGGCCCCAGTAATGTCTCCTTCGTCCTAGCCCTGAGATTTTTTTAAAAAGTGCCATATTCAAGGCTCTTTCAGGGTTAGGAGAATGAGACCCATCATTGTTACTGGTATTTGGCATATTGGGTACACTACAGGGAGTTTGCCAGACTCTGCCGTGTGGGCAGGTTACGTTTGGTAGCCTGTCAGTTTGTCCAAAGTAGGAATGAGATGATAAGATGTCATAATAAGATGTCGTGCAGCCGCGAATGTGGCCGCGCACTTCCGGGAGCTGGGTTTTATAGTCTCTGAGTCTTGGCCGTTTATGGGATTACACGGCTCCAGGGGACCAGTTGGTGGGTGTGACCCCTGCCTACTGGAATTTGGAGGATCTGGGTGGAGGATGCTCGGCCCCAATCCGAGCAGGCTTGGAGATCTCAGCCCTGGGATCATCTACCATCTACAATTCTTTGATGGCAGATGATTCCCAGAATCATCTACCATCAAAGAATCAATAAATTTCCACCATTGTGTATTAAATACATTTCCCTTTTGACCTTCAAACTCAGCTCTTTCCAATGATCTCCTTTTAGCAATATTAATGTCAGGGTGTGATTTTATCTGTTTTTTAAAATTTTTTTAAATTTTATTTTTGTATTGAGTTTCATGAGAGACACAATTAAAAAACCATTCATGATTGGGTTTCAGTCAAACGCCCATCCCTCCATCAGTGTACATTTCCCACCACCAGTGACTCCAGTTTCCCACCTACCATCCTCTATACCCAGCCTGCCTCTATGGAAGACTCTCTCTCTCGCTCTTGTTCTCTCTTTCCCTTCCTCTCTCTCTCCCCCTTCTATCCCCCTCTCTTCCCCTCCTTTGCTCTCTCTCTCTCTCTCTCTCTCTCTCTCTCTCTCTCTCTCTTTCTCCTCTGGGCACTATATTTGCAATGTGGATGCTGAGAGGTTATCATGTTTGTTACTTCATGTTCGCTCTTCATGTTCCCAGAGCAAACAGATGTCATTGGGCTACACTAGCACACGACAGGGACAAATGGAGTCGTTATTGGCACCCGCTCGAGCAAATCGAGGACTAACAGGAAGTTAAGTGATTAAGTTAAGTGATTAAGTGATATGTTTTCCTCCATGTACCTTATAAATTCAGATCTGATATTGAGATCCTTAATCCATTTGATTTGACTTTTGTGCCTGGCAAAAGAGAGAGATCTAAATTAATTTTTTTTGCATATAATTGCCTGGTTTTCCCTGCACCACTTGTTGAAGAGGCTTTTCTTGCTTTACTTAACATTTCTTGCTCCTTTACTAAAGATTAAGTGGCCATATATTTGAGAATCTGTCAGGATATTCAACTCTATTCCATTGACCTGTGGGTCAGTTTTTATTCCATTGCCATGCTGTTTTAATTACCACTACTTTGTAATACAATTTGGCTGCGTGCAAGGCAAATGCCCTACTGCTGTGCTATCACTCCAGCCCTGTGTTTGCCTTGCACGCAGCCAACATGGCTGACCCTAGTTCGATTCCTTTGCCCCTCTCGGAGAGCCTGGCAAGCTAGGGAGAGTATCTCGCCCGCACGGCAGAGCCTGGCAAGCCACCCGTGATGTATTCAATATGCCAAACACAGTAACAAAAAAATCTCCAATGGAGACCGTTACTGGGCCCGCTCGAGCAAATCAATGAACAACAGGAGGGCCTTTACTTTTGTAATACAATTTGAAGTTGGGGAAGGTGATGTCGCCTATCTTCTTTTTCCAAACAAATTCTTTAGCTATTTGTGGGGGTTCATTGTTCCATATGAATTTTAGGAGTATTTTTTTGATTTATTTGAGAAATGTCATGCATTTGGTTTCTTTTTATTCCACATATGATTCAAATTATCCAGTATATCTGTTTCTTTATGAATTCTTTCCTTTTGTATAATTCCTTCCAGTTCCATTCAAGTTGTGACACATGGAAATATTTTATTTTCATAGTTTATAGTATATTTTTCCATGTCATATTTGTTTAAAGTGTATTTCCTAATGAGATAATTTGGTTTACATCATTGTTTAAATTTCAGGGGTGCATTTTCACACTTTTTGGAAGTAAGTTACTATATAGTGTCTATTACCAAAGTGCCACCACAGTTTCTTGGACCCTTGACACTTTCTGTTGTTCCTATGTCCTAGCTTTCAAGGACACTCAGTTCTGAAGTTCAAAACTAGGAATTAGTTGCAGAGTGATTTTGTCTATCCCCTTGTCTTATTTCTTTATAGTGGATATATGACTTTTCTTTATGACTTTATCTATCTTGTTGCAGATGTTAAGATTTCATCATTGTTTATAACAGAGCAAGATTCCATTTTGTATCTGTACTGTGTTCTTTATTAAATCATCCATTTTTGTGATTTAGTTTATTTTTTACACATTGGCTAATGTAAATAGAGTTTCAATGAATATAAAACTGCCTATATATTTTTTTATTTATTTATTGAATCACTGTGGGAAAAGTTACAAAGCTTTCAGGTTTAAGTCTCGGTCATGCAATGGTCAAACACCTTTCCCTTCACCAGTACTTATTTTTCACCACCAAGAACCCCATTATACCCCCCTCCCACACCTCCCAATGCCTGTGAGGAAGATGAATTCTACTTAACTTTCTATGTACTTTGATTACATCTCATTATTTCGACAAAAGATGCACCATTATTGTTTAGAGTTTACACCCAACAGTCAGAACTGCTGAAAAGGCATTGTAAAATAATTTGTTTTCTACAGCTAGTTATGAGAACCATATGATGTCACATGGCTGCTATTGTGGCCGCGCGATATTGGATTTCTGATATTTTATTTATTAAGTCTGGAGGGATTTCTACCAAGAGTCAGATAATTACGAGATTGGTTTCAGTGGCTCTGGAGCCATGGCTGTGCCAGAGAGCCGCTCGTGGGGGGTGTGGGGGACTCGTGACCTCAGTAGGGTGTGAAGGACGAGCCAGGAGTGCCCCCCTTCCCATGAGGTTTTAGTTGCCCCATCACCGCTGGCTCATACCTGGCTTTCCAGAAAGCTCCAAGGCGGCTGCCATCTTGCTGCCCAAGGGGGAAAAGGCGGAAGGGAGTGACACCACTTCCCTCCTGGGGAGGCATGGTACTGTGGATTAATGTATAGTCCATTCACTTTTCTGCCGCAAGCTGCTGGGCTTTGCATCAAGTCATTGTGCCTCTGGAGCCATGGCCTTGCTGGAGAGCTGCTCTTGGGGGTCAACTCGTGACCTCTGTGCCTATATATTTTTGAAAGAGCTCTCTTATATTCTCTCAATGAATACCTTGGAGTAAAATTGCTAACTTGTGTAGCAGACTTATTTTTATTTTATTTAATTTATTACTTTAGTTAAGTCTTAAATTTTAGTTTCATAAAGTTGTTCACAATAATTGATTACATTCAATATTTCAACATCAATCCCACCACCATTACACCTTCCCACCACCATTAAGTTTACCACCACCACTCAAGCCTGCCTCACAGGCAGATGCTAGATAATTTATTCTGTATTGGTGTTATGAATAGTATAAGATGTCTGTAAAGGTCTGTCTCACAGTGATTCAACAATGAAGCAAAAATAAAAAAAAAGTTTGAGATATCGCCTGGACACAAAAGCTGCCGCGCACTCCTGGGAATGTAAGTATTTAAATAATTGGGGTTTGGAGCTATACCTGCATTGAGCTGCTGGGTTCTGAGATTCATTTGTGAGTCTCTGGATCATAGTCGTTAATTTGCTTAACACCTGGAGGCAGTTCATGAGCATCAGCCAAGACCCCAGAGGGGCAACGAGATGGGAAGGGATGGCCCAGCCCTGACACCATGAAAATGGGGTCTGGCATTTTCAGTGACTGGTCCCACATACCTAAGATTTTCAGCAAATTCAGTCTCTTGTGGGGAGGTGGGAAGGGGTTAGGGAGGCAGGAGAAGCCTGTAATAGATTAATTTTTAATATTCAGAGTAGACTCCACACTAGTTTCCTGAGAGACTGTTGTGTCTGTTTATAATTCCCACCAATAATGTGCAAGTGTTCCTTTTTCTTCACAAGATCACCAACTTGACTGGTGTTTTTCTGGCCATTCTCACAGCTATTGGCTTTGATTTGCCTTTTTCAACTAATGAGATGATGTGAATTTTTTTATGTGCTTGTAGTACATCTGTATATCAAACAGATAGTTTCTAGAGAAGTATTCTTTCAGCTTTTCTATTTTGGGAGGTGAGTTCTTAGTTTTTGTTATTGAATTACATGAGCATATTAAATATATTAGATATCAATTTTTTGTCAACTGCATTTTGTGCAAATACTTTTTTCCTTTCAATAATCTTTTTATTTTAAATGGTTCTTTCTTTGCTTGTGCCGAAGAGTTTTTCTGTTTGATGCAATCTTATTTATTTTTGCTTTTGTTTTTCTTGCATTGGAGTTTAATTCCTAAATATATTAATTAAGACAATATTGAGAAATGAATTGACTTTATTTATGCTTTCATTAATTGCATCCATTTATTTGATTAATTTTAATTCAGTTTTGTATGTTTTGTGTATCAGTGTAGTTTTTATTCTTCTGCCTGCAGTAATATGGCATTCTCAATGCCTTTTTTGAGGATGCTTTTTTTTTTCTGTTGTTCATTCTTAGATCCTTTGTGATAAATTAACTAAATATATATGAGTGTTTTTACGGTATCTTAATTATTTTGCATTGTCTCTATTCTTTGTTCCAATGCCATGATGTTTTATTTACTATGGCATTGTGGTTTAATCTAGAGATATGATGACTCCATTTTTGTATCATTATTGCTATATATGCCTCATTTTGTTCCATACGAACTTCACTAATGTTTGTTCTATTTCTTAAAATAATACCATAGGAAGTTATATAAGAACTGCATTAAAATTTTATAAAATATATTCATTTTTACCTAATAATTCCTCCTCACTCCTTATTCCTATTTATCCTTGTTTACTTTTGAGATCTATTCTCACTAAATAAGGAGATGTTGTGGACTATTATCAAGGACAGAAGCTGAATCTTTAGGAAGAGGGTAGAAATAAAGTAAAACACTGGTGCTCATAAGCAGTAGTAGTGATTTGCTGGCAAAATGGCCAAGTCCACCCAAATGTTCCAGGCCTTTTCTCTAGTTTTCCCATCAGTCTATAAATCAAAGAAAATAAGTAATTGCAAAGTATTCCACATTTCCACCCTACTTTCCCATCATTCTTTGATTTGGGGGGCCAATAAAGTCTACAAAGTCACAAATTTAGCTTCTTGGCCAAGCATTTAATTACAAATGTATCTTCTCTATTCTTCTCTTTCTTTGAAGTTTCTTTGTGGCAAAACTGTAAGACAGAAGCAGACTAAATTAATAGGCCAGTTTGACAGATGCCTGACTTTTATTAGCTCCTGACAGTCAAAATCAAACTTTTGTTGGAGTTAGCCACTGTAATTTAGGGAGACTTCCATTTTGTGCAGTATCTAATGTGTAATTTATCTCTCTTTCTCTCTACCCACTTTCTTACCCTTGTTCCCTGACATTGATTTGGAGTTAGATACCCTTTGTATTTCAGAAGCTGAGGCTACTCCTGGTTTTGTGTTCCAATGTTTTTACAACATCCAACCTACTGAATTAACTCTCTGATCTTTCATGATTTTTCTTTGGCCTCTCTCTTTTCTTTTGCTTGAAGCTACAGAATCTAGAATGGTTTACCATCCATAAGCTCCAACATTTATCACTGACTTTTATCTGCTTATTACATGCTTTCATCATAGATTTTGAACATTTGGAATGCAGGATCAGAATATGTGAGGGTGTTTTTTGTTTGTTTGCTTGATTATATTACTGGTGACTGGATAATGCTTAGGGTAAAAAAATTCTTTCTCAGTTAATAGCCTCATTTTAGTTCAATTGATTTTCATCTGGATTAATAACAACAAAAGTTTTAATCCTTGGCATAAAAAATATGGTGGTTTTGCTTTGTAGTTTAACCTCTCACTGACTTTTATCAAGTTAATTAGCTTTTTAATATTTCTGTTCAGTTCATATAAAATGAGGGCAAACTGATCAAGCAGATGGATGTATTGATAAGATTAAGAAAATTTATGCAAAATACCTAGTATTATTTCCAATATACAAGAACCAAGAAATAAGTTTGTTTATATATCAAGTGCTATTAATATGGTAGTGAGCAGAGTTCTCTTATTTAGCCCACTTTTGTGATTTTTGGACATTAATACAAATGTTGCCTCATTGGGAAGATAATCCAATAGATTTTCTCCTAGATCTTCTTATCTGCACTTAGTCACGATATTTTCTTCCTAAATCATTACCCTCAGCCACTTTATTTTTCTGTAATGCTATTTGAGTCTTCAAAGATAACTTCTTTATTTATATAAAAAATAATCAGTAATTTCTCAATGCTATTTTTTTTTTAAATCTCAGCTCATTCTTCAAAGAGAAATTTTGATTGGAGTAGTTCCAAGACATAGATTTTACAAACATGAAGTAACTATCTTTTCAATACCTTTCAAAAGGTTGAAAGGAGTCTATTTTTCTACAGATCAGCCTCCTGAGAGCTAACCTGTTGGTAGCATTCTCTCTTGAGTGGCTCAAATTCAGCAATGGAACCAGAAGTAATGACTCAAATTCAATAGAGGTCAGAAATGATCAGAAGTTATGATTCCTTGGCAGCTTCATGATATTCAATATTAAGCTGCTTCAGTAAACCTCTCCCTTGTTCTTGTAGACAAATGCCATCGAATGTAGAAAAGGAGCATAATAAATGAAAGAAACATTTCCCCTTCACACACCTGTCACCTTCTTACCGCCCACTCCCCATGGAAGTCAAAGGATTCAAATGAGCTGAGAGACCTAACTTATCTCTCCTGGGTCAGAGGTGCTGGTACATTTGCTCACCTAGAGGATTTTGCTTTGCTAATGTACCTGTTCCATAAATTACTCTGGAGGAAATCACTTCATTATTCATGACTTAAACATTCCCGTTGCAAAATGGTGATCTATGTCATGTACTGTTGCATTACCAATTCAATTATTCTTTTGTCATGCAAACTCTGTGAGCTATGACAAGGGGTGGGGCACGCTTTTCACAGCTGGCAATCTGTAATATTGTCCAGGAGCAGTTTTGTTCTGGCTGCAGTGCACTGGAGAATTTATGAAATGGCTCTTAGCGAAGATGTCTGCCAATGATGGGAAATTGATGATCACTATCGAAACATTTAGCAGCCTTTCATCAGTTATAATGTAGCCGTCCCTAACTTGCCTTTTTAACTGATAGCATTTCATGCTTTTTGAAATGAATTTGGAAGTATGAGAGAGAACAAAACCTTCCACACAGAATCTATCACAATAATTTTCAGTGTCTTGTCAATTTCTATTTTCTTAGAGTTCTGAAACCAATTATGCAGTAAGAGATGTTCTACTGTTTTTGAGGTGGTCTTTTTTTTTAATGTCGGAAATACTCAGGTGAACCTGAGGTTGATAGGATGGAAAACCAACACTGTGACAAAAGTGAGCTCTAGTCATTCATGTGGATCTTTCTAACCGCATAGTTCCAAGATTCTATTTCATATAATGATAAATTGCTTACTTTCTGGACTTGAAGAATTCCAAATAAAATGGTCAGATTTGTTGATGTTACCAGATTTTGCCAATGGAACATTAAAAATTTCAGCACTATACATGGAGGGCGGGAACCACAGATCCCAGAGGGGAAAAAAAAACAGGTTCCAAAAAGAGCAGAGATCACCGGGAAGTCCCAGATGGGGTAGGTACCACATCCCGCCTCCCCGAGATGGAACCCCGGTGACCAGAAGCCTCCACAAGCACAGCTCGAGTGTGCGGGAACAAGGACTTTTTCTCAAAAACGCACAGCCGCTTATGCGGCCGCACAACATCTGTCTATATACAAAGTGATCAATGGGAAGTAAACCACCCAACCTTTCTCCCTGAAAATCAGAGTTAAGTTTGGAGCACGGCCACAGCCCCAGAAACACAAGGACTTAATGCAGAACCCAGCAGCTTGGAGCAGAAAAGTGAACGGACTATGCGTTAATCCAGGCCATCATGTCTGCCCGGAGGGGAAAGGGTGTTGCCCCATTCACCCTCTCTTCTCTGGAAAGAAGGATGGCGGCCGCATGGGAGCCATGTGGACAGCAGGTATGAGCCGGGGGTGTGGGGATGACTAAAACCTCATGGGAAGGGGAGCGTTCCGGTCCGTCCTTCACGCCCTACCGAGATCACCAGTTGCCCCCCACGAGCCGCTCCCCAGCACGGCCACAGCCCCAGAAGCACAAGTACTTAATGCAGAACGCAGCAGCTTGGAGCAGAAAAGTGAATGGACTATGCGTTAATCCAGGCCATCATGTCTGCCCAGAGGGGAAAGGGTGTGGTCCCTTCCGCCCTCTCTTCTCTGGAAAGAAAGATGGCGGCCGCATGGGAGCCTTGTGGACAGCAGGTATGAGCCGGGGGTGTGGGGGCGACTAAAACCTCATGGGAAGGGGGGCGTTTTGGTCCGTCCTTCACGCCCTACCGAGGCCACCAGTTGCCCCCACGAGTGGCTCTCCAGCACAGCCACGGCCCCAGAAGCACAAGGACTTAATGCAGAACCCAGCAGCTTGGAGCAGAAAAGTGAACGGACTATGCGTTAATCCAGGCCATCATGTCTGCCGGAGGGGAAAGTGTGTTGCCCCATTCGCCCTCTCCTCTCTGGAAAGAAAGATGGCGGCCGCATGGGAGCCTTGTGGACAGCAGGTATGAGCCGGGGGTGTGGGGGCGACTAAAACCTCATGGGAAGGGGGCCGTTTCGGTCCGCCCTTCACGCCCTACCAAGGCCACCAGTTGCCCCCCACGGGAGGCTCTCCAGCACGGCCACGCCTCCAGAACACAGAAACCAATTTCTTAACTATCTGACTTTCAGTAGAAATACTTCCAGGTTCAATAGGTAAAATAGCAGAAATCCAAAACCAACATTTAATTCTTGAACCCAGCTGTAGAGAGCAGATCACTTCACAATGCTTTTTCAGCATGTCTGATTTCGGGGGGGTAAACTCTAAATAATAGTGGTGAATGTTTTATTGAAACAATTAATCTAATCAAAGCAGATAGAGTGTTAACTAGAATTCATCTGCCTCACAGGGACTGGGAGGGGTTGGGGGTGGGGTTTTATTGGGGTTCTTCATGGTGGAAAATGAGTGTTGGTGAAGGGAAATGTGTTTGATGTTTGCATGACTGAGACCTAAACCTGAAGGCTTTGTGGCCTTTCCCACAGTGATTCAATAAATAAATTAATTAAAAAAAATTTCAGCACTAAATTTAACCCCTTGCCAGGCAAGCCCTTAGACACATCTGCATCTTTTAATCCAATTAACTTTAGTGATTCAGCTCAAAGAAGACTCAAGAACATTCCAGACAAGGCAACTCCAGAAGATCCTATTAAACCCATCCCAAAAGCCTATTCAAGGCTCTCTCCATCCTTGGAGAAGCCCACATTTTCTCTTGAATGCATTACTCTCTCCCCCCTCTCTCCCCTCACTCTTCCCCTTCACACCTTCAAAAAGTACCCCCCCCCAAGTAAAATTTGTTTTACTTCAAAAATAAATAAATAAATAAATAAATAAAAACGTCAGTGCTATTGTTTTTATATATCTGTACATCAAAGTATTACCACATTTGCTGATGTCTTTATGTTTGCAGAAAAAACAGATCACTATATTGGATGGAAGCTTCAAGACTAAGTGTGATGGATGTATTTTTGATTTCATTTCTCTCCTCTCTTTCTCCCTTATCTTATTTCCCTCCTCTCTTCTTTCTCACCTCCCTCCCTTGACTTTTCCACCTTTCTATCTACCTTCTTTCAAAGAAGTCAATAATTTTTTTCAAGATTCATAAGCTGAATTTGTTTCCTTAAAAGTGATCTCTTTAAAGCTTTCAGGTTTAAGTCTCGGTCATACAATGAAACACCCATACCTTCACCAGTGCCCATTTTCCACCACCAAAAACTGCTCTCATGGTGATTCAATAAATAAAATTATAAAAAAATGGGGAAAAAGTAAGGTGGAGTTCATGCAAAATTCAATCAGCCTAATCAGTGGCTGAATAAATAGCAGTACTCCTACATAAAAAAAGTGATCTCTTCATTATTTACAGATATAATGCTTAAAAAATAAAATGTTGAGGGATTACAAAGCCCTTAAATAAGTCATTGAATATATCATTTTAAATTTGACATTGCTCGTTAGTTTATGAGTACCACGATGAATCTAGTTTTTTTAAGATGTGGCAGTTGTTCAAGTTTTGGACTAATTTTTAAAAATAATTATGAAAATCATAAACTAAAATATAAGTTCAAGGTCTGGAAAGGAATTCCTTAAGTAAGGAGTCCTACAGATTAAGCTAATTAGCTGCATGGCAAATCAACTATAAATAAGAGTCAAGAAAAAGATAAATTATTTCCATGTGTGTGCCATATAATCCAGTCTCCTTATACTAAAACAATGCAATTGTAAGTGACTCCAACTCTGAGATTTTAGTCCAGCAGTTAGTTATTTCAATTAACAAGTATTTTTTAATAGGCAAATCCTGACTAAGAACCACGCCTCATTAAAGATGTAAAATGTTGGTACCTGCTTTCAGAGGGAGTTGGAAATTCTTTTTGTTGTTGTTGAATTACTGTGAGAACAGTTACAAAACTTTCGGGTTTCAGTCTCAGTCATACAATGATCAAAAAACCCATCCCTTCAGCAGTACACATGTTCCACCACCAAGAACCCCAGTCTACCTCCATCCTGCCCCTCCCCCTGCCGGTGTGGCAGATGATTTCCATTTTACTCTCCCTCTACTTTGATTACATTTAATTTTTTGACAGAAGGCCCATCATTATTATTTGGAATTTCCCCCCAACAATCAGACCTGCCAAAAAGACATCATTAGATAGTTTGTTTTCTATTGCCGATAATGAAAAGCATATGATGCCGGCTTGGATTTCTGGTACTTTAGTAATTAAATCTGGAGGGATTTATGCCAAAGCTGCTGGGTTCTGAGATTGGTTTGTGTGCCTCTAAGGTCATGGCCATTCAGGAGCCTGAGGAGCCGTTTGTGGGTGGCAACTCAGGGTCTTGTCAGGGCAGGGGGAGGAGGAGTCAGGAATTCTTGCAAAAGAAATAATATTTCCAAAGGAAAGATGTGCTTCCTCAGAAGATTTAAGAATCTGTTACAAATTTATTGATCATATCATGCTCTGCTTTTAATCTCATTTCACTGGCCAAAGTTATATGACCTTTAAAATAAAACTACAGGCAGAATCTCCTGCCCCCATGCCAGGCTGTCTTAACTGGGGACCCTTAAAGGGGGACAGATTGTTTCCCTCCTGGCCCCATGCTGAGCCCTGGCAGCCGAAAACTTCCAGAACCCAGCCATAGCCACACCCAAGGCCACTCTCCAAATGCTCGGAGGAGCCTCAAACATGAAGGAACTGGCAGAGGAACTCAGATAGGCGGCACCTGTGGCTCAGATCTCCAAGCCTGCTTGGATTGGGACTGGGCCTCCTCCACCCAGATCTCCAACTTTACAGTCGCTTGTCAGTCACATCTACAAACTGTCCCCGGCACTATGTAATCTCATCAATGGCCAAGATCCAGAGACTCTAAAACAAAGCTCCAGGAAGAGAGTAATGCAGTTTTTCCTGGAGTGCCTGGCAGCATTTGCGGCCACTTGACCTCTTATATTCTAGCCCACTGATGTACCTAAATTTGGTTTTAAATATACTTGCTTGTGTTCTCTTATATATGGGCTTAAAGGGCCCCAGAATGAAATCAACAACTTTCACACACTTCTCTCTTATTGTGGTCAGAAGATGCTTGCTGGTTGGGTGGGTGTTTGAATATTATCTGTAATGAACTATAGTGAACTACTTTCTGAAAATAAAATGTATAAAATTTGCAAATAAAATAAAATAAAACTACCACCACCAATAACAATAATTAATTGAAAATTATCCAGTAACATCTACTAGTGAATAACAGTATAGGCTAATGTAAACCCTTTAGAAGGAACAGAGCCAGGAGAAAAAAACAGAGCACCATTGGGTATGGCCCCCAAACAAAAACAAAAGTACTAATTATTAAAAATTTCTGGTTTGGAATAGATACAATTTAAAGTTATTCTAATAATCTTTGAAAAGTGATTTATCTCATTTTCCAACTCCTCTCCTCTTCTTATTTTTTATTTATTTTTTTCAGAACCATTTCACATACAGATATAGAAACATATTGCTCTTATGAAGACCTTTAAGCAGATGGAATAGGCAATGTGAAATCTCTTGACCACAACCTTAATCTTTTCCAACCTCCCTACTTCAAACTCTCCTTCCTTCTATGTTTCTGTTCTGTCCTGTTTTCCCAGGAAGGACATATTCTAAGCCTTATCACTATAAGAATTAAAATCTGTCTTTTTCCCTAACTGAGAGTTCACAAAGTTGAAGGAGGGATTTATGATAGAGGAGAACATTGCTATATTCTGCAAAATACCATTACTTGTGCTGATACTGATCAAGTTCATGAATGGGGAAATTCATCTTTATTATCTTACCTTATATGCTAGACAAAGATTCAAAGGATTGGTCTACTTACCATCTGGTTCAACCAACACTGGATACTATGCTATGCATGTACATGAATTACCTTTAAAAACATGATATATCTGAAAGATATTTTTTTCTTTATGATTCAATCCTATCTGATTCCTGGCATTATTAGATATAATATTCCATGGTCTCATCCCAAATAAAACATGAAAGTTAAACGTAGATATGCTCCATTTGCTTGCTTCAATTTCAAAACTCTACACAGTAGAAAATCTAGTTTATCTTTTACAATTATCACTGAAAATAAAGATAATTGTTGCACATAAAGTAATGCTTTTAATCACACTAAGGAAATAACTAAAAATTTTAAAACATGTTGAGTCTAAGCCCCAAACATATAATCTTTGTTTCTTTCCTCAGATATTATTCTTAAATTTGAATCTTTGGCAAAAACTCCACAAACATTGCTTCTTTGTTTTCATACTTGTTAGAGTGCCATTATAATCTATAAAATGAGCACTATTGTATTGTGAGATACAGTACTGGGATTACTTCACTTTCGTACATGATGCCTATTCAGGTCTAATACCCAGAATGACAAATGGTCCTCCAAGCACAATCAGGAGAGATCATGAGCACAGAGAAAGAAGTAAGCCCTGAGTCAAGTGTAAACCCCAACAAAACTAAAGAAAAATTAACAATGTTTCAGTCTCTTTTGGAAACTAATTTAAGAACTAAAATACAGATAGGATATTTTGAAAATAAACAGGTATTTGATTACTTTGGATTTGCAGGAATAATTTGACTTATTCGTTACCAGTTTCTCAAACACACTGTGATATTAAGAAGAATATTAGCAAGAGTAGGCTCTGACTGGGTGGGTGGGATGGTGACAAACTCCAAGCTTGCGTGCCCCTGCTGATCTTGTCAAGTGATAGTCACTTCAATATGGACATCCATAAGCAGTAAACGTTGTTCAGAAATAAAAACTCATAAATATCTTTTGAATAGCTAATTTATGGATAGGAAAGAGATTTTCTTGGTTTTATTTGGGTCTTGAGAGAGAGAGAGTTTAAATAACATTTTAATTCTTTTCTGTTTGGAAAAGAAACATATTTCCTCATATGCAAGAATCATTTAAGTAAGCAGGTTAATTAGATTTTGAACAATACAATTTTTTTCAATCAAAAATAATTCACTTAATTTTAAGCTGTTGGAAAATTTGTGATAATAATATGAGTGTTTGGCCTATGATATTACAGGGGAATTAAATAAATATAAAGAGACAGAGACAATGTAGTAAGGAAAGCAAATGAAAAAACTTAGTGATTAAAATGTTCTTTGAGATATTAGAATCATTGCAATGATGAAACTACTGAAGGAAAACAAAGTATAGTTAAAATTATTACTTTTTAATCTTTCATGTTAGAAAAGTCAAAGGGGGACAATGTATGCTATGGAGAAAAATATGGAAAAAGTTTTGCTTTGTATATTAAATTAAAATTTTATGAATACTTAAAAAATTACCAAGTGTTTCACATGTCTTCATCAATACTAAAATGGGATGTCTACATAGGATCTCAAAAAGTTTGTAATCTAGTCAGAAAGCATATATGCAAATAAGCTACCAAATTCAATATGTTTAATACTGAAAAGATACATGTAGAATAATTTAAATAAGAATGTTATCCTAATAATCAGTTTCAACGTTTTCACAATTGAGCCCCATTGAAGAATTGTTTGGAGGCTATTCTTGCCAGATTTCTCATTTGTCTGTAAGTTCAGTCCTTCTGAGAAAAGAACATATTTGAATAATAAATTATCTTTGAGTATAAACATGATGTGTCCCTCCAGAGAGATGTAGAGAGCCTCTGCCTGGAAGAATCCCTGAGTAGTAAAGATAAAAATTTCCTTTTTCCTTCTCTAGAGACATTTGCTTATATCTTTAAGTAATGACCTTGAGATTGCTTTACCTTCTCCTCTAGATAATTACTTGCATTTGCAGTTAATTAGTAAGTTCTCTCCAAAGCGGAAGATGGGCTGCTGTGCAAGTAGAGTCATCTCAGCTCATAATCTTCTCAGTATGCCAGTAGAGCTAATATTTGGTACTTATGATATTACTAGGAAGAGATCAGGGAATGGAAACCTAATATAATATTGCAGAGGCTACTTTTTTCCATGTGAGAAATAGTATGTGTTTCTGTGTTTCTCTGATTTTGTTGTCTTGAACTCTCACACATAAACATGCACATTCTCTACATATTCATGTTTTTATCATCAGCTAACCACAAACTTAAGTTTTATTCACTAGGACTTTATGAATTAAATTGTTCCTTCCAAAAGCTCTACAGTAATGTTTTCAACCCCAGTACTTCATAAATCTGACTTTGTTTAGAAAGATCATTGCATTTATAATTTGTTAATGTTAAGTCATTATAACAGACAACCTGGTATCTTTACAAAAGGGAATATTTGAAGTTTGATGCTGAAAATCAACATCAAGTGAATTTTGCCCTTCTCTTTCAGGTGAGGTTTCTGTTATTCCTGAGTTGGCCTCAGGACACTGTGTTATAGTTTGACAAGTAAATGCGTGGCCTCAGTTAAACTCCCCAACCTGTCAATCTTCCCAGAGGACCTTGCACTTAGTACCAGAATTCAAGGACACTTGCAACTTGTGTCTGCCCACTCCGCCCACCCCTTCTTTACTGGGCCAGTGAAAAACCTATCAAATAGCGGTATTGAAATAACCAGCAAGACTAGGATCCTGGGGCCTCCCATTTATTATCCACCTCTGAAATGTCTTCACTGTGCCAGACCACCTCAACAAGGTCTTTTGTGTGTTTGGAGGGGTGAAGGGGAAGTTTGGGAGGCTACGTTCACTAGTTCTCAGGGATCATTCTTAGCAGGCTCAGGAAACCAAGTGGGATGCCGAGTATCCATCATGGGTTAGTGGTATGCGAGGCAAACGTCCTACTCTTTGTATAATCACTCCAGACCCTCAACAGCGTCTCTTTCCCCTATAATTCTACCAAGGTCCTTTGCTTGTTTGTGCATTACATGGAAGTAAGATGGCAATATAGGTGGAAGGTCTCCAACACACATGTTTGGTGCAAGAGATATACAATATACACTAAAACCATAACTGTCAGTAAACAAATAATGGAGAAATTGTTGGGTGTGAATGAATTGAAACTGGATATGGCATAAGAATGGCGAGGGAGGGGTGCTTTACTGGCAGGACTGTGCAGTAGTTTTGTGTACCAATACCAGAAACTTGTACACTGTGATAACCCTATTACCTTAATTACAATGAAAATTTTTAAAAAAGAGAAGGGGGAAATTTGAATACAGTAAGAGGGCTGGAACGATAGCACAGTGGTAGGGCGTTTGCCCTGCACGCAGCCAACATGGCCGACCCGAGTTCGATTCCTCCGCCCCTCTTCCAGAGCCCGGCAAGCTACCGAGAGTATCTCGCCCGCACAGCAGAGCCTGGCAAGCTCCCCGTGACGTATTCGATATGCCAGACACAGTAACAGTAACACAGTAAGAGGGAAAATGTCATGTGCAGATGAAGTCAACTATTAGAACTGATACTCCTCCATATGGTGGAATGCCAAAGATTTTTAGCCAAATCACAGAAACAGAGAAACATGAAGCATATTCTCTCCCATATCTTTCACAAGAAACAAAACATGTTGACAACTTGACCCTGAATTTCAGTCTCTGAAACTCTATGGCACTACATTTTTAAAATTTACATCTCCTAGTTTATGGTCTTGGCTATCATAATTCTCTCACTTAGCCACCATCAAACTGCCTAAGTACATTTTTTTGTCTTTCTACTTGGACTTAGAAGGCATCAGATATAGGATGTTTTTGCTTTTGCATATGTTATAAGTGGTGGATTTATCCTATATGACCTTAATTATATTGTGGTAAACTATTTCTATGACCATTTCTGCTTAGAGTTTTATTTTAAAGGATGTTGAACCTTTTCAGATATTTTTATATGCATCCAGTGAGACGATCACATGATTTTCGTCCTACTGCTATTGTTATTGTGACATACCATATCGACTGATTCTCATGTGTTGAAAACAATCCTTCTAACCCTAGAATAAATCACATTGGAAAATTATTTTAAAATACTATTAAAATTTGTTCACTAGTTTTAGGGGAGTATTGCATCAAATTTATAAGATATTTTGGTTTGTAAGTCCTTTTTGTGTGATATGTTCTCTGCTTTTGGTATTAGGGAAATGTTGGCATAATAGAATGTATACTGACTGATGTTTTCCTGCCCTCAAATTTATAACCATTTGAAAAGGGTTTAAAAAAAGTTTGATATAATAGCGGTTAGGCAAGAAAAAGATATTAAGGGCAATCAGGTGAGAAAGGAAGAAATCAAGCTCTCACTATTCACAGATGGTATGATACTATACTTAGGGAACTCTAAAATCTCTACCAAGAAACTCCTAGAAACAATAGAGTTGTATATTAAAGTTGCAGGCTATAAAATCAATACCCGAAAGTCCATGGCTTTCCTATATGCAAAGAGTGAGAGAGAGGGAAGTGACATAAAAAATCTCATTCACAATTGTGCCCCAAAAACTCAAGTACCTAGGAATCAGCTTAACTAAGGAAGTAAAGGATCTTTACAAAGAAAACTACAAAATGCTACTTCAGGAAATAAAAGAGGAGACGAGAAAATGGAAAGATATCCCCTGGTCATGAATTGGGAGAATTAACATTGTCAAAATGGCAATACTTCCCAAAGCATTGTACGAATTCAATGTGATCCCTATAACGATACCCATGACATTCTTCAAAGAAATGGAGCAAACACTCCTGAAATTCATATGGAACAATAAGCACCCACAAATAGCTAAAGCAATTCTTGGGAAAAAGAAAATGGGAGGAATCAAACTTTCTAACTTCAAACTCTACTACAAAGCAGTAATAATTAAAACAGCATGGTACTGGAACAACGGCAGAGTTTCATACCAATGGAACAGGATTAAATATACTGACATCACCCCCCAAACATATGATCATCTAATCTTTGATAAGGGTACAAGGACCCTTATCAAAGAAAGAAAAGCCTCTTTAACAAATTGTGCTGGCAAAACTGAATGGCTACATGCAAAAAAATGGGCTCAGATCTCTGCCTAACATCGTGTACAAAAGTCAGATCAAAATGGATCAAAGACCTCAACATCAGACAGGAATCCATAAGGTTCATTGAAGAGAAAGTTGGCATAACCCTCGATGACATTGAAGCTAATGGTATCTTCAAAGATGTCACACCGCAGGCCAAGCAAGTGAAAACAGATATAGACAAATGTGACTATCTTAAACAAAGAAGCTTCTGCACCTCCAAAGTAATAGTGGCCAAAATTCAAAGACAGTCTACAGAAAGGAAAAGGATATTCGCCCAATACACATCCAATAAGGGGTTGATATCAAGGAAATAAAAAGTACCAGTTGAACTCCACAAGAAGAAAACATTCAACCCCATCAAAGAATGGGGCTACGAAATGAACAGAAACTTTCTCAAAGAAGAAATCTGAATAGCAAAAAGGAACATGAGAAAATGCTCTACAACATTAATCATTAGGGATATGCAGATAACAATGAGATATCATCTCATTCCACAGAGACTGGCCCACATCCAAAAGAACAAAAGCAAGTGGTGTTGGCGATGATGTGGCGAGAAAGGGACCCTCCTCTACCTCTGGTTGGAATGCCGACTGGTTCAGCCTTTTTGGAAAAACAGTATGGACGATTGTCAAAAAATTACAAATTGAGCTTCCATTTGACCAACAATACCACTCCTGGAAATATATAACAGAGCCGCAAAAAAGTATAGTCGAAGTGACATCTGCACTTGTTTGCTCATTGCAGCACTGTTTACAATAGCCAGAATCTGAAAAAAACCTGAGTGCCCGAGAACATATGACTGGTTAAAGAAACTTTGGTACATCTACACAATGGAGTACTATGTAGCTGTTAGAAAAGATGAAGTCATGAAACTTATATACAAGTGGTACCACATGGAAAGTATCATGCTAAGTGAAATGAGTTAGAAAGAGAGGGACAGACATAGAAAGATTGCATTCATCTGGGGAACATAAAATAACAAAATAGGAGACTAATACCCAAGAATGGCCGAGATTAGTACCAGGAATTTTACTCCATGGCTTGGAGGCCAGCCACACATGCTAGGGGAAAAGACAGCTCAGATAGAAAAGGGAGCACCAAATAAAGGGTGTTGGGAGGATCCTCCCAGAATGGGAGATGCATGCTGAAAGTAGACTATAGACCAAACATGCTTGCCACTCAATGCCTCTTTTGTAAACTACAGCACACAATAGGAGAGAGAGAACAAAAGGGAATGCCCTGCCACAGAGGCAGAGTGGGATGGAGTGGATGGCAGGGTGTGAGGGATACTGGGATCAGTGGTGGTGAAAAATGGGCACTGGTGTAGGGATGGGTACTTGAACATTGTATAACTGAAACCCAAGCACAAAAATTTGTAAGTCTACAACTGTACCTCATGATGTTTCACTAATAAAATTTTTTTAAAAAATTTGATATAATTCACTTTCCTGGTATTTTTTAAAAAGTCTTTTGATTGCTATTTGCATTTTCATAATTGTGATGAATCTGTTCAGCTTTTATATTTTATTCTTAAATTCGGTAGTGTTGGACTGATTTAACTATCTACATTTTTTCGAGAATTTTAAAAATAAATTTCAGACTATTTTGAGTATTTGATATTTTTATTCTTACCACTTCTTAAAATTCTCTCTTTGTATTTGTGTCACCCATCATACTCCTAGGTTTTCCCTGCTTCTTTAATTATACCTGTGAGCAATGTTCATAGACACATCCTTTTCTTTATGCACAACATCTAAGCTGATGCTTTGAAAGCTTAGTTTTAGGCTATTGTGTCTGAGCACCATCTAGTTAGGTAATTCATATCTCAAATAATCACCTTTGTACAAATAAAATATAAACAGATATTTGCAATCAAGATCTCATCTTTTATTTTATATATATGTATATATATGCACAAACATATAAAAAATTATGATGCTTCTGGTTAAACCTTGCATTTATTCCAATGTTCATATGTATAATAAAGGTATTCATTAAACAAACTATAACTTAGTTTGTCTGGACACAGACACATATGTATTTTGTTTTCAATTCTATGTCTACTTTAATAATTTAATATCAAAAAACTTAAATGTTTACGTTTCAGGATTGGTTGAGTTAGAGATGACTTATGAAAAATAAAAAGTTTTTTCTACACTTTTCTCTTGCTATCATTAGAATATCATGCTCATCCTCAAACTACTTCTGGTGTCGTTGAAAGATTGCTGAGGAACTTCTTTGTTTTATGTACAAATTTAACAAAACCCAGTGGGAGGAGAATGTCTATTTCTTTTTGGGCCTCTCTTTTAAAAGATGCAGAAATGTTTCTCATCGGTTGCAGTAGCTTCTTCTTTATATATCATTTAACTAAATCAGATTATGTACCCATGCCTAAATCAGTTATTGGCAAGGAAACTGCAGTGTACTTCCTCTGAGACATAAAGAAAAAGATAATAATCCAGTCTTTATTCACAAAGATGGTAAAAATAGATATGGGTAAGAACATCGGTATTTGTATCAATTCATAAATATATCTCAAGACTATTTCTTTTTCATCTATATTCTAGCCATGTAGTAAGACATTATTGTTCTTTATTAAAAGTTGAAGTTCTTTTGCAATGTACTCTTTCTAACCAGAAGCAGTGGTCTCGAACTGAATTGATAACCACACTAAAAAACTATAATAGGTTTTACCCTGCACAAAATTTACATAACATCAAGAAAGGCTATAAGTGAAGAAATACTCAGCATGAATAGCAATAGTAAATGGATTACAACAACTAGGCAATTTCCAATTTCTCAGTATTGTTCTATACTTGCATGAGAGTTTCATGAAAGGACATGAAAACCTTCATCCCATAGAAGCTATCAACGTTGGTATTTTTAACATTTTATACCTTCTAAAGCAGGTAGTGTTATCAAGAATATGAGATTAGCTCAGAAAACCTAGTGCATGTTACCTCATCAAGTATGTGCTATTTACTGAACAATCTTAGATGTAGATGCCAGGTTTATTACTGAGCAAGCAGGTATGTCTCTACATTCCTTGAGTTATAATTGCAATGGCTATCAAAACTTGAATTGTATTTTCAGTTGCCCAAGAGACAATGCAGGATTTCTTAACTGCAGCTCTGACGTTTGGGCCTAATCATTCTTTATATGGAGGGAACTTTTTATGACATCTTTTTATGACATCTTATTATGTCATTCCTACTTTGGACAAACTTGCAGGCTATCGAATGTAGCCTGCCCACAGGGCAGAGTCTGGCAAACTCCCCGTGGCGTACCCAATATGCCAAATACCAGTAACAATAATGGGTCTCATTCTCCTAAAGAGCCTTGAATATAATCTCAGGGCTAGGATGAAAGAGACGTTACTGGGGCCTGCTCAAGGCGATCGACGAATAACAGGATGATGAAATGAAAAATGAAAAATGGAGGGAACTAACCCATGCATTGTAGGATTGTTTGCAACAAAGTATGTTCCTTTCAGCATGTTTATATTCTCTACCCACCTGACATAGAGTAAGGTATAACCAACTTAATTTTTTAATAAATGTGAGCAAGATTACCTACATGCTTACTTCACTGAAGAGATACTTACACTATAATTCTTCAGGCTTCTTTTTGACCTAGGATTTGTAAGTGTACTTGTTGTCATAAGGTCAAAGCTGTCTGAAATATTGTACAGGCCAAGGATACTTGTTCTTTTTACACATCAGCCACTAAATGGCATATAAACATTTTCTTAGTGTCCTTAAGTGTGTTTGCTTTTCAGCATTAATCTGTCTTATCTAGTAAAACCCACTATTCTACAGCACAATCATCGTAGGTTTAGAATGCTACCATGGTCTCAAATTGGTCAAAAACACATAGTTATTTTCTTTAAATCATTAGGCAGACCAAAGTATGCTTTTAAAAATAAAAATCTGTTTATGCCACCCCTTGTATTGTAACATCTTACTGACTGCACAGACTTCCAATTACATTTAAGATAGAGTCAGAATTCCTATTTCCCACAAAACCGCTAGTCTGTTTTTTTGCTGTGTCTCCAGCTTCATCTCACACATTACTTTCTCTCAATTATTCTGCTAATTATTTCTCAGTTCTAGACGTATCAATCTTTAGTTGCTGGAACTTTGTAGAGCGTATCTCTTATCTATTGTTTTTTTATATTCTACTTTTCTTTGCTTTCTTTGTTAACTCACCCCCTTTCTTTAGAACTTTAATCAGCTGCCTCTTTCTCAGAGGTGAATTCCATAATCTTTCAACTAAACAAAATATTTCCATCAAAAGGGTCTGTCTCATATCTGCATTTATCTATGAAGCAATTTTTATTATAATTTTACCTTAACTCATAGATTACATGTTTAATGTATTTATATATGTATACATATATAAATGGAGTTTATATATGTATATAAACTCATGAGTTCTGTGAGGTCAGGAAGTTTTCCCCATCATTGCTTCTCAAAACACCTGCTCCAGATTGAGACTCATTGTACATTCCCATTTAGACATGATGATTAAATGCCCTTAAATAACTTATAGTCCCATTGGTAAGAGAGAAATGTTCAATTCTTGATGTTTTATTTAACTTTTCATATGTTTCTAATTATGTGAATTAAATTGATCTTAAAGCTAACAATCTGTCTTGTTGCTCGAACTGCTAAATGAATTTGTAGAACTATAGATAATTATTGGAGCACTCACCCTAAATAGTAAACTAAAACGCTTAATTTCATTTATTTATGAAAATAAATGAAAGGGGACTTCGATCAACTCTACTATACTGAAATAAATATTGTGTCTGTTCTGAACCGATTTAATTATCAGTAGCAAATACATATAGCTTGACCACAAAGACCAGAAATATATAACCGTGATTTTACCTTTCTTTATTTTGCTTACAAACAAAATATCCATATATTTCTCTTACTTAAAAATCACTTTATTTAAACTGAAATGTTAATAATAGTGTTATGACAAAGGATATATTACCACTGTGAAAAGAGAAATATGCTAGGCACTAAGTGATTTAAATGTCTCAAGCGATTTAAATAGTTGAAGTGAAAAGGAGACTCAAAATATAGTTCAAATATGCTGTGTTTATTATTTAATGATAAGATTGTTCTTGTACTAAAGTGGCTAGGGTGTTTAGCTTGCATGTGATTTACCTGAGTTCATTCTCTGGCATCTCATATGGTCCCAAAGAACCACCAGAAGTGATTTCTGAGTGCAGAGCCAGGATTAAACCCTGAGAACCACAGGGTGTAGTCCCAAAATAAACAAACAAAAAGATTGTTCATGTACTTGCCAATAAGGTAAAGGTAAAGGCCCTCCCGTTGATCGTCGATTTGCTCGAGCGGGCCCAGTAACGTCTCCATTGGAGACTTTGTTGTTACTGTGTCTGGCATATCGAATACTCTCGGTAGCTTGCCGGGCTCTCCGAGAGGGGCGGAGGAATCGAACTCGGGTCGGCCATGTTGGCCGCTTGTAAGGCGAACGCCCTACCGCTGTGCTATCGCTCCGGCCAATATTTGTTATAAAAGAAATTCATGAATTACAAAAATAGGTGTAGAGTTGATAATTTGCTAATGAAATCACAAATACTCTGAGATTTATAATTTCGCAATTAACTAAAGTTATAAAAAACAATATATGCCAGACACAGTAACAACAAAGTCTCCAATGGAGACGTTACTGGGCCCGCTCGAGCAAATCGACGATCAACGGGAGGGCCTTTACATTTACCTTTACCTTATAAAAAACAAAAGGTTAGTAAAATTAATCTTATTCCAAGAGAAACAGTGTTTGACTGTCAATACTACTATTATCATTATAATTATTTACCAAAACTTAAATCTTCTCCCACAGAAGAATTAATCAGAATTTTAGTATGCACAAATAACATGAGTTAAAGTTTAGGGAAAAGTTAACTAGATGTAACTTAATGTGTTTGGATTTTGGTAAGGTGCTCTTAGTGCTGAGGATTTGTAACTACACACTATTGATTTTTTCATGGAGAACATGATCTAATAGAGCAAAAGCTTTCAGTTTCCTGAATTAGATATTTGCTATTGTCATTTATAGCTGCATTTAAGCAAATCCTTTAAGACAGCTGAGTCTCAGGTAAATCCTATGTAAATGGAACAAGGAAGCAAACATAACCAAAATGATATAACTCCTGCAGAGTTGAGCACTGTGATTGGCACACTACCACTCCAAGCCGCTACAGTAACTTTGGTTAGTATGCTGAATGAATCAAGTAACAGCAAAGATATCCTCTGTCCTTTGTGAGCTAACATAACTCACCCCGGTGCTGCATCAATGACTTTGCTCAAGCAGTGCAAAAGCAATCACTCTATTCTCACTGTGTAAGGGGCTTCTGGTAGTCGTTCCTTGGGTTCCAGTCTGAGGAGAGATATTATGTGTGATTAAAGAGTCAATAGAACTGTTTAGACATGCCCAGATTTCCTTTTTGTGGCTTTTTTTATGCTTGTGCTATATTGATAATATTTTCCCCCTTTGCTCAACCATTCCTATTTTATAACCTACTCATTTCTTTCCAAACTATCTCTCTCTCAACAGGGTCTCAATAGATTTCCAAGTATGTGAACTACATGAAAGCCAGGTAGATATGCTTCTAAGTTCTGATTATGTGTAAAATGACTATTTCCTTCAAGTAATAACTAGCATTTTTAGAATGAATTTTAAACTTAATGACTTCAAATCTCTGAGGAAAAATTATCTGTGAAAAGAGAGGTACCATCCTAAAGCAGACAAGATGGAAAACTTGGAATGCATAAATATTCTACCTATTAACTAAGGCCATGCCCAAAGATCTAATATGCCAGAAAATAAAATAAGGGTTAAAAGATGGGAAAAAAAAGTTAATTGTGCTCTTTACTTGTACAAACTATTTTGTTAGAGTCTTTCCAGATTCCATCTATTTAATAAGCTCAACAACAGCAAAAAAAAAACCCCACAAATTACTATTATAATTTTAATAGTAAATTAAGAATTCAACTGAGAATGTTGGTTGAATATTTCATTTAATAAATATTAAGATTTATTTGTCAGTTTAATTATTTATGTTACCTAGTTTGAAAGCTTAAGAAAAGATAAAGTTTGATTCCAAATCCCAGTTTATTTACATCTACTGTGTTAAACATCCAACTTTTTCATGGTTGAATAAAACATCCATATTAGACTTTGCTGGCTCTTTAGAAAAGTAGAATATTTTACTTAATATTTTCTATGTGTTTTAAAATTATCTGAAAACAATAACCTTTTTATATTGATTAGATCTTACCTGCCATAGAGTCTGATATTTCATGCATAAACCTTTTCTATACCATATTACTTAAATGTAGCATCTGTTCAATGCTTGATGAAGTTCCTCTTTGAGAGCTTATTACTAGAATATAAAGCCTAGGACATTTTTCATTAGTCTATTTATTGATTTTAGTTTTGTGTTTCCCATCTCTACAAATACAGAAATTTCCTCTTCTCAACACAACTTAGAACCAAGAGTGAGATTTCTTTCCTTTTTATCAGTGGTCATAGTAATTGAAAAGTTGAGAGTGTTCTAACATGCCTTAGCATCATCTATTTAATCTCAGAATGCTAGTCAGAAAAGAGTCCTGGGATAAAAGGAGAAAGAAATTTACAGCTTAAAAAAAGTCAACAAAGAAGAGTGGCCCACTTTACATTTCCAATTTATTGTTGTTTTGTTTAATTTTAGTGTAGTCATCTTATTTTCTTGTTTCAATTGATTTCTGAAAGTATTCTTTTTTTTATTACTCTACTGAATTTGAGTTTCTAACAAAAGCCAATATTTTATACATGGGATCTGGGGCTTGGGCCAGACAGAGCATGGATTAACCTAGAATACCCTTAGTAAGGTTACATAGCTAGGGAAAATGAGATTCAGAAATTCTTGGACTTTTTAAGAAAAATAGACAATCAGATCAACTCCAAAAACTGGAACTAAGAGAAAATCCTCCCAATACAGTAAGAATTAAAACTCAAAGTGGGGAAAATAAAACCCCTATCAAAAGCAATAGTATAACTCAAGGGAAAGCCAGAGCAAAACCACAAATTGAACAACGTTATTAGAAAATGCTGCTATAATGAGAAAAAAACATAGGAAAATGGCATTAAGAATTGAGGGACCATATGTTTTCCTTCTTTGTTGGGTTCCTCAGTCAGGAGTCTATATGCTTTGAAAACCTCCCAAGGGATCTAGCAAGAAATTACAGCCTGCAGAACCACTTACAGAGAGGAGGAGGGACTAAGATGAATAACAAAAGCACTTAGAACTGTATCTGAGGTTTAACACTACCTTAGCCTGAATCCAAAAGTATCTCCCTTCTCCTGCAGTAACAATACAGTTGATTTTAAATATCTATGGATGGTATTAGTCCTTACCTGCATTTTTTAGGCCATTATTTTATTTATTTATTTATTTATTCTTTTAATCAGTGAAACACCATGAGGTACAGTTGTAGACTTACAAACTTTCGTGCTTGGGTTCAGTTATACAATGATCCAGTACCCATCCCTCCACCATTGCCCATTCTCCACCACCAATGACCCCAGTAGCTCTCCCACCCACCCCTATAACCCCTTCACCCCACCCTGCCTCTCTGGCAGGGCATTCCCTTTTGCCCACTCTTTCCTTTAGGGTGTTGTAGTTTACAATAGAGGTATTGAGTAGCCATCATGTTCAGTTTATAGTCTACTTTCAGCATGTATCTTGCATCCTGAGCAAGTCCTCCAAACATCCTTTACTTACATCCCTTCTCTATCTGAGCTGCCTGTTCCCCCAGCATGTGGTGCCAGCTTCCAAGCCATGGAGCAGACCTCCTGGAACTTGTCTCAGCTATTTTTGGGTGTTCATCTCCCATTCTGTTACTTTATATTCCCCAGATGAGTGCAGTCTTTCTATGTCTGTCCCTTTCTTTCTGGCTCATTTCACTTAGCATAGAAAACATCCAATCCCATTAAAAATTGGGGCGACAAAATGAACAGAAACTTTCTCAAAGAAGAAATCCAAATGGCAAAAAGGCACATGAGAAAATTCTCTACATCACTAATCATCAGGAAGATGCTGATCAAAACAACAAGATATCATCTCACACCACAACCCACATCCAAAAAAACAAAAGCAACCGGTGTTGGCTGTGGCAAGAAAGGGACCTTCTTTCACTGCTGGTGGGAATGCAGACTGGTTCAGCCCTTTTGGAAAATAGTATAAAGAATTCTCAGAAAATTAGAAATTGAGCTCCCATTTGACCCAGCAATACCACTCCTGGGAATATATCCCAGAGAGAGAAAACAAAAGTACAGTCAAAATGACATCTGCACTTCTATGTTTATTGCTGCACTTTTCACAATAGCCAGAATTTGGGAGAAAAAGAACCAAGTGACTGAGAACAGATGACTGGTTAAAGAAACTTGGCACATCTACACAATGGAATATTATGCAGCTGTTAGAAAAGATGAAGTCACAAAATTTATGTACAAGTGGTTCTACATTTATGCTGTTTTTGATAGACTCGGAGGCTGATTCTAGGAGTTAAGAATTGGTAGCCTCACTAAATCAGGAATGCTGTGCTGCAGACATTAAATACCTTTTCATAGCACTCTAGCACTGTAGCACTGTCCTCCCATTGTTCATCGATTTGCTCAAACGGGTACCAGTAATGTCTCCATTGTGAGACTTGTTACTGTTTTTGGCATTTCGAATATGTCACAGGTAGCTTGCCAGGCTCTGCTTTGCAGGCGGGATACTCTCAGTAGTTTGGCGGACTCTCCGAGAGGGATGGAGGACTCGAACTTGGGTTGGCTTCATGCAAGACAAATGCCCTGCACACTGTGCTATTGTTCCAGGGCATATGAAAATTAAACTGATCAAATTTGAATAAAAACTGAAAACGCTGAAAAAATCTGTTAAAAAATTTAGAAAATCTATGAAAATAAAACTTAAAAATGTAAAGTAAAAATGTAAATGTAAAAACATAAAAATAAAACTTAAAAATTAAAAATTTTGGTCTTACCAAAATAAATATTCAATGTTGAAAACTCCATATTTAATAATTGGAAGTAAAACATCTTAAAATATTATTTATTTAATTTATTTGGGAGTGAAGATCTGGGTCACATTGAGCTGTGCTCAGGGCTTATTCCTGGCTCTTTGCTCAGGGGTCACTCCTGGAGGTATTCAGGGGACCATATGTGGTTTTGGGGATCGAATTGGGCTCGTTCTTCCTTAACCCTCGTACTATCTCTCTGACCCCAAAATATAATTTTTGTGAGTTTTTTGCTTTTAAAACTCATGTCCCTTTCTTATTTGATTAACACGACCAAGATAGCTTGAATCTCATATTAACAGGTGCTTGATAAGGCATAGTCTGTGTGTCACTGGAATGAGGAGCTGCCAGTTTAAATGAAGAGAACGTTTTTCCTTACTGAAGAGCCTCTGAGAAACTTTGGTGCTGACAGAGCCTATGATTCTCTAAGCAGCTTTGGAGAAGGCTACCTCTCCTGACCTGAGAAGACCAGGAATTCTGGGTTTCAGGGAGGGGTTTTACAGGACTCATCGGAAATAGTGTCCTAGAGCATCCCCCCCTTCATTTCTCACTATTATTTCAAATTTTTCTAATTGAGACCAGAGAGCCAAATGGCCTCACGGGTTTGGGAGCTAGCCTTTTGGGGAGAACTATGTCAGCATGGGGGGGAATGAAATCCTCTCGGGCTTAGAGCTGAGTGGAAGTGAGAGAAGAAAAATGTGAAAAATACCTTTTCATAAGAAAGTAAAATCATGGGGAAAATCATGGATTTCAGATGTAGCCTCTTAATTTATCCTGCCATTCTTTGCTTTTTGTATGCTGTTGGAATGGCAGGGGCATCTATAGAATTCACTTCAAAGACATTTGACTTGGAGAATTTTTTTTATATTTATAATTTTTGATCTATGACTTTAGTGATCAGCATAGAAATTTTCTAAAAGTGGTTTCTCCACTCAGGCTGAATTGATTGAAATTGTGACAGGACAACCCAGGTTCCAAGCAAGGTATCACTGTATCACTGTCTTCCTGTTGTTCATTGATTGCCTCGAGCAGGCCCCAGTAATGTCTCCTTCGTCCTAGTCCTGAGATTTTAAAAAGTGCCACATTCGAAGCTCTTTCAAAAACAGGAGAATGAGACCCATCATTGTTACTGGTTTTCTCCACGGGGAGTTTCCCAGACTCTGCCGTGTGGGCAGGATACTTTTGGTAGCCTGTCAGGTTCTCCAGAGTAAGAACTAGATGATAAGATGCTCCCTTCCAGGAGCAGGGTTTTATAGACTCTGGGTCTTGGCCGTTGATGGGATTACATGGCACCAGGGGCAGTTGGTGGGTATAACGCCTACATACTGGAAGATGGGGATCTGGGTAGAGAAGGCCCCAGTCCCAATCCGAGCAGGCTTGACAATCTGCGCCCCGGGTCCCACGCACCTGGGTTCCTCGGCTAGTTCCTTCATGCGTGAAGCTTGTCCAAACGTGTGGAGAGTGGTCTCAAGCATGGCTGTGGCTAGAACTGGAGGTCTTCAGCTACTGGTGCTCTGCTTGGGGTGGGGAGGGAAACTCAACCCACCCTCCTGCAAGGGGCCCCGGTGAGGACAGCCAGGTGTGGAAGCAGGAGACTCTGCCCAAAGCAGGTATGTAACAAAAATGAATGTCACTTAGCATGAGAAAAGACCTTAGTAGCTATATGGAAACAAAGTTTGATACATGAGTAGACTGACCTTAGTCAAAGAAATCCTTCCAGTTTCCATAGTTAATGTTATATTTAACTTTGATGTAGTTTTTCCTAAACTTGAGGGTGATCTTAGGAATTTACTTTGTATTCCAACTGATACTTATACAACTAAAGGAAACTCTTTTGAACCATCAGAGCAAATATATACTGGGTAGCTAAAAGAAATACTGAGTTCTATTTCTATTCTGTATAGATACAATTCATGCCACACAAAAATGCATTAACAATTCTAGAGCCAAAAGACAAAAGGTTTTAGTAGTGATATCAATAAAAACATTCTTTTTTTCCCTAAATTTTGTAATTTGTATCTCATGTGTTCATTATTTGCATTAAATTCAGATTTTTTTAATCCTCAATATTCAAAGCTATTTTTGTGTTTTGTGCTTTCTTTTTTTGGAAAAAAATGTAAAGTTTCGGTCACACAGAATATACAACTGCCTTTGCACTTCTTTCATTGTACTTACTATATGGTGTTGTCTTTTACTTGATTATATGTCTTTGCTGCCTCCTGGGTGGCAAAGACTAAATTCAATTATTCCTAATATTCCCAGAACCTAATTTCATAAGACCGGGCAGTTGTTCAATATATTTTTGTTGATTGAAAATCTAATTGATGGCTATTGAAAAGAAAGTGGAAAACTGCGATGTTTTGCTTTAGCAAGTAAAAAAAGGAAAACTTAAGACCTGGAGTGGTATTAAAAACTGAGGGAGAGGAAGAGGACTAAGGAAATTCCTGGATGCTAAATAGCAGTTGCACCACCATCTGTCCCCAAATAAATACATAAACAAAAGTTTATAAGAAAAATTTAAAGGTACATATTTAGAAACAAATGATATAAAAACATGAAACAAAAATCAGTATCTTTACTTCCTTTGTAGAACTGAGAATTTTTTGTTGAAATTAAATTTGATTCTTCATGAAGCATCTAGCTTAATATCAGTTATGTAATAGGTGATAAATGAAAGCCAGTCTCTAACTCTTAACCAAATCAGTTTTCGATACAGAGTTGTAGGAATGAAAACTTTATGTATCACAAACCAACACTATTTTAAAAAGATGGTTTGAAATTTAAAACCAGAGGGACATTTGTACCATCTTCCTATGGGAAACATTGAGGTAATTACTGAAATTCATTGTTTTGGGCTGAAGTGGTCAGAATGAGAGAAAGAGTCCTATAGTAAAGAAGAGAAGAAACCAGGGAACAGTACAGCATTTATCTTCAAGGTGGGGTGTCTTCTTTCTCCTTTACCTTAGTCTAGTATTAGTCCTGCAGATCTATCTAGGTAGAAGATAAAGTATATGACTTGGTTTCCCTCCTCAAACACTCATTTTTCAAAGGGTGCACTTTAAGGAATGCTCATTTTATTGGAATGCACTTTAATGGATTTTGCATTTACTCTGGGATTCCTCTCACCCGTAGCTCCCTTCTACACTGGCAGCTCACCCACTTACCAACATTATAGCAATTTTCCCCTCACAAAACATCTCCCTTAAGTGTTTACTTAGGAAGCTCTTCATTTGATGTGGTTGACATGTTAATAGAAACAGTGCTGAGTTCTCTGTGGTAGTGAATTCTGAAAGCTGAAGAAAATTTGAGAGAAGCTGGCAGAGATATTCCATATTCCAAGTCCCATTGCTGAACGCTAAGTGGAAAATAAAAGGACTCAGAGCAACTATGAGTGCATTTTCCTTCGTTGAGGAATGATTATACAACATTTCCTTATTGTTATTTAGGTCCTGTGATTTACCATTAATACTATTAAGAATGGTTTCATGCATACTCCTTCCAATACCACACCCACCAACAAAGTGCCTGTGACCTCCACCAGTGTCCCAAGAAACCAGCTACTTCCCCCCCACCCCCACTTCAAAAGCATCAGTTTTGAAGACCAACTTTTTAGTTCTGTTATTGACTTTGACCATTTGTTGTTCATATACTATGTTTCTCTACATTACACACATGAGAGATTATCATGTAGGTTTTCCTTTTTCTTCTGATTGACTTCATTCAGCATGATAATATCTAGTTCCAACCAGTTAGTGGCAAATTGTATTGTTTGATGTTTTTCTTACAAATGAGTATTATTTCATTGTTTATATACCACAATGTCTTTATACAGCCAACTGCTCTCGGATTGTTTCTAGAGCTTAGATATTTTGAATAATGTTGCAATTAACATAGGGGCACAACTGTCCTTTCAAAATAGTGTTTTGGGACATTGGGGGTAAATGTTGATAAATAAAATAGTTGAATCATGTGAAAGCTAAATTCTTAGCTTTTTGAAAATTGTCCATATTGCTTTCTAAAGCAGTTGAACCAGTCTACATTTTTACTAACACTGGATCAGGGGTGGGGTTGAACATGAGGGTGGGGTCCTTTTTCATTCCCACATACCCTAATAACACAACTAATTGTTTTTGTTCTTTATTAAATTAAAATGGATTAAAGACCTTCCTTGACATCAGGTCTCAGTACATAAATTACATTGAGGGAAATCTAGGCAGGACCCTTAATGACATTGAATCCAAAGACATTTTCAATGACTCATTTCCAAACAACCACTAGTAAAAATAAATCAATGGGATTACATAAAATTAAGAAATTTCTGTGCCAAAAAAATAATAGTAACTAGAGGGCTCAGAGCAATAGTACAGAATGATAGGGCACTTGCCTTGAACGTCGCTAAGCCAGGTTTGATCTCTAGCACTCCATATGATCTGCACTGCCAGGAGTGAGTGCTGAGTACAGAGCCAGGAGCATCACAGGGTGTGGTCTAAAAATAAAAAACAAATGAACAAAAAATGGTGACTATAATAAAAATATATGCTACAGACTAGGAGAAAATATTTACTCACCACTCATCTGACAAAGGATTACTATCCAAGATATAAAAAGCAATAGTAAAATTTAACAATACAAAAAATATATGAAAAGTGGGAAGAAGGGATGAACAGACACTTGCGTAAAAAAGACGTACAGATAACTAATAGTTCTATGAAAAAACAAATAACAAACTCAATTCAAAACAACCTTATGCCAGTGAGACTCACAAAAGTAAAACATGAACAAATTAAAAAGAATTAAAAATGCATTTTGAACTCAAAGTTTGACATACATTATACTTTTAAGAGGCCAGATCAGCCAATTGTTATAGGTAACTAGAGGTATAGAATAGCAGTTTGGACATTAACCTGAAGTGTTTTAGGCTTTATCTGTGAATTTCCCCTTTTCCTCCTCCCAGAAAAGCTCACTGTGCCCTTGCCAGCATCCCTTATTTAGTTAAAGTTTACCTTTAACCTTTCCTTTGTATTTTATCTCTCATTGTCTCAGTTCCCCAAATCAGTCTTGATTACTTATAAGCCAAAATTTCCTGGTGATTCTGAACTTTGTATTTGTACTGCTTTGTATTTGAAGTGCTTTGTATTTGTACTTGCTTTTTTATTTCCCCTATAGTATTTTTGTATTGTTCTATAGAGCGATGTTCTTTGGTTAAACACAGAAAAACCATTAATGCTATGTTACTAATATTTGGGAGTTGATTCAAACTGAAATATATTTACTCCTGGACAAAATTACTTGGTCATAATTACTTGACTCAGGCTTCAGTTGCTGTAGTTCTTAACACCCCAAAAGGGAAGTCAACCTGTGGGACTGACTCGGACGGACCTGGGGTCAGTGGTAAAGCTACCTGGCATCAAAATGAGACAGTAAATGCATGGTTTTGATGTAAGCCTTATGACTCAAGAGAAAGAACCCCCATGGGGAAGGACAAGCTGAACTTGCCTGAGGATTTAGTCTGGGATTTACAGTAAAAGCCTTGCTTGCTCTCAGCCCAGAGAACTAAGTATTGTGATCTTTGTCTTTGTGTTTATCCATACAACTGCAAGTATTGATAACCTATACAACAAGAGGGAAAGATAAAAGCAATGTAGATGTCCCTGGGAGAAAAACGTCTCCTTGAGTTAATCTCCACAAGAGAATTTCCTCTGTCAAATGTTTATCTATGTAAATGATCAATCACACATACATCCTTACCTCAACTCCCTCAAAAGTTTTATAAGTATGCTAGCAACTCTGCATTAAACGGGCCATTTTCACCATCAGGCTGTGGTCCCCTTCTCCATCTCTCTACTGGGGAAGACTGGGAAGGATGGGAGGTAGCTCTGGGCCACAGAATGCACATGAATAGTCACAGCACTTTCACACTGCTTTGAGAACTCACAACAGTTAATCCATATCTGAATTACTTTGAGATTTGTATAAGGTTGCTATTAGGAGTTTTGCATTAATACAAAGGATGAAGATTATAAATTAATCCTGCTAATGCTGAATCATTTCTTATTTTTGATCAAAAGAGTTTCCTACCTACTTTATACATTTCCTAATGCTGAGGAGCTAACAGGCAAAGAGAGAAATTTTGCACACAAATTGATATATCCTGGGTATATTTTAAATTAAAGCTGATGTGAGTAATGGATTCTGAAGGTTTTTGTGAGAATACAAAAGTTCTTAAAAGAATACAACTTATTTGGGATATTCTAAATAAAGAATTATAGTTAGACATTATATTATAATTTCAAGTCCCTGATGAAAATAATTATATTATCTATGCCTATGCCTCCCTGTGGCATTGTAGCATTGTCCTATTCATCGATTTTGCTCGAGCAAGCCCAGAAATGTCTTCACTGTGAGACTTGTTACTGTGTTTGGCATATTGAATACATCACGGGTAGCTTGCCAGGCTTTGCCATGTGGGCAAGATACTCTCCGTAGCTTGCTGGGCTCTCTGAGAGGGCTGGTGGAATCGAACCCGGGTCAGTAGAGTCGGCATCATGCAAGGCAAATGCCCTACTGCTGTGGTATCATTCCGCAATGCCTCTCTTCTCAATATAAAATATATGCACACACATCTATCTATCTATCTATCTATCTATCTATCTATCTATCTATCTATCTATCCATCTATCTATCTATATCACTATCACTGTCACTGTCCTCCCATTGTTAATCGATTTCCTCCAGCGGGCCCAGTAACGTCTACATTGTGACAATTGTTACTGTGTTTGGCATATCAAATACATCATGGGTAGCTTGCCAGGCTGGAGCCATAGCACAGCAGGTAGAGTGTTTGCCTTGCAAACGGCCAACATGGCTGACCGGAGTGTGATTCCTCCGCCCCTCTCAGAGAGCCCAGCAAGCTACCGAGAGTTTCTCACCTGCATGGCAAATATATATATATATATATATATATATATATACACATATATATATATATATATATATGTATACAGACACATACAGCTGATCAGTTTCGAGTGCCCGGCAAGCTACCAAGAGTTTCTCACCCCCATGGCAAATATATATATTATATATATATATATATGTACACAGACACATACAGCTGATCATTTTATACATCTTGATACAAGGAAGTAGCTATTATTAACATGCAACTTTTTCCCAGGGACTGTTCTTTTGTTGAAAGGATGTGGACCCTTACGTTGTCAGCTATTTTCAAGCATAAGAAATCTTGCAAAATGTTTGTGTTGAGGCTATATTTTATATCTACCATCATGGAATCAGATTAAGTTGTTTTAAAATCCCTTTCACAAGGAAAGCACCAATGGTGGCATTCCTCAGAAGAACAAACATCTAGTATGCTCAAAGTCATTCCTAAAGTCTTGCTGCAGGCAATATTATTTCTTCCAAGAACTTCATTTCTGCTTTCATAAAGCAGAAACATCACAAAACTCTTCATATAAGGTATACATAAGGGATATCACACATGAATTGTAAATGTTATTATTTCAGCTATGTAGTCTTCATATATATATTTCCTCTATTCTTATTGTTAGCCTTCTATATTCCACTGTGTCCTCTTCCAAACTATATATATGTATGATATGAATATTTATACATGAATATTTAAATACCTGGTATCCCTTACCATCATTCCATCACTCAGACTCTGATGCCACTGTATAAATTTAAATGTTGCAAAATTTTGCTTCTGTGAAAAATCTTGTCAGTCATCTCTATTTTGACTACCATCTTTTTCGTATGGGAGAAAGGGTGTAGGGGTATTGAGCCATGCCTGGCAGTGCTCAGAGTTTACTCCTAGTTCTCTGCTCAGGAATCACATCTGGTAGTGACTGTATTTGGTCCAGGAATTTAACCAGGTTTGGCCACTTGCAAGGAAAGTGCCTTAATTCCTATACATGAATAGGTATTACACATCTGTTTTGTGTACCCAAATTGTACTATTATTTAGCTGTACTAAAAATTCATATTTTTTTTGCAAATAAATGAGTTAGAACAATCTTGGAGTCCATATATTAGAATTACCTTGATCTTTGTAACTTGTCTCCAGAAAATATCAGTTAGTACTCTCATAGAAGGTAAGTTCAAGATCGACTTACCTAATTCTTAGGTCATAATATAGGAAAACAAATGTTAATGATCCTGAGATATCAAAAGAGTAATAAAAAGATGCAGGTTTTTTAGTAATCCATATGCTAGAAATTTGAGATAGCTTCTGAAAATTCTACCATAAAATTTGTAAGCAAAGAAAGGAATAACGATCATTTAGAGTTCTATAATGCTTCAAGTTAATTATTGAGACATGCTTGTAATGTTGGTAACATTCCATTATATATACATATGTATATATATATATGAAAATTCAAGTTGCACAGGAAATAATAAGATATCTAAGGTATAAACTAAGCTCATCTTATTCCATAGCCTGCCTCTTTTCCCATCTGGATATGCAGCTTAGTATTTTTAAAGACCTGAACTGAGACTAGGATTTTAAAATTCAAAATAAGTTTTAGATAATAAACACAACACACACACATATATTTATATACATGTAAGAGTACAAGGTGAAATTGTTTGAGGACTTGCCCTGTTCCAGCTAGAGCATTGTTATGTTACAGGTTTCATTTTTGTTTTTTCTAGATAAGAAAATACAGGGATTCAAAAACAAGTTGTTTAAAATCTTATGCTTCTGGATATCAAAGTCCTCTTTGAAAGTTGTATCTAGTACATTTTAAACAGGAATCCTGGCTTCAGAATCTGCATCGTTAAAGGTGAAGGTAGAACAGGATAGGTCTTGGCAATAGTGGGTCTATTTCTTATTTAAAAGTCTCCCTTCATTTGAAATGGATGCCATACCCAGACAAATTAGAATGGGCGAGTCTCGGAGTAAAAATGACATCCTCTTTGATGCAATTTACATAATGATAGAAAAATTACCTGAACCTCATCTGTCTTTTAGAAGATGACTAGGAGAAAGAGACAAATTAAATTCATTGATTTGAGAAAACATGAACAAGGGATTCAGAGAAACCTGGTTTCAGTTTTTGAGTTTGTCCTTACTTTCTCTTTAATTTTCAACAAGTTGTTTAACCTATTTATCTCAATTTTATCAAAGATGCAGTGCGATGTTAGGATCTATGTTATTTTAAATATAGAATACTGCTATATATGAGAGCCACTGAGAAAATTTGGCTCTAGAAATCATGAAAACCTTAATTACCTATCTAGAAAAGACATCATTTGCAGTTAAAAACGATTTCATGTTTTATAAAAGAGGTAATTTCATTATTTCCCTTTCTTTGTAATTTCTGTTGGAGAACCACAAAAATGAAACTTTAGAAGAATAAACCACTTTCTTATGCAAGGAAAGCTGAAAGTCACAAGTAGCTAGAAAGCAGAGTTTAAGAGAAGAAAGTAGTGTTTTTAGGAAACTGTAGGATATAGTTTAATCGGTAAGACTATATGTTAAGAATTTTGCTTTGAAATACTTCAAGAAAATAATTTTGTTTAATGTTTCCTTATGCCCTACCAATATACATTTGCTGTTGACTCTTAACAATATATGTGAGTTTATTGTTAATAAAATGAAACAAAATTGTAGGCATTATTCAACTATATACACCCATATGAGAAATTATTATTCATTATATCATATTTTAGATCATACCACATTTAATAATTCTCATAAAGTTCATTTAGAGGTTAGAGCTCTAATTGGAGATTTTCTTTAATTTAATTATGCATTCAGCAAGATTTGGTTTGTCATAATTTTTGTATCCTATGTTTCTTTACTTCATTTTTGGAAAAATTATTTGTTATTTTTGAATAGTTTTTTTTAAATGTCATTAATGCTTCATCTAATAGCTTCTGTGTGCTCTCACCACTGGCCTCTTATTCTGAGTGGCAATACATAATACAACCTGTAAAACTTTTATTATAAATGTCTTGGGTTGTTGAGGCATAGATGAGGTAGAGAGATTAAGTTATAACTCTCTTTTTGTTAGTGAGTTTAGGTTCTACTTAGATGTTTTGTTAAAACTCTTTACCGTGTTTCATTCTGGCTACCAGTGAATGTACATATGTATATTATCATATGTTTATGAGTTAGTTTGCATCTTTGTATGTGCAGTAGTTATAATCTAGTCTTCTATTGGTTACTTGAGAATAGCCCATTTTTTTCCAGCATGGGACTTTGAAAAAAAAAAAGATCATTTTCCAACTTTGGGGTGATAAAGAGCTTTTATGCCTTTATCTATGTGTGCAAGTGTTTCTCTCTGGCCTGGGCTTGACAGCTGACCACATGCAAGTCCAGTACCCTAGACCATTCTATTTCTCTTCTGACCCTCACAGTTTTGGGATGCAGAGTCAAAAAGGAATATTTTTTAGTATTAAGATTTATTTCTTAGATGCTTTCTCATGCCTTTCTCATGCCTTCAGTTTCTTTGTCTTCTAATATGAGATGCTGTTCATATTTCTCAGGCCTTGTCCAAAGTTTCTTTTTCATATAGTGAACTCTTTACAGGCAGAGGTGGTAGTAAAATGCATCAAGTCCTACTTTTGTCTTCTCTTGTTTTCTTAGTTCAGAAAATATCATTTAAAATATTATAGGTCCTTTCCAAGTTAATTTTCATTAGTGTCTTTTACTTCCCTAAAATTTGTTTTATAATGAGAAGCTTTTATGTGACATAATTTATTTAATATTTATTCATGAGTTAAAGCTTTATAAGTAGATACAAGTTAATTAATAATTACCTGAAAAAAATAGCCCATGATAAGGAAAGTCAATTTCAGTATAACAACATATAGCCATCAAAAGTATATTTGTAAGACTCTTTTAAAAATATAGGAAACGCTTAATATGTGAATGTTAAAAAATTCATATTGAGAATAACCTTATTCATGTTTAAAAATACACTCTAATGGATAAAATGCCTGATCAAAAATATTTATTTACTTATATTTCATCTCAAAATCCCATTAAAATGACAGAAACAATATAATAATAGCAATAAATAACAAGCGATATGGCAGTGATATATAACTAGGAAGGGTGTCAAGCTACCGAATCTGTGTAAACACTTTAAAGAATTTTAAAACACATAAAGTGAGATTACCTCAAAAATCAAAAGAAGTACTGAATTGCCAGACTAATTGTGCATTTATAGTTTTTATCTATAAACTTTCTTTTATAAAAATTTATAAAAGTTTCCTACATAAGATTCTAGCAAATATTGACTTCTGTGCCTGACATATAGTCTTCTAGAATATGGTCCAATCTTCACACAATTTTATTTTCTTTTTCTTCTCAGCATGAGTTCTCACTAGGGTTAGACCTGTAGCATATTCACTTTCTCACTCTTTCCTATTATCTATCTTCCTTTTATTTCTTGAATTTTTTCATGTTATTAGCTCTTGATACATTTCAGATCTGTCTAAAACTACCATTATATAAATATTTCCTATAATTAGTGTCCAAAGACTAAAGTATCAATCTGCATTTGGATCCCTGATTAAGTTAATTTTATTCTGCAAATTGATAGTGATTGGCCCACAAATTTACTAAGTTTGATTATTATGTTAGATTTATTTGTCATTTAATGTTAAAACCTCTTGCAATCTTACATTTCTTGTATGATTTTGGTACATAGTTCTAGAGCATGAACACAGATGCTCTTCATGTATCCTGAATTTTTTGCAGTTCTTGGGAATATAATGCTATAATTTTTCACTAGATTCTTGTACATGCTTGTTTTTGCTCAGAATATCTCTTTTTCTTTAAGTGAATTTATGCTAGTTTTATATTGCTAATTTTTCTCAAAGAGAGGACACATATTATTTCCAGCATGTTTCTCTTCCACTGGATTATTTGTGGTTAATTTACCAAATTGCTATCAAGATTCTGACTCTTTTTTGAGGGGGGATCACACCCGGCAATGCACAGGGGTTACTTCTGGATTTGCACTCAGGACTTACTTCTGGCGGTGGTCAGGGGACCATATGGGATGGTGGGAATCAAACCCAGGTTGGCTGTGTGCAAAGCAAACACCCTACCCACTGTACTATTGTTCCAGCCCCAAGATTCTGATTTTTTTAGTACAATCTCCCTGTCGCTATGATGAGATTTGGGGATATGCTGTTTATACTTACAAGATTATTAATAATATTATATAACTTCACTTTCACATTAATTGATAAGACCCAAATGGATCTTATTTCATTAGAGGAATTCTTAAAAGAGGTTATCTTTTCCTGAAGGCAGAGATTCCAAAGTTAAATGAGAATGTATGAAAAAGGTGATGGGATGAAGACTACAGAGTAATATTTAGATGTAAACAGTCTCTGATTAACAGCTACCAAACACTGAAGTCCTAGTTCTCAAGGAAATGATTTCTGGTAACAGTTTGAGGGTTTGTAGATATCTATCTCTGGCCAAACTTCCAGATGAGAATATTGCAAAGCAATACAAAGATTGGCATTGAGTGAAGGACTTAGATGAAACATGTCAGTCTACTGATGCACAAAAGCTGTAAAATTATAAATTTCTTTTGTTTCAAGCTGTTCTGTTTTTGGTTATTTGTACAGAGAGGTGTAAAATGGGTATAATATCTGTTGCAATTGAGTTTCTTGGGAAGCAGATTCTAAATTGGAGATTAGCATGCTAGAAGTTTATTGTGGAAGCTCCTAACATTAATATTGTGGGAGTAGAGGAAGTAGGATATAGTGGAAGAAGGTGTGAAACATTGAAATCTCAATAAAAACTTTTTAAATCAGGAGCTCGACACTGAGGTAACCTCTTAAGAGTAAAACTGAGTAGGCTCAATGGGACTGCGGCTATACATTTAACCCTGCCTTAGCCACTCACTAGTGCAGGAAGGGAACAGAAATTATGAAAGGCAATTTTCCTCTATTAAATATATTTTATAGTTGGTTTACTGCTGAGGGCAAGGGATCATTTTCTTGGTAGTAAAACATACCATGCTCCTTAATGAACTTCTTGAGCATGACAACCATTCTTTTTTCATGTTTGTAACCCTTTCATTTGGCATATCTCACCTTTTATAGGAGTGTGCAATACTGGAGTAGATAAATCCGTCTTGTTGAAACACTCCTGTAGCATTGTCCTGTAGCATTGTCCTCCCATTGTTCATCAATTTGCTCGAGCAGGCCCAGTAACGTCTCCATTGTGATTCTTGTTGTTACTGTGTTTGGCATATCAAATACGTCACAGGGAGCTTGCCAGGCTTTGCTGTGTGGGCAAGATACTCTTGGTAGGTTGCCAGGCTCTGTGATAGGGGGGTGGAGGAATCAAACCTGGGCCCACCAAGTTGGCCAAGTTCAAGGCAAATGCTTACCTGCTGTGCTATCGCTCCTAAGTTTATTAATGATAGTTACAATATGTATTTGAAGTATTTATTTTATGATTCTTTTCATTAGATTTGTACTTTACAAACAATCACTTATCACTTAATCACTTATTTTTATCTGGCTCTCTTTTAAGTAGCTAGAATGAGATAATATATTAAAATAGGCAAAGACTCCCAAATTACACATGTAAATGCACATGTAATGCAATGCACATGTACATGCATCTCTACATATAATACATGTGTACATATACATGCTAATACATTCCTTAATCCATAAATGTGCTCATATATATGAATAGGTGAATACATATAATAATTTTTATAGGTCCAGAAAGAAAGTATAAGGGTAAGGTGCTTACCTTGTTGATGGATGACCCTAATTCATTCCCCAGAACTGCATATTTTCCCCCAAGTACCACCAGGTCTTATCTCTAAGCACAGAACTAATATAATCTCTGAGTTCCACTAGGATGGCCCCAAACAACATAAAAAAATCTCCAAATGTACTATATATACATATATGAATATATACAATACATACACAAATATATATATATATGTGACAAGATATATATGAGACAAGAAGGCACGAATCTCACCATGCCGTTTTCGACACTGGAGAATTGTTCCTCGGAACATGCGATAAAAGAGGTGTTGGAGGCGTCGGTGTCCTTGTCAACACAAACTTGGCCAAGAGCATTGATTCATTCGAATGCCTAACAACCAGAATCGGACGTTTACATTTGAATAGATGTGGCTCACTGCCTGCAGTTTCTATCTTCGTTGTCTACACACCAACATCTCATTATGATGAAAGAGAAATCGAGAAGTTCTACATGGAGCTAGAGAAGTTCTATAAAGAAGACCACACCTTCTACAAGATCATTGTGGGTGATTTTAATGCCAAGATAGGACAAAGAAGATCAGCTGAAGAACTTCACATCGGGACCCATGGCCTAGAATGGAACGAACAGGGTGAGAGACTGTCTGAGTTCATCATGTCGACCAAGACCATCCATGGTAACTCACAGTTCCAGAAGGCAGGATCTAAACGATGGACATGGGAGTCTCCCGGTGAACGATTCCACAACGAAATAGACCACATCATATTCAATCGACGGTTTTGCCTGACTGATGTCGCTGTTGTCCCAAAATTTCGAACGGGATCGGACCAACGTCTCCTTTGTGCAAAATTCTACTTCAAAGAGTGGACCAACGTCTCCTTTGTGCAAAATTCTACTTCACAGAGCGGGGAGAAAGGGCTGCAAAGTTCAAAAAGAGAACTCCCAGAATGACCACCAACTGGGAACTCTTTGGTACTATTGCGGCAACATGGGAAGATGCCATTGTTGACAACATTGACGAGGAATATGATTAACTGGTTCAGCACCTCCATGAATGTGCGAGGAACTCCAAGAGAGAGATAGCCACAAAAAGTCGCCTATCTTCGAAAACTCTTGAGCTAATTCGCCAGCGTGGTTTGGCGCATGCCTCAGGCAAACGCAAGCTAATGTCCGAGCTCACAAAGCAGTGCAGAGATGCGATCAAGGAAGACCTCAAAGAGAGAAGAGCAGAAGTACTGGTAGATGTGGCAGAAGCCGGGAAAAGTATTCGTAACGCCCGCCTGTCCTTCGCCAACTATAAGACCAAGATGACTGCCCTCCGACGTCCTGATGGATCCATCACATCCTCCAGAACGGCAATGGAGAAGATTATCTATGACTTCTACTCAAATCTCTTCGATAGCCATGTCCACTTGCAACATACCAAATTCCACAGGATGGATATGTCGTTCCCAACGTTCTCCCTTCCGAAATCCGACACGCCATTTCGTCGGTAAAGAAACAAACAGCACCCGGCCCAGACAAGGTCAGACCTGAACACCTGAAGAACCTGCCGTCAGTACTCATCAATACGCTGGCTCGGCTCTTCACTCGCTACCTGTCTGAATGCAAGGTTCCGTCCCAATGGAAAACCAGCAGGACCGTACTACTGTTCAAGAAGGGAGACATCCATGACATTGGCAACTATCCCCTAATCTGCCTATTGTCTGTCATCTACAAGTTGTTCACTCGAGTCATCATAAATAGGATTGGCAGAACACTAGATGAAGGACAACCATGCGAGCAAGCCGGGTTCCGCAAAGGATTCAGCACCATCGACCATATCCACATGATAACCAAGCTCATTGAGGTTTCTCGGTAGTTCAAGATGCCGCTCTGCTTAACGTTCATTGATTTACAGAAGGCCTTTGATTCTGTTGAGACAGAAGCGGTCATTGAAGCCCTAGCCAATCAGGGCATTCAAGCCCAATGCATCAGGATCCTCCGTGAGCTCTATTGCGGATTCACTACCAGGATCTCACCATTCTACAAAGAAGTGATCATTGATGTCAAGAGAGGGGTGCGGCAGGGTGATACCATTTCACCGAAACTCTTCAGTGCCACCCTCGAGAACATCATGCGACGACTGGAATGGGAAGGAATGGGAGTGAAGATAGATGGTCGGCAATTACATCACCTCTGCTTTGCTGATGACATTGTTTTAATAACACCAAACATCAGCCAAGCGGCACAAATGCTGGCCGACTTTGACCGTGAGTGTGGAAAGGTAGGACTACAGCTGAATCTCACGAAGACAATGTTTATGAGAAACAGCCTTGTTCCTGATGCCCCGTTCGCTCTCAATGGAACCACCATATCCGAATGCAACAGCTATGTGTACCTAGGTCGAGAGGTCAACATGACAAATGACCTGGCAGCCAAGCTGCGCAGGAGGAAGAGAGCGGCTTGGAACGCCTTCAGGAACGTCGAAGAAATAGCTAAGAGGACGAAGAACCTCCGGCTCCAGTCACATCTCTTTGATTCCACTGTTCTTCCTGCATTAACATATGCCTCAGAGACCTGGGCCCTACACAAACAGGATGAGAATGCTATTCAGGTCTCTCAAAGAAGAATAGAAAGAGCTATGCTTGGAATATCACATTTCACTCAAATGAGAAAGAATCCAGAGTTCTGACATCCGTCGACGATCAAGGATCAGGGATGCTGTCTCATTTGCCAAGGTGTCGAAAATCAGATGGGCTGGTCACGTAATGAGATTTAAAGACGACCGTTGGACTAGAGCTGTTACTGATTGGATTCCACAGGATGTCAAAAGACCGCGTGGCCGCCCACCTACCAGATGGTCAGACTTCTTCGTCAAGATCATGAAGGATCGGTTTGAGGCCCTTCATGTTCCCGGAGCGAACAGATGCCATTGGGTTACACTAGCACGTGACAGGGACAAATGGAGACGTTACTGGCGCCCGCTCGAGCAAATCGACGACTAACGGGAAGTTAAGTGATATATATGTATATATATATATATATATATATATATATATATATATAACATCTTTAGAAGGTGATATGTTTATTGAGGGGAAGAACTGATAGAGGTAAGTAGAGAGTATGAGGATTGTTGGGATATAAGATCCTGGCTGCAATTTTAAATTAGATAGTAGAAATATGTCTGAGCAAAGACCTAGCAAAGAAATGAGGAACAACCATTCAATAGGAAAAAATGATCAAGGCAAATGTAATAATGGAGGATTGCTAACACGTGTAAAAGTATCAAGGATTATCTGGAATGTGACTCAATATTAAAGCATATAATTCACAGGTATGGGTCTTAGTTTCAATCACTGACACCACCAGCGTAAATGCAATTAATAAAATATTAAGTAAATAAATAAAGACCTAAAAGAACCTAATGTGATAGTAATAACAAGTGAAGTAAAGGAATATTAGTGATTGGTATTGAAGCAATGTAAGTCCCTGTAAGTATTTAGGACTTTGGGTTTTACTTTGGGAAAAATGAGGGAATTTGAAAGAGAGCATTCACATAGCATGACGCTCATGTTATGATATTTACTCTGTTAAGTACATTAGCCTTCTTGCATTTTTCACTTCTTACAAGACTCTTTTGATACGGTAGTATAAATATTCCAGTTTCATTAACAAGCATGTTTCACCTGAATTAAATTGTCAAAGGTCACATAGATGATGAACTATGAGAACTGTATCTAAGCAGTTTGAGTCATATAAATAATCATATCATTATTGAGTCCAGAGAGAATTGTTTGAATTTACTTAATAACAGAAAACTGTATAAAATACCTACACATACAATTCAAACCCCCACTGTTATTAAATAATCAATTGTTCAGAAATCTTAACACATGCTCAGTTGATATAAAATACATTTGTTTTCAATAGAGGAAATCTGTTCAGTCATTATTTTTCCATATTTTATGACCATCTAATACTCTTTGTGCTTTCCAGTTGCAAGTTGGATTCTTTGAAAAAAATGCTTTGAAATCAATTCCTATCACAAAGAAAATAGTGGCAGAGAGAAGTTAGCAATCATTACCACACTTTAAAAAGACTTGACTAATTTCACAGGAAGCTTGAAAACTCAAATAGATTTTTGGTACTGAGATAAGATGATTGGGCCTTCATTCTCTTAGGTTAGTCCATCATGTGTTGTGAGCCTTTGAAGCACAACACCATACGGTATCCAACACAATTCTCTATGCTAAGGAAAGCAGTATCTATTACCTGCATTGTCATTGTTGTTCAAAGGATTTAAAAATTATGCTCTTCTGAAAATTGTTGCTAACACATGAACTTTATAAAAAAGTTAGAACAGTGGTATTCAAGTTAATCTACAATATTTTATGCATTAAAAGCAATATAAATTCTTCAGTCTCTCTGATTGTTAAGGTATGAGGGCTTACAGAATTTTATCACGCAACTATAAAGTCAAATATTTAGGTAAAACATGCTGATCAGCATTTTTTTTATTTGTGTGCCTAACTATATCTGATTTATTACTGGATTTGGCATATCAATTTGGTCTATTTGGCGTAGACCACGGATAGCTTGCCAGGCTCTGCTGTGCGGGTTGGATATTTAAGGATATTTAAGGTACCCTGAAAATTTAGAGAAAAGTAAATAAATAAATAAATAAATAATAAATAAAAAGACGGGATCAGACCACCGTCTTCTTCGTGCAAAATTCTACCTCACAGAACGAGGAGAAAAGAATGCAAGGTTTAAGAAGAGGACTCCCAGAACAACCACCAACTGGGAACTCTTTGGCTCTGTTGCGGCAACATGGGAAGATGCCGTCATTGACAACATTGATGAGGAATACGATCGAATGATTCAGCACCTCCATGATTGTGCAAGGAATGCCAAGAGAGAGATAACCACAAAAAACCGTCTTTCTTCGAACCCTCTTGAACTTATTCGCCAACGTGGCTTGGCACGTGCCTCAGGCAACCACAAGCAAACGTCCGAACTAGCAAAACAGTGCAGAGAAGCCATCAAGGATGACCTCAAAAACAGGAGAGCAGCAGTACTGGTAGATGCAGCAGAAGCTGGGAAAAAACATTCGTAATGCCCGCCTGTCCTTCACCAACTACAAAACCAAGATGACTGCCCTCCGACATCATGATGGATCTATCACATCTTCCAGAAAGGCAATGGAGAAGATTATTCATGACTTCTACTCAGATCTCTTTAATAGCCACAATCCACTTGCCCACATACCACATACCACATGATGGATATGTCGTTCCCAATGTTCTCCCTTCCGAAATCCAACATGCCATCTCGTCGGTAAAGAAACAAAGAGCACCTGGCCCAGACAAGATCAGACCTGAACACCTGAAGAACTTACCATCAGTACTCATCAATACATTGGCTCGACTCTTCACACGCTACCTGTCTGAATGCAAGGTTCCATCCCAATGGAAAACCAGCAAGACTGTACTACTATACAAGAAAGGAGACATCCATGACATTGGCAACTATCGCCCAATCTGCCTATTGTCTGTCATCTACAAACTATTCACTCGAGTCATCCTGAATAGGATTAGCAGAACACTAGATGAAGGACAACCATGTGAACAAGCTGGATTCCGAAAAGGATTCAGTACCATCGACCATATCCACACAATAACCAAGCTCATTGAGGTATCTCGGGAATTCAAGATGCCACTCTGTCTAACGTTCATTGATTTAAAGAAGGCCTTTGATTCTGTTGAGACGGAAGCAGTCATGGAAGCCCTAGCCAATCAGGGCATACAAACTCAATACATCAGGATCCTTCGTGAGCTCTAATGCGGATTCACTACCAAGATCTCACCATTCTACAAAGAAGTAATCATCCATATCAAGAGAGGGGTTCGGCAGGATGATACCATTTCACCAAAACTCTTCAGTGCCACCCTCGAGAACATCATGCGACGACTGGAATGGGAAAACATGGGAGTGAAGATAGATGGTTGGCAACTACACCACCTCCGCTTTGCTGATGATATCGTTCTAATAACACCAAACATCAACCAAGCGGCACAAATGCTGAACGACTTTGACCGTGAATGTGGAAAGGTCGGACTACAGCTGAATCTTACGAAGACAATGTTTATGAGAAACAGCCTTGTTCCTGACGCTCCATTCGCTCTCAACGGAACCACCATCTCCGAATGCAACAGTTATATATACCTAGGTCGAGAAATCAACATGATGAATGACCTGGCACCTGAGTTGCGCAGGAGGAAGAGAGCGGCTTGGAATGCCTTCAAGAGCATTGAAGAAATAACTAAAAGGACAAAGAACCTCCAGCTACGAGCACATCTCTTTGATTCCACTATTCTTCCTGCATTAACATATGCCTCAGAGACCTGGACCCTACGAAAACAGGATGAGAACACTATTCGGGTCTCTCAAAGAGGAATCGAAAGAACTATGCTTGGAATATCACGATTCACTCAAATGAGAGATAGAATCCGGAGTTCTGATCTTCGTCAACGCTCAAGAATCAGGGACACTATCTCATTTGCCAAGACATCAAAAATCAGATGGGCTGGACACGTAATGAGGTTTACAGACAACCGCTGGACTAGAGCCATTACTGATTGGATTCCACGAGACATCAAAAGATCATGTGGACGCCCACCTATAAGATGGTCAGACTTCTTCATCAAGACCCTAAATGATCGGTTTGAGGCTCTACATGTTCCTAAAACAAACAGATACCATTGGGCTACACTAGCACGCAACCGGGATGAATGGAGACGTTACTGGCACCCGCTCGAATAAATCGATGAATAACGGGGATTAAGTGATTAAGTGATTAAGTGACTATATCAGTTCTCAGGATCCAGAGAATTCATGAAGGCCAACAAACTCTAGATGATTTACATCTAACTAACAAGGTTTGTCTGGCTACATACAGGTAAAAAGTACCTTGGTAACATTTATTTTTGTTTATTGACCTTCTAATTAAAACATTTTAAATTTATTTTAAAAAATATTGAATAATTATGAAACTCTAGAAATTAAGGATGCAGAGTTTGAAAAGTCAGATGTACCTTGATTTTAATGGAGCGATAGCACAGCGGTAGGGCGTTCGCCTTACTAGCGGCCAACATGGCTGACCCGAGTTCGATTCCTCCGCCCCTCTCGGAGAGCCCGGCAAGCTACCGAGAGTATTCGATATGCCAAACACAGTAACAACAAAGTCTCCAATGGATATGTTACTGGGCCCGCTCGAGCAAATCGACGTTCAACGGGAGGGCCTTTACCTTTCTGATTTTAATGATTTTCAGAAAAAAACCCCACTTAAAAAAAAACCCATTCTTTTCAAAAAGAATGCTTAGAAATATGCAAGTGTCTAGTCCATAGGACTAGAAATCACACTCAAATAGTAGATATGGTTGGGTTTATTTCTGTTTTTTTTTTGTTTGATTGAGGTTTTTCATGCATTCTGTATGATCTCAGCCTTGAAGTAGGAGTATGAATAAGCAAGGAGACCTAGAAACAGGAGTTTGTGGAAAGACTGAAACATTGATTTCAAATTTCTTCTACTTCTTTTAAAAATATGAGACACTTGAGAGTAGAATTTGGACTATTTTTATCACTCCTTAGGATTTGAAGAGAAACTGATATGGAGATTGAATGGAATGAAATAAAATATTCTTGAATATGGCAATGCAGGAACTAACTAGTCCAACATTAGAATCATTGGACTACCAGAAGCTCAAGGAAACAATCCCAATGAAAAAACCATGCTGAAACAAATTATTGCCGAAAAATTCCCAGAGCTCCATAATACAGCCATCCAGATTCAAGAAGCCCAAAGGGTGCCAGCTAAAAGAGACCCCAACAGAAACATCCCAAGACATATTATAGTTAGAATGATCGATGCTGCCGATAGAGACAGGATACTGCAAGCAGCAAGGGCAAAAAAAGAAATCACATACAAGGGAGCACCCCTAAGATTCACAGCAGACCTCTCAGAGGAAACCCTACAAGCCCGAAGACAATGGCGACATATAGTCAAAAAACTCACTGATAGATCAACAGCAGCTCAGGAACTTCATTGACTCAAAACCAAACCTAAAACAAGGACTAAAGGGGCTACTATAAGACAAGACAAACCCTACAACCACAACACACCCGCACAGAAACATGACACAAAGCCCCATAACCATACTCTCTCTCAATGTCAACGGTCTCAATTCACCATCGAAGAGACACAGAGTGGCAAAGTGGATACAGAGACAGAACCCAACATTCTGCTGCCTACAAGAAACTCATCTCAACACTCAGAGCAAACAGAGACTCAAAGTCAAAGGATGGAAAACAATCCTGCAAGCAATCAGCTCCTGTAAAAAAGCTGGGGTGGCCATACTAGTATCTGACAAGATTAATTTCACCCTGAAAAAGGCTAGAAGGGACAGTGAAGGCCATTTTCTATTCATCAAGGGATACGTACAACAGGAAGAAATCACACTCTTAAATGTATAAGCACCTAATGAGGGAACAGCCAAATATTTAAAACAACTGCTAACAGACTTTAAGGAGGACATTGCAAGCAGCACAATAGTACTTGGAGACTTCAACATTGCCCTATCACCTCTGGACAGATCAACAAGAACAAAACCCAGCAAGGAATCATTGGCTTTGAAAGAAGAAATAGAAGAGAGAGGGCTTATAGACTTATACAGGGCTTTACACCCCAAAAAGAAAGAATACACATTCTTCTCCAGTGCACATGGAACATTTTCTAAAATAGACCATGTGCTAGGACACAAAACATACCTCAACAAAATAAGGAAGATAGAAATAGTATCAGCCATCTTTTCAGACCATGATGCACTGAGGATAGAAGTGAATCACACACAGACACGGAGAACCAAATCAAACACCTGGAAATTAAACAACTCGATGCTGAACAATGAATGAGTCAGGAACGAAGTCAAGGACGAAATCAAAAGATACCTGGAAACAAATGAGAATGAAGACACGAGCTACCAGAACCTATGGGATGCAGCGAAAGCTGTATTAAGGGGAAAATTTATAGCTCTGCAAGCATATCTTAGGTCTGTAGAAATGGTGCACATAAACAACTTACCCTCACAGCTCAAGTCCTTAGAGAAGGATCAACAGAAAGAACCTAAATCAGGCAGAAGGAAAGAGATCATAAAACTTAGAGCAGAAATCAATGACATGGAAACCAAAGAAACAATCCGAAAGATCAATGAAACCAAGAGCTGGTTCTTCAAGAGAATAAACAAGATAGATAAACCACTCGCAACACTCACAAAGAAACAGAGAGAGAGAACCCTAATAAACCGAATCAGAAATGAGAAGGGGGATATCACAACAGAAACCAAAGAAATCCAAAAGATCATCAAAGACTACTTTGAAAGTCTGTATGCCACGAAACAAGAGAACCTAGAAGAAGTGGACAAATTCCTGGACTCCTATAATCTCCCAAAGCTGAATCAAGAAGACCTGGAGTATCTGAATAGACCTATTAACATCAACGAAATAGAAACTGCAATCAAAAGCCTTCCCAAAAACAAAAGCCTGGTCCCAGATGGATTCACTAGCGAATTTTTCCAAACATTTAAAGAGGACCTGCTGCCAGTCCTTCCCAAGCTCTTTCAGGAAATTGAAAAAACGGAAACTCTCCCAAACAGTTTGTATGAAGCCCATATATCTCTAATACCAAAAGGAAACAAAGATACCACGGGAAAAGAAAACTACAGGCCAATATCCCTGATGAACACGGATGCGAAGATTCTCAACAAAATACTAGCAAATAGAATTCAACTACTCATCAAAAAGATCATACACCATGACCAAGTAGGATTCATCCCGGGAATGCAAGGCTGGTTTAACACTAGGAAATCAATCAACATAATCCACCACATCAATAAATGAAAAGATAAAAATCATATGATCATATTAATAGATGCAGAGAAAGCATTTGACAAGATCCAGCACCCCTTTATGATGAAAACCCTAGTCAAAATGGGGATAGAGGGGACTTTTCTCAATATAGTTAAAGCCATCTACCACAAGCCTACAGCAAGCATCGTCCTAAATGGCGAAAAACTGAGAGCCTTCCCTCTAAGATCAGGGACAAGACAAGGATGCCCACTCTCTCCACTGCTGTTCAATATAGTATTGGAAGTTCTTGCAATAGCGATTAGGCAAGAAAAGGATATTAGGGGCATCCAGGTAGGAAAGGAAGAAATCAAGCCCTCACTATTTGCAGATGATATGATACTATACTTAGAAAACCCTAAAACCTCTATCAAGAAACTTCTAGAAACAATAGGCTTGTATAGTAAAGTGGCAGGTTATAAAATCAATGCCCAAAAGTCCATGGCTTTCCTATATGCAAATAGTGAAAGAGAAGCAAAAGACAGGAAGAAAACAATCCCATTCACAATTGTGCCCCAGAAAATCAAGTACCTAGGAATCACCTTAACTAAGGAAGTAAAGGACCTGTACAAAGAAAACTACAAAACTCTACTTCAGGAAATAAAAGAGGATATGATGAAATGGAAAAATATCCCCTGTTCATGGATCGGGAGAATTAACATTGTCAAAATGGCAATACTTCCCAAAGCACTGTATAAATTCAACGCAATCCCTATTAGGATATCCATGACATTCTTCAAAGAATTGGAGCAAACACTCCTGAAATTCATATGGAACAATAAGCCCCCACAAATAGCTGAAGCAATTCTTGGGAAAAAGAAAATGGGAGAATCAACCTCCCTAACTTCAAACTCTACTACAAGGCAGTAATAATTAAAACAGCATGGTACTGGAACAAAGGCAGAGCTGTAGACCAATGGAACATGGTTGAATATACTGACGTTCCCTCCCCCCAAGTATACGAGCATCTAATCTTCGATAAGGGGGCAAGAAAAGTGAAGTGGAGCAGGGAAAGCTTCTTTAACAAATTATGCTGGCAAAATTGGATGGCGATATGCAAAAAAATGGGCTCAGATCCCTGCTTAACTCCATGTACAAAAGTGGATTAAAGACCACAACATCAGACCGGAATCTATAAGATACGTTGAGGAAAATGTTGGCAAAACCCTTCATGACATAGAAGCTAATAGTGTCTTCAAAGATGTCACACCGCTGGCCAAGCAAGTGAAAACAGAGATAGATAAATGGGACTATCTTAAACTAAGAAACAGTGACCAAAATACAAAGACAGTCAACTGAATGGGAAAGGATATTTGCCAACTACACATCTGATGAGGGGTTAATTTCAAGAATATACAAAATACTGGTTCAACTCCACAAAAAGAAAACATTCAACCCCATCAAAAAATGGGGAGATGAAATGAATAGAAACTTTGACAAAGAAGAAATCCGAATGGCTAAAAGACACATGAGAAAATGTTCCACATCATTAATCATCAGGGAGATGCAGATCAAAACCACAATGAAGTATCACCTCACACCACAGAGATGGGCCCATATCCACAAGAACAAAAGCAACCAGTGCTGGTGCGGATGTGGTGAGAAAGGGAGACTCCTTCACTGTTGGTGGGAATGCCGACTGGTTCAGCCCTTCTGGAAAACAGTATGGATGATTCTCAAAAATACTAGAAATTGAGCTCCCATTTGACCCAGCAATACCACTCCTGGGAATATATCTCAGAGAGGCAAAAAAGTATAGCCGAAGTGACATCTGCAATTGTCTGTTTATTGCAGCACTCTTTACAATAGCCAGAATCTGGAAAAAACCTGAGTGCCCGAGAACAGATGACTGGTTGAAGAAACTCTGGCACATTTACACAATGGAGTATTATGTAGCTGTTAGAAAAGATGAAGTCATGAAGTTTACATACAAGTGGTACTACATGGAAAGTATCATGTTAAGCGAAATGACTCAGAAAGAAAGGGATAGACATAGAAAGATTGCATTCATCTGGGGAACATAAAGTAACAAAATAGGAAACTAACACCCAAGTATGGCAGAGATTAGTACCAGGAATTTTACTCAATGACCCGGAGGACAACCACACATGTTAGGGGAAGGGGGAGCTCAGAAAGAGAAGGGAACACCAAATAAAGGTGTTGGGAGGATCCGCCCACGATGGGAGAGCATGCTGAGGGTAGACTGTCGACCAAGCATGATTGCCACTCAATGCCTCTTTTGCAGACCATGGCACTCAAAAGGAGAGAGAGGGAAATGCCCTGCCACAGAGGCAGGGTGGGATAAGGGCTGGGGGGGGAGGGGATGCTGGGATCCCTGGTGGTGGGAAATGCGCATTGGTGGAGGGATGGGTGTTTGATCATTGTATAATCGAAACCCAAGCACAAAAATGTGTAAGTCTACAACTGTACCTCATGGTGCCTCACTATTAAAAAATAAATAAATAAATAAAGCTTTTTAATCAGATTTTTAAAAAAATAAGGATACATTTTAAATATACATTTGACACTTTTGAATGAAAATTTGTTTTACATATTGGAATTTTTCAAGCAGTGCCCAGGAGGTCTGGGAATCCTTCCAGTTATTTTTATCCTACCAGGCCACTTGTTCAACCTGAGGAAGCAGTGTTGCTCAGGCCCTATATTTCCAGGGATTACCTGGGCCACCCTGATACTGGCTCTTTAAGGCCAGTTGTGGTGATGTTCAGGGGTCTCCAGAGTTTCAGCTGGTGATGTTCTGAGTACCATGTTTGCTGAAGTTGAAACTAGAGTCAGAGAAGTGCAAGAAACATTTCTTAATTTTTATATTTATCTCTCTAGCCTCTAAAATTTTAGTTTGCTAGGAAATTATGCCAGGAATATTTTTTCTCTTTGAAAAAAGGTACATACATAATTCATATTTTACCTGAATTTATTTATAAAACATACATGCTTTATCCTGTGACTTTGGGAATATTTTTTTAAATAGGAGGAATTTATCTGCCAATGTCTCTGAGTGAGAGAAAAGTAGCAGACATTTTTAGATCTCCTCAATCTGGAAGTGCTGATTGTAGTTCCAGAAGTTCTGTCCCAATGGTCTTTGGAAAGGCCTCCAATCACCTATCCAATTTTTTTCTCATGTTTGTTTTTATGGATCAAGTCACCAGGAGAACATGTTAAGCAGAGAAAATTTAATTATAGGCTGTGTCTTTCTTTTGAATTAAAATAATCAGTAATACACTATAATTTCACTAAACTTCTCCCAAGATGCTCTTGTTTTCAAGGCTGACAGAATTTTCTAATTTAGAAGTGAAAAAAAGCTAGCATTTATCCAATTATTAAATAGCTGCTGCTTAACCCTTAATCTTCTCTCTGTTTGGAGTACTTAGAAATGGGGCATCAGATGAAGACCCATTACTACCCTTCACCTGGTTCAGTATGTATGACATTCACAAATATAAGATTTTTTCTTTTTTAAAAAACTATTTTTATTGAAGTACAACATTTACAATTCTGTTAATTATACTTTTAGTGCATGTATCATTCCAAAACTACATCTATTACCAAAGTACCCACTTCTCTCCACTAGTGTCCCAAGAGTCCCTCCCAGCCATCTGTCCTCTCAAGAAAGCTCTGTTCTATGGACATAGTCTCTCACCCTGATGATTTCAGTCATTTGTGAAAACAAAGAAATTTCTAAAGAATCAAATACATGCTCAAATCAAAGACACTTTTAGCATCAGGATCATCTAGATGACATGAAGAACCATCTCGATTTTTTTAACTGATTACTTGCTTTTAGCTTCATAGTATGGTCAAAAAAGGAGCACCTTTGCTGAAAGAAGAAGACCAGGATTCTGGTCCCCATTCTACCATAAGTTTCTTATACAGTGATTCAGAGAGCTTCAGAACAAAATGAGATGATGTAATTTGAATTAGAAAAATTATAGGCATGTTTGAGACTAAATCCTATTTTTATCCCTTACTATATCCTTCAGTGCAAAGTCCTGTCAGTGCAAAGTATTGTCCTGTCAGAGATTCAATTTCTCATTTTCAAAAAGTGGATGATAAACCCTGAATCACAGAGTAGAAAGTTCAGTGAGCTGAGTTATACAAACATGCGGGAAACACTGGATAGACTTTTTGTATAGGAAAAAATCAGGTAAACTTAAACACTACTGAGGTCAAGTCGAAGACGTTCATTGCAATCCTACTTGAAAAGTCTTTAATGATTGCAGAAACTGGAGATACCTACTAGGGAAAAGAGAAAGTAACAGCTGAGGAAAGTAAGTGGATTGAGAGTTATAAATATATTTATTTTCTTTGTACTGTTACTAAATATGTGTTCCAGTGAGGAATAAAATCTTATTCTGACACCTAATTTTTCCTAATTTACAAAATGAGAGTAGAGTAGATGATTTTTCAAGTGTCTTTTTATTCTAACAAGAATATAAATCTAAGAATACATGAACAGATATTCAAGGTTTTTATAAAGCATTGATACACTATACTAACAGACTTACTATGTGCTGCCAAATAAGGGCAAACTAGTGACATGTGATTTTGAGAAAAATACTTGTTCAACCTTGAGAAGACAATTTCAATAATTGACAATTTAAATAATCCTCACAATTTAAATAACTTATTATTATTATTAATTATGAATTAAAAATAACTTTGTAAAGGCACTAAGCTTCAAATCATTGGAACTACTGTGATTCTATATTCAGTTGGGTATTATTCCTTTTATTTAGGATAATTTTCCCCTTTGCATTCAATTCATACCCTGTTGGAATTGTTGCTACATGGACTAATGTGCTTACCTTGCATTCTGACAGCCCGTTTCAATTTATAGCACAGCATATTGTCCTTTGAGCATTGTTAGGCATGGACCCACCCTAACCCCACAATTACAATAATACAAAACCCAACTCACTTGGGCCAACTATCAAGTTTTTTAGAAGCTCTTTAAGTTCTCAGTGCTTTCTGTATTCCTTCACAATTTTGCTCATCTCAGTCGAGAACAATCTCAGATCAAAGGTCTGAGATTATACTATACTATTATTATTAATAATAGGGCTGGAGCGACAGCACAGCGGTAGGGCGTTCGTTTGCCTTACAAGCGGCTAACATGGCTGACCCGAGTTCGATTCCTCCACCCCTCTCGGAGAGCCCGGCAAGCTACTGAGAGTATCTCGCCCGCACGGCAGAGCCTAGCAAGCTACCCGTGACGTATTCGATATGCCAAACACAGTAACAACAAGTCTCATGATGGAGACGTTACTGGGCCCGCTCGAGCAAATCAATGAACAATGGGAGGACTGTGACTGATTTGGAGTATAATAGTATTATACTATTTTATACTATTTGTCATAAAAATATAGAGGGTCTGGGGGAATGCCTCATAGTGGACACATGTTTCACATGCGTCAGACTCTGAGTTACATGCTCAGCACCTTGCGACCCTGAGACGTATGCCTGCCATTGCTCCCTCTATCCACCCGCCACTACTGAATGGAGCATCTTTCCATCAGAGAATACAATCACAAAAGAAATTGAAATGACTTCATTAGGGAGTTAAAAACTCATGGGATATCTACGTATGAATTACTTCACAAGCACTTAAAATCTCATTTATTAGATTTTTTTGCACATGCAAGATTGCTGTTTACAATGTTCCTTGAGGGGAAATAAGAATGAAGTATAGAGTTGTATATGTAAACATGTATTAAAACTGTTTTTAATGAATTTGAAAATACTGGAAGAGAAGTATCGAGTCATTCTTTTTTTTAAAATTTTTTTGGGGAGTCGCACCCGGTGATGCTCAGGGGTTATTCCTGGCTCTACACTCAGGAATTACCCCTGTTGGTGCTCAGGGGACCATATGGGATGCTGAGAATTGAACCCGGGTCAGCCACGTGCAAGGCAAATAGTGATAGCCGCTGTGCTATCACTCCAGTCACCTTGAGTCATTCTTCCAAATTATATAAGGTAAAGGTAAAGGCCCTCCCGTCGTTCACCGATTTGTTCGAGCAGGCCCAATAACATCTCCATTGGAGATTTTGTTGTTACTGTGTTTGGCATATCAAATACATCACGGGTGGTTTGCCAGGCTCTGCCGTGCAAGCGAGATACTCTCAGTAGCTTGCTGGGCTCTCCGAGAGGGGCGGAGGAATCGAACTCGGGTCGGCCATGTTGGCTGCGTGCAAGGCAAATGCCCTACCCACTGTGCTATCGCTCCAGCCCGCAGCCAACATCCAAATTATATAAGTAGGACAAATTCATATTTTTTGTTTTTGTTTTGGTTTTTGCTTTTTGTGTCTGGAGATGCACAGGGGTTACTCCTGGCTTGTGTACTCAGGAATTACTCCTGGCAGTGCTCTGGGAGTCTTATGGGATGCTGAGAATTGAACTCAGGTCAGCTGTGTGCAAGACAAACACCCTACCCACTATGCTATCGCTCCAGCCCTAAATTCATATTTTTCTCTACACTGTCATATGCTTCTATCTTTTCTGGAATGAGCATGTATACTTCGATGATAAGAAAAATTAATAAAATAGAAAAGCAAATGCAAAAAGTAATTGTAAAATTCATGAAGAGTTGATATTTATGTTCTTATAGATATTTGGGGTGTCATCAAATCAATAGTATCAGTGCTGTAGGTAGAAATTTAAAATATCATGAATGATTTCTGATTAATAGTGGTTCTTCTTTGAGGTTTCCTTGGATGATAATGCAAACATTCTGCTTTACTTCTTTCAGTCTTTCTAGGTCTATATAATACTAACATAAAGCAAGACATATTAGGAAGAGCAAAGGGCCAATTTAATCTACGTGTATGGAGGTACCACATAACATGGTACCCACTGGACTAAATAAAAAATTATCTAATGTTACATGTTATAGGTTATTATTATAGTTTAGGTGTGTAAATACACAAAAAATAAAACGGCTGGCGGTCAGGCCGTTTCCCCACTCCAGGGAGGTCGATGGCGATGGTCAGGCGAAGGAAGGAAACGAGGCCAAGCGGGTTGGTCTTAGCAGCCGTTTATTACATGGAAGAGATGTATGTCATGGAGGCCTCAGGAATCCTCGAGCACGTGCGCCTTTGTTCTCCCAGCTTCTGTCCTCAGCCCCATCTTCCCAGGTTCTCTGATGCACGTGTCCCCCCAGAGAGCCCTGAAATCTCCCTTATATAGATCATAGTACCTCTAAAGGGCGCAATATAATGATGTCATCAAAAGGAGTTACAGAAAGAACATTGAGGCGGCAAACATACATTGTTTCCTTACATCCGCAGGCCAGTAATCCTGGCCTCACCTTTTCACAAACTACAAACACTTAGATTAGCACAACAAAGACCAGTCTGCTAGATCTTGGAATCTACATCTCCAAAAAAGCAGTCTCATCCAAGCTAGTCAGGACACACAGGAAACTGCTTCTAGGACGTGTTTCTCCTCTCCTTGTCCAACCAACATATAAGCATACATAATATTAATCATTTTGTATGGACACAGTAAGAAATACTTTGAGCTTATAGAATTGCTCTCCTAGGGCCATCTCGATCTCAGACTGCAGTGCTCAGGCCAGATATCTTTCCTATTCCTAGCAGCAGGCCCCTAGTCTCGTCGTTACTTCTGGATCATGACATCATTTGCCTATGATCAAACTCTTAACTTATAGTTAAGAATCGTGGCACCTTGGCCTGGTCCATCGCGATGCCAGGGTAGCACATAACTTACCGGCTTGCCCTGGTTCCATCCAGTCCCACGTCGGGACCCTGCCCTTGGGGTGCTAGGAAGTGAGGGCAACTGAGGCTTAAGTTGAGAAGGCAGATGCCCAGGAGTGAATAATATTCAAAGCCAATCAATTCCTAATTTACGGAGCATATTAATTAATTGTCTTCCTGTATCTATACAAAAGGACATTGCATTAAAGTAAACTGCTCAAAAGACATAAGGAGAGGAGAAAGACAATATTAACTTACAGTACAGCTTCAGTGTCTAAGCAGGATGAGACCTTACAAATTGGTTGGGGAAGAGAGCATAGAAGAGGTCACAGACAGACAAAGTAATGGGAGTGACTCGGGAGCACTGTGATGGGTACAATCTGATATACCTAAGCTCCGTGTACTCCAACATTTAGGTAACGTGGTTACAATGTTGTTAGCCATTATGGCTTTAATGCACAGTTACTGTATCTCACCAGTACCACAGACCCTATACTTTTGTCTTTAACTTACTTCTAGTCTGCCTCTTCTCCTGTATCTACATGTTGCTTTGTGATCTCAGTTTTATAATCCAAGACAATAGGTTTATAATAACCCGATACTATTTTCTTGCCGGTTTTGTCTTGCTGTATACCTCACACAAGGTATTTGTCCTCCCTTTCACTTATTTTCCTCCCTCTAACTCATTGTCCTTATTTGACTTATTTAATATTCAAGGAACTGAAAGATTTTATCACTTTTAAATGGTGCATAGCACTTGATTGTATGTATATGGTGCAATTTCTTTATTCACTTGTCAATTATGTAATATATGTGCTATTTCTATATGCTGCTTCTTTTATGTAACACTGCAACAAAATAGGTATGTATATAACTTTTTTGAATTTGTGTTTTTTGTTTGGGTGTAGATGTCAGGAAGCACAATTGCTGGGTCATAGGAAGTTCTACTCTTTTTGAGATATCTTTTTACTATTTTCCATAGAGAAAAACAGTTTTTATATTATTTTTTATAGGGACTGAACCAGATGATATTTGTACCAACTGTTAATGAGAGTTAATTTTTTCCACATACCCACCAACACTGGTTGTGCCCAGTTTTTGACAAGATATTTGAATGGAACTTTAAGTGCTGTTTTAATTACTGGTAAAGACAAAGTCTTAAAAACAATATAAAAGACAAGAATAGAGGAGGGATGCTCACATCTAAGACAAGTTGTTTGGAGAAGGGAACAAGGTAATGAAAAGCTAGAATATTTGATTTCGAGTGAACAAGAATGCTGATAGAAAAACATGTTAATTTTAGTGCTATTTTTTTAAAAATAATAAATTTTAATTGATTTAAATTTATCTATTGACTGGTACGAAAATTTTTAAATTGCAACAAAGAAAAGTAGTGAAGACATGATTTGAGTTAACCCAGATAATTAGGAAGTTTAGGGTGAGAAAAAAAATTTTTATGAAGCTGGAAACAGATATAACCAGTGCATTTATCCCTAGCCTAATAAAATTATATATATGTGTGTGTATATATATGTGTATGTATATATATATTATATATATATATATATATATATATATATATATATATATAGGCTGGAGCAATAGCACAGTGGGTAGGGCATTTGCCTTGTATGCAGCAGACCTGGGTTGGATTCCTTCGTTGCTCTTGGAGAGCCTAGAAAGCTACTGAGCGTATTCTGCCCGACCAGCAGAGCCAGGCAAGCTACTGTGGCATATTCGATATGCCAAAAACAGTAACAAAAAGTCTCACAATGGAGAGGCTACTGGTGCCCACTCGAGCAAAATCGATGAATAACAGGAGGACAGTGCTACTGTGCAGTGATATATCCGCGGCTATTAGGTCTGCAAAAATTTTTTTTGACTTCAGGATATAGTGAGGTTTATAGGATAAAAGTAAATGGAATTTTCAGTGAAGAGGCTGAGTAAATGGAATTTTTAGTGAAGAGGCTGGAAATCATGCTTTTTCTAGAGTTTAAATTCCAGAGAAGCTTTAATAGCTGATAGGAGCTGGAGCTTGAATCTACAATCTACTGTTACAAAACAGTGGATGCACAACAAATCTTGGTTCAATTGAAATAATATGAAAAAAATGCCTTGGTGCTGATATTCTTTTAGGGAGAGAGGGGAACTATCAATTCAAATGTTAATATCCTTTTGGGAAAGGTCACTTGGGTAATTTGAAGTGCTGTAGTAGCCATATTGGGCAGGGGGATAGTGGATGGATCTCTGTGGGCTTCCATAAATCCATTTGTGAACATTGTTTATAGCAAGAAATGAGATTGGGAGAATGAACTCAAGTCATGAAAAGAAGTTGGACTTAATCTTTAACTATTAGTGATTCACAGTAAGTTTCATCATGAGCCTTTCCTCTGCAAATGATAAGCCATATCATAACTGTAGAACCTATAGATGTGACATTATTTTACAAAAAAAGTCTGAAGATATAAAATCTCCTGAGTTGAAATCATCATGTTAGTGTGAGTCTTAATTCCAGTAATGCTTTCTTAGAAGAAAAGAAATGGGAAAAAAAAAGACAAATTAACACTGAGAAGAAGGGCAAGAGAAAAAAGAGGCAGAAATGAGCATCAGGAAACTAAAAGCCCAGTCATTCCAAGGACTGACATCAGCCAACACAAGCATAAACACAATTTGAGAAAGATTAGTCAGAGAAATAGGGACAGAACCATGTTAAAATGGTGTCAGGGAAGTTAATGAAACAGAAAATTTCAAGAATTTAAAAAATATTATTATAGTACTATAAATTAAAAAGGCTTAGATTAACAATGAAAATTATTAATTGTTGACTATGATTTTAAAAGAAAGTAATATAATACAAAATACAGGTGGATAACACATAAAGGCAACGACATGTGGGCAGCCTCTGAAGGTTTCCTGGAGGAAATGATTCTAGGTTATCTTTTTTCCACCCAGTTTTTATTGAGATATTGTTCTTTACAGTATTATTAACAGAGGTCAGTGTATACACTGTTCTAATATCACACCCTGAACCAGAATGTCAGCTTCCCTCTATCAGCTTCCCTCTATCAATGGACCCCTTCCATCTATTCTGCCCACACTCCTTGGTAAACTCAATTCTATAGGTGAATTTTCTGATTCTTTTACCTTGGCCTTAGTAAGATCTTTTAAATACCATGGATATGAGAGAATGTTTTGCATCTGTCCCTCACCTTCTCACTGACTCAACAGAGCATGTTATCCCATCATAGATGAAGATTCTCAGGAAAAAATATGAAAGTGCACTAAATAACCAAGTCACAATTTTATACTTCTTATGTCCTGTTTTTTTTTTTCATTTTTGATGGCTTTCTATAATAATAAATACTACACTATATCTGCCGACTGATAACAATTAATATAATTTTTGAGTATTGATTGTGTTACAGGCATGGTAAAGTACTATGGTATATACAAATGTGCCAGAGACACAGTCTTGTTTCTCAGGGTTTCTTCTGTATTTGGAGAGAGAGGAAATCATGGAGGTTCCTGACACAGCACAGAAATAACTCCCATGATCTGTTTTAAGGGCCCAGGGATAAAGTTCACCACATGTGACTGGGGAACTCATTGCTACATTTGGGCAAAGAATCCTAATTTCTTAATTAATGATATATGATTAAATGATATATGACAGAGTGCTGTGGAAACAAAGAATGGTGACACCTAACTTATCTCAGGGTGAAGGCAAGGCGAAGCATAAAAAACAAGTAAACTTTGAACTCATTCCTATAGGACACTAGGAAATTAAATAAACTCAAATGAATGCACAGTTTTAAGAGAACAAGCTTCTTTGGAGACTGAAGACAGATTTCTTACCTTAAAAGTAAGAAATAAGGGAAAGAAGGATGAGAAAAACAGGTGAGAGTAAATTTTGACAAAAAGTAGCTTCCTATTATTCAGGAAACTGTGCCTTTTTAACCTTGCCATATATTCAGATTTAAACTTCCCAATAAAATCATCTTTATTAACATCTTCTGCAAACCTCCTCACTTGTTCGAGTTCTGCTTCAGCACGTCTGGATCCCAAATGGTTGTCATTAGTCATTCCGAAGCTATAGCTTATTTTATTTATGACTTGCTCCAATAAACACAATATTCCTACATGAAATTTAATGTGAACTTTTGTCAGTGATTACTATTCAACATGTGGCCTCTAAACTCTGCTGCACCCCACAGGACTTAATGAGCACTCACTCAACCTGAATTTATTGAGCACTTGCTACACAGTTGGAGCTGTGCCAGGTGCCTCCCAGTCCTGCTTCTTAGCCTCTAATATTCATGTTACTTATACTGAACTTTAATACTAACCCATATTTTAATATCAATTTAAATCACAGAATTCGTTTAAATAGAAAACAATGACTATTAGGGAATATACTCATTTTGATTTTGCAAGGTTTTCTTGACTCACAGAATAAAAAGAAAGATGAATCTGCCGTTTGTTAAATATTTTCATCCTAAAGTTAATTTTTTTTGGTTTTGGGGCCACACCCATCAGTGCTCATGGCACTCAGAGATAACTCCTGGTGGTGCTGAGGAACCGTATGGGATTCCAGGGATCGAACTGAATTGACTGCATACAAGGCAAGCACCCTACTTACTGCCTCAGGCCAACATTTGTTTAACAGTCATTGAATATTAAGTATGTGCTGATCACTGACTATATTTAGGAATTTTCAGCAAAAAGAACAGATAAAAATAATAGACAAAACAGATAAAAATATAAGTTTCAATGAAACTTATATTCTAAGAGTTACAGACAGAACAATACATAAAACAATGACAAATGTAGAGATTAGTTTAAGTTTATTAAGTCTATAGAAGGAATTGAAAAGACTAATATAATAGGAGTAGTCCAAACACAGACAACAACCTAAATATGAAAATTCTAATGAGAGTGTTAGCCAATAGACTGAGGAATAGGAAGATGTCCAATGAGTCTAAAGTCAGTGTAAGAGAGTAATAGAGAAAGAGAGAGACAGATACATACAGAAAGAGAGACATAGAGACAGAGACAGATACACACATACAGAGACAAAAAGAGACAGAAAGACAGAGAGAGAAATAGAGACAGAGAAAGGGACAGAAATAGAGACAGACAGAGACACAAGACATATCTAGACAAAGATGATTTCATATTGCTTAGGTCTAGCATATAGCTTAGAGATATCAAATAAGAATCTCAAATGAACATGAAGCATGTGGAAGAAAATGGGAAAATTGAATCAGATATGTCAAAAAACTCCCCTTGTGAGATTTTCTCCTAAAGATAGAGAAGTGATTAGTTTGGTTTAGAGGAGAGTGTTGAGTGGCTAGAGAGTGTCTTGGAAGCTAGTGGTTTTTGGTAGTTTCACAATTAAGTTTTTGCTGTAAGCAATTTTGATGCATAACTAATTGACCTTATTTCCAAGGACAAAAAGAGACATTTTTATTTCTTCATTAAGAGAGGTATCTGTTTCCAAAAACTCAGATGCATCATAACTGAGTTTTGTTCTGTACTGTGAAATTCTGCTTCTTGCACTGTTTTTGACACACAAATGTTACTATTTATTATTGTTTTACATAATATACTTGACTGACAGAATATTATGTGGACAGCATATAAATGTTCCACTAAGCTGAATATCCAGTTCTTATTCTTTACAATTTATCCAAACAAAAAATTTTAATATCATATTCTCTTCTATCAAATATCAAAACATTCATTTTTTATTTACAAGTAAGATACACTAATCAAAAATCACATAATCTTGTATTTTGGATAAGATAAGATTGGTATATATATATTTTTCTAGTTTACAATTTATAGCAGTGTATGATAAATTTGGTAAAGACACTATTGGAGGTACAAAAACTGTATTTAAATTCACTAAGGGATGAATTAATTTCTTGAAGATGTGAAGTTCTACTCTTTTTTTATATTAATTTCCACAGCTTGGGAAATTTGGTTTTTACTGTGCTTAACAGAGAATTTGTAAATTATTATCTTTTTCCAGTATAGTGCTCAATTTTGCTTTGCCCTCTCTTATTTCACACTTGCAGTAAGTTTCATCAGAGTATTTTTATGGTATAAAAATGGAAGCACTGTGTCATGTAACCAAATTGGAAATCAAACTGTCAAGCCAAAATGTCAAACCATTCTAGAAGTTATTTTATTTTTACAGTATAATAGACTTATGATCAATTAGTTATGTGGCAAAAATGCTAGAGCAAAAAATTTTCAATTAATCTAGCTCATTTAGTATCAAATTTCTAAATTTGAATCCAGATTTTACTGTATATAGGCATAGTTTCCCCTGGAAAATTCCCTAATCTGATTCTGGTTTTATTTGCTCGTTAAAAAAAATAAATTAGCAAATACAAGAAAATAGTCAGTCTGTCATAGTGATGCTTTGAGAAAATACAAGTAAAACATGTAGAAAATCTGAGAATTGAGACAGTAGATGATAGTGATCAGGTTAGAATCATCACTAAGTTCTTATTAGATATAAACTATTATTATATTTGAGAATAGGATCTCATTTATATGTTTAGCAGAAAATTTTAGCTGCACTATTAGGAAAATATCATCTGCAAACAGTGAGGTGAGATGTGATATTATCCTTCAAATCTCCTTAAGGAGTTTTTTCCTTGAGAGTTCATCAGTCTATAAAGATGAAAAGATACTTTAATGTCAATTCTGAATGACCACAAATATATTTAACTAAAATGATTGAAAGAGATCACAATGAGCAATGATATTAGTATTTGTGCCCAAGGTTTTTAAGTTCAATAGATTCAAACTTTAAAAAAAATAAGTTGAACACAACTTGTAAAATATAACTTTAGAATATTAGGGCAATTGCTTGATTTAATGGTTTTCCCCAAATAGATTTTTCCCCATAGATCACTAATGAGTCTATAATAGGTTAACTTTGTAATTAGTTTTTAAGTCTGCACTGAGAAAGGCCAATGTTCTTATCTCTAGTGCTCTTGTTATTGATTGATGGCTGTCACAACAAAGGTAAAGACATCTTAGAAATTAGCAGTGTGGTTGTCACTACCAGGTATAGAATGATGAGTGCACTTTGTTCAACTAAAGCATATCTGTGAGTATGACTATGTAGTTAACTTGTTTGTTTTCTTTTCCATTGTTTTCTTTTGAAATTCTGACCACCTTGCAAAGGCATGACTGTCATCAGCAGCAGCAATTTACAACCAATCTGCTATATTCCAGGGCATTTGATATTGAAAAAAAAAGTCTGTTTAAAATAAGCAGTGTCTTAGGTTACAGGAAACTTTAGTTCTTGTACACACAGTTGAACAAAATTTCTATTATCAGTTCAGGCGTTAAAATTAAAAGAGAGTGTCAACAATTTATATGAAAAAACATTGTCGATCATTTAGCTATACTAAAACGTTGACAATTAACTGCTATATCTTTTAAAGTGTAATCCATGAACTCTTTTCTACAGCAGTTATTCTGTTAATTTTAACAAGTTTATTTATTAAAGTGTCATTGCAGGGGCTGCAGGGATAGCTCAGTGAATAGAATGCTTGTCTTGCACACAGACAAACCATGTTCCATCCTTGGCATTCCATGTGGTCTCCCAAGACTTCCAGGAGTGATTCCTGAGGAGAGAGACAGGAGTCAGCCTTGAACATTACCATATGTGTCCCACACCATCCTAAAATAAAGTGTCATTGAATTGTAAGATATACATTTGAGGCTTGTGTACAATTGTGTACAATTGAAAATGAGCAATGTATGTATTGTTCATTGAAGTTCCTCCTGAGTATCCAATTTTTTCCTTAGCTATAAATTTATTTTTGTTTCATAAAAATTTTTTTAGCTTATGGATTTGAGACATTCTTCAGTTCATGCTTAATTTCGTGAATAGGAAAACAAATTTTATAAAAAGTGAAATTAATCAACTAACCAAATAAATACAAACATCTATTTAAAACATAATATATAAAAGTGTTTTATTAAAGTCATATTTTACAGTAAACTTGTTGAAAATTATATTTTTGAACTATTGGTTTAAGATGATTACTGAGATATTAATTTAAGATATACAAAAATATAGAAGTATTTTTACATTATAATTTATAATGAATATAAATAAATACAAACTAGAAAATCACTAAAGCTTGGCATTGGTCTTGATATTCTATCGAAATAAGGTATTTTGCACCTAAATTGTTCAAAAGGTTGAATGCATACTGCACTGTAGCTTTGCATAAGAAGAATACATAATATACAGATAGATATTCTTTAATTTACAGATATCCCAAAGAATAGATAATTTTCAGTCTTTAATTAAAATGCTTGAAAACTGAATTAAGAAATCAGTTGGGTTGACCATGTGCAAGGCAAACACCCCACCCGTTGTACTATGGCTCTGGCCCCCAAATACTGCTTTTTTATTTGAGATTTTATACACTTTATTTTCATAAAGTAATTTACAATAGTTCATTACAGATAATATTCGAACATCCACCCCACCAGTGAGCATCCTCGCACCACAATAAGAGGGAAGTGTCTGAAGGTTGTTGTATTTCATTCTGGGTAGATTAAGCCTGTAGGTAAAAGAATACAAGCAAGTATGTTAGAACCAAACAAACGTGTGCTACTTTAGTTACATAAGTGAATAAGTGCATGAGATGCCTTGCAACCGCATCTGTGGCTGCACGTTCCACTAAATACTGTGTCACTCTCTTCGAGGAGCTTTATTTTATAGTTTTATATATTTTAAAATATAGTTTTATGTATTTATCTCTGGGGTCTTGGCCGTTGATGAGATTACATGGCGCCTGGGGCAGTTTGTGGGTGTGACTGCCAAGCTACTGGAGAACTGGGGACTGTGTGGAAGAGGCCCAGTCCCGACCCAAGTAGGTTTGGACCAGTTATCCAGAGGTCCCACATACCTGGGTTCCTCTGTTGGCTCCCTCATGGGTGAGGCTAGTCCTGGCATGTGGAGAGTGGCCTTGAGCATGGCTGCAGCTGGGTTCTGGAGGGTTTTGGCTGCCAGGGCTCTGCTTGGGGCAGGGAGGGAAACTCAACCTGTCCCCCTCCAAGGGGGCCCGGCGAAGACAGCCTGGTGCGGGCTCAGGAGATTCTGCCAAGAACAATATTTTAAACACCTTAACATAAGGCTCTAGAAACTAAGGCTTATTCAGTCTTCCAGGGTCACATAATGAGAATACTTATAGGATAACAATGGAAAAGGGAAAAATTAAGTGTTGACATGAATGCTATTGGTAGCAGTTGCAAGACAGAGCAGAATGATATAAACATATAAATGAAAAAATTCTTGATTGTTAAAAGCCAAGAAAACATACTACACCACTTTTATAAAACAGAAAAATTAAAAAAATTTAAATAAAAACATTTTTAAGCATTTTAAGCATTTTAAGCTTTTTAAGCAGCCCAAATAGGAAACCCTCTGAGAGAAAAAGGAATGGTTTGCTCTTCTTAGTCAGAATCTGCTTGGTCCATCTAGAAAATGTGTCAAGAAAGGCGAGGCATGAAGATCCTTTAGAAAAAGAACCTATTTCTTGCGTAAGATTTGATTTATTCCTCACAATAACTGACAATCCAAGGACTTAATGCCAGGAATTCTGTCTGATTATGATTGCCATCTAATTTCCACTACAGCACAGAGTCTTCCAAGAAATCAGACAAAGCTGAGGTTAAATGTTTGGAAAGAATAACCATATCTTCAAAGATATGTCTAGTGACCCACTTAAATTTTGAGGCCAATGCTAATCTTTAAGCACAAATATTCTATGGACTGATTTCTGTGACATTTAAATTTGCTTTCATTTTGAATCATGCAAAAAATATAGACAATATAAAAATAGTACAAGCACCTTACCATGACTACAGAAAGCATCAATATTTTTATGTTCTATTTCTTTTGGGGGATTACCACGTCTAGTGACACTCTGGACTTGCTCCCGTGCTCAGACATCACTACTGTGCAGAGAACCTCAAGAAGTGTCAGAAACTGAACCAGAGTTGGTCCCACGCAAACCACGTGCCTTACCTCCTGCACTAACCCTCCCGCCTCTCTTTACTATTTTTATAAGTCTAAAAGTTTCAGGTTCTATATAGGCCCCTCTATTTTCTTTCCTTTCTCCCAGAAGTGATCATTTTTGCTGGGTTTGGTATTTGGCCATCTGGAGCGTCTTTACTTTTTGCAACATAGAGAATGTGTAGTATTATTTTAAGTGTCTTTAAATGTTCATAATTGACATCATATAATGTGACTTTTAAAAAATTTTCACACCATGCTATTTGTTACTTGTCAACATTGATACATATACATCTCATTCATCTATTTATTCCTAACAATTTAAGTTATTATTATTCCTTTTAATTTTATTTAGATGTTATGCTTCACAATAGTATTAATAGTAGAGCCTCAGGGATACAGTGTTTCAACACCATGTCTGCCACCAATATGCCAGCATTCTTCCACCAGTTCACCCAGATCTCTAACATTTCCCCCATTTCACCTCCCTGGCAAACTCACTTCTACAGACTTACTCTCAGAGACTGATACAATAGCCATTTTAAATTTCCTTAATATCTTTGTTTATAGTGTATCTATGAAAGAAATCATTCTACCTTTGCTCCTCTCCCTCTGTGAGGCTTTGTTCTGCATGATATCTTTTCAGTTCTTCCAAATAGCAGCAAATTGTGGAATTTTTTTCTTTGTATAGCTTAATAGTATTCCATGGTGTATAAATCACAATCTTTATCCACTAATTTGTTCTTGAAAACATGAGGTTTTTTTTCTAGGTCTTGTATGGAGTGATACAATGAGCAAATAAATTTATGATAAATATGTTCTTGGAAGAAAAAAAGAAAGTACTTTATGAATTAAATTCTCATAATGAATCTTTACTTTGAATTTTTTGATATGGCATAAGTAGGGATTCAAATCCTTTTGCATGTTATTCACCACCTTTCCCAATACTAATTAATGAAGAGAACTTTTTCTGGTTTAGTTTCATATACCTAGGCACTTTATAGATGAATAGTTATCCATATATACTTATAGGGTCTTTCTCTGAGCTTTCAATTCTATTACACTGGCCTGAGACTCTGTCTTTATTCCTGTACCACACTATCTTGAGTGATATAGCTTTACAAGATAATTTTAAATTAGGGAAAGAGAAGCCTTCCTTATTTTTTTCCTCAGGATTGTTTTAGATACTTTAGATACTTAGATTATTACCTGTATGTAATAATATAGGTAATGTATTATTCCATACATATTTTAATAGTTTTGGTCCATGTTCTTAAAAATTGCCATGAAGATTTTTATAAGAATTGAATTCAGATGCTGCTTTAAGTAGGAAGCTTATTTTAATAATGTTAATCTTTCCAATCCATCAACAGGAAGTGTGAGTCCATTTCCTTGCATTTTCTTAGACTTATTTTAGTAGTGATTTATAGTTTTCTTTGATAAGTCTCCCCTCCTTTGTTAATTTGATTCTTAGATATTTGATTTTGGGAGGCATATGTATGAATAGAATTTAAAAAATACATTTTCTTGTACTTTATTTCATGAATATAGAAATGCCATCTAGTTTTGTTCTCCTTTTTCTTTTATTCTTTTGGTTTGGGGCCATACCCGGCAGTAATCCAGGTTTACTCCTGGCTCTGTGCTCAGGTTGACCGTATGCAAAGCAAGAAAGTGCTCTACCTGCTGTACTTCTCTCTAGCCCTTCAAAGTAACAAATGTGAATCCTTGTTTTAAAGTTGTAACTCTCATTCAAGCATTATTTTGAGGTCTCTGATCCTTTGGAATTTTGAAAAATCTCTTGGTTTTTTTTCACCACAGTTCAGCATGCTAGGAAAGATGAAAAACCAAAACCTTAAAAAGTCTGATGGTCAAAGGATTGTAGAAATATCAGTTTTATAGAGATGAAATGATTGCAGGGCATAACTTTAACTTGAGTTTTTGGTTTCTTTTTTCTGACTGGGGGCTACACCCCGCTGTGCTCAGAATTTATCCCTAACTCTGAGCTCAGGGACCATTCTTTGCACTGCTCTGGGGATCATATTCAGTGCTAGAGATTAAATCAGGCTGAACAATGTGCAAACAAGAATCTTAAACCCTGTACTATTTCTCTGCTTTCAACTTGAGGTTTTGTTTAAACTGCCTCTTCAGTGCTGAAGGGGTAGGGAAGGGAAATGATAGAAAGAGGAAGAAGAACTTGGATGAAAAAGCACAGATTGATCTTTGCTTAGTTTGCGTATCTGTCAGAATCTAAGCAGAATCATGGCTATTTCAGAAAATCATGAAGTAAACTAAAGAAGAGAAGACTCAATTTTTCTACACACAGATAAATCTTTTGGATCATCATCAAGGCCCAATCATGCTAAGTTATGGCTTATGCTAAGTTATCTATCTCCCTAGTTTCCTGCCCTGAAGACAGAATAAGTGGGTTTACCTTCTGGAGGGATACAAAGCTAAGGATTTCAAAGTCATAAATTTAAGAATACTCAGTGATATAAATTATATGCTTTACCAGAAAGAGAAAGATAATTAGACTTTAATTGCTAGACCTTCACTGCTAGACAAGTCACTTTATTTGATCTAAATATCAAGTACTAAGGATTATGATACTCATACGGTTATTACATAAAATAAAGAAAATCATATGGTGAGTAATATTTCTTCCTTATGGAGCTACCAATTAATTGGCAAAGAGAAAAGTCAAAACAGTTGTTCAGTTAATGACATTAATTGAACATTGTAGCAGTAGAAGTCAAATGGAGCAATTGAAAAGTGTGTAGAAATAATATATTAAACTAGCACTTATTTAATCTTATGTTTTTTCTGATTTTATATAAATCAATAACATGTAACTATCCACATGTGTTGAACAGTCTTAGAAAACATGAGTTGCTTATTTTACTTATATGTAAAAGTGACAGATTTCTTATTTGATAGGCGTTTGAGATGTGCTTAAGCTATTAAGTTCAGTCGCTGTGTCAGTTACAGTGTGCACTGAATGCTGCTAACTTGTACATCTGGAAATGTTGAACATTTGGTGGGTACATTGCCTTTAAAGCTGAAGATTTATGTAATGATGTAGTAATTACATGTCTATATTCACTGTAGTTGATTTGCTGAAAAATTATATTCTGTCATTGTAGGATGCTGTGGCAGTTAGCTATAGTAGTGCTTTTCAATAGCTATTAGACAGGAAGATATTTGGAGTTCAGGCTAGAGTGAGTACCAACCTAATGGTCTTATGACTTAAAATCCCCCAAATCCTGCCTAGGCATCTTCCCTTTGGGATTCCAGAGACAAATGAAAAAAGGAGGAACAGTATCATTGAGAGTCTCCAATTTTTTATCCTTACAGAGAAGTCTGAAGGCAAAAATACTGTATTGTTCAAAGTATAAAAATATAATATTCTTAGCTAAAAAATAAGATAAATTGCTTCAAAATGTATTCTAAAAGAAATATTAAAAGTAGTCCTTTGGGTGGAAATGAACACTAAGCAATAATTTGAATTCACATGAAGATATAAATAACACCACCTGTTTAGATAAGAGTAAGATATCTGTATAATACATTTTTCTTCAATCTGGTTTTAATACCAATTGTGTCAAGCAATAGGTAATACTTTTGTGTTAATTGGAAAATATATGTTTAGAATGACATCAAATAATAAAAGATAATCATAAATTTAGGTAAGAACAATTTTCTATAATAATTAAATTGTCAGTTATGACATAAACAAAGTTGTTATAAATAATCAATTACAATTCTTCAAGAAACATAAAAAATAACTTTAAAATAATTGAGTCTGAAATAATGATGTGAGACTCCAAGTTCTGTCCCTGATCCCATCCCCTAACCCTGCCATTCTGAATGTTGACTTCAGTGACACTAATATTTGAGATTTTCAGTGCCACAAGAAAGTGTGTGGTCTTAGATTACTGCAAGCAGTGTGTGATACCAGTGATCCTTACAACCAGAGGTGTGCAAATCTGGTCCCTAGTTATTCCAACTGCAACAATAAAGGGAAGAGGGGAATAATACAAGAAAATTAATAATTTATAAGAAAGTATTGTATAATAATTTAGAGTTCAGAAATAAATCCTTACACTTATAGTCAATAGTTTTAGAACAAAACTATTGAGGAAATTCAGTAAGCAAAGAAATCTCTTGAAACTGGAAGAAACAACACACACACACACACACACACACACACACACACATACACACGTGGCATATTTATTTACCGTTTTTTACAATATCATGTATTTGAGAAGGAAAAGATAAAGAAGTGAAGATACAAACGTTATTGAGGCAAAATGAGATCATGTAACCCTAATCTAACATGACTGGCATCCTTATGAGAAGAGGAATTTAGGACACAGACATCACAGGAAAAGCTATGTGAACAGAGACTCTGGCTATCTACAATTAGAGTAGAAAGGAATAAGAGGAAATTGGATCACTATCTTGATCTCAGTCTTTGAGAGTCCAGCACAGTGATAAAATTAATTTCAATTGTGTAAGTCATATAATTAATGGTACTCTGCTATGGCAGCTCCAGAAGACGAATAATGTAGGCTATCCTTGAACACATTATGCAAAGTAGAAGGCAGTAATAAAGCACCACAGTCTTTATGATATTTTTACCAAGAATATCAGAACTAGGTAAATATATAAGAAATAGATTAGTGGCTGTAAAATATTTGGGACTTGAAATGGGGACATTTAAAGGCACAGGATAACTTGGGGATAAGAAAGTGCTCTAAACACACATGGGGGTGACATTAATACAATTCAATATTATTTTTTAAACACTGCATTATATCCTTTGAAAGATTGATTTTATGATTTTTATATCTCAATATAAAATTACAAAAATAATAGCTTTAATTTGCTCGAGCGGGCCCAGTAACATCTCCATTGGAGACTTTGTTGTTACTGTGTTTGGCATATCGAATTCGTCACGGGTAGCTTGCCAGGCTCTGCCGTGCGGGCGAGATACTCTCGGTAGCTTGCCGGGCTCTCCGAGAGGGGCGGAGGAATCGAACTCGGGATGTTCATAAAGTTTAGCTCTCTCCCACACACCTTATTTATTTATTTATTTATTTTAGTTATTTTCACCAGAGGGTGGGTGGAGTTAGCTTATTTCTCACTAGAATAAAAAAAAATCTCATTTATATCGCAATAGTAGATTTGAGGCCTTACCACTAGCTGTCCTGCTTTGCTAAAGTTCAAGTGCATCAAGAAAACATGTAACAATATCTTAAAATCCTCAGCCAATAAAGTGCTTTATCCCTAGCATTATGTTTCTAGAATCCAGTTATATTACTCAAATCCACAATACGGTTCCCAAACAAAATCAGTGACAAATCCTCTCATGTTTATGTAAGAAATTAAAATTGAAAGGAAAAACTCAAGTAAGAAATTTAAATAGCAATGTATGTTATCCCACAAAATATACTTAAAATTCTAGGCAAATTGTTTGTAGGTTCTAAGATCCCCAACTGAAAGAAATCTATTAACATGAAGATTTTGAATAACTTGAGTAGAAGCAGGAAACTTACCTTCTCTCTGCAACTGCAGATTTTCCGGAAACCATGTTCAGGGGTCCTAATGTGAGCGGTGATATTTGCCATATGAGCATCTGCTTTACTAGGGAGAGGGCCAAAATTTTCTTTCTCATATACTGCCTTTCCTTCCCAATCTCACATCTTCATAGGCAGTGAAAGCTGGAACTGCCCTCTTTGCTTATTTTTTATTTCACAAAATTTTCTTATATCTTTGGTTCTTATTTCTTTAGTTTCATCTTAGATACTCTTATTTTTTCTTTTTAAAAATTGAATCAACATGAATTGCAAAGTTACAATATTTGACTGCATTTCAGGTGTATATTCCAACACCAATGTCTTCATGAGTGCCCAATACCCTCCACCAGGGTCCCCAGTTTCCTTTCCACTGCCCAGCCTGCCTCTATGGCAGGCACTTTTCTCTTCCTCTACTGTCCAAATGTCCCTTTCCTAACTTATCCCCCTTAACCATGTCCCAGTTCCAAGATTTCTCCTGAAGACCAGTTCTACACTGTTTCTATTGTCAGTGCACTGTAGCACTGTCCTCCTGTTGTTCATCGATTTGCTCAATTGGGCACCAGTGACATCTCCATCGTGAGACTTGTTGTTACTGTTTTTGGCATTTTTAATACGTCATGGGGAGCTTGCCAGGCTCTTCCCTACGGGTGGGATACTCTCTGTAGCTTGCCGAGCTCTCCGTGAGGGGTAGAGGAATTGAACCCAGGTTGGTTTCATGCAAGGCAAACGCCCTACCTCCTGTGCTATTGCTCCAGCCCTATTGTCACTAGGCATTTGATATTTCCCCATGAAATTTCTTTATATCCCACATATGAGAAAGATCATTCCAAGTCTTTTTCACTCCCTCTGGCTGAGTTTAGTCAGCATAATACACTAGATCCATCCATGTTGCAGCAAACTACATGACTCTTTAAGTCTGTGCAGTGTATATGTACCATTGTGTATATGTATCAAAGTTTCTTTACCCATTAACTACTCTTTTAATAAAAACAAACAAACAGCTCTTTAAGTCTCTACATTTCTTTCTGCTGTAAGATTTTCATTGAGAATCTTCAACCTTGATAGCAAAGGATATCTGGGATGGTCCCATGTTTATTTCAAAGCTGTGACCTCTTAAGTTTAGCTCTCACCATTAATCTTTTAACTTGTGATCCTTAGAGATAAAAGGTAGCCCTTCCAAGGACATGTTGGCATTCCAAGGACTCCAACAGTATCTCTGCTGGCTGCCTCCAAATTCTTACAGCAGCCAGAGTAGATACCAGGCTGTTTCAAATTATGAGTGCATATTCCTTACTATTACTAACATTAATGATAACAAAACTCATGCTTAAAAACTTAAATCATCAATGCAACATCTTCCCAGTCTTGATGCCTGCTGGGTGCTTGGGCTCCATGGCTTTTTAAAATTCATATGAAAAAGTTAATAACCTAATTACAGTCCTTCTTAGAATTGTCTCCAGTATTTCCATTTCTTTTTCTGATCTGTGTGCCTTGAAATTAAAGATTTAGCATCCCTCTCAGCATTGTATGATTCTGTAGACAAAGAGGTTTCTTGAATATGAGCAATATTGATTTAAATTTTTTCAAAGAGCTGCATAAAATTGTGAAGACATTAATATCTAAACAAACATTTGCTATTATTTATTTTGATAAACTTTTCCTTAAAAACTTAAAAAAATTGTAGATGACTTTAGATTTGATTTTGTGGTATTATTAGCTCTCTTCCTATGACATTGTTGAATTATTTCACTCAGGTTGAAAGATATTGGATTTTTGATTGAAATAATCTGCAAGTCATTGTCAGAAATTTGGCTGGGTAATTTTGGAAAATAAAAATTAATAGACTTTACCAAGCACAGAAATTATAATGAGGACCATTGTGCATATATGAGTGTCTGTAAAATTTAATATTAACTAAAGAAACCAACAAAGGAGCTAGTATCTTAACATTTATAAGATAATCAATTTAGGAAAAGTAATAGGTATGAAGAAAATTTTTATCAGGTGTCCAAATATGGTCTTAAAACATATCTAAAACCTACAAGAAATTCTGAAGAATTAAAAGGGTAGAATTTTTTACTTTGGAAGATAAGAGATACAGATTCAGTCATCTGTGATTGTAGAGACCAAGTCAGCTGCTATAGAGGAGTCAAGAGACATCATCTAAAATAAGGCAAATTCAGTGTAAAATCAGTGGTTTTCCATCTTCTTGTGTGACAATTAGTCATGTGGTAGCAAGCAAAGAGCAAAATAAATGTCAACAAAGGTAAAAAGACAAATGTGTAAAGACATATCTCTTTGTAATTTGCAATGCAAGTTTCTTTTTATAGCAATTGACATTTGTGAAGACAAAGATTATAATATCAGTAACTATTTGTACTGATTTTCTCTTTTCTGAATTGTGTCAAAGAATTGACATTGCTTTTGACAACATGTTGAGGAGACTATGATTAGAGTTGGAAGACTAGAGGTGAGATTTCTGTTTTCATTGAAGGGTCAGATAAAAACTGAATGACTGCTCAAGAGTTTTGAAAACATTATTATTCAAAAGTAAATGCTAACTTTGGTGATGGTTTACAGCCACCTGATAAATAAAAAGGTTCCATTCTATATGAGACTCAGCAAAAAAAATGTAACTGGGACAATAATTATGTAAGCAGGTGTGGGGATATTTGAGGATAAATCCATTGCAAGAGCAAACAAATGAAAGTTGCAGTCATTTGAAAGATTACTCTGGTCTTAGAATTAGATTCAGTGATGGAATTCTAGAAATATGGAATATGATTGTCCTACTTATGGCCAATATAAATATGAAACTAGTAGGTACTTCTTGTGGTTAAATAAGCTTAAAAACTATACGTACAGCATTTCCACATGATGGACTTACAAGATGCACTACCCTATAATGAATTAAAAGTATTAATTTTGCTAATCCCAGGTCAAAATAACTTCTAACATAAGTCTTTTTCTTAGTTTAGCAATAATGGACAGCAACTCCTGGGGCTTTGCTAAGCCTTCCTTGGCCACCCGTTTTCTGGCAGTAAAAACCTTTACTACCTCATTATAATAGTTCCTAGAGTTAGAAATCAGGCAATTGTATCTTTTCCAACTATTTTCTGTCTGATACATAATTTACATAAATCATGAAAATAATTCAAAGAACTAAATAAATCTCATGTAAATTTTTTGTTAAGCCTATTGTAATCTCATCTGTCCATTGAAGTTACCAGTCACCTTGATCCAGGACAAAATGTGCAGGGGAGATGAATAGAGTTCAGACTTTGAAGGAGCTGAATTAAATTCTTTTTCGTCCTGGTCTGTTGTGTGATTTTGGCAATCCTCCTTAGCAGTCCTGTGTCTTAGAACAGGAATGATTAGTTATTGCTGTTCTCACTTCAGAATTGTGTGTAGTTAAAAAACTCAGAAAGTAATGTACCTTACACATTGTGTCTGACTTATTGTAGAGACTTCGTAAATGTTAGTTCCTTGCTTCTCCCAAGAGAGTGACTTTCTTTTTGCGAAATAGGTGGGGGAAAGAGATATGAGAATGTCAAATTTTGGTGAGATTGTTAAATGAAGACATTTTCATGTACAGATTTTAGGTCTCCCTAGTTCAGCCTTAATTATTCAAAGGACTGAGCTGGAGTAACTTGAGGTAAATGCATCATTTTAAAAAAATTACCTGCTTAATCTACAGAGCCTCTTTTACTTGCTCCAGGCCTGTAATTAAGACTTGTCTGAATAAGCACTAGTATTTTAATCGAAGTATAAGAGGAGGAAGATGAAAAGCAGGAAAAGATGGAACTTCCAGCTTTCTTCTGAGTGAAAGATTGCTCACTTTAGAGAACAGAGTGAGCCAACAAAAAGTGCTTACAATGGAAAAATTTTAACATTTCCTTTTAACTACATAAGTAACATCGATGTGCTAATTATTCTAAAATGAGCTCAGAATTTGCTGTATGGTTACACTTTATGAAATACTTGAACTCCATTACACCAAGAAATAAAACGCTGCAAATTCATTTCTGTTAATTCATGCATAATTGAAACAGGGGCTGGGGAGCATCTAGAATATGCACATTTTGGTTTCTTTGTTCTCACTGTATTTGTAGTTAAAGGTTTACAATAGCAAAAGGGGGGTTGAATACATAGGACTCATAACTTTTATGAACTGTTTAAGTGCATAATGAAGATGATTCATAAAAGCCTCTAATTGTATATCACTAAATATAGATGGCAAAGCATCTTGTTTACTTTTTATATAAATCCAACATACATAAAAGAATATTGCAACATAAGCAAATCTACTGTGTAGCATGGAAATTGTAGTTTTCAATTAAGAAAAGTGTCCCTGTGTCTTGAGGCCAATTTTTTATTGTATTTTAATAAATTCAGAAAAATTATTCTGGTAATATCTTAGTGAGAATGCATGAGGCCTTTGGTTGACTGAATTTCTTAGCTAAGGCTTTAAAGCTAGACACATTTAAAGCAATTTTCTGTCTGAGCAGCAGAACAGCAGCAGCAGCTAAGGAAAAGTTCAAGGATCTCTAAGATGAGATGAAGGAAACATCTAGAAAACAATGGAAGATGGAAATAATTTGAAAGGAAATAGAGAACTATGGAATGAAGTCAAGAGGAACAATATAAGACTCATCCAAGTCCCTGAAGAACAGGAAGCAAATTCAATGAATAAATGTTAGAGAAATTATACCTAAGAATTCCCGAAATCTGACAAATTCAAGCATTGAAATCTAAGACATCAAATGGGTCTTAGTTAAAATAGAAACCAAACTAAAAAAAATACTCCAAAACATACTATAATCAGAATGACAAAAACCAAAGATAGAGATAGCATATTGAGAGCAGCATGATCAAAAAGGAAAAATAAATGCAAATGAAAGACCTTAACACTCACAACAGTTCTATCAAATGAAACTCGGAGACAGAAGAAAATAGTGGAATATAGAGAAAAAAACTCAATAAAATCAACACATCACCAAGAATACTCACTAGATTGTCATTCAGATTTGAAGGCACAATACAGAGCTTCATGAAAAGGCAACAGCTAAGGAAACTCCTAGTCTTGAAACCAGTTTTGCAAGAAGCACTAAAGGAGTTTTTTTTTAAAGACTTGATAAACTACAGCAGATAGGGGACTTTGCCTTGCATATGCTCAACCCAGTTCAGTTCCTGGCATACCATATGGTGCCCTGTGTACTGCCAGGAGTGATTCCCAAGTGCAGAATAAGGAGTAAACTTTGGCACTGTCAGATGTGGCCTCCAAAAGAAACAACCATGAAAATACACTTGAGAAAGTACTATTTATTCCTAGCTTCCTAAGGTATTTTACAACTTATTATATTTCATTTATATTGATTGTTTTGTCTATTCGGGTAATTTTTTATTATACCTATACAAACTTTTATTATAATATTTTACCTATTAAATGCATACATAAGCAATAATAATAATGCAACATAAAACCTATATTCTATTTTTGGATAAAACACACTTTTATACTTTTGTACACTTAAGATTTTCCTTAAAAATTATCTTAATCATTCCACACCACAGAGACTGGCCCACATTCAAAAGAACAAAAGCAACTTGTGTTGGCGCGGATGTAGAGAGAAAGGGACACTCCTTCACTGCTGGTGGGAATGCCGACTGGTTCAGCCCTTGTGGAAAACAGTATGGACGATTCTCAAAAAATTAGAAATTGAGCTCCCATTTGACCCAGAAATACCACTCCTGGGAATATATCCCAGAGAGGCAAAAATGTATAGTCGAAGTGACATCTGCATTTGTTGTTCATTGCCGCACTCTTTACAATAGCCAGAAACTGGAAGAAACCTGAGTGCCCAAGAACAGATGACTGGTTAAAGAAACTTTGGTACATCTACACAATGGAGTACTATGTAGCTGTTAGAAAAGATGAAGTCATGAAATTTACATACAAGTGGTACAACATGGGAAGTATCATGCTAAGCGAAATGAGTCAGAAAGAGAGGGATAGACATAGAAAGATTGCATTCATCTGGGGGATATAAAGTAACAAAATATGAGATTAATACCCAAGAATAGCTGAGATCAACACCAGGAGGATTACTCCATAGCTTAGTGGCCAGCTGGGCATTCTAGAGGAAAGGGCAGCTCAGATAGAGAAGGGAGCACCAAATAAAGGGTGTTTGGAGGATCCTCCCAGGAGGGGAGATGCATGTCGAAAGTAGACTATGGACTGAACATGTTTGCCACTCAATTCCTCTTTTGCAGACCACAACACCCAAAAGGATAGAGAGAACACAGGGGATTGACCTGCCACGGAGGCAGGTGGGATGGGGGGTGGGGGGAGTGGGAGTGATACTGGGATTGGTGGGGGTGGAGAATGGGCACTGGTGGTAGGATGAGTACTCGATCATTGTATAACTGAAACCCAAGCACAACAACCTGTAAGTCTACAACTGTACCTCATGGTGTTTCACTAATAAAACAAACAAAACAAATAATAAAATAAAAAAATCTTAATTCTCCTCTTCTCACTCTTTACTAAATATTATGATTTAACTCCATATTACTTTTCAAATATTTTATATTATTTGTTTTATATTGTTTTAATTTTTATTAGTGAAACACCATGAGGTACAGTTGTAGACTTACTAACTTTTGTGCTTGGGTTTCAGTTGTACAATGATCAAGTACTCATCCCTCCACCACTGCCCATTCTCCACCAGTAATGATCATAGTAGCCCTTCCACCCCCCACCCCATCTCCCCCACTCCACCCCACCTCTGTGGCAGGGCATTCCCTTTTGTTTTCTCTCTCCTCTAGGATGTTGTAGTTTGTAATAGAGGTTTTGAGTGGCCATCGTGTTGTGTCTATAGTCTACTTTCAGCACGCATCTCACATCCTGAGCGAGTCCTCCAAAAATCCTTTACTTGGTGTTCCATTCTGTATCTGAGCTGTCTTTTCCACTAGCGTATGCGGCTGGCCTCCAAGCCATGGAGCAGACCTCCTGGTGCTTATCTCAACTACTCTTGGGTGTTCATCTCCCATTTTGTTACTTTATATTCCACAGATGAGTGCAGTATTTCTATGTCTGTCCCTCAATTTCTGGCTCATTTCACTTAGCATGATGCTTTCCATGTAGAACTACTGGTATGTAAATTCCATGACTTCATCTTTTCTAACAGCTGCATAGTATTCCATTGTATACATGTACCAACGTTTCTATAACCAGTCATCTGTTCTCGGGCACTCAGGTTTTTCCCAAATTTTAGCTATTGTCAACAGGGCAGCAATGAACATAAAAGTGTAGATGTCATTTTGACTACTTTTTTGCCTCTCTGGGATATATACCCAGGAGTGATATTGCTGGGTCAAATGGGAGCTCAATTTCTAAGTTTTTGAGAATAGTCCATATTATTTTCCAAAAGGGCTGAACCAGTCGGTATTCCCACCAACAGTGGAAGAGGGTCCCTTTCTAGCCAAATCCATGCAAACACCGGTTGCTTTTGTTCTTTTGGATGTGGGCCAGACTCTGTGGTGTGCGATGACATCTCATTGTTGTTTTGATCTGCATCTCCCTAATAATTAGTGATGTAGAGAGTTTACTCATGTGCCCTTTACCCATTCGGATTTCTTCTTTGATAGAGTTTCTTTTCATTTTGTCACCCCATTTTTGATGGCTTTGGATGTTTTCTACTTGTGAAGTTCAATTATTGCTTTGTATATCCTTGATATAAACCCCTTATCAAATGGGTATTGGGTGAATATCCTTTCCCATTCTGTAGATTATCTTTGTATTGTGGTCACTGTTTTTTTTTTCTGAGGTGCAGAAGCTTCTTAGTTTAAGATACTCCTATTTGTCTATCTAAATTTCACGAGTGTTTGCTCCATTTTTTTGATGAGTGTCATGGGTTTTCATCATAAGCAGGCGTTGAATCTTGTCAAATGCTTTCTCTGCATCTATTAATATGATCATATGGTTTTATCTTTTATTTTCTTGATATGATGGAATATGTTGATTGATTTCCGAATGTTAAAACATCCTTGCATCTCCAGGATGAATCCCACTTGGTAATAGTGTATGATCTTCTTGATGAGCTGTTGAATTCTATTTTCTAGTATTGTGTTGAGAATCTTTGCATCCATGTTCATCAGGGATATCAGTCTGTAGTTTCCTTTTCTTGTGGTGTCTTTGTTTCCTTTTGTTAATAGAGAGATATGAGCTACATAGAAACTATTTGGGAGACTTTCTGTTTCTTCAATTTCCTGGAAATGTTTGAGAAGAACTGGAAATAGTTAAAGTTTTGCAAAATGTTTAAATGTTTGGAAAAGTTTGCTAGTGAATCCATCTGGACCTGGGCTTTTGTTTTGGGGAAGACTTTTGATTATATTTTCAATTTCCTTGATGTTAATAGGTATATTCAGGTATTTCAGATCTTCTCTGTTCAACTTTGGGAGATTATAGGAATCCAGGAATTTATACATTTCTTCTAGGTTCTCTTGTTTCATGGCATATAGACTTTCAAAGCAGTCTCTGATGATCTTCTGAATTTCTTTGGTTTCAGTTGTGATGACCCCCTTTTCATTCCTGATTCAGTTTATTAGAGTTCTCACTCTCTCTTTGTGAGTTTCACTTGTGGTTTATCAATGAAGAACCAGTTCTTGGTTTCATTGATCTTTTGGATTTTTTTTGTTTCCATGTCGTTGATTTCTGCTCTAAGTGTTATGTTATGATCTCTTTGCTTCTGTCTGTTTTGGGCTCCTTTTGTTGGTCCTTTTCTAGATCTTTAGCTGTGGAGTCAAGTTGTTTTGTGGGAACCTTCTTCCTTCCTGAGAAATGCTTGCAGAGCTATAAATTTTCCCCTTAAGATGACTTTAGCTGCGTCCCAGAGGTTATGGTAGCTTGTGTCTTCATTCTCATTTATTTCCAGGTATCTTTTGATTTCTTCCTTGATTTCTTCCTTGATTTCTTTCCTAACCCACTTGTTGTTGAACATTGATTTGTTTGATTTCCAGGTGTTTGATTTGGTTTTCTGTGTTTGTACATGACTAACTTCTATTTTCAGTGCATTGTGGTCTGAGAAGATAATTGATACAATGTCTATCTTCCTGATTCTGTTGAGGTATGCTTTGTGTCCCAGCACATGGTCTATTGTAGAAAATGTTCCATGTGCACTGGAAAAGAATGTGTATCCTTTTTGGGGGGTATATAAAGTGCTGTACACATCTATTATCCCTCTCTCTTCTATTGCTTCCTTCAGAGCAATTATTTCCTTGCTGAGTTTTAATCTTCTCGATCTATCCAGAGGTGATGAGGTGGTGTTGAAGTCTCCAACTACTATTGTGTTGCTCAGAATATCCTTCTCAAAATCGTTAGCAGTTCTTATAGGTATTTGGCTTGTGGGTGTGTATACGTTTAGGAGTGTGATTTCTTTCTGCTGTACATATCCCTTGATTAATGAAAATTGGCCTTCACTGTCCCTTCTAATCTTTTTCAACCTGAGATCTACATTGTCTGTAAGGCCACCCCAGGTTTTTTGAGGGGATTTATTACTTGCAGGATTTTTTTTCCATACCTTGACTTTGAGTCTGTGTTTGTTCAGATGTGTTTCTTGTAGGCAGCAGAATGTTGGTTTCTGTCTCTGAATCTGTTTTGCCACTCTGTGTCTGTTAATTGGTGAATTTAGACCATTGACGTTGAGAGAGATTATTGTCATGGGGTTTTGTGTCATCGTTCTGTAATGGTTTGTTTTGCTTGTATAAGTTTTTCTTGTCTTACAGTAGCCCCTTTAACCCTTCTTTTAGGTTTGGTTTTGAGTCTATGAAGTTCCTGAGATGTTGTTTATCCAGAAAATAGTGTACTGTTCCTCTGAGTTTGAGTGAGAGTTTAGCTGGATAAAGTATTCTTGGTGAAGCGTTCCTTTCATTTTTCACTATATCCCACCATTGCCTTTGGGCTTGGAGGGTTTCCTCTGATAGATGTGCTGTGAAGCTAAGGCGTGCTCCTTTGTATGTGATTTCCTTCTTTGACCTTGATGCTTGCAGTATTGTGTCTCTATTTGTGGCATCCATCATTCTAACTATGATATATCTTAGAGTGTTTTTGTTAGGGTCTCTTTTAGTTGGCACCCTCCAGGCTCCTTGAATCTGGATGCATTCTCCAGCTCTGGGAATTTTTCAGCAATGGATTCTTTAGCTGTAGCTTTTTCATTGGGATTGCTTCCCTGACCTTCTGGTACTCCAATGATTCTAATTTTGTTCCTCTTGAAATCATCCCCTAGGTCTCTGATTTGCTCTAGAGCTATTTTGAGGTCTCTTGTCATTGTTTTTTGTTGCCTGTAGGTTTCCTCATCATCCAGCTCACTGATTCTGTCTTCGGCTGTGTCCATTCTACTGTTTAGGCACATATTGCACACATTGAGTTTTTATTTCATCTACCGAATTCTTTATTCGTGACACTTTTGTGTGTAGCTTTCAATTTCTGCTCTCATGTCTTCCTGTAATTTCTCGATTCTCCGATCCATTGTTTCTTTCTTTTCCTCCTTTAATTTACAGGATATCTGTCCCACTGTTCCCTTGAGTTCATTGAACATCTTCAATAGTTCATCTCTGAATTCTTTATTGGATAGCTCACATTTGTGAGTAACACCTGTTGAGGCTTCTGGACTCTTTTCATCGTCTTCTCCCCATGGTGGGGATTTACGCTGTTTCTTCATGTTTTTGTGCTGTTATGGAGACTGATATGTGACACCAGATTGCTGGGTACAGGTGAAAGAACTGCGGCCAGTTAATTTCTCTGACCTGGGAGAGGGAGAAAACCGACCGTGGTGTTGGGAACAAACAGAAAGGTGCTGAGGGAGGGGCGATCCAGGGTCTGAGAGAGAGAGGACGCCTGGGACATGGGTGCGGGGATAGTGTTGTCCCAGGGTCAATTATTCACTGACCTGGGAGAGGAAGAAAACTGGCCATGGTGTTGGGGATGAACAGGAAGTTGCTCTGGGAAGGTGGGCGACCCAGGGTCTGAGAGGACACCTGGGGCCTGAGCACAGGGGTGGTTGAGTCTTGGGGTCAATTAATCACTGACCTGGGAGAGGGAGAAGACTGGCCGTGGCGTTGGGACAAACAGGAAGGTCTACATTGTTCATTTTAAAAATTCATATATTACCGACAGCCCGCCCACCAGCGCCATCTTTACAGCATACAGCCGAAGAGAAGGGCCACATGGAGGGCGGGGATCCACAGCTCCCGAAGGAAAAAAAAAAAAAAACAGGTTCCAAAAAGAGCCGAGATCATCGGGAAGTCCCAGATGGGGTAGGTACCGCATCCCACCTCCCCCAGATGGAACCCCAGTGACCAGAAGCCCCTACAAACACAGCTCGAGTATGCGGGAACTAGGACTTTTCCTCAAATCTACCGGAACTACAACTCCCAGGTAACCTCTGATTCCGGAAGTCATGCCCACAGCCCGCCCCCCAGCGCCATCTTTACAGCATACAGCCGAAGATAAGGGCCACATGGAGGGCGGGGATCCACAGCTCCCGAAGGAAAAAAAAACAACAACAGGTTCCAAAAAGAGCCGAGATCATCGGGAAGTCCCAGATGGGGTAGGTACCGCATCCCGCCTCCCCCAGATGGAACCCCAGTGACCAGAAGTCCCTACAAGCACAGCTCGAGTATGCGGGAACTAGGACTTTTCCTCCAAACCACACGGCTTACGTGGCCGCGCAACATCTCTGTATATACAAAGTGATCCATGGGAAGTAAACCACCCAACGTTTCTCCCTGAAAATCAGAGTTAAGTTTGGAGCACGGCCACAGCCCCAGAAGCACAGGGACTTAATGCAGAACCCAGCAGCTTGGAGCAGAAAAGTGAATGGACTATGCGTTAATCCAGGCCATCATGTCTGCCCAGAGGGGAAAGGGTGTTGCCCCATTCGCCCTCTCTTCTCTGGAAAGAAAGATGGCGGCCGCATGGGAGCCTTGTGGACAGCAGGTATGAGCTAGGGGTGTGGGGGCGACTAAAACCTCATGGGAAGGGGGGCGTTCCCGTCCGTCCTTCACGCCCTACCGAGGTCACCAGTTGCCCCCCGCGAGCGGCTCTCCAGCACAGTCACGGCCCCAGAAGCACAAGGACTTAATGCAGAACCCAGCAGCTTGGAGCAGAAAAGTGAACGAACTATGTGTTAATCCAGGCCATCATGTCTGTCCGGAGGGGAAAGGGTGTTGCCCCAGTCGCCCTCTCCTCTCTGGAAAGAAAGATGGCGGCCGCATGGGAGTCTCGTGGACAGCAGGTATGATCCGGGGGTGTGGGGGCGACTAAAACCTCATGGGAAGGGGGGCGTTTCGGTCCGCCCTTCACGCCCTACCGAGGCCACCAGTTGCCCCCCACTAGCGGCTCTCCAGCACGGCCACGACTCCAGAGCACAGAAACCAATTTCTTAACTATCTGACTTTCAGTAGAAATACTTCCAGGGTCAATAAGTAAAATAGCAGAAATCCAAAACCAACATTTAATTCTTGAACCCAGCAGTAGAAAGCAAATCACTTCACAATGCTTTTTCAGCATGTCTGATTGGGGGGGGGGGGTAAACTCTAAATAATAGTGGTGAATCTTTTATTGAAACAATGAATCTAATCAAAGTAGATAGAGTGTTAGCTAGAATTCATCTGCCTCACAGGGACTGGGAGGGGTGGTGGTGGGGTTTTATTGGGGTTCTTCATGGTAAAAAATAAGTATTGGTAAAGGGAAATGTGTTTGATATTTGCATGACTGAGACCCAAACCTGAAAGCTTTGTAACCTTTCCCACAGTGATTCAATAAATAAATAAAATAAAACAAAATTCATATATTACCAAAAGAAAAAGGTACAGCTTCTGAAAAGAACTTTTTTTTTACTTTTTTAGGGGTCACATTTGGGGATACAGAGGGGTCACTTCTGGCTCATGCACTAAGGAATTACTCCTGGCATTGCTCAGGGGACCATATGGGATGCTGGGAATCAAACCCAGGTTGGCTGTGTGCAAGGCAAATGCCCTACCCTCTGTGCTATCACTCCAGTCCCGAAAAGAAGCATTTTTTAACTTAACATTGATTTACAATTTTGTGGAATTTTATGAGCTTGGCTTTAATCAATCATCATCTAAATGTGTATTGGTGTCACCGTTTAACACAATAATAATTTAGAAATAGTTATCTCTCAAACATGGATATAAAGAAACATAGTTAGGGAACAACAAACAAGCAGATTCATCAGAACTGAGTTGCTTATAGCACTGAGTTTACTAGGGGGAATCCTTGAGACACTGGTGGGGGGAAACAGACATTTAGTATCGCTAACATTTTTGTAAATCCTGGTACTTCAATGAAAATGATTTTTAAAAAGAGGAAAACTAATCCCTTTGTGAAAATCTTGTTAAAATATTTTACTCAAGCCCCTATTACTCCTGCCACTGGTTCTGATAAATACAATTCATAATTTTGTCTTGTATGAGTAATAGCTTTTAACAAATAATCAGGTGCTATAGGAAAAACATTATCAGCAATGACTGGCCCAACTGCTTGCCTCATGATCCTGATCTTTTTTTGCCACTAGATTTTAGAGATATAACTGAGATATTTTGTAAGATAGGTTTCAGATCACTACTGTCACTGTCACTGTCCTCCCATTGTTCATCGATTTGCTCGAGCGGGCCCAGTAACATCTCCATTGTGATAATTGTTACTGTATTTGGCATATAGAATATGTCATGGGTAGCTTGCCAGGCTTTGCCGTGCGGGTGAGATACTCTCGGTAGCTTGCCAGGCTCTCTGAGAGGGGCAGAGGAATCGAACTCAGGTCGGCCATGTTGGCTGCTTGCAAGGCAAACACCCTACTCACTGTGCTATCACTCCAGCCCTACAATGAAGTGATTTTCACCATAAACGAGCCACAAGAGTATTTTGGTTTCCCAATACATATAAATTAAATTTAAACTATACTGAAATCTACTTAGTATAATATGGCATTATAGATTTTATAAAAGTACATCATTTAAAAAGATGGAGAGACATGAGATTACTTGTTTGGAAAATATTAACAAAAGACTTACTCAATACAGAATTACCTGCACTTATTTTAAAACATTATCTGTAAGTTATGATAAAACAATGTGCAATGGAATCCAAGAAAGAACCTTTGTAAACACATGTTGGGTATCTAGAAAGTACTAAGAACTGGATATCAGTGATTCAGTAAACTCACTTGTAAATAAACACACCATGTGAGGATTTTTCAGTAGACATTTCTGATCCCCTTGCAACATTCTTGTGGCCGGTTCATTATCCCTCCCATTTTACAGATGAGCAACTGACATTCAGAGTGTCTAAGAAATTTGGTGAGTCTAATGCTGAGTAGAATTAATAGGATAAGTTCACAAACTTGTCTTCAGGATTCAATGTGAGTAGTTTCCAGGGCTCCACTTATGGTGTGATTCCATCTGCCATTCTCATTGGTTTGGATTAAAGGACATTCAAGATATTAGAGTATATTTAAGGATTTATCTGGAATCTAAAGGGTGGGCATTCATATCTGCATTAGGATAATCTTCTGTCAAGTTCTCCACTAGTCCTTTAGCAAATAGTTTGTTTGATTGGGTTTATGATTAGTCATATTTTCTATCAATGAGTGTCTTCCCCAAAACTTGAAAATTGGAGTTCTGAAGACCAGAAGAGTCAGTGTGGAAATTAGCTCAATTTCTTGGTTTGAAACACTTGGAGCTCTTTTCACTTAGTAGCAACACTGTTGCCTTAAACTAAATAAATTAATGATTCCTTAAGAAATATTTGGAGAACATAAATGATATATTCACTATTATTTATTACTTTCAAATACATACAACAAGCTCCAGGGAAGCCTTAGAAATTTTGTAGTCAGATAACCTCATTCCCCACAGTAGGAAGCTCTGTAGTAGGATAAACCCAAGTTTTAATCTCTGTTCATTTCGTTGCCCCACTTTTTGATAGGGTTGGATTTTTTTCTTCTTGTGGAGTTCAACCAGTACTTTGTATATCCTTGATATCAACCCTTTGTCGGATATGTATTTGGCGAATATCCTTTCCCATTCTGTAGATTGTCTTTGTATCTTGGTCACTGTTTCTTTTGAGGTGCAGAAGCTTCTTAGTTTAAGATAGTTCCGTTTTTCTATCTCTGTTTTCACTTGCTCAGCCAGTGGCGTGACATCTCTGAAGATACCATTAGCTTCATGTCATGGAGGGTTTTCCCAACTTTGTCTTCAATGTACCTTATGTATTCCGGTCTGATTTTGAGGTCTTTAATCCATTTTGATCTTACTTTTGTACATGGTGTTAGGCAGAGATCTAAGCCCAGTTTTTTGCATGTAGTCGTCCAGTTTTGCCAGCACCATTTGTTAAAAATGCTTAAATCATGCCAAATTTTAGCAAGTTTGTTGATTTAAATAGTTTATAGTGCATATCATAATATATACCAGACAGTTATAGTAAGAAATGTATTTTAAAACTTTTCATATTTTCATTGCTTTCTAATATAACAATATGCATAAAATTTGTGTAATTTCATGCTATATTGCAAATCTATAATGTTCCCACAAATAAGAGTTATAAGAATTAAGTTGTAGTCTTTCATAAATGTGCTTAAGAAATATGCAAATATAGACACATATAAAGAGAAATATTATTCATGATATTGTTGTTGCTTAAATTTTGATTGACCGTATGCATGGAAATGAACATACAAATGCCTTTTTAATCTTTGTTGATTGATTCGTTGTCTTCACCTTAGAATATTATGAATTATTGAAAGATATTTATTGATATAAATAGAGATTAATTTGCTCTTGTGTCTTGCCAATGGCCAAATGTCCTGCAATGAATAATTTTATAGATAAATTTTTATGCATTTCAACAGAATTTCTGTGGCAAATTTTTGGAGTAGTTGTTAGTCAATGTTTGGGTACATGTTTTCTTCCAAAAATGCATCCCTAGTAGCTGAACATGAATATCCCATGTCTCATCATTACCAACTATGGGATTTTAAAAAAAGTTAATCTGTCTGTCTGTCCTCCCATTATTCATCAATTTTCTTGAGCGGGCCCAGTAACGTCTCCATTGGAGACTTTGTTGTTACTGTGTTTGGCATATTGAATACGTCACGGGGAGCTTGCCAGGCTCTTCCGCCGTGCAGGTGAGATACTCTCGGTAGCTTGCCGGGCTCTCCGAGAGGGGCGGAGGAATCGAACTCGGGTCGGCCATGTTGGCTGCGTGCAAGGCAAACTCCTTACCCGCTGTGCTATTGCTCCAGCCCCCAAAAGTTAATAGCTTGTATAAATGTACAAATGTAATTTTATGCATTAAGACTGACATTTTTACTTTTTGAATTCATTTTTACTGACTGCTAATAAGTTGAGTATACTTTTAATTTTTATATGAATAGAAAATAAATTTTGTACAGAGTCAGCTTTGCTTTTTTACCAGTGTCAACACTCTTGAACTCAATCATACACATAAAAAATTAGTATTATTAATATCAGGAAATAAAGAAGCCATGTTTATATGAAGTGTTTGTGTGTGTGTGTGTGTGTGTGTCTGTGTGTGTGATACTATAATATATAGAATGGATCATCAAGTCTACATTCCTGACATTTTCTGAGTATTTATATATATCTGCAAAAACCACTCATTGGCTTAAATAAAATTAAACAAATCTTAGCTATTTTATTTTTAATTTGAGAAAATTAATTTTACAACTTTCAAAATTTCTTAAAATTTTTTAAAGGCATCCCAGAGAATGCTGAGAATGTATTATTACAAAATAAGGCTTGAAGTTTTATCTTTAGGTAAAATGTTTGTATGAAGTAATATTTAATTATTAATTTTAATCTTTTTTTTTGCTTTTTGGGTCACACCTGGCAATGCACAGGGGTTAATCCTGGTTCTGCACTCAGGAGTTACTCCTGGTGGTGCTCAGGGGACCATATTGGATGCTGGAAATCGAACCCGGGTTGGCCGCATGCAAGGCAAATGCCCTACCCACTGTGCTATCTCTCCAGCCCCTAATTTTAATCTTAATAAGAATATTTCTGACTCAAAAAACTGTACTGGAGTTAAGATTTGTAACACACCACAACAAGATAGAATTGGGAAATCAAAATAATAGATACATTCCCTTTTTTTCTAATATTCCAAGTCAAGAGGAAGATGAGCAAAAATGGAAAGATATAAACACAATATAGTAAGCTAAGTATTGTAAAACTGTTATGAAACTGGTAAATTTGAAGCACAATTGGACCCAGGGTACAGGGATTTTGGGGGTCTGTTTCCACTGTGATTGACTCCTCAATAGTTGTATAATTCTCTCTAGAAAAAAAATTAGCATGTGTGTGAGTATATATGTACAAAACATTTATAGAATTTACTAATGTGCAAAATAGATGGCCAATTCCTCCCCAACAAATTTAATACAATTGTAACATGATGAAATCGTAAGAATAAACAGACAGATTACAGACAATGCTGTAATCCAATTACAGAAGAATAGAAAAGGAGGATATTAATAAAGGCTGAAGTTGAATATTTGCAAGTGAGATAAAGCAACCAGTAGTAAAATTTAAGTCTTCTCAGAAGCCACTAGTAGTCCCAGAGGAGAAGATACAGGTAACAACATAAAAAAGCTGTTTGATGTAAAGTGCAAAAAGTAAATGCTAAAACAGAATGAATCATCAAAGCTGATTGCACTTGATGGCCTTGCTTTCAATTCCAATGATTCCTGGCATGGTTGAAAATTGTTGACGCATTGTTCCTCTATTATATTTATGTTTTCAAGCTTCCTTTGTTCTTCCAGATGCAAGGAATACAGCTACAATTATTAAAAGAAAAACTGTCTTTTTTTGCCACATTTGGCAAAAACTAAAAAGTAAAAAGTGTTGTGAACTTCGCAAAAATTTAACCCTGACCGATTTTGCAAACCCAAAGACTCCAAATAATTTTAGTTAAAGAAGAACAGAAAACTTCTTGCTGTCAGTTTCTGTTTTTATCTTTATTCCTTCCAGTTACATCCTAGCCATCACTTTTCTTAAAATCTTTCCCAGAACCCATTGCTCCATTTTCTAATGATCTAGAAACTTTTTTAAGGGGTTTTGTTCCACTGATGGACAGTATCACTGTTCTTGGAGAAAGATGTAAATTTTTTACCAAAGATGGTTTGAGAAGTAAAGCAGTGCTTGAAAGTACACTGGTGTCTCAGTATAGGGATCTCAAATGTTTAACTGTAAAGTTTATCAACTATGTCCTAAGCAACAAATGAGAAATGTGACACTTTAGTGAAATTGATCAGACATAAGCCCTGAGGACCTCCGCCCCTCTCGGAAAGCCAGGCAAGCTACCGAGAGTGTCTCACTGCACAGCAAAGCCTGGCAAGCTGCCCGTGGCATATTCGATATGCCAAACACAGTATAAAACAAAGTCTCACAATGGAGATGTTACTGGGCCCACTTGGGCAAATCGATAAACAATGGGAGGACAGTGCAAGCCTTGAGGATTTATAGTGAAGTGATACAGGGATGGATATTAAGGGTAGAATAGCCACCATATTAATGAAGTCTATTTGGGAGTAGATGCCAAAAGTTAGAATCATGTGGTATGAGAGTTCAATTCTTAGCATTTTTGAGGAATCTGCATAAAGCTTTCTATAGAGACTGAACCAGATGACATTCCTACCAACAGAAGATGAGGATTCTTTTTTCACTGTATCGCCACCATCCACTGTTGTTCCAGCTCTTTTTTTACGCCATTCTCCTTGGTATGAGGTGATATCTCATTGTTGCTTTGGTTTGGATTTCCCAGATAATAAGTGTCGCAGAACATTTTTTTCCATGTGCTTATTTAAGTCCCTGCCTTCTCTTTAGGGAAGTATCTATTCATCTCATCTCCCCACTTTTTGATGAGATTATTGTTTCATTTCTTTTTTTAAGACCAACCCATCTGTGCTGAGAGTTTATTCATTGTTTAGTGCTCACGGTTCACTTCTGGCAGTGTTTGGGGGACAATATGCAGTGCTGGGAGTAGACCAAACTTGGGTCAGCTGAATGCAGACCAAGTGCCTTATTGACTGTACTGAATTTTGTCCAACTGGCATAGGAATCCAAAACACAAAAACATTAACTAAAACATATATATGCATACCTATGGTAATTGCCGTGCTAAGTCAAATTATGAAAATAACCCAATTTTTTAATGACACAATTTAATAAAGAGATTGTGTTAAATAGGGGCCAGGGCTATAGTCAGGTGAGCAGTGAATTTGCCTTGCATAATGATAACCCAGGTTTAATTCATGGTACCACATTTGGTACCTTGAGTCAGCCCAGAGTGATCCCTAAACGCTGAGCCAGAAGTAAGTCATGAGCACAGCTGAGTGTGGGCCCCCAAACAAACAAAAAAAAAGGAATATTATGAAGCTGTAAGAAAAGGCAAAACCATGAAGGTCACTGCAACATGGATAAAACTGGAAGGTATCATGTTGGATGACATAAGTCAGAGGGAAAAAGACAAACACAGATGATCTTACTCATTTTTGGAATATAGAAATGTATGAATATAAAAATATAGAATATAGAATATAAAAGCAGTCAATAGGAAGTATCAAACACTGATAAGCCTTTGTCCTTAGATTATGAAACTGATTAACAAGCAATGGAGAGGAAAGAAGATGGGCTAGAAGTCATGTAAGCACAGTGATGAAAGGTACTGTGCACTTTGGTAGTAGTATTGCAGTATCTTTGTACACCAATTCCATAAATTTAACACTAGTATAGCCATACTATCTGAACTAATAAGCATTTTAAAATGTGGTATACAATCATATTAATATTAATTTACATAGATGAGATTAAGGGAATAAACTAATGTGCAATACATGTGGGTATATATGCACATATATGCATATATATATACAGATATATGTATCATTCAGTCATTCAATTTTGCTTTATATTTATGTTAGTCACTTTGTAGAAACCTTTTATCTTCTCACAATTCCTACTACAAAATTCTTCTATATTGTTGATGTTGTTTGCTTTGGTGCTACAAATCACTGTCTCAGGACTTGCTCCTCACTGTGCTCAGGCATCACTCCTAGTAGTGCTTAGGGAAACATATACAATGCAAGAGCAAAACAAACATTCAAGGCAAGCTCTTTAACCACTTTACAATCTATCTTCTGTTGTTTTTGAAGATCCATTTGCAGCATGATCCGTTGGATAAAGACTTTTCTAACATTAGCCTAACTTGAGTATTGTGCCCAGGTATTTGCTTTGACAGCTCTGACGGCTTTCAAAACTAAGACTTCTTACACTGCTCCAATCGTTTCTTCATATACTCATCACCTATTTTTACTGTGTATACTGTGAGTCTTTGAAGGTAGGGATCATCTCTTTATTAATCGGGGGAGGGAGGGGCTATTGATGGGCCACACTTAATTGTGCTTAGGGCGTATTCCTTGTTCTGTTCTCAGGTGTCATTCTTGGTCACATATGTAGTGTCAAGAACAGAACCCTTGGTTGCCCTGTCCAAGGCAAGCAAGTACTGTCTCTTTAGCCTCAGGAACTATCTTAGTTCATGTTGTTTTCCCTTGTTACTACAGAGAGTAATGTATCGCCTGCAAATTAAAAAGTATCAACATCATTCTAATAACTAGTCTCAAGTACAAAGGTGTGATTTTGGTACTGTTGCCAAAATTTGTGTTAAAAATGTCATCACTTTTAAAAGATGTGGTCAAGAATGGGGAGTTTGAGGGACTGGAGCAATAATACAATGGGTAAAACATCTACCTGGCATCCGCTGACTGAGGTTTGATCCCCAACATTCCATATGATCCCCCAAGAACCATAGGAATAATTCCTGAGTGAAGTGTCAGGTGTAACCTCTGAGCAGTGCAGATGTGCCCCCCCAGCCAACAAAAACTGTATGTGTGTGTGGGGGGGGTTGTGAATGATAATTTTTTAGGTAAGTGGTTAGATTATTTTCATCACATGCTTATGGAGATGTCTGGGAAAGCTGTAGTGAAGGTACAGTGCATTGAGGAATACAGGCTTTTTTCTGACAGAAAAATGACCTAATAGTAGGACTGAAAAAGAAAAAATAATAAATGGGAGAATAAAGGTTCGGTATTGAAACTCAGAAATATAAAAAATGTAGGATCTTGAATTTATGATAAGCTGGGCTGTAGAGTTTAGTTTGGAGACAGAACAATTTGAGAAGTCCAGAGGCCAAGTTTTATAAAGTTTTATCCCTAGGGCATAGTACATATCTGCTTCTGAGATTGCTTTAAGAACTAAGGTATGGAGAATTCAACCTATGGTCCAGAGTAACATTAGAGACATAAGATTTTCTCTCCAGCAAATCATCCAAATTGGATTTATAGACATCATTTATTTATTCATTAATCAATTAAACATTGCTCTAGATCTAATGACTGATTATTACAGTGTAAAATATTGAATTCATCAGAAATTTTTGTTATACTTTAGATGCATTAAGGATAACTAAACTAAGATTGGTACTCTATAACCCCAATAATAAAGAATAAGCATATAGAGAGATGATCCATTAGAATTTTGTTGGAAATGCATTGATTTCTTCATTGTAAGATAAAGAGGATCTTAACAGCTAAAGAAGAGAAATTATAGCAAAAAAAAATCTAGACATTGTGAGAAAGGCAAGGATAGGTATTTAAATCAGAAGTAATATATACAGCTAGAAAAATATTAAGAGTTCCATTTACTAAAAGTGTAGGACTTGTGTAGTCATAATAAAACAAAAAAATCTTGCAGTGCTGCTATTGCAAACCAAATAAATGGAAGACACGGTTGAAAATTTATAAATGTATATAAGTATGTAGTCTTTGTTTCTGAAGATGATATTCCACACATAAGTTTTGCTTTGTTTTTTCCTGAAAAGTATTTATAAAAAATTAGCTCCCCTTTAAGAGTTCAACATTAGAAATATTGGCACAAATCTGGAAAGAAGTAAATAAACTTTGAGGGGCTGGAGAGAAAGCACAGCGGGTAGGGCATTTGCCTTGCATGCAGCTGACCTGGATTCAATTCCCAGCATCCCATATGGTCCCCTGAGCACTGCCAGGAGTATCTCCTGAGTGCAGAGCCAGGAGTAACCCCTGTGCATCATCAGGTGTGACCCAAAAAGCAAAAAAAAAAGTAAATAAACTTTGAAAAATCTCTGGACCAGATAGAGAAATATTAATTAGCCAGGCATTATTATGGCTATAGCATAATATTCTGACTTAGGGCTATTTTCTCCTCCTCTTGAGACTCAGTTTCTCCAGAATATAAAGGTCAGTGGTATCTAAATACTTACTTACCTGGAAGTGTGCTGTTTCTGTCTTAACCTTCACACTTATTTCACTCCTTCATATGAAGGACAAAATAAATAACCTAGTCAGAGATTTCAAATAATTTATACATATACAAAATGGTGTTATAAAAAAACTGATATGTATCACTAATCATCAGGGATATGCAGATAAAAACAACAATGAGATATCATCTCACACATCAGAGATTGGCCCAAATACAAAGGAAAAATAAGCAACCTGTGTTGGTGCGAATGTGGAGAGAAAGGGACTCTCCTTTCCTGCTGGTGGGAATGCCAACTGGCTCAGCGCTTTTGGAAAACAGTATGGACACTTCTCAAAAAATTAGAAATTGAGTTCCCATTTGACCCAGCAATTCCACTTCTGGGAATATATCCCATATATTCAAAACAGTATAGTAGAAATGACATCTGCACTTATATGTTCATTGCAGCACTGTTTACAATAGCCAAAATCTGGAAAAAAAAACAAGTGCCCAAGAACAGAAAACTGGTTAAAGAAACTTTGGTACACCTACACAATGGAATACAATGCAGCTGTTAGAAAATATGAAGTCATGAAATTTTCAAATAGGTGGATGAACATGGAGAGTATCATGTTAGGTGAAATGAGTCCCAAAGAGAGAGACAGACATAGAAGATCGCACTCAATTGTGAAATATAAAGTTACAGAATGGGAGACTAATGCTCAAGAATAGTAGAGATAAGTGCCAGAAGGATTACTCCACATCTTAGAATCCAGCCTCACATGCTGGGGGGTGGGTGGAAGGCAGCTCAGATAGAGAAGGGGCCACCAAGTAAGGAGTGCTATAAGAACCCGGTTGGGATGGGAAGTGCAGGCTGAGAGTAGACTATAGACCATGATGGTCACTTAATACCTCTATTGCAAACCATAACACCCAAAGAGAGAAAGAGTCAGAGAGAGAGAGAGAGAGAGCAAAAGGTAATGCCCTGCCACAGAGAGAGGCGGGGTATAGTTAAGGGAACAAGGTGGGGGTGGAGGGAGGGATGCTGGGACCATTGGTGGTGGGAAATGGGCACTGGTGGTGGGATGGGTACTCGATCATTGTATGACTGAAACGCAAGCACAAAAGTTTGTAAGCTTGTAACTGTACCTCATGGTGATTTACTAATAAAAAATGGGGAAAAAACCTGATATGAACTACCAGCAAAATAGATAATTTCAGTATCATAAAATTCTATAGACTAAACAATGAAATAGTAACAAGGTCCCTATTACGGAGCTAGTGTATGAATTCCTCTCCTTGGGCAAATTAAATCAAGACATCAAATCTTTCAGTTCTATTTTAAAGTGAGCAAATACACAAGCAATCATCTAAAATATAGAATACCAGAAAAAATAAATAAGGCAGTATGTGCATGTATGTTTGTGTGTATTTTAAATTATACCTTTCAGAATAACTGACTTTAGGAAATTATTTCTGCAGAATAAATTTCTCTGCTATTGAAGAGACTTTCCTCAAATGTATTCAAATTCAGATGGATATAAATAAAGTACTGTTCTCAGTGTCACAGTAATTGGCAATCAGACAGAAAAACAAACTCTCAGTCATCGTGTTCCTACAGTGGGTTTGAATATCAGATTGTGGAAATATCCCTGTTGTACTGCTATTAATTGTTACTTTTACTGAAATAATAGGCTAGCTTTTGTTTTTAAGAAAATTTAGATTTTTCTTGATATCTATTTCATTTGCAAATGACTTAAGGTCTTCATTAACTGATACATGCCAACTAGAAAACTAGTTGGTACTAGTCATCTTACTGATGAGAATAGAAACAAAAATTACCTAACATCTACTGTTGGATGTACTGTAGGGAGGCATGTAGCAAATGATGTTTTTAGTGAGCTCAGTTGAATACACAGTTTGCACAGCCATATTTTAGGTCTGTTTAGCTAACTTTCCAGGACACTATATGCAAAGCAAAAAACAAGGAATCAATGAAATCGATGCACAGCCTTTGTGTTCCTCCACCTCCCCATTCTATGAGTTAGGAAACAGTAAAAAGTAGCAATGTTAAATATGTGACAATAATAGAAATGTGTTCCTCTCTCCCTTGAAAGTGACAGTTGGAACAACAGTGTTCATCTCAGAAATGTCAGGAACATCTATAGAATTTTGCTTTGAGGTATGTATTTGCCCCATAGAGAGATTATTATTTATAAGTTTGGAGAGGGCTAGGTGGGGAACATTAGCTTTTCCCTGAGGCATTATGAACTATCAACAGGATTCTGCAAGTCAGCCTCAGTAAAGTCAGGTTCTTGCATATTTCAGAGAGATTTTAAAGCAGAGGACCAAAAAACTCTTTAAAATATAAGAGTAGACATTTTATGTGAGATTTTATTTTCTTGATTCTAAACTCACCAGTTGTTACAAAGGTTAACACAAGCTATGTGCATCCAAATATTCAATCAACAAAGTGCCGTTCATCCACTAGTTCATTCTCAAAATATTTTAGAGCATCTGGAACAATAATGAATCCATAAACTTCTGCTTTCCTAGAGTTTATATTCTACTAGAATTTCATCATTTTAGCATTTTTATAGTTTTAATATTTTATAGGTTCAAAGTGGAAAATTATCTACACCTATGCACAAGGTGTTCTCCCCTGCCCCAACTACCTCCATCCTAGATGTGGATCTTTTAAAAATAACAGAAAGCAATAACAGAAATTGTTTAAGCTGCAAACACATTACTAAACAGAGTTTTGTTGGTTCATAAAGCTGCCAAAAGAAAAAGCTAGTGAACTGAGCTTAGATGCTAATCAGGAAAAAGGAAAAGGGTTAATAAACACCACAGGACCAACTTGGAAGTGAAATATGAAGTCAGGCAATAGGGGATGGGGGATGGGAAGCTTGGGTAGTGAATTTCAGAAAGCTATATAAAGTCAAGAAATAGAGATGTACGATAAGAACTAGAAAAAAAGTTGTTCTTCAAAAAATGGTCTCAGAACTCTGCCTACCGGATGGATTCACTAGTGAAATCTTCCAAATCTTTAAAGAGGACTTACTCCCAATCCTCTTTAAGCTTTTCCATGAAATTGAAATATCAAAAACACTTCCAAACAGTTTCTAAGAAGCAAATAGCACCTTGATAACAAAAGCAGACAGAGATATCACAAAGAAAGAGAATTACAGGCCGGTATCCCTGATGAACACAGATGCAAAGATCCTCAACAAACTACTAGCAAATAGAATCCAACTACTCATCAAAAAGATCATACACCATGACCAAGTAGGATTCATCCCAGGGATGCAAGGATGGTTTAACATTCGGAAATCAATCAACATTATCCATCATATCAACAAAAGAAAAGATAAAAAGCATATGATCATATAAATAGATGCAGAGAAAGCATTTGACAAGATCCAGCACCCCTTTATGATGAAAACCCTAGCAAAAATGGGTACAGAGCGGATTTTCCTCAACATACATAAAGCCATCTATGACAAGCCTACAGCAAGCATCATCCTCAATGGGGAAAGACTGAGACCCTTCCCTCTAAGATCAGGGACGAGACAAGGAGGCCCACTCTCTCCACTGCTGTTCAATATAGTACTAGAAGTAATTGCAGTAGTGATTAGGCAAGAAAAAGATATTAAGGGCATTCAGGAGGAAAGGAAGAAATCAAGCTCTCACTATTCGCAGATGATATGATACTATACTTAGAGAATTATATAACCTCCACCAAGAAACTCCTAGGAGCAATAGACTTGTATAGTAAAGTTGCAGGCTATAAAATCAATATCCAAAAGTCCATGGCCTTCCTATACGCAAACAGTGAGAGAGAAGAAAGTGACATGAAAAAAACAATCCCGTTCACAGTTGTGCCCCAGAAAATCAAGTACCTAGGAATCAGCTTAAATAAGGAAGTAAAGGACCTGTACAAAGAAAACTACAAAACACTACTTCAGGAAATAAAAGAGGACATGAGGAAATGGAAAGATATCCCCTGCTCATATGTTGGGAGACTCAACACTGTCAAAATGGCAATACTTCCAAAGCATTGTACAAATTCAATGCAATTCCTATAAGGATACCCATGCCATTCTTCAAAGAAATGGAGCAAACACTCCTGAAATTTATATGGAACAATAAGGCCCCACGAATAGCTAAAGCAATTCTTGGGAAAAAGAAAATGGGAGTAATCAAGCTCCCTAACTTCAAGCTCTACTACAAAGCAGTAGTAATTAAAACAGCATGGTACTGCAACAAAGACAGAGCTGGAGACCAATGGAACAGGGTTGAATACACTGACATCTCCCCTCAATCATATGATCATCTAATCTTTGATAAAGGTGCAAAAAATGTGAAGTGGAGTAAGGAAAGCCTTTTTAATAAATTGTGCTGGCAAAACTGGACAGCTACATGCAAAAAATGGACTTAGAACTCTGCCTAACACCATGTACAAAAGTAAGATCAAAATGTATTAAAGTCCTCAACATCAGACCAGACACCATAAGGTACATTGAAGACAAAGTTGGCAAAACCCTCCATGACATTGAAACTAATGGTATCTTCAAAGATGTCACACCACTGGCCGAGCAAGTGAAAACAGAGATAGATAAATGGGACTTTCTTAAACTAAGAAGCTTTTGCACCTCAAAAGAAACAGTGACCAAAATACAAAGACAGTCTACAGAATGGGAAAGATATTCACCAAATATATCAAGGATATACAAAGTACTGGTTGAACTCCACAAGAAGAATACATCCAACCCCATTAAAATGGGACAACAAAAGGAACAGAAACTTTCTCAAAGAAGAAATCCGAATGGCTAAAAGGCACATGAGTAAATGCTCTACATCATTAATTATCAGAGAGATGCAGATCAAAACCACAATGAGATACCATCTCACACCCCAGAGACTGGCCCACATCCAAATGAACAAAAGCAAGTGGTGTTGGCGATGATGTGGTGAGAAAGGGACCCTCCTCCACTGCTGGTGGTAATGCCGACTAGTTCAGCCCTTTTGGAAAACAGTATGGACTATTCTCAAAAAATTAGAAATGGAGCTCCCATTTGACCCAGCAATACCGCTCCTGGGTATATATCCCAGAGAGGCTAAAATGTATAGTCGAAGTGATATCTGCACTTGTTTGTTCATTGCAGCGCTGTTTACAATAGCCAGAATCTGGAAAATACCTGAGTGCCCAAGAATAGATGACTGGTTAAAGAAACTTTGGTACATCTACACAATGGAATACTATGTAGCTGTTAGAAAAGATAAAGTCATGAAATTTGCATACAAGTGGTACTACATGGAAAGTATTATGCTAAGCTAAATGAGTTAGAAATAGAGGGATACACATAAAAAATTGCATTTATCTGGGGGACATAAAGTAAGAAAATAGGAGATTAATAGCCAGGAATAGCCGAGATCAGTACCAGGAGGATTACTCCATGGCTTAGAGACCAGCCGGGCATTCTAGGGGAAAGGGCATCTCAGATAGAGAAGGGAGCACCAAATAAAGGGTGTTTTGAGGATCCTCCCAGGAGGGTAGATGCTTGTTGAAAGTAGACTATGGATTGAACATGATTGCCACTCAATGCCTCTTTTGCAGACCACAACACCCAAAAGGAGAGAGAGAACAAAAGGGAATTCCCTGCCGCAGAGGCAGGGTGGGATGAGGGGATGGGTGTGGGAGGGATACTGGGATCCATGGTAGTGTAAAATGGGCACTGGTGGAGGGATGTTTATTTGATCATTGTATAATTGAAACCCAAGCACAAAAATTTGTAAGTCTACAACTGTGCCTCATGGTGTTTAACTAATAAAAATTAAAAAAAAAAAGTTGTTCTGACTCAAGCTCAAGACTCAAGACAATAGCTCCAAGTTAAAGACAAGACACCATTAGAATACAATTAAGCAGAAACTAAGACTTTGATAAAATGTAGGGAATGCAAAGAACACCAAAATTCAAACTCCTCTTCCCTGACTTTTATTTATAAAAAGGACTTAGAAATAGAAAGCACTATTTTTGGCAAGCACAGCGGGTAGGGCCTTCTCCTTACAAGCGGCCAACATGGCCGACCCGAGTTCGATTCCTCCACCCCTCTCGGAGAGCCCGGCAAGCTACCGAGAGTATTCGATATGCCAGACATAGTAACAACAAAGTCTCCAATGGAGACGTTACTGGGCCCGCTCGAGCAAATCGACGATCAACGGGAGGGCCTTTATTAACTGGCACAACTCCCTTTTAGTAATGTGTTCGCACCTTACTAAAGAAAGAACTCTTACTTATACAAAGTCCCCAAGCTGTAGTCATTTGGGGCAGACCCTACAGAGTCACCTTCACTGCAACTCTGAAGATGTTCATTGTTTTCTTCTGGGTTCAAAAAGCTCCCATTCTTTCTTGGATGAATCATAGTTTCTTCATTAAAATGTCCCTGTTTCATTATTCATCGTCTTCTGAAATTCTTTTCTGTGAGTATGGACAAAGATCTTGGACCTGATTGGAGTCCAGAAATGACTTCCTTTTCCTGCGAAGAGTACAATCTTCCCTCAGTCTAAGAACCATGGCTACTCCAAAATCCAAGTAATAGGGTACAAATTCTGTTCTGCATAAATCAAGTGGATATCAGGTGCAATTTGAAAGTTTCCTCAGAGACTCAGAAAGGACCTCAGCACCCACACAATGCAGGGACTCATACAGACTTTTTACCAGCACTGCCGTCCTCACAATCACTTGTCTAATAATCACTTCACTATGGACATGTGACAACATTGTGGTAAACCAGTCAGGTTTTAGGTCGTAGGCTTTATTATGTTTACATTCCTCTGCTATGTGCCTTCTCCTTTAACCTGTATACTTCACTCAAAAGAGATGGACATTGCCATTGTTAAAACCGAGCAGAGGATATTGTAGTCACTGGTCCCTGAATGTTGTGTTTTATGACCCACTATTTCTGGAATTCCAAAGTGAATGCTTCCACTCTCCCTGTTTTTTAACGTATTAAACAAATTAGACAATTAGCATGAGATAAACAGTATTTTATTCATCAATGATATCAAATAAATGATATTTTATTGTAATCTGTTTACTATGAATTAGAAATTGAGTCCTAATGAAATACATGTTCCAAATTCAGTTACTTGCTAATAGCTATGGTAGAGATGCCTGGTCTTGCCTCTTTCCCATTTTGATGGAAACTTTACGAGGATAAGATAGTTTGATTTTACTTCTGTCTTCTTGGTTGTAACAGCACAAATGAAATACCAGGTATCATTAGATTGAGCCTAGTAGTAAAGATAGCTTTTTTATTCACTCTACACACATTTTATTTTTATTCTCTCTAATGAAAAGTCAGATGTTTTATTTAGGTGAGTTTTCAAAGATTCAATAGAATAGAAGTCTCTTCCACAGGCTAGAGCCTTAGAGATCTCTGAGGAATAACAAAGAAAATGAGCACACCCTGAAAAACATATCTTGCCCCTGGGCAAGCAGCTCAATAGAGGCTAAGGCTGAGCTGCTTCACTGCCAGAGAACCAGGAACAATAAAGGCTTTTTGACTGTCCTCTGAGAGCAGGTAAAGACAATGCAGACCAGCCTTTCTAATATGTGTTTAGTAAAATGAATTATACTTCTTTCAAAAAGTCACCTTGAAATTCATGGTGGTCCACACAAAGTAAAGAATGATGCAAACTTCCTGTTCCATCCTTCAGGAGGCTAGGTTCTTAGAGTACTCATTATTCAGAACAGACATTTAATTAGGGGGAGTTGAGTGTCAAGGTCAAACTTCCCGAGAAAAGTCAGTGTTAGAAGACCCTTGTACTTTTCAAGCTAATTTCATGTGTGTCATAAATCTTAGAAAGTTAGAAAGAGTATAGGACTTGCAAGGCATTAAACTACACAACAGTTTCTTTATTAACTTCTAAGACATTTTTCCTTCTTTGCTATTAAAAAACTACTCATAACATTTAGGAATTTAATTACTATACATATAACCTAAAAGAAATTAAAATACAAAGGCCAGGAGTCCTGACATTTGAAAGGTAAAGCTAGTGCAGGTTACATTTTTAAACAACAAAATACTTTCTTCCTTTAATAGTTTTTCTCCATGCTCCTTCTAAATATAATAAACACCAGCCCTCAAGTATATATGCACATGCATACATGTATACATATATCCACGCAGATAAACTACATTTGGAAGTACAGAGAGAGATAATCTAAGTTAACAGAGTGGCTACCTTGTCAGATAAAAAAGATGGTTTCTCATTCATTAAGCACTGCAAAGGTGGCAGTTAAGTATTAGAAATGCCATGGGTTTTGTTGGTTTACAGATTATGTCTATAAGGACCAAGTCATTATATACATTTAACAAGCCAATGTAACCTAATCAATGGCAGAGTCAAAATCTGAATCCAACTCATTGGATTCCATGCCACTATTCTTTACTGTAAGTCCTTTGTGTTAGCAAGCACACTCTCTGTCATTTGACAGCCATAATATTCAATAATGTTCTCCTATTATTATTAGGCACATCCAAGTAGAGAAGGGTAAGGGCATACTTTTCCTCCAGAATGTTTTTTTTCATTTATTCTAAATAGTTTCCTTTATATAGATCACTTTAATGTCACTAATCATATTTAGCATTTATTGGGCTTTTGTTGTTATGTTATTCTACTCTGTTCTTGAAATTTAAAAAGTAATAGATAGCTGATGCATACATTTGGGACACAGACAAAGAAAGCTTTGCAATTACAAGAAAATCCCCCCAAGGGATAGCTAAAACTTTTTATTCCTGCTTTCCATCCCATTTCAATTTCAGATTCTCCTATCAATTCCATATCACTGTAATCTCCTCTTGGGAAATCCCCCCCCCATTTGATATTTCAAAGCAGTGTGCAACATCTTTCTTTCAAAATGTGTAAACTCCTGAAATCTGTTAGTTTCCAAGATGTCTTTGTGAGTAACAGGCAGACAAGACTTCAATTCTCCAAGCCTCCTACAGAAACAATCGCATGAATTTCCTCAATAACAAAGCAACACATTAAGTTCATTTATAATCCTCAGATACAGTCCAGATGAAAGACATCTGTGGCTAAGATTGAATTTTATCCTTAGAAATGGAGAACCATGGACTCATTAAAAATACACTTTGAATCAATTAAAGGCATTTGCCCATCCTGTCAGGAAGTAGCTCAGGGATCAGGACTCATATCTTGGATGTAAGAGGACCCAGGCTTCGGTCCTGAGCACTATTGAGTATGCCCTTAGTGGCCCCAACTGAAGGTGGGCAGAGCAGCATGGACAGTCACTAGCATTGAACAAATCGGGCTTAGCTGACTGAGTTGACAGCATGGCCTCCACTTCTCCACAACACTGTGTGGTGACACCAAACTCCCCTCCATTCCATACAATAATAAAAGGAAAATTGCCCTCAAAATGAACTATAAAATGTATGATAAAAGATTATGAGAGAATCAAAGAGAACGGGAAGCTATAGATTTGTCTCCTTTGAGGAAATTCAGGTGAGTGTTTTTGCTATCACTTGACATGACAAAAAGAAACCTAGTTTTCTCAACTTCATTAAAAAGAAAAATTAAGATATTTGTTAGACATTCAGCTAAAAACTTTAATTAGATCATTGATTAACTGATTGCATGTTCATTAGAGAGGTCAAACTGAAAAAACAAATTTTAGAATAACAATGATGACAATAGTAAATACTTTATGCATATGTATGGTCTACTATAAGGATAAATAACATTCAAATGTATTAAAGTACATAGAATACTGCTGTTCATGAAGTTCAATTAGCATAAAAGTCACTTAGAGATTAAAGTCTATATTCACAGCAATTTTTTTAAATGATGAATTAAAAAGAACCTGTACTTCCATTAATGTGCTTATGCAGCTACTTTGAAGAGTTCTTCTGATAAGAAAACAACAGGATCCCTAATAAAACATATTTTTAAAGTACATTGCTAGGCCTCAGGAAGAAAAATTTCCAATTACTGTTATTAAAAAAAATAAAACTCTTGAACTGAAACCTAAATGGGGAGCAGTAAGGAGAAAATTAATTCTAAAGCTAAGACTGTCCTAAGGGCAAATAATGACATTATTACAGGGATGAAGACATAAGAGACAATGGGTTGGTCTCTCAAATAATGCTGAGAAGTAAAATGTCCACTGAACACTGCATGCATGATTCTTAAAGGGGACTAGCTGGTATTTTTCATCTTCCTACCAAATCCATACCACGAATACGCTTTGAAGTATTCCTCTTGTGTTCAAGCATATTTCTCCAAGTGTTTGGGTTACTTTCAGACATTTTCTTTAGTGTGCTTCAAAATGATTTCATTTGTGGGTGGTGACTCGGGATCTCGTTGGGACGGGGAGGAAAGGGCCGACTCCACCCCCATCCATGTGGCCCCGTGTGTCTCGTCACTGCGGGCCCAAACATGACTGTCCAATGGCCTTTGATAGATGGTGGCCACCGAGCTGCCAAGGGGGAGTAGGTAGAGGGACAGCACCCTTTCCCCCCTGGGGTGGCACTGTGACAGTAACCTACTATGGGGTCCGGAAGCATTTCTGCCAAAAGCTGTTGGGTTTTGAGATTTATTTTTAAGTCTCTGGGATCATGGCCATTAAGAAGCTTGATCAGCAGTCAGAGAGGCAGTTTGTGGGCACCTACTTGGGGTCTTGTTGTGACAGGGAGGAAAGGGCCAGCTCTACCCTCAACCTGTAAGGCCCTGTGTGTCTCGTCACTACAGGCCCATACCTGACTGTCCAGTGGCCTCTGGACGATACCCACCATGGAGCCACCCAGGGGGGAGCAGGCGGAGGGACAGCACCCTTTCCCCCCTGGGGTGGCCCGGAGACAGCAACTTACGCGGGGTCTGAATAAATTTCTGCCAAAAGCCATTGGGTTTCCAGATTTATCTCTGAGCCTCTGGGATCATGGCTGTTCAGCAGCCTGATCAGGAGCCAGAGAGGCTGTTCATGGGTGATGACTCAGGGTCTCGTTGGGACGGGGAGGAAAGGGCCGGTTTGATCCCCATCCCATGAGGCCTCATGTGTCTTGTCACTGCGGGCCCAAACCTGAATGTTCAGAGGCCTCTGGAGGATGGCAGCCACCTGGAACAGGCTCCTGCTCTAGCTGCTTAATGGCCATGATCCCATATACTCAGAAACAAATCTCGAAACCCAGCGGCTTTTGGCAGAAATGTGTCTGGACCCCACAGTAGGTTACTGTCGCTGGGCCACCCCAGAGGGGAAAGGGTGCTGTCCCTCTGCCTGCTCTCCCTTGGAAGCTCGGTGGCCCCCCAGCCTCCAAAGGCCATTGGACAGTCATATTTGGGCCCTTAGTGAAGAGACACACGGGGTCTCATGGGATGGGGGTGGATCTGGCCCTTTCTTGTCAGTTTCAAAGAGACCCCAAGTCGCCACCCACAAACTGCCTCTCTGGCTCCTGATCAAGCTGCTAAACGGCCATGATTCAAGAGACTCAGGAACAAATCACGGAACCCAGCATGTTTTGGTAGATATTCCTCCAGATTTAATTGTTAAAATTTCAGAATTTCAAAACCGCACGGCTACTACTGCAGCCCGCGACATCATATGTTATTCATAACAAGCAGTAGAAAACAAATTGTCTACTCTTGTCTTTTGAAGATCTGAGTATTGGGATAAAACCTCAAATAATAATGGTGGGTCAGGTGTCAAAATACTGAATGTGATCAAAGTAGAGAGAGAGTAATATGGAGGTCATCTGCCCCACAGGTAGGGAGAGGGTATAGGATTGAGGTATACTGGGGGGTTTGGTGGTGGAGAATGGGCACTGTTGAAGGTATGGGTGTTTCATTGTATGACCAAGACTGAAACTCGAAAGCTTTGCAACTGCTCTCACAGTTATTCAATAATTAAAATTATAAATAATGAAAAAAATGTAAGGTGGAGTTCAATAAACCCAATTCAATCAGCCTAATCAGTGACTGAATAAATAGCAGTACTCCTACATTTAATAAATAAATAAACAAATAAAATAATTTCATTTGAACTTTTCTATAAATATCAAATCTCAACATATTAAACAATATAAAATTCTTCCTGAATGACAACAGCTAAAGCTTATGATCTAAATTTTTTCAACTTAAAAACCATCATATATGGGTTCATAATTATTTTTTACTACACATACAGGAATAATCCAGAAGTAGCACTGTATCACTGCCGTCCCGTTGTTCGTCTATTTTCTCAAGCGGGCACAGGTAATGTCTCCATTGTGAGGCTTGTTGTTACTGGTTTTGGCATATAGAATACGCCATGGGGAGTTTGCCAGGCTTTGCAATGTGGGTGGGATACTCTCGGTATCTTGCCGGGTTCTCTGAGAGAGACAGAGGAATCAAACCCAGGTTAGTCATGTGCAAGGCAAATGCCTCACCCACTGTGCTATCACTGCAGCCCAATTAAGCTAGAAGTAAGAGTTAAAAGTGATATTGTAGACTTAGAGTCCTAAGACAGCAAATATTAGAATCATCAGAAGTAGAACATAAGAACTCCATGCAGCAAGTTTCATAACACATAAAAAACAGAACCATAAAATCATTAAACAAATCACTCTTAAAATCTTCAACATATTAAAAAGTAAGCTCTCACAACTCAACAAATGAGACACAACAAACTTTCAATAACACATGATTTTAAGCACATTGAAGAGACATCCTTCACACATACAGAAAATAGGAGGAACTCTTCAATTTATTCTATTAAAACAATAAAGCTTGAAGAACAAAATAGAAAAGAACAATATGAGAAAAATTGAGATAATATCACTCATCATCTTAGAAAAATATCTGCCATTGCCGATATTTACAAAATCGATGTGTAATGAATGGATCTAGGACAATTGCTACCAGCTCAAGAGGAAATAGAAATGTCTCCATTTCATCATAAATAAAGACATATAAAAGGGCAAAGGTTGAAGGATTTGAAGTAAGAATGAAATGTATCTTAATGACTGCATGAGAGGGAAATCTTTTTTATTTAGGAAATAATCTTACATAAACATTAAGTTTTATATTATAAAATAATGACTTTAAACATATGCTATTATTAATGTGAAAATGGCAAAAACTTGAAAACAATAGCAAACTATGCATATGTACATTAGAAAGAAAAAATTGTATAACTTTTAAAATCTGTAAAAATTTGATTTCTACAACACCCTTTATATCCTGAAGCCTTGTTTACACTGGAATAAATAAGATTTGAGAGTTATGAAATTTTGAACTTAATCTTATATGCTCAACATTACCTTGATCATAATGGGAACTGGATATATGGAGGCATAATTGCTTATCTGAATAAATTATATGATTTGTCATATAATATAGTTTCTTCCATATTTGCATTAAAATAAGACTCAAATTTAACTATACAATGTGAGATTCACATGCTTGGCCAAGAATGTGAATCCTGAATAAGCCAAGAATAGTATACTGACAGTATAAAAATTAAAACAATAAATATAATCAATACTATTTTTCACATGGGCTGGAGCAATAGCATAGCTGGTAGAGTGTTTGCCTTGCATGCGGCCAACTGGGCCCCACCAGGTTTGATTCTTCCATCCCTCTCGGAGAGCCCAGCAAGCTACCAAAAGTTTCTCACCCATGCGGCAAAACCTGGCAAGCTACCCATGACCTATTCAATATGTCAAACACAGTAACAACAAGTCTCACAATGGAGATATTACTGAGCCCACTCGAGCAAGTTGATGACAGCGGGAGGACAGTGGACAGTGACAGTGACTATTTTTCACATAAAAACAGCATAACTGGAAAAAACTATAGAATCAACGCTAAAGTAATTTAGAAAAACAGAAGTTTTTAGTAAGATGAACTAGAGAAAGGAGATCATAACTGATTACATTTTATGGACCAACCTGGAGTGTACCCTTATGGCATTTTCTCCATCTTTCCATCTGTCAGAACTCAATCATGATCTAACCTAACTACAAGGCAGTCTGTAAAATCAAATGCAGCTGCTATTCTGGTAATGAAAAGAAATTATCTTAGTGAATAAGATTTCATCGTTTGTTTTTAACCATTACAAGTTCTCATAACCAATCTTGTTTGAATAACATGCAAGTGTATTTTTTTTTAAAAGTAAACTCACAATTGCTTTTTTATTTGTGGAAAAAGATCACTGTCACTGTCCTCCTGTTGTTCATTGATTTGCTTGAGCGGGCCAAGTAACATCTTTATTGTGACTATTGTTACTGTGTTTGGCATATTGAATACATCACGGGTAGCTTGCCAGGCTTTGCCTTGCCGGCGAGATACTCTCCGTAGCTTGCTGGGCTCTCCGAGAGGGGCGGAGGAATCAAACTCGGCTCGGCTATATTGGCCGCTTGCAAGGCAAACACCTTACCCACTGTGCGATTGCTCCAGCCCATGGAAAAAGATACAAAACAAAATTTTCCATTTTACCCAAAATTAAGTGTGCATTTGGGTAGTACTATGCATATTAATATTTCTGTGCAAATATTGCCATTATGTATTTCTAAAACATTTTCAACTTCTAAATTGAAACTCAGATTTTATTAATCCATTAATCTGTGGTTCACAATCCTTTACAACCCAGATCCTGGCAACCATCATTCACTTTTCAGTTTTTATGAACTTGCATATACCATTGATCTTGAGTATACCATTTATCTGTAAGTGGAATTATATCCTTTCATATTAATTTATCTTACTTAACATTAAATGTGTTCAAGGTTTATATATTTGAGAATTTTATTTTTGTTTAAGGTTGAGCTATATTCCATTTCAAGAATATATTGCATTATTCCATTCTTTATCAATGAATAGATGGGTTCTTTTTAGCTTTTGAGAATAATAATGCAATGAACATGGAAATCCAAATATTTGTTAAAAATCCTTCTGTGAACTATTACAATATAACTTTTTATTATTGTAGCTTTACAACACAAGGTTAACATGTAATATCTATAGTTTTGGTCTTTTGTAAAAAAAAAAAGTTATTTGTGTGTTTAAAATAGCACAGCGGTAGGGCGTTTGCCTTGCATGCAGCCAACATGGCCGACCCGAATTCGATTCCTCTGCCCCTCTCGGAGAGCCCGGCAAGCTACTGAGGGTATTTCGCCCGCAGGGCAGAGCCTGGCAAGCTACCTGTGATGTATTAGATATGCCAAACACAGTAACAACAAAGTCTCCAATGGAGACGTTACTGGGCCGGCTTGAGCAAATCGATGAACAACAGGAGGACAGTGACTCAGTGACTCAATAGTTATTTTAGTATTTTTCTCTTTATTTCTATGAAATTGTCATCTGCTGTTTTTTGATAAAATTTGAATGGAATTTAATTTTAAATCTAACTTTTATTATATTTTTATACTTTTTTTTTTTTAGTTACATCCAACAATGCTCAGGGTTACTCCTGGCTCTGCACTCTGGAATTACTCCTGGCTGTGCATGGTGTACCACATGGGATGCCGGGGATTGAACCCAGGCCATGTGCAAGGAAAATGCTTTACTGACTGTACTATCACTCCAGCCCCACAATAAATTTTTTTTAATCCATGATTATGGACTATATTTTTATTAGTTTGTGTCAACTTAAAATCCTTACTTTTTAAAGTAGTTTTCAACAAATAACTTTTCTTGGATACATTTATTGCTAAGTATTTTCTTCTTGATGTTGAAGTAAAGAGATTAATTTGCAAACTTTTCTCTCCATTAGAATGTTAATATACAGAAACACAACTAATATTAGGTGTTAATTTTCCATCTTCAGTTGATCCATTTATTAGTTCAAACAGTTTCGGTGGACTCCTGAGGATTTTGTATAATCATTCATTTGTAAATAAAAAAAAACAAACGGTACTTCTGATTTATGTGTAGTTCATTAAATTCATTCTTACACAGTTACTTTGGCTGGTACTTCCAGTTTCATACTAAATAAAAGTGGTGTGAACAAACATTCTGGACTTGTTTGTGTCTTACTTCATCTTATCATAGATGAAAATCTTTGAGCATTTCATCTTTGGGTGAAATTTATGTTAGTGAACTTATCGTATATTGCCTTTAGTAAGTTAGAGTGTATTACTACTCACTTTGTTCTGAGTTTTAGCCATGGAAAGATGTTGGATTCTGTCAAATGTGTTTACTTCTCATTCAGATGAGTCTATGATTCTGATTCTTTGTTTTGGTAAAATGGTATGATACAGTTGCTGATAGGCATACGTTGACAAATCCTTGCATCGCTGAATTAAATTCCACTGGCTATAATCTATTTGCTATTTATGTTCTGTTTAATTCATTTTGCTATTATTTTGTTGAGGGTTTCATATCTATTTTATTAGAATTTTTTGCTTGTATTTTTCTTTAATTGCAGCCTCCTTGACTACAAAATTAATTTTGTAGATTTTTCTATTGCTTTTCCATGAATATTTATCACCTTATTTCTTCTTGTAGCTTAAGGTTTAATTTTTCCTAATTTTTCCAGTTCCTAATGCATAAAACTCTTTTGCTGATCTGAGATTTTTTTAACAAAGTGTTTACAGCTATTTATTTTCCTCTTAGGATAATTTTCCTCTATTTATTTTCCTCCTTATTACACCTCATGAATTTTTCAATATTTCATTTCTATATTTAATTTCCTGTGATATTTTCTTATTTTTATTCTCATTTACTCTTTGGCTTGTTGGGTCTTTTAGATTATATGGTTCATTATGCGTGTGGCTCAAGACGAGAGCAGTTGCCTGCATGTATGAAGTCCTAGGTTTCATTCCATTACTAGTTTCTAGTTTCCATCCACTATTATTAAACTGTTATTAAACTATTATGGCCTATCCTAGAGAATAGTTTAAAATACACCTGCAAAGTTACATTCATTCTGTTTTTGAGCTGAGACTTATGAATCTGCCCTTGAGTTATGTAATGTTGCTGAAGTTCTGTGACATTGATCCTCTGTTTATTTGATTCATTATTCAAAATAGAATGTTGATGTCTGACAACATTTTTGCAGTGTGATCTATTTTCTTCTTCAATTCTGTCAACATTTGCTGTATATATTTTACAGCACTGTTGTATAATTTCTTTAATTCATGCGAAGTCTATTTTTTACTATTAATACAAACACTGTTCCCCACTTGGTTACTGTTTATATTAAAACATATCTCTCTGTGTATTAAAAGCAGATAAACCAAATGTGATAGCATCTCAGTATCTATATTGTAGACCATAATGCTCAAAAGTAGAGCGATAGTATAGGGAAATTGACACAGAGGCAGGGGGAGGGTGGGAATGGGGGGTGATACTAGGGACATTGATGTGGAAAATGTGCACTAGTGGAGGGATGGGTATTCAATCACTGTATGATTGAAACTCAAACATGTTTTGTAAGTGTATCTCACAGTGATTCAAAAATATTTAAAAAAGCTCTGAATATATGTCTATAGTTAAATATAAAGTAATTCTACAGCACACAAAATATAGTTGTATTTTATTTTTATTATCCATTAATTGAATCCAACTTCTTTAATCAATTATTTTAATCCATATAAATTTAAAATGATAATCATAGGTCTGGAGTTACCTTTGAATTTTTGTATATATCATACAATTATTTTATTAGTCTGTTATTTGATCTATTATTTTCTTTCATTGCATGTAGTTGATTTTTGTAGTGTTTTTTCATCTCCTTTTGAAAATATTTGATTGATGTTTTTTAATTATTCTTGGGCTTTCAAAAAATATCCTAAATTGGGGGTATAGTGCCGTCAGCAGGTCAATCTGCACCTGTGAAGCGAGTGCATCAGCAGCATGATGGCACCTTCAGACTTCTAGATACCTCAAAATTGCTGCTGTGTCATTGGCCAGACCCCAAAAACTTGGGGCAAAGTTGACCAAGAAAGTAAATGGCCTAAAGTTAGGTATGTGGGAGACACACCCATAAACCACATCAATCTCAGCTATATAATTGGAGGCATGGCCTCTCTGGTTCCTGATTGAACTGCTTAATGACCATGATCCCAGAGACTCAGAGACAAATCTTGGAACCCAGCATTTGGCAGAAATGCATCTGCACTGCACAATAGGTTACTGTCGCTGGGTCACCCCAGGGGAGAAGAGGGTGTTGTCCCTCCACCTGCTCCCTCTTGGCAGCTCAGGGGCTGCCATCTGCCAGAGACCATTGGACAGTCAGATTTGGGCCCACAGTGACGAGACACATGGGGTCTCATGGGATGGGGGTGGAGCCGGCCCTTTCCTCCCCATGCCAACAAGACCCCAAGTCGCCGCTCTCTGTCTCCTGAGCAAGCTGCTTAATGGCCATAATCGCAGAGACTCAGAAACAAATCTCAGAACCCAAAGGTTTTTGGAAGGAATGCGTCTGAACCTCGTAGTAGGTTACTGTCACCAGGCCACTCCAGGGGGGAAAGGGTGCTGTCCCTGTGCCTGCTCCCCCTAGGCGGCTCAGTGGCTGCCATCCTCCAGAGGCCATTGGACAGTCAGGTTCGTGTCCTCAGTCACTAGATACGTTGGGCCTCATGGGATGGAGGTGGAGTCAGCCTTTTCCTCCCTGTCCCAATGATACCCCGAGTCGCCCCTCATGAATGGCTTTTCTGGCTCCTGATCAAGCTGCTTAACAGCCATGATTCCAGAGACTCAGGAACAAATCTTGGAACTCAGCAGGTTTTGGCAGAAATCCCTCTGGATTTAAGTGTTAAAATTTCAGAATTTTCAAATTTTGCAGCCACTACTGCAACCAAGCGACATCATATGTTATTCTTAACCAGCAATAGAAAACAAATTGTCTACTGTTGCCTTTTAGGCAGTTCTGAGTGTTGGGTAAATTCCCAAATAATAATGGTGGGTCTGGTGTCAAAATATTGAATGTGATTAAAGTAGAGAGAGAGAGTAATGTGGAAATCATCTGCCCCACAGGTAGGGGAAGGGTGTGGGACGGGGGTATACTGGGGGGTTTGGTGGTGGAGAATGGGCACTGTTGAAGGTACAGGTGTTTCATTGTATGACTGATACTTAAACCCGAAAGCTTTGTAACTGGTCTCACGGTGATTCAATAAATAAAATTATAAAAAATTGAGAAAAAAAAGTAAGGTGGAATTCATTCCCAATTCAATCAGCTAATCAGTGGCTTCAGTGGCTGAATAAATAGTAGTACTCCCACATAAAAACAAATCCTAAATTTTGTACAGTTTAATTACTTAATTATACTTTTATGAACTTAAATTCACACTCATGCAGAAAACTTCATGCCCCTACAGTTCCCATTTTGTTACTGATGTTATAAATTATATATTTGGTCATAATATATACTGGACACTGGGATTATAGCACAGCGGGTTGGTATTTGCCTTGCATGCAGCTGACCCAATTTCAATTCCTCCATCCCTTTTGCAGATCCTGGCAAGCTGCAGAGAGTATCCCACCTGCATGGCAGAGCCTGGCAAGTTCCCCATGGTGTACTCAATATGCCAAACACGGTAACAACAAGTCTCACAATGTAGACATTACTGGTGCCTGCTGGAGCAAATCGATGCACGGGAAGACAGTACTGTATATTCACTAAACTTATAGATTTATGTTATAGACTTATGATAATTTTAATTTCTCTTTAAATATAATGGAAAATTTAAATTATGATGGGATTGCTAACCAAAATCAAAATCATACTGATTGCACAATAGTTAAGATGCTTACCTTACACGTAAGCATCCCAGGTTCGATCTCTGCACCACATATAGTCCCCCAGTACTGCCAGGAGTAGTCTTTGATTATGAAGTCAGTATTAAGCCCTGGGCACTGCCAGTGTGTATACCAAACACCAAATATAGTGATAATAATAATACTAACAATAATTGACATTTTTTCCATTAGCTAACTTTTACTAGAACTTTTCTAACATTATAAGGTTTGAATTTACTATTCAAGCTTATACATTTGGGCTGGAGCAGTAGCACCAGGTTTGATTCCTCCGTCCCTCTCAGAGATACTGGAAAGCTACAGAGAGTATCCTGCCTGCACAATGGAGCCTGACAAGCTCCCCATGGAGTATTCGATAAACCAAAAACAGTAACAAGTTTTACAATTGAGACGTTACTGGTGCCCGCCCGAGTAAATTGATGAACAATGGGAGGACAATGCTACAGTGCTTGTAAAGTAGAAAGGTTTCTGGTTATTGTCTAGCAGATTTTCATTTCAAACAGATGGGTTGATTTCAACATTTTTTTAGATTTGGTTGAATAGACTCTCTGAACATTTGATGTTTTTTTTTTCTTAAAAGTCTTAATTCCTCATTGTTTTTGAAGATAGCTTTCTCATTTATAGTTCAAAGGTAATAGTTTTAATATGTTGCCCTTCTTCTTTATGACCTGCAATATTTTTGCTGAGGAATCTCATATCCTATTATGTAATTTTATACTTTTGTTATTTTCAATATTCCCTGATTGACTCTCTGATTATATTATGTCTGTATGTTTTTTTATCCTTAGATCAATTCTACTTATGTGGGTTAAACAACTTAGATTTATAGATTAATGTATTTTTATTAAATTTGGAAAGATCTATTTCTTTAAATTGTTTCTCTACCCCATTTTTTTCTTTTTTCTTCTGGTAATCCCATAATGTATATTTTAGTTTATCTAGATAGCATTAAGAAAGGTACTTTATGCGTGCCAAAAGTAGACTATAGACCGAACATGATGGCCACTTAACACATGCATTACAGACCACAACACCCTAAAGAAAAAAGAGGAAAAGGAAATGTGCCTGCCACAGAGGCAGAGCAGGGAAGGGTGGGGGGGAATGGAGAGGATGGGAGGGATACTGGGAACATTGGTGGTGGAGAATGGGCACTGGTGGAGGGATGGACACTCAATCATTGTATGACTGAAACGTAAGTATGAAAGTTTGTAAGTCTGTAACTGTACCTCATGGTGATTCATTACAAAATTAAGAATTTCTTTAAAAAGTTCTTTAAAACATTGTGGTATACTAGATTTTATTAAACTCTAGTAGTTTCTCTTTAATTTTTTTAATGCACATATTTGATAATTTTGAATGTTCCCCAATCAAGTTGCCTATTATTATTTTTTCAGTCCATTTGAGTCTGTTATTAAATCTTTCTAATGAATATTTTACTTCAGTTAGTCTATTTTTCAATACATAGATGGCTTATAAATATCTTAATTGACCCCAGCTTCTTATAACCACTGTTCAGATAACCTGTAAATCAGTTCTCACTGGCTGAAGAAAGCTCACTAGCTGTGGTAATCGTTTCTGTGCAAGGCTCCAAGTTTGCCCCCAGACCTGCTAGCCTGAGAATGAGCTTCTGGGACAGTTGGTGAAATATCACCGGGTGTGGCTCTGGAAGCCCCACCCTCACCCAAGAAAGTTCATTTTTTAGGTCGGGCCTGTGTCCCCTGTACCCACTGGTCTTGCTCCCTTTGAGGGAGAGAGAACAGATCTCCTGGGGTGTGGGTTGGGGCAGCACCTCTCCCTTGTAGAGAAACCTCAGGAGAGTATCTGCAGATCTTCCAACCTGTAGCTGCCTCACAGAACTTTATGAATTGGCAATGGCTTAGGAACTCATAGCCTTGAAACCAATTTTGTAAGATGCATTAAAAGAGCTTCTGTAAAAGACGAACAAACTTTCCAACCTGTGTGGCGTTGAGTATGCACTCACCAATGGTACATATGATTAGCCACTACTAGATTAAGAAACATATGTTTACTCCTAACTTGCTAACAGATTATAGCATTTCCAATAATGAATGAATCTTTTATTTACATGGTTGAAATCACTTAGCAATAAATCAACACAAATTATGAAATAAACTTGGTATTTGCCTGTCAAGGGGGCAGGCTGGTGGGGGGAAGGGAATCTGGGGACATTGGTGGAGGGAGGGGACACTGGTGGTGGGATTGGTGGAACAGTGTATCCTGAAGCAGTTCTATTATGAGCAACTTTATAAATCATAGTACCCTAATACAATTAAAAGAAAAAACTCATAATTTCTTAAAAGTTCTAATTATGGATATAGCACATTTGTGTAAATTTCTATTTTCTTTTTCTCTTATGTTTTACTGTAACTATACATTAAATCTTCTTGCTTTGCCTTCTATTTTCTCATTTTAATCTTCATTTTTCTCTCAGTTTTTTATTTTTGGAACATATTGTTTTTATAATTTACTAGTTTTGATAACTAATACAGCTGTTTTCTTGAATTTTTGATTCATTTTTGATCAGAAATTAGAGATGCTCTCATTTTCTCTCTGTCTCTTTCTTACACACACAGAAATTCATACACTCACCAATACATTTTCTGAATTTAATTTGCCTAGTCCTAATTTTCATTTTATAGGAATGATTTTTTAAATTGTAGGTGTAAGTAATGTTTCATGTCTACAACTGTTTTTAATTTTTATTTATGTTTTATTTGCTTTCTTTGATATGGAGTTCTAGATTCAAAGGTATTTTCACTATGAACTCTGATTCAATTATTCAGCTTTTGTCTGGAACTTCTTAGTTATTATGTAAAGGGAAGCATCAACTTAATATGATGATAATAGGTTCATATTGCCATTCAATTATATGCAACCTGCTTTACCTTCTTGGAACATTATATTTTTTGCTGATTTTTGAAAATCACTTATATTCTGCAGCTCTATTTGTATGTGTTTATTTTAGAGTTCTTTAGATTTATTCTTTTTAGTATTCAGTATACTTGATCAACCCAAATCCCATGATTCTTATAAATTCTTGAAAATTCTCAGTCAAAAATCTGTTTTGAATATTGATTTCCTGTCATTTTGCATACATTGTGGGATTCTTATCAGGCATAATTCAGAGTCTTTTATTCTACTCTTCTGTATTTAGCTTTTTCTTCATATATTTTCTTTTCAGCTTCCATATTCTCTTGTACTATTTACCAAATAATCATTTATATACTCTAATTTTTGCATCATCTTTTAAAATTTGTTTCAGTAATGTTTTGTTTCTCAGATTTTCATTTGGATAGTTTTCTATTTAGATATCTTCTTTCAAGTTCTATTCATTCTCCCTTTATTCTGTCATTTCTCATGTCTTTTCTTTGTTCCTGAGTATTTATTTTGCCCCGCTCTATATCTCATGTAAATATACATACCTCTTATTGACAGGAAAGAAAAAATATGTCCCTCGATGGAAAATCCCTGTCTTGCTAAGAGAGGCATCAAACATTGAGCATACAGAGTCCCCAATCTATATGCCAAGAGAAATGCCAACTCACAAGGTATACAACAGAACTCAACAGAACTCTGTTCTACCAAATTGTTTAAATCACAATAGAACTGATAACATACATGTAGCTGATATACCAAATTCCCCTTGTCTTCAATTTCTTAACCTGAAATATCTTAAATGTGCCCATGACTGTACCATATTAAGGTAGAAAAAGAGTGGAGACTTAATATCAGGTACACAGATTGAGCTTTTCAGGGATATACCAAATTCCCCTTGTCTTCAATTTCTTAACCTGAAATATCTTAAATGTGCCCATAACTGTACCATATTAAGGTAGAAAAAGAGTGGAGGCTTAATATCAGGTACACAGATTGAGCTTTTCAGGGAAAGACCACCAATTACCACCGCTTCCCTCTATTATTCCACTTTCTCATTACATAAGGGAATAAAATTGGTGTGTTATGTCTTCATGGAACTATGTGATTTTTGGTTCCCATTTCTATCCTTACTTTCTGCCATGAACTCAGTGTTTGATCACATTTGAAACTTTCATAAATTATTTTGCATATCACCCCAAGACTTTGCTTCAGCCTTAGCATCATTTCATCATAAACCATTACTTCTAATTATCCTTTTGTTTCCTCTCTTTCCCTCCTTTTTCATTCTTTCTCTTTGTTTTATTTCTCTATTTTCTATGATCTATTCACTCTTAATTTTCTTTTTACTAAAAATTAGTGGTAAAACATTTAATGGACATATGGGTCTCCTTTATGTTCCATTTTGTTAAAGCAAATCTATGATTTTCTTATTTTAATTATCAAATGTTAAATGATACTGATTTTTCAGGCTGGAGCGATAGCACAGCAGGTAGATGATTTGCCTTGCATGTGGCCGACCTGGGTTTGATTCCTTCGTCTTTCTCAGAGAACCCAGCAAGCTACCAAGAGTATCCTGCCTGCACAGCAGAACTGCCAAGCTCCCCGTGGTGTATTCGATATGCCAAAAACAGTAACAAGTCTCACAATGGAGACATTACTGGTACCTGCTTGAGCAAATTGATGAACAACAGGAAGACAGTGCTACAGGACAGTGCTACTAATTTTTCAAACTTTGCACTTCTATTCTCATATTTTATTCATATCATATTGTATTCACCCTTCCTCAGAAGCTTGGCAAGGAACTGAATTTTTAGGTTTTCACTGCATCTTTCATTATTCTAGTTATATATTTACATGAAATAGACTTAATAGCGGAAGCTACTTTTTGAAACCACTATTTCATGAATGACCTTTCTGTTCTAACTTCTCCCTAGTCACTGAATCTAGATCTGTTTTTCTTCATTCTAAGAAATATTCTCGGGGCTGGAGCAATAGTACAGTGGGTAGGGCATTTGTCTTGCATGCAGCCCACACTGATTTGATTCCCAGCATCCCATATGGTCCCCTGAACTTACCTCTACTCAGAGTAAGTCCTGAGTAGAGATCCAGGAGTAACTCCTGATCATCACCGGGTGAACCCAAAAAGAAAAAAAAGGCAGAAATAGTCTCCCTTCCCTTTATATATAGACGTTATATTCCCAATTACTTAGATTTTTAGTAGTGATGTTATAGTGTGAGGAAGAGAATATTCATTTTCAAGAGAACCATGGCCCCTCCTAGTGTGTTTCAGACTGTTGTTTTAATATAAGGACACCAGAATGCAATGCTATTTGGGCTCTGGGCTTATCTGGTGGGGCTCAAGGACTACATCCAGTGATTCTATAGGAGACCATATGGTGCTAGGGATTAAACTAGAGTTGGTACTGTGTGTCTTAGCCTCTGTACCATCTCTTTGATCTGGGGCTAATACTTATTTGGGAGGAGATATGTCAGTCTGCCAGTTTTGGGCTTCAGTTTATTTACTAAACTAAGTGTGAATATTAAAAGTAGTTGGGATTTCCTATTAAAACAGCAAGAGATTGCTTATCAAAGTTATATACTCAGATCAGAGTGGGGATTTTAATTGACAATTTATGCATATTAAAGAAATGCTAAGTATAATACAAATAGAGGAATGTATTAAATAAATATGCTAATAAAAAAGTTGTTACAAATATCAAGGACAGTAGAAATATGGGACAGGAGGACTGGTCCATGGTTGGAAGCCAGCCTCAGGTGCTGGGGGAGAAGGCAGTTGGGATAGAGAAGGAACCACTGTGACAATTATTGTTGGAAATGATCACTCTAGATAAGAACTGAATGCTGAAAGTAGGTAAAGAAACAAACATGATGACCTCTAAGTATCTGTATTGAGAACTGTAATACCCGAGAAAAAGAGAGAGAGAGAGAGAGAGAGAGAGAGAGAGAGAGAGAGAGAGAGAGAGAGAGAGAGAGAGAGAGAGAAGTACCAGCCGTAGAATGGGCTGGGGATGGAGTGATGGGAGGAAATGAGTCATTGGTGGCAGGAAACGAACACTAGTGGAGGGACAGATGTTGGAACATTGTGTGACTGAAACACCACCATGAACAGCTTTGTAAATGTATCTCAGGATGACTCAAAAAGAAAACATATTAACTAATAAAGACATATACTTTAATTATATGTATATAAAGACCAACCAAACTATAAGATGAAATACTACCAAAATCCAAAATCTCTTTTCATGAGCCTTCTGGTTTTATGCTCCACTATAATTTGCTTTCACTGTTGTTAAAATATATCAGTGCAAATTATATCAGTCTGTGAGTCAAACACAGATCACCAATTGTTTTTATAAATAAGATTTTATCAGAACTCATATTTATATTTATATATTGTGTCCAAGAAGCTTTGAATTTTTAATTATTTAATTACTTATATTTGGCTTTAGGGCCACACCCACTGGTATGCAGGGGCTGTTCCTGGCTAGCATTTTGGTGGTATTCCAAGTGTTGTTCAGAATGCCCAGTAGAACCAGGAAACTAATGCATGCCTTCTGCGAGCAAAGCATGCACTCAGTGTACCAACCTATGGTATCTCTCTAGTCTGAATTATTTTTTTAATGTAATATGAATCTCAATATTTTAACTTACTCTACATATTTGACCTTTATTCCAGCTTTGTGTGTCCCTTTCAAATTTACTCAAATGATGTTCCTAGTGATGCAACATGTATGGAGTTATAATGAGAGTAAGAAGATAAGACTTAATGCAATATTATCACTACTAATCCGATTAGGACAATGATTTTGAAAATTATGCTGCTTCATGTGGACCTGATAGTAGACTCAGCTATCTACACTTTTATAAGTGTAGCAGGTATTTCCAATAATTAATTCTGGTTGAGCATTGCTGGATTGCAATGTTATGTGAAGAGCAGGATCTCTTTAAATGCTAATAACAGCATTCTCTCTGGCCTGGAACAGTACTGAGACTTGTGTTTGGAGTCACAGTTAACTAATTTCCAAATAGATGAATCATGAGAATATCTGCCTAAATCTTTTTCATACCATCATAAAATTTTACTATGCAATGGAAATGGATTGATGTAAACATCACAGCTAAACTGTTTTTCCTTGTTTTCTGTATATCAGTGTTGTCCTCATAATTTCAGTCCTTAGTGAAGAATTTCCTATGTTTGTTCTAAAAGAACAAGCAGAGTAAATATGCCATACTAAATTAATGAGGCAAAAATTCAGCATGTGTGGTGAATCCATCTATTTCCAAATGCGGATACATTCTGTCATTTTTATTTTCTGATATACTTGAATGAGAAATACCTTTCTGAAAATAAAGTTATTTGTTTTGTTTTACATTTTGGGGTCACAACTGGCAGTATTTAGTGCCTATTGTCATCATTATTCTCAGGAATTGCTTCTACCTTTGAACGCGAGACCATGTGGTGCCAGGGATAAAACCTGGGTCTCTGGGCCTAAAAAGTCTTTATTATCAATGTCTTTTTTCAAAGATTTCAAAGTCTATTAACAGTTGTTTCAAGTATTTGCTGGTCCCTCATTAGATGCATATACATTTCAGAGTGTGAGTTCCTCCTGATGTACAGTTCCCTCGATCAATAAGAAATGACCTTCACTGTCTCTTATAAACTTCTTCAGCCTGGAGTCTATGTTGTCTTATACTAGTATGGCCACCCCTGTTTTTCTGAGAGGGTTATTTACTTGAAGAATTGTTTCCAGTCTTTGACTTTGAGTCTATGCTTGCTTTGATTGTTCAAATGTGTTTCTTGCAGACAACAGAGTGTTGGCTTCAATTTTCTAATCAATTCTGCCACTCTGTGCTCTTGATTGATGTGTTCAGTCCATTAACATTGGGAGGGATTATTATGATAGGGATTGTACCATCATTATGCCGGAGCTTGGTGTACTTGTATGGCTTGTCTTATCTTAAAATAGCCAATTTATTTCTTTTTGTAACAGTGGTTTTGAGTCTATGAAGTTCCTGAGTTGTTTATGTGTGAAGTTGTGTGTTGTTCCTTCACATCTGAATGAGGCCCTGGCTGAATAAAGTATTCTTGGTGAGGTGTTAATTTCACTGAGTTTTTCTACTATATTCCACCACTGTCTTTGGGCCTGGAGAGTTTCATGTGATAAATCTACTGTGAATCCTAAGTATGCTCTATTATAAGTGATTTCCTTCTTTGATCTTATCTTTCTGCTCTTAGTATTATGTCTCTGTCTATGGTTTTCATTATTCTTATGAGGATGTTTCTTGGGATGTTTTTATTTCAGTTTCTTTTAGCTGGTACCTGTTGAGCCTCTTGGATTTGGGTGCATGCACTCTTCAGCTCTGGGAACTTCTCAACAATGACTACTTTGCCTGTTGCTTCTTCATCAGGGTTTTCTTCCTGCCTCTCTGGTACTCCAGTGATCATTATGCTGTTCTTCTTGGCTTCATTCTGACATTCTCTCCTCATTTGTTGGTTTATTTTGAGGTTCTTTTCCATCTTCAGCTGAAGTCTGGAGCTCTCTAAAACTTATCTTGGAGCTCACTAATTCTGTCCTCACTAGCTCACTAGCTATCCTGTTGAGGTATTTCAGTGAGTTTTTCATTCCATCTATGAGGTTTTGCAGATCTGTCAATTTTTCTTGTAATTTTGTGTGTATTTCTCTTATTTCTGTTCTCATTTTATTGGTAATGAGTTCCATTGTATCTTTGAGCTTCTTATGCATCCTTAACAGTTCCATTATAAATTCCTTGTTAGAGAGGCTATCTAGCTTATAATTACTGGTTGGGTCAACTGGACAAGTTTCTTCTCTAACTAAGCCTGGTGAGATTTTGCATTGCTTTGTCATCATGACCTTTGCAATTTGGGAGTTGTTTCTTACTTGTTTTGTGTGGTTAGGAGTCTTCATTAGGGTGTCTTTGTATGTTTATGATGAATTATGGAGTGGTGAAGAAATGCATGACCATAAAGTGGGTTTGAATGGTATCTGGAGAGAAAATGGCTCTCCTGAGTTAAGAAGCTGCCTAGATGTCACACAGAGCACCAGGTGGTTGGCAGATCTCTCTCTTCTGTGGACAGGTTTTGATGATGCCTGCAGAGGAGAATGGGTCTTCTAAGTCCAGAAGTTGCTTGGATACTTTAAAGAAAAATTACATTTGCTGGTTTTTGTGTCACAGAATTGACATGTTTTATTTTATAATTTGTCACTTTAAGTAGTATATGAATTAAGAAGTAATTTCTATTTTAAAAATAGAAGATATTAAAATTAGAAAGATAAAATATAAATTCAAATTTACTGAAAAGGTTCAATAAAATCTATATTTGAAAAATAAAATAAAATAAAATAATCCCCATGACCAAATTACTCTAATGGAAAAGTCTAATCTGGACGTCTTGTGCAAGTTATGTAAAAATATTGGGGAGACTTATCCTTCAACTCTCACCCCATGGGCTGCATCTGACAATCGAACTTTTTTCTATTACTATTCTATTAACCTTGGTCCTGGAGCTCTTGTAGAAGAGACTCTTCCAAACTTAAACACCTTCTGAAAATACAAATGAGAATACTAAATGTACATGGCACATACATGGGTAAGATAAATAGATCTAGTGTTTCTAGTAAGACAGAACATATATAGTCAGCCTAAATATAATTGGTTTGGGGATCCCAATGCTCTGTGAAATGCTATTGTCTAGATAACTGAAAATAGTAAGGGAAACTTAAATTTATCCCTCTCCATTGAGACTCTGGAATAATTCTTATGGAAACTTTCTGAGTAATGAGAGCTATGGTTTGGCTGTATCCTATGCATAGAGAAACATAGGTCATAAATATCATATGTCCATCATCTAAAAAAAAACAGGGAGGTACTTAAGTCAGAGCATTCAGAAGCATGCCAGCAAAGAAGCAGATGGATTATTAAAATAATTGCAAAGTAAGGTGAGAAGCTGTCAAAGCAGATCTGGGCTTGAACTCAAAGTGTGCCATTTATTAGCTATATTACTTTGGAAATTTACTTAACATCTCTGACCATCAGTCTTTTTCTGCACAATAGTGTAATGATATTCAGTATTCTTAAACTGTCACAGTTATAAGGTAAAATGCATGTGAATCAATTAACATATAGAAAGTGTTCAGATAGTATTGACTAATTGGGGTAGAAATAAAAATATGTAAGGAAGATGTGAGTCAGAGTCAATGAAAGGAACATAAAGCAATGTTTGGAGTTTTGAGAAAATTTGGAAGTTAATAAACAGGAACCTTGATTACATTTTCCTTGATGTTGAACTCCTACAATTAGAGTCAGGAGAAAATAGATTCCAGCCGCAAGTCTAGCACTTGCTGGCAGAATAGTCACAAATTGTCTACATGAAGCAAGACAATTTTTATTGAAACTTTTCTAGAGAAATGTGAGGGGAGAGAAAGGAAGAAGTGCATATTTGAGAGAGAGAATACAGACTACTCCAGAGTGGAAATAGGCAGGCAAAGAAACAGAGAGACAAGCAAGTGAGCTGCATGTTCCAGGGAGAACAGGGGCATAATAAAGAAGACTTCAAGTCTACATTTTCTTCACAGACCAGAGAGAGTGGATGTGGCACTTATTTTGAATGCATTCAACACGGTTTTGATCCCAAGCATTGTATATGGTGCCCTAAGCACTTCTAGGAGTGACTCCTGAGCACACAGAACCTGGAGTAAGCCCTGAGCATTGACGGGTATGACTCCAAAACAAAGAAATATAAGAAAATACATTTTATTTAGAGCAAGGTTTTTAATCACTAGACATCTTAAATTTGCTGCTTTACCATGAATACTTTTAAGTTTAGTTGAAATATTTAAGACATGGTACATTTCTTTTTTTTTTTTACTTTTGTTTAATTTATTTTTTATTTTTAGTGAAACACCATGAGGTACAGTTGTAGATTTACAATTTTTTGTGCTTGGGTTTCGATTATACAATGATCAAATACCCATCCCTCCACCAGTGCCCATTTTCACCACCATGGATAATATCCCCCCCACCCCCATTCTTCCCATCTCACCCTGCCTCCGTGGCAGGGCAATCCCTTGTGTTCTCTCTCTCCTTTTGAGTGTTGTGGTCTGCAAAAGAGGCTTTGAGTGGTAAACATGTTCAGTGCATAGTCTACTTTCAACATGCATCTCCCCTCCTGGGAGGATCCTCCAAACACCCTTTATTTGGTGCTCCCTTCTCTAACTGAGCTGCCCTTTCCCCTAGAATGCCTGGCTGGCCTCTAAGCTATGGAGTAATCCTCCTGGTGTTGATCTCAGCTATTCTTGGGTATTAATCTCATATTTTGTTTCTTTATATTCCCCAGATGAATGCAATCTTTCTATGTCTATCCCTCTCTTTCTGACTCATTTCGCTTAGCATGATACTCTCCATGTTGTACCACTTGTATATAAATTTCATGACTTCATCTTTTCTAACAGCTACATAGTACTCCATTGTGTAGATGTACCAAAGTTTCTTTAACCAGTCATCTGTTCTTGGGCATTCAGGTTTCTTCCAGTTTCTGGCTATTGTGAAGAGTGCTGCAATGAACAAACAAGTGCAGATGTCACTTCGACTATACATTTTTGCCTCTCTGGGATATATTCCCAGGAGTGGTATTGCTGGGTCAAATGGGAGCTCAATTTCTAATTTTTTGAGAATCGTCCATACTGTTTTCCAGAAAGGCTGAAACAGTCGACATTCCCACCAACAGTGAAACAGTGTCCCTTTCTCGCCACATCCGCGCCAGCATTGGTTGCTTTTGTTCTTTTGGATGTGGGCCAGTCTCTGAGGTGTGAGATGGTATCTCATTGTGGTTTTGATCTGCATCTCCCTGATAATTAATGATGTAGAACATTTTCTCATGTGCTTTTTTGCCATTTGTATTTCTTTCCATTTCCTCATATCCTCTTTTATTTCCTGAAGTAGTGTTTTGTAGTTTTCTTTGTACAGGTCCTTTACTTCCTTAGTTAAGCTGATTCCTAGGTACTTGATTTTCTGGGGAACAATTGTGAACGGGATCATTTTTTTCATATAGCTTTCTTCTCTCTAACTGTTTACGTATAGGAAAGCCATGGACTTTTGGGTATTGATTTTATAGCCTGCAACTTTACTATATGCGTCTATTGTTTCTAGGAGTTTTTTGGTGAAGGTTATTGGGTTCTCTAAGTATAGTATCATATCATCTGCGAATAGTGAGAGCTTGATTTCTTCCTTTCCTACCTGAATGCCCTTAATATCATTTTCTTGCCTAATCACTATTGCAAGTACTTCCAGTACTATATTGAACAGCAGTGGAGATAGTGGGCATCCTTGTCTCGTTCCTGATCTTAGAGGGAAGGCTCTCAGTTTTCCCCCATTGAGGATGATGCTTGCTGTAGGCTTGCGGTAGATGGCTTTAAGTATATTGAGGAAAGTCCCCTCTATACCCATGTTGGCTAGGGTTTTCATCATAAAGGGGTGTTGGATCTTGTCAAATGCTTTCTCTGCATCTATTGATATGATCATATGCTTTTTATCTTTTCTTTTGTTGATATGATGGATTATGTTGATTGATTTCCGAATGTTAAACCATCCTTGCATCCCTGGGATGAATCCTACTTGGTCATGGTGTATGATCTTTTTGATGAGTAGTTGGATTCTATTTGCTAGTAGTTTGTTGAGGATCTTTGCGTCTATGTTCATCAGGGATATCGGCCTGTAATTCTCTTTCTTTGTGGGTATCTCTGTCTGCTTTTGGTATCAGTGTGATATTTGCTTCGTAGAAACTGTTTGGAAGTGTTTTTGATATTTCAATTTCGTGGAAAAGCTTAAAGAGCATCGGGAGTAAGTCCTCTTTAAAGATTTGGAAGAATTCACTAGTGAATCCATCTGGGCCAGGGCTTTTGTGCTTGGGGAGACTTTTTATTACCATTTCAATTTCCTTTGTGGTGATAGGTCTGTTCAGGTATTCCAGGTCTTCTTGGTTCAGCCTTGGGAGTCTGTCGGAGTCTAGGAATTTATCCATTTCCCTGAGGTTTTGATGTTCCGTGGCATACAGTTTCTCAAAGTCCTCCCTGAGGATCCTTTCAATTTCTGTAGTTTCTGTTGTAATGACCCCCTTTTCATTTCTGATTCGGTTTATTAGAGTTTTCTCTCTCCCTTTCTTTGTGATTTTTGCTAAAGGCTTATCAATCTTGTTAATTTTCTCGAAGAACCAGCTCTTGGTTTCATTGATCTTTCAGATTGTTTTTTGGGTTTCCATCTCGTTAATCTCTGCTCTGAGTTTTATTGTTTGCTTTTTCCTTTTCGGGTTGTGCTCCTTTTGTTGGTCCTTCTCCAAGCTCTTAAGCTGTGATGTTAGGTTATTTATGTGGGCTCACTCCTCCTTCCTGAGGAATGCTTATAGAGCTATAAACTTTCCTTTTAACACAGTTTTTGCTGTGTCCCATAAGTTTCGGTAACTCGTGTTCTCATTTTCATTCATTTCTAGGAATTTTTTGATTTCCTCTTTGATTTCCTTTCTAAGCCACTCATTGTTCAATAGAGCACTGTTAAATTTCCAGGTGTTTGACTTAGTTTTCTGTTTTTGTGTGTGATTTACTTCTAATTTCAGCGCATTATGGTCTGAGAAGATTGTTGATACAATCTCTATCTTCTTGATTTTATGGAGGCATGTTTTGTGGCTCAGCATGTGGTCTATCTTGGAGAATGTTCCAAGGACATGGTACATTTCTGATGTGGTCCTAAAAACTTACTATTTATGATTACACTTCTAACCTTTAAGTACACTAATCTCAGTTTAAGTCAAGTTCAGATCCTCACTTCACTTTAACTTCAACTTTTACATGAGCATCAAAGATTGCCTGAGCACTGTAGCACTGGAGTATACTGTTTACACTGTACACAGTGAAATACACTGTAGAACTGTACTGTACACAGTGGAGTACACTGTACACAGTGAAATACCCTGTAGCACTGTCCTCCCATTGTTCATTGATTTGCTGGAGCCAGCACCAGTAATTCTCCACTGTGAGACTTGTTGTTACTGTTTTTGGCATATTGAATATGCCATGGGGAGATTGCCAGACTCTGCCATGAGGGCAAGATACTCTCAGTAGCTTGCCGGGCTCTCCAATAGGGAGGAAGGAATCAAACACAGGTGGACCACATGCAAGGCAAATGCCCTACCTGCTGTGCTATTGCTCCAGCCTGAGATATATAGTATTTATTAATAGAAAAAAACTCAATTCACCATAACTGCAGTGTACTTGAAACAGGGCAGTTAGCCATTAGGAATGGAGAAAGCTCAAGGATACCATTAAGATGTCCATAGTTCCTATTATTTGTTAATAAAACATCTCAGATTGCGATGGTGCAATAGTTCTTTGCAGAGCTTCACAATTGTGGGACTGATGAATTCCCTTGGTATTCTTTCCAAGAGCACATTCTTATTCTTAGCAAGTCATTCAGTCCACCAGTTAGAAAATATCTATTTATTGCCTATGATATACTAGGTTCTCTTACAGATGATGACAATTAATAAGCCAACAGTTGAGTGTAGAAAAAATTAAAAAGCTATAGCTATATGTAGTATGTCACAGGTTGTTTAGTGTTCTATGTAAAGAAATCCAGGAAAATCCGTCAGCTGACAAGTCATTTCAAGTTTAATTGATTGTATAATAATGAACATTGATTTATCTACTCAGCGATCTTAAGTTGACTATAATGAGTCTAATTAGGGTGAGCTCTAGGTTAAAAATTTTGCTATCTATGTCTTATTCTTCTTGTACTAGTGGTCGCCCAGAAAAAAATTCTCCTTAAGGAGTAGCAGAGAACATAAAAGGGTTAAAATAGACATAAACTACTAGTGTTTCTTAAATACTCAACAAGGAACTGATACACTCTAGTTTGAACTCATAGTCTGTTGACCCAGTCAAGTTACATGAGTAAGGCTACACTCATAAGGTACTTTAGGAGATGCACTAATTCCACAGTAAATGGTACTGCAAGATAATGTCACTTGTCACTTTTCATCCCGTTGATGTCGATTTGCTCAAGTGGGCACCAGTAATGTCTCCATTCATCCCTGTTTCATGCCAGTATAGCTCAGTGGCATCTGCTCGCTCCAGGAACACAAAGAGCCTCAAACCGTTTGTTCAGGATTTTTTTTATGTAGGAGTACTGCTATAGCGATAGCACAGCGGGTAGGGCGTTCGCCTTACAAGCGGCCAACATGGCCGACCCGAGTTCGATTCCTCCGCCCCTCTCGGAGAGCCCAGCAAGCTACCGAGAGTATTGGATATGCCAGACACAGTAACAACAAAGTCTCCAATGGAGACGTTACTGGGCCCGCTCAAGCAAATCGACGATCAACGGGAGGGCCTTTACCTTTTACCTTTTACTGCTATTTATTCAGCCACTGATTAGCTGATTGAATTGGGCATGAACTCCACCTTACTTTTTTTTTTCATTTTTTACAATTTTATTTATTGAATCACCATGAGAGCAGCTACAAAGCCTTCGGGTTTAAGTCTCAGTCATACAATGAAACACCCATACCTTCACCAGTGCCCATTCTCCACCACCAAAAACCCCAGTATACCTCCATCCCACACCCTCCCCCCTACCTGTGAGGCAGATGATTTCCACATTACTCTCTCTCTCTCTCTACTTTGATCACATTCAGTATTTTGACACCAGACCCACCATTATTATTTGAGATTTTGTCAGGATTTTGACGAAGAATTCTGACCATCTCTTAGGTGATGTTCTGTGGAATCCAGTCTGTAACAGCTCTAGTCCAGCAGTCGTCTTTAAATCTCATTATGTGACCAGCCCATCTGAATTTCGATGCCCTGGCAAACAAGACAGCGTCCCTGATTCTTGATCGTCGACGGAAGTCAGAACTCCGGATTCCTTCTCTCACTTGAGTGAAGCAAGATAATAAAGCAAAAAAGTTAGATATATTGTTCTACTAAGAGAGGTAATAAAGAATTAGAAAAATTTCAATGTATAATTCAAGGAAAGGATGATAAGTAGTATCCAGGGGAAAATGAGCCATTTTGATACAGTAATCAGTCTTACTGAACAGATGACATCTGAGCAGATTCCCTGAGAAAGTGAACTAGATAAATACTTGGGAGGAAAGTGTTACAGAGAAAATAGCTGGTAGTTAATAGTTTGAGTAAGATTTTGAGAGATCTGAGTGAGCTAGACCAATGCCTTGTGGAGAGCCAGTAAAAATGCATTCCAAGTTCTATTAGGGCACAGAGGAATATGAAGGGGAGTTGGAGCAGATAGCATAGAATTACATGAAAATCTCAGCCTTCTTTTTGAGAGGGGAAGTAATTGGAGAACTTGGAGAAGAAATATATATTTTGCAATGTAAGTCTGAAGGCTATATGAGAGAAGGCTGGGAGACACAGATGAAAGCAAGGAGGCTGAGTCAAAGGGTACAGCAATAATCCCAGTGTGCAGTGATGATAGCTTTATCCATGGTGATAAAAATAAGATATATATTGGTTATGTTTTGAAGGTAGAGCTAAAAGGATTTGAAAAGGAATCAGATGTTGGGTATGAAGGAAATAAAGGAATCAATGGTAATTCCAGTGTTTTAGACTTGAGACTGCAAAGGTACATTATTCATCATTGAACTAAAATATTGTTATAAAGGTAACTAGAATATTTAAAAAACTTTTTTTGTTGGTGGTAATAGCAGTCTCTTTGATTTTTAATTTTGATAAATCAGTATCAAAAGTGTGATACCAGAATAAAGTTTAATTTTTATGTGTTCTACCCAATCAGTTAGAATTTCTTCATACTGACTATTGTGCTTTTAATATCAGGTAGAATTATTTCACACTAACTATTAGACTTCCATTTTAAACATAATGTAAAAGGATCCTGGAAGTGAATAATTAATGACAACTGCATTATAAATTTAATTCTAACCAATAATATGTCATAAAACCTATAAATGTAAAAATACTTTCATTTTGTTTTTTTAATTAATTCTTCAGGAGTAATAGCTCCCAAGTGTCCTGTATCAGTTCATATGATAAACTAAATGCTTCATATTTTTAAGTCTTTAATGGAAACCAGTGGGAACAACTTACAAAACATTGTTTATTTGCATCTTTTTCTATATTTTAACAAGGAACAAGATATAAATATAATTTCCAAAGAATTATGTGACAAAAGTTATGTATTTTTCCCTCAACAATTTCTCTCAAAAAATATCTTCTAGCACTTTTTCAATAATATCCAATAACTATTAACCAATTCTTATTTGCTTTTTCCTCACCATTTAAATCAAAATCTGTCTTTTAATGCTTAACATAGATCTCAGTATCTACAATCAGATAACTTACAGGGAGTCTATATTTACTTCATACATTTCATAGTGATGCTTTGTATATAGAGTCACTACTTATACTAAAACAATTGATAGACAAACTCTAAGCAAAAAATGCATTGATTTTGCATATTCTTTATCTTTTTTATTCTTTCTTGTCAGTTATTTTCAAAATTTGTGTCCTAAAGTAGATATATGACAAGTTCATAATTATAGTGGACCTTAGACTCTTAATAGATTATTCTGAATCATTCAGAATGCCTAAGAAGAAAATTTGGGAAAGGTGTACATGGAGAGGACTGAGTAAAAATAACTTTATTCAAACTATTTTCTATGTTTCATTTATAGTATGTAAAGGACTTGGGCATGAAGTTGAGTTTTGTTGATGTCAATGATAACCCTTACTGCATTAGCAACAACGGGCTGAGGCATGGACAGGGAGAAGTTGAGCCCAAATTGGATTTTCCTTGCTAATGGACTACGCCAAGATAGAATTAGAAATATAAATACCAAACTTAGTTATTCTAGATAGGGAGTTTCATTTGCCAGTGCCGGCATTCATGAAGTGAGATATTAACTGTACTTTCTGCCTGTTCCATCCTACTCCACACCAGGTTGAGGGGCTTTATGGAGAACAAGGAAAGGGATTACAGAACAGATCTTAACTCTACTCCCAACTAGCTTAGAGCTATGCAACAAGTTATAGCTCAAAATGTTGAATAGAATTAGGATTGAAGTTCATAAGTGGACAATAGTGAACATTAAGATGTAAGTCTTAATTGAAATTGAAGAAGATGTTACCCTTAGAAACTCAGGAGCTTCTGAATTCTGCTAATGAAGATACTACCTAAACATGACAGAAGAGTTTCTGACACATATCAGTTGGTGATATTTATTGGGATAAGTTAAAACATTTCATGTTTAATAGCTCAATGATTTGAGTATTACAGTGGGAAAGGATTTGCTTTGCATGGGACTGACCTTTGTTTGAGCCCCAGCATCTTATATTGTCCCCTGAGCCTGCCGAAAATAATTCCTGAGCTAGAGTGTACAGTAAGATTTGAACATCTCCTGGTTTGGCCCACGAACAAAACAAAACATTTTATTTTCAGATTCTTTACAAAAACAGGCTAATTTCTGAGCTACCAGTTTCTTTCTTCAGATAAGGGAATATCAACTTTGCAGAGATGCAAAAAAGTGCACTGATAATAATAAAAATTATTGATTCATTTCAGGCCGTGGTGTTCCTCTACCTTGAGAATTGATTTCAGCATAAAATTGTGGCTTTTTGTGGATCACCATAGAGATTTTTTTAGTCTCACATTTACTATGCCTTCAGTCTTATCAAAAGTTATCTAGTGATTATGTATTTTCCATGCATTTAATTGTACAAATCCTCTCATAATCATTATAAAGAGAGGACTGTTCTCTCAACACATGTAGTAATGGATTTCCCGCTCTCTTAAGATCTGCTTTATTATTTTTCAAGCATTGAGGATGAAACCTAGAATCTAGTGCATCGAAGCAGGTGTGAGGTGGGCTACCTGGGTCACATTCCCAGCCTTTATGTACCTTTTATTGTTCTGAGAAGCTTTCTATGTAAATTGCATAAATGAACATATGAAGTTTAGACCAATTTTCTAATAGCACTAAATGGGATGAAAAACAATATTATTATTTCTTCATATGTATATTTAAAAAAACATGATACTGTCAAGATTTTCACTATAGATTCAAGAAAATAATGTCCTTGTTCTTACTGTCTGGCCTCATAATATGAGGAACTTAGGGAGGGGGAAAAAAAAACAAGAAATACATGAAACTTAGTGGTCAAAAATAGTAAGAGCCTGTTTTTCTTTATGGAAGCATCTAAAATAATTGAGTTCCAAGGATGTTGGAGCAATTTCTTTGATTTCAGGTAACAAAAGCTAGAGTTGCTAATTAAAATCAGCCAGGATTTGGATTTCTCTGGTCTAAGACATTAAATTCAAACAAAATAAACTATCAAACAGCCACATTTTCTACTGCTTTCAACCTTATTTCTTCTGAATTTCTATTTTTCAATGTTATAATTTTTCAGACTCAGAAATGATAGTGTTGGTTATTTTAATGTAAGTGGTTTTTGCCTCTCTCTCTCTTTTTCAGTAGTTTATCTTGAAGGGAAATATTAGGAAGCATTTTTCTATTCATTCATGGCTGAAATGCTAAATCAAATAATTGGATGTAGTGAGTCTGAATTATATATACTTTCAGTACTGTTTGTTAAGTCTGGCCTGCTGAAGAGAACTTTGCTTTATGCCTGAATTTAATTTTCTCTTGCCTTTTCATTAAAATTTTATAAATTGAAAAATTTATTTAATAGATATAAAGTTGTTTCCTTTGGCAAGAGAGACATATAAATCAATGGAAAATATACTTTATCAACATTTATAAACAATGATTTGATTGATTCCATTGGATTATTTTTACCCATGGTACAAGCAAGTCAAATTTTGTTTTATACCTGATATTAGTCTAATTCTAGCCTTAGTATCAAATAAAGGCAATAAAACACTCAAGAGGCAGTATGATAGGTGAAAAATTCTTGTCTTTGAAGTGGCCAACTCTGCACTTAAGTTAATATTTTATTACTTCTTATGGAGTCTTTTTTCTGAAACAAATTACCTGACATTTCTTAGTGTCAGTTTCCTGTTTTTCAAATAAGACTAATAATTGCTTTCAACTAACATTGTCACAAATTACTAGACACTAACTAATGTAAGAGCTTGATTGTATATGGCACCAAAGGAAGATATACTTTCAAATATATTATTGAGTATACAGTCGCACTGTCTGTATTCATTTTGTCATCAAATTTTTTGCATGTATTTTCTGGAGAGGTGCATACCCAGGTTCTTTTCTCAAGATTGAGCTCTGGTAGAAATCATTGGTCATATGTGATACCGAGGATCAAACCAGTTTCAGCCAGATGCAAGCAAGTGAATGCCTTAACCTCCATATTGTCTTCCCAGTCCTCCACGCTATCCCCAGAACACCCCCATATTATCTCCCATACTATCTCAAACCACACACTATCTCCTCAAATGTTCTCATCCGTCTTTGGGAATAGTTTTTTGATAGACTATTGTTCAGTGCAGCCAAACAAACATTGAAACATTAACGTTGTTGACAAAAAAACAGCTAAAATTTAGGTAAGAAACTGACCTGCTCAAGGTAATCCACCAGCATGGAGATGAAGCATGATATTAATATTTGACATATAGTATGATATTTGCAAATATTATTTTAATAGCACATATTAGTGTTTTTTCTGATCTAAGGTATATTTAATTCAGGTTACATAAAAATAGTATGGAACTAGGAAAGTCACTTATTGGTCACATAATTATTTTAGGTTTTTGTTTTGTCTTTGTGACCAGGGCTTATTTCTGGGTCTATGCTCAGAGATTTGTCCTGAGGGACAAATCAGTTTAGGGAATCATATGGTCAAGTGCCTTACCTGATGCACTCCCTTCCTATTGGCCAACTAACTGCATAATTGATTATTTGAATAGAATAGATGTTAATATTTAATACAATTAATAGTTTTCTTTCCAATATTAAATATTGAAACAAGATAAAAATATGATTGTGTGACAGTGATAGCAATGATTATATTTAAATTCATAATTACTCCTAGTATATTACATTATTTTACATTATATTTATTTTTCATAGCACAGCGGGTAGGGCGTTCGCCTTACACGCAGCCAACATGGCCGACCTGAGTTCGATTCCTCCGCCCCTCTCGGAGAGCCCGGCAAGCTACCGAGAGCATTCGATATGCCAGACACAGTAACAACAAAGTCTCCAATGGAGACGTTACTGGGCCCGCTCGAGCAAATCGACAATCAACGGGAAGGCCTTTACCTTTTTACCTTTACCTCTTCAGTGTCACCCTCGAGAACATCATGCGATGACTAGAATAGGAAGGAATGGGAGTGAAGATAGATGGTCGGCAACTACACCACCTCCGCTTTGCTGATGACATTGTTTTAATAACACCAAACATCAGCCAAGCGGCACAAATGCTGGCCTACTTTGACCGTGAGTGTGGAAAGGTAGGACTACGGCTGAATCTTACGAAGACAATGTTTATGAGAAACAGCCTCGTTCCTGACGCCCCATTCACTCTCAACAAAACGACCATCTCGGAATGCAACAGCTATGTGTACCTAGGTCGAGAAGTCAACATGACAAATGACCTGGTACCCGAGCTGCGCAGGAGGAAGAGAGCGGCTTGGAACGCCTTCAAGAACGTCGAAGAAATAGCTAAGAGGACGAATAACCTCCGGCTCCGGGCACATCTCTTTGATTCCACTGCTCTTCTTGCATTAACATATGCCTCAGAGACCTGGGCCCTACGCAAACAGTATGAGAATGCTATTCAGGTCTCTCAAAGAAGAATAGAAAGAGCTATGCTTGGAATATCACGTTTCACTCAAATGAGAGAAAGAATCCAGAGTTCTGACATCCGTCGACGATCAAGAATCAGGGATGCTGTCTCATTTGCCAAGGTGTCGACAATCAGATGGGCTGGTCACGTAATGAGATTTAAAGACGACCACTGGAGTAGAGCTGTTACCGAGTGGATTCCACGGGATGTCAAAAGACCGCGTGGCCGCCCACCTACCATATGGTCAGACTTCTTAGTCAAGATCATGAACGATCGTTTTGAGGCCCTTCATGTTCCCGGAGCAAACAGATGCCATTGGGCTACACTAGCATGCGACAGGGACAAATGGGGATGTTACTGGCGCCCGCTTGAGCAAATCAACGACTAACGGGAAGTTAAGTGATTAAGTGATATTTATTTTTCAGGTGATTCATTTCAAGTTAATGAAGGTAAGATGTCATATCCCTTGCAGTTCCTTTTTCCTCTGTGTCAAAGGGAATTTGGGCAATTTCCTTAGATTGATTTTATATAAGTTTGTCACTCTTTGACAAAATATTTTTGGCATCTGACCCTGAAAAAAAAGGAAATCTTCTATTACTGACTATCCAATCATATCCCCTATCCCTCAGCCCCCATTTAAGAATTTTTCCCCCATCCCCTATACTCTTAGAGGCTTACTTCTGCATTTATAAACCCAATCCTCTGGCCATGACTGATTGCCCTAGGACAGAAATCAGACAGAGTGGAATTAGCCAATATTATGTGCTGAGCCTTTCAGATGATTTCTCTTAAAATATTAAATGGAATCTATTTATTGCTTTGCAGTATTATTTAGAAATAAATGGATATGGTTGACAGAAACATGAATGAAAGCTGTCAATATAGCTTAGTTAAGAGAAGGTGGTTTAAGTCTTAGAAGAGACATTCTGAAGGTTGGAGTAGTTTTAACAAGAGACATGTCAAAAGAAATACTGTACCTCCAGAGAAAGAAGAGAGGAGATGAGTGGGAGACAGAAATTGTTCATTTCTTCCTAGCGACTGTTGAAATTTATAATTTTTGTTTTATTGAAATCTCAGTAATTGTTGTCAACACTGAGAATAAATGGTTTTCTTAAAATGATAAAGTTCAAATTTTTACATAGTGGCTATATTTCAAAGTCAATTTCTTTGCAACACAAAATAGTAGATTTTTTAACATTAGTTTATAATGATCAAGATTGGAAAAGATATAATGAGAAGTTTAGTTATATATATATATATATATATATTAATGTGTGTATACACATACACACACTCAGCAACTTTAAAAGTTAGGTATTTTTCCAATAAAAGAAAAGAACAGTCAGAAAAAAAAGCTGGAAGAAGTCTGTTTATTAAGACAATTTTTAAAAATTCATTTGAGATATATCTGGTGATACAAAAACAGATGGATAAGAAGCAAAATCTTTGGTGATGCATCTGGATGTTTGCTCCATAAGATGTCAAACATGAGGATAACTGAAAATATAAAGCTGAAACACTTAAATGTTAAACTTTTATCCAGATGTTTGATGCGTATTATGCAAAAGTATCTTTGCACATCAGAAATTAATCATGAATGTCTAAATACCAATTATAAATATAATAACATCTATCATGATTATGCAAAAAGAAAGCATTAACCAGTGGTTAGAAACTGCCTAAGTAATGTATTTGTTAGCTGTAAAAATTTTTCTAATGTGATCAGTAGTAACAAGTAACACATGCAAATAAAGATGAGTATCTTAAAAAAAAGATGAGTATCTTGAGGGAAACCAACCAGACTAATGAGCATAAATTGTTTTCCATTCACAAACACAAATAAAATAAGTTTCCATTTACAAACTTATTTTTTAAGCATATATAAAGAAGTATCAATTTGCTAGAGGTTGTATAATACTATGGTAGAATGGAAAAAATGAGGTCTACAGAGAGCAGCGTAGCAGAAGGCATTTAGCTCACTGTGTAGGTTGTTTGGCTAAAAATTAAATCTAGGCATGAGAGTGGGTGCAGAGAAGAAACAACTACATCTTGGGCGGTTTAGACAAGAAACAAAGTTTAGGTACTCAACAGATAGTACAGTGAGTAGAGCATCTGCCTTGAATGAAGCTGACCTCAGTTACTCCTGAGTACTAATAGGACTTAGCCCTGAACAGCACTAGGTTTGTCCCCCAAATAAAAATAAACAAACAAAAAAATGAAAACAAAGTTTATAGTCTACACAACTAGAGATGCCACTGAGTGGTGCTAATAAATGCTAAAAACAGAATCCAATGTACTTTAAAAGCAAAACAATCTCTATGTTCACTGTTAATTATTTAATACTGTCAAAGAATTAAAAATTAGCCCGTTTAATAAGCTGTACTGAAATATTGATACACATTTTGATATATCTGTGTGTCTGTCTACTTCTAATAAAGAATATGTATTTTAGGCCTACTTATGTAAGAGTAAGTGGGATTCTAAGAAATCCAGTCAAATGTTCAGGACTAACAATTTTGAAGTAGGAGAATATGAGTGCTAATAAAACACTAATTCATATCTGACTCCAAAGAGCCCCAACTCCACATTTTTCAACTTTTCGTTCTACCTCTTAAAACATCAAAGCATCCAGTATCATTTTTGACATTTAGATAACAATTGTCTCATTAAAGTGTTTTATGGATCTTGAAGATAATACATGCTACAGAGGTACATTATAAATTGATTTAAGAAACAATTATAATTACTGAAAATACAGAATATGTTGGAAAATCTATTATACATATGAAAAATAGAAAGTGAAAACTAGGAAAAGATGGCAGATTTTTTTTGGTTAAATAGTATTAGACTTGAATTTAACTTTTGCCATCCAATTTTTGGCAAATAACAAACATTTATTTATAAATAAATTTGACTTTCATACTAAATTTCCTCTAGAGTGTCATCCATTTTGAATAACTTTTTTAAATCTACAGCTTTACAAATCTGGTTTTATTTTTGATACATAGAACTCAGTAAATGTAGAATTTCGCTCAGATGGCGAAATATTTTATATCTCTATGTCTTCATTTATTGACATGGAAATCTGTTTCTTTACCAATATTTCTAAGTTAAGATCAGGGTTGTATTTGATGTTCACATTTGTGAGGAATTTTACTCAGGCTTAGATTATGATTTATATATATTGGGTTAGAGAGTACAGTAGGTGCTTTCTATAACATGCACACACATTGCTCCCTGAGCACTGCCTAGAGTTATCTCTGAGCCCAGAGTAAGGAGTAAGTCTTGAACATGACCAGATAAGGCTCAACTTCCTTCCTTCCTTTACCCCAGCAAATAAAATGATCTTAATATCTTTCCAGACAGGGCATAATTTTCCCCTTTGTAAAATACCACAGAGGCTTTGGGCGGTATTCAGCAGCAGGATCCTCAAAAACTATAGTCTGTGTCTTTAGATAGAAAAATAGAAAATAATCTGCAGATATACTATCCACTTCTGCCTGGGCAGCATGAGTGACATGACTTTTGTAGCCTCTCAGTTCCTAAGTGCAACTTTAGAATACTTTGATATAAAGTATTCAATATATATTTGATATAAAGTATTCAATATAAAGTATTCAATTCCCTTTTTTTGGTTTGATTTTTTTTTTGCATTTTGGGTCATACCCCACAATGCACAGGGGTTACTTCTGGCTCATGCACTCAGGAATTATTCCTGGCAGTGCTCGGGGACCATATGGGATGCTGGGAATCAAACCTGGGTTGGCCGCCTGCAAGGCAAATGCCCTACCTGCTGTTTAATCACTTCAGCCCCTAGTTTGATTTCTAATAGAAACAGAAGTGTATACAGGGGAGTAAAAAGGGAATTGTGATTGTGATTTAGGGCATGGGGACTTCTCAGTGCTTGAAGACATAGGGAGTTTATTCTGGGGAATACTTAGGCAGCAGGGACAGAAGGTTCAATACTGGTGCTGGGAGTCCTCCAAATTTGCATACAAAGTGATGTTGGAGGAAAGGGGTGAACATGTGATGCTTGGAAACAAAACTGAGTCCTTGAAAATGCAAGGTTTGTACCCCAGACTCTTATACTACCTTCCTGTCCTGGACATTGTGTTTTTGTAGTTACCTTAGAATCAGAATTTGGCCTCAACCCGTTTTAATTGATTTTCTATTTTTGTGGTTATGTTAGAAAAGCTTTTTTTTCAGTATTGACAAAGAGCCCTTGCTACCAGGCATTAGTGCTTTGCTTCATAAAGGGAGAAATGAAGGAGATGGGGTTTGCTTAAAAGATAAATAATCCAGAAAAAGAAAGACAAACACAGAATGACCTTATTTATCTTTGGCATATAGAATAACTGGATGAGGAAATCTAATATAGTAAAGGAGGATTCCTAGATCACCCTTAACCCCATAGTATTGGGAAGGGAAGGACAGAGAAGAAAATAATAAAGGGGGAAAGGAAGAAGTTGAGAAAGGGGAGTAAGGGGGGAACAAGGGTCGGGGCATCAGTTATATTAGTGATATGAGAGAGTGGTACTGCTATATATCCAGGGCACAGATGCCCAAAGCACTGAAAACATGAGTTCTAAGTTGCAACCACCAAACTTTGAAATGTGTCTGTCAAGGGGGCAGGCTAGATCGTGGGGCTGGAGGGAAGATAGAACACTGGCAGAAGGAAGACAACACTGCTATTGGAATTTATGTTAAAATATATATGAAGTCATGAAATTTACATAAGTGGTTCTACATGGAAAACATCATGCTAAGTGAAATAAGCCAGAAAGAGGGACAGACATAGAAAGACTGCACTCATTTGGGGAATATAAAGTAACATAATGGGAGTCTCTGATCTTAATATTCACCCTTGGTCCTGGGCAAAGGCATCCCCTGTGGGAGAGGTGGCAGTTGAATGCACTGGCTTCTGTCTGCTTTGGGGGATTCTGGGGGGTTCTGTCCAAAGTAAGCACCCCTTCCTGGCCTGGCTGCTGCTTCCAATGTTCTTGGGAGACTGTGGGCACCACCTGATAAGGCAAAAGCCAGTTTCTCTTTAGGCTTGTCACTTCCCTGCCTTCCCCCTACCCCCTATCCTCTTCATTTATTTTATTTTATTTTATTTTTTAAATTTATTTATTTTTTTCTATTAGTGAAACACACTGTAGTGATGGCACAGCGGTAGGGCATTTGCCTTGAGCACAGTCGGTCCGGCAGAGCCTGGTTCGATTTTTCCACTCCTCTCTGAGAGCCCGGCAAGGTACCGAGAGCATCTTGCCCACATGGCAAAACTTGGCAAGCTCCCCGTGACTTATTCGATATGCCAAAAACTGTAACAACAAGTCTCACAGTGGAGACGTTATTGGGCCTGCTCAAGCAAATTGATGAACAATGCGGGGACAGTGCTACAGTTCAATAGGAGTCGAACACCCAAGAATAATTGAGATAAATACCAGGAGGTCTGCTCGAGGATTTGGAAGCCAGCCTCACATGCTGGGGCAAAAGACATCTCAAATAGAAAAGGGAACACCAAGTAAAGGATGTTTGGAGGACTGGCTGGAAGCATCCTGAAAGTAGACTATAGACCGAACATGATGGCCACTCAATACTTCTATTGCAAACCACAGCACCCTATAGGAAAGAGTGAACAAAAGGGAATGCCTTGACACAGAGGGGAGGTGAGGTTGTGGGGATGGAGTACGGGAGTGGGAGGGCTATGAGGATCATTGATGGTGGAGAATGGACACTGGTGGAGGGATGAGTACTCGATCATGTATAACTGAAACCCAAGCACCAAAGTTTGTAAGTCTACAACTGTACCTCATGGCGTTTCACTAATAACACACACACACACACACACACACACACACACACACACACACACACACACGTATATATATGCCTAAACCCCAACTACCAATAACTTTGTAAATCACAGTTCTTTGATTAAATAAAAATGTTTTAAAATGATAATAAATAATTAAAACCATTTGTATTTGTTGGTAAATAAGTCCTGTGCTTTAAAGTTCTCTGGCCATTCCATTTGATATATTGGTAAAGGTAAAGGTAAAAGCTCTCCCGTTGATTGTCGATTTGCTCGAGCGGGCCCAGTAACGTCTCCATTGGAGACTTTGTTGTTACTGTGTCTGGCATATGGAATACTCTCGGTAGCTTGCCGGGCTCTCCGAGAGGGGCGGAGGAATCAAACTTGGGTCGGCCATGTTGGCCGCTTGTAAGGCGAACGCCCTACCCGCTGTGCTATCGCTCCAGCGATATTGACGGTATTTTAACCACAGCTTCAGAACATGTCCAGGACTTTTGTCTTTCTTCTTTCCTGTTGCTACCTTTGTTCTTATCTCTTTTTAATTCTCTTATTTAAACGTGTATTTTTACTTTACCATTTGTGTGTGTGTGTGTTATCTTGGTTATTTTGAGGGCTTTAACTTCTACTGGGAAGAGCTTATTATTTTCTCTAATGAAGATTTCCCAAATCAGATTTTTGGTAGTTATTTCTGCTTCAATGTATTTTTGAAAGTGAGTTATGTATTAGGAAGTGAGCTCTTGTATTATGAGGTGAGGTCTTCCTAATATATAACCAACTAATTTTTAAGTATTTAATATATACAAATAAATTTTAGAATTCATTTTTAAAAATCAATTCATTTAATATTTATTAGATACCTAGAAGGGCTGGAGCCATAGCACACCGGGTAGGCGGCCAACATGGCCAACCCGAGTTCGATTCCTCCGCCCCTCTCGGAGAGCCCGGCAAGCTGCCGAGAGTATTCGATATGCCAGACATGGTAACAACAAAGTCTCCAAGGGAGACGTTACTGGGCCCGCTCGAGCAAATTGACGATCAACGGGAGGGCCTTTACCTTTTACCTAGAAAAGACCTAGAAAAGTGGTTTCAGGAAAGGCAAGTAAGTGTATTTGGTAAATTCATAAAAATTCTATTCCTTCAGTTTTGTTGCTTAAATATTCCCATCAAAGATGTTATCTTGGGAAGGGAATGCTGCTTCCTTTACATTCTCATTTGAAGTAGAAAGTGTGAAAGCCCCAGTTATATTCAGTAATTGGCTGTCATACACTATTTAGAATGCTGCTTTGAAGAAGACCCATTGCTTTCTCACTGTTCCCTTTTTGCACCACAAAATACTCGACATGGACAGATCAAAGTGGAATGTTTATTTTTATTGCTTCTTTCTCATTTCTGATTCTTATTCTAATCTCCTTGGAGTAGAGGTCAATGATTTGAAGCACAAAATAGAATTGGAACAGAGATGGATTGTGCCTCATAGTTGACCAGTAGACTAAAGCAGGACATAAAAGAAATAAATTGTAATATTGTAATTATTGGCGGAACATATAGCTGAGAAAGTATTTATATAACTGAAAGGAGGAAGTTACCATCTGAGCAAAGAAAGCATTAGGAAGAGGGAAAAGAAAAGAGCAAGATTTTCTGCTAAATTTGTTTTGAATGCTTGTGAACTTATTTTTTGCATGCTGTAGTCAAAACTAGAGTTTCTCCTCACTAAAAGATTACTTTCCCTTGACTTCTGGGTATCAGTGCCTCTCAAAGAGGGAAGTTTGTCTGTAAGGGGACTGAACTTATTTTGCAGGCTCTGGAGAGAGTTAATTTATATCAGAATAATTTTCTAAGCTAAATTTCAAAACTCTTGAAATTACAAGGATTTCATATTAAATATACAGATACAAGTATACACATACAGGCACATATATGCATATGCACACACACACACACACACACACACACACAAGATTTTGTTTCTGCTATCTTCACAGAACGGGAGCAGATGGTAAACATTTTTTTTCTTCCAGAATCCTTGCAATGCAAACTCCTTAACCTCATAATATATCTCTGGTACTTTTTTTAATCCACATATTTCACATGGCAAATACCTAACTATCCTTTATGATTCTGTCCTATAATACAGCCTTGTTTGATTAAAGAATCATCTTGATTTTACCATTCTGGTTGCTCCAAGGAAGAGTTGGATGTGGATCCATTTCAAATTTCACAGTTACACAAGTGATTTTTTTAATCATCACCTCATCATGCATGTGTGTACCTTTTTCTTTATGCCATAATCCTGTCAACACTTTCTCTGCCCACAATACTGCAATAGTTTGTGATGGAAGTTTTCAATAAATATCTGTTGTATGAATGATACAAAGCACATATTGTGAAAATGCTTACTAGGATCCTGACTTAATTGTGTTTGGGAGAAGCATTAATAGGTCATAATATTACTTAAAATTTTTTTATATAATATGCGCAATTGATTACTTTGTATGGAAATTGTTATAGCTCTAGGGAACTAGTAGGTATTTGGAAATCAGGAACCATCTCCCTGAAATCATATAGATAGTTTCTAGTCTATTTTCCAGTACACTTCAGAGTAGAACCCATGATGACTAGAGAAAAAAATAGCACAGAACTACTAGGGATGGGATTTAAAAAATCTAGTATTCTGGTTCAGTTAATGTTAGATAAAAATATATCTCAATATTGGAGCAAACACCTATTTGCTAGGGCTGGTCACAGTCACGGTCACGGTCCTCCCGTTGTTCATCAATTTTCTCGAGCAGGCCCAGTAATGTCTCCATCATGAGACTCGTTGTTACTGTGTTTGGCATATCGAATATGTCATGGGTAGCTTACAAGGCTCTGCCATGCGGGCGAGATACTCTCGGTAGCTTGCCTGGCTCTCTGAGAGGGGCAGAAGAATCGAACTCGGGTCAGCCATGTTGTAGCCCTTTAATAACAGCTAAGTAACAAGGTCACAGATCACCACAGTTACAACTTCTGTCTCAGTACATCCTAGTTTGACAAGATATCTCCATACTCAGTGACTGAACCCACAATTTCTTTTCTTTTTTTAATTTTATCGAATCTCCATGAGATAGTTACAAGCTTTCATGTTTGGGTTACAATCACAATGATCAAACACCCATCCCTCCACCAGTGCACATTCCCCACCACCAATATCCCTGGTATACGCACCCCTTTTCCACCCTCCCCCTGCCTCCATGGCAGACAATATTACCTATAATCTTTCTCTAATTTTGGGCATTATGGTTTTCAATACAAATACTGAGTGTTTATCATGTTTGGTCCTTTATCTACTTTAAGCACACATATCCCATCCCGACTGATTCCTCTAGCTATCATTTTTTAAAAAATTTTATTTATTTATTTATTTATTTAAATTTTTATTGGTGAAACACCATGAGGTACAGTTGTAGATCCACAAATTTTTGTGCTTGGGTCTTGACTATACAATGATCAAACACCCATCCCTCCACCAGTGCCCATTTCCACCACCATGGATATTATCCCTCCCACTCCCATCCCCCCCATCCCACCCTGCCTCTGTGGCAGGGCATTCCCTTTTGTTCTCTTTCTCCTTTTGGGTGTTGTGGTCTGCAAAATTGAGTGGCAAACATTGAACCCACAATTTCAAACAGTGATTTGGTTTAGTTGGTATGGAATTTTGCTTATTGTATAGTGATTCATCAAGAAAGCTATGAAGTTGCTTATTCTAAATATTCCCTATAGCTTTAAGGAGTAAAACTTAAACTTTATAAAGTAATGAAAATGTATGCATAAAAATGCATGATAATTTAGCAATGATAAAATAAGTTTATAAAAATAGCTAGGTCTACCTATAGTTAGAAAAAAACATATACGTTATATATACCTTATATGATCTTCATAGTTCCCATCTAGACAAAAGAACAGGACTTCTTAAAAGTTTTCACTTGCAAACTCCTTTTTGCACAAAATAATACAAGAGAGAGTGCTGCCACAAATACCTTGGATGCATTATATGTAGGATAACACTGTTCTGTCCTTCCTGCATAACCTCAGGAATAGTTGATAGTTTATTGGACTGAGGAGAAGAGAAAAACACCTTAAGAGGTATCTTGCCCTTGAGCAGTCAGGAAGGGCTTTCTTATGTTGATTTGGCTACCTGACTGGATGGAGTGTCAGCCCAGACTAGAAGGGAGCTGGAGAAGGAGAGAGCAGGGCTGAAAGATGGACTACTGAGAGACAAGCAAGGGGAACATGTGCTTGAGAGAACCTAGGCCCTCCATAACATAAGTTCTTCTATGGGATAAACTTCCTTGTAATAAACTGCCACTAAGATCAACCGGCCTGGCCCTCGTCTCTTCCTTCGTCTGCCCTTGGCCAACAGCCGTTCCGATCCAGGCCACACACAGCGGCTCTAGGGCACCCAACGCAGGAGGCGAGATAGAGCCATCCAGAGAGCCCGTGAACACACAACCTTCAGCGTGCATAGTTTTCTACAATTATACAGTTTATTTTGAATGAATTTTTGTGTATTTCTTATTAATAAATTTTTACTATGCCCAGTTTTTTTTGTATCTCTACATTTACTAATATTACCACATAATATATGTGGCTGTGACCAACAGTTTAAGAATGTAGGAAGCATGGAAAGAACAAGATGTGTACTGTATAAAATTTTGTAGCACTTTATATAAAAACTCAATACATATTTACCCCCAAATTTTCCATTTTATTTCATTTTAACTTGTATATAATGTCTAGATAAAACACCTTTCTTGGTAGTCATTTTGGAAATAATAAATAAACGTTAGAATACTGTAAAAATTATTCATATTTCCCTTTTCTTCCTTTAGTAGGGCTAGAGTGATAGCACAGTGGGTAGGGCATTTGCCTTGCACACGGCTAACACGGGTTTGATTCCTCTATCCCTCTCGGAGAGCCCAGCAAGTTATCATGAGTATCTCACCCAGGGGCTGAAGCAATAGCACAGTAGATAGGGCGTTTGCCTTGCACAAGGCTGACCTGGGTTTGATTCCCAGCATCCCATATGAGCATGGCTAGGAGTAATTCCTGAGTGCAGAGCCAGGAGTAAAACCTGTGCATCACCGGGTGTGACCCAAAAAGCCAAAAATTAAAATAAAAAAGAAAGCTTTCTGTGGCATATTTGATATGCCTAAAACAGTAACAAGTCTCACTTCATATTCCTGGAGCGAGCAGATGCCATTGGGCTATACTACCACGCAACAGGGATGAACGGAGACATTGCTAGTGGCCACTCGAGCAAAGGCGCAACAGTGCTCTTTGTCCTTTAGTGAGGGTTTTATCTAATACTATACCATATCAGAGAAAATTTGAGAAAAGATCACACAACTTAGATTGAATACAATATATTGAAGATATTGTGATCTGTATTAGATGTGAGTTGTATAAATGTTTATATATTATATATATGAAAATAATGTGATTCATATATAAGTATAGTGAAGAAATTGAAGGTGTAATTGATTATTCTAAGACACTGAGAACTAAGCACCAGTGAGTCAACTGTAATGCTTACCATGAATTTTGTACTTTCAAACTTTCATCATCTAAAAATTCAAAATCATTGGGTACTGGTGTCAGATTTTGAGAAGTCCAAATTTCATGTATATTCTTAAGATTGACAGATTTGAAAATTCCATGAATCTTAGCTTATTCTATGATTGGTTGAAGTTTGTCATTTGGGAACACACTGTGGAAAAGGTTCCTTGCAAATGAAGGGGATTTGGGAGCCTTTCAAACCACACGTATGTGAAGGATTGGTGATAACTAGGTAACACAGAAACTTAAGGGTGCCCTTTTTTGACTTGCAGACAGGATTTCATTCCTGAATTGCCCAAATGTACTCATTAGTGCTGTTCTGAAGCATTTTTAACATTTTCAAAATCAATGAAATTTTTAGAGGAAGAGATAAGTTTGACTGACATACTACATGGTATAGTGTATAATTTCTTTCATCTCAATGTATCTTACTAAGAAATACAATTGGTCTCTATAAAAATGCTGAATAAAAGGAAAATCTTGTCCTACACCTGATGAGTTCTTGTTATTTTCACTTTTTTTACCCCCATTCCTCATAGTTTCTTCAGGATAATGTATCTGTGCACAGCCTGCAGACAACATCTGATGCATTTTTTAATCTTTAATGGGCCGTGCAAAATATAGGTAAATTGGAAATTTGTTTTTAAAACCCATTTTTGAAATACTTGTGAAAGTGCCATTTTCCCTTTTAACTTTCTTTAGAAGACAAAATCTCAGACTCTTCTTAACCACCTCCCTCCAATGTGTTCTTGTTCTGTGTCATTAGCTGAAAGGCTGCCTGGTAAACGTTGGCCAAAGTCCAAGATGATGATTGCTTTCATTTGCTCTGTCTTTGCTGTTGGCTTCCTGACTAATGGCTTCTGTTTTTAATGGATGAAATTTACTATGATTAACTCTCAGGTGATTAATAGATGGTGTTTCTGAGAGCTAAATAATGAAGAAGCAATTAAACAAATCTGATATGTTGTCTTTGCCACAAATCAAATAACACTTTTTCTTCCTATTTCTTGGACTGTGGTTTGGAGGTCAGAAGGCTGGTATAACTCAGGGAGTGAAGTGTGAGCAATGATTTTGTGAGAAACATGGGCCAAGCTATACCATGGAACATTTTTTTTAAAATCAAGTTCACCTGGGATTTGAATTCTTACAAATTTTTATTTGAAAAATAAACAGGTAACTTAACTCATGAGCCCATTTCTTCATTGCTAAAACAAGATTGATATACAGCTTGTAGATTTAAATAACTATTAATGAAAATTAAATGACACAATGTGTGCAAAGCATCTTAAAAATGACAAGCACATAGACATCAGTCAGCATATGTTTATTTCAAGGCTCTCCCTTTTTCCCAGTCTCAAAGCTCAGTGTTTTCCTATATGGAGCAAAGGACTGGTAAATATAGGAACACTTTTTTTCTTTACTTACTGAAACCATGCTTAATTTTATTTTTACCACTTAAAGATAAGAAATAGGAACTGGGACTAGAGAGACAGTTAAGGAGCTTGCCTTGATTATAGATAACGCAGTTTGATCCTTGGCACCACATATGATACTCCAAGTGTGACGTCTGAGTACTGAGTCAGGTGTAAGCTTTGAGAACTTACAAACTTTCTGTAAGTTTTTGGCCCACTCCAAGTTAATAATAATTGCATATTTCAACATTGTTAAACTGGCTGGAGTGATAGCACAGCGGGTAGGGCGTTCGCCTTGCACGCAGCCAACTTGGCCAACCCGAGTTCGATTCCTCTGCCCCTCTCGGAGAGCCCGGCAAGCTACCGAAAGTATTCGATATGCCAAACACAGTAACAACAAAGTCTCCAATGGAGACATTACTGGGCCCGCTTGAGCAAATCGATGATCAACGGGAGGGCCTTTACCTTTTACCTAAACTGGCTAATTTCTTATAATTTTTTCTCATTAATTTTATTAATTGAAGTAACATTGTCTTATAATGTTATATAAATTGGTTGTATGACTTAAAATGTGTCTATATTACATTTTCATAACCAAGGTTCTAACTTCCTTCTATATCCATACAGCTTATTTAAATGGGATTTTAAAATGTAAGATCTTTGAGGCCAGAGCGATAACATAGTTGTTAGGGCACTTGCCTCACACAGTACAAAACCAAGTTCAATTCCTGACAGCAGAAATGGTCCCCCAAGTCTGCCAGGAGTGATTCTTGAGCACAGAGCAAAAGTAAATCCTCAAGAATAGCTGGATGTTCACAAAAAAATAACATAAAATTCAAGTTCTTATTTGTCTGAACCTTTTCTGTTATCAGCCATGTTTTCACATGTATCATTAATTAAAAACTTTTGTATAGTTAAACACTTTTCATAACATGGTACAAGTTCCTATTGAACATTTTGGTCATTTCTATTTTTAGGTTATTATGAATAAAATTGCTATTAAGCTTACATAAATCTTTTTGGATATATGATTTTATTTCCCTTGGGGAAAATAACTGACTGGCAATATATGTTTGATTGTAAGTGACCTACCCAACTGTCTTCAGAATGGTTGCAAGATCTTATATTCTCAGCTGCAATTGTGATAAGCGCAAAAATCTCTGCTCCTGGGCTGGAGAGATACACAGTGGTTGGATAGGACTCTTCTCTCGCACACAGCTGACTCAGGTTTAATCCCTGGCTTCCCATATGGTTCCCTGAACATTACCAGAAATGAATTTGAATGCAGAGCCAGTAGTAACCCCTGAGCATCACCAGGTGTGACGTCCACACACCAAATCTCTACTTCTTTCTGATCTTACGGGGAAAGCATCCAGTTGTTTCTTGTTTGTTTATTTATGTTATGTTGCCTGCAGGTTTTTCTTAGGTGCCTTCTATCTGTTTAGGGTGTTTCCTTCTGTTTCTTATTTCCTCATCACTTAATCACTTCACTTAACTTCCCGTTAGTCGTCGATTTGCTCGAGCGGGCGCCAGTAACATCTCCATTTGTCCCTGTTGCGTGCTAGTGTAGCCCAATGGCATCTGTTCGCTCCGGGAACATGAAGGGCCTCAAACCCTTCATGATCTTGATGAAGAAGTCTGACCATCTGGAAGGTGGGCGGCGACGCGGTCTTTTGACATCCCGTGGAATCCAGTTGGTAACAGCTCTAGTCCAGCGGTCGTCTTTAAATCTCATTACGTGACCAGCCCATCTGATTTTCGACACCTTCGCAAATGAGACAGCGTCCCTGATTCTTGATCGTCGATGGATGTCGGAACTCTGGATTCTTTCACTCATTTGAGTGAAACGTGATATTCCAAGCATAGCTCTTTCTATTCTTCTTTGGGAGACATGAATAGCGTTCTCATCCTGTTTGCGTAGGGCCCAGGTCTCTGAGGCATATGTTAATGCAGGAAGAACAGTGGAATCAAAGAGATGTGCCCGGAGCCGGAGGTTCTTCGTCCTCTTAGCTATTTCTTCGACGTTCTTGAAGGCGTTCCAAGCCGCTCTCTTCCTCCTGCGCAGCTCGGGTGCCAGGTCATTTGTCATGTTGACCTCTCGACCTAGGAACACATAGCTGTTGCATTCGGAGATGGTCGTTCCATTGAGAGCGAATGGGCCATCAGGAACGAGGCTGTTTCTCATAAACATTGTCTTCGTAAGATTCAGCCGTAGTCCTACCTTTCCACACTCACGGTCAAAGTAGGCCAGCATTTGTGCCGCTTGGCTGATGTTTGGTGTTATTAAAACAATGTCATTAGCAAATGCTGATGACATTTCCTCATAGGCTTTATTAAGAATGGAGATTGTAATGTCAGTAATTTTCTCCATCCTTGAGATACTATCTCTTTTTTTAGTTTAAAATAGCAAAATATTGTGATGAATTTTCTAATATTAAGTCAATTTATATTAGTGAGATAAGCCTACTTAGCCATATTGAATTGTCCTTTGCATATGTTATATAACATTTGGTAAATTTTTGCTTAAAATTTTGGCATTATTTCTCACCAACAATATTATTTCATAGTTTTTCCCCTTCCTTATAATTCCTATTCCTGACCTTAGAATTGGGGTATTTTTGGCTCATTGGTATTATGAGTTAGTGGATATTTTCTTTTTAGTTTTCTGAAAAGTGTTGTACATATTTGATAGTATTTGTCCTCAAATACTATCATAGAAACAGAAAAGCCATTTGGATATACATTTTTTAATATAAGTTCAATGTATTAATCTTAAAATCTGCTTTTTAAAAATGTACTTTGATAATATAAATATTCGAAGAAACTGACCTATTTTAACTATTGTAGCATATAATGGCATAAAGGCAATCCCATGATAATTCTTTTAATATTTTTAGAATCTTGGTGAATTTGTGATGCGAGTGCTGCAGGTGACTTGGATGAAATGGGATTGAAAGCAGCAGCCCCAGAAAAAGATTGCTTCCACCTCTCTGCTTAATGGGACCTCGGTCATCAAGAGAAATTTTTGTGGTAGATTAAAAATTGTCAAGTTTGATGGAACTGGAGTGAGACTATAGCAAGTAGGGTATTTGCACTGCATGTGTCTGACAGAGGTTCAATCCTGGCATTCCATGTGGTCCCCTGAGTGCCACTAGGACTAATTCCTGAGTGCAGAGCCAGAAGTAAGCACTGAGCACTACCAGCCATGATCCAAACTGTATCACTGTATCACTGTCATCCTGTTGTTCGTCAATTTACTGGAGCAGTCACCATTAATGTCTCTATTCCTCCCAGTCCTGAGATTTTAGCTGCCTCTCCTTACTCATCTTTCCCAAGGATTGGAGGCTCTTTCAGGGTCATGGGAATGAGACCTGTTATCGTTACTGTTTTTGGCATATAGGATATGCCACGGGTAGCTTGCCAGGCTCTGCCCATGTGGGTGGGATACTCTCAGTAGCTTAGGGGCTCTCTGAGAGGTATATATACAATACTATTATTATATATTCTATATATTATATATAATTTGTTGCCTAATGTCTAAACCCAATGAAATATGGTGTGGTGATTATGGAAAATGTGTAGGAAGTGTCTTATGATGTGTCCGGAAAGCGGCCTGGAGCATGGCAGCGGTTGGGCAGTAGAAGTTAGCTGCTGGGGCTGGGTCCCTTGGGGCGGGGGGGCTCTCACCCGCACCCTCCTGGGGTGCCTTAAGTGAAAAACTGCCTGGCGCAGAGTCCAGTGACATGGTTGTGGGAGCCGATTTTATGTTCCCTTCAGGAAGAAGCAGTCTGAGTTCTGGAGGGTGGCTGATGAGGTGATTATCTGGCACCACAGGCAGGGAGTGGCTTATGGGTATAACCCCTGGGTTGCCAGAGACTGGGGGAAGCAGGCAGAGGATCTCTACTCCCGGGTCCCACTGAGCCCAGAGTCTAAGGTCACAAATGGGACCCAGGGAGACCCAGAGTGGGGCGGATGAGAGCCCTCCTTGCCCCAAGGGGCACGGTCCTGGCAGCCAACCTCAACTACCCGACTGTCACCCTCCAGGCCACTTTCTGGATGCTCAGGCTGAGCTTCATGCATGAATGAAGTCCCATGGAACCCAGGTAATGTGGATCCAAACAAACATACAAAAATCACCACCACTACCAGCAATTATCAAGTTTGCTAGCAGTTGGGCTGGAGCAATAGCACGGAGGTAGGGCGTTTGCCTTGCACGCAGCCAACATGGCGACCCGAGTTCCATTCCTCCGCCCCTCTCGGAGAGCCTGGCAAGCTACCGAGAGTATCTCGCCCGCGCGGCAGAGCCTGACAAGCTCCCCGTGATGTATTCGATATGCCAAACACAGTAACAACAAAGTCTCCAATGGAGACGTTACCGGGCCCGCTGGAGCAAATCGATGAACAACAGGAGGACAGTGACAGTGACAGTGACCTCTGCAGCATGGATGCTAGCAGTCCTACAGGTCAGCGGTCAAGCTGGTATGAAGTCCATTTGATATATATTCTTGTAATAAGAACTGGGCCCCACTGCCTGAGTATGTGGGAAACCATGGATTCAGCCTGATATTAGGGATTTTTCTTGCAGAAAAGTAAATGTCAGTTCTAACCATGCCCAGGTTTTCAAGGAATATCTCCTTCCCTCACAGAAAATAATTCCAGGAGCAAATAAAGCACAGAGTAAATCATTTTATTTTGAGATTTCTCTAGAGAAATATGAGAGGAGAGAGAGAGAGAGAGAGAGAGAGAGAGAGAGAGAGAGAGAGAGAGAGAGAGAGAGAGAGAATACCAAAACAGGCTTGATCAGAGGGGGTAAAGCCTAGAGTACACATATCAGGTAGAGAAGACAGATAATCTCCAAGACAGAGAATCTGGCAGAGAGGAAGAGAATAAACATAAGGATTACATATATCAAGTAGAGATGCAGAGCCTATCTCCAAAGTGGAGAATCGAATTTACATTGCTTTATGATATAGATTTTATAGTAAGACTTTTCTCAAACTGCCCATCTGTACCATTCTATATAACCAGGCGTATAGTCTTGATACCCAAGGGTCAAGAGTCTTGAGTTCTTGATGATCTTTCTCATATTTTTGTAATAAATTATCTTTAGATTCTCTTGAAGCTTCTCCTTTTCTGGGAGTTCACCCTGCTCTCTAGGATGCCTCACTATCGGCGAGGAAATCGCTTTTTGCTGTTCAGTGGAATGTTATACTCACACCTGTGGGCTACCTTAGGGTTAATGACCAGGCAATTTCTTTCTATAGTTTTATTATTTCCTGGCAAACTCATTACTAGAGACCACCACAAATCTATCTGCCTGCAACTGTTGCCAATGATAGATATTGATGATATCATTATGAGACCATTCTTATTTTCTAACATAGAGATTTAAGCATTACAATTTTTTACTGAGTACTATTTTAGCAACACAGTTTCTCTCACAATCTGGGTTTCATTTCTATTTCATTCAACATACATTTTTATTTCTTATATTTATATTTATTTAGAAATTTGTTATTTAATTTGTTTATTTGGAGATTTTCTGAAAATCTTTCTTTAGTTTTGATTCTAATTTATTCATGTTGTTATCACATAATACATTTTTCATATTCAATATTTTAAAGTTTATTGATACTGTTTTATGTACCAGTACATTATCTAACTTGGAATTTTTCGATGGGCATTTGGAAATAAGTTTCCATACTACTTGTGTGAGTGTTCTATATGGTTGGTAGTGCTTTATTTATTTATTTATTTATTTATATTTTACTTTTTGGGTCACACTGACTGATGCACAGGTTTTACTCCTGGCTTTGCACTCAGAAATTACTTCTGGCAGGCTCAGGGGACCATATGGAATGCTGAGAATTGAACCCGTGTCAATTGCATGTAAGGCAAATGCCCTATCCACTGTACTATTGCTCCAGCCCCTCTTCTGTATTCTTAATCACATTTTATTTATATCCATTCTTAAAATGGTGCATTGAATGTCCTAGCATAATTGACATTGTTTTCTTTTTCTATAAGTGGGGCTGGAGCGATAGCACAGCGGTTAGGGCGTTCGCCTTACAAGCGGCCAACATGGCCGACCCGAGTTCGATTCCTCCGCCCCTCTCGGAGAGCCCGGCAAGCTACCGAGAGTATTTGATATGCCAGACACAGTAACAACAAAGTCTCCAATGGAGACGTTACTGGGCCCGCTCGAGCAAATCGACGATCAACGGGAGGGCCTTCTATAAGTAGCTTGATTAGTTTTTGTATTACATACTCGGTATGAGGTGAAGAGCTTTATTTTTCCCTATATATCCTTAATAAAATTTATTTTTAATATTTAAAATTAACTTTGGTAATTTTATCGCTGGAGCAATAGCACAGAGGTAGGGCGTTTGCCTTACAAGTGGCCAACATGGCCAATCCGAGTTCGATTCCTCTGCCCCTCTCGGAGAGCCCGGCAAGCTACCGAGAGTATCTCGGTATGGCAGAGCCTGGCAAGCTACCCGTGACGTATTTGACATGCCAAACACAGTAACAACAAGTCTCATGATGGAGACGTTACTGGGCCCGCTTGAGCAAATCGATGAACAACGGGAGGACTGTGAGAACCGTGAGAACCTTTTGGTAATATCTTGTTAGTTCTATAATTTTTTAAAAACTTCTAAAGATATTTATACTTTTGTTTTACTTTTTTATGTTCATCAGGGACATTATCATATTTAGGGTTCATCTCATCCAGGGATAATACTGATTCTGTGCTCAGGAGTGTCTTGTAACAATGCTCAAAGGACCATATGAAGGGCGGGGGAGGGGGAGAGAGTGGGTGAGGGTGGGGGAGTGATTTGGGTTAGCTGCATTTAAGGCAAATGCCTTACTTCCTTCACAACCTCTCTGGCCGCACTTTACATCTTGAAATTATTAATCTATATTCATGTAGCACTGATTCAAATCAGACTAATTCACATATAATGTGAATATCTTACAACTGATTAATTTCATTTATTCTACTGTCAATTCTTTATGCTAAGGTTATTTGTTTTACTTCTATAAACATAATACATGGCTATTATTTCTGCTTATTCAATCATTAGCTTGTAAATGTTTTTTTCTCTTTAAAGTAGTTAAAATAGGTTTTAATGTTCACACAAATATTTTTCATGATTACTCTTTATACTACTTTGAAGGTCTAAGTGTCCTTTTCCTCCAATGTAAGGATTTCTTCTAACATTTAATATGTGTCATGTTCTGAAGGTAAATGTCTTTCATTTTTATTTATTTGACTATGTCTTTATGTTAAGTCCTTTTGGAAAACTGGATATAGAATATCAGACCCCCCCTCTCTTTTATCACATTAAAATAATTGCTATGTAATTCTATTATATGTTCTCTAACATTAATTTTATACTGCCCTTTGTTTACATTTATTATTTTTAGCTTATCCTAGTACTTATCAATTTTACTAAAATGTGCCTAGGTTGGAGTTTTTTTTATATATATGCACCCTATTAAGTGATATATATATATATAAATATATATACAGTGATGTAGAGTTTCTTATATTTTCACATAGATATCTTTCATAAGACTATAAAAACCAGCTCCCGGAACTGGCCGCGGCTGCGCAACATCTTATTATGACATCTTATTATCTCATTTCTACTTTTGACAAACTGGCAGGCTACCGAATGTAGCCTGCCCACACGGCAGAGTCTGGCAAACTCCCCGTGGCGTACCCAATATGCCAAATACCAGTAACAATGATGGGTCTCATTCTCCTAAAGAGCCTTGAATATCATCTCAGGGCTTGGATGAAGGAGACGTTACTGGGGCCTGCTCGAGGCAATCGACGAATAACAGGATGGTTGTGATTTGTGATCTTTCATATATTCAGGAAAAGTTTGGAGTTGATTTGGAGTTATCTTGAGTAGTGAAGCTAAGATAATATTTTCATCCTATATAAAGTTTAAAAATAGAGAATGTAGCACAATATAAGAAAATGGGCCTGCTGACTGAACGAAGAATTCAGTAGTCCACTCCCTTCTGTCTTTTTGGACTCTGCTAATTGGAAAGATACGTGAAAGATTGCTGGGACCACTCTCAACTGTGAGACCGCCCTGTAAGTCTCTGCTTGAAGGATCAAGAAAAAAACAATGTCTGCTCCCAAAGGTATGAGGCTCCCAAAGAAAAAAATAGAGGTGAGTGATGAAGCAATCTTAGTTCGCTTTTATTTTCTTTTCTTTTTCTTATTTAACATGAATGCTTTTTTTTTTTTTGTTTAGGACAACACACTCAGTAAAACTCAAGGGCTATCTTTACTTCGTGTTCAGGGATGGTCCCCTGAAGTACTCAAGTAGTAGTATCCAAGAGGGAACCCAGGACTCATAAAAAAAGATAGTTCAAGTGTTTGAAAAGTCTTGCTGGCTGAATATATTCTAAAACATGCCCAACTGTTCTGGACTGCAGCCATGGAGATGACTCAAGAGGTGAATACATTCCTTGCATGTTTGAGGTCTATATTTTCTGGTACCATATGTCTTCACCCCCAGCACTTTGGGTATAGCTTTGGTGGCCTACAAGCATTGTTAGGCCTGAGCAGTCCTACATTGCCAGAAACTGTGTATCAAACCCTAACTCTGAGAAGAATATTCAAGAGAGCAACCACTGGACCTTTGAAAACTACTGAGGTCTCTATGAATGATTAAAGCTGTAACTATATAACCTAAAATTGTTTCTTTAGACCATCACCAAATTAATTATACTTATACTGATGTGCAATGATAACCATTGCTTCTAAAACTATTAATCATTGTAAAATTAGAACTTCATAGCCACTAAGACAAAAAGTTTATAGTTACTGCTATTCTATAGACCCTAATTTTAATCTTTCTGTCTCTGTGAGTTTGTCTATTTTAGATGTTTTATCTGAATGGATTAATTTAGTATTTGTCCTTTTGTGTATGGATTTTGTTTTACTCACCATAATATTCTTCAATGTACAGTCATGTTCTGGCCTCTGTAAGAACTTCATTATCTTAAAAGCAGAACATTATATTTATTTACATACATAAGTAAGCACATATCAATTCATTTATTGAATGCTACTTGAGTTGTTTCTCCCCTTTTTGTTATTGTGGGTAGATCAATTTGTAGTAAAGACTGGTTGAAAATGTATACAATCCTGCCTTTAAATAATTAAATAATTATATACCTAGGGTCATATGATAATTCTACATTGTACCTTTTGAGGAACAAATCGGTATGTTTTTTAAAATCACAGTAGTCACACCAATAAAGGGTGTCAATTTCTCTACATCTTTTCTCTCTTTCTTCTCTCTTTTTTATTAAAGTCATCCCAGCACGCATGAATAATACTTCATTATTGTTGTGATTTGCATTTTATAATGATTAATGAAGCATAATATCTGCTCAAATGATTGCAGGGCATTAGTACATTTTCCTTGGAGAAACATATTCAAGTTATGCTTCTATTTTTAATTGAGTTAGTTGTCTTTTACTGTTGAGTTATAAAAGTTCTTTCACATTCCCTTATTAATTTAAATATATATATGATTTGCAAATATTTTCTCCAACTATTTCAAAGACTTACAAGTTTTCTCTTTTTCACTTTGATAATTTCCCTTGGGGCACATCATACACAAACTATTATAATAAAGTTCAATCAACAATTTTTTTCTTGTTCATACATTTGCTGTCATATTTACGAATTACTGCAAAATTCAAAGTTATAAATTTTTTGTCTATATTCCTAAGTGTTTTACAGTTTTAGGTTATATTAAGACTCGTGATTCAATTTTTAAATTAGTTTTATATATGCATGAAGTATCTCCTGCCCCTGTGCCAACCTGTCTTCACCAGGGCCCCTGGGGGGTGGTTGAATCTCCATCCCCGCCCCAAGCAGAACACCCGTAGCTGAAAATCTCCAGAACCCAGCCACAGCCATGCTCAAGGCCACTCTTCACATGCTCGGACGAGCTTCACGCATAAAGAGGAACCCAGGCATGTGGGACCGTGGCTGAGATCTCCAAGCCTGCTCTGATCGGGGCTGGGCTTCCTCCACCCAGATCCCCAGTTTTCCAGTAGCTTGGCAGCCACATCCACAAACTGCCCTGGCGTCAAGTAATCTCATCAATGGCCAAGATCCAGAGACTATAAAACAAAACTCTCGGAAGAGAGCAACACCTGTAAAAGCAATTAGAGGCCTCCCCAAATGTCTCAGTTCCTCTTAGAGACCCCAGCAAGCTACCGACAGTATTCCACCTGCATGGCAGAGCCTGGCAAGCTACCCCTGGCATATTTGATATGCCAAAAACAGTAACAGTAATGAGTCTCATTCCCCTGACCCTGAAAGAGCCCCCAATATGCCATTGGGCTACGGTAGTATGTGACAGAGACGGATGGAGTCATTACTGGTGCCCACTTAGCAAATCGATGATCAGTGGGATGACAAGTGACATGTGTTACATGAAGTAAGGGTACAGACTCATTATTCTCATGTGGAAACCAAGTAATACTAGTAGAATTTATTGAGGATAGTCATCTTGCTGAATAGAGTTGAAACCTATGTTATAAAATCAACTGGTTTGGGTTGAAGAGATATTAAAGGGTTAAGGTGTTTATCTTAAATGTGGTAAGGTAAAAGGTAAAGGCCCTCCCATTGATCGTCGATTTGCTCGAGCGGGCCCAGTAACGTCTCCATTGGAGACTTTGTTGTTACTGTGTCTGGCATATCAAATACTCTCGGTAGCTTGCTGGGCTCTCCGAGAGGGGCGGAGGAATCGAACTCAGGTCGGCCATGTTGGCCACTTGTAAGGCGAACGCCCTACCGCTGTGCTATCGCTCCAGCCCTCTTAAATGTGACAAACCCTGATTTTAACCACCCCCCCCCCAGGAGCAAATGATAAACACTGAACCAGGAATAGTATTGGAGCACTGCAGATGTGTCCCCACAACAAAAACAAGCAGCAACTGGGTAGAACTGTTCTCCTGTTGTTCATCAATTTGCTCGAGCAGGCACCAGTAACATCTCACAACAAATTGTGAAACTTGTTGTTACTGTTTTTGGCATATTGAATACGCCACAAGTAGCTTGCCAGGCTTTTCCGTGTGGGCGAGCTACTCTCAGTAGCTTGCCAGGCCCTCCGAGAGGGGCAGAAGAATCGAACTGGGGTTGGCTATGTCAGCTGTGTGCAACACCTTACCCGCTGTGCTATTGCTCCAACCCAAGCATCAACATTAACAAAATAAGTTGATTGTGGTAAATTACAACTGATTTCTTTATTCTATTGAAGCATTCTGCTTAATATTGTGTATGTTTATATGATTTTTTTCTGTTTTTGTTTGTATTATTTTGGGAACACACCCATTTGTGCTTAGGAATCATTCACAGCTCTTTGATCAGGGGACACTCCTGGCAGGGCTCAAGTGACCATATGGGATTAAATCCAGATTGGCCAGTTCCAAGGCAAGTACCCTAGCCACTGCACTATTTCTCTAGCCCCTAAAATTTGTCCACTTTTTCTAGATCACAAAATGTGTTGGGGTACATTTGTTCACATTATGTTTTGACACTTATTTCTATATACATTCAGCTGTAACAACTTACTATTTTCTACAATTTTAGTTATCTGTTAATAGTTTGGTTATCTGATTTTAGTCGTTAATTATTTAATTTCAATTTAGTTACTCCTATTTTTAAATAAAGCTATTTTTTTTGCTAATTCTAAAAGCCCCCCCCCCCCCAAAAAAAGAAAGAAAGCAACAGAAGAACAAAATAATAAACAATACAAAACACTCTGACTCCACAAATCTCCTCCACCAGAGAACTGGAATTGACTTGGGGAGATCTTGTATGTTTGTAGTGATTGAACCATGGGGGTTTCCTACCTAAGGGTTGAGTGTTTTAGAATTGCATCCATTGGGTGTTGTTTAAGAGAAAATAGTAGGGACCAATTATTCTCTCCTCAAATAGCCTGACAGACAAGAAGAAGAGGAAAGCTATAGAGAGCTCACAACATGAAACATATGAACTGCTTGGTTAAAAGACGGTGCACTTGCGTGAAATTTAGTGTTTTAGGGCTGTACCAGGACTCCGGTTCTTAAAAGTGTATGTTCTTTAGGGAAACTCAGTAAATGGAGGCCAATGGCATAATGTCTAGAGCCTGGGGGATTATGCAAGAAACTGTTCTATTGGTCAGTCACACAGAGGTAGAGTCTACTTGTCAGAAATAGAAATGATGTAATCATCTGCATAAAACCAGGGTTTTCCGGAAGCAGTTCTCACAGTGCTCCTAGAGGCCTTGTGTTCCAGAAGCAGTGACAGTGCCCAGGTCGAGATAGTGGCTAAATGCCTCAAGGTCTAACTGCCAATGCAAGATGAGATTTCCAAGGTCTGCCACCAAGACGCTTGGATTCACCTCAAGCTTTGCATGCACCCTTCTCAATATTTTAAGCAGTATTGCCTGGTTGTAGGGTTGGAGCGATAGCACAGTGGCTGGGGCATTTGCCTTGCACATGGCTGACCTGGCAGACCTAGGTTCGATTCCTCTGCCCCTCTCAGAGAGCCTGGCAAGCTACCGAGAGTATCACGCCCACATGGCTAAGCCTGGCAAGCTACTCGAGATGTATTCTGTATGCCAAACACAGTAACAAGTATGACAATGGAGATTTTACTGGGCCCTCTCGAGCAAATCAATGAACAACAGGAGGGCAGTGACAGTGACAAAACAATGGGAGAGAAAATTCACTCCTTTAAGTCTTTGTAGTCCATTTCTAACTGGTTCCCTCCTGAAAGCTGACCCAGGACTTTTACCAGCATTATGCATAAACACAAGATTATTCATTTCACTTTTTCACTTCTAATATTTTAGCTATCCTTTTCTAAAAACCTATCTTTTTAATTATCTTCATTTTATTTTCACGCATTTTGTCCATAGTTTTCATTGAACTCAGCATTTTATTTAGAACTATTTTGTCATAGTGCTCTCAAACAACAATTTTTTCTTCTAAATTTATGGATTACATTCTCATTTTTGATGACTGTATATTGTTTCGTGATTTTAAACTCTGGTTTATTACAAACTGTGGTTTTAAGCTGCTGTCAAATTCTTGAATTCAGCTTGTTTTCAATGACTATCTTGTATGTGTTTCCAAGCTCTTCCAGTGTCTAGTCAATGAGAAACTACCTTTTTCTGCAACATTGTAAATGGTCATAGTAAAATCTCCTCTGACAATGTCCCTTCCCATCCTTACCCCCTAAAACACCTTAAACATTCAAACATACCAACATGTTCTTTCATTCCTGTAACACATACATTCTTGTCTATTTTTTGTGACACTTAATTTCAAAGTTGCTACATCAAAATGTTGTGTCTGTTAATACAAAATTCAGAATATTGGTCTCAGGATCAATTTTATTTTTAATTACTGAAACACCATGAGGTACAGTTGTAGACTTACAAACTTTCGTGCTTGGGTTTCAGTTATAAAACGATCGAGTACCCATCCCACCACCAGTGCCCTTTCTCCACCATCAATGATCCCAGTAGCCCTCCCACCCTCCACCCTATCTCCCCCACCCCATCTCGACTCTGTGGCGGGGCATTCCCTTTTGCTCTCTCTTTCTTTTGGGTGTTGTAGTTCACAATAGAGGTATTGAGTGGCCATAGTGTTCGGGCTATGGTCTACTTTCAGCACGTATCTCACATCTGGAGTGAATCCTCCAAACATCCTTTACTTGTTTCACTTCTCTATCTGAGCTGCCTTTTCCCCCAGCATGTGCTGCCGGCTTCCAAGCCATGGAGCAGACTTCCCAGTACTTATCTCAACTATTCTTGGATGTTCATCTCTCATTCTGTTACTTTATATTCCCCAAAAGAGTGCAGTCTTTCTACGTCTGTCTTTCTGACTCATTAACTTAACATAATACTTGCCATGTAGTACCACTTGTATGTAAATTTCATGACTTCATCTTTTCTAACACCTGCATAGTATTCCATTGCATAGAGTACCAAAGTTTCTTTAACTAGTCATCTGTTCTTGTGCACTTGGATTTTTTCCAAATTTTGTCTATTGAAACAGTGCAGCAATGAACATAGAAGTGCAGATGTCATTTCGACTGTACTTTTTTGCCTCTCCAGGATATATTCCCAGGAGTGTTATCGCTGGGTCAAATGGGAGCTCAATTTCTAATTTTTTGAGAATCGTCCAAACTGTTTTCCAAAAGGGCTGAACCAGTCGACATTCCCACCAGCAGTGAAGGAGGGTCCCTTTCTTGCCACATCCATGCCAACAGCAATTGCTTTTGTTCTTTTGGATGTGGGCCAATCTCTGAGGTGTGAGATGATGTCTCATTGTTGTTTTGATCTGCATCTCCTTGATGATTAGTGAAGGCCCTCCCGTTGATCGTCGATTTGCTCGAGCGGGCCCAGTAACGTCTCCATTGGAGACTTTGTTGTTACTGTGTCTGGCATATAGAATACTCTCGGTAGCTTGCCGGGCTCTCCCGAGAGGGGCGGAGGAATCGAACTCAGGTTGGCCATGTTGGCCGCTTGTAAGGCAAACGCCCTACCCGCTGTGCTATTGCTCCAGCTGATTAGTGATGTAGAGCATTTTCTCAATCCCTTTTTGCCATGCGAAATTCTTCTTTGAGAAATTTTCTGTTCATTTCATTGCCCACTTTTTTGATGGGGTTGGATGTTTTCTCCTTGAGGAGTTCAACCAGTACTTTGTATATCCTTTATATCAACCCCTTGTTGGATGGGTACTGGGCGAATGTCCTTTCCCATTCTGTAGGCTGACTTTGTATTTTGGTCACTGTTTTTTTGGAGGTGCAGAAGCTTTTTAGTTTAAGATAGTTCCATTTGTCTATCTCTGTTTTCACTTGCTCAGCCAGTGATGTGTCATCTTTGAAGATACCGTTCACTTCAGTGTTGTGGAGGGTTTTGCCAACCTTGTCTTCAATGTATCTTATGAATTCTGGTCTGATGTTGAGGCCTTCGTTCCATTTTGATCTTAATTTTGTAAATGTTGTTAGGTTTGAGCCAATATCTGAGCCAATATTTTTCATGTAGCTGTCCAGTTTTTCCAGCACAATTTGATAAATAGGTATTCCTTACTCCACTTCACATTTCTTGCCCCCTTATCAATGATTAGATGATCATATATTTGAAGGGGGCGGTGTCAGTATATTCAATCCTGATCCATTGTTCTGTGGGTCTTTTTTGTTCCAGTGTCATGCTGTTTTTATTATTTCTGCTTTGTAGTAGAGTTTGAGGTTGGTGAGGTTGATTCCTCCCATTTTCTTTTTCCCAAAAATTACTTTAGCTATTTGTCGGGGCTTATTGTTCCATATAAATTTCAAAGTGATTGCTCCATTTCTTTGAAGAATGTAATAGGTATAATTATAGAGATCACATTGAATTTATATAATGCTTTGGGGAGTATTTCCATTTTGACAATATTAATTCGCCCAATCCATGAGTAGGGGATATCTTTCCATTTCCTCGTGCCCTCTTTTATTTCCTGAAGTAGCGTTTTGTAGTTTTCCTTGTTCAGGTCTTTTACTTCCTTATTTAAGCTGATTCCTAGGTACTTGATTTTCTGGGGAACTGTTGTGAACAGGCTTGTTTTATTCATGTCACTTTCTTCTCTCTCACTCTTTGCGAGAAAGCCATGGTCTTTTGGTATTGATTTTATTTATAGCCTCCAACTTTACTATACAAGTCTATTGTTTCTAGGAGTTTCTTGGTAGAGGTTTTAGGGTTCTCTAAGCATAGTATCATATCATCTGCGAATAGTGAGGGCTTGGTTTCTTCCTTTACTACCTGAATGCCCTTAATGTCTTTTTCTTTCCTAACTGCTATTGCAAGTACTTCCGGTACTATATTGAACAGCAGTGGAGAGAGTGGGCATCCTTGTCTCGACCCTGATCTTAGAGAAAAGGCTTTTAGTTTTTCCCCATTGAGGATGATGCTTACCGTAGGCTTGTAGTAGATGGCTTTAACTATATTGAGGAAAGACCCTTCTATACCCATTTTGGTGAGGGTTTTCTTGATAAACGTGTACTGATCTTGTCAAATGCTTTCTCTGCATATATTGATATGATCATATGGTTTTTATCTTTTCTTTTCTTGATATGATGGATTATGTTGATCGATTTCCAAATATTAAACCATCCTCGCATCTCCGGGATGAATCACACTTGGTTATGGTGTATGATCATTTTGATGAGTTGTTAAATTCTATTAGCTAGTATTTTGTTGAGAATCTTTGCATCCGTGTTCATCAGGGATATCAGTCTGTAATTTTCTTTTCTTGTATTGTCTTTGTTTCCTTTTGGTATTACAGAGGTATTATCTTCATAGAAACTATTGGGAGAGTTTCTGTTTCTTCAATTTCCTGGAAAAGCTTGAGAAGAACTGGAAATAGGTCCTCTTTAAATGTTTGGAAAAATTCGCTAGTGAATGCATCTGGACCTGGGCTTTCGTTTTTGGGAAGACTTTTGATTACAATTTTAATTTCCTTTATATTAATAGGACTATTCAGGTATTCTAGATCTTCTTGATTCAGCCTTGGGAGATTTCAGGAATCCAGGAATTTATCCATTTCTTCTAGGTCTTTTTTTTTTATTTTAATTTATTTCTTTATTGAATCACTGTGGGAAAAGTTACAGAGCTTTCGGGTTTAGGTCTCAGTCATGTAAATATCAAACACATTTCCCTTTACCAATACTTATTTTTAACCGCGAACCCCAATAGAACCCCACCTCCCACCCCTCCCAATTCCTGTGAGATAGATGAGTTCTAGTTAATACTCTATCTACTTTGACTAGATACATTGTTTCGATAGAAGATGCACCATTATTGTTTAGAGTCTACAACCCCTCCCCCCCAATCAGACATGCTGAAACAGCGTTGTGAAATGATTTGCTTTCTACAGCTGGGTTTAAGAATAAAATGATGTTGCGCGGCCGTGATAGCGGCCGCGCAGTTCTGGATTTCTGCTATTTTACTTATTAACCCTGGAAGTATTTCTATTAAAAGTTAGATAGTTAAGAGATTGGTTTCTGTGCTCTGGAGTTGTGGCCGTGCCGGAGAGCCGCTCATGGGGAGCAGTTGGTGACCTCGGTCGGGCGTGAAGGATGGCCCAGAACGCCCCCCCTTCCCATGAGGTCCCTGCCGCCCCCACCCCCGGCTCAAACCTGCTGTCCACAAGGCTCCCGTGCGGCCGCCATCTTTCTTTCCAGAGAGGATTGGGCGAATGGGGCAACACCCTTTCCCCTCCAGGCAGGCATGCTGGTGCAGTTTAACACATAGTCCATTTGCTTTTCTGCTCCAAGCGGGTGGCTTTCTGTGCTAAGTCCTTGTGTTTCCGGGGCCGTGGCCGTGCTGGAGAGCCGCTCGTGGGGGGAAGCTGGTGACTTCGGTCAGGCGTGAAGGACGGCCCAGAATGCCCCCCTTCCCATGAGGTCCCTGCCGCCCCCACCCCCGGCTCAAACCTGCTGTCCACAAGGCTCCCGTGCGGCCGCCATCTTTCTTTCCAGAGAGGATTGGGCAAATTAGGTCTCTTGTTTTGTGGCATACAGACTTTCAAAGTAGTCTCTGATGATCTTCTGAATTACTTTTGTTTCTGTTGTGATACCCCCTTTTCTCTTTTATGATTCAGAATATTAGGGTTCTCTCTCTTTCTTTTTGAGTCAAGTTGTTTATGTGGGCCCTTTCTTCCTTCCTGAAAAATGCTTGGAGAGCTATAAAATTTCCCCTCAACATGGCTTTAGCTGCTTCCCATAGGTTCTGGTAGCTCATGTCTTCATTCTCATTTGTTTCCAGTTATCTTTTGATTTCTACCTTGATTTCTTTCCTGACCCACTCGTTTTTCAACATTGAGTTGTTTAATTTCCAGTTGTTTGATTTGGTTTTCTGCATCTGTACATGATTAACTTCTATCTTAAGTGCATCATGGTATCAGAAGATAGTTGATACAATGTCTATCTTCCTGATTCTGTTGAGGTATTCATTGTGGCCCAGCACATGGTCTATTGTAGAAAATATTCCATGTGCACTGAAAAATAATGTATATTCTTTTTTTTTGGGGGGGGGGGGGAGAAGGGGTATAATTCCTGTATGGATCTTTTAGCCCTCTCTCAAAATTAGGCCACGCCCACTACTGCAGAGGCCACACCTACTTCTGAAGAGGCTATGCCCCCTAAAAGTACTGGTGTTTGTGGGGGGTACAACCTGGGAGAAGGAGGAGATTGGGAGTGGGGTTGGTGATAAACAGAAAGAGACTCAGGGATGGTGGGTGGCCCAGAGTGCAGAGGATGCCTGGGGCGCATGAGAGGGGAAAGTGAAGTCTTGGGTTTGAATAATGACTGACCTGGGAGATGGAGAAAACTGGGTGCAGCCGGTATCTCAATTAATTTTTTTAAAATTTTTTTATTATTGAAACACCATGAGGTACAGTTATAGACTTACAAATTTGTGTGCTTGGATTTCAGTTATACAATGATCAAGTACCCATCCCTCCACCAGTGCCCATCCTCCACCACCATGGGTCCCAGCATCCCCCCACCCACCCCCCCGTCCCACCCTGCCTCTATGGCAGGGTATTCCCCCTTGTTCTCTCTCTCTTCTTTTGGGTACTGTGTTTTGCCAGAGAGGCATTGAGTGACAATCATGTTTGGTCTATAGACTACTTTTAGCATGCTTCTCCCACCCTGGGAGGGTCCTCGCAACACCCTTTATTTGGTGCTCTCTTCTCTATCTGAGCTTCCTTTTCACCTAGCACGTGTGGCTGGCCTTCAAGTCATGGAGCAAAATTCCTGGTACTAATCTCAGCCATTCCTGGGTGTTACTCTCCCGTTTTGTTGCTTTATGTTCCGCAGATGAATGCAATCTTTCTGTGTCTATCCCGCTCTTTCTGACTCATTTCGCTTAACATGATACTTTCCATGTAGTACCACTTGTATGTAAATTTCATGACTTCGTCTTTTCTAACAGCTACATAGTACTCCATTGTGTAAATGTACCAAAGTTTCTTTAACCAGTCATCTGTTCTCGGGCACTCAGATTTTTTCCAGATTCTTGCTATTGCAAAGAGTGCTGCAATGAACAAACAATTGCAAATGTCACTTCGACTATACCTTTTTGCCTCTCTGGGATATATTCCCAAGAGTGCTATAGCTGGGTCAAATGGGAGATCAAATTCTAATTTTTTGAGAATCGTCCATACTGTTTGACAAAATGGTTGGACCAGCTGGCATTCCCACCAGCAGTGAAGGAGGGTCCCTTTCTCGCCACATCCGCACCAGCATTGGTTTTTTATCTTCACTTTTTTATGAACTTTTTGATTTGGAGAAAGTTATTTTATTCTTCAATCCTTTAGTTTCTTTCAATTTCGATCAGATGTCCAATAATTTGCCTCATATAAATCTTTGTACAGTTTAATAAAGAACAAAGGAATATAGTCCCCTGCATTTACTAAGTAGTCATTAAGCTATACCTGCTTTGTTTATTTTTATTACTATAACCTAATTGAATTTTTATTTTTTATCTGAAAATTGAGCATTATGTTGTACAATAATACTATTGTGTCATACAACTTTCTTTACAAAACATCAACAATTTTAATACTGAAATTCAGAATCCAGTTTACAGGTTACAAAGTGTATAGATAACCTCCCAAAGATACTTCAAATGTGGGTGTAGTTTTCCCATTCTGTTTATAAAGAAAATAATGCCATATAAAATTTCCATCACTTCTGTGTAGTCAGGAACAGTATCCATGTCTTCTTACATTTGGTATTGCACTTTTCATAGTGCACCATTTAAATACTATCATAGCAGACTGGATCAGCTAACCCATTTTTATTCTTTAGGCCAATATATACAAATAGTCTCATGTTTTCCTCTCATTTCCCTTAATGCATTATGCACATTGTTGATTTGCTGGTTTATGTCCTCTTTGGCTATATTTCTGAGCATTTTTTTCATGCTGCATTTCATTTCATCATCCCTTGTCTCTTTTTCCAAATGTAGTTATTTGTTCTGTCTGGTTATGCTCTATGAGGTGTTATTTACAATACATACTAATTTAATCCTTGTTCAGGGAAATCTAAGGAACAATTTGCATACTTTTGCAGACCATTGAAAATTCAAGCTTGGAAGAAAGTATCCAGGAATAAATCTCCCTCTTTACTTTGACGAGTGCCATTTATAGATGTATTTTGCCTGACCACAAACCGAAAAGTAGGTACATATTATTTGCAAAATTATGATTGGTTGTAATAGCTATTTGCCATATACCTAATGTAAAGTATACTCCCTAATCACAAATTCTGGATAGGAAGTGAGAAACAAACACATCACACCTGGGATTTGAGAATGCCAAAACCAAAAGGACAAAACCAAAAACCAAAACCAGCATATTTCTGATCAACACATAAGAATAAGATGAAATTAGCATGGCAATGTACAAGATGGTACTTATCAAACAGAGTAGAAGCAGGTCTAACCAGAACTAGTGACTGAGAATCATGTCCACTCTACTCACCTCAAGACCTCCAGAAAATGTTCTGGATGTTCCTTTAGACTTCACTTAGTTTATAATTATGTCTTTGTCTTACTAGGATTGAAATTTTAATAAACATAAATCCACTCAAAATATTAATTTTCACTTCTTTTTTTAGTTTACAGTACACCCCTTTAATGGAGCTTATAAACTGATAAAGTAATTGAACTAGGTCACAGAAGATAACATTTGATGCAAATATAAAAAGATGTATTTATTTAACTGAAATAATACAAGGTTTACTACAGGGGGAGGAGTTCATGGAGATAGAGATTTCCTTTTGAAATAAAGACTACATCTCTCTCTAAAAGGGCATCTGGTCCAGATATCTGGAAAACTTAGTTCCCTTTACACTTTTCAGTGGAGAAAGCAAAGCTTAAATCTGGGAGAGCACAGCAGGTAAAGCATTGCCTTTCTTGCGGCTGACCCGGGTTTGATTCTCCTGTCCCCCTTGAGAGTATCTACCGAGAGTATCCCGCCCTCATGGCAGAGCCTGGCAAGCTCCCCGTGGAGTATTTGATATGCCAAAAACAGTAACAGTGTCTCACAATGGAGACATTACTGGTGTCTGCTCGAGCAAATCGATGAACAGGAGGACAGTGCTACAGTGCTACATCTTTATTTTACTTTATTTTCTCATGTGATCTTCCTAAGTAGACCTCTTTACTCTCCACTCTCTGCCTTCTTTGCTTTAGTTAAGATTTTGAATATGGTGGCAGAAATCATGTGGTTGAGTAACTTAGTTTTGCTGAGTCTGTCCTATTTTATGTATACAGAAAATGGGGGTATATGCTCTGATTAAACTTCTTTGGGACTTTTTTCTTATCAGTCTGGTGGTTTTTTTTATTTGATTGCTTGTCAGACTAAGACAACTTAAAGGGGTACAAGATGACTTTCTTTGCATCCCAACATCTACTAGTCATAGTAAGGGATACAAAACAGGATTTTGTTCAATTGTTTTATTTAAGTGTGTGTGTGTGTGTGTGTGTGTGTGTGTGTGTGTGTGTGTGTGTGTGTGTGTGATGCCTGGTGTTGCTTGGAGGCCACTCATTGCTTCTTGCTATGGAGTACTCCCTGGGGCCTCTGGGAAGTGTGTGGTATGGAGGTGGAACCGACTTTTACATTTAAAGCATTCACACTAGCACTTTAGCTATCTTCCTTACAACATGCTTTTTTGTTTTGTTTTGTTTTTAATTTTTTATTAGTGAATCACCGTGAAGTAAGTTTACAGATTTACAAGCTTTTGTGCTTGTATTTCAGTCATACAATGCTCGAGTACCCATCCCTCCACCAGTGCCAATTCTCCATCACCAATGATCCTAGTAGCCCTCCCCACCCCCAACCCCACCCCCCCATCCCACCCCGCCTCTGTGACAGGACATTCCCTTTAGTTCTCTCTCTCCTTTTGGGTGCTGTAGTTTGCAATAGAGTTATTGAGTGGCCATCATGTTCCATCTGTAGTCTATGTTCAGCATGCATCTCCCATCCTGAGCGGGTCCTCCACCACACTTGACTTGATGTTTTCTTTTCTATCTAAGCTGCCTTCCCCTGACACACACTCCCCTCCCCCTCAGCATGTGAGGCTTGCTTCCAAGCTGTGGAGCAAACCTCCTGATACTTATCTCTACTATTCTTGGGTGTTAGTCTCCCATTCTGTTACTTTATATTCCATAGGTGAGTGCAATCTTTCTATGTCTGTCTCTCACTTTCTGACTCATTTCACTTAGCATGATACTTTACATGTTGATCCACTTATATGCAAAGGTCTGGGCTTCATCTTTTCTAATTGCTGCATAGTATTCCACTGTGTAGATGTACCAAAATTTCTTTAACCAGTATTCTGTTCTCGGGCACTCAGGTTTTTTCCAGATTCTGGCTATTGTAAACAGTGCAGCAATGAACAAAAAAGTGCAGATGTCATTTTGACTATACTTTTTTGCTTCTCTGGGATGTATTCCCAGAAGTAGTATTGCTGGGTCAAATGGGAACTCAATTTCTAATTTTTTGAGAATGTCCATACTGTTTTCCAAAACGGCTGAACCAGTTGGCATTCCCACCAGCAGTGTAGATCTTCTGTGCAGGTGCAGCCATCTGTGTGCTCCCACGCTGCCCCCCACCCCCCAACGCCAGTCACCAGGACAGAACTCTGTGGGCACCTGCCCAGATTTCTGCCTCCATGTACCAGCCCACCTAGTCGCTGCTGTTCTTCTGTGCAGGTGCATCCATCTGCACAACATGCTCTTTTAACAACTGGTTTTGAAATAGCATAAAATGTATAAGGTGTTCAATCCATAAGATTACATCAGATATTAGTTAGAGCTTTGCCATTTGGTGGTTGAAGAGGGACCACAGGGTTATTTGTCTTTGGACTATCTCCTACCTTAGTTCTGAGATGGATATTTCAGAAGTTATTTTAGCTTCGCTGATGTATGGGAAAGCTGTGTTGCACATAGAAGTTAAGCATTTTCATTAGTCATGCAAATTGGGCTTATTAGCAATATAATGCCCCTGCAGAGTCAGGTAAATTTACTGCCTCTGTTTTGTATTTCTTCTGAATGCTGATTTAGAGGGCAGGCTCTGAAAAATTTTGTTTCATTTAGGAAAATGTCTCACTGCCTATGGTAAAGAAAGGGGAATTTTTGTAGATGTTTTAAGTTAAGCACAGTGTTAGATGACAGAAAAAGGTATAGGATCTTTTTCTGCTTTAGACCGTAGAGTTCCAAAAGGAATTAGTTAGTAGTGCCATTCCAAACCTGCTTTGTTTATAAACAACCCATAGAGGATGGTTTTTCAGTGAAAACCTCCAACTCTAAGAAAAAAGAAAAAAAATGGAATATTCTGTTTGCCTTATTTGGACTAATAAAATTTGCCAATTTAAGGACTATTTTCCTGGGTTGAAAGATTGGCTATTGCTAGTTGTGCACTAAGGGAAGATGGCTCTCTGCAGATGAGAGATGTTTGTGTAGAAGAAAATAATAGTAAAAAGAAAAAAAAGAAACATATGGAATAAAAGAATAGTAATAAGCAAAATGAAATTAAAACATCATGATCATTTCTTTGAGTTCTTCCAAAGCAAGAAAGAGTTTTTGTTTGTTTGTTTTAGCAACTAATGGGTAGGATAAGAAAGTCACATGTTTACATCTTAAAGAAAACATAAACATTTAGTTTACATAGGAAAAAAACAAAGAGTATATTGTTAGAAAATCTTGACTGAAAAGAGATGGCCACCAGGAAAGTAAATAAATTCCCTTTCAGTCCTGTCCCCTAAAGCAAACTCAACTGTATTTAAAAATTTAAACAAAGATTTCTAATTAAGGGGTTTTTTTTCTTAGAAATAAATTTTCTTGTGGGTGCAGACTAGAAAAAAGAATTTGTTCTTTTATCATATCTTATTATCTCATTCTAGTTTTGGACAACCTGGCAGGCTACAGAATGTAAGCTGCCCACACGGCAGAGTCTGGCAAACTCCCCGTGGTGTACCCAATATGCCAAATACCAGTAATAATTATGGGTCTCATTCTCCTAACCCTGAAAGAGCCATGAATGTGGCACTTTTTAGAATCTCAGGGTTAGGAAGAAGGAGACATTACTGGTGCCTGCTCGAGGCAATCGATGAACAACAGGATGAACGTGATCTTTTATCTTGAACTCAGATCCTTGTCCTCAAGTTTTTGTCCTTGACAACAAAGAACCCAGGTTCCTGTCCTCAAGAAGTCAAGATTGCAAACAATGGGGGGTATGGTGCTGCCAGCAGGTCAATCTGTACATGTGCGGTGAGTACATCAGCAGCCTGATGGCACCGTTCGACTTTCAGATATCCCCAAATTGCCGCTGTGCCTTTGGCCAGACCCAAAAAACTTGGGGCAAAGTTTACCAAGAAAGTAAATGGCCAAAAGTTAGGTATGTGGGAGACACACCTACAAACCACCTCCGACTCAGCTATATAATTGTAGGCATGGCCTCTCTGGTTCCTGATCAAACTGCTTAATGGCCATGATCCCAGAGACTCAGAAACGAATCTCGGAACCCAAAGGCTTTTGGCAGAAATGTGTCCTGTTCCTGCAGTAGGTTACTGGTGCTGGGCCACTCCAGGTGAGAATAGGTTTCATGCATTGGCCTGTTGCTTATTGGAATGTCAGATATGAGCCGGTGGTGATGGGGCAACTGCAGTCTCATGGGAAGGGGGGTGGTACCACTCATTCTTCACGCCCTACCAAGGTCACGAGTTGCCTCCCACGAGCGGCTCTCCGCCATGGCCATGGCTCCAGAGGTAAAAGGACTTAATCCAGAGTCCGGCAGCCTGCACCAGAAAAGTGAATGGATCATCCATTAAACTATGGTGTCATGCCTCCCCAGGAGGGAAAGGGTGTTGCTCCCTTCCGCCTTTTCCCTTCCCCAGCAGCAAGGTGGCCACCTTCTCAGAGCTTATAGGAAAGCCAGGTATGAGCCGGCGGTGACGGGGCAACTGCAGTCTCATGGAAAGGGGAGGGGGGGTACCAGCTCATCCTTCACGCCCTACAGAGGTCACAATTTGCCCCCCACGAGTGTTACTCCTGCACAACCTTAACACCAGGTGCAAAGAAACCAATCTAGTAATTCTCTGACTCTTTGCAGAAATCCCTCCAGACTTACCTAGTAAAATGTCAGAAATCCAAAATTGCGGCCGTGCAACATTATATGATTCTCATAACCAGCTATAGAAAACAAAGTATTTCACAATGCCTTTTCAGCAATTCTGATTGTTGGGGGGGTGCAATTCTAAACAATAATGGTGCATCTTCTGACAAAATAATGTATGTATTCAATGTAGAGAAGAGTTAATTCAAAATCATCTGCCTCACAGGCATTGGGAGGGGTAGAAGGGGGGTATTTTGGGGTTCTTGGTGGTGAAAAATAGTACTGGTGAAGGGAAAGGTGTTTGATCATTGTATGCGAAGACTTAAACCTAAAAGCTTTGTAACTTTTCCCGCAGTGATTCAATAAATAAATATAAGAAGAAAAACTAAATAAATGAATAAAATTATGAAAAAAAAGTAAGGTGGAGTTCATGCCCAATTTAATCAACTAATCAGTGTCTGAATAAATAGCAGTACTCCTACATTAAAAAAAAGAAAAAAAAGATTGAAAACAATGACCAGAGATCTAGTGAAAGAACTCAGAAGAATTTAGGGGAAAAAGAAGAATTTGAAAGGGGAAAGAATAGAGAGATGCTCCCAATTATGGGAAGGGGGTGTCCTAAGGAAAGATTCCAAAGAAGGGAGTTCTTTTCCTTTGTTACCATTATAACAGAGGGTACCCGGCGAGCACTTTATTATCTTTCAAGAATGTGAACCACTGAGGCAGGGGTCTTTGGATCGGCTTGGTCATTCAGATTATCAGCAGGCTTGGTCATTCAGATTATCAGCACAGCCCAGAATATTTAGGTTATTTGGCACCAGTCACAATGATCCTTTTGAATCTCCATACCGGTATTTTTCTTAGAGCCTTATTACTAGTCTTGCCCTGTCCGTTCTTCTGGCCCTATCAAAACATTCTATATATTTTAGATGGCCCCTAAGCATAAGACTTTGCTAGTTCCTAAATTTGAATTTGGCTCATAATTCTTCTGGAATAGTTTCAGTATGACAAATCCTTTCTGGAGAAAAATACAAAAGGATTTAAAATTTTTAGACATTTTGAAACCTGGATAATCCTGCCAAATGTAAAATGGCTTTGGCAATTTAGAAAAAATATCAGAATAAACTAAGTTTTAATTCTGCATTGGTGATGTTTTGAAATTTTAGGAGTGAAGAATGGATCCCCCTAATAGGGTAGAAATTGACTTTCCTATGACTATCACATTGGGAGGCTGATTATTTAATGCAGCGGTCAATAATAGGCCTACGGGTCCATGAGAAACTTGTTCCAACTCTTTAAAAATTTGGGATTTATACTTAGAATTAAACAAGATGACAAAAATAGTACTATTGCCATCTGAAAACTAGTTACCTAGTTAAACTAGTTTCTAGGGAAATATCTATTTACAAAACATAATCTTTAAACTAAAATTCCCATCTTTTCCAGAGGTCAAATGTTTAGCCATCAAACACATCCCTGACTTCCTTCATGTGAGTCACCATCTCCTCTGTCCTTGAAGCTCTAAGTCCCTATGCTACCACTCATTAGAACAAATACCTTCATTTTGTCTCTGTGTCTTTGGAATCCACAATCCATATAAATTTTCCTAAGTACACAGTAATTTATTTTTTCTTTTGCTAACCTGCAAAGGAGTACAAGAAAAAATGCATGGGTTTGGGATAAAATTTCCTTTTTTCCTGCATGAGATTCAAATGTCTAGAATAACTGAAGAGAAAGGCCAGAGAGAAGACGTACAGAAAATATGTGACTTTTTGCTCATAAATGGAGTCATTGCTGCCAGTGCATCTGGACATTTGCTTGCAGCTGTGGTTGTAATTTTTGCTTTTGTGACTATAATTTGTTTTAAGTGTTCCTCAGCAAACCTAAAATGCAAGACAAAATAACAAATTCTTAAATTTTATTGTTGAAGGTAAATAAAATTTTTCTAGAAAAAAATTTTAAAAGCATAAACAAACATTCATCCACCAGTAAAACAATCAAATCCACCAAATGAATCATATCCTATAAAATAAATGGGCAGAATTTTTGTGTTTATCCTAGAATTTGTGCCATACTTAGTTCACATTAGTAGTCTAGCCAGATTTTGTTGAATCTTTCAAGTTTATCTGCTATTTCAATAAATTCATTATTTTTCTCCCTGAAAAATACTATACCAATAACTTCTGAAGTTCATTCAATAACCTTTTGAACAAGTATTTTTTATGATAAAGAAGTTGAAATTCTAGTGTTAGCTCTGTATTGAGTATTTTATATCAATTAATTTAATTTAGTCTCCCTAACAACAGTGAGAGGTTGATATTGTTCATTTCATGATTGGGGCAAGTATAACTAAATAGAATTAGGTAACTTGTTCAGAGAGTTCATAAATGCTGAGTTGGCTTTGAAACCAAGTCTATTGATTTTCAAAGAACAGGTTCTTAATACCTAGTGATGTCGGTGGGCCCCATGGATGACTTATGTGAAGCAGGGAGAAAAAAGATGGTCACTTTCTCCCCAACCACCTCTGCCACCCAGGACCCAGGGTTACTGGGTTCTTGTCTTGCCTCGCAGAAAGGAATTTCAGGAGTAGTCAAGCAGTGAAATAAATAGATTTTATTTGGAGGATTTTTAAAGTGTGGAGGCGAGAGAGTGAGAGAGTAACGTACTCAAGAGACAACATGGGCATCTTCAAGGGGGTAGGGAACCCCTACACACATCCTAGCATTAGACACGAAAGCATGAAAGTACACATCTCAAGAGGGGAGATGCGGACAACACATGTGCTCGTGCACCACGAGGGTGCTAGGCCACGTGAGCACAAGCAGGACCTGGGCTCAGGCAGCATATACCGGCCCTTCCTTTGTTCAAGGTGGCCTTTATAAGGTTTCTCCAACCTGCCACTAGGTGGTTACCAGCGGGGTTGGGAAAGGTGATGGTCTTCTTTGAAATTCCTTTCTGGCCTTTTGTTTCTGCAGGAGCTCCCCTGGGTCTATTGCTGTAGATAGGTGAGGGTCTTATTAGGTCTTAGCTCCTGCTTTTCCTGTTTTCTGCAGGGCTGGCTTTTGCCATTGCCTTGGGAGGGGGGCCTTCCCTGTCTACCTACCTATATCACTAGTGCTATCTACCTTGAAGTTTGATACCCTTTTCACCCCAATCTTCTGTGACTCCAGGAAAAACTTCATTAAAATCATTTATAGTTTCAAATTCTGATAGCGATTTATATTTCACATAGTTCATCTTAAGTGTGGTGATTATTATATAACTAGTGTGAGAAAATTAAAAATCTAGCATCCATAAGTTCTGAATACCGCTGGGTATGGGTCCTCCCCAAAACAAATCTAATGGATATTAAATAAACACACTAAAGAAGTACAAAATTATTTTCACGAAATGGAAATTGTTTATTTGAGAAAACTATGTATTCCTTTTTTTTGCACCTAAATGTTTTTTTACTGTGTAGACAGTCATTCTGCTTTATGATTTTTTTTGTAGCTAGTCATTGAAATTAATTTTAGGTGTAGGGGTGACTCTCAAGCAGTGTGCGGAGTCCACCCTAGCATTCTGCAGCCAGTTTCTCTGGTAGTTCAGCGTGAGGACACAAGGATGTGGCATAGCTCAGATCCTGCAATGCTAATTACCTGATTGAATTACTTAGGCCACCCCACAGTGCTCAGGGGGGCTCCAGGGCTACACATGACAGATGTTTTGCCAGGGACTGAACAGAGGTTGGTCATATACTAACCTTGTACTATCTCTCTAGGAAATTCTGAGAAATTAAAGACTGTTCGGGACAAAAAGAATTTTCCCAGAGGTTCACATTATTCACTCACAGAAATGTTTTGCTGGAGAGTTTTAAAAGATGCTACCTTTTTATTCAACATTCAATGTGTTAATGATAAAAACAAAAGATACATTGCTAAAGCTAGGGACTATTAAAACTGTTTGACAGCTTGCACAGTTTGAAAAATCAGTAACCTGCCAGAATTCATACAGGCTGTGAAAATTCCCATCTTTTCCAGAGGCCAAGCGTTTAGCCATCAAACACATTGCTTTCTATGAAATGAAACATTATCAAAGAACTTTGATTTATATCTGAGATTCATGATACCTTTTCTTTGTTTGCTTTTGGGCCACACATAGCAGTGCTCAGGGATGATTCCTAGCTCTGTGTTCAGGGATGATTCCTGGAGGCTCTCAGAGGACTCTTAGGGGTGCTGGAGATCAAACACTGGTCAGCTGCATGCAAAACAAGTGCCCTTCTGGCTGTGCTATTTCTCCAACCCTCATTATACTTTCCTGAAAACAAATTACAAATAAAGCCTTTCACTTGTGAATAATTTTGATATTTAAAATACATCTGAAACAAATTTAGAATGTGCTAAACTCATTAGCCTTATATCATATTGAGACTACCATGAAAATCTGTGCATTATAGAAGTGAAATTAAACAAGAATCTGCTTGCCTGTTATATCAGAAAGCCAAACACTGTCAAAGAGGATTTTACATGAAGAGGAAGGCTTATATTGCAGCCCAAATGCAGTGAAAGCAGAAACAATGCTCAAATCTACCTCTCCCAATCCTTTGCTTCAAATAATATTCAGATGATTACAAGGAGTTTTCTCAATTTTTTTTCCTGAAAAGAGGTGAGTTTGGCGACAAAAAGGCTGGGGGACTTAAGCTCAGAAACAAACGGGTGGGAGATGAGGCTTTCTGCTTGTTCCTTCAAGTAGGAAGGAAAAAAATGTATTTACTGCTTCTGTAAAACAGCTCCTATAAGAGTATTAGGGAGTTAGACTTTTTTGCCTAACTCAATCAGAATATTGTCAGGTGGCCCTGTTCCTTTAGAGCTGTGTCATATTACTTGTCCCACACCAAAAAATCATCCATAACTTTAGAATCAGGATTTCTATAGGTTTATTTTCTGTCAACTTGAAACATTAAAAAAAAGAAAGAGAAAATTAAAAATAGAAGTTTTTTTAAGTCCCTTGTGTTTTTTTAATTAAATTTTTATTTTTATAAAGTAGTTCACAGTATTTGATTACATTTAACATTCAAACACCAATCCCACCACCATTACACCTTCCCACCACTTTATTTTGGTTATTTCCATCCTGAACCCCAACCCTTACCCCAAAAAGCAGAACCAAAATAATTTATTTTGTGTTGTTTGTTATGAATAATTTGCTGAAAATTATCCAAAAAAAAGGGTTTCTTAGAGGAGAGTGTGACCATTGTTGTATTTCACCCAGGAGCCATTAAGGCCTTCTGTAAGAGATTACTAATGTGTTGTTAAAGATTGAGCCTTACGTGCTTATCTTTTAATCTGTATAGATATATTTACCCTAAGATTGGTTTCCTTCTACTTTAAATCCCATCAAATGTGGTGTATTACTCTTGGAATATGAGTGGTGTGAGGTATGAAATGTCCAGGAATAGATTCACTCATGGGTGATGCTCTACCACAGCTTGTGGAGAGCATTCCTGAGCATGGTGGAGGTTGAGTTCTGGGTTTTTGGCTATTGGGGCTGGCTCTGTTGGGATGGGGAGGAGCCTCATCTCAACTCCCATCCACACCTCTGGGTTGCCCCAGACGAAACAGCCTAGCCCAGGGTTTTGCAGCATGGCTATAGTCCCTTGTGTTTTGTTAGCAATGGCATCATCTATATTTAATTTTTATAACATTTTCATATCATCCTTGGTTTATGTTGTATTATGATTGTGTGGAATGCCCATTTATGTTGCTTGAAATTAATAGATAAATCATATTTACTAATTTGACATCAACTATAATAATAGAAATAGTTGATGAATAATGATCACTTCCTGAATGCCTTATAAATACTATTTCCAATTATCCAGACTCTTTCCACGGAGTTTTGTGTCACCCTGTTTTACAGTGAGGTTTAATAGTTGACAGGAGAACTCAGAATTACTGAGTAATGAACTGAAGTGGGATTTTACATGATGCAAAGACAAGCCTAGTCTCCTTCTACTGTGTAATCCCTCTCTAGAGTTAAAAAAAAAAAACAAACAGATTCACTGCTGGGAAAAGAGATATTACTTAGAAGCACCCAAATAATTTTGAATGATTTTAACAATTCAGAAAACATTTCCTTCCTTACCCAGAGAATTGGACTCTGTACAGATAAAAATCATAGCTGAGCTGGCAGCCTCCTGTTCCTTCTGCTGATTATGGAGCTCCATGCCCCTCTGGGCTCCGTTCACCCATGGCTACTCTGTGGTCCTACTTACCCAGAGCTCCTGGCAGCCTGCCAGTCAGTACTGCTCCACCTTTGTCAGCCCTTCTAGTGGGGTCACAAGCTGAGATTCCCCTTGTGTTTTTAAAAATTTTATGAAGAGAATTATTATTTTCTAACACGACAAAATGTGCAGAATTGGCATTCTCTGGAAATTAAAAATCTTACTTTCTTATCCTCAGAGGAAATGTGGTGCCGTGACATTGTACACCAAAAACATATGAACATTTACGATATTGTAAATCACTCTTACTGCAATACATTTAAATATGTATTTCTAAAAGAATAATAATGCTACTGCTCAGACTGTGAGCTGACCACGCAGAGATACAAGCTAGAGAGCAGTGTTTCAATGAAGTTCTTAGAAATCCAGTCACAGACCCAATAAATATTATGTGTCAGACATTATTCTAAGTGCTTTTAAAACATAAAAAAACACAAAAATTCTGATTCCTAGAAATAATAAACCTAAGGACAGAAACATACAATAAACACACAAAAGAAAAAATGCAATAGAAAGTCAGATAATAGGGTAAGTACAGTAAAAAAAAATACCTATGAGAGTAAAGGGAAAGTACTGTGTGTTTAATGTTAGTTTGTGAGACAATACCTTCTTTCTTGGGCAGTTTCAGGTAACAAGAATTATGTCTCAAATGATGGGCTGGAGTGATAGCACAGTGGTAGGGCATTTGTCTTGCAAGCGGCCAATATGGCTGACCTGAGTTCGATTCCTCCACCCCTCTCGAAGAGCCCAGCAAGCGACCCAGAGTATCTAGTCCACATGGCAAAGCCTGGCAAGCTAACCGTGACGTATTATGTCAAACACAGTAACAAGTCTCACAATGGAGACATTAGTGGGCCTGCTTGAGCAAGTCGATGAACAATGAGAGGACGGTGACAGTGACTGTTTTCTAAAAGTTGATTAAGCATAATATAAGTAGAAAAGGTAGCTCACATTCTCTGAACAACTTCATGTCTGTTCAGATCTAAGGATTTCTTCTGAACTCTTGTCTTTCATACGTGTCCAACATCCAGGGTTTTTTGTTTGTTTGTTTGTTTGTTTAGCGAAACGCCATGAGGCACAGTTGTAGACTTACAAACTTTTGTGCTTGGGTTTCAGTTATACAACGATCAAGTACTCATCCCTCCACCAGTGCCCATTCTCCATAACCAATGATCCCAGTAGCCTTCCCAACCCCTGCCCCATACCCCCACCCCGCCTTGCTTCTGTGGCAGGGCATTCCATTTTGCTCTCTCTTTTCTTTAGGGTGATGTGGTTTACAATAGAGTTATTGAGTGGCCATCCTGTTTGGTCTATAGTCTACTTTCAGCAAGCATCTTGCCTCCCTAGCGAAGGAGACCTCCAAAAATCCTTGACTGGTGTTCCCTTCTCTATCCGAGCTGCCTTTTCCCCAACATTTATTGCCGGGTTCCAAGCTGTGGAGCAGACCTCCTGATACTTATCTCAACTGAGTGTTCATCTCCCATTCTGTTACTTTATATTCCCCAGATGAGCAATTTTTTTTAATTTATTTATTTATTGAATCACTGTGGGAAAAGTTACAAAGCTTTCAGGTTTAGTTCTCAGTCATGCAAATATCAAACACATTTCCCTTTACCAATACTTATTTTTTACCATGAAGAACCCCAATAACACCCCACCCCCCACCCCTCCCAGTACCTGTGAGGCAGATGAATTCTAGTTAGCACTCTATCTGCTTTGATTAGATTCATTGTTTCAATAAAAGATTCACCACTATTATTTAGAGTTTACCCCCCCCCCCCAAATCAGACATGCTGAAAAAGCATTGTGAAGTGATTTGCTTTCTACAGCTGGGTTCAAGAATTAAATGTTGGTTTTGGATTTCTGCTATTTCACTTATTAACCAGGGCTGGAGCGATAGCACAGCGGGTAGGGCGTTCGCCTTACAAGCGGCCAACATGGCCGACCCGAGTTCGATTCCTCCGCCCCTCTCGGAGAGCCCGGCAAGCTACCGAGAGTATTGGATATGCCAGACACAGTAACAACAAAGTCTCCAATGGAGACGTTACTGGGCCTGCTCGAGCAAATCGACGATCAACGGGAGGGCCTTTACCTTACCTTACCTTACTTATTAACCATGGAAGTATTTCTACTGAAAGTCAGATAATTAAGAAATTGGTTTTTGTGCTCTGGAGTCGTGGCCGTGCCAGAGAGCCGCTCGTGGGGAGCAACTGGTGACCTCGGTAGGGCGTGAAGGGTGGACCGAAACACCCCCCTTCCCATGAGGTTTTAGTCGCCCCCACACCCCCGGCTCATACCTGCTGTCCACAAGGCTCCCATGCGGCCGCCATCTTTCTTTCCAGAGGGAGGAGGGCGGAAGGGAGCATCACCCTTTCCCTTCCGGGCAGACATGATGGCCTGGATTAACGCACAGTCCATTCACTTTTCTGCTCCAAGCTGCTGGGTTCTGCATTAAGTCCTTGCAGCTTGGAGCAGAAAAGTGAATGGACTATGTGTTAATCCAGGCCATCATGTCTGCCCAGAGGGGAAAGGGTGTTGCCCCATTCGCCCTCTCTTCTCTGGAAAGAAAGATGGCGGCCGCATGGGAGCCTTATGGACAGCAGGTATGAGCCGGGGGTGTGGGGGCGACTAAAACCTCATGGGAAGGGGGGCGTTCCGGTCTGTCCTTCACGCCCTACCGAGGTCACCAGTTGCCCCCCACGAGCGGCTCTCCAGCACGGCCACGGCCCCAGAAGCACAAGGACTTAATGCAGATGAGCAATTTTGACCGGTTAGATTCCTCCCCCCTCTCAGAGAGCCAGGCAGGCTACTGAGAGTATCTCACCCGCGCTGGAAAGCCTGGCAAGCTCCCTGTGAGGTATTCGGTATGCCAAGCACAGCAACAAGTGTCACAATGGAGATGTTACTGGGCCCGCTAGAGCAAATAGATGAACAACGGGAGGACAGTGACAGTGACAGTGGCAGTTTTATGTCAACATAAGTGGCTTCCATACACAGGGGTTTATTTGCATATTTCTTTATAGGCATGTTTCATATCTGAAAATCCACCCCAGGCCACAAATATTCACTTAACACAGATGGGAACTGAGGTCCAAAGAGGAGAAAATAACTTGGTCCAGGCTTGCCCTTGCTTTGTAGGATCAAGGGAAACACTGGTGAAGTCTTCTCTCCTGAATTTCCTCAGTACTGAGCTAGGACAGAGCCCCTGGGAAGCAATCAGAGTGGAAAGGCTGAGAAAAAGTTAACCAGATTCTTCACCTCTGGGTTCCATTCATCTCTAGCCGCAACCCAGACACCAACGCAGCCCTCCATCAAGAACACAGGCACAAGCTTGACAAATGCCCCACGCAAAACAAAGCAAAGGTCAGAGGAGAATTGGCACAAGGCAATTGCATTTTAGATTTAATTTTTCTAGTTCTCCAGAGCGCTTGGACCGGCTGCAGCTCCACGCCCTAAGCGTGGCCTCTATGGAAGAAACTGTTCAGAGCGCGGGGTGCTGCGCGCGCGCTGCGACGCCCAGAGTGTTGAAACGCTGTTCATCCCCGAGTCCTGGCGGCAGCTATCATTTTGTGACTGCCTGGTGTTTCTCGGCATTGTCATCGAATTCCTCCCGTACTTTTCATCTCCTCCGGAAGACGGAAGAAGAGAAGTCAGTGTAAAAGGCTCGGCTGGAAAGCCTCCCCCCCTTTCCTCCTCTCCGGCCTCCCAGGGAGATCGCCTCTTCCTGAGCCAGGGGCCCCCGCGGAGAGCTCGGCGAGCGCGCAGCATTCATTAGCGCTCACAATAGTCAAGCAGTGAATGATTTTCTTAACAAGGGGCGCTGGGGGATAAGAGTGGAGGGGACCGTCATAGGCATTTCGGGCTGGAGAGGGAGTCTGCCTGCCTTTGCCTGGTCGTTTCGTCTCTAATCAGCTTCCTCTTCCCCAGTGAGGTTGCTAATCCAGCGAATACCTGGGCGTTCCAGAGGAGAGGGTCTATGGAGATTTCAGCGAAAGGATGTGAAACCTGGATTGAAAAGTCTTTTTTCTTTCATAGCTTGGCGTGGATGCTTTGCCATGAATGGGCCAGCGTATTATAGGTAGAATAAATTGAGTTTGGCCATAGAGTTCACCGGATGACAGCTGGGTCTCAGCTGCTAGCTCTTGGTGGATTAGTATGATTCAGCACCATTCTAGGAATTTCAAGACCTTTATAATAAAAGATGTTGTATATATGGTCTCTATTCCTCCTTAGAGTTTTAAAATTTCCCTGCAAATTAAACTTCTAGAAATCATATTTTAAGGTGATAGCTGGAAGGTGAGTTTTAAATCTAGACATCCCTCGATTTGATTTGTGTTGTGATTTGAAAAGCACTGAAATGATGCCATTTTCATAGTATATATTTTATATAAATATAAAAATCCCTACATATATACAGGCTCACTCATTCTTGAGTGCCTAGACTTTTCCTATTACAAATGAAAATTCAAATTCTAAGAGCTTCTGAGTGTGGCCTTCTTTAGAGTTGCTTAATTTCTGCAAAATTGAATTTCTTTTTCCTTATTCTTTTCCCTTCATTATGGGAATAAATGCTCCCCACTTTTACAAGTTGCTTATGGGAATTTCAGTGATAAAATGTGTAATATATACTCTTCTTGCCTAGAAAGTAAGAATACATCGGTGGAGACATCTAATTTCAAGGTCATTGGAATTTGAGAGGAAACCTTGCCATGGGTGATTATGCCACTCAAGTTATTAGGATCTTGAAGTTTGCTTTTTTGTTTTACCCCTTTTTTTAATGCTCCTATGTTGGCTAGATCATAAAACATGAACTCTGCCCTTATGAGCAATTTGTCTATATCACAACCTTTTTTCAGTGATTCATGCATAACTTTATTACCATCTTGTACCTGCTTTTTCTTTACTGGAACATCTTCAAGGATGGCCCTCCCATGTGGAACTTTCTGAATGTTTTCAACATGATGTGGTTGAGATGTGGTTGAAACTTATAGATACATGTACAGGATATAATTAACGATATTATATACAACCAGAGGGGTTTTAAAAAAAGAATTAACATATTTTATGGGGGGAGGGGGGAAGCTAGTATTAATTTTCTAGGTTTAGCATTGACTTAAAACTCTTGTTGAATTTTGAGAACAGGAAAGCATAAATAGAGGTCCACTTTATCTAGCTGGAGTTTTTATACTATCTTCCCAATGTAGAGTCTTAGATGTTTAAACACATCTTCGAAGCCAATCAGACTTGAATTTTCAAGCAATTAGCACAGAGTAGAAGTGCATTGGGCAGTATAAAAACAAGGATTAATGTTGAAACGAATATATATAGGCTGTAATGCTAACACCCCTTCATCACAATTTGGTCAAGTACATAATTAATATGACTCTCTTTAACAATATAGAGATAATCATATCTACCTGTCATGGAAGAAAATCAAAGGAATGTGACCATATACTGACCTTCAAGCTGAATTTGAGCAATAATTCCTCCCACTCCCCTATTCTTGAAATGGATGCTCCCTTAGTTTTACCCACTCTCTGACGCTGCCCCCAAATATTTCCGTCATATAAAATGTGCTGTTGCAGCCATCTGGATCTTGAACATAACTAAACTCAGTTAAATGCCTGTAAATAAATTGTTAAGATTTGGGGCAGGGAGACCAAATTTTTCTATTTTAATTTTGCTGCCCAGAAGAAGATTCATAAAAAAAGTTCCTTTAGGTATTAAAACTATTACCTACCAATTGATAGTGGTCCTCATTTATATCTTTTAGCCCTCTGTACATAAGACCATATTTAGATTAGATAGATCTAGGATGCCTGATATAGAAGAAACCCTACTCTATGATTACATGAGTAGTGAAAGGGAGGAAAGAAAAATAGAATGATAGGACGCACTGAACACAATGTCTGTTCCCAGATATACATTTCACATTGTCAAAATATTATACCTGCTCCCTTCTGGTGATAGGCATACATGGTATTTTTGTGTATTTGTTTGTTTGCTTTTCTTTTGAACATGAGAATTTTGTGTGTGGTACAATTTCAAGAATTGCATTTACAATGCCTTCCGCTGTCATGTTGTGCAACCTTCAGTATCTTATCTTTAAAAAATCAATGAAGTATGTGCCCATATTGGCCAGATCAGTAAAACAGAAAAGTGAATTTTCTTTGAATGAACTGCCTCCTGGATATAGGCAATGTCACTGAAGTTCATGGATGTTCACTATCTGTGGCATTTTGAGGAGTTGCACACTTTGTTATACCTGTCATGGTGCTCAGAGGGAAATAGGTAATTCATTTACTGTTACAATTTTTCTAATTATTCTTATAACTGTCTTGTATGCTCAGACCAGCTGGTACCTATTATTAGGACCAAACACCAACCATGATTATAGTGGTGGCTGCAGAATCCTGGACCCTGGGTTAGCAGGATTCTTGACATGGAGTGAGGTGGCTTTGGTTGCTAATACCATCAGTCCTGACATAACCATCCTGCTGACTTAACTAGAGTCTTGGTATTTGGCACCCAGCTGTGCATTGCATCCCTTTCCACTTTGTCTCTACTGTATTTTTCAGAAGAGTGCTCTTTGACAAATACCACTTTCCCATCTTCCTACCCTATAGCCCTATTCAAAATGGAGTCTGTGCGTGCACATTTTTCATCCTGCTACTGAAATATTATGTCTGAATAGCACTTTTTTATTATTAGTGAAATACCATGAGGTACAGTCCTAGAATTACAAATTTTTGTGCTTGGGTTTCAGTTATACAATGATCAAGTACCCATCCCTCCACCAGTGCCCATTTTCCACCACCACGAATCCCAGTATCCCTCCAACACCCATCCACCCATCCCACCCTGCCTCTGTGGCAGGGCATTCCCTTTTGTTCTCTCTCTCTCCTTTTGGGTTCTGTGGTTTGCAAGAGAAGCATTGAGTGGCACTCATGTTTGCTCTATAGTATACTTTCAGCATGCTTCTCCCATCCTGGGAGGGTCCTCCCAACACCCTTTATTTGGCGTTCCCTTTTCTATCTGAGCTTCCTTTTCCCCTAGCACATGTGGCTGGCCTCCAAGTCATGGAGCAAAATTCCTGGTACTAATCTCGGCCACTCCTGGATGTTAGTCTCCCATTTTATTACTTTATGTTCCCCAGATGAATGCAATCTTTCTATGTCTATCCTGCTCTTTCTGACTCATTTCGCTTAACATGATACTTTCCATGTAGTACCACTTCTATGTAAATTACATGACTTCGTCTTTTCTACCTGCTGCATAGTACTCCATTGTGTAAGTGTATCAAAGTTTCTTTAACCAGTCATCAGTTCTCGGGCACTCAGGTTTTTTTCCCAGATTCTGACTATTTTAAAGAGTGCTGCAATGAAAAACACATGCAGATGTCACTTTGACTATACTTTTTTGCCTCTCTGGGATATATTCCCAGGAGTGGTATTGCTAGGTCAAATGGAAGCTCAATTTCTAATTTTTTGAGAGTCATCCATACTGTTTTCCAAAAGGGTTGAAGCAGTCAGCATTCCCACCAGCAGTGAAGGAGGGTCCCTTTCTCGCCACATCCATGCCAACACTGGTTGTTTTTGTTCTTTTGGATGTGGGCCAGTCTCTGTGGTGTGAAATGATATCTCATTATTGTTTTGATCTGCATCTCCCTGATGATTAATGATGTAGAGCATTTTCTCATGTGCCTTTTAGCCATTCGAATTTCTTCTTTGAGAAAGTTTCTGTTCATTTCATTGCCCCATTTTTTGTTGGGGTTGGGTGTTTTCTTCTGGTGGAGTTAAACCAGTGCCTTGTATATCCTCGATATCAACCCCTTGTCAGATGTGTATTCAGCAAATATCCTTCCCCATTCTGTAGACTGTTTTTGTATTCTGGTCACTGTTTCTTTTGAAGTGCAGATGCTTCTTAGTTTAAGATAGTCCCATTTGTCTGTCTCTGTTTTCACTTGCTTGGCCAGTGGCGTGATATCTTTGAAGATACCATTAGCTTCAATATCATGGAGGGTTTTGCCAACTTTGTCTTCAATGAACTTTATGGATTCCAGTCTGATGCTGAGGTCTTCAAACTCTCACTTTTCGCATATGATATGATACTATACTTAGAGAACCCTAAAACCTCTACCAAGAAACTCCTAGAAACAATAGACTTGTATAGTAAAGTCGCAGGCTATAAAATCAATACCCAAAAATCCATGGCTTTCCTTTATGCAAATAGTGAAAGAGAAGAAAGTGACATGAAGAAAACAGTCCATTCACAATTGTGCCCCAAAAAATCAAGTACCTAGGAATCAGCTTAACTAAGGAAGTAAAAGACCTGTACAAAGAAAAATACAAAACGCTACTTCAGGAAATAAAAGAGGACACGAGGAAATGGAAAAATATCCGCTGCTCATGGATGGGGAGAATTAACATTGTCAAAATGGCAATATTTCCCAAAGCATTGTATAAATTCAAGTTGGTCCCTATAAGGATACCCATGACATTCTTCAAAGAAATGGAGCAAACACTCCTGAAATTTTATGGAACAATAAGCCCCCACGAATAGCTAAAGCAATATTTGGGAAAAAGAAAATGGGAGCAATCAAGCTCCCTAATTTCAAACTCTACTACAAAGCAGTAATAATCAAAACATCATGGTACTGGAACAAAGGCAGAGCTGTAGACCAATGGAACAGGGTTAAATATACTGACATCTCCCCCCAAGCATATGATCATCTGATCTTGGATAAGTGGGCAAGAAAAGTGAAGTGGAGCAGGGAAAGCCTCTTTAACAAACTGTGCTGGCGAAACTGGACGGCTCCATGCAAAAAAAGTGGGCTCAGATCTCTGCCTAACGCCACGCACAAAAGTAAGATCAAAGTGAATAGCTCTTGAAGATAATCTGCACCTTTGTTTATAGCACAAAGTTCTATTACTTACTACACACCACCAAGTGCAAGGTGGGTGCTGACAGACTTGCCTGTTTCACCTACACATGTCACTGTTCAGTGGTTATGCACACTACATGACTGAGTGACATACTTCCTTCACTCAGTGAAGCAGTTATACTTGTGGTTGCTGACCACTTCGCATGTCAACTTTTCCCTTTTAGAGTAGCCTTCTGATTCATATACAGTTCACTTGTTTGGTATCTTCTTTAGGTCTGGCATCCCTAAACTCATTTGCTGAAAGTGCTCATATATTGCCCTAATCGTCCCGAGGGGCTTTCTACACTCCATTTTTGGAACTACTTTGAAATTGGCATGACACAGGGTGTTACTCTCAATTGAGCCTGACTTGGAGAGCACAGCTTGATGTCTCCTTTACACACACTATCTTTCCACACTTTCTGAGCCATCTTTGATTTCTAGCCACATGGATATTTTTATAGCTCACAGCCCAGTGGCAGTTGCTTGTAAGTAACTTGTACTTTATTTCTCTAGGATAGAAGATAATGAAAAAAATCACTCAGGATGTGTGTGTGTGTGACTTATTCTTTTAAGAATAAGATTCACTTTGTAAACTCTTCCTAGATATTTGATATAAGAAGTCTTAAACTCAGGTATTAGAAACAAATCAAAATATTGAAACAAAAAATTGACTTATTGAGAGCCCTTGCACCCTATGTCTCCAGGAATCAATACAGCCTGTAGTAGAATTTGAGGGAGACAGACCCCTTTTGCAATTCATAACTCAGCCTAGTTGTCATTTCCTGAAAAATTCAGGTGTTCCTAACTTTGTAGATTATAGGCTCTATTTCACTATCTTATACTTGTAGTTTATTTTCTTAATACATATTTCTTCAGATAGACTGGAAATCTTCTGAGGGCAGAAGTCACACTTCATCTGTTAAAAGAGGCATGATCCAGGGTAAGTCTACCTATCTATTTCATAAAATGGTGAACTATGTCTCCATAGTTGGGTCTCTTATTTCTAGGTCATCAATCCTCTTTGCAATGGGAGATTATAGTTGGAAGACACCAATAAAACTAACTGAGAAGGAGAAACTCACCTGCACTCAGGAGTGACCTCGGTAGGACATTACCCCAACTAGAAAGCTATTCCAGAAAGTCTCATTGGAAAACTGGCAGAGTTTTGGGAAGAATAGTAATGGACAGGAAAAATTACAGAGAAGGGTACTGTAATTCAACTCTTTAAACATTTGACAAAAATATATACTTTATAATAAGAAATTCAACTCTTTAAACATTTGATAAAATATATATTTTATAATAAGAAATTAAATTTAGTAGAATTTACTTAACTCATTAACTATCCAGTGCATAGAAGTTAATGCCATCTATAATTACCAGTAATGATCTAGATTTCTCTAACAACAGCTTTAGAAAGAGATACTGACAGAATAAAAACAAAGACAACACTTAGTATAATGTCTGAGAAATTCATACTTTTTCCTCTATCAAAAAAGAATAAGTAAATATTGAGATAAAAATTTATACTTCAGCTTGTATTATGTGGCTATTTTTTATATCACTTTTCTGTTTTGTTCCTTTGTTTTGGTCACACTCAGAATAACTAGGGAATTACTCCTGACTCTGCGCTTGGAGATTCCTATCAGTGGTGGCTAGGGGCAACATACTGAATTCAGGAGATCAAACCTAGTCAGCCACCTGCAAGTGCCCCACCCACTTTCCAGCCCTACCCATCTCTCCAGCCCTGTGGCCACAGTTTCTAAATGTTTCAATCCTTAGTTTGGGTCAGCAGTGAAAGAAGCAAGCTTCAATGTCATCTACTGTGAGCAGTCCCATTTTTGTCTCTCCCATTCTACATATTTTTACTTCTTGCAAATTCCTGGACTCTTTCTGATAAACAGGAAGTTAAAAATTGCCTGAGATAATTCTGCTCCAGAGTTTAGGTAGACTCATTTACAATACCTAAGGCAAATGGCCAGATAGAGATCTTTTTGATTCTGATATTCTATCAATCTCTTGTCAATCAATTAAGAAATGCAAAGCCAAATTTTCATTTAAAATTACCTACTCAAAAAAAAAAACAAAAAACAAAAACCTCTTATCTTTAACTTCCTTCATTCACTGTAACACAAAAGCCCAGTTTTCCTATTAAAAAAATGCTCGCCTCACCCCCCTTAAAGTTGAGAATGAACCTCCTCCACCCATCTCCCTGAGCTTCCACTTTCCTGGCAGTCACACCCACGAACTGACTCTGTGCACCATTTAAGCACATTAGCCATGATCCAGAATCACAAATGAATCATAGAAAAGAGTAGCACTCTGCAGAGATTCGTACAGACCCCAATAGCACCATTCAGTTAAGAAAGAAAATCACTCCTGTTCTAGCACCCTATGAAAAATTACCAGGAGTGCATGACATTTCATACAATTATGCCAATGATATACCAATAGAAGCACACCACATTTGATGAGGTGTAAGGTAGAAGATAACGAATCTTGATTAAAAGTTTATATATATATCGGACTCCACGCCAGGCTGTTTTTACTTGGGATGCCCCAGGGGAGAGTGGGTAAGAGCCATCCCTGCCCCAAGGAATCCAGCCCTGGAAGCCGACCTCATTACCCAACTGCCGCCATACTCCAGACTGCTTAACAGACTGTGGCAACACATCATAAGACACTTCTTACCCATTTTCTATAATTACCACACCATGTTTGATGGAGTTTATACAGAAGGCAACAAATCATAGAGAGAAATATATATATTCATACATATATGCATATGCGTATATATATGCTTCTTGGAGAGCCTGGCAAGCTACCTATAGCATCTTTCATGCATGGAGAGAGCCTGGCAAGTTCCCTGTGGTGTATTCGTTATGCCAAAACCAGTAACTTTAACAGGTCTCATTCCCCTGACCCTGAAAAAGCCTCCAATTGTTGGAAAAGACGAGTAAGGAGAGGCTGCTAAAATCTCAGGACTAGGATGAATAGAGACGTTACTGGTGCTTGCTCGAGTAAATTGACGAGCAACAGAATGACAGTGATCAGTTATATATATATATATATATATATATATATATGTATGTATGTATATATATAAGCACACAAGACTCAAACTCTAACAACGTACTAATGATTTCTAATTCAGGGACTTAACGACTCCAAGATGAGATACAACAACTTTCACAAACGTTCCTCCAAGGGAACCTTTTTGGATATTTTTTAGTCAATTATTCATAGTAAGCAATGCAAAATAAATTATTTAGCATCCGCCTTTGGGGCAGGCTAGGGTGGTGATATTATAAATAGAAATAAAGGTAGTGGGAAAGTGTAATGGTTGTGGGGTTGGTGTTGAAATATTGATTGTAATCAAACACTGGGAACAACTCTTTGAAATAAAAAAACCAAAACCAAAAACTCAAACTCTGAAGCCATATTTAGCTTAGCCTTATACTAAGTTCTCCCCCATTGGGAAGTTTCCTTCCCTTTTCTACTTTTCAACTCTGAGTCTGAGTATCTTTATAACTCAATATTTTTATCCTTGAAAACTTTTGTTATTTTTATCCTTATGCTTGAAAATATTTTTTGATTTTTAGATTTGTAATTTTTTTTCTTTTTTTGTTTTACATTTTTATTGAGACCGACATGCTGCCTACAGTGCTAAATATTGGGCTGGAGCAATAGCACAACAGGTAGGACCTTTGCCTTGCACATGGCTGACCCAGGTTTGATTCCTCCATCCCTCTCAGAGAGCCTGGCAAGCTATCGAGAGTATCCCGCCTGCATGGCAGAGCCTGGCAAGCTCCCTGTGGTGTATTGGATGTGCCAAAAACAGTAACAACAAGTCTCACAATGGAGACGTTACTGGTGCCCTCTCGAGAAAATCAATGAACAACGGGAGGACAGTGCAGTACTACTTTTTTATTGAATCACTGTGAGATAGAGCCTTACAAAGCTGCTCATTATTATTTCAGTCATACAGTGTTCCTACACCTATCCCTCCACTAGTGTACATTTCCCAGCACCAGTGTCCCCAAGTTCCCTCCCATCACCTCCAACCCCTACCTCACTTGAGAATATTTTTATTTTTGAAAAGAACTTGGGAATTGTGGACGAACACGGAGACCCACTGTCACTGCTCCTACATAGGTAGTGTACATTTAACACCACTGTTCCCTCCGGGTCCTTTAAGATTTAGGCAACATAAGAAGCTTTTGAATGGAAAATTAACTTTTAATTTTGTGCTTGGCCTCAACAATTGGTTTTAGTGAAGAAAAAAAACTGCAAAAAATCTTACTACATATAATTTCACCTAACCAAAAGAGGACCTAGATAAAAACAGTATTACATAGTGAGACCTTATTTCATTTGGGCTATATATTTGAATACTGAGTATCAAAAACTCCTTACCCAACCCCATTGCAACATATTATTATGTTCTTTTCTTACATTTTCTATGGGTCCCATGTGAGGAATAGGCACTACATGGTGGGGGAGCTAAATTTCAAAGCCAGGTGTTTAAAGGATCTGTGGACCAGTGAGATTTTGCAGTATACCCGAAATCAGAGCTAACAAGAAAAGGAGCGAAGATATGGATCAGGTCACAAATCCTCTCCTATTTCCTACAATTTAGTTCCTAAAATCCACTTCTACCAGGAATTCTGGTAAAAGCTCAACAACTTGTTTGTTGATGCAGGAGAGGAGTTTTCTGAGTTATTAATCTATATTACTAGATTGATTAAATTTCAGTACCAAAGTATTGAAAATTATCAAACTATATGCTAAAAGCTGTTTTAAATCATAACCCTAACAGTAAAGTCAAGCAAAATCTTTCAGTTTCTTGCATTTAGAAAGTCAGATATTGTCAAACCAGCTACTACAGGAAGAGAAGACTTTAACTGAAATCCGAGTTCAATGAAGGCAGACATAATGCTCAAATCTCCCTATATTATCTAAACAGGTAGAAGGAAAGCCTTAAAACACTTCTCTCTTATTTATTTATTAAAAGTAAGAGGTGAGCTTGGGGCATATAGGACTGGGACCTTGTTGAAAAGCACGAGGTCTTAGGATAAATGAGATAATGGTATGTTTTCTCTACCTTTTGTTCTAAAAACAAATTTATAATGGGTTTTAGATTCTTCGAGCTATTTTGAAGGTAAAAGGCAAGCAACAACAAGAGGGCAAAGAGGGATCTGAGTGAATTTCAGCTTTTTTCATTTTGCAGAAACAGTTGTAACATATATACTGCCTCTGAAAAGCAGTTCCCATAAAAGAGTGCTGAAGAATTATGATTTGTTCTTGTTTAACGCAATTTAAAACTCCAAATAGCTCTACCCCTTTAGATCTGTAATTTCACAGGTATGAGCCAATTAAAGAAACTGTTACAACCAAGAGATTGATTGACTATTACAATGTCAGCAGTAATAACTGCTATCTTCAATTTTGCAAATCATAAAAAATTGATCCATCTTAAAATTGAATCGCTAAACTTGTCTTTTTGTTTTAATCATTTCTATTTTAAAATAAAACATCTAATATATTATCTGTCTTCAGACAGGTTTTACCTGCTGATTTTATATAGACCATCAATGTTTGGTAGATAAATATTTCATTCGAGAGCACATACAAAAGAGGAAAATTTCAATATTGTATTTCAAACCAAATTATTTTTGCTTTAAAATTTGATCATTCTAATACCTTTGGAACGGAAAGAAGTGAGTTTGCTCTACATACGCACACTGGAGAAAGGAGATGGATACAACTTCATCTGTGAATTGCTTTGAGGTTTGTTGTCACCTGGAAGAGCCCAGAAAGACTAACAGTACCTTACTGGATTTGCCTAGAACAAAATGCTCAATGAGAGGATACGGCTGAACTTGTCAGTAGGAAGTCCAAGTGAGAGTCAATCCAGTAGGTACTGGAGAGCGCTAGCGGGCAGAGACAAGGTATCAGCTCCGTCTCAGGAAACCAAATCCAGCTACCACGCTAGGTGAAATCTAGCACACTACTGAGAACAAACCTATGAGAGAGAGAGAGAGAGAGAGAGAAAGAGAGAGAAAGAAGAAGAAGAAGAAGAAGAAGAAGAAGAAGAAGAAGAAGAAGAAGAAGAAGAAGAAGAAGAAGAAGAAGAAGAAGAAGAAGAAGAAGAGAGGGAGGGAGGGAGGGAGGGAGGAAGTTGTTGAAGAGTTTTCACAGCACAGCAGAGTACTGCAGGAGATAAGGGAGCACCCTGGCATTTTTATTTTTCCCATAGGGAGTACTGTGTTGAGATATTTCCTGTTCACTCATATATTCCTTACAGCAACCCTATCAGATAGGTAGTCATTCAGAAATGAGGGATTTGGAAAGTCTCAAAGTATTTATGGAAGAGAATAGTTTTAAATGATAAATACAAGGTTTCCCTCAAAATGCATTACATCATAATCTCAATTTTTGATTGCTTTATGAAAGCAAATGTTTTTAAAACCTCGAGAATCTGGGGGTAGAAACAGCACAGTAGTTTATTGGTAACATTTCCTTTCAATTGGGACCCTTCTTCCATAATTCTCTGGAGATTTCCTATGTTTTCCTGATCCAAAGTTCTTTTTTCTTCTGAACATTTAGCAGAGGCTCACAAAGTTGTTTGACTCACCACTGTTTTTTCAGTAAAGAAGACCAACAGCAGCAGTAATAAAACCAATCAGTGACCTCATGGAAATACATACCCCTTAAGTGAACAAGATAAGACATCCTCTGGATTGTTCCAGGGTCCCTAGAAGCTGGTATTGTGTGCTTTTCCCACTTATTATGATAGAGATACTATAAGCGATAGAGATGCTGTAAGCAGTTACACTGTTGGCTAATACCATCAATTGACAATTTATGCCTTAGAAAACATGTGCATATTTTTATAACACCAATCTGTAGTAATTATCTTAAAACACTTTACTTCTTTAAATCCTTTATCTCTCACCCATTAGCATATGTAGCTCAGGGAAAGAACCCATTGCTCACTTTGATTCATTCCACATATTTTGGTACAAATCCTATCTGAAATTTTCCTTTTATATAAAAATGACATTGCATTTTGTTATAGCACCGCTTCCAAATAATTCTGATTTAATTAAGTGGAGGGTGAGACCTGAGCATTGGTATCTCTTAAAAGGTTCTCAGGAGGATTATAATGTATATCCAGGATTAAGAATCACTGTTTTCAGCCTGGCTCGGAATGGATTAACTCCTTAGGAGACTTGTTTTTAAAGATGTTCACTTACACAAGGTAGAAATCATTTACTGCCCTTGCTAATCTGCTCTATTTTTTCCCTCAATTTATTGATATCCTCCTGCTTTTGCTACTTCCCTGAGTCTCATTCCTGCTCCCAACCAGAGTTGTATGCACCCTTTAGTTATCTTTATACCTTAATTACAAACAAATCCCTTAAAACCAAATTGATTCAGCAGAGGGGAAAAAATTACCAAGTGGAATGTTGGTATTTTTATAACTTCTAAGTGAACAATCTATTTTAAATGATTAATTCCATTACACTGCAATTTACATCTAGTGCTGGCTAATGAAATAAATTAGTTTCAACATCAATTCAAGCATCTTCCCTTTCTCACATGTGCTCATTAGCTTCATCCTGAATGTTTTGCTACAACAATTTCTTTGCCTTACAAGCTGCACTATTACTGGACTGTTCTTATTGATTACTGAGAAGTCAGATGTAAGACGAAAGAATTGGCAGGGAGTTGGATACCAGTATCTGTTAATAGCCTAGAGAGTAAACAGTCACCAAAAAGGTATTTATTCTCTTTGCTATTTTCTAGAGGGAATGATTTGCTTCAGACCCACATACATAAAGAGTTACTGAAAGATATGAATATTCAAAGACCATTTTCAGTTAATTGACATTAGAAATTTTATAGATCACACTAAATAATAATGTCACATATGCTGCAATACCTCTAAGTATTTACAGTTTTTTTCATCCACTATCATGAACTCTTATAGAAAAATCTTTTCGAGATTTTCCTGGAAAAATCTAGGAAAACTGAAATACAAAAATTGTTGGAGGAAATTTTTTAATTAAGATACTGTAACTCAGAGGGCTTATAAAAGTGTGTGGCAGAATTATGGTCAGACTTTTTCTTTTTTTCATTGTATATTAAAGGCAAGAATTGGGACTGAAGAGAGAGTACAGTGGGTAGAGTGTTGCTTTGTTTGTGGTCAACCCGAATTTGATCCCCAGAGCCCCTTATGGACTCCTGGTCCTACCTGCAGTTATACTTGAGCACAAAGCCTGGTGACCACTAGGTGTGGCCAAAAGCCTAAATGATTTTTTTTTTATTAGTGAAGCACCATGGGGTACAGTTGTAGATTTACAAATCTATGTGCTTGGGTTTAGGTCATACAATGATCAAATACCCATCCCTCCACCAGTGCCCATTTTCCACCACCATGGATAATATCCCCCCATCCCCCCCTCCCAGTCTGCCTCTGTGTCATGGCATTCCCTTTTGTTCTCTCTCTCCTTTTGGGTGTTGTGGTCTGCAAAAGAGGCATTGAGTGGCAAACATGTTCAGTCCATAGTCTACTTTCAACATGCATCTCCCCTCCTGGGAGGATCCTCCAAATACCCTTTATTTGGTGCTCCCTTCTCTATCTGAACTGCCCTTTCCCCTAGAATAACCGGGTGGCCTCTAAGCTATGGAGCAATCCTCCTGGTGTTGATCTCAGCTATTCTTGGGTGTTAGTTTCCAATTTTGTTACTTTATATCCCCCAGATGAATGCAATCTTTCTATGTCTATACTTTTCTTTCTGACCCATTTCGCTTAGCATGATACTTTCCATATAGAACCATTTGTATGTAAATTTCATGACTTCATCATTTCTAAGAGCTACATAGTACTCCATTGTGTAGATGTAACAAAGTTTCTTTTTTTTTACCTTTACCTTTGACCTTTATTTTTTTACAGTTGTAGATTTACAATTTTTTGTGCTTGGGTTTCAATTATACAATGATCAGATACCCATCCCTCCACCAGTGCCCGTTTTTCACCACCATGGATAATATCCCTCCCACCCCCATCCCCCCACCCCCCCTGTCTCTGTGGCAGGGCAATCCCCTGTGTTCTCTCTCTCCGTTTGGGTGTTGTGGTCTGCAAAAGAGGCATTGAGTGGCAAACATGTTCAGTCCATAGTCTACTTTCGACATGCATCTCCCCTCCTGGGAGGATCCTCCAAACATCCTTTATTTGGTGCTCCCTTCTCTATCTGAACTGCCCTTTCCTCTAGGATACGCGGCTGGCCTCTAAGTTATGGAGTAATCATCCTGGTGCTGATCTCAGCTATTCTTGGGTATTAATCTCATACTTTGTTACTTTATATCCCCCAGATGAATGCAATCTTTCTATGTCTATCCCTCTCTTTCTGACTCATTTCGCTTAGCATGATACTTTCCATATTGTACCACTTGTATGTAAATTTCATGACTTCATCTTTTCTAAGAGCTACATACTACTCCATTGTGTAGATGTACCAAAGTTTCTTTAACCAGTCATCTGTTCTTGGGCATTCAGGTTTCTTCCAGTTTCTGGCTATTGTAAAGAGTGCTGCAATGAACAAACACGTGCAGATGTCTCTTCGACTACACATTTTTGCCTCTCTGGGATATATTCCCAGGAGTGGTATCACTGGGTCCAATGGGAGCTCGATTTCTAATTTTTTGAGAAACGTCTATAATGTTTTCCAAAAGGGCTGAACTAGTCGGCATTCCCACCAACAGTGAAGGAGTGTCCCTTTCTCGCCACAACCGTGCCAGCAACGGTTGCTTTTGTACTTTTGAGTGCGGGCCAGTCTCTGAGGTGTGAGATGGTATCTCATTGTGGTTTTGATCTGCATCTCCCTGATGATTAATGATGTAGAGCATTTTCTCATGTGCTTTTTTGCCATTTGGATTTCTTCTTTGAGAAAGTTTCTGTTCATTTCATTGCCCCATTTTTTGATGGGGTTGGATGTTTTCTTCTTGTGTAGTTCAACCAGTATTTTGTATATTCTTGATATCAACCCCTTGTCAGATGTGTATTCGGTGAATATCCCTTCCCATTCTGTAGACTGTATTTGTATTTTGGTCACTGTTTCTTTTGAGGTGCAGAAGCTTCTTAGTTTAAGATAGTCCCATTTATCTATCTCTGTTTTCACTTGCTCGGCCAGTGGCGTGGCATCTTTGAAAATACCATTAGCCTCAATGTCATGGAGGGTTTTGCCAACTTTGCCTTCAATGTACCTTATGGTGTCTGGTCTGATGTTGAGGTCTTTAATCCATTTTGATCTTACTTTTGTACATGGGGTTAGGCAGAGTTCTGAGCTCAGTTTTTTGCATGTAGCCGTCCAGTTATGCCAGCACAATTTGTTAAAGAGGCTTTCCTTACTCCACTTCACATTTCTTGCAACTTTATCAAAGACTAGATGATCATATGATTAAGGGGAGATGTCAGTGTATTCAACCCTGTTCCATTGGTCTGCAGTTCTGCCTTTGTTCCAGTACCATGCTGTTTTAATTATTACTACTTTGTAGTAGAGTTTGAAGTTAGGGAGGTTGATTCCTCCCATTTTCCTTTTTCCAAGAATTGCTTTTGCTATTTGCAGGGGCTTATTTTTCCATATAAATTTCAGGAGTGTTTGCTCCATTTCTTTGAATAATGTCATGTGTATCTTTATAGGAATTGCATTGAATTTATACAATGCTTTTGGTAGTATTGCCATTTTGACAATGTTAAGTCTCCCGACCCATGAGCAGGTGATATCTTTCCATTTCCTCATATCCTCTTTTATTTCCTGAAGTAGCGTTTTGTAACTTTCTTTGTACAGGTCCTTTACTTCCTTAGTTAAGCTGATTCCTAGGTACTTGATTTTCTGGGGCACAATTGTGAACGGGATTGTTTTTTTCATGTCACTTTCTTCTCTCTCACTGTTTGCGAATAGGAAAGCCATGGACTTGTGGGTATTGATTTTATAGCCTGCAACTTTACTATACAAGTTTATTGTATCTAAGAGTTTTTTGGTGGAGGTTATTGGGTTCTCTAAGTATAGTATCATATCATCTGCGAATAGTGAGAGCTTGATTTCTTCCTTTCCTACCAGAATGCCCTTAATATCTTTTTCTTGCCTAATCGCTATTGCAAATACTTCCAGTACTATATTGAACAGCAGTGGAGAGAGTGGGCATCCTTGTCTCGTCCCTGATCTTAGAGGGAAGGCTCTCAGTTTTTCCCCATTGAGGATGATTCTTGCTGTAGGCCGGTGGTAGATGGCTTTAATTATGTTGAGGAAGGTCCCCTCTATGCCCATTTTGGCTAGGGTTTTCATCATAAAGGGGTGCTGGATCTTGTCAAATGCTTCCTCTGCTTATATTGATATAATCATATGCTTTTTATCTTTTCTTTTGTTGATATGATGGATTATGTTGATTGATTTCCGAACGTTAAACCATCCTTGCATCCCTGGGATGAATCCTACTTGGTCATGGTGTATGATCTTTTTGATGAGTAGTTGGATTCTATTTGCTAGTAGTTTGCTGAGGATCTTTGCATCTGTGTTCATCAGGGAAAGCGGCCTTAATTCTCTTTCTTTGTGGTATCTCTGTCTGCTTTTGGTATCAGTGTGATAGTCGCTTCATAGAAACACTTCAGAAGTGTTTTTGATATTTCAATTTCGTGGAGAAGTTTAAAAAGGATTGGGAGTAAATCCTCTTTAAAGATTTGGAAGAATTCACTAGTGAATCCATCTGGGCCAGGGCTTTTGTGCTTGGGGAGACTTTTTATTACCATTTCAATTTCCTTTGTGGTGATAGGTCTGTTCAGGTATTCCAGGTCTTCTTGGTTCAGCCTTGGGATTCTGTAGGAGTCTAGAAATTTATCCATTTCCTCGAGGTTTTGATGTTCCGTGGCATAAAGCTTCTCAAAGTACTCCCTGAGGATCCTTTGAATTTCTGTAGTTTCTGTTGTTATGACCCTCTTTTCATTTCTGATTCGGCTTATTACGGTTTTCTCTCTCCCATTCTTTGTGAGTTTTGCTAGAGGCTTATCGATCTTGTTAATTTTCTCGAAGAACCAACTCTTGCTTTCATTGATCTTTCAGATTGTTTTTTGGGTTTCCATCTCCTTAATCTCTGCTCTGAGTTTTATTATTTACTTTCTCCTGTTCGGGTTGTGGTCCTTTTGTTGGTCCTTCTCCAAGCTCTTAAGCTGTGAGGTTAGTTTATTTATGTGGGCTCGCTCCTCCTTTCTGAGGAATGCTTGTAGAGCTATAAACTTTCCTCTTAACACAGCTTTTGCTGTGTTCCATAAGTTTTGGTAACTCGTGTCCTCATTTTCAATCGTTTCTAGGAATCTTTTGATTTCCTGTCTAAGCCACTCGTTGTTCAGTAGAGCACTGTTTAATTTCCAGGTGTTTGATTTAGTTTTCTGTTTTTGTATGTGATTTACTTCTAATTTCAGCGCATTATGGTCTGAGAAGATTGTCGATACAATCTCTATCTTCTTAATTTTTTGGAGGCATGTTTTGTGGCTCAGAATGTGGTCTATCTTGGAGAATGTTCCATGTACGCTTGAGAATAATGTGTATTCAGCTTTTTGTGGATGAAGTGTCCTGTATATATCTACTAAGTCCCTTTCTTCCATTGTTTCCCTCAGATGAAGTATGTCCTTGCTAAGCTTGAGTCTGGTTGATCTATCAAGAGGTGACAAAGCAGTGTTGAAGTCTCCCACAAGTATTGTGTTGCTATTGATGTCTTTTTCCAAATCTATGAGTATTTGTTTTAAGTACTTTGCTGGTCTCTCATTAAGTGCATATACATTTATTATTGTAAGATCTTCCTGTTGTACAGATCCTTTGATCAATAAGAAATGGCCTTCACTGTCTCTTATGATCTTCTTCACTATGAAATCGATGTGGTCTGATATTAAGATGGCTACCCCAACTTTTTTATGGGAGCTTTTTGCCTGTAGGATTGTTTTCCAGCCTTTGACTCTGAGTCTGTGTTTGCTTTGACTATTGAGGTGTGTTTCTTGCAGGCAGCAGAATGTTGGGTTCAGTTTTCTAATCCATCCTGCCACTCTGTGACATTGAGAGAGATTATTGTTATGAGATTTTGTACCATTGTTCTGTTGAAATTTGGTTTATTTGAGGTGCCTGTCGTGTCTTAAAGTAGCCCATTTAGTTGTACTTTTAACCATGGTCTTGAGTCAATGAAGTTCCTGAGCTGTTGTTTTTCTGCGAAACTGTGTGTTGTTCCTTCTATTATGAATGAGAATCTTGCTGGGTAAAGTATTTTTGGAGAGGTATTTATTTCATCGAGTTTTTTCACTATGTCCCACCACTGTTTGCGGACCATGAGGGTTTCATCAGAAAAATCAGCTGTGAATTTTAAGGATGCTCCTTTGTAAGAGATTTCTTTCTTCGATCTTGCTGCTTTCTGAATTTTTTCTCTGTCTAAAGTTTTGGTCATTTTGATCAGGATGTGTCTTTGGGTATTTTTGTTTGGATTTCTTCTAGCTGGTACCCTTCGGACCTCCTGAATGTGGTCACAAGTTTTCTTCATCTCTGGAAATGTTGCAGCAATGATGTCTTTGACAGTTTCTTCTTCATCAAGGTTTTCTTCCTGTCCCTCTGGGACTCCAATAATTCTTATGTTACCCCTCTTGGCTTCATCGCGATCTTCTCTTGCCATCGGTTCTCGAACTGTGAGTCTCTTTTCCATTTTATGCTCTTTTCTGGTGAGTCTCTGAACTTCATCTTTGAGCTCACTGATTCTGTTCTCAGCGGCTGTTACTCTGCTGCTGAGGCCTTCCACTGAGGTTTTCAATTCACCTATCAGATTTTTCAGGTCCGACATTTCCGATTGTCTTTTCCTCATTTCTGCCTTCAAATCCTCTTGTCTTTTATTGGCATTGTTTTCCATTGTTTCTTTTAGTTCCCTAAGAATCCTAAGTAGCTCCCTTCTGAATTCCTTGTCAGAGAGGTTGTCTAACACTACAATACTGTTGGTGTCTTCTGGAATAGCCTCTTCAATATGAAATATTGGTGGGCTTTTGCTTTGCTTTACCTTTGTGACCAGTGTGGTTTAGTCCTTCACATTCACTGTTACTATTCTGGTTGAGTGAGGAGAGAGTTCCCGGATCTGTTCAGCTTTGTTGCTGCGAGATGGGATGTTGCCTCATTTCCCATAACGCTCAGGTCAAGGGAGAAAACCGGCTATTCTAGGGGATCGAGCTAGCTGCGCATACCCAGGGAGAGTCCTAAGCCGTGGGGGCAGGCTGATCCTGGTTGAATGAGGAAAGACTGCCAGGAGCCGTTCAGTTTTGTTGCCGAAAAATGGGCCTCGGTTCCCGTCTGGCGCAGATCATACTGTTCCCTCTTATGGTGGGAAAGGATTTTGGGTAAGGTTGGTCGATGGTAGGCACCCTTCTACGTTTCTAAGTTTGACCTTCTTCTCAATCAGGCGTTATTCTTTGTTTTATAGCCGACATTGAATGGAACTTTATGAGGAGGTGCTATTTGGTACTGGGCTTATAGAGCTATTTTCAAACAGGTCTTTGTTGGAAATGGAGTAGGCGAGTGGGATGTTGTTGGATTGTAGTAGAAGAGGTGGGAAATATTTGGTTGGTATTAGGCGACAAATTGTGGGATGAGAGTCCTGAGTGCTTGGTGTGAGTGATATAACTGCGGCTGCATTAGCCACCGCCTGCTGAGGAGAAGGCCAAGCCCACTTTGGGAGGCCATGCCCCTTCCTGGTGGCCAGGCCCCTAGTCCGTCCCAGGCCACTCCGACCCAGGATCCTGGAATGGAGGAACGGTGGTGGACAGTCTCCCCACTGGGCGGGGATGGAGGCAGGAATGGAGGCGCGACTGGGGGGCAGGAGCGCTTCCCGGCTGGATGCCCCCTACCCACCTGGAGGGGAAGGGCCAATGGACTGGTGGGCAGTCCCGCGGAGCTGGACGGACAAGTCTCCCCACTAAGTGATTTTTTTAAATGAACAAAGTTTGGTTTTGTGAACCTGATATAATGCTAGTTTGTACAGTGGGGACAATGCTTCCATGCAAAAATGAGACATATCATCCATACTTTCTAATATTAAATGTAAAACTTAAGTTTAAATGCTTTTCTGAATAAACTGAGGTATCACAAATACCAACACAGGCAGGAGAGATAATGCAGTAGGTAAGACGATTGCCTCATACACAGTAGATCCAGGTTTGATCCCCAGAACTGCACATGGTCACCAAGAATGATAACTGAACACCAAAGAAAGAAAGAAAGAAAGAAAGAAAGAAAGAAAGAAAGAAAGAAAAGAATAAAGATAAAAATTAAAATTTTAAAAAGAAAAGATGCCAATATGTTAGAAACCCATTTCCTGACACCTTAATGAGTATTGTTAAATAAATAAGTCATTACCTTTCATAAATACTCTATTTAAACCAAATTCCTAGATACCATCATATCATATTAAGCCAATGTATACATAGAATAAGGCAACAATTCCCATAGGAAAAGTTTGAGAGATTGTCATTTTATGTATGTACATCTACCTATAAATTTCAAGTATTTTTTATTTAGCTCACATAAGTTTCTAATATATGCCTCTCAGAGAGCGTGGCAAGCTACCAATAGTATCCAACCCTCAAGGGCAGAGCCTGGCAAGCTCCCAGTGGCATATTCAATATGCCAAATATAGTAACTATAACAGGTCTCATTCCCCTGACCCTGAAAGAGCCTCCAATCATTGAGAAAAGACGAATGAGAAGAGGCTGCTAAAATCTCAGGGCTGGGAGGAATAGAGACATTACTGGTGCCCACTCAAGTAATTCGATGATCAATGGGATGACAGTGATACAGTTAACATAAGTTTGTATTATTGTATGTTTTTTAGGCTTATGAATTCATGATTCTTCAAAGATAAGTTACTATGCCACAGTCATCACCATCACGACCATATCTACTGAACCCAATATCACCTGCAACCCCCACTCCATCATCTACTAACACAAGCTTGAAGAACTTTGAGTTTGATTCCTTTGACCTTGTCTTTCCATACTTTCCTTCTCTATATATGAATGCATTTTTGATGGTCAAGTGAGGATTGGAGTTACAGACTCATTAGGAAAGCAGATGCAGAGCTAAGTCAAAATAGAATTTAGAGTCGTTACTCTGAGAGGCAAGATAGAAAGATCATGACTTCTAGCCAGTACCCTAGGTTCTCATTAGCCTCATTAACAATAGCTCAACAGGCTCTCATTAGGAAAGATGCAGCACCAATATTTCCTATTTCATTATTTTACAAAGGGTCACATCTTAACACCATGCAAGGTTGTAGAGAATATTGACTTTTCAATTAGGGATGCAAAACTCCTTCATAACTGTATTAGCTTAAAGATATTAAAATGTTGTTTAATTTTTGAGCCTCTGTGCCATTATATCAGAAAACATATAACAAATAATTTAATGAACTAATGACTTCAAAATCTCCCTAGGATATTTTAAGTGTTCAAAAATGTTAGTTCCATTTTCTCTTCATTGCTGCAGTCTTTAGGATTTAAAAACATTGATTTATTATAGCTTAAGAGTCTGAATCTACTTTGGTGACTTAACTATTCTAGACTGATCTTTATTAGTCTGGGCTTGAGTTACCTCACTAATGAAAACAAATTGTTATGGTGAACAGAACAATCTATTTCAAAAATAAAGATGATAGATAAAGAATTTTCTACGACAAGCATGTCTCAGAATTATTCCATAAATGTTGTTATACTGAGAAGTGAGGAGGTTTTCCAGTGGGTTTTGACTGCAAGGTAATTAGTAAAATATTTTTGAGCAAAAGTGTTTCTGTATGCATATTTTTCTGAAAATATAGTTAGTTTAGAGCACTTAATTGATTCCACCTGAGAGAATCTTGGCTTCAAGTCTAGGGTTCTTACTCTTTGAAACTGTAGCTGGTCTATGAGAAAGGGCTTTGTATACTATCTTATTCACACAATAAATTAAATTTAATTAACCCCAAATCCAAGAAGAAATTACTACCAAGTCAGAGGAGGTAAGAAAACCATTATCTCTTAAGAACGCAATAGGCTTCATCCAATTATAAATCATTACTTTAAAATTCTTTGCCAATAACTTTAATTTCTGTAAGATTTTAACCATTTTAAAAGTGAAGAAATTATTTTAAAGGCATGAATTCATCCATGCAAGGTCACACCGTGGGTGGCAGAGTTGGCAATGGAATCCAGGTTTCTGTTCTTTTGAGACCACGTTTCTATACACAGTGTTATCAAAACGGGGCAAATTCTCTTACTTACTTTTAACTAAAAATAATAAGTGAATACTAGGTAGGAGATCATTGTTAACATTTGACTGTAAGTCTATGTAATTGTATTTTACTTTTTGATGAATGAGATGTTGCTCTTCTTTGACATAATATTAAACTCTTTTCCAGAAATGATATCAGATAAATTTCAGAGCTCATCTTACCTGGTTCAGTGTGTTCTTAGAAAATCAATGTATTGATAGTTTAAACATAAGTTCAACCACAAGAAATGAGCTTGGGTGAGAGACAGCATCCAGGGCACAACCTTTAAAAAAGGAGGCTCATCTCAAGGTCATTGAAATGTAGAGTTGACCTCATAAGAATATTTTTTTAATTATGCATTCTAGGTACCTTGCTTCATTTCATATTTTCTTTACATTATCAACAAAGAATTTATTCAAATTTTTTCAATACTTTATATATATTGTTGTCCTCTATCACAGCCTTTAACATTCCCCAAGAACAGTTCTCAATTCCTCTCTTTATTATTAGAACCTGCTACATTTGGTGGTGCTCCCATTTTTGGTGATTTGAGTCCTGTTTTCTTCATTGTGATAAGTCCCATGAATTCTTCTCTTTAAGTCTTTTCAGCAGATTTTATGAGCAGCATGGAAAAGATACTTTTTAAAATTTTTTTGTTGAGAAAATAATGAAAATATCACTTGGAACAGGCTTGGTTCAGGAAGTTCCCTTTGGTAATCAGGCCTGAGGAATGACTGGATCAGGAACCCAAGCTGTGAAGCACAGTGGACACATGACAATATGGAAAGAGAGACCTAAAATGAAAAACAGGAGGTAGTTAAATGGGGACCTGAAGGACATTTCAGGTAGTGTCTGATGGGTTACATGAATCACCCCACATGTTACACAAATTGCCTGGGATTACAGCCAAGGTAGAGGGGCAATAAATGACTTTGGAACAGCAGAAGTCTGGCTTAGTACTACCTACAGAAGACATTGATGGCATCTAGTATTAAAAGTCTAAAAAATAATACAGACAAAATACAAATTGTTTAATGTTAGTTTAAAGTTAATAATGAACAATGTTTAATAAAATGTTTCAGCTCTTATAGGAGGAAAACTTAAAACAAAAAATATAAATTTCAAATATAAACAGGTATATTATATTTTTATTTGCCAAATCTGCAACTGAGTTTTTTCAATAAGTTGAACTTTACCCTTTTTATACTAATTGAGGGCTGAATACTCCATCTTAAATCTCATAGAGGGTAGGAAATAATCTTAACTACAGTTTCTTTCTCTGTAAAATGGACATCACAATATTCCTCAAATGGTTGCAGAAAATATGTAAGGTAATGTATAAAATGCTGAACACTGGGCTTGGTATGTAGTAGGTGTTCAATAAACTTCAAGCACTATTAAAATAAATGTTTCCTGAAGACAAAGGTGGGTGGTCGCGAATATGTCAGTGGTCCTGGTGAAGCAGCACACAATAAACAATAAGCTTAACATTTCATGATAATTTATTTTCTACCTAAAGCACAGGATCCATTCCACTCTATGGGAAACCATCAGAACAAAGAGGTATATAGCTAGAAACCCTTTAACAATTGTGTGGAAATGCAGGGGTTTTTTGTTTAGTTTTTTTGTTTGTTTGTTTAAGGTGAAGCATTTGTGCTTTTGACAAATAGGAGCTGACAACACTTAGATATGTTGACAAACACAAAATAGCATCAAAAGGCAGGCTCCACAAAGAAGAAAACCACTCGTGTGTTGCTATTTGTATTGGGTCAATTAAAACAACAACAACAGCAATAACAGGAAAACTCTATATATGACAATTAAGAGCATAAAGGTCTTATTTCAGTAAAATCTTTTGTCCTTTATAAGTAGATTGTTTTGTTTTATTTTTCTTTGCCCACTGCAAGGAATTGTACCAGGAAAAAAATCTCTAGAAAGTACAATTCAGCAGATTTTGAGGGAAACACATTTTATTTCACTTACAAAAAACTAATCTGTTGTAAAGTTATTGAAATTTCCAATGTGACCGTAAATATGCATTCTTGTAGACTATAGGCATGTTTTTCTGAAGTTTTATTGAAAAATGAAAGTCTCATATAAAATGAATTTCAGATCATTTAACTTTTCTATCTTCTTTTATGATCCAATGAATTTTATTCATTTTGGAAACTGTGCTAAACCTAAGTACTTTAAGATTAAGATTAAATTGAGAAGTATATGAATTAGGGTTAATTAAAAAATCCAATATATTTTTGCTTATGCAGCTATCTATTGTATCTTCAAAGAAATGATAAAATTCAGAATAAGAATGTGAGTAAACCAACTGAATTTCTTATTATTTCAATGCCCACAAATCAAACTCAGATATTTCCATTGCTATAAATTAAGATTTTTCAAAGTGACATAGCTCCCTAGTGAACTATTCCTAAAGGCACTACATTGGATGCCCATAAGCACATTTCTTTAGCTCTGTCCTGTTGTAAAATCAGAAAAAAAATCAGACTGATTTTTAAAGAATAAAAACAACTCTAATATAAAGGATAAAGGCCCTCCCGTTGTTCATCGATTTGCTCGAGAGGGCCCAGTAACATCTCCATTGGAGATTTTGTTGTTACTGTGTTTGGCATATTGAATACATCACGGGTGGCTTGCCAGGCTCTGCCGTGTGGGTGAGATACTCTTGGTAGCTTGCCGGGCTCTCAGAGAGGGGCAGAGTAATTCCTTACTGCAGAGCCAGGAGTTGACCCTGAGCATTGCTGGGTGTGACCCAAAAAGCAAAACAAACAAAAAACAAACCCTCCCAAAAAACCTCTAATATAAACAACTTAAATTACCATTGGTTGGGTTAGCTAAAAACTTGAAATACAAAGGGGAAATATATCTTAAATATGTTTGAACAATATAATGAATGAGTATTTTTAAATCCCTAATCCAGAGAGAGGTGCTGATTCATAGGAATGAAAAAGATAAAAGTTGTTGATTTAAGTAACTTGAGTTTTAGTGAACTTCTTCAAGTAGGATAGATAGTAGCCAAAAGAAAAATAAAGTTATATAACTTGTCAGAGTTATTTAATCTGAATTAAGATTGTGTGTGTGTGTTTACATGTACAAGTCCCTTCAGTACTAAAACCCAACTCTTCTATTTGTCTCCATTAGATAACAAAATTACAATAGAAGGATTTCTCATAACCTGTGCCACGGTTGCTCATGCCTTGGAAGAATGGAGGCAGTCTAGAAAAACCACAGTATAGTTGGAAAGGTAACCCTTGGCAAAGGATGAAGAAGGGGTAAGTTGATATGATGAGAGGTAAGGATGATGATTTTTAATAACTAAAATTGATAAAATAACATTTTAATAAAGAATTAATACCTGTACTCTGATTGTCACATTTGAAATGGAGAGAAGCAAACCATGCTGAGAAAAATGAAGATTGTAGTAAAAGATTTCTTGATAAGAGATAGAGGGTGTACAGTCAACACCTTTCATGTAATTTTTGAACTGTTTTTTTCTTCCCTCTGGTTACTTCTAATGTAATCTTACAGTCATTTTTGTTTTACTTTATTTGTTTTTTATTTATATCTCACATTATTGAATTCACGTATTAATCATTTACATGAGTTATTTTATTAATCAGTATAATCTCCTGATGCATCCTTTGTTGCAAATAACAGGACTTTATTCTTTTAAACAGCTGAGTAATGTATATATACCATATGTATTCGATATACCAAACACAGTAACAACAAAATCTCCAATGGAGACATTACTGGGCCCGCTCGAGCAAATCGATGAGCAATGGGAGGGCCTTTAACTTTACCTTTTCTTTTTCTAATTAATTTTTTTAATTTATATTTTAAAAATTTGCTTTTCTTGTTTGGACCAGACATGGCAATTCTCAGGGCTTACTCCTCATTCTGATTTTAGGGCTTACTCATGACAGGGTTCAAAGCACTGTATGTGATGCTGCGAATTGAACTGAGCTTGGACTCCTGATTTACACATTGAACTCCAGGCCTCCTTTAAACTTCCTATGGATGACTTCAGGTTTTATAAGCTGAATAAGAGTTATTTTGGGGATTTACTGATAATAAATTCTAGTAAGTTGATTTGGGATATGGATTTTTATTCTTGATGATTTTGGATAATCATATAGTTAAGTATCAGTAAATAATGGAATAAGTGAGATAGATAGGAGAGTAGATACCTTGTACTTAAAGTATGACACAAAAGAACGTTATGCACAATGGAAACCTTAGCTGTCATTTGAAATAATACCACCAAATGCTAATATTTTCCACAGAATATTAGAGAAGGGATAAAACAGGACTATCACTAGAGCTAAGCAATAGCTGAAAGTAGTAGCTCCCTTCTGAGGAATTTTATAAGCTTGTGATCATAAATATTTATATTGTATATCAAATTATAAATATTCAAAATTGGTAACTTATGAAAAGACTAACATAAGTTACCATTTTAAAATTATTTTCTACAATTTTCTGATACCTCTGTTCTTGAGGTTAATTGCAATTATTGTGTCAATGTAGCAGAAAAACTACAACCGTTGAGTTGCTCTGCAACTCTTTCCAAATCTGCATTCAGTAGTTATAGTGGTGCCTTAAATTATGTTAAGAAAATCAAAAGTATTAAAAATCAAGGCATCTCACACTTAGGATCTCGTTGTTAAATTTTTACCAGCACACAACAGATTAAACAGGCAGAAACTTCCATATTCCCAACCTAAACACAAATAAAGATGTGGTTCATTTAATTTTGTTACATTTAAAAAAAATCACTACTTAGTAGCTTTTAACAAAAGCCATTATGTTGTTATTATAACTCACAGTTCCAGAAAGACATACCAAGTTATTTTGGCTCAGAATTTACAATCCTATACTACTAGAACCTAAACGGCAATGCACATCTTTTTCTCTTTAACATAGTCATTTTTTTGAGTGTGTGCTATTTTTCAATGAACTCTTCAAGTTTCCTCACAACAGGGTGGTCTCACAGAAGATATGTTTTCTACAGAGGGTCCCAAAGAATAAAGGCAAAATGTCTTGGGGAAGAAGGTGTTACATTGCTTTCTATTTCATTTTCTCAAAAAGTTCAGAGACTCTCACTTTCTATTGTCTACAAATAATAGCCCTTTCCAAAATTGAGAAAGGCAAAGGTTAATTTTAGTTCTCAACAAAGGAGTGTCAAGGATTAAAAACATAAGAGAAGGAAACTATTTTTAAGCCAATTTTAAAAACTGCAATCCGCCAAAGCCCAGTCTGTAAGATGGAGAGGAACAATTAATTACACAGAGCTGACATTGTGCTAGACATTCTGGAGCATCCTTGATAACCACCATGAGACAAATGCATATATGAATTAGAATGTCATTTTTAAATCAGAGCTAAAGGAATTTGAATTTAGATAATTTATGGAGTATGAAAAATCAGTCATGGATGATGATTAACAATATGCATTGCCTGTATCTTTGTAACTTAAGGAACTTTCCATGTTGATGATGACGAATACTAACACTTACCTCTGTCTTGAATGTTTCTCCTGATTTTATATCTTATTTGAGATTTTATTTATTTTATCTTTGGTCAGGCTGGAGCGATAGCACAGCAGGTAGGGCATTTGCCTTGTATGAGGTCTACCCGGGTTTGATTCCTTCGCCCCTCTTGGAGAGTCTGGCAAGCTACCGAGAGTACCTCACCTGCATGGCAAAGCCTGGCAAGCTACCCGTGACATATTCGATATGCCAAACACAGTAACAACCAAGTCTCACAATGGAGACATTACTGGGCCTGCTTGAGAAAATCAATGAACAACGGGAGGACAGTGACAGTGAGAGTGACAGCAAAGCCTGGCAAGCTACCCGTGAGATATTCTATATGCCAAAAACAGTAACAACAAGTCTCACAATGGAGATGTTACTGATGCCCACTAGGGCAAATCGATGAACAAAGGGAGGACTGCTGGTGGTCTCGCATGACCGCCCACACAGTTTTATCTGGTAAAGCCAATGATTAGAGGTCTTTGGGCCAAAACGATCTCAACCTATTCTCAAACTTTTGGTGCAATAGGGTGAAGTAAATATTTCTTTCCCTCTGGTTATGACATTTCCTAATGAAAACCAGGAGTTTGGTAACAAACAAACAACAAAAAATAAGAGAATTCTGAGCAGGTTAAATGATTAATGCATTATGAAAAAAATTAAGGATTATTTTAAAAGGAGTTTAAATGAGAGTTAAGCAAACTTTCTAGAATTTTTAGGAAATTATTACGAGAGAAAAGGAATGTATTGTGATATCTGGCTTATAATTGGGGGCAGATAAAAGAGAAACAGATCTATGAACTCTAGTTATATTTTAAATTTAATAAACATTTGCTAAGTATTAAGTAGTTTGCAGATTTCTTGCTAAGTTCTTGAGATAGAATGATAGATAGAAGTAAGCTTCTACTCAGTACTTAAAACCAACTTAAAAACTAAAAGATACTGTAGACCTCCCAATTAAATTTCTATATATGTATCCATGACAACTTTTCTTAGAAAATAAAAGGAAAGCTAAAGGTCAGATTCACACATTGTCAGAAATGTGTGAATGTTTGATTATATTTATTAAGTAAGGAATTAACTTCTACCAAGTATTATAAGCTATAATAAGTAATTTAAACCAGTGGTCTTCAATCCTAGACATTTATTAGAAAAATTATGGTATCTGCAAAAGATACATATTTAAAATTATTTTACTAGAGAGCTGACCACTTGAGACTGGAGGTATAGTACAATGGGTAGGATCCTTGCTCTGCACATGTGACTGCCCTTAATTTGATCCCTGGCACCCCATATGATCCCCTGAATCCTTCAGAAATGATCTGAGTGCAAAACCAGGAATAAGTCCTGAGCACAGAAGGTTTGGCCCAAAAAAGAAAAAGAAAATTGAAACACTGGGTATATTTCTTTAAATTTCTTGAATGCTTTTTCCTACATCCTCTGATGAATGAATACAGAATGTAAGACTCTCAGGCTGGAGCAATAGCACAGCGGGTAGGGTATTTGCCTTGCATACAGCCAACCCGGGTTTGATTCCCAGCATCCTATATGGTCCCCTGAGCACTGCCACAGGTAATTCCTGAATGCAGAGCCAGGAGTAACACCTGTACATCACTGGGTGTGACCCAAAAAGAAAAAAAAAATGATTCTAATCAGAATACTTAGCATCAGGGCCAGGAGAGTAGTCCTTTCCAAAATGTCCCAAGTTTTCCATTGTGCAACCAACATGGCAAATTCCTAAGCTAATCATCTTCTCTTCTCCCCTTTCTTTGAATGCTGTTCTGCATGCCATCTTATTGTTCCTGCTAAGGAGCTACTAAAATTCTGTTCAAGAATGTTTCAGGAGCTGCAAAGATAGTTCATTGTGCAGGGTGCTTGCCTTCTTCCTGGCTGACCTGGATCAGTCCTCAGCACCACATGTGTCACCTTGAGTTTTGCCAGATGTGTCTCCTATTACCTTAAAGCTTTCATTATTATAGTAATATGGAAAAAATCCCCCACCCCTGAGTTCTTTATAGGCAGGTTAATATCAAATTTAGCTAATCTGGTCAAATTAGCTTCAAGCATATTATAGGAGTAAAAGAACAAATTAATTTATGTATGCATAGAGAATCTACCTGCATGTGGTTTCTGAAGGATCAAGACACAATGACAGTATATGTTCTGAGGTAAAGGGGGGGATGTGGGAGAGGGTCCTGAGCTGCAAAGAGGAGGACTTTCATAAAGAGGAAAGTCAATCTCATAAGAAAAGTTCAGATTCTTGGTAATTAGATATGTTCTCTACCACATAAATGTGTTTGTCTGATAGGAAAATATATTTTCTGATAAAAATCCCGTTCTGTGTGATACATTTCTAATACATTTTCATTCTTTTGTTAGTTGAGGGGGTGATAAAAATTTCTTGTAAATCTCAAGAGTCTTTTGCCTTTGTGTGTGTGTGTGTGTGTGTGTATGTGTGTGTGTCTGTGTGTGTGTATGCGTTTGGGGCTATACCCAGGGGTTCATAGTGCTTACTCCTGGTTCTGTATTGGGAATGATTCCTGTCAGGGATTGAAAGATTCTTATGGAGTGGTGGGGATCAAACCTGGGTCAGCCCTGTGCAAAGCAAGTGCCTTACCCACTGTATTCTCACTCCAGCCCCTAACCCTCAAAAGCCTTGATTGACCTCAGTTTAAAATAATTCCCATACCAAAGTGACAGTCTTAGGAGGCCTGTTTCAAATATCTTGGGGAAACAGATACTATTTGAATGTTTGGGGGAGGCTAATGCCTGCAGTACCAAGGTTCCAATTTAATTGGATAACAAAGCAGTTTGAAAAACTTTGGAAAATACTTATGCCTGAATGCTATCATCTCCACCAACATAAATTTGGTTTAGTTGCTTTAAAGTGTGACTTTGGCATAATTGTACTTGAGGCTTCCCCATTGTGTAGTTAAACTTGATCTCATTATCAGGTCAAATGCAATTGAACTGTAAAGACATTCTTTTTTTTTATTTGTTTTTGTTTGGGGGCCACACCAGCAGTGCTCAAGGTTTATTCTGACTCTGCTCCTGAGACCTTACTTGGTGTCTGAGATCAATCAACTGTGATCCACTTCCTGCAAAGCAAGTGCCTTACCCACTATATTCTTTCCACCACCCAAGAAATTTGTAACTGACAACACACATCTAAATGCCTTCAGGAGACAAGCAAGCAACACCTAAGTGTTGGACTGCAGTGAATTCTAGAGAGCTTGATCCTTTGCTACCCAAATGAGAACCACTTGGAAAATGAGGATAGTTTACTGCTCTGCCTCTTATTCAAAGTAAGTAAATTTCGATATGCTGGTGTGGAGTGAATTTCTGTGTGCAGCCAGCCAGTTTAAAAAGTTTGACAACTTTTTATAGTAACACTGAACTAGTGAAGACAACCATATGCTAAATTCAATCAAAGGTATTGCCAATTTGCAACCTTTCTCTTAGAAAGGAATCTTTTCTGGTATTCTTTTCTCAGAAGCTTTCTCTAACGTTTTTTCCCCTGCAAAAAATGACAGTGCTGTTTCCCAGCTACTTATATACATTTGGTGGAACTTTTCCCTCTTGTATTTCTAGTTTTATATATAATGCAAATATAAAGTAGCTTATCTATCCAACAGAAATCTCACCTTTAGGTTATCACATCGAGGAATGAATGCTATTTCACTCATGCAGTATACAAAACCAAGAACCAAATTTTATAATATGTTCGGAGTCTCAATGAGATCATTAGAAATTTCTTCACTTCCCAGTGAGCAAGATGAGTAGAGGATTACTTCTCTCAGTAGATTACACATTAGAGAGAAAAATGTCAAACAGCCAAGTAAAATAGGATGCTAAGTCTTCCCACACAAGAAACTGCTAGTACTAATGAGCTAGCTTTCCTGTCACATTCACAAGTAGCAGGAGATGACCTAAGAATGAGTCTGATAAGATTTTCCCTATTTGTGGAACTTATTTTACCTCTAAGTAGATAGTGAAAAAGTGGGTCAATTGGTACTTACCAAAGCTATTGTAGTTCAGCTGGAGAAATTTAACTGTATTCTGGAAATAAATCTTCAGAAAGTTAGTCCCATTTAATTTGCTTGAAAATGAAAAGACTGCTTAATGTGAAATAACTACATTTTTAACAGAAGACCTCTATTTTGCTTTCTTTACTCCACACTTCATTTTCATGTAATGAGACTCCAACTGCTCATCATTGCCATTGACCTCTTGCTGCCTCTCTTATCTTGTCCCACTGAGCATTCATATCCTATATTTAGAGTCTAACATTAGAGCACTTTCATGAACCAGGGACTCAGTGCCTGGGGAGTGGTCAGTATATTATTCTCTGCTTCCTGATGAATCTTTCACAGGTATAGGACCTCTCACGATGGCTGTGCCAGAGGAACAAGGAAGAGTGAAAAAATACATCTGAGCATACTTCAATACACTTTGATCCGTGGGAAGCAAAACAGAACAATTATTCACAAATATTTTCCTTCACTTTTTTTCAATAGTTTTGAACTCTGTTACCTAACCCATACGTTACATTGAGGTCATTTGGTTGGGGGTCATATCAGGCGATATGTACTACTTATACCTGATTTTTGCTAAGAGATCACCCTGGCAAAACTCAGGGGACCATATGTGGTACTTGAGATGGAATCTGGATCAGTCACATGCAAGGAAGTGTTCTACCCACTATACTATTTTTCTGGTCATTAGAGTGAGTTTATTGTTTGTTTCTTTTTGTTCAATCTTCAATGGTACAGGAACCAGAGTTCTTAGACTGATATCCAGCAAGTGCCAGTCCACAAAGAACAAATCTTCAAATTGTGTATTGTTTTAGTAGAACATGTTGATAAAAAGTCTATGCATGTGTGGTAAAGGAGATCAAGACACGTATGTACTTTCTTTGTGATTTTACTCTAAAATAAAGGTTTTCTAAAAAAAACAGAAATACATTTTTTTCCATAAAATCTTTGAAATCCATGCTATTTTTTACCCTTAAGATTTATCTAGTTGCACTAACCATTTTTCAAATGTTCCAAGTACCCACACTGACTACTACATACCAGGTTGGGCTGTAAACTAAGAATAATTTTGTAATGTGGTTAATGTAACTCAGGGAATAATTTGGAACAAAACCAATGTTCTCAAACTTGAGATGGCTTTGCAATAACTTGCAAATAGTGTTAAAACTCAAATTACTGAACCCCATAGTGAGAACTGCTGATAAAATAGGTTGGCTGTCATTCCCCAAATTTCTATTTAGGACAATTGTCATGTAATGTTAGTAACTAGCCTTTTGAAACCACTCTTAGATAAATACTGGTGAAGCTTCCGGAAATCCATTTTGTATTGTTTAAGTGGCAAAGAAGACAGCAATTTATCCATATGGCATTTATTTTCTTCATTGGAATCACTTAATCACTTAACTTCCCGTTAGTCGTCGATTTGCTCGAGCGGGCACCAGTAACGTCTCCATTTGTCCCTGTCGCGTGCTAGTGTAGCCCAATGGCATCTGTTCGCTCTGGGAACATGAAGAGCCTCAAACCGATCATTCATGATCTTCACGAAGAAGTCTGACCATCTGGTAGGTGGGCAGCCACGCGGTCTTTTGACATCCCGTGGAATCCAGTCAGTAACAGCTCTAGTCCAGCGGTCCTCTTTAAATCTCATTACGTGACCAGCCCATCTGATTTTTGACACCTTGGCAAAAGAGACAGCGTCCCTGATTCTTGATTGTCAACTGATGTCAGAACTCTGGATTCTTTCTCTCATTTGAGTGAAACGTGATATTCCAAGCATAGCTCTTTCTATTCTTCTTTGGGAGACCTGAATAGTGTTCTCATCTTGTTTGCATAGGGCACAGGTCTCTGAGGCATATGTTAATGCAGGAGGAACAGTGGAATCAAAGAGATGTGCCCGGAGCCGGAGGTTCTTCGTCCTCTTAGCTATTTCTTCGACGTTCTTGAAGGCATTCCAAGCCGCTCTCTTCCTCCTGCGCAGCTTGGGTGCCAGGTCATTAGTCATGTTGACTTCTCGACCTAGATACACATAGCTGTTGCATTCGGAGATGGTCGTTCCGTTGAGAGCGAATGGGGAGTCAGGAACAAGGCTGTTTCTCATAAACATTGTCTTCGTAAGATTCACCTGTAGTCCTACCTTTCCACACTCACAGTCAAAGTCGGCCAGCATTTGTGCCGCTTGGCTGATGTTTGGTGTTATTAAAACAATGTCATCAGCAAAGCAGAGGTGGTGTAGTTGCCGACCATCTATCTTCACTCCCATTCCTTCCCATTCCAGTTGTCGCATGATGTTCTCGAGGGTGGCACTGAAGAGTTTCGGGGAAATGGTATCACCCTGCCACACCCCTCTCTTGACATCAACGATCACTTCTTTGTAGAATGGTGAGATCCTGGTAGTGAATCCGCAATACAGCTCATGGAGGATCCTGATGTATTGGGCTTGAATGCCCTGATTGGCTAGGGCTTCAATGACCGCTTCCGTATCAACAGAATCAAAAGCTTCTTTAAATCAATGAACATTAAACAGAGCGGCATCTTGAACTCCCGAGAAACCTCAATGAGCTTGGTTATCGTGTGGATATGGTCGATGGTGCTGAATCCTTTGTGAAACCCGGCTTGCTCTCATGGTTGTCCTTCATCTAGTGTTCTGCCAATCCTATTTAGGATGACTCGAGTGAACAACTTGTAGATGACAGACAATAGGCAGATCGGGTGATAGTTGCCAATGTCATGGATGTCTCCCTTCTTGAACAGTAGTATGGTCCTGCTGGTTTTCCATTGGGACGGAGCCTTTCATTCAGACAGGTAGCGAGTGAAGAGCCGAGCCAGTGTATTGATGAGTACTGATGGCAGGTTCTTCAGGTGTTCAGGTCTGACCTTGTCTGGGCCGGGTGCTGTTTGTTTCTTTACCAACGAAATGGCGTGTCGGATTTCGGAAGGGAGAATGTTGGGAACGACATATCCATCCTGTGGAATTTGGTATGTCGGCAAGTGGACATGGCTATCGAAGAGATTTGAGTAGAAGTCATGGATAATCTTCTCCATTGCCGTTCTGGAGGATGTGATGGATCCATGAGGATGTCAGAGGGCAGTCATCTTGGTCTTGTAGTTGGCGAAGGACAGGTGGGCGTCACGAATACTTTTCCCGGCTTCTGCCGCATCTACCAGTATTTCTGCTCTTCTCTCTTTGAGGTCTTCCTTGATAGCATCTCTGCACTGCTTTGCGAGCTCGGATGTTAGCTTGCGGTTGCCTGAGGCATGCGCCAAACCACGCTGGCGAATTAGCTCAAGAGTTTTTGAAGATAGGCGATTTTTTGTGGCTATCTCTATCTTGGCATTCCTCGCACATTCATGGAGGTTCTGAACCAGTCGATCGTATTCCTCGTCAATGTTGTCAACAATGGCATCTTCCCATGTTGCTGCAATAGTGCCAAAGAGTTCCCAGTTGGTGGTCATTCTGGGAGTTCTCTTTTTGAACTTTGCAGCCCTTTCTCCTCACTCTGTGAAGTAGAATTTTGCACGAAGGAGACGGTGGTCCGATCCCGTTCGAAATTTTGGGACAACAGCGACATCGGTCAGGCAAAACCGTAGATTGAATATGATGTGGTCTATTTCGTTGTGGAATTGTCCACTGGGAGACTACCATGTCCATCGTTTAGATTCTGCCTTCTGGAACTGTGAGTTACCATGGATGGTCTTGGTCAACATGATGAACTCAGATAGTCTCTCACCCTGTTCGTTCCGTTTTAGGCCATGGGTCCCGATGTGAAGTTCTTCACTGATCTTCTTGGTCCTATCTTGGCATTAAAATCACCCGCAATGATCTTGTAGAAGGTGTGGTCTTCTTTAAAGAACTTCTCCAGCTCCATGTAGAACTTCTCAATTTCTCCTTCATCATAATTGGATGTTGGTGCGTAGACAACAAAGATAGAAACTGCAGGCAGTGAGCCATGTCTATTCAAATGTAAACATCTGATTCTGGTTGTTAGGCATTCAAATGAATCAATGCTCTTGGCCAAGTTTGTGTTGACAAGGACACTGACGACTCCAACACCTCTTTTATCGCATGTTCCTAGGAACAATTCTTCTCCAGTGTTGAAAACAGCATGGTGAGATTCGTGCCTTCTTGTCTTGGTCAGACCAATGATGTCGTACTTGATTATTCGCGCTCGTACCATCAGGTCCTCGATGGATGCATCTGATGTTAGCGTGCGTGCATTGAAAGTACAGACGATCATTTTTGTCTTCCTTCATTGTGGCAGCCTAGGTCGGCCTTGAGATTTTGTCGGCCTCTCCTTTCTCATCCTTCTCAGTGCTGCCATGTCGGTGAAGCCTTCAGGGTCAGGTGAATGAGACCAGTTGTAGTTACTGGACACTCCCTCTACTACCCAGCCGATGTCACACTCCAGGATGCTTTCCGGACCCACGCGGCGGGTCATAAGACACTAAATACCCATCTTCCCGGAATTGTCGCACCATATTTGTTAGGGTTCAAATATGGTAACACCTACAAGGGTGATTAGAGGTTGCCCCAAAAGCCTCTATCCCTCTCGGAAAGACTGGCAAGCTACCGAGAGTATTCCGCCTGCACGGAAGAGCCTGGCAAGCTATCCGTTTTGTATTCGATATGCCAAAACCAGTAACTACAACTGGTCTCATTGCAATCATGATCAGATTTGCTGTAGGAAGAGCAGACAAATTGGGTTTAAGTTTTTAATTCTAAGTCTCAGTGAGATAGCACACAGAACTAATGATTTTAATTTGTTAATCACTTCTAACTGAGATATACAAATCATTTGAGATATACAAATCATATACCTATAAGTGAGGGATATTAGATTAATATAAAGTATCATAATAAGAAGTAAGTTTTGCTTACATTTCCATTCACTAAAAGAGATATATAGAGTCTTTGGAATAATAATTTTGTGACTAAAATATTAGAGGAAGAAAAATAATTAACTTCACTTGAGGAAGGAGAAGGGTGGATCCAGCCTAGTGATATTCAGGGGCTATTCCTTGCTCTATTTTCAGGAGTGACCCCTAGTACTGATTCTCCTGTACTATCACTCTGGCCCTTAATTATTCTTAAATTGACTGTAGTTCCCATTATTTTTAAGCCCTTATTAAGAGGAACTGTTTCTCATAGTTACTATTGTATTTCTACTTTCAAGACCATTGTATAGAGTAAGTATGTAATAAATAAATGAATAAAAATTCTTACTTTTTTTGACAGTTTTGAAAATTTGTCTTAGGCTGGGGCCACAGAAATTATACATTGGCTAGGACACTTGAATTGCTTGTCACCAAGATGGGTTTACTACTCGATATCTCATAAGCACCTGAGCATCTCCAGGAGTGATCACTAAGCAGAGTCAGAGCATTGTCAGTTGTAGACCTCCAAAATAAACAAACAAACAAACAAGTGTAATAGCAATATGATGTTATTAAGGCTCAATATATCATGTACATATGTAAGAAAGGTGTCTCAATACTTAATAGTCAATACTACTCACCTTTATGAGTATACACAGGATATAACAGAGGATATAAGGACATATAAGGATATATCAGATATATGCCAGTAACACCTCCATTTTGAGACTTGTTGTTACTGTGTTTGGCATATCGAATACGTCACGGGTAACTTGCCAGGCTTTGCCGTGCAGGCGAGATACTCTTGGTAGCTTGCCAGGCTCTCTGAGAGTGGTGGAGGAATAGAACCTGGCTTGGCACACAAGGCAAACGCCCTACTGCTGTGCTATCGCTCCAACCCTTTTCTTAAGTAATTGTTGCCATTTATATTTCTAGTAATAGTACACAGAGTTTCTTTTAGTCACATCGTTCAAAAGTTATTCTTATGTTGTTAATGATAGCCAGTCTAAAAGGTATGACATTCCACCTTATTTTAGTTTATATAATGTTTACTTTATTACAAATTTTGAATATTTTTTCATTCATCTGTTGGCCATTTACATCTCTTTGGAAAAATGCTGATTCAATTTCTCTGTCAATTCTTGATTCTTTGTTGTAGGCACTCTAAAATTGTAAGATAATAATCACTCTCAGATATACAGTTTTACAATATTTTATTCCTTTTATAGATTTTCTTATTTTTTATCACATACTTCTGTGCTTATGGCTACCTCCCAGGAACTTTTTTGTATCATATTGTACCCCAGGATTCTCAGTCAAGTCTCTGAGCCATCTTGTTGGTCCCTGCCTTTTATTTTGAGTTTTGTTTTTTCTTTTTTGCTTTGCAGAATCGTTTTTTTAAGGCCTCTTTTTTTCCTTTGTTTAAAATATTTTATTATTTATTTATTTAACTTTTATGAGTGAAACACCATGAGGTAGAGTTGTAGATTTACAAATTTTTGTGCTTGGGTTTCAGTTGTACAATGATCAATTACCCATCCCTCCACCGGTGCCCATTTTCCACCACCACGGTTCCCACCCCCCATCCCCCCATCCCACCCTGCCTCTGTGGCAGGACATTCCCTTTCTCTCTCTCTCTCTCTCTCTCTCTCTCTCTCTCTCTCTCTCTCTCTCTCTCTCTCTGTCCTTTTGGGTACTGTGGTTTGCAAAAGAGGCATTGAGTGCCATCATGTTTGGTCTGTAGTCTACTTTCAGCATGCATTTCCCTTGCTGAGAGGATCCTTCCAACACCCTTTATTTGATGCTCCCTTCTCTATCTGAGATGCCTTGTCCCCTAGTGTGTGCGGCTGGCCTCCAAGCCAGGGAGTAAACCACCTGGTACTTATCTCACTTATTCTTGGGAGTTAGTGTCCTATTTTGTTACTTTATGTTTCCCAAACAAATACAATATTTCTATGTCTGTCCTCTCTTTCTTACTCATTTCACTTAGCATGATACTTTCCATGTAGTACCACTTGTATGTAAATTTCATGACTTCATCTTTTCTAACAGCTACATATTACTCTATTGTGTATATGTACCAAAGTTTCTTCAACCAGTCATCTGTTCTTGGGCACTCAGGTTTTTTCCAAATTCTAGCTATTGTAAACAGTGCTGCAATGAACAAACATGTGCAGATGTCACTTAGACTATACTTTCTAGCATCTCTGGGATGTATTCCCAGGAATGCTATTGCTGGGTTAAAAGGGAGATCAATTCCTAATTTTTTGAGAACTGCCCACACTGTTTTCCAAAAGGGCTAAACCATTCAGCATTCTCACCAGCAATGAAGGAGGGTCCCTCTCTTGCCATATCTGTGCCAACATCGGTTTCTTTTGTTCTTTTGGATATGGGCCAGTCTCTATGGTGTGAAATGATGTCTCATTGTTGTTTTGATCTGCATCTCCCTGATGATTAAGGATGTAGAGCATTTTCTCATGTGCCTTTTAGCCATTTGGATTTCTTCTTTGAGAAAGTTTCTGTTCATTTAATCGCTCCTTTTTTTGATGGGGTTGGGTGTTTTCTTCTTGTGGAGTTCAACCAGTACCTTGTATATCCTTAATATCAACCACTTGTCAGACGTATATGGGGAGAATATCCTTTCCCATTCTGTAGACTGACTTTTTATTTTGGTCACTGTCTCTTTTGAGGTGCAGACGCTTCTTAGTTTAAGATAGTCCCAATTGTCTATCTCTGTTTTCACTTGCTTGGCTAGTGGTGTGTTATCTTTGAAGATAATGTTAGCTTCAATGTCCTGGAGGGTTTTGCCAACCTTGTCTTCAATGTACCTTATGGATTCTGTCTGATGTTGATCTTAGTTTTGTACATGGTGTTAGGCAGAGATCTGAGCCCATTTTTTTACGTGTAGCTGTACAGTTTTGCAAGCACAATTTGTTAAAGATGCTTTCCTTGTTCCACTTCACGTTTTTTGCTTTGCAGAATCGTTTTTTAAGGCTTTTTTTCTCCCTTATCAAATGTTTGGATATGATTAGATGATCATATGTATGGTGGGAGATGTCAGTATATTCAACCCTGTTCCATTGGTCTGCAGCTCTGCCTTTGCTCCAGTACCATGCTGTTTTAATTATTACTGCTTTGTAGTAGAGTTTGAGGTTAGGGAGGTTGATTCCTCCCATTTTCCTTTTCCCAATAATTTGTTAGCTATTCGTGGGGGCTTATTGTTCTATATGACTTTCAGAAGTGTTTGCTCCATTTCTTTGAAGAATGTCATGGGGATCATTAGGGATCACACTGAATTTGTACAATGCTTTGGGAAGCATTGCCATTTTGACAATATTAATTCTTCTGATCCATGAGCAGGGGATATCTTTCCATTTTCTCATGTCCTCTTCTATTTCCTGAAGGAGCGTTTTGTAGTTTTTTTGTATAAGTCCTTTACTTCCTTAATTAAGCTAATTCCTAGGTAGTTGATTTTCTGGGGCACAATTATGAACAAAGTTTTTCTTTTCATGTCACTTTCTTCTCTCTCACTATTAACGTATAGGAAAATCATGGACTTTGGGTATTGATTTTATAACCTGCAACTTTACTATGTTTTTAGGAGTTTCTTGGTAGAGGTTTTAGGGTTCTCTAAGTTAGTATCATATCATCTGTGAATAGCTAGAGCTTGATTCTTCCTTTCCTACCTGAATGCCCTTAATATCTTTTTATTGCCTAATCGCTATTGCAAGTACTTCCAGTACTATATTGAACAGCAATGGAGAGATTGGCATCCTTGTCTCATCCCTGATCTTAGAGGGAAGGCTCTCAGTTTTTCCCCATTGAGGACGATGCTTGCTGTAGGCTATTGGTAGATGGCTTTAACTATATTGAGGAAAGTCCCCTCTATTCCCATTTTGGCGAGGTTTTCATCATAAATGGGTGCTGGATCTTATTAAATGCTTTCCCTGCCTCTATTGATATGATCATATGCTTTTTATCTTTTCTTTTGTTGTTCACGGTCACTATCACTATCACTGTCCTCCTGTTGTCCATGGCTTTGCTCGAGCGGTCCCAGTAACATTGTGAGAATTGTTACTGTGTTTGGCATATTGACAACATCACAGGGAGCTTGCCAAGCTTGCTGTGTGGGCGAGATACTCTTGATAGCTTGCCGGGCTCTCTGAGAGGGTTGGATGAATCAAACTCGGGTCGGTCATGTTGGCTGCTTGCAAGGCAAATGCTCTATCCTCTGTGTTATTGCCCCAGCCCCTTTTGTTGATTTGATGGATTATGTTGATTGATTTCTGAATGTTAAACCATCCTTGCATCCCTGGGATGAGTCCTTCTTGGTCATGGTGTATGATCTTTTTGATGAGTTGTTGAATTCTATTTGCTAGTATTTTGCTTAGAATCTTCACATCCATGTTCTTCAGGGATATTGGCCTGTAGTTTTCTTTTCTTGTGGTGTCTTTGTTTCCTTTTGGTATTAGAGATATATGTACTTCATAGAAACTATTTGGGAGAGTTTCTGTTTCTTCAATTTCCTGGAAAAACTTGAGAAGAACTGGCAATTGGTCCTCTTTAAATGTTTGGAAAATTCGCTTTTGAATCCATCTGGACCTGGGATTTTGTTTTTGGGAAGACATTTGATTACAGTTTCAATTTCCTTGATGTTTATAGGTCTGTTCAGGTACTCTAGATCTTCTTGATTCAGCCTTGGGATATTATAGGAATCCAGGGCCTTGGGATATTATAGGAATCCAGGAATTTATCCATTTCTTCTAGGTTCTCTTATTTCGTGGCATACAGACTTTCAAAGTAGTCTCTGATGATCATTTAAATTTCTTTGGTTTCTGTTGTGATATCTCCCTTCTCATTTTTGATTTGGTTTATTAGAGTTCTCTCTCTCTTTCTTTGTGAGTGTTGCTAGTGGTTTATCGATCTCATTTATTTTCTTGAAGAACCAGCTCTTGGTTTCATTGATCTTTCAGATTGATTTTTTTTTTTTGGTTTCTATGTCGTTGATTTCTGCTCTAAGTTCTGATCTCTTTCTTTCTGCCTGATTTTGGCTCCTTTTGTTGATCACTTACTAAACTCTTGAGCTGCAATGTCAAGTTGTTTATGTTGGTCCTTTCTTCCTGATAAATGCTTGTGGAGCTATAAATTTTCCCCTTAACACAGCTTTTGCTGCATCCCATATGTTCTGGCAGCTCGTGTCTTCATTTTCCTTTGCTGCCAGTTATCTTTTGATTTCGTCCTTGACTTCCTTCCTGACCCACTCGTTGTTCAACATTGCATTGTTTAATTTCCAGGTGTTTGATTTGGTTCTCTGTGTCTGTGTGTGATTCACTTCTATTCTCAGTGCATTATGGTCTGAAAAGATTGTTGATGCTATTTCTATCTTCCTGGTTCTATTGAAGTATGTTTTCTGGCCTAGCACATGGTCTATTTTGGAAAATTTTCCATGTGTACTGGAGAAGAATGTGTATTCTTTCTTTTGGGAGTGTAAAGCCCTGTATAGGTCTATAAGCCCTTTCTCTTCTATTTCTTCTTTCATAGCCAATGATTTCTTGATGGGTTTTGTTCTTGTTGATCTATCCAGAGGTGATAAGTTGATGTTGAAATCTCCGGCTACTATTGTGTTGCTAGCAATGTCCTCCTTAAAGTCTGTTAGCATTTGTTTTAAATATTTAGCTGTTCCCTCATTAGGTGCATATACATTTAAGAGTGTGATTCTTCCTCTTTTACTTTTCCCTTGATGAATAGAAAATAGCCTTTGTTGTCCCTTCTAATTTTTTTCAACCTGAAATTGATCTTGTCAGATACTAGTATGGCCACCCCAGCTTTTTGAGGAGATTAATTGCTTGCAGAATGTTTTCCATCCTTTAACTTTGATTCTGTGTTTGCTCTGACTGTTGAGATGAGTTTCTTGTAGGCAGCAGAATGTTGGGTTCTTTCTCTGACTCCATTTTGCCACTCTTTGCCTCTTAATTGGAGAATTTAGATTGTTGATATTGAGAGAGATTATTGTTGTGGGGTTCTGTGTCATCTTTCTGTAATGTTGTGTTGTGCTTGTAGGGTTTTTCTTGTCTTATAGTATCCCCTTTGGCCCCTATTTTAGGTTTGGTTTTAAGTCTATAAAGTTACTGAGCTGATATTTATCTAAAAAATAATGTACCATTGTTTCAAATTTGAGTGAGAGTTTAGTCGGATAGAGAAATCTTGGTGAAGCTTTCATTTCAGTGAGTTTGTCCACTATATCCCACCATTGCCTTTGGGCTTGGAAGGTTTCCTCTGATAGGTCTGCTGTGTATCTAAGGGATGCTCCTTTGTATGTGATTTCCTTTTTTGACATTGCTTCTTGCAGTATTGTGTCTCTATCCGCGGCATCAATCATTCTAAATATGATATTTCTTGGAGTGTTTTTGTTAGATGGCACCCTCTGGGCTCCTTAAATCTAAATGTCCGCATTGTCCAGCTCTGGGAATTTTTCAGCAATTATTTGTTTAACCGTGGCTTTTTCACTGGGGTTGTTTCCCTGACCTTCTGGTACTCCAATGATTCTAATGTTGTTCCTCTTTAAATCATCTTCTAGGGACTCTGATTTGCTCTAGTGCTATTTTGAGGTCTCTTGCCATTGTTTGTTGTTTTCTATTGGCTTAGTGCAGCTGATCTTCCAGCTCACTGATTCTGTCATTCTTGGTCATTCTATTGGTCATTCTATTGGTCATTCTATTGGTCTTGGTCATTCTATTGTTGAGGGCACAGAATAAATTTTTTATTTCATCTACGGAATCGTACATTCGTGATATTTCTGTGCATAGCTTTCCAATTTCTGCCATTATTTCTTCCCGTATTTTCTCGATTGTTTCTTTCATGTCCTCCTTCAATTTACTGGATATCTGTCCGACTGTTTCATATTGTTCATTGAACATCTTCAAGACTTCATATCTAAATTCTTTCTCAGAGAGGTTCTTTAGGTGAGTAGTACCTACTGAGGCTTCTGGCCTCTTTTCATCTTCGTCCCAATGTGGTAGGGATTTGTGTTGTTTCTTCATGTTGGTGTGTATGTATGGGAACTCAGATGTTACAGTAGATTTCTTGGTTTGAGTAAACTACCTCTGTCTGCATGAGAGCTGGCAGTCCCGGAATTAGGCCATGCCCACTTCTGTAGAAGCCACGCCCACTTCTGAAGAGGCCATGCCCCCGAGGGAACCTGGTGTGTGGGGCGGTACTAGCTTTGAGGGGAAGAATACTGACAGAGCATCAGGAAAAAGAGGAAGAGGCTCAGGGCTGCTTTTGTCCCAGGGTCCTAGAGGACGCCTGGGGCTCTTGCACAGAGAAAGCCAAGTCCCGGGTTCAAATACTGGCAGGTTAACTGACCTGGGAGGAGAAAAATTCCAGCACAGCTTTGGGGATGAAGAGGAAGAGGCTCAGGGCTGTTTTTTTCCCAGGGTCCTTGAGGATGTTGGGGTGCTTGCATGGAGAAAGTCAAGTCCCTGGTTTGAATACTGGTAAATTAATTGTCCTAGGAGGGGAAGAAAACCTGCACAGCGTTGGGGTTGAAGAGAAAGAGCAGATTCATTTTTATTTGATGTAATCCCATTTAGTAATTTAATTTTTGTTTACCTACCTGTGCTTTGTTATCATACAAAAGAAAATAATACCAAGATAAATGTCCAAGGGTTTTGTTCCTATGTTTTTTATGGCTTCAGATTGTATGTTTAAGTTTTTAGTTGAATATTTTGAGTTGAATCTGGTAAGTAATGTTAGATAATGATTCAATTTCACTTTTCTGAATGATGCTATATTTTTCAAAAATGATTTATTGAGGATATCACTCTTTCCCCAAGAGGTATTTTTAATGCCTCTGTCAAACATAAGTTGAACCCACTTAGTCACTCAAAAGTTGCCAACAACACCTTAGGATGTAAAAATTATCATTTATTCTCCTTTCAGATAAAATACATTGAAGTGCTCTTAAGTGAATACAAGTAATTTGCCCAAACTAACACAGAAAGTAATTTCTCAAATTGGCATAGGGAAATTCCTTAGACATTACAACTTCAATCCTCACTACTGAAATGTTTTAATTAGGCAGGAGAGAGGATGCCTTCTGTGAATGTATTTAATTGTGAAAAAGATTTCCTGTGATAAAAACACATCTGAAATATCAGTACACAGCTAAACGTGGCAAAGCATAAGCAAATTCTTACTGACAGCTATAACATCTCTCATGAAAATGTTTCATCATGAAAGGGAATTTTTTTTTTGCTTTTTGGGTCACACCTGGCATTGCACAGGGGTTACTCCTGGCTCTGTGCTCAGGAATTAATCCTCGTGGTGCTCAGGGAATCATATGGGATGCTGGGAATCGAACCCGGTTTGGCCGTGTGCAAGGCAAACACCCTACCCACTGTGCTATCATTCCTGTCCCAACGAATGGGAATTTTTAAAGACATAATGACTGCTGGATGTGGATCTAGACTATCGAATATGCTGACACATCAGCAATTTTTCTGATAAACAGGGGTACGGTGGCTCCATCATGGAAGTTTCCAAGTTGGTTATGCATGTGTTTTCTTTGAAAAACTCTACAAGGTGATATCTTTTTTAATTTTTAAATTTTTTGCTTTTCTCCCCCATCCACACCCAGTAGTGCTCAAGGGTTACTTCTGGCTCTGTACTCAGGAATCACTCCTGGTGATGCTCAGGGGACCACCAGAGATGCCTGTGATGAAACCCAGATTGGCTGCATACAAAGCAAACATCTTACATGCAGTATATTATCTATCTGAATCTACAGGGCAATTTTTATGATGTTACCTCTGGTATGATATAGGGTAAGGAAGTATTCACTTGCTCTTCTACCGCAGTTTTGGTGATCATAGTACAAATTTTATTTCCTTTGCATGAAGATTCTTAAAAGGGATTCATCCTGAGTGCTAATGAATTAAAAGTTAGGTCATTTTATTTTAGATAAGGTAAAAGACAAAGAAGTAGCAATAAATGAATCAATTTACTCTTTTCCTCTATCCCTATGCTTTTGACATAAAACTTACCCAGTGATCTTTGATCATGACTTAAACTATCAGCATGGTTCTATAGTGATTTTTTTTTTCCAAAGGGAATAAGTGGCTATTGTGCCCTGGGCCTGTCACCATAAAATTTACTCTCCTGAACACAGAAGTTCTTGAAAGAATAAGATTTAACTGAGAATGTTGGGTTTGTAACATTTTAAAAAATTCACAAAACTTTTCAGAGAAAATTGTTTGTTTTGTTTAGAAATTAAGCATTGGGATCTCTGCCTTGGACAGATGAATCTGTCATTATGACAATTTAAACATAGTCAGTCTTGATGACAGGTCATAAACTGATGAAACCAACTGAAACCTGACTCAAAACCTTGATCTTTATTTTCTTCAGGGAAAAATGATGAGGTGGTTAAGTTGAAATTTTTAGTTCAATAAAAGCTCAAATTGAAATTAACCTCAGGAAAATGTCCTGTAACATTTCTGCCTCATTGCTCAATCTAACTTCTTTGTCATGCAGGAATTAACATCATATTTCCTAAATAGAAATTAGCAAAGGTCATGCTTAGGCTGATTCCCAAGGTCATGATAGAATGAGATCAAAAGCAAAACTATTTTAGTAGTTAATCTATGTCTTTTAGTATTAGTATTAAGAAAATTAAAGAAAAGTGCTTTCTTTACTCTTAGGTCCCAGAAAAGGCATCAATTAAATCCAAAAGTATAACATCACTACAACAATCTAATTTAAGATTGATATGGATGGCCAACAAAACCCTAGTTTCAAATTGACTTAAATAATTTAACCATAGATAGGACAGCTGTTTTTTACCCCTGATCTGCGCGGGACGGGAACTGAGCCCACCTCCCAGCAACAAAGCTGAAGTTCCCCCAAAACTCTCTCCCCTTCCATTCAGGCATAGCCCGCCCCCAAGGCCTGGGACTTTCTCTGGGCATGTGCAGCTAGCTCGATCTCATAGGACAGCCGGTTTTTTCCCCTGATCTGCGCGGGACGGGAACCGAGCCCACCTCCCAGCAACAAAGCTGAAGGTCTCCGCGAACTCTCTCCCCTTCCATTCAGGCACAGCCCGTCACCAAAGCCTGGGACTTTCTCTGGGCATGTGCAGCTAGCTCGATCTCATATGACAGCCAGTTTTTTCCCCTGATCTGCGCGGGACGGGAATGGAGCCCACCTCCCAGCAACAAAGCTGAAGGTCTCCGCGAACTCTCTCCCCTTCCATTCAGGCACAGTCCGCCCCCGAGGCCTGGGACTTTTTCTGGGCATGCGTAGCTAGCTCGATCTCATAGGACAGCTGGTTTTTTCCCCTGATCTGCGCGGGACAGGAACCGAGCCCACCTCCCAGCAACAAAGCTGAAGGTCTCCGCGAACTCTCTCCCCTTCCATTCAGGTACAGCCCGCCCCCAAGGCCTGGGACTTTCTCTGGTCATGTGCAGCTAGCTTGATCTCATAAGACAGCCCGTTTTTTCCCCTGATCTGCATGGGACCAGCGCAGGGACCCTTTCCAGAGCCCTGGCCACGTTTGAGGCTGCGAAATATTCTCCCACTACATATGCCCTAGGAACCATAAGCTACCATCTTAGATGGAATCTTCTCTATTTTAACTCAGCCATTAGAAACTCAGTAGCCAATAACTCATAAGCCTATCTCAACTCGCACTGCATATCAAGCAGAATAGTAACAGTGAACGTGAAGGATTAAACCACACTTGTCACAATGGTAAAGCAATGCAAAAGCCCACCAAACTTTCTTATTGAAGAGGCTAGCCCAGAAGACATCAACAGTACTGTAGTGTTAGACAACCTCTCTGACAAGGAATTCAGAAGGGAGCTACTTAGGATGCTTAGGGAATTAAAAGAAACAATGGAAATCAATGCCAATAAAAGACAAGATGATTTGAAGGCAGAAATGAGGAAAATGCAATCGGAAATGTCAGACCTGAAAAACCTGGTAGGCAATTTGAAAAACTCACTGGAAGGCCTCAGAAGCAGAGTAACAGATGCTGAGAACAGAATCAGTGAGCTCGAATATGAAGTTCAGAGACTCTCCAAGACGGAGCAGAAAATGGAAAAGAGACTCACTATTCGGGAACAGATGGCAAGAGAAGATCGTGACGAAGCCAGGAGTCCCAGAGGGACAGGAAGAAAACCTTGATGAAGAAGAAACTGTCAAAGACATCATTGCTACAACGTTTCCAGGAGGCCCGAAGGGTACCAGCTAGAAGAATTTGGAACAAAAATACCCCAAGACACATTCTGATCAAAATGACCAAAACCTTAGAAAGAGAAAAAATTCTGAAAGCAGCAAGATTGAAGAAAGAAATCTCTTACAAAGGAGCATCCTTAAAATTCACAGCTGATTTTTCTGATGAAACCCTCATGGCCCGAAAACAGTGGTGGGACATAGTGGAAAAACTCAACGAAATAAATGCCTCTCCAAAAATACTTTACCTAGCGAGACTCTCATTCATAATAGAAGGAACAACACACAGTTTCACAGACAAACAACATCTCAGGAACATCATAGACTCAAAACCATGGTTACAAGAACGACTAAATGGGCTACTTTAAGGCAAGAAAGGCCCCTCAAATACACCAAATTTCAACAGAACAATGGGTCAAAATCCCATAACAAAAATCTCTCGCAATGTCAATTTGGTAAATGCACCAATTAAAAAAAACATAAAGTGGCAGGATGGATTAGAAAATTGAACCCAACATTCTGCTGCCTGCAAGAAACACATCTCAATAGACAAAGCAAACACAGACTCAGAGTCAAAGGCTGCAAAACAATCCTACAGGCAAACAGCTCCCTTCAAAAAGCTTGGGTAGCCATCCTAATATCAGACCACATCGATTTCAGAGTGAAGAATTTCATAAGAGACAGTGAAGGCCATTTCTTATTGATGAAAGGATCTGTACAACAGGAAGAACTTACAATAATAAAAGTATATGCACCTAATGAGAGACCAGCAAAGCACTTAAAACAACTACTCATAGATTTGGAAAAAGACATCAACAGCAACACAATACTAGTGGGAGACTTCAACACCGCTTTGTCACCCCTTGATAGATCAACCAGACTCAAGCTTAGCAAGGACATACTTCATCTGAGGGAAACAAAGGAAGAAAGGGACTTAGTAGATATATACAGGACACTTCATCCACAAAAAGCTGAATATACATTATTCTCAAGCGTACATGGAACATTCTCCAAGATAGACCACATGCTGAGCCACAAAACATGCCTCCATAAAATTAAGAAGATAGGGATTGCATCAACAATCTTCTCAGACCACAATGCACTGAAATTAGAAGTAAATCACACACAAAAACAGAAAACTAAATCAAACACCTGGAAATTAAGCACTGCGCTATTGAACAAGAGTAGCTTAGAAAGGAAATCAAAGAGGAAATCAAAAGATTCCTAGAAACGAATGACAATGAGAACACGAGTTACCAAAACTTATGGGACACAGCAAAAGCTGTGTTAAGAGGAAAGTTTATAGCTCTACAAGCATTCCTCAGGTAGGAGGAGCAAGCACACATAAGTAACCTAACCTCACAGCTTAAGAGCTTGGAGAAGGACCAAAAAAAGAAGCACAACCCGAACAGGAGAAAGGAAACAATAAAACTCAGAGCAGAGATTAACGAGATGGAAACCCAAAAAACAATCTGAAAGTTCAATGAAACCAAGAGTTGGTTCTTCGAGAAAATTAACATGATTGATAAGCCTCTAGCAAAACGCACAAAGAAGGGGAGAGAGAAAACCCTAATAAACCGAATCAGAAATGAAAAGGGGGTCATTACAACAGAAACTACAGAAATTCAAAGGATCCTCAGGGAATACTATGAGAAGCTTTATGCCACGGAACATCAAAACCTCGAAGAAATGGATAAATTCCTAGACTCCTACAGACTCCCAAGGCTGGACCAAGAAGACCTAGAATACCTGAACAGACCTATCACCATCAAGGAAATTGAAACGGTAATAAAAATTCTTCCCAAGCACAAAAGTCCTGGCCCAGATGAATTCACTAGTGAATTCTTCCAAATCTTTAAAGAGGACTTACTCCCAATGCTCTTTAAGCTTTTCCACGAAATTGAAATATCAAAAACACTTCCGAACAGTTTTTACAAAGCAAATATCACACTGATACCAAAAGCAGACAGAGATAACACAAAGAAAGAGAACTACAGGCCGATATCCCTGATGAACACAGATGCAAAGATCCTCAACAAACTACTAGCAAATAGAATCCAACTACTCATCAAAAAGATCATACACCATGACCAAGTAGGACTCATCCCAGGGATGCAAGGATGGTTTAACATTCGGAAATCAATCAACATAATCCATCATATCAACCAAAGAAAAGATAAAAAGCATATGATCATATCAATATAAGCAGAGGAAGCATTTGACAAGATCCAGCACCCCTTTATGATGAAAACTCTAGCCAAAATGGGTATAGAGCGGACTTTCCTCAACATAGTTAAAGCCATCTACCACAAGCCTACAGCAAGCATCATCCTGAATGGGGAAAAACTGAGAGTCTTCCCTCTAAGATCAGGGACGAGACAAGGATACCCACTCTCTCCATTGCTGTTCAATATAGTACTGGAAATACTTGCAATAGCGATTAGACAAGAAGAAGATATTAAGAGCATTCAGGTAGGAAAGGAAGAAATCAAGCTCTCACTATTCGCAAATGATATGATACTATACTTAGAGAACCCAATAACCTCCACCAAAAAACTCCTAGAAACAATAGACTCCTATAGTAAAGTTGCAGACTATAAAATCAATATCCAAAAGTCCATGGTTTTCCTATACGCAAACAGTGAGAGAGAAGAAAGTGATATGAAGAAAACAATCCCGTTCACAATTGTGCCCCAGAAAATCAAGTAACTAGGAATCAGCTTAACTAAGGAAGTAAAGGACCTGTACAAAGAAAACTACAAAATGCTACTTCAGGATATAAAAGAGGATATGAGGAAATGGAAAGGTATCCCCTGCTCATGGGTCGGGAGACTTAACATTGTCAAAATGGCAATACCGAAAGCATTGTACAAATTCAATGTAATCCCTATAAGGATACCCATGACATTCTTCAAAGAAATGGAGCAAACACTCCTGAAATTTATATGGAACAATAAGCCCCCATGAATAGCTAAAGCAATTCTTGGAAAAAGAAAATGGGAGGAATCAACCTCCTAACTTCAAACTGTACTACAAAGCAGTAATAATCAAAACAGCATGGTACTGGAACAAAGGCACAACTGCAGACCAGTGGAATAGGGTTGAATGCACTGACATCTCCCCTCCATCATATGATCATCTAATCTTTGATAAAGGTGCAAGTAATGTGAAATGGAGTAAGGAAATCCTCTTTAACAAAGTGTGCTGGCAGAATTGGAGGGCTACATGCAAAAAAGTGGGCTCAGAACTCTGCCTAACACCATGTACAAAAGTAAGATCAAAATGGATTAAAGACCTCAACATCAGACCAGACACCATAAGGTACATTGAAGAAAAAGTTGGCAAAACCCTCCATGACATTGAAGCTAATGGTATCATCAAAGATGCCACGCCACTGGCCGAGCAAGTGAAAACAGAGATAGATAAATGGGACTTTCTTAAACTAAGAAGTTTCTGCACCTCCAAAGAAACAGTGACCAAAATACAAAGACAGTCTACAGAATGGGAAAGGATATTTGCCGAATACATATCTGACAAGGGGTTGATATCAAGGATATACAAAATACGGCTGAACTCCACAAGAAGAAATCATCCAACCCCATCAAAAAATGGGGCAATGAAATGAACAGAAACTTTCTCAAAGAAGAAATCTGAATGGCAAAAAAGCACATGAGAAAATGCTCTACATCATTAATCATCAGGGAGATGCAGATCAAAACCAAAATGAGATACCATCTCACACCTCAGAGACTGGCCCACCTCCAAAAGAACAAAAGCAACCGATGCTGGCGCGGACGTGGCGAGAAAGGGACACTCATTCACTGTTGATGGGAATGTCGATTGGTTCAGCCCTTCTGGAAAACAGTTTGGATGATGCTCAAAATATTAGAAATTGAGCTCCCATTTGACCCATCAATACTACTCCTGGGAATATATCCCAGAGAGTCAAAAATGTATAGTTGAAGTGACATCTGCACTTGTTTATTCATTGCAGCACTCTTTACAATTGCCAGAAACTGGAAGAAACCTGAATGCCCAAGAACAGATAACTGGTTAAAGAAACTTTGGTACATCTAGACAATGGAGTACTATGTAGCTGTTAGAAAAGATGAAGTCATGAAATTTATGTACAAGTGGTACAACATGGAAAGTATCATGCTAAGCGAAATGAGTCAGAAAGAGAGGGATAGACATAGAAAGATTGCATTCATCTGGGGAATATAAAGTAACAAAATATGAGATTAATACCCAAGAATAGCTGAGATCAGCACCAGGAGGATTACTCCATAGCTTAGATGCCAGTCAGGCATTCTAGGGGAAAGGGCAGCTCATATAGAGAAGGGAGCACCAAATAAAAGATGTTTGCAGGATCCTCCCAGGAGGGAAGATGCATGTTGACAGTAGACTATGGATTGAACATGTTTGCCACTCAATGCCTCTTTTGCAGACCACAACACCCAAAACGAGAGAGAGAACACAAGGTATCGCCGTGCCACAGAGGCAGGGTGGGATGGGAGGGATGGGGGTGGGAGGGATATTATCCATGGTGGTGGAAAATGGGCACTGGTGGAGGGATGGATATTTGATCATTGTATAATCTAAACCCAAGCACAAAAAATTTTAAATCTAAAACTGTACCTCATGGTGTTTAAAAAAAAAGAAAGATGGAAGACATAAAAAAAAGAACTGTTAAAGTAAAAAAAAAAGAAATTAGTAAGAGCCAATTTGTGATTACTATATAATTTTGACCTATGTAAATATGAAAATTAAAACCATTTAGTACAGTGTAAAAATAATTTATCCATGTCTATATTGCATTTTTATGTTTATTACACAAAAACCAAAACTAATGCAATTGGGCAACTGAATGGACAGATGTAAAAAAAATGGTTGTAGCACGTAATTCAATTACAATCTTAGTAACTGATAATGTAAATTGGTTGTGATAAACTCTATTAATTAATTTATCATCAGTTTATTTTGCATAGACACTGTATAAGGTCTTGGGGATTTTCATTTATGTAGCACATAATTACTGAGGATTTTCTGTATTGAAAATTATTTTAAAGCTGAAGAGGCAGCAATGAAAGTCATGCTAAAATTCTGCCATCTTCATTATGAAATTAATGTTCTAATAAATAAAAGACAGAATATGTAGAATGAATTTATTAAGTACATAATATGCTTGAAATTTTTAAGTACTAAAGATAATAACATAAAATTATAATAAGATAAGGAATATTCTATTCAAATGAAGAGTATCATGTTTCAGACAGACTACCGGGGAAGAAAGTAAAAGAAAGAGAACATTTAGAATGAAAACCAAGAATAAAACCAGGAAATTAACCATGAGGCTACCTAGGAGAACAGTCCTCAAGGAAAAGTAAATAGAAGAAATATACGTAGTATTTTGTAAAATAAGTAAGGAAGTAGGGTCAGAGAGACAGCATAGACCATATAGCACTTGCCCTGAATGTGGCACTGACCCTGGTTTGAATCTCTGGTACCACATTCCCCAAACATCACTAGGGGTTACTTCTGAACGTAAGGGGAGGAATAGCTCTGACACACTTCTGTGTGGTCAAATAAAAACAAAACAAGTTAACACATACCCACAACAGTGACAGCAACAAAAAAACTTTATTAAGGGGCCAGAGAGATAGACAGTGGTTAAGGCACTTGCCTTGTACATAGCTCACAGTCCAATTCCTGGCATTGGCTATGATTCCAAAAGGCTCTGCCAGGACTGATCATTGGGTAGAGGCAAGAGTGAGACCTGAGCCTGCCAGGTATGCTTTCATTACCCCACAATAAAAGAAGGAAGTTATTGCTACTTATTGAATGGTGTGAGCAGGGTATATAGTAGCAAATAAAGTCAGAGAGGTAAGAGAATGACTGATGGAGTGAATAAATGATGGAGGTCTTAAGGGTTGTACAAATGATTCTGCCATTAAATCTAAGTAGATGGGATACCCGAGAGAGTTTTAGACTGAGTATAAATATAATCTGACATGGAAAATGAGAACCACCTAAAAATTCTAGAATGATATTTGAATGCAAAGTTGAATTACAAATGGCCCTAATATCAGTGAACTCACACTTAGTTTAAAAGGTCGAGAGATGCAAGTTTGGCATAAACATTATGTTAAAAGAAATTGAGTGCCATGAAAGTTGAAATTAACAGCTCAGACTCTGCTCACTCCTCAGACTAATTTAACTTCCACCTCTGTGATTCGTTTGAGACAGTTCTAGCTCTAGTTTCTGATTACTGTTATGTTGTCAAACTCAATACCTTCTTTACTTTTTATTCAGAATCATATTTTCACTTGGTATCTTGGCAACAGATAGAACTTTTCATATTGTCCTTGAAATAGGCTCTTCTGTTGCCTAACATTAATACCTCTTTTCATTTTATTTCTGAAAACTGGGATTTACAGGTCTATACTTTAGCCCCCTCTACCTTAGTCACCAGATACTTTTACAGTGAACAACTCCAAGGGGTCCATTAACAATGCAGTCTGAGGGACAGACATTGCTTTTTGAAGTTGATTATTGCTATCTGGCATGGCATATAATGAAGTAATTCATCTCTGTCCTAGTCTTCCATCTATTCTGGTTTTTATTTACCTAAGCAATGTTAATCATGCATGAACCATCAAATAAGAATTATTTATAAGTGTATATCACCACCCCAGAATGTTTTGCTATGCAACATACATATTCATTTGGCTGAATATCATTAGTTGAGTGTCTCACCTGTATTTGGAGTTTATTATGTACTAAAGTGACCATAAAGACTTCCTTTACACAAGGTTCTAATGAAAACTAACACTATTATATATCCTGCATAAAAGGCAGAGTCCTCATTGACACCTCCATCTATTGTACAGAAATTTAAAAACATAACCTCTAGTCTAAGAAACGATTATTTCCTATCTTTTCTTCCTCCAGAAATTCCTTTTCTGCACTATAGCTTTGTAAAGTATCCATAATGCTTTCCGAGTTGTACCAGGCACAATCATTTAAAATGTTTTAATAAAATTTTCCCTTTAAAATAAATGACCATTATCATTTAGTCTCCATGTTTTTTCTATCAAGCTCATATTATTCTGTTTTACCCCTTTCTACTCTGTATTCCTACTGTTGCTGACTCTTTTTTTTTTTGCTTTTTGGGTCACATCTGGTGATGCACAGGGGTTACTTACTCCTGGCTTTGCACTCAGGAATTACTCCTAGTGGTGCTCGGGGAGGACCACATGGGATGCAGGGAATTGAAACCTGGTTGGCCGTGTGCAGGGCAAATACCCTATCTGCCTTGCTATCACTCCTTTCCTGCTTACCCTTTAACATTTAAGTGAGACACTTATACATATGAGCTCTCTTTCTGTAATACTGAAATAGAGACATTACCTTCTACATTTTTCCTGAAAATTATAATTGTGGAGTTAAACCAAAATCAAGACATATTTGGACATTCTAGCATTTAAGCAAACTATTATGGCATAGAACTTACATTTAATATTTAAAAATTTAATCTAATCAAAAGATAATATCAAAAAAGTTAGAATGTTAAAGATTTATCAGTTTCATAAGGTATGTGTAAGGTACAGAGAGGTTGCTTAGGTTCTAATTCAAAATTTTCCGAGATCTAAGTGCTTCCTTCCAGACAACTTCTATAAACTTCTATGCTTCAGTGTCTTCTATAAACAAAGTTTCAATTAACATTTAAAGATAAAAAATAGGTACACAACAGTTAATATTTGTCTAGGTCTCTGCACTTTTTATTATATGCTGATCTATTGTTTCTTTCATCAAATGTCTTTACTGATAGAGACAATACTTGCTTGTTTCTAGCAAGTAATCTTTTAAAAATCAATTTTTATTTTATTAGAAAAATGTTATAGGGTTATTCTCGTCAGATTTCAGGAAACCTCAGGGCTATTCGTAATGAGACATGATTACTCAGGGACTATAGGCCTTACTTGCAAGGCAGGGGCATTGGCACACTCTAGTAGGCATTGAACTAGGGATGTGCATACCAGTTTAGCTAGCCCCAGTTTGGTCAAATGCTGTTTTTCTTTTCTTTTCTTTTCTTTTCTTTTCTTTTCTTTTCTTTTCTTTTCTTTTCTTTTCTTTTCTTTCCTGTTCTGTTCTGTTCTGTTCTTTTCTTTTCTGTTCTTTTCCTTTCCTTTCCTTTTCTTTTTACTTCTCTTTTTTTTGTGGGAAGATAGGGTAGTGATTAACTGTATCTCCCTTTGAATCTGATGGACATAAATATCAAATTGCATGTCAAGAATGTCAAAGATCAAATCGGAAGAACTAACATCACTTCTTTTTAATTGTGTGGCAGGGGGAAGGCAAATAAACAATTTGAAAAGTTGTATGAAACATCAGGAAGCATTTCAAAGTCTACCATAATGTTTTGGCATCTGTTGAAATATCTCTTACTGTAAACAAAAGGTTAATAGCTGTGCTTTTGCAGCTGTTTCGCTTGGGCCAGATGTCTGAGTGGCCCAAACTACTTAGCTGCATATTAGTGCCACATAAACTGTCTGCTGCTGCTTGTCGGGAGAGCTGTTAATTTCTGTAGAATGTTGCGCTGAATGTCATTCAGGTTTGAATTAATATAAATTTGCTAAGTGGGTTGTATGTAAGTGCTGGTACAAGGATTAGTCTAATAGAAGCAAAAATAGATCATTTATTTTCTACAAGATTTGAGTGACACTATGAGGCCGCAGTCACACATACCCATGTCTACATTTCCTTTCTGCTTTCCACAGTTTGTGTGCTGCTGGTACCATAAATCATATTTAGCCAATGTGAACTACCAAAACAGAATCTTATAAAATGTAAACAAAGCTTGTAAAGCACATTAGGTATTTATGCTTATTAAGAATATTTTTTAACAATGAATAATTATATAGCATTCTGCAAGCTATAAATGCTAACACAGTGCATACAGTGCATTTAGACTAAGTTTTAGAATTACTGCTTAGCTTCCTTTATATACTTAATCCTCTACTTGGGGTCTCAGATTATATTTGCAAATCACATCTAATATATAGTTCATTCTCACACAAATTTGCATGATTTTTTCTTATAAATATAGCAAGAGAGAATTTTATTTGCTCTCCAAAGTTTCTTGAAGGAGAAAAAAAAAATCCAGATAGGTTGGTGGTAATATAAGAATGTTAACTTAAGGTTGTTACTCTAGAAGCCATAGTTTTGTCTTCTTCTTTACCTTTTCCCTCTTTTTTTTAAATTTTGATGGGGTCACACCAACAGTGTTTAGGGCTAACCTGACTCTGCTCAGACATTACTCATGGTGGTGCTCAGGAGACTATATGTAGTACCAGAAATCAAAACGAGTTGACCACAAGGAAAGCAAGAGCCTTAACCCCTGCAGGACATCCCCTGACCCTTATTTTTATTTATTTGTTTATTTGTTTAAAGATTAGTACAAAATATTTTCTCCGTTGCATCTACTGACTCAAAGCAACTGTGGATATGACGATTTTGATTAAAAGGCAGCTAAGAGGATGGGAAACATTTTAGAGTTCAGGGTCACAATGGAGACGTTACTGGGCCCGATCGAGCAAATTGATGAACAACGGGAGGACAGTGACAGTGACAGGGTCCAAATGAATAAGAGCATTTTGGAGCTTCATAAATGGCTTGGCTTTATGGCATTTCTGAGACCAATGCCTTTTTCCCCAAAGCACTTGCATTTGTCTGCGTGAAAAATAGGAAGTTCCTATCATTTTGACCTAACATAGGTTTGAAGTGGTTTTACAAATTTCTATATAAATTGCTACTATATAACTACTCTTAATAGAGAATGAAAACTCAAAATTAAAAATATATATTTCTTTAGCACATTATACTTCAGCACAATGGCTGGAGTGATAGCACAGTGGTAGGGCATTTGCCTTGCACGCGGCCAGCCAGCCGACCTGCATTCGATTCTTCTGCCCCTCTGGGAGAGCCTGGCAAGCTACCTAGAGTATGTTGCCCACATGGCAAAGCCTGAAAAGCTACCCATGATGTGTGATAGGCCAAACACAGTAACAACAAATCTCACAATGGAGACGTTATTGGGCCCGTTTGAGCAAATCGATGAACAACGGGAGGACAGTGCTACAGTGCTTTGGCACGATAAGATAGTAAAGCATATTAATTTGCATTTTTGTTACTTTTTTGTTTGTTTGTTTTGGGACCATATCTGCTAATGCTTAGGGCTTACTCCTGGTCAGGGGACACTCTTGCCTGGTTCGGGGGCCCATATGGAGTGCCAGGGATCAAACTCAGATTGGCCATGATTAAGGCCAGTCCCTTAATTGCTGTACTGTTGCTCTGTCCCCTTATTTTATATTAAATTTTTTATGAAGAATGGAATATGATCACAAAAATTATGAAAATAGATATCAGTTGAAGTTATGAAACATCACATTATGCAGATATGCCAGTGAAAAAATAGTGTTTTTTGTATGTTTCCCAAAATACAAATTAACCAAATATTTTTTGAAGTTTAATAGTGAATAATAGGTAGCTCTGCACTGTAGCACTGTCCTCCCGTTGCTCATCAATTTACTTGAGCGGGTACCAGTAACATCTCTCCATTGTGAGACTTGTTACCGTTTTTGGCATATCAAATATTCCACGAGAAACTTGCCAGGCTCTGCTGTGCTGGCAGGATACTCTCAGTAGCTTACCAGGTTCTCCAGGAAGGTCGGAGGAATCGAACCTGGGTTGGCTGCATGTAATGCAATTGCCCTACCCGTTGTGCTATCCCTACAGCCCCAAAGAAGACTATGAAATGTTTTGTTTAGATATTAAAGGTAAAGTAAAGTAAAGGCCCCTCCCGTTGATCATCGATTTGCTTGAGCGGGCCCAGTAACGTCTCCATTAAAGACTTTGTTGTTACTGTGTTTGGCATATCGAATACGTCATGGGGAGCTTGCCAGGCTCTGCCATGCTGGCGAGATACTCGTGGTAGCTTGCCGGGCTCTCCGAGAGGGGTGGAGGAATCGAACTTGGGTCGGCCATGGTGGCTGTGTTTAGATATTATTCAGGGTATTTTATAGAATCTGGTCTAACAGCTAAATACTTAATCTATCTAAAATCAACTTTGACTGATAATATGATTTAAATTGATTCTTTTGCATGTGTATAATCAGTTTTCCCTGCACCACTGGTTGAAAAGAGTTTCCTTTCTATATGTTACGTTCTTAACTCCCTTGTCATAAATTAAATTTATTACTGAATTGTTAGTTCTTTTTCCTCAGTCTGATTGCCATTTTTATAACAGTTCAGCACTGTTTAGGTGACTGTAGCTTTACAGTATAGTTGATGGTTGGAGAATGCAATGATTTTCAACTTTTGTCAAAGGATTAATTTGACTATGGAGTTTTGTAGACTCATAAAAATTTTAGTGATATTTTTTTTATGTCCTTGAAGAATTCTATTGAAGTTTTGATAAAAAATTGCATTATATCTATTTGATGCTTTAAGTGCAATCATTATTCAAGTACAATCATTATTTTTAAAATGTTAATTTTAACATTATTTTAACAATGTTAATGTTAATTTCAGTAGGGTGTTTGCCTTGCACATGGCTTTTCGGGCCGACCCTGGTTCGATTCCTCCACCCCTATCGAAGAGCCCGGCAAGTTACTAAAAGTATCTTGCCCATGCGGCAAAGCCTGACCAGTTATCTGTGATGTAATCAATATGCCAAACACAGTAACAAGTCTCACAATGGGGATGTTACTGGTGCCCATTCGAGCAAAACGATGAACAACAGGAGGACAGTGTTAATTGTTGAGATACAGAAATATAGTAGACACTTTTTGTTTTAATAAAATGATCTAAATTTTGCTTGTATGGAAAAAACTTTCTCAAATCCTGAGCAATAATGTTGGAGGGTAGATTATTCTTGAGTAAAATATTTTTCCATTTTATTTACATTCAAGCATTTATTTTCATTTGAGGGAGGAGGGGATTGGGGCATAGAGAGGTCAAATATATACCTGTAGGTATAGAGTGGTTACTCTGGGATCTGAGCTTGGGTTCATTCTTGGTGGTATTTGGGGGTGTCATATGCAGTACTGGAGACCAAGTTTGTACCACTTATGAATGGCTGTAGTCTTACTCCATGTACTAGTTCTCCAGTATCTCAATTACTTTTATAGAGAATATTTAATTTCATAGGAAAGAAGAGTATGTGCATATGGTATTTGCAAATATGAAAGTTGTGCTAATAAAAGGGAATTGTATTTTATCAATTATTGTATTTTTGATTAATATAATAGTTCAATATAAGTGTGTTATTTATAGTTTGCAGTAATCTTCACAATTTTAATGCTATGTAAGTTGGAATTTGTTTTGTTTTGGTCAATATTGTTGCTTACACGACTTTACTTTCTAAAAGATATAAAGATAATATCCTCTTTAATAGTAAATTGTGGCATAAAATATGTTAAGAATCTTGTTTCTGCCTATAAAATTTAAAGTAATATACTTTAATGTTCACAACAAAGCATTACATGTACTTTTCCTACACATTAAGGTATTTAGAGTCTTTAGAAAAGGGTGATAAATGGATATTAGATGAATACAGAATGGGACATATTAAAACATTTTTGAAACAATACAATCAAGGTGATTACTAGTTACATGAAAATACAAAAATACATAAAACTAACAGAAGATTGGTTTAGAAGTATCTTATTTTAAGTCTTAATACACAGATTTTATTTCACATTTAAATATTACAAAGAATTCTTTTAGTCAGTATAACTAAAGAAAAAAGAAAACCTTCGATAATTCAAATAAAATGGCCAGGCATTTGGGTCACTAAAATTATCCTGCATGGATGGTGCAAAGACTGTCTTGTAAGAACTGAGACGAAGATCACTATGAGGACTGGTTACAAAATTCTGGTATATATTTCAGAGACAGAATGGGAAATTAGGCAGCTGAAAATATATTTGGGTAAAGCCTTAGAGGACAGAAAGGGGAAACTATTTAAAAATGAAAGTGCTATAGAATGACAATATTTGATGGTTATTTGAATATGAGAGGATAATAGATGAGAAAAGAATAGTGACTTAATTTTCAAAAGTGTAGAGACACATTTCTGATTCCCCCACTGATATCTGCTTGGCTGGACAAAAGAAGGAAAAATAATTACAGGTCTTCTTACACATGAATTTCAGGAAGCCTATATTGAAGTTAGTTTCCTTTCTACTTGTGAATCTCATTTAAGTTAATCAGCTTCATAACTGTGACTTGGTCTATGCCAAGGCTTTAACTGGGAAGGGAAGGTCTACTATTGAATTGGAAGTTAGTCTCCTAAAGTGCACAAACTATTGATGTACAACTGAAGACGAATCTTTTTATGACAAAATAGCAGGAAATAAAAGTTTTTATGCAGAAGTGGAGAAATATTAGCATATAAAGGCTTTGAGTAGAATTGTTACTATTTTGGCATTCCAAATACGTGACGGGCAGCTTGCCAGACTCTGCTGTGTGGGCGGGATACTCTTGGTAGCTTGCTGAGCTCTCTGAGAGGGATGAAGGCTTTTAGGCGGCCTCCAATCGCCCTTACAGGTGCTCATAGTCTACTGAATGCAAGAATTTGGTCAACTGGCATACTGTAATGATCAGCAGCACCTGTTGGTTCACTCTTTGCCTGTCGGCACCATTGCCACCCCCACCACATTGACTGGTTCAGCATCTCCATGATTGTGCAAGGAATGCTGACAGAGAGAAAGCCACAAAAAGATGCCTGTCTTCAAAAACTCTCAAGCTCATTAGACAACATGGCTTGGTGCAAGCCTCAGGGAACCACAAGCGAATGTCCGAACTCACAAAGCAGTGCACAGAAGCAATAAAGACCTTAAAGAGAGAAGAGCAACAGTGCTGGCCAATGTGGCAGAAGCTGGGAAAAGCATTTGCAATACCCGCTTGTTCTTTGCCAGCTACAAGATCAAGATGACTGCCCTCCAACATCCTGATGAATCTATCACATCTTCCAGAAGGGCAATGGAGAATATTATCCATGACTTCTACTCAAATCTCTTTGATAGCCACGTCCACCTTCCCACATAGCAAATTTCACAGGATGGATATGTCGTTCCCAGTGTTCTCCCTTTCAAAATCTGACATGCCATTTCATCTTTAAAGAAGCGTACAGCACCCGGCCCAGAAAAGGTCAGACCCAAACACCTGAAGAATATGCCATCAGTACTCGTCAATACACTGGCTCAGACTGAATCAAGGTTCCATCCTAATGGAAAGCCAGCAGGACCATTCTACTGCACAAGATGGAAGACATCCACAACATTGGCAACTCTCGCCTGATCTGCCTGTTTGTCGTCTACAAGCAGTTCAATCGAGTCATCCTGAATAAGATTTGCAGAAAACTAATTGAAGCAAAACCATGAGAAGCAAGCTGGGTTCTGAAAAGGATTCAGCACCATCGACCATATCCACATGATAACCAAGCTCTTTGAGGTTTTTGGGAGTTCAAGAGGCCGCTCTGTCTAACATTCATGTATCTCAAGAAGGCCTTTGATTCTGTTGAGACTGAAGCGGTCATCTAAGCCCTAGTCAAACCGGGCATTCAAACTCAGTACATGAGGATCCTCTGTGAGCTGTATTACAGATTCACAACCAGGATCTCACCATTCTACGAGGAAGTGATCATCGACGTCAAGAGAGGGGTTCAGCAGAGTGATATCATTTCACCGAAACTTTTCAGTATCACCCTTGAGAACATCATGAAATGATTAAAATGGGAAGAAATGGGAGTGAAGATAGACGGTTGGCAACTACACCACCTCCGCTTCGCCAATGACATAATTCTAATAACACCAAACATTAGGCAAGTGGCACAAATGCTGGCCAGCTTCTAACTGTGAGAGTGGAAAGGTTGGACTGCAGCTGAATCTCACCAAGACAATGTTTATGAAAAACAAATTAGTTCTTGATGTTCAATTTCCTCTCAATAGAACGAACGTCTCCGAATGCACCAGTTATATGTACCCAGGCCGAGAACTCAACATGGCAAACAACCTGGCATCTGAGCTACACAGGAGGAAGAGAGTGACATGAAACACCTTCAAGAGCATTGACGAAATAGCTAAGAGGATGTCAAACCTACGGCTCTGGGCACAACTCTTCGACTCCACTGCCCTTTCTGCACTAACTTACATCTCAGAGACCTGGGTCCTACGAAAACAGAATGAGAACACTATTTGGGTCTCCCAAAGAGGAATTGGTAGAGCTATGCTTGGAGTATCATGCTTCACTCAAGTGAGAGAAGAAATCAGAAGTTCAAATCTCTGTCAACGATCAAGAATCAGGTCTGGTTTGCCAAAGCATTGAAAATCAGATTGGTTGAATACGTAATGCGATTTGAAGAAGACAGATGGAATAGAGCCATTACCAACTGGATTCTATGGGACGTCAAAAGTACGGGTGGCCACCCACCTACGAGATGGTCAGACATCTTCGTCAAGACCCTGAACAAATTGTTTGAGGCTCTTTGTGTTCGTGGAATGAATAGACACCATTGGGCTATACTAGTACGTGACAGAGACAAATGGAGACATTACTGGCACCTGCTCAAGCAAATCGATGAGTAACGGTATGTCAAGTCATCAAATGAAGCACTTTGAGAAAGAAGATTGTTTTAGTAAGTGGTCTGATAAAATATATGGAGAGAATTTGAAATATAATCAACTTCTCTTGAATTCTAATGAATATCTGATACTCAGATATTCATTGACTATGTGGCTAGGAATGTTTTCAACACAAAAAATTTTGGAAAGTAAAAAAGAAGGTTTACATGATTTGAGAACTGGTAGCATGATTTTAAATAACAAATATTCAATTAAGTTAAGTTTTAATTTAAGCTAAAAAATATTGGGAGCAAGATACTAAATCAAGAATTTCTTCCAATTGGAAAAATCAGAAGTTTACTAATTCTTTGTTGGTCACTTTTTTGTGCTGAGAAATTGATTGCTTATGCCTGAGGTGAAAGAACTTTGAAGATAGTTTGTAAAGATGTGGATGTTTTTGAAAACAGGGACGTCTCAGACAGTGAGTTTCAGAAGTGATGTAATCCATATTCATTGGTAATGCTCTAAACAGAGACAGGAAAATACAATAAAATAAAAAATTCAATCTGAAAATTCAGAGCATCCAATTAAATTGTTTCTCCTCTATTATTGAATTACTAGCAAAAATAATTATTATTTCCTGAACCTCAGTGATGTTTTATGATCCATTTGTAATATGCTTTATTTATGTATGTTCACCATATAAATTTATATATTGTATTTTTTGCAATGGTTCACTTATTTTATACCCAGACAGAGGAAAAGGGTTTAGCCTTTTTCCCTGTCTGGATCTAGAATAAATTAGCAAGAAGTAGTTATTACCATTGTCAATCATTATATTTATGTTGAAATATGAATATTTAAAACAATAAAGTGTATAAATCTGAGAGTTGGAGGATTAATTCCCAGCTTTCCCTCTGTGATGAATTCCACAGGGCAACCCTTTTACCTCAGCAGCTCTTACAGTCCAAAATTTTGAAGAAGAAATAATTGTTTAATATTCCTCTGATAACCTATAGTCCAAAATATGACTTAAAATAACATTCTGTTTCAGGGATAGTACCACTGATCAGGCTGTTCTAATAACTTCTCTTTTGGAATAGATAGTCTAAAATCTCTAAAGTCATTTCAGTTTAACATACCCAAATTATTCTCCACTGTTCACTGAACTTTGGGTCATAAGATCATAAGAGAGAAGATTTCACTAGGCATAATTTACTTTGAGTTCTAAGGGCTCAAATATCAAAATTTTAAAGCTGTGAAAAAGAGGGAAGATCCTATACACATATGTTAAAGACGTGTCCTACATGTGTATAACGCTGAAGCTATGTGCAAAACAGAAGCAATTTCAGGTTTGCAAAAGCTCTGGCTTCACATCTACTGCACTACACAACCTCTACTTATATTACTCTGAGCATGCTGTTTAATTTTTTTTCACATTCAGTACTCAAACTCTTAAAAGTTATTGAGAAAAATAGGTAAGGTAAGGTAAAGGCCCTCCCATTGATCGTCGATTTTGCTCGAGCGGGCCCAGTAACGTCTCCATTGGAGACTTGGTTGTTACTGTGTCTGGCATATCGAATACTCTCGGTAGCTTGCCGGGCTCTCCGAGAGGGGCGGAGGAATCGAACCTGGGTTGGCCTTGTTGGCCGCTTGTAAGGCAAACGCCCTACCGCTGTGCTATCTCTCCAGCCCTGAGAAAATAAATGCAGATAAAACATCAAAATAGCTCCTGGAACATAAAATATCAATTAATGGTAGCTTGTATTGTTCTAACTATCCTGTCATTTAAATCACTTGCATGATTTTGTTAATAATAGTTGTACCCAATCTTTATGCTTTACATACTAATAATCACTAACTCACTATATATTACAATATATATGAATGTGTAGTAATCTAGAAGTTGAGATTGTTGCTCTATTTTATCAACAGTAGAGGTTCTATAGACTTAATACTTTATAAATCAAGTACATAGCTCTTGAATATTTTGCATAAAGGAAATTAAAGTAATCAGCTCTGGAGTATGCATTGTTCATATTTCTACTCATAATATGTGCAAAGTAATCAGACATCCATATTGTTTTGTTCCACTAAAAACATAGATTTGAGATCATTGTATAAATAAAAATAATCTTCATGCAAAGACCATTAAACCTTAAAAATTAATGATAATAATAATACATTTCTTTTTAATAGGGTTATAAACTTTCAGATACATTTTCAGAAACATTCTTTCACAAGGTAATGAGAATCCAAACCATAAAGTCATAAAAAGAAGATAAAATGATGAAAGCTTTCCTGTTTTTATATACATAAATTACAATATAGGCATTTCCGAGTTTCTTTCATCTGTAGCACCCTTCTCTATACTGTTTTGGAAGTGGGATAAAATTTTTGAAACAACTGACTATTGAGATGGATAGGACTTGCTTGACCTTAGGAAAGATATTGATGTTGTGCCATTATAGTTTCCCACTTGTTAGTGGAATATAATACCTATTCCTTGGATGTTAAAAACAGGTAAATTATATATCTATGTAACCATAATTATCTATTATTTAAATATTGAGTGAATAGTAAGTTATTTTAATTTTAATCTCCCATCCTCTATTCGATTGAGGATTCAGAATGTAGTGGGCTGGAAAGGAGGACTTAGAGTTCTGTAAGATGTCTGAACAAGACACAATACTTTCTACCAGAACAACATGGACATATCTAATTCTTGGCAGTACTGGGACAGTACTTTAAGTATGGAATTGTAGGTTTTAGGCACCATAAATTTACAAAAGTTTCTAATCCCTGCACTTTATCCTAACACTTGTATCTACAATTCCTTATTTAAAGTACTGAGAAAATTAATTTCTAAGTAGAAGATTATTGTTAGTTATGACAATATTTATGGTTTATTTTTGTGGGGTTGTCTCATCAGGTAGTGCTGAGGGTGGATGGCTGGACTTGTGACCCACATAAAGTGCTGGAGATCGAACCTGGGTCCCTGCAAGCAAGGTTGCAAGAGCTCTGGCTCCAGTTGTGACAATAAATAATTTTTTAGTTTTTTAATTTGGTCTCCATTTGCTTGATCATAAGACTTTACACAAAGTTTTATTCAAGTTTCTGATTTGTTAAAATAAAATAAAATATTACTGGGGCTGAAGACAGAACAGTGGATAGGGTGCTTTCCTTGTATGCAGTCGACCCAAGTTTAATCCGCAGCATCCTATATGTTCCACTGAGCACTACCAGAAGTGACTCTTGACTACATAGCCAAGCATAACCTCTGAGCATCACTGATGTGGTCCCAAAAGAAAAATAAAGAAAAAATAAGACAGGGAAAAAATCAAGACAAAGAATGAACATGATGGTAGAGCATTTGTCTTGCATGTCTGAGACCTTGGATTCAGTTCCAAGCACTTACACATGTCCAGCTCAGATTCTATCCTCAGCACTGAATAAGGTTCCTTGAGATCTACGAAGAGCGATCCATGAGCAGAGTCAAGAGTAAGCCCTTGCACATGGTCAACCCAAGTTTGATCCCTGACATCCTCATATGGTCCCCAGCTGCTTCCTGAAGTGACACCTTATAACAATTTTGTCAATGCTTACAAAAATCTATCTCCTGATGCTAGCTATGCATAGGGAAAATTATAAAAGTGAAATCTATTCTCGGTATAAATTATGACACAGAGAACAAAATGTCACATCTTCGTAGATGTCACATCAACAGAACAAATTGTCACATCTAGAGTAGCAGTTGTAGTGTGGCTCTCACTAGAGGAGAGTATGGTTCTGAGGAGCATTATTTTATTTATAAACTGGAGAGATGATATTTATGATGTCAATGCAGAAAGGCTGGAATTGGGCAAGAAATAAACCTGCTTATGGAGCAAAATATTTTTAGGGTGTGGCACATTCCCTGTGGACAATGAGTTGGGATAAAGAGGAGGAATTAGAGAAAAAAAACTCTTGTAAGCTTGTGGTGCCTCAATACTACAATTCCATACTTAAAGTACTGGAACAAAGTGAAAGAAACTATGAGATATAAAGTGGGTAAGTAATAGCAAGCACCATCTTTATGGCTCCTACTACCTTGGGCTAGAGCAATAGCACAGCGGGTAGAGCGTTTGCCTTGCAAGCGGCCAACATGGCAGACCCGAGTTCAGTTCCTCTGCCCCTTTTGGAGAACTTGGCAAGCTACGGAGAGTATCTTGCCCACATGGCTAACCCTGGAAGCTACCAATGATATATTCAATGTGCCAAACACAGTAACAATTGTCACAATGGAGACTTTAGACAAATCGATGAACAGCGGGAGGACAGTCACAGTGACAGTGACAACCTTGCTGATAGCAACACTAAGGCCCATTGGAACCCATTCTCTGAATTAAGAAAGAGACCAGGAAGAACGATTCTTGGGAAAAACTATTTGTGCAACAGAAAATGGAATAAATGCCTAAAATACATAAGGAACTACAAAATTCAACAATAATAAAGAAGCCATCTCATTTTAAAATATCAAGAAGAGATGAAGAGATATTTTAACAGGTATTAGTCATTAGTTGATCAAAAACCATAATATTATTTTAAATATTACATATTCAATTCAAAATAAAGTGACATATGTTTCTCTCTCTCATACATATCCATATATATGTACATACATGTATATATGGTCATGAAAAAAATGATGATAGAGATGCCAAGAAAAAGTCAATATCCTGTATCTACAATGTTTGTGGTAAATTGGTGTTGAACTGATTCAGCATCTGTGGAAAACATAATGAAGATTTATCAAAAAACCAAAATAAAAATAGAAAATGACCAGAAACTTAATTCCTAGGTATCTAATTGAAAAACACAAAAACAACTAAAAATATACACTTGTACACCAATATTCATTGCAGCACTGTTTACAATAGCCAAGATATTAAAATCACAAATCATCCTGTTATTCGTTGATTGCCTCGAGCAGGCCCCAGTAACGTCTCCTTCATCCTAGCCCTGAGATTATATTCAAGGCTCTTTAGGAGAATGAGACCTATCATTGTTACTGGTATTTCGCATATTGGGTACGCCAAAGGGAGTTTGCCAGACTCTGCCGTGTGGGCAGGCTACATTCGGTAGCCTGCCAGTTTGTCCAAAGTAGGAATGAGATAATAAGATGTCATAATAAGATGTCTGGGAGCTGGTTTTTATAGTCTCTGAGTCTTGGCCATTGATGGGATTACACGGCGCCAGGGGGCCAGTTGGTGAGTGTAACCCCCGCCTACTGGAATTTGGAGGATCTGGGTAGAGGATGCTCGGCCCCAATCCGAGTAGGCTTGGAGATCTTGGCCCCGGAACCCGCATGGCTTTGTCCCTCTGCCAGTACCTTCATGTGTGCGGAGAGTGGTCTCAGTATGGTGGTGGCTGGTCCTGGAGGTCTTCGGCTGCCGAAGCCCTGGTCGGGGCGGGGAGGAAAGCTCAACCCGCTCCCCTCCAAGGGGCCCCGGCGAGGACAGCCAGGCGCGGGGGCAGGAGACTGCACTGTTCTCTTCCGAGAGCTGGTTTTTATAGTCTCTGAGTCTTGGCCGTTGATGGGATTACACAAGATATTTTAAAAAAAGCAAAAAACAAGCACCCTAATAGTGACAGACAACTGGATAAAAAAGATGTGCTGTATAGACAGAATGGTCTATAACTTAGTTATAAGAAAAGCTGGATTCTTATCATTTGTTACAGCATGATTAGAACCAGAAGTATCAGAAGTTGAAAGGAGAAAGACAAATACCAGATAATTTAAAAAACAAAGTACATTGTTTTAAAAAAATATTGAAACAAATCTATAGGTCTCTAAACATAAAACTAAACTTATTAGGGAAAAAGTCAGAGGGTAATGGAAGGAAGTATGTTGTCCTCCTCCACAAAGAACTGTTGTGAAAGGTTATTATTACCTTCATGGTGGGTGTCGTAGAGTAATGTACATTTGGAAGGAGACTAAAATTAGACTGAGAGTGTCTAAATATATACACAGTTCTGTAACTACGAGTCTCAATAATCATAATAGAATAAAGACATAATAAAATGCTTATCTCAGGAACAGAGAGATAGTACAGCAGATTAGGAGCTTGTCTTGCACACAGCCAACCCCAGTTTGATTCATGGCACCTGTGTATGGTCCCATGAACACCACCAGAATTTCTTGAGCACAAAGCCAGAAATTAGCCATATGCACCACTGGAATGACAGAATTCAACAATAATAAAGAATCACACAAATGCTAGTCTCTACAATCATGTCCAGAAATATCTAGTTATTTTTTAAAATGTATTTTCTGAGATCTCCAAGCCTGCTCGGATCGGGGTTGAGCATCCTCCACCCATATTCTCCATATTCCAGTATGCAGGGGTCACACCCACCAACTGGCCCCCTGGTGCCATGTAATCCTATCAACATCCAAGACCCAGAGACTATAAAACCCAGCTTCTGGAGGACAACAGCGCAGAGTGTCCTGCCCCCGTGCCTGACTGTCCTCGCTGGGGCCCCTTGGAGAGGAGCGGGTTGAGTTTCCCTCCCTGTCCCAACCAGGGCTCTGGTAGCCGAAGACCTCCAGAACCAGCCACCACCATGCTGAGACCACTTTCCACACGCATGAAGGTACCAGCAGTGGAACAAAGGAATGTGGGTCCCGGGGCTGAGATCTCCAAGCCTGCTCGGATCAGGGCTGAGCATCCTCTACCCAGATCGTCCATATTCCAGTAGGCAAGGGTCACACCCACAAACTGGCCCCCTGGCATCGTGTAATCGCATCAACAGCCAAGACCCAGAAACTATAAAACCCAGATCCCGAAGCACGCAGCCGCATTCGCGGCCGCATGACAACTTATTACCTCATCCTTACTTTGGACAAACTGGCAGGCTACCGAATGTTACCGTCCCACATGGCAGAGTCTGGCAAACTCCCCCTGGTGTACCCAATATGCCAAATACCAGTAACAATGATGGGTCTCATTCTCCTAACCCTGAAAGAGCCTTGAATATGGCACGTTTTAAAAAATCTCAGAGGTAGAATGAAGGAGGCGTTACTGGGGCCTGCTCAAGGCAATCGACGAACAAAAGGATGGTCATGATCATGATCATGATTTTTTGGGTTCAGACCCAATAGTATTTAGGAGAAATATCTGGCTGACCTCAGGGAGATAAAATGAGGTTTAAAGTCATAACCACACACAACGCAAGTGTCTTAAACTCTATATAATTACCAATCTTCAGCTTAGTAAGTAAACAAATAGAGAAGTGTATACATAAGAAAATAGTTTGAACAAAATATACTAGTCTAGGTATTGTGACATCATTTATAATGATAGCTTGAAATAAAATTAAATTCTTACAATAGAAAACCTTTAAAAATGCATTTTAACGTATTCAATGAATGAATTAATCACTAAGGATGATCTCACAAGGAAATTTTATTGATATTTCAATACCACTATGAATCATAATGCAAAAGAATGGTTAAGATTGGTCATGTTCATTATTAATGTTAAGAATATAAACATGTTTGTAACTTATTCTTTTATAGTTTCATACATTGAACACACTGAAAATCATTTAGATAAAGTAACATAAGTTTTAGGTTCTTATAAATAGTGATTTTTAATCTCAATTTAAATTTTTTTCTAGAATAAGTTTTTCTTTCACAAATAAAATATAATTATGATTGGATACATTTGGAATATCATTAAATTTTGATATTGTGAGTCCTACCAATCTGATCAATAATTCTATAACATGAGGAAAGTATGGAGATATAACAAAAATTCTTTGCAATTTCTTTCTTTAAATTTATCTTATTTAAATTGATTTATCTTAGAGTTATTACCTTATAATTACTAGACACTAATTTCAAATTCTGTAGTTTTCCTCTTTTTCTTTTTTTTATTATAAGGAAAAAATTAGTTTGTGCCTAATTTCAGTTGACATACGTATACCACATTTATGACACCTGTTTACACAAAAATATTTTTATGAACATATTTGTAACTGGATTGCAAATTTCATGAGATTTGCATTTGAACAAATTTGCCTCTCCCACCATGTCAAAACTAAATATATGTTGTATATAATAGATTTTCAACATATTTATGGCAATGAATAGACATTTTTCTACATTTCCCCCTTCATTTTTAAATAAGGGGTTTGAAATGGGTTTTCTATTTATAGTGGCCTGTTGTTCTCACTAAAGCTTCCTCCTTTCTCTATGAGAGCCATTTTCAGATGTTTTATTAGGTTCTAGGGAATGTTTATCTCCAATGGGTTTATCCTTAATATGGATGCATGTCTATTCTGTTTGGTGTAAAGCCCATAATTTTGTAACCCCACCCATTCCATTACTGGACTGCAAAAGCTATTAATTTTTTTTTATTTCTAATAGATGAAGTGCCCTCATTCTCTCAATGAATCAGTCATGGATTCCAGCTTTGCCTCGTGGGGCTAGAAGGAAGTTAAATGAATCCACATCTATATGACAGTTTCACATTAAAAAAGAGTCACTTGGGTCCTCTCCTGAGACTCATCTAATCTGCTCAGGCACTTTGTGAGGAAACTTTTTTTTTAATCATTATACTGCACTACACTGTAGCACTGTCCTCCCGATGTTCATCGATTTGCTCGAGCAGGCCCAGTAACATCTCCATTGTGAGACTTGTTGCTGTGTTGGCATATTGAATACATTATGGGTAACTTGCCAGGCTTTGCGGTGTGGGCGAGATACGCTCAGTAGCTTGCCGGGCTCTCCGAGAGGCGAGGAGGAATCAAACCTGGCTCGGCCAGGTCAGCCACATGCAAAGCAAATGCCCTAGCACTGTGCTATTGCTCCAGCACTATCATTATACATTCTGGGAAAATCAGTTTAGGAAAAGCTGCATGATTGTCAAACATTGTTCCTCTGTTCTTGGTAATGCTATCTTTCTTCCTCTTTTCATAAGTCTGCCTGACTTCCTAGGGAAAGAAACATGGAAAAACCATTTTGTATGCTTTTATCTTCTCTTTTAATCATCTCTCAATAAAAAAAAGACATCCTAACCTAAATGAGCAGAACCTAGGGTGTTAGGCCACATTCTATTACTCCATAGAGGCCCCTCATAGTAGGCATACACAGCAAAGGCTGACCTTCACATTGAATCCTTATTTTCTATTTTTCCCCAGCTTCTTGGCTGTTAAAGATAATAAATCGATGGAGACCATCTGTGGAGAGTCCAGCTGAATATTTTCTTTCTGTTCCAGATTCTCAGCATGTTGAAACAAGTGCCTGGTTATTTTGCTCACAGACAATTTGTCTAGGAAATGGTTCCATACATCTAACCCTATGAGATTTGAGGGAAAGAACCTTAAGAAACCTGATATAGTTTGTGAACCTAAGGGTGTGAGTTGTAAAAATGAGGTTTTTCTATCTTAAGGTTACTACAATGCGGTAATCATCTCTGAACTAACTACTGAGGGAAATACTGTACTGCGTGTGTTATATATATATTTTTTTCAATTTTCACAAGGTTATTATGCTTGTGTGTATACCTCTGTTATATTCTTGAAAATATATTTTCTTTCTTGTGAAAAGAAGCAGTGAGTGGTAGTGCGTATAAAGGAAACAATGAATGGTAGTGTGTATATACTTCCTGTACATAATATTAGCATTAATCTTTGAATGTGGGTTTCTGCCTGACCCTGACATAATGGTCCACAGTCCACTGTCTTTCCGTTGTTCATCAATTTGCTAGAGCGGGCCCAGTAACATCTCCATTTTGAGACTTGCTGCTACTGTGTTTGGCATATTGAACACGTCGTGTGTAGCTTGCCAGGCTTTGCCGCGCGGGTGAGCATCCCGGGCTCTCAAGAGGGACCGAGGAATTGAACCCTTCTCTGCCAGGCTGGCTGCGCGCAACGCAAATGCCCTACTGCTGTGCTATTGCTCCAGCCCGACATAAAGGTATCTTTGCTAATTCATCTAAGAAAAAACAATAGTTGGGCAGAGAGATAGCTGAATCAGCTGAACACATTCTTTGCATAAGAGAGACCAAAATTGTATCCCCAGAAGTATGTATGGTCCTTGTGGCCTATCTGGGAGCAATTCCTGAGCACTGGTGCCGCTGAGCACACCGTGTATGGACTCAAAACAAAAACAAAAAGAGGAAATATTAAATTCCCTTTGGACACCTTTTAAGTTTTAAATAATCTAGAGAAAAAGAAATCCTCATAGATAATACAGGCCTTCTTCATCTTTTTTTTTTTTTTCAGAATACAGGTGCTTTGCTAAAGTTCTGTCTGGAATGTTCCTATGTACACTCCAGCAGTAATACCCTAGTACTGATGACTGAAGGTAAGAATTTTACCTAAGTTAAATGGGAGTGAATAAAAGAAGAGTGAAACTTTACTTACATATGTAGATGTATATCCCTCCAAGTTAGTCAGGTTATATTCGGTTTATTCCTTGCCTGTGTCTTTCTCGTAACTATTTTTTTCCATTATTCATTCAATATGTATTATTTTGAGTGTGCCTTCTGTGCTAAAGGAGCTTTGTCATCTGATGTTTATGGATGCTGGGAAGAGGTGCACATTATAAGGTGAGAGGTGAGAAGACCCATACTGGGACCGATCACTTTAAATTGAATATTGAAAGATCAGTTCAAGAAGAGTGATTCCAGGAGAAGGGACAAGAATCCTATATAGACTGCAAAATAAGGCATCAACAGTGCAACGTTTTTCTGGTGAAAGCACAGGCAGGCTCAGGAAACTAGGATCACTCCATGAAGAGAGGCTTACTCTAGAAATTTGTCTTTGTTCTAGTAAATGACTCCAAATAGCATATCCTCTCCTCCCTTCACATATCTCCTTTCCTGTCTCCCTTTGCATCTCTTCATCTCTGTTCTCTCATATCCTAATGAAAATATAAAAGAAAAAATAGACATCCTAAGATACTCTTAAATATTATATGCCTATGTATATAATGTATACATATTATGTATGGATAAAGGTTTCTGAAAGGAATAGAAAATATCCTTGTTCAAGTCTCATGGTACCTTTAGTTGTTGTGCCTGTGTTTGCTTAGTTACTTCAAATAGATGTAGATTGCTTAATTGTTGATTCCTCCCATTGAATAAATGGGAAAAGTTCTGACAATATACTACAGACTATCTTTTCATCAGCTGAAGTTATTATTAACACCAGTCATTGTTTATTGATTATTTAGAGGATATATTTCCATCTGAAATAAATCAAGGTGCACCTTATCTGTCTTTTTGGTGTAATGTCCTGTTCTTGCATACAGCTGACTATGCCTTAATCTCACAGACACTTTAAAAATTCTAGAAAAACTGTAAGGATGGATCAAGGTGAGGTAGAAAAAAGATCAGAGGGAATTATTATAGAGAATGAATAATTGAAAATCAATTCTGTGTTTATTATTGAGTTCAGCTATTGTTTGGCTTATGTAAGATCAAAATTAGACCAAAAATGGAGAGACATCTAATATCTTTTTAATTCTGAACTAAATAAAGACACACATGGGTATAATAAAAAGAAATCTAAAAAAATCTAAATGTTGCAGAGAGGTTACTTATATAAAATAATTGAACAATTCAACCTCTGAATCATAACTGTCACTGTCACTGTCTTCCTGTTGTTCATTGATTTGCTCGAGTGGGCCCAGTAACATTGTGAGACTTGTTACTGTGTTTGGCATATTGAATACGTCACGGGTAGCTTGTCAGGCTTTGCCGTGTGAGCAAGATCTCTTGGTAGCTTTCCGGGCTGTCCAAGAGGGGCAGAGGAATCAAACTCTGGTCAGCCGTGTAGGCCTTATGCAAAACAAACGCCCTACCCGCTTGTTTGGCATATTTGAAAGGCAGGCAATTGAAGCTGTCCAAATATGTCTTATTCACAAAATGATTATTTCATAGGAAGAGGTCTAAAAGCTGAATAGAACATTTATATATAAGTATATATATACACACAAATATATATCTATATATTTATATAAAATCCTTCTCATTATTGATTTTTAATGAACTTTTAAAAAATTCCACTATTCTATGTAACAACAAATTTATTCTTATGGAAAAAATATTAGTATAAAGTAAATGAATATTGGCTAGAGAAAATAGGAGATTGGCTTGACTTTAATTCTTTGTATATGATATGTGATCAAACTTACCACATATGGAAGGCAAGTACTCTACTTTATGCAGTATTTCCAGTGGAAAAATCTTCAATGGACATTTCAATGGAAATACTATGGTTAGTACTTGTGTAACTTAAGGTCACTAAGAACCCTTTATAAAATAGAAAGCATGATACAAAATATTTGTGCATATCATTAACTAGGTAATAGATGTAAAGTACTAGGTAAATTTTAATTAGTGTTTTAACAATGCAGTTATTAGTGTTATGGTGCTGCTGTTTCTTTGTCTATTTATCTGAATGAACTGAGAGAAACTAATTTTTTTTTTTTTGCTTTTTGGGTCACATCCGACGGTGCACAGGGGTTGCTCCTGGCTCTGCACTCAGGAATTATCCCTGGCGGTGCTCAGGGGACCATATGCGATGCTGGGAATTGAACCCGTGTCAGCTGCATGCAAGACAAACATTCTACCCACTGTGCTATTGCTCCAGCCCCAGAGAAACTAATTTTTTTGTGGAAAGTGAGAGAACTAGAGTTAATTCTTCTGACCCATAATCAAATTTTGTTCTTTGAAATTCCACGAAACTTCCAGTTTTCTATGAAAACATTGCTCTTAAAATGGGTTCAGTAATCCACATAGACAGTTTTCTTCATTAAGTTGTAAAATATCGCACAACAGAACTACTTTCACTAATCGGTGGAATGATTTGAGATGTCTAGGAGAGGCTTAACTTCCTAAAACCTTTTCAATTTTATCCCTTATCCCTTTCACATACTGAAATCTCAGCACAAATAATTCAACTCTGATTTTAGCATTGTCTTTCCCCTTATTTTTAGTCCTTAGTTCTTCAAAGTTATTATTGGTTGTAATGCCTAATAGTTGATTCAGTAACAGATAATGATAAATTTTAGTATCAGTAATACATGTTATTAAGTTAATTTTAAGTATGTGCATCAGATCTTGGGTTAAGACATTTGTCCAAATAATAACTTTTTTTCAGATAATGGTAGTGTAGTTATGTGATATTGCAAGTGTCAGTTACCCCTCATTTTCTTTATCTGTAAAATATAAATAATAACATCTGCCTCTTCTGTTACAATGAAAATTAAATTAAATAAAGTTCCTTCTAGTCTTTTTTGGTTTGATAGTTATGTGACCACACCTAGTCGTGATGGGGAGGGAGTAAGGTTTGACAATGGTGCCAGATATTGGACCCAACCCAGAGCCTCCCACATGCTGGATATGTGCCCTACAACTCCATTTCTGACTCTAGTTTGATTATTTTTGAAGACACAAGCTGCTTTGTAAATTGTACATTAGACAGTACTTATGAGAAATATTTTATTGCCTAAAGAGAGTGGCTCGTAGATCTGTCTTTACAGTTTAGAATGCAAGTTGCTGTCTTAAGATTCTCAAAAAAGTTTAATGTTTTATGTACTTGAGGATACAAGCCAATAACAATATTTGCTTACACAGCATTTCTTTACATTGAAATGACTATAAAACATTTAAAGTAGTAATATTTATATTATAAAAACAAGATTGTGTGCATCTCTTGGAAGAACAGAAAGTCTCACAAACTTGCAGCTTAGATAAGCCATTTGATTGTATTGAAATTGCCCCTAAGAAAAGCATTGTTCCTGCTCTTGTAGTGAGTCTGTAAATTTTCCATTACTTCAAACTTTGTCCTAAATGTAGTGATGTAAGTGGGATATAATAGTATTTCTATTACATTGCTCAAGCAGGCCCAGTAACGTTTCCATTGGAGACTTTGTTGTTACTGTGTCTGGCATATCGAATACTCTCGGTAGCTTGCCGGGCTCTCCAAGAAAAAAAAATCTATTACATTACTTTATATTATAATTATTCTAACCATGCCAGGAAATTCTGTTGGCTTTTGAATCAGAAAACCCGCAGTCCATTTATGATGTAGACAAAACAATTTTGAGAAAGCATACATGATTTCCCGAGTATTGGGCTTGAGAAAAGGCAAATGACAATAAAATGTCTTACTGTTGGCACAAGATAATTGATGTGCTATTGACAGAATGTGTGTTCAAACAAATAAATGGGAGACTGATTTTCTGTTTGTATAACTCTTCCACCCCCAAAGACCAAAAGACTCAGCCTGACAAAAGCTAAGAGAGGTCTGGATTGGCGTCAGTCAGGACTCTGAATTCCAGTGAAGAAATATCTAGTGAGATCAGAATTTGGCATTTCAGGAATCTAGAAAGTCAGAGCACATAAACTTTTTTTACCATCCTTGGTCAAGGCAGAGGGACACCTCTCATCTTCTCCCTCTCTCCTTCACTCTCTCCTTCTCCCCTTCCTCTTTCTTTCTTTCCATGTATCTATACACAAAACATATGTACAAATAATACATTTTCTCTCCTTTTCTTGTCACATACATTTGTGTCTGGAAAACATTCTTCAAATAATGAAATTTTGAGTTGGATGTGTAGTCCATATGATATGGATGCATAGTCCATAAGATAAGGATGAAGCTACCTTCCTGGGTCTTTGTGGTTGCTTTTCTAGAGTTTAGCAAATTTTACTGGATAAAAAGTGAAGTGGAAATAGCTTAACTTTCTTTCAGCATATATCTTATATCTTTGGAAATGTTGCTGCCTATATTTAATACAATCAAGAAAGTGTCTCATAAATATATTAGTGAGACTTTATGTTTAGATGTGCTATATTTTATTTCAGTACTGTATAGACCAGAACTCAAATCAGGGAAAAAACAAAAGTCTAAGGTGAAACATTTCTAATAATTTAGTGAGTTCAGATATTTTATATTCGTATCTCCCTCCCAAAATTCTCAGGTAGAAGTTGCGGCTTATTTTCTTAATCTTTCTCTAAGTTCTCTACCCCTTTTCTTGGATATATGTTTGGTCCTGCGTTGTAGACTTTCAATACTGGAATTGAGGTATTAAACCCTTTCAGTTTAAATCTTATTAAGAGATTATATTCACAGGAGCCCTTAAAAATAGATGCATCCAATTACTATAATTCTTTTTCAAATGCTAGTACTTTTTGACATGTTGTAGCTCTGTTTACCTGTTCCTGTAGGAGCCTCATGATTTACCCCAAAAGAGCAGCATGAAACTGGAATTTTCAGTTTATCAAAGAAAATTGTATGCATTTTCCAAAAGCAAATTGCAGACCAAAGACATCAATAAATGAATAGAAAATTATGTGAAAGGGAACACTCTGCTGTGTTTGCCTACTTGTAGCTTCAACCCTAATTGCCTTTTTAAACTCTATTTGGAAATCAAAAGAATTTAAAAAGTAACATTATTGGGTGTGTTGAAAATGGAATTCAAGTTCCTCAGCTCCAAACTAGAACATTACTATTCAATACCATAAGTTTGACAGAGACTTAGTACACATTTTCTCAAGTATGTTCAAGTTAAAGTCGAAAAGCTTACAGACCCCAGATACTCCAAAGTTTATTTCAAGAGTCACCTCATTTGCCAAACATCTTTAATAGTCTTATACTTATACTGCATTCTTCTCTTCAGAAACATACTTTTGCGGCAAGATTGTGTGGGGTTTTGGGCTACACAGGGCAGGGCATACTCCTCTGTATACGCTCATGGTTCACTGCTGGCAATGCACAATGTACTACATGAAGTGCTAGGGATCAAACCAGGGACAATTCTTTTCCAGAAAGCACCATGACCTCTGTAGTCTCTCTCTGGCCCTTGAAGAAGGATGTTTTATTGCAACTCACCAAATATGTCTGAGTGAGCACTTTTATTTATAAAAATAGAAATTCTAAGTGAAGATTTGAACTGAGGTATATGAAAGTTTAAAAAAGAAATTTTCAGAAGTTCTCAGCAAACTATTTTAAAAAGATAAATTGAAGCATATCTATTCATGGATTAGAAGGAATGACATCATGAAAATGAAAAACCTATCCAAAGCACTATAAAGATCCAATGAAGTCCCTTATAAAAATCCCTGTGCCATTAGTTAAAATTTATATGGATAAATAAAACTCCTAGAATAGCCAAAGCAATTCTAGGTAAAAAGAAGATGGGGCATTTTTATTTACTCAACTTTGAACTATCTTATAAAGCTATAGTAATCAAGACAATGTGGTGCTAGAATAAAAGTAGACTCTTAGACCAAGATAATAGAAATGAGAATTCAGGGACAGAATCTCAGTAATATGGGCAGCTAATCCTTGACTAAAGAACTAGTTGTATAAGGTGGAGCAAGGAAATTCTCATCAACAAATGGTTTTGGGGAAATGTGAAAGCCCACATGTAAAACAGAAAAACAAACAAAACACCCAGAATTTATCTCACAGTATACACAACAGCCAATTCCAAATAAATTGAAGTCCTTGATATTAGATCCAAATCCATAAGTTACATTAACAAAAACTTCTCTGAACTCTTTATAAAATTAATTCAGGCATCTTCAAAAGCAATGCCATCGGCTAAGCAAAGATAAGCAAATGGGGTTACATCTTTGTGTAAGTTTTAAAATGTATTTGAGTTCTTGTTTCTGACTACAGTTATAGTATATAGCCTGAAAAAAATGCCACAGCTCAATTGGACAGTGCACATTAGTTTCAGCAATGTAGGTAACTGGAAGCAGCAACTTTTTGGAAGTTCCTGTCCCTTTGCATTTATTGGGCAAGTACAGAGATGCTTATCTATCAAGGAGAAGGGGCTAAAATACAGAAATCAGAAAAACAGCAAAACTAAAAAGGTTTCTAAAATGAACATGTAAGTCAATATTAATTGCAATTTGAAAGAAAACTCAAAGAGATTGAGGGCTGTGGGTGACACTGCAAAACCACACACAATGAAGCCTGTTTGCACATAGATACAGTTCCCTGGGAACTTTGTTGTGTTGTGCTGACTAGCCCATTATTGTTTTAGTAGACCATGCCATGTCTCCAATAGGTAAATATACAGGAAATACACAGACTCTGTTTCTAAAATGCTAATATGACTCTGAAGACCAACTTGAAAACTACCAGCAGAATCATTTCTAGAGTGATGGATAAATATTTATTTTTCTGCACTTTTGTTCTTATTATAGCATGAGTTTTTTTTTTAATGATGGATTAACTGTTAACCTGTTGTGGTTCCTGTGTCTTGTTCAGGATCCAGATCTCCTCAGTCATTATACATCACATTTCAGATAAGACAATCCTTTAAGAAGGGTAATTGAATATTCAGACAGCACAGTTTTATTTCATGGAAGAAGAAATTCTGGAGTCTAGAGGAGGAGAGAATTATTTATTTTAAAATGTGGCATGTATATGGCATTAATTAATGTGTGATTCTATTTTATTTTTAAAAGTTTTCTTTGTTATATGAGATTTTATTTACCATTTTACCCAAAGACTTTCCCTTTTCAGTTTTGGGAAAAGTATGTAGTGGGTAAAAGACTTGTCTTATATATAACTAACCTAGCACCACATATGATCCCCTGAGTTCTACCAGGAAGCATCCTTGAGCCAGGAATAAATCCTGTGTTGTGTTGTGCCAAAAAGGATGTTTTAAATGAATGTCAGGACTGAAGAGATAGCTTAATAGGCGACACACACACACACACACACACACACACACACACACACTAGTTTTGTTCTCTCACACCTCACAGACTCCCAAAGTAAAAAAAAAAATACAACAAAAGCAATCAAGGCTTACTGAAATGTTTATTAAGGGGATCAAAAATATGATACCCTCAAATACATATTTGATAAGAGGTTAATTTTATTGGCAATTGCCTTTGAAAATATGTGCAATGATCCAATTTCTTTATCTTTTCATGAAGATGGCAGAACTTAAATATGCATATCTTTGCTTTATCAAATCACTTATCCCTTTCAGCCACCTTTGTTCTACTTAAAGATTCTATACTAATACCCAAAACCATATAAGGAAGTTACCCAACTTTACTGGATATATACCGTGTGCAGGAGGTATATGTGTCATCAATAAATATCTTTAATGTTCTCTTATCAACCTCTCTAATGATTATTTGTCCAGCCTCTGAAGAACCCAGAAGCATATGGGCTAATTTCCTTTACCTCCACCTTGAGATTTTGATGAGCTAGTTCAGTTAGTAGTATCAAAAAGCTGGAAACTATTTATTCACTGAAATAGCTATAGAGAAAAGATTTGGGACAAAACAGGCTGGTTGACAAGGTAAAGACTCTCTCTCTCTCTCTCTCTCTCTCTCTCTCTCTCTCTCTCTCTCTCTCTCTCTCCCACCCCCGCTTCATGAAATATAATGGGGACTAAGAACTAAAGTGGTAAAGATATTTGTGGAGCCAAATCCAACATTTCTCAGGGTTTACTCCTGGCAATGTTCAGGGTACTATATTCTATCAGTGTTAACCTCATACAAGATTAAGCTCTGAATTATCTCTACAGACTCGGGAAGGATATTTTATTTTTCCATTTGATTTTGTTAAGAGAAAAATATTTGGGTACCATAATTAATGGGTTGTGATTATTGGTGTTGTAAATATTTGGTAGTACCTAGGAACATGGGCTGGAGTGATAGCACAGCGGTAGTGCGTTTGCCTTGTATGCAACCAACATGGCCAACCCGAGTTCGATTCCTCCACCCCTCTCGAAGCGCCCGGCAAGCTACTGAGAGTATCTCGCCCATACGGCAGAGCCTGGCAAGCTCCCCGTGACGTATTCTATATGTCAAACACATTAACAACAAGTCTCATGATAGAGACATTACTGGGCCCACTCGAGCAAATCGATGAACAACGAGAGGACCGTGACCTAGGAACATAATTTTTTTCCCTTTTGCATTTGTCTCTTAAAACAGTGTTTTCAAATTCATTTTCCTTCGCATTTTATTTTTAGGACCCTTTCAGTCAAATAATTGTTGAGAGTTGAAATATGTTCTTTTATTTCCAGTCTTTCTTTTGAAACTTTATTTTCAACATTGAATGATTTGTTTTACTCATTGATGTGCTCTGTGTTATGATTTGGGGGTTCATTAATTACTTGTCTTTCTGGATTCTACTGAAGATGATGCACATCTCCTATATCTTTAAGAAGACAGAAATAAAGCCTTTGGAGAGGTTTTATCCTTCATAGTTAGAGTGCCAACGTTCTTAAAAGATTTCCAAGATGAGGTTTCTTCTTTTTTCCACGTGGTAGTGCTATTTTATTTTGTTTTATTGTAGGGAACTTGAGTCCAATATTATTACTGCATCTGAATTCTCAAGTTGTTTTCCCCACTTTGTGGTTTAGGAGGATTTCAGATTCTGTGTTGTTAAAAGAAGGGTAAATATCAATCCATTTTAATGTAAATGATATAGATAAGGAACTCTTAGAAGTCAAATGTTAATAGTTCTTACTCCAAGAAATACAAGGCTTATTTAAAAACTATTAATGCACATTGAGTTTTTCTTTTTATTGTGTTTTATGCTAGAAGTGAACTCCTTTGGATCCTCTGGTAATCTATAAAGAGTTCTTAATGGTTGCCCAAGTCACTATTGGATTGGAAAACATCTAAAATGCTTATTACACTTATAAAAAATTTAGAAAGCTCTTAACATAAATTTCACATTGGAAAAAGAATAAATTGATTTATAAAAAAAGAAATAATGTAAATTTTTCTTAGTAGTTAAAGGGAATGTTTATTAAGATAAATGTCCAGAAGCAAGACATTCAATACCAATCTTTCCTTTTCATAGGGTCTTTTGGTAATCTTGTCTTGCCTGCTCCCATTTTGTTTTTACCACTACCCTCTGTTTAGTAGAGAGCTCCAACTCTGGCAGGGGGATAAGGGTGAAGTAATCATCTCACTACTTCTTACTAAAAGTGATTGAAAAATCAGCAAGCAGTTGAATTGCCCTCTAAAAGGGTTCTCTCTGCAGATGTCAGATGAAATGTCCAATCTGAACTGCATCCATATCCTGTAAGTTAAAGAACTCAAAACAAAAATGAGCTTCATTAAGCTTTTTGAGATGTATGAGCCAAATATTCTAATGTGGTAAGAAACAGAAACACCCCAAACCTTATTTAATACTCATCCCTCTACCCCCATTCCCATCCTTGAAGCAGCCCTTCCTTTGGCCACTGGATTGATGGACTTAGATCTAGTAGTTAAAGAATAGTCATTTCCTTGTTATGTGCCTTATAGAGTAGGGCAACGGTATGGCTATGTCTTTAAAGAATATAGAAAATATTGGGGATACAAGAGAAACTGGAGACTTTTAGAGGTCATCCTTCTCTTTTAGAGGAAGGGTTCTTTTCAGTAAGGCAAGACCATAATTGAAAGATACAAAAAGCTATTGACCAACTCTGTGGTTTTGAAGTAAAGACAAAGTCACAGACCATTAAAATAGAATTGAGAGCCCACATGCATATCCTAAAGTATAGACACCTAATCCTTAAAAAAGCAGCAAAAATTATGAAGTGAAGCAAGAAACACCAATTTAAAAAATTGTGTTGGTAAAAATTATGGATTACCTTTTAAAACCAAAATAGACTCAGACCCCTATCTCACACCATGAACTAGTTGATAAAATAGATTAAATACCTCAGTGTCAGACCTAAATCCAAAAAATATCACTGAATCACCGTATCACTGTCATCCCATTGTTCATCTATTTACTCGAGTGGGCGTCAGTCTGTCAGTCTGTCCTCCCATTGTTCATTGATATTTGCTCGAGCGGGCCCAGTAACGTCTCCATCCTAAGACTTTGAGTGGGCACCAGTAATGTCTCTATATGCCCCAGCCCTGAGATTTTAGCAGCCTCTCCTTACTCATATTTCCAAACAATTGGAGGCTCTTTCAGGGTCAGGCGAATGAGACCTGCTATTGTTACTGGTTTTGGCATATCAAATGCACCACTTGCCTGGGGAGCATGCCAGGCTCTGCACTTGCAGGCAGGATACTCTCAGTAGCTTTCTGGGATCTCTGAGAACCATATATATATTTCTCTCTATGATTTGTTGCCTACTATCTGAACACCATCAAATATGGTGTGATAATTGTGGAAAATGGGTAGGAAGTGTAAAGCGGCCTCATGGTCTGGAAAGACCCAGAGTATGGTGGCTGTTGGCTAGTGGAGGTTGGCTGCTGGGGCTGGGCCCCGTGGGTGGGAAAGGCTCTCACTCCCTCTGGGGTGCCCTGAGTAAAACAAGCCTGGCACAGTGTTACTTAACTAAAACTGCAAAAAATATAATGAGAAAAATAAATTTAGAAATACTTTCAATAAGTCAGTCTCAGCAAGCAAACACAACAGAAGATAAATAAATTGGACTACTTAAAACCGCACTGTAAAGGAAACAGTAACTAAATTAAAAGGACACCCAACAGACTGGGAGACAATGTTTGCCCATCACTCATCTGGAAAAGGATATAATAGAGTACTTTTAAAGGGTACACAAAACTCAATAAGAAATCAATCAACCCAATAAAAAAAATGTAGACTGGGGTATGGTGTCGACAGCAGGTCAATCTGTACCTGTGAGGTGAGTGCATGAGCAGTCTGATGGTTACTTCAGACTTCTAGATATACGAAAATTGCTGCTTTGCCTTTGGCCAGACACCAACAATTTGGAGCCAAGAAAGTAAATGGCCAAAACTTAGGTATGTGGGAGACACACCCACAAACCACCTCTGGCTCAGCTATATAATTGGAGGCAAGGCCTCTCTGGTTCCTGATTTTACTGCTTCATGACCATGATTCCAGAGATTCAGAAACAAATCTCAGAACCCAATGGCTTTTGGCAGAAATGAGTCCAGTCCCCACAGTAGGTTACCTGCGGTGCCGGGCTAACCCAGGGGGAAAAGGGTGCTGTCCCTACGCCTGCTCCCTTTTGGTGGCTCGGTGGCCGCCATCCTTCGGTGGCCATTGGATAGTCAGGTTTAGGCCCGCAGTGATGAGACACACGGGCCTCATGGGATGTGGGGTGAGCCTGTCCTTTCCTCCCCACCTCAACAGGAGCCCGATTTGCCACCCACGAAAAGCCTCTCTGATTCCTGATAAAGCTGCTTAATGGCCATGATCCCAGAGACTCAGAAGCAAATCTCAGAACCCAGCAGGTTTTGGCAGAAATGTGTCTGGTCCCTGCAGTAGGTTACTGGCACTGGGCCACCCCAAGTGGGAATAGACTTCGTGCCTTGGCCTGTTCTTGGTGGCCACCATCCTCCAGAAGCCATTGGACAGTCAGGTTTGGACCTGCAGTGACAAGACACGCTGGGCCTCATGGAATGGTGGTGGAGCAGGTCCTTTCCTCCCCACTGCAAGAAGACCCCAAGAACAGTCTTTCTGGCTCCTGATCAAGCTGCTTTATGGCCATGATCCCAGAGATTCAGGAACAAATCTCAGAACCCAGAAGGTTTTGACAGAAATCCCTCCAGAGTTAATTGTTAAAATTTTGGACTTCCAAAATTGTGAGGACACTATTGTGGCTATGCAACATCATATGTTATTCATAACCAGCAATAGAAAACAGATTGTCCACTGTTGCCTTTTCAGCAGATCTGACTGTTGGGGTAAAATCCTAAATAATAATATTGGGTCTGGTGTCAAAACATTAAACGAAATTAAAGTAGAGAGAGAGTAATGTGGAAATCATCTGACCCACACGTAGGAGGAGGGTGTGGAATGGGGGGTATACTGGGGTTTTTGGTGGTGGAAAATGGGAACTGGTAAAGGGACGTGTGTTTAATCATTGTATGACAGAGACTTAAACCTGAAAGATTTGTAACTGCTCTCACGGTGATTCAATAAATAAATTTATAAAAAAAAAAAAAGAAATGAAGAAATAAAACCCAGCTCCCAGAAGAGAACAGCACAGTGTGTCCTGCCTCTGTGCCTGGCTGTCTTCACCGGGGCCCCTTGGAGGAGGGTAGGTTGAGTTTCCCTCCCCACCCTGAGCAGAGCCCCGGCAGCTGAAAACCTCTGGTTCCAGCCCCAGCCATGCTTAAGATCACTCTCCACATGTTCAGATGAGCCTCACGCATGAAGGAACCAGAAGAGGAACCCAGGTGTGTGGGATCCAGGGTATAGATCTCCAAGCCTGCTCGGATTGGGACTGGGGCCTCCTCCACCCAGATCCCCCATCTTCCAGTATGTAGACGTTACATCCATCAACAGCCCCTGGCACCGTGTAATCCCATCCATGGCCAAGACCCAGAGACTATGAAACCCAGCTCCCAGAATCACTCGGTTGCAATGTCCTACTAGCTATTTCTTACTCTGGAGAACCTGGCAGGCTACCAAAAGTATCCTGCCCACATGGCAGAGTCTGACAAACTTCCTTTGGCATATTCAATATGCCAAAAACCAGAAACAGTGATGAGTCTCATTCTCCTGAGCTTGAAAGAGCCTCAAATGTGGCACTTTCTAAAATCCTAGGGCTAGGATGAAGGAGATGCTACTGGTGCCTGCTTGAAGAAATTGATGAACAACAGGATGACAGTGACAGTGATAAAAAAAGAAAAAAAAAGTAAGGTGGAGTTCATGCCCAATTCAATCAGCTTAATCAATGGCTGAATAAATAGCAATACTCCTACGTTTAAAAAAATGTGGGAAAATATGAACAGAAGCTTTTTTGAAAGATGGCCGGTAGTCATATGAAAAATGTTCTGTATATATGCACAATGTATTATTACTTGTCTATGACAAAAAGCAAAAACATTCAAATACTAACATGTGGTTGGAACTGGAGAGTAACATGCTGATTGAGGTTAGCCAGAAGGAAAGGGGCAGATACAGAGTGATCTTTCTTATCTGCAGGATATAAAGACACCTAGTAAGAAAATGACAAGCCAGCAGAAACAGAACTGGTCTTCAAAGTTTGGGGCAAGGTGTTAAACAGGGGATGGGGGAATTGGGACCAAGGAGGCAGAAGGAAGTGGGCATTCTGGTGGATTGTTGTACACAGGATCTTATCAGTATAGTAAACCATGAAAAAAATTTAAATCTTATTTTCTGTTACATATTAAAAATCTTTTTCTTGGGGGCCAGAGGGATCACAGAAGTAAGAGAAGTGGTACAGGATTTAAGGTGCTGGCCTTGCATGTGACTGACACCATTTTAATTCCTGGACCTTCACATGTTCTCTTGAGGACTGTCAGGAATTATCCTGGAGCACAGAGCTGGGAGTAAGACCTGAGCATAGCTGGATGTAACCGCCCCCCTCAAACCTTTCATTGACATAAATTATATTAAAAGAAAAATGTAGTTGGATGAATGTATCAATATTTTTTTAGCATATAGTCTTCAGTACGAGTTCTCTGAAGAGTTAATCTTTCTTTGTCTTACAAACACAGCCTTTTACAGAACCAGAGACACCGCTCCAGAATCACTTGGCCCATCTCAAATGTCCAGAAATTTAGACAGGTAAAAGTCCTGACTATCTTACAAAAAAAAATTTTGTCTCTGTGATGCCAATGTTCTGTAGTACTATCTTTGAAATGAAAATTTGAGGAGACACTTCTTGACTTAGTATTAGGTAAAGGGAGAGAACTCTTTGAAAAGAAAAAAAAAGTGTCCATCAGATGTTGGTAGCTCACTTACAATTTTATTTTAAAAATTCGTTCTGATATTTTAATGAGAAAGAAAATAATTCTGACTGTGGTTCTAAGAATCGTTGATTTTTTAGCTTTTATATTATATGGGGTGATTAGATTTAGTTCCTAAATATAGGAAGCCTATACATTTGAAACTTATGAGTACAGTAAAAATGAATCTAAATATTTCTTAAAAATATAATGTAGATAATTTTGGCAAATGAAATACTAGCTCTAAAAATTATTAGCTTAGTTTGAAACATATTTTTAGAGCCATGATATTAGGCATAAAGATTTTATTTGACCTCTGTTTATTAAAAGAAGCTTATTTTATCTAAAAAAGGAACATTACTGATTTTTCCTTGTGGGGTTTATGTGGATAGTATCTAGATACCAGTTCTGAGATGGACTTGTTTGTGATTAACTTTCATGCCAGAGTATGTCAGCATAGTCTTTTCTGTTCAAGTAAATTTGTTTAAGAGATCCCATGTTCCTAAAAACGGTATTGATTTCTAGAATAATTAGTTTCAAAAATATTTAATGATTTAACGTTTTAGAATCAGGTTAATGAATAGGTAAAATAAGTGAAGGGTCATTTCGTGAAATATAAATTTAGTGCAATGGTAGCAAATTGATTGAATTTAGATTTAATCCTTGGAAAAGATGATACTGCATGGCTGGAGAGAGAGTGCAGCAGGTAAGGTGCTAGCCCCAGGCACTATCTGGTCCCTTAGCTGTACCAGGAGTGATAGGTTAATTTTATGGACTATTTCCTTTAGAAACTATATTTGCATATAAACTTTCAGTAAGGATGTTTCCTCTACTCTGCTGGGGAAATACTAATTTCTTTAACATCTCAGTGGAGAGACAGAACTTAAATCTGAAAATATGTGCTTTTAATTTCTTCTTTGGTAACCTTCTTCACTCCTAGTTGTCCTTGCTTTGCTCGTTGGGAGATGGGTTCTCCAGCTTCCTAGCAAAGCTTATGAGATCCAGGAGCCTTACCTGGTGGTGCCTGGGTTTTCATGTCTACATCATGCATTGGGGATCATGTGGTGCCAGGGAATGAAGTCGGTCAGTGCATGCAAGACATTTTCCCTATTCTCTATATTATTTCTCCAGCAATAACCTTTCCTTTGCCCATCCCAAACGTTGTTCTAGGTAAAGATTCTAAACTAATGTCTGAAACCATATGAGTGAAATATTCAGCATTACTGGGTCTCTCCTCTTTGTGCAAAATCAATAAACTTAATTCGTTTCTTATCAATCTAATGCTTCTTGATAATTTGCCCAGCTATTGAAGAATCTAGAGGGTACAGGATATAATTTTTGCTAGCATTTGTTTACTATAATAGTAAATAATCAATTGAAAAAAAATTGTTTAATTCTCTATGCTGTGCACTTCTCAAAATAATAAAAATAAAAGTATGTAATAATAATAAAACTTCTATGCAGTAATCAATCTTTGGAAATTGACAGAATTTCATGCTTATATATATTCATTTATAAATTATTTATTCAACTAAGATATATCTTATAGTTTTATAATATACATTTTAAGATTATATTAAAAACAAAATATAATCTTTATACTTGAAAAATCTTGCAATTGATTTCTAAGGAAAACACAAGTATTTTAAAATTAAGTTTAAAGTGAGTAACAAGTTGTCGAAAGTAGACTATGTTTGCCACTCAATGCCTCTTTCTCAGATCACAACACCCAAAAGGAGAGAGAGAACACAAGGGATTGCCCTGCCACAGAGGCAGGGGGGGATGGGGGGGATGGGGGTGGGAGGGATATTATCCATGGTGGTGGAAAATGGGCACTGGTGGAGGGATGGGTATTTGATCATTGTATAATCAAAACCCAAGCACAAAAAATTGTAAATCTACAACTGTACCTCATGGTGTTTCACTAATAAAAAAAGTGAGTGACAAGTAATCATTCATAAAATATTAGAACAGGGCAATGAAATCTGTTTCTATGACTCATAACTGGAACTTCTAAGTCTTAAACACCATACAATAAAAATATATAAGTCACAGAAAGTACAGCGGCTGACAAGCACAAATGCTGGCCAACTTCTACCATTATGTGGAAAGGTCGAAATGCAACTGAATCTCACGAATACAATGCTTATGAGAAACACACTTGTTCCTGACATTCCATTCACTCTCAATGGAAGGAACATCTCCTAATGCAACAGTTATGTGTACCTAGGCCGAGAACTCTACATGATGAATGACCTGGCACCTGAATTGTTCAGGAGAAAGAGAACAGCTTGGAATGCCTTCAAGAGAGTCGGAGAAATAGCTAAGAGGATAAAAAACCTCTGGCTCTGGGCACATCCCTTTGATTCCACTGTTCTTCTAGCATTGACATACGACTCAAAGACCAGGGCCCTACAAAACCAGAATGAGAATGCTATCAGGGTCTCCCAAAGAGGAACCGAAAGAGCTATGCTTGGAGTATCATGCTTCACTCAAGTGAGAGAAAGAATCCGGAGTTCCTACCTCCATTGACGATCAATAATCAGGGATGCTGTCTCATTTGCCAAGATGTCAAAAATCAGATGGGCTAGACACATAATAAGATTTGGAGACAACTGCTGGACTAGAGCCATTACAGACTGAATTCAACTGGACATCAAAAGATTGCTTGGACACCCATCTACGAGATGGTCAGACTTCTTCGTCAAGACCCTGAATGATTGGTTTGAGGCTCTTTATGTTCCTGGAGTGAGAAGACACCTTTGGGCTACACTAGTACGCGACAGGGATGAATAGAGACGTTATTGGCTCCCACTCGAGCAAATCGATGAATAATGGGATGTCAAGTGATCAAGTTATCAAGTAACAGAAACCTCAAAGCCTAACTGATGGGTGACTATGTAGTTCTAATCACTGATTTTATATTTTAAAAGCTCTACATTGGTAAATTGAATAATGTAGTAAAAAGAAAAAAATATCTGGGAGACAACACCGAAATACAAAAACTGGACCTGAGAGTCAGCATTTAGGACTCACTCCCAGGGTTTGATGAGTTAGGTTGCAGCCTAAAGTTTATGAAAGAAATAGTGTGTAATATCAAAATAGAATTATAGTACATTTATTGTTACTAAATGATTTCTAACAAATGGTTGATAAAAAGATTATATATCTTGGTTAATTGAAATAGAATTCAATTAATGAGATAACTAGAAAAATTCCCATGAAAAAGACTTGATGTGAATTTAAGAAACAAAAAGATATTTAGGTGCTTCCCTGTTGATTTCCCAAACTCCTGAAGGACTATGCCAAGCTTCTCCCTAACTTTTGTATTCTTTAGTAGAGTTTGAAACTGGATAATAAGACACAAATCCAGGAAAGTGACGTGTGTGAGGGTCTTGTAGAACTTTGTGTTGATCAGGAGAAGATAAAAGACTTTTGAGAGAAGATACGACTCAAAATAAGGTTATTATTTGGACGCTAAAGGAGGACAATAAGAAACATCAAAATCTCATCCCAAATCATCAATAGCCCCATTAAAGTCTAAAAAGTAGATTGTTTTCAGATAGCATCCAAAGATGCTAGCTAGAATGGGTAAAAACAATGTGGGGAGCCCTACTATGTATACTAACTGGGTCTTCTCCCACATTTCCAAGGGGGTAAATTTTACCAAATTATGAATGGTCTGTGAGCTCCACAGGTGATTCTTGGGCAACTAGACCTTTAGTTAAGTGCAAGTACCAGTGTATTTGATGATTCTCTGGGTTTTTTGGTTCTAAGGATACAAGGAGTTGTTCCTGGGCAGTTCGAGAAATCAAATCTGGGTTCATGTGCCTTAACCACTGTGCTGATTCCTGGACCCATTCTCCAGGTTTATGTCCAATCAGATTAACTAGAGTTGTGAGAGCAAGATAGAGAGACAAAGGGAAAGACTAAAATTTTTTCTGAGAGTAGGGTTGGCAGATAAAATATGAGGGATGGACGAGTATATTTTTCTAGAGGTCAAGTCCATCTATACTCAACAAGAGGTTTGGATTTTATTCCATTTTTATGATATCTCATCTTGTCAAGGGTTTGTTAATGGAGAGGTTTTCTCTCTCAATTTTTTTTCTATGTTGACTTAGGTCTTGTCTCCAAAGTATACCTATGGTCTAGACTATGGCCATCCCCTGGGCAAGTATCAGGAGAAACAAAACATTCATGTTGTCACTTCTATGTTTCCTTTTTTGACTAAGAGAAGAAACTTGTTCTAGGAGAATTCCTTCTGTTTACTGCTCCCAAGTGTTCACTGTAATTGTCAATCATGAGAAATTTCTCTCTTTAAAGATTTCTATTTCCATATTGTGAAATATGCTTATTAATTCTGTTGTAAGGGTTAGAAAAAAACTAATACTATACTTTTCAGTGCCTAAATAATTAGGCAAAGAAAAGTCATTTATTTTTATAAGCTATTCTCCACCTGCTTTCCTTATTCTTTTATCTGCCTCTTCCTACATGTGTGTAGGGGAATAGACTCTTTCTCTCTCACTCTCTCGCTCTCTCTCTCTCACACAGAGAGCAGTAGTTATGTGTGCAAATTGATATAACATTCATTTCAGATATATAATTGGAATAAGACAAGCACATATATGCATTTTTAAATAAAATTTCTAAGAAAATCTTGATTTTGTTAGTCCCTGCTATTTTACATGTTATTATTCTTGGACTCAGTGGCAGAATATGTGCCTTGCAGGTACTGAATTTAATCATCAGTATCATCTCACATAAAATCTGTTGACAATACTCGTGTGTGACCTCTGGCTTCTCCTTTACCACTACAGCCATGGCCACAACGACATAAGTATGCAATTTACACCACACCGTGACCAAAATGTGGAGTGCTGCAACTAAGTGGTCAGCATGGCTACCAAGGGCACAATACCAAGGGAACAGCACAACTAAGTGTTTCAGCTCTGTAATCTGACTTCAGCCCATGAACTGCAACCAAGTGTGCTATTTCCAGTCATCATAACCACTTGTTCTTTTTCTATTTCTAAAAGCTGTCCTTTTCTTGTCCTGTTTAGAAATCACCTGCTCAGAAATGACTCCCGTATTTCTAACACTACGTGTTGTTCCAGCAGAAAAGCCCAAGTCAAATAATTACAGATCACACCCTTGGTTCAATGTCAATCAGGTAAAGGATTAATTCCATTTGCCAGCAAACAAAGAAATAGCAAAAGAAAGAAGATTCAGCTAACATTCTTATTATTTTGAGGTAGAAATTAACTACATAAATGATGGCATTTAATTATCATTATCTCAAATAAATACTTCATTTAAACCTCTCCTTTTAAAAAATAAACACCTTAATGTTCACATTTTTGCCTGTGACATTTTTAGAAATAACTTCTGGTTGTCAATGACAACAATCATATTTAATTGTTCATCCTGACATGCTCCAGCATTCTATTAAAACACAGATTACTCTAGATTGAATAAATGAATAGCAAAGATGCGGGCCAGGAGTTCTGAACACATCAGTGGAAATAGTGAGTTTCATTATCTCTCATGAAAATGCAGGAAGAGTCAGTACAGGTCAAGAGCTTGTTAGAGTTTCAACTTGTCCATTTCTCCTGAGTTTTCAAAAAAACCAAGTATTCTATTGATTCTATCTTGTGCAGGGGAAGATGATGAAGGTCATACTTCTTGACTAGGTGTAATTTGGTGTTGGAGTACACGGAGCTTAGGTTTATCAGATTGTACCCATCACAGTGCTCCCGAGTCACTCCCATTACTTTGTCTGTCTGAAACCTCTTCTATGCTCTCTTCCCCAACCAATTTGTAAGGTCTCATCCTTCTTAGACACTGAAGCTGTACTGTAAGTCAATATTGCCTTTCTCCTCTCCTTATGTCTTTGAGCAGTTTACTTTAATGCAATGTCCTTTTGTATAGATACAGGAAGACAATTAATTAATATTATGCTTTATAACTTAGGAATTGATTGGCTTTGAATATTATTCACTCCTGGGCATCTGCCTTCTCAACTTAAGCCTCAGTTGCCCTCACTTCCTAGCATTCCAAGGGCAGGGTCCCGACGTGGGACTGGATGGAACCAGGGCAAGCCGGTAAGTTATGTGCTACCCTGGCATCGCGATGGGCCAGGCCAAGGTGCCACGATTCTTAACTGCCCACCCAGGGACGCCAGTTGTGTAAACACACAAAAAATAAAAAGGCTGGCGGTCTTGCCGTTTCCCCACTCCAGGGAGGTCGATGGCGATGGTCAGGTGAAGGAAGGAAACGAGGCCAAGCTAGTTGGTCTTAGTAGCCGTTTATTACATGGAAGAGATGTATGTCATGGAGGCCTCAGGAATCCTCGAGCACGTGCGCCTTTGTTCTCTCCGCTTCTGTCCTCAGCCCCATCTTCCCAGGTTCTCTGATGCACATGTCCCCCCGTTCTCTGGTGCACGTGTCCCCCCAGAGAGCCCTGAAATCTCCCTTATATAGATCATAGTACCTCTAAAGGGCGCAATATAATGATGTCATCAGAAGGAGTTACAGAAAGAACGTTGAGGCGGCAAACCATACATTGTTTCCTTACATCCGCAGGCCAGTAATCCTGGCCTCACCTTTTCACAAGCTACAAGTACTTAGATTAGCACAACAAAGACCAGTCTGCTAGAGCTTGGAATCTACATCTCCAAAAAGCAGTCTCATCCAAGCTAGTCAGGACACACAGAAAACTGCTTCTAGGACGTGTTTCTCCTCTCCTTGTCCAAACAACATATAAGTATACATAATATTAATCATTTCGTATGGACACAGTAAGAAATACTTTGAGCTTATAGAATTGCTCTCCTAGGGCCATCTCGATCTCAGACTGCAATGCTCAGGCCAGATATCTTTCCTATTCCTAGCAGCAGGGCCCTAGTCTCGTCGTTACTTTTGGATCATGACAGCATTTGCCTATGATCAAACTCTTAACTTACAGTTAAGAATCGTGGCACCTTGGCCTGGCCCATCGCGATGCCAGGGTAGCACATAACTTACCGGCTTGCCCTGGTTCCATCCAGTCCCACGTCGGGACCCTGCCCTTGGAATGCTAGGAAGTGAGGGCAACTGAGGCTTAAGTTGAGAAGGCAGATGCCCAGGAGTGAATAATATTCAAAGCCAATCAATTCCTAAGTTATAAAGCATAATATTAATTAATTGTCTTCCTGTATCTATACAAAAGGACATTGCATTAAAGTAAACTGCTCAAAGACATAAGGAGAGGAGAAAGGCAATATTGACTTACAGTACAGCTTCAGTGTCTAAGAAGGATGAGACCTTACAAATTGGTTGGGGAAGAGAGCATAGAAGAGGTTTCAGACAGACAAAGTAATGGGAGTGACTCGGGAGCACTGTGATGGGTACAATCTGATAAACCTAAGCTCCGTGTACTCCAACAATTTGGCAATTTAAATATATCTCAAAATTATAATTCCAGAAAAGAATGAAATATATCATGTCCTTTAATGTTTTTTTAAAAAGTACAAAATAGATAGCTCTGTTAATTTGATTTTAAAATTGAAAGAAAAAGTTAAGACATAAAAATTAGATGTCTTCGGAGACTCACAAATAAATCTCAAAAGTGGAAGAGAGAAAAACGCTGCAGAAATTCCTCCAGATCCCACAATAAGCTGTCTCATCAAGGGCAAGCTCTAGTGGAGTAGATGAGTTCCTCCACCTGCCTCAACAAAGCCCCCGTAGCCAAAAACCTTCAGAACTCAATTGCCTTCATGATCATGGCTGATCTCCACAAGATCCAACAAGCCTCAACCTTGAGTGAATTAGCTGAAAAAGCTAGGTATGTGGGTCTTATGACTGAAATCTCCAAGTTTGCATGGAGTTGGGAATAGATAACCTACCCTCATATCCCTGTGCTTCTGGTAGCCTGGCAGTTATGCCCACGAATTGTGCCTGGTGCCATATAAACTCATTAACAGCCATGATCCAGAGACTCACAAATAAGTCTCAGAGGAGGAAAACAAAAACATGCTGCAGAGATGCCTCTGGAACCCACAGTCACCATCCAGTTAGAAATTTAATTATAAATGTATCACCCTATTTAAAATCTTTCTGGGCCATGCGGCTGCATTTATGTATGCACAATATCTCATACTCTATACAGGGGCTTAATGGCTCCAGGGTAGTGCAACAATCTTCACATAATTTCCTCTTTTTTTTTTCTTTTTGAGTCACACCCGGCGATGCACAGGGATTAGGATTACTCCTGGCTCATGCACGTGGGGAACCATGTAGGATGCTGGGAATCGAATCCGGGTCGGCCATGTGCAAGGAAAATGCCCTACCGGTTGTGCTATCACTCCAGGCCTCTTCACACACTTTCCTTTAAGGAAATATTTTGATCATCTTTAGCATATTATACATATTAAACACTACAAAATAAATTATTCAGGTCCTGATATGGGGGCAGGCTTTGGGAATTGGGGTGGAATTACCTAAAATATCGTGGTGGGAAGGTGTAATGGTGGGGGAATTGTGTTGGAATATTGAATATAATCAATTACTATTAAGTTTTATAAAAATAACATAAACAAAGAAGAATTATATGTCTTAGACATTAGTTAGCAAATGACATATCCCATACTAGAACTTATGAAGCTTTATCAGTGTCCAGAGACATAAAATAGTGAGTAAAGCACTTGCTTAAAAATGAGTGACTGAGTTCGATACCTGCCACTGCAGTGTCCTGAGCACCACCTAGAGTGATTCCTGAGCTCAGAAAAAGGAGTATCCCCTAAGCATTGCTTGATGTAACCCTAAAATAAAATAAAAAACAGAATACTGGACTGTTTTAACTCACAAGCTTCATTAGAAATGAATTTTTAAAAAATATTAGAGAACATATATTTGTATCTATGTCCCCGCATATATGTATTATGTGTGTGTCTAAGTATATACTATACAGTCTAAGTACAACTAGATTATTCTTTCACCTATTCACATGCATGCCTGTGCACATAGATGCACACTCAGATACACGAATAGTATGTACAGTGTGAGGGTGTTGCTAAACCACATGATGATACCAGACAACCAAATCCTGCTTTTAACAGTAGAGTCCTATAGGTATTTTGCAAGAATTTCCTATAATAAAATGACATAAAAAGTATAGCTGAAAAATTTTGCTGCTATTAATATATTTTCCTGAATATTTCAAAGTATACCTCAAATGAATTAATTAGTTATCTATAAAGTATATGTAACCACTTTCCTTTTATTTTTGGGGGGTGGTAAGATGGAGAAAGATATAAACTCCAAGGGAGGTTGTAGAAGAAGAGAGATGAAAGAGGCAGAAAGTATGATAAGAGACAAGGTCCTTGAGCAGAAGAACTTGAGTATAAAAACATAAAGTGTCTCTGAAAAGAATGCCTAAGAATGCCATGGCTACTGTAAACTTTCACCAGGCCTTGTCCCAAATTTAAAGTCCTGAGATATTTCAGATCTGTGGTGTACACTGTGGTCGGGTAGGGGTTTCGAAGACTTCAATTAAAAAAAAAAGGCTACACTCAAAAAGATTCAGTTGTTTTGGAGATGAAGGGGAGACAACTAACACTAAATCATATATTTGATTTCACGGTTGGGATGCCAACTGCTTGCTGTGCAATTACATGGAGAACAGTCTGTCTCAGGGATGGTGGAAAGTAAAGATCTACCACCCGCTTCTTTGAAGAGTCAGCAGAAGAGCTTCACACAGAATTTCATGAAGAAAACATCTTACATAAACAATCTTCCACTATTTCTCTGATAGACATTTTGCTCTCAGCCCAGGTCTATCACTCTCACACTACTCTTTCCTCCTTCCTTACCCTACCTTGGGCATTGGGATCCCTCCATTGTGGGAGGGTGATGTCCACCAACCCACAATCTCTAATGTTTATTTTGGCTATTTTCTGACTTTCTATGTAATTTCCTTTTAATTCTAGTCCAGAATCACTCAACCACAATACTATTGACAGTTTGGGCTCTATAATTCTTTGTTGGAGCTATGTTACTTATTGTAGGAATCTTAATTGACATAGTAGGAGGACTATACTCATCAGATGATAGCGTTTCTGCTGGTGATAAAAAATATCGGTTGTCCAAACATGTCAAATTTTCCCTGGGAAATGTGTAGCTAAAAGCTACTCTTCTATAATCTCTCCTTTATTACATTGGTAATTAAATCCTGAGTAGAAAAATATATCAGGGTGAATTCTGAGCAGACTCCTAACCTGAACTACAGAGATCAGAGAGGGCTCCCTAAAGGAAACATCAGAAATGTCAACACACAGGAAGAAGCAACTTTCCCATATAAAATATTATCATGACTTAAATACCGTCTACAAATGAGAATGAAACTTCAAAGAAAATATAATGTAATTCAAAATAGCAGCAGGTCGCAACAGATACAATCAGTGGAAGTGAGGAGAAGGGAGATGAAAAGATTTATGTGATATGAAAAGTTATTCTGGATTTTTCTGAGCTCAATGGAGTCACTGAGACATTAAACAAACACAGAATGTTGTAATTATTATTTTAGTAAAACATGATGATAGGCAACAATAAAGTGAATTAAGGACAACAAAGATAGAGAAAGCTAGAAGGCTATTATACTTCCAAAACACTTATGTGATTTAAAGATAACACAGTGAATGACTCAACTCCAGGCCTTATATATAAAGAGTCCAACAATGTAACAAGTTTTGTCGATGTCAAAAGGAAATATTTTAAACATGAGATTTTGAAAAGAACAAAAATATAGCCACCAGTTCTTAATCATTTTTTTATTAGAATTAAATTTTGTAACATTTTTTCAATATGAAACTCATTAAAAATTAACATTTGGACTCAACTGCATCAGCACATTTTGAAGTTTTATCCAGCTTCTCATCTAAAAATGCAACCTATTTTACAGTGAGCGCATTAGAAATAACCCAGCAAGAATCACATCCCTTAATCTAAACTAAGTATTCACTTAGATGTCTACCAAGCATCACTCACGCAATATATCAGAGTATTCTGAAAACATTTCCATTGACAAAATTTCTTTAATATCTATAGCACCCACTTTAAGGTCATACAGAGTTTTAAAAAATATTCTGGATCATTTTCTCCCCAAATTGGTTGCACCATGAATTTCCATCTTTATAATAAGTCTTTACTTATACCAGCTATTGTGCTGCACAGTTTAACATTAGTTATGAAACTTGCCCTTATGACTTACTATTATGAGATCAATGCTTTATTCGGCTCTCTGTGCCTCAAAGCTGGTTATTATTAAATTGTGGCAGCACTATTAGTTCCCAAATGGGTTGGCCTTAACCTAATCTTCAAATCCTTGTAGGCACATGTCCATAGGCATGATATTAACTGAAAATACTTACTCATACAGTCTTTCCAATTGGAAATAAACAAGGAATTTGGAAGAATAAAGTCATGTATATTAATGGCTAACTTCTATTTCAGATTTTTCTGAACCCAGTAGAAAATATACAATAGATGGTGGATCTCTTCCTTAATCATATGCAATGATATATTATGACATGCAGTCTCATTTTCCAGTCTAACAGCTTATTTCCAATAGAATTTTTTTCAAAATTTCATGTGGACTTTGGGTTTTATACTATATTGCTTGACTTTTGTGTTTGAGATGAAAACCATATCTTATTTATGCAATTTGCACATGATTATTTAGTCACAAATAATGTGGTACAACATGGACAAAAATAAAATATGAAAAAGAAATTACAATGGGATGGAGTATTCTCATGCAGATTGCCAAAGTCAAAGATGTAGAAACCAGAAAAAAAATGGATTTATTTATTTATTTTTTCATTTGCAGGTCCCAATTTTATTTATTTTTTTTTAAATTTTTATTAGTGAGACACCATGAGGTACAGTTGGAGACTTACAAATTTTTGTGCTTGGGTTTCAATTATACAATGATCAAATACCCATCCCTCCACCAGTGCCCATTTTTCATCACCACGGGTCCCATATCCTTTCCACCTCCCATCCCCCCATCCCACCCTGCCTCTGTGGCAGGGCATTCCCTTTTGTTCTCTCTCTCCTTTTGGGTGCTGTGGTTTGCAAAAGAGGCAATGAGTGGCAATTATGTTTGGTCTATAGTCTACTTTCAGTATGCTTCTCCCATCATGGGAGGATCCTTCCAAAACCTTTATTTGGTGCTCCTTTCTCTATCTGAGCTCCCTTTTCCCCTAGATGTGTGGCTGGCCTCCAAGTCATGGAGCAAAACTCCTGGTACTAATCTCGGCCACTCTTGGGTGTTAGTCTCCTATTTTGTTACTTTATGTTCCCCAGATGAATGCAATCTTCTATGTCTATCCCTATCTTTCTGACTCATTTCGCTTAATATGATACTTTCCATATAGTACCACTTTTATATAAATTTCATGACTTCATCTTTTCTAACAGCTACATAGTACTCCATTGTGTAGATGTACCAAAGTTTTTTTAACCAGTCATCTGTTCTTGGGCTCTCAGGTTTTTTCTAGATTCTGGTTATTCTAATGAGTCCTGCAATGAACAAACAAGTGCAGATGTCACTTCGACTATATTTTTTTGCATATCTGGGATATATTCCCAGGAGTGGTATTGCTTGGTCAAATGGGAGCTCAAATTCTAATTTTTTGAGATTCGTCCATACTGTTTTCCAGAAGGGCTGAACCAGTCGGCATTCCCACCAGCAGTGAAGGAGGGTCTCTTTCTCGACACATATGCACTAGCACCAATTGCTTTTGTTCTTTTGAATGTGGTCCAGGTTCTGTGGTGTGAAATGATATCTCATTGTTGTTTTGATCTGCATCTCCCTGATGATTAATGATGTAGAGCATTTTCTCATGTGCCTTTTAGCCATTCGGATTTCTTCTTTGAGAAAGTTTCTGTTCATTTTGTTGTCCCATTTTTTAATGGGGTTGGATGTTTTCTTCTTGTGGAGTTCAACCAGTACTTTGTATATCCTTGATATCAACCCTTTGTCAAATGTGTATTCGGTGAATATCCTTTCCCATTCTGTAGACTGTCTCTTCAATAAGGGGGCAAGAAAAATGAAGTAGTGCAAGGAACGTCTCTTTAACAAATTGTGCTGGCAAAACTGGACTGCTACATGCAAAAAAGTGGTCTCAGATCTCTGCCTAATGCCATGTACAAAAGTAAGATCAAAATGGATTAAAGGCCTCAATATCAGACCAAAATCCATAAGGTACATTGAAGACAAAGTTGGCAAAACCCTCCATGATACTGAAGCTAATGGTATCTTCAAAGATGTCACACCAATGCCCAAGGAAGTAAAAACAGAGGTAAATAAATGGACTATCTTAAATTAAGAAGCTTTTGCACATCAAAAGAAACAGTGACCAAAAAAGAAAAAATTGATTTAACATGGTTTCATTTATAGTCAACTGTATTGGCTGCTGTACAAATTAGATACATGTTTTTATTATGTTTATTATGTTTATTATGTTCTACTTTTTAACAATTCTTTCATTTTTGAAGTAAAATTTGAGCTTACCATTTATATTTCTATAATGAAAGAGAACAACTTTTCCTCAACCCAATGTCTAATTCATAGTTGGAAGTCATTATATTTGATGCTATTAAATATTGCTTATGAGTTTGGGTTCTGTTCCATTCAGTATTTTTTGTTCTCAATTGCAAATTGAGTGTGCAGTTAATATGGTTATGAGAAATTCCAATATTTTCTGATATGATTCATTTAATAATTTAAATGGTATTATATTATTTTCATTTTTGTCCTAATGCACTCAAATGAGCAAATCAACTCAAATTTCAAAAGTTGCAAAAGTAAAATCCCCAATTTTCATTTTATAAAAATTTATAGTATTCTAATTGCCGATGCTGAATTTTCAAATTAAATGAACAATTCTCATACATGAAAAAATTATTTGTGAATCTGAAGGACGGGAAAATAGAAGTCTAGTAGAGTTCACTAATTGCAATGATACTTTCCTTGTACTCTAGTTAGCTCTATCATGATTTCAGTGGGAAATCATATCTATTATATACTCTTCCTTTGTTACTTTATATCTCTAATGACATTTGATTTTATGTGAGATGGCAGAGCACCCTACATGGTTTCCATCACACTGTTGATTTTCAATAATTGACCAATTGATCTTTCAGTTTTAATTTTTCTGAAATCTGAGAACTTAACTGAAACTACAAGAAAAAACTTCTTAGATGTTTGAGAAAGAAATTCATTCTGTAGTACTGTAGCACTGTCCTCCCATTGTTCATCAATTTGCTCGAGTGGGCACTAGTAACAATTCCATTGTGAAACTTGTTACCATTTTTGGCATATTGAATATGCCACAGGGAGCTTGCCAGGAGCTGCCATGAGGGCAGGATACTCTCGGTAGCTTGCCAGGCTCTCTGAGAGGGACAGAAGAATCAAACCCAGGTCAGCCACATGCAAGGCAAGTCCCCTACCTGTTGTGCTATCACTCTAGCCCATTGGAATTTGACTCATATTATCAATCAAATACGTATTATCAACCAAGATTGATACAGAAAAAGAGGAAAAGACAGAGAATACTCTTCAAACTAAGGTGAAAGTGTGGCTGGATAAGATCAGTCTCTGGTTCAGCTATGTTGTAATTCATTGTCTGTGTAAGCCACTCTATTGGTGTTATTAAAGCTTTTTTATTAATTATTGTTTAATGCACAAGGATATTGTTTAAAAAACTTTAATTGTGAAGTACTTCACATATTGAGTTGTTTTTAGATTTTGGCTATTGTGAATAGTGCTGCAAGGAGCCTAGAGGCAAATGTCTCTTCATATTGTTTCCGGGCCCTTGAGGAATATTCACTAATAATAAGGTGGAATTTCTAATTATTATTATTAACATCTTTATATATAATATTAATTATTATTAACATTAATAATAATTAATATAATATTAATTATTATTAACATTAATAATAATTAATATCTAATTATTATTACTAATAATAATAAGGTGGAATTTCACTAATAAAAATTTTTAAAAAAAGGTGGAATTGCTAGGTCAAATGAAAGCTCAATTACTAGACTTTTTAGAAATGCCTATATTGTTTCCCAGAAAGGCTGGACCAGTCAGCATTTTCATCAGCAGTGAATGAGAATCCCTTTGTCCATGTGCCCATGACAGCACTGGTTGTTCTTTTTCTTTCTGATGTGCGACACTCTCTGTGGTGTGAGATGTATTTCATTGTTGTTCTAACTTGAATCTCCATGATTATTAGTGATGTAGAGAATTTTTATCCTAGAATAGATGACTGGATAAGGAATCTGTGGCACATATACACTATGGAATATCTCTTGTTCTTAAGAAAAGATAAAGTCATGCGAAGAGCTGCCTCGTGGAGGAATCTGGAGAGCATCATGCTGAGTGAAGTTAGCTGGAGAGGGACAGATACAGAATAATCACTCTCATATGTGCGATATAAAGGAATGCAGGGGTAGAATTAAAATGCCCAAAGATAATGTCAGCAAAGCACATGAGAATGGATATCAGTAGGAAAAATGTCACTTGAGGAGACTGGGAATAGGGTAAGGAGAGGGCAATTACTATGGTGGAGGGATGCATTCAACCAGAAGGAGGTGCTATTGAATGGGGGTAAAATATTATATATAAAACTCTTATCAGCAACAGCACACTAATCCACCATGACAAAACATAAATATATATAAAATAGATAGATAGTCAGATAGACAGACAGACAGACAGACAGACAGACAGACAGATAGATAGATAGCACTGTCCTCCCATTGCTCATTGATTTGCAAGCAGGCCCAGTAACATCTCCATTGTGAGACTTGTTGTTACTGTGTTTGGCATATCAAATACGTCAAAGGGAGCTTGCCAGGCTTTGCTGTGGCGGGCAAATACTCTCGGTAGCTTGCCGGGTTCTCTGAGCGGCGCAGAGGAATCGAACCTGGCTCAGCCAGCCACATATAAGGCAAATGCCCTACCGCTGTGCTATCACAGATAGATAGATAGATAGATAGATAGATAGATAGATAGATAGATAGATAGAGATTTTTAAGCACCGTTTTTAGAGGCAGACTGGTGGATTGGAGACAAATTGGAGGGTGGTAGAGAGGGAATTGGTGAAGGAAGAGGATACTGGTAAAGGGGCCAGTGTTGAAACACTGTATGCCTGAAACCAAACTATGAATAACTTTGTAATTTCATGTAGCACTATAGCACTGTCCTCCTGTTGTTCATTGATTTGCTCAAGCGGGCACCATTGTGAAACTTGTTGTTAGTGTTTTGGGCATATTGAATAAGCCACGGGGAGCTTGCCAGACTCTGTCATGTGGGTGGGATATTCCCGGTAGCTTGCCAGACTCTCTGAGACAGACAGAAGAATCGAACCTGGGTCAGCCACATGCAAGGCAAACGCCCTACCCACTGTGCTATCATTCCAGCCCTCGTAATTTCATAGTACTAAGACTACTTTTTTTTTTAAACAAAGAACATCACGGATTGAAAATATATTGTCAAGTATGTAATAGCCAAGATTGTCACAACAAAGCAACACAGACTAGAAGGTTCAAACCACAGAAGTTTATTTTCTTGCAGCTCTGGAGACTAACAGTGTGAGAAATGCCTTGTTGATCAGTTTCGGGCAAGGACTCTCTTCCTGATTTGTAAATGTTTTCAATTTGCAGTGTGCTTGTAAGGCAGGGAGAGAGCAAGTAAAAGTTTTCTGGTATCTTTTCTTGTAAGATCTGGATCCAGTCTGATGAGAGCCCATTATATGGCCTCAATTAACTTTCATTAGAGGGTAACTGAATTTTCATCCTTTAAAGGGCCCTTTTTAAAACACATTCTCATGCAAGGAGCTGGATTAAAGCTTTAATATAAGATTCAGGAGGCCACAACAATATTTAGTCCATAAATCATCTGAAATCCTCAGATCAGTAAGGATGTGGGATAAGATCCATATTATCACTTCTCAGTGAAAACATTGAAAATCAGTGAGGTTGAGAGTTGTTCCAAATCACTGAAACAGTGAAAGATGGAGATCAGAACTCATTTTTCAATATTATTTCCCCATATTTCTGTTTGTATAAAAAGGTAAAGGTAAAGGCCCTCCCGTTGATCGTCGATTTGCTCGAGCGGGCCCAGTAACGTCTCCATTGGAGACTTTGTTGTTACTGTGTCTGGCATATCGAATACTCTTGGTAGCTTGCCGGGCTCTCCCAGAGGGGCGGAGGAATCGAACTCGGGTCGGCCATATTGGCTGCGTGCAAGGCAGACGCCCTACCCACTGTGCTATCGCTCCAGCCCTCTGTTTGTATATTTCTGTTTATTTCAAGCTTTGGTATTAACTTTGAGCACAGTGAGTTAGTTTTGCAGACTCTAAGTGCTATGCTAGCTATATATACATGAATCTAAGCATGAAAAGGGAAAGTATTACTCCTGCAATTCTGAGAGGTGAGGAAGTTCAACTAAAGGAGCAACTGTTAGAAAAGCTTAGACAGAGAAGAGAGCACCAAATAAAGGGTGTTGGGAGACCCTCCCAGGGTGGGAGAAGCATGCTAAAAGTAGTCTATAGACCAAACATGATTGCCACTCAAGGCCTCTCTTGCAAAACACAGTACCCAAAAGAAGAGAGAGAGAACAAGGGAGAATGCCCTGCCACAGAGGCAGGGTGCGATGGGGGAGGGGGGGCGTGAAGGGTGGTAGGGATGCTGGGACCTGTGGTGGTGGAGGATGGGCACTGGTGGAGGGATGGGTACTTGATCATTGTATAACTGAAACCCAAGCACAAAAATTTATAAGTCTATAACTGTACCTCATGGTGTTTCACTAATAAAAAAAATTAACAAAAAAGAATAAATATTAAGAAACACCCCCCCCCCAAAAAAAAGAAAAGTTGTGAAACTATCAATTTGCAATAGTTCTGATCCTCTGTTGAGGCACTCTGAAGGTTATGAGTAACAATTAAATATAAAATTAACAAAATATATTTCTTAAAGATAAGGGGAAATACTATCCATATCAATCAAACTGACACAATATTGAGAAATAGTCATTTGTGCCTTCTGTATAAATTTTCCAGTTATCATTCATTAATGCTACTACAAACATCATGCAATTTTCTAACTCACTGTTTGCCACTTTTTCTTCTCTTTTTTCATTGTGTGTTTGTGTTGTGTGTGTTCGTTCTGTTTGGTAAACACCTCCAGGAGTACTCAGGGCTTACTCCTATCCCTTTACTCAGGGATAATTCCTGGTAGAGCTCAGGGGACCTCATGGGTGCTGGAGGATTGAACCTGGGTTCACCAGGAGCAAAACTACTTGAAACAGACCTATCTATATTTGATCCAAGCCCAACATACCTTACCGAGATCATCATTTTATTTTGCTTTGCTTATTTTTTTCTATAAGTGTATATCTGTTAAGGAAATGACCCCTATAAAATTATTTATGCATTTCAGTTCTTCATGTGAGAGTCTAGAACAGCCATCTCAAAGTCATATGATTGCTGCTTTTGCAATATTTTTTTCTTCTTTTTGGGTCACACCCGGAGATGCCTAGGAGTCACTCCTGGCTTTGCACTCAGGAATTACTCCTGGTGGTCCTCGAGGACCATATGGGATGCTGGGAATTGAACCCAGGTTGGCTGTGTGCAAGGTAAATACCCTATCTGCTATACTATTCCTCCAGCCACTTGCTATAGTTTTGAAGTGATTCACATAACATTATTGTGGCAATTACTTTATTTTTATTTTAAAATTCTTTATTTTAAAAGACTCTGTTTTTTTTTCTGGTAGAAAATGAATATCCAGAATTTTATTTATGAAAAACCATCTGCTTCTCTCCAAAGTCAGGGATATATATATATATATATATATATATATATATATATATATATAGCAGAAATGGAGAGACATAAAAATGTCTCTCAGTTTGAGAGGAGGAGGGATGTGTCATCTGAGAGGGAACAGGGAGTAAAGCACAAAGGGAGCTTCAGGAAGGGCATACGCTTATCAGTGTACAGTGTATTTGAAAAGCAGTACACACCATATTGTATACCTCAACCATTTATTCAGATGTTAAATTCTGATCTTAGTGAAAATGTGTTAGAAGTTTCTCTAAAGAAGTTATTAAGATTAAATGAGGTCCAATGATACTGATCTTATGATATTAGTATATTTAGATTTCTTTTTGCCTCCTGATGGAAGAACTGCACCAAAACCAAGTAAAAACCCTCAGAAACTGCCATCTACAACTAGGATGGGATGGCTCACTAAAACTAGAAAGACTAGAACTTTGAGATTCAAATTCAGGCCTGCTGAAATGTGAGTGGATACATTTCTAGTGTTTTAGTCTACACTCTGATATTCTGTTATGAAATTCTATGAAGATAGACACAACCCAGGATGAAGAAGACGTCCACCCAGGCAAGGTCTCGACTTCAATGCAGAAGCTTCTAGAACTATGAGGTTCACAAAGGCTCACTGGCTATTTCCTTTTGCCACAACAAACTGCTTCGAGCAAGGATGTGCTTCACCAGACATGTGGTTCATCGCTGTTGCTTTCTTCATATGGGGGGATCAATTTGAAATAAATCTGGAATTTCAGTCACAGCTCTCAAGTTCCCTGTAGGATCAGTGGGGCCTTGTAAGTGTATTACAAAGTCAGCTTCTCCCTCTGACTAATAATATCTTCCTTACTACTTACAACTTCAAGAACATTTCCCTTTATAGTTTCTGTAAGAAAATATCCATTTTAGAGTCTGTTTACAGATTGTCCAATCAAAGTTACAGTTTATAAGTTTTCCCTGTCTGTGCCTTCATTCCAACATTAACTATAGAAGGCTGACTACTAGGTTATGCACATAAAAAGCCACATTCAAAGTTTTTCTCACATTGGTATAAAGGAAAAGACTTGAGACTCACTAGGTTGGTGCCTCATAAGAAATGAGATAGATGTTTGAGAGAGCAAGTGATAGCTCTGATAGATTTATGAGACGTGGAGCTGTTTACTAACCAACCCAGAGATGTCCTGGGAGAAAAAAATAGTAAAATATAAGGATTCTTCCAACAACAGTAAGTTAGCAATTCAACAATTATAATTTTGTAATTTGGCAAAATGAAAATTATGACTTCAATTCCAGTCAATTATGACTTATAGGGATCTTTATATCCATAAATGTATTAGCAAAATTGGAATTTTACAAAATATAAAGTTTCCTATATTGATTCAGTTTTAGTTTTTAAGAAATTTTAGGTAATAAAATAATCTTCAAAAGCATGACTTTTGATGGTAACATAATTTTCATGCTACAGAAACACATAATTTATTTTTCTATTTTCTTATTTTTGAACATCTACATTATTTTCTCACTTTTTCAGCCATTATAAATAATACAGAGATGTTACCATTGCACATAAATCTTCAGGTGTATTTCTGATTATTTTCTGGGGATAAATCTACAGAAGTAGGATTACAGTCACAAGAAAGGCTATTTTGAAAGCTTTTGATTATATATATATATATATATATATAGCAGAACTGTGATATATAAGTATATACTATATATTATTTCCTGTCTTTCAATCAGTGTAAGTTTAATGGTTTAATGTCACACAACATACTGAGAAAACTTTGTAGGTGTTGGGTAAAACATACAGGTAGGGTCTCGTATTATCAAATTCCTAATAATCAGTGAGAAGATTTCAATGAATTGTCACAAAGGTGTGATTATGCTAGTGATAAATTCTGAAAAGAAAATCAGGTAATGAGTCACACACATGCAGAGACAGACAGAGAGAGAGAGAGAGCGAGAGAGAGAGAGACAGACAGACAGACAGACAGAGAAAGAGAGAGAGAAGAGAGCAACAGTGAATTCTCAGAGAAGGTGGCTTTATAGGACTTATATGAAAATTAAAATTTTGGAGGTAACCACACAAAAAATGGATTCTAGGGAGCTATAGTGGGTGGATGGTGGGCAGGGATCATCCAAGTGATATAGCACATGTCTATGGGAGACTCTAAGCTCCCTCCCTAGTTCCAAACGACCCTGGCTCATGCACTCTGGATCCCAGCTCTAGTGGCCCCTAAAAAGGCAAAACCACAAGAACAATTAAAAAAAATCCACTTCTGATTATATAGGTGGGATTGAGATTTTATGATTGTCCTTAATTTTAATTATTGTTTTAGAGAACTTCCCTTCTCAAAATCTTATATTATTTATATTATTTTCCCTGTGGGTATCCTCATATCTTTTATCAGTACATATATCACTAAGAACATTAATTGTTTTCTTATTAATCTCCTGGGTTCCTCATATATTAAGGATGTATAAATATTTTAGCATTTTAAATATTAATGTTAACTGCAAATTTATGTTTCGAGTTTTTCACTTTACTATCCCTGAATTGTTTTTGGCTTCTATTTCTGTAGAACTTCCCCCCACTCTGTTGGGAGAAAAGCCCCCTTAGGTCTGCTTTGAAGTATAACACTAATCCCTGCTCTGTGGCAGGGCAAATGTTCTCAAATCACTCAGGAAGCCTGTTGCAACAAACACTTACTTAAAGCAGGTCAGTGTTACCAGGGTACAGAATGCATCTGGCAATGTGCAGGTGACAGCAATGTAACCCTGTCTATAGAATTGTGAAAAAACACATGTCTGTTCTAACTACTATGATTGCTGATCATTTGCATAACTGCCCCGTTTCCCAGCCTTTATAATTTATGCCGTTTGCTTAATAAAGTGGAACCGCAGTGCTTGTGAGCTCATTTCTCTGTGGAGGAGCGGGCACAAGTTTGCTCCTTTCCTCGGACCCCCTTTCTTTGCAGGAATGGAAGATTGGTCCTGTCTTCACTACGCTGAATGGAGGGAGCATGCTGAACAGAGGCCAGGAGAGGACTCCAACACCATTCCGCCTTTTCACACGTTTATATAGTTAAGTCTATTCATTTCTCCCTGTTTCCCTCTAACTTTTTCAGCATAGGATATTCGCAGGATAGTATTGTCTCTTTTTTGTCTCTTCCAAGTAGCCTCAGGCATGGGTGACTAGGACACTCCTGTTGATTCTCTGCCAACTTTCTCAGCCTTACATAAAGTTCACTGTCAGAGCTGCTTTCCTTGCAGTGTCAGTGCCAAAGCCACCATGGCCATGTTTGCGTGTCTCTATTGTTATGCTGGCAATTCTTGGAGGTTATGTGGATCATAATCTTGGAGGAGGGCAGGTTGGGTTTGCCTCCCCACCCTGAACAGACCTCCGGTTCCAGCCACAGCCATGCTTAAGACCACTCTCCACATGTTTGGATGAGCCTCACGCATGAAGAAGCGAGCAGAGGAACCCAGGCAAGTGGGACCTGGGGCTGAGATCTCCAAGCCTGTTTGGATGGGGACTGGGCCTTCTCCACCCAGATCCCCCATCTTCCAGTAGCTAGGCATTACACCCGCCAACTGCCCCCAGTGCCATGTTATCCTATCAACTTCCAAGACCCAGGGCCTATAAAACCCAGCTCCCAGAAGCATGTAGCTGCAAATGCGGCTGCACAACCTCGTGCTGTCTAGATCTCACTCTTGGAGAACCTGATAGGCTACCGAGTGTATTCTGCCCACACGGCAGAGTCTGGCAAGCTCTCTGTGGCATATTCAATATGCCAAAGCCCAGTAACAATGATGGTTCTCATTCCCCTGACCCTGAAGGAGTGTCCAAGATGGCACTTGCTAAAGTCTCAGGGCTAGGACGAATGGAGACGTTACTGGTGCCCGCTTGAGGAAATTGATGAACAACAGTATGACAGTGATACAGTGATATTCAGATCAAATCAGAGTGGATTGAATGCAAAGCATATATCTTTACCCTTGTACTATATCCCAAGTCCCTATTTCAGCATTGTTTTTATTTATTTATTTTTTGCCTTTTGGGCCATACCCAGTGATACTTAGGGGTTATTCCTAGTTCTGCACTCGGAATTACTCCTGGCAGTGCTTGGGGGACCATATGGGATGCTGGGGATTGAACCTGGGTCGGCAGTGTACAAGGCAAACGCCCTATCCACGGTACCATCTCTCCGGCCCCTCAGCATTGTTTTTAAAGGAAGTGTCAAAGAACTTTTACAATTTAGAATTTATAGTTTGTCTAGACTATTTGAAGTTGATTTTGAACCTAGGAGTCTTTGATCCAAAATATCATTTATTTATCATTGTATCACACCAGCTTAAAAATGATTTATTGTGTGTAAAAGCAACCTGGTAGCTTCAATTTTATACCATGTCCTTTAAATTCTTAAATTCTATTTTTTGCTCACACCCAACAGTGCTTAGGCTACTTCTGGCTCAATACTAGGTTGGGGTATCACACTCCTGACAGTGCTTGGAAGACAATGGGAATAAAACCAAGGCATCCTTATGCAAAGTATGTGCTCCAATCAACTGAGTTATTTCTCCAGCTAATAGTATACCCTTAATTTATTTTTATTTCTTAGGTCCTGCCAAGAAGTGCTCTGGAGTCTGAGGAGCTTCTTCTGATGATTCTTGTTCAAACAGGACAGTGGGTCAGTGAGAGGGTCTGAGAAAGCTGTGAAGTTTGGGCCTTGCATTGACAAGGATTATGCAAGAAATGTTCAAAAAACCATGTAAAGCCAGAGATCAAGCTGAGGTGAGCCACATCCAAAACATTTGTCTTAACCCCTGTGACTATCTCTACTGCATCCACAATGTCTTTTATACCAAGACATTTAGCTGAAGTTTTACCACCATCTAAAATAGAGTGCAATAGAAAATAAATCTCATGGTTATTAGGTTATAAAATAGGGAATAAGATTCTGTTTGGCTCCAACTAATGCAAGCCAAGAAGTGAGGGAAACCACTATAGTAGAAGAAAGTTCAGTGGTCCTCAGAGCCTCTAAGCAGTATTACATTTATAGTCTTAGAGTTTGAAGACAGAGATAAAAAAAATAATTAATGGAGACATATTTAGATTATCATTCAAAGGACAGGAAAGGATGGTTTCACCAACCATATGCTTTGGTGTTGGCTAGACTTAGGAACTTCTTGTTGCCAGGATGCATCAAGAAGGAAGATAATTTTGATTATAAATTATTTATCGCACTTTTTATTATTGCTGAAAATATTTACTTGTTATTTATTGAGGGAGGGGGTTTGGGGACTACTCTGGGTCTGGCTTTGAGTCGCTCCTTTTGGTGCTGGGGTGACATTTACCAGGAATCAAGTTACATAGGCCACATGCAAGGCACCTAAACCCCAGTATTATTTCTCAGGCCTGAAAAGTGGATTATTTTTTCTATTTTTAAAATTTATTTTTAATTTTTTTAGAGTCATAATTTTCAAGTTATGCATTGTTATATTTCAGACCTACTTTGTTCCAGTATGAACCCCATCACCAGTTTCCTTTTCCTTCCACCAAGTTCCCAAGTTCCCGTGATTTCAGAACCAGCCCCCCTTTCAAACATTGCATTCTTTCATCCAATTATTTTATGCACATTCCCTCATACTATATATATATATATATATATATATATATATATATGCATATATCCAGGCTGATTTTTACTCGGGGCACCCCAGAGGCAGGTGAGTGAGAGCCCTCCCAGCCCCAAGGGACCCAGCCCTAGCAGCTGACCTCCACTACCCAACTGCCGTCATGCTCCAGGCCACTTTCTGGACCAACACATCATAAGACACTTTCTACCCATTTTCCATAATTACCACACCATGTTTGATGGAGTTCAGACAGTAGGCAAGAAATCATAGAGAGAAATATGAATATATATATATATATATATATATATTTGCCTCACTGAGAGCCCAGCAAGCTACCAAGAGTACGAGAGTATCCCGCCTGCACAGTATCCCTGTGGCATATTCGATATGCCAAAACCAGTAACTATAACAGGTCTCATTCCCCTGACCCTGAAACAGACTCCAGTCATTGGGAAAGATGAGTAAGGAGAGGCTGCTAAAATCTCGGGGCTGGGATGAATAGAGACATTACCTGCACCCGCTCAAGTAAATTGATGAACAATGGGATGACAGTGATAAAGTGATATATATATATATATATATATATATATATATATATATATGGCTGGAGCGATAGCACAGTGGATAGGGCGTTCGCCTTACAAGCGGCCAACATGGCCGACCCGAGTTCGATTCCTCCGCCCCTCTCGGAGAGACGTTACTGGGCCCGCTCGAGCAAATCGATGATCAACGGGAGGGCCTTTACCTTTATATATATATATATATATATATATATATATATATATATATGGCTGGAGCGAATGCACAGGGTAGGGCATTTGGCTTGCACACAGCCAATCTGGGTTCAATTGCTCTGTCCCTCTTGGAGAGCCCAGCAAGCTACCGAGAGTACCCCACCCACATGGCAAAGCCTGGCATGCTACCCATGACGTACTCAATATTCCAAAAAACAAAACAAGTCTCACAATGGAGATATTACTGGTGCCTACTCGAACAAATCAATGAACAATGGGAGGACAGTGCTAGAGTGCTACATATCTAAAACTATGTACAATTATATATATATATATGAGTCTTTTTAGATTAGCAATAATAACAAGTGTGAATTTCATATTTTTTCCAGTGTGACTAGAAATACTAGAAATAGATTGTTTTCTTGAATAATGACAGCATCTATATGACATGTTTCTTTCCCTGCTCTCATAAGACCAAGGAAGTTATTTTGCCCTGGATCTTTCATCTATGTATATTTTTAGTAACTTTTAATTTTATGTTTTTTAGTTATAGTTCCTACACTTTTGTATGAGCTTATATTCATCTACATCTCCATCTATATCCAACTACAACTTTAAATCCTTAACCCTCCCTCTGCAATCTCCAAATCACTTTTCTGTCTTGTAATTTATATCTACCCTCCAGGTTTTCACCTCATAAAGGTAAAGAAACAAAACACCATTAGTTTTCCCAGTCTTAAGGAGTTGAGCCTCCACCACTTCTGCTGCCAAAGTCGTTGATGAACACTGGGAAGCTTTTATAAAACAAGAAAAGAATCAGGAGTCTTCTTCCATATTGCATCTGATTTCTCTAAAAACTTTACCCAAGGAAGTGCCAGTGTGCTTGCTCTTTACACCAGCAATTTTGCAGTTACCATTGACATTTGCATCATTACATGCTCTTGATTTTTCTGCCTTTTCAATAATATCACAGAACACAATATACTTTTTGCTTTAGCCAAAGATAACATATTTAGAGTTCATTCTGTAAGAATAAGTTATTGTTATCTTAAGAAGTCCTTTCTCCTAATATCTTCATTTTCATGAGGCAGTAAAAAGATTTACATGCAGAAGAAAAAGTATTTAAAAAATTCTTCCTGCTTAGAAAAAAATATATTTTACTCGAAGGCTGATTGCAAAGGATATCGGTCTGGGAGAGTTTTTTTTTTTCCAAATTAAACCACAACTCAACAAATGAGCCATTGTGGCCTTTTATGTTACCTCTCTGGGGTGCTATTTCCTCTTCTATTAAATATATAAAGGTTTTTTTCAAAATTAATTGATAGCGGTCATGGTCACGGTCCTCCCGTTGTTCATCGATTTGCTGGAGCGGGACCAGTAACGTCTCCATCATGAGACTTGTTGTTACTGTGTTTGGCATATCGAATACGTCACAGGTAGCTTGCCAGGCTCTGCAGTGCGGGCGAGATACACTCGGTAGTTTGCTGGGCTCTCCGAGAGGGGCGAAGGAATCGAACTTGGGTTGGCCATGTTGGCCGCTTCTAAGGCAAATGCGCTGCCGCTGTGCTATCGCTCCAGCCCTAATTGATAGCATATTCTTAAAAATAATAATAAGTATTTTAAATTGTTTATTCCATGAGTTTTATAGAATTTGTATATACTTTGATTGTCACTGTCCTCCTATTGGTCATCGATTTGCTCAAGAGGGCCCAGTAACATCTCCATTGTGACAATTGTTACTGTGTTTGGCATATCAAATATGTCACGGGTAGCTTGCCAGGGTTTGCCGTGCCGACAATATACTCTCGGTAGCTTGCCGGGCTCTCTGAGAGGGGCGGGATTCGAACTCGGGTCAGCCATGTTGGCTGCCCTACCCGCTGTGCTATCGCTCCAGCCCATACTTTTATTATTCTGATATATTTTTTCTTTTCAAAATAACCTTATAAAAGAAACCCTGGAGCCAAAGTGATAGTACGGTTGGTAGGACTCTACCTTTGCAAGTGGCTAACCCAGGTTTTATCCCTGGCATCCCATATCACCTCCTAAACATTGCAGGATTCTGCCAGGATTCCTGAGTACAGGGTCAGAAGTACTCCCTGAGCATCACCAGGTACTCCCCAGCCCTCCCCTCTAACACCCTCCCACCAACAAACATAAAAAAAAAAACCCAAAAACCTATTGTCTAGTTTTTTTTACTCTGTCTCATCCATGATCCTTTGAAAAATTTTATGGGGTCAGTAGTTTACCTAACAAACCTTTTTCAACAACTCTACATTCGCTTAATGTTTTCTGAAGTAAGTAACTATCAAGGTCTTACTTATGTTATATGCAATCACTACATGCTTTGTGGATGTCTTTCTGTATATTTTTCACACAGAACAAAGGCTTGGAAAAATCACTCAATTATGGTATGCTGCTCTGTCTTGTTGATTACACCAAATCAAAAGTAGTTTCAGCCTCTTTTTCAAAGGTCCTAAATGAAAACCCAAACTGGGTGATATATTTTTCTCATCAGGGCAATATGAAGCCACTCACAACCTGGGATGGAATTCAAAATATATTTCAGAGTAAATTAATCTTTTAAGGCCTAAAAAGTTGAGTCCTAGTTTAGATATATGTTTTATTAATAGGAAATACGTGAAACATTTTTAAACCCCACTGTCCTCATTTGTCAAATGCAGATAATGGCACTGATCTTCCTAAGGGTTGGGGTTATTATGAGGGTCAACTGGTGCCATGGGTGAAAATTTACCATAAAAAAACATATATAAATGAAAAACAGCATCTGGATTCCTCACAGAACTTGCTGCTATGAGTTGCCTCAGGTTTTTCAAGATAAAGTTTCTTGAGTTCAAACTGTCAAATAGAGGAGATAACTGAAAATTGCAAAATGGTGAATAGACTTGTCTAGATGAAAACTGGTAAAAAGCTAGAAATAAGTTTCTGGTTATAAAATATGAGATTAATCAGAGCAAATTCAAGGCCAATAATGGGACCCAGGATCTCACGTATGCAAAGCAACTGTTCTACCTTTGAATTGCATCCATTACAACTCAGGATTTGCTGTGAAAGTCTGTAACTGATTAGATAAGTCTTACCCACACAATTGTGAGACTCTGCTTTAGCTAAAATCAACCAATTTTAAGTACTAATCATCTTAAAATACTTTTATTATAAAATACAGACTACTGTTTGACTAAATACCTGGGTATCATAATCTAGTCATATTGACAATTATCTACCATAGGACTCTTACCTCAAAGTAAGACATGAAAACATACAAAATGAGGGTGCTGAACAAATCATCTTCGTCAAAGTTTGACTCAGGTGATTGGGATATAGAATAAAATGTACTTCAAAATATATCAAATTGAGTATAAAATTTTTTCCCTGTTAACCAGATAATATTTTGTTGCATTACCTTAATTTTTAAAAAAATGGATGTGGGTTTGAATCAAAGAAGCTAGGAAAAATAGTTATTTTATATATATTATACATATATAACATATATAAATATTAATATTTACACACTCAAAGCCTATATTAAATATATATAATACAATTAAATACATATAATATAGGCACTGAGTGTGTTGAACTAAGTTAAAAATCCAGTAAAATTTTGTTTTGCTTTGGGCAAGATGCTTTCATCATCAATTTTCTCATCTAAAAAATATAACCATTGGTATAATTTCTTAGGGTTAGGGGATCTGTGATACACCTAGAATAATGAATATCAGATGTACCTAAATTTTTTTTTAAATATTTTATTTCTTTATTGAATCACTGTGGGAAAAGTTACAGAGCTTTCGGGTTTAGGTCTCAGTCATGTAAGTATCAAACACATTTCCCTTTACCAATACTTCTTTTTAACCGTGAACCCCAATAGAACCCCACCTCCCACCCCTCCCAATTCCTGTGAGGCAGATGAGTTCTAGTTAATACTCTATCTACTTTGACTAGATACATTGTTTCGATAGAAGATACACAATTATTGTTTAGAGTTTACAACCCCCCCCCCCAATCAGATATGCTGAAACAGCGTTGTGAAATGATTTGCTTTCTACAGCTTGGTTTAAGAATAAAATGATGTCGCGCAGTCGCAATAGCGGCCGCGCGGTTTTGGATTTCTGCTGTTTCACTTATTAACCCTGGAAGTATTTCTATTAAAAGGTAGATAGTTAAGAGATTGGTTTCTGTGCTCTGGAGTCGTGGCCGTGCCGGAGAGCCGCTCGTGGGGGGCAGCTGGCGACCTCGGTGGGGTGTGGGGGACGGCCCACAAAGCCCCCCTTCCCATGAGGTCCCTGCCACTCCCGCCAACCCCGGCTCAAACCCACTGTCCACAAGGCTCCCGTGCGGCCGCCATCTTTCTTTCCAGAGAGGAGCGGGCCGGCCGGTCAACACCCTTTCCCCTCCGGGCAGGCTTGGTGGCGCGGTTTAACACATAGTCCATTTGCTTTTCTGCTCCAAGCGGCTGGTTCTCTGTGCTAAGTCCTTGTGCCTCCGGGGCCGTGGCCGTGCCGGAGAGCCGCTCGTGGGGGGGCAGCTGGTGACCTCAGTCGGGCGTGAAGGACGGCCCAGAACGCCCCCCTTCCCATGAGGACCCCGCTGCCCCCCGCCCCCGGCTCAAACCTGCTGTCCACAAGGCTCCCGTATGGCCTCCATCTTTCTTTCCAGAGAGGAGTGGGCCTGTACCTAAAATTATATATTCAAAGAATATTTCTTTTTAATCACTGTTTTGGGCTTGCTGAGTAAAAGCTTATTTTTCCATCTGAAGATAACTGTATAAGATGCTTTATTTTTTGACTATTTGTGATTATTAAATCAATCTAGGAGATGTATATGCATACTTTATGTACTTTATATATATTATCTTACTGGTTGTATATAGCATATGTTATTTTAACTATCTATTCACATTATCTATCTTTAATTTATGGGGCATTCAGGCAGGTCTAAGGCTTAACGCTGGCTCTGTGCTCAATGATCACTCCTGGTGGTGGGTGTTAGGGATCAAATTCAGGGTTAACTTGTGTAGGAGGCATGCACTTATTCCCTTTAAACTATCTTTATCGATGACAGAAATAGTTTATAAATCCACTGCACATCAAAGTTAAAGTTTTGTTTCCCATTATATTGATTATTACAAGCTAAAACTTTGGAATGGGGCTTGTTCTTTCACTTCTCACTACCACTCTATTGAAGAGCTATGAAAAGATAGGAGTCATAACATAAAACTAAAGGATGTTGACAGGAAGCAGACAGTCTTGTTTGGGGGAGGGGGTGATGGTTAATGCATTCTTCATTAGCTTCTGATATGCGAAGTGTGATGTTACCAGATCTTTGCCTTTCCAGTCGAAGCTACATAGGTCCTCTACCTTAGATATTTTCTGAGAGGTTTAGGGAGCTTGTACAGGGAGTGGCACAATTTCCCCTCCGTATTAAGGTTGTTCTTTCAAATGTCCTGTGTTCAGATATCATGTAACAAGAACCAGGTTGTCTTTAATTTCATTACTAAGGGCATGCATGCCAAGCTGCTCAAAAGAATTATGATAGAAACACAGTGCCAAAGTTGAAAAGGAAATTTTTAATTTTCCCCTGCCCAAACATTCTCTATATCACTTTATGGGAAGTATCAGAGCAACCCTGAATATTTGTAAAGCTATAAATATCATATGGTCAGTAAAAGGTCATATTGTCTTTATTGCCAGCTTCCTCCAATTTTTGAAGATTATTGGCATAGAGGTATGGCAGTGATGGAAACTATAAAGAAAGGAGAGTGTGATTTCTTTCATATCTTGAGTATGTTATTCCCTAGCAGACTGGAAAAATGTTAAAAACAATGACCCCTGTTTCTACTCTACTACTCATCAGTCATCCATTATATATCCTAGGTTGACAAGTTATTTAGTGGTGATTGTTCCAGAAATATTCCCATTCGAACTTTGTGAGACTTTGTGGATGTTGGAATGGGGTACATGTGCCCATATGTGGATACCTTTCATTTAAATAGAGGCCTTAATTGCCAATTACAGACCAACTGACAAAATTTTACTCCTTGTCTGATTACTGTAGCACTGTAGTACTGTCCTCTTGCTGTTCATCGATTTGCTTGAGCAGGCACCAGTAACATCTCACAACAAATTGGGAGACTTGTTGTTACTGTTTTTAGCATATCAAATATGTCTCGGGTAGCTTGCTAGGCTTTGCCGTGCGGGCTAGATACTCTCGGTGGGCTAGTTACTCTTGGTAGCTTGCCGGGCTCTCCGAGAGGGTTGGAGGAATCCTGTCTGATTACAGTAGCTCTTATTATTACCAGCATGAACCGTAGCTACTTTGTTCATACCAAACTGGTAGCCCTCTGTTTTACAGCTTTCTGATCATTGTATAACATACAGTTTCTAGGTGGTAGCATATTGAGACATAAAATGCTATAACTTTCCCCTACATAGATTTCCAATAGGGTTCCCTTGCAATCATTTTATGGGTTTTAAAATAATTCTATGACTTTCTCAAGATCTTGCCTCCTGCTTTAGGAAGAGTTATTGGTCTTCTTCATGCTGAGAAAAATAACATTAGAAGAACAAAATACAGCATGGCCCCCAGGACTCACTTTCTGTAGCGTTATGTGGGGGAGACCAACCAAGGCATTTATAAGCAGAATTGTGTCTTAAAAAAAAATCTTTACCATATTTCCTTTTAGAACCTATCATTTAATATTGTTATCTAATTCCCAGTATAATTTTCATGAAGGGAAATACATAGCCAACAAAATACTGTGCAAAATTGAAAGGATTTTTCTGAATATCAAACCGTATTCCTGAGCATGAGGGCTGCTTTAATCAGAATCCATACTCCTCTGTCTTAGTGAAACACAGCTGTCGGCATCTCTAAAAGATTGACATTTATGCCTTTGGAATAGGTCTGTGGTTAGTAAACTGAGCTCTATATACTTATATCACTTTGATATAAGTGCTTTACCTATTTTATGAAATATCTAGCTTCATAATTTGGATCTTCGTGTTCCCCAAAGACATTCATTATAAACCAATAGTGAAATCCACGGGACAGAGATACTGGATTGGAATCACAGGTCAACCTACTTGCCAGCTTTGTGATCTTGACAGATTGACTCCATATCTCAAGAGTCTTGTTACTCTCATCATTGACATTGCTTTAGCTTAGAGGATAGAAATTAAATTAGAAGAGCTGTTAGATTTCTTTGGTATTGGATAAGAAACATGGCAAGTTTCAGTGCCTGTTACTTGCATTATGATTTCATCAAAATTTTTAAGGCAATTACAATATCCTACAACATCCGACTGTTTTCATTTCTAGAAAAGCACTCAGTCTTCCTCAGCAGACACTTATTTAAGTATCAGCCCTGCAGGGGCCAGGCTGGAGGAGTCACCTTCTCCCCTGGTGATATGCAAATGAAACAGCTACCTCCCAGCAAAATGCTTACTTTAGGAGCTATTAATTATTGGAATCCCCTGCTCAGAAATCTCTCTCCAAAAGTGATTTTACATTAAATATCAATGACTTGCTGACTTTATGGTTTGTAAGGCACTTCTGCAGTATGTTGGGTAAATGTTTTAAATACATCTCACTGAAAACTAAAAGTTATTTGAAATACAAGTTAAAACTCTGTAAAGAAATTAAATTTCAGTAGACTTAAACAGCATATGTAGATGTGTTTGAACTAGTATCAAAGTCCTTTCCTTATAGCGGCAACATGAATTGAGAGACACAAGACTTGAGGAGAAGGAGGAGCTGGAGGGGTGGAAGTGGGGAGGAGGCAGTGATTGTAACATGTTATGCAAAAGACCCCAGGGAAGTAGTCTGAGCCAGCTAAAACACTTGACTAAAGTTCAAACTCTCTAGTGAAGAAGGGAACATTCCAAAATGATTTGAGCACTTATAAAATTTTTGAATATTAACAATCAAGAGAAAACAAATTAATTGTTATGTGTGTAAATTGAATGAATGTGAATCTCAATTAACTCATGTCTCGGTGGTTTGATCTTACATTATTTATAGCCTCAGTGCCTAGTTATAAAATTAGGTTAAGGCTCCGTACAGATTCATATGAGTATTTTGAGAATTTACTAATTTAAGAATGAAAATCATTTTATACAATATTACAGTTAGATGATGAACACCAAAGTTATTATTATCTATCTACTAATAACTCTGAACTATTAAGCATAAAACAAACTATTTATTGTCACTATGGTTTTTAACTTAATACTTCAAGAATAGAAGAGTATTTGCTTAGTTCATATAAATTGAGTTCTATTTCCAAAAATTACATATATTCTTAAATATTTATTTTACATATGGCTATAATATATATTGAATACCTGAATAAATGCTACCATTTACTTCGCATTTGAGTGAGCTAGTTTGCAAAGATAGTTGCTGTAACGAAGCTCTATAAAAAAGTCATTTGTGGCTCAGTGAAAGTGTAGTTGTTAGGGTAGTTGCCTTGCATACAAACATCCCAATTCAATTCCCTACGTTGCACATCCCCCACGCCCACACCCAAACACTGCAAGGAGTGATCCCTGAGTCAGAACTGAGAGCAAGCCTGAGAACGTCTGAGTGTGGCCCAGTATCAAAATAAATAAGTAAATAAAATAAGTGGCTTCAAATGAGAGTCATTCTGTTATAGTTATTGTCTTATTATTCTGCAGTGAAGCAGAAACCAAGTTATTATCGTGGCCGAGCTACCATAAGATGTAGGCAAGGGTTTACTCTAGGTGGTGGCTGTCGCCAAACTTTGGTTTCACTTGTTTTGCAGGTATATCATCCTGATTTCTAACGTCACATTCATAAGGTGTTCTCATTGTTCCTTTCTGTGTTCAAATTTCCCCTTTTAATAAAAAGTCAGCCCTTTACATTGTCTATCCAATCATATTTTAATTTAATTAATTGCATCTGCAATAATGCAATTACCAAATAAAGTCACATTCTATATTTTGTGGTCTGTATATCAACAAACAAATTTAAATCAACTCACTACAGATCACTTTTTTTAATTATTCATATATATCTACAAACATACACATATGCACATATTCAGTTGTGCACACTGAAGTACTTACCTCTATACTCTTAGTCTTGTGTTAGACTCTACTAGATTGTGCTCCCTGAGAATGATGATCTGTTCTATTTTCGAATAACAATATCTGGAGTTTACCAGTACCTAGAGTTGTATTATCTAGTATATAATATCAATGCAATAAATATTGGTGTATCTACAAAAAGATCCAGAGAGGATATGAGATGTGAGGAATAGAGATAAACAGGTCTGAAAATTATGGTGAAAATGTGGAATATAATGATCATACCTGTCTAGTTTGGGCAATTATAGGTAAGTTACCAATATTTTTTGTACTTGTCACCTCTTTTGCTACTTGCAAGGCACATAAAAACTCTGTCATTTATATTCAAATTAGCCATAAAACAGTTATTTATTGGGATTCATATATATATATATATATATATATATATGTATAAAACTCGGAGAGCCCAGCAAGCTATTGAGAGTATCTCAACTGCATGGCAGAGCCTGACAAGTTACCCATGGCATATTCAGTATGCCAAAAACAGTAACAATAACAGGTTTCATTCCCCTGACCCAAAAAGAACTTCCAATATGGCAGCATTGGAGTAAGTAAGGAGAAGCTGCTAAAATCTCAGGACTGGGACGAATGGAGACATTACTGGTGCCCTCTAGAGCAGATCAATGAATAGCAGGATGACAGTGATACAGTGATAGTGATACTTATTATCATAAGTATATCTGGGGACAGCTCTCTGAATCATCTATGTACCAGTTCATCCTTACAATAAAATTAATTGCAAGTATAGGTTTGGTGTACTCATTTGATCTTCTGTTTTGGGCAATTATTTTACAAAATCTTAACCTTGTCTTTATGAAGTCAAAGATTTATTTACAAATGACTTGCAAGTTACCTTTTAACAAGTGGATTATATTTGCAGGGCTATAGCACAACCTACATCATCAGTTAATTTTAACATTGCATATTTAACCATTTATATTTAACTTTGCATCTACATTCTCTAAACTTCTCTGACTATCTAAACTTCGCATTTTTCTGTTTTGACAAGTCCATAACAAAAGCTTAGTGCAATTATCTAGCTATGTTACATTATTTAAGTGTACCCTACAGTTTTTTCTTGATCAAATTTTATACTTATTCTACTAAGTTAAATAAGCTTATATTTGCAATATGCAATATCTCTTTGGCTCTGTTGCAGCAACATGGGAAGATGCCATCATTGACAACATTGATGAGGAATATGATCGAATGATTCAGCACCTCCATGATTGTGCAAGGAATGCCAAGAGAGAGATAACCACAAAAAAAGTCTTTCTTCGAACACTCTTGAACTTATTCGCCAACGTGGCGTGGCACGTGCCTCAGGCAACCACAAGCAAACGTCCGAACTGGCAAAACAGTGCAGAAAAGCCATCAAGGATGACCTCAAAAACAGGAGAGCAGCAGTACTGGTAGATGCAGCAGAAGCTGGGAAAAACATTTGTAATGCCCGCCTGTCCTTCACCAACTACAAAACCAAGATGACTGCCCTCCGACATCATGATGGATCTATCACATCTTCCAGAAGGGCAATGGAGAAGATTATTCATGAATTCTACTCAGATCTCTTTAATAGCCACATCCACTTGCCCACATACCACATACCACATGATGGATATGTCGTTCCCAATGTTCTCCCTTCCGAAATCCAACATGCCATCTCGTCAGTAAAGAAACAAAAAGCACCTGGCCCAGACAAGATCAGACCTGAACACCTGAAGAACTTACCATCAGTACTCATCAATACATTAGCTCGACTCTTCACACGCTACCTGTCTGAATGCAAGGTTCCATCCCAATGGAAAACCAGCAAGACTGTACTACTATACAAGAAAGGAGACATCCACGACATTGGCAACTATCGCCCAATCTGCCTATTGTCTGTCATCTACAAACTATTCACTCGAGTCATCCTGAATAGGATTAGCAGAACACTAGATGAAGGACAACCATGTGAACAAGCTGGATTCCGAAAAGGATTCAGTACCATCGACCATATCCACACAATAACCAAGCTCATTGAGGTATCTCGGGAATTCAAGATGCCGCTCTGTCTAACGTTCATTGATTTAAAGAAGGCCTTTGATTCTGTTGAGACGGAAGCGGTCATGGAAGCCCTAGCCAATCAGGGCGTATAAACTCAATACATCAGGATCCTTCGTGAGCTCTATTGTGGATTCACTACCAAGATCTCACCATTCTACAAAGAAGTAATCATCCATATCAAGAGAGGGGTTCGGCAGGGTGATACCATTTCACCAAAACTCTTCAGTGCCACCCTCGAGAACATCATGCGACGACTAGAATGGGAAAACATGGGAGTGAAGATAGATGGTCGGCAACTACACCACCTCCGCTTTGCTGATGACATCGTTTTAATAACACCAAACATCAGCCAAGCGGCACAAATGCTTGCGGACTTTGACCGTGAGTGTGGAAAGGTTGGACTACAGCTGAATCTTACGAAGACAATGTTTATGAGAAACAGCCTTGTTCCTGACGCTCCATTCACTCTCAACGGAACCACCATCTCCGAATGCAACAGTTATATATACTTAGGTCGAGAAATCAACATGATGAATGACCTGGCACCTGAGTTACGCAGGAGGAAGAGAGCGACTTGGAATGCCTTCAAGAGCATTGAAGAAATAACTAAAAGGACAAAGAACCTCCAACTACGAGCACATCTCTTTGATTCCACTATTCTTCCTGCATTAACATATGCCTCAGAGACCTGGACCCTACGAAAACAGGATGAGAACACTATTCGGGTCTCTCAAAGAGGAATCGAAAGAACTATGCTTGGAATATCACGATTCACTCAAATGAGAGATAGAATCCGGAGTTCTGATCTTCGTCAACGCTCAAGAATCAGAGACGCTGTCTCATTTGCCAAGACATCAAAAATCAGATGGGCTGGACATGTAATGAGGTTTACAGACAACCGCTGGACTAGAGCCATTACTAATTGGATTCCACGAGACATCAAAAGATCACGTGGACGCCCACCTATAAGATGGTCAGACTTCTTCGTCAAGACCCTAAATGATCGGTTTGAGGCTCTACATGTTCCTAAAACGAACAGATACCATTGGGCTACGCTAGCACGCAACCGGGATGAATGGAGACGTTACTGGCACCCGCTCGAATAAATCGATGAATAACGGGGATTAAGTGATTAAGTGATTGTTGCAAAACATTTTCACAATGAACTATAAAGAAATATTGTAATTAGGTAATTCTCATTGTTCTATACATCACATAAAGAAATAATTGATTAATTTTTTGTGGTATTGAGGATCAAATCAGGGACTTCACACAAATAAGGCAGGAGATCTACAGCTCATTATATTCCCAGTACTTTGGTACATCATTTTATGTGTATTATCTTGTTTACCCATAGAACAACTGACTGATAGTAAGCTATCTCTCTTTGGTTTACAGAGCAAGAATCTGATTGTCTGATAGAAAAAAGTAATTTTCTATAATATTATTATGGGCTGGAGCTATAGCACAGTGGTAGGGTGTTTGCCTTCTGCCCGGCCAGCCTGGACAAGCCAGATTCGATTCCTCCACCCCTCTTGGAGAGCCCAGTAAGCTACCAAGAGTATTTCTCCCGCAGGGCAAAGCCTGGCGAAGTACCGGTGACATATTCAATATGCCAAACACAGTAACAACAAGTCTCACAATGGAGACGTTACTGGGCCCACTTGAGCAAATGGATGAACAATGGTAAGTCAGTGCTACAGTGCTATAATATTATAAATTAAAAGTGGAAGAGATGTGCTAAAATAAAAAATGCAAAATTATCTAAGCCTCTTTGGAGTATTTTTATTTATTTATTTGCGTTTTGGGTCACACCCGTCAATGCACAGGGGTTACTCCTGGCTCATGCACTCAGGAATCACTCCTGGTGGTGCTCAGGGGACCATATGGGATGCTGGGAAATGAACCCCAGTCAGCCGCGTACAAGGCAAATGGCCTACCCGCTGTGCTATCACTCCAGTCCTCGTTGGAGTAGTTTTTTAAAAATTTTTTTATTAGTGAAACGCCATCAGGTACAGTTATAGACTTACAAAATTTTGTGCTTGGGTTTCAGTTATACAATGATCAAGTACCCAATCCTCCACCAGCGCCCATCCTCCACCACCACGTGTTCCAGCATCCCTCCCACCCGCTCATCCCCCCCATCACACCCTACCTCTGTGGCAGGGCATTCCCCCTTGTTCTCTCTCTCTTCTTTTGGGTCCTGTGTTTTGCAAGAGAGGCATTGAGTGGCAATCATGTTTGGTCTATAGTCTACTTTCAGCATGCTTCTCCCACCCTGGGAGGATCCTCACAACACCCTTTATTTGGTGATCTCTTCTCTATCTGACCTTCCTTTTCCCCTAGCACATGTGGCTGGCCTCCAAGTCATGGAGCAAAATTCCTGGTACTAATACCAGCCACTCCTGGGTGTTAGTCTCCCATTTTGTTGCTTTATGTTCCCCAGATGAATACAATCTTTCTGTGTCTATCCCGCTCTTTCTGACTCATTTCGCTTAACATGATACTTTCCATGTAGTACCACTTGTATGTAAATTTTATGACTTTCATCTTTTCTAACAGCTACAGAGTACGTCATTGCGTAAATGTACCAAAGTTTCTTTAACCAGTCATCTGTTCTCGGGCACTCAGGTTTTTTCCAGATTCTGGCTATTGTAAAGAGTGCTGGAGTATTTTTAACCTGAGTTTTATTCTAAAAGATGAGGGAAAGTTTAAGTAAACGTAATGTAAGTGAATTGATGCAATTTTAGAGAATATTTTAACAAAATAACTTAGAAACTAATTCCTGAGTGTAGAGCCAGAAGTGACCCCCTTGCATTGCTGGGTGTGACCCCAAAAGAAAAACATGAAAATGAAAAAAGCGAGTCAAGGAAAGAATGCTGCTGAAGACAATTGTACATGGCATAAGAGAACAGATGAGAAGAGGCATGATCCATGTCTACATGAGGTCATGATGAAGTGTGAACCATTCTATCACCTTGGTTCTAAGTGATCCATTTCCCATTTTCATAAAATATATCTAAAAACTATTTCAACAAAATTTAAACATTATTTTAAAGTATTTTAAAAATTGTCAGGAACCCTGGGATAGATTTAGTTGCAATTTACATGTTCAATTATTCTTAAAATCTGGTTTTCCTGTCTTTATTTTTCTAAATATCTTTTTATTTTGTTTTTATTTTGTTGCCATACCCATGGTTCTAAGGGCTTACTACTAGTTCTATGCTCAAGGATCAGTTAATGCAGACTTCAGGGAAACAACTGTGATTATGCCCAGTGGAGTATGTATCACCCAATTTGATAAAGACTGGTCTAGATTCTAGATTAAGTGGATGACATTGGGTATAAATCAAAGGTCATGTTTTCAAGATATATTTAAGGACTATGGTCAAGATTCTTAGTATTTGGATGTAACAAGTGAAGGCAAGGAATTATTTAAAAGTTCTTCACACTTCTTGTTAAGAAGCTGTTCTTAGCTACTCATAGTGCTATGATGGTAAAGCTTGAAAGAGTGTGTCTGAGGTGGTTCTTTTCTGTAATTAAGTATAGAAGCCAAGTTATGAATTGTATGTCTCTTGATTTTTGTATATTTTAAACTTTCATGACACTTTAGAAGTATTTTTATGATTTTTTTCACGTGAATTTTGAGTTACTCCTGAGATATTGAAAATGAAATGTTTCATGGAAGCAACATCTATGATCCCAGAACTCAATATTATTTAACTGTAATACACAGATGAGAGACTTCCATTATATGTTACATTTAATGATGTGTTTCTGATTACTTAAGAAGAAAATTCAAATTATGCCAAACCAAACATTTCCATTATGGTACAAAGTAGGTGGTTACAAATTAAAATTTCTTTCAACCTTTTCAAAACACAAGGTAGTTAGTTATTATGTTGCTTGAAATAGAAGAAATTAGAATAACTTAAAATGTTTTCAAATTAATGGCTACTCACATGTTTTACAATATCTTTCTGAAAATAAGTAAAAGAATACCATGCCATGAAGCTGAAGAAAATAGGTACTTCTTCTTTGACTTTATTGGGGGGTGGGGAATTGGGGAGAGTGAGTAGATCAAGCAGTTCTCAGGTCTTATTCTTGGTTCTGCCATTAGGGATCACTTTGGCAAGGCTCTTGTGGTGCCCAGAGATGGAAACTGTGTCAGCTTCATGCAAAGCAAGAACGTTACTTGCTATATTATCCTTCTTGTCCCTGGGTGGCAGTGTAATTAGCCATGAAGATATGCATCACAAAGCCAACTCATTTTGTCATTTGTTTAACAGTTAGACTTTAAAATGAGGTAGACCTGGGACGATTTAGTATAAATGGCCTTAAAAATGAAAAAGAAATCACTTAAAATTAGTAATCAGGACATTTAGCTTTGTCCAACCTGTTTTCTGCATGTACTGAAGGACTCAAACTATCCATCTGTCATAATTCAGGACACTTTTCACCAGAGGTGATATTTGACCTAAAGTTCCAAGGCAAACCCAATCTCCTTCAGATGTGCTCATGAGAACTGAAGCTCAGAGAAGTAAGTTGGCATACTCACAATATCAACTTCATCATCCATTGTATTAGTTTCTTGGGACTAATACATAAAATACACAAACTTTGTGGCTTAAAAGAGGTAGAATTTATTCTTTTGCAATAAGGATGAAGTTTCATATCTGCATGTTGACAGCAGTGTATTTCTCTGGGAGCTTTCGATGAAAATTTTTCTTTGTCCTGCCACCAGTTTCCACCAGTTTCTGATGGATCCTGGTGGCTTTTTTTAATTGAATCAGCATTAGATACAGCTACAAAGTTTATTGTTGGATTTAAGTCATACAGTGTTCCAACACCCATCATTCCATGTTGGTGTGATTTGGTGTACATGGTGGTGTACATTTTCCAACACCAATGTCCTCAGTTTCCTTCCCATCACTGTTTCCTCCAGTTTATCTCTGTAGTAAGTATCTCTATCTCTCTCTCCACTTTTGGGTATTGTAGTTTGCAATAAGGACTGCCATACAGACACTGAGAAGTTGCTATATTTATTCACCTATTTTCAGCACACAGCTCTTATCCAGAGTAATCATTTCCAACTTTCTTTGTCACAGTGGTTCATTCTCTATCTTAAAGGATTTCTACCCCAGCACTTGAGGCAAGTTTCTAATCTTGGACCAATCCTCCTAGCCCTGTTTCTACAGTATGGGCATTCCTGAAAAAAGCTAGAAATTGAACTCCATACAATCCAGCAATACCCTTTCTGAGGATATAACCCAGAGACCCAAAAACAAACAGCAGAAATGCTCTCTGTACTTTAGCACTGTTCACAAAAGTCAGAATCTAGAAGCAACCCATGTGTTTGAGAACAGATAACTGATTAAAGAAATTGTACTACATCTACACGATGAAATACTATTCAGCAGTTAGAAAAAAATGAAGTTATGAAATCACTTATAAATTAATGGACATGAAGAGTTTGAATGCTGATTTAAATGAGTCAGAAGGAGAAGGGTAGACATAGAATGGTTGAACTTATTTGAGGAATATTGGAAAAAAACAACAACATAATATGAGACTAATACCTGCAGTGCTTGGTTTAAGGCAGCGTAAGTCCAGTCTCTGATTTCATTTTCACATGACCTTCTTTGTGTTTCTTTGTGTCTTCTTTATTTTTTTATTTTTTTGCTTTTTGGGTCACACCTGGGATGCTCAGGGGTTATTCCTGGCTCTGCATTCAGAAATCACTCCTGGAGGTGCTCAGGGAACAATAAGGGATGCTGGGAAGTGAAACTGGGTAGGCTGCGTGCAAGGCAAATGCCCTACCAGATGGGCTATTGGTTCAACCCCTTTGTGTCTATTCTTCTTTGCATAAAGTCACTAATATTAAGTGTCAGCTAAATTTAGTACGATTTTATCTTATAGAATTTAACTAATTACATATGTGAAAGAATATATTTCTGAAAAAAATTACTTTTGGAGGTTCTCAGTGGCAAAATATTTTGGGTGGCACTACTTAATTCCTTATACCATAAATGAGAGTTGAAATTACAATGTAGGACATTATCTAGGTTGAATTATTTTTTATAGAATGTGCTTTATTTAGAGTCAGAGAGATTATACAGTGGGTCGGGGTTCAATATCCAGTGCCCTCTACAGTCTCCTGATCCCTGGTAGGAATGATAACTGAGCACAGAGCCAAGAGAAAACCCAAAACAAAAATTTAAATTCGTTTCTTGTGTCTAGTGACACTGCTATATTACTTTTCATTTCTGTTCAAGATTAATAGAGATATTCTCATTTTATTAAATATGTATTAGCTGTTTATTTTAGGCATTGAGTTTAGAAGGAAACTAATGTACAGACAAGAATTGATATTTGTCATATCCAGTTGGTTCTGTGTTCTAAACACTCCTGGTGTTTATGAGTTTATGAGTATTTATGAGTATTATGTCTTAAGACCACAGAAAAGGGAGTGGGAACTTCTAGAAAAAATGACTTGGTAACATGCCAAAAAATCTTTTTCAGGAAAGTCAGAGTTTAAAAAAGGTGGTAAACTAAACCAAGAGAAGCTGTTAAAATATAACTAATTTGCTCTCATAAGGAGTATTAACTAGCATGCTATTTTATCTCCAAAATAAAATTGATAATTAAAAATTAATTAATTCTTTAAAATGAATATAATTTAAACAAAATAAGAATGTCTAAAAACAACTTAATAATCAATTAGTAAGAAGGACAAGAAGGCAACCCCAATGAAAAAGCCACAGTAAAATAAATAATTGCTGAAATGTTCCCAGAGCTGGAAAATGCAGCCATTCAGATTCAAGGAGCCCAAAGAGTGCCAGCTAAAAGAGACCCTAACAAAAACACTCCAAGCCAAATCATAGTCGGAATGATGGATGCTGTAGAAAGAGACACAATACTGCAAACAGTAAGGTCAAAGAAGGAAATGACATACAAAGAAGCACCCCTTAAATTTACAGCAGACCTATCAGAAGAAATCCTCCAAGCCTGAAGGCAATGGTGGGATATAGTGAAAACACTCAATGAAATGAATGCCTCACCAAGAATACGTTATTCAGCTAAACCCTCACTCAAACTCAATGGAACTATACACCAAATTGTAAATAAACAACAACTCAGGAACTTCATAGACTCAAAACCAAATCTAAAAGAATGATTAAAGGGGCTCCTTTAAGATAGGAAGGAAAACACTTATAAACACAACCAACTCCTGCACAGTTGATCTATCACCTCTGGATAGATCAACAAGAACAAAACTCAACAAGGAAACATTGTCTTTGAAGGAAGAAATTGAAGAGACAGGGCTAATAGACCTATACAGGACTTTACACCCCGAAAAGGAAGAATACACATTCTTCTCCAGTGCACACAGAACATTCTCCAAAATAGACCACGTGCTAGGCACAAAACATACATCAATATAATCAGGAAGATAGAAGTAGTAACAACAATGTTTTCAGACCATGATGCATTGAAGATAGAAGCAAATCACACACAGACACGGAGTACCAAATAAAACACTTGGAAATTAAACAACTCAATGTTGAACAATGAGTCAGTCAGAAAGGAAGTCAAAGAGGAAATCAAAAGATATCTGGAAACAAGCGAGAATGAAGACATGAGCTACTGGATTCTATGGGATGCAGCTAAAGCCATGCTAAGAGGAAAATTTATAGCATTTTAAGCATTCCTATGGAAAGAAGAAAGAGCCTACATAGATAACCTAACCAACAGCTCAAGATCTTAGCAAAAGACTAACAAAAAGAACCCGAAATTGGCTGAAGAAAAGAAATAATAAAACAGCAGAAATTAATGACATGGAAACCAAAAAAACAATCCTAAAGGTCAATGAAACCAAGAGCTCGTTCTTTGAGAAAATAAATAAGATTGATAAACGGCTAGCAAGACACACAAAGAAAGAAAGAGAAATAATCCTAATAAACTGAATAAGAAATGAAACAGGGGACATCATAACAGAAACCAATGAAATTCAAAAGATCATCAGAGACCACTTTGAGAGTCTGTATGCCACGGAAAAAGAGAACCTAGAAGAAATGGATAAATTCCGGGATTACTATAATCTCTCAATATTGAACCAGGATTGAACCAGGATTGACTTGGGATACCTGAATAGACTCATTCATATCAAGGAAATTGAAGCAGTAATCAAAATTCTTCCCAAAAAGAAAAGCCCAGGCACAGACGGATTCACTAGTGAATTCGTACAAACATTCAAAGAATAACTTTTGTCAGATCTCCTCGAGCTTTTCCAGGAAATTGAAAAAACAGAAACTCACCCAAACAGCATCTATGAGGCACATATCACCCTAATACAAAAAAAAAAAAACAAAGACACCATCAACAAAAAAAAACTCTAGGCCAATATCCCTGATGAATACGAATGCGAAGATCCTCAAAAATATATTAGCAAATAGAATCCAACAACTCATCAAAAAGATCATATGCCACGACCAGCTGGGATTCATCCCGGGGACGTGGATGGTTTAATATTCAGAAATCAATCAACATAATCCATCATATCAACAAAAGAACAGATAAAAGCATATGATCATATCAATAGATGCAGAGCAAGCTTTTGACAAGATCTAGCACCTATTTATGATGAAAACTCTCATCAAAATGGGTTTTGAAGGAACTTCCCTCAAGATAGTCAAAGCCATCTATGACAAACCCATGGCAAGCATTATCCTCAGTAAGGAAAAACTAAGGGCCTTTCCTCTAAGATCAGGGACAAGACAAGGATGCCCACTATCACCACTTCTGTTTAACATAGTACTGGAAGTACTTGCAATAGTGATTAGGCTAGAAAAAGACATTAAAAGCATCCAGATAGAAAAAGAAGAAATTAAGCTCTAACTATTCGCAGAAGATATAATACTATATCTCGAGTATCCTAAATCCTCTACCAAGAAACTCCTAGAAACAATAGTCTTATACAGTAAAATCGCAGGCTATAAAATCAATGCCCCCAAATCCATGGCCTTCCTATACTCAACTAATGAGAGAGAGGAAAGTGACATGAAAAAAATAATCCCATTCACAATTATGCCCCAGAAATCAAATACCTCAGAATCAGCCTAAGTAAATAGGTAAAGGACCTCTACAATGAAAACTATAAAATGCTACTCCATGAAATAGAAGAAGACACGAGGAAATGGAAACATATCCCCTGCTTATGGATAGGAAGAATCAACATCATCAAAATGGCAATATTCCTGAAAGCATTATACAGATTCAATGTGATCCCTATAAGGATACCCATGAAAATCTTCAAAGAAATAGATCAAGCACTCCTGAAATTCATATGGAACAACAAACACCCATGGATAGCTAAAGCAATTCTTAGGAAAAAGACGTGGGGAGGCATCACCCTCCCCAACCTCAAACTCTTCTACAAAGCGGTAATAATTAAAACAGCATGGTACTGGGAAAAAGCCAGGGCCGCAGAGCAATGGAACAGGGTGGAGTATTCGTACACACAACCCCAAATACATTAACATCTAATCTTTGATAAGATAGCAAGAAATGTAAAGTGGAACAAGTAAAGCTGCTTCAACAAATGGTGCTGACATAACTGGAGAATCACATGCCAAAATATGGGCTTAGACCTCGACCTGACACCATGCACAAAAGTCAGAACAAAATGGATTAAAGATCTCAACATCAGGCCCAAATCCATAAGATACATTGAAGACAAGGTTGGCAAAACCCTCTGCAATATTGAGGCAAATGGTAACTTCACAGAAGACACTACTGATCAACCATGTGGAAACAGAGATAAACAAATGGGACTATCTTAAATTAAGAAGCTTCTGCACCTCAGTCCTTCATGCCCTACCGAGGTCATGAGTTGTCCCCCAGAGGCAGCTCTCTGGCATGGCCTTGGCTCCAGAGGCACAAGGACTTAAACAGAGCCCGGCAGCTTGCGGCAGAAAAGTGAATGGACTGTGCGTTAAACTCCTGCACCCTGCCTCCTTGGGAGGAGGGCAAGAATGTCTTTCCCTTCCGCCTCCTCCCCACCCCCGGCAGCAAGGTGGCTGCCACCTCAGAGCTTATTGGAAAACCTGGTATGAGCCGACAGTGACAGAGAAACTGCAGCCTCATGGGAAGGGGGGTGGTGGTACCAGCTCTTCCTCCAAGCCCTACTGAGCTCATGAATTGCCCCCCCATGAATGGCTCTCTGGCACGGCCATGGTTCCAGAGGCATAGCAACCAATCTCATAATTATGTGGCTCTTGGCAGCAAACTCTCCAGGCTTAATAAGTAAAATATCAGAAATACAAAATCATTTGGTTCTCATACCAGCTATAGACAGCAAATTATTTCACAATGTCTTTTCAGCAGTTCTGATTGTTGGGTGGAAATTCTAAACAATAATGGTGCATCTTTTGTGCAAATAATAGATGTAATCAAAGTAGAGAGAGAGTTAAGTAATAATCACTGCCTCACAGGCATTGGGATGGGTGGGAGGGGTGTATATTGAGGTTCTTGGTGGTTAAAAATAGTACTGGTGAAGGGAAAGTCGTTTGATCACTGTATGACCGAGACTTAAACCTGAAAGCTTTGTAACTTTTCCCACAGTGATTCAATAAATAAATATAACAAAAAAGAAGCTTCTCCACCTCAAAAGATACAGTAACTAGAATACAATCTACAGAATGGGAAAGGATTCTTACCCAATACCCATCTGATAAAGGGTTGATATCAAGGATATACAAAGTACTGGTTGAACTCTACAAGAAGAAAACTTCTAACCCCATCATAAAATGAGGTGATGAAATAAAAAAAGCTTTTCCAAAGAAGAAATCTGAATGGAAAAAAGGCACATGAGAAAATGTTCTACATCACTAATCATCAGGCAGATGCAGATCAAAACAACGAGCTAACATCTCACACCACATCCAAAAGAACAAAAGCAACCTGTGTTGGCACGGATGTGGTGAGAAAGGGACCCTCCTTCATTGCTGGTGGGAATGCTAAATGGTTCAGCCCTTTTGCAAAACAGTATGGATGATTCTCAAAAAATTAGATATTGAGCTCCCATTTGACCCAGCAATACCACTCCTGGGAATATATCCCAGAGAGGCAAAAAAGTACGGTTGAAATGACATCTACAATTCTATGTCCATTGCTGCACTATTCACGATAGCCGGAATCTGGAAAAATACCCGAGTGCCCAAGAAAAGATGACTGGTTAAAGAAACTTGGTACATCTACACAATGGAGTACTATGCAGCTGTTAGAAAAGATCACGATCACGATCATCCTGTTTTTCGTTGACTTCCCCGAGCAGGCACCAGTAACGTCTCCTTCTTCCTAGCCCTGAGATTTTAAAAGAGCCATTTCAATGCTCTTTCAGGATTAGAAGAATGAGACCCATCATTGTTACTGGTATTTGGCATATTGAGTACAACACAGGACGTTTTCCAGACTCTACTGTGGGGGTAGGATACTTTTGGTAGCCTGCCAGGTTCTCCAAAGGAAAAATAAGATAATAAGATATCTCCTGCCCCCACACCTGGCTGTCCTCTGGGGACCCTTGGAGGGGGAAGGGTTGAGTTTCTCCCCCCACCCCGCCCCGAGCAGAACCCCAGCAGCTGAGGACCTCTGGAGCCAGTCATAGCCATGCTGGGGCCACTTTCCACACATCCGGACAGGCCTCATGCATGAAAGACCTTGCAGAGGAACCCAGGCATGCGGGTCCAGGGGCTGAGGTCTCCAAGCCGACTCAGATTGGGACTGGGCCTTCTCCACCCAGACCCCCCATCTTCTAGTAGGTAGGCATCACACCCACCAGCTGTTAGAAAAGATGAAGTCATAAAATTTAGATACAAATGGTACTACATGGAAAGTATCATGCTAAGTGAAATGAGTCAGAAAGAGAGGGACAGACATAGAAAGATTGCATTCATCTGGGGAACATAAGGTAACAAAATGGGAGACTAATACTCAAGATTAGCCAAGATAAGTACCAGGATGTTCACTTCTTGGCCTCGAAGCCAGCCACACATGCTGGGGGAGTTGGCAGCTCAGATAGAGAGGGGAACACCACGTAAAGGATGTTGGGAGGGTCCTTCCAGATAAGAGATACATGCTGAAAGTAGACTATAGACCGAATATGATTGCCACCCGGTGCCTCTTTTGCAAACCACAACATCCAAATGGAGAGAGAGAACAAAACGAAATGCCCTGCCACAGAAGGAGGGTGGGTTGTGGGGGGTGGTGTGGGAGGGATGCTGGAAGCACTGGAGGTGGGGAATGCGCACTGGTGGAGGGATGGGCACTTAGTCATTCGATAACTGAAACCCAAGCAGAAAAATTTGTTAGTCTACAACTGTACCTCTTGGTGTTTCACTAATAAAAATTTTAAAAAAAGAAGAAAATCCCGGCAATATATATAAGTATTCAATCATATTGTATACCTTAGTTGTGTTATATATAATAAGACCTCATAGGTCAGAAAAATAATAAAATTCTCAAGTTCAATTATAAAAAATCAATTAGTAGTAGATATAAATCTAACTACAAGTAAGTTTGATACTATATAGTCCACATATTAGAGCCTATATTGTTTTGACAAAAATCGGGGGAAGAATTTGACTATAGATATATTTTATTAAAGACATTTTAAGACAAAGGCAAATATAATTAATCATCTATTATATAAATATTTTAATATTAAAATTAGAAAACAATAGTACCCTACAGTGAGGAATTTGTACAATCAGTTAATGATATCCTCCTTTATTGAATATTTCATAGTCATGATAGTTTCTGTGTTACAAAAGACTGCAATAAAATATGGGAGGGGAATGTTGCCCTTTGATAATAAGAGTCTTATGTAGAGTTTCCCTAGTTGTAGACTCTGAGATAAGGATTTATCAAAGTTATTATTTGAGAAGTAACCATAGTAAAGGGAAGTAGAAGTAAGACAAGAAAACTTCTGAACAGTGGCTAAAATACTATAGAAAACCAGGGCTCAACCTGACTGAAGATTTCTTAAAGGCTGTAAAAATATTGCTTCAGAATCTTTCTACCCAAGGACTAAGAAGCAGGTATATATTTTGTCTCTCAACTGTCGTTGAGATAATTTCAAAAGAGCTACTTTTAGGCCTGTAAACTCCAAGCTCTTAATAGCTCAATCAGTGCAGAAGGTACATATTTTACAGGTGAGGGAGAAGAGAAAGAGGAGAGAGAGAGAGAGAGAAAGAGAGAGAGAGAGAGAGAGAGAGAGTACAAACTAGATTTTTGAGAAATTTTCAGTAGAAAGCTCTGGGGTTAGCATACAAAGAATGATGACTACTGGCAGCACCTTTTATTTCTAGCATATGGGGAAAATGCATTCACATTCCAATAGTGATATTTTAATAAAGTTTCAACAAGAAATTTTCTTCTCTCCATGTGGGAAACTTTAAAACTGTAAGAGAATTCATATGAATATACTTTTAAAACAGTTATGAAAAACATGTTTGTGTCTGAGATTATTTATTCTTCAAGCACATACTCTCAGGGAACTATTATTATCTGTTCATCCAATTCATATTGCTAGAAAGTAGTATAACCCTTTTGAATGCTAAGTGACCAGGTTTTAGAGATGCACTTAATTTTAGTCACTACATTAAACTATGTAATACTGATGTGAGGTAGGTCAGGAGAATAGCACATTAAAATATATGACTAAAGTAAGCAAGAACGTGTGAATATAGATCACTGAACTATACACACATGATCAAACGGGAAAGGAAATGCAACATGCAACAAAATAAGATGTTTGTCCTAAAACACAACTGAAAGAAAATATTTTGTATTGTCTGTTCTGAAGAACTGCTGAACATTCTTATAAAATAAGTGTTCATATAGGAAACAATGTGGTGGGAAGGTGTAATGGTGGTGGGATTGGTGTTTGAATATTAAATGTAATCAAAATAAGATGTTTGTATGATTTTGCTATACCCCTTACCCCCAATTTAAAGATCAAATGTTTATGAAAAAGAAAAATATTTTTTCTCTTAATGAGGAGGAGTGAAAATAATTCCTGAAGGCTTGAGACTCTGAGTCCTGATTTGCAGTTGAGAAACAGAGTGATGTTTTATCAATTGCCAGGAGACAAAGACAGACAAGATAGGTAATAAAGTCTCTGGGTGCTGTTCTTTGAGGGCATCTTCCTTTATAAGAGAGATTGATTTTGGCTTACAGGCAGTCATTATCACACTGTCCAACATCAAAAAGCCCTTTCTCCCCGCTCTGCCCCCAGAAGTCCATCGATTCTGGATGTCCCTGGGTGGTCTTGGACTCCTCTCAGCATCTTTCCCTCCACAGGCCACATTAAGTCTAAATTAAGGAATTTCTTTAGGCAGAACTCTTTCAAAGAGTTGAAGCCAACATAAAAGTTAATGAATTCCAGCAAAGGCAAAAGACCTCTGGATAGATGTTTTGCCCTTTTTATTCATTGAGCTCATGCAGTTTTTATTTTCTCAGTTTTCTCTTTGTAAAACTCCCTGTTCCACCAATGTTTCCAAAATTAATTTTGACCTTCTGGCAACATTTTAATTTCATATGCTCCAGGAGATTCTCTGTTCAACAACTTATCCATATATTTATCATCCCTTTTTAGAAAATAGCATTATCTTTCTTAACATAAGTATTCATTTTATGCCTAATTACACTGAAAACTATGCATAGAGGTGGAAGGCTGGTCTCAGAACTCAGTGTCAGTCTGATAAAGGCAGATCTGGATTCAAGAATGACTCTGTAATCACCAAATATGTCACTCTTGCTGATATTGGGGTGACCCCGTCCAGAGAACTACCCTCAACAGATGCTCAAACTTACCCAGATGGCTGAGACTCATTTTTACAAGACACTGTAACCTGAGGTCTAATATTTAGGCTTCTTTGAAGATTTGGGGTATCAGTAGAGTGAGTGAAAGATAATGTCTTAGAATATAGAATAAGTAGTTATTAGTATTGTGGGAGATAACATCTATCCAACAATTGCAAAAATTAAATAATTCTTTTGTATTTAGCATCATTCATATGCCCTGTCATCACAAAAGACTCAAAGGATAGGAAACATGATGGCATTGCTACATCTCAGGAGCAAAATTCACATTCCTCCTTTTAACAAGGCACTGTGCAATCTGTCAATGTGTCAGTTCCCTAAATTAGCTCCCTGATTTCATATATAAAACTTCAGCTTCACCATCCTGCAAGCTATTCTATATACATATTTACCTCATTTGCACATTGCTGATTCTGTACTTGCTTATTGCTCTGATCAGACAAATCCTCGCAGCCAATTCTCCCCATTGTTGTATGTCTGACACCTTCCTACCTCTCCTCTCATCATACCTCCACTTTCATTTCCTAAAAGAGTCTTAAAAATATATGAATGAAGTTTCCCTTCTTCCGTCAGATAGTACAGTGAGTGGGTAAGGCACTTACTTTACACAACAGACTCTTGTTCATTTCCTGACACCACATATGGCAACGGAGAGATTTCTGAGTGAAGAGCTAGGAGTATGCCTTGAGAACAGCTGGGTACAGCAGAAAAACAAAAACAAATCTGTGTCTCTTTGTTTTCATGTTTTATGTTTCATAGTATGCACTTTTTTTAAAACTTCGTAGAACTTATATCATTCTGAAATTCTCTTTGATTTTTTGATTCTTTGACTTTTTTTCGACTAAAAGCAATAACTTTATAGTCTACTTTATTACTATGCAACACCTCCTTTGAAAAAAAGAACTGTGTGACTTATGGTTTTAAAAGATTGAGTCAAATTAAAAATGAATGAAGAAATGAATGAAAATTAGTGTTTTGAATAGAAGAGTATTTGTTCTATAGACTTGGTAGATATAAGGAACAGCTTGGAGAAGAAAAAAATTCTTCTTTGATGGATAAATGATCAATAAGGGAAAAGGATGTGGGAATTCAAGATGGATAGAAGGGTGTGAATTCTGGGGAGGAGTATGCTTTATGAACTCCAAAATTTTAATTTTTACAGTACTGTCTCTCCTGAAGACTCCTATCTTAGTTACTCTTTGTTCTATTTTTAATTCTAAAGAATTTTAGGGTATTCTTGATTTTTTTATTTCCCAAGAGTCCAAATCAATTTATCAGGAAGCTCAGTGGTTCTAAATGCCTTCAGAAACTGACCAATACAAACCACTTAAACTGACACCACCACAAACAGTACTAACTCTCAGTTATTATTGCAATAACTTTCTGACAAATCTCTTGCTTCTCTTGTCCCTTCTGTATTATATTATTAAAAGGGTAACTACATTGAGTCTTCTAAAACATGAAAATAACTTGGCCAGAGTGATAATATATTGGGCAAGTTGTTTGCCTTGCACATTACTGACCCAGTATGGTTACTGCCACCTGATATGGTCTCCTGGGACTTCCAGGAGTGATCCCTGAGCATAGAACCAGGAGTAAGACCTGAACACTACAGGGTGTGCCCCCTAAACAAAATTTTTAAAAAATAATTTCCTGTGTTCCATTTATCACCACATTTTGTTACTCTCCATTTACTAGAAATAGAAGCCCAGTCTGAAAGCTCTTTTGTGGTCTGATTGGTGTTATCTCTCTGACATCTTTGCTCTCCCTCTTTGACCAGTTTTTTTTTTCATCTACTCTGTCCATGTATGCATCATGCATGCATCAACTTGAGATTTAGCTTCCCTAAACTTCAAACTTTAGTCCTTAAAATCTGATTGGTGACCCTTTTAAACCCTTGATCATATTACATCTTCTTCTTTATTTGGGGGAGTCACACCTGGCATTGCACAGGAGTTACACCTGGCTCATGCACTCAGGAATTACTCCTGGTGTTCCCTGGGGACCATATGGAATGCTGCAAATCGAACCCGATTCAGCCACATGCAAGGCAAATGCCCTACCCGCTGTGCTGTCACTCGAGCCGAGCCCCTGCATCTTCTTAAGAATGCAATGTTATTTAATTTTACAATTCGCATCCCTTCCAGCTGTGGTACTTCTTTTATTAGGAAGCACCCATTCCTTGCTTTTGCTTTCGTTTAAAATGTTTATAAATTGTGTTTTGTAACCACATGCGAATGTGGGTGAATATGAGAGCCCTGCATCATGCACCCTTTTTAAAGTGAGTTTCTGATAACTGTAAGTGTTTTGTGACTTTCTTAATCATCATCTTTGGACCATGGACATTAGGACCAGTGGAGGTAGGTGATGAGTAAGTCTAGATCTCCCAGTTTATAGGCTAAATGACACTGACACTGGGTAAGTATTATAACTTTTCTGTTTCAGTTTATATGTATAATAATACATTATTAATAATGACATAAAATATCTTTTTCATGGAGTTTTTTAAAACCCGGTATATTTAGAACAAAATCTGGTGTATAGCACCATATATTATTACTTAATAGTAGAATAATTTCATGGTTCATGGTTCACATCATATTTGAATCCCATCAAGTATGGTGTGGTAATGTTGGAAGATGGGTATTAAGTGTCTTATGATGTGTCGCGCAGTCCGGAAAGCAGCCTAGAGCATAGAGGCAGTGGGGTAGTGGAGGTAGTAGAGGTAGTTGAGGTTGACCTAAGAGGTTTTTATCTGGCATCAGCAGGGTGGGGCTTCTGGGTGTGACGCCTGGGTCGCCAGAGATTGGTGGAGACAGGCAGAGAATCTCTGTTTCCAGGTCCCATTGAGCCTGGAATCCAAGGTCACCAAGTTCCGCTTTACCTGGTTCTGTGGGGCTTCTCTCATGTGTGGGACTTGGCCCAAGCATCCGGAAAACGGTCTGGAGCTTGGTGGTGGCTGGGTAGTGGAGGTAGTGGAGGGTGATAAGAGACCTCCATCCCTCTCGGAGAGCCCAGCAAGCTACTTGTGGCTTATTCGATATACCAAAAACAGTAAAAACAATGGATCTCATTTCCCTGACCCAGAAAGAGCCCCCAATATGGGAGCATTAAGAAGGATGAGCAAAGAGAGGCTGATGAAATCTCAGGGCAGAACTAGGCTGCCAAGAGGAAGAATGACTAAACTGACTGTACTTTCAATGCACGTATGATCACATCGGAAGCATCCATCAAGAACCTGATAGTGCAAGTGCAGAAAATCAAGTATGACATCATTGGTCTGACCGAGACGAAAAGGCATCATCCACATGACTCCACATTTTTATTTTAACTTTTATTAGTGAAACACCATGAGGTACAGTTGTAGACTTACAAATTTTAGTGCTTGAGTTTTGATTAAACAATGATCGAGTACCAGTCCCTCCACCAGTGCCCATTTTCCACCACCATTGATCCCAGTATCCCTCTAACTCCCCCATACCACCCATTTCACCCTGTGGAAGGGGTGGCAGGGCATTCCTCTTTATTCTCTCTCAACTTTTGGGTGCTATGGTTTGCACTGAGTGGCAATCATGTTTAGTCACACAAAGAAATCTAGTGTAACACCTCAGTCCCCATACCTCCACACCAAGATGAGGAAACAAAGGCAAATCCCCACCACGTGGGGAGGATGATGAAAAGAGTCCAGAAGCCTCACTAGGTGATATTCACATAAAGGACCTCTCTAGAAATAATTCAGATATGGGGTATTGAAAATGTTCAATGAACTCAATGAAACAGTCAGACAGATATCCAGTAACATGACAGAAACTATGGAGAAATTACGGGAAGAAATGAGAGCAGAAATTGGAAAGCTATGCACAGAAATGTCACGAAAAAAAGATTCCAAATATGAAATAAAAAATTCAAATTCAGTCTGTGGCCTCAAAGGTAGAATGACCACAGCTGAAGACAGAATCAGTGAGCTGTATGATCAGCTTCACCAAGCAAACAGGCAACAAGAAACAATGGGAAGAGAACTCAAAATAGCTCTAGAGCAAATCAGAGTCCTAGGAGATGATTCAAAGAGGAACAACATTAGAATCATTGGAGTACCAGAAGCTCAGGGAAACAATCCCCATGAAAAATCCACGGTCAAACAAACCATTGCTGAAAAATTCCCAGAGCTGGACAGTACAGCCATTCAGATTCAAGGAGCCCAAAGGGTGTCAGCTAAAAGAGACCCTAACAAAAACGTTCCAAGACATATAATAGTTAGAATGATTGATGCCACTGATAGAGACACAATACTGCAAGTAGCAAGGGCAAAGAAGAAAATCACATACACAGGAGAGCATCCCTTAAATTCACAACAGACCTATCAAAGGAAATCCTCCAAGCCTGAAGGAAATGGTGGAATATAGCGAAAAAACTCACTGAAATGAACGCTTCAGCGAGAATACTCTATCCAGCTAAACTCTCACTCAAACTCGAAGGAATGGTACACTATTTTCTAGAAAAACAGCAGCTCAAGAACTTCATAGATTCAAAACCAAAACTAAAATAAGGGCTAAAGGAGTTACTATAATACAAGACAAACCCTACAAACACAACAGACACTTACAGAAAGATGACACAAAATATCATAACAATTATCTCTCTCAAGGTCAATGGTCTAAATTTACCAATTAAGAGATACTGAGTGGCAAAATGGATTCAGAGACAGAACCCAACATTCTGCTGGCTACAAGAAAATCATCTCAATAGTCAGAGCAAACACAGACTCAAAGTTAAAGAATGGAAGAATCCTGAAAGCAAACAGCTCCCTCAAAAAAGCTGGGGTGGCCAAAGTAGTATCAGACAACATCAATTTCAGGTTGAAAAAAATTAGAAGGGAGAGCAAAGGCCATTTTCTATTTAAAAGGGATACATAAAACAGGGCTGGAGTGATAGCACAGCGGGTAGGGCGTTCGCCTTACAAGCGGCCAACATGGCCGACCCGAGTTCGATTCCTCCGCCCCTCTCGGAGAGCCCGGCAAGCTACCGAGAGTATTAGATATGCCAGACACAGTAACAACAAAGTCTCCAATGGAGACGTTACTGGGCCCGCTCGAGCAAATCGACGATCAACGGGAGGGCCTTTACCTTTACCTTACATAAAACAGGAAGAAATCACACTCTTACATGTATATGCACCTAATGAGGGAACAACTAATTATGTAAAACAACTGCTAACAGAGTTTAAGGAGGACATTGTTAGCAGCACAATAGTAGCCAAAGACATGAAAATTGCCTTATCACCTGTGGATAGATTAGCAAGAACAAAAGTCAGCAAGAAAACACTGATTTTGAAAGAACAAATAGAAGAGAGAGGGCTTATAGACCTTTACATGGCTTTACAAACCAAAAAGAAAGAATGCCCATTCTTCCCAGTGCACATGGAATATTTTTCAAAATAGACCATATGCTAGGACACAAAACATACCTCAGTGGAAACAGGAAGATAGAAATAGTATCAATAATATTTTCAGACCACAATGCACTGAGAATAGAAGTGAATCACACACAGACACGGAGAACTAAACCAAACACCTGGAAATTAAACAACTCAATGTTGAACAATGAGTGGGTCAGGAAGGAAGTCAAGAACGAAGTCAAAAGATACCTGGAAACAAATGAGAATGAAGACATGAGCTACCAGAACCTATGGGATGCAGCAAAAGCCGTGTTATGGGGAAAATTCTTAGTTCTGCAAGCATTTCTCAGGAAGAAGAAAGGGCCCACATAAACAATTTAACTTCACAGCTTAAGAGCTTAGAAAAGGATCAACAAAAGGAGTCCAAACCAAGCAAAAGGAAAGAGATCGTAAAACTTAGAGCAGAAATCAACGACATGGAAACCAAAAAAAAAAAAACAATGCAAAAGATCAATGAAACCAAGAGCTGGTTCTTCGAGACAATAAACAATATAGATAAACCACTAGCAACACTCACAAAGAAAGAAAAAGAGTACCCTAATAAACCGAATTAGAAATGAGAAGGGGGATACCACAACAGAAACCAAAGAAATTCAAAAGATCATCAAAGACTGGGCTGGAGCGATAGCACAGCGATAGGGCGTTTGCCTTGCATGCAGCCAACATGGCCGACCTGAGTTCGATTCCTCCGTCCCTCTTGGAGAGCCCGGCAAGCTACCAAGAGTATCTCGCCCACACAGCAGAGCCTGGAAAGCTACTCGTGATGTATTCAATATGCCAAACACAGTAACAACAAAGTCTCCAATGAAGACGTTACTGGGCCCGCTTGAGCAAATCAGTGAACAATGGGAGAACAGTGGCAGTGACAGTGACATCAGAGACTACTTTGAAAGTCTGTATGCCACGAACAGGAGAACCTAGAAGAAATGAATAAATTCCTGAATTCCTATTGTCTCCGAAGGCTGAATCAAGAAGATCTAGAGTACCTGAGTAGACCTATTAAAAAGAAGGAAATTGAAACTCTAATCAAAATTCTTCCCTAAAACAAAAGCCCAGGACCAAATGGATTCACTAGCGAATTCTTCCAAAGATTTAAAGAGAACCTAATTGCCAGTTCTTCTCAAACATTTCCAGGAAATTGAAGAAACAAAAACTCCCCCAAAAAGTTTCTATGAAGCCCATACCTCTGTAATACCAAAAGGAAACAAAGAAACTACAAGATAAGAAAACTACAGGCCAATATCCCTAATGAATATGGATACCAAGATTCTCAACAAAATACTAGCAAATAGAATTCAACAACTCATCAAAACGTTCATACACCTTGACCAAATCGGATTCATCCCGGGGATGCAAGGAGGGTTTAACATTAAGAAATCAATCAACATGATCCATCATATCAACAAAAGAAAAGATAAAAAACATATGATCATATCAATAGATGCAGTATAAGCATTTGACAAGATCCAGTACCCCTTTATGATGAAAACCCTTGCCAAAATGGGTATAGAAGGGGCTTTCCTCAATATACTTAAAGCCATCTACCACAAGCATAGAACAAGCATCATCCTCAATGGGGAAAAGCTAGGAGCCTTCCCTATAAGATCAGGAATGAGACAAGAATTCCCACTCTCTCCACTGCTGTTCAATATAGTACTGGAAGTACTTACAATAGCGGTTAGGCAAGACAAAGATATATTCAGGTAGGAAAGGAAGAAATGAAGCTCTCACTATTCTCAGATGATATGATACCATACTTAGACAACCCTATAACCTCCACCAAGAAACTCCTAGAAACAATAGACTTGGATAGTAAAGTTTCAGGCTATAAAATCAATACCCAAATGTCCATGGAATTCCTATATGTAAAAAGTGAGAGAGAAGAAAGTGACATGAAATAAAAACAATCCCATGAACAATTTTGCACCAGAAAATCAAGTACCTAGATATCAGTTTAACTAAGAAAGTAAAGGACCTGTACAAAGAAAACTACAAAACACTACTTCAGGAAATAAAAGAGGACACAAGAAAATGGAAAGATATCCCCTGCTCATGGATCAGGAGAATTAACATTGTCAAAATGCAATACTTCCCAAAGATTGTACAAATTCAACATGATCCCTATAATGATACCTAGGACATTTTTCAAAGAAATGGAGCAAACACTCCTGAAATTCATATGGAACAATAAGTCCCTATGAAGAGCTAAAGCAATTCTTGGGAAAAATAAAATGGAAGGGATCAACCTCCCTAACTTCAAACTCTACTACAAAGCAGTAATAATTAAAACAGCATGGTACTGGAACAAAAGCAGAACAGCAACCAATGGAACAGAGTTGAATATACTCACATCTCCCCCCAAACTTATGATCACCTAATCTTCGATAAGCGAGCAAGAAATGTGAAGTGGAAAAAGGGAAGCCTTTTAAACAAATTGTGCTGGCAAAACAGGACAACAACATACAAAAAACTATGGGCACAGATCTCTGCCTAACACCTTGTAAAAACATAAGATCAAAATGGATTAAAGACCTCAACATCAGACCGGAATCCATAAGGTACTTTGAAGACAATGTTGGCAAAACCCTCCATGGCATTGACGCTAATGGTATCTTCAAAGATGTCATACCACTGGCCAATCAAGTGAAAACAGAGATAGATAAATGGGACTATCTTAAATTAAGACGCTTCTGCACCTCAAAAGAAACAGTAAGAAAAATACAAAGACAGTCTATAGAAGGGGAAAGGATATTCGCCCATCACACATCTGACAGGGGTTTGCTATCAAGGATATAAAAAGTACGGGTTGAACTCCACATGAAGAAAACATCCAACCCCATCAAAAAATGGGGCAAGGAAATGAACAGAAACTTTCTCAAAGAAGAAATCTGAATGGCAAAAAGTTACATGAGAAAATGCTCTACATCATTAGTCATCAGGGAGATGCAGATCAAAACAACGATGAGATATTATCTCACACCACAGGGACTGACCCATATCCAAAAGAACAAAAGCAACCAATGTGGTGAGAAAGGTACCCTCCTTCACTACTGGGGGGATGCCAAATGATTTAGCCCTTTTGAAAACAGTATAGACGATTCTCCAAAAATTAGAAATTGAGCTCCCATTTGACCAAGCAATACCACTCCTGGGAATATATCCCAGAGAGGCAAAAAAGTATAGCTGTAGTGACATCTGCACTTGTTTGTTCATAGCAGCACTGTTTACAATAGCTAGAATCTGTAAAAAACCTGAGTGCCCGAGAACAGATCACTGGTTAAAGAAACTCTGGTACATCTATACAGTGGAGTACTATGTAGCTGTTAGAAAAGATGAAGTCATGAAACTTACATACAAGCAGTACTACATGGAAAGTATGCAAAATGAAATGAGTCAGAAAGGGAAGGACATACATAGAAAGATTGCATTCACCTTGCGAACATAAAGTACAACACAGGAGACTAACATCCAAGAATAGCCGAGATAAGTACCAGGAGGTTTCCTCCATGGCTTGGAGGACAGCAGCACATGGTATGGGATAAGGCAGCTCAGATAGAGAAGGGATCACCAAGTAAATGGTGTTGGGAGGATCCTCCCGGGATGGGAGATGCATGTTGAAAGTAGACTGTAGACTGAACATGAACACCACTCAATGCCTCTTTTGCAAACCACATCACCCATAAGGAGAGAGAGAACAAAAGTGAATTCCCTGCCACAGAGGTAGGTTGGTATGGGGGCCATGGGGGGTGGGAGGGATACTGGGTTCAGTGGTGGTGGAGAATGGGCACGGGTGGAGGGATGGGTAGTCGATCATTGTATAACTGAAACCCAAGCACAAAACTTTATAAGTCTACAACTGTACCTCATGGTGTTTCACTAATAAAAATTAAAAATAAATAAATAAATATACTTGAGGTCTCATATGCAAAAACAAACAAACAAATAAAAAAACAAACAACAAGTGAGAAAATGGGACAACTGTTGACTAAGGTTCCAGATCCTGTTTGTGTATGTGTTCTGAGGTGGTCCAAGGAACGGGTAAGTGAAAAAAAAAACAAAAATGAACGTTTTGGGAGATTCTTGTAGTCCACAGAGAGAGAGAGACTGGATTGAATAGGTTATTGATGGTCACTTGAAAGACTCAGATTTTTATTCTGGAAAATTAAACTTTATGGTGGGTTTGGATTAAAATTGTGACTTGGTCTAATGCATGCTTTATCGATGATGCTACTGACATGGAACCATAAAGACCAGGAAAAAATAATGTCAACTATTCTTGAGTAAGATAGTGGTATCATTGTGTGAAGAAATGATAGAATTTTATATATTGAGTAAATTTGAAATGGGCTCTGTAGAGAGAATGACTATGACAGGGAATATCCATTGTATTCACTGATGTTGGGGTCTTTGGCACTCTAGTTTAAGAAAGTTTTTTAGTATGTTCCAGGGTATCTGGATCAAAGACTAGAGGTTTATAGGAGCTGAGACAGAACCTGACACTTGTTTCAGGGGCAGATGTAGTCAATATTTGAGACAAGACATCTTGGTAATTTCCTAGTTTAAACTGTTCCCTTGACATAGAAAATAAGTAGATCTTTTGTAATGTCACTTAATGAAGGGAGTTTAACTGTGCACACAGAGAAACACTATATGTATATTTATATTTTATTTTATTTCTCAGTCAAGCATAATTACATTTGAAAGGGCACTTGTTAGATAAGTTTTAAATCACAGTAGATATGACAGGAGAAACACGGTTAAGGCACAGAAAATTTGGAAGACAGCCTAGATTATAAAAACTTCCCATTAGAGAATGGAAATCTAAGCCCTGCTTGGATACTGAAGTCAACCAGTGTTCACCCAGTAATTATTAGCAGTCTTTACAATTACAAGATGCAGCTTCTACAATTGCAGATGTGTAAGTTTAGGGGTTCTTCCATAACTCACTTACCTTCAAGTTACTCTTGTACCTGGCCTCAACAAGTAGAAAAATTATGGAGTCAGAAGCAGTCCCTGTAAAAATACATCAAGAGGAGAGAGGTCATTCAAAAGAATATTTGCACACCATTATTTATTGCAGTACTTGCCACAATTGCTAAGACAAGCAATCAATGCAGGTGTCCAAATAGAAATGAGTGGATATATACAGACAACGGAATATTATGAAGCTGCAAAGAATGATGAAATCATACAATTCTATGTGACTTTTATAGACCTGGTTGATGTCATGTTAAGTAGGGTTAACCAGAAAAAAAGGATAAGGGGTGATCTCATTTATCTGCAGTTTATAGAATAACTGGATGAAGAAGTACAGGATGTTAAAATGGATAAAACTACATTGTCCTTAATTCCAGACTACAGAAAGAAAGACAGAGAAGAAATAAACTGAGGGATTTAAAAGAAGTAGATGAGAAATAGTGGGGAGCAGTAGTCAAGACCCTGGGGTACATTGGTGGTGTAGAGGATTGATATAGCTTTAGATACAAATTGAAGAGTCAACAACACTGAAAGAGTAAAATACAAGCCAGAACAACCAAGCTTAAAAATGTCCCATCAATAAAGCATACTGTGGGAGTAGAAAGAAACCTGGGAACACTGGTGGAGGAAAGCTGACATAGGTGTCGGGCCTGATGCTGGGGTACTGTATGCCTAAAACTCAGCTGAGAATAATGTTGTAAATGATGGTGTTAATAAAAAAAAATAAGTAACCCCATCAAAATGTTGGAAAAGCAGATGGATAAAAATGTCTTAAAAGTACAGATTGTTAGTTGACACGTGAAAAGTGCTCATCTCCTTTGATTGGGTAAATGCAAACCAAAATAGTGAGATATCACCTCACTGAGGAAAACATACATTAATTATATTAAAAACAACCAGTGTTGGCAGTGATCTAGTGAGAAAAGAAATTTCATTCAATGTTGGTGGTAATGTCATCTGGCTGGCTCAATTTCAATGGAAAGCAGTTTGGAGGTCTCCAAAAATGTAAGACTAGAAGTCTCATACATTCAGTAATTCCACTTGTTATCTATGCTCCAAATCCAAAAACATTAATTTGAAAGACTAAATGCACAACCATGTCTACTTAGTACAATAGCCAGGATATGGAAAACAATACAAATAGACAAATATAGGTGAATGAATCAAGAAGTTGTGGTACATCTACACAATGGAATTGTGTAAACACTATGAAATTGTGCTACATTATAATAGCTACATAACATTATGCAGCTATAAGATGGAATGATGCAATTTACACAACATGGATAGACCTGGAGATTATGGTAAGTGAAATTGTCAGAGAGTGAAACAAATAAGAATGATCTCATTCATCTATGGAATATAGAGCATCTGGGAACATTGAGAGTCAAGTTTTGTAATGACAAATCCATGACTTTGGCATGCAGAACATATTACCTAATTGGGAAGGGACGAGAAACTGAGGGGGCAGGGGGGATACAGACTAAACAAACATAAAGACAGTTGTAGAGGATCATGGACACTTTGGAGGTGGTGGGTCTACTAGGTTTAATATCAATTCCATGAATTTTAACAATATTATAACTCCCTAAACTATAATACTTTTTAAAAATATATTAAAAACCTGAACATAATTTACAGTATTTCTTCTTTAAAGGTTTGAGCGAACTCACTAGCAAATCCATCTGGACTTAGGCTTTTGTTTTTGGAGAGAATTTTGATTTCCATTTTGATTTCCTCAATAGTAGTAGATCCATTAAGGTGTTCCATATCTTCTTGGTTCAGCCTTGGAAGGTTATAAGAATCTAAGAATTTATTTATTTCCCCTAAGTAGGTCTTTAGTAGGAAGCATGTCAGAGAAGGGAACCATACTGATAATGGTGGAGGGAAATGGTCACTCTGATGAATACTATATACTGGAAGAAAGTAAAACAATATGTATGATGGCCTATCAATAACATTATTGTAAATTAGTGTGCCCAAATGGGGACAGGGATATGGGATGGAACAAAGACAAAGGAAAAAAGTGTCTGCTATAGAGGTAGTCTTGAGGGTATGGAGGAAACTGGGTTCACTGGTGAAGGGATGTGGATACTTGGTAAAGGGATTGATTTTGCGACCTTGTACATATAAAACACAATCATGGATAATTTGTAGTTTTATAATTCATGATGATTCAATATGACTTTTTAAAAGAATCCTAAAAACTATACAAAATGAGCTGATAGATCATAGGCAGGATTATAGTATGTCAACTATAGCCTGTGAATTTTCCTCTTCTCCAATTTGTTCCTATTAAGACTGTTATGATGTATAGCTATTATATTATTAATACACTAAACACAACTACACACTGGGGTATTGTGGATGTTAGCAAGAGGGAATAAATGACTACAAAATTTCTAAACACTCAGGAGATTGTGCCACACAAGAAGTTAAGAATGAAAGTAATGTTAAATAATTAATCCTCATCAGGAATTTGTACTTATTATTTCATTCATTTTCACATAAATGTTCTTTATAAACAAAAAAGAAAAAAGAGAGCCTTAATGATTTCCTCAGAGTAATTCTATTTTCTAGAATCAAAATTAAATCTGATTATATCCAGTGCCATATTATCTTACTACTGTCATTTATCCATAAAGGAGTGAACTGTGTTGCTTAGTGTCCTATGAACCACAAAATGATCTGACAACAAAACATATTATACACATGTTTTCTGTGCTTTTCATTAGATAGTCTAGTGTCAACTTCTGAGTCTAGTCCACAGGTAAAGGTAAAGGTAAAGGCCCTCCCGTTGATCGTCGATTTGCTCGAGCGGGCCCAGTAACGTCTCCATTGGAGACTTTGTTGTTACTGTGTGGCATATTCGATATGCTAGTCCACAGAATCAATCAATATCTGGAGAGTTCCTATAAGAATCTAGACATTATCCTTCCATTGGTAGAAGGTGAAGAAAGAGAAGAGGGCAAGTTTGTCTGTATTTTTATTTGCTGTTTTGTAGTCTCGAAAACAGAAACTACTGAATACTTTCCCCTGACTGTAGATAGCACTTGGTTTTTTATAGTTCATCTTTTTTATCAATAAACTCTGGTCTGTTGTATCAAATGTCCTTCAAGGATGTCTTTAAGCAAAGCTGTGATATGCACTCTGTTCCCAGTATTTCTCCTTGCTTTTCCTTCCCCCACCTTCCCCTAATAAAAAGATCCAAATTATTATATGTGTGAAAATATGCCTCCATTTTGAAATTCAAAGATCAACTTTTCTCTTATGTCCCTAGGATTCTAGTAATTTTTTTCAAAAAATAATTCAAATTGAGAGATAGCCAAGAATGCTTTATGGGACTTAAAAATTTTTGCACACTTCACTATTGCTTCCTTTAGTAATATTTATCATTACTCTCTTCTCTTCTCTCTCTCTTCCTCCCTCTCTCTCTCTCTTCATTTATCTATATCTATCTACATAATTCCATACATTCCAGAAATAATCCTCACAGACTGTAAGTTCCCTTAAATTCTATGACCAAAAAAAATTACATTAAGTTAAGGTTTTTTTTATTAACCCAATTGAGAGGATGTTAGTCATCAACTTGACCTAAAAATGATTTCCCTTAGAAAAAAACAAGAAAGAAAATCTGAGATTGAGAGTCAAGATGTCATCAATAGACTAAATAATGGTCTTCCTATCGAAGTCCACATCTTAATATTCAGATTCTAAGAATTTGTATTTTTCAGAATGTGACTAAATTAGGGAGGTTAAAATGTAAAGAAAAAATGACAAGTTTTCTGGGTATCCCAGTGTAATTAAAATAAAAATTCTTTTAAGAGGAAGGCAGATGATTCAGAGTTGAGAAATGTAAACAGCATTGATTGAGAGAAGCACAATGGTATCAGAGAGAGAAAGAGTAAGATACTGTGCTATTGGTTTTGAGGGTCAAGAATGGTCCCCTGAGGAATATGGGCAAACTTTCAAATTCAGAAAAAAGGAAGAAACAGATTTCCCCTAGAACCTCCAGAAGGTATGAAACCTTGATGACATATTGATATTAAAATTTCCAATGTAAGCACTTGTTGGAGGGTTCATTTGTGTTGTTTTAAGCTATTACATTCACAGTTATTTGTGATTAGCAATAATGCCAAAAGTTTATGTCACAATTAACTTTGATACAATGTTTTTGTAGAATTCCATCTATAGTAGTAGAATAGTGGAAGATTGTGATAGAAAATATGTAAAGTAAAAACATCCAAGATATGTAGTAGCAGACCCCAGAGCCTTTAAAAACAGAAATGACAGCCATAAACTTTTTTTTTGAGTAAATATTGGTGTTCTTTTAAGTGCCCAAAGTTAAGGCTGTAAATTACTATATGCCACTACACGGCTCTTCCTCTTTTCCCTCTGTGAAGGTTTGTCCACTAGAGCATAAAACTGTGAAGCTTAAAGCTAAAAATCAACTTGACCAGACTTACGGTGAGCAGCGATTTTTTTCAGATGTCAATCTTTACCCATCACAAGGGAAATGATTACCCTGTGGCAGATTGAGTATTGATGTGGAAAACAAAAACAAAAATAAAAAAGAATGTGCCATTTTTTTGAAAATCTAAACATTTTTTCTTCTTACGTTGAGTTTCATCTGGCTTTGTGATGAGTAAAAGCAAAATAAACATTACAAACAATACAATCATTGTTTACCAAGATAAAATAAGACTTCGCTAGATGTGTAGACTGCCTATAACTTTCTTCTTTTCCCTTTCATCTCCCAAGAAGTGGAGAAAGTCTGTGTCCATCTCTGCTCTCAGTAGAAAAGGGTTTCTTTAATAGATTTTTTTGTATATTATGAAAACAATATAAATTTAAATCCAGTGAGGATACTGATTTCTAGAGATACTACATCTATGTCCTGAGAAACGGTTTATAGCAAAAAAAAAAAAACCCTGTGGTCTACATGTTATAAAAGATCCTCCCATTTCAAACAAGGTCAGTGTTAAATAATTGGGGCTAAATAACTTATCTTGTACACAATTGAATCGATTCTGCTTGGACATCATGTGTGGTAGTGTTTTAGGTTCTGTTAGTCAAGTCCTTTTCACACACTTTTCTGATCTGTGTTATACAAAAATTGCATTGAAAGTTCCTCCATCGCCATCCATCTAGTATACCTATGGCAAATCACCATAGGGTATCAATAGTCCTAGAACACACATTTCTAAATATCACTCCCTTTTATTATTACTATCCCAATAAAAGTAAGTAGCTTTATTTAGATATTGAGTACCTTACTGTATAGAATACAAATAAACATACTTTTGTTTGCTGTTTTCTTGGTTGGGGTAGTGATAGAGACAAGCCTCCAGTCACTATAGATTGATGTACTTTTAAGGACAGTGGGGGGAGGAGGAAGTACTGTTATCTTTTCATTTCTCCTTTATTTTTTGCTATAGTAGGGACACCAAAAGAAAAATTTATAGTGTCATGAAGAATTCAGTGTGCATTCAAAAACTCCTGAGCTTTCATTGGAGGCCTATCGATGTACCTACTTCGGGGGCTCCATTAATGCAGAAGTACACAGGGTAATCCAGCTGTGCTTATTACCTGAGCAGTGGGGAAGGGTGAGGTCTGATCACCATTGTCTGTAAGAAACTAACCTTATTACTTTCTTCCTACTGGTTTTGTTGCACTCTGTCTATTGGTTGCCAATTAGACAAGCACATGAGAAGAGTAAATCCTTAGGTCAACTATGGTTATTGCAAGAACCCTTACTTGGGGACAAACGACCTAAAAGGCATATGTAAAGATAGAGGAAAAGGTTACAGAATCGATTATACCACTTCATTTCAGTTTGTGCAGAGAAAGTAAAATGATAATCACTTGTCCAGTATTACACAGTGAAGTGATACTTATATTCTAGAATGTTCTAGAGTTTAAGGTAAAGGTAAAAGGTAAAGGCCCTCCCGTTGATCTTCAATTTGCTCGAGCGGGCCCAGAGCCTGGCAAGCTACCGAGAGTATCTTGCCCGCATGGCAGAGCCTGGCAAGCTCCCATTGACGTATCCGATATGCCAAACACAGTAACAACAAAGTCTCCAATGGAGACGTTACTGGGCCATTCTAGAGTTTAGCAGGATATATTAAACTTCCTCTTTCTTCCTGTTTCTCTTCTCCTCTCCTTTACCATTTCCCTTTCTTTTCCTTTCTGTTCTCACCTAGACTTGCCTTTTACATTCACCCCAACAATTTTAAAAATATGAAGGGTGTATTACAAATTAAACTTCAAATATTTTTTTTCTACTAGTAACGGTAACAGCATTACTCCCTCCTCCATTCTACTACCAAGTTTAAGGAGAATGAATATCAAAAGATATAATCATGTTAAAATCACATTCTTATGCCTACTCATTTACACTACTGCTAATAATTCTTTCTATAAATTATATAATTTAATTCTCTCAGAAACACTCAACATAGATATTATTATGACAAATAGCCTCAATAACTAAACAAAAAAAACCACTAAAGTTCTCAGCACTTTATCCAATTCCTATTACTGATAAGAGGGAATTTAGGGGTTAATCCCCAAGATGAATCCAAGATTCATTTGTTTTCCAGTGTGTGTAAGTATCTGTGCTATCTTAAATACTTTCAATTCAGATTATTATTCCTTGATTTTTAAATTCATAGCATCAGTCTGTCTTTGAATATACCAAATACTAGTACTAATTGCATTTTAATTATTGTAGTCAGTAAATTTTAGATTTTTAATTACAGGCTGATGATAATTCTTTAAAAATAATGAAATGGAAAAAACATCAGAATAAGAACCATATGATCTGTATGTCCTTCGAGTTCTGTTCCTAACTTATATCATAGATCAGTTATTCACTATAATTGATACGAGGTTGATAGGAGGTTGGTATTGATTGATAGAAGGTTTTTGCAGAGACTGTGGTCTTAATTGGATATGGAAGTAGGTTAGGAAACACCATAAAGAATGACATCTGGGAATATTTTTTTTTATTATGTCAAACCTATATCCATCCATCCAGTCACTAAAGTACAGACAAAATTTCAAGGGTTTGGTTTTGGAAAGCTATATGTTAATTTGAGACCAGTCCTCCAGGAAGTTTAAACTTTTATTCCCTAGAAAAGCTGAACCTCAAGGCCCTTGAGAACTAGATAAAGTGATTTTTGTGAATATTTCAAGCATAAACAGAAAACAAAGGCAAATAAGTATTGTGTATGTTACATTTTTACCTCTAAATAATGATACTTACTGTTAATTAGCTCTTTTCCTCTGAAGGAGGTATTAATTGATATGTACCCGTTCGAAAGGAAATGAATTTCTTTCTTGCTTTACTGGGTAGAGATGGAAATGAGTTAAAATTAAACGATGTCTTAAATTTTGGTTTTATATTTAAAACTAAAGTGTGTGTTCAAAATAAAATCTTTAGGCCAAGTAATGTTTATGCCTGGGAAGTTGTAAATATTGTGTAAAAATTAACAATAAAAATACAAAGCACAGTTCATATTCTCATTTGTTTTACAAGTCTTTATAACAGAACATTGGATACAAATTAAATTCTAAATAGAAGATAAGCAGATCTTTGTAAATTCACTAGATAGTTATAGTAAAATTATATCCATAAAATTATATTCATTAATTCTATATAGCAATACTCCCCAAATCTTGCAACATAATAGAGCAATAAACAACAAAAATGGAAGATAAAATTTTATTTATCAGTCAAATATAATTATCTAGTATATAAAATTAATTATATTTAATTGCTAATTTATAAGATATAAACCTTAAAGCCTGGAACCATACTATCTATGCATATATCTCTGCATACATGTGTATGTTTCAATGAGAAAATGCCTAAAATTATTCAGCTATTTTGATGTATGCAAAGGTGAAATATGACAATTTAGTGATTCTAAATATTTCACAAATATTTTTTGGTGGGGAGACTTTGAGTCACACTGGACTATTGCTCAGGGCTCCTGTCTCTTTTCTCAGGGATTGTTTCTAGAGATGTTTGGCTTTCCCTATGTTCTGCCTGAGATTTTACCTGGGTTGGCAATATGAAGGAAAACAACTTACCACTCTACTGTCTCTTTAGTACCTACTCTTTTTTAAAAAAATAAAAATTGCATTTGAATTATTTACCTTTGAGTAAATAAAATTACAGTTCATAGATGAGTGAACCACCCAATCATTTGATGCTCTTGAAAAACCAGAAATGCTCTCCTGAGGAAGAAATTCTGCAAACAGACTCATGTATACTGCGAGCCTTCCCTGAGTGTCCAGCTTTATCAATCTATTCTGCAGATTTTGGATTTGTCTGTTGCCATGGTTATGTACTAACTTACTTATAAAAATATTTTTCATCTTTCTCAGTCTCTCTCAGTGTGAATCTTTAGATCAATAATATGTTACATATACCTAAAATCTTTCTTATTAGTTCTTTTCCTTTGGAAAAAAAAAAGCTTACTACTTACTACTTCTACAGATTTTGGTATAGAGAATGGTGGGAATAGAATATCCAAGATGAGTTTTCTAAATTAATTTTGGTGCTTCTGAAATTGGTCTTCCAATATGAGTAAACTTAAATCATATTAATTAGTTAGTCATATTAGGTAGGTAGTTAAGATTGATTTTCTGTATTAAAGAGAGTACTAATAGTTATGGTATATGACAAAGCAATAGATATGATCAAAATATGCTTAGATCATTATAATCACTTATAAGACAAGATTTTATGTGATGTCTTATATAAGACCTTTAATTGTTATTCATTTTTTTTAATTTTGGGTTCACACCCAGGTTTGACTACATGAAAGGCAAGTACCTTACCTGCTGTAGTGTTTCCGGCCCATATATCTTTGAATATATTTGACTACTTTATGAACATGATTGGCTTAAATGATGGAGCTTCAATTCTTGAAAAAGTAAAACTGGAAATATACTTTTGATGGTTCAATTACAATATAAGTTCAAGTTCCAATATTAGTGCATTTCTATGGATTTTTTGGTAAGTATCACTAAAATAATTGGGGTGGAGGCCAATTATTGGGCAGTTCTGGGAACTACTCCTGTCTCTATGCTTAGGGATCTCATGACCATGTTAAACAGTTCAGTAACATGCAAGGCCAAAGCTTTAAACCCTACACTATATCTCTGGTTCTATAAAACCAAACGTTTTTGGAAGCATTGAAGAACATTTTGAGGAACACATAATTTAATCAGACCTAAATCACCTAAAATAATAATGTGCATTATCCATGATGATTTTGTTTTTGTCCCGCATGCCAATAATTTTAATATTTTTAAAAGGTAAAAGGTAAAGGCCCTCCCGTTGATCGTTGATTTGCTCACGCGGGCCCAGTAACGTCTCCATTGGAGACTTTGTTGTTACTGTGTTTGGCATATCAAATACTCTCGGTAGCTTGCCGGGCTCTCCGAGTAGCTTGCCGGGCTCTCCAATTAACATTTTTAAAAATAAATTTACCTTTTGTTTGCAAAACTATTTAAATTTCATAATTTTAGCTTTACATCTTTTTAGGTACATGTGCTTCACTAAACCCACTTCCAAAGATTCAGTTACATTTTCCTTATCAAATTATTTATCTCTAGGAATTTTTGCTCCACTCTCTTCTGCTTCCTCCAGGGTAACCATCAGATTTTCAAAGTATAATAATTATATTTTGAGGATTTTTTTGTTGGTTTTGTTTTGTTATTCATGTATTATATGAGCAATGCTTTTAGTAATTGTCTTAACTTTCTGACTTATTTCTCTGAATGAAATATTCTCAAGTTCTATGTTATCATAAAGAAAAGTTTTATCCTTTAGGTGTCTAATAATATTCCATTGGAAATATATGTCACAACTACTTTATTCAAATATTTGTCAATGTGCATTGATGTAATTTTAACATTTTAAACTACTATGAATAAACGGCTATGAACAAATGGGTCCATCTATCCTTTAAAATTAATGTTTTAATAATATCCTTTGAAGAAATATCCAGGTATGATTTTGTTGGATAATGTATGTTAATTTTAGTTTTTATAAAATGGCCATATTGTTCTTTTATAAAGGCTGCATTACTTTATATTCCAATGGTTAATGGTCTTTCATTTTTTTTTGTTCCCCTATCTACACATGCTATTTCCAATGTTTTGGTTATAGGTAATCTCACAGGTATAGGATGATTTATTCTTTAGATTTTGATTTTCATTTCCCTAATCAGTGAAGTTTATCATTTTTGAAATGTGCCTGTAAATCATTCGTATGTTTGCAAGTATGTTTGTTCAAAACTTCTGCCTATTTTGTCATTCCGTTATTGTTGAGTAGTATGATAGGTATTATTCTGCTCTATTTCACTTTTTTGTCTTATAAAAATTGTCTCTTTAGTTTTCTTTGTTCATTTTGCTGGTGTGCCTCAAACGTATCTCTGTGTTCAGTGTCCAAGTATGCATTCCCTATGCTTCCTTCCATATACTTTGTGCTTTCTTTTTTTATATTGAAGTTTTCAATAAATTTTTTACATATGATATTAGGAATGAGCAAATTTCCTGCCTGCCTCTACCCACCCACAGTTGTTGATCAGTTTTCCCAGCACCATTTGTTAAACAGATTTCCTTCTATAATTATGTAGTCATGGCTTCTCTATCATATCTTAACTCCAATTACATGTGTCATTATTTCTGGGCTCTCAATTCTCTTTCATTTATCTATTTGCCATTTCATTCCGGTGCAATGCTGTTTTGATTATTATTGCTTCGCTATTAATTTATAGACATGTAGCAAGATAACTTCATATTTCTCCTCTCCCATATTTCTTTGCACATTTGAGGCCTAATATGATTTCATGCAAAATTGATATTTGTTTGTTCTACTAACTTGAAAATGTGATTGATACTTTATTGAATTTACTGTAATAAGTTCAAAATGAGAAGAAAAAGGAGAAAGAGAACAGAATCTCTTGTGCAAGGAGACAAATAAATTCAAAACAAGAAACAATAAAAATAATACTATTACATCAAAACATTGAAGTAGAAAAATAAAATAATCAGAATTTGTGTCGTGAAATAACAATAAGCACCAGTACAAAACAAAGACTTAAAGAGATGGTAAGTTGTGTATAATCCTCAGAGTCAAAAAATATTAGCAGACATTTTAGGAGAAAAAAAAAAGATTTAAAAAAAATCAAGAGAGTGAATTAATGGGGGAAGTCAATCCAAATAAAAGCCAATTAAAAATGCATTAAAAGGTAGCATAAATTAAAATAAAATAATAGAAAGCAAAATGTGGAATGCCTAGGACCAAGCAAATAGCTCAAATTTGATCTCGTGATTATCTCACATCTTGGCATGGTCATGGTTATATCTGAGCCTTGCCCAAGTGACTCTTGTTAGCCCCCAGCAACATTGGACCAAAGCGACAGAGATAAGAAAAATCCTAAAGACTCCACAAAGAGCTACCTGAAACAATTAGTAAATTTTGTTACGTGACTATACAAAACCAATATATAGGTCTGAGATATAGTACAAGAAATATGACATGAAACCTTTGCGTGTTGCTGACCCTGATTCGATCCCTCGCACAACACATGGTTCCTCTTAGCACTACCATGGCTCCCTGTTGAGCAAATACAAGGGATAGGTAGTAACTTGAGAATACTTCTGGGTATAGCCCACCCTCATATCAATATAAAAAACTACATTATATCTCTATATGCAAATTATAGGTTAGAGAAAAAATCAGAAAAATAGTTTATATAAAATTGTATTACAAAAGTTAAGATACCCTACCCAGTAGATAAGATAAACTTAGGAATGTTAAAGAGATACAGCGAAAATTATGACTGTGTTGAAAGAAATTAAAAGGTCTTAAGAAATGGAAGGGTATCTGATATTCATGAATTGAAGGGTATTTGATATTCATGGATCTGCAATTATTTATTGTTAAAATGACCATATCACCACAAATTACATATCTACTGTTTAATAAAGTAATGACTGGAAGGAATGAGATGCTAGAAGATGCAATGGGAAAATATGAAATTTAAATGAATAGGAGACCTAAATGCATGGTTTTTCCAACTATTTTTTTAAAAGACAATACAAAGTTCTCAGAACTACCACTGAGTATGTCATTGACTCATGGCATTTATGGTTGCCTTCTTCAAGATTAAGAATGGTTTTAATGTTTTTTTCAGCTTGTTGAGGAATTTATGCTTTTTAAAAAAATAAACTGTTTTATTTATGTTGAATGTACTATACCTATGCAGGTGATTTTATTCAATCTATGTAGATTTTTATTACAATATTTTCCTTACTAATGCAGATACTTAAGCATTTTCTCTTGATCACTATCATCTCATCCTGTTGTCCATCGGTTGCCTCGAGCAGGCACCAATCACGTCTCCGTCACCCTAGCCCTGAGGTTTTAAAAAGTGCCATATTAAGGATCTTTCAGGGTTAGTAGAATGAGACCCATCATTGTTACTGGTATTTGGCATATTGGGTACACCACAGGAAGTTTGCCAGACTCTGCCGTGTGGGAAGTTTACATTTGGTAGCCTGCCAGGTTGTCCAAAGTAAGTATGAAATAATAAGATGTCGAGGGGCTGCGAATGTGGCCGTGCGTTTCTGGGAGCTGGGTTTTATAGTCTCTGGGTCTTGGCCGTTGATGGGATTACACGGCCACACGGGTGGGGGGGGGTAGGGAGGGGGCAGTTAGTGGGTGTGATTCCTGCTTACTGGAAGATGGAGGATCTGGGTGGAGGATGCTCAGCCCCAATCCAAGCAGGCTTTTTGTTCCTCTGCCCCAGGACCCGCATGCCTTTGTTCCTCTGCCGGTACCTTCATGCGTGTGGAGAGTGGTCTCAGCATAGTTGTGACTGGTTCTGGAGGTCTTTGGCTGCCAGTTCTCTGCTCGGGGCAGGGAGGGAAACTCAACCCTGCCCCCTCCAAGGGGCCCTGGAGAGGACAGCCAGGCATGGGAAGAGGAGACTGTCAAGCATTTTCTAAAATGTAATATTCTTCACATAATAAGAATGTTTCATTTTTAGGATAAAACACACTTGTACACTTCTATAGGTCTATTCAGATTTTTTGTTAAATATTTAATAATTTTCTTCTCCTCAATTTTATTAAATCATAGACTTGTGAAATTTATCTCTTTTATGTTAATTTTAAATATATTAGCATAGGATTATTTACATTATTATCTTTAAAGTATGTGCCTACAAAAAAGAAAAAGATACAATTTTTGAAAAATATTTTTTCAACATTGATTTATAATTTTGTGGAATTTCACAGGAGTTTGGCTTCAATTGTTTATATTTTTATAGGTGTAGCCACCTCCACAGTAAATAAAGGTAAAAAGGTAAAGGCCCTCCCGTTGATCGTCAATTTGCTCGAGCGGGCCCAGTAACATCTCCATTGGAGACTTTGTTGTTACTGTGTCTGGCATATAGAATACTCTCGGTAGCTTGCCGGGCTCTCCGAGAGGGGCGGAGGAATCGAACTCGGGTCGGCCATGTTGGCCGCGTGTAAGGCGAACGCCCTACCCGCTGTGCTAAAAAATAAATATGTGGAATCACAGTCACGGTCATGGTCCTCCCGTTGTTCATCGATTTGCTCAAGCAGGCCCAGTAACGTCTCCATCATGAGACTTGTGGAATATAAAAAAATATAGTAAGGAAACAACAAATAGCTAGTCATCAAAATAGGAGCTTATAGCTATAGATGTGAATTGACATGAGTGGTGTGAAGGACTGGGAGGGAACCTTAGAACACTGGCAAAGGAAAGCAGGTATTGTAGTGATGGATGTGATGTTGGAATGATGCATGAATGAAAAATGTAATTAAAAATATTGTAATTCCTAGCAATTCAATAAAAATGTTAAAAATGTTCCTTTTTTTAACAACAGAAGAAATCAGTCACGCACAAATGAATAAAAAGGCAAGAATGTATGTGATATGCTCCAATAGAAATATATGCTGCTCAAATGGTATTTAAGATGAGTATTAAATGCAATTGTGAGGAAATCTGTGTGAAAATAATTCTAAAAAGAATAGTGTAGCAATCCAAAGCTCCTGTATTGTGCATTGTAGCTTGGTAGGAGTGTTAGTGAGCTCAGCCAGAGCCATACAAAGTCTTGAAGACCAAGATAAAATGTTTGGATCTCATTCAGGCACAATCTAATGTATTTTGGTAAAGGGGGAAATAAAACTCTTATGAAATCAGGTACCTTTGACTCATGATCGTTATTTGAATCATATTCTGCCCATAGAAATACACCATAAAGTACTCTGAACTCAGCAGGTTCTACTAAAAGTTAACTCCATATACAGTCTTGTGGAATTTGAAGCACATGTGGATAAAATCATATGGATACCTTTGACCTCCGGTCTTTTTTAGTATATAAAAAAGAGTAATTGTAAATGTGTCTAAAACTACATTGTGAATGACCTAAGCAAATGACCAGTCTGAAAGGTGCAGGTTCACCTTTCAGACAAAGGTAGATGCTCTGGTCTGAAAGAGTCCTTCTGAGACCTGTTCTCATGAACACTGATTTAATTTCCACAGCACTTCATTTGAAGTAGATGTAAACTGCTTCTGTTTTGTAGCAGAGGAAACACACACTCAAGGGTTTAAGGAATCTGCCTAAGTTTACACAGCTAGTAAATGTCAGAACCCAACCATAGAAAATAGCCATGAAATTACTGAGTCTGGCCCGTGGCTGTAAGCAGGCCACCTGACTGACTAGAGAAAGAGAATATGGGACAGGAAACACCTACTTGACCTTTGCAAACCCTTTCCTTATTAGTGTTCTCTGAAAACTATGCAATAGTCCTCTCAAGCAAAACCACTTATTTGTCTCTATCAAAGAGTAATCTCTCCTTACCCAAAGCAGCGCAGCCTCAGCAGTCAGAACTGATAACAGCTTCTGGGCAGTTTTGCTGCTGGGTTTTTTTTTTTTTTTGGCCAGGAGATGACAGAGTGAATGATTTATAGCAGCTCTGGAACCCTGATGAATTCAAGACCCAGAGTGGAAATTGCAAAGACTAATTCCCAGATAATTCAAGAGGAAGTGGAAGCTAGAAAAATTCCTGTTACACTCTGAAACTATTCTGTGAGGAATGAATTGAAAAACCTGACGGAAAAAATGGTCTCAGGTAGAGTGCTTCAAAGAATTTTATCTTCTACAGTTTTATTTACTCTTTGGGTATTAAACTATTACCCATTTTTTGAAATTAAAATTTGTCTTCCATTTGGAATAAAATTCAACTTTAGAAAAATTTAATCTGTCCTTTAACAAGACTAAATATCTGAGATTCAAATCAGAAAAACTATTGCTGTGAACTTGTGTGGTAACAAAGTGTTTTTGTTTTTTTAGCTGTTTGCTAAATTGGTTGTAGTACAGATTTTTCAGATTATCCAAATATGGTGTTTTCCCTTCTCTTAAAATACTCAACATAGTGAAGCATTTCTATAATGCAGAGACAAAAAGTCATGCTCCATTTTAGTTAGAAAACTTATTTTATGTTTTGTTGTTGTTCTTGTTGTTGTTTGGGGAATATATCTGGTAGTACTCAGAATCACTCACTGTGGGACTCAGGAGACTCTGTGTTCAGGGATAAAACCAGATAGGCCGTGTGCATGGCAAGCACTCTCCCCGATGTACTATTCTGCAGATCTGAGAAAATTTACTTTAATGAAACTTAATGCAAAATAGAGTTAGTGTCTACAATTTGCCAAATCTGATAGTTGTTGAAAATTCAGAGATGAATGGGATGTTGGTTTCTTTCTCACAAGGCTGGTCTGGACTTTCAAAGAGCAGGTGTGCAAATGTTCTCATGATTGTACAACAAGCAAAGCTCCACATGTTGTAGGGTCTTCTCATGTTTTTCAGCTTCTTTTACCTCCTTAGGAAGAAGCCATACAAGAATAACTTATTTTAAAATCAGAGGACAGCCTGAAATTCAGGGAAAAGGAGATTTGAGTGGAATTATTTTGGTGGTTCTTTATGGGTCTATATTTGATAGTGACTTGGAGTTAAATTCTACTTCTTCTAGTTCTATTTCCTGTCCCTATAACTTTTCATGCAGTTACCATGTTACTCCTTAGAGAGATGAGAAAAGACTAAAGGGAAACACAATCCTCATAGTAGGATTTGTCAAATATGTACTCAATTGGTTTTAGCTATGTAGTTGTCTGAAACTGATGCTGCTGTAGAAAGACTTGACTTTCTTAGTGATCCTACACCGAAAAATTTCAGTTATGAATTCTTTGATATGAAGGATGGCATTTTCTAGAGAGAACCCACAAAGATTCTGCACCCCAGCCTGTGCTGACCCACTAAGATGGGGCCTCACTATGTTTTATCTTGCCCTCACTACCACAAGACCCTCTCAGATGGTGTCTCTCTAGATTTCTACCTTAGATGCATCTCTCCCTTGTGACTCCAAATAAATTTCATCCTTTTTTGATGTTATTTATTCAAGTGAACTTTTCCCAATGCAGCCTCTTAATTTTCTGTTGTGCCAACTTCAGTCATCATCACCATTATCAGATGTCAAGTTTTAAGTGAAGTTGCATATAAAAGAGGTTTATGATAAAGTGTTAGATAACTAAAATCATAAATATAAACTTAATATGACACAGTTCAAAACTCAAGGAATTATAATAAAAAAACAAAAATGGTGTATGTAAAATACTCCACAAATAAAAAGAGATAAAATAACAAATTATAGCAAGTATTGAAGATCAAAATCGTCATAAAAAATGACTTTTTCCTTAGATATTTTGACAGCAGAAGAAATTTATCATTTTCTGGAGACATTGTTGATTGTCATAACAGGAAGGAAGATTTCCCCTGGTACCTAGATGAGGAAGGTAAGGATAGAGATACTGCTATATATCCTGAACAGAGTACAGTTTTCCACCCACCCGTTCTCCCACCCACCCTCAGCCAGCACATAATTTAGAACTGACATAAAAGTGTCAACAGTGTAACTGATGTGAAATCTTAATCTAAAATAATTCAATAGGGAGATAAGAAAATAGTGCTGGAGTTAGGCACAATCATGGCATGAGTCATTATGCCCTATTGGAGTTAAATCCATGTCATCACACAATCTGTGCTATCAGGTATAGCCCTGGAAGCCCCCATCAATATGTATAGTTTTCGAGGCTCCTGGGTACCACTGAAAGTGCTGACAGTCCCCAACATTGCAGGACTGGAGTTTCACAGCACTCCAAACACCTGTACTGAACCCTGAGCCCAGGAGACCCAATATTGATGGAGGTGACCTTGGGTCTACTGCCCACCCTTCATGATCCCCTTACTTCCTCAGCCTAATAGCACTGTCCTCTGATTGTTCATTGATTTGCTTGAGCGGGCACCAGTGACGCCTTCATTGTGAGACTTGTTGCTCCTGTTTTTGGCATATATAGAATACACCACGGGGACCTTGCCAGGCTCTGCCATAGGTGAAATACTCTTGGTAGCTTGATGGGCTCTCCAAGAGGGACAGAGGATTGGAACCTGGGTCGATCGTATGCAATGCAAACACCCTACCCACTGTGCTATGGCTCCAGCCCACCTCAACTTAATAAATAACCTAATAAATAAAATAACCTAATAAATAAAATAACCTAAAAAATAAAATAATCCAATAATAATACTGTACTGTACTGTCTTCCTGTTGTTCATCTATTTGCCCAAGCAGGCCCAGTAATGTCTCCATTGTGAGACTTATTGTTACTTGTTTAGCATATTAAATACATCACGGGTAGCTTGCCAGGTTCTGTCATGTGTGTGAGAAACTCTTGGTAGCTTGCAAGCCTCTCTGAGAGTGGCGGAGGAATCAAACCTAGGTTGGCCAGGACAAATGTCCTACCCGCAGGGCTATCGCTCCAGCATAATAAGGATAATGGTGAAAAAATGTAACTAAAAAAAGTGAACACAAGTAAGAGAATGAAGAGATAGATAGTAGGTAACCAAAGAAGCATATTTGGGGTGAAAAGTCATTAATAGATTGATTTAATGCAATCAATAGAAAAGATTTGGTTTAAAGGTATATGTCATACAGATATAGGAAAATAGAAGAATCTTAATATTCTCTTATTAGGAAAATACAAATCAGAAGAAAAGAGATTTCTCAAGCATGAGTAAAAATTTTATTAAAAAATTAAGAATATGATTTTGAGAGGATCTCAAGAAAGAGGAATCATTGTATACATATAAATTGGCACAGTCTAATGGAAAGCATTATATAAACTACTAAAAGTATTAATAATAAAAGTTAACATGATTCATTTATTTGCATTCTGGATTTTACCCCCAAATACAAAAACACAAATTTGAGAGATAAATTAAAACCAAATTTATTGCAGCAATTTTTATACTGAACAGGATTTGGAAACAACCTAATTTCCCACCATGAAATGACTGGATGAAGAAAATGTGTTATGTATACATATGTACTGTATAAATGTATATATGTACATGTGGGTCTCATTTTCCTGGCCCTGAAAGAACTCCCCCCAAAAAAGTGTTAAGAAGGATGAGCAAGGAGAGGTTGATAAAATCTCAGGAACAAACTAGGCTGCCAAAACGAAGGAATAAAATGACTGTCTGTACTTTTAGTGCATGTATGCTGGCATCAGAATCATCCATTGAGAACCTGATGGTGCAAGTGCGGAAGATAAATTATGGCATCATTGGTCTGACTGAAACAAAAAGGCATCGATCACATCACACCATTTTCAAAATTGGAGAAGAACTGTTTTTTTGAACATGTGACAAAAGAAGTGTCAATGGTGTTGGTGTCCTTGTCAACACGAAGTTGACCATGAGCATTGATTCATTTGAATGCCTAACAACCTGAATCAGATGCTTAGAGTTGAATAGATGTGGCTCACTGCCGGCAGTTTCTATCTTCATTGTCTATGCACCAATATCCAAATACAATGAAGAAGAAATTAAGACATTCTACATGCAGTTGGAGAAGTTCTATAAAGAAGACCACACCTTCTACAAGATCATTGTCAGTGATCATAAAGCCAAGATAGAACTCAGAAGATCAGCCAGAGAACTTCACATCAGGACACAAGGCTTAGAATGGAACAAACAGGGTGAGAGACTGTCTGAGTCCATCACATCAACCAAGACCATCCATGATAACTCACAGTTCCAGAAGGCCGAATCTAAACATTGAACATGGGAGTCCCCAGGTAGACAGTTCTACAACAAAATTGACCACATTATATTCAATCAATGCTTTTGCCTGACCGATGTTGCTATTGTTCAAAAATTCCAAACAGGATCGGACTACTGTCTTCTTTGCAAAATTCTACTTCATGAAACAGGGAGAAAGGGCTGCAAAATTTAAGATGAGAACTCCCAGAACAATCACAAACTAGGTGCTCTTTGGCACTATTGTGGCAACATGGGAAGATGCCATCTTTGACAACATTTATGAGGAATATCATTGACTGGTTCAGCACCTCCATGATTGTGCAAGGAATGCCAAGGGAAAGAAAGCCACAAAAAGATGCATGTCTTCAAAAACTCTCAAGCGTATTCACCAGCGTGGCTGAGTGGAAGCCTCTGGCAACCACAAGCTAACGTTTGAGCATGCAAAGCAATGCAGAGAAGCAATAAAGACCTTAAAGAGAGAAGAGCAGCAATGCTGGCTGATACAGTAGAAGCCAGGAAAAGCATTCACAACACCCGCCTGTCCTTCGCTAACTACAAGACCAAGATAACTGCCCTCCCACGTCCTGATGAGTCTATCACATCTCTCAGAAGGGCAAAGGTGAAGATTACCCACGACATCTACTTTGATCTCTTCGATAGCCACGTCAGCCTGCCCACATAGCAAATTCTTCAGGATGTATATGTCGTTCCCAATGTTCTCCCTTCCGAAATCCAGCATGCCATTTAGTTGATAAAGAAGCAAACAGTGCCGGTCCAGACAAGGTCAGACCCAAATAGCTGAAGAATCTCTCATCAGTATTCATCGATACATTGACTCGGCTCTTCACACACTACCTGTCTGAATGCAAGGTTCTATCGCAATGGAAAACCAGCAGGACTCTTCTACTGTACAAGAAGGGTGACATACATGACTTTGGCAACTATCGCCTGATCTGCCTGTTGTCCATCGTCTACAATCTGTTCACTTGAGTCATCCTGAATAGGATTGCCAGAACACTGGTTAAAGGACAACCATGCGAGCAAGCAGGGTTCCGAAAAAGTTTCAGCACAATTGACCATATCCACAAGGTAACCAAATTCACTGAGTTTTCTCAGGAGTTCAAGATGCCACTCTGTTTAACAATCATTGATTTAAAGAAGGCCTTTGATTCTGTTGAGACTGAAACAGTCATCGAAGCCCTAGCCAAACAGAGCATTCAAAGTCAGTACATTAGGATCCTCCCTGAGCTACGTTACAGATTCACTACCAGGATCTAACCATTCTACAAGGAAGTGATCATAAATGTCAAGAGAGGGTTTTGGCAGGGTGATACCATTTCACCAAAACTCTTCAGTGCCACCCATGAGAACATCATGCGACAACTGGAATGGGAAGGAATGGTGGTGAAGATAGACGATCGGTAACCACACCACCTCCACTTCACTGCTGACAGCATTCTAATAACACCAGTCCTTAGCCAAGCAGCATAAATGCTGGCCAGCATTGACTGTGAGTGTGGAAAGGTTAAACTGCAGCTGAATCTCACCAAGACAATGTTCATGAGTAACAGACTCGTTCCTGACATTCCATTCACTCTCAATGGAAAGAACATCTCTGAATGCAGCAGTTATGTGTATATACGTTGAGAACTCAACATGACGAACGATCTGGCACCTGAGTTGTGCAGGAGGAAGAGAGCAGCATGGGACGCCTTCAAGATCATCAAAGAAATAGCTAAGAGGATGAAGAATCTTTGGCTTCAGGCACATCTCTTTGACTCCACTGTTCTTACTGCATTAACATAAGCCTCAGAGACCTGGGCCCTACAAAAACAGGATGAGAACACTATACTGTCTCCCAAAGAGAAATTGAAAGAGCTATGCTTGGAGTATCATGATTAACTCAAATGAGAGATGGAATACAGTGTTCCAAACTCCATCGACAATCAAGAATCATGAATGCTGTCTCATTTGCCAAGGCATTAAAAATAATATGGACTGGACACATAATGCAATTTGGAGATGACTGCTGTGCCAGAGCCATTGCCAACTGGATTCCAGAGGACATCAAAAGATTGCATGGCCGCCCACCTATGAGATGATCAGACTTCTTCGTCAAGACCCTTAACAAACAGGTTGAGACTCTATGTATTCCTGGAACTAGCAGATGCCATTAAGCTACACTAGCACGTGACAGGGACAAATGGAGATGTTACTGGTGCCCATTTGAACAAATCGATGAGTAACAGGATGCAAGTGATCAAGTGACCAAGTGATATGTACATATATGCCTATGTGCATATATAAATAATATAATACTATACATGTAGATTTTTATTTATAAACAAGTGAAACGTGTGATGTTAAAATAAAATATACTTTAATATAAATAAAAGTATAATTTAATTCTTAAAGTAAAATCAGAAATTAAAATATTTGCAGAGGGGCTGGAGAGATAGCACAGTGGGTAGGGCGTTCGCCTTGCACTAGGCCAATCCGGGATCGATTACCAGCATCCCATATGGTTCCCTGAGTACTGCCAGGGGTAATTTCTGAGTGCAGATCCAGGAGTAACCCCTGTGCATCAACGGGTGTGACCCAAAAAGAATAAAAATAATATTTGCAGAGATAATAAGAGATCTGGAAATACAACCTTTTTTTAAAATTAAAGATGTCAGTTATACACAATTGTACTCAAAGACATAACAAGAATCATTTTTTAATTAATGAAGGACTTAATCTAATATTCCAAAAATAGCACTGCACTATTCAATACTAATTATTGACAACAATATTAACAGAGATACTTTCATTTCTTTAAGTAAACGGCTATATTGCTAAGACAACTAACGATTGTAAACTATCACAAACAATTGGATAAAATATTTAAAGAAGATTTTATTTGGAATAAAAGATCTTTTACAGTGAGAGAGAACGTGGGTACACTGGTAAAGGGAAATTAACACTGATATAATTGGATTGGCGTTGAAATATTATACACCTAAAACTCAACTTTGAAAATCACAGTTATTTAATTATATTTAAAAATTATTTTTAAAATAACTTTTCACTGTATCACTGTCATTCTGTTGTTCATCGATTTCCTCGAGCAGGCACTAGTAACATCTCCTTCATCCTAGCCCTGAGATTTTAGAAAGTGCCACATTCGAGGCTCTTTCAGATTCAGGAGAATGAGACCCATCATTGTTACTCATTTTTGGCATATTGGATATGCCACAAGGAGTTTGTCAGACTCTGCAATGTGGGCAGGATACTTTTGGTAGCCTTCCAGGTTTTCCAGAGTAAGAACTAGATAATAAGATGTCACGTGGCTGCAAATGCAGCTGCAGGCTTCCAGAAGCTGGGTTTTATAGACTCTGGGTCTTGTTCAGTGATGGGATTACATGGCACCGGGGGCAGTTAGTGGGTGTAATGCCTACATACTGGAAGATGGGGGATCTGGGTGGAGGAGGCCCAGTCCCAATCCGAGCAGGCTTGGAGATCTATGCACTGGGTCCCGCACACCTGGTTTCCTCTGCCGGTTCAAACATGTGGAGAGTGGTCTTAAGCATTGCTGTGGTTGGAACCAGAGGTCTTCAGCTGCCGGGGCTCTGCTTGGGGTGGGGAGGGAAACTCAACCCACTCTCCTCCAAGGGGCCCCGGTGAGGACAGCCAGGTGCAGAGGCAAGAGACTCTGTGGCCAAGACCCAGAGACTATAAAACCCAGCTCCTGGAAGAGAATAGCACAGTCTCCTACCTCTGCACCTGGCTGTCCTCACCGGGGCCCCTTGGAGGAGAGTGGGTTGAGTTTCCCTCTCCACCCTGACCAGAGCTCTGTCCGCTGAAGACCTCCGGTTCCAGCCACAGCAATGCTTAAGACCACTCTCCACACGTTTAGACGAGTCTCACACATGAAGGAATAGGCAGAGGAACCCAGCTGTGTGGGACCGAGGGCATAGATCTCCAAGCCTGCTCGGATCGAGACTGGGCCTCCTGCACCCAGATATTCCATCTTTCAGTGTGTAGGCATTACACCCACCAACTGCCCTTGGCACCGTGTAATCCCATCAATGGCTAAGACCCAGAGTCTATAAAACCCAGCTCCTGGAAGAGAACAGCACAGAATTTCCTGCCTCCATGCCTAGCTGTCCTCACTGGAGCCCCTTGGAGGAGGGTGGGAAGAGTTTCCCTCCTCACTCCGAGCACAGCCCCAGAAGCTGAAGACTTCTGGTTCTAGCCACAGCCATGCTTAAGACCACTCTCTACAACTGGCCAAGGAACCCAGGTGTGCGGGACCCAGGGCATAGATCTCCAAGCCTGCTCAGATCGCGACTGGGTCTCCTCCACCCAGATCCCCCATCTTCCAGTATTCAGGCATTACACCCATCAACTGCCCCTGGCGCCATGTAATTCCATCAAAATAAGTTTTAAAATATTTTTTTAAATATGAGATATTGCTAGATCAAATTTTGTTTACTAATATTAACCAATGCAATGTAATTTAAAATCATAGATTCAGAAGGTGTACAAAGAATGCTTTTATTCATTTTTTTTAAGGTTGAGAATGAACAAATAGTAATGTATCTGTCTGTATCAGTGCTACTGGCCTGGCCTGCCTAAAGAATCAATTCTACAAATTCCTGAATGTAACACCTTAGGAGTTAGGAACTACACCTATAAGTACTGAAAATTCCTTTGTTCTCCGATAAACCAGGGAAGGAGAATCAAAGTGTGTTAGATAGTAAGTTATATTTTATTCCTAATATCTATTTTTATCATTTTATGATTACTAAAACTTTAGGGCAGAGTCTCCTGCCCTCGTGCCTGGCTGTCCTCACCAGGGCCCCTTGGAGGGGGGCTGGTTGATTTTACCTCCCCGCCCCAAGCAGAGCCCCGGCAGCCAAAGACTTCCAGAACCAGCCACAGCCATGCTGAGACCACTCTCCACATGTCCGGACAAGCCTCGTGCATGAAGGAACCGGCAGAGAAACCCAGGCATGCAGATCCTGGGGCTGAGATCTCCAAGCCTGCTCAGATTGGGACTGGGCCTTCTCCACCCAGATTCCCCATCTTCCAGTAGGTAGGCATTACACCCACCAGCTGCTGCCGGCGCCAGGTGGTCCCATCAACGACAAGACCCAGAGACTATGAAATCCAGCTCCTGGAAGCATGCGGGAATCTTATTATCTCGTTTTTACTTTTGAGAACCCAGCAGGCTATCGAAAGCATCCTGTCCGCACAGCAGAGTCTGGCAAACTTCCCATGTCATACTCAATATGCCAAATATCAGTAACAACAATAGGTTTCATTCTCCTAGCTCTGAAAGAGCATTGAATATGGCTCTTTTAAAATCTCAGGGCTAGGAAGGAGATGTTACTGCTGCCTGCGTGAGGCAATCAACGAACAACAGGATGATTGAGATCATGATCGAAAACTTTAGCATCAGGAGACATAAATTTCTAAAAGAATCAAAAGTGTGATGATAGTAATTCCCTGTCAAATAAAATGGTGATGTTCCTGCTAATGAATAAAAATGAATATATCCTTCACTTCTAAACTAGGTTACCATCTGACTAGAAGTCTTTCCTCTTTAATTTGGTCTTCTTATTTAGAGGATCAACTTTGCAAAGTTTCTGGAACATAACTTATGCTGGATCAATTGTCATTTCTTTCTTACCTTAAAAATACTCTAATTATTTAGAGGAAACAATTTTATGTGCAAATATTGACAGAAAAATATTTTAACCAAATAACACTGATCTATTTTAATGACAAGTTTTATTTTTAAATGATAAGGGAGGGGACTGGGGTATTAGTACAGTGGGTACAAAGCTACCTTGCACTTGACCAACTTAGGTTTGATCCCTGGCACCCTGTATGATCTGTTGCCAGGAGTAAACTGAGCATTGCTGGGTATGCCCCCAAAGCAAAATAAACAACAACAAAATGATAAAAGAGAAATAATATTTATAAGTAATCATTAAGAAAGGAAAGAGAATTGCTTTAGCTATTCGTGGGGGCTTATTGTTCCATATAAATTTCAGGAGTGTTTGCTCCATTTCTTTGAAGAATGTCATGGGTATCCTTATAGGGATTGCATTGAATTTGTACAGTGCTTTGGGAAGTATTGCCATTTTGATGATGTTGATTCTCCCCATCCATGAACAGGGGATATTTTTCCATTTCCTCGTGTCCTCTTTTATTTCCTGAAGTAGCGTTTTGTAGTTTTCTTTGTACAGGTCCTTTACTTCCTTAGTTAAGCTGATTCCTAGATACTTGATTTTCTGGGGCACAATTGTGAATGGGATTGTTTTCTTGATGTCACTTGCTTCTCTTTCACTATTTGCGTATAAGAATGCATTGGATTTTTGGGTATTGATTTTATAGCCTGCCACTTTACTATACAAGCCTATTGTTTCTAGGAGTTTCTTGGTAGAGGTTTTAGGGTTCTCTAAGTATAGTATCATGTCATCTGCGAATAGTGAGAGCTTAATTTCTTCTTTCCCTATCTGGATGCCCTTAATATATTTTTCTTGCCTAATCGCTATTGCAAGTACTTCCAGTACTATATTGAACAGTAGTGGAGAGAGTGGGCATCCTTGTCTCGTCCCTGACCTTAGGGGGAAGGGTCTCAGTTTTTCCCCATTGAGGATGATGTTTGCTGTAGGTTTGTGGTAGATGGCTTTAACTATATTGAGGAAAGTCCCCTCTATCCCCATTTTGGCGAGGGTTTTCATCATGAATGGGTGCTGGATCTTGTCAAAAGCTTTCTCTGTGTCTATTGATATGATCATATGATTTTTATCTTTTCTTTTGTTGATATGATGGATTATGTTGATTGATTTCTGAATGTTGAACCATCCTTGCATCCCTGGGATGAATCCCACTTGGTCATGATGTATGATCTTTTTGATGAGTTGTTGTATTCTATTGGCTAGAATTTTGTTGAGAATCTTCGCATCTGTGTTCATCAGGGATATTGGCCTGTAGTTTTCTTTTCTTGTGGTGTCTTTGTTTCCTTTTGGTATTAGAGAGATATGGGCTTCATAGAAGCTGTTTGGGAGAGTTTCTGTTTTTTCAATTTCCTGGAAAATCTTGAGAAGAAAATGGGAGGAATCAACCTACCTAACTTCAAACTCTACTACAAGGCAGTAATAATTAAAACAGCATGGTACTGGAACAAAGGCAGAGTTGCAGACCAATGGAACAGAGTTGAATATACTGACATCTCCTCCCAAACATATAATCATCTAATCTTCGATAAGGGGGCAAGAAAAGTGGAATTGAGCAGGGAAAGCCTCTTTAATAAATTGTGCTGGCAAAACTGGACGGCTACATGCATAAAAGTGGGCTCAGATCTCTGCCTAACACCATGCAAAAAAGTAAGATCAAAATGGATTTATGACCTCAACATCAGACCAGAATCCATAATGTTTATTGAAGACAAAGTCGGCAAAACTCTCCATGATATTGAAGCTAATGGTATCTTCAAAGATGTCACGCCACTGGCCGAGCAAGTGAAAACAGAGATAGACAAATGGGACTATCTTAAACTAAGAAGCTTCTGCACCTCAAAAGAAACATTGACCAAAATACAAAGACAGCCTACAGAATGGGAAAGGATATTCACCAAGTACACATCCGACAAGGGATTGATATCAAGGATATACAAGGTGCTGGTTAAACTCCACAAGAAGAAATCACCCAACCCCATCAAAAAAATGGGGTGAGGAAATGAACAGAAACTTTCGCAAAGAAGAAATTCGAATGGCAAAAAGGCACATGAGAAAATGCTCTACATCACTAATCATCAGGGAGATGCAGATCAAAACCACAATGAGATATCATTTCACACCACAGAGACTGGCCCACATCGACAAGAACAAAAGCAACCGGTGCTGGCGTGGATGTGGCGAGAAAGGGACCCTCCTTCACTGCTGGTGGGGATGCCGGCTGGTCCAACCCTTTTGGAAAACAGTATGGACGACTCTCAAAAAGTTAGAATTTGATCTGCCATTTGACCCAGCTATAGCACTCCTGGGAATATATCCCAGAGAGGCAAAAAGGTATAGTCGAAGTGACATCTGCAATTGTTTGTTCATTGCAGCACTCTTTACAATAGCCAGAATCTGGAAAAAACCTGAGTGCCCAAGAACAGATGACTGGTTAAAGAAACTTTGGTACATTTACACAATGGAGTACTATGTAGCTCTTAGAAAAGATGAAGTTATGAAATTTACATACAAGTGGTACTACATGGAAAGTATCATGTTAAGCGAAATGAGTCAGAAAGAGCGGGATAGACACAGAAAGATTGCATTCATCTGGGGAACATAAAGCAACAAAAAGGGAGAGTAACACCCAGGAATGGCTGAGATTAATACCAGGAATTTTGCTCCATGAATGGAAGGCCAGCCACAGGCTCTAGGTGAAAAGGAAGCTCAGATAGAGAAGAGAGCACCAAATAAAGGGTGTTGTGAGGACCCTCCCAGGGTGGGAGAATCACGCTGAAAGTAGTCTATAGACCAAACATGATTGCCACTCAATGCCTCTCTTGCAAAACACAGTACCCAAAAGAAGAGAGAGAGAACAAGGGGGAATACCCTGCCACAGAGGCAGGATGGGACGGGGGGGGGGGATGAGGGGGGGTGCTGGGACCCGTGGGGATGGATGACGGGCACTGGTGGAGGGATGGGCACTTGATCATTGTATAACTGAAACCCAAGCACAAAATTTGTGGGCCTATAACTGTGCCTCATGGTTTTTCACTAAAAAAATAAATAAATAAATAAATAAATAAATAAAAGAAAGGAAAGAGAAAGAAGCTAGCTTGAAGCAATTCCTAATGATAATTCTTTTCTGACCCATTGAAGAATGCGAAGATGTGACTTTTCAATGATCAAACTTAATTTTCACTTAATATTAAAAATTAAAAATTCATTGAATTTGTTCAATCTAGTGTTCATATTCTTTTGTAAATGTAGGAAAGCCACAGGGACCAAAACTATAATAATTTATTCAAATTCTTAAATAATAGAAAAAAATATGTAATTATAGTATTCATTAATAAAGATACACTATATTTTGCATAGACGAGCACATGAGAAGAGTCCCCATGAGTTATTGGACTATAGAGATACAAAATTTTGTATATAGTAATAAGAGCTGAGGATGCATATAAATAATCTGGGGACAAAGGTGAAAAAGTCTATTAAAACAGCATGTGAATCCCAGATGTAAGAGTATTGTGTAATCTTGGATATCTTTATGAAAACATGGTCGCTTTTCTTGCTGAAAACTATAAAAGTAGCATTTTTCTCTTATCCAATCACTTAAAGAAAAATATATTTTCTAGATTTGCCCTATAATTTGAGTAATTTCTAAATGTTTATGAATCCATTGTGCAAATAACAGTTTATTCTAACCATTCTTGATGATTACTTGGATGATTTGTTTATTTTTATTTGAAAGATTAGAGCTGGAGTGATAGCACAGCTGTAAGGTGTTTGCCCTGTGCGCAGCCAGCCCGGCCGAGCCGGATTCAATTCCTCCACCCCTCTTGGAGAGCCCGGCAAGCAACCAAGAGTATCTCGCTCACAAGGCAAAGCCTGGCAAGCTACCCCTGAAGTATTCAATATGCCAAACACAGTAACAAAAAGTCTCAAAATGGAGATGTTACTGGGTCTGCTCGAGCAGATCAATGAACAACAGGAGAACACTGTTAAAAGATTGGTCTGAAAAAAAATTTTTTTAAATGTCCCAGCTTGTCATCAATCTTTATATATGTTTTGGGGACTAGATATACATTTCTTCTTTCTATATGGAAAGCATACTACTTTGGCTTTGAATGCCTATCATGCAATATATAAAGTTTTATTAAATATACAGGGCTTTTTAAAATTTACTATCTTGGTTTTTTATATTAGTTTAATTTTTTTTACTTATTTTCTATTCATTTATGAACTACATCTCAAAGTTGTTACTGAACTTTAATAATCATTTAATATTATTAAGATTTTATCTATTGTTTTATTTCATTGCTATTTGGATCCTTATACTTATTTGTATTGCATGTAAGACTTAGAATTTGTCTTATCTAATTGTAGAAATAAAATTTTTATTTTCAATGCTTGATTTATAATTAATTTAGAGAGAACTGACATTTCTGTGCTACAGAGACATTCCATTACAGCACACACACACACACACACACACACACACACACACACACACGCACACACATTTATTTCTATTGACCTCATCTACTCTTTTGCTCTCTAGGAGGTTTTTTTTTGTTTGTTTGTTTGTTTGTTTTTAGTTTTTGAAACACACCCAGCAATGCTCAGAGCACACTCCAGGTTTTGTGCTCAGAAATCACTTCTGGTGGTGCTTGGGGGACCAAATGGGATGCCGAGGATTGAACACAGGTCGGTCGCATACAAGGCAAATGCCTTCCCTGTAGTGATATCTCTCTGGCCCAGGAGTTGTCTTTTTAAGTTTCTGTATACAGTTGTTTTGCACATTTGATTATAATTTTTCCCAGAATTGTTTATTTTCTTTTGATTTGTTTTTGCCATTTTTTTCTTCTATTTTGGGGGCCACATCCTGCTCTGCTCATGCTTTACCCCGGGCTCTGTGCTCAGAGTAACTGGGATGGGTCAGGTGCAAGACAACATATTAACCTCTGTACTATCTCCGCATATCTTTTGTTGTATCTTAATTGCGAAGAGGTATTTTTATAATCATTCTTTTCTAGAAATTTGGAAGTTGTACTTCTATTCAACTTTAGATAAAAATTTACTTATGACACACTTAGTTTTACTAAATAACCAAATATTTTGATTGTAAATGTAGGGTACATAGTGTATTTTCAAATGTGGGAGAAAACTTACTCTCTGCACCATTTTAAATGTATTAGGATACTATAGGAAGTTTTTTATTTTTAAAGTTTGCCTACGTTCAAAGACAATATTTAGGTTGCCTCAAATTGATCTCTGGTGTAATTCAAACAAAAGAGGTGATTGGGTGGAGGAGCTATTCACTGAGGCAGAAACTGACAGATGAATGACATGTTTGAAAAGAAGAACAAGGAAAATTTTCGATAGTAGATTGATGCTGCGTAATATACTTTGCCCCTTTCTCAAAACTATTTGGATTCTGATTGCATATTTTAGCCTATGTAAAGAACGTAGCACTGTCCTCCCATTGTTCATCAATTTGCTCAAGCGGGCCCAGTAACGTCTCCATTATGAGACTTGTTGCTACTATGTTTGGCGTTTGACATATCAAATATGTCACACAGAGCTTGCCAGGTTTTGCTGTGTGGGCGATATACTCTCGGTAGCTTGCCGGGCTCTCCAAGAGGGGTGGGGGAATCAAACTTGGGTTGGCCGTGTCTGCTGAGTGAAAAGCAAACACCCTACTGCTGGGCTATCACTCCACCCCACATAAAGAATATAAGGTTGAGTGCTTCCTTTATAGTTATTACCACTAAGGCAGTAATTTGATATATGGGAAGAATTTCAGAATTATAAAAATAAAGGACTGAGAAGGGAATTTTAAGAATTCTAAGGCAGTAATGGGATAGGAACAGGAGGTATAGATTATAATGAAGACAGAGAATAAAGGACTCAGGTTTTCTTACCTCTGATTTATAATTCTTAAAAAAAAACCAGCAGAATCTGAAATACAAAGTAAGTGGAAATGTGTTAATTAACTAAGTTTGTGGGTGTGTGGGCAAAGCAAATTTTCAAAGTCAAGGCAAATTCTAAAATTGTGTTGCTCATTTAATTAATGAGAAAATTGAGCTAGAGAAAGTGGTGCTTATATTGGCACCTCTAGGAAAAGAGCACCCTCTGCAAAAGAAGCCCTGGTTCCATATTCAGGAGTAAATACAGCCTCTCTCATTCACTGTAGATGTTCTTCAACGCCCAGCCAGCATGATCACTTTGACAGCTAGCTATTTAAGTTATCAGCAAGCAAGTAATAGCCCTTCTGTTCAGTCAAAACAGTCAGATTAGTTGTATATGTAGGCACAACCTACATTTGCCAAGATTTATGATGGGGAAAGGGTTGAATTAGAAAATATAACAATAACTCCCTGTGTAGGAAAGATGTGGCATCTGTCTAAGGTGGAAGCACCATGTGTTTATTGAGTGGGGATAGTCACTGGAGCTTGGAATAGCTTGGAAAGAAGCAGATTATGTGTACTTCAGTTCAGTGCTAAAAAAACATACAATTTTGGAAACATTTATGGAAAGGAAGAAAAAGTGAATTGGGAAGCTAAAATCCTTAGTAAGAAATGTGTGTCAACCCATATTCAAAAACAATTGTATTTCCTTTACACTTTGGTGCTTTTTTGCTTGATGTAGGAAAATATCTACAAGGGGACTTCAAAAATAGGGCACTAAAACATCTACAAGTGCACTTTAAAGAAGATACAAATTGCTTTTTGAAATGTGATAAAACACCACATTGCTAAAATTATACATAATTGTATTCTTTAGGCAGACCAAAATTTAATTAAATAATATATGCACAAACCCTTCCTTTCAGTCAAAATAAAGCGACAAATACACTGCCATTTGACAAATCTGTGTTACTTCCTATCTAAAGGACTGCTAACCTGTAATAAAATCATTTAAGATATTAGATTTAATATTTACTACTCAAGTGTTTTTATATTATTCTGATATGATTCACAATATTGCACCACTATTCTTTTTCAAGTGTTAGCTAGTCTGTGTTTGGTAGTTCTATACTAATGCTTGATTTTCCAGTGAGTCTTCTCACTGGAAGAAGGTACTGAACAAGCTGTGTTGACATTGATATGGCAGTTATTTCTTGGACACTTAATTTTTTTTCTTCTTCAGTCTTCCTCCCCACTTTGTCTAAGTTAAATTCTCAGCACATGATTCATGGGGTCTCTGCCTGTTTTTCTGCACTGGTAACTTCACAGGGAATTAACTATTCTTGCTAGTAGTCACCTCACAGCAAGGGTTATGTCTGCAACTTTTACTTTCCTTCTCTGCAGCCAGCACAGGAGGCACTGCAGCACTGTCCTCCCTTATTCATCGATTTGCTCAAGCAGGCACCAGTAACATCTCCATTGTGAGGCGTGTTCTCACTGTTTTTGGCATATCAAAAACGCCACGGGAATCTTTCCAGGCTCTGCCATGTAGGTGAGATACCCTCAGTAGCTTGCCTTGCTCTCCGAGAGGGATGGAGGAATCGAACCTGGGTCAGCTGCGTGCAAGACAAACATCCTACCCTCCTTGCTATCGCTCCAGCCAGGCACAGGAGGCAGTTAAGCAAAAATTTAGAGCCACTGAATATTGTACTGCTTAGTTTACAGCTGTAGAAAATTTAGACTGAAAGTACAGTTCCAGTTCTAATCACTAATATTAAGTGATTTTTGAGTTTCTAATGAATATCTAATTGGAGCAAGTGTTTTCTTCACTAACAAATCATTACAGCATTCCAAACACATTTACACTAATTAAGCAAAACCGTTCGGCTAATTATAATGCAAGGCAGGACACAGTGGATTTCTATAGAGAAGACACTTCTTCAATGCTAGGGAAAGAAATTTTCTCTCAGGAACTTTCAGGGCCATACCTGTTAGTACCAGTCACACAAAAGGAAATTGACCACTGAAGGGTCTATGCATTATAGATTGCTAGGAGTTTCTCTACAGGGATTATTCTCAACTCTACTTTGTTCTTTTTAAAAGCAAACAGATTATTTTGTAGTATGTTATGCAATACCCTGAAGCAATCTTTTTTTAAATTTTCGAGTTAAATTATAAGCATTATCAATATAATTATTATATGATACAAAAAGATATTTTCATTTGTATAAAAATAAGTTTGCTCAATTCGTTGACACGTCTAAAGATAGCACATACTCAAGTGGGTCTCCTAAACATTTGCCTAATACAACAAAACCATCTTGTTGTAATTTAGGGGACAAAAATTATGTTGGTTTTGGATTAGTCTCCCCTAAAATATATAGATAGTTTTCCCCCCAAATCTTCAGAACAAGTTTTTTTCCAATATGTGTTCCCTTAGTTTGGAGAATAAAGGTTGACTAGGTGCCTATGGAGACTCTATTATCATTTCCTTAAAGAACACAATTTACTTGGATTTACAAATGTCTCCAAAAATCACCTTTTTAAAAAATTTTCAATCTTTTCCATTTCTTTTCACTTTGTTGCTGTTGTGTGACAATCCAGAGTTGAACATGCTTGACTGTAGTGCCTGCATACTAAATTGTGGTGCTCACCAAAGCTCGCACAGTTGAGTACAAAGCTCCCACATTCGTTTGTTATGGTGCTTCCATGGGGCCATGCACCATATTTTGAGTTGTGGTGATCACACATGTGCTCATGGGATCACATTCATAGAGCTGTCATGCTTGTAAAGATTTTGTTCATGGATCACTGTGGTAAGAGTATATGCAATAATCAATGAGAAAGACTCACACTTCCTGGGCACAGTGCTCACATATATCTTAGTTGTGATGTTTTGTAGGGGATGTACACTCCAGTTATGTTGCTTACATGGGCCTGGTTGATAATCACACACTCGTGTGACAAAATTCTACCTCTACATGTTTGTCTCACCTGAAGAGAGTCTTCTCTGACTTATAGGTGATTACTGCGTCACTCCAACCCCATCCTTTGCAATGGGGTTGATGAGGTCATGATTTCAATCCTTGGTACCCCACGACATGCACAAACATGGTCCCTGAAACTGCTATTTGGAACTCTCAGCATTGTTAATGTGTCTGCTTGATATTTTAAGTACTTTACACAATTTGAGGGGAATTGGTCATCTGATCTCTCATTTAACTAATACACTCTTCACTTAAAACAACTGCAATTTTTTTCAGAGATTCCAACTCAGAGAACACTGCCTAATACTTTTTTTTTAAATGGCCATGCATAGCTAAGCAGAGGCTATCACCTTTGTAGGCATATGATAATTTTTGTCTTCAAATTTCAAAAATTAGACTATTAATTTAATGCTATCAAGAGTTGGAAAGACATTGTTATAAAAATACGAAGTTTTATTTTCCTTAGTATTTATTATAGAATACCATTTGCTCAGTTTTATTTGGTAATGAAGTTAATTAGTATATGGCTGACCAAATGTTAAAGCAAATTTATGAATTATAAGGTATAGAGTTCATAATACACTTAAAAAAACTTTTAGCTATTACTTATGCTACAAGCAAATGAAATTTACTTTGACCCTACTTTATTTGAAGGAATAATTTGAGCTTAAATAAATTCTAACATCTTAAAATCTGTTCCACAGTCTTAGGTGATCTAATTGCTACAAAGATTTTAGGTATGAAACTTCTTTGTCTTTGTGTCTTTATTGTTCACTCTGTAGAATAATACTGCTGTCAGATTCCACTTATTTGTAATTACAAGTGAGATTTTCTTTAGTCAGCACTCCAGAAAATGCTACATTTATTATTATTTGCTATCTGATTTTCCCTTTTTATTTTAATAAATTGAGTTTATGAGTCATATTTTTCTATCTATCTGATATTTGGAAATTGTAGGACTTGGAACTAGTTTTAATTTAATTATATTTACTTTTCTCTGACTCACCTGGAGACATGTGCATATAAAAAGTGTTTGCCTTCTTCCTTCTATGTTCTGCTGGTTCATTAGGAAAAATATGATGTGGGAATCTCTTTCTCCCAAGCTATTAGGGGAAAAAAGGACCTAATGCATGAGAGAGAAAGTATATGTAAAGTGAGCATTTTTACATAGCATAGCAGTAGGGCGTTTCCCTTGCACGCAGCCAACATGGCCGCCCCGAGTTCGATTCCTCCGCCCCTCTTGGAGAGCCCGGCAAGCTACTGAGAGTATCTCACCCGCATGGCAGAGCCTGGCAAGCTCCCCGTGATGCATTCGATATGCCAAAAATAGTAACAACAAAGTCTCCAATGGAGACGTTACTGGGCCCGCTCGAGCAAATCGACGAACAACGGGAGGGCCTTTACCTTACCTTTACCTTTTAAACTTTTGTTAGTGAGACACCATGAGTGATATTTATTTTCACTACTGCATTGTGTTGTCAGAAGCATCTTTGCACACTTTAAAATCAAGAAAGCATGTTGCAGAATGAAAAGTGCTACTCTTCATAAAATCTGTAGGGATTCTGTATTCATTCAGCTCTACTTATATGCCAATCAATTACCCTCTCCTTGTCAACACACACACACACACACACACACACACACACACACATACAGAGAAACAGGGAATAAAGTATATTTATGTAAAACATTTCTACAATACTTATTAAAACTAAAACATATAGAGAAAGATGATAGTAAAAATGTAATTTATACAAATGTAGTTGATATTGTTAAATTTATATGGCTTCTCATGTACAAATTATTAAAGATTCTACCTCAATGAGGTTTTAGGGTTTATAAACTTCCAAGTGCCTAATACTTGATACTCAGCATGTTCACAGAAAATAATGATATATTCTCTCTTAAAAAGACCCTCAGTTGGTTAGGTACTCTAGACAATTTCTTTTTCAAATATAAAAATATTCCCTGATTTTATATTAAAGATTAAGTGGTTGACATTCACTTGTTCATTTTAGTGACCCAAAAATATCATGATTTGTTATAAAGAGATTGAGGAGGTATATATGTCACAGAGACCAAAACATTAGATATTTTAATGTTTATTACAAATTATGTTTCTAAAATAATTTTAATACTTCTTGTATATGTGGATTATTGCAAGCTTGAGTTCATCGCCTATTTGTATGTCACATTTTATGTGTATAGTAAAGCTTTCTAGAGAACTGATTACACATTACAGATAGTTAAGAGAAAGATAACATTATATACAATGTAGCAAGGAAATATTTTATTAGAACAAGAAAAATAAAGAGTTAGGGGATACATTTGTGTGTACATGTGTTTATAAGGTAGACATGGTTCCAAATATGCAAACTATGCCTTCTACAAAAACAGATGCCATGTGTAGCCTTTGGAAAATATAGAAGAAGTAATAAAACAGCATAAGCAGAGGCATGTAATTTTATAAAGTATCTGAATTCAGGGAATACAAATATCAAAGCAGAGGTCATATCTTGTTTTTCTTGCTTCTGTGTTTGTACTGAATAAATATTCCCTGGAAAAGAAAAAAATGAATAAGTAATCCTATGCATGCTTGTACAGAATAAAGATAGGAGTGATGTGTATATAACAACTTACAGTGAAAACATTTAACAGAGTAATAATAACACAATGCTACCTCTAAATCTTAGAACATAAGAGGTCTTTTGTCCAGGATAAAGTTTAAGAGATATCAGATGTTGGTAGCAGTCCAGTCTGAGGACATTACCCTTTACCATTGTTTCAGGATCAGATTAGTTTAATGTTGAAATAGTGCTGAATGGAACTCTTGTCCTGCTGCTTGGAGTTTTAGGAGACTTAAGCTAGGAACAGAAGAGACCGCATATGTTAAGTAGGCTCATAGGCAAAACCTTGTATGAAAAGGAAGGCAATGATTATTAAAAGATTGGGGGTTACTGGGAATTGTGACTGCCATGGTTATTGAAAGACTGGGTTTACTGAGAATTGTGAGTGTCATGGCTAATATACTTATTAATAATTTATTTCTTAAAGATCTCTATTAATATGTTGTCATAATTTCACTTATAGTAATCTTTTTTCAAGTGAGCACATTAAAAATGAGGTGCTAGGAAAAACAATTTCTGGGTCGGAAAAAATCCAGAGTTCAGTGCATTGCATGTGTTGTCACATAACTACAAATCTCTACTAAGTGTGAAGAGCCTTGAGGAAAAGGATGTCTTTCCAGTTTAGAAGTTATCTGTATCTTATAAAGTCCTGGCAATATCCTATGTTTGGTAAACATTTGGTGGATGTGAATATGAGCAAAAGACTGTGGTTCTTATTGATAAAGATTTTATTAGTCAATTCTATACTATGTGAACACTATCATGAGGACATTTTTTAAAATTTATTTATTTATTTATTTATTGCTTTTTGGGTCATACCCGGCGAAGCACAGGGGTTACTCCCATTTCTGCACTCAGGAATTACCCCTGGCGGTGTTCAGGGGACCATATGGGATGCTGGGAATCAAACCCGGGTTGGCCGCGTGCAAGGCAAACTCCTTACCCACTGTGCTATTGCTCCAGCCCTGAGGCCGCTTTTTTTCTTTAAATAAGTTTTTGGTACAATGCTGTTCAGATAAATAAATAGAAGTTAAGGACATTTTTTAGAAGGCATTAAAATGAATCTCTTGCCATGTATGCTCAGTTAATTTTATTTAATCAAAATTGCTAACCACATATTGAATCACCTATAAGCATTAGTAATTGGCCGAGGTTCTGTGGCTTCAGTGATGGATATTTGAGCTGCACATTCAAAGATCTTACCATCAACAGAAAAAAATAATCGTCTTATTTTTTTTCAAAGTATAGGTGGTTCTTTTATACTTGTGTATTTAGAAGTTAAAGAGAGGTGTGAGTCTCTCTGTAAAACTCAAATAAAATTTTCTCAAAGATATGCTATTGATTCAAACCCCATACATCAGAAATCTTACATGGAATTTCAGAGCTGAGAATGAAATCTACTTTCAAGGGACTTACAAGTATTGAGTCACTTTCACCAGAAGAAGGGACAACCAAGGAAGAGAATATAGAGATTGAGAAAATGAAGAAAATTTTATCAGAACTCTGTTGCCTTTTCTTTAATCCATAACAAAGATTGAATTTCACAGTTTTATTCTGATTTTTCGCATCAGGAACAAATTCTCTAACATTATAGTTTTACATATTATGTCATAAATTTGCATAGTTACAAAATAAATAGTTTCAAACAATTACTCTGAAATATAAGAAACACTGGCATTCAATTCTTTATAAATAACTTGTTCTGGAGTTATTATATAGACTGAATATATTTGTTGTTCATTTTTTTACATTATTTTTAGGCAATTATGTTTTACTGCCAATTTGGAGGGTTTGCTTTATATAATCATTGAGAACAAGCATAGTGCTAAATATTTTAATGAGAATGTTATCAAATGAGTCAAATTTTTCTTGTCTTATTATAATCAAATCATTTTTGATATGTAAAATTTGTTAAAACATATTTTCATTTATGCTAAAATATTTAAATCCAGGAAGCTTTCCATATATAATACTGCATCCTAATAAGGTTGACATTTACAAGATGATAACATTTTCTTGGTTATTTTTTAAGTACTTTTGATTTTGTCCCTAGAAGATAAATTAGCTAAGTTCAGACAAACTATGTTTAGGTGTTTGGCTTAATCAGGTGCTCCATCTAATCTGCAATATTGGGAGGAAGTTTAGCCACTGCTCCAAGTAGACGGAGTGTCAAAATGAATACAGATTTTGCTATAATTTGCAAATAAGCACAAAATTAATCTAGTTGACTTAATCAGTAATACAGAATAACATTAGCATTTCGAGTAATTTTATTTTGATTTGCAGAATTCATTGGCAATGTAAAATAGCAATTTTATAAATCCTCACTTAAATAAATGGCAAAGGGAATTTAGTTTGCAAATTAATAATGTTTTGTTGCATAGACAATTTAAGGCTTTGTCTGTTTCTTATTTCTGTACAGGAAAAGTCCACATTCTAAATTAAAATAACTTTTTACTGTTTCAGAGGGAGTTTAAGATGCGCTGCTTGACTGAAGAACTGATAATGATTCAAACACTTCACAGGGAATTGAGTTATTGCTGTGACTTCTTCAAAAAGTGCACTTTAACCAGGTAGTTTACATCTCATTACCCACACACCTTATCTTAGTATTTTGAACTAAGAGGCTCCCGTAATTAGCATCAGATACTGTGGTAAAATAACCACATGAAGAAGTCATATTCTGAGCTACCATTCAACATTCACCTTTGCTTTTTTTTCTTTTAAGCCACTTTGTAAATAATCATGTCTCCATGAACGTTTAGTTTTAATTTATTCCAATTTTCTCATCTAGGCTTTGGGTTATCTAATTAATATTATTGAGCTTATTTAAGTTGATCAGTATATCTGATAATTTTTATGAAAACATATTTAGTCAGCTTTCCATTTTTTATTCCAAAATAACCTGAAGAATTCATAAACCTTCAGAATCGATGACTCACCTTCAATATTACTTACCTGTGGTAGTACATAGGCAGACAACTCTAACTTGAAAAACTAATCTAATTCAGTAGGATTGACATAGAGGATTTACAGCTATTCCCAACAGAGACCTTAGGTGAGAAACTTATGAGAATTTAAAAGGTCATTATATAAAATATCTGCATCACTATTGCTCATTAGTTACTTAATTATGGTAGACAGTAAAATCATTTAACAGGTTATTCTATGATTGGCTCTGTTCTGAACCCTGGAAATACAGCAATGATCAAAATCACAATTCCTTCTATCTTCAGGCTTATATGTTGTTACAGAGATAGAAAGTCTAAAAACTCATTAAGAAATAAATATGTAATATCTTTTGGTTGGGGGAGCCGACCCAGTATTACTCAGGGATTATTTCTGAATCTGTGCTCAGGTATCATTCCTGATGGACTCTGGGGACATATGAATACCAGGGGTTGAACCTGGGTAGGCTTCTTGCAAAGAAAGTGATAAATTGTACTGTTTGGAAGATTGTATTTTTTTCAAGGATGGATAGTTGAAAGTCCTGTATTTAAGGTGAGAATTACTTATTTAGTACAATAAATTTATATTCTCCCATGGGGCTAATACTGTAGCACTGTGGCACTGTCCTCCCGTTGCTCACTGATGTGGTCAAGCGGGCCCAGTAACGTCTCCATTGTGAGACCTGCTGTTACTGTGCTTGGCATTTCAAATATGTCATGGGTAGCTTGCCAGACTTTGCCATGTGGGCGAGATACTCTCGGTAGTTTGCCAGACTCTCCGAGAGGGGTGGAGGAATTGAACCCTGGTCTCCAGGTCGGCCCCATGCAAGGCAAATGGCCTACTGCTATGCTATTTCAATAATAAGAAAAGTAGCAAGTGGCAGGAATTTTTTTTAAGTATAGATAAATGAAGAGATCATTGTAAGCAATGAAAAAACAAGGATGAGAGCAGAGAGGGTCCTCATAGATCATGATAGAAGATTCAGTTCTTCAGTTCTTCTGTTAGTGAGAAAGGGAAGAGAGAGGAGTATTATGACGATGAGGTCAGCATTGTGGCACTGAAATCATTAAAGGCTGATATTTGACAGCATATGAGTCCCGTATGGGAACCTACAGAAGTACCTGAAGTGATTTGGAAAAGAGATAATGGCAGAATGGAGCAACAGGTAGGCACTTGCCTTGAAAACAGTTGATCCAGATTTGATCCCTAGAGTTCCACATTGTCTCACAAACACTTCCAGTATTAATTCCTGAGTAAATAACAGAGCCAAGAGTAAGGCCTGAGCATTGTGAGTATTTCCAAGCCCTGAATAGAGTGGGATGGGGTGGGGGAGAGAATGGCAAGGAAGCATTTAAATTCTAGAGTGTTTTTTAGAGTTAAATGTCTGTATGATTTGTCTACAAATTGAAAGGGAAATCAAAGATGCTTCCAAAAATTTATTTTCTCTGTGGGGAAGAATAACACTGTTTACTAAGAATGGAAACAGTTTGGGATGAAAGTAATATTGGGAGTTGGATTTTGGACTCAATAAACTTTAGATGGCTAATGACAACTAAATAGAGACAAGGACATTTAGTGAACTCTATATATGAACAATAAGTAAAGAAAGAACGGAAGACAGAAGGAAGGAAGCACAGGAAGTGGCAAATGCACTAATGAATGTGACAGCAAAAAGTCAAATTTAAATATAACTGAAAGAGTCAAAGCATCTCTTCTCAGAGAATAATTTTAGTTCTTGTGTGGGCTAAGGCTAATTAGTAATGTAAGAATTAAATGAGCGGGAGTGAAAAGTGTTTCCCCAGTAGTGACATCTGCTTCTTAAAGGCTATTTTGGCAGCTCTGTGGCATTCTCCAATCTGGCATATGGATAAAATTCTGTGTTTTGGCTGGTCTGGCTTGTGCTCTTGCAACTTTTCATTAGAGAATCCTGAATATATTTGAAAAGAAACAATATTAATCAGCATTCATTTTAGAGAAGAACTTCAAAATTATATTTTGTAAATAGGAATTTTATTTCATAATTTATATAATGCTATAAAATTATCTATACATGAACTATTAATTAGTTTATAATGAATGCATTAAACATATACCAATATCTAGCATTTCTGTAAAGAGTTGAAAATCAAGATGTTGAACAAAGACTATTGGCTATATACGTAGATTAGGTAGGCAAGAAAGAAGTTGCTTGATGCGACATAGTGATTCATTACCAGACACTCTGATCATATACTTGAGTATTCTTTAGTTCTTACTATTATACTCGTTTGTGCTTGTTATCTCCTTCCATTCTAACAAGAATGCAAGATTTGTCTTTCTTTAGCAGTTAAAATTGATATCAGAAATGTTATAAGTTTCATAGGATCATCCAACTTAAGTTCAGATGTGCTGGATTGAAACAGGTTTATCTTTTTAGGATTCCTTAAATGTGTTACTCTTCAAGACTTAATTTTGAACTTGGCACTATAATTTCTGCTATCATCTCTTTACTACACTGGAACTCCTACCACCTAAGGCTAATTATCAAACCTTATCAGTTATATATTTACTTTACAATGAACTAACAGAAAACAACTTTACTAAAACTGTCTTGGCAGAAGCAGCAGTATCTATTAACTTTTTCTATAGTCATCAAAACATTGGAGTAGCTTTAATTTGGTCATACAATTCATACAGTTTAGCTATTTGAACATGAATTGTAAAATTACTTTTGGGACTAAGAAGCAAAAAAATGTATAACCATGCTGGTATTATTATGCGCCAAAGTGAGAAATTAACTCCATAGGAAATCATGATGTAGAAGCAACGTAACCACTAAATATATGAGAATTGCTAGGGCAACATTTCATATTCTTCAAGAAATTTGGTGGTTTGTTTTCCAGTTGATGGCTATGATATATACTTTTGGCTTATATCCAATTCAATTAAAGAAATATTTATTGTACTCTTACTGTGAATCCAGTATATTGCATTATTTCCTCAACACCATTTATATGCCTGTTTAAAAACCGAGACCTGTGAAAGAAACTGACATAGACTGTATCTGTATGGGACCTCAAAAATTACTTTTTAAATACAATAACCAGTTCCATTTCATCAGTATCTGTACCAAATATCTGATCAAAGAATTTATTGAAAATACTTTGAAACTAATTTTCACTTAATCTCTTGGCCTACTGCCTTTTATTTTTGCCTTCACCAAAGAGCATATGAGTTGTCATCACAGCCCTTACAACCACTAATATATCAAGGTAGGATATATTAGATATTTGGGGAACCTTGCCTACTTAGTTTTCATAGTTTTAATTAAAATAAATACTAGGGGCTGGAGTGATAACACAGCGAGTACGGCGTTTGCTTTGCACAGACAATCCAGGTTCGATTCCCAGCATCCCATATGGTCCCCCGAGCACAGCCAGGAATAATTTCCAGTGGAGAGCCAGGAGCAACCCCTGTCCATTGCCAGGTGTGACCCAAAAGCAAAATAAATAAATAAATAAATACCACTGTAGCACTGTCCTCCCATTGTTCATCGATTTGTTTTAGGGGCACCAGTAACGTCTCCATTATGAGACTTGTTGTTACTGTTTTTGGCATATTGAATACACCACGGGGAGCTTGCCAGGCTCTGCAGTGTGGGTGAGAATACTCTCAATATCTTGCTGGGCTCTCCAAGATGAACGGAGAAATCGAACCTGGGTCTGCCCTGTGCAAGGCAAACGTCCTACCTGCTTATACTCCAGCAAATACATAAATAAATAAACAAATAAAATGCTACCTCTAGAACCAGGTGTATGTATGTAAGAGGCAGGGAAGGTGGAGGGTGGTTGGAGGTGTGGGTGGGAAACTGGGGACATTAATTGTGGGAAATGAACACTGATTAAAGGACGGGTATTGGAATATTATATGACTGAAACCAAATCATGAACAACTTTGTAACTGTTTATCTTATCTCACCATGGTTCAAATAATATTTTAAAGTAATTATAAAATAAATTAAGAGTTAATAAACAAATGCATTGTGTTATCGCTATGCATAAATAGTTCAATGCTGCACATTGCTTCTTGGAACAATTTGGTAATTTTGTTTATTTATGCAGACAACCACAATCATCATTTTAAAACTGAAGTTGCAAGCCTAGCCTAAAGGAAGAGTGGAATAAGGTACTGGCTTCTCTAGCTTTGTAGGAAACCACATGAAAGTACATTTTGACATCCCCTCACTTGAAATGCCAAGGTTGAGATGCACAGAGATGGCTATGAATAAGAAAGAGATAGCAGCTGCACACTAGGAATCATTATAGTTCATGGTGGCCTGCTCTGAAGACAAGCTCTGAGTATTTCAGCCCTAGGGAAACAAATGGAAGTATTAGCATCAGGGAGCCCCTGCAGATGTATCAGACATTGGCACCATCTGTATCAAGTTTGCAGATGCCGCGACCTGAGTCCCTCATTATTCTGTCCTTTGTATCGCTCCCACTGAATCCAGGGAACAATATCAGTCACCAGACCAGGTCTCTGCCTGCATGAAAGTGTGAGAATCCAGCTTTGACATCCCAGCTGAAGCCCCCCACCATGCAAGCACATGCAGCTAGGCTCACCAGCTGTGTATTTGCAAGCTGGCGGTCCCTCAATAACCTCCAGTTCAGTGAATATGCCTGAGAAGACTGTGCAATCACACACAGCACACCAACTGTCGGGATCCTGTAGCTACTTATGGTTTCTGATAAGACTCTACTTCTGTCACTGGTACACTCCGCTATACTTATCTGTTGTTACCCCTTCCAAGTACATGCCTTTATGCTTTCAGTCTGACACCCAAAACTATCCTCTGCTGTGTGAATGACTAGGATAAGAATATAATCACACAAGTGCACAAAAATTTCTAAGTCTTTAAGACTGAATTGATGCAGAAGTTGTGCCTTACCATTCTGCCTGTCCTGATACCACCATTATGCATTCATCTGTAAAATCAGATGTGCAGGTACTACATAGGTATAGGCAACTGACTCCAAGCTGAGTGCAATTACACTACAGAATCTAGACATTACTATTTCTCATCTTGGTCTCTGATCACTGGTTCTGGTCTCTGGCCTCCACAGGACATATCAAAGAACTGTTGAGGACTCCAATGATCCTGCTATTTGAAATAATTGTGGATCCCTAGTTTTCACTAAAAAATTGTACAGTAGTGTGTAATCTCTGGGCGGCTAGGGGAAGCCCCAGCACCTCTCCCTATCACCGCCCACATTCAGTGGACTCAGGCTACTCCTCCTCCTGGGGCAGCCCATGCCATGGGGTGGAGGAAGGAGGAAACAAGGTGCCAAGTGTGTTGATGATCAGTTGCAATTTATTCTATTCTCTCCATGTGCCCATTCCAGTCTCACTAAGTTTCCCATTCTTGTCTCACACTGCCCCTCATTCCGGTCTCTTCCTATCTCTCCCGCTCCTCTCTCTGCACTACCTCTCTCAGACTTGTCTCTTTTCTCTAATATAATCACATAAACTGGCAGTTGTATTGAGACAGTCTGTATCGATTTGCAGTCAATTTAGATAACATGTAAGATGGGAACTAATTAATTCTTGAAGAATTACTGTAGACCAAAAGTGTGTATTTTAGAATAATGGCAGGAAATGACATGATGTCATAGCCTGAAGCAGCTGAAAAATTTAGCCCTATTTATCAGAACTACACTCATAAAATTATTAGTTTTCAAAGTAATACTATCATCATATCAAGCACACTGGGTGTTTGGATTTCAAGATATGAAACATGTGAGACATAAATACTCAACCCATCATACACCATTTTCATGAATGTTAAGTGAATGTAGGAATGATTGTGAAGTTACTGATTACTCCTGATCCCATTCTATGGAAATCTACATTGTTTTTATTTAGAATGAGACTGAATGAAAGCCCCTATTTTATGCAAGTTTAATATACTTTGTGAACCTCAACTTTTTTTCATGAAGGAAGCAAAACTCTAGAACATATTTTAAAGAATAATATACTGGACTCAAGTTGTAGGGCTCTTCATACCTTAGTTGAATAAAAACTGGGTTATATTCCCAGCAACACACACACGCACGCACACACGCACGCACAATTTTCAATTAGGAAGCGTGGTTTTTCTTCAGAAATCTTGAGGAGTCTGAAAAGAGTTGTAAAATGTTGAATACCGTGACAGTATGTTTGGTATGGTAAAGAATCAACTTTGCCTTTGGTAGGCTTCATAGTTAAAGAGACTCATCATTTTACTTTATATTTTTTTTTCTCTGCTTCATCCAGAAGGTTGTAGAGATGATCTCTTCTTGGTAATTAATATGTTTCTGCTTTCAGAAATGGGAGAATAAAGTTCTCCTCACCCAGATGGAAGAAAACTGCTTTTTGGCTTCTATTCCTGAGTGCCAGCCAATGTAACTCTGGGTTTTTGGTTGTAATTCCAGTACAGAGATTCCCAAGTCACCAGCTGGAAGGCAGAAAAACTCAGCATCTATCCTACTTGTTCAAATTAAGAGGAATAATTGAGAAATATAAAAACACATAGCTACACATTTAAATATTTTCAAACAATTCAGAAAATTATTGAAGCTGTAACTATTAAGAAATTCTAAAAATTTGTTATATTAATTTTTTCTGTAACACATAGCAAAATTATATTATTTTGATGTGTGAGTGTGGTAGTGTCACTGAATTTTATTAAGCTAATTTCACAACTGCAAAAGTTCAAGCTGAATGGCCAGTGCAATAGTACAGCAGATACTACACTTGTCTTTTACACACTGCCATGATTTAATTTCTGTTCAATTCTTTAGTCCCTCTCAGAGAGCCAGGCAAGTTACCAAGAGTATCCTGTCCACAGGGCAGAGTCTGGCAAAATCCCCGTGACATATTCAATATGCCAAAAACAGTAACTACAAGTCTCACAATGGAAATGTTACTAGTGCTGCTCCAGCAAATATATGAACAATGGGAGAACAGTGCTGTAGTGCCACAGTACTCAATACCCCTGCTCTGAGAGTTTTCTGGTTTATGTTTTCTGGGTTTTTATTTTTAAAAATTAATTAATGAATTAATTTTTAATACAAATCTTAATTTTATTGGGTTCAATTTCAAGTAAGGGGATGAAGACAATTTGTTTTTGCTTATGAATCTAATTACATGATTTCTTGTTGTTGAAAATACATATTTTTGGTGCATTATATTTTACTCACCCTAAGAAGCATAGACTAAGGAAATGTTAAGAGAATGTGAGAAAATTAAAAATATCTTTATTCTCCATGACATTGAAGCTAATGGTATCTTCAAAGATGCCACGCCACTGGCCGAGCAAGTGAAAACAGAGATAGATAAATGGGACTATCTTAAACTAAGAAGCTTCTGCACCTCCAAAGAAACAGTGACCAAAATACAAAGACAGTCTACAGAATGGGAAAGGATATTCATCAAATACACATCTGACAAGGGGTTGATATCCAGGATATACAAAATACTGGTTAAACTCCACAAGAAGAAAACATACAACCCCATCCAAAAATGGGGCAATGAAATGAACAGAAATTTTCTCAAAGAAGAAATTCGAATGGCAAAAAAGCACATGAGAAAATGCTCTACATCATTAATCATCAGGGAGATGCAGATCAAAACCACAATGAGATACCATCTCACACCTCAGAGACTGGCCCACATTCAAAAGAACAAAAGCAACCGATGCTGGCGTGAATGTGGCGAGAAAGGGACACTCCTTCACTGTTGGTGGGAATGTCCACTGGTTCAGCCCTTCTGGAAAACAGTATGGACGATTCTCAAAAAATTAGAAATTGAGCTCCCATTTGACCCAGCAATACCACTCCTGGGAATATATCCCAGAGAGGCAAAAATGTATAGTCGAAGTGACATCTGCACTTGTTTGTTCATTGCAGCACTCTTTACAATAGCCAGAAACTGGAAGAAACCTGAATGCCCAAGAACAGATGACTGGTTAAAGAAACTTTGGTACATCTACACAATGGAGTAGTATGTAGCTCTTAGAAAAGATGAAGTCATGAAATTTACATACAAGTGGTACAATATGGAAAGTATCATGCTAAGCGAAATGAGTCAGAAAGAGAGGGATAGACATAGAAAGATTGCATTCATCTGGGAGATATAAAGTAACAAAGTATGAGATTAATACCCAACAATAGCTGAGATCAGCACCAGGAGGATTACTCCATAACTTAGAGGCCAGCCGGGTATCCTAGAGGAAAGGGCTGTTCAGATAGAGAAGGGTACACCAAATAAAGGATGTTTGGAGGATCCTCCCAGGAGGGGAGATGCATGTCGAAAGTAGACTATGGACTGAACATGTTTGCCAGTCAATGCCTCTTTTGCAGACCACAACACCCAAAAGGAGAGAGAGAACACAGGGGATTGCCCTGCCACAGAGACAGGGGGGATGGGGGGATGGGGGGATGGGGGTGGGAGGGATATTATCCATGGTGGTGGAAAATGGGCACTGGTGGAGGGATGGGTATCTGATCATTGTATAATTGAAACCAAAGCACAAAAAATTGTAAATCTACAACTGTAAAAAAATAAAATAAAATAAAGGGAAAAAAATATCTTTATTGTAAAACAAGTCGAAGAGACAATTCTCAGAATGTAGAAACAGGTTCAGAATTGTATTTTCCATTAGGAAGAACGTTATTTTTCTTAGTTGAAGAAAACCTTTGTTAGAGATTGCACAAACTATAAGAAGGAAAGACGCAATACTAATTTTCAACAGTGGGGGGAAAAGTTTGGTTCCGTATAAAATAGCAGTTATTCTCAAATACGAATACACTGGGAGGTATGAACAGAAAAAATGAAAAAGTGAAAACCAGAAGAGCTCTTACTGAAAAGGAGCAGAAAGAAGTTTATAAGGGAGTCCAAATATCAGAACTGGCACTGAAAGGATAGATGGTCACAGTCACGGTCCTCCCGTTGTTCATCAATTTGCTCGAGCTGGCCCAGTAATATCTTCATCGTGAGACTTCTTGTTACTGTATTTGGCATATTGAATATGTCACGGGGAGCTTGCCAGGCTTTGCCTTGCAGATGAGATACTCTCGATAGCTTGCCGTGCTCTCCGAGAGGGGCGCAGGAATCAAACTCGGGTCGGCCATGTTGCCTGCGTGCAAGGCAAACGCCCTACTGCTGTGCTATCACTCCAGCCCTGAAAGGATAAAAAGAATAAAAAATTTATTCAGGGAAATATAGAGGAAGGATAGAGAGCTACACTAATCTGGATTATACTTAACAATCATTTCTTATTTTAAACTATAGCCTTCTGCAGTAAAAGCAGAACATGGAGAAATTGAGTTAGGTTATGTAAGTTTCCAATGACTGTTTCATTAGTTAAGATTAGGGCTAGAAATAAATAAAAGCTTCCATCTATAGAATGATTTATCTACAAAATAAAAATATATAGATATAGATGTTTAACACATGCACAGAGTGATATTTTTAAGAGACAATTAAAAATGTTGAGTAGAACCTTATCATATATGAACAGCACATTTGAATTCATTTGGAATATATATGAGATTTTTTCCTCTGTATATTAAAAATGTAAAAGTGAATGGGTTTAAAAGGCTAGTGTATTCTAAATCAATGGTTCATGAAAATAATTACTACATGCTAGTGATCTTAGGTTATATATTTTTATAAATATGTATTTTTCAAACATTGATTCTATGTACATAAGTATACAAAATATTTTCTCCAAGTGCAGTCATGATAGACATTTTAATTAAACACCTTTTCTCTAATGTACCATAGATTTGATTATTTTTACTTTTAAGAATTACTTTGGAGTTATATTTCTCAAATCAGATTTCTATACATTTCAATTTTAAAACAAAATTAATATGTTTGGAGATAAAATTGCATTTATACATCTTTGTGATTTTTGACCATTACTAATTTTACCATTATTATTATAGCTTTAAATAAATATGTCTATTACTCCTGGGAGTATTCTTGTATGTCCAACCTAAATTAAGGAAACCCAGTGTGCAATTTAGTGAAAGTCTATGTCCTCAGAAAAAGGCCATGGCTAAGAAGAAATTAATTTGATTTCAGAAGTTAAAATACACCAGTATACATTCAGCCGAGGAGAAGAACAACATGGAGGGCGGGATCCACAGATCCCGAAGGAAAAAAAAAAAAACAGTTTCCAAAAAGAGCCGAGATCATCGGGAAGTCCGAGATGGGGTAGGTACCGCATCCCGCCTCCCCCAGATGGACCCCCGGTGACCAGAAACCTCTACAGGCACAGCTCGAGTATACGGGAACTAGGACTTTTCCTCAAAAATGCCGGGACTACACCTCCCAGGTAACCTCAGATACCGGAAGTCACGCCCACAGCCCGCCCCCCAGCGCCATCTTGACAGCATTCAGCCGAGGAGAAGAACAACATGGAGGGCGGGATCCACAGATCCCGAAGGAAAAAAAAAAAAACAGTTTCCAAAAAGAGCCGAGATCATCGGGAAGTCCGAGATGGGGTAGGTACCACATCCCGCCTCCCCCAGATGGACCCCCGGTGACCAGAAACCTCTACAAGCACAGCTCGAGTATGCGGGAACTAGGACTTTTCCTCAAAACATCTCCCTATATACAAAGTGGTCCATGGGAAGTAAACCACCTAACGTTTCTCTCTGAAAATCATAGTTAAGCTTTGAGCATGGCCACAGCCCCAGAAACACAAGGATTTAATGCAGAACCCAGCAGCTTGGAGCAGAAAAGTGAACGGGCTATATGTTAACCCAGGCCATCAAGTCTGCCAGAGGGGAAAGGGTGTTGGTCCCTTCCGCCCTCCTCCCTCTGGAAAGAAAGGTGGCGGCCACATGGGAGCCCTGTGGACAGCAGGTATGAGCCGGGGGTGTGGGGGCGACTAAAACCTCATGGGAAGGGGGGCGTTCCGGTCTGTCCTTCACGCCCTACCGAGGCCACCAGTTGCCCCCCACGAGCGGCTCTCCAGCACGGCCACAGCCCCGGAAGCACAAGGACTTAATGCAGAACCCAGCAGCTTGGAGCAGAAAAGTGAACTGGCTATGTGTTAACCCAGGCCATCAAGTCTGCCAGAGGGGAAAGGGTGTTGGTCCCTTCCGCCCTCCTCCCTCTGGAAAGAAAGGTGGCGGCCGCATGGGAGCCTTGTGGACAGCAGGTATGAGCCGGGGGTGTGGGGGCGACTAAAACCTCATGGGAAGGGGGGCGTTCTGGTCCGTCCTTCACGCCCTACCGAGGCCACCAGTTGCCCCCCACGAGCGGCTCTCCAGCACGGCCACAGCCCCGGAAGCACAAGGACTTAATGCAGACCCAGCAGCTTGGAGCAGAAAAGTGAACTGGCTATGTGTAAACCCAGGCCATCAAGTCTGCCAGAGGGGAAAGGTTGTTGGTCCCTTCCACCCTCCTCCCTCTGGAAAGAAAGGTGGCGGCCACATGGGAGCCTTGTGGACAGCAGGTATGAGCCGGGGGTGTGGGGGCAACTAAAACCTCATGGGAAGGGGGGCGTTCCGGTCCGTCCTTCACGCCCTACCGAGGCCACCAGTTGCCCCCCACGAGCGGCTCTCCAGCACGGCCACAGCCCCAGAAACACAAGGATTTAATGCAGAACCCAACAGCTTGGAGCAGAAAAGTGAACGGACTATGCGTTAATCCAGGCCATCAAATCTGCTGGAGGGGAAAGGGTGTTGCCCCATTCGCCCTCTCCTCTCTGGAAAGAAAGGTGGCGGCCACATGGGAGCCTTGTGGACAGCAGATATGAGCCGGGGGTGTGGGGGCGACTAAAACCTCATGGGAAGGGGGGCGTTCCGGTCCGTCCTTCACGCCCTACCGAGGCCACCAGTTGCCCCCCACGAGCGGCTCTCCAGCACAGCCACAGCCCCAGAAGCACAAGGACTTAATGCAGAACCCAGCAGCTTGGAGCAGAAAAGTGAAAGGACTATGCGTTAATCCAGGCCATCATGTCTGCCCGGAGGGGAAAGGGTGTTGGTCCCTTCCGCCCTCCTCCCTCTGGAAAGAAAGGTGGCGGCCACATGGGAGCCTTGTGGACAGCAGGTATGAGCCGGGAGTGTGGGGGAGACTAAAACCTCATGGGAAGGGGGGCGTTCCAGTCCGTCCTTCACGCCCTACCGAGGTCACCAGTTGCCCCCCGCGAGCGGCCCTCCAGCACAGCCACAGCCCCAGAAGCACAGGGACTTAATGCAGAACCCGGTAGCTTGGAGCAGAAAAGTGAAAGGACTATGCGTTAATCCAGGCCATCATGTCTGTCCAGAGGGGAAAGTGTGTTGCCCCAGTCACCTTCTCCTCTCTGGAAAGAAAGATGGCGGCCGCATGGGAGCCTTGTGGACAGCAGGTATGAGCCGGGGGAGTGGGGGCGACTAAAACCTCATGGGAAGGGGGCGTTTCGGTCCGCCCTTCACGCCCTACCGAGGCCACCAGTTGCCCCCCCACTAGCGGCTCTCCAGCACGGCCACGACTCCAGAGCACAGAAACCAATTTCTTAACTATCTGACTTTCAGTAGAAATACTTCCAGGTTCAATAAGTAAAATAGCAGAAATCCAAAACCAACATTTAAGTCTTGAACCCAGCTGTAGAAAGCAAATCACGTCACAATGCTTTTTCAGCTTGTCTGATTTGGGGGGGGGGGGGTAAACTCTAAATAATAGTGGTGAATCTTATATTGAAACAATGAATCTAATCAAAGCAGATAGAGTTTTAACTAGAATTCATCTGCCCCACAGGGACTGGGAGGGGTGGGGGCTGGGGTTTTATTGGGGTTCTTCATGGTAAAAAAAAAAAAGTATTGGTAAAGGGAAATGTGTTTGATATTTGCATGACTGTGACCTAAACCTGAAAGCTTTGTAACCTTTCCCACGGTGATTCAATAAATAAAAAAAAAAGAATATATTTAAAAAAATAAATAAATAAAATTGTTAAACCAGAAAAAAAAATAAAAAATAAATAAAAAAAAATAAAATAAAATAAAAAAATACACCAGTATATCACAATATATGGAATGCTGGAAGCTTTACAGGAAGTTTGAACAAGCCGAGGTCAAGGACAATTGAGTTACGAGAACCTACTCTCATGTTAGTAGATTTCCATGGTGTGGAATAGAAATTTGGCACAGAGGAGGGGAATCTGTAGTTCTTTCTTGAGTCATCTATAATGCCAACAAAACCTTACCCCTTTAAGCAATGTAACTCTCTGTGACCCACACCCATCTATATTCCAACCCAAGGTCCCAATTATATGAAGAAATCAAACCAAGAAAGAATTGCAAAGAACAGAACCAAAAACAACCTAAAAATTTAATGAAACATTATTTCTTAATTTACATTTCCTTGTACATGCAGTAGTCCCAGGCTCAGAAATAACCATCTCAAATTCGAGATATGAAGATAAGAGTTTTCTTATTTGGCCACAACTTTATGAACTGTTACACGCCTGTCAAAGACAAATGCTTTGTACCTTAATGATTACTTTGGTGTGCATTTTTCCCTCTATTAAGGATAACCTACCTATTTTTCATGTAAGTTGCAACCCAGGAAGCTACTAATCAGAACTCTTTCTGCATTAACGTTTTCCTCCCAACAACCACCAAATTAAACTCTGAAAAAATATTTTCCCTTTTTTTCACCAAGTGGTGACATTTTATTTTAGTTAACAGTGGTTTAAAAGGAAAGCCTCTTAAAATTAAATGTAAAGTCTCACTACTGATGCTGATGGAATCACAGTAGAACTTGACCCTGAGTGATGTTTTATCATTCTCCTTCCCACGTATGAATCTTTTTAAAGAATCTTCTAAAGACAGGTTTCTATTTCAAAACTTAGCAACATATTGTCTGGCTCTGACTCTCCTCCCAATTCCTGTCCTTCTAAATCATTTTTGAGAGCTAATTAGGTTGAGTGCCATTTTTGACTGCTACTTTGGAAGATAAGGTACACGACTGCATATTGTGCACTTACTGCTGTGCACATCTGTGCTTCATATCAATCTGCAGGGATTTTGAAAATTAGCAACCCTTTAAAGGCAAAACATGCTTCTAATCAAAGCCATGTATTGCCAATTTGTTCTCCGTCTTGCAAATACAGTTTGGATTGCAATTAAGAATGGAACAGAATTAGGCCTTATTTTCTTTTATTTTTGGAAATACTCCCCTCCCGAACAAATTCAAGTTGATAAAATATATATATATGTACATATATACGTAAATAAAATAACTAAATTTACAAAGGAAAATGTGTGCTTAAAAATTAGTAAAAAAATATTTATCTTTACTAAGTCCAAATTCATTTATTTTATCAAGAAAATAGATTAGATGATTTATTATAACAATTTTGAGGGATTTTTTATTTTAGAAAAAAAGAAGCCTACTTTTTCCCCCTTGTCTGTTATAAGCACAGTTTGGGGTTTGGGTTTTTTTTTTCCCCTCCACTGCTTTCTTTTTTATATTCTAGATTTTAGGTCCCTGGAATCTAAGAACATCTAAGCCTGGGGGAAAGAGAATGCCTTGAAGAAACATGTGTTTGTGACTGAGTCTTATCAGAGTATAAATGACACAACTGATTCCCTAGGAAGAAAAGATCAGATAACACATAGTCAATTGTTGCCTGGAGGGGTGAAGGAAAAGACTGGTTTTATTATTTGTTGTAATGGATCTTTAGTGTTTTTTAAGACAGAAAAAAAGGAAGAAGATTGGAAGCTAGAATTACCCAGAGAATCCAGCTGAAGTGAGTCCCACAAGTGCATTTTGAATTTTCTGATGCTGAGGTGAAGACAACGGGAAAGAGAAAAAGAGTGCTCTAAAAATAAAAGTTATTCAGGGAAGATATTCTCTGTTTGACCCATGCTTTATGCACTTACCTATTTTATTAAATGTATAATAAATATGGCTTAGACATAAATAAATCAAAGTAAGCGTATTAAGATTATTTTAATTTTTTATAAAGATGATTAAAAAGAGTAAGACAGTGAAAAAGGAAGATGTCTATGATCTATTAGATTTGAGACTTCAGGATAAGATCTGTGAAGCAGTTTCTACAAAGGATAAAACAATGCAGTCATTTAGTACCTATGCACAGTTATGCAATTGTGTCAGGAAATGTACTACAGATATATGTTAACAAATATGCCACTAACACTTTATGTATGCACTGTAGCACTGTCCTCCCTTTGTTCATTTACTTGCTCGAGTGGGCACCAGTAATGTCTCCATTGTGAGACTTGTTGTTACTGTTTTGGCATATCAAATACGCCACAGGGAGCTTGCCAAGTTCTGCCATGCAGGTGGGCTTCTCTCAGTAGCTTGCCGGGCTCTCCAAGAATGGTGGAGGAATCAGACGAAGGTGGGATGCATGGAAGGCAAACACCCAAGCCACTGTGCTATCACTCCAGCCCAACACATTATTTATAAAGACTTAAATAAAAATTATATATATAATTATAATGTCACAAAACATAATTTTCCAATCAAACCAAAGCCAATAACTTTTTAAAAATTTTTATTAGTGAAACACCAAGAGGTACAATTGTAGACTTACAAATTTTTGTGCTTGGGTTTCAGTTATAAAATGATCGAGTACCCATCCCTCCACAAGTGCCCATTCTCCACCACCACTGATCTCAGTATCCCTCCTACCCCCCATCATCCCCATCAAACCCTGCCTCAGTGGCAGGACATTCCCTTTTGTTCTCTCTCTCCTTTTGGGTGTTGTGGTTTGCAAAACAGGCATTTAGTAGCAATTCATCATGCATCTCCCATCCTGGGAAGATCCTCCCAACACCCTTATTTGGTGCACCCTTCTCTATTTGAGCTGCCATTTCCCCTAGCATGTGCGGCTCGCCTCCAAGCCAAAGAGTAAACCTCCTGGTACTTATCTCAATTATTCTTGAGTATTAGTCTCCTATTTTGTTGCTTTGTGTTCCCCAGATGAATGTAATATTTCTATGTTTGTCCCTCTCTTTCAGACTCATTTCTTTTAGCATGATGCTTTCCATATAGTACCATTTGTATGTAAATTTCATGATTCATGACTTCATCTTTTCTAAACAGCTATGTAGTATTCTGTTGCGTAGATGTACAAACGTTTCTTTAAAAAGTCATCTGTTCTAGGGCATTCATGTTTTTTCCAGATTGTATCTAATGTAATTCACTCGAGCGGGCCCAGTAACGTCTCCATTGGAGATTTGTTGTTACTGTGACTGGCATATCGAACACGTCACGGGGAGCTTGCCAGGCTCTGCCGTGCGGGCGAGATACTCTCGGTAGCTTGCCGGGCTCTCCGAGAGGGGCGGAAACAGAGTTGCTATGGACAGACAAGTGCAGATGTCACTTCAACTATACTTTTTTGCCTCTTTGGGATATATTCACAGGAGTGGTATTGCTTGGTCAAATGGGAGCTCAATTTCTAATTTTTTGAGAATCGTCCATAAGGTTTTCCAAAAGTGCTGAACCAGTCGGCATTCCCATCAGCAGTGAAGGATATATTTCTTGCCACATCCACGCCAACACTGGTTGCTTTGGTTCTTTTGGATGTGGGCCAGGTTCTATGTTGTGAGATTATATCTCATTGTTGTTTTGATATACATCTCCCTGATGATTAATGATGTAGAGCATTTTCTCATGTGCCTTATAGCCATTCAGATATCTTCTTTCTGTTCATTTTTTTGCCCCATATTTTGATGGGGTTGGATGCTTTCTTTTTGTGTAGTTAAACCTGTACTTTAATGAACCCCTTGTTGTATGGGTATTGGGCAAATATCCTTTCCCATTCTGTAGACTGTCTCTGTATCCTGGTCACTGTTTCTTTGGAGGTGCAAACTTCTTAGTTTAAGATAGTCCCATTTGTCTATCTCTGTTATCACTTGCTCGGCCAGTGGTGTGACATCTTTGAAGATACCATTAGCTTCAATGTCATGGAGGGTTTTGCCAACTTTGTTTTGAATGTACCTTATGGATCCCGGTCTGATGTTGAGGTCTTTAATCCATTTTGATATTACTTTTATACATGGTGTTAGGCAGAGATCTGAGCATATTTTTTTGCATGTAGCTGTTCAGTTTTGCCAGCACCATTTGTTAAAAAGGCTTTCCTTGCTCCACTTCACATTTCTTGCTCCTTTAACAAAGATTAGATGATCGTGTGTTTTGGGGGAGATGTCAGTAAATTCAACCCTGTTCCATTGATCTGCAGCTCTGCCTTTGTTCCAGTACCATGCTGTTTTAATTTTTACTACTTTGTAGTACACTTTGAAGTTAGTGCACTGGATTCCTACAATTTTCTTTTTCCCAGGAATTGCTTTAGCTATTCGTGGGGGCTTATTGTTCCATATGATTTTCAGGAGTGTTTGCTCCATTTCTTTGAAGAATGTCATGGGTAATGTTACAGGGATCACATTGAATTTGTACGATGCTTTGGGAAGTATTGCCATTTTGACAATGTTAATTTCCCGATTCATGAGCAGGGGATATATTTCCATTTTCTCCTATTCTCTTTTATTTCCTGAAAAAGCATTTTGTAGTTTTCTTTGTAATGGTCTTTTACTTCCTTAGTTAAGCTGATACATAGGTACTTCATTTTATGGGACAGAATTGTGAACGGGATTGTTTTTTTTTTTTTATGTCACTTTCATCTCTTTCACTATTTGCGTATAGGAAAGCCATGGACTTTTGGGTATTTATTTTATAGCTACAATTTTACTGTACAAGACTATTGTTTATAGGGGTTTCTTGGAAGAGGTTTTAGGATTCTCTAATTATCGTATCATATCATCTGGGAATAGTGAGAACTTGGTTTCTTCCTTTCCTACCTGAAGGCACTTAATACCTTTTTCTTGCCTAACTGCCATTGCAAGTACTTCCAGTACTATATTGAACAGCAGTGGAGAGAGTGGGCATCTTTGTCTCATCCCTGATCTTAGAGGGAAGGGTCTCAGTTTTTCCCCATTGAGGATGATGCTTGTTGTAGGCTTATGATAGATGGCTTTAACTATACTGAGAAAAGTTCCCTCTATGCCCATTTTGTTGAGAATTTTCATCATAAACGGGTGCTAGATCTTGTCAAATGCTTTGTCTGCATCTACTGATATGATCATATGTTTTTTATTTATTTTTTTGTTGATATGATGGATTCTGTTGATTGATTTCCGAATGTTAAACCATTCTTGCATTCCTGGGATGAATCCCACTTGGTCACAGTGTATGATCTTTTTGATGAGTTGTTGAATTCTCTTTGCTGGTATTTTGTTGAGAATCTTCTCATCCATGTTCATCAGGGATATCAGCCTGTAGTTTTCTTTTCTTGTGGTGTCTTTGTTTCCTTTTGTTATTAGAGAGATATGGGCTTCATAGAAACTGTTTGGGAGAGTTTTTGTTTTTCAATTACCTGGAAATGCTCGAGAAGAACTGGCAATTGGTCCTCTTTAAATGTTTGGAAGAATTCACTAGTGAGTCCATCTGGACCTGAGCTTTGTTTTTGGGAAGACTTTTGATTACAGTTTCAATTTCCTTGATGTTAATAGGTCTCTTCAGGTACTCTAGATCTTCTTTATTCAGCCTTGGCGTATTATAGAAATCCAGAAATTTATCATTTTTTCTATGTTCTCTTGTTTTGTGGCATACAGACTTTCAAAGTAGTCTCTGATGATCTTTTGAATTTCTTTGATATCTGTTGTGTTTTCCCCTTCTCATTTCTGACTCATTTATTAGGGTTCTCTCTATCTCTTTCTTTGTGAGTCTTGCTAGTGGTTTATCTACCTTATTTATTTTCTCAAAGAACCAAATCTTGGTTTCATTGATCTTTCGGATTGTTTTTTAGTTGCCATGCCATTGATCTCTACTCCAAATTTTATGATCTCTTTTTTTCTGCTTTTTTTGAACTCCTTTTGTTTATCCTTTTCTAAGATCTTGAGCTGTGAAGTCAAGTTGTTTATGTGGGCCCTTTCTTCCTTCCCGAGAAATGCTTGCAGATCTATAAATTTTCCCCTTAACATGGCTTTACCTCCATCCCATAGGTTCTGGTAGCTCTGTCTTCATTCTTATTTCTTTCCAAGTATCTTTTGATTTCATCCTTGACTTTCTTTCTGACCCACTAGTTGTTCAACATTGAGTTGTTTAATCTCCAGGTTTTTGATTTGGTTCTCCGTGTTTGTGTGTGATTCACTTCTATTCTCAGTGCATCGTGGTCTGAAAAGATGGCTGATACTATTTCTATCTTCCTGATTCTATTGAGGTATGTTTTGTGTCCTAGCACATGGTCTATTTTGGGAAATGTTCCTTGTGCACTGGAGAAGATTGTGTATTCTTTCTTTTGATGGTGTAAAACCCTGTATTGGTCTATAAGCCCTCTCTCTTCTATTTCTTCCTTCAAAGCCAATGTTTCCTTGCTGAGTTTTGTTCTTGTCGATCTATCCAGTGGTGATATGGCAATATTTATGTCTCCAGCTACTATTATGTTGCTAGCAATTTCCTCCTGAAAATCTGTTACCAGTTGTTTTAAATATTTATCTGTTCCCTCATTAGGTGCGTATTACATTTAAAAGTGTGATTTCTTCCTCTTGTACTTATCCCTTGATGAAAATAGCCTTCACTGTCCCTTCTAATATTTTTCAACCTGAAATTGATGTTGTCAGATACTAGTATGTCCACCCCAGCTTTATTGAGGGAGCGTTTGCTTGTAGATTGTTTTCCATCCTTTATCTTTGAGTCTGTGTTTGATCTGACTATTGAGATACATTTCTTGTAGGCAGCAGAATGTTGGGTTCTGTCTCTGAATCCATTTTGCCACTCTGTGTCTCTTAAATTGGTGAATTTAGACCAGTTACATTGAGAGAGATTATTGTTATGGTGTTTTGTGTCATCTTTCTGTAAGGCTCTGTTGTGCTTGTTGACTTTGTCTTGTCTTATACTAGTCCCTTTAGCCCTTCTTTTAGGTTTGGTTGTGAGTCTATGAAGATCACTAGCTGCTGTTTTTCTAGAAAATAACGTACTGTTCCTTCAAGTTTGAGTGAGAGTTTAGCCAGATAGAGTATTCTCAGTGAAGAGTTTATTTCAGTGAGTTTTTTTACTATATCCCACCATTACCTTCGGGCTTGGAGGGTTTCTTCTGATAGGTCTGCTGTGAATATAAGGGGCGCTCCTTTGTATGTGATTTTCTTCTTTGACCTTGATACTTGCAGTATTGTGTCGCTATCCACAGCATCCATGATTCTAACTATGATATGTCTTCGAGTGTTTTTGATAGCATCTCTTTTAGCTGGCATCCTTCAGGTTCCTTGAATCTGAATGGCTGCATTGTCCAGTATGGGGACTTTTCAGTAATGATTTGTTTGACTGTGGCTTTTTCATTGGGATTGTTTCCCTGAACTTCTGGTACTCCAATGATTCCAATGTTGTTCCTCTTGGAATTATCTCCTAGGACTCTGATTTGCTCCAGGGCTATTTTGAGGCCTCTTGCCATTTTTGGTTGTTGCCTGTTGGCTTGGTGCAGCTGATATTCCAGTTCATTGATTCTTGTCTTCAGTTGTGGTCATTCTACCTTTGAGGGCACTGACTGGGTATTTTATTTCATCTACAGAATCTTTTATTCGTGACATTTCTGTGGGTAGTTTTCCAATTTCTTCTCTCATTATTTCCTGTAATTTATCAATTGTTTCTCTCATGTCCTCTTTCAATTTACTGGATATATATCTGATTGTTTCATTGGATTCATTGAATATCTTCATTACTTCATATCTGAATTCTTTCTCAGAGAGGTCCTTTAGGTGAGTAGCTCCTACTGAGGCTTCTGGACTCTATTCATAGTTCTCCCCATGTGCTGGGGAATTTGTGTTGTTTTGTCATGCTGGTGTGGATGTATGGGAACTGAGATATTACAGTAGATTTCTTGGTATGTCTAAAATACCTGCGGGCACATAAGCATTGACTGGCCCCATATCAGGCCACACCCACTTCTACAGAAGCCACTCCCAGTTCTGGAAAGCCCATGCCCCCATGGATACCTGGTGGGTGGGGTACTAGCTGGGAGGGGAAGAAGACTGGCACAGCATTGGGGACAAAGAGGAAAAGGCTCAGGGATGCTGTCTTCCCATGTTCCTAGAGGACACCGGGGGTGCTTGCGCAGAGAAAGCCAAGTCCGGGTTTGAATACTGGTGATTTAACTGACCTGGAAGGGGAAGAAGACTGGCACTGCATTGGGGAAAAAGAGGAAGAGAGAAAATCATAATAACTTTTAAAATGATGTTGAACTCAGAGAACACATAAAAACTGGCACTGACCTGGTTTGTTCCATGGCCCATGGTCTACTGATTCTACTTAGATAGCCAAACTTTTTTTTTAATCAACATGTGAAGTGATGAGACACCTTTTGGCATTCTCATGTCCTCTCTGGCCATTGTGACTTTAAAGCACACTCATTTTGAATGACAATTTTATTTCTTGACTTTATAGTCTCCAAATTTAGAATCACAGACAGAAGATCTGGCAAATGAAAGAGAGTTATGGATTGCTTTTTCACTACATGTTTTAAAAATAAATAAAAACATCACTGATTGGCAACACAGAATATACCAAGTTTATTTCTGGCAGACTAAAAAGCCAAATGCTATTTCCTATCAAGTAAAGAAAATGACACATATGTCAGACTCACTTGGCTTCACTGATATTAAAAAAATAGACTTCATTTAATAAGACCAATTAATTTGTTTTATCTTTAGTTCTGTGGAATATCATCTAACCCACATTTCTCTCTGTCTCTCTCTCTTATTTTTCTCTCTGTGTAGGTAAAAATGTTTTCCATTGTTCTTTGTTCTTTACTAGAATGCCACTTTTCAAGTTATGCTTTCTTAGCACAGCGGGTAGGGCGTTCGCCTTACAAGCGGCCAACATGGTCGACCCGAGTTCGATTCCTCCGCCCCTCTCGGAGAGCCCGGCAAGCTACCGAGAGTATCCGATATGCCAGACACAGTAACAACAAAGTCTCCAATGGAGACGTTACTGGGCCCACTCGAGCAAATCGACGATCAACGGGAGGGCCTTTACCTTTTACCTTTATACTTATAAAAAAGCAAAGCAATATGAAGTGCAATTGTAAATTATTTCCCTAAAGTAAATATAAAATGATGGTTCACTTATAGTTTAATTTTTTTAAAAAAAATCAAGCTTCCTATGAATACTTTTGTTCTATATTAAATACAAAAGCCATAGATATATCTGTAGAGAATTAGTGTACGTTACTTGATATCTAGTTGACTAGGCTGGACAAAGACAATCATCCTTTTCACCATGATAACCTTCAAATTAAAAGGTAAGTAATCAGTAGAGAGTCCCTGTTTCAGAATTTTTAATTATAAGAACATTTTTCACAAGAGACTCATGTTAGGACTGTCTCTACTGGATAAATATGTTCTAAATAAAGTATTCAGATAAACTCATATAAATTCAGATAAATGAAGTATTCAGATAAATATATTGAAAATTCCAGAATTCAGTTTTACATTCCATTTGCTTGTCTCTAAGAGTATGATTATTTATATTCATAGTCATCAAATAATTTGCACATACAACATTTGAGTACTGATATACACAAAAGCAAATGAATAGATAGAGGCTGAATTTAAATTGTTGTTAGAGTTATTCAAGCACTAAATATGTTTGACACCATGTTCAAAGGTTTACTTCAACAACACATCACATGTTTCGATCTGAACCCAAATGAGGTATTACTTGCCACAAAAAAGTCTGCATATAAGTTGTCAAATTAAATAGTTTCAGATTTGCTCAGATATTAGGAAAAAATATAACTGTATACTCTGATAGCTTTTCTTTGATTTTGTTCATTCTGAGTTTAGTAAAATTAGTGGTAAACATATTAACCCTTAAAACACCTCCTTTTGATATTTTGAGATGTAAATGAATTCAGTGTTTACAAAATTCAGAAGTTTCTTCTGAACATATGCATTGTTTAGGTCAAATATGTTTTACAAAAATATAGCATGGATTTTAATTCAATTATGGTGATTCAGGCCCAGGATGAACTATATAACATTAATAAATAATGAGAAAATATATATTTCTAAAATGCAAATAAGTTGCAATGAAAGAATGGGAAATTTATAGGATTAGTTTTGCATACAGAAGCAAAGAGGAACCAAGGGCGAGAAATCACACAACCTTCTTCATCTCCACCTGTCTTTTGAGAAAGCTGCCTTGTATTCCTCTTCTCTATGAGACTATTATAGTCAGCTGCTACTTTACTTTCAAACTCCATTTGAAAGTATAGAAACTCCGGAGTTTCAATGGCATTTCCTTAAGGTTTCCTGCAAGCAGAAAGAAAAGCAGAGAGAAAACACAAGTGTGTCTCATTATTGCCATTTTTTAAAAGCTGTTTTATTTCCAGTCTTTCATAGATCTGGGCTCTGGAAGAGTATGTGACCTCCATCACCCAGCCAGGTCTATGCATGCACCAAAACTCAAGATGCAGGGGCCACAGTGATAATACAAAATAGGTAGGGCATTTGCTTTGCACTTGGCTGACTTATGTTCAATCCTCAGCAACCCAAAAAGTTTCCCTGAGCACTACCAGGAGTAATTCCTTAGATCAGAGCCAGGAGTAACCCCTGAGCATCGCCGGGTGTGACCCAAAAACCCAAAACCAAACAAAAAACCTAAACACACAACTCTCAGTAAACAAAGACGTTTAAGACGTTTAAGCACTGCAGTCACAAACGTGACTCCCCTTCCAGTATGTGCCTCACAGCCACCCCCAAGGAGCATTACAACAAGAATGTACAAAGGGCTTCAAGAAGTTGATCTCTGATGAGCATGTGAGCGAATGTTGCAACTGAAATAATGTTTTGCAAGCTCCCAGAGAGCACCACAAACCAATGTGAAACCCACGGTCATTCCTACAACCACCACAACAAAGAGAAGGGATGAAGACTCATCATCATTATCAAAGCCAATTAAGATAGGTTAGTGTGAGATAAAGTTTTTGTCATTTGTGAAAATTGGAAAGGTCCGGGGCTTATTGGCCATGGTGATGACAGTCATTGCCATGGAACCCAGGAATTTAAGTTGGGTCATTTTGGATTTGAACCAATGATGCTGGGTTCACCCTTGTATCTAAAACTGGATTTAATGACTAGTTCTTATCTTGGTTTTTAATAGAAAAATTATCAGCTCCAGTGATTCCACAACCTCCATCAAGTAGTGGCCCTTTGGTAGGAGTCATGGAAATGAGATCACCTTTACCTGCAGGGTGATTACCACCACAACCAGTTGCACCAGTTCACAAAGACAAAAATGGATCTCCATCAGCAGGAAGTATATATGATATTTCCAGCCAAGGACATGGAACCACACCTTTAATTTCCAGAAGATAGTAAAACATTTCGGTAATTCAGTTTTCCTGTTGGAGTAGTTGTCAACTACTTCCAGAACAGAGTAAGTTTAAGCAGGCCAACAAAAGCATAAAACGACATTATATCCTGCCCCATAGAATCTTTTTGTATCTAAATAGAATCTCTGACTTCAGAAGAAAATATCCATGATACAGGGGTCCTTGTGTTTGGGTTTTTTCAAGCATTTGCTTCCCCTGATTTCTACAACTTGCACTACCTTGGAGTGTCTTTAACTATGTGATTCTAACAGGGATTTGGAGGAAGATTTGTCAGCAATTGGAGCTTTCTGCAAAAATAGGGAGATGTCTGAATTCTATTGTGATTGCGTAAAGCCACTTCTAAGGGGGAGAAGGAGATAGTCCAAGTAAAAAGGAGTACAGAAGAGGTTTACCTTGCAAGCAGTTGACCCTAAGTTTCTCGAGGAGTGATATCTGAGCTCGGGCGGAGAATAAACCTTAAGCATAGTCAAGTATGCCTCAATACACCTCCCCCTCAACACACATACACAAAAGACACCAGTTGGGGGTCAGGGCACTTTCTCGCATGTATGAAATCCTGGGTTCAATCCCTAACAGAGTAGCACTATAGCACTGTCCTCCCATTGTTCATCGATTTGCTCCAGCGGGCCCATTGTTGCTTGAGAAACGTCTCCATTGTGAGACTTCTTGTTATTATGTTTGGCATATCAAATACATCATGGGGAGTTTGCCAGGCTTTGCCGAAGCTGCATGCTCGGTAGAAGAGGACGGCCTTCTCCAAAGAGAGACAGACCAGTCCTCAGTAGAGGGTATATAAGTAACTGTGCTCCCCTGCTACAACCTCCAAACAAGCTCTCAAGGCCCTAACACAGTAAACAAACAAAACCCCATAAATAGAAGAAAGAGTTATGGCGACAGAAGTAAATGGGCTTTATCACCATTTTTTTCACCTCCATTTGTTTATGCCGCCAAACAAAATCTTAAACATACTTATCCAACATGGAAATACTCCTAGGTTTTCTACCATACAATCTCTTCAGCATGCAAAGCTTTAAGAAGCTTCAGCATGTAGTATATAAGAAGGGTATGTCTGACAGACAACTGCCAAAACAGAATGAGAGTCTTGAATTTTAATCAATGAAGTACTTGTTTGGATATTAATAGTGAGAACTAAGAACTTAGTTTGTGGGAATGGAAAGAAAGTACAATGGGTAGGTACTTACCTTGTATTTGGTCGACCCAGGTTCGATCTCTAGCAACTCATAGGTTCCTGAGCGCAGAGCCAGTAGTGAATGCAATGCACCACTGAGTGTAACCAAAAGACAAAAACAAAAACAAACAAACAAACAAAAAAACACTTTGCTTCAAGAGGAAGGCAGACACATGAAAAGTAAGTTGGCAGAGTATTGCTGAGTATCCTTCTGTTAGCTATATAACTGTCTTTGGCAGTATGAAATAGTTAACTCATATTCACTGCTGGGAACTCAGGGGTCACTCCCAGCAGTGCTGGGTATGTGTGTGGGGGGCACATACAGTGCTGGGGAGCAAACCCAGGACTTCTGCAGTCAAAGCATGTGCCTCAGTCATTCAGAGTATCTCCCCTGCCCCTCTCATGCTTCTTTAAAATGACTTTTTATGTAAGTATATATCATATTTGTAACTTGCATTTTAAAGGATACTTGAGACATGTTTTTGATTTTTGGATCATTCCTGATGTGCAAGGGGACTATACTCTGCTCTGTGCTTGGGAGTTGCTCCTGATGGTTCTCAGGGGACCATGTGGTACCGTGCATCAAACCCAGATCTCCATATGCAAAGCACTTCCTCAGCTCATTGAACTATCTCTTCAGTCCTGAGATAAATGTTTTTAAAAATTAATTAAATTTGGGAGATTTTTTGGGGGGGAGGGGGGAGAATAGTCAGCACTTCAGGGTTTACTCCTGATTTTGTGCGCAGGGATCACTCTTGGCGGTGGTGCTCAGGGGACCAACCATACGGTACCATGGATCGATTCTAGGTTGGCCACATGCAAGGAAAAGCCCTTACTCCAGTACTCTCTCCAGCCCAGGTTAAATATGTTTAAAAGAAACCAAAAAATCCCCATAAATATCATTTTGTGCTTTCAGTAATAAGGCATGCTTAAGATTTCAAAACAAAACAAAGCAAAGTAGCACTAATGACAGTAAATTATGCTAGTGAGTTTGTGGTTGAGCTTTGTAGTCTTCCTGAGCTGTGGGTGAATTTTAAGTCACAAAGAGCTTAATTAACAATTTGGATTAACATTTCTTTAATTTAATTTAGATAGTTTAGGAGCTGGAGTGATAGCACAGCAGTAGGGTGTTTGCCTTGCATGCCGCTGACCCTACTGACCCGGGTTCAACTCCTTCGCCTGTCTCGGAGAGCCTGGCAAGCTAACTAGAGTATCTCTCCCACACAGCAAAGCCTGGCAAGCTACCCGTGAAGTGTTCGATATGACAAGCACAGTAACAACAAGTCTCAAAATGGAGACGTTACTGGGCCAACTCGAGCAAATCAGTGAACAACTGAAGGACAGTGACAGTGAGAGATAGTTTAGATCCTATATAATGGTTTAATTATCCTTCTTTGTATATAATCTATTAGGGATTGTCATATTTCAGTATTCTAAAATCAAAACAATCTTTTAAAAACATTCTAGAGAGCCAGAAGGTGAACTCAGTAGACTGAGTGTATGCTTTGTTTGCAGAAGGCCCCAGTTTGAACCTTCTATGACATACAGTCCCCTAAGCACTGCTGGAACTTCTGGGCACAGAGCTGAAAGTAGTCCCTGAGCACCATCATAACCAAAAAAAAAAAAAAAAAAATTATCCACCCCTCTCGGACAGCCCAGCAAGCTACCAAGAGCATGTTGCCTACACGGCAAAGCCTGGCAAGCTACCTGTGATGTATTTGATATGCCAAAAACAGTAACAATAAGTCTCACAACTTGTTGTGAGACATTACTGGTGCCCGCTTGAGCAAATCAATGAACAACAGGAGGACAATGCTACAGTGCTACAGTGCTTTCTATATACTCCTAAGTAATAGACAAATGTAGACAAGAGATGTGTCCCTCTGCATTGAGTCTCCAAACTTCTTACATATAATTTTATATAAATGTAATTAATTTAAAACAAAATAAAATAAAAAAAAATTGTAACTCAACTTTAACAGAACTGAAAAGTTGAAGTTAATGGAATAAGAATGGTTTCCCTCCAAATATACAGTTATACTTTGTTTTTAATTTAAAAATTTATGGGATTGTTTTAGGGCCACTTCTATCGGTACTCAGGGGTTACTCCTAGTTTGGTGCACAGGAGTTGCCTCCAACAGTGCTCAAGGGATCTGTGGCATCAGGGATCAAATCATGTGTTACAGCCCATTGATTGCTCTCTCTTATCACATACTTTACTCTTTTTTACTGGGGGAGGTAGTTGGACCCCACCTGCCAATGTTCAGGGCTTATTCTTGGCTTTGTGCTTACGGGTCATTCTTGGTGATTGGAAGTCCATACACAGTGCTAGAGATTGAACTGCGGTTGGTCGCATGCAAGACAATTAGAGTACCCTGTACTATCTCTCCAGCTCCCTATACTTTACTTTGTTGCTTGTTTTGGGGTCATACCAAACTTTTCCCAGGCTTTACTACTGGCTCTACACTCAGAGATGACTCCTGGCAGTACCTGGGGGACCACTGGGGATGTCAAGAATCAAACCCAGGTCAACCATATACAAGGCAAACACCCTACAGCTGTAATATTGTTCTGGTACTAGATTATTCAAGTATTTAAGATAAATAACACCCCAAAAATTAAATTACAGTTATAGCTTTTAAGTAGTGAGCATTTTTTAAACTTTTAAAACTTTTAAAAACATTTTTTACTAAAAAGTTAAAGGCACTTTCCTATGTAATAATACTATTGTTACACTTAAATTTGATAGGAGATCTTGTTCAGATTACTGTAATATTTCTTAAAATGGTATCTATAATTTATAAGCAAATTCAGTCAAAGACATACAGTAGTATATTGAAAATTAGTGAGATTTGGGTTTTTCCATGAAATGTTAAGTTATATTAGACATGTTAATTATTTCTATGAAATTATAAGTTATATACACATAGATGTGTATATTTACAAGCTTTTGTATGTGTATATAAACTGCATGCTCTTCAAACCTATACTTATAAAGCCTTTGGTGATATTCCTGATTTACTAAAGTGGTTAAGAAGAAGGTAAGTATCAAGTGAGTAGAAATGATCTGGAAAGGTTTTGAAGTGAAAAATATTTCATAAATCCATTATTAGACAACAAAAATGGAGGTAGATTAAAATAATAAATTCTAGAACATGTTAAACTATTTAATATTCATAAGTTTAAAATCAAGTAGAAGTGTTATTTCTTAAAACTGGAAGAATGTACAAGTATTTTCTGTGCTAGAAATAAACTTAAACAGCAGAAAAGGCTGATGTGGGACTGAAGAGATCTCAATGGGCGAAGGGTATGCTTTGTTTTTGGTAGTTGAATGTATTTGGTAGCTGACCAGGGTTCTATTCCTTATACTACGTGGTCCATGAGCACCACCACGTATGGGTTCAAAAAAAAAAGATACCCCTAAAGTGGCTGATGTGCTCTGTTAAAGAACATTGAGTTGATACACTCAATAAGATCAATCAGAATTTTGTCTGTAGTTTTGTTTTTGTTTTTACTGTTCATAGGTTGGATATAGCAAATATATTTTTAGTTAAAAGAGTAAAATTTTAATTTTTTAATACTTAGATTCATGACTTTTGTGCTATTAAACTTTCAAGCCTTTATTTGGGGGGTTGGGTCTCAAGAGGTTCAGGGTTCCCTTTCTGGTGATTTCCAGCCTAGTGGTCCAGTGGTTCACTGTCAGGACGTAAGATTCAGGACCTAAGATTCTGCCTCTGCAGTGTCAGGGATTACCTGGGTCACCCTGGCAGTGCTTGGGGGCTTCTAGGATTAAATCTACAATGCTCAGGGGACCATGTGGTGCTAGGGATAGAACCAAGTCTGGCTGCACGTGGGTTCTGTGCCTTAACCCCTGTTCTATCTCTAAAGTATCCTTTAAAGCCTTTTAAAAAGTTATAAATTGTTTATAGTATATTATTTTAATTTTCTTATTATGGAATATTGGGCTGGAGGGGTAGCACGGTAGGGCGTTTGCCTTTCATGCAGCAGACCCGGCTGACCCCGGTTTGATCCTCCGCCCCTCTCGGAGAGCCTGGCAAGCTACTGAGAGTATATTGCCCTCACGGCAAAGGCTGGCAAGCTACCCGTGACGTATCTGATAGGCTAAACACAGTAACAAGAAGTCTCACAATGGCGATGTTACTGGGCTCACTCAAGCAATTCTCATTTATTCTGTTTCTGTGTCCTTTGTGTTTTCTGTAAATTACTTTTGCCTTTCACGTGGCTGACATGGCCAATCCAAGTTCAATTCCTCTGCCCCTTTCGGAGAGTCCGGCAAGCTACCAAGAGGTCCGCTCTGCAAAGTCTGGCAAATTACCCTTGTGGTACACAATATGCCAAACACAGAAACAGTCTCACAATGTTCCTGGGCCTGCTTGAGCAAATCAATAAACAATGGAAGGACAGTGACAGTGGCAGTGATTTTATAGCTCTCTAATTTCTGTGTAATTAAAAAAAATCGTTGTCTTAAACACGTGAGAGATAGACATCAAAGCAGTTGGGGTTTATTATTCCTAAATTACTCTCATATGAGTAATTTTAATAACTGCATTTGGTTCTCTCTTGGATGTTGCTATAAGAGAATACCTCAAGATTAAGAATAGCCATATTGAATACTGTACATTGTAAAAAGTATTAAATGACATAAGTGGGAATGGTGGAGAAAAGACTGCTAAAAACTCATTGCACCTTATAAGTAATAGCAACACTTTAAAAGTTGTCAAAATAAACTCTTTTGAATTTTTAAATTTCTCACATGCTTTAAAACTCTCTGAAGAACATTTACTCAAAATGTATAGTTGAACCTTGGTAAGAACAATAAAATTGCCTAGTATTTCCATTCTTTCCGTGGCAACCCTGAAATTTTCACATTTCCACAACCATACTGAAAGAGTAAATTGCTATAATAGTTTTTTAATTTCATATTTAATAACTGAAACTCTCCTGTAACACATTAATAAAAGAAAATCTATAGGAGGAAAATAATTTTATGAAAATTAAATAACTAATAGAAAATAAATTGACATCAGCAAAACCTCAAATTGTTTGAAGAAATCACTAAAATTGATAAATAATTACTACTGACATTGGAAGAAAATTATAATGAAATACTACAGGTAGATCATAATAAATTAGATTATATAAATGAAGTAAAAAAAAATTCTAGAAACACACTAACTACTGAAACAAGAGAGAAAATATGGAAGGAGCCAGGGCTAAAATGAAGAGAGAGTAAGTCATTTGATACCATGCTGGGTATCAAAAAACTCACCAAAAATAATCACAAGATCCCACATTTAGCCCTTCATTAGTGCACAGAAAACCCAGTGATCATCTCCAAGAGATTCTCCTTGGTGAATCTGAAAGAAGGTACAGATAAGGTCCACGTGCAGTCCAGATATATAGCAGAGGAGTTAGGGCCCTTGACTTGCATCCTATAGATTCCAGATGAATTTTCAGCACGATATGCTGTCCCTTCAGCTCTGCCAGGAGACATTGAGCACTACATCAGGAATAAGACTGAACACAGACCGAGTTATGATGTCTGACACTGCTAGTTATGCTCTCCTAGAGTTGTTTCATTGCTAAAGTAAGACAAATTGACATTCTATTGAAATCTCATTTTCAATATAATCGCCAGTACCTCTATGAAAAAGGGATGGGATTCTAAGTGGGAAGATTGGGAGGATGTCCTTGAGTAGCAAAAACAGTCAAGTCCCTCAAATCTTCTAAGAAGAGAAATGTCTTTATTCTACTTGATAAATAATAGCAGCCTACACTTTCCAGAATATCATGCAAATGGATGTTTGCAGTGCATTCCTCAGAGTGTGATGAGAGACTTTATCAAGGCACTTTTTCCTGTGCTATTTTATAAACAATAATTAGAGTCAAGAGTTGGTATTCTCTACTTTAAAAGTCTGTTCCTTCTATAGGAAAAAAGATAAAATTTTCTAAAATATTAAATTAACTGATTCATCTGCACAAAACTATAGAACAACTAGGGAATTTTTCTCGTATTTGCTGAAACTTGATTATAGAAACTTAGAGATATTGATGAATATTTGATTGATATGGGTGTACTGTTTTGTAACTGGGGGTTTAATAACTTGGCAAAAATAGATAGTTTCTATACACAGATGTAGTGGTTCATTAAAACTTAAAAAATTGATGCAATATTGGAAATTAGAATAGATGATACAAGTACCTTGGAAAAATATTGTTATTGAATACAAAACCTCAGAGAACTAGAACTTAAAAACTTATCTATTTTGTAACAGAAAAGAATTCACCAGATTACCATGTTTCCTTGAGAGTTCGTAAATTCTCACTTTATTAGCATCAAGGAACGTGCTAATGAAAAGTATAATACCATTGCTGAAAATGATAATGTAGACCTTTATAGGGCTGGAGCAATAGCACAGCGGGTAGGGCATTTGCCTTGCACATGGCCGACCCAGGTTCGATTCCTCTGTCCCCCTCTTGAGAGCCCAGCAAGCTACCGAGAATATCCTGCCTGCACGGTAGAGTCTGGCAAGCTCCCTTGGTATATTCAATATACCAAAACAGTAACAACAAGTCTCACAATGGAGACGTTACTGGTGCCTGCTTGAGCAAATCAATGAACAATGGGAGGAGAGTGTTACAGTGCTACAGACCTTAATAAGTTTGGAGAAACTATTATTTTGTACAAGACCATACTAGGGCTTCTAAAAGTGCTCGTGGAGGGATTGCTTGAATTGTATAACCAATAGATCAATAGCAGAGGCGTATTCTAAGATACCACCTATTAGAAAGGGGGGGTGGTGGTAGGAATTTGGTCTTACCCAAGTTTTCATATTGAAAGCAATACTCTTATCCAGAGTACTTCAATTGAAAACTATCACAAGAATCTTACTGGAAAATCCCTTAAGATTTTACCAAAGGAACATTGGGGAAAGAGGATATTCCCAGTACATGTTTGAAGTAGAACATGGATATGGAACTGGGAAAATAGTTCACCATGTAAGAGTTTATACATAAGAAACTTATTTCTACTAATAGCATTGCATGAACCCATGCACTATTGTCTATATCCCTGATGGCCCCTTTATAACCCTTTGATTGTCCTTGTGGTACCCACTAATATTAGTTCCAAACAGTATTGCATTGTTTGATCCCTGCACTGATTGTGTGATCCAGTTAGCTGAATATTAAATTAAGTGGCTCCATGCTCCACATAGATCAAGCCCTTACACCCTATCGAATATGCTGTGCTACTCTTGGTATATTAGCAGTGTGAGTATGGGATGTCACTCCAGGAATACTAAAATTTTATATAAGGAAATACAGCTGAGATTAATTTTTGTGGGGGAGTGACTGGATGGTGACTTTGGGGTCTGGAAGCAACTCTGTGGTATGTCGCTCTTATGTTGCTCTCTTCTTAGAGATTTTATTTATAAGTCTCTGGATCATGGCTATTAATGAACTTAGATGGTGCCAGAGGCAGTTTATGGGCATAACTGCTAGGCTACTGAAAGAAAAAGCAGATGAGAGGAGGTCGCCCATTCCTGACTTCATATGATCCTGATGATATTGGTCACAAGTCCAGCATACCTGTTTTTTTCCCAGCAGATTCACTTATGGATGAGGCTCACCCCAGTTTGTGCAGATCAACGGTGAGCATGGTGGTGATTGAGTTCTGGAGGTTTGAAGCAGCTGCAATTCTGTTGAGGTCAGGAGGGGAACTCACTTGTTACTTCTCTGGCTTGTCCTGCATGGTGTGGGGTCTGGGAGCATCTCTGCAGTGTGTTGGTCTGTGTTGCTCTCTTCCAAGAGATTTATTTGTGAGTCTCAAAGATTCTATTCTAATGTCAAAAACTGTAACATCAAAATATTGTTTGAAGAGATACTAATCATCAAAATATTTATCATATCAAATCAATCCCATATTGTGATGGCAAAATTCTAATTGGACTTTTAAAATAGAAGTGTTAAACACTCAAATAATTATATATTTGTACCATAGTTTGAAAAATAAATCTTAAAATGTTTTAAGGATTGTCATATCAATTGACATTTGAGCATCTAATGAACTGAATCCCAAGACTACCTGTACAATATAAAGACACATGTTTTTGAATTGAACTTTTAGCACTGAGAAAGGAATATACTGTATAGCTAGATCCCCTAAAATTATTGCAATAGGTGCATATTAAACAGAAATAAGGCCTGGAAGTATTTATAACGGTTAAGAAATTTGGGTGGATCTATAACAATACATTAATATCAAGATAGAAACTTAAAAGTCAGGAAAATTTAAGCATATCTCTATTGGAAGAACATTGCAGTGCTCAAAAGAAAGGATCACATTACACCTTGACTCATGGGAAAGAATAAAAAGTTTTTCTTAGTGTGGGAGAAATAAAGTTAAAGAGCCTGATCTCTCCCTCCAGTTTTCAAGATGTGATTTGGCACAGATGGACAATTCCCAGGGAGAGAATGGAAAATATATTTGGTAGCTCCCAGGGAAAGAAACAAACCATATCTGGTGATTTTATCACTATCTTTAGTACCCAGAACATTATCTTTGCACACAATATAACACCTTTGTTCTCCTGATCATTATCATAGCTGTACCCTGTTTTGTTTTATTTGGTTTTTGTTTCTACTTTTGATTGGCAAGTTATATAACCTCATTCCTAACAAAGCCTTGGTGTGGTAAGGCATCTTGACCAGTCCACTTCTACTGGCTTTGTTTGCTCAACTACTACAGTCTGCTAGACTTACCCTCTTGTTCATCTACCCATACTTACTTCCTCCCGAGATATACAACATGAAACCCATGTTCCTAACTCAGACCAAGTTGATCATGTTTAATTTCTCAAAGGTCTAAATTGGAGTGTGAACACAAGTAGAACTGAGAGTGAGATCTGAGCCTAGATCTGAGATCAGATCTGAGCCTAGATCTGAGATCTTGGAAATTCGAATTTCCAAGAGAAAGATAAAGATAGGCAGAGCAAATAGTTTAGGGTTGGCCCATTTGAAACATTCAAGATGATTTGCTATTAAAGGATTACATACAAGTTATGGTGATATAAACTAGCTATAATTTGAATTGGTCTGATAGAGATCATAAGAAAGTAGTTAGAAAGAAAGCTAGGATTGGTAGAAATTTATGTGAAAATTACATTTGCAACCAGTTAGGATTTTTGTGAAGTTGTTAGCCCTGGTAAGATCCAGTCTTTTTTCTGGCATAATCAAAATGTGAAAACATTGCATGAAGATTTCATTAGCTTCAATATCATGGAGGGTTTTGCCAACTTTGTCTTCAATGAACTTTATGGATTCCAGTCTGATGTTGATGTCATAAATCCATTTTGATCTTACTTTTGTTCATGGTGTTAGGCAGAGATCTGAGACTTTTTTTCATGTAGCCATCCAGTTTTGCCAGCACAATTTATTTATTTTTTTGTATTTTTTTTCCATTTATTTTATTTTATTTTATTTTTTTTAAAGTTGTAGATTTACAATTTTTTGTGCTTTGGTTTCAATTATACAATGATCAGATACCCATCCCTCCACCAGTGCCCATTTTCCACCACCATGGATAATATCCCTCCCACCCCCATCCCCCCATCCCCCCTGTCTCTGTGGCAGGGCAATCCCCTGTGTTCTCTCTCTCCTTTTGGGTGTTGTGGTCTGCAAAAGAGGCATTGACTGGCAAACATGTTCAGTCCATAGTCTACTTTCGACATGCATCTCCCCTCCTGGGAGGATCCTCCAAACACCCTTTATTTGGTGCTCCCTTCTCTATCTGAACAGCCCTTTCCTCTAGGATACCCGGCTGGCCTCTAAGTTATGGAGTAATCCTCCTGGTGCTGATCTCAGCTATTCTTGGGTATTAATCTCATACTTTGTTACTTTATATCCCCCAGATGAATGCAATCTTTCTATGTCTATCCCTCTCTTTCTGACTCATTTCGCTTAGCATGATACTTTCCATATTGTACCACTTGTATGTAAATTTCATGACTTCATCTTTTCTAAGAGCTACATACTACTCCATTGTGTAGATGTACCAAAGTTTCTTTAACCAGTCATCTGTTCTTGGGCATTCAGGTTTCTTCCAGTTTCTGGCTATTGTAAAGAGTGCTGCAATGAACAAACAAGTGCAGATGTCACTTCGACTATACATTTTTGCCTCTCTGGGATATATTCCCAGGAGTGGTATTGCTGGGTCAAATGGGAGCTCAATTTCTAATTTTTTGAGAATAGTCCATACTGTTTTCCAGAAGGGCTGAACCAGTGGACATTCCCACCAACAGTGAAGGAGTGTCCCTTTCTCGCCACATCCACGCCAGCATCGGTTGCTTTTGTTCTTTTGAATGTGGGCCAGTGTCTAAAGTGTGAGATGGTATCTCATTGTGGTTTTGATCTGCATCTCCCTGATGATTAATGATGTAGAGCATTTTCTCATGTGCTTTTTTGCCATTCGGATTTCTTCTTTGAGAAAGTTTCTGTTCATTTCATTGCCCCATTTTTGGATGGGGTTGGATGTTTTCTTCTTGTGGAGCTTAACCAGTATTTTGTATATCCTGGATATCAACCCCTTGTCAGATGTGTATTCGGTGAATATCCTTTCCCATTCTGTAGACTGTCTTTGTATTTTGGTCACTGTTTCTTTGGAGGTGCAGAAGCTTCTTAGTTTAAGATAGTCCCATTTATCTATCTCTGTTTTCACTTGCTCGGCCAGTGGCGTGGCATCTTTGAAGATACCATTAGCTTCAATGTCATGGAGGGTTTTGCCAACTTTATCTTCAATGTACCTTATGGTTTCTGGTCTGATGTTGAGGTCTTTAATCCATTTTGATCTTACTTTTGTACGTGGTGTTAGGCAGAGTTCTGAGCCTATTTTTTTTGCATGTAGCCGTCCAGTGATGCCAACACAATTTATTAAAGAGGCTTTCCTTACTCCACTTCACATTACTTGCACCTTTATCAAAGATTAGATGAGCATATGATTGAGGAGAGATGTCAGTGTATTCAACCCTGTTCCATTGGTCTGCAGTTCTGCCTTTGTTCCAGTACCATGCTGTTTTGATTATTACTGCTTTGTAGTACAGTTTGAAGTTCGGGAGGTTGATTCCTCCCATTTTCTTTTTCCCAAGAATTGCTTTAGCTATTCGTGGGGGCTTATTGTTCCATATAAATTTCAAGAGTGTTTGCTCCATTTCTTTGAAGAATGTCATGGGTATCCTTATAGGGATTGCATTGAATTTATACAATGCTTTCGGTAGTATTGCCATTTTGACAATGTTAAGTCTCCCGACCCATGAGCAGGGGATATCTTTCCATTTCCTCATGTCCTCTTTTATTTCCTGAAGTAGCGTTTTGTAGTTTTCTTTGTACAGGTCCTTTACTTCCTTAGTTAAGCTGATTCCTAGGTACTTGATTTTCTCGGGCACAATTGTGAATGGGATTGTTTTTTTCATGTTGCTTTCTTCTCTCTCACTGTTTGCGTATAGGAAAGCCATGGACTTTTGGGTATTGATTTTATAACCTGCAACTTTACTATACGAGTCTATTGTTTCTAGGAGATTTTTGGTGGAAGTTATTGGGTTCTCTAAGTATAGTATCATATCATCTGCGAATAGTGAGAGCTTGATTTCTTCCTTTCCTACCTGAATGCCCTTAATATCTTTTTCCTGCCTAATCGCTATTGCAAGTACTTCCAGTACTATATTGAACAGCAGTGGAGAGAGTGGGCATCCCTGTCTCGTCCCTGATCTTAGAGGGAAGGCTCTCAGTTTTTCCCCATTGAGGATGATGCTTGCTGTAGGCTTGTGGTAGATGGCTTTAATTATGTTGAGGAAGGTCCCCTCTATACCCATTTTGGCTAGGGTTTTCATCATAAAGGGGTGCTGGATCTTATCAAATGCTTTCTCTGCATCTATTGATATGATCATATGCTTTTTATCTTTTCTTTTGTTGATATGGTGGATTATGTTGATTGATTTCCGAATGTTAAACCATCCTTGCATCCCTGGGATGAATCCTACTTGGTCATAGTGTATGATCTTTTTAATGAGTAGTTGGATTCTATTTGCTAGTAGTTTGTTGAGGATCTTTGCATCTGTGTTCATCAGGGATATCGGCCTGTAATTCTCTTTCTTTGTGGTATCTCTGTCTGCTTTTGGTATCAGTGTGATATTTGCTTCGTAGAAACTGTTCGGAAGTGTTTTTGATATTTCAATTTCGTGGAAAAGCTTAAAGAGCATTGGGAGTAAGTCCTCTTTAAAGATTTGGAAGAATTCACTAGTGAATCCATCCGGGCCAGGACTTTTGTGCTTGGGGAGACTTTTTATTACCATTTCAATTTCCTTGATGGTGATAGGTCTGTTCAGGTATTCCAGGTCTTCTTGGTTCAGCCTTGGGAGTCTGTAGGAGTCAAGGAATTTATCCATTTCCTCGAGGTTTTGATGTTCCGTGGCATAAAGCTTCTCAAAGTACTCCCTGAGGATCCTCTGAATTTCTGTGGTTTCTGTTGTAATGACCCCCTTTTCATTTCTGATTCGGTTTATTAGGGTTTTCTCTCTCCCTTTCTTTGTGAGTTTTGCTAGAGGCTTATCGATCTTGTTAATTTTCTCGAAGAACCATTGCTTTCATTGATCTTTCAGATTGTTTTTTGGGTTTCCATCTCGTTAAACTCGGCTCTGAGTTTTATTATTTCCTTTCTCCTGTTCGGGTTGTGCTCCTTTTTTTGGTCCTTCTCCAAGCTCTTAAGCTATGAGGTTAGGTTACTTATGTGTGCTCGCTCCTCCTTCCTGAGGAATGCTTGTAGAGCTATAAACTTTCCTCTTAACACAGCCTTTGCTGTGTCCCATAAGTTTTGGTAACTCGTGTTCTCATTTTCATTCGTTTCTAGGAATCTTTTGATTTCCTCTTTGATTTCCTGTCTAATCCACTCGTTGTTCAATAGTGCACTGTTTAATTTCCAGGTGTTTGATTTAGTTTTCTGTTTTTGTGTGTGATTTACTTCTAATTTCAGCGCATTATGGTCTGAGAAGATTGTTGATACAATCTCTACCTTCTTAATTTTATGGAGGCATGTTTTGTGGCTCAGCATGTGGTCTATCTTGGAGAATGTTCCATGTACGCTTGAGAAGAATGTGTATTCAGCTTTTTGTGGATGAAGTGTCCTGTATATATCTACTAAGTCCCTTTCTTCCATTGTTTCCCTCAAATGAAGTATGTCCTTGCTAAGCTTGAGTCTGGTTGATCTATCAAGAGGTGACAAAGCAGTGTTGAAGTCTCCCACTAGTATTGTGTTGCTATTGATGTCTTTTTCCAAATCTATGAGTAGTTGTTTTAAGTACTTTGCTGGTCTCTCATTAGGTGCATATACATTTATTATTGTAAGTTCTTCCTGTTGTACAGATCCTCTGATCAATAAGAAATGACCTTCACTGTCTCTTATGACCTTCCTCACTCTGAAATCGATGTGGTCTGATATAAGGATGGCTACCCCAGCTTTTTTATGGGAGCTGTTTGCCTGTAGGATTGTTTTCCAGCCTTTGACTCTGAGTCTGTGTTTGCTTTGACTATTGAGATGCGTTTCTTGCAGGCAGCAGAATGTTGGGTTCAATTTTCTAATCCATCCTGCCACTCTATGTCTTTTAATTGGTGCGTTTAGCCCATTGACATTGAGAGAGATTATTGTTATGGGATTTTGTCCCATTGTTATGTTAAAATTTGGTGTATTTGAGGGGCCTTTCTTGCCTTAAAGTAGCCCATTTAGTTGTTCTTGTAACCATGGTTTTGAGTCTATGAAGTTCCTGAGCTGTTGTTTGTCTGTGAAACTGTGTGTTGTCCTTTCTATTATGAATGAGAGTCTTGCTGGGAAAAGTATTTTGGGGGAGGCATTTATTTCATTGAGTTTTTTTACTATGTCCCACCACTGTTTTCGGGCCATGAGGGTTTCATCAGAAAAATCAGCTCTGAATTTTAAGGATGCTCCTTTGTAAGAGATTTCTTTCTTCAATCTTGCTGCTTTCAGAATTTTGTCTCTGTCTAAGGTTTTGGTCATTTTGATCAGAATGTGTCTTGGGGTATTTTTATTCGGATTTCTTCTAGCTGGTACCCTTCGGGCCTCCTGAATGTGGTCACAAGTTTTCTTCAGCTCTGGAAATGTTGTAGCAATGATGTCTTTGACAGTTTCTTCTTCATCGAGGTTTTCTTCCTGTCCCTCTGGGACTCCAATAATTCTTATGTTACCCCTCTTGGCTTCATCACGATCTTCTCTTGCCATCTGTTCCCGAATTGTGAGTCTCTTTTCCATTTTCTGCTCTTTTCTGGAGAGTCTCTGAACTTCATCTTCGAGCTCACTGATTCTGTTCTCAGCCGCTCTTACTCTGCTGCTGAGGCCTTCCACTGAGCTTTTCAATTCGCCTACGAGATTTTTCAGGTCTGACATTTCTGATTGCATTTTCCTCATTTCTGCCTTCAGATCCTCTTGTCTTCTATTGGCATTGCTTTCCATTGTTTCTTTTAATTCCCTAAGCATCCTAAGTAGCTCCCTTCTGAATTCCTTGTCAGAGAGGTTGTCTAACACTACAGTACTGTTGGTGTCATCTGGGCTAGACTCTTCAATATGAATGTTTGGTGGGCTTTTGCGTTGCTTTACCATTGTGAGAGGTGTGGTTTAGTCCTTCACGTTCAGTGTTACTATTCTGCTTGATATGCAGTGTGAGTTAAGATAGGCTTATGAGTTATTGGCAACTGTGTTTCTAGTGGCTGAGCTAAAATAGAGAAGTTTCCATCTAAGAAGTTAGCTTATGGTTCCTATGGCATATGTAGTGGGAAAATATTTCGCGGCCGCTAACGCGGCTGCGGCTCCGGAAAGAGTCCCTGGCACTGGGCGAGGAGTTGGGAATGTCTTCTGTTTGGAATTGGAGCCGTTCAGCTTTGTTGCCCAGAGCTGGGCCTCTGTGCCCGTCCCACGCAGATCAGGGGTTGAAAACCGGCTGTCTAGGTGCTGTTTCTAGCTGCGCGTGCCCAGAGAGGAACCCAGGCCCTTGGGGGCGGGCTGTACCTGTTGGAATTGGAGCCGTTCAGCTTTGTTGCCCAGAGCTGGGCCTCTGTGCCCGTCCCACGCAGATCAGGGGTTGAAAACCGGCTGTCTAGGGGCTGTTTCTATCTGCGCTTGCCCAGAGAGGAACCCAGGCCCTTGGTGGCGGGCTGTACCTGTTGGAATTGGAGCCGTTCAGCTTTGTTGCCCAGAGCTGGGCCTCTGTGCCCGTCCCACGCAGATCAGGGGTTGAAAACCGGCTGTCTAGGGGCTCGCCAGCACAATTTATTAAAGAGGCTTTCCCTGCTCCATTTCACTTTTCTTGGCCCCTTATCAAAGATGAGATGATCATATGCTTGGGAGGAGATGTCAGTATATTCAACCTTGTTCTATTGGTCTAAAGCTCTGTCTTAGTTCCAGTACCATGCTGTTTCTATTTTTACTGCTTTGTAGTAGAGCTTGAAGTTAGGCAGGTTGATTCCTCCCATTTTCTTTTTCCCAAAAATTGCTTTAGCTTTTCGTGGGGATAATTGTTCCATGTGAATTTCAGGAGTGTTTGCTCCATTTCTTTGAAGAATGTCATGGATATCCTAATAAAGATCACATTGAATTTGTACAGTGCTTTGGGAAGTATTGCCGTTTTGACAATGTTGATTCTCCCCATTCATGAACAGGGGATATTTTTCCATTTCCTCATGTCCTCTTTTAATTCCTGAAGTAGCATTTTGTAGTTTTCTTTGTACAGGTCCTTTACTTCCTTAGATAAGCTGATTCCCAGGTACTTGATTTTGTGGGGCACAACTGTGAATGGGATCGTTTTCTTCATGTCACTTTCTTCTCTTTCACTATTTGCATATAGGAAAGTCATGGATTTTTGGGTATTGATTTTATAGCCTGCCACTTTACTATACAAGTCTATTGTCTAGGAGTTTCTGGGTAGAGGTTTTAGGGTTCTCTAAGTATAGTATCATATCATATGTGAATAGTGAGAGCTTGATTACTTCCTTCCCTACCTGGATGCCCTTAATATATTTTTCTTGCCTAATCGCTATTGCAAGTACTTCCAGTACTATATTGAACAGTAGTGGAGAGAGTGGGCATCCATATCTCGTCCCTGATCTTACGGGGAAGGCTCTCAGTTTTTCCCCATTGAGGATGATGCTTGCTGTAGGCTTCTGGTAGATGGCTTTAACTATATTGAGGAAAGTTCACTCTATCCCCATTTTGAGTAGGGTTTTCATCATAAATGGGTGCTGGATCTTGTCAAATGCTTTCTCTGCATCTATTGATATGATCATATGATTTTATCTTTTCTTTTATTGATACGATGGATTATGTTGGATGATTACTGAATGTTGAACCATCCTTGCATCACGCCACTGGCCAAGCAAGTGAAAACAGAGACAGACAAATGGGACTATCTTAAACTAAGAAGCTTCTGCACCTCAAAAGAAACAGTGACCAAAATACAAAGACAGTCTACAGAATGAGAAAGGATATTCACCAAATACACATACGACAAGGGGTTGATATCAAGGATATACAAGATACTGGTTGAACTCCACAAGAAGAAAGCACCCAACCCCATAAAAAAATGGGGTGAGGAAATGAACAGAAACTTTCGCAAAGAAGAAATCCGAATGGCAAAAAGGCACATGAGAAAATGCTCTACATCACTAATCATCAGAGAGTTGCAGATCAAAACAACAATGAGATATCATTTCACACCACAGAGACTGGCCCACATCCACAAGAACAAAAGCAACCTGTGATTTCGCGGATGTGGCAAGAAAGGCATCTTCCTCCACTGCTAGTGGGAATGCCGACTGGTCCAACCCTTTTGGAAAACAATATGGACGATTCTCAAAAAATTAGAATTTGATCTCCCATTTGACCTAGCAATACCACTCCTCGGAATATACCCCAGAGAGGCAAAAAAGTATAGCCGAAGTGACATCTGCAATTGTTTGTTCATTGCAGCACTCTTTACAATAGCCAGAATCTGGAAAAAACCTGAGTGCCTGAGAACAGATTACTGGTTAAAGAAACTTTGGTACATTTACGCAATGATGTACTATGTAGCTGTTAGAAAAGATGAAGTCATGAAATTTACATACAAGTGGTACTACATGGAAAGTATCATGTTACGCAAAATGAGTCAGAAAGAGCGGGATAGACACGGAAAGTTTGCATTCATCTGTGGAATATAAAGCAACAAAATGGGAGAGTAACACCCAGGAGTGGCTGATATTAGTACCAGGAATTTTGCTCCATGAATTGGAGGCCAGCCACATGTGCTAGGGGAAAAGGAAGCTCAGATAGAGAAGAGAGCACCAATTAAAGGGTGTTGTGAGGATCCTCCCAGGGTGGCAGAAGCATGCTGATAGTAGACTATAGACCAAACATGATTGCCACTCAATGCCTCTCTTGCAAAACACAGGACCCAAAAGAAGAGAGAGAGAACAAGGGGGAATGCCCTGCCACAGAGGCAGGGTGGGATGGAGGGGATGGGAGGGTGGGAGGGATGTTGGGACCCGTGGTGGTGGAGGATGGGCACTGGGGGAGGGATGGGTGTTTGATCATTGTATAACTGAAACCCAAGCACAAAAATTTGTCAGTCTATAACTGTACCTCATGGTGTTTCACTAATAAAAAAAATTTAAAAAAAGAATCTCCCACAAAATTAAAAAAATTGCATGATATAGTGTATCTATATATACATACCCGCATATTATTTTATAGTATCGATAATAAGAGGGCTGGAGAAATAGCACAGTGGGTAGGGCGTTTGCAAGAGGCCAATATGGCCAACTGAAGTTCAATTCCTCTGCCCCTCTCGGAGAGCATGGCAAGCTACCGAGAATATCTTGCCTGCTCAGCAAAGTCTGGCAAGCTGCCCATGACGTATTTGATATACCAAACACAGTAACAATTGTCACAATGGAGAGGTTACTGGGCCCACTTGAGCAAATCGATGAACTATGGGAGGACAGTGACAGTGATAATCTGAGGGTAGTGGACCCAATTAAGTTGTACAAACATAACTCTGATTCTATGTCTTGTAACTCAGATGCAGTGATATCCACATAGGTTTCTGGGGAGGAGCACTGCCTAAACCAGTTAAGAATAAAAATCAACGATAACTTTGAAAACAATGTTTCATAAGTGTCTATGAGCTGATCCTATTAAAATTTGTGTCATAGAATTATTTATTTTAAATATTTGATGCCAGATACACACTAAATAATAAGTTACATGAAAGAATGGACATGCAAGTGGTGAAATGCAGCAGATGGTTCATTATTCAGATCCCCCGAGTACATATCTCTACATGTGGAAGAAGACTGCTTAAGTATAAATATTTGAAAACCTTCCTTGGGACATTTTTTATATCTGTTGGGGCATAGTAAGTCCTTGCATAGTCATTGATAGCAATGTTAAAAAATTAAATATAACAATCCCAGTTATCAATCCATGAGAAGAAGGACTTTGATTTTTTAAATCTCAGAGTTTCTCTAAATCATCTCCATGGGAGTAAGCTCTAGTGTCCAGGTTAGTATCAGTTTGATAATCACCAATCACTTTTTATCTTTCTATATTCTTTCTCAATGTCTTAATTCCTTACTAGTATTTTCTCATTGTTTTCCAGATAATCTTACAACTAAAATTCTCCTTCAGAGTCTTTTTCTTGGTGGGATAATACCAAGACAATGTTTAGACAGGAAGTTGAAATTAGGACTTTCATTTTGAAGAAACGATTGCACTCGAAGAAACAAAATTCCAGAATTTAACAGGATGCTAGATGTTCTTTACATTTATAATTCTGAAAAAATGTATATAATGCAATGATATTTTCAAAAATAGTTTTGCATAAAACAAATTATAGTCCAAAGTAAATAGCTACACCTAAAGTATCATTTTTTTCTTAATTTGTATTTATTTATTTTTTTAAATTTGTGAATGACTGTGAGGTACTATTACATATTTGCAAACGTTCATGTTTTTTGTTTCAGTCATACGGTGATTGGTTACCCATCCCTCCACCAGTGCCCATTCTCTACCACCAATGATCTCAGTATCCGTCTCCCCCACCTCGCCTCTGTGGCAGGGCATTCCCTTTTGTTCTTTCTCTTTTTGGGGGTATTGTAGTTTGCAATAGAGGTATTGAGTGGCCATCATGTGTAGTCAATATTCTATTTTCAGCAACTCCCACCTCGAGTAGGTCCTCCCAGCACCCTTTACTTGGCGCTCCCTTCTCTGTCTGAGCTGCCTTTTCTTCCAGCATGTGAGGCTGGCTTCCAAGTCGTAGGGCAAACTTCCTGGTCCTTATCTCTACTAATTCTTGGGTGTTCGTCTCCCATTCTGTTTTTTTATATTCCACAGATGAGTGCAATCTTTCTATGTCTCTCACTCTCTTTCTGACTCATTTTACTTAACATGATACTTTCCATGTTGATCAGCTTATATGCAAATTTCATGATTTCGTCTTTTCTAATAGCTACATAGTATTCCATTGTGTAGATGTACCAGAGTTTCTTTAAACAGTCATCTGTTCTTGGGTACTGGAGTTTTTTTCCCAGATTTTGGCTATTGTAAATAATGCAGCAATGAACATACAAATGCAGATGTCATTTCTTCTATACTTTTTTGCCTCTCTGGGGTATATCCTCAGAAGTGGTATTGCTGGGTCAAATGGGAGCTCAATTTCTAATTTTTTTTAGAAGTGTCCAACACATACAGTTTTCCAAAAAAGGCTGAACTAGTCGGCATTCCCATCAGCAGTGAAGGAGAGCTTTAGCATGTCCTCTAACTCTCAAAAATAAATAAACTTTTTAAAAGATAACAAGGACAAACATGTTTTATTTTCCTCTTCAAACTTCAACTCTCCAATTTTGAGTGGAATCTTCCCAGTTTCTTTATTATTTCTTGATATTTTTTGCTATGCTGGGACCACTCTCCACACACTTGGATGACCCTCACGCATGAAAGAACTGGCAGAGGTACCCAGGTGTGTGGGACCCGGGGCGGAGATCTCCAAGCCTGCACGGTTTGGGACTAGACATGCCAGTAGCTAGATAGTTACACCCACCAACTGCCGTGTAACCCCAACAACGGCCAGGATCCAGAGATTATCACACTCAGCGGCCACGCGACATCTTATCATCTCATTCCTACTTTGGACGAACTGGCAGGCTACCGAATGTAACCTGCCCACACAGCAGAGTCTGACAAACTCCCCGTGGTATACCCCATACGCCAAATACCAGTAACAATGATGGGTCTCATTCTCCTAACCCTGAAAGAGCCTTGAATATGGCACTTTAAAAAAAAAATCTCAGGGCTAGGACGAAGGAGACGTTACTGGGGCCTGCTCGAGGCAATCAACGAACAACAGGATGGTCGTGATCATGATCATGAATTTCTTATTTTACTAATCACAGTACCCTCTAGTTCTAACCTTGTATCTCAAATGACAGGATTTCACATTTTTATAGTTTAGTAGTATTGCATTATGTACATTTACCATAATGTCTTTATTTAATCTACAGTAGATTGGCTATTACTTCCAGATCTTTATTGTTATTAATAATGCTTCAATGAACATGAGTTGTATATTCTCTTAAAATTAATGTTTTTGCATTATTTACAGATTCCACAAATATAAGGTAATTGTACCATATGGAATTCCCATTTTTTCATATTTTGAGAAATCCTCTTAACTACATAGTGGAAGCTGTAGTTTGCATTCTATATATAATGCAAAACAGTTGCTGTTTCTCTATATTCTCCTTCTTAACACTATTTTTTTTTGAGAATCACCATTCTCAAAGACATGAGCTTATTATTACTCTGTTGTTTTGATACATAGTTATATAATTTAAAAAAAAGAAGAAACACTTTGAAGGTATAGGAGATTTTAAGCAGCACTCAGTCCCTAGGGGTTAATTCAGGTGATAATCTGGCAACCAGACCAGAAAATTCAGTGTTAGAGCCTAGGGATGCCATTCTGCTTGCCCTACAGTATTGAGGACTACCAGGACAGCATCTGCCTTGTTCTGGGATCTCTAGGGACAAACTTAGTAGTGCTTGGGGAGGCAATGTGGTACTAATTTTGAACTCCGTTTTTGCACATGCCAGACATACCCTTGTTTACTGAGTTATCTCCAGACCCAAAAAGCAATCATATATATGTATAGATACATATGTATGTATATATAGTACATTAAAATGATTACCTTTAGGGTATCATCTTACACCATATACCATATCTATAGGTATCTTACACCATATACCATATCTATAGGTATCTATAGATATGGTATATGGTGTAAGATGATATAGATATCTATAGATATAGATATGGTATATACCATCTATAAATATGATATATATCACATTAAGTATATAAATATGTACGTGTGGAGTGTGTGTGAGAAGAGAGAGAGAGAGAGAAAGAGAGAATGTGAGTTGGGCAAAGCTGGCAGTGATCAAGACTTACTCTTGGCTTTGGCTTTAGCAATCACTCCTGGCAGGTGGAAAGACCATAAAGTGATGTTAGAAATCAAACTGGACTTGGTCATGGGCAAGGAAATCTCCTTTACTACTGGTCTTTCTCTCTCTCTCTCCCTGGTCCATATTTTTAATGGACCCATTGCTTATTTATTCTGATTATTTTATGCCCATGTCTTTCTTCTTACCTTTTACTATTAATAATATAAATGTTCACATTGCAGTCTCTGAAAAATTAATCCTCTTTGATTTTTACTGTGCACATATTTTCTTCACAGATCTTTGTATAGTATTATTCTTATAATATTTCTTATTCTTTGATTAATGGAACTAACTACATAGTACTGTGGTTCTGTTGACACTTTTTCTCTTCCGTCACAGTTGCCTATATCATTACCCTCTTTGTGAGCTTCATCTCTCAATGGATCAATAAAATCCACAAGATGTGGTAGGCAGAAGGCTTTTAAATCTCTTTCAGCTGGATGAGTCCCTTGTGTATTCAATTCTGAGCAAAAAATAGATACCCCCACTTTTCTTCCTGATTGCTTCCTGGGTAAAACATCAAACAGAAATACATAAGATCACCTTGATCTGGCAATTCTATGTTTTATACAAGCTTTCAAAAGTGGGGAAGAAGTAGGAAAGAAAGAAAGGTAATAAAAAGAAAAGGAATCATACTAAAAAACTAAAAGAAAGGAATGGATATTTATTTTATAGTGGACTTTTCTTGAAAATTTTATTGATTTTATTACAGGGTAATTCTCTAATTGTCACAAGAGGTCTGCAAAGATGACATTTACATTTGGTTATCCATTATCTTAACAAATTTGCAAGTGGATTGGCTGGAATTTAAACAGAATTATTTGGATCTAAAATGTTTTTTGGGGGGGACAAAGTTATAATACAGTTGGTATGGCACTTGCCTTGCAGATGACCAACTGGGTTCATTCCCTGATTTAGTATGTGGTACCCAGATTTAGCTAGGAATAAAGCCTGAACACAGAGCCAAGAGTAAGCTGTGAGCACTGCTGGGTTTACCCATCCCCCCAGAAAAGTTATCTTGATATAGAAAATGATTATAATACAGTTTTAGTTTCATTTTCTTCTCCAGTATACTGAATATATGAATGTATGGTATTTCTAATAGACACATCTATTATAACATATCAGTAAGACACTGGCTTATTGAAAATGAAAGCTAATATTTTTTATCAGCATGCTTATCTTCTAAATGATCAATTTTGATTTATGACAAATCATATAGGATATTCTGCACATGTTTTTATGCATGTTATAAGTAGATATTATCTTATTATTAAATACAGAAAAATTTTCTAGGCATCTATGTATAACATGACAGATCTATATTTTAATTGTTATTCTAGCTTTCTATCTCATTAAATTTAGTATATACTTCCAACATCCCAGCAGTTATTTTGATCTAGTAAACAATAGCTAACAACCTATGTGCAATATTTCTGTCTCTCTTCTGACTCATTTCACTCAGCATGATACTCACCATGTCTATCCATTATAAGCAACTTTCATGACTTCATTTTTCATAAAAGGTATGTAGTATTCCATTGTGTAACTGTACCATAATTTCTTTATTCAGTCATATGTTCTCGGGCACTTGGATTGTTTCAGGATTCTGGCTATTGTGAATAGTGCTATATTGAAGTGCAGATAGCTCATCCCTGCTGGTCATAGCAATATGGATGCTCTTGTTCTTTTTGATGTGTGCTGGTCTCTGTGTTGCGAGATGATATCTCATTATTGTTTTGATATGCATATCCCTGATGATTTGTGATGTAGAGCATGTGCCTTTATGTGCCTTTTGGCCATTAGTATTTCTTCATTGAGGAAGTTTCTAGTTCATTTCTTTCTCCCACTTTTGATGGGATTAGATAGCTTTCTTATTGTAAATTTCTACCAGTGGCTTATTTATCTTTGATAATAATCCTTTATCAGATAAGGATGGGTAAATAAATTTTTCCCATTTTGTAGCTGGTTTTGTATGTTGGTCACCACTTTTTTTTGAGGTGCAGAAGGTTCTTAATTTAATGTAGTCCCACTTGTTTATCATTGTTTCTACTTGCTTGGTCAGTGGTGTTTAATCTTTGAAGATGTCTTTAATTTAAATGTCATGGAGGGTTCTGCTTAAAATTTCCTCCAGTACCTTATGGATTTACACCCGATATTGAGGTTTTTAATCCCTTTTGAACTGTTTTTATGCCTGACATTTTATATATATAATATATATAATATGTATATGTAACATATTATATATACAGTATATACATATTATATATACAGTATATATAATATGTATACATATGTTTGCATTTAGCTGCCTAGTTTTCCCAGTATCACTTCTTGAAGAGACTTTCCTTGCTCCACTTAATATTTCTTACTTCTTTAACAAAGATTAAGTGATCATATCTTTGATGATCTGTGTCAGAATATTTAACTATATTCCATTTGGTCTGTGGTTCTGCTTTCATTTTATACAATCTGTTTTAATTGCTAGCACTTTGTAGTATATCTGTGTGTATCAGGAATCTCGGCCTGTAGTTTTCTTTCTTCTTCTTTTTTAATTCTACTGTAATTTTTAATTCTACTTAAGCTTTTAGTATCAGGGTTTTATTTGCCTCATTAAAACTGTTTGTAAATGTTTATGTTTCTTTAATCTCCTGGAAAAGCCTAAAAAGGATTGACAGTATATCCTCTTGAAAGGTTTGAAAGAATTCACTAGTGAATTTACTAATTAACTAGTGAATCTATCCTGAGCCTGGGCTTTTGGTTTTCAGAACACTTGCTTACCATTTCAATTTCCTCGGTGGTGATAGGTCTGTTCAGGTATTCCAAGTCCTTTTGGTTCAGCCCTGGGACATTATAGAAATGCAGGAATGTATCCATTTCTTCAAGGTTCTCTTGTTTTGTAGCATAAAACTTCTCGACGTAATCTCTGATAATCTTATAAATTCTGTGTTTTCTGTTGTGATGCCCTGTTTTTCATTTCTGATTCTATTTATTAGGGTCCTTTCTCTCCACTTCTTTGTGAGTCTTGCTAGTGGTTTATCAATATAGTTTATTTTCTCGAAGAATCAGATCTTCATTTTGTTGATCTTTTGGATTATTCTTTTGGATTCCAACCCATTGATTTTAATTAGTTGGAATCTCTTTTACTATTTCCTTCCTCCTTCCTAGTTTAAGCTCCTATGTTTGTCTTTTTCAAAGATCTTAATCTGTGAAGTCAAGATATTTATGTGGGTCCTTTTCTTACTTCCTGTTGAATGCTTGCAGAGCTATAAACTTTCTTCTTAATACTGCATTTGCTGCATTTGGTTGTTTTACAGCAAGTTCTGGAAGCTCATGCCCTCATTCTCATTTGTTTCTAGGAATCTTTTGATTTCTTCTTTGATTACCTCTCTATTCCATTGATCTTTCACTAGTGATGTTTTTAATTTTCAGTCTAAGCACTTCTTGATTCCCTGTTTAGGAGAGAGAAGCAAAGACCAAAAGTTTTATTTTTACTAAAATCGTTGGCTTTGCTGACTTCTTACAACACTATTCATCAGGTAAAGTTGTGTTGGTTGCTTCTGGCTCATCCTCAGAGACACAATAAACCATGAACAAACACATAGAGAAGCAAGTTGTTTTTACAGGAAGTCTGTAATAGTTGCAAGTTTCATTTGTCGCCATAAGAGAAATCTATTCTACAAAGATACAGGCACATCTTATAGTATAACCATCTCAATAGAAATAATTTTTCTTTTAATTTTTGAGTTTTTAATTAATAAAGTATCATTAATTTGAGATTGGATTTCAGGCAATATATATATACTAGACCTGCCAGTAACTAGACAGTTACACCCACCAACTGCCGTGTAACTCCAACAACGGCCAGGATCCAGAGATCATCACACTCAGCTCCTGGGAGAGAACAAGACAGAGTCTCCTACCCTATGCCTGACTGTCTCCACCAGGGCCCAACAGCTGAAGACCACCGAGGCCCAGCCAAGGCCTTGCTGGGAGCACTCTCCACACACTTGGATGAGCCTCACGCATAAAAGAACTGACAGAGGAACCCAGGTGTGTGGGACCCGGGGCTGAGATCTCCAAGCCTGTACAGTTTGGGACTGGACCTGCCAGTAACTAGACAGTTACACCCACCAACTGCCGTGTAACTCCAACAACGGCCAGGATCCAGAGATTATCACACTCAGCTCCCGGAAGCGCGTGGCCGCGAACGCGACATCTTATCATCTCATTCCTAATTCGGTCAAACTGGCAGGCTACCAAATGTAACATGCCCACACGGCAGAGTCTGGCAAACTCCCCGTGGTATACCCAATATGCCAAATACCAGTAACAATGATGGGTCTCATTCTCCTAACCCTGAAAAAGCCTTGAATATGGCACTTTAAAAAAAAAAAAATCTCAGGGCTAGGACGAAGAAGACGTTACTGGCACCTGCTCGAGGCAATCGACGAACAACAGGGTGGTCGTGATCGTGATATATATATATTGTGTGTGTGTGTGTGTGTGTGTGTGTGTGTGTGTGTGTGTGTGTGTGTGAATATTCTTTGATTCGGGGCGCTGAGATACGAGGCTGGAGAAAATGAGATTTGCTGGAGAGTCTTCTTGCTAGGTCTGATAGAGAATCATAAAGAAGCGTCCCTCAGCCCCTTCTATTTACCTTCCTATGTACACACATCTAATGCACTCAGTACAGAGAAATCATTAACAGGGAAAAGGAGTTTACAAGAGCAACAATAAAACATCAAGAGAAATTTTGTCCTGTTGAATCTGCAATCCAAAGAGTCAACAAACTCAGAAGGGGAATGCAAAACCAAAGGCCTCTGGGGCCATGGGTCAGCTCCTTACCTGGGGTGATAAGAGCATGTGAGAGAATGTCTGCATTCCAAAGCTGAGTTGGGTTAGAGATCTGTGAGCAAGGGAAGAGTGCTTCTATTTAATAATAAGAGCTAAGAGACAGTCAAAGGAAGAGATGTTTAACCCTTTCCAAACTATTCCAGACACAGGAATCATAGCTTGCCCATTTTCATGGATCAGCGTTCCTGCCCACATGCAGGTCAGTCTCCAGGGGCTCATGCTAACAGTTTTGGTTGGGCCCAAACATATCTATATCTATCCATATCTATATCTAAATCTATATCTAGATATCTAGATACCTGTATATGTATATTAAACTATTTTCTTCAATATTGTATCTCCAGTAATCACAAAATATTTACCAAAAGCAAAAAAAGTTTAACTGAAAAACTATTCTAAAGACACTGGATAATATATATAATAATATCATATATAATTATATATAATATTATAATATATAATAGTATTATATTATAATATATATCCAGTATCTAAAGACACTGGATATATATATTATAATATAATATATAATAAAAAGGCTCTCCCATTGATCATCGATTTGCTCGAGCGGGCCCAGTAACATCTCCATTGGAGACTTTGTTGTTACTGTGTTTGGCATATTGAATACATCACGGGTAGCTTGCCAGGCTCTGCCGTGCGTGCAAGATACTCTCGGTAGCTTGCTGGGCTCTCCGAGAGGGGCGGAGGAATCGAACTCGGTCGGCCATGTTGGCTGCGTGCAAGGCAAACGCCCTACTGCGATAGCACAGTGGTAGGGCGTTTGCCTTGCACGCAGCCAATATATAATTATATATAATAATATAATATAATATATATATCCAGTGTCTTTAGAATAGTTTTTCAGTTGAACTTTTTTTGTATTTGGTAAATATTTTGTGATTACTGGAGATACAACATTAAACAAAATTATTGTCACCACTAACATGGACTTTTTTTAAGCATTCTTTTTTCCCAGTTTTTGAACCACACCCAGTGATGCTCAGGGGTTTACTGTGTTACCCCTGGCTCTGCCTTCAGGAATCACTCCTGGCAGAGTTCTGTTGACCATATGGGATCTTAGGAATAAAATCTGGGTCAACCATGTGCAAAGCAAGCATCTTACCTTCTGTACTATCACTCTGGCCCACCAACATGGATCATGAATGCAAATAATTGTAATGGTGACATATGCATTCCTGACATAAAAAGTTCATAGTATCCGTAACTTCAAAAATATAAGTATTAAAGTATCTTAATAATATGGCTGAAACCCAATCATGAACAACTCATTTCCCATGGTGATTCAATAAAAAAGAAAAATAAAGTATCTTATTAAAAATGCATGTGCAATTCATATTACTATCTAGTTTCTTCATATCTGGTTAACTACCATTTGTTTTCACCACACAGCTTTTATGAAGTTTTATGAGCATCCTGACATCATCCAACCCTTCTTTACAAACCCTGCTTACTCTATGAACATCCTGGGGAAATTTATGACTGCTGGCTTGAAACAAGACATTGTTTCCCTGACCATCTGTATTGAATGTGAGCTCCCCAGTACCACAAACGTTTCTTCAGTTCCAACAATAAACCTGCTTGTAAAAAACTCTGAGCAAAACTCCTGGTACTAATCTCGGCCACTCCTGGGTCTCCCATTTTGTTGCTTTATGTTCCCCAGATGAATGCAATCTTTCTGTGTCAATCCCGCTATTTCTGACTCATTTCGCTTAACATGATACTTTCCATGTAGTACCACTTGTATGTGAATTTCATGACTTCATCTTTTCTAACAGCTACATAGTACTCCATTGTGTAAATGTACCAAAGTTTCTTTACCCAGTCATCTGTTCTCCGGCACTCAGGTTCTTTCCAGATTCTGGCTATTGTAAAGAGTGCTGCAATGAACAAACAAGTGCAGATATCACTTCAACTATTACTTTTTTGCCTCTGGTCGAGATTAGTACCAGGAATTTTGCTCCATGACTTGGAGGCCAGCCACATGTGCTAGGGGAAAAGGAAGCTCAGATAGAGAAGAGAGCACCAAATAAAGGGTGTTGGGAGGATCCTCCCAGGGTGGGAGAAGCATGCTGAAAGTAGACTATAGACCAAACATGATTGCCACTCAATGCCTCTCTTGCAAACCACAGGACTCAAGGAGAGAGAGAGAACAAAAGGGAATGCCCTGCCACAGAGGCATGGTGGGATGGGGGGTATGGGGGGTGGGAGCGATGATGGGATCCGTGGTGGTGGAGGATGGGCGCTGGTGGAGGGATGGGTACTTGATCATTGTATAACTGAAACCACAAAAAATTGTAAGTCTAAAACTGTACCTCATGGTGTTTCACTAATAAAAAAAATTAACAAAATAAATATAAAATAAATAAAATAAAAATAAATAGAAAATAAACCCACTTCATAAATATATGCTTCTCTATATAAGATGTGGTGATATATATGTTCATATATAATGTGGTTATATATAATAAAGGTGACTCAGGAATTATTAGTATAATAAAATATCATGTCATATATTTTAAAAAAAACTCCCAGGCGGCCAGGGGGTGTTCGGGACGGCTCTTCCCCTGTCCACCCAGGTTCTGGGGTGGCTCGGGCTCTGGGGCAGACTGTGGAGGAAGCTAGGGCCAAGTCGGTTGATTGATCAGATGCCCTTTATTCCATTCTCCCCACACACCTGCCCCAGTCTCTTTGACCCTCCCATTCTGGTCTCACACTGCCTCTCATTCCCCTCTCCTTTTGTCTCTCCCACTCATCTCTCTGCTCCATCTCGCAGCCTGGGCGCTCTCTCTCTCTCTCTCTCCCTCTCTCTCCCCCCATGTGCTTGCTCCTGTATTCTTCTACATTCTTCTCTCTCTGTTCCCCTTGCTAGTCTCTCTGCGGTCCATCTTGCCACCCTGCGCTCTCCTCTCTCAGCTCTCTTGCCTCCAACTCCCAGCACTCTGAGCTGACACTGCACCCACTCAGGTAGCAAAATCAACATAAGAACACCCTTCCTGAGGGTCCACCTAATAGGTATTCTAAAGTCCTTCCTGACTGCCCCAGGCAAAATACCTCCTAAAGTGTTTTTCTCCTTTCCTCAGTCCAAGAACTATCAACATCTTAATACTAGTTATTTTTGTATGGACACAGATAACATTGAGGCTTGTAGGGCAGCTCTTGGGGAACATCTTGCCACAGACTCAGACTACAGAGCTCAGGCCAGATTAATCATTCCTAACTCTAGCAGAGTCCAAATCTAGTTATTACTTTTTGGATCATTACAGCATTTTTTTCCATGCCCAAGCTCTTAACTTATAGTTAAGCATTGTGGTGCTTTGCCAGGCCCATCTCGATGCCAGGGTAGAACATAACATTACCGCTTGCCCTGGATCCATCTAGTCCCTTGTTGGGGCCTTGCTTTGGGGAGCGCTAGGAAGTAAAGGCATGAGAAAATGAGAAACATATTGTTTTTAAACAGAATTCTCATGGATTTGTTTTCATTAGCAGTGGTCTCAAGTGTTTTCCTCACACTCATCATTTTCTTCTTGACTCTCCTTGAGCTTTTGAATTATTATCAAGGGTTCTGATGGACATCAGCATTAGCAACTTTATGAAGCATGACATCTCCTATTCTCTAATATTTCTCACAGATGGTGTTTCTCAACATGAACTACGTTGTCAAACATGATAGTTATTAGGGTTCTGAGGGGTGGAATAGAGGCTGCCCAATATTTTTAATGCTACAGTTTATTTTTCATAATTCCTATTGATAACTTATTAGTTATACCACCTTGCTTCTCTGGAATCCAGTGTGAAGCAGTTTAAAAATCTGTTTCATAGATTAGTTTTAATAAACCACGTTTACCTTTGACTTTGTTCTGCAAGTTTGATATCTTCTAAAAATAAAGGAAAAGAACCAGTTTAAATCTCAGTGTGTGCATATTCGTGTGTATACATATGTATATGTGCCTATATATACCTAAATATTTTTCAAATATTTAGTTTTCAGCATATGTTATTGGTGTATTGAGACTTATTGAGTTATTTTGGGAACTGACAAGTCTGAAGAATTTTTTTAAGTGTAGTATGAGTTTGTATGTGTTCTATTGAAGCAAAAAACATAAACTATTTTGTTTGTGCTTTGTTAACTCTAAAGTTATTTTGAACTATGCACTTAAAAGGGTAATTTGTAAGCAGGTGTTTGCTATCTTGTGGTGATAGCTTCTGGCAGTACTACAATCTTTGCAGTTACATTCTAGCTATAGTTGGACTCATTTCTTTATTTTCTGTGCAAAATTTTGACACCAATACCATAGAAGAGGTACTTATGGGTTATGTTTTTAGTTTTATTTCTCATTGGGGAAAATAGCATCTGTCCCCTGGCTTTTTCATTCCATCTCGAATTGCTGATCTTAAAAAAATTTCTTGTCAGTATCCTCTGAAAAGACACCACACTTCCTCCTACACTTCTGTGAGACACTGAAATGGAGGCTAAGCCATTGTTGCTTAGATGTTAAAATTTTACTGGATCCACGTGGTTTAGATTATTTTAAGGCATAATTGTTTAGAAAAGGTAATTTCAAATACAGTTAAAAATAAAGAGACTCAATAGACAACCACTGATATTTTTAACACTGGATATTAAGATTCATCATAACTTGACTTGTTCATGCAAGTTTACAGAAAAAATTTAGATAGAAAAATAAAACCTGGACTATTAAAAGATTAGGATATTATTAAATAAACTAATCAAACTTATAAATGCCAGATTTATTAGTCTTTATATTAAAAACAGAGCATATTTGCTTGTCAAAAGCTATTAAATATTTAGTATATTAATAATTTAAAGAGACCATAGAAAAAGAAAGTTTAATAGCATTAAAAGTGAATTAGTAATACAATTGAAACTTTAGAAATGTTAAATATGATAAGGGAAGTTAGGAATTAACTAAAATTTGACACAAATAAATTTTATATTATTTGTAATGAGTTTTATTCCAGGGTTAAACATGAACCATTTTAATCACTTAAATTTATTAACTTTCCCCATTTCTTTAATTTTTAATTGAATAGAGATAGAATCTAGAGTATCTACTTGTCAAAAATATCTTAAGGATCTTTTCATTTACTTAGTTTATTTCTTATTGGTTCTGTTAGTCTTATGACATAAAAATTACTTCATATATCAAGTAAAGTTTAATAATCAAAATTTTATAATTTGATCACATTCAAGCACATACATACATATATAATAACTTATTTTTTGTGCCTCAGTATCAGGATAGTTCTAATGAAAACAGAGACAAAAAAATCATATTAACTATGGTTTCTAAGTCTCATATTCATTTCTAAGGACACTTCCTGCTTTTGATCTCCTTTGTTTCCAGGAATGAAGCAAAGGAGATCTATAACTCCTTTGGGAATGATGAGGACAAGATGTTAGTGGATAACTGACTGAATTAGCAAATTGTTTATTCAGTTAAGAGAAGTTTTTGTCTTAATATTTGAATATGCTATTTTTGTTTCCATGATATTTATAGTATTATATTTTAAGCAATCGTGACTTTATATTTGGTATGTTCCCTTTTATTAGTTTTTATAGCTTTAATTAATGAATTTGTTTGGTTTATAATACTATTAATGATAGTTTTTCATAATGGTTTTTCATGGACATAATTTCATCACCACCTCCCCCACCAGTGTTCCCATCTCCCATAGGATTACATTAAATTAAAAAGCTTATGAACAGTTAAAGAAACTCAAAGTCTAATAAAAAAATGACACCTTACTGAATGTGATAAAATATTTTCACACAATATTTTTAATAAAGGATTGCTATCCAAAATTCATATAGCACTAAACTTACCAGTAAAATATCCAATGACTCCCATTTATAAATGGTGGGAGGAGAAAGACACTTCCCCAAAGAATACATATTGATAGCCAATTAGTATATGAAAATGTGATTAACATCACTCATAATTAAAGAATTGCAAATCGAAACATGTATTCTGAATACTGTGTCTTCTGAACACTCTTAATTTCCCTGAGTATAATGCCCTCCCGTTGATCATCGATTTGCTCGAGCGGGCCCAGTAACATCTCCATTGGAGACTTTGTTGTTACTGTGTTTAGCATATCAAATACTCTCGGTAGCTTGCTGGGCTCTCGGAGAGGGGCGGAGGAATCGAACTGGGGTCGGCCATGTTGGCTGCTTGTAAGGTGAACGCCCTACCCGCTGTGCTATCGCTCCAGAAAAAATGTTTAAACTACATAATCTTTCATAATAATCTTTTTCTCTATTTTATTATTAAGTGTGGCTTCTTTAAAAAAACTAATAGTTTTATATTGCCTAATAAGACTATTAAGTTTCACAATGATTTCCTTCAAGTCTGGGGCCCAATTTACAATTGTTTTCCTTAAACAGGATAGTGGAGATCACAGGGACAAAGTGAATGACACTTTATGTGCATCTGAAGCTACTTCCTATACAGAAAATTAATAGAAAAGGTGCAAGCTATCTTCAAGGAAAGTATTCATCATCTAGAAGAGAAATTGTCCGAGTGCTACTTTGAATAGTTTGTTGAGTAAAATAAGAAAATGAATAGTTTCATTCATATACTCTAGCTAAAAAACTGAAACAATCAAACAGAAAAACATTAATAGAATTACCATCTAGATTTATGAAAACTATGGAGGGTATCAGAGAGAGAGAGGATGGAAATGTTAGAGGAACACTTTTTGTAATGGGATGGTATTGGAATTCAAGGTGGATATGGTAATTCTATAAAAAATATTAGGTTTTAAGCCAAAATACTGAAAATATTTTGTAAACCAAGGGAAGGAGGGTAACAATTTTTCACAAAAAATTATTTATATGATTGTCAAATATATAGAAGGTTGAGAAAAAGTATGCCAAAGATGAATGCCAGGATTCAGCTTCTAGATTCTTGCTCTGAATAGATATGAGTGTTTGAACTAGGTCATATAAAAAGGAAGTGTTAGGCCAAGAGCAATTTACCATTCTGGTAAGGATCTGATAAGTAATCACCTTTATGACTGACACTATTTTTTATTTTTATATTCCTTCATTTATACATAGTAGTCATTATAGCACTGTAGCACTGTCCTCCATTTTTCAGAGATTTGCTTGAGTGGGCCCAGTAACATCTCCATTGCTAGACTTGTTGTTACTGTGTTTTGCATATTTAATACGTCATGGGTAGCTTTCCAGGCTTTGCCGTGTGGAAGAGATATTCTCGGAAACTTGCCAGGCTGTCCGAGAGGGGTGGAAGCGGTGGAATTTGAACCTGGCTCAGCCGTGCGGCCACACGCAAGGCAAAGACCCTACCACTGTGGTATCACTCCAGCGCAGTAGTTATTCTAGATAGATTAAATAAAGTAATGGCTTTTTATATTATTATATCCATATTCTTGCCAATTAATTGAGAATTTGAATATTACATTGAATTTTGCTTGGACACCTAAGTTATCTAAAAGCCACACAATGAATGATTGGATATTTGAGAAAAGGTGGTATGAGAGAAATGTGACAACACTGAGAAGAATATTTAGTAGAAGTTAGTACTTAAAAAACGATGACAACTAACTTTCAGGTCGCACCTTCTTTCAAGATGGTATCTGAAGTTTACATAAAATTATAATTTTAACATATATCACGGATAAATATGTCACCAGAAATGAAAAACTTTTCACAATATGTTAATATAACAGAATTTAGACAATAGTATTTGATCCAGCACTAGGTAGTATAGAAAAAAACGAAAATAAGAATTTACTATGATTTAATCATTATAACTATTTAATTGTTTATTTCATTATTGCAAAATTCAGTTACCTATAGTTTAATTATTATTAAATTGCACTAATTTAATTAATATTGATTAATATTTAATTAAATTATATTAGCTAAATATAAGTTAATTGTCATAAAATTTATAATTTTAGGGAGGGGACATATACAGAGGTTCCTGGTGGGTCGTATGGGCTATATGCAGTGCCAGAAACAGAACCTGAGTTGTCAGCATGCAATTGTAAGTGCCTAACATGCTATATTATCTCTCTGTACTATTTTCCATGTTTATATATCTTTCAAGACCATATACTTCCCCTGGCTCAGATTTCAGGCTCAATAATTATTTCCAATGACACAAATGGTGTTTCTATCTACACTGCAACTAGAAAAAGGCACATACCATGGAAAAGGCACACATACACAATAATCTGGTTGGAAATGAACCTTATCATTATACATAACCTTTGTATAGTATGTTGGAGATAGCTTTATTTATCTTGGAAAAAATAATAAAATTCGATTATTTTCTGGATTTCATTTTGGCATCTAATCTACAGTTTTCATTAAAAGACGCATGACATATCATGACATGTAACAATGTCATGAATTCACTACAATTTACCTTTCCTCTGGACTTCCTACTTCACCTTTATACTACAGTTCTCAAGGATAAATGTTTCTATTTTCCACTATCTCATCCTTGTTTCATACATTATTAAAGACGATGACTGCTTTTTAAGTGAAATTTTGAAGACATCTTTACAAGTTGAGTAATGACAATCAAGGAGAAAACAAATCTTCAATGCTGTTCACCTCAGGAGCACCTGACAGGGAAAATGTCATTTTAGAAAGAAAGACTAGATGGGACCAAGGCCACAGTTGTAGTAGTATAAGATAGACCAACTTAATTATCTGTTATGGAGGATCCTGTTAGCAAGGTTACCTATGAAGTCTGGGTTAAAATTAAAGCAGGCATTTGTCCTCAGTTAAAACTGTCTTGTTTTTCATTTTGTCATTTGTTTTATTAATGATTATTTTGTAAGTGCTTCCCACTATGGGGACTATTAGAATTTAATGCTGAGTGAAGATATATTCCTACTTTATTAAATGTTTTATTAATTCTTAAAGATAGAAGTCAAAGGATTGTGGACCCAAAGAGAACTGGCACTACCTAAAAGATTTGGTAAATGTTAACTATCAAGCTACAGTGCTTGGGAGATATGATAACCTGTTATCCCAGACCACAGAACCTATCAAGCGAGCATTAAATTGAGCCTTTAGTAGAACTGCTTACCAAATTTGATAAAGAAATTAGTATTGAATATGTGTTTAGATCACTTAGGGTTTGTGCAGATTTAGAATGGCATATTACAGAGTCCACTGGCTACATAAGTAATGACCTATCCATATAAATTACTAAAGTCCATGCAATTTATTTTTGTGTTCTTTATGATCTCTGCCTTGAGTTGCATAAGTACCAGATTAATCATTTCACCCCACTCAAATTAAACTGTAAAGCTTTGAACTTTGTAGAAAAAGTAAAATATCTGAATTATGTTAAATATTCTTCACTAAGTTTGCATATATGTGTATATATGTATTTGTGTAATGTTTTTATACATAAAGTTGCAAGGCATGATTCAAGTAAGTTTTCAAAAACAATAAATTATACAGTACATTCTTTTGTTATTTAAAAAGACTAATGTTCGGAGGCTAAAAGTGAAACTACAACATGAAAGAAAACATTTTCAAAAATTATTTGACAAAAAAAATTTAAATGTTTCACTATTACTATCACTAATCACCCTGTTGTTCTTAAATTTGCTCTAGCGGGCCCAGTAACGTCTCCATTCGTCCCTGCCGTGTGTAAGTGTAGCCTGATGACATATTGTGGGCTCCTTCAGGGTCAGGAGAATGAGGACCATTTATTGTTACTATATTTGACATGTCGTGTATGCCACGGGTAGCTTGTCAGGCTCTGCCATGTGGGCAGGATACTCTCAGTAGCTTGCTGGACTCTCCGAGATGGATGGAGGCTTTTGGGGCAGCCTCTAATCACCTTTACAGGTGTTCCTAGTCAGGTATATAGGTGGTTATGGTATTCTCAGTAGCCTGCAGGGTTGTCTGAGAGTGAGACTAGAGAATAAGAGGTCGTGCGGCCTCTACTGGAAGGTGGGGGAGCTGGGTGGAGGAGGCCCAGTCCCGAACTGAGCAGGCTTGGAGATCTCAGCCCCAGGTCCTGCACACCCGGGTTTCTCTGCTGGTTTCTCGTCCAAGCATGTGGAGTGTGGCTTCAGCATGGCTTTGGCTGGGTCCCGGAGGTCTTCAGCTGTTGGAGCTCTGCTCAGGGCGGAGAGGGAAACTCAACTTGCCCTCCTCCAAGGGTCCCCCGTGAGGACAGCCAGGTCCGGGGGCAGGAGATTCTGCCTTGATCTCTTCCAGGAGCTTGGTTTTATCTAATATTACAGAAAAGATTAAATGTATATAGATAAAAAAATTGTCAAACCCCAAGAACAAAATAAATTCCAATTAGAAAATTTAAAAAAATATTCAATACCTTCTAAAAGAAAATATATGAGTGGCAAATGAGCACATAAAGAGATGTTTGACTTTTTAAATACAAATAAAAAATTCGATAAGTCTCATTCATGTGTATCTTATACAAGGATATGTGTAAATGTATATACATATTTACACAGATTTTCATTCCTTTGGTAAGGTAAAGGTAAAGGTAAAGGCCCTCCCGTTGATCGTCGATTTGCTCGAGCGGGCCCAGTAACGTCTCCATTGGAGACTTTGTTGTTACTGTGTCTGGCATATCGAATACTCTCGGTAGCTTGCCGGGCTCTCCGAGAGGGGCGGAGGAATCGAACTCGGGTCGGCCATGTTGGCCGCTTGTAAGGCGAACGCCCTACCGCTGTGCTAAAACCCCAGATTTAAAATATAGAAATATAAAAATATAAAAATAAGTAAACAACTCTAAGTCATTATAAATCAATATAAAGATACACCTTTGAAAAAATAATTTCTCAGGGCCAGAGTGATAGTCCACTGGGTAGGATGTTTGCCTTTCCTGCAGCCAACCTGGTATCCCATATGGTTTTCCAAGCATGACCAGGAGTAATTCCTGAGCGCAAGCCAGGAGTAACCTCTGAACACTGCTAGATGTGACCCAAAAAGCAAAAAAAAAAATTTCAAAAATAGTCTGTTTCCTAACAGTTTTTAAAAATGAAAGCACAAAATTTGTTTTTCTAGGTATTTTTCTGCACCTTAAAAGTTTCATAAATTTGTTTTTAATTTTTTTTCTTTTTGGGTCATACCCAAAGATGCTCAGAGGTAACTCCTGGCTCTTATCACTTATCACTTAATCACTTAATCCCCGTTATTCATCGATTTATTTGAGCGGGTGCCAGTAACGTCTCCATTCATCCCGGTTGCGTGCTAGCGTAGCCCAATGGTATCTGTTCGTTTTAGGAACATGTAGAGCCTCAAATCGATCATTTAGGGTCTTGACGAAGAAGTCTGACCATCTTATAGGTGGGTGTCCACGTGATCTTTTGATGTCTCGTGGAATCCAATCAGTAATAGCTCTAGTCTAGCGGTTGTCTGTAAACCTCATTACGTGTCCAGCCCATCTGATTTTTGATGTCTTGGCAAATGGGACAGCGTCCCTGATTCTTGAGCGTTGACGAAGATCAGAACTCCGGATTCTATCTCTCATTTGAGTGAATCGGGATATTCCAAGCATAGTTCTTTCGATTCCTCTTTGAGAGACCCGAATAGTGTTCTCATCCTGTTTTCGTAGGGTCCAGGTCTCTGAGGCATATGTTAATGCAGGAACAATAGTGGAATCAAAGAGATGTGCTCGTAGCTGGAGGTTCTTTGTCCTTTTAGTTATTTCTTCAATGCTCTTGAAGGCATTCCAAGCCGCTCTCGTCCTCCTGCGCAACTCAGGTGCCAGGTCATTCATCATGTTGATTTCTCGACCTAGGTATATATAACTGTTGCATTCGGAGATGGTGGTTCCGTTGAGAGTGAATGGAGCATCAGGAACAAGGCTGTTTCTCATAAACATTGTCTTCGCAAGATTCAGCTGTAGTCCGACCTTTCCACATTCACAGTCAAAGTCGTTCAGCATTTGTGCCGCTTGGTTGATGTTTGGTGTTATTAGAACGATGTCATCAGCAAAGCGGAGGTGGTGTAGTTGCCGACCATCTATCTTCACTCCCATGTTTTCCCATTCCAGCCGTCGCATGATGTTCTCGAGGGTGGCACTGAAGAGTTTTGGTGAAATGGTATCACCCTGCCGAACCCCTCTCTTGATATGGATGATTCCTGGCTCTATACTCAGGAATTACTCCTGACAGTGCTTGGGAACAATATGTGATGCTGGGAATCAAACCTGGATCGGCCGTCTGAAAGGCAATTGCCTACCTGCTCTCTTATAATCCGGGCCCCTCATAAAAATTTTATAAAAGATAAAAATATTTTCTTTATAGGAAGTTTTTTGAACATAACTATGAAGACCTTCTGGGGTCAGAAATGTAATATGATTATCTATGTGCCTTAATAGGCTCATTTTCAGGTGTATTAACACATTCATAAAATAGAATCAACACCACTGAAGATATTATATCTTTCTAGATTTGAAATGAGCATATTTTAAGACCTGCGTTTTAATCTTTCTCTCATTCTCTGTCCCCCATATTTTTGTGTGTACTCCCAAGTATATGCTGTGGTGATGGCTGTTGAGATCTAGATAGTAATGGAATTGAAAATATAAAAGTGATATAATAAACTTCATTTTTACATGTTTAATAAATAATTCATCCTAGACTTATTTAGGGTTCACCATGTATGCAAAAATTCCTTTTCCAGGTGTAAAGTTATGTTAAATAATTAAAAATATAAAATAAAATATATGAGATCTTCCATCTTGCTCTATTGCCAGATTTAGCACATCTCATTATTATAATATTCTATCACTGCTACATAGGGTAGTTACTGACTGAGAGAACAAGTCAGGATAAAAATGCATTTTATATCCTGATGACACTTAGAAACTTCATACAAGTGTTGATTTGTAAGATAGAATTAAACAATTTGGTGGGTTTGGGCTATTCTTTCAAATGTCACTTTGGGCATTTTAGCAAAAAACCCATTAAAACGTCTCCTTTTGATCAGTGATTCATTCTAACTGCATTGTATGCCTGGCAGATTTGATATTTTAAAGCTGTTGAAACTGACAGAAGAAAACAGCATTCAAAACATGGGACGTGTTTAAACTGTTATGCCCCTGAGTCTGTGGCATTGATGAGACCATTCTCATTGGTAAGAGGATACTGAGCACCAAACCGATTGGGGGTCTTCTGGAATCTGATTATACCAGAAATGAGAACACAGACCAACATGACCAGTATTGATGGCTCACAGGGAAGAAATTAGAATCTCATCTATTAAACTGTGTGAAGTAATAGGTAATGAGGGCCTCAAGGACAATGCACAGATAATCTCCAAAACAGCATTGCAAAGGAGAGAGAGAGAGAGAGAGAGAGAGAGAGAGAGAGAGAGAGAGAGAGAGAGAAAGTGAGAGAAAAGATTGCTTTATCCTCCTGAAAAGAATAAGAAGGGCTTCAGTTAACCTCACATCAGCTAGAAATAAGAAGAAAGAACCGTTTTTTTCTGGGTGGGGGGGGGGAATTGAAATTTCTTTTTGATGGTTTCATACTGAAATAAACAGCATGATCCCATCATTTCTCTGCATATCAGGTTACTTATCAGGGATGGTCAATAAGCTAGAGGATGAGACGGGGGCAGTTATAAATGTTTGTCTTTCTTTAAAGTTTATTTTTAGTGTGCTTAGAAATATGCTAATGCATTTATTCTAGAGTCATAAAACCAGACCTTGGATTCTGAGATTAGAATAAAGTAATTGAAACTGATGTGTGATAATAAATACTAAACTCACCGTTTGCTTTACATCTAGCTACTATTTTCAAAAATTTAAGGCCATAACTTAAGTACATTAAATCAAAGTCTAGGAGCAGTCTCTTGGTTACCATCACTAGCTGTAAATATTTAATTTTTTTCCATTTATTTATGGCTCTTAGGAGAATCAGAGACCTAGAGGATGACTCCAATAGGAACAACAATAGAATCATTGGAGTACCAAAAGGGCAAGGAGGCAACCCCAATGAAAAAGCCACAGTCAAAGAAATCATCGCTGAACAGTTCCCTGAGTTAAAGAATGCAGACATACTGATCCAAGGAGCCAGAAGAGTGCCAGCTAAAAGAGACCCTAATAAAAACACTCCAAGGCATATCATAGTCAGATCAATGGATGCTATGGACAGAGACACAATACTACAAGCAGGAAGGTCAAAGAAGGAAATCACATTCAAAGGAGCACCCTTTGGATTTACAGCAGACCTATCAGAGGAAACCCAACAAGCCCAAAGGCAATGGTGGAATATAGTGAAAAACTCAATGAAATGAACGCCTGACCAAGAATACTTTATCCGGCTAAACTCTCACTCAAACTCGATGGAACTATACATCATTTTGTAAATAAACAATAGCTCAGGAACTTCATAGACTCAAAACCAAAACTAAAAGAAGGGTTAAAGGGGTTCCTGTAGGATAAGAAGGAAAACACTTAGAAATACAACCAACCCCTACAGAAACATGGCACAAAATCCCATGACAATAATCTCTCTTAATGTCAATGGTATAAATGCACCAATCAAGAGACACAGAGTGGCAAAATGGATCTAGAAACAGAAACCAAGATTCTCCTGTCTACAAGAAACTCATCTGAACAATCAGAGCAAACACAGACTCAAAGTAAAAGGATGGAAAACAATCCTGCAAGCAAACACCTCCCTCAAAAAAGCTGAGGTGGCCACACTAGTATCCGACAATGTTAATTTCACATTTAAAACGATAAGAAGGGACAGCAAAGGCCACTTTCTCTTCATCAAGGGATACGTACAACAGGTAGAAATTAGACTCTTAAATGTATAAGCACCTAACGAGGGAACAGCTAAATACTTAAAACAACTGCTAACAGATTTTAAGGAGGACATTGCTAGCAACACAATAGTAGCTGGAAACTTCAACATCTCCCTATAACCTCTGGATAGATCAACAAGAACAAAACTCATCAGGGAAACATTGGCTTTGAAAGAAGAAATAGAAGAGAAAGCAGTTATAGACCTGTAGAGGGCTTTATACCCCAAAAATAAAGAATACACATTCTTCTCCAGTGTGCACAAAACATTTTCCAAAATAGACCATGTGCTAGGCCACAAAATATACCTCAGTAGAATCAGAAAGATAGCAATACTATCAACAATCTTTTCAGACCACGATGCACTGAGAAAAGAAGTGAATCACAAACACACAAGGAGAATCAAATCAAACACCTGGAAATTATACAACTCAATGCTGAGCAATGAATGGGTAAGGAAGGAAGTCAAGGATGAAATCAAAAGATACCTGGAAACAAATAAGAATGAAGAGTAGAGCTAACAGAACTTATGGGATGCAGTGAAAGCCTTATTATGGGGAAAAATTATACCTCTGCAAGCATATCTCGGGACGGTAGAAAGGATGCACATAAACAACTTGACTTCACAGCTCAAGAACTTAGAAAAGAATAAACAGAAGGAGCCCAAATCAAGGAGACGGAAAGAGATCATAAAACTTAGAGTAGAAATCAATGACATGGAAACCAAAGAAACAATCCAAAAGATCAAAGACACTAAGAGTTGGTTCTTTGAGAAAAATAAATAAGATAGATAAACCACTAGCAACACTCATAAAGAAACAGAGAGAGAGAGAACCTTAATAAACCGAATAACAAATGAGAATGGGGATATCACAACAGAAACCAAAGAAATTCAAAAGATCATCAGAGGGTAATTTGAAAATCTGTATGCCACGAAACAAGAGAACCTAGAAGAAATGGATAAATTCCTCGATTTCTATAATCTCCTGAAGCTGAATCAAGAATATATAGAGTACCTGAATAGACCTATTAACATCAAGGAAATTGAAACTGTCATCAAAAGTCTTCCCAAAAACAAAAGCCCAGGTACAGATGAATTAACTAGCAAATTCTTCCAAACATTTAAAGAGAACCTACTGCCAGTTCTTCTCAAGATTTTCCAGGAAATTGAAAAAACAGAAATTCTCCCAAACAGTTGCTATGAAGCCCATATCTCCCTAATACCAAAAGGAAACAAACAAAGACATCCCAAAAAATAGAAAACTACGGGCCTATATCCCTGATGAACATGGATGCAAGGATTCTGAACAAAATACTAGCTAATAGAATTCAACAACTCATCAAAAATATCACACACCATGATCAAGTGGGATTCATCCCAGGGATGCAAGGATGGTTTAACCTTCGGAAATCAATCAACACAATTGATCATATCAACAAAAGAAAAGATAAAAATCATATGATCATATCAATAAATGCAGAGAAAGCATTATGACAAGATCCAACACCTGTTTATGATAAAAACCCTCGACAGATTGGAGAGAGAGGGGACTTTCCTCAATATTGTTAAAGCCATCTACCACAAGCCTACAGCAAGCATCATACTCAATGGGGAAAAATTAAGAGACTTCCCCTTAAGATCAGGGACGAGACAAGGATGCCCACTCTCTCCACTACTGTTCAATATTGTACTGAAAGTACTTGCAATAGTGATTAGGCAAGAAAAAATATTAAGGGTCTTCAGGTAGGAAAGGAAGAAATCAAGCTCTCACTATTCGCAGGTGATATGATACTATACTTAGAGAACCCTTAAACCTCTAAGAAGAAACTCCTAGAAATAATAGATCTGTATAGTAATGTTGCAGGCCATAAAATCAATACCCAAAAGTCCATGGCTTTCCTATATGCAAATAGTGAGAGAGAAGAAAACGACATGAAGAAAAAAATCCCGTTCACAACTGTGCCCCAGAAATTCATCTACCTAGGAATTAGCCTAACAAAAGAAGTAAAGTACCTATCAAAGAAAACTACAAACCACTGCTTCATGAAATAAAAGAGGACACAAAAAAAATGGAAAAATATTCCCTGTTCATGGATCGGGAGAATTAGCATTGTTAAAATGGCAATAATTCCCAAGCACTGTATAAATTCAATGTGATCCCTACCACAATACCCACAACATTCTTCAAAGAAATGGAGCAAAGACTCCTGAAATTTATATGGAAAAATAAGGCCCTGTGAATAGCTAAAGCAATTCTTGGGAGAAAGAAAACGGGAGGAATCAACCTCCCTAATTTCAAACTCTACTACAAAGCAGTAATAAATAAAACAGCATGGTACTGGAACAAAAGCAGAACAGCAGACCAATGGAACAGAGTTGAATATACTGACATCTCCCCCCAAATATATGATCATCTAATATTTGATAAAGGAGCAAAAAGTGTGAAATGGAGTAAGGAAAGTCTTTTTAACAAATGGTGCTGGCAAAACTGGATGGCTACATGCAAAAAAATTGGGCTCAGATCTCTGCCTAACACCATGTACAAAAGTAAGATCAAAATGGGTTAAAGACCTCAACATCAGACCGGCATCCATAAGGTACATTGAAGACAAAGTCGGCAAAACCCTTCATAACATTGAAGCTAATGGTGTCTTCAAATATGTCACGCCACTGGCTGAGCAAGTGAAAAAAGAGATAGACAAATGCGACTATCTTAATCTAAGAAGCGTCTGTACCTCAAAAGAAACAGTGACCAAAATACAAAGACAGTCCAGAGAATGGGAAAGGATATTCGCCAAATACACATCCAATAAGGGGTTGATATCAAGGATATACAAAGTACTGGTTGAACTCCAGAAGAAGAAAACATCCAACCCCAACAGAAAAATGGGGCGAATAAATGAACAGAAACTTCCTCAAAGATGAAATCTGAATTGCTAAATGGCACATGAGAAAATGCTCTACATCATTAATCATCTGGGAAATGCAGATCAAAACAACAATGAGATATCATTTCACACCACAGAGACTGGCCCACATCCAAAAGAACAAAAGCAACAGGTGTTGGTGCAGATGTAGTGAGAAAGGGACCCTCCTTCACTGGTGGTGGGAATGTCGACTGGTTCAGCCCTTCTGGAAAACAGTATGAACGATTCTCAAAAAACTAGAAATTGAGCTCCCATTTACCCAGCAATACCACTCCTGGGAATATACCCCGGACAAAAAAGTAGAGTCGAAGCGACATCTGCAGTTGTCTGTTCATTGCAGCACTGTTTACAATAGCTAGAATCTGGAAAAAACCTGATTGCCCGAGAAGAGATGACTGGTTAAAGAAATATTGGTACATCTACACAATGGAACATTATGTAGCTGTCAGAAAAGATGAAGTCATGAAATTTACATACAAGTGGTACTAGATATAAAATATTATGCTAAGGGAAATGAGTCAGAAAGAGAGGGATATGCATAGAAAGATCACATTCATCTGGGGAACATAAAGTAACAAACTAGGGGACCAACACCCAAGAATAGCCGAGATAAATACCAGGAGGTTTTCTCCATGGCTTGGAGGCAAGCTTCACACTCTAGGGGTAAAGGCAGCCAAGATGTAGAAAGGAGCACCAAATGGGGGGTATTGGGAGGATCCCCTAAGGATGGGAGAAGCATGCTGAAATTAGACTCTAGATCGAACATGATTGACACTCGATGCCTCTTTTGCAGGCCGCAACACCCAAAAGAAGAGGGAGAACAAAAGGGAATGCCCTGCCACAGAGGCAGGGTGGGATGTGGAGGATGATGGGGGTGGGAGGGATACTGACATTAGTGGAGGTAGAGAATGGGCACTGGTGGAGGGATGGGCACTCAATCATTGTACAACGGAAACCAAGCACAAACAAGCACAAAAATTCGTAAGTCTATAACTGTACCTCATGGTGTTTTGTTAATAAAAAAAAGGAAAATATTTCCAAATGCTTCCATGAACATTATTTAAATATTTGGAACACAGATACATAATCAGAAAGCATTCATTTAAAAGCAAAAATTTCAAAAACGAAGCAAGAATGGCTTGGTGAAGGATTTTTTTTCCAATATTCAAGAAAAAATTCCATTGAGAAAGTTAGTTAATATCCAGGGTATGGTTACATAGATCAGAATAATATGGTGCTTGAAGAGTAGATTACATGGAATGCTAAGTTCAACAAATGTACATACCTAAGAAGGACATTTGTTGGTGGGCAAGGGACCAAAAGGTGACATTAATGGATAACTTCAGTTGACAATCTTCATTTTTTATTATGCAAAGTTATAAATGTAGGATTGATTATGAAAATGGAGTTAAGGTAGGGGTGGGGTGATCTTCTAAGTTCACTGAGGACTCTATATGGCCCAAGATCCAAAAGACACAACATGAGAACTTTTCAAAGCTATGTGGGCCCAAGCTGGTGGTGGCTATAAATTCTGACGCAATCTGCCAGGTTCCAATATTCAGATATTGCCGTTTAGAAGGTCCAGGGCATGCTCTGGGGAATGTGCTGAAGACTGTACATGGACTGGCACCCAAAAGATAAAGCACAGGAGCTTTTCAAGGCAGTGTGGGCTCCAAGCTTGATGCTGCTCACAACTACTCAAGTAATCTACCAGGCTCTTTCAGACATTTCAGTTTAGAAGAGTGGAAGGCATGATTTCCTAAGCAGTGGCTGCTAAGTCTCTGCCACCATATCACATAGGAACCACAAATTAGTTTCCTCTTTGAAACTCACTAGTGCAGCCTGATCACCCCAACCACATTAGACAAATAGCCCATTAGCTCTACTTTATTCAACATTACCCCCCAAACACAAATCAACAGTGAGCACAAGAATGCAAACTGCAAAGGTTACAATGGTAAAGCAACACAAAAACCCTCTAGGCTTAGTGAGTAAAGATGATAGCCCAGACAATTCAACCTTGTAACAATGAGCTGTATAAACTCTGACAAGGAATTTAAAAGGGGGCTTTTAAGGAGTTCAAAGAAACAATGGAACATACTATCAAAAATATACAAGGGAATATGAAAGCAGAAATCAGGAAAACACAAATACAAGAAGAAATGACAGATCTGAAAAACCTGGTAGGCGAAATGAAAACTTCTCTGAAAGTCCTCAGCTGCAGAGTAACAGCTGCTGACGACAGAATAAGTGAGCTCCAAGATGAGATACATAGAATCTCTAAATAACAACAGAAAACAGGAAAGAGTCTCAAAATAAAGTAACAGATGACAAGAGAACATTTGCATGAATTCAAAAAGAGCAACGTAAGAATCACTAGGGTACCAGAAGGGTAGGAAGAAAACCCTGATGAAGAATCAACTGCAAAAGCCATCATTGCTGAGAAGTTCTTGGAGATGAATAATGCAAACATCCAGATCCAAGAAGCCCAAAAAGAACCAGTTAAAAGAAATCCAAATAAAAATACTCTAAGACACATTCTAATCAGAAAGATAAAAAAACATAGAGACAGACAACTAAAACATCCTTAAGATTTACAGCAAACTTATCAGACAAAACTCTCCAGACCTGAGACAGTGGTGAAATACAGTGAAATATAGTGAAAAACACTCAATGAAATGAATGCTCAACCAAAAATTCTTCACTCTGCTAGACTCTCATTCATATATGAAAGAACAATTTACAGCTTCAAAGATAAACAACAACTCAGGAGCTTCATAGACACAAAACCAAACATATCAAACTCTTGCAATAATATGGGACAAAAACCCATAACAATAATCTCTCTCAATCAGTGGTATAAACACACTAATTAAGAGACACGGTCTCAGGATGAATTACAAAATTGAACCAAACTCTCTTCTGCCTGCAAGAAACATATCTGAACAATCAGAGCAAATGCAGACTCAAAGTCAAAAGCTAGAAAACAATTCTACAAGCAAGCAACCACCTCAAAAAAGCAGAGATGGTCACACTAGTTTCAGTATATAAAGTCTTCAGGCTAAGAGTTAGAGGAGAGGTACCTACCATAGAGGAAGACTGGAGTTAGGAGTGGCTTGAAGGGGTGGAAGGGAAACTAGAGACCTTTGTGCTGGGAAATTACACTGGTGGATAGATGAGTGTTGGAACATAGTATAACTGAGATGCAATCATGAATTACTTTATAATCCTCTATATCACTGTGATTCAATAAAAAATAAGGTTATAAGAGAGAGTGAAGGTTATTTTTTAATGATCAAAGAACCTGTACATCAGGAAGATCTCATGCTCCTAATGTATATGCACCTAATGAGAGACCAGAACGATGGTTAGAACAATTACTAGTAGATTAGAAGACAGACATTGATAGTAAAACAATAGTAGTTGGACATTTCAGAACCACTTTGTCTCCTCTTGATAGATAACAAGACTAAAGCTTAACAAGGAAATACTTTGTTTGATGGAAGAAATAAAAGATAAAGGGTTAGTGTAAATATATATATATATATATATGTTTATACATGTCTTTTCACCCACCAAAAGTTGAATACACATTCATCTCCAGTACACATGAGATGTTCTCCAAGATAAACCACATGCTGGACCATAGAACATACTCCATACAATTAAGAGGATACAAATTGTATAAACTTTATTTTCTGACCTTGAATGCCCTGAAATTACAAGTGAATCATATTCTGAATCAAAGAATCAAATCAAATACCTTGAAATTAAACAGCTTGCTACTGAACGACCAGTGGCTTAAGGAGGAAATCAAAAGATATCTGGAAACAAATGAGAATGAGGGCAAAACCTACTAGAAATTTTAAGACCCAGAAAAGCAGTGTTAAGAGGAAAGTTTATATATCTGAAAGCATTCATCAGGAAGGAAGAAAAGGCCCACATAAATAATGCAATCTGACAGTTTATGGTCTTGGAAAATGACCAACAAAAGGAGCCCAAACCAGAAGCAGGAAAAAATAGTAAAATAAAGTAGAAATCAGTTAGTTGTAATCCCAAGTCACTTGATCACTTGATACCCCGTTACTCATCGATTTACTTGAGCGGGTGCAGTAGAGTCTCTATTCATCCCTGTTGCATGCTAGCATAGCCCAATGGCATCTGCTCATTCCAGGAACATGCAGAGCCTCAAACCGATCATTCAGGGTCTTGACGAAGAAGTCTGACTATCTTGACTATCGGGCGTCCACACGATCTTTTGACGTCCAGTGGAATCCAGTCAGTAATGGCTCTAGTCCAGCGGTCATCTCTAAATCTCATTATGTGTCCAGCCCATCTGATTTTTGATGCCTTTGCAAATGAGACAGCATCCGTGATTCTTGAGCATTGATGGAGATCAATTCCAAGTAATAACCCAAAATATCAATGAAGTCAAGAGTTGTTTCTTTGAGAAAATAAACAAGAGTTGTAAACCAATAACAAGACTCACAAAATAACAGAGAGAGAGAGAGAACCCTAAAAAAAATCAGAAATGAAAACGGGGACATGATGACAAAAACCACAGAACTCTGGAGGATCATCAGAGATTACCTTGAGAAGCTCTATGCCAGGGCTGGAGTGATAGCACAGCAGGTAGGGCATTTGTCTTGCACCCAGCCGGCCCAGGTTCGAGTCCCAGCATCTAATTTGGTCCCCCAAGCACCTCCAGGAGTAGTTCCTGAATACAGAGCCAGGAGTAATCCCTGTGTATCGCCGGGTGTGACCAAAAAAAAAAAAAGAACAGAGAAGCTCTATGCCACAAAACAAGAGAACATTGAAAAAGTGGATAAATTCCTGCATTCCTATAAACTCTGAAGCTGAACCTGAAGATTTGGAATACCTGAACAGACTATCACCATCAAGAAAATTGAAATGGTAATCCAAAATCTTCTCAAAACCAAAAGCCCAGGCCCAGATGAACTCTCCAGTGGATTTTTCAAACCTTTCAAGAATATCTACTGCCAATCCTTTACAGACTTTTCCAGGAAATTGAAGAAACGGAAACATTCCCAAACAATTTCTATGAGGCAGATATCATCCTATACCCAAAGCAGACAGAGACATCACATAAAAGAAAACTGCAAGCCAGTATTCCTGATGAACACAGATGTAAAAATGCTCAACAAAATACTAGCAAATAGAATCCAAAGAGTCATAAAGAAGATCATACACCAAAAACAAGTAGGATTCATACCGGGGATGCAAGGATGGTTTATCATTCATGAGTCAATCAACCAACATAATATACCATATCAATAAAAAAGTTAAAAACCATATGATCATTATCAATAGAGGCAGAGAAAGCATTTGACAAGACGCAACTCCCTTTCATGACAAAAACTCTCAATAAAATGGGAGTTGAAGTAACTTTTCTCAGTATAATCAAATATATCTAACACAGGTTCACAGCCAGCAATATTCTCAATAGGAAATAATAAAGTCTTTTCCCTAAGAAAAGGCAAGTGTCAAGGTTGCCTACAATCACCAGTATATTCAATACATTTCTGAAAATACTTGCTATAGCAGTAAGGCAAGAAAAGAAAAATATCAACAGCATTCGGATTTAAAAGGAACAAGTCAAACTTTCACTAATTGCAGATGACTGAATCCTATACGTAGAAAATCCCAAATAATCTGCAAAAATGCCCTAGAAATAATAGATTTGTATAGTAAAGTGGCAGGTTAAAAATTAATAACACGAAGTCCATGGCTTCCCCATATATAAATAATAAAAGAAAAGAGAGAAATTAGAAAAGAAATTATATTCACAACCATGTCTCAGAAAATCAATTACCTCAGAATCATTTTATCTGAAGAGATAAAGGACCTATATAAAGAAAACTACAAAAATATATTTGAAGAAATAAAAGAGGACATGAGAAAATGGAAACATATACCATACTCGTAGGTGGGAGAAATAATGTTGTTAAAATGACAATACTTTCCATAGCATTGTGCAGATTCAATGTAGTCTCTATAAGGATACCCATGGCATTATTTAAAAAAAAGATCAAACACTCCTGACATTCATATGGAGCAACAATGCCCACCTCCATGGATAACTGAGGTATTCCTTGGGAAAAAGAAGATGGGAGACATCACCTTTTCCAGCTTCAACTGTACTGCAAAGGGGTAGTAATTAAAACAGTATGTACTGGAATAAAGACAGACATGCATGTCAATAGAATAGATTCAGATATACCATCAGTGACCTCAAATATATGATTATCTAATCTTTGATGAAGGAGCAAGAAACAGGAAGTGAAACAAGGAAAATCTCTCCAACAGATTGTGTTGGACAAACTGGGCAGTTACATGCAAACAAATAAACTCAGACCTCTTTCTAATACGAGGCACAAAAGTCAGATCAAAATGGATTAAAGACTTCAAAATCAGTCATGGATCCATAATGTACCTGAAAGAAAATGTGGGCAGAACCTCCATGACATTGATACTCAAAGATTATATTCAACAATGAAACACCACTGATTAAGCAAGTGAAATCGATGATAAACAAATGGGATTGATTACATTAAACTAAGGAGTTTAGGAACTAAAAAGAAACAGTGACCAAAATATAAACACAGCCCATGGAATAGGAAAAAATATTTACCTAATAACAAATTAATATCCAAAATTTATAGGGCACTGGTAGATCTTTACAGGAAAAAGATACCCAACCCCATCAAAACATGGAGAGCAGAAATGAACAGAGCCTTTCTCAAAAATGAAATATAAATGGCCTAAAAGCACATGGAAAATGCTTTACATAAGTCATCATCATAGAGATGCCAATCAAAACAATGATAAGATATTATCTCATACCATAGAGACTGGCACACATCAAAAAGAACAAGAGCAACTAGTGCTGGTTGCCAAAGCAGGGAGAAAGGAACTCTCATTTATTGTTGGTGGAAATGCCAACTGGTTTAGCATTTTTGGAAAACAATATGGGCATTCTTTAAAAAGCTAGAATTTGAGCCTATATGACACAGTGATATTACTTCTGGGAATATACCCTTGGGGTCCAAAAACACACTGAGGTAACCACCCCCCCCAAAAAAAAATTTGCACATTGCAGTTCTCTTCACAATAGCTAGAATCTGTAAACAACCCAAGTGCCCAAGAACAACCACTGGTTAGAGAAACTGTGGTATACCTACACAATGAATACTATGCATCTGTTAGGAAAAATGAAGTCGTGAAATTTGCTTATAAATGGATGGACATGGAGAATATCAGACTGAGTGAAATCAGCTGGAGAAGGACAGACATAGAATGACTCATGTAAAACATAATATGAGACTAATACCCAATGACATTAGAAACAGGGGCTTGTAGGATTGTTCATGTTTGGAACCCTGCTTCAAGTGCTGGTGGAGAAAACACTTGGAATAGAGAAAGGACCATTATGACAAAGATAGTTGAAAATTATCAATCCAGATAACAACTACATGCTGAAAGTAGTTAATGGAGCAAACATGATCATTTCTTAGTATCAGTATTGCCAAAGATAATTCAGAAAAAGAGAGAGAGAGAGAGAGAGAGAAGGAAAGTAAAGTACTTACAATAGAGACAGGCTGAAGGGAGGTTGGTGGGAGGGAAATGGGGACATTGGTAGTAGGAATGGTGGAGGGTTGGGTGTTGGGACATTGTATGACTGAAACCCAATCATGAACAGCTTTGCAACTGTGTATTTTATGGTAATTCAATGAAAGTAACAATTAAAAAAAAGAAAATGGAAATTAGGTCTTCTTTTAGTTTTCAACTTTATACAGGGATCCAACAGTTGAATTTGTTAAAAAGTTAGGAAGTTCATGGGGCTGGAGCAATAGTACAGCAGGTAGGGCATTTGCCTTGCATGCAGCCGACCCAGGTTCGATTCCCAGCATTTCATATGGTACCCTGAGCACCACCAGGAGTAATTCCTGAGTTCAAAGTCAGGAGTAACCCTTGTGCATCACTGGGTGTGATCCAAAAATTAAAAAACAATGTTAGTAAGTTTTTTATAATTTTTAATAAAGAAAATTATGTCAATTACGACACGCACCTGAATTATAGCAAGTTTCATGACAATAGTAATCCTGCTAAGTGTATCACTTCAATCAGAAGCTTCATAAGCAAAGAGTAGATAAGCCTGTATTATGAAGAACATGTGAAGATAGAAGCCAGATAAACAGGATCCATGAATAGGCATTTCATTATATGAACTCTCTGAGTAGTCATCTTAGAAATGCTCATTTACATAAATCATAACTGATCAGATAGCAAGGGGTGTGCATAATCTATGTGTTCTCAGATTATGTGATGGGTTGTAGTTTGCTGGGACTATATCTTGGACATGGAGGTTGCTGCTTATGTTGCTATATGGGCTCTAAAATAAAGAGCAATGACACTGAACACATCTGGAGGTCATTGAGATAATCTTTCTTGGTATTCACAAGAACCTAAAGGAAGTCAAATTTTCTGTAATAACTATTTTGTGTGCAGATAACTATTTTGTGTGCAGAGTTCACCCAAATTCCATGAACTGATTAGGAGACTCTGGGATACAGGCTTGAGATGTAAAGAATTTACTAAGATCAAGGAATTCACACTTTTTGAGTGTATTTCATCGTAATAAGTCATATTAAATACTGAAATCACTATCAATGGGTGTATGATTATTTGAATTGTCTGTCCCTTTAGCATCATAAAACTTCCCTGTACTTATCACTACTGACCTCACCTGCTCTGCACAGGTTCCTTGTTATTGATTTGTTAAATGTTCTTTTCTGACTTTCCTTGAACAATGAAGGTCACTGCTCTATAATATTTAAATCAGGTCACATAGTTTGCTCCATCACTCTAAATGATAGGCCCTGATATTTGGTTTGATGGACATAAAATATGTAGACTTCAATACACCTGTTGCAAATTACATGATATTTAATCCCTATTTATTTAAGTTTTGATGTTAGTTTCTTCCCCTCAGATCTGTATATTTGAATAACTTTTGTTTTTTGTTTTGTTTTGTTTATTTTTTTATGAGAAAAAAACAGACTGTTAATCAAATTTTGTTCTCAGGTTTTACATATCTCTTAATGTAATGACCTGACCTGATCCAATAGGAACAGGAGAGGAAAACATGCCCTGGGTGTGTCAGCTGAAATATCCTACACTTTGTTTCCACAGAGGAGACACTCCACTGACCAACCAAGTGGAAATGGAGATAAACAAATGGGACTATCTTAAATTAAGAAGCTTATGCACCTCAAAAGATACAATAACCAGAATACAAAGACAATCTACAGAATGAGAAAGGATATTTACCCAATACCCATCTGATAAAGGGTTGATATCAAGGATATGCAAAGCACTCGTTGACCTCTACAAGAAGAAAACACCTTACCCCATCAAAAAATGGGGTGATGAACAGAAACTTTGCTAAAGTAGAAAGCGAATGGCTAAAAGGCACATGAGAAAATGCTCTACATAACTAATCATCAGGGAGATGCAGATCAAAATAACGAGAGATGTATCTCACACCACAGAGACTGACCCACCTCCAAAAGAACAAAAGCAACCACTGTCCGCATGGATGTGGCAAGAAAGGGACTCTCTTTCACGGCTGATGGGAATGCCAACTGGTTCAGCCCTTTTGGAAAACAGTATGGACGATTCTCAAAAAGTTAGATTTGAGCTCCAATTTGACCCAGCAATACCAATCCTGGGAATATATCCCGGAGAGACAAAATAGTACAGTAAAAATGACATCTGCTCTTCTACGTTCATTGCTGCACTATTCACAACAGCCAAAATCTGGAAAAAACCCGAGTGTCTGAGAACACGTGACTGGTTAAAAAAACTTTTCCTCTGGTCACTCTTAAAAGTTTTTTACAAAATATTTGAGCATATTTATTTAAATGGTAATTTCTAGTTGCTACTATAGACAAATTAATGGTTATGGGAAAGGAGAGGAGATACATAAATCTACCAAAAGGATTCAAATGTACGGTGGACCATATGTAGAATTTAACATTCAGTGTGAGCTTAATGCACTATATACACGTGTTGACTTTCAATGATACACAGTTGAAAGTTACATAATGTTACCAGGCAATGTCAACTCAATTAAAATCTAATAAAATTTATTACAATAATAAAAATCATTATATTGTTATAATAAGGCATAAAATACATGTTGCCAAATATAATAGCATAGTAATTGAAATAATTCATATATACCTAAGTATTTAAAACTCAAATCAATTTACAAATAATTAAACTAAAACATTGCTATTGGTGTTCTATGCCAGACATTGTGAATAAAGGACACAATGATAAATAGAGATAATTTCTATCTTTAACAGAGTGTTGGAGAAAGGAAGATCACTGTAATCTGAGGTGAGCTTGTCTACAATAAAGTTAAGTCCAAGGTAATTTTAAAGGTAGAAAAAAGAGGATTCAACTTTGCAAGCCAATGTCAAGGAGAGCATGTTAGAGAAGGTTATGTGCAAATATGCCGGGCATTAGGTGAATATAATACAAAGGCAATGTAAGATATCTCCAACTGAAGGACAACATGCATGACTTTTCCAGATTATAGAAAAGGCATGGCAGAAGTGTAAGTTAATGTTACATCATGACAGGGTTTAATTTTATTACAATCTTAAAAACAAAATAAAGAGTGATGCGAAGGGTTGAAGTTGAATTCTAGATATTCCAAGGCCTCTTAATTTTGTAAACCATGGGTGAAATTATTGTAATTTCCCAAGATAATATCACCCATGATACAAGGAATACAACAAAGAGAAGTAAAGGGGAAGAACGTACTAGCGGCACTTCCAGTACTGTGAACAGTATTCAGATATTATTTGTGAATAATGCACATCTAAAATTTATATGATGTCATAATTCAGTGTTAGTTGAATTCAAAAGAAACCATATACTAAGTTACTAATGAAATATATTTTTCAAATATAAAGGAACATATAAGTGGAGGTTTTGGGAGAATAAGACAGAGGAGAACATTGTACTTAGAAATATAGATATTAAACTCACTTTTCCTCCTAGTCCAGCCAACATTGTTCAAAAGGTAAATTATACTGCATGGAAGTTGGTGCTGTGAGGATTGTTCAGTCTTCATTGTTCTGTGATTATAGATAGCAACTTCGATGATTGGTCTTCTATGAAACTGATTCTGTTCTTAGTAACTGATTCTTTTCAACATTTTCAAATATTATTCATATCCCCAGGAAATAATTTTTACAAGGCTAGTATTGTGGCTTTGTATTATTCACATGATTATAAGTAAGTTACCTTCTTTTCAAAAACTTCATTTTATAATATCTAAAATGAGAACAATAAAACTCACTTTGAAAGGTTGTTTTGAAGATGTGATGATATAATCTGTATAAAAATATATTGTCTTATGGTTTAATGTATAGTATAGGTACTCAGTATCTGTTAGTTTTTTTTTTTATTTCATTTGCTATGTAGTAGTAAAAAGAAGGTCAATGTTTGGTTTATGATGGTGATCAAAAAATGTATTCATCACATAGTTTCGGGGATGCAATGTAATAAAAGAAATTAAATGGACTTCAACCTTTACTGATGATAGTGTAAAATAATCCTATGTTTAAGTCTTCACTATATTTGATATTAGACTAACCTCTGTTCTCTGCTTTCGTGTGATAAAGTGATTAAAACAAAACTGAGCTAAGAACATTATCAGTTCTCCAATAACATTGATTCAGACCATAATTATAGTAGATAATAAACACTAGTAACTATTAATTAACATGTTCCAGGAATATTGTGCTAGGAATCATGGGAAAAATGCACATATAATTTAAACCTGCGATAGGAAAGTTGACCAGCTTTTGAAGAACCACTAAGATTCCATTTTGGGTGGCCTTGGAAGATAAAACTTCAAGGAATTGGGAGAAAAATAGATTGTAAAGATTTTATGATAATGACAGTTAATTTTCATTAACTTTAAAAAATATGATTAAAGTTTAGATGACGGCAAAGATTTGCAGGTGGAATAAAGTAGAAGGTAAAATCTATTACTCAAAAATGTTTTATGTTGGTCAGGGTCATGATATTGAGTCTTCATTTATTAAAAATAAATATGTGTCAGAAACTGTGCTAAGTGCGTGCATGATAAGTGTGCATTATTTTAGTGAAGGTTTCCAACAAGATTTTAATATATGTAGATATTATCCCCTTTTAGACACTAAGCAAACACACTGAACATAGTAAAATAAATGTTGAAGGTTACAATTATAGCTGAGAACTAGAGAGTTAGTGGCTGGAACACCAGTACAAAAGATAAGGCACTTACCTTGCATGGGGGCAACCTCATTTCAATCCCTGTTCACACTGGGTTTCTCTGAGGCTCTCAGGACTTGTCTTTGATTGCAGAGTGGGCCATATGCCCTGAACACAGCTGGATGTGGCCCTAAAGTAAAAGCAAACAAACAAATAAACTTAGATTGTTAAATACTTGGTATATTTATAGTTATATTTATCTCATTCCTACTTTGGACAAACTGGCAGGCTACTGAATGTAACCTGCCCACACGGCAGAGTCTGGCAAACTCCCCGTGGCATACCCAATATGCCAAATACCAGTAACAATGATGGGTCTCATTCTCCTAACTCTGAAAGAGCCTTGAATATGGCACTTTTTAAAATAATCTCAGGGTTAGGATGAAGAAGACATTACTGGGGCCTGCTCTAGGCAATTGACGAATAACAGGATGGTCGTGATCGTGATCGTGATATTTATAGTTAATATTCAGAGAATGAGTATGTTCTTTTATGTCAGATCATAAAAAATGTGTTAATTTGAAACTCAGCTGGTTATGTAGAAATTATGAAAGTAGATATATGTGAAGGTTTCTTTCTTTTGATTTTTAAGCCATACTCAGAGTTCCCAGGGCTTACTCCTGGATTTGTGCTCAGGGATCACTTCTGGCCGGGTCAAGAGAATCATACAGAATGCCAGGGAATGAAAACCCTAATTGGCTGCATGCAAGGCAAATATCCTTCCCACTGCATTATTTCCCTGCCCCAATAAATATTTTAAATTTTTTTAGCATAGAAAACATATCTAACATATTCCATCATATCAAAAATAGCGTATCATTCAAGAAGATTAATTTGGCTGATAAAATCAATGAGACAATCTCCATTAGAAACAAGCAGTGAGTAAAGTGAGTGGAAGTGTGTGTGGTGGGGGGTAGCTCATGATTTATGTACTATTCAAACTGATGGAATTGACAGATGTTATACAAAAAGTAGTAATTTCTCCCCTCACACACTCCTACAAACACCAATTTACTGATAGGAACATGCTTTCCACTTTACTAACATTTTGTAAAAGAATAACATTTTTTTTCTTTTGGGGAGTCACACTTGACCATGCAGAGGGGTTACTCCTGGCTCATGCACTCATTCCTGGTGGTGCTCAGGGGATCATATGGGATGCTGGGAATGGAACCCGGGTTAGCTACGTGCAAGGCAAAAACCCTACCTTCTGTGCTATTACTCCAGCCCCAGAATAACATTGTTTTTATTATTCCTGGATAGTGTCTGAATATTCTCACAAACCTGAGTTCTTTGAGCATAGTCAGATGTGGTCTAAATACGAAAACACAGAAAAAAATTATTTTCTTTGAGTTTATACACTCCCTTTTAGAAGCAGAAAGTAGAAAGGAATTCAGAGAAATTCAAATTCCACACATTCATTCACAGTGATATCGATGGGTTAAAGATGTAGAGAAAAATGTAAGGAAGAAACACTATCCAGATTCTCTAAGAACAGAAATATCCTTGTAAGAAAATGGGCTGCTCAGGTCTAAAGCCACCAACTAATACATCCTGTCAACAACATGCACAGTCATAAAAATGAATTATTTTCCCAGGTATCTAATGAGAGCTCAGTTTAACTAATATGTTGACTTCAGCTTTGTGATACCTAAGTTGACAACAGTCCATTCATCTGTAATCTAACCTACAGAAATAGATTCTGAGTGCTGTTTTAAATTGCTAAATTTGTGGTTGTACTATATAGCAACAAAAAAAAACGCATTTCTTCTTCAAGTTCATGCACAATTCTAAATAAATTTATATGCTAACAATAAAAATCATATAGGGATCAGTTGGTATAAAGTCAAAATATTATGTTCTAAAAATATTCAAAAAATTTTCACTCGTCTTGATTAATTGAACTTTAATTAACAGTTATACTGTACAAAATATGGAGCTACATTATAGTTTTAACAGAAGTTTTTTGAGTAATGAAGTACTAAGAGCTCCTGAAAAGCAGGTTGTCCTACATTCTAATAAGTAATACTCTTAGCATGACCATGTGACTCTCTTGAAAATGGTTTGACTCAAGAATTTGCATCTTTAAGAAACTACATATTTTTAATTCTCCCTTTATCAAACTGAAAAATATAGATATTTGTTTCAGGTTGTTCTAACAAGAGCAATGATTTTGAAAATGTATAGATGAAATAAAGAAACTTTATAAAGGAAAATCATAAATGGGGTCAAGCCCTCCAAGTTTGGTGGGCATTTATGTGGCAAACATTAAAATCCTATAAAAAAAATTTACTCTCAACAAAGAAATGCCTTTACTCACAGAAGGTATTTAAAACAAGTAGGTTGTTGCTTTCTTCCCAGATACCACTCTCACAAATGTGGTGAGTGTTCCTATAATCCACTCGACATTTTTATTTGTTTATTTTTTGAAGTGTGAAAGCATCAATCCCACAAAGTCACATAGTACAAAAATGGCAAGAATACTATGTGTCCAGGTTTATGTTTAGGAAACAAAGTGGCTGTAAAAGTCAGACTAACCTAATTTTCAGTTTTTGCCAGAAAAAGGAAAAAACTGGAAAATCTTGGAAAAACATTGTGGTTAAACATTAAATGCATATAGCCTAACTACAGATCTAAGAACATTCTGACCTTTAAGCTGTGCAAAATCTATCACTTATTACAGAAATGCAAGATTTCACCTTATACCAGTGAGGTGAGTACGTATCAAAATAAACAAAAATAATTAGTGTTGTTATGGGTGTTGGGAAAAAGGAATCCTTATCCACTGTTGTTGGGGATGCCAATTGGTCCAACCTTTTGTGAAAACAATATGGACACTTCTCAGAAAAAGTAGGAATTGAACTTCTATATGACCCAGCAATTCCACTTCTTTTGATCTACCTCAAGAGTCCAAAAATTTCTGGAAAGACATTTGTGGTCCTATGGTCATTTATAATATTTGCAATAGCTAAAGTCTGAAAACAAGCCAAGTGTCCCAGAGTAAATGAAAGAATAAAAAACTGGAGGAATAGCACAGTGGTAGGGCGTTTGCCTTGGGCACAGCCAGCCTGACTGAGCCAGATTTGATGCTTTTGCCCCTCTCAGAGAGCCTGGCAAGCTGCCAAGAGTATTCAATATGCCAAACACAGTAACAAGAAGTCTCACAATGGAAACGTTACTGGGCCCGTTTGAGCAAATCAATGAACAATGGGAGGACAGTGTTTGTTTTGACAGTGTTTTGTATAACAAGTGAAATACTACTGGACTCTAAGGAAAAATTAAGTCATGAAATTTATTACTATATAGACAAATCTAGCCAGCATCGTGCTGAATAAAGAGATCCAATCCTCACCTTAACCATCAAAAATTCCCTGAATATGATTTACACATCTACACTCAAAAATGCTTCTAGTTTTAAGAACAAGATCTTATTAGATATTGGTACAGGATAGAAGTGCAACACTATTTTTATTTATTTATTTATTTATTTTCCTTTTTTGTGGCAGGGGTAAGAGCGATAGCACAGCGGTAGGGCGTTTGCCTTGCACACAGCTAACATGGCCGACCCGAGTATGATTCCTCCACCCCTCTCGAGAGCCTGGCAAGCTACTGAGAGTATCTCGCCCGCACTGCAGAGCCTGGCAAGCTACCCATGACGTACTCGATATGCCAAACACAGTAACAACGAGTCTCATGATGGAGACGTTACTGGGCCTGCTTGAACAAATCGATGAACAACAGGAGGACCATGATTGTGATCGTGGCAGGGGTGGGGAGTGGGTCAGACCCAGTGATGCTCAGGGGTTACTCCTGGCTCTGCACTCAGGAATTACTCCTGGCTGTGGTCGGGGACCCTGTGGGATGGTGGGAATCAAACCTGGGTCGGCCATGTGCAAGGCAAACACCCTCCCCACTATGCTATTGCTCTGGCCCCAAACTATTTTTTAAATGAATATATTTTATTGTGTATTCTTCTTCTTCATATATATGTATACTTTGAAAAGCGAGCTAGAATCCAGTACATATCCAAACCATAATTAAGTATATCTGGAAATGCCTTTCAACCCAGGAAAAAATAAGCACCATGAAGGAGAAATATTTGCTGAATGCAGTCTTCCTAATGCATGGATGATGTTAGTGTCAAAGCAGTGTTAGATAAATTACTTTTTTCAATAAGTCAACTGAGAGAAAGACCTCCTAAAAGTTTGTTTTTATATAGGAGCTTGGAAAGTTTCCATATACCCTTTAACAAAATTATTTAATAACAAAGTCGTTCAGTGGTAGTAAAGGTAAAGGTAAAGGCCCTCCCGTTGATCGTCGATTTGCTCGAGCGGGCCCAGTAACATCTCCATTGGAGACTTTGTTGTTACTGTGTCTGGCATATTGAATACTCTCGGTAGCTTGCCGGGCTCTCCGAGAGGGGCGGAGGAATCAAACTCGGGTCGGCCATGTTGGCCGCTTGTAAGGCGAACGCCCTACCCGCTGTGCTATCTATATGAAGAAATATACATGTTAAGAATTTGCCCACTGTGGACAGTCAGTGGGCATTGTTCCATTTTTCTTCTCTACAACCAGTGTTGGGACTGGACTGAGCCATCAAGATGAGCCCATGTAGACTGGGCAGGAACATAGGGACCCATTAAAATGTGTGCGATTTTTCCTGTGTCCTGACTGGTTTGGATGAGACTGAACATCTTTTCCCCTTCAGACTGCCTTCAGTAAATAATTTCAGTATATCAAAAGGTGAGTTTTCTTTTTCTCACAGAAGCCTGGCTGATCTATGACATGCAGATCTCAGGTGCTAGCCAGGCCTCATATCTGGGCTCCAGCACAGCCTACTCTTTGCTATGCAGATTTCAGTTGGTGACCCAGCCTTGTCTTTGGGATGCAAATCCAAGTGCTTGTAGCCCAAGAAAGGTTTTGGTTTTGGTTTTGTATTTTCTTTCTGGAGGCCAAAATTACTGGCCTGCAGATGGAAGAAAACAATGTATGTTTTGCTCCCTTAATGTTCTTTCATTAACTTCTTTTGATGACATCACTGCGTTGCACTCTTTAGAGGTACCATGATCAATAAAAGGAGATTTTGGGGGGCTCTCTCCCTTTGTCACAGATCTGAGATAACCTGAGTCCTCCATAACAAATTTCTTTTGCGTTCCTTGTCTCAGTGTCTCCAACTGAAGGAACGTTCACACAACAACCTGAATGAAAAATAGTCACATTCTGATGCCATTAGTTAACAAGGCCTGGGAAAAAAAGCTATCGGGATGACTGTTCTCTTGGGCTGCTAATAATATGTCCTTGCCCCAAAGTGATATAACAACACTGCACTCACACCTTGGCCAGTGCCAGTTGTATGGACACACTCTAAGAATTCAGGACATTTAATCAGTATTGGGCTGGAGCGATAGCACAGCGGGTAGGGCATCTGCCTTGCACGCAGCCAACATGGCCGACCTGAGTTCGATTCCTCCTCCCCTCTCGGAGAGCCCGGCAAGCTACCGAGAGTATCCGATATGCCAGACACAGTAACAACAAAGTCTCCAATGGAGACGTTACTGGGCCCGCTCGAGCAAATCGACGATCAACGGGAGGGCCTTTACTTTACAGCTGGGCATGTGCTGGTTAATATCAATAATAATTTTCACCCAGTAGGAGCAAGAAGGGATGCCCAATTATAGTATAATGTAAGAACCAATTATAGTCACTGGACAGACAATCAGATTACAACATATTTTCACACTCAAAGCTCTAATTTTTTTGAATTCTCATCTAGATCTAGATGTGTGACAATAGTACAAGTGGGTAGAAATAAAATTTTAATAAACCTTAACACAAAATTTTCTCAGGCATAGAGTTTCCATACTGTGCGTCCCTTTCTAATTGTTCCCTGTGGGAAAGAGGAAATTGTATATATTTTCCAATTGAATGATTGACAGTTATATCATCTCCAGGGTTCCATATGTCTAATTTTAGTTTTGCATTCTTCTTCTGAAACAAAGTACACAAACTTCCATAATACTGGAAGCATGCATCTACCTTTTGCCAAAGGCATCTTCTCTCCATCAGATGTTGTGTGTGTGTTTTTTGGGGGAGGGTTTTTGGGGGATTCTTGGAGACTTAACTATTGCCCAAGGTGATGTGATTTACCAAAATCGGAAAGTTTCCAAGACCTTTCCATTTCAAGACCAGTTTATTCTCTTTTCAGGAAACATATGTAAAAATGACTATGAAGATATTTTCAAACTTGAAGATTTTTTTGTAATAAAACGTGTAAGAGTGAGCAAATGTGAACTGAACAGTGAAGACACAGACTACAGTCTAACTTTTATAGACATTTAAGGTCACTAGAAATAAGAATATTATAACTGGAAGTTTGAATTTAATTCATCTTTTAAAAAATGTTATTGTTACACCATGATTTACTAAATTGGTCATAATATGGTTGTTTCAAGCAATCAATGTCCAACACCAGTCCTGCTACTGGGTGAGCTTCCCTATACCAGTGTCTCCAGTTTCCCACCCACCAGCCAAACCTGACTCTTTAGCAAGAACAAAATAATTTACTTCATACTGCTTGTTACAACACAAAATCAAGTGAAATTATCAAAAAACAAATCAATAAAAGTCAATTTGTGATAGTTGCATTTCTCAATGGTGTTATGAAAATCATTGAGGATTTATTAGTCTACCGGAAGCTAATTGTAACCTGAAGTTTTTAAGTATTTATGCATCTTTGAAAAAAAATTGGAATTTTTACCAAATTCATTAATCTCAGTAAAAATGATGTTTGCAATCAGCTAATTATTGTGATTCTAGGCATAAATACTAATGTGCATAGATTCAAAATATCATTTATTAAATATACTCAAAAGTAATAAAATACCTGAAATATGGTTATATATAATATCTTCTAAAAACTATGACCATATTGTTTTATTATAAGCTCAGGAGGCTCTGCACTTAGGGTTCACTTCTAGTAGGGCACTAGAAACTACATGATGTGCTGGGCATCCAACCCAGATCGGCCACATGCAAAACAAAGACTCAACACATTATACTACCTTTCCAGCTCTAGTTTCACATTTTTAAGTTCAAGGTCCAGAAAGATTGTACAGCAGGAAGGGCACATTCGCTTCACATTTTGAACAACCCCAGAATTGCATATGGTCTCCTGAGCACCCCCAGGAGTAATTCCGATTTCAGGGTCAGGAGTAAACCTTGAGCACTGAGAACACAAAGAAACAAACAACTAAATTTTAAGGTAAGTGGATTCAAGTTGCAAATAACAACTGCAAGGTCAGGAAGATAGTGCACGGTTTAGGTACTGAGTCCTAGTTGGATCCTTAGTATCACATGGCCACCAAGCAGCTACAGTTGTAGCCCCAATGACTCCAAAGCACTATGAGTGTGGCTGTGGAAATACCCACACTGCGGAAACTGAATAGCTACGCATCTTCTCTTCCCAGTTTTAAGTCGCCCACCTGTTAGCTAGTGGCACTAGCTAACAACTCCTAGAACCCCAAGCACTACTTGGGAGGCAAATCAATTAAATAAAACAAATAAAAACTAATAAGTCATAGTAGCAAATTCCCTTTCAGCAGTAACTAGATTATTGTTTGATTGAAAACCAGCAAATGGGAGGTTCAAGGGGAGAGGGAAAAATCCTTGGAATTCTAAAAGACTAGCAATTAAATGTATCTTCGTCTTCCTTCTTTCTTCTTCTTCTTCTTCTTCTTCTTCTTCTTCTTCTTCTTCTTCTTCTTCTTCTTCTTCTTCTTCTTCTTCTTGTTTTTCTTCTTCTTCTTCTTCTTCTTCTTCTTCTTCTTCTTCTTGTTTTTCTTCTTCTTCTTCTTCTTCTTCTTCTTCTTCTTCTTCTTGTTTTTCTTCTTCTTCTTCTTCTTCTTCTTCTTCTTCTTCTTCTCCTTCTTCTCCTTCTTCTCCTTCTTCTCCTTCTTCTCCTTCTTCTCCTTCTTCTCCTTCTCCTTCTTCTCCTTCTTCTCCTTCTTCTCCTTCTCCTTCTTCTCCTCCTTCTCCTTCTTCTCCTCCTTCTCCTTCTTCTCCTTCTTCTCCTCCTCCTCCTCCTCCTCCTCCTCCTCCTCCTCCTCCTCCTCCTCCTCCTCCTCCTCCTCCTCCTCTTCCTCCTCCTCCTCTTCTTCTTCTTTTTGGGTGATAGCCGGTGATGCTCATACCAGGTGATACCTGGTTGCTCCTGGCTTTGCACTAAGACATGACTGCTGATAGTGTTCTGCAACCATATGGGAAGCTGGGGATTGAATCTGGCTTGGCAGCATGCAAGGTAACTGCCCTACCTTCTGTACTATCAATCCGGCACCTAAATTCCTATTCTTAAATTCTTTTTTTTTTTTTTTTTTTTTTTACTGGTTTTTTTTTTTTTCTTTTTTTTTATTAGTGAAAAACCATGAGGTACAGTTATAGGCTTACAAATTTTGTGCTTGGGTTTCAGTTATACAATGATCAAGTCCCCATACCTCCACCAGTGCCCGTCATCCATCCCAATGGGTCCCAGCATCCCCCCCACCCTCATCCCCCCCCCCCCCCGTCCCATCCTGCCTCTGTGGCAGGGTATTCCCCCTTGTTCTCTCTCTCTTCTTTTGGGTACTGTGTTTTGCAAGAGAGGCTTTGAGTGGCAATCATGTTTGGTCTATCGACTACTTTTAGCATGCTTCTCCCACCCTGGGAGGGCCCTCACAACACCCTTCATTTGGTACTCTCTTCTCTATCTGAGCTTCCTTTTCACCTAGAGCCTGTGGCTGGCCTTCCATTCATGGAGCAAAATTCCTGGTACTAATCTCAGCCATTCCTGTGTGTCACTCTCCCTTTTTGTTGCTTTATGTTCCCCAGATGAATGCAATCTTTCTGTGTCTATCCCGCTCTTTCTGACTCATTTCGCTTAACATGATACTTTCCATGTAGTACCACTTGTATGTAAATTTCATAACTTCATCTTTTCTAACAGCTACATAGTACTCCATTGTGTAAATGTACCAAAGTTTCTTTAACCAGTCATCTGTTCTTGGGCACTCCGGTTTTTTCCAGATTCTGGCTATTGTAAAGAGTGCTGCAATGAACAAACAATTGCAGATGTCACTTCGACTATACCTTTTTGCCTCTCTGGGATATATTCCCAGGAGTGCTATAGCTGGGTCAAATGGGAGATCAAATTCTAATTTTTTGAGAGTCGTCCATACTGTTTTCCAAAAGGGTTGGACCAGCCGGCATTCCCACCAGCAGTGAAGGAGGGTCCCTTTCTCGCCACATCCGCGCCAGCACCGGTTGCTTTTGTTCTTGTGGATGTGGGCCAGTCTCTGTGGTGTGAAATGATATCTCATTGTTGTTTTGATCTGCATCTCTCTGATGATTAGTGATGTAGAGCATTTTCTCATGTGCCTTTTTGCCATTCGAATTTCTTCTTTGCGAAAGTTTCTGTTCATTTCCTCACCCCATTTTTTGATGGGGTTGGGTGATTTCTTCTTGTGGAGTTTAACCAGTACCTTGTATATCCTTGATATCAACCCCTTGTCGGATGTGTACTTGGTGAATATCCTTTCCCATTCTGTAGGCTGTCTTTGTATTTTGGTCACTGTTTCTTTGGAGGTGCAGAAGCTTCTTAGTTTAAGATAGTCCCATTTGTCTATCTCTGTTTTCACTTGCTCGGCCAGTGGCGTGACATCTTTGAAGATACCATTAGCTTCAATATCATGGAGAGTTTTGCCGACTTTGTCTTCAATAAACATTATGGATTCTGGTCTGATGTTGAGGTCATAAATCCATTTTGATCTTACTTTTGTGCATGGTGTTAGGCAAAGATCTGAGCCCACTTTTTTGCATGTAGCCGTCCAATTTTGCCAGCACAGTTTGTTGAAGAGGCTTTCCCTGCTCCATTTCACTTTTCTTGCCCCCTTATCAAAAATTAGATGATTATATGTTTGGGAGGAAATGTCAGTATATTCAACTCTGTTCCATTGGTCTGCAGCTCTGCTTTTGTTCCAGTACCATGCTGTTTTAATTATTACTGCCTTGTAGTAGAGTTTGAAGTTAGGGAGGTTGATTCCTCCCATTTTCTTTTTCCCAAGAATTGCTTTAGCTATTCGTGGGGGCTTATTGTTCCATATAAATTTCAGGAGTGTTTGCTCCATTTCTTTGAAGAATGTCATGGGTATCCTTATAGGGATTGCATTGAATTTGTATAGTGCTTTGGGAAGTATTGCCATTTTGATGATGTTGATTCTCCCCATCCATGAACAGGGGATATTTTTCCATTTCCTCGTGTCCTCTTTTATTTCCTGAAGTAGCGTTTTGTAGTTTTCCTTGTACAGGTCCTTTACTTCCTTAGTTAAGCTGATTCCTAGATACTTGATTTTCTGGGGCACAATTGTGAATGGGATTGTTTTCTTGATGTCACTTGCTTCTCTTTCACTATTTGCGTATAGGAATGCCATGGATTTTTGGGTATTGATTTTATAGCCTGCCACTTTACTATACAAGCCTATTGTTTCTAGGAGTTTCTTGGTAGAGGTTTTAGGGTTCTCTAAGTATAGTATCATGTCATCTGCGAATAGTGAGAGCTTAATTTCTTCTTTCCCTATCTGGATGCCCTTAATATCTTTTTCTTGCCTAATCGCTATTGCAAGTACTTCCAGTACTATATTGAACAGTAGTGGAGAGAGTGGGCATCCTTGTCTCGTCCCTGACCTTAGGGGGAAGGGTCTCAGTTTTTCCCCATTGAGGATGATGTTTGCTGTAGGTTTGTGGTAGATGGCTTTAACTATATTGAGGAAAGTCCCCTCTATCCCCATTTTGGCAAGGGTTTTCATCATGAATGGGTGCTGGATCTTGTCAAAAGCTTTCTCTGCGTCTATTGATATGATCATATGATTTTTATCTTTTCTTTTGTTGATATGATGGATTATGTTGATTGATTTCCGAATGTTGAACCATCCTTGCATCCCTGGGATGAATCCTACTTGGTCATGATGTATGATCTTTTTGATGAGTTGTTGTATTCTATTGGCTAGTATTTTGTTGAGAATCTTCGCATCCGTGTTCATCAGGGATATTGGCCTGTAGTTTTCTTTTCTTGTGGTGTCTTTGTTTCCTTTTGGTATTAGAGAGATATGGGCTTCATAGAAGCTGTTTGGGAGAGTTTCTGTTTTTTCAATTTCCTGGAAAAGCTTGAGAAGAATTGGCAATAGGTCCTCTTTAAATGTTTGGAAAAATTCGCTAGTAAATCCGTCTGGGCCTGGGCTTTTGTTTTTGGGAAGACTTTTGATTACAGTTTCAATTTCCTTGATGTGAATGGGTCTATTCAGGTACACTATATCTTCTTGATTCAGCTTTGGGAGATGGTAGAGATCCAGGAATTTATCCATTTCTTCTAGGTTCTCGTGTTTCGTGGCATAGAGACTTTCAAAGTAGTCTCTGATGATCTCTTGAATTTCTTTAGTTTCTGTTGTGATATCCCCATTCTTATTTCTGATTCGATTTATTAGGGTTCTCTCTCTCTGTTTCTTTGTGAGTGTTGCTAGTGGTTTATCTATCTTATTTATTTTCTCGAAGAACCAGCTCTTGGTTTCATTGATCTTTCGGATTGTTTCTTTGTTTTCCATGTCGTTGATTTCTGCTCTAAGTTTTATGATCTCTTTCCTTCTGCCTGATTTAGGCTCTTTCTGTTGATCCTTTTCTAAGGTCTTGAGCTGTGAGGTCAAATTGTTTATGTGCATCGTTTCTATCGACTTAAGATAGGCTTGCAGAGCTATAAATTTTCCCCTTAATACAGCTTTCGCTGCATCCCATAAGTTCTGGTAGTTTGTGTCTTCATTCTCATTTGTTTCCAGGTATCTTTTGATTTCATCCTTGACTTCGTTCCTGACCCACTCATTGTTCAGCATCGAGTTGTTTAATTTCCAGGTGTTTGATTTGGTTCTCCGTGTCTGTGTGTGATTCACTTCTATCCTCAGTGCATCATGGTCTGAAAAGATGGCTGATACTATTTCTATCTTCTTGATTCTGTTGAGGTATGTTTTGTGTCCTAGCACATGGTCTATTTTGGAAAATGTTCCGTGCGCACTGGAGAAGAATGTGTATTCTTTCTTTTTGGGGTGTAAAGCCCTGTATAAGTCCATAAGCCCTTTCTCTTCTATTACTTCTTTCAAAGCCAATAATTCCTTGCTGGGTTTTGTTCGTGTTGATCTATCCAGAGGTGATAAGGCGATGTTGAAGTCTCCAAGTACTATTGTGTTGGTAGTGATGTCCTCCTTAAAATCTGTTAGCAGTTGTTTTAAATATTTAGCTGTTCCCTCATTAGGTGCGTATACATTTAAGAGTGTGATTTCTTCCTGTTGTACGTATCCCTTGATGAAGAGAAAATAGCCTTCACTGTCCCTTCTAATCTTTTTCAAGGTGAAATTAATGTTGTCAGATACTAGTATGGCCACCCCAGCTTTTTTGAGGGAGTTGTTTGCTTGCAGGATTGTATTCCATCCTTTGACTTTGAGTCTGTGTTTTCTCTGGCTGTTGAGGTGAGTTTCTTGTAGGCAGCAGAATGTTGGGTTCTGTCTCTGTATCCATTTTGCCACTCTGTGTCTCTTAACTGGTGAATTTAGACCGTTGACATTGAGAGAGAGAATGGTTATGGGGTTTTGTGTCATGTTTCTGTGCAGGTGTGTTGTGGTTGTAGGGTTTGTCTTTTCTTATAGTAGCCCCTTTAGGCCTTGCTTTAGGTTTGGTTTTGAGTCTATGAAGTTCCTGAGCTGCTGTTTATCTATAAAATAATGTACTGTTCCTTCGATTTTGAGGGAGAGTTTAGCCGGGTAGAGTATTCTTGGGGAAGCATTCATTTCCATGAGTTTTTTGACTATATCTCGCCACTGCCTTCGGGCTTGTAGGGTTTCCTCTGATAGGTCTGCTGTGAATCTAAGGGATGCTCCTTTGTATGTGATTTCCTTCTTTGCTCTTGCTGCTTGCAGTATTGTGTCTCTATCGGCAGTATCAATCATTCTAAGTATGATATGTCTTGGAGTGTTTTTGTTGGGGTCTCTTTTAGCTGGCACCCTTCGGGCTCCTTGAACCTGAATGTCTGCATTGTGCAGCTCTGGGAAGTTTTCAGCAATGATTTGTTTGACGGTGTTTTTTTCATTGGGATTGTTTCCCTGAGGTTCAGGTAGTCCCATGATTCTAATATTGTTCCTCTTGGAGTCATCTGCTAGGACTCTGATTCTCTGTAGAGCCATTTTGAGGTCCCTTGCCAGTGTTTGTTGTTGCGTGTTGGCTTGTTGCAGCTGATCTTCCAGGTCACTGATTCTCTCTTCAGCTGCGGTCATTCTATTTTTAAGAGAAGAAACTGAATTTCTCATTTCATCTATGGAATCTTTTAATCGTGACATTTCTGCCCTCATTTCTTCTCGTAATTTGTCTATTTTTTCTGTGGTGTTACTGGCTGTCTGTCTGACTGTTTCATTGAGTTGATTGAACATCTTGATGACTTCGAACCTGAATTCTATGTCAGAGAGGTCCCTTAGGTGAGCTGTATTGACAGAATGGTCTAGATTGTTTTCGTTGTTCTCCCCTTGTGTTGGAGATTTTCTTTGTTTCTTCATATTGCTGAGTAGATTGGGTTACTAGATTCCTTGGGTAGTAGGTTCCTTAGTGTGGGAAAATAACCTGCGGCCGCGTTAGTGGCCGCCCGCTGGAAATTAAGTCACGCCCACTTTTGAGGCCACGCCCACTTTGAGGAGGCCACGCCTCTACAGAACCCTGGGTTTGGGATGAGATGGGCGCCGCCGTCAGGTCAGGAGTGAAGAGGGCAGGGCAGACGCTCAAAACTGCTTCTCTTCAGGCATCACGGGGGACACCTGGGGTCCTGCAGGGAAAGATGGAGGTCCCAGGGTCGCGAGCCGGCAGCTGTTCTGACCTGGAATTAAGATGAGATGGGCGCCGCCTCAGGTCAGGAGTGAAGAGGGCAGGGCAGACGTTCAAAACTGCTTCTCTTCAGGCATCACGGGGGACACCTGGGGTCCTGCAGGGAAAGATGGAGGTCCCAGGGTCGCGAGCCGGCAGCTGTTCTGACCTGGAATTAAGATGAGATGGGCGCCGCCTCAGGTCAGGAGTGAAGAGGGCAGGGCAGACGCTCAAAACTTCTATTCTTAAATTCTTAAATTCTTAAATTCCTATTCTACCTTACTGTGTTGTCTTTGTTCTCATAATGAATCTAAAGTGCTACTTTGGAAAAATAGCTCTCTGTTTTTCGTGAAGAACAACTTCAACATTCCTCTACTGTTAACAATACACACAGTGCACTCTTACTCAGATTATTATACTTACTCCTCTAGTGAATAAAATTTTGCTATGGAATTCATTAACCTGATAGATTAACAGCAAATACAACAATAGGTAGAAGACATGGCAATAATTTGTGACTATAAATGATTTTTAAGATGAAGCAAAGACATTGATGTTTGCAAACAAGTCCTTAACCCATTTACCACACCCTCAATTTGAATTCTCAGAATCAGCTTTAAATCATGACAGCTTCCCAATGTGTGTTTGTGAATCCTGTGGCAAAGTACCAAAGCCACTTAGTGAATTCTCTTTGTATGTACCTATTGCTTTGTGTATTTTAACAATACATGGTATCCTGCTGAAGTTATATGTCACAGATTGTGAACAAATGGTTTTCTTATCTTTTTTTGGCACACTGCCAAGAATCTGGCAATCAACTAACACTGGCTCTACTGAGTAATTCCTCATGCAGATAAGTGTGAAGTGCCCCCTAGAGAAACTCCTGGCCTATAATTCCGGAGCTCAATAAGGAGGAAATAGCTTCCTGGCATCTGTTAGCAAACAGAGACCTTCCTTAAATGTTAATATTACTCCTTACTTCTTCCCTCTGTTCTAATCAGACATTCTTCCTGCTTACATTATGTTAATTTTCATCTCAGGCTTTTAATTTTTGCTCGTGCCCTGCCTGAAAGCATCTTTAGTAATAAATTATAGCTTCGAAATTTCTTCAGATTATTGAGTTTTGGTAATTTGTACCTTCCAAGGAATTGCTGATTTTCATTTATTATCAAATTTGTGAAAATTGCTTATTAGTAGTTCACAGTTTTATTTATTATTTTGTTTTATTTTTTATATAAATATCATTACTAAAATGTCTCCTATTCTTAATTTTTGATATTGGTGATTGGTATTATCTTTTTTTTTCCCTAAGGAACAAATAAAATCAAGTCCAGACAGTTTAAAAGTGATTGCCTTGGAAAAACTATTGCAAAAGTGAGAATACTTCAAACACAGGATCTATTAGAATAGCAATTCAAACAGAAAACAAAAATAGATGACCGCTTTATAGAGAACAATAGTAGGACTAGTAGAAAATTTTAGCTCAATTAAAGTAATTTGACAGACACTGTTTCTATTGCTCGCCGTGGTCAAGGGGTTCTTAGTATAAGCTGTTAAGAAAGGTATTCTATTTTTTTAATAACTTGCTTAGACCAGGGTCTAAGTTTAGACTGTTGCAAAAGAGAGAGGTCTGCTTAAAGACTAACAAACCAGTGGAAAGAGTAAGCAATGCACTATTGTAATTCTTGGCTTATCACTTTTATTAGTCTTTTCAAAGAGCTTGTTTTTGCTTCATTGATTTTTCTATTTCTTTTGTTTTTTAATATAAAATTTTGCCTTAATATGATATTATCTTTTTCTTCTTCTTGCTTTAGGCTTTAATTTTTTTTCTTCTCCTGGTTTCTTGGGAAGAAATGTACTGTAATAAAATATTTTCCTAATGTATTCATTTAGTGTGATTAGTTTTCATCTGAGTATCAATTTTAGTATTACTGAATGTTACTTTGACTAGATCCCACAAATTTTAAGTGTCCTTTAAATCTGCATTTCTTTTTAAGATTTTGTTTTCTTCAGACTTCTGTGGCCTGTGCATCATTTAGAAATGTATGTTGTGCCTCTTAACATTGAGCATTTTCTATTATTCTGTTACTCATTTCTAGTTTAATACCACTGTAGTCTGAAGACTTATTTTAAATTATTTATATTTTAAGAAATGTGCTAAAATATGCTTTGTAATAGAGAGTGCCATGTATCTCAGTGTCTATTTTATATGAATTTGAGAATACAATGAATTTTCCTGTTATTAATGAAAATATTCTGTAAATAATATTTAAATCAAGTATATTGAATATGATGTTCAGTTCAACACTCTCCTTAATTATTTTTGTTGATGTGAATTATTAAAAACTTAAAGGGTAATTTAAATCCTCAAATACGGGGCCAGAGCGATAGCACAGGGGAGGGGCATTTGCCTTGCATGTGGCTGACCCAGGTTCAATCCCCGGCATCCCATGTGGTCTCCCGGGCACTGCCAGGAGTAATTCTTGAGTGCAAAGCCAGGAGTAACCCCTGAGCATTGTGGGTGTGACCCAAAAAAAGCAAAAAAAAAAAATCCTCATGAGTAGATCTGTTTCTCCTTGCAGTTCTGTTATATTTTGCCTTACATAATTTTATTTCATTCCGTGTATGCATTCTTAAATTTGGAATGTCATCTTAGGAAAGAGTCTCTTTTCCTTGGTCTGATAATTTTCTTTGCTCTGAATTCTGCTCTCCCTGAAGTTGATGTAACTTTTCCAATTTATTGTATTTGTGTTAGAATAGTATATCTTTTTTCTTTTCTTTGTTTTTTAAAATATTATTAGAAGTAAATTTCTGTGTAGAAGAAATTTACAAAACAGCACTGCATCTTTCTCATACACTCTTACAGTATTTGCCTTTAGTTGATTATTTCTTCTACAGTTTTAGAACTCATTCTTTGAAGTAGGCAAAATAATGTATCCCAAAGATATTCTTATCCTGTATTCTTATCAAAAACTACTGAATATATTACATTTCAGACACAAGAGGCATTGCAGACATGGATAAATTTGAGATAGGGAGATTATTCTTGGTTTTGTGAATGAGATCAATCTATATCACAATGAGAAAGAAAAGAAGAGGAATAGGATGGAATAATGAGATGTGAGAAGAGTTCCATGGCCATCACTGCTTTAAAGGTATCTATGAGAAAAAAGAAGTGCACGTCCTTAGGAAGTAGAAATGGAACTGAATAAAATATACTAAGAATTTATAGAAAGGTGTACGACCCTCTGACACTTTGATTTTAGCCAAGTGAGTTTACCTCAAACTTCAGACCTATATAAATATATTGGTGATGCATTTGTATTATTTAACCCTCTATGTGATAATTTATTTTGATAGTAATATAAAATAATAGTCTAATATTATAATAGAGTGGAACATGACAAATATTTCTAGCATATAAACCAACCTGACTACCACTTCATTAACTTCTCTGCTAATTTATCTCCTTACCCTATTATATTTTTATTTACTTTGGTTTTTGTACCATACTGACACACTGGTACAAACCCACATTGGTTTTGTACGACACATAGGGCTTGCTCCTGGCTCTGTGCTGAGGGATCTCTCTTGGTGGATTCCAGGAATGGAAACCAGATTCTGTCATGAAAGGCAAGTGGCCTATGTATGGCACTATCACTCCTGTCTTCCCACCTTGTTTTTCATAAGTGTTGCTTTATGAATATAACGTAGTATCTCTGAGGAAAAACTAATGGTTCTATAATGTCAGTGATATTCTTTTCCTATACTTAATACCAATAAGTTTATAGTTGTGCCAGGGTTTATTTTATTTTATTTGTTTGTTTCACATTTTATGCACATACCTATATGCATTTTAATTTAAAATACAAAATAAGTTTGACTGAGCAGAAAAGTTATTGCTTAGGTTAGATAACAAGATTTTATTTCCATCTTAGTATGACACATACTTCAGTTTCTTCACCTGTATAATAAGAATAGGTGACTACCTTAGAAATATTAGTGAGGATCAAAAAAGAGAGACATAACAGTCTCCTCAATTATATGATCTAATGTTAAATTCAATTATATATAAATAAATATGACACATTGCTCATTCCTGTGTTCTGAAAGATAACAATTTAATTGTTTTCCCTTCATTGAACTAATACTCATTAGCTAATTGGACAAAAATAACTTCTGAATCCATTCTTATTGACAAAAACTGATGCTTCATATAATTATTTTAATTTTAATGTAATTTTGGAATGCTAGGTATTTGACATTTTACTAAATGCCTTGTTTTAGCAGCACACAGAAAGTATGCATTTATTATTTTGAGTGCTTCGAAATTTTAATATATTTTAATCATCTCTAATTGCTGTAATTGTTGTTTGACAATTCTGAGGACAAATATACAGAGAAAATCAGAAGTAAATTTAAAATCACCAGCGTTTCAAATTTAATTAAATATATACATGTATGCTATATACACATCATATATATTAATCACTATTATATATAATTTCCTTTGGATGTTGTATATCTGTGTTAGCTACATCTGCATCAATTTTTAGTCTTTATTCAGCCATAACTTTTTTGCAACATTGTTTCCTCCCTGTGGTTGCCCCATAAACTAATTGATGCTTCAACTTGTGCCATTATGCCTCATTTACACAGTATTTACTTGTGAACCCCTGGGATTATTCAGGATGCCAACAATTCCCCTTGATCAGGAAATGCTGATATACATGATTATACACACATCTGATAAGTGAATGGTTATATATCATATATATACTTTTATAAAATTTATAAATAAGCTTGTTTTTTAGTAATTACAATGAAATGATACTCCCTGTTTGTCTTCTAGTAGGCTGCATATAGAGTCTCTGCATTTAGTAAGTTTTGCACAATTTGAAAGATATTTTAAGAATAGTTGAGATAAGTATCAGGAGGTTTGCTCCATGGCGTGGAAGCCGGCAACACATGCTGGAGGAAAAGGCAGTTCAGATAGAGAAAGGAACACCAAGTAAAGGGTGTCTGGAGGATTTGCTCGGGATGCAAGATATGTGCTGAAAGTAGACTATAGGCCAAACATGATGGCCATTCAATACCTCTATTGCAAACCACAATACCCAAAAGGAAAGAGAGAGCAAAAGGGAATGCCCTACCACAAAGGCGGGGTGGGGGGATGCAGTGGGGGGGTGGGAGGGCTACTGGGATCATTGGTGGAGAGAATGGGCACTGATAGAGGGATGGGTACTCAATCATTGTATAACTGAAACCCAAGCATGGAAGTTTGTAAGTCTACAACTGCGCCTCATGGTATTCACTAATTAAAAAAAAGATATTTTAATTTAAAACAAAGCAAAACAAAAACACATTTTAAAAACACTGTGACTTATGGCACTATTAATAATAGAGTTATAGGCATGCAATTCTTCAACACCATGGTATCCACCAGTGTATCCTCTTCCCTCTACCACCATTGTCCTGGTTCCTATCTCCCTATCTTAACACCCTTCCCCTGCCCCCCACTGCTCCATGCATTGTAAGTTCAGATCTGTAGACATCTCAGGCTTACTCCTGGACTTTTGCTCAGGGAATGTGCCTGATGGGGCTTAGGAAACTATATGAGATGCAGGGATATTAAAACCAGATCAGCTACATGTAAAGCAAGTGCCTTACTGCTATACTCCACACAATCACATCACTACAAGACCCCTACCCTCTAAGCGTATTTGTAATTCACAAAAGTGGCTAGTGGTTATCATATCTTCATCCAGAATAGAAAGAAGACTTCTTTAGAATTTATGTTAATAAATGTAGTGTTTCCATATTAAGGATGTACTCATATCTATTTTGAAATATTTGAGTTTCTAAAACTTGGGGTTACTCTTCAGTAACAGCCCACTCTGCATGTTTGGTTGTACCTTGGATCTCAATGTTGTTCTCTGGATACTGGGGCTTGGGAAAGCAGTACAAAAATATGATGCACAATATATAATTTTCCTATTTCTATGAATAATAACTATCTTTTTACTCTAAAATAGAGTCTGTGTTTTCAACCAGGATCTATAGTATAGAAGCTATGCTATAGAAGGCTAACTTGTTAACTTTAAAGGAAATAAAAATCCATAATCTTCACTGTTCTTTCCATATAAAATAATAGTACATATTACAAAAGAAGTTACTGATGTTCTCAAAATAAATAAATTATGTAGATATTATTTTTCAAGAATAAATCTAGAAACAGGCTCTTTTATACATACTTAGAAAAAGCTCGGTGTTATAACACTAGGATCAAGCTCTGTGATGCAGATAGTTCATTCTATGTCAGCATTTGTCTCACTTTGAGAATGAGATAAATTTATTTAGTTCATTATATCCTCATACATTAACCCTTGTTCACAAATATAAAATGAAGGCAGTTTTAAATGGTAATTTTCTTTATAAAATATTTCTTCTTTCCTTTAGGTGGTATTTATAGTTCATGCAATTTTCTTTTGCCTGTTGTATTTATTTTGTGTATGAGTTTTAAGGGGATATTGGGCGGCGGGATACAGCATACAATGCTTAGCCCATGCTTTTAATATAGGTTAGATGTTCTGGGAAACATTTTTTGTTTTTAATATTCATTGGTATCTCTCATGTGCATAGAGCCACAATAACTCACTAAAGGAAGATATGACACTGGGTCTCAGCTTTAATGTGAATATCCAAGATATAATTCCACCATTGACCAGAAGGGACAGCAATATAATACACAATATAACTTATTTCCTTTATTTTTCTGAAAATAAATTTTACTTGGGAGCAAAAGAAAGGGAGTATGCAGTGAATAAATTGTGGATGGCTCTACAAATGGAGTAAAAATCCTAAGAGAAAGGGAAGAGCTAGAACTATATAACATTTATCTTTCCCAGGTGCAACTTTAATATTAATTATTGTTCACATTTTTCTGTGAGTAAGATATGTGAATAGGACTCCAGACTTTCTTATGCAGCACAGTATTCATTAAACTAAAAAATGTCCCCATGTATTCAATCATCTAACGTTTTTAAGCAGGTAATAAAATAAATTAAGCTCCTCAGTTTTCTGTTGTTAATGATTTAACCACATTTAAAAAGACATGTAGGGCTGGAGCAATAGCACAGTGGGTAGAGTGTTTGCCTTGCGCGCAGCCAACCTGGGTTTCATTCCCAGTATCCTATTTGGTCTCCTAAGTGCCACCAGGAGTAATTCCTGAGTGCAGAGCAGGAGTAACCCCTGTACATGGCTGGGTATCACCCAAAAATGCAAAAGAAAAAATTTAGAAAAAGACATGTAGACTATTCTTTATTTTCAGTAGGACTCAATTTTGAGTTGCCAAGAGAAATAATATCCAGTATAAACTTGAGGTTGCAAAAAAAATAACTTAACTGATTATTATTTGGAACTGAAGTATCTAAGCCATAATCATCAACTGTATATTTGTAGCATAGTAATATAGAAACTTAAATTTATACATAAAAGTGATTTTCCTCTGTTAATCTTCCATAGCCTGAATGGAAATTGTAGATTCAATTGTTTTTAAAATTTGCTTCACTGATCACTTGAAATGTTTTAATCAGTTCAGGATAACATAGGGTATATGAAGTTAATAACTGGCTAAGAGTTTAACATCTCAGGTAATAATGATATTCTTATAGGTTTACACAAAGACCTAATATAATATCTCCCATCTCAAGGCAATCAATCCTGGGGATTGGCTAAGGATAGAACAGGTTAGTCATATTAAAAAGGCATTAATATTTTACCTGTGATATTAGGGTTATTTAGACTTGACCAATGTGAAGATTTGTCAGCATGATGAGCTGGTGCTGGCCTTGCGTCTCTCTTCTCATAAGAGTGGCCTGACATGTAGGAATTCATCCTATCCCTATCCAAGGCTGGAAGAAACCATTTTTTCCAGGGTTTTTTGATTAACATTGAGAGTAGAATCCAGGAGATGTTCATATACCTGGACACTCCTTATTCCTATAACAAAAATGTTTTCAGTGCTTCCTTGAGCCTGCCTTTCCTGTCTCCCTGATGTTTGCAAGGCACAAGTAAAAACTGTTAAAATTAGACCAGCTCTTGTCAGTTATCCCAATGGATTCAGATTCTTTATAAATACCTCAAAGTGTACCCTAAATAGATGACTCTCTAATCTTGCTGTGTGGGAAAAAAATGAGCCACTTTCATTAAAAGAAAATCATTTGGTAAAATAAAGGTGGAGAGAAAATAGTTTTAGAATCCTGTTTTTGTCTGGTAGAAATTAGATTCTAGTTCTAGAGAGGACTCCATTAAATACATTATTCAATTGAGTATTAAACTTTCTGGGGGGAGCCAGTATGTAATAGCTCCCCATCTAGGGCACAAGTTTACAATCAGAATGTTAAATATTAGAATGTGTACATTATCTCATTGGACAAATCTGTTAAAGCACAGATCACATGTGCATAGAGGTAATTGAACAAACATATCCTTGTAGCTCTGATTTAAAAGACACAATCCCTGGATAATGCAGACAAAACTTGTTTTTCTAATGGAAGCTGCTTATTCAAAAAGAGACTCAAAAAACTGCATGTGCTGTTAGATCTGACCAGAATAGTAGAAGTTAAAGTCTTGCAGAGGAACTTCATACCCCCAAAGTGACATTGATAGTTCTCATTTAAGCCTGCAAATTGTCTGAAGAACATAAACATCTACCCTGATTCTAAATATGTTCTTCCATGGTCATGTCACAATATGCAAGAAAAGTGGCTATCTAAGAGGTAAAAATAGTCCAATAGAAGAAGAAATCTTAAAGTTATTGGAAGGAGTGCAGATTTCTAAAGAAATAGCAGTTATACACTGTGCAGACCATCCCAAAGGAGATACTGAGATAATCTAGAACATGTACATATAGGAAAATCTTCCTTATTTCCTGTTCAACTATGGGTCTTACATCCATACAGAGAAAGTTTCTATTTAGCCAGTATACTCAGAAGGAGAGGAACAATGGGCATTACAACAAGTCTTCAAAAGAAAACTAAAGGATAGTTTTTTAAATAAGGGAAACTACTTTTTCCTTGTCAAATGCAGTGGAAAATAAAGGATTACATGAGACTTCCCACTTAGGAAGAGATCAGTGAAAACTCTTTTTCATGGGAAGGGGCTAAACAGTAAGAGAAGTAACTCAGAACTGTGTTTTGTGCTGTTCATGAACCTAGTTGGAATCCTGGGCCTCCTCACCTGGCACCACCTGTTCAGCATATAGGAACCTACCAAGGGGAGGACTGGCAGCTTGACTTCACACAGATGCCTAAATGCTCAGGGTACAAATATCATTTGGTTCCTATTAACATCTTCACAGGGTAGATAGACGCATTCCCCACCCATACTGAGATAGCCGCTGAAGAGCCTAAGGTGGTACTGAAATTAATAGTATCTTTATTTTGACTGCCCACTCATTACAGAGTGACAATGGTACAATTCCTTTAATTCTGAAGATACCAAAGGTTCCGGATTCAATTCCCAGCATCCCATATGGTCCCCCAAGCACCACCAGGAGTAACTCCCGAGTGCAGAGCCAGGAGTAATCCCTGTGCATCGCCAGGTATGACCCAAAAATCAAAAAAAAAAGAAAAAAAAGGAAGAAGGAAAGTTGGAAAGAAAGAAAGAAAGAAAGAAAGAAAGAAAGAAAGAAAGAAAGAAAGAAAGAAAGAGAAAAAATGAAAATGGGAAAGGCATTTGCCTTGCATGCAGTCAGCCTGATTTCAATATCTGGCTCTCCATATGGTCCTCAAGTGCACCAAGAATGATCCCCAAATGCAGAACCAGGAGTACACCTCAAATACCTTTGGATATGAATCCAAAACAAACTAAACATTTAATTAATTGAAATAAATTATCAGCTCCAAATAGTCGGGAAGCCCCAATTATTAGGAAAAATGGATACATTTAATCACATTCTAAGCAAAGATATTGGGAAAATTGTGCCAAGGAACTTCTGAGCTTTGGTTCTCCCTCTGCCTGTAGACCTCGATACAGAAGAGCTCCTAAAATAAAACTTTAGCTCCTGATGCAAAATTTTAGCTTAGTACAGTTGGGCCTTTCAAACAAACAAACAAACAAACTAACGAACAAAAACAGGCTTCTTATTGGACTCAAAACTTAAAATTAACCATGGATATTATTCATTTAGGACAGATGGAGAAGGCAAGTGAATAATGTGGAAAATGTTCTTTCCTCACCCAAATAGAAAATTAACCATAACCAAAATTCAGCCTGATAGTTGTGTCTTATGGAAAACGGGATGCCCTTCAGATAAACTACCTGACTGGAGGAGACCTTAAATTATCTTAAGTGCTCCTACTCTAAAACGTAATGGAATTTCTAGTGCGTTCTTCTCTCCAGGACAAAACAGGCTCCATCTATAAACAGTGACCAGATTCTCACAGAGAACAAATCAAACTACTGCTGTAAACACATCAAGAACTTGAAACTTCTTTTTAAGAAATGCTGACACTAAAAGCTAAGTTACATATCAGTTAACCTTTAACATTCAGAGGCATCTAATAAAAGCAGAAACTAAAAGTTTCTATTATCAATATCAATATATTATCAATTATCAATACAGTCAATATATCAATATATTACCAATTATCAATATAATTTGTTATAAATATCAATAATTATATAAATATCAAAAATTGATATCAATATCAATAAAGGAACAAAAGTTTATGCTATGGCCATTATTTTCATTAGTCCTTTGCCCATTTGGGGCCAAGAAAAGCTATTTTCATCTAGGGACTCATGCTTTTAAAAGTTGTCTAATTTATCTGATTTGTGTATTTCAGACTGGCAAGTTTTAAATCCAATTAATCATTGCCTGAACCCCATTTAATACTAAATCAGCATGAAAGATCACCCCCGTAATCTGTGCCCATTTGTCAGCATGAAGAAATTAGAGAGATATTCCTTCACACATGGACTGTAGCGATAGCACAGTGGTCGGGCGTTCACCTTGTGCGCAGCCGGCCTGGACGAGACAGGTTTGATTCCTCCGCCCCTCACGGAGAGTCCGGCGATCTACTGAGAGTATCTCGCCCGCACCGCAAAGCCTGGAAAGCTACCCATGATATATTCAATATGCCAAACACAGTAACAAGTCCCACAATAAAGACGTTACTGCACCCGCTTGAGCAAATCCATGAACAATGGGAGGACAGTGCAGTGCATGGCTACCTTCACACATGAATCCCTTAAAGATTTAAGAAGGTGAAACCCTAGAGGGGGAGATGTAGTCAAATTGGTTGGGGAGGCTAGTAATAAGCTTTTGAGTAATGATAGAACAAGAAATTGCCTAGCTCTGAAGTAGCCTAAAGTTATGAGGACCACATCTTTCTTTTTGATGCAAATCCTGAACTTTTTGGAAATAGAAAAATGCACCAAAAGATCAATCTGAGGCTCCACCCAGAGTGGGGTTGACTCCTTCAAAAGTACAAACTACAGAAGAATCTAAAGGTCATGATGGAATTATAAAAGGACTGTCATCAGTGTAAAGCTTGCCCTGCGACAATACCAGGATTAACTTTTATTGTATGCAGAAGACTCTGGGTCAAAAACATTCAGAGGAATTGTACATAACCTCCTCCCAAAGGCCATTTGAGGCTTGCTCTTTCAAGTCCATCTTCTTTCTTTCATTAAACATGTATGTCTCTAAATTGCTCTATCAAGTCCATGTTCTTTCTTGAGCGTGTATCTTGTTGGCTGGCTCACTTTCAAACTCATGTTATCTTGAATGCACGTTGCTCTCTTTCTCTCATCATTAGAAAGATTTTCTTAGAAGTGAAATTAGAAATTTAATTTCTAATTTCTTTCAATAAAAGTATCTTACTTTTCTATTATCCATTTCTTAAAATTATTTTTTCACAGGGGAGGACAACAAACCTGGGCAGCTTGTGCTGCAGTTAAGACTGATTTTCCTTTCCTGCAAAGAGTAATGCGTTACTTCAGCCTGATGGCTTCCTGAGGACAAGCATGCTGGGAACCAATTCTCATGCTTTGCAGGAAAAGGGAACTCCAGGCACAACTTGACTGCCAACTGCGGCTCCTTTCCTCACTTCCCAGTTTACCAAACCACCCGAGACATGACCATTGTACCTAAGTAGCAGATTGCAAAATTGTCCATAGAAATTGGTTGCATTTCTATATAGAGATAATGATAAGAGTTCTCCATTTGAAATAATCCTAAGATATATAAAATATCTAGTAATCTACTTGACAAAAATGTGAAAGAAATGTATGTTGAAAACTTTTATAAATCACTCCTGGCAGGCTGGGGGATAATATGAGGTTCCTGGTATTGAAGACAATTCCAGCACATGCAAGGCAACTGCCCTGTTCTCTGTACTATTACTGGGTAAATATGTAAAAGTAACATTTTTACATGTGCTCAGAACAAGAGAGAGTTCTCTATGTTATAAAAGGTGTAGTACAAGAAGCCCATAAACTCTGGTCGATTTAGGAGATGATTTGTGATGACAATAGCAGACATTCAGAGAGGACTCCTGCGGTTTTAAAGCAAGCCATATGGTTCCTACATAAAATTACTTTGTGAAAACAGAATATTATTCAGCCATAAGAAAAGATAAAAATCACACAATTTTCTGCTACATGGAGGAACACCATCACAGAATGATCTCTCATATGCAGGATATAAGAAACATCATGATGGTATAATGACACCCAAAGACAATGGAAACAAAGAACATGAGGACTGATATTCAGTAGAAAATATGTCACATGACGGGATTGGGGAGTAGGACAGGGACTGGCTAGCAACTTTGGTGGAGGAAATTGTTCAATCTAGATAAGGTGATGGTGCTAAAATGTAGCAAAGTGCTACATATGAAACCCTGTCAGCAACAGTACTGAAAAATACAGTGTAAACATGCGCAGGCACACAGACACAGACACAGATACAGACAGACAGACAGACAGACAGACACATCTTCTCTTGTATAAGCAGGAGGCAATGATGGTAGGGGGCAAAGGTGGTGGTTGCTGGAGGAAAGCGGACACTGTTGAAGAGAGTGGCGTTGAAACATGCTTGAAGCCCATGAATAAGTCTAAGTCTCACGAATAAGTCTATAATTCATGGTGGCTAAATGAAAACAAACAAACAATAAAATGGTCTATGATTTCTGGAGGTACACTAATTCAAATTCTCAATTTAATAAGCTAAACCAACCTCACTTTTATGTGGTACATGCGATGGGAAATTAATTTTTCTCTTTGAATCTTCTTTAACTGAAAATAAGGACTAAGGAATCATGCACGTGGCTGCTGTGGAATAAAATATACAACAAATACAAAGATCTCAGAATTGTTCCTGGAAAGTGGTTTGCACTTGATATTTTTCAATCATTAACGTCATGTTAGTCTAGTGGTAAACGCATTCCAACGGTAATGTTTTAAAATTCTTTCAGCGATGCTCAGGAATAACTCTTGGCTCTGCACTCAGGAGTTACTCCTGGAAGTGCTTGGGAGAACATTGGGATGCCAGAGATTGAACTCTGATCATAACCATGCAAATCAAATACCATACCCATTGAATTATCAGTCCAGGTTCAGCAATAGTAAAAATTTTTATTGAACATTAGCTATTTTGCTAAAAAAAATAAACAAACTCTCAGTGCGCACCGTTTTAGAAGATGCTGTCTTCTACACTACATAATAGCTTATACCAGTATCCAATATATAGCAAAAATGTTCATGTCTGTAAAGACAATAATAGAACTGAGGACCAGGGGAAAAATATTTCTATACTACATATATTGGTCTACCCCCAATATGTTTTTCTACTGTCTCTATGCATCCGTACTCTGTTAAGGTAGAAGGTTTTTATTAACCCAAGAGAGGAATGCTTTCACCAGTAGACTCAATTAATTATACCTTTCAACCCAGATGTTGGGCCTGTCACAGGACTATTTCAAATTTCCTATGAAATTCAGACAAGCAAGTAAAGAAGGGGTCTATGGGGAACCCAGGTGCACAACACATATTAGATAAATGTACTTCTTTGAAATGTTCTGTCAAGTATTAAAAACACAAATCACAGAACTATAAAAAAATAAAGTTCTGTTACACTTGAGTAGCCAAATATTGACCAACTGATGCAATGCCTTACAAAGACATAGCAGTGTTTCAGATATAGTAACAAATTCCTAAGAGCTTATTACTCTGATTAAATTAATTCAACTCTTTAATAAACATATGTGCATTTAAAAATATAAAAATTAACACAGGTTGTCTGGAGAAGTAGTACAAGGTAAAGGCATTTGCCTTGTACTCAGTCAACTCAGGTTTGATATCCAGTACAACACAGTCTTCCATGCACAGATCTAGAAATGTGTACTGAGCATAGTTGCGTATGGCCAAATTTTTTTTCGCAAATTACGCATGTGTATGCAATATAATAGTTAATACAGATTTATTACATAGACACATAAAACACACATATATTTTCTTTATATGTTTATCACTTAATCACTTAATCACTTAATCCCCGTTATTCATCGATTTATTCGAGCGGGTGCCAGTAACGTCTCCATTCATCCCGGTTGCGTGCTAGTGTAGCCCAATGGTATCTGTTCGTTTTAGGAACATGTAGAGCCTCAAACCGATCATTTAGGGTCTTGACGAAGAAGTCTGACCATCTTATAGGTGGGCGTCCACGTGATCTTTTGATGTCTTATGGAATCCAATCAGTAATGGCTCTAGACCAGCGGTTGTCTGTAAACCTCATTACGTGTCCATCCCATCTGATTTTTGATGTCTTGGCAAATGAGACAGCGTCCCTGATTCTTGAGCGTTGACGAAGATCAGAACTCCGGATTCTATCTCTCATTTGAGTGAATCGTGATATTCCAAGCATAGTTCTTTCGATTCCTCTTTGAGAGACCCGAATAGTGTTCTCATCCTGTTTTCGTAGGGTGCAGGTCTCTGAGGCATATGTTAATGCAGGAACAATAGTGGAATCAAAGAGATGTGCTCGTAGCTGGAGGTTCTTTGTCCTTTTAGTTATTTCTTCAATGCTCTTGAAGGCATTCCAAGCCGCTCTCTTCCTCCTGCGCAACTCAGGTGCCAGGTCATTCATCATGTTGATTTCTCGACCTAGGTATATATAACTGTTGCATTCGAAGATGGTGGTTCCGTTGAGAGCGAATGGAGCGTCAGGAACAAGGTTGTTTCTCATAAACATTGTCTTCGTAAGATTCAGCTGTAGTCCGACCTTTCCACATTCACGGTCAAAGTCGTTCAGCATTTGTGCCGCTTGGTTGATGTTTGGTGTTATTAGAACGATGTCATCAGCAAAGCGGAGGTGGTGTAGTTGCCGACCATCTATCTTCACTCCCATGTTTTCCCATTCCAGTCGTCGCATGATGTTCTCGAGGGTGGCACTGAAGAGTTTTGGTGAAATGGTATCACCCTGCCGAACCCCTCTCTTGATATGGATGATTACTTCTTTGTAGAATGGTGAGATCTTGGTAGTGAATCCACAATAGAGCTCACGAAGGATCCTGATGTATTGAGTTTGTACGCCCTGATTGGCTAGGGCTTCCATGACCGCTTCTGTCTCAACAGAATCAAAGGCCTTCTTTAAATCAATGAACGTTAGACAGAGTGGCATCTTGAACTCCCGAGATACCTCAATGAGCTTGGTTATTGTGTGGATATGGTCGATGGTACTGAATCCTTTTCGGAATCCAGCTTGTTCACATGGTTGTCCTTCATCTAGTGTTCTGCTAATCCTATTCAGGATGACTCGAGTGAATAGTTTGTAGATGACAGACAATAGGCAGATTGGGCGATAGTTGCCAATGTCGTGGATGTCTCCTTTCTTGTATAGTAGTACAGTCTTGCTGGTTTTCCATTGGGATAGAACCTTGCATTCAGACAGGTAGCGTGTGAAGAGTCGAGCCAATGTATTGATGAGTACTGATGGTAAGTTCTTCAGGTGTTCAGGTCTGATCTTGTCTGGGCCAGGTGCTCTTTGTTTCTTTACCGACGAGATGGCATGTTGGATTTCGGAAGGGAGAACATTGGGAATGACATATCCATCATGTGGTATGTGGTATGTGGGCAAGTGGATGTGGCTATTAAAGAGATCTGAGTAGAAGTCATGAATAATCTTCTCCATTGCCCTTCTGGAAGATGTGATAGATCCATCATGATGTCGGAGGGCAGTCATCTTGGTTTTGTAGTTGGTGAAGGACAGGCGGGCATTACGAATGTTTTTCCCAGCTTCTGCTACATCTACCAGTACTGCTGCTCTCCTGTTTTTGAGGTCATCCTTGATGGCTTCTCTGCACTGTTTTGCCAGTTCGGACGTTTGCTTGTGGTTGCCTGAGGCACGTGCCAAGCCACGTTGGCGAATAAGTTCAAGAGTCTTCGAAGAAAGACAGTTTTTTGTGGTTATCTCTCTCTTGGCATTCCTTGCACAATCATGGAGGTGCTGAATCATTCGATTGTATTCCTCATCAATGTTGTCAATGACGGCATCTTCCCATGTTGCTGCAATAGAGCCAAAGAGCTCCCAGTTGGTGGTTGTTCTGGGAGTCCCTTCTTAAACCTTGCATTCTTTTCTCCTCGTTCTGTGAGGTAGAATTTTGCACGAAGAAGACGGTGGTCTGATCCCGTTTGGAATTTTGGGACAACAGCAACATCGGTTAGGCAAAACCGCCGATTGAATATGATGTGGTCTATTTCATTTTGGAACTTTCCATCGGGAGACTCCCATGTCCAACGTTTAGATTCAGCCTTTTGGAATTGTGAGTAACCATGGAAGGTTTTGGTTGACATGATGAACTCAGACAGTCTGTCACCCTGTTCGTTCCATTCCAGGCCATGGGTTCCGATGTGGAGTTCATCGACTGATCTTCTTGGTCCTATCTTGGCATTAAAATCACCGACAATGATCTTGTAGAAGGTGTGATCTTCTTTATAGAATTTCTCCAGCTCCATGTAGAATTTCTCAGTTTCTCTTTCACCATAACTGGATGTTTATATGTTTATATGTTTTATGTTTATCACAATATATAAATTATGTATGCTATAAAAGCATACGAAAGTTGAAAAACAAAAACAAGTGTTAGAAAACAATTCAACCATTATAACTGAACAGCTGAATCCATACCACAATATGATGACCAACTTTACTTTTTAAAATTTTTTAATGTTTTTCCCTTTTTATTGATTCACCATGAGATACAGTTACAAAGCTTTCATGTTTGAGCTTCAGTCATACAACCATCAAACACGCATCTCTTCACCAGTGCACATTTTACACCACCAAAATCCCTAGCTTTCCATCCCACCAGCCAACCCTTTCCAATCCTTCCCCTGCCTGTGTGGCAGACAATTTCCCCCATACTCTCTCTCTACTTTGGTTACATTCGATATTGTGATGCCAGCCCCACCACCACTCATACCTGATGAAAAGTCAATGCTAGACTTTGTTTTGTATTGTTTGTTATGTATAGAATATAATGGCCAAGAACTTCTGTGCCATTTTCTTCCAGGAGTTTTATAGTCTCTGGGTCTTGGCCATTGATGAAATTATGTGGTGCCATGGGCAGTTTGTGGGTGTGACTGTGAAGCTACTGGAAAACTGGGGACTTTGGGGGAGGAGGACCAGTTCCAATTCAAGCAGGCTTGGAGATCTCAGTTGTGGGTTCCTGCATACCTGGGTTTTCCAGCCAGTCCACTCTTGGGTAAAGTTCATCCTCTCTTGGGTTAAGCTCGTTCCCTCTTGGGTGAGGTTTGTCTGAGCATGTGGAAAGTAGCTTAGGGCATGGTGGCAAGTGGATTCTATAGGTTTTCAGTTGCCAGGTTTCTGCTTGGGGCAGGGAGGGAAACTCAACAAGCACCCCTCCAAGGTGCCCTGGTGAAGATAGCCTGGCATGGGGTCAGGTAATGGCCAACTTTAGAGTGATAAATACAGTTCATTTGTTCAAAGTTGGGTAAAACATCATAATTGTGTGGAACTATTTCATATGTGTAATATCATTTTCCATTCAAAGCTCAAATTAAAAATAATAAGTATAATTGACAATAATGTTTATTATTATTAATATGTGCTAGTCAGCACTTAGAAAATTAAAGATATCTAATATCAACTGTGACGGTCACTGTCCTCCCGTTGTTCATCGATTTGCTCGAGCGGGCCCAGTAACGTCTCCATTGGAGACTTTATTGTTACTGTGCTTGGCATATCGAATACATCACGGGTAGCTTGCCAGGCTCTGCAGTGCGGGCGAGATACTCTTGGTAGCTTGCCGGGCTCTCAGAGAGGGGCGGAGGAATCGAACTCGGGTCGGCCATGTCGGCTGCGTGCAAGTCTCATATAGTCTCATAATTATAATACTATCAACGTAATTTATGATATTAACGAACAATAAAAGAAAAAGAAAATGATCATATGAATCAACGTAGAATGATCATTTAATAGCTAGCTATGCATAAGTTTCAATGGCAAAATATCTTACCTTGCTTGTGTGAGACTCCAGGTTCAACCCTGGAGCAAAAACAGAGAAAATAGTAGTTGATTAAATTCTAACACCAACTCATAATAAAGGGTTTCAGACAAAATAAAGGTTCTACTTAATAAGGCATTCATTAGCAAATTTTCATCCAGCATTATGTTATATAGTGATAGAACAAATTCCTAACTTCTAAGACATGAAACAAGGAAAGAATGATCACTTTTATTATTTTTAATTTCTTAAAGTACAATAAAATATAAGAAAAAACATACATGCTCATCAAAATGAAATAAAACTGTTTCCAGTTGAGCTGACTATGTAGAAAATTTCACAAAAATTGTGGGGGAATGGGCTGGTGAGATAGTAGAGTAGCTAAGGTATTTGGGTCAATTCTGGTTTTATCTGCAGCACCCCATAGGGTCCTCCAAGCCTGCCAGGAGTAAGATTCAAGAGTAAGATCTGAGCACAGTCGGATATGGCCCTCCCAAAAGAAACAAAAGTATTTGTATTCTGTATACTAGTATTGGCATTTGCCCCAAGAAGAGAAGGAAGGAAGGAAAGAAAGAAGGAAGGAAATGAAAGAAGGAGGAAGGGAGAGAGGAAGGGAGGGAGAGAGAGAGGAAGGGAGGGAGGAATGAAGGAAAGGAGGAAGGGAGGCAGAGAGAGAGAGAAAAGGAGAGAGGAAGGAAGGAAGGAAGGAAGGAAGGAAGGAAGGAAGGAAGGAAGGAAGGAAGGAAGGGAAGGAGGGAGGGAAAGGAAAGAAAGGGAAGGGGGGAATAGGTGACCAGGGTGGAAGGGAGGAAAGAAGGAAAGAAGGGAGACAGAAAAGGAAGATTTGTCTGAGAAATAACTCAAAGTGTTAGTGCTAATGGTCATCAAGCACTACATGGCCTGAAAATTCCCACATGGCTGTGCTCAAGCTCTGAAATATATGTTCTGCATAGCAAGTCTGAGTGTCACGAGTCCTTTTCCTTGGGCATGACTAGCACTGTTTTGGGACCCCTTCTCACACCAAGAAAAGGAATTATTTTAGAAATCAAACAAAATATGAGTAGTACTTTCATGCAAAAAACTGCTAAACACTGATGAGTAGATAGATAGATAGATAGATAGATAGATAAAATAAACAAATGGAGAAACAATCTTTAGAGATTAGATAACTCAGTAACAAAAAAATCCATAAAGCAATATCCATACTTAACTAAAATCTGATCAAAATTCAAGCAAAACGTTTTGGGATCTAAGGAAGAATATTTTAAAGTGCATAGTTAAAGTAAAAGTGTATAAAATTTTTAATTATTTTTAGAAAAATGATAAAGTGTAATCAATTAATAAGCCTATTACAAGCTTTATTTTATGGTCAAAGAATTAAATCAATATATTCTGGTTTGGATAGAGCAACAGACATTTAAATCAATAGACAAATTTAGAGAGCCTAGATATAGAGCTACATAATTATATAAATTGATTGTTTTGCAATGCTTCAGAAGCAATTTAATTGAAGAAGATATTCTTTTTAACAGAGGCTGAACAATTAGACATTCATAAATAATAAGCAAACCAAACTTGATCCCAATTTCACATCTTATTCAAGCTTAAGTTTGATAATGAACAATATAAAATGTAAATTTATAAACATATAAAATACTAAAGTATAAAAGGGATCAATAAAAAGAATGATCTATTAAATATTGATAACATATAGAATAAAATTTTTGTATATGCCAGGAGAAGGAAAGTGTAGCTATAAGCTTAGGGGAAAATATTGGTAAGCTAGATATTGTTTCACAAATGAAAAAATTAGCAAGAGAATAGGAGAAACTAATGGCAGCATAACTGATAAATGATTAGCATTTGTAATCCATAATGAATTCACAAAATTCAACAATACATTTAGAAAACAGGAATACAAACCATGGGGGTTCCCTTGCGACCGGGCAGGGTTATGCCAAGAGTTCAAAGTATTGGTGTTCCATAAATACCTGAGTATCAAATCCTGTTTGAGTCTGGCTGCTCCTGAAAACTGAACAAGTACTGTTTGATCAATCTGGAAGGAGTCCACAGTTTCTAAAAAGAAGTCAATATGCTGCTTCAGTGCAACTAGCAATTATACACATGGGCATTTATACTAGATAAATGAAAAAAAATCAATGTTTATAAAAAATGTTTTTAACAACTTTGTAAAAACTAAAATATGAAAACTAACCAAGTAGTTCTTAGATAGTTAGATGGACAGTGATATCTATATACCAAGGGTTACCATTTGGCAATAAAAGGATACATGTTGATAAATGCAAATACTTCAATAAATCTTCATATATGGAAAAAAGTCCACCCACTCTCTATATAAAATGGTGCACATCTAATGATTGTCAGAAATTAATGAAAAGTGAGGAGGCATATAGATGTGTCTAATTATAGAAGGCAATTTAAGGCATAATTCTAAGAATAGAACTATAATTTTAATGTGTCCTTGTATTTTTATATGGTATGTATTATTGTCAATATTCTTTATTTTTTTAATGAATCACTGTGAGATACTGTTACAAACTTACAAATTTTTGTGATTATACTTCACTCATACAATGATCGAGTACCCATCCCTCCACGTGCCCATTCTACACCCCCAATGTTCCCAGGATCCCTCCTGCCACCCCTACCCAATCCCCCAATTCTCTCCTCTGTGGCAGGCACATTCCCTTTTACTCTTTCTTTCCTTTGGAGTTTTTGGTTTGCAATACAGGTAGTAAGTGGCCATCATGTTTGGTCTATAGTCTGCTTTCAGCACACATCTCCCATCCTGAGCGAGCCCTCCAAGCATCATTCACTTGTTGGTCCCTTCTTTAACCCAGTTGTCTTTTTTCCCAGCATGTGAGGGTAGCTTCCAAGACATGGAGCAATCCTCCTGGCCTTTATCTCTATTATCCTTAGGTATTAGTCTCCCATTCTGTTACTTTATATTCTGCAAATGAATGCAGTCGTTTTATGTCTGTCCCTCTCTCTCTGACTTATTTTACTTAGCATGATACTCTCCATGTTAATCCAATTATATGAAAATTTCATGATTTTATGGTGTCAATATTCTGACTCTGATATTCTTATTTATGATATATGTACATTGAGGAATGTGCATATTTATGATATATGTACATTGAGGAATTTAGGGATTATTTCTTAAAATCAATTATAAATTGATTTCAGTTAAATAAAGTATAGATTACGATTATCTAATCCATCTCTTTATTCCCCAACTGTTTTATTATTTAGGATTTGGAATAACTAGAGATTTTCTAGATTGTTTTAAGGATACAAATGAATGCAGTATTTTGTTGTCTGTACTAAAACAAATCATATACTCACAGGATAACTGAAGGATTCTTGTAGCACTGGAGCACTATCATCCCATTGTTCATCGATTTGCTCTAGCAGGGACCAGTAATGTCTCCATTCATCCCAGCCCTGAGATTTTAACAGCCTCTCCTCTAGTCCTTCCCAATTCTGCCTTATTGGAGGCTCTTTCAGGGTCAGGGGAATGAGACCCATTATTATTACTATTTTTGATATATCGAATATGCCACGGGGAGCTTGCCAGATTCTGCTGTGTGGGCAGTATACTCTTGCCAGGCTCTCTGAGAGGAATGGAGTTTTACAGGTGTTCCCAGTCTACCATTCCAAGGTAAGGAGCATTGTCCTCCCATTATTCATTCATTTTCTCCAGCGGGCACCAGTAACAGCTCACAACAAATTGTGAGACTCGTTGTTACTGTTTTTGGCATATTGAATACGTCACAGGTAGCTTGCCAGGCTTTGCCATGTGGGCGAGATACTTTCCGTAGTTTGCCCGGCTCTCTGAGGGAGGTGGAGAAATCGAACCCAGGTCGGCCATGTTGGCCACGTGCAAGGCAAACACCTTACCCACTGTGCTATTGCTCCCTCCAAAAGGAATGCACCCATGTGGTCAGTGAAGAAACTGCAGAAATGTTTATCTAACACTGTGTAGTAGCCTAATGTATATGGCATTTACTATCCAATAGTAAGTGCATATGTTGTTGTGTATTCCTATCATAGAATACGTCAAACTTTAAGGATACAGGTCTTCAGTTTCCTGCACACTTCAGATACATGCAAAGCAACAAAGCAAAAGAAGTCAAAGCCAAAGGGGGGTGGGTATCTATAATTGGCTCAACTATATGGCTTTCTTTATTAAGTCATTATTTTCAGAATGATAGATTATGACTGTATTTAAAAAGAGGCTCTTTAAAGAGGTTAAAGTTAAAGAAAAAGTTAAAATGTAGCTACTAAATTGAAGCCTAATCCCACTTGATTGGTTTTTATAGAAATAGAAAACTAGGACACAGTTACATGTAGAAGAAAGACTGTATGGATATAGTGGTTTAGAGATCTGAATATGTGCATATAAATGGACAGGTGAAATTCAGAGTGTTTGGTGTTGTGTAATTTAGTAATATTAGTAATTTAGTAATATTTGGTAAATTTGTATGATAGAACCATGCTCTTTCAGTAATTTGCCATGTTATTAAAGATAAGCCATTCACATTAAGACTTTTAGGAAAGTGAAAATATTTTGTTTAATATTAGAATTGTGGATATATGTCATGAATTTTTCAAAACCCATAAAATATGTAATATTGAGAATAGTACCTATGTAAAAGTAGGGAGTTTTGGTGATAATAATGTATCAATGAGGGCTCATTCTATTATAACAATGAACTTTTTGGTACTGAATATTAACAATGGTGAGAGTGGCACATGAGCAAATACAGGGTCTACAATGGCAATACCTACGAATTACCTTTCTTACTGTGAATCTAAACATGCTTCAAAAAATGAATTGGGTAAGAATAGTAGACACAAAGGGCAGGAATATGGCTCCGTAGCTGGAAGCCTGCCTCATGAACAAAGGGGAGAATGCAGCTGAAATAGAGAAGGGATCACTAAGAAAATGATGGCTTGAGGAACTGGTCGGGATGGGAGATGTGTGCAGAAAGTAGATAAAGGACCAAACATGATAACTTCTCAGTATCTGCATTGCAAACCTTAATGCCCAAAAATAGAGAGCGAGTATGGGGAAATATTTTCTGCTATGGAGGCAGGGGGATGGTGGGAAAGAGGCAGTACATCGGGGATATTGGTGGTGGGGAATGTGCCTGGTGGAAGGATGGTTGTTTGATCATTGTGTGATTGTAACCCAAACATGAAAGCTTTTAACTATCTCATGGTAATTCAGTAAAACAAACAAATGAACAAACAACAACAAAAAATACCTGGTTTGAACATCAGGGAAATTAGAAATGCCACCTCAAGTTTAACTGATCAGAAATTACTATTTGAAGAAAGTAAGAATTAGATGGATCATCCAGTTATCCAAATTATTTAGCACTGTAGCACTGTCCTCCCATTGTTTATTGATTTGCTGAGGCCCAGTAACATTGCCATTGTGAGACTTGTTACTGTTTTTGGCATATTGAATACGTCATTGGTAGCTTGCCAGGCTTTGCTGTGCAGGCAAGGTACTCTTGGTAGCTTGTTGGGCTCTCAGAGAGGGACGGAGGAATTGAATCCGGCTCGGCCAGGCCAGCTGCGTGCAAGGCAAACGCCCTGCTGCTGTGCTATCACTCCAGCCTAAACTATTTACATAAAAAAAGCCTTTCTTATAAAAAACTTACATGATAAAATATCTTATTGTAAAGTCTTCATTAACAGAGTTTAAGTAAAAAAAATTACTAGCTTAAGATGGGTGAGATATCTCAATGATCTTAGCACTGATTTTGCATATGGGAGGCCTCAATTAATACCCTGCACCACACAGTCTTCTAAGCTCTATAGTGAATAATTGCCAAGCATAATGCCAGGAATAAATCTCCAACCATTAAACCATAAATAATACAGAATAAAAAGAAAATAATTTAATTTTTTGAGTAGTATGAGGAAAATCGTTCTTTTATGCACCCAGATATCTTTTCCTAATAGATATCCTCTATGTGGATATGATATTAGGAATAGTATTTTATAGGTTAAAGAGAATAATGGGGAGAAAAGATCATTGAAATTAATTCAAAGATAATTTGAACATCCCTACAGTTAGTCAATAAAACTATATATATGAGAAAAATTATAGTTCTGCTGTTATCCAGAGACATTTAAATAAAAAATGAAGTCAGGGACCAGAGAGATGGTACAGTACAGATAGTAACTCCTTGCATGCAGTCAAACTGAATTCTACCCACGACACTACATATGGTCCCTATACACTTCCAGGAATGCAGGAGTGATCCCTAAGTGCAGAACCAAAAAGTAAATCCTGTACATAGCAAGGTGGTATGAAGGAAAGAAAGAAAGAAAGAAAGAAAAAAAGAAAGAAAGAAAGAAAGAAAAAGATTATTGCTAAGAATAAACCACTTGATCAGAAATATAATTGCTTAATAGAAACATAGAATCACCAATATGTCAAGTGACTTTGCAAACACATGAAGAACTTTTTCTCTCATGTTCAGAATCTACTCATACTTTATACTTCTTCCAGTGACCATGATTCATATATCGTATTTGATACCATAAGGAATGCATGCTTGTGTTTTTAGAATTTTTATAGCATGATTAGCATTTAAATATTCCCCTAAAATATTCAATACCTAATATCTCTTAAATATTTTTAATTTTTTTGAAAAGTTCCTGGTAGGTTTAGGTAGATTTCTTTTTCTACATACTATTTCTTTTTCTACATACTATCTAACATAAGATGTAGGGAAGAACTATAATGGACTCAGTCACAGTCACAGTCATCCTGTTAATCATCGATTGCTTGAGTGGACGCCAGAAGCGTCTCCAATTGTCCCAGCCCTGAGATTTTAGCATCACAAACTTTATGGACTACATCTGACCAATTATTTTATTTTAAATTTACACATATTCTAAACGTCCATAACATAACATTTTATTGACAATAGTGGAAATATAAACATTGTAGCATCACAAATCTAAAAGACAAGATTATTGCCCCCTTATTAAAATTGCAAACTCAAAATGTAATAATCAGGAAGAAAGATTTTTAGCTGAAGGCTAGTTTGGAATGATACAAATCTGGGTATCTAGAAGAAGCAAATATTTAATATTTGGACAAATTACTTATTTCCTAAAGTTCAATTACATCTCTATACAATGGAATGATAGCTATTGTTGGGATCAGCCAATGTGCATGTGTAGAATCGTGTGTAGTTTGAAAAATTCCTTAGCAACTGCTACACATTATGAATCCAGATTTAAAAGTACACATTAATGTACTTCAAATTAAAATATGGCATAATTCTGAGCATATAATACTTTTTTCATTAATGATGAAATATTTTCATTAGAATTATTCACATATGGCCAAGTCATTCGAGCTCAGCCCAGATAACTTCAAAATTTCTTAATGCATAAACTTTAAAAATAGTAAAAATACAGAAACTATTGTTAGATATCATATATTTTGTGATTAGTTGCTATGAGAATAAAGTGGATTCTACCTATACAAATTACAGAGCAAAATAAATGGCTTCCTTTTCTGTTTGAATTCCTTGAAAAACAAATATCACCATTACAATGATCCCTAAACTGTTGACAGCTAGAAAAGTCAGAGCTTAAAGAGGCTTGGATTTATGTCTTTTGGGAGATAGTCTGACATGACCTCATCTTCTTCAAGGTTACAGGTTTCTCACTAATGATACAACCAATCTTTACAAAACTAAGCTATATACTTCATTTAAAACCCAGATATGCCATTCATAGTACTGACCTGTTGAAGTAAAGGTAATTTAATCTTGGGGGATTTTCGTATCCTTGACAAAAGTCAGTTCAAAATGTAGACATAGTTTTAAGTGTTAAAGATATTTATAATGATAAAACTAAAGTATTATTGAAACATGATATAACCATGGTCCAGTGGAAAGAGGTACAGAATTTATGGTTAAAAATTCTGTCAATTAATCATAAAGTGATATATGTACAATTCTTACACAAATAAAAGAAATATTTATTAATTATTTTATTTCATCAACTAATGAGAAAAAATTTAATACATTAAGGCAATTTCTGGTGAAGTCAATGAGGACACCTGTTTTGAAGGTAAGAAAATTCAAATGTATATGCACAAGAAAGACATCTCTAGTCTTTCTTTTTTTTTGAGAGGAAATATTTAATTTATTAAGAGTTTAAAATATTTGTATATAACTTGCCTGATTGCTCAATTTCACTCATGACTGTTTCTGCTGTTATGATGGGCACATAGCCACTCTAGGAAGAATGTCATAGCACGGGTGCAGTAGCAATTAGTCTCTTGAATTCATTCCATCCCCTGGTCAGGAATAAGCAGTTAATAGTCATTTCTTCTCTATACACCCAGATTCCTACTTCCCTTTCCTTCTTTTTTTTTTTAAATTTATTTATTGAATCACTGTGGGAAAGGTTACAAAGCTTTCAAGTTTAGGTCTCAGTCATGCAAATATCAAACACATTTCCCTTTACCAATAATTATTTTTTACCATGAAGAACCCCAATAAAAACCCACCCCCACCCCTCCCAGTCCCTGTGAGCAGATGAATTCTAGTTAACACTCTATCTGCTTTGATTAGATTCATTGTTTCAATAAAAGATTCACCACTATTATTTAGAGTTTACCCCCCCCCCCCAAATCAGACATGCTGAAAAAGCATTGTGAAGTGATTTGCTTTCTACAGCTGGGTTCAAGAATTAAATGTTGGTTTTGGATTTCTGCTATTTTACTTATTGACCCTGGAAGTATTTCTACTGAAAGTCAGATAGTTAAGAAATTGATTTCTGTGCTCTGGAGTCGTGGCCGTGCTGGAGAGCCGCTCGTGGGGGGCAACTGGTGGCCTCGGTAAGGCGTGAAGGGCGGACCTTCCCATGAGGTTTTAGTCGCCCCCACACCCCCGGCTCATACCTGCTGTCCACAAGGCTTCCATGCGGTCGCCATCTTTCTTTCCAGAGAGGAGAGGGCGAATGGGGCAACACCCTTTCCCCTCTGGACAGACATGATGGCCTGGATTAACGCATAGTCCATTCACTTTTCTGCTCCAACCTGCCGGGTTCTGCATTAAGTCCTTGTGCTTCTGGGGCTGTGGCCGTGCTGGAGAGCCGCTTGTGGGGGGCAGCTGGTGACCTCGGTAGGGTGTGAAGGACAGACCAGAACGCCCCCCTTCCCATGAGGTTTTAGTCGCCTCCACACCCCCAGCTCATACTTGCTGTCCACAAGGCTCCCATGCGGCTGCCATCTTTCTTTCCAGAGAAGAGAGGGCGAATGGGGGAACACCCTTTCTCCTCCGGCAGACTTGATGGCCTGGATTAACGCATAGTCCGTTCACTTTTCTGCTCCAAGCTGCTGGGTTCTGCATTAAGTCCTTGTGCTTCTGGGGCTGTGGCCATGCTGGAGAACCGCTCGTGGGGGGCAACTGGTGACCTCGGTAGGGCACGAAAGACGGACCGGAATGCCCCCCTTCCCATGAGGTTTTAGTTGCCCCCACACCCCCGGCTCATACTTGCTGTCCACAAGGCAACCATGCGGCCGCCATCTTTCTTTCCAGAGAGGAGAGGGCGAATGGGGCAAAACCCTTTCTCCTCCGGACAGACATGATGGCCTGGATTAATGCATAGTCTGTTCACTTTTCTGCTCCAAGCTGCCGGGTTCTCCATTAAGTCCTTGTGTTTCTAGGCTGTGGCCGTGCTCCAAACTTAACTCTGATTTTCAGGGAGAAACGTTGGGTGGTTAACTTCCCATTGATCACTTTGTATATAGAGAGATTTCGCGCGGCCCCATAAGCGGCCGCGCGGTTTTGAGGAAAAGTCCTAGTTCCCGCATACTCGAGCTGTGCTTGTAGAGGCTTCTGGTCACTGGGGTTCCATCTGGGGGAGGTGGGATGCGGTACCTATCCCATCTGGGATTTCCCGATGATCTCGGCTCTTTTTGGAACCTGTTTTTTTTTTCCCTCCGGGAGGTGTGGATCCCGCCCTCCATGTGGCCTTTCTCTTTGGCTGTATGCTGTAAAGATGGCGCTGGGGGGCGGGCTGTGGGCGTGACTTCCGGAATCAGAGGTTACCTGGGAGCTGTAGTCCTGGCAGATTTGAGAAAAAGTCCTAGTTCCCGCATACTCGAGCTGTGCTTGTAGAGGCTTCTGGCCACCGGGTTTCCATCTGCGGGAAGCAGGATGCAGTACCTACCCCATCTGGGATTTCCCGATTATCTCGGCTCTTTTTGGAACCTGTTTTTTTTTTTTTCCTCCGGGAGGTGTGGATCCCGCCCTCCATGTGGCCCTTCTCTTCGGCTGTATCCATCTCTAATCTTTCAACCAAAGTAAAGTTCATTGAACTGACACTTCACAGAATTTGCATAAGTATAATGTTACTTCCATTACTGTCTGTGATCTGCAAATTTTAACACTGTGGAAAGCAAACTAAACCAAACTAGAATTTCTTTCTTCAGTTAACTTATATAGTGTCTCTGAACATCATATAGGCAAGTAGGTTTCCAGAGAAGGATGAGCTTTTCCCACCACTTCCAATTCATGTTTTCTCTTTGGTTCTTAAATTCTTAACATTTTTCTTATATACTGGTCTTCATTTTTCATTGAATTAATAAAACTAATTTTGAAAGATTGTTAAGTCCACCTGCAAGATACACCCAGCACGTGATTTAGAGATTTAAAAAACTATCCAGGATTCCCTATTTGGCCCTCAGAATTTTTATGTTTCAACATTTTTGTACAAATCCTGATAAAGTAAATGACAACGATCATTGATATTTTGAAAGAACTTCCGATTGAATGTGTGTACAACATTAGTTGAAAAGTATGCTGAGTGAAAAAGTCAAACATAAAATCATTTTATTTTTATGAAGTTCTTGGAAAGCCAAAACTATAGTGAAAGAAGCATAGCACATATCAGGAAAAACATTTCTATGCAAGTTTGATAGTAGAAATTAGGGCTTATGGGAATGTTCTACTTCACATTGTTGATGGTGTACATTTCTTAAAATATACTGAGCTGTTTATTTATAATAGTAAATTTTATTGTAGGTAATTTAATCCTAAAAATCCTGATTTTTTTTAATTATGTGATTTTTACCTATCTCCTTGAGGTTTGAGCAAATATATTCTCTAAGAGTCTTTTCTTATGTATCCATTAATAATGTTTTATATTAAACTTTTATAGGGGAAGGGAGTGCCTAGGTTACATCTAGAACTAACCTACACATTTGTTAACCTATACATTTGTTAAACTAGTGCCTTTATGGACAATTAACCTCTGAAGTCCTGATTTATTTTTTCTAGTGGTAAAATTGAGAATTTGAGGCCTAAAATTAGTATAGGAAGAAAGGCACTTGTCTTGTATGTGGACAAACATGGTTTGATCCAAAGATCCTGGCAGCATATATGATCCTTTGAGCGCTTCTAGGGGTCATTTTGACCATAGAGCAAGGAATAGAATCTAAATACCATAGCAAATAGCTCAACCTAAGACCCAACTCCCATCCTTTTCCAAAATGAAAAAGTAGATTTCTATTATCCTTTAGATAAAAGAACTTCATTCACTTTCAGAGTATTTTGAGAAAAATAGTAACTAAATATACCTAATAACTAAATATACCTAATATTTACCTTAACACAGTTCCTTTGTCCATAAAGAAAAAAAAAGAACATATACAAATGTGGGAGCTCCTGAATAAATTTAGAGTGTGTGCATGTGTGAGTTTAGTTGCTTTTGACATTTCTTTGTTTAATACTGTTTTCAGAACGTTAATATTTTATTTGACAGAAAAAGAAGAAAACTGAGCTATGCGAGGAGCCTAATAAAAGGGAGAAATCCCCTCTCGATGAGGAAGCAGTGCACTGAAATTGTGAGAAGCGTCTAACTTTTCCCTCTCCTCCGAGAACAGCCAATCCCTGTCTGGTGATTAGCAGCAAGTGTCTTTTGCTTGATCACAGGTGCAGAAAACAGATGATGACTTGGGCTGACAACATTTCCATTTCCTTGGTAAGAATCACTTATGAAATGCCTTTAATCATTTATGAGTAGGTTTCATTTGCTGTTTGCTGCAAACAGTTTGACTCTCTGGGTTTGACAGCTTTCCGACACTCTGCAAACAGCTGCAATAATAGCCTTGACAATGTCATTTACAAATGAGGCACACTTGTGTGAACAAAGCGATTGATACACTCTAAGTAATATGGTAACGGAATGGCAAGTTATATAGAAAACAAGTGGGAAATGAGGTTGTATACCACTATGGGAGTGGTAAATTCCTACACAGAAGGAAGAACTGTTGAGATCCATCACTTTCAGTCATGTAAACAGAGTCTTCCCCATCCAGTTGTTTGAAATGGTAGATCTGGAAAATGCAATGAACCTCACCTTTTCCTATATTTAATGTAGTTCCTTCATACTGCAGACACAACTCTTTCACTTCAGGTTGTTTTTTCATTCAGATGTTGTACTTGCTGGAAAAACTTCATATCTTTATTTCCAAAGTCAAGCAGAAAGGTTTGTACATTTCAGTAAAAACGTGTGCTCATTGCTAACAGCTTATTTTTTTCTTTAGATGCAGAATCTTTATTATTTTTTAATTTTTTTTGCTTTTTGGGTCACACCTGGCTATGCTCAGGAGTTACTCCTGGCTTTGCAATCAGGAATTATTCCTGGTGGTGCTTGGGGGACAATATGGGATACTGGGAATCAAACCTGGGTGGGTCGCATGCAAGGCAAACTCCCTACCCACTGTACAATCACATCGGCCCCGGATGCATAATCTTTAAAAGTTTTATAAAGAGACATGACTTTCTTAAAAGTGCTACATATCTGTATATATAGACACATTAGTTTATAAGTCTGAGTTTGAGGCAAGCTTACTTCCTTTCTTATCATTAGTAAATTTTAATGAATATATCCGAACGCCCTACCCGCTGTGCTATCGCTCCAGGGCTGGAGCGATAGCACAGCGGTAGGGCGTTTGCCTTGCACGCAGCCAACATGGCCGACCCGAGTTCGATTCCTCCGCCCCTCTCGGAGAGCCCGGCAAGCTACCGAGAGTATCTCGCCCGCACGGCAGAGCCTGGCAAGCTCCCCGTGACGTATTCGATATGCCAGACACAGTAACAACGAAGTCTCCAATGGAGACGTTACTGGGCCCGCTCGAGCAAATCGATGAACAACGGGAGGGCCTTTACCTTACCTTTTAATGAATATATCCAAATTATTTGAAATGAAAGGATCTGGAGAATTGTTCATAAGCATTGAAGTAGTTCAGAGGTCAAAAAACTGTAAGTTTTGGCATTTCTTCATCCTGAGTTTTTGTAGAACATTATTTTAGAAGAAAATTAGGTTCAATAAATATAGAACAAACACCATGTCCTAGTTACACTTCAAAAGAAAAGAATATTTTTAATAGTATTCCATTACCTCAAGCAAAACATGTTCTTTCCACTACCACATACTGTTCTTGTCTGGCCACAGGTTTGGGAAAAAGTCCTTCTACTACAAATGTGCCAAACGCCTTAGGCAAATTTCTTCACGTGAGCAATATTTCATATACAGAACTTGTAGATAATAATAATGTCATCTTTCATGAGCCTATTGGGTTATTCACGAAACAATTTTGAAGTGATTTGAAAAATATTAAGCACAGCATGGATGTTAAGAAATATTAATTACAATGACACTTGATTTAATTGGGCTCAGTGTTTAAATCCTGAAGGAAAAAACATGACTATAAGCAATTATCATCTAAGTGAGGTCTTTTATATTCTCCATCATCAGCATATGGATAAGGCCTATAAAAAGTTTATAGGATAATAAAATTAAAAATGGAAGATTGAGAAGACGAGGGAAGAAATCTTTCTGAAGATATAGCACATAAGCAAAGCTGTGGATTTAGGTGGGGAGGTGTGAGATGTGGTATCAATCTTTGACCCTTTACATTCATTTTATATTCATTTAGGAAGTAACACTATTAAAAGTGACTTTGCTACTTCCTGAGAATTGTCTGATCAACAAGAACGACCCAGTCACTGCCATCATGTTAGCTCTCTATCTTTGTCTCCTTGCTCTTTGGTGTTCTACTTACATTAGTCTAATAGAGACAATTTTTTTTTCACTACCCATTTAACAAAAATGGTATTAGATATAGAAACTTAATAATATGAATTCTCATAAATTCTTCAAAAATAGAAACTAAACCACTGCAATAGGAAAACTCTGATGTTTACCATCAGCAATATTCCACGATTCCAATGCACTTACATGGTTGTTTAAAAATTGATGTGATTCTTCCTTCATAAGGAAATATATTTCAGAAGGCTAATGAACATGAGGTTTTGGTGCTCCTTCTTTTCTACTAATTTTTTTTAAATTTACTTTGTAAAGGTCGTAATTTCTTTTTTTTCTGGAAATAGAAATCAAATAAGGTCTGTGATTTAAAAAAAAATGGGGTAGGGAAGCATTTAACTAATGGGGTTCAACAAAGGAAGAAACCTCAGCATGGGAAATAGTGAAAGAGTAGGGTGCAGTTAAGTTTGAACTGGCAGCTCATGGACTCCCAACCATCACAAAGAGTGATCCTGGGGATGCTGTCGGTCCCTGCCACTGCTAGGGCTCAAGCGGCACCACATTCTCTGGCCCAATTACAAGGTTTGTCAGATATCACCAGCAGTGGCCCCTGGGTCCCCTCAATATATCTTAGGGGATCTCTCTCTTCAAAAAAACCATAAAAATACACCCCTCACTCCAAAAAAAAAGTAAAATGAAGGAATCCATTACAATCATATAAAATGATTTTTTTTATAATTTATCTTGGTAGGGCTGGACTGATAGCACAGTGGTAGGGCGTTCGCCTTACAAGCGGCCAACATGGCCGACCCGAGTTCGATTCCTCCGCCCCTCTCGGAGAGCCCGGCAAGCTACCAAGAGTATTCGATATGCCAAACACAGTAACAACAAAGTCTCCAATGGAGACGTTACTGGGCCCGCTCGAGCAAATCGACGATCAATGGGAGGGCCTTTACCTTTACCTATCTTGCAATCTGTTTTATTTTAAATTTGGGTTTCAAAACGTTTGACCTTATAGAGAATGAAATGTGAAAGAAGATCTTTAGAAAAGTTAAATTTTATATGTTATTAGTACAACTATCAAAGTAATTATTCAAACATCTAACATATCAATGGATGAGTTTATTATTTTAAAATGTACTAGTACTAGTGAAAATAGACATTGGTCACCACTGGAAAGCAAACATCCCTACAAAAAAAGTAGAATTTCTAAAAACTATTTCAAAATAGCAGTAAAACGTTTAATATCTTTTATGATTAAAATAGAGAGATAAAAGAGATAAAGGCCCTCCCGTTGATCGTCGATTTGCTCGAGCGGGCCCAGTAACGTCTCCATCGGAGACTTTGTTGTTACTGTGTTTGGCATATCGAATACTCTCGGTAGCTTGCCGGGCTCTCCGAGAGGGGCGGAGGAATCGAACTCGGGTCGGCCATGTTGGCCGCTTGTAAGGCGAACGCCCTACCCGCTGTGCTAAAAAATAAAATAATTAAATAAATTAAATAATTTTAATTTGTTTTTCTCATAAGTTAAAAAAAGTTATTTATTTATTCATGGCCATGCTGGGACCACTCTCCACACACTTGGATGAGCCTCACGCATAAAAGAACTGGCAGAGGAACCCAGGTGTGTGGGACCCGGGGCTGAGATCTCCAAGCCTGCACGGTTTGGGACTGGACCTGCCAGTAGCTAGACAGTTACACCCACCAACTGCCGTGTAACCCCAACAATGGCCAGGATCCAGAGATTATCACACTCAGCTCCCGGACATCTTATCATCTCATTCCTACTTTGGACAAACTGGCAGGCTACCGAATGTAACCTGTCCACACGGCAGAGTCTGGCAAACTCTCCGTGGCATACCCGATATGCCAAATACCAGTAACAATGATATGTCTCATTCTCCTAACCCTGAAAGAGCCTTGAATATGGCACTTTTAAAAAAAATCTCAGGGCTAGGACGAAGGAGACGTTACTGGGGCCTGCTCGAGGCAATCGACGAACAACAGGGTGGTCGTGATCGTGATCGTGATCTTTTATGATGTTAAAGGCAAGATGATCAAAACTGTCTTTTTTGATTTACATGAATTTGGTATCTGCTATGCCCCTACTTCTTGCATATTGCTGGCCTGTTACTAATCAAATTGCTTAGTTAATGAGTAAACTCACTGAGACTACTAAGAAGCTACATACCAACTAACAATTTTCTTGATTTTAGCAAACTACTAATGACTCACCAACTTCGAAAAAAATGTTGAATTCTTCTTATAGATAAAGTAAAGCAGTAAGAACTGGGCACCCATTTTTCTTTCACATAATCCACATGAAATAGATTATGTGAAATGAAAAAAATTAAACAAGCGCTACAAGATTCCAGAACCTTTAATTAAGTCACCTCATTCAAATAAGGACATTAGTTATTAAATTAGGAAATTAGCAAGTTCAATTATTCTTTATTTTTACCCTAGCACTATACTACTTTCTCCAACCAGAAAATTAGGAGAAGAAAGTATATTATTTGGCTAATAAAAGACAATTAGGGAGATTATTAAAATAAGTTCTGGAGGGAGCAAACTATAGAAGATGGTACATTTTTCCCAGAGCTAAAACCTTCCATTCTTAGCCTAGGTATGAGGGACTCCAGGCTACATGGCATCAGGGAAGACTCATCCCATCCCATCGCCCTACCTCTTCGGGGTCCTGGCAGTCATGCCCACAAACTGCCTTCAGGTATCATTTAAGCGTATTAGTGGTATTGATCCAGAAACTGACAAGTGAATCTCAAAATAGATTAGCTTGCTGCAGAGATGCCTCCTGACCCCAATTATTTAAAATTTTAGAATTCCAGGAACGCATGGCTGCTTTCGTGGCTGTGCGACATCTTATGATATTCATAACAAGCAAGAGAAAATAAATTATCTAGAATCTGCCAAAAAGTAAAAATAAAAATAAATTGATAAATTTATAAATTTATAATAAAAATAAATTGATTAAAAATAAAAATAAATTGATAAATTGATAAATTCTTGACATCTACTCAGTGGCCCTTTGGTAATCTTGACTCTATGCTTCAACTTTCTCTTAATAAAACTTGAAATAATAAGAGATTTTATTTTTCTGATGTATTAAAGATCTCACAAAATATGGGAGATTGATATAGTATGGGGCTAAGGCACTTGACTTATATTCAACAGACCCTGGTTTTACCCTCTACGTGGTATATGGTATTCTAAGCATCGCCAGGAATCATCCCTGAAAACAGAACCAGGAGTAAATTCTGAGTTCTACCAGATATGGACCAACACTCCTCCTAAATTAAAAAAAAAACTCATCAGTTTTTGCAAAATACTTATGAGACAAAAATTTTAAGTGAACTATTAATTTTGACTGAAGAAAACATGAAACATCATTTCTGTTTATTATTTTTCAGCCCATTGTAAGGAATTCAATTCCTCATATTCTTCCACTAAAAAACTGAAAATGGATATTAAAAAAACAATTTATCCTTTAATTTTCTTCTTAATGTGGATATTATAATTGTTCTTTGAATTAAAAGGAATATGTCACTAAGTCTTAAAGAGAAACGTCAAAAAATGTACTGGCATCCAGAATTTCATTTTTTCTTAAATTTGAAATAATTAACAAATCTTACATTGCTTGGCAAGCTACTGAGAGTACCTTGCCCACATGGCAAAGCCTGGCAAGCTACCTGTGATGTATTCAATATGCCAAACACAGTAACAAGTCTCACGTTGGAGACATTACTGGGCCCGCTCGACTAAATCGATGAACAACGGGAGGACAGTGCTACAGTGCTACATTGCTTAATATCAAGTGCTTGGCAAAAAAATGAATATTGTCATTCCTATACCTTTCATAAATTAAACATTAAAAAGAAAAGTTGAAAAATGAGGTGACTGAAATCTAAGGGAGCATTTCTTCCCAAATGTCAAGAAGAACAGATAAATAAATAATGCTTTCTTCTCTGGCCCAAATCGGAGAATAAAGTAATAGGATTTCCAAATAATTCTACATGTTTTCCAAACTAAAGATGATGCTATTATGAAAAACTTTTGGAACCAAAAGACTAGGTCTTTTCATTTTTCCATTAAAAAGGAAATTATAGTTACTTTTGCAAAATTCAAATCACTAAAGTATAGTTCCGCTTCCTCATATTGCACTTATCTTCTAACTGTATCACCATCATTTCATTGATCGTCAAATTACTTGAGCGGGCGCCAGTAATGTCTTTATTCCTCCCAGCCCTGAGATTTTAGCAGCCTCTTCTTACTCATTTTTTTCAATGATTGGAGGCTCTTTCAGGGTCAGGGGAATGAGACCCGTTGCCTTTACTGTATTTGGCATGTCAACTAAGCCACAGGGAGCTTGCCAGGCTCTGCCCATGTGGGTGGGATACTCTTGGTAGCTTGCCGGGCTCTCCGAGAGGCATATATTTATATATTTTTCTCTATGATTTGTTGCCTACTGTCTGAACCGCATCAGACATGGTGTAGTGATGGTGGAAAATGGGTAGGGAGTGTCTCATTATGTGTCCAGAAAGCGGCCTGAAGCGTGACGCTGGTTGGGAAGTGGAGATCGGCTGCTGGGGCTAGGTACCTTGGGGTAGGGTGGGCTCTCATTCACCCCACTGCCTGGCATGGAGCCCCTTATCTTTTAACAGTGAGAATATTTAGTGCACTTCCTATTAGCTTCTATCTACTCAAGTTCCCTAGTGACTTTCCATTTTTCATTTTGTTCAACTTCTCTCTAATATTTTACGGTGTTGTTTCCTTTCTCTTTTCTGGTTTTCATATTCTAATAATTGTGAAGTTTTTTATAATTTATTGTTTTACTCCATATTCTCTCCAATTTTGGACCATTTCTTTCTAATCTCATTTAATTTGCTTGAAAATGCAAGCATTGTTAGGTCCTTTTCTTCATCTGTATGAGCTCTAACTTCTAATTCTTAATTTATCCAATATAACTCAGTTGGTTTTGAGTCAATTCTTTCTGTTCAGTGATTTCTCCTGGGTTTCTCTGTTCATTTAATCCCAAATTGATAGAGGAATGTCTACTATTATTAAACTGTTCATTTGCCACAGAGTTGTGCAGAATATGGAGAATAAACACTTACTAAATATTATTCTATTAATATTAGTTATAAAACTAGACTATAACATTTTCTATTTTAATTAATTTGGAAAATTATGATACAAATATGTAATCTGAAAAGTTAAATATAATTAAATTTATAAAAGATTACATCATAATTCAATGAATGTAATGTTTCTAAACTGTTTTTCAATAAACACAAGTATATTTTATTGTAATATTGAATATATTTTTAAATAGGTAATATCTGTTTTCGGAGAGCCCAGCAAGCTACCGAGAGTATTTGATATGCCAGACACAGTAACAACAAAAGTCTCCAATGGAGACGTTACTGGGCCCGCTCGAGCAAATCGACGATCAACGGGAGTGCCTTTACCTTTTTTAATATCTGTTTCATCGTACATTACAAAAAATATATTTTATAAATCTAAAAATGCTTTTACACACAAAGAATGCAAGATCAAGTAGTACTATAATTATTAATATTAAAAAAGTAAATATTAAAAATACAGTCAAACTTTCTTTTATATCTATAAAGTTAAAATGTAAGTAAAGTAAGTAAGTAAAGGCCCTCCCATTGATCATCGATTTGCTCGAGCGGGCCCAGTAACGTCTCCATTGGAGACTTTGTTGTTACTGTGTCTGGCATATCGAATATGTCACGGGGAGCTTGCCAGGCTCTGCCGTGCGGGCGAGATACTCTCGGTAGCTTGCCTGGTTCTCTGAGAGGGGCGGAGGAATCGAACTCGGGTCGGCCATGTTGGCTGCATGCAAGGCAAACGCCCTACCGCTGTGCTATCGCTCCAGCTTCCACTTTATTCTTCCATGTTCTGTATTACTTTTTAATAATGTTTGCTTAAAGTATGTGAAAATCATAGGTGTCAAATGAGCAACTCATGAATGTAATTGATAAAAGACTAATCTTAGTTTGTGAGTTTATTTCCCGGTGTGACCCAAAACGAGAAGAAAAAGTTCTTAATATAATCAAAGCAGTAAAAGCTAAAATTTATAGGAATACCAAAGAACTCCAAGGAGCTAGATATGTGTGTGTGTATGTCTATATATAGACATACATAGATATATATATTAAAATGAGAAAATAAACAAAAACTTCCCTTTAAAACAATGTCTTTGGACTGTTAAACTTAAGCCATATGTAAAAGTTGCTGAAAATTCATGAAAATCTAAACGTATGACATTAAAATATAAATCTCAAAGAAGGAAACATAGGGAAAATTCATTGTGACCCTGGATTTAGTGATAAATTCTTGAAGTGAAACCATATAATCTGTCAAAAAAAATCCAAATAAATGGGATTATATCAAACTTTTGAGTAAATGAAACACTAACAATGATCAACACAGTAAAAAGGTAATTCAGAGAATGGAACAAAAAGTATTTGCAAATTATAAATTTTAAAATTATTGTAAAAAGTTAATGTCAAGAGTATCCTATACACATAAACATAAAAGCACTCCAGCAGTTCTAAAATTTAAAAATATAAATGTACTTAAAAATGAGCAAATGAGTTGAGTAAATGTGTTATTATAAAAAATAATAAATGTTCAAAAGTATATGAAATGTATAATATCACTAAATTATGAAGAACATGGTTTTAAAATCATAATGAAATATAAACACATATACTTTAGGCTATAAGAAAACCAGAAAAAAAATTAAGTGGTGAGACTATGGATAAATTTATGCCTAGAATATTCTTGTTGAGAATGTAAAATAGCATCACCATCATGGGAAATAATATGAATGTTTTCAAAATATTAAAAATAGAACTAGTAGGGTTCATAACTCCCAGCTTGGGGTATATATCATATAAAATTGAAAGAGAATCTTAAAGGATCTTAAAATGAGTAAAATGGTTATTCATCCATTTTAATCACATATTATTCACAATGGGGCTGGAGCGATAGCACAGTGGTAGGGCGTTTGCCTTGCATGCAGCCAATATGGCCGACCCGAGTTCGATTCCTCCGTCCTTCTCGGAGAGCCTGGCAAGCTACCGAGAATATCTCGCCCACACAGCAGAGCCTGGCAAGCTCCCCGTGACGTATTCGATATGCCAAACATAGTAACGCCTGTCACAATGGAGATGCTATTGGGCCCGCTCGAGCAAATCGATGAACAACGGGAGAACCGTGAACCACGACCTACCATTATTCACAATAGACAGAGGTAGAAGCAACCTAAAAGTATGTTGATACATAACTGGTTAAAGAGCTTTGATGCTTACACTTTATACTATATCTATTTCTTTTTTTTTTTTTGTATTGAATCTTGGTAGCTTGCCAGGCTTGCTAGGCTCTCCGAGAGCCTGGCAAACTACCAAGAGTATCTCACCCGCATGGCAAAGCCTGGCAAGCTACCCGTGACGTATTCTATATGCCAAACACAGAACAAGTGTCACAATGGAGACGTTACTGGGCCCGCTCGAGCAAATCGATGAACAACGGGAGGACAGTGGCAGTGACGGTGATTGAATCACGTGAGATACTGTTAAAAATCTTTCATGTTTGAGTTTCAGTCATACAATGATCGAACACGCATCCCTCCACAAGTGCACATTCTCCACCACCAATATCCTCAGTATTAACAACCCCTTTTCCAACTCTGCCCCTGTCTCTATGGCAGACAACTTCCTCCTTACTCTCTCTCTACTTTTGGGCCTTATGGTTTGCAACATGACTACTTAGTGGCTATCACGGTGTGGTCCTTTATCTACTATCAGCACACATTTCCTATCCCAAAAGATTCCTCCAGCAATCATTGACTTAGTGATATCCTCTGTATTCCAGCTGCCTTCTCACCCAGCTCATGAGACAGGCTTTCAAGTATGGAGAAATATTCCTGGCCCTTGTATCTACTGACCTTATGAGGTCAGTAGATATGAGGTGTCAATCTCATATTATGTTATTTTATATTCCACAGATGAATACAATAATTCTAGGTCTGTCCCTTTCTTTCTGATTCATTTCTCTTAGCATGATACTCTCCATCACCATCCACTTATAAGCAAATTTTATGATTTCATCTTTCCTTACAGCTGCGTAGTATTCCATTGTGTAGATGTACCAAAGTTTCTTTAACCAGTCATCTATTCTTGGGCACTTGGGTTGCTTCCAGATTCTGGCTATTGTGAACATTCCTGTCAAGAAAACACAGGTGAAGATGTCATTTCTACTGTGCTTTTTTTGCACCCTTGCGATATTTTCCAGAAGTGGTATTGCAGGGTCATATAGAAGCTCAATTTCTAGGTTTTGAAGGAATGTCCATATTGTTTTCCAAAAAGGCCGGACAAGTCAGAATTCCCACCAACAGTGACAGAGTGTTCCTTTCTCCCCACATACATGCCAATAATGGTTGCTTTTGTTCTTTTGACTGCGTACCAGTCTCTGTGGTGTGAGGTGATATCTGGTTGTATTTGTAGCACAGCGGGTAAGGCGTTTGCCTTGCACGCGGCCAACATGGCCGACCCGAGTTCGATTCCTCCGCCCCTCTCGGAGAGCCCGGCAAGCTACCGAGAGTATTCTATATGCCAGACACAGTAACAACAAAGTCTCCAATGGAGACGTTACTGGGCCCGCTCGAGCAAATCGACGAACAATGGGAGGACCTCGCTATTCTATTCTATTCTAATGATTAGAGATGTAGAACATATTTTCATGTATCTTTTGAACATTTGTATTTCTTTTTTAAGGAAGTTTCTGCTCATTACTTATCCCCATTTTTGATGGGGTTGGAAGTATTTTTTCTTATACAGCTCTACTAGTGTCTTGTATATCCTGGATATTAACCTCTTGTCAGTTGGGTATTGGCTAAATATTCTTTTCCATTCCATGGACTCTTTCTGTAATTTGGTCACTGTTTCTTTTGAGGTGTAAAAGCTTCTGAGTTTAACGCAGTCAATTTTGTTTTTGTTTGTTTCCACTTGCTTGGCCAGTGGTGTTTCATCCTTTAATATACTTTCAGCATCAATGTCATGGAGGGTTCTGCCTATATTTTCCTCCATGTTCCTTATGGATTCAGGTCTGATATCGAGGTCTTTAGTCCACTTTCATCTGACTCTTGTGATTGGCATTACACAGAGGTCACAGTTTATTCTTTTCAGGTAGTTTTTCAGCTTTCCCAGCACTATTTGTTAACAGGCTTTCTTTGTTCCATTATATTTTTCTTGCTAGTTTATCAAAGATTAAGCGATCATATATTTGAGAGTCTGAGACAGAATATTCAGAGCTGATCCATTATTCTGTGGGTCTGTTTCTAGCAAAATATCATAATGTTTTAATTACTATTTCTTTGTAATACATTTTGAAGTTGGGGAAGGTCATGCCCCCCTCGCATCTTCTTTTTCCCAAAGATTGCTTTAGCTATTCATGGGGGTTTATTGTTCCATATGAATTTCAGGAATGTTTTGTCTATTTCTTTGAAAAATGTCATGGGTATCATGATAGGGACCAGATTAAATCTGTATAGTGCTTTGGGGAGTATTGCCATTTTGATAATGTTAATCCTCCCTATACATGAGCTGGGGATATGTCTCCATTTTCTAGTGTCCACTTTTATTTCTTGAAGTAGTGTTTTGTAATTTTCCTTCTATAGGTTCCTCACCTCTTTAGTTAAGCTGATTCCAAGGTACTTGATTTTCTGAGGTACTATTGTGCACAGGATTTCTTTTTTAATTTTTCTTTCATTATTTGTATATAGGAAAGCCATGGACTTTGGGGTGTTGATTTTGTAGCCTGCCACTTTACTATATAAACCTATTGTTTCTTGGAGCTTTTTTTGTAGAGTCGTTTGGATTTTCTAAGTATAGTCCAGCAAGCTACTGAGAGTATCTCGCCCACATGACAAAGCCTGGCAAGCTACCCGTGACATATTTAATATGCCAAACACAGTAACAAAAAGTCTTACAATGGAGACAATACTGGGCCTGCTCAAGCAAATCGATGAACAATGGGAAGACAGTGCAGTGCAGTGCAGAGCAGTGCAGTATAATATCATCCTCAAATAGTGATAGCTTGACCTCTTCCTTTCCAAAACTATATCTATTTCTAATATCGCGATAGCACAGCGGTAGGGTGCTTGCCTTACAAGCGGCCAACATGGCCGACCCGAGTTCGATTCCTCCGCCCCTCTCGGAGAGCCCGGCAAGCTACCGAGAGTATTCGATATGCCAAGCACAGTAACAACAAAGTCTCCAATGGAGACGTTACTGGGCCCGCTCGAGCAAATCGACGATCAACGGGAGGGCCTTTACCTTTACCTTTACAATATCATATATTCTATACCAACAATAGAATGTAATTCTTTTAAAATTGATACTATGTCATATATTTCAGCATGGATGAATGGATGGATGGATATTCAAAAGAACATGATAAATAAGCAAGTCACATAAAGATATAAAATGTATGCCTTGATTTACATGAAAGTTGTACTATTAATCAAATTCTTAGGGAGCCTCCCAAGCCTTGTTCAGGATGCTCAGGAGCTACTTCTTATGATTCTCAGTCAGTGAGCTGAAGGTTCGATGGTAGGCAGAATGATATAGTTCTGTTTGTGCCTTGAGGCTCCAGGGACTAGCAGAGCCACTTCAGTGGTGCTCAGGAACCTACAAGACCATACCTGGATGTTCTTTGAGAGTGTGTGGCGCTAGGGATAAAACTGTGGTTGGGCAAATAACCCCAGTACTGTACGTTATGTAGTCTTTTCTTCAAGTTACATTTTCTATGAAATGAACCCACTGAGGACCATGAGGAAGTAAATAAACAATAATCTGGAGTTTCGGAGGCATATAGTTGTATAGGGATGGAATTCTTCTGTATCCCCAACCCCTGTCCCCAATACTTAAGTAGTGATCAGTGAATTTAACCTTGGGACTTTCTTCTGAGTGATGAACATACTACTATTCCAGGATAAACCTTTCTTTAAGAATAAAAAGAGATTGGGTAATGAAATGGAAATTCTTCTGTATTATAACTTGTATCGCTGACCATCCCACTGTTCATCGATTGCTCAAGCAGACAACAGTAATGTCTCCATTCATCCCTGTCACATGCTAGTATAGCCCAATGGTGTCTGCTCACTCCAGGAACACAAAGAGCAGTTAAGAGCAGCTAAGTGCTCTTCTGTATTATAACATAGTATAATCTTAAAATCATTAATAGTTCTTAAAAATCTCAGCTATAGAGTGAATATTAAAGAAAATATAAAATGGACTTTTAAAGGTCTAAGTACTAATAAGTCAGTATGAATGTTCACAGTAACACAAACTTAATCACTTAATCACTTAACTTCCCGTTAGTCGTCGATTTGGTCGAGCGGGTGCCAGTAACATCTCCATTTGTCCCTGTCGGGTGCTAGTGTAGCCCAATGGCATCTGTTCGCTCAGGGAACATGAAGGGCCTCAAACCGATCCTTCATGATCTTGACGAAGAAGTCTGACCATCTGGTAGGTGGGCAGCCATGCGGTCATTTGACTTCCCAAGGAATCCAGTCGGTAACAGCTCTAAGTCCAGCGGTCATCTTTAAATCTCATTACGTGACCAGCCCATCTGATTTTCGACACCTTGGCAAATGAGACAGCGTCCCTGATTCTTCATCGTCGACAGATGTCAGAACTCCGGATTCTTTCTCTCATTTGAGTAAAATGTGATATTCCAAGCATAGCTCTTTCTATTCTTCTTTGGGAGACCTGAATAGCGTTCTCATCTTGTTTGCGTAGGGCCCAGGTCTCTGAAGCATATGTTAATGCAGGAAGAACCGTGGAATCAAAGAGATGTGCCCTGAGTCGGAGGTTCTTCATCCTCTTAGCTATTTCTTCGACGTTCTTGAAGGTGTTCCAAGCCGCTCTCATCCTCCTGCGCAGCTCGGATGCCAGGTCATTTGTCATGTTGACTTCTCGACCTAGGTACACATAGCTGTTGCATTTGGAGATGGTTGTTCCATTGAGAGCGAATGGGGCGTCAGGAACGAGGCTGTTTCTCATAAACATTGTCTTCGTAAAATTCAGCTGTAGTCCTACCTTTCCACACTCACAGTCAAAGTCGGCCAGCATTTGTGCCGCTTGGCTGATGTTTGGTGTTATTAAAACAATGTCATCAGCGAAGTGGAGGTGATGTAGTTGCCAACTATCTATCTTCACTCCCATTCCTTCCCATTCCAGTCGTCGCATGATGTTCTCGAGGGTGGCACTGAAGAGTTTTGGTGAAATGGTATCACCCTGCCACACCCCTCTCTTGACATCAACGATCACTTCTTTGTAGAATGGTGAGATCCTGGTAGTGAATCCGCAATACAGCTCACGGAGGATCTTGATGTATTGGGCTTGAATGCCCTGATTGGCTAGGGCTTCAATGACCGCTTCCGTCTCAACAGAATCAAAGGCCTTCTTTAAATCAATGAACGTTAAACACAGCGGCATCTTGAACTACAGAGAAACCTCAATGAGCTTCGTTATGATGTGGATATGGTCGATGGTGCTGAATCCTTTGCGGAACCCGGCTTGCTCACATGGTTGTCCTTCATCTAGTGTTCTGCCAATCCTATTTAGGATGACTCTAGTGAACAACTTGTACATGACACACAATAGGTAGATGGGGCGATAGTTGCCAATGTCATGGATGTCTCCCTTCTTGAACAGTAGTACGGTCCTGCTGGTTTTCCATTGGGAAGGAACCTTGCATTCAGACAGGTAGTGAGTGAAGAGCTGAGCCAGTGTATTGATGAGTACTGACGGCAGGTTCTTCAGGTGTTCAGGTCTGACCTTGTCTGGGCCGGGTGCTGTTTGTTTCTTTACCGACGAAATGGCGTGTCGGATTTAGGAAGGGAGAATGTTGGGAACAACATATCCATCCTGTGGAATTTGGTATGTCGGCAAGTGGACACGGCTATCAAAGAGATTTGAGTAGAAGTCATGGATAATCTTCTCCATTGCCATTCTGGAGGATGTGATGGGTCCATCAGGACGTCGGAGGGCAGTCATCTTGGTCTTGTAGTTGGCGAAGGACAGGCGGGCGTTACGAATACTTTTCCCGGCTTCTGCCGCATCTACCAGTACTTCTGCTCTTCTCTCTTTGAGGTCTTCCTTGATCACATCTCTGCACTGCTTTGCGAGCTCGGACGTTAACTTGCGGTTGCCTGAGGCATGCGCCAAACCATGCTGGCGAATTAGCTCAAGAGTTTTCGAAGATAGGCGATTTTTTGTGGCTATTTCTCTCTTGGCGTTCCTCGCACATTCATGGAGGTGCTGAACCAGTCGATCGTATTCCTCGTCAATGTTGTCAACAACGGCATCTACCCATGTTGCCGCAATAGTACCAAAAAGTTCCCAGTTGGTGGTCATTCTGGGAGTTCTCTTTTTTAACTTTGCAGCCCTTTCTCCCCACTCTGTAACGTAGAATTTTGCACGAAGGAGATGGTTGTCTGATCCCGTTTGAAATTTTGGGACAACAGCAACATCAGTCAGGCAAAACCGTCGATTGAATATGATGTGGTCTATTTCATTGTGGAATTGTCCACCGGGAGACTCCCATGTCCATCGTTTAGATTCTGCCTTCTGGACCTGTGAGTTACGATGAATGGTCTTGGTCGACATGATGAACTCAGACAGTCTCTCACCCTGTTCGTTCCATTCTAGGCCATGGGTTCCGATGTGAAGTTCTTCAGCTGATCTTCTCAGTCCTATCTTGGCATTAAAATCACCCACAATGATCTTGTAGAAGGTGTGGTCTTCTTTATAGAACTTCTCCAGCTTCATGTAGAACTTCTCAATTTCTCCTTCATCATAATTGTATGTTGGCGCATAGACAACGAAGATAGAAACTGCAGGCAGTGAGCCACATCTATTCAATTGTAAACCTCCGATTCGGGTTGTTAGGCATTCGAATGAATCAATGCTCTTGGCCAAGTTTGTGTTGACAAGGACACCGACGCCTCTGACACCTCTTTTATCGCATGTTCTGAGGAACAATTCTTCTCCAGTGTCGAAAACGGCATGGTGAGATTCGTGCCTTCTTGTCTCGGTCAGACCAATGATGTCGTATTTGATCATTCGCACTTGTACCATCAGGTCCTCGATGGATGCATCTGATATTAGCGTACGAGCATTGAAAGTACAGACGATCATTTTTGTCTTCCTTCATTGTGGCAGCCTAGGTCGGCCTTGAGATTTTGTCGGCCTCTCCTTTCTCATCCTTCTCACTGCTGCCATGTCGGTGAAGCCTTCAGGGTCAGGTGAATGAGACCAGTTGTAGTTACTGGTTTTGGCATATTGAATACACAACGGATAGCTTGCCAGGCTCTTCCGTGCGGGCAGAATACTCTCGGTAGCTTGCCAGTCTTTCTGAGAGGGATAGAGGCTTTTGGGGCGACCTCTAATCACCCTTGTAGGTGTTACCATATTTGAACTCTATCAAATATGGTACGACAATTCCGGAAGATGGGTATATAATGTCTTATTATGTGTCGCGCGGCCACAAAGCGGCCGTGTGTTCCGGAAAGCCTCCTGGAGTGTGGCGACGGCTGGGTAGTGGGAGTAGTGTCGATAGTGGAAGTCTGCCAGTTGGGTATTTATCTGGGTAGGGTGGGTCTCCTGTGCGCAATTCGATCCCTGGCTGGTTGATGGAAGTAGACAGGGCAGGGTAGGGTGTAACACAAACAAAGAAGAAATTAAGATAGCAATCATAATCAACTCCTCTAAGACGCCTGATGTTTAGGAAATGTGTTGAAGTAAGTTATTGAGGAGTTGGAAATAGATGTTTTAAGATATGAATGAATTTTGATATATGAATATAAAAGAACCAACAAGAGAAATATAAAACTTTCATCAAAGAAAGAATATGAAAACCTCTCACAATAATTGAGTTATTTAATGTAATTTCCATCTAAACACAATGACATTTCTTGGAAGCTTGGCAAGTATTTCCAAAGTGAAAAAAAGAAATACACATAGAGTAAAAATAGCAAAGATGTATGTTAAATAAAGGAATTCAGAAGAAACCATTTCTATATCCTAAAAAGTATAAAGTCAAACATTAATCATTTTTGGATTTTTAGTGCTATTCCATTGTAGTGTTCACTTCCTCTGCTGGTTTGCAAACTTTTTTTTTAAGTAGAGATCCTCAGAGGAGAAGATAGTACAATAGTTACAGTACATGACTTACAGCCAACTGAGGTCTGATCTCTGCACCACCTGGTCTCCTGAGTATCACCAGTTGTAGCCCTGGAGACACCTAAACAAAGTCAGGGTTATCTGGATAATCCTCCCAACTCAGAGTCCAAGAAACACTGCATCCTAGGGGCCTTGTCCTAAACCATTGATCAGGTTGGCTTAGAAATGCTGATGGAATCCCTAGATGTCCTGAGCATCACTTGAGAGTTCCATGTGCTATCCACATAATGTAGACCACTCCCGGTAGAGCTCATCCTACAGACCGACAATGTTATCCACCATCGTATCCATACCCAGAAGACTTTAGGGAGCGTCCAATGATGGAAATTCAACTGAGAGTCTCGCACATACTAGGTATGTGTTCTTCCACTTCCCCTGTACTTGAACTATTCTTTTTAATGTCATTAAAGAACACATGACTGTGAGGGGAAAATAGGCATTAAAAAACCTGTTTCATTACAATGGAATACTATGCAGCTCTTAGGAGAGATGGTCATGAAATTTGCTTATAAATGGATAGACATGGAGAGTATCATGCTAAATGAAATGAGTCAGAAAGTGAGGGACAGACATAGTAGGACTGCACTATTTGTGCAGAATAAAACACATAACATGAGGCTGACACCACCTACCAGTGCTCAGGGCTCACTTCTAGCTCACATCCAGGGATCATTCCTGGAGAACTCAAGGGACCATATTGGGAGGCAGGTATTGAACCTCAGTTGGCCATGTGCATGGTAAATACCCTATCTGTTCACTGTCACTTTGGCCCCAGAATAAGAAGTTTAAGCTCATTTTCTGCTAATCTCTGTATCACTGCATCACTTTCTTCCTATTGTTCATCGATTGCCTTGAGCAGGCCCCAGTAATGTCTCCTTCATCCTAGCCCTGAGATTTTAAAAAGTTCCACATTCGAGGTTCTTTCAGGGTCAGGAGAATGAGACCCATCATTGTTACTGGTTTTTGGCTTACTGAATACGCCACGTGGAGTTTGCCAGACTCTGCCGTGTGGGCAGGATACTTTTGGTAGCCTGCCAGGTTCTCCAGAGTAAGAACTAGATAATAAGATGTCGGGATCTGGGTTTTATAGTCTCTGGGTCTTGGCTATTGATGGGATTACACTGCGCAAGGGGCAGTTGGTGGGTGTAAGCCTACATACTGGAAGATGGGGGATCTGGGTGGATGAGGCCCAGTCCCAATCCGAGCAGGCTTGGAGATCTACGCCCCGGACCCCGCACAACTGGGTTCCTTGGCCGGTTCCTTCATGTGTGAGGCACATCCAAATATGTGGAGAGTGGTCTTAAGCATGGCCGTGGCTGGGACCGGAGGTCTTCAGCTGCCGGGGTTCTGCTTGAGGTGGGGAGGGAAACTCAATCCACCCTCCTCCAAGGTGCCCCTGTGTCTGCCAATATATGGACTAAAATATTATATTTTTTCTTTTTTAGTTTATTTCATCAATTTATTATATGTCCCAAAGTAAAATTAATGGTTATAATTAATGCAATATATACATATATATAATCTTTTATTTTATTATAAATTGAATTGCTTTCTTAACTTCCTAATTTTTATTATTCATTGCTGTCATGTGGAAATGCAACTGTTATTTTGCGTGATAGTTTTCTATCTTACAACTTTGCTTTTTAACATCGAACACAATAAGTTATTTTTATTTTGCTTTATTCTATTTTTTTAATCAGTGAAGCAAAAGAGTTTTATGTGAGGAAATTTACTTAAGTAAATGTGAGAAGAGAGAAAGAAAGTTTAAGAGAACATAGGCTTCTTGGGGAGGGGGGGAGGGTGGGAGTAGACAAAGTCTTTGGGGGAAAGGGTTTATACAATCACTCCAAATTGTTTTGGCTTGTTCTCTGCTTACATAAAAGTTAATCTGGGTGTTGTCATAAGGACTTTTAATGATCCTTTCATTTTCTCTTAAGGACCTTTAGATTCTCCTTTGCTGAGGAGGTCCACACTTCTCTGGGAGATGCTGTGGTCTCTGGACCTCGGTGGTATCTCAGTTTCTCCATCTCCAAAGAGCTCAGGATTTATCTCATATTTGTCTCAAAGATATATGGTACTCATGTCTTTGGAATACTCCAGGGGTAGGCATTTCTCATTTTGTTATTTCCCTAAAACTTACAATTAGGGGAGTTTTGCAGACAGATGGCTGTTGGTTGGTTGGTTGTTTGGTTGGTTGGTTGGTTGGTTGGTTGGTTGGTTGGTTGGTTGGTAAAGATAAAGGGAGACATTCAGGGAGAGATTAGGATAGTGGCCCTAAGAAAGAGCAAATTCCCAGTTTTTAGAAGGTCAGAAGGATGGGCCTGTGTAGTGCTTAAAGTTCTAGAAGGCCTGTACTTTGTTGATAACCTGGATGACCCATGAATTAGCAGACTATCATCTTATCCCTGCTTCAGTAGTCCACATTCTTGGAAAACAATGAAATAAATACTCACACTCCTCCACTTAGACTGGAGTGATAGCTCAGTGGTAGGGCATTTACCTTGCATGCAGCTGGCCCGGCTGAGCCGGGTTCTATTTCTCTGTCCCTCTTGGAGAGCCCTGCAAACTACCTAAAGTATCTAGTCTGCACTTCAAAGCCTGGCAAGCTACCCATGACATTTTCAGTATGCCAAACACAGTAGCAACAAGTCTCCCAATGGAGATGTTACTGGGCCCGCTCGAACAAATCGATGAACAATGGGAGTACAGTGACAGTGATCCCTCCACTTTTATTAAAAAATATATTAAAGGGAAAAGCTTCTGCTTTTCACTGGAATCTTTCTTTAGAAGAGCCCTTCAATAATCTGGAAGTTTCCCTGTATTTTTTTCCTTCCTTCCCTTTACCTAAAGTCTTTTGTGAATTTGGTCACTTGATTTCAGGTCCATTGCTTTCAATCTTAACCGCTTAAATAGACAAAAATCTGAATGCCAGTGCCTGCCTGCTAAATATTTTGGGAAAATAATCAATGAGTTATTTTAAAATCAAGAAATAATTTGCCCTTTGTTAAGTAATTTATAGATGTTTGTTTGTTGTGGACTGGCTTCACTGCCCGGGATGTATACCTTATTTAAGTAAACAAACAAATCACACCAAATCAATTATAGCCTACCCAAAGCTATCACCCTGGATTATTCCAGTTTGGAAAACACTATTAGGATGACAAACAATATTTGATAAACAACCCCTATTTTAGAGTCTAGACATTTTAAAGATTTTTTTTAAAAACGGAATTTGCCCTCTATAGGACTGGGCTGCTAAATTTTGAATTTTAGAGGGGTAGTAGTTTCTTTGTTAGAAAATTACATTACCTATTTTTCCCTGTCTGATACTACTGCCTCTCTGGTTCTCCAATAAGTCAAAGGCTTCCCTTTACTTTCAATTGGTTGAGTCTCCAAACATCCATAGTATGACAGTTCTTCATCTACACTGAGTCACAATAGATAGAAGCCAGTCTTTTGGCCAGTTTCTCAAAAAGTCAGGGAAAGTGGACATCAACTCCTTTCCTCTCCTTCTTTCCTACTACAGAAATTGCAAACTTGCTATTTGATACTTACTTTATCAAGCTATTCTCAAATGCAATTAGTTTTATTTTGTTTGTTTGTTTGTTGTGATAGATTCTGGGCCACAGCTGGCTGTCCTCAATGCTTACTCCTGGCCCTCTGCTCAGGGATGACTCATATCAGGGCTCGTGAAACTAAATTCAGTGCCAACGATAGAACCTCCATCAACTATGTGCAAGGCAAGCTGTACTACCTTATCTTTTATTCTATGCTCTGGCCTCTGCAATAGAGTTTTTCTTTTGGTAAAATGTAACAGCCATTTTTACCCATTTTTTTACCCATTTTCACCACAGCTGACACTAACCATGTACTTGACTTAATATACAAATTCTTAAATGAAGTTTTCATAAAGTAACTTTGAACTATAGATTGTTTAAGTTAGTGTCCCTGGAAAATAAGAAATGGGGCTTGGAATTCTATTATTTTGTTTATATATTACTATACTTTAACATAATCATATCACTTGCAATTTGAATATTTGGGCAATGAAATAGTATGGATATCTAATTTTCCCATTAACTAACAATAAGAATCTGGTTTGGCCATCCTTCACGCCCTACCGAGGTCACCAGTTGACCCCCGCGAGCGGCTCTCCAGCACAGCCATGGCCCCAGAAGCACAAGGACTTAATGCAGAACCCAGCAGCTTGGAGCAGAAAAGTGAACGGACTATGCGTTAATCCAGGCCATCAAGTCTGTCCAGAGGGGAAAGGGTGTTGCCCCATTTGCCCTCTCCTCTCTGGAAAGAAAGATGGCGGCCACATGGGAGCCTTGTGGACAGCAGGTATGAGCCGGGGCTGTGGGGGCGACTAAAACCTCATGGGAAGGGGGGCGTTTCGGTCTACCCTTCACGCCCTACCGAGGCCACCAGCTGCCCCCCACGAGCGGCTCTCCAGCACGGCCACTACTCCAGAGCACAGAAACCAATTTCTTAACTATCTGACTTTCAGTCGAAATGCTTCCAGGGTCAATAGGTAAAATAGCAGAAATCCAAAACCAACATTTAATTCTTGAACCCAGCTGTAGAAAGCAAATCACTTCACAATGCTTTTTCAACATGTCTGATTTGGGGGGGGGGGTAAACTCTAAATAATAGTGGTGAATCTTTTATTGAAACAGTGAATCTAATCAAAGCAGATAGAGTGTTAACTAGAATTCATCTGCCTCACAGGGACTGGGAGGGGTGGGGGGTGGGGTTTTATTGGGGTTCTTCATGGTAAAAAATAAGTATTAGTAAAGGGAAATGTGTTTGATATTTGCATGACTGAGACCTAAACCTGAAAGCTTTGTAACCTTTCCCACAGTGATTCAATTAAAAAAAAAAAAGAATCTGGTTTGGGTGTGGGGTGGCTGAGAGGTTGGGTGTTTGGTTACAACTTGGTGGTTCCCAAGGTTTATTCTGATAGTAATCAGGATACTATAAGCAATTCCAAGGATAAAACAAGGGGTGGACACATGAAAGGTAAGTACCCTAGCCCCTCTGTTACTACTCTGTCCCATAACTAGAAGACTCCTTTACAATAACCATGTATGTGAGTTTTATTTATGACTGTGTCTATCCTCTTATAATGTGTGCTAATGTTTGTCTTAATGGACATAGGTATGCATCAATATTTATCCTAATTTCATCTTTGGTGCCAGACTTAGATATTAAAAATATGTTAAATGTTGAGCTATAAACACACATTAACTATAGAATAATCTTATAGATTGATTTTCATATAAAAGTAAGAAATTTAAACTCAATTATGGAAAATTATGCTTTTACTCAAATCTTATTTAATAGGGTCATGGAGAAGACTCATTAATTAGGGGCACATTCTTTGTATTCACAGAGACCTGAGTTTTATTCTAGTAATATGTGCCTTTCTGCCACAGACCCACGAGCTATAGCCCTGGACTCCTCTGAGTACTATATGACGCTGCCCTGATTACATTTGGCCTGAGTAGCAGTATTTGGATCATGGCGCCCAAGCACTGAAATTTGTGATGGTTGGTTAAGTATCCCCAGAAGTGGCATCTGAGTTTCCTGAGCACTGTTTGGTAATATATCCCTTTCCCCCAAAATCTATTTAATAATGGGCACACACACACACACACACACACACACACACACACACACACACACTGGGCATTCAAATCCCTCAAGCAGTGATAATTTATTCAAGTGATACTTCTAATACTATTTTGATGATTATAAAAGGAAAGGAAATTCATGGAAAATTTACTAACGTTCATTTTTACTCTACTTATGAAGTGCACCACCAAAACACACACACACTTTCTCTCTATATATAATACATCTCTCTCTACATATATATACATCTGTCTCTCTCTCTCTATATATATATATACATATATATTTTTTTCTTTCTATCTCCCTTCCGATATTGGGATCATGGATCATGTCAATAGTGGTAAATGTAGTGAGAAACAAGAGACACCCCCTTTTTTGGCAATGGCTTCTTAAATAAAATGTTAGTTCACCACCTGTGGAGAGTTATGCCATATATGGATGAATATGAGCTTCAGATTCTGTGCTTTAGTGTGGAATTGATTTTTCAGACTATGAAATTGTCTGGGAGGGGGCAACAGGTGTGAGGATTTCTCCTCAACAAGGTGACTGCCTTGGGATGAAATGTTGTCTTCTAGGAAAGTTCAAAACAGCTGTTATTGACAAATATTGTTTTGCTTTGCTTTTTTATTTTTTAAGTATTTTGTTTAAGTATTGTTTTCACGACCTGGATTTCTATGGGAAATAATTTGAAAGAAACATACTCTGTGTACCACCATATTTGTTGCAGTCTGAATTGCATTTCTATTAGTAGCTATTTTTAAAAATTCTCCAGTGATTCCAACTGTTCAACTGTTCAATTCCAACTTAAGGTCCAAGTCTAAATTGTTGATGTATCTAGTATAATATGTTTCTTCTGACATTAGAGGGGTTTTCTTTTCTTTGTGCTTTTAGTTAGTTGCCCCCCAAGTTCTAATTTCTTTTCAAAACTGAAATGAACCAGAAATAAATTCTAATCTTCTCATCTGGGGGTAGGTTAGGAAAAGACTTTAAAACCTTACATCCATCCAAGAGCAGCAGTTTCAGTATTGAGTCACAGCTGGTAATGGATATTTGGTGTGTCTCTAGAGAAGAATTTTGCCCAGGCTAAAATCCCAGAAGCTCTGAGTATTTGAAAGGTACTTCATATGCTCTATTGAGGTGTGGACAGATGCTGAATGTTCATAGAATCCATGAGAGTTTTTAGTAAAACTGAACATATTGTTATAATTGTCCCTATTTATGGACCACATAATATAAACCTATTTGAGCCCTCACTCTTTTAACACACACACACACACACACACACACACACATACACACACACACATACACACACACTGAGTATTCAAAGCTATCCTTCAACAGTGATAGTGATCATCTAATGTTATTTTGCTAATTATAAAAGTAAGTAAGGCCATGAAAACATTACTAATGTTAAATTTCACTCTACTTTATGAAATATATATTAAATAAATTAAAGACATTTGTTTCTGCAATGATTAATTTATTTCTTCTAGAAATTTATTTTATTTACTGAAGAGAATAATTTTTTTGATGTGCCCCAAGGATACCAGTAGTGGTTTTTTGATCATTCAATGTTTTATGATGCTGCAGCTGTTTTTGTAATTTTGTTTATTCCAAATAAGATTTTAGCATCTTTCAGTATTATTTTCTAAAACTAACATGATTATCATTTTCATTACTATAGTATCAGTGCAATTCTACCTAGTATTCTTATTTGTCATATACTCAACTTCCTCAAGTCTACTTCATTAACTTGGAAACAATAATTTCTGTTGTCTGGATTTCTGAGTATTATGCATACCATTTATTATCTTAAGGTAAAATTGGTTTTCTACATAATATGTTCTATTAGTATAATTTCAAATTTATGTTTTCACAACACATTGATTGCCTAAGTACTAACAAATTTCCACCACAGTTCATTGGTCCCCTTATAGCTTTTATTCCTATCCTACTTTCCTATCTGTTAACCAGTTTAGAAATATGGGTTCAAGATTTCTTTTGGATTGGTGTTCTTTCATTATTTTTATGTATCTCTTTGTGTTCCACGTGCATGTGAAATTATTTAGTATCTATATTTTGCTTTATAACTTTTGTCACGTAGTGCATCTCCTTTTAGTTCTTTCAATGTTCTCACAGATGAAAACATTTCATCTTTTTTTTATAACTGATCCATATTCCATTGTGTATACATATCATGTCTTTAATAACTTGAACAGCTTGCAGTGCTTGACTATTACAAAGAGAACTACATTCAGCATAGGAGTGCATATACATTTTCAAAATAGTGTTTCTATATTCTTGAATAGATATTTAGGTTTAGACTTTTTGGGTGAAATTTTATTATTCTCAGGAATGCATGTATTATTTAAACTACAGAGGTATTACTAACTCCTATTACCCACCAACTCTATGTGAGAGTTACTTTTTATCCATGTAGTCAACACACTTGGTACTTCTGCTGTGGTGTGTGTGTGTGTGTCTGTGTGTGTATTTGTGTGAGTGTGTGTTGTTTGCTACTTGTTTCTTATGTGCAAAAGATTGAACCCAGAGCTACCAGAACTAAATGGCAGGCAGATATTCTAACACTAAACCACATCTGAGCTCCTGGGTCTTTTAGATGCAAGTTGTTCTGACATATATAAGGTTGATATTCATGGAATTTTTGAGCGACGTCTCTCTATCAGTAAGTCATGTTTGTTTTGTGAGGATGGGGAAAGATGTTCCCAGTGAGTGTTCCGGGAACCAGGGGACTACTCCTTATGATTCTAAGTGATTCACTAGTAGAGCTTAAGCATAAGGTGCTTTTGTGCCACGAGGTATCAGGGACTCCCATGAACATACCCTTTTATACATGTGGGTCTACAGAACTACACTTGTCTGCGCTTATGGGACCATGTAGTGTCGAGGATAGAACTGAGCCATGCACATGACTCATTTCTGTTATCTCTCCCTGCACAGGTCATTAACACTTTTTTTTTCTGAGCCTATTTACCATGTCTAAGTATTCGTTTGAGAAGGTTCTATAGAAGTTCTATCAATTTTTTATTCTCTTTGTTGTTGTTGCAAGGCTCCGTCCCAATGGAAAACCAGCAGGACCATACTACTGTTCAAGAGGGGAGACATCCATGACATTGGCAACTATCGCCCGATCTGCCTATTGTCTGTCATCTACAAGTTGTTCACTCGAGTCATCCGAAATAGGATTGGCAGGACACTAGATGAAGGACAACCATGCGAGCAAGCCGGGTTCCGCAAAGGATTCAGCACCATTGACCATATCCACACCATAACCAAGCTCATTGAGGTTTCTCGGGAGTTCAAGATGCCACTCTGTTTAACAATCATTGATTTAAAGAAGGCCTTTGATTCTGTTGAGACGGAAGTGGTCATTGAAGCCCTAGCCAATCAGGGCATTCAAGCCCAATACGTCAAGATCCTCCATGAGCTGTATTGCGGATTCACTACCAGGATCTCACCATTCTACAAAGAAGTAATCATTGATGTCAAGAGAGGGGTTAGGCAGGGTGATACCATTTCACCGAAACTCTTCAGTGCCACCTTCAAGAACATCATGCGACGGCTGGAATGGGAAGGAATGGGAGTGAAGATAGATGGTCGGCAACTACACCACCTCCGCTTTGCTGATGACATTGTTTTAATAACACCAAACATCAGCCAAGCGGCACAAATGCTGGCCGACTTTGACTGTGAGTGTGGAAAGGTAGGACTACAGCTGAATCTTACGAAGACAATGTTTATGAGAAACAGCCTCGTTTCTGATGCCCCATTTGCTCTCAACGTAATGATCATATCTGAATGCAACAGCTATGTGTACCTATGTCGAGAAGTCAACATGACAAATGACCTGGCACCCGAACTGTGCAGGAGGAAGAGAGGGGCTTGAAACGCCTTCAAGAACGTCGAAGAAATAGCTAAGAGGATGAAGAACCTCCGACTCCGGGCACATCTCTTTGATTCCACTGTTCTTCCTGCATTAACATATGCCTCAGAGACCTGGGCCCTACGCAAACAGGATGAGAATGCTATTTGGGTCTCCCAAAAAGAATTGAAAGAGCTATGCTTGTAATATCATGTTTCACTCAAATGAGAGAAATTATCCGGAGTTCCGACATCAAGAATCAGGGACGCTGTCTCATTTGCCAAGGTGTCAAAAATCAGATGGGCTGGTCACGTAATGAGATTTAAAGACGACCGCTGGACTAGAGCTGTTACTGACTGGATTCCACGGGATGTCAAAAGACTGCGTGGCCGCCCACCTACCAGATGGTCAGAATTCTTCATCAAGGTCATGAACGATCAGTTTGAGGCTCTTCATGTTCCCAGAGCGAACAGATGCCATTGGGCTACACTAGCACGCGACAGGGACAAATGGAGACGTTACTGGCGCCCGCTCGAGCAAATCGACGACTAACGGGAAGTTAAGTGATTAAGTGATTAAGTTGTTGTTGCTGAATAGGTAATTTTTTCTTTTAGAAATGGATGTCATATTTTGGGGGAGTATATTTTGCAAATATTTTCTCCCAGGATATATGTTTATTTTAATGATAATTTATTTTGTGGTATAAAAGAGTTTTAGTGTCATGTCATCTCATTTGCTTAATTTTTCTTTTATTCCTCTTGTCATCAAATTAATTTCCCAAAGACAACATTTAAAAAAATGTCTTAGAGTGCTTTGTTTTTTTCACCTGTATTTTGTTTCTGATTTTATATAGTACATTAAATTTTTTATTCTATTAAAAGTACTTGCGTATGATATGAGATAATGATATATATTTATCCTTATGAATATAGCCACATAGTTTTACAACTGCTTTGTTTAAAGATTTTCTTCATTGTATGTTTTTAGCAATCTTGTACTAAATTAACTGGCCAAATATGTGTGAGTATATTTCCTACTGGGTGTGTATTTCTTATCCATGATCATACTGTTGTTGGTGGTTATTTCCTTTCAGTTCTTGGACCACACTCACTGGAACTCAGTGGCAACTTTGAGTCAGTGCTCAGGATTTTTTTCCTGGAAGTGCTTTGGGGAACTATTCTGTGCTGGAAATTAAGCCCACGTATTCTGTATGCAATCCATGAACTCAGCCCTTTGAGCTATCTCTCTAGCCCGAACATACAGCTTTGATTGTAATCACTTATCACTTAATCACTTAATCCCCGTTATTCATCGATTTATTCGAGCGGGTGCCAGTAACGTCTCCATTCATCCCGGTTGCGTGCTAGCGTAGCCCAATGGTATCTGTTCGTTTTAGGAACATGTAGAGCCTCAAACCGATCATTTAGGGTCTTGACGAAGAAGTCTGACCATCTTATAGGTGGGCGTCCACGTGATCTTTTGATGTCTCGTGGAATCCAATCAGTAATGGCTCTAGTCCAGCGGTTGTCTGTAAACCTCATTACATGTCCAGCCCATCTGATTTTTGATGTCTTGGCAAATGAGACAGCGTCTCTGATTCTTGAGCGTTGACGAAGATCAGAACTCCGGATTCTATCTCTCATTTGAGTGAATCGTGATATTCCAAGCATAGTTCTTTCGATTCCTCTTTGAGAGACCCGAATAGTGTTCTCATCCTGTTTTCGTAGGGTCCAGGTCTCTGAGGCATATGTTAATGCAGGAAGAATAGTGGAATCAAAGAGATGTGCTCGTAGTTGGAGGTTCTTTGTCCTTTTAGTTATTTCTTCAATGCTCTTGAAGGCATTCCAAGCCGCTCTCTTCCTCCTGCGTAACTCAGGTGCCAGGTCATTCATCATGTTGATTTCTCGACCTAAGTATATATAACTGTTGCATTCGGAGATGGTGGTTCCGTTGAGAGCGAATGGAGCGTCAGGAACAAGGTTGTTTCTCATAAACATTGTCTTCGTAAGATTCAGCTGTAGTCCAACCTTTCCACACTCACGGTCAAAGTCCGCAAGCATTTGTGCCGCTTGGCTGATGTTTGGTGTTATTAGAACGATGTCATCAGCAAAGCGGAGGTGGTATAGTTGCCGACCATCTATCTTCACTCCCATGTTTTCCCATTCTAGTCGTCGCATGATGTTCTCGAGGGTGGCACTGAAGAGTTTTGGTGAAATGGTATCACCCTGCCGAACCCCTCTCTTGATATGGATGATTACTTCTTTGTAGAATGGTGAGATCTTGGTAGTGAATCCGCAATAGAGCTCACGAAGGATCCTGATGTATTGAGTTTGTACGCCCTGATTGGCTAGGGCTTCCATGACCGCTTCCGTCTCAACAGAATCAAAGGCCTTCTTTAAATCAATGAACGTTAGACAGAGCGGCATCTTGAACTCCCGATTATTATTATTATTATTATTATTACAATCCTTGATTGTAATAGCTTCATTTAAGTTACCTTGAAGACAGTCAGTGTGATACCTTCATTTGGTCTCTTAATCACTTTGACTATTAAAGTTCTTTTGCACTTCCATACAAATTTTGATGATGACTATTCTATTTCTTTGAAAAGGCCATATTTATATCATGATTACATTAAAACTCTGTCACTTTGGGGAATTATTTGTGCACATTATTTAGGTAAATAATATATGCATATTATTAAAAAACTGATAATGTACAAAGTAATTTAAGAGACTTTCTTTTAAAAGAATAAGAAAAGATTATAAAATCAGGACATTTAAAGATAGCACTCAGAGTAAAATATTAGGTGGCCAGATATGATATGAGTGGGGCAATATATTCTGTGAATTTTATATATACATAGTTGTGACCATAAATGGACCCTAAGTTATAATGTATTCCCTGCACTCAACAAGTTAACTGAAAATACTCAGAGATTGTTATCATCTTAAAAATAATGATAGAGTAGCACTGTAGCACTGTCCTCCTGTTGTTCATCAATTTGCTTGAGCGGGCACCAGTAACATCTCCATTGTGAGATTTGTTGTTACTGGTTTTGGCATACTGAATACACCACAGGGAGCTTGCCTTGCAGATGGGATGCTCTCGGAAGCTTGCCAGGTTCTCTGAGAGGGACGGAGGAATCGAACCTGGGTTGGCCACGTGCAAGGCAAATGCCATACCCGCTGTGAGTAGAATTCCTGATATTTACTTTTACAGTATCCCATGAAGTTTTCCTGTTTGAAATGAACACACAATCTAAAATTATAAAGCACAAAGTGAAAAACTATCTATGAGTGAGATTCAGTAGGGAAATATTCAAAGTAATATATATTGGATATGAATGTTTTAAATATTTTAAAAACAATATGTCAATCTGCAAAACTTATTCAGGGAGAAAAGTATATAAAAACTGAAATACATAAAATAAAAAACATTGATTTGTAAGATAAGGTTTTGTGGAACAGTGGGTACATCTAAACAGTGAGAAAACTAACCAAACAATCAAAGTTAAAATAATAAATAGGAAGTTAAAAGTAATGGAAGTGTCGCCTCCCCCAGATGGAACCCCGGTGATCAGAAGCCTCTACAACCACAGTTCGAGTATGCGGGAACTAGGACTTTGCCTCAAATCGCCCGGGACTACACCTCCCAGGTAACCTCTGATTCCGGAAGTCACACCCACAGCCCGCCCCCCAGCACCATATTTACAGCATTCAGCCCAAGAGAAGGACAACATGGAGGGCGGGATCCACAGATCCAGAAGGAAAAAAAAAAAAAACAGGTTCCAAAAAGAGCCTAGATCATCAGGAAGCCCCAGATGGGGTAGATATCGCATCCTGCCTCCCCCAGATGGAACCCCGGTGATCAGAAGCCTCTACAACCACAGCTCGAGTATGTGGGAACTAGGACTTTGCCTGAAAACCGCGTGGCCGCTTATGCGGCCGCGTGACATCTCTCTATGTACAAAGTGGTCCATATATACAAAGTAAACCACCCAACGTTTCTCTCTGAAAATCATAGTTAAGTTTGGAGCACGGCCACAGCCCCAGAAACACAAGGACTTAATGCAGAACCCAGCAGCTTGGAGCAGAAAAGTGAACGGGCTATGCGTTAATCCAGGCCATCATGAATGTCCAGAGGGGAAAGGGTGTTGCCCCATTCGCCCTCTCCTCTCTGGAAAGAAAGATGGCGGCCACATGGGAGCCTTGTGGACAGCAGGTATGAGCCGGGGGAGTGGGGGCGACTAAAACCTCATGGGAAGGGGGGCGTTCTGGTCCGTCTTTCACACCCTACCGAGGTCACCAGTTGCCCCCCGCGAGCGGCTCTCCAGCACGGCCACGGTCCCAGAAGCACAAGGACTTAATGCAGAACCCAGCAGTTTGGAGCAGAAAAGTGAATGGACTATGCGTTAATCCAAGCCATCATGTCTGCCCGGAGGGGAAAGGGTGTTGGTCCCTTCCACCCTCCTCCCTCTGGAAAGAAAGATGGCGGCCACATGGGAGCCTTGTGGACAGCAGGTATGAGCCAGGGGGGTGGGGGCAACTAAAACCTCATGGGAAGGGGGGCGTTCCGGTCCGTCCTTCACGCCCTACCGAGGTCACCAGTTGCCCCCCACGAGCGGTTCTCCAGCACGGCCACGGCCCCAGAAGCACAAGGACTTAATGCAGAACCCGGCAGCTTGGAGCAGAAAAGTGAACGGACTATGCGTTAATCCAGGCCATCAAGTCTGCTGGAGGGGAAAGGGTGTTGCCTCAGTCGCCTTCTCCTCTCTGGAAAGAAAGATGGCGGCCGCATGGGAGCCTTGTGGACAGCAGGTATGAGCCGGGGGACTGGGGGCGACTAAAACCTCATGGGAAGGGGGGCGTTTCGGTCCGCCCTTCACGCCCTACCGAGGTCACCAGTTGCCCCCCCATGAGCGGCTCTCCAGCACGGCCACAGCCCCAGAAGCACAAGGACTTAATGCAGAACCCAACAGCTTGGAGCAGAAGAGTGAAAGGACTATGTGTTAATCCAGGCCATCATGTCTGCCCGGAGGGGAAAGGGTGTTTGTCCCTTCCGCCCTCCTCCCTCTGGAAAGAAAGATGGCGGCCACATGGGAGCCTTGTGGACAGCAGGTATGAGCCGGGGGTGTGGGGGCGACTAAAACCTCATGGGAAGGGGGGCGTTTCGGTGCGCCCTTCACGCCCTACCAAGGCCACCAGTTGACCCCACGAGCGGCTCTCCAGCACGGCCACGTCTCCAGTGCACAGAAACCAATTTCTTAACTATCTGACTTTCAGTAGAAATACTTCCAGGGTCAATAAGTAAAATGGCAGAAATCCAAAACCAACATTTAATTCTTGAACCCAGCTGTAGAAAGCAAATCACTTCACAATGCTTTTTCAGCATGTCTGATTTGGGGGGGGGGGTAAACTCTAAATAATAGTGGTGAATCTTTTATTGAAACAATGAATCTAATCAAAGCAGATAGAGTGTTAACTAGAATTCATCTGCCCCACAGGGACTAGGAGGGGTGGGGGTAGGGTTTTATTGGGGTTCTTCATGGTAAAAAATAAGTTTTGGTAAAGGGAAATGTGTTTGATATTTGCATGACTGAGACCTAAACCTGAAAACTTTGTAACCTTTCCCACGGTGATTCAATAAATAAATAAATTAATTTAAAAAAAAAGTAATGGAAGTGAAAATAAAAATTTTCTATAATACTAAACCAGAGAACTTAATATAAACCAGAAAAACTAATGAGAATAAAAGATAGGGAAGTTAAAACAAATTTTCAAATTTAAAGAAGAAAAATAATGCTTTTATTTAGAAATTATAGAGTATTTATCAGAATACATAAAAAGAAATCCACACTTATGTAAATTGTGGTGAAAGGAACATAAATAATATGATTTAAGTCTGTCAAACTGAGAATAAACTATATTCCTCAGTATAGAGCTCAAATTAATTTATAAAAAATGGTCAGCAGGTACTGGCCCATTGTCTAGTAAAACGTGGAATTTAGACTTTTTATTGTTTTGGGAGGCGGACACTTCCCCAGTAATATTTAAAGATCTGGAGGTCCAGCATACTGTTAGCTCTGGCTGTGCAGGCTTAATGATTTTGGGATTTTGACCGCAGTTTGGAGTGTACTGTGAATACTAGGGTATGGAATTTCTAGGTGGAAGAGGGTATATAGTGGAAGAACTCAAAACTGGGGTCCTTCGCAGCCAGCAATCACTTTAGCTTTCTAAGATCTCTGCCTATGCCCTGTTCCAACTGGACTTTGATCATTGGCTGTAATTTATTCATGTACTGAAAAATAATATTATGCATTTAAAATCTTAATATAGTTCTAAACCAGCATCACTTCAATAAAATTTTTCAAAGTTCTAATGTAGACTGCGTTTTTAATCATTACAGCTTATGATCATTTATCATGTGTCTAATCCCCAAGGGACAATTTTGGTCAAAGGAGAATCACTTCATTGTTAATCAAAAGGCAATTAATAAGTTCATAATTGCTGTGATCACAGTCAAATAATTTTACAATTGGAAAGAACTTTAGTAACTACATTTTTTTCATGGCTGATTTGTTTACCTATCTTTTTTAATATTCCTATTGAATTGGTATTAAATATGTGATATTGATCAGGCAGCAGTGAGATACTGGCCCTGAAGGGTTCAAGACAAGAAGATGACAAATCAGTATGCATAACAAACTCACCTAATAAGACAATAACTCCAAATGCTACTCTGAAAAACATTTTTAAATACCTATCAGGAATTTACAACTACAGTTTAAATATACCTGAAAAAAATGATGAACTTCATAGTCTTATACTCATTCTCACATACTCTATAGTTAAAGACTTTGGAAGAAGTTACTATCATTTTTTTCTATTTCTGTCTAAAAAATTTAGACATATTTTAGCTAATGCTCTTATGCTATGTCCTGTACTGCACTGTACTGCACTGTCCTCCTGTTGTTCATTGATTTGCTCGAGTGGGAACCAGTAATGTCTCACAACAAATTGTGAGGCTTGTTACTGTTTTTGGCATATCGAATATATCACGGGTAGCTTGCCAGGCTTTGTTGTGTGGTAGCTTGCTGGGCTCTCTGAGAGGGGCGGAAAAAATCGAACCTGGGTCAGCCACATGCAAGACAAAAGACCTACCCTCTGTGCTATCGCTCCAGTCCGTGTTATGTCCTATATTTATAAATTATACATATATATATACCTATGGTATCTTTTATGGCCTGTAAGAATTAAATTTTTATGATAAAAATTCTTACCTTCAATTTACATTTTTCAAAATATTTCATCACACTTTTAATAAATTATTAACTGATTCTAAAATTCAATGATAAAATCAAGTAATGTTCAGGGACCAGTGAGATAGTACAGGGGTTACAGTTCTTGCCTTACATTCTGCCAACCCTGGCTCAGATTCCTAGATCCACATATGGGCCACAAGCACTGCCAAGAGTGATCCCTGAGTACAGAGACAGAAATAAGTTCTGAGCACTGCCAGGTGTGTCCTCCCCCAAATAACAATAATTAAATTAAAAATAAGTGACATTTTGTTCAGTATTTATATTCCATGTAATGCAATTAAAGATATATATGTTTAATTTTTGTTCTTTCTGTGGAGTTTGAGTACAAAAATATATGATCAATTTTTCAAGTATACACAGATACAATAAAATTGACAGTGAATTTAGATTTTTAATTGCAGATTGCTTTTTTGCAAAGATAATGGTTGTTAAGCTTTTCAAACTGACATAGGGTCTAATACTATTAGAGGTAGAGGATAGTAAAACAGAGTTTCTGTTTGTTTGCTATATCCTGCAGTCGTCAGGGATTACTCCTTTCTCTGCACGCAAGGTGGTGCTGAAGATGTAACCCAAGTCAATCATAGGCTAGCACCTTAAAAACTGGTGTTTAGTCCTTAAAACTTATTGTTAACCCAACTATGTTGTAACCTGAAATCACGTAATGGTGGACTAAGGTAAAGGATTAAGGACAAGTTCTTAGAGGAGAGTTTTTTCTATGATATCTAAGGATTAACTATTTTACTGATAACTTAATAATCATAAGTATATTCTCCCATCCCAACCAGGCCCGACCCTTCCTAGCTTCCGACATCAGACGAGATTGGGAGCGTTCAGGGTGGTATAGCCATAGACCATAAGTATATTCTCAATCAGTCATGAGTTTTATTATTAATGAGTGTTAAAATATTATCTGGAAGTAAAGAAATACTACTTTTCTCAGTGAGTGAGAAAAGTTTTACATACGTTTTATAAATTTATGTAAAAACATATACCTAGATTAAAATTTGACTTAAATTCTTAGATAATTTAATTTAATTTAATTTAAAAGTGTATGGTTATATTCATTTAATGCTTCCTTCCTGGAGAAGCAACCGTGAGTTCTGGAGGGTGGCTGATGAGATTATCTGGAGCCAGGCTGTTTTCACACGGGAAGCCCCAGAGTGGTGCGGGTGAGAACCCTCCCCGACCCAAGGGACCCAGCCCCGGCAGCATACCTCCACTACCCAACCACCACCATGCTCCAGGCTGCTTTCCAGACACTCAGGCTGAGCCTTACACATGAATGAAGTCCCACGGACCCCAGGTAATGTGGAACGTTGTGACCTTAGACTCTGGGCTTAACGGGACCCAGGAGCAGAGATTCTCTGCCTGCTTCCCCAGTCTCCAGTGACCCAGGGGACACACCCATGAGCCACTCCCTATCAGCCCCAGATAATCTCATCAGCTTCCTCCAAAACTCATGTCTGTTTCTCCCAGAAGGAAGCAGAAAATGAGGCTCCCCTAATCATGCCACCGGAAACCAACCCAGGCTGTTTTCACTGGGGGCACCCCAGAGTGGGGCGGGTGAGAACCCATCCCACCCCAAAGGATCCAGCCCCAGCAGGCGACCTCCAGAGCTCCAGACCGCTATGATGCAACACATCATAAGACACTTCCTATCCATTTTCCAAAATTGCCCCACCATATTTGATGGGGTTCAGACAGTAGGCAGCAAATCATAGTGAAAAAAATATAGATCTCTCTGTCTCTCTCTCTTTATCTCTCTATATACATATATATGAATATATATACATATATATGAATATATATATATATAGCCTCTCTTTCTATATATATATATATGCCTCTCAAAGAGCCAGGCAAGCTACAGAGAGTATCCCACTTGCATAGGCGTAGTCTGGAAAGCTCCCCGTGGTGTATTCCATATGCCAAAAACAGTACAGACAACAGCTCTCATTCCTCTGACCCTGAAAGAGCCTCCATTCGTTGGGAAAGATGAGTAAGGAGAGGTTGCTAAAATCTCAGAACTGGGAGGAATAGAGATGTTACTGGTACCCGCTTGAGTAAATCAACAAACAAGGGGATGACAGTGATGCAGTGATGGTTATATTCAGATATGACCATAGCTTAGGAAAAGCCACATGCAGAAGAATGAATGATATTACTGAATATCAATTTATTCAACTTTTACACATTGGGCAAGTGGTAGCTACATTTATGCTGCATCTGCTATTTGTATTAATTCATTAAATAGATACATTAAATCTCATTTACAGATAATCACTTGGTCACTTGACATCCCGTTACTCATCAATTTGCTCGAGCAGACGACAGTAATGTCTCTAATCCTCCCTTTCACATGTTAGTGTAGCCCAACGGCGTCTGCTAGCTCCAGGAACACTAAGAGCCTCAAACCGTTCATTCAGGGTTTTGGCGAAGAAGTCTGACCATCTAGTAGGTGGGTGGCCATGCATTCTTTTGATGTCTCATGGAATCCAGTTGGTAATGGCTCTAGTCCAGTGGTCATTATCAAATCGCATTATGTGTCTGGCCCATCTTATTTTTGACTCCTTAGCAAATGAGGCAATTCCCTGACTCTCAATTGTCTATGGAGCTCGGAACTCCGGATTCCTTCTCTCACTTGAATGAAGCGTGATACTGCAAGCATAGCTCTTCTGATTCCTCTTTGGGAGATCCAAATAGCGATTTCATTGTGTTTCCGTAGGGTCCAGGTCTCTGAGGCGTATGTTAGCACAATTTACAGATAATAAAAATTCAATTTAGTCATCAAAGTAAGATAATTTATAAAGGAATATAAATTCTGCCAAATATCAGGTCTCCTCAATTCTGATCTGCAAGTATCATCTTATCTGTTTGCAGGGTGAGAAAAAAATCATAAATTTTCAGGAAATTTTAGGTGAAATGTTTGTTTTCTTAATTATTGTATATAGGATAATCACTGTTGTATACAGTGCTGTGCAAGGTACCAGAAAATGCAAGATTTGGACCTGTTACAAGAGACCATTAAAAATACTAACAATACAAGTTTCATAGTAATATGCAATTATAATATAAGAAGATATAACAAAATTCGTGATTCATCACCAATCATTTTATTATTATAATTGCTTTTTAAGAATAATATTATGAATCAGAACATAAAGTTGTCAGCTCCTATTTGTTTATAAAGAATGGAGCATAAAGCAATAGCAAGCAGGTAGGGCATTTGTCTTGCATGCAGCCGACCTGGGTTTGACCCTCTTGGAGAGCCTGGCAAGCTACCAAGAGTATCCCGCCCACACAGCAGAGCCTGGCAAGCTCCCCGTGGTGTATTCAATATGCTAAAAACGGTAACAAGTCTCACAATGGAGATGTTACTGGTCTCTACTTGAGCAAATTGATGAACAATGGGAGGACAGTGCTATAGGATGGTGCTGTTTTAAGTTGAATGCAATGATTTTTTTCCTAACTTTGAATACAAAGCTATTTTACACCCAATGCTATGTGTATTAATTTAAAAATATCATATGGTTCATAAAATGTCTTTTAATGTTATTTTGTATTTCTGTCTTCAAAATATACATAATCAGGATTATTGGATTTCCTGAAATTATCTAACTATATATTTTTCCACAAGTGTTTACATCAATCTAAACACATTAATGACTTTAAGCTCATTAACAGATATGATCCAGAAACTCACAAATGAACCTTGGAAGAGAGCAGCATGCCCCCGAGATGCCTCTGGACCCCAAATATTTAAAATCTTAGAATTCCAGGAGCATGTAGTCAAGGGTCACACAACATCTCACACTATTCATAACAAGCAATATAAAATATATTATTTAACATCAGCCTGTGGGGCAGGCTTGGGTGATGGTGGTAAAATTCAAAATAATGGTGGTAGGAAGCTGTAATGGTGGTGGTATTGGTATTGAAAGATTAATCAATCAACTATTGTGAACAATTTTATGAAGATGAAATTAAAAAATTAAAATATGCAAGTCATCCTATGAGAAATTAAAGTAAAATTAAAGATAAATTAAAGCAAATAATAGTAAAACATACTTTCTTTGTTTCTTGTAACAATAAAACTTAGCAAAACTTCCATTCACGTGATTTTTTTCAGATATTTTATCATTCAATATATACTTGCCTTTCTATCAACTACTTTTGTCCCTGTACAATTTCTTTCATTCATGCTATGTTCTCTATGCACTCAGATCACAAATTTCCCTTAAGTAATCATGTTTTCAGAAGCATGTTGTTTAAGTTATTATTTTATAGTTTGAGTAATATGGTTACAATTTTGCTAACTTATGATTTTGATGAACACCTAAACTGTAACTCACTTTTACCAAAATGTCCTCCTTGCTGCCTAATAATTAATTTTTTTCTGATTTCTGTGGTCTTTTTAGAACATATCAAAATCCACGTAGTCACCATCTGCTTTTAGTACTGATAAAATCAGTTGATGGAATGGTGGTAAATAATGCAGAATGTTTTTAAGACTGCTATTTATTTTTGTTCTTGAGGTCTGTTCCTAAAACTAGCAGATTTGTCCTGGGAATTATGTAGAGAAATAATGGTCAATAGTGCTACATATGACTGTGGGGAGAAGATCTGCAGTCATTCCTTCCCCAATGCAGTATAAGACTATGTGTTGCCTGCCAAGGAGAGTGATGCACCTGTGTGCAGCGTGGGATCACTGTTTTAGCTCTGGGCATCCCAAGACACCCCAGAGCCATCTGGATAACCAGACAAGTGCCAGAGAATTAGCAAATTTGGATACAAACCAAATCAAGCAACTTACTTAAAAGAAAGACCAAACTTCACAATGTTTAAAAGGTGATTTAAAATAAAAGAGATGTGAAATCAAACAAAACCAAATTAAATATGCCACCGAACCTCTTTGTAGTTATATGACTTATGTATTCTTATAATTTAATTTAATGACTTATGTATTCTTATAACAGTGACAAATAATGATATTATGTAATGATAACATCCAAATTAATATTTCGTGAATTTGTCACTCATAACAGAACACTATCTCAAAGTTAAGTCTGATCTAGCAAAAGTTGATACTTAACAATTTTCAAATAAAATATGTAAAATATGTAAATTCCATTCCTAAAGAACTAATCATAACTCCTACTCTCTTAAATGAGTTATAGTGATTTCCCTCTAAATAATCAGTATGAGAAGGAAAGATGGGGAAGAGAAGCTAGTGATGAAACTCAAGAAAATACCACTTCAAGCTAGTTAACTTGATAGTATGTTTTTTGAACTATTACGTTGAAATGGTACAATTCTTCTGTGTTCTTGTTGTCCCCACAATATCTAAAGCCAATTTTATTATTGGCAACTCAAATTTTCTCAAATTTAGGAACATTCTCTAAAACAGTGAAAGTTGAGAAAAAAAAGGAAAGCCTGAAAAAATGTCACTGTTAAAATTCTGAAGCTGATGCCTGTTGTATGATATAATACAAAAAATTTCAACAATTTTTTTTTTCATTTACATGAAATACTAACAAATACAGATAAGGAGATTCTCTTGCCTTTCAGGTACCAAAGTGCTAAGCTCCACCCATTTACTCAGTATTTTACCAGCCTGTTGACAAGTTATAACTCCTCCAGTGTGCTATGCCCCACACTGGAACTATACACCATCCTTATTTGGGGGGCGGTCACACCCGGTGATGCACAGGGGTTACTCCTGGCTCATGAACTCAGGAATTACTCCTGTCAGTGCTCAGGGGACCATATGGGATGCTGGAAATCGAAACCTGGTGGAAGGCAAATTCCCTACCCATTGTGCAATTGTTCCTGCCCCTGCACACTGTCCTAAGTTCTGCAAAACAAGGCCAACTCCCCCTCCACCCACCCATTCCAAACCCAACTTGGGTGGTAGCTTCAATTTCAGACAAACTAGGAAGCAGAAGTATTCACCTGAATTAATGATCTACAACAAAAGTCATGGAAAGATGCCAAGTGCATGTCCTAGAAGAGGATTTCAAGGCAAAGGTCATTAGACGTTATACTGAACCGAACAAGTAAATAACAGTCCCAACAAGGTTAGAAGAAGTATGTGAAAATATTATTCCAAAATAACTGAGCTGAAGAGCACAGTAGAAGAACTGAGAAACACAATAAAGGGGATAGCAGCAGAAGCAGAGAACAGAAACAACGGTCTAAAAATGATCATTAATGATGGTATGCAAATAGTACAAAAGAAGGTAAAAGAATAAAGAAAATGGTGGAAATATCAGAGCTCTCTGGAGCAGCCTGCAGAGAAATAACATTTCAATAATGAGAATTCCAAGAAGACAGTGAAGAGAGATTGGGGACAAAGTTTGGAGAAAATAAAATGATTGCTAAAATTTGCTCAATCTGAGGATTAACATCGTCTCCCAGAGTGATAGTAGAGAAAGCTAAAAAGTTGCAAATCAGAAAAACCTCAATCAGAATAAGTCCAATCAACACTCAGGCCAGAAGTGATCCCTGAGATTAGAGCAAAGAATAAGTCCAAGCAATGCCTGGTGTATATCCAAGATAAGTAAACAACAACAACAAATCCAAAGATATACCATGCTCAAAGAGCAAGAACAGAGACAAAAATTATTTATAAGTGATTCATCATAAAAATCACAACTGAACCTTTTTTGATTGTTTTGTTTGGGGACCACACCAGGTGGTGCTCAGGGGGTTATTCCTGGCTCTGTACTGGAAATTATTTCTGGTAGTGCTTAGGGGACCACATGAGATGCCAGAATGGAACCCCTGTCAACCATGAGCAAGTCAAGAACCCTCTTGCCCTAAAGCTTAACTTTTAAATGAATTCCTGCAGTCAATAATGAGATGTTATGACATACCCAGCACAATTAATGAAATAGACATCCAAACAAAAATAGTCAAACAGTCATTCAAAATTGAAGGTGCAATATAAAATTGGAGCAACCAAAGATAGATAAAGCAGTTTTTGACCACAATACCAGAGCTGTGAGATTAACTTTATATAAAAGATTAATAAAACAAAGACAAAATATAGAAACATCCATATTCTCACAACAGAATGGTGTTAAAATTCCAGTAATTTTTAAAATTTTAGTAATACTGCTTGGAATGTCAATGACCAAAAAAAAAATCACCATTACAAAGGCACAGACGAGATAGCACAGCGGTAGGGCATTCGCCTTACAAGAGGCCAACATGGCCGACCCGAGTTTGATTCCTCCGCCCCTCTTGGAGAGCCTGGCAAGCTACCGAGAGTATTCGATATGCCAGACACAGTAACAACAAAGTCTCCAATGGAGACGTTACTGGGCCCGCTCGATCAAATCGACGATCAACGGGAGGGCCTTTACCTTTACCTTTTTTACAAAGGCACAGAATGGCTAAATCTATCAATATATTGAGCCAAACCTTCTGCCACATAAAAAAGACTCATAAGAACACAGGTTTAAAGTAAATGGCTGGGAACCAGTAACAGGCAAACAGTAGTCTGAAAAATGTATGGATGGCCATAGTAGCTGTAAGTCTGCAGCCTAAAAGTGTTATTATTATTATATTATTATTCTTGCTCATTCCTACTTTTAAAGCAAACAACAACAAGAACACTGAAAATTTATATAAGAACCTCATAAACATTCTACTGACAAAATATCATCACAGTCATCACGATCCTCCCGTTGTTCATCAATTTGCTCGAGCAGGCCAAGTAACATTGTGAAATTTGTTACTGTGTTTGGCATATCGAATACATCATGGGTAGCTTGCCAGGCTCTGCCATGCGGGCGAGATACTCTCGGTAGCTTGCCAGGCTCTCCGAGAGAGGTGGAGGAATCGAACTCGGGTCAGCCATGTTGGCTGCTTGCAAGGCCCTACCGCTGTGCTATTGCTCCAGCCCCCTGACAAAATATAGAAAACTAAGAATAAAGCCAATAAATCTGTACTCTCAAAGGTGTATTATAGATTTTCCCTTACTATTGCTATATGTACCCTCTACCCCTGAAAACAAAAATCACAGCAGTGTAAGATATTTTTGTCAATATCACTGTAGCACTGTCCTCTTGTTGCTTATCGATTTGCTTGAACAGGTACCAGTAATGTCTCATAACAAATTGTGAAACTTGTTGTTACTGATTTTGGCATATCTAATATGTCACGGGTAGCTTGCCAGGCTTTGTCATGTGCGCGAGATACTCTCGGTAGCTTGCCGAGCTCAAAATTTATTTCCTAAATATACTTTAACTTAGCTTATGTTCATGACCTTGAAAAATTCTTTGACATGAAAATTAGTGGGAAAATTAGAATTTAGATCTCTATATCTTCCCATCTCTACGATCGAACTTTGAATACTAGGTAAGTCATAATTGTCAACTACTTCATTTAATGGGTAAAGTGTTCAGTCTAAATGTGTGCTGGAGATATGAAGAGCTTAAAATATGTTTTATCATTTTCAAATACCCAGGTAATTCCAATTTTAACTTCTTCTGTTATTAAATTATCCCACATTATGAAACAAAGGCACAGGAATAAAGGAAGACAATTACAGAAGCCAGCATGATTATGGGGAAAATAAAGTGGACAGAAAACTATGTCAATAAAAAGGGTGGGTTTATTTAGAGTCAGAAGTATATGGAACTAGAAAAGCTAGAGTTTTAACAGAAACGTTTGTAGTGTCAAAAAAAATAATAAAAGAAAATGTCCAGCCAGGTACATTATTACTTTCCACACAGATAATTAACCTCACAGATTTTTCTTTTCACCATCAGATTCCTTCTCCATTTTCATGTGAAGAAAATACAAGTGGTTGGGAATATAGGACAGTTCAACTCACAGAGGAGATACAAGCATGCTAATAATGAAATTGGTTGCTGTCAGGAATCCAGGATTTGAAGTTGGTGATGAGAAGACATGTAGATATAAAGAAATTTGGTCCCACCCCTATAGCATACATCTTGAATCTGTCTGATTTTAGATATTAGCTCTGTCACTAAACTCTATGAGTTTGAACAAATCACTCAAAATTTATAAGCGTGAATCTTTGTGCGCAATGTGAGAAAAATGATACCGACTGCTTCTGAGAGGTGTTGAAAATGTAAAATGAGATACAAATGTGAAACATAGACAGAGCTTATTATAAATGTTGATAATGATGCTGCTCAGGGCTCCATTTAAGGTTTAGAATAGTAGAGCAACTGATGGTCAAGGAAAGAGACTTGGAAGAGAAGGATTAAAAACACAACTGCTAATATTTATTGACTAATATTTTTTGTTTTAAAGGTCAATAGAATAATGCATGTGAAATCGCATTAAAATTAGAATTAAATGAAACTTTTGTTTTATAAATAGCCATATTATTCTGCAATTAATGGTTAAGATATTAGTTTATAACTCATGATAGTGTCTACTAATAATGCTTGTATACATGTTCTATTTGTTTACTCTATATATACAAGAAAAATCATAATGAAGTATAGAACCTCATTTCAGGAAAGAACATAATATAGTACTTGCACATGCTGATTTTTTTATTTTTTTTTTGTTTTTTGGGTCATACCTGGAGATGCACAGGGGTTACTCCTGGCTCTGAACTCAGGAATTACTCCTGGTAGTGCTCAGGGACCATATGGAATGCTGGTAATCGAAACTGGGTTGGCCGCATGCAAGGCAAATGCCTTACCTGCTGTGCTATCACTCCAGCCCCTGATTTTTAATATTATACCTCTAAAGCATTTAATTTCGTAACACAATGTTACTTCAATTGAAAATTTTCTAAACAAGGGGGTGGGGAGATCATACAGCAGATAGAGTGTGCTTGTCTTGCACATGGTTGACTGGGGGTTGATCCCAGCCATCCCATATGGTCCCCTGTGCACTGCCAGGAGTAATTCCTGAGTGAAGAACTAGGCGCAACCTCTGAGTTTTTCCAAGCACAACCCCAAGACAAGCAAACAAAAAAATGAGAAAGAAAATTTCTCAATTTTTTCTTATCTAAACTGAATTGTCCATAACTAAATTAATGATATTCATATACACACATTTAATTTTATCTTCTATCCCTTTGAATTTAAAATTAGATATTAAAAATTTAAGTGTTTTGTTTCCTAATTTACAATGACTCTAAAACTCACTTGTGAACTAGAGACAAAATTTGAAACTAAATATGGACAAGGGGCATGATGACAACTCAGCATGATGGTTTGAATGTGACTACAGAGAATTGGACTTGACTTGTTCTGCTGTTGCTTTTTTGCAATGAAAACTTTCCTTTCTTAACTAAAAATTATTGAATCTATTGAATATTATAAATTATATTATGTATTTGAGATCAAGATATGGTCAATTATTTAAATTCAGAATCCAGTTTCTTAATCAAAAAATAAGTATGCATAATTAGCATGCAAAGCTGCATGCACAAAGACATAAGTCAATAAAAAATATGAGATACAAAAAAGGGTAAGAGACCCGACAACAAGAACTGATTCTTGACTGCAGATTATAGAACATTTTATCAAGCAGTGCCTGAAGTGGTGGAGGGAATGATGTTATAACTGCAGGTGATATAAAGAGAGTGGATGGAAGTCATGGGAACTGTACTGGAGGTAGTGTTAAGTAACTTTCTATGTCATTTCTATTAACATTAGACATTTCTGACTCTACATGTTTGTTTATTGCACTATGTATTCAGAAATGATAATTTTATGAAAGTCACAAACACTTGTCAAGTAAAAAAATGCAAAGGTTGTTTCAAATGACCAATGGTATTCCATGCTCTCAGCGTTTTTAAAAATAAATTTTGGAATAGGCACACAGCTTAAAAAGTTACTGCGTATCCTTTGCATAGTGGAGGCATGTATATAGAGCACCATATAGTCTCTGTAGCACTGACAGAAACTGACCCATGTAACATGCCAGAAGTAGCTCTTGAGAAATGCAAGATGTGGCCCAGAACCACAAATAAATAAACAAATAACGGAATAAATAAAATTCAATTTAGATATGTTCAAATTCTGTCAATTTAAATGATAGTTATAATTTGTATTTCTCTAATTTATTTAGAACACATTTGCTTCTGTTTACCAAGGAAGTTAAGTAATTTATCTAGCCTTCATCTTTATCATGGATAAAGTATATTTTATGGTATTCAATGTGAGTGATAGGAAAATCTGTTGACTGAATTAGAAATTTATTTAAGACAAAATAGTTCGTAAATAATTTCTTTAATATCCAACGAATTGGTGATCACTTGATCACTTGATCACTTGACTTCCCGTTAATTGTCAGCGCCAGTAGCGTCTCCGTTTGTCCCTCTCCCGTGCTAGTGTAGCCCAATGGCATCTGTTCGCTCTAGGAACATGAAGAGCCTCAAACCAATCGTTCATGATCTTGATGAAGAAGTCTGATCATCTGGTATGATTTTTTTTTAACTTTTTGAGTCATACCAGCGATGCTCAGGGGTTACTCCTGGCTCTGCACTCAGGAATTACTCCTGACAGTGCTAAGGGGACCATATGGTATGCCAGGGGTCGAACCCGTGTGCTAGGCAAATGCCCTATACACTGTACTATCCCTCCAGCCCCCAATATTCCATGTTTTAAAAATCAAGTCTTTCATTCTAAACCAAGATGAAACATTTTATTTGACTATTAAAATATTGCAATTAAAATTAATAAATTGCCTCTTAGTTAAATATTTTAAGAAATACTAAGTATAATTAAATTAAACATGTTTCTCAATAAATTTAATAAACTATATTTTTCATTTTACTTAAAAAATAAATAAGCATTTGAGGAGGAAGAACATAAAGTTAATAAACCCATGAAGTTATATTTAACATTATTAAAATCAGAGAATATGAAGGCCACGGAGATATAATTATTTTACAAGTATTTAACTGACACAATTTAGAGTCTAATAATACAAGCTATTCAAGATAAGAACAAAAAGTGAAACATGTTGGCAGCCATACAACTGACAATTTTCATGAAATAGATATTATTTTATGAGATAAATATTGCAAATAAGTACACTATTTTCTTTTAAAACCCTCTCTTGCAAAAAGGAAAAAATATTTTGAAATAAATATTATACTTTTAATCTCTTTTTTTTCTATTTGGGTCACACTCGGTGATGCACAGAGGTTACTCCTGGTTTTGCACTCAGGAATTACTCCTGGAAGTGCTCAGGGAACCATATGGGATGCTGGAATTCGAACCCAGATCGTCCACATGCAAGGCAAACGCCCTACCTGCTGTGTTATTGCTCCAGTTCCTATACTTTTAATCTCTTAAATAAATTTCATGAAGCTTCAGTTTTTTCTCCGACACATTGCTAATGTTGCCTCAATATCTTCATTTTTCTAGGCCTATCATGTTCTTCACACAATCTTATTAAATTCTACAATGAATGACTTGCCAAACAAGATCCTTATACTTCATAAAGCATATTTCAACTTTAACTATCACTTCTCAGCTGCAACTTAGACTTAAGTGGTAGTAATTAGAGGATCACACTTTAAAACCAATAATTTGCAGTCATATAATCACCAGATTGGCAGACTAATTAAAAATATAATTGATATCACTGAGTTGCTTTGTCATTCTAGATAGAAATACAAAGCAGAAGCATTTTTACATTATGATCTGACATTAATATATCTTTTATCCTATGACAGGACAAGAACACTTCCACTCCAGTGTTATCAAAAAGGATAATATGCAAATTTATTTCAAAAGCTTACATATACAGGATTTTATTTTAAAGACAGGACAACAAAAGAATAATCCATTGTCTTACTAAAGTAGAATAATTAGTATGTGGAATATTTTTCCAATGAGATACTATGCAGACATTATTGAGAATATATTAGTTATAAATCACAACGTAGATATATCTCAGACACAAAAATATCTCACAAACATGTCCAAAACAAACAAATACATAGTTGTTAGAGTTCACCCTTGTATGATCCCTTGACAAATAGAGGTTGCTGGGCTACAGGGAGTGCCCTGGTTCCTGACTTCTCTGTTAGCCAGGCTCTTGCCAAGGGAACCTAATACTTCTAAGAATAACACAGATTAATTGGCCTTGATTTGCTGGTGATCATTGGCTTGAGAGATGAGAAGCAGACATCTTTGGTATCAGCAATACTTCAACCTTGCCTTTGCTTTGGTGTATTGAGGTCAGTATTTCAGCAACTTTCCCTAGTGATAACAATACCCTGCCTCCACTCACCACCTTTTCATTGGTGCACATAGGCATTCTCTCAGCTTCTGTTTAATCATTGACTTTCTTAATAAATTCTGTCATATACATCAGTCTATGAACCACGTAGATGGATATGTCTCAGCCATACCGCAAGTAAGTCTTTGAGCATCCACTGCCCTAGACTGACAAATCATCTCTTTCTCCCAGCATTTCTGTCATTATAAGATAACACATAATGTTCTTGTGTTTCATACTATGCTATAGCAAAATTATAGGGAAGATATGACCTTATGAATGCATGTTAAGTTTGAAAGATTTTGAAAAAAAACTAATAATTTTACTTCAATGAAAGATATGCTGAGTTTTATAGAAGGATTAAAGACTAAGAGTGTAAAGGATGAGATACTATATATAGGTGGACTCTGGAATAACACCTAAATGTGGATGAAACTGCATGGCTACTCAATAGAAAAATACATGTATTGTTTTATTTTCTTACAGAATTTATTTTTCACATTGAAAAGCAAGATTTAGCCATGCACACATAAATGTTCTATATGAAGCATGCTACTTCTTTGTATGACTAGTAGGCATGGAGACATGAAACATATGCATGAAACATAATGACAGGGTATTTGCCTTTCATATGACCCTTCTGGTTCAACCCCAGACACTCCACATAGTCCTGAAGTCTGCCAGTTGTGATCCCCAATGCAGAGCCAGGAGTAAGCCCTGAGCACAGCCAAATATGGGTCAAAAGCAGAATACAAAGAGCAGCAATAAAAAATAGAAACCTGTCTATGTATAGGGCTAGATGAAAGAGAGGAGTACAACTTTGGGAATACTTAGTTGTGGATTTACATTCAGAGCAATTGGGAGAGAAGATGTTAAGTTACAATGACAAGCCTTTATTTTTTTAAAATTTAATAATCGGGAAGATTGTACTGGGGCATGTATTTGACTCTAGTTCCATCCTTGGTACCACATGGACCATCAAGTACAGCCAGGTATATCCCTCAGGGTTGCTAAGATTGCCAGCTAACATCTAGATGACTTGCAGTCAACTCATAGGAAGAACAACACCATATCCTAAGCCTTAGAATTCAGTTTCCAGGTAAGGCTGTCTAATAATCAGTTGAAGTGGTCAACGGCCCCCCTGTGAAATACTTGGGAGGCTTACCCTCCAATTAAAAAATGTTAAATATTCCAAAGTTAAAAATGGAAACAACTCAAGGACATGTAACAAAAAGCAGATCAGACTAGTTACACATGTGGACAGGTTGTTGTGTGAAGATAAATTGATTGGCTGCCCTTAATAAGAATGGATCACTTATGTAATCAATTGGTTCTTCAATTCAATTTACTTAATAGCTTTTTCTAAAATTGGCAAAATACCTTTGGCTAGTGAAGAACTCTAAATAATTTTTTCCTGATGGTTGTACTCTATCAGCAAGACAACAACGTGAAATAACTCAATTAAAAATTAGTTTCAAAAATAAAATACATAGCCATTATCCTTTTTTACTTATAATACATATTCATTTATTTACTAAAATTATAAAACCATGAATACCTAAAAGGCATATGCTCTAAACATATGCTTATACTTTCATTTGATTTTTGTTTTGCTTTATTTTTTTAATTGAACCAAAGTGAGATACATTGTTAAAAAATTGTTCATGATTGTGTTTCAGTCATACAAAGTTCTAACACCTGTTTGAAAGACATGTTTTCATTGTCTACTATATATAACACAGACTCTGAGAAGATCATTAGTGAGAATAAAGTACATTAGAAAGGGTTAGTAACGAACAAAGCCACTACATGTATGTTTTGAAAATAGGTATGAATTTTATATTAAGTAAACATTAAGACAGTGTATATTCACCAGTGTATCACCAGTGTATACTTCTTGATATCAATGTCCCCAGTTTGCCTCTCCGTCCTCATCTCAGCCTTCCTTTATGACAGGTGATTTTCCTCTCTCTCTCTCTCTCTCTCTCTCTCTCTTTCTCTCTCTTTCTCTCCCTTTCTTCTCTCTCTTTCTCTTCTCTCTCTCTCTGTCACACACATTTGCAGTGCAGATACTGAAAGACCATCATGTATGCTCTTTTCTTACTTTCAACATTCAATTTTATTTTTATGTTTTATAAATAATAATGTACAAATAATTTAATGTTGTATTTTATTTTAATAGTTTACAGATATTGTTATTAATAATAATCATCATTAAAGATTGCATATTGTTCTGTATGAAAACATAAAATAATTTCTCTCACATTTCCAACTGTCTTAATTTTTACTTAACATAAAATTCATACCTATTTTTCACAACATATATGTACTGGGTTTGTTCATTTTGTCCCTTTCTAATGTATTTCATTCTCACTAATGATCTCCTTCTCAGAGTCTGTGTTATAGTAGAGAATGAAAACATGTCTTTCAAACACAGAATTTACTGTTTTTTCTCCATGATACTTGTTTGGTGGTGGTAATCACTGAATCTACTCTGTACTATGGTTTGATAAACTATTTATTTATTGATAGATCACATAGCATTAATAGGCTATTTTGAGGGTGCTTTTATGTGATTCTATACTTCTTGTATATAGTGACAAAGATTTTAGCTGCATTTCCTGCCTGCTTTTCCTCTAACAACCCTTGACATTGCTACTCTCTACCACACTTCAACCACCCCACGTAACACATTTATTTTATCCACTGCTAATTCAACTGCAGAATTGCTGCTATTAATAATATTGACAACTATACAATGTTTTCTGTATATATTAAGAGCTTTTCTATTATTTATGCAATTCAGTTCTCTCAATTACCCAATTAAGTAAGCTGTACTATTTCCATTTTGCAATTTGGTAAACAAAACACAAATGGAAAAGAAACAGAGTGGAATAAACAGATTTCAGCTTCTCATTACAGTTTACCAGACCTAAGACACACTCTTTAAATAGTAGACAATATGATAAAATATCACTAATCTTAGACAAAGTTTCTTAGCTTGGTTAGCGGTGCATAATTATTCAAGAATGTAATTTTCAAAATATAATGTTATTGAGGAGTCTGAGAGATAGTACAGGAGGTAAGGAACTTGCCTTGCATGTGGTTTCAGTTGCCATAACCCTAGTTAATTTCCCTTGCACCACATAAGATTCCCTGAGCACCACCAGAGATTATTAGTGAGCACAGAGTCAGAAATAGGGTTTGGCCACTACTTGAAAAACAAATTTCCACATACAGAAAGATCTGTGCACGTTTTCATAAATTTCTATGAAATGGATATTATTCCTTTAGACCAAGCAAAAGAATATTACCACCAAGTGCTCTGTAAACTTCTCATGTTCCTTCTAATCCCTCACCTCATGGGAAGTGGGAACAGTATAGTAAAATTTGAGACAGAAGAGTAATGAAAGAGACTTTAATCAGAAACGCTTGCCACAGATTGCGCAGTACAGGCAGATTGTGGCGCTAATCATTCTACGGGGCAGTGTTATGCTGAAGAGGTGGCATGTATTTCACTTTATATACCGCAGAGCATAGAGATGAAGTTAACTTAATAATGTTTAAAGGGTTTACAAGCGTCTAAAAGTCTAACTCAAATAATACCTGACTCTGGGGTCTAAGGTTGAATGGTTGCATACTATAGCATGTTATTTGTTATCCATTAGTGTTGTTAAAAGTCCCAATATGTCCCTAAAGACTAGCCACCAAAGAATTGTATATAATGTATACCACAGAGTACAACAAGCTCACATTCTTCATGGGAATTGTAATTTGAGCACAATCAGAATCAATGTAGGAGACGGATACATGTTTCTGGATAAAGGTCAAAATTGTCAATAATAATGAGAATGGAGACCAATAGTAATATTTTTTAGAAAAATTAAAATTATTGTCACAAGAGAATTTCTTAAAATTAAATTATGGTTCGATAGTTGGATGCTTGTATATATATATTTTTTTCCATCCCCCATTTAGATGCCAAGTTGCCCTTCATTTATCACTGCTTGTGCTTTGATTCAATTATGTTTGACAAGATTGATTTCTTAAAGGTACAGAGAGGACTGGTTGAGACTATATACTTCTATTAAAGTTAAAGATCTCTAATAAAAAATATATAAAATGTAGAAAAATGTCGTTTCATGTCATTGCTCACAGGTTTCATTGTGAAACAGCAATAGTCTTGTTAAAATGACTTTATGTCTGTTTCCATTGATGGAATGAAAAAGAGGTGTGTATATGTTTGTGTGCATATTTGTGTATGTGTGTATTTGAAAAGAGAGCAAATATACACAAAAACTTAGAGATGGTATGGAGTTTAGTTTCAAAAATCATTGAATAGTGTGCATTATATACTCAAAGCAGAGGTGACCAAATTAATTTGGCCAACATCTTCTGTTCATTAAAAAATAACTACTCAGGAGTCAGATATACATGGGTTAAGACATTTTCCTTGTATGTTCCCAATACCAGTTTAATTCCCGTACTATATGTAGTCTACTGCGCACTGCCAAAAATCACTGTGCACTTGAACAAAAAGCCAAAAAAAAATACTGAGCCACCTCTAGTATGGCCCCCATATAAAAAATATACTCAGTGCTGCTCTAAAAATACACTCTTTTAATAAGACAAATAAACAAACAAAAAACCATGAAACTCCCACTGGTTGTTACTGCATCCTTAGTTTATTTGAGGACCCCTGGGGAGGTGGTATCACTCACATTGGTAAATACTGCTTTAGACTGCATGCTGTATTCACAGATTAAAAGGGTTCTTTTTAGATCACAGTAAAGGGAAAAATGAGAGAGCATATCCTTTCTATATCCTTTCTATATAAGATAGTAACTAGAATGAGAGATAAAGTTACAAGAAATAAAATTAAGACCCCAAAATTATGAGTCAAACTGACATTTTTATCAAGAATAAAACACCTGGGTTAGTTCCATCCAGTTAAGAAAGATGTAGAGCTTTCCTGGAAATATGGATAAGGGGCTGGCCTTAAAAAATTAAATAAGGGAGAATGAAGATAGCGAGAAAGAAAGAAAATGCTCTCAAGAAAATCCCTGTACAGCAGTGAGTGTACCAGAAGGCCAGCGAGATCAACCACACATATGTCTTGAGGAAACATGTTGGGAGAAAGGCATGAGTGGGTTTTATTCCAGGGTCAGTACAAAGCCTCTGATGCTCACAGTGTTGAGACCTGAGGACTTGTGCTTAATATAGTGCTGCTGGTAGATGTGTAGCAAGAGGGATCAAGAGGATCAAGATCTGAGATAGAGAACAAAGGAGGAGTACATTTTATAGACTGGCAAGTCAATGGCTCCAAGGAGTTTTGTGAGACTTATTTAAAAACAGCTAACTGTGAATTTACTGTCTTATCAAGTATTTTCCACATATATATGTACGTATATGTGCATATATTTAATTTTTAATAGAATCATGGTGGGATACACAGTTACAAATTTGTTAATGATTGTCAGTCCTATAATGTTTCAACATCAGTCCCTTCATCCCGTACATTTTCCACCACCAGTGTCCCCAGTTTCCCTCTCCTGTCCCCTACCCCATTTGTCTCTATGGCAGGCACTTCTCTCTCTCTCTCTCTCTCTCTCTCTCTCTCTCTCTCTCTCTCTCTCTCTCTCTCGTGCGCATGCTTTTAAAATATATTTAACTAAAGAAATGTTCATATGTGTATATGTGCATTAAAAGTAGTACAGATTAGCATTTTTTTAGAAAAAAATCTTCAGACACAAATTTAGCACTAAATCTGTTAATGACTTAAATGTGAGACCAAAAACCATAGTATGCCTTAAAGAGTAATTTTCTTGATATTAATCTTAATATCGATTTATTTTTTTTTCTTTTGGGGCCAACCTGGTAATAGTCTGGGCTTACATCTGGCTCTGTGCTCAAGGATTATTTCTGGGTGACTTAGGGGTTCAAATGGGGTGCCAGGAACCAAAGTTGGAGTGGCAGCATGCCAGGTGGTACCTGAAAATAGTGAGTGTAAAGTTTTTTAAATGGCAGCTTCTGAATCGTAGGGTTATTATTCCCACATTTGTAGGCAAACAATTTTGCTCCAGGCTCTTATTTGAAAGGACAAAGGAGGACCAGAGAGATAGTATAACCCTTATCCAGGTCAGCTAACCCTGATGCTCCATATGTTTCCCAGAGCTCAAGCCTGCCAGCATTGTACCCTGAAAAAGAGCCACGAGTAAGCCCTGATAACAACAGGAGAATCCCCAAAAGAACAATAAATAAGGGGGACAAAGGTAGCCTAATTATACAGTGATTTCTACTAATTCTAAACATTTCATTAAACAGTAAACACCCTACCTTTAGCAAATGGAGATAAAAATAATAGCTAAAATAGAATGCATGGGGGTCAACTTAGTGTACAACAGCCCTGGTCCAGATACACAGCAGTGAGTCCCGGAAGATACCACAGAGCCCGGAGATCGCTCCGGTACCTATATCTAGCCAATAGCACCGGAGGACCCCAGATGGAGCAGGTGCAGTCTCCCCGCCTACTCCAGATGGAATCCCAGTGACCAATAGCGTCCACAAGCAAGGCCCAGGTGTGAGGGCTCCAGGAATAAATCGCCATGCCACATGGCAGCAGAGGCGCTAGGCTGTCCCTCCCTGGCTCCCCACGTGCTCGTAGGCCTGGTTATCATACCCACAATGTCCCTCTGGGTGCCATCTTAGCACACCAACAGCCCTGGTCCAGAAACGCCCAACTGAATCCCAAAATGGATTAGTGACCTACAGAAATTTCCCTGGAACCCAACCATTTACAGTCGAGGGTTCCAGAAGTGTGTGGCTGTGGCACCCAAGAACCTCAAAGTGAGCAATGAACAATAAAGAATCTAGCATCTGCCCCTGGCAGGAAGGCTTAAATGGTGGTTAGAAAATTTGAGTAAAATATAATTCCCAAAATTAGAGAGAGAGTAGTGGGGAAATTACCTGCCATGGAGGCAGGGTGAGGACTGGGATGGGGCTGGTGGTATACTGGGGACACTAGTGGTGGAAAGTGCACTGGTGGAGTGAAGGGTGTTCTACCATTGTACAGCTGAATCTCGAATATGAAAGCTTTGTAACTGTATCTCATAGTGATTCAATTAAAAAAGTAATGTGGAGTACATCCCCAATCAGCTTAATCAATGGCGAAATAAATAGTAGTACTCCTAATTAAAAAAGAAATAATATTTACTATGTATCTTAATAGTAAACTCCAAATGACATATCACCATCATAACAATTTAGGCTTTATGCATAGCACAGAAGTAGGGCGTTTGCTTTGCAAGCTGCTGGCCCAGCTGAGCCAGGTTCGTGCTCTCTGAGATGGACGGAGGGATTGAACCTGGGTCTTCCACGTGCACAGCAAATTCTCTACCCTCTCTGTTATCACTCTGGCCCATATTAGAAATAAGCTAAAAAATAAGATTTAATTTTAAAAAATGCAATTGCAAGGACAGGAGATAGTGCTGTATTAAGTTTTGATCCTTAGCACCATGTGGTCTTGTGAGCATTGTCTGAAAGTCCCCAAGCAAGATTGGATACATTCCTGGAGGCTCCTGGAACCTCCCAATACAGCCTAAGTAATCCCTGGCACCACAGGATCTGAACAGCTCAGCATTGTCAGACCCTGACTGGCCAAGAATTGTCAGTGGCAACACCGGGAATCCTAAACACACGTGGCAGTCCCCCACCTCCATGTCGATAGAAAATAGAATAGCAGATATGGGACAGAACACAGGAATCTTATCATTAAACATACGGTACCATTAAAAATATGGTACCATTATCTAACAAATTTGATAGAAAGTTTTGTTTGATTTAATTCTCTTATCCTGGATTGAATCACTGGTGATGAAATAGTCCAAGGATTTTGAATGCTGTATCTATTTAAATGAAATTGATAATATTGAAGCTCAACATGATATCACCAGAACTCAATGTTGAATAATCAAATTCTTAAATACCTTTATTATTTCTAGATATTGAGAAAAATAGTTTACCTGTGTTTGACATTTGGAAAGGTCAAGACCAAGTTTTACTGTTTTGTTTCAGATTTTATTTTAGGCGTTCCAAGCCGCTCTCTTCCTCCTGCGCAGCTCGGGTGCTAGGTTATTTGTCAGGTTGACTTCTCGACCTAGGTACACATAGCTGTTGCATTTGGAGATGGTCGTTCCATTGAGAGCGAATGGGGCATCAGGAACGAGGCTGTTTTTCATAAACATTGTCTTCGTAAGATTCAGCTGTAGTCCGACATTTCCACATTCACGGTCGAAGTCGGCCAGCGTTTGTGCCGCTTGGCTGATGTTTGGTGTTATTGAAACAATATCATCAGCAAAGCAGAGGTGGTGTAGTTGCCGACCATCTATCTTCACTCCCATTCCTTCCCATTCCAGTCGTTTCATGATGTTCTCGAGGGTGGCACTGAAGAGTTTTGGTGAAATGGTACCACCCTGCCGAACCTCTCTCTTACATCGATCATTAATTCTTTGCAGAATGGTGAGATCCTGGTAGTGAATCCGCAGTACAGCTCACGGAGGATCTTGATGTATTGAGCTTGAATGCCCTGATTGGCTAGGGCTTCATTGACTGCTTCCGTCTCAACAGAATCAAAGGCCTTCTTTAAATCAATGAACGTTAGACAGAGTGGCATCTTGAACTCCTGAGAAACCTCAATGAGCTTGGTTATCATGTGGATATGTCGATGGTGCTGAATCCTTTGCAGAACCCGCCTTGCTTGCATGGTTATCCTTCATCTAGTGTTCTGTCAATCCTATTTAGGATGACTCGAGTGAACAACTTGTAGATGACAGACAATTTGCATATCAGGCAATAGTTGCCAATGTCATGAATGTCTCCCTTCTTGAACAGTAGTACAGTCCTGCTGGTTTTCCATTGGGACGGAACCTTGCATTCAGACAGGTAGCGTGTGAAGAGCCAAGCCAGTGTATTGATGAGTACTGACAGCAGGTTCTTCAGGTGTTCAGGTTGACCTTGTTTGGGCCGGGTGCTGTTCATTTCTTTACTGACAAAATGGCGTGTCGGATTTCGGAAGGGAGTGTCCTTCAAGAGCATAGAAGAAATAGCAAAGAGGATGAAGAACCTCCGGCTCCAGGCACATCTCTTTGATTCCACTGTTCTTCCTGCATTAACATATGCATCAGAGACCTGGGCCCTATGCAAACAAGATGAGAATGCTATTCAGGTCTCCCAAAGAGGAATTGAAAGAGCTATGCTTGGAATAGCTCTTTTGGACAAACTGGCAGGCTGCGGAATGTAACCTGCCCACACGGCAAATTCTGGCAAACTCCCCATGGCGTACCCAATATGCCAAATACCAGTAACAATGATGGGCCTCATTCTCCTAAAGAACCTTGAATATAGCACTTTCTTAAAAATCTCAAGGCTAGGATGAAGAAGACGTTACTGGGGCCTGCTCGAGGCAATCGACGAATAACAGGATGGCTGTGATTCATCGTGATTCATGATACTTGGAATACCACGTTTCACTCAAATGAGAGAAAAAAATCCAGAGTTCTGATATCTGTCAAGGATCAAAAATCAGGGACGCTCTCTCATTTGCCAAGGTGTCAAAAATCAGATGGGCTGGCCACGTAATGAGATTTAAAGACGACTGCTGGACTAGAGCTGTTACCAACTGGATTCCACGGGATGTCAAAAGACAGCGTGGCCGCCCACCACCAGATGGTCAGACTTCTTCATCAAGATCATAAACGATTGGTTTGAGGCTCTTCATGTTCCTAGAGTGAACAGACGCCATTGGGCCACACTCGCATGGGACAGGGACAAATGGAGACGTTACTGGCACCCACTCGAGCAAATCAACGATTAACAGGAAGTTAAGTGATTAAGTGATTTATTTTAGGCACTGTGTTTTATAATACTCTTAGTGGTACTTTCCTGAATAAAAACTTTTTAACATCACATTCTCCACCAGAAATTTTTTCTTCCCTTCCCCATTGTAACCTCCCCAGTGTAACCACAACCTATCTTTTCTGAACCCAGCTGTGCTACGCTTCCTACTGAAGATCAGGATTTAGTTTCTCTTTCCTTTGGGCATTTGTTATTTCCTGCATTGTTTCATTTTGTTTTTGTTTTTATATCTCCCATACGAAGGGGTTCATTAGTATGTCTCCTTCTCTATCTGACTAACTTCATTAAGGTTGATATACTCTAGATTGATTCATGTATTTGCAAATTACATGATTTTGACTTTCCTTATAGCCAAATAATATTCTATTATGTGGCATAGCATAGCTGTTTTATTGTTGTCTTTAATCCACCATATCATAGAAAGTTGGAGTGTTTTTTAATTTATTTTAATTTAATTAATTTAATTTAATTTTTTTTAATTTTAATTTATTTTTATCCAGTTTTATTAATGAGTTATATTTTACATATTTAAATTTATCTCAAATGAGAATACCCGCAGGCATTTATCGTAACACGTGTGAGTACCTTATTAAAGTAAAAGCATAATAATGACCCATGTGTCTGTGATCTCCATTCATTCTCTGAATAACTCCAGAAAGTGAAAGGAATACTGAAAATTAAGATAAAGAATTTAGGAAGATTAAATGAGAACTTCTTTTTTTTTTCTTTTTGGGTCACACCTCACGATGCACAGGGGTTATCCTGGCTCCTGCAACTCAGGAATTACTCCTGGCAGTACTCGGGGGACCATATGGGATGCTGGGAATTGAACTCGGGTTGGCCGTGTGCAAGGCAAATGACCTTACCCACTGTGCTATCACTCCAGCCCCAAATGAGAGCTTCTTTCTGCTATGGTTTCTCTAAATCAACCTAGCTGTTAAGTTAGATTGTCTCTATATGGCTTATTTTTTTTCAGAAACAGTCATTCCAATGCAAAACCAGAAGTGGATACTCTCCAGAGTATATTGTGTTCTGAAATGGTTGGTTAATCTCTAGCACATTAGCCATAGGCAACTCATTTCTGCATTTGTCTGATTATTTTCCACCAAGAAAAGGAAAAGAATGGATAATGTAATCAACATTCACTTTCCATGAACTTTTTTTTTATTGCTAAAAATGTCTACTGCTTGAAGAAATTTTTAGCAAAACACATTAACCATATAGTTGTCTCCTTTCCTATGTTACAATGTACTAATTCTTGCTTTAAATGGTTTTTATTTCTAAGCAACTTCTTCTGACATAAATTGAATCTATTTCTGGTTTATTTAAGGTCTTCACAGATGAGAACTATGTGGGCCATAGGGATCTTTATAGGTCTTAATACCAGTCCTGAAAATAACCTCTGGTGATCACACACAGCCAGGAAAGACAAATTTTGAAACTTGTTCTCATCGTACGTAGTTGGCTGAAAAGCAGAATTCTGAATTTGTGTGAAGTAAAAAATACCCATAAAGCAATCATTGGGCATTTACTACCATTATTAGCTGAGTGATGGACTCAATGCTAAGTATCTTATAACTGAATTTAATGTCATTTTAATGCTTCCTATTCTTGTATGATTGTTGGGCTAGAGCGATAGCACAGTGGTAAGGCATTTGCCTTGCACACAGCCGGCCGGGCCGAGCCTCTGCCCCTCTCGGAGAGTCTGGCAAGCTACTGAGAGTATCTTGCCTGCATGGCAAAGCCAGGCAAGCTACCCATTACGTATTCAATGTGCCAAACACAGTAACAACAAATCTCACGATGGAGATGTTACTGGGCCCGCTTGAGCAAATCGATGAACAATGGGAGGACAGTGACAGTGACATTGCTATTAATAGCTTTGGCAAATAATCATTTGCCATCATTTTTAATGATGTCATAAAATTCTGGTTTATTTTAAAGATGGAATGGGAGAGAAATAGAGCCTGCACCAGATCCAGTGCACACCTGTGATGCTCAAGACTTTCTTCTGATTCTGTACACAGGGACCAGCTGGGGTTCTGGAAAACAAACCGTGGTCATTATATTACCTCTCAGCTACATTATTTTCATATGCTTTTTTTTCTGATGAAAACTTAAGCAAGACCTTGAATTATATGAGTTTTGGGGCTGCTGTGAAATGCTACAATAGCTCCAACAATAAAGTAGCCTAGTTCTATCATACACAGAAATCTTTAGCACTTCAGATCTGCCAAATTAACTTATTATTCCAAAATAAATTCAATTCTAAGTTTTTATAAAAATATCCATTTTCCAATAGATTAGATAATAAAATTAAAATGAGACTTTACTTCATAAAACATATATAAGAGAAAAATCTGAAATTATCCCTCTTATACAGTAAAATGTGAAAAATGATGTTTTATCACAGAAAGTTATCCTTATAACACAATTACTTTATTATTCTATAGAAGAAACATTGGAAATTTCAAGGTTTCAGTGAACTCAAAATATCTAAAATACAAATTTTTAAAAAATAATAGAAAATTATATAGCATATTTAGTCTTTACATTGACTAGTCTTAAATTGCTTGGTTGGTTTCTTTGTAATAAAATGGAGCACTCTGGTTCTAAATTTTCCTTATAAACAATCACAGACAAAATAATTCTGCAAACAATATTAGAGTGAGAATAAATGGATGAGAACATAGAAAAGCAGTTTTTTTTATTTTTGTCTCAGTTTTTTAATGGTTAAGATTAAGAGAATTGCAATGCTTTTTCTTACCAATCCTGAGTAATCAACAGACTCTTCAATGGCAAACGAATAAGTTAAGTTTAAACTCCAGTTGTAACTACGCCAACCTCCACTCTTGCTGATAAGCCAGATGGTAACTCATAATTCAAAGCAAGACTACATAATTGAAAGATTACATGTTTTGGAGAATATTGACCTTGGTTCCAGTTCTTGTGTTTTCATCTCTAATATGATTATAACAGTGCTTTGTTTCAAAACTCTAAAGAGAGAAAGCACATAAAACTAGTCATTATAGAGCTAAAACTCTAACTGGGATTTTGACTAACCTTCCCTACCAAAAAAAAAAGTTGATTACTATGAAGTTTCTGCTGTAATGAAAAAATGTCACTGGCCACAGCCTGAGCTCTGTAAACCCAAGCATCTTACTCTGTTACATCAAGGAGAGTGAGTTTCTTTTTTAATTTATGAAGTTTCTCAGTTTTTAATTCTGACGTATTATGAAAATAGCATAGTCTATAAGCATCAATATCCTTGATAATATGAAATTTCTCATATCACACCTGAGTGATAGTATAGTGGGTAGAACATTTGACTGCATGTGGCAAACCTTGGTTGGAACCAGAATCCCAGGTGGTCCCCCTACCTGGTATGATCTCTGAATGCAAAGCCAGGAGTAAGTCCAGGTGTGGACACCACCACTCCCTCCCCAAATCCTCAGACGTCCCCTTACACAAGGGCTAGTTATTTTTTCATGTTCCTATTTTATAACGAATATGATCAGATTGTAAATTGTATTTCCTTCTGCCTTATAAGCTTAACTATTATATATGTATATGTCTGTATACATTGTGTATATATATGTATATATACACACATACATATATATGCAGTCATTTGTTAGACCTTTTACAAGCAGATATTGTTCAATTATCTGTCATGGGTTAAGACTTTAATATATCACCTTCATGAAGCTGAAGATGAAGCACTTCAAATTAGAAACTACTTGGGAAAAATTCATTTTTGAAATTTTATCAGTACCTAAGGTTATGCTCCACAACATAATTGACTCAGTGTGTGTCGCAATGTGGTTAATGGATTTAGCTCACAGAAGCTGATACATTTTAACAACTTTCACTCAGAGTTTAAAAACTAGAAGGACAATTGATTTACTAATATAAAGATATTATCACCAGAGCCCAAGTTAGAAGACTTTTCTTTTACTCTGGGGAAATATGATTATGTGTAAACTCAGAACAGAAATTTCTGTAAATTAAATTATCTTCTCTGCTTTGTGATGTAGAACTCAGATGGCAGCGTCCCTTCCTGGAATATCCTGTTGTTCACTTTTTGTTGAATCTCTGTTTTAAGTATTCAGGATGCAAGTCCACGTAAATTTTTAAAAAATAAAATTTTGAATAATCTTGAGTAATTTTAGGATCTAGAATGTGTTACTATGATATATTCATTTCATGCAATATGAGTGCCATCATATTAGTAGTAGTTAGCAATTTCTTTTATGCTATAATAAGTTCTTATATGTGGTTGGAATAAGATATTAGCAAGTTCATAATTAAATTCCCAGTAACTGTAATATTAACAATACAATAATATAATTTATAATTGCCATGTTGTGTTAACATATCAAGGAATATATAACTCCTAATTTCAAGGGTGCTTCCTTAAACTAAATCTTTCCCATTGCCCCACTTACCACACTAGGTCAATCAAATTCAGTTCTCTGTTTTCACAGTTTAGTTTGTTTTGGATTTTGATAGTACTTTGTAGGTACTATCACACAGTTACTCTCTGACATGTCACTTATGGGCTGGAGGGAGGGATAGCACAGCAAGTAGGGCATTTGCCTTGCACAAAGCTGACCTGGCTTTGATTCCTCCACCCCTCTCAGAGAGACTTACTAACTACTGAGTGTATCCCGCCCACAAGGCAGAGTCTGGCTAACTCCCTGTAGCATATTCGATATGCCAAAAACAGTAACAACAAATCTCAAAATGGAGACATCACTGGTGCCTGCTAGAGCAAATTGATGAACAATGGGAGGACAGTGCTACCGTGCATGTCACTTATGATAATCTCCTCAAGTTCTATTGTTTCAAATAGAATTTTTTTCTTTCTCGTGAATGAGCAATATTCCATTATATATCAGTATATAGCACTGTCCTCCCATTGTTCATTGATTTGCTTGAGCAAGCCCAGTAACGTCTCCATGGTGAGATTTGTTGTTACTGTGCTTGGCATATTGAATACGTCACGGGTAGCTTGCTAGGCTCTGCCGTGCAGGTGAAATACTCTCGGTAGCTTGCTGGGGTCTCCAAGAGGGATGGAGGAATCAAACCCAGGTACATTTGAAAGTAACCCAGAATCGTCATTGTCACTGTCACTGTCTTCCAGTTGTTCATCAATTTGCTCAAGCGGGCCCAGTAACATTGTGAGACTTATTACTGTATTTGGCACATCAAACACATCACAGGGAGCTAGCCAGGCTTTGCCATGCCAGCGAGTAACTCTCGGGAGCTTGCCGGGCTCTTCGAGAGGGGCAAAGGAATCAAACTCAGGTCAGCCGCACAAGCCAAATGCCCTACCACTATGCTATAGCTCTAGCTCCATATCAATATATATGCATATATAATTCTGTTTTTTTTAAAGTTACTATTACTAAAAGTAGGTATTGTGCACTTAAAAACTTTTTTATAGGTTATTACTTAAAGTTATTTTATTTCCTTAAGTTATTTATTTTTTTTCCTGGTTTGATGCTCAACAATGACTCCAGGATGAAAATAGAGAGAGCTCTATCTCTTCTTAGTGGAAAGTCTGAAGCTTCAGGACTTCAGCACCATAACACCTACAATCTAGCTTTATAGTTCTTATTGTTTTATATGTATCATCTTATAGTCAGATATAATAATATACTTACTTGAACATAGCCAGTATTATGAATTGATGAATCACTTATACTACAATTGCATTTTCAATGCAATTTTAATTGTTTTCAATGCAATTTCAACTTTCAATGCAAATTTCAATTGCATTTTCTTTCTTTTTTCTTTTTCGATCACATCTGGTGATGCACAGGGGTTACTCCTGGCTCTTCACTCAGAAATTACTCCTGGCAGTGCTTAGGGCCCCCTATGGGATGCTGGGAATGGAATCGGGTTGGCCGCGTGCAAGGCAAACGCCCTACCTGCTGTGCTATCACTCCAGCCCATCAATTGCATTTTCAATAATTGTGATAATACGCTTATAAAAAAACAATCTGTTACACCAATCTATTACACCAATTTTGAGCTCTAATTCTTGTCATTTTTAAGTACCAAATCAATCTTTTCCAACCTGGGAGATAAAATATTTGTGCCAACCTCCCTACAACTAAAGAGGGTTCTGAAATGATTCAGAGGTGTGGAAATAGCTTCACCAGGAAATGTCTTCTAGCTATAACTCCACTCAGTCACTCAGAGACCCCCCCCCCCCCAGTCATGATAACCAACTCTGGGTCCTGTTACTGTATATGTGGACTGCCAAAAATATCCTATTTGCTCTGTGATGGTCTCTGGCTTTTTACTTGGATGGGTTTAAATTGTAAGGCATAGCTCATATAAACATGTAAAATTTTGCAAAAGACTGTATCTTTGAACTTGTGATGTGGTGTAAACTATAGCCTTAAACAGGGAGCAGTCCTAGGTTCTTAATTTTATTTGTTCCCTTATCAGACGACTGCACAAATAAAATTCGATTTCATTAATTTTATTTCTATGTGTTTTTTTAAATTTCCAAATGATCTTCATGTTTCCCCACATCAATATGTTTCTGAAAGTTCTGATGAAATTAAAGCAGTTCTTTTTTGGCTAATCCTAGAAAGCCCTCTACAAAGACAGTAAGGTTCTCTTTATTCCAAGAGTGCCTGAAGTTTCTGCTTACATGATAATGAACTGCATAAGAACCAACCACTTTCACAATTTTTATTAACACTGAAGGTATCCTGAGATATCTGATGCTTGACCTTTGAACATCTCAGAAGATACAAATTTTTATCCCCAGACTAAGAAAGGGATTGCCGGTGGGAATAGTAAGGATAAGAAAGGAATTCATTTTTCCTGTTTCAGGTATCGTATTCACATTCAAAGCACTTTCTAACACATTTACTTTCAGAAATCTTCACTTGTTTCCCAAGGGGCAGGTAAGTGTTTTTATCCCAATTTTACAGATGAAAAACTTGAAACCCAAGGTTAAGTGACTTGCTTGCAGCAGCACTGGGAGCCAATGTCAAGATCAGACTTCCAGCAGCAGCGTTTGATTGCTCAGGCCACTCCACCACAAATCTTTCTAAGTATAACACGAACATTTAGAAAATGATTTTAACTGTTCTTAGAAATACAAACTTTCTGAACTGTATTCCAGGTCAGAAAAATAGAATTTCCAAATGACTGAAAACATAGAGACGAAAGTGATACCTATTATAATAAACTGAAATGACTACTATTGAAAATGATTTTGTAGTTTAATTCATCGCTTATATTTTCATGTGTTTATTAAACTAATGTTATTTTGATAACTAATGTGATAATCAACAGATAATCGTCTGAAATTTTTTTCAAAAATTTATCAAATGAGACTATAAGTCAAATAAGAATGTTACATATGTTTAAAGAAACTGTAAGACAGACATCATGTTAAATGAAGTAAGCCAGATGGACAAGCACAGGATGACATCATTTATATGTGGTATTTAAAATTACTGGACGAGAGTATGCAGGATAGAAGAAGCGTGCTGAATGAAGACTATAGATGGAACACAATGGCCATTCAATACATCTATTGCAAACCACAACACCCTAAAGATAAGAGAGAGCAAAAGGGATGCCCTGCCACAGAGGCAGGGCGGGCGGGTGGGGATATGGAATGGGGGGTGGGGGTGGGAGGGTTACTGGGATCATCGGTGGTGGAGAATGGGCACTGGTGGACGGATGGTTACTCGATCATTGTATAAGTGAAACCCAAGCACAAAAGTTTGTAAGTCTACAACTGTACCTCATGGTGTTTCACTAATAAAAATTAAAAAAAAAATGGATGTGCAGATCAACCTTGGTCCCAGAGTAAAGAAAGGAGAAGGAAAGAATAAATGGAAGGGAATGGGAGAAGAAGCAGATGGGAAATATTGGGTGTCAGGTCAACGGATTAAGATACAAAGGTGGTGTTAAGGAATGATAAAGCCAAACATACAAATCATAGAATAGATCCAAACTTTAACAACTAAACTTAGAAAGTTCCCTGTCAAGAAGCTAGGCTGGAGAAAGGGGGTTCGGTAAATATTGAAGGGAGAAAAGCTGGGAACATTTTTTAATAGAAAAAATCTCAGTGAAATTAACACTTCATCAAGAATATTCTATCTAGATAGACTATCAGTCAGAATTGAACAGAGCCTTATAGATCAACAGCACCTTGGAAAATGTATAATCTTGAAAACAGTTTTACATGAAGCACTGAAAGAACTTCATATATATATATACATATATATATCATTTTATCATGTTATCTCATTCATCATCAATTTACTATAGTGGGCACCAGTAACATCTCTATTCCTCCCAGCCCTGAGATTTTAACAGCCTCTTCTTACTCGTCTTTTCCCAATGATTGGAGGCTCTTTCAGGGTCAGGGGAATGAGACCTGTTGTCGTTACTGTATTTGGCGTATCGAATACGCCACGGGGAGCTTTCCAGGCTCTGCTGTGCGGGTGGGATATTCTCTGTAGTTTGCTGGGCTCTCCCAGAGGCATAGACTGGATCCCATCAGATATGGCATAGTAACCATGGAAAATGGGTAGGGATAGTATTATAATGTGTCGCATGGCCACTTCTTGGTGTGTGGTCCGGAAGGTGTCCTGGAGCGTGGCGGTGGTTGGGAAGTGGAGGTTGGCTGCCAGGGCTGGGTCTCTTGGGGTGAGGAGGGCTCTCACACACCCCACAACCTGGCATGGAGTATGTTGGCATGGTTCTGGGGGCCTCCTTTTACACTCCTGTCTGGGAGGAGCATCCCTATGTTCTGGAGGGTTTAGAGATTATCTGATGCCGCCAGGGTGTGGTTTATGGATGTGATCCCTGAGTCACTGGAGATAGGGGAAGCAGTGAAGGACTCCAAGCCAGGCTGTTTCCACTCAAGGAGCCCCGGGGCGGGGGAGGCGGGTGAGAGCCCTCCCCACTCCAAGAGACCAAGCCAACCTCCATTACCCAACTGCTGCCATGCTCCAGGACACTTCCTACCCATTGTCCATAATTACCACACCATGCTTGATGGAGTTCAGACAGTAGGCAACAGATCATAGAGAGAAATATATAGAGATATAAACAAATATATATATATATATATATATATATATATATATATACATTTATACCTCTCGAAGAGCCTGGCAAGCTAACTGAGAGTATCCTTGGCAAGCTCCCTGTGTTGTATTCAATATGCCTAAACTAGCAACTATAATGGGTCTCATTCCCCTGAGTCTAAAAGAGCCTAAAATAGTTGAGAAAGATTAGTAAATAGAGGCTGCTAAAATCTCAGGGCTGGGGTGAATAGAGACATTACTGGCACCCACTCAAGTAAACTGACGAATAACAGGATGACTGTGATACAGTGATATATATATGTATATAATATATATATATATATATATATATATATATATATATATAACGAATCACCATGACATACAGTTACAGACTTACAAACTTTCCTGATTACCTTTCAGTCATACAATGATCGAGTACCCATCCCTCCACCAGTGTTCATTCTTTTTTTTTCCCTTTATTTTATTTTATTTTTTTTTAAGTTGTAGATTTACAATTATTTGTGCTTGGGTTTCAATTATACAATGATCAAATACCCATCCCTCCACCAGTGCCCATTTTCCACCACCATGGATAATATCCCTCCCACCCCCATCCCCCCATCCCCCCTGTCTCTGTGGCAGGGCAATCCCCTGTGTTCTCTCTCTCCTTTTGGGTGTTGTGGTCTGCAAAAGAGGCATTGAGTGGCAAACATGTTCAGTTCATAGTCTACTTTCGACATGCATCTCCCCTCCTGGGAGGATCCTCCAAACATCCTTTATTTGGTGCTCCCTTCTCTATCTGAACTGCCCTTTCCTCTAGGATACCCGGCTGGCCTCTAAGTTATGGAGTAATCCTCCTGGTGCTGATCTCAGCTATTCTTGGGTATTAATCTCATACTTTGTTACTTTATATCCCCCAGATGAATGCAATCTTTCTATGTCTATCCCTCTCTTTCTGACTCATTTCACTTAGCATGATACTTTCCATATTGTACCACTTGTATGTAAATTTCATGACCATCTTTTCTAACAGCTACATAGTACTCCATTGTCTAGATGTACCAAAGTTTCTTTAACCAGTCATCTGTTCTTGGGCATTCAGGTTTCTTCCAGTTTCTGGCTATTGTAAAGAGTGCTGCAATGAACAAACAAGTGCAGATGTCACTTCGACTATACATTTTTGCCTCTCTGGGATATATTCCCAGGAGTGGTATTGCTGGGTCAAATGGGAGCTCAATTTCTAATTTTTTGAGAATCGTCCATACTGTTTTCCAGAAGGGCTGAACCAGTGGACATTCCCACCAACAGTGAAGGAGGGTCCATTTCTCGTCACATCCACGCCAGCATCGGTTGCTTTTGTTCTTTTGAATGTGGGCCAGTCTCTGAGGTGTGAGATGGCATCTCATTGTGGTTTTGATCTGCATCTCCCTGATGATTAATGATGTAGAGCATTTTCTCATGTGCTTTTTTGCCATTCGGATTTCTTCTTTGAGAAAGTTTCTGTTCATTTCATTGCCCCATTTTTGGATGGGGTTGGATGTTTTCTTCTTGTGGAGTTTAACCAGTACTTTGTATATCCTGGATATCAACCCCTTGTCAGATGTGTCAGATGTGTGTTCGGTGAATATCCTTTCCCATTCTGTAGACTGTCTTTGTATTTTGGTCACTGTTTCTTTGGAGGTGCAGAAGCTTCTTAGTTTAAGATAGTCATATTTATATATCTCTGTTTTTACTTGCTCGGCCAGTGGCGTGGCATCTTTGAAGATACCATTAGCTTCAATGTCATGGAGGGTTTTGCCAACTTTATCTTCAATGTACCTTATGGTTTCTGGTCTGATGTTGAGGTCTTTAATCCATTTTGATCTTACTTTTGTACATGGTGTTAGGCAGAGTTCTGAGCCTACTTTTTGCATGTAGCCGTCCAGTTATGCCAACACAATTTATTAAAGAGGCTTTCCTTACTCCACTTCACATTACTTGCACCTTTATCAAAGATTAGATGAGCATATGATTGAGGGGAGATGTCAGTGTATTCAACCCTGTTCCATTGGTCTGCAGTTCTGCCTTTGTTCCAGTACCATGCTGTTTTAATTATTACTGCATTGTAGTACAGTTTGAAGTTCGGGAGGTTGATTCCTCCCATTTTCTTTTTCCCAAGAATTGCTTTAGCTATTCGTGGGGGCTTATTGTTCCATATAAATTTCAGGAGTGTTTGCTCCATTTCTTTGAAGAATGTCATGGGTATCCTTATAGGGATTGCATTGAATTTATACAATGCTTTTGGTAGTATTGCCATTTTGACAATGTTAAGTCTCCCGACCCATGAGCAGGGGATTTCTTTCCATTTCCTCATGTCCTCTTTTATTTCCTGAAGTAGCGTTTTGTAGTTTTCTTTGTACAGGTCCTTTACTTCCTTAGTTAAGCTGATTCCTAGGTACTTGATTTTCTGGGGCACAATTGTGAACGGGATTGTTTTTTTCATGTTGCTTTCTTCTCTCTCACTGTTTGTGTATAGGAAAGCCATGGACTTTTGGGTATTGATTTTATAACCTGCAACTTTACTATACGAGTCTATTGTTTCTAGGAGTTTTTTGGTGGAAGTTATTGGGTTCTCTAAGTAGAGTATCATATCATCTGCGAATAGTGAGAGCTTGATTTCTTCCTTTCCTACCTGAATGCCCTTAATATCTTTTTCCCGCCTAATCGCTATTGCAAGTACTTCCAGTACTATATTGAATCGCTGTGGAGAGAGTGGGCATCCCTGTCTCGTCCCTGATCTTAGAGGGAAGGCTCTCAGTTTTTCCCCATTGAGGATGATGCTTGCTGTAGGCTTGTGGTAGATGGCTTTAATTATGTTGAGGAAGGTCCCCTCTATACCCATTTTGGCTAGGGTTTTCATCATAAAGGGGTGCTGGATCTTATCAAATGCTTTCTCTGCATCTATTGATATGATCAAATGCTTTTTATCTTTTCTTTTGTTGATATGGTGGATTATGTTGATTGATTTCCGAATGTTAAACCATCCTTGCATCCCTGGGATGAATCCTACTTGGTCATGGTGTATGATCTTTTTGATGAGTAGTTGGATTCTATTTGCTAGTAGTTTGTTGAGGATCTTTGCATCTGTGTTCATCAGGGATATCGGCCTGTAATTCTCTTTCTTTGTGGTATCTCTGTCTGCTTTTGGTATCAGTGTGATATTTGCTTCGTAGAAACTGTTCGGAAGTGTTTTTGATATTTCAATTTCGTGGAAAAGCTTAAAGAGCATCGGGAGTAAGTCCGCTTTAAAGATTTGGAAGAATTCACTAGTGAATCCATCCGGGCCAGAACTTTTGTGCTTGGGGAGACTTTTTATTACCATTTCAATTTCCTTGATGGTGATAGGTCTGTTCAGGTATTCCAGGTCTTCTTGGTTCAGCCTTGGGAGTCTGTAGGAGTCTAGGAATTTATCCATTTCCTCGAGGTTTTGATGTTCCGTGGCATAAAGCCTCTCAAAGTACTCCCTGAGGATCCTCTGAATTTCTGTGGTTTCTGTTGTAATGACCCCCTTTTCATTTCTGATTCGGTTTATTAGGGTTTTCTCTCTCCCTTTCTTTATGAGTTTTGCTAGAGGCTTATCGATCTTGTTAATTTTCTCAAAGAACCAGCTTTTGGTTTCATTGATCTTTCGGATTGTTTTTTGGGTTTCCATCTCGTTAGTCTCTGCTCTGAGTTTTATTATTTCCTTTCTCCTGTTCGGGTTGTGCTCCTTTTTTTGGTCCTTCTCCAAGCTCTTAAGCTGTGAGGTTAGGTTACTTATGTGTGCTCGCTCCTCCTTCCTGAGGAATGCTTGCAGAGCTATAAACTTTCCTCTTAACACAGACTTTGCTGTGTCCCATAAGTTTTGGTAACTCGTGTTCTCATTTTCATTCGTTTCTAGGAATCTTTTGATTTCCTCTTTGATTTCCTGTCTAATCCACTCGTTTTACAATAGTGCACTGTTTAATTTCCAGGTGTTTGATTTAGTTTTCTGTTTTTGTGTGTGATTTACTTCTAATTTCAGCGCATTATGGTCTGAGAAGATTGTTGATACAATCTCTACCTTCTTAATTTTATGGAGGCATGTTTTGTGGCTCAGCATGTGGTCTATCTTGGAGAATGTTCCATGTACGCTTGAGAAGAATGTGTATTCAGCTTTTTGTGGATGAAGTGTCCTGTATATATCTACTAAGTCCCTTTCTTCCATTGTTTCCCTCAAATGAAGTATGTCCTTGCTAAGCTTGAGTCTGGTTGATCTATCAAGAGGTGACAAAGCAGTGTTGAAGTCTCCCACTAGTATTGTGTTGCTATTGATGTCTTTTTCCAAATCTATGAGTAGTTGTTTTAAGTACTTTGCTGGTCTCTCATTAGGTGCATATACATTTATTATTGTAAGTTCTTCCTGTTGTACAGATCCTTTGATCAATAAGAAATGGCCTTCACTGTCTCTTATGACCTTCCTCACTCTGAAATCGATGTGGTCTGATATAAGGATGGCTACCCCAGCTTTTTTATGGGAGCTGTTTGCCTGTAGGATTGTTTTCCAGCCTTTGACTCTGAGTCTGTGTTTGCTTTGACTATTGAGATGCGTTTCTTGCAGGCAGCAGAATGTTGGGTTCAATTTTCTAATCCAACCTGCCACTCTACGTCTTTTAATTGGTGCGTTTAGCCCATTGACATTGAGAGAGATTATTGTTATGGGATTTTGTCCCATTGTTCTGTTAAAATTTGGTGTATTTGAGGGGCCTTTCTTGCCTTAAAGTAGTCCATTTAGTTGTTTTTGTAACCATGGTTTTGAGTCTATGAAGTTCCTGAGCTGTTGTTTGTCTGTGAAACTGTGTGTTGTTCCTTCTATTATGAATGAGAGTCTTGCTGGGAAAAGTATTTTGGGGGAGGCATTTATTTCATTGAGTTTTTTTTACTGTGTCCCACCACTGTTTTCGGGCCATGAGGGTTTCATCAGAAAAATCAGCTGTGAATTTTAAGGATGCTCCTTTGTAAGAGATTTCTTTCTTCGATCTTGCTGCTTTTCGAATTTTGTCTCTGTGTAAGGTTTTGGTCATTTTGATCAGAATGTGTCTTGGGGTATTTTTATTCGGATTTCTTCTAGCTGGTACCCTTCGGGCCTCCTGAATGTGGTCACAAGTTTTCTTCAGCTGTGGAAATGTTGTAGCAATGATGTCTTTGACAGTTTCTTCTTCATCGAGGTTTTCTTCCTGTACCTCTGGGACTCCAATAATTCTTATGTTACCCCTCTTGGCTTCATCACGGTCTTCTCTTGCCATCTGTTCCCGAATTGTGAGTCTCTTTTCCATTTTCTGCTCTTTTCTGGAGAGTCTCTGAACTTCATCTTCGAGCTCACTGATTCTGTTCTCAGCCGCTCTTACTCTGCTGCTGAGGCCTTCCACTGAGCTTTTCAATTCGCCTACGAGATTTTTCAGGTCTGACATTTCTGATTGCATTTTCCTCATTTCTGCCTTCAGATCCTCTTGTCTTCTATTGGCATTGCTTTCCATTGTTTCTTTTAATTCCCTAAGCATCCTAAGTAGCTCCCTTCTGAATTCCTTGTCAGAGAGGTTGTCTAACACTACAGTACTGTTGGTGTCATCTGGGCTAGACTCTTCAATATGAAAGTTTGGTGGGCTTTTGCGTTGCTTTACCATTGTGATCAGTGTGGTTTAGTCCTTCACGTTCACTGTTACTATTCTGTTTGATATGCAGTGTGAGTTAAGATAGGGTTATGAGTTATTGGCTACTGTGTTTCTAGTGGCTGAGCTAAAATAGAAAAGTTTCCATGTAAGAAGGTAGCTTATGGTTCCTATGGCATATGTAGTGGGAAAATATTTCATGGCCGCGTAAGAGGCCGCGGCTCCGGAAAGAGTCCCTGGCACTGGGCGAGGAGTTGGGAATGTCTCCTGTTTGGAATTGGAGCCGTTCAGCTTTGTTGCCCAGAGCTGGGACTCTGTGCCCGTCCCACGTAGATCAGGGGTTGAAAACCGGCTTTCTAGGTGCTGTTTCTAGCTGCGCGTGCCCAGAGAGGAACCCAGGCCGTTGGGGGCGGGCTGTACCTGTTGGAATTCCAGTGTTCATTCTTCACCACCAGTGTTCCCAGTATCCCTCCCACAACCACCACCCCATCCCCCACCCTGCCTCTGTGGCAGCCACATTCCCTTTTACTCTCTCTCTCCTTTTGGGTGTTATGGCTTGCAATACAGGTAGTAAGTGGACATCATGTTTGGTCTATAGTCTACTTTCAGCATGCATCTCTCATCCTGAACGAGCTCATGAAGGAACTTCTTTAAGAGAAATAATCTTAGCAATTTATCATTGATTTCAGCATACACTGCTTGTGTCAATGCTGCCTTTTTCTAGATTAAGAAGCATCTCTTTATTTTTACTTTGTTAAGAGATTTTATCATTGTTTTCTTCTGTTTCTTTTTTGTTTTGGGGCCACAGCTGGAAGTGCTCAAGGTTTACTACTTGCTCTGTGCTCAGGGATCACTCCAGGCTATGCTCAGGGAACCCATATGATATGACAAAATTTGAACCTGGGTTTGCCGCATCTAAGGCAAGAACCCTACGCTCTGTTTTATCACTTGGGCCCCAGGAATTTGTACTTTTAGAATAATGAATATTTTTAAATTCATTTTATTTACATTGAATGTTCTTTGCCCTTTCAGGTAATTTTTATAATCATAGATCGATTTATTAACATATTTTAAATGTTAATGTAAAGGCTTAAGCATTATCCATAATACATTTCTTAACAAAAAGCCAATATTTCCTTGTTAAGATAGAACTGTTTCATACCATTATAAACTGTTGGAAATTAACCCTCAGTACTTTAGGCTTCATCAGTTAATTGCCCTTTTTCCTCCTTCCAGAGAAGCTTATTGTGCTCTTGCTAGCATCCCTAATTTGCTTAAAGTTTATCTCTAACTTTTCCTTTGTATTCACCCCTTATGTCATAGTTCCCCAAGTCAGTCTTGATTACTTATAAGTCAAAACTTTCTGGTGATTCTGAACTTTGTATTTGTACTGCTTTGTATTTGAAGTGCTGTGTATTTGTGCTTGTGTTTCTATTTCCCTATAGACTTTTTATATTTTACTATAGGGCAATGTTCTGTGGTTAAACACAGAAAGACTATTAATGCTGTACTCCTAATATTTGGAAGTTGATTGAAATATATCTACTCCTAAAGATTGGTCATAATTACTTGACTCAAGCTTCAGTTGCTGTAGTTACTAACACCCCAAAAGGGAAGTTCTGCTTTGGGATTGGGATGGATCAGGGCCAAATGGCAAAGTTATACTGACATCGAAATGGGACAGTCTAGGAAGCATAAATGCATGGTTTTGATGCAAGCTGTTATGATTTAAGAAACAAGACTAACAGGGGGATAGACAAACTGAACTGACCTGAGGAGACTTAGTCTGGGATTTACAATAACAGCCTTGCTTGCTCTCAGAGCCTAGAAAACAATGTGTTGGGATCTTTGTCTCTTACTATGTCTATCCAAACAACTCCAAGTATTAATAAGGTATACAACTAGAGGGAAAGACAAAAGCAATGTAGATGTCCCTCAGAGATGGAGAAAGAGTTTCTCCTTGCGTTAATCTCTCCAAAAGAGAATTTCCTATGTTTTATCTATGTAAATGATTTATGTAAATTTCCAGATGTCTTACCTATTTAAATCAATCACACCTATGTAAATCAATCACACTTAGTTCCTATACCTCAATCCCCGTCAGATATTCTATAAGTATGTCCCAGCTCTGCATTAAACAGGCCATTTTCAGGGCTGGAGCAATAGCATAGCGTTTTTAGGGTGTTTGCCTTGCATGCAGCCTACCCCAGTTCAATTCCCAGCATCCCATATGGTCCCCTGAGCAAGGAGTAACGCCAAGGGTAATTCCTGAGTACATGAGCCAGGAGTAACCCCTGTGCCTCACCAGGTGTGATCCCCAAAACAATCGGTCATGGTCACAGTCCTCCCGTTGTTCATCCATTTGCTCGAGCAGGCCCCGTAACATTGTGAGACTTATTACTGTGTTTGGCATATTGAATACATCACGGGGAGCTTGCCAGGCATTGCCGTGTGGGCAAGATACTCTCGGTAGCTTGCCAGGCTCTCTGAGAGGGGCTGAGAAATCGAACTCGGGTCAGCCATGTTGTCTGCGTGTAAGGCAAACGCCCTACCCGCTGTGCTATCTCTCCAGCCCCCCAAAACAATAAATTGCTCGAGCGGGCCCAGTAACGTCTCCATTGGAGGCTTTGTTGTTACTGTGTTTGGCATATAGAATACATCACGGGTGGCTTGCCAGGCTCTGCCGTGTGGGCGAGATACTCTCGGTAGCTTGTTGGGCTCTCCGAGAGGGGCGGAGGAATCGAACTCGGGTCGGCCATGTTGGCTGCGAGCAAGGCAAATGCCCTACCGCTGTGCTATCGCTCCAGTCCCAAAACAACAAATAAATAAATAAATAAATAAATAAACGGGCCATTTTCACCATCAGGCTTTGGTCCCCTTCCCTCTGTCTCTCTGTCTCTCTGCTGGGGAGGCCTTGGGAGGACTGAAGGCAGCTCTCAGCAATGCGCATGTTGCACAGCATCATCCCAACATACTTTGTGAACTCACAATAAAACTATTCAGACTATTAGCGCTGCAAGAGACAAAAAAGGACCTTATCAAAATAGTGGCAACAATTATATACATTTATACCACAAGTATAAATCACACAAAATATATAAAGCAACATTTATAAAACGAAAAGGATCAACAGAGCTACAATAATAGGTTGAGACTTCAATATTTTGCTTTTAAAAATAAATAAACCACACAGAAGGTTAAGAAAATTAAAGACTAAAAGAACAGTATGTAAAAACTATACCAAATAGACACAAAAGATCATCTGTATACAAAATCATCATTAAATTTTCAAAAACATATTGAGTACTTCTCAGGATAAATTACAAGTTAAGCTACAAGCAAGGTGCAGTAAATTTAAAATGATGTAAGTGATAAATGCAATAAAACCTAAATAGATAAGAAGCCAAAAATGGAAATGTCATAAATAAATAGAAAATAGTGCAGTCTGACACAACCAGTACGTAGGTTAATAGAAATAATCACAAGGGAGTTACAAAATATTTTCACATAATCATGAATTAGAGAAAATTTTTACCAAACTGTGTGTTTTGAATCTAGTGGTCAAGAAGAAATTTATAATCACACTCATGTTGATATATTTGCTCATCATATATCTCATAAAAGTCTAACATACAAAATAAAGTACAAAATCTTACAACTCGACAGATAAATAGTTAATTCAATTTAAAAGTGCTCAAAGTAGTTGAATAGTAATTCTTAAAAAAATTCTCTACAAATACATGAAAAAAAATCTAAGTCTTACTAGTCATTAGAGAAAGTAAAATTTCATGAGATACCATTTCACACACAGTAGGATTGCTACCAGCAAAATAACTATAAAATAATAAATATTGTGGCAATCCGTAAATTGGCCTCATACACTGGTAAGAACATAAAATACTACAAATATTTAAAAAATAGCTTGGGTGTTCCTTAACGGTTAATCCTAATTTGGAAGGAGAGTTGAATATTTGGAATTTAGAGTATCTTTAGGTCAATAAAACTATTCTGTATAATACTTGCTTGCTTATATATGCCACATACATTTGTCAAAATTGACAGATATTCTATAGTGAACCACAGTAAATTAAGGATTTAGGGTGATACTCATGAGTCAATGTAGGCTTATTCTTTGTACAAATGTACCACGTGGTACAAAATGTGTAAAGGGAGAAAAAGATTTGCAAGTATGAGTATATTGGATATTTCTATGCTTTCTTATCAATATACTATGAATCTGAAAGCACAATAAAATAAATGTCATATCACTGTATCCCCATTGTTCATCGATTTTCTCAAGCGGGCCCAGTAACATTGTGAGACTTGTCACTGTGTTTGGCATATCAAATACATCAGGGGTAGCTTGCCAGGCTTTGCTGTGCAGGTGATATACTCTTGGTAGCTTGCTGGGCTCTCCGAGAGGGGCGGAGGAATTGAACTCGGGTCGATTATGTTGGCTGCGCGCAAGGCAAACGCCCTACCCGCTGTGCTATCGCTCCAGCCTGAAATGTCATATAAGATAGGTTAAACAAATAGATGCAAAGATGGAAATTCTACTGCTAGATATATAGCCAAAAGAAATAAAATAGGTACAAAACCAAATCATCAGAACCTGGCAAGCTCTCCATGGCATATTTGATATGCCAAAAACAGTAACAACAATGGGTATCATTCCCCTGACACTGAAAGAGAATCCAATATGGCACCGTTGGGAAGGACGAGTCAGGAGAGGCTGCTAAAATCTCAGGGCAGGGACGAATGGAGACATTACTGGCACCCACTTGAGAAAATCGATGAACAATGAGATAAAAGTGATGCAGTGATATATAAACCAATACCTATAGAGAACTATTTATATTTCTCTATTAAGATATGTATATCATTATATTTGGGCTGGAATGATAGCACAGTAGGTAGGGTGTTTGCCTTACACATGGCCGACCCAGTTTCGATTCCTCTGCCCCTCTCAGAGAGCCCAGAAAGCTACCGACAGATCTCACCCGCACAGCAGAGCCTGGCAAGCTCCCCATGGCATATTCAATATGCCAAAAACAGTAACAACAAGTCTCACAATTTGTTGTGAGATGTTACTGGTGCCCACTCAAGCAAATTGATGAACAACAGGAGGACAGTACTACAGTGCTATATCATTATATTTATCCATACTATACAAATATATACATATATAAATATGAATAAATATAAACACATGCACATATATTTTTATATCACTATATCAAGAGCAGAATAAACTTATAAGCAGGACATAAAGAAACAATAGGGGGAATAAAAAATGCTCAAGGGCAATAGGAAATGAAAACTTGTCTTCAGTAGGAAGCTTTTGGTTGTGGTGGGGGGAATTCTGGGAAATGGTGAGGGGGAGCGGATGCACTGGTGGAGGATTTCATGCTGGTTAGCTTTATGAGTGAAACCCTTCCAGTAACAGTTTTGAGAACTATGGTGCCAAAAATAAAAATATTATTAAAATATAAAGAAAGGAAGAGATGATAGGTAAAAACTGCTTAATTGTCCATCAAAGAATGAATAGATAATTAAATTATAGCATGCTTATAAATGGAATATTATTATCAACTCAGGAGCACTGTAGTAGCACTGTCCTCCCATTGTTCATCAATTTTCTCTAGTAGGCACCAGCAGCATCTCCATTGTGATACTTGTTACTGATTTTGGCATAGCTAATACATCACGCTAGCTTGCCAGTCTCTGCCATGAGGGCATGAGGGCGGAATGCTCTTAGTGGTTTGTTGGGCTCTCCGAGAGGGGCGGAGGAAACAAACCCAGGTCAGCTGTGTGCAGGGCAAAAGCCCTAACTGCTGTGCTATTCCTCCAGCCAATCCACTCAGTAATGAATGAAATTAATAAAATATCGCTACATGCTACAAGATAGATGAATTTGAAGACCATATAAAATGAAATGAAAAATGTTTCATAGTGGATTATCACAATAGCACAGCGGTTAGGGTGTTTGCCTTGCACATGGCCTACCCGGTCTGCCCAGGTTCGATTCTTCCACCGCTCTTGGAAAACACGGCAAGCTACCAAGAGTATATTGCCCACACCACGAAGTCTGGCAAGCTATCCCTGACGTATTTGATATGCCAAAAACACAGTAACAACAAGTCTCACAATGGAGACTCACAATGTTACTGGGCTCCCTCGAGCAAATCGATGAACAACGGGAGGACAGTGCTACAGTGCTATATGGTCACGGTCCTCCCGTTGTTCGTTGATTTGCTCGAGCAGGCCAGTAACGTCTCCATCATGAGACTTGTTACTGTGTTTGGCATATCAAGTACGTCACAGGTAGCTTGCCAGGCTCTGCCATGCGGGCGAGATACGCTCGGTAGCTTGCAGGGCTCTCCGAGAGGGGCGGAGGAATCGAACTCGGGTCAGCCATGTTGGCTGCGTGCAAGGCAAATGCCTTACCACTGTGCTATCGCTCCAGCCCAGTGCTATATGAAATATCAAAAATATGTGATTCAAAGAGACAGAAAAGTAATTAGTGATTTCTAGGAAATAGAGAGGGGGTAAAATAGGGAATGAATACTTCATGCTTATGCAGTTTTTTGGGAGGGTTGATGGATGTGTTTCATAACCAGTAATAGATGATAGAAATATAATGCTTTGAAACCACTTTATGCCACTGAACTGTATGGTATTAAGTGGTTTATTTATGGTAGGTAGGTTTATAAACTCAATTAAAGAAAAATAACTCATCATAGGTTATTGTGGGAAAAAATATGTAAAATGATATTTTTCTGTTGTTAATCAAATCATAGTTTGTCAAATCAGGGAACTATTGAAGTACACTTGTGAATATATGAAACATGTGAGTGACATAATATTAAATATTTTATACCGTTAATTATAGGTTATTTAAAGAAAATAAAATAAGGATACTCTTCTGCTTCTTCTCACAAATAGTGATTAGTAATGATCAGAAATTTATTTCATTTATAAATATTTATAAACGATTACTGTAAAGTTTAAGTTATTAAGAATAAAACGATTTTTAATCTGAGTTAAGAAATGTTCCTGTAATTTACTGTAAATGTTCCTGTAATTTACTGTAAATGTTCATGTAATTTTGCAAGAAATTTATTTTATTTATTTATTTTATTTTATTTATTGTGTGTTCAGTCAGTCTCCTGCCTGAACTGTTCCTCACTGAGGTCCCTTGGAGGGAAGCGGGTTGAGCTTTCCTCCCCGCCCCGACCGGGGTTCCAGCAGCCAAAGACCTCCAGGACCAGCCACCACCATGCTGAGACCACTCTCCGCACACATGAAGGTACTGGCAGAGGGACAAAGCCACGCGGGTTCCGGGGCCGAGATCTCCAAGCCTACTCGAATTGGAGTCGAGCATCCTCCACCCAGATCCTCCAAATTCCAGTAGGCGGGGGTCACACCCACCACCTGGCCCCCTAGCTCCGTGTAATCCCATCAACGGCCAAGACTCAGAGACTATAAAATCCAGCTCCCGGACATCTTATCAGGACATCATTTTATGACATCTTATTATCTCATTCCTACTTTGGACAAACTTGCAGGCAATCAAATGTAGGCTGCCCACAGGGCAGAGTCTGGCAAACTCCCCGTGGCGTACCAAATATGCCAAATTCCAGTAACAATGATGGGTCTCATTCTCCTAAAGAGCCTTGAATATAATCTCAGGGCTAGGATGAAAGAGACGTTACTGGGGCCTGCTCGAGGCAATTGACAAATAACAGGATGATGAATGAATGAATGAAATGAATTTATTGTGTGTGTGTGTGTTTGGGTCATACCCAGCTATGGCTTATTCCTAGTTCTGTGTCTCTTTGTGCAGGGATCTCTCAAAGTGGGACTGGGGAAACGTTTTTGTGGTGCTAGGGATGGAATCTAGCAAACATCTTTAGCCACTGAACTATCTTTCCAGTATAAATCTCTTGCACATAGCTAATAAAAGAAAAATTCTAGAGGCTGGAGCAATAGCACAGCGGGTAGGGAGTTAGCGTTGTATGTGGTTGACCCGGGTTCGATTCCCAGCATCCCATATGGTCCCCTGAGCACCGCCAGGAGTGTAATTCCTGAGTGCAGAGCCAGGAGTAACCCGTGTGCATCGCCAGGTGTGACTCAAAAAGCAAAAAAATTAGAAAAAAAGAAAAAAAAGAAAAATTCTAGTCCCTCACTATTCAACTCATTTTAATATTATAACATTAAAAGTTTATGGGTACAATGTACCAATAATTATACGAACTAAAAAATTATTTTTTGCTTCTCAAACTCTAGATTTTACTTCTCATTTTATCTCGATTCACACCCAGCATATAATGATGCCTCATACTTGCTAAGTATATTAGTTTGTGTATGTCTAAGAATATTTTGCTAATCAAATAAGATAACTTTTTCCTGCTTTGATAAAACATTAACTCCAAACATTTTCTTTTCTTACCAGCTCATGGGGCTAGAGCGATAGCACGGCAGGTAAGCCTTGCACGTTGGCTGACTTGGGGTCGATTCCTCCATCCCTCTTGGAGAGGCTGGCAAACTACCAAAATTATCCCGGCCCACATCGCAGAGCATGACAAGCTACCATGGCATATTCAATATGCCAAAAACAGTAACAACAAGTCTCACATCGGAGATTTTAATGGTGCCCACTTGAGCAAATCGATGAACAATGGGATGACAGTGCTAAGATGCAATGCTACCAGTTCATGTTGAGTTTTCCACAGGTAAAGTCTTTCAATTTCCATGGCAGAACATTGACTCCTAGTTATAATTAAATTGGGAATTGTTTGACATTTATTTACAATGATTATTTTTATAAGCATTTATTAGCCTTGCTCGAGCGGGCCCAGTAACGTCTCCATTGGAGACTTTTGTTGTTACTGTGTTTGGCATATCGAATACGTCACAGAGAGCTTGCCAGGCTCTGCCGTACGGGTGAGATACTCTCGGTAGCTTGCCAGGCTCTCCGAGAGGGGCGGAGGAATTGAACTCGGGTCGGCCATGTTGGCTGCGTGCAAGGCAGACGCCCTACCGCTGTGCTATAGCACAAGGTATAGCACAAGGTATAGCACAAGGTAGGGCGTCTGCCTTGCACGCAGCCAACATGGCCGACCCAAGTTCGATTCCTCCGCCCCTCTCGGAGAGCCTGGCAAGCTACCTAGAGTATTCGATATGCCAGACACAGTAACAACAAAGTCTCCAATGGAGACGTTATGGGGCCCGCTCAAGCAAATCGATGATCAACGGGAGGGCCTTTACTTTACTTTTACTTTTATTAGCCTTACATTATTTATATGCTAAATATTGTTAATATTAAAAAGTATTTATTTTTTTATTAGAAGAAATAAATTGGTATTATCTTATAAATTGATAGTACCTTACCTTATAAATTAGTATTGATAAGAAAGCTAGATATTAATTATATCTATGAACTTAAGGGAAGTTTATTATCAAGAATTAAACATTTATACTTTTAGGTATTATGCCACAAAACTTAACATAATGCTATATAATTTTAGAAATTAAAAGGACTCTTCTGCTGTCAAGGAATTTTCAGTATACTTGTACAGATCCTAGTGATACACTGCATTTTATAATGAGGGAATTTTATCATCCATGAGTTTAGATTTACTCATTAGTAAAATACATTTCTTTCCTGTTTCATGCACAGGCTTGCAAAAGGTATTTTAAGTTTATGATATGCTGCAAAATTAAAGATATTAATTATTAATTCAGTAAAGACCAGAAGGCCATTTCATTTAACTGAGGTATGTAATAAAATTATTCATTAACAAATTCTAATGCTAGGTGATGCACTAACATTACCATTAATCTTCAAAATCATTTTAGGAAGTAAGTATTAAAACATAAATTTTGAAGAAACAACAATTATTAAGAAATGTTAAGTAATTATTTCTTCAAGCCTACTCGGATTTGGGCCGAGCATCCTCCACCCAGATCCTCCAAATTCCAGTAGGCGGGGGTCACACCCACCAATGGGCCCCCTGGCGCTGTGTAATCCCATCAACAGCCAAGACTAAAAAAACCAGCTCCCGTGCAACATCCTATTATGACATCTTATTATCTCATTCCTACTTTGGACAAAATGTCAGGCTACCGAATATAGCCTGCCCACACGGCAGAATCTGGCAAACTCCCCCTGTGTCATACCAAATATGCCAAATACCAGTAACAATGATGAGTCTCATTCTCCTAAAGAGCCTTGAATATAATCTCAGGGCTAGGATGAAGGAGACGTTACTAGGGACTGCTCGAGGCAATCGACAATTAACAGGATGATTTGTGATTTGTGTTGTGAATTATTTCAAAGTAAAACACAAACGGAGCTGCTAATATTAACAGTCATGTCTGTTCCTCTGGTTAAAATTCCCCAGTTACTGTCACAGGCTTATCTGAAATAAGACCAGTATGCTCAAATCCACATTGCCATTATGTGGCTTCCTGTGCCCAATGATTTACTAAATTTCTGTTCTTCCCCTTTAATTTTTTTAATGATGATCCTATGATATATTGTTATTCATAATTGAGTTTCAAGCATACAGTGTTTCAATACCAATTCCATGACCATTGTCAACTTCCCTTAATCAATGTCCCCAGGTTTCTTCCTAACCAACAACTTATCTTCTTAACAGACTCATTTTTAAGTTTGATTGTTGTACTACAATGCTCTCTGTGCTACTGGCTCTATGATTTCCATTTGTTTTGGCTTTATCTGAATCTATGGCCATTGTGTTATACACTGCCAAAAACAATGTTAATTTTATTTCCCATGATAATAAAAATGGGCTGAGGCAGTAAGATATTGAAGACAAGTGTTAATTTTAAGACTGTTGAAGTTATGTAAATGTGACCTGATCATGATGTACTAGAAAGTGACATGCAGAACGCGAAAGAAGAAATGGATCACAAAATCACCGGGGAGCAGATAGAGCAAGATTTCTATTTTAAGAATACCAGGTATAATTTTTAAAAGTTTTTAAATTATTCTCAAGCCACTTGGCTGAAATAAATAACTAATTGTAATAGGCTTCAATGAAAGTGGTCAGCCAAGAAGAAATCCTAGTTTTAAACATGAATCATGGCATTTATTTCTTTTCTTTACATTTTTTTGTTCTGCCTTTTGGTGTGTTGGGGCTATATTCAGAATGTTTTGTCTGTGGTCAACACTACACTCTGGGTCCTTCCTATTGTGTTTAGGTTCCCAGGTGACTATTAAGAGCTAGCACCAAACTGGATTTAGACACAGACTGGGCAAGACTCTTAATTTCTGTATTCTTTCTCTAGCTCAAAATATACCATTTCTAACATTAGGAAACTTATAGAGTTTCAGAAAAAGCATAGAAATAGACAAGTGGATAGATTGTAGGTATTTGGCTAGAATGTGATTATTTTATGAATTCAGAAATATTGGTTTAAACACAACTGTATAACATTGTAAACCTTTAAGATAAATATTAATACTATTATAAAGCAAATATCCTAGGTAATAATAATAAAATGATATAATACCAAAGAAAACTGTTTTATAGTTTTCAGGACACTGTGATGTTGCTAGGAACTATTTTTTAAAACTTTTTAAAAGTTTTTTTTTATTGATTGAGGTTGTGATTTACAATATCACAAGATGGTTTCCCAAGTACACAATTCCAGCACCATACCCATCACCAGTGTACCTCCCCCCACCACCCCAAATCCCTATTACCTCTCACTTTTAACATCCATCTACACTTACACACACACACACACACACACACACGTACACACAGTTTTGTGGACCAGTCTCACTGTGTTCTTGGCATATTGTTGCTGCATTTTGGTGTCACTTTATGTTCCAAAATATCAGAGATTATTCTGCATCGGTCCCTTTCCTTCAGACTGACTTCACAAAGTATGATTAACCTCTAGTTCATCCATGTCCTGGCAAACCTGCCTGTTTAAAAATAGAACTTTTACTTTTTAAAGACACACTGTGTATTTTCAAACATTTTTCTCAATCTGAGGGAAAAAATCCATTAACCAGAGGATTATGACTGCTCAGTAGTAACCCATAACAATGTGGTACTCTCCCTTTCTCTCTCTTTCTGTCTCTCTCTCTTTCTCTCTCACACACACACATTCACACACAGTCTCTATAAAGACTGGAGAGAGGGCAGGGAAGAAGTGGAGAAGGGAGGAGAGAAGGATAGAGTGAGGAAAGAGGTAGAACATCTCTGTGGGAGGATGCTTCTGTTTGCAGCTATTTGTCACCCAACCAGAATGGGCCAATTAGATTATCTTCTCTGGGAAACTGGTATATAAGAAGGTAGAGAGTATAGATAAACTGGGCACTTAGCCCTGGTACTGAGGCAGCCATATTAGACCATAGTATTGAGCTATCTGATCTTCTTGAGTGAAAAAAGGAAAAAAAGGGAGAAGTTGTGCACAAAAAAACAGCCAAGAGAACAATTATCTGTATTGGTAGGGGAAGACAAAGAGAACGTGACTCAGAGAAGAATCCCAAGTTCCTTCAACTTTGCTTTCATTCTATCCAGGCTCTTCTGGACTTTATTGGTCATTTTTTCCTTGATCCCTTACTATTAAAGTAAATGTCCATTCAGTTGTCTACTTTTGTTAAAATAAGTGGGCTTTTCTCATTGTGGAATATAAAGTAGCATAATATGAGACTAACACCTAAGGAAAGTAGATAAAAGGGCCAAGAGGATCACTCCACTATTTGAAAGTCAGCCTCCTGTATTGGTCACATGCTGGGGGAAAAGGCAGTTGGGATGGAGAAGGAACCACTAGGTAAATGATGCTTGGAGGGATCGCTTGGGATGGGAGATGTTTGTCTAAAGTAGACTAAGGACCGAACATGATTGTCTCTTAGTATCTGTATTTCAAATCATAATTCCCAATATTAAAGAGAAAGAAGGAATGTATCAGCCACAGAGGCAGGGGTGGGATGGGATGGGGGATGATACAGAGAGGGACACTGGAAACAATGATGGTGGAAAATGTGCACTGTGGAGGAATGGGTGCTCGATCATTGTATGAATGAAACGCACTCATGAAAGTTTATAACTGTATCTCACTGTGATCCTATATTTTAAAAAGCCAAAAAAAGTGGGTTTTTGCCTTTTGCCATGCAAAGTAGAACTCTAAAGATGAGTAGAAGATACAATAGGAGAAGTTGAAAATGTTCTCTTCCTTGGTGTGACTTTCCTTCCAGTATGGATTTTCACTCATAAGTTATGAAATGTCTTAGTGTTGTGTAAATAAGTAGCCTATCTGCTCCTACAAAGTTCATGCATAGAACCTTTACACAGCTTAACATACCACCTTAACACAGTTTATAGTTCACTTCTTATCCAGGAAATATACATATTAGAATTTCTGACTGAGAATAATGTTTTTACAATGTCATTAAATTTTTTTAGATAGAAAAAATGTTGATACTCAGATATTATGAAGAAATATGAATCAAAATAATCAATCAGAACCTACAAGATATAGCAAAAGAAGTACTACCAAAGTTCATAACTATTCAGACTCACACCAGGAATGAAAAAAGGCTTTAATCAATAACTAAACTTATGGCTTGAGAAACTAGAAATAGAGCAACACAACATATGAATTCCAAAGTAAATAGAAAGCAGAAGATAATAAAATAGTCGAGCAGAAATCAATGAGAAAGAAAATAAGAAAACAATATAAAGGATCAATGATAACAGTATCTAGTTCTTTGAAAGAATAAACAAGATTGACAAATCCTTATAGAGAACTGCAAAATAGACAGAGCAAATACCCAAATAAAGATCATAAATGAAAGGGAAGAAATTACTGAAACACAACTCAGAAAAATAAAACATCATAATTGGCTATGATGAAACACTCTACTCAATAGCAATTGATTAGATATTCCTGGTTTGCCAACATTTTCTCTCTCTGTATAGCAATTTATTTGAGATTATCAAATTTATAGTCTCTTTTTTGCATTCATGACCAAAAGATGGGTATGGACAATTTAAAAATGTGTAGGGTATATTTTGCTTTTATTTTCACTTAGTGCTGTGATTCATAATATCATTAGTTGGAGAGTTTGATGCTCCAACACACTCTCTGTCGCAGGTTTACCAGAGTGTATATTTCCCTCCACTTTTGATTTCAAATTCTACCTCAAAACTAAACATTAGCATGTGTATTTCTCCCATTATTTTCCCATGTCACATGATCTTTTTATTAATCACCACAATAACAAAAGAATCTCACTCCTGGCCCTGTCTTCAGGAATCACTCTTGTCAGTGCAATGGTAAAGGAGTCAAACCAAAAATGAATGAAAGCAAGGAAAGCACCTTTCCTCACATGCCATCCTCTCTGGCCCATAATTTTAGATTTAAACTTTCTTATTTGGTAATATGGAACTATCTAGTCATGATAGCATTAAAAGTCATGCTTTTAATATGTTTGTTGCTATATTCTAAATAATGTGGTAACTTATCTATTTGTACTCATTATTTCCAAATAATTTATGCTTTCCTTTGATTGATTCCTTTGTTTATTCAAGGGCTTTGCTTTTTGTTTAGGATTGTGTTCTTTAATTTCCACATAGTTTGGGTTTTCCCTTTTTCTATTTCTTGTTGATTTCCTTGCACACAGCAGACCCTGCCGACCGGGGTTTGATCCTCCACCCTTCTCGGAGAGCCCAGCAAGCTACTGAGAGTATGTAGCCCACACGGCAAAGCCTGGCAAGCTCTCCGTGATGTATCCGATATGCCAAACACAGAACCATCAAGTCTTACAATGAAGACATTACTAACCCGCTCGAGCAAATCGATGAACAACGGGAGGACAGTGCTACAGTGCTACCAAGCTATGAGAGTTGACGATAAGTATTTTTCATTCCACTAAACAAGTCTGTAGCCATAGTTGGTTGCCTAATCGGATTCTTCAACTTCTGCTTTATTATCAAAGCTCCTCCTATATACACACATTTGTACCTAAGAAGCTCTTGCACAATGATCAATGCATCTATGATAACTATATAATCACTGTACTTGAGTTCTATTCACTCTACTATGACTGGAGATTTATAGTAAGATATAATCTCTGGAGCAATATACTTTATATTCCTTGTCCATTCACACACTTGGCTTCTAGTTAATGTGTAACAGAGCAGCTTGTAATATGGTGGCCATTAACAAATAAGAGAAGTAAGCAGAATGGGAAAGGTTTACAAGATTTAGAATAAAACATCTCTAAAGCTCAGTCACTGTTTTTAACCTTGGTTTCTTAGAGTGTCTCTTCAAAGTATCTAGTTGTGAATTTCAACTTAACACAGCTTAAGTACACTTTACTTTTTGAATATCTTTATGAATATAATATTCCTTGAATCTTTTTTACATCCTTTATTTTTGTCTCAAAAGGACAAAGATATAATTATGAGTGACTATTAACCTGCTAAGTTGAAAACAATCTTCTCTCTTTAGACAAAAAATTTCATAAGAAGTCAAATTCTGAAGGTTATTATGAAAGCTGATTGTCAGAAAACACTATGTCAAAGAACTTTAATCTAAAAATTATCCCTGGGGATTGATTGTGGCTCAAGTGGCAGAATGCATGCCCCACCTCACTTCCTGCACTCATAAAACTATTTTATCCCAAGTAAATAAATAATAATTATGTAGATAATTTTAAAAATTCATGATTGAATGGTCATGGACAGTTTTCATACCACACTGCCTCAAATTGTTTAGGCAATTAGATGATAGGTAATTTAACTACTTTACCTGGCAAGCTATCCTTGACATATTTGATATGCCAAACACAGTAACAAGTCTCACAATGGAGACGTTACTGGGCCTGCTTGAACAGATCAATGAACAATGGGAGGACAGTGCAGTGCAGTGCAGTTTGATATTAAATATTCCTGACGATACCATAATAAAAAATAGTTTTTCAGACATTTCAAAATATATTTGTAATTAGAAAAAAAGTTTTCATTTGCAAAATCTGTTACATTAATGACCTTAGAACTTCAGATTTTTGACATATTAGACTTTTAGGGATTGTTAGCATCAGTAAGTAATGCACTTTTAGGAAGTTGAGTATTAATCACTGACACATTCAAGCATTGTTGATACCATGTATTCCAGTTTCAATTCCTTCGTTTTTATAGTATAGTACAATAAAATGTAATTTAAACCAGTTAAATTTGTAGAAAATCAACTAGATATCTTAGGAAACCAAATTATTACAATTAAGGTTGCCTGATATTTATTAAAAATTTTAATATGATAAAAACAATTGGAATTATAAGCTAGTGAGATTGGTACCACATTTTCAGTTAAATGATAGCTGAAAATGTATAAATCTCTTTGTTAGGTGTACTTCATGTTTTAATTTTCTGTATATTAGAAAACATTTTATGGCTATGAATTATTGTTTCCATTCTACAAAAGAGTTTTTGAAATATTAGGAAATGTACCCAATGCTAGTTGGGTAGTTGAAGTCCAATTCCAGAACTTTAGAAGCCCAGCCAGACCATTTTATTATATCCAAATGCTTCTATCATCCATTTTTTATGCCCATATGGTCACAGTGATTTTCTAAAGCAATTAACTCATTTTTCTTCATCAAGTAAGCAAAATAGTACTTGCTCAAATGGCCTTACCAAAGAACGAGATATTCCACATAAAAGAATTTTCCAGATGGTTGAAACTTGAAGTGAACAAAATTCATTTTAGCCATTTTGTATAGAAGACTTTCTTAGACATACTTCACACCTTCCTGCTTCATGAATGGGCATATGAATCCCCACATAACCTTATCTTTATATGGCAAAGATAACTGCAATTTCTATTCTTGCTCAGAGTTGCCATACTGGGACACATTTAGAGGCAAATAAACTACTTAGGACTGCTATTCCAGCATTTAGGTGGTCCAGAAAACATTTTACCATATATTCTACCACTGAAAAATTATATATAACAAAATGTTTATTTTCTCTTTTGCTGAGGAACAGCTATCACCCTTCATCTATTCAGCTATATTCTGTCCTCTGTAGCACCAGATATTAGTCTAGATATATACAATCCAAAGGAAATGACAGGTAGTAACATGCTTAGAAAAAGAACCGAAAAAGGGAATGATTTTTTTTTTGGTAAAGCAGGTTTGTGCTAGTATATAGAATTAATTATATCCTGCTTGATTGTTCTTTTTGTTGGGGGAGGGGTAGAGAGGCAGGTGTTTGGGCCACTCTTGGCTGTGCTCTATACTCAGGGACCGCTCCTGGTGAACTTGTGGGAACAAACACATCAAGTGTTGCAGACCAAACCTGGTCAGTTGAATGCAATCATACACACTTGCTTAGTCTGTAAAGGATGTATAGATGAACTTAAGGTATAAATTACCATCATATATTTGTATTTACATTATAATTAATATTATAACTCTGACTCACCTGCAACACTGATCATTAGTGCACATAATCATACATGTTCCCTGCCTTTAGAGGACTGATCAATTGGTTATTTTGGGGAACAAAAGAGGAATCATCATGCTACATGCTATAGTTTAGTGTGTCAAATACAAGGTCTTGTGCAACTTAATATGGATTTACGTAGAGTTTCTAAAAACACATAATCTGACTTCAACAAAAGCTCTCCCTGATTTCAAATCTGTTCCCTTCTATTCACTATTATTCCTGCTATTAAGATTATGGGGTAAGATATGAAACACAAGCAAAAATTATTAAATAGCTTTTCTTATAAATTATCATAGTCATAAAGCTCATTAGTAAACAAACTTGTAGTAGAAGATAAATAATTCTGTAAAGGTACCATGATAGTAAAGAGTAGCACAGATAAACATAGGCATATCATATTTATGTGCATAAAATACATATTAGGTTTTTTATTTGGGATATCCTTAATATGACTGATAAAATATGTGAAAGTTAAAATAAAACATGTTATCTGTGACTCTAGAGAGGAAGAAAGGAATAATAGCAATAAAAGATGAGAGTAATTAGGAATGCCATACTAGAATTTCTATTTAAGTACAAAACTTGAGAAATATGTGACAATAGTCTAATAAGTTCCAAGTGAAGGTGTGTGTTATTAGAACTCTCTTTCAGCATAGATGTGTACATGCACTTCCTACCCCACCTCACCCCATCTATACACACACACTCACACACACACACACACACACACACCTACATACACATACACACATAGAGAATAAACATTGTAGAATAAGCTAAGGTCAAGATTTTAGGACGTTATGAGATGTAATCATTTTGACAGAGCACTCTAAAATCTTCAAATACCTTCCCACAATCTCAAACAATCCATTTATTCATTTAGGAAGCTTTTAAAAATACGACAAAACATGTGGACCAAACCTAACTTAGAAGAACAGAATAAACTGTGCAAAAAAATAAACTATGCAAATGGCGACTTAGTTCTTATCTGATTTTCAAGATTTTCAAGATGACTTTTGTAAAGCAATCGTTTTGGGGGACATTTTTTTTTCAATAGAGATTTAGGAGCCAAGGTTTGGGACATGCATATTTTAACGTGTGTGAAATCCATACTTTAAGATCTAGAAACAGATTTTCCTATCCTGGAGAGAGGAGATTTAACTATTCACCAGGTAACAGACCAGATGTTTTTTGTTGCAACTGACAGATCAGGAACAACTGATTAAAAAAGAGAGAGACCAATGGAAAAAGGGACAAAATAGTGAATTCATTTGTAGCTGAATCATACTATGAAAACGTAAAAAACAAGAAAAGAAACATGAGCCACTGTGATAAATGGTAAGCCAGCACAATTTCTCGAGGCAGAAACTGTCTACCAGACTCGAAGTGTCCACTTAAAAAGGACAAAACAATCTGACGCATTTTATGGAAGTTTTACATCTTGTACAGAGGAAAAAAAGTTAATATTTTAATTTAGAATCACTTTTACAGCTACTGCTAGCACAGATAAAAATTTATAGTTTCACAGCTGTAGAGTTTTTGGATTTAATTAGAGGAACTGTTCCCTTTATGCAACAACTTTCTCACGGAGGTAGGCTGTGCTGATCTGAATTAATGTGCTTTAAATAATTTTTACTGAGTTTCCTGCTGTGAATCGCTAAATAGAAGTTTTGTGGTACATGATTTTAAAAGGGGGATTTTTTTCCCCAACAACTGAGTTTGGAATTTTTTTCCCATCTTTTAGCCGTAATAGTCTATAAAAGCTTTCATAAAAGAAGAAGAAGTCAACTTGATCCTGTTTATTAGCCTGTACAAAGTTTACTAAGGAATGTGTGCTTAGTAATTTAGAGACTAGAAAAAAAAGTCTAATAAGGTACTACTTTCACTTTGTATTTTCCACAAATTAATTTTTAAAAAGAACCCAAGGGAAAAATAATAGATGAAACGTAATTACATGTTAATTTTCTTTAACGGATTCTAGCATTAGAGGAATTAGAAGAAGAATTTTTTTTCTTTTTGGGTCAAACCCAGCAATGCACAGTGATTAATCTTGGCTCTGCACTCAGGAATTGTCCCTGTTGGTGCTCAGGGGACCATATGTGATGCTGGGAATCGAACCAGTGTTGGCTGCATACAAGGCAAATGCCCTACCCACTGTACTATCGCTCCAGCCCCTGAGGAAGAATTTTAAAGGTGGAATTTTTGTGCTGAAAAAGAGAGAAGAAATCAGCAAACTATTGGGAATTATCTCACAGTACAGGTAAAATCTATCCCAACCAATCCTTATGCCCCAGATTTGTCACTGACTGAGAACTTATTAGAGAGCTTGAACTTTTCAGAATCAGTGGAATCAAATTCACATTTGTAAATATCAAATTTATACAACCTTTGTGTAGTTTCTTTGCCCACATGTATGACATATAAAATTAAATTTCAAGCCACAATTCATTAAACTAAATGAGCAGAAAGGAATGGTTATTTTGATAATTGGACATTTTGATAATTTGACAATATGGAGAGGTCAGGTGGAAATCATTTTGCTTCATTGGAGTTTGCTGGCTGCTGAGATAGAAATGAAAATAAAAATTAAAAAATCAAAAGCAAGTATGCAAATGATTTTTCTTGTATTGCAAAGCCATTCCTCTCACAATTCTTGACTTCTTATTTAAAATTCTCTTCTTTGTTCTTAATTAACTTACACTTTTTCCCTCATTCATCCCTCAATGATAAAGCAATTTTTATTTATTTGAGAAAACAGAATCCTGACAAAAGAAATCCAATGTTTCCACTTCTATACTCATCTGTCTACATGTACTTGATCAATATTTGCAGTCTTCTCTTTAGTTGCTATCATATTTATCTTTATCTATCTATCTATATATATATCGCAGTTGCTGTTATTGAATTGAAAGTTGTTTTTTTTTCTTAGAGAGATAGCACAGCGGGTGGAGCGTTTCATGTGGCTGACCTGGGTTCAATTACTCTGTCCCTCTTGGAGAGCCTGGCAAGCTACTGACGCCCGCATGGCAGAGCCTAGCAAGCTCCGCATGGCATATTCCTTATGCCAAAAACAGTAACAAGTCTCACAATGGAGACGCTAATAGTGCCCACTCGAGCAAATTGATGAGCTATGGGAGAACAGACCTCTAGTGCTACAGTTTTTTTTTAATATAAAACTGTATATTATTCTTATGCCTCATTACATGTACTGTTGTAGTCATTCACATAATTTCATTTTAATATTTTTAGAAATGTAAATACTGCGTTTTGTGCTACATCTCTCTGTTAGGTTCTACTTTCTGCTGGACTGTATGTGTGAATATGCTCTATTTTACAAAAGCAATGTATCATGATTTAAATTTCTCTTTATTTTTACTAGAATCTGGTTTTTGTTCTATAGTAAGCATTGAGATATAGCATCTCATTGTAGTTTTGATATGTATTTTTCTAATGCTTAGTGACTTCAAACACTGTTTGTACTAATTGTCTATTTGAAGAACTTCTTTGGAGAAATATCTATTGAAAATTCTTCTCAGTTTGAATTTTAAATTTTAGTTTTATAGCTTAGGAAGCTATAAACGTGTTAAATTTTATGATATTAATATACAAACTTCTACACCCAGGACCAACAAATTTCGATAACTATTCACTACTATCTTTATCTAGTATTTTCTCCTCACTCTCCACCCTTTTCATATCTGAAAACTACTTATGTATTCTAATGTCAAGGGTTTTTCATTGCTTAGCACAAAGTATAGTATGGCCAAGAAATTTTAAGAAAGAGAAAGAGAAAGAAAGAGAGAAAGAGAAGAAGAGAAAGAGAGAGAGGAAGAAAGAGAAAGAAAAGCAATGTTAAATCACTATGTTATCCCCTGAGCTCTAACACAGTATCACGGGAACATTTTAAACTATTTTTCCCTCTCCTACTGAGCAGTGCAAACCCTGGGTGTATCGGTAGATTCAGAGTCACCAGCATTTTAATGTGCAGCTTTGTTCTTGCTTGATAGCCTCCTTTAGGTGCTGAACTAGTTTCTGGACCTCAAATCAGTCTTGTTAATTGTCTCTCAGTTCCGAGGTAGCTCAGCTCTTTGCCAGGGTATTTATCCTATTACTTTAGATAAAAGAACTCAATTCTAGGGGTGGATAAATTCTTAGGATAATTCATCCACCCCCTAGAAAAGTGAGCCAACAAAATTGTTTATGATCCTTATTTACAGTTTATAGTATCTTGCTTAAAATTTCAATCCTAAAAGTATAGGATCGTAGAATTAGGGTTCTAGCTATTTGAACAATTGCTATTTCATAACATAGGGTGAAATTTTTTGATATGGAAGATTCTTCTGGAGTTCAGTATTTTTCCTGCAATGGGGATTCTTACTTGACATTATCCACCTTCTCTGTCTCCATCTCCATCTCTGTCTCTGTCTCTCTCTCTCTCTCTCTCTCTCTCTCTCTCTCTCTCTCTCTCCAATTAGGATTGCTGATATTTTGTCATTTGATTCAAAACCTTTGTTCATTGGGCTTCTAGTTCAGTTACTGTGTAAATCAATCCAACTTTTTGTGAGAATTTTTTGTGTTTTGTTTATATTAGCTACTATGTAACAAAGAGTTCTTTCTGTTGATATGTATTAATATATTTCTGTTCTATAGGATATTTTTATCATGAATGTATGTTGAATTATCAAGTTCTTTCTATTGATATTATTATTTTTCTTTTCTATTGATGTACTGTAAGCAAGTAATTGATTAGTGCAAGTTAAGTCACCCCTGTGTGATTAGAATAAACTAAATTTTATTATAATATTTGATGAAATGTTTAACTTAATTTTATAAATTAAAATTTTTGTATCCATATTGACTAGAAATATTACTCTATAGTTTTATCTATGTTATCGTTACCTTATTTTTATGTCAGAGTATTTTGGACTCAAAACAGTTGCTAAATTTATTTGGAGCTTAGATGGAGAGTATAGAGGGTAAGATGCTTTTCTTGCAGTTTTTTCTTTTTGCATCACACCCTGTGATGCACAGGGGTTGCTCCTGGCTCTGCACGTAGGAATTGCTCCTGGCAAGTGCTCGGAGAACCATATGGGATGCTGAGAATCGAACCCAGTTTGGACGCGTGCAAGGAAAATGTCCTACACGCTGTGCTGTTGCTCCAGCCCCAAGTCAACTCTGGTTTGATAGCCAACACCACACATGGTCTCCGGAAAACTAGCAGTTCTGCTATAAAACCATAAAAATTTTATTTGGAAGCATTCCCCTAGCTTAGATTTGTTTTTAGGAGACTGAGTATAAATTTTTTAAGTTCTTCCTTTGGTAAATTCACTAGAAAAACCCAAGATTTACTTCCAGGTTACTGTGTCTGGCATATCGAATACTCTCGGTAGCTTGCCGGGCTCTCCGAGAGGGGCGGAGGAATCGAACTCGGGTCGGCCATGTTGGCCGCTTGTAAGGCGAACGCCCTACCCGCTGTGCTATCGCTCCAGCCCTACTACTTCCAGGTAGTGTTTATTATATATTAAAATCAATAATTAAGATGATTTTATTTAACTTTTAACTCCATATTATTTTTGTATTATTAGGTATATAATTTTCAGTATGTTTATTTGTCTAAAAATGTATTTATTTCTTAGCAGGGAGATCTAATTCAGTGAGTAAAGTTCTTGCCTTGCACATGACTAACCTGTGTTTGATTTGATGGAAGGATAAAAAAGTTCTCAGAAGAACAAGAATTGAAGACATTTGCTGCATCTAAACCAACTCTGAAAGGAATACTGAATGACTGCCTATAAATCACTATCTTTCCAGACAGATTGATTGTTTAAAGGACTAATGTACTTCATCTATGTGCAGGAAGCCTGTATTCAGTTCCCTGAACCAGATGGATCTTCTAATACCATTGAAACAGACCCTACACAGTAAATCAGGAATAACCCCTAAACACTAGAAGAGGATGTCCAAAAGCAAAAGCATTTTGCTACTGTTCTATATTCTTCTGTGCTTCAAAGTCTGCTTCAACTTCAATATTTGAAAATATAGCAGTATTTTACCATACGTTATTTCACCATCAGGATACCATCCCTCTATGATAAATATCTCTGTCTCCTGTGAATGTAAATAATGCCTTATTCATTCATTCATTCATTCATTCATCATCCTGTTATTCGTCGATTGCCTCGAGCAGGCCCCAGTAACGTCTCTTTCATCCTAGCCCTGAGATTATATTCAAGGCTCTTTAGGAGAATGAGACCCATCATTGTTACTGGTATTTGGCATATTTGGTACACCATGGGGAGTTTGCCAGACTCTGCCCTGTGGGCAGGCTACATTCGATAGCCTGCAAGTTTGTCCAAAGTAGGAATGAGATAATAAGATGTCATAAAAAGATGTCTAATAAGATGTCCGGGAGCTGAATTTTATAGTCTCTGAGTCTTGGCCGTTGATGGGATTACACGGCGCCAGGGGGCCAGGTGGTGGGTGTGACCCCAGCGTACTGGAATTTGGAGGACCTGGGTGGAGGATGCTCAACTCCAATGCGAGTAGGCTTGGAGATCTTGACCCCGGAACCCGCGTGGCTTTGTCCCTCTGCCAGTACCTTCATGTGTGCGGAGAGTGGTCTCAGCATGGTGGTGGCTGGTCCTGGAGGTCTTCGGCTGCTGGAGCCCTGGTCGGGATGGGGAGGAAAGCTCAACCTGCTCCCCTCCTTATATGTACACAAATATATGTGTATAGGGAGATAGATGTGTATATAGGGAGATGGATGTGTATATGCATTGGAAGGCACATTGTAATCAAAGTGGTATGCATATATACATACAAAATCATTAAATGTGCAGTTAAATATATATGAAGTATTTATGCAACAATTTAAGTATTGTAAACATTAGAGTAGTGACATTCTAGCATTCACTACTATGTGGAGGGTGGTAAGTTTTTGTTAATAACAAAAGAAAAGGAGGGGAGTTACAATAGGCCTGCATACATGCAGAGAACTTGAAGGTTAGGTGGCCGAAAGCCCCCTCCCCAGGCCAGATGACAGGTGCTTATGGGCAGAGGAATGGAGAAACAGGAACCAGGCCCCAGGTTGGTTGGCATTCAGTTAATTTCTCTCTCTTCCCTGCGTTGTCCTATCTATCTTTTTACGGTGCAGTTGTAGTCAGAGTTTTGGTCATAATCTCAGTCATCAGAGTTCCATCATCCTAATCTCCCCTCAAACCTCAAAGTCTTCAAAGTCTAAGTTCTGCTCCTCATCTTCAAAATCTCGCTGTTGACCTTCTTGTCCCCAATGACTAGTCCTCAGCATCTACTCTCCATGTCCTTCCCAGAGTCTATTCTTCACTTTCTCCTTCTCAGCATCTCCTTCCCAGAGTTTAGTCCCAGAGCCTTGTTCTCAGCATCTTCTATAACTCTCTCTCTCCCTCTCTCTCTCTCTCTCTCTCTCTCTCTCTCTCTCACACACACACACACACACACACACACAACTTATACAACCACTCTTACCCCTTTCACCATAGTTATAGAGTAATCATGAAGATTAATTTAAGGACAAAATCTAATTTGAAGATTCAGCACTCCAGATGACTACGAGATCTGCCCAAGGGCGGGATTCCATCCAGGGTGTATTGCTTTCTCCTTCCCTCAGCTGGTAATCCATTTAAACAGTAATAATAAATTAACTTCTTATAATCTTTCTCAAGTGAACAGATTGTAGACAGCAGACAACAGGCAGATTGGGCAATGGTTGCCAGTGTTGTGGACGTCTCCTTTCTTGTACAGTAGTACAGTCCAGCTGGTTTTCCATTGGGATGGAATCTTGCATTCAGACAGGTACCAGTGTATTGATGAGAACTGATAGCAGATTCTTCAGGTGTTTGGGTCTGACCTTGTCTGGGCCGGGTGCTATTCGCTTCTTAACCGACAAAATGGCATGTCGAATTTCGGAAGGGAGAACTTTGGGAATGACATATCCATTCCACAGAATTTAGTATGTGGGCAGGTGGATGTGGCTATTGAAGAGATCCAAACAGAAGTCATGGATAATCTTTTCCATTGCCCTTCTGGAAGATGTGATAGATCCATCAGCATGCCAGAGGGCAGTCATCTTGGTCTGGTAGTTGGCGAAGGACAGGTGGGCGTTGCAAATGCTTTTCCTGGCTTTTGCCACATCTGCCAGCATTGCTGCTCTTCTCTCATAATTAGATTTTGTTGTGTAGACAACAAAGATAGAAACTTCCAGCAGTGAGCCACATCTCTCTATTCAAGTGTAATCGTCCAATTTGGGTTGTTGGGTATAGTTGCCAACCGTCTATCTTCATTCCCATTCCTTCCCATTCCAGTCATTGCATGATGTTCTCAAGGGTGGCACTGAAGAGTTTCCATGAAATAGTATCACCCTGCCAAACCCCTCTTTTGACGTCTATTATCACCTCCCTATAGAATGGTGAGGTCCTGGTAGTGAATCCTCAATACAGCTCATGGAGGATCCTGATGTATTGAGTTTGAATGCCCTGATTGGCTAGGGCTTCGATGACCGCTTCTGTCTCAACAGAATCAAAGGCCTTCTTTAAATCAATACAAATTAGACAGAGCAATATCTTGAACTCCCTAGAGACCTCAATGAGCTTGGTTTTCATATGGATATGGTCGATTGTGCTAAATCCTTTTTGGAACCCAGCTTGCTCGCATGGTTATCCTTCATCTAGTGTTCTGACAATCTTACTCAGGATGACTTGAGTGAACAGCTTGTAGACGTCAGACAACAGGCAGAATGGGCAATAATTGCTAATGTCGTGGATGTCTCTCTTCTTGTACAATAGTACAGTCCTGCTGGTTTTCCATTGGAACGGAACCTTGCATTCAAGCAGGTAGTTTGTGAAGAGCCGAGCCAGTGTATTGATGAGTACCGATGGCAAGTTCTTCAGGTGTTTGGGTCTGACCTTGTCTGGGTCTGGTGCTGTTCATTTCTGTACCGACGAATTGGTGTTTTGGATTATGGAAAGGATTACATTGGGAACGACATATCCATCCTGTGGATTTTGGTATGTGGGCAGGTGGACGTGAGTATTAAAGAGATCTGAGTAGAAGTCATGGATAATCTCCATTGCCCTTCTGAAAGATGTGATAGACCCATCAGAACATCAGAGGACAGTCATCTTGGTTTTGTAGTTGGCGAAGAACAGGAGGGCATTTCAAATGCTTTTTCTGGCTTCTGCCACATCTGCCAACACTGCTGCTCTTCTCTCTTTGAGGTCTTACTTTATCGCTTCTCTGCACTGCTTTGCGAGCTCTGATGTTCACTTGTGGTTGCTTGAGGATTTCCCCAAGCCACGTTGGTGAATGAGCTTGAGAATTTTCAAGAACAGCTGTCTTTGTGGCTATCTCTCTCTCAGCGTTCTTTGCACAATCATGGAGGTGCTGAACCATTCATTCATATTCCTCGTCAATGTTGTCAATCACGGCATCTTCCCATGTTGCTGCAATAGTGCCAAGGAGCTCCCAGTTGGTGGTCATTCTGGGAGACAGTGGTCTGATCCCATTTGGAATTTTTGGACAACATTGGTCAAGCAAGACCCTTGACTGAATATGATGTGGTCAATTTCGTTGTGGAACCATCCACCAGGAGACTCCCCTGTCCAACATTTAGATTTGGCCTTCTGAAATTGTGAGTTTTCATGGATGGTCTTGGTTGACATGATGAACTCAGACAGTCTCTCTCCCTGTTCGTTCCATTCTAGGCCATGGGTCCTGATGTGGAGTTCTTTGGCTGATCTTCTAGGTCCTATCTTGGCATTAATATCACCGACAGTGATCTTATAGAAGGTGTGGCCTTCTTTATAGAACTTCTCCAGTTCCATGTAGAACTTCTCAATTTCTCCTTCATCATAATTGGATGTTGGTGCATAGACAACAAAGATAGAAACTGCCGGCAGTGAGCCACATGTATTCAAGTGTAATCATCCGATTCGTGTTGACAAGGAAACCAACACCACCAAAGCCTCTTTTGTCGCATGTTCCGCGGAACAGTTCTTCTCCAGTGTTCAAAAACGGCGTGTTGTGATGGATGCCTTCTCGTCTCGGTCTAACCAATGATGTCGTACTTGATCTTTCGCTCTTGTATCATCAGGTCCTTGATGGATACATCAGATGCTGATGACATTGTTCTAATAACACTAAACATTAGCCAAATGGCACAAATGCTGTCTGACTTTTCCGTGAGCATGGAAAGGTTGGACTACAGTTGAATCTCAAGAAGACAATGTTTATGAGAAACAGTCTCGTTCCTGATATTCCATTCGCTCTTAACAGGATGAACATCTCCGAATGCAACAGTTACGTGTACCTAGATTGAGAAGTCACATGATGAATGACCTGGCACCTGAATTGCACAGAAGGAAGAGAGCGGCTTGGAATGCCTTCAAGAGTGTCGAAGAAATAGCTAAAAGGTGGAAGAACCTCCGGCTCTGTGCACATATCTTCAAATTCACTATTCTTCTTGCATTAACATATGCCTCAGAGACCTGGGCCCTACAAAAACAGGATGAGAATGCTGTTCTAGTCTCCCAAAGAGGAATCAAAAGAGCTATGCTTGGAGTATCACGCTTCACACAAATGAGAGAAAGAATTCAGACTTCTGACCTCTGTGGACGTTCAAGAATCAGGTACGTTTTCTCATTTGCCAAGGACTTGAGAATCAGATGGGCTGAACTTGTAATGAGATTTGGAAATGACTGCTGGACTAGAGCCATTACTGATTGGATTCCACAGGATTCCACTGGATTCCACTGGATTCCACTGGATCCCATGGCCACCCACCCATAGTCAGCCCACCCATGTCATAAGATGGTCAGACTTCTTCGTCAAGACCCTGAATGATCGGTTTAAAGCTGTTTGTGTTCCTAGAATGAACAGATATCAATGGGCTACACGAGCAAGTGACAGGAATGAATGGAGATGTTACTGGTGTCCGCTTGAACAAATCATTGAGTAACGGGAGGTCAACTATCAAGTGATCAAGTGGGTTGTTAGGCTTTCGAATGAATCAATGCTCATGGCCAAGTTCGTGTTGAAAAGAACACCAACACCACTGACACCTCTTTTGTCACATGTTCTGAGGAAGAGTTCTTCTCCAGTGTTGAAAACAGTGTGATGTGATTAATGCCTTCTCAGTCAAACCAGTGATGTTGTACTTGATCCTTCACGCTTGTACCATCAGGTCCTCAATGGATTCATCTGAAGCCAGCATATGTGCATTGAATGTACAAATAGTCATTTTTGTCCTTCTTCGTTTTGTCAGTCTAGTTCAGCCTTGAGATTTTATTAGCCTCTCCTCCCTCATGCTTCTTAACGCTGCTGTATTGGTGACTCTTTCAGGGTCAGGGGAATGAGACCCATTGTATTTACTGGTTTCAGCATATTGAATAGGCCACATCCAGAATAGTATTAGCAGAACACTAGATGAAAGTTAACTATGAAAGCAAGCTGAGCAAGCCGGTTTCTGAGTAGGATTCAGCACTATAGACCATATGCACATGTTAAGCAAGCTTATCATGGAGTCATTTAAGTCTCATGTTACATAGCATACATGAACTGTCTTCCTGTGTTTATGTAAAAATGACAGTTTTAAATAAACCATGGCCCGCAGGCAAGTGCTCATTCCCCTGAGCTACACCCCCTGCCATAAACCATACAAGTGACATAAAGGAAAGAGAAAAGCAATTTAGGATCATTAGTGTCTGATGGAAATGGGTGTGCCTCAGTTACACTGTTGTGAATTTGGCTCAATAAACCTTAATCTCCCTGTAGGAGCAGTAAGGACAAACCAGTGTATCCAACTTTGGGTGACTGATCTTACTTAACTAAGCTCTGGTAACTTGATATTCCCATGCATCAAGACTGTGTAAAGTATGAGTAGTTTGTTGGACCTGTGAAAGAAACAGGATAGTAAAGAACATAACACAGGAATGGGGGCAGGTATATCTGAGAGAAATAAGCACTGAAGCTTAGAAATAAGCACTGCACTGTCCTCCTGTTGTTCATTGATTTGCTCAAGCGGGCCCAGAATATCTCCATTGTGAGACTTTTTACTGTGTTTGGCATATCAAATACATCATGGGTAGCTTTCCAGGCTCTCCGAGAGGGGTGAAGAAATAGAACGTGGGCCAATGGGGTTGGCCACATGCAAGGCAAATGCCCTAACCCACTGTGCTATTGCTCCAGACCAAGAGAGAAATAAGAACTTTGAAAATTGTTCCCTAAATATCTTAATATTAAGTGAGACTGGTTTTCAATCTGCTGCTATAAAGACTTTATTTAGATTTTTGGTCTCTATTATAAATATATTCAGTTATACTTAGCATCTCTTATTTTTATGTGTAGGCATAAATCATCTGATGAACTTATGGTGTGTTTTAGATAATTAATTATAGATGCAATCTATTTATTTCATTACTTTTTTGTGCTTTTAAATGAAGGCCACATCACTAGCTCTTCTTTTAATGACATTTTTTATTGTTTTAATCAATAAAAATTTGCAACATGTTAAAATAGCTTTGGTACCGAAGTAATATTGATGAAAAACTCAGGTTATAATTTATTTTGAGTTTGATTGCCTTAAATATCTAGTGCCTTAATTATCTGTCAGAGAGAAATTTCCAAGGTCATCACTCTATTCCTTGAACAATCCTTTGTTGTTTCTGAGATTTAGTTAGGGTTCATTCTGATTTTTACCTTTGAAAGGGAATTTATTCTATGTTAGGGGTTAGTGGATTATCTTGAAGAACACACTTTTAGCTGAATTTCTCTCTGCAATAGAAAGTAACACATTTTTGTTATTATTGTTGCTGATTTAAGCCTTTTTGCGTTGATGCTTTTAAAGCTCTCCAGGAACACTTATATTTCTTCCAAGAACTGTAGGCTACTTGGATTCCTAGTAAGGCAACTCATCAAAAGATATATAAGTTCAAGATATATAAGTTCAAGACTTTCTCCAAATTCTTCAGAAGATGTAGTCCTAAGCCTACATAAAAAAGCTAGCTGTGTCTTCTGTGTCCCTGTCAGTCACTGAAGCTGCAATCAAAGGCAGCAAGAAAGTTCTGGCCAGAGAAGTGGCAGACCTGGTATTTTTAATAATTTTGAATTTATGGCTTAGAAAGCAGGCAGTTCACTTACTCATAACACCAACACAGAAAGAAATTGAAGCCAAAGTGACAGTTCAAACTGATTATAATAAAAACTTTACATTAAATCAATATCCTATGTATATTGGTATTTTCTCACTTGCACTGTTTATAAATAGCATCTAAGAAGAAAAAAAGAATGAAAAGAAAATAACTTCAAGAGGAATAAATGATAAAATAAATAGATTTTTATTCACTCTGCAAACAAGTGTATGTTTATAAATTCTCATTAGTCACACTACACTTTTCATTTTAAGCTGGGCCTTAACATTTAATGGCCATGTGTTTCTGATGTAAGTTTTCAAGCAGGTACAGAAGAAAGGAGTAAAATTACATTTGCCTACCCAATGGCCTGAAAACCTTCGCCTTGGCCAATCTGTTAAATGTAAGAATCAAATGGTGTATTTTTTATTTCCACTCATATGTGCAGTTCCTATCATATTTTCTCATCATACATTCCTTAAATAGCTATTTCTGCCCTTCTATCTATCTTCTTCCCTAATGAGTATTTATCTTTTTTTCTGTCACTTGAAAGAAGGAGACAAATCAGCATTATATTCTAAATAAATTGTAACTGAGAATGTAAAGTAGTATCTATTATTTTTTCTCAATGTGTAGCAACTAAAATATATTACCCTCTGGAAACATTTAGTTTTAAAAGTATATAAAATTTTAATTTGGAGATCTATGGCTATCAGAGGTTATTAAACACCAGTGAGTTACTAAGATTGATTGTCATTCCTTCCTGTATTTTCTAATCATTTATACAAGCTTAACTTTCTTCCAAAAAATTAAGCCTTAGGTCAAAGAAACAGTGCAGAGGTTAAGGTGCAAGTCTTGCACACACCACACCCTGGGTCAGTCCCCGATGCAGCCTATGGTCCTTGGAGCACAGTAAGGGGTGATCCGGAACACAGATGAAGTCCTGAGCATCACCCAAACAAACACTTTTTAACATTATTTACAGGACTGTATGATTAATCAAAATAATAATTAAATAATTGTTTAATGTTTTAGAATTCCTCTTGTCTTATGTCTTTTTCAATTGAAGCACCATTTACATTATTGTTAATGGTAGGGTTTCATGCATACAATGATTCCAGTACTACACCATTCACAAGACTATTGGCTTCCCTCTGTCACTGTCTTGGGTCCCATATTAACCACTTTCCCCTAGTAAGTTTAGAGTGCTATTTCTATTTATTGCAATAATTTTATGAGGAATATTACGTGTTACTTTTTTCTTCCTTCATGCGTGAGGCTTGGCCGAACGTGTGGAGAGTGGTCTTAAGCATAGCTGTGGCTTGTTCCAGAGGTCTTTGGCTGCCAGGGCTCTGCTCGGGGCAGGGAGCGAAACTCAACTCGCCCCCCTCCAAATGGTCCCAGTGAGGACTACCAGGCACGGGGGCAGGAGACTCTGGATGAGCCTCACGCATGAAGGAACCAGCACAGGAACCCAGGCATGTGGGACCCGGGGCTGAGATCTCCAAGTCTGCTCAGATCAGGACTGGGCCTCCTCCACCCAGATCCCCCATCTTCCAGTAGGTAGGCGTTTCACCCACCAACTACCCGCTGCACCATGTTATCTCATCAATGGTCAAGACCCAGAGACTAAAAAACCCAGCTCCCAGAAGCGTGCGGCAGCATTGGCCATTGCGCAACCTCTTATTATCTAGTCTTTATTCTTGGAGAACCCGGCAGGCTACTGAGAGTATCCTGCCCACAAAGCAAAGTCTGGCAAACTCCCCGTGGCATATTCAATATGCCAAAACCCAGTAACAATGATAGGTCTCATTCCTCTGACCCTGAAAGGGCCTCGAATGTGGCATTTTCTAAAATCTCAGGGCTAGGACAAAGGAGACAGTACTGGTGCCTGCTCCAGGAAATCTATGAACAACCAGATGATAGTGATACAGTGGTAGTTTTTTCTTTTACACTAAGATATTGAATGCTTCTCTTTTTTTTTTCTTATTATTTTTTGGGTTATCGGGTCATACCCAGCTATGCACAGGGGTTACTCCTGGATATTCACGCAGGAATCAGTCCTGGTGGTACTTGGGGGACCATATGGGATGCTGGGAATCGAACCCGGGTCAACCATGTACAAAGCAAATGCCCTACCAACTGTGTTATCTATCGCTCTAGCCCCAACATTGGGTGTTTATTGTGATATTTTGGATGTGTCCTTGAGATTAGAGATAAAGGATATTAATAAAGAAACATAAATCTATTCCATGCAGGGTGATCTCTTTTCTATTTGCTAAGAGCAAGAGTTAGTTGAAAATTGTTTCCTAAAAATCCTAATATCAAACTCAGTGAGACTGGTTTTCAGTCTGTTGTTATAAACATTAATTTTTCAACAATCCTGCAACAAGGTTTAATAAAATCCTCAGAGATTTAATTGTAAGACTTAAGGATCTCAAAAAAAATTTTGATAATCATCAATGGTAGATCATCAGTGTGTGAAGTCTTCTAAGTGGAATCACAGGACAGACACTACAGGCGAGACTCCGTTTCTCAGGCCCCAAACAACAGTCTAACAGATAGGGTACTTGTCTTGCACATGGCCAACCCTGTTTCTATCCCAGTCTAGCCATGTGGTTCTTTGAACCCTAAGCACCACTGTGTGTGGCCCCAGAGTCTCACTCTTTCTTTGAAGAGGAAATATTCTCTCTCTCTCTCTCTCTCTCTCTCTCTCTCTCTCTCTCTCTCTCCCCCTTTCTCCCCCCCTCTCTCTCTAACTCAAATAAATTTGTTACTAGGCCTTCATGCCCATACGAAACGCAACATTTATTCTGATATCTGCTTGGTCTGTGGAACTTTATGATTTTGCCATATATAATAAATTTAATTCTTTTTTATTACTATGGGTTTTATGTATACCTTTAAATATTGCTAAATAGTAAGTCACTAGTAGTTCAGGACTGAGAACTGGAGAAATTTTTGCACATAAGGTCTTTGTCAAAACTTCTACACTAAATTATTGTACCCTAGCATGACTTGTAACTGACACTTAGTGACAGCCTCTGACGTCTTGTCTTAGAACATTTGCTAAAATTGATAATTAATGGTTTCTCCTCTAGCACTATATCTCCTACATTCAAGTGTTTTTCTGAGGACCTTTCTTTAAAATGCTATCACACCAATATGTGTGTGAACAAAGCTGGACTACAAAGTTTTAGGGTCATTTCTAGATTCTCCACAGCGTTCTAATGTTCTATTTATTTATCTGTCTATAAAGCAGCCCCACACTGTGTTGATTACCTTATATGAATGAGTTTGCATATTTTTCTAAATGTGTTCTTTTGTTTGAAGATTAGTTTCTTAAAACAAGGACCTCTGAATTTCCATATAAATGTAAAAAATAATTTGTAATTTTCTAGAAATATTCCTGCTGGGAATTTGATTAGAATTTTCTATACTGGACAACCTAATGACATGATTTCTAATCCTTGTTCATTCACTCCAGTTCTACATCTCTTTAATTATTTTGGTTATCAATAACATACAACCTTTATATAGATATATCAAACATTTTTTAGGGACAGCTTTGCATTTTCCTTTATGAATTTTGCACTTCTATAAATATTATTTATTAAATTAAAGTTATAGTTTTTCTATTGCTAGTATTTGGAATTGAATTGATTTTATGATGATTTTGTTACAACATTATTAAATTCATAGCATGTTTTTATATATTTTGTGGATTATGTAGCACTGTTTACTGAGTCTATAAGTCACTTGAATAAATGTAGCCTACATCTTCCTTTACAATATATATTTCTTTTTTAAGTTTTTCCCTTTTACTTAAATGAAGTTTATTGCTTTATATTTGTAAGAATATCTTTGCTCTAGTCTTGAATGGAAACTATTTGGCATTTCAATTGAAGTAGCCACCTATAATGTCTCCTTGGATATCTTTTCAGTTCAACAATGAACTGAAGACTATTTCTAAGAATGGTTCGAATGGTGAATTTGTTCTTCCTTCCATCAAATGTTTATACTAATCTCTTCAGATGATAATAGAACAAATTGAAAAATTAAATTAAACTTCATAATCTTTGGAGTCCTTTTGGAGGGTAGTGGGCTACAGCTGGTGGGGCTTGGGCCTGCTCCTGGCTCTGTGCTTTACGATAACCCTTCCAGGGCTTAGAAAATATCTGGGGTGTTGGGAATAGAGGTCTTGCAAGGCAAGAGGCCTATCAGCCATATCATCTTTTGATCCTCTAATCTTTAAGTTCTTAAAGTAAATCCAATTCAATTAGGGTCTTCTAAAAGATAGGATTGCATCATCAGCACCACCATGTTGACCCTAGTGTCCGCCCACCAACACTATTGGAGATCAGCAATACCACCTACATGGATACTAGCATTGAATTATCAGGGCTAACTATCACTGGGACTGAGCCCTGAAACCCTAGAGAATTGTTCATAAGACTCCAAGAAATAATTATATATATTTTTGTACCAAACTTGAGTATGCTTATATTTTAAAAGTTTTAATTTAAAAAGTGAGGTTTTTAAACTATCGTCCCTTTAAATATATGTGTGTATATATGTGTATGTATATACATATGTATATACATATATAGAGGTAGAGAGAGAGGGTGAGAGAGACAAGCACTGTCTCCCTGCTTTTCTTCCGCTTATATATTAATGGCTACAATTATATAAATTGGTGGTTATAACTTAAGACTCTCTTATGCATACCTAGCAACCAAAGTTACAGCACTGTCCCATTCCCAAAAGACATCTGCACTTTTCCTACTCTTCTGTCTTCCACCTCATAACCACCACATCAATAATTTTGTTTTGCTGAGGTTCACCAGGTTTGTTGTTGTTATTGTTGCTTTTTTTTGCTAATTGTAGCTCATTTATGTCTGAAGCCATCCAATAATGGTTATTCATCTCATACAGAGCATTATGACCTCAAGTTCTATTCTTTTTGTCCCCAAAGGCAGATAAATCTATTTTAGCAAAAGATTACTATTCCATCCAGAAAATATAACAAACTTTTGCCCAAAACAAAAGGAACAAACAGCAATTTGAAGAAGATAATACCCCATGATACATCCATCAAAGGGTTGATACGGAAAATAAATAAATAAGTCATTATCTTTTGGGCAAAAGAAAAGCAACCAAGCCCATCTAAAACTGAACAAAACTCTTGATATGTTCAGAAGAGACATACAGGTACCATACATGAGTAAAATCACATTAGTGATTATCAGGAAGACAAAAATAAAGCTGCAATGAGCTATTCCCTCACATTTGTGAGAATGGTCTTAAACGAATGGAAATAGCTGCTGCTGACTAAACATGAAGAAAGAAGACAGTTAGTACAGTGTTGGTGGGCATGTAAATGGGTGCAGAAACCCCTGGAATATACTTATAAAAGTTAAAATAGAGATTTCCTACGAACTACCAATATCATTCCTAGATTTTTTTTTCTGAAAGATATAAAAACACTAACTTAAAGGATGTTGGCATCCCTCTAAACAAGTCAGCATTTTTTGTAGCAGCCAAAGTATGGACTCAACCTGAGCCCCCATCAATGACTCTGTCTTCTCAGAACACAATATTTCCTAGCGCTATCACTGGGTTAAGTTCTACCTAATGTACTGCAACTATACTTTTTAAACTTGGGTAGCACTACTCTCACCACCTTACAGACACCCTGTCTCTGTATCTGTCTCTGTCTGTCTATCTGTCTCTCTCTCTCTCTCTCGCACTCTCTCTATTTCTCTCTCTGTGTCTGTATCTCTCTCTCCCACACACAGATATTTAAACAATTATTCAATCAGAGCAAATTTTACAGCTCTTTCACTGTGAAGTCCCTTATTGACTCCTTCGTACCATATGTTCTAGTCAGATTGGACCCTGTAATACCACTAGTGTCTGTTTTGACTCTTTAATTCAATAGTGTATTTTGCAAGCTATCAAATAAGCAAATTGTAGCACTCGTAAAGATTCTCTCATTTGATTCTCTTATCTTAATATTCTTTGTCCTGCACACTCACTAGAATAAAGGCTGAAAATCTTTTGTTTCACATAACAATGTTAAAAGGCCTCCTTTAAATCAATGAACGTCAGACAGAGTGGCATCTTGAACTCCCGAGAAACCTCAATGAGCTTGGTTATCGTGTGGATATGGTCGATCGTACTGAATGCTTTGTGAAACCCAGCTTGCTCACATGATTGTCCTTCATCTAGTATTCTGTCAATCCTATTCAGGATGACTTGAGTGAACAGTAAGTAGACAACAGACAACAGGCAGATTGGTAGTTAGTTGCCAATGTTGTGAATGTCTCCCTTCTTGTAGTGTAGTACAGTCCTGCTGGTTTTCCAAAGGGACGAAGCTTGCATTCAGACAGGTAGTGTATGAAGAGCAAAGCCAGTGTATTGATGAGAACTGACGGCAGATTCTTCATGTGTTCGGGTGTGACCAAGTCTGGGCCAGGTACTTGAGATGGTGTGTCGGATATCAAAAGGGCGAACAATGGTAGCAACATATCCATGCTGTGAAATTGGTATGTATGCAGGTGGACCTGGCTATCAAAGAGATCTGAGTAGAAGTCATGGCTAATTTTCTCCAGGATATCGGAGGAAAGTCATCTTGGTCTTGTAGTTGGAAAAGGAAAGGCGGGCATTGCGAATGCTTTTCCCAGCTTCTGCCACATCTGCCAGCACTGCTGCTCTTCTCTCTTTGAGGTTTTCCTTTATCGCTTCTCTGCACTGCTTTGCGAGCTCGGAAGTCCGCTTGTGGTTGCCTGAGGCTTGCGCCAAGACACATTGGCGAATAAGTTTATGAGTTTTCGGAGAAAGGAGTCTTTTCATGGCTCTCCCTCTCTCTCTTGGTGTTCTTCACACAATCAAGGAAGTGCTTAACCAGTCAATCGTATTCCCCTCATCAATGTTGTCAATGACGGCATCTTCTCATGTTGCCGCAATAGTGCCAAAGAGCTCCCAGTTGGTGGTCATTCTGGGAGTTCTCTTCTTAAACTTTGCAGCCCTTTCTCCTTGCTCTGTGACGTAGAATTTTGCATGACAGAGACAGTGGTCCAACCCCATTCAGAATTTTGTGACAACAGTGACATCAGTTAGGAAAAACCATTGATTGAATATGATGTGGTCAATTTCATTGTGCAACCATCCACCAGAAGACTCCTATGTCTAATGTTTAGATTTGGTTTTCTGGAACTGTGAGTTACCATGAATGGTCTTGGTCTACATGATGAACTCAGATAGTCTCTCACCCTGTCCGTTCCATTGTAGGCCATGGGTCCCAATGTGGAGTTCTTCTTTGGCTGATCTTCTCGGTTCTATCTTGGAATTAAAATCACCGACAATGATTTTGTAGAACATGTGGTCTTTTTCATAGAGCTTCTCCACCTCCATGTAGAACTTCTCAATTTCTCCTTCATCATAATTGAATGTTGGTGCATAGACAACGAAGATAGAAACTACTGACAGTGAGCCACATCTATTCAAGTCTACTCATCCAATTCGGGTTGTTAGGCATTGAAATAAATCAATGTTCATGGCCAAGTTCATATTGACAAGGACACCAACACCACCAATGCCTCGTTTGTCGCATGTTCCGAGGAACAGTTCTTCTCCAATGTCGAGAAACGGCATGATGTGATTGATACCTTCTTGTCTCGGTCAGACCAATGATGTCATACTTGATCTTCCACGCTTGTATCATCAGGTCCTCAAGAATGAATCCAATGCCAGCATGTGTGCATTGAAAGTACAGACAGTCATTTTTGTCTTTCTTTATTTTGGCAGCTTAGTTTGGCCTTGAGATTTGTTCAGGCTCTCCTTTATCATCTTTCTTAATGCTGCTGTATTGGTGGCTATTTCAGGGTCAGGGAAATGAGACCCATTGTATGTACTGGTTTTGGCATATTGAGTACGCCATGGATTGCTTGCCTGGCTCTGCCATGCGGGCGGGATAATCTTGGTAGTTTGCCAGGCTCTCCAAGAGGGATAGAGGCTTTTAGGGAGGCCTCTAATTGCCCTTGCAGGTGTTCCCATGGTTCAAACTGTATTTGAACCCTATCAAATATGGTGCGGCAATTCTGGAAGATGGGTACTTAAGTGTCTTATGATGTGTCGCTGGCAGTTGGTGGAAGCAGACAGGGCAGGGTAAAGTGGGAATCCTGGTTTTACTCCCTTGTTGCAGGAGATTGGTGACAGCAGACAGAACATCTCTGTTCCTGGGTCCATTAAGCCTGGAGTCCAAGGTCACAGAGTTCCACTTACCTGGTTCTGTGTGGCTTCACTTGTGTTTGAGTCTTGGTACGAGTGTCTGGAAAGCGTCCTGGATGAGTAGCGGTGGCTGGGTAGTGGAGGTTGTGGAGATAAAAAAAAAAAGGCCTTTGATTCTATTGAGACAAAAGCGGTCATCAAAACCCTAGACAAACAGGGCGTCCAAACTCAACACATCAGGACCCTCTGTGAGCTGTATTACGGATTCATTACAGGATTTCACCATTCTACAAAGAAGTAATCATTGATGTCAAGAGAGGGATTCAGCAGGGTGATACCATTTCACCAAAACTCTTCAGTGCCACCCTTGAGTACATCATGCAACGACTGGAATGGGAAGGAATGGGAGTAAAGATAGATGGTCCGCAACTACACCACCTCTGCTTTGCTGATGGCATCATTCTAATAACACCAAACATTAGCGAAGTGGCACAAATGCTTGCTGACTTCAACCGTGAGTGTGGAAAGGTCAGACTACAGCTGAATCTTACAAAGACAATGCTTATGAGAAACATTCTTGTTCCTGATGCTCCATTCGCTCTCAATAGAACAAACAACTCTGAATTCACAGTTATATGTACCTAGGTTGAGAAGTCAACACAATGAATGGGATGAATGACCTGGTACCTGAGTTGTGCAGGAGGAAGAGAATGGCTTGGAATGCCTTCAAGCGTCGAAGAAAAAGCTGAGAGGACGGACACCTCCAGCTCCAGGCACATCTCTTAGATTCCACTGCTCTTCCTGCATTACCATACGCCTCAGACACCTGGGCCTTGCGAAAACAGTATGAGAAGGCTCTTTGGGTCTCCCAGAGAGAAATTGAAAGAGCTATGCTTGGAGTATCATGCTTCATTCAAATGAGAGAGAGAATCCAGAGTTCCGACCTCCATCGACAGTCAAGAGTCAGGGATGCTGTCTAGTTTGCCAAGGCATCAAAATCAGATGGGCTGTAATGAGATTTGGAGACAACCGCTGGACTAGAGCTGTTACTGACTGGATTCCATGGGACGTCAAAAGATCGTGTGGCTGCGCACCTACGAGTTGTTCATACTTCTTCGTCAAGACCCTGAATGATCGGTTTGAGGCTCTTCATGTTCCTAGCACGAGCAGACACCAATGGGCTCCACTAGCACGTGACAGGGACAAATGAAGACGTTACTGGTGCCCACTCGAGCAAATTGATGAGTAACGGGTTGTCAAGTGATCAACAATGTTTATTCCCTGATCCAATAATGGCAGAATAATTTCAGTTTCTGCAACTCCACAGATGAATTGACAATGATATAATTATGAAATCTGGAGCGATAGCACAGCAGTAGGGCGTTTGCCTTGCACGCAACCAACATGGCCGACCCGAGTTCAATTCCTCCGCCCCTCTCGGAGAGCCCAGCAAGCTACCAAGAGTATCTTGCCCGCACGGCAGAGCCTGGCAAGCTCCCCGTGACATATTCGATATGCCAAACACAGTAACAACAAAGTCTCCAATGGAGACGTTACTGGGCCCGCTCGAGCAAATCGATGATCAACGGGAGGGCCTTTACCTTTACCTTTTACCTTTACAGTCCATTTGGGCTGGAGTGATAGCACAGTGGGTATGGTATTTGCCTTGCACTTGGCCAACTTGGGACAACCCATGTTCAATTCCTCCTCCCCTCTTGGAGAGCATGGAAAGCTATTGAGAGTATCCTGCCTGCAGGGCAAAGTCTGATAAACTACTACTGTGGCATATTCGTTATGCCAAAAACAGTAACAACAAGTCTCACGAAGGAGACATTACTGGTGCCCGCTCAAGTAAATCGATGAACGGGACCACAGTGCTATAGTCCTTTTAACTATAACAGATGTTGAAAGCATACTATTAATTGATTTATAAATATTTATTTTTGCAGACTTGGAAACATATATGTCTTTAGGGATCATGGAAGTAAGAAAAAAATGCAAACTGCCAACATGTAAAAATAAAAAAGACATACTAGTTGAACTGTGACTAAACCAGGTGTTTTTTTCTCAACAAATAATCTCCAAAAAGTACTTATTATGAAATAAAACAGTTTCATATATATTTATAATTTAATATTAAATCGTAAATAACCATTATATAAATAAGCATCTAAATTATTATTTAACATGAAATTTAACTTCTCTTTGGCTCCCACTATTCTTTCTCTAATTTTTCACTGTTCATCTTCTCATATTTTCTGCTTGAAAAATAAATCATCATTAGGAGATCCTGAAAATAGCATATGCATTTGTTTTTGTTCTGTGTCTGGGTTGCTATCCTTTGTTTATTTTTTAATAAATATGTATTTCTTTATAATGTTTAAATTAGTTAAAGAGTAAATTTCCCTGTGATTTTTTTCCACCTAAGACTTTCCATACAGATTTAAAAGTTATTTTAATAAGTCTTGATACTTTATATGTAGCTCTCTTCTTACTGTCAAATTTTATTTGATTATGATTCTTAATCACAAAAGTATCCTGATTTTAATTCCAGAAAGTAAGAAACTATATCCTCTCATCTTTGAATACTGTACCCAAAGCTTTGTCTAACAAGTTTTATAAACGTATGATAAATGAATCGATAAATGAACAAGTAGGTACATTTTCATTGTTGGTTCTATTACTGGTAGTTTTTCTGAAACATATGGAAGGAAAATATGGCAGACATTAGGTGGTGGTGGTAAGGTGAGGTAACTTGCTACACAATGATCACAAATGTTGACACAACCTAAACACATTTCCCTAAGAACTGGAATGATAATATAGTGGAAGTGCTTGCCTTGCATGCAGCTGACAAGGTTTGGTCCCCAGCACCCCATAAGAACCCCCAAGCCTTTCAGAAGTGATCTCTTAGTGCATAAACAGAAGTAAGCCCTGAGCACAGCCAGGTGTACCTCAAAAACAAAAGTCACTGCAACAAAAGAAATAAATCATCACTTTTGTGACAACTGAAGAATTCTAATTTTGACAAGTATCCAGTAGATACTGATGTTGTTGGTCTGGGTACTGCTCTGAAAACCACTGAGAATAATCTTGGAGAATATATATATATATATATATATATATATATATATATATATATATCATTCCTAAGAATGTTTGAATCCTAAAAAGTTGATAGGCTTTGATCTGATGTAATAGAAAATGGTAAAGTAGGAACTAGATCTTAACCAACTGAAAAATGTAGTAGGATTATTGGTAACCACTTTTATCAGTAAAGTTCAACGTAAGAAACTGGAGTTTACTAAGTATGTGAGTAGTGGTGTATGGAATATTAACTTGAATTCCAAAAGAGATATTTGGAAAAGGAAAGGTTTTTTTTTTTTTTTTAAGTAAGGACACTGAATTTGACACATGAAACTTCTTCAGAATAGGGTGTGTCATTAAATGTTCCTAAAATATAAAGGACAGAAACACCACAATGAATCCACTTGAAAATATTTAATTGAACAACAAAGAACTATAGAAAACTTACATCATAATATGAAAGCCTGGCTTTCCATAAATAAGATTTATAAATACAGTCATTTTTAGGTCACTGTCCTCCCGTTGTTCACCGATTTGCTCGAGCGGGCCCAGTAACGTCTCCACTGGAGACTTCGTTGTTATTGTGTTTGGCATATCGAATACATCACGGGTGGCTTGCCAGGCTCTGCCGTGCGGGCGAGATACTCTCGGTAGCTTGCCGGGCTCTCCGAGAGGGGCAGAGGAATCGAACTTGGGTCGGCCATGTTGGCTGCATGCAAGGCAAACGCCCTATCTGCTGTGCTATCACTCCAGCCCGCATTTTTAGGTATGTGTTCCAATTTCTATTGTAAAGAATAGAAATGTTTCTAAATCAAGACTAGACACACAAGTTCCAAAGTCAAAACTGCTCTTTATTGATTGTATGGTCTTAGCCAACTTGCTTGATCTCTCTACTCTTCCAACAATTAATAAAAACTCTGAAATATAATTTAGATTAGAAGAATATAGATTAGAAGAATATAGATTAGAAGAATAACCTAACATATCAATACACACAGTTTTAAAAGTTCAGTAAAAAAGAAAAAATATCTTATTATTTACCTAATTAATATGCAGGTATTTCAAAATGTCAAGCATTAGGGTAATTAATCGTAGTCATCTATACTGTGAATATATTACTTTTTTCCTCGCTTCTTAACACAGAGAGGAGGAAATGAAGATTAAAGATAGATACTTTGTTGTTTATTTCTACCCTTTCTACCCAAAGAGTCAGTACCATCCCTTTGTGGAGTAATAAAATGAAAATCTGCATGAAATTCAGAAATTTGTAGGCAAGTCAAAATACCTTCCTAGGGGCTTTCAATAATGAAATACTGTCATTCCCTTTATCCGTTTCAAAATCAAATTGAAGGCCTGAGGGAAATATCTCTCCAAGGAATTAACATTTTCATGGTGCATATATGCATAATACAATAATTCTTAAAGTGGAAGCATTTTTTTCTTGAGTGTCATAAACAGGGGGAGAGGGTAGAGTGATAAATGGAAATGAATCTAGAGAGTCAAATGTTCAACAGATTCATATTTGAATTTTCTAAATTCCATTTACAATGGGTTTTAATCTCTTGTTAGAGATGATTGTACTGAGAAAGAACAGGACTGTTTGGGTCCCACTCTTATCTGACCAGAAGCCAAATGATTTGTGCTTTTCACTTCAAAATGAAAGACTAAGCTATATATCTCTGAGCAGTAGTATAAAAGTTGAATATTTAGCAATAAAAGGAACTCACAGAAGAAACCAGACACATCAGTTTGTGCCTTGAAACCTCCGTGGTGATTCTTAACTGACCTTTTTCCCCTTTGATTTTAATAGTAAAATCATTCTCTGGGGCCTGAGACATAGTACATGCGGTAAGGCACTTGCTTTGCACACGGTTGAAGTTTGTTTGATCTCAGTACCGAATATAGCCACTTAGTACATCCAGGCATAATCCCTGAGCACAGAAGCAAGAATAAGCCTTAAGCACCACCAGCTAATACCAAAATAACTACAACAATGAAAATCATGCCCAGAGATGGAGAGAGATTTGAGATGCTAAAGAAACAATTAACCATGTTAAAGCATAGTCTCTTCACTGTATCTCCATACCCAGTTTCTTGGATTTTCCTGACCTAAAGTTGTTCTCATTTCTGCCTTTGTCACCTTCAAAACTTTCCCTCGTCAGTGTCCAAGGAATCAGCCAAGTCATGCTGTTCCATGAAGTCAGAGACACTCAAATTTCTCTTTGGCTTTATGTCTGAGATTCAAAACCTTTTGGAGATTTACAACAACTAATCAGTGATTACTGACACTTCTAATTATTCAAACACTTTAAGTCATGGCTTAAAATAGATTTAAAACAATTGTTTTATTATATTTTTTATTGAATGTGCTGGATAATGAAGTCCTACCCATACCAAGCATTTAAGATGCATACAAAAATACAAGGCTAAAGCAAACTGCTCTTTACTATTTCATTCAATCCTTTCTGGTGACAGATTCTAATCAAATAAGGTGCCCCTTATCCACTTTGCTTCATATCTTTCAGAAGGGAAAATCTTTCTGTTGTTCAAAAATACAAAGTTGTTGCAGCTGATAATAGAGTGACAAAGAGCAGAAGAGTCTGCTATTTTCTTCTTTCCTAGATCTGTCTACAACTGATTTTTGAAGATAGTTCCCATTTCTGAAAATGCAGTTGTCAGATAGCATGATGAAAAGAAAAAGACTTAATACCTGCCTTTGAGAAACTCAGAAATATTATGGAATTATCTTGGTTCACCCATTCTTACCCTAAGGTATGATACTATGCCTGGGACAAAAGTTGTGTATGCATGCACACACACGATATTTTAATGGACAGTGATTTTTATGTTGCTGAAAGTTAACAAATCTAAATGCAATATAGTTTTTTGAATTTATTTTGTTAAAATAAAATTATATTTATCATTATTTTATTTCTATTTCTGATATATTTTTGTTAAAAATAATATAACAGCTGGGCATAGATAATTTTATAATTGATGTCATCGATAATTCCTGATTTTCACTCTGCTTTAAAAGTTCAAACTCCTTTTATATTTATAGAGTTCTCTATTTCAAAAGTCACTCTTGCCCATACTTCAGTGGATTAAATTAAGTAAAATAAATAACTAACCAAAAGCAGTACTGATTACCTTTTTAATAGAAAATTAATTATTTTTGCATTAGCACTATCCTCCCATTGTTCATCGATTTGCTCAAGGGGGCCCAGTAACATCTCTATTATGAGACTTGTTGTTACTGTGTTTGGCATATTGAATACTTCATGGGTAGCTTTTCAGGCTTTGCCCTGAGGGCAAGATACTCTCAGTAGCTTGCCTGGCTCTCCAAGAGGGTTGGAGAAATTGAACCCGGGTCGGCTGGGCTGGCCGCGTGCAAGGCAAGTGTCCTACACACTATAGATAGTACAGTGGGTAGTGCATTTGCATTGCATTCAGCCGGCACCCCGAGTGCTATTAAAATATTCTTGGGAAGCATTTCATTAAATTTATGTAATTTATATAATTCACGAATCATGACGACCACGACCATCCTGTTATTCGTCGATTGCCTCGAGCAGGCCCCAGAAACGTCTCCTTCATCCTAGCCCTGAGATTATATTCAAGGCTCTTTAGGAGAATGAGACCCATCATTGTTACTGGTATTTGGCATATTGGGTATGCCGCGGGGAGTTTGCCAGACTCTGCCATGTGGGCAGGCTACGTTCGGTAGCCTGCCAGTTTGTCCAAGGTAGGAATGAGATAATAAGATGTCATAATAAGATGTCGTGTGGCCGCGGTTCCGGGAGCTGGTTTTTATAGTCTCTGAGTCTTGGCATTGATGGGATTACACAGCGCCAGGGGGCCAGTTGGTGGGTGTGACCCCCGCCTACTGGAATTTGGAGGATCTGGGTGGAGGATGCTCGGCCCCAATCCTGTAATCCCATCAACGGCCAAGACTCAGAGACTATAAAAACCAGCTCCCGTAAGAGAACAGTGCAGTCTCCTGCCCCTGCGCCTGGCTGCCCTCAACGGGGCCTCTTGGAGGGGAGTGGGTTGAGCTTTCCTCCCTGCCCCGACCAGGGCTCCACCAGCCGAAGACCTCCAGGACCAGCCACCACCATGCTGAGACCACTCTCCACACACATGAAGGTACTGGCAGAGGGACAAAGCCACGTGGGTTCCCGGGCTGAGATCTCCATGTAATTCACAGTGAATCAATAAAAAATATTTTTAAAATAAGAGATGACACTATATCCAAAGTAATTATTTTAAAATAATGTTTAGGAAAATAGTAATATGCCATTGTTTAAAGTAGCACTGCACTGTCCTGTTGTTCATCAATTTGCTTGAGCGGGCCCCATAACATCTCCATTTTGAGATTTGTTGTTACTGTGTTTGGCATATTGAATACATCACGGGGAGCTTGCCAGGCTCTGCCTGACGGGTGAGATACTCTCCATAGCTGGCCGAGCTCTCCGAGAGGGGCGGAGGAATTGAACCCGGCTCGGTCAGGCTGGCTGTGCGCAAGGCAAATGCCCTATCCGCTGTGCTATCGCTCCAGCCCATTGTATAACGTACAGAAATAAATGGATAGAATGGAGATGAATCTATAAATATTTTAATCAAAATTGACTAATGATTTGCTATTTGTATATGTAATAAAACAAAATATTGTAGGAAGTAGTTGTTTGTTCTTTTTAAATTATTTGTTTTACTTGAATCACTGCCCTGCTCATCACAGTATATCTGGGAGTGACCCTTTTCCCCTCTGAGCACTACTTGTGGGGGAAGCGTTCCAAGAAAAAAAAATATTATTACTACATATTATTTACTATATTTTTGTTACATCCCAAATTTTCACATGCATGTTAGAAAATAATTATTGAATTCTATCTTTGAATCCTTTGCTTTTTCCATTTCTTTCCTATGTTTTTCTTCCTTTCCACCCCAGCTATATATTTAATTAATATATTTATTTATTTATTTATTTTTTATTTTTACAAAAACTGCTCCTAGTAATGAGTACTCACAGAAAGATATGCTCCTTTGGCTCATGCAGAGCTAATGTTTTGACTGAGATCTCAATATTTCCACTAAACAACTAAAGGGCATTGAATAATGCATAATGTCACATGTATGTATGCCTGCAATTACTGTATCATAAAGGGTACTTCCAACTCCCTAAAAATCCCATGTATTACATTTTATACCCTTACTTCCCTCAAATTTCTGTTATTGCTCTTTATTTTTCCTTCAATGTTTCACTTCAAATAAATGTTAATCTTCGTAAATAGATTTAAAATTAAGAATGATGGAACAAAAGTATTTGCCTAGCTTTTGTAAATTTTGTTGAATGTGTAGTGTGTAGACCAATTAGCTTTGAATTAATGGATTAATATTCAGAGAATCTGGAACTGCCAGAGCATGGATGGGTGTAATCTGAGATTCTAAAACTCACAGCACTTATTTAATTTTAAAAAGTTAATCAGATATTTCCTTAGATATAGTTACGCTATCAAGTGGAGCAATAGCACAGCAGGTAGGGCATTTGCCTTGCATGCAGCTGGCCCGGGTTCGATTCCTCCATCCCTCTCAGAGCGCCTGGCAAGACGTTACTGGTGCCCAATCAAGAAAATTTATGAACAATGGGACGACAGTGCTACAGTGCTAGTTCAATATGCTATCAAATTAGCATTTTTGCTTCAAAACTTTGTTAAGAATTCTCATTTAATAATTACCATACTAGATTGTCACATATATATATTTTTTCGTGTTTTGTCTGTATGAGTTTAAAATTAAAAACTCAGACCCTGTTAAGTTGTTTGCCTTGAACCATTCATACCTTGGTTCGAATTCTGGGCATTGTATATTTTCCTCAATCCCTGCCAGGAGTGATCCTGGAGCATAAAGCCAGGAGTAAAGTTTGAGCACAGCTTAATGTGGCAAAATAAAAATAACGAATATTAGGGAATTAAAACTCATATAAATCAAGACATGTAATAAATATTAAGATTATTTATATTTTAAATGTAAAAATACTATTCAAAGTTGTGATCATTGGTATTTCATCTGCTATTAGTTGGCAGTATATCTTTTTAAACCATTATAATTTCAAGTAAGTGATTTTTTGCTAAATTACTTATCCACATTTTTATGTAAAAAAATGAATAATTATCATGACATAAAAGCTCCTAGTATTATTTGGTTTGTGATGTATATGAAAAGTGTTTTTTCTTTTAGGTCTTTTTTCTTGCTTTTTTCTGTTTTAACAATGTAGTGGGACTGTGATCACTGAAAGGCTCATGTGTGAGCATCACAGCACATGGTAACACACGAAGACCCTAAAACCAGAATGTACATGAGCACTATGGCTGAATGAGTGCAACCTCTAGCCAAGTGTGAGCACTACAACAGGATGTACAACTGAGCCCTGATTGTCACTACAAAGGGAAACCAAAGGGAAAGGGAAAGAATTAAAAATCCACAGATAATGGCATTATGCAATGTAAGATAACACTGTTTGTCCTTCCTGCATAGCCTCAGGTAGTTTAGGTTTATTTGGTTGCTCCCATCACAGTACTCCCATTCCTCTGTGTTTATTTGTAACTTCTTTCTTTGTACTCTGTTGACTTGAAAATATGTTTTTTTTCTCTTCTCCGTAAGTCCTTTGAAAAGTTTATTCAGAACAATGTCCTTTTTGTGTGGACACAAAAAGGCAGAAAAATGCTATGCTTTTGTAATGTGACTCTCAGTGTTATTTTCCTCCTGGGCATCTGTTCTCTCGACCTAAGCCTCAGCTGCCCTTACTTTCTAGCACCCCCAAAAGCAGGGTCCCGATGAGGGACTGGATGGAACCAGGGCAAGCAGTAAGCTAATATGCTACACTGGCATGGAGATGGGTCTGGCCAAAATGCCATAATGCTTAACTATAAGTTTAGAGCTTGGTCATGGACAAATGCTGTCATGATCCAAAAAGTAATAACTAGATTCGGAACCTGCTGGGGTTAGAAAAGATTAATCTGGTCTGAGCTCTATAGTCCGAGTCTTTGGCAAGATGTTCCCAGGAGATCTGCCCTACAAGACTCAATGTATCTCTTACTGTGTTCATACAAAAATAACTAGTATTAAGATGTTGATAAAATTATTGGACTGAGAAAATGAGAAAAACACCTTGAGGTAGTTTGACCTTGGACAGTCAGAAGGGCTTTGGAATATCTTAGGTGGTATTCCCTTTGAACTTGGTGGACCCTCAGGAAAGGCTTTTTTATGTTGATTTTGCTACCTGAATGGGTGCAGTGTCTGCCCAGAGTGCTGGGGAGTTGGAGACACAAGAGGGTTGGAGAGAGGAGGGAGAGCAGAGCGGTAATATGGACCCTGGAGAGGCTAGCAAGGGGGAAACAGAGAAGAATGTGGAAGAAGAAAGGAGCAAGCGAGTGGAGAGAGAGAGAACCCAGGCTGCGAGATGGAGCACAGAGAGATGAGCAGGAAAGACAGGAGGAGAGGGGAAAGAGGGGCAGTGTGAGAATAGAATGGAGGACTCAGAGAGACTGGGGAAGGCACATGGGGAGAATGGACTAAATGCCATCTGATCAATCAACTGGCCTGGCCCTCGTCTCCTCTTCCTTCTACCCCATCGTCCGCCTTGGCTGGGGGAGAGGCCCTGGCCCACCTGAACCCAGGCGGCTAGGGGAAGAGCCATCGGAACCTCTCCCTGGCTGCCCCCAGAAGTTTTATACATAATACTATATTAAATACATAGAAAATTGGATACAGCAGAATATACTGAATATATACAACAGAATAATGATGCCACATACCACTTCTCAATCTCAAGAGCCAATTCGATTTGTTTACTCCTTCGGTGAAACAACTTCAAGAAAACATCTCTTAGAGTCTGTTGCTTCTGTGTCACTCTCAGAAGGCACTTCTTGTGAAGATGTACAGTCTCTTTATGTGTAGCTAGTGGACACATCTTGAACTCCTGTTGAACTCATCTATTTGCTATTTTTGATACCGTTCTCAGGTCTTCTCCACTAACTGCTATTTGTTCTGTTGTTGCCAACAACACTTTGGGAGTGGAGCTGGGTAGAGAGTTAATGAAGTCACATTGTTTTGAAACCCCATTAAATTAGACAACTTTACATACATAAGAAGGATATTTTCTGTCTAAGTCAGACCCAATCTCTAAAGAAAATCAACTCTTTGATTCAAACCTTCTGCTGTTTTGCTTTTGCTGCTACTCACACACTAGCCTCTTATCCCCCTGTGTCTTTAGGCATGTAGTTTATACACTAAAATAAATTCAGCCCATAGTGGGGAGAGTTACAAAGTCTCATTCTTACATTCTCACTATTTTAGCAGAGCACCTATCCCATTTGAACTTATTCTAAGTATAAATACAATGGGATTGCAACAAGTGTTACAGATCAATTGTTGTATCCCAATGATTCCTTTATAGGGTGGAATTTGGGAAGAAATAGACACAAAAGTTTGCTCAAAAAAGTCTTTAATCTATTTCTTGAGCAAAAAGGGAGGTATGTTCTAGGAAGTTGGTGATTGAGCACAAAAAGGAGACCATATTGCAGCAGGCTGTCATGTTCTAAAAGGGTGTGTCTCAAGTTTTGCAGGGACCCTCATTTTTAAGCACAATAAACAATCCTTAGGAGTGAATGTAAGTATAAGTGCTCTTCTTTGGATCGAGCTCCAGCGGGCCCAGTAACATCTCCATTGGAGACTTTGTTGTTACTGTGTCTGGCATATCGAATACTCTCGGTAGCTTGCCAGGCTCTCCGAGAGGGGCGGAGGAATCGAACTCGGGTCGGCCATGTTGGCCGCTAGTAAGGCGAACGCCCTACCCGCTGTGCTATATTTTGAATATCCATCCTGAGCATATGTTTTAGAACTAAAATGTAACTGAGGTTCCTGCACTGAGATCTACCTTGACACGAGGTTATTTAATCTGGTTTCTTCTGTTAAACTCTTCTCTGTAAAGTAACATACCAAACCCTAACCTACACACCTGTGAGATATATTGCTATTGGAGATGCATAGTTTTTGGTCTTTTCTTTTTAAGTAGTAGGCATAATATAATAGATGGACTTGGGACTGAGTTCAACCGAAAGTAGCAAGCTTTGGGTGCAGGGTTTTCTCTAAGGCCCACGGGCTAGTCTACCTATGGACATATTTCATCAGTGCGATGAGAGTCACATAGGTAAATGAATCACTGATCTTTTCACTATTAACTGTTTAGAATATAACTTTCAGCCTACCAGACAACTATGGCAAAGACAATGAATGGCAAATCTAACTAAACGATTCTTCCTGGGGCACTATTTCATTCTTAGGAATGGGAGTCTTGTGATGGAGGAAATTTCACTGCTTTTGGTCACATGTTCCTGGAATAGAACTTGTGCATGATGCTCAGGAGGAATATGAGAGATCCTGGCTGCCTATAGTTCTTGAACTAAAACCACAGTTTTAAAGTGAATATTAGGGAAAAAAGGTACCCATTGTTGTGATTAAAAACAGCTAGAGTATGATTTCCTTTACACTAAGTGGGTTATGCACTTTCCTTTACACTAAGTGGGAGAGGAGCAGATCATGACTTCAATGCCATACACAGTCTGCACTGACACAAACAAAGAAACACAAATTCTTGCTATCTTACCAATATTTGATAGCAGAAATATTTATTCATTGTATATGTGAAATTAAGAACAACTTTTAAGGGTTGGAGTGATAGTACAGTGGGTAGGGTGGTTGCCTTGCACACAGCCAATCCAGGTTCAATCCCTGGAACTGTAACAGCTTTATGGGCCTCACCAGGAATGATCTCTCTTTTTTAAAATTTAATTTAATTTTTAAATTTAATTTTATTTTTATAATGTAGTACACAATATTTGATTACATTTAGTATTTGAACACCACTCCCACCACCATTACACCTTCCCACCACCATATTTTGGATTTATCCATCCCTAACCCCAACCCCTGACCCAAAGCAGAACCAAAATAATTCATTTTGTATAGTTTTCTATGAATAAATCACTGAAAATGCTCCAAAATTTTTTTCTTAGAGAGAAGTGTGTGAAGATTCTTGTATTTCACCCAGTGATCATTAAGCCCTTCTAGAAGTGATTACTAATATTTTATTAAGGGTTGAGCTTTATGTGTGTGTGTATATGTGTGTGTCTGTGTGTGTATGTAAAAGTATATTGTCTTCAAAGATTGGTTGACTTCTACTGTAAGCCCCATCAAATGTGGTGCGCTACTCTTGGAGTATAAGTGGTGTGAGGTGTGAGTGGTATGAGGTATGGGTATGAGTGGTGTGAGTAATGTGAGTAGTGAGTGGTGTGAGGTAGGTTTACTTCTGCTTGAGACTCGGCGAGAACTGTTAGCATGGTGGCAGTCGAGTTCTGAAGGTTTTCAGTTGCTGGGGCTGGTCCCTTGGGGAGGGCCCTCACCTACTCCACTTCAAGGTGCTCCAAATGAAACAACCAGTGTGGGGTCCGGCAGATTGGCTATGGCATGACGTTTTATGCTCTCTTCCGAGAGGGAAGGACAGTAAGTCTCTGAATCATGGCCATTGATGGCCAACCAGATGAGCGCCAACCAGAGGTGGCTGTGGGCATGGCTGCCATGGTGAGAGGTCAAAGGAGTGATCTCTGAGTACAAAGCCAGGGGTGAATCCAACACAAAGGTGAGTGTGGCCCAAAAACAAAGAACAGTTTTTAGTATTTTAAATTTCATACTATATTTTTTCTACTTAAATATTTCACTGAAAAAGTTTTAAAAACTTTTATTAGATTTATTTGGCAGTGTGCAAATGAATGCAAAATTTATTCTAAGTAGAATGAGATTTTGGAAAGCTTTCAAACAAAATGCTTTATAAAGTACAACTAGAGAAATTCTTTGAGCTAAATTAAATTATAGGATTTTTTGTTTATTTGTTTGTTTCTGCTTTTTTGTTCGCACTAAGCGATGCTCTGGAGTTACTCCTGGCTCTGCACTCCCCTGGCAGTGCTTGGGGGACCATATGGGATGCTGGCAATTGAACCCGGGTTGGCCACGTGCAAGGCAAACACTCTACCCACTGTGCTATCACTCCAGCCCCAAATTGTGGTTTTATTTAAAAAAAACCTTCCTATGAATTCAGTACATGTAAAAGGTGATTAAAGCACTTAATGTATGGGCACCTAAATACTTGCCTTCTTCAACACCATTAATTTGGTATATATATCCCAAGAAGTTTCAGTGGATAAAAAACTATGATTGTCTTCCTAGGATATAAGCAAAAAGGACATATCGATCATCCTTAAATAGAGAATGGATAAAATACGTACTTTAACCTTGTTTTGTGGTGAAGAATTTTTTTAATTTTAAAAAGTTCATGTCTAACAGCAATCCTTAGAGTGTGTGTAGTATGTACAGGGCAGCAAAATAGTGTGAAATAAAGACTTAATGTTTTCTTTCATTTTGAGTATAATTCTTAAACTGAAATTCTTATTTCAGAGACACAATCTTTGTTACCAAGTTTTCACATTATGTTGCTTTTAGTTTGCATTGTATTGTTTAATCACTTTTTTGTATATGTTCTCAAATCTTCTCTTATCATTATTATCACATTTTTAATACAAAAATGTTCTTTCTTTACTCTCATGTTTTCTCCTCTGCTTTCCTGGTACCCAACGATTGACACTGTAATCTTTGTGACAGCTGAAATTGGAAAATTTCTCAGGAGGCAATTATCCACTTAATGCATTTGGTTACTTGTGGTTAAGCTGTGGGTTTTTCAGAGTTTGCACTGTGTTTCCTCATGCCCTTTCCCCTTAGGCAGTCACAGTTATTGATTTCTAAATACCTACTTCTATGGATTAAAATCAATACTTGATTCTGTAGCACGAACTCAGCCTCTTGACTAATTCCTATTGACTACTTACTGCTTTCACTTGCCACTAATCCAACAACAGCAAAATTTTGTCCTGTATAGCTATCAGTGAACACATTGAAATTGGATGAATAAGTGTGATTTCTTTGTCTGCTCTCAACGGAATTCTCTATCATGTTCTAAACAATAACCTGTCTGAATTTATTGAAACAATGGCATCGGATTTGGATACCTATAACATGTCAAAGAACAATTCTCTCTAGATTCATGATAATTAGAAAAAATATTTCTTTCATCCTGTAAACTACAAGTGAAAAATAGGCATTACAAGTCTCTAATTGATTAGGAGAAAGGCCTTAAAAACAAGAAGAACTGAAGTGTGAAGTCGGATATAAAATATAAAGTTTGTTTTGTAACATGTTGCTTTCGGTCACTTGTTAAACAATGAACTCAGTTCAAAAACTAGCTGGTTTTTCTTCTCTGAATAGAAACTCTATTACTCTAGGTTAATTGTTTGACAGTATTTTATAAGATCTTCCTCTCCCCCAAATTTTTGCGTGTTTGGATTGTCTTGTCCCCTGCATTTTTTCTTGCTATAATTTAGTGTGACTTTTCTGCCCAAAACTTTCGTGGAAAATAAATCATGGTTCCATCATTCCAGTTCTACATTATTTTAGTTATTTGACAAAGGTCTCATCTTTGTCCCTTGGAAAACTGAGTACAAAACCCAATTTGTAGAAACTCTGCTTTCCAAACATAAAGTTGTACACACGATGACCAAGATAGTTCTTTCTACCTGTAAATAAGTTCATCTTTGAGTTTAATAAAATGGTATATTGAAAAGAAACTACATAAACTTCTCAGTAATCCTAATAAAGAATTGACCTCTGAATCATTATCTTCATGACAAAGCTTCTGAGAATATTGAAGTTTTTCAGCAAACACATCATCAGTCTTTCCTGTTAGTGAACTCATAGGATAGCAGACTAGGAAGCCAATATTAGATTTGTTAATATCCTGAAGATATTGTACAGTTGTATGCTGGAATTATTCACAACATTATTTAGAAGATCAAGGTTTCTGTGAAAGATAAAATGTATCCCTCTGTACATGCAAAAGGAGACAAGCTACACATTTAATTTTTTGCCCATGGTGTCATTGACTTGACCTAAAGATTTGCTGGAATCCTTCTAAACTTTCTTATGGGATCAGTTTAAGACACAGACTGTCATAGAAGAATAATATTTTGTGGTTTAAACAATAGAAATTTATTTCTCCAAGTTCTAAAGGCCGTAAGTTAAGATACTGTCAGTGTGGGTTTGCTTGTTATCTATTTCTATCTTTGAAGATGGCAGAAAATGGCTATTTTCAGCTAACCTTATATGAAAACAGATATATCTTGGACTTTTACTCTCACTAGAAGGATGGCAATTCTGTTCAGATTGAGGGCCCACGCTTATGACCTTACTTAACCTTCATTACCTCTCTTAAGCCCATCTTTTCAATTGGAGACACACTGAGTGCTTCAATATATGAATTATGGAAACACAGGATTTAGTCTTTCACAACATCCCTGGTTTCACATAGATGATGACTCACTGTCTCACTTCTTCTTTACTTGCTTGGGAACAAAAGATAATTTAATCCATTTTCTACAGTTAATCACATATTTAAAATAAACTCTTAAGCTGATCATGATTTCTTCTTCCGCACATTTGATCAAACTCACTTGCTAGTGATGAGTGAGCAAGTGGAGATCATCCAAAGCTGATTTAAAATAAATTTCAAACATTTATTTGTTAAAACAAAAATTGAAATTATAATGAAACCAACTTTATGTCACATTTGGATATAGTGCTTCTAGACTTGAACAGAATTATAAGATTGTCTGGTGAACAAAGAGAAAAGTTGCATTTTTAAATACTGTTTGTTTTAGAGCCCTACCAGGTATCACACCAGGTACAATAGGAGGTTTTGTAAAGATCACAACTGATTAGAGTGCTGAGGACTGAGCCATGTGCAAGGCAAGTACCTTATTCACTCTACTATCTCCCTAACACCAAATAAGACAATTTGGTGTAATATATAATTGAATGCAGTTTATCAACTGGAATAATTTTTGATTACTTTATAAATTTATTTATCATCAGTTCTGGAGTGATAGCACAACAGGTAGGGCATTTGCCTTGTACATAGCCAACCCAGCTGAACCAGGTTCGATTCCTCCACCACTCTCTGAGAGCCAGGCAAGCTCACAAGAGTATCTTGCTTGTAGGGCAAAGCCTGGAAAGCTACCATGACGTATCCAATATGCCAAACACAGTAACAAGTCTCACAATGGAGACATTACTGGGCCGCTAGAGCAAATCAATGAACAACAGGAGGACAGTGACAGTGACAGTGAGCATCAGTTCTACATTTTAATTTAAAAATCCACTAAAGATACTGAACTCTGGTTAAAAATGTGAAATTCTATAAATGCAAATTCAAGACATAAAGATCAACAAGAAGCTGGTAATTACTATGAAAATATAACTCAAAATGCTTTCAAGCAATATAAGGCATAGTTATTGATCAAAGGCCTTTATTACTTCAATATAACTCTGGTAACTTTTTTTTTTCCTCTGGTTTTTTTTTTTCCCCTTTATTTTATTTTATTTTTTTTTAAGTTGTAGATTTACAATTTTTTGTGCTTTGGTTTCAATTATACAATGATCAGATACCCATCCCTCCACCAGTGCCCATTTTCCACCACCATGGATAATATCCCTCCCACCCCCATCCCCCCATCCCCCCTGTCTCTGTGGCAGGGCAATCCCCTGTGTTCTCTCTCTCCTTTTGGGTGTTGTGGTCTGCAAAAGAGGCATTGAGTGGCAAACATGTTCAGTCCATAGTCTACTTTCGACATGCATCTCCCCTCCTGGGAGGATCCTCCAAACATCCTTTATTTGGTGCTCCCTTCTCTATCTGAACAGCCCTTTCCTCTAGGATACCCGGCTGGCCTATAAGTTATGGAGTAATCCTCCTGGTGCTGATATCAGCTATTCTTGGGTATTATTCTCATACTTTGTTACTTTATATCCCCCAAATGAATGCAATCTTTCTATGTCTATCCCTCTCTTTCTGACTTATTTCGCTTAGCATGATACTTTCCATATTGTACCACTTGTATGTAAATTTCATGACTTCATCTTTTCTAAGAGCTACATAGTACTCCATTGTGTAGATGTACCAAAGTTTCTTTAACCAGTCATCTGTTCTTGGGCATTCAGGTTTCTTCCAGTTTCTGGCTATTGTAAAGAGTGCTGCAATGAACAAACAAGTGCAGATGTCACTTCGACTATACATTTTTGCCTCTCTGGGATATATTCCCAGGAGTGGTATTGCTGGGTCAAATGGGAGCTCAATTTCTAATTTTTTGAGAATCGTCCATACTGTTTTCCAGAAGGGCTGAACCAGTGGACATTCCCACCAACAGTGAAGGAGTGTCCCTTTCTCGCCACATCCACGCCAGCATCGGTTGCTTTTGTTCTTTTGAATGTGGGCCAGTCTCTAAAGTGTGAGATGGTATCTCATTGTGGTTTTGATCTGCATCTCCCTGATGATTAATGATGTAGAGCATTTTCTCATGTGCTTTTTTGCCATTCGGATTTCTTCTTTGAGAAAGTGTCTGTTCATTTCATTGCCCCATTTTTGCATGGGGTTGGATGTTTTCTTCTTGTGGAGTTTAACCAGTATTTTGTATATCCTGGATATCAACCCCTTGTCAGATGTGTATTCGGTGAATATCCTTTCCCATTCTGTTGGCTGTCTTTGTATTTTGGTCACTGTTTCTTTGGAGGTGCAGAAGCTTCTTAGTTTAAGATAGTCCCATTTATCTATCTCTGTTTTCACTTGCTCGGCCAGTGGTGTGGCATCTTTGAAGATACCATTAGCTTCAATGTCATGGAGGGTTTTGCCAACTTTATCTTCAATGTACCTTATGGTTTCTGGTCTGATGTTGAGGTCTTTAATCCATTTTGATCTTACTTTTGTACATGGTGTTAGGCAGAGTTCTGAGCCTATTTTTTTGCATGTAGCCGTCCAGTGATGCCAACACAATTTATTAAAGAGGCTTTCCTTACTCCACTTCACATTACTTGCACCTTTATCAAAGATTAGATGAGCATATGATTGAGGAGAGATGTCAGTGTATTCAACCCTGTTCCATTGGTCTGCAGTTCTGCCTTTGTTCCAGTACCATGCTGTTTTAATTATTACTGCTTTGTAGTACAGTTTGAAGTTCGGGAGGGTGATTCCTCCCATTTTCTTTTTCCCAAGAATTGCTTTAGCTATTCGTGGGGGCTTATTGTTCCATATAAATTTCAAGAGTGTTTGCTCCATTTCTTTGAAGAATGTCATGGGTATCCTTATAGGGATTGCATTGAATTTATACAATGCTTTCGGTAGTATTGCCATTTTGACAATGTTAAGTCTCCCGACCCATGAGCAGGGGATATCTTTCCATTTCCTCATGTCCTCTTTTATTTCCTGAAGTAGCGTTTTGTAGTTTTCTTTGTACAGGTCCTTTACTTCCTTAGTTAAGCTGATTCCTAGGTACTTGATTTTCTGGGGCACAATTGTGAACGGGATTGTTTTTTTCATGTTGCTTTCTTCTCTCTCACTGTTTGCGTATAGGAAAGTCATGGACTTTTGGGTATTGATTTTATAACCTGCAACTTTACTATACGAGTCTATTGTTTCTAGGAGTTTTTTGAACTCTGATAACTTTTAAGATAATTCTGCTACTACAAAATCCTATACTAAATAGAAAATAGAGTTATAACTATATCATTTTAAGTAAGAAAATACCTGTTATTTCTAAGTACATTCTTATAAGTGAAAATCAGAAAATATTTTCGATATAATTAATTTATAGAACTAATTAAAACCTTGAAAATGTTCAGAAACTTTAAACAATTTTTGTCTATTGTCTAAATTTATATCTATAAAATGGATTTGGATTTACATAGAAATAAAATTTTATCTTTAAATGTATTTCTTGTTAGTACTTCTTTTAGAAAATTTAAAATCAAGAATTACTTATATTTTAACAGAAAATTCTATCATATTAAGGAGAAAATGTATATTGTTCTTTTACATTAATAATATTGCTTAAGTGAAGTTTTCCAAAAAATTAGTAATATTTTCAGCTAATAAAATTTTGAGATCTGTTGCATGTACTGTGTCAAATGTTTTAACATGAAATAAAACTATTTTAAATGAAATAAAACTATTCTACTTAGCAATATCAAAGAACTTTTATTCTCATTTTACAGATGAAACAAAAAGATATATTTGTAATTGTTTTCTGTATCTTAATGAATAATGTATAATAATGTAATAATGAATAATAATGATATTGTTAAATTCAAAAATGTTTATAAACTAGATATGATTCAGTGAGCTATTATAGTAAAATTTAACTAGGCAGAGCTGGTTTTAAGTAGCTTCAAATGATTACTTATGCCAGAAAAAATTATGATGTAAGGATTGCATGACTTTCAAATTTCTAAGTGAAACTGTAAGGAATTTAATTTCGTACTGGGGACTGGAAGAAGTTTAAAGCACTGAAGCACGTGTCTGGCATGTACAAGACTCTGAGTTAGAGTCCTAAAACCACGTTATTTCACCAGGCAAGAAAATTCTTCTAAACTTGCTTGATATATTTTTTTCTATCTTTTCTGTTGTCTAATCATTGTTTTTGTTATGCTAACAAGTAAAATTGACTTGTTTTCTATTCTACACACAAATGTATAAAGAATTTACCTTTACATTTGAGGCCAGAAAGATAGTACAGCAGGTAGAGTGCTGACCTTGCACACAGTCAGAATTAGTTCCATCCTTGGCACCCCATATGGACTCCAGAGCTTACCAGGAGTTATACTGATCATAGTGGAAGGAATAAGCCTTGAGGTCCACTGAGTGTGGCCCCAAAACAAATCAAATTGAGAGCAACACAACAAAATGTATTTACCTCTACTTTCCAAGGGGTTTTATGGATGAAACAGAAGTATGGAAATTCTGTATTCTTTTGGAGTGGGAAGGATGAGATGCATCTGGTGTTGCACAGAAGCTGTTCCTGGCTCTGTGTTAGGAGTGACCCCTACAGCTGCTCAGGGGACCATATGTGGTGCTGTAGATTTGAAGAGGGGCTGTAATATGCCACACAAGTGCATATTACTGATATTGTCTCTCTAATCCTTGTAATTGTTTAAAGGGAACATGTGGTAAGGATCAATCAGGCAGTACTCAGGGCTGACTCCTGACTCTGTACCAAGGCTCACTCCTGGCTGTACTCAGGGGACCATATGGTGCCAGAGATCAAACTGTGAGCTCAGACTTCTGGGATAGGGCTCATGCAAGACAAGTGCCTTATTCCCTGTACTATATCTCTGGTCCTAAATATTGTTGTATAAAAAAATACACAAAAAATTATAGAGCACTAGTAACTATAAACCGTTTATAGTTTAAAAGGGTTAGCTATAAACCCTTTATATTTAAAATCCAGACTTAAGAAGCAATTTCTATCTTTCTTAGGACTTATTTAGAAATAGTTTAAATTGATCAAGGTACCTGCCCGATGGCAGGGCCCCTTCCAAGGGATGCACATCTAACTAGTTCTCCTGAGAATGTCTTGTTTTCATTCTTGGTCTGTGAGGGACAGGAATTGAGGCATACTGCATGAACCCAAAGCTGAACCATTCCGGGCACCCTCTGCTCACCCATCGAGGTACCCGCCCCACAGCAGGCCCCCTTCCCAAAGTTATTCTCCCCCTATATATCCCATAAGAACCATAAGTTACCCTCTGAGATGGAACTTTCACTAGGTTAGCTTAACCACCAGAAACACATTAGCCAATAATTCATTAATCCCATCTCAATTAATTCTGCATCTTAAACAGAGTAGTAACAGTGAGCTTGAAGGTCTAAACCACACAGCCCACAATGGTAAAGCAACGCAGAAACCCACCAAGCTTACTTATTGAAGAGGCTAGCCCAGAAGACACCAACAGTAATGAAGTGCTAGACAACCTCTCTGACAAGAAATTTAGAAGGGAGCTACTGAGGATGTTTAGGGAGCTAAAAGAAACAATGGAAAGCAATGCCAATAAAAGACAAGAGAATTTGAAGGTAGAAATGAGGAAAATGCAAACAAAATTACAAATGGAAATGTCAGATCTGAAAAACCTTGTAGGCAAATTGAAAAACTCAGTGAAAGACTTCAGCAGAAGAGTAATAGCTGTTGAGGAAAGAATTAGTGAGCTCGAGGATGAAGTCCAGAGACTCCAGAAAAGAGCAAAAAATGAAAAAAAGACTCACGATCCAGGAATAGATGGCAAGAGAAGATTGTGGTTCCCAGAGCTGAAGAAAACATGTGACCACATTCAGGAAGCCCGAAGGGTACCAGCTAGAAGAAAATTGAATAGAAATACCCCAAGACACATCCCGATCAAAATGACCAAAATCTTTGAGACAAAATCCTGAAAGCAGCAAAATCAAAGAAAGAAATCTCCTATAAAGGAGCATCCTTAAGATCCATAGCTGATTTATCTGATGAAATCCTCATGGCCCGAAAACAGTGGTGGGATATAGTGAAAAAAACTCAATGAAATAAATGCCTCACCAAAAATATTTTACCCAGTGAGACTCTATTTCATAACAGAAGGAAAAACAAACAGTTTCACAGACAAACAACAGCTCAGGAACTCCATGGACTCAAAACCATGGTTACAAGAACAACTAAATGGGCTACTTTAAGACAGGACAGGCCCCTCAAATACACCAAATTTCAACAAAAAAATGGGACAAAACCCCATAACAATAATCTCTTTCAACGTCAATAGGATAAACTCACCAATTAAAAGACACAGAGTGGCAGGATGGATTAAAAAATTGAAGCCAACATTCTGTTGCCTGCAAGAAACACATCTCAATAGTCAAAGAAAACACAAGCTTAGAATCGTAGGCTAGAAAATAATCCTACAGGCAAACAACTCCCATAAAAATCTGGGTAGTCATCCTAGTATCAGACCACATTGATTTCAGACGGAAGATCACAAGAGATAGTGAAGGTCATTTCTTGTTGATCGAGGGATCTGTACAACAGGAAGAATTTACAATACTAAATGTATATGTACCTAATGAGGGACCAGAAAAGTACTTAAAACAACTACTTGTGGACTTGGAGAAAGACATCGATAGCAGCACAAGACTAATGGCAGAATTCAATACCACTTTATCACCTCTTGAGAGATCAACCAGACTCAAGCTTAGCAAGGACATACTTCATCCAAAGGAAAAAAGGAAGTAAGGGTTGCAGTAGATGTATACAGGACACTTCGTCCTCAAAAAGTTTAATACACATTCTTCTCAAGTGTGCATGGAACCTTCTCCAAGATAGACTACATGCTGAGCCACAAAATGTACCTCCATAAAATTAAGATGATAGGGATTTTATCAACAAACATCTTAGACCGCAATGCACTGAAATTAGGAGTAAATCACACACAAACAGAAAACTAAATCAAACACCTAGTAATTTCCATCTATTTAATTTAATAGATCACTATTGGACAATGAGTGACTTAGAAAGGAAATCAGAGAGGAAATCAAAAAATTCCTGGAAAGGAATGAAAATGAGGACACGAGTTACCAAAACTTATGGGACACAGCAAAAGCTGTGTTAAGAGGAAAGTTTATAGCTCTACAAGAATTCCTCAGGAAGGAGGAGTGAACAAACATAAGTAACCTAACCCCACTGTTTACGAGCTTGGAGAATGACCAACAAAAAAGATCCCAATCCAAAGAAAAGAAAAGAAATAATAAAACACAGAGCAGAGATTAACGACGAGATGGAAATCAAAAAAAAACAATCCAAAAGATCAATGAAACCAAGATCTGGTTCTTTGAGAACATAAACAAGATAGATAAACCTCTAGCAAAACTTACAAAGAAAGGAGAGAGAAAACCTTTATAAACCGAATCAGAAATGAATAAAGGGTCATTATAACAGAAACTACAGAAATTCAAAGGATCCTCAGGGAGTACTTGGAGAAACTTTATGCCATGGAACACAAAATCCTCGAGGGAATGGATAAATTTCTAGATTCCTATAGCCTCCCAAGGCTGAACCAAGAAGATCTACAGTACTTGAATAGACCTATCACTATCAAGGAAATTGAAATGGTAATAAAAAGTCTCCCCAAGGACAAAAGTCCTGGCCCAGATGGATTCACTAGTGAATTCTTCCAAATCTTTGAAGAGGACTTACTGCCAATCCTCTTTAAGCTTTTCACCAAAATTGAAATATCAAAAACATGTCTGAAAAGTTTCTATGAAGCAAACATCACCTTGGTACCAAAAGCAGACAGAGATACCACAAAGAAAGAGAATTACAGGCTGAGATGCCTGATGAATACAGACGCAAAGATTCTCAACAAACTATTAGCAAATAGAATCCAACAACTCATCAAAAAGATTGTACACCATGACCAAGTGGGATTCATCCTGGGGATGCAAGGATGGTTTTACGTTCAGAAATTAATCAATATAATCCAGATTATCAACAAAAGAATAGTTATAACCATATGATCATATCAATAGATGTAGAGAAAGTGTTTTACAAGATCCAGCACCTGTTTATAATAAAAACCCTCGCCAAAATGAGATAGAGGGGACTTTCTTCAATATAGTTAAAGCCATCTACCACAAGCCTACAGCAAACATCATCCTCAATGGGGAAAAACTGAGAGCCTTCCCTCTAAGATCAGGGACAAGACAAGGATGCCCACTCTCTCCACTGCTGTAATATAGTACTGGATGTACTTGCAATAGCGATTAGGCAAGAAAAAGATATTAAGGGTATTCCGGTAGGAAAGGAAGAAATCAAGCTCTCACTATTAGCAGATGATGTGATACTAGAGAACAGATGATGTGATTTTAGAGAACCCTAAAACCTCTTCTAAGAAACTCCTACAAACAATAGACTTGTATGCTCATCTGATAAGGGATTAATATCCAGGATATACATGACACTAGTAGAATTGTACAAGAAAAAATCCTCCAAACCCATCAAAAACTGGGGATAAGAAACAAACAGAATTTTCTTCCAGAAATAAATACAAATGGCCAAAAGGCACATGAAAAAAATGCTCCATATCACTGGCCATCAAGGAGATGCAAATAAAAAAATAATGAGATATCATCTCACACCACAGAGACTGGAACACATTCAAAAGTACAAATACAACCAGTACTGGCGTGGGTGTGGGGTAAAAGGGACACTCTCTCACTGTTGGTGGGAATGCCCACTAGTCCATTTTTCTGGAAAACAATATGGACAGTCCTTCAAAAACTAGAAATTGAGCTTCCATATGACCTCGCATTACCACTTCTGAGAATATATCCTGAGGATGAAAAAAAGCACAGTAGAAATGACATATGTACCTATATGTTTATTGGAACACTGTTCCTAATAGGCAAAATCTGGAAATAACCCAAGTGCCCTAGAACAGATGCCTGGTTAAAGAATCTTTGGTATATCTACACAATGGAATACTATGCAGCTGTCAGGAGGAAGAAGTCATGAACTTCGCTTATAAATGGATAGACATGGAGAGTATGATGCTAAGTGAAATGAGTCAGAAATAGAGGGCCAGACATAGAAGGACTGCATTCAATTGTGGAGAATAAAACACATAACATGAGGCTGACACCTAAGGACAGTAGATACAAGGGACAGATAGATTGCTCCATAGCTGGAAGACTGCCTCATGAGCAAAGAGGAGAAGGCAGCTGGAATAGAGAAGGGATCACTAAGCTGGAGGAATCAGTCGGGATAGGAGATTTGTGCAGAAAGTAGATAAAGGACCAAACATGATAACCTCTCGGGGTCTGTACTGCAAACCATAATGCCCAAAAGTAGAAAGAGATAATGGGAAATCATATCTTCCATGGAGGCAGAGGGAGTGTGGGAAAGGTGGGTTATACCGGTGATATTGGTGGTGAGGAATGTGCACTGATGGAGGGATGGGTGTTTGATCATTGTGTGATTGTAACTCAAACATGTAAGCATGTAACTATCTCACGGTGATTCAATAAAATTAAAAAAAAATAAAGGAATAGTTTACATTTTATTTAACTTGAATATTATTCATAATGCTTAAATTTTAAGTATAATTACTATATTATTTTATTATTCAGAATACTTAAGTAATATCAATACTTTTATATTTTAATGGCATTTTTCAAATAATTCTATGCCATGGAAACACTACATTTTGAAATATAGTGAAGTAAATCTCACCCAGAGTGATGTTAGGTTCTTGTGCTACTGAGAAAAATTATTTTCACAAAACGTATGTACTTGTTTGTTTGACAGTCTCTTTTTATCATCAGCAAGAATTTATTATTTTCAGTTTGTAATAAAATAAACTTATTGATGCATGATCTGATTTATGATAATAACATTTTAGAAATCCTGACTTTGAGTGGAAAGGGACAATTTTAATCTGATTCAATAAAGATGGACAATAATATTTCAAATATCATTAAAAACATGGTTGAATAAGACTGTTTACTGTAAGGACAACGTAAGCTGTATGAATTTAGAGCCCTATGTGTATTATTGGATATAGATTTATACAAGTATGCTTTACTTAAAGGGAAATAACATAGCCAGTGATACTTTTCAATTACTGTATTTGCTAAAACTTTGTTGGGAAGTCAAAATCATAAAGACAATCTCAACTGTCAAGGTGCTTATAAATTTAACACATAGTAGGAAAAGCCATCAACAGCTAATTTGAAAATCAAGCTGCTGATTAGAAGTGCAAGACAACAAGAGAAGAGATGTCATAAGGTAGTAAAAGATTAATTGCAACTTGAATTACATTGACAGTAATTGATAGAGGACTTCACATAGGAAGAGGTTAACTGATGACCCTAAGTCATCCAAAGGTGAAACTGTGCCGCAAGTTTCTAACTTTAAAAAGAAGACAGAGGAATAAGTTACTGCAATATATCTTTGAAAGATTGTCTAAGATTATAGTTGATTGGGGTGGGGGGTGGAGAGACAGTGCAGTGGGTACACTTGCCTCAAATGGATCTCAATTCAGGGAATTCCATGTGACTCCCAAACAAACAACAGAAAACATATTATAGTAATAAAGAAAGTTGATACTTGATATGTGATGATAACATACTAGGTGGTCTTCATGCACTAATTTTCACAGTCTGGGGCTTAGAATTATTAACATCTATTTTACAGGTAATAAAATTGAAATTTGAGGGGTCATAGTGCCGCCAGCAGGTCAATCTGTACTTGTGAGGCAAATGCATCAGCAGCCTGATGGCACCATCAAACTCTCAGATACCCCAAAATTGCTGCCATGCTTTTGGCCAGACCCCAAAAACTTGGGCAAAGTTTACCAAGAAAGTAAATGGCCAAAAGTTAGGTATGTGGGAGACACACCCACAAACCACCTCCAGCTCTGCATGAAGGCATGGCCTCTCTGGTTCCTGATTAAACTGCTTAACAGCCATGATCCCAGAGACTCAGAAACGAATCTCGGAAGCCAAAGGCTTTTGGCAGAAATGTGTCCTGTTCCTGCAGTAGGTTACTGGCGCTGGGCCACTCCAGGTGGGAATAGGTTTCGTGCTGTGGCCTGTTCCTCCTGGCTGCCCAATGACCGCCATCCTCCAGAGGCCACTGGACAGTCGGGTTTGGGCCTGCAGTGATGAGACACATGGGGCTTCACCAGATGGGGGTGGAACTGGCCCTTTCTTCCCCATCCCAACAAGACCCCGAGTTGCCACCTACAAATGGCCTCTCTGGCTCCTGATCAAGCTAATTAACGGCCATGATCCCAGAGACTCAGAAACAAATCTTGAAACTCAGCGGTTTTTGGCAGAAATGCATCTGAACAACATACAAGGTAGCTGCCTCCTCAGAGCTTATAGGAAAGCCAGGTATGGGAAGGGGGACGGTACCGGCTTGTCCTTCACGCCCTACCAAGATCATGAATTGCCCTCCACAAGCGGCTCTCCAGAATGGCCATGGCTCCAGAGGCAAAAGGACTTAATCTAGAGCCCTGCAGCTTGTGCAGAAAAGTGAACAGCCCATGCGTTAAACTATGGTGCCATGCCTCCCCGGAAGGGAAAGGGTATTGCTCCCTTCCACACCCCCCCACCCGCCCCCACTGGCAGCAAGGTGGCTGCCGCCTCAGAGCTTATAGGAAAGCCAGGTTGGAGCTGGCGTTGACGGGGCAACTGCAGTTTCATGGGAAGGGGGTTGGTACCGGCTCGTCTTTCACGCCCTACTGAGGTCACAAGTTGCCCCCCACGAGTGGCTCTCCAGCATAGCCATAACACCAGATGCACAGAAACCTATCTCGTAATTATCTGGCTCTTTGCAGAAATCCAAAATTGCGGCCATGTGACATTATATGATTCTCATGACCAGCTATAGAAAACAAAGTATTTCACAATGCCTTTACAACAATTCTGATAGTTGGGGAGGAAATTCTAAACAATAATGGTGCATTTTTGTCGAAATAATGAATGTAATCAATGTAGAGAAGAGTTAAGTAGAAATCATCTGCCTCTCAGGCATTGGAAGGGGTGGGAGTGGGTATATTGGGGTTCTTCGTGGTGAAAAATGAGTCCTGGTGAAGGGAAAGGTGTTTGATCATTGTATGACCGAGACTTAAACCTGAAAGCTTAGTAACTTTTCCCACAGTGATTCAATAAATAAATATAAAAAGAAATTAAATAAATTAATTAAATTATGGGAAAAAATGTAAGGTGGACTTCATGCCCAATTCAATCAGCTAATCAGTGGCTGCATAAATAGCAGAACTCCTACATTAACAAAATTGAAATTTGAAGAGAAATTTGTCGCTCTTATGTCATAAAGCAACTGGTTATGGGAGTTACATTGAATTTTATGATTCTAAATTGCTAAAATATATCCCATAGTATGATTACCTGGCATATTTATTTATTTATTTGGAGAATACAGTAATGTAAAAAAAGATGACAATATCAGGCCAATTATTCAAACAATTATTGGTTCCATTTATGCTATACTTTGGAATATCAATTTCAGTAGTTTGGAAGTTTGGCTATTTTGTTATTTGTATTCTGTTCTCTTCTGACTTAGTTTTCTTTCCACTACCACTTTATTAACTTTTGCAGTTGTTGACAAGTTCTACTTTGTCTTTAACCTTGTTGAGATACTTAAGAATTATGTTGAATTGCATTCACTTCATATGTGATATTGTTCCTAAGACTAACTATGCAAGATGTGATACAAAGATTTACTTAACAAATAAAACAGCTTGAAGAGGCAAGTATGTATTTTTCTTTGGAGTTTTGGTTGACTTCTAGTACTAACAGTGATACTTTGTTTCAACAAGCTACTATATCTACTGTAAAACAGATATTGATATTACTTAAACAGAAGGTGGTATTACTTAAGATCCAAAGTTAGACACAGTGGTCTCAAGCTTCATTCCTATGTTGGAGATATTATCTTAATTTTCTAGTAGTCAAAAGGAAAAATTACTGCATGATTCACTTATGTGAAACTTTGAAAGTAATGAAATCCACAAGATCAGAACGTGGAAAGTGGTTTCATTGTCTTAGAGCATCAGGGATATGCAGTTGCTATGCAATACATGAATGTTTTTAGTTATGCAAGATAAAAGATTTGAGGGATCGGCTGTAAAATTTGGTTATAGTGTGTAGGATAATATCGGTTTGCCCTTTCTGCCTTGCCACAGGGAGCTTAGGTTTATTGGGTTACTCTCATCACAGTGCTCCCATTTCTCTGTATTTATTAGAGACCTCTTTCTTTGTTCTCTGCCTCCCTAACAGGTCAATCACCTTTATCTCCTAATCAAACTCTGTTAACTTGTAAATATTGCTTTTCTCTTCTCCTTATGTCCTTAGTTAATTCAGAGCAAAATCTTTTTTTGTATAGACATGGGAAGATAGTTAATACTATGCTTTTGTAACTTGGGAGTTAATTGACTCCAAATAATATCCATTTTGGGGCATCTGTTCTCCCGACTTAAGCATCAGTTGCCCTTACTTCCTACCACCCAGAAGCAGAGTCCCAACGAGGGACTGGATGAACCAGGCTGAAAGCTCCTCTGGCATCGAAATGGGCTGTGCCAAAGTGCCATAATACGTAACTATAAGTTCAGAACGTGGTCATGGACAAATTCTGTCATGATCCAAAAAGTAAAAACTGTATTAGGACCCTGCTAGGGTAGGAAAGATTAATTTGGCCTGAGTACTGTAGTCTGAGATCTATAGCGAGATGTCTCCAGGAGAGTCACCCTACAAGCTTAATGCATCTCTTACTGTGTCCATACAAAATAACTAATATTAAGAAGTAGAATTAATATGTTAATTAAAATGTTAATTGTTATTGAACTAAGGTAAGGAGAAAAGCCCCTAAGTGGCATTTCGCTCTTCAGCAGAGGGCTTTCATATGTTGAATACTCTATTGGACCTGGGTCTGATGCTAGTCCCAATTCCAATTCGAAGAGGTTGAGAGGGACTAGAGAGATGAAGGTGGCGAGTCAGTGGGCAGAGAAACTAGCAAGGGAGACAGGAGGAGACAAGAATAAGGACCTTAGTGAGATTGCAACAGGCGCGTGGGGAGAATGGAATAAATGGCAACTGATCATCAACCAGCCTGGCCCTCTTTTCCTCCTTCGTCTGCCCACAGCATCATCCATCCTGGGTGCGGGAGTGGTGCATGACCACCAGACACAGGAAGCAAGAGAGAGTTGTGGGATTCCCAGTCGTTTCATGATTACACAATAGAGAACAATCCTACAATATACAACTGAAAATATGTTGCTGTAATATAGAACTTAAACATGTTAATATATAGATCTCATTTTATGTATTTCTACTACAATGTCAAAAATAGAAATAAAATAAGCAAAAAATTTCTTTCATGATGTTATATGGTAATCAAGATAATTGTATTTAAAAGTTTCCATTTTGTCTTTGCAATTTATAGACAAGATGAGTAAATTAATGCAATTTCAAGAGATAAGCAGGGTTCAGGTTCCTTAATTATATTTACTTGTAAAAATACACAGTAATTTTCTACTATAATTTTATACCATAAAACCACTCTTTAACAACTGATCTAAAAAATTAATAAAAAGACATATATAATATATATAATTTAAAGTTTATCAATCTTAGTTCATCTTCAATATAGGGTTCCTCTTCTACTAATAATATAGAAATTATAATAGTACTTTGATATTATTATATCCATGAATAGGAAAAACCCCATAAATTTTCTTAAACCTTTTAGAGAGTTGAATTTGCAAGGCTGAACTGAATTCCAAAGAATGATGAATTTCTTCAAGGAGGTATCGGGTAACAAATTAATTCTCTACTGACAGCACAAAAGAAAGATTTAGTCACTGTTAAAGTGGATAAGAATTCGACAGCCAATTTTTTAATGAAGTAGATAGTTTTAATTAGGAAATAATAGAGAAGAGAATGAGAGAATCTCATAAAGAAAGACAAAGTATGCACTTGGCATTAGGATGTAGATAATTTAGGTTGTGAAGGTCCTAAATTTTAAACTTTTATAGATTTCTTGTGGTCTCAGTATAAGCACATATAACTTTACAAAAACAGAATACCAGGGCTAAAGTGATTGTACAGTGGGTGGGTGCCTTGCCTTGCATGGTGCTGACCCAAGTTTGATCCCATATGTTCTCCAAGTGCTTTCCCAGCAGGAGACACCCCTGAGCTCCACCAGGTGTGGCTCCCAAACAGCAAAACACACACACACACACACACACACACGGGAAAAATATAGAATGACTGAGGATACCAAATTTAAATACTGTGTGAATTCATACATGTTTTTTGGGCAACATGAGGGCTAATTCTTTGGTCTACACTCAAGGATCGTACCTGGAGGGCTTTGGAGGACTATGTATAGTGTCTGCTGGGACCAGACTCAGGTCAGCAGCATGCAAGGCAAGTATTCTACATGCTGTACTATCTCTCTGACCACCATCCTGCTTCCTTCTTTTATGAACTTATGGCAATACTAGAACTCTCGAAATACCGAAACCAAGTGTTATAAATGGCAAGTCCTACCCTAAGCACCCTATACTTGTACTGGTGATGTTTGAAATCTACAGCCCCCTAAAGCAATAATGCATTCTCAAGTCCTGCCCTACCCAGTCCTCCTGTTGTTCATCAATTTGCTTGAGTGCACACCAGTAACGTCTCACAACAAATTATGAGACTAATTGTTACTGTTTTTGGCATACTGAATACGTCATGGGTAGCTTGCCAGGTTTTGCTGTGCAGGCGAGATACTCTCATAGCTTGCCGGGCTCTCCAAGAGGGGCAGAGGAATTGAACCCCAGGTCGGCCATATGCAAGACAAACGCCCTACTGCTGTGATATTGCTCCAGCCTTCAAATCAGTAAAAAATACTGAGAAGAGGGACCAGATGGATAAGGTGTTTGTCTAACCCAGGCAACCTGCGTTTGATCTCCAGTATCTCAGATGATCCTTCAGCATCACCAGGAGTTAGCTCTGATCACAGCGGGGTATGATCCCCACCAAAAAAAAAATAATAATAATAAATAAATAAATAAAAGGTAAAACAAAATTTTGAGAAGATTAGAGCGCCCAAGCAAAGACAAAAAGATTCACCTATTTCTACATATAACGATTTCTATCTTTACTATTCTAAAAGTAGCACTGCAATGTAGCACTATCTTCCCATTGTTCATCGATTTGCTCAAGTGGGCACCAGTAAGGTCTCCATTGTAAGACTTATTACTGTTTTTGGCATATTGAATACACCACTGGGACAGGGAGCTTGCCACACTCTACCAAGATACTCTCGGTAGCTTGCCAGGCTCTCTGAGAGGAATGGACAACTCAAGCCGGGTCAGCCTCATATAAGGCAAACACTCTACCCGCTGTGCTAATGTTCCAGCACAGCCAGTAAGGTGTTTGCCTTCTATGCGGCTGACGTGGGTTTGATTCCCAGCATCCCATATGGTCCCCCGAGCACTGCCAGGAGAAATTCCTGAGTGCAGAGCCATGAGTAACCCCTGAGTATTGCTGGGTGTGATCATAAAGCAAAATTATATATATAGAGAGAGATAGAGAGAGAGAAATTCTGAAAGTAATGTTTAGAATTTGATTAAAAATGAGAAAAAAATTATGAAAAAAATTAGATCAGGATATTATAAAAATTTTAGAGCCATTAGGTACTAGCATTAAAATAGTTATGATAAGTATGCTAAAGGATTTAATGTAAATGTTGAAAAAAAATGTGTCACTGTCACCATTGTTAAATGTAAGTCAACAAAATTGCTCCCTTCTATGTTTCTAGAGATTTTTCATGGCATGTTTTATTTTTAAAAATATTTGTCTTTATATTTCTCAATTCCTATTGCAAATAAAATCATCCCTGTTTGGAGTTTGTTTTACATATTTTTATTCCTTTGATCTGAGAGTCAAATTTGTTCCAGTCCCACACTGTCCTGATTAGTATTGCTTTACAGTATAATTAAAAACCATAGAAAGAGAAACTTTATGTCATTTTTTCTAGGTCTGATTTAGATATTTAGGGCTTTACCTTATTCCTACAAATATCAGCCAATATTTGGTTTATGACTCAAAAATTTTATGGGCATTTTCAGAGGAACTTAATTGAAGTTTTAGTGCTTGGGGTAGGATAGTCATTTTGACAATTTTGTCCTTACGATCTATGAAGAGGAAATATGTTTCTATTACATTGTATCTCTTTAAAGCAAAATTTCTACTAGTGCTTTATTATTTTTTTATATTCATCTTCCACACTATTCATAAGTTAATTCCCAGGTGCTCTATTATTTATTAATTTTTGAAGCACAGTTATTAATGATAATTTATTTTTTATTTTCCTATTTTCTAATTAGATTATTGTATATAAGAATGCAGTGATAGTTTTGTAGACTGCCACATTATTTTACTAATTCATTGCTTTTCAGAATGCATCTTTAGAGTTTTTTTACAGTATCATGTCATCTGAAACTAGTAAGGGTCTAACTTCTTTTCCAATCTGGATGTCCTTAATATCTCTTTCTTTCTGAGTAGCTATGGAAAAAGCTTAAAGTAATCTATTGTATAGTATTGGTGACAGTGGAAAAACCCTGTTTTGTGCCTGATTTCAGAAGGGATTTCAGAGACTATAAAAACCAGCTCCCGGAAAGGAACAGCACAGAGTCTCCTGCCCCCGTGCCTGGTTGTCCTCACCGGGGCCCCTTGGAGGGGAGTGGGTTGAGTTTTCCTCCCCGCCCTGACCAGGGCTCCGGCAGCGGAAGACCTCCAGAACCAGCCACCACCATGCTGAGACCACTCTCCGCACACATGAAGGTACTGGCAGAGGAACAAAGCCACGCGGGTCCCGGGGCCGAGATCTCCAAGCCTACTCGGATCCGGGCTGAGCGTCCTCCACCCAGATCCTCTGAATTCCAGTAGGTGGGGGTCACACCCACCACTGGCCCCCTGGCGCCATGTAATCCTATCAACGGCCAAGATTCAGAGACTATAAAAACTAGCTCCCGGAACCGCGCGGCCGCATTTGTGGCTGCGCGACTTCTTATTATGACATCTTATTATCGCATTCCTACTTTGGACAAACTGGTAGGCTACCGAATGTAATCGTGCCCACTTGGCAGTGTCTGGCAAACGCCCCGTGGTGTACCCAGTATGCCAAATACCAGTAACAATGATGGGTCTCATTCTCCTAAAGAGCCTTGAATATAGCACTTTCCTAAAAATCTCAGGGCTAGGATGAAGGAGATATTACTGGGGCCTGCTCTAGCTAATCGACCAATAACAGGATGGTCGTGATTCATGATTCAGAAGGGAGACTTTCAATTTGCACCATTTGTATGATGTTAGCTGTGGGTTCATAAAAATGGCATTAGTTAAAATAAATTAAGACACTTCTGTGCCACAAAATAAACGTTGACCAGAATAAAAATGGAGATAATAAAATTCCCTAACTTGAAACTAAGCTACAAAGCTATGTAATGAAAACAGAATGATATTAAATTGGAATGAGGAACAAAGAGTAATGGAGTTGAATCGACATTTATAAATCTACATATATCTATTTTATTGTCTCTCTCTGTGAATATATGTTTCAAAAATTATGGCAAATAAGTTGAACCTAGAATGGAGCAAAGAGTGTTCCTTCATAAAGCATGCTAGACTGAGCACTTTGAAAAAAATGTTACCTTGTTTTGGTTTTCCTTAGATGGTGAGAGTATTTAAGTTTTTTAAGGGCCAAAATTAAGCTATAGGGTTCTGCAACCTATAAAACATTAAAAAAATCATGACATTGGGGAAAATTTTAAAAATAGTTTGAGGATAATGAGAATACCTAGCACAGCGGGTAGGGCATTTGCCTTGCACACAGCCAACATGGCTGACCCAAGTTCGATTCCTCTGCCCCTCTCGGAGAGCCCGGAAAGCTACCAAGAGTATCTCACCCACATGGCAGAGCCTGGCAAGCTACCCGTGATGTATTCGATATGCCAAACACAGTAACAACAAAGTCTCCAATGGAGACGTTACTAGGCCCGTTCGAGCAAATCAATGAACAATAGGAGGACAGTGACAGTGACAGTGACCATATAACTAGAAAATTCAGGAACTTTTTTTTTATTATTTTTTATTAGTGAAACACCATGAGGTACAGTTATAGACTTACAAATTTTTGTGCTTGGGTTTCAGTTATACAATGATCAAGTTCCTATCCCTCCACCAGCGCCCATCCTCCAACACCACGGGTCCCAGCATCCCTCCCAACCCCCATGCCTCTCATCCCACCCAGCCTCTGTGGCAGGCATTCCCCCTTGTTCTCTCTCTCTTCTTTTGGGTCCTGTGTTTTCATGTAGTACCACTTGTATGTAAATTTCATGACTTCATCTTTTCTAACAGCTACATAGTACTCCATTGTGTAAATGTACCAAAGTTTCTTTAGCCAGTCATCTGTTCTCCGGCACTCAGGTTTTTTCCAGATTCTGGCTATTGTAAAGAGTGCTGCAATGAACAAACAAGTGCAGATGTCACTTTGACTATACTTTTTTGCCTCTCTGGGATATATTCCCAGGAGTAGTATTGCTGGGTCAAATGGGGAGATCAAATTCTAATTTTTTGAGAATCGTCCATACTGTGTTCCAAAAGGGTTGGACCAGTCAGCATTCCCACCAGCAGTGAAGGAGGGTCCCTTTCTCACCACATCCGCGCCAGCACTGGTTGCTGTTGTTCTTGTGGATGTGGGCCAGTATCTGTGGTGTGAAATGATATCTCATTGTTGTTTTGATCCGCATCTCTCTGATGATTAGTGATGTAGAGCATTTTCTCATGTGCCTTTTTGCCATTTGGATTTCTTCTTTGCGAAAGTTTCTGTTCATCTCCTCGCCCCATTTTTTGATGGGGTTGGGTGCTTTCTTCTTGTGGAGTTCAACCAGTACCTTGTATATCCTTGATATCAACCCCTTGTCAGATGCGTATTTGGCGAATATCCTTTCCCATTCTGTAGATTGTCTTTGTATTTTGGTCACTGTTTCTTTGGAGGTGCAGAAGCTTCTTAGTTTAAGATAGTCCCATTTGTCTATCTCTGTTTTCACTTGCTTGACCAGTGGCGTGACATCTTTGAAGATACCATTAGCTTCAATATCATGAAGGGTTTTGCCAATTTTGTCTTCAATGAACTTTATGGATTCCGGTCTGATGTTGAGGTCATAAATCCATTTTGATATTTCTTTTGTACATGACCTTCGGCAGAAATCTGAGCCCACTTTTTTGCATGTAGCCATCCAGTTTTGCCAGAACAATATTATCATAAGGTTTTATGAGAAAAGGTTTTTTCAACTAATCCCTTGACATATTTATAGGACATAATGGAACTTGTTATCAGACATAAATAAAAATTAATTAAAATATTAAGGTACTTGAGTTATATTTTGGGGTAAGAAATACTATTTTATAAATTCATGAATATATTTTTATTGACATAGCATAGTTTACAGATATGTAAATGCTTATATGATTTAGGGGTACAGTAATACCACACATACCTATCACTAAAGTTGACAACATGCCCTCACCACATTGCATCACCACTTGTATCATCAAACAAATATACATATGTATATATACATATATACATTTGTATACATACAATATGTATTTGAGGATATACAGATACATATATTAAAGTTAGTAAACCATAGAACTGAAATTCAAACTCAAAAATGTTTGCTGTTAGCTTTGCTTATTCCATTACATCATTTGGTCCCCTCTACAATAGGATACAAATGGGAAAGTTGGCCTGTTAACTTAATCCTGTTTTCTTATGTAAAGTGAAGTAAAGTAAAGGCCCTCCTGTTGATCGTCAATTTGCTCGAGCGGGCCCAGTAACGTCTCCATTGGAGACTTTGTTGTTACTGTGACTGGCATATCGAATACTCTTGGTAGCTTGCTGGGCTCTCCGAGAGGGGCGGAGGAATCGAACTCGGGTCAGCCATGTTGGCTGCGTGCAAGGCAGATGCCCTACCCGCTGTGCTATACAAATGCTATGTATTAACTCTTGTGAGTGCGTCAAACATATTCTTTTAGTGGGTCAAAACAGAATCTTTTAGGCTGGATTTTTTTTTTTTTTTTGCTTTTTGGGTCATACCAGCAATGCACAAGGTTTGCTCCTGGCTCATGTACTTAGGAATTACACCTGGCGGTCTCAGGGGACCATCTGGGATGCTGGGACTCAAGCCCGGGTTGGCCACATGCAAGGCAAATGCCCTACCCGCTGTACTATTGCTTCAGGCCCAAGGTTGGGTTTCTCTGGATGTCAATGAGTGGGTAGTTTTTGTTGTGGTTATAGTTTAACTGAGATGTATATGTATATTGTTAATGCTACTGGTGTCACCAGCAGGTCTCAGCAGGTATTTGAGAGGCAAATAATAACAATTTTATTAAATAAGTCATAATATTTGACACTTATTAAACCTTCCTGGGATAAAAACATCTTTTTTTAAAATTTTATTAGTGAACCACCATGAGGTACAGTTGTAGACTTACAAATTTTTATGCTTGGTTTTCAGTTATACAATGATCCAGTACACATCACTCCAACAGTGCCCATTCTCCATCATTTACATTTTTTTAAATTTTTGTTAGTGAAACACCATGAGGTACAGTTGTAGATTTATAAATTTTTGTGCTTGGGTTTCAAATGTACAATGATCAAACACCCACCTCTCCACCAGTGCCCATGGAGAGAGAGAACAAAAGGGAATACCGTGCCACATAGGCAGGGTGGGATGAAAAACTATTTTTTTTAATCAATCTAGCTTTTCTTAGTTCTTCTCAGAAGATGAGTCCTTGGTAAACTTGTGATTGATTATTTTCACAGTACTCAGAAAAAAAGTGATTGCTGAATTCACAGTAAGGTTAAACGGAGGATTTCCACAGGGACAGGGTTGATAATTCTTACTTGTACTTATTTTTACTTTATAAAATCTTGTATCAACATTTTTATTAAATAATGGTAGAGACTAAAGCGACAGCAATAAACCTCATTGTCCTTATGTCTGAGGAAGAAAGGGGAGTAGTACAAGGAAATGCCTGAAAGTATACAGCTCCTAGATGATGTAGCAATTTTCTCCACAATCAGTTGCTATTTAAAGTTTGCTATGGTCATCCTTTTCCTCCTCTGTTGTATTGTTAAATGCTGAAAAAAGCACCTCTGCCCCAGTTCCTAAAAACTAAAGTAAGCCTTTCTTCCTGGCATCTCCTCTTTGAAGTCAGTGAATTCTGGGGATAAAAAAAAGTACAAGAGCTTTGGGTTAAGAAAAGATGCAGTCTCAGAGGTTTAGTAGTAAAATTGATAGTTTTGAAAGAAAAGAAAATTCCATGTGGCACATCCATATGTAGCGAAGTATTCCCAGGATGAATGCAAACTGTTTCTGGAGTGGTTCCATGTGTTGATTTAAAAGGAAACCCATTTTGTTTTTATTTTAATATAAAGCACACTTTTGTTTACTTAGTAGATGATTAAAATAAAACATTTTTAAAAACTGATGCTCAGAGAAACATTTAAAGAGAGGGTATTTTTCTTCTTGAAAAAAATGAAATTAAAGGAAATGTGCAAACTCATTATTGTAGTATAGCTTGTTATTTGAGGCTGAGTGGAGGACCCAGAAGACAATGATTAGCTCATTCTTTTAATGAGTTTATTTTTAAGAGGCTTCCTAATTTTCTACTAACCTACTTGCAGTTTCTTTTTCAAGTTGTGATAATGTTAAGCAAGCAACTTAGGCCATGAATATAAAAGAAGAGGTACAAAGTTTTCTTTTTTAGAATGTATACATGTCTGAAGTTCAAATGGCAGTATATTTTAAAGATATTTTAAAAATAAAAGTAAAACTATTGGTGAATTTTCAAAAACACATGCACACAAATACTTGATTCTGTTACATTCTATTTAAATTTGTCTTTATATTTTACATTGGTTGGAGCGATAGTACAGCGGGTAGGGTGTTAACTTTGCACGTGGCCAACCTGGGTTTGATTTCTTTGTCCCTCTAGGAGAGCCCCATCAAACTAGGGAGAGTATCCCACCCGCACAGCAGAGCCTGGCAAGCTCCCTGTGGCAAATTCATATCCCAAAAACAGTAACAAGTCTCACAATGTAGCTGTTGCTGGTGCCTACTCAAGCAAATCGATGAACAATGGGAGGACAGTGCTATATTTTACATATTTAATTTTCTGTCATTTCAGTGATCACACATTAAAAAGTTTTGAAACAAATACCATACTAAAATTATTGCACTCAGAGTTTTCCCTAGACACAATTAAAACTATATTAAAGTTCAGGGATTAAAGAGATAGGACAGGAGGTAGAACAGTTGCCTAGCATGAAGTGAACTTGAATTTGATCCCTGACCTCACACATGGTACTTTAAGTTGCATCAGGAATTATACCTCACTTATAAGCAGGAGTAAGCATGCAGCTCATCTAGGTATGGCCCAAAAGGTCAGGAAAAAGGAAAATATCAACATAATATATATTTGATTGTATATATTAAGTATCAGATTCATATATATATATATATATAAGTCCTTAATGGCATTTTAAACTCACATTTAACATTGAAATTCCTCTCCATTCTTTGCTTTTAAAACTATTTGCATTAATCTCCTTAAACATTATTTGAATACATGAAAATACCAGAAGAAATTTTGCATCTTACTGACATGAATGCATTTACTTATTTAAAGTAAAGTAGAGAACACACTGATTAAAGTTCAACATTTCCTTTTGCAGGGTGGGGGCACACCCAGGGGTGCTCACTCCTGGCCACCTCTTGGGACCATATGGGATGCCAGAGATCAGGAAATTCAAAAGTTCCCACTATACTGTGTCTCAAGTCCAAAACTTTGATACTTCTTTGTAATTACGATAATCCAGAGTATATCCTATTGAAGTATTGCTCTCATCCTTACAATTCAAACAAACAAACAATAACAAAAAAAACCACCTTGGACAAAAAGGTAAATCAGTTTCCTTTCTAGAATTCATTAGAAAAATAAGACTGAAGAGGAAAGTAGTATGAAATCTCCAGAAAGACAGGAGCCTGTAGGGAGATAGAGAGTTCGAGTATTTGTTTGCTCAGGCAGATGCTGCCAGACATCATGTAAGCTAATAAGAAGATTAAGGCAGTAATTTTTAATGAATTGCTTAAAGCCAGTTGTTGGCTAGCTTATAGACCTTTGACATAGAGGGATTTTTTTGCAGGCTTTCTCTCTCAGAGAAAAGTGATTTTTTTTTAGAAAGTTTTTCTCATGAGAGCTGGTAATGGATACCAAACATATAATAATCCTTTTATTTTCATTTTTTATTTTTTTTACAAAACACAAGCTAACTTATAGAGGAATTGGAAAATAAAAATTACAGTGTTTTATCTATTTTTGACAAATTCACTTCTGCAATGGGTTGTGAATAAGGAAAGAAGAACAAAAATTTCCACTTGGAGGAGAGGTAGGAGTATGTTATATCTACCATTGCAACTGAGAGATGACAGGAATATGGTAGAAGTTCTGAAAAAGTAGCTTTGTGTAACTCTAAGACAATCAAGATACTTTGAAATATTTCTCCATGCCTCATCATCATTCTGCTAAAGACTGAAGGGAGTAAAAAGATAAATTGACAATGGTAGCAGGTTGAAGTCTGGCAAGAGGTAGACTCTGTTTGAAACAAAAAACAAAAGAAAAATGCCAAGCAGGGGGCTTTCCTTGCATGTAATAAAGAAGGAAAGGTTTGATCCTCAGCATCTCATATGGTCCGCGCTGCAGCGCTGGGAGTGACTCTTGACAGCACAGCCAGGAGAATACATTGAGCATTGCTAGGTGTGGCCCCAAAACAAAAGAAAAATGCAAAGCAAAGGGGAAGAGATCAAAGGAAAAGAAGAAAAAAAATCTTGATAAAATTCTTAAAAAAAAAATGAACACAGTTTATGCACTAAAATTTTCTTTCCGGGGGGAAGTTTTACCCAATTACGCTGAGAGGCTTCCCCCAGTTAAGTGCTGGGTGGACCATGTAGTGCTGGAAATTATACCTGAGACTCCTGCATATGAAGCATGTGTTCCAGCTCTTTGAACAATCACCCCAGCATCTAGTCAACACTTTAAGTTCAAGATATTATAAACTTAGAACAAAGTAAACAGGAATAATATGGAATTATAGTGCATTTAGGTTAACACCCCATAAAATTTTATCCTGAGATTCAATACAAAAATGTAAAGCCTAATTAACATAAAAATTTACAATAAAGACCTAAAGAAAGGTAATACTTTATTCACCATCAATCATGTGTCTAGAAAAACATAGATAACTTTCAACAAGGGAAAATAAAAAAAATAAGAAACAAGAGTAAAACTGAAAAAGAAAAACAGACTTAAAGGGAATACTGTACTCATCAGAAACAAATTTACATAAATTCTAAGAAGTATAGGAAGTTTAATGATGTAATGAATACAGCGGGCAGGATTGTTATATGCAGTCTCTTCGATTTGATTTTAATTCTGTAAAACATCTTCCCCAAAACAGATAAACTATTTGTGAATACTGGCTCATTTTCTTCATTATTTAACCCCACATAGTTCCCTGAGCCCTCCACAAGTGACCCTAGAACATAGAATCAGTAGTAAGTACTGAGCACCGCTAGATGTGACCTAGAAAGAACCCTTCAAAATGTGGTGTATATGTTTATTATACTTGGGTATATTTTCTAGCTTTTTCTGCTGAGATAGCCTAGAACCACCAATTGTCAGTCTTGAGAGTTTTAGCAGACTATCACAAGTCCTCTCTGAGGAAAATCCTGATACAGGGTTCAAGCTGTTAACCCTAGCCCAGAAGTCCAAGCTCTTGATTTTGCAATAGTAAAAGACTCAGAACTGAGAAACAAAGTATATTACGTTGTTTACTAAAATATACAGTTGAAGAATCAGGTGTCACAGTGATGTCGGTGGGCCCCACAGGTGACTTATGTGAAGCGGGGAGGAGAAAAACGGTCACTTTCTCCCCACCCGCCTCTGCCACCCAGGGTTACTGGGTTCTTGTCTCTTCTCGCAGAAAGGAATTTCAGGAGTAGACAAGCAGTGAAACAAATAGATTTTATTTGGAGGATTTTTAGGTGTGGAGGGGGAGAGAGAGAGAGAGAGTGAGAGAGAGAGAGAGAGAGAGAGAGAGAGAGAGAGAGTAACACTCAAGAGAGAACACAGGCTTCTCCAAGGGCAGAGAGAGAGAGAATCTACACACATCTTAGCATTAGACACGAAAGCATGAAAGTACACATCTCAAGAGGGGAGATGCAGGAGACACATGTGCTCAGGCACCACATGTGTTCAGCCACGTGGGCGCAAGCAGCACATGGGCTCGGCCAGCATATGCACGCCCTTCCTTTTTTCAAGGTGGCCTTTATAGGGTTTCTCCAGCCTGTCCCCACGTGGGGTCTCTTCCCAGGTAAAAGTCCGTTGCTAAGGAGATTACAAGGGAGGTCCAAAATGAGGAATTTCATGGGGAGGCCTATATCCTGAGGGTCTGCGGATGGACTTATCAGGCCTTTGTTTTCTGTATCCACAAGGTGGGTCATTCCTAGAATTCTTCCATGAAACTTTGTTTCGTTGCAAAGGACCTTTCCCTATCTACCTGCCTACATCAAGAGCAATAATACAGTGTGTAGAGTACTCATCATGTACCCACCTGCCCAAAGTTGGATCCTTGGCACTTGGAGTAAAGTCCTGAGCACTATTAGGTATGTCCCCCAGAGACTCCTCTGAAAAAAAAAAAAAACAGAGTTCACACATAACCCAAGGTGAGAAGCATTGTTTCTTATTAAAACAGTTTTATAACTAATAGTACTAAGAGTCAAAGTTTGGACATATTCATGAAAATTTAGCAGTGTTTGTATACAACATTCTAGGTTAAACAGGAATAAAAATGGAGTAAATTGATCACATGCAGAATATGCATGGGGTTTCAGAGAAGAGGGAGTTTGGGAGGGTGATTTATCAGAAACAAATGTTCACCCAGATTCTAACCACATTTTCTTGCTTCCATGGGTTGCAAAGGGAATTGTAAACTATTACAGCATGAGCAAATTTAATTTTTATATTGCAAATATTTCTACCTTTTTGGTGTCCAACACTTGATACTTTTTAAGTGTTTGCAGAAATGTACCAGACTTCTGTGCTTGCAAGAAAAGTTGCTTATAGATGCGGGCTGATCAAAGAAGAAAAATGTAGGGGAAATTAATGATGTCATATTAAAAAAACTGGTTGTTACTAGTCTTTAAAAAGCACATAGCTATTTACTGAAGGGAATGGTTTAACATTGTATTTGTTAAGCTTTATAATGTCTGCACAGGGAAATATTTTGTGATGAAAGGCAGTTTTCTGATTTCTTCCTCATACAACTCAGTTACAGGACACATTTATATTGGCCATTATCCTGTCAGAGGGACAGAATTTTCTGTGTTCTTCAAGTTTCACAAAGTTACCCTAAGCCCGATCATTCCAGAAAGTTGGTGTTGCAGATGACCTGGGAGGAGACCAAATAAAGTTAATTTAACAGCCAACTTCATATGCTAAAAGCCATGTGGAGGTTTATTTCAATACTAAAATGTCCTCCCTGGAATGGCTACTTGAAGTATGACCAAGACATATCAGAATCCTGTATCCATGGCTTTCCCTCATTCTCAACTCTAAAACCTTGTGCCCTAAAGTAAATGTGCTACTTTGTGAGGACTCGCTGAGTTTCTTTATTATTTAACATTGACTAAAACATTTACCTACTCTAAATTTTCTTTTCTAATATGAACAATTTTGTGTGCTGGAGAAGCGGACCCAGATTCTCTAAATTAGAGTGTTTTTCTGTTGAGTAGGTAGGCATGATGTGGATGAGGTAAGGTCATCACAACAAAGGACACAGGATGATAAAATAGTGGTTAGTAACTGCCTCCAGACTGAAATCAACCCTGATTTGTCACTTTACAGAAACTTCACAGGGGTTTACTGCCTTCAGTAGGGTCAGTCCAGTTGTTAAAACAATGGAGACCAAATGCTAGTCAGTCAATCCCAAGGGAACTCTGAACTCTACCTCCTTACCTCATCTTTAAAATAATTCAACATATCAAAATCCCACTCATCTGTACCATGACAATTTACTTTTGCCATGACATATCCAGATACAGATAAATATGGTCAGAATATTAGATCCCGAGATATTTCCACCCATTTAAGGAGAGTGGGAGGAAATAGGAGAAACTGGGAAATCTAGGAGCACAGAGACATAAATAAAGTTAGTCAGTGCTGTTCCTCTCTTGGACATCCCAATCTTGCTGGAGTGTCTTTTTTCTTTCTTTTTTTTTAATCTTTGCTTTAAATTCTGTGTGCTTGGGTGGGAGAAATAGTATTGGACTTAAGGAACTTGGCTTGCATGTGGCTAACCCTGTTTGATCACTCTCATCACATATGGTCAGGATTCCCTAAGTGCTTCCAGGAATGACCCCTCAGCCCGAGCAAGAAGCAAGGAGTAGCCCCTGAGCACCTCTGGATATGCCCCTCTCTACCATCCTACCCCATAAAGCCAATCAAAACAAAAAATGCTCCATTCTCTTAAAGAATTCCTTCTTGGGAAAGTGTAAGAACCAGAACCTAGGGATTTGTGTGCCTCCAATTGTACAAGTGTTGTAAGTTTTACCTCTTTAAAACATGTTTCAGGCATATACTATTTTGCTATTTTTTAAAGTTAAGTTTAACTTTAGGAAAACATTAAATCATATAGCTGTTTGAATTTTACAGATAAAATTTCACATATATTTAAAATATCACAGAACCAGACATCTGAATTCTGAGGGAAGCCCTAATAACATAACAATTAGCACAGATAATTTCAAAGATTTCTAATGTTAAGAGGAACTCACTGAAAAATGTGTGATTCTAGAAATAATATAAGACTACTATGGGGCTGGAGCGATAGCACAGCGGTAGGGTGTTTGCCTTACAAGCGGCCAACATGGCCGACCTGAGTTTGATTCCTCCGCCCCTCTCGGAGAGCCCGGCAAGCTACCGAGAGTATTCGATATGCCAGACACAGTAACAACAAAGTCTCCAATGGAGACGTTACTGGGCCCGCTCGAGCAAATCGACGATCAACGGGAGGGCCTTTACCTTATGGGAATGGAATGATAGTATAGCCAGTGGGGAGCTAGTCTTGTGTGTGGCTGACGTGGGTTTGTTCCTTAGCATCCTATATGTTCCCCTGAGCACTGCCAAGAGTAATTCCTGAATGCAGAACCAAGAGTGATCTCTGAGCATTGCCAGGGTGCCCATCCCCCGCCCAAAAAAACAACAATCAACCAAAAAGAACGATTTTGACACCTCGTGTGATTTCAGAAAGAAATGAATACATAAATAAGTTGATATAAATAGATACAGATTCAATTTTTCTTTGATCATTTGTAATTCCCATTTTATGTCACTTTATATCTCATAAGAGAGATCACTTTATATATTGCATGCTCAGAATCCTGACATTAAATTCCATAAATCATAGAGCTTCAAATAAAAAATAGCACTGTAGCACTGCCCTCTCATTGCTCATCTATTTGCTTGAGTGGGCACCAGTAATGTCTTCACTGGGAGACTTGTTACTGTTTTTGGTATATTGAATATGCCACAGGGAGCTTGCCAGGCTCTGCTATGCCGGCAAGATACACTCGGTAGCTTGCCGGACTCTCTGAGAGGCAAGGAGGAATCGAACCTGGGTTGACCGTGTGCAAGGCAAATACACTACACTCTGGATAGGTAATTGACATTGATGTAATAAATTTGTCAATAAATCCACCACATTGAGAAAATAATTGGTTATAAAAACTTTTTTTTAAGTTTTTAGCTCTATTTTTAGTTGTATTAGGAATGTATATTTTGGAATGTTGTGTGTATGAAAAGCCTATCGCTGACAGTATTTTAAACCGTAACTTATGATGACTAATTTTTTAAACCAAATAAATAAAATACAAGAGCTAAACTGAAGAGTTTCAAATATTCACAGTTGGAAAATCTGAATTAGACATAAATAATAATATAATAGCTGTATGTTATTTAAAAAATAACAATTAGTATCATTAAAGTTTTTTTTCTGGTATAAAAAGCATGGCAGAATAAATAAATACGTTTGGTTAAGGGAAAACATACTACTTATAGAAAAATATTTATAAAATGGAACAGAGGATGCAGGAAATTGACATTAGAACATTACTGGGAAAATTGCTGCAGGCAAAATCCACTGAAGAATGTTATAATTAATTTGGGAAACTGTGAAGAAAAATGCTATTTGAATAGAACAAAATATTCTCTCAAATTATTAATTGAAGTGTGATTTTAGCATGTAGCACTGTCCCTCCATTGTTCATTGATTTGCTTAAGCGGGCACCAGTAACGTCTCCATTGTGAGACTTGTTACTGTTTTTGGCATATTGAATACGCCATGGGGAGCTTGCCTGGTGGGCAGATACTCTCGGTAGCTTGTCGGGCTCTCTGAAATGCACGGAGGAATTGAATCGGGTTGGCTGTATGCAAGACAAATGCCCTACCCGCTGTGCTATTGCTCCATATGTCCATAAATTGTTTACTTCCCTACCTTTGCAGGAAGTAGAGTTTTGTTCTTTCCTCTTGAGCATGGACTGGACTTATAATTCTACTTCTAAAAATATTTTCAGGCAAAAAAAATTCAAGTCTTTTAGGGCCAGGAAAATAGCTCAGGTGTCACTGGCACATGCTGTCATAGAGAAGAAGAAGGTTTGATCCTCAAAACTGCCATGTCCTCCCACCCAGTGCCACTGTAACCCCTTCAGCACTTCTAGGGGGTTCTTTAAAGCCCCTTGCACCACTGAATCAGAACACTGCTGTATTTCTTGATACTAGTAATAAGTCATATGGCACTGTTAGCCTTGATTGCAAGGAGTGCGTCCTAGGTCCATAGAACACTGCTTGGGTGGCCTCATCCCTCAAAAGAAAGGCACAAGATAAATATTCAAGGAAATTGGCAGATTAATATATACTTTTTAATTGTGTTTATTGTAGTAATGAAAAATGGGGTTTTTTTGTTTGCTTGTTAGCTTTTTGGGTTGTACGTGGCATGCTCAGGGGTTACTTCTGCCTCTGCACTCAGAAATTGCTTCTGGTGATGCTGGTGTGGGGATGGGGAACCATAGGGGATATCAGTGGTCTAACCCAGGTTGACTGCATGTAAAGCAAATGATTTCCCTACCGTATTCTCGCTTGGCCCTAGGGAAGACTAATATTTTAACTAACTGATCAATAATAACATCAGTATTAACACTGAATTTTATGCACTTGGTGCGGTAGGGATTTTTCACTTCTATTTTCCCAAAATTCTAGTAAATCACGACAAAGCTACCGACAAACCCAAACGAGGGATAAAAAGTACTGACCTGTCGAAGTCCTGTTCAGTTTACCCCAGCAAACTGGAGTGCAAACCCCCTAAATCGCCGGACTTATTCCCTAAAGGGTTAGGGAGTGGGTAGGGGAGAAGTCTCTGCCGGGGCCACTGCTCATCTCGGGATTCGTAGCAGAGCGGGGGAGTCTGGTAGTCACGCAGTTCTCCATTTACTGGCCCCTACCCAGGGATTCTTCTAGGTACAATCAGGGGTGGGGTGGGGGGCAATCCCACACTGGTAGGGGAGGGGCAATCCCATGTACACGTGGTTCCCTCTCTCGAGTAGGGCTTGTACAGGTGTCAGTTAATGATTTACATATCCTGCTCTTAGAGCAAGGTTAACAATATGGGTAGGTGGGCACAGTCATATCCTTTATTCTCAACTAGAGTGCCTGCCTGGGGGAGGGGTGCTGGAGGGGGCCCTCTGGGTCTTTGTAAACAGGATGGCTCTTGCTTTCTTGCTTCCAGGGGCAAGGGATTTGGTCAAAGTCTCCGGCTAGCTGCTGGGACCCCAACACTGACCAACCCTTCAAAACTAACAAGCCCACAAAAATAAAGTCATCCATAATAGTCATTTAGATTAAAATCAATACTTATCATGCATTAGATTGGGAGGAGAGAGTTGGAGGGTGAATCAAAGACTGTATTAAAAACCTGTGTAGTAGCATTAGGTCAACATTAATTTCAAGTATTGTAGAAATAAATATGACATCATAATGTGAGTTAACATCAGGGGAAATAGGAGATCATTGGTTTTATTTGTTACAAATTTCAACATTTTTGTAGAGAAAATATTTTATTCAAAATATTTAAAAATACCCTTCTCCCCACCCCAACAAAGTTCCAAGTTGCCGCCCACGAATGGCTCCTCTGAATCCTGACCAGCCATCATGATCCCAGAAGCACATAATCCAATCTCAGAACCCCAAGGCTTTTGACAGAAATCCCTCCAGACTTATTACTAAAATATCAGAAGTTCAAAATTGTATGCTCTTCATAATGAGCAATAGAAAACAAGTTACCTAATGATGCCTTTTCAGCAGGTTTGATTGTTGGGGAAAATTTCAAATAATAATTTTGTCCTAATATTGAATGTGATCAAGGTGGAGAGAGTGTAAATTGGAAATCTTCTGCCACAAAGGCAGGATGGGGATATACTGGGGTTCTTGGTGGTGGAAAATGTGCACTGGTGAAGGAATGAGTGGTCATTGTGTGACTAAGACTTAAACTGGAAAGCTTTGTAACTGTGCTCACAATGATTCAATAAATAAAAATTTAATAAATATTTTTTTTAAATTTTTTGAGGACAGCACCTTGCTGTCCTTTCCGGGACCTCTTGAAGGAAAGCGGATTGAGTTTCCCTCTTCGCCTCGAGCAGAGCCCCAGAAGCTGAAGACCTCCGGGAACCAGCCACAGCCATGCTGAGACCACTCTCCACATGCTAGGACAAGCCTCACACATGAAGGAACCAGCAGAAGAATCCAGGTGTGCAGGAATTGGGACTGAGATCTCTAAGCCTTCTCGGTTCAGGACTGGGCCTCCTCCTCCTAGATCCTCCATCTTCCAGTAGTTAGACAGTTACACCCACCACCTGCTGTGTAACCTTATCAATGGCCAGGATCCAGAGACTATAAAACCAAGCTCCCGGAAGCAAAGCTCCCACAATTGTGGACACACAACCTCTTATTCTCTAGTTGTCACTCTTAGAGAAACCAGCAGGCTAGTGAGAGTATACTGCCTACCTATATGCCTGACTGGGAACAACTGTAAAGATGATTAGAGACTGCCCCCAAAGCCTCCATCCCTCTCAGAGAGCCCAGCAAGCTGCAAAGAGTATTCCGCCTGCATGGCAGAGCCTGGCAAGCTACCCATGGAGTACTCAATATGCCAAAAAACAGTAACAATGATGGTCCTCATTCTCCTGACCCTGAAAGAGGCCCCAATATGCCATTGGGCTACACTAGCACGTGAGAGAGACTAATGGAGACGTTATTAGTGCCTGCTCGAGCAAATCAATGGACAAAGAGGTGATAGTGATAGTGATATTTAAAAAGAAAATGTTAAATTTTTATTGAATTACTTTTTTTCCTTTTATGGTCATATTATGAAAGTGCATATAGTCTTTTATTTCTAAGATATTTTATTTTTGTTCTTTAATTTTATTTTTAAGGTTTTAAATATTTGGTGACTTGATTTTATTATGCAACATTTATAGTAAAACTATTAATGTAATAGAAAATGATTCTTGGTTTGCTTCATCTTTTTACCCTTTCACCTTTTGCCCTCAGTTTAGCATTTTATTGTTTTTTAATAAATCACCATGAGATACAGTTACAGACTTAAAAATTTCGTAATTACGGTTCAGTCATACAATGATTGAGTACCCTTCACTCCACCAGTGCCCATTATCCACCACCAATGTCCCCAGTATCCCTGCCACCCCTACCCCATCCCCTGCTCTGCCTCTGTGGCAGGCACATTCCCTTTTACTCTCTCTCTCTTTTTGAGTGTTATGGTTTACAATACAGGTAGTAAATGGTCATCATGTTTGGTCTATAGTCTACTTTCACTCTAACATTTTGAAACCTATTTCTTGTTGAATCTCCAAGTATTACTTTTTACTTTTTAGCTCTTTATTTTTGTTTTCTCACATTTCTTTTGTTATCAGCAATAATATAATTATATACTCATATTTAATTTTAGCTTTCAGTCATAAGTCATCTCGATTGAATATGGCATTTTTGATAGATTTCCTAGTTTGTGTTAACAAATCAATTATTTCATAACATATTGCATGTGCAAAATTATTTTTGAACAACTTAAGTGATTAAATCAGTTTATCTAAATATAACATCTATTTTAAATTACTTCATTGCTTATGCATCATATTTCCCCTTCTTTGTACTGTTATTTTTTCAGGTGTGCATGTGTTAAAATGCAATCACTTTTATCTTAAAAATCATCCAACTATTTTTTTGCATTTTATTTTCATTGTACTGAATCAAGTACTGCAGTATAATTCTCTCCTGTGCTATCTTTTTGATTTTTTCTTATTTCTTTTCCCACTTAGCCACATTATTATTCATTATTGTGTCTTTATATACATGTTACATATTTACAATTCCCTCATATATTTCATGTCTATGCTTATTTCTATATCTATAAATATATGCAAAATTACAAATAAAAACCAAAAATATGGAATTAGAATTCTAGTTAATATAGATTTTGTGAGTGATAAAGCTCCAAACATACTCCTTACTGATTAAGTAATACATGTATGATTAAAAAAGATAAGATGGTAGTGAAGATATTCACCCTGATTTTTCCTTAACACATGGATATTTTCCAGAAACACAATTTAGAACTTTTTGCATTTTGTTTCTAGCTATCAAACTGATACATATTAATTCACCCAGTAAATAAAATTTTCACTTTGATTTCTTAACGCTTTCTAAATGTAGGGCTATAGCAGTGATCAAAAGTGACAACAGTGCACTCTCACATAGGAAAGCAGCACCTCTCAAGAATGAAGCCAGGTGAGATTGGCCTTGAAAGTAGAGATTTCTAGCATTTCATTCTCAGGTCATGTTCACGGCAGAGAGAGGTGCATAATTTCTCTTATTTTCCTTTATGAAAATCTCTCTTCTCTCATCTATGCCTCATGTTTTGTAAATAAGACTATTTATTTCAAAAAACCAAAAAAAAGAGCAGAGCATTCAGAAACACAGAAAATATTTGAAAAATTAATCCCTATCCAAAAAAAAAAACAAGAAAGAGATCATGGGATCTTGCAGAAAAGAAAGTAAATTACAGCCTCAAGCAAGGATATGATGAGCATCATGAAGAATCTCCTCAGGCACTGATTGGACAATAAACAAATGTGTATGTACCTCATTTTACACATCATCATCTATCTTTATAAGTCAGTGCACTTTATAATGGCACAGTAATCCACATGTATGTACATGTTATAGATATACAGATATCCATGCTTTATCCTAGAATTATTCTCTCTTACTTTGCCGACATACTTTCCCATTTAGCAGCTTTTAAAAAAATAGTAGTACTATGGGAGGTACAAATGAGCTTATAGTTGACATTTAGCATATACCTATATAATATATATATTTATAAGAAAATATACTTATAGTGAAGACATTAATGCTTTGTTATAGAATAGAAGAAATTGAACAAAGTGATGGCAAGGCCCCCCAAACAAGAAATATTTCTTTCTCATAGCAGTAGGAATGACATAAATGATATTCTTCTGAGTCTGGAGGTCTAAGAAAGTGTGACGCATGCATTCTGGTAAGGTTAAATGATAAAGACATCTGATATGAGACCTTGTTCTCATATGACACAGAGATTCCCACTCCATTCAAGAGCAGGATAACCATAAAGGAGATGGCATTCTATGCCTAACAGACGATGAGAAAACAGCAACAGCAAAAAATGTTTTAGAAGGGTTGGAAAGTTGGAGCGCATTTGGTAAATATATTTGACTAGCATTTAGGCAAATTAATATTTCTGCAACAGTAAATCAGTCCTGGAAATTCATCAAAATTTCAGAAGTGATGATAGTAAATAGATTGATCTTCAGAATAACTTCTTAAATGAATTATACTGATAACTAATTATTGATGGCACCATATCACATTTTCTCTCAAAATACAAAACTAATAGCATTTTCTCATGCATAACTTCAGTTTTTAAATATGTTAATAAAACTCTCAGAAAAATACATATATTATGGGAAATATTTTTCAATATTTATACTGAAAAGCAAATTTTACTTCTGTTTCTGTATGTAGATAGCTCAATATGTTTCCTCAAGGGCAAAAATTTATATTTCTAAATTACTATGTAGAGATAATTATATATGTGCTTTATGATTGCGTACTTCAGTTAACTCAACTGGTAATATAATTCAGCTGCAAACATCTGTATCTTTACAACATCATAAACAAGGTATCTTTAAGATTGTATAGATAGGTACTCATTTCCCATTGGCTGGAGCGATAGCACAGCGGGTAGGGCGTTCGCCTTACAAGTGGCCAACATGGCCGACCCGAGTTCGATTCCTCCGCCCCTCTCGGAGAGCCCGGCAAGCTACCGAGAGTATTCGATATGCCAGACACAGTAACAACAAAGTCTCCAATGGAGACGTTACTGGGCCCGCTCGAGCAAATTTATATATATATAGGATATATAGAGAGAGATTTTCTAAAGTATATTTGTTTCCATAATATATGTACATATTTAATTTTATACTCCCAGCAGCCTGGTAGACCTCCATTATCTCCACTATCTCTGCTACCCAGCTACCGACGCACTCTAGGACGCTTTCTGGACCGTGCAGCCTCATTGGTCCTGAAACACATCATAAAACACTTCATACAAGATTACCGCACCCCATTTGATTGTGTTGAAAGAGGATTTGAACTATGGGAACACCTGCAAGGACGATTAGAGGCCGCCCTAAAAGCCTCTATCCCTCTCAGAGAGCCTGGCAAGGTACTGAAAGGGTTATGGTCACAATACAGAACCTGGCAAGATATCTGTGGTGTATTCAATATGCCAAAACCAGTAAATACAATGGGTCTCATTTCCCTGACCCTGAAAGACCACCAATATGGCAGCGTTAAGAAGGATGAGAAAGGAGAGGCTGATAAAATCTCAGGACCGAGCTAGGCTGCCAAAATGAAGAAAGACAAAATAGACTGTCTGTACTTTCAACACACATAAACTTGCATCGGATGCATCCATCAAGGACCTGATGGTGCAAGCACAAAAGATCAACTATGACATCATTGGTCTGACCAAGATGAGAAGGCATCAATCACATGACACGATTTTTGACACTGGGATAGAATTGTTCCTCAGAATATGCAACAAAAGAGGCATTGGTGGTGTAGAGGTCTTGTCAACACGAACTTGACCATAAATATTGACTCATTCAAATGCCTAAATGCCTGAATCGAATGATTATACTTGAATAGATGTGACTCACTGCCGGAAGTTTCTATCTTCATTGTCTACACATCAACATCCAATTACGATGAAGGAGAAATTGAGACGTTCTACATGGAGCTGAAGAAATTCTATGAAGAGGACCACACCTTCTACATGATCATTGCTGGTGATTTTAATGCCAAGATAGGACCGAGAGGATCAGCTGAAGGACTCCAAATCGGAATCCATGGCCTAGAATAGAGCAAACAGGATGAGAGACTGTCCGAGTTCATCATGTCGACCAAGACCATCCATGGTAACTCACAGGTCCAGAAGGCCGAATCTAAACATTGGACACGGGAGTCTCCCAGTGGACAGTTCCACAACAAAATTGACCACATCATATTCAGTCAATGGTCTTGCCTGACTGATGTCACTGTTGTCCCAAAATCCAAATGGAATTGGACCACTATCTCTTTTGTGCAAAATTCTAGTTCACAGAGTGGGGGGAAAAAGTCTTCAAAGTTTAAGAAGAGAACACCCAGAACGACCACCACCTAGAGCTATTTGGCACTATTGTGGCAACATGGGAAGATGCCGTCATTGACAACATTGATGAGGAATACGATTGACTGGTTCAGCACCTCCATGATTGTGCGAGGAACTCCAAGAGAGAGATAGCCACAAAAAGATGCCTGTCTTCGAAAACTCTTGAGTTTATTCACCAACGTGACTTGGTGCAAGCTTCAGGCAACTGAAAGTGAATGTCTGAACTCGCAAAGCATAGCAGAGAAGCAATAAGTAAGACCTCAGAGAGAGAACAGAAGCAGTGCTGGCAGATGAGGAAGAAGCTTGGAAAAGCATTCACAATGCCACCTCTCCTTCGCCAACTACAAGACCAAGATAACTGCCCTCCAACGTTCTGATGAACCTATCACATCTTCCAGTAGGACAATGGAGAAGATTATCCAGGACTTCTACTCGGATCTCTTTGATAGCCATGCCCACCTTCCCACATACCAAATTCCGCAGGATGGATATGTTGTTCCCAAAGTTCTCCCTTCTTAAATCCGACATGCCATTTTGTTGGTAAAGAAGCAAACAGCACCCGGCCCTGACAAGGTCAGACCTGAACACCCGAAGAACCTGCCATCAGTACTCATCAATACACTGGCTCAGCTATTCACATGCTACCTGTCTGAATGCAAGGTTCCGTCCCAGTGGAAAACCATCAGGACTGTACTACTGTGCAAGAAGGGAGACATCCATGACATTGACAACTATCGCCTGATCTGCCTGTTGTCTTTCATCTACAAACTGTTCACTCGAGTCATCCTGAATAGGATTGGCAGAACACTCGATGAAGGACAACCATGCGAGCAAGCCGGTTTCCAAAAAGGATTTAGCACAACCGACTATATCCACACAATAATCAAGCTCATTGAAGTTTCTCAGAAGTTCAAGATGCTGCTCTGTCTAATTTTTATTGATTTAAAGAAAGCATTTTATTCTGTTGAGATGGAAGCGGTCATTGAGGCCCTAGCCAAACAGGGCGTTCAATGTCAGTACATCTGGATACTCCGTGAACTGTATTGCGGATTCTCTACCAGGATTTCTCTATTCTATAGGGAGGTGATCATTGACATCAAGAGAGGGGTTTGGCAGGGTGATACCATTTCACTGAAACTCTTCATTGCCTCCCTGAAGAACGTCATGCGTGCACTGGAGTGGGAAGGAATGGGAATGCAGATAGATGGACGGCAACTGTACCACCTCTGCTTCACTGATGACATCGTTCTAATAACACTAAACAACAGCCAAAGGGCACAAATGCTGGCAGACTTCAACCATGATTGTGGAAAGGTCAGACTACAGCTGAATCTCACGAAGACAATGTTTATGAGAAACAGTCTCGTTTCTGATGCTCCTTTCACTCTCAACAGGATGAACATCTCCGGATGTAACAGTTATGCGTACCTAGATCGAGAAGGCAATATGACAAATGACCTGGCACCTGAGTTAAGCAGGAGGAAGAGAGTGGCTTGGAATGCCTTTAAGATCCTCTAACAAATAGCTAAGAGGACGGAAAATTTCTGGCTCCAGGCACATCTTTTTGATTCCACTGCTCTTCCTGCATTATCATAAGCCTCAGAGACCTGGGCCCTACGAAAACAGGATGAGAATGCTATTTGGGTCTCCCAAAGAGGAATCGAAAGAGCGATGCTTGGAGTATCATGCTTCCCTCAAAAGAGAGAAAGAATTCGGAGTTCGACCTCCATTGATGGTCAAGAATCAGAAATACTGTCTCATTTGCCAAGGCATCAAAAATCAGATGGGTTGGACATGTAATGAGATTTGGAGATGACCACTGGACTAGAGCCATTACAAACTGGATTCCACAGGACATCAAAGGATCTCATGGCCGCCCACCTATGAGATGGTAAGACTTCTTTGTCAAGACCCGGAATGATTGGTTTGAGGCTCTTAGTGTTCCTAGAAAGAGCAGAGGCCATTGGGCTACATTAGCATGCAACAGGGATGAATGGAGGTGTTTCTGGCACCCGCTTGAACAAATGGATGAGTACCAGGATGTCAAGTAATCAAGTGATCAATTTTATACTAAGAGCAGACATATTCATACAACATGTATATTTTACATAATGTGTAAATTCTTTTAATCATAATTTTATACACTACTTATTAGTATACCTTACTAGTATACACACTGTATACCGTGAGGGGAAGGATTAGTTTGGGCTGCACCAAGGCTGCACCAAAAATTCTCAGGGGTAATTCCTGCCTTTGCACTTAGGAATTGCTCCTGGTGGACTTGAGAGACCATATTGGATGCAGGGAATTGAACACAGGATCTCCAGGTACAAGGCAAGTGCCCTATTCCATGTACTATCTCTCGGGCCTCCATTATTTTATTTCACATGGGGGAATCTCTCAAGTGGTGCTCAGGAGACTTGGGGCCTCTCCTCCACATTTTTTGATCAGACAATCCAGTTTTCATGGAAGGGCCTAAATATGCAGTGCTATTTTGATCCTCTATGCAAAGTCAGTGCACTTTATGTGGGCACACTAATCTACAGGTATTAAATTCTGTGCACAGGATTGTGGACTTGAGAATATCAAGTTGGGGTAGCAATGGTTGGAGGGAACGATGAGGTGAACCAGAAGTAGCACAAGGGTAGGTGGGAGATCTAGGATATTTTGGTTGTAGCACTGTAGCACTCTCTTCCCATGTACTAAAGAGAAACAACTAAACCAACTGCCAATCAATAAACAGTGGAGGGAAGGATTGAGAGAAACATGGCCAGGCTATAGGTGACACAAGGACAGGAGTTGACGGTCATGGGTATTTTGATAATGATGTTGTGTAATAGCTTTTTATATAAATTCTATGAACTTAAACACTATTATAATTATATTTCCTAAAAATTGTTTAAAAAAACTAATTTGTATTAAAGAAATATGAGAGAGATTAAGTGCTTGCCTTGCATGCAGCTGACTTGTGTTTGAATCCTGATACTGCATATGGTCCCCTGAGCATGTCAGGAGTGATTCTTGAGCCCAGAGTCAGGAGTAAGTCATGAGAACAGTTGGTGTTACCCAAAATCAAACAAAAACTGCTGAATTTGTAAGGAGAAATTGTTTTTATGACTAAAATTTCATTGCACAAACACTTCTGTGTGATATTACCAAATTCATATTTTTTTTTCATTTTTTGTGATTGCTTTACATACATATCATGTTTTCTACTGTGTGGTAAGTTTGGTCATAATTATAGATTTTTTTGAAACAATGCAAAATCTATATGGTAATTCTTAAAAAATATAGTAAATCCATTATTTGCATCTGAGATTTTTGTAATTATATTTTTAAAAATAGATACTACATCTTGTTTTTTCTTTTTGGGTCATACCCAGCAATGCTCAGGGGTTTCTCCTTGCTCTGCACTCAGGAATTACTCCTGGCGGTGCTCAGAGGACCTATGGGATGCCGGGGATAAAACCTGGGTCAGTTGCGTGCAAGGCAATTGGCCGACCCACTGTACTGTCCCTACGGCACCAATATTGTATCTATTTTGAATGCATTTGGCAAAAGAGTTATAGTTATATCTTCTATACTTTCAGGACAAATATTGGTCATTTTTTCCTTTTCTGTGTTGCCCTCAAACTTTTTTTTTTTTTTTTTTGCTTTTTGGGTCACACCCGGCGATGCTCAGGGGTTATTCCTGGTTCATGCACTCAGGAACTACTCCTGACCGTGCTCAGGGGACCATATGGGATGCTGGGGATCGAACCCGGGTCGGGCTGCATGCAAGGCAAATGCCCTACCTGCTGTGCTATCACTCTAGCCCCTGCCCTCAAACTTTAAAATGTTATGGTTTGTACCGGGGAAATAACTAGCGTCTAACTGTTGCATTTTTAAAAAATTTTTATCAGTGAGACATCATGAGGTACAGTTGTAGACTTACAAATTTTTGTGCTTGGTTTTCAATTATACAATGATCAAATACCTATCCCTCCACCAGTGCCCATTTCCCACCACCACGGATCCCAGTATAACTGTTGCATTTTATTAACTTTTTGCCTCAGACCCTCGTAAGACATCTCACCATACCAACACAAGATATTACTTTCCCCATTTTACAAATGAGAGAATAAGACACAGAGTGATTATTTAATGTGCTCAAAAGGCATCCATTCCAAGAGCACTATCACCTAGACCTTGCTGTGGCTTTTCCCTCTTGAATGTACCATGTGAGAAATTTGTGTTCTATGAAACTGGTGTCTGTAGCTGTGGGAGCCTCACAAATTATGCAACTCTTCCTGCATATTATATTTCATATGGATTACTGTCTCTGATTTATCACTGTTAGAAATTTTTTTCAGTCTTTTCTTGTTTCTCTTAGGCAATTGCAGAGATAAAAAAGAAATGTGGCATTGTACTTTGCCATTTTAAATCAAATAGAAAAGTTTCGTTTCCCTACCTACAGTCACAAAATCCTAAGTGAGAATTCAAACCCAGACTGCTTTATTCCAGACACCTTGTTCTTTTCACTTTACCATAGAACTATCCTGAGAATAAAATAAAATGACTCTCTGGAAAGATAGTCACATCAAAACAGCACATACGAATCATGACTTTGGGCCATATGACAGGCTATTACACACAGCTGTTCTTCTAACCCCACACTTTCAAATACAGAGTAAATTTAAGTGCCCAAAATTGATTCCATTGCTGATCTGGAAACCTAAGAAAAATCTTTCTGTACTAAAGAATGAAAAACAACTAAAGACAACAGTTTCAAAAAAGCAGAGTAGCTATTCAGGCCAGACAAGTGGCATGGAGTTTCAATGCTGAACAAGAAACCTCCTGACGTGAGGGTGATACTCCTCATGTGCGTCCCAGAATCTATAGCCTTAAGAGGATACTCAGTATTTATCAACAGAAAATGTTCACCTAAAGTCAAGGGCAATGGCAAAAAATTCTGTTTTTGATCTTTATATAAAAAAAATGCTAAAAAAAGGAGAAACTAAGCATTTCTGATTAAGGTTTGCAATCCAAACTTAGAAAACAGATTATTTTGAATTAATCCCAAGGCTTCAAAATTAAATAATAAAATAATAAAACTTATCCTGGATCATTACAGTTTCTGGAGGCTTTGAATTGCCTGTTCGTCAAGTCTTGCAAGGCTAATAAATAAATAAATGGATAAGTAAATAAATAAAACTGGTAAATTGACAATTGTACACTTACCTAAACTGTGAGTTACACTCAGCTGAGGCAAGAACTCCAATTGACGAACTGAATCAATGAATGAAATTATTAAAGAGTTAAAAAATAAAGGGTAGGGGAGTTGCTTTTAAAGCATGAAGCATGGAATCATTAGGTACAATACAGAATTGTAAAGAAAGAAATAAAAACCATAAAATTAATGCAGTGTAAAGATTTAAAGACCAGTGATAATCCAGAATTTAGGAAAGAGATTAATATTTATGTTAAAATTATAACCATATTCAAAATAGAGCAAATAAAGTTGTTAAACACATGAAAACGTGGAGAACAATGTAGACAAACACAATATATTAAAATAAAAATATTATACTATTTTCTAGGCTAAAATGTAGACACACAAACAAACAAAAGAAGATTTAAAAAGTAAACATTTGTTATTCCTTTATTGGAAATTCAAGAAAAAGGTGTTCTGGGTACTGGGAAAGTACCTCATGTCTGAACCCAACCAAGTACTGTCAGATCAACACGGGCTGAATATGGCAGGGAGTGACTCTGTCATCTTGTCTCCAGCCTGGCTTCGAACTCTACCCCTCCCCTCAAAAAAAGAAATCTGCTCCCGCAAGAATACTCACATGGCTTAGAAATATGTATTTATATAAAAGCAAGGAAGTACTTTAAATATTAATAAATAAATATAACATACAACATTTTGCTTTCAGAAAATTAATGAATGTTTAAATAACAATAATATTTCCCCACCTCCCCTGCCGCTGTCAAATAATATTTTTGAGTGACTTTAGGTTATAGATAAGTAAGTAATAAACAGCCATGTTATAAGGGATGGAAAGGTAGCAGACTATATAATGTGCATAAACAACATTTTCATGTTAAAGTGTTAGTTAAAGTTGATTGTAGATTTGTTGCAAATGTACAATTTAAAGTATAGGTAAACTACATTACTTTCTTAAAATAAGACCAAAACAGATGAAGAGACATAAAATAGTCAATTAAAAATATTGATTGGAGAAAAAAGTAGAAAATAAAAAAAATAAATGAAGAGCATGGACAACAGAAAACAGTTACAAACCAAATAGAAATTGATTCAAGTAAATTAATCACTTTAATATCTAAGTGCACGAATTTAAAGACCGAAATAAATAATCCCACAGTTAATATTCTCAATGGTGAACACTGAAAGCATTTTCTAAAAGATCAGGAGCAAAGTTATAATGTCAATTTTTACTATTTTGTCTACCTCATCTGAGAAATTAGAGATGTAAAAGAAATAAAATGTATCCAAGTTGTAAACAGAGGGAAAATTGTCACTATATTTGATTGCATGATATTATAGAGAGAAATCCCAAATACTCCTTCAAAATTAATAAATTCAATTGCAGGAGACAAAATCAAAATACACTACTTAAGCTACCTTTCTGGGGGAGTAATAGCACAGCAGGTAGGGTGTTTGCCTTGCATGCGGCCAACCAGGTTGATTCCTCCTTCCCTCTTGAAGAGCCTAGCAAGCTACCAAGAGTATCCCACCCACACGACAGAGCCTGGCAAGCTCTGCATGGCATATTCCATATGCCAAAAACAGTAACAGATGCACAGCTAGCTCCATGTCCTGGAAAGCCGGTTTTCTCCCCTGATCTGTGCGGGACGGGCACGGAGGCCCAGCTCTGGGCAACCAAGCTGAACGGCTCCTATTCCAACCGTAGACGTTCCCAACTCCTCGCTCAGTGCCAGGGACTCTTTCCGGAGCCACGGCCGCATTAGCGGCCGCGAAATATTTTCCCACTATATATGCCATAGGAACCATAAGCTACCTTCTTAGATGGCAACTTCTCTAGTTTATCTCAGTCACTAGAAACACAGTAGCCAATAACTCATAAGCCTATCTTAACTCACACTGCATATCAAGCAGAATAGTAACAGTGAACGTGAAGGAATAAACCACACTTCTCACAATGGTAAAGCAACGCAAAAGCCCACCAAACTTTCTTATTGAAGAGTCTAGCCCAGATGACACCAACAGTACTGTAGTGTTAGACAACTTCTCTGACAAGGAATTCAGAAGAGAGCTACTTAGGATGCTTAGGGAACTAAAAGAAACAATGGAAAGCAATGCCAATAGAAGACAAGAGGATTTGAAGGCAGAAATAAGGAAAATGCAATTGGAAATGTCAGACCTGAAAAATCTCGTAGGCGAATTGAAAAACTCAGTGGAAGGCCTCAGCAGCAGAGTAACAGCTGCTGAGAACAGAATCAGTGAGCTCGAAGATGAAGTTCAGAGACTCTCCAGAAAAGAGCAGAAAATGGAAAAGAGACTCACAATTCGGGAACAGATGGCAAGAGAAGATCGTGATGAAACCAAGAGGGGTAACATAAGAATAATTGGAGTCCCAGAGGTACAGGAAGAAAACCTTGATGAAGAAGAAACTGTCAAAGACATCATTGCTACAACGTTTCCAGAGCTGAAGAAAACTTGTGACCACATTCAGGAGGCCCGAAGGGTACCAGCTAGAAGAAATCCGAATAAAAACACCGCAAAACACATTCTGATCAAAATGACCAAAGCCTTAGACAGAGACAAAATTCTGAAAGCAGCAAGATCGAAGTAAGAAATCTCTTACAAAGGAGCATCCTTAAATTTCACAGCTGATTTTTCTGATGAAAACCTCATGGCCCGAAAACAGTGGTGGGACATAGTGAAAAAACTTAATGAAATAAATGCCTCCCCAAAAATACTTTACCCAGCGAGACTCCCATTCATAATAGAAGGAACAACACACAGTTTCACAGACAAACAAAGGCTCAGGAACTTCATAGACTCAAAACCATGGTTACAAGAACAACTAAATGGGCTACTTTAAGGCAAAAATGGCCCCTCAAATACAACAAATTTCAACAGAACAAGGGACAAAATCCCATAACAATAATCTCTCTCAATGTCAATGGGCTAAACACACCAATTAAAAGACATAGAGTGGCAGGATAGATTAGAAAATTGAACCCAACATTCTGCTGCCTGCAGGAAACACATGGTACTGGAACAAAGGCAGAACTGCAGACCAATGGAACAGGGTTGAATACACTGCCATTTCCCCTCAATCATATGATCATCTAATCTTTGATAAAGGTGCAAGTAATGTGAAGTGGAGTAAGGAAAACCTCTTTAAAAAATTGTGATGGCATCACTGGACGGCTTACATGCAAAAAAAATGAGCTCAGAACTCTGCCTAACACCATGTACAAAAGTAAGATCAAAATGGATTAAAGACCTCAATATCGCTGCCGTCCCCTTTTCACTCCTCACGTGAAACTCATCTCATCTCAAATCCAGGTCAGCTCAGCCCCTGGTGTGTGGTCCCGGGATTTCCATCTCTCCCTTCGGGACCTCAGGTGTCCTGGAAGACGCCTGGAAAAACGCAGCCATGAGCGTGTGCCATCCCCTCTTCACTCCTCACGCGGCGCTCATCTCATCTCAAACCCAGGTCAGCTCAGCCCCTGGTGTGTGGCCCCGGGACTTCCATCTCTCCCTTCGGGACTGCAGGCGTCCCGGCAGACGCCTGGAGAAACGCAGCCGTGAGCGTCTGCCGTCCCCTCTTCACTCCTCAGGCGGCGCTCATCTCATCTGAAAGCCAGGTCAGCTCAGCCCCTGGTGTGTGGCCCCGGGACTTCCATCTCTCCCTTCGGGACCTCAGGCATCCCGGCAGACGCCTGGAGAAACGCAGCCGTAAGTGTCTGCCGTCCCCTGTTCACTCCTCACGCGGCGCTCATCTCATCTCAAACCCAGTTTTCCGTAGAGGTGTGGCCTCTTCTAGAAGTGGGCATGGCTTCAGAGTGGGCGCGGCCTATTTTCAGGCCTGTGGCCGCTTACACAGCCACAGGTTGTTTACCCATTCTAAGGAACCTAGTTCCCAAGGAATTTAGTCCCCAACCTACTCAGCAATATGAAGAAACAAAGAAAATCCGCACCACAAGTGGAGGACAACAAAAACAATCTAGAACATTCTGTCGATACAGCTCACCTATGGGACCTCTCTGACACAGAATTCAGATACGAAGTCATCAAGATGTTCAATCAACTCAATGAAACGGTCAGACAGACAGCCAGTAACACCACAGAAAAAATCGACAAATTACGCAAAGAAATGAGAGCAGAAATGTCACGATTAAAAGACTCCGTAGATGAAATGAGAAACTCAGTTTCTTCTCTTAAAAATAGAGTGACCGCAGCTGAAGAGAGAATCAGTGAGCTGGAAGATCAGCTGCGCCAAGCCAACACGGAACAACAAACAGTGGCAAGGGACCTCAAAATAGCTTTTCAGAGAATCAGAGTCCTAGCAGATGATTCCAAGAGGAACAACATTAGAATCATGGGACTACCTGAAGCTCAGGGAAACAATCCTAACGAAAAAAAAACACCGTCAAACAAATCATTGCTGAAAAATTCCCAGAGCTCCGCAATGCAGCCATTCAGGTTCAAGAAGCCAGAAGGGTGCTAGCTAAAAGAGACCCCAACAAAAACACTCCAAGGCATTTCATAGTTAGAATGATTGATGCTGCCGATAGAGACACAATACTGCAAGCAGCAAGGGCAAAGAAGGAAATCACATACAAAGGAGCATCCATTAGATTCACAGCAGACCTATCAGAGGAAACCCTGCAAGCCTGAAGGCAGTGGCAAGATATAGTCAAAAAACTCACTGAAATGAATGCTTCACCAAGAATACTCTATCCGGCTAAACTCTCCCTCAAAATCGAAGGAACAGTACACTTTTTTCTAGATAAACAGCAGCTTAGGAACTTCATAGACTCAAAACCAAACCTAAAGCAAGGCCTAAAGGGGCTACTATAAGACAAGACAAACCCTACAACCACAAAACACCTGCACAGAAAGATGACACAAAACCCCATAACCATTCTCTCTCTCAATGTCAGTGGTCTAAATTCACCAGTTAAGAGACACAGAGTGGCAAAATGGATACAGAGACAGAACCCAACATTCTGCTGCCTACATGAAACTCATCTCAACAGCCAGAACAAACACAGACTCAAAGTCAAAGGATGGAAAACAATCCTGCAAGCAAACAGCTCCTTCAAAAAAGCTGGGGTGGCCATACTAGTATCCGACAACATTAATTTCACATTGAAAAAGATTAGAAGGGACAGTGAAGGCTATTTTCTCTTCATCAAGGGATACATACAGCAGGAAGAAATCACACTCTTAAATGTATGCACACCTAATGAGGGAACAGCTAAATATCTAAAACAACTGCTAACAGATTTTAAGGAGGACATCGCTACCAACACAATAGTACTTGGAGACTTCAACATCGCCTTATCAACTCTGAATAGATCAACAAGAACAAAACCCAGCAAGAAATTACTGGCTTTGAAAGAAGAAATAGAAGATAAAGGGCTTATAGACCTATACAGGGCTTTACACCCCCAAAAGAAAGAATGCACATTCTTCTCCAGTACGCACGGAACATTTTCCAAAATAGACCATGTCCTAGGACACAAAACATACCTCAACAGAATCAGGAAGATAGAAATAGTATCAGCCATCTTTTCAGACCATGATGTACAGAGGATAGAAGTGAATCACACACTGACACAGAGAACAAAATCAAACACCTGGAAATTAAACAACTCTATGCTGAACAATGAGTGGGTCAAGAACGAAGTCAAGGACGAAATCAAAAGATACCTGGAAACAAATGAGAATGAAGACACAAACTACCAGAACTTATGGGATGCAGCGAAAGCTGCATTAAGGGGAAAATTTATAGCTCTGCAAGCATATCTTAGGACTGTAGAAACGATGCACATAAACAACTTGACCTCACAGCTCAAGACCTTAGAAAAGGATCAACAGAAAGAGCCTAAATCAGGCAGAAAGTAAGAGATCATAAAACTTAGAGCAGAAATCAACGGCATGGAAAACAAAGAAACAATCCGAAAGATCAATAAAACCAAGAGCTTGTTCTTCGAGAAAATAAATAAGATAGATAAACCACTAGCAACACTCACAAAGAAACAGAGAGAGAGCCTTAATAAATCAAATCAGAAATAAGAATTGGGATATCACAACAGAAACTAAAGAAATTCAAGAGATCATCAGAGACTACTTTGAAAGTCTGTATGCCACGAAACAAGAGAACCTAGAAGAAATGGATAAATTCCTGGATTCCTATCATCTCCCAAAGCTGAAGCAAGTAGATATAGAGTACCTGAATAGACCTATTCACATCAAGGAAATTGAAACTGTAATCAAAAAAGTCTTCCCAAAAACAAAAGCCCAGGTCCAGATGGATTTACTAGTGAATTTTTCCAAACATTTAAAGAGAACCTATTGCCAGTTCTTCTCAAGCTTTTCCAGGAAATTGAAAAAAAGGAAACTCTCCCAAACAGTTTCTATGAAGCCCATATCTCTCTAATACCAAAAGGAAACAAAGACACCACAAGAAAAGAAAACTACAGGCCGATATCCCTGATGAACACGGATGCGAAGATTCTCAACAAAATACTAGCCAATAGAATTCAACAACTCATCAAAAAGATCATACATCATGACCAAGTAGGATTCATCCCAGGGATGCAAGGATGGTTCAACATTTGGAAATCAATCAACATAATCCATCATATCAACAAAAGAAAAGATAAAAATCATATGATCATATCAATAGATGCAGAGAAAGCATTTGACAAGATCCAGCACCCATTCATGATGAAAACCCTTGCCAAAATGGGGATAGAGGGGACTTTCCTCAATATAGTTAAAGCCATCTACCACAAACCTACAGCAAACATCATCCTCAATGGGGAAAAACTGAGAGCCTTCCCGCTAAGGTCAGGGATGAGACAAGGATGCCCACTCTCTCCACTGCTGTTCAATATAGTACTGGAATTACTTGCAATAGCGATTAGGCAAGAAAAAGATATTAAGGGCATCCAGATAGGGAAAGAAGAAATTAAGCTCTCACTATTCGCAGATGACATGATACTATACTTAGAGAACCCTAAAACCTCTACCAAGAAAATCCTAGGAAAAATAGGCTTGTATAGTAAAGTGGCAGGCTATAAAATCAATACCCAAAAATCCATGGCTTTCCTATATGCAAATAGTGAAAGAGAAGAAAGTGACTTGAAGAAATCAATTCCATTCACAATTGTGCCCCAGAAAATCAAGTACCTAGGAATCGCCTTAACTAAGGAAGTAAAGGATCTGTACACAGAAAACTACAAAAGGCTACTTTGGGAAATAAAAGAGGACACGAGGAAATGGAAAAATATCCCCTGTTCATGGATGGGGAGAATCAACATTGTCAAAATGGCAATACTTTCCAATGTACTGTTCAAATTCAATGCAATCCCTATAAGGATACCCACGACATTCTTCAAAGAAATGGAGCAAACCCTCCTGAAATTTATATGGAACAATAAGCCCCCACGAATAGCTAAAGCAATTCTTGGGAAAAGGAAAATGGGAGGAATCAACCTACCTAACTTCAAGCTCTACTACAAAGCAGTAATAATCAAAACAGCATGGTACTGGAACAAAGGCAGAGTTGCAGACCAATGGAACAGAGTTGAATATACTGACATCTCCTCCCAAACATATAATCATCTAATCTTCGATAAGGGGGCAAGAAAAGTGAAACGGAGCAGGGAAAGCCTCTTTAATAAATTGTGCTGGCAAAACTGGACGGCTACATGCATAAAAGTGGGCTCAGATCTCTGCCTAACGCCATGCACAAAAGTAAGATCGAAATGGATTTATGACCTCAACATCAGACCGGAATCCATAATGTTTATTGAAGACAAAGTTGGCAAATCTCTCCACGATATTGAAGTTTGTGGTATCTTCAAAGATGTCACGCCACTGGCAGAGCAAGTGAAAACAGAGATAGACAAATGGGACTATCTTAAACTAAGAAGCTTCTGCACCTCAAATGAAACAGTGACCAAAATACAAAGACAGCCTACAGAATGGGAAAGAATATTCACCAAATACACATCCGACAAGGGGTTGATATCAAGGATATACAAGGTACTGGTTAAACTACACAAGAAGAAATCACCCAACCCCATCAAAAAATGGGGCAAGGAGATGAACAGAAACTTTCTCAAAGAAGAAATCCGAATGGCAAAAAGGCACATGAGAAAATGCTCTACATCACTAATCATCAGAGAGATGCAGATCAATACAACAATGAGATATCATTTCACACCACAGAGACTGGCCCACATCCACAAGAACAAAAGCAACCAATGCTGGCACGGATGTGGCGAGAAAGGGACCCTCCTTCACTGTTGATGGGAATGTCGACTGGTTCAGCCCTTCTGGAAAACAGTATGGACGATTCTCAAAAAATTAGAAATTGAGCTCCCATTTGACCCAGCAATACCACTCCTGGGAATATATCCCAGAAAGGCAAAAATGTATAGTCGAAGTGACGTCTGCACTTGTCTGTTCCTTGCAGCACTCTTTACAATAGCCAGAAACTGGAAGAAACCTGAATGCCCAAGAACAGATGACTGGTTAAAGAAACTTTGGTACATCTACACAATGGAGTATTATGTAGCTGTTAGAAAAGATGAAGTCATGAAATTTACATACAAGTGGTACAACATGGAAAGTATCATCCTAAGCGAAATGAGTCAGAAAGAGAGGGATAGACATAGAAAGATTGCATTCATCTGGGGGATATAAAGTAACAAAATATGAGATTAGTACCCAAGAATAGCTGAGATCAGCACCAGGAGGATTACTCCATAGCTTAGTGGCCAGTCGGGCATTCTAGAGGAAAGGGCAGCTCAGATAGAGAAGGGAACACCAAATAAAGGGTGTTTGGAGGGTCCTCCCAGGAGGGGAGATGCATGTCGAAAGTAGACTATGGACTGAACATGTTTGCCACTCAATGCCTCTTTTGCAGACCACAACACCCAAAAGGAGAGAGAGAACACAGGGGATTGCCCTGCCACAGAGACAGGGGGAATGGGGGGGTGGGGGTGGGGGATATTATCCATGGTGGTGGAAAATGGGCACTGGTGGAGGGATGGGTATCTGATCATTGTATAATCAAACCCAAGCACAAAAAATTGTAAATCTACAACTGTACCTCATGGTGTTTCACTAATTAAAAAAGAAAAAAAAACAAAAACAAAAACAGTAACAACAGGTCTCACAATGGAGACATTACTGGTGTCCACTTGAGCAAATTGATGAACAGTGGGTTGACAATGCTACAGTGCTAGCTACCTTACTATGCATAGATAATATAAACTATTGTAAAGAAAAATCTGAAAAATAGATCCCATTTTTAATTGTTTAGATGCTTGGAGTGACTGAAATAGAGGATGACATTTTTATAGGACTACTGCCCTTACCGGAGCCATATGATGCTTTCTCAGGCAATTGAGCTTCAGAGTTGAATTGCATTATAAGATATCCAGACATTCTCCATAACTAACACTAACACTACATTGACTACCATTTCTCTTCTTTTTCTTTGTCTTTTGGCCATGCCCAGCTGCTCTTGGCGCTTACTTACTCCTGTTCCTGTACTCTGGGATCACTCTTGCAGGGCTTGGTGTGCCATAAGACAGGCTGGACAATTGAATCCTCGTTGACTACATGAAGGCAAGTACCCTGACCCCTATTCTCTCTCCCGGGCTCTGGACTACAACATTCTGAAGAAATAATTGAAAGAAATAAATAGTCATATAGATGATTCATACCCATAAACATGTTAACTGAATCCAAATAAAATCTTGCAAAGTTATATTTACAAAAGTTTCAAATGGATTATGCAGAAAGGTATAACCCATGAAAAGTCAACACAGTATTTCAAAGGAACAGTCCCACAGGGCATAATCTAAATACCTATTTAAAAGCAGTGTGTTGCTGCTGAGTCATCAAATAGATGATTGAATAAATCATCAATTTATTAATGTATAAGGTAAAAGGTAAAGGCCCTCCCGTTGATCGTCGATTTGCTCGAGCGGGCCCAGTAACGTCTCCATTGGAGACTTTGTTGTTACTGTGTCTGGCATATGGAATACTCTCGGTAGCTTGCCGGGCTCTCAGAGAGGGGCGGAGGAACCGAACTCGGGTCGGCCATGTTGGCCGATTGTAAGGCGAACGCCCTACCCGCTGTGCTATCTCTCCAGCTCTATATTAATGTATAATTATAGTAAAATACATTATAAAAATTATTTGTTAATGCTAATAAATGATTTTACTCTTTTTAGAACATTATGAAATGCCCAGAAATAGAACCATTCATGTATGGTCCATGACTCTTTGACAAAGAAACAAAAAGAATTTAATTTAATGAAGAAATGATTCTCTTTTTCTTGAAAAAAATATGGGGGAATGGAATGTGATGCATCTACAGGCAAAGGAACATGAAATATTGCCATCAAACTGCTAGAAATTTCAAAAATACAATAAACTTCTTTCTCATACATGTTTTGCAGTGTAGTCAAAACTACTGCCTGGTATCAGATCTGGAGCTTCTGAGACTGTTTCAGGACAAACTTTTATTATTCTAAATCACTTTTTTGTACTTTACTATAGGAGCTTTAGCAAAGTCAGGCTCCATAAGATAAATTATAATTCTAAATATTTTTTAAACAAAAACATACATCCACATAGAACAAGTATATAAATGTCTCTAGTTGATGTCTTAGTAATTTCTAAAAATTGTCACAACTAAATTATCTTGTAATATGTGAAAGAAAGTGCCAGAGCAACAGTGGTTAGGATGTTTGCCTGACATACAACCTTTCAGGTCAAACCTCTGGCATCACATTTTGTTCCCCCAGGAACCACCAGGAATTATTCCTCAGAGCACAGCAAGGTATAAGCCCTGATTACCACTGAATGAGACCCCAGAGCAAAAAAAATGTGAAGGAATAAATAAATGATCTGTGTGGTAGAATATTATTATAAGTGAAAGAAACTGCTCAACTGACTTAAAAATGTGCAAGAACTTTATATGTGCATTCTATCTGAAAGAAATCAATGTGTCAGATTTCTGAAAATACTGTGTATTATATTTGAAAATTTTTTCATTTTAAAAAAATAATACAAAAGTAAAGTGGTTAATAGATTGGTGGTTGTACATAGTTCAAATGAAGAAATGAACATGTAGGACACATATTCATATGTTGTCATGGCCTAGGATTTTTATGCCAGTGAAAATATTTTATATGATGCTGCCATTGTGGTCATTTGATACAGTAGTTTTGTCATATGCCAAAGAAATGTACTCAAAGAGTAAACTCTAGCTTAATCTATGGACTTCAATAAAAATGTAAAATTTTTTGACATTGTTAATAATAATATTAATAATAATGTACTGATATAGATTCTTCATAAATTATAGCAAGTGCATAATGCTAACACAAGATATTATTAATGGAGAAAATTATGGGATGGGCAATGTTTATGAGTTCCCACTGTATACTCTATTTTTTCTGAAAACCTAGAACTACAAAATTGATTTCAAAAATAAAATAAAAATTCTTTTGATAAATTAAACCAGTTACATGCAAGTTATATTAGTATTAGGCATATCTCCAGCATTAGAAGTATGATATCATGAAAATTCTCAGAGAGGATATCAACCCTAATTTTTATATTTTGTGAATTGTAATTCAATCTTAAGATGTAAATTCTTTCATGTTTTGCCAAAATATAGACCTCTGTTGAAAGAATTGCTCAAGGATCTATTTCAATTTAAAGTAAATTTAATCCAGATAGCAGGAGCAAGATGATGCAAAGAAAAAAATACCTTTAAACATTCTTTAAATCAAAAGGCTTCATTGTCTCAAACATGTTTTCTAACAAACAGTAAGAAGCCTCTTTTATCTTCATACTCATAGAATCAATATTTCACTACTGAAATATAGGACCACCAAATTTTATATTTCTAGATTTACAATATGTGATGATCAAAACTTGACAAAACTAGTTTGTGATTTCCAATATCATAAGATTCTGCCAAGTTTGCATTAAATTTCTGAGCCCACTAGAATTACTCGAGAAATTTTATTAGACTATACCTACCAGCACTGTTTTTTTTTTATCGTGTAATAAGTCCCATTTGCATTTTATTTAATTCAGAAGCCAATAAGATATATTGCAGGGAAAGATCTGACTCAAATGCTTGTACTCTTTCATGGATAATTCCATAATAAGCACCGTAATAAGCATGCGGTTTCATTCCCTACTGGCTAAATGTGACAAACTAGTAATAAGACCCGATTGACTGGGCATACTAATGATAGCAGACAAGGTACTCAACTTGGGTCAAATGGGCAGGGTGATGGCTCATTTTCTTTGATCCAACAAAAGACTTGTCAAGAATAAACAGAAGGCAGGCATAAAGAGGCTCTGCCACAGATGTGCTTGCATATGGGTTGAGCATCACACATTAAAGTGCTTTAATTATTATCTAGCACAGCAAATTAATTGCTCTGCAGCCATGAGGATATCTTGGAAGCAGAAAATGTATGCTGAGTTGTAAAAGAGTTTTTCAACCCCCTCTAGCACTTCCCTAATGAAGATGTTGTCACAAGTATCTAATAAATCTCCATTTCCTAGGGACTACTTCAAAATCAGCTTTGGTCTGAAAACTGTCACATGCTCATGGGCCAGAGGTTTGTTTTTAATCTAATTTATTTTGAGCCAATTTGGTCCCTGCAAACACATATTACTAAGATTTATCTTTAAACACTGAATGAGGCAATATAAATTATCTTGTAATGGTCTGGGAATTAAAAAGAAAAAAAAGGAACAAAAATGTGAGGAAAAAAGTAAAAAGATAAAAATGTATGGGGCAGTACTTATCTTCTATGTGCAAATAACAAGAGCATCTTTTGTGGAGCATGGTGACTGACACTGGAGCAGATAAGACCCTACCTTGCAAAGCTGCCCAAAAGCAAAGCCTCACAAGAGGGGCTATCTGAGCAAAGTTGGTAGGAACAGGGTGTCAGCCACTACCAGGTGTTTGGCCTTGAGCCTCACTCGACCTCCAAGTCACATAAGCCCTAGAAACAGAAAACTGTCACATACGGTTAGCAAGTTATCCTAACTGCGGCAGTTAGCCTTGACTGGGATTGGAACGGGGGCAAAGCAGAGTTGGAAAGGTGTTATGTGTGTATTTGGCAATGAGGTGAACAGTCATCATCTGCTCCCGGAGGGTGTTTCTCCATTCGCCTGTCATCCTTCGCCCCATGTCTGCCCGAACCATGTGCACAATGTGTCCAGGCACGTTGAGGGAAAAACTGTTCCCTAACAATCTTTTAGCCATTATGAAACCTATTTTCAGAGGCAAATTTGTACAGAAAGAAAGGACACTGAACGTATTAAGCATTGTCATAATTATGATTATTTTGCTAATAGAGATGCCTTGGAAACATTCTCGTTTCTAATGGGTTAAATAGCAGCCACAGCCATAAATTTTATAGAACGTTTCCCAGTCCCCAGCGTAGGGCTTACACACACACACACACACACACACACACACACACACACACACAGGACATACACACTAGGTTCACAACCTTGCCTACCCTTTTAGATTTGGGTTTGTTGTACAGAAAGTGAATCTTTTAAAAAGCTTAAAAAGGTAAAAGTTTCATTGACAAATCAAATGGGAAAGGTAGAATTGGAAAATAACAGAAAAGGAAGCAGAATAAAAGTCATAGAGAAAGAAATATAAAATATAATGGTAGATAGTGAAAAATTGTCTGCTTCCCTCAATTCAAAATCCGCAAGGTCTTATAGATTAGAAGTCATGATTCAAAAGCCAGAAAAGCCATCTTTTACTGAATTACGCTTAGCCTTAAATGGTTCAGGAAGAATGCTACTGTAACAAATCTTAGCTAAAGCTCATAGGCAGGCTGACCTGGACAATGGACAGTGCTGGATACAGAATGCCTGCTTGGTTGTTATTAACTTCAAACCAAAAAAATATATACAATTATTACACAAACGAAATAAGCTCATTCAGAAACAACAAAAAGGTTATTTTTGAAGTGCAGTCTCCTGACTAGACACTCACTTGCTTCTTCAGAATTAAAAAAAGCAAACAAGCAGGCAAGCAGACGCTCAGACTCTTATATGAGTTAAGAGTTTTATTTATTGACTTAGTTTATTTTGGTTTTATAGGGGCTACACACAATGATGATGGGTGAATTTCAGGAGACACTTCCTGTGATGGTCAGTCCAGTGGTGTACATTGTTTCAATAATACCTCAGCTAAATTAGCTATGCTTAAGAATCTGTATGGTATCATGGACTTAAATAAGGGTCTAGCATGTATTGGGCATGTGCTTTTACAACTTTTGAGTCAAATCTCCTTTGCAAATTTTTAATTAAATTCATTTATCTCCCTTTCCCTCTTGTTATAGTCATGATGTCTGGAGATTGTACATATTAGGCTGCAGTGCTCACATATCTGGTCCCACACTCTGTTGCAATATTATATATATATATATACATATATATATATATACATATATATATATATTTTACATTGCTTTCAGGGAGTTGTCCATTCTAGTTGTGGTTTTCAAGCACTTTGTTATGCCACAGGGAATCCTCAACAACAGAGAACCTGGGATTTTGCTCAGCATGTGGAAGTATTATGGGAAACTGAATTTACATTCTCACAAGACTTTATAAAGCAGTATTTTTATCACCAAGCCACCCATTCTCACGACCTCATACACTTTCTAGGGGGATTGTTGCTTTATTCTTAAGCTGAGACAGATACAAAATACTACTTCCTGTTGTAAATATAAGACTTACTGTATCCTGCAGTTTGCTGGGGTACAAGGGAACAAACACTACTGACATCATTCAAATTAGTCACTATCTTTTTTATTTTATTTTATTTTTAATTTTTTAATTTTTATTAGTGAGACACCATGAAGTACAGTTGTAGACATACAAATTTTTGTGCTTGGGTTTCAATTATACAATGATCAAATACCCATCCCTCCACCAGTGCCCATTTCCCACCAACACGGATCCCATTTGACCCAGCAATACCACTCCTGGGAATATATCCCAGGAGGCAGAAAAGTATAGTCGAAGTGACGTCTGCACTTGTTTGTTCATTGCAGCACTCTTTACAATAGCCAGAAACTGGAAGAAACCTGAATGCCCAAGAACAGATGACTGGTTAAAGAAACCTTGGTAAATTTACACAATGGAGTACTATGTAGCTGTTAGAAAAGATGAAGTCATGAAATTTACATACAAGTGGTATTACATGGAAAGTATCATGCTAAGCGAAATGAGTCAGAAAGAGAGGGATAGGCATAGAAAGATTGCATTCATCTGGGGAACATAAAATTAGTTACTATCTTTTAAAAAATTATTGTTCACAGTGTAGGTGGAAGTAAAGTAGTTGTTAAGTAATGTTTTGAAGTAGGCATTAAAAATGCTTTTCCTTATAACTTTACATAAGTTTTGGGAAATGCATAATTTACAAAGTAAAATGGCACACCTGAAGGAGAGAGTGTGAGTGGGCCAAGAGAGGAAGATAGGCTGAGAGAGCATTATTACCAAAATAGAATGTGCTCTGGATTCCAAACAGACATATGTGTGGCCCTTAGAGTTTCAGCGTATTTTTCTTACAAAGATTCCAAATCTGAAATTCTTCTTTGGAATAAGACTCTGACATGAGGAGACAAATAATAGCACCAAGAAATCAACCATTTGAGAGTTCATGTTTCCAACATTAATGCTTTTTTAGCTAAAATGATAAAATAAAAAACCAAGAAGTACAGAAATTATGGTACATGTCAAGTCACATATGACATAGCTGAAAGTGCTTCTCTGACATATCAGCCAACCTTCACCTGGACTTGAACCTCTCCTTTTCCTATTCTTCTTTCCCCTAGATATTTCTCCTTTGAAACTTCCTTAGTAAATGAATCATATCTGGATCCTATTTTCAGACATTTTTAATGAAAATGTTTAACATAGAGGGTATTGCTGCTTATCACTTTCCTTGGACCGGGAAACAGTAACCATAAACCTAGATGTGGGAGGTGGAAGATTTATGAATATTCAAACAAGAACTTATGTATATTCTTAAAAGTAAAGTAAAGGCCCTCCCGTTGATCATCGATTTGCTCGAGCGGGCCCAGTAATGGTTCCATTGGAGACTTTGTTGTTACTGTGTTTGGCATATCAAATACGTCACGGGGAGCTTGCCAGGCTCTGCCGTGCAGGCAAGATACTCTCGGTAGCTTGCCGGGCTCTCCAAAAGGGGCGGAGGAATCGAACTCAGGTCGGCCATGTTGGCTGCGTGCAAGGCAAATGCCCTCCCGCTGTGCTATCTTATATTAATTATGATATTGATATTACAAATATATAGATATTTTTCCATAGATCTCTTAAATATCTAAACAGCTCTGTTGTGTCATTGTATTAGATTTCTTAGCAGTGACCATAATTTTTTGTAAATTGTGAAAACCATCCTTATTATTAGCTTATCAGAATAAGCATTAGCCAAGCAGCACAAATGCTGGCAGACTTCAACCGTGAGTGTGAAAAGGTCGGACTACAGCTGAATTTCACGAAGACAATGTTCATGAGAAACGGACTCATTCCTGACATTCCATTTATTCTCAACTGAATAAATATATCCAAATACAGCAGCTATGTGTAGCTAGTTTGAGAACTCAACATGATGAACGACCTGGCACCTGGGTTGCTCAGGGGGAAGAGAGCAGCATGGAACACCTTCAAGAGTGTCAAAGAAATAGCTAAGAGGATGAAGAACCTCTGGCTCTGGGCACATCTCTTCGACTCCACTGTTCTCCCTGCACTAACATGTACCTCCGAGACCTGGTCCCTATGAAAACAGGATGAAAAAGCTATTCAGGTATCCCGAAGAGGAATCAAAAGAGCTATGCTTGGAGTATCACTTCAAGTGAGAGAAGGAATCCGGAGTTCCGACCTCCATCAATGATAGAGAATCAGGGACACCGTCTCATTTGCCAAGGTGTTGAAAATCAGATGGGCTGGACACGTAATATGATTTGGAGAGGACTGCTGGACTAGAGCCATTGCCGACTGTATTCCATGGTACATCAAAACATCACTTGACTGCTCTCCTACGAGATGGTCAGACTTCTTCGTCAAGACCCTGAACTAACAGTTTGAGGCTCTTTGTGTTCCTGGAGCGAGTAGACGCCATTGGGCTAAACTAGCACATAACAGGGACGAATGGACGAATAAGTGGCACCTGCTTGAGCAAACCCATGAGTAACAGGATGTCAAGTGATCAAGTTATCTGCATAAAATCTACTGTTGACTGGATGTGCAGGGGTCGTTCTTGTGAGGATTCCACCTTAGGGGAGTCCAGGTTAGGCATCTTGAGATAAGTGTCTAGGCTTATTATACAATCACACAACTGCCTATACTATTACATAAGCAAACCCAAATTTATATAACATTCATATCTTTATAAATACTTAGCTTTATCAATTACATCTGCAACAGTATATTTAATCAGCCAATCATCAATGCCAAGTTAATTCTAGACTCAGCACTTAGTTCCTTGTCTAATTTAATTTTACCCCAAAGTTGACTATGTAATATAAGTCACTGGTAGGTATTTTCTCTTATTCTCTACATTATTATGCATCCACAGTGCTTTATATTTCTTAAAATGTCTCTACTTCTTGAAATATTAGTTTATATCACCTACACTCATCATTTTTAATAGGTAGAAAAAAAGTAAAATTGTGAACTTATTTCCTTTGAGAAGCCTTTGCTTCTTGCTGAATTACACAGAATCATTAATTGTAGATTTTCAGGACTTATCTTAAATTTATAAAAAATCTTAAGTGTTAAATATCTAATGTGGGCGTCATTTCCTTTCCATATGACCCACATATATGTTTTATTCAATATGATTTTTAATCTAAAATTGTAACACTTTAAAGGACAACAATTATTTATATATGTTACTCACTCCATTGTTAGGTAACAGTGTAGCACTGTCTTCCTGTTGTTCATCGATTTGCTCGAGCAGACACCAGTAATGTCTCCATTGTGAGACTTGTTACTGTTTTTGGCATATTGAATATGTCACAGGTAGCATGCCAGGCTTGGCCATGCTGGTGGGATATTCTCAATAGCTTGGTGGGCTCACCGAGAGGGGCAGGGTCTGCTGCATGCAAGGCAAATGCCCCACTCACTGTGCTATTGCTCCTAGGTAAAGCTCAGAAATTTGTCCTTATTTTTAGAGTTCGTGTTAGTGGTGTCAGGGAAAAACTCAGGGTATAGACTTGCCCACTAAGCCACATCTCCAGCATAATTTTCTATGCAGTTATTTTAATGCTGTGTGGACATCACCTAGTATACTCAGGAGGCCATGTGATGCCACGGATCAGGCTCAGAGCCCCACACATATCAGACACATGACTTACCACTTAAGTCATTTATTTAGACCTTCCCTTACTTTTACAAGTTACTCAGTTAATATGTTATTAAACAAGAGAATATTGAGCTAAAAACATTGTCTCTCCAGATTGTTTGCTTGTTTTTATTTTATTTTATCTCAATTAAAGACTTACTGGGGTATAATTAATAAGTAGCAAGCTCTGTTAAGACTCTGTAATAAAGCCAAGTAATCATTGTATTATATATTTATTACTTATTTTTATAAATTATTTATTTAATTTTTAAAGAAAAAAGTTTCCAAGATGGGAAATATATAACCAAATACTTGTAATATTTTGGTCTTCATATTGAATCACATCCCACCCAATTTGAAACGTTTTTTAGGTTTTCATGGTTTTTTTTTTGCTTAGTGTTTACAATTGTAAGGAGAGATGGAGAGCCACAGAAAAAAACCTTATGAAAATAATTCACATCCCCATATAAAATGCACATTCACATATATATAATCTTAGCAAGTAATATACAATCTTAATATAGGTAAAATCTCTCAATGAAAAGATATTTAAAGTGCCAATAAATAATCATTTAGATAAATCAAATGTGAATAAACACTTGAGAAAGCTGTCATTATAGTCACTTCAAATATAACAGTCACTCACATATTCCAAAACAGAAACAGTCCTACCCATGACATATATATATCTAGAACCAATAAATATATCACTTGATCACTTGACATCCCGTTATTCATTGATCTGCTTGAGCAGGTGCCAGTAACAACTTCATTCATCCCTGTCGTGTGCTAGTGTAGCCCAATTGAGTCTGCTTGTTCTAGGAACACAAAGGGCCTCAAACCAATCGATCAGGGTCTTGATGAAGAAGTCTGACTATCTCATAGGTGGGCGGCCATGAGATCTTTTGACATCATGTGGAATTCAGTCAATAATGGCTCTATTCCAGTGGTCCTCTCCAAATAGTATTACGTGTCCAGTCCATCTGATTTTTGACACCTTAGCAAATGAGACAGTGTCCCTGATTCTTGATCATCGATGGAGGTTGGAACTCCAGATTCTTTCTCTCATTTGAGTTAAGCGTGATACTCCAAGCATAGCTCTTTTGATTTCTCTTTGGGATACCCAAATAGCTTTCCATCCTGTTTTCGTAGGGCCCAGGTCTCTGAGGCATATGTTAATGCAGGAAGAAGAGTGGACTCGAAGAAATGTGCCCGGAGCCGGAGGTTCTTTGTCCTCTTAGCTATTTCTTCAATGCTCTTAAAGGCGTTCCAAGCCACTCTCTTCCTCCTGAGCAACTCAGGTGCCAGGTCATACGTCATGTTGACTTCTCGACCTAGGTACACATAACCATTGCATTCAGAGATGGTGGTCATTCCATTGAGAGCAAATGGAACATCAAGAGCTAGTTCATTTTTCATGAACATAATTTTGGTGAGATTCAGGGGCAGTCCGACCTTTCCACACTCATGGTCAAAGTTGGCCAATGTTAGTGCAGCTTGGCTAAGGTATGTTGTTGTTAGAATGATGTCATCAGCAAAGCGGAGGTGGTGTAGTCGCCAGCCATCTATCTTCACTCCCATTCCTTCCCATTCCAGTCATCACATGATGCTCTCAAGGGTGGTACTGAAGAGTTTCAGTGAAATGGTAACACCCTGCTGAACCCCGCTCTTGACATGGATGATCACTTCCTTGTAGGATAGTGAGATCCTGGTAGTGACTCTGTAATACAGCTCATGGAGGATCCTGATGTATTGAGTTTGAACGCCCTGTTTGGCTAGTGCTTCAGTGACTGCTTCTGTCTCAACAGAATCAAGACCTTCTTTAAATCAAAGAACATTAGACAGATCAGCATCTTGAACTCCCGAGAAACCTCATTGAGCTGGTTATTGTGTGGATATGGTAGGTCGTGCTGAGTCTTTTTCAAAACCCAGCTTGCTCTCATGGTTGTCCTTGATCTAGTGTTCTGCCAATCCTATTCAGGATGATGCGAGTAGACGACAGACAACGGAAGATAGGGCAATAATTGCCCATGTCGTGGATGTCTCCCTTCTTGTATAGTAGTACAATCTTGCTATTTTTTCCAATGGGATGGAACCTTGCATTCAGACAGGTAGCGTGTGAATAGCCAATCCAGTGTATTTATGAGTACTAATGGTATATTCTTCAGGTGTTTGGGTCATGAAGGTGCTGAACCAGTCGATTGTATTCCTCATCAATGTTTTCAACGATGCCATATTCCCATGTTGCCAATATAGTGCCAAACAGCTCCCAGTTGGTGGTCATACTGGGAGTTTTCTTCTTAATCTTTGCAGCCCTTTCTCCCTGATCTGTGAAGTAGAATTTTCCATGAAGGACATGGTGATCCAAACCTATTTGGAATTTTGGGACAACAGCAACATCAGTCAGGCATAATCATCGATTGAATATGATGTGGTCAATTTTGTTGTGGAACCGTCCATCAGGACACTCCCATGTCCAACGTTTAGATTCAGCCTTCTGGAACTGTGAGTTATCATGGATGGTCTTGGTCGACATGATGATCTCAGACAGCCTCTCACCCTGTCCATTCCATTCTAGGCCATGGGTCCCGATGTGGAGTTCTTTGGCTGATCGTCTCGGTTCTATCTTGGCATTAAAATCACCAACAATGGTCTTGTAGATGCTGTGGTCTTCTTCATAGAACTTCTCCAGTTCCTTGTAGAACTTCTCAATTTCTCCATCATAATCGGATGTTGGTACATAGACAACAAAGATATAATCTGCCGGCAGTGAGCCGATATATTCAAGTGTAATCGTCTGATTCTGGTTGTTAGGCATTCGAATGAATCACTGCTCATGTCCAAGTTCGTGTTGACAAGGACACCGACACCACTGATGCCTCTTTTGTTGCATGTTCCAATGAACAGTTTTTCTCCAGTTTCGAAAATGGCGTGTTGTGATTGATGCCTTCTCATCTCAGTCAGACCAATGATGTCATACTTGATCTTTCACGCTTGTACCATAAGGTCCTTGATGGATGCATCCGATGCCAGCATACATACATTGAAAGTACAGACAGTCATTTTTTCTTTTTTGTTTTGGCAGCCTAGTTTGGCCTTGAGATTTTATCAGCTTCTCCTTCCTCATCCTTCTTAATGCTGATGTATTGGTGGCTCTTTCAAAGTCAGGAGAATGAGACCCGTTGTATGTACTGGTTTTGGCATATCAAAGACACCACGGATATCTTGCCAGCTTCTGCATTGTGGGCATGATATTCTTACTAGCTTGCCAGGTTCTCCGAGGATAGAGGCTTTTAGGGTGTTCTCTAATTGCCTTTTCAGGTGTTCCCATGGTTCAAGCCATTTTTGAACCCTATCAAATATGGTTCAGTAATTTTGGAAGATGGGTTTTAAGTCTTTTGATCTGGTACCAGTTGGGTGGGTCTTCTGTGTAAATCCTGGATCACTGGAGATTGGTGCAAGCAGATAGGGCAGGGAATGGTGGGGCTTCTGGTTTTAATCCATTGGTTTCTGGAGATGGTGGTAGCATGCAGAGGACCTCTGTTCCTGGGTCCTGTTGAGCCTGGAGTCAAGGTAACAGAGTTCCACTTACGTGGTTCTTTGGGGCTTCACTCGAGCATGAATCTCAGCCCAATCATCCGGAAAGTGTCCTGGAGTGTGGTGGTGGCTGGGTAGTGGAAGTGGTGGTATTTTAAATATATAAAAATATATAAATATTTTATAAGGTCTTTCTCTTTAAGAATGGTTAGTTCTCCAAAGATAAGTGAAGTATTTATTTCACTGTTTTGTTTTCCAGACATATTCTTCTGTCTCATTTCTTAGGTCTTTAGATGACAGCCACCCAAGAAATACGTAGATAAATGGATGATTGATTAGCTATTGAAATGGATCCCCAGAGTGAATTAGGCAGCTAAAGAAACTGAACTAGACAGGAACCATGATGAATGTGAGACATTAAAAATGTCGATATCTTCTTTCTGGCTAATAAATATAAAAATTGTCCACAGAAAAAAATACAAAGATTAAAAACAATAATAATAAAAAGTCTAAGACATAAAATATATCCACTTATATTTCTTTAGAGTGACTTGACAAAAATTTTACAGTCTGTAGTTGGAACAGATGATTACAGGGAAAGTTTTTTTAAGTAGTACTTGAACAGAAACTTGTGCTTGATGAATATACATTTTCTTTCAAATAATACGAAGAAAACATTTAGAATGAAGTTCCCAAAGTTATTTGACCTATTAATTCATTAAAAATATATATGTAAATATATTTACCTTTCTTTACAGAAGCAAGCAGAAAGCCCTCAATTGCCAATTGCATTCATGGTGATTGCTGTTGCCTGACACTCCCCCTCCCCCAAAAATTGGGCATTTTAAGACACATTGATTTAGATTGAAAGTTCTTTTATTTTGATTGACTACAACTTTTTTGCAAATATATGGAGAATCAACCATAATACTTGAACTAGTGGAAGATTTGACATGTGTGTCTCTTGTCCCATCAAATCACAATATGGGGGGACTTAAAATAATTTGCCACATTTGAAGAAGTAGTTATCTCAATTCATGACAATGAAGGCTATAAAATATATCTTCAGTTAAAATTTAATCTGATTTTTTTATTTGAACTTTTGTTTGGGTTAAAAATCATGCTATATTTTCCTCCAGGGCATGCAGGTATAGCAAATGACGCCCCCGAGATATCCTCTGTTGCTTGGGCAATTGCCCTGATAGTGCTGTAAGAGTCACTTTCAGTCACGGTTTAAGGTCACTTCATCTATAGAGCCTGGGAGCAAGTTAAGTCCATGCCACTCAGCGCTCCAAGATAAGACAGTTGTGAACCATAGTAGATATGAGTAATAAGAGAAAGAGAGAGAGAGAGAGAGAGAGAGAGAGAGAGAAAGATGGCAAGAGAGAGATATCACCAAGATACAGCAATTGTGAACCATAGTGGATATGTGTAATGAGAGAGAGAGAGAGAGAGAGAGAGAGAGAGAGTTGAATAGAGAAAGGGATGAGGAGAGTTATCCAAGGGAGAGTTACTAAAATAGAAGTTATCTTTCACTACCTGAGTTAGGTGTGGGTACTCTCAAGAGGGTCATGCTTGCATGTTTTAGATAAATGGTTATTATGACTTGGTAAGTTAACTAAGGGAGAAATATGCATAAGGGGTTGAGTAGCAATAGTTTGATTCAGGAATTTATATGGTTGTGCTTGCATATATGGATTACAATGCTTGCTCATATATTCCATGTTTCATTAGCATCTTATTATGTATCTAGGTGGCAGGTGAGTTAATATGTATTTGAAGCTTAATTAGAAAAAGGGGAAATTAGGGTAAGTATTTTGCTTTCTGGCATGCAGTCGGTCACTGATTAGAACTAGTTCATCATACTCTCCTTGTTATCAGGAAGTTGAAAACTACAAGATTGCATGGCTTGCTCAGGGCTTCTTTTATTTTTCTCAAGGTCTCTCTACCTCTTACGTATTCTTCACACTGCTTCCCGAACCTCAAAACAAATCAGGACATTTGGTAATTTCTTCTAGACTCCATTGTTCCTTCTAATAGGGCACATGTTCTAGTAATTAATTACACTGTAATATAGGTGTAGTCAAAAGAGACAAATCTCAAACCTGAAAGTACTAAATTAGGGACAAGGGGGAAAGAAAACAAATTAGTTACTGCAAGTAACATGGGAACATAAGTGCAAGGTCTTGAGTACATGGGGGTATTAAGGAAAGTAACAACATGGACCAAAACCACAAATTCCAATTAACATATAATAGGGAAAGCATCTAAGAGAAAGTATATTGATAGAACTGGACATAAGAATGGGGTGAGGAAGGGTCTTGGGTACTTAGACAATATCTTTGTAATATATCAATGTAAGCAGCTTGAACACTATTCTAACCCTATCCTGTAAACTGAAATAAAAACATATAATAATTAAATAAACAACTCATAGCTACTAAATCTAATATCTCTCTGTTGGTTCCTAAAGTATATGTAACAACATAATATGTCTAAAATGGTGAGGTTTTATTTTATTTTTTCTTTTTTGGGGTGACACCTGGATATGGCTCTGCATTCAGTAATTACTCCTGGCAGTGCTCAGGGGACTATGTGGGTTCTGGGAATTGAACCCGGGTCAGCCGCATGCAAGGCAAACACCCTAGCCACTGTGCTATTGCTCCATCCCCCAAATGGTGAGGTTTTAGAGATGATATATGGGACGGAAAATAATCAAGGTGATGAAGTAAAATTTCAACTTCTTACAAGTATTTATTCAAATTGAAGTCTCATCAGCTGATCATATTTATAAAAGCTTTAAATAATGTGTGATAGTTCTAAAAACAGAATCAAATTAATATTTGGATTATGGATTGTCATTATAAAATAGATAATTTTTCTAGAAAGAAAACTGATCAAATACTGTGCTTGAATCATATCAATGATTTAGTTTTTTTGAGAATTATAGTACTTTTAAATACAAATTTTAAAGATTGATTCATTAATGCACATAATTTTCTAAAACCTTTTCAGTAGGAAATCAGTTCATAGTTTTAAATATTAATATATATGATAATTTTTACTGTCAAGGCTTCTGCCATGTAGTCACAAGACACATTTTACAAGCTGCATAAACCATGCCAAATGAGAAAGAAATAAGATACTTGACTTAGAAGAGGAGAAATGAATGTGCACTCCTGGCTAGGAATAAAATGTATACCCATGGACAGGATATAATTTGAGTTGAGCAAGAACACGCAAGGTTGCAATCAAAATTGCTATTAAGAAAAAAGGAAAATCAGGACACTTTATAAGTTAATAATAATTTTTTAAAGTATTCATTTTAAATGAGTATGAATGCTTAAAACTATTTAATTGCAAATCCTTCCTAAAACTCCACAGTGTTGTGTATATACAAATTCATTAAATTACATCTGTGAAATCTAAAAGTAATATAACTCTGTAGATTTTTCTATGAATGCAGAGTTATCTTTCAAAAATATTCTCAAAATGAATGTAAATAAATGGCACTCTCCTCCGTCTGCTAATTTGAGTATTAACACAAAAAATAAAATATCACAGAACCATAGCTATTCAATTTCTGCTACATTTCCCGTTCAGGGAATGGCTGATAACCCTCTCAGCTGGCCTCTCTAGGAGCAATGATATTAACACCTGCATTTTTCACACTTTAGTTAACTGACAGATCTAATATGAAAATTATTACAGAATAGGGAAAATGTATTTCTTGATCTCAAAAGCTAACATTTTAATATCAGAAATATGGATTTTTTTCTTTTCAACTGTCCCTAATGTTATGCTTACCTTCTATTTGTCTAGCCAAAAAATGCTATACATTTATTAGATGAGTTGATGACCCATAGGTCATAAATAAAGTAGTTGATAACATGTTTAGATACTATTATTGATGAAGTCTTGGTTAGATTAATGGTTGAGTTGAGCCACAAATAGTTTTCTGAAATGATAAAATCCCAACTAGCTAGTGAAACCCATAAAATTATTCAATTTGATATAGTTTATAATACTCAACTATGCATCTGGACCATATAAATTCTGTAGTTAAGGGAAGCTTACAACACAAACCCTGTAATCTTTTCATTTACAGAAAAATATGTGCCCTTTATTTTTCATTTCTTTGCAGGGAATCATGTTCAGTAGTGCTGAGGACTGGACCTCTTCCTGTGATGCTTAGCTAAGTGATACAGGTCTTAGGGAGGCACTATGGTACCCAGGGCATGACCTTTCTGGTGGTCATCAGTGTCACACCGGGCTATGTTGGAGAGGGGAGAATGAGTATCAGACTTTGCATATGCCTCACATTTGTTCTAACATGTTGAACTTTCCCTTTTTGACAAGGAAACTTGTGTCATCTCATGTTCTTTTAGTTATCATACATATAACATCTGTTAAGTTTACAAATGGTACCTATCAACCACCTATATTCTATCTACCTATATCTATCATTCATTTACATAAACTACCTAGGCAAAGTGGTACCATTAGCCACATTTAAAATGATCTGCAATTATCAAGTTCAGGGTGATAATTTTATCTTCTACTACGATTATTTCCTTGGCTCCTGCTGATCTCCAAATCTGTTTCATATCACTTAAACACCAGAATTCTTTAAAGTGTAAAGCATCCTATGTACTCTAGTTGGGGCATAAGATGATTTTTTTTTAATTTTTAAAATTCATTTCAAAATTATCATTCATAAATATAGAGATCATTTTCCCTGGTGTTTTTATAATGTTTTTGATTATTAATGGTTTAATAAGTTAAAATAAATGATTATGTATTAGTGTCAATAAAATATTTCTATCAATTATTTGAAATCTAAGATGTCATGAATGAGGATTTTTGATAGTTGTGCCTATATGCTATGCTCTCTGTACACCAGAATAACTGCTGTTCTAATCTGATGATAGACCAAATTATAGCTTTTACTTTTGCCAAATGTAATTCTCAATGCTAGTAGTTCAGCCTCCCTAAGGGGATTTGTAAACTGAAGGGCACACATTATTGTTGGCCCAATAAGTGAGAAATGCTAATGCTATTTGGTAAGAAGGAAAAAAGAGTTGCTAATTGCATTGAGCTGAGCTATAGACCAGAGAAGTGCCCCTTCCAACAGTTAATAGTCGGCTTTTGAATACCCCTGAGGAACTGGAGAAGGTCATCCCAGACTGAAGGATCTGTATGTATCAGATCTCCTTGGGGCAAGACATCAAAATATATTTATCCTGATAGGTTCTTCTTCCTGGCAGTAGTTTCACAAGTGAAGGAAGTAACTTTAAGGCAACTCTTTCTGGTGCGTTCATAGTGTAGTAAATGCAATCTTAGACTATATAATTAGTAGACCAGGTGCTTATCCTCAAATATAAATTCTTACTTTTTTTAAAGTAAATATACCCAAACACCTATATAATTTATTTTATTTTAAAGTCGTTCAAAGGGACCTGGCAGAAACAGTGAGAAAAAAACTCCAAAAGAAAGACCCATTTAGGAACTGTCTCTGTCACTGTCCTCCCGTTGTTCGTTGATTTGCTCGAGCAGGCCCAGTAACATCTCCATTGGAGACTTTGTTATTACTGTGTTTGGCATATCAGATACATCACGGGTAGCTTGCCAGGCTCTGCAGTGTGGGCGAGATACTCTCGGTAGCTTGCCGGGCTCTACGAGAGGGGAGGAGGAATCGAACTTGGGTCGGCCATATTGGCTGTGTGCAAGGCAAACACCCTACCGCTGTGCTATGGCTCCAGCCCCGCATTTAGGAATATTGAACACATATTCCTTGAAACTTAAATATAGTGTTCATTTAGCACGGATTCATTTTTGTTTTGCTTTGTTTTATTGCAATACCAGGGATTGGACCCACCTTCTCACACATGGAAAGTATGTGCACTCCTGCTGAACTATATCCTGACCCCTTAAAAATTATTTATAAACATTGTATGTGTGTATGGGTGTGCGCACGTGTGTGCACACACTGCTAGTTCAAAGAGTGTATGCACACACACTCTTTGTGCTATTGTGGTGCTAAGAACCAAACCTTGGGCTGGAGTGATAGCATGGTGGGTAGGGTGATGGCCTTGCACATGGCTGATGCTGTTGACCTGAGTTCGATTCCTCCATCCCTTTTGGAAAACCTCACAAGCTACCGAGAGTATCTTGCCCGTACAGTAAAGCCTGGCAAGCTACCCATGATGTATTCAATATTCCAAACATAGTAACAAGTCTCACAATATTACTAGGCCTGCTCAAGCAAATCGATGAACAATAGGGGGACAGGGACAGTGAGAGTGACAGTACCAAACCTTGAGATTCACATGTGGAAGACAACTGCTATTTCCAAGCACAGCCCTAAACGTGTAATTTTTGCTTGTTTGGCTTTGGGCCACACCTGGTGCTGCTTGAGGGAGAGGGCATGGGGCGGGGCTTACTCCTGACTCTGCACTCAGGAATTACTCCTGGCTCTGTTCCTGTTTGGGGATCAGATGGGATGCCAAGGATAGAGTCCTCTCTGCCAATTACAAGACAAGCAACCTACCAGTTGTACTGTCATGCCAGCGAACAGTTTTTATCAATATGTGAGATCTGAGAGAATCAAAGAATCAAAATGAACACTAGGTAGACTTATTTGTAAATATGTTGTTTGAACTTAGACACCTTGCAGAGCCAGATGTTACTTTAATATATTGTAGATGTTACTTTAATATATTGTTGGGTTTTAATGTACAATGAATTCTCTAATTATACAGGTATGATGCAGGTGTTCCACCTTTTGTGTCCCCTGCACTTTAAGCATTTATTTCCTCTCACAAGACTTTTTGTTGCCTAGCTTTCAAAAGAAATTCAATACAGGATTTCTTTATCCAAAGAAATCTATCTTCACATCTTACTGTGCTAAACCATTTCTAAGACATTGCAAGCAGTGGGAGAATCATTAGGTCTTTACTATATGCCAGAGAAAAGGAGAGAGAGCAAGCTTTGCTTACATCTTGTGTAATTGACTACTACAGTGTTGAAGAAACCTTCACAATGGTGAGATCAATAAATACTTGCTATCCTCTAGTGATCTAAACTTAACTGTGTTTTACTCAATAGAGTTTTAACACCTTCCCTGGTTTTGATAAATTGAATGGATGGTATCGTGATTTCAAGGAGATTTCCTGTTTCGTGGATTTGTAAATCTACCTGCCCACATTTTCTGATAGGGTTCTACTTTAGAAAGTAGAACTTAAAGTTTGTCACCCTTGGGTATATTATTGATCTTGTTGGCTTTGTGATCTTGGACAAACAATTCGACTAATTTTTTAATATGCAAATGTAAATTTAATTATTCATACATTGAACTAAAATGGAATAAAATTGGGGCTGGAGCGATAGTACAGTGCGTAGGGCATTTGCCTTGCACACGGCCGAACTTGGTTCAATCCCCGGCATCCCATATGGTCCCCCAAGTACCACCAGGAGTAACTCCTGAGTGTAGAGCCAGGAATTGATCATTGTACAATTGAATGTATCTGAGCATCGCTGCTTGTGATCCAAAAATAAATCACTTACTTAATCACTTAATCCCCGTTATTCATCGATTTTCGAGCGGGTGCCAGTAACGTCTCCATTCATCCCGGTTGCGTGCTAGCGTAGCCCAATGGTATCTGTTCATTTTAGGAACTTGTAGAGCCTCAAACCGAACATTTAGGGTCTTGACGAAGAAGTCTGACCATCTTATAGGTGGGCGTCCACGTGATCTTTTGATGTCTCGTGGAATCCAATCAGTAATGCCAAAAATAAATAAATAAATAAATAAAATGGAGTAAAATTCTCAACATTGTGTTGTAATCACCACTGAAGAAAATGTAAATATGTGTATTAATCTTTATGTGCCACTTTAATCTTGAATCTGATTAACTGTGAAATCTCTTAAAACACTAACCTATATATAAAGTTAGAAAACCATATTAGCATTATGTTTAAATCATGTGGAATACATCATGCAATTACTTTCAGAGCACCAATCTTTTTCTATAACCTTGCTTTTATGCTTTTATAAAAAACACCAGTTCTTTTTGTTTTTTAGGAGGCCATACTCAGTTGTGATCACACTCTACTCCTGACTCTGTACTAAAGGATCACTTTTGGTGGGACTCAGGGGACCAAATGAGGTATTGGGGATTGAATCTTGGTTAGTCATATGCAAGACAAATGCTTTATATTTGCTATACTACCACTGTTTAATGTGAACATCCATTTTTATTTACTTTTAAAATACAAAATGACTATATTTGATAAAATTTATGATCTTGAGAAATAACTTTTAATAATTATTAAGTATCATGGTATCTGAAATAAATTGTACTGTAGAAAAAACAAGAATTAATTATAATTTCTAAAAATTGTTATATATAGTCTGGCCAAGGTTGTAGTATGTCTCTCTTATTAGTTGTTTTTTGCTGAACTAGTAGTTCAGTCACACTGCACCTCAGTTTCTTTCTATACAAACTAAATGATAATGAACAGGTGAATCATTGGGCCCTCATAAATGTTAAAATATGTATAGAAAACACAGTTTATTTTAGTAACAATTTGTCATCCTTAGTAACATAGTGACAGTGACTCTGATAAAGACTCATCAATTTTTAATGATACCTCAATTTTTGGTTCTTCTGAAAATATGTCAAAATGTCTCACAGATTCATCTTGAAAACTATAGCCAAAAAACATTATTTTGTATTACCCTCATTTGCTTTAGGCTAAGTTGCTTGTACTTTGGCTAGGTTCCTCTATAGCAGAGAATATACACTTTTTGTATATGTTCTCAAGGTCTAATGAAATCATTATATTTTAAGCATGTAATATTATCTTTACATATAAGAACAGGGTATTTTCATTTTATTTATTTATTTATTTATTATTTTTATTAATGAGACACCTTGAGGTACAGTCGTAGACTTACAAATTTTGTGCTTGGGTTTCAATTGTACAATGATCAAATACCCATCCCTCCACCAGTGCCCATTTCCTACCACCACGGATCCCAGTATCCCTCCCACTCCCCATCCCCCTGATCCCAACCTGCCTCTGTGGCAGGGCATTCCGCTCCAAGAACAGGATATTTTTATAAAGAAAATTAGAAAACCAATCTTATTCTTCTTTACATATATTTGAGTTTAATAAAAATAAGTTAGGTAATATAATTGGTAATATAATTGGTATACTATAATACGATATAAAACATGACACGTATACTGTTGAAGAAATTGTATATCCATATATATTAGATAGTCATCTTCTCACTATACATGATTATACGAATTATGAGTAAAGTGTGTTGAGGACAATGACAACACTCTCTGTCAAGCATATGCAAATACTTTCAAGATTATCATAGAAAAGCAGCATGATTGACTTCCACTACAAATTGATGTAATAGAGTATTCATTTGATTTGCTGTGATGGAGTCAAATAAAACATTTGTGAGTTAGGTTGGTAAACCTGTCAAGAGAGAAAAGTAGTTTTCAAAGATTTAATTTCTGTCAAGATTGAGTGAAATAATAGAATTGATTGGTTATCTCACTGGTTTATAGAGAGTATTTTAAATTGTGGTGTCTTTCATAACAGTTTTAGAAAAAAAGTAGGTCTCCTGGGTTAATTGACTGACTAATAATTGATCCTCTAATCCTAACATTTTTTATCTACATAAGTCTAGTGTTAAAGATAATTGAGTGGTCAAGTTAGGCACTTGATGAAAATGAGAGCAAAGAATTTCAAGTGCAAAAGTCAGATCTGTCCTAATTTGCAAGTAAGAGAAACCCAACTTTAATATTGTAAAAAGGGAAACCTGTCAGCTCTCTGGCTCTGTATGAGATTTCTTACATTTCTTTTTCTATGTTTATATTTATTTTTTAAGATTAACATATATATATATTCATGACAGTCATTTTTTGCTGCATTCAGCACAATCGACCATATCCACATGGTGACCAAGCTCATTGAGGTTTCTCAAGAGTTCAAGATGCCTCTCTGTCTAATGTTCATCAATTTAAAGAAGGCCTTTGATTCTGTTGAGACAGAAGTGGTCATCGAAACCCTAGCCCAACAGGGCATTCAAACTCAGTACATCAGGATGCTCCATGAGCTGTATTACGGATTCACCACCAAGATCTCACCATTCCACAAGGAAGGGATCATCCATGTCAAGAGAGAGAGGTACGGCAGGGTGATACCATTTCACTGAAACTCTTCAGTACCACCCTCGAGAGCATCATGTAATGACTGGAATGGGAAGGAATGGGAGTGAAGATAAACGGTTGGCAACTGCACTACCTCTGCTTCGCTGATGACATCATTCTAACAACACCAAACTTTAGCCAAACGGCACAAATGTTGGCCAACTTTGACCGTGAGTGTGGAAAGGTCTGACTGCCCCTGAATTTCATCAAGACTATGCTCATGAAAAATGAATTCGCTCCTGATGTTCCATTTGCTATCAACGGAACGAACATCTCCAAATGCAGCAGCTATGTGTACCTGAGTCAAGAACTCAACATGAGGAACGACTTGGCACCAGAGCTGCACAGGAGGAAGAGAGCGGAGTGGAACGCCTTCAAGAGCATCAAAGAAGTTGTTAAGAGGACGAAAAACCTCTAGCTCTGGGCACATCTTTCCATTTTCACCATTCTTCCTGCACTAACACACTCCTCGGAGACTTAGGCCTTATGAAAACAGGATGAGAATGCTATCCAGGTATCCCAAAGAGGAAATGAAAGAGCTATTCTCTGAATATCACATTTCACTCAAGTGAGAGAAGGAATCCGGAGTTCTGACCTCCATCTGCGACCAAGAATTAGGGATGCTGTCTCATTTGCCAAGGCATCAAAAATCAGATGGGCCAGACATGTAATGCGATTTAGATACGACCGCTGTACTAGAGCTGTTACTGACTAGATTCCACGGGACATCAAAGGACGCATGGCCACCCATCTACGAGATGGTCAGACTTCTTCATCAAGACCCTGAAAAAATGGTTTGAGGCTCCTTGTGCTTCTGGAGTGAGCAGATGCCATTGGGCTATACTACTAGCATGTGACAGGGACAAATGGAGATGCTATTGGCGCCCACTCGAGCAAATTGTAGATAAACGGGATAACAAGTGATACAAGTAATATATAATCATGACATACATGATTTTACTAAATAAGTCCTGTCCTGTCCTGTCCTCCCATTGTTCATTGATTTGCTCGAGCGGGCCCAGTAACATCTCCATAATGAGACTTGTTGTTACTGTGTTTGGCATATCAATTACGTCATGGGTAGCTTGCCAGGCGTTGCCTTGTGGGTGAGATACTCTCGGGAGCTTGCTGGGCTCTCCGAGAAGGGTGGAGGAATCAAACTCGAGTCGGCCACGTGGGCCGTGTGCAAGGCAAATTCCCTGCATGATGAGCTATCACCCCAACCCATAAATGTATGTTTGTGATATTCATCGATAAAATAAAACAATGTACATTATTTTCTGGGGCTGGAGCAATAGCACAACAGTAGGGCGTTTGCCTTGCACGCAGCCTGCCCAAATGAACCGGGTTTGATTCCTCCACCCCACTTGGAGAGCCCAGCAAGCTACTGAGAGTATCTCACAAGCCTGGCAAGCTACCCGTGGCATATTCAATATGCCAAACACACTAAAATAAGTCTCACAATGGAGACGTTACTGGGCCCGCTCGAGCAAATCGATGAACAACAGGAGGACAGTGCTACAGGGCTACATTATATTCTATGTTACATCCATTACAAGAAACTCAATTCTATTTTTTATATTGATCCTGTTGATCCATTCTTACCTATCTTTGCATGCTCTGTTTTTAGTAAGCTGACCCATGTGAAATGAATCAATAGAGTCTCATGCTCTTTGTCCTTTTTTTCTCAAATTTTCAGGAAATAAAAATGATGAGTATGTAAGGTAAGGGTACTCCTTTGTTTCAGCTGATTTTGACTGCATTTGACCAAATATTATAGATTTAAAATATATTTATCATTTTAAGTTATTTTATTCCCTATAGTTTATGTAATTAGAATAATGTTAAAGTTTACTGTAACAATGTACAAAGTTACTCTACTCATTCACCAAAGTGCCCTTGATTCTCTAAACTGTCATCAGACTACTTTCTGGTTTACTTTTCCCCTGCCTCCTCCATGACACTAGTTTTTTTTTTTTATATATTTGATATTTTTCTCTCTCTCATTCTTTCATACTACGGAATGGCAATGATCTTTTCCTGCTTTCATTTTTTTAAATAGCCATTGATTTAGGCTGGCAGTATAGCTTAGGACTTTTATGTGCCTGACTCAGCTCTGTCCCAGGTTGTGTGTGGTCCCCAGAAAACTGCTGTGTATGTCAACACTGCAGAGTTTCCCTGGCATTGCAGAGCCCTTGCATTGAACCACTTGCTAGTTGGTCAAGGATCACTGAGTGACCACCAGCACCCCTGAGCACAACATGGGAGAACCTACTCAAATGAACAATCCCAATGAAATTTTTCTTAGTTAATCAGTTGATGATAATATGTATTATTTCTTTAGAACTTGACTCGTGTTACTTTCAGTAATAACTGAATAAACTAGAAAATGGAAGATTAATGACATAGGTGTACTTTGTAATAATTGGAGCAAGAGACTAAAACCTAGCAAAAAAATTTGGTGTTTATTGGTTGCAATGATATAGTCAAATACTTCTTATGCTTCACTAAACAAAACATATAAAAAATAGGTGAGTTAGGCATCTCTGCATTGTTCCTTATCCTATTAGTCATTAGTCTCCCCTTATGTGTACAATCTCAAAATGTTTTTACCAAGAGTTCATCATCTCTGTTATATTAATAGTATCTTATATTTTTGTGATTAACATATAAAATTGGAATGCCAGTACATTAATTCAGATTGGGAAATATTATTTCCCATGTTTTTGAAACATGAACATATGGTTCTCAGAAAATTCATGTTGACTATGGAATAAACTATAATTAAATAAATCAAAACACAATATTTAATGATATATGAATAAAGTGTTTACTTTTAATAAATTTTAATTTTATAATTTTAAGTTAACATTTGTAAAAGGTGTGGTCTTCTTTATAGAACTTCTCCAGCTCCATGTAGAACTTCTCGATTTTTCCTTCATCATAACTGGATGTTGGTACATAGACAATGAAGATAGAAATTGCCCGCAGTGAGTCACATCTATTCAAGTGAAATCGTCTGATTTGGGTTGTTAGGCATTCGAATGAATCAATGCTTATGGCCAAGTTCATGTTGACAAGTATACCAACGCCTCTGATGCCTCTTTTATCGCAAGTTCCGAGGAACATTTCTTCTCCAGTGTTGAAAACGGCATGAGGTGATTGATGCCTTCTTGTCTCGGTCAGAACAATGATGTCATACTTGATCTTTCACACTTGTACCATCAGGTCCTCGATGGATGCACCTGATGCCAATGTATGTGCATTGAAGGTACAGACAATCATTTTTGTCTTTCTTCGTTTTGGCAGACTAATTCAGCCTTTAGATTTTATCAGCCTCTCCTTCCTCATCCTTCTCAACGCTGCCATATTGGTGACTCCTTCAGAGTCAGGGAAATGAGACTCATTGTAATTACTGGTTTTGGCATATTGAATAAACAATGGATAGCTTCCAGGATCTGGCATGCAGGCGGAATACTCTCTATAGCTTGCCAGACTCTCCAAGAGAGATAGTCTTTTGGGACGGCCTCTAATTGCCCTTGTAATGCCGAGATAGGACCGAGAAGATCAGCCAAAGAACTCCACATTGGGACCCATGACCTAGAATGGACCAAACAGGGTGAGATACTACCTGAGTTCATCAGGTTGACCAAGACCATCCATGATAACTCACAGTTCCAGAAGGCTGAATCTAAACGTTGGACATGGGAGTCTCCTGGTGGATGGTTCCACAACAAAATTGACCACATCATATTCAATCGAAAGTTTTGCCTGATCGATATTGCTGTTGTCACAAAATTCCAAATGGGATAGGACCACCGTCTCTTTTGTGCAAAATTCTACTTCACAGAGTGGGGAGAAAGGGCTACAAAGAGAAGAGAACTCCCAGAACGACCACCAACTGGGAGCTCTTTGGCACTATTTCTGCAACACGGGAAGATGCAGTCATTGACAACATTGACGAGAAATACAAGTGACTGGTTCAGCACATCCATGATTGTGCAAGGAACGCCAAGAGAGATAGCCACAAAAAAATGCCTGTCTTCGAAAACTCTTGAGCTTATTCGCCAAAGTGATTTGGCACATGCCTCAGGCAACCGCAAGTGAATGTCTGAGCTCTCAAAGCAGTGCAGAGATGCAATCAAGGAAGACCTCAAAGAGAGAAGAGCAGAAGTGCTGGTAGATGCAGCAGAAGCCAGGAAAAGCATTCATAACACCCACCTGTCCTTCACCAACTACAAGACCAAGATGACTGCCCTCCGACATCCTGATGGATCTATCACATCTTCCAGAAGGGCAATGGAGAAGATTATCCATGACTTCTGCTCAGATCTCTTAAATAGCCATGTCCAGCTGCCCACATACCAAATTCCACAGGATGGATATGTCGTTCCCAATGTACTCCCTTCCGAAATCTGACACACCATTTCGTTGGTAAAGAAAGGAACAGCACCCGGCCCAGACAAGGTCAGACCTGAACACCTGAAGAACCTTCCATCAGTACTCAACAATACGCTGGCTTGGCTCTTCACACACTACCTGTTTGAATGCAAGTTTGCATCCCAATGGAAAACCAACAGAACTGTACTACTGTGCAAGAAAGGGGACATTCATGACATTGGCAATTATCACATGATCTGCCTATTGTCTATCATCTACAAGCTGTTCACTCAAGTCATCCTGAATAGGATTGGCAGAACACTAGATGAAGGACAACCATGCAAGCAAGCTGGTTTTTGAAAATAACCAAGCTCATTGAGGTTTCTTGGGAGTACAAGATGCTGCTCTGTCTAACTTTCATTGATTTAAAGAAGGTCTTTAATTCTGTTGAGACAGGAGCAGTCATTGTAGCCCTCGCCAAGCAGGGCATTCAAACTGAATACATAAGAATCCTCCATGAGCTGTATTACGGATTCACTACCAGTATCTCACCATTCTATAAAGAAGTGATCGTCCATGTCAAGAGTGGAGTTCGGCAGGGTGATACCATTTCACTGAAACTCTTCAGTGCCACCCTTGAGAACGTCATGCTATGACTGGAATGGGAAGGAATGGGAGTGAAGATAGATGGTTGGAAACTACACCACCTCTGCTTTGCTGATGACATTGTTTTAATAACACCAAACATTAGCCAAGTGGCACAAATGCTGCCGACTCCGACCATGAGTATGAAATGGTCAGACTATATCTGAATCTCATGAAGACAATGTTTATGAGAAACGGTCTCATTCCTGACGTTCCATTCACTCTCAACGGGACAAACATCTCCAAATGCAACAGTTATGTGTACCGGGTCGAGAAGTCAACATGACAAATGTCCTGGCACCTGAATTTTGAAGGAGAAAGAGAACGACTTGGAAAGGCTTCAAGAGCATTGAAGAAATAGCAAAGAGGATGAAGAATCTCTGACTCTGGGCACATGTCCTCAATTCCACTGTTCTTCCTGTATTATCATACTCTTCAGAGACCTGGGCTCTACGCAAACAGGATCAGAACGTTATTTGGGTCTTCCAAAGAGGAATTGTAAGTGCTATGCTTGGAGTATCACGTTTCACTCAAATGAGAGAAAGAATCTGGAGTTCTGACCTCCGTCAATGGTCAAGAGTTAGGGATGCTGTCTCATTTGCCAAGGTGTCGAAAATCACATGGGCTGCACACATAATGAGATTTGTAGATGACCGCTGGACTAGAGCCATTTCCGACTGGATTCCACAGGACGTCAAAAGACTGCATGGCCACCCAACTACCAGATGGTCAGACTTCTTCGTCAAGACCCTGAATGATCAGTTTGAGGCTCTTTGTGTTCCTAGAATGAACAGACGCCATTGGGCTACACTAGCACATGACAGGGACAACTGGAGACATTACTGGTACCCACTTGAGCAAATCAATGATTAACGGGAAGTCAAGTGATCAAGTGATCAAGTTAACATTTAATAATGTTGGCTTTTCCAGTGGAAATTCAGTTATATGAGTTTTTTGGACAGGTGTTTTTTAAATATTCACTAGTTTAACTCACAATTTTTAAAAATAATTTTTTACTGCTTAAATATTTTAAATTAAGCTGTTTGTACATTTAATGTATCAAGTGAAGAGAACATTACACATTTTAAGAATACTGAGCAATTATATCCTTTTTATAACTTTTACCTATAATTTCAGTCTATAATTTAACATTTCAAGACCCAAATACAGATTTATTGTTATATTTCTGTGGATGGAAAATTGAGGAAATGTGTTGCCTACATTTATACACTTATCTAATAGCTAATTGTTTTTTATTGTAATATGTAGTTTTTGTACTTGAGAGGAGAGGTATCATAAAAATTGGTAACATAGGATAACATTGAAAATTCGGGACTTTGGGACTGGAGCAATAACACAGCAGGTAGGGTGTTTGCCTTGCATGTAGCCAAACCAGGTTCAATTCCCAGCATCCCATATGGTCCCGTGAGCACTGGTAAGAGTTATTCCTGAGTGCAGAGCCAGGAATAGCCTTTGTGCATCGCTGGGTATGACCTCAAAAGCAAAATAAATAAATAAATAAATAAATAAATAAAAAGAAAATTTGGAACTTAATGCCTAAGAGATTTTTTTTACATGATTTCTTTTCAGCATATTTTGCTAAGACATTCCACCCTCATTTGCAAAAAGTGTATTTAGGACACTGTCAAACGCTATAAATACAAGAGGAATCAAATGTTTTCTCTAGAAACTCGTAGCTCACAAGTGCAGAGATAGAGTCAAAAATAAGTAACTTTAATAGAGAGTCAACAGTATCACAGGTTGTTTCACACATTTACAGATAAAAAACTTACAGTAGTTCTTTTGTTGCTTTTCATGGAAGAGAGTAAGAAGACTTAGAAAGATGAAGGGATTTTTTTTCAAATCACCATAATTTGAATGAAAAACTCACTAAATCTTAACATACTTCATTACTAACAATATTTCCATGATTGAAAAAGATAGCTTCCTCTTTACACTTTCACATCAACAGAAAGGGCCTTTTGATAACTCATTTTTTGCTTAATCCCAGTGTGGCAAACCTCTTGGATGAATTCCTTTCTTAGAGGACCATGGGACAAGTTGTAATAATAAGTAAAAGTTGCTTATACAGTCAGGGCATTGCATGTTGCATTGTCCTAATAACGTGGGGCTAGACATCCTAGAACCATAGGCCTCCTGGATATTTTTGGCCTCATTCACTTCTGTCAGTCTTATTTTACAGAATATAGAGCCTTAGAACAAATCTATGTATACTCTAGTACATAAATTTAGAACTATCTCACATCTCCTTTTGAGTTGTTAAATATTTCTGAATTTTCATATGCACGTTTAGCCTTTTATAAAGATCTCTGGGGAATACGACTTCAGTGCTTTCTCTGTAGATTATTCAGAGGCTAATAATCTTTCTACTCATTTTTTTCCCAAGTTGAAACTGAATCTCTGACAACCAAAACTCATTTCTCTTTAGCATCTCTGTTGGGACACAGCATAAAATTGTGAGTATTATAATAGATTATCTTGCAGATGCATTTCAAAAACAACAGTAGTAATAGACTTATAATTTAATAATAAGCCAAGGAAAGAAAAGCACTTGAAGCAAATAGTTGGTGAAAATCTCCTAATTGGAACTAGTGTCCCAGAAGTCACTCAACAATGTGCAATGTGCAATATTATGTAACAATGAAGCGAGGAGGAAAGAAAGAAGTGAAATAGTTACACACACACAAAAAAAACCCCAGACTTTCTTAAAAACATGCATACAGTACCTATTCTACATGAAGCATAAGCTCATAGAAATGAAGTGATTGTCTAAGACATTTTTAAAAAAATAAAGAAGAGTTAAATATTCCAGAATTCTCAATCTTAGATGTTCCCTATTATCATGCTATTATCATTTCAAAACAGAAAATAAATTTAGTGGAAATTTGGTAGTAAATTTATCATTTCTAACATGTTCCATTTCATACATAAGAGAAACCTACTTTTAACTTCTTAAACATGTATAGTTCCTCTCCGTTTGAAATAGAACATTTTAAGTTTTGGTTGCTTTTACTAGTTTTTGTTTTGTTTTGAACTCCATCTAGCAGTACTTAGGGCTTACTCCTGGCTCTGTACTCAAGTCTTCCTCCTGTCACTCAAGATTTGGGGTGCTGGAGGTTGAAATCTGGTAAACTGCATCCATGGCAAATGCCCAAATGCCCTATCCACTGTTATACATCTCCATTTTGGGACTCTGAAATATGTTAGTAAACAGAGCTTAAGGAAATTATCCTCCCACTCCTCCCTCCTTCCCACCCTTTTTCTTTCCATTCCTTTCCTTCTCCTTCCTTCCTTCCTTCCTTCCTTCCTTCCTTCCTTCCTTCCTTCCTTCCTTCCTTCCTGGAATTTGTACAGCAAGGATTGTAAATATAAACTTATCTAATACAAAACAAGGTATTAACGAGAATAATGAGTGTAAAAGTTCTGGTAGGAGTTCAAGATATAATAGCAGGGAGGGCACTTGCCTTGCACTCAGCCAAACCATGTTAGATCCCTGACAACCTCATATGTTTCACCTGGAGGAGTGATCACTGGGAACAGAGCTAAGAGTAAATCCCAAGGACCACTGGATGTGTTCCCCCAAAACAAAACAAATAATGAAAATAAATAAAATAAAAGCTTGAGCTGCAAAAAAAGCCGATGACATTATATGTACGAAAGACGTTAGTTTGTGTTTTAGCAGTAGCACTGCACTGTAGCACTGTCCTCCCATTGTTCATTGATTTACTTGAGCAGGCACCAGCAATGTCTCCATTGTGAGACTTGTTACTGTTTTTGGCATATTGAATACGTCATGAGTAACTTGCTGGGCTTTGCCGTGTGGGCGGAATACTCTCGGTAGCTTGCTGAGCTCTCCAAGGGGGGAGGGAACCGAACCCGGGTAGAAATAAATGCCTTACTGAAGAGATCTCCCTTAATGATGGTTTATGTCTATTGATATGGGAGTAATGGAAATATTTGAAGAGCACATAGAAGTACATATAAGTAGATAAGTGCATCATCCATTTATGAAGCAATTATTTTGAAGAAAGTGGAATAAGTAAAAGAACCAAATGAGGATGAAGGATTGAATGTCCCTTGTACTATATGTTTTGTGCAATCCTAAAACAATCTTTTAATCCTCATAGTACAATTAATGTTAAAATAAATTAATGAATGAAAAAATTCTCTGAAAACATACAATAAATATATATCATCATAAAATGATAATGTTTTGTTCCATTTAAATAATTGTTACTTAGTTTATCAACAGTGCAGTCTCCTGCCCCTGTGCCTGGCTGTCCTTGCTGGGGCCCCTTGGAGGGGAGCAGGTTGAGTTTTCCTCCCCGCCCCAACCAGGGCTCCGGCAGCCAAAGACCAGCCACCACCATGCTGAGACCACTCTCCGCACACATGAAGGTACTGGCAGAGGGACAAAGCCACGTGAGTTCCGGGGCCGAGATCTCCAAGCCTACTCAGATTGGGGCCGAGCATCCTCCACCCAGATCCTCCAAATTCCAGTAGGCGGGGGTCACACCCACCAACTGGCCCCATGGCGCCGTGTAATCCCATCAGCGGCCAAGACTCAGAGACTATAAAAACCAGCTCCCGGAACCGCGCGGCCGCGTGACATCTTATTATGACATCTTATTATCTCATTCCTACTTTGGACAAACTGGCAGGCTACCGGATGTAGCCTGCCCACATGGCAGAGTCTGGCAAACTCCCCGTGGCATACCCAATATGCCAAATACCAGTAATAACGATGGGTCTCATTCTCCTAAAGAGCCTTCTATATAATCTCAGGGCTAGGATGAAGGAGACGTTACTGGGGCCTGCTCGAGGCAATCGATGAATAACAGGATGATTTGTGATTGATTTGTAGTTTATCAAATTTGAAGCTTATCTACCTGTCAAAAGTGTATAAACCTTTTCTAGTAAATGAAACTGAGATTCAGAGATTCCTATTTAACTAAATGCCCTAGGGGAGAACTATTTATAACCCACAGTTTCATAAATATACAAACAATTGATGATATCATCTTTTTCTTTTCCCTTTTCTTTATTTATATTGTCTTTGTCCTCAATTTCTATCTATTTCTTTTACAATAGGAGAGTAATTGAACTCTATGATCTATTTCACCTCTAGCTAAATTTGAGAATACTTGATTAATTGTGGATTAATTATAGCTGAGTGTTTACTCCTTTATTCATCAAGAACCGAGTGAGATTAGAACTTTCAAACATTCTGGAAATATTTTATATTCAACTAGATCAAAATGGTCTTCTGCATGAACTTCTCCATACATTAGTAGGAATGCAAGTCTATTCATTATTAATCTTATGATATGGAAAGTAGTTCATTTGTATGGAAATAGCTGAAATGGAATGATGTATTCCTTGTTCAAAATGAAACACAGATTTCTGATTAAAATCCAAATAATTCTTTGAAAAGGTCAAAAAGGATGACTTCAAAAGAAATTATTTCAGTTTTATTTTAAGTGGGTCATGAATGAAATGCCCGTCAAAGTATGTTTGGGTTCTCTTGGTATTCTATATGATTGCAAATTGAAAAAGAAATTTTTGACTTAAAAGTTTTATGCTCAAACACATGTAGAATGTTCAAATGCTTTTTCAATTATTATGTTTTGTATTTTATAAATATAATTGTCCCTCATTATTCTTGGTGGATTAGCTCCAGAGCATACTCACTCACTTTGCTTATCACTTCAAGGATAATAAAATCCAACGGTGATCAAATCTGTTATACAAAAATGGCATAGTAGTTAGCCAATATATGTTCTTTCATAAACTTAAAATAATATTGAGATTTCTTACAACAGCAAATATACTATAAATCCCATGTATATTCTATTGTTAAATAAAAACACCAAGGAAGAATCTATGCATGTTCAATATAGACAGAGTCATCATAGGCTTAGCCATATAGGACTCATTTTTTAGCTTAGGTTGATTAGATCCTGGAATGTAAAACCAACAAAGGGTAACTTTTACAGACATAAAAACTAAAGTGCACTAAAAGTTAAAGAAAATAATATTTATATATTAATTTATAATTATGAGATCATTGCTATATACTAAGAAACTATACAATTTAGGTGCCTGCAGGGAATTACTTTTACTGCCTTGAAAAGCTGAAAGTGTTATATTATGATGCATAATTTCTTCTCAAAATATGTAGATTGTATATTTTTTAGTATAAAAATTTAGTTTATATACCCACAAAATGCTTATGGAAGTAATAGTTATAGCAAAACTGGAAGCAATTCAAATGCCTCTTACTATAGTAAAAGAAAAAATATTAACATAGAGATGACCATAAGAATATATCCCAAACAATAAGATGTAATATGCATGATTTCATTTACATAAAACTTAAAGAGGAGATAAATTTCTCATATGGAATCAGAAATTATAAAGATGTATTTTTGAATGGAGGGATTGGAAAAAATTGTTTATATTTTGATTGTAAATCATTACAATTTTATTGTAATGGGGTGGACAACCTCACAGCTGGAGGTTCTCAGGGGATACTCCAGACTCTCTTATTAGGGATAGTTCCCCAGTGGTGCTGAGCCAACCATATGATGACAGGGATGACAGAGAATAGATCCAGGTCCCCCAATTGCAACATACACTCCAGCCGATTAAGCTCACTCTCCTCACCCTTGTTTATTATATTTTGGGGCAGGGTCTCCCAAGTGGTGTTCAGTAGGCTGGGGGCCCTCCTCCATAAAAATCTTTGCACACTTCCCAAAGATATGGTGCTTCTCAGGTCCTGCATTACTAGGCCAACCTGGGATTGGTAGGGGCTCTTCAATGCCTCACCCAAGGTATTGGGGGTGAGGGATGCTGGGCTGATGCTGGATGAATCATATGGTGATGGACTGAAGACATGTCACTTGACCCCTGTACTCTCTTTTCAGTCCCCTATTTGTCACTTTTGAGGGAATATCTGAGACTGATTTACCAATATATGTGCTCCATATGTTTATGAAAATGTAAAATGTTATATAATAGATTTATGCATATTTCTGTGTTAATTTGATACCTAGAAAAATCTGATTTAACCAGAACTCCTTATCTCATGTCTATGTTGGACAAAATGACTGCATAAATTTTGTCTTAAATAATTCTTCTCACTAGCTTGAGAATGGGCAGTCCTAAGTGATCTAGTCTGTTTTTCCTATGACTAATTGTACTGGAACTAGGAGACTAAGTGTCCAGAGTCTCAGTAATTTATAACACATAGCCAATCATTTGTATTAAATGCTATTTTTGCAGATTTGTAGTAATGCATTCTTTATATGCTCCACTCCAATAATTGTACTATTGAGTGAAAATATACATTTGCCACTATAACTTTTAGAAAACTAATAAGAAATTATTTTGATACACAAAATTGATTATTAATGCACTTTTGCAGTCCAACAATAAGAGCAATTAAATGAACATTACTAAGTTTATAATTAATACTGCATTGTGTGTTATTATTACTAATTTTACAGAAAGAAAAATGAAATCATTTTAACTTCGTTTATAAAGACATTGGATTTGATGTGCATTATTTGCTTTCTTTATTTTTCATGCAGTGTGCAGAGTTCTTTTAACTGAACACTGTTCTGCAGTTTCCTTTAAGTATCTGCGCTTTCAGAGATAATGGTTTTATTTAGAGAGCTATTTTTGAATTATTCTTTTTATTTTCTAACCAATGTCCTTAACTGTATTTTAATGGCTCTGATTTCCAGATAATGATATTCATTCTCACAGACCAGAGAGCTCCAATTTCAACCAAATATTTTATTCATTCACCCTTTCTCATTGCATTATACTTTGATTTAGGAAAGTTTTTTTTTCAAGTAAAAGAGTATTGCCTCTTGATTATCTGAGCACTATTATTTTGAGTTATCTTAGTTTACTGCAGTGTGTACTATGAAGTCTATTTTTGATATTCTTTATATGAAGAGGATGAGTTTTTCTATAAAAAATCTCAGAGGACTTGGGGTGGAGATAGAGTGCAGTCAGTCAGGTGTTTGCCTTGCACACAGCCAACCTGGGTTCTTCACAGAAAACACATTGGTAAAGAGTTAGCATTGAGAGTGCATTAAATATTTATGCAAGAATATATTACATTTAGAAGGAAGTGAATTTTATTGAGTATTTATGGATAGGTGTGCAAATCAGAGATAGCTTGTTGATAAAATGAAGTTCTTTATGATGGAGAACATGTTTCTGTTTCTCTACTGACACTTTCTAGTCTTCTTTTATGACTAGCTATACCTCGTGTAAGAAATATTTGGTATACTTGTTCTCAGAAATTACTCTGGTAGTGCTTGAAGAAACCATATGCAGCACCAGTGACCAAATCTAGCCACATGCAAGACAAGCGCCTTAGCTCCAGTACGATCTTTCGAGTCCCCGTCCATGACATTTAAATGACCAATTGGAAATAACCTAATACAATTGGTGTGCCCTTTCATCTTCCATTCCCATTTCTGCCATAATAATATGAGAAAAGGGAAATGTAATAAAAACAATAATCTAAAATTACAGTAGAATATGGTTGCATTTCCCTATGTCTTTAGAAAAAACATGCCTTAAGAAAAGGCTCTTAGGAAATGGAGTGCTAAAATTATAAATTGTGGAGTATTGGAAAATATTTCCCAGGATGACAAGATGCTTACAGTATCTTGCTATAGGATTCTAAGAAAGGATTATAGGATTCTAAGCAATACTGTGAGTTTAGGGAGGTGGAGGTTGTTTTGATTAGGAGATGAAATATGAGAGAGAAGGAGCTGGAAAAGATCATCACAGAGGACAAATAATAAAGGAATTTTAGACCATCCTTAGTGTTTTACATTTTATCAGTGATAAACCAATTAGAACATACTGCATGTTGTATTAAGTGAGAGTGGAGAAATACAGGTAAATAATCTGATTTATTTACCAGAATTTATTTACCAGAGTCTCTGGTAAATTTCCATGATAGTACTCTTTTTGAGCTCTCATATAGATTACTGCCCAAATTATTAGCTAGGTTGCTGCCAGTGTAACTAGCTTCCTACCTTTCTATACGTTTTTAAACAAGTAATTATCTTTGATATTACATAATCTTAGTAGTTGAAAAAGAAAGCTAAAAATATTTTCAAGGATATAACTTTAGTAACTAAAAGTTGATATTGTTATAAAACTTCCCATGTTGCCGCAATAGAGCCAAAGAGCTCCCAGTCGGTGGTCGTTCTGTGAGTTCTCTTCTTAAACTTTCCAGCCCTTTCTCCCCTCTTCGTGAAGTAGAATTTTGCATGAAGGAGATGAAGGTTTGATCCTGTTTGGAATTTTGGGACAACAGTGACACAGTCAGGCAAAACCATCGATTGAATACGATGTGGTCAATTTTGTTGTGGAACCGTCCACTGGGAGGCTCTCATGTTCAACATTTAGATTAGGCCTTCTGAAATTGTGAGCTATCATGGATGGTCTTGGTTGACATGATGAACTCAGACAGTCTCTCACCCTGTTTCTTACATTCTAGGCCATGGGTCCGGATGTGGAGTACTTCAGCTGATCTTCTTGGTCCTATCTTGGCATTAAAATCACCGACAATGATCTTGTAGAAGCTGCGGTCTTTTTCATAGAACTTCTCCAGCTCCATGTAGAACTACTCAATTTCTCCTTCATCATAATTGGATGTTGGTGTGTAGACAATGAAGATAGAAACTTCTGGCAGTGAGCCACATCTATTCAAGTGTAATCATCTGATTCGGATTGTTAGGCATTTGAATGAATCAATACTCATGGCCAAGTTCATGTTGACAAAGACACTGACACCACTGACACTTTTGTCACAGTTCAAGGAACAGTTCTTCTCCAGTGTTGAAAATGGCATGATGTGGTTGATGCCTTCTCCTCTCAGTCAGACCAATGATGTTGTCCTTGATCTTTTGCTCTTGCACCATAAGGTCCTCGATGGATGCATCCTATGCCAGTGTACGTGCATTGGGAGTACATACAGTCATTTAGTCCTTGTTCGGTTTTGGCAGCCTAGTTGGCCCTGAGATTTTATCAGCCTTTCATTCCTCATCCTTCTTAATGCTGCCATAGTGGGGGCTTTTTCAGAGTCAGTGGAATGAGACTTATTGTATTTCTTGTTTTTGGCATATCAATGAGAGCATTGATGAACAATACAATTGACTGGTTCAGCACCTCTATGATTGTCCAAGGAACACCAAGAGAGAGAAAACCACTAAAAACATGCTTGTCTTCGAAAACTCTCGAGTTCATTTGCCAACATGGCTTGGCATGGGCCTCAGGCAACGATAAGTGAATGTCTGAGCTTGCAAAGCAGTGCAGAGAAGCAATAAAGGAAGACCTCAAAGAGAGAAAATCAGCAGTGCTGGCAGATGTGGCAGAGGCCAAGAAAAGCAATCACAATGCCCTCCTATCCTCCCCCAAGCACAAGACCAAGATGACAGCCCTCTGATGCCTTGCTGGATCTATTACTTCTTCCAGAAAGGCGATGGAGAAGATTATCTATGACTTCTATCTGAATCTCTTCTATAGCCACATCCACCTGCCCACATACCAAATTCCGCAGGATGGATATGTCATCCCCAACGTTGTCCCTTCCAATATTTGACATGCCATTTCATTGGTAAAGAAGCAAACAGCACCCAGCCAAGACAAGATCAGACCTGAACACCTGAAGTATGCCGTCATTACTCATCAATACACTGGTTGATCTCTTTACACACTACCTGTCTGAATGCCAGGTTTCATCCAAATGGAAAACCAGCAGGACTGTTCTACTGTACAAGAAGTGAGACATCCACATTGACAACTGTCGCCCAATCTGCCTGTTGTTTGTCATCTACAAGATGTTCACTCAAGTCATCCTGAATAGGATTGGCAGAACACTGAATGAAGGACAACCCTGTGAGAAAGCCAGGTTCCGAAAAGGATTCAGCAGCATCGACCATATCCACACGATAACCAAGCTCATTGAGGTTTTTCAGGTGTTTTTCAGGTGTGGTTTTTCAGGTGTTTTTCAGAGATGCTGCTCTGTCTAACATTCATTGATTTAAAGAAGGCCTTTGATTCTGTTGAGACTGTAGTGGTCACAGAAGCCCTGGCAAAACAGAGCATCAAACTAAATACATCAAGATCCTCCGTGAGCTGTGTTACAGATTCACTACCACGATCTCACCATTCTACGAGGAAGTGATCAAGAGAGGGGTTCAGCAGGGTGATACCATTTCACAGAAACTCTTCAGTGCCACCTTTGAGAATGTCATGTGATGACTGGAGTGGGAAAGAATGGTAGTGAAGACATACAGTCAGCAACTACACCACCTCCACTTCACTGATGATATTGTTCTAATAACACCAATCATTAGTCAAGTGGTACAAATACTGGTCGACTTCAACCTGATGCGTGAAAAGGTTGGACTGCAGCTGAATATCACAAAAAAAATTTCATGAAAAATGTGCTCATTCCTAATTTCCATTCACTTTCAATAGAACGAACATCTCTGGATCCAGCAGTAATATGTACCTAGACCAAGAACTCAACATGCGAATGACATGGCACCTACATTGCACAGGAGGATGAAAGCAGCTTGGAATGCCATCAAGGGTGTCGAAGAAATAGCTAAGAAGACAAAGAACCTCCTGCTCTGTGCATATCTCTTTGACTTCTCTGTTCTTCTTGCATTAACATATGCCTCAGAGACCTGGGCCCTAGGAAAACAGAACGAGAACAGCATTTGGGTTTCTTAAAGAGGAATCGAAGGAGCCATGCTTGGAGTATCATGTGTCACTCAAATGAGAGAAGGAGTCCGAAGTTATGACCTACATTGATGATTGAGAATCAGGGATGCTGTTTTGTTTGCCAAAATGTCGAAAATCAGATGGGCAGGACACCTAATGTGATATGGACATGACCACTGGACTAGAGCTGATACCAACTGGATTCTACAGGATGTCAAAAGATCGTGTGGCTGGCCACCTATGAGATGGTCAGACTTTTTCGTCAAGACCGTGAACGATTGGTTTGAGGTTCTTTATGTTCCTAGAATGAGCAGACGTCATTGGGCTACACTAGTATGCGGTAGGGACTAATGGAGACGCTACTGGCGCCTGCTCGAGCAGATCGATGAGTAACAGGATGTCAAGTGATGAGGCAATCAATAATTTAATAGAGTACCTGTTGACAAAATGTAAGAACAACAAAAGAAAACACTCCTGAGGTTAGTAAACAGATTTGTCTTGGAATCTCTCAAACTTAGGCTCCTATCCCGACATTTTAAAAAGGAAAAATTTTCCCTCTCCAAGATATTTTCAATTTGCTGGGTCAAATTGAACCTCCATTTCTAATTTTTTGAGAAGGGTCCATACAGTTTTTTCAAAAGTGCTGAACCAGTTAGCATTTCCACTGCCAGTGCAGAAGAGTCCCTTTCTCCTCACATTCGCACCAACACCAGTTGCTTTTGTTCTTTTGGGTGTGGGCCAGTCTCTAGGGTGAGATGATATCTCATTGTTGTTTTGATCTGCATCTCCCTGATCATTGGTGATGTAGAGCATTTTCTCACGTGCATTTTTACCATTTGGATTTCTTCTTTGAGAAAGTTTCTGTTCATTCCGTCACCCCATTTTTTGGATGGGGTTGGATGTTTTCTTCTTGTGGAGTTCAACCAGTACTTTGTATATCCTTGATATCAACCTCGTGTTCGATGTATATTGGGCGAATATCCTTTCCCATTCTGTGGACTGTCTTTGTATTTTGGTCACTGTTTCTTTTGAGGTGCAGGAGCTTCTTAGTTTAAGATAGCCCCATTGTCTATCTCTGTTTTTATTTGCTTGGCCAGTGGCATGACATATTTGAAAATACCATTAGCTTCAATATCATGGAGGGTAAAGGTAAAGGCCCTCCCGTTGATCGTCGATTTGCTCGAGCGGGCCCAGTAACGTCTCCATTGGAGACTTTGTTGTTACTGTGTCTGGCATATTGAGCGGAGTTAAAAACACAAATCTTTATTTGTGGCTATACACAAACTACTCTTCTATTTGTGGCTACAGCAATGATAATTGCTTAAGGTACTAGTATTTTTCGTCTGGTCCCCAGAACAGGAAAAAATTACTGATGTTTTCATAATTTGACACTGAAAAAAATATCTTGCTCCTGAAAGAGCTGTTGCTTTCTCTGCTTAGTTTGTGACTATTTACTAACTGCTTTCTAGACCAGTAAAGAGCATCCTTTAGCTGCTCATTCTCCAATCTGAAAGAACAGCCTGGCTATCCGCATAAGGCCATCCCTGAAGCTACACACTGTAATTATCTAACTTGAACACAATGAAGACAAGACATCTGTTATTAACATGTGTTAAAGATCATCACATCAAGTTAAATAACATACCTTCCCACCTCACTGAAAACTGCCCGAAACAAGAGCAGTACTACGAAAATGAGGTAACAGTTAAGAGTCAGGCGAATTCATTAGCATAACTTCAAAGAGATAACTTAGATTTACAACTTTCCATCACACTGTTTTTTCCAAAATCTGGAAAAAAACCGGAGTGCCTGAGAAGAGATGACTGGTTAAAGAAACTTGGTACATCTACACAATGGAGTACTATGCAGCTGTTAGAAAAGATCAAGTCATTGAAGGCCAGCCACATGTGCTAGGTGAAAAGGAAGCTCAGATAGAGAAGAGAGCACCAAATAAAGGGTGTTGTGAAGACCCTCCCAGGGTAGGAGAGACATGCTAAAAGTAGTCTATAGACCAAACATGATTGCCACTCAATGCCTCTCTGGCAAAACACAGTACCCAAAAGAAGAGAGAGAGAACAAGGGGGAATGCCCTGCCACAGCGGCGGGGTGGGACGGGGGCGGGGATGGGGGGTGGGAAGGATGCTAGGACCCGTGGTGGGGGAGGATGGGCACTGGTGGAGGAATGGGTACTTGATCATTGTATAACTGAAACCCAAGCACAAAAATTTATAAGTCTATAAATGTACCTCATGGTGTTTCACTAATAAAAAAAATGATTAAATAAAAAAAATAAATAAAAATAAATTTAAAAAAAAGTCAGGACAGAAACATGAAGAAAAAAAAAAGAAAAGATCAAGTCATGAAATTTACATACAAGTGGTATTACATGGAAAGTATCATGCTAAGTGAAATGAGTCAGAAAGAGAGGGACAGACATAGAAAGATTCATCTGGGGAATATAAAGTAACTAACACCCAAGAATATCCGAGATAAGTACCAGGAGTTTCACTCCATGGCTTGGAGGCCAGCCGCACATACTAGGGGAAAAGACATCTCAAATAGAGAAGGGAGCACCAAATAAAGGGTGTTGGGAGGATCCTTCCAGGATGAGAGATGCATGCTGAAAGTAGATATAGACCGAACATGATTGCCACTCAATGCCTCATTTGCAAACCACAGCACCCTAAAGGAGAGAGAAAACAAAATGAAATGCCCTGCCACAGGGGTTGGGTGGCATGGGGGAATGGGGGTGGGTGGGATGGATACTGGGAACACTGGAAGTGGAGAATGGGCACTGGTGGAGGGATGGGTACTCAATCATTGTATAACTGAAACCCAAGCACAAAAAAGTTGTAAGTCTACATTTGTACCTCATGGTGTTTCACCAATAAAAAAATTATATGTGAGAAATGCATATATTTTGGCCAAAAGTAAAGAAAGAGTATGGGGAAATATTTTCTGCCATCGAGGTAGTGGGAGGGTGGGAAAGGGGATGTATACTGGTGACATTGGTGGTAGGGAATGTGCACTGGATAAGGGATAGATGTTTGATCATTGTGTGATTGTAACTCAAACATGAAAGCATGAAAGCTTGTAATTATATCTCACGGTGAATCAATAAAATTGAAAAAAAGGGAAAAATATTCTCTTGGCAAGGTAATTTAGACTTAAGGCAATAGATTGTTTAGTGTGGTACTGGATTAAAATATCATTGGGGGGACCGAAGAGGGAGTATGATAGGTAAGACACTTGTCTTGCATGCAGCTGACCTGGGTTCTATCTCTGACACTCAATATAGTCCCCTAAGCACCTCCAGGTATGATCCTCAAACATAGGACGAGGAGTAAGCCCTTAGCATAAGCATAACTTGGTATATGAGATATACATATACATACACACACAACACATGCATATTATGTGTTGTGATCATAGTCAGATCAATTATGTTACTTTAAATAGTTTACTTAACTTTCTAAATTCTTTGTGTATTGCACATGAAGATAGAAACCTACTTTTATTATAAGTACTAAATAACAAAGCATCTTAAAGTTTTTCACAAAAGTGTAGCATTCACTAAGTATTTAAAAGGCACCATACACTTTTTATTCAATAAAATAAAATTGTTCTTGGAATTTAGATGTAATACACAAAGACCATGATGAATCGTGCATTCCCCTACTTGGAAGAGGGTGGGAGAGTACAAAGTACCCACTTATACATCGATTGTTATAATAACTAGAATAAAATTGCCTGTGTTGTACTGGAGGATTCCCCCATCACATGCCAATGAAATTGGTAAAGAAACATTTCCCGTTTCCTTAATGTGAGAATTGCTGAAATGGATTTTCTTAAGTGAAAGATTTGTACTCCTAAATCCTTTTAAGTGTGTCCTAGTTCCCAGAAGACAGGTCGGAAATTGCTCTAAGGCACCAGACACACATTTTAAAGTGCAATATTCAGTGAACCCTTCAGAATCTCCTTAATAAGAACCCTTATGTTGACATGAGGCTAATATAGGTGATATATTGATTATAGCCCTGCTGAAATATGAACTTTTACTACCTAACCAAGTGACTTCAAAAAAGAAATGTGAACTTCCTGCCTGGAACAATTAGCAGATACATGAATTTGACTTGTCTCATTATCTCCCAGAATTGATATTAATAAAAATTATAGTGATATTTGAGTTTCTTTCTCTCTCCATCTCTCCCTCTCTACTTCTTTCTTCCTTCCTTCCTTCCTTCCTTTCTTTCTTTCTTTCTTTCTTTCTTTCTTTCTTTCTTTCTTTTTTTCTTTTTCCTTTTTTTCTTTTTTTCTGCCGAGTCAAAGTAAGTAAAGATGGAGTGGCAAAGATCAATAGACTAGTGCTGCCTGTGATTAATCAGAAAACAACTTACAGGAGCAATACTAATTAAAGTGGGGCCACAATTTAACCAAATAGGCTTCACCTAGGCTAGGAAAAATATGGAAAAAGAGGGGTACAATAAAGAAGGAATCTCTAATATCTTTAGACTACTATTGGCATACTGAGAGGATTTATAAGCTTAAAATGGTTTTCATTTACCACCACACATGTTTGTAGGATTCTTCCTTGAATTACCATTTGGTTGTGTTTATGTGACATGCTAATTTAATATCCTAAAGCCTGGGCAATTAGAAAAAGTGCCTGCCACTTAAAAGAGCAGCCATACAGGTGTGTGAAGGTAAGAGTATACTCTATTGAATATATGTCAAACCAAAAGTACTGTATGACAATATTACAGAAAGTGAATGAGATTTTGAAAAGATGGGCTTTACTTAAAACCATTGTCTTGTCATCTGCTTTCTGTAAGACCTTGAACATTACATAAGATCAATTTTTTCTCTTTTACCAATACTTGCAATGATGCTGTTGGGAACAAAAAAGGAGCAACTTGTTGAGATGACTCAGTGAGGCACTGAGCACAATCCTTACCACAGGATACAGTTCATGTTGTTGTTTTCTTTAATTAATTTATGCTTAGGTTCCCTTTTAATTAATTTTATCTATACTACTGTTCCCTAGTTACTAGAGAATAGACCTATTCCCTAACTTATTAATACAGGCCTTCTCAAAGGTTTTTTTGTTTGCTTTTGTGTTTTATAATACTTCTTGGAAGATTGTTAAGATGTTTGGCTAGCTAATATATCTAATTCTGCCTTCTTTGAGAGGTGTAGAGCAAAGAATACTTCATAATAATAGTAAGTCTATGTACATAGCATGCATAACTTATCTAGAACCTGTTAAGGAAAAATTCACTCAGCCTTTAGAGACTAGCTGTGATAACTGGGTTTTGATATCTTAAAATTGACAGATATAGAGTTGAAGTTGGACATTCATTTCATTCTCATCCCTCATTAGAGCTAAGTCTCCATGAGAGAGCTTCAGGTTACATTTCCCAGTCCAGCAGAGTGAAGTTGCAGTGTGTGTGTGTGTGGTGGGGGTGGGGGGGAGGGGATAGGGTGCTGTTCATTTTTTGTAGATTTATTCGTTTGTTTGTGATTCAAACATAAAAGTCTTTTTTGTTGTTTATTTGTGTTTTTTGTTTTGGGGCCACAACCTGCAGTGATCAGGACTTAGTCTTGGTCCTTTGCTCAGGGATCACTCATGGAGGATTTCTGAGATCATAGGTTGTACATAGGATCAAAGCCAGGTCTGCAGTGTGCAACCCAAGTGTACTACCTGCTCTACTGTTGCTTGGGAACAGAAAGGAAGATCTTTTAAATTATGGAATACACAGCTCTTCAAGGCATCAGCAAACACCTTCACAAAGACTGAAAAATCCACATGACTATGAAGGCAGGAGTCTGTGGCTAGATATTGAAACACAATAGGGCTAAAACCTAATCCCCTTACACTATTTGCATATATATCTGGAACCATCAAACCCTCCTTCATATTGTTAAAAAACTACTAGTTCAGATCCTGCAGAGGGAGATTTTGAAAAGTATATAGAAAGCGACAACTCCATATTTTAAAAGAAATTCAGGAAAGTGTATTGCCAGAGTAAGTCAAGGACAGCAGAAATTACCTGCAGGGATAAAGGAGAAGGCTATTGAATTCAGACAGAATATAGGTGTGGTCACAAGAGGAAACAAGTAGAATACTGCCATATGACTGATAGGTGAAATGATGTCATGTGTATATGATCCTTGAGTACCATCAGGAATGACCCTGAGCACAGGACCAGCAGTAATTCCTGAGCAATACAAGGTGTGGACCAACACCTCCCACAAAAAAAAAGAGAATCTAGATGTTTCTAAGGAATAACCAATTAATAATATTTTCCTGATTTAGACTTAAGGGGGTGATGTTGCAATACATATGATTTGGCAATTAGTTTTAGATTGGACAAGTTCTGAGAAAGAAGATGCTGACAACATATAATGAATCTGAATTCATGCATTTTTTAGGCAAATAAAGTCACTGCAGGTGAGCTGCATAGGCCTGGAATTCGTGTTCTTTATTGTAATATGTTTTCTGTTATTCTTATCCTATATATATCCTTGGCTCATTGATTTATACTTGATTCTCTCTAGGCTTTTTGGATTATACCACATGCAGCAATTCACAATACTGTTGTACTGATTCTTCATTTAATCTGATTATGTTTATCCCTGTAAACTTCTGTGGGCCAAATGGTCTCTTTAAAATTATTCTGACTTTAAATTCATAGTACCTTTCTTTTTTTCTAAACATCCTGTCAACACTCACTTCCTATAGTGAGAGAGAAATGTGAATTGCAGCACATAAGAACAGATCATGACAGAGCTACACTTTCAATAAAATGGCTTGTCAAAATAAGTGGAATCATTTTACCATTTCCTGTAATTCAATCAAATGATTTTCATGGTAGTTTTCTCATTTCAAAATCATTTGATAAAAATAAATATAAACGTAAAAGTAAAAGAATTGCACCATTTTATAAGGCTTCCCTAGAGTCACAAAACTTGTTCTTAATTTAAGTTTAATTGATTTAAAAATAACTATTACACCAAGACACACGTTTCGTGTCTTTTACAGTTCAGGTGCCTTATCAAGCCACACTGTGGTCATTTTATTTTATGGTTTCATGAAATTCCTTCTTCTTCCTATAGCAACTATTTCTCTAGTGCATTAGAACAATTTCTTTATTTTTTTTATTTATTGAATCACTGTGAGAACAGTCACAAAGCCTTTCAGTTTAAGTCTCGATCAACATACAATGATCAAACACCCATCCTTCACCAGTGCACATTTTCCGCCACCAAGAACCCCAGTATACCCCCCACCCATCCCCCGCCTGTGTGGCAGATTTCCACTTTACTCTCTCTCTCTCTCTACATAACGACAAAAGACCCAACAATATTATTTGGAATTTTCCCCAACATTCAGACCTTCCAAAAAGACATCATTAGATAATTTGTTTTCTATTGCTCATTATGAAGAGCATATGATGTCATGTGCCACAATAGTGGCCACGCAAATTTGGATTTTAGATATTTTAGTAATAAGCCAGAGAGATTACTGCCGAAAGCCCATAGGTTCTGAGATTGGTTTGTGTGCCTCTGGGATCATAGTCATTCAGAAGCTGTGGGAGGCATTTGAGGGTGGCAACCTGGGGCATTGTCATGGTGGGGAACAGGACCAATTCCACCCCCATCTCAAGAGGCCCCACGTGCCTTGTCAATGCAGTCTCATAACTGGCTGTTCATTAGGCTCTAAAAGATGCAGGCCACCATGCCGACTCCTTAAGGGGGAACAGATGGAGTGACAGACACCCTTCCCCTCCCAGAGTGGCATAGAACTGTAGTTAAATGCACAGTCCAGATGGATTTCGATCGGGCATTATATTTTGCTTAGATTTTCTCACCAACATTCAAGCCTATCTTTCAGGAACAAACCCTAGATCATTTACTTTCTCATTGATCACTTTGCATATCAGGAAATGTTGCAAGGCCGCATAAGTGACCACATGGTTCAGAAAATAGTCCTGGTACCCACATATGGATTCCATCTTGAGAAGGCAGGCAGGCAGCACCTACCCCATCTGGGATCTCCTGGTGATATTGGCTCTGTATGGGGCCCAGAGAATTCTTCAGGAGTTGTGGAGCCCGCCAGCTGGTTCTCTTGGCTGCTGTGTACTGTGAGATGGCGCTGGGGGCAGGTTGTGGGCGTGATTTTGAAGATCACAGGCTGTTGGGAGCCGGGACAGAGCTGCCTGGCCCGGCATCTCCACATGGTTTGGAAAATTGTCCTGTTACCTGCATACGGAGCCATGCTTGTAGAAGCTCATGGTCGCTGGGATTCCATCTGGAGAAGGCATAGAACAATGTCTAAAATGGAAAAGATGATAGTTCCAAAAATAAATGAATAAAGTATAAACTGTTTGCACACTGTAATTTAATCATGCATAATTTTTAATTCACTCTGATGAAACTGGGACTCTGCACCAGGCTGTTTTCACTCGGGGTGCCCCAGAGGGGGGTGGGCGAGAGCTCTCCCTACTCCAAGGGACCCAACCTTGGCAGCCAATCTCCACTACCTAACTGCTGCCATGCTCCAGGCCACTCTCTGTACTGTGTGGCCGCGACACATCATAATACACTTCTTACCCATTTTCCATAATTACCACATCATGTTTGATGTAGTTTATACAATATATATAAATATATGTATATATACACATATATATGTATATATGCCTCTCAGAGAGCCTGGCAAGCTATTGAGAGTATCCTGTCTGCACGGGCAGAGCCTGGGAAGCTCCCCATTGCATATCCTATATCCCAAAACCAGTAACTATAACAGGTCTCATTCCCCTGAGCCTGAAAGAGCCTCCAATAACTGGGAAAGACAGTAAGGAGAGGCTGCTAAAATCGCAGGCTGAGACAAATAGTGATGTTACTGGCGCCAGTTTGAGTAAATTGATGAACAACGGGATGACACTGATATCCTAGATTCACAGAATGTTGAGTAATGGTAATGTGTTTTGCTGGATATATTTAAGAACACTTAGTGAAAGAATTCCTTTCTTCTGGTTTGCAATCAGGTCCACTCCAAGATATTGTACTCTTGAGTTAGCAATATTTATTGATGTGGGGGTAGTGGATTTTTTATTTGTGTATGTCTGTGTGTGTGTCTAGTACATCTAGCCATCTAGCATATAACATCTAGCATAATTTGAGTTAAATGTACTAGTTAACTCGAAATTAAAAATCTGTGAGAGCTTGGTTTATAGATGTTCTGTCCATATGGAATACTAGCAGCAACTAAAAAAGCTGTCAGATTGTCTGAGGTTAATTTGTTTTCAGGCTTCTATGACTTTCTCTACCTCATCCGGTACTAGTTTGGAAGAACTTATAAGCATATTTAAAATTTCATTTATCATTATTATTATTATTACTATTATATTTGGGTTTGTGTCACATCTGATGGTGCTTAGTTCTTACTACCATTTTTACATTCAGTGACCACTCCTTACAGTGCTCCTGGAAACATGAGTGTGCTCGGAATTGAAGCCGGATCAGCTGCATACAAGGCAATCTTTAGACCTGTTGTAGTATTATTCCAGCCTAATTTCCCTCTTCTTATAAGGAACTTGAGTCATTCAAGTCTACAAGGATCAAATGTATTTACATCACTAAGGCTAATTTGACTATGCTATAAGTATGAATATGTGTATGTGTGTATATATGTGTGCACATGCATGATTGTGTAACTCACATTTTTTTAACATTAACAATGTGAATCCTAATTATTTTCTTTAGTACTCCATGGAAATATCTCAGGAAAATCCTATCTTTTGTCACCGAGTTGAAATAAACAGGTGAATTATCCCTCCATCTCCCCAGATAGAATATTCTTTGCATCCAATTCTTACATTGAATATATCTCTCTTTCAAACCAGTGTATTAAGCATTAGCAAATGATAAAAGTAAAGTAAAACATTCTCTGAGTTGATAGGAAAAATTAGTAATTCAGATCATAAAATATAAATAATAGAAGACAAACATTATTGAGAAGTATAATAGGAACAAAGACCATGAGCATATAATCCTTTTAGCAAATATACTATTGAGTACTTGAAGGGCAGTAGCTAAGATGCATCAGAATAAAAAAAATAATGAAACTTCAGTTGAAATGGGAAAATGACAAAGTTTCAGAATAAGAAGGGACAAAAAATAATCTAAACTGGAAAAACTCCTTGTCTGTGATGTATGAGTGAATATTTATAGAGAAGTGATAAACCAGATAAACTATAAAATATTTATATTCAAAGATGGTTTTGTATGGTATCTTCAAGGAAGAAAAATATAAGATAACATTTGTTTGCCCTTCCTCCCTGGCCCCTGGGAGTTTAGGTTTGTTGATTGGCCCCTAACCTGTCAATTACCTTTGTCTCCTGATCAAACTCTGATGTGAAAATATTGTTTTTCCCTTTTCTTTACTGTTCTTTTCTTGGTTAGCTATTTCAGAACAATTACTTTTTGTATGGACACAGGAAGATAGCTCAAAAGACAGGTCTGTGGCTTGGGAATTGATTGCCAAATAATATTACCTCTTGGACATATACTCTCTCGACTTAAGCCTCAGTTGCCCTTTCTTCCTAGATCCCCAAAAGCAGGGTTCCAAAGAGGGACTGGATGGACCCAGGGCAAGCAGTGAGCTAGCTACCCTGGCATCAAAATGGACCTGGCCAAAATGCCATAATGCTTAACTATAAGAGCTTGGTCATGGACAAATTGTGTCATGATCAAAAATGTAATAACTAGATTTGGGCCCTGTTGAAATTCGGAATGATTTATCTGGCCTTAGCATTGTAGTCTGTGTCTGTGGTGAGATGTCCCCAGGAAAGTCACCCTACAAGCCTAAAAGTGTTTATTATTGAGTCCATACAGAATGCTAAATATTAGGCAGTAGAATTAAAGATGTTAATTAAGTTGTAGGGCTAAGGAGAGAAGAAACACACCTCCAGGACTATTTTGCCCTTGTGGGCTGCAGGTGGTCAGGAGGACTGGAAAAATATGTTGATCACGCTTCCCATGGGAAGGTGTTCTTGGGGAGGCGTGGTGAGAGAGAAGGAAAAGAGTGGCTATAGGGAAAGAGAGAGAGAAGATTGAAAGGGAGGCACAGAGACAGAAGAGGATAGCTTATCAGGGGGATAGACACAGAGAGAGACAGAAGAAGGCATAGTGTAAGTGAGACAGAGAGTTTGAGGAAGACTCAGGAAGAGAGAGACAGAGACAGAGAGAAGAGACACGGAGTTAGAGCAGAAGGTTGTGAGTTAGAAGGCTGAGAAGAGAGTAAGAGTGGAGAGATTGGAGAGGAGTCACAAAGAGAGTTGTAGAGCTAGTTAGAGAGAGGGTTGGACAGAGGTGGGAGAGATGAGAGATAGAATAAAAGACAATTAATCAGTAACTAGCTTGACCCTCGTTCTTCCTTCATCCATCCAAGGCAACAGGTGATTTAAATGGGGAAGTGGTTCAAAAGCACCACCGAACATGGGCAGTGAGAGAGAGCTGCCCAGAGAGCCCGTGAACATCCTTTCATATATAATCCTGCCTCGCTCGCCCAGACGAAAGCAGAATACTCAGTTCTGGCCTGCGTGAGCCAGGGGAAAAAACAAAAGGAAAAAAAAAAGAAAAAGAAATTATACAGAACAGCAAGCATAGAAAGTGTCTAGAGTAGAAATAAGAGCCTCATAACTAAGGTTTACAGGTTTGGAGAGTCTTTCCTCTGGATACTTTCATATGAGATGTAAAAATAGATAATGTGAAAACATTTATTGAAATTTCTACAAGAAAATAGCTACTTACCTAATTTTCTGATTGGCTGTTGACATCTAATGAGGAAAAACATAATTATCTATTCTATTATGAATTTGAATTTGCAAGTAGAAGAGGTATTTACAGACACTTGCAATCTGAAGTTCTTGTGTTCAAAGCAATTATAATTATTATTGTTATTTTGCACTTATATGACTGTATTTATTTACAAAAGCTTTACAAGTGTGTTTGTATGTGTGATTTTTATTTGATTTCTCTTTCTACAGCCTGTGAAGTGCATCAGGGTTATTGGCCTTATTGTGTAGATTAAACATCTAAAGCAATTAAGATTTGAAGGAAGTTTCAATTTATTTTTGGCTTTGGAAGAACAGTTCACAGGTAATAAGAGGTCCATTTAAAAATACAAAGGGTGGTTTAGTGGAGATAGCAATAAAAGAAAAACAAATATATTTTGCTTCTAGTGAATTAAGATAAGCCCCATTTCACATTAAAGCATTTTTAAACCTTGAAGCTTCTTTTTCCATTAATCAAGAGAAAGTAATTCACCTGTTTAAAAGAGACTTTGATGCTAGCCAACTTGGGCTCAAATTCTAACTCTGCAACTTACTAGCTGTGAAGTTTAATAAAATTCTTAATATTCTTCAGTTTTAAATAATAAATAACAAATCATAAATAATAATATGTTCCTAATTGGTTTCTTACGAATATTAAAGCTTATTTGTTCAGTATCTAACAGGTGTGTGAAATAGTGTGAAGAAAGAATGAGTAGCATTTATTATTAGCATAATTGTCATTATTACCACATACTTATTCAAAAATTCAGTTCTACTTTTCCCATTAGAATAAAATGGGAAATTAAATATCCAACAAAATTACACTGGAGAGAAAATACAAAGATTTAGGCACCTGGATTGTTTGTGACTGCATCTGAAAAAATGGCTTAAATCCCTAGGGCTTGGGGTGATAGGACAGTGGATAGGGCACTTGCCTTAAAAATGGCAGACCTAAATTCTACCTGGATTAGATCTCTGGCACTGCATATTGGTCCTTGGTACCACCAGGAGTAATCACTCAGTACAGATCCTACAGTAAGTCCTGAGGACTGGACAAAATGTGGCCTAAAAACCAACAGAAGAACAACAAAAATTCCCATACCTCATTTGTTACCTCCAGACACTGCCAGGTGTGGCCTTTGACAAAGAGCCAGGAATGGTTCATAAACACAGAAAAAGGTGTAGCTCCTGAGCACTGATGGGTTATTCAAAGAACTCCATAATTTTTATGTGTTTAAAAACATTGTTTGTTTGTTTATTTGTCTCTTGTCTTTCAAATGGCAGGCCTGATTTTCTCTGAATCAGATCCCTGGCACTGTATATAGATCCTTAGTACTGCCAACTTGTCCCAGAACTTACTTTTGGTTCTGTGATCAGGGATCACTCCTGGAGTCCTCAGGGACCATATATAGTGTACATGATCTAACCTGTCATAAAGCAAGCACATTTTTTTCATTGATCTTCAACAAAATTTTAAAGATTACATAATTGGGGCCAAGAGTGTACCCAAATTATAGACTCTGTCTTATGTCCAGTAGAGCTTGGACCCTGTGAATTGCTGGAAGTAGGCCTTTAAATACAAAACAAAACATAATGGTACTGCCAATCACTCCAGCCTCTTTGGAGAACAATATGGGAATTCCTCAAAAAGCTGGAAATTGACCCAGCAATACCACTTTCATGTGACCCAGCAATACCACTTCTGGGAATATAAACCTGGGCCTCAAAAATACACAGCAGAATTGACATCTGCACTTGTATGTTCATTGTAGCACTGTTCACAATAGCCAGCATCTGGAAACAACCTGAGTGCCCACAAACAAACCACTAGTTAAAGAAACCATGGTACATCTGTACAATGGAATACTGTACAGCAGTTAGAAAAAAATGAAGTCATGAAATTAGCTTATAAATGTATGAAAATGAAATAAGTCAGAAGGAGAAGACTGGACTCATTTGTGGGATTGAAAAATTAAACAGAACCCCTGATCCGCGTGGGACGGGCACAGAGGCCCAGCTCTGGGCAACAAAGCTGAACGGCTCCAATTCCAACAGGTACAGCCCGCCCCCAAGGGCCTGGGTTCCTCTCTGGGCACGCGCAGCTAGAAACAGCCCCTAGACAGCCGGTTTTCAACCCCTGATCCGCGTGGGACAGGCACAGAGGCCCAGCTCTGGGCAACAAAGCTGAACGGCTCCAATTCCAACAGGTACAGCCCGCCCCCAAGGGCCTGGGTTCCTCTCTGGGCACGCGCAGCTAGAAACAGCCCCTAGACAGCCGGTTTTCAACCCCTGATCCGCGTGGGACGGGCACAGAGGCCCAGCTCTGGGCAACAAAGCTGAACGGCTCCAATTCCAACAGGTACAGCCCACCCCCAAGGGCCTGGGTTCCTCTCTGGGCACGCGCAGCTAGAAACAGCCCCTAGACAGCCGGTTTTCAAACCCTGATCCGCGTGGGACGGGCACAGAGGCCCAGCTCTGGGCAACAAAGCTGAATGGCTCCAATTCCAACAGGTACAGCCCGCCCGCAAGGGCCTGGGTCCCTCTCTGGGCACGCGCAGCTAGAAACAGCCCCTAGACAGCCGGTTTTCAACCCCTGATCTGCGTGGGACGGGCACAGAGGCCCAGCTCTGGGCAACAAAGCTGAACGGCTCCAATTCCAACAGGTACAGCCCGCCCCCAAGGGCCTGGGTTCCTCTCTGGGCACGCGCAGCTAGAAACAGCCCCTAGACAGCCGGTTTTCAACCACTGATCTGCGTGGGACGGGCACAGAGGCCCAGCTCTGGGCAACAAAGCTGAACGGCTCCAATTCCAACAGGTACAGCCCGCCCCCAAGGGCCTGGGTTCCTCTCTGGGCACGCGCAGCTAGAAACAGCCCCTAGACAGCCGGTTTTCAACCCCTGATCCGCGTGGGACGGGCACAGAGGCCCAGCTCTGGGCAACAAAGCTGAACGGCTCCAATTCCAAACAGGAGACATTCCCAACTCCTCGCCCAGTGCCAGGGACTCTTTCCGGAGCCGCGGCCGCTACTGCGGCCGCGAAATATTTTCCTGCTACATATGCCATAGGAACCATAAGCTAACTTCTTAGATGGAAACTTCTCTATTTTAGCTCAGCCACTAGAAACACAGTTGCCAATAACTCATAAGCCTATCTTAACTCACACTGCATATCAAGCAGAATAATAACACTGAATGTGAAGGACTAAACTACACCTCTCACAATGGTAAAGCAACGCAAAAGCCCACCAAACATTCATATTGAAGAGTCTAGCCCAGATGACACCAACAGTACTGTAGTGTTAGACAACTTCTCTGACAAGGAATTCAGAAGGGAGCTACTTAGGATGCTTAGGGAATTAAAAGAAACAATGGAAAGCAATGCCAATAGAAGACAAGAGGATCTGAAGGCAGAAATGAGGAAAATGCAATCAGAAATGTCAGACCTGAAAAATCTCGTAGGCGAATTGAAAAGCTCAGTGGAAGGCCTCAGCAGCAGAGTAAGAGCGGCTGAGAACAGAATCAGTGAGCTCGAAGATGAAGTTCAGAGACTCTCCAGAAAAGAGCAGAAAATGGAAAAGAGACTCACAATTCGGGAACAGATGGCAAGAGAAGATCGTGATGAAGCCAAGAGGGGTAACATAAGAATTATTGGAGTCCCAGAGGGACAGGAAGAAAACCTCGATGAAGAAGAAACTGTCAAAGATATCATTGCTACAACATTTCCAGAGCTGAAGAAAACTTGTGACCACGTTCAGGAGGCCTGAAGGGTACCAGCTAGAAGAAATCTGAATAAAAATACCCCAAGACACATTCTGATCAAAATGACCAAAACCTTAGACAGAGACAAAATTCTGAAAGCAGCAAGATCGAAGAAAGAAATCTCTTACAAAGGAGCATCCTTAAAATTCAGAGCTGATTTTTCTGATGAAACCCTCATGGCCCGAAAACAGTGGTGGGACATAGTAAAAAAACTCAATGAAATAAATGCCTCCCCCAAAATACTTTTCCCAGCAAGACTCTCATTCATAATAGAAGGGACAACACACAGTTTCACAGACAAACAACAGCTCAGGAACTTCATAGACTCAAAACCATGGTTACAAGAACAACTAAATGGGCTACTTTAAGGCAAGAAAGGCCCCTCAAATACACCAAATTTTAACATAACAATGGGACAAAATCCCATAACAATAATCTCTCTCAATATCAATGGGCTAAACCCACCAATTAAAAGACATAGAGTGGCAGGATGGATTAGAAAATTGAACCCAACATTTTGCTGCCTGCAAGAAACGCATCTCATTAGTCAAAGCAAACACAGACTCAGAGTCAGAGGCTGGAAAACAATCCTACAGGCAAACAGCTCCCATAAAAAAGCTGGGGTAGCCATCCTTATATCAGACCACATCGATTTCAGAGTGAGGAAGGTCATAAGAGACAGTGAAGGCCATTTCTTATTGATCAGAGGATCTGTACAACAGGAAGAACTTACAATAATAAATGTATATGCACCTAATGAGAGACCAGCAAAGTACTTAAAACAACTACTCATAGATTTGGAAAAACACATCAATAGCAGCACAATACTAGTGGGAGACTTCAACACTGCTTTGTCACCTCTTGATAGATCAACCAGACTCAAGCTTAGCAAGGACATACTTCATTTGAGGGAAACAATGGAAGAAAGGGACTTAGTAGATATATACAGGACACTTCATCTACAAAAAGCTGAATACACATTCTTCTCAAGCGTACATGGAACATTCTCCAAGATAGACCACATGCTGAGCCACAAAACATGCCTCCATAAAATTAAGAAGGTAGAGATTGTATCAACAATCTTCTCAGACCATAATGCGCTTAAATTAGAGGTAAATCACACACAAAAACAGAAAACTAAATCAAACACCTGGAAATTAAACAGTGCACTATTGAACAACGAGTGGATTAGACAGGAAATCAAAGAGGAAATCAAAAGATTCCTAGAAACGAATGAAAATGAGAACATGAGTTACCAAAACTTATGGGACACAGCAAAGGCTGTGTTAAGAGGAAAGTTTATAGCTCTACAAGCATTCCTCAGGAAGGAGGAGCGAGCACACATAAGTAACCTAACCTCACAGCTTAAGAGCTTGGAGAAGGACCAAAAAAAGGAGCACAACCCGAACAGGAGAAAGGAAATAATAAAACTCAGAGCAGAGATTAACGAGATGGAAACCCAAAAAACAATCCGAAAGATCAATGAAACCAAGAGCTGGTTCTTAGAGAAAATTAACAAGATCGATAAGCCTCTAGCAAAACTCACAAAGAAAGGGAGAGAGAAAACCCTAATAAACAGAATCAGAAATGAAAAGGGGGTCATTACAACAGAAACCACAGAAATTCAGAGGATCCTCAGGGAGTACTTTGAGAAGCTTTATGCCAGGGAACATCAAAACCTCGAGGAAATGGATAAACTCCTAGACTCCTACAGACTCCCAAGGCTGAACCAAGAAGACCTAGAATACCTGAACAGACCTATCACCATCAAGGAAATTGAAATGGTAATAAAAAGTCTCCCCAAGCACAAAAGTCCTGGCCCGGATGGATTCACTAGTGAATTCTTCCAAATCTTTAAAGAGGACTTACTCCCAATGCTCTTTAAGCTTTTCCACGAAATTGAAATATCAAAAACACTTCCAAACAGTTTCTACGAAGCAAATATCACACTGATAGCAAAATCAGACAGAGATACCACAAAGAAAGAGAATTACAGGCCGATATCCCTGATGAACACAGATGCAAAGATCCTCAACAAACTACTAGCAAATAGAATCCAACTACTCATCAAAAAGATCATACACCATGACCAAGTAGGATTCATCCCAGGGATGCAAGGATGGTTTAACATTCGGAAATCAATCAACATAATCCACCATATCAACAAAAGAAAAGATAAAAAGCATATGATCATATCAATAGATGCAGAGAAAGCATTTGATAAGATCCAGCACCCCTTTATGATGAAAACCCTAGCCAAAATGGGTATAGAGTGGACCTTCCTCAACATAATTAAAGCCATCTACCACAAGCCTACAGCAAGCATCATCCTCAATGGGGAAAAACTGAGAGCCTTCCCTCTAAGATCAGGGACGAGACAGGGATGCCCACTCTCTCCACTGCTGTTCAATATAGTACTGGAAGTACTTGCAATAGCGATTAGGCAGGAAAAAGATATTAAGGGCATTCAGGTAGGAAAGGAAGAAATCAAGCTCTCACTATTCGCAGATGATATGATACTCTACTTAGAGAACCCAATAACTTCCACCAAAAAACTCCTAGAAACAATAGACTCGTATAGTAAAGTTGCAGGTTATAAAATCAATACCCAAAAGTCCATGGCTTTCCTATACGCAAACAGTGAGAGAGAAGAAAGCAACATGAAAAAAACAATCCCATTCACAATTGTGCCCCAGAAAGTCAAGTACCTAGGAATCAGCTTAACTAAGGAAGTAAATGACCTGTACAAAGAAAACTACAAAACGCTACTTCAGGAAATAAAAGAGGATATGAGGAAATGGAAAGATATCCCCTGCTCATGGGTCGGGAGACTTAACATTGTCAAAATGGCAATACTACCGAAAGCATTGTATAAATTCAATGCAATCCCTATAAGGATACCCATGACATTCTTCAAAGAAATGGAGCAAATACTCTTGAAATTTATATGGAACAATAAGCCCCCACGAATAGCTAAAGCAATTCTTGGGAAAAAGAAAATGGGAGGAATCAACCTCCCGAACTTCAAACTGTACTACAAAGCAGTAATAATTAAAACAGCATGGTACTGAAACAAAGGCAGAACTGCAGACCAATGGAACAGGGTTGAATACACTGACATCTCTCCTCAATCATATGCTCATCTAATCTTTGATAAAGGTGCAAGTAATGTGAAGTGGAGTAAGGAAAGCCTCGTTAATAAATTGTGTTGGCATCACTGGTCGGCTACATGCAAAAAAATAGGCTCAGAACTCTGCCTAACACCATGTACAAAAGTAAGATCAAAATGGATTAAAGACCTCAACATCAGACCAGAAACCATAAGGTACATTGAAGATAAAGTTGGCAAAACCCTCCATGACATTGAAGCTAATGGTATCTTCAAAGATGCCACGCCACTGGCCGAGCAAGTGAAAACAGAGATAGATAAATGGGACTATCTTAAACTAAGAAGCTTCTGCACCTCCAAAGAAACAGTGACCAAAATACAAAGACAGTCTACAGAATGGGAAAGGATATTCACCGAATACACATCTGACAAGGGGTTGATATCCAGGATATACAAAATACTGGTTAAACTCCACAAGAAGAAAACATCCAACCCCATCCAAAAATGGGGCAATGAAATGAACAGAAACTTTCTCAAAGAAGAAATCCGAATGGCAAAAAAGCACATGAGAAAATGCTCTACATCATTAATCATCAGGGAGATGCAGATCAAAACCACAATGAGATACCATCTCACACCTCAGAGACTGGCCCACATCCAAAAGAACAAAAGCAACCGATGCTGGCGTGGATGTGGCGAGAAAGGGACACTCCTTCACTGTTGGTGGGAATGTCCACTGGTTCAGCCCTTCTGGAAAACAGTATGGACGATTCTCAAAAAATTAGAAATTGAGCTCCCATTTGACCCAGCAATACCACTCCTGGGAATATATCCCAGAGAGGCAAAAATGTATAGTCGAAGTGACATCTGCACTTGTTTGTTCATTGCAGCACTCTTTACAATAGCCAGAAACTGGAAGAAACCTGAATGCCCAAGAACAGATGACTGGTTAAAGAAACTTTGGTACATCTACACAATAGAGTACTATGTAGCTCTTAGAAAAGATGAAGTCATGAAATTTACATACAAGTGGTACAATATGGAAAGTATCATGCTAAGCGAAATGAGTCAGAAAGAGAGGGATAGACATAGAAAGATTGCATTCATCTGGGGGATATAAAGTAACAAAGTATGAGATCAATACCCAAGAATAGCTGAGATCAGCACCAGGAGGATTACTCCATAACTTAGAGGCCAGCCGGGTATCCTAGAGGAAAGGGCTGTTCAGATAGAGAAGGGAGCACCAAGTAAAGGATGTTTGGAGGATCCTCCCAGGAGGGGAGATGCATGTCGAAAGTAGACTATGGACTGAACATGTTTGCCACTCAATGCCTCTTTTGCAGACCACAACACCCAAAAGGAGAGAGAGAACACAGGGGATTGCCCTGCCACAGAGACAGGGGGGATGGGGGGATGGGGGTGGGAGGGATATTATCCATGGTGGTGGAAAATGGGCACTGGTGGAGGGATGGGTATCTGATCATTGTATAATTGAAACCAAAGCACAAAAAATTGTAAATCTACAACTTTAAAAAAAATAAAATAAAATAAAGGGAAAAAAATAAAAAAAATTCCCTTACAAAGTTAAAAAAAAAAAAGAAAAATTAAACAAACCATAGTAAGTGAATAACAGCCAAGAGCAGGAGAAACAAGGGTTAGGACTAATGGTCCATTGTTGAATGCCTGCTTCAAGGGCTGGAGTAGAGGATAGTTCAGACTGAGAAGGGGCCATTGTGATAATAATGGTTTCAAGGGATTGCTCTGTATTGGAGATGTATGTTGAAAGTGGGCAAATGACCAAACATGATGACGTTTCAGTATCTGTACTAAAAACAATAATGCAGAAAAGGAGAGGTGGAGGAGGAGGAGGAAGAGGAGGAGGAAGAAGATGAGGAGGAAAAGGAAAAGGAGGAGGAGGAGGAAGATGAGGAAGAGAAGGAGGAGGAAGTGAAGGAGGACGAGGAGGAGGAGAAGAAGAAGAAGAAGAAGAAGAAGAAGAAGAAGAAGAAGAAGAAGGAGAAGGAGAAGGAGAAGGAGAAGGAGAAGGAGAAGGAGAAGGAGAAGGAGAAGGAGAAGGAGAAGGAGAGGGAGAGGGAGAGGGAGAGGGAGAGGGAGAGGGAGAGGGAGAGGGAGAGGGAGAGGGAGAGGGAGAGGGAGAGGGAGAGGGAGAGGGAGAGGGAGAGGGAGAGGGAGGGGGAGGGGGAGAGGGAGAGGGAGAAGGAGAAGGGGAAGAGGAAGAGGAAGAGAAAGAAGAAGAAGAGGAAGAGGAATAAGAAGAAAAGAAGGAGGAGAAAAGAGAAGAAGAAGAAGAAGAAGAAGAAGAAGAAGAAGAAGAAGAAGAAGAAGAAGAAGAAGAAGAAGAAGAAGAAGAAGAAGAAGAAGAAGAAGAAAAGGAGGAGGAGGAAGAAGAGTAAGAAGAAAAGGAAGAGGAAGAAGAATGTCTTCCATAGAGGCAGGCTGTGGTGGGGGTGGTGTGCACATAGAGGGAGGGAAACTGGGGGTATTGGTGGTGAGAAATGTACACTGGTGGGGAGATAAGTGTTGGAACATTGTATGACTGAAAATCATAAAAAGCTTTGTTAGTGTATCTCACAGTGACACTGTGATTTAATTTAAAAAACATAAAAATCATATAAAATTCTTTCACTTTAAGATTTGTTGTAACATCCAAAACATCTTAATAGTATAAGTACCGTTCTAGACATTACTCACAAAAGAGTAGAATTCCTATATAACCCAGCTATTTTACTCCTTCCCATCTGCTCCAAAACAAATAAAAAATTAATTAGAAAATATATATGCATGCTTATATTCATAGGCACTGTAAGAACAATACCAAGATATGGAAGCAACCCAAATGTCCAACTACATATCAATGGATAAGGAAGTTGTGGTGTATATATACAGTACAATACAACATAGTCAAAATAAAAAAATAAAGTCAGTTCTTGGCAACTTGGAGTAATTAGAAAGTATTATGGTGATCAAAATAAGCTAAAGAAGGGCAGGTACAGGCTGATCTCATTTATTTGCAGGATAAGACATCAAATCAAAGGTATGGAGACACAAATCAAGGCAACAAATTATATCAACTGATAATAAACCTTGGATACTAGAATACATACTTGAGATAATGAGGTTGACAAGGAGCTTTAGAACAAAATGACTGGCTTGACTGAAAGTATATTGGAAACATTAGTGGAGGCTCTGGAGTATACCAGAATTGGCAATTAACAGAGACAGTGGTGGGTGAGGAGGAAGGAAGCTTGAATCAGAGGAGATGACACAGCATGGGTGGGAGGTTCATGGTTACTTACGGGGTCAGTAGCCGGAAGTGCTCATGTCCATTATACCATAAATGGGACTACTTTTGAACAATAAAAATTTAATTATTACTTTAAAAAGGAGACACTAAAACCCAGTTTCATATGTCACTGCTTTTAGTTATGGTTACCTGGTAAAATACTTTTTAGTGTCTATTTCCACTCAACATTACTCTACTTAATTTCTGAAATTATGATAGATTTAATATGGCAAGTGAAGGTCACAACAATATTATTCATAAAAGATAAAAATCAATATTAAAGCATTAAATCCATTAAATCAATGAGATATATACAAAGTTTCCAATTTTAGCTCCATATATTTCACAAGTTTTAATACTTTGGTGATGTTTCTTGGGTGATGGTGTTATAATAATTGGAAAAATTAATGATCATATTTGCACCTGAACCTATTATATTTAATTTTACTGTGACAATTGAGAGCAAATTGTATTGACAGGCCTCTCTTAAATGTAATTATGCAAAAAAGTACCATCAAAAATCAATTAATGTTGGATATCGCATTTCATTTTATGGATTTCCAAAACTCAGGTAAACATTTACCCAGAGGACAGGAATAGTGGCACTAACATACAGTGATTTCTTGCATGTTCATATTTATTTTGAAGGGTAAAAAGGTTGTGAAGATTTGAAAACTGCTTACGGAGCATTAATGCCATAGAATCATTGGTTATAACTGTTTGTTTCTGTATGTGTGATTGATTTAATTATTAATTGAATTTATTAAATTTTAGTCAATATTTACATTGGTACATAGGTATGTTTTTACTCATACAAATTGGTTGAAACTAAGGAATATATGCATTCTTATAAAATTTTTTCTTTTTTAACATGATAACAACTACACATAGCTTGGATATTTTGAAAAATCAAATGCCTAGTCTAAGTACATATGAAAATGCTGCCAAATAAGACATAGTTTTTCATTAGTAATGCACACAAACATCCCATTATAAGTAAAGAGACTATGTGATTGGATTAGTGTTGCTGAATATATGTCTGAAACTCAACTATGAATAACTTCGTAAATCATATTATCTCAATAAACCCCCCCCCCACACACACACACAATTTTATACCATGAAAGTCCAAAACAATGCAACAACAATCCCAAGGAAAAAAATAAAATGAATGAGCAGTGTGTATATATTTTGTGTTAGTTAAGGTTATGAAAGTCTATCTCAGGGTTTCAAATTTCTTGTTAGTAAATTCTGATAAATTTTATTTACTGCAACACTACTCATGTTTCTATTAATATACTGAATTTTAAATATATATATATATATATATATATATATATTTGGGGGCTGGAGCAATAGCACAGCGGGTAGAGCGTTTGCCTTGCATGCGGCCAACCCGGATTTGATTCCCTGTATCCCATATGGTCCCCTGAGCACCGCCAGGGGTAATTCCTGAGCTCAGAACCAGGAGTAACCACTGTGCATCGCCAGGTGGACACAAAAAGCAAAAAAAAAAAATTATATATATATATTAATTAATATATTTTTTAATTTATGAATTCATCGTGAATTAAGAATTATTAATGGCTAAGGTTATGGTGTATAATTATTGAATACCATTGCTTTATACCAGTGTACCATTCCTCCAACAAATTGATTATTTATTGTTTGATTTTTTTGGTGTTTGGGCCACGTCTGATAGTTTTCAGGCCTTACACTCACTCTGTACTCAGGGATCACTCCTGATCAGTCTGAAGGGACCATATGGGATTACTTAAATAGAACCTCGATAGGCTGCAGTCAGGTGAATGACACAAAATAGGCATATAACACATGATATTTCATATTCGTTTTTTTAAAAACAAAAAAGCCATTTTAATTCTATCTTTACTATTAGATACAATTTTTTATTTCTATTCTCTTAAGCATTTCTGAAGTTGCATGAGTCATTCAAAGCTACATGACTCATCTCCCTTATATCTTTTCTCAAATTAAACATCTAACATGAATAATCAAACATCCTACAATGTCCACTATCTAAAAAGAAAAGAAAATAGAAGGAAAAAAGTCTACTCTAAATTGGCAGTCCCATTTTTCTGACTTTTAAATAACTAATAGAAAGGAAATTTTTATTAATGCATAGGTTTATATTGTTTTCAATTTATTTTATTGCTGAAATTGAAAGTAAATCTATCTTAATATGTCTGCTGATCTTAGTTCTTGTGAACTAAAATTCAAGTTCTACTTCAAGTCAGAAATATTTTATAAGTCATTTAATTAACTGTTCCCTTACCCATTATGCCACTCCTTTTGGTATCTTTTCATAATTGTTTGGACATAGGAGTTAGCATGCGAATATAACAACTAGTATATATCAATTAATTCATCTTCTTTTATTTTACTAGGTTCTGGGGTCAAGGGCTTATAAAGGATCCATTGAAATTACTGAATCTCCACTGAAAGGTAAGTTACACTGTAGCCTTTATTATTATTATTATTAAATTATTGGACCAGAGTGATAGCATAGCAGGTAAGGCATTTGCCTTGCACGCGGCCAACCCGGGTTTGATTCCTCCACCCTTCTCAGAGAGCCTGGCAAGGTACTAAGAGTATTCCGTTCACATAGCAAAACCTGGCAAGCTAACCATGACGTATTTGATATACCAAAAACAGTAACAAGTCTCACAAAGGAGACGTTATTGGTGCCCACTCAAGAAAATTGATGAACAATGGGAGGACAGTGCTACAGTGCTATTAAATTATTATTTTATAAAATGTAGTTTATTATTACAGCTCTAGAAAAAATAATTAAAACTGCTAAGGTGAGATGTGTAGGTTGGAAAATAAAATGAGGATAGAAATTACAATGTCATATTTATCAGATAGAACAATTCTGATTTCACGGCTTCAGTGGAAGATTTGGCCATACCCACTTTCAGCAGACTATGCTGGCAAGAGAACTTGTGTAACTTGGAACCAAAAAGAACCAGTCTTTTCAGCTTGGGAAATACCAAACAGTAATATTTCTCCTAATTAGTAGGTTCTGTTTACCTCTCATTGATAGTTTTAAATAGTGTTTTATTTATTAATTGCATTTTGTTATTGCAATACTAAATATTATTGCTTTAATCAAAGTGATGAGAATATCAAGTGTATATATAAGAGCCATGATACAACATCTCACTGAGGATTCAGTGTTGCTGCAGTAGACTCTCAAAAATATAAAATGTAACTACTTTTAAATTCCTGTTGTAATAGACAGGGTGTCTATTTTTATCTCAGTTTACCATTTACATAAACATAAAAAACATTTTCAGTGCTACAGAAATTGTACAAAACAATTTTTATGTAACAGTCATATGTCAAATTAGCATATCACTCTTTAATTTTGAAAATGTTTTTATGTTTGTAGTTTATTACTGTTAACTCAGAATATACAATAAAATTATTTTTAAAATGCAATTTATCATCCTCTTTACAACTGAAAAAAATGTTTCCTATTGACATGGGCTTGATACCCAACACAAAAAAGCCCAAAAATGATATATTTTCTTTGATGTTTTAAAAACTTAGAATCAATGCCATATAAATTAATGAATGGCTTTTTTATGTACTAATGAAGATCTCTAAGTTTTTAATGGCCTTAAGAATTCAAATTATAAAATACTTAGAAGAATATGGGCTTGTCCTAATATATATTACCAAAATAATGCAAACTGTGTTTTTAAGCATGCCGCAGAGATGTCTCCAGACCCCGCGCCAGGCTGATTTCACCTAAGCACCTCAGAGAGGAGTAGGCATACTCCCTCTACTTGCCCCATGTGAACCCCAGCAGCTGCAATTCTCCAGAATCCAGTTGAAAAACCAAGGTATGCTTGACCAGAGACTGAAAACGCCACATCTTGAGGGGTCAGGACTGGGTCGTCCCTGCCCATCTCCTCACCTTCCAAGAATCCTGGCTGTCACACCCATATACTGCCTCCAGGTGCCATTTAAGTGCATTAACTGCCATGATCCAGAAACTCCAAATAAATCTTAGAAGAGAGCAGCACGCTGCCGAGATGTCTCCGGACTCCAGTTATTTAAAATTTAACAATTACAGGGACACACTGCTGCTTTTGTGGCCACTCAACATTTTGTACAATTCATAACAAGCAATAAAAAATAAAATTATTTGCCATCTACCTGTGGGCAACCTTGAGTGGTGTTTGGAAAATTAATAAAATGGTGGTGGGAAGGTGTAACGGTGGCGGGACTGATGGTGTAAAATTAAATGTAATCAATCATTATGAACGACTTTATTAAAATAAAATAAAATTGAAAAATTAAAAAAAAAAACAAATATACTTAGGTAAAAGTGGAATGCTTAAAAATAAATCCAATAAACGGGAGCCAGAGAGATAGCTTAGTGGGTAAGGCACTTGCCTTACATGTGTCCAATCCCAATTAGATTGGGGAACTGCACATGCTCACCAACAGAAATTGTCCCTGAGCATTGTCAGTGTGGGCTGGGGGAGTCTGATATAGTTATATGTTACCTTTATTATTATTCTATTTGAATAAATTAAGGATTAAAATACTTTTATTCTTTATACTATTAAAAATGGTCCACAGGAAACAGAGATAATAGAAGCTGTGTTGAATCTCTGATACCAAATCCAGTTTCCTAAGACATTCCAGGAGTGATCTCTGAGCAAAGAGTCAAAAGTTAGCCCTGAGTAATTGGAGGTGTGACCCCAAAATCAAAACAACAAACAACCAAAAACCAATGAGCTAAATACACTTTGCATGATTATTAGTAACCCATATGTGTAAATGTCTAACATATTCTCTATATAAAGTCTTGACTTGTTTAAAAACTGTTTAATGAGCTCTTAAACATATAGTACTATTTAAAAAAGTGATCATTCTACTTTTATTTATCTTATGAGTATTGGTTCTCATTGTTTTGAGCTTGAATGTCCTGTTTGGCTAGGGCTTCGATGATCGCTTCAGTCTCAACAGAATCAAAGGCCTTTAAATCAATGAACGTTAGACAGAGCAGCATCTTAAATTCCCAAGAAACCTCAATGAGCTTGGGTATCGTATAGATATGGTCGATCATTCGGAATCCAGTTTGTTCACATGGTTGTCCTTCATCTAGTGTTCTGCTAATCCTATTCAGGATGGCTCGACTGAACAGTTTGCAGATGACAGACAATAGGCAGATTGGGCGATAGTTGCCAATGTCGTGGATGTCGCCCTTCTTGTAGAGTAGTACAGTCCTGCTGGTTTTCCATTGGGTCAGAAACTTGCATTCAGACAGGTAGCATGCGAAGAGCCGTGCCAGTTTATTGATGAGTACTGACGGCAGGTTCTTCAGGTGTTTGGATCTGACTCTGTCTGGGCCAGGTGCTGTTTGCTTCTTTACCGACAAAATTTTGTGTTGGATTTCGAAAAGGAGAACATTGGGAATGACATATCCATCCTGTGGAATTTGGTATGTGGGTAGGTGGACGTGGCTATTGAAGAGATCCAAGTAGAAGTCATGGATAATCTTCTCCATTGCCCTTCTGGAAGATGGGATAGATCCGTCAGGATGTCAGAGGGAAGTCATCTTGGTCTTGTAGTTGGCGAACGACAGGCGGGCGTTGCAAATGCTTTTCCCAGCTTCTGTCGCATCTGCCAGCACTGCTGCTCTTCTCTAAGAGTATTTACTTTTAGTAAAAAATAAAACATCATATTTAACAGAGATGTTTTAAATTGCATAAATGTAATTCATCCATTAATTAAAAATACAATTATATGATATGCTGTAAAATTATTGAAATTTTTCCAAACACTTAGATAAGTTTATGAATAAAAATAAACTCAAATGTTATCAGAATGCAATGATTGTATCAGAATTTCTTTGAGACTTCTAGAAACTAAATTTTATGCATAACTGACTCCTTATAGGAACCATGAATGAAATACCTGGATATTTTCACACTGTATGATTCAGTAATCACATTTTTATATTTATATATATATAAATATATATAAATATATATAAATAATTATAGATGTATTAAAATATAAATATGAAGTTTGGAGAGATAATACAGATGATAGAACACTTGTATTGCACACAGTGAAAACACATTCAATCCATAGCATCCTATATGGTCCACCAAAACACTCCAGGAGTTGTCCCTGAGCTCAAATACACAAGTGATCCAGACAGCCGTCAGATTTGATTAAAAAAAAAGAAACAAAACAAACAAAAAAATATAAATATACATCTGAACTTAAGAAAATAGTATCTTGAAAAAATTCTTAATTTTAGCAGAAAATAGACTATATAAAATATGTATAGATATAAGCATGTTTATATTGCTAAATTTCAGTAAAATGTCATATTCATTGTCATGTTCAAACCTTTTTGATAAATTTTTACACTAATGAAGGCCACAAATACATTTCTTATGACACAATAAAGTGATAGAACTATAGAAGAGTAAACTCATTGAATAGTTAGTGTCAACATTTTAATTAAGAGTTATTAAGAGTTATTACCTCTCAAGGTAAACTAAGGGCAAGCTCCAACAATCTCCCAAAATTTACCTCAAAATATTCATATCAGTTTGTACTTCCAGCAGCTATTGCTCTAGACAAGCAGATTATGTCCTGAATTTGCCTACAATTATAGATGTACGGATACTTATTTAACCCAAATGATACAGTTTTCTCGGGTTGGAGCGATAGCACAGCAGGTAGTGTGTTTGCCTTGCAAGCAGCCAATATAGCTGACCGGAGTTCGATTCCTCCACCCCTCTCAGAGAGCCAGCAAGCTACCGAGAGTATCTCACCTACAGGACAAAGCCTCACAAGCTGCCTGTGATGTATTCGATATTCCAAACACAGTAACAAGTCTCACAATGTTACTGGGCCCGCTAGAGCAAATTGATGAACAACGGAAGGACAGTGACAGTGACAGTTTTCTCATAGTCGCAAGACATGTAGTTGATTTTTAGTTTGTTTTATCTTATAAGTCTGAATAAAGTGAATATTTCTAAGCTCTTTGCACATTGGAACTGAAACTGGAAGTTTTCAAAACTCACAAATACCTTATTAAAAATAGAAAAAATTCAATAAGATATGTTGTTTTGAGGAAATTTAGATTATTGGTGGATTTATATACTTATATATAGGTGGTAACTAAAGCAATAGTATGGATGAGGCACTGTTAGGCAAAACTGCTAAAATAGAAACAAAAATAACAATAACACCATGCAAGAAAACACTTTTAATAGTCAAGTAGAAGAAAAACCAGCAGGTCTGTTTGTGTACCAGCTGTGTGAAAAGGAAATGCAGAGTATTGTGTACTATAAAAGAAAATGTTTCTAAGTGAGACATATTATGCATTTGGTACTATTGAAATGTTTTAGCGGTATATAGAATCCAAGCTAGTTTTAAATAGTAAATGAATCAGTGAGAACGATTAACTGATACAATTATTGAAACAGAAAATATTTTAAATACTATAAATACTTTATACCTTCAAATATTTTGAAAGCATATAATGACAAAGAAAAAAGTTGATGATATAGAAGAGAAAGACATTAGTGGCAATTTTGGTGGCTGTGGATATTGATAAGAATGCTTATAAAGTTAAGGCCATTAAATCAGAGATTATAAGTGAATAGTCAAAAGTTTTAGCAGATATTATTTCTGGTAGGCTTCCTGAAAATATTTTTTTTGTTTGGGAGTGTAGGGTGATAGCCACAGCTAGCCATTCTCATGATTTTCTCCTGGCTCTCTATGCAGGGACCATTCCCAGTGCTCAGGGGATTTGATGCAGTCAAAAAAACAGGGTCAGCTATATACAAGGCAAGGCTTTATCCCCTGTACTATCTCTACTAATCTTAATACTTTTTCTTAAACATTTTTCACCAAATTATCTGGCACTGATGAATATGCTAGCACACAGTTAAAAGGAAAGCATGATAAAAGTAAAAATAAAACACATAATAACCAAAAAAAAAGCTAATCTCTAACTGTTATCTCACTTGAAATTGCATGAAAGATAGTATAACTTCCTACTTTCATGTACTTAACACTCTAGGGGAAATCTTGAGATACATAGACAATTTCAATATAATCTAATAAAGAGAAATAGAGTTTTACATTTGAGGCATAGAAAACAACCTAATTATTAAATCAAGGCAAATATGCCAAAATATCTGTGTCATACATGAAAAAAGTTAGTAAAGTCATTTTGTTTGGTAGTACTTATTTTGGTGAAACTTCCATATTTTTATAGACTTTCAAAAAATTGAACTTTTATATCTCACCTAGTCTACTGATTTCTTCCATAGCCATCTAACTAAAAAAAATATTCAAGTCCTATAAAGAAACTTCTTCATCTATTATTAATTAAATAAATGGCTGCTGAAAAATAGGTCTTATTCAAAGTTCTGAACTCACTTAATCATTTACTTATAAGCTCTGTTTGCCTACTTTCTCATTCAACTCAAGTTCAAATATTTATAGCTTAGCCAAAAAAAAAGTTATAGGACCATGAGATGAGCCACCTAAAAGGAAAAATAACTAAGATGGCAGGGAAATATATATATATAAATAGATATATAAATAGATATATATATAAATATATATATGGATTGCATATAACCAATTCAGCAAAATGAAACAAAACATGTGACCAAAGGATTCCATAAGTAGTTCCAAGAAGGGAAGTATGTTGCAGTAACCAGCGAACAGCTCTCAGTTTTGGGCTGGTAAGAGTACTGAAGGTCAAACAATTGCTTCCTTTTTGCAGCTGTTTTGGTTGTAACTCCGGTTCAGTTCTCATCGCCATATGTGTATGTCCTCCTGTGCACACCTAGGGGTCCCTCTTCTGAACAGAGTCAAAAGTAGACACTAAGCACTTCTCGTATGGCCTAACAATCCTGGAGAGAGAGAGAGAGAGAGAGAGAGAGAGAGAGAGAGAGAGAGAGAGAGAGAGAGAGAGAGAGAGAGAGAGAGACAGAGACAGAGAGACAGAGAGAGAAAGAGACAGAGACAGAGAGGACAGAGAGAGAGAATATACTCTACATCCAAAGTCCATCTTAGTCATTTACTTCAGTTCAATATTAGTTGATTCAAGAAAAAAAAAAAGAAGGCTGCTGCTCTTGTGCTGGCCACCCAAACACAAGGACTGAGAAAACACTGGCAGTGTGAGATGCTGGGAACAATGGATGTAGAAGGGCAGCACTTATTTGTAAAGTGAGGACTTAACAGAGGCTGGATGCAGCACAATCACCAAAGAGTAAGCCCTATGTGGTTGGTGAACAAGAACTTTAGATTGCTATCCAACATACCAAGAAACAAAAGCTTGACCTTAGCATTCACTGAGCAGTAGACAATATGGCAAACCAGAGAAGTCCATCGAAATAAACAGATGAAGCAGTAATCCAACATTCATCAGTACTATGAACACTCAAATGATGCTGACAGGTTTCTGTGTTTAAGCTGATAGTTAGTAAAGCTTTTCCTTCATGAAGGAAATTATAGCACTGACATTCTAAAAGTAAAAACAAAGTAGGGTAGAGGGAAAAAAATTACTGTGAGAAAATCACCATCTGAAGTCATTGAGATGAAGAGTATAGTAGGTGAAGGCAAAAAATACCTCATTGGTTTCAAAAGCATAGTGACAGAAGTCAAGGCAATCAATGAGTTTCTTGGAGGATAAAATGAAAGAAACTATCAATAAATAATAAAAGACAGAAAAATAGAGGAAATACAGAAAATGTCAGGGAATTACAAATTAGTTTCATGAGGAACAATCTCTGAGCTGAAGTACTCTTTGAGGAAGAGAAAGGAGAGAAATGAAAAGAATTATAGCAAGACCTTGCATAATCTGAGAGGTGAGTCATACACTCATATCCAAGACCCTCAAATAGCTCAAAAAATTCTAACTAGAAAAACTTCAAGAAACATAGAATTATCAAATAAAACTCTTCAGGACAGATGAAAATTGGACATAGCAAAAAAGCTGCATGACACAATACCCAACATGCATATTCTGTCCATTTAGGGTAGCATTCAAATCTAGAACAAAGCTTCATAGAGAAACAACTAAATGATCATTGGACTAAATTTTCAAGAAGCATAAAATAGTTATCTTCATAGTAGTTATTTTTATAAAATCATACACATTTTACACTCAATATCCACAAAATGATACCAATATTTTTATCTCAACATTTTTTAATATTGACTCTGGATTTACTAAAATTCATAGATTGACTGTATGGATCAGAAAACTGAGAGCATTTTCTGCTGCTTACAAAAGACATGCTTGAAAATAGTCATTATCAGAATGGGTTCAAAGAAAAAACTAGAAACACTAATATAAACATGTTACATAGGCTAAAATAAATAATAACAATAAAGAAGGAAAGAAAGAAAAGACAGAGAGAAAGAGAAGAGAAAAAGAAGAAGGAAGGAAGGAAGGAAGAAGGAAGGAAGGAAGGAAGGAAGGAAGGAAGGAAGAAAGGAAAGAAGGAAGAACAAAATTTTTAGATAAGGCACAAAACATAGATATATACAAAGATATATTTCTACTACTTTTATTCAAAATAGTATTGGAAACTGGAAAGATAGTACAGTAAGTACACTTCCCTTGCTTGGGGCCAACATAGGCTTGATCTCCAACCCCGCATGGTCCCCCAAACACTGCCATAAGTAGTTCTTGACTGCAGAATCAAAACAGCAGATCATTGCTGTGTATGTCCCCAAAACAGCAACAAAAGAGAGTATTGTCTGGGCAAGAGAGATAGTACGGTGGGTAGTTCATTTGCTTGCACAGGGCAGACCTGGGTTTGATTATAGCATTTCATAAGGTCCTCTGAGTACTTCAGGAGTAATTTCTGAGTGGAGAGCTAGAATTAGGCCCTGAACATCACCAGTTTCCCCCACCCCACAATAAGAAAACAGAGTATAGAAACCTCTACTATTGTAATTTGACAGGAAGAAATATTAAGATACCCATATTGGAAAATAGGTCAAACTATCACTACTCACAGAAAACATATTATTGTGAAAAAATCCTAGCGAGAATCCATTAAAAACACCAAAGTTTTTTCAATGTGACTAATCTTTTCCAAAATAAACCAAATCTGTGGTAAGAAATGAGATATTTTAAGAAAGAAAGAGAAAGAAAGAGAGGAAAGAAAGAAAGAAAGAAAGAAAGAAAGAAAGAAAGAAAGAAAGAAAGAAAGAAAGAAAGAAAGAAAAAAGAAAGGAAGGAAGGAAGGAAGGAAGGAAGGAAGGAAGGAAGGAAGGAAGGAAGGAAGGAAGGAATTCAACCTTGCATTGTACATAATGATTTCATTTCATGTACTATTATTCTAATTGAACTCAACCTCAAAATCTATAAGAGTCATCATATATATATAGTGATTATACATATATATAGTGATATTAAGTTACAACTGATGCAGTTTTATTGCAGAATCAGAGGAAGCTTAAATCTCAAGCTTTGAGCCATGGCAGTCTCATCTCAAAACTAACTTGAAAACAGAATGAGACTATTGTAGTAAGCTCAAACAACTTTATTAATCAGCACCATCTCCATTTAATTTACTGTTAAGTGTCTCTGTTAAATAACATTGCCTCTCTGGTGCTCATCATGATCTTGGATGATTAAAAACCATTTGGATAATATCTGTAATAAAATTAAGCACACTGAGCAATGTATACCACTGTGTTTTGAGACAAAAGTTTCCAACTGTCAAATTAAGTAGAGCAGCTAAAGGAAATTAAAAAATGTGCTTCCCCAGAGATGCAGTAGATATATTCTATTGTCATCTTCATTTCCTTATTTCATCTCTGATGACAGAGGCTGACAACTGTTTGTGAACAATATTGAAAGGAGTAGAGAAGTAGAAAACAAATTCAACCCAAATTCTGTCTGGCAAATTTCATAAAATTAGTTACAGGCTGTATAAATTGCATTTGACTTAAAATTTTCCTTTGTAACTTTGTCTTGATTTTTAAAGTAGGTTTTGCCCTGTGGACATTTATATGATTCAAGACAAAGTATAAATAAATATACCTAAATACATTGTAATCTCTTTTTTAAAAATATTATTCTTTAGGGGCTGGAGTGATAGCACAGCGGGTAGGACATTTGCCTTGCATGCGGCTGACCCGGGTTCAATTCCCAGCATCCCATATGGTCCCCTGAGCACCGCAGTGAGTAATTCCTGAGTGCAAAGCCAGGAGTAACCCCTGAGCATTGCCGGGTGTGACCCAGAAAGCAAAAAAAAAAGATTATTCCTTAAGTTTATTGGGTAATATTCAAAAGTCAACATGCTAGTTTAGCTTTGAAATTCACAACATTTAAAATCCAGGGACTTTAGTTAGGTTCCAAACTTAATCTTTTTGTAAATCAGGAGAGAACAGATATAGAATGAAGTCTCTCATATGTGGGTTATTAAGAAACATGGTAAGGCAATGAGAGGTGGTCAGGGGCAAAAGAAAGCAGAGCCTGAGAGCTGAGTATACCAGGCTGGGGGCCGTGGTGGGTTTGGTGATGAGGTGAGCTGATTATTGAACAAGAGAATCTCTTGGAGAAAGTGATATTGGAACATTGTATTAATGAAACTCTATTATTGACAATATTGTAAATCTAGATGCCTATGTTTTCAATGTAAAGCTAGTAGGCAACTAAATTATAAAATGTAATTATATTAATTAATAATGATAATAATGCAAAATTTAAAGAACTAGATTATTATAATTTGCATTATAAACATATTTTCCAAGAATTAGATATGAGTATACCACAACCCTGAAGCAAAGAATCTCAGTTTATGAAAAAATTAATTTAAATAAGACAATTTACAAGAGGACCGGTCATGTAAGACTATCATACAAACAAAACAAAACAAAACATAATATCATGAATAAAGTGAACACAGGGTGAATCATTGTGTAATATGTTGACACCTTATAAATTATTTAAATTTAAAGGCATTAAAAGACAGATTTAAATCCCAGAATAACCATAGACTTTTTCTTTCTTTCTTTCTCTCTTTTTTTCTCTTTCTTTCTGTTTCTTTCTTTCTCTCTCTCTTTCTTTCTTTCTTTCTCTCTTTCTTTTCTTTGTTTCTTTCTCTCTCTCTTTCCTTCTCTCTTTCTTTCCTTCCTTGTTTCTCTTTTTCTTTCTTTCTTTCTTTCTTTCTTTCTTTCTTTCTTTCTTTCTTTCTTTCTTTCCTCCTTCCTTCCTTTTTTCCTTTCTTCCTTTCTCTCTTTCTTTCTCTCTTTCCTTCTCTCGTTTTAGGTCACACCAGGCAGTGCATAGGGCTTAAACCTGGATTTGTGCTCAGGGATCACTTTGGCTGGCTCAAAAGACTATACACAATACAGAGAATGGAACCTGGTTGACTGCATGCAAGGAAAGCACCCTACACACTGCACCATCAGCTTCCATAGACTGTGTGTGACATTGAGCAATATATATAAACTCTGAATTTTTTAATTTGTAAAAACTAGGTAGAGAATAATCATACCCTACAGATTAATTGTGAAGAGTAAATCATCTAATAATCATCACACACTAGGATACTCCCTAAGTAAGTCCTGACAGATGTTTTCCCTCTCCTTCCCTTTTTTAAATTTCTTTTTAATTGTTCCCATTATGATTTAAATTGAGATAAAATGATTGTCGTAGAGAACTTCTCTGAGAATAAAAAATTCTAAAATTATATGCAGATGCCATTTAATACTTAAGTGTTATAGCAAATTGTGAGTTAATCTTATTAAACTGTCTGTGCAAGTAGTACAATTACCTAAATTAAATCAACTTATATATTTCTAGATTTGAGAAACCTGTATGCTTTTCTTTGGTTTTGCTTGGTTTGGGAACCATGCCCAGCATGACTCAGGGCTTTTTCCTGGATGTCTGCTCAGAAACCATAACCTGTGGTTCTTGGGGGACCACGTGTGGTTTGGGGTTTCAAACCAGGCTCATTTACGTGCAATGTAAGTACCTTGACTCAGACTACATCTCTGGCCCTTGGGGAATGATATTTTATTAGACAGTGAAATTGTGTGTTTGATAAATATCTGATTTTCTCCCTTTGGTTTTGGAATACCACGTGGTGCTTAGGGATTATTCCTGGATCTCTGATTAAGGAATTCATTGAGTACCAGGGATTAGACCAGGGTCCACCATATGTAAGGCAAGTGCCTTACATGCTTTACTATCTCTCTGAACTCTGTATATATTTTTTATTTCTCATAAATTTGACTTTATAATTTTAAAGAGACAATTACTCATCAGGAATTGTTTAAGATATCTTACCCAGTAGCATTCTCAAATATCAATATTGATGTTCTGTAATATTTTTTAAAAGTGGTTGTATTTTTGGAAAGTATAGGAGATAAATTTAGAGCATATTTTTTCCTTACATACATTTCTTACCATTTCTTCACGTAGAAAAGTTTACTTAAAATAGGTGGGTTTTGGATAGAGAAGCTTATAATATGAGCCCATGTATATACAAAATCAACACTTGTAATTTATAGATCTCAAATGTAGTTATTATATAAGCACATATTATATAATGCTATGTCTAAATGTATCCATATCTATAACTTAAGTATAGCTATAACAGTACTAGTACACATAAGTATAGTAATAATGAAAATATAAGGATATAATTTGTTCCAATTCATTTAAGTGATCAGTATTGGCCGGATTCCATTTTATTTCTAGTTGCTTACAAAGCCTGAGCTTCACATACAGAGATTACAAATACCTCCTTTATGAGAGAGAAAAATAAAAAGAATGAGCATTTTAAAATACAGATGTGAGAAATTCTTCTTAGCTATAAAAAAAAATTTTAAAAAGGAACTGGACCATTAAACTTTATTATTTCCAGATGCTTTGGGTATCTCACAATTCAAAAAGACTTTTACCTTGAAATACTTTGGCACTGTATAGTATAAACACAGCTAAACATTTTAATGGAAATGAAGCTTTAATCTCCTAGAAAAAAATTGAGACACTTTGTAACACTTCAAACATGAACGTGAATATATTTTACCTTTTGTTTTACAAAGAGAAAATAAAATTTAAGTAGCATTCAAAGAATATACACTTGGACATATAAAAACTAAGCGTTTCCAATTACTTCACAAAAGTTAATCATTTTAGGTCATGCAAACTATAAATGTAAAGTTTCATGACAGTTATTGAAATTAGTTCAGCAAAGCTGATTTTATTTTAATTTTTATTTTTTATTTTAATTTTTTATGTAGGAGTATTGCTATCTATTCAACCACTAATTAGCTGATTGAATTGGGCATGAACTCCACTTTTTTTCATAATTTTATTTTTTTCTTCTTATATTTATTTATTGAATCACTGTGGGAAAAGTTGCAATGATTTCAGGTTTAAGTCTCAGTCATACAATGAACAAATACCTTTTCCTTCACCAATACTCATTTTTCACCATCAAGAACCCTAACATACCACCCTGCCAGACCTCCCATGCCTGTGAGGCAGATGATTTCTACTTAACTCTTCTCTACATTGATTACATTCATTATTTCGACAGAAGATGCACCATTATTGTTTAGAACCCCCCCCCCCAACAATCAGAATTGCTAAAAAGGCATTGTGAAATACTCTTTGTTTTCTATAGCTGGTTATGAGAATCATATAATGTCGCGCTGCTGCAATAGCGGCCGCGTGATTTTGGATTTCTGCAAAGAGCCAGATACTTACAAGTACAAGATTGGTTTCTGTGCGTCAGGTGTTATGGCCGTGCTGGAGAGCCGCTTATGGGAGGCAAATCGTGACCTCAGTAGGGAGTGAAGGATGAACCGGTACTGCCACCCTTCCCATCAGAATGCAGTTGCCCCATCACCGCCGGCTCATACCTGGCTTTCCAATAAGCTCTGAGGCAGCAACCACCTTACTTCTGGGGGAAGGGGGTACAGGTGGAAGGGAGCAACACCCTTTCCCTCCCGGGGAGGCATGGCGCCTTAGTTTAATGCATGGTCCATTCACTTTTCTGCCGCAAGCTGCCAGGCTTTGCATTAAATCCTTTTGCCTCTGGAGCCATGGCCATGCCGGAGATCCACTCATGGGGGCAACTTGTGACCTTGATAAGGCATGAAGGACGAGCCGGTACGCCCCCCTTCCCATGAGACTGCAGTTGCCTGTTACTGCCAGCTCATACATGACTTTTCAAGAAGCTCTGAGGCAGCGGCCACCTTGTATGTGGTCCAGATGCATTTCTGCCAAAAGCCACTGGATTTCGAGATATGTTTCTGAGTCTCTGGGATCATGGCCATTAATCAGTTTGATCAGGAGCCAGAGAGGCCGTTTGTAGGCGGCGACTCGGGGTCTCATTGGGATGGGGAGCAAAGGGGTGGTTCCACCCCCATCTGGTGAGGCCCCACGTGTCTTGTCACCACCGTCCCCAAATCTGATTGTCCAGTGGCCTCTGGAGAATGGTGGTCACTAGGCCACCAGGGGGAACAGGCCATGGCACAAAACCTATTCCCACCTGGAGTGACCCAGCGCCAGTAACCTACTGCAGGAACAGGACGCATTTCTGCCAAAAGCCTTTGGGTTCCGAGATTTGTTTCTGAGTCTCTGGGATCATGGCCATTAAGCAGTTCAATCAGGAACCAGGGAGGCCATGCCTCCAGTTATATAGCTAAGCCGAGGTGGTTTGTGGGTGTGTCTCCCACATACCTAACTTCTGGCCATTTACTTTCTGGTAAACTTTGCCCCAAGTTTTTGTGGTCTGGCCAAAGGCACAGCAGCAATTTTGGGGTATCTGAAAGTCTTACAGTGGCATCAGGCTGCTGATGCCCTCCCCTCACAGATAGAGATTGACCTGTTGGTGGCACCAGTAACGTCTACTTCTTCCTAGCCCTGAGATTTTAAAAGAGCATATTCAATACTCTTTCAGGGCCAGGAGAATGTGACCTATCATAGTTACCAGTATTTAGCATATTAAGTATGACACGAGAAGTTTGACAGACTTTGTTTGCGGGCAGTATACTTTTGGTAGCCTGCCGGGTTCTCCAAAGTGAAAATGAGATAGTAAGATTTTGCTTCTGGGAGCTGGGTTTTATAGTCTCTGGGTCTTGGCAATTGATGGGACCACCTGGCGCTGGCAGCAGCTGGTGGGTGTATTGCCTACCTACTGGAAGATGGGGGATCTGAGTGGAGAAGGCCCAGTCCTGGTCTGAGCAGGTTTGGAAATCTCAGCCCCGGGATCCACATGCCTGGGTTCCTCTGCCGGTTCCTTCATGCATGAGGCTTGTCCGGACACGTGAAGAGTGGTCTCAGCATGGCTGTGACTGTTTCTGGAGGTCTTCAGCTTCCGGGGTTCTGCTCAAGGCAGGGAGAGAAATTTAACCAGCCCCCCTCCAAGGGGCCCTGGTGAGGATCGCCAGGCACGGGGGCAGGAGACTCCCCTCCTACTGGGATATATAATGATATCTGATTTTAAATTCTTGTCCAAAAAATATTTCTACCTAACTTAAAATAAAACAGAGCATTAGAGAAAAAAATGAAAAAGAAAGCTGCCATTTAACCAGCACTCTTTACAGGAAAAAGTTCATAACTTTTTGAATTTTTTATTTAGCTTTTGATTTACACTGCAGACTCACTAAAAAATGGAGACCTGGATAGTATATGGGCCTTAGTTTAAATCCAGCTATGTTTATGTTAAGAAATTTTTATGAGCTCTAGTTTTTTTCCTGATGTCTTTCGTTTAGTGTTGCAATTCAAATTTAGTGGAAAACTCTGAGATGTTTTCATGGTATCTGACATTTATTTAGTACACAACAAAGTTTACTATTGATTATTAAAATGATGGTGCTGATTGCAGATTTTGGCTAGTGATTCATTGTGGCAACTTTTTGGTCATAATTATAAGCCAGGGACAGATTCCATAAATATTTCTATTTAAAGAGAACTTATATTTCTATTTCTTATAAGAGAACATTTAGAATTGATGTACACTTACAGTGTATTTGATTAAATCAGAGACAACCCTTTGGACATGAATAAAGAGTAGAGGACCCATCAATTTCAGCTACGAAAATGAAATGGTACTAATTGTTACTTCTTAATATAAGTATATGTTCAGATCAGAGGATATCAAGTAATTTAAAACAGAAAAAAAATAAATATAAGTATAGGAACATCCAAATAACTGAGAATATCCTAAGATAAAATGTAAAACTAAACCAGACCTGGAAAGATAGTACAGGAATTAAGACACTTGCCATGGATGCAGCTGAGTCCATTTTGATTCCAGGAATCTCATGGGATCCCAGAGCAAAGCTGGGAATGAGTGCCAACATTTCATTTTTTCTTTTTTCTTTTTCATTTTAAAAATCACTGTATTAATTTTTCCAAACATTTAAAGAAGACATGCTGCCTGTCCTTCTCAAGCTCTTTCAGGAAATTGAAAAAACGTAAACTCTACCAAACAGTTTCTATGAAGCCCATATCTCTCTAATACCAAAAGGAAACAAAGACACCACGAGAAAAGAAAACTACAGGCCGATATCCCTGATGAATATGGATGCGAAGATTCTCAACAAAATACTAGCAAATAGAATTCAACTACTCATCAAAAAGATCACACACCATGACCAAGTAGGATTCTTCCCGGAGATGCAAGGCTGGTTTGACACTCGGAAATCAATCAACATAATCCATCATATCAACAAAAGAAAAGATAAAAATCATATGATCATATAAATAGATGCAGAGAAAACATTTGACAAGATCCAGCACCCATTTATGATGAAAACCCTAGCCAAAATGGGGATAGAGGGGACTTTTCTCAATATATTGTTAAAGCCACCTACCACAAGCCTACAGCAAGCATCGTCCTCAATGGCGAAAAACTGAGAGCCTTCCCTCTAAGATCAGGAACGAGACAAGGATGTCCACTATCTCCACTGCTGTTCAATATAGTACTGGAAGTATTTGCAATAGCGATTAGGCAAGAAAAAGATATTAAGGTCATTCAGGTAGGAAAGAAAGAAATCAAGCTCTCACTACACGCAGATGATATGATACTATACTTAGAAACTCCTAAAACCTCTACCAAGAAACTTCTAGAAACAATAGACTTGTATAGTTAAGTGGCAGGCTATAAAGTCAATACCCAAATGTCCATGGCTTTCCTATATGCAACTAGTGAAAGAGAAGAAAGTGACATGAAGAAAACAATCCCACTCACAATTGTGCCCCAGAAAATCAAGTACCAAGGAATCAACTTAACTAAGGAAGTAAAGGACCTGTACAAAGAAAACTACAAAACTCTACTTCAGGAAATAAAAGAGGATACGAGGAAATGGAAAAATATCCCCTGTTCATGGATCAGGAGAATTAACATTGTCAAAATGGCAATACTTCCCAAAGCACTGTATAAATTCAACCCAATCCCTATTAGGATACCCATGACATTCTTCAAAGAAGAGGAGCAAACACTCCTGAAATTTATATGGAACAATAAGCCCCTACGAATAGCTAAAGCAATTCTTGGGAAAAAGAAAATGGGAGGAATCAACCTCCCTAACTTCAAACTCTACTACAAGGCAGTAGTAATTAAAACAGCATGGTACTGGAACAAAGGCAGAACTGTAGACCAATGGAATAGGGTTGAGTATACTAACGCCCCCCCCCCCCAAGCATACGAGCATCTAATCTTCGATAAGGGGGCAAGAAAACTGAAGTGGAGCAGGGAAAGACTCTTTAACAAATTATGCTGGCAAAACTGGACGGCTACATGCAAAAAAATGGGCTCAGATTTCTGCCTAACTCCATGTACAAAAGTAAGATCTAAGTGGATTAAAGACCTCAACGTCAGACCAGAATCTATAAGATACATTGAGGAAAATGTTGGCAAAACCCTTCATGACATAGAAGCTAATGGTGTCTTCAAAGATGTCACACCGCTGGCCAAGCAAGTGAAAACAGAGATAGGCAAATGGGACTATCTTAAACTAAGAAGCTTCTGAACCTCAAAAGGAATAGTGACCAAAATACAAAGACAGTCTACAGAATGGGAAAGGATATTCGCCAACTACACATCTGATAAGGGGTTAATTTCAAGGACATACACAGTACTGGTTCAACTCCACAAAAAGGAAACATTCAACCCCATCAAAAAATGGGGAGATGAAATGAATAGAAACTTTGACAAAGAAGAAATCCGAATGGCTAAAAGACACATGAGAAAATGTTCCACATCATTAATCATCAGGGAGATGCAGATCAAAACCACAATGAGATGTCACTTCACACCACAGAGACTGGCCCATATCCACAAGAACAAAAGCAACCAGTGCTGGTGCGGATGTGGTGAGAAAGGGACACTCCTTCACTGTTGGTGGGAATGCCGACTGGTTCAACCCTTTTGGAAAACAGTATGGATGATTCTCAAAAAATTAGAAATTGAGCTCCCATTTGACCCAGCAATACCACTCCTGGGAATATATCCCAGAAAGGCAAGAAAGTATATCCAAAGTGACATCTGCAATTGTCTGTTTATTGCTGCACTCTTTACAATAGCCAGAATCTGGAAAAAACCTGAGTGCCCGAGAACAGATGACTGGTTAAAGAAACTTTGGTACATTTACACAATGCAGTACTATGTAGCTATTAGAAAAGATGAAGTCATAAAATTTACATACAAGTGGTACTACAATGGAAAGTATCGTGTTAAGCGAAATGACTCAGAAAGAAAGGGATAGACATAGAAAGATTGCATTCATCTGGGGAACATAAAGTAACAAAATAGGAAACTAACACCCAAGAATGTCCGAGATTAGTACCAGGAATTTTATTTCATGACCTGGAGGCCAACCACACATACTAGGGGAAAAGGGAGCTCAGATAAAGAGAACACTAAATAAAGGTGTTGGGAGGATCCTCCCAGGTAAGAGAAGCATGCTGAAAGTAGACTGTAGACCAAACACAATTGCCACTCAATGTCTCTTTTGCAAACCACAACACCCAAAAGGAGAGAGATAACAGAGGGGAATACCCTGCCACAGAGACAGGGTGGGCTGGGGAGGATGGTGGGTGGGAGGGATACCAGGATCCATGGTGGTGAGAAATGGGCACTGGTGGAGGGATGGGTATTTGATCATTGTATAATTGAAACCCAAGCACAAAAATGTGTAAGTCTGCAACTGTACCTCATGATGTCTCACTATTAAAAAAATTTAATTAAAAAAATCACTGTATTTATAAAAGCTGTATTGTCACATGAGTGTTAATTCACAAATTTGAATCATTTGACAATACAATAATCTTAAAGAAAGATTGGCTGGGTCCTTGGAGATAATACAGTGGCTGAGGTATTTGTCCTGGAAGTGGCTGGCCTGGGTTCTGTCCCTTACACCCTATATGGTGCCTGAGTACTGTATGAGTAATTCCTGAGAGCAGAACCAGGTTTAACCCCTGAGCACTGACTGGTCTGGCAAAAAAAAAAAAAGACAGATTGGTTATGGTGGTTTCCTTTTATGTTGCTAACTTTCAAAGCTAACAAGATTGCACTATGCTGGATTATTTCTGAATAATTTCGCACATCTCAAACTTTTTTATATGTAGATCACAGCACAACTCAAACTAAACAATTTTTAAATTGTTACTATTTGATTCAAGCATTTATCTTAACAATATATCTTTATTTATCTTTATTGGAACATTTCTATCTACTCCAAAGTTAAATAAACATTTTAATAATATATTCAAATAATTTATGCAATTTAAAATGCTATGCACATTTTTTTAAGTTACATTCATTTGACTTTGAGAATTACCGAAACATCAGTACGTAATAGTCCCATTCTAAACTGCATTGAGTCAAACAGACTCCAATTAGCTCTTTAAAAGCTTAAGCTATGTCTCTAAGATTTCCTCAGATTCCCTTAAATATATGCTTGAGAAAGTTCAGCACTTCCAGGAAAATTTGCCATTTGTACTTGTCAGCATTGAATAATAAGACCCTATCTCTTCTTTTAAAAGTAATATTTACTATGAATGGTATATAACTGTGAATATGTATCTCTTACAAATCCGGAGTATTTTTTCAAGTCATTTATTTGAAAATCACTTATTCTAAAGAGTTAGGGCCTTCCTCTACCTGTTTCTAATGCAATAAAATGATAAAGTGTGTAATTATATGATAGTAGATACAGTTGTCATCATTTTATTTTCACCAACAAACCTTTGTAATTATTCACTTCTTTTACTCTATTGATGCCTACTTCCTTTATTCCCATTTCTCTATTCTCTTTAAAAATATGTAAGGTCACTTCTGTAACAACAGCTAGCTCTTACCCCATTAATAATATTTACTGAATGAATTATATTTCACGGCTTTAATTAATGTCTGGTTTCTTTGTAAGACGCTCTTGGGCAATGAAAAGGACAGAAGAGATATGTAAAATAATGCCCATGGACAAAAATATGCTGGTGTCTACCAAATAGAATAAGGCAAAGGCAGCTAAAAGAAGTATATTGCTATTTTCTAACCTCAAAAAGTGATTTAACAGCCTCCTAGATAAGTGAACCAAATTAGCTGCATGGCACTTAGGAACCTTCCTTACATCAGATAAATGAGTCCTTTCTGCTTAGTTTGGTTCCTTTTCTTTCTCTTAGTTAGGCTCTTGGGTTGGTGAGCTCAGGTGCTTGATTCTTTCAAGATAAGCTTCTTTTGTAGCCACAGTACTATGAATCTCAGAAACGCCAACCCCAATGGTTTTTGAAGTTATGTGTTTTGGATGTTCATTTTTTTCAGGCAAAGTTATTAAAAGTGGGGGTGCCTACATGGAATTTGAATCAGTCACTATTCAAGATGACACACTGGGTTTTGAATTTCATGCTAAATGTGAGAGAAGGCTGGGGGATGAGGGAAGTAAGATCAAGGGCAAAATTTTGTCCCAGTACCTATTAGTAGTTTTGTTTTAGGAATGCAAGTCCATTGACTCTAAACTCCTGCATGACTGAAACAATGTATATTGAAGGAAGGAGATTATTCCTGAGTACAAGGGAGGCAGTACAGGACAGAGTGTGATGGATGGTTATCAGAAGGGATGCTACTTGGGTTTTATAAACTCATATGTGAAAAACTATTAAGTCAACATAAAGACAGGAAGTAAATGAGCTGGGTGAGATGAGAAGAAAATCAAAACCAAAAAATATTTGGGGGCCTGGAGAAATAGAATCATGAGTAGGACATTTACCTTGAATGTTGCCAGCCAGAAATTTAACCCTGGTACAACATATATTCCCAAAAGGTCAGTCAGAGTTAAGTTCTAAGCACCACTGATGTGCATCCCCCACCCCTAAACAAATTAAAAAATTTCCTAGAGTAGTCCAAAGATATGTTGAAGATAATACACTTAAACAGTCTATTCTTTCTCAAACTCTCTATTTTAATATCTTGCATGTCTTCAACACAAATGAAGAGTGCATACCCATACCCTGAGTTAAGACATTATAAAAAAGAGAACATTTTGTTTTTTCTGGGCTTCCTACTTAAAGATGCGCATGCCCTGACATCATGAAACTCCCTTGATTTCTCTTTCTTTTCTCAATTATAGAGTCTAATGAATTCAGCCATCTTATCTCATCTAGTCTTACGCTTTCAATCTTGAATGTCAGGACAAGAAACTGAGTGCTCTATAACAGAATTAGAAAGTATTCATTCAATCTGACAACTATGCTGTCAGGAAACTTTGCATTTAGCTCCAACAATTACAATAGCCTTCTGGTTTATGTATGCCTAAATGCGGTCTGTCTACTAGGGTGCATGATACACAAAGTGGCTCTTATGTAGTGGAGATCAACATCTCATGAACTTAAGATAAGATGCCAAACTTCTCTTCACTTCATCCCAGAAGGTCATATACCACCTAGCGTCTTAAAAGATGGGCCGTGTAACAGAATGTGGAATTTGAGAAAAAATTCACAATGGTAAAACGTTTTTGAACACACAATAACTATCAATTAATTTAAAATGTATTGTTTAATGATCTGAGGCATTTTGGATAACACTAACCCATTTTGCATTTCTTTTTCTTTTGTATTTTTTTAAATTGAAATCGCGTGAGAAACAGTTCCAAAGTTGTTTATGATTGGGTTTTAGTCATACAATGTTTAAACAGCTGTCCCTTCACTGGTGTACATTTCCACCACACCAGTGTCTCCAGTTTCCCTCCTGCCAACCCCCTCCCCCAGCCTGTGATAGAGGATATTTTTAGTCTTTCTCTTCTCTCTCTCTCTCTCCCTCTCTATCTCCCTCTTCATCTCCCTCTCCTTCCCTCTCTCTCTCTCTTTCTCTCCTCTCTCTGTCTTCTCTCCTCACTCTCTCTTTCTCTCTCCTTCCTCCCTCCTCCAGGGCATTATGGTTTGCAATATAGGTACTGAAAGGTTAAATAATCACTCTGGACAAGACAGTATCTTGAGTGCTGAAGGAGGTAGAGGGAAATACAGGGATAGGCATGATAATATTTCAGTACCTGCATTGCAAACCATCATTTTTCTAGGGCTAAAGGTGGGGAGGAGGCTCACATGGAAAACGTTTTAAAAGCCCTATGAGTATATAGACATATTACATAGTTCTTAGGCTAAAAATTTGTCTATTTCATGGATGAGTGGAATTTTGTAATCAAGAAGCCTTATTTTCTTGTACTTAAAAAAAAACAATATTGTAGGCTGAGTGATGATTAACCTTTGGGAAAGTTTTCTGGAGTATTTGCACATTTGACTTGACAGGGGTGACAGGCAAAAAAATCCAGCTATCTTTTGATTTAATCTAGTTTTCTTCTCATTTCCCTGATGTGCAGACATTGGACAGTTTGTATATAAGCTGTTTTTTAGAAGATATTCTTTCATAGTTGGCTATAGAGTCAGTTTATTCCAGGAAGGAACTGAGTTTAGGATTTTCCTACACAACCATTTTGAAGACAACTCTTTGAAAGTCTTAGCACTCATTAGGACATTTGATATAAATTATCCAAATTTTAAAGATAAGGGGCTGGAGCAATAGCACAGTGGTAGGGCATTTGCTTTGCACAGCCCGGCCAAGCCGGGTTGGATTCCTTCTCCCCTCTCGGAAAGCCTGGCAAGCTACAGAGAGTATCTCCCCCTCATGTCAAAGCCTGGAAACCTACCATGACATATTCAATTTGCCAAACAGAGTGACAACAATTCTTACAATGGAGATGTTACTGGGCCCGCTCAAGCAAATCGATGAACAATGGGAGAACAGTGCTTTAAAGACAAAACATAAACAACAACATGAATTTAAGGAATAGCACAGCCGGTATGGCATTTACCTTGCGCGTGGCTGATCCGGTTCGATTCCTCCACCCATCTTGGAGAGCCTGGCAAGCTACCAGGAGATTTTTGCTTGCACGGAAAAGCCTGGCAAACTCCTCTTGACATATTTGATATGCCAAAAACAGTAACAAGTCTCACAATTGTCATGAGACATTACTGGTGGCTGCTCAAGCAAATCGATGAACAACAGGGGGGGACAGTGCTACAGTGCTATTATACTAAGATCACAGAATCAAGTGAATCAGAAAGGTAGGGAGGTGGGGCTTGGGGGGTCCCCAGCAATGTGATTTAGGAAGTAATAAAAACAAAGATATAATCTAAAGAAAAATATTTATATCTATCCCCAAAGACGCCCCAAAACATGCAATCTGGATTCCCTTTTTAGCTTTGGGCACTGGGATTTGTAAATTTCTAGCTGGCACCAATAACACTACAAATAAGGCTAAACCCTTAAGGAGAAGGGAAACTTCAGCAGAAATAAAAGGTATACAATAAAAACATTTTAACCATTAAAAGTTAAAAGTTATTTTCCTTTGACAACACCCCAGCAATAGACTATATAGAAAGTCTCAAGGCAAAAGAGTTTGGGAAAATCTCTAAAAAATCAGCTTTGCAAAAGCAAGCAACCATCATTTGATTTTTGAATAACCTACATCCCAACTTGGGATGCATACTTTCTATATTTCACTTTTATGATTCTCTGTCTCTCTCTTTTGCTTTCATTTAATAATTTATTTTATCTATATTTTATTGTTTTTTGGTTTGGGGGCCACACCCAGAGATGTTCAGGGATGAATCCAGTCTCTCAGATCACTCAGAGTGCCATATGGGATGCTGGGGATGGAAGCCAGGTTGGCCACATGCAAAGTTATAGCAAATTCATAATTGCTATACTATCATTTCAGCTCCCTCATTTTATATTTCATAAATTAAGTTCTTTCACTATTTATCAATTCCTAAAGTTTTTTTTTTATTTTTCTGTGAGGGTAGACATTGAGACTGGTAAAGCTGGGTAGCAGTCAGGTCTCAGTATACTTTAGCTATTAAGATCGGTAACTCTATATTGTCTGGGTAATGGGAACCGGTTTCCATCATATGCATCAAGTGTACCTCAGGAGCAATTTGACAATTACATTGTGAGATTGGTAAGACCCAGCCATCCATGCCTACACGCAAGTAATTGTGACAAACTTTGTCACTCTCAGTTTAGGTTACTCTCTTTCTGGTTATTCACATCTATTACTGACATGAGATTTGTTAAAAGTTTGCATTTTGGTTAGTTAATAAGATATATTAAAAGTTTAGGGCATTCAGGAGTCAGAGAGATAGTGCTGTGGATAGAGCACTGGACTTTGACACAGCAACCCCAATTTGATCCTTGATCCCCAGCACTCATCTGGGTGCTTTCGCCATTCCATGAGTGATTTCTAAGTTCAGATCCAAGAATAAAAACAATGTTAGTGTATTCATCATTTATAGTAAGTCTATGAGTTTGTTCTTATTATATGAACCACTGGTCACTTCACACTTCCATTAATTTAAATATACTCAGTTCGTTTTTTTCCTCTGTTAAAAACAATTCTAAAAAACACAATTATTCATTAAGATAAAATGACAATGGAACTCCATTTCTGGCAGAATTATTATTCAAAATATTTGCATAGTGTATAATAGGAAATATGTAATTACTAACCACCAATGAAATTCAGAAGTGATATAGTTAAGAAAAAAATCAGTTAAGTATGGGGTGAACTGATGAGCAAAGAAGATGCAACCTAAAATTCTGGAATCTTTAGATAGAACCATGTCCACATTACTTCCCTGAAATGAAGTTTAAATAAAAACATTTCTCTAAATAGAATTCATCATCTTCTAGCATTACTACTCACTAGGGCAGAAATTAAAGTTAAAGTTATGAAGCAAAGATTTAGTAGCCATTTCAAAAGCATTGTATAATTAGAAATACAGAAAACTTCTTAAGAGTCATACTCTTCTAATCTATGATGCCAAGAAAAAAGCTACCATTTTTATTAAAAATTAAATATAAAATATACATTAGGAACTGCACTATCAACACTGATGATTTTGGCATTCATCTCACACTTCTCTCTCCATGTACCTCCAACTTTGGAACAAATAGTTCAGACCCATCTGGCTTTGTTTTCTTCTACTGGAAAAAAATTGCAATTAACCTCATTCTTATTGTTTTACCTGTAATGATGAAAACATTCTACATATTATGATTTCAAAACATGTGTCTAATTACTTAATTTGAGAATGGAGAACTGCAGCAGTTAGTTAACAGCAAGGCAAAGAGAGAAAAAAATACAAGGAGGGGATGTTCAGTGAAATATCCCCACATATGTGTGCAATCATCAAGCATTATCTTTTGAGCATCAAGCAATTTAGATACAAATGAGAGAGTTAAATATTTAATTATAGCACAGCGGTAGGGCGTTCGCCTTAAAAGCGGCCAACATGGCCGACCCGAGTTCGATTCCTCCGCCCCTCTCGGAGAGCCCGGCAAGCTACCGAGAGTATTTGATATGCCAGACACAGTAACAACATTAAATATTAAACAAAAAATCTTGGAACTGAAAAGCATGAGTTAATGTATGATAAATGTAAAGTATAAGGTGATGTGCTGTGACTTTAATTATTAAGAAGTAGAAAAGGTAAATAAAAATTCATATGTGGGAGGGAAAAAATAGCTCAAAAATGAACATGCAAAACAGTACTCACAATTTACTGAAAAATCAATTTTTAGCAATTTTTATGGTATGTTTAAAGCTTAAACATAAAGGCTACTCTCATGAGAAGGTGTAGATATAGGAACAGATTATCATTCAGAGTATCCTCACATCAACAATAAGTAAGTCCCTAAAACTTAACAGTTTAAAGAATTCTTCATTCCACCAGGACGTATTTCATAAATATTTTTCAATAGGATTATTTCTATGTATATTAATATTATAGTGAAGTTATGTTCTCCTCTGCCTCCTCTTCCTTCTTCACTTCTCCACTTCTTTCCTTCTTCCCTTCTTCCCTTCTTCCCTTTTTGCTTTAAAATGCAACACACATTACAAACTGCTTATTATTATTACTTGTATTTTTACCACTTCTGTACTGACATGATATATATATATATAATATGATATTGGTCACATTGTTTTTTTTTTCTTAGTAGAAATCATTCCTTACTATTCAAGCAAAACATACTTTTAATCATAGAAGAAAGTTAAATGTTACTGGAAAAAATTACTATTTTAATTTTTAATTACCTTAATATACCAACTCCTTTTTGAATGTTGAGTTATTTTTTCTTGCTTTGTTTTATTTGGGGAACCACGCCTGGCCGTGCTCAAGGCTTACTACTGCATCTGTATTCAGGATTGGGTGCCAGGGATTGAACCTGGGTCAACCATGCGTAAGGCAAGCACCCTACCTGCTTACTATGGCACTGACTCCTAAGTTAGTAATTTCTACCACATGCTATGTATTACTTTATTTATTAGAATACATTCATATTTACATTAATTTCCTTCTATGTACTCACAATGATTACAGCTAGAATTTTATTTTTTCTCATTAACATTATAACAAAGTGATATTAAATGAATTAAGTTATTTGAGTTATCTGCTTCCTTTCTGTTTCCATCTTTCACGACATTGTGCTGTGTCTACAGTTATTTGGAAACCCCTGGTTCCATTTAAAGTATTTATTACTTACGTTTGTTCTCCCATTAGGTTTTTCTACACAGGTTTTAGTCTATTTTTTGTGGACTCTGTTTACATGCCATTTTAACATACAGAGCACTCTTTCTGCAACTGAATGAGCTTAATTTATTTCAGTCTGCTACTCTTTCTGATCTCTGCTATTGCAACTTTAGGAAATGGATGGTGATTCCTCAGGATGTGATAACTATTTCTCTTTAATAAGGGAATACAGAGTCTAGGGAAATAGCTCAAATAGGGCGTGTGCTTTGCATACAGGTACCCTAGGTTTGATTCCCCAGCACTACATATTCTTCTAATCATAGAAGAGAATTAAATATTTCTGCATAAAATCAGTATTTTAATTTTTGATTGCCTAAATTTACCAACTCATTTTTGAATTTTAAGTTATTATTTTTCTTGCTTTGTTTTGTTTTGGGATCACACTTGGCACTGCTTAGGGTTTACTCCTGGATTTGTATTTAGGGATCATCCCTGACAGGCTCAGCATGAGAATGATCAGGTGTGATCCAACTCTTTACCCATGCCCTGAAAGAAAAAGTGCAGATTATGGGAGAGTACAATAGATAAGGCACATACTTGCATGTATCTTTTCCCCAGTTAAATTCTTGGCATAGTGATCCCGTAAGCACCATCAGGATGCTCTTAGTGTCCCTCATACCAGAGGGCCTGGTCAGCACCACAGCATTGTACCCTCTCCAGCATTGAAACTTCTCTACCTTTTATTCAAGAATTGCAGGGAGTGGCCGCTAGACCATCTGAAAACTGCTCCCACCCCCCATAAATATAATGATTACACCTAGTTCAAAGTGCCAAAACAACTTATTGTGATGTGTGTGTGTGTGAATGTGTGTGTGTGTGAATTTCAAGATACCATCCTTTGTACTTTGGTGTCACCCATTTTTTGTCATTGGGACTTTTATTAAATGGTATAAACTATGCCCTAATGTGTGGCTTAATTGTTCAATCAGAAATCATGAAATTCTAAACTGGGATCACTGTTTACTCTTGACTATGGAGTTAGGAATATTATCAATCTGCTTTTTAGTTTGCCTGTGTTTCCTTAGCCAGTATGTATTCTATGCATGGAAATATTTACATATACATTTAGTTAAAAAAAAATAAGGAAGTATTTATTCCAAGTATTTGGCAAGCATTTTTTTCCAGTTTTAAAGTAAGACTCCAGTAAACAGTACTGTTTTCCTGTGTGAGAACTGACTGGATGTTTAATTTTCCTGTGAAAGCATCATCACTAGTTTTAAATTCACCAGGTTAGTTTATTCTTATCTTAAACACATTCTAATTACTTGAATTCATTTTGATGAATTTTCTAAACTTGACTCTTTTTCTTTGATGTATTTTCTAATCTTAACAATGTATATTTATTCCACTTTCAGGAATCTTCAGATAAATATTAATTATCTCAGTTGTCATGAGTTCATATTTTTATTTTACTAGGACTTTCTTTTTATCTTTTAAATTGTTCAATTCACATATTAGAATATCCAGAACTCTTTGATAAATGCATGCTTATATTTCAAAGTAGGATAATAAAATAGAATTTTAAATACTTATGCAATCTAGTAGTATATTAAATAACAGTGAGGAAGAAATATGATTTTATGCAGGAGCATTTGGGTTCTTGTGGTAGGGATGTGGGCACCCTCATGATGGCTGTGGTATTGGATTTACATGCATGACAAACCATTACTAATAATATTGTAAACCACAGAATCGTAATCAATAAAAAATTAAAAAAATAAATAGAGAAAAATAATACATGAACATGATTATTAAACTGAATAATTAAACACTACTGTTATTAATCATTAGAATTTGAATTAGAAAGCAATAGAAGACATGGTCAAATAGCTATATACACTTTGTATAAGGAAAAAAATTGTTTTATGTTGTAATATAAGAAATTGAAATGTAAATCCAGTATATACTAAATTTTTGTACTAAATACCAAAATTGCTAAATGACTTCAGGCATGCCAGTGATATTAAACTATAAACAAAATTGGCATAGTGTACACTTATCTGTCCCTAGGTTGGATAGACTTAATAAAGTAGTATTGAAGGACATGGTTTACAAAGCAAAATATATATTGAAAACTGAGAAAATATAATTACACCAAAATAAGTATATCAAGTAGTTGCCTAAATCGAGTAATACATAAATGAGGCAAATGCTTCCAAAAATTAGTTAATGTCCTCAAATGAGAAAATATAAATTATATATTATCTAATATCAAAACCGATGTTAATTCTTTCTTCAAAAGAGCAAGCATTTCATGCCATTGTTCTCTTACATACAAGGTTTTCATTGAAAAGTATTCTGCATTTTCATATTTATACTTTTGTTGGTAAACTAAAGAAAATATTTTTGAGATGTCTATTTTTTAAATAATTTATGAAGGTTCCAGGACTTATAACACTACTTTTTCAAGCATATATTATTCCAATGGGCTGGAGCGATAGCACAGCGGTAGGGCATTTGCCTTGCACGCAGCCAACATGGCCGACCTGAGTTTGATTCCTCTGCCCCTCTCGGAGAGCCCGGCAAGCTACCGAGAGTATCTTGCCTGCCTGTCAGAGCCTGGCAAGCTCCCCGTGGAGTATTCGATATGCCAAACACAATAACAAGTGTCACAATGGAGACGTTACTGGGCCCACTTGAGCAAATCGATGAACAATGGGAGAACTGTGGGACATTATATTATTCCAATATTGCACCCATCACCAGCATGGTTCTTTTCCTCCGCCAGTGTCCGAAGGGCACTTTTTATTCAATGCCTTCCTGTATGAACTCAGTTCTGTAGACAAAATGTCCATTTCCATTTATTGTTTCTTTATTTTGTTTATTTTTTTTATCTCAATATGGGAGAGGGATCTTATGTTTTTGTTTTCAGTTGTGGAGGTGATAACTCCTACACACATTTAGATGAATAGGGCTAAAAGCCTGGAATTTCACAAAATTATAAATCAATGATAAATTGAAAAAGATATTTTTCAAAACCTGTATATCTTTTTGTTTTACAGACATATACTTTAAAAAATTGCAAAAAATTCTCTACTGATTCATTTTAAAATTTACATGACATAGACAAGTCCTAGACATGTCAAATTTTGTAAGAGGAGGAGAATTAAGAAAATTTTAAGAGAAAAATGAGTTTTTTCAAAAATTTCTCTTTTTTGTTGCTTTCCTGAGAAATTTTATTATTGAATAAGAAAAACATAATACTTTTGATAATTTTCCTGTGCAGTTGTGGCTTATTGTCTGAGTTTTATGGATCTGTTGTTATAAGCCATTCTGGAAAGTTCTCAGCCATTATTATTTTATATACTTTAATCTATCTGTCTCCCTTCTTGCATTATGAACAACTATATACTGTTCTTTTTAAAATTGGTTATTCTGTTATTTTTGTTTGTGCCATTTTTCTCTTTTTATTTTAGTTAGAGAAAATTGTGACTACCTTCAAAATCTCTTGTGCTTTGTAACTGTTGAGTCCTCCAAAGGCATTTTTAATTTATTAAATTTTATTTTAATATTTATCATATCTTGAATTCATTCCTAAAGTTTTTGTATATATATTTTTGAATGTATCATTTAAAACAATATAATTTTAATACTTGTTTTTTGTGTGTTTTTCCATATTGTAATCTTTGCTTTTTCTGCAAACTTTGTATTTTTGTTGTTGTTGAAAGACTTATTGTATAGAATTTTATGAATTGCATTGGTTTGACTTTAGGGTGATGATTTATGCAATTAGCTAGAGTTGGTCGTTAGTTTTTTATGTAGTTGTAAATGTCAGAATTCTCTTTTTTTCTACAATCATTGCTTTATGTCTCTCTTCATTTTGTGGTTTCCTAATTACTTTTCTGCGTTAGTGGAAGTATTTTTCCCATAGCTACAATTTACTTCTATTAATTAGAATAAATTCTTGTGTAAGGGGACAGCATTTTATAATATTTTAATTAATTATTAATCCTAGATGCTTACAAGTTAAATAGAAAAAATAAAGGAAGGAGTGGGATGAATGATCTTCTCTAGGCTGAGATACAGCTAACAGTATTATTCCTACGTGTAAGCTTTTGTCATAGCCAAGATTCTGGGTATATTTCAAAATAATTAGTTTTTTCTTCCCAGAACTGAATCATGAAATGATTATTTTTTGTACACCTTTATCTTGAGAACCAAGTAGAATTCCTTGTAGAAAATGTTAGTGATTGCCCTAAGGTCATAGCCTCCAAGGCATTTCTTACTTATGCTAATACTTTCCATCAATGCATTATTAACATTTCTATGTTTCTATTAGCAATGAGTGCTGCTGCTAAGCAAATCTCTGCTGGAGTTTTTGAATGTATCTGTCTCTATTCATATTCTGTGTCTGCATTGTTGTTTTTCATTTGGATATCCTTGTGGTTTGGTAGCATTAGGGCAAAGAACACTGATTTTGTTCGTTTGTTTGTTTATTCAGCTTTTTCTTCTTTTAAGCACCAGGGTGACAACTGCCAAGCTCTCTATATATTGGCGCTAAATCTATACATGCTCATCAAATCTTTTCATATAAATTTTCCATCATGTATGCTTTGATATAATATATAACACATATTAATTGACTTACTGCTCGAGCAAATTGACTTACTGAATATTTAATAACTGATCCAAGTTTATCCAGTCTAGTAAGTAGTCTTATTACTTTTCATTTGCTTTCCTGGTTGTCTAAAATAATATTGTCTTGTTTTTTCCTCGCTGCCCAGTGAGAGACCCATAGGGCATTGTTCAAGATTCCCATCATAACTTAAAGGGAAATTTTACAATGTCCAGTGTAGGATAACACTGTTCTGTCCTTCCTGTTTAACCTCAGGAATAGTTGATAGTTGATAGTTTATTGGACTGAGGAAAAGAGAAAAACACCTTAAGAGTTATTTTGCCCTTGGAAAGTCAGGAAGGACTTTAGAATTACCTTTTAGGTGGGCCCTCAGGAAGGGCTTTCTTATGTTGATTTGGCTACCTGACTGGGTGGAGTGCCAGCCCAGTCTGCCAGGGAGTTAGAGAGACAAGGGAGCTGGAGAGAGAGAGAGCAGGGATGCAAGATGGACCACTGAGGGACTAGCAAGAAGAACATGTGCTTGAGAGAACCTCTGTCCTCTATAACATAATATCCCCTATGGGATAAACTTCCTTCTAATAAACTGCTACAAAAATCAAACAGCCTGGCCCTCATCTCTTCCTTCGTCTGTCCTTGGCCAAAAGCTGTCCCAATCCAGCCACACACATTCCCTCTAGGGCACCGAACAGGGTGGTGAGATAGAGCCATCCAGAGAGCCCACAAACACACAACCTTCTGCGTGCATAGTTTTTTACAGTCCAGAGCCCTCCAAGTCCTGCAAATGAAGGAGAAGGAAGTGCTCAAATTCTTTGAAGCAGACACCTACTTAGGTGGCACCAACCTCGACTTCCAGATGGAACAGTACATCTACAAAAGGAAAAGTGATGGCATCTACATCATAAATTTGAAGAGAACCTGGGAGAAGCTTCTGCTGGTAGCTCCTGCCATTGTTGCCATTGAAAACCCAGCCGATGTCAGTGTGATCTCATCCAGAAATACTGGCCAGGGTGCTGTGCCGAAGTTCGCTGCTGCCACGGGAGCCACTGCAATCACTCACCGCTTCACTCTTGGAACTTTCACCAGCCAAATCCAGGCGGCTTTCCGGAAGCCAAGAATACTGTTGGTTACTGATTCCAGGGATGACCACCAGCCCCTCACAGAGGCTTCTTACAGTAACTGGCTTACAGACTCTCCTCTGTGCTAGTGGACATTGTCATCCCTCACAATAAGGAAGCTCACTTTGTTGGTCTCACGTGGTGGATACTGGCCCGGGAGGTTCTGCACATGCAAGGCACCATCTCCCGTGAACACCATGGGAGGTCATGCATGATCTCTACTTCTATAGAGAGGCCGAGGAGGTTGAAAGGGATGAGCAGCTACTGCTGAGAAGGCTGTGTCTAAGGAGGAATTCCAGAGAGAATGGACTGCTCCAGCTCTGGAGTTCACCACGACTCAGCCTGAAGTTGCAGACTGGTCTGAAGGGGTGCAGGTGCCCACTGTGCTCATTCAGCCATTCCCTACTGAAGATTGAAGTAATCAGCACGCCACAGAAGACTGGTCTGCAGTTCCCACTGCTCAGGCAACTGACTGGGTTGGAACCACCACTGAGTGATCTTAAGCTGTTCTTCTAAACTCAAACGGGAAATGAAAATAAGGTTGATGGAAAATAAATCACTGTCACTATCCTCCCATTGTTCATCGATTTGCTCGAGCAGACCCAGTAACATATACATTTTGAGACTTGTGACTGTGTTTGGCATATTGAATAGTCTCGGGTAGGTTGCCAGGCTTTGCCATGCGGGCGAGATACTCTCGGTAGCTTGCTGGGCTCCCCCAGAGGGACGGAGGAATCGAACCTGGCTCAGCCCGGCTGGCTACATGCAAGGCAAACGCCCTACCGCTGTGCTATCGCTCCAGCCTGGAAAATAAATGTGTTTCTAAAATAAGATAAAATAAAATAAAATAATACTGTCTTTCAAGAATTCTTGCACCTTTTTTTTTCTTTTCTCTTTTTTTTTTTTCACTTTGAAGTCACTTTCAAAGAATGGTGGTCATTTGAAAGAACTTACACAAACCACATTATGGTTGTCCGAAAATAACTCTTCATTCTTTTTTAACATTATTTTTAAATTTAATTTTTTATGCAGGTAAAAGGTAAAGGCTCTCCCACTGTTCGTCGATTTGCTCGAGCGGGCCCAGTAACGTCTCCACTGGAGACTTTGTTGTTACTGTGTTTGGCATATCGAATACGTCATGGGGAGCTTGCCAGGCTCTGCCGTGCAGGCCTACCGCTGTGCTACCGCTCCAGCCCCGATTTTTTACGCATCTCACTTTAACCATTAATTTGAGCATTTTGGAGACCATCTTCCATTCTCAAAATATGGAAGTTAGACTGATGATGTTGTTCAGTGGAAGATACTCAACCTGCATTTGTGAGTTAGGTTCAATTTTAAGTATCTAAAATTAATTAATTTAATACATACAGTGTATATACAATTTAAGAAATTTCAATATTCTTTAGAAGTAATGTATGAATAATTTTTACAATTCTACTGAATCGGAAAATTATTCCTCAGATATTAAGGATAAGGATTCATATATTCTTTAATTTTTCAATAACATTACTTTCTGAGATGTCTATGTACTTTGTGTAATTTGATAGGTGGGTTGGAACTTCCATAAAAAATGTAGTTACCCTATTTTTAATAAGGGATAATTTATCTTTTATAGGGAAGATACTTTATTCACTAATACTCACAAATTTAGGAAGATTGTATTCAAAGTCCAGTAACACAACACACAAGGAAAGTAAATGTGAGTTAGTGTTGAAAATGATTGAGAGAAAGTAATACCTTCAGGGAGTATGGTAATAACCAGGGCCCACATTCTTGATAGTGGAGGAACTCAGAAATACAAGTTCTAGTAACTGGTACATGTTCAAAGAAGACAGCTCTGATCTTTATTTCCCTATTGTTTCATTAGGGTGAAAACAGACACCAACTCACATACCACTTGCTCAATAAGTAGATATATACAACATTGGCCAATTCTCCATAACCCCAGTATCACCCATATTATAATACACCCAGAACTATTATTTCATGAATGCTGCATGCCTGAGTGAACTGTTGCTATAGAATCCCAAGCCCAAATCTAGAACACTGAGATTCTTCCTTAAATGTGCAAGTACCTACTGTTCAGCTGTGTGCTTTTGTATTAATACATTATTTTATCTTTTACCTGTGCTGACATCAATCTCCAGCATCACAAATGTTCTCTTAGCACTGGCAGAAGTGATCACTGAGCACAGAGCCAGAGTTATCCCTGAACACTGCTGTTTGTGGCCTCCAAAGAAAACTTCACTTATACTTTACTTATACTTCAAAGCCTTGAAATATCTATCTAACCTCTATGTTTGCTCTCTACACAAACACACACTGAAATGCAATTATGATTCACACATTAAATATCTAGAAAGTAGAATCCTCTTTGTCTAGATTGAGTTTAATTAACTACTGACAAACAACTCTAAATGTTATAGAGATAATACTATAATTTAGAAATAAACTATCCCATTCTTTGGGATGGTTTAGAAAGTGTTCAATGTTTCCATGTTTCTCTGGAAGTCTGCAAGAATTTGTTCAACTTTACTGGAGGCACAGGGTTGTATAAGATCTCAGTTTTGCTCAGGGGACCACACTTTGCTGGAGATCAAACCTGGGACTTGCAAGTGCAAAACACTTGTCCAATCCCCTGATAATACCTTACCTGATAAGACATTTTGAGGTGAAATTTTTAGGAAAATCTATTCTTCTATCATAAAGGATCATCCTTACATCCCACAGTATCATATTGTAGGACTTTAGTTTTGCCATCTCTATGCTCTTTACACCTTGTAGCATCACCTTTATGGAATATTTACCATGACCATGATGACTTACATTTTCTGAAATGTTCTCTTTTATCTATAGAGAAGAATGAGAGGTGTTTGTCAGTAGTTAATTAAGCTCAATCTAGACTATGAGGTGAGCCACTTTCAAGGTAAATTCACTCTTCACTGTTCACTATACTATCTCTCTGATCCCTGCAGACACAGTTTTATAAATAAACAGAATGTAAAACATATTTTGAAACTTATTGCTAAAACAAAGTGAGAGGAATGGTGATATACAACAATTTCAGTAAGTTTTGTTAAATCTGTAGCTTTTACCATGGATTCTGAGCTATCAGCACCAGTGATCTCATAGCATCAGGTGAATTTGCATGAAAATTTCAGATTTTCAGGCTGAGGCAATAGTACAGCCGGTAGAGCATTTACTTTGCATGTGGTCGACCTGAGTTCGATCTCAGGCAGCCCATATGGTTCCCCAAGCAATGCGAGGAGTAATTTCTTAGTGCAAAGCCAGAAGTAACACCTGGGCATTGCTAGGTGTGACACAAAAACAAAAAAAATCACATTTTCTTACTCAATTAATTTCCTCAATCATATTTCTTGTTAAGTACTCGCAAATGGCATACTTGTAAATATGTATGCTAAGTAAAGTACTCTCTCTGTCTAATTATTCTTGAGATGTATCCTAGAAGACGTTTTCTCTCTTCATTTTTTTTTCTTTTTGGGTCACACTTGGTGATGCACAGGGGTTACTCCTGGCTCTGCAGGCATGAGTTACTCCTAGTGGTGCTCAGAGGACCATATGGGATGCTGGGAATGGAACTCGGGTTGACTGCGTGCAAGGCAAAAGCCCTACCCACTGTGCTATCTCTCCAGCCCCTCTCCATTCATTTTTTTTATGAACAAACGTTTATTTCTTTTTGTCAGTCATGTTTTCATTTTCTAATAACTGTGTATGCAAAAGGGTGGAGACAGAGCACAGACAAAACCTTGTTTTCACCCAACCATAGTAACAAAGGCAAGATTCAGAGAGATGGAGACCTGTTCCTGGTCACACGGTTTTGTCTTGGTTGATGGTGTCTTGGGTGGTGTCATGACTTAATTCCAAGGACTGCATGGCCACATCCAGTTCTGTCATTGCAGGGTCAGAGCGTAAAGCAGTGGAGCAACTGCTGGTTTTTTTAGGCTTGTTTGTCAGGCTGAGTATCAGTGTGTCTCTTTTATTCTGCCCTTCTGATTTTAAAACCAGGACGGAGAGCAGTAGGTGAGCATGCTGCTGGTACCAACCCTTCCTCTTGATCAGAATTTCCACCTTGCCCAAGGAGTCCTGCTTGCCCACGTGCAGACCTGCAACTCTTTTTCAAATTTGGTGATGAAGACTTGGCTTGGCCTGAAAAGCTGATTCAGTAGACAATCCTCAATACGAACAACCGATGTCTTCAGAAAGTGCTTCACCTTGAAGCCATGGGTCAAGTGAGGCATTTCAACACGGGAAGAAGAGAGTTAGTTCTGGAAGGTGTACACTTTCTGTTGGCCCCAGCCTCTTATGGACTGCTCTTGGCTGTACTCGGGCTGTGGGGCCATGACTCACACCCTGACTCAGGAGGCAGCTGAGACCCCATGTTTTTTTTGTTGCTGTTGTTGTTGTTTTAATTTTTTATTAGTGAAACACCATGAGGTACAGTTGTAGACATACAAATATTTGTGCTTGGGTGTCAGTTATACAATGATCTAACACCCATTCCTCCACCAATGCCCATTCAACACCACCACTGATCCCAGTATCCCTCCCACCCCCATGCCCCCATCCCACCCTGCCTCTGTGGCAGGGCATTCCCTTTTGTTCTCTCTCTCCTTTTGGGTGCTGTGGTTTGCAAGAGAGGCATTGAGTGGCAATCATGTTCTGTCTGCAGTCCACTCTCAGGACGGATCTCCCATCCTGGGAGGATCCTCCCAACACCCTTTATTTGGTGCTCCCTTCTCTATCTGAGCTGCCTTTTCCCCTAGCATGTGCGGCAAGCCTCCAAGCCGTGGATTAAACCTCCTGGTACTTATCTCAGCTATTCTTAGGTGTGAGTCACCTATTTTGTTACTTAATGTTCCCCAGATGAATGCAATATTTTTATGTCTGTCCCTCTCTTCCTGACTCATTTTGCTTAGAATGATACTTTCCATGTGGTACCACTTGTATATAAATTTCATGACTTCATATTTTCTAACAGCTACATAGTACTCCATTGTGTAATTTTCAGGTGTTTGATTTGGTTCTCCGTGTCTGTGTGTCATTCACTTCTATACTCAGTGCATCGTAATCTGAAAAGATTGTTGATACTATTTCTATCTTTCTGATTCTGTTGAAGTATGTTTTGTGTCTTAGCACATGGTCTAATTTGGAAAAAGTTCCACGTGCACTGGAGAAGAATATTTATTCCTTCTTTTTGGGGTATAAAGCCCTGTATAGGTCATAAGCCCTCACTCTTATTGCTGCTTTCAAAGTCAATGTTTCCTTGTTGAGTTTTCTTCTTGTTGATCTATCCAGAGGTGATAAGGTGATGCTGAAGTCTCCAGCTACTATTGCGTTGCTAGCAATGTCCTCCTTAAAATCCATTAGCAGTTGTTTTAAATATTTAGCTGTTTCCTCATTAGTTGCATATACATTTAAGAGTGTGATTTCTTCCTGTTGTACACATACTTTGATGAATAGAAAATAATCTTCGCTGTCCCTTTTAATCTTTTTCAACTTGAAATTGATGTTGTCGGATACTAGTATGGCCACCCCAGCTTTTTTGAGGGAGCTGTTTGCTTGCAGTATTGTTTTCCACCCTTTAACTTTGAGACTGTGTTTGCTCTTACTGTTGCCGAGAGCTGGCACTCCTCTCTATTCTTTTTTTTTTAATTTTTATTAGTGAGACACCATGAGGTATAGTAATAGACTTACAAATTTTGTGCTTGCATTTCAATTATACAATGATCAAATACCCATCCCTCCATCAGTGCCCATTTCCCACCACCACGGATCCCAGTATCCCTCCCACCCCCATCCCACCCCTCATCCCACCCTGCCTATGTGGCAGGGCATTGCCCCTTGTTCTCTCTCTCCTTTTGGGTGTTGTCGTTTGCAAAACAGGCATTGAGAGCCAATCATGTTTGGTCTATAGTCTACTTTCAACATGCTTCTCCCATCCTGGGAGGATCCTCCCAACACACTTTATTTGGTGCTCCCTTCTCTATCTGAGCTGCCCTTTCCCCTAGCAGGCGTGGCTGGCCTGCAAGCCATGGGGCAAAATTCCTGGTACTAATCTCGGCCATTCTTGGGTGTTCGTCTCCTATTTTCTTACTTTATACTTTATGTTCCCCAGATGAATGCAATCTTTCTATGTCTATCCCTCTCTTTCTGAGTCATTTTATTTAACATGATACTTTTTATGTAGTCCCACTTGCATGTATATTTCATGACTTCATCTTTTCTAACCGCTACATAGTACTCCATTGTGTAAATGTACAAAAGTTTCTTTAACCAGTCATCTGTTCTCAGGCACTCAGGTTTTTTTCCAGATTCTGGCTATTGTAAAGAGTACTGCAATAAACAAGTACAGATGTCACTTTGACTATACTTTTTTGCCTCTCTGGGAAATATTCCCAAGAGTAGTATTGAGCTCCCATTTGATTTCTATTCATTTTTATTGGTGTTTCCTCCTATTCCTGAGAAGCAGTTTCTAAGAAATGTTTAAGCTGAGAGTTTCTGGAAATTATAATTTCTTAGTCAAGGAGCACATTATTCTTGTGTTCTGTTTTTAATTTCTGTGCATATTCTTTTTTCTTTTTTTTGTAGGAGTACTGCTATTTATTCAGCCAATGATTAGCTGATTGAATTGGGCATGAACTCCACCTTATTTTTTTAAATTTTTTTAATTTTTATATTTATTTATTGAATCACTGTGGGAAAAGTTACTAAGCTTTCAGGTTTAAGTCTCGGTCATACAATGATCAAATAACTTTCCCTTCACCAGTACTCATTTTTCAACACCAAGAACCCCAGTATATCCCACTTCCACCCCTCCAAATGCCTGTGAGGCAGATGATTTCCACTTAACTCTTCTCTACATTGATTACATTCATTATTTCGACAAAAGATGCACCATTATTCTTTAGAATTTCCCCCCAAAGAATCAGAATTGCTGAAAAGGCATTGTGAAATATTTTGTTTTCTATAGCTGGTTATGAGAATCATATAATGTCACGCAGCAACGATTTTGGATTTCTGCAAAGAGTGAGATAATTACGAGATTGGTTTCTGTGTGTCTGGTGTTATGGCCGTGCTGGAGAGCCGCTCGTGGGGGGTAACTTGTGACCTCGGTAGGGTGTGAAGGATGTGCCCGTACAGCCCCCCCTTCCCATGAGACTGCAATTGCCCCCTCACCGCCGGCTCGTACCTGTCTTTCCTATAAGCTCTAAGGCGGCAGCTACCTTTCTGCTAGCAAGGAAAAAGGCAGATGGGAGCAACACCCTTTCCCTCCTTGGGAGGCATGGTGCCGTAGTTTAATGCACGGTACATTCACTTTTTTGCTGCAAGCTTCTGGGCTCTGGAGTAAGTCCTTTTGCCTCTGGAGCCATGGCCGTGCCAGAGAGCCGCTTGTGGGGGGCAACCCGTGACCTTGGTAGGGCGTGAAGGATGAGCCGGTACCGCCCCCCTTCCCATGAGACTGCAGTTGCCCCGTCACCGCCGGCTCATACCTGGCTTTCCAATAAGCTCTGAGCCGGTGGCCACCTTGTATGCAGTCCAGATGCATTTCTGCCAAAAGCCACTGGGTTTCAAGATTTGTTTCTGAGTCTCCAGTATCATGGCTATTAATTAGCTTGATCAGGAGCCAGAGAGGCCGTTTTTAGGCAGCGACTCGGGATCTCATTGGGATGGGGAGAAAGAATAGGCTCCACTCCCATGTGGTGAGGTCCCATGTGTCTGTTCACTGCAGGCCCAAACCTGACTGTCCAGTGGCCACTGGAGGATGGTGGTCACCAGGGGGAACAGGCCAAGGCACGAAACCTATTCCCACCTGGAGTGACCCAGCGCCAGCAACCTACTGCAGAAACAGGATACATTTCTGCCAAAAGCCTTTGGGTTCTGAGATTTGTTTCTGAGGCTCTGGGATTATGGACATTAAGCAGTTCGATCAGGAACCAGAGAGGCCATACCTCCAATTATCTAGCTGAGCCAGAGGTGGTCTGTGGGTGTGTCTCCCACATAACTAACTTTTTCTTAAATTTTTTTTTATTAGTGAAACACCATGAGGTACAGTTCTAGATTTACAATTTTTTTGTGCTTGGGTTTCAATTATACAATGATCAGATACCCATCCCTCCACCAGTGCCCATTTTCCACCACCATGGATAATATCCCCCCACCCCCATCCCCCCACCCCCCCGCCCCCGCCTCTGTGGCAGGGCAATCCCCTGTGTTTTCTCTCTCTTTTTGGGTGTTGTGGTCTGCAAAAGAGGCATTGAGTGGCAAACATGTTCAGTCCATAGTCTACTTTCGACATGCATCTCCCCTCCTGGGAGGATCGTCCAAACACCCTTTATTTGGTGCTCCCTTCTCTATCTGAACTGCCCTTTCCTCTAGGATACCCAGCTGGCCTCTAAGTTATGGACTAATCATCTTGGTGCTGATCTCAGCTATTCTTGCGTATTAATCTCATATTTTGTTACTTTATATCCCCCAGATGAATGCAATCTTTCTATGTCTATCCCTCTCTTTCTGACTCATTTTGCTTAGCATGATACTTTCCATGTTGTACCACTTGTATGTAAATTTTATGACTTGATCTTTTCTAAAAGCTACATAGTACTCCATTGTGTAGATGTACCAAAGTTTCTTTAACCAGTCATCTGTTCTTGGGCATTCAGGTTTCTTCCAGTTTCTGGCTATTGTAAAGAGTGCTGCAATGAACAAACAAGTGCAGATGTCACTTCGACTATACATTTTTGCCTCTCTGGGATATATTCCCAGGAGTGGTATTGCTGGGTCAAATGGGAGCTCAATTTCTAATTTTTTGAGAATCGTCCATACTGTTTTCCAGAAGGGCTGAACCAGTCGACATTCCCACCAACATTGAAGAAGTGTCCCTTTCTTGCCAATCCACGCCAGAATCGGTTGCTTTTGCTCTTTTGAATGTGGGCCAGTCTCTGAGGTGTGAGATGGTATCTCATTGTGGTTTTGATCTGTATCTCCCTGATGAGTTCTGAGCCTATTTTTTTGCATGTAGCCATCCAGTGATGCCAACAAAATTTATTAAAGAGGATTTCCTTACTCCACTTCACATTACTTGCACCTTTATCAAAGATTAGATGATCATATGATTGAAGGGAGATGTCAGTGTATTCAACCCTGTTCCATTGGTCTGCAGTTCTGCCTTTGTTCCAGTACCATGTTGTTTTAATTATTACTGCTTTCTAGTACAGTTTGAAGTTAGGGAGGTTGATTCGTCCCATTTTCTTTTTCCCAAGAATTGCTTTAGCTATTCGTGGGGGTTTATTGTTCCATATAAATTTCAGAAGTGTCTGCTCCATTTCTTTGACGAATGTCATGGGTATCCTTATAGGGATTGCATTGAATTTATACAATGCTTTCGGTAGTATCGCCATTTTGACAATGTTAAGTCTCCTGACCCATGAGCAGGGGATATCTTTCCATTTCCTCATGTCCTCTTTTATTTCCTGAAGTAGAGTTTTGTAGTTTTCTTTGTACAGGTCCTTTACTTCCTTAGTTAAGCTGATTCCTAGGTACTTGATTTTCTGGGGCACAATTGTGAACGGGATTGTTTTTTTCATGTTGCTTTCTTCTCTCTCACTGTTTGTGTATAGGAATGCCATGGACTTTTGGGTATTGATTTTATAACCTGCAACTTTACTGTACGAGTCTATTGTTTCTAGGAGTTTTTTGGTGGAGGTTATTGGGTTCTGTAAGTAGAGTATCATATCATCTGCGAATAGTGAGAGCTTGATTTCTTGGTTTCCTACCTGAATGCCCTTAATATCTTTTTCTTGCCTAGTCGCTATTGCAAGTACTTCCATTACTATATTGAACAGCAGTGGAGATAGTGGGCATTCCTGTCTCGTCCCTGATCTTAGAGGGAAGGCTCTCAGATTTTCCCCATTGAGGATGATGCTTGCTGTAGGCTTGTGGTAGATGGCTTTAATCATGTTGAGGAAGGTCCCCTCTATACCCATTTTGGCTAGGGTTTTCATCATAAAGGGGTGCTGGATCTTGTCAAATGCTTTCTCTGCATCTATTGATATAATCATATGCTTTTTATCTTTTCTTTTGTTGATATGATGGATTATGTTGATTGATTTCCGAATGTTAAACCATCCTTGCATCCCTGGGATGAATCCTACTTGGTCATGGTGTATGATCTTTTTGATGAGTAGTTGGATTCTATTTGCTAGTAGTTTGTTGAGGATCTTTGCATCTGTGTTCATCAGGGATATCGGCCTGTAATTCTCTTTCTTTGTGGTATCTCTGTCTGCTTTTGTTATCAGTGTGATATTTGCTTCGTAGAAACTGTTCGGAATTGTTTTTGATATTTCAATTTCGTGGAAAAGCTTAAAGAGCATTGGGAGTAAGTCCTCTTTAAAGATTTGGAAGAATTCACTAGTGAATCCATCCGGGCCAGGACTTTTGTGCTTGGGGAGACTTTTTATTACCATTTCAATTTCCTTGATGGTGATAGGTCTGTTCAGGTATTCCAGGTCTTCTTGGTTCAGCCTTGGGAGTCTGTAGGAGTCTAGGAATTTATCCATTTCCTCGAGGTTTTGATGTTCCGTGGCATAAAGCTTCTCAAAGTACTCCCTGAGGATCCTCTGAATTTCTGTAGTTTCTGTTGTAATGACCCCCTTTTCATTTCTGATTCGGTTTATTAGGGTTTTCTCTCTCCCTTTCTTTGTGAGTTTTGCTAGAGGCTTATCAATCTTGTTAATTTTCTCAAAGAACCAGCTCTTGGTTTCATTGATCTTTCGGATTGTTTTTTGGGTTTCCATCTCGTTAATCTCTGCTCTGAGTTTTATTATTTCCTTTCTCCTGTTCGGGTTGTGCTCCTTTTTTTGGTCCTTCTCCAAGCTCTTAAGCTGTGAGGTTAGGTTACTTATGTGTGCTCGCTCCTCCTTCCTGAGGAATGCTTGTGGAGCTATAAACTTTCCTCTTAACACAGCTTTTGCTGTGTCCCATAAGTTTTGATAACTCGTGTTCTCATTTTCATTCGTTTCTAGGAATCTTTTGATTTCCTCTTTGATTTCCTGTCTAATCCACTCGTTGTTCAATAGTGCACTGTTTAATTTCCAGGTGTTTGATTTAGTTTTCTGGTTTTTTGTGTTTGATTTACTTCTAATTTCAGCGCATTATGGTCTGAGAAGATTGTTGATACAATCTCTATCTTCCTAATTTTATGAAGGCATGTTTTGTGGCTCAGCATGTGGTCTATCTTGGAGAATGTTCCATGTACTCTTGAGAAGAATGTGTATTCAGCTATTTGTGGATGAAGTGTCCTGTATATATCTACTAAGTCCCTTTCTTCCATTGTTTCCCTCAAATGAAATATATCCTTGCTAAGCTTGAGTCTGGTTGATCTATCAAGAGGTGACAAAGCAGTGTTGAAGTCTCCCACTAGTATTGTGTTGCTATTGATGTCTTTTTCCAAATCTATGAGTAGTTGTTTTAAGTACTTTGCTGTTCTCTCATTAGGTGCATATACATTTATTATTGTAAGTTCTTCCTGTTTTACAGATCCTTTGATCAATAAGAAATGGCCTTCACTGTCTCTTATGACCTTCATCACTCTGAAATCAATGTGGTCTGATATAAGGATGGCTACCCCAGCTTTTTTATGGGAGCTGTTTGCCTGTAGGATTGTTTTCCAGCCTTTGACTCTGAGTCTGTGTTTGCTTTGACTATCGAGATGCGTTTCTTGCAGGCAGCAGAATGTTGCATTCAATTTTCTAATCCATCCTGCCACTCTATGTCTTTTAATTGGTGCGTTTAGCCCATTGACATTGTGAGAGATTATTGTTATGGGATTTTGTCCCATTGTTCTGTTAAAATTTGCTGTATTTGAGGGGCCTTTCTTGCCTTAAAGTAGCCCAATTAGTTGTTCTTGTAACCATGGTTTTGAGTCTATGAAGTTCCTGAGCTGTTGTTTGTCTGTGAAACTGTGTGTTGTTCCTTCTATTAAGAATGAGAGTCTTGCTGGGAAAAGTATTTTGGGGGAGGCATTTATTTCATTGAGTTTTTTCACTATGTCCCACCACTGTTTTCGGGCCATGAGGGTTTCATCAGAAAAATCAGCTGTGAATTTTAAGGATGCTCCTTTGTAAGAGATTTCTTTCTTCGATCTTGCTGCTTTTCGAATTTTGTCTCTGTGTAAGGTTTTGGTCATTTTGATCAAAATGTGTCTTGGGGTATTTTTATTCGGATTTCTTCTAGCTGGTACCCTTCGGGCCTCCTGAATGTGGTCACAAGTTTTCTTCAGCTCTGGAAACGTTGTAGCAATGATGTCTTTGAAAATTTCTTCTTCATCAAGGTTTTCTTCCTGTACCTCTGGGACTCCAATAATTCTTATGTTACCCCTCTTGTCTTCATCACAATCTTCTCTTGCCATCTGTTCCCGAATTATGAGTCTCTTTTCCATTTTCTGCTCTTTCCTGGAGAGTCTCTGAACTTCATCTTCGAGCTCACTGATTCTGTTCTCAGCAGCTCTTACTCTGCTGCTGAGGCCTTCCACTGAGCTTTTCAATTCGCCGACTGATTTTTCAGGTCTGACATTTCTGATTGCATTTTCCTCATTTCTGCCTTCAGATCCTCTTGTCTTCTATTGGCATTGCTTTCCATTGTTTCTTTTAATTCCCTAAGCATCCTAAGTAGCTTCCTTCTGAATTCCTTGTCAGAGAGGTTGTCTAACACTACAGTACTGTTGGTGTCATCTGGGCTAGACTCTTCAATATGAAAGTTTGGTGGGCTTTTGCGTTTCTTTACCATTGTGAGAGGTGTGGATTAGTCCTTCACGTTCACTCTTACTATTCTGCTTGATATGCAGTGTGAGTTAAGATAGGCTTATGAGTTATTGGCTACTGTGTTTCTAGTGGCTGAGCTAAACTAGAGAATTTTCCATCTAAGAAGGTAGCTTATGGTTCCTATGGCATACGTAGTAGGAAAATATTTCGCGGCCAGAAAAAGTCCCTGGCACTGGGCGAGGAGTTGGGAACATCTCCTACTTGAAATGAGGAGCCGTTCAGCTTTGTTGCCCAGAGCTGGGCCTCCGTGCCCGTCCCGCGCAGATCAGGGGAGAAAAACGGCTTTCTAGGAGCTGGATCTAGCTGTGCATGCCCAGAGAGTGTCCCAGGCCCTTGTGGTGGGCTCTACCTGTTTGGGATTGGAGCCGTTCAGCTTTGTTGCCCAGAGCTGGGCCTCCGTGCCCATCCCGCACAGATCAGGGGAGAAAAACGGCTTTCTAGGAGCTGGATCTAGCTGCGCATGCCCAGAGAGGGTCCCAGGTCCTTGGGGGCGGGCTGTACCTGTTTGGGATTGGAGCCGTTCAGGTTTGTTGCCTCCCGCGCAGATCAGGGGAGAAAAACCCACATAGCTAACTTTTGTCTGTTTACTTTCTTGATAAACTTTGCCCCAAGTTTTTGGGGTCTGACCAAAGGCACAGCATCAATTTTGGGGTATCTGAAAGTCTGACGTTGCCATCAGGCTGCTGATGCACTCACCTCACAGGTATAGATTGACCTACTGGCAGCACCATACCCCCACTGTGTATATTCTTGATGAAATTTTACTGTAGATTTATAAGAAAATGTTAATAAGAAATTAAATTTCTTAATAGCTGTCAAACTGTTTATCTTTATTTTTGACCAATATATAAAGATTTGTATACCTATTTTGGCTCAATGCAATGCAAGAGGATTATGGTCTTATCCATAGAAAAAGAGGACAATCTTAATAAATTTATTTTCAAGGTTTCTGGTAAAGACATGAAGACAGACACTATATCTTTTGACAGAGATCAAGTAATATCTCAGTACACTTTAGCAGCTGATCACTAAAAGCTAGTTTCTTAGAAGTGAAATCACAGAATCTAATAAAATCTCATAGTATCACCTAAAAAGAAAATGAAAAAATAGTCAAAAGACAACTGTTCACAGTCTATCCCCTTGTTGACAATTATACTTGGAATTGGTTCCCTAAATATGCCAACAAATTTATCTTGAGTAAAAGAAACTTGTTGTTCTAAACAGTTTTCAGTATACATATCCAAATTCACCCTATAGTCAATAATTAAGTTCAACATCAATTGTCCTTTAAATCCAAATGTACTGGATGATTTTGAAGCATGACCTTTAAAAGCAAATCATATTGGCTTGCTGATTATGAATTTGCTCATGTCATACTACACTATTAAACTCAGAGGTCATCAAACACCTGAGCTAGACAAAATGTCTTGAACTAAGAAAAATTAAGACCTAGAAAGTAAAAATAAGCGATTCACTAACTTCTAATCCAGTAAATAATCACCACTCCCTAAACCTGAGTGTTTCACCGGATGGAAGAGAATGCAATTGGCTACTTGCTATGCCACTTAGCCTCACACTCTCTAATCCCCTTTCATAGTATGACACCTTCATTTCTCTCCTCAGTGCCAAAATTCTCCTTTACCTATTTATCCTGGGTATAAATCTCTCTCTCAAGCTCTCTCAAGCTCTCTCCCTCTCTCTTTCTCTCTCTCCCTCCTTCTCTATCTCTATCTCTTTTCCTCCCTCTATCCATCCTCTGCCCCCCCCCACAAACACTGATATTTTCCTTTGCTAACCCATCTGTTACTGTTCAGATTGCTTATCAAACCTAAGAAAGATTTTCCCTGTATCTAGATAGTTACTTTGAGTTAAAAGTGCCTGAGAAATGGGAGGCACAAAAAGGACACTGCAGACTTTCGAAAAGCAAGAGATAAGATTCCTATATGAAAGGTAATCTCTCTACGTCCAGAAGCAAGCAAGATTCTTAAGAAGAGAATTTTGTACCAAACAGACTTTAAAATTTTATTTGTACTTACCTTCCCACACAGTTTTGTTACTTTCCATACTTTACACACTACCTTAGGAGGTGTCTTTTTTTTTTATTTGGTCATCAGAGCTCCTTTTATTGGACTTCTTGTTTCAGATAACATATATATTTATATGTTTTTGCTTTATTGATATATGTATATTGTTTTGGGGGTTACATATGGCTGTGTTCAGGTTACCTCATGACTCTGAACTCAGGAATCACTTCTGGTGGGCTTGGAATGAAACTTGGGAAAGATATGTGTAAAGCAAGCACTTTACTATTTCTCTGTTTCCACCTAGTTAATTTATGTCAATTTAATCATTAGGCTCAGTCAAAAAAATCCTAAGAGGATAAAGATAATTTTTCACTCTTCTGCAATAATAATGTATTTAGCTGCATAGATGGAGTTACTCTTATTTCTTTAAAACTATTTTGCAAAATAAGTAAGTAAGTAAAGTAAAGTCCCTCCTGTTGATCATCAATTTGCTCAAGCGGGCCCAGTAATGTCTCCATTGGAGACTTTGTTGTTACTGTGTTTGGCATTTCGAATACGTCACGGGGAGCTTGCCAGGCTCTGCCGTAAATGTTAAATATAACTCCTAAATAAAAATTCACTAAATTTTTAAAAATTGCATATTTAATTTATCACTCAAAATCAGAAAATTGTTGTTTCTGGTTTGTTTCTATTATTAATATCATGCTATTTATACTATCAGTATCCTGATGCTTTATAGGCTGTTGTGTTTCAGTTGCTGTTTTATTGTTTTACAGTTAAATGGATAGAGTTCATAATATATGCATACACTTGTTTTAGGTGAATGTATGTAGTTTTCTCACAACAATCATAGTAAAGTTTTCAGCTTGTTATTAATAATTATATTTCTGTAAGTAGAAACATTGTTTACAAAAGAAAGAACACTGTTATTGTTTTGCTATTTTATATTTCAAAAATTATCATCAATTTCCCCTAGATTCCTTAGACATATAATCTTTTAATAACACTGTGATACTGTGATTTAAAAGAAATATAAGTATATTTGGTCACATTTATCATAGACAGTTCCTAAAATTAGACATTTCCTAGAAAGGAAATCCATATAAAGTGTGTTTTGTTTTGTCATTATGATAGCTTTTTGGGAAACATTTAAAGTGGGGATTGTGGGGTTGGAGTGATAGCACAAGGGGTAGGGCATTTGCCTTGCACGTGGCCGACCCGGGTTCAATCCCCAGCATCCCATATGGTGCCCTGAGCACCGTCAGGAGTGATTCTTGAGTGCAGAGCCAGGAGTAACCCTTGTGCATTTCCAGGTGTGATCCAAAAAAAAAAAAAAACCAAAATAAATAAATAAATAAAGTGGGGATTGTTTGATTTTGGAGGGTTTTAAACGGTTAGAATTACAGGGTCAGTGTTAGAATTTTCAACACAATTTACTTTGCCTGTTGAGTGAGAAAAAATACTATAGATTGATCAAGTCTAACAATGTAATAAAATCTTGTTTTCAAAAGCTAAATTAAAAGAGTGGGATTGAGGAAGTTCATATAACTTTCATTTAGCTATTCCTGAATTATATCTTTTAATGTTAAAGTAATAATTGAGAATTAAAGTGATTTTTTTTTCTTTTATAAAAAGAAGTCACAGTCATTGTCTTAGAAGTTAAACTTTCTAGGTAGAATAATTTAGAGCATCCTCTGAAATGCCAGTAACAAAAATGGTGCAAAAGAGTAAAAGCATTGAGCAAGATCTAGAATACTTCTAATGACATTCACTAATGCAAGTGCTATTTATACTGATGTGAATAGAAAACAGATTTTTTTCCAGTTTTTTAAATTTATTTATTCTTAAAAATTTTTTTATTAGTGAAACACCATGAGGTACAGTTATAGACTGACAAATTTTTGTGCTTGGGTTTCAGTTATACAATGATCAAGTACCCATCTCTCCACCAGCGTCCATCCTCCACCACCACGGGTCCAGCATCCCTCCCACCTCCCATCCCCCTCCCACCCTGCCTCTGTGGCAGGGCATTCCCCCTTGTTCTCTCTCTCTCTCTCTTCTTTTGGGTCCTGTATTTTTCAAGAGAGGCATTGAGTGGCAATCATGTTTGGTCTATAATCTACTTTCAGCATGCTTCTACCACCCTGGGAGGATCCTCACAACAGCCTTTACTTGGTACTCTCTTCTCTCTCTGAGCTTCCTTTTCCTCTAGCACATTGTGGCTGGCCTCCAAGTCATGGAGCAAAATTCCTGGTACTACTCTCAGTCACTCCTGGGTGTTAGTCTCCCATTTTGTTGCTTTATGAATGCAATCTTTCTGTGTCTATTTTGCTCTTTCTGACTCATTTCGCTTAACACGATACTTTCCATGTAGTAGGACATGTATGTAAATTTTGTGACTTCGTCTTTTCTAGCAGCTACATAGTACTCCATTGTGTAAATGTACCAAAGTTTCTTTAACTAGTCATCTGTTCTCAGGCACTCAGGTTTTTTCCAGATTCTGGCTATTGTAAAGAGTGCTGCAATGAAGAAACAATTGCAGATGTCACTTTGACTATACTTTTTTGCCTCTCTGAGGTATATTCCCAGGAGTGGTATTGCTGGGTCAAATGGGAGATCAAATTCTAATTTTTTGAGAATCATCCATACTGTTTTCCAAAAGGGTTGGACCAGTCAGCATTCCCACCAGCAGTGAAGGAGGGTCCCTTTCTCGCAACATTCGAGCCAGCACTGATTGCTTTTGTTCTTGTGAATGTGGGCCAGTCTCTGTGGTGTGAAATGATATCTCATTGTTGTTTTGATCAGCATCTCTCTGATGATTAGTGATGTAGAGCATTTTCTCATGTGCGTTTTTGCCATTCGGATTTCTTCTTTGCGAAAGTTTCTGCTCATTTTCCTCGCCCCATTTTTTGATGGGGTTGGGTGATTTCTTTTTGTGGAGTTCAACTAGTACCTTGTATATCCTTGATATCAACCCCTTGTCAGATGTTTATTTGACGAATATCCTTTCCCATTCTGAAAACAGATAATTTTTAAAAGTGAAGAGTTCTTTGGATGAGATTATCAGTTAATATTTTTATAACTATTTCAGAGATTCCCACATGGGAAATGTTGTAAATAGCTAATTATTGATTAATGAATTTTTTGATGCATTGGATTATTTAATAGTAGTTTTATATACTCAATTACATCGTAATAACTGAGAAGTAAGGATGTTTCAAAGTATAAAGGTAAAGTCATTTTATGATATAGAATAGAACCCAGTGTTGGGTTCCAATGAGTAAAGATAATTTGTATTATTGAAGCCCAATCAAAGTAAGGCAGCTTAAGCATGACTTTTAAGGAGGCTAAGCTAATATTTTCACCATAGAAAATAAAGTAACACTTGTCACAGTCAGATGAAAAATGTATTTAAGTGATTTTTCCAATTAAAAACCAACTCTAATTGAAACATTTAACAAATTACAAGCACATATTTAATTAAATGTCTGCTATCTAAATAAACGTTTTTGTGTGAACATTTGTGAAGTTTAAAGACATAAAATTTGTCAGATACTAATGTCTTGGGAAATTCTAACAACTCTGTACAATATAAATTAGATTCTGAAGTCTATTAGATAGAATATGTGTCCATTATCCCTAATATGGGAGTAGTAATACTCTCTGTAGATCTGGTTAGAATATTTAATATAATACAAGGTCAAGTCTTCTTTGATTTCTCATCTTTTATCTGCTCTTTAAAAGTTAGCATTTTTCATAGGTACATCATTAAGTTCATCATCACTATCCACTCTCCTATCCATTATTAATTTTAATAAATATTATAGTATGAAATATATTTCATAGAGATAGAATCCGGAGTTCTGATCTTCGTCAACGCTCAAGAATCAGAGACGCTGTCTCATTTGCCAAGATATCAAAAATCAGATGGGCTGGACATGTAATGAGGTTTACAGACAACCGCTGGACTAGAGCCATTACTGATTGGATTCCACGAGACATCAAAAGATCACGTGGACGCCCACCTATAAGATGGTCAGACTTCTTCGTCAAGACCCTAAATGATCGGTTTGAGGCTCTACATGTTCCTAAAACGAACAGATACCATTGGGCTACGCTAGCACGCAACCGGGATGAATGGAGACGTTACTGGCACCCGCTCGAATAAATCGATGAATAACGGGGATTAAGTGATAAGTGATTAAGTGAAATATATTTATAAGTTGCTCGATTTGCTCAAGCGGGCCCAGTAACGTCTCCATTGGAGACTTTGTTGTTACTGTGTCTGGCATATCGAATACTCTCGGTAGCTTGCCGGGCTCTCCGAGAGGGGCGGAGGAATCGAACTCGGGTCGGCCATGTTGGCCACGTGTAAGGCGAATGCCCTACCCGCTGTGCTATCGCTCCAGTTATAAGTTAAATAATTAAAATTGTTAAAAGGAAGAAATTATCAACTATAGTAAGTGCTGTTGATAATTCAAATATGATGATTTGTGAGCCAGAGAGATAGTACAGTAAGTAAAAAGCTTGTCTTTTACACAAACAACTTAGTTCTATTCTTAGTAGTATATAGCCCTTTGAGTCCTGTTAGTAGTTATCTGAGCACAGAGTCAAGAGTAAATTTTGAACAACATTGTGTGTGACCCTACCCCCAAACACAGCTATTTAATTTAATTAAATATTAAATATGTAATGTTTGAAAGTTTGCTAGTGGATTCAGCAAAACAGAGTTCATTAGAGATATTAAAATTTTTTCATGGGATAGTTAGAGAAAAAAAAAATAAAACGTGGTTGGAAAGTTTTCCAGGGAGTAAAAAGGGAAAAAAGAAACCATAAAAGATAGATATGGAGAGGTTTATTTTCGAACAAGTCTACTCTAAATGTTTTCTTAAAAATGGGAGCAGTGCCTAAAATAGTTGTTATTATAATTTTAACAATTGTTAATAAAATAACAGGGACATTTCACAATAGTAAAATAGCAATACACCCTTGCTTGGCATTCTCAAATTTCTGCTAAAAATTGAAAATATATTACAAATATTAAATATATCAAAATGATTTGACTCTTAGTTTAACATGCTTATGGGTTATTTGTCTACCAATTTATCAGTTCTGTTTTCAATGTGTGAAACTGATTGCTGTTGGTAGTAAAAAGGAAAGCCCTGGGGGAGTAAAATAATCTTTTTCATGCCTATTTAATTCTAGGCTCTCTGTGTTTTAAAGAGGAATAAACCAATACACACAAAATAGCTATTTAAATTAATGAGTCCTGCCAGCTATGATCTAAATACTTATAACTAAATATAGATTATTTAATTCATAAAAACTTGAAGTAATTATATACAGAAATTCTTAAAAACAAATTGCTAATTTCTAACATGGATATAATTTATCCCTGAGTATGTAAATTGTAAAGTGTCTGGGTTTATACAAATGCATATGCATTTATTTCATAGTAATATTTCAAAGAAGACAATTTGACATGGCAAGTATTTTGTATTTAATAAGAACATGGAGTTTGGTAAGAAACATAAAGCTGAGTAAAATATGAGAATGAGTTTATTTAATGTGTGAACAATTAATTTCACTGTTTTTATTTATAAAAATCTATTTAACATAACTTCAAAATAAAAAGCATGTAATAAAAAAATTAAGCAGACAAGATAAAAAGACAACTTCCACTATTTTAGAGGAGCTATTTTTTAGCTTTATTCAATATTTATTTCAAATAGAGAACCCATTTCTCTCTTCTCAAAAAATATGTATTGTAGGTTAGAAATTATTATAAAGTTTAGGTGCTTATGCTGTCTGAGCCCATGTGTTTCTTGCACCCATGTGGCTAAGCACATGTGGCACCTGAGCACCTGTGTTGCCTGCATCTCCTTTCTTGAGATGTGTACTTTCATGCTTTCATGTCTAATGCTATGATGTATGGAAGGGCTCTCTCCACCCTTAGAGAAGCCCGTATTCTCCCTTAAGCGTCTTACTCTCTCTTTTACCCTCTCTCCCTCCACACCTTAAAAGCTTCAAAATAAAATCTATTTTACAAAAAAAATGTATATTATAAAGAAGAGATAAAAAGTAAATGTATTTAGCTACTATTTCATATTAATGGAAATTTCAATTAGGACTTAATATATCAAATATTTAACTCACTCTATAACTGTATTGTTTGACCAAAGCTAATATGGTCCCTGGTGAGTTCCTAGGATATTCCAAAGGGACCACAGGTGAAAATCACACAGATTGGGATGATGGAACAATATTAAGAAGCCAATTAGTAAGATTGGGGTCTACATGAATTGGGATCTACATCACAAGAGGAGCACAGTATGAAAGTAGTTGGAAAAAAACCCACTCTATATTATTTATTATTTATTCTACTATCTCTGAAATATTTTGTTAAAAGTAACATTTAAATCACGATCACGACCATCCTGTTATTCGTCGATTGCCTTGAGCAGGCCCCAGTAACGTCTCCTTCATCCTAGCCCTGAGATTTTTTTTAAAAAGTGCCATATTCAAGGCTCTTTCAGAGTTAGGAGAATGAGACCCATCATTGTTACTGGTATTTGGCATATTGGGTACGCCACAGGGAGTTTGCCAGACTCTACCGTGTGGGCAGGTTACATTCGGTAGCCTGCCAGTTTGTGCAAAGTAGGAATGAGATAAGATATCATAATAAGATGTCCCGCGGCCACAAATGTGGCCGTGCGCTTCCGGGAGCTGGGTTTTATAGTCTCTGAGTCTTGGCCGTTGATGGGATTACACGGTGCCAGGGGGCCAGTTGGTGGGTGTGATCCCCACCTACTGGAATTTGGAGGATCTGCGTGGAGGATGCTCAGCCCCAATCCAAGTAGGCTTGGAGATCTCAGCCCCAGGACCCGCGTGCCTTTGTTCCTCTGCCAGTACCTTCATGTGTGCGGAGAGTGGTCTCAGCATGGTGGTGGCTGGTTCTGGAGGTCTTCGGCTGCTGGAGCCCTGGTCGGGGTGGGGAGGAAAGCTCAACCCGCTCCCCTCCAGGGGCCCCGGCAAGGACAGCCAGGCGCGGGGGCAGGGAACTCTGCCAATTATTAACTGAAAAAATCACTTAATCACTTAACTTCCCGTTAGTCGTCGATTTGCTCGAGCAGAAGCCAGTAACGTATTCATTCGTCCCTGTCGCGTGCCAGTGTAGCCCAATGGCATCTGTTCGCTCTGGGAACACGAAGAGCCTCAAACCGATTGTTCATGATCTTGATGAAGAAGTCTGACCATCTGGTAGGTGGGCGGCCACACGGTCTTTTGACATCCCGTGGGATCCAATCGGTAACAGCTCTAGTCCAGCGGTCGTCTTTAAATCTGATTACGTGACCAGCCCATCTGATTTTTGACACCTTGGCAAACAAGACAGCATCCCTGATTCTTGATCGTCGACGGATGTCCGAACAGCGGATTTTTTTTCTCATTTCAGTGAAACGTGATATTCCAAGCATAGCTCTTTCAATTCCTTTTTGGGAGACCCGAATAGCATTCTCATCCTGTTTACGTAGGGCCCAGGTCTCTGAGGCATGTGTCAATGCAGGAAGAACAGTGGAATCAAAGAGATGTGCCCAGAGCCGGAGGTTCTTCATCCTCTTAGCTATTTCTTCGACGTTCTTGAAGGCATTCCAAGCCGCTCTCTTCCTCCTGCGCAGCTCGGGTGCCAGGTCATTTGTCACGTTGACTTCTCTACCTAGGTACACATAGCTGTTGCATTCGGAGATGGTCGTTCTGTTGAGAGTGAATGGGGCATCAGGAAAGAGGCTGTTTCTCATAAACATTGTCTTCGTAAGATTCAGTTGTAGTCCGACCTTTCCACACTCACAGTCAAAGTCAGCCAGTATTTGTGCCACTTGGCTGATGTTTGGTGTTATTAAAAACAATGTCATCAGTAAAGCGGAGGTGGTATAGTTGCCGACCATCTATCTTCACTCCCATTCCTTCCCATTCCAGTCGTCACATGATGTTCTCGAGGGTGGCACTGAAGAGTTTTGGTGAAATGGTATCACCCTGCCGAACCCCTCTCTTGATATGGATGATTACTTCTTTGTAGAATGGTGAGATCCTGGTAGTGAATCCGCAATACAGCTCACGGAGGATCCTGATGTATTGGGCTTGAATGCCCTGATTGGATAGGGTTTCAATGACCGCTTCCGTATCAACAGAATCAAAGGCCTTCTTTAAATCAATGAACGTTGAACAGAGCGGCATCTTGAACTACCGAGAAACCTCAATGAGCTTGTTTATCGTGTGGATATGGTCAATGGTGCTGAATCCTTTGCGGAACCTGACTTGCTCACATGGTTTTCCTTCATCTAGTGTTCTGCCAATCCTATTTAGGATGACTCGAGTGAACAACTTGTAGATGACAGACAATAGGCAGATCAGGCGATAATTTTCAATGTCATGGATGTCTCCCTTCTTGAACATTAGTACGGTCCTGCTGGTTTTCCATTGGGATGGAACCTTGCATTCAGACAGGTATAGTGTGAAGAGCCGAGCCAGTGTATTGATGAGTACTGACGGCAGTTTCTTCAGGTGTTCGGGTCTGACCTTGTCTGGGCCGGTTGCTATTCGTTTCTTTACTGGAACCTACCTCCACTACGCAGCTGCCGCCACACTCCGGATGCTTTCCAGACCCGCGTGGCAGCTCCGGCTGAGACTCACGTTTGACTGGAGACCCACAGAACAAGATAAGCGGAACTCTCTGAGACCTTGGACGCCAGGCTCAATGGACCCAGGGAGAGAGATACTCTGCTTGCTCCCACCAACCACAGGTGACAAAGGGATTCTAATCAGGAGCTCCAACCTACCCTGCCCTGTCTGTTCCTACCAACCACTAGAGACCAGGGATCGGATTGCACACAGAACACCCACCCTACCCCTACTGGGACCAGATAAATACCCCACTGGCAGAACTCCACTACCGACACTACCTCCACTACCCAGCCACTGCCACACTCCAGGACGCTTTCCGGACTCATCATAAGACACTAAATACCCATCTTCCGAAATTGCCGTACCATATTTGATAGGGTTCAAATATGGTAACACCTACGAGGGCAATTAGAGGTCGCCCAAAAAGCCTCTATCCCTCTCGGAAAGACTGGCAAGCTGCCAAGAGTCTTCCGCCCACAAGGAAGAGCCTGGCAAGCTAACCGTTGTGTATTTGATATGCCAAAACCCGTAATTACAACTGTTCTCATTCACCTGGCCCTGAAGGCTTCACCGACATGGCACCACTGAGAAGGATAAGAAAGGAAAGGCCGATAAACTCTCAAGGCCGAACTAGACTGCCACAACGAAGAAAGACAAAAATGATCATCTGTACTTTCAATGCACGTACACTAGCATCAGATGCATCCATCGAGGACCTGATGGTATAAGTGCGAATGATCAAGTACGACATCATTGGTCTGACCGAAACAAGAAGGCACGAATCTCACCATGCCATTTTCAACACTGGAGAAGAATTGTTCCTCGGAACATGCAATAAAACAGGTGTCGGAGGCATCGGTGTCCTTGTCAACACAAACTTGGCCATGAGCATTGATTCATTTGAATGCCTAACAACCGGAATTGGACGTTTACATTTGAATAGATGTGGCTCACTGCCGGCAGTTTCTATCTTCGTTGTCTACGCACCAACATCTCATTATGATGAAAGAGAAATCGAGAAGTTCTACATGGAGCTGGAGGAGTTCTATAAAGAAGAGCACACCTTCTACAAGATCATTGTGGGTGATTTTAATGCCAAGATAGGACCGAGAAGATCAGCTGAAGAACTTCACATTGGGACCCATGACCTAGAATGGAACAAACAGGGTGAGAGATTGTCTGAGTTCATCATGTCGATCAAGACCATCCATGGTAACTCACAGTTCCAGAAGGCAGAATCTAAACATTGGGCCTGGGAGTCTCCCGGTGGATGAAATAGACCACATCATATTCAATCGATGCTTTTGCTTGACCGATGTCACTGTTGTCCCACAATCCCGAATGGGTTCGGGACCACCTTCTCCTTCATGCAAAATTCGACTTCACAGGGCGGGGAGAAAGGGCTGCAAAGTTCAAAAAGAGAACTCCCAGAATGACCACCAACTGGGAGCTCTTTGGCACTATTGTGGCAACATGGGAAGATGCCATTGTTTACAACATTGATGAGGAATATGATCAACTGGTTCAGCACCTCCATGATTGTGCGAGGAACGCCAAGAGAGAGATAGCCACAAAAAAAATGCCTGTCTTCGAAAACTCTTGAGCTTATTCGCCAACGTGGTTTGGCGCATGCCTCAGGCAATTGCAAGCTAATATCCGAGTTCGCAAAGCAGTGCAGAGATGCGATCAAGGAAGACCTCAAAGAGAGAAGAGCAGAAGTGCTGGTAGATGCGGCAGAAGCCAGGAAAAGTATTTGTAACGCCCGCCTGTCCTTCGCCAACTACAAGACCGAGATGACTGCCCTCCGACGTCCTGATGGATCCATCACATCCTCCAGAACGGCAATGGAGAAGATTATCCATGACTTCTACTCAAATCTCTTCGATAGCCATGTCCACTTGCCGACATACCAAATTCCACAGGATGGATATGTCGTTCCCAAATATTTAAATAATTGATAAAAATATTTTATTACATATGATATATAAAAGTGCGCTGAAAAGCTATAGGTTTGTTATTGTTTAGTTTTATTCAGTTTTATAAGGGCCTTTCCATCTCAGTATTATTGAGCAATTTTAAAGAAACTAGATATTGAATCAGATTAAATAGTTTATCTGCTTTATTATATGATCACGTCTTTCTTTTCCTTTATGTTGCTTCTTGCATTTATTGATGTAAGTATATTGTAACGTTTTTAAATTTCCAGAATAATGTTCCTTCATTCTGGTCAAAATGTGTTATATAATATAGGTCTATCCTTGCTCCTCCCTCAGAGAGCTTTAGATTTATTGAACTACTCCCACAACAGTGTGCTTTCGAGGCACACCCAATTCCATCAGGCACTAATAATGCTAAATTGCTTTTCTCTTTCCTTTATGTCATTTGTATGGTTTATTTAAAAGTGTCATTTTTTTATGTAGACACAGGAAGACAGTTCATGTTATGCTATGTAACATGGGAGTTAAATGACACCAAAATAGTATTTACTCCTAGGCATCCATATTTACTTGACTTAAACCTCAGTTGCCCTTAGATCCTAGCACTCTAAGAGCAGTGTCCTGAGGAGGTATTGGATGAACGCAAGACAAGCTGTGAGCTACCCTGACGTTGAAATGGGCCAGGCCAAGCACCATAATGCTTAACTATAGTTTAGAACATGGTCATGGACAAACCTCTTTGGGCAACTGAATAAGGGCCCTGCAGGGGTTAGGAAAGACTAACCTGGCCTGAGGACTATGGTCTGGTATATATAGCAAGATGTCCCCAGGAACAGTCAACCTTTAAGCTTAATATATCTCTTACTCTATTCATACAAAATGGCTAGAAATATTATAAGAAGTAAATTTACTATGATTGTTTAAATGGACTACTATCTGAGGAAAGGAGAAAGCAATGCGCCCTTGATTGAATATCACCCTTGAGTTGATCTCGTAGTAATCTGGAGTGCTGATGAGATTTTTGTCCTTAAGTAAATCTACTGAAGACATGACTTTATATCTCTTTGTTGTCATGATAATGTTGAACCCCACCTATGTGTATACCCACCCTTCTTGATTTCCATATAACTATGCTGTAAGGGGTAGGTTGGGACTAGACGTTGCAATCTAGAGGAGAACGGGGTCTTCGGGACTTTGAGGTCTTTGAGGAATAGAAAGTTGATGAATAGAAGGAGGGTGAGAACTGAGACTTTGGAGACTTTGGGACTAGATAGTGATTGGAAGGAGAGGACTCTAAGACTATGATGAGATGAGGAAGAAGATTTAATGAAGAAGAGGTCTTCGAGATATCATCTCAACCACAGAGACTGGTCCACATCTAAAAGAACAAAAGCAACTGGTGTTGGTGTGGATGTGGGGAGAAAGAGACTCTCCTGTAATATTGGTGGGAATGCTGACAGGTTCAGCCCTTTGGAAAAACAGTATGGACACTTCTCAAAAAATTAGAAATTGTGCTCCCATTTGACCCAGCAATACCACTTCTGAGACTATATCCCAAATTTGCAAAAAATATATACTATAGAAATGACATCTACACTTGTATGTTAATTGCAGCACTGTTTACAATAGCCAGAATCTGGAAGAAAACTCAAGTGCCTAAGAACAGATGACTGGTTAAAGAAACTTGGCACATCTACACAATGGAATACTATGAGCTGTTAGAAAAGATGAAGTCATGAAATTTGCATGTAAGTGTGTCAACATGAAGAGTATCATGCTAAGTGAAATGAGTCAGAAAGATAGGGACAGACATAGAAGGACTGCACTCATTTGTGGAATACAAAGTAGCAGAATGGGAGACTAACACCCATGGATGGTAGAGATAATCCTCATGGAGCACAAGGATTGCTCCATGTTTTGGAAGCTGGCTTCACATGTTGAGAAAAAAGGCAGCTGATATAGAGAAGGGACCACCAAGTAAAGGATGCTTGGAGGGCCTGCTTGGGATGCAAAATGTGTGCTGAAAATAAACTATAGACCTAACATGATGGCCACTTAATACCTGTATTACAAACCATAACACCTAAAAGGAAAGAGAGAGTAAAAGGGAATGAGCCTGCCACAGAAGTGGGGGGGGTGGTTGGGGATGGGGTGGGAGTGGTGGGAGAGATACTGGGAATATTCGTGGTCATGAATAGGCACTTGTGGAGGGATGGGTGATCGATCATTTTATGACTGAAAAGTAAGCACAAAAGTTTATAAGTCTGTAAATGTACCTCACGGTGATTCATTAATTTAAATTAATTAATTAATTAATTAAAAAGAAGAGGTCTTTGAGGTGTACAAAGAGAATATTATAATGAAACTCTGATGACTGGGACTACGACCAAAACAACTACAATGGCGCTGTAAGGGGAGAGATTATACTATTCCAGGTAGGAGAGAGAAATAAACCGAATACCGACTGGCCTGGGGTCTGGGTCCAGTTTCTTCATTTCCCTTGTCCTTCGGCCTTCTTTCTTTGTCCTTCACCTGTCATCTGTCCATCACTGTCATACGGTCTGGGGAGGTGGTTCTCAGCCGCTAATTGCTCAAGTCCCAGGAGCCACCACACACATTTTCTCTTGGAAACTCACAATTATGTACAAGCCTTTGGATATATTTAAATTTTTTCTAAGAATTAAAAAAATACTTTTACATTAAAAAACTTAACAGAGGGGAAAATATTTTTACATACATATTCATCAGGGTTTTTGATGTGTACTTTTCATGTATACATGTATAGGTGTGTTTGTGTGTGTATGTGTGTGTGATCTCCTTGTTCGCCTTTGCTGTTAGAATAATGTTGGCCTCAGAATTACTCCTCCTTTTCGTTATTTTCTGAAAAATTTCATTTTAAGTTATTAATCATTGAAATTTTCATAAAATTTGCAAGTGAAAAACCATTCTTAGTCTTGAGCATTCATTTTAAAGTTTTTTTTAGGGGTTGGTGGTATGAATGGCCACATCTGGTTGTGTTCAGGGCTGACTCCTGACTCTCTGTTCAGAAATAATTCCTGATGGAGATCAAGAAGCAACATGAAGTACCAGGAGTCTAACCTACTTATTATACTCTCTGTCTTCCATTTTTCATGCAAATTTTTATAATTCCTTAATGATTCTATTATTTTAGCTATCTTTGTTATTTCTCTATGACTTTACATGTAATGTTAGATTTCTCATTTAATATATATATACATATATATATATATATATATATATATATATATATATATTACCTGTTTGTGTCACATCCATTGATGATTGATGCTCAGGGGTTACTACTGGCTCTGCTACTTACTCTTGGTATTCCTCAAGGAATAATATGGGACGCTGAGGATCTAACCCTGGGTAGGCTACATGCAAAGTAAAAGTCCTAGCTGCTGTACTATCACTTGGGCCCCCAAGAATTTTCTTGTTTTATGATATATGCCTCTATTGACTTAAGTGTCTGTTTTTGTACTCTTTGATGTCTCCCTTTGACCCTTTTTCATCAAGGCATAGTCATTTAAATTACTATTAATTATATTTTTATGTGTATATCATTCACACCCATCACTAGAGTGCTTAATTCCTTCCACTAGAATGCTAAGGGCCCATCTAGGAAAGGACCCTGCTAGGAAAGTTCAGTTCAATAAACAAAAGTCCACTTCCATGGCCATTTATGATTCCTTTACCATGTAGATGTCTTTATACCCCATATATCAGAAAAGGTCTTTATTTATTTATTTGTGTATGAAGGTGGTGATAACTAGATAGATATATAGATAGATGATAAAGTTAAATTCTGGAAATTCCACAAATATCTTAAATTTTGATAGGTTGTATATTCTTTTTTTTCAAGGGTTTTTAAATTTTCCTTTTTTTTTATTAAATATTTAATTGTTCAACAAAATGTTTCCTCCCTTTTTTTAGGCTTTATCATAAGTAGGGGTCACATTCAGCAGTACTCAGCCTAGCCTCAGCATGTCTGAGGATTTGTTGCTTGGGACCCATATCACTCAAGGACCACCAAAACCACGACCTGTAATGCTAAGTGGACCACGTCATTCTGGGGTTTGAACTCAGAGCTTTGTGCTTGCTGGGCACATGTCATGACTTTTGAACTATGTCCCCAGTTCATGAATATTTTTTATTATTTCTAAAGCTTGTTTTGGTGGTTGATTTAATTTATGACACAATTTTATTTCAAATCTATTGACTTTTATTTTATGACTCTACATGTACTCTACTCTTCAGAATGCTTCATGTCTGCATTATAAGAACATGTTTTCAACCTTTATGGAATTGCTCTTTCTTATAGATTTGAGTTAGTCATGTATTAGGCTAATCTATTTAGCCTGTAGTGTAGTTCCTTCCATTTTTCTCTGAACAGCCATTCTGCTACACGAATCTTATGTTTCCAGTTCAGTAATTGTCTCAGGCTTATGTCTTCTTACATACACCCATCCTGAAACCTATTTTCACAATTCCATTGTTCTCTGGTGAAAACCTCTTTTATTTTCTTCACTTGGGTGTACCATCTCTCCTTTATAAGGCACTCCGTAGTGAGGGGAATCCTTTGGTTCTACAAGAGGGATGGGAGCATGTTTCTGAGCCACATGTAGCCCTGGCTTCTGACATGTTATGTTATTTCTTCACTTACCCTGTTAATGTGTTATTCTTGTAGTAGCATTGGTCTCCAATTATGTTTCTCCTCAGAGAAATAAACTCCAATAATAATATCCTCTAATACTAATGAGCATTCTGCTTACTTCAAATGTATAAGTAAAACATATAATCATTCCTTTTACGTGGTCAACTTATTTACCTATTTACATCGAGGTGTACTTTGCTTGAATTATCTTACTTTGTTGCTACAGAAATCGAATGTATATATGATTTTGAATTCTTTGTTAATTAAACACAAGAAACAAGGACTTCTTGTCACCCATACTGTATACTTTGTAGCATCAGGGTGACACTCCTGTTACATACTGCTATAGATATACTATTCTATCAATCATATGAACAGAAGAGAATCATGAGTTAACAGAAGTGTACTAATCAAACACACACAGAATGACGGATTGGTAAAATAGGTGACATGTAATTTCCTGTAAATGTTTTACTCTGTATGAGTGAGTAATTGAATGAATAACTATGAGCTGGGGAATGTAGGCTTAGTAGTCTCAAGAAATTAATGTGATCTCTGGTTTCAATTGGAAGATACATTAATTTGTCTGAAAGATTTTGTGAACTGTCAAGAAGCTGAAACATACAACTCCACATATAAGCAGAAAGTATACCTTGATCCATGAATAAGAATTTTTTTTTCACTAGGGGATCTAGGAAGTAGAAAGATAAGGAGAACATGTAGTTAAGCTCTATTAAGTACTTTTGAATTTACTAAAAAATGAATCATCACATTTATAGTGTGTTTCAGTTTTAGATTTTTCAAGAGAACTATCATTGAAATTATTTCCATATTGAAATTTAATTGATTTAAAAGTTCTTTGAAGATAAATGCTAGTTTATTTATTTAATATACAAATTAATTCTGTTTGTACTATTTATTTAAGCCTGGCAAGCTACCCGTGACGTATTTTATATTACACACACAGTAACAAGTGTCACAATGGAGACATTACTGGGCCCGCTAGAGAAAAATCGATGAACAATGGGAGGACAGTAACAGTGACTATTTATTTTCAGAATTCAATATATTATTGTTTTTCTGTGAATTTTTATAATAAGAAGAATTGGCAAGTAACTTTAATTAGCATGTAGCTTTATTATTTCTTCATAATAGGTTTTAACTCTATATTCTTATTCAATATCACCATCATTAGGTTTGTACATTTATATTTGGATATAAATGTCCTAATTTAATTAAAAAACCATAAAAATATGACTTTGATGGTGACCATAAATTTTATTTTTCTATATTTTTTAACAAAACTAGTAAATTTACAGTCGTAAAACATTTTTTTTGTTTTAGGCATATAGCATATGCAAAGTAGTAACTTATTATATATTTTATTTGTATTCACTTTATCATCAATACTGAATAATTTTTTCACTGATACCTGGAAATCTATCTAAATATTTTGTGAAATAAATATATTAAATATATTCATTTATTAATGTAGTTATTTTGTTTGCCATTTACTTATGAGTTTTTCTTTTGTTTTGTTTCATTTAACCTATTATTAATATTAAAATGTGCATGATATGTTATTTTGAAGAAAATGAATATGATTTTAATAATTCTTTCATTCTTAATATAGCTACTTTTAGTAACGTCAATATGAGATTACAGTGCTTTTCTGGCATTGCATATTTTATTGCAATTCTGTTTAGAGAAAACAGTGGAGCTGAAATTATTCTGCTTTTGTCTTTGGTATTGGAACAGTAATAAAGACTAAAGATACTCTCTGCTTTTATCTTCTCTTCTTTTGTCCTCCCTCCATATGTCTGACAGCTCTATAACCTGGAGACACTGTCTCACATATGACCTTATTCACTGTAGCACTGTAGCACTGTCCTCCGTTGTTCACAGAATTGCTCGAGCGGGCCCAGTAACGTCTCTATTGTGAGACTTATTGTTACTGTGTTTGGCATATTGAATACATCATGGGTAGCTTCCCAGGCTTTGCCATGCGGGTGAGATACTCTCAGTAGCTTGCCTTGCTCTCTGAGAGGGACGGAGAAATTGAACCCAGGTCGGCCTGGCAGGCCGCATGCAAGGTAAACGCCCTACCGCTGTGCTATGGCTCCAGCCCGTGACCTAGTTCATTAATTAATAATTAATGAATTATGCATTTATTTAATTATATGGATTATAATGATACTGGTAAATGATAAAATATATATTCAAATAAATGATAAAATGGTAATTGTCAAGATAGATAGGCATATAATATAGCAGTGTAGCACTGCCCTGCCATTGTTCATAGATTTGCTCAAGTGGGCAGCAGTAACATCTCCATTGTGAGACTTTTTGTTACTGTTTTTGTCATATTGAATATGCCACACAGGGTGCTTGCCAGGTTCTGCCATGCAGGTGGGTTACTCTTGGTAGCTTTCCAAGCTCTCTGAGAAGAATGGAGGAATCGAACACGGTTGGCTGTGTGCAAGGCAAACGCCCTACCCACTGTGCTATTAATATATTTATATTATATGCCTGTCCATATCTCCATCTAGCACAGCCATATAATATAAATATATTATTGTGATGGCGGGCTGGAGCAATAGCACAGTGGGTAGGGCGTTTGCCTTGCACGCAGCCAACATGGCCAACCTGAGTTCGATTCCTCCGCCCCTCTCGGAGAGCCCGGCAAGCTATCGAGAGTATCTCACCCGCAGGGCAAAGACTGGCAAGCTCCCCATGATGTATTCGATATGCCAAACACAGTAACAACAAGGTCTCCACTGGGCCCACTCGAGCAAATTGATGAACAACGGGAGGACTGTGACTGTGACTGACTAACTATTTTTTAATATTTAATGTCTGACGATAATCAGTGTATGAGGTATCACTGCATCCTTCCATGAGTCTGGTACCCCAATCCTTCCCCTACCCTATGTTGAAGAGTCTGGTGCTCAAGTGCCTTTTTCAGACTCAGTGTTCCAGTGTCTGAAACCCTGGTTCTTCCAACTAGCCACATTAACTTATTAATAATTCAAATAAAAGTTTTATGTTGTGTGTGTATGTGTGTTTGTGTTCAGGATGTTTGGCAGTGTTCAAGGTTTTGTTCTGGATCTATGTTCTAGGCTCATTCCTGGCAGTGCTTGGTGTGGAGGCTGGAACAGGGAATGTCAGCATGCCAGAAAAGAATTTTTTCTTGCACTATCTCTCTAACCCCAAACTGATATCACTCAATTGCTGATAATATTATTGAGTCAATTGCCATTCAGAAATTAAATGGTATTATGATATAATTATTTTAACAGTATTTCTGAGTAAAAATAAACATTTATTGGTAACAAAGTTGAGACAAGGAAAATTTAGTTATTGTTGGCAGGGTAGGGAATATATATATATATATATATATATATATATATATATATATATATATTTCCTTTCTCCCTTGCTACAAGGTGCTTAGTTTTATCGGGTCACACCCATCTCAGTGCTCCCGAGTCACTCCCATTCTTTTGTCTATCTTTAACCACTTCTATCACTCTCTTCCCCGGACCATTAATCAGCTTATTCTCCTAATCAGTTTCTGTTAATTTGTAAGGTCAGGACACTTTCTAGGACACTGAACTTGTATTTTAAGTTAATTTTGCCTTTCTCCTTTCCTTATGTCTTTTGAATAGTTTACTTTAAGGCAATGTCCTTTTGTTTAGACATAAGAAGACAATTAATATTATGCTTTTGTAACTTGGGATTTAATTGGCTTCAAATATTATTCATTTCCGGGCATCTGCTTTCTCAACTTAAGCCTCAGGTGCTCACTTCCTAGCACCCCAAAAGCAGGGTCCTGACGAGGGATTAGATGGAACCAGAGCAAGCAGTAAGCTGTATGTTACCCTGACATCAAGATGGGCCTGGCCAAAGTGCCACAATTCTTAAATATAAGTTAAGAGCTTGATCATAGACAAATGCTATCATGATCCAAAAGTAATGACAAGACTAGGACCCTACTAGGGATAGGAAAGACTAATCTGGCCTGAGCACTGTAGATTGAGATGACCACAGGAGAACAATTCTATAAGTTTAATGCATTTCTTACTGTGTCCATACAAAATAATTAATATTATGAATGCTTATATGTTAACTGGACAAGGAGAGGAGAAATACACCCTTGGGTGAGTCAGCCTGCTGAAAGAGAATCTGTCCTAGAAGCAGCATTCCCTGAAGGAAAAAAACTTTAAAACTATTTATTGTCACCATTCTGATCAAAATGACCAAAACCTTAGACAGAGACAAAATTCTGAAAGCAGCAAGATCGAAGAAAGAAATCTCTTACAAAGAAGCATCCTTAAAATTCACAGCTGATTTTTCTGATGAAACCCTCATGGCCCGAAAACAGTGGTGGGACATAGTAAAAAATCTCAATGAAATAAATGCCTCCGCAAAAATACTTTTCCCAGCAAGACTCTCATTCATAATAGAAGGAACAACACACAGTTTCACAGACAAACAACAGCTCAGGAAATTCATAGACTCAAAACCATGGTTACAAGAACAACTAAATGGGCTACTTTAAGGCAAGAAAAGCCCCTCAAATACACCAAATTTTAACAGAACAATGGAACAAAATCCCAAAACAATAATCTCTCTCAATGTCAATGGCTAAACGCACCAATTAAAAGACATAGAGTGGCAGGATGGATTAGAAAATTGAACCCAACATTCTGCTGCCTGCAAGAAACTCATCTCAATAGTCAAAGCAAACACAGAATCAGAGTCAAAGGCTGGAAAACAATCCTACAGGCAAACAACTCCCATAAAAAAGCTGGGGTAGCCATCTTTATATCAGACCACATCGATTTCAGAGTGAGGAAGGTCATAAGAGACAGTGAAGGCCATTTCTTATTGATCAAAGGATCTGTACAACAGGAAGAACTTACAATAATATGTGTACATGCACCTAATGAGAGACCAGCAAAGTACTTAAAACAACTACTCATAGATTTGGAAAAAGACATCAATAGCAACACAATACTAGTGGGAGACTTCAACACTGCTTAGTCACGTCTTGATAGATCAACCAGACTCAAGCTTAGCAAGGACATACTTCATTTGAGGGAAACAATGGAAGAAAGGGACTTAGTAGATATATACAGGACACTTCATCCACAAAAAGCTGAATACACATTCTTCTCAAGCGTACATGGAACATTCTCCAAGATAGACCACATGCTGAGCCACAAAACATGCCTCCATAAAAATAAGAAGGTAGAGATTGTATCAACAATCTTCTCAGACCATAATGCGCTGAAATTAGAAGTAAATCACATACTAAAACAGAAAACTAAATCAAACACCTGGAAATTAAACAGTGCACTATTGAACAATGAGTGGATTAGACAGGAAATCAAAGAGGAAATCAAAAGATTCCTAGAAACGAATGAAAATGAGAACACGAGTTACCAAAACTTATGGGACACAGCAAAGGCTGTGTTAAGAGGAAAGTTTATAGCTCTACAAGCATTCCTCAGGAAGGAGGAGCGAGCACACATAAGTAACCTAAGCTCACAGCTTAAGAGCTTGGAGAAGGACCAAAAAAAGGAGCACAACCCGAACAGGAGAAAGGAAATAATAAAACTCAGAGCAGAGATTAACGAGATGGAAACCCAAAAAACAATCCGAAAGATCAATGAAACCAAGAGCTGGTTCTTCGAGAAAATTAACAAGATCGATAAGCCTCTAGCAAAACTCACAAAGAAAGGGAGAGAGAAAACCCTAATAAACCGAATCAGAAATGAAAAGGGGGTCATTACAACAGAAACCACAGAAATTCAGAGGATCCTCAGGGAGTACTTTGAGAAGCTTTATGCCACGGAACATCAAAACCTCGAGGAAATGGATAAATTCCTAGACTCCTACAGACTCCCAAGGCTGAACCAAGAAGACCTGGAATACCTGAACAGACCTATCACCATCAAGGAAATTGAAGTGGTAATAAAAAGTCTCCCCAAGCACAAAAGTCCTGGCCCGGATGGATTCACTAGTGAATTCTTCCAAATCTTTAAAGAGGACTTACTCCCAATGCTCTTTAAGCTTTTCCACGAAATTGAAATATCAAAAACACTTTTGAACAGTTTCTACGAAGCAAACATCACACTGATACCAAAAGCAGACAGAGATACCACAAAGAAAGAGAATTACAGGCCGATATCCCTGATGAACACAGATGCAAAGATCCTCAACAAACTACTAGCAAATAGAATCCAACTACTCATCAAAAAGATCATACACCATGACCAAGTAGGATTCATCCCAGGGATGCAAGGATGGTTTAACATTCGGAAATCAATCAACATAATCCACCATATCAACAAAAGAAAAGATAAAAAGCATATGATCATATCAATAGATGCAGAGGAAGCATTTGATAACATCCAGCACCCCTTTATGATGAAAACCCTAGCCAAAATGGGTATAGAGGGGAACTTCCTCAACATAAGTAAAGCCATCTACCACAAGCATACAGCAAGCATCATCCTCAATGGGGAAAAACTGAGAGCCTTCCCTCTAAGATCAGGGACGAGACATGGATGCCCACAATCTCCACTGCTGTTCAATAAAGTACTTGCAATAGCGATTAGGCAGGAAAAAGATATTAAGGGCATTCAGGTAGGAAAGGAAGAAATCAAGCTCTCACTATTCGCAGATGATATGATACTCTACTTAGACAACCCAATACCTTCCACCAAAAAACTCCTAGAAACAATAGACTCGTATAGTAAAGTTGCAGGCTATAAAATCAATACCCAAAAGTCCAGGGCTTTCCTATACGCAAACAGTGAGAGAGAAGAAAGCAACATGAAAAAAACAATCCCGTTCACAATTGTGCCCCAGAAAATCAAGTACCTAGGAATCAGCTTAACTAAGGAAGTAAAGGACCTGTACAAAGAAATACTACAAAACGCTACTTCAGGAAATAAAAGAGGACATGAGGAAATGGAAAGATAACCCCTGCTCATGGGTCGGGAGACTTAACTTTGTCAAAATGGCAATACTACCGAAAGCATTGTATAAATTCAATGCAATCCCTATAAGGATACCCATGACATTCTTCAAAGAAATGGAGCAAACAGTCCTGAAATTTATATGGAACAATAAGCCCCCACGAATAGCTAAAGCAATTCTTGGGAAAAAGAAAATGGGAGGAATCAACCTCCCTAACTTCAAACTGTACTACAAAGCAGTAATAATTAAAACAGCATGGTACTGGAACAAAGGCAGAACTGCAGACCAATGGAACAGGGTTGAATACACTGACATCTCCCCTCAATCATATGCTCATCTAATCTTTGATAAATGTGCAAGTAATGTGAAGTGGAGTAAGGAAAGCCTCTTTAATAAATTGTGTTGGCATCAGTCGACGGCTACATGCAAAAAAATAGGCTCAGAACTCTTCCTAAAACCATGTACAAAAGTAAGATCAAAATGGATTAAAGACCTCAACATCAGACCAGAAACCATAAGGTACATTGAAGACAAAGTTGGCAAAACCCTCCATGACATTGAAGCTAATGGTATCTTCAAAGATGCCACGCCACTGGCCGAGCAAGTGAAAACAGAGATAGATAAATGGGACTATCTTAAACTAAGAACCTTCTTCACCTACAAAGAAACAGTGACCAAAATACAAAGACAGTCTACAGAATGGGAAAGGATATTCACCGAATACACATCTGACAAGGGGTTGATATCCAGGATATACAAAATACTGGTTAAACTCCACAAGAAGAAAACATCCAACCCCATCCAAAAATGGGGCAATGAAATGAACAGAAACTTTCTCAAAGAAGAAATCCGAATGGCAAAAAAGCACATGAGAAAATGCTCTACATCATTAATCATCAGGGAGATGCAGATCAAAACCACAATGAGATACCATCTCACACCTCAGAGACTGGCCCACATTCAAAAGAACAAAAGCAACCGATGCTGGTGCGGATGTGGTGAGAAAGGGACACTCCTTCACTGTTGGTGGGAATGTCCACTGGTTCAGCCCTTCTGGAAAACTGTATGGACGATTCTCAAAAAATTAGAAATTGAGCTCCCATTTGACCCAGCAATACCACTCCTGGGAATATATCCCAGAGAGGCAAAAATGTATAGTCGAAGTGACATCTGCACTTGTTTGTTCATTGCAGCACTCTTTACAATAGCCAGAAACTGGAAGAAACCTGAATGCCCAAGAACAGATGACTGGTTAAAGAAACTTTGGTACATCTACTCAATGGAGTACTATGTAGCTGTTAGAAAAGATGAAGTCCTGAAATTTACATACAAGTGGTACAATATGGAAAGTATCATGCTAAGCGAAATGAGTCAGAAAGAGAGGGATAGACATAGAAAGATTGCATTCATCTGGGGGATATAAAGTAACAAAGTATGAGATTAATACCCAAGAATAGCTGAGATCAGCACCAGGAGGATTACTCCATAACTTAGAGACCAGCCGGGTATCCTAGAGGAAAGGGCAGTTCAGATAGTGAAGGGAGCACCAAAGAAAGGGTGTTTGGAGGATCCTCCCAGGAGGGGAGATGCATGTCAAAAGTAGACTATGGACTGAACATGTTTGCCACTCAATGCCTCTTTTGCAGACCACAACACCCAAAAGGAGAGAGAGAACACAGGGGATTGCCCTGCCACAGAGACAGGGGGGATGGGGGGATGGGGGTGGGAGGGATATTATCCATGGTGGTGGAAAATGGGCACTGGTGGAGGGATGGGTATCTGATCATTGTATAATTGAAACCAATGCAGAAAAAATTGTAAATCTACAACTGTAAAAAAAAATAAAATAAAATAAAGGGAAAAAAATCTATTTATTGTCACAACACCTATGTCTAAGCCCAGCGCCTCAAGGTTTTGGAGATTTAACTAGACTGTAAGTGTGGGCTGAGGGATCAAGATCCAGAACCAGAGTCAGAAGGAGAAAGGGGCGCCAGATCAGGGGCTGGAAGATAAGGAGAGAGAGAGAGAGAGAGAGAGAGAGAGAGAGAGAGAGAGGTGAATGGGGATGAGGATGGAATAAATAGCATCTGATCAATCAACCAGCCTGGCCCTCATTCCTTCCTTCACCTGCCCTTGGCCAACAACCATCTTGATCCAGTCCACACACTGCGCCTCTAGGCCACCGAACGCGGGCAGTGAGATAGAGCTGCCCGGAGAGCCCGAAAACACACAAACTTCAATGTGCAGTTTTTTTACAAATATGTAAAAACGTCATGTGGAAATCCCAGTTTCCTTCTCTGCCCCACCAGTAGCACCAATAGAAAAGACCAACTCTCATATCTCATTCGTGAAAGAGGATCACATCAAAAGTAGAAACAAAAATCTATTAGGTTAGGAACCAGAGAGATACTACAGTGGGTACAGGCTTGTCTTGCATGAGGTTGACTTGAATTCTCTCCCTCATACTCTATATGGTCCCTAGAGCCTATCAGGATTGATCCCTGACACAGAGTCAGGAGTAACCACCAGGTGTAGTTTAAAAACAAAAACAAACGAAAGATTGAAAGAAGCACAGTATCTTAAAATTTATATTTTAGGGACCAAGGAGCTAGCTCAACTCTCAAGGGAAAAAACCTTGCCATGAGCAAAGCCCTGTTATGAATATTCAGAACCACATGAGCCCCCACCTTGGCATGCTTGGACAGGGCCTTGGTTATTCTGAGCACTGCCAGGTGGGCTCTGGTGGTTCCTAGCACTATCTAACCCAGACAAGTAACACACCACACCAGCACGACCCCAAAGACTGTTTAGTAGACCCACAGGAAGAAAATTATCTTACCATTATTTGGTGAATTTCATTTAGTATAAATTCTACAGAGAATTTTAAAATATGTTGTCAGAGATGAATTCTTTTATGGAGACTCTATAAGAGAAACCACTATCTTTGGAGTTTCTACAGGCCAACATTGATTATTTAGCTGATAGCCCCATTCACTCCTTTTCCAAATTTGGTTTCGTAGAGCACTCTTCATGCTGTTGCTTTCTGGCATTAACTCTCTCACAGTGGAACAGGTAACCCTGCTTTGAAAATTCTAGTGATTGATTGCATTGCATACAACTAGATCAGCCACAATAAACTCCCCATTTATAGATACTTTTAAAATTAATCGTGTCAAAATTTCACTAATAACAAAAGTAAAAACAATGAATCAGTAGAGTTGTAATTAGTAAAATTGATTATCACACATTAAAAAATATGTTGCAAACTGGTAGCACGTAAGCCATGCATGAAATGAGACTGGAAGTTATATTGTTATAAAGCCACCAATATGGTGAAAAGGCAGCACTGTTTATTTCTAACAGTGATTGGTTGTAGTATTTGATTTTCTTAAATTTTAGGGGGAAAGGTTAATAGATATAAAGATTAATAAATATTATAAGTTTTGCTTGTGATTTCCAGAATCACAGATTGAACAAAGTTAAATTAATCTTGAAATATAAGCTCAATAAAACCATTTTGCATTTGCATTACCATACTAGTTTTCTCACCCAGGAAATTTACAAAGTTAATATTCATTTTTAATTTTTAACTGTAACAATTACTTCTGCAATGCTATTTACCCCATGTGAGGTAATTACAGTTTCTAAGTGTTTTGCTCATAAAAATTTTTAGATGTTATTTTTCCTAACATACCTGGGAACTTTCTTTTTTTTCACTAATTCCTCCCAGGAAATAGTGTTGCCTCAGAATATTATATACATTTTAGGTGCATAGGGTTATACATCAATAACTTTATATTGTGTATTATGATGCAAACCATCAAAAATTTAATTGCAATACACCACATTTTATGACTGTTCTCCCTTAGTCATTTATTTCAGCACCCCAACCCTCTAATAACAATTCTGCTGTAAGAATCTAAGTTTCTGTTTGTTTTTGTTGTTGTTGCTATTGTTCATTTCCTTTGATTCATCTTTTGAAACTATATATTTATTAGATAGCTCAGGAAGAAGTGATGCCATTTTACTTAAGATTTTTAGTATCTATAAATACACTCAGGGTGGTGTATCATTGTATATCCTAGCCATCAATCTTTTTTAACCTTTAATTGCATATTTTGATTCCAAATTTGTGGAATGGTGCACTTTACTAATTAGATAGCTCATTGAGAGCATCAACAAGACGTTTTAAATGCTGAAACTCAACTCTACTAAGTCAGAATCTGCATTTTAAAATTTTCTACAAGTGATTTGTAGGAACTTTAAAATTTGAGCAGCATTGAACTTTGTATGGATATTAAAAATTATAACCAAATTATTTAAGCATGATTAACTTAAAAAGAGCTATTAATCTTACAGATGCCTCACCTTTAATTATTGTGGTGTAGCAATTTATAATGGTTTTCAAGGAATATTAGAGAGTTGGTTATCCAGTAAATGTCTTCCAAAGGGAAATACTCCTCTTCTTGACAATAGTTATAAAACATCTTAATTTAGTAATGTGAGGCACCAGTACCCATTTTCCCACAAGTAACTCTAAAACAAAGCTAGGTAAGAAAAATAATTAGATGAGTAAGCCTAAGATATTCCTATTTCCACGTGCCAGATCTCTCAGTTTTCTACATTGGGAAATTCAGTTCACCTGACCATCTTAGTCCTCACTCATCCTAGCCAGTGAAATTTCCATAATGGTTGTGGAATACAATATTTCATTTTCTGTCTCTTTCCTATGAGGGCCTGTGTATTATTTTATTAAAAGGAGCTTGTGGAGATGAAAATCTCCTATAAAAATAAACACAGTAGTAGATAATCCACAAACTAATATTCTTCCTCTAGAAGAATGTCAAGCCAGAGTCACAGAGAGAGTGCATAGGTAAGGCAATTGTCTTGTACAAGGCCTACCTGGGTTAGAACATCACTGTCAAACAAAACACAAACACTATCCTCCCGTTGTTCATTGATTTGCTTGAGCGGGCCCAGTAACGGCTACATTTTGAGACTTGTTGCTACTGTGTTTGGCATATCGAATATGTTACAGATAGCTTGCCAGGCTCTGCTGCACGGGGGAGATACTCTTGGTAGCTTGCCGGGCTCTCCAAGAGCGGCGGAGGAATTGAACATGGCAGAGCCGGGCTGTGCGCAAGGCAAATGCCCTACTGCTGTTCTATTGCTCCAGCCCAAACGTGGTGCCAGGAGCAAACTGGGGTTTGGTCCCGTATTCAGCAGGGTTAGAACACCAGTACCACATATAGTTCCTCAAGGACCTCCAGAGCACAAAACCATGAGTGTGCCCCCAAAACAAATAATTCCAAATTATTTTATGAGCAACAGCTCTCAAAGCTTAGGGGACATCTGGGAACTATAGAAGGATTGCTATTACACAAATTCCTAGGCAGTGATCCAAGGGATGCTTTTTCAGGAAATGAAAAGGCTTTAAGGATTAATTTCTAACCCACGTATTTATATGGATTATTATCCAATGTTTAACTAAATAGAACCAACTTATTATTTACCACAAAAAATGCCATTGATATAAAATAAAAGATAATATTTTAAGTTTTGCTCAGACCATATTATATTAGACCATATAAAGGACCACACAATTTTTGTCTTCTTTTGGGGCTACACATAGCTGTGCTCAGGGCTTATTCCCTGTCTTGTGCTCAGGATCACCTCTGGAGGATCTTAGGGCACTATATATAGTACAATGGACCAAAATATTGTATACTGGGGCCAGAGCAATTAATATAGTGGGTAGCATATTTGCCTTACATACATACAGCCAACCCAGATTTGATCCCTGGCATCCCCTATGGTCCCCCAAACACTGTCAGAAGTAATTCTTGAATGGAGAGCCAGAACTATCCCCTGAATATTGCACGGTATGACCCATAAAAGCAAAAAAAAGTGTATACTAATACAATCTTTGATTTCAATGTTTCTTTTGATCAATTATTTACATTGATAGTGTTTTTTAAATTAATTTATTTTATTTAAATGTTTTGATAATGTAATATAATAATTTCATTAATAACAGGTATAAATAGATAGTATCATGAAACCATGCACCTTCTTTCCAGACTTTAAGTAGACTAGACTTTGTAAAAAGTCTAATTTTACAGATGAGAAAGCAAGAAAGGTATGCAGAACTAAATGTTCATAAATTATGCTGCTCTTTAATTTGTTCTATTAGAGGGAAAACACCTCAAACAAGTTATTCATTAGTAATGTATCCACTTGCAGTAGAAAATGTGTCATGGTTTATATATATTAAAATGTTAAGGAACATATTATTTTATTGTATCCATTATGTATGGAAGCTATGGTTTAGTCAAACATACCTAGAAATATAATGAAGATAAACAACTTGAGAAATATTCAAATAATAAGTCAATAGAAAGAATGAGATGACAGAATTAGATGGCATGGAATTTCAAATGATGCCATAATAATTTAAAACATAATCATCTGAATATTTGAAAAAATTAAGATGTTTATGTATTTTATTAAAATAATATGAAGTTAAAAATATGAAGTTAAAATAATATGAAGCTAAATTTCACATAAAGTGAATAATTTTTTGTTAGAGGTCTACAGGGTAGTACTGTGGCATATATTCCATTTCCTGAAAGAATCATGACAAACCCAAAAATGATTTCATGTTATAAAATAAAGATCCAAAACATATATATTTCACAGTGGTAGGGCATTTGCCTTGCACGCACCGGCCCAGGCCAATCTGGGTTTGATTCCTTCGCCCCTCTCGGAGAGTCCTGCAAGCTACTGAGAGTAGCTTGGCAAAACTACTCCCACATGGCAAAGCCTGGGAAGCTACCTATGACGTATTCAATATGCCAAACACAATAACAACAAGTCTCACAATGGAGACGTTACTGGGCCCACTTGAGCAAATCGATGAACAATGGAAGGACAGTGACAGAGTGACAGTGATGACTGATACAGCAGGAACAGAGGTGTGGAGTGCCAGGTCACTTTAAATCTCCACCAAGAGAACAAGGACCCAATTAGAATGGGGTATGCGTTGGCTAGTCATGAGATTTGACTGTAGATAAAAGGAAGCCCTGAACCCCTGATGCACACTTCTTGGACCATGTGTCCTCTGGACCCTCTTCTATCCTCCTGAACCTTCAGGTCAGGTAGGGCTGCATGAGCCTGGAAAAAAACAGAAGAGGTGAATAACTCAGGACCAGACCAGGGCAGAATACAGACAAGGCTCAGATCGCCAGCAAAAAAATCTGAGCTCTGGCCACTCACCCATGCTCACCTGGCCAGAGAGTAGAGACCCCAGGACAGTATAACACAAACTTCTGGGGTATAGCTGGGAGGCCCAAGCAATGGTACCGAGCACAGAGATCTCACCCAAGTACATGGGGATGTGGCTGGAGACTGAGGCAAGTTTCCAGGGGGTAGAGAGTGATGCAGGGAAAGGACCAGGTGATCCTTTAAGGGAGACTAGTAGACTGCGTGGGACAAAGACAGGGAATTTGTTCACGGGACAAGCAGCTTCGGGACAGAACCTGGTGGTCATTCACGTCTAAAAGAGGCCTGAAAATCTGGGGAGAGACCCGGACTCACCTACCTTTACCTGTTTAGTAAACTCTAACTTTTCATCTACTGAGTTTTGTAAATACAATTCTCAAGAACCCACCAGCACAAGAAAAATCTACTTTTGTTTGTGTGTGTGGGAAAGAGTGTAAGAAGGCTTACACCTGGCTTTATGCTCAAGGATTATCTCTAGTCATATTTAGGAGACCAAATATGAGGCTGGATATTAAGTTGGGTCAGATAGGTAAAAATAGAAGCACTCCACCTGCTTTGCTATGTCTACAACCATATAATATTTATTCATGTTCATATAGCACTTTTAATCCTATTATAAAAGCTAATCAGTAATTAGAAAAACAGAATATGAATGGATATACATCTCTATTTTAAAAGGAATGTGCATTATTTGCAAGAATGTTAAGTGCATAGAGTAAATGGATGATGTATTGGATGTGTGAGCAAGAGAATAAAAAGTCTTTTTAGTGCATGAAGAAGTCAAATATATGTATACATATATATATATGTGTGTGTGTGTGTGTGTTTGTGTTTCATATATGTCAAAGGGGAAGTGCATTTCACTATTAAAGAGCAGAGTAAGAGAGATGATACCTAGTTCAGGTGCATGCTTTGCATGTGCCAGACCCTAGTTCTATCCCTGACATCACATGGAATCCTAACCATTATCTTTAGTACAATCCAGGTGTGACCATAGAGGCCCCCCAACCTTGCTAGGTAGCACAGATAATCCCCAGCAAAACTGGGCCCAAGAATCATGCAACATCTTTTGTCCAAATAATTAATATAATCAAACTAGAGAGAGTTAAGTAGAAATCATCTGCCTCACAGACATGAGGAGGAGTGGGAAGAGGGGTACATTGGGGTTCTTAGTGGTGAAAAATAATTACTGGTGAACGGAAGGATGTTGATCTTTGTATGACCGAGACTTAAACCAGAAACTTTTGTAACTTTTTCCACAGTGATTCAATAAATAAATATAACAACAACAACAACAAAAGAATTATGCAACATCAGACACTGGTATTAAAATACTGCCCCAGCAGACAAAGAGTCACTGATAGTGACCCCTGAACCCCGTAAGCAACTTTTGGGCAATCTACCTCAAGAAAGAGAAACAGGGTAAATTTAAGATATAGAATGATGAGGGTTACTATTTAAAGTAATATTAAATTTAATAAAATATTTTAAAAAATTGGAATCTAGTTTATAACACAATCAAATGCCCAGCAGAAAACACGAAAACTCAGTTTTAAAATTTGTATCCATTAATCATAAGGATCATATGTGTAATCATATTTCACAACCACAAATGTGGTGAGGGCTACTTTGATAGTGGTTCTGGTGTGGTGACACATTTTGAAGAGGTGAGGATCTTACCCCTAAACATATGGAATCATGTAAATTAATGTCTCCTCAAGTAAATTATAGTCTCTGGGTCTTGGCCGTTGATGGGATAACACAGTGTGGGGGCAGTTGGTGGGTGTGACGCCTACCTACTGGAAGATAGGGGATCTGGATGGAGGAGGCCCAGTCCCGATCCAAGCAGGCTTGGAGATCTCAATTCTGGGTCCCGCATGCCTGGATTCCTCTGCCGATTCCTTAATGCATGAGGCTCATTCAACTGTGTGGAGAGTGGTCTTAAGCATGGCTGCGGCTGTTTCTGGAGGTCTTTGGCTACTGGGACTCTGCTGCATGACCTCTTATTACCTAGTTCTTACTCTTGGAGAATCCGGCAGGCTACCGAGAGTATCCTGCCCTCATGGCAGAGTCTAGCAAACTCCCCATAGCATATTTGATATGCCAAAACCCAGTAACAATGATTGGGCTCATTCCCCTGTCCCCGAAAGAGCCTTGAATATGGCACTTTCTAAAATCTCAGGGCTAAGATGAAGATGTTATTGGTGCCTGCTCGAGGAAATCGATGCACAACAGGATGATAGTGATACAGTGGTTCAATTAAATTAACAACTGGAAACTAAAGCAAAATAAAGTAAATGTTAACTAGGTGCACTTTATCTGCACTTATATCACGTGTATATAAAGGTATGCTTAATAATTGTCCAGCGTCTCTGTGATTCAAAATGTACACCAGGAGTAAGGGGATAAATGCATTATACACTAATACATTACTAAGCAGTCTTCCTTTACCCCAAACTGACCTTTAATAATTATACAAAATTAATTCTTCTTATACTTTCACTTTTATATTTTCACAAAGAAAAGATATATCTCCATCACGTAGAGTTTTAACTGCATCAGTTAAAGAACTAAAATACATAGGTAAAATAAAAATAGGTTTGGGGTTATAAATTCCAGTTATTTTCAATTTTGACTCAAATTAATAATAGACATAAAATCAATATATAATTGCGTTAACAGCGTCATAAAGCTGGAATTTCAAATTTCCTTATATTTTATTTCTTTAAGTGAAGCATGCAAGGTTTTTTTTTGTACAAACTTTATTTAGGAAGACATGAGGAGAGAGAAAGAGAGGAATACATATTTGAGGGAGAACATGGGTTTGAAAGAACAAACAGTAAGATGTGTTAAAGTGCCAGGCAGAATTTCAAATTTTTTAAAAAAGTTTTCATTAAGAGGAGTAAAGGGGTATGGAGTATGGGAACACTAACAATGGTGGTGGGATTTGTGTTGAATTATGACTAGAACCCAATTCTTGATTCGATACCCTTGTATTTCATGGTTATTTAATTAAATAAATATTATAATAATAAAAATCAATTTTATTTTAAACACATTTAAGAGTGGTTCATAATTATATTACTGAAGACTCTTTTTAAAGTAAACTAACTCAAGAAAATGACAAAAAATCAATAGATTTCCAAATAAAATTTTACTTTCATATCCGTAAGCAGTAGAAGAAGCTCATAATTTAAAGAGTAGGAGGGTGGGGCAACCAGGAATGGCACAATTATAGAGCACCTACCTAGGTGTGGGACCCTAATCTTGATCCCCAGCACAACCAACACTGTAGAGTGTGATCCTAATGGCTCTGCTATTTGGGATCTCTTACTTCAGAAGACAGTGTGAAAACCCTGGGCAGACCTACAACAAAAATATGCCTGAGCACAACTAATGAGAGTGACCCCTAAAGGGCACTGCAGCTAAATGTGCAAGCTTAGCAACTGAGTGAACTGTGTGTGACAACAACAACAAAACGACAATATAACAACAACACTGAAAAAGTGAAAAGATAAAGAAATTCAAAAATATGCTAACGAATGTGTTTAGACCACATTTATCTTCAAATGCTGATTGTAAAACAGAAATTAATCTTATTTGAAATTGCCTGTGTCATATCATTATTTCATCTATCTATCTTTGTGTTTGATCTAAATTTCTGAGTTATTCATTGCTGAAACTTAAATCGAAATTTGAAAAGATTTGATAGCTATAGTGTATGGAAATGCTATAGCTCCATGAATAATTTATGAGTTTCAGTGTAGCTGAATTTCTGTCTTATACAGAGACTTCTATAAGTGTCTTGGGATAAGACAAATTGCAAATAAGAGTCAACAATCTGAGTTTTTCCACACCATTGGTCTAGAACTGAATGACACTTACATTGATTACAAACCTGAACATTGGAGTGAAGTTGGCAAGTATTAATTTTCCAGTATTACAGCATCTTAAGCCTATTTTTTTAAATTCTCCTAAGGCCTACACTATCAGTACAATGAGGGCACGATTGCTATATGATTTTTAAGAAGATAAAAATTGAGGAGGCAGAGAGAGTATACTGAGTTTGAGTAAGATTCTTATCATGTATAGAGTTGATCCTGGTTCAATCCTCAGCAATGTATTCGGTCCCCCGGTCCCAACAGGAGTGTGCCTGGAAACAGAGCCAACATAAGTTCCAAGTAGCACCGGGTTGGCTCAAAACACCACTAAACTCCCCTCTCACATAAAAAAGATTAGATGTGATAATAATGTACCTTATATGCTTATCATTAAAGTGACATTAATTTTGCTATCATTATTTTCAGTTTTATAAAATCGCTAATAGATAAATTAGTGTTTGAAATCCCCAAATATTTAAGCTTTTTCCTGTCAAAAATTTACTATTTTGTTTCAAATCTAAATAATTATCTAGATCAATTACGTTTCCTTCTTTTATTTTCTATACTCAGAACCCAATTTATTATGCTAAGTATCTGTGTATGTCCTGTTCTTGATGTGACACTGAATTTTTTTCCATTTTATTTAATGGGTGAAACAGTGAAAATTCTAAACATGAAAGATTTAATTTAGTTTTCAAAGATGCTCCAAATACTTGTATTACTTTTAAGAGTATCTATATTATGTCTCTTATGATTACATAGCTAATTATTTTACTAAGTTAACTAATTATTCAATTTAAAAATTACACTAGCAAAAACATAATTTGTAGTCTTACTAGAACTTCCATCTAAGGAACTAACAACTTTCTTCTAAGTCTTAGAACTTTCTTCCTTCTAATTTTACGTTTGAAATTTTACTGTCTGCTAGACAATACCATACCAGGCAGAAAGTATGGGCAAAGTTAAAACCTCTCCCACAGCCAGTATCTGTACAGAGCATGGTCTCTTAATGTGACCTTTCAAGTCATTGACAGCAAGTTTATGATGGGACCTTACAGCTCCATATTTCTCCTATTTAAGGAACCTACCAAATTCTATGTGTGAATTACTGTGATAGAGTAAAGCATTGCCCCAAAGGGAGGTTATTAATTTTTATCTTTTAAATAGAATCATTTGTAATTACAAAGATATTTGTAATCTTCAGGGGTAAAATGTTCCTATACTAATCCTTTCACTAGTATTCACTGCCCTCCATCAATGTCCCCAGTTTTCCTGCTCACCCTCCTCTGTTCTTCCCTCCCCCAACATGCATCTGTTGCAATTATCTTCTATTCGTAGGTAATTGACAGGGTTACTCACTCTATACATTCCTTTACAAATGAACTCAAACTATACTAGGCATTTTCTTCTTTACTCTTTATTTTTTGAGGGGAGAGGCAGCATTTAGGACTACACTCAGCAGTGTTCAGGGTTTATTTTTTCTGTTCGCAGGGATCACATTCCTTGCGGGGTTTTGGGGGACTATATTTGGTGCTGGGGATCAAACCTGGGTCAGCATCGTGCAAGGAAAGTGATATGCCAGTTTTACTATCGCTCTAGTCCCTTTTTCTTTTCTGCTTTAGTTCTGGGATCATGCCCAGTGGTGCTCAAGGCTTGCTCCTGGTCCTGTGCTCAGGGATCACTCAATGGCAGTCCACAAGGGACCACATACTTGTAATGCTGAGAATCAAACCAGGGTTCAGGTTGTGCAAAGCAAGTGTCTTAACCCCTATACTACCTCGCAACTAGGCTTTATATTTTCCCAATTCAGGATTTTAGTACATTTATTCTTTCATAGCATCTAATGGAGGGATCTCGAAAATTTATCTTAAAGGCAGAAAATGAATGTTTCAATTTTATAGTTTGTGCTACTTCTTTAAACGCATTACCTTTGCCCTTTCCACTGAAATCAGTCACAGGTACTATATACTTTCAATGAGCATGATTTTGTTGCAATAAAACTTAATATATAAATAAATATATACATGAATAAAAATAATAGTGGTTGGTCTGCAAGAGTTAGGTAACTAACCCTTAAATAGGACCCTTTTATTCTCTTTCCATTTAAGCATATCTTTGGGGAGAAATCAAGGTAAAAATTAAATGTGAACTCTAGGTATATCGGCTAGAGCGATAGCACAGCAGTAGGGCGTTTGCCTTGCATGCAGCCAACATGGCCGACCCAAGTTCGATTCCTCCGCCCCTCTCGGAGAGCCCTGCAAGCTACCGAGATTATCTCGTCTGCATGGCAGAGCATGGCAAGCTCCCCATGATGTATTCGATATGCCAAACACAGTAACAACAAAGTCTCCAATGGAGACATTACTGGGCCCGCTCAAGCAAATCTAGGTATATGAAATGAATATCATGTAATATTTTATAGCTACAATACTTTCAACAAATATTGTTCTGGAAGTCTTAATGGACAAGCACTGCAAAGCACGTTTTTTTAATCTCTTGAAGGGTGCTCATTAGGATAAATACTTTCATCATAAAAACATCAGTAATATAAATAAAAACCCAAAGGAAAACATAACCAACAATAAAAGTGGCCAACAAAAATAACAAAATAAGCAATAAAATCACACTAACTTACATGTAAATACTTTGAATTCACTGAGGGCCTACCTTTGAGATTTATTATTCTCTGTTGTTTTGGCTTCAGCCACAGCCATGCTTAAGACCACTTTCCACACATTTGGACGAGCCTCACACATGAAGGAACTGGCAGAGGAACCCAGTTGTGGAGACCCGGGGCAAAGATCTCCAAGCCTGCTCGGGTTGGGACTGGACCTCCTCCACCCAGATCCCCCATCTTCCAGTATGTAGGCGTTAAACCCACCAACTGCCCCCAGCACCATGTAATCCCATCAACGGCCAAGACCCAGAGACTATAAAACCCAGCTCCCCGGAAGAGAACAGAGCAGAGTCCCCTGTCTTTGCGCCTGGCTCTCCTCACTGGGGCCCCTTGGAGGAGGGTGGGTTGAGTTTCCCTCCCCACCCCGAGCAGAGCCCCAGAGATTAAGACCTCCGGTTCGAGCCACAGCCATGCTTAATACCACTCTCCACACGTTTGGACGAGCCTCACACATGAAGGAACTGGCAGAGGAACCCAGGTGTGCGGGACCCGGGGTGTAGAACTCCAAGCCTGCTTGGATTGAGACTGGGCCTCCTCCACCCAGGTCCCTCATCTTCCAGTATAGGCATTACACGCACTAACTGCCCCCAGTGCTGTGTAATCCCATCAACGGCCAAGACCTAGAGACTGAAACCCAGCTCCCAGAAGCGTGCGACTGTGACGTCTTATTAACTAGTTCTTACTCTGGAGAAACTGGCGGAGTACCAAAAGTATCCTGCCCACACGGCAGAGTCTGGCAAACTCCTGGTGGCGTATTCACTATGCCAAAAACCAGCAACGATGATGGGTCTCATTCTCCTGACCCTGAAAGATCCTCAAATGTGGCACTTTTTAAAATCTCAGGGCTAGGACGAAGGAGACGTTGCTGGGACCAGCTCGAGGCAATCGATGAACAACAGGATGACAGTGATACAGTTTTGGCTTCATGCCACAAGTTTTTCTGTCCTACTTCTTGTCCTACTTCTAACAAGTTTCTTAGCACCTGGATCGGCATCAGCATTAAAACATGCAGACTATTTGTTACATCTATGTTGGCATATAATGTCTACACATCTTCCATTTCAAACTAGAGATCCCAGAAAGACAGGGTCTTAGTTCAGTCTAATCCAAAGACCTGAAATTCAGGAAAACTCGCAATGTAAGTGTCACTAAAGAGTAGGAGAAGGCTTATAGACTTGCTAACACATTTAGGCAAAGGATGAATTCTTCCTTTTTTATTCCAGGGCATCAACGGATGATGGGATAATGCTCATACTGTACTGGGGGAGGTAATTTGTGTCATTGAGTCCACTAGTTAACTGAAATATTCTCTTTCTTGGACTAACTAAAATATATTAAACAGAATAGACAGTCTGTGTTTCAACAGAGCTCATAATCAAACTTCTTAGGTGCACTCCTTGTCAATGTCAATTTGAAACCCATAAACACTGAGACAGTAGTCTTCAAATATCAATTTCACCTAACCAGCTAGTACTATTCTCTCTACACCCCAAACTACACTATCTCCAATATACTAAGGACCCCTGACTTTCTCTTTCTTCCCCACCCCCACATCACTTCTGCCCAGGTAAATTCAGTTCTGTAAACCAGCTCTCTGGTTTTGTTGTCCTTTGTTACTTGTTAATCCCATATCCCACTTGTTTCTTTATATCCCACTTGTAAGTGAGGCCATTCTGTATCTGTCAATCTTGTAAGGCAAAGTGATAGTATTATATGCTGAGGCATATCTGTATCTCAAATACATTCTTCTCTAAGTCCATGGTGAACGAGAAGTACAATTTCCATTTAGTAGTAGGAATCAATAATTTCAGTCAGCATGGTGACTTAAGAGACATGAGAACTACTACTGAATAGGTATTTGGGTTTTGTCTTAATTAAATTGTTTACTCTTGAGTTAACATTAATAGACAAAAGAGTGTACATGTTGATGATTTTAGGGTTAAAATTGTACCACACCTTGCTTACCATTAAAACACAAATATCCCTTCAAAGGAATCCATTAGATCTTTTTATCTCCCCTTTATAACCTCAGATCAGTGTTCAGATTCGAATGGTTTGTCTTCTTTAAATATTTTCTCTTCTCTTGCTTTATTTCTTGATATACCACACATGACAGATCATTTTATATTTAATCTTTCTTTTGGCTTATTTCACTCTCTGTTCAATCAAAGGATACAATCTCTTGTTAATAGAAGAGCAGCACTTCGTTGGATTGTATATAGCGATTATTTTTTTCTTTAGGGGTTTTTCCATATCCAGCTGTGCTAAAGGAGTAGAGGACTCAAGGTTCTCTGCATAGGATCACTCCTGGTAGTGCTCTGTGGACCATACGTGGTGTCAGGGATCAACCTGGGGTGAACTGTGTACAAAGCAAACAAGTTACCCTGTCCTGTCTCCCTAGTCCATAACATGGTTTTATTCCACTCATCTAATATACATTCTAAACCTTGACTATTGTAAATAGTGCTGCAGTAAATACAATTAAGAAGTATGCTGACCTGGATACAATCTCCACCACTCCATATGGTCTCTTGAGCCAAGAGAGGAATGCTTTTTAAGTGCTGACCAATGCCAGGTGTGGACCCCAAACCACATAAAATAAAGTAACTGTGTTCAGAACATTGTAGCATAGCTATTATTTTTGTTTGCGATAATATTTTACACAATTTAATCAAATACATGTAATAATATAGCTATGTATATTTTGTTAATAAATAATATATTTAATATTTTCATTTTCATTCATTTCATCATCCTGTTAATCGTCGATTGCCTCGAGCAGGCCCCAGTAACGTCTCTTTCATCCTAGCCCTGAGATTATATTCACGGCTCTTTAGGAGAATGAGACCCATCATTGTTACTGGTATTTGGCATATTTGGTAGGCCACGGGGAGTTTGCCAGACTCTGCCCTGTGGGCAGGCTACATTCGATAGCCTGCAAGTTTGTCCAAAGTAGGAATGAGATAATAAGATGTCGCGCGGCCGCAAATGCGGCCGCGTGGTTCCGGGATCTGGATTTTATAGTCTCTGAGTCTTGGCCGCTGATGGGATTACACGGCGCCAGGGGGCCAGGTGGTGGGTGTGACCCCCGCCTACTGGAATTTGGAGGATCTGGGTGGAAGATGCTCGACTCCAATTTGAGTAGGCGTGGAGGTCTCGGCCCCGGAACCCGCGTGGCTGTGTCCCTCTGCCAGTACCTTCATGGGTGCGGAGAGTGGTCTCAGCATGGTGGTGGCTGGTCCTGGAGGTCTTCGGCTGCCGTAGCCCTGGTCGGGGCGGGGAGGAAAGCTCAACCCGCTCCCCTCCAAGGGACTCCGGGAAGGAACACCCAGGCGCCGGGGCAGAGACTGCACTGCTCTCGTCCGGGATCTGGATTTTATAGTCTCTGAGTCTTGGCCGCTGATGGGATTACACGGCGCCAGGGGGCCAGGTGGTGGGTGTGACCCCCGCCTACTGGAATTTGGAGGATCTGGGTGGAAGATGCTCGACTCCAATTTGAGTAGGCGTGGAGGTCTCGGCCCCGGAACCCGCGTGGCTGTGTCCCTCTGCCAGTACCTTCATGGGTGCGGAGAGTGGTCTCAGCATGGTGGTGGCTGGTCCTGGAGGTCTTCGGCTGCCGTAGCCCTGGTCGGGGCGGGGAGGAAAGCTCAACCCGCTCCCCTCCAAGGGACTCCGGGAAGGAACACCCAGGCGCCGGGGCAGAGACTGCACTGCTCTCGTCCGGGATCTGGATTTTATAGTCTCTGAGTCTTGGCCGCTGATGGGATTACACGGCGCCAGGGGGCCAGGTGGTGGGTGTGACCCCCGCCTACTGGAATTTGGAGGATCTGGGTGGAAGATGCTCGACTCCAATTTGAGTAGGCGTGGAGGTCTCGGCCCCGGAACCCGCGTGGCTGTGTCCCTCTGCCAGTACCTTCATGGGTGCGGAGAGTGGTCTCAGCATGGTGGTGGCTGGTCCTGGAGGTCTTCGGCTGCCGTAGCCCTGGTCGGGGCGGGGAGGAAAGCTCAACCCGCTCCCCTCCAAGGGACTCCGGGAAGGAACACCCAGGCGCCGGGGCAGAGACTGCACTGCTCTCGTCCGGGATCTGGATTTTATAGTCTCTGAGTCTTGGCCGCTGATGGGATTACACGGCGCCAGGGGGCCAGGTGGTGGGTGTGACCCCCGCCTACTGGAATTTGGAGGATCTGGGTGGAAGATGCTCGACTCCAATTTGAGTAGGCGTGGAGGTCTCGGCCCCGGAACCCGCGTGGCTGTGTCCCTCTGCCAGTACCTTCATGGGTGCGGAGAGTGGTCTCAGCATGGTGGTGGCTGGTCCTGGAGGTCTTCGGCTGCCGTAGCCCTGGTCGGGGCGGGGAGGAAAGCTCAACCCGCTCCCCTCCAAGGGACTCCGGGAAGGAACACCCAGGCGCCGGGGCAGAGACTGCACTGCTCTCGTCCGGGATCTGGATTTTATAGTCTCTGAGTCTTGGCCGCTGATGGGATTACACGGCGCCAGGGGGCCAGGTGGTGGGTGTGACCCCCGCCTACTGGAATTTGGAGGATCTGGGTGGAAGATGCTCGACTCCAATTCGAGTAGGCGTGGAGGTCTCAGCCCCGGAACCCGCGTGGCTGTGTCCCTCTGCCAGTACCTTCATGGGTGCGGAAAGTGGTCTCAGCATGGTGGTGGCTGGTCCTGGAGGTCTTAGGCTGCCGTAGCCCTGGTCGGGGCGGGGAGGAAAGCTCAACCCGCTCCCCTCCAAGGGACTCCGGGAAGGAACACCCAGGCGCGGGGGCAGAGATCTCGTCCAGATCCCGGACGAGAGCAGTGCAGTCTCTGCCCCCGCGCCTGGGTGTTCCTTCCCGGAGTCCCTTGGAGGGGAGCGGGTTGAGCTTTCCTCCCCGCCCCGACCAGGGCTACGGCAGCCGAAGACCTCCAGGACCAGCCACCACCATGCTGAGACCACTCTCCGCACCCATGAAGGTACTGGCAGAGGGACACAGCCACGCGGGTTCTGGGGCCGAGACCTCCACGCCTACTCGAATTGGAGTCGAGCATCTTCCACCCAGATCCTCCAAATTCCAGTAGGCGGGGGTCACACCCACCACCTGGCCCCCTGGCGCCGTGTAATCCCATCAGCGGCCAAGACTCAGAGACTATAAAATCCAAATATTAAATATAATTTATATAAATAATTTAATAATAAATTATATAGTATTTTATGCTGTTATTTGATAGCAATATAACTTATAAGGTAATAAATATAAATTTATATCACATGTGAGGAAAAATGCAACTTTAAAAGACTAAAATTTTGCTTATAGATAACGTTAAAATCCAGTTTAAAATTTTTACATCAAATTTAAAATCCATGAATAAATACTTAGAAATTTTAATTAGGCTATATTGTTTTTTAATTTCTTATACCTAAATTAAAATATGACTGAATATAATTAATACTGCTGGATAAAATATTCTATTATCTCAACACAGTGTGGGATGAAAGATGGAGATAAAAGATTAAGATTAAATATATAGGTACTACAAGATTTGGATTCACTTACTAGTCAATTTTACTATACCCTCATTTGGTATCTAAGTATTTAAACATTTTTTTTAACCGTGGTTCCCTTAAGAGTTTATTTCCTTGCTATACCAGTTCTTCTGGTTGCTTCCATAATCTCCATTTTCATAATTGAAGTGGTATCATTTTACATAATGTTCACATGAAGACCTCTTTGAATAACCTGGGGCTCACAGGGTTGACTTTGTGTTTCTCAGTTGTAAAACATTGCTCTAAGGTACAACTTTATTCATAATTGTTTTCTTGTCTTTCTCTTGTTTTACTCAATCCCCATTTATAGAGTTGCACAATTTCTTTTTTTTTCTAGGACAACAGCCCGCACTTTTTTTAAAAAATGTAGTAGTATTGCTTTTTATTCAGCCACTGATTAAGTTGACTGTAGCAGGCATGAACTCCACATTACTTTGAAAAAAAATTATTTTCACCAAGTTGATCACAATAATTGTTCACATTCAACATTTCAACACCGGTACCACCACCATTACACCTTCCCACCATCATTATTTCCAATTATTTCTAATTTTACCATGACCCCTCCATGGGCTGGAGCGATAGCACAGCGGTAGGGCATTTGCCTTTCATGCAGCCAACATGGCAAACCTGAGTTCGATTCCTTCACCCCTCTCGGAGAGCCCAGCAAGCTACCGAGAGTATCTCGCCCGTGTGGCAGAGCCTGGTAAGCTACCCGTGATGGGTTCGATATGCCAAACACAGTAACAACATAGTCTCCAATGGAGATGTTACTGGGCCCACTCAAGCAAATCGATGAACAATGGGAGGACAGTGACAGTGACAGTGACCATGACCCCTCAAGCCTGCCCCACAGGCGGATGCTAAATAATTTATTTTGTATTGCTTGTTATAAAAAGTATGAGATGTCATGTGGCTACCAAAGTGGTCACATGCTCCTGGAATTCTAAAATTTGTGAATATTTGGGGTCTTCATCTCTTCAGCGTACTGCTGTCTTTCAAGATTCATTTGTGAGTCTCTGAATGATGGCCTTTAATGTGCTTAATTGATGCCCAGAAGCAGTTCTTGGATGTGACAGGCAGGGAACCAGAAGGGTAGGGAGATGGGGAGGTGGACTCCCACCCCTGACTTCTGAAGCCTGAAGTTTTCAGCCACTAGTCCCGCATATGTGGATTTTTCAGTGGATTCATTCTCATGTGTTGGGGCTCAAGACGGATCTGTGGAGGTCGGTTACGAGTGTGTGAGCAACTGGGTTCTGGAGGTTTGTGGCTGCTGAGGTTCATTTGGGGCAGGTGGAAGGATACATATGCCCCCTCTCAGGTGCCCTGGTGAAATTAGCCTTTCGGGGGTTGGAAAACATCTCTGCAGTGTGCTGCTCTCTTCCGAGATTCAGATGAGAGTCTTGGAATCATGGCTATTGATGTGCTTAAACGACCTGATTTTGATCTATTTTGAGATTTATTTTTGGGTCTCTGAAACAACGCTGATAAATGAGCTTGTATAGCCGAGCCAGAGGTGGTTTGTGGGCATGACTCCCACATACCTAACTTTTGGCTGTCTAATTTCTTGGGAAACTTGTTCCCAATTTGTTGTGGTCAGGCCAGAGGCACAGCAGCAATTTGGAGGTATCGGAAGCATGACGGCACCATCAAGCTGCTGATGCACTAGCCCCACAGGTACAGGTTGACCTGCTGAGCGGCACTGTACTCCTGTGTCTTTGCTTTTGCCAGGTTCAGTTTTTGTTGACTAGTCAGCTTTGATTCAACCAAGATCTAAGTCAATACATTTTACCATGTATTTCTAATGCTAATTTATGTATTTTATATACAATCCTTTATATTACATTGTGTTTTCTTTTTTTTTTACTTACTTCACTACTATGCATTGTAACTATCAATTTACCTTTTTCACTTCATCCACTTAATTCTCAATTCCATGAAGAATAAGAAACTACCAATTCTGTTTCTTTTTACGAAAGCACTGAGACTACTATTTCTTTCAATAACTTATTATCAAGTGAATGGTTTTCTAAATTAATAGCACCAAATAAATTATTCAAAATAAGCATCATCTGGGGTTTGACTTTCAGAATAAAATGAAAAGGATCAATGACTTCTATTCTAGAAGCATGCTCTTGATAGAAGAATTGAAGGTAATTTCAATTGCAAAATTTTATTAATTTTTAATTTCGATTTATTTTATTATGTAAAAATGAATGTAAAATTTTGAGTTATGACTATTCATTTATGTATTCCAGAAATTTGGAACTTGTAATGAGCATGCATTTATATAAAAATGTTCACATACTGAAAATACAAAGAGTGATTACAAAGGAAAGTACCTTAATTTCCCTTACATAAAGTATAGGCACTATACTAAGTATACTGTCCTTCCATTGTTCATCGATATACTTGAGTGGGCCCAATAACGTCTCCATTCTGAGGTTTGTTGTTACTATTTTTGGCATATCGAATACATCATGGGGAGCTTGCCAGGCTCTGAGATTCTCTCGGTAGCTTGCCGGGCTCTCCGAGAGGAGCGGAAAAATTGAACTCGGGTTGGGCAGGTCGACCACATGCAAGGCAATGCCCTACCCACTGTGCTATCGTTCCAACCAACAAAAAGTATAGGTGTCCAAATCCATTCTTACTTTATTTGAAGTGGGTAAATGAGGGATAGTTGTTGGATGAAATATACAAGAAAATATCACTTGAAGGACAATAAAGAAAATGAAAAAGCTTATTAAAATTTTAGACAGCATATTTTACCATTTTTGTGACTCCTGTGTTAAAAGATTGAAAACTTAGGTAAAAGAAGATTTGCTGAAGGTAACTTGTTGCAGCCTCAAAAAGGGGATTCAATTATAAAATATGCATGCTTTTCGAAGAATAAAAGTATTTGCAGCTTGGCAAGCAGATTTAGAAAGCAAGTGAATATATTTCAAATTCCTAATGGGCAGAGACAATTTTCCTAATTAACAGGATCACACAAGGAGCAAAAAAAAATCAGTTAATGTAGTCTGCAATTTATCAACTAATTTCAATATAAGTGGCTGAGTCATTGATTCTTGTTCCTCATTTTGAAGTTCTCCAACATTGATGAACCGTAATGAGTTAAACTTCAAATTTACTGCATGTGTCTAGAGTTTATGACTTTTAGCAATGGTGTAAAAGTCTATCCTTCGAATTGAAGAATTAATTTACAGCTTGTAAAATATGTTAAGTCTGTCATGACTCCATAATAAATACAGGGTATGTTACTATATTGTATGAGTACACTTAAAATAAAAATATATTATTTTTCTTTGTATTTTTAAATAACCTAATAGATAAAGTATATCTGGTCAGAAGAATAAACAATATGATAAAATATTCTAGATACACAGCCAGCCTGGCCGAGCTGGGTTCAATTCCTCCGCCCCTCTCGGAGAGCCCGGCAAGCTACCCAGAGTATCGCGCCCTCACAGCAAAGACTGCCAAGCTACCCGTGATGTATTCAATATGCCAAACACAGTAACAACAAGTCTCAAAATGTAGACCTTACTGGGACCACTTGAGCAAATTGATGAACAATGGGAGGACAGTGACAGTGACAGTATGGAGCTGGAGCGATAGCACAGTGGGTAGGGTGTTTGCCTTGCATAAGACTAGCCCAGACGACCAGAGTTTGATTCCTCTGCCTCTCTCCGAGAGCCTGTCAAGCTACCAAGAGTATCTCACCCACATGGCAAAGCCTGGCAAGCTCCCCGTGATGTATTCAATATGCCAAACACAATAACAACAAAGTCTCACAATGGAGACGTTACTGGGCCTACTCGAGCAAATTGACGAACAATGGGAGGAAAGTGTTGCAGGGCTACAGTCTAAATAATTAGAAGCATGATTTAGAAAGCTATGCTATTTTATTTTTAAAAGAAACTTTCAGAAATTCAAATTAGTAATATTTTTTGTTGATCGAGATACTTTGACTTACAATATTGTTAATGAAAATTTTTTCATGTGCATAATTCTAATATCAAGCTTATCACAAGTGTATTCACCTCCCTCCCCCAAAATATCCCGATGTTCTTCCCTTTCAACCATCATCCACCAGACTCAGTTTTGTGAATCACTTCTCATTATGTTGGCTTTGACTCTTTTTTTAAATCATACTAGAATCTTACTTACTACTTATCTTACTACTACTACTTAGCTTACTAGGAAACATAACAGTAACTGAACTGAAGAGAGTACAGCAAGTATGGTGCTTGCTTTGTATATGGCCAAGCCAATTCAAATGCCAGTACTCTATAGGGGCACCTGACCCTCCTATCAAGAGTGATCCCTGATTACAGTGCCAGGAGCAAAATCTGGACACAGCTAGGTTTGACCTACCCCTTCAAACAAACAATTTGAGTTGAACATATAATTAGAAAAAGAATCAGATTCTTGCTAAAGTCATTGAATATTAGTTACGTCTATCGTTAATTTGAGGGTGAAAACTCCTGGATCTAATGTGAGTTTTGTTAATATTTTTTATGTCAATCATACAAGTTTGTTTTATTTTAATTTGTGATTGTTTTTTAGAAATAAATTTAGTCTGATAATCCTATAAGAGGAAGTTCAAACTTTCTCTAGCTCCAACATTTCTTTATTGAATGATGCACTACAAATTGTACAGTCTTGAACTTCTGAGGCTGTGAGTTGAGAACCCAAATGTGGTTGCATAAAATGAATGTGGAAGTCCTGAAAACTTTGACTACATAAAAGTTTTCAGAATATGCAACAACCAATGATTAATTGGAAATCAAACATAGAGTGTATTTGAGTTGTTTCTGGTAGGATGAACTATGTTATATTCCACAAAAGGGCATATCAGTAGCAATAGTTTAAGAAAATCTGGTATAATCATAATTTGTGTACAACACAGTGTTATAAATGCATATACATATATTTACATAGAAATAATTAAAATTCAAATCAAAAAACCTGTTTAGTGCACCAAATTTAATATATACAGCATGTATTAAGAGAATTTGATAATTTCAGCATGCATTGGGAAGAGAGTTATATGAAGTTCAAACAAGTCAAACTATTTGTAAATGTATAATGCATTATATATTATTCTAATATGTCAGTTGACAGTTATAAAATGTCAAGATAAAACTTATAAAATTCTATATTGTCTTTAAAATGCTTTAACTAGATAAATATAATATGCAAGCTTAAGAGTAAGCTAATATTGATCATAACTATTTATTATTATTGGCAATTTAATTTTATGTATTTTTTTAGAAGTCTTTTAAATTACCCACAATTACACAGGTTCTACAAAAATCTGTTAAAAACGTTTCATACTTGTGTACAGTGGTGCTCCTTGCAAATTTTTCAATGAGACAAGAGTATAGATATATTAAAAATATGTCAAAAGAATTGCTAGGTTTACCTCTAACTTAATACCAAACACTAAATATGAGTGACATATTTACATTTAACTAAGTGACCCAGCCTTCTCTGCTATAAAATGTGAATGCTGGGAAGATGCTAGTGGAATTCCTTACAAATTCCCTTGACTAAATAGCCAATATAGTTTGAATGTAAATATACTAGAATGCAAAACCTACCTTTAAAAAATAGGCTGTTAATTAAGTTAAACACTTTAATCTTCAAATATCTTGTCAATGACAGACAAGAAAAAGATACTGATCTAGGAAATTGAATATAGCACTGTATAGCACTGTCCTCTTGTTGTTCGTCGATTTGCTCAATTGGGCCCAGTAACATCTCCATTGTGAGATTTGTTACTGTGTTTGTCATTGAATACGTCATGGGTAGCTTGCCAGGCTTTTTGCCTTGCAGTGAGATACTCTTGGTAGCTTGCCAAGCTCTCCAAGAAGTGCGGAGGAATCAAACCCAGATTGGCGGGGCCGGCCGCTTGCAAGGCCTTACCCCTTGTGCTATCACTCCAGCCCTTGGAAATTGGATTTTGAATATAAATCTTAGAAATAACTCCAGTTTGAGATGTAAAGGAATGAATAGCAGATATAGATAAACGTGTAAGGATTTCATTGTCAAGTAGGTGGTGCTGCTGTCAGGAAGTACTATTCAAAGATTAAAACTGATTTTCTTCTCTATGGGCTAGAGTGATAGCACAGCGGTAGGGCGTTTGCCTTACAAGCGGCCAACATGGCCAACTCGAGTTCGATCCCTTCGCCCCTCTCGGAGAGCCTGGCAAGCTACCGAGAGTATCTTGCCCGCACGGCAGAGCCTAGCAAGCTACCCGTGACGTATTCAATATGCCAAACACAGTAACAACAAGTCTCATGTTGGAGACGTTACTGGGCCCGCTTGAGAAAATTGATGAACAATGGTAGGACCACCGTGACCATTTCTTCTCTATATCAATGGTGAATTGTCTCTTGCTAGATATACAGAAGAAAAGCTATACTGTCATTTAAATGGGGGCTCTCAAAGCACAAAGGAAAGAGGGCTAAAACTGAAATCTCTTGAATTATTGTTAGGTTTAGTTATTATCCATGTACTGCTTCATCTTGTGAAAATTCCACTAGGATAATAAAATAATTTTTTCTTTTTACATGAGAAAACTATATTTCTGTTCATAATTGAAACCATTGGAATGCTTGCAAAAACTAGACAGGAAAGAATCTTTATATTTCATCATGCAATTTGTGAATTATTTTCAAATTCCACTAAACAGGAACCCTTTTATTAAAACTTCTTTTCTACCTTATTTTGGTCACAGTCTTGGTCACAGTCCTCCTGTTGTTCATCGATTTGCTCGAGCGGGCCCAGTAACGTCTCCATCAAGAGACTTATTTTTACTGTGTTTGGCATATTGAATATGTCACAGGTAGCTTGCCAGGCTCTGCCATGCGTGAGGGCGAGATACTCTCAGTAGCTTGCCGATCTCTCTCCGAGAGGGGCGGAGGAATCAAACTCGGGTTGGCCATATTGGCTGCGTGCAAGGCAAACGCCCTACCGCTGTGCTATTTACCAATATAAAATGAAAGAAAAAATGTTCTAATTGACAAAATAGTAGAAATGAAATTCTTGCTGCTTCCCAGTTCTACCTGAACAGAGTGGATCAGTTATAAGAGCTGCAGTGTAATAAAGGTAAATAGAGTAATCATATTGGACAACTTCTAAGATCATCTGAACATTTTTGATTTGTTAAGTGTAAAGGCTCCAGATTAAATTCAAAACATATTTTTCTCTACCATGATACAATAGCATTGAATTTTTTTCTTTATTGTCATTGCACTTCTGCTTCTTAAAATTTCCAAAGAGAATAATACTAGCAGCCTCTTTATGGTTATTGTACAATGTAATATTTTAAAGTGCATAATGAATTTTCTAAAACAAATTAATAATGAGCATTTGATAAATTGTTGATATTAGTAATATATTTATGACAGAATTCAGAAAGGTGAGTTACATGTGAGTAAAGAAAACACATTCTGAAAGTTATTAATATGTAAACCTAAATCACATGTTGACCAACATTATGGATGAATTTATATGACATTTTGATAGTGCTATTAAGGAAATATTCAGTAGCACATACTGGGAAAATAGGCACACAGTTGTTCACCGACAAAGGAAACGAGTTGTTGCAATTAATTACATACAAAAAAGTGTCGGTATTATTGAATATTAGTTGTTAAATTATTTATTGAATTAAAAGTCTAAAAATTATAGAAATCTTTGAAAATGCTATCAATGCCTTGTTCTCTAGGAAACTTCTTCTAAATCAGTAATTTTCATTTTTTCCCTTCATGTCTTCTTTGATCTTGTATCCTTCCTGTTATGCCCCATTCTAAAGTTGGCTCTCTAGAATTATGGTATTGGCCCTCGTTTATGTGGTTATAACCTGTGCCTCCTCTCCCTTCTTTAAATATTCGAGGTGCCTACCAAAGATCATATTACCCCCAGTTACTCAGTTAAGAAATGCTTCCCTAAACTCAAGACACTGTGATATAATTAAATATACATTGAATATTAATATGAAACCATAGAGTTTCATATAACTGTAATTCTAGAGAATTCAAAATAACTGTACATTCTAGAGAATGGGGAAAAAATTCTTTTCTGTTTTCAGCTTCAACCTACATAAAAGACACCTCTCCTAAAAATTATTATGCAAGTCTAGGGAAATTTCACTGGAAATATATGCCTCAAACACAACAAAACAAAAATTTCTAGTCTGAAGAAATCTTTCACTACATTATTTCATGAGGATCATATTTATGAGTCAATAAGGAAAGTTACTTATTTTTGCACTGATGTATTGAGTGATGTGACCCAAACTAAAAAGTTAGTTATGTGGCGTCATTACTTCATCATGAATGAAATATTAGAAGATAGCTTTGGACACTAATATCATGACAAATTATACTTGCCCAAGATATAATTTATGGGAAAATGTATATCATGATGAATTACTTATAATGTGTTCTACTTTCCAGGATCTACTTCTAGAATAATCTCTAAAATCTATAAGATTTTTCTGTCTTTTGGGATGACAGAAAAGTTACCCTTAATCCTCTGGGTACTTTCCAGAGTGTCAATGAAATTAACATCATACAGAGTAATAGGAGAACAAAATAAATCTAATTGCATAATATGGAGAATCTATCACTTAATCACATAATATGGAGAATCTATGTGGATACAAAAATCTAAAGTAAATATGTCAAAGCAAGAGTATGTATCTAGTACAAAAAATAAGGCAGGGTGCCTGAGGTTTACGGAATGAGGAAAGGTTACCACATTATGATGGACTGGAAACTATAATTAGATGTTTGCTCTACCTTATATACAGTGCTTGCTGGCTAAAAATTTTTCTCTGATAATAAACCTTGTAGAGGTTAGATTTACAATCACTTAATCACTTATCACTTAATCCCCGTTATTCATCGATTTATTCAAGCGGGTGCCAGTAACGTCTCCATTCATCCCGGTTGCGTGCTAGCGTAGCCCAATGGTATCTGTTCGTTTTAGGAACATGTAGAGCCTCAAACCGATCATTTAGGGTCTTGACGAAGAAGTCTGACCATCTTATAGGTGGGCGTCCACGTGATCTTTTGATGTCTCGTGGAATCCAATCAGTAATGGCTCTAGTCCAGCGGTTGTCTGTAAACCTCATTACGTGTCCAGCCCATCTGATTTTTGATGTCTTGGCAAATGAGACAGCGTCCCTGATTCTTGAGCGTTGACGAAGATCAGAACTCCGGATTCTATCTCTCATTTGAGTGAATCATGATATTCCAAGCATAGTTCTTTCGATTCCTCTTTGAGAGACCCGAATAGTGTTCTCATCCTGTTTTCGTAGGGTCCAGGTCTCTGAGGCATATGTTAATGCAGGAAGAATAGTGGAATCAAAGAGATGTGCTCGTAGCTGGAGGTTCTTTGTCCTTTTAGTTATTTCTTCAATTCTCTTGAAGGCATTCCAAGCCGCTCTCTTCCTCCTGCGCAACTCAGGTGCCAGGTCATTCATCATGTTGATTTCTCGACCTAGGTATATATAACTGTTGCATTCGGAGATGGTGGTTCCGTTGAGAGCGAATGGAGCGTCAGGAACAAGGCTGTTTCTCATAAACATTGTCTTCGCAAGATTCAGCTGTAGTCCGACCTTTCCACATTCACGGTCAAAGTCGTTCAGCATTTGTGCCACTTGGTTGATGTTTGGTGTTATTAGAACGATGTCATCAGCAAAGCGGAGGTGGTGTAGTTGCCGACCATCTATCTTCACTCCCATGTTTTCCCATTCCAGCCGTCGCATGATGTTCTCAAGGGTGGCACTGAAGAGTTTTGGTGAAATGGTATCACCCTGCCGAACCCCTCTCTTGATATGGATGATTACTTCTTTGTAGAATGGTGAGATCTTGGTAGTGAATCAGTATGGTAGATTTACAATCAGTAGGCCTAAATGTCACATCTAAAAATAGTATGTTATGAACATCTTGGGAAGCATTATGATTCACTCCACATCTCTGACCCTTTTATCTACTTATCATCAGGCATACATTATGAAACAAGATTTCAAATTTGCATCCAAAATCTTTAGAGGCCTAATTTAATTTCATACACCTGCACATAGTTTATTGATTTAAAGAATTTTTAAATTAAAGAATTTTAAAATTAAAGAATTTAATTTAAAAATTTAATTTTACCTAGCCAATCAGGGCATTCAAACTCAATACATCAGGATCCTCCGTGAGCTGTGTTACGGATTCACTACCAGGATCTCACCATTCTACAAAGAAGTAATCATCGATGTCAAGAGAGGGGTTTGGCAGGGTGATACCATTTCACCGAAACTCTTCAGTGCCACCCTCGGGAACATCATGTGAAGACTGGAATGGGAAGAAATGGGAGTGAAGATAGATGGTCGGCAACTACACCACCTCTGCTTTGCTGATGACATCATTCTAATAACACCAAACATTAGCCAAGCGGCACAAAAGCTGGCCGACTTCAACCATAAGTGTGGAAAGGTTGGACTACAGCTGAATCTTACGAAGACAATGTTTATGAGAAACAACTTCGTTCCTGAGGCTCCATTCGCTTTCAACGGAATGACCATCTCTGAATGTAACAGTTATGTGTACCTAGATCGAGAAGTCAACATGATGAATGACCTGGCACCTGAGTTGCACAGGAGGAAGAGAGCAGCTTGGAACGCCTTCAAAAGCGTTAAAGAAATAGCTAAGAGGACGAAGAACCTCTGGCTCTGGGCACATCTCTTTGATTCCACTGTTCTTCCTGCATTAATATATGCCTCAGAGACCTGAGCCCGATGCAAATAGAATGAAAATGCTATTTCGGCCTCCCAAAGAGGAATTCAAAGAGCTAGGCTTGGAGTATCATGTTTCACTCAAATGAGAGAAAGAATCCGGAGTTCTGACATCCGTCAATGATCAAGAATCAGGCATGCTGTTTTGTTTGCCAAGGCATCAAAAATCAGATGGGCTGGACACGTAATGAGATTTATTTATTCTATTTTATTTATTTATTTATTTATTTATTTATTTGCTTTGGGGTCATGCCCGGCGATGCACAGGGGTTTCTCCTGTCTCTACACTCAGGAATTACTCCTGGCAGTGCTCAGGGGACCATATGGGATGCTGGGAATCAAACCCGGGTCGGCCGCGTGCAAGGCAAATATCCTACCCGCTGTGCTATCTCTCCAGCCCCCATCACATAATGAGATTTAGAGATGACCGCTTGGAATAGAGCTGTTACTGACTGGATTCCACAGGACGTGAAAAGACCATGTAGCCGCCCACCTACCAGATGGTCAGACTTCTTCATCAAGATTATGAATGATCAGTTTGAGGTTCTTTGTGTTCCTAGAATGAACAGACACCATTGGGCTACACTAGCATGCGACAGGGACAAATGAAGATGCTACTGGTGCCTGCTCGAGCACATTGATGATTAACGGGAAGTCAAGTGATCAAGTGAAAGAATTTTGAATTACTATCTTAATTTTTAAAATAGCAAAAGGTAGGGCACTTACCTAGTGTGCAGCCTACCCAGGTTCAACCCTGGCACCCCATGTGGCCCCCAAATACAACCAGGAGTTAATCCTAAATACAGAGTCATGTAAGTTGTGAGCACTGCCAGCTGTGGCCAGAAACTAAATCACTTTGTAGAAAATGAAATTCACTGAAACTGGTAGCGCATATGTTATTGGTTAGAATCACTCTTGTGTACTTGAAGGATTCAAGGAAAATCCATGCATCTCAAATCTTAACAAAGAAGAAATAGAAATTCAGAAAAAAAGATTATCTCTGCAGTAATGTATTCTTCAAAATTAAGAGAGAATTCAAAAAAGTTAAAAAATGTTCTTTCTGATTGGTGGAAAGAAGCTAAATATTTTGACTATTTCTAGCTCCACATGGATACTTGTGCTAATTACTTTTATAATTTAGAAAATATTTTTTCTAAATATAGGTACGCCCTATCTTGCCGACTTAATAAGATTGCCTTCACATACAACTTACTTTTACTTTTTCTTTTCTATTTCTACTTCTCCTCCTCCTCCATTCACTCTTCCTTTTCTTCTTTCATTCTTCCTTTTCTTTTTCTTTTACTCTTCATTTTCTTTCTCTTTTTCTCTTCCTTCTTCCTCTTCTTCCTCTTCTTCCTGTTCTTCCTGTTCTACCTCTTCTTCTCCTCCTTTTCCTTCTCCTCTTCCTCTTCCTCTTCCTCTTCCTCTTCCTCTTCTTCTTCTTCTTCTTCTTCTTCTTCTTCTTCTTCTTCTTCTTCTTCTTCTTCTTCTTCTTTCTTCTTCTTCTTCCATTCAGTTGCAAAGACAAAATATCCTGCATTGAAGATGTTATAAATTTTAGAAAATTTTCCTAAAATCCTAGTATCTACTGCAAAAAGAAATATTCCACTCTACGTTCAAAGTGTATGTCTATTCATATTCCACAGTTTTTGGGCAGTTTTTCATGTGGCAAGAATTAGATATCTGCTACATCACTAAAATTTTTCTCAACTCATAAATTGGTCTTGATAATCATTGTACTTTATTTTCATTATTTCTTTTCATCAAAATCCAAATGTTCTTCAAGAGTAGTGCAAAATATTCAACTGTTTACTCTTCAGTAATGTGCGGGGTACACTGCAGGTAAGAGAAAGAGGACTTTGTATACACTGTAATGGCTCTAAAAAAAAGGGAACTTACTTCTGAAAAGATTCTTTTGGATAATCCATGAAGAGCAATTTATTAAAACATATCCAATTATAATGATTTATCCCAACACTATTGTACTCTTGTGGTCTAAAGGACACTATGACCTGGAATTCAGATTCCTCTTTTATCAAGAGAAATTTGTGCTTTGTTTCTGAATAAAGTTAGCAAGGTTTTTCAGAAAATATTACTTTTAAAAGTTATCCTTTAATGATTTCCAAGTAATATAAAAATGTGATCTCTGTTTTCAGAAGAAAAAAATAACATAGACAGTTAACAAGATATATCTTTGCTTAAACTAATCAAATCTGCTTTTTGGATTAGAAAATGCAATAACTCAACCAACTCCTGGCACAAGAGATGTTCCCTTGTTGAATCCCCTTCTGTTTCAGGCTGAAAAAGAATAAGAATTGGAAAATGGTTGACATATTTAATGCATGTAAAACTGTAAAGATAATATATTTTTAATAAGTCTCTGTCTTCTCTGTCATTTTTACAATGATGGTACTATATAACATTTATTCAAAGCTGAGATGAAATGCAACCAATTTTTTCAATTCATTATATATGCATTTCTTTATATTGTTAAGTACTCTTACTCAATTTAGTAAGCATGGAAAAAGGTCCCAGAGGGGAAAAATAGAAAAAAATATAATTGAGCCTTAAACAAGATTTTAAAATCACATTTATCTTCAAAATAGTAGTAATAAGCAGTACTGGCCTTTGATTCAAAAAAATTATCTTTCAAAAAGCTGATTTCCTAAACTCCCTAAATTATGTCTTGAATGGAAAGGTAAAGTCCCTGTGAAAAGTTATAATTCTTAGGATATGTTTACTTTGTAACATCAAATAATGTTACTTCATATTTAACATTTTGGGAATACTTATGATTTTTCTTTGTATTTTTATCTAAGAATATGAGTAAATTGCATGAAATAAAAACAGAATTGATATATAGACTAAGTGTATTAGGGAGGTTCAGGGTAGGAAAAAAATAGCCCTCTTGAAAGGAATTGAAGGTATCTGAAAATAGAGTATCATAAGATGGGCCTACTATCCTAAAAGAACTGCTTTTTCCCTGCTCCCACTGTATAACAGACTTTAAACCCCCTGAAAAGTGCTTACATGTTGCTTTTGCTAAGAAAATATAAAAAGAGAAAAAAGGATCTGACTTTCTCTTTCTTATTCTGCTTGGGAAACCTCTGTGAAAGTGTGTGCCTTTTCTCTTTATTCTATCTTATTATTATATATTTTTATATTTTTAATAAGTCTTTTTATTTGATTTTTTTACCGTTCCTTGAGAAACTGGGTTGTTGCTAAGGGGAATATACAGTATGCAGAATCAACCTTGGGCTTTCTGCATTAAAAATATGTGTTATAGCCTATTAAGCAAGCTTTTGGGTCACTAGATTGGATTTAAAAATACAAAATAAAATTTCTAAATACTTTTTATGAATCACACCATTAAGTATTGATTTAATTGTTAAGATTTTAATTGGTTAAAGACAAGAACCTGAGTGTGCTATAATAGTGTCCTCCCACTGTTCATTGATTTCTCGAGAGGGCCCAGTAAGGTCTCCATTGTGAGACTTTTTAGTTACTGCGTTTGTCATATTGAGTACGTCATGGGTAGCTTGCCAGGCTTTGCTGTGCAGGCAAGATACTCTAGGTAGCTTGCTGGGCTCTCCGAGAGGGGCGGAGGAATCAAACTCAGGTCGGCCATGTTGGCTGCATGCAAGTCAAACGCCCTTCCCACTGTGCTATCGCTCCAGCCCATAATAGTATCAATTAAAAGAAAATATTAGAAACTAGAGAGATAGGACAGAGATAATGGCTTGTGCCTTGCACAGGTAAGACCTTGATTTGATTCCCAGGACCATGTTTGATCTACTGAACAGCACTCTCAAGAATAATCCCTGAGCAAAGCCAAGGATAAGCCTTGATCAGTTGGATGTGGCCCAACACCCACCCCTTCAACACCAAAAAATCAAAAAAGATTAAGAAAGTAAAGACAAAATGAAACGTCATGTCATATTTTTCTAAAGTTGGAACACATGATATCCAGGCTGCAAAAAATTTTACATTTTTCACGGTTAATAATACAACTCTGATTGAAAATGAAGAGATTAAAGCAACAAAGAAAAAAAAGAAAGAAGCAAGTTAAGAGATGCTTAAATTCCAAGCTAAAATCATATTATTAACAGACATTTCAGATAAACATATATTACTTGGAATTTAGACAAAAGAAAAAAGTAATGTTTCCCATTATTGGAAAAGTACCCCTCCCTTCTAATGAAACATTTATTAATGAGAAAAATTAACACATTTTTATTTGCATCTAAACTTTTTAAAAAAATACATTGGAGATTATTCAGGAAAATTTTAAAACTCTTTTAAATGGCCCAAATCAACACTTTAAATACTCTATTCAATTAAAACCAGGAAAAAAAGATGTTGGTATAAGGAGAAAATGGCTATTGGAAAGTTATTGGGAGAACACAGTGAACAGGAAAAAAAACAGTGAACAAGGAACAAGGAAAATATTATTTGTTCATTCTAATTATTAATTAGAAGCTCATTAGATTTGCTATATTTCTTGAATACAAAGAAGATACCACAATGAAGTGATTCCTTATTAGTAAATGTTTTCTATAGTTTCTTTTCTTCTATATCTGGGCTTCCCCATTGTTTCAAGGTATGACAAAGACATACAACAGTCTACATAACATACATACTACAGAGCGATAGCACAGCGGTAGGGCGTTCGCCTTACAAGTGGCCAACATGGTCGACCCGAGTTCAATTCCTCCGCCCCTCTCGGAGAGCCCGGCAAGCTACTGAGAGTATTCGATATGCCAGACACAGTAACAACAAAGTCTCCAATGGAGACGTTACTGGGCCCGCTCGAGCAAATCGATGATCAACGGGAGGGCCTTTACCTTACTTTACCTTACTTACCTTACTTACATTATATAGTCCTTATGACAAAGTCATACTGATCTTTTTTATAGCTACTGAGTGAAGACAGAGCATCTTTGAAGGTATCTAAAAAAAGAAATGAATCCCCTAACATTCAACACAAGATAAAGGAAATGTCTGTATTACAATTCAATGATAGCCATTTGTTGAAATTATTCTAATATTGAGAACTTTGATTGAATAACACTGACTAAACTCATTAATGAAGTCAAGTAAAATCTTTTTTTTTTAAATTTTATTGAATCACCATGAGATAGTTACAAGCTTTCATGTTTGGGTTACAATCACACAATGATCAAACACCCACCCCTCCACCAGTATGCATTCCCCACCAACAATATCCCCGGTGTAACCCACCTTTCCCACCCTTCCCCTGCCTCCATGGCAGATATGATTCCCCATAATCTCTCTCTACTTTTGGACATTATGGTTTGCAATACAGACCCTGAGAGGTTTGGTCCTTTATCTACTTTCTGCACACATCTCCCAAACCGACTGATTCCTCCAGCCATATTTTTTCTTAATGATCCCTTCTCTATCCCAGCTACCTTCTCCCCTTTGCTCATGAGGCAGACTTCTGGCTATGTAGCAATCTATCTGTCCCATGTATCTACTGTTTTTAGGTGTCAGCCTCATGTTATCTTGTTTTATACTCCACAAATGAGTGCAGTACTTCTCCGTCTGTCCCATTTCTCTTTCTGACTCATTTCACTTAGCATGATACTCTCCATGTCTATCTATTTATAAGCAAAGTTCATGACTTCATATCTCCTGACAGCTGCATAGTATTCCATTGTGTAGATGTACCAAAGTTTTTTTTAACCAGTCATCTGTTCTAGGACACTTTTAGTACAAACTATTTTTAATACATCTAACTATTAAAATACACTTTGTTATGGATTGAAAAAAAGGTAAGATATAATAATATAATGTACATTCTAATCAAATGAGATCTGTTATTCATCTCTACAATATCTTTGTTACTATTATATACAAATAACGATCACGATTATCCTGCTGTTCGTTGATTGCCTCAAGCAGGCACCAGTAACTACTCCTTCTACCTAGCCCTGAGATTTTAAAAAAGCCATTTCAATGCTCTTTCAGGATTAGAATGATGAGACCCATCATTGTTACTGGTATTTGGCATATTGAGTATGACACGGGAAGTTTGCCAGACTCTGCCGTGCAGGCAGGATACTTTTTGTAGCCTGTCAGTTTCTCCAAAGGAAAGATAATAAGATGTCGGGAGCTGGGTTTTATAGCTTCTGCATCTATATACAAATAATTATATTTATAACTTAAAAAAATTTGCTATCTAGGAATTGAATGACTTAGGGTAAACCACAATCTTAGAAGTATAATACATGTCAGATTACACATTTTAAACTTTTTATTGTTTGAGTTTCTGTGATTTACAATTCTGTTAATAATGGTTTCCCATATACAAAATTCCAACACTGGACCTATCAGAGTATATCTACCTCCCTCATCCAAGGACTTTTGACACAACTCCTTTTTAAATATTTCCACTAACAAACTTGGTTGTGTGGAAGAATTCTTCAGTTGTGAAATAGCACAGCTAAGTTAACTTTTAAATATTGTATAGTGTTACAAGACTGTATAAATGATGTTGGCATAAACAAAAATTTGCTCCTGGCCATTTATGTTTTTTTTTCTGCTTAGTAATCAATAGATTATACAACATATTAACAAGGAAACGATATCACTGTATATCACTATCTTCCCGTTGTTCATCGATTTGCTCGAGTGGGCCCAGCAACGTCTCCATTGGAGACTTTGTTGTTACTGTGTTTGGCATATCGAAAACATCATGGGTAGCTTTCCAGGCTCTGCCATGCAGGCGAGATACTCTCGGTAGCTTGCTGGGCTTTCTGAGAGGGGTGGAGGAATCGAACTCAGGTCGACCATGTTGACTGCGTGCAAGGCAAACGCCCTACCGCTGTGCTATCGCTCCAGGGAAATAATGGCCAATTTAATTACCTGTGCAAAGAGAATCTATGTAAGAAATGAAGATTCAGCTTCCAGTAGAGGAGGTAGAGGTCCATATTCTGAGATAATGGACAAGATGAATTGGTTGAAGCTTAATAAAGCATGAACAGCTCATATGACAAGGAAAGGGTAAGGTAGACTACATACTCTCTATTTAAATGTTTGAATTTAGGTAGCTTTTTACAATGTAAAGTATTAATAACTATAACATGATCTATTTTTATTTTTCTAGGTAGTTACAGTAGTGGTCTAATTTTTAGTGAGTTTCTAAATTGATATCAGGAATAATCCCCATTTCAAAGTGGCATATTGGGCTATTTCATTATTGTCACTGGTATCAGTATACCACTAGAGAATGTGCCTCGTATTGAGCTATAGTAAATAACTATTAATAAAAACAAGGGAGATTATTTTTCCTAAGATATGTCTATATACTATACACTAAAGATATGAAGTTGAGTAGCTTACCTGATGAAATATCAAAATTATGGTACTTACAATGTATGATTATTATTTTTATACTTGAAATATTATTGACCTGATTTGGGTAATTTTCTAAAGTCTGGTTATATGGTTTTTACAAATTATTATTTGAGGCATACAAGTATATTTCATTATTGAAGAATGTGAGCAGACCCATATTATTCCACTTATATGTAGTATAAATAGGAAACAGATAAACTAAACATACAAAAAATTGAACTTTTAGACTACAAGGGCAATGCGTAGTTTCTAGAAAGGAAGCGAGAAGTTGGAATGAGTAAATTAGGACAATGGATACAGTTTATGTTGAAGGTAGAATTGGACTTTCAATGATGAAGTTAATGTAGCATAAATACATTATTTTTAATGATGTATACATGAAACATAATTTTAATACAATGCTATTTCAACTTTTAAAATGTGATTAATTTATCCATTGATTTGATTTAGTATGTATTTTTAAGTTTTATTTGGAATTATTCTTACATTTGTCCATGGCATAAGAAATTGCCTTAGTCCTAGTAATATCAAGTTTTTATGTGAAATTTAGCCATATGGAACACTAAAAAGAAAATTAGTCCTCTTGCCCTTACAGAATGAGTTCATATTTAACTTTTGTACTGTAGATAGAAATTCAGTTTTATGAACCAACTAAAAGAGAAAGTGCATGGTGTGCTTTTTGGAGCAGTTAGATATTGATATATGATTTTTTTTCTTTTCCCAAGGCTAAGCAGAGGAAGCCTGTAATATGACTTTTTAAATGTGAGTGAAACTCTCATTTGAAACCTTTCCACTACATAACTTCACTCAATTGAGTTGATGATTCAAATAGACACAGGCTATAGGTTAAAATAGGAACAAGAGGACTTAAAACTCTTATAATAACACTAAAGTTGAAGCAGAATATCACAAAACTGGCCTTGTATTTCAAACTTCTCCTTAAGCAACCTTCACACTTGTCAGTTCTGAAATTTCTTCACTGTGATCATATTAAGGGGAATGGAATATGAGAAAGAACCAAGACTCTTCTTTGTCTATACTTTTGTGTAAAGTTCACAATAGTAAAGGCATCCAAAATTTCCCATGAATGTGTGTTGGCTAACACTCTAATCCTTTCAAAAAGTATATACAGTTTTTAAGTTTTTGGCTTAATACTTTTAATAAATAACATCTCTCTGTTAAAAACTAGACAAGTGTTTCAAGATTAAATAATTTGTGTTAAACCATATATCAATGCAATATTAAATTTAATTTTTCACTTTTTCCAACAAATGAGAACTTAAACTAGGAATCAGAAACCACTTGTTCAGGTAATTTTACTCGTAGATTCTTGCTGTCCCCTAAAGACAAGTAACTTTGTAATAACAAATATACTTTTTAGCCTAGTTCCCTGTCTCTTCTGCCTACAGAAGAAAAAATAAACATTTTTTTGTTATTTGCTAAATTATTTGCAAAATTATTAGCAAATTGTTTGCTAAATTCTTAGCTATTTGCTACATTAGATATTCTCTAATCTATAAACTACTGCATTTAGTTAATAGAACTTTAAATTTTGCTTTCTTGAATTTTATTTTAAAAACTTTATTATTTAAAATGAAAACCCCTCTTACAAGAAAAATGTACTAGACTCAGATTGAACTATTGAACAATAATCACAGATTATTTTAAGCATTATTCTTAGTAAATGTTAATAAGTTAATAGAAAGATACATAGTAAGCTGAAATGAATTTATATGGAAATTTCAGAAAACTTTAATACCGGTAGCACTGATTCAGGTTGAGAAATCCAAAATATGAAATGATGAGGGACTCCAGTTAATGACTGCTTCTTTAAAATAACATTTTAAAATTAATTATAATGGAAACATCATGTTTTACAATAATGTTAAAATTTATACACTTTTTCTATACAAAGGTAGTGTACTACCAAATTTTCTAGAGTTGCCCCCACCTGCACTGTCCTGTGTCATCTCCACTCTACCCGTTCCTCCCCAACATTGTGAGGCCCACCTTGGTAATTTCACTTCTGTTATCAGAGTTCAAATGTCTTTATCCATTTCCTTATATGGGACTTGCTGTGAGGCACAGTTAGGGAGAGCTAGCAGTGAGGATCACCCCCCCCCACCCGCCCCCAGATACTTGACCTGAATGTTGACCTGAACAGGATGAGCCGTAGGCAGCCACTCACCCGAAACTTCCCTTTTGGCTTCCTGGAAACAGTCCCTCTTCCCTCTGGTAAATATGAGCTCACTAAAACAATGCCAGGGGACAGTTGATCCTATGGTATTCTGCTAAAAAAGAAACCAGGGACCATAACATCCTGCTTCACTTTGTGAGAGTGTGTTCTTTACTATGTGCAAGTATGTTCTGGAAGTTCTCCTAAGATGCTTTTTGTCCCTTATAGTGTCTAAGCTTGATCCTGATTACAATAAATGAGCTGTCTCTCCGAGCACTCCTGGGTTGCGTCTTTCTTGCACCTCTACGTTCTCACCTTCCCTCTAAAAGGCGGCTGACCTTCTCCACAAGGGTGCACAATAATGGAGCAGGAACAACTAACACAGCTGGCCTCTGGGTCAGCCCAGTGACTCCTATGCGTTGAGAAAGACAGCTTTGCTTGTTTCTTTATATGGTATATGAGAAAGATCATCAGACATTTGTCTTTATCACTTTAGCTTATCTTCCTTTACACAAGCAACCCCAAACTCCCCCAACCCTTAATTCATCTATGTTCTGTTAAAAGACAAGTTTAGTCTTTTTTCTCTCAGCTGAATAGTATTGCTTTATCTATATTGACCACTATTTTTTTATTCACTCATTTTCTATGGAGGAATGGGTTTTGTCCATATCTTGTCTATTTTAAATACTACTTTGGTGAACTTATGTGTATGTGTGTGTCTACGAATATATACATATATATATATCTGTGTGTATGTATGTATATGTAGTATTTATCTATCTATCTACATATAGATGATAGATAGATAGATAGATAGATAGATAGATAGATAGATAGATAGATAGATAGATATACTTGAATTAGTATTTTGGGGATAAATATCAAGAGGTAGAATTTCTTAATAATTTGGTAGTCAAATTTTTAATATTTTTTGCAAAGTGTCCATACAATTTTCCATGAAGGTAAACTGACATAGATAAGTACAAGAAATACTAGCTGATGTCAATTTATTGTCTTTATAAATAACAGAATTTCTCAAAGTCTACCTAAAATACTAGTCAGAACCTTCTATGGTTTAATCATCTTCCTTAACTTTCTAGTTTTAGCTCTGTCATTTTCTTCCTACTAAAATTTACTTGAATATATAAAATCTTACAATTTTCTTTGTAGAGCACATTGAGACACAATCTTTTTTCACACTGCAACACTCCCATGAGCATTCAATAATTAGTTTTTCATTATGTTTTTTAGAAGATAAACATGAGAGGGAAATGCATAGATAAATTCTTTGCATCTTTATTATAATCAGGTAGACATCTTCATATAAATAATTGTTTAATTGAATAATTGTCAAATTCATCATTATAAAAATTAGACAAATTAACCCACCTTACGAAAACAAGTATTTATTATTGAATATAAAATGATCTTAAAATTATATCCAAAGAATAGATATAAGACTAATACTGGAAATAATTCATCTGTAACTATTTGTGATATTATGCAGTATATGTGTTTTCTCTAATTGAGTTTGTAATCAGCATTAAAGCAAATGTGTAATACAATATGGGTAAACTACGATAATTTTCTAATAGTATAAAGTATAGTTTTCATTAATAAAATATTTTCAATGAGATTTTAAATTTATTAAATAAACAAGTTATTGTTATACAGTGCAATAATGGGAAATGGTGAAAATTAGAGGGAATTTGGATTTCGGTATGTTGCTCACTAGTAGATTTTCAGGTAAACACCTGATGTGTTATCTGATGAAAGTCTGAAAAATTAGGAAAATAAGTTTACGATACTTTTGAGAAGGTACAACTGAATAAAGCAATAAAATTTGTAATGTATTTGAAATACAAAAAAACAGTATATAAAGCTTATTTAATAAAAACTAAACTATTTAAGATATTATGTATTAGTGGGCTGAATCATTGAGATCTTAAGTGATCATATTTTTTTCAAAATGAATACCTAAGTCTTTTATATCTTTTTTAATTTTAGGAAAGTACACAGAACACCATGGCAGAGCCTGGCAAGCTCCCTGTGGCGTATTTAATATGCCAAAAACAGTAACAAGTCTCACAATCAAGACGTTACTGGTGCCCGTCCCAGCAAATTGACAAACAATGGGACAGCAGTGCTATAGTGTCACACAACAACAACAACAAAAAAGTGGCTTTTAACTACTGGCCAAGTAAGCAACATTACTTATACTGTATTACACCATCATCAGTTTTTTATAGAAATAGAAACTCTCTATCTCTATTAACTATTAACTTCCAATTCCCCTACCTACAGACCCCAGGCTATATTATCATTTTTATCTATACATTTGCCTATTCTATTTACCTCATTTAAGTGGAATAAGATAGTTGTAATTTGATGTTCTACCTAATTAAACTTTTATAATGTTCAAAATTAATTCATCTTATAGCATGTATTTGACACTCATTGTTTTTTAAAGATAAATAATATTCTGTTATATAGTCTACACCTGCTTTGTTTATCCAGTTTATTGATGGAATTTTAGATTATTTCCAAATTTTTGCCATTATGAATGATGTAGTTATGAACATTAGTGTTCAAGATATTTTTGAGACTTGCTTACTTTTAAATTGGGCTCCACATATATCTAGAACATTTGATATTGGACTGGAGCGATAGCACTGCAGTAGGGCATTTGCCTCATGGGCAGCGGTCCGGCTGAGGCTTATTCAATCCTCCGCCCCTTTCAGAGACCTTGGCAATCTACCGAGAGTATCTTGCCCACAGGGCAAAGCCTGGCAATCTACCCATGACATATTTGATATCCAAACACAGTAAGAACAAGTCTCAAAATGGAGACGTTACTGAGCCCGCTTGAACAAATTGATGAGCAACAGGAGGACAGTGCTACAGTGCCACAGAAATTTTATATTTAACTTTTTGGGAACCTCCAAATTGATTCCATAGTGGTTAAAATGTTTCATTTTGTGGAGCCAGAGTTATAGCACAACGGGTAGGTCATTGTCTTGTATGCAGCTGACCTGGGTTCAATTCTCTGCATCCCATATGGTCCCCTGAGCTTCGCCAGGAGTAACTCCTGAGTGTAGAGCCAGGAGTAATCCCTGAGAATCACTGGGTGTGACCCAAAAAAAGCAAAAAAGAAAAAAAGTTTCATGTTGCTTATAGCAATAAGCAGGGGCTTTACTTCCTTTGAGTTTTCATTGATCATTTTTATTTATTATTATGTATATTTAAAAATAATCATCCTAAAATATGTGAACTAGTATCTAATTGTCACTTAACTTTGTATTTTCCTAGAGACTCAAATTATAGAAAATTATTTTATGTGCTTACTGTTCGTTTGCATTTCTTCTTGGGAAAAATATCTATACAAATTGTTCTCTTTTGAAATCAAATTGAGAATTGGAGTAATAATATGAACTGTCCACTGTCCTCCTGTTGTTCATCGATTTGCTCGAGCGGGCCCAGTAATGTCTCCATTTTGAGACTTGTTCTTACTGTGTTTGGATATCAAATACGTCATGGGTAGATTGCCAGGCTTTGCCGCGCAGGCGAGATACTCTCAGTAGCTTGCAGGGCTCTCCAAGAGGGTCAGAGGAATGGAACTTGGGTCGGCCATGTTGACTGCATGCAAGGCAAACGCCCTACCGCTGTGCTATGGCTCCAGCCCCTAGAGTAATGTAAAAACTCTTTTCTTGCTCTTTTCTATATTTTGTATATTTTTTATACATCTGATGCGATTTTTTCTTTACTTTGCAAAGTTTTACATTTGATAGAAACCAACTCATCAACATTTTGGTGCTATTGTTTGAGCTTCCGAAATCGTATTTAATACATTTTCATGAATGCATTTAATATTTTTAAATTTTAAACTTTTTCTGTGTTTTGATCATTTTAACTTTTGCAGTTAAGATTTTGGCATGTTTAAGTTAATATTTGTTGTTTTGTATTATTTTAAAATCAGCAAGTGTCAATTTGCATTGCTCTTTTGCAATAACCCTTATTTGGATTCTTAGATATTCCACAAAAAATTTAGCATTAATTTCTCTGTATGAAAATACATTGTTATTATGTAAATGAAATTATAGGTAATTTGGCTAACATTGTAATCTAAATAATATTAACTCCTAATGCTCACCAAACATTTAGAAATAAACCTTGATAGGGCAAATAACCTTAAAAATAACATAAAATAACTTTATATCTCATACAACTATTAGTTACAGGAGGGCTTGTGTTTGATTTAAGCAACTGAATTTTATAAGATTCCTGTCTATGTGGTGTTGACAATAGGAAAGAGAAGAGAGCTTTTGTTGATGCCTAAATAAGGAAAATTGTAACTGCCTTGTTGGGAATTCCAGACCATTCTTGAGGAAACACAGGAATGTGAGATTAAGTAATGCAACTAGACTTTGTAGAACCTTGAGGGGGAGAGAAAACACATGGGAGGCTGAGTCTGGTCACTGAGACTAAGCTCTGCAAAGGAGCCATTTGGGTTCTCACAGGATTAAAAGCATAGCTTCTTGGGTATCCCACTAGTTTGGACTGAAAGTTAGAGTTTCAGTCTACATTGCCTGGCTCAGGTGAGGGAAATCATGACAGTTGAGCTGGTATATAATTCTGCCAGGGACAATTGCCCAGCTATTGGGAACACAGATTTCCACTGACATTACCAGACTCTTTCAGAGAGCAGTGGATTCCTTGTGACTAGATTAAAAGAAAGCTTCGAGGGAGAGTTAAGTGGACAGTACATTTGCCTTGCACACAGCTAACCCAGGTTTGATCCCAGAACCCCATATGATCCCGAGCTTTGCCAGGGATGATTTCTAAGTGCAGAGCAAGAAATCGTGCCCGGTGTGACCCCCAAAATAAAACAATAAAATAAAAATAAATAAAAGTCCCAGTGCTTTTCACAGATATAGACAGTTTTGGAAGAAAAGCCTCCTACCACCACTCCCATTATGATTAACAGCTCCAAACATCTGAGTCATTGAGTCCAAAAGCCACACCCGGTAGATCATGTCTATAGGTAGTTGCATCTATACCAAAGATCTGTTGAACCCAGAAAACTGATCTGGTCACCAGGAGAGGGACAGGAAAGGATTTCATACCTAGAAGTTTCTTTCCACCCAACAATGATTGATGAATGCTCTCAATAGATTGAATTCTCTTGGACCACACACATCTAGGGACTAAAAATATAAAAATCAAGAGATACTGTGCCCCCTAGTGGGAAGACAAAACAATGTTAGAATGGTTATTCGCGGGGACAGAAATTAAGTCTTAACAAATATGAGATTGAAATCACATAAAGCATCTTTTCTGATCAAAATAGCATGATTTGCAATAATGAGTCCCTGGATCACATGTTCACCTAAGTTTCTCTAGGAATATCTACTAGCACTGCTTTGACTGCAACATACAAAAATATTACCTTCAGATCAAAGAAAAAAATATATAAACGTTATTAAACCCCATGATACAGAGCGTAAGCAATAGTAAACTATAGAGGCTGTGTTTAGCTCATTTAAAGTCTCTGAGTTTAAACTCTGAGACTTTTGATACCCTCCGATAAAGGGGAAATGCATGGCAGTACAATCAAATTTATTATTGTTTATTTTTTTGGTTGGGGCTGGAGCAATAGCACAGCAGTAGGGCGTTTGCCTTGCATGCAGCCAACATGGCCGACCCAAGTTCGATTCCTCCGCCCCTCTCGGAGAGCCTGGCAAGCTACCGAAAGTATCTCGCCCGCACGGCAAAGCCTGGCAAGCTCCCCATATTCAGTATGCCAAACACAGTAACAAGAAGTCTCACGATGGAGAAGTTACTGGGCCCACTTGAGCAAATCGATGAACAATGGGAGGACCGTGACCGTGACCATGATTTTTTGGTTATGGCCAAACTTGAAAATACTCAGGGGTTACTCCTGGATCCTCACTCAGGATTTACACCTGTCAATGCTCTGGAGATGATATGGGATGTCAAAGATTGAATCCAGATCTGCTTGCGTGCAAGGAAGGACCCTACCTGCTGAAGGAGGAATAAAAAAATTAAGTGGCAGGAACTGGACAGAAATAATCAAAATTAGTGTAGAAATTAATTAATTAAAAATTTAAAAAGAAAGAATCCCAGCAAGAAATAGATCAAGCAGACCAATTACAAGTTTAAAATTCAGAACCATATTCAAGATAATATCAAACTGAGTAAAGTAGGTCCAAATTAAAGGGATAGAGATAGTGACCTTTCTACTATGTGGAACATAAAGATACAAAATAAGGGAGCATCGAATGGCAGAAGTTAACAGAACTCATGAGTTGGTCCACAGAACTGAATTTGGGCAGGGGGAGAAGAGGGCAAGTTGTCGTGGATGAGCATTAGGGCCATTGGTGGAGTGGACAATTTGATGTTGGGTGTGGTTTTGGAATGGTTTATTCTTGAAATTATCATTAATTAATTGTAAATTGTAATACCTTGATAAAAAAGGGGGGGGCAAGGTGAAAAATTCCTTGAAATAAAAAGTTAGGACTACATTGCTTCACTAGTGAACTTGAGAAAACTAATCTAGGGAAAAAAATCTAAAAAACGAATTAAAACTCACTACTGGTGGTATTCATGAGACATTTGCTGTGCTGGGGATGACAATGGCGTCAACTGCCTGCAAGACAAGTACCTCAATCTCTCTCGCCCGTCTCATAAATACTTTTTAACACTATTTGGGAAGTCCTAACCTGAGAAATTAGCTAATTAAATGGAATAAAATTCTAGAGCAATAATACAGCTTGTAGAGAACCTACCATACATGTGGCTGACCTGGGTTCAATAACCAGCATCACATATGGTCCCAGAGTTCACCAGAAGTGATTGCTGATTACAAAGCTGGGAGTAAATCCTGAGCACTGCCAGGTTTGGCCCCAAAACAAAACAGCAAGAACGAAGGAACTAAAAAAGATTTAGATTTGAAAAGATGTAAAATAAGTACTTGTAGAATACATGCTAATATAGAGTGAATACCCTGTCACTGTCACTCTCCTCCCATTGTTCATTGATTTACTTTAGTGGGCCCAGTGACATTTCCATTGTGACACTTGTTACTGTGTTTGCATATCAAATACATCACAGGCAGTTTGCCAGGCTTTGCCCTGTGGAAGAGATACTCTCAGTAGCTTGCCGGGCTCTCCAAGAGGGGCAGAGTCATCAAACCTGGGTTGACCGGGTCAGCCATGGTCAAAGCAAATGCCCTACCTGCTTTGCTATCACTCCAGCCCAAATGAATACCCTAAAAAGCTTTAATAAAAGTTTTAGAAATATTTAATGACTTTAGCAAAATGGAATGATACCAACTCCTTATAAAATATAAATCTATACAGAAACAATTGATTAGAGGAATGGAGCATTAAGGAAACAACCCCATTACAGCTGCATGTAAAAAAAAATACCTGGGAGTAAATCTATTAAATTAGGTGGAAAAGCTAAACATGAAAAACTATAACACACATCCAAAGAAAATAGGAAAAGACATATACATAAATGGAAATACATTCTTTGTGTGGATTGGACAAATATTTCTAAAATGGTCTTCCTACTCAAGCAATTTACAGCTAAATGTGATTCTACTAGTGACTCTTGAGCTGAGTACCAACAGGTATGGCGGCAAATCAAAAACACAAACATTAACTGCAATTGCTTTCAAATTTACAATGATATTTTTTAAGTAAAAATAACAATTCTGAACCTTAGATGAACCAAAATTATTAAAGAAAATAGAAAACCATCTAAATAGCAAAAGTGACTCAGACCAAAACAAGATGAAAAAGAATGACATTCTCACTGACATCACATTGGAGCGATAGCACAGCGGTAGGGCATTTGCCTTGCACGCAGCCAACATGGCCAACCCGAGTTCGATTCCTCCGCCCCTCTCAGAGAGCCCGGCAAGCTACCGAGAGTATCTCGCCCGCACGGCAGAGCCTGGCAAGCTCCCCATGATGTATCCGATATGCCAGACACAGTAACAACAAAGTCTCCAACCGCTCGAGCAAATTGATGATCAACAGGAGGGCCTTACTTTAATAATAAATACTGAGCCTGGAGTCCAAGGTCACAAAGTTCTGCTTACCTGGTTCTGTGGGGCTTCACTCATGCGTGAATCTCTGCCCGAGTGTCCGGAAAGCGGCCTGAAGTCTGGCAGCGGCTGGGTAGTGGAGGTAGTTGATCTACCGATTTGCCTGTCAGATTTGCTTGTAGATCTGTCATCTACAAGCTGTTCACTCGAGTCATCCTAAATAGGATTGACAGAACACTGGATGAAGGACAACCATGCAAGCAAGCCAGGTTCCATAAAGGATTCAGCATGACCATATCCACACAATAACCAAGCTCATTGATGTTTCTTAGGAGTTCAAGATGCTGCTCTAATGTTCATTGATTTAAAGAAGGCCTTTGATTCTATTGAGACTGAAGCAGTCATTGAAGCCCTAGTCAAACAGTGCATTCAAACTCAATACATCAGGAACCTCTTTGAGCTGGATTACAGATTCACTACCAGGATCTCACCATTCTACAAGGAAGTGATCATCCATGTCAGTGTTCAGCAGGGTGATACTATTTCACCGAAACTCTTCAGTGCCACCCTCGAGAATGTCACACAACAACTGGAATGGGAAAGAATGGGACTGAAGATAGACGGTCGGCAACTATATCACCTCCCCTTTGCTGATGACATCGTTCTAATAACACCAAACATTAGCCAAGCGGCCAAAATGCTGGCCAACTTCAACCATGAGTGTGGGAAGACTGGACTAGAGCTGAATCTCACGAAGGCAATTTTTATGAGAAATGGATTCGTTCCTGATGTTCCATTCACTCTCAATGAAATGAACATCTCTGAATGCAACAGTTATGTGTTCCTAGGTGGAGAACTCAATATGACAAATGACCTGGCACCTGAGTTTCACAGGAGGAAGGGAGCAGCTTGGAATGCCTTCAAGAGAGTCAAAGAAAAAGCTAAGAGGACAAGAACCTCCAGCTCCACGCATATCTCTTCAATTCCATTGTTCTTCCTGCATTACCATATGCCTCAGAGACCTGGGCCCTACAAAAACAGGATGAGAATGCTATTAGGGTCTCCCAAAGAGGACTAGAAAGAGCTTTGCTTGGGGTATCATGCTTCACTCAAGTGAGAGAAAGAATCTGGAGTTCCAACCTCCGTCAATGATTGAAAATCAGGGACACAGTTTTGTTTGCTAAGGCATTGACAATCAGATGGGCTGGACACACGTAATGTGATTTGGAGACAACCGCTGTACTAGAGCTGTTTACTGATTGTATTCCACTGGACGTGAAAAGATTGCGTGGCTGTCCACCTATGAGATGTTCAGACTTCTTCGTCAAGACCCTGAACGATCACTTTGAGGCTCTTCCTGTCCCTAGAACGAGCAGAAATGCCATTGGGCTACACTAGCACGTGACAGGGATGAATGGAAACGTTACTGACGCCCACTTGAGCAAATTGATGAGTAACAGGATGCCAAGTGATTAAGTGAATAATAAAAATTACAGCCATCATTTTAGTATTTAATAAAAATAAATAGCATTATTTTAGAACAAGAATGAACACAGACAAATGGACTAGAATACAGCCTAGAATAAATCACATGTAAACATATAATCTATCACAATGGAGATTACTCTTTTACAATGGAAAAAAAAATGTCTCTCCAAGAAATGATGGTGGGAAAAGTGGCTAGTCACATGAAACAATGAGGAAGGGAGGAAGAAAGGAAGGAAGGAAGGGACTGAGGGAGGGAGGGATGTAGGGAAGGAGAAATGGAGGGAGGGAGGAGGGAAGTAAAGGCTCCAAACATATTAGAAATGAACTCAAAATTGATTAGCTACTTGTGTGTTAGATACTTTAGGATCTCAAATATCCTTGATAGATATCTTGCCCTCTGTGATCATCATTAGTGGTTCTCAGAGAGTGGTACTTAGATAAACAACACCCATTCTACTGGATATGTATAGAATTCCTCAGTTGTCACAAAGTCTTTGATGTGAGTGCACGTGCACGTGTGTGTGAGTGCATGTACACATGTGTGTGTTCTTTGGTTTTGAGGTCACGGCCAGTTGTGCTCAGCGATTACTCCTGGCTGTGCTCAGGGATCACTCCTAATGAGTTAATGGGAATATATGGGGTATTGAGACTTGAATCTAGATCTGTGTGCAAGAAAAAAGTCATATTCACTCTACTATTTTGCTGGCCCTCCAATTGCTATTTTTAAAGCATTGGGTTATATTGGTTTTCTAAAGGAGTATATACTATTAATTTTATGTATCTCTGCTATAATACTTATTATTTCTTTCTTTAAGATATAAAGAGAGCTTGTTTACTTGATATTTTAAATATAAGCACTATGTATTACCTCTCTACATAGTATTGCTTTCACTAATTTCCATATGTTTTATTATTATGTGTTTTTTCTCCTTTTTCTTTTGTCCCTTAAAGGCAAACTTTCCTTGTTAATGATGTATTATTATTTTAGGGGGTAGGGAGGCAGTGTGGGGACACACTTGGGTGGTACTCAGGAGCTTCTTCTGGCTCTATGCTAGAAATCACTCTTGTCAGGCTCAGGGGACCATATCGGATGCCAGGGGTTGATTACTGGTCAGCCCCATTAAGGGCCCTACCTCTGTTCTTTTCTCTGGTTAGTGGATATATTCTTTGATTCATTAATTGATTAAATATATTTTTACATTTTTATCATTTTTTATTAGTGAAACACCATGAGGTACAGTTATAGACATATAAATTTTTGTGCTTGGGTTTAGTTATACAATGATCAAGTACCCATCCCTCCACCAGTGTCCATCCTCCCCCACCACGAGTCCTAACATCCCTCCCACCCCCCATTCCCCCCATCACACCCTACCTCTGTGTCAGGGCATTCTCCCTTGTTCTCTCTCTCTCCCTTCTTTTGGGAACTGTGATTTGCAAGAGAGGCATTGAGTGGCAATGATGTTCGGTCTATAGACTACTTTCAGCATGTCTCTCCCACCCTGGGAGGGTCTTCACAACGCCCTTTATTTGGTGCTCTCTTCTCTATCTGAGCTACCTTTTCACCTAGAACATGTGGCTGGCCTTCAAGTCATGAAGCAAAATTCCAGGTACTAATCTTAGCCATTCCTGGGTGTTAGTCTCCCATTTTGTTGCTTTATGTTCCCCAGATGAATGCAATCTTTCTGTGTCTATCCCGCTATTTCTGACTCATTTCGCTTAACATGATACATTCCATGTAGTACCACTTGTATGTAAATTTCATAACTTCATCTTTTCTAACAGCTACATAGTACTCCATTGTGTAAATGTACCAAAGTTTCTTTAAGCAGTCATCTGTTCTCGGGCACTCAGGTTTTTTTCCAGATTCTGGCTATTGTAAAGAGTGTTGCAATGAACAAACAATTGCAGATGTCACTTGGACTATACATTTTTGCCTCTCTGGGATATATTCCCAGGATTTCTATAGCTGGGTCAAATGGGAGATCAAATTCTCAATTTTTGAGAATCGTCCATACTGTTTCCAAAAGGGTTGGACCAGCCGACATTCCCACCAGCAGTGAAGGAGTGTCCCTTTCTCGCCACATCTGCGCCAGCACCTGTTGCTTTTGTTCTTGTGGATGTGGGCCAGTCTCTGTGGTGTGAAATGATATCTCACTGTTGTTTTGATCTGCATCTCTCTGATGATTAGTGATGTAGAGCATTTTCTCATGTACCTTTTTGCCATTCGGATTTCTTCTTTGCGAAAGTTTCTGTTCATTCCCTCGCCCCGTTTTTTATGGGGTTGGGTGATTTCTTCTTGTGTAGTTTAACCAGTACCTTGTATATCCTTCATATCAACCCCTTGTCAGATGTGTATTTGGTGAATATTCTTTCCCATTCTGTAGGCTGTTTTTGTATTTTGGTCACTGTTTCTTTTGAGGTACAGAAGCTTCTTTGTTTAAGATAGTCCCATTTGTCTATCTCTGTTTTCACTTGCTCTGCCAGTGGCGTGACATCTTTGAAGATACCATTAACTTCAATATCATGGAGAGTTTTGCCAACTTTGTCTTCAATAAACATTATGGATTCCGGTCTGATGTTGAGGTCATAAATCCATTTTGATCTTACTTTTGTGCATGGCGTTAGGCAGAGATCTGAGCCCACTTTTTTGCATGTAGTCGTCCAGTTTTGCCAGCACAATTTATTCAAGAGGCGTTCCCTGCTCCATTTCACTTTTCTTGCCCCCTTATCGAATATTAGATGATTATATGTTTGGGAGGAGATGTCAGTATATTCAACTCTGTTCCATTGGTCTGCAGCTCTGCCGTTGTTTCAGTACCATGATGTTTTGATTTTTACTGCTTTGTAGTAGAGTTTGAAGTTAGGTAGGTTGATTTCTCCCATTTTCTTTTTCCCAAGAATTGCTTTAGCTATTCGTGGGGGCTTATTGTTCCATATAAATTTCAGGAGTGTTTGCTCCATTTCTTTGAAGAATGTCATGGGTATCCTTATAGGCATTGCATTGAATTTATACAATGCTTTCGGTAGTATTGCCATTTTGACAATGTTAAGTCTCCCGACCCATGAGCAGGGGATATCTTTCCATTTCCTCATGTCCTCTTTTATTTCCTGAAGTAGCGTTTTGTAGTTTTCTTTGTACAGGTCCTTTACTTCCTTAGTTAAGCTGATTCCTAGGTACTTGATTTTCTGGGGCACAATTGTGAATGGAATTGTTTTCTTCAAGTCACTTTCTTCTCTTTCACTATTTGCATATAGGAAAGCGATGGGTTTTTGGGTATTTATTTTATAGCCTGCCACTTTACTATACAAGCCTATTGTTTCTAGGAGTTTCTTGGTAGAGGTTTTAGGGTTCTCTAAATATAGTATCATATCATCTGCGAATAGTGAGAGCTTGATTTCTTCCTTTCCTACCTGGATGCCATTAATATCTTTTTCTTGCCTAATCGCTATTGCAAGTATTTCAAGTACTATATTGAACAGCAGTGGAGAGAGTGGGCAACCTTGTCTCATCCCTGACCTTAGGGGGAAGGCTCTCAGTTTTTCCCCATTGAGGATGATGTTTGCTGTAGGTTTGTGGTATATGACTTTAACTATATTGAAGAAAGTCCCCTCTATCCCCATTTTGGCAAGGGTTTTCTTCATGAATGGGTGCTGGATCTTGTCAAATGCTTTCTCTGCATCTATTGATATGATCATATGATGTTTATGTTTCCTTTTGTTGATATGATGGATTATGTTGATTGATTTCCGAATGTTGAACCATCCTTGCATCCCTGGGATGAATCCCACTTGGTAATGATGCACGATCATTTTGATGAGTTGTTGAATTCTATTGGCTAGTATTTTTTGAGAATCTTCGCATCCGTGTTCATCAGGGATATCAGTCTGTAGTTTTCTTTTCTTGTGGTGTCTTTGTTTCCTTTTGGTATTAGAGATATATGGGCTTCATAGAAACTGTTTGGGAGAGTTTCCGTTTTTTCAATTTCCTGGAAAAGCTTGAGAAGAACTGGCAATAGGTCCTCTTTAAATGTTTGGAAAAATTCGCTAGTAAATCCATCTGGACCTGGGCTTTTGTTTTTGGGAAGACTTTTGATTACAGTTTCAATTTCCTTGATGTGAATAGGTCTATTCAGGTACTCTATATCTTCTTGCTTCAGCTTTGGGAGATGATAGGAATCCAGGAATTTATCCATTTCTTCTACGTTCTCTTGTTTCGTGGCATACAGATCTTTTTGATGAGTAGTAGATCTTTTTCAAAGTAGTCTCTGATAATCTCTTGAATTTCTTTAGTTTCTGTTGTGATATCCCCATTCTTATTTCTGATTCGATTTATTAAGGCTCTCTCTCTGTTTCTTTGTGAGTGTTGCTAGTGGTTTATCTATCTTATTTATTTTCTCGAAGAAGCAGCTCTTGGTTTCATTGATCTTTCGGATTGTTTCTTTGTTTTCCATGCCGTTGATTTCTGCTCTAAGTTTTATGATCTCTTTCCTTCTGCCTGATTTAGGCTCTTTCTGGTGATCCTTTTCTAAGGTCTTGAGCTGTGAGGTCAAATTGTTTATGTGCATCGTTTCCACAGTCCTAAGATATGCTTACAGAGCTATAAATTTTCCCCTTAATATAGCTTTCGCTGTATCCCATAAGTTCTGGTAGTTTGCGTCTTCATTCTCATTTGTTTCCAGGTATCTTTTGATTTCGTCCTTGACTTCATTCCTGACCCACTCATTGTTCAGCATCGAGTTGTTTAATTTCCAGGTATTTAATTTGGTTCTCCGTGTCAGTGTGTGATTCATCTCTATCCTCAGTGCATCATGGTCTGAAAAGTTGGCTGATACTATTTCTATCTTCCTGATTCTGTTGAGGTATGTTTTGTGTCCTAGCACATGGTCTATTTTGGAAAATGTTCCGTGCGTACTGGAGAAGAATGTGTATTCTTTCTTTTTGGGGTGTACAGCCCTGTTTAGGTCTATAAACCCTTTCTCTTCTATTTCTTCTTTCAAAGCCAATAATTCCTTGCTGGGTTTTGTTCTTGTTGATCTATCCAGAGTTGATAAGGCGATGTTGCAGTCTCCAAGTACTATTGTGTTGGTAGCGATGTCCTCCTTAAAGTCTGTTAGCAGTTGTTTTAAATATTTAGCTGTTCCCTCATTAGGTGCGTATACATTTAAGAGTGTGATTTCTTCCTGCTGTACGTATCCCTTGATGAAGAGAAAATAGCCTTCTCTGTCCGTTCTAATCATTTTCAACATCTCTGATAGGTCTGCTGTGAATCTAAGGGGTGCTCCTTTGTATGTGATTTCCTTCTTTGCCCTTGCTGCTTGCAGTATTGTGTCTCTATCAGCAGCATTGATCATTCTAACTTGGAGTGTTTTTGTTGGGATCTCTTTTAGCTGGCACCCTTTGGGCTTCTTGAACCTGAATGGCTGCATTGCAGAGCTCTGGGAATTGTTCAGCAATGATTTGTTTGATGGTGTTTTTGTCGTTGGGATTGTTTCCCTGAGCTTCAGATAGTCACATGATTCTAATGTTGTTCCTCTTGGAATCATCTGCTAGGACTCTTATTCTCTGTAAAGCTATTTTGAGGTTCTTTGCCACTGTTTGTTGTTGCATGTTGACTTGGTGCAGCTGATCTTCCAGCTCACTTATTCTCTCTTCAGCTGCGGTCATTCTATTTTTTTAGCATGGATGAATTTTATTTATTTTTTAATTTTTATTAGTGAAACCCCATGAGGTACAGTTGTAGACATACAAAATTTGTCCTTGGGATTCAGTTATACAATGATCGAGTACCCATTCCTCCACCAGTGCCCATTCTCCAGCACCACGGATCCAGTATCCCTCCCACCCCCAGACCCCCATCCCACCCTGCCTCTTTGGCAGGGCTTTCCCTTTTTTTCTCTCTCTACTTTTGGGTGTTGTGGTTTGCAAAAGAGGCATTGAGTGGAAATCATGTTCAGTCTATAGTCTACGTTCAGCATGCATATCCCAGCCTGGGAGGATCCTCCCACCACCCTTTACTTGGTGCTCCCTTTTCTGTTTGAGCTGCCTTTTCCCCTAGCATGTGCGACTGGCCGAGAAGCCATGGAATGAACCTCCTAGTACTTATCTCGACTATTCTTGGGTGTTAAGTCTCCTATTTTGTTTCTTTATGTTCCCCAGATGAATGCAATCTTTCTATGTCTTTTGTTCCTTTAGATGTGGGCTAGTCTCTGTGGTTTGAGATGATATCTCATTGTTGTTTTGATCAGCATCTCCATGATGATTAATGATGTAAAGCATTTTCTCATATGCCTTTTTGCCATTCAGATTTCTTCTTTGAGAAAGTATATGTTCATGCCATTGCCCCATTTTTTGATTGGTTTGGATGTTTTGTTCTTGTGGAGTTCAACCAGTCCTTTGTATATCCTTGATATTAACCCCTTGTCGGATGGGTATTGTGCGAATATCCTATCTCATTCTGTAGACTGTCTTTGTATTTTGGTCACTGTTTATTTTTTTTTAATTTTTATTATTGGTGAAACACCATGAGGTACAGTTGTAGATCCACAAATTTTTGTGCTTGGGTCTCGACTATACAATGATCAAACACCCATCCCTCCACCAGAGCCCATTTCCATGACCATGGGTAATATCCCTCCCACCCCCATCCCACCCATCCAACCCTGCCTCTGTGGCAGGGCATTCCCTTTTCTTCTCTCTATTCTTTTGGGTGTTGTGGTCTGCAAAAGAGGCATTGAGTGACAAACATGTTCAGTCCATATTCTACTTTCAACATGCCTCTCCCCTCCTGGGAGGATCCTCCAGACACCGTTTATTTGGTGCTTCCCTGTCTATCTGAGCTGTACTTTCCCATAGAACACCTGGCTGGCCTCTAAGCTATGGAGTAATCATCCTGGTGCTGATCTCAGCTATTCTTGGGTATTATTCTCATATTTTGTTATCTTACATCCCCCAGATGAATGCAATCTTTCTATGTCTATCCCTCTCTTTCTGACTCATTTCTCATAGCATGATACTTTCCATGTTGTACCACTTGTATGTAAATTTCATGACTTCATCTTTTCTAACAGCTACATAGTACTCCATTGTGTAGATGAACCAAAGTTTCATTAACCAGTCATCTGTTCTTGGGCACTCAGGTTTCTTCCAGTTTCTGGCTATTGTAAAGAGTGCTGCAATGAACAAACATGTGCAGATGTCACTTCGACTATACATTTTTGCCTCTCTGGGATATATTCCCAGGAGTGGTATTGCTGGGTCAAATGGGAGCTCAATTTCTAATTTTTTGAGAATCGTCCATACTGTTTTCCAGAAGGGCTGAACCAGTCGGCATTCCCACCAACAGTGAAGAAGTGTCCCTTTCTTGCCACATCCGCGGCAGCATCGGTTGCTTTCGTTCTTGTGGATGTGGGACAGTCTCTGAGGTGTGAGATGGAATATAATTGTGGTTTTGATCTGCATCTCCCTGATGATTAATGATGTAGAGAATTTTCTCATGTGCTTTTTTGCCATTTGGATTTCTTCTTTGAGAATATCTCTCTTCATTTAATTGCCCCATTTTTTGATGTGGTTGAATGTTTTCTTCTTGTGGAGTTTAACCAGTATTTTGTATATCCTTGATATAAACCTCTTGTCAGATGTGTATTTGGCGAATAAACTTTCCATTCTGTAGACTGTCTTTGTATTTTGGTCAATGTTTCTTTTGAGGTGCAGAAGCTTCTTAGTTTAAGATTGTTCCATTTTTATATCTTTATTTTTACTTGCTAGGCCAGTGGCGTGGCATCTTTGAAAATACCATTTCCATGAATGTCATGGAGGATTTTGCCAAATTTGTCTTCAATGTACCTTATGGTTTCTGGTATGATGTTGAGGTCTTTAATCCATTTTGATCCTACTTTTGTACACGGTATTAGGCAGAGTTCTGAGCCCATTTATTTGCATGCAGCCGCCCAGTGATGCCAGCACAATTTGTTTGTTAAAGAGGCTTTCCTTTCACAACTTCACATTTCTTGCACCTTTATCAAAGATTAGATGATCATATGATTGAGGGGAGACGTCAGTATATTCAACCCTGTTCCATTGGTCTACAGTTCTGCTTTTGTTCCACTACCATGATGTTTTTTGTTTTTTACTGCTTTGTAGTAGAGTTTGAAGTTAGGGAGGTTGATTCCTCCCATTTTCTTTTTCCCAAGAATTGCTTTAGCTATTCGTGGGGGCTTATTGTTCCATATAAATTTCAGGAGTGTTTGCTCCATTTCTTTGAATTATGTCATGGGTATCCTTATAGGCATTGCATTGAATTTATACAATGCTTTCGGTAGCGTTGCCATTTGGACAATTTTTAGTCTCCCGACCCATGAGCAGGGGATATCTTCCCATTTATTCGTGTCCTCTTTTATTTCCTGAAGTAGCGTTTTGTAGTTTTCTTTGTAGAGGTCCTTTACTTCCTTAGTTAAGCTGATTCCTAGGTACTTGATTTTCTGGGGCACAATTGTGAACAGGATTGTTTTTTTAATGTCATTTTCTTCTCTCTCACTATTTGCATATAGGAGAGCCATGGACTTTTGGGTATTGATTTTATAGCCTGCAACCTTACTATACCAGTCTATTGTTTTGTAGGAGATTTTGGTGGAGGTATTGGGTTCTCTAAGTATAGTATCATACCATATGCGAATAGTGAGAGCTTGATTTCTTGGTTTCCTACCTGAATGCCCTTAATATATTTTTCTTGCCTAATCGCTATTGCAAGTACTTCCAGTACTATATTGAACAGCAGTGGAGAGAGTGGGCATCCTTGTCTCGTTCCTGATCTTACAGGGAAGGCTCTCAGTTTTTCCTCATTGAGGATGATGCTTGCTGTAGGGTTATGGTAGAGGGATTTAACTATGTTGAGGAAAGTCCCCTCTATACCCATTTTGGCTAGGGTTTTCATCATAAAGGGGTGCTGGATCTTGTCAAATGCTTTCTCTGCATCTATTGATATGATCATATGCTTTTTATCTTTTCTTTTGTTGATATGGTGGATTATGTTGATTGATTTCCGAATGTTAAACCATCCTTGCATCACTGGTATGAATCCTACTTGGTTATGGTGTATGATCTTTTTGATGAGTAGTTGGACTCTATTTGCTAGTAGTTTGTTGAGGATCTTTGCATCTGTGTTCATCAGGGATATCGGTCTGTAATTCTCTTTCTTTGTGGTATTTCTGTCTGCCTTTGGAATCAGTGTGATGTTTGCTTCCTAGAAACTGTTTGGAAGTGTTTTTGATAATTAAATTTTGTGGAAGAGTTTAAAGAGGATTGGGAGTAAGTCTTCTTTAAAGATTTGGAAGAATTCACTAGTTAATCCATCTGGGCCAGGACTTTTGTGCTTGGGGAGACTTTTTATTACCATTTCAATTTCCTTGATGGTGATAGGTCTGTTCAGGTATTCCAGGTCTTCTTGGTTCAGCCTTGGGAGTCTGTAGGAGTCTAGGAATTTATCCATTTCCTCGAGGTTTTGATGTTCCGTGGCATAAAGTTTCTCAAAGTACTCTCTGAGGATCCTTTGAATTTCTGTAGTTTCTGTTGTAATGACCCCCTTTTCATTTCTGATTCGGTTTATTAGGGTTTTCTCTCTCCCTTTCTTTGTGAGTTTTGCTAGAGGCTTATCAATCTTGTTAATTTTCTCAAATAACCAGCTCTTGGTTTCATTGATCTTTCGGATTGTTTTTTGGGTTTCCATCTCGTTAATCTCTGCTCTGAGTTTTATTATTTCCTTTCTCCTGTTCGGGTTGTGCTCCTTTTTTCTGATTCGGTTTATTAGGGTTTTCTCTCTCCCTTTCTTTGTGAGTTTTGCTAGAGGCTTATCAATCTTATTAATTTTCTCAAAGAACCAGATCTTGGTTACATTGATTTTTCGAATTGTTTTTTCTGTTTCCATCTCGTTAATCTCTGCTCTGAGTTTTATTATTTCCTTTCTCCTGTTCGGGTTGTGCTCCTTTTTTTGGTCCTTCTCCACGCTCTTAAGCTGTGAGGTTAGGTTATTTATATGTGCTCGCTCCTCCTTCCTGAGGAAGGCTTGTAGAGCTATAAACTTTCCTCTTAGCACAGCTTTTGCTGTGTCCCATAAGTTTTGATAACTCGTGTCCTCATTTTCATTCGTTTCTAGGAATCTTTGGATTTCCTCTTTGATTTCCTTTCTAAGCCACTCGTTGTTCAATAGCGCACTGTTTAATTTCCAGGTGTTTGATTTAGTTTTCTGTCTTTGTGTGTGATTTACTTCTAATTTCAGCGCATTATGGTCTGAGAAGATTGTTGATACAATCTCTATCTTCTTAATTTTATGGAGGTATGTTTTGTGGCTCAGCATGTGGTCTATCTTGGAGAATGGTCCATGTACGCTTGAGAAGAAAGTTTATTCAGCTTTTTGAGGATGAAGTGTCCTGTATATATCTACTAAGTCCCTTTCTTCCATTGTTTCCCTCAGATGAAGTATGTCCTTGTTAAACTTGATTCTGGTTGATCTATCAAGAGGTGACAAAGCAGTGTTGAAGTCTCCCACTAGTATTGTGTTGCTATTGATGTCTTTTTCCAAATCTATGAGTAGTTGTTTTAAGTAATTTGCTGGTCTCTCATTAGGTGCATATACGTTTATTATTTTAATTTCTTCCTGTTTACAGATCTTTTAATCAATAGGAAATGGCCTTCACTGTCTCTTAAGACCTTCTTCACTCTGAAATTGATGTGGTCTGATATTAGGATGGCTATCCCAGCGTTTTTATGGGAGCTGTTTTCCCGTAGAATTGTATTACAGACTTTGACTCTGAGTCTGTGTTTGCTTTGATTATTGAGATGTGTTACTTAAAGGCAGCAGAATGTTGGGTTCAATTTTCTAATCCATCCTGCCACTCTTTGTCTTTTAATTGGTGCATTTAGCCCATTGATATTGAGAGAGATTATTGTTATGGAATTTTGTCCCATTCATTGTTCTGTTGAAATTTGGTGTATTTGAGGGACCTGTCTTGCCTTAAAGTAGCCCATTTAATTGTTCTTGCAACCATGGTTTTGAGTCTATGAAGTTCCTGAGCTGTTGTTTGTCTGTGAAACTGTGTGTTGTTCCTTCTATTATGAATGAGATTCTCGCAGGGTAAAGTATTTTTGGAGAGGTATTTATTTCATTGAGTTTTTTCACTATGTCCCACCACTGTTTTCGGGCCATGAGGGTTTCATCAGAAAAATCAGCTGTGAATTTCAAGGATGCTCCTTTGTAAGAGATTTCTTTCTTCAATCTTGCTGCTTTCAGAATTTTGTCTCTATCTAAGGTTTTGGTCATTTTGATCAGATGTGTCTTGGGGTATTTTTATTTGGATTTCTTCTAGCTGGTACCCGTCGGGCCTCCTGAATGTGGTCACAAGTTTTCTTCAGCTCTGGAAATGTTGTAGCAATGATGTCTTTGACAGTTTCTTCTTCATCAAGGCTTTCTTCCTGTCCCTCTGGGACTCCAATAATTCTTATGTTACCCCTCTTGGCTTCATCACAATCTTCTCTTGCCATCTGTTCCCGAATTGTGAGTCTCTTTTCCATTTTCTGCTCTTTTCTGGAGAGTCTCTGAACTTCATCTTCGAGCTCACTGATTCTGTTCTCAGCAGCTGTTACTCTGCTGCTGAGGCCTTCCACTGAGTTTTTCAATTCGCCTACCAGGTTTTTCAGGTCTGACATTTCCGATTGCATTTTCCTCATTTCTGCCTTCAAATTCTCTTGTTTTTTATTGGCATTTATTTCCACTGTTTCTTTTAGTTCCCTAAGCATCCTAAGTAGCTCCGTTCTGAATTCCTTGTCAGAGAGGTTGTCTAACACTTCAGTACTGTTGGTGTCTTCTGGGCTAGCCTCTTCAATAAGAAAGTTCGGTGGGCTTTTGCGTTGCTTTACCATTGTGATCAGTGTGGTTTAGTCCTTCACGTTCACTGTTACTATTCTGGATGAATGAGGAGAGAATGCCCGGAGCCGTTCAGCTTTGTTGCCGTGAGATGGGTCTCAGTTCCCATCCCATGCAGATCATATTGTTCCCTCTGAAGGTGGGAAAGGATTTTGGATAAGGTTGGTCAATGGTAGCCATACTTCTACCTTTCTGAGTCTGACCTTCTTCTCAATCAGGTGTAATTCTTTGTTTCATAGCTGACATTGATTGAAACTTTGGAGGAGGTGCTATTTAGTACTGAGCTTGTACAGCTCATTTCCAAAAGGTCTTTTGTTAGAAATGGAGTAGGCAAGTGGGATGTTGTTGAGAAATTTTTAGTCGGTATTAGGCAACAAGTTGTGGGATGAAAGTACTGAGTGCTCTGAGTGGGCAACATAACTGCGGCCGTTAGTGGCTGCCCGCTAGGGAGAAGGTCACGCCCACTTTGGGGGCCACGCCCCCTTCTTAGTGGCCACGCCCCTATCCCGTCCCAGGCCACTCCCACCCAGGATCCTGGATTGGAGGAATGGTATTGGACAGTTCCACGGAGCTGGACGGGCCACGGGGATCTCCGTGCTGGGGTTCGACGGGAAGAGGCACTAGGCTGTGGGGGAGGAGCGGCTCCCGGCCTCCGCTCCCCCTACCCACCTGGTGAGGAGGGGCTGATGAGCCAATGGGCGGTCCCATGGAGCTGGATGGGCCGCGGGGGTTTCCGCGCTGGGGTTCGGCGGGAAGAGGCGCGCGGATACAGGAGAGGAGCAGCTCCTGGCCTCGGCTTTCCCTACCCACCTGGTGAGGATGGGCCGATGAGGTCATTCTATTTTTAAGAGAAGAAACTGAGTTTCTCCTTTCATCTATGGAATCTTTTAATCGTGACATTTCTGCTCTCATTTCTTCGTGTAATTTGTTGATTTTTTTCTGTGGTGTTACTGGCTGTCTGTCTGACTGTTTCATTGAGTTGATTGAACATCTTCATGACTTCGTATCTGAATTCTATGTCAGAGAGGTCCCTTAGGTGAGCTGTATCGACAGAATGTTCTGGATTGTTTTCATTGTCCTCCACTTGTGGTCGGGATTTTCTTTGTTTCTTCATATTGCTGAGTAAGTTGGGGACTAAATTCCTTGGGAACTAGGTTCCTTAGAATGGGTAAACAACCTGCGGCCACGTTAGCGACTGCCAGCTGGAAAATAGGCCATGCCCACTTCTGAAGCCATGCCCACTTCTGAAGAGGCCACGCCTCTACGGAAACCTGGGTTTGAGATGAGATGGGCGCCACGTGAGGAGTGAAGAGGGGACAGCAGACGCTCACGGCTATTTTTCTCCAGGCATCTGCGGGGATGCCTGAGGTCCTGAAGGGAGACATGGAAGTCCCGGGGCCACGCACCAGCGGCTGAGCTGACCTGGGTTTGAGATGAGATGGGCATATTTTTACATATTTTACACATTGGTAAATGTTTCTATTTTTTATTGCATTATAGATTCATTGTAATTGTTTAGAAAATTATGTGACTTTGATCATTTCAAATTATTGATTTTGACAATGTTTTGTACCCCAAATATTTTAATTATAGTGTCACAGGCATCACTTGATCACTTCACTTCCCGTTAATTGTCTATTTGCTCGAGCAGGCACCAGTAACATCTCCATTTGTCCCTATAGCGTGCTAGTGTAGCCCAATGGCATCTGTTAGTTCTAAGAACACAAAGAGCCTCAAACCAATCGTTCATGATCTTGATGAAGAAGTCTGACCATCTGGTAGGTGGGTGGCCACACAGTCTTTTGACATCCCATGGAATCCGGTCAGTAATGGCTCTAGTCCAGCAGTCATCTCTAAATCTCATTACGTGACCAGCCCATCTGATTTTTGACTCCTTGGCAAATGAGACAGCGTCCCTGATTCTTGATCATCGACGGAGGTCAGAACTCCAGATTCTTTCTCTCATTTGAGTGAAACGTGATACTCCAAGCATAGCTCTTTCAATTCCTCTTTGGGAGACCTGAATAGCGTTCTCATCCTGTTTGCGTAGGGCCCAGGTCTCTGATGCAGGAAGAACAGTGGAATCAAAGAGATGTGCCCAGAGCTGGAGTTTCTTCGTCCTCTTAGCTATTTCGTCCACGCTCTTGAAGGCGTTCCAAGCTGCTCTCTTCCTCCTGTGCAGCTCAGGTGCCAGGTCATTTGTCATGTTGACTTCTCGACCTAGGTACACATAACTGTTCCATTCGGAGATGGTCATTCCGTTGAGAGCGAATGGAGCATCAGGGATGCTATTGTTATTCTCTGTTTCTCTATAATTTATATATAGGTTAGATTTAATTGTGTTAAGCATTGCATAATTCTTTTATTTTCTTATTAAATTTACATCTAATTCTTTTATGTATTATTGGAACCATATAATAAAGTTACATTTATTAGTAAGGACTACAATTTATTTATTCCAACCTATGGAGGGCTGGAGAAATAGCACAGCGGTAGGGCATTTGCCTTGCACACATCCAGCCCAGCAGAACCGGGTTCGATTCTTCTGCCCCTCTTTGAAAGCCCGACGAGCTACCGAGAGTATCTTGCCCACACAGCAAAGCCTGGCAAGCTAGCGGTGACGTATTCAATATGCCAAACAATATGCCAAACACAATAACAACAAGTCTCAAAATGGAGATGTTACTGGGCCTGCTTGAGCAAATCGATGAACAACGGGAAGACAGTGCTACAATTGTTCCTTTTATAAATGCTTTTTATCAGGTGATGTTTGTATGTATTGAGTTCCTATGTGAATCTAACAACACACATATTCCATTGCCTCATGTTTGACCTTAAATACATTTTGTCTGATATTGGTATAATCACATTATAGTAATATCTACCTTTGTACATGATTTTATTCGTTTTCATGGACCATTTTCATCTTTTTACTTTAAACCATTGCATGTCCTTAGAACTAAAATTTGTCTCTTGTAGAGATTACTTTTAGTGGAATCATACAAGTGTATTTCAATGTATATTTGAAGATTGAAGACCTTTCTATTTGTATACGATGTAGCACTGTCCTCCCATAGTTCATCGATTTGCTCAGGTGGGCACCAATAATGTCTTACAACAAATTGTGACACTTGTTATTGTTTTTAGCATATCGAATATGTCACGGGTAGATTGCCAGGCTTTGCTATGCAGGCGAGATACTCTTGGTAGCTTGCCGGGCTCTCTGAGAGGGACAGAGAAACCAAACCCACGTCGGCAGCATGCAAGGCAAACGCCCTTACTGCTGTTCTATCATTCCAGACCATTTAAAATAATAATAATAATAATAATGATAGTAATAATAATGAAGTCAAATTTTACTCAGCACACTCTGTATACAAGAGGGACAAAGTAGGTGTATACCTAATCCAGCATCAGAGGTCAACAAAATTTTCTCACTTAAAATGAGATCTGCCAGGGGAAGAGTAAAGAGAAAGAGAGCGGACTCTTGGCCTCAGAGAGACAGGATGACAGAAGTGGCCACATACAAAGACTGGGAAGGAAAGAATGGCTGGAAAGCTCAAAGGAAGGGCATTTCATCTGGCTGGATCTCAAGTAAGACAAGAGGTAAAGAACGGGGCTGGTCAGGAGTGGTTGCTGGCTGCGGACAGATGTGGAGCGCTTGACTTGCTCATCTAGGAAGAAGGATGTGGAGCTGAGCACAGGGAGCCGACCCAGTGCCCATAGGCAGGAGATACAGTGATGAGATCCCACCCTTGAGGCCAAGACACCCCAAAGTGGGTGTTACCATCCCCCAGTGCAGGGAGGAGCTGCTGGGATGTGATCCCAAACAAATAAAAAAGAAGATAAAAATAATAAATCCATTCTTGAAATAAAATAAAGAACTTGAGAACTTGATTCATGAAGTTGAGGTGTTTAGCTAGAGACTTCTTAATGGCTGCCAGGTTAGGACAGATTTAGGAATATATTTCCTAAAAAACCAAAGATACAATTTAACTCTAAGTAGACTGTCTTCACCAGGGCCCTTTGGTTGTGGGCGGGTTGAATTTCCTTCTCCGATGGGGGCGGGAGGGGAGGGAGAGGGAGGGGGGAGGGGTTATATGATGTATTTAGTTAAAATTTGTTTATGTATTAGTTAGAAATTTATTATGTAATTTTATACTTTCTATGTATGTTATTGCTTTGCATTCCTCCTATTCTAAAGTATAGTATTAGTTGATTAAAGTGCTGTATTTTGATGCTTTTCTTTCATTTTTACATTTTTCCTGAGGATATTTTATTTTTAGCTATCAATGAGAACACTTAAACTAAAACGTTTTAACAATCCATTTAAGTTGATACTACTTTACCTTAAATAGGTTAACTATGTACTTTTATAGTTCCTCCCTTCTTATTTATGCAAAAGATTTCAGTAATTGTGTCTATCAATTATCAATAATTTATAATTTTATTATGCAATTTTACCTTAATTCTCATGAAGCTTATTCAGTTTCACTTAGTCATTTGCATCTTTCTCACAGTTTTAAGCATATTTATAACAGATTTTAGCTTTGTCTGTTAAAGACAGCTTGTTAGCATGTATTGATTGTTAAATTAGCCACGCATTCCTATGTGTTTGTATGCCTTATGCTTTTAAAAAAATTAATGAAAAGATTGTTTGATATATAGGTATCTCTGAAAATGAGTTTTTCTGTATTCTAAAATTTTCCAGATATTTTATTACTTAAACTTTAGATAGCCATTTATTCTCAGGCTGAGCCAAATGATCTTTTCAAAGACTGTTCCTTTAAAAATGTGTGTGTGTGTGTGTGTGTGTGTGAGTGAGTGTGTGTGTGTGTGTGTGTGTGTGTGTGTGTGTGTGTGTGGTGTTCCCTGAAGTCTCTGGTCATTTATTTCATGTCCAAACAATGAAAATGCAGATATTTACTCAAACTCTAGAAGTAAAACTAGCAAACAAATATGGACATGGAAATAATTCACCTCTCTCCATCTTTCTAGACCAGACTTGTGAAGAGAAACTTTTTCATTTATTGCTCAAGCATTTTTCTGAATGAACTGAATAATCTGAAGTGAAGGCATAAAGAATTCTTAGGATTTCTTTTTGTTTTTCTTTGCATTGCTTTTTTTGGATTTTTTTGTCCATACCTGATTTCAGAGCTTACTCCTGGCTTTGTATGCGAGGATAACACCTGGGAGGCTTGGGGGAACCATATCAAGTGACGAGGAGTCAAACCTGGTCAGACCTGTGCAAGACAAATGCTTTACTTGCTGTACTATCTGGCTTCGTCTCAAGATTTTTCTTAATACACAATTATATGTACATGGTTTATAAAACAGGACATGTACATGACTTATAAATTTTTTATTATACCTGGTTGATCTTAAAATATGTAATTCTCTAATGATTCTCATTTTAATTTCTTCAGAAATCAGTTCATGTATTTTATGACTCTTAATATTTCTGTGGGTTTGTATTTTCTTATCACTTTTACAATAAGTTCTCCTTAATTGTTCTCCCTGTGTTCCAAATTATGAAAAAATAGAAAGTGATTCCAATCACTTTCGGGTATGTTAAAACAGATATGCATATTTTTTAAAAAATAATATCTACTTACTCTCCATTTTAGGGGCGAGACATTGGAACCAGCTTGCCTACACTCAAGAACTCAACCAGAGCTATTGCATGAAACAATTAGGGCAAACATGAAAAAAATGCTTAAAAAATAACATTTTTAGTTTTTGTTTTAGGGTCACACCTAAAAGGTTTACCCCTGTCTCTGTGCTCAGAGACCACTTCTGGTGAGGCTATTGGGGCCACGGGGTTCTGGGCATGCAAGCTGGGTAGACCATATTAAGGCAAGTGCCTTAACACCTGTATTATATCTGCTGCCCCAACTATCCGTTTCTGAAAATGATTTCTCATTGGATTGTTGTCTTAATTGCAATTGCAGTCCCTGTGGATTTTATAGAATTTCTACAACATTGGCTCATGTCATTTTTCCTGCTCATTATTCAGTATTAGTGTCATGGTACAGATCTTAAAGATTTCTATCCTGTCACTTTCTCAAATAAGTATTAATAATTTTTAGAAAAGCATAAGGAAGATAAAGTTTAAATTAGAAGTTGGACAATAGGGTAGGCAAAGAGGGAGAAGTAAACACAGAGGGGAAAATAAGCAAATTGAAATTAGATTACTTACCTAGTAACACAGTCCTTATCTCTTTTTATATGAAAATCATTGGTGTCCTTTGCTAGTTGATTGTAATTATGTCAAAAGGAGTAAAACAAGCAGCTAGCTAACTTTGATCACTCTCCAAATTTTATTACTTGACCAAACAGGCCCATTTAGGAAACATTAACAAAAAGTCATAAAGTTACTTAACTCACATTATCAGAGTAATCAAACACTAAAAATTCTTTATGAAAGAAGCTTGTGATGATAAATAATGTTAGAGAAACAATTTTACCCAAAAACAGTGCCAGACCTTTCATATTTTAAGTTGTAAAGTGTTTAAGAGCAAAAAAAACATGATAATAAAATTAACATATCTGCATCACACGTACAAATAAGAGGCCAGGAAAATGTGCACTCTCACAATTTGTTGATTGAGCCCCATCTGTCACTTACATCAATTCAAATCCTGATCTGTCTGCTCTTTTTTTGCTGCTTTAAACCTTTTGGGGTCCAGAATTTCATAACCCCTACCCAACTGTCATCTACTTTCTACACTGAATTTGAGTTTTAAATTAGATTTTATATTTATGGAAGACATTGAGTTGAAAGAGGTCAATCAGAATTTCTTATTATATAGAATTATAGGCTAGAGTCAATGTTATGTTATCCACCTCTGACATTTTGGGAGATTGCTCTTATATCACAGAAGAAGACAGGAACTCAAACTGTTTCACCAGACTATTCACATTATCCCTTCAGAGATTCAGATTAGTTTTTTTTAAATCTCCTAAATATGTCATGCATTTGTCTACAATAAATGAGATTTTCTATGATTAGTTGTCTTTTGTTGCAATGGCCAATGAAATTCTAGTTCCCATACCGAAGCAGGAGATTGGTCAGTATCGATGTGCTATATGACCTATCGAGATGGGAAGGCAACCAGAAAGCTTTATTTCTCATGGAAATGCATTTGGTAATAAAGTGCTTAAAATGATGAACAATTGTAATATTCTGTTTTTCTGTTAAACAAACACCCATATACTGATATAAAGACTAATGCAGATAGGTCGTTATGGTGTCATTAGATATACTAGGTGGTTGACAAACAGTCCTATGTGCTTGTGACCACTCATAGTGTATATAGAAATGCCCACTAAGAGAGAGAAAAATGCCATGATAATCATATTACAATGAAATGTTAAGGAGATGGGTGAACTGACGTCTTGAGATATTCATATCAGTTTCAGACTACCAACCAAGCTCCATGTTGGAAGGATCCTATCAACACTTGCCTTACAGTTATTTTCCAGTCACACGTACATTTCCATCAGGTCCTAGATGAATCCACATTTCTTCAAACTTCCCTCTTTATTATGTTCATCTCTCACTGTCTGGTATTAAAATCAACACTTAACTGTCCTAATAAGACAAGTAGCTTTTGTTTCATGTCCTTTAACAGATATATGTAGTAAAAGTGCAAGTAAGTGTGCACTCTTTAAATAATAAAACTTGAAGGCCTGGGGTGACAATTCAGGGACACATTACTTGCATACACAGGGATTTGTTATGTTGTGCTCCTACCACTGCTGAATATAACCCTCTTTGCCTGTAATGTAAGCAGTGTCACAGTGTTGAGCCTCAACTTTGCACCTCTAGCGTAACTGGTAAAGTATCACAAAATTACTTCTTAGGGCCCCTGCATATTACATAGAAACACCATATACCTCCCCCATATAAAATAGTTATAAAATATTAGTGAAAAAAGGGCTGGAGTGATAGCACAGCGGGTAGGGCATTTGCCTTGCACACGGCTGACCCGGGTTTGATTCCTCCATCCCTCTCAGAGAGCCCGGTAAGTTACCGAGAGTATCCCACCCGCATGGCAGAGCCTGGCAAGCTCCCTGTGACATATTTTATATGCCAAAAACAGTAACAGCAAGTGTCACAATTGAGACGTTACTGGTGCTCCCTCCAGCAAATCAATGAACAATGGAAGGACAGTGAAGTGCTACAGTGAAAAAACCTCAAAGTAGATAAATAAATAGGGTTATGTCCATGTATAGAAAAGAAGACATGAAGTTTTTTTTTTCTTTTTCAGTCACACCTGGCGATGCACAGGAGTTACCCCTGGCTCTGCACTCAGAAATTACTCCTGATGGTAGCTCATGAGACCATATGGGATGCTGGGAATCGAACCGGGCTGGCGGCGAGCAAGACAAACACCCTACCTGCTGTGCTATCGCTCCAGCCCCAAGACACGAAAGTTTTTAAAGACAGAAATTTTTTTTTTTTGCTTTTTTTGGGTCACACCCAGCGATGCACAGGGGTTACTCCTGGCTCTGCACTCAGGAGTTACTCCTGGCGGTGCTCAGGGGACCCTATGGGATGCTGGGAATCGAACCCGGGTTGGCCGCGTGCAAGGCAAACGCCCTCCCCGCTGTGCTATATTTCCAGTCCCAAAGACAGAAATTTTCTTCAGATTGATCTACATATTTAATACAGTCTCAATCAGAATTCCAGTTCTGAGATAATAAAAACTGCTGGCATAACTTCTGATCTTAGTCTTTTTTACAGAAAGAGCCATTAGTGAGTAGACTTAACTTTTAAAATAAAATCAGATTCAAAAATAAGACTGTCACAACACTGCATCACGGACAGCGAGAGGTAAGAAAATTCTGGTTCAATTCAACCACACCACCACTTCTTCAGTTTTTCACACTGAAAAGATCACTTGGGGTTTTACTCAAAGTGTATATTCAATGTCCTAGCATTGTATGACACTTACTAGAAGGCACATACTTATGTCTTATGTCTGGTTCATTTGTGGTACTTATACAGAAATGGAGAAATAAAAAGAATTTTCAATAGCCAATGTTTAGATCATGTCATAGACTCACACATCTCTATCTGTACTCTAAAAATCATGTTTCTTATGGAAATCTTAGAGTTTGATTAAAAACAATCTGCCTCTGTAAATTTTCTATTGTGACTATTATGGATAGCATACGTGAAGATTATGTATGAGCTATAGCACAGTGTGTAGGTCATTTGCCTTGCATGCAGCTGACCCAGGTTCAATTCCTCCATCCCTCTTGGAGAGCCCGGCAAGCTACTGAGAGTATCCCGCCCACAAGGCAGAGCCTGGCAAGCTCCCCGTGGCATATTCGATATGCCAAAAACAGTAACAACTCTCACAATGGAGACGTTATTAGTGCCCACTCCGCAAAACGATGAACAATGGGAGGACAATGCTACATTTGCGATATAGGTGAAGTTATGCAGCATTTTTCCTTCTTTTATTAATTTAGGCTGCTTATCATAATATCCTTCAGATTCACCTGTGTTTTCTGAAATGCAACATCTCTCTCTTTTTTGATAATAACATTCCTTAATATTCGTCTGTTCTATCTTTTATCCATTCATTTGTTGGTGGATAATGAGAATTTAATTATGGTTGTGACATCTAGAAGAGGGACAGGTAGTTTTTCCAATGAGTATTAAGTTTCAGTTCCATAAGATTAATACATTTTAGAAATCTCCTGCCAATTCTTACACTCACAGTTAAGAATAAAATGCTTTATAAATAAACTGTTAAATGTGGAGTTAGAATGTATAAATTATACATCAATAATGTTAATAAAATCACTAAAAAACATAGAAATAGGAATCCCTACAGAAAAAAATTCAATAAAATAATGAAATGCAAAAATAAAATTGTAAGATGCTTGACTAATGACACAGAACAAAGTATCAGCTTTTATATGCCTGTAAGGTAATTTAATGGCAGTATTTTCTGTTTGCCCTACAGAATGGCCAGGAAACTTTGAGCTTTGGAAGCCTAAAGAGAAGTGAAATATTGAAGTAAGAAATGGCAAAGAAAATATAGATATTAATGTAATGGTTCCATTTGAAACAATATACTTAATCATGTTTATTACTTGCCTCTAGCTATGAGGCCCAAAATCAAAATGATAGTCCCTGATTCAGTAGAACAAAAGTTCATTCTTTAAAACTTCATGAAAGAAAAGCTAAAGAAAAGAGAGCAAACTGGGGATTGTCAGAATCAGAGTTATGCCTTCCTACCCTACATGGGAGTTGAAGCAGCTTATTGTCTGGTTGTCCCTTGGTTCATCTTTAAAAGGAGTCTTATCAATTTACAAGAAAGTAGAACTCCCGGGGTACATTTCAATAGTATCAGCATCTTGAATATGAATAGGAAACTACCAGATATTTGATAAACTATGTAACAGAAGAGAAACAGATACAGTAAAAAAATACAAAAGATTATGTGGAAGAAACTGAAACTTTACTGGGGAAAATAAAAATAGTAAAAAGAGATAATTAAGAAAATATAGTAACATAAATTTATTTTTCTAAAAATGCTTAATGTTATATAAAAGTATTGTCTTGTTAACATTTTATTCTATCTATTCAACACTGAGTATGAATTATTTGATCAAATAATGTATATGTATGCATATATTTTATTTGCCTTCTGTGTGGTATATTATGTGATTATATATAACATTTGCATATGACATACATTATGTCTATATCAAGTAATGTGATTAGTATTTTTTTTTAGTTAGAAGAGAAAGGACAGAATAATCACACATTCTTACCATAGGTATTTAATTACCTTGATTATTTCAAGTACTTCCATTTATTTACAGAAGCTTTTTGAAACTAAAAACATTGCACAATTTTCATTCTAAAATAGATTATCTACCTTGGAACTGTTTAAAAGGTATTCACTTATCTCTTTTCATTCATTCTTCCAATAAACCTGTGGCATAGATGTTATGCTTACCCTTCTTTTACATTTAGAGTACAAAGACAAAGCAGATGCAAATCAAGTGATCTTAGACAGAACTAGATTGTAATATTGTCAGAATACTTAGTTTCTAACAATTGTGATATCCTACCTTTAATAGAGTATCACACATATGAAGGGTCTGACTCTAAATCCTAAAATAACATTCACTGAATTCTTTTTCTAGAACTTTTCCAAGCACTTTTCTAGAACTTTTTACGTAACCAAATTGAGGAGTAGCATATAGTTTATTTTTTTTAGTTTTATACTCATAACTATCCTAGATATACCTATTTCAATGTTATATATTATTATTTTTCCCAAATATGCTTTTCCAGGAATTGTTTTATGAACTTTGTAGTTTTGCTCTATAAAGCAATAGAGCTAAGTATTGTGCTAGCATTAGAGGTGTATTAATATAGTTCATGCTTTGCTTCTTCCAATTATAAAACTGTTTCTTTTGGGGGGAAACCATTTAACATGTTTTTGCAAGTCAGGCCAAGTAAAAATGTGATCTAAATTTTAGTTAGCTCATGGACTTGATAGGGAATTAAATTACATTGTTTCTATAAAGCAATGAAAATCATGTATGGTATGTGATAAGCATCCAGTAAATTTTAAATATTGCTATATCATTATTATTGTTGTCATTATTTCTATTGGCTGGGCAATAGCACAGTGGGTAGGGCGTTTGCCTTGCACGCAGCTGACCCGAGTTCTATTTCCCTGCCCCTCTTGGAGAGCCTGGCAAGCTACCGAGAGTATCTCGCCCGCACGGCAAAGCCTGGCAAGCTATCTGTGACGTATTCGATATGCTGAAAACAGTAACAACAAGTCTCACAATTTGTTGTGAGACATTACTGGCGCCCGCTCGAGCAAGTCAATGAACAATTGGAGGACAGTGCTACAGTGCTATTATTGCTATGAGATATGTTATGAGATATTGTCTTTGTAACTCTGGAAAGAAACATGGAACTTTGTGTTTCAAAGACTGACTCACTGGGGAAGGACTAATTTGAATATATTCTATAGACAGTCCACTTTTATAGCTAACAGAGAAAGAGTAAAAAACTTATCTGAATGACACAGCCCATATAAATTCATATCTACATTGTACTGTCCCAGGAAAGATAGGATATATTCATCTTCTCATAAGTGGTGGTATGAAATAATTCAGAAGAAATTTTACACTCTTTATTCAATTTCCTTGAATTGTAACAACTTGAAAAATTATAGCAAAATATTAGAAACAGTGTACTGACATTTCCCATCAAAATTATAATCATTTATATCACTGAAAGAATATCAAGAATTGACCTTATGTAACCAAAATCAATCACTACCTTTGTGTCCTTGAAGCCTCAAAAATAATAGTCGTATGGTTATTAAAATAAACAACTATAAAAATAAATAATAAAATAACACTTTTTTAGATGTGTTTAAAAACTGCATCTTATATGATCATGTGATATATTATGTATATGGATTGACTTTTTTGCACCTATAATACTTCATCCAAGTTATTATGTTCTTTCTCCTTATATCTCTTGTTTTCATTTAGAAATGCAACATATTTTTGTATATAGTTTTGGTAGTTACAAATAGCTGTATTGATATGCTGTTTCTAATGTGTTTTTGTGGTCTCTAAGGTTATTTCTAAAATGTATTTTACATGTTATCTGCAAATGCTGATGGTTTCAATTCTTTTCCAATTTCCTGCCTCTGTTGGCTTACTTTTAGTTTTATTTTTTAACTAATTAATGTGGCTGGGATGTTTATTATCATTTGGAAAATATTGGAGAGTAGAGACCCATGCTTTTTATCTTACTGAACAGGAAAACATTCATTTTGACCACCAATGTGTTATTACCTATGAGTTTGTTTATATTGTTTTTATATGTTGAAGTATGTTACTTCTACCTCCATTTTATTGAGTTTTCTTTACAAACATATGTTGAATATTGTCAAGTCACTTCTATGTTTTATTGTTATGCTTATATATGTATGCATGTATATAAAAATTATATATATTATATATTATATATATTCTGTGAGTGCTGTACCTCATATGCTCCTCAAGAATAAATCCCACCTAGTCATAATTTAGTTTGCTAATACTTTGTTGAGAATATCTGGGCATCTATGTTAACCAGTTTTATTGTGTAGATTTCTTTGTGTGTGTGTGTGTGTGTGTGTGTGTGTGAGTGATGATCCTTGAGTAAGAAATCAAAATAAAAGTGTTGGAAATATTTCCATTTCTATTTCATCAAGAATATATAGAGATAGTCAATAAGTTTCTCCTGACGATTTGGTAGAATTTGCCAGTGAAATTATCTGGTAATAACTGGGCTTCTTTTTGAGGAGAAACCTTTTGGTTACTATTTGTCTATTAAGCTTCAATTTTTTCCTGTTTAGTTCACATTTAATCTTTCCTTCTTATTTGTTTAGTAAAGTTATATGAATCTAAAAATGTTTAGATTTCACCTATGTTTTCCAAATAAGTATCATAAACATTTTCATAATTGTCTCTAGTGATTTTTTCCTTTTATTTTTTTATTTTTCAGTTGTAACTTCTATGCTTTTATTTCTAAATCTATTTTTAAGTTTCTCTTTCTATTAAGTGAAAAACATTTGTTTGTCAGTGTTCTTTATCACTGTATTACTGTCATCCTGTTTTCATCGATTTCTTCGAGCAGGCACCAGTAACATCTCCTTCATCATAGCCCTACTATTTCAGAAAGTGCCAAGTTCTAGGCTCTTTCAAGGTCAGGAGAATAAGACTCATTATTGTTACTGTTTTTTGACATATTGAATATGCCACAGGGAGTTTGCCAGACTCTGCCTTGTGGACAGGATACTTTTGGTAGCCTGCCAAGTTCTCCAGAGTAAGAACTAGATAATCAGATGTCGTGTGGCTGCGAATGCGGCAGTGCACTTCCGGGAGCTGGATTTTTATAGTCTCTGGGTCCTGGCCGTTGATGGGATTACACAGCGCTAGGGGGCAGTCGGTGGATGTAATGCCTACATACTGGAAGATGGGGGATCTGGGTAGAGAAGACCCAGTCCCAATCCAAGCAGGCTTGGAGATCTATGCCCCACACACCTGGGTTCCTCTGCTGGTTCCTTCAAGTGTGAGGCTCATCTGAAAATGTGGAGAATGGTCCTAAGGATGGCTGTGGCAGGAACCAGAGAGGTCTTCAGTTGCTAGGGCTCTGCTCAGGGTGGGGAGGGAAATTCAACCCACCCTCCTCCAAGAGTCCCCAGTGAGGACAGCTAGGTGCGGAGATGGGAGTTCTTTATAGTGCTCAAGCAGTATATCTTGCTTTCATTGATCGTTTGTACTCTTGTCTTTGGTCTTTTGAATTTCCATTATTCTTTCCATTCTAATAATTATATCCTTCATTCTTTTTACTTTTTATTTCAATGTCTGTCTCTTTGTCTTAACTTTTAGTTGCAGGATTATAGTGTAGAGTTTTTCTAGATCTTTGTTAGAAGATCTTTGTTAGCTATTTTGTTCATTTATTAAGGTCGTGGTGGCTGTTAATCAGATAATCTCCTCATCGACCATCCTCCAGAACTCACAGCTGCTCCTCCCAGATGGGAGTATAAAATGAGGCACCCATATTCATGCCACCGGACTCTTCCCTAGGCTGTTTTCACTCGGGGCACCCCAGAGGGGAACGGGCGAGAACCTTCCCCACCCCAAGGGATTCATCCCTGGCAGCTGACCTCCACTACCCAACCACCACCATGCTCCAGGCCACTTTGCAGACACATCATGGACACTTGCTACCCATATTCCATAATTATCATACCATGTTTGATGGAGTTCAGACAGTAGGCAACAAATTATATATATATATATGTTATATATATTTGTTATATATATATGTGTGTGTGTGTGTGTGTGCCTCTCAGAGAGCCCGGCAAGCTACTGAGAGTATCCCACCAGCACAGGCAAAGCCTGGCAAGCTCCCCGTGGCATATTCAAGATGCCAAAACCAGTAACTATAACAGGTCTCATTCCCCTGACCGTAAAAGAGCCTGCAATCATTGGGAAAGACAAGTAAAGAGAGGTTGCTAAAATCTCAGGGCTGGGACAAAAAGAGACGTTACTGGCACCCACTCAAGTAAATTGACAAACAACGGGATGAGAGTGATACAGTGACAGTGGTGTCTGTTATGATTTATCATTCATTTACCCAGTGAACGATAATTGGCTTTCTAACCCCTAAACTACTGCTTTTCTAGTTAATGTCTTGTTTTATATGGTTAATAATTGACTTATGTATAACTGAATGCATATAAGTCAATGGTTATTATTCCGTTTAATATGTATCTCTCAATATTATATAAGTTTTGTGCTTGTCCCCTGTTACTATTTTAGCTTGATGTCTCTTTTATTTTGGTATAAATATAGCTGTTGCTCCTTTCATTTTTAACTTCCATTTACTTCTCTCATTGTTTTCCAACCTTCTACTTTGGACCAGTTTATCACTGGAAATTTAAGGGACCTTTGTAAACAATATCTAACAGAAGGTTAGAAATTGTTTCTTTATCCCTCCAGGCAGTCGGTATCTTCTGATTATTGAGCTTGGACCTTTGACATTTACTGAAATTATTGATATAAAAGGACTTATTACCACTTTTCTATGTGGATTCTAGGTTTTATTGTTGTTTGTCTCTGCTCCTTTGTTCTCTTGCTCTTTTCCTTTGTAGTTTTATGTCTGCCTCTTTTATAGTGATCAGGTTCCATTTGTCTATTATTTGCTCTTCTAGGTATTTTTGTGTTTACCTTGCGCTTATATGTAACATTTTAAGTTTATGGAATTTTTCACTGAAAACAAACAAATCTTGTTTGTTCTGAGGATTCCCTATAATGCTCTCCTCACACACACAAGCACACACACACACACACACACAGACAGACACATTTGTTATCTCTTAGGTGTTTTATTATCTCGAAGTGCAGTTTGTTTTTCTTCTCTAGAAAACATTTTATTTTTCTAGCAGATTAATTTTATCTATTTAAGAATTTGAGGACTGGGTTTTCTCCCCTGATCTGCGCGGGACGGGCACGGAGGCCCAGCTCTGGGCAACAAAGCTGAACGGCTCCAATTCCAACCAGGTACAGCCCGCCCCCCAGGAGCCTGGGACCCTCTCTGGGCATGCGCAGCTAGCTCCACCTCCTAGAAAGCCAGTTTTCTCCCCTGAACTGCGCGGGACAGGAACGGAGGCCCAACTCTGGGCAACAAAGCTGAACGGCTCCAATTCCAACCAGGTACAGCCCGCCGCCCAGGGACCTGGGACCCTCTCTGGGCAGGCACAGCTAGCTCCATCTCCCAGAAAGCCGGTTTTTTCCCCTGATCTGCGCGGGACGGTCACGGAGGCCCAGCTCTGGGAAACAAAGCTGAACGTCTCCTCATTCCAACAAGGAGATGTTTCCAACTCCTCGCCCAGTGCCAGGGACTCTTTCCGGGGCCGCAGCCGCTAATGCGGCCGTGAAATATTTTCCCACTACATATGCCATAGGAACCATAAACTACCTTCTTAGATGGAAACTTATCTAGTTTAGCTCAGCCACAGTAACACAGTAGCCAATAACTCATAAGCCTATCTTAACTCACACTGAATATCAAGCAAATAGTAACAGTGAACGTGAAGGACTAAACCACACTTGTCACAATGGTAAAGCAACACAAAAGTCCACCAAATTTTCTTATTGAAGAGTCTAGCCCAGATGACACCAACAGTACTGTAGTGTTAGACAACCTCTCTGACAAGAAATTCAGAAGGGAGCTACTTAGGATGCTTAGGGAACTAAAAGAAACAATGGAAAGCAATGCCAATAGAAGACAAGAGGATTTGAAGGCAGAAATGAGGAAAATGCAATCGGAAATGTCAGACCTGAAAAATCTCATAGGCGAATTGAAAAACTCAGTGGAAGGCCTCAGCATCAGAGTAAGAGCTGCTGAGAACAGAATCAGTGAGCTCAAAGATCAAGTTCAGAGACTCTCCAGAAAAGAGCAGAAAATGGAAAAGAGACTCACAATTCGGGAACAGATGGCAAGAGAAAATTGTGATGAAGCCAAGAGGGGTAACATAAGAATTATTGGAGTCCCAGAGGGACAGGAAGAAAACCTTGATGAAGAAGAAACTGTCAAAGACATCATTGCTACAACGTTTCCAGAGCTGAAGAAAATTTGTGACCACATTCAGGAGGCTGAAGGGTACCAGCTAGAAGAAATCCGAATAAAAATACCGCAAGACACATTCTGATCAAAATGACCAAACCCTTAGACAGAGACAAAATTCTGAAAGCAGCAAGATCGAAGAAAGAAATCTCTTACAAAGGAGCATCCTTAAAATTCACAGCTGATTTTTCTGATGAAACCCTCATGGTCCGAAAACAGTGGTGGGACATAGTGAAAAAACTCAGTGAAATAAATGCCTCTCCAAAAATACTTTACCCAGCGAGACTCTCATTCATAATAGAAGGAACAACACACAGTTTCACAGACAAACAACAGCTCAGGAACTGCATAGACTCAAAACCATGGTTACAAGAACAACTAAATGGGCTACTTTAAGGCAAGACAGGCACCTCAAATACACCAAATTTCAAAGAAAAATGGGGCAAAATCCCATAAAATTAATCTCTCTCAATGTCAATGGGCTAAACGCACCAATTAAAAGACATAGAGTGGCAGGATGGATTAGAAAATTGAACCCAACATTCTGCTGCCTGCAAGAAACGCATCTCAATAGTCAAATCAAACACAGACTCAGAGTCAAGGGCTGGAAAACAATCCTACAGGCAAACAACTCCCATAAAAAAGCTGGGGTAGCCATCCTTATGTCAGACCACATCGATTTCATAGTGAAAAAGGTCATAAGAGACAGTGAAGGCGATTTCTTATTGATCAAAGGATCTGTACAACAGGAAGAACTTACAATAATAAATGTATATGCACCTAATGAGAGACCAGCAAAGTACTTAAAACAACTACTCATAGATTTGGAAAAAGACATCAATAGCAACACAATACTAGTGGGAGACTTCAACACTGCTTTGTGACCTCGGGATAGATCAACCAGACTCAAGCTTAGCAATGACATACTTCATCTGAGGGAAACAATGGAAAAAAGGGACTTAGTAGATATATACAGGACACTTCATCCTCAAAAAGCTGAATACACATTCTTCTCAAGCGTACATGGAACATTCTCCAAGATAGACCACATGCTGAGCCACAAAACATGCCTCCATAAAAATAAGAAGGTAGAGATTGTATCAACAATCTTCTCAGACCATAATGCGCTGAAATTAGAAGTAAATCACATACTAAAACAGAAAACTAAATCAAACACCTGGAAATTAAACAGTGCGCTATTGAACAACGAGTGGCTTAGAAAGGAAATCAAAGAGGAAATCAAAAGATTCCTAGAAACGAATGAAAATGAGAACACGAGTTACCAAAACTTATGGGACACAGCAAAGGCTGTGTTAAGAGGAAAGTTTATAGCTCTACAAGCATTCCTCAGGAAGGAGGGGCGAGAACACATAAGTAACCTAACCTCACAGCTTAAGATCTTGGAGAAGGACCAAAAAAAGGAGCACAACTCTAACAGGAGAAAGGAAATAATAAAACTCAGAGCAGAGATTAACGAGATGGAAACCCAAAAAACAATCCAAAAGATCAATGAAACCAAGAGCTGGTTCTTCGATAAAATTAACAAGATTGATAAACCTCTAGCAAAACTCACAAAGAAAGGAAGAGAGAAAACCCGAATAAACTGAATCAGAAATGAAAAGGGGGTCATTACAACAGAAACTACAGAAATTCAAAGGATCCTCAGGGAGTACTTTGAGAAACTTTATGCCACGGAACATCAAAACCTCGAGGAAATGGATAAATTCCTAGACTCCTACAGACTCCCAAGGCTGAACCAAGAAGACCTGGAATACCTGAACAGACCTATCACCATCAAGGAAATTGAAATGGTAATAAAAAGTCTCCCCAAGCACAAACGTCCTGGCCTGGATGGATTCACTAGTGATTTCTTCCAAATCTTTAAAGAGGACTTACTCCCAATCCTCTTTAGTCTTTTCCAAGAAACTGAAATATCAAAAACACTTCCGAACAGTTTCTACGAAGCAAATATCACACTGATACAAAAAACAGTCAGAGATACCACAAAGAAAGAGAATTACAGACTGATATCCCTGATGAACACAGATGTAATGATCCTCAAAAAACTAATAGCAAATAGAATCCAACTACTCATCAAAAAGATCATACACCATAACCAAGTAGGATTCATCCCAGGGATGCAAGGATGGTTTAACATTCGGAAATCAATCAACATAATCAATCATATCAGCAAAAGAAAGGATAAAAAGCATATGATTATATCAATAGATGCAGAGAAATCATTTGACAAGATCCAGCAGCTCTTTATGATGAAAACCCTAGCCAAAATGGGTATAGAGTGGACCCACCTCAACATAATTAAAGCCATCTACCACAAGCCTACAGCAAGCATCATCCTCAATGGGGAAAAACTGAGAGTCTTCCCTCTAAGATCAGGCACGAGACAAGGATGCCCACTCTCTCTTCACTGCTGTTCAATATAGTACTGGAAGTACTTGCAATAGCGATTAGGCAAGAAAAAGATATTAAGGTCATTCAGGTAGGAAAGCTCTCACTATTCGTAGATGATATAATATTATACTTAGAGAACCCAATACCCTCCACCAAAAAAACTCCTAGAAACAATAGACTCGTATAGTAAAGTTGCAGGCTATAAAATCAATACCCAAAAGTCCATGGCTTTCCTATACGCAAACAGTGAGAGAGAAGAAAGCTACATAAAAAAACAATCTCATTCACAATTGTGCCCCAGAAAGTCAAGTACCTAGGAATCAGCTTAAATAAGGAAGTAAGTGACCTGTACAAAGAAAACTACAAAACGCTACTTCAGGAAATAAAAGAGGACATGAGGAAATGGAAAGATATCCCCTGCTCATGGGTCTGGAGACTTAACATTGTCAAAATGTCAATTCTACCAAAAGCATTGTATAAATTCAATGCAATCCCTATAAGGATACCCATGACATTCTTCAAAGAAATGGAGCAAACACTCCTGAAATTTATATGGAACAATAAGCTCCCATGAATAGCTAAAGCAATTCTTGGGAAAAAGAAAATGGAAGGAATCAACCTCCCTAATTTCAAACTGTACTACAAAGCAGTAATAATTAAAACAGCATGGTACTGGAACAAAGGTAGAACTGTAGACCAATGGAACAGGGTTGAATACACTGACATCTCCCCTCAATCATATGATCATCTAATCTTTGATAAAGGTGCAAGTAATGTGAAGTGGAGTAAGGAAAGCCTCTTTATCAAATTGTGCTGGCATCACTGGATGGCCAAATGCAAAAAATATGGTCTCAGAACTCTGCCTAACACCATGTACAAAAGTAAGATCAAAATAGATTAAAGACCTCAAAATCAGACCAGAAACCGTAAGATACATTGAAGACAAAGTTGGCAAAACCCTCCAGACATTGAAGCTAATGGTATATTCAAAGATGCCACGCCACTGGCCGAGCAAGTGAAAACAGAGATAGATAAATGGGACTATCTTAAACTAAGAAGCTTCTGCACCTCCAAAGAAACAGTGACCAAAATACAAAGACAGTCTACAGAATGGGAAAGGATATTCGCCGAATACACATCTGACAAGGGGTTGATAGCGATAGCACAGTAGGTAGGGCGTTTGCCTTGCACGCAGCCAACATGGCCGACCCGAGTTCTATTCCTCCGCCCCTCTCGGAGAGACTGGCAAGCTACCAGGAGTATTCTATATGCCAGACACAGTAACAACAAAGTCTCCAATGGAGACGTTACTGGGCCCGCTCGAGCATATCGATGATCAATGGGAGGGCCTTTACCAGTATATACAAAATACTGGTTAAACTCCACAAGAAGAAAACATCCAACGCCATCCAAAAATGGGGCAATGAAATGAACAGAAACTTTCTCAAAGAAGAAATCCGAATGGCAAAAAAGCACATGAGAAAATGCTCTACATCATTAATCATCAGGGAGATGCAGATCAAAACCACAATGAGATACCATCTCACACCTCAGAGACTGGCCCACATTCAAAAGAACAAAAGCAACCGATGCTGGTGCGGATGTGGCGAGAAAGGGACACTCCTTCACTGTTGGTGGGAATGTCGACTGGATCAGCCCTTCTGGAAAACAGTGTGGACGATTCTCAAAAAATTAGAAATTGAGCTCCCATTTGACCCAGCATTACCACTCCTGGGAATATATCCCAGAGAGGCAAAAATGTATATTCGAAGTGACATCCTCACTTTTTTGTTCATTGCATCACTCTTTACAATAGCCAGAAACTGGAAGAAACCTGAATGCCAAAGAACAGATGACAGTTTAAAGAAACTTTAGTACATCTACACAATGGAGTATTATGTAGTTGTTAGAAAAGATGAAGTCATGAAATTTACATACAAGTGGTACAATATGGAAAGTATCATGCTAAGCGAAATGAGTCAGAAAGAGAGGGATAGACATAGAAAGATTGCATTCATCTGGGGGATATAAAGTAACAAAATATGAGATTAATACCCAAGAATAGCTGAGATCAGCACCAGGAGGATTACTCCATAGCTTATTGGCCAGCCGGGCATTCTAGAAGAAAGGGCAGCTCAGATAGAGAAGGGTGCACCAAATAAAGGATGTTTGGAGGATCCTCCCAGGAGGGGAGATGCATGTCGAAAGTAGTCTATGGACTGAACATGTTTGCCACTCAATGCCTCTTTTGCAGACCACAACACCCAAAAGGAGAGAGAGAACACAGGGGATTGCCCTGCCACAGAGGCAGTGGGGGATGGGGGAATGGGAGCGGGGGGGATATTATCCATGGTGGTTGAAAATGGGCACTGGTGGAGGGATGGGTATCTGATCATTTTATAATTGAAACCCAAGCACAAAAAATTGTAAATCTACAATTGTACCTCATTGTGTTTCACTAATAAAAAAAAATTTAAAAAACAGGGCATCTAAAAATATCATACCAATTGAATGAAAGAATTTGAGGACTATACATGGCTAATTTCAAGGCTTACTTCTGGCTCTGTGCTTAGGAATCATTCCTGTCAGTGATTGAGGGACCATAAGTGGTTCTGGGAAAGAACCAGGGTCAGTTCTGTGCAAGGTAAATGCTTAGTGCCTGTACTTCCCTTATTTCCCAGCAGATTCATTTTAATAGCACAGGATTCTGTAAACCATGGTTTCCCAATATAAGAACATTTCCCCCCGCTCACCTTACACCCCATCCCCCAGCACACACACACACACACACACACACACACACACATATACTCACACACAAACACACACACGCACACTAGAGAGTTCTGGAATGTTCCAAAAGGTGGTAAGATGTATAATTGGAGGCTGCTTTCTTTTTGTCAACTTAAGAAAGAAGATTTTCCAAGGGAGTCTTTTTCTGAAAACTCTTCAAAACTTTTTCACATTTTAGTGATGATCTAGATAAGTAGAATTTTTTAGTTTCGTGTTCTCCTTTCAAAAACAGGATATATTATTTACTTTGGGTATATTGTGTATATATAACATTCATTGCTGGCCTGGGAGTAACTGTTGAGAAATTTGCTCTGAGTTTTATAGTAGCTTCCTTATATGTGACTCCACTTTTTTCTTGTTGCTCTTAGGATTCCCTCTTTACTTGATTCTTTCTTTTTCACTTTTGTTATTTTTGCTCTTGATTTTTGGACAAAATTTAGCTATGCTCAAGGATTAATATTTTCTCTGTGCTCAGAGATCACTTCTGGCTGGGTCTGGGGACTATATTGTTTCATCTGTTGGTACAAATATCTTAACATTTTAACCTGTTTGCAAGTTATGTTTTTCTTTATGAAAGTTCTAAGACATAAAACATTTCCTTGGCCTCTTAATTTTAAGAGACTATTCACATTCCCTGGTTTATGCATTTTCCCTCTATCTTTAAAGCCAGAAAATCCATGCCTTTTTTTTTTTCCTGGTGTTGCCTCTAGCAATACTCTCCCTTTTTTGGCTTTCTTCCACTTTAAAGACTCTCATAATTACATCAACTCTCTGTAAAATCTAAGAAAAAACTACACGTTGGCATTTTTCTGCTCTTAGAGTTTTCCAGACATGTTCCAGTCTTCTGGAATTGACTACACTTAACAACATGTGTCCTCCACAGAGAATCCTACTTTCATATTTTTCTTTTTTTCTTTTTGCTTCTTCTTAAATGACTGCAAAAGTCAATCATTCACATGACTGTTTTCTTCACAGTCTTTTGTGTTACTGATTTTCTGACTTATTTATTCATTTTTATTCTTTTTGAGATATTGGCAACAGTTTGTTCAGTCACATCTTTGACTTTTCTATTATACCAAGCTTCTTAACATTGATCACTTTTTTTTAAGTCTTTTGCAATGTGAATCCGTTGGGAATTTTCTGAATCATTGATTACTGGCTCCATTTTGCTTAAAATTTTTTACCACAAATTTATCTCTACCATTTCACATTTTACTCTAAATAGCATGGAAAAAATGTAGCTGAAAAACTTTGCTGAAGAATCTTCTCACCTGATTATCCATCTTAACATTTTACAAGTTTTGCTTTACACAAATCTGCTAAAGTTCACTATATAACAAGAATCCCCTTTTCCCCATTTCTAACAAAAATGTCATTCATTTCCTTCTGAGTCCTCACTTTCTTAATTTTAATGTACATTTCTTCTATTTATAGCACGTTGATCACATTTTCATATACTTTATATACATTAAGATGACATAGGCTTTATCTACCACTGTTCCTTTTTTAACCCATTATTCAGAATTTTTTGCATGTATATGCCTACTTACATGTCCAGGTCAACCTAAATTTTTCTATTGTGTTCCTAAATGTTTTTCTAGCCTCTCCCTATTTCAATTTTTAAATTCTTCCAATATTTCTAGGTATTTATTATAGCATCTTCTTTCCCAGTTAGAAAAATCTGTATTATAATTCTATTACTGCTAAAGGAAATGTGTCACAAATTTAGTGGCTTAAAAAAAACTAAAAAATTTATAACTTTATAGTTCCTTAAGCCAGACATCTGACACTGTTTTTTACTATGTTAAAATTTGAAAGTGCAAAGCTATGAGCTTTTGCAGAGCATTTGCTTGTCATTGTTTTCTTGTTCTTTCCAGATTCCATAGTTAATCACCATTCCTGATTACTTTTTTCCATCTTCTTCAGTAACTTCAGACTGAGATTTTTTAAAAATTATTCATTCTTTTATTTTGTGTTCTGCGTTGCTTTTTTTCCTTTTCGGGTCACACCTGGCAATGCACAGGGGTTACTCCTGGCTTTGCACTCAGGAATTACTCCTGGGGGTGCTCAGGGGACCATATGGGATGCTGGGAATTGAACTTGGGTCTGTCACGTGCGAAGCAAACGCCCTACCTGCTGTGCTATCGCTCCAGCCCCTGCATTGCTTTGTAAAGCTTGTTGTGGGGGGAGATTATTCAAGGATAGAGTCTATGTCTTGCATGTGTGAAGCCCTGACATTTCTCACTGGCGCTGCTTGAATTCTCCTAATGTCTGCTGAGTGTAGCCTTGGTTGCCTCAAGCTCTGCTCCTAACTGCCAGGACAAGCACTGAGTAATGACTTGTTGCACCAGATCTGCCTCATGATAGATGGCCCCTGTTCTTCCCAATCACTGCATTAGTGGCATCTATAGAAATGTAAATACATATTTGAAAGGTTATACTATATTTATAAGAATTGTCTTCCTGATTTGATGCATATTATTCTTAGTATATACAGATGAATGAACTCATATCTGCAATTTTGAGGCTTCTTTGTTATATAGATTAACAAATTGATTTCCAGTATTGGAATGTTGTCATTTTTTAGTAGATAGTCATATGCCAGTTGCAAACAAAAGGACAAAAAGTGATTATATATGTAAAACTTCTCTGATTGTTCTTAACTTACACGATTATTCTTAGATTACAGAGAAATGTAAAGACTATTACATGTAGTGTAATGTAAATGTAATCTACAACTAGTAAATGGAATCTAATTCTTAGATTACAAAAAATGGAGAAATGTGGATTGAAGATGGTGGCTATTTTTCTACCGTTGTCTCTCTGAAACCATACCCATCTGTCAAGCATGGCCTCTCATTTGCCAGCTTGGAAATTTGCCCTTTGTTGTATCAAGCTACAAACATTAACACCATATGTTCACCCAAGAACTTCATGAGTCACATCCAAAGGATTTAGCGCCCCTGCTTCTGTCATTTGTGCATTAGTGAAGTTGGCTTCTTTTTAAATAATTACACTAGTTTAAAAATTTCCTTCAATTAATAGTAGCAGGATAGCACTGTAGCACTATCCTCCTGTTGTTAATGGACTTGCTCAAGAGGGCACCAGTAACATCTCCATTGGAGCAGGATATGAATAATTTTCTTTCAAGGTCTTAAAAAGATGATATGCCCATTTATATAGATTCATAAAACTTACATTTACATTAATTAATTAAAATGAAATTGTACAAGAAAAAAAACAAAGTATGCTTGAGAATTGAATTTGCTCTGCAGACTATATTACATCTATAGTGAAAAGTCTTGCAAAAAATTTTGAGACCAAGGAACCATTTTTGTAAAGCTGGTATGATTTTTGTAGTGAGAATTTCAGACATATGCTTTATGATTTTTAACTTGCCAATAGTTATAAGACAAATATGTTACTGTATGATATAGAATATTGTTCACTGTTTTTTATAAAACTTCAGCTTCAAATTAAAGTTTTACTCCTTTTAAAGTACATGGTACAGCATCCACATTTTCCATTCATGATCCTTTCTCAGGCATCTCAGAGCAGATCACAGATAAAATGTAAGGCACAAATTATGTAAATTACTAAATTTATATTCTTTCTTCTCTGGTTCCTGTTACCTGAAATGATTGTATTTTATTATATAAAAAATATTGCAAATAACTTTTAACTTACTGACAAAAAATATTTTACATATAAATAACATGACAGTCGAATAAAGGAATAGAAACCAGATGTTATTGTAATGGATTAAAGCCTTGAACCCATCAATGAGATATATTCTTTTCTTAAACTCATAGATAGTGATAGACAATGAAACAAAATCACAATGAATTCTCTCTTATACTTCAAATTATTAGCCAAGACTCAATAAAAAAAAGACATAAACTCGTTGCAGTCATTAGAATTCTATTCTTTGATTCTCTTTGAATTTGATTCTTTCTCAGTATAATTAATAACTGTTACTACAGAATAAACTTACAGGAACAGATGTAATCATTATTTGTTTAGGTTGCCCTTCTACATATTATCTACATATTTTTTTCATTCCACACTAATTTCTGTTTTACTAAACTCAGATTCCTGTTTTTTCATCAACTCTAAAAGTCTGTTAATTTTTTTAGCAGTCTTGCTAGTTTTACAGTTTTCAAAAATAGTTGTTGTTTATCCTTCGAATATCTCCTCTAAAAGCAGCACAATAATTATGAATTACATCACATGAGTATCAAACAATCAACATGCCAACAGCAACACTTTCTAGAATGTAGCACTGTCCTCCCATTGCTCATCGATTTTCTGGAATGGGCCCAGTAACGTCTCTGTTGTGAGACTTGTTGTTACTGTGTTTGGCATATTGAATACGTCATGGGTAGCTTGCCAGGCTTTGCCGGGAGAGTGAGATACTCTCGGTACCTTGTGAGTCTCTCTGAGAGGAGTGGAGGAATCGAACTCAGGTTGGCAAAGTTGACTGAGTGCAAGGCAAACGCCCTACCACTGTGCTATCGCTCCAGCCCAAGAATCTTTCTAGAATATATGTCTATAAAAATACTCTCATATGAAATAGTCTTGACTGTAAAACCTTCAAAAATATTAAGAGATTAAATGAAGGACATCTTTAAATATCTGACAATGTAATTGGCATTAAACATTTATTTAAAAATGTTAGGTTTTCTTTTCATTTATTTCACATGGACTATCTAATTATAGATATAACTTTTCCCATATATTTAATCATGATATTGTCCAGTGTTGTATCTGTATTTATATACTATATCCACTAGATTATTAAAACCTTACAGTTACTTTTATCAGAATCTTTCACATATCTGGAGAAGTTTTTGTATTTTATTTTCTCTTGTGTCACTGCTTTAAACCTGAAAAGTGATATATTAAAAGCAATGTCTTATGAATATAATTAACAAAATCATTAATGTATTTTGATATGTTTCTAATAAAGGCACTCACTACTACTAGGTAAAAATAAAAGATGACATGCATAACCCTTCTCATTTTGTGGAATAAAAATTCCCAATATTCCTTGCTAATAACTTTCTACAGTCATTCCACACACACACTATAAGGAGCATTAAAAAATCAGAGCAAACAATTTCCTTAGGCACAAAGGTCAAAACATTTTTTATTTTATTGAAGTTATTTATTTTTCTGGGCTTTCTGGACATCAGAATGTGCTTCTGCCTATTTTTCCCCAGTAGCAACAACTCTAGTAATAGCCTATATTTAAGAATAAATGAAGACTCTTCAAAGGAAATCTTTCATCACATTGTTTTCTTTCAGAAAGATACCATTTTCTCAGTTTAAAAATAAGGGATATGGGAGTGAGAACAGCGAAATAAAATTGGCAGAGTTCAGATGCTAGAAGTTGAGAGAGCTAGGATTTCCATCTAACTCCATGAAGAGAAAAAAAATAAACAATCCTTTCTACAGTTAAGTTCAGATTTCCAGATGTGATTTCAACTTTATATCTTAAATCTAGAATGCTTATTTGTGTCTTTCTGCTTAAAAATAACCTTCTACCTAATTTTAATTATATGTTGGGTCTTACCCTTACATAAATTTCTAAATCATTTCTCTCCAGGCTGGCCTTATGCTTTTGCTGCCTATTTTTCAGCTCATGAATCAAGATCTCATGGGAGTAACCTCAAAAAACAGATTCTAAGAGAGAAATGGCAACGAGTAGTTGTAACTGCTCAGATATATAGCCCCATTGCTAGGGAATTGCTATTTGACTGCCAGTCACACATTACAACAGATTTTAGTTAAATCAAGTTCTGACATGATTGGAACAGAAACCAAATGAAACATCTGCCAAAACAGAAACTGTGTCAAACTCTTAAACAAGAAAGAATGCCACTAATGGCTCTAACATCTGAACAATAGTAAAACTGGTTAATATAAAGTCTTACAAAACACTGGATGGATTTGTTGGTGTCATTGGACAATAATTTTAATTTATTTTAAACTCTCACATAGGAATAATATTTTCATGTACAGGAAAGCAACTAAAATATGAAAATAATATCAGACTGTTTAATTATATGTAATGGATTTGCATGGTTGATGAAAAGTGAAACGTTCTCAATGGACATATGGAATTTATTTTTTATTTGTTAAAGCAAGAAAGAGAAGCTCATGCAAGTATAAATTAACGTAAATTTTTAATTTTTTTTCATTTTATCTTGAAGTTTGTGATTGCATAGATAGATATAATGACAAAAAAGTCATTTGGGCTTCATTTGAAATTGTTGAACATCTCTCTATATAAGTATTGTGTATTCCATTTGGTTTTACAAAAAGAAGAAAATATCACATTAATAAGACTTGGTAAGAGCATTTAACTATGATATTTGTATGCTCTAAGCTTTATGATTTGATTGCTTTAAAATTTCTAATATATTATAAATATATGAAAAAAACTATAAGAAAAAACATCTATTTTTAGTCACAATTTTTAATGAACAACAAACATTTCATTAGCAATTTCCCCTTTATGTCATCTTGGACCTCTTGGTCATCTAATATCAAGGACTGATCAGGAGAATGAGATTGCCTGAGTTGCTTTAGATTAGCATCAAAATTCAGTCTATTCATGTGGGAAGCCAACAACATCAGACCAGTAGAGACACAAGGTAGGTGTTGATTGTGTCATTTGAATCACCACTGTGAGAAGTAAGAAGCAGTAGTTGAGAAAGAAGAGCTAAATGCAGTTATTACTGATGAAAACAACAATCACAATAGCAATCACTCTAACGAAAGCCTTGCTTCTTCAAATTGATTTGCACAGGTTTCCAAAGCAATTAATTAGGAAAGGGCATAGAAATTATCCTGTTTTTCTTTTCAGAATATACCTGGTTTGTATTATCTTATCTGACTCTGAATAGAATAATTAATCATCTATGATTCTTTTTCTTTATCTGAAAAATGAGAGTCTTTAATAATAATTGTTCTAAGTCTATCATAGTCATTTAAAAGATTTTGATACTTACATGAGTTGTTATTTTAAATCTGGTGAGCTTTAACTCACTACATATTTCCCATGGGAATTGGATGCAAAAATGCTTATGTAGAATGCTTATACTTTTACTAGTCTATTTTATAGTGTATAAAATATCCTTTTTAAATGTTTGCTGCAAAAAACGGAATGCACCTGCCACAAAGGCAGGGGAGGGGGCATGAAGGGGAAGTGGGATGGATACTGGGATCACTGGTGATGGAGAATGGGCACTGGTGGAGGGATGGGTATTTGATCATTGTATGACCGAAACGTGTGCACGAAAATTTGTAAGTCTGTAACTACCTCACAGTGATACATTAAAAAATATTTGCTTTATTTTTTAAAAAGATTTATCTGTTCAACTTTATGAGGTCTTTTTGTTTTATTATTTGCTTTTGGGCCACAACTGTGGGTACTCAGGTTTTACTCCTGACTCTGTGCTTAAGGATCACTAACGGTGAGCTCAGGGGGTACTTATAGGGTGTTTGGGATTGAATGCAGGGATGGCATGTATAAGGCAAGCACTCTGTCCGCTACTATCTTTCTGGACTCTTCATTTTATGGTTTTTGAGCCTCCCACTCTAAAACAGTACTGGGATGCCTGGGGGCCAACCCTGAAACACTCAGGCAACTAGACTTGATGTTCACTGCTAGGATTTGTTTCCGTGGTGCGGATTGGGCCCAGTGTAATAGGGATAACCAGGCCCAGTCAAGTTATGCTAAGATACCTCCATGGTATACCGGGCAGTGTTCAGAATGCCACGCAGTGCCAAGGATTAAATTAGAATCTAATGCATTGCTGGCCTCTGAGTTATCCCTTTCGATCATCAGTCAACTTTAAAACCTCAACTACAAGAATGAGAATATGTCACCTGGTTTATATTTTACTATTTTTTTCTATCTGTGTCTAATTATAAAATTACAAAAATAATATTTTTGGTTTTTTGGCTTATATTTATTTATTGAATCACTGTGGGAAAAGTTACTAGCTTTCAGGTTTAAGTCTTGATCATGCAATGATCAAACACCTATCCCTTCACCAGTATGCACATTTCACTACCAAGAACCCCAATATACCCCGCTCCCACCCAACCCAATGCCTGTGAGGCAGATGATTTCTACTTAACTCTTCTCTACATTGATTACATTCATCATTTCGACAAAAGATGCACCATTATTGTTTAGAATTTCCCCTCCAACAATCAGAATTGCCAAAAAGGCATTGTGAAATATTTGTTTTGTATAGCTGGTTATGAGAATCATATAATGTTGTGCGGTCACTATTGCGGCCACACAATTTTGGATTTCTGCAAAGAGCCCGATAATTTAAAATTGGTTTCTGTACGTCTGGTGTTATGGCTTCTCCCCCTCCAACTTGCTGCCAGTGGGGAGGGAGGAGAAAAGGCGGAAGGGAGCAACACCCTTTCCCTCCCAGGGAGGCATGGAGCCATAGTTTAACACATGGTCCATTCACTTTTCTGCTGCAAGGTGCCAGGCTTTGGATTAAGTCCTTTTGTCTCTGGAGCCATGGCTGTGCCAGAGAGCCACTTGTGGGGGGCAACTCGTGACCTCGGTAGGGCATGAAGGACGAGCTGGTACCGCCCCCCTTCCCATGAGACTGCAGTTGCCCTGTCACCACTGGGTCATACCTGGCTTTCCAATAAGTTCTGAGGAGGTGGCCACCTTGCTGCCAGAGGGGAGAAAGGCGGAAGGGATCAACATCCTTTCCCTCCTGGGGAGGCATGGTGCCGTAGTTTAACACGTGGTCCATTCACTTTTCTGCCACAAGCTGTGGGCTATGGATTAAGTCCTTTTGCCTCTGGAGACATGGTCTTGCTGGAAAGCCATTCGTGGGGGTCAACTCGTGACCTAGGTAGGGCATGAAGGACGAGCCAGTACCAATCCCCTTCCCATGAGACTACAGTTGCCCCATCACTGCCGGCTCATACCTAGCTTTCCAATAAGCTCTGAGGAGGTGGCTACCTTGCTGCCAGTGGGGAGAAAGGTGGAAGGCAGTGACACCCTTTCCCTCCTGGGGAGGCATGGAGCCGTTGTTTAACGCATGGTCCATTCATTTTTCTGCCACAAGCTGCCCTCTCTGGATTAGGTCCTTTTGCCTCTGAAGCCACAGCGTGTATGCGGTCCAGGTGCATTTCTGCCAAAAGCCACTGGGTTTTGAGATTTGATTCTGAGTCTCTGGGATCATGGCCATTAATCAGCTTGATCAGGAGCCAGAGAGGCCATTTGTAGGTGGCAACTCGTGGTCTCGCTGGGATGGGGTGGAAAGGGCCGATTCCACCCCCATCTTGCTGAGGGCCCGCATGTCTTGTCACTGCAGGCCGAAGCCTGACTGTCCTGTGGCCTCTGGAGGATGACGGTCACCAGGCCACCAAGGGGAACACGTGAAGGCACAAAACCTATTCCCACCTGGAGTGGCCCAGCCCCACTAACCTACTGCAGGAACAGGACCCATTTCTGCCAAAAGGTTTTGGGTTCTGAGATTCGTTTCTGGGATCATGGCTATTTAGCAGTTGGATCAGGAGGTGGTTTGTGGGTGTGTCTCCCACATACCTAACTTTTGGCCATTTACTTTTTTGGTAAACTTTTTCCCAAGTTTTGGGGGTCTGGCCAAAGGCACAGCAGCAATTTTGGGGTATCTGAAGGCCTGGCAGTGCCATCAGGCTGCTGATGCACTCACCTCACAGGTAGATTGACCTGCTGGTGGCACCATAACCCCAAAAATAATATTTCCAAATGTACAAATTTCTAATCTAATACTTTCAAATAAATCACTCAAAAAGCAAAAAACAAGCAAACAAAAAATGTTGAAGAAATCAAATAAGTCATTGCACTAAAATAGACCTTTCTCTCTTCTTTATACTTTACAATTATAGTTTCTTCTTGCACACAATTCTTTTTCACCAACTTAAAATATTTAGCAATAAAAAGTCAATATTTACGACTCCTTTTTATAGACCAAAGAGGTTACATAGAGCATATTAAGTCCCGAACTTTTTGGACAAATCTCCACTGCTTTTATTGTGAAGGCCTTGTTTTTTATGGGGTAAGTTTCATAGTTCATAAAAATTCCCTTGCAGTTATGTTCATTTAGATTACCTGCATATGCACTTTTTAAAGCAAGGCTTATGTTTAGATTCTCTTTTCACCAAACTGAATAGTTAGTTATTCATGAAATTAGTGAACAAACTTTATATTTCTAATGCACCCTCATCAGAATAGTTTAGGATGTAAATGTAAAATTCTGATAGAAACCTCCATATGTAAAGGAAACAGTAATATTAACACAGTAAACAAAACAACTTACCAAAAAGACTTTGATCTTTGCATTTTTAAAGTAGATCTTACTTTAGGTTATGACTGAGTATTATTTTTTGAAGTCAGCATTTCGGCACTTGGCACCTTGGTTGGCACAAGGATATTGTTAACGAACAATCAGCTTACACAACTTTATCAAATATTCCAACCCAATTTAGTCTTTCCATTACTGTTAAGGAGACAACCAATGCACAAATCCTTATGCAAATATTGGGGTGTTAAATCTGTTGCCTTTGTAATCTTATGAATAAAATATTTTGAAAATTCATTTATTGACATTTACAAAATACTCTTTCTCTTATCATTATCTCTAAAGCATATTGTCCCAGTATTTTCTCTGTACACTATACCCCATATCCGTAATCTACTCTATGTTAAAACAGCTTAAACTCCATTTATTTTATCATCATCATCTTTTTCATAACCTTTTACATTAAACATCCATAATTTATCTTCATTATGATGTAGGAGCTTTGCAGATATTTCATTATATCACCTCATATAGCCAGCATTATCACTCCATTTATCATATTATTAAATGGAGGCACAGATAAGGTTATTAACTTCCCTATTTCAAACACAGAAGCAACATGGAAAGATGCCATTGTTGACAACATTGATGAGGAATACGATCAACTGGTTCAGCACCTCCATGATTGTGCAAGGAATGGCAAGAGAAAGAGATAGCCACAAAGAAACGCCTATCTTTGAGAACTCTTGAGCTTAATCGCCAACGTGGTTTGGCGCATGCCTCAGGCAACCACAAGCGAATGTCTGAGCTTGCAAAGCAGTGCAGAGATGTGATCAAGGAAGACCTCAAAGAGAGAAGAGCAGAAGTAGATGTGGCAGAAGCTGGGAAAAGCATTCGTAATGCCCTCCTGTCCTTTGCCAACTACAAGACCAAGATGACTGCCCTCCAACATCCTGATGGATCTATAACATCTTCCAGAAGGGCAATGGAGAAGATTGTCCATGACTTCTACTCAGATCTCTTCAATAGCCATGTCCACCTGCCCACATACCAAATTTCACAGGATGAATATGTTGTTCCCAATGTTCTCCCTTCCGAAATCCGACACGCCATTTCGTCAGTAAAGAAAGGAACAGCACCCGGCCCAGACAAGGTTAGACCTGAACACCTGAAGAACCTGTCGTCGATACTCATCAATACGTTGGCTTGGCTCTTCACACACTACCTGTCTGAATGAAAGGTTCTGTCCCAGTGGAAAACCAGCAGGACTGTACTACAATACAAGAAGGGAGACATCCATGACATTGGCAACTATCGCCCAATCTGCCTATTGTCTGTCATCTACAAACTGTTCATTCGAGTCATCCTGAATAGGATTAGCAGAACACTAGATGAAGTACAACCATGTGAACAAGCCGGATTCCGAAAAGGATTCAGCACCATAGACCATATCCACACAATTACTAAGCTCATTGAGGTTTCTCAGGAGTTCAAGATGCCGCTCTGTCTAACATTCATTGCTTAAAGAAGGCCTTTGATTCTGTTGAGACGGAAGAGGTCATTGAAGTCCTATTCAATCAGGGCATTCAAACTCAATACATCAGGATCCTCTGTGAGCTATATTACAGATTCACTACCAGGATATCACCATTCTACAAAGAAGTAATAATCGATGTCAAGAGAAGGGTTTGGCAGGGTGATACCATTTCACCGAAACTCTTCAGTGCCACCCTTGAGAACATCATGCGATGACTGGAATGGGAAGAAATGGGAGTGACGATAGATGGTCCACAACTACCCCACCTCTGCTTTGCTGATGACATTGTTCTAATAATACCAAACATTAGCCAAGCGGCAAAAATGCAAAAATCGATGAACAACGGGAGGACAGTGCTACACTGCTACTGTAATTTGCAAATTTATTTATAACTGGGTTTTACGCATACAATATTTCTCAACACCAATCCCACCACATGGGCCAACTTCCCTCTACAAGTCATCACATGCTTCCTCCCAACTCCCCACATGCCACCTTGATAGACACATTTTGAAGTTCTGAACTTGTACTTTGGATTTTAAGTCTCATGATTTCAGAATTGTTGAGTCTGTGTCAAAGTACCATTTTAATCATGGCACGAAAATGTCACATAGAAAATTAAAAGAACGTATTTATTATAGAGAATATAAATGCACACACAGACATATATATGTATATACCCGTGACGTATTTGATATGCCAAAGACAGTAACAAATGTCACAATGGAGCAAATTCATGAACAACGGGAGGACTGTGACTGTGACTGTGACATATTATATATGAGATATCTGTGTATATATGTATAACTTCTCATTCATTTAGGTGCTTTTTTTCCTAGAAATTGCTAGAAAAAAAAGATTTTATTTCTGGATTTATACTAGTAACAAAGAATAAACTGAGAAGACCTCAGCAGATGTTCTAGTTTGACCAATATGTTTTACTTACATACAAATAACACATTATTAAATCTGCTAAGTGATCTTTTTTATTAAGTTATTTCATCTACACATGGTATAAGCACAATAAATATAATTCAGTTAAATGAAAATAGTATCGGTGAATTTTTAGCAAAGATTATGCAAGCAATTATATTATGATCTTTAGATATAAATTAGGTTCTGATGACTCCCTTTACATTTGCAAGAGTACATAATCATATGGAAATATAAGATTGCTTAGAATACAGGCATTGGTCTAAAATTACCCGGTTTGGTTTTGTACACAATTCAGAGTCTTCTATTGCTAGTTCAATTCTAAGCCAAAAATCTACAAATGGAAGAAACAATATTTGTTCGAATTTTGAGAATTTCATGTATTATTTTTAAAACTGGTCATTGAGGACATGGGCAGAAAAATGTACCATTTAGAAAGGATTTAATCTTCAACTATGTTTTAAAGATCCTATATAAACTAGACCTATTGGAGATAGTAACAAATATATTTTATACTATACTTTATAATAGGCTGTACACTATGATAAATTTCTAGAAATCATTTGTTGAAACCAGAGATTCTAAATACACTTACTATGGTATATTTTTTAGTGACAAAGGTGCTATTCCATTTTTATCATATGTCTTTAATACGCATGATACATATTTCTATGCATAGTCTATGCATCCCTTTAAGGATGAATGCTCTCTTAAATGTGTGCTATCTGAGATATATGTATACATATAATGTATATATATACACACAGTGGAACAGGATGTGTTTAGTTCTTTCAAATATAGAAATTAATTTTAGCTTTAAACTTCTTTCTCATTTTTGAATACACCTTTACTATAGGACTGTTTCATTTTATCCCTTGTATTTTGGCTGAAATTTGTTAGGTTTTACTGCCTGCATCATCAGAAGAACATCTTTGTTGCTTTCCAACAAATTAGACATTTTCCATATATAATTCTCTAATTAAAATCAGGAAGTTGTTCATTGCTATGTGTGTGTATGTATATATCTCTATATGTATACATCTATCCTCTTTATATACAATTTCATATAATTACACCTTGTCTGTATCTTCTACTGTGTTCTCTAAATGTATGGTTCTAAAAGTATGAATTATTTATATAATCTATATTTTATGTGGACATACGAATATTTCTGTCTATATTTCTATATATATGGATTAAAAGATACATGGAAAAGAAGTTGATTATTATTTCTATAGAACTTAGAAATCCTATGATCTTTGGTAAGGTGGTGGTAAGAATGATGTAGTTCCAGTGTGAGTTCAAGTACTGATTATTTTTTGAACCAATGACATACATTCCACCCCAAAAGTCAACAGGTTTGGAATGCAATAAATACCATTGTGTATGAAGATTGCATTTAATTTATATAATGCTTTGGTGAGATTATCATTTGGACAATATTAATCCTTCTGATCCATAAGTAGGGCTTGTTTTAATTTCCTTGTATCTTTAAAACTTTTAGCTATGTTTTGTAGTATTCTTTACATAAATTTTTCACTTTTGTTAAGTTTATCCTCAGATACTAGATTTCCTAAGCACAATTGTGAATGGGATTGATTTCTTAAGTTTCTAAGTCTTCTATTTTATTGTTTGCATTGAGAAAGGCCATGGATATTTGCATGTTGACTTCATAGCCTGCCATATTATTGTATAAATCCATTATTTCTAGGAGCTTTTTTACTGTTGGGGTCTCCAGGATTTTCTTAATATTATGTTATCAGAAAATAGTGAGAATTCGACTTCTTTTTCAATATGGATGTGCATAATATTTCTTTCTTGCCTAATTACTATGATCAAGACTTTCAAAACCATATTTAATAATAGTGGAAGGAGTGTAAAATATCAATCATTGATTTTTAAATACAAAAGTAAAGCACTGTTGTATTGACATGGAATAATGCACACCCACCTTATAATAGCCAAGGAATCCAAGGTGGAAAAAAATAGGAGACTTCTTTTCCACAATATACAATCTGTAATAATCAAAACAGTGTGGTATGAACAAGGACATGCTCTTAGAACAATGGAATAGAATTGAGAGCTTACAAATAGGTCTTCAGAAATGCCGATAGTTTATCTTAAGGAAAGGAGCAAAAAATTTAAAATGCAGAAAAGAAATACACATTAATAGATGGGACTGGGAAAACGTGTCTGTCACATACAAAAAAAGAGAAAAGAATGAATTTAACAACATGCACATAATTCAAATAAAATGGTTTAAGGACCTTAATTTAGATCTGAATTCATAGATTATATTGAGGAAAGGTAGAATACTTCATAATATTGAGCCTAAAGACATTTTCAATTATTTAGTGTCATCGTCCAACCAAATAGAAACAAAGAAAGAAATTGGGACTGGATAAATCTAAGAAGTTTTTCCACTGCATATGAAGTGATGGCTAGAAGAAAATAACACCGATAAAGAACCAATATGCACAATGTAATACTATTTGGCTTTAAGAAAAGATAAAATTATGCAATTTGCTACCTAGTGGATGAATCTGGACAGTATTATTCTGAATGAAGTTAGTCAAGGAAAGTAATGGAGTGGAGAGAAAGGATTCCTGAAGGGCAGTGTAACAATGGCGGTGAGTGTAGTGCTAGAGTGTTTTATGCACAAAACTTCACCATTAACAGTTTTGTGATCCATGATGCAATGATGGGAGGGGAGAAGAGGGGAGGGAGAGGAGAGGAGGGTGGATGGAAAGTGGCAAAGGGAAAGAGAGAAGGGAAGGGCATGGTAAGGGAAGGTAGAGAAGAAGAGGGCGAGGGAAGAGAGAAGAGGGGAGTGGAGGTAAGAGAGGAGCTGGAGAGGTAGCACAGTGGATAGGGTACTTGTCTTGCATTATGCCAACCCTGATTCTATCTTTTGCATCCTGTATGGTTTCAGATCATTGTCAAGAATAATTATTGAGGGCAGAGCCAGTAGTTAACCCTGAGCATTGCCAGATGTAGCCCCAAACCAAAACAAAAAGACAGGAAAAGGAAAGAAAAGAAAGGAAAGGAAGATAGGAAACGAAATAACAAATAATTCTTAAGTCTCAAAGTCAGAAAGAGCAATATTTGAGCTTAGTCTGATACTGAGTCTGTTCAGTGATGCAAAAGGGTGTTCCTGCTGTACACTTTTTGTCTGTTCTGGTATTCTATTGGTTGGATGAAAGCCCCGTGTACCTAGAGAGATTTTCTGCACTGTTTTCTGTTTTAAATGTTAATTCTTCCATTGATGCACTAGAATAATGTTCAATCAAATGTAAGGACATCCAATGATTCAGTCACAAAATTAATAATATCACCTTTGTAAACTATGTAACTGAATTCTCTAGATTGGTTTACCACAACTTACCAAGAATGATTGGAATCATTTGGCCAGATAAGTGATGGCAATCTAAGTGAGCATAATCTATGGGTAATGTCACTACTGTCACTTGATGATTCTAATAATTCTAAAAATGTGAGTGCATCAGGATACGCAGGAAAGGTAGCGATTCTATTATTTTTCACTAAATACATGCGCCTCTTAGAACATAATCTGTATTGTTTTGTTACTTATATAAAAATGAATGTGCCAACTATTAATTGAATAAAGAGTTGATTCTTAAATTAACTGAGTGTAAAATTAACTATGAAATAAAAAATCATGGCTACCAAGTTGGCAACACTTTCTTTTATTTAAAATAATCTACCTTTCAGTGTTTTCAGTTAAGTTAATAGACTAGGCTCAGTAACTTAATTTACCTTAATGGTATGATGAATATTCATTTGTTCTCAATATTTCCATTGTAAATTCAATGACTTTAAATATATACTTGCACTTGATGCCCTATTGCTAATTTTCATATGGTGGAATTTATTAGGGTCAAATTAGTGCAAATAAATTATTCACTAGCTGATATATATTTCAAGTTGAAATGTTAGTTATTATTCATATTAAAATTATAAATAATGTTCACAAGTAATCTTATTTCAATAAAGAGTTATTCTTAGTTTCTATATTTAAAACCTTGGTCTGACAAAATGGTAATGAGTGATTTCACAGGCAAAATGAATGTCTTCTATAATGTAACATGGAAATTAATTACCAAAATTATTCACTGATCCATTTTCTTCTGAAGAGTCCATGAATGTTTTCCTAGGTGCCTTATTCATATCAGACAAATTTAATGATTCATATTTTAATTCTGAATTGCTAGTTAATAATTTACTACTTATAAGGCAATCATGTTTCAAAAACATTTACCTTCACTTTAATTTAGTAAAAAAAAATTTAAAACCATATACAAATACATTAACTATATGAAAATACTACAAGAAAAGAAGCTCCTTTATGAGTGCAGTGAATGTAATGGACTCCATGAATATAGTGGAAGAAATGGGATTTAATTTAATTTTATTTTTAATCAAAGGGAAAATTTTTTATTAAATCACTGTGAGATACAGCTACAAAACTTTCATGTTTGAGTTTCAGTTATGCAATGATCGAACACCCATCCCTCCACCAGTACACACTTTTCACCACCAATGTTCCCAGTATACCCCCCTATCCCAACCCTCCCCATGCCTCTACAGTAGACGATTTACCCCATACTCCCTCTCTACTTTTGGGCATGATGGTTTGCAATATAGATACTAGGAGGCTATCACGTTTTGTCCTTTATCTACTTTCAACACACATCCCAAATATCGAACAATCTTTCCAACCATCACTGACTTAGTGATCCCTTCTCTATTCCCGTTGCCTTCTCCCCCAGCTCATAAGACAGGCTTCCAACTATGGAGCAATAAACAGTGAGATTTTAATACTACAATCATTTGTTTACAATTTAGTACACCAATTTCTCAACTAATTTTATGGTAGAGAATAAAAAACTGAGATTATGAGTTATTAAAAAAACTTAATGCTATTAGATATCAATAGTTTTAACTTTATTTAAGAAAATTCCCCTTAAGAGGAAATATTAAATCACAGTCCCTACTGGGTAATTTTTCCTGTCCCGTTATGTAATTATCATCTTTATTTATCAGGGTCACTCTAGAAACATAAAAATATTTGTAAGTGTATATATGCAGAGACCAGGTAGAGAGAGTGTTCATACCAAATGTATTGTATTTCACTTTATTGTGATTCACATATACAGGGTTTGTTGTTGTTATTGTTGTTGGTTGGTTGGTTTTAGTTTTTAAACAAATTTTTACAAAGTTACTACAAAATTCAGTAACTCTGGAGTAACTCTATTGGTTTCATTTTTCCGATAGAATGTGATCACTTTCTATCTGTGTTCAATTTGTTATTTTAATATTTCAGACATTATAACCACAACTATATTATAATCATGTTATCAGGAATTTTAAATAATTTTATTCATTTAATAATAGTTTAATTATTTAATTCAATATTTGATTAAGTGCTTAAATAGTACTATTACAATTGTTTAGATTTCCATTTACCATGATCATGTAAGACAGACAAAATTTAGAGATAAATATTTTATGATTTCCAATTGCTTCATCCAACAACATTTCTGACTCATCCTTGCCCAGAAAGGCACAGAAATGTCTGGGAATAGTCCCAAAGAAACAATATTGAATTTTGTTTAAATGATAGCCCTACAATGTTTCTAAGTGTTCAGTAAGAGGAAAAGTTGGATATGTCTTGATTTTAATGGAGGACATAAAATTATAGAGATCAGTAACGAAGATATGTCAAAAACTGAGGCTAAAAGCAAGTGCTCTCATGTGAAAACAGATTGTGAATGCAAAGTCCTTGGCATAAATTAAAGCTGCAACTAGAATGGTTGCTGACAAATAAAAAAAAGAAAAGAAAGAAATACAGCCTGATTGTTGATATCAAGAACTTTAAGTGGCAGAGCATCAAACTAGCTACAATACTCCCTTAGCCAAAAGAATAATCCAGAGCAAGATCTAAATTTCTTAAATATGATAATGACTGAATAAAATAAGAAAACTAAAGAAAAATTTGAACCTAACCGAGGTTGGTTCTTTAGGTTTCAGGTAGAAAGCTTTTTTATAATATCTTTTTTTAAACTACAAAGAGAAGCAGCCAAAGTACAAGGAGTTGCAGCAATTTAGCCTCAGGATATAGCTAAGATCATTGATACAAGTGACTTCACTAAAAAGAGATTAAAAATATATAGAAAGTTATAGTTTTTAGTAAATTTAATATTTATAAAGTCACGAGCTTTGTATTTCTCAATACAAAGTTAGCTGTATTCTTGCAGTTGAACAGCACACTTTTAGAAGTTGAAGTTTTTGCTGAATTACCCAGAAAATCCCAGAACCCTTTTATACTATTTACTGTTTTAACTCTGTAAATAAATGATTCTTTATAGCATAGCAGTATTGTGAGCCCAGTGTTTATACCTACTCTTCAGAAAAAAAAAAAAAGAGTTCTTTCCAAACATCATTGCTCCTTTGCTGTACACCTAGTTACCCAGGTTTGATGAGATATACAAGGAGACTAAGGTTGCTTATTTTCATGCTTGTGAGTACAAGATACTCAGTAGGATAACATTGGTTTGTCCTTTCTCCCTGGCTATAGGGAGTTTAGATTTATTGGGTTACACCCATCACAGTACTCCTGAGGCACTCCCATTCCTGTGTGTTTATCTTTAACCTCTTCTCTGTGCTCTGTTTCCCCAACTGGTCAATCACCTTTATCCCCAATTTGGACTCTGTTGACTAGTAAGGTCAGAGGACTCTGGATTTGTATTTGTAAGTGAAATTTTGCTTTTCTCTTCTCCTATCCTTTGTATAGTTACTTTAGAGCAGTGTTCTTTCTGTATAGACACAGGAAGACAGTCGATGCTATACCTTTGTAACTTCATTTTGTATTTTCATTTACAAATTAACAAGTTCAGCTTTTGGAATTCTACCGTGCCTTATTAATGAAGTTCTACCTGAATTAGAATTTGAAATATTTTCTTTCTTCATCTCATGTTCAAATATGATGTTATGTTAAAATAACATAAAAATTTTTTGACATGAATAAAAATGTAATAACCAGATATTATATGAAATACACTGTATTTAGAAATGGTGACAATTTTTAGAGTGAGTTTAGTTCAGAAACAAAGAAAAGCTAGTTTTAAATTATTTGTATAGTTTCCCTTTGTCCTTTCTAGATTATTTAAAGAAATTTTTCTTTTTTGTCCCTGCTACAACTGACCAAACACAAGGTTACTAACCATGTTAAGTTTTGAACTGCTTTTACAGTAAAAATTTCATACTCAAATTGCAATCATAAATGTATGCTGTCCAGACTATATACAGATTATTTAGCACAAAGTTAAGAGTAAAGGTTATTTTATAATTAATGGAAACATTTAAAATATAAATCTATCTTTTTCTTGCCTTTAGATAAATTACATAAAACATTCCATCTGAAAGAATTTCAACTTCCTCATATACATGAGGGAACGTATCAGACAAAAACATACATTGCCTACAAACATAACAGTGTTCTAATAGTTTTTAAACTTACTAGTAATCAGAAAAATGCAAAAAAATTTATGCAAATTTTAAACAATGCCACAAGTATCACCTAAAGGAAGAATATTAATATGGGTGAAGAAGGAAAAACAGAAAAATCATTTGAACAGAGAAACTATAATGTTAAGAATTATTAGCTCTGGTAAGGGTTTAGAAATATGATATAATACGAAGTTCAGAGAACTCTAATAAAGTACATCCACTACCTCCGAACCCAGCAGAGTAGACAAGTTGGCAGTGCCTACGAGGATGTGGACCCAGTTTTTATTTGGTACGTATGGACATGATCTCCCAATGGCAGAAAGTCACTATGTTGCCACAGACCATAACTTGCCAGATGTGTATACTTTATAATTTGATGAATTATTTTTCTTTAGTTTACCAAATAGTGTTTGCAGAGAGCTTACTCACAAGAGATAATCTATCTCAAATACACCTTTTTGGGAGTTTCCAGGAGAAGTATTGTACTGTTGTTAAAGACCTCCATAACCTTCAAGAGGTAGATAGAGACTGGAGTAGCTCTAGTTACTGTATGAGAAAGTGTCTGGAAAGTGTGTTTGATGTTGGGAATAATTACTGCATCCCCCCAGTCAGTGCCTTTCTAGCACTCTATATGGACAAAGCTTAAAACTTTGCCAGTCAAGTAATGTAAACATAAAAAAGAGGGTATAATTTAATTAACTCTGCACAAGCTAAAGGGCATTATTTTAAATACAGAAGGCAATAACTCAATAATTTTTATGCTCAAAAGTATCAATTGAGCAAAAAACATGTTCTAAGTTAATAATGTTAGTAATTTTACACTGGTTTAACTATCATGTGTATATAATACAAACATAACATTCAAATTTCCGAGAAGACAGTGATGCATTTAAGGAGAGATTCCAAAAAGCTTCCAGTGAACAAATAATTATGATAATAGAGTATTCTGATTTATATAATTTTTGTAACTGTATGACTATATGCATGTGATATAAAAATATAAATATACAATATTTCAGATAAAGAGTAACTTTGTTAGATTTTTTAAATATTTTAATTTTGCTCTTTTTCACAATAAAGAAGTATATAGTGATACTTTTAACTTTCGCTATTCAAAAGGCATATTTTCTGCTTTTAAATAGTTGAATAGTATTAAATTTAGTTTATACTATCTAATTTTTCTACCATCTATTGATGAGCATTTAGGTTGATTCTAACCCGAGTTCAATTCCTCCGCCCCTCTCGGAGAGCCGGGCAAGCTACTGAGAGAGTATCTCACCCACACAGCAAAACCTGGCAAGCAACCTGTGACGAGTTCGATATTCTAAACACAGTCGCAAGTTTCAGGGTGGAGACGTTACAGGGTCCGCAGGAGCAAATCGAAGAACAACTGGTGGACAGTGCTACAGTGCTGCTTGTTTCCTTACTATTGAAATCGGATCTACATATAAATCACTGAGGTTGAAGCTGGCATCACCTAAATATTTTTTATAAGTTATATTGCTTCAGGTCAATTGTACAACTTTATAATCCATTTTCATTTATTTCTTATATGTATATTTGTTGTACGTACTGACGTATATTAAGTTGTTTTACATATAACTACCCCCAGTGTTTGAGATAACAGTTGTGGAAGAGACTTTCCTTTCTCCATCTTACAGAATTAACCCTTTAGTTCAAATTAAGTACTTTTATATTTGAAAGTTCATTTTAAAGTTTTCCGTTGGTGGCAAGTATGTTTTCCCTAATATATTGCCATTTGGCAACTATACTTCATAGTTTAACATAATATCAGAAATATAAATGGTTACATATTTTCTTTCTTCTCAGGATTTATTGGCTATTAGTGGTTTTTGTGTTTCTGCACAAATTTTGGAACTATTATTTTTCTATTTTCTGGGAAAAGAGTGATATTTCATAAAAACTGCTCTAAAATTCCAAATTACTTTACACAATATGGACGTTTTATCTATTATAATTCCATACACACATATATATTTAAGATGTCTTTTTTTATTTGATTTACTTCTATTTCATTTTAATGTTAGATTATCTATCTCAGAGTAGAATCCTCTACTTGTGTAGTGGAATGAAACACAAATTTGTTATTCTTTTTTGGCATGTTTATTTTTAGTGTGTTTTTTTCTTAAGTTCTCTTTCCTTAAATTTGTTGCTTGTGAATGAAAGTGTAATTAATTTTTGCATATTTATTCTTATCCTACCACTTTGGTATATTCTTTATTATTTTTGTTGGATTTTCCTGTACAATATTTTTAAGGTTTTCTGTGTATGTTATTGAATCTGTACATAAGGATATTTATATTTTTAACAACTTAATATCTTATATGTAATACACATATATACTTTCATTTTCTTAATTATTCAAATTAGGACTTTTAAAACTATGTTCAGGAGTATATGTTTGTTGCTTAGCAAAACATTCTTGTATTATTGTTTTATTTCTGAGATCGGAAGAGACATTTTTACTTTCTCATACTGAGAAACAATAACATATATTAGTTATATTTTTACATATGACTTTTTTAACTTTTTTGTTGAATCACTATGAGATAGACCCTTACAAAGATGTTCATGATAGATTTCAGTCATTCAGTATTCCAACACCCATCCCTCTACAATGTATATTTCTCAGTATCAGTGTCCACAGATTTCCTCCCATAACCTCACTCCCCATCCTCTGCCTGCCTCTACAGCAGGTGATTTTCCTCTATCTTTGTCTCTCTCTGTCTTTCTCTCTGTCTTTCTCTCTCTGTCTCTCTCTCTCTTTCTCTCCTCTCTCTTTTCTCCTCTCTCCTCTCTCCTCTCTCGCTCTCCCCAACCACAAACCCCCATTTTGGGCATTGTAGTTTGCAACATTAATACTGAAAGGTTATTAATAATATCCTTATCCTACTTTTAACCCTCAGATCTTGTCCAGTGTGATCATTCCCTGTTATTATTGTCATACCATTCTCTTCTTATCTTGCCTACCATCAACCCCACATATACTTGTGGTTAGTTCCAGCCATTGACCAGTCCTCCTAGCCCCTGTTTTGATAGCCATGGATATTAGTATTCTAATATATCTAGATATCTAATTAGAAGACTAATGTATCTACATCTAGATATCTATATATATCACAAATGGATGCAGTCATTTCAAGAAACAATAACATATATTAGTAATCTTATTGTTTCTGTCCCTCTCTCCTTTTGACTAATTTCACTCAGCATGATACACTCCATGTCCATCCATATATAAGCAAATTTAATTATTTCATTTTTTCATAACAGCTACATAGTATTCCATTGTGCAGATATTCCCTAGCTTCTTTATTCCTTCATCTGTTCTTAGGCAGTCAAGTTGTTTCCAAATTCTAGCTGTGGTGAGTCGTGCTGCAATGAGCATAGGAGTGCAGATGGTGCATCTGTTGTGTGTATTGTGGCCCACAGGGTATATTCCCAGAATTGGTATTTTTGGATCAAATGAGAGTTCAATTTATAGGTTTTTGAAAAACGTCCATATTGTTTCCCAAAAAGACTGGACCAGTGGGCATTCCCACCAACAATGGAGAGTTCCTTTTGTCCCCACATCCAGGCCAGCACTGGCTGCTTTTGTTCTTTTAGATGTGTGCCATCTCACACCTCTAAGGTGTGAGATGCTATCTCATTGTTGTTTTGATCTGCATTTCCAGGATAATTACTGATGAAGAGCTTTTTTTCATGTGCCTTTTGGCTATTTGAACCTCTTGAGAAAGTTTCTGTTTATTTCATTGCCCCATTTTCTGATGGGATTGATGATTTTTTTCTTATAGAGTTCAACCAATGCCTTGTATTTCTTTGACACTATACATATTATTATAACCCCTTATCAGAAGGGTTTTGGGTGAATATCCTTTCCCATTCTGTAGGCAATCTTTGTATCCTGGTCACTGTTTCTTTTGAGGTGCAAAGGCTTATTAGTCCCATTTGTTTATCTTTGCTTCCACTTCCTTGGTCAGTGATGTTTCATCTTTGAAGCTTCAATATATCTTGAGCTTCAATATATCTTCAATATATCTTCAATGTAGCTTCAATATAGCTTCAATATATCTTGAGCTTCAATATCATGGACAGTTTTGCCAACCTTTCTTTAATGTACCTTATAGATTCTTGTCTAAATCTAGTAGCTAATCCATTTTGATCTGAATTTTGTTACTGGTGTTAGAGGTCTGAGCCCATTTTTTGCATATAGCTGTACTGTTTTGCCAGCACCAATTGTTAAAGAAGTTTTGCTTGCTCCAATTCATATTTTTTGCTTCTTTGTCAAAGATTAAATGATCATATATTTGATGGTATGTGTAAGGATATTCAACTCTATTTCATTGGTCTCTGGATCTGTTATTATTCCATTATCATGCTACTTTAATTATTACCCCTTTTTAGTACAGATTAAAGTTGAGGAGGATGATGTCTCCCATTTTTCTCCTCCCTAGATTGCTATAGTTATTCACAGGGGCTTATAGATCTATATAAATTTCAGGAGTATTTGATCAATTTCTTTCAAAAATGTGATGGGTAGCCTTATAAGGATCATATTAAATATTTATAATACTTTGGGGAGTATTGCCATTTTGATAATGTTATTTCTTCCAATCCATGAGCAGGAAGATGTGTTTCTGTCTCCTCACGTCCTCTTATTTCTTGAAGTATCATTTTGTAGTTTTCCTTCTTCAGGTCCTTTACCTCCTTAGTTAAGCTGATTCTGAGATACTTGATTTTCTGAGGCACCATTGCGAATGGTTTTTAATATAATTCTCTTCTTTCATTGTTTGCATATAGGAAAGCCATGGACTTTTGAGTATTTATTTTTTAGCCTATTACTTTGCTATATAAGTCTATTGTTTTTAGGAGCTTCTTGGTAGAGGTTTTAGGGTTCTCTAATTATAGTTTCATGTCATTTGCAAATAGTGAGAACTTGATTTCTTCCTTTCTTCTTTGTATGACCTTAATATTTTTTTACCTTGCTGCATACAGTAATGTATATCTATCTGTAGTATTCATCATTCGTATTACGATATATCTTGGAGACTTTTTAATAGGGTCTTTTTTAGCTGGTACCTTTCGAGGTTCTTGGATCTGGATGCCTGCATTCTTCAGCTCTGAGAACTTCTCAGAAATGAGATCTTTAACTGATACTACTTCACCAGGGTTCCTTCCTTGCCCTTCTGGTACTCTGATGATTCTTATGTTGTTCCTCTTGAATTCATACTCTAGATCTATAATTCACGCACGAGCTAATTTGAGGTTGTTTTTCATTCTCTTTTGTTGGCTGTATGCTTTCAAAGCTCATCTTCAAGCTCACTGAACCTCTGTTCAGGTGCTGTCATTCTACTGTTGAGGGCACTCACAGGATTTTTAATTTCATCTACCAAATTATATATTAATGACACTTCTGTTTGTAGCTTTCTTATATGTGTTTTCATTTCTTCCTATATTTTATTGGCTTCCTGTTCTACTATTTCTTTCACAACCTCCTTTAATTTACTCAATGTCTATTCCTCCATTTCAATGAGCTCATTGAACATCCTCAACATTTAATCTCTGAATTCTTTTTTTTAAAATTTTTATTAGTGAAACACCATGAGGTACAGTTGTAGACTTAAAAATTCTGGTGCTTGGGTTTCAGTTATACAATGATCAAGTACCCATCCCTCCACCAGTGCTGATTCTCCACCACCACTAATCCCAGTATCCCTCCCACCCCACATCCCCCCATCCCTCACTGCCTCTCTGGCAGGGCATTACCTTTTGTACTCTCTCTCCTGTTGGGTATTGTGGTTTGCAAAAGAGGCACTGAGTGGCAATCATGTTCCATCTATAGTCTACTTTCAGCTGCATCTCCCATGCTGGGAGGATCCTCCCAACATCCTTTATTTGGTGCTCCCTTTTTTATCTTAGCTGCTCCCTCCCCCAGCTTGTGCGGCTGCTTCCAAGACATGGAATAAACCTCCTGGTACATATCTTGTCTATTCTTGGGTGTTAGTCTCCGATTTTGTTACTTTATGTTCCCCAGATGAATGAAATCTTTCTATGTCTGTCCCTCAATTTATGAGTCATTTCGCTTAGCATGATAGTTTCCATGTAGTACCAACTGTATGTATATTTAATGAATTCATCCTTTCTAACAGCTACATAATACTCCATTGTGTAGATGTACCAAATTTTCTTTAACCAGAGATCTGTTCTGGGGCACTAAGGTTTTTCCATATTCTGGCTATTGTAAACAGTACTGCAATGAACAAACAAGTGCAGATGTCACTTCAACTACACTTTTTTGCCTCTCTGGTACATATTCCCAGGAGTGGTATTCCTGGGTCAAATGGGAGCTCAATTTCTAATTTTTTGAGAATGGTCCATATTGTTGTCCAAAAGGGCTGAACCAGTCGACATCCCCACCAGTAGTGAAGGAGGGTCCTTTTCTTGCCAACATCCACGCCAGTACCGATTCCTTTTGTTCTTGTGGATGTGGGCCAGTCTCTGTGGTGTGAAATGATATCTCGTTGTTGTTTCGATCTGCATCTCCCTGATGATTAATGATTTAGAGCATTTTCTCATGTGTCTTTTAGCCATTCAGATTTCTTCTTTGAGAAATTTTCTGTTCATTTTAACTAGTACTTTGTATATCCTTGATATGAACCCCTTGTCGGATGTGTATTCAGCGAAAATCATTTCCCATTCTGTAGACTGTCTTTGTATTTTCGTCACTGTTTTTTTTCTTTTTTTTCGCTTTTTGGGTCACACCTGGTGATGCATAGGGGTTACTCCTGGCTCTGCACTCAGGAATTACCCCTGCCGGTGCTCAGGGGACCATATGGGATGCTGGGAATTGAACGCGGGTCGGCTGCGTGCAAGGCAAACGCCCTACCCGCTGTGCTATCACTCCAGCCCAGGTCACTGTTTTTTTTGAGGTGCAGGAGCTTCTTAGTTTATGATAGTCCCATTTGTCTATCTCTGCTTTCACTTGCTTGGCCAGTGGTGTGACATATTTGAAGATACCATTAGCTTCAATGTCATAAAGGGTTTTGCCAACTTTGTCTTCAATGTACCTTATGGATTCGAGTCTGTTGTTGAGGTCTTTAATCCATTTTGATCCTACTTTTGTACCTGGTGTTAGACAGAGATCTGAGCCCACTTTATTATGTAGCCATCCAGTTTTGCCAGCACATTTCCTTTCCTTTCTCCACTTCACATTTCTTACCCCCTTATCAAAGATTAGATGATCATATGCTTGGGAGGAGATGTCAGTATATTCAAACCTGTTCGATTGGTCTGCATCTATGCCTTTATTCCAATACCATGCTGTTTTAATTATTACTGCTTTGTAGTAGAGTTTGAAGTTAGGGAGGTTCATTCTGCACATTTTCTTTTCCCAAGAATTTCTTTAGGTATTCGTGGAGGCTTATTGTCCCATATGAATTTCAGGAGTGTTTGCTCCATTTTTTTGAAAAATGTCATGGGTATCATAATGGGAATCACATTGAATTTGTACAGTGCTTTGGGAAGTATTGCCATTTTGACACTGTTAATTCTCCATATCCATGAGCATGAGATATTTTTCCATTTTCTCATGTCCTCTTTTGTTTCCTTAAGTAGAGTTTTGTAGTTTTCTTTTTACAGGTCTGTTACTTCCTTAGTTAAGCTAATTCCTAGGTAGCTGATTTTCTGAGCACAATTTTGAATGGGATTGTTTTATTCATGTCACTTTCTTCTCTCTCACTATTTGCGTATAGGAAAGCCATGGAATTTTGAGTATTGATTTTATAGCCTGCAACTTTACTAATTGTTTCTAAGAGTTTCTTGGTAGAGGTTTTACGGTTCTCTAAGTAAAGTATCATATCATCTGTGAATAGTGAGAGCTTGATTTCTTCCTTTCCTACCTGAATGCCCTTAATTTCTTTTTCTTATCTAATCGCTATTGCAAGTACTATATTGAACAGCAGTGGAGAGAGTGGTCATCCTTGTCTCGTTCCTGATCTTAGGGGGAAGGCTCTAAGTTTTTCCCCATTGAGTATGGTGCTTGCTGTAGTTTGTCGTAGATGGCTTTAACTATATTGAGGAAAGTCCCCTCTATCCCCATTTTGGCAAGGGTTTTCATCATAAACAGGTGCTGGATTTTGTCAAATGCTTTCTATGCATGTATTGATATGATTATATGATTTTTATATTTTCTTTTGTTGATATGATGAATTATGTTGATTTATTCCCGAATGTTAATTTGGGAATTAACATTCTTTTTTGGGGGTGGGATGTAAAGCCCTGTATAGGTCTATAAGCCCTTTTTCTTCTATTTCTTCTTTCAAAGTCAATGTTTCCTTGCTGAGTTTTGTTCTTATTGATCTATACAGAGGTGGTGGTGATGTTGAAGTCTCCATCTACTATTGTGTTGCTAGCAATGTCCTCCTTAAAATCTATTAGCAGTTTTTTAAAAATATTTAACTGTTCCCTCATTAGGTGTGTATACATATAAGAGTGTGATTTCTTCCTGTGTAGGTATCTCTTGATGAAAAGAAAATAGTTTTCACTGTTCATTATAATCTTTTTCAACCTGAAATTAGTGTTTTCAGATACTTGTATAGCCAAACCAGCTTTTTTGAGGGAACTGTTTGCTTGAAGGATTGTTTTCCATCCTTTAACTTTGAGTCTGTGTTTGCTCTGACTATTGAGATGAATTTTCTGTAGGCAGCAGAATATTGAGTTCTGTCTCTGAATCCATTTTGCCACTCTGTGTCTCTTAATTGGTGAATTTAGACCGTTGACATTGAGAGAAATTATTGTTATGGGGTTTTGTGTCATCTTTTTGTAAAGGTCTGTTGTGCTTGTAGGGTTTTTCTGGTCTTATAGTACCCACTTTCGCCCTTCTTTTAGGTTTGGTTTTGAGTCTATGAAGTTCCTGAGCTGCTGTTTATCTAGGAAATAGTGTACCCTTCCTTCGAGTTTGATTGAGAGTTTTGCTGGATAGAGTATTCTTGGTGAATCATTCATTTCAGTGAGTTTTTTGACTAAATCCCACCATTGCCTTCGGGCTTGGAGGGTTTTCTCTGATAGGTCTGCTGTGAATCTAAGGGGTGCTCCTTTGTATCTGATTTCCTTCTTTGACCTCGCTGCTGCTTGCAGTATTATGTTTCTATCAGCAGCATTGATCATTCTAACTATGATATGTCTCAGAATGTTTTTCTTTGGGTCTCTTTTAGCTGGTACCCTTCAGGCTCCTTGAATTGAATGGCTGCATTGTCAAGCTCTGGGTATTTTTCAGCAAAGATTTGTTAAACCATGGCTTTTTCATTGGGATTGTTTTCCTGAGCTTGTGGTACTCCAATGATTCTAATGTTGTTCCTCTTGGAATCATCTCCTAGGACTCTGATTCGCTCTAGAGCTATTTGAAATAACTTGCCATTGTTGTTGCCTGGTGGCTTGGTGCAGCAGATCTCTAGCTCACTAGTTATGTCTTCAGCTGTGGTCATTCTATTGTTGAGGACACAGAACTGAGTTTTTTATTTCATCTACAGAATCTTTTATTCGTGACATTTCTGCTCTCATTTCTTCCCGTAATTTCTTGATTGTTTCTGTGATGTTACTGGATATCTGTCTGACTGTTTCATTGAGTTCATTGAACATCTTCATACCTTCATATTGAATTCTATCTCAAAGAGGTCCTTTAGGTGAGTAGCACCTATTGAGGCTTCTGGACTCTTTTCATTGTTGCCCCCATGTGGTGGGGATTTGCAATGTTTCTTCATGTTGGTGTGTAGGTATGGGGACTGTGATATTACACTAGATTTTGGGGGGTATGACTAAACGACCTGTGGCTGTGTGAGTGGCTGCCTGCCTAAAATTAGGCCATGTTCACTTATACCGAAGGCACACCTACTTCTGAAGAGGCCATGCCCCCACGGGAACCTCGTGATGGGTGGGTAAAGGCTGGGTGGAGAAGAAGATGGGCAGAAGATTGGGGACGAAGAGGAAGAGACAGAGGCTCAGAGTTACTTTTGTCTCAAGGTCCTAGAGGACGCTTGGGGTGCTTGCACGGAGAAAGCCATGTCCTGGCTTCGAATACTGGCGAATAAACTGACCTGGGTGGGGAAGAAGACCAGCACAGCATTGGGCACAAGAGGAAGAGGCAGAGACTCAGGGCTATTTTTGTCCCAAGGTCCTAGAGTACTCCTGGGGCATTTGCAAGGAGAAATCCAAGTTCCAGGTTCAAATACTGGCGAACAAACTGACCTGGGATGGGAAAAAGACCAGCACAGTGTTGGGGACAAAGAGCTCATCTCTGATTTCTTTATGAGAGATTGTATTTGTGGGTAATCCCTGTTGAAGCTTCAGGGCTTTTTTCTCCATCCACTCCTCAAAGTGGGATTTGTGCTATTTCCCCATATTGGTGTAGTAATATGGAGGTGGGTCCCTCCAGTTTACTATCAGTGTCCTCCTCTCTCTATGAGGGAGGATTTTAGATGTGTTCAGTCAATGGTGGTCTCTTTATTCCCCTTCAAGAATACTAACTTCCTCTTTGATGCTCCGTGTGACTTATGTGGGGCCTCCAGTTCTGCTTCAGGGAATGTGTTCTTTTACACTAGGCTTGCTCTGATTCCTTTGTTCACCATTTTTAATTGAATCACTGTGATACAGTTACAAAGCTCTCATGTTTGAGTATCAGTTATACAATGATCTAACACCCATCCTTCCACCAGTGCATATTTTCCACCACCAATATCCCCAGTATCATCCACCCATTCCAACCTCCCCCTCCCAATGCCTTTATGACAGAAAATTTCCCCCATACTATCTCTCTATTTCGGGGTATTATGGTATGCAATATAGATACTGAGGGGCTATCATGTTTTGTCTTTTATCTACTTTCAGCGTACATCTCCCATCCAGAATGATCCGCCCAACTATCATTGACTTAATGATCCCCATCTAGTCCAACTGCCTTCTCCCCCAGCTCATGAAGCATCTTCCAATACGAATATTTCTCAATGGTCTTTGTCTCTACTGTCCTGAGATGTCAGTCTCATATAATCTTACTTTATATTCCACAAACGAGTGCAGTCATTCTATGTCTGTTCCTCTTTTTCTGACTCATTTCACTTAATATGATACTCTCCATGACCATCCACTTATAAGCAAATTTCATTAGTTCATCTTTCCTAACAGCTGCATAGTACTCCATTGTGTAGATTTACCAAGGTTTCTTTAACCAGTAGTCTGTTCTTGAGCATTCCTTTGTTTGTTTTTTCCCAGATTTTGGCTATTGAGTGTTCACCATCATTTTGGTGAGTTTTTGGAGTATTTTGATTGGTTATGTTAATGAACTATTGACCTAATGTGGTTGGGATAGCCAGGCTGTTTACTGTTTAGGCAACTGGGGTTGAGATATGAGTCCAAAGTTCTATGAAAGGGGAAATTAATTGTGGCTGCATGAGCAGCCAGTTCCCCAGAAGACATGCACCCCACTGCCACTGTACCTATGGAGGAAGGGCCCTATTTTACTGCTATGCCTGAGTTAGAGTTTTAATTCTGTCACACTTCTAAAACTGCAGGAGTCCCTTCTTTCATAGGTGCTCATATGGGCACCTTAGCTGAGGAGGGGTCTTCTAGTACACTGTGGCTGCTTTCTCAGAGTCTCATATTATCTTAATTGTCAGATCATATAGTGAGAATATTAGTCCAATTTATTGAGTTTATATCATATATGGGAGCTGAATTTCCTCAAATGTTTCCTCAGCATCTATAGATATGATCCTGTGAGTTTTATCTTTGTCGACAGGTACATAACATTATTTTCACATGTTAAACCTCTTGCATTTCTAGAATAAATCCCAGCTGAATTGATTGTGTTTCTATTGATATATTGGATAACAATAATAAAATTTTTGAGAAAAATAACACTTTAGTAATTCTTGCACCTTTATTCTCCAGAGATCTGTCATTGTCACTGTCCTCCGTTGTTCATTGATTTGCTGATATCCATCAATAATTATATTTTTTGTATTTTCCTTGCCTAGTTTTATATCAAAGTAGTGAATATATAAAATGTGTTTGGAAGCATTCACCCCCAATCCAAGCCTTTCTTCAAATTTTATAAGAAACTTGGACTAATAAGCATTAAATCTTTAAAAAGTTGGTAGAATTTACTGCTATATATTTGTTATTTTTTATGTGCTTGCAATTGATCTGTTAGGGCTAATGATTTCTGAGTTAGTTTTTGAAATGATGAAAATTTGTTTATTTTTTTCTAGATTGTCTAATATTATTGCATCCAGAGTCCATAGTAATTGAAGATCTATTACATTTCTGTTATTTTGTTATATTTTTACTTCTTTTGTTTCTTATTCTTTTAAATACAGTTATAACATTTTTTCATTTTATTAATTTGTCTTTTATGAAGTTTATTAATCTGTATTATTATTAGAGATTAATAATCTTTAGTAAATGAAGATAATTATTAACTTTCTGCCACTCTGGGCTTATCTTTTAGGTTTCTATATCTTTTCACTCCAATTTTTATTATTTTGTTCATTTTACTGTTTTGATTTTTGCTTTTTGCTTTTTCTTTTTTTTAGGCCCATTTAAAATTTTTAATTTAATTAATTTATTTGAGATTCCATTATTGAATCATTGTCAGATAGATCTTTTATTTTAATTTTTTTATTAGTGAAACATCATGAGGTACAGTTATAGACTTGTAAATTTTTGTGCTTGGGTTTCACTTATACAATGATCAAGTACCCATCCCTCCACCAGTGCCCGTCAAACATCACCACGGGTCCCAGCATCCCCCCCACCCCCCATCCCCCCGTCCCATCCTGCCTCTGTGGTAGGGTATTCCCCCTTGTTCTCTCTCTCTTCTTTTGGGTACTGTGTTTTGCAAGAGAGGCATTGAGTGGCAATCATGTTTGGTCTATAGACTACTTTTAGCATGCTTCTCCCATCCTGGAAGGGTCCTCACAACACCCTTTATTTGGTGCTCTCTTCTCTATCTGAGCTTCCTCCTAGAACGTGTGGCTGGCCTTCAAGTCATGGAGCAAAATTCCTGGTACTAATCTCAGACATTCCTGGGTTTTAGACTCCCTTTTTGTTGCTTTATGTTCCCCAGATGAATGCAATCTTTCTGTGTCTATCCCACTCTTTCTGACTCATTTCACTTAACATGATACTTTCCATGTAGTACCACTTGTATGTAAATTTCATAACTTCATCTTTTCTAACAGCTACATAGTACTCCATTGTGTAAATGTACCAAACTTTCTTTAACCAGTCATCTGTTCTCGGGCACTCAGGTTTTTTCCAGATTCTGGCTATTGTAAAGAGTGCTGCAATGAACAAACAATTGCAGATGTCACTTCGACTATACCTTTTTGCCTCTCTGGGATATATTCCCAGGAGTGTTCTAGCTGGGTCAAATGGGAGATCAAATTCTAATTTTTTGAGAATCGTCCATACTCTTTTCCAAAAGCGTTGGACCAGCCGGCATTCCCACCAGCAGTGAAGGAGGGTCCCTGTCTCGCCACATCCGCGCCAGCATTGGTTGCTTTTGTTCTTGTCGATGTGGGCCAGTCTCTGTGGTGTGAAATGATATCTCATTGTGGTTTTGATCTGCATCTCTCTGATGATTAGTGATGTAGAGCATTTTCTCATGTGCCTTTTTGCCATTCGGATTTCTTCTTTGCGAAAGTTTCTGTTCATTTCCTTGCCCCAATTTTTTATGGGGTTGGGTGGAGCAAACACTCCTGAAATTTATATGGAACAATAATCTGCCACAAATAGCTAAAGCAATTCTTGGGAAAAAGAAAATGGGAGGAACCAACCTCCTTAACTTCAAACTCTACTACAAGGCAGTACTGATTAAAACAGCATGGTACTGAAACAAAGGCAGAGCTGCAGACCAATGGAACAGAGTTGAATATACTGACATTTCCTCCCAAACATATAATCATCTAATCTTTGATAAGGGGTCAAGAAAAGTGAAATGGAGCAGGGAAAGCCTCTTTAATAAACTGTGCTGGCAAAACTGGATGGCTACATGCAAAAAAGTGGGCTCAGATCTCTGCCTAACGCCATGCACAAAAGTAAAATCGAAATGGATTTATGACCTCAACATCAGACTGGAATCCATAATGTTTATTGAAGACAAAGTTGGCAAAACTCTCTATGATATTGAAGCTAATGGTATCTTCAAAGATGTCACACCACTGGCCGAGCAAGTGAAAACAGAGATAGACAAATGGGACTATCTTAAACTAAGAAGCTTCTGCACCTCAAATGAAACAGTGACCAAAATACAAAGACAGCCTACAGAATGGGAAAGGATATTTACCAAATACACATCCAACAAGTGGTTGATATCAAGGATATACAAGTTACTGTCAGATAGATCTTTACTAAGCTGCTCAAAACTATATTCCATCCACACTGTGGCCTAACACTCATCATTCCAACGGTGTACATTTCCCAGCACCCATGTCCAACAGTGTCCCCAGGTTCCCCTCTCATAATTTTCCTCCACCTGTCAGCCTGCCTTGATAGTAGGCATTTTTCTTCTCTCTTTATCTTTCTCTTTCTCGCTTTCTTTCTTTCTCTCTCTCTCTCTCTCTCTCTCTCTCTCTCTCTCTCTCTCTCTCTCTCTCTCTCTCTCTCACTCTCTCTCTCTCTCTTTCCATTTTTGCATTGTGGTACAGATACTGAAAGGTTATCTGGTATATCCCTTTATCTACTTTTAACATGCCAATCTTTTCCAATGTGATCATTTCCAGTTATGATTGTCATCTTGGTCCCTTTAAATACAAGGTTCTAAGCCCTTTAAATATAAGGTAAACATTTCTTTATTCATATGAATTGAGGCTGCTATTATCTTCCTTCTTAATATGACTCCTGCAGCATTCCATAGAATGTAATCTCTTCACTTAAATTAGTACACATATTTATTTTAAATTACATGTATACTGGTTTAATTTTTTTCAGTGAAGCAAAGTATTTTCATTTAAATAAATGTATTTAGATAAATACAAAGGAAGAGAAGTTGAATGAGAGAGGTATGTGCTCAAGAGAGAACATGGTCTTCTCCAAAGAGTATAAACCTCTTTTGATTTTTTTTCCTTATGCGGTAGCTATCCATCTGGTTTGTTTTATAACATTTTTGTTCACTTATTTGTTTGTATAGATCCTTTACACTGCTTGTGGACCCATGGTCCACTGTTAATAACAGTTTGCAGTGCAATGAGCTTGGCAGTTCATTAACCAGAGGTCTTCTAAACTACACTTTTCTGAGGGTCTTATTGAACTCGGATTCTTGCACATATAAGGAATAAATTTTGCCTATTTGACCAATCTCCCCACCCATTAAGTGTATTGTTTTGTTTCTACATTTTTGAGCATTTCCAGTTTTATTTTTGTAATAGTTTTTAGTTCAATATGGTAACACACATACATACATTTCTTTTTCCTTCTGGACATTATGACTTGCAACACAGGTACTGTCAAGTTATTATATACATATATATATATATATATATATATATATATATACATATATCTTTACCCACTCTCAGCACTCAATTCTTGTCCAAAGTGGTCATTTCCAAACTATCATTGTCATAGTAGTTTTATGTTAACCATATTCTTATCTGCACTTCTATAAGAAACAAATTAGAAACAAATATTACATTTTATATTATTTTAGTTCTTTCATTGCTATCTACAGTTCATTTAAATTCATTCTAATCTAGTAGGTTTCAAATATTCACTACATAAATATGGTATGTTTCTTAGCTACATTTTGGGTACCTTATTTTTCTAGCCAATGTCTAGATAACTCAAAACAGATACAATGCAGTGGAGACAAAGATAATTAAATGGATAATTTAAAAAATTCACTAAAAAAATCACTAAAATTTGGAGGAGTGACTATATGACACCATACTATTGTCATTGTGAATAGAAACAATCACATAAATATATGACAAGGAGAATTTGATCACATTAATTTATCTAGACCTCATGATACCCAAGACAATAAAATGATGGTGCACCAAATGTTTTTAAGAACTACCCTCTGGGAGATACTGGTGTTCTGCTGTGTAGTTAGAACAAGTGTGACAGTTCTTCATTCCCTCTAATGCTAATATAAAGGGTTACTGTTGGCCTTTAGAATATTTCTTAATTAAGTCACTGTCCCTGAGCCTATAGATATGATAATAACAGGTTGTAGAAATATTGACTTATATATCTATTTTCTCTTACTTTATCCTGGAGGTAACATCTAATTAAGAAACTTAGGAAACGTTTTTATTGGTTACTGTCTTAAGGAACCCCAAGGCATAAACTGTTGGCTATAAGGGCTAGAATATGTAACAATTCCTTGTGGCACCACAGATGTCTGGGATCTAAACAAAAGAATAATGTCTGTGGGAGAAGTTACTCATGACCCATAATGAAGAAGAGAAAAATGACAAAGATTAAGTCCAGCAGCCCAACTTCTTGGCCATCTCTGTGATTTGCTGCATTTGTGACAAGTCAAAATCCTAGGTACAGAGAAATCTTCTGAACAAGAAAATAAAATTTCTTTCACTTAAGAAATGGGGATGTTTCTGTTTGTAGCTGGTGCAGTGTTCTTGGGTGGTACATTCAGGAACTGTTTCTTAGTTTGATTCCTGAACTTACAGATGCGAATTCCTATCCTTTATAGTCAGGTGATCAGGGACAGTCCCTCAGCGGCTTCTGCAAAAACTGGGGCACTGAGATATTAAAATATAGGCTCCAGAGTCATGTGAAAGTTTCCTTTGTTGAGATATTGACACCCAGGAGAACAGCAGTGAGACAGTAAAAAAATAGCATCTTGCTTTCTTTGTACCAGGATAGCAATCCAGTACTCCAATGATGCATGTTAAACTAGAAGCCTAAACCTCATGCATTACTTGAAGGTAATCACATGAGTTTCTTTCATGTAAAGTATGGAAACTGTTCAATAGGCAACTTCTAAACTGTTCTTATTGTGTTCGATCTGTGTAAAGAATGAACCCTTTAGCAGTACATTTTTAGTTTGTATAGTCCTGTGCATCCCATGGACTTAAGCTCTGCTGCCCCATTGATTTTCAGATCTTGATCTCCGCAAGGCTCCTATTGCAGATGCAGGTCTTAAAGCATCAAGGTTTGGTATTGGGTACAAACCATTTGTTTCTCTGAAAAATACCCCAATTCTGAATTCTTTCCTGCTTCAGGCTGCAATTCACAGAGGATTATTGAAAGATTATGTCATAATGGCCAGTAGTAGGAGTTTTCTCAATATTGAGCCATTAAACAACCAACATATCTAGAAGAAACAACAATATATTACTTAGCAGTCTTCCATAGTTGCAAAATCTGGTTAAATACGGCCCTCCAGTTTTTTAAAAAAAAGTGTTTCTTCAGCAGCATAATGAATACAACATGAAGATTTTCAAGAAACAACTATACAGCAAAGAACCTGTGGTGTATACGGCACAGACTGGTTAAAGCTACCCACAATATACTTTCCTCAGGAGCTGAAAGATTGTCCCTGCTGCCAACCCAATGATGAGGAGCCTAGTGGCAAGTTACTGACTCCTCAGGTCATTGAAATTATTCATATGTCATATGAAGTCAAAGACATTGAGGTAATACTAACAGATCCAATGACTGGAAAGACAGACTGAAAAATAAATCATCAAGAAAATAAAAATCAATCAATTTTCCAGTTATACAAGTAAAGAAAATTTTTAAAAGATTGAAGGCCTTCATGAAGATAAGTCATTGTCATAATGTTCTGTCGAAAAAAATAGGTGTTCTGTGGCTGGTGCGATAGCACAGCGGGTAGGGCATTTCCCTTGCACATGGCCTACCTGGCTTAGATCCCCGGCATCTTATATGGCCTCCCAACCACCGCCAGGAGTAATTCCTGAATGTAGAGCCAGGAATAATCCCTGAGCATCGATGAGTGTGACCCAAAAAGCAAAAAAAGAAAAAAAAGTGTTATTCTGAGAAAAACAGCTGGCACTACATAAAGAGGAAAAATATAAATATGAAGTGCTTCCAAGAAAGTTTTCCATTCCAAGGAGAACCATAAATATGTGTCATTACTCTGATAATTAGTAAACCAACAATGTTTGTTTACATTGTAAAGAACAGAAGCACCATATTGTGAAAACTATGGGGTGGGGAGGTGATGTCTTGTCCTAGCTTACTATACCAACATCAATGTTATTTTCTCACTTGGATAAACGTATAGGAGGCATTCATCTACATTAGAAGCTTTTCAGAGGAAGTTGCTTCATATCTAACTGAAGACTTGGTACATATCTCAATGCAACAATTTTTTATTCATTTTTCACTTGGACAATTGGGTCATTTTCATTTTGTCTATTATCAATGTATATCAGTATTTTAAATGTTCATACAGTAGTTTGCATGAAAATATAATTTTAAATTTTCTAGCTTATTTTTACACATGGAACTGCTAAAACATATGGTAACTCTGCATAGCTAGCTGAGAAACAACCAAATTGTTTGTCACATTTTTTGTATCATTTTATATTCCCTCCAGCAGTGTATGAGGGTTTCTATCTTTTGGTTGCTTAAGAAGAATTCTATTTTTTAAATAACTACCCTAGTATGTGTGCAGTATCTTGATATAGCTTTAATTTGCATTTTCTCATTAATAATATTGAATATCTTTCCATGTGTTTATCATCACCTCTATGTCTTTGTTGGAGAAATGACTATTCAAATATCTTTGCTCAGAATTCCAGTAAATGTCATATGTGTAATTCCATTCATAAATATATGAGTCCAGCAAGTGAAGAATGGATAAACAAAATATGGCATACCTACATAATGGAACATTACTCAATTAAATAGATGAATCTGAAAATAAGCAGTAAAAGGGAAATAATTCAGGCACAAAATGGCATATCATGTATAATTCCATTTGCATGAAATATCCAAATCATAGAAATCCAGGGAGACAGAAAGCAGATTAGTGATTGCCAGAAAATTTGAAGGGCAGGGTATTCATAGAAATAACCAATAGGTACAGTATAAATGCTGTCTGAATTTGGATGTGTTTATAACTGTATAATATTGTGAATATATGAATATACACATACACCCACTATAAGGTTATATAAATTATTTATCATATAATGTATATGAATATTATTATATTTACATCTTTAATTTGAATGACAAAATGCAAAAAGGAAATAAATAAAAACAGAAACACATACCCCTGGCTGTCTCTTTATTGATACTTTAAATGTTTGCTTACTAGTACAGTGCCTGTCTTGCATAGTGAGGCACACCTTTATCTTTCAGTATTGTTCTAAATTATGAAGTACAATCTTTAGCACTGACTCATATGATATTGCAAGTGGTATAATGCAACCAAGTGTGTGAGTAGTTCAACAAAAAGTGTATGACCCATTGCACCACAAAATGTATATAATGCCAGGGCCAAAGAAATATATTAATACGGTTGAATGCAGACTTTATCTCTTGGGGTTGGCCCTAAGACAAGTGTGTCTACACTTGGAGTGTAGAGGCCTGGCATTGCAAGTACCTCTGATCACTGGTAGTGATCTCAGGGTACTTCTGGGAATGACCCTATGACAAAACAAAATAAAATGAAATAAAACTTAAAATTAGTGTTTGTCCCCCAGATATTCCTGAAAGTATGACCACCTAATATGAAACATAAAAAATCATATATTTTAAAAAGACAAAAATACATTTTCTTTCAATTCAGGTTAAAAAATGTGTTTTAGTGTTGATCTCACAGTATATCTTATCTGGCATTTAAAATTCTTCAAAATGTATAACAATAACTTAATGAAACATTATAATTAGCTTTTTATTTTTAAATTAAAATAATTATTTAATCTCGTGTATCACTCCCTCTCTGATGAGCACCCACAGTATTCTGAGGAGTTTTTTTACTTTCCTTTTTTCCTTTTCGTTTGCATACTGAAACTTTTATGTTGACTGTCTTTGTTGATATTTACTTTCTAAGAAGTCATTGTTCTTACAAGTTCCCTTGCTTTCTTAAGCTTATATAATATATAGGACTTGCAGTCTTTTACTGAGGATTACAATATCTGGGTTTCCTCAAGCAATGTCTATTGATTACCTTTTACCAATTTTGGACCAGTTTAAGACATTTCATTTTTCATCCATGAGTACTAATGCTTTGAGTGCTGTTGTTTATATATACTGTTTTTTTCCTTTTCTTTAAGCTGATGCTGTCCTTACTTTCTATTTTTTCTTTTTGTTAAATTTATTTATTGAATCACCATGAGAAAAGTTACAAAGCTTTCAGGTTTAAGTCTTGGTCATACAATGATAAAATACCCATCCCTTCACCAGTAATTATTTTTCACCACAAAGAACACCAATATATCCCTCTCCCCCTCTCCCACTCCTCCCGATGCCTGTGAGACAGATGATTTCTACTTAACTCTCTCTGTCCTTTGATTACATTCATTATTTCTAAAAAAGATGCACCATTGTTGTTTGGAATTCCCTCCCCACACCACAACAATCAGAACTGCTGAAAAGGCATTGTGAAATAATTTGTTTTCTATTGCTGGTTATGAAGACCATATGATATCACACGGCCACAATAGTCTGGAGTGATTTCTGCCAAAAGCTGGATAATTACGAGATTGGTTTGTGTGCCTCTGGTTCCATGTCCTGCCAGAGAGCTGCTCATGGAGTGGAACTCGTGGCCTCGATAGGGCATGAAGGACATGCCAGTTCCACCCCTCATCCCAGGAGGCTGCAGTTGCCCTGTCACCTCCGGCTCACACCTGGCTGTCCAATAAGCTCTCCTATCATTATTTTCTTAGATAAGTAATTTCTATGAACAAGTTATTCAGTAAATTGAAATACAAAATCTATCACTTTTAAATCATATAACAATTTCTAGCTTATAGAAATTATAAATCACTTTGAGAAGATTATATAGATCTTATTTACTATGTACTTTTTAAAATTTTCATTCATATGTGTCTGATGTATTCTTTTCACATATATATTAAATGAACAAATACATCCATATTTGCTGCAGTAACAATTTAACAGTTTTCACCAGCAATGTATTACAAAACATACCTAGTACACATACAGATGTTCTTATAATAAGTATATCATCTTGGTAATTAAGAATTATATTAAATGATTTTTCATTTATTTCTACCTAATACTTTGAGTATCACTCTATTATGTATCATTATTACTATTTTCTTATGGTAGTTAGACTAGCCGCAGTAATACTGCTATTGTCAATTTTTAAAATGATGCCCAGAATATAAAAACACCCCAATGATCACTATAGACAATAATAAATAAACTCCCTAAAAATGAACCTTTCCAAGAATACATTGAAAATAACTATATTAATAGTATGAGTTATAAAAATATGTAATATGGAGGAAGAGAAATAAAGATTAAACCTAAAACTAAATTATTAACATAAAACTAAATTAGTTTTACATTATATTGAAGTGGAACTTGGAAACAAGTCATAGTGCATACCATATATAATATAATTCACTAGACTTGAGGAAGGTCTCCAGAATATATTTAGTAATAACTTTCCATGATTCTTTCAATAGTGATTCTTGAGTTTATGTTTATTTATCCTTTGCTAAAATCTTTATTGTTCCACCCTTTGCTTTAGTCAGTCTTTCCTTTGTTCTCTAGGTAAAGAAACAGACTCATCCTAAATTCCTAATTATGGCCATTTAAGTGCACTAATGCCATAATCCACACTCACAAAGGAATCATGGGAGAGCAACATGCTGAAGAGATGTCTCCTCAACCTGCGCCAGGCTGGTCTCATCTGGGTACCGCAGAGTGGGGCAGGTGTGTCCTTCAGCTTTCCCTGACAGACCCTGGCAGCCACAAACCTTCAGAACCCAACCACCGCCCCACTCATTGCTGATCCTCTCAGGCTCGCCCTGAGCCCTCCACGCATGAGATTGAATCTGCTGAAAACACACACACACACACACACACACACACACACGTGGGATTTGTGAGTGAAATCTCCAAGTTTCTGGAGTTGGGGTGGGCTCCTCTTCCCACCTCCCTGCACTTCTACTTTCCTGGCAGTTCATGCCCACGAAATATAGAACTATCACTAAGCACCAATTAAGCATATTTAAGGCCATGATCCAGATAACCACAAATTAATCTCAGAAGAGAGCAACAGGCTGTAGAGATGCCTCCGGGCCTCAAAATCACCATCTAGTTAAAATAATTTTAACTTGAGTTCTAGTACCCTATGAAAAATTTTAGAATTCCAGGAGCATGAGGCCGCTGACAGTTAATTCAATTATGCCAATGATATATCAAGAGTAGTACAGCACAATTGATGGGGTGTAAGGTAGGAGACATTCAATATTGATAAATATGTATACATATATGTACATATATACTTATATTAGCAAACAAGACTGAAACTCTAACATGTTAATGATCTCTAGTACAGGGTTAAATGGCTCCAAGATGAAATATAACAATTTTCACATACTTTCCTCTAAGGAATCCTTTGTGGATCATTTTCAGTCAATTATTCATAACAAGTAATACAAAATAAATTATTTAGCGTCTTCCTTTGGGGTAGACTTGGGTGGTGGTGAAAAAATTCGAAATAATGGTGTTGAGAAGATATAATGGTGGTGGGATTAATGATGGTATATTGAGTGTAATCAATTACTGTGAACAAATCTTTGAAAATAAAATTTTAAATAAATAAAAAATAAATAACTTTCAAATTACATGTTTTTATTTCGTTCCCAGCGAAGTTTAAATTTTTCTGCTTTTATAATTTTTTTTCTTTTTGGGGGGGGGGGGTTACACCCAGTGATGCTCAGGGGTTACTCCTGGCTTTCACTCAGGAATTACTCCTGGCAGTGCTTGAGGGACCATATGGGATGCCAGGGATCGAACCCAGGTGGGCCAAGTGAAAGACAAATGGCCTACCTGCTGTACTATCACTCCAACCCCAGCTTTTATACTTTTTTTCTAACCTAAGTGCCCTAGAACAGATGACTGGCTGAAGCTTTTATACTTTTAATGTTTGTGAAAATGGTCTTTGATTTGAGTTGTCTAATTTTATATTTTCATCATTTTTATTTTTAATTTTATCTCTTGAGGTTTCTATTTAATGAATAACAGTTAGATACAAGATACAATAAAGAACCATAAAATCAATAGTCAGATTTCAAAAGCCAGAGAAATGGTACAAGAGAAAAGGCACTTACATTGCAACAGCTCACCCTGGTTTGATCACAGCTTGGCATGTGGTACACTGAGCATCACTAGAAATGATCCATGAGCACAGAATAGGAGTAAACCTTGAATACTGAATGCTATCAGGTGTGACCCTAATTTCATCTTCACAAAAAAAAAAAGTCATATTTCCAAGTCAATTATAAAATGCAGGGTTTTTGTTAAGTGTTGGGTTGTGGTTTAATTTACAGGGATTTTTTTTTCCTTTTGTGTACTTAAATGAGCTTTCCAAAATATCTCAAGTGATTAAAATTTTGAAGTTTTTCATCTTCTGAATGTTAAGATCTGGGAAGGATTTAGGGGTGAGAATGATTCATTGTTGTTCAAGTATGTAAGTAAGGCCTAGATGAAAGAAATGATATAGATACAAGTAAGTGATTCTGGACATGGGTTTAAACAACCCAGATATTAAGATGACTAATTAAAAAAAATGCTGTTTTTTCTCATTGGAGGAAGGAAGAAAAGGGTGAGGACAGGTTAATAAAGTGACATGAATGGGTTCAAACAATCTCTTCCTACAACAATAAGTAACGTTTTTCTGATAAGTTTATAAGTACAGTTCATCCTGCACAATACAAATGATAAGGGTGCTGATACCACCCCAAACACAGTAGAAAATCTAAGTCTGACTTTCAAAGCCACCGAAACTTCACAACAATACCTCACTGTTTCCAGAAGCCACATAACAAAATACTTGTTATTATAGCAGTTGAGTAGCATAAATTTTGAATATAGATACTACATGATATATTTTGTATATATAGATACTACTATATTACTACTATATTTTAGTATAGATGCTACATGATCTATATTAGTACAGTAAAATATTACTTAATCACTTAATCACTTAATCCCTGTTATTCATCGATTTACTCGAGTGGGTGCCAGTAACGTCTCCATTTATCCCGGTTGAGTGCTAGCATAGCCCAATGGTATCTGTTCGTTCTAGGAACATGCAGAGCCTCAAACCGATCATTCAGGGTCTTAACGAAGAAGTCTGACCATCTTATAGGTGGGCGTCCACGTGATCTTTTGATGTCCCGTGGAATCCAATCAGTAATGGCTCTAGTCCAGCGGTTGTCTGTAAACCTCATTACGTGTCCAGCCCATCTGATTTTTGATGTTTTGGAAAATGAGATAGCGTCTCTGATTCTTGAGCATTGACGAAGATCAGAACTCCGGATTCTATCTCTCATTTGAGTGAATCGTGATATTCCAAGCATAGTTCTTTCGATTCCTCTTTGAGAGACCCGAATAGTGTTCTCATCCTGTTTGCATAGGGTCCAGGTCTCTGAGGCATATGTTAATGCAGGAAGAACAGTGGAATCAAAGAGATGTGCTCGTAGCTGGAGGTTCTTTGTCCTTTTAGTTATTTCTTCAACGTTCTTGAAGGCATTCCAAGCCGCTCTCTTCCTCCTGCGCAACTCAGGTGCCAGGTCATTCATCATGTTGATTTCTCGACCTAGGTATATATAACTGTTGCATTCGGAGATGGTGGTTCCGTTGAGAGCGAATGGAGCATCAGGAACAAGGCTGTTTCTCATAAACATTGTCTTCGTAAGATTCAGCTGTAGTCCGACCTTTCCACATTCACGGTCAAAGTCGTTCAGCATTTGTGCCGCTTGGCTGATGTTTGGTGTTATTAGAACGATGTCATCAGCAAAGCGAGGTGGTGTAGTTGCCGACCATCTATCTTCACTCCCATGCTTTCCCATTCCAGTCGTCGCATGATGTTCTCGAGGGTGGCGCTGAAGAGTTTTGGTGAAATGGTATCACCCTGCCGAACCCCTCTCTTGATATGGATGATTACTTCTTTGTAGAATGGTGAGATCTTGGTAGTGAATCTGCAATAGAGCTCACGAAGGATCCTGATGTATTGAGTTTGTATGCCCTGATTGACTAGGGCTTCCATTACCGCTTCCATCTCAACAGAATCAAAGGCCTTCTTTAAATCAATGAATGTTAGACAAAGCGACATCTTGAACTCCCGAGAAACCTCAATGAGTTTAGTAATCCTGTGGATATTATCGATGGTACTGAATCCTTTTCGGAATCCGGCTTGTTCACATGGTTGTCCTTCATCTAGTGTTCTGCTAATCCTATTCAGGATGACTCGAGTGAACAGTCATTTTATAGTAATAAATATTACTATAAATAAAATAAATATAAAAATATAAAAAGATAAAGATAAAGGCCCTCCCGTTGATCGTCGATTTGCTCGAGCGGGCCCAGTAACGTCTCCATTGGAGACTTTGTTGTTACTGTGTCTGGCATATCAAATACTCTCGGTAGCTTGCCGGGCTCTCCGAGAGGGACGGAGGAATCGAACTCGGGTCGGCCATGTTGGCCACTTGTAAGGCGAACGCCCTACCCGCTGTGCTATCGCTCCAGCCCCAAGCTACTTGTTAAAAGTTAGATTTTTTTCTTAGTTTTCATTTCTGAAACAAATGATACTGGTCTGTAGTTTATGTTGTTTATTCGTTTATGAAAAGTATCAGTATTTAGTTTCCTGTTGGACCTTGCATTTCACATATATAATTAATGCAATAGAGGACTGGTTTTTGAGTTCAGAATGGAGAATAAAAGGAACACATGTATTTAGAACACATGCTTTGCATATAGCCAGCCCCAGTTTGATCCCTGCCTTACAAGCGGCCAACATGGCCGACCCGATAAAAAATATAAAAAAAATAAATTAAATAAAATAAATAAAAAAACAGTAATAATATATTACGCATTGTATTATTCATATATGTTCTGTAAAATGTTTTTAAATATTAACTATGGGGAAAATGTATCACACTACTTTTCAAAATTTAATAAATATGTATTTTCTAAACAAATTTTGTTGGAAATTTTAATGTATATGCCAATACATTTTATTTATGCTTTGCAAATATTTTAATAGATGAGAAATGCATCTCTCTCTTTTTTTTTAAGCTTTTTGGATCACACCCGGCAATGCACAGGGGTTACTCCTGGCTCTGTACTCAGAAATTACTCCTGGGTCGTCCGCATGCAAGGCCAATGCCCTCCCCACGTACTATGGCTCCAGTCTCGTAAAACACATCTTTTATTTTAAATGTTAAGTTCTTTCCAAATTTAGTTATACTTTATGACAAAAAATTATTCGTATGTTATATATTTTTAAGATAGTTCTATAAAAACAAATCTAATCTACATGTAAATGTGTATTCAAATGACAAATACTTACAAATTTTGTTTGCATTTTTTTTTTATGAAAAGAAGGAAAAGTTAGCTTTGTTGTTGTTTGAGGCCACATTCAGCAATTCCCAGGGCTTGCTTCTAGCTTTGTGTCAGGGTTCACTCTGTTGGTTCTTGAGAAACTATATCAGTTGCCAAGGTGAAACTGGACTCTGTCAAGCATAAGATAAACACCCTATGCACTATACTAAATTTCCAGACCCAATTTAACTTATTTTTAACTTTATGAGGATTTTTGTTTGTTTCAGTTTTAAGTAATACTATAAGAATTTTTGCTTTCCATGTCAATTTTATTGGTATGCTCTTAATTTGAGTATGATTCATACAACAAATATTTATCAAATATCAAATTTGTGTCATTTCCTGGGGTGCTATAAATACAAGAGAAGTCATAGAAAATAATAGTTCTCCTCTCATAATGTTTATGCTTTTGAGATGTAAAAGCAAAGTTGTTGGTCATAAATAACATGAATAAATAACTGCAGATATTTGCAATTATTTAGAAGAAAAATACAGTAAAATAATGGAAGAATGAGTTATGGGGAAGTGGCTATTTTCAGCAAGGTAATTAGAGAACTACTTAAGGTAGTTATTTGAAAGAGAAATTATTTGTATAATGGTTCAGTTCATATATAAAAATAATGTTGAGTAAACTGATAAACCTGATTAAATAAAGTTTGTATATATGTGTGTATGCATGCAAGGTAAGGTGTTTTTAAATAATGGAAACCCATTTAATTCAAAACCAGTTAGAAAATTAAGGAATTTACTCTCTCTCAAATCAATATTCCAAGTGCAGTGGTACCAGCATCACCCTTTCTACTCAGCCATAGCTTTGTGAACTGAAGGCCTTTGTGATTTATTGCTTCTGCCAGTTTGTCTTGGTAGTGTCATGATTTGAACCTAACTCCTCTACAAGGGTAAAACAAGTTGTCCTAACTCTCAGCTATATTCCTGACCCACAGAGTGTTTAACAAGGATTGTTGTTTCTCCTTCAAGCTCAGGAGAAAAAAAATTCTAAGTGGCATGTTTAAGGCACATTAGCAAATAAAAATTCATGCTTCCTAATTTATTTGTAAGGGGAAGCCTTCTTAGACTTGAAACTGCAGAGTCCGCTGCTCAGAATGACTCTTATTTATTCTGTATGTGGGAATGAGTTTTCTGATGTGTCTGACATGCCCAGCCTCCTTAGTAGAAGAGAGAATCTGCAGACAGCCAAGAATAGTTGTGTAAATGTATATATGTGCTCTAAAGTATTGTGTGGGCTGGAGCGATAGCACAGCGGGTAGGGCGTTTGCCTTGCACGCAGCCAACATGGCCAACTTGAGTTTGATTCCTCCGCCCCTCTCGGAGAGCCCGGCAAGCTACCGAGAGTATTCTATATGCCAGACACAGTAACAACAAAGTCTCAAATGGAGACAGTACTGGGCCCGCTCGAGCAAATTGAGCAAAATATTGTGTAATCATTGATAATGTCTATATTTTTATTATATCACTGTGAGACATAGTTACAAAGCTTTCATGTTTGAATTTCAGTCATACAATGATCGAACATCCATCCCTCCACCAGTACACATTTTCTAACACCAAGGTCTCCAGTATGCCCCTCATCTCCCACCTTCTTAACCTTCCCCCTGCCTCTATGGCAGACGATTTCCTCCATAGTCTCTCTCTACTTTTGGGCATTATGGTTTGCAATATAGATACTGAGAGGCTATCACGTTTGGTCAATATTTACTTTCAGCATACATCTCCCATTCTGCATGATTCCTCCAACCATCATTGATTTAGTGATTCTTTCTCTATTGCATGGACTGGAACGGTAGCACAGTGGGTAGGGCGTTTGCCTTGCATGCGGCAGACCCGGCCTACCTGAGTTTGATTCCTCTGACCCTCTTGGAGAACTTGGCAAACTACCAAGAGTATCTCGCCCTCATGGCAAAGCCTGGCAAGCTACCCATGACATATTCGATATGTCAAACACAGTAACAACAATTCTCACAATTTTACTGGGCCTACTTGAGAAAATCAACGAACAATGCAAGGACAGTGCAGTGCTACAGTGCTCTCTATTCCAGATGCCTTCTCCCACAGTTCATGAGACAGGCTTCCAACTATGGAGCAATATTCCTGGCCCTTGTGTTTGCTGTCAGTGAATGTCAGTCTCATATTATTTTATATTCCAAAAATGAGTGCAGTCAGATAATGCCTGTTACACTTAAATATTTGTATTTAGTGTTAGAGTTTCATAAATACCAAGATAGCATCCATTATTTACCTCATAAATCTTTCATTCTCATTTTAGAAATGAGGAACTAAAATATAAACAGAATAAATGTTTTTCCCTATTCCAAGAGAAAGTAGAATACAGACTGTGAGCATATAGCAAGACTGTACTTTGGCTAAATTCTTTTTTTCTTAGACTTGAATGAAGCAATGTATAACTAGAAAGAAATAACTAATTTACATTTCAATTTCATAATCCTTTTTATATTTCCATTGTAATTCCTAAGCATGACTATACATAATAAATAAAATCTTAATAACAAAACATATGCAATGATTGGTTTTCCATTGCTAATAGCTTTTCAGAAATGATGACTATTTAGTATATAGTGGTTAAATAAATAATGCAAAAAAGAATGCTTTGAAAGTTTAGAATCAATAAAATATCTACTCAGCAACTTCAAATAGTTACATGTTGTTTATTTGATATATGCTTTTATGGTAAAAATTTGTACATTTAGACCAGCTTTTATTTGTTTCAAATATCTGAATGTTTGGAATCATACTAATCTGTTATTACTCAAATCATAAAAGCAATAATGGAAAAAGCATATATAAAGCATTAATGATAACTTTAGTATAGAATGTATACATGCTAATAGTTTTTTCCCTTAGCATCTGATATTCCTTCTGTTCTCTCTAGAAGCTGTTTGTTGGTGAAAAAATTTTGGTATGGGGAAGAACATATAATTTTCTGGTAATCACTGGTAAGCAGTAAGAACTTAGTAATAGGTGTTCATAAAGATAGCTGAAACATGAGCATTTCAAGAGAGAATTTCAGACAAATGTTTAATGTACGTTTAATGTAGATAACAAAAGTAATCCATTGTTTTTCAGAATTTTTTCTCCCTATGAGTCTTTCTTCTCTAATTAATGCCATAATTAAATTAGTGTAAAGATGGGGAATAAAAAAAGCCAACTAAAAAACCAACTCCTTAGACTAATATTGTTTAGGATTTATGGTTAATGAAATAAACAACAGGGACAATTGATGTCTTTCTTTTTTTTTTTTTTGCATTTAGGTGACACCCAGCTATGCTCAGGGGTTCTTTCTGACTCTGCACCACTCGGGAATTACTCCAAACAGTGCTCAGGGAACCGTATGAAATGCAGGGGATTGAACTTGAGTCGGCTGCTGCAAGGCGAACCCCTACCCACTGTGTATCTCTCTGGGCCCAACAATAAGTCTTTTCAAGAAAGAGGGCTATTAACTTGAGGTGGCCTGAAAATCCGTCTTATAAGAGTATTTTTTTCTGGTTTAGCATCTCTTTTTCTATGGGTATAGAACATTCTCTCTTATCTGTAATATCTGAAGATAATATAGCACTTCAAGGTCACAGTGAGGTGGATGAGGAGAGAAAATGAATGGAGTGAGGACACTCATTTAGGTCCTTGATGAGGGTGGGGAAAGTTTATGGTTTCCTCGGTCTTTTCTTTTTTGATTTATGCAGAGAGTAAAAGCAGGAATTTAAAGCACAGGTAGAGAGATACAAGACAAAGAAAGTTGAAAAGGATGACCTGTCGGCAACTAGTTCCGAATACCTCAGGTTTATAAGTGGGAAGACTACCTGCTTCTCTCTAATTGTGTGGCTGCCAAGTCTTCCGAATTTGTTCCTTTTCACCTCCACACAACACTAATTCCTCCTTCTCTTTCTGTATTTTACTTTTCTTCTCTTTTAAATTTTCCTGGCACAGCAGTGTTAAGCTTTCAGTGGGACAAAGTAATATTATGAAACATCATTTACATTATTCTGCTGCCATAGTATCTTTCAATGCTATTAAGCTATAATTTCTGGATGGAACAGAAGGCCTTAATGACAAATAAGAGAGTCCAGATAATGGATCAAAACTGAAGCATGAAGGTACACAGGGTAGCAATCTATTTTATGGTGTGATAACTAAAAACAAAGAAATATATATTGACTTTTTCTTATAAAATAAATTCTGTCAGCAAATGTAATATTGAAATAAATGGGTAGAGTCCCTGGCACTGAATTTCTTAGGAACTTCTTTGGAAAAGACCAAAATTGGTGAAGCGGGGTCAGTAGCAATGTTCATTGAAGATACCACCTCCCAGAATCCCCACATCTCTCACTGACATCATTTGGGGAGTTATTCAGGACATCCTCTTCATTTCCCAAGCCAGGCAGGAAAATAACTTCTTTGATTCAGTTCATACGCTACCCAGGAGAACAACTCAGTAGTGAAATTAAAAATTAAGAAATGCCTGTAAATGCCTCAGCTGTAAGCAAAATATACTAACAACAATTCTAAATTTAACTATTCAAAGCTTCCCAGGTTTCTTTCTATACATTTTTTCCCCATTGGATTTGGAGCATGCACAAATTATGTCTTGAGATATGGATGGATAAATATATGTAAAGCTCTTTAGTACAATTGTTGGAACAAGTAAGTTACATAAGTGCTAGTTTTGACTAGCTCTTATCTTAGGACAGGTCCAAGCATTAATTTTTGCATATTTGTTTATTTAACCCTCACAACAACCCAACAAGGTAAGTTCCGGCATTGCCTAAATTTTAGAAATGATGAAACTGAGACTTAGTGATAGACTCAGAAATTCAACTCAAGTCAGTTTCCGCATTAGCAGTTCTTAACCTCCGCACTCTTCTGTGATATTAGCATCGATAATGCAGAGCTGCTTCGCTGAATCTAATTTGTCTGCTTGTCTGCTTTCATTTCAGTTTTCTAACCTATTATTTAGGTTGCAAAAGGCTAGTTTTGTCTAGAACCTATAATTCTACTTTGGATGCAGATTGGATGACTATCTTTTAGATGTTATTTAGTTTCTGTAGTCACTGATTCCCAGAGGAAGCTGGGTTTAAAAGTTTTGTGGATGTGGAAGTGTTACTAACTGCTCGTGATTTTGATGATCTTATCGGGGCAGTGTGTGAGATCCAGTCAGCTGTTATAGCACAGTGTGCATTCCCTTCACACCTTAGGAGTGTGAGAGGATTGAGAGCTTTCACTAAGACAGATCCCTCACGGTCTTTCAAGTTGTGTATATTTTTCAGACATTGAATATGTTTTACATATTTCATCTGGTAAAAAACTCAGCAACTTCTCACAGTTCATCATTCTATTGTCATAGCAATGAATCTGATGAGTTTTGGCTTATTCACGGTGGTTTGACTTGATACATCAGTGATTCTGAGTCCATTCAAGGCTGAAGGGACAAATTTAAGAAGAAATCAAGTAACAGTAGGGACTTAAAACATATGCGTTTGTGTTCCTTCTAATCTGACACTGTTTCCCACCTTTGGGTTGAGTAGTCCTGAGCTTCCCAGCAATATGAATATATAAATGTAAAGGTAAAGGTAAAGGTAAAGGCCCTCCCGTTGATCGTCGATTTGCTCGCGCGGGCCCAGTAACGTCTCCATTGGAAACTTTGTTGTTACTGTGTCTGGCATATCGAATACTCTCGGTATCTTGCCGGGCTCTCCGAGAGGGGCGGAGGAATCGAACTCGGGTCGGCCATGTTGGCCGCTTGTAAGGTGAACGCACTACCCGCTGTGCTATCGCTTACTTATTTTGATAGCACAGCGGTAGGGCGTTTGCCTTACAAAATTGATCCTTCTCTGAACTCTTTAACTGTCTTTTATTACAGCGATAGCACAGCGGGTAGGGCGTTCGCCTTACAAGCGGCCAACATAAGTAAGCGATAGCACAGCGGGTAGGGCGTTCACCTTACAAGCGGCCAACATGGCCGACCCGAGTTCGATTCCTCCGCCCCTCTCGGAGAGCCCGGCAAGCTACCGAGAGTATTCGATATGCCAGACACAGTAACAACAAAGTCTCCAATGGAGACGTTACTGGGCCTGCTCGAGCAAATGAATATATGGCCACAAATTATTTATTTTCTTTCACTAAAGTATAGACATGAGAAAATCTGAACCAGAATGATGTAAACAACTGTACCAGTCATCCAGCAGTATGACCGATAATACACAAAACAAAGAAAATATTTAGAGGAAGAACAATTATAGAGCCAGGAAATTTATACTCTGGCTTCAAAGTTTACTTGAAATGTTTTTTTCATGTGTCACTAAGTACTATATTCTTTTCATTTCCCAACAATTTAAAAATAAAACACTTATTTTTAGTAATTTGGCTTATTACAACAGATGTTAAGTTGGATTTGACTACCTGTTTGCAATTCCTGTTATAGTACCTGCAAATGGGTCATTAATTCAGAGGCATCTTTAATTAATATCTTAGTTCTCCTGTGTATTATCTTTAAAACCTCAGAACTCAGCCCTTACTGAACCTCACTGTCAATATCTATAGCATGGAGTGAATAATATCTTCTCTAGGTTTTTGTAAGACTGTACATGGAAAGTAACTGGTATAAGACAGATTTTAGGAACAGATATGTCTTCAGCAGAATTTTTACAATCATAGATTTTCTATGTAAAATTATTGTCCCTATCTTCTACAAAAGTGTTATTATTTATGTTTTCCTATGTATAGTAGTTTCCTTTGGAATATTTCTTTCCTTTTGAAAGAACTTAAAAACAATTCCTTCGAACAAAGAATCATTTTTAAATTTCCTTCCTTCAGAAAGCTGCTGCCTGTTCTAAAGTTTGCAGGCCCAGATACCCACATCAAATGCAGATACTAGATTACAGTTTCTTTAATGGATATAAGAGTAACAGATGCTTCCAATTAAAAAACAGCAGGGATGAAGTATTTGTTCCCCTCCTTTCAAGACATCACTAAGCAAACTGGGTCACACGCAAATAAGATTTGCATTCACAGGATTAACTGTGGACTCATTTTCACATGTGAAAATAAAAAAGAATAAGTTGAGAGTGATGTGATCTCTCATACTGAATTAAAGAACTGGTACACCCCCCCCCCAAAGAAAAAGAAAAAACCCTATCTGATGCCTAGGTGAGCACAGACATAAAATTGCCACAATATCTATAATATTTTTATTAGAAAGATAAATATCTTGATTGGATTGTTTATCATGACAGTCAAACCATGGCAAAACCGTGGATATAGTGAAGTATGTCTTCCATGTTCCCATCTAAGTTATGTGTATGTAACTCTTTCAAGAACTTTTACTGTGTCAGCAAAATGATTCCTTTGGGAAAAAAAACTGTGACATTTAGTTTAAGCTTACTATATATTAACTTAATAGACTTCTTTTCCAATGGAGCTTTTGCAAATCATGTTGTCTACTAGTGCTGACACTAATATCACAGGCCAATTATTTGCTGTGTGACCTTAAACAAACAACTTAATGATTTGGCCTTTTCCTAATTTTTAGAATTAATAAGGCTAAGATTCAAAGGAGAAAATGAAATAGTGTTAGAAACTCTTATACAGAGAATGTTCCAAAAGAGGTAGCACAAACTTCTTGAGTGAATTCATAGTTCTTCTCAGGTCCAAATAATTAGCTTGAAATCAGACACACACACTGAAATCAGGGTGAGGAAGAGTAGTTAGTTGTTAAGCATTTAACATTGAGTTGTAATTCAGATCACTTCCTGTAGTTTATTCTATCAATATGAAAAGAATGGTTTTATGGGCAGTGTCTCTGGTATTATCCAGAAGTACAATCAAAATGGCTGCTTATTTTTAACTCCTTTTAATAATATTTTTAGGAAGCAGATGTCAGTAGTAAAACTGATTATAAAATAAAAATGAATCAATGCTGCATATTCACTTAGAATTGTACTTTAATAAACTTTTGAACAATCAGTGGATGTTGATATTTACAAATAGCAATCTATAGAGTGAATAGCACAGTGGTAGGGCGTTCGCCTTACAAGCGGCCAACATGGCCGACCCGAGTTCGATTCCTCCGCCCCTCTCGGAGAGCCCGGCAAGCTACCGAGAGTATTCGATATGCCAAACACAGTAACAACAAAGTCTCCAATGGAGATGTTACTGGGCCTGCTTGAGCAAATCGAGGAACACTTATGCATTATACATTAGTAAATGTATATATTATATACATGGAGAGAGAATTGTACTTATTTATTGAGAGAATCTTTGACAAATGGTTTCAAGTTGCAACTGTTTATAAATTAGGGAAAATCTACTGGCTTCTCTAAAGCATCTGGCAATTGGCAATAAAGTAACAGGCTTTGGGAATTTTTTAAACAGTTCAAAACTTATCCAGGGCTGGAGCAAATAGCACAGTGGGTAGGGCATTTGCCTTGCATGTGGCCAACCTGGGTTCGATTTCTAGCATACCATATGGTCCCCCGAGCACCGCCAGGAGTAATTCCTGAGTGCAGAACCAGGAGTAACCCCTGTGCATCTCCGGGTGTGACCCAAAAACAAAAGTAAAACTTATCCAGCATTAGAAAATGAAAGACTTTGACTTGTGGACCAAGGGGGCGGGGGGGGGAGGGGCTTGTGTGATCTAGTCATCATAATCATCCTTGTGAGGAAGTGACTACTATGGCAAGATTTTTTTTTCAGAGAAAATTATATTGTTTAATAATGTCTTTATTTTCTGAAAAATGCAAATGTTAAAGAGTTTTCTGGAGTCAAAATGATAATCCAGCAGATATGATTCTTGCCTTGCACACAACTCACCCAGGTTTGATCCCTGTGATTTCTGAAAATACAGAAAAATAACCACAAATCTTCATTAGATTTGTCTTTGCTACACATTCATATGTTTTTATTTAGCTCTTACATTATGAAAAATAATATCACCAGAATATCATTATTTTAGCCAACTCTTCTTTTTCATAATGTCTACAAGGACCTTAACAAATTAATTTAATTTTACAGTTTGCCAAATTTTCAATTATTGGATTTCTTAGAGTCATATCTGACACTCAAGAGAATAAACTTTCTCTGTCATCAGTAATTAATTCACAAGATACTTGGGGCCAGAACAATAGAACGGTGGGAAGGGCATTAGCTTTGGTCGACCAGGTTCTATCTCTGGCATCCCATAAGGTGCACCGAGCACTGCCAGGAGTAATTTCTGAGTGCAGAGTCAGAAATAACTCCCTAAGCATCACGGGGTGTGGCCCCCAAAGCAATAATAGTTATCATGGAATGCTTGGTTTCTATCCGGAACTCTTCATTTACTCAGTAGACAATATCATAATATACAGGTTTATCATAACATAAAAATACATGGTTAAATCACTTGATCACTTGATGCCCCGTTATTCATCGATTTACTCAAGCGGGTGCCAGTAACGTTTACAACAATCCCTGTTGCGTGCTAGCGTAGCCCAATGGCATCTGTTCATTCTAGGAATATGCAGAGTCTCAAACCGATCATTCAGGGTCTTGACAAAGAAGTCTGACCATCTTGTAGGTGGGCGTCCATGAGATCTTTTGATGTCCCGTGGAATCCAGTCACTAATGGCTCTAGTCCAGCGCTTGTCTGTAAACCTCATTACGTGTCCAGCGCATCTGATTTTTGATGCCTTGGCAAATGAGACAGTGTCCCTGATTCTTGAGCCTTGACAGAGATCAGAACTCCAGATTCTAACTCAAATGAGAGTGAATCGTGATATTCCAAGCATATCTCTTTCGATTTCTCTTTGAGAGACCCGAATAGTGTTCTCATCCTGTTTGCATAGGGCCCAGGTCTCTGAGGCATATGTTAATGCAGGAAGAACAGTGGAATCAAAGAGATGTGCTCGTAGCTGGAGGTTCTTTGTCCTCGTAGTTATTTCTTCAATGCTCTTGAAGGCGTTCCAAGCCGCTCTCTTCCTCCTGCGCAAGTCAGGTGCCAGTCATTCATCATGTTGATTTCTCGGCCTAGGTATATATAATTGTTGCATTCGGAGATGGTGGTTCCATTGAGAGCGAATGGAGCATCAGGAACAAGGCTGTTTCTCATAAATATTGTCTTCTTAAGATTCAGCTGTAGTCCGACCTTTCCACACTCACAGTCGAAGTCGGTCAGCATTTGTGCTGCTTGGCTAATGTTTGGTGTTATTAGAACGATGTCATCAGCAAAGCAGAGTTGGTGTAGTTGCCCACCATCTATCTTCACTCCCATTCTTTCTCATTCCAGTCATCGCATGATGTTCTCAAGGGTGGCACTGAAGAGTTTTGGTGAAATGGTATCACCCTGCCAAACCCCTCTCTTGACATGGATGATTACTTCTTTGTAGAATTCCTCTTTCTGGTAGAGAAATCCGTAATAGAGCTCACGAAGGATCCTGATGTATTGAGTTTGCATGCCCTTATTGGCTAGGACTTCTATGACTGCTTCTGTCTCAACAGAATCAAAGGCCTTCTTTAAATCAATGAACGTTAGACAGAGCGGCATCTTGAACTCCTGAGAAATCTCAATGAGCTTAGTAATTGTGTGGATATGGTCTATGGTACTGAATCCTTTTCGGAATCCGGCTTGTTCACATGGTTGTCCTTCATCTAGTGTTCTGCTAATCCTATTCAGGATGACTTGAATGAACAGTTTGTAGATGACAGACAATAGGCAGATTGGGCGATAGTTGCCAATGTCATGGATGTCTCCCTTCTTTCAGAGACTATAAAATCCAGATCCCGGACGAGAACAGTGCAGTCTTTTGCCCCCACGCCTGGGTGTTCCTCGCCGGAACCACTTGGAGGGGAGCGGGTTGAGCTTTCCTCCCCGCCCCGACCGGGGCTCCGGCAGCCGAAGACCTCCAGGACCAGCCACCACCATGCTGAGACCACTCTCCGCACACATGAAGGTACTGACAGAGGGACAAAGCCACGCGGGTTCCGGGGCCGAGATCTCCAAGCCTACTCGGATTGGCGTCGAGCATCTTCCATCCAGATCCTCCAAATTCCAGCAGGCAGGGGTCACACCCACCACCTGGCCCCCTGGCACCATGTAATTCCATCAGCGGCCAAGACTCAGAGACTATAAAATCCAGATCCCGGAACCACGCGGCCGCATTCGTGGCTGTGCGACATCTTACCAGAATTTTTATTAGGACATCTTATTATCTCATTCCTACTTTGGACAAACTTGCAGGCTATCGAATGTAGCCTGCCCACAGGGCAGAGTCTGGCAAACTCCCCGTGGTGTACCAAATATGCCAAATAGCAGTAACAATGATGGGTCTCATTCTCCTAAAGAGCCGTGAATATAATCTCAGGGCTAGGATGAAAGAGACGTTAATGGGGCCTGCTCGAGGCAATCGACGATTAACAGGATGATGAAATGAAATGAAATGAAATGGATGTCTCCCTTCTTGTATAGTAGTACAGTCCTGCTGGTTTTCCATTAGGATGGAACCTTGCATTCAGACAGGTAGTGTGTGAAGAGCCGATCCAGTGTATTGATGAATACTGATGGTAAGTTCTTCAGGTGTTCAGGTTTGATCTTGTCTGGGCCAGGTGCTCTTTGTTTCTTTACTGACGAGATGGCATGTTGGATTTTGGAAGGGAGAACATTGGGAATGACATATCCATCATGCGGAATGTGGTATGTGGGCAAGTGAACGTGGCTATTAAGGAGATCTGAGTAGAATCATGGTTATATATGATTCAAAAATAGTTTCTGGATATGTACCAAAAAGAATAAGCAAAGTCTTAAATACATTTATGTTCATCATTACTAATAATTGCATCATTAACCATAGTAAAAAGGCAGTGGCAGCCCAAATGTCTGTCAAAAGTTAATAGTCTGAATGTGATAGAAATTTTCATCACTTGATAATAAGGATAATAATAATATTGAAGTATTATTCAATCTTAGAAATAAAAGCAACTTTATCACATGTTGTAACATGAATGGATCTTGAAAGCATTGCACATACTAAAATATCAGATACTAAAAGCCAAATATTTTGAGTTATCTCTTCTTTTTTTGTGCCTAAAGTAACCATATTGATAGAGACAGAAGGAAGAAGGAATTTAGAAAAAAATGTAAAATTTCAGAGTTTCATGTTATGAATATGAAATAGTTTTGAAATTAGCTGAAAGTTCCTCAAATTTAAATGGTCAATTTTAGGCATATGCATATATTTACATGTATATGTATATTTACATGTATATGTAGCATATACATATAGCACATAGGAGATGGAGCAATAGCACAGTGGTAGGGCATTTGCCTTGCACGCAGCCAGCCTAGTTGAGCCGGGTTTGATTCCTCCGCCCCTCTGGGAGAGCCCAGCAAGCTACCGAGAGTATCTTGCCTGCACGGCAAAGCCAGCCAAGCTACCCGTCACATACTCAATATGCCAAACACAGTAAGAACAAGTCTCAAAAAGGAGACGTTCTGGACCCACTCGAGCAAATACTTGAACAATGGGAGGACAGTGTTTGTTTGTTTATTTGTTTGTTTACATTCAACAGATGTTATATATGTATATACCTTAATATTTGAAAACACTGTTTATAACAGGATTTCTTGAAAATTTCTATACACTAAGGTAGTCTGGTTCAGCCCCATCCTTTCTTTACTCTGCCTTCAAAGGGCATAATTTCCTTTCTCTTCAGTATTTTTTTTCCTAGTGAGTTCCATGATAGTTTTATGGTAACATCTTATTTGTGTAAATTATTATAAAACTTGCAGACCCGGTTTGAAAATTAAATCAGAAGTGACTTTTTCACTTTTAGCCACATTATAATGTTGAAGAACAACAACAAATTACTCTTTTGACCCTGGAGAGGTAGTACAGCAGGTAAGGAGATAGTGCTGTGTGCAGCCGACCTGCACCAGTCCCTGAACTCTTGAGAATTGCTGAGAGTGATCTCTGAATGCAGAGCTAAGAACAATGCTCGGTGTGTCCCCTAAACAAGACAAACCAATAAACAAAACAACTGTTTTCTCGCTTCACTTTCAGTTATCCTGATAGTACTTGTTTTATTTAGAGTTCAATACAGTAACCCTGAACTGTAGCACTGTCCTCCCATTGTTCATCAAGTTGCTTTAGTTCATGGAGTTGCTCAAGTGTCCAGACTTGTTACTGTGTTTGGCATATTGAATACTACACGGGGAGCTTGCCAGGATTTGCCATGCAGTGAGATACTCTCGGTAGCTTGCAGGGTCCTCTGAGAGGGGTGGAGGAATCAAACCTGGGTTGGCCGAGGGTCAGCCCAGTCAGCTGCGTACCACTGTGCTATCACTACAGCCCTATTCAGTAGAGTAATTTATTTAAAGAACATAAAGATTTAGAAAAGCTTTCAAAGTAGTAATCAAACACAATTAATTTTAGAGATAAAGATTTAAATCCTCATACATTTACTTGAAAGATCATTCTTTTAGTTGGTAGTTACATTCCATGGTAGTTACATACATTCTACACACATGATTATATACAAATGTTAGATATTTATGACAATGGGAATTTTGTGTAAAAATACTAATTATAAGCCAAGTTGAAATTCTGTCCTAATAGTCATAGTTTGTTTTCAATTTATAATTTATACTAAATATACCTCCCAATAAAATGCTAAATGCAAATTGCTTCCTAATTTGCTAAGTATACAAAAGCTTTAACCAACAAATAAAAACAATTCTTTCCTCTCCAAATAGCAAATGATGCAATTAAATAAAATTAACAAGCTACACGCAAATTGTAAAATTGTAAAATTAAACATGTATCTTGATAAGATGTTAAATATTGTTTAGTATAATTTATTTACTTTGTAATATGCTTATTTTGTTTATTGTTTTCTTTCTGTTTCTAATAAATATTTCATCGCTTTGTTTGTTAATTACAGTTTGTTTAGTGATTTCTAAATGCATGCATTAATTAATTCTCCGTGAACAAAAACATTAAGCCTATTACTAAAGATTGCTGAGGCATTCTCAACCGTATGGCATTGTCTACATCTTGAAAATATATTGTATAACAAATAAAGTTAAATCTGATCATTATAGATCCATGTGTGACCTGAATATGGAATTAATTATCATGACCTATGTTTACTAGATAATTTTCTTAAGATCTATATGATTAATACAGGAACTGGCAAACTTTTATTACAAAGACACAGATAGTAAATATACTTAGCTGGGTAATTAGAACATCTTTGTCACGTGTAGTCAATTTTGTCATTGCTTCAGTGAAGCAGCTAGAGACAATATGCAAATCAATGGGTATGGCTGTGTTCCAGTGAAACTATGTTTACAAACATTAAATTTTGTATAGTTTAGGTACCATGAATAATATTTTTCTTCTGAACTTAATAATAGATTAATAAATATCTTCACTCAAAAATATTACCACTTGAACTATTGTATTAGAATGATTGCTCGAGCGGGCCCAGTAACGTCTCCATTGGAGATTTTGTTGTTACTGTGCTTGGCATATCAAATACCTCACGGGTGGCTTGCCAGGCTCTGTCGTGTGGGCGAGATACTCTCGGTAGCTTGCCGGGCTCTCCGAGAGGGGCGGAGGAATCAAACTCGGGTCGGCCATGTTGGCTGTGTGCAAGGCAAATGCCCTACCGCTGTGCTATCACTCCAGTCCAAAATATGATCCTTGCTCAGTTGAGAGTCCCTCTCAATGAGATCAAGGTGAGATACGTGGTATTGGGGACGGAACATGGGAACAGCCACTTGCAAGGCAAGCGCCTACCCATAATACTGTTATTTTGTGAGTTTTTTTTTCCTGGCTGGAATTGAAACCTCATTAATCATTTGGAATCATCTTTGTATATATAGTACTGTTTTGACTTTGTTGTTTTTATTTTGTTTTGATGTCAAACCAGCTATGCTCAGGCTTACTCTTGACTCAATGGCTCTACTGATGATGCTTGGGATACCATAAGCCTTGTCAGGGATTAAATCCACGTTTATTGTATGCAAGCCAAGCTCCCTATCTCCTGCACTATCTTTCCAGTCCTTAAACAGTGTTCCACAAGAATTCAGAATACAAAAGATTTTAACATATTTCATGAAATTTATTCGTCATTGGGCTGGAGGGATAGCACAGCATGTAGGACGTTTGCCTTGCATGTGGCCGACCCAGGTTTGCTTCCTCCATTCCTCTCAGAGAGCCCAGCAAGCTCCAGAGAGTATCTTGCCTGCATGACAGAGTCTAGCAAGCTCCTCGTGGCATATTCAATATGCCAAAACAGTAAAAACAAATCTCACAATGGAGACATTACAGGTTACTCAAGCAAATTGATAAACAATGGGAGGACAGTGCTACAATGCTTTTGGTCATTATGATTAAATTAATGTGCATACACATAATATATCTTATTGTCAAAGAGATATCTTATGTCAACTTCAGTATTTTTATTTTCTTCAACACTTAATATTTGACTTATTAACTATATATAAGTTTAAATACATATATATGCATATCAAATTCATATGTAATTGTATTTCTTGCTCTTGTGAAACATGTTTTTTCTGTATCTGTGATATGTATACATATATATTTGTGAGGTATCTATGTATATATAACTAGATAGCATCACTTCATCTCTTGCTATAGAGTAGAATAAATGTAGAGATAATAAAATTGTACATAAAAATTGACAAACTGAAGATTAAAATGTCTCATGATAATATGGCCTCATGGTTATTAAATTATTCATAGTCATTTTCCCATCCTTTTATTTCTCATTCTGACTACTACTGAAACAATATTGTCTTTCTATTACATGTTCAATTGATAGAAATTCCTGAGGAAAAATTTCCTATTTGGAAATCATCCTACAGAGTCATTATACTGGAGACTATAAATATACAGATATCAGTGGTAAAGAACCTACCCTTAAAATATGAAGAGGAGAGTTTGATCTTCAGCATTAGGAATGAACACACATACACACACCATAGAAAATATTTTCTTTCAAACAATGTTAGAACATGATAAATAAGATATTATTGATGTGATTTGAAATCATCCTCAGGTCTGGAGTAAGTACCTGGGTTAATTTGAAATGATTGCCTTGCACTCAGATTAACTTGGTTCTATCCCTGTCTCTGCTTACAGTGTCTTGAGCAACACAGAATGCGAGCCAATCTCCCACAACCTTAGCCAAAGTAAAAGAAAAAAATCATCCTCAATAAAAATAATCCAAAGCAGAATTGCTAAATACAAATCTAAGACAAAAATAAAATAAATGAATAAATAGAGAACTGAATTTAAGTAATATAAAGAGTTTCATCAGTTTACAGACTATAAATAAACAAATGATAAAAATTTAAGCGGTTTAAAGTAATGGAAATTATAATAATGAAACAAGTGAAAATAATAGAAATAAAACAATTAGAAAATCATTGGCTGTGTTTAGTAGTAAATTGGATATAATTATATTGTATATACACACATATATTGAGCTTGAGTAGTGAACAGAATTCACACAATGTGAAAAAAATGCTTCAAATAGAGTAAATATTTATATAATCAAAATGTCATGAGAAGAAATGAATCACATGGAACTGAGAGATTGTTCAAAGAAGCAATAGCTGAAAATTTTCCAAATTCAATAACACAAAAACTAAAGATCTGGAAAAATGAATGAACCCCAAACAGAATGAAGCACAGGCATTTCTGCCAAGACAGTAATTACAATGAAACTCTTGAAAATTAAAGTTAAAAGAAAACCTAAAATAAAGAGAAATGGCACATTACTAATAAGAGGAAATATTATATAACAGTTTTTATTTTAAATCAGGCCAGAAGAAATTTACACAATATCGTTCAAGTGTTAAAAATATGTTATCACAACTTTTCGTCCCCCAAGCTGAGCTGGTCTCTTCTCCCCACCCAGGTCAGTTTATCCACTGCTTCTTGAACCCGGGACATAGATTTCACCCTGCAAGCTCCCGTGGGGGTGTGGCCACTTTAGAAGTGGGCGTGACTTTTAGAAGTGGGCGTGGCCTAATTTTCCGGGGGGGCCAATGCTCATGCAGTCGCAGGTACTTTGCTCATTCCAAGAAATCTACTCCCAACACTTACACACCAACATGAAGAAACAACGCAAGTCCCCACGGCAGGGAGAGGACGATGAAACGAGTCCAGAAGCCTCAGTAGGAGCTATCCACCTAAGGGACCTCTCTGACAAAGAATTCAGATATGAAGTCATCAAGATGTTCAATCAACTCAATGAAACAGTCAGACAGATATCCAGTAAATTGAAAAAGGACATGGAAGAAACAATGGATCACACAATCGACAAAATATAGCAAGAAATGAGAGCAGAAATTGGAAACCTACGCACAGAAATGGCACGAATCAAAGATTCCATAGATAAAATGAAAAACTCAGTCTGTGCCCTCAAAAATAGAATGATCATAGCCGAGAAAAGAATCAGTGAGCTGGAAGATCAGCTGCACCAAGCTAAGAGGCAACAACAAACAGTGGAAGGGTACCTCAACATAGCTCTACAGAGAATCAGAGTCCTAGGAGACGATTCCAAAAGAAACAACATTAGAATCATTGGACTACCAGAAGCTCAGGGAAACAATCCCAATAAAAATGTCATGGTTAAACATATCATCTTGGAAAAATTCCCAGAGCTCCACAATGCAGCCATTCATATTCAAGGAGCCAGAAGGGTGCCAGCTAAAAGAGACCCTAACAAAAACACTGCAAGACATATCATAGTTAGAATGATCGATGCTGCCAATAGAGACACAATACTTCAAGCAGTAAGGGCAAAGAAGGAAATCACATACAAAGGAGCACCCCTTAGATTCACAGCAGACCTATCAGAGGAAACCCTCCAAGCCCGAAGGCAGTGGCGAGATATAGTGAAAAAACTCACTGAAACGAACGGTTCACCAAGAATACTCTATCCGGCTAAACTCTCACTCAAAATGAAAAGAACGGTACATTATTTTCTAGATAAACAGAAGCTAATGAACTTCAAAGGCTCAAAACCAAACCTAAAACAAAGGCTAAAGGGGCTACTATAAGACAAAACAAACCCTACAACCACAACACACCCTTACAGAAAGATGACACAAAACCCCATAACAATAATCTCTCTCAATGTCAATGGTCTAAATTCCATTTAAAAGACACAGAGTGGCAAAATGGATACAGAGACAGAAGCCAACATTCTGCTGCCTACAAGAAACTCATCTCAACAGTCAGAGCAAACACAGACTCAAAGTCAAAGGATGGAAAACAATCCTGCAACCAAACAGCTCCTGCAAAAATGCTGGGATGGCCATACTAGTATCCAACAACATTAATTTCACATTGAAAAAGATTAGAAGGGACAGTGAAGGCTATTTTCTCTTCATAAAGGATTACGTACAACAGGAAGAAATCATACTCTTAAATGTATACGCACCTAATGAGGGAACAGCTAAATATTTAAAACAACTGCTAACATATTTTAAGGAGGACATTGCTAGCAACACAATAGTACTTGGAGACTTCAACATCGCCCTATCACCTCTGAATAGATCAACAAGAACAAAACGCATCAAGAAATCACTGGCTTTGAAAGAAGAAATAGAAAAGAAAGAATGGGTTCATAGACCTATACAGAGCTTTAAACCCCAAAAGAAAGAATACACATTCTTCTCCAGTACGAACGGAACATTTTCCAAAATAGACCATGTGCTAGACCACAAAACATACCTCAACAGAATCAGAAGATAGAAATAGTATCAAGCATCTTTTCATACCATGATGCATTGAGTATAGAAGTGAATCACACACAGACATGGAGAACCAAATCAAATACCTGGAAATTAAACAACTCAAGAATTAAATAAAAAAATACCTGGAAAAAAATGAGAATGAAGACGCAAGCTACCAGAACCTATGGGATGCAGTGAAAGCTGTATTAAGGGGAAAATATATAGCTCTGCAAGGATATCTTAGGACTGTAGAAAGGATGCACATAAACAACTTGTCCTCACAGCTCAAGACCTTAGAAAATAATCAACAGAGAGAGCCTAAATCAGGCAGAAGGAAAGAGATCATAAAACTTAGAGCAGAAATCAATGACATGGAAACCAAAGAAACAATCCAAAAGATCAATGAAACCAAGATCTGGTTCTTCGAGAAAATAAACGAGATAGATAAATCACTAACAACACTCACAAAGAAACAGAGAGAGAGAGAACCCTAATAAACTGAATCAGAAATGAAGAGGGGGATATCACAATAGAAACCAAACAAATCCAAAAGATCATCAGAGACTACTTTGAAAGTCTGTATGCCATGAAACAAGACAATCTAGAAGAAATGGATAAATTTCTGGACTCCTATCATCTCCCAAAGTTGAATTAAGAAGATCTAGAGTATCTGAATAGACCTATTAACATGAAGGAAATTGAAACTGTAAACAAAAGTCTTCCCAAAAACAAAAGCCCAGGTCCAGTTGGATTCACTAACGAATGTTTCCAAACATTTAAAGAGGACCTACTGTCAGTCCTTCTCAAGCTTTTCCAGGAAATTGAAAAAACAGAAACTCTCCCAAACAGCTTCTATGAAGCCCACATCTCTCTAATACCAAAAGGAAACAAAGACACCGCAAGAAAGAAAACTACAGGCCAATATCCCTGATGAACACGGATGCGAAGATTCTCAACAAAATACTAGCCAATAGAATACAACAACTCATCAAAAAGATCATACATCATGACCAGGTGGGATTCATCCCAGGGATGCAAGGATGGTTCAACATTCGGAAATCAATCAACATAATCCATCATATCAACAAAAGAAAAGATAAAAAGCATATGATCATACCAATAGATGCAGAGAAAGCATTTGACAAGATCCAGCACCCATTCATGAAGAAAACCCTTGCCAAAATGGGGATAGAGGGGACTTTCCTCAATATAGTTAAAGCCATATACCACAAACCTACAGCAAACATCATCCTCAATGGGGAAAAACTGAGAGCCTTCCCTGTAAGATCAGGGACGAGACAAGGATGTCCACTCTCTCCACTGCTGTTCAATATAGTATTGGAAGTACTTGCAACAGTGATTAGGCAAGAAAAAATTACTAAGGGCATCCAGGTAGGAAAGAAAGAAATCAAGTTCTCACTATTCACAGATGATATGATACTATACTTAGAGAACCCTAAAACCTCGAGCAAGAAACTCCTTGAAACAATAGGCTTGTATAGTAAAGTGGCAGGCTATAAAATCAATACCCAAAAGTCCATGGCTTCCTATATGCAAATAGTGAGAGAGAAGAAAGTGACATGACGAAAACAATCCCGTTCACAATTGTGTCCCAGAAAATCAAGTACCTAAGAATCAGCTTAACTAGGGAAGTAAAGGACCTGTACAAAGAAAACTACAAAATGCTATTTCAGGAAATAAAAGAGGACACATGGAAATGGAAAAATATCCCCTGTTTATGGATTGGGAGAATTAACAGTGTCAAAATGGCAATACTTCCCAAAGCACTGTATAAATGCAACACGATCCCTATTAGGATACCCATGACATTCTTCAAAGAAATGGAGCAAACACTCCTGAAATTTATATGGAACGATAAGCCCCCACGAATAGCTAAAGGAATTCTTGGGAAAAAGAAAATGTGCAGAATCAACCTCCCTAACTTCAAACTCTACTACAAAGCAGTAATAATTAAAACAGCATGGTACTGGAACAAAGACAGAACTGTAGACCAATGGAACAGGGTTGAATATACTGACATCTCCCCCCAAGCTTACGGCCACCTAATCTTCGATAAGGGGGCAAGAAATGTGAAGTGGAGCAAGGAAAGCCTCTTTAACAAATTGTGCTGGCAAAACTGGCTGGCTACATGCAAAAAAGTGGGCTCAGATCTCTGCCTAACTCCATGTACAAAAGTAAGATCAAAGTGGATTAAAGACCTCAACATCAGACCAGAATCCATAAGGTACATTGAGGAAAAAGTTGGCAAAACTCTCCATGACATTGAAGCTAATGGTATCTTCAAAGATGTCATGCCGCTGGACAAGCAAGTGAAAACAGAGATACACAAATGGGACTATCTTAAACTAAGAAGTTTCTGCACCTCAAAAGAAACAGTGACCAAACTACAAAGACAGTCTACAGAATGGGAAAGGATATTCACCAAATATATCCGGTAAGGGGTTGATATCAAGGATATACAAGGTACTGGTTGAACTCCACAAAAAGAAAACATCCAACCCCATCAAAAAATGGGGCAATGAAATGAATAGAAATTTTCACAAAGAAGAAATCCGAATGGCTAAAAGGTACATGAGAAAATGCTCCACATCATTAATCATCAGGGAGATGCAGATCAAAACCACAATGAGATATCATTTCACACCACAGAGACGGGCCCATATCCACAAGAACAAAAGCAACAGGTGCTAGTGCAGATGTGGCGAGAAAGGGTCCCTCCTTCACTGCTGGTGGGAATGACGAATGGTTCAGCCCTTTTGGAAAACAGTATGGATGATTCTCAAAAAATTAGAAATTGAGCTCTCATTTGATCCAGCAATACCACTTCCGGGAATATATACCAGAGAGTCAAAAAAAGTATAGTCAAAGTGACATCTGCAATTGTTTGTTCATTGCAGCACTCTGTAAAGTGGTATTGTAAAATGCCAAAATCTGAGTGCCCGAGAACAGATGACTGGTTAAAGAAACTTTGGTACATTTACACAATGGAGTGCTATGTAGCTGTTAGAAAAGATGAAGTCATGAAATTTACATACAAGTGGTACTACATGGAAAGTATCATGTTAAGTGAAATGACTCAGAAAGAAAAGGATAGACATAGAAAGATTGCATTAATCTGGGGAACATAAAGTAACAAAATAGGAAACTAACACCCAAGAATGGTCAAGATTAGTACCAGGAATTTTACTCCATGGCTTGGAGGCCAGCCACACATGCTAGGGGAAAAGGAAGCTCAGATAGTGAAGGGAGCACCATATAAAGGGTGTAGGGAGGATCCTCCCAGGATGGGAGATGTATGCTGAAAGTAGACTATAGACCAAACATGATTGTCACCCATTGCCTCTTTTGCAAACCACAACACCCAATAAAAAAGAGAGAACAAAAGGAAATGCTCTGCCACAGAGGCAGGGTGGGATGGGGGGAATGGGGGTGGGAGGAATACTGGGATCAGTGGTGGTGGGAAATGGGAACTGGTGGAGAGATGGGTATTCGATCATTGTATAATTGAAACCCAAGCACAAAAATTTGGAAGTCTACAACTGTACCTCAAGATGTCTCACTAATAAAAATTTAAAAAAAGAATAAAAAATTATGTTATCACTCATGAACTCTAGATCTGCTGAAAATAAAGAAAAGTTAATGCATTTTAAGACAAGGGAAAACAGTGACAACAAAAATCTAGAATAAAGCCATTCCTAAATCTTTCTTAGCTAAAAAAAAGTCTTCCATTTTACAACAATATACTATAAAATATGAGACCAAGAGAGATGCTCAATGACTGAGTACACTTTGTCTATAGGAGGGTATTGGTTTGATTTTTGGCCAGCCAAACCTGGAAACACTGCTGGGTGTTGTCTGGAACACAGAAGTGGGAATAGCTTCTGATCATCACCGAGTGTAACTCATTCCCAAAGTAAATAAACCATAAAATAGGAAATTGAACAAAGGATAAAATAGGAGGAAATATAAAATTCTATCATATTTCTGGCCCTGTAGAAGAGACCAGCAAGCTACCGAGAGAGTATCTCGACCGCACAGCAAAGCCTGGAAAGCTACCCATGACGAACTCGATATGCCAAAAACAGTAACAAGTCTCACAATTTTTTTGTGAGATGTTACTGGTGCCCACTTGAGCAAATCAACAAACAATGGGAGAACAGTGCTATTCTATATAATATTAATAACTAAAAATAAAAATAGTTTTAATTGATAATTGAAATAGTGATTTCTGAAGTAGAGAGGGAAAGGTGTTCTAAATAGAAAATCAGGGTTCCCTACCTCTCACACAGTGGTAAAATATTCACAACATTACTTTTATGTATGTTATGTATGTTATAAAATATAGAAAAAAACAATCTAAACACTAAGGAAAGTGATAGGGAGAAAACACACTAAAAATCAATGAGATCCAACAAATTGAACAAAAATCATTAAGCAATCAATAAGAAAGGAAGGAAAGTAAATCTTAATAGCAAGAACAAAAAAGCTAACCGAATATATACATTTACAATTAAGGCCACTCATACTTTACATGTGTGAGAAAGGTAACAATTATTTTCAATAATTTATCCTTATAAAAAAGGATAAATTTATAAGGCAATGATTATTGAACTATTACAATAGGCAAATCAGCACTACTCAGCAATGGGCAGTTTACAAGAACCAACTTAAAATCCTATAATTTAGGAAGGCTGAAAAAAAAAACACAAGGAAAGAACATACCATCTAAATATAAGTAAAATATATTGAAATATAGTGTGAATATAAACATTGATTAAAAAAAACCTTATATTTATTTACAGCATTCAGCCAAAGAGAAGGACAACATGGAGGGCGGGATCCGCAAATCCTGAAGGAAAAAAAAAAAACAGGTTCCAAAAAGAGCCGAGATCATCGGGAAGCCCCAGATGGGGTAGGTTTCGCATCCCACCTCCCCCAGATGGAACCCCGGTGACCAGAAGCCTCTACAACCACAGCTCGAGTATGCAGGAACTAGGACTTTTCCTCAAAGCCACGCGGCCGCGGGAGCGGCCGCGCGACATCTCTCTACATACAAAGTGATCCATATATACAAAGTACACCACCCAACGTTTCTCTCTGAAAATCATAGTTAAGTTTGGAGCACGGCCACAGCCCCAGAAACACAAGGACTTAATGCATAACCCAGCAGCTTGGAGCAGAAAAGTGAATGGGCTATGCGTTAATCCAGGCCATCATGACTGTCCAGAGGGGAAAGGGTGTTGCCCCATTCGCCCTCTCCTCTCTGGAAAGAAAGATGGCGGCCACATGGGAGCCTTGTGGACAGCAGGCATGAGCTGGGGGAGTGGGGGCGACTAAAACCTCATGGGAAGGGGGGCGTTCCAGTCCGTCCTTCACACCCTACCGAGGTCACCAGTTGCCCCCCACGAGCAGCTCTCCAGCACGGCCACAGCCCCAGAAGCACAAGGACTTAATGCAGAACCCAGCAGCTTGGAGCAGAAAAGTGAAAGGACTATGCGTTAATCCAGGCCATCATGTCTGCCCAGAGGGGAAAGGGTGTTGGTCCCTTCCGCCCTCCTCCCTCTGGAAAGAAAGATGGCGGCCACATGGGAGCCTTGTGGACAGCAGGTATGAGCCGGGGATGTGGGGGCAACTAAAACCTCATGGGAAGGGGGGCGTTCTGGTCCGTCCTTCATGCCCTACCGAGGTCACCAGTTGCCCCCCGCGAGCGGCTCTCCAGCACGGCCAGGGCCCCAGAAGCACAAGGACTTAATGCAGAACCCGGCAGCTTGGAGCAGAAAAGTGAATGGACTATACGTTAATCCAGGCCATCAGGCCTGTCCAGAGGGGAGAGGGTGTTGCCCCAGTCGCCTTCTCCTCTCTGGAAAGAAAGATGGTGGCCGCATGGGAGCCTTGTGGACAGCAGGTATGAGCCGGGGTAGTGGGGGCGACTAAAACCTCATGGGAAAGGGGGTGTTTCGGTCCGCCCTTCACGCCCTACCGAGGCCACCAGTTGCCCCCCACTAGTGGCTCTCCAGTATGGCCACGTCTCCAATGCACAGAAACCAATTTCTTAACTATCTGACTTTCAGTAGAAATACTTCCAGGTTCAATAAGTAAAATAGCAGAAATCCAAAACCAACATTTAATTCTTGAACCCAGCTATAGAAAGCAAATCACTTCACAATGCTTTGTCAGCATGTCTGATTTGGGGGGGGGGGTAAACTCTAAATAATAGTGATGAATCTTTTATTGAAACAATGAATCTAATCAAAGCAGATAGAGTGTTAACTAGAATTCATCTGCCCCACAGGGACTGGGAGGGGTGGGGGGTGGGGTTTTATTGGGGTTCTTCATGGTAAAAAATAAGTTTTGGTAAAGGGAAATGTGTTTGATATTTGCATGACTGAGACCTAAACCTGAAAGCTTTGTAACCTTTCCCACGGTGATTCAATAAAGAAATAAAAATTAAAAAAAAAAAAAAACCTTATAGCAAGAAAGAAAAAGCTAAAAAGAACCACTCCATGTTTAATCAATCATGATTTTTAAATAATACCACATCAAATGTTGGCTGCGTGCAAGGCAGACGCCCTACCCGCTGTGCTATCGCTCCAGCCCAAATGGGGCTGGAGCGATAGCACAGCAGGTAGGGCGTTCGCCTTACACGCGGCCAACATGGCCGACCCGAGTTCGATTCCTCCGCCCCTCTCAGAGAGCCCGGCAAGCTACCGAGAGTATTCGATATGCCAAACACAGTAACAACACAGTCTCCAATTGAGACGTTACTGGGTCCGCTCGAGCAAATCGACGATCAACGGGAGGGCCTTTAGAAATTAGAAATTACCACATCAAATGCAAATCGATGAACAACAGTAGGACCAGACCGACCGGACCGGACATCAAATGCTGGAGTCACAAACTGCATGATTCAGAAAGTGATAGAGCTGATGATATAAGACATAACTGGTTCTTCAAAATTGTTTCAACCCCATCACTATCACAATTTATAGAACTACTAGATATAACATCAGCTAGGTTATAGGAGTTATGAGTAATGAAATTAGTGAACAGGAAATAATTGACACATGTATAATGCACCATACAACAAGATAATGATACATAGTAAATTAAAGTATCTATAAAACCTTCATTAACATGAACCTTATTCTGGGCTGTAATAGCATTCAGCAATTAAAACAACAATAAGAGTGAAATCATTCTTAATGTTTTTATTAATCATGATGGACTCAAAGCATGAAGTAGTATAGAATATTGCTAAGAGTATGGAAACTAAACAATACTGTCAAGTAATCCTTACATCAAAGAGGAGGGATAAAACCAAAAATGAAGGGACAGGAATATTACTCAAATGGGGCTTTACATATAGGAGTTCTGTGTTTGATGCCCACAAGGCATGTTCCCCCCAAACACTGCTGGAATGGCTGCCAAGTACTACCATTTGATGCCCTCCCCAATTAAATAAGAAAAATAGAACAAAAATTAAAAGCTTGATCAAAACTAAATTAACATGCAATTATAGTAGATCAATATGCACTTCAGATTAATATTAGAATGTTGATCAGGAACTTTAAAGGATCACATTATTTATTAATGAGGGAAGGTCTCTCAAATCAATAACCTGAAATACCTAAAAATAATTTAAAAAAAAAGCAAGTAAAATCACACTCAAACAAAAATAGAAAAGTACAAATATGAGTAGAAAACTATAACACTTATAAAATTTAAAATATGGCATAACCAACTGAAAAATAGTAAAATGCTGGAACTGAGTCAGGCTGGATCGTAGAGCTAAAGATTGGAGTTCAGCCCTCAATGTACAAGGCCCTGAGTTCAATCCCATTATATCTCTCCTTCATTTGCCACTGAGTGCCGCTGTGAGTAGCATCCCATCCTTTAAGTGGCATTCAAGCCCTACTGGGAAAAGGGAGAATGTAACTGCTGTGCCTATTTGAGAAAGAGTAAATAAATACAATACAAGTCAAAAATTATAGTGAGATAAATACCCACAAAATATAATAGAAGAATCAATAGAGAGAAAAAAACAATCTTATGTTCTACATAGCAGTATCAAGATGAAATATGATGACTATCAAGTAATAAAATAACTGAAGGCTAACGGTAGGCATTAACATCAAGAAAAAAATGATCAGAGTCTTTAATACTACAATCATAATGGGCAGAAAACCCAAAGAAAAATCAACAAGAAAACTGGTCGTAAGTAAAAAAAAAGAGATAACTAAGTAAATAAATAAATAAATAAATAAATAAATGTAGTTTTGGGATAATTCTCCCCCCCAAAAACTGAACACATTCTTTTCAAGTGGTCATGGAACATTATTAAGGATAGACCATGTGATGGTATATAAGCTAGTCTTTTCTGACTTTAATGGTTGATTTTAGAAATCAAGAAGAAAGAGGGAAACTTCACAGTGTCTAGCAAATAAACAAGATGCTACAGAAACATTATTGAGTCAGTAAGAAGATAAAATGGTAATTAAAAAATCAATGAAATTTAGTAATGAACTAACGACAACCTATAAAATGCAAAACAATCAGTACTAAGAGGAAAGTTTATAACAATACAGGACTAGTTTAGGAAATAAGAAGACTGGTGATTTTAAACCTTGGAATTTAATGCATGTAGAAAAATAAAAAAGAGCAAACTCAAAGTATGTTGATAGAAGCAAAGAATAAAACCCTAGAGTCAAAAAGCAATGCACTAGAGATTAAAAAAAGAATCTAAAAGATGAACTAAAACTACTGCTGTTTCCTAGAAAAAAATAGACAAACTTTGTCCAGTAACAAGAGAAAGAGAAAATATACATAGATGAATAAAAGTAGAACCGAAAAAGTTTGAATAGATATTATAGAACTACAAAAGATTATTAGAGAATATTACAGCTTGCAAGGCAAACACTTACTGGCACGGCCAACCCCGAATTCAATTCATCTGCCCCTCTCAGAGAGCCCAGCAAGCTACTGAGAGTATCTCGCCCACATGGCAAAGCCTGGCAAGCTCCATGTGATGTATTTGATATGCCAAACACGGTAACAACAATCTCACAATGGAGATATTACTGGGCCCACTCGAGCAAATAGATGAACAACGGGAGGACAGTGCTACAGTGCTACTTAGTGAATATTATAGTCAAAGAAATTGTAAAAATTAGTTAAAAAACTAATTAGTAAAAAAACTTAGAAATATATCACATTCAGAATTATGCAGGAATAAAATGTGAAAAGGGGGTGTGGAGAAATAGTATAGTGGGTAAGGCTCTTGCCTTGTAAATGGCTGACCTGGGTTTGATCTTAGGCATCCCATTTGGTCTCCTGAACCCTGCCTGGGATAATTTCTGAGTACAGTGCTAGGAGTGATCCCTGGGAACACTGCTGGGTGTGGCCTGAAAACCAAAAAAAAAGAAGTGAAAAGATCAATGATGAATAAGAAAACTGAAATAGTAATAATAGACTACCAAAAAAAGTCTAGCATTAGTTGGCTTCACTAGTTTATTCTACTATTTTTAAATTAATACCTAGCCTATTATATTCAATCATTTTATATAGTTTAGAGAGACAGATATTCCAAACATATTCTGTTATGTCATCCTTACCTTGGTTTCAAAGCCACATCGGGTTTTATACATATTTATACCATGAGTTCTGACAAATAACTCCTCAGGAAACAAACTTGACTTAAAATTATGCATGCATCCACAGGTCACATAATCCCTAGTGGGTTGAGATATCAATACAAGATGAAATTTTGTAAAACCAGAAATTGTTATAAAAAGATAACTAATTCATGTAATGTAAATATTAAATATTAGAAGTCGAACAACACAGAACGTTACCTTGGTTGTGAGAATTCTAAAACCATGCATGATTCTTTCTGTCTCATTGTCTTTGTTTCTGTCTCTGTCTTTCCTTTTTCCTCTTTCACATACAATTCTAACCTCTAAAACTAAAAGTGAAATCTGATTAGGACAGAGGGGACAGTTACCTTACACTTTTTCTTTTTCAACCTCTGCTTGGAAAAGGTTGCATCCCCTTGCTTTTCTTCTCATTGTTGTATACTAGAGACTGTGAATAGTATAAAACTGTGCATATAAAGTATCCTGAGTGAAGTTTTAAGACCAGAAAAGAAATACGAGGAGGGTGTGGACAGGCAGAGATTTAGAGCTATAAAATATGAGATATGAAAGACTGACCAATTTGCTCTTCTTCACCCACGGTAACTTGTAGGATTTACTTATTTATTATATATCGTATCTTTATAATAAAATGGTAGATTATGATGGGAAAGGTTATTGCTCTGGGATTATTAAAATGACTAATTAGAGAGCTAAAGCTACATACAACAAGTTTATGAAAATCAATAGATGGTATGAAAGGTATTAGAAAAAATTAACGAACAAGTGCAAATGTCATTACAACTTATATAACTTACTAAACACTTATAATTTTCCTTATTTGTTTTGTTAATAGGTAACTGTGGGAGAACATTTAAATAGATTTTAAAACTACATGTTGATTTATATGTTAATTATCTTACCCTACTGATTGCTTAATGTTTTGAATGCCACCCCTGGGTTTTCTTTGCTGTTAAAACATTGACATAATTGTGGGAATTCAAATGTTAAATAAGAGGAATAATTGCTTAGCATCATCAGCCATTATTGTCAAAGTATGAATTAAGTTCTTTGTATTGTACAAGCACTTAACAAGGGCCTAGGGAATCAGACCAAGAAAAAAATAAGCTTTGAGTAGAGCAGAGAAAACAGGTATGGGGCTGTGGTGGGCTGGGGGTGGTCCTTTGGAGGGGATTCTAAGGAATAAAAATCAGTACTAAAGTTTTCTGTGAACAGGATATGAGGATGGCTATAGTATAGACTTGAGAGCAGGAATACACAGGATACTAGAAAAATGTATATCAAAAAATATATGCTTGAAGATAAAAATCTACTGAGATCTATTTCGCATTTTAGGCTGGATATTATTTCTGCTCAGGTATAACTGCTTTGTATCAGCCTCTATTAAAAACATTTTATCTAGGGCAGGAAAGGTGATGTTAATAATGAATAACTTCTCATTACTTGGATTTTGTGCCTGACTGCTGCTGAGAAAGAAAGCTAATCCTCTCCATGGAAACTTTAATGTATTGAAGAAACTTATACTAGACAGTCTTACAACTTAATGTGTGTAAAGATACTTTGATAGATATAAAAGTAAGTGTAAGATTTTCTGATAGTGATAAAATCTGTGGAAATAAAACACAGGGTCAGAGTTTATATTTTTTATCTAATTTTAAGGGACAGAACACACGAATGGGTGACTTAAACCTATTCCTATCTAAGTTAAGACCATCAGTAACTCTGAATTTGCCTGTCATACCACCATTCAATTTTTAAAAAATGTTTACTCCATGTGATCCCATTGGGCTTGGAATTTTAAATCTGATATAATATTAATTGTTTCATGTAACACTATTTAACTGAATCACCACAAGATAAACAGCTACAAAGTTTTCATGATCAGGTTTTGTCACATAATATTGAACATCAGTCCCTCTACCAGTGTCCATTTCCAACCACCAAAATCCCGTTTCTCTCCTGCCATCCCTTATTCCAGTCTGTCTCTAGGCGATATTTAAATAAAGTCTGTAAAGAACTCAGAATGGGAAAAATTTTATAAAGGAATCAATATTTTTTCATTAATTTTTTTTATTAGTGAAACACCATGAGGTACAGTTGTAGATTTACAAATTTTGTGCTTGGGTTTGATTATACAATGATCAGATACCCATCCCTCCACCAGTGCCCATTTTCCACCACCATGGATAATATCCCCGCACCCCCAACCCCCATCCCCCCTGCCTCTGTGGCAGGGCAATCCCCTGTGTTCTCTCTCTCCTTTTGGGTGTTGTGGTCTGCAAAAGAGGCATTGAGTGGCAAACATGTTCAGTCCGTAGTCTACTTTCGACATGCATCTCCCCTCCTGGGAGGATCCTCCAAACACCCTTTCTTTGGTGTTCCCTTCTCTATCTGAGCTGCCCTTTCTTCTAGAATGCCCGGCTGGGCAATAAGCTATGGAGCAATCCTCCTGGTGCTGATCTCAGCTATTCTTGGGTATTAATCTCATACTTTGTTACTTTATATCCCCCAGATGAATGCAATCTTTCTATGTCTATCCCTCTCTTTCTGACTCATTTCACTTAGCATGATACTTTCCATGTTGTACCACTTGTATGTAAATTTCATGACTTCATCTTTTCTAACAGCTACATAGTACTCCATTGTGTAGATGTACCAAAGTTTCTTTAACCAGTCATCTGTTCTTGGGCATTCAGGTTTCTTCCAGTTTCTGGCTATTGTAAAGAGTGCTGCAATGAACAAACAAGTGCAGATGTCACTTCGACTATACATTTTTGCCTCTCTGGGATATATTCCCAGGAGTGGTATTGCTGGGTCAAATGGGAGCTCAATTTCTAATTTTTTGAGAATCGTCCATACTGTTTTCCAGAAGGGCTGAACCAGTCGACATTCCCACCAACAGTGAAGGAGTGTCCCTTTCTCGCCACATCCGCGCCAGCATCGTTTGCTTTTGTTCTTTTGAATGTGTGCCAGTCTCTGAGGTGTGAGATGGTATCTCATTGTGGTTTTGATCTGCATCTCCCTGATGATTAATGATGTAGAGCATTTTCTCATGTGCTTTTTTGCCATTCGGATTTCTTCTTTGAGAAAGTTTCTGTTCATTTCATTGCCCCATTTTTGGATGGGGTTGGATGTTTTCTTCTTGTGGAGTTTAACCAGTATTTGTATATCCTTTGATATCAACCCCTTGTCAGATGTGTATTCGGCATATATCCTTTCTCAATCTGTAGACTGTCTTTGTATTTTGGTCACTGTGTCTTTGGAGGCGCAGAAGCTTCTTAGTTTAAGATAGTCCCATTTATATATCTCTGTTTTCACTTGCTCAGTCAGTGGCGCGGCATCTTTGAAGATACCATTAGCTTCAATGTCATGGAGGGTTTTGCCAACTTTGTCTTCAACGTACCTTATGGTTTCTGGTCTGATGTTGAGGTCTTTAATCCATTTTGATCTTACTTTGTACATGGTGTTAGGCAGAGTTCTGAGACCATTTTTTTGCATGTAGCCATGCAGTGATGCCAGCACAATTTGTTAAAGAGGCTTTCCTTACTCCACTTCACATTACTTGCTCCTTTATCAAAGATTAGATAATCATATAATTGAGGGGAGATGTCAGTGTATTCAACCCTGTTCCATTGGTCTGCAGTTCTGCCTTTGTTCCAGTACCATGCTGTTTTAATTATTACTGCTTTGTAGTACAGTTTGAAGTTAGGGAGGTTGATTCCTCCCATTTTCTTTTTCCCAAGAATTGTTTTAGCTATTCGTGGGGTCTTTTTGTTCCATATAAATTTCAGGAGTGTTTGCTCCATATCTTTGAAGAATGTCATGGGTATCCTTATAGGGATTGCATTGAATTTATACAATGCTTTCGGTAGTATTGCCATTTTGACAATGTTAAGTCTCCCGACCCATGAGCAAGGGATATCTTTCCATTTCCTCATGTCCTCTTTTATATCCTGAAGTATCGTTTTGTAGTTTTCTTTGTACAGGTCCTTTACTTCCTTAGTTAAGCTGATTCCTAAGTACTTGATTTTCTGGGGCACAATTGTGAACAGGATTCTTTTTTTCATGTTGCTTTCTTCTCTCTCACTGTTTGTATATAGGAAAGCCATGGACTTTTGGGTATTGATTTTATAGCCTGCAACTTTACTATACGAGTCTATTGTTTCTAGGAGTTTTTTGGTGGAGGTTATTGGGTTCTCTAAGTAGAGTATCATATCATCTGCGAATAGTGAGAGCTTGATTATTTCCTTTCCTACCTGAATGCCCTTAATATCTTTTTCTTGCCTAATCACTATTGCAAGTACTTCCAGGACTATATTGAACAGCAGTAGAGAGAGTGGGCATCCCAGTCTCGTCCCTGATCTTAGAGGGAAGGCTCTCAGTTTTTCCCAATTGAGGATGATGCTTGCAGTAGGCTTGTGGTAGATGGCTTTAATTATGTTGAGGAATGTCCCCTCTATACCCATTTTGGCTAGGGTTTTCATCATAAAGAGGTGCTGGATCTTGTCAAATGCTTTCTCTGCATCTATTGATATAAACATATGCTTTTTATCTTTTCTTTTGTTGATATGATGGATTATGTTGATTGATTTCCAAATGTTGAACCATCCTTGCATCCCTGGGATAAATCCTACTTGGTCATGGTGTATGATCTTTTTGATGAGCAGTTGGATTCTATTTGCTAGTAGTTTGTTGAGGATCTTTGCATCTGTGTTCATCAGGGATATCGGCCTGTAATTCTCTTTCTTTGTGGTATCTCTGTCTGCCTTTGGTATCAGTGTGATATTTGCTTCGTAGAAACTGTTCGGAATTTTTAATATTTCAATTTCGTGGAAAACCTTAAAGAGGATTGGGAGTAAGTCCTCTTTAAAGATTTGGAAGAATTCACTAGTGAATCCATCTGGGCCAGGAGTTTTGTGCTTGGCGAGACTTTTTATTACCATTTCAATTTCCTTGATGGTGATAGGTCTGTTCAGGTATTCCAGGTCTTCTTGGTTCAGCCTTGGGAGTCTGTAGGATTCTAGGAATTATCCATTTCCTTGAAGTTTTGATGTTCCGTGGCATAAAGTTTCTCAAAGTACTCCCTGAGGATCCTCTGAATTTCTGTAGTTTCTGTTGTAATGACCCCCTTTTCATTTCTGATTCGGTTTATTAGGGTTTTCTCTCTCCCTTTTTTTGTGAGTTTTGCTTGAGTCCTATCAATCTTGTTAATTTTCTCGAAGAACCAGCTCTTGGTTTCATTGATCTTTCGGATTGTTTTTTGGGTTTCGATCTCATTAATCCCTGCTCTGAGTTTTATTATTTCCTTTCTCCTGTTCGGGTTGTGCTCCTTTTTTTGGTCCTTCTCCAAGCTCTTAAGCTGTGAGGTTAGGTTACTTATGTGTGCTCGCTCCTCCTTCCTAAGGAATGCTTGTAGAGCTATAAACTTTCCTCTTAACACAGCCTTTGCTGTGTCCCATAAGTTTTCGTAACTCGTGTTCTCATTTTCATTCGTTTCTAGGAATCTTTTGATTTCCTCTTTGAATTCCTTTCTAAGTCACTCGTTGTTCAATAGAGCACTGTTTAATTTCCAGGTGTTTGATTTAGTTTTCTGTTTTTGTGTGTGATTTACTTCTAATTTCAGCGCATTATGGTCTGAGAAGATTGTTGATACAATCTCTATCTTCTTAATTTTTTGGAGGCATGTTTTGTGGCTCAGCATGTGGTCTATCTTGGAGAATGTTCCATGTACACTTCAGAAGAATGTGTATTCAGCTTTTTGAGGATGAAGTGTCCTGTATATATCTACTAAGTCCCTTTCTTCCATTGTTTCCCTCAGATGAAGTATGTCCTTGCTAAGCTTGAGTCTGGTTGATCTATCCAGAGGTGACAAAGAGGTGTTGAAGTCTCCCACTAGTATTGTGTAGCTATTGATGTCTTTTTCCAAATCTATGAGTAGTTGTTTTAAGTACTTTGCTGGTCTCTCATTAGGTGCATATACATTTATTATTGTAAGTTCTTCCTGTTGTACAGATCCTTTGATCAATAAGAAATGGCCTGCACTGTCTCTTATGACCTTCCTCACTGTGAAATCAATGTGGTCTGATATTAGGATGGTTACCCCAGCTTTTTTATGGGAGCTGTTTGCCTGTAGGATTGTTTTCTAGCCTTTGACTCTGAGTCTGTTTTTGCTTTGACTATTGAGATGTGTTTCTTGCAGGCAGCAGAATGTTGGGTTCAATTTTCTAATCCATCCTGCCACTATATGTCTTTAAATTGGTGCGTTTAGCCCATTGACATTGAGAGGGATTATTGTTATGGGATTTTGTCCCATTGTTCTGTTAAAATTTGGTGTATTTGAGGGGCCTTTCTTGCCTTAAAGTAGCCCATTTAGTTGTTCTTGTAACCACGGTCTGAGTCTATGAAGTTCCTGAGCTTTTGTTTGTCTGTGAAACTGTGTGTTGTTCCTTCTATTATGAATGAGAGTCTCACTGGGTAAAGTATTTTTTGGGAGGCATTTATTTCATTGAGTTTTTTCATTATGTCCCACCACTGTTTTCAGGCCATGAGGGTTTCATCAGAAAAATCAGCTGTGAATTTTAAGGATGCTCCTTTGTAAGAGATTTCTTTCTTCGATCTTGCTGCTTTCAGAATTTTGTCTCTGTCTAAGGTTTTGGTCATTTTGATCAGAATGTGTCTTGGGGTATTTTTATTCGGATTTCTTCTAGCTGGTACCCTTCGGGCCTCCTGAATATGGTCAAAAGTTTTCTTCAGCTCTGGAAACGTTGTAGCAATGATGTCTTTGACAGTTTCTTCTTCATAAAGGTTTTCTTCCTGTACCTCTGGGACTCCATTAATTCTTATGTTACCCCTCTTGGCTTCATCACGATCTTCTCTTGTCATCTGTTCCCGAATAGTGAGTCTCTTTTCCATTTTCTGCTCTTTCCTGGAGAGTCTCTGAACTTCATCTTCGAGCTCACTGATTCTGTTCTCAGCAGCTGTTACTCTGCTGCTGAGGCCTTCCACTGAGTTTTTCAATTCGCCTCCCAGGTTTTTTAGGTCTGACATTTCCGATTGCATTTGCCTCATTTCTGCCTTCAAATCCTCTTGTCTTCTACTGGCATTGCTTTCCATTCTTTCTTTTAGTTCACTAAGCATCCTCAGTAGCTCCGTTCTGAATTCCTTGTCAGAGAGGTTGTCTAACACTACAGTACTGTTGGTGTCATCTGGGCTAGACTCTTCATTAAGAAAGGTTGGTGGGCTTTTGCGTTGCTTTACCATTGTGAGAAGTGTGGTTCAGTCCTTCACGTTCACTGTTACTATTCTGCTTGATATGCAGTGTGAGTTAAGATAGGCTTATGAGTCATTGGCTACTGTGTTTCTAGTGACTGAGCTAAACTAGAGAAGTTTCCATCTAAGAAGGTAGTTTATGGTTCCTATGGCATATGTATTGGGAAAATATTTCGAGGCCGCATTAGCGGCTGCGGATCCGGAAAAAGTCCCTGGCACTGAGCGAGGAGTTGGGAACGTCTACAGTTGGAATGCGGAGCCGTTCAGCTTGGTTGCCTGGAGCTGGGCCTTCGTGCCCATCCCGCGCAGATCAGGGGAGAAAACCGGCTTTCTAGGAGATGGAGCTAGCTGTGCATGTGCAAAGAGGGTCCAAGGCCCTTGGGGGCAGGCTGTACCTGGTTGGAATAGGAGCCGTTCAGCTTGGTTGCCCAGAGCTGGGACTCCGTGCCCGTCCCGCGTAGATCAGGGGAGAAAACCAGCTTTCTAGGAGATGGAGCTAGCAGTGCATGCGCAGAGAGGGTCCCAGGCCCTTGGGGGCGGGCTGTACCTGGTTGGAATAGGAGCCGTTCAGCTTAGTTGCCCAGAGCTGGGCCTCCGTGCCCGTTCCACGCAGATCTGCATCAAAATTCTTAAGCCTGGTTGAGTAGGACTTGAAGTTCTAAAAAATAAAAGGCCGGCGGTCAGGCCGCTTCCCCACTCCAGGGAGGTCGATGGCGATGGTCAGGCGAAGGAAGGAAACGAGGCCAAGCTGGTTGGTCTTAGCAGCCGTTTATTACATGGAAGAGATGTATGTCATGGAGGCCTCAGGAATCCTCAAGCACGTGCCCTTGTTCTCTCAGCTTCTGTCCTCAGCCCCATCTTCCCAGGTTCTCTGATGCACGTGTCCAGGAATCAATATTTTTAACCATTCATTTAATTTACAATGCATGCCTCTTATTAATTGATATTATAATTTTGTTGGTGGTGGTTTGTTTTTGGTGTCATAAACAAATGTCACCAACACATATGTTGGTGTTCAGGGCTTAATTCTTAGTTCTATGGTCAGGGATCACTCCTGATGGTGCTCAGAGTGTATGCAGTGTCAGAGATTATCCATGATCAGCTGTATGAAAGGCAGATATCTCATTCCCTATTCTGTCTTTCCAGCTACTATCATGACATTATATAAGTTTTAGATTTTGATCTTTTTTAAATCTATCCTTAGACATACAGTTATTTTGTTTAAATATCTTTGCTGATATCATAATCAGCAATAAACTTGATAATTCAGATACCTCATTGTAATTTTGTTATTTCCTATGAATATATACTTAAAACTATGATTTTTAAGCCATATGTTTTTTACTCATTTTTTTTAGAAAACTTAACATTGTTTTACGAATGGATAAACTAATTTGTTTTATCTTCAATGGTGCTCATATCAGTTCTTGCTAATGCTTGTTATTCCATCTTCTTCCTTTTAAGACCTTATTTAAGACACCATTGCGTAAACTCAAAAAAGACAGCAGCAGCAGTCTATCTCTCCCACCGCCCACGTTCAGTAGTCTTATGCCGGTTCCTCTACCCTGGGGAGGTCGATGGTGATGGGCAGGTGAAGGATGAAGGAACAAGGGCCAGGCTGTTGGTCATAGTTGCAGTTTATTCCAATCCTCTCTCCATCCACTCCTGTCTTTCTCCTCTGCCTCTCCCTCCCCCATGCTACTTCATTCTCCTTCTCGATCCCCCTTCATCCTCCTTGTGACGCTGAAATCTGAACACTAATCCCGATTCCCTTTCTCCTCTTGCTCTGGAGTCTGAATTCTGATTAATTAATATTATGATTTGTAAATTAGGATTTAATTGGCTTTGAATATTATTCACTCCCAGGCATCTGCTTTCTCAACTTAAGCCTCAGTTGCCCTTCTTCCTTTTAAGACCTTATTTAAGACACCATTGTGTAAACTCAAAAAAGACAGCAGCAGCAGTCTATCTCTCCCACCGCCCACGTTCAGTAGTCTTATGCCGGTTCCTCTACCCCGGGGAGGTCGATGGTGATGGGCAGGTGAAGGATGAAGGAACAAGGGCCAGGCTGTTGGTCATAGTTGCAGTTTATTCCAATCCTCTCTCCATCCACTCCTGTCTCTCTCCTCTGCCTCTCCCTCCTCTATGCTACTTCATTCTCCTTCTCGATCCCCCTTCATCCTCCTTGTGACGCTGAAATCTGAATACTAATCCCGATTCCCTTTCTCCTCTTGCTCTGGAGTCTGAATTCTGATTAATTAATATTATGATTTGTAAATTAGGATTTAATTGGCCTTGAATATTATTCACTCCCAGGCATCTGCTTTCTCAACTTAAGCCTCAGTTGCCCTTAGTTCCTAACACCCCAAAAGCAGGGTCCAGACAAGGGACTGAATGGACCCAGGGCAAGTAGTGAGTTATCCTGGGATCAAAATGGGCCAGGCCAAAGCACCACGATTCTTAACTATAAGTTAAGAGCTTGATCATGGATAAATGCTGTCATGATCCAAAAGTATAAAGAGACTAAAAGGATAAGGATAGGAAAGACTAATCTGGTTTGAGCACTGTAGTCTTACTATTTATGAAGTTTTTTTTATTTCCTCATGAGTCAGTTTGGAAAGTTCATTATGTTTCTAAAAACTTTTCTTCTAGGTTATCTAATTTGCTACTCTAATTGTTTGAGGTTGCTTTTTATATATTTTATATATTAATATACTAAGGTAAAGTAAGGTAAAGGCCCTCCCGTTGATCATCGATTCGCTCGAGCGGGCCCAGTAACATCTCCATTGGAGACTTTGTTGTTACTGTGTCTAGCATATCGAATACATCACGCGGAGCTTGCCAGGCTCTGCTGTGCGGGCGAGATACTCTCGGTAGCTTGCCAGGCTCTCCAAGAGGGGCGGAGGAATCGAACGCGGGTCGGCCATGTTGGCTGCGTGCAAGGCAAACGCCCTACCCGCTGTGCTATCGCTCCAGCTAAATTAAATTATATATTTTATATATTATATATTAATATTTGCTCGAGTGGGCCCAGTAACATCTCCATTGGAGACTTTGTTGTTACTGTGTTTGGCATATCGAACACGTCAAGAAGTGAGTTTAACACATAAGCATTAAAAAAAATAAGTGTGCATTTGATGCTTATATTAGCTTAGGTCATCTGTTTAGTGAAACATTTATCACAGATATATCAATTACATTTTATACAAGTCTATATAAAAATTTTAGATTATGCTAGAGTCTACTTCCATAATCAGTTTTCTTTTGTGGACTATGATAAAGTATCATTACTTTATGGGATAAAAAGGACCACTGATTTTGAAAGTTGGAGGAAAGATCAGCCAAAGCAGATAATTCTGATTATTTATTTCACTACTACCACCACCCCAATGGGCTGGAGCGATAGCACAGCAGTAGGGTGTTTGCCTTGCATGCAGCCAACATGGCTGACCCGAGTTCTATTCCTCCACCCCTCTCGGAGAGCCCAGCAAGCTACCAAGAGTATCTCGTCCGCACGGCAGTGCCTGGCAAGCTCCCCGTGACGTTTTCGATATGCCAAACACAGTAACAACAAAGTCTCCAATGGAGACGTTACTGGGTCCGCTAGAGCAAATCGATGATCAACGGGAGGCCCTTTACCTTTACCTTTACATTAATATATTGTCACTGTCACTGTCCTTCATTGTTCATCAATTTGCTTGAGTAGGCCCAGTAACAGTAGAGTTAAATCCCAAAGCATGAGGGGTTGGGGTAACAAGTACACATAGGTGTGGTCACAATCAATAGGGGTAGAATTCTTTCCCTTGGGGAAAGTTGCTTCTAGGACAGATTCTCATTATCAGATTGACCCACCCTAGAGTGGAATCCCCTGAGTGTGTTTCTCCTCTCCTTGTCCAACAAACATATAAACATTCATAGTATAAATCATTTTGTATGGACAGTAAGAAATACCTTAAGTTTATAGAATTGCTCTCCTAGAGCCACCTCAATCTCAGACTACAGTGCTGAGGTCAGATAGTCTTTCCTATCCCTAGCAGGATTCTACTCTCGTTGTTACTTTTGGATCATGACAGCATTTGTCTGTGATCAAACTCTTAACTCTAACTCTTAAGTTAAGAATCGTGGCACCTTGGCTTGGCCCATTTCAATGCCAGGGTAGCTCACCGCTAGCCCTGGGTCCATTCAGTGCCTCGTCAGGACCCTGCTTTTGGGGTGCTAGGAACTAAGGGCAACTAAGGCTTAAGTCAAGAAAGCAGATGCCTGGGAATGAATAATATTCAAAGCTAATTAAATCCTAATTTACAAATCATAATATTAATGGTCTTCCTGTATCTACACAAAAAGGGCATTGCTTTAAAGTAAACTATTTAAAAGACATAAGGAGAGGACAAAGGCAATATTGACTTACAATACAATTTAAGTGTCCTAGAAGGATCTGACCTTACAAATTAACAGATTCCAATTAGGGGGAAAAGCTGATTAACTGGTTGGGGAAGAGAGCAGAGAGAAGTGGTTACAGATAAATGAAGGAATGGGAGAGACTCTGGAGCACTGTGATGGGTATAAACTGATAAATCTAAGCTCATGGGCAAGAGAGAAAGGACAAAGCAATGTTATCCTACAACCATGATTTACAAAACTGATAACAGAGAGGTTTCATTCATAAAATATTCCAACACCACACCCTCCACTAGAGTGTCAACTTCTCTTCTCCATTGTCCCAATATCTGCCTCTTTCCCCATTACTGTGATATTCTTCCTATTCATGATCAGGTTCAATTTTGCTGTATTTGAGCATTTGTTGATTCCTTACTGTGTTTCTTTATATCCCACATATGAAAGAGATCCTTCTAACTTTTTTATAGAAAAATAGAATTTTATTTTTTTAAATATTTTTAGTGAACCACCATGAGGTACAGTTATATACTTACAAACTTTCTCGCTTATGTTTCAGTCATACAATAATCGAGTACCCATCCCTCCACCAGTGCCCATTCTCCACCACCAGTGTTCCCAAGTATCCCTCCCATCACCACCACCCCATTTCCCCCTGTACCACTGCCTCTGTGGCAGGTGTATTTCTTTTTACTCGAAAGAGATCCTTCTATATCTATCCTTCTCCTTCTGACCAACTTTACTTAATATTCTCCAGATCCATCCATGTAGCTTCAAATTACATGATTTTTTTCTTTCCTGTTTTCTTGATGGTAACCATTTTATCAAATTTTGAGATAATATTTTATGTGACTTGCATTTCTTTGACATTTAGTGCTGTTAGAAATCTTTCCATGTACTTGGTAACTATCTCCATTTATATATTCTCTATTTTAAATATTTATATATTCTCTATTTTAAATATTTTAATAGATTTTATTGCATTTTATGAGATTTATATTTATATATCTTTTTGTAGTCTTGATGTAGTCTCTTCATTTATTTTTGCTTTGTTTCTGTTGTTTTTTTGTCAAATGCTAAAATCCTTTTCAAGACTAATGCCATGAAGAATATTTGTCAGATATTTTCTGTCAGGAGATTCAAGTTATTAATGGTTTTTGCTAATGGATTTCTCTGCTAAGACTAACCCTTTTATGATTGGTATAAGTTTTGCAATTGGTATAAAAATATTCTATTTAACTTTTTTTTATGATTTAGCTACCCACTTTTCAATGGAATTTGTAAAAGATGCTAATATTCCTATGAGTCTAACTTTGATATTTTAGATATCATTGGTAATCTATGTAGGGGGCCCTCTGTTTTGTTTTATTGATTGATACTATCACCTTATGCTTATACTGTTGCTGGGGAGAGGATCAGTTGAGGCCCCTGGTATCCTGAACAAAGAATTCAGTGAGAAACACAAACTAGCTGGCAGGAAATGGATTTATTACAAAGTCATAGTGTGCTCTATAAAGTAGAGTGGTCTTTACAGAGAGAACCTCAAAACACAGAAGGAAGAATTCCTCTTGCCCTTTAAAAAAATAAAAGTCTACGAAATCCACAATTTAAAGTTTTTGGAGCCTACCTATATTTATACAAAGTTCACCCCAACTTTAGTTTTGAATGAGAGTTCAAAGGACTCAGGATGAATCTGGTTGAGGTAGTAATTTCTGAAAAGTCGGTAACACTGAAATGCAACATAATCTAAAAGTTGAAAGAGATGACAGGTCTTTGCTCTCTAACAAAATGAGAGAAAAGGGTTATAGATAAATGGTTTAGGTGACTCAGACTGTCACTGAGGCAAACAAGCCCTGAGAGACCAAAGTGAAAAATAGCCTTTTGAGAATAAGAAGGATTATTATCGATGCCTCAGAAAAAAGAAAAAAAAAGGCAAAACATCTGAAGTAGTGACTTTTTTGTATTAATTTTTTTGTTTGGTATGAATTATAAAGCAGATAAATGCAAACCTTGCCAGTTGTTCTTTTTAATAAATGTGCCCAGATGAAGAAAGTATCTGAGATATAGTCTTCTGTGGATCAATATTACATAACTTGCAGGTGTTAAAAGAACTGAATGACCTTTCTAGACCTTAAGTGAGTTACTGCTTGATACACTGGACAGATCAAGACTAAGGAGCTAGACTTCATTCCTTCTGTCCTTGACTGGATATTAAATGTCAACTTATTTAAACTCTCTGCTCCATTTTATATTTTTGGAAAGAAAAGTCAATGTCTCCTAAAGTAGGAAAGTTGTGGTGACAGTGAAGATAAACCACAGGTATAGCAACCTATGAGGGAGAAGGTGATGATAAACCTGGTGATTTCACTTAAATGATGACACAGTATTGTCATTATTCAGGTCACCTGCAGGTCTAGGCTATCATTCAGTACTACAAGAGACATTTTGTATTTAAATATGAAAAGAGAGGAGATCATTATATCATTTAAGGCTTGATAAAAACTTGATGAAAATAAGAGGTGAATATATATAATTGTAAGGAAAACTAAGTCTGACATTCTTCTAAATGTGGGGGGAAAATAGAAATGTATTTAAATAGTAATATTTAGATCTGAACTTAAGTATCTTTGTTAAAGACTATGAAACAATTAGAGGATCCCAGAAAATTAACAATGAGATGAACTTAATGTACTTTTCAAACAGATCAGATTTACAATCTTCAACATAGACTCAGGCTACTTGTTTCTTAACTAGGTAAAATAACTGTCTCAATGTCTTTCTGTAGTTTTGCTTTTTTTAATCTGTTATTTCTCTTAAGTTTAGAACACTTTTTAAAAACCTATTGTGCTCCCTTCTCTATCTGAACTGAACTGTACCTCATGGTGTCTCACCAAAAAAAAAAAAAAATCTATTGTGGTAGAGTTACAATAGTGAATGGCGCTGTTGTTTGCTGGTGATAATGTAAAGGCAGTGACCTTAGTGGTAAAAATACTTAACAATAATCAAAGAAAGCACTTTACCTGTATTGAATCCTCAAAACAACCTTTGGGGCTAATATTAATCCAATTTTATTGATCAATCACCTAAGGCCTGAGGATTTACGGCAATTAATATTAATTTGATCACTTAAACATTCATCCACTTAAGTGGGAGCCCATACTAGAAAGAGTTACCCAAGATGGGAATCCTCAAATCAGCAAGAATCTGACAAAAATATAAACTCATAAGCTTCAACGAAACCTGCTGAATGATCAATATCATGGATGTTTGTGCCCAGAAAAGAAATTCAATATGCTTATCATCTGATGTTCAGACATGCTAAATGCCCAAATATTAGCACACGGTCCTACCCAACAGTGACAGAAGCTTGTGTTTAGGGTCCTGAGACTGTGTTCCTGCTGCTCTACGTATTACCCATAAACAGCAAATGTAGTAGGGGGAAGTTTGGGTCATACATAGCAGTAGCCAGGGCTTTCTTCTGACTTTTTTGTTGAGCTATCATTCCTGACAGGTCGTGGAAGACCACATGTGTTGCCAGGTGTCCAACATAGGTCAGGAATGTGCAAAGTAAATGTCCTGTTTGCTGTACTATTGATTTGCCCACAAAATATATTTAATATCTTTAAGCAGGACCACAATCTGATCTTGATAATAAGCAAGAAGAAGGGTACTAATTTCTGTTTCACATACTTTTGAAGCTATGTAATGTTTAATTGAGATAATAGTTTTAAATGTTTAGCTTTATATCTTGTAGAAAATAAAAATAATTTCCTGTTTACTGCAAGAACTCTATTTTACTAATGCAATATTCTCAAACTTTATTAATGCAATCTTTGATTATGTATTGTCAATATGCATTAATTATTTTCAAGTCAGCTTCAAAAAATGGAAAACACAGTTTGAAAATATCTCCTTCACTTATCTGAAACTGCTCTGGAGATACTTTTTATACTTTTCCCCTTCTGATAATAACTGTTCCAGAAGACTTACTGAGAGTTGCCCTCAAATGACATTTAAACATATAGTGTTTTAGATTCATTTTTGTATATGCTGCTCTTGGCACTAGGTTGTAACTCTCTTGAGATCTCTTTAAGAATTAGAGTTTTACTTTCCAATTGCTTGCAGGAATAGATATGAATAACAAGTAAGAAAATAAAGTGATTAAAATGTGCCATATTGTAAGTAGACATTAAAGTGCTGCTTTAAAAATATCTCTGAATCTTTTTTTCTCTGGAAATAGAATGAATGAAGTAAGCTGAGGAAATGACCGTAAGACTTTGAATGGTAGTAAAATAGAAAGGTCTGTGGGTAACTGAACTCTTTCTCATAAATGAACAAGGCTATTACATATGACAAAGTCATTTTCAAATCCATTTATAAAACTGCAAGGAGGGTGAAGTTATAGCGCATCTATTTTCATTTCTAATATGAGGCATGTTTTCTCAACAATGGTCTAAAAATTCACCATGTGACGTTAGTAATTTTCCTCCTCAGTGTGGTAGAAAGTGTTCCGCCAAACCCAAAAGAGTCATGTAGTTCTTAGCTGAGTAGCGTAATCTCAAAGAATGCCTCTGGCAGTAGTTTATGACTCTTGCTATTATTTAACTGAGAATTATTAAAGCATTTAGAGTTGATTGCTTCATTTTATTGTGAGATACAACTTTTCTACCACCACCAAAAAGATAGAATAATGCTGATGGTACAAAATATATCCTGTATTATATAAATATTTGAGGTAAATATTGCTAAATATTTGATTACTTAGAAATAGAATTACCATATGCCAAAAAGTGAAAGAACTCATGTAAGTAAAGCAGTTTTATTCTGTCCTGTTTCAAATTATTCAACCCAGGTTAAAGAGCTAATAGATGACTCTGCCGTGGATTATTTGACTATTTCTAAGCATTTGTTAATTGTCTTATCAGACTCCCACTGTATGCCAAGAAGATAGGATAACAATAATTATGTGCATTGTTTTAAGGGAATCAGAATGAGCCTTTGATTTGGAGGTAGTTTTTTGAGCCACAAGTGTGCCAATTGGAATTAAAGGCAAAATATTTCTGTGCTACCCTTGTTGAGAAAAAATATACTTTTGAACTTGAACCACAGGCAGAATTAAATCTGAAATAGAGTTTTCATAAAAGTGAAAACCTGGGGTTGGGAAGATAGTATAGCAAGTAGGGCACTAACCATGCTCATGTTCAACCGAAGTTCTATCCTAGGCATCACATATGGTCCTGCTTTGAGCCTTGTCAGGAATGATACCTGAATGAAGAGCCAAAAAGTAAGCTCTGAGCATGGCTGGGTGTAATCCCAAAACAAAACAAAATTAAAAATATCAGTGAAGATCAATAATTTTATTGTGTTCCTAGATATTTAAAGGATGTCTAAGAAACCTGAACCAAGTTTTTGGAAGTGGTAGCAACAGTGTTATAGAGGTTACCTAGGAACCTTTGAGGACAAAGCTCAGTTCACACTCGCTGGATGAGTAGGCGAGGCATGTGGTGGATGGAGGTGATTGATGATGTGGTTCACCGGCTCACAGTTTCACTGACACAATTGGATAAACTACCCCATTTCCATTTTGGCTAAGAATTTGTAAGTTTGGCACTCTTACTGTGCTCTTGGTGCCAGCAATAGAAGTGCTGGCATCATTTCTTTTGATTTCATTCACAAGAGTGACTGTAAAACAAAAAAAAAAAAGAATAAAGGGCAATGCTTTCAAGCATATCAACATTTAAGTTTTGGAGGGAAAGAATCTTAAGGAAATATATCGCTTGATTGTCAGTTCTCCTCCGTCACTCTTAAACTATCTTAATTAATTTGTATTTATGCAATAGTCTCCAGTTTTGTATTAGGATATCCTGGTTGTGTTTATGTGAGTTCACCAGAGCCATGTAATGGTGAGTCTTTCTTTTGCAGCACAAGTCTTCACATTTTAATATGTGCTTATTTATTGATTACTTTTATCTTTCTCTGAAATGTAAGTGGTGCATTATTTTTCTTTAAAAGGTTTATTTAGCTACAAAGAAAAAATTTTACTTACTTGGTAGAATTGCTCAAGCGGGCCCAGTAACGTCTCCATTGGAGACTTTGTTGTTATTGTGTTTGGCATATCCAATACTCTCGGTAGGGGCGGAGGAATCGAACTCGGGTCGGCCATGTTGGCCGCTTGTAAGGCGAACGCCCTACCACTGTGCTATCACTCCAGCCCTTTACTTGGTAGAATTATAGTATTCTAAAGTGCCATATGATTTTTAAGTGACCTTATCTTAGTCTCCTCTAGTTGATATGTAGTCAAGAAAATATGTGTAAACTTTATAATATTAAAAATTATAAATGATCGGCAATTATATATAAAGTCTGAAAATTGTTATAGAAAATGCTCACTCATCCCAGTTCACTAATGAGTTTTTGCTAATATTTTTAACTATTTGAGAAAAATTTTATAAGTTATTTAACATATACATATAGAGATCTAGCTCTGATTTTTAATTCTATTCAATGATTTATTTAGCATATTTAAAGAGTTACATATATGATGATATTATAAGTAATCATACCAATTCTATGACAGGTGTTTTAGTTTCTCTATTTACATTTCATTCATTTCATCAATGTATCAACAGTCATAACCGTGAACAGCAATGGCAATGGCAGTAAAAGATCAGTGGAGATTTTTTTTAACCTATTATTATTGGAACTACAAAAATAAACTAATCTAAACAGTGCTGGGTTTGAGCTTTGCCAGCAGCTTTTTATTTTTGTAAACTCTGCAAAGATATAGTGGTTAGATATTTTGTCCTATTGTGGTTAAGAGCACAATATGTGCCAGACAGACATGGGTTTGGCCCATGTGATCACCTACTCGTATGACAAATTTTTTTTCCAAAATCATTATTATAAAGAAAATTTGGCATAAACATGTATATCTACATGAATTTAGTCAATATCTTACATTATACTACTATTTTAAAGTTAACATTCGACAAGACTGGGTAAAGAATACTCTGTAGCATTTACCACAGCTACAAAAATCTGCATTTATATCAATAAATATCTATTATACTATTTTAAATATGATTTATTCTCACACATTTCTTCCAGAAACTTACTACTCTTAACCAAGATGCAAAGTCCTCTGGCTCTCTTCTTGAAACAGTGTGGGACTTTGAAACTACATTGGTGAATAAAACATGGCAGAGGAGATAAAGTTTAACATTAGAGACTAGGTCATAAAAGTAAATATAGACGAACCTTAATCTCCCTCAAAATAAATAGTCTTGAAACAAGTCACTGTTATATGAGAAATCTCAAATAATGCATTTGATGTTGGAGCAGCATCTGCATCTATTGCCAGAAATGTATCAATAAGTCTTCAGATTATTTCATTTGAAACTCTATACACAGTACATCATAGAAAAGCTGCCCTCTCTATGCCTTATGCAAATTCTAACCAACACTGTGTGTAGATCTATAATCATAACAAATAAATGCTTCCTGTTATTGTCTGTTATTGGGCTGAGATCTCCAAGCCTGCTCGGATCGGGGCTGAGCATCTTCCACCCAGATCCTCCATATTCCAGTAGGCAGGGGTCAATCCCACCAACTGGCCCCCTGGTACCGTGTAATGCCATCAACGGCCAAGACCCAGGGACTATAAAACCCAGCTCCTGGAAGTGTCATCTTACTATCTCATTCTTACTTTGGACAACCTGGAAGGCTATCAAATGTAAGCTGCCAACACGGAAGAGTCTGGCAAACTCCCCGTGGTGTACCCAATATGCCAAATACCAGTAACAATGATGAGTCTCATTCTTCTAACCCTGAAAGAGCCTTGAATATGGCACTTTTTAAAAAATCTCAGGGCTAGGATGAAGGAGACATTACTGGGGCCTGCTCGAGGCAATTGACGAACAACAGGATGGTCGTGATCGATCGTGATTGTTATTGTCTTGGATATATATTTTACATACACACTGAAAGAGGAAATCTGGAAGGAGTTCTTGCTAAAATATTACATCATTTCATGTGTCATTATTTTGATGTGAAAAATAATAAAACATTATATTTTCATTGTTCTTGAGCATGATAAAATAGTATGCATAAGGTTTTATGATTAACACTTAGAAGGCATGAAGAAAGATGGAACTCTAAATAAGACTATGTAAGAAGTGAAAATATTATATGCTTAACACATGTTGATAATATTAAGAATATGTGTAGGGGGTTGGGGATACAACTCAGTGGATTTGAGTAACTTTTGCATGCAGGAGTTCCCATCACCTCATAGTCTCCTGAGTGCTACTGGAAGGAATTCCCAGTAAATATTTCTCTACAGGTGTATTTTGTTTTATATTTCTTACTCTCTATGAGCTTCACATCAAAAATTTGACTTTGATTTAATTATTTTACAGAGTTTATTCCTCCTAATATTTCTCTTATCACTGAACTTATTTTCAACATAGGTTTTTAGAGAAATGACCCAATAATATCCAGCCTATAAGCTATCAAGAACATATACTCATAAACCAAGTTTAAATCCTTAGGATCTCCATAGTGTTAATAGTACAGTGTTTTATGAAACATTAATCTAACCCTACTAATCATTCAAGAAGCAATGTCTTTTATTCTCAATTTATGTGAAATTTAGACTTACAGAATTTTTGTAGCATAAGGTACAAAGATAGTTACTGATCTTTCTGCCAAAGAAGAAAAAATCCTTTGAAGTTATAAGGATTGGTTTTAAGATAATAATGAATATATTGAGTTGGAATCTATTCATCATTTATGCACTTATTTTGGTATATAGGCTTCCCTTGACAGTTTTACTTAATTTTATCTCTAATTTCAGCTCTTACTGTGACTCATGAATTCTTCTATTTTTCAGAAATTCTTTAATTTTACATTTCCAAAGATCTGAAAGGAATCTATACAAAGATGCCTAGTCAATGGATAAGCCAATTTTAGAATTTTGAATATGTACTTCAATGTATTTGTCATCATTGTTATAACTCCTTTTATGTACCAGAACCCATTTATATCAACACCCATCACAAAGAATTAAAAGACCCTCCTCAGGGAACACTATATATCAGAGCTTCTAAATTGCTTTCCCAAAATAAATATACCTATGCCCTTCTCTTTAGTATGTTCGCATCCAGTTTCTTACAGCTTTCTCCATGCTTATGCAATTACATTTTTTCTCATCCTCTTTATGATTCATCCTACACATTTTTGTCAGAATTCATATTTTGGAGAACAGCTTCTGTCTACAATTCCTTTTAAGTCTTCTCACAATCTCAGTATTTAAACCCAGTCACAATTTTGATGACTACATTCCCTTAGGATTGCTCCAAGAGAGTATATGTCAAAGAGCAAGTACAAATATAAAACCTAAAGGTCATATGTGGCCAGAGGTTAATTCAAAGTTGCTTTGCAAAAATGAAAACTTTTAACAAATTAAAGGTTTCATAGAAAATAAATTTCTACATTCTCTTTTGAAGCACTGAAAAATGAATAACACTGGGTCCAAATTCCCTAAGGTATTATTTCGCTGAATCTCAAGAGAGGCCTCTGAATTATTCAGACTTCATTTTACTCTCCAGTTCACGTATCTGATCAGCCACCCAGAACATGTACAGATGTCCAGTTTACCCTTATTCTTCTTGAACTGAAGAGAATTGCCTGTGTTTATTAACTGATGTTCAAGTTCCTCTGTCACAGTTTGGCCCAAACCTTGTATCCATTATGGGATGTTAGAATGTTGAACTACAGCATTCTTTTAACATACTAAAAAAAACACTGACACAACACTCATGAAAGTATGTAGAATAGAATGATATTTGGAGAGATACCTTATTTAATTGGAACATGTGATTTGCATGCTATAGGCCTGAATTTGACCACTGGATACCACATTTTCTGAGCACTACCAAAAGCTATCCCTGAGACAGGAGTAAACCTTATGCACTGCTAAGAGTAACTGCAAAACAAACAAAAGAATAATTTCAAGTAAACCCCAATGTACTCATCACTGTCAAAAACAAGAATTTAACTTAAATATCTGTCAGGTTTCTACATAACTTTGCCTGTTAGTTCTTCTTATATTTTCAAGAGTAGCCATGTATCATGCTATTTTCATCTGTAAATTATGAAACATTCATTCAAGAAATTGCTTTAAACTGCCCCAAAATGCAGTGTTTATATGTTAAATACAAAATAAATTTACTAAATATCTGTTATCATTTTAATCAATGATCAGACTCTTGCTTTTCCTGGTCTCTAGCGGTCTCATTTCATAGATTTACTGATTCTTTAAGAATATTGCATCCTAAAGTGGACATCTAGAAAAAAATAAAACTAGGCAGTGACATGTTGTTGAAAGCTGAATTCCAAGGCATAGCAGAAAATAAAGGTGGGATTAGAGACTGAGAAAACTGTTCAATTAGGGAATACTATTACATTATGTGTTTTCAATATATTAAAATGTTATGCTTCTTGATATAAAGGCAATTTTGCACTCAAATGTGATTTTCCAAAAACCTTTAACAATGCTTATGAAAAAGAAAAAGAAAATTAATAAGATTTAATTTCTCACTGTTGGATTTATTTTTTATGAAAGGCAAAATATACTTGAAAGCAATATTTACTTTAAATTTTTAAACACGAAGTGATTGTGAGATAAACAAATCAATTTGTATTACCTAATTGAGGTAACTTTGAATTTGCATGAATCCAGACTCTTCAGATTTATTTTAAACTTGTGGTTAAAAATACACACACACAGATGACCTAGGAAATTACATGTTGCTATCATCTGTAAGTATTGTATTATAAACAGATTTGTGTACAGATTGATAAATAATGGTTCATATTATTTCTATAGAAGTTAACCATGCTCTCTGCATATGCTATCAAAACAATTTATACAAGAGCAAATTTTACTCAGCTACATTCAGAGTTTTTGTTCCTATATTGAATATTTTATAATGTAATAAGTTAATCCAGAAATGGGATTCATTACTGTTAGCATACTTTAAAGTTTTAGTCAGGCAAATTCTTTTCAGTGATCAATAAAAAAATGTACTAGTGTACTGAATCTTTTATGTTCAAATATTACCGCTTACTCAGTTATTTGATTAAGTACATTATGTTTATCTCTGTCAATACCAAATATAAATGTCCCTCAATGCAGTTCATCATTTGACATGCTTGACTCAGTTGCACATGCATCTCTGTCCAAGAGATCTAGGAAAACAAGCTGGGTTATAATACTAAACATAAATGACAGATTCTAAATATATAATCTGAACCAACCTAAAAGCACTCTAAAAAAATTTTATTGAGGCATTTGGTTTATAAAAAATGCTCAATAAAATTGGGTCCATTACATATTTTTTTCTAATTCATGACAAATTTTAGATTTCACATATTCTTGTACTACTTCAAAACCAAGTTTGGTGGAGGTAACCATGAGAAAATGAGGGCCAAATGTAGTCATGAGTGAATGAGGGCCAAAGAGACAATGAGCAAAGCACATACTTTCCTTGCATGCAGGAAGTCTTGGTTTTCTCCTTGCTTCTGTGTGGTACATCAAGCGCCAGCAGGAACAATCCTGTAGCACTAACCTGTTAGTTGACCGCAAGAACTGAGATATAACCCCGAAACAAAGAAAAAATAACCTTAAGTTGATGAGACATTTCTTCTTTATTATGTATTAACTATTGTGAATTTTTAAATGCCTCTTAAAATGTTCTTATAAAAATTATACTGTTTCAATAGTCATCATAAAGTTGGTGCTCATATTTGGTTGTGACCACCAAGAACCTTGAAAACAATTTGTTTAATGACTATTTATATGATTTTTGTTACATACCCAGCTAGGCTCAGGGCTTACTTCTTGATCTATGTTCAGAGATCATTCCTGAAGGGTGGCTCAGTAGACCGTATGAGATACTGTGGATTGAACATGGGTCAACCACATGCAAAGCAAGCACATTACCTTCTGGACCACCTCTCCAGCCCCTTAATGCCTATTTGTTAATATTTTAACACTTCAATAAATTTTCAAATTGGAGAATTGTATATGATATTTATCTTTCAAAATGTACTATGCTAACCTCCTACTTCATTGCTTATTCTATGACTGCTTTTCACAACAGGTGTATAAGCTCTTGGAATGGAACACCTAAAGCCATTGATCTTTTATGTATGTCATACCAAATTTTTCAGTATAATTATTTAGGTCATCAATCTTTGTCCTTCATTCTCTACAATATAGTAGATAACTTTATTGACATCTTGAAGGCATATATGGAAACCCAAAGAATCTTGTTCCAATAAAAATCTCAAAGCTCTTGCACTCTTGACAATAACAATCTTGAGTCCTCAATTTTTATTGAAGTAACCAAACAACAGAAATGAATATAACAACAGCAATAAGTTTATAAAGAAAATGTGATAGATCCACCCCGCACCATGAGACCCCCGAGTCACCGCCCAAAAATGGCTCCCCCAGCTACTGATTAAGCTGCTTAATGGTCATTATCCCACAAACATGCAAATGAATCTCAGAACCCAGTGGCTTTTAGCAGAAATCCCTCCAGATTTAATTATTAAAATTTCAGAACTACAAAATCTGAATAGACATTGTATGCTATTCATAATCATCAACAGAAAACAAATTGTCTAATGTTGCCTTTTCAACAGGTCCGAGTGTTGGGGGGAAATCCCAATAAATAATGGTGGGTCTGGTGTCAAAATATTGAATATAATCAAAGCAGAGAGTGTAATGTGGAAATCATCTGCCACACAGGTGGGAGGAAGTGGGATTGGGGTTATACTGGGTTTTTTGGTGGTGAAAAATGCGCACTGGTGAAGGGACGGGTGTTTCATCATCAAGGGACGGGTGTTATCATTGTATAACCGAGACTTAAACCTGAAAGCTTTGCAACTGTTCTCACGGTGATTCAATAAATAAATTTATAAAAAGAAAAAGAAAATGTAATAAAACTCCATATATGTATAAAAGATCTCTTCTAGCTGGAGAACAAGGTTAGAGATTTTAAGGTAAGATCATTGAGATGCCATATTTATAATTTGTTATTACATGCAATAACTTGAGTGGAGCAAATTTCTTTTGGCTAAAGTAAAATAATAGATAGGAGAAGAAATTGAAATGCCAGTTCAATTGAAATTGAAATTCCATATATATATGGAATTTGTTTATGTGTTTATGTGTGTAAAAGAAAGGAATGGTAAGGAAGGGATAGGGAGAGAGAGTATTTGTGAGTAAGAGGTAGGACAAGTGAAGTGGGAGATATAGCCCAGGTCATATGGGTCCTTGTATACTATTATATGCATTTGACCATTTTCATAAAACAAGTTTTATTAACTCCCTCAGGTCTTAAAATTTTCCTTTGAAAACATTCCTCTGGCTTTAGAATAAAAAACAACTTAGAGTTCAAGAAAAATAATATTGAATGGTGAATGAAGATTGGCCGTAATGTAGGTTGATCATCTTTCTAACTGGAAGCTCTATTTCATCTAAAGTACACTGATACTACAGTAGAGCTTCAATTATAATGGAGGGATTTTCTCTGTTCCTAGACAGATTTTCTTTATGCGTTCAATATTTAGAGAATAAGCTTCTTTGGCTTCAGTCTACACATGCTACTTTTAAATGTCTCTTCGGAAAAATGGAGTAATCTTTTCTCATCACTATTTTGATCTAAAGTAGCTCTAAAATGTTTTCAGAGTTTCTATTTCCGACAATTTATCTCTAATATTTTTCACCCCTGCTCTTATGAACTATGGAAGTACATATAAAGTTCAATTGTCGTCACCAGTATTTATTTAGTCGTGAACTCTGTAGAAAGGACCCTGCAGAGTAGACAATAGGCTTCATTCACATTTCCAGTTCTATTTCAACCTTTTCTTTCTAAAACAACTTGTCAGCATTGCAGAATAAAAAGAATTTAAAATTCTCTCTGTCTTCATGTAAATATATTTTTGTATTTAATATAAATTTTATTACAATTATATTAAATTTCAAGTCATATCTGCCACATTCCAGATATTTCCCTTAGTAAAGGAACACTACTCACAAACATGGCCTAAAAGTGTTCAAAAGAAGAGAATTATTTTATTGGATTCTTAGCCCTGTCTCTGTTCAGTTATATTTATGTGTGTCCCTTCATTTCCCTCTACTTTGTTTTCCTTATGATTTTGAGCATTGATGAAATCTTCCAGTCAGGCTGATTAATACTTTATTGTACTGGACTATCCATCTGTATCTAGAAGATTTAAATCCCCCTGGGGCCAGAATCTTCTGCATATGTGACTTTTCCTTACTTCCTTCTGATTTTATCTCTGATAATTTTCTCATTATTTAATATCAATTGTCTCTTTTCTAGTATATATAAAATCACTAAGGACCTTTCTCATAGCCAGTGCCAAATTTATACTTTCTGGACCATAGCAACCTAAAATTGATATATAGTCTTCATTCATTTCCAATTTATCTTGTTGTGACGCTAAATACTTTCTAACTTTACTGATTTGAAATTGTACTTTTATTTTCACTCATAATTTTAGCAAGGGGTTTAGAGAAATCTTAACCAATAACAGACTTATTTATCTGTGATATATCACTAGGACAGCTAGGTCTGGGATATCTATATATTAAAAAGGGTTTTTCACTGATTTGTTTAGAGATAAGTGTTCATTATTCTCCTTTTCTCTTTTGGTATAATATCTTATTCGCCAGAGCCTCTCCAAAACAAAATGATGCGCTCTCTCATAGGAATTGATTTCACTTGTGGCATTTAGCTTACTCTGGAATAAATTTTCTAAATACTCTATAAAAAATTGTGAAAAATTTTCTAATGTCACTCTGAAGTCATACAACAAACATTTGTCTTATTATACTAGTCAGAACATGAGTTATATGCTATCCACATTAAAAAGTTAAAGAACTCTATTGAAATTATAAAACTGATGTGTTTTTGTTGTTGATGCATGTCAGTATGTGTACATGGCTGGAGGGGGCTTGCATTTTTGGTGACTAGCTACCCCATCTTCATTATTTATCTGGCAGGGGAAAAGCATGCTTATTTATTTACTTATTTTTATTTCTGTCTGGCCAATTATATTGAAGCCTGTACCATTCGATGGAAACTATGTTGAAGTTGCATTAATGGAAATCAACTATAGGTATATGGTTGGACAAATTTTAACTAATTTAAATCACCATCTTCTAGCAGAATAGTATCCTTTGAGTAATTGTATAGAAAATGAGCATTCATTAACCAGCTTACCCTAGTATAATCTGGTGTTTTACAGAGTTGAATGTTTGAAAAAGAATTGCTTATTTAATATATGAATCACATATTTTGAAGACTAGACTGCAACATTTGTAGCTTTGATTTCATTTTCTACAATTCACATAAAATAATTCACATAAAACAATGGTTAGAACATAAGGAAAATTGTATTTAAGTTTATTGGTTAAATAATAAATCAAGCATTCCATGTATTTTCTAAATATGTAATCTAAAGAATTTGGTTATAAAAGTTACAAAATTTGGTTATAAAAGTTATAAAAGTAAATGCTAAATTTTATTAGTGAAAAAAATACTGAAAATCAAATCACATTTAGTAATGATATGAATGATAGGTTGTCCATCACAGTTAAAGAAAAATGAGGTGACCTTTAATTTTCCTTAAAATGTCAGTTCTTGTGTTTCGCTTTCTTTCAATGTCATTCATATTTGCTAAGTGCACAGGATATGTTAAAAACTGGAGATATAAATCAATAGCCATTTGTCTGCCGTGTGTCAAAAGGTTTGTTTGGCGGTTGATATTTTTTTCCTTACAAGTTTACTAATTCAAAAGTTTGAAAACTTTTTCTTAGAGTATCAGATAGAAATCACTTGTATCACTTGTCATCCCATTGATCTTTGATTTGCTGGAGCAGGTGCTAGTAACGTCTCCATTCGTTCCTGTCCTGTGCTAGTGTAGCTCAATGGCATCTGCTTGCTTAAGGAACACAAAGAGCTCAAACCGTTTGTTCAGGTTTTTGACGAAGAAGTCTGACCATTTTGTAGGTGGGGCGGCCATACATCCTTTTGACATCCAGTGGAAGCCAGTCAGTAATAGCTCTAGTACAGCGGTCATATCTAAATCACTTTACGTGTCTGGCCCATCTGATTTTCTATGCCTCAGCAAAGGAGACAGCATCCATGATTCTTGATCATTGATGGAGGTCAGAACGCTGAATTCCTTCTCTCACTTGAGTGAAATGTGATATCCGAAGCATAGCTTTTTCTATTCCTCATTGGGAGACCTGAATAGTTCTCATCCTGTTTTCATAGGGCCCAGTTCTCTCAGGCATATGTTAATGGAGAAAGAACCGTGGAGTCAAAAAGATGTGCCCAGAGCCGGAGGTTCTTCGTCCTCTTAACAACTTCTTCGAGGCTTTTGAAGGCATTCCATGCCGATCTCTTCCTCCTGTGGAGTTCTGGTGCCAAGTCGTTCCTTGACCTAGGTACACATTGCTGCTGCATTCAGAGATGTTCATTTAACTGAGAGAAAATGCAATGTCAGGGAATAGTTCATTTTTCATGAACATTGTCTTGGACATTCAGCTGCAGTCCATCCTTTCCACACTCACAGTAGAGTCGGCCAGCATTGACTAATGTTTGGTGTTATTAGAAGGATGTCATCAGCAAAGCTGAGGTGGTGTAATTGCCGACCTTCTATCTTCACTCCCATTCCTTCCCATTCTAGTTGTTGCATGACATTCTCAAGAGTAGCACAGAAAAGTTTCATTGAAATGGTATCGCCCTGCTGAATGCTTCTCTTGACAGGGATAATCACTTCCTTATAGAATGATGAGATCCTGGTACTGAATCCGTAATACATCTCGTGGAGAATCCTGATGTACTGAGTTTGAACACCCTGTTTGGCTAGGACTTCGATGATGTCTTCAGTCTCAATAGAACCAAAGGCCTTCTTTAAATCAATGACATTAGACAGAGTGGCATCTTGAACTCCTGAGAAACCTCAATGTGCTTGGTCACCATGTGGATATGGTTGATCATGCTGAATCTTTTCAGAACCCGGCTTGCTCGCATGGTTGTCCTTGGTCTAGTGTTCTGCCTACTCTATTCAGGATGACTTGAGTGAACAACATATAAACGGACAACAGGCAGATTGTGCGATACTTGCCAATGTTGTGGATGTCTCCCTTCTTGTACCGTCCTGCTGGTTTTCCATTGGGAAGGAACATTCAGACAGGTAGCATGTGAAGAACTGAGCCAGTGTGTTGACGAGTACTGGCAGCAGATTCTTCACGTGTTTGGGTCTGACCTTGTCTAGATCTGGTGCTGTTCACTTCTTTACCAGCAAAATGGTGTGTCTGATTTCATAAGGGAGAATATTGGGAACGCCATATCCATCCTGCGGAATTTGTTGTGTGGGCAGGTGGACATGGCTATCAAAAAGATCCAGGTAGAACTCCCAGATAATCTTCTCCATTGCCCTTCTGGAAGATATGATGTCCTTCAGGACATTGTAGGGCAGTCATCTTGATCTTGTAGTTGGCGAAGGACAGGCAAATGTTGTGAATACATTTCTTGGCTACTGCCGCATCGGCCAACACTATTGCTCTTCTCTCTTTGAGGCCTTCCTTTATTGCTTCTCTGCACAGCCTTGCAAGCTTGGACATTAGCTTGTGATTGCCTGAGGCTTGCGCCAAGCCATACTGGCAAATAGCAATAGTAATATTTTTTTCTTTGGCTATGGTATTAAATCTATCATAGCTCAACTAATTTATTAGAGTTAGAAAAACCAGATATGAGCAACCTGTAAATGAATGAATCTGGCTATGTTGAAATAAAATTTTATTTTTAAAATCAGCCTACTACCCTATAGATCAATAGTCTGCAGACATCTGGATGAGTTCAATTTATTCATATATATATGAATATATATATATGAATGAATATATAATATGTATATATACATGAATTATTCAGGCTTATTTTGTTACTTCACTGTCAATTTCACTGTCCTTCCATTGTTCATAGATTTCTTGAGAAGGCCCAGTAACATCTCCATTGTGGGACTTAGTGTTACTGTGTTTGGCATATCGAATACATAACAGGTAGCTTGCCAGGCTTTGCTGTGCATGCGAGATACTCTTGGTAGCTTCCTGGGCTCTCTGAGAGGAGAGGAGGAATTGAAACTGGGCTGACCCTGTAGGCCACATGCAAGGCAAACACCCTACAGGCTGTGTTAGCAATTTCATTATTTAAAAATAGTAAAGGCTATTTTTGGACTTAAAATCAGATTAAAAGCCACTGAAATACAAGCCTAAATGAACACATTTTAAGTTTTTATTTCTGGTGGAACAATATTTTTTAAAAAATGATCTAAGGGCCTGGAGAGACAGCACATCAGGTAGGGCATTTGCCTTGCATGTGGCAGACCCGGATTTCATTCCCAGCGTCCCATATGGTCCCCTGAGTACCGCCAGGAGTGATTCCTGAGTGCAGACTCAGGAGTAACCCCTGAGCATCACCAGGTATGACCTAAAAAAGCAAAAAATAAATAAATAATGATTCCATTTTAACACAGAAGTTGAAAGTTTCAGAACATTTAAAACAGCTTTAAGTATATTTAAAACACTAAGTCTAATAATCTGTGTTATAAATAACCAAATGCTGAAGATAGATAATAAATCAGGATTAAATTATTTTAATTTATTCTAATTTTATGCTTATCCATCAGTTATATTTTATTTTTGTGGTCATAAATGTGTTCTGGGAAGACATGTCAAATACAAAATTATTTTTAAAAATACCAATTCATATTTAATTTTTGGATCTTCCAACTTTTTCTAGTTAACCTGGTAGAAAATAACAAAGAAATAGTCTAGGACATAAAAGCTATGCTTGAGGAAATTAAGTATAGTTAATAAGATATATCAGTAAAGATATGGCAGTCACACAAAAGGTAATTAGAGAATATAGAATGATACCCTGTACTTGTGTTTCTACTTTATCAATATGTATAAAAACCACCAAGGATCATATTATAATGCAAATTGTCATTGGAAAGGTCAAGAGTGGCTTCTTCACCCTTTAACAGCTCCCCTGTGATTTCATTTATTGTTGTTTATGTACCATTTTTGAATGAAGCAATGTTGTATGCAACTCTAGAAAAACATTGTTGGAGACTGTTGGTTCATCCAAAATTTTGGGATGAAGTAGGAACAGAGGTATACCCAGAAGCAGGAATTCCATTTTAAACACGGAAGAGCAGGCTTGTAGTATAAATGGGTGATAATTCTGGAAGATCTAAGATAACAGGGAGAAGTCAATGATTGAGCAAGCCCTGGTATTCCTTTGTTGAGCAATTAGGTACGATCAAGCAAAGAAGGCAGCAAATTGAGAGTAGCAACTAAAGTCTTCCTTATTTAGCATTGCAGCAAGAGACTAAAGGAGGTTCATTCTTTTCATTGTTGCGTTTTCCCCAATGTAAGTGCATTGGGAGAAGATCAAGTGGTAAGAGTAGACAGGATCATTGTATAACTGAAACCCAAGCACAAAATTTGTAAGCCTATAACTGTACCTCATGGTTTTTCACTAATAAAAAAAGAAAAATAAATAAATAAATAAATAAATAAATAAACATAAAAAAAAGAGTAGACAGGAGAAATGATTTCACAGAGAGTGCTAAATAAGAAGTTTCTGTATCTTTTCCTGTCTGCTTCTAGGGTTTAGGGGAAAACAGAAGAGTTGGGAGTGAAAAAGAACTGTCAAAATTGGAAAATTCCTCCCTAGAGGTCTCCATGATAGAAGCTTCCAGATAGAGGTGACTGGGCTAGGATAGCAGATATTCAGATAAAAACAGCCAGTGGAGGATGTGGATGACTAAATCCTTGACTGCAGCTTCCCCAGAAAACTGTAATGCGGGCACCTTCTTCTCATTCTTATTAGCTCAGTTCAGATTTGAGAAGTCACAAGTAGGACTAGATTCTTGAGTCTGATTCCTTCTTTGCCCTATTTCCAAGCACAGCCAGTATTCATGTTCAGTCATTGTTTCCGGGGGGGGAGGGGGGGGGGGAGGAGGGGAGTAGCAATTGTGGCCATAGCTTCCATTTTTCAGAGAAAATCACAAAAATACTTCTTTTCTGATTTGTAATTCTCTAGTGTTCAATATTGTAACTGTTTTCTCTGATTCTCAAATGTTGTCAACTACTTCTAAAATTAGTATTGAGATTCCCCCGTATTTTATGGCTTTAGAGGCTGCTCCCTGTGGTGTTCTATTATGGTGGTGCTTAGGGTAAAGCAAGACCACTTTGGGGAAAAAGACTGAACCTAGACTATATGTAAAACATATATTATACCACTTTAGTCATTGCACTTTTAACTCAAAGGGATACATGCTTTGTTTTTCTGACCCAGTTTGAAAGCAAATAGTTTGTAACTCTTCCTTTAAAGGATGTTAGCATTTGAAGTCATGAGAATGGAGAGAAAAGTGGAGTCAAAAGGATAAAAGTCCATCATTTGAGATGAACGTGGTGTAGGACAAATCAGGTATATTGCTTTAAATTTCATGTTGTTGATATCTCAGCAATGTGGTGCTTGGGGGACCATATGGAATGCAGGGAATCGAACCCAGGTCAGACGCATACAAGGCAAATGCCCTAACCGCTGTGATATCACTCAGGCCCTGCTTCTTACTTGAGTGTTTCGGGTTTTTTTGGAGACAGTGAAGGTGCCATGCCTGATTTTGCTCAAGGCTTAATCCTGATTTGGTGCTCAGGTATAACTTATTACTGGGCTCAGGGATAATCCAGGATCAGTTATGCACAAAGCAAACACCTTCCTGGCTGTATTACCTCTGCAACCCATTTTTTTTTTTATCTTGATTATTGTAGTTAGTACTACAGTGTTTATAGAAGTGCTCCATTTTTTGAACACCCTGACTTCAATTTTATTCGTACTTTTTTCTATCTCTTAAATCCAATAGTTGGATTATATGTTTAATTTTCAATTACTTTATAGAACCCCCACACCATTTCCAAAGTGGCTATAGTGTTTTATGTTCTGTATACAACCACACTGTACCCTCACAAACACCTTTTGTCTTTTTTCGTTCATGTTAATTATCCATATAGGTATGATATGATATATTATGCTTTCTATTTTGGGTCTATGCATACTATAAAATATTACTGGTGTAAGAAAATGATATACTGTCTACTAACATGGTTGATTTCGAATAATATGCTAAGAAAAACAAGTCACAAGAAGACAAAGCATTTATAAGTCTTTGAGATATAGTTCAATTCTTAGAATTAAAACACTAATTGATTGTAAGTAAAACAAGTGACAAAAAGACAAAGCATTTATAAATCTATGTTTATAATATGGTCAAAATATTCCAATACTTAGAATTAAAAATCTATTTGGTTGTTTCTAGGCTTTAGGGGAGTGGTTAATGGATGAGAAATTTACTAACCAAGGTACATAAAATTCTAGTTAAACAAAGTTAATAAATTCTACAGCTTATTATATCTGTACACATTGTTCCTAAAGTCAATCTAATTGAATTGTACATTTATATTTTTCTTTCTTTTGTTTTTGGGACCTACACCGGAATGCTCAGGTCTTCCACCTGGCTTTGTGCTCTGGGACCATACCTGGCAGGCTCAAGGGACCATATGGGATGTAGAAATTTGATCCCAGATTGGCCATTGCAAGGCAAGTGCCTGACCCACTCCTTTAAGCACATGTACAGATAAAATTTTAAGAGGGTAGACCTCAATTTGTGTTGTTTTCACAATATTTTTTTTATCATGTATCTCATCTCCTAGTTAACTACACAGCATTGACATGTGGATCGTCTTGAATCTACCATGGTAATAGTATCTTAGTTCTAGATATCTGGATGTTGTAGATTTGTTATAAAGCAAAAATTGCTTGTCTATTTTTTGTTCAAATGTCAGCATTTCAGAGTTACAGTTCATCACACTCAAACACCCTAGGAAACGATTGTCCACAACATGAACTCACAGACCTAAAGTAAAAATGTTTTTCCCTGACATAATAAACATCTCCTTGTAGAGTTGAAGATTAAAGAGAGACATTTATTTTACTAGACTATTGACTTTATTATTGCTTACCCGAAATTCACAGGGTGGCTCACAATGGAAGTGACAGTGATATGTTCGTGTGTCTTTAAATATGTACCATTGTGAATGCCAGGCTGTAAAGACAAATCTTTTTGAGGAATAATAGGAGACTTTCTGCTCTGGAAATGAATGGACCTCTGGGCAACTATGTCCCAGGTACTAAATATAAGACATTTTTTTCTGTCTGTTCATTCTCCTCTGCCTTCAATATCATATTTGTTGATTATTACATTGCCTTGAATTAGAACTCTGTTGAAAATGTCTCCTAATTCAATTTTTCACCAGATTACATAGTTATCCTTTACAAGTAAAGCTCCAAATTTACCGTCTCTGAAATCAATCTATGCACTTATCCAAAAGGAAACAAAACAAAATTCAAAAGGATATATAGTGTTATTCAAGACTGCTCTCTTGTACCACTTTATGCGAAGTTATATATTATTCCTGTTATATTAGCCACATATTTTAGACTTTTATTCTCAATAGAAAACATATAAATTTTATATTCCATAATACTCAGCATGGAATACCTTCATTCTTTCTCTTCTAGTTAGCCCTTCTGTTGCCATAGAATCAACTGAATACCTTAACTTAATTGAAGGTGTGCCACAGAGTACCTTAACACTCTATGTTGCATGAATAGTCCACAGTTTATTCTAATAGTAAATAATGAATTATTATAATAGTATATACAACTCATCAACCAAGATTGAGTAAATAAAATACATCACCTTGACTCAAAGATCTCTGTAAGTTTAATAAAGAATTTTCTAAGGAACTCAATTTAAATGAAATGGACCACAACTTTTCTCAGGGAATGTTGGGGAACATCCTCTAGTGCTCATGAGATCACATGGAGTTGGGATTGAGCCCAGGTCATCTACATGCAAAATATGTGCTCAAGACCTCTCTGCTTTCATTTTGACTCTGTTATGATCTTCATTATTTTCTTATTTGTTTTCTGGGGGCAGTGAGGATGCTCTTAAATGTTACAGGGCTTTGAGTGATACTTAATGTATCTTTGAATATGGAAAATAAGAAGAAGAAAACACTGGGAATAATCGAAACCTCCATAATGCATGTTGAATTAAAACACATAAAAATTACTAACATCTAAGTTTTAAGCATTATTTTCTTGTGACATATTATTTCATCAAAACTACTATTTTCCTTTTTCAATTTCCAAGTTACAGTAATCATACCAAATAGACATTTTTATATAGAGATTTAATTCTTTTAGGTTGCTGGTGTTTTACATTGAGAACGATTGTTCATAAAACTATAATTTCACACTGCTTCAATATGCATATTACCATACCACACTCCACACTCAAGTACCTATATCCTGCCATCACATCCATAGCTCTCCTTCCATACTATTAACCCTATCCTTTTTTTTTTTTTTTTTTTTTTTTTTACTTTTTTGAGTCACACCTGGAGATGCACATGGGTAACTCCTGGCTCTGCACTCAGGAATTATCCCTGGCAGTGCTCAGGGGACCATATGGGATGCTAGGAATTGAAACCCAGTCGGCTGCATGCAAGACAAATGCCCTACCTACTGTGCTATCTCTCCAGCTCCCTATTAACCCTATCTTTTACATTCTAGACACCTAAGTTCTGCATTAAAATCTAAGAAGTTTTTTCTCTCAGTTTATCTTTGTTATCTCTATTTGCTTCTCTATGTACAACATGAGTGGTATTTATCAGTATTCTGACTTATTTTGCTTATCAAATCCCTTCTACAAATGTTATTGTAGGAGGTGAAATTTTACGTTTTCTCATACCTGAAGGTATTTCACATGTATGTTTTAGGCAACTGGTCTGTTTAAATATCTTGAATATTGTAAATAGCATAAATATAAGTGTGATACATATTTTTGATTTAGTTTGTGTACTTATAATAAGTACATATGAAATGAATTTTAAGTCATATGGTAAATGACCTATTTTAAACATTTGAGAACTTTCTATACTCTTTGCAGCAATTTCCATTTTCACCATCAATCTATAGAGTTCCTTCTCCTCATACTCTTGCAGCACTTATTTCTTAATAATTTGATATAGTTCATTCTTACAGGCATGAGTTGTTATCTCATTATAGGTTTGATTTGCAATTTCCTAATAACAAGTGATAATGAGCATTGTTTGATGTGCATATTGGTATCTATATGTGCTACTTGGTAAAGTGTCTGTTGAATCCTTTTCCATTTTTTTTTCTTCTTGGTGTTGTTTGTTTTTAAGTTTTGTAATTACATATAAGTTATTAGTATGAGCCCTTTTTAAAATTGAAAGCAGGTCCAAGATCAGTATTAGGCAAGGACAATTGTCCTTGCCCCAACCTTAAAGATAGCAATGGTTTATTCTTAGTTTACCTTTGTCCCCAATGCCTAAACTTCACACTGTTCAGGTTTACAGAATAGACAGGATGTGCCCCTTGGGGCCCAGTCTGCAGGGGGGATTCATTATTCTTTGTGGTGCCCATTCATCTGCAACCCACTCTTTCTTTCCTGTATTTCTTTCTCTCTTAAAAAAAAAAATTAACCCTTTGTGATGGTTTAGCCAAGAAGGTTGCTTTGAGGACCTGAGTCTACCATCTTTCAACTTTCAGACTTAACCTGTTACCATTGCTCTTCCAAGCCTTCATGGTAACACGATGGACTATAAATAAATATTCTACCTAATTCAATAGTATATCTTTAAACTTAGTTTATTATCCCCTATGGAACTTTTAAATTTGATATAATTATATTCATTATTTTGACCTGCCATTGAAGACAAGTGCAAAATGATATCAATAAAGCAAATATTGTGTGTTTTGCTTGTTTTCATCATGTATTTCATTTTATGATCTCACTCCAGTCTTTAATGCATTTTATATTCAGTATTGCCTACTGTGTTCAATTTTATACTGATTCAATATATACTGGTTCAGTTTTATTATTTCACTACTTTTTACACTATTTATTAGAGAAACTTTCTATCTCCATTTTATGCTCATTTCCATTTTGTGCTCTTAACTCTTATCACAACTGCCCATATGGGAGAGAATATTACTCTTGGCTATTAATTATATTCCACTGATACTCGTGTGCCTAGTATACCATAATACATCATTACTATCACTTTGTGATAATTTTGAATTTAGGAACATGTCTCCATGCTTTTATTCCCTCAGAATTGTTGTGCTAATCAAGCTCTTTTGAAGTTCCATTTAAATTTCAGTAATTTTTTTTCTCTCTCCTAGAAGTATGTCACTGGGGTTTTGATTGATGCTATGTGTTTCTTTGAGTAGACATTAACTTTAGCAATTTTAGTTCTTTGAGCAAGAATTATCTTTTCATTTCTTTTGCTGTCTACTTATTTAAGAGTAACCTTTATTGTTCTTTCTTTACTTATTTATTTACTTGTTTTAAGCACACTGGCCCTCCACCTCAACCTGCCTCCCACTAGTACTTTGTTCTAAATGTTGTTAATAATAGCTCTTGTAATGTAGTTTTTAATATTGTCTATGTATATTATCACATCTGTAGCAGTGTATCACTGTCCTCCCATTCTTCATCGATTTGCTAGAATGGGCACCAGTAACGTCTCTATTGTGCGACTTGTTACTGTTTTGGCATAATGAATAAACCATGGGGAGCTTTCCAGTCTCTGCCGTGTGGGCAGAATACTCTTGGGAGTTTGCCAGGCTCTCCAAGAGGGACAGAAGAATTGAACCAGGGTCGGCAGCGTGCAAAGCAAATGCCCTACCCAATGTGCTACTGCAAACTCCCTACCCACTCCAGCCAACTATCATATCTAGAAAGAGTAATTATTCTAATTATTTTTATTTTGAATATATTTTGTTATTTTCTAACTTCATTGCTTTACTTAAGACTTCTAATACAATGTTCATGAAAGTGTTGAGAATGTATATTTGTATCCACAATTTTAGAAAACATTTCATATTTTTTAAAATTGTTTATTCTACTACAGTCGAAGCATCTCTTAAGCATGTTGAGGTATGTTCTGTCTCCACTTTTTTGAAATATTTTATTACAAACATTGTATAAAAAGCTTTTGCTCTTGTATCTATTTACTTAACCATATGAATTTTATCTATACTTCTGCTCTTCCTGATATCCTTAATTCATTTTCATAAGTTGAACCATCTTCGAATGAATCTCACTAATTCGTAATGTATAATCCTTTAAATGTATTGGTCTTGATAAGATTTTTCTAGAAGTTCTTGGCATTTATATCATCTCGGATAATAACCTCTATATTACTTTATGTATGATGTTCCAGCCTGCTTTGACATCAGGGAAATGCTGGCCATATAAATGATATTTGGATCAATTTCCTTTTAGTTCTTTTTTTAATGGAAGAAATTAAAAATGATATGAAAGAAATTAACTCTGAAGATTTGGTAGAACTCACTAATGATACAGTCTAGTCCCAAGTTTATGTTAATGGGAAGAATTTTGATTTCTATTTCAAATTTATGGTTTGTAATTTCACTGCATAATTTTTGAATTCTTGTCAGTTCAGTCCTGGGAGATTGTACGATTGTAAAACTGTTTTTTTCCTTCTAGATTCTCCAACTTTGTAGAATAATAGTCTGTATACTAATAGTATCTGTTGCTATCTAAGCTCTCTCCTTTTATTGCATATTATTAAATGATCTTATTTATTAGAGTTTTCTCTCTAGTTATATATATATGTATATACAAATACATATATATATGTATTTTGGCTCCACCAGGCAATGCTCAGGGATTATACCTGGCTTAGCACTAATGAATTACTCTTGGCTGTGCTCTGGGGACCATAAGAGATGCCAGAGATCAAAACTGGATCAGCTCATGCAGGCAGAAACCCTACCTGTTGCACTATTTTTTTTAGCCCTACTATGTATTATGTTTAAAGTAATCTCATTTGTCAATTTGTCTTTATCCCTTTGAAGCCCTTCTTTGTATTGCACTATCTGTGTGTGTGTGTGTGTGTGCGTGCGTGTGCATGTACTCTCATTCATATGTTTGCTCCCCAAGATATCCATCAAAGTTCCAAGGATACACTTCAAGAAAATAGAAAAAAAACTTACTGTAATCAATAGAAAAGCAAGGGCCCTAAATGTCCAGAGTAACCCTTACACAAAATTATGGAGGAAAAATGTTTCTGGCCTCAAGCTATAATTTATAGCTATGTTTATCAAAAATGCTCATACTAAAATTAAAAGACACTTAGATTAATGAAAAAGAATTGTAAGTGCAGAATAAAGCATTATGTAATAATATAAGATAAATATTACAAAATCATAAAATGGATAAATAAGTCTCTTCCATCCATGGTGTTGGGAATGCTAGAAACTAGCTGCATAAAAATAATGAAGTTTAACCACTTTATGTGCATCCTTTTCTGCACACCATGCAGAAAAGTTAGGTAAAATAGATTAAAGACATGGATGTTAGATCTGAACTTATAAAGTACATTGTAAAAAACATAGACAAAATGCTCCATGATATTTTTATTCAGTGATATCTTTAGGCATGGAAGATACTATATCCTTGCTTTGAAAGAAAAAAATATACCAGACTACAGCACCGTAGCACTGTAACACTGTCCTCCCATTGTTCATCAATTTGCTAGAGCGAGCCTCGTAATGTCTCTATTGTGAGACTTTGTTGTTACTGTGTTTGGCATATTGAATACATCACGGGTAGCCTGCCACTCTTTGCCATGTGGGCGACATACTCCCGGTAGCTTAGAGAGGTTTCCGAGAGGGGCAGAGGAATTGAACTCGGGTTGGCTAGATTGGCCACATGCAAGGCAAATGCCCTACCCGCTGTACTATTGCTCCAGCAAACTAATAAATGTTTATAACGTGGGGGGGAAAAGAACAAAATCAACTCCATAATAATAAAAATATGAAACACAAAACAAAATAAAGGTAGGACAAAAATAACCAATAGGAAGAGATCCTAATATCGTCGTCCGCAGATATACAGCAAACAATTAAATACTTAATTTTATCTTGTAATGTGTAGAAATAGGTAATTGGCAACTTCAGACATCATGCAAAGGAGAACTCCATGGTAGACCAAAGAGGGACAGCTGTATCTAAAAGCCAAGAAGCTCAACCCCATCAAGTAAGGGACTGGAGTAGACCAGGGACCAGCAATAAATTAAATTCAAAATAGCTTCTAGGGGATGGGGGTGGGAGGGATACTGGGATCCGTGGTGGTGGGAAGTGGGCACTGGTGTAGGGATGGTATTTGATCATTGTATAAATGAAACTCAAGCACAAAAATGTGTAAGTCTGCAACTGTATCTCATGATGTCTCACTATTAACAAGTTTTTTAATAAAAAAAAAAGAATATGAAGAAAAAAAATAGCTTCTAAATAGACAACGTAGAATCTTTCCCTGGGAAAGAGTCAACTGACAGGTTGAAAACTTGCCACCCAAATATCAAAATTTTCCACCTTTAATATCTTAGAGGATGCAATAATCTAAGAGACCGGATACCCAGAGGTCTGACCCCGAGAAAGGATGCACATAATCAACCTCCTGAAACTTTTCAGGGAGCTGCCCTTGCTGATGTCTCTTTAAATATGGGGAAATTCCAAAATTCCAATTATGACAGAGCCACAGGGGGCTAAATGTCACCATTCACCATGGGGTAAATAAAGCTGGATTGTATAATTCATATATGATGGGAGTAAAAGGCTGCCTAAATATAGAGGAGTTTTCATTGCATAGTGTGCCAATATTAAGTCATTTTTTTAATTTAACTTTTATTAGTGAAACACCATAGAGTACAGTTGCAGACTTACAAACTTTCCTGTTTGGGTTTCAGTTATACAATGATCGAGTACCCATCCCTCCACCAGTGCCCATTCTCCACCACCAATGAACCCAGTAACAATCCCACCTCACCCCATCCTCCCCTCCTGCCCTGCCTCTGTGGCTCTCTCTTACCTTTTGCTCTCTCTTACCTTTAGGGTGTTGTGGTTTGCAATAGAGGTATTGAATGGCCATCGTGTTCTGTCTATGGTCTATTTTCAACATGCATCTCCCATCCAGAGCATGCTGTTCCATTTATTTGGTGTTCCCTTCTCTATCTAAGCGAACTTTTCCCCCAGCATGTATTTCCAGCTTCCAAACTATGGAGCAAACCTCCTTTTACTTATCTCAACTATTCTTGGGTGTTAGTCTCCATTCTGTTACTTTATATTCCACAGATGAGTGCAGTCTTTCTATGTCTGTCCCTTTCTTTCTGACCCATTTCACTTAGCATGATATTTTCCATGTAGAACCACTAGTATGAAAATTTTTACGACTTCATCTTTTCTAACAGCTGCATAGTATTCCATTGTATAGATGTACCAAAGTTTCTTTAACCAGTCATCTGTTCTACAGCACTTGGGTTTTTTCCAGATTTTGGCTATTGTAAACAGTGCAACAATGAACATACAAGTGCAGATGTCATTTCGACTGTACTGTTTCACCTCTCTAGGATATATTCCCAAAAGTCATATTGCTGGGTCAAATGGGAGCTCAATTTCTAATATTTTTTTGAGGATCATCCATACTGTTTTCCAAAAGGACTGAACCATTCAGCATTTCCAGCAGCAGAGAAGGAAAGTCCCTTTCTCCCCACATCTGCACTGCACTGGGGTTACTTTTGATCTTTTGAATGTGGGCCAGTGTCTGAGGTGTGAGATGATATCTCATTGTTGTTTATTCAGTCAATTTTAAAACATTAACATTTGCTTGTAGCCCAGATCAGGTCAAACATTGTGCTAAAGGCCTTGCAAAACAACACATCATCAGATCATAACATGTTTCCCAGGTATGCTTCAGCTTGGCAAAATAGCTCCTGTCAGGTGATGGCAAATAGAATTATCTTGGTAGTTACACAGGTATATTTGCTGCTACAATTGTTATTGGCACTCAACTATGAGTCCAAATCTTGAAGCTCAAGATTTTTTTACATTGATATAGGAACCAGCAATTATGAACACTGAAATGCTGTCCTTACTCTCCCAGAATCAAAAACTGCTGCTGGTGCAAAATATCTGTGACAACAAGTACGCCCACCCGACAGTTGTCTCAAGTAGTGTTTCTCATTATTTTTTCTAAACATGGTGACATTCCAATCTAGTTTTCTACTTGTATCCCCTCCATCCTACCAGTCATTCCCGTAAATCATGTCATTATTGTTCATATTAAGTTATTTTTACATCTTTTCCCCTTGGAATATCCTGGAGGTTTACAAAGGGAATTGAGGATCCCAGTTGAGGAATGTTGGTCGAAAACTACATAACATTCAGAGCCACATTCTTTGACAGGAAGACTGTGTAAACTCCATATCCATATTTATAGAAAAACAATGATCTCCACTTCTCACATGGTCTCAAAGTGAAGTGGAGGAATTCACTTATACCAAAACACGAAGATAAAAGCCCAGAAAGAACTCAGAACACATCTGATACCATTAATCTCTTTGATAAACATTTCTAAACAACAATGGTAAGGACTTTCACTGAATTAAGAAAATGTATATATCACTGTATTACTGTCATCCTGTTGTTCATCGATTTCCTCAAGCAGGCACCAATAATGTCTCCATTCATCTTAGCCCTGAGATTTTAGCAAGTGCCACATTAGAGGCTTCTTCAGGGTCAGGGGAATGAGACCCATCATTGTTACTGGGTTTTGGCATATCGAATACACCATGGGGAGCTTGCCAGACTCTGTTGTGCAGGCAGGATACACTCGGTAGCCTGTCAGGTACTCCAAGAGTGAAAAATAGACAATTACAGAATCTCCTGCCCCCATGCCTCGCTGTCCTCACTGGGAGCCCTTTGAGAGGGGCAGGTCGAGTTTCCTTCCCCACCCCAGGCAGAGCCCCAGCAGCTGAAGACCTCCAGAACCAGCCACAGCCATGATTAAGACCACTCTCCACAAGTTCGGAGAAGCCTCACACATGAAAGAACCGGCAGAGGAACCCAGGTGTGCAGGAACCAGGGCTGAGATCTCCAATACATACATAAACAATCAAAAAAAATTGTGAGAAAGAGACTCCGAAAATGCAATTAAAATTGTTATGTGAAGATTTCACTAATTAAAGCAATTCTGAAAAAAAAAAAAAGAAATATGGGTGGTATTGCGTATGTTGACCTTGATGTGGGCAGGTAGATAGAAAAGGGCCCCTCTTGGCAAGGGAATTTCTAGAAAATAATAAAACCATTAGTTCCGTAGCTGCAAAAAACTCACTGTGCAGACATAGGAACAAAGGCCAAAGGCCTGGTCAGTAAGACTTCACCTGGTACCAACAGACTGAGAGAAGGTTGGACCCCTGCTTTGAGAGAAGTTCCAGAAGTAACAAAGATCAGGAAAAGCATCTCAGGATTCGAAACCACTCCCAACTCTACCCACTAGGCAATCTCCCTAGGAATGGACTCTTACCTAGGTAGAAACCCCATTTGGGACAGCAATGGAAAACCTTATAAATGCCACTTTGAACAAAAGAATAGTATGCATATGCTACCTGACTGCATGTGTTACTTTTACCCAGATGGCTGAGCACATGTGTTGCATACATCTTTCCTCCTGAGATGTGTACTGGGGCTCTCTCCATCTCTGGAGAAGCCTGCTTTCTCTCGTTAGTGTGTTACTTTCGCTCCCCCACCTTTTTTTTTCTCCCTTTTCCCCCTTCTTACAAACCTTCATATAAAATCTGTGTTTATTTCACTCCTCATCTACCTCTGAAATTCTTTTCTGTGAGGTAGGACAATGACCTAGAAGGCCTGGATGAGGCCTAAGATTGATCTCTCTTTCCTTCAAAGAGCAATTCCTAGCTCGAGCCTGAATCTGTGCCTTCCCAAGAGAATGGGTAGTGGGGATTTACTCCCAGGTCTAAAAGTCAGCTTGGTTTTAGGTGTGGCTTAACGGGGTCCTGGTAGAGTCAGCAGGGCTCTGGCTCATGCCACGCAGAAGCTCATTCTCAGACTGTATCAGTCCCGTCCTTCCCAGCTTGTCCTTCAGTGGCAGAGGTGGATCAGGAGAAAGTGTTTATCTCCTCTCTGCCTCATAAAAGCCACCCATGGGGGCCTACCAACTTCATTCTAAACTACACCTCAAACTTATAGTAACATAGGGGCACGAGAGATAGCACAGCAGGTACAGTACTTGCACAGGTACTTACCCAGGGTAGTACTTATCTAGGATAAGGTACTTACCCACGATTTGAACCACAAACCTATGTTTGATACTTACTATCACATATCACATTGGGTCCCCTGAGCACTTCCAGCAATAATTCCTGAGCACAGATCCAGGAGTAAGCCCTGAGCACAGCCTGAGTTGGTTAAAAAAAAAAGACAAAATAAAACTGTATTACTGGAAAAAAAAAAAAAAAACAGCAACCAGACTCTTAGACCAATGGAATGAAAAGAAATTACAGTGGATATTTAAATACATGCTACTGAATGGAGAAAATATTTGTCATCCTATGTCAGAAAAAGAGCCAAATCTAAGATGTAGAAAGTACTCATTAAAAACTTGACGATTGAAGCAATCCCATCAAAAGAGAGGAGGTTTGGTAGATGAATAGACACTTCTCCAAAGAAGACATACAGTTGGACATATGGCATATAAAAAGGTATTAATTACCACTGATTATCAGAGAAAACTAAAATAAGAGTCACTTCAGAGCAGTAAGAATAGTCTTTCAAAAATTTTGAAAACAACCAGTGCTAGTGGGAATACAATAAAAACAAACTGTCATTCACCATCGGTGGGACTGTCATCAGATTCAGTCACTATTGAAAACAGTAAGGAGGTTACTTAAAAAAAATTGAAAATTGAACTGCCTTCTGATGCAGTAAGTAGTTCCTTTTGTTTGTATCTCTTACAAAAATACAAAAACAGTTAGACAAATGTATACACGCCTATATTTTAGTAGTATTATTTGCAATTGCCATTATCTTAAAACAATCAAGAACCCATAAGCAAGATGAGTAGATAAAGAAATTACAGAATATGTGTATAAGCAAAGATAAAATCTTGCTTTTTCTTCAAACATGATTATAATCAGAGAAAATCAAATGAAGTAGGTCAGAAGGATAAAAATAAATACTGGCGGTTCTCATTCATTTGATGTATAAAAGAAACAAGGATAGAGGATAGAAAATGGCCACTGAAAAATAACTGTACTCTGATATAGAATTGGATAGCAAATGAAAGATAGAAAAAAAAAACAAGGAATGAGAAGTGATGTGGGTACACCGTGGTGAGAAGTGAGTCTTTGCAGAAGGCTATGATACAATAGCATTTTATATTTAAGAATAGATATTAGCACTATTATGCATCATGACTCCTCAACAAGAAAATAAAATTATCAGGAAACTCTATGACTACTTATTCAGTTAGTTGACCATGAATATTTGGGTGTCATCTGTGTTGTCTACAGTCACATTTTTATTATATTAAACTAAAATATACTTTAAAATATGAAAGTATTTGAAAATAATGTCATGTGTTAAAAGTGTATTTCATTTATCAATAAGATAACCTTCTGGTTTAAAAATTATGTAAAACATTGAATACATCAATGATGGATGCTAAATAAAGTGTACATAATTAGATTAAAAAATGGGTACTGAGTTACAAAAACAAATAAGGTGATACCTTCCCAGATGATTTTATCTTCTAGAAAAAAATTAAAATATAATAAGGCAAACATTTATTTAAATAAGAGAAACTTTTTCCCACCATGAATTTGATAATGTATAACATACTCTTAAAACTAAAACTAATATAAAACTTATCAACAACAACAACAACAAAGAAACCGATATGCCTTACAAACATTGCCCAGGAAGACAAACAGATGGCAAGGGAATGATACTTAGTATCTGGGAGAAGCATAGTACTGTGGGTAGGGCGTTTGCCTTACACAAGGCTGATTTGGGTTTTATCTATAGCTTTCCATAAGGTCACCTAAGCACTTACAGGAGAAACTCATGAGCACGGAACATGTTTTGTCATTTATTATTAGGGGAATGTAAATCAAATCTTTAGTGAGATTCCATTTATGCTTGTACAAAAGGTCAGGAACTAATTAGTCAAATGGAAAAGAAAAGGTACTTAGGTTCTCACCACAAAACTGAACTTTTAAGAAGTAAACTGGTGAATTTTTAACAAAGAAATTGGAGAAGGGAACTGGAATAGATAGGGATGTTAGTACATTGGCGGTGTAGAATAATAACATTTTTAAGAGGTGAAAAACTATACCCCTAAACCCTATGCACTTTGTCAGTCAGCATTAGCTCAATTAATAGAGTTTAAATTCTTAAAAAACAAAGGCATGAAAATTAAACAATAGATAAATATATCTCCAGAAGCTATAGCTTGGCCAACACTCAAATTCACCTTCCTCATATTTGATGATCTAACATCACACAGACAAAAATCGCAGTTCATGCATGTTTTGGTAACAATCAGGTTAGCAAGGTACTGCTGTAATCACTAATGTGGAATTTATAACATGATTAAGCTTATTCTCTAAAATGTTATCTGTAGGATAACATTGTTTTGTCCTTCCTGCATAGCTTCAGGTAACGTATGTTTATTGGGTTGCTCCCATCATAATTGCCCCAGTCCTCTGTGTTTATTTGTAAGCTGTGTGATCTGTTGACTTGTAAATATTGTTTTTCTCTTCTCTCTGAGTCCTTTGCACAGTTTATTCAGAGCAAGGTCCTTTTTGTATGGACACAAGACAAAAGTATATGCTATGCTTTTACAATGTGATTCTCAGTGATATTTTCCTCCTGCGCATCTGTTCTCTCACCTAAGCCTCAGCTGACCTTACTTCCTAGCACCCCCAAAGGCAGCATCTCGAGGAGGGACTGGATGGAACCAGGAAAAGCGGTAAGCTATGTGCTACACTGGTATTGAGATGGGCCTGGCCAAAATGCCATAATGTTTAACTATAAGCTAAGAGTTTGGTCGTGGACAAATGCTGTAATGATCCAAAAAGTAATAACTAGATTCAGACCCTGCTAGGGTTAGGAAAGATTAATCTGGCCTGAGCTCTGTAGTCTGAGTCTGTGGCGAGATGTTCCCAGGAGAGCTGCCTTACAAACCTCAATCTATCTCTTACTGTTTCCATACAAAAATAACTAGTATTAACATGTTGATAAAGTTATTAAACTGAGGAAAGGAGAAAAACACCTTAAGAAGTATTTTGCCCCTGTGCAGTCAGGAAGGGCTTTGGAATACCCCTAGGTGATGTTTCTGCCCTGGAGCCTGACAGTCAAGAAGGGCTTTCTTATGTTGATTTGGCTATCTGTTTGGTTGCAGTGTGTGTGTGAGGGGAGGAGTTGGAGAGACAAGAGAGCTGGGGAGATAAGAGAAAATCAGACCTTTAAGATGAAGTGTGGAGAGACTAGCAAGGGGGACAGAGAGAGAAGGATGTGGAAGAAGAATACAGGACCAGGCATGTCATGAGAGAGAGCCCAGCTTGCAAAATGTAGCGCGGAGAAATGAGCAGGAGAGACAGGAGAGACAGGAATTTTGGGTTGTGTGAGACTAGAATGGGAGGCTCAGGGAGACTGGGGAAGAAGCGAAGGGAGAATGGAATAAAGGGCATTTGATCAATCAACCGGCTTGGCCCTCATTTCCTCCTTCTATCTGCCCCACGGCCTGGGTTGCCCCAGTTAGGGAGAGACCCGGTCCCACCCGGAAAGCAGGCAGCTAGGGGAAGACCATCAGGACCTCCCACTAGCTGACCCTGGAGATTATATACAATCCTCATACCAGATAGGTTCTTAGTCTTCTTGCTTCCTAAGAGAGAAAGAACTACCAACTTCTCGTCAAGTTCAAAATGAAGAAAAATAATTAATAATTTTCAATAGAAAATAATATAATCTTAATTATATATAATTTTCTTATGTGAATGGAGGAAATTTTTAATGCGTAATTAAATAAAGTTATTATACAATATGGTTTATTTTATTTTTTATTTTTATTTTTTTGCAAATAAACACATTCTACTCTAAAATGATAGTCTGATAACAAACTTGGACTTCCTCAGTCCCTAAATCAAAATATCCAATTCTTAGCAGTCCACAATTTGGTTCTCATTTCACTCTATACTCGGGATTTATATTTTACTTAAAGGCGTGATTGTCTGTACCCTGAAGAAGAAGTTCAGGAATCTTGAAGGTTTCCTGTGTTAAACATGGATGACCCAAGCTCCAACCCCAGCACCCCACATGGTCCCTTGATCCCTGAGCACAAAGCCAGAAATAAGGCTTGAGAACCACTGGGTGTGACCCCAAAACAAAAAAATAAATAAAAAGATTCAGGAAATGATCACATAATTGACTAGGAGATTACAGTAGTGGCCAATAGCCCACAGATTGAGGTGAGCTGTACCCAAATGTAAAAATCCAGTATTTGCTCTAAGTAACGTCCTTTGGGCATTAGTGAAAAACCTTTTAATTTTTGTTTTCAGGGTCACAAGGCAGATTCTGTGGATTATTCTTGACTTTATGCTCAGGGATCACTCTTGGCCTTCTTCAGTGGACCACATGTAATGCTGGGGATCGAACTCAGATCTGATCTGTGAAACACAAATTCCTTACCTGCTGTTTTATGACTTTGGTCCTAAAATCTTTCTTTCAAGGCTTTTTGAGGAGTCTGTCCTAGAGATTATCATTATCACTGTTATCACTGTAACTATTACTGTTTGTATTATATTTTAAGAATCACATGTTTGAGTGGCAGTCATGTTCGGTCTATAGTCTACTTTCAGCATGCATCTCCCATCTTGAGAGGATCCTCTCAACACTCTTTATTTGGTGCAACCTTCTCTATCTGAGCTGTCTTTTCCCTTAGCATGTGTGGCTGGCTTGCAAGCCATAGAGTAAACCTCCTGGTAATTTTTTGGCTATTCTTGCGTGTTAATCTCCTATTTTATTACTTTATATTCCCCAGATGAATGCAATTATTTTATGTCTGTCCCTCTCTTTCTAACTCATTTCACTTAGCATGATACTTTCCATGTAGTACCACTTGTATGTGAATTTCATGACTTCATCTTTTCTAACAGCTACATAGTACTCCATTGTGTACATGTAGCAAAGTTTCTTTAACCAGTCATCTGTTCTCAGGCACTCAGGTTTTTTCCAGATTCTGGCTATTGTAAACAGTGCTGCAAGAACAAATAAGTGCAGATGTCACTTCGACTATACTTTATTTTGCCTCTCTGGGATATATTCCAAGCAGTGGTATTGCTGGGTCAAATGGAAGCTCAATTTCTAATTTTTTAAGAATTGTCCATACTGTTTTCCAAAAGGGCTGAACCACTTGGCATTGTCCCCAGCAGTGAAGGAGTGTCCCTTTCTCGCCACTTCCATGCCAATGCTGGTTGCTTTTGTTCTTTTGGATCTGGGCCAGTTTCTGTGGTGTGAAATGATCTCTCATTGTTGTTTTGATCTGCATCTCCCTGATGATTAATGATGTAGAGCATTTTCTCATGTGCCTTTTAGCCTTTCGGATTTCTTCTTTGTGAAAGGTTCTATTAATTTCATCGCCCCATTTTTTGATGGCATTGGATGTTTGCTTCTTCTGGAGTTCTACCAGTACTTTGTATATCTTTGATATCAACCCCTTGTTGGATGTGTATTGGGCGAATATCCTTTCCCATTCTGTAGACTGTCTTTGAATTTTGGTCACTGTTTCTTTGGAAATGCAGAAGCTTCTTAGTTTAAGATAGTCCCATTTGTCTATATCTTGTTTTCACTTGCTTGGCCAGTGGCGTGGCATCTTTGAAGATACCATTACCTTCAATGTCATGGAGGGTTTTGCCAACTTTTGCTTTAGGTTTGTATATCGCTCAATACCTAACCTCATTTGATCAAAATTGTTCACCTTGATCACTTGATCACTTGACTTCCCGTTAATCATTGATTTGCTCGAGCTGGTGCCAGTAACGTCTCCATTCATCTCTGTCATGTGCTAGTAAAGCTGAATGGTGTCTGTTCGTTCGAGAACACAGAGAGCCTCAAACTGACCATTCAGGTTCTTGACGAAGAAGTCTGACCATCTGATAGGTGAGCTGCCACACAGTCTTTTGACGTCCCATTGAATCTTGTTGGTAATGGCTCTAGTCCAGCGGTCATCTCCAAGTTTCATTATGTGTCCAGCTTCTCTGATTTTTGACGCCTTGGAAAACGAGACAGAGTCCCTGATTCTTGACGGTTTGACTGAGGTCAGAACTCCGGATTCTTTCTCTCATTTGAGTGAAACGTAATACTTCAGGCATACCTCTTTTGATTCCTCTTTGGGATACCCAAATATCGCTCTTATCCTGTTTTTGTAGGGCCCAGGTCTCTGAGGCATATGTTAATGCAGGAAAAAAAAAGTGGAATTGAAGAGATGTGCCCAGAGTCGGAGGTGCTTCGTCCTCTTAGCTATTTCTTCAATGCTCTTGAAGGCATTTCAAGCCCCTCTCTTCCTCCTGCTCAACTCAGGTGCCAGGTCATTCATCATGTTGACTTCTCGACCTAGGTACATATAACTGTTGCATTTGGAGATAGTCATTCCCTTGAGAACGAATGGAACATCAGGAATGAGATTGTTTCTCATAAACATTGTCTTCGTAAGATTCAGTTGGAGTTCGACCTTTCCACACTCACTGTTGAAGTCGGCCAGCATTTGTGCCACTTGTCTAATGTTTGGTATTATTAGAACAATGTCATCAGCAAAGCAGAGGTGGTGTAGTTGCCTACCATTCCTTCCTATTCCAGTCGTCGAGTGATGTTCTCGAGGGTGGCACTGAAGAGTTTTCGTGAAATGGCATCACCCTGCCGAACCTCTCTCTTGACATCGATGATTACTTCTTTGTAGAATGGTGAGATCTTGGTAGTGAATCTGTAATACAGCTCATGGAGGATTCTGATGTATTGAGTTTGAATGCCCTGATTGGCTATGGCTTCAATGACTGCTTTTGTCCCAACAGAATCAAAGGCCTTCTTTAAATCACTGAACGTTAGACAGGGCGGTATCTTGAACTTCTGAGAAACCTCAATGAGATTGGTTATCTTGTGGATATGGTCAATCTTGCTGAATCGTTTTTGAAAACCGGCTTGCTCACATGGTTGTCCTTCATCTAGTGTTCTGCCAATCCTATTCAGGATGACTCGAGTGAACAGCATGTAGAAGACAGACAATAGGCAATTCGGGAGATAGTTGCCAATGTCGTGGATGTCTTCCTTCTTGTATAGTAGTATAGTCCTGCTGGTTTTCTGTAGGGACGGAACCTTGCATTCAGACAGGTAGTGTGTGAAGAGCCAAGCCAGTGTATTGATGAGTACTGACGGCAGGTTCTTCAGGTGTTCAGGTCTGACCTTGTCTTGGTCAGGTACTGTTCATTTCTTTTTTTTTTTTTTCCCTTTATTGTATTTTATTTTTTTTTTAAAGTTGTAGATTTACAATTTTTTGTGCTTTGGTTTCAATTATACAATGATCAGATACCCATCCCTCCACCAGTGCCCATTTTCCACCACCATGGATAATATCCCTCCCACCCCCATCCCCCCATCCCCCCTGTCTCTGTGGCAGGGCAATCCCCTGTGTTCTCTCTCTCCTTTTGGGTGTTGTGGTCTGCAAAAGAGGCATTGAGTGGCAAACATGTTCAGTCCATAGTCTACTTTCGACATGCATCTCCCCTCCTGGGAGGATCCTCCAAACATCCTTAATTTGGTGCTCCCTTCTCTATCTGAACTGCCCTTTCCTCTAGGATACCCGGCTGGCCTCTAAGTTATGGAGTAATCCTCCTGGTGCTGATCTCAGCTATTCTTGGGTATTAATCTCTTACTTTGTTACTTTATATCCCCCAGATGAATGCAATCTTTCTATGTCTATCCCTCTCTTTCTGACTCATTTCGCTTAGCATGATACTTTCCATATTGTACCACTTGTATGTAAATTTCATGACTTCATCTTTTCTAAGAGCTACATAGTACTCCATTGTGTAGATGTACCAAAGTTTCTTTAACCAGTCATCTGTTCTTGGGCACTCAGGTTTCTTCCAGTTTCTGGCTATTGTAAAGAGTGCTGCAATGAACAAACAAGTGCAGATGTCACTTCGACTATACATTTTTGCCTCTCTGGGATATATTCCCAGGAGTGGTATTGCTGGGTCAAATGGGAGCTCAATTTCTAATTTTTTGAGAATCGTCCATACTGTTTTCCAGAAGGGCTGAACCAGTGGACATTCCCACCAACAGTGAAGGAGTGTCCCTTTCTCGCCACATCCACGCCAGCATCGGTTGCTTTTGTTCTTTTGAATGTGGGCTAGTCTCTGAGGTGTGAGATGGTATCTCATTGTGGTTTTGATCTGCATCTCCCTGATGATTAATGATGTAGAGCATTTTCTCATGTGTTTTTTTGCCATTCGGATTTCTTCTTTGAGAAAGTTTCTGTTCATTTCATTGCCCCATTTTTGGATGGGGTTGGATGTTTTCTTCTTGTGGAGTTTAACCAGTATTTTGTATATCCTGGATATCAACCCCTTGTCAGATGTGTATTCGGTGAATATCCTTTCCCATTCTGTAGACTGTCTTTGTATTTTGGTCACTGTTTCTTTGGAGGTGCAGAAGCTTCTTAGTTTAAGATAGTCCCATTTATCTATCTCTGTTTTCACTTGCTCGGCCAGTGGCGTGGCATCTTTGAAGATACCATTAGCTTCAATGTCATGGAGGGTTTTGCCAACTTTATCTTCAATGTACCTTATGGTTTCTGGTCTGATGTTGAGGTCTTTAATCCATTTTGATCTTACTTTTGTACATGGTGTTAGGCAGAGTTCTGAGCCTATTTTTTTGCATGTAGCCGTCCAGTGATGCCAACACAATTTATTAAAGAGGCTTTCCTTACTCCACTTCACATTACTTGCACCTTTATCAAAGATTAGATGAGCATATGATTGAGGAGAGATGTCAGTGTATTCAACCCTGTTCCATTGGTCTGCAGTTCTGCCTTTGTTCCAGTACCATGCTGTTTTAATTATTACTGCTTTGTAGTACAGTTTGAAGTTCGGGAGGTTGATTCCTCCCATTTTCTTTTTCCCAAGAATTGCTTTAGCTATTCGTGGGGGCTTATTGTTCCATATAAATTTCAGGAGTGTTTGCTCCATTTCTTTGAAGAATGTCATGGGTATCCTTATAGGGATTGCATTGAATTTATACAATGCTTTTGGTAGTATTGCCATTTTGACAATGTTAAGTCTCCCGACCCATGAGCAGGGGATATCTTTCCATTTCCTCATGTCCTCTTTTATTTCCTGAAGTAGCGTTTTGTAGTTTTCTTTGTACAGGTCCTTTACTTCCTTAGTTAAGCTGATTCCTAGGTACTTGATTTTCTGGGGCACAATTGTGAACGGGATTGTTTTTTTCATGTTGCTTTCTTCTCTCTCACTGTTTGCGTATAGGAAAGCCATGGACTTTTGGGTATTGATTTTATAACCTGCAACTTTACTATACGAGTCTATTGTTTCTAGGAGTTTTTTGGTGGAAGTTATTGGGTTCTCTAAGTAGAGTATCATATCATCTGCGAATAGTGAGAGCTTGATTTCTTCCTTTCCTACCTGAATGCCCTTAATATCTTTTTCCTGCCTAATCGCTATTGCAAGTACTTCCAGTACTATATTGAACAGCAGTGGAGAGAGTGGGCATCCCTGTCTCGTCCCTGATCTTAGAGGGAAGGCTCTCAGTTTTTCCCCATTGAGGATGATGCTTGCTGTAGGCTTGTGGTAGATGGCTTTAATTATGTTGAGGAAGGTCCCCTCTATACCCATTTTGGCTAGGGTTTTCATCATAAAGGGGTGCTGGATCTTATCAAATGCTTTCTCTGCATCTATTGATATGATCATATGCTTTTTATCTTTTTTTTTGTTGATATGGTGGATTATGTTGATTGATTTCCGAATGTTAAACCATCCTTGCATCCCTGGGATGAATCCTACTTGGTCATGGTGTATGATCTTTTTGATGAGTAGTTGGATTCTATTTGCTAGTAGTTTGTTGAGGATCTTTGCATCTGTGTTCATCAGGGATATCGGCCTGTAATTCTCTTTCTTTGTAGTATCTCTGTCTGCTTTTGGTATCAGTGTGATATTTGCTTCGTAGAAACTGTTCGGAAGTGTTTTTGATATTTCAATTTCGTGGAAAAGCTTAAAGAGCATCGGGAGTAAGTCCTCTTTAAAGATTTGGAAGAATTCACTCGTGAATCCATCCGGGCCAGGACTTTTGTGCTTGGGGAGACTTTTTATTACCATTTCAATTTCCTTGATGGTGATAGGTCTGTTCAGGTATTCCAGGTCTTCTTGGTTCAGCCTTGGGAGTCTGTAGGAGTCTAGGAATTTATCCATTTCCTCAAGGTTTTGATGTTCCGTGGCATAAAGCTTTTCAAAGTACTCCCTGAGGATCCTCTGAATTTCTGTGGTTTCTGTTGTAATGACCCCCTTTTCATTTCTGATTCGGTTTATTAGGGTTTTCTCTCTCCCTTTCTTTGTGAGTTTTGCTAGAGGCTTATCGATCTTGTTAATTTTCTCGAAGAACCAGCTTTTGGTTTCATTGATCTTTCGGATTGTTTTTTGGGTTTCCATCTCGTTAATCTCTGCTCTGAGTTTTATTATTTCTTTTCTCCTGTTCGGGTTGTGCTCCTTTTTTTGGTCCTTCTCCAAGCTCTTAAGCTGTGAGGTTAGGTTACTTATGTGTGCTCGCTCCTCCTTCCTGAGGAATGCTTGTAGAGCTATAAACTTTCCTCTTAACACAGCCTTTGCTGTGTCCCATAAGTTTTGGTAACTCGTGTTCTCATTTTCATTCGTTTCTAGGAATCTTTTGATTTCCTCTTTGATTTCCTGTCTAATCCACTCGTTGTTCAATAGTGCACTGTTTAATTTCCAGGTGTTTGATTTAGTTTTCTGTTTTTGTGTGTGATTTACTTCTAATTTCAGCGCATTATGGTCTGAGAAGATTGTTGATACAATCTCTACCTTCTTAATTTTATGGAGGCATGTTTTGTGGCTCAGCATGTGGTCTATCTTGGAGAATGTTCCATGGACGCTTGAGAAGAATGTGTATTCAGCTTTTTGTGGATGAAGTGTCCTGTATATATCTACTAAGTCCCTTTCTTCCATTGTTTCCCTCAAATGAAGTATGTCCTTGCTAAGCTTGAGTCTGGTTGATCTATCAAGAGGTGACAAAGCAGTGTTGAAGTCTCCCACTAGTATTGTGTTGCTATTGATGTCTTTTTCCAAATCTATGAGTAGTTGTTTTAAGTACTTTGCTGGTCTCTCATTAGGTGCATATACATTTATTATTGTAAGTTCTTCCTGTTGTACAGATCCTTTGATCAATAAGAAATGGCCTTCACTGTCTCTTATGACCTTCCTCACTCTGAAATCGATGTGGTCTGATATAAGGATGGCTACCCCAGCTTTTTTATGGGAGCTGTTTGCCTGTAGGATTGTTTTCCAGCCTTTGACTCTGAGTCTGTGTTTGCTTTGACTATTGAGATGCGTTTCTTGCAGGCAACAGAATGTTGGGTTCAATTTTCTAATCCATCCTGCTCTCTATGTCTTTTAATTGGTGCGTTTAGCCCATTGACATTGAGAGAGATTATTGTTATGGGATTTTGTCCCATTGTTCTGTTAAAATTTGGTGTATTTGAGGGGCCTTTCTTGCCTTAAAGTAGCCCATTTAGTTGTTCTTGTAACCATGGTTTTGAGTCTATGAAGTTCCTGAGCTGTTGTTTGTCTGTGAAACTGTGTGTTGTTCCTTCTATTATGAATGAGAGTCTTGCTGGGAAAAGTATTTTGGGGGAGGCATTTATTTCATTGAGTTTTTTCACTATGTCCCACCACTGTTTTCGGGCCCTGAGGGTTTCATCAGAAAAATCAGCTGTGAATTTTAAGGATGCTCCTTTGTAAGAGATTTCTTTCTTCGATCTTGCTGCTTTCAGAATTTTGTCTCTGTCTAAGGTTTTGGTCATTTTGATCAGAATGTGTCTTGGGGTATTTTTATTCGGATTTCTTCTAGCTGGTACCCTTCGGGCCTCCTGAATGTGGTCACAAGTTTTCTTCAGCTCTGGAAATGTTGTAGCAATGATTTCTTTGACAGTTTCTTCTTCATCGAGGTTTTCTTCCTGTCCCTCTGGGACTCCAATAATTCTTATGTTACCCCTCTTGGCTTCATCACGATCTTCTCTTGCCATCTGTTCCCGAATTGTGAGTCTCTTTTCCATTTTCTGCTCTTTTCTGGAGAGTCTCTGAACTTCATCTTCGAGCTCACTGATTCTGTTCTCAGCAGATGTTACTCTGCTGCTGAGGCCTTCCACTGAGCTTTTCAATTCGCCTACGAGATTTTTCAGGTCTGACATTTCTGAATGCATTTTCCTCATTTCTGCCTTCAGATCCTCTTGTCTTCTATTGGCATTGGTTTCCATTGTTTCTTTTAATTCCCTAAGCATCCTAAGTAGCTCCCTTCTGAATTGCTTGTCAGAGAGGTTGTCTAACACTGCATTACTGTTGGTGTCATCTGGGCTAGACTCTTCAATATGAAAGTTTGGTGGGCTTTTGCGTTGCTTTACCATTGTGAGAGGTGTGGTTTAGTCCTTCACGTTCACTGTTACTATTCTGCTTTGATATGCAGTGTGAGTTAAGATAGGCTTATGAGTTATTGGCTACTGTGTTTCTAGTGGCTGAGCTAAAATGGAGAAGTTTCCATCTAAGAAGTTAGCTTATGGTTCCTATGGCATATGTAGTGGGAAAATATTTCGCGGCTCCGGAAAGAGTCCCTGGCACTAGGCGAGGAGTTGGGAAAGTCTCCTGTTTGGAATTGGAGCCGTTCAGCTTTGTTGCCCAGAGCTGGGCCTCTGTGCCCGTCCCACGCGGATCAGGGGTTGAAAACCGGCTGTCTAGGGGCTGTTTCTAGCTGCGCGTGCCCAGAGAGGGACCTGAGCCCTTGGGGGCGGGCTGTACCTGTTGGAATTGGAGCCGTTCAGCTTTGTTGCCCAGAGCTGGGCCTCTGTGCCCGTCCCACGCAGATCAGGGGTTGAAAACCGGCTGTCTAGGGGCTGTTTCTAGCTGCGCGTGCCCAGAGAGGGACCCGAGCCCTTGGGGGCGGGCTGTACCTCCATTTCTTTACCAACGAAATGGCATGTTGGATTTCGGAAGGGAGAATGTTGGGAACAATGCATCCATCCTGCATAATTTGGTATTTGGGTAGGTGGACATGGCTATCAAAGAGATCTGAGTAGAAGAAATGGATATCTTCTCCATTGCCCTTCTGGATGATGTGATAGATCCATCAGGACGTCGGAGGGCAGTCATTTTGGTCTTGTAGTTGGCGAAGGACAGTTGGGCATAACAAATGCTTTTCCTTGCTTCTGCCTCATCTAACAGCACTACTGCACTTCTCTCCTTGAGGTCTTCCTTTAACGCATCTCTGCACTGCTTTGCAAGCTCATTTTGCAAACTCTTTGCAAGTTCACTTGTGGTTGACTGAGGCATGCACACCAAACCACGTTGGTGAACAAGCTCAAGAGTGTTTATAGACAGGCTTTTTCTTTTCTTTTTTTTTTCTTTTCTTGTGGCTATCTCTCTCTTGGTGTTCCTAGCACTATCATGGAGGTGCTGAACCAGTCGATAGTATTCCTTGTCAATTTTGTCAACGACAGCATTATCCCATGTTGGTCAATAGTGCCAATTAGCTCCCAGTTGGTTCTGTTTTTGGGAGTTCTCTTCTTATACTTTTCATCCCTTTTGCCCCGCTCTGTGAAGTAGAATTTTGCACAAAGGAGATGGTGGTCCGATCCCATTTGGAATTTTGGGACAACAGCAACATAGGTCAGGCAAAACCATTGATTGAATATGATGTGGTCAATTTTGTTGTGGAACCGTCCACCGGAAGACTCCCATGCACAACGTTTAGATTCAGCCTTCTGGAATTGTGAGTTACCATGGATGGTCTTGTTTGATATGATGAACTTAGACAGTCTGTCATCCTGTTCGTTCCATTCTATGCAATGTGTCCCAATGTGGAGTTCTTCAGCTGATCTTCTCAGTCCTATCTTAGCTTTAAAATCAATGACAGTGATTTTTAAATCACTGTAGTGATTGTAGAAGGTGTGGTCTTCTTTACAGAACTTCTTCAGCTCCATGTAGAACATCTCAATTTCTCCTTCATCAAAATTGGATGTTGGTGTGTAGACAACAAAGATAGAAACTGTAGGCAGTGAGCCACTTCTATTCAAGTGTGATCATTCAATTCGGGTTGTTAGGCATTCGAATGAATCAATGCTCATGGCCAAGTTTGTGTTGACAAGGACACCGATGCCTCCATCACCCCTTTTGTCACATGTTCCGAGGAACAGTTCCTCTCCAGTGTCGAAAAAGGCGTGATGTGATTGATGCCTTATTTTCTTGGTCAGACCAATGATGTTGTACTTGATCTTTCGCGCTTGTACCATCAGGTCCTCAATTGATGCATCTGATGCCAGCGTACTTGCATTGAAAGTAGAAACAATCACTCACTGTCACTGTCACTGTCCTCCCGTTGTTCATCAATTTGCTTGAGTGGGCCCAGTAACGTTTCCATTGGAGACTTTGTTGTTACTGTGTTTGGCATATCAAATACATCACGGGTAGCTTGCCAGGCTCTGCCGAGAGACAATCATTTTTGTCTTTCTTCATTTTGGCAGCATAGTTTGGCCTTGATATTTTATCAGCCTCTCCTTCCTCATCCTTCTCAACCCTGCCATATTGGGGACTCCTTCAGGGTCAGGGTAATGAGGTCCGTTGTAATTACTGGTTTTGGCATATCGAATACACAATGAATAGCTAGCCAGGCTCTGCCGTGCGGGCGGAATACTCTCGGTAACTTGCCAGGCACTCTGAGAGACATAGAGGCTTTTGGGGCGGTGTCTAATTGCCCTTTTAGGTGTTCCCATGGTTCAAACCCATATGTGAACCCTATCAAATATGGTGCAGCAATCCTGGAAGATGGGTATTAAGTGTGTTATAATATCCGAAAAGCATCCTGGAGCATGGTGGCGGCTTTGTAGTGGAGGTAGTGTTCATCTTACTTCCATTATAACTTGGATAAGAATATTCAAATATAAGTGGGAAGGGGGAACTGTGTAAAACTGGATCTACTCCAATTCAAATATGTGGGTTAAAATTTTCAAGATGCTGTTTGTTTTGCTTGTTTGTTCCCATAAATTACAAGAAAAAAATTAGCTAAGAAGCTAAACACAGTGGGTGAATATTTACTTATATATTTTTAAAAGAACTGTCCAAAGTATTTAAGTATTCATCCTATATACATATATGTATTTATATATAAACATTTATTTTTTTTTCTGAATTCTGTTTTAAGGTCATGTACTTGGGTTTCTGGAATTCATAAGAATTTTTTTGAATTCATGTATCAAGCATTATCTGTAGCTAAGAGTTTAAATAAAAATATACTTTATATTTCAAAAAAATGAATCACATGTTTAAATAAAGAATATGGGTCTGTAATAAAATTCAATAAAGAAAAATCATTGATAACCTTCATGATTAGCTGAGAGTTATTTGTGTGTTAACTTTAGACAAATGCCGTCTAACAGTTTTATTCTAGTTTTCGGAGAAAAGATAGCATAAGTTTTAAATATTAATTTTTTACTTTGATTGAGGTAGCATGGTTACAGTAGTGTCAATGTTAATGCTTTTGTTATAAAAAGTGCTGCATGTCTACCATTATAACAGTGCCAAAGACCCTCCAGGGCCTGTGTAGATTATGTTTTGAAGTATTTTTAAAGTTACTTATTTATGACAACACCAATATTATTGTTTAATATTTGCAGTGTTTCTACAATATGCCCACCGCCAGAGTGGCCATATTACTGTACTATGATTCCAAATTCACCTTTATCTCCCATATTTCCTTAGCACTCTCAGCTCACAGTTCTATTTTCCACATTTCAGGATTATGATAACATAAGTTTCAAGTTATAATTTCTATTTCATGCCTAAATCTGTGGAAGGGTAAAGAGGTCAATTCATATGTTAGTATCTTATTTGTTGAGGCAATGGTTCTAAAAGTCAGCACTGACCCAAATTATCAGTTTCTTTTACAGTAACTAACCAAACTCCATATTTTACACGAGCTGGACTTTGAAAATAGTCATGTGCTGGAGGAGAACATGCCCTTAAAGGAAAAACAGTTAGGGTTTTCATCTTTGTAAAATTAAAGTAGTAGAAGAGTAGTCAGACACGTAATGATTCAATTAACAGCAAAGAAAATAAATCCAGGAATGGTTTGGAACTTTGCTTAAGACTGCAGATAACGAAGGGGGACTGGGATAGTGCAGCAGGGAGGGAGTTTGCCTCACATGAGAGTGACCCAGGTTCAACCTGAACACCACATCTGGCCATCTGATCCCCACCCAGAGTGATCTTTGATCCCAGAGCCAAGAGCAAGACCTGAGCAAAGCCAGGTGTAGCCTAAATGATTGTTTTATTAAGAAAATATTTCAGGCGCTGAAGCGATAGCACAGTGGGTAGGGTGTTTGCCTTGTATGCGGTCAATCAGAGTTCAATTTTCAATTCCCAGCATTCTATATGGTCCCCCAAGCACCATGAGGAGTAATTCCTGAGTGCATAAGCCAGGAGTAACCCCTGTGCATTGCCAGGTGGGACCCAAAAAGCAAAAAAAAGAAAGAAAATTGCAGATAATATGAAGGAGACTCATGATCTAAGTTTCCTATATCCTTTCTCCAGATTATCTTCAAATTTCATTATTTCATTTGCTCCTATAATCAGTGACCTTTTTCTGACCTCTATGAATAAAAAAGTTCTTTTCTGGCTTTATGAGGAACATATTTAGAAAAGCTCTTTAGACTCACTTACAATTAAGATAGACATAGAAAAAGTCTGTATGCTGTGAACAAAAAAAGGACTTTAAAACTCTAGTGCCTTCCTTTCCATCCCAGGAGAAAGCCGGTGTCCCCACAGTTGCTCTATTTTGCCTGAAAGAAAGTAGACTTGTATTTCTTTCCATTATCTAAATTATGGGGCTCATAGCACTGAGAAATTCTTAGGACTCCTATTTAAGTTGCTTTTGATGTCTTACATAGTCATCCTGGGGCATGTTGACAGCCACAGTGAGTCATGGGGACAAAATATCTTAAAAAGAAATCCCCATGGTATTGTGCCAGACTTACATCGTAGTATACATGGCAGAATTTGTATGAGCAACTGATTACATACTTCAAAAGCTACAATGATTTCCTTTCCCTTGTGTGTTTTCAAAATATTTCTCCAGTCTTATCCTATAAGCTAGATGTCATCACTCACAACTACAGTGGTCATATGCCTGACCTTCACTGTGTTTCAAGACTGCCTACTTACTCCCTACAACATTCTTTCCTCTGTACTATATTATCACAAAAATTTACACCAATCTCTTTACTACACATCACATAATTTAATAGCCCACTAGGAAAAGCCATTGATTCTTTTTTTACCATGTGAAAGACTCTGAACAAAATATTCTACATAAAATATTTACTTAGTATGATTAAAAAATGGATATTTCCAAATATCTATTTCCAAAATAGATATTTCCTCCATTTTAAGTAAACATCATTTAAGGTGCTGATAGGCTAAAATTCTGAGTAATTGTATAAAGTTAAGAGCTAGAAGCAGCAGTTAATATGATTCGTCTTCCTTGCCTGGTATTAACATGAATAAAACCATTCAGATAAAGGGACATTCAAAATTGAGCCCTGCCAAAATTAGAAAGCAGGATAATTTCTAGATGAAAGTATTATTATTATTATTATTATTATTATTATTATTGCTATTTGACTTTTGGGTCATACCTGGCAATGGTCAGAGTTTACTTCTGGCTCTGCACTCAAGAATTAATCCTGGCGATGCTCGCTGGACAATATGGTATGCTGGGGAACAAATACGGGTTGGCAAATGCGCTATCCACTGGCTCCCATATATGAAATTGCTTAGTGCAAGAATATTGTATGTATTACTTAAAATTAATTACCTAACTATAATTAAACTTACCGAGTGAATCTTAACAGTTTAGACATTAATTTAAAATAACTGATTTAAAACAAGAAAGACCCTACTGCTACAGAGATACTACAAGGCTCTTGCCTTGCACATTGCTGACCCTGGTTCAGTCCCTGGAATTACATGTGGTTCCCCAAGAACAGAGTCAGGAGTAAGCTCTGAGCACTTCAGAGTATGACCTAACAACTAGAGCCACTGTCTCCTCTCTATCACATTCCCAACTCAAGCAAATGTCTCCTGTCTATCACAACAGAGATATTGGTCAAGAAATAAAACTGAATATAATATCAAGAGGTTTTTTTTAATTTATTTTGAGGGTCATGCTCAGTGGTACTCAGGAGTAAATCCTGTGCTGCATCAGGAATCACTCCAAACAAGCTAGGGGAACATATGGGATGCCAGGGATTGAACCCAGATCAACTATGTGCAAGGCAAGTTCCTTACCCACTGTACTATCTCTCTGGCCCCCCATTTTGTTTTAAAGCAAAATATTGTCACTATTCTTTGTTTCTTTTGTATTGTGATTTTTAGACCCAAGCATTAATTAAAGAAATTCACTGAAATGGTGAATTTCAGTGTCAAGAACATTTAGATGTTTTTATCTATTTTTTTTTCTTTTGGGTCACACCCAGCGATGCTCAGGGGTTACTCCTGGCTCTGCACCCAGGAATTACTCCTGGCGGTGTTTGGGGGACTATATGGGGTGCCGGGGATCAAACCCAGGTCAGTCATGTACAAGGTAAATGTTCAACCTGCTGTGCTATCGCTCCAGCCCCTAAATGTTTTTATTTTTGCCTAGATTTTTTTCTGCATAATGGGATACTATAGATTTTTTTTCTTACTCCTCCTTGACACTTTCATTATTATGTATTTCGTTTAGAAACAATATTATTGCACAACACTATCTAAAGGATATTTATGAAAACTTATGATATGTCAAGAAACTTGCTGTTGAGACATTAACATTGATAATTACCCAATGCCAAGAAATATGATAATATGAACACCTGATTTAGCAAATTATTATTTCAGAAATGGTTATATACAGTTCTTTGAGTTCTGTACTAGAAATAGTGTTTATGCAAAGAAATTGCATTTACTCTTAAGGATAATATTTTACCTGAATTATTTTGCACTCATGTTGATTCTGCTACAGCCTCAACAATGTGTTTCAGTTTTAATATTAAAAGTTAATTATACATTCCAAAACCACTGACAATATAAAAGTTTTCTTGCTTGTCAAAGCACCAGATATAATTTTTTAAGGTTTATTTCTATTATGTATATAATCCTGTTTGTATTTTGAAGTTTCAAATTATAGGTGTAGTGGAAGGCATTTTTATTACTCTGTGCTTTGAGAATTCTGAATATTTTAATACAACCTATTAGAATCGATGTACTGTATCATTACATATTATAGATAAACTCACATACCACTAATGTGAAAGGGGTGATAAAATTGAAATAGCATAACAATTTTTTTTGATTTCTCTGGTGCTTTATGCTCTTCATTTACTAAAAAACATAAAATGGTCAGTAAAATATTTACTAGGACTTTGAAAGTCTCTAAACACATAAATTGAGGTGTGCAGTATCTCTAGTTTTCTATGACGCACCTTGCTTAGAATACAATAGTCTAGCAACATATATATGTAAATATCTACATATTTAATGTGAAGATATGTGTTTTTGAAAGCCAATCTACTTTAATTCAACAGTAGAGTATTTTCATATTTCATTGGAGTTCTTAAAATATTCTACATGATTTACTAATAAAAATACTAAAGATAAACTATAAATTGATCTGTGCATTTTTTACGTAAGCATTTATATGCTTATTGTTTGTTTTCCATTTTTGAGCCATACCCATGGTGTTTAGGTCTTATTGACTCTGTGATCAGGGATCATTCCTGGCAGTTATCTGGGACTGTGGGTATTGGGGATCCAACAGGGATAATACTTGTGCAAGGCAAGTGCCTTAAACTGTGGACATTCTGTACTTGTTTTGCTTTATTTGTTCAGAAAAGAGCAGTTGACCAATCTGTTTATTTTAACACTAACCATACTAAAATAAAAAGCATTTTCAATAATTCCCATTAACGATAGCACAGTGGTAGGGCGTTTGCATTGTGCGCAGCTGACCCGACCGGCCCGGGGTTCAATTCCTCTGCCCCTCTCAGAGAGCCAGGCTAGCTACTGAGAGTATCTTGCCTGCACGGCAAAGCCTGGCAAGCTACCCATGATGTATCTGATATGCCAAACACAGTAACAAGTCTCACAATGTAGACATTTCTGGGCCCGCTCAAGCAAATTGATGAACAATGGAGGACAGTGACAGTAACAGTGACTAACTTCTCTTTGGTGCCCTTATTTTATTTTTGTGCTTTACAGAATATGTTGTGAATGAGTTTGTTCCTCCTCAAATTCATGTATCATATTATAACTTTGCAGATGAAAGTATTAAAAGTGGTGTTGCTAGTGGGAAGAGAAGCCAGAAAGATACTTGTTTGGGAAAATACAGGCTTGAGAAAGCAAGTCCCAATTGGTGCTTGGGAGGAGGCTTTACACAGTCCCTGCAAATGGTTTGTACCTAGAGTACACATAACATTTTATCTGATATCACCACAGGGAAAGTTTTGTAATTTTGATCTTCCTTTTGTATTCTTATCCCTTGCACTGTTGATGGTTCCTTCATAATTTTATCCCCTGCCTTGTGGATAGTCTCTTGATAATCTCATAGATTCTTCTGCATCTTTTCTGAGGGGTTCACCCTTCTCTGGGTGGGGCATTGGATTTCTGATCTGGGTGGTGCCTCAGATTTTTCCTCTTCGATGAGCTTGGGTTTGCCTGACAAGGATGTGATCTTCTTGCTTTTGGGCTACATCAGAGTTTGACAGTTCTTTCGTAAATTTTATTATTTCCCAAAAAGTATATTATGAGTACCCCTTACCTTTCTGCCAAGCAACAGAAGGATCTTTGAAAATGTTTAGGTCATGGAAAATGGAAGTGGACCACTCATGATTAAGTTTTATTTCTTTTGAGGTCACATCCACCAGAGCTCATGGCTTACTCCTGATTCTGCACTCACAAGGCACTCTTAAAAGGCCCTGAGGAACAAGTGGGGTGCAGATAGGGTGCAGGGGATCAAACGTTTACAGACAACCAGGTTTTTGTGTCCAGAACATCGCCAAGAATGATTCTGAGTGCAGAGCTAAGAGTTAGCCCTAAACATAGCCAGATGTGACAATCAAACCAAAAACAGATAAATGTCTGTTGTTTATAAGTTAGTTGATCTATGGTATTTTGTTATCTCCATTTGAAAGAACTAAAGCACTGTCATCTGACTCTTGATTTGCAGAGTAAGGGATGCATTACCTAACAAAGTAAAATATATGTCATGCCTTCCAGAAGGTTAATATAAAAGAAGAACAAGAAGAACAGCTGTATGTAATCTAACAGAAAACAATGTATTTTCAGTCATATGCTTTTCTGCTACCATTTGGAAAATAATTTATCAGAACTTGAAAGTCTTTTAAATTACTTCTTATGCTCCTTTTTCAGATTAGATTCTGAATCATCTATTCTAGTGAGGTGAAAAACTGGCCCATGGTTATATATTTAGTATAAAATGTTCAATATAAATCTGATACGGATTATTTTATTAGATAAAAGTGAGGCACACTAAAAATTTAAAATAGCTGTATATTCTCAAATTATAATACTTCCTTGCTTTTTTGTTTCCATCCTTTCACTGTAACCAGATAAACGTGAGAGAAATCAACCTATAATTTCTTTCCTAACTACTGTTTTCTTATTTAAAAAAAGTTAAAGAATCATGATAATTGTTTTAGACACAGGGTTGCAGCAATAGCACAGCAGGTAGGGTGTTTGCCTTGCATGAGGCCAACCCCAGTTCGATTCCTCTGCCCCTCTCAGAGAGCACTGCAGGCTACTGAGAGTATCTCTCCTGCATGGCAAAGCCTGGCAAGCTACCCATGATGTATTCAATATTCCAAACGCAGTAACAAGTCCCACAATGTTACTGGGCCCGCTCGAGCAAATTGATGAACAACAGGAGGACAGTGACAGTGACAGTGAGAATTTTTCAACACCATTCCTATCACATGTGTCAACTTTCCTCAGCCAATATTCCCATACTCAATTCTATCCCCAATACCTTCTTCATCACCTGTCTGTCAGCTTGACAGAAACATTACAAAGTAGTAATACTTGCAGCTTAGATCTTATGTTTTCAGTGTTTTGAGGTTGTGTTTTGGATGTAAGGTTCTACCACTGAGCCATGTCACGAGTGTAATTGAGGCCCTGTTTTCTGTTCAACCATTACTTCCTATTCCCAAAAACTCTTTGTACTCAGGAATCACTCATGACAGTGTACAGAGGACCATATATGGTGCTGGGGATTAAATCCTTTCCAGTGAATGCAAGGCAAATGCCTTACCCACTGACCTATCAGTCTGGTTCTAACAATTTATCCAACATTTTAACTAATTCTAGATAGAAAAACTTTATAATACTGAGAATTAACATTTATGTATTTTTTTGCCATTTCATTTTGCTGTATCTTCCTTGTTATGTGAGCTGCACTTTCTATAAATAATCTTTATGACCTTTTCCAATAAATCTGGCCATTTAGGTTCTAAAATGCAATAGCTCCATCCATAACTTTCTTTAATCTTCTCTGTGAGTTCATGTCAAAGAGGTTCCGGTAATTGGCAACTGCTTGGAGATGCACTATTTAATGAATTAAAAGATTTATAACTACATTAGCATAAAATTAGTATGTAGTGGTGTATTTTCAAAGTTAGGCCGAAGAGGAATACAGGAATATCAATTTATGTAATGATTATTCAGAATCATTTGTTACTTGTCAGAAACAAAGTTACAGAAAAAAAATATTCAGTATTATCAAAACTTGTCTAATTTCCTGCAGCAAGCAAAAAAAAAGTACAGTTTAAGTGAACTCTCTCTAGGACAATAAAAGTAATTCCATTCTGAGTTTACTGATTTCATGTTTTTATACATTACAGCCTAATTGCATTTCAAAATGTTCTCTAATTTTTGTGGTTTTGCTTATATTATCTTGCCTAAACTAAGTTTTTATACAGTTAATTTTCTACAAATTATACTAATCCTTTAAAACTGAAATTGGGTTTAAGATTATTTAGAAAGATTTCTTAGAGTCCTACATTTTTGGTTCTAAGAACCTGGTATCTCCTTTATTAATCTCTTTGGCATCCATTAAGTATATACTAAATAGCATTTATAGTACAAAAATGTAATATACTTTGAATGTTTTAAATTCTTATACTTTCATATATGCTTTTTCATGGCAATACATTCATAAAATTCATATGATAGCTCTAATTTATTGATACTTTCCTGAATCATAAATTATACAGATAATGGGCTGGAGCGATAGCACAGCGGGTAGGGCGTTTGCCTTGCACGCGGCCAACATGGCCGACCCGAGTTCGATTCCTCCGCCCCTCTCGGAGAGCCCGGCAAGCTACCGAGAGTATTCGATATGCCAGACACAGTAACAACAAAGTCTCCAATGGAGACATTACTGGGCCCGCTCGAGCAAATCGACGATCAACGGGAGGGCCTTTACCTTTTACCTTATATACATTAATGCTAATCCATAGTGATTTTATTGAATGATCCAATCTAAAGCATTAGTTTTGTTTTAAGTAGAGTTTTTTAAAGTAAAAAAATTGGAGAAATTTCTCATGATTTTGGAAAGCTTAAAACAGACAATCTTTGCATCAAGATCATGAACGATTAACTGAATTATTTTTAATAATCCATATTCTGTACTAATTGCTTAGCAAAGTCATTGAAAATTTTGTAAAAAACAGAATTATTTTGTATGTAAAACTAGTAGCGATATGTATGTCAAGCCAATTATTTAAAGTAGTCTTTTCTAATGTTTTAGGGCATTGTCAATTGGCAGGGCTGGGGCGATAGCACAGCGGGTAGGTCGTTTGCCTTGCAAGAAGCCAACATGACCGACCCAAGTTCGATTCCTCTGCCCCTCTCAGAGAGCCTGGCAAGCTACTGAGAATATCTCACCCGCACGGCAAAACCTGGCAAGCTACCTGTGACGTCTTCGATATGCCAAACACAGTAACAATTGTCACAATGGAGACGATACTGGGCCCGCTCGAGCAAATCAATGAACAACTGGAGGACAGTGGCAGTGACAGTAATTATAAATAAGAGAGCTGTGCTTCCTATAGGTATATGAAAAATCATCAGTAACTAATGTCTTAAAAATTGTAATCTTATTCTTAGAATGCTCTGGAAGCTAGAAGTTGAAAATAAAGGTTTTCACAAAGCAACACTGATTGAACTCAGAGTACACGTCCAAAATTCAAATTCCGTTTCTTACATCTTCCAGCTACTGCCAATAGACATGTATCAGGGTTCCTTGGCTTATGTGAAACACTTTAACCTTTATCAATTTCTCTTCATGTTTCCCCCTCCTCTTCTCACTATGTGGTGCCACTATGTTTTTCTTTTAAAATGGCATCCATAATGATATTTAGGCACTGTGTATATGGTGGAAACAATGATTCTTATCTCAATATACTTCATATTTATTAAGGTCAGCCTGAAAGATATTTTCTCCAATTAAACTAACATTGTCATATATATATATATATATATATGTGTGTGTGTGTGTGTGTGTGTTTGTGTGTAGTATGTATAATTATGACCTATGCATATGTATATAGGTATATGTAATATATATGTATATACAGCACTGTAGCACCATCTTCCCGTTGTTCATCGATTTGCTCAAGCAGGCCCAGTAATGTCTTCATTGTGAGACTTGTTGTTACTGTATTTGGCATATCAAATACAACACGGGTACCTTGCCAGGCTTCACTGTGCGGGTGAGATACTCTCAGTAGCTTGCCGGGCTCTCTGAGAGGGGCAAAGGAATCGAACTCGGGTCAGCCAAGTCGGCCACGTGCAAGGCAAAAGCCCTACCCGCTGTGCTATCGCTCCAGCCAAGAAAAAAAATTACAATTTAATAACAGCAACTGCTATATAGATATATAGATAAGATAAATATGATAACAATTAAAGAGAAGACTGCAAACATGTATATATAATGATGATACAATGCACTGTATCACTGTCCTCCCATTGTTCATTGATTTGCTTGAGAAGGCACCAGTAAAGTCTCCATTATGAGACTTATTGTTATTGCTTTTGGCATAACGAATATGCCACAGGGAGCTTGCCAGGCTCTGCCATGTGGGCAGGATACTCTTGGTAGCTTACCGGGGTCTCCAAGAGGGACGAAGAAATCAAACTTGGGTCGGCCACGTGCAAGGCAAACACCCTGCCCGCTGTGATATATAATAATATAATGATGATGATGATGTATAGTACATAAACATTATAATGATAATATAATGTCATATACTTATATGATACACACACACACATATATATATATATATATATATATATATATTACTACTGTCAACCTACCAAGAAGAACAAAACTGAAGGACCACACATACACTTGGAGAGACTGAGAAAGATAAAAGTCATTCACAGTTTGTTCTGTTCCACCTTTTTCCTTTTAGCAAGAAATAACTGGTTCTGAGTTAGCACTCCCTTTCTTTTGAACAACTAACAATGGGAACTAGAAGAACTAGCATAAAAGGGACATATCTAATATAAAACAGCATTGCTTCATTTTAGAATCCACAAGAAGAAATATGAAGGTTTATTTTAGCAAGAAGTTAATTTTGACCTGATATCTCCATTTCCATAGAAAGGGAAGAAATAACTGATAGTGGGTATTGAAACATGCACAAAGAAATTAGGAACAGCAGACTCCCTAATCTTCCCTCTGACTAAAAGCTTAAGGATAAAGAAAATTTATCCTCAGTTTATTCATCCCCCAAGCTTATCCCTTTGTTTCTGTTTGTAGATAACATAGAGTATGCCTCAGAGAACCAGCTCCCAAGGGTATTTCATTGATCATCCTGGTGCCCACTATTTTACAGCCCATTCTTTCTTCCTATATAATAAAACTCTTCTTGTTATCATGCAGTCAATATTGGTTCGAGAACATGAGTTTTCCCTATTTCAACCTGACAGTGTGTTACCAAAAGTTCTTTTCAACTGGGGTTGGAGTGAAAACACAGCGGGTAAGGCGTTTGCCTTGCACGCAGCCAACATGGCCGACACAGGTTCGCTTCCCAGCACCCCATATGGTCCCCCGAGCAGCGCCAGGAGCAATTCCTGAGTGCATGAGCCAGGAGTAACCCCTGAGCATTGCTGGGTGTGACCCAAAAAGCAAAAAAAAAAAGTTCCTTTCAACTAATCAAAAACTAAAATAAACCAGGTAAATATATACTATAAAAATATTACAAAAGAACATAAATCATGTCAGAAAAATTGGAGCAGTCAACCTACACTTAATATGAAGATATTTTTTTAAAAAAACAAAAATTTGTTTTACACATACCTTCCCATTATGGAGTGGATGAAAAGACATTATGACTTTAATGGGCAGTATAATATCAACTCAATTTTTTGTATGTGGGTGAGTGGATGTGTAATGTTGGACATCATACCAAAGAGCTCATATTGGAAAGTCAAGTGTTCTGCCATTCCGGTGCTATTCCCAGATTGGTGCTTGGGAGTATTGGCCAGTAAGTAGGATTCAATTTTCAGTGCTCAAAGGAGCTTGTGTTGCCTAGACCTCCTGCATGTAAAGTGTTTATTCCTACCTTTAGCTCTATTTATGAACCTGACTGTCAACTTAATTTTATAGGGTTTTATTTTGTACTTGTTTAGCACTATTCCAACAATGTTATCTAAGAAGCAAACCCAGATTGTTTGACCATGAATAAAATTAAGCATTTGTTTGCATATCCATGTATAGGTTGGCTAGCCCCAATATGTCTCATTCACTGTGATTTATTTATTTATTTTTTTATTATATAATTAGTGCAGAGAGAGATATCTCTATACATGTTACCTGACCTTTTTAATGATGACCAGAAGTCAGCTGGCTATTAAGTGACGTAGCAGAGTACTAGTAAAAGTGGAAAAACCTGAGTTCGCTCATTAATCTCATTCCATAGTATGCCAGTCAAACATCTTGTCATGACAAAACAAAGGATCGAAAAGAGTAAAAACAAAGTTTTTTTAAAATAATTCTCTCCTTAGTCACAATCACGAACATATCATTTTTTAAAGCCACATAAATTGCTGACTCAGAAACAATGAGCAGAGTCAAATATTTTTTGAAGGACAAAGCACCTAAATTATACTGCAAATCTATAAGTAAAATTGAAAAGGGGAACAAAAAGAATCAGCATGATCTATAAATTAATAATATAATCTCTCTTCTTATTATAATTATTTACATCTGGCTCATGTGCTTACACTTCTCCCAGAACTTTAAAGTCTTATCCAGACCATGTAAGCCCAAGTTTTCCCAATCAGCATAAAATCCAGATGGCGTTCCTCTTATCTAAATATCCACTGCACTGCACTGCACTGCACTGTCCTCTCATTGTTCATCGATTTGCTCAAGCGGGCACCAGTAGTGTCTCCATTGTGAGACTTGTTACTGTGTTTGGCATATCAAATACGTCATAGGTAGCTTGCCAGGCTTTGCTGTGCGGGCGAGATACTCTTGGTAGCTTGCCGGCTCTTGGAGAGGAGTGGAGGAATTGAACCCACCTTGGATGGGCCGGCCGCGTGCAAGGCAAACGCCCTACTGCTGTGCTATTATTCCAGTTCCAGAATGAGGTATTTATTACAAAGATCCCAATGGAGGACAGTGCTACAGTGCTACCCCATTTTCCAAGGAAAGAGATACATCAGGAACTTACTAATTATAATTTACAAACCCTGCAGTCTCCCCAGTTTAGGGAAAGCATGTCTTGATCAGTTCACAGTCTTGTTCACTGTGGGGGTCTCATGTTTCATTGTTTGCCATGTCTATTGGTTCTACTTTTAGAAAATCCTTTCTTACTTCATTATCTTTGACAATCCCCGAGAAAGACATTGGGTCATAAGCCCTTTGAATAGCATTTGCACTCAATTTGCTGCAATAGAATAATGTTGAGACCATAGAGACCTTTTTTAAATTTGAATATCTTGAGTTTGTTTTAGAGCAAATTGGACCTAAGTATTGGAAGACATATCTCAGAACTTTATTATGAATATAAATATGAATTTCTTATGAATTTTAATCCATTCCATTATAATGGGTCAGAAAGGTACTTTCGTATTTTCTTGATTCACCATGATTTTAAACATGATGTTATGCAAAATGATTCTCTTAGATTTCTAAAAACTGTTACTTAACACTAATCACTATCTCAGTGACATCAGAGAGATCTCAACAAAGCTCTAGATTCTTCTTGTGCTCTCTGGAGACACAAAACAGGCTTTTTGTTTGTTTATGTTTTTTAGTCATGGAAAACGTTGAAATTTAGGAAGCTTATTTCTGTGAAGCAAGTTCATATCCTTGTATAATTCATCAAAATAAATTTCCAAATTACTGCTTATTTTCTTATTTCTTATTCTATTGATCTTTTAAAATGCACATTTAGGGTGGCTGGAGCAATAGCACAGCGGGTAGGGCATTTGCCTTGCATGCGGCAGACCCGGGTTCGATTCCCAGCATCCCATATGGTTCCCTGAGCACTGCCAGGGGTAATTCCTGAGTGCAGAACCAGGAGTAACCCTTGTGCATTGCCGGGTGTGACCCAAAAAGCAAAAAATGCACATTTATCTATTTGTTATGTGTGTCAAGGATTAAATATTGTATGCACGAATGCATTCTTTATCTCTCTTCTTTTTATATGATCTGACTGAATTCTCATGAACTGAAGTTCAACCCAAATTTAGTCAGAAAGTTCCATTATTTTTGAATGAATCGTATCAGATTTAGAGGTCAACAGGTTATTTAATGATGTGGTATATTTTAATTATGGAAGATGTAGGCTTTGTTAAAATATTATTAATTATTTTGACATAAACTAAGTTTGTACATATAATGTCTGTTTTTTGAAAAAGTAAAATAGTAATGTTTTATACTATTGCATAAAAATTTAGGTCACAAAACAATTCCAATAAAATTAAATGCTTCCCATGACCTATTATACTATCATACTTCCTTTAATACCAGTAAGATGATTTGATTGTCTGTATATCTTATTCTGGGCTGGAGTGATAGCAAAGTGGGTAGGGCGTTTACCTTGCATGCAGCCAACATGGCCGACCTGAGTTCGATTCCTCTGTCCCTCTCGGATAGCCCGGCAACCTACCGAGAGTATCTCGCCTGCAAAGCCTGGCAAGTTACCTGTGACATATTCGATATGCCAAACACAGTAACAACAAGTCTCACGATAGAGATGTTACTGGGCCAGCTTGAGAACCGATGAACAACGGGAGGACAGTGACAGTGACAGTGATATCTTATTCTCTGTCAGACTACCCTATATACAGTGGGAAATGAAGAGCAAAAGTAACACAAACAGTGCACATGTTTTCAAGCTTCTATAGCTTAAAAACTATCAATATGTTATTATCTAAAGAAAGTCAGATTATTAAATTCAAACCCAAAGACAAGATCATATAGAGATTACCTCTTGGTAACAAAAGTTTCAGAGACATGTTACAAAGAAATAGAAAAAGGTAAAAAAGAAAAGTCAAGGACTTAAATTCATAATACAGCTATATTTCTCTTCAAGAAATAGCAGATCAACCAGACCTTTAAAGAAGAAGTATCTTTATCTCAAACTGACTCAATCAACCTTATCTGGTAGAAAAATTAAAGGAAAAGTTGCATCCATTAGAATGATGGGAAGTTTAGTAGTACTAACCAACTATAGAATTAACTTGTTGTTACTGTGTTTGGCATATCTTATACATCATGGGTAGCTTGCCAGGCTTTGCCGTGCGGGAGAGATACTTTTGGAAGCTTGCTGGGCTCTCTGAGAGGGGCGGAGGAATCAAACTCGGGTCAGCCATGTTGGCTGCATGCAAGGAAAATGTCTTACCCACTGTGCTATCGCTCCAGCCCACTCCTATAATTTTACATAATAAAAATCATTTCATTATAATCTATAATTATATAAGTATTACTTTTTAAAAATTTTATTAGTGAAACACCATGAGTTACAGTTGTAGACTTACAAATTTTTGTGCTTGGGATTCAATTATACAATGATCAAGTACCCATCCCTCCACCAGTGCCCATTTTCCACCACCACGGAACCCAATATCCCTCCTACCCTCCATCCCCCCAGTCCCACCCTGCCTCTGTGGCAGGGCATTCCCTTTTGTTCTCTCTCTCCTTTTGGGTGCTGTGGTTTGCAAAAGAGGCATTGAGCGGAAATCATGTTTGGTCTATAGTCTACTTTCAGCATGTATCTCCCATCCTGGCAGGATCCACCAATAGCCTTTATTTAGTGCTCCCTTATCTATCTGGGTCAGCCGCATGCGGCCAACCCGGTTTTAATTCTCAGCATCCCATATGGTCCCCCGAGCACGGCCAGTAGTAATTCCTGAGTGTGTGAGCCAGGAGTATAGCCTCTGTGCATCACCGGGTGTGACCCAAAAAGTAAAAAAAAAAGAATCCTTCTGGGGCAATAGTGATAATACGGCAGGTAGGACATTTTTCTTGCACATGGCCAGCAGAATCTTCTGCCCCAGCGCCTGGCTGTCCTCGCCGGGGCCCATTGGAGGGGAGCGGGTTGAATTTTCCTCCCCGCCCCGACCAGGGCTCTGGCAGCCGAAGACCTCCAGAACCAGCCACCACCATGCTGAGACCACTCTCCACACACATGAAGGTACTGGCAGGCCACAAAGGCACGCAGATCTCGGGGCTGAGATCGCCAAGCCTACTCGGATCGGAGCTGATCATCCTCCACCCAGATCGTCCAAATTCCAGTAGGAGGGGGTCACACCCACCAACTGGCCCCCTGGCGCCATGTAATCCCATCAACGGCCAAGACTCAGAGACTATAAAACCCAGCTCCCGGAAACGCGCGGCCACAAATTACACGGCACCATTCCTACTTTGGACAAACTGGCAGGCTACCGAAAGTAATCTGCCCACCTGGCAGAGTCTGGCAAACTCCCCATGACGTACCCAATATGCCAAATACCAGTAACAATGAAGGGTCTCATTCTCCTAACTCTGAAAGAGCCTTGAATATGGCACTTTTTAAAAAAAATCTCAGGGCTAGGACAAAGGAGACGTTGCTGGGGCCTGCTTGAGGTAATCGACGAATAACAGGATGGTTGTGATTGTGATTGTGATTGATTATCTATCTGAGCTGCCTTTTCCCCTAGCATGTGTGGCTAGCCTCCAAGCCATGGAGGAAACTTCCTGGTACTTATCTTGGCTATTCTTGGGTGTTAGTCTCCTATATTGTTATTTTATGTTCCACAGATAAATGCAATCTTTCTATGTCTGTCCCACTCTTTCTGACTCATTTTGCTTAGCATGATACTTTCCATGTAGTATCACTGGTGTAAATTTCATGACTCCATCTTTTCTAACAGCTATATAGTACTCCATTGTGTAGATTTACCAAAGTTTCTTTAACCAGTCATCTGTTCTCCAGCACTCAAGTTTTTTCCAATTTTCTGGCTATTGTAAACAATGCTGCAATGACAAACAAGTGCAGATGTCACTTCGACTATACATTTTTTGCCTCTCTGGGATATATTCCCAGCAGTGGTACTGCTGGGTCAAATGGGAGCTCAATTTCTAATTTTTTGAGAATCGTCTATACTGTGTTTCAAAAGGTCTGAACTAGTTGGCATTCCCACCAGCAGTGAAGGAGGGTCCCTTTCTCACCACATCCGTGCCAACACCAGTTGCTATTGTTCTTTTGGATATGGGCCAGTCTCTGTGGTGTGAGATAATCTCTCATTGTTGTTTTTATCTATACCTCTTTGATGATTAATGATGTAGAGCATTTTCTCATGTACCTTTTAGCTATTCGGATTTCTTCTTTGAGAAAGTTTCTGTTCATTTCTTCGCCCCATTTTTGATGGATTTGATGCTTTCTTCTTGTGGAGTTCAACCAGTACTTTGTATATCCTTGATATCAACCCCTTGTCGGGTGTGTATCCAGCAAATATCCTTTCGCATTCTGTAGACTGTCTTTGTATTTTTGTCACTGTTTCTTTTGAAATGTAGAAGCTTCTTAGTTTAAGATAGTCCCATATGTGTATCTCTGTTTTCACTTGCTTGGCCAGTGGCGTGACATCATTGAAGATATCATTAGCTTCATTGTCATGAAGGGTTTTGCCAACCTTGTATTCAATGTATCTTACGGATTCAGGTCTGAGGTTGAGGTCTTTAATCCAGTTTATCTTACTTTTGTACATGGTATTAGGCAGAGATCTGAGCCCATTTTTTTGCATGTAGCCATCGAGTTTTGACAGCCCAATTTGTTAAAGTGGCTTTCATTACTCCACTTCACATTTCTTGCTCCTTTATAAAAGATTAGATGGTCATATGTTTGAGGGGAGATGTCAGTATATTCAACCCTGTTACATTGATCTGTAGCTCTCCCTTTGTTCCATATCATGCTGTTTTAATTATTACTAATTTGTAGTAGAGTTTGAAGTTAGGGAGGTTGATTCCTCCCATTTTGTTTTTCCCAAGAATTGTTTTAGCTATTTGTGTGTCCTTATTGTTTGATATGAATTTCAGGAGTGTTTGCTCCATTAATTTGAAGAATGTCATGTATATTGTTATAGGAATTGCATTGAATTTGTACAATGTTTTGGAAGTATTGCCATTTTGACAATGTTAATTCTCTCAATCCACGAGCAGGAGATATCATTTCATTTTCTCATGTCCTCTTTTATTTCCTGGAGTAGTGTTTTGTAGTTTTCTTTGTAAAGTTCCTTTACTTCCTTAGATATGCTGATTCCTAGGTACTTTATTTTCTGGGGAACAATTGTGAACTGGATTGTTTTTTTCATGTCACTTTCTTGTCTCTCACTGTTTGCATACAGGAAAGCCATGCAGTTTTTGGTATTGATTTTATAGCCTGCAACTTTACTATACAAGTTTATTGTTTCTAGGAGTTTCTTGGTAGAGGTTTTAGGGTTCTCTAAGTATAGTATCATATCATTTGCGAATAGTGAGAGCTTGATTTCTTCATTTCCTACCTGAATGTCCTTGATAATTTTTCTTGCCAAACCGCTATTGCAAGTACTTCCAGTACTATATTGAACAGCAGTGGAGAGAGTGGGCTTCCTTTTCTTATCCCTGATCTTAGGGGGAAGACTCTCTGTTTTTCCCCATTGAGGATGATGCTTGCTGTAGGCTCTTGGCAGATGGCTTTAACTATATTGAGGAAAGTCCCCTCTACCCCCATTTTGGCAAGGTTTTTCATCATAAACAGTGATGGATCTTGTCAAATGTTTTCTCTGCATCTATTAATATGATCATGTGCTTTTTATCTTTTCTTTTTTGATATGATGGATTATGTTGATCAATTTCTGAATGTTAAACCATCGTTGCATCCCTTGGATGAATCCTACTTGGTCATAGTGTATGATCTTTTTGATTAGTCATTGGATTCTATTTGCTATTAATTTGTTGAGGATATTTGTGTCTGTGTTCATCAGGGATATTGGCCTGTAATTCTTTTTCTTTGTGGTATATCTGTCTGCTTTTGGTATCAGGGTGATATTTTCTTCGTAGAAACTGTTTGGAAGAGTTTTTGATATTTCAATTTCAGGGAACACCTTAAAGAGGATTGGAAGTAAGTCTTCTTTAAAGATTTGGAAGAATTCGCCCTCTCCTCATTCCAATCAGGTACAGCTCGCCTCCAGGGCCTGGAACTCTCTCTAGGCATGCGCAGCTAGCTCGATCTCATAGCACAGCCAGTTTTTTCTCCTGATCTGCACGGGACCAGCAAAGGGACACTTTCCTGAGCATATGTAGTGTATTTGCTCACTACATTTGCCCTAAGAACCATAAGCTACCTTCTAAGATGGAATCTTCTCTATTTTAGCTCAGCCACTAGAAACACAGTAGCCAATAACTCATAAGCCTATCTCAACTCACACTACATATCAAGCAGAATAGTAACAGTAAACGTGAAGGACTAAACCACACTTATCACAATCCTAAAGCAACGCAAAAGCCCACCAAACTTTCTTATTGAAGGGGCTAACCCAGAAGACATCAACAGTACTGTAGTGTTAGACAACCTCTCTGACAAGGAATTCAGAAGGGAGCTACTGAGGATGCTTAGGGAACTAATAGAAACAGTTGAAAGCAATGCCAATAACAGACAAGAGGATTTGAAGGTAGAAATGAGGCAAATGCAATCGGAAATGTCAGACCTAAAAAACCTGGTAGGCGAATTGAAAAACTCAGTGGAAGGCCTCAGCAGCAGAGTAAAAGCTGCTGAGAACAGAATCAGTGAGTTCGAAGATGAAGTTCAGAGACTCTCCAGGAAAGAGCAGAAAATGGAAAAGAGACTAACAATTCGGGAACAGATGGCAAGAGAAGATTGTGACGAAGCCAAGAGGGGTAACATAAGAATTATTGGAATCCCAGAGGGACAGGAAGAAAACCTTGATGAAGAAGAAACTGTCAAAGACATCATTGCTACAATGTTTCCAGAGCTGAAAAAAACTTTTGACCACATTCAGGAGGCCTGAAGGGTACCAGCTAGAAGAAATTCGAATAAAAATACCCCAAGACTAATCCTGATAAAAATGACCAAAACTTTAGACAGAGACAAAATTCTGAAAGCAGCAAGATCGAAGAAAGAAATCTCTTACAAAGGAGCATCCTTAAAATTCACAGATGATTTTTTTTTTATGAAACCCTCATGGCCCACAAACAGTGGTGGGACATAGTGAAAAAACTCAGTGAAATAAATGCCTCTCCAAAAATACTTTACCCAGCGAGACTCTCATTCATAATAGAAGGAACAACACACAGTTTCACAGACAAACAACAGCTCAGGAACTTCATAGACTCAAAACCATGGTAACAAGAACAACTAAATGGGCTACTTTAAGGCAAGAGAGGCCCCTCAAATACACCAAATTTCAAAGAGCAATGGGGCAAAATCCAATAACAATAATCTCTCTCAATGAGAATGGGCTACACACACCAATTAAAAGATATAGAGTGGCAGGATGGATTAGAAAATTGAACCCAACATTCTGCTGCCAGCAAGAAACGCATCTCAATAGTCAAAGCAAACACAGACTCAGAGTCAAAGGCTGGAAAACAATCCTACAGGCAAATAGCTTCCATAAAAAAGCTGGGGTAGCCATCCTAATATCAGACCACAACGATTTCAGTGTGAAGAAGTTCATAAGAGACAGTGAAGGCCATTTCTTATTGATCAAAGGATCTGTTCAACAGGAAGAACTTACAATAATAAATGAATATGCACCTAATGAGAGACCAGCAAAGTACTTAAAACAACTACTCATAGATTTGGAAAAAGACATCAATAGCAACACAATACTAGTGGGAGACTTCAACACTGCTTTGTCAACTCTTGATAGATCAACCAGACTCAAGCTTAGCAAGGACATATTTCATCTGAGGGAAACAATGGAAGAAAGGGACTTACTAGACATATACAGGACACTTCATCCTCAAAAAGCTGAATACACATTCTTCTCAAGCGTACATGGAACATTCTCCAAGATAGACCACATGCTGAGCCACAAAACATGCCTCCAAAAAATTAAGAAGATAGAAATTGTATCAACAATCTTCTCAGACCATAATACGCTGAAATTAGAAGAAAATCACACACAAAAACAGAAAACTAAATCAAACACCTGGAAATTAAACAGTGCTCTATTGAACAACGAGTGGGTTAGAAAGGAACTCAAAGAGGAAATCAAAAGATTCCTCGAAACAAATGAAAATGAGAACACGAGTTACCAAAACTTATGGGACACAGCAAAAGCTGTGTTAAGAGGAAAGTTTATAGCTCTACAAGCATTCCTCAGGAAAGAGGAGCGAGCACACATAAGTAACCTAACCTCACAGCTTAAGAGCTTGGAGAAGGACCAGAAAAAGAGCACAACCTGAATAGGAGAAAGGAAATAATAAAACTCAGAGCAGAGATTAACGAGATAGAAACCCAAAAAACAATCCAAAAGATCAATGAAACCAAGAGCTGGTTCTTCGAAAAAATTAACAAAATTGATAAGCGTCTAGCAAAATTCACAAAGAAAGTCAGAGGGAAAACCTTAATAAACCGAATCAGAAATGAAAAGGGGGTCATTACAACAGAAACTACAGAAATTCAAAGGATCCTCAGGGAGTACTTTGGAAGCTTTATGCCACGGAACATCAAAACTTCGAGGAAATGGATAAATTCCTAGACTCCTACAGACTCAGAAGGCTGAACCAAGAAGACCTGGAATACCGGAACAGACCTATCACCATCAAGGAAATTGAAATGGTAATAAAAAGTCTCCCCAAGCACAAAAGTCATGGCCCAGATGGATTCACTAGTGAATTCTTCCAAATCTTTAAAGAGGACTTACTCCCAATCCTTTTTAAACTTTTCCACGAAATTGAAATATCAAAAACACTTCCAAACAGTTTCTACAAGCAAATATCACACTGATACCAAAAGCAGACAGAGATATCACAAAGAAAGAGAATTACAGGCCGATATCCCTGATGAACACAGATGCAAAGATCCTCAACAAACTACTAGCAAATAGAATCCAACTACTCATCAAAAAGATCATACACCAAGACCAAGTAGGATTCACCCCAGGGATGCAAGGATGGTTTAACATTTGGAAATCAATCAACATAATGCATCATATCAACAAAAAAAAAGATAAAAAAACATATGATCATATCAATAGATGCAGAGAAAACATTTGACATGATCCAGCACCATTTTAGGATGAAAACCCTAGCCAAAATGCGTATAGAGTGGACTTTCCTCAACATAGTTAAAGCCGTCAACCAAAAGCCTACTGCAGGCATCATCCTCAATGGGGAAAAACTGAGAGCCTTCCCTCTAAGATCAGGAACGAGACAAGGATACCCACTATCTCCACTGCTGTTCAATATAGTACTGGAAGTACTTGCAATAGCGATTAGGCAAGAAAAAGATATTAAGGGCATTCAGGTAGGAAAGGAAGAAATCAAGCTCTCACTATTCGCAGATGATATGATACTATACTTAGAGAACCCAATAACCTCCACCAAAAAAATCCTAGAAACAATACACTTATATAGTAAAGTTGCAGGCTATAAAATCAATACCCAAAAGTCCATGGCTTTCCTATACGCAAACAGTGAGCGAGAAGAAAGCTACATGGAAAAATTGATTCCGTTCACAATTGTTCCCCAGAAAATCAAGTACTTAGGAATCAGCATAGCTAAGGAAGTAAAGGACCTGTACAAAGAAAACTACAAAATGCTACTTCAGGAAATAAAATTGGACATGAGGAAATGGAAAGATATCCCCTGCTTATGGGTCGGGAGACTTAACATTGTCAAAATGGCAACACTACCAAAAGCATTGTATAAATTCAATGCAATCCCTATAAGCACACCCATGACATTCTTCAAAGAAATGGAGCAAACACTCCTGAAATTTATATGGAACAATAAGCCCCCACGAATAGCTAAAGCAATTCTTGGGAAAAAGAAAATGGGAGAAATCAACCTCCCTAACTTCAAACTCTACTATAAAGCAGTAATAATTAAAACAGCATGGTACTGGAACAAAGGCAGAACTGAAAACCAATGGAACAGGGTTGAAAACACTGACATCTCCTCTCAATCACATGATCACCTAATCTTTGATAAAGGTGCAAGTAATGTGAAGTGGAGTAAGGAAAGTCTCTTTAACAAATTGTGCTGGCATCACTGGACGGCTACATGCAAAAAAGTGGGCTCAGAACTCTGCCTAACACCATGTACAAAAGTAAGATCAAAATGGATTAAAGACCTAAACATCAGACCAGAAACCATAAGGTACATTGAAGACAAAGTTGGCAAAACCCTCCATGACATTGAAGCTAATTTTATCTTCAAAGATGTCACGCCACTGGCTGAGCAAGTGAAAACAGAGATAGATAAATGGGACTATCTTAAACTAAGAAGCTTCTGCACCTCCAAAGAAACAGTGACCAAAATACAAAGACAGTCTACAGAATGGGAAAGGATATTTGCCGAATACACATCTGAGAAAGGGTTGATATCCAGGATATACAAAATACTGGTTGAACTCCACAAGAAGAAAACATCCAACCCCATCAAAAAATGGGGCAATGAAATGAACAGAAACTTTCTCAAAGAAGAATTCCAAATGGCAAAAAAGCACATGAGAAAATGTTCTACATCATTAATTATCAGGGAGATGCAGATCAAAACCACAATGAGATACCATCTTACACCTCAGAGACTGGCCCACATCCAAAAGAAAAAAAGCAACCAATGCTGGCACGGATATGGCGAGAAAGGGACACTCCTTCGCTGTTGGTGTGAATGTCGACTGGTTCAGCCTTTCTGGAAAACAGTATGGACAATTCTCAAAAAATTAGAAATTGAGCTCCCATTTGACCCAGCAATACCACTCCTAGGAATATATCCCCGAGAGGCAAAAATGTATAGTCGAAGTGATATCTGCACTTGTCTGTTCATTGCAGCACTTTTTACAATAGCCAGAAACTGGAAGAAACCTGAATGCCCAAGAACAGACGACTGGTTAAAGAAACTCTGGTACATCTACACAATGGAGTACTATGTAGCTGTTAGAAAAGATGAAGTCATGAAATTTATATACAAGTGGTACAATATGGTAAGTATCATCCTAAGTGAAATGAGTCAGAAAGAGAGGGATAGACATAGAAAGATTGCATTCATCTTGGGATTATAAAGAAACAAAATATGAGATTAATACCCAAGAATAGCTGAGATCAGCATCAGGAGGATTACTCCATAGTTTAGAGGCCAGCCGGGCATTCTAGGGGAAAGGGCAGCTCAGGTAGAGAAGGGAGCACCAAATAAAGTGTGTTTGGAGATCCTTCCAGGAGGGGAGATGCATGTTGAAAGTAGACTATGGAATTAACATGTTTGCCACTCAAAGCCTCTTTTGAAGACCACAACACTTAAAAGGAGAGAGAGAACACAAGGGATTGCCCTGCTACAGAGGCAGGGTGAGATGGGAGTGATTGGGGTGGGAGGCATATTATCCATTGTGGTGGAAAATGGGCACTGGTGGAGGGATGGGTATTTGATCATTGTATAATCGAAACCCAAGCACAAAAAATTGTAAATCTACAACTGTACCTCATGGTGTTTCACTAAAAATAAAAAAAATTAAAAAAAAAGATTTGGAAGAATTCACTTGTGAATCCATCTGGGCTAGGACTTCTGTACTTGGGGAGACTTTTTATTACCATTTCAATTTCCTTGATGGTGATAGATCTGATCAGTTATTCCAGGTCTTCTTGGCTCAGCCTTGGAAGGCTATAGGAATCTAGGAATTTTCCATTTCCTTATGTTTTTCATGCTCCATGGCAAAAAGCTTCTCAAAGTACTCTCTGAGATCCTTTGAATTTCTGTAGTTTCTGTTGTAATGACCCCCTTTTCATTTCTGACTCGGTTTATTAGGGTTTTCTCTATTCCTTTCATTTTGAGTTTTGCTAGAAGCTTATAGATTTTGTTTATTTTCTCGAAGAACTAGCTCTTGGTTTCATTGATTTTTTTTTTTATTTTTGGGGGGTTTCTATCTCGTGAATCTCTGCTCTGAGTTTTATTATTTCCTTCCTCCTGTTCGGGTTGTGCTCCTTTTGTTGGTCCTTCTCCAATCTCTTAAACTGTGAGGTTAGCTTACTATGTGGGCTCTCTCCTCCTTCCTGAGGAATGCTTGTAGAGATACAAACTTTCCTCTTAACACAGCTTTTGCTGTGTCCCATAAGTTTTGGTAACTCGTGTCCTCATTTTATTTCATTTCCAGGAATCTTTTGATTTCCTCTTTGATTTTCTTTCTAAGCCACTTGTTTTCCAATAGTGAACTGTTTAAGTTCCAGGTGTTTGATTTAGTTTTCTGTTTTTGTGCGTGATTTACTTCTAATTTCCATGCATTATGGTCTGAGAAGATTGTTGATACAATTTCTATCTTCTTAATTTTTTGGAGGTATGTTTTTTGGCTCAGCATGTGGTCTATCTTGGAGAATTTTCCATGCACACTTGAGAAGAATGTGTATTCAGCATTTTGAGGATGAAGTGTCCTGTATATATATACTAAGTCCCTTTCTTCCATTTTTTCCCTCACATGAAGTATGTCCTGGCTAAGCTTGAGTCTGGTTGACCTATCAAGATGTGATAAAGCTGTATTGAAATCTCCCACTAATCTTGTGTTGCTATCAATGTCTTTCTCCAAGTCTGTGAGTAGTTATTTTAAGTACTTTGCTGCTTGCTCATTAGGTGCATATACATTTAGTATTGTAAGTTCTTCCTGTTGCACAGATCCCTTGATCAATGAGAAATGGCCTTCACTGTCTCTTGTGAACTTCTTCAATCTGAAGTCAATGTGGTCTGATACTAGGGTGGCTACCACAGCTTTTTTATGGGAGCTGTTTGCCTCTAGGATTATTTTCCTGCCTTTGACTCTAAGCCTGTGTTTGCTTTGACTATTGATATGTGTTTCTTTCAGGCAGCAGAATATTGGGTTCAATTTTCTAATCCATCCTGCCACTCTGTCTCTTTTAATTGGTGCGTTTAGCCCATTGGTGTTGAGAGAGATTATTGTTATAGGGTTTTGTCTCATTGTTCTGTTGAAATTTGGTGTATTTGAGGGGCCTGTCTTGTCTTAAAGTAGCCCATTTAGTTGTTCTTGTAACCATGGTTTTGAGTCTATGAAGTTCCTGAGCTGTTGTTTGTCTGTGAAACTGTGTGTTGTTCCTTCTATTATGAAGGAGAGTCTGGCTGGGTAAAGTATTTTTGGTGAGGCATTTATTTCATTGAATTTTTCACTGTATCCCAACATTGTTTTTGGATCGTGAGGGTTTCATCAGACAAATCAGCTGTGAATCTTAAGGATGCTCCTTTATAGGAAATTTCTTTCTTTGATTTTGCTGCTTTCAGAATTTTGTCTCTATCTAAGGTTTTGGTCATTTTGATCAGGATGTGTCTTGGAGTATTTTTATTTGGATTTCTTGTGGCTGGACCCCTCTGGCTTCCTGAATGTGGTCACAAGTTTTCTTCATCTCTGGAAATGTTGTAGCAATGATGTCTTTGACAGTTTCTTCTTCATCAGGGTTTTCTGCCTGTCCCTCTGGGACTCCAATAATTCTTATGTTATTCCTCTTGGCTTCATCACGATCCTCTTTTACCATCTGTTCCTGAATTATGAGTCTCTTTCTGCTCTTTTCTGGAGAGTCTCTGGACTTCATCTTCGAGCTCACTGATTCTGTCCTCAGCAGCTGTTACTCTGCTGCTCAGGCCTTTCACTGAGTTTTTCAATTCGCCTACCAGGTTTTTCAGGTCTGGCATTTCTGTTTTCATTTTCCTCATTTCTGCCTTCAAATCCTCTTGTCTGTTATTGGCATTGCTTTCCATTGTTTCTTTTAGCTCCCTAAGCGTCCTCAGTAGCTCTCTTCTAAATTCCTTTTCAGAGAGGTTACCTAGTATTTCATTATTGTTGGTGTCTTCTGAGCAAGCCTCTTCAATAAGAAAGCTTGGTGGGCTTTTGTGTTGCTTTAGCATTGTGGCCAGTGCAGTTTAGACCTTCATGCTCACTGTTACTATTCTGCTTGAGATGCAGAATGAATTGAGATGGGCTTAATGAATTATTGGCTAATGTGTTTCTGGTGGTTAAGCTAACCTAGTGAAAGTTCCATCTAAGAGGGTAACTTATGGTTCCTATGGGATATGCAGAGGGAGAATAACTCACGGCCACATTATCGGTAGTGGGTCCATGAAGGGGTCCTGCCACTGGGCAGGTACCTGATGAATGAGGAGAGAGTGCCTGGGGCGGTTCAGCTTTGTTTTTGTGCAGTGTGCCTCAATTCCTGTTCCCGCAGACCAAGGTGAAAACTGGCAGTTCTCAGGGGATCTAGTTAGCTGCACAGGCCTGGGAAGGGGCCCTGCTGCCGGGCAGATACCAGATGAATGAGGAGAAAGTGCCTGGAGCGGGTCAGCTTTGTTTTCACGTGGCGTGCCTCAATTCCTGTCCCCCCGCAGACCAAGAGTGAAAAACAGCCGTTCTGAGGGAACCTAGTTAGCCGCACAGTCCTGGGAAGAGGCCCTGCCGCTGGGTAGGTACTTGATGAATGACGCATAATTATTACTTTGTAATGCAATTATATATTACTTCACTGTCCTCCCATTGTTCATCGATTTCCAGGAGTGGACCCAGTAATGTCTCCATTATGACAGTTGTTACTGTGTTTAGCATATCAAATACATCACGAGTAGCTTGCTGGGCTTTCCGAGGGGGTGGAGGAATCAAACTCGGGATGGCCATGTTGGCTGCGTACAAGGCAAACGCCCTACTTGCTCTGCTATCGATCCTGCCCATATATTACTTATGTTTACATTATTGATTATTGTATAACACTAGCTATAGAGTAATTATCATATTGTATATAATATGTGATAATAATATGTAGGTTATATATACTTTATTATCTTTGCTGTCATTTATGCCTACAGTAATTTATATATTACTGTATATGTATATTTGTTATCTTTAGCCTTAAAACAGCTGTTATATTGGTCATATTATCAAAACACTGACTGCGAAGTCATCAAGTTTTCCTGCTCACATACAGTTACCTGACAGAAAACTGCAGGACAGCTTTAAACCAGGAAAATTATGATTCATCTAGAGTGCTCTAATTTTATTTTTGAGTTCATAATTAAAGTTAGTCACAATTTTCAACTGTCTACTACTTGGGGAACTTGGAATGGGGTCAGTTTTCCCCCAAATATGAGTTTTTGTGAAGTAGAGTAAAGAACCAAGCTAATTCTCCACCGAACCAGGGTGGAGAGGAAGGGTGACCAAATATCTACTTCCACTACAGTTTACATAGCAAAGTATCAACAATGGAGTTTTCTCCATTCTTCATAGAATGCAGTTCCCAACATGCATTTTTTGTCATTGTCAGAGTTTACTTTTATGAAAATTTATCTTTCATATGTAAAATTTATTAGTTATCAATAAAAGAAGGAAATAAGTCACTAGTATGAATATATATTTGTAAAATGCTGACAAATTGCAGACAATCTTAACAAGAAAGAATTTGTTTATCTTTTTTCATAATGCATATTCTATTAGTACATGCATTCATCTGTTTTTGTGAGTGAATACTGAGATAAGGACCATAGGAATAGCTTAGCGTAGTTAAATAAAATTTAGAGCATTATCGAGTCTAATAATTCCAAAATATTTGGATGCTATGGTGGTAGGACTCTAGTAATATTCTTTTAGCTAGTACTTCAATAACTGTCCTTTTACAAAAGCTTAACAATCCTCTCATTTAGTATTTTAATTTAAAAAATCTAAAGGTTTTGCTTGGGAAATTAGGCGATATGTCTTTGCTGATTGGGAAGATCCCATTCAATCTTCATACATATGTCCATCAACACAATTACTTTTTCTCGTAATTGTTTTCCACATTTATTTTCAAAATGCATTGCTAAGATCACACTGCGTTTACACATAGCCAACTTGATCCCTCTCAATTTAGTATTTCTTAATGCTTTATTATGGCCGTGGAAAAAAATTAAGTGATATTATCCTTCCATTGCAAATCATTTAAGAAACCTAAGTACAATCATGTGTAGATTTATGGTTGCTAAATCATTTTGTGGTTTTGCTAAACTTAGTATGGATTTTACTATATCTGATTGTTATATCATGCCAAATAGCAAATTGCTTTATGTATTTTGCAATAGGATATCTTCATGAGTTGTCAAGCATTCCAAGTTTGTTATTTTTATACCTGAATTTCGATTTTTTTGTCACTCATTTTGTTCTGAATACATTTGTAACTAATTCTGAAAGATATTTTGTACTTCACATGCATTTAGAAGTATATTATTGATATCTGGAAATATATTAACTGTAAACAAATATATATTTATTCAAATGCATAAATAGTAATGGTATATTCTCATTCCAACATATTTTTAAGCTTCTAGTTTTAAGTAGCCTTCTAAAGCATGGATTTATCCACATTTTGAGTGTGTTTTTCTTTCTATACAGCCTAAAAAATTTTAGAAATATATCTACTTATTGTTTATTGTAAACACATATCATTGTATCACTGTCATCCCGTTGTTCATGGATTTACTTGAGCGGGTGCCAGTATCATCTCCATTCGTCCCAGCCCTGAGATTTTAACAGTCTCTCCTTACTCGTCCTTCCCAACACTGTCATATTGGAGGCTTTTTCAGGGTCAGTGGAATGAGACCTGTTATTACTTTTTTTGGCATATCAAATATGCCACGGGTAGCTTACCAGGCTCTGCTGTGCGGGCAGGATACTCTCAGTAGCTTGCTGGGCTCTCCGAGAGGTATATATATTTCCCTCTATAAAATATAGCCACATATCTTTTATAAAATTATTTATATATTGTTTTAGATTAAGGCTAAGATACTGGTAATATAAGCAGATTTTCTAAGAGGATAAATACAATAATAGACAATTGCATTTTTAAAGTAAGTGTATGTTTTAATTTTATAGAAAATGTGCAAGAATTCTGCAAAATTTTCCTTTGACACACATTTCTTCTTTACTAACATGACTTTTTTGTGCATTAATTGCAATTAATTAATCAATAATGCTACGATTAATTAAAACTCACATATTTTTGTTCTTTCCTAATTTATCTCATTTTGTTTCTCTGTTTCAGAATCCAGTCCAGAGACTTCTAAAATTAGATTTCTTAAATTCATCTAAACATATTAGCTTCTCAAAAGTTAATTGTTTTAAATGACATTTATGGTGCTGGAGTGATAGAGTGACAGCACAGCAGGTAGGGAGTTTGTCTTGCATGTGGCCAACTCGGGTTCTATTCCCAGCATCTTATATGGTCCCCCGAGCACTGCCAGGATTAATTCCAAAGGCAAGAGTAACCCCTGAGCATCACCGGGTGTGACCCAAAAGGGAAAAAAAAATGTAGCATGAGTTTATACTGAAAATTTCTTGTACTACATATACTTTATTTTTATCTTCCCTATATTCCTTCCATCACAGCAATGACAAACATGACTCTCAGCATCTATTATTCATTTATTTATTTGCTCAATTTCACACTACAGGCTTTCAGAATTGTTAATGTGGAGCCAGGGTCATATAAACTTGGTCAACCGTACGCAAGAGAAGTGCATTATCTGCTATTCTATCTCTCCAGTTCCTGAAGGTCCTGGTCTCTTTCATTTTAGAGTCTCTATTCTTTACACAGTTGTTCTTTTTCCTTTACTTTCTATGGAAAAGTATGCCATACATTTGTTATAGACTTAGACTATTTCTCAGTCTGCTTTTCATCCTACAGTCCCCAACAATCTGTTGCATTTGTTTTAAAATGCTCATATTCCAGAGTGACATTTATTTTTAAATAAGGTCTTTATTATTTTGACTATTTATTGTAGCTTGTCTCTTTTGCTACAGTATCACAATGTAACATTACATCATTATCCTAATGTTTGCTGAGTTTTTCCTTATTGAACCATATCTAAACTCTTAGTAATTGATGTTTTAATTTTGATCTGTAATTTTGACTTTTCAAGTGCATATGACAAAGTATCATTATCTTTCTTCCCGTTTTGATCTGGTTTCTGTTTTGCATACAAATGCTCTCTTGTTCCTATACAATTTTTTTTAAAGTATTATGATCTACTGTGCATATTTGATATAGCAAAAACAGTAACAATAACAGGTCTTATTCCCCTGACTCTGAAAGAGCTTCTAATCATTGGGAAAGACAAGTAAGGAGAGACTGCTAAAATCTCAGGTTGGGAGGAATAGAGACATTACTGGCATCTACTCGAGTAAATTGACGAACAACGTGATGACAATGATACAGTGATGATCTACTGAATTTCCTTTGGGTTTCTGTCCAAAATTATATGATTATATGTGTGAAGTGCTTAAATGATAAACTTTGAGGACTTGTGCTTGCTTCATCTTACAATTATAGATAATTTATGTCCCAATCTGCACCAATCTGCACATAGTCTGTTTAGATACACAGTTAGGTACCCAGTGAAAAACATATCTGCAATAAGGGTGTGAAGAACAATGTTAAGAAGTACTGGGGAATGAGTAAGATGTACTAATAAGAAAGTAAGCCCTGTTCTGAAATATTTCTAAGTTATTAAATCGAATTGTGGCGATAGAGGGGTTGACGTCAAACATCTGGTGCCCTGAACATGCCTTTTAGCCAACACCAGAGAAATTAGAAACTTAAGGACAAAAACAGAAATCAGAGTCCCAAGGACTTCTCATAATCTTCTTACAATGTCATTTTAATTCCCAAACTACTTAATGCCAGACCCTGAAAGAAGTTCTAAAGCTTCATCCATTCCTGGAAAATATCTGAATTTTTTTAGGGCAGAAAAACAGTTAACAACCCTGCTTATATCCAATAGACAAGCCTACCAGAAAACTCTTAGCTCATATCTAAGTGCTATTGTGCAAGCCACAACATTATAGACCCTTATAGTGCTCTGCTAAACTCCCAAAGCACAGAGAGCTAGAAGTGTACACAGCTGTCTGATATGGTCCCTTGTTAACACATAGAAAGCAGTTTCTTCTTTCATTTCCAGAGAAGAATCTGCATCAAACCTTTGTGAATACAGCCATTCAAGAGTTATGAACTATCCCAAGTCCTAAAGCTCCATGTTGCTGAACTAGGCAGTCAAGTGCTGTTTTGCAATGTGAGTGAGCACACCAAACTCTTACACACACTCTACGCTGGCACTTATGATATCAAGCCCCTGGTTGTCACAAGACCTGCTGTGTTACCTAATTTCACACAGGTGATTACACTGTCTTTGGTCTGTACCTGAGTTTATGTTCAAGTATCAGTAAGATCTGAGGACCCAGTCTACTCTTTGGCCCCACCTAGCAGACTCCAAAGAAGTCACTATATTTTGCAACAGGGAGATGCTTGGGGCTAAGAGCTTCCTAAACACTGTCAAAGATCTATCTGACTTGGCAGCACAATGTCCCAGCCATTCATGACTACAGATTTCTGGTCACTTTTCAAGTCCACTGAAATTAAATATATATATATATATATATATATATATATATTAAAAAATCTACTTTTATTTTTGTCAGCTTGATTATAAATGATCATTGTAAGTGATGGAGAGTGTAGATTTGGATCCAATTGTGAATCCCTTAGTTACTACCAGGACTCCTCAACCTGGATTCATAGCTTGGGTTAGACATTAGTGGCCATGAAGCATTAAATTGTTTCTAAGATGCTCAATCTTAATTCTTTGGTAATTTAGTCAGTAGCAGTAACACCTACATTTGAATTCCAGTCATCATGAGAAAGTTTGGTATCATAGGCAGGGCTAAGCATACATGACGATACATTTCCTGGTCACCCACAGGCCTACTGAACTTCATTTCTTAGACACATGCAAATGTAAAATTTGGACCATTGTCCTAGATTGATTGAGCATAGGCCACCACCCCGATGAGCCCCCCAAAGGGGGAACCACATGGAGAGGAGATGTATTTTATTCTCTCAGGGTACATGACTATATGTCTTGAATATTTGTGAAAAATTTGGAAAAAGGGAAAATCATAAGTTCTTTGTTTAAGGGCACATAGCAAATAAGTAGCATGTGTTATTTACCTCTGATTTTAGCAGTGTAATCATTTGTGAAAAGGGATCTAGTAAATTAATGTATAACAAGCTGACAAGTGAATAAATGAAACATTTCCTATGAATGATATATTTTTGCTGAACCTAGACACAATGCAATTTGTTTAAACAGTTCCATAGGTGACTCAGAATAAGAACAATACTTGATATTAGCACTGTAGCACTGTTTTCCCATTGTTCATCGATTTGCTCGAGTGGGCCCAGTAACGTCTCCATTGTGAGACTTGTTGTTACTGTGTTTGGCATATTGAATATGTCACGGGTTGCTTGCCTGGCTTTGCCATGCAGGTGAGATACTCTCGGTAGCTTGTCGGATTCTCTGAGAGGGGCAGAGGAATCGACTCAGGTCAGCCGGGTCAGCAGTATACAAGGCAAATGCCCTACCCACCGTGCTATTGCTCCAGCCCAATACTTGATAGTATTTGATAATAATTTAAATGGGATAGACTCTTTGATTTTTTTCTCTTCTAATTAGTTATTTGAATATAGGAACATAATTGACTTTTGCATGTAACTTGTTGCTGGCAACTGTGTTGCATTGGTTTATTGTTTGTAGAAGATATTTTGTGGATTATATTTATGGCAATCTATCAATTTTATGTCATTTCAAGTTTAACTTCTTTTCCATTTTGAATCTTTTCTTTATCTTGCTTGATTGTTATAGCTAGGAATTTTAATATTATATTGCATAAAAGTGGAGACATTTTTTATTCCATTATATATTTTTAGCCGTTGATGGGATAACACAGCTCCAGGGGCAGTTGGTGCGTATAACACCTACCTACTGAGAGATGGGGGATGTGGGAGGAGGAGGCCCAGTTCCAATCCAAGGAGACTTGGAGATCTCAGCCCCGGGTCATGCATGCCTGGGTTTCTCTGCTGGTTCCTTCATGCAGGAGGCTCATCCGAATGTGCGGAGAGTGGTCTTAAGCATGACTGTGGCTAGTTCCAAAGGTCTTGAGCTGCCGGGGCTCTGCTCGGGGTTTGGAGAGAATCTCAACCCGCCTCTCTCCAAGGAGTCCTGGTGAGGACAGCCACGCGTGGGGGCTGGAGACTCAACCAAGACGTAGAGACTATAAGACCCAGCTCCCGGAAATGCACAGCCATATTCACGACCACACAACCTCTAATTATCTAAATCTTACTCTTGAAGAACCCAGCAGGCTACCAAGATCCTTCCCACATGGCAGAGTCTGGCAAACTCCCTGTGGCGTATTCGATATACCAAAACCCAGTAACAATGATGGGTCTCATTCCCCTGACCCTGAAAGAATATGGCATTTTCTAAATTCTCAGGGCTAGGACAAAGGAGACATTACTGGTGCTTGCTCAAGGAAATTGATGAACAATGGCATGACAGTGATACAGTGATATATTTTTAGGATTTCTTCTTTTTTACATTTTTCTCTCAATTTTGTAAAATTTCAACTTATATGCTTTTAACTTATGTTTCCAGAAAAAAGCATGTAAAATATTTTCACATATTTCTCATGGTAAATGAAGATTTGGGAGTAAATGATATGGCATAGAATAAAATGATAAGTGGGTTAGATAAATTGTATCCTATTCTCTTACAGCTGGATTTTTTATCTATCAAAGGTATGTTAGATCTGCATCTTGCTATTCTTTGTCTGCTAGCTAATTGTTTAGTTACTGTCAAACTTTATGTCTATAGCTATAATCAAGAAGTGAGTTTAACATATACGCATTAAAAAAATAAGTGTGCATTTGATGCTTATATTAGCTTAGGTCATCTGTTTAGTGAAACATTTATCACAGATATATCAATTACATTTTATACAAGTCTATATAAAAATTTTAGATAATGATAGTCTATTTCCATAATCAGTTTTCTTTTGTTGACTATGATAAAGTATCATTACTTTATGGGATAGAAAGGACCACTGATTTTGAAAGTTGGAGGAAAGATCAGCCAAAGCAGATAATTCTGATTATTTATTTCACTACTACCACCACCCCAATGGGCTGGAGAGATAGCACAGCGGTAGGGCGTTTGCCTTGCACGCAGCCAAAATGGCCAACCCGAGTTTGATTCCTCCACCCCTCTCGGAGAGCCCAGCAAGCTACCAAGAGTAAGTATCTCGCCTGCATGGCAGAGCCCGGCAAGCTACCAAGAGTATCTCGCCTGCATGGCAGAGCCCGGCAAGCTACCAAGAGTATCTCGCCTGCATGGCAGAGCCTGGCAAGTACCCGTGATGTATTCAATATGCCAAACACAGTAACAACAAAGTCTCCAATGGAGACTTAACTGGGCCCGCTCAAACAAAATTGATGAACAATGGGAGGACAGTGACAGTGACTACCACCACCCTACTATAAACTGCAGTTTATATACCACCGTGCCAGTCAGACTACTTTCAGTAGAATAAAATTTTTGACATAAAAACATCTTAAACTAGCAAAAACAGTTAGCTGTAAGGACATATAATTCTTAAAATCCTGTTAGAACAGGAAATTGAATATTTTGAAATCGAGAGATCTGTAACTCTCACCATTCTAGATGTGAGAAAATGTACATTTGTGTGTCTGTTTGTGTGTGTGTGTGTGTATGTACATTTGGCTCTTATCTGTTTATCTCATGTGGTCATTTATTTCATGCTGCCACACTTAGTATAGCATCATATATGACACTGTAGTATAGTGTCCTTTCTTCAAGCTAAAAGAAAGGATTCATTTATATTACATCTAATGCTGACCTAAATCATCTTCAAATATGACTTTGTTTCTAGTGTTGTCCAGTTTGTTTCAGTTTTAATTTTTTGCGTTGAATTTTATATTTTTTCACTATTTACTTACTGTTGGGCCAGAGCGATAGCATCTGGCAAACTCCCCGTGGCTTACCCAATATGCCAAATACCAATAACAATGAAGGGTCTCATTCTCCTAACTCTGAAAGAGCCTTGAATATGGCACCTTTAAAAAAAAAATCTCAGGGCTAGGACGAAGACACGTTACTGGGGCCTGCTCGAGGCAATCTATGAATAACAGGATGGTTGTGATTTGATTGATTTGTTGGGCCAGAGCGATAGCATAGCGGGTAGGGCATTTGCCTTGCACACAGCCAACCTGGGTTCGATTCCTCTGCCCCTATGACCCTCTTGGAGAGCCCAGCAAGCTACCAAGAGTATTCTGCCTGCATGGCAAAGTCTGGCAAGCTGCCCGTGACATTGTTCAATATGCCAAAAACAGAAACAAGTCTCACAATGAAGACATTAAATGGTGCTGCTCAGGCAAATCGATAAACAATGGGAGGACAGTGACAGTGACAGTGACAGTGACTTACAGTTAACCACATGACATTTTCTCATGAAATGCTCTATGGATAATTTGGGGAAAAAATGACTTAAAGATTCTATTTTTATTTGTAGCAATGAATTGAGGTAAACACATATAATCATACTATATTCTGAGACTAACAATAGTATGATATCTTTGTAAAATTCTAAAAAGTTATTCTGGACTTGTAGAAGGAGAACTAAATATCTGAGGGAAACTTGGCATTTATTTTTTATTTCTTTATAAAACTATTAAAATTTCTGTTAAAAAATTAGCATTATTAAAACCCTCCATGACATTGACGCTAGTGGTATCTTCAAAGATGTCATACCACTGGCCAAGCAAGTGAAAACAGAGATAGATAAATGGGACTATCTTAAACTAAGAAGATTCTGCACTTCCAAAGAAACAGTGACCAAAATACAAAGACAGTCTACAGAATGGTAAAGGATATTCTCCAAATACACATCCGATAAGGGGTTGATATCAAGGATATACAAAGTACTGGTTGAACTCCACAAGAAGAAAACATCCAACCCCATCAAAAAGTGAGGCAATGAAATGAACAGAGACTTTCTCAAAGAAGAAATCCGAATGGCTAAAAGGCACATGAGAAAATTCTCTACATCATTAATCATCAGGGAGATGCAGATCAAAACAATGAGATATCATTTCACACCACAGAGACTGGCCCACATTCAAAAGAACAAAAGCAACCTGTGTTGGCGTAGATGTGGCAAGAAAGGGACCCTCCTCCTCTGCTTGGGAATGCCGACTGGTTCAACCCTTTTGGAAAACTTTATGGACGACTCTCAAAAAATTAGAAATTAAGCTCCCATTTGACCCAGCAATACCACTCCTGGGAATATACCCCAGAGAGGCCAAAAAGTATAGTCGAAGTGACATCTGCACTTGTTTGTTCATTGCAGCACTGTTTACAATAGCTAGAATATGGGAAAAACCTGAGTGCCCGAGAACAGATGACTGGTTAAAGAAATTTTGGTACATCTACACAATGGAGTACTATGTAGCAGTTAGAAAAAATGAAGTCATGAAATTGACATACAAGTGGTATTACATGGAAAGTATGCTAAGCGAAATGAGTCAGAAAGAGAGGGACAGACATAGAAAGAGTGCATTCATCTGGGTAACATAAAGTAACAAAATAAGAGACTAACACCGAGAACAGCTGTGATAAATACCAGGTTGTTCACTCCATGGCTTAGAGGCCAGCCGCACGCTCTAGGGGTAAAGGCAGCTCAGATAGAAAAGGGAGCACCAAAAAAAGAGTGGTCGGAAGATCTGCCCAGGATGGGAGCTGCCTGCTGAAAGTAATCTATGGACCGAACATGATTGCCACCCAATGTCTCTTCTTCAGACCACAGCACCCAAAAGGAGAGATAGAACAAAAGGGAGTGCCCTGCCCAGGGTGGGATGGGGGATGGGGGGAAGAGGGATACTGAGATTGGTGAGGGTGGACAATGGGCACCGGTGGTGGGATGGGTACTCGATCATTGCATAACTGAAACTCAAGCACAACAACTTGTAAGTCTACAACTGTACCTCATGGTGTTTCACTAATAAAAAAAAATTTAAAAAATTAGCATTATTACCTTATTTTTTAAATTTTTTCACTCTTTAAGCATCAATTTTAAAACAAATAAGTGATATACTCTGGAGCGATAGCACAGCGGTAGGGCGTTCGCCTTACAAGCGGCCAACATGGCCGTCCCGAGTTCGATTCCTCTGCCCCTCTTGGAGAGCCCGGCAAGCTACCGAGAGTATTCGATATGCCAGACACAGTAACAAAGCAACATAAGTTTTCAAAATATTTTATTTGAGTAAAATATTGTTCAAATTAAGCAGCATGAAACTCGTAATAATTAGGAGAACTTGGAAAACATGAGTCAGGGATAAATATAGAGAAAGTACAGAAGCAAAGAAATAAATTAATTACTAATATTTAAGCCTAGTTTTTTTAATCACTGGTTATCTTTAGCATTTTGGTTTTGGAACTTGAGACATTGCTTTCAGAAGCATTTTTGAAAATAGAGCATTAAAAATATTTAATCTAATTAAGCTAGGATTTAGACTTTTGCTCCAATTTTTAAAAATGACGTATGATTAACAAATAATTGAAGAAAACATTTTTATGCTTTGTAAATTTAACTTCAGCTACAATAAAAAACTAGACAGGGTGAGTGAAAATAATTATTTGCCCTGGACATGTTTGATAGATAGCAGCAAAATATGCCAACCCCTAATCCCAAATATGCTCTTTTCTTCTTGCTTGTTCGTATTTGTTCATTTTCTACTTCCTCTTCCTCCTCCTCCTCTTCCTCTTCCTCCTCCTCTTCCTTCTCCTCCTCTTCCTTTTGTTCTGTTTCATTTTGGGCCTGCACCCAGTATTCTCAGGGCTTACTCTTGGCTCTCTGCTAAAGGATCACTCCTGGCAGTGGCTCAGGATACCATATGTGGTGTGTAATAATGAACACAGGTCCACTCTGCAAATCAAGCACTCTATCCTTTGTACTATGGACTTAGCCCAGAAATATGATTCTTTTGACATGAGGATTATTTTATCTGATTATTTTTTTAGTAATGACAGGCTCAGAGCTGATTATTTTTGAGAAACTGAAAACATAAAAACAGGTATAAAATCAGCAAAATTTCCAGTTTTAGAAAGAAATTATACACTTATAAAGATATTTACATTATAAAAGGAGCTGAAACCAGAAATAAAACTATAATTAAAGATAGGTTTTCCATCAGACAGATTTACAGACTTGGCAATATAACCTATGTTTATCAAACATTTCCTCCTCTCACCCTCCTCCAAATTGCCTCCCTCATTTCTTAAAAATCTTCCTTTTGTCTTTATCTCAACATGTTCTTAAATCTATTTGTACTATCTCTGGGTCTTCATTTAACTTTCCTGCATATCTTCCATCTGTGTCTGAGTTAACACACATTAAAATAATTCTCTTGTTAACCATTCATCTCAAAGCCTCAGCCAAGAACTCTGAGTGGAAAAAAATATTTTTTTCCTTTTTATACACCAGTGAACTGGATTTTTGGCGCAAATGTACATCTTAAAATTTGGAGAAATTAGAAATTAAATATTAGACACCAGCTAATCCAAAGAGAACAATTGTGATTTTCTTACCTTGCTCCTGGAATCATAAACATGTAGGAACACTTGAGATATAATATAAACAAGTTGCTGTCAGCTGACTATGTACTAACAAGATAGTAAGATTCTCAGAGGGAGCAAATTTATAAAAGTGCCTCCTTTGTTAAGCTTTACTTTTAGGCAACCAGCCGGTTCTCCTAGAGATGACCCAGGGGAAAGAAAAAATTCTAATTATCCTGAAGGGAATGGGGTGTAACTGAATAAGCAAAACAGTTAGCAATTTTCTTTCTTTTCCTCTCTCCACCACCCAAACCAAAATTTAGCAGTACTCTGGGGTTAAGAGAACTAAAACAGACTTGCTTAGGCTTGTAGTTGGAGAGTGGGAGGATGCAACAATTTCTGACAGAAGCTATTGGCTATGTTCTTTTTACTTTAATGAGATCTGCTGGAGTACAAGGAGCTTAGGTTTATCTGGTTACACCCATCAGTCTGGTTACACCCATCACAGTGCTCCTGAAGCACTTCCACTTCCATTGTGTTTATCCGTAAACAGTCTTCTCTATGCTCTCCTTCCCACCCAGTTAATCAGCTTCCCCCCTTAATCAGATTTTGTTAATTTATAAGATCAGTTTCCCAGAAATCTATGATTTTATATGTATGAATGAAATATTGCCTTTCTCCTCTCCTTATGCCTTATGAACAGTTTACCTTAAAGTAATATCCTTTTTGTATAGATACAGGAAGACTGTTAACATCATGCTTTGTAATTTAGGATTTGATTGGCCACTCCCAGGCATCTGCTTTCTCGACTTAAGCCTCAGTTGCCCTTAGTTCCTAACACCCCAAAAGCAGGGTCCCGACGAGGGACTGAATGGACCCAGGGCAAGCAGTGAGCTACCCTGGCAGCGAAATGGGCCAGGCCAAAGTGCCACGATTCTTAACTATAAGTTAAGAGTTTGATCATAGACAAATGCTGTCATGATCCAAAGGTAATGACAAAACTAGGATCCTGCTAGGGGTGGGAAAGACTATCTGGCCTGAGCACCATAGTCTGAGATCGAGATGGCCCTAGGAGAGAAATTCTATAAGTTTAAGATATTTCTTACTGTATCCATACAAAATGATTTATATTATATTCTTATATGCTTGTCGGGATGCGATGCGATCAAGGAAAACCTCAAAGAGAGAAGAGCAGAAGTACTGGTAGATGCGGCAGAAGCTGGGAAAAGTATTCGTTACGCCCGCCTGTCCTTTGCCAACTACAAGACCAAGATGACTGCCCTCCGATGTCCTGATGGATCCATCACATCCTCCAGAATGGCAATGGAGAAGATTATCCATGACTTCTACTCAAATCTCTTCGATAGCCATGTCCACTTGCCAACATACCAAATTCCACAGGATGGATATGTCGTTCCCAACGTTCTCCCTTCCGAAATCCGACACGCCTTTTGGTTGGTAAAGAAACAAACAGCACCCGGCCCAGACAAGGTCATACATGAACACCTGAAGAACCTGCCATCAGTACTCATCAATACACTGGCTCGGTTCTTCACTCGCTACTTGTCTGAATGCAAGGTTCCGTCCCAATGGAAAACCAGTAGGACCGTATTACACTTCAAGAAGGGAGACATCCACGACATTGGCAACTATCGCCCGATCTGCCTATTGTCTGTCATCTACAAGTTGTTCACTCGAGTCATCCTAAATAGGAGTGGCAGAACACTAGATGAAGGACAACCATGCGAGCAAGCCTGGTTCCGCAAAGGATTCAGCACCATCGACCTTATCCACACAATAACCAAACTCACTGAGGTTTCTCAGGAGTTCAAGATGCCGCTCTGTTTAACGTTCATTGATTTAAAGAAGGCCTTTGATTCTGTTGAGATGGAAGCGGTCATTGAAGCCCTAGCCAATCAGGGCATTCAAGCCCAATACATCAAGATCCTCCGTGAGCTGTATTGTGGATTCACTACCAGGTTCTCACCATTCTACAAAGAAGTGATCGTTGATGTCAAGAGAGGGGTTCGGCACGGTGATACCATTTCACCAAAACTCTTCAGTGCCAACCTCGAGAACATCATGTGATGACTGGAATGGGAAGGAATGGGAGTGAAGATAGATGGTCGGCAATTACACCACCTCCTCTTTGCTGATGACATTGTTTTAATAACACCAAACATCAGCCAAGTGGCACAAATGCTGGCCGACTTTGACCTTGAGTGTGGAAAGGTAGGACTATAGCTGAATCTTACGAAGACAATGTTTATGAGAAATAGCCTCGTTCCTGATGCTCCATTCGCTCTCAAAGGAACGACCGTCTCCGAATGCAACAGCTATGTGTACCTAGGTCGAGAAGTCAACATGACAAATGACCTGGCACCCGAGCTGCGCAGGAGGAAGAGAGCAGCTTGGAACGCCTTCAAGAACGTCGAAGAAATAGCTAAGAGGACCAAGAACCTCCGGCTCTGGGCACATCTCTTTGATTCCACTGTTCTTCCTGAATTAACATATGCCTCAGAGACCTGGGCCCTGTGCAAACAGGATGAGAACGCTATTCAGGTCTCCCAAGAAAGAATAGAAAGAGCTATGCTTGGAATATCACGTTTCACTCAAATGAGAGAAAAAATTCGGAGTTCAGACATCCGTCAACGATCAAGAATCAGGGATGCTGTCTCATTTGCCAAGGTGTCAAATATCAGATGGGCTGGTCATGTAATGAGATTTAAAGACGACCGTTGGACTAGAGCTGTTACTGACTGGATTCCACAGGATGTCAAAAGACCGCGTGGCCGCCCACCGACCAGATGGTCAGACTTCTTCGTGAAGATCATGAACGATCGGTTTGAGGCTCTTCATGTTCCCAGAGCGAACAGATGCCATTGGGCTACCCTAGCATGCAACAAGGACAAATGGAGGCGTTACTGGCACCCACTGGAGCAAATCGATGACTAACGGGAAGTTAAGTGATTAAGTGATGCTTGTGGGACAAGGAGAGGAGAGGCACGCCCATGGGATTATGCTCTAGGGTGGGTCCTCATGCTGAGAGAGGATCTGTCCTAGGAGTGGTCTTCTCTGAGGCTAAGATTTCTACCCCCATTGATTTCTACCCCTATTGATTGTGACCACACCTATGTGTAATTGTTTCCCCAATTCCTCATGGAGAGAGGATTTAACTAGACTGTAGGAGTGGGCTGGATGTTCAGAGAGGATCAGAAGGAAGAGGAGGATGAAGCGGGATGGAGAAGGAGAATGAAGTAGCTGGGGGAGGAAGAATGGAGAGCAGAGAGAGAAGGAGAGGGGGCAGAGACTAGGAGAGACAGAGAGAGACAGGAGCAGAGACAGATGAAAGAATCAGAATAAACTACGACTAATACCTACCGGCCTGGCCCTTGTTCCTTCCTCCGCCTGACCATCGCCATCGACCTCTCCGGGGTGGGAGAAGGGTGAGACTACCGAACGCGGGCGGCGGGAGAGATAGAGCCACTGCCGCTGTGTGTGTGTGCTTTTGTGTGAGTTTACACAGAGGTCAAACAGAATCTTGGTCTTGAAGGAGTCAAGGCTCCTGACTAGACTATATACTTGTCTATGAATACAGAGCAATGGGATCATCTTCCTCTTTTACCATATTAAAGCGAAGCCCTGATGATATTGCTCACAATTTTCTATAAATATAATGTATGTTAATTGATTATCCCTCTACTTTGAATGCATTTTTCCTTCAAGATACGCATGAGTTCCCTGAAGAAGAAAAAAAAATACTACGTATTTACAGACTGAATAACCTGAATTTAACCAAGACTAGAACGAGAGTCACACTTTTCTCTGGAAAGGGTGCTGGTAGTTGTTCTCAGCTTAAGTTATTTTCTTTTTTTTCTACTTCCTTTCTATATTTTTCTATTTTATACTATATTTCTTCTATTTTTGGGGGGGGAGGTCACACCCGGCGATGCTCAGCGGTTACTCCTGGCTCATGCACTCCGTAATTACTCCTGGCGGTGCTCGGGGGACCATATGGGATGCTGGGAATTGAACCCAGATCTGCCATGTTGGCTGCATGCAAGGCAAATGCCCTACCCGCTGTGCTATCGCTCCAGCCCCAATTTCTTCTGTTTCTTGACCTAACTACTTAGATCCACATTAATAGGGCTTTGGTATTATGGTAAATTGAAACTGGCTGAAAAACTGCAAAGTACAGTCTCTTTCTTGACAGTACAAGGAGAAATACAGGTCAAAAGAAGGGGTATTAGAACAATATTTATGAAACATATAGTCACACAAATCATAAAGTCCAACTTCTAGCCAGATTAAAATAATAGCACTGCACTGTAGCACTGTCCTCCCGTTGTTCATTGATTTCCTCAAGCGGGCACCAGTATTGTCTCCATTGTGAGACTTGTTGTTATTGTTTTTGGCATATTGAATAAGCCATGGGGAGCTTGCCAGCCTCTGCTGTGCAGACGGGATACTCTCAGTAGCTTGCCGGGCTCTCTGAAAGGGATGGAGGACTGGAACCTGGGTCAGTCACGTGCAAGGCAAAGGCCCTACCCGCTGTGCTATCGCTCCGGCCAATATACTGGATACAAGGTAGGAAAAATTCTCTACCAAACATCTGGGGAAAGCTCACTAGGAGTAACAAGCAATGCACAGAGTAAGTATATAACAAGGAAGGAAGAATCTAATCAAATTTTTGGGAAATAAAGTCACTTTTAGTTGCATCTGTGAATCCTTGAAGAAAGGGGGCACCAGATCAAGTTAGGAGCTCTTAGTCACATTTCTTTCTCATCAGGGCTAAAAAAATTTATTTATTTTTATCTGGTTTTCATCCTACTTTAACAACATTCCCATTTGGGGGGTTCCTAAGAAAACTCTACAGCTAGACAGACCCCAAAGCATCACATGACTGATACAGGTCAAGATCCCTTCCTTTAAGGAAATAAATTTCCTTCCTGGAAGTCTCAATTGCTAGAAATTTTACAATGAGGTGCTTTCAGGACCAAGACACAATGCAGGAGTTTGTAAAATAACACCTCACATTAAACCCAATATAAAGTCCTATAATTGGATAATTCAAATATTGCTGTCAGCAAAATATAGTAAAGCATGCCTAAAGTCATGACAATGTGCTATTTGAATAGACAGAGCACATCATGTAGATGTGACACAAATGTTAGAATTATCAGAGAGAGCATTTTAAATACTAATGGCTAACTAGGACTCAAATGGGTAAAGTATATACAACGTGAACAGATGGATAATACAGGAAGAGAGACAAAAGCCCTGAGAAGGAATCAATGGAAACTGAAAACATTAATATAAATGAAAAATTCCCTGTGCTCAGCAATAGAATGGACTTGGTGAAGAAAATCACGAATTTGAAAATAATTTATAAAAGATATTTCTAAACTGAAACAGAAGAATTAAAAAATAAATGATAACATGAAATAAGTGTTCTTTCCAAAATATGGTGATTAAAATAGAAGGAAATAAGAAAAAGTGTTTAAAGTCATATTGGTCAGCAATTTTCTTTAATAACATATCAACTCTCATATTATGTCTGTTCAAGACACCAGTCAGTATATTATTTGTTTATTTTTGAATAAATCCTTTGTGAGTCAACTATATCCTTGTTTTCACTACATAACTTTATTATTGATATTCTCACTTACTGAGACAAGAAAATGCTCATATCATGAAATACATCAGATAAAAGAAATTGTGGCCAGCAGACACATAGAATAAAAGCCTGTCAATTCTAGAGAAATAATAGCTCAAAAATTATGAACTCTAATTCTGCAACATATATTATCAGAATACTACCACAGGACTCTGCAACTAAGAAGCCATATTTCAATACAATTTATGCACTTTGTTATGATTATAGATACTCATACATTTTAGACATTTCTGTCTTTTATGTGTATATTTTTAGCTATTTTCATTATAAAATTTGTGGAAGTACAGAAAGCAATAATGTGCAGTATATTTTATATATATAATATTTTATATATATAATGACTGATAGTGTCTAAGTTCTAAGATTATTTTTATGCCCACAATGTAAACTTTGATTTTTAAAAATTAAGGATACATAGATGTCATCAGCAAATAAATAAAAATATACATCCTCTTTTACACCCAGCAACTCCATTTGTTGGCATCTATGACAAGGGAACCAAAGCACTTTTGTAAAGATATCTGCATTCGTATATTCAGTACAGAATTATTCACAACAATAACCAAGGCCAAAAAACAGCCCATCAAGAACAGATGACTGGGTATATACAATGAAATACTACTTAGCTATAAAAAAGAAAAGCAAAACAATGTACTTGGAGTACATGGATGGAACTAAAGGATATTATGCTCAGTGAGAGGAAGAGGTCAAATAAAATTTTCTTCTTCATATGTGGAATATAATAAAGCATAACAACAGATCAACAAAAATCATAGACAATAAAAAAGTTTAGAGAAGTGGTCCACAGAACTGAGCTTGCCTAGGTGAGGAGGTAGAGCTCGTAAATGAGAGGGGTCCTTGACACATAGGTGGAAGGCAGCAAACATCCTGGTGGTGAGTGTGGTGTTGGAACAATGTATGCATGGAGCAGTAAGTACTATAAATCACAGTACTTAAAAAAAACTATTAACACACACATTCATATACATATATGTATTCACATTTTATAAAATGGTGTTAACAGAGATAATATTGTCAAAAACACAGACTGAAAAACTACAGTGGCATTTTGCAAAGGGAACCAGGTGCCCCAAAATACTGTGGTAGGAGTAGGATAGTCAGGCTCATAGAGAGGAAAAAAAGGCCCATGAGAATATGATTGTAATTGAGAACAAATAGTTTATTTATAATGATAACAGAGAGGGAGCTAGAGCCAAACACATAAAGTCTACATGATACATTATTCCTTTTGCCAAATGAAAAGTCAGCTATTAAGAAGTTTTAAATAGATTTTTTGTCTTACTTTGGGATAAATCCAGTGGTACTAAAGATTTACTCCTGGCTCTGTACTTATGGTTGATTCTTGGAAGTAATCAGAGGAACATATACAGTGCTGGGAATAAAACCAGAAAAGCGCCTTAAGAACCCTCTACTTTCTCTGAAGTGTAGGAGATTAAGATTTTGTTTTTCATTTGTTTAATTTTTCTGCTATCTTCTAAAATATTAAAGCACAAAAAGGCAAGAATCTTTCTATTCTGTCTTCTGTTGACTCTCAGTGTATAGATCCTTATTTCAAAAGTAACTTGCTAAGTTACTTGAGATCTCCAAGCCTGCTCAGATCGAGGCTGAGCATCCTCCACCTAGATCCTCCAAATTCCAGTAGGCAGGGGTCACACCCACCAACTGGCCCCCTGGTCACACCCATCAACGGCCAAGACCCAGAGACTATAAAACTCAGCTCCCAGAAGCGCATGGCCACATTGGCGGCCACGTGACACCTTATTATCTCATTCTTACTTTGGACAATATGGCAGGCTACTGAATGTAACCTGCCCACAGGGCAGAGTCTGGCAAGCTCCCTGTTGTGTACCCAATATGCCAAATACCAGTAACATTAATGATGGGTCTCATTCTCCTAACCCTGGAAGAGCTTTTAATATGGCACTTTTTAAAAAATCTCAGGGCTAGGACGAAGGAGACGTTACTGGGGCCTGCTCCAGGCAATCGACGAACAACAGGATGGTCATGATCGTGATCATGAACTTGTTAAGTTGGTCACTTTTTACTGAGAACAACTCTAATAACTAGACATCCTTCTTCAGAAAATTTTCAACAGCTTGTCTACAGCTTCATCTTTGGTACTATAGTTCTGTATTCCCAAGCTTGGTTACTAGTATTTTTTTTAATCTGTTATTTTTTTTAATCTGTTCTAATCATGAAAGCACATTGTTTTAGACATACCATTACATTGGAAACAAGTTAAAGTCTAAGGGAGAATATAGTAGAATAGAAATATATACTATAGCTCGGTAAAATACATATACAGGATCTCTGAAATAGTTCACGTTTAGATGTGAAATAATTACTTATTCATAATTTTATCAAAAGCTTAAAATGTGCTTATGAATACATAGTAGCTCAAAAGATAAGCGGTATCAGTCCTTCTTGAGATCTTATATTTGGAGGGTGGATTCAGAAAAAAGAGAGCACACCTGACTCTGAGAGAAACTCTAGTGGAGCCAGGTAGATAGTATAGAAAGTAGGGCATTTTCCTTGCACGTGGCAGAACTTGGTTTGATCCCGAGCACCACATACTGTCCTCCAAAACTTCTGAACTGATCCCTGAATTCAGAGCCAGCAGTAAGCCGAGAGCATATCCAAGTATGGCCCAACCTTCCCCACACCCCCAAAACAAGATATCCTGGTGAGTAATATTGCTATTTTATATTTGATACGGAAAAGCACTCTCAAAATAAATGAAGCACTGTAGCACTGTCCTCCCATTGTTCATCGATTTTTCTCACACGGGCACCAGTAATGTCTCCACTGTGAGACTTGTTTTTGTTTTTGGCATATCGAATACGCCAACGGGAGCTTGCCAGCCTCTTCCATATGGGCGGGATACTCTCAGTAGCTTGTCGGGCTCTCCAAGAGGGAAGAAGGAATTGAACATGGGTCAGCTGCATGCGAGGCAAACTCCCTACCCACTGTACTATCACTCCAGCCCCAAATAAATAAAATGTATGTTAAATCATTAGTGTATTTAATAATGTAGTGATAATTAAATTATGTTTTATTTAATATAATACAGTGATATATTCAAAGATTAAATAAGAAAATATTAATATTATAGCAATAATGATATAAAAGTGATCCTATTGATAATTTGCATCTATACATGGTTTATTATATGAATGAACTTGTTTAAACATTACAATATGCTTTAGATAATAAGATCTTTTTACTCACTGGTTTTTGCAAAGAATGTTATGAAAATTATTAGTTTTTCTGTTTATATTTTATATTAAGAGATAATGCTAAGGAAGCAATTATATTCCTATATTTAAAAAATCTTTGATAAGTGGGGATGGCTATATCTTAAAAAAACATAGTTTACTTCTGTGTATGGATTGTGGTTCATTGATTCGTCTTGATAAAACAACATATTTCTAGATAAGGTCAAGTCTTTAAACACAGTGTGTTCAAGGATAACAAAATTCTAGAGGAGGAGCAGATAATTGATCTTGACCTCATTAGAGACTTATTCTGATCAACTGAGATAATTGCTCCATATGAATTAATACGAATGTTTTGAATATATTATATACTTTTTTTCTCAAAGTTCGAAGATTCATCTAGCATGGAAGTGTTTGAACTTGAGAACTAAGCACAAAAACATGACTGTGACATTGTTTTAGTATATAAAAATTTGAATAATAATGTCAAATAAATAGCATGAAATTATGAATGTGGAGATCGGCTTCTGGTGAGTAAAATAAAGCTAAAATTTTAGGAATCTTTAAAATTACCATTGTAAGTAATCCAAGGAAAAGCAATCGTAACATTCAGTGGCTAATAAGTGAAATATATTTAATAAGGCCTCAAATATATAGGGCTTTAAAAGGTTAAACTCTTTTAAACATACAATTACTTTTGATTTTGTACATATATATGTACAGAATACATTCGAGTCCCTCTGGGTCATATTCCACAAACTAGGCTCTGTTAGCTAAACACAAGGGCCTATTGATGTAATGTTGCTCAAGCCTTGAGGTGCCATGCTTATCTAAGCTAATCTGGAGGAACTTGTGTTCTCTCAAGTAATATCAAGACAACACTCAGGTCTCTGGGGATATACCTATCAATGCCCTGGGGACCATATGGTCTTGGGAAGTGTACCTGGGTTGACACCATGCAGAGCATATCTCTAAAGCCCTGTATAAATTAGCTGGCCCCATGATACATAAAATTATTTAATAAATTGTGGGAATATAATAATTTATATATCACATGGAAACAATGATTTCTAATTAATAATTATTTGCATACACATGTATATATATGTATACATATAAATATATATGTGATTCTTACATTAGGTTAGATTAGAAATTTTTGGATGTATAATAATTTAAATGCCATTATTGGTGATCTGAAGGCAAAGATGTTCAAGTGCATGGTAAGGGTGTGTGTGTGTGTGTGTGTGTTGGATTTTTCCAATTTCCTTCTTTATCAGCTGCTCCTTATTTCAGCAAGCATTCTCTGGAGTAGACAGAGCTGATAGCCTAGTAATAATTTTCTGCAGCAAATACTTTTATTTAAAACATATGAGGGGCAGAGGAAAAAGAGAGTTCCCACAAAATAAATCATGCACTCTACATTAGGAGGGTGAGCAATTGACCCTAGATTAGGTTACATTGGCAAAATTTTTAAAGTGCTTTTTTATACTTCATTCTTGAATGGTGAAATCATTTAATTTAGGAAAACAACTTAAGAATTGAACTCTTAATATAGCAAATATTTTGTAAGGATACAGTTAACAAACCAGGATTATTTTTCTCCCTCCCTTCCAATAAGCACCATTCAGAGGATCTTGAATCTTGGATCTATGGTCCTGGCATATTATGTATTCCATTGTTTGAGAAGTGATAAAATTCAAATCCAAAATAATTAATTTGCTACTGAATCCCAAAGGTAGATCTATTTTCTTCACGTTCTGTGACACTGTCTGTCCTATTGTTGGACAGAGTAGTTTATCTTCAACCTGAAAGAGATCTGCAGCTTTCTTAGTCCCACTTATAAGGAGCAAAGTATTTTCTATTACTTATTAAATATCTACACTTATAGGATTCAGCACCTATTATGACAATTTTAGCACAGCTTAATCTATTAAATGGTAAACTGATCTATTGTGGATGAGTCTTAGGTAGCAGAGGAGTCATTCCTTTTTGTAAGGCCTTCAATAGATAAACCTGTTGTTGTCCAGTCTCTTCATTGACTAGCATCTAGAAGAAAAACTAGAAGATGATTATGACCTGCACAATTTCTAGCAATACCAATGAACAGTATCTTCACCTTTACCCTATACAGTCTTCATTTGTGTAGCCTTCTTTTCCTCCATAACTTCATTTTTGTGAGCTTACACCAAATAAGAAGATAATATCTATCTGTGTTATTTTTGTGATCCTTTATGATATTAATAATACATTCATCTTAAGTGAAAACTGAATTGTAAATTTATAAATTTATATCGTAAAATAGCATTTTACAAACTGACAATCCTAATTATATTTTCCTATAGTACATTGTACTTTTTTCATCTAATTTAATTGTTCACATAAAAAACATTTACAATAGAATGCTATTTTTCTTACTTTAAGGCTAACAAATCGCAAAAAAAAAATAAAGTATTATAAAGCACATAGTCTGTACATAGGAATTTTAAATAGATATTAAAACCTTGAAACCTCTATTGTTGTATATAAATAAAATATAAAATCCATACTTACATACTAAATTTTACCTGCTGCTTTTCCTAGATTATTTCCCCTGGTATATAGTGTTTCATTTTGAAATAAGTTCCTTTAATTTTTTTTTTTTTTGGCAGTTCGGGAGGTGCTACACTTGATCTTACCAAAAGGCTGAGAAGCAATAGCACAGTGGTAGGGTGTTTGCCTTGCACGCAGCCAATATGGCCGACACGAGTTCGATTCCTCTGCCCCTCTTGGAGAGCCCTGCAAGCTACCGAGAGTATCTCGCCCACACGGCAGAGCCTGGCAAGCTACCCGTGACGTATTCGATATGCCAAACACAGTAACAACAAGTCTCACGATGGAGACATTACTGGGCCCACTCGAGCAAATCAATGAACAACGGGAGGACCGTGACCGTGCAGTTTGGGAGACTGTGCCCCACTCAGAAAATTTATTCACGCAGGAGTAAATGCTATTTTTTTTAATGTAGGAGTACTGCTATTTATTCAGCCACTGATTAGCTGATTGGATTGTGCATGAACTCCACCTTACTTTTTTTTATTTTTTATAATTTTATTTATTGAATCACTGTGAGAGCAGTTACAAAGCTTTTGGGTTTAAACCTCAGTCATACAATGAAACACCCATACCTTCAGCAGTGCCCATTCTCCACCCCCAATAACCCAGTATACCCCCATCCCACACCCTACCCCTACCTGTGGGGCAGATGATTTCCACATTACTCTCTCTCTACTTTGATCACATTCAATATTTTAACACCAAACCAAGCATTATTATTTGAGATTTTACCCCAACACTCAGATCTGCTGAAAAGGCAACAGTAGACAATTTGCTCTCTATTGTTGTTTAGGAATAACATATGATGTCGCGTGGCTCCAGTAGTGGCTGTGCGATTTTAAAATTCCAAAATTTTAACACTTAAATCTGGAGGGATTTCTGCCAAAACCTGCTGGGTTCCAAGATTTGCTCCTGAGTCTCTGGGATCATGGCCGTTAAGGAGCTTGGTCAGGAGCCAGAGAGGCCATTCGTGGGCAATGACTTGGGGTTTTATTCGGGTGGGGAGTACAGGACCAGGTCCAATCCCATCCTGTGAGGCCCAAAATATCACATCACTGCAGACCCAAGCCTGACTGTCCAATGGCTTCTGGAGGATGGTGGCCACCGGGCCCCCAGGGGGAACAGGCCAAGGCACAAAACCTATTCACACCTGGGTTGGCCCAGCAACAGTAACCTACTGCAGGGACCAGACGCATTTCTGCCAAAAGCTGCTGGGTTTTGAGATTTGTTTTTGAGTCTCTGGGATCATGGCCGTTAAGCAGTTCAATCAGGAACCAGAATGGCCATGCCTCCAATTATATAGCTGAGCAGGAGGTGGTTTGTGGGTGTGACTCCCATATACCTTTTTGCCGTTTACTTTCTTGGTAAACTTTGCCCTAAGTTTTTGGGATTTGGCCAAAGGCACAGCAACAATTTTGGGGTATCTGGAAGTCTGAAGGCGCCATCAGGCTGCTGATGCACTCGCCTCACAGGTACAGATTGACCTGCTGGCGGCACCATACCCCCAGTTCCTTTAAATTTTGTGCAACTGTAGTGCCTGTATTTTGAAAAGTTATGCATACATACACACAAGGCTAGGCATAGAAATTGAGGTAAATGGTTCTTTTTTTTTAATGTGTCAGCAGCACTGTCTTTGTATATTTTCTTTCATCTTAAATTCTTCATTTATTCTGTTGATAAGTGTCAGTTATTTTTAATATTCATTTAAAAATTCTTTATTATTATTATTTTTTTTGCTTTTTGGGTCATACCCGGCGATGCACAGGGATTACTCATGGCTTTGCACTCAGGAGTTACTCCTGGTGGTGCTCAGGGGACCATATGGGATGCTGGGAATCGAGTCCCGGTCGGCCGCGTGCAAGGCAAACGTCCTACCCACTGTGCTATCTCTCCAGCCCCCCCCCAATTTCTTTATTATTCTTTTAAAAAATTATAACAGCTTGTTCTTTAATGCTCTTCTAGGAACTACTTAAGAACACTAATGTCAAGAAATTCCTGAAATTATCCTACAAATATGCATTGAACAATATGGAGCTATTATACTTGGTGCTAACAAGAACTTGAAATATGCTTAGTCCATGGTGAAACATGCTGTAAGAATAAAATGCAAGTAGAATTACTCAGAATTCTGAGTCATGAAAGTGTGTAGAGTATGATTGACCATTTTTTTTTGTTTCTCTGCTTGGGGGCCACACCCAGATGTACTCATGGTTTATTCCTCTCTGTGTGCACAGACATCACTCCTTAGCAGTGCTCAGGGGAACACATGTGGTGCCATGAATCTAATCTGGGTCAACTGCATGCAAGACAAACATCTTATAAAATGATGGTTGAAATCATAGGTATGTTAGTAAGGAGGACCTGATTTGGTCAACAATTTATTATTTCGCCCATTCATTCAGTGTCTACTCTAATCTGCCTGATTACAAAGTACATTTTAAAATTGTAGATAAAATTAGAAATTATTATTATGAAATTTTCTATTACCTGGAAAAGATCTAGAAGGTTTTCTCTTATACCAATGACATTATAGTGATAGTCAATAAATAGTAAGCATTGTTAATTAAGGATTAGACAATAATTTATATGAAGAAATAGAAGTCAATTATTGGTCCCTAAATTATAAATTTATTCTTAATAACAAAAGACACTCTTAAGGTACTACCTAACAATTTTTTATTAGTAAGACTTCTATGAGTTTTTCATGTTGATTAACTTTTGAGAATTATGCTCTAATATAATATTATATCATTTCTTCCTGAGAGAAAATACCAACCTTCTGGCATTGTGTAAATGAGTTTGTGATTATTTTACTAGAGAGTTCCATCTCAAGAGAATTTCCTTTTAACAAAATTATACTCCAGTTTTCTTAGGAAAATAAGGTTAAGGAAATGACGCACCCATGCCACATGCTCTCACAGGCATAACGGGAATTTTATTCATCAGGGTGACTGAGGACAGACTGCAAGTGAACTCAATGGCAGAGTGAGGAATTCTAGGGATCTGGAAATAGTAATGGATTTCCCATAGAATTATCTTCCTCACATAGTATTCTAGAAGATTTTGTAGATGTGGTAAATAAATATTAATGTACAAGTTATTGTAGCACCGTAGTACTATCCTTCTGTTGTTCATCGATTTGCTTGAGTGGGCACCAGTAATGTCTCCACTGTGAGACTTGTTACTGGTTTTATCATATCGAATACACCATGGGTAGCTTGCCAGGCTCTGCCATGCTAGCAGGATACTCTCGGAAGCTTGCTGGGCTCTCTGTCAGGCACGGAGGAATCGAACCCAGGTTGGCTGTGTGCAAGACAAACACTCTACTCGGTGTGCTATCGCTCCAACCCACCAAGTTATTAGTATCAAAAATTTCTATAACTGTCATCAAGACAGGGAGTATTTCTATCTAGAAAGCAGATGTTGGATAAACAAAGGTATAATATTCCCTGAAAAAAATTAGTGGATTACTAATCAGAATTATGCAAAAATAAATGTATTTAAGAAGAATGACTTTTGTTTAAGCTGATCGTACTTGTATATTTTCTGCTATTTAGTAATATGTATAATGCCTTAGAAATGTATATGTAACTACAAGCCATTTATTGAACTTACTAAAATGAAGATTCTAACTTAAGTAACTCTGGATTTCTTCATTTATAGCAAACCCCTTACTGATACTGTCATTTGACTATACTGTAATTAATAATAAGAGTACTCAACATTAGTATTAATCTTTACTTTAAGTTTGAGACACACTGATAATGTTATGTCCCAGGAAGAGAGTTTTGCTCACACATTGACCAGACCAGACACAAGGATGCAAATGAAAGGCACTCTTCATTGCAAGCTAGGGCAAAGGTCCAAGTTTCATCCAATGCAGTGGAGTCTTAACAAGGACCCTGACCCAAATTCCTGGAAACATTACATGGAATATTGTTACATAAGCAACGTTGGCAGTTTTCCCAAGAATTGCAATGAAGCGGTCACAAGAAACAGTCACAACTGTGTGAGCTAATTGATCATTCCCACCTGCTGTGCCCAGAGTTATCCTACTTATCATAGGTCTGGCTAGAGGTGTCTAGGGGATTTACAGCTTCGGCCAAGGACAGTCTCATGGAAATCTTTGGGGGGGGGGGGTGGCACAGAAGCTTAGGCCCACTGCATTTTTTTGCTGAAGTGCAGCCCGTCATGGTACATGGGAGGTTCTTTCTCAGCTTTACAATAGCAGTGCTATAAAGTGATTCTCCACTCTGGCGACATTTCCAAGTACCCAGAAATGTTTGGCAAAATCATATTTCTTAGCCCTAAAAATTCTAAAAAATATACACATGAGAAATTATGAGCTCAAACTCATATAACCACATATTTTCAAAAGATGAATCAAAGCAAGTTAGCTGGGTAAACTAAAGAAAACTACTAGATTATAACAAAAGATTAAAGATGATTAGAAAGGGGGGAAGGATAGGTGGGTTAGTAAAATGGTTAAGTCCAATTGTATGATGATAGGTAGAAATCAGACTTTGAGTAGAAATCATCATAATGTAACATACAGAGTTTTTGAAGTTATAAAGCAGTTATATACACCTAAAATTCACGTAATGTTATAAGCCATATCAATATAAACTCAAGAAAAAAAAGGGGGAGGTGAGAGATATAGCAGAGCAGGTGAGGTACTTGCTTTACACATAACAGAACCAAGTTTGATTATCAGAACCCAAGAGGAGTAAGCCGTGAGCACTGTCGAATGTGCTCCCAAGGCAACAACTATAGCAACAACAAAAGACAGAGGAAAAAAAAAAAACGTTTCTATTTGTCTTAAGAAAAACAACACCCCTCATATATGTTTATGAGCTAACACTTAGAACAATTGATTTTATTATGTGAAGGGAATGGTTTTGCATATGAACTTGTTAAAATCACTGTATCACTGTATCACTATCATCCCTTTGTTCATTGGTTTTCATGAGTGGGTGCCAGTAACATCTCCATTTGTCCCTGCCCTGAGATTTTAGCAGATTTTAGATTTTACTCATCTTTCCCAATGACTGCCCTATTGGAGGCACTTGGGAATGAGACCTGTTATTGTTACTGTTTTTGGCATAAATACGCCACGGGTAACATGTTAAAATCAAGAAAAAAATTTTTTAAAGACAAACCTTGTAAATTCTTCAAGCAGAGACAAAAGTTTGGTAATAGAACTTGTCCTGGATTAATTTTAGCTTATGCTTCTGGAAATCATATAAACAGAACTATAGTGCTTCAAAAAATATATGAGTAATCACTAGTTATTACCCTATATATAATTTAAGAAAGTTTCCTAATATTATAATAAATCACTGTGAACAATACATTGTTTTGTCTTCTTATTATATAAGCTACTTTATACCAATGTATCTCTCAGATTCAGATCATGTTTGTTTTGAGGGTTTCCAGTTTGCAAACAGTATGTTTGGAATGTGAGTCATGAGCCTTTACAAATTACTACTTAGGTAACTGGTTTTACTTCACTTATTTTGATTTCGACATGATAAATCCTAAAAGAGTTCTCAGAATAGTAATTTTAATTCTATACTATCCAGAAATGTTTAATGTAATCATCAGAGTTTCAAAAGCAGAGAATTCAGTATCCCAGATCTTCTCAGAGAGAATTAAGGAATAAGAGGGATTTCCCCTCTATCAAAGAAGGTTGATAGAGTACTCCCCATATACATGTCTATGTACTTTGCCAGCTTTGGGAGAGGAAATGGAATGGGGTCATTAGCATAAGAGTAAAGATGATTTATTGAACAGGAAACGGCAATTATATGTTATTGTTGTTGTTTGTTTTTGGACCACACCTGGAAGTATTGAGAGCTTACTCTTGGATATGTGCTCATGGCTCAATCCTGTCAGTGTTTGAGGACCCTGTTCCATAACCACTAAAATATCTGTGTTCACTCCTACAATTCCACAGCCTCTGCTTTTGTATGTCTTACTAATATCACCAAAGAAGTTTGAAAATGTCCTATCTCTTTATAAGTTGGAAGACTCTTATCAGGTTAGAAGTGAGGAATGGAATACAAGAAAATCAGAGTATAAGAGTTTCCTACTTTCAGGGCTAGATATACAGTACTAAGGATAGGGTTCTTACCTTGAACAGCTCTGTGTTTTATTTCTGGCACTACATGTGTTCCCCTGAGCACTGCTGAAAGTGATCTTTGAGCACAGAGCCATAAGTAAGCCCTGATTGAAGCCAACTGTAGCCCAAAATAAAATGAGATAAAAATTTCCTCAATAAAGATATAATATCATAAGGTTAAAAATTATATTTAGACAGTTAAGAAACAGAAAACACAGACAAAAACTGTGTCCTGTAAAATATATTAAGTCTATACTCCTTAGAAAACTATACTAGTCAATTATGCAAATGAAAGAGAAGAGCATAAAGTAGTGAGCATAGCAAGGGATAATGCAAAAACAAATGGTACAAATTTAAATTTAGCAGCAAATGGAATGGAAATGATAACTTGTTTGAATAAACAGATACCATCGTCAACTTTCCAAAGTATCCATTTGTGAGAGTAATCAAATCCATCTAATGGGTTAAAACATACTAAAACTTTTATATTGTTTATTATGAATCAATAATATTGCATTTAGATTACCTAAGCTCCGTGCTGTACAAAGTCATGAGCAATGCTTGCTTTTTGACTGAGTAGCACTAGGTCCATTAGTCATGCAACGGTAGGGAAACATAGGCAGGTAAGGCACTGAGCAGAAGTTGAATACATTCTGGAATACAATTATGATATTACCTGAGGACCATAGTGATCATTTTACTTGTATTTCGTCAGAAATACTTGAAATTCTTATGCTTTTTTCAAATAATTAGTCACAAGTGTTTATAAGGTCATTCCAAAATAAATCCATTTAAAAATATAATCTTTGTAAATCTACAACTGTACCTCATGGTGTTTCACTAATAATAATAATAAAAAATTAAAAATTAAAAAATTTAAAAAAATAAAATAATCAAAAGGAACTGTTGTAAATTTATTTGAACTACCGCCCCTTCCCTCTTTTACAGAAAAATAAGTACTAAGTGTACCTATCAAAATCTGCCTTCTTTAAGTGAGCAAACTGAAGCAAGCTCCCGATTTCATTTCATTTGTGTTTGATCATTTAAATACCCTCAATGTTGGAGAGGGGTTGCTTTATTGACCACTTTCAGAAATACTGCTATATGAAAATATAAATTAAAATATGAATATAAGCTAGTCCCAAAAATTCAAGTATTATGTTTCTTTTTACTTGACTTTTTTTGCCATTTGACCTGGAAGTGCTAGACTGCAAGAAAATGTGGGGAGAGAGATTGATATTTAATTCTAACATATAGCAGAGTGTATTAATTATTTGGACTATATCTAGAAATAATAAAAATTATTTTTGGAATTCCTAAAGGTAGCTGATTTTTATATAACAATTACTCCTGTCTCTATGTTTTTACAATATTAATCAACCTCTATTAAAGATGTTATCATTACTATCTCTAATAACAAAGCATTTGCATTAGAAAATTTGATAAGTGTAGTATAGAACAGTGACAGAGAATTAAATTATTTTTTTAAGTATCATCATAGGAAGCATATTGCAGGCATGAAAATAAACAACTTAAGAAAAAAATTTGCTGTGGGACCAAAGAGAGTGAATTAAATGATAGCCTTGCACACAGCAGATCCTAGTCTGATACCCAACATCATATATAGTTCTCCAAATTCCACCAATATTGATTCCTGCAGACAGAGCAGAAGTAAGACCTGGTCATTGTTAGGTGTGGCTCCCAACACATAATTTTTTAAAGTTATAATAGTATAAAATTATAAAATAGTATATAATTATAAAATTATACTCACTGTAGCCCTGTCTTCCGCTGCTCATCAATTTGCAAAGTGGGCACCATTAACGTCGCCATTGTGAGACTTGTTGTTACAGTTTTTGTCATATTGACTATGCCATGAGGAGCTTGTCAGGCTCTGCAGTGCGGGTTGGATACTCTTGGTAGCTTGTGGGACTCTCCGAGAGGGATGTAGGAATTGAACCTGGGTCGGCCGCATGCAAGGCACTGCGCTATCCCTTCAGTCTGCTAATAGTATAATAATATAAAATTATACTGTACAATAGAATAAAATTATAATAGTATAATTGTTTTATAGTTATAGTGTAATAACTATGGTAGTATAATAATTTTATGGAAATAAGAGCATAATCTAGAATAGTGTTAATGCTCGAGTTTTGGTCATATGGCTATATGCAGGCAGATAGGGAAGGCCCCTTCCCAAGGCAATGGCAGTAAATCTCCTGGGAAACAATAGCCCTGACCTCATGGAGAACTAACTGGAACCAGTCCACCAGTCTGTGACAGACCCTGTGGAGGCTGGATGCCTACAGGGATGACAGTCAAAGAAATAGAGACCAATGAAGAACCAGAAAGAGATTCACCAGAAACTCCAAAGCTGTTCCTTTGACACCTGACCAACCCCATCCAACAGAAGTTCCTGCAGAAACAAAAATCAGGAAAGGAATTTCAAAGAAGACCATCACCACTCCCAACCTCCTTGGTAACCTCCCTAGCAATGGACTTTTACCTAGGCAGAAGCCCCACATGGGGGCTGGTTGGAGAAACCCTATAAAGTCACCTTGGACAAAGGAAGCAAGTGCGTATGCTACCTGAGCCCATGTAGTGCCTGAACCGATGTGGCTGAGCACATGTGGTGCTTAACCACATGTGTCGTCCACCTCTCTCCTCTTGAGATGTGTACTTTAATGTTTTCTTGTTTAATGCCAGGATGTGTGTAGGGGCTCTCTCCGCCCTTGGAGAAGCCAGGGCTCTTTCTCTTGAGCAGGTTACTCTCCACTCTCTCCTACTTTCTCTCCCTCCTTCCCTTTAAAAACTCCAAGTAAAAACTATAATTTCACTGCTCATCCACTCCTGAAATTTTTTTCTGCAAGGTGAGACAAGAACCCAGAAACCCTGGGTTCTGGGTGGCAGAGGAGGATGGGTAGAAACTGATTATCTTTCTCCTCCTCACCTCATATGTCACTGTGGGGCCCACCGGCATCAATACAAAGTTACTGCATAGTCACCAGCACCAAAATGCCAAAAAAACCCTATAGCTCAGTTCTTCAGTTCTTGTGTCTTTTAATCTACTCCTCTTTGATAACCTTAAATTTGATGTCAGAGTCCAAAGGTTTATTTCACTATGCTTTATTTCCTTGTGTCATTTCTTTACATGCCACTTATGAGTGAGATCTTCCATAATTTGTCTTTCTACCCAAGAGAAGCTAAAAAGCAAGTATCTTTTCCACAATGATGACCCAAATTGATTTAATTACTTGTTGTTTTAACCCAATTAAAATGCAAATGCTTATAATAAAAGGATTTAAATCTACTTATCTATTCTAGAATCATTCTCTTAAGAGCTGAAACTTATATTACATACCTTGTAAGTTTTTTAACTTAGCATAGATACTAGTTCTTGAAGAAAATTTCTCAGATGAATCCAAAGAGAGGAATAAATCTTCTGTTAGACCAGATTTTCCTTAGAGATATACTAGGATAAGAATAAGTGGTATGGTCTCTGGAAAGAAAGATGGCGGCCGCACGGGAGCCTTGTGGAAAGCAGGTTTGAGCCGGGCTCGGGGGAGCGGCGGGGACCTCATGGGAAGGGGGGCTTTGTGGGCCGTCCCCCACGCCCCACCGTGGTCACCATCTGCCCCCCACGAGCGGCTCTCCGGCACGGCCACGACTCCAGGGCACAGAAACCAATCTCTTAACTAGCTAACTTTTAATAGAAATTCTTCCCGGGTCAATAAGTAAAATAGCAGAAACATCATTTTATTCTAAAACCAAGTTGTAGAAAGCAAATCATTTCACAACGCTGTTTCAGCATATCTGATTGTGGGGGGTGGGTCGTAAACTCTAAACAATAATTGTGCATCTTCTATCGAAACAATCTATCTAGTCAAAGTAGATAGAGTATTAACTAGAACTCATCTGCCTCACAAGAATTGGGAGGGGTGGGAGGTGGGGGTCTATTGGGGTTCGGGGTTAAAAATGAGTATTGGTAAAGGGAAATGTGTTCGGTATCTACATGACTGAGACCTACACCCGAAAGCTCTGTAACTTTTCCCACAGTGATTCAATAAATAAATAAATTAAAAAAAACAAACAAACAAAACAAAAAAAGAATAAGTGGTATGTGTGTGTGTGCATTCCATACTCACAGAAGATACTTTTTGCACATAAGTGGCTCCTTTAATTATGAAGACTGACATAAAATTGACAAAATTGACTGTTCTTCTCGAAACTCTACTGCAGAATCTGTAACTCATATCCGAAGTTAATCCGGGGAAAGGACTAAGCTGTGGTTCAAATTCCAGTTTTATCAGGCAATGGATATAGGAAGGTTTCAGTGGCAACAAAAGAATTCCCTCTTGCTTGTGAAGATTATTCATTTTTCTATGCAGGCCACAGTCTGGTTGAATGAGGCCCAATTATACTATGAAGGGCTGACTACAAAACTCAGAATCTACCTTTTAGATTTTAATCTCATGGAAACACTGACAGAAAGATTATTATTTCTGGGACTACAGAGCTAGTACAATGGGTAAAAGCATTTTGTCCAGGTGTGATCCCCAGCAACATCTATGGTCTGACTAGCCCTGCCAGGAGTGATCCTGAGCACGCAGCCAGCAGTAAGCTCTGAGCACAGCCAGGTGTGACCTCCCAAAAGATTTACATAAAACTCAATCTCTCTGTTTATTTAATACAGTTTGATTACAAAAAATGCAGTGACAATACATAGTTAAAATTTTTGAGTAGTTATTATGCAGCTTAGTAATTATATTTGCATTCTGGAATCAGATGGTTTAGATTGAATTCTATTTCCAACAGCCCATCAGTTGTTATATGAAACAAGTTGCTTGTGCTTTATAAGCCTCGGTTGTATCATATATGCAAGAAGAAAAATAATTCATAGAGTTAAGAAAAGATTAAATTAAAATATAGTCAACAAAGTAGTTTGTAAGTGATATTGAGAAAATCTTGCCTCAACTATCAAGTTGTTTCATGCATTTTCTATGTATGTTTGTTTTTGTTTATTAGAAATATTGTATAGAAAAACTATATTATATTTCAATAGACTAGATATGTCAAAGGATAATGACATAACAAATAAATAACTTTAATACCTCATATTCTCTCATAAGAATGTTTCATCTTTCTTTTCTACTTATTATATCCTGTATGAGGTAAGAATTAAATCAAGAACAGTTGTTGAATCTAATGCTTTTATCAATACTATAACAAAGCAACATCTTTTCTTTCAGTTTGTATTGTAAATGCCTTGTGCTTGCTAGCACCTCAAGATCCCTTAAACACTACCAGGTGCAGTACTATAATCCCTTCGAGCACTGACTAACTCAAGAAATCCTCAGCACCATAGGATCTGAATAACTCTGTATCTTGGGACCCAAGCCTTGAACTTTTTATCTGTATGGTTAAAAATCACTAGGAAAAGGATCTAGGACTCCTGAGCACTCTTTAGGAGTCCTTGCTAAATTAATACTGAATAATTGAACATCCTTGCTCAAGACAAAGTTATAAAAAATAATGATTATGAATTTTGATATCACCACAGAATGTTGCAATTCTTTACAATATTTTCAGTAGTAAACTAAATGTTCAATTGGTCAATAACATCTCCTTAATATAAACAATAATATAAAAGTTTAAGCACATCAAATATGTTTTCATTGTTGGTTGAATATTGATAAGCTTTTTGAAAAATTCAAGTAACTTATAAGGTCTTCAAAATCAAATGTAACACATAAAAATGATCATTAGAAATAGCTATGAAAAATAGACGGACTAAATACTGTTCTTTTATTTGGGGAGGTTTAGCATCCAGTGCTGCTTTGGGAATCAAAATGGATCAACAGCAAAAAAGACAAGTGCCTAAACTGTGCTCTCTCTCCAGTCCTCTCCTGTAATTTCCCCCTATTCTTAGGCATTTCTGAGATTTTATATCACAACTAGTTTCTGGAAATTAAAAAGCTTATACGAAAATTTTAGTTTCTATTTCGAGTTTAATATATGCTTTTAATTCCACTATGTTCCTCTTTCTTTTAAGAATTGGTGCAGATGGCCTGAAGATTGCTAAGAGAAGAGAATGCCCAGTGAGTGTCAGACTAGTTACTGAGTAAAGAAAAATTAAAACTTCTTAGATTCAGGATAAGAATGAAGAGTTCTGGAAAGTAACAGGACAATATTAACAATCAAGAGAGGGGCTGGAGTGATAGTACAGTGGGAGGGCATTTGCCTTGCACGCAGCAGACCTGGGTTCAATCCCTCGCATTCCATATGGTCCCCCCAAGCACTGCCAGGAGTAGTTCCTGAATACAGAGCCAGGAGTAACCACTGGGCATCACCGGGTGACCCAAAAGGAAAAAAAGAGAGAGAGAACTCTGACTCTTTAGGTTAGCTCTTCATATACATTGCTTAAAATAAACAATACTATCATTTCACATAACTGCTTAAATAGCAACAACAAAAGCATGGGATGATGCAAAGAAATGATCCACATGAAAGATCTAGGAAGAATGTATAAAAAGAAGTAATATTCATGCTGAGTTTTCAAGGAAAATATGAATTGGAATGTTCATAATAAAGATACTCAAATGCAAGATGCTACTAATCAGAGAAGCCTATATTCAGAATTCATTCTCAGATTTTTGATAGGGTTTAAAACTAAATGGAGAGTCAGATAATACAGAGGTTAATATTTGATGAGTTTGGATTAATTTTTTAAAATATGGTCTTATGTTTGTGAAGAGATAGTTCAAGAGACATGTGTTTGCTTTGAATGATGCTGACCTTTATTGGTTCCTAGGCATCATATATGGCTCCCCAAGCACTCCTGGTATTGATGCCTGAATAAGAGATAGAAGTAAGCCCTGAGGGCAACCATTGTACCCACCACACCACCAAGTAGGTTGAAGAAGGTGTGAAATCATGCAATATTCTTGACATTATTTTAAAAGTTTTGTTTGTTTCTCTGAATTTTTTTTTCTTGTTTCATCCCTTCCCGTGCTCTTAGAGTCCTCAGTGTTATTACAATCCATTCTTCATAAAGGGCTTTCCTTGGATTATCTTTCTAGCTTGCTTCGTCCAGACTAGCTGTTTTGTTTTGGTCTCAGTACATTCACATAGTCACTCATATTGGGCATAATAGCTTGGAGTACAGGTAATGTATCTGACTTGACTGTGGCAGGAGAATCTTTCTGCTCAGTGGGATTAAAAAAATAGGTTTAAAGATAATCTGACACCTGGAGATCAGTATTATTTTCTCACAATGAAGGTATTCTTTTTATCACTAGGAATAGATCCCAAGTTAAACAATTTATATCTCAAAAGATTCTTTTATTTATTTCCTCATCAGGATATTCTATAGTTACCACACCTGGGCATCATTGTCAGTAGAGAAAGCAATTTTGGAATGTGTTCAAATCTAAATGAAAATAGAAAAGATTTTAAATAAAATTGGTTTGCTTTGATGTTTGCTGTTCCTAGGCCTGGATATAAGCTTCAGGAAAGAAAGCATGAATTACATAGAGATCAGCAAGAATAAAGATATAATAGCATAATGTTTGTTTTGATTAATTTTATGATTTAAATAAAATTAGACTTAAAAATTTTAGTGTCTTTCTCATATGTACAAAGTACAATTATTCAAGAAATCTGATTACAGTAGTTTATCTGATCCAGAAAAGGGCATAATTATCAAGATAATACCAGGTACCAGCACTATTTTAATTCTGAAAATTAAATACAGTTTTTTAACACCCATTTCACATATAATAGGGACATGTGTCACCTACATTCCTCCTTCCTTCCTTCCTTCCTTCCTTCCTTCCTTCCTTCCTTCCTTCCCTCCCTCTTTTCGTCTTTTCTTCCTTTCTTTCTTCCTTTTCCGTTGTTGTTTTGAGCCACAACCAAGCTTTGTTAAAGCTTATTCCTGACTCTATACTTAAGGACTACACCTGGCAGAGCACAGTGAACTATATCCAGTGCTTGAGATTAAATCAGTTTAACTGCATGCAGGGTAAACACCATATCTGCTGTACTATCTCTTAGGCCCCAAATGTGTTCCTCCTTGTTGATGTGAATATATTTTATTATTTTATTTGTAAAGAGAAATCTTAGAGAAAATAAAAATAGATATTTTTAATATAGAACTATTGTACATTTCCCACCAACAATGTCTCCAGTACATTGGTGAAGTGACTAGTGATGGTTTGTTGTATGACTGATATCCAATTATGAACAACTTTTTAATTGTGCATCTCATGCTGATTCAAAAGGATAGAACTATTAAAATATAAATTTATGATCTATTTTAATATATTGTATTTAATGAAAAATATTTAGACGAGAAATTTCTAAACATAATTGATAAAATGAGTATAAACCTGTGTCTTAAATTCCACATACTGTTATTCTTCTGTTGTCATATTAATTAGAAAATTGGCAGAACATTCTTTATTTTTATGGCATATAACCTTTTAAAATTTTGAGATATTGACTAAAAAGTCATCTCTTGAATGTGATTAGCACCATAGCATCTCCTAAAATCAAATAGTCAATTTGTTTTGTGAGTGATGAAAATATTTAAGATCAAATCTCTTAGCAACTTTCAAATGTATAATTAAGTTATTGTTCACTGTAATCATACAGATGTAAAATTAAAACGCCAAAACGTATTCATCTTCTAACTACAACATTTGATCAATGTTACCCCAACATTTTAATCTCTTTAGCTTTGGTAGTCACCATGACCACAGTGATATTCTTGGTTTCTCTTTGCAGATTTTTTAAAATTTCAAACATAAGAATATCACAAAGTATCTGTCTATTTTTCTCTAACTTTCTAAGAGTATGCTTATTCAATGTTCATGAATGTTATGGCAAATGACTACATTTTGCTTTTACCTCCTGTTCATATATCAAGCAAAATATATTTTTATCTATTTCAATATAGACAGATTGGTGCCATATCATAGTTATTATAAAGAATGAAACATTAAATAATGCAAAATTAAACATGGTGTTATAGGTATCTCTTCAGTATATCGTTTTCATTTTTCAGATTTAAATTTAGAAAGAGGGTTGTTGGATTACATGACAAATACATTTTGAAAGGTTCTTTTTTCTGGTGTGGGAAATTTGGATACAATTGACGGTACTGAGAGATATTTTCTCTTATTCTGCAATCAGGGTTGCTTACATAATTCAATAGCAGCAACAATACCAAAGCAAAGAATCCCATTGAAAAAGCAGGGAGAGTAGCTAAACATACAATCCCTCAAAACCTACATAAATATGTCAAACAGCCTTTTGAGAAAGTGTATATTATCACTGATGATCACGGGAATAAAAATCAAATGACAATGTGATATCACCTCACACCAGCAAGATTTATCTCTATTAAGAGAACTATAAAAAGAGAAAGACTGTAATATTGGGCTCATTTCTGTAGTTTGTTACTAAAGAAATTTCTTTGATCATGTACATTACCAAAACTATGAGGATGAGTCATAGCATTCTCTCCCAAGTGTACCTTCCTAGCAACACTGTCCCAGGTCTCCTCCCATTATTCCACCCTACAAACCCTGCCTGCCTCTATGACAAGTACTTTTCTTTCCTGCCTGCCTCTATGACAAGTACTCTTCTTCTTCTTCTTCTTCTTCTTCTTCTTCTTCTTCTTCTTCTTCTTCTTCTTCTTCTTCTTCTTCTTCTTCTTCTTCTTCTTCTTCTTCTTCTTCTCCTTCTCCTTCTCCTTCTTCACCTTCTTCTCCTTCTTCTCCTTCTTCTCCTTCTTCTTCTTTCTTCTCCTTCTCCTTCTCCTCCTCCTCCTCCTCCTTCTCCATCTCTTCCTCCTCTTCCTCCTCCTCCTTTTCCTCCTCCTTTTCCTCCTCCTCCTTCTCCTTCTCCTCCTCCTCTTCCTCCTCCTCTTTCTTCTCCTCCTCCTTCTCCTTCTCCTTCTCCTTCTCCTTCTCCTTCTCCTTCTCCTTGTCCTTCTCCTTCTCCTTCTCCTTCTCCTTGTCCTTCTTCTCCTTCTCCTTCTCCTTCTCCTTCTCCTTCTCCTTCTCCTTCTCCTCCTTCTCCTTCTCCTTCTCCTCCTTCTCCTTCTCCTTCTCCTTCTCCTCTTCCTCCTCCTTCTCTTTCTCCTCCTCCTCCTCCTCCTCCACCTGTCCTCCTTCTTCTCCTTCTCCTTCTTCTCCTTCTCCTTCTCCTTCTTCTCTCTCTCTTTGTTTTCTCAATCTCTCCTTTCAGGCATTGTGGTTTGCAATATTGATAGTGAAATGTTATTAAGAATATTCCTTTTCCTACTTTTAACACTCAGATCTTGTCCAGCGTGATAATTCCCAGCTTTTATTGTCTTACTGGTCTCCTCTTTATCTTACCTACCCTCGGTCCCACACACACTTGTGGTTAGTTCCAACTATTGACCATTCCTCCTACTAGCCCCTGTTTCTCCTAGCCATTATATTAGTCTTCTACTATATATATATGTGTGTGTATATGCATGCAGATATATATACATATACAAATATGCATTATACACCTACACACATATATCTATATACCACAAATGAATACAGTTATTCTAAAACTGTCCCTCTTCTTTTGACACATTTCACTCAGCATGATACACTCCATGTCCATTTATAGGCAAATTCAATGACTTCATTTTTTCTTCACAGAGTCTCCTGTCTCCGCGCCTGGCTGTCCTCACTGGGGTCCCTTGGATGAGGGTGGGTTGAGTTTCCCTCCTCACACCCCGAGCAGAGCCTTGACAACTGAAGACCTCCGGTTCCAGCCGCAGTCATGCTTAAAACCACTCTCCACATGTTTGGACGAGCCACATGCATGAAGGAACCGGCAGAGGAACCTAGGTGTGTTGGACCCAGGGCATAGATCTCCAAGCCTGCTCGGATTGGGTCTGGGCCTTCTCCACCCAGATCCCCCATCTTCCAGTATGTAGGTGTTACTCCCACCAACTGCCCCCGGGGCTGTGTAATCTCATCAATGGCCAAGACCCAGTGACTATAAATCACAGCTCCCGGAATCAACATCTTATTATCTAGTTCTTTCTCTGGAGAACCTGGCAGCCTACCAAAAGTATCCTGCCCACACGGCAGAGTCTGGAAAACACCCCGTGGCATATTCAGTATGCCAAATACTAGTAACAATGGTAGGTCTCATTCTCCTGAGCCTGAAAGAGCCTCGAATGTGGCACTTTCTAAAATCTCAGGACTAGGAAGAAGGAGATGTTACTGGTGCCTGCTGAGGAAATTGATTAACAACAGTATAACATTGATAATTTTTCCTAACAGCTACATACTATTCCATCGTGTAGATGATCCATAGTTTCTTTATCCATTCTTCTGTTTCTGGGTACTTAGTTTTTTTTCCAGATTTTGGTTGTGGTGAATAGTGCTGCAATGAACATAGCCATGCAGATGGTGTTTCTAGAGCTCTGTGTTTTTCGGCCCACAGGGTAAATTACCGGAATTGGTATTGCTGGGTCAAATAGGAGCACAATTTCTAGTTTTATGAGATCCATATTGTTTTCTAAAAAGGTTGGAGCAGTTGACATTCCCATCAACAGTGAAGGAGAGTCTCTTTCTCCCCACACCCATCTCAGTACTAGCTGATTTATTTTTCTTTTAGATGTGTGCCAGTGTCTGTTGTGTGAAATGATAACTCATTATTGTTTTGATCCGCATCTCCCTGTTGATTGGTGATGAAAAACATTTTTTCATGTGCCTTTTGGCCATTCAAATTTCTTCTTTGAGAAAGTTTCTGTTCATTTTATCACCCATTTTCTGATGGAATTGGAAGTTGTTTTTCTTCTAGAGTTCAACCAGTACCTTGTATATCTTTTATATTAACTCCTTATGAGAAGTGTATTGGATGAATTTCCCTTTCCATTCCATAGGATGTCTTTGATACTGGTCACTGTTTCTCTTGAGGTGCAGAATCCTCTTTGTTAAAGATAGTCCCTTTATTTATTTTTGATTCCACTTGCTTGGTCAGTGGCTTTTCATCTTTAAAGATACCTTTACCTTCACTATCGTGGATAGTTTCGCACACGTTTTCTTCAATGTACCTTATGAATTCTGGTCAGTTGTTTAGGTCTTTTTGATCTGACTTTTGTGCATGGTATTAGATAGAGGTCTGAGCCTGTTTTGTTTTGCTTGTTTGTTTGTTTGTTTGTTTTACACATAGTGATCAGTTTTGCCAGCAATTCCAAGACATATCAGAATCAGAACAGTAGACAGACACCACAGATAGAGACACATACTGCAAGCAGCAAGATCAAAGAAGGAAATCACATACAAAGTATTATTCCTTAGATTCACAGCAGATTTACAATAGGAAACCATCCAGGCCCAAAGACAATGGTGGGAAACAACTCAATGAAATGAACACCTGCCCAAGAATACCCAGTTATACACTCACTCAGACTTGAAGTACTGAAACTATTTTTGGATAACCAATAGCTCAGGAAATTCATAGACTCAAAACCAACCTTAAAAGAAGGATTGAAGGGGCTACTGTAAAACAAAACAAGCCCCACCAGCACAACAAAACTCTACAGAAAGATAGCACAAAACCCCATGCAATAATCTCTCTCAATGTCAATGGTCTAAATGCACCAATTAAGCGACAGAATGGAAAAATTGACTAAAAAACTGAATTTAACATTCTGCTGCCTACAAGACAAAATCTGAACAGTCAGAACAAAAGTAGACTCAAAGAATGGAAAATAATCCTTCAAGAAAACAACTTTCTCAGAAAAGCCAGGGTGGCCATACTAGTATCCAACAACATATATTTCAGCCTAAAATGATGAAAAGGGACAGCAAAGCCTATTTTTTAATAATCAAGGGATAGGTACATCAGGAAGCAATCATACTCCTAAACATATACACACCCAATTAGGGACCAGCAAAATTCTTAAAATAACTGTTTGGTATAGCATAGAGTTGGGCAATGGAATGCTTAGTGAAAGCAGTCAGAAAGAAAAAGGACAAACTCCAGCTTACTACATTCATGTGCAGAGAGAATAAAGAACAAAAAAGGGAATTAGACAATCCCCATGAAAAATGAACCCTGGACATGGTCTTAACTGTAACTATAACTGAACTGTAGCAGAAACAAGCACTGAGACATAATCTGGACTGAAACTGTAAACTGAAGTTGTGAAGAGCTTGTGGTAAGGGACCTTAGGATAATAGTGGAAGAAACTCATCACTTTTGTGACGAGCATGGAATACTAGTACTGCAAGTATAATCGAGTATTATACATACTATAACAAACTGTGATCAAACAAAATTGATTTAAAAACTATGAATTATAAAGGTGAAAAATCTGTAAGAGATATATATCACACTGATATCAAGGGACTATTGGACTCTGAAGGAAAATAAGAGCTATGGAGAAACTGAGACCACTTCATTTGCTGATTTACAAGAGCATATTAATGGCCTGTCTTTCAGCCACTTGATTCATAAAATGTCTCTAAATTCCTTATAACTGATTTGCTTGTTCTCTCTCTTGTTAATTGATTTCATTCCACATTTTGGTAATCTCTAAAACTGATATTCCAATTTATTCATATCTTGTGCTTCTATCTTCTTCTGTCTTTATTAATTTCCTCTGAGAAGTGATGAAATTTTAGTATAACACATATTTCAAAGCATTTCCCATACCTTAGAAAATGTTATCCTTACAACCATCACTAAAGTAATGTTTTAACCTTCCAAATGGTGAAACCTGAGTTTCAGAGGGTTCATCTGTTCCACCCAAGGCCATATGGGTTTTAAGAGACTGCAATGCCCTCTGTGAGATGTTCTTCACATTCTTGGAGAATTGATATTTTTCATCTCTTCTAACTTCTGAATTTCTTACTGAGAAGTTGGTAAAAGAAAGAATATATCACTCTTAGGCTGCTCCAGAAACATAACTCTTACTGTTAGTCATTGCCTTTTAATTTCTCCCTGCTGTATCCTATTATTCTCATTATAACTGCATTATTTAAATCTATTAAATATTTAGGAGTATAGTATAAGAGAAGTCATGCAAAATAAAATTTTATTATCCACTTGATGCAGGTACACATGTATATTATGTGCAGAATACAATGAAAGATTATGCCCCAGGGGAGTCTTTTATCATCAGCCTGCACTCATATGTTTTACCTCCTTTTCTCTCTGGATTGGATATTGCCATAATTATTTATGTCTTTCTGACTGCCAAACAGAATGACTCACTTCTGAAATCTGCCAGAACATAAACTCACAGATATTGAGAGACCGAGATTACGATGCCTATTGTCAGAGAATCAATCTTCCAATAGAAGTAAATAAATATCTAGAATCATCTAGATGTCTGTAGTTGATGACTACAGACTCTAACCTTTTGGGGGAGTGGTTTTATATTAGTCTCTAACTCAGAAGAGTTAGAAAACTTACAAAATTTATGTTACAAAAACTAGAGCCCTACATTTTTATTTTGGTTTTGGAACCACACTGGGCAGTGCTCAGGGCTTTGCTCCTGGCTCTGAGTAATCACTCCTAGTGGGGCTCAGTGGAATATTTGTCATGTCTGAAATCAAACCCTGGTCATCTGTGTGCCAAGCAAGTATTCTCTCCATGCTCTCTTTGTGGTCCTGAAACCCTATATTTCTTAATCTCTTATTGAAGTTTCCTACTATTTACCACTCATCTTCAGCAGTTGATTGTTTTCCTTCTCAATTACTGAAAGTACAAGTCATTTTCATGGAGATTCTAGATAATATTGATGAAGTAAGACTAAGCAAGGATAATAGACCATACTGATAGCACAGCAGTAGGGCGTTCGCCTTACAAGCGGCCAACATGGCCGACCCGAGTTCGATTCCTCTGCCCCTCTTGGAGAGCCCGGCAAGCTACCGAGAGTATTCGATATGCCAAACACAGTAACAACAAAGTCTCCAATGGAGACGTTACTGGGCCCGCTCGAGCAAATTGACGATCAACGGGAGGGCCTTTACCTTTACCTTTACTGACTTTTTGCAAATAGATTGCAACAACGGATGGTTCTCATATCTTGCTGTTCTTTCTATCTGCCTACCTTAATGTGCACTAGCATTGAAACATGTAATATAGTTATTGCCTGGTACATTGCCACCTTCTGAAATGTTAGTTTAGCACCACTTTTGTGCTAAATTTACATCAGCCATGGAAGATAGAAGGATAAATAAGAGAATCAATACTTTACTTCACAGAGAAGATATGCATTAAGTAATCACATAGATGTATAAAAGCTGCTACATTTAACAAGAACATACAACAGAAAGTTACAAACAAGGAATATATTGAATGCCTGAAAATGTGAATGCATCCTGAGTTGATCACACTTTATCTTTTAGGTAAGTAATAAAATAGTAAGTAAAGTAAGTAAAGTAAAGGCCCTCCCGTTGATCATCGATTTGCTCGAGCGGGCCCAGTAACGTCTCCATTGGAGACTTTGTTGTTACTGTGTCTGGCATATCGAATACTCTCGGTAGCTTGCCGGGCTCTCCGACAACCTGTGGGTGCTGGGCAACCACAAAAGCTGTTCAAGTCCTTGGAATTTGTGAATGTTACTTTACGTAACTATGGGAATATGGCAGATGTAACTAAAGATAAGAACCTTGAAATGGAGTATTTTCCTGGTCTAGGCCTAATCTAATTAAATTTTGGTACATTCCTGAAGGAAAACAATTAATTTTCTAACTGTGGTCAGAACAAGATCTTTGACAAGTAATGACAGCATAAGATGGAGTCAAATGATTGCTACTGATTTATTTGTTTATTTGTTTGTTTGGGGACCACTCCTGTGGATACTCCAGGGATACATCTGATGTTGTGCTCAGGAATTACTCCCATATGCCAGGAAGGTGCTATAAACTGAGGAATGCAGTTGATTGCTAGATTAAGTGAGGAAACTGACTCAATTATTGATAAATAATGGAAGTCCTTCATGCTAACCCTTCTATTTTTGTACCGTGAGAATATTTAGATTTTTGGCGTGCAGAAAGCTAAGATAGTTAGTTAATTGTATGCTGTTGAAAGCCAATAAATTAGTGACAATTTGTCTCCATAGCAATAAAAATATAATACAATTACCAAGGAGTTAAGTAGAGATCACTAGAATCAGAGCATAATTACTTTCAGTTAATTCTACTAGTCCTAATTTGTTTTTTTCTAGTTAGCATTATATTCTCTCTACAAAATGACAAATTTTGCTGATCAATAATTGTTTTGAAAATTTTTGTAGACATTACTTATGTGTGATTTTGAAAAATTTCAATACCTTCCTTAGTGATAAATTATCATCTTCTGGGGCATGCCTGAGAATTTATACATGGCTTGAAGTGCATGACTTGCAATAGCTACCCCCATATTGATCTCCATTACCATGTGTTCCCTGGAATTTGGGGGTGTAGTCATAGAAGCCCTGGATATAGAAGGATTGGCGTAAATTACCCCAGGAATTGGATAACTCAAGCAGCACTGCTTCCTCTTATCCTCTCATTTAATTACTGATCTTACCAGAAGGGCACTCAGGGTCTTTTGTGCATGCCTTAAGAGAATCCCTCACTGTCCAAAAATTATCTGTTAAAATCATTAGCAAATGCTAAACTCCTTGACCATTTTCTGTAAGTATAATGTCTGGAAGCATAGGTGAAGCATGTGATTGAAGAATACTAGGGAATCATTAATGGATATTTGGGATCATTGGGCCAAGGATTAACTGATAAAAGTGCTGAAATAGTGAGAGGTACAGTAAATTATGCAATTCCTTTGCTTACTATGACTGGTCTTTAGCAATGGCCTCGGGCTACATAAAGATATTAATAAGGTTAGTGACCTTGATAAAATTACCCTTCATTATCTTTGGGTTGATGCATAGAATACAAGTAGGTCAATGCCAGAATCAATAAGAGGCATCATTAGAAATTTGAGTAAAGAGCAGAGAACCCCATAGGCTTAAGTTAATGGAAATGACTGAAGAATGCTAATGAATGGTAAGGCTCTTTGACACTCAAAGTTCGATAAATGATTGAGAAATAGATGGCTTTTACAAAACTGTTCCTCCTTGATTTTCTTTGTTCTAATAAAACACATTGTAATTTACCACATTTATAAAAAAAACTGCTTTCATTGTTTGCATGTTTTCTTTTCTCCACTCACCTGACATCCCTTGCAGCTTTGTATCCTCTAGATTTTAATAAAACTTCCATTAGTGACTCTAGCTTAATTTCTCACTCTTTTTTTAAGCCACTTTATTTAAACACTGTAGTTTAGAGTTGTTCAAGATGTGTAATGTTATAGGTTTTCAATATACCAACCCCATATTATAATGAACCTTGTTAAATGTTTTTATTTATTTAAAGCGTAAACTACATATGATCCAGATTTTGTTTGCCTCTTTGTTTTTGAGGAGTCTCCAAAGTGGTTCTCAGGAGTCCTGGGGAGTGCTTCCTAGCAATTCTTAGCCAGCTAATATTTATTCTAATATTTAGAAGCCATTAGAGTCATACCTGTGCTGGAAGGGACTCCAAGGCTACACCCAATAATGCGTGGGAAGGGAGAGGTGTTGAGGATTAAATCAGGGTTGACCCTATGCAAGAAATGGGCTTAACCTTTAATTGATTCTCCAATCCTTTCACTGGGCTTTTAACATTGTTTCTAATTGATAGAATTGAAATTGAATTGGTCTATCCCACACTTAGAAAAGCTGTTCAAAGTTTATCTGATGTTGGTCTCTTTGAGCTTTCCTATTAAGTTGAACTCATTTTCTCGCAAGGGAAGTAACACTTTGCTGGGAATACTAAGGCCAAAAGTTCAACTCTGTTGGCAAAACAACTGTTCTACTCCCTGGTGCCTGTAGATTTCTGCAGCTAGCCCTTAGCATCTGTTGTTTGTCTAATCAACAAGGCAACCAAAACATCAGCCTTCATGGCTACAAGAAATCAGAGGAATTGTGCAGTTTGCTTAAATAGAGAAAAACCTTGTCATGGTATCTATTGACATCAATGACTTTCAAAAAAGACTTCACCATTATATAGTATCAAATTTTATAAAGAAATACTACATGAAAGGATATTTTTCAAGAAATAACATTTGCCCTTAACAGAGCTATTCCTTAGCATTAAAACAAAAACTATAACCTCATAAATAAAACCACAGGACAGATAGCAAGTTAGCCAACAAATGCCAATATTAAGTTCAAGTTTAAATTTAACCTAGAAGAAATGATAAGCACATTGTCTGGAAGGTTCTCAGGTACACAATATTACACTACATAATTCAATTCTTAAATAACAGATAATATCACCTTATTTAAGAGAAAGCCAAAGCTCAGAGTACATATATATGCATGTATGTATTCAGTGTAATACAAATATGTATATTTATGTATTCAGAAAAATTATATATAAACTAAGGCTATATATGTAAATATATGTATATGTATGTCTTTATGGCACAAAGGCATGTGCATTTTACCTTCATATTCATACTATAAAACCTCTTTTGTAGAACTTTTGTTCCTTAATTAACCTTAAAGTACACATTATGCACTTATGTGCTCTATGCATATTGAATACAATTATTGTTTGGATAAAGTAGAGCTGTTGGAGTCAATATACCTTATATACTCGAAGAGCACAAACACATATAAGATCAAGAAGTTTATCATTCAGTAGGAAATAAAAGCATGATGATAAAATTGCTATAATTGCAGAGTAAGTGTTAGAGTGAATAATTCCTTTAATTTTTTTCTAGTTTACATGAAATTATAATATCTGTTGTTCAAGTGAAGGCAGTGTGTTTTTCTGCTTCCAGTGGGTAATCTCATGACTGACCTCAGTTTAATAACTTAAATTGAGGATGCCTACTAATCAGAGGGTGCAATTTTAAGTAGTAGTATATTTCTACATTGAAACCAGTTTCCTCTATTTAACGATATTACAAAATAAACTCCTTTTCTTATAGGATAAGTTATTTGTTGGCAAACTTAATTGCAATTTATTGTTGGTTTTCTGGGCTTCTGAATCATAAAAGAATCCTGGTTATGACACAAGGACACTTCTTAAAGATTAATTTCAGTTTTATTTAATGTGAGCTTCCACCATGAAATACTAGGCAACTTTGTACTAGTAGATAAAATGAAGGTACTTGGGCAATACCTGATAATCAAATTTCTAATAAAAGTTATGATAAAGAGAATGTCTTTTAAACTAAAATTTGTGGTGGAGAGATAGTATAGTGGGTTCGGCCTTTGCCATGTTCACAACTAACACAAGTTCAGTCCTGTGCATCCCATTTGATCCCCTGAGTAAGAAGTTATTCCTGAGCACATAGCCAAGAGTAAGCGCTAAGTATCACTGGTTATGTCCCCAAAGCTACCTAACTAAATAAATCAATAAATTAGATGAATATAAATTTCTGTTGGGCCAGAGCAATGCTCCTGGTTTCCCCAACACTGTAGGGAGTTACTTCTAAACACAGAACCGGTTTTTATTCCAAAATTATGTAGTGTGTGTGTGTGTGTGTGTGTGTGTGTGTGTGTGTGTGTGTGTATTTGGTACCATAAGAAGGGCCAGTGATTGAATCTGGGTCAGCTGGGTGCAAGGCAAGCACCTTACCATCTGAGCTATCTTCCCAAACTCCAATATCATTGAATTTTAATTAGTGCTGTTTTGTAATGCCATTCTTTTATATCAACCTGACTATTTTTGCTTCTTTTGTTTTGGGGGTCACACCCAGCTCTGTCAGGCACTACTCCTGTCTCTGCAATTAGGGATCACTCCTAAAGGTACACAACAAACATTTGGGACATCAGGAATCAAACCTGAATTAGCCACTTGCCAGGCAAACGCCTAACCTGATGTCAGGCACATGATGCTTTGTAGTTCTATACACATTTTAGAGTTTCTTAATCGATACTTTGAAAAATGGCAGTTATATAGAGAACTCATACAACTCCATGACAAATTAAACAAGGAAACCATTTAAAATTTGCTTTAAAAGGCATGATTAGATATTTCTCCAAAGAATAACTACAAATGATATAAAAAGTGTTTAACATCACTTAACATACACAAAATGTAAATAAAAATCATACAACTATAGATATATTACCTTTACCTGTGTACAGTTCTAAATTTAAAACATTAAAAACCTCTGGTATGCAGTTGTTGAAACTTAAATTATTACACCACTATGAAGAATGGTATGGACATTCAATTCAGTTTTTTATTCCAAAAATTAAAAATGGAAATACTATTATGATCTAGTAATGTTAATTTCTGTAGAATAAAAAAATAGAGAATAAATCATGATGTTTATACCCATATTATACACCATAACCAAAACATGGAGTTAAGCTAAATGCCCATCACTATGGTCATATAAAGCAAATGTGTTTTACATACATTTATATGTAGATATATATATATTCCATAAAATACTTCTCTGCCGTTAAAAAGATAAAACAATGCCTTTTTAAAATAAATAAATGGGAGGTACAGCCCGCCCCCAAGGGCCTGGGTTCCTCTCTGGGCACGCGCCGCTAGAAACAGCCCCGAGACAGCCGGTTCTCAACCCCTGAGCCGCGTGGGACGGGCGCAGAGGCCCAGCTCTGGGCAACAAAGCTGAACGGCTCCAATTCCAACAGGTACAGCCCGCCCCCAAGGGCCTGGGTTCCTCTCTGGGCACGCGCAGCTAGAAACAGCCCCGAGACAGCCGGTTTTCAACCCCTGAGCCGCGTGGGACGGGCACAGAGGCCCAGCTCTGGGCAACAAAGCTGAACGGCTCCAATTCCAACAGGTACAGCCCGCCCCCAAGGGCCTGGGTTCCTCTCTGGGCACGCGCCGCTAGAAACAGCCCCGAGACAGCCGGTTTTCAACCCCTGAGCCGCGTGGGACGGGCACAGAGGCCCAGCTCTGGGCAACAAAGCTGAACGGCTCCAATTCCAACAGGTACAGCCCGCCCCCAAGAGCCTGGGTTCCTCTCTGGGCACGCGCAGCTAGAAACAGCCCCGAGACAGCCGGTTTTCAACCCCTGAGCCGCGTGGGACGGGCACAGAGGCCCAGCTCTGGGCAACAAAGCTGAACGGCTCCAATTCCAACAGGTACAGCCCGCCCCCAAGGGCCTGGGTTCCTCTCTGGGCACGCGCAGCTAGAAACAGCCCCGAGACAGCCGGTTTTCAACCCCTGATCCGCATGGGACGGGCACAGAGGCCCAGCTCTGGGCAACAAAGCTGAACGGCTCCAATTCCAACAGGTACAGCCCGCCCCCAAGGGCCTGGGTTCCTCTCTGGGCACGCGCAGCTAGAAACAGCCCCGAGACAGCCGGTTTTCAACCCCTGATCCGCATGGGACGGGCACAGAGGCCCAGCTCTGGGCAACAAAGCTGAACGGCTCCAATTCCAACAGGTACAGCCCGCCCCCAAGGGCCTGGGTTCCTCTCTGGGCACGCGCAGCTAGAAACAGCCCCGAGACAGCCGGTTTTCAACCCCTGAGCCGCGTGGGACGGGCACAGAGGCCCAGCTCTGGGCAACAAAGCTGAACGGCTCCAATTCCAACAGGTACAGCCCGCCCCCAAGGGCCTGGGTTCCTCTCTGGGCACGCGCAGCTAGAAACAGCCCCGAGACAGCCGGTTTTCAACCCCTGAGCCGCGTGGGACGGGCACAGAGGCCCAGCTCTGGGCAAGAAAGCTGAACAGCTCCAATTCCAACAGGTACAGCCCGCCCCCAAGGGCCTGGGTTCCTCTCTGGGCACGCGCAGCTAGAAACAGCCCCGAGACAGCCGGTTTTCAACCCCTGAGCCGCGTGGGACGGGCACAGAGGCCCAGCTCTGGGCAACAAAGCTGAACGGCTCCAATTCCAACAGGTACAGCCCGCCCCCAAGGGCCTGGGTTCCTCTCTGGGCACGCGCAGCTAGAAACAGCCCCGAGACAGCCGGTTTTCAACCCCTGAGCCGCGTGGGACGGGCACAGAGGCCCAGCTCTGGGCAACAAAGCTGAACGGCTCCAATTCCAACAGGTACAGCCCGCCCCCAAGGGCCTGGGTTCCTCTCTGGGCACGCGCAGCTAGAAACAGCCCCGAGACAGCCGGTTTTCAACCCCTGAGCCGCGTGGGACGGGCACAGAGGCCCAGCTCTGGGCAACAAAGCTGAACGGCTCCAATTCCAACAGGTACAGCCCGCCCCCAAGGGCCTGGGTTCCTCTCTGGGCACGCGCAGCTAGAAACAGCCCCGAGACAGCCGGTTTTCAACCCCTGAGCCGCGTGGGACGGGCACAGAGGCCCAGCTCTGGGCAACAAAGCTGAACGGCTCCAATTCCAACAGGTACAGCCTGCCCCCAAGGGCCTGGGTTCCTCTCTGGGCACGCGCAGCTAGAAACAGCCCCGAGACAGCCGGTTTTCAACCCCTGAGCCGCGTGGGACGGGCACAGAGGCCCAGCTCTGGGCAACAAAGCTGAACGGCTCCAATTCCAACAGGTACAGCCCGCCCCCAAGGGCCTGGGTTCCTCTCTGGGCACGCACAGCTAGAAACAGCCCCGAGACAGCCGGTTTTCAACCCCTGAGCCGCGTGGGACGGGCACAGAGGCCCAGCTCTGGGCAACAAAGCTGAACGGCTCCAATTCCAACAGGTACAGCCCGCCCCCAAGGGCCTGGGTTCCTCTCTGGGCACGCGCAGCTAGAAACAGCCCCGAGACAGCCGGTTTTCAACCCCTGAGCCGCGTGGGACGGGCACAGAGGCCCAGCTCTGGGCAACAAAGCTGAACGGCTCCAATTCCAACAGGTACAGCCCGCCCCCAAGGGCCTGGGTTCCTCTCTGGGCACGCGCCGCTAGAAACAGCCCCGAGACAGCCGGTTTTCAACCCCTGAGCCGCGTGGGACGGGCACAGAGGCCCAGCTCTGGGCAACAAAGCTGAACGGCTCCAATTCCAATAGGTACAGCCCGCCCCCAAGGGCCTGGGTTCCTCTCTGGGCACGCGCCGCTAGAAACAGCCCCGAGACAGCCGGTTCTCAACCCCTGAGCCGCGTGGGACGGGCGCAGAGGCCCAGCTCTGGGCAACAAAGCTGAACGGCTCCAATTCCAACAGGTACAGCCCGCCCCCAAGGGCCTGGTTCCTCTCTGGGCACGCGCAGCTAGAAACAGCCCCGAGACAGCCGGTTTTCAACCCCTGAGCCGCGTGGGACGGGCACAGAGGCCCTGCTCTGGGCAACAAAGCTGAACGGCTCCAATTCCAACAGGTACAGCCCGCCCCCAAGGGCCTGGGTTCCTCTCTGGGCACGCGCAGCTAGAAACAGACCCGAGACAGCCGGTTTTCAACCCCTGAGCCGCGTGGGACGGGCACAGAGGCCCAGCTCTGGGCAACAAAGCTGAACGGCTCCAATTCCAACAGGTACAGCCCGCCCCCAAGGGCCTGGGTTCCTCTCTGGGCACGCGCAGCTAGAAACAGCCCCGAGACAGCCGGTTTTCAACCCCTGATCCGCATGGGACGGGCACAGAGGCCCAGCTCTGGGCAACAAAGCTGAACGGCTCCAATTCCAACAGGTACAGCCCGCCCCCAAGGGCCTGGGTTCCTCTCTGGGCACGCGCAGCTAGAAACAGCCCCGAGACAGCCGGTTTTCAACCCCTGATCCGCATGGGACGGGCACAGAGGCCCAGCTCTGGGCAACAAAGCTGAACGGCTCCAATTCCAACAGGTACAGCCCGCCCCCAAGGGCCTGGGTTCCTCTCTGGGCACGCGCAGCTAGAAACAGCCCCGAGACAGCCGGTTTTCAACCCCTGAGCCGCGTGGGACGGGCACAGAGGCCCAGCTCTGGGCAACAAAGCTGAACGGCTCCAATTCCAACAGGTACAGCCCGCCCCCAAGGGCCTGGGTTCCTCTCTGGGCACGCGCAGCTAGAAACAGCCCCGAGACAGCCGGTTTTCAACCCCTGAGCCGCGTGGGACGGGCACAGAGGCCCAGCTCTGGGCAACAAAGCTGAACGGCTCCAATTCCAACAGGTACAGCCCGCCCCCAAGGGCCTGGGTTCCTCTCTGGGCACGCGCCGCTAGAAACAGCCCAGAGACAGCCGGTTCTCAACCCCTGAGCCGCGTGTGACGGGCACAGAGGCCCAGCTCTGGGCAACAAAGCTGAACGGCTCCAATTCCAACAGGTACAGCCCGCCCCCAAGGGCCTGGGTTCCTCTCTGGGCACGCGCAGCTAGAAACAGCCCCGAGACAGCCGGTTTTCAACCCCTGAGCCGCGTGGGACGGGCACAGAGGCCCAGCTCTGGGCAAGAAAGCTGAACAGCTCCAATTCCAACAGGTACAGCCCGCCCCCAAGGGCCTGGGTTCCTCTCTGGGCACGCGCAGATAGAAACAGCCCCGAGACAGCCGGTTTTCAACCCCTGAGCCGCGTGGGACGGGCACAGAGGCCCAGCTCTGGGCAACAAAGCTGAACGGCTCCAATTCCAACAGGTACAGCCCGCCCCCAAGGGCCTGGGTTCCTCTCTGGGCACGCGCAGCTAGAAACAGCCCCGAGACAGCCGGTTTTCAACCCCTGAGCCGCGTGGGACGGGCACAGAGGCCCAGCTCTGGGCAACAAAGCTGAACGGCTCCAATTCCAATAGGTACAGCCCGCCCCCAAGGGCCTGGGTTCCTCTCTGGGAACGCGCCGCTAGAAAAAGCCCCGAGACAGCCGGTTCTCAACCCCTGAGCCGCGTGGGACGGGCGCAGAGGCCCAGCTCTGGGCAACAAAGCTGAACGGCTCCAATTCCAACAGGTACAGCCCGCCCCCAAGGGCCTGGGTTCCTCTCTGGGCACGCGCAGCTAGAAACAGCCCCGAGACAGCCGGTTTTCAACCCCTGAGCCGCGTGGGACGGGCACAGAGGCCCAGCTCTGGGCAACAAAGCTGAACGGCTCCAATTCCAACAGGTACAGCCCGCCCCCAAGGGCCTGGGTTCCTCTCTGGGCACGCGCAGCTAGAAACAGCCCCGAGACAGCCGGTTTTCAACCCCTGAGCCGCGTGGGACGGGCACAGAGGCCCAGCTCTGGGCAACAAAGCTGAACGGCTCCAATTCCAACAGGTACAGCCCGCCCCCAAGGGCCTGGGTTCCTCTCTGGGCACGCGCAGCTAGAAACAGCCCCGAGACAGCCGGTTTTCAACCCCTGAGCCGCGTGGGACGGGCACAGAGGCCCAGCTCTGGGCAACAAAGCTGAACGGCTCCAATTCCAACAGGTACAGCCCGCCCCCAAGGGCCTGGGTTCCTCTCTGGGCACGCGCCGCTAGAAACAGCCCAGAGACAGCCGGTTCTCAACCCCTGAGCCGCGTGTGACGGGCACAGAGGCCCAGCTCTGGGCAACAAAGCTGAACGGCTCCAATTCCAACAGGTACAGCCCGCCCCCAAGGGCCTGGGTTCCTCTCTGGGCACGCGCAGCTAGAAACAGCCCCGAGACAGCCGGTTTTCAACCCCTGAGCCGCGTGGGACGGGCACAGAGGCCCAGCTCTGGGCAAGAAAGCTGAACAGCTCCAATTCCAACAGGTACAGCCCGCCCCCAAGGGCCTGGGTTCCTCTCTGGGCACGCGCAGATAGAAACAGCCCCGAGACAGCCGGTTTTCAACCCCTGAGCCGCGTGGGACGGGCACAGAGGCCCAGCTCTGGGCAACAAAGCTGAACGGCTCCAATTCCAACAGGTACAGCCCGCCCCCAAGGGCCTGGGTTCCTCTCTGGGCACGCGCAGCTAGAAACAGCCCCGAGACAGCCGGTTTTCAACCCCTGAGCCGCGTGGGACGGGCACAGAGGCCCAGCTCTGGGCAACAAAGCTGAACGGCTCCAATTCCAATAGGTACAGCCCGCCCCCAAGGGCCTGGGTTCCTCTCTGGGCACGCGCCGCTAGAAACAGCCCCGAGACAGCCGGTTCTCAACCCCTGAGCCGCGTGGGACGGGCGCAGAGGCCCAGCTCTGGGCAACAAAGCTGAACGGCTCCAATTCCAACAGGTACAGCCCGCCCCCAAGGGCCTGGGTTCCTCTCTGGGCACGCGCAGCTAGAAACAGCCCCGAGACAGCCGGTTTTCAACCCCTGAGCCGCGTGGGACGGGCACAGAGGCCCAGCTCTGGGCAACAAAGCTGAACGGCTCCAATTCCAACAGGTACAGCCCGCCCCCAAGGGCCTGGGTTCCTCTCTGGGCACGCGCAGCTAGAAACAGCCCCGAGACAGCCGGTTTTCAACCCCTGAGCCGCGTGGGACGGGCACAGAGGCCCAGCTCTGGGCAACAAAGCTGAACGGCTCCAATTCCAACAGGTACAGCCCGCCCCCAAGGGCCTGGGTTCCTCTCTGGGCACGCGCAGCTAGAAACAGCCCCGAGACAGCCGGTTTTCAACCCCTGAGCCGCGTGGGACGGGCACAGAGGCCCAGCTCTGGGCAACAAAGCTGAACGGCTCCAATTCCAACAGGTACAGCCTGCCCCCAAGGGCCTGGGTTCCTCTCTGGGCACGCGCAGCTAGAAACAGCCCCGAGACAGCCGGTTTTCAACCCCTGAGCCGCGTGGGACGGGCACAGAGGCCCAGCTCTGGGCAACAAAGCTGAACGGCTCCAATTCCAACAGGTACAGCCCGCCCCCAAGGGCCTGGGTTCCTCTCTGGGCACGCACAGCTAGAAACAGCCCCGAGACAGCCGGTTTTCAACCCCTGAGCCGCGTGGGACGGGCACAGAGGCCCAGCTCTGGGCAACAAAGCTGAACGGCTCCAATTCCAACAGGTACAGCCCGCCCCCAAGGGCCTGGGTTCCTCTCTGGGCACGCGCAGCTAGAAACAGCCCCGAGACAGCCGGTGTTCAACCCCTGAGCCGCGTGGGACGGGCACAGAGGCCCAGCTCTGGGCAACAAAGCTGAACGGCTCCAATTCCAACAGGTACAGCCCGCCCCCAAGGGCCTGAGTTCCTCTCTGGGCACGCGCCGCTAGAAACAGCCCCGAGACAGCCGGTTTTCAACCCCTGAGCCGCGTGGGACGGGCACAGAGGCCCAGCTCTGGGCCACAAAGCTGAACGGCTCCAATTCCAATAGGTACAGCCCGCCCCCAAGGGCCTGGGTTCCTCTCTGGGCACGCGCCGCTAGAAACAGCCCCGAGACAGCCGGTTCTCAACCCCTGAGCCGCGTGGGACGGGCGCAGAGGCCCAGCTCTGGGCAACAAAGCTGAACGGCTCCAATTCCAACAGGTACAGCCCGCCCCCAAGGGCCTGGTTCCTCTCTGGGCACGCGCAGCTAGAAACAGCCCCGAGACAGCCGGTTTTCAACCCCTGAGCCGCGTGGGACGGGCACAGAGGCCCAGCTCTGGGCAACAAAGCTGAACGGCTCCAATTCCAACAGGTACAGCCCGCCCCCAAGGGCCTGGGTTCCTCTCTGGGCACGCGCAGCTAGAAACAGCCCCGAGACAGCCGGTTTTCAACCCCTGAGCCGCGTGGGACGGGCACAGAAGCCCTGCTCTGGGCAACAAAGCTGAACGGCTCCAATTCCAACAGGTACAGCCCGCCCCCAAGGGCCTGGGTTCCTCTCTGGGCACGCGCAGCTAGAAACAGCCCCGAGACAGCCGGTTTTCAACCCCTGAGCCGCGTGGGACGGGCACAGAGGCCCAGCTCTGGGCAACAAAGCTGAACGGCTCCAATTCCAACAGGTACAGCCCGCCCCCAAGGGCCTGGGTTCCTCTCTGGGCACGCGCAGCTAGAAACAGCCCCGAGACAGCCGGTTTTCAACCCCTGATCCGCATGGGACGGGCACAGAGGCCCAGCTCTGGGCAACAAAGCTGAACGGCTCCAATTCCAACAGGTACAGCCCGCCCCCAAGGGCCTGGGTTCCTCTCTGGGCACGCGCAGCTAGAAACAGCCCCGAGACAGCCGGTTTTCAACCCCTAAGCCGCGTGGGACGGGCACAGAGGCCCAGCTCTGGGCAACAAAGCTGAACGGCTCCAATTCCAACAGGTACAGCCCGCCCCCAAGGGCCTGGGTTCCTCTCTGGGCACGCGCCGCTAGAAACAGCCCCGAGACAGCCGGTTCTCAACCCCTGAGCCACGTGGGACGGGCACAGAGGCCCAGCACTGGGCAACAAAGCTGAACGGCTCCAATTCCAACAGGTACAGCCCGCCCCCAAGGGCCTGGGTTTCTCTCTGGGCACGCGCCGCTAGAAACAGCCCCGAGACAGCCGGTTCTCAACCCCTGAGCCACGTGGGACGGGCACAGAGGCCCAGCACTGGGCAACAAAGCTGAACGGCTCCAATTCCAACAGGTACAGCCCGCCCCCAAGGGCCTGGGTTCCTCTCTGGGCACGCGCCGCTAGAAACAGCCCCGAGACAGCCGGTTTTCAACCCCTGAGCCGCGTGGGACAGGCACAGAGGCCCAGCTCTGGGCAACAAAGCTGAACGGCTCCAATTCCAACAGGTACAGCCCGCCCCCAAGGGCCTGGGTTCCTCTCTGGGCACGCGCAGCTAGAAACAGCCCCGAGACAGCCGGTTTTCAACCCCTGAGCCGCGTGGGACGGGCACAGAGGCCCAGCTCTGGGCAACAAAGCTGAACGGCTCCAATTCCAACAGGTACAGCCCGCCCCCAAGGGCCTGGGTTCCTCTCTGGGCACGCGCAGCTAGAAACAGCCCCGAGACAGCCGGTTTTCAACCCCTGAGCCGCGTGGGACGGGCACAGAGGCCCAGCTCTGAGCAACAAAGCTGAACGGCTCCAATTCCAACAGGTACAGCCCGCCCCCAAGGGCCTGGGTTCCTCTCTGGGCACGCGCAGCTAGAAACAGCCCCGAGACAGCCGGTTTTCAACCCCTGAGCCGCGTGGGACGGGCACAGAGGCCCTGCTCTGGGCAACAAAGCTGAACGGCTCCAATTCCAACAGGTACAGCCCGCCCCCAAGGGCCTGGGTTCCTCTCTGGGCACGCGCAGCTAGAAACAGCCCCGAGACAGCCGGTTTTCAACCCCTGAGCCGCGTGGGATGGGCACAGAGGCCCAGCTCTGGGCAACAAAGCTGAACGGCTCCAATTCCAACAGGTACAGCCCGCCCCCAAGGGCCTGGGTTCCTCTCTGGGCACGCGCAGCTAGAAACAGCCCCGAGACAGCCGGTTTTCAACCCCTGAGCCGCGTGGGACGGGCACAGAGGCCCAGCTCTGGGCAACAAAGCTGAACGGCTCCAATTCCAACAGGTACAGCCCGCCCCCAAGGGCCTGGGTTCCTCTCTGGGCACGCGCAGCTAGAAACAGCCCCGAGACAGCCGGTTTTCAACCCCTGAGCCGCGTGGGACGGGCACAGAGGCCCAGATCTGGGCAACAAAGCTGAACGGCTCCAATTCCAACAGGTACAGCCCGCCCCCAAGGGCCTGGGTTTCTCTCTGGGCACGCGCAGCTAGAAACAGCCCCGAGACAGCCGGTTTTCAACTCCTGAGCCGCGTGGGACGGGCACAGAGGCCCAGCTCTGGGCAACAAAGCTGAACGGCTCCAATTCCAACAGGTACAGCCCGCCCCCAAGGGCCTGGGTTCCTCTCTGGGCACGCGCAGCTAGAAACAGCCCCGAGACAGCCGGTTTTCAACCCCTGAGCCGCGTGGGACGGGCACAGAGGCCCAGCTCTGGGCAACAAAGCTGAACGGCTCCAATTCCAACAGGTACAGCCCGCCCCCAAGGGCCTGGGTTCCTCTCTGGGCACGCGCAGATAGAAACAGCCCCGAGACAGCCGGTTTTCAACCCCTGAGCCGCGTGGGACGGGCACAGAGGCCCAGCTCTGGGCAACAAAGCTGAACGGCTCCAATTCCAACAGGTACAGCCCGCCCCCAAGGGCCTGGGTTCCTCTCTGGGCACGCGCAGATAGAAACAGCCCCGAGACAGCCGGTTTTCAACCCCTGAGCCGCGTGGGACGGGCACAGAGGCCCAGCTCTGGGCAACAAAGCTGAACGGCTCCAATTCCAACAGGTACAGCCCGCCCCCAAGGGCCTGGGTTCCTCTCTGGGCACGCGCAGCTAGAAACAGCCCCGAGACAGCCGGTTTTCAACCCCTGAGCCGCGTGGGACGGGCACAGAGGCCCAGCTCTGGGCAACAAAGCTGAACGGCTCCAATTCCAACAGGTACAGCCCGCCCCCAAGGGCCTGGGTTCCTCTCTGGGCACGCGCAGATAGAAACAGCCCCGAGACAGCCGGTTTTCAACCCCTGAGCCGCGTGGGACGGGCACAGAGGCCCAGCTCTGGGCAACAAAGCTGAACGGCTCCAATTCCAACAGGTACAGCCCGCCCCCAAGGGCCTGGGTTCCTCTCTGGGCACGCGCAGATAGAAACAGCCCCGAGACAGCCGGTTTTCAACCCCTGAGCCGCGTGGGACGGGCACAGAGGCCCAGCTCTGGGCAACAAAGCTGAACGGCTCCAATTCCAACAGGTACAGCCTGCCCCCAAGGGCCTGGGTTCCTCTCTGGGCACGCGCAGCTAGAAACAGCCCCGAGACAGCCGGTTTTCAACCCCTGAGCCGCGTGGGACGGGCACAGAGGCCCAGCTCTGGGCAACAAAGCTGAACGGCTCCAATTCCAACAGGTACAGCCGGCCCCCAAGGGCCTGGGTTCCTCTCTGGGCACGCACAGCTAGAAACAGCCCCGAGACAGCCGGTTTTCAACCCCTGAGCCGCGTGGGACGGGCACAGAGGCCCAGCTCTGGGCAACAAAGCTGAACGGCTCCAATTCCAACAGGTACAGCCCGCCCCCAAGGGCCTGGGTTCCTCTCTGGGCACGCGCAGCTAGAAACAGCCCCGAGACAGCCGGTTTTCAACCCCTGAGCCGCGTGGGACGGGCACAGAGGCCCAGCTCTGGGCAACAAAGCTGAACGGCTCCAATTCCAACAGGTACAGCCCGCCCCCAAGGGCCTGGGTTCCTCTCTGGGCACGCGCAGCTAGAAACAGCCCCGAGACAGCCGGTTTTCAACCCCTGAGCCGCGTGGGACGGGCACAGAGGCCCAGCTCTGGGCAACAAAGCTGAACGGCTCCAATTCCAATAGGTACAGCCCGCCCCCAAGGGCCTGGGTTCCTCTCTGGGCACGCGCCGCTAGAAACAGCCCCGAGACAGCCGGTTCTCAACCCCTGAGCCGCGTGGGATGGGCGCAGAGGCCCAGCTCTGGGCAACAAAGCTGAACGGCTCCAATTCCAACAGGTACAGCCCGCCCCCAAGGGCCTGGTTCCTCTCTGGGCACGCGCAGCTAGAAACAGCCCCGAGACAGCCGGTTTTCAACCCCTGAGCCGCGTGGGACGGGCACAGAGGCCCAGCTCTGGGCAACAAAGCTGAACGGCTCCAATTCCAACAGGTACAGCCCGCCCCCAAGGGCCTGGGTTCCTCTCTGGGCACGCGCAGCTAGAAACAGCCCCGAGACAGCCGGTTTTCAACCCCGGAGCCGCGTGGGACGGGCACAGAGGCCCTGCTCTGGGCAACAAAGCTGAACGGCTCCAATTCCAACAGGTACAGCCCGCCCCCAAGGGCCTGGGTTCCTCTCTGGGCACGCGCAGCTACAAACAGCCCCGAGACAGCCGGTTTTCAACCCCTGAGCCGCGTGGGACGGGCACAGAGGCCCAGCTCTGGGCAACAAAGCTGAACGGCTCCAATTCCAACAGGTACAGCCCGCCCCCAAGGGCCTGGGTTCCTCTCTGGGCACGCGCAGCTAGAAACAGCCCCGAGACAGCCGGTTTTCAACCCCTGATCCGCATGGGACGGGCACAGAGGCCCAGCTCTGGGCAACAAAGCTGAACGGCTCCAATTCCAACAGGTACAGCCCGCCCCCAAGGGCCTGGGTTCCTCTCTGGGCACGCGCAGCTAGAAACAGCCCCGAGACAGCCGGTTTTCAACCCCTAAGCCGCGTGGGACGGGCACAGAGGCCCAGCTCTGGGCAACAAAGCTGAACGGCTCCAATTCCAACAGGTACAGCCCGCCCCCAAGGGCCTGGGTTCCTCTCTGGGCACGCGCCGCTAGAAACAGCCCCGAGACAGCCGGTTCTCAACCCCTGAGCCACGTGGGACGGGCACAGAGGCCCAGCACTGGGCAACAAAGCTGAACGGCTCCAATTCCAACAGGTACAGCCCGCCCCCAAGGGCCTGGGTTCCTCTCTGGGCACGCGCCGCTAGAAACAGCCCCGAGACAGCCGGTTCTCAACCCCTGAGCCACGTGGGACGGGCACAGAGGCCCAGCACTGGGCAACAAAGCTGAACGGCTCCAATTCCAACAGGTACAGCCCGCCCCCAAGGGCCTGGGTTCCTCTCTGGGCACGCGCCGCTAGAAACAGCCCCGAGAGAGCCGGTTTTCAACCCCTGAGCCGCGTGGGACAGGCACAGAGGCCCAGCTCTGGGCAACAAAGCTGAACGGCTCCAATTCCAACAGGTACAGCCCGCCCCCAAGGGCCTGGGTTCCTCTCTGGGCACGCGCAGCTAGAAACAGCCCCGAGACAGCCGGTTTTCAACCCCTGAGCCGCGTGGGACGGGCACAGAGGCCCAGCTCTGGGCAACAAAGCTGAACGGCTCCAATTCCAACAGGTACAGCCCGCCCCCAAGGGCCTGGGTTCCTCTCTGGGCACGCGCAGCTAGAAACAGCCCCGAGACAGCCGGTTTTCAACCCCTGAGCCGCGTGGGACGGGCACAGAGGCCCAGCTCTGAGCAACAAAGCTGAACGGCTCCAATTCCAACAGGTACAGCCCGCCCCCAAGGGCCTGGGTTCCTCTCTGGGCACGCGCAGCTAGAAACAGCCCCGAGACAGCCGGTTTTCAACCCCTGAGCCGCGTGGGACGGGCACAGAGGCCCTGCTCTGGGCAACAAAGCTGAACGGCTCCAATTCCAACAGGTACAGCCCGCCCCCAAGGGCCTGGGTTCCTCTCTGGGCACGCGCAGCTAGAAACAGCCCCGAGACAGCCGGTTTTCAACCCCTGAGCCGCGTGGGACGGGCACAGAGGCCCAGCTCTGGGCAACAAAGCTGAACGGCTCCAATTCCAACAGGTACAGCCCGCCCCCAAGGGCCTGGGTTCCTCTCTGGGCACGCGCAGCTAGAAACAGCCCCGAGACAGCCGGTTTTCAACCCCTGAGCCGCGTGGGACGGGCACAGAGGCCCAGATCTGGGCAACAAAGCTGAACGGCTCCAATTCCAACAGGTACAGCCCGCCCCCAAGGGCCTGGGTTTCTCTCTGGGCACGCGCAGCTAGAAACAGCCCCGAGACAGCCGGTTTTCAACTCCTGAGCCGCGTGGGACGGGCACAGAGGCCCAGCTCTGGGCAACAAAGCTGAACGGCTCCAATTCCAACAGGTACAGCCCGCCCCCAAGGGCCTGGGTTCCTCTCTGGGCACGCGCAGCTAGAAACAGCCCCGAGACAGCCGGTTTTCAACCCCTGAGCCGCGTGGGACGGGCACAGAGGCCCAGCTCTGGGCAACAAAGCTGAACGGCTCCAATTCCAACAGGTACAGCCCGCCCCCAAGGGCCTGGGTTCCTCTCTGGGCACGCGCAGCTAGAAACAGCCCCGAGACAGCCGGTTTTCAACCCCTGAGCCGCGTGGGACGGGCACAGAGGCCCAGCTCTGGGCAACAAAGCTGAACGGCTCCAATTCCAACAGGTACAGCCCGCCCCCAAGGGCCTGGGTTCCTCTCTGGGCACGCGCAGCTAGAAACAGCCCCGAGACAGCCGGTTTTCAACCCCTGAGCCGCGTGGGACGGGCACAGAGGCCCAGCTCTGGGCAACAAAGCTGAACGGCTCCAATTCCAACAGGTACAGCCCGCCCCCAAGGGCCTGGGTTCCTCTCTGGGCACGCACAGCTAGAAACAGCCCCGAGACAGCCGGTTTTCAACCCCTGAGCCGCGTGGGACGGGCACAGAGGCCCAGCTCTGGGCAACAAAGCTGAACGGCTCCAATTCCAACAGGTACAGCCCGCCCCCAAGGGCCTGGGTTCCTCTCTGGGCACGCGCAGCTAGAAACAGCCCCGAGACAGCCGGTTTTCAACCCCTGAGCCGCGTGGGACGGGCACAGAGGCCCAGCTCTGGGCAACAAAGCTGAACGGCTCCAATTCCAACAGGTACAGCCCGCCCCCAAGGGCCTGGGTTCCTCTCTGGGCACGCGCCGCTAGAAACAGCCCCGAGACAGCCGGTTTTCAACCCCTGAGCCGCGTGGGACGGGCACAGAGGCCCAGCTCTGGGCAACAAAGCTGAACGGCTCCAATTCCAACAGGTACAGCCCGCCCCCAAGGGCCTGGGTTCCTCTCTGGGCACGCGCAGCTAGAAACAGCCCCGAGACAGCCGGTTTTCAACCCCTGAGCCGCGTGGGACGGGCACAGAGGCCCAGCTCTGGGCAACAAAGCTGAACGGCTCCAATTCCAACAGGTACAGCCTGCCCCCAAGGGCCTGGGTTCCTCTCTGGGCACGCGCAGCTAGAAACAGCCCCGAGACAGCCGGTTTTCAACCCCTGAGCCGCGTGGGACGGGCACAGAGGCCCAGCTCTGGGCAACAAAGCTGAACGGCTCCAATTCCAACAGGTACAGCCCGCCCCCAAGGGCCTGGGTTCCTCTCTGGGCACGCACAGCTAGAAACAGCCCCGAGACAGCCGGTTTTCAACCCCTGAGCCGCGTGGGACGGGCACAGAGGCCCAGCTCTGGGCAACAAAGCTGAACGGCTCCAATTCCAACAGGTACAGCCCGCCCCCAAGGGCCTGGGTTCCTCTCTGGGCACGCGCAGCTAGAAACAGCCCCGAGACAGCCGGTTTTCAACCCCTGAGCCGCGTGGGACGGGCACAGAGGCCCAGCTCTGGGCAACAAAGCTGAACGGCTCCAATTCCAACAGGTACAGCCCGCCCCCAAGGGCCTGGGTTCCTCTCTGGGCACGCGCCGCTAGAAACAGCCCCGAGACAGCCGGTTTTCAACCCCTGAGCCGCGTGGGACGGGCACAGAGGCCCAGCTCTGGGCAACAAAGCTGAACGGCTCCAATTCCAATAGGTACAGCCCGCCCCCAAGGGCCTGGGTTCCTCTCTGGGCACGCGCCGCTAGAAACAGCCCCGAGACAGCCGGTTCTCAACCCCTGAGCCGCGTGGGACGGGCGCAGAGGCCCAGCTCTGGGCAACAAAGCTGAACGGCTCCAATTCCAACAGGTACAGCCCGCCCCCAAGGGCCTGGTTCCTCTCTGGGCACGCGCAGCTAGAAACAGCCCCGAGACAGCCGGTTTTCAACCCCTGAGCCGCGTGGGACGGGCACAGAGGCCCTGCTCTGGGCAACAAAGCTGAACGGCTCCAATTCCAACAGGTACAGCCCGCCCCCAAGGGCCTGGGTTCCTCTCTGGGCACGCGCAGCTAGAAACAGACCCGAGACAGCCGGTTTTCAACCCCTGAGCCGCGTGGGACGGGCACAGAGGCCCAGCTCTGGGCAACAAAGCTGAACGGCTCCAATTCCAACAGGTACAGCCCGCCCCCAAGGGCCTGGGTTCCTCTCTGGGCACGCGCAGCTAGAAACAGCCCCGAGACAGCCGGTTTTCAACCCCTGATCCGCATGGGACGGGCACAGAGGCCCAGCTCTGGGCAACAAAGCTGAACGGCTCCAATTCCAACAGGTACAGCCCGCCCCCAAGGGCCTGGGTTCCTCTCTGGGCACGCGCAGCTAGAAACAGCCCCGAGACAGCCGGTTTTCAACCCCTGATCCGCATGGGACGGGCACAGAGGCCCAGCTCTGGGCAACAAAGCTGAACGGCTCCAATTCCAACAGGTACAGCCCGCCCCCAAGGGCCTGGGTTCCTCTCTGGGCACGCGCAGCTAGAAACAGCCCCGAGACAGCCGGTTTTCAACCCCTGAGCCGCGTGGGACGGGCACAGAGGCCCAGCTCTGGGCAACAAAGCTGAACGGCTCCAATTCCAACAGGTACAGCCCGCCCCCAAGGGCCTGGGTTCCTCTCTGGGCACGCGCAGCTAGAAACAGCCCCGAGACAGCCGGTTTTCAACCCCTGAGCCGCGTGGGACGGGCACAGAGGCCCAGCTCTGGGCAACAAAGCTGAACGGCTCCAATTCCAACAGGTACAGCCCGCCCCCAAGGGCCTGGGTTCCTCTCTGGGCACGCGCCGCTAGAAACAGCCCAGAGACAGCCGGTTCTCAACCCCTGAGCCGCGTGTGACGGGCATAGAGGCCCAGCTCTGGGCAACAAAGCTGAACGGCTCCAATTCCAACAGGTACAGCCCGCCCCCAAGGGCCTGGGTTCCTCTCTGGGCACGCGCAGCTAGAAACAGCCCCGAGACAGCCGGTTTTCAACCCCTGAGCCGCGTGGGACGGGCACAGAGGCCCAGCTCTGGGCAAGAAAGCTGAACAGCTCCAATTCCAACAGGTACAGCCCGCCCCCAAGGGCCTGGGTTCCTCTCTGGGCACGCGCAGATAGAAACAGCCCCGAGACAGCCGGTTTTCAACCCCTGAGCCGCGTGGGACGGGCACAGAGGCCCAGCTCTGGGCAACAAAGCTGAACGGCTCCAATTCCAACAGGTACAGCCCGCCCCCAAGGGCCTGGGTTCCTCTCTGGGCACGCGCAGCTAGAAACAGCCCCGAGACAGCCGGTTTTCAACCCCTGAGCCGCGTGGGACGGGCACAGAGGCCCAGCTCTGGGCAACAAAGCTGAACGGCTCCAATTCCAATAGGTACAGCCCGCCCCCAAGGGCCTGGGTTCCTCTCTGGGCACGCGCCGCTAGAAACAGCCCCGAGACAGCCGGTTCTCAACCCCTGAGCCGCGTGGGACGGGCGCAGAGGCCCAGCTCTGGGCAACAAAGCTGAACGGCTCCAATTCCAACAGGTACAGCCCGCCCCCAAGGGCCTGGGTTCCTCTCTGGGCACGCGCAGCTAGAAACAGCCCCGAGACAGCCGGTTTTCAACCCCTGAGCCGCGTGGGACGGGCACAGAGGCCCAGCTCTGGGCAACAAAGCTGAACGGCTCCAATTCCAACAGGTACAGCCCGCCCCCAAGGGCCTGGGTTCCTCTCTGGGCACGCGCAGCTAGAAACAGCCCCGAGACAGCCGGTTTTCAACCCCTGAGCCGCGTGGGACGGGCACAGAGGCCCAGCTCTGGGCAACAAAGCTGAACGGCTCCAATTCCAACAGGTACAGCCCGCCCCCAAGGGCCTGGGTTCCTCTCTGGGCACGCGCAGCTAGAAACAGCCCCGAGACAGCCGGTTTTCAACCCCTGAGCCGCGTGGGACGGGCACAGAGGCCCAGCTCTGGGCAACAAAGCTGAATGGCTCCAATTCCAACAGGTACAGCCTGCCCCCAAGGGCCTGGGTTCCTCTCTGGGCACGCGCAGCTAGAAACAGCCCCGAGACAGCCGGTTTTCAACCCCTGAGCCGCGTGGGACGGGCACAGAGGCCCAGCTCTGGGCAACAAAGCTGAACGGCTCCAATTCCAACAGGTACAGCCCGCCCCCAAGGGCCTGGGTTCCTCTCTGGGCACGCACAGCTAGAAACAGCCCCGAGACAGCCGGTTTTCAACCCCTGAGCCGCGTGGGACGGGCACAGAGGCCCAGCTCTGGGCAACAAAGCTGAACGGCTCCAATTCCAACAGGTACAGCCCGCCCCCATGGGCCTGGGTTCCTCTCTGGGCACGCGCAGCTAGAAACAGCCCCGAGACAGCCGGTGTTCAACCCCTGAGCCGCGTGGGACGGGCACAGAGGCCCAGCTCTGGGCAACAAAGCTGAACGGCTCCAATTCCAACAGGTACAGCCCGCCCCCAAGGGCCTGAGTTCCTCTCTGGGCACGCGCCGCTAGAAACAGCCCCGAGACAGCCGGTTTTCAACCCCTGAGCCGCGTGGGACGGGCACAGAGGCCCAGCTCTGGGCCACAAAGCTGAACGGCTCCAATTCCAATAGGTACAGCCCGCCCCCAAGGGCCTGGGTTCCTCTCTGGGCACGCGCCGCTAGAAACAGCCCCGAGACAGCCGGTTCTCAACCCCTGAGCCGCGTGGGACGGGCGCAGAGGCCCAGCTCTGGGCAACAAAGCTGAACGGCTCCAATTCCAACAGGTACAGCCCGCCCCCAAGGGCCTGGTTCCTCTCTGGGCACGCGCAGCTAGAAACAGCCCCGAGACAGCCGGTTTTCAACCCCTGAGCCGCGTGGGACGGGCACAGAGGCCCAGCTCTGGGCAACAAAGCTGAACGGCTCCAATTCCAACAGGTACAGCCCGCCCCCAAGGGCCTGGGTTCCTCTCTGGGCACGCGCAGCTAGAAACAGCCCCGAGACAGCCGGTTTTCAACCCCTGAGCCGCGTGGGACGGGCACAGAAGCCCTGCTCTGGGCAACAAAGCTGAACGGCTCCAATTCCAACAGGTACAGCCCGCCCCCAAGGGCCTGGGTTCCTCTCTGGGCACGCGCAGCTAGAAACAGCCCCGAGACAGCCGGTTTTCAACCCCTGAGCCGCGTGGGACGGGCACAGAGGCCCAGCTCTGGGCAACAAAGCTGAACGGCTCCAATTCCAACAGGTACAGCCCGCCCCCAAGGGCCTGGGTTCCTCTCTGGGCACGCGCAGCTAGAAACAGCCCCGAGACAGCCGGTTTTCAACCCCTGATCCGCATGGGACGGGCACAGAGGCCCAGCTCTGGGCAACAAAGCTGAACGGCTCCAATTCCAACAGGTACAGCCCGCCCCCAAGGGCCTGGGTTCCTCTCTGGGCACGCGCAGCTAGAAACAGCCCCGAGACAGCCGGTTTTCAACCCCTAAGCCGCGTGGGACGGGCACAGAGGCCCAGCTCTGGGCAACAAAGCTGAACGGCTCCAATTCCAACAGGTACAGCCCGCCCCCAAGGGCCTGGGTTCCTCTCTGGGCACGCGCCGCTAGAAACAGCCCCGAGACAGCCGGTTCTCAACCCCTGAGCCACGTGGGACGGGCACAGAGGCCCAGCACTGGGCAACAAAGCTGAACGGCTCCAATTCCAACAGGTACAGCCCGCCCCCAAGGGCCTGGGTTCCTCTCTGGGCACGCGCCGCTAGAAACAGCCCCGAGACAGCCGGTTCTCAACCCCTGAGCCACGTGGGACGGGCACAGAGGCCCAGCACTGGGCAACAAAGCTGAACGGCTCCAATTCCAACAGGTACAGCCCGCCCCCAAGGGCCTGGGTTCCTCTCTGGGCACGCGCCGCTAGAAACAGCCCCGAGACAGCCGGTTTTCAACCCCTGAGCCGCGTGGGACAGGCACAGAGGCCCAGCTCTGGGCAACAAAGCTGAACGGCTCCAATTCCAACAGGTACAGCCCGCCCCCAAGGGCCTGGGTTCCTCTCTGGGCACGCGCAGCTAGAAACAGCCCCGAGACAGCCGGTTTTCAACCCCTGAGCCGCGTGGGACGGGCACAGAGGCCCAGCTCTGGGCAACAAAGCTGAACGGCTCCAATTCCAACAGGTACAGCCCGCCCCCAAGGGCCTGGGTTCCTCTCTGGGCACGCGCAGCTAGAAACAGCCCCGAGACAGCCGGTTTTCAACCCCTGAGCCGCGTGGGACGGGCACAGAGGCCCAGCTCTGAGCAACAAAGCTGAACGGCTCCAATTCCAACAGGTACAGCCCGCCCCCAAGGGCCTGGGTTCCTCTCTGGGCACGCGCAGCTAGAAACAGCCCCGAGACAGACGGTTTTCAACCCCTGAGCCGCGTGGGACGGGCACAGAGGCCCTGCTCTGGGCAACAAAGCTGAACGGCTCCAATTCCAACAGGTACAGCCCGCCCCCAAGGGCCTGGGTTCCTCTCTGGGCACGCGCAGCTAGAAACAGCCCCGAGACAGCCGGTTTTCAACCCCTGAGCCGCGTGGGATGGGCACAGAGGCCCAGCTCTGGGCAACAAAGCTGAACGGCTCCAATTCCAACAGGTACAGCCCGCCCCCAAGGGCCTGGGTTCCTCTCTGGGCACGCGCAGCTAGAAACAGCCCCGAGACAGCCGGTTTTCAACCCCTGAGCCGCGTGGGACGGGCACAGAGGCCCAGCTCTGGGCAACAAAGCTGAACGGCTCCAATTCCAACAGGTACAGCCCGCCCCCAAGGGCCTGGGTTCCTCTCTGGGCACGCGCAGCTAGAAACAGCCCCGAGACAGCCGGTTTTCAACCCCTGAGCCGCGTGGGACGGGCACAGAGGCCCAGATCTGGGCAACAAAGCTGAACGGCTCCAATTCCAACAGGTACAGCCCGCCCCCAAGGGCCTGGGTTTCTCTCTGGGCACGCGCAGCTAGAAACAGCCCCGAGACAGCCGGTTTTCAACTCCTGAGCCGAGTGGGACGGGCACAGAGGCCCAGCTCTGGGCAACAAAGCTGAACGGCTCCAATTCCAACAGGTACAGCCCGCCCCCAAGGGCCTGGGTTCCTCTCTGGGCACGCGCAGCTAGAAACAGCCCCGAGACAGCCGGTTTTCAACCCCTGAGCCGCGTGGGTCGGGCACAGAGGCCCAGCTCTGGGCAACAAAGCTGAACGGCTCCAATTCCAACAGGTACAGCCCGCCCCCAAGGGCCTGGGTTCCTCTCTGGGCACGCGCAGATAGAAACAGCCCCGAGACAGCCGGTTTTCAACCCCTGAGCCGCGTGGGACGGGCACAGAGGCCCAGCTCTGGGCAACAAAGCTGAACGGCTCCAATTCCAACAGGTACAGCCCGCCCCCAAGGGCCTGGGTTCCTCTCTGGGCACGCGCAGATAGAAACAGCCCCGAGACAGCCGGTTTTCAACCCCTGAGCCGCGTGGGACGGGCACAGAGGCCCAGCTCTGGGCAACAAAGCTGAACGGCTCCAATTCCAACAGGTACAGCCTGCCCCCAAGGGCCTGGGTTCCTCTCTGGGCACGCGCAGCTAGAAACAGCCCCGAGACAGCCGGTTTTCAACCCCTGAGCCGCGTGGGACGGGCACAGAGGCCCAGCTCTGGGCAACAAAGCTGAACGGCTCCAATTCCAACAGGTACAGCCCGCCCCCAAGGGCCTGGGTTCCTCTCTGGGCACGCACAGCTAGAAACAGCCCCGAGACAGCCGGTTTTCAACCCCTGAGCCGCGTGGGACGGGCACAGAGGCCCAGCTCTGGGCAACAAAGCTGAACGGCTCCAATTCCAACAGGTACAGCCCGCCCCCAAGGGCCTGGGTTCCTCTCTGGGCACGCGCAGCTAGAAACAGCCCCGAGACAGCCGGTTTTCAACCCCTGAGCCGCGTGGGACGGGCACAGAGGCCCAGCTCTGGGCAACAAAGCTGAACGGCTCCAATTCCAACAGGTACAGCCCGCCCCCAAGGGCCTGGGTTCCTCTCTGGGCACGCGCCGCTAGAAACAGCCCCGAGACAGCCGGTTTTCAACCCCTGAGCCGCGTGGGACGGGCACAGAGGCCCAGCTCTGGGCAACAAAGCTGAACGGCTCCAATTCCAATAGGTACAGCCCGCCCCCAAGGGCCTGGGTTCCTCTCTGGGCACGCGCCGCTAGAAACAGCCCCGAGACAGCCGGTTCTCAACCCCTGAGCCGCGTGGGATGGGCGCAGAGGCCCAGCTCTGGGCAACAAAGCTGAACGGCTCCAATTCCAACAGGTACAGCCCGCCCCCAAGGGCCTGGTTCCTCTCTGGGCACGCGCAGCTAGAAACAGCCCCGAGACAGCCGGTTTTCAACCCCTGAGCCGCGTGGGACGGGCACAGAGGCCCAGCTCTGGGCAACAAAGCTGAACGGCTCCAATTCCAACAGGTACAGCCCGCCCCCAAGGGCCTGGGTTCCTCTCTGGGCACGCGCAGCTAGAAACAGCCCCGAGACAGCCGGTTTTCAACCCCGGAGCCGCGTGGGACGGGCACAGAGGCCCTGCTCTGGGCAACAAAGCTGAACGGCTCCAATTCCAACAGGTACAGCCCGCCCCCAAGGGCCTGGGTTCCTCTCTGGGCACGCGCAGCTACAAACAGCCCCGAGACAGCCGGTTTTCAACCCCTGAGCCGCGTGGGACGGGCACAGAGGCCCAGCTCTGGGCAACAAAGCTGAACGGCTCCAATTCCAACAGGTACAGCCCGCCCCCAAGGGCCTGGGTTCCTCTCTGGGCACGCGCAGCTAGAAACAGCCCCGAGACAGCCGGTTTTCAACCCCTGATCCGCATGGGACGGGCACAGAGGCCCAGCTCTGGGCAACAAAGCTGAACGGCTCCAATTCCAACAGGTACAGCCCGCCCCCAAGGGCCTGGGTTCCTCTCTGGGCACGCGCAGCTAGAAACAGCCCCGAGACAGCCGGTTTTCAACCCCTAAGCCGCGTGGGACGGGCACAGAGGCCCAGCTCTGGGCAACAAAGCTGAACGGCTCCAATTCCAACAGGTACAGCCCGCCCCCAAGGGCCTGGGTTCCTCTCTGGGCACGCGCCGCTAGAAACAGCCCCGAGACAGCCGGTTCTCAACCCCTGAGCCACGTGGGACGGGCACAGAGGCCCAGCACTGGGCAACAAAGCTGAACGGCTCCAATTCCAACAGGTACAGCCCGCCCCCAAGGGCCTGGGTTCCTCTCTGGGCACGCGCCGCTAGAAACAGCCCCGAGACAGCCGGTTCTCAACCCCTGAGCCACGTGGGACGGGCACAGAGGCCCAGCACTGGGCAACAAAGCTGAACGGCTCCAATTCCAACAGGTACAGCCCGCCCCCAAGGGCCTGGGTTCCTCTCTGGGCACGCGCCGCTAGAAACAGCCCCGAGAGAGCCGGTTTTCAACCCCTGAGCCGCGTGGGACAGGCACAGAGGCCCAACTCTGGGCAACAAAGCTGAACGGCTCCAATTCCAACAGGTACAGCCCGCCCCCAAGGGCCTGGGTTCCTCTCTGGGCACGCGCAGCTAGAAACAGCCCCGAGACAGCCGGTTTTCAACCCCTGAGCCGCGTGGGACGGGCACAGAGGCCCAGCTCTGGGCAACAAAGCTGAACGGCTCCAATTCCAACAGGTACAGCCCGCCCCCAAGGGCCTGGGTTCCTCTCTGGGCACGCGCAGCTAGAAACAGCCCCGAGACAGCCGGTTTTCAACCCCTGAGCCGCGTGGGACGGGCACAGAGGCCCAGCTCTGAGCAACAAAGCTGAACGGCTCCAATTCCAACAGGTACAGCCCGCCCCCAAGGGCCTGGGTTCCTCTCTGGGCACGCGCAGCTAGAAACAGCCCCGAGACAGCCGGTTTTCAACCCCTGAGCCGCGTGGGACGGGCACAGAGGCCCTGCTCTGGGCAACAAAGCTGAACGGCTCCAATTCCAACAGGTACAGCCCGCACCCAAGGGCCTGGGTTCCTCTCTGGGCACGCGCAGCTAGAAACAGCCCCGAGACAGCCGGTTTTCAACCCCTGAGCCGCGTGGGACGGGCACAGAGGCCCAGCTCTGGGCAACAAAGCTGAACGGCTCCAATTCCAACAGGTACAGCCCGCCCCCAAGGGCCTGGGTTCCTCTCTGGGCACGCGCAGCTAGAAACAGCCCCGAGACAGCCGGTTTTCAACCCCTGAGCCGCGTGGGACGGGCACAGAGGCCCAGCTCTGGGCAACAAAGCTGAACGGCTCCAATTCCAACAGGTACAGCCCGCCCCCAAGGGCCTGGGTTCCTCTCTGGGCACGCGCAGCTAGAAACAGCCCCGAGACAGCCGGTTTTCAACCCCTGAGCCGCGTGGGACGGGCACAGAGGCCCAGATCTGGGCAACAAAGCTGAACGGCTCCAATTCCAACAGGTACAGCCCGCCCCCAAGGGCCTGGGTTTCTCTCTGGGCACGCGCAGCTAGAAACAGCCCCGAGACAGCCGGTTTTCAACCCCTGAGCCGCGTGGGACGGGCACAGAGGCCCAGCTCTGGGCAACAAAGCTGAACGGCTCCAATTCCAACAGGTACAGCCCGCCCCCAAGGGCCTGGGTTCCTCTCTGGGCACGCGCAGCTAGAAACAGCCCCGAGACAGCCGGTTTTCAACCCCTGAGCCGCGTGGGACGGGCACAGAGGCCCAGCTCTGGGCAACAAAGCTGAACGGCTCCAATTCCAACAGGTACAGCCCGCCCCCAAGGGCCTGGGTTCCTCTCTGGGCACGCGCAGCTAGAAACAGCCCCGAGACAGCCGGTTTTCAACCCCTGAGCCGCGTGGGACGGGCACAGAGGCCCAGCTCTGGGCAACAAAGCTGAACGGCTCCAATTCCAACAGGTACAGCCCGCCCCCAAGGGCCTGGGTTCCTCTCTGGGCACGCGCCGCTAGAAACAGCCCCGAGACAGCCGGTTTTCAACCCCTGAGCCGCGTGGGACGGGCACAGAGGCCCAGCTCTGGGCAACAAAGCTGAACGGCTCCAATTCCAACAGGTACAGCCCGCCCCCAAGGGCCTGGGTTCCTCTCTGGGCACGCGCAGCTAGAAACAGCCCCGAGACAGCCGGTTTTCAACCCCTGAGCCGCGTGGGACGGGCACAGAGGCCCAGCTCTGGGCAACAAAGCTGAACGGCTCCAATTCCAACAGGTACAGCCCGCCCCCAAGGGCCTGGGTTCCTCTCTTGGCACGCGCAGCTAGAAACAGCCCCGAGACAGCCGGTTTTCAACCCCTGAGCCGCGTGGGACGGGCACAGAGGCCCAGCTCTGAGCAACAAAGCTGAACGGCTCCAATTCCAACAGGTACAGCCCGCCCCCAAGGGCCTGGGTTCCTCTCTGGGCACGCGCAGCTAGAAACAGCCCCGAGACAGCCGGTTTTCAACCCCTGAGCCGCGTGGGACGGGCACAGAGGCCCTGCTCTGGGCAACAAAGCTGAACGGCTCCAATTCCAACAGGTACAGCCCGCCCCCAAGGGCCTGGGTTCCTCTCTGGGCACGCGCAGCTAGAAACAGCCCCGAGACAGCCGGTTTTCAACCCCTGAGCCGCGTGGGACGGGCACAGAGGCCCAGCTCTGGGCAACAAAGCTGAACGGCTCCAATTCCAACAGGTACAGCCCGCCCCCAAGGGCCTGGGTTCCTCTCTGGGCACGCGCAGCTAGAAACAGCCCCGAGACAGCCGGTTTTCAACCCCTGAGCCGCGTGGGACGGGCACAGAGGCCCAGCTCTGGGCAACAAAGCTGAACGGCTCCAATTCCAACAGGTACAGCCCGCCCCCAAGGGCCTGGGTTCCTCTCTGGGCATGCGCAGCTAGAAACAGCCCCGAGACAGCCGGTTTTCAACCCCTGAGCCGCGTGGGACGGGCACAGAGGCCCAGATCTGGGCAACAAAGCTGAACGGCTCCAATTCCAACAGGTACAGCCCGCCCCCAAGGGCCTGGGTTTCTCTCTGGGCACGCGCAGCTAGAAACAGCCCCGAGACAGCCGGTTTTCAACTCCTGAGCCGCGTGGGACGGGCACAGAGGCCCAGCTCTGGGCAACAAAGCTGAACGGCTCCAATTCCAACAGGTACAGCCCGCCCCCAAGGGCCTGGGTTCCTCTCTGGGCACGCGCAGCTAGAAACAGCCCCGAGACAGCCGGTTTTCAACCCCTGAGCCGCGTGGGACGGGCACAGAGGCCCAGCTCTGGGCAACAAAGCTGAACGGCTCCAATTCCAACAGGTACAGCCCGCCCCCAAGGGCCTGGGTTCCTCTCTGGGCACGCGCAGCTAGAAACAGCCCCGAGACAGCCGGTTTTCAACCCCTGAGCCGCGTGGGACGGGCACAGAGGCCCAGCTCTGGGCAACAAAGCTGAACGGCTCCAATTCCAACAGGTACAGCCCGCCCCCAAGAGCCTGGGTTCCTCTCTGGGCACGCGCCGCTAGAAACAGCCCCGAGACAGCCGGTTTTCAACCCCTGATCCGCATGGGACGGGCACAGAGGCCCAGCTCTGGGCAACAAAGCTGAACGGCTCCAATTCCAACAGGTACAGCCCGCCCCCAAGGGCCTGGGTTCCTCTCTGGGCACGCGCAGCTAGAAACAGCCCCGAGACAGCCGATTTTCAACCCCTGAGCCGCGTGGGACGGGCACAGAGGCCCAGCTCTGGGCAACAAAGCTGAACGGCTCCAATTCCAACAGGTACAGCCCGCCCCCAAGGGCCTGGGTTCCTCTCTGGGCACGCGCCGCTAGAAACAGCCCCGAGACAGCCGGTTCTCAACCCCTGAGCCACGTGGGACGGGCACAGAGGCCCAGCCCTGGGCAACAAAGCTGAACGGCTCCAATTCCAACAGGTACAGCCCGCCCCCAAGGGCCTGGGTTCCTCTCTGGGCACGCGCAGCTAGAAACAGCCCCGAGACAGCCGGTTTTCAACCCCTGAGCCGCGTGGGACGGGCACAGAGGCCCAGCTCTGGGCAACAAAGCTGAACGGCTCCAATTCCAACAGGTACAGCCCGCCCCCAAGGGCCTGGGTTCCTCTCTGGGCACGCGCAGCTAGAAACAGCCCCGAGACAGCCGGTTTTCAACCCCTGAGCCGCGTGGGACAGGCACAGAGGCCCAGCTCTGGGCAACAAAGCTGAACGGCTCCAATTCCAACAGGTACAGCCCGCCCCCAAGGGCCTGGGTTCCTCTCTGGGCATGCGCAGCTAGAAACAGCCCCGAGACAGCCGGTTTTCAACCCCTGAGCCGCGTGGGACGGGCACAGAGGCCCAGATCTGGGCAACAAAGCTGAACGGCTCCAATTCCAACAGGTACAGCCCGCCCCCAAGGGCCTGGGTTTCTCTCTGGGCACGCGCAGCTAGAAACAGCCCCGAGACAGCCGGTTTTCAACTCCTGAGCCGCGTGGGACGGGCACAGAGGCCCAGCTCTGGGCAACAAAGCTGAACGGCTCCAATTCCAACAGGTACAGCCCGCCCCCAAGGGCCTGGGTTCCTCTCTGGGCACGCGCAGCTAGAAACAGCCCCGAGACAGCCGGTTTTCAACCCCTGAGCCGCGTGGGACGGGCACAGAGGCCCAGCTCTGGGCAACAAAGCTGAACGGCTCCAATTCCAACAGGTACAGCCCGCCCCCAAGGGCCTGGGTTCCTCTCTGGGCACGCGCAGCTAGAAACAGCCCCGAGACAGCCGGTTTTCAACCCCTGAGCCGCGTGGGACGGGCACAGAGGCCCAGCTCTGGGCAACAAAGCTGAACGGCTCCAATTCCAACAGGTACAGCCCGCCCCCAAGGGCCTGGGTTCCTCTCTGGGCACGCGCCGCTAGAAACAGCCCCGAGACAGCCGGTTTTCAACCCCTGATCCGCATGGGACGGGCACAGAGGCCCAGCTCTGGGCAACAAAGCTGAACGGCTCCAATTCCAACAGGTACAGCCCACCCCCAAGGGCCTGGGTTCCTCTCTGGGCACGCGCAGCTAGAAACAGCCCCGAGACAGCCGGTTTTCAACCCCTGAGCCGCGTGGGACGGGCACAGAGGCCCAGCTCTGGGCAACAAAGCTGAACGGCTCCAATTCCAACAGGTACAGCCCGCCCCCAAGGGCCTGCGTTCCTCTCTGGGCACGCGCCGCTAGAAACAGCCCCGAGACAGCCGGTTCTCAACCCCTGAGCCACGTGGGACGGGCACAGAGGCCCAGCTCTGGGCAACAAAGCTGAACGGCTCCAATTCCAACAGGTACAGCCCGCCCCCAAGGGCCTGGGTTCCTCTCTGGGCACGCGCAGCTAGAAACAGCCCCGAGACAGCCGGTTTTCAACCCCTGAGCCGCGTGGGACGGGCACAGAGGCCCAGCTCTGGGCAACAAAGCTGAACGGCTCCAATTCCAACAGGTACAGCCCGCCCCCAAGGGCCTGGGTTCCTCTCTGGGCACGCGCAGCTAGAAACAGCCCCGAGACAGCCGGTTTTCAACCCCTGATCCGCATGGGACGGGCACAGAGGCCCAGCTCTGGGCAACAAAGCTGAACGGCTCCAATTCCAACAGGTACAGCCCGCCCCCAAGGGCCTGGGTTCCTCTCTGGGCACGCGCAGCTAGAAACAGCCCCGAGACAGCCGGTTTTCAACCCCTGATCCGCATGGGACGGGCACAGAGGCCCAGCTCTGGGCAACAAAGCTGAACGGCTCCAATTCCAACAGGTACAGCCCGCCCCCAAGGGCCTGGGTTCCTCTCTGGGCACGCGCAGCTAGAAACAGCCCCGAGACAGCCGGTTTTCAACCCCTGAGCCGCGTGGGATGGGCACAGAGGCCCAGCTCTGGGCAACAAAGCTGAACGGCTCCAATTCCAACAGGTACAGCCCGCCCCCAAGGGCCTGGGTTCCTCTCTGGGCACGCGCAGCTAGAAACAGCCCCGAGACAGCCGGTTTTCAACCCCTGAGCCGCGTGGGACGGGCACAGAGGCCCAGCTCTGGGCAACAAAGCTGAACGGCTCCAATTCCAACAGGTACAGCCCGCCCCCAAGGGCCTGGGTTCCTCTCTGGGCACGCGCAGCTAGAAACAGCCCCGAGACAGCCGGTTTTCAACCCCTGAGCCGCGTGGGACGGGCACAGAGGCCCAGATCTGGGCAACAAAGCTGAACGGCTCCAATTCCAACAGGTACAGCCCGCCCCCAAGGGCCTGGGTTTCTCTCTGGGCACGCGCAGCTAGAAACAGCCCCGAGACAGCCGGTTTTCAACTCCTGAGCCGCGTGGGACGGGCACAGAGGCCCAGCTCTGGGCAACAAAGCTGAACGGCTCCAATTCCAACAGGTACAGCCCGCCCCCAAGGGCCTGGGTTCCTCTCTGGGCACGCGCAGCTAGAAAAAGCCCCGAGACAGCCGGTTTTCAACCCCTGAGCCGCGTGGGACGGGCACAGAGGCCCAGCTCTGGGCAACAAAGCTGAACGGCTCCAATTCCAACAGGTACAGCCCGCCCCCAAGGGCCTGGGTTCCTCTCTGGGCACGCGCAGATAGAAACAGCCCCGAGACAGCCGGTTTTCAACCCCTGAGCCTCGTGGGACGGGCACAGAGGCCCAGCTCTGGGCAACAAAGCTGAACGGCTCCAATTCCAACAGGTACAGCCCGCCCCCAAGGGCCTGGGTTCCTCTCTGGGCACGCGCAGATAGAAACAGCCCCGAGACAGCCGGTTTTCAACCCATGAGCCGCGTGGGACGGGCACAGAGGCCCAGCTCTGGGCAACAAAGCTGAACGGCTCCAATTCCAACAGGTACAGCCTGCCCCCAAGGGCCTGGGTTCCTCTCTGGGCACGCGCAGCTAGAAACAGCCCCGAGACAGCCGGTTTTCAACCCCTGAGCCGCGTGGGACGGGCACAGAGGCCCAGCTCTGGGCAACAAAGCTGAACGGCTCCAATTCCAACAGGTACAGCCCGCCCCCAAGGGCCTGGGTTCCTCTCTGGGCACGCACAGCTAGAAACAGCCCCGAGACAGCCGGTTTTCAACCCCTGAGCCGCGTGGGACGGGCACAGAGGCCCAGCTCTGGGCAACAAAGCTGAACGGCTCCAATTCCAACAGGTACAGCCCGCCCCCAAGGGCCTGGGTTCCTCTCTGGGCACGCGCAGCTAGAAACAGCCCCGAGACAGCCGGTTTTCAACCCCTGAGCCGCGTGGGACGGGCACAGAGGCCCAGCTCTGGGCAACAAAGCTGAACGGCTCCAATTCCAACAGGTACAGCCCGCCCCCAAGGGCCTGGGTTCCTCTCTGGGCACGCGCCGCTAGAAACAGCCCCGAGACAGCCGGTTTTCAACCCCTGAGCCGCGTGGGACGGGCACAGAGGCCCAGCTCTGGGCAACAAAGCTGAACGGCTCCAATTCCAATAGGTACAGCCCGCCCCCAAGGGCCTGGGTTCCTCTCTGGGCACGCGCCGCTAGAAACAGCCCCGAGACAGCCGGTTCTCAACCCCTGAGCCGCGTGGGATGGGCGCAGAGGCCCAGCTCTGGGCAACAAAGCTGAACGGCTCCAATTCCAACAGGTACAGCCCGCCCCCAAGGGCCTGGTTCCTCTCTGGGCACGCGCAGCTAGAAACAGCCCCGAGACAGCCGGTTTTCAACCCCTGAGCCGCGTGGGACGGGCACAGAGGCCCAGCTCTGGGCAACAAAGCTGAACGGCTCCAATTCCAACAGGTACAGCCCGCCCCCAAGGGCCTGGGTTCCTCTCTGGGCACGCGCAGCTAGAAACAGCCCCGAGACAGCCGGTTTTCAACCCCGGAGCCGCGTGGGACGGGCACAGAGGCCCTGCTCTGGGCAACAAAGCTGAACGGCTCCAATTCCAACAGGTACAGCCCGCCCCCAAGGGCCTGGGTTCCTCTCTGGGCACGCGCAGCTACAAACAGCCCCGAGACAGCCGGTTTTCAACCCCTGAGCCGCGTGGGACGGGCACAGAGGCCCAGCTCTGGGCAACAAAGCTGAACGGCTCCAATTCCAACAGGTACAGCCCGCCCCCAAGGGCCTGGGTTCCTCTCTGGGCACGCGCAGCTAGAAACAGCCCCGAGACAGCCGGTTTTCAACCCCTGATCCGCATGGGACGGGCACAGAGGCCCAGCTCTGGGCAACAAAGCTGAACGGCTCCAATTCCAACAGGTACAGCCCGCCCCCAAGGGCCTGGGTTCCTCTCTGGGCACGCGCAGCTAGAAACAGCCCCGAGACAGCCGGTTTTCAACCCCTAAGCCGCGTGGGACGGGCACAGAGGCCCAGCTCTGGGCAACAAAGCTGAACGGCTCCAATTCCAACAGGTACAGCCCGCCCCCAAGGGGCCTGGGTTCCTCTCTGGGCACGCGCCGCTAGAAACAGCCCCGAGACAGCCGGTTCTCAACCCCTGAGCCACGTGGGACGGGCACAGAGGCCCAGCACTGGGCAACAAAGCTGAACGGCTCCAATTCCAACAGGTACAGCCCGCCCCCAAGGGCCTGGGTTCCTCTCTGGGCACGCGCCGCTAGAAACAGCCCCGAGACAGCCGGTTCTCAACCCCTGAGCCACGTGGGACGGGCACAGAGGCCCAGCACTGGGCAACAAAGCTGAACGGCTCCAATTCCAACAGGTACAGCCCGCCCCCAAGGGCCTGGGTTCCTCTCTGGGCACGCGCCGCTAGAAACAGCCCCGAGAGAGCCGGTTTTCAACCCCTGAGCCGCGTGGGACAGGCACAGAGGCCCAACTCTGGGCAACAAAGCTGAACGGCTCCAATTCCAACAGGTACAGCCCGCCCCCAAGGGCCTGGGTTCCTCTCTGGGCACGCGCAGCTAGAAACAGCCCCGAGACAGCCGGTTTTCAACCCCTGAGCCGCGTGGGACGGGCACAGAGGCCCAGCTCTGGGCAACAAAGCTGAACGGCTCCAATTCCAACAGGTACAGCCCGCCCCCAAGGGCCTGGGTTCCTCTCTGGGCACGCGCAGCTAGAAACAGCCCCGAGACAGCCGGTTTTCAACCCCTGAGCCGCGTGGGACGGGCACAGAGGCCCAGCTCTGAGCAACAAAGCTGAACGGCTCCAATTCCAACAGGTACAGCCCGCCCCCAAGGGCCTGGGTTCCTCTCTGGGCACGCGCAGCTAGAAACAGCCCCGAGACAGCCGGTTTTCAACCCCTGAGCCGCGTGGGACGGGCACAGAGGCCCTGCTCTGGGCAACAAAGCTGAACGGCTCCAATTCCAACAGGTACAGCCCGCACCCAAGGGCCTGGGTTCCTCTCTGGGCACGCGCAGCTAGAAACAGCCCCGAGACAGCCGGTTTTCAACCCCTGAGCCGCGTGGGACGGGCACAGAGGCCCAGCTCTGGGCAACAAAGCTGAACGGCTCCAATTCCAACAGGTACAGCCCGCCCCCAAGGGCCTGGGTTCCTCTCTGGGCACGCGCAGCTAGAAACAGCCCCGAGACAGCCGGTTTTCAACCCCTGAGCCGCGTGGGACGGGCACAGAGGCCCAGCTCTGGGCAACAAAGCTGAACGGCTCCAATTCCAACAGGTACAGCCCGCCCCCAAGGGCCTGGGTTCCTCTCTGGGCACGCGCAGCTAGAAACAGCCCCGAGACAGCCGGTTTTCAACCCCTGAGCCGCGTGGGACGGGCACAGAGGCCCAGATCTGGGCAACAAAGCTGAACGGCTCCAATTCCAACAGGTACAGCCCGCCCCCAAGGGCCTGGGTTTCTCTCTGGGCACGCGCAGCTAGAAACAGCCCCGAGACAGCCGGTTTTCAAACCCTGAGCCGCGTGGGACGGGCACAGAGGCCCAGCTCTGGGCAACAAAGCTGAACGGCTCCAATTCCAACAGGTACAGCCCGCCCCCAAGGGCCTGGGTTCCTCTCTGGGCACGCGCCGCTAGAAACAGCCCCGAGACAGCCGGTTTTCAACCCCTGAGCCGCGTGGGACGGGCACAGAGGCCCAGCTCTGGGCAACAAAGCTGAACGGCTCCAATTCCAACAGGTACAGCCCGCCCCCAAGGGCCTGGGTTCCTCTCTGGGCACGCGCCGCTAGAAACAGCCCCGAGACAGCCGGTTTTCAACCCCTGAGCCGCGTGGGACGGGCACAGAGGCCCAGCTCTGGGCAACAAAGCTGAACGGCTCCAATTCCAACAGGTACAGCCCGCCCCCAAGGGCCTGGGTTCCTCTCTGGGCACGCGCAGCTAGAAACAGCCCCGAGACAGCCGGTTTTCAACCCCTGAGCCGCGTGGGACGGGCACAGAGGCCCAGCTCTGGGCAACAAAGCTGAACGGCTCCAATTCCAACAGGTACAGCCCGCCCCCAAGGGCCTGGGTTCCTCTCTTGGCACGCGCAGCTAGAAACAGCCCCGAGACAGCCGGTTTTCAACCCCTGAGCCGCGTGGGACGGGCACAGAGGCCCAGCTCTGAGCAACAAAGCTGAACGGCTCCAATTCCAACAGGTACAGCCCGCCCCCAAGGGCCTGGGTTCCTCTCTGGGCACGCGCAGCTAGAAACAGCCCCGAGACAGCCGGTTTTCAACCCCTGAGCCGCGTGGGACGGGCACAGAGGCCCTGCTCTGGGCAACAAAGCTGAACGGCTCCAATTCCAACAGGTACAGCCCGCCCCCAAGGGCCTGGGTTCCTCTCTGGGCACGCGCAGCTAGAAACAGCCCCGAGACAGCCGGTTTTCAACCCCTGAGCCGCGTGGGACGGGCACAGAGGCCCAGCTCTGGGCAACAAAGCTGAACGGCTCCAATTCCAACAGGTACAGCCCGCCCCCAAGGGCCTGGGTTCCTCTCTGGGCACGCGCAGCTAGAAACAGCCCCGAGACAGCCGGTTTTCAACCCCTGAGCCGCGTGGGACGGGCACAGAGGCCCAGCTCTGGGCAACAAAGCTGAACGGCTCCAATTCCAACAGGTACAGCCCGCCCCCAAGGGCCTGGGTTCCTCTCTGGGCATGCGCAGCTAGAAACAGCCCCGAGACAGCCGGTTTTCAACCCCTGAGCCGCGTGGGACGGGCACAGAGGCCCAGATCTGGGCAACAAAGCTGAACGGCTCCAATTCCAACAGGTACAGCCCGCCCCCAAGGGCCTGGGTTTCTCTCTGGGCACGCGCAGCTAGAAACAGCCCCGAGACAGCCGGTTTTCAACTCCTGAGCCGCGTGGGACGGGCACAGAGGCCCAGCTCTGGGCAACAAAGCTGAACGGCTCCAATTCCAACAGGTACAGCCCGCCCCCAAGGGCCTGGGTTCCTCTCTGGGCACGCGCAGCTAGAAACAGCCCCGAGACAGCCGGTTTTCAACCCCTGAGCCGCGTGGGACGGGCACAGAGGCCCAGCTCTGGGCAACAAAGCTGAACGGCTCCAATTCCAACAGGTACAGCCCGCCCCCAAGGGCCTGGGTTCCTCTCTGGGCACGCGCAGCTAGAAACAGCCCCGAGACAGCCGGTTTTCAACCCCTGAGCCGCGTGGGACGGGCACAGAGGCCCAGCTCTGGGCAACAAAGCTGAACGGCTCCAATTCCAACAGGTACAGCCCGCCCCCAAGGGCCTGGGTTCCTCTCTGGGCACGCGCCGCTAGAAACAGCCCCGAGACAGCCGGTTTTCAACCCCTGATCCGCATGGGACGGGCACAGAGGCCCAGCTCTGGGCAACAAAGCTGAACGGCTCCAATTCCAACAGGTACAGCCCGCCCCCAAGGGCCTGGGTTCCTCTCTGGGCACGCGCAGCTAGAAACAGCCCCGAGACAGCCGATTTTCAACCCCTGAGCCGCGTGGGACGGGCACAGAGGCCCAGCTCTGGGCAACAAAGCTGAACGGCTCCAATTCCAACAGGTACAGCCCGCCCCCAAGGGCCTGGGTTCCTCTCTGGGCACGCGCCGCTAGAAACAGCCCCGAGACAGCCGGTTCTCAACCCCTGAGCCACGTGGGACGGGCACAGAGGCCCAGCCCTGGGCAACAAAGCTGAACGGCTCCAATTCCAACAGGTACAGCCCGCCCCCAAGGGCCTGGGTTCCTCTCTGGGCACGCGCAGCTAGAAACAGCCCCGAGACAGCCGGTTTTCAACCCCTGAGCCGCGTGGGACGGGCACAGAGGCCCAGCTCTGGGCAACAAAGCTGAACGGCTCCAATTCCAACAGGTACAGCCCGCCCCCAAGGGCCTGGGTTCCTCTCTGGGCACGCGCAGCTAGAAACAGCCCCGAGACAGCCGGTTTTCAACCCCTGAGCCGCGTGGGACAGGCACAGAGGCCCAGCTCTGGGCAACAAAGCTGAACGGCTCCAATTCCAACAGGTACAGCCCGCCCCCAAGGGCCTGGGTTCCTCTCTGGGCATGCGCAGCTAGAAACAGCCCCGAGACAGCCGGTTTTCAACCCCTGAGCCGCGTGGGACGGGCACAGAGGCCCAGATCTGGGCAACAAAGCTGAACGGCTCCAATTCCAACAGGTACAGCCCGCCCCCAAGGGCCTGGGTTTCTCTCTGGGCACGCGCAGCTAGAAACAGCCCCGAGACAGCCGGTTTTCAACTCCTGAGCCGCGTGGGACGGGCACAGAGGCCCAGCTCTGGGCAACAAAGCTGAACGGCTCCAATTCCAACAGGTACAGCCCGCCCCCAAGGGCCTGGGTTCCTCTCTGGGCACGCGCAGCTAGAAACAGCCCCGAGACAGCCGGTTTTCAACCCCTGAGCCGCGTGGGACGGGCACAGAGGCCCAGCTCTGGGCAACAAAGCTGAACGGCTCCAATTCCAACAGGTACAGCCCGCCCCCAAGGGCCTGGGTTCCTCTCTGGGCACGCGCAGCTAGAAACAGCCCCGAGACAGCCGGTTTTCAACCCCTGAGCCGCGTGGGACGGGCACAGAGGCCCAGCTCTGGGCAACAAAGCTGAACGGCTCCAATTCCAACAGGTACAGCCCGCCCCCAAGGGCCTGGGTTCCTCTCTGGGCACGCGCCGCTAGAAACAGCCCCGAGACAGCCGGTTTTCAACCCCTGATCCGCATGGGACGGGCACAGAGGCCCAGCTCTGGGCAACAAAGCTGAACGGCTCCAATTCCAACAGGTACAGCCCACCCCCAAGGGCCTGGGTTCCTCTCTGGGCACGCGCAGCTAGAAACAGCCCCGAGACAGCCGGTTTTCAACCCCTGAGCCGCGTGGGACGGGCACAGAGGCCCAGCTCTGGGCAACAAAGCTGAACGGCTCCAATTCCAACAGGTACAGCCCGCCCCCAAGGGCCTGCGTTCCTCTCTGGGCACGCGCCGCTAGAAACAGCCCCGAGACAGCCGGTTCTCAACCCCTGAGCCACGTGGGACGGGCACAGAGGCCCAGCTCTGGGCAACAAAGCTGAACGGCTCCAATTCCAACAGGTACAGCCCGCCCCCAAGGGCCTGGGTTCCTCTCTGGGCACGCGCAGCTAGAAACAGCCCCGAGACAGCCGGTTTTCAACCCCTGAGCCGCGTGGGACGGGCACAGAGGCCCAGCTCTGGGCAACAAAGCTGAACGGCTCCAATTCCAACAGGTACAGCCCGCCCCCAAGGGCCTGGGTTCCTCTCTGGGCACGCGCAGCTAGAAACAGCCCCGAGACAGCCGGTTTTCAACCCCTGATCCGCATGGGACGGGCACAGAGGCCCAGCTCTGGGCAACAAAGCTGAACGGCTCCAATTCCAACAGGTACAGCCCGCCCCCAAGGGCCTGGGTTCCTCTCTGGGCACGCGCAGCTAGAAACAGCCCCGAGACAGCCGGTTTTCAACCCCTGATCCGCATGGGACGGGCACAGAGGCCCAGCTCTGGGCAACAAAGCTGAACGGCTCCAATTCCAACAGGTACAGCCCGCCCCCAAGGGCCTGGGTTCCTCTCTGGGCACGCGCAGCTAGAAACAGCCCCGAGACAGCCGGTTTTCAACCCCTGATCCGCATGGGACGGGCACAGAGGCCCAGCTCTGGGCAACAAAGCTGAACGGCTCCAATTCCAACAGGTACAGCCCGCCCCCAAGGGCCTGGGTTCCTCTCTGGGCACGCGCAGCTAGAAACAGCCCCGAGACAGCCGGTTTTCAACCCCTGAGCCACGTGGGACGGGCACAGAGGCCCAGATCTGGGCAACAAAGCTGAACGGCTCCAATTCCAACAGGTACAGCCCGCCCCCAAGGGCCTGGGTTTCTCTCTGGGCACGCACAGCTAGAAACAGCCCCGATACAGCCGGTTTTCAACTCCTGAGCCGCGTGGGACTGGCACAGAGGCCCAGCTCTGGGCAACAAAGCTGAACGGCTCCAATTCCAACAGGTACAGCCCGCCCCCAAGGGCCTGGGTTCCTCTCTGGGCACGCGCAGATAGAAACAGCCCCGAGACAGCCGGTTTTCAACCCCTGAGCCGCGTGGGACGGGCACAGAGGCCCAACTCTGGGCAACAAAGCTGAACGGCTCCAATTCCAACAGGTACAGCCCGCCCCCAAGGGCCTGGGTTCCTCTCTGGGCACGCGCAGCTAGAAACAGCCCCGAGACAGCCGGTTTTCAACCCCTGAGCCGCGTGGGACGGGCACAGAGGCCCAGCTCTGGGCAACAAAGCTGAACGGCTCCAATTCCAACAGGTACAGCCCGCCCCCAAGGGCCTGGGTTTCTCTCTGGGCACGCGCAGCTAGAAACAGCCCCGAGACAGCCGGTTTTCAACTCCTGAGCCGCGTGGGACGGGCACAGAGGCCCAGCTCTGGGCAACAAAGCTGAACGGCTCCAATTCCAACAGGTACAGCCCGCCCCCAAGGGCCTGGGTTTCTCTCTGGGCACGCGCAGCTAGAAACAGCCCCGAGACAGCCGGTTTTCAACTCCTGAGCCGCGTGGGACGGGCACAGAGGCCCAGCTCTGGGCAACAAAGCTGAACGGCTCCAATTCCAACAGGTACAGCCCGCCCCCAAGGGCCTGGGTTCCTCTCTGGGCACGCGCAGCTAGAAACAGCCCCGAGACAGCCGGTTTTCAACCCCTGAGCCGCGTGGGACGGGCACAGAGGCCCAGCTCTGGGCAACAAAGCTGAACGGCTCCAATTCCAACAGGTACAGCCCGCCCCCAAGGGCCTGGGTTCCTCTCTGGGCACGCGCCGCTAGAAACAGCCCCGAGACAGCCGGTTTTCAACCCCTGAGCCGCGTGGGACGGGCACAGAGGCCCAGCTCTGGGCAACAAAGCTGAACGGCTCCAATTCCAACAGGTACAGCCCGCCCCCAAGGGCCTGGGTTCCTCTCTGGGCACGCGCCGCTAGAAACAGCCCCGAGACAGCCGGTTTTCAACCCCTGATCCGCATGGGACGGGCACAGAGGCCCAGCTCTGGGCAACAAAGCTGAACGGCTCCAATTCCAACAGGTACAGCCCGCCCCCAAGGGCCTGGGTTCCTCTCTGGGCACGCGCAGCTAGAAACAGCCCCGAGACAGCCGGTTTTCAACCCCTGAGCCGCGTGGGACGGGCACAGAGGCCCAGCTCTGGGCAACAAAGCTGAACGGCTCCAATTCCAACAGGTACAGCCCGCCCCCAAGGGCCTGGGTTCCTCTCTGGGCACGCGCAGCTAGAAACAGCCCCGAGACAGCCGGTTTTCAACCCCTGAGCCGCGTGGGACGGGCACAGAGGCCCAGCTCTGGGCAACAAAGCTGAACGGCTCCAATTCCAACAGGTACAGCCCGCCCCCAAGGGCCTGGGTTCCTCTCTGGGCACGCGCAGCTAGAAACAGCCCCGAGACAGCCGGTTTTCAACCCCTGATCCGCATGGGACGGGCACAGAGGCCCAGCTCTGGGCAACAAAGCTGAACGGCTCCAATTCCAACAGGTACAGCCCGCCCCCAAGGGCCTGGGTTCCTCTCTGGGCACGCGCAGCTAGAAACAGCCCCCGAGACAGCCGGTTTTCAACCCCTGAGCCGCGTGGGACGGGCACAGAGGCCCAGCTCTGGGCAACAAAGCTGAACGGCTCCAATTCCAACAGGTACAGCCCGCCCCCAAGGGCCTGGGTTCCTCTCTGGGCACGCGCAGCTAGAAACAGCCCCGAGACAGCCGGTTTTCAACCCCTGATCCGCATGGGACGGGCACAGAGGCCCAGCTCTGGGCAACAAAGCTGAACGGCTCCAATTCCAACAGGTACAGCCCGCCCCCAAGGGCCTGGGTTCCTCTCTGGGCACGCGCAGCTAGAAACAGCCCCGAGACAGCCGGTTTTCAACCCCTGAGCCGCGTGGGACGGGCACAGAGGCCCAGCTCTGAGCAACAAAGCTGAACGGCTCCAATTCCAACAGGTACAGCCCGCCCCCAAGGGCCTGGGTTCCTCTCTGGGCACGCGCAGCTAGAAACAGCCCCGAGACAGCCGGTTTTCAACCCCTGAGCCGCGTGGGACGGGCACAGAGGCCCTGCTCTGGGCAACAAAGCTGAACGGCTCCAATTCCAACAGGTACAGCCCGCACCCAAGGGCCTGGGTTCCTCTCTGGGCACGCGCAGCTAGAAACAGCCCCGAGACAGCCGGTTTTCAACCCCTGAGCCGCGTGGGACGGGCACAGAGGCCCAGCTCTGGGCAACAAAGCTGAACGGCTCCAATTCCAACAGGTACAGCCCGCCCCCAAGGGCCTGGGTTCCTCTCTGGGCACGCGCAGCTAGAAACAGCCCCGAGACAGCCGGTTTTCAACCCCTGAGCCGCGTGGGACGGGCACAGAGGCCCAGCTCTGGGCAACAAAGCTGAACGGCTCCAATTCCAACAGGTACAGCCCGCCCCCAAGGGCCTGGGTTCCTCTCTGGGCACGCGCAGCTAGAAACAGCCCCGAGACAGCCGGTTTTCAACCCCTGAGCCGCGTGGGACGGGCACAGAGGCCCAGATCTGGGCAACAAAGCTGAACGGCTCCAATTCCAACAGGTACAGCCCGCCCCCAAGGGCCTGGGTTTCTCTCTGGGCACGCGCAGCTAGAAACAGCCCCGAGACAGCCGGTTTTCAAACCCTGAGCCGCGTGGGACGGGCACAGAGGCCCAGCTCTGGGCAACAAAGCTGAACGGCTCCAATTCCAACAGGTACAGCCCGCCCCCAAGGGCCTGGGTTCCTCTCTGGGCACGCGCCGCTAGAAACAGCCCCGAGACAGCCGGTTTTCAACCCCTGAGCCGCGTGGGACGGGCACAGAGGCCCAGCTCTGGGCAACAAAGCTGAACGGCTCCAATTCCAACAGGTACAGCCCGCCCCCAAGGGCCTGGGTTCCTCTCTGGGCACGCGCCGCTAGAAACAGCCCCGAGACAGCCGGTTTTCAACCCCTGAGCCGCGTGGGACGGGCACAGAGGCCCAGCTCTGGGCAACAAAGCTGAACGGCTCCAATTCCAACAGGTACAGCCCGCCCCCAAGGGCCTGGGTTCCTCTCTGGGCACGCGCAGCTAGAAACAGCCCCGAGACAGCCGGTTTTCAACCCCTGAGCCGCGTGGGACGGGCACAGAGGCCCAGCTCTGGGCAACAAAGCTGAACGGCTCCAATTCCAACAGGTACAGCCCGCCCCCAAGGGCCTGGGTTCCTCTCTTGGCACGCGCAGCTAGAAACAGCCCCGAGACAGCCGGTTTTCAACCCCTGAGCCGCGTGGGACGGGCACAGAGGCCCAGCTCTGAGCAACAAAGCTGAACGGCTCCAATTCCAACAGGTACAGCCCGCCCCCAAGGGCCTGGGTTCCTCTCTGGGCACGCGCAGCTAGAAACAGCCCCGAGACAGCCGGTTTTCAACCCCTGAGCCGCGTGGGACGGGCACAGAGGCCCTGCTCTGGGCAACAAAGCTGAACGGCTCCAATTCCAACAGGTACAGCCCGCCCCCAAGGGCCTGGGTTCCTCTCTGGGCACGCGCAGCTAGAAACAGCCCCGAGACAGCCGGTTTTCAACCCCTGAGCCGCGTGGGACGGGCACAGAGGCCCAGCTCTGGGCAACAAAGCTGAACGGCTCCAATTCCAACAGGTACAGCCCGCCCCCAAGGGCCTGGGTTCCTCTCTGGGCACGCGCAGCTAGAAACAGCCCCGAGACAGCCGGTTTTCAACCCCTGAGCCGCGTGGGACGGGCACAGAGGCCCAGCTCTGGGCAACAAAGCTGAACGGCTCCAATTCCAACAGGTACAGCCCGCCCCCAAGGGCCTGGGTTCCTCTCTGGGCATGCGCAGCTAGAAACAGCCCCGAGACAGCCGGTTTTGAACCCCTGAGCCGCGTGGGACGGGCACAGAGGCCCAGATCTGGGCAACAAAGCTGAACGGCTCCAATTCCAACAGGTACAGCCCGCCCCCAAGGGCCTGGGTTTCTCTCTGGGCACGCGCAGCTAGAAACAGCCCCGAGACAGCCGGTTTTCAACTCCTGAGCCGCGTGGGACGGGCACAGAGGCCCAGCTCTGGGCAACAAAGCTGAACGGCTCCAATTCCAACAGGTACAGCCCGCCCCCAAGGGCCTGGGTTCCTCTCTGGGCACGCGCAGCTAGAAACAGCCCCGAGACAGCCGGTTTTCAACCCCTGAGCCGCGTGGGACGGGCACAGAGGCCCAGCTCTGGGCAACAAAGCTGAACGGCTCCAATTCCAACAGGTACAGCCCGCCCCCAAGGGCCTGGGTTCCTCTCTGGGCACGCGCAGCTAGAAACAGCCCCGAGACAGCCGGTTTTCAACCCCTGAGCCGCGTGGGACGGGCACAGAGGCCCAGCTCTGGGCAACAAAGCTGAACGGCTCCAATTCCAACAGGTACAGCCCGCCCCCAAGGGCCTGGGTTCCTCTCTGGGCACGCGCCGCTAGAAACAGCCCCGAGACAGCCGGTTTTCAACCCCTGATCCGCATGGGACGGGCACAGAGGCCCAGCTCTGGGCAACAAAGCTGAACGGCTCCAATTCCAACAGGTACAGCCCGCCCCCAAGGGCCTGGGTTCCTCTCTGGGCACGCGCAGCTAGAAACAGCCCCGAGACAGCCGATTTTCAACCCCTGAGCCGCGTGGGACGGGCACAGAGGCCCAGCTCTGGGCAACAAAGCTGAACGGCTCCAATTCCAACAGGTACAGCCCGCCCCCAAGGGCCTGGGTTCCTCTCTGGGCACGCGCCGCTAGAAACAGCCCCGAGACAGCCGGTTCTCAACCCCTGAGCCACGTGGGACGGGCACAGAGGCCCAGCCCTGGGCAACAAAGCTGAACGGCTCCAATTCCAACAGGTACAGCCCGCCCCCAAGGGCCTGGGTTCCTCTCTGGGCACGCGCAGCTAGAAACAGCCCCGAGACAGCCGGTTTTCAACCCCTGAGCCGCGTGGGACGGGCACAGAGGCCCAGCTCTGGGCAACAAAGCTGAACGGCTCCAATTCCAACAGGTACAGCCCGCCCCCAAGGGCCTGGGTTCCTCTCTGGGCACGCGCAGCTAGAAACAGCCCCGAGACAGCCGGTTTTCAACCCCTGAGCCGCGTGGGACAGGCACAGAGGCCCAGCTCTGGGCAACAAAGCTGAACGGCTCCAATTCCAACAGGTACAGCCCGCCCCCAAGGGCCTGGGTTCCTCTCTGGGCATGCGCAGCTAGAAACAGCCCCGAGACAGCCGGTTTTCAACCCCTGAGCCGCGTGGGACGGGCACAGAGGCCCAGATCTGGGCAACAAAGCTGAACGGCTCCAATTCCAACAGGTACAGCCCGCCCCCAAGGGCCTGGGTTTCTCTCTGGGCACGCGCAGCTAGAAACAGCCCCGAGACAGCCGGTTTTCAACTCCTGAGCCGCGTGGGACGGGCACAGAGGCCCAGCTCTGGGCAACAAAGCTGAACGGCTCCAATTCCAACAGGTACAGCCCGCCCCCAAGGGCCTGGGTTCCTCTCTGGGCACGCGCAGCTAGAAACAGCCCCGAGACAGCCGGTTTTCAACCCCTGAGCCGCGTGGGACGGGCACAGAGGCCCAGCTCTGGGCAACAAAGCTGAACGGCTCCAATTCCAACAGGTACAGCCCGCCCCCAAGGGCCTGGGTTCCTCTCTGGGCACGCGCAGCTAGAAACAGCCCCGAGACAGCCGGTTTTCAACCCCTGAGCCGCGTGGGACGGGCACAGAGGCCCAGCTCTGGGCAACAAAGCTGAACGGCTCCAATTCCAACAGGTACAGCCCGCCCCCAAGGGCCTGGGTTCCTCTCTGGGCACGCGCCGCTAGAAACAGCCCCGAGACAGCCGGTTTTCAACCCCTGATCCGCATGGGACGGGCACAGAGGCCCAGCTCTGGGCAACAAAGCTGAACGGCTCCAATTCCAACAGGTACAGCCCACCCCCAAGGGCCTGGGTTCCTCTCTGGGCACGCGCAGCTAGAAACAGCCCCGAGACAGCCGGTTTTCAACCCCTGAGCCGCGTGGGACGGGCACAGAGGCCCAGCTCTGGGCAACAAAGCTGAACGGCTCCAATTCCAACAGGTACAGCCCGCCCCCAAGGGCCTGCGTTCCTCTCTGGGCACGCGCCGCTAGAAACAGCCCCGAGACAGCCGGTTCTCAACCCCTGAGCCACGTGGGACGGGCACAGAGGCCCAGCTCTGGGCAACAAAGCTGAACGGCTCCAATTCCAACAGGTACAGCCCGCCCCCAAGGGCCTGGGTTCCTCTCTGGGCACGCGCAGCTAGAAACAGCCCCGAGACAGCCGGTTTTCAACCCCTGAGCCGCGTGGGACGGGCACAGAGGCCCAGCTCTGGGCAACAAAGCTGAACGGCTCCAATTCCAACAGGTACAGCCCGCCCCCAAGGGCCTGGGTTCCTCTCTGGGCACGCGCAGCTAGAAACAGCCCCGAGACAGCCGGTTTTCAACCCCTGATCCGCATGGGACGGGCACAGAGGCCCAGCTCTGGGCAACAAAGCTGAACGGCTCCAATTCCAACAGGTACAGCCCGCCCCCAAGGGCCTGGGTTCCTCTCTGGGCACGCGCAGCTAGAAACAGCCCCGAGACAGCCGGTTTTCAACCCCTGATCCGCATGGGACGGGCACAGAGGCCCAGCTCTGGGCAACAAAGCTGAACGGCTCCAATTCCAACAGGTACAGCCCGCCCCCAAGGGCCTGGGTTCCTCTCTGGGCACGCGCAGCTAGAAACAGCCCCGAGACAGCCGGTTTTCAACCCCTGATCCGCATGGGACGGGCACAGAGGCCCAGCTCTGGGCAACAAAGCTGAACGGCTCCAATTCCAACAGGTACAGCCCGCCCCCAAGGGCCTGGGTTCCTCTCTGGGCACGCGCAGCTAGAAACAGCCCCGAGACAGCCGGTTTTCAACCCCTGAGCCACGTGGGACGGGCACAGAGGCCCAGATCTGGGCAACAAAGCTGAACGGCTCCAATTCCAACAGGTACAGCCCGCCCCCAAGGGCCTGGGTTTCTCTCTGGGCACGCACAGCTAGAAACAGCCCCGATACAGCCGGTTTTCAACTCCTGAGCCGCGTGGGACTGGCACAGAGGCCCAGCTCTGGGCAACAAAGCTGAACGGCTCCAATTCCAACAGGTACAGCCCGCCCCCAAGGGCCTGGGTTCCTCTCTGGGCACGCGCAGATAGAAACAGCCCCGAGACAGCCGGTTTTCAACCCCTGAGCCGCGTGGGACGGGCACAGAGGCCCAACTCTGGGCAACAAAGCTGAACGGCTCCAATTCCAACAGGTACAGCCCGCCCCCAAGGGCCTGGGTTCCTCTCTGGGCACGCGCAGCTAGAAACAGCCCCGAGACACCGGTTTTCAACCCCTGAGCCGCGTGGGACGGGCACAGAGGCCCAGCTCTGGGCAACAAAGCTGAACGGCTCCAATTCCAACAGGTACAGCCCGCCCCCAAGGGCCTGGGTTTCTCTCTGGGCACGCGCAGCTAGAAACAGCCCCGAGACAGCCGGTTTTCAACTCCTGAGCCGCGTGGGACGGGCACAGAGGCCCAGCTCTGGGCAACAAAGCTGAACGGCTCCAATTCCAACAGGTACAGCCCGCCCCCAAGGGCCTGGGTTTCTCTCTGGGCACGCGCAGCTAGAAACAGCCCCGAGACAGCCGGTTTTCAACTCCTGAGCCGCGTGGGACGGGCACAGAGGCCCAGCTCTGGGCAACAAAGCTGAACGGCTCCAATTCCAACAGGTACAGCCCGCCCCCAAGGGCCTGGGTTCCTCTCTGGGCACGCGCAGCTAGAAACAGCCCCGAGACAGCCGGTTTTCAACCCCTGAGCCGCGTGGGACGGGCACAGAGGCCCAGCTCTGGGCAACAAAGCTGAACGGCTCCAATTCCAACAGGTACAGCCCGCCCCCAAGGGCCTGGGTTCCTCTCTGGGCACGCGCCGCTAGAAACAGCCCCGAGACAGCCGGTTTTCAACCCCTGAGCCGCGTGGGACGGGCACAGAGGCCCAGCTCTGGGCAACAAAGCTGAACGGCTCCAATTCCAACAGGTACAGCCCGCCCCCAAGGGCCTGGGTTCCTCTCTGGGCACGCGCCGCTAGAAACAGCCCCGAGACAGCCGGTTTTCAACCCCTGATCCGCATGGGACGGGCACAGAGGCCCAGCTCTGGGCAACAAAGCTGAACGGCTCCAATTCCAACAGGTACAGCCCGCCCCCAAGGGCCTGGGTTCCTCTCTGGGCACGCGCAGCTAGAAACAGCCCCGAGACAGCCGGTTTTCAACCCCTGAGCCGCGTGGGACGGGCACAGAGGCCCAGCTCTGGGCAACAAAGCTGAACGGCTCCAATTCCAACAGGTACAGCCCGCCCCCAAGGGCCTGGGTTCCTCTCTGGGCACGCGCAGCTAGAAACAGCCCCGAGACAGCCGGTTTTCAACCCCTGAGCCGCGTGGGACGGGCACAGAGGCCCAGCTCTGGGCAACAAAGCTGAACGGCTCCAATTCCAACAGGTACAGCCCGCCCCCAAGGGCCTGGGTTCCTCTCTGGGCACGCGCAGCTAGAAACAGCCCCGAGACAGCCGGTTTTCAACCCCTGATCCGCATGGGACGGGCACAGAGGCCCAGCTCTGGGCAACAAAGCTGAACGGCTCCAATTCCAACAGGTACAGCCCGCCCCCAAGGGCCTGGGTTCCTCTCTGGGCACGCGCAGCTAGAAACAGCCCCCGAGACAGCCGGTTTTCAACCCCTGAGCCGCGTGGGACGGGCACAGAGGCCCAGCTCTGGGCAACAAAGCTGAACGGCTCCAATTCCAACAGGTACAGCCCGCCCCCAAGGGCCTGGGTTCCTCTCTGGGCACGCGCAGCTAGAAACAGCCCCGAGACAGCCGGTTTTCAACCCCTGATCCGCATGGGACGGGCACAGAGGCCCAGCTCTGGGCAACAAAGCTGAACGGCTCCAATTCCAACAGGTACAGCCCGCCCCCAAGGGCCTGGGTTCCTCTCTGGGCACGCGCAGCTAGAAACAGCCCCGAGACAGCCGGTTTTCAACCCCTGATCCGCATGGGACGGGCACAGAGGCCCAGCTCTGGGCAACAAAGCTGAATGGCTCCAATTCCAAACAGGAGACATTCCCAACTCCTCGCCCAGTGCCAGGGACTCTTTCCGGAGCCGCGGCCGCTGACGCGGCCGCGAAATGTTTTCCCACTACATATGCCATAGGAACCATAAGCTAACTTCTTAGATGGAAACTTCTCTATTTTAGCTCAGCCACTAGAAATACAGTTGCCAATAACTCATAAGCCTATCTTAACTCACACTGCATATCAAGCAGAATAGTAACACAGAACGTGAAGGACTAAACCACACCTCTCACAATGGTAAAGCAACGCAAAAGCCCACCAAACATTCATATTGAAGAGTCTAGCCCAGATGACACCAACAGTACTGTAGTGTTAGACAACCTCTCTGACAAGGAATTCAGAAGGGAGCTACTTAGGATGCTTAGGGAATTAAAAGAAACAATGGAAAGCAATGCCAATAGAAGACAAGAGGATCTGAAGGCAGAAATGAGGAAAATGCAATCAGAAATGTCAGACCTGAAAAATCTCGTAGGCGAATTGAAAAGCTCAGTGGAAGGCCTCAGCAGCAGAGTAACAGCGGCTGAGAACAGAATCAGTGAGCTCGAGGATGAAGTTCAGAGACTCTCCCGAAAAGAGCAGAAAATGGAAAAGAGACTCACAATTCGGGAACAGATGGCAAGAGAAGATCGTGATGAAGCCAAGAGGGGTAACATAAGAATTATTGGAGTCCCAGAGGGACAGGAAGAAAACCTCGATGAAGAAGAAACTGTCAAAGACATCATTGCTACAACATTTCCAGAGCTGAAGAAAACTTGTGACCACATTCAGGACGCCCGAAGGGTACCAGCTAGAAGAAATCCGAATAAAAATACCCCAAGACACATTCTGATCAAAATGACCAAAACCTTAGACAGAGACAAAATTCTGAAAGCAGCAAGATCGAAGAAAGAAATCTCTTACAAAGGAGCATCCTTAAAATTCACAGCTGATTTTTCTGATGAAACCCTCATGGCCCGAAAACAGTGGTGGGACATAGTAAAAAAACTCAATGAAATAAATGCCTCCCCCAAAATACTTTTCCCAGCAAGACTCTCATTCATAATAGAAGGAACAACACACAGTTTCACAGACAAACAACAGCTCAGGAACTTCATAGACTCAAAACCATGGTTACAAGAACAACTAAATGGGCTACTTTAAGGCAAGAAAGGCCCCTCAAATACACCCAATTTTAACAGAACAATGGGACAAAATCCCATAACTATAATCTCTCTCAATGTCAATGGGCTAAACGCACCAATTAAAAGACATAGAGTGGCAGGATGGATGAGAAAATTGAACCCAACATTCTGCTGCCTGCAAGAAACGCATCTCAATAGTCAAAGCAAACACAGACTCAGAGTCAAAGGCTGGAAAACAATCCTACAGGCAAACAGCTCCCATAAAAAAGCTGGGGTAGCCATCCTTATATCAGACCACATTGATTTCAGAGTGAGGAAGGTCATAAGAGACAGTGAAGGCCATTACTTATTGATCAGAGGATCTGTACAACAGGAAGAACTTACAATAATAAATGTATATGCACCTAATGAGAGACCAGCAAAGTACTTAAAACAACTACTCATAGATTTGGAAAAAGACATCAATAGCAACACAATACTAGTGGGAGACTTCAACACTGCTTTGTCACCTCTTGATAGATCAACCAGACTCAAGCTTAGCAAGGACATACTTCATTTGAGGGAAACAATGGAAGAAAGGGACTTAGTAGATATATACAGGACACTTCATCCACAAAAAGCTGAATACACATTCTTCTCAAGCGTCCATGGAACATTCTCCAAGATAGACCACATGCTGAGCCACAAAACATGCCTCCATAAAATTAAGAAGGTAGAGATTGTATCAACAATCTTCTCAGACCATAATGCGCTGAAATTAGAAGTAAATCACACACAAAAACAGAAAACTAAATCAAACACCTGGAAATTAAACAGTGCACTATTGAACAACGAGTGGATTAGACAGGAAATCAAAGAGGAAATCAAAAGATTCCTAGAAACGAATGAAAATGAGAACACGAGTTACCAAAACTTATGGGACACAGCAAAGGCTGTGTTAAGAGGAAAGTTTATAGCTCTACAAGCATTCCTCAGGAAGGAGGAGCGAGCACACATAAGTAACCTAACCTCACAGCTTAAGAGCTTGGAGAAGGACCAAAAAAAGGAGCACAACCCGAACAGGAGAAAGGAAATAATAAAACTCAGAGCAGAGATTAACGAGATGGAAACCCAAAAAACAATCCGAAAGATCAATGAAACCAAGAGCTGGTTCTTTGAGAAAATTAACAAGATCGATAAGCCTCTAGCAAAACTCACAAAGAAAGGGAGAGAGAAAACCCTAATAAACCGAATCAGAAATGAAAAGGGGGTCATTACAACAGAAACCACAGAAATTCAGAGGATCCTCAGGGAGTACTTTGAGAAGCTTTATGCCACGGAACATCAAAACCTCGAGGAAATGGATAAATTCCTAGACTCCTACAGACTCCCAAGGCTGAACCAAGAAGACCTGGAATACCTGAACAGACCTATCACCATCAAGGAAATTGAAATGGTAATAAAAAGTCTCCCCAAGCACAAAAGTCCTGGCCCGGATGGATTCACTAGTGAATTCTTCCAAATCTTTAAAGAGGACTTACTCCCAATACTCTTTAAGCTTTTCCACGAAATTGAAATATCAAAAACACTTCCAAACAGTTTCTACGAAGCAAATATCACACTGATACCAAAAGCAGACAGAGATACCACAAAGAAAGAGAATTACAGGCCGATATCCCTGATGAACACAGATGCAAAGATCCTCAACAAACTACTAGCAAATAGAATCCAACTACTCATCAAAAAGATCATACACCATGACCAAGTAGGATTCATCCCAGGGATGCAAGGATGGTTCAACATTCGGAAATCAATCAACATAATCCACCATATCAACAAAAGAAAAGATAAAAAGCATATGATCATATCAATAGATGCAGAGAAAGCATTTGATAAGATCCAGCACCCCTTTATGATGAAAACCCTAGCCAAAATGGGTATAGAGGGGACCTTCCTCAACATAATTAAAGCCATCTACCACAAGCCTACAGCAAGCATCATCCTCAATGGGGAAAAACTGAGAGCCTTCCCTCTAAGATCAGGGACGAGACAGGGATGCCCACTCTCTCCACTGCTGTTCAATATAGTACTGGAAGTAATTGCAATAGAGATTAGGCAGGAAAAAGATATTAAGGGCATTCAGGTAGGAAAGGAAGAAATCAAGCTCTCACTATTCGCAGATGATATGATACTCTACTTAGAGAACCCAATAACTTCCACCAAAAAACTCTTAGAAACAATAGACTCGTATAGTAAAGTTGCAGGTTATAAAATCAATACCCAAAAGTCCATGGCTTTCCTATACGCAAACAGTGAGAGAGAAGAAAGCAACAAGAAAAAAACAATCCCATTCACAATTTTGCCCCAGAAAATCAAGTACCTAGGAATCAGCTTAACTAAGGAAGTAAAGGACCTGTATAAAGAAAACTACAAAACGCTACTTCAGGAAATAAAAGAGGACATGAGGAAATGGAAAGATATCCCCTGCTCATGGGTCGGGAGACTTAACATTGTCAAAATGGCAATACTACCGAAAGCATTGTATAAATTCAATGCAATCCCTATAAGGATACCCATGACATTCTTCAAAGAAATGGAGCAAACACTCTTGAAATTTATATGGAACAATAAGCCCCCACGAATAGCTAAAGCAATTCTTGGGAAAAAGAAAATGGGAGGAATCAACCTCCCGAACTTCAAACTGTACTACAAAGCAGTAATAATTAAAACAGCATGGTACTGGAACAAAGGCAGAACTGCAGACCAATGGAACAGGGTTGAATACACTGACATCTCTCCTCAATCATATGCTCATCTAATCTTTGATAAAGGTGCAAGTAATGTGAAGTGGAGTAAGGAAAGCCTCTTTAATAAATTGTGTTGGCATCACTGGACGGCTACATGCAAAAAAATAGGCTCAGAACTCTGCCTAACACCATGTACAAAAGTAAGATCAAAATGGATTAAAGACCTCAACATCAGACCAGAAACCATAAGGTACATTGAAGATAAAGTTGGCAAAACCCTCCATGACATTGAAGCTAATGGTATCTTCAAAGATGCCACGCCACTGGCCGAGCAAGTGAAAACAGAGATAGATAAATGGGACTATCTTAAACTAAGAAGCTTCTGCACCTCCAAAGAAACAGTGACCAAAATACAAAGACAGTCTACAGAATGGGAAAGGATATTCACCGAATACACATCTGACAAGGGGTTGATATCCAGGATATACAAAATACTGGTTAAGCTCCACAAGAAGAAAACATCCAACCCCATCCAAAAATGGGGCAATGAAATGAACAGAAACTTTCTCAAAGAAGAAATTCGAATGGCAAAAAAGCACATGAGAAAATGCTCTACATCATTAATCATCAGGGAGATGCAGATCAAAACCACAATGAGATACCATCTCACACCTCAGAGACTGGCCCAAATTCAAAAGAACAAAAGCAACCGATGCTGGCGTGGATGTGGCGAGAAAGGGACACTCCTTCACTGTTGGTGGGAATGTCCACTGGTTCAGCCCTTCTGGAAAACAGTATGGACGATTCTCAAAAAATTAGAAATTGAGCTCCCATTTGACCCAGCAATACCACTCCTGGGAATATATCCCAGAGAGGCAAAAATGTATAGTCGAAGTGACATCTGCACTTGGTTGTTCATTGCAGCCCTCTTTACAATAGCCAGAAACTGGAAGAAACCTGAATGCCCAAGAACAGATGACTGGTTAAAGAAACTTTGGTACATCTACACAATGGAGTACTATGTAGCTCTTAGAAAAGATGAAGTCATGAAATTTACATACAAGTGGCACAATATGGAAAGTATCATGCTAAGCGAAATGAGTCAGAAAGAGAGGGATAGACATAGAAAGATTGCATTCATCTGGGGGATATAAAGTAACAAAGTATGAGATTAATACCCAAGAATAGCTGAGATCAGCACCAGGAGGATTACTCCATAACTTAGAGGCCAGCCGGGTATCGTAGAGGAAAGGGCTATTCAGATAGAGAAGGGAGCACCAAATAAAGGATGTTTGGAGGATCCTCCCAGGAGGGGAGATGCATGTCGAAAGTAGACTATGGACTGAACATGTTTGCCACTCAATGCCTCTTTTGCAGACCACAACACCCAAAAGGAGAGAGAGAACACAGGGGATTGCCCTGCCACAGAGACGGGGGGATGGGGGGATTGGGGTGGGAGGGATATTATCCATGGTGGTGGAAAATGGGCACTGGTGGAGGGATGGGTATCTGATCATTGTATAATTGAAACCAAAGCACAAAAAATTGTAAATCTACAACTTTAAAAAAAATAAAATAAAATAAAGGGGGAAAAAATAAATAAATAAATGGAACTTGACATGATAAGGCCATGTGAAATAAGAAAATGAATCAATTATTTTATTTCATTCATATGCATAATATGAATAAGCTAAACCAACTGGTAAGGGACTGAATGAATAACACTAGACTCAGTGAATATTATAGCCATTTTAAGTGAAAAAAGACACAGTGGGAGATGGTGGTGGGGTGGTGCAGTGACTTTGGTAGCAGGCATGATAAACTTCCAGTTTATCAATATAAATGGTTGTTTCCTCTTTATTTTTGCTGCATTTACTATCTATTGAAACATGGTTTATGTTTTCCAACATCTAATTTCTCTAATAACTTCTATGTGGAATGTGTCTAGTTTTCTTATCCTCTGCCAATAAAAATTTTCACATGTTTCAAGGCTTGCTCTCTAATGATTTGTGTAATTATCCAGGTTTTCCTTTCTACTGAAGATTTTCATGGCTAAGACTTACCTTTGAAATGAACATTCTTATTCTAAGTCAGTTTTACCATAACTAACATTGGTTATATTTTAGGTATATATAACTTATCTACTACGTTATGAACAACTTTAGGGGAGACAAGTTGTTTTATATGCTCAATGTGAATTAACAGAACAACAGCACATTTTACAGCCAGATAAATTTGGTTCTGAATTTAAGCACAATCCTCATTCTATGTACAGCAATATTTGAGCAGATTACTTAACATACGGGCTGGAGTGATATCACAGCAGGTAGGGCATTAGCCTAGTTCATGGCTGACCCGGGTTCTATTCCTCTGTCCCTCTAGGAGAGTCTGGCAAGCTACCGAGTGTGTCCCACCTGTGCAGCAGAGCCTGGCAAGCTGTCAATGTCACTGTCCTCCCATTGTTCATCAATTTGCTTGAGCGGGCCCAGTAATGTCTCTATATTGAGACTTGTTGCTTCTGTGTTTGGTGTGTTGAATAGGTCGTGGGTAGCTTGCCAAGCTTTGCTGTGTGGGCGATATACCCTCAGTAGCTTGTGGGCTCTCCAAGAAGGGCAGAGGAATTGAACCTGGCTCGACCGGGCTAGCTGCGTGCAAGGAAAACATCAGCTCAAGGGTGAAATGCCCCCCTATGTTTTTTTTCTCCTTTCCTTTGTCCAATAACCATTTAAACATTCATCTTAATTCTACTTCTTAACATTAATAATTTTGTATGGACATAGTAAGAGGTAAATTAAGTTTGTAGGGTGGCTCTCCTGGGAACATCTTGCTATAGATCCCAGACTGCAGTGCTCAGGCAGATTAGTCTTTCCTAACACAAGCAGGTTCCTAATCTAAATTGTTACATTTTGGATTATGACAGAATTTGTCCATGATGATGCTCTTAATTATAGTTAAGTATTATGGTGCTTGGCCTAGCCCATTTTGATGCCAGGGTAGCTCACAGCTTTCCCTAGGTCCATCCAGTCCCTTGTTGGGACCCTGATTTTGGGGTGCTAGGAACTAAGGGCAATTGAGGCTCAAGTTGAGAGAGCAAATGCTCAGAAGTAAATATTATTGAGAAATAATTAACTTCCCAAGTTACAAAATCATAGCATGAACTGTCTTCCTCTGTCTATACAAAAAGGACATTGCTCTGAATTAACTAAGAACATAAGAAGAAGAGAAAGTCAATGTTTACAGGTTAACGGAGTCTAATTAGGAGATAAAGGTGATTGACCAATTGGGGAAATAGAGCCCAAAGAAAGGGGTACAGATAAACACAGAGGAATGGGAGTGCCTCGGGAGCACTGTGATGGGAGATACCCAATAAACTTTAGCTCACTGTGGTAAGGCAGAAAGGACAAACCAATGTTATCCTGTTTATAGGAATTTACTAACACTTTATTGAATGAGCTAAATATTTTCATACTTGTATATTATCTTATTTTAAGTACTTTAGTGAAATATTGAAGTTTATTATAACAGAAAGTCAAAGTAATAATATATTTCTTATTGATATATTTTATTTTATAGTATAAATACAATAAATAGAACATTAAATATAACATTATAGTTTCAGTTTTATAAAAATCTTGGACTTAATTATCTCCTTTACTTTTTTATATCTTATTATGACATCTTATTATCTCATCCTACTTTGGACAAATTGGCAGGCTACCGAATGTGACCTGCCCACATGGAAGAGTCTGGCAAACTCCCCGTGGCGTACCCAATATGCCAAATACCAGTAACAATGATGGGTCTCATTCTCCTAAAGAGCCTTGAATATAGCACTTTCCTAAAAATCTCAGGGCTAGGATGAAGAAGACATTACTGGGGCCTGCTCGAGGCAATCGACGAATAACTTTTTTAAATCCAGAAATACTATTGCTTTTATTTCATAGGGAACATACATAAACATGTATCTGATAAATTTACTTTATAATCAATTTTTTCTAAGTTAATAAAATATATAATATATATTCTCATTGACTTTATTTAAAATTTCAGTTAGCATTCTAAATTTTAATTATTTACACAAAATAAATTTTAGGTATTATGTTTTTGTTTGTTTTCTTTAGTTTCTGTTTGGGGGCCACACCCAGTGGCATTCAAGACTTATTCCTAGCTCTACACTCAGGGATTAGTCCTGGTGTGTCATGTCTCAGGTTTTTTTTTTTAATGACACCAACCAAATAGCCATTTACAAGTTAACTCTGTATTTCAATAAATTTAAAAAGTAAAGTTAACCATATATATATTTTTTCTTTTAATTTTATTTATGTATATTTTTGATAGAAAACATAATAGATATCAACAGGTTCATGCATGAAGCTCAATACACAGTTGAGAAAAATATACACATAAAAGTAAAATTAGCCTATTTATAATCTATTAAAAATTTTCTTCTAACCTTAGGTCCCATAGATAAAAAGTATAACTAAAGACTGTAGCTATTGAAAGCCCTCAAGAAGAGATAAACATTACATTTCTCTATTTACTCATATTTTTAATCTTTCCCCTATATTTCTTCATATTGGTTCCTTCAAAACTTTGATCAAAAGTTATCTGCATTTTTTGCCTAGAACTTTGAATTACTTCAAAACTTTTCCTGGACTTTCTCTTTGTGTGGAAAAAATACTACTTTTAATTTAACCACATGGTGTAGTTTTCTTGGGATAATCTTGCCTTATACCTTTGTCCAACCAAGAGTTTACAGGATGTGGAACTCGGGTCCATGATCATTGATTGGCAGGGACTAATCTGACTTTATGCTCATGAGTGACTTCTGGAAATGATTAGGGAGCTATATGTGATGACATGAAATTCAAACAGAATAAGATGGATTCAAGACAAGAATTTAAACCCCTTTGCTATATCTCTGACCACACCTGTTCACATTATTAATGGCATGCTCTTCTAACTCACATATATTTTATATTCAGACTTTCTATTTTAATTGCATCCACACATACACACACTTACACACATACACAAATAGATGCACAAGAACACAAGATGTACTCAAACAAATAATTAGATAAGAAAAAGAAATGTACCTGGGAGAGGCTCTGGGTCAGATGTCAAAAACCAATATCATAGGACTCAAATGTGGTATTAACAAAACAGGTTCCTAATAGAATGTTCGAAGGTAGATTTTATCCAATGATTCTTCAAATTCCAGATGCTGTCAGCACCCAGAACTATATGCAAATTCCTGTAAGCTCTATTTTCTGTATAATAACCGAAACTCTTGGCCCATGGCATTCTTATTTTCTTTTTCAAAAAAACTCTTAGCATTATAGTGGGGCCTTTCAGTTTACTCAGTTAATTCTTCCATCTGAACATGTACCCACGTTTGTTAATGTAGCTTATAGAGATTCAGATGTGGATGTCTTTCAGAACCACACTTTACTCTTCCATAGTCCACTTCATAACATCTAAACTTTGTATCTCAAATACCTGCAAAATGTGTTCAGGCCATTCCATATCATTAAGTCCTTAACCATCAGAGCATCAGTTTAAATTGAAATTCTTTTCATAAGTAAAATTATCTCTATAATATATATTATATATAATTTATCTCTCTTATCACATTACCTAAATTATTTGATGCAAGTTTAATAAGACTCTGAATATGATCTATCCTGGGAAAACAAAACCTCTCTCTGTGGATCTTCTAAAATGCAATGGAGAAACAGTCACAGAAAAGTAGTCACAGACTTTTTTGTTACAAAAGAGAGACAATGGAACATGGAAGAAGTAACAATTATAAGCAGTTTTAAAATCCAACTGTGAAAACACCACTAGGATTCATAGCCTGGGAATGATGCTCTGTGATTCATGACTGCCCTATAGGCTGTCCTCTGCCTTTGGGAGAATTCTTCCAATTTTGCCAGCTTTCTCCTGTCTTCACAACTATTGGCATCCTTAACCCTTTTCCCATCTCATTTTCTCTATGAGACTGTCCAAAATGGTAGTACTGTAGCTGTAAAATTCTTAAGACATGCAGTTCAAGTCACTAGACAAAAAAAAAAAAGAGTATTCACATATCTTTTGTGGATAATCTGATTTCTTTTACTGGTTTCCGTTAAGTTTTCCCCAGAACTTACACCCACCTTACCTCTTCAAAAGCTTTTGTTGTTGTTTTACAGAATACTCTGACCATTTGATTCACTCAAACGCTGGTCAGATACCTGTGAAAAGTGATTTTTTAAAAACCTGGTCTGTTAAACCAATATGCATATAGTTCTGATTGAATTAGTCAATTCCTAAGCAAATGTAATTCTAGATATTTTACCCATTATTTTAAGTAGTCAAAATGGTTAGAGGAGTTGAGAATTCACACAGTTCTCAAACAACTTTAAATATGCTTTTCTTGATTCTGTGGTTAAGAATTTGCTTTAAAATTTTAGTTGCATTTCAGAGTTCCAACAGGGTTAGAACTTTTACTTGGTTTTTGATGTTTTGTGAAAGGATGCCCTTTGGGAGCTACCTGCAGAGTAATTTCTCTGATGACCTTCTCTCTAAATTGTTTTCAAAGCATTCATATACAAAAAAATAATCTCCTCAAGAGAAAGTGGTTTTGGTCTCAATGTAAGCAGTGCATATGTATGTGTATGTCTTATGATTTTATAAATATAAATATGGGTATGTTGAAAAGTTATAATTTTTTTGAAATGCTGTCTCTCAAAAGCAGAAGCCACTACATTCAAATCAACCAAATTCCCCATAATGATTTTAATGCTGACTTCATCTGTTTATTTTCATAGCAGAAGCAGTTTGCTTTATGTGAGAACAGATGTATATGTGATTATTTGCACTAAAATACCAAACATTAGGGTAAAGCAGCGATTTACAATTGCTGGCTGAGACTTCTCTTAAGTACACAATTAGTGAACAATGAAGTCTCATTAACTCTTATATCTTTACAGTCAAGAAAACAAACAATTAAAACTGGTGGTGTGAAAATGTGTGCAGATAAACTTACATACATATAAACACATCACACTATTTTGAATTTCCTAAAACTGGAAAGCATCTGCTACCTTATTAGAGACTCTCCTGTAGAAGAAATTTTTACTCAGAAGTTGGTCTTGTGATGGTATTTCTTAACTTTTTAACATTTGCTTCACTTACTTACTGATTTGAATAAAATACTAATTTTCACTCTTCCATAAAAAAATGTGTCATTAGGAGAAAATTACCTTCGTTCACAAATTGGTAAACCTTTGCCAGAATAATATTAGTTTGTATTTAGTCATTATTGCCTTGAGGATAGCTTTGTTGATAATGGCACAGAGATTCATCAAAAGTTCCTCCAAATAAGATGACTTGTTCCATAGCTCTTTCCATTTTGTGGGAGTAGACGGAACTCATGTTTATAGTATCCTTCATCAAATTGCTGCTTAAGTTTTACTTATATACCCCATAAACAAAAAGAGTTCTTTCAATATTTTGCAACAATCCTATTATATCCTTTTCTTCATCAATCTCACGCTCCTCTAGAACACTTGATTGCTTCTTCTCATTCTAACCTTTTTCCCCTCTCGCTATATTTACTTTTGGGTAGTAACATCCCTTTCTCTACAAAATTACCTTGAACTATCATAAGATAAACAAAAAGTACCTTTTGCACTTGCAAAATTATTTTTATATATGTAAGATATTTACCTTAAAAAGGCAAGGAAATGTTAATGATATAAGTAATTATTTTAGCTATTCAACATAATATGATATATGTATATGTTGTGAAATCATCACCACATCTTTTTAGTTATTAGCCTTCACCAGATATTATTGCATTTTTCTTCTTGTGATGCAAAAATTTTAGATATACTAGCTTAGTTTAGTTAAAACGATCCTTCAACTCTAAATTCAAATGCACAATTAACTTTTCAACATTTCCATTTAAGGGGAATAGGGTATATCCATACAATATTAAAGTATTTTTGTGATTAGTAAAATATTTGGCATATGTATTAGAGTAAAATTCTTGTATGTGTATATTTACTTTAGTAAATACATCTAGACATTTTTCCAATGGTGTTTCAATTGGTAATCTCATTAACAATTTATAGGTATAATCTGCAATGTAATGTGCTATCAACTAAATTTACTATTTTGCTTTCCACAAGTCAGTTCTTTCTAAAGTCATTTGACATTTAAATAAGTAACAGTTTATTTTTTCTGTGTGATCATGTAAAAATATAAGCTTGACAATATATTTAACTATTATTTTTCTCCCTAATGCTTTTCTAACACACCAGCAATTCTCAAATCCTCTCTATAAATTATTTTATCTTAATATTTAGCACTGTAGCACTGTCCTCCTATTGTTCATCGATTTGCCCAAGTGGTCACCAGTAATGTCTCCATTGTGAAAATTGTTGTTATGTCACAGGAAACTTGCCAGGCTCTGTTGTGTGGGCTGGATACTCTTGGTAGCTTCCTGGGCTTTCAGAGGGATGGAGGAATCAAACCCAGGTCGGCTGCGTACCAGGCAAACACCCTACCCGCTGTGCTATCACTCCAGCCTATATCTTTTTTTTTTCCTTTTTGGGTCACACCCGGTGATACACAGGGGTCACTCTTGACTCTGCACTCAGGAATTACCCACTGGCAGTGCTCAGGGGACCATATGGGATGCTGGGTATCGAAGCACATGCTAGGCAAAAACCCGACCTGCTGTGCTATGGTTCCAGCCCCTCCAGCCCATATCTTAATATGTACACATATAAATAGTAAATATTTGTATATCCATCACTTGTATCACTTGTCACTTGTCATCCCATTGATCTTTGATATGACTGAGTGGGCACAAATAACATCAACATTTATCCCTGTCATGTGCTAGTGATCTAATGGCATCTGCTCACTCCAGGAACATGAAGAGCCTCAAACCATTTGTTTAGGGTTTTGACGAAGAGGTATGCCCATTTTGTAGGTGGGCGGCCATGCGTTCTTTTGACATCCCATGGAATCCAGTCAGTAACAGCTCTAGTCCAGCGATTGCCTCTAAATCTCATTCTGTGTCTGGCCGATCTGATTTCGACTCCTTGGCAAAGAAGACAGCATCCCTGATTCTTATTCATCGATGGAGGTCAGGACTCCAGGTTCCTTTTCTTACTTGAGTGAAATGTGATATTCCAAGCATAGCTCTTTCAATTCCCTTTGGGAGACCCAAATAGCGTTCTCATTCTGTTTTTATAGGGTGCAGGTCTCTGAGGCATATGTCAGTGCAGGAAGAATGGAGGAGTAGAAAAGATATTCCCAGAGCCAGAGGTTCTTCATTCTCTTAACAACTTTTTTGATGCTCTTGAAGGCATTCCACACTGCTCTCTTCCTCCTGGCAGTTCTGGCGCCAAGTTTTTCCTCATGTTGATTTCTTGACCCAGGTACTAGCTGCTGCATTCAGACAGGTTCATTTCTTTGAGAGAAAATGGAATGGAACTAGTTCATTTTTCAAGAACATTGTCTTGGTGAGATTCAGCTTCAGTCCAACATTTCCACACTCATGGTCGAAGTCGGTCAGCATTTGTGCCACTTCACTAATGTTTGGTGTTATTAGAACGAAGTCATCAGCAAAGCGTAGGTGGTGTAGTTGCCGATCGTCTATCTTCACTCTCATTCCTTCCCATTTCAATCGTTGCATGATGTTTTCAAGTGTGGGTCTGAAGAGTTTGGGTGAAATGGTAACACCCTACTGAACCTCTCTTTTTATGTCGATGATCATTTCCTCGTAGAATGGTGAGATCGTGGTAGTGAATCCATAGTACAGCTTACAGAGGATCCTGATGTACTGAGTTTGTAAGCCCTGTTGGGCTAGGGGTTCGATGACCACTTCAGTCTCAACAGAATCAAAGGCCTTATTTAAATCAATGAACGTTAGACAGAGCGGCTTCTTGAGCTCTCTCATTCATTCATATTGTATACCCATAATAACAAAATATCTGTATAAATAAATGTTACATAAAATAGTCATATAACAGTCATTTACAAATGATATATAATATATGTATGCATGTACATATTGTGCAATACATATTTAATATAATAATTGCTTTATACATGCATTTTATTGTAACTACTTGTTCTCATTAGTCATTACTTTGTGCTTGTTTTTTAATTGTCTTTATATTAATCTCTGTCTCAGTCATTTCTCCACTAACAAGTCAGAATAATTATTACAAAACAGAAACCAAATCCCATCTCAGTGATGCTTCTTCACATTAAAAAGAAAATTCCTTGGGTATATGCACCTAATGAGAGACCAGAAAAGTACTTAAAACAACTACTCATAGATTTGGAAAAAGACATCAATAGCAACACAATACTAGTAGGAGATTTCAACACCGCTTTGTCACCTCTGGATAGATCAACCAGACTCAAGCTTAGCAAGGACATACTTCATCTGAGGGAAACAATGGAAGAAAGGGACTTAGGAGATATATACAGGACACTTCATCCTCAAAAAGCTGAATACACATTCTTCTCAAGCGTACATGGAACATTCTCCAAGATAGACCACATGCTGAGCCACAAAACATGCCTCCATAAAATTAAGAAGATAGAGATCGTATCAACAATCTTCTCAGACCATAATATGCTGAAATTAGAAGTAAATCACACACAAAAACAGAAAACTAAATCAAACACCTGGAAATTAAACAGTGCACTATTGAACAACGAGTGACTTAGAAAGGAAATCAAAGAAGAAATCAAAAGATTCCTAGAAACGAATGAAAATGAGAACACGAGTTACCAAAACTTATGGGACACAGCAAAAGCTGTGTTAAGAGGAAAGTTTATAGCTCTACAAGCATTCCTCAGGAAGGAGGAGTGAGCACACATAAATAACCTAACCTCACAGCTTAAGAGCTTGGAGAAGGACCAACAAAAGGATCACAACACGAACAGGAGAAAGAAAATAATAAAACTCAGAGCAGAGATTAATGAGATGGAAACCAAAAAACAATCCGAAAGATCAATGATTCCAAGAGCTGGTTCTTCGAGAAAATTAACAAGATCGATAAGCCTCTAGCAAAACTCACAAAGAAAGGGGGAGAGAAAACCCTAATAAACCGAATCAGAAATGAAAAGGGGGTCATTATAACAGAAAATACAGAAATTCAAAGAATACTCAGGAAGTACTTTGAGAAGATTTATGCCACAGAACATCAAAACCTCGAGAAAATGGATAAATTCCTAGACTCCTACAGACTCCCAAGGCTGAACCAAGAAGACCTGGAATACCTGAACAGACCTATGACCATCAAGGAAATTGAAATGGTAATAAAAAGTCTCGCCAAGCACAAAACTCCTGGCCCAGATGGATTCACTAGTGAATTCTTCAAATCTTTAAAGAGGACTTACTCCCAATCCTCTTTAAGGTTTTCCATGAAATTGAAATATCAAAAACACTTCCGAACAGTTTCTACGAAGCAAATATCACACTGATACCAAAAGCAGACAGAGATACCACAAAGAAAGAGAATTACAGACTGATATCCCTGATGAACACATATGCAAAGATCCTCAACAAACTACTAGCAAATAGAATCCAACTACTCATCAAAAAGATCATACACCATGACCAAGTAGGATTCATCCCAGGGATGCAAGGATGGTTTAATGTTCGGAAATCAAGCAACATAATCCATCATATCAAGAAAAGAAAAGATAAAAAGCATATGATCATATCAATAGAGGCAGAGAAAGCATTTGACAAGATCCAGCACCCTTTTATGACGAAAACCCTGGCCAAAATGGGTATAGAGGGGACTTTCCTCAACATAGTTAAAGCCATCTACCACAAGCCTACAGCAAGCATCATCCTCAATGGAGAAAAACTGAGAGCCTTCCCTCTAAGATCAGGGACGAGACAAGGATGCCCACTCTCTCCACTGCTGTTCCATATAGTACTGGAAGTACTTGCAATAGCGATTAGGCAAGAAAACGATATTAAGGGCCTTCAGGTAGGAAAGGAAGAAATCAAGGTCTATTCGCAGATGATATGATACTATACTTAGAGAACCCAATAACCTCCACCAAAAAACTCTTAGAAACAATAGACCTGTATAGTAAAGTTGCAGGCTATAAAATCAATACCCAAAAGTCCATGGCTTTCCTATACGCAAAGAGTGAGAGAGAAGAAAAGGTAAAAAAGGTAAAGGCCCTCCCGTTGATCGTCGATTTGCTCGAGCGGGCCCAGTAACGTCTCCATTGGAGACTTTGTTGTTACTGTGTTTGGCATATAGAATACTCTCGGTAGCTTTCCGGGCTCTCCGAGAGGAGCGGAGGAATCGAACTCGGGTCGGCCATGTTGGCCGCTTGTAAGGCGAACGCCCTACCGCTGTGCTATTGCTCCAGCCCAAGAGAGAAGAGAAGAAAGCTATATGAAAAAAACAATCCCGTTCACAATTGTTCCCCAGAAAATCAAGTACCTAGGAATCAGCTTAACTAAGGAATAAAGGACCTGTACAAAGAAAACTACAAAACACTACTTCAGAAAATAAAAGAGGACATGAGGAAATGGAAAGATATCCCCTGCTCATGTGTCGGGAGACTCAACATTGTCAAAATGGCAATACTACCGAAAGCATTGTATAAATTCAATGCAATCCCTATAAGGATACCCATGACATTCTTCAAAGAAATGGAGCAAACACTCCTGAAATTTTTATGGAACAATAAGCCCCCACGAATAGCTAAAGCAATTCTTGGGAAAAAGAAAATGGGAGAAATCAAACTCCCTAACTTCAAACTCTACTATAAAGCAGTAATCATTAAAACAACATGGTACTGGAACAAAGGCAGAACTGCAGACCAATGGAACAGGGTAGAATACACTGACATCTCCCCTCAATCATATGATCATCTAATCTTTGATAAAGGTGTAAGAAATGTGAAGTGGAGTAAGGAAAGCCTCTTCAACAAATTGTGCTGCATCACTGGATGGCTACTGCAAAAAAATGGGCTCAGAACTCTGCCTAACACCATGTACAAAGGTAAGATCAAAATGAATTAAAGACCTCAACATCAGAACGGAAACCATAAGGTACATTGAAGATAAAGTTGGCAAAACTCTCCATGACATTGAAGCTAATGGTATCTTCAAAGATGTCACGCCACTGTCTGAGCAAGTGAAAACAGAGATAGATAAATGGGACTATCTTAAACTAAGAAGCTTCTGCACCTCCAAAGAAACAGTGACCAAAATACAAAGACAGTCTACAGAATGGGAAAGGATATTCGCCGAATACACATCTGAGAAGGGGTTGATATCCAGGATATACAAAACACTGGTTGAACTCCACAAGAAGTAAACATCCAACCCCATCCAAAAATGGGGCAATCAAATGAACAGAAACTTTCTCAAAGAGAGAGACTGGCCCACATCCACAAGAACAAAAGCAACCGGTGCTGGCGCGATTGTGGCGAGAAAGGGACACTCCTTCACTGTTGCTGGGAATGTCGACTGGTTCAGCCCTTCTGGAAAACAGTATGGACGATTCTCAAAAAATTAGAAATTGATCTCCCATTTTACCCAGCATTACCACTCCTGGGAATATATCCCAGAGAGGCAAAAATGTATAGTCGAAGTGACATCTGCACTTGTTTGTTCATTGCAGCACTCTTTACAATAGCCAGAAACTGAAAGAAACCTGAATGCCCAAGAACAGATGACAGGTTAAAGAAACTTTAGTACATCTACACAATGGGGTACTATGTAGCTGTTAGAAAAGATGAAGTCATGAAATTTACATACCAGTGGTACAACATGGAAAGTATCATGCTAAGCGAAATGAGTCAGAAAAGGAGGTATAGACATAGAAAGATTGCATTCATCTGGGGGACATAAAGTAACAAAATATGAGATTAATACCCAAGAATAGCTGAGATCAGCACCAGGAGGATTACTCCATAGCTTAGAGGCCAGTCTGGCTTTCTAGGGGAAAGGGCAGCTCAGATAGAGAAGGGAGCACAAAATAAAGGGTGTTTGGAGGATCCTCCCAGGAGGGGAGATGCATGTCGAAAGTAGACTATGGACTGAACATGTTTGCCATTCAATGACTCTTTTGCAGACCACAACACCCAAAAAAAGAGAGAGAACACAAGGGATTGCCCTGCCACAGAGGCATGGTGGGATGGGCGGGGTTGAGGGTGGGGGGGATATTATCCATGGTGGTGGAAAATGGGCACTGGTGGAGGGATGGGTATTTGATCATTGTATAATCGAAACCCAAGCACAAAAAATTGTAAGTCTACAACTGAACCTCATGGTGTTTCACTAATAATATTTAAAAAAATTTAAAAAAATAGTCATATAACAGTCATTTACAAATGATATATAATATACATATGCATGTACATATTGTGCAATACATATTGAATATAATAATTGCTTTATACATGCATTTTATTGTAACTACTTCTTCTCATTAGTCATTACTTTGTGCTTGTTTTTTAATTGTCTTTATATTAATCTCTGTCTCAGTCATTTCTCCACTTACAAGTCAGAATAATTATTACAAAACAGAAACCAAATCCGATCTCAGTGATGCTTCTTCCAATTAAAAATAAAATTCCTTGGGTAAAGCACCAGATTGTGCTGTTTATTATTATCTTGCCCTTGTAATCTATTTTGTCTAACTTTCTTTATGCCTTCTTTTCTTAGTTATACTTGCCTCCTGGCACCATCCCAAGACCCTGTTATTTTAGGATTGCTTATTTCTATCCAGATATTTCCCCCCAGGTAGCAAAGATTATTCTCAAATGTCACCTCATTAAAAAGTAAATATTAACTCTGTACCCAGCTTGTCCCTATATTTTCTTTATCATTTTCCCTCCTGTGGCCTCTGAAAGTTTCCTAAGTGTTGTAAACTCCTAAAGTGATAAGAGCACTTTTTATTCTAGGAAAGTTTTGTATTCCAATATTTGACCTTTGACTTCCTTTATTTCTGACACAGGAATTTCAAAACGTTATAAACTCTTGTGAGGAATGGGTAAGTAGTATACTGTTTGGGGCAAATGTCTATTTTAAACACTACCACATCCTACTTCCTACACCACATGGTTCTCTAAGAACCACTGAGTACATCCCTGGAGACTTCCAGCACTGCATTCCCTAAGCAGCCTCAGATCTACACAACCTCTGGACCTACCATTGGGTGCTGCCTGAATGACCAAGAAATGCCAGTTGAACCACTGATCTCCTGAGTACCACTCAGAAACATACCCACACCACCCACTGTCCAGGAAAAAAACCCTACAATTTCAAATAAAATCACCAGAGACATTTTTGTTCTTTTGCTATAGTGATGAGTAGGGCACTGGAAGGAGGCTGATTATCAGAAAAAACAGCTCATACTTATAAGTTTTGGATATTTAGTTCCAATACACTCACTCCAGAGAGGAAAACAGGAGAAGGGTTGGAGATAGAAGTTTTCACTGATCATGCCTATATGAATAAAGCACCATTAAAAAATTAAAACAGTAAGAGTAAGGTTTTTCGAGACATTCTAGGTTGGTGAGCATATTCCTACTCTAAGGCTGATGCCTTACTCTCTCCCGTACTAGAGCAAAGTCAAATCTTACCCCAGGTAGGGCTAGAGCAATAGCGCAGCAGGTAGGGCGCTTGCCTTGCACATGGCCAACCCGGGTTCAATTCCTCCGCCCCTCTTGGAGAGCCCGGCGAGCTACCAAGAGTATCTCCCCCACGTGGCAAAGCCTGGCAAGCTACACGTGATGAATGCCAGAAACAGTAACAAGTCTCACAATTTGTTGTGAGACGTTACTGGTGCCTGCTCGAGCAAATCTATGAACGGGAAGACATTGCTACCCTAGGTGACCCTTCATCTTTTTATTATAATCTTTATCCTATCCTTTTCATTTACTGTGAAATGTAACTATTTTCCTAAGAGCTGTGAATTATTTTAACAAACAACCAATCTACAGGGAAGGAGAACATGTGATCTATAACTGTCAGTTTGACAGAAGTTTCCAGTAACCTGATATCCTAGTATGTATACTTGGCACCAGAATGGAGGGACTGTCTTGTGTGAGCCCTGAATCAGTCGGAGTGTCATTTTACCTCTGAATAGGTAATATCACAACAGAGCTCAATTGTAGGATATAGAGCTAGTGTCAGAGAATTGCTTGATATAAAAGAGACTGTAATTTTTTTTGTAAATACAACCCAGTAAGATGTGACAATATTAAATATCATTCTGGACTCAGGTTTCAATGAGATATTTAGCACAGATCCTGAGCACTGAATGTAAGAAAAACAAACAAACCAATAAAAAACCCAAGAGTAGTAAGTGGGACTGCCATGGGGATTAGATTTTTCAAAAAACAGAAGTCATCCGCTACATCCTTACACACCCCATGCCCCACATATACCTTTATACTTCTGCAGGCAGTGTTATGTCAGGAAAGAGTGTGATATAATTCATAGTGGGCATTAGGCACGCACAAATGACACATACTCAACCTTGCATCTATCAATTCTGCATATTTACTTTGAACAAATTACATCTTAGCAGCCTAAAATTCCTCATCTGTAGACTAAGGATAATAATTTTACTCTATGCTAGCATTCAATGGGTAATATATTAAACTCTACCTGAATGGTTTATAGTAAATAAATACTATTTTTCTTCTTTTCTTTTACAAATATTAGAAATAAGCCTTGTGAAATGTTTCTACTACTTGTGTTTGTGTGATTGTTTTATAGACAGAGAATATGAGAGAGACAAAGGTCGTTATTAGTATATCAAGAAATACTGTAGGAAGTGGATAAAGTTTAGTATGTTAGTTTTTCCCCCCTTATCTCTCCTAACATTTTATGGAATAACGAGGGACATGGGTGTTATAATGAGTTTCCTATTGAAGTTAATCTGAACTCTGAAGATGGAATCTCAACATTTCATCTAAATAGTTGGATGTAAATGGACAGATCTGAATGTTATCAACAAACTGCAACACAATTTCAAAACATGCAAAAATCTACTGATCTATCAGGTACATTTGCAAATGCACTTTTACTTAACACTTTTTCAAATCACAGGTAATTTAAAGAAAAATATGTAGCTAAGTATTTTGAGTTCATTTACACTTATGTTACCAAAATTTCACTTTGAAAGAGCACTTTAAGCCATTTTGAGTTTTCCCAATATGTTTGAAAATCTTTTTAAAATTAAATATGCTTTATATTTACAGCATAGATTGAAGTTCATTAACAAAAATGTATGTTCCCCAGACACTTAATTTTTTAAATACATTTGCAATAATTTCTTGTCAGTATTATCTGAGGTAAATTTAACCCCTCTGCGAAATTATAGACACACTTCTCCCCAGCATTCAGACCCATACATTTCCATTTTCTTTATTTCCCAATACCCAGAAAGAAGGTCTGAATATCTAGATATAAATATTCAGAATATTTAAAGGTAAAGGTAAAGGCCCTCCCGTTGATCAACGATTTGCTCGAGCGGGCCCAGTAACGTCTCCATTGGAGACTTTGTTGTTACTGTGTTTGGCATATCGAATACGTCACGGGGAGCTTGCCAGGCTCTGCCATGCGGGCAAGATACTCTCGGTAGCTTGCCGAGCTCTCTGAGAGGGGCAGAGGAATCGAACTCGGGTCGGCCATGTGGCTGCGTGCAAGGCAAACGCTCTACCGCTGTGCTATCGCTTAGAATAATAGATAATTGAAAAGACATATTTCCAAGGAAGAGTTTAAATGTGAAAAATTATTAATACAACACCAAATAAGTGCCTAAAAATCAAATAGTATGCTCCTATGCCCTTAATATTCAGATGCTTTTTCCACCTTTGTGTTTCCATATGCCCCTACCAAATGCTGAAATTCTGACTGAACTCTTGGTATCAGAGGCCAGAAGTTTATCTTGGCCAAGAATTAAATGGTACAGTGACTACATTCATTGGTTCTCTACATTCCAACTTCTGTTGTTACTAGATTTTTGGGGGGAGTGGGAGGATGGGATGGGGTTGGGACACATCTGGAGATGCTCAGGGATTACTCCTGGCTCTGCACTCAGGATTCACTCCCGACATAGGTTGGTGGACTCTATGTGCTATCAGGAATGGAACCTAGGTAAACTGCATATTAGGCAGTACCTTACCCACTGACCTATCTTTCTGGCCCAAATTCCTTGATATTAATCACTTCACTTAATCACTTAACTTCCCATTAGTCGTCGATTTGCTCGAGCGGGCACCAGTAACGTCTCCATTTGTCCCTGCCGCGTGCTAGTGTAGCCCAATGGCATCTGTTCGCTCCGGGAACATGAAGAGCCTCAAACCGATCGTTCATGATCTTGACGAAGAAGTCTGACCATCTGGTAGGTGAGCGGCCACATGGTCTTTTGACATCCCGTGGAATCCAGTCAGTAACAGCTCTAGTCCAGCCGTCGTCTTTAAATCTCATTATGTGACCAGCCCATCTGATTTTCGACATCTTGGCAAATGAGACAGCGTCCCTGATTCTTGATCGTCGACGGATGTGAGAACTCCGGATTCTTTCTCTCATTTGAGTGAAACGTGATATTCCAAGCATAGCTCTTTCTATTCTTCTTTGGGAGACCTGAATAGTGTTCTCATCTTGTTTGCGTAGGGCCCAGGTCTCTGAGGCATATGTTAATGCAGGAAGAACAGTGAAATCAACGAGATGTGCCCAGAGCCGGAGGTTCTTCGTCCTCTTAGCTATTTCTTCGACATTCTCAAGACGTTCCAAGCCGCTCTCTTCCTCCTGCACAGCTCGGGTGCCAGGTCATTTGTCATGTTGACCTCTCGACCTAGGTACACATAGCTATTGCATTCGGAGATGGTCGTTCTGTTGAGAGCGAATGGGGCGTCAGGAACGAGGCTGTTTCTCATAAATATCTCATAATATCTCCTTAATATTATGCTTTTAAAATAACTCATCCCTGTGGATAGCATAATATATATTACAGGAATAAATCTCTGTGATGGATTTTATCTATAAGGCATTTCTGTTTCATGGGTTCTCTTACCATACTAGTGATTAAGTGGGTTACTCTTAACGCACTGTTAAGTCATGAGTATGACTAGTTTTCATCATCTTTTCAATTCACTCCAAAGTTGTTCCTTGAAATATGTGCAATTTAATAAAAAGAATTTTTAAGAATGGTTTCCAGATAACTGTTGTGTCCCATCTGTCCACGAAATGTTGTTCCAAAATATTTCAAAACTAAAACTTCCAGAGACAGGACCAATGTCAAATACTTCTGGCTTTTGTTTCTGTTATGAATGAACATATATAATTTTATATGCAATACAAAAATATTTGACGTATTTTGGAAAGATGATGTTTCTTGAGGTCAGAATAGCTGTTCTCCTACCTGAAAAAGATTAATAAACTTTGTTAACTTGGAAGAAACAAATTAAAATTTCAGTAAGAATTACAATAGCTAATTTGACTATAATGTAAAGAGATTATCTCACATTATCTAGGTACAGTCAATATAATTCCCAAGAACTTTTAAGTATAGGAAATAGAGGAGGAATGATTGGTCTTAGAGTGATACTATACAGAGGAGGCGGGGGAAATGTCCAGTCATTGTGACCTCTGAAGATAGATAAAGTGACTAAGCTAAGCAGTGAGCATTTCCATAGAAATGAGTACCAAAAATAACAGAAGAAAATAGATGCTTTCCTAGAGCTTACAAAAAAGAATGCAGCATTGCTGAAAAAGTTGAATATTTAAGTGGAATCTCTGACAATTAATTTAGCGTGATCCCTGACTCTTATTTTATTGTCAGATCCTAGTTACGGCTTCTACTTCAGAATGCTTGCCTAGATCCAGTCTCCACATTTCAGAGTGATTTTCTCTTCTTTCCATCATTATCATGGGTGAAAATTTTTCTTTAAATTTTTTATTCTCTGTTAATTCCAAGAACCATCGTATCCTATTCTTTCCTCCCTCTCTGAAGTATGCTCAAAACTATTGCAAAAACTTTCCAATAGGATTGTGCTCATTCCATGAAAACAAATTGTTCTGCAACTCATAAGAGAAACAAACAAAATACAATAACAAAATCTGTGTCCTGCCAATACTCTTAAAATCAAATTTCATCAGTTTCACTTCTCTAATATAAAATGGTTTTCCTTGAAAATCTCACTAGAAGTTCTGTATTCTACCTGGGTTGAGTCCCAAAATCAGCTGAATTAACTTATATGGTCTTCACAAAATAGCGATCATGATGAAACGATACAAATAGTAAACATATATTCATCAGCGTTATTTTAAGTAAATAAACATACAGCATATGGAATAGTATTTCATTATTTAAACTCTTGCTGATTATTTTACCAAAACTCCCATTAGAAGTGCTGTTCAATTATTTATCTAGAGATGAAACACAAGAATAAGACCACGCGCATCCCTGCATGTGTCTTCCAATTATTTCTTTATACAAAATTGGAAAGAAAGAAACTCTCCTATCACAGATGGAAATGAAGAGGGTCTCCTCAGAGTCATGTTTCAAGACATAGTACAAGTAAGATATTTATCAAGACGTATTACATGTGAGGACAGAGAAAGAAAGCTGAAGGCTTACTCTGATGTAGCATAAACTGTTTGGAAACTCGTGTAGGAATTCTCTGTGAGTATTTTCCCAGATCTGTGTCCATCCATACAATATAATTTTCTCTTTTACATTTTTTCTTGCTTAGAAATATGTGTTCAAAACAAGAAATTCCAGTTTATTGACCCGGAGTGATAGCACAGCTGGTAGGGTGATTGCCTTGCATGCGGCCAACCTGTGTTTGATTCCTCCATCCCTATCCAAGAGCCAGACAAGCTACTGAGAGTATCCTGCTCACACAGCAGAGCCTGGCAAGCTCCCTGTGGAGTATTCAATATGCCAAAAACAGTAACAACAAGTCTCACAATGGAGACGTTACTGGTGCCCAATTGGGAAAATCGATGAACAATGGGAGGACAGTGCTACAACATAGTGCAATGGAAAGGATTGGGATAAATAATCAATAAAATCACAAAGGAATATTTTTAGAGAGAATACAGTAAATATCTTACAAGAAAAAGTTGGGAATATAATGATGAATCAGTTTATTTTATTTCATATTTAGTCGTGTAAAGTCTAGCTAAATCTCTTTCATCAATGTTGATGCAAAATTCTGAAGTAAAATATTACTAAATCTAATCCAGCATGTCGTGATCAATTACAGTGCCACATGGAATGCAATTTTCATCTGAAAAATACAAAATTTATTAATGTGACTCATAATGTTAATATATTAAAAAAGAAGAAAAAAACATAATCCAGGTCAGTGTTTCTCAACAAGGACTACTATTGCAGCTGAGCAAGTTATTGCTATGCATGACAGAAGTTTTGACATTTCTGATTTCTCTTCAGTAAATGCAAATAGCATTCTCTAGCTATTGAACCAATCTATACACTAAGTCTCCTCTTTCATAGCAACTTCAAATGCTTTCTGTGGGATAGGGATACTATCTCTGGATGAATATAAAATCTAGAGAGACACAAAAAAACTTTCTAAGATCTATATCTTCTTGTTTTCCCTTTTTTTCCCCTCCTAAAGTCTTAATAAGGCTGGAACAGTAGAGATTCTCTTTATAAAACTAACACAAATGTCGTTCTTACAGATAAAATGGTGAATTAGAATAAAAAACAAGGAAAGGAAACCTGAGACTATGGGAGAGAACAGTGGCCAATTGCTAGCCTTTTAAAAATGAAGCAGTAAATCTAATTCCCAGCGCATTCAACATGAATAAGTGAGACCCCAGTGGTAGACCATTGCCATTTAGGACCTCTGGTACTACAACAAAAGATGCAGTGCCCCTCAAGTGTTTAATTCAACCAGTGTGTTAGTACCACAGTTAAAGTGTAGAACACTAGCAGACACATGTCCAAGAGTCAAGTATGTGCAGGTCATAATGACCACAAAAAGAGGAGAATATATTAAACATGTTTTTTTAAAAAAAGTATAAAATGTCTGATCTTGCTACCATAGTATATCCAATTTGAAGTTCATGCCAATTTCAGTAATATAATAGGAAGAAAAGAATAAATAAATATTTTGCTTTATATATTCATATATATTTGAGACACCATGCCATATTTGAATTGTATATAATATGCAAATAAGATTAACTCTGATCATTATGCATAACATTATCTACCATCTGATAGTTTGTAAAGAGCAATAGACTATCAAAAGACAAGTGAATATGATCAGTATGATAGAGATATTTTTATATCTGCATCAAGTCATGTCTATTGTACTTACTCATGACACATGTTGATTCTTTTGTAGGATAGAATGAAACATGAGATATTGATCCTATGGTGAGATCCCAAGTGGCTGAGAAGCCACACTTAAAAGTATATTGACTACTTTCAGCAGGCATTTCCCATCCTGCGCAGATCTTCCCAGCACCCTTTATTTGGTGCTCCCTTCTATACCTGAGCTGCCTTTACCCCTATAGTGGGCAGCGGGCCTCTAAGCCATGGAGTGAACAACCTGGTATTTATCACAGCTGTTCTTGGGTGTTAGTATCCTATTTTGTTACTTTATGTTACCCAGATGAATGCAATCTTTCTATGTCTGTCTCTCTCTTTCTGACTCATTTAGCTTAGCATAATATTTTCCATGTAGTACCACTTGAATGTAAATTTTATGACTTCATTTTTTCTAACTGCTACGTAGTACTCCATTGTGTAGATGTACCAAAGTTTCTTTAACCAGTCATCTGTTCTCGGGCACTCAGGTTTTTCCCATGTTCTAGCTATTGTAAACAGTGCTGCAATGAACAAACAAGTGCAGATGTCACTTCGACTATACTTTTTGATTGCCACCCAATGTCTCTTCTGCAGACCATGGCACCCAAAGGGAGAGATAGAACAAAAGGGAGTACCCTGCCACAGAGGCAGGGTGGGATAGGGGATGGGGGGGTGGGAGGGGTACTGGGATTGATGGGGGTGGGGAATGGGCACTGGTGGTGAGATGGGTACTCGATCATTGTATAACTGAAACCCAAGCACAACAACTTGTAAGTCTACAACTGTACCTCCTGGTGTTTCACTAATAAAACAAAACAAAACAATAAAAAGGAATAAACTTAAATTTCCATCAAGAAATGGATTTTAAAAATTCATACAGTAAAATAATATATACTGCAGACAAAAAGTATGGTTTATTTTCATATATTGACAAAAATTGTGAAAAGATCATGTTACGTGAAAAAAGAATAAAGTCTAATATTAATGCAACTGGAAAATTGGAAATAAAGCTATTGATTGCTTATGAATATAAAAACTTGGTAAAACTATAAAAATGAACTTGAGAATGAACTATATCAGTGTTGCTAAGCCATTTTCTTACTATGGTTCCCTTTAAACTTTGTTTACATTCAGTGCCCAACCCCCTCCACACCTTCCCATTTTAGGCTGATACTATAACCTGTGTCTCCCTCTCCCCCATCCAATTTACAATGTTTTTACCTGTGGCTCCTTTAGAGATGTTCCATGACTGAAAAATGCTGCGTTATATTATCTTCAGTGTAAGGTAAAGGTAAAGGTAAAGGCCCTCCCGTTGATCGTCGATTTGCTCGAGCGGGCCCAGTAACGTCTCCATTGGAGACTCTGTTGTTACTGTGTCTGGCATATCGAATACTCTCGGTAGCTTGCCGGGCTCTCCGAGAGGGGCGGAGGAATCGAACTCGGGTCGGCCATGTTGGCCGCTTATAAGGCGAACGCCCTACCCGCTGTGAAAAGTTGCAGGAGAATGCTAAGGAAAGAAGATTTAATTAAACCTTAAATATTTGTTATTTAAAATAAAATGTGAAACAAATATGGCCATATGCTATAAAAAAGTATATTGAATAGAGTTAAATGAAGGGGCATATAAAGATGTCCACAGAAGTACAAAAACCCAAAGAGAAGGGTAGAGTGTTTCTTAACTGCATTTAATTCATTGCTATCTTTGTTTAAAGTAACAGTTATTGGTTACTAAGATGAACTGCAGCTGACAAAGGACAGTCAACAGAAATTGTGATGCTAATAGACCACTGGAGGAGTCTGATTATAAAAGAAAATAAAAAGCACAGGGTGGTCTGCCTTTTTGTCCTATAAACTAGATCAAGAAAATTTGGTAAAGAGTTAGAACCTAAGTGTTGTAGGTTTGTATGGAAAAACTTCCTGCATGTTCATGTACACTAAATGGGATGAAAAAAAAAATCTTTTGAGTTAGATGAAGACTATTACTAAAACTTTAGAAAGGCTTGCAAAGAAGAAATTTAGTAGGACAAGAGTGCTCATGCATCTTTCTCTGTGCAGCATTTGTCAGGAATGTTGTTGAATAGAAGACATAAATGTTACAAACAAGTCAAGATCATGCGAACTATGAATATGGAACGGTAGGGTGTTTGCCTTGCACGCAGCCAACACGGCCAACCCGAGTTCGATTCCTCCGCCCCTCTCGGAGAGCCCGGCAAGCTACCGAGAGTATCTCGCCCCCCTTCCCCCCCCCCCCCCCCGCAGAGCCTGCCAAGCTCCCCGTGACGTATTCAATATGCCAAACACAGTAACAACAAAGTCTCCAATGGAGACGTTACTGGGCCTGCTCGAGCAAATCAATGATCAACGGGAGGGCCTTTACTTACTTACTTACTTACTCACAAAAATGAGGCAAAAAAATAGAAAAAGGAAATCAGCGGAAAGTTATAAATGGTCAGAGAAGAATTACATGAGACAAAATAGATGAATATAGCTTCTAGAAGAATTAAAAGACAATATAATATATTCAGGATGAATATTTTAGTTGTCAAAATAAAAAAAAGAGTGATTAGCATTACTTCCAATTTGATTTCTAGTTTATCTTCATCGAGGCTCCCGCATGGCAGAGCCTGGCAAGCTCCCCGTGGCATATTCAAAAACAGTAACAAGTCTCACAATGGAGACATTACTGGTTACTGATGCCCGCTCAAGCAAATCAATGAACAATGGGATGACAGTGCAGTGCTACAGTGCTTCATCAAGGCTATGCCCTCTTATCTAACTCACTGTCTTCAGTTTATAACCAGCAGTTTTCTTTGCAGTGAACTCTACTGATGATTCTATTTCAAAAGATACTCCTATTCCCTGTACATTATTTGTTATTTCCATTATCTCTTGGCATAATATGTTTTTTACTTCATCTGCATTCTTCACAGTATGTAAAGTAACATAAAAATTCTAATGGTTAAAGACTATGTTTTATTCACAGATCTGTTTAAAAAACCCAGTACATTTCCTGGTACATAGTAGGTTCTTCAGAGATTCTTTAAAAATGAATAAATATATAAATTACCCACAGATATTACCTATATAGCAGAATCTCTTCATCGCGTTCAGCAACATCCTGTCTTTTGATTTGCAAACTGACTAACTTATTTTCCCTGTGTTCATCTCTAAAGGAAAGACTGATTCTTCCTTCCTTATATTGAAATATGTGGCTGGATAGATCTCAATTATTATACTGTTTCAACACTAATGGCTTTGACAAAATACGAAGTATTTCTAAATACTTAGAAAATTAAATTAATAAGTCTTTGTTTCCTGAATAAGAAATGTACCAAACAGAGAGTAGGTAACATATATGTTTTTTTTTAAGAATGTCTTTTGTTTACTACCTTATTGCTATTTCAGAATGGATCACAACTGCAAAAATATGAAACGCTTTTTGCTTTAAGTGAAGCAAAAGTGGAAACATTCTTGGAGGCAACCTGTAACAAGGAAAATTTTCACTTCACTTTGAAATGCTAATATGCAAAACTTGGCAAATAATCAGACATGCGGTCATAGGTTTAGATGTTTATCCAAAATTGCCTCCTGAACATTCAGAAATTTTCTAATTGCTAATTGCCAATCAAGAACAGTTTCGTGAGACTTGATTCCTACCTGGATCCCACAAATGTTAAATCCAAAGATGCAAAACAGTCTCATTTTGGGTCTGAGAGAAGTCTTTAACTGTTGTTTTGAAAAGTGTGTTTTAAATGCAAAAAAATGTGTTCAATATTATTGGAAATAATTTTCTAGCAAATGATGGCTTCATGTTGGTTTAGCAATATTCATATATAAAACATAAGAATAAAAATTTTAAAGGTTTTTCCAAAAATAAATTCCAAATTTCTGTGTCCAAAGTAAATGGTTTAAAACTACAGTATTTATTACCTAATGAAGTAGATGCTATATGATCAAATAGCAAAAAATAGTGGGCATGTATTCTGGAAAGACAAATAAAAATAGTATCAAGTATATAACTTTTATCAATAAATTTTATAGAAAAGGAAAGACTTAAAAAGGCTGAGTAAAAACTAAGATGAGTTATTAGTTTTAATTATGTTATTGTGGTGGAGTCAGGCTTCTGATTTAAAACATTTACTCTTTTGTCTGATTATGCTATTAAATTATCCAGTGGAAAGCTAAAAGTTTGTGAATATTATTGGATATTTCTCTCAGTTACATTATGTTATAAAGGAGTAGGAAGATTTCAACAGTAAGGATATGTGATCAGTTAACTTTGAGCTATTCAAAGAAACAATAAACAGGGTAGGCCTATTTTAATCAAGTAAGTCTGAACATAATGACTCTAACATATAAGAGAATCTCCAGATATTCAACATGATATATTTTTTTATTTCACAGTGGCAAGGAAATGAATCCATTAATAATAGTGTGATCTTTGAAGACTTACTAAAGCTTCAGAGGCAAGGTTTATGATTCACAAGGCAATCTTGTGCCATAAGATTCATTACCAAATGCCTTATTTATCTGTGTGGAGTGCTTTATAATGCACCCAAAACCAGAAACTTCACTGCAGCCTTGTGAAATCTGAGTATGCTCAGAGAGGCACCCCCCAGAGGCTTGACCATAATAAACTCTGTTATAAATATATGTGACTTTGAAGTCTTGGATTTTGTGATAATTTATTATGCACAATAAAAATGACAACGAATTATGGATTATGATGCAATGATTAGATTAGTCACACAAATTTGATGTCTTACTTGTTTTAACAACAATGTTTTGAACATAAATTTTCCAAGACAACGGTTGGCTTACAAGTACATACATAAGATTTCCAGTATGAAGAAAATATGAAACTGGAAAGAATAGCATTTTCTACCAGAATCCCAAACCTAACAATGCCTTTCCTTTTCTGTACTTCAGAGCTGTCTCACATTCCTTTGTCTTTGCTTCTTGTTTTTCCACAACCCCTTTAAAGTAAACCTCCACAAATACTTTAGTGTAAATGATTAATATAGTTTTAGGAGGCCCTATCAGGAGGCTTTACAACTAGGGCACAAATACAGAACTTTCCTTCATGTAAGGTAACTTTTTTCTATAAATAACTTTTAGAAACCCAATATACAAGTCAAGCTAGAATCAATTAAAATGAATAATATGCTCAAAACACCTTGGGAGAATGACCCTAATTCAAAGAACTGTAAACTTGAGAATAAAACATTGTGTGAGCTCGTTTCAATTAAATTATCTCAGGTGAGTGTACAGCTTCCCACAAAGTTCTCATGCTTCCTAGTTAATTACTATTTATTTCAGGGATTGGGATTGAATATTCTGGGCTCTCATTCAATACCTTTCTTTTCTGTTTTTGGGTGGATTCTAAAGCACTCCACATAGCTAAATAGGGCATTTGGTAATGAATCTTATGTCACAAGGAGAGGAGATTCTCTTTATTACAGTATGCTGTGAAGTTACTCGATGTTAGTGAAAGAAATACAGATTTATTTCTTCTGAGGAAACCACTCCTGGATAAAAACAATATATTTGTATTTATATTTTATCAATTTTATTCTGATTGCATTGCAAGAGTTAAAATTGAGAGATAGATAACCTCGGAGAAAGCCCAGTTGAGATACATTTCAATTATCCTTTAAAAAATACGGCAAATTTTGCAAAATGAAACCAACAGCATTAAGGATGGGCAAAAGTATGCAACACATATAATTGAAAAATCACAAGAGATCAGACTAATTGTATGAAATTAATTAGCTAAGGAAAGTAATAGAGAGTTAACGTTAAAGTGGTGTTCTGCTATCTCTTGAGAACAAATGAATAAACAAAGACAAAAAACTCACTTTGTGATTTAAAAAAATGTATTTGTGGAACTTCCATATTTTCCTGCTAGAGTATTAGAAATATGAATCTAAAATGCATGCATCACAGCAAATAAGAAAAAAAATTGAAAATCAACAGAATTTTGGACAAAAAATGAAAGGATTTGATTGAATTGACCAAGTTATATGAGAAAGTAAATGAGAAGGCCGGAATTCAGCATTTGGTGAATGAATTGAGGAAGAGATGTCAGCTGCAGATGTGAAGGATAAAAGACAAAGGAACAAAGAACAAAAATGGGGGCTGGCTAATCAAAAAGTAGTGAGGAGATAGTGTTTTATAAGAAAAAGAAAAAGTCACTTTTAATGCAGACTGAATTAGAATGTGGGGCATATTTGCACATTTGTTATTAAAAACGGTGTTATAACAAATGTGATGTCCTCTCTGACCATTAACTCTTGTCTATGTGACAGAGTTACTTCTGACTAATAATGTATTTTTTTTCTTTATAAACATTCAGTCTCCTTTCCGGTTACTTGAGATTATGTTAATGAGGTATTTTTCTTTTTTTTTCTTTAGTTTTTGAAGTAAACCAAGGACTGGAGAGTTAGCATAATGGGGAAAGCATTTGTCTTGCATGTAACCAACCCATGTCAGATCCTTGGCACCCCATATGGTTTCCTAAACCCACAAGAGGTGATCTCTGAGTTCAGAGCCAGGAGTAAGCCCTAAGCACTACCAGCTGTGACACAAAAACCAAAAATCAATCAATCAATCATTCAGTTCCAAGTTGCTGATAAAACTAATCAAAGTTATCTTTCATGGGTTTTCACTGGAAGAGAACTGTCTAATTTGAGAGAGAGAGTGAGTTTTCTCCCAGAAGGAAGCATAATAGGACACTTGTCATAACCATGCCGCTGGACTCCTTGCCAGGCTGTTTCACTCAGGGCGTCCGGTGGGGGAGGGAGTGAGACCCTTTATCTTCCTGAGGGACCTAGGCCTGGCAGCCGAAAACCTCCAGAAGTCAACTGCCACCATGCTCATGATTGCTCTCCACATGCTCAGGCGGAGCCTCACCCCAAAGTGAATCTATTCCTGGACTGCATGGTCGTGAGACACTTCATACCACACATGCTACCCATATTCCAAGACATCCGCAGCATATTTTATGGGGTTCAAAGTAGGAGGTAACCAATCTTAGAGGGAAATATATATTTTTTCAAATACACACACATACATATGTCTTATAGAAGGGCTTAATGGCCCTTGGGTGAAATATAACAATCTTCACCCTCTTTCCTCTAAGGATACTTTTTTGGTAGCATTTTCAGCTGTTTTTCATAACAAGTAATACTAAATATACTATTTAGGTTCTGTTTTGGGCCAGGGATTGGGATTCAGGATGGAAATATCTGAAATATGGTGGTGGGATGGTATAATGGTGATGGGGTTGGTGTTTGAATATTAAATGTCACAAAATATTGTGAACTACTTTATAAAATAAAGAACTATGAAATAATTTAAACTTCAACAGAAAGGCAAGATATTTATTTTGAAGGCATTCCAGATGGAAAAATGAAAAAGAAAATTCAGAGAGAGAGAGAGAGAGAGAGACAGACAGAGACAGAGACAGAGAGACAGAGAGAGATGAGATGAGTTTCAATGATCTTTGGAAGAAAAAGGTTTGATTACGTCAGTCTGGTGTAATAAAATACTAAAGATAGAGGATTTTAACTACCCGCTTTTAAAAAACAACAACAAAAACAAAATAATTAAGTTCTCACAGTTCTAGAATCTGGAAAACCCAAAAGTAATATTCTGCTAAATCAATCACTGGCAAAAAACCCAATCCGGGTTTGGAGCAATAGCACAGCAGGTAGGGAGCTTGCACACGGTGGACCCGGATTCGATTCCCAGCATCCCATATGGTCCCCTGAGTAAAAGGAGTGATCCCTGAATGCAGACCCAGGAGTAACTTCTGAGCATCGCTGGGTGTGACCCAAAAAGAAAAAAATAACCCAAACCCTGTTCTGTAGGCACTTTTCTACTTATGTTCTCCCAGGCACTTTTCCAGTATAAGGGAAAGAGAAATCAAAACCTATGATTGTGTGTGTGTGTGTGTGTGTGTGTGTGTGCATGTGTATTTTTGTGTATGTGTGTATCTTAACGCAGACAAATAAATGGCAGAGCTGAAGGTCAGTAAGTTCTCAGGAAGAAATAAAAACCAACATGTAATTTGATTAAGCTTCTCTTTCTCTAGCCCTAGTCAAAAAGGATGAAGGTCAGACCCGTAAGTGGACAGAGAATATTTAAATAAGACTCGAACTGGTGCCAACACAGTCTAGCGAATGCTGGCCCTGCAGAGTGGACAAGCTCTCATCAGAACAACATACTGTGATAAGAAAATCAAGATGGGCCATCAAAATTTCAGTCCTTACTCTTGATCATGGAATCTTATTTGCATAGAAAGTACAACGTGGGAACAGATTGGGAGTTAATCTATACAACCAACTTTGCAAAGTGGTTCTTGGGGTGGGTGGGGAAAAGAGAGAGAAGATTCCTGCATCTTGACTTGGAATGTGTAATTCTTTTCTCTTACTTTATAAGTGAATCTTATTATCTCTCCTCTTGACAACCCTGAGTTCTTCTTGAACGTGCTTCCTTCTTTTTTTTCTTATAAAATCTAAATAAAGCTGTTGTACTTCATATTTATCTCCTGAAACTATTTTTAGAAAGAGAAAGTGACAGACCTATAAAGAACTTAGTTAAACTTTAAGTTCTTTTCCTACAAGAGCACTTTTTTTTGATCCAGCCTGAGTTCTACTGCTCTCAGAGAATCAGATGGCAGGGATACATTCCTAAGATATTCAGATAAAGTGGGACCTACATACAGTTTGGTTAATGTCCTGTGAAGTTAGTTGGTGAGACCTAAAGTTTTTACTGTGCAAATGGTCATAGGAGATTTTTATCAGTCCCAAAATTTCCAGGCACTTCTAAGATCTCTGATACAGATAGAGAGAAAAATGAAAGGACTAGACTCAAATTATGACGCAACCACCACTCTTCTCAGTTCAGCAGCATAAGAGACTTAAGTTAGTTTTTCTTATAAAGGCACTAATCCTACTACAGAGGCGCCATATCCATTACCTTATCTAAACCAAATTATCTCTTCAAGGACCTTCTTCCAATACATCTGAATTAGGTATATTTTAATACTTAAATTTATACATCCAGACAATAGAGGGCATAAACATTATATAAGAAAAGTAAACTTCAGAAATATTGAGACAGCTTCTGGTTGGAGAGTATCATTTTTGTATGAAATTTGGAAGCAGTAATTTTTTTTTACTTTTTTTGGGGGGGTTTCACACCTGGCAATGCTTAGGGGTTACTCCTGGCTCTGCACTCAGGAATTACTCCTGGCAGTGCTCAGGGTACCATACGCGATGCTGGGAATTGAACCCAGGTCAGTCATGTGGAAGGCAAATGCCCTACCCGCTGTGCTATCACTCCAGTCCCTGGAAAAAATGATTTTTAATTCACATTTTAGTTTATTACAAATTTTTGAGAATTTGTAAAAGTTAATGGAGCATTTGGGGGAACTGGAGTGCAAAAAAAGAATGTGATGTTTAAGCTAAGAGTCCTTTATGGCAGATCATTCCTGAATCAATTGAAGATCTATGAGTTACTTTTTTGTAGGGAAAAATCTCATGATGGTCTTTAAGGGTTTTGAAGATTAGTTGGTAAAACAGGCAGATTCTCAGTTCTAAACAACAGTAGAACATGAGAAAAAGTACTTTACAAACTCGCCTTCAAAGCATATTCTGCATTTTTTCTTTGTCCTTTGCCTTTGATCTGTTACCTTTAAAACACGATATGAAAGAGGTCCACTTGGATCCCTGAAGCAATGCTTGGAGAAAACCTACTTGAAGATATTATGTTGGGATTCCAGTAAAGAGAAACAATATTTAATTTGCTAAACCTTTATGAGTACAGATTTACTAGTGTTTTTTTTGGGGGGGTGGGTTCTTGTTTTGTTTTGTTGTTTTATTTGTAACTTCTAAATACATGTACAATATTTTATAAAATATTGCTAAATCCTTATAAATGTTCTTACAACTTTGTACTATACTCAATGCACATAGTACTTTTTCAGTTGTCTCTACAGGAATATAATTACTATATAACCATAAACAGGCTTTTTGAACTAAACCTGGCAGTTTCAGGGCTAACTCCTGATTTTGCACTTAGGAATAACTCCTGGCAGTGCTCAGAGAATCATATGGGATGCCGGGTACTGAACCCAGGTCAGCCACATACAAAGCAAGTGCTTTATTCTCTGTACTATCACTCTGGTTTAAGATTTACTAATTTTTACTAAACACGTTTTTTAATTAATTGGACAGAGGGATGGCACAGTTGGTAATGTGGTTGTACTGTACAAGGTTGACCGGGGTTTGAAACTCAGAATACCCTGAGCCTCACCCTAAGCGATCCCTAAGCTTAAAGCCAGGAGCAAACTCTAAGCACTGCTGAATGTGGTCCGCACAAACGAAAAACAAACAAAGGATAGTCTTTACTGTCTCCCTCTACTTTTTTATTTACTTGAATAGTTATATTTTATATGGAAAATAGGTTATGAAATTTGAAAACAAATTCAGAAACAAAAACAAGTCACTTAGTGCTAAGTTTAAGTTTCTTCATTCTTCAACTGTTAAAATGTAGAGACGTTGTTAGATGATATCTTACATTACACTGCTTAGGAGTATAGGTTTAATTGGAATTAAGGTGTAAAGAAAGCAGATATTTGCAGGGAGGATGCCAAATCCATCATTTCATGAGTTCAAAATATATTAGTTTTCATAATAATCGCAAACATTGAAAAGGTGTAAGAAAAAGATATATTATTAAGTGGGAAGTTTGCAAGACATGCCACTCACAAGCGGCTCTCCAGCACGGAGATGGACCTATTTCGGAGACCAACAAGCTTTAGGCAGAAATGTGAATGGGTTATACATTGAACTATGGCACCGTGGGCCCCCGGGAGGGAAAAGGTGTCTGTTTCTTCCGCCTCCGTCCCCCCCACCCCCCCCCCCACACACACACACACCAGCAGCAAGGTGGCTGCTGCTTCAGAGCTTATTGGACAGCCAGATATGAGCCAATGGTGACAGGGCAACTGCAACTTCATGGGATGTGGGCGTGGAACCAGCACGACCTTCCTTTCTGCCACTCCGGGGTCGAGAGTTGCCCCCAATGAGTAGCTCTCTGGCATGGTCATGGTCCCAGAGGCACACAAACCAATCATGTAACTATGCGGCTTTTGGCAGAAATCCCTCCTTACTTAATTAGTAAAATATCAGAAATCCAAAATTGTGTGGCCGCAATAGTGACAGCGCAACATCATATGGTTTTCATAACCAGCAATAGAAAACAAATTATTCCACAATGCCTTTTCAGCAGGTCTGATTGTTGGGGGGGGGGGGGAAATTCAAAATAATAATGGTGCATCTTTTGTCAAAATAATGAAATGTAATCAAAGTAGAGAGAGTTAAGTGGAAATCATCTGCTTCACAGGCATCGGGAGTGATGGGATGAGGGGTATATCGGGGTTCTTGGTGGTGGAAAATATGCATTGGTGAAGGGATGTGTTTTGATCATTGTATGACCGAGACTTAAACTTGAATTCTTTGTAATTTTTCTCATGGTGATTCAACAAATAAATTAATTTAAAAAAAAAGAAATTTGCAAGAAATTGTGTTTTTTTTCTTTTTTGTGGTTGATAGGGACTTTATTTATTTATTTATTTATTTATTTATTGAATCACTGTGGGAAAGGTTACAAAGCTTTCAGGTTTAGGTCTCAGTCATGCAAATATCAAACACATTTCCCTTTACCAATACTTATTTTTTACCATGAAGAACCCCAATAAAACCCCACCCCCACCCCTCCCAGTCCCTGTGAGGCAGATGAATTCTAGTTAACACTCTATCTGCTTTGATTAGATTCATTGTTTCAATGAAAGATTCACCACTATTATTTAGAGTTTACCCTCCCCCCCCCAAATCAGACATGCTGAAAAAGCATTGTGAAGTGATTTTCTTTCTACAGCTGAGTTCAAGAATTAAATGTTGGTTTTGGATTTCTGCTATTTTACTTATTGACCCTGGAAGTATTTCTACTGAAAGTCAGATAGTTAAGAAATTCGTTTCTGTGTTCTGGAGACGTGGCCGTGCCGGAGAGCCGCTCGTGGGGGGCAACTGGTGGCCACGGTAGGGCGTGAAGGACGGACCAGAACGCCCCCCTTCCCATGAGGTTTTAGTCGCCCCCACACCCCAGCTTATACCTGCTGTTCACAAGGTTCCCATGCGGCCGCCATCTTTCTTTCCAGAGAAGAGAGGGCGAATGGGGCAACACCCTTTCCCATCTGGGCAGACATGATGGCCTGGATTAACGCATAGTCCATTCACTTTTCTGCTCCAAGCTGCTGGGTTCTGCATTAAGTCCTTGTGTTTCTGGGGCTGTGGCTGTGCTCCACACTTAACTCCGATTTTCAGGGAGAAATGTTGGGTGGTTTACTTCCCATTGATCAGTCCTAGTTCCCGCATATTCAAGCTGTGCTTGTAGAGGCTTCTGGTCACTGGGGTTCCATCTGGGGGAGGCGGGATGCGGTACCTACCCCATCTGGGACTTCCGGATGATCTCGGCTCTTTTTGGAACCTGTTTTTTTTTTTTTTGTTCTCCGGGAGCTGTGGATCCCGCCCTCCATGTAGCCCTTCTCTTCAGCTGTATGCTGTAAAGGTGGCACTGGGGGGTGGGCTGTGGGCGTGACTTCCGGAATCAGAGGTTACCTGGGAGCTGTAGTCCCGGCAGTTTTGAGGAAAAGTCCTAGTTCCCGCATACTCGAGCTGTGGTTGTAGAGGCTTCTGGTCACCGGGGTTCCATATGGGGGCTTTTATGATAGGGACTTTAAATCCCTCTTTTTCTTTTCCTCATGGCTTGTTCTCTAGATTTGGTATAATTATTATGAATGAAATAGATATGGGTATTGAATAGCAATTTTTGCTTTATATGTCAATCTTCCATTTTAAGTTATTCTAAGCTTTAGGTAAAGCAAGTTTTTCATACTTTTAATAAATTGAAGATACTTCTTTTACTTTATATGATTTAAAATATTCAATTCATCTTCTTGTAAATACAAGCATCCCTTAAGAAGATTTGCTGAATAACTTGAACTGAAACATACCTATCACTCTTAGATCTTGGCAGCTTTCAATTGCTAACAAATCAAATTCAATAAACTTATTGCTGAATTCTTAGAATCTCCAGTTCAAAGAATATATCTTAGAAACATTATTTATATCTTTAAACATTTTCACAAGTAGTATGCTGCCACTGAAATCTATTATGACAGAAAGTCTCCAGGTTCATACAATATTAGTTATCCTAAAAGAATAATATACTTATTTTTAATTAGGTTAAGCTTATAGGTCACCTAATATATGAAAAACGTTCCTATGGAAACTGAAATAGAGCAATGAACAAATTAACCAAATTCATATCTCCTCATCCCCACTTTATGTAAAATTGCATTGGAGCAAATAGCTGTTTCAAAGATACCCATCCTTTGAATATGCATTACTTCTCAATTGCACAATGAGAAGTATATTAGTTCTATAAACTAATTAATATCTCTTCTTAAGTGACAAATCAGTTTTTCCATCTATGATATACTCCAGTTTTCGACACCGCATTCTTTGTGCTTTGTGATTGTGCAAATACAAAATTGGCTGGAAGTTATAAAGAACACTGTAATAATAAAATAAGGAAACAATTGACAATATTTATTTCTAACAAATACTATCACTACTTGGAATTGTTGTTGTCTTATTTCATAAGGTTTTGGCTTAGATCCCTGAAATCTTTTCCTATCCCCATAAGAGTTCACAGGGTTCTCTCCAATATATTCCTTTTGTACTCTATATGTTTTACTAATGGAGTTCATCTCTACAAATACTGTTAATCACTATGTGTAGAGTGATTATAGATTATAAATAAGAACTTAGCCCACACTCTTGAATTTCAACCATGCATTTCTTTTCATTTTCATTGAAGTACTCGTGCTACAGTACTGCTCATAGTAGTTTCATGCCCATATTTATCCAACACTTTACCCACCAACCGAGTCCCATAAACTCTCTTCCCTCATCCAGCTAATTTATGTTCTACTTATTCTCTAGTTCTGATCAGTGCTATTGTCTTTGTTTATTTATCCTGTTTATTTATTCCATGTTCCATATGTTTATTTATCTCTCACATGTGAAAGAGAGAGAGATCATTCTGCACCTGTCTCTTTACTTCCGAGTGACATTAGTTGGCACAGTTCCCTCTAGTTCAAACTATGTAGAAGCTATTATATTATTTCATATTTTCTTATAACTGGGAAGTACACTGTTGAGCATATATATGTGTATACACACACACACGCACATATATATATGTCTCAATTTATTTATGTAGTCATCTGCTCCTAAGCACCTGGGTTGTTTCCAGATCTTGGCTATTGTGAATATGTGAATAGAGATGCAATAAATATAGGACATAGGTGTCTCTTTTAAATAGTGATTTTGGGACAGAACTGAATCTCATTATTTTTATCTTCTAAATACATGTATAATATTTTATAAAATATTGATAAATCCTTATAAATATTCTTACAACTTTGTACTATACTCAATGCACATATTACCTTTTCATTTGTCTCTACAGGAATAGAATTACTATATAACTATTTATGATTATAAAATAAATATAGTTTAGACATAACTTTTATTTGTCATACTACTGAATTTTGAAGTGATGCTGATTAGTATCTAAATACTCTTTTCAAACCATCCACTCTTTGTATTCCCAGTTCTACTTCAGATTTACTGGTCTGTGTAATAGTAGAAGTAAGGGCTATTGGACAAGGGGCTGCTCAACCCTATCCATAGATCTATTTTGTATTCAGAGAGTGCTGAGTTCAATATGTTCCAGCCAAGCCTATGACTCTAATTGCAGTCAGATTTGATGAGGTTCTCATGTGCAAAGTGGGCTGAGGGACTGAGGCCAACTGGAACTGATAAAATATCCCAATAATTCAGATGCCAGGAGGTTCATAATGAGGTGTGATGGGATGGAGATATTCAGTCACTAAAAACATCTTAATTGATGATATCGAAGTGGAAGAAAACAATACATGTAGCAATTTTTCAATGTTAATAAATTTAGTATTATTGGACATGCTTTTATGTATCTGATGTGTAAAAAGAGATTTACATGATTAGATGAAATTTTGGAAAATGATTCAACTCTCTTATTTGCAATGAAATACAGTTCTGAGAAGCAGGATAGAGAACATAACATTATGCAATATCAAATCCTCGAGGTTATATTTATAAGAACAAGTAAAGTAAAGTAAAGTAAAGTAAAGTAAAGTAAAGTAAAGTAAAGGCCCTCCCGTTGATCATCGATTTGCTCGAGCGGGCCCAGTAGCGTCTCCATTGGAGACTTTGTTGTTACTGTGTCTGGCATATCGAATATGTCACGGGGAGCTTGCCAGGCTCTGCCGTGTGGGCGAGATACTCTCGGTAGCTTGCCGGGCTCTCCGAGAGGGGCTGAGGAATCGAACTTGGGTTGGCCATGTTGGCAGCGTGCAAGCTCTCAAGAACAAGTAAGAATTATTTAATTTTAACAAAATTTTTAATTAATCAACACACTGTTTTTATTTTCAGAGGAAATGAAGATGAAAATAATGGTGGTGCATGAAGTTGAACTAAAATCATAGGTACTCTGTGGCAGAGGTGGTATTATAAAATTGATTGCTTAATTAATGCTTTAGTATTTTTACACATAATGAAAAGTATTTGCAGGGAACTAGTTAGAAAAACTAAATACTAGGTATTAACAATCATCTGCACCCAAATTTATTCTTTTTTGCATAGGCAATTAATTTAGTACAGTACATTTTGTATTGCAGATTTATTTCTTGGCTGCTCAGACACAGTGAATTTCAAAATTATCACAAAAAAGGAAAATTATACGCTTGTGGTAGACAGAATAATGGCTTGATGCCACTTGTACCAAAGGTACGTACAGACTAATCCTCAGAATTTGTGGACACGCTACATTACATAACATAAGGAGCTTCGTAGATATGATTAAGATTGCAATGCTTTATGTAGAAAAATAATCTCAGATTTTTCAGTTGACCTCATAGAATTGCCTGTTCCTAAAATGCAGTGAATTATCTCAGGCTGTATTCAGATAGGTGAAGAGGATCTGAGTAGGAAAAGTAAATGACCCAACATTGTCATGCCACAAGTCAGGGAATGTGAGGGATGATGAATGGTCCTTTTCTGTTATTAATATTTTTACACTGGTGTGTCAAAACTGCCATTGACTAATGGAAAAAAAAACACTTAATTGTCTTTTTGAAATAACTGATACTCCATGATTAACTCAGTGGTCCAGACCTCCTGGTTATCTCATCCGCAAGATTACAAAACTCAAAGTTTTTCCTCTGATTATCCCACCCTAACCATAAACATTCAAATATCAGACTATTCTTAAGTCTTACCCCTAATGCCTGCCATGGGCAGATGTCTATCTTTAAGGTCCTGTCAATATCTCTGTGTTTTCCTAATAAACATCTATCTTTTGTTTCTGTTTATGGTATTTTATGAACTCATATTCAACACAGGTAACATAGATATTCTCTAGAACTGAGGACAATTCCCTAGTGACAGCACCAAAAGTGGAGACTGAATTCTCCCTACAACATGAGTGCAATTAGAAAATGACTATCTCCAAAAGACTCTGATAATTAATGTTATCCTGCCTACTTCTTGATTTTTCACTGTGAGAGATCCAAGGTCAGTAAGTAACCAAGTCACACTACATATGGAATCTGAATCCACAGAATTTCAAAATAATTAATAGGTGTGGTCCTAAGTTACTATCTTGTGAAAACTATTACAAGCACATATAAATAACTAATGAAGTGAACCAAAAATGATTCATTAAAGGAAAAAATTAAGTATAAAAATGGCTATTTTTATCAAATATATACTACACACCAATAGTGGTTCAAGCTAATAGTGACCATTGTTTAGCTGGAGGTTAAATAGTGTTTAAAAGTGTACATACTCAATTTTTGTCTAATTATTTACAACTGTTGAATATTATATGCATAAATGAGCTCCACCACTGAGCTCTTCTCTGTCCCCGAACTCCCACCTTTTCTGTAATGTCACATCAGTGGAATCTTAGAGCAGAGTCTAGCTTCTTCTCAAGGGACTTTGGAGATTCCCTGTGTCATCACTTTTGTGGTATCACAAGTTCATGCCTTTTTATTGCAAGCAGCTCAGATTGCATGAATTGGTCACAGTTTCTTCATTTACAAGTTGGTAACTTTTTTTTTTATTTTATTCAGTTATAATTACACCTGCTATGTATTCACTGGTGTGCATATTTTTCTGTGGGCATGTGTTTGTCATTTAGTTGGGCCACATAGGTAAGGCTCTTGGATGACTAGTCCTCTAGAAAGAGTACACTTAGGGACCAGAGCAATAGGACAGCAGGTAGGGCATTTGCCTTGCACGCAGCTGACCTGAGTTCAATCTCCAGTATCCCATAGGGTCCTCCAAAGCACTGCCAGGAATAATTCCTGCGTGCAGAGGCAGGAGTAATCACTGAGCATCGCTGGGTGTGACCCAAAAAGAAATTTAAAAAAGAGTACATTTAACTGTTACCGAATGTAACCTGCCCATACGGCAGTCCTGCAAACTCCCCGTGGTGTATCCAATATGCCAAATACCAGTAACAATGATGGGTCTCATTCTCCTAACCCTGAAAGAGCCTTGAATATGGCACTTTTTAAAAGCTCAGGGCTAGGAAGAAGAAGACGTTACTGGTGCCTGCTCGAGGCAATCGATGAACAACAGGATGATCGTGATCGTGATCGTGATATGCCATATGAATATTTGTTTTAAAGACTAAAATTTCCCTTGTCTTGAAAAAGGTACAACAGATATGTATTCTGATTTAAAGTTTTCTATCATCTATACATTTGACTTGGATTAATTATTAATACTGACTTATTTCAATTTTTATTACCATGTACTTACAATGTTGGACTGGAGCGATAACACAGCAGGTAGGGCATTTGCCTTGCAAGCAGCTAACATGGCCGACCCGAGTTTGATTTCTCCGCCCCTCTAGGAGAGCCCGGCAAGCTACCAAGAGTATCTCGTCCACACGGCAAAGCCTGGCGAGCTCCCCGTGATGTATTCGATATGCCAAACACAGTAACAGTTGTTACAATGGAGACGTTACTGAACCCGCTTGAGCAAATCGATAAACAACGGGAGGACAGTGACAGTGACAGTACTTACAATGCTAGTTTTGCTAGTTTTAAATTTTTATTTTAGTACATCTATTTGTATTAACTATTCATTAAAATGTTATGAAAAAGGTCTCCTTTCTCTGTAGGATGTCATCAGTTCTCCTCATCCAAATGTGCCATAACATGTTTACATGTGTGCTCTCCTAAAGACTTTATAATTTATATGCAAATAAATTTCATCCAAATGTGCAATAACATGTTTAACATGTGTGCTCTCCTAAAAACTTTATAATTTATAAACAATGATAATTTATTGTTGTTATTATTTACATTCTAACTCAGTTTTTGTTTTCTTTTGAAGATTAATCCATACCTTTATCTTAAAATATGTATTTTGAAAAAAATTCACATAATTACATAATACATTTGCTTCGATCAATATGACTGAATGAGGACTTAATCTAAAACAATTTCTGAGCAAAGAGAAAGTTAAAATACAACACGGTAGTTTTCATAAGTAAACTTCTTACCCACTAAGATGGTAGAATGATAAAAAAGAGCTAGTTTGTTTTAAAAAAATCCCTTTTGGACAATTTTAGGCATTAAGGAACATAGAAGATATTAAGATTGGAAAGTCACTTGCTTTATAAGTGACTTTAGAGTTTTTTTTAAATGAATTCACAGGTGAAACAAATGTTCAGTGGTAGAAGTTTCTAATGAGGTACAAAAACAGGAACACTCTTATGGTGAAAAAAAATTTGTTGTGGCTGAAATAAAACAAAGTGGAAGGAGTGTGATGGAATTTGCCATAAAAGAAATCAGCAGCACTATCCAAAACAGCCATAATCTGGAAATACCTCATGGTCAAGAATAGATTACTAGATAAAGCCTATATACACAATGTTACCTATATACACAATGTTATATACACAATGTTACCTATATACACAATGTTACCTATATACACAATGAACTATTACTTGACCATAAGAAAATATAAAGCTATGAAATTTGTTGCTATATGGAGGAACCTGGAGAATTAGTGCTGAGTGAAGTTAGAGGGAGAGAGACACAAAATGTTCTCTCTGATATATGGGATATAAAGAAACATAATGGCAGAATAACAAGTACCCAAAGATAATGGTAACAAAGAACTTGAGAACGGGTATTCAGTAGGAAACATGCCAGTAGAGGCAGCTGGGGGATTGGGGTGGGGGGCATTGGGCATTGGTGGAGGGAAGAAGACAATGGTGAAAGGATGTGTTGAAATGCTGTATGTCTAAAACCCAGTCATGAGTAACTTTTAATTTCATGGTGACTAAAAGAAATGATTAATTTTTAAAATATTTGTTTTATAATGTCTCGCTTGAGAAATTCTAATGCTACCTTTTGCTAACTACTACATGATTTGGAAAGTAAGGAATCTTATCTTTCTGAGGAGTTGGTTCAAAGCAAAAACCTGCCTATAGTGTGGTCATGTTAGTTTTATTAGGTCTTACAAAATAATTTTTCAGTTAGAATGTGGCAAATGTGAAATAGAATGAAAATGCTAACATGACTGAAATGTAGGGCACAGGGATAATAAGGATAGAGAGAAAATTTGAAAGAAAATTAGAGGGTCAACTCATGTGAATATTGTCTCTAGGACAAAGATAAATGTACACATAAGGTAAAAATTCACTGGAATGTCTAAGAGAAAAAAATACATATAATGGATTTATACTGTCTGGTTCAGAACTAGAGTGAAAATGAAGATAATTATGTTTAAGTATGAAATATGATTTTAAATATTATAGTAATGTCAATATCCATGTAAAGTAGGATTTACATGGGCACCCTTTATATGGATTATTTTATTTTATCTTATTTTTTATTTTTTTGCTTTTTGAGTGATACCCAGCAATGCACAGGGGTTACTTCTGTCTCTACACTCAGGAATTACCCCTGGTGGTGCTCAGGGGACCACACGGGATGCTTGGAATCAAACCCAGGTAGGCCGTGCGCAAGGCAAACGCCCTACCTGCTGTGTTATTGCTCCAGGCTCAATATATGGATTATTTTAATATAATCTTAATGAGAATAGATTGTCCTCGCCGGGGCCCCTTGGAGGGGAGTGGTTTGAGCTTTCCTCCCCATCCCGACCAGGGCTCTGGCAGCCGAAGACCTCCAGGACCAGCCACCACCATGCTGAGACCACTCTCCACACACATGAAGGTACTGGCAGAGGGACAAAGCCACACGGGTTCCGGGGCCGAGATCTCCAAGATTGGGGCCGAGCATCCTCCACCCAGATCCTCCAAATTCCAGTAGGCGGGGGTCACACCCACCAACTGGCCCCCTGGCGCCGTGTAATCCCATCAACGGCCAAGACTCAGAGACTATAAAAACCAGCTCCCGGAACCACGCGGCCGCATTCACGGTCCGCGCGACATCTTATTATGACATCTTATTATCTCATTCCTACATTGGACAAACCGGCAGGCTACCGAATGTAGCCTGCCCACATGGCAGAGTCTGGCAAACTCCCCATGGTGTACCCAATATGCCAAATACCAGTAACAATGATGGGTCTCATTCTCCTAAAGAGCCTTGAATATAATCTCAGGGCTTGGATGAAGGAGACGTTACTGGGGCCTGCTAAAGGCAATCGATGAATAACAGGATGGTCGTGATTCGTGATTCGTGAGAGTAGATTATAGACATATTAGGGTTCACAGGATTCAAATCAAGTTTAGAATCTATTTTATTTAGGAATTTGCAGTTCTTGTATATTAACAACTTTAGTTACTGAGTTTGTGGTTGGGTGTGACTGCCAAGCTACTGAAAAACTGGGGATCTGGCGCCATGCAATTTCATCAACGGCCAAGATCCAGAGACTATAAAACAAAGCTCCCAGAAGAAAAAGCCACAGTTTTTCCTGGAGCACCTGGGCCTCTCTCTCTCAGAGAGCCCAGCAAGCTACTGAGAGTAGCTCCGTTCTCACTGCGGAGCCTGGCAAGATACCCGGGGCATATTCGATATGTCAGAAACAGTAACAACAACATGTCTCATTCCCCTGACCCTGAAAGAATCTCCAATATGGCAGTGTCGGGAAAGACGAGTGGGGAGAGCTTGCCAAAATCTTAGGGGTGGGACAAATGGAGATGTTACTGGTGCCCACTTGAGTAAATCAATGAACAATGGGATGACAGTGATATAGTTAATGAACTCTCGAGGTAAATTATATTTAGATATAAAAAGAAATGATATTAGCATCTATCATCTCATAAAAATCCCATTTCTTACTCTAGGAAAGAAGAAACGGTGATATTCATTGATAAATAGTCAAAAATTTCTTTAAGTAATTATATGAGAATAGAAGAGAATAGAAAGAGTGTGTAAACTATTAGAAGATGTGACTAGAACAATGGTCAGGACTGGATCTTCTATGAACCTTAGCTCGTGACTGAGTTTAGGGATTTCATTTTCAATAATATAAGATTGCACTGAAAGTTTGGGCTGAGCAGTGATATATGATGGTTTACTCTTTTGTTTTGTTTTGAGGCTATCCCGAGAGGTATCCAACAGTAGCTCAGGACTTCCTCACAGCACTGTCCGCACTTCAGTTATTCTCAGAGATCAGTCCTGGCAATGTCTGGGACACTGCTATGTGTTGGCTGGTACCAGGGATAGAACCGGACCAGCTGCATGAAAAATAAGTGATTTACCCACTATATTGTCTTTTCCTTTGACAACTTACATTTTTGTGTGTCTTCTCTCTGACTTCTTTCTAGGGGTAAAAGTGAAATGAGGTAGATGAATTAAGAACCTACCAACATTATTAAGAGAAAGAGTATATAACAGGGATCTTGGTAGCAGTTGTGGAGTGTTGCTAATTGATTCTGGGAATGCCAGTGGGAAAGCCAATGGGATTTGCTAGTAGAATGCCTGTGCTTCATGACATGGAGGCAAGGAGATGATGAGATGAAAGCAGTACTTTACCTCTATGTTTTCCTCCCCGACACGCATAGTCCCAATTTAATAATGCGAAAAAAGACTAGATCAATTCCATTAGGGAGACATTCTACAAAACACAACTCGGACTCTTCAGAACTTTCCAGATGATCAAAAAATAAGACAAGTCTGAGAAAGAGGCACTCAATGAAAAAGAGTAAAAGGAAGTAAAATAAAAAAATGTCATATGATATCCTGGATGGGATCCTGATATGGATGAAGGATATTAGATAAAAGATTTAAAATCATGAATGAAATATGAGCTTCAGTTGACAAAATTAAGCTACCATTGATTAACTAGTTCACTAATTGTTGCAAATTTCTCACACTATTCTAAGATGTCAATCATTAAGCATACTGGAACAGTTTACATACAAAATATCTTTTATTCTACATTTATGTTTGTCTTCTTGTAAGAATATTAAAACAAACAAGCAAAAACCAACCAAGCAGTAAGTCCTAGAAAATAAAAGTAGAGTCAACTTTGTGTGTGGAGAAATTAAAAAAGCACAGGTGCCACTGCCAGTTAGACTCAGATACATGAGATTTTGTGAAAAAAAAAATATATATACATATATACATATGAACTGCTTTCTCCTTGCCCTGACATTCCCACTCCATGCTCAAAACACAGATTCAGAATTTGTTGCCACCTATGTGACTGAGTCAAGAAGAAATTGAGTTAGAGTGAGTTTGAGTTAACAGGATTGACTTCCTATAAGAAGAGGTCCTTACAGAATAATCTGAAGGAGGGTCACAATTTGAAAATGCAGAAGATGAAATTCTTCATTGCAGAACCCAGAATTCCTTGTATTGAAATCCCCATAATTTTATTCCAAATATTTCCTTGCCTCTTTAGTTGATGTCTTTTACCATTTAGTAGAGTTGTTTTGATTAACTTTTACCCTTTATTCACATTCATTTGCTTTCATTTTTCTCAAAGCATGCTTATTATGGACTAGCAGATAGCCCTTTGGGGACACATTAATTTTCTTAGGAATCCTTCCCATTCTATGCTAGTGTCCTTTATCTCCTCGTTCCATTTGGCTGCAGTCAGCACTTTTCCCTGTCTCATGAAATGTCTCTGATGAATTGCATTGCTCTCATGGCTATTATTACAAATAGGATATGTGACTCCACCTCCAACTGTAATAATGGGGATTCTAGAGACACTTTAGTTGCATTTCAAATGACAACACCTTCATAATATTCTAAATAATTTCTTTGATTCATAGAGGTAGAAGTGAACTCTAAGGTCACATATCCCCATTCATTCAAAACTATCATTAAAACTAATTTTACTATAAACATATAGCCACACACATATGTGTGACAGTCTTATTATGCACATATTTTCTTGCTAAATCTGATTAATTTTTAGTTATCATCTGGTTTCTCTTATAATCTGTTTTGTAATTACCAGAAAGTAAATGATTTGTAATTGGTCCTAATATAAGGTCCAATTCTCTTTTAAAACTTTCTTTATTTTTCTGTATCTAATAAGTACAAAATAGTAATTAAAAGTACAGTCTCTATCAATTTTTATGTCCTTAACTCTTTTGTCCTTTCCTATTTGGTAGCTTGTTTTAGTCAATATGTAGTGTGAGGAAGCTTGCTAGCACAAACAGTCTAATATAGAGGAAAATGATTTAGTGGTTGAAGATGCTTTTTATAAAATCAATTTTTACCTTAAATTAGGGAATTTCTACTTTTCTAAATAATTTGTTATCTCAATAACAATGAGGGTAGTGATGATCAAAGTTTGTTCTTAATTCCTATCTAATGCAGTTACCTGGTACCAGTTTATAATCAAGCTTTTATAAACATAGAGCTTTAATGTGATTAAAATTAAAATAAAATTACAACATATTTAGAGTGCACATCATGGTTTAAGATTTCACCATTTAAATTCTTCCCTATCAAATTTTACAATTATACCAGTTATAACAACCATGTTTTCTATTTAATAGTTAGATACAAATACAGCTGGAAGTGTTAACTGTTTTTTTTTTGCCTCAACTATGCCCTAAACTCTGTCGATTACTCTTTACATTTTAATTAACAGTGATACCATGTGGTACTCATCTTTCTGTGACAAGTTTACTTCATATAACCTAGTGCCCAACTTTTTATAGTTGCGTCCTGACATGCCTTGCCTCAAGTAGGGAACTAAAACATGTTGTCCAGATAAACTATTTTTCTCTAGGTTCAACTTGTTGCTGCTGCTAACAGTGAACAGAATATGAAATGAGCAGACGGCAGCCTGTGTATATAGGGTGCTAGTCCTGTGTAGTCACAATCAGAGATAACATATCTGTCTATAGGTTAAGTATAGTTAAAATGCCAAGACTGCAAGTTTTGTCCAATCAAAGTAATTTGCATAGATAAAAAAGGCTGGCAGAAATTTTGCTTATAGAATGTTGAATATATTTATCTCTGGTCCTCAGGAGTGAAGTCAATGCTTTTTGAAATTCTTTTACAATATCCAATTCAACAAAGGATGCAAGTCCAGTCTCACAAATGCATCATCATAACTGTTTTCTTATCCTGAAAAACAGATTCATGTTTCATGGTGCATTGTTCATGGAAAGATGATCTCAAAAGTATATGCAGTGATTTTTATCAAATTTTGCTCTCCATTATTCAATAAAAATAAATGTAGAAGATGATACTTGGGGTGGTATTGAAGCCCAGGAGAAGACCATTTATAAATTGGCAAGGTACTCCCATGCTAAGCTTTCTAAGAAACAAGACTTAGAAAATTCTCCTTAAGTGGAAAAATACAGAGGCATATGTATGTGACACAAATTAAAATACAGACAGACAGGAATAGGAGCGAGATAACTATTTCAACTAGACCCATAGAATATTTTTCAATCATTTAAAGTGTTTTAAAAAATATAGTTAAGGCCTATAAGAATATAAATAATAGTAAACAAGTTGTGATTAACATGCCACATAGGGAACTTAGAATGTTTACAATATAAAAACCCTGTGTGGAAGAAATGCATTTTTCCCTTCTTCTACAAAGTATCAGAGCATATCTGCATGCAAAAGAGAACTGAACAGAACAGTTCATGCTAGGAGATGGATATAAGCACATAATGTGGGTTATGAACCATCTACCTAAATATTATTTGTGGTGAGAAACATGAACCCAATAACTACTCTAGAAATAATAGAAAAGACTATTTGATGGTGACTGGAAACCCAGATGTAGCATTCAGGGGAAAAATTACGAGATTTTCAAGGTTTTGCCATGTTATAACAATGAACGAAAGCAGGATAACTTTAGTTTGCTAATGATATTGCAGTTTTATCTTATATAACATTGTTTTGAATGGAAAAATATGAAATTATTAAAATAGCTCATAATTAAATAACAAAATGTATAATAAAAATTACTAAGGTGGTCATTGCTGATCTAGCCAATAAGAAATACCTAAAATATTCTGAAACTAATGATTTGTTACATTTTTTCTTACATTCTTATTTTAATTAGGTGGATCATGGAATCTGTAGTGAGCAGAATCTGTTTTCAAACACCATATTGTTAGCTTTTCATATCTATGCCCTTTTAGAGCTCATTTATGATTGAAAATGTCAGTTTCTACTCTACAAAACGAGAACAATTTATGCACTAGATGTAGGTTTACAATATAGATATAGACATGTATACATCTATAAACATACACAAATAGGTATATATGTGAATATCAATACCTATATCTAACATATATGCATATTCAAGTAATTATCAATATGTATGTAAATATCTAGAGATATCATAATATACTAAGTGAATGCCATTCATTTGCTGATTGAGTTGAGGAAAATCACAAATCACAAATCATCCTGTTAATCATCGATTGCCTCGAGCAGGCCCCAGTAATGTCTCCTTCATCCTAGCCCTGAGATTATATTCAAGGTTCTTTAGGAGAATGAGACCCATCATTGTTACTGGTATTTGGCATATTGGGTACACCATGGGGAGTTTGCCAGACTCTGCCGTGTGGGCAGGCTACATTCGGTAGCCTGCCAGTTTGTCCAAAGTAGTAATGAGATAATAAGATGTCATAATAAGATGTCGCGCGGCCACAAATGAGGCCGCGCGGTTCCCGGAGCTGGTTTTTATAGTCTCTGAGTCTTGGCCGTTGATGGGATTACACGGCGCCAGAGGGCCAGTTGGTGGGTGTGACCCCCGTCTACTGGAATTTGGAGGATCTGGGTGGAGGATGCTCGGCCCAATTCCGAGTAGGCTTGAAGATCTCGGCCCCAGATCCCGCGTGACTTTGTCCCTCTGCCAGTACCTTCATGTGTGCGGAGAGTGGTCTCAGCATCGTGGTGGCTGGTCCTGGAGGTCTTTGGCTCCCGGAGCCCTGGTCGGGGCGGGGAGGAAAGCTCAACCCGTTCCCCTCCAAGGGGTCCTGGCGAGCGAGGTTAGTCAGGCACGGGGGCAGAAGACTGCACTCTTCTCTTCCAGGAGCTGGTTTTTATAGTCTCTGAGTCTTGGCCGTTGATGAGATTACACGGCGCCAGGGGGCCAGTTGGTGGGTGTGACCCCCGCCTACTGGAATTTGGAGGATCTGGGTGGAGGATGCTCGGCCTAAATCCGAGTAGGCTTGGAGATCTCGGCCCCAGAACCCGCGTGACTTTGTCCCTCTGCCAGTGCCTTCATGTGTGTGGAGAGTGGTTTCAGCATGGTGGTGGCTGGTCCTGGATGTCTTTGGCTGCAGGAGTCCTGGTCGGGGCGGGGAGGAAATCTCAACCCGCTCCCCTCCAAGGGGTCCCGGCGAGCGAGGACAGTCAGGCATGGGGTCAGAAGACTGAAATAAGAGAGGGAAATGACATAGAAATAACCTGGCAAACATATATTTTGGTCTCTTTTACATTTTCAAAATTCACATTATATTTTCCTATCATAACAGATATTCATTCATGTATACATATATATGTGGAGAGAGAGAGAGAGAGAGAGAGAGAGAGAGAGAGAGAGAGAGAGAGAGAGAGAGAGAGAAGATAAAATCCCAGGTAGAATTAAGTCAATCTAGTTACTTTGTACATTGTCTGCCTGACATTTGGGAATTTATTAAGGGCTAAGAAAATATGACAGAATGAATTAGGTGAGGTTAGATCATTTGACAACTTTAGTTATTAGTATTTTAAATAGTATCATATGAAAGTTAATGTGTCTTTTATAACCCAAATCTGAAATAATGTAAATCTCCTCAAATTAACAATTCATTGAGAGCAAAATCATTTTTTAAAAAAATGATTTTAAAATCGTTTTAAAAGTAGCACTGGCCCTGGAGTGATAACACAGTGGGTAGGGCGTTTGCCTTGCACGTGGCCAACCTGGGTTCATTTCCCAGAATCCCATATGGTACCCTGATCACCACCAGGAGTAATTCCTGAGTGCAGATCCAGGAGTAACCCCTGTGCATTGTCAGGTGTGACCCAAAAAGAAAATAAATAAATAAATAAAAGTAGCGCTGTAGCACTGTCCTTCCATTGTTCATCAATTTGCTCGAGCAGGGCCAGTAATGTCTCCATTGTAAGACTCGTTGTTACTGTATTTGGCATATCGAATACATCACCGGTAGCTTGCCAGGCTTTGCCATCTGGGTGAGATACTCTCAGTAGCTTGCTGGGCTAAAATAAAGTTTTTAAAATATATTCATTACTGCCAGTTTGGGTTCTGCTTAGAAACACTCAGTCTTAAGACTCACAACTGAAAGTTTGTGTGTCCTTCCCAAGGCCAGCCTTTGGCAGAATTTGATTTACAGACTTCGTGCATGCCTGCTTCACCTTCAGACTTCTAAAATCCCTTGTCAGTTTCTTACTTTTTTTTCTTACTTTCTTCCTAATTTTTTAGCTACTAGCCCAGGTGCTACATTGCACTTTCTACCCAAGAAAAAAGTGCCAATTGTCCAGCTCACTTTGTTTTTTTAATGAAATTATTATTATTATTATTATTATTATTATTATTATTATTATTATTACTACTACTTTCTGCTTCACAATGATAGGAGTTTCCCTCCCCGCCCCAAACAGGGCTCCGGCAGCAGTAGACCTCCAGAACCAGCCACCACCATGCTGAGACCACTCTCCGCACACATGAAGGTACTGGCAAAGGAACAAAGGCATGTGGGTCCTGGGACTGAGATCTCCAAACCTACTCGGATCAGGTCTGAGCATCCTCCACCCAGAGCCTCCAAATTCCAGTAGGCGGGGGCCACACCCACCAACTAGCCTCCTGGCGCTGTGTAATCCCATCAATGGCCAAGACCCAGAGACTATAAAACCCAACTCCTGGAAGTGCACGGCCGCATTTGTGGCCGCGCGACATCTTATTGTCTCATTCCTACTTTGGACAAACTGGCTGGCTATCAAATGTAACCAGCCCACACAGCAGAGTCTGGCAAACTCCCCGTGGCATACCCAATATACCCAGTAACAATGATGGGTCTCATTCTTCTAACTCTGAAAGTGCCTTGAATATGGCACTTTCTAAAAAAATCTTAGGGTTAAGACGAAGGAGACGTTACTTGGAGCTTGCTCGAGGCAATCGATGAATAACAGAATGGTCGTGATCGTGATCATGATTATTACTATATTAGTGAAATACCATGAGGTGCAGTTGTAGACTTACAAAATTTAGTGCTTGAGTTTCAGTGATACAATGATCTAGTACCCATCCTTTCACCAGTGTCCATTCCCCACCACCAATGGCTCTATCCTCTCTGGGAACCTAACTCAAGTTTTAGCTCTCTCAATCACTTTAAATGAGAATGATAGCTTTTCTAGCTCTGTGAACATTCCTGCCAGATTTGTTTTTCTTCTCCTAAATACTCTATTTCTAATAACATCCCTACTTTATTTCAGCTTTCATTATCTGGAGCTTCAGAATCTGTAAATGTCTTAAAAGAGAAGGTGGAGAAGGAAAGAAGACATTGGATGTTTTCTAGTTTCTATATCCTTATTTCTAAATTCCCCTGATATTGACTCCTTAAAAATAATTAAAAATATTTTATATTTTTGTTTTGCACTTTTCTTATTGTCAAAAACATTGTAGATGAACATGTTTAAAATTAGTTTCTCTTATTTTTACAAGCATCAAATCTATCATTCTGAAAACCCTTAACTTATGGAAACAGTACCCTGATACCTTTGAGTTTTCAATAACAGTTCTCAAATTTCCTTTATTTCTACTTCCTTCAACCGACTACTTGAGTGCTCACTCTTCAAACTATGATGATATAGAAATATTTCAATCAAAAATATGATTATACCCTGAATATTAATCTAAGTTGCTTCATACAAGAATTTTACATATTTCAAAGCATCTATGGTGAATTTTCCACTGTCATTCACCCAATTGGAGAGCCAACGTGACATATTTTAGTGTTGATATTTTTACAAAAGTTCATTTCCATGGCCAAATGCTTTAGAAATCACAGTAGCACTGTAGCACTGTCCTGTTGTTCATCGATTTGCTTGAGCGGGCACCAGTAATGACTCCATTGTAAGACTTGTTGTTACTGTTTTTGGCATATCGAATATGGCACGGGGAGCTTGCCAGGCTCTGCCATACAGGCAGGATACTCTCAGTAGCTTGCCGGGCTCTCCAAGAAGTCACAGTAAGTAACAGAAATTATCATGCACACAAAACTTAAATTTTCACTTCATTAAAATCAGAGACTATAATTTTTTTTCTTGTCTTCATATATAAGAGACTGAGAAACTGGCCAGGATCAGAGTTCTTCATGCAGGTATCCAGGAGTCTAGGTGGCTTTCCTTCTAAGTGATGTCATCAGACCTATGCCTTGGCAGGAAATGTGATAGCCAGGGGTTAGCAAGGTATTTTATTAAACTAAATCTGTAAATGATTTATGGAAATTTTTCTATAAAATCATAGTTAGAAGCATTCAAAGGACTCTAGGTATGTGAGACCTAAGAAAAGAGAGAAAAAACATTTTTCCATGAGCCATATACTAAATAAGGAAGACCGTGAACACCAGCCCTAAAAATAAGATTCACTTTATGCAGAAAAGCACATTAAAACAAAAAATAAAGGTTTACAATATATTCTAGATTTATATTTTCTTCTTTTCACGTACTTGTTTTTTTTTCTCCATTTAACAAGCAATTTCACTGAATGCAATATAATCTATGAAAAACAATCACTATTCTTAGGAAGGTCTAAATTTCCAATGATTGACAGATTATTCAACTCTGTTTTTATTTTTGGTATATTCATGCAAAGCATTTAATTTGTACTGATGCATTCCTTATAATTAAACACTTAATTTCCTCAGAGTTTCCAATATTATATTTAGAGCATGAATAATTATCAGAAACGCAAGGTAGAAAATCTAAATCAATATACTTGATAAATATGTCTAAGTTTTCATAAATGAGAACAGAATCTCTTTATTTTATAATTTGATTAGTGATATTTGAAAGAATGAGCATAATTAATATGTATTTGACCATATTATTAATTATTTAAAACAAATTTTTAGGGATCAACTTTCCATACATGTGTTTATAATGACAAAATTGACTTCAGGATATGAAACTGAAGTCTACAAATTTAGGCTGAACTTAATGTCTACTCACTCTTAATGTATACTCACTCTTTCGAAAATCAATTTGTTTTCATATGTACTTTAATTTTATGCTACTCTTCCAATCAGAGGGCATGAATGTGTGATCAACTTGATATTTTCCCTAGTACATACTTATTTTTTTCTTCTTAGTGTAATGGTTCTTCAAAAATAATTCTATTCAACCTGAAATTATCTATTTAGTTCTTCACTGTTTTGGTTTTGAAGCCTGTCTATGATGTGTTTTCCCTAAAAGCAAATTTTTATATAGATTAATTTCCTCATAGGCACAAACACATTGAGTTACTTTTAACAGTTATTTAGGTACAAGAGCAAAAGCATTTGACCCAGATCATGTGTATGTATTTACTTTTAACTTATGCTTATAGATAATAAATTAAAAAATTTAAATCTCAATACATTTTAATAATATTAAAGAGAAATTTCAGTATTTTTATTATGTGGTTTTTCTTTTACATAAATTTGGGACATCAGTATATCATGGTCACAGATAATGTTGATACTGGTAGACTGGTGGAGGAGGAGAATTTAGATGCAAAATGAATATTGTACAATGTAATTGATAGAAATTGATATCTTTGTTTTCATTGATATGATTATACTAAGGAAAAAGGCTGAGGGAAAGCAGAACTGCAAATTAAATATAGAAGAGCACTAACTTTATACAGAAAAGTTATATCTAATACTAAATATTAAAAATGTGTAGAACTCAAGAGATTCATGATGCTATTTGCCTATTCATTGTACATATGTTTTTTGGAGAGCACACGTAGCTCTGTCTTCCCATTGTTCATCAATTTGCTGGAGCAGGCCCAGTAATGTCTCCATTGTGAGACTTGTTGTTACTGTGTTTGACATATCGAATATGTCACTGGTAGCTTTCCAGGCTTTGCCGTGAGGGCAAGATACTCTAGGTAGCTTGTCGGGCTCTCCAAGAAGGACAGAGGAATCAAACTTGGGTTGGCTGGATCAGCCACGTGCAAGGCAAACGCCATACCTGCTGTGGAAAGAATGTAGGAAATGAAAAGTAGAAAAAAAAATTCCAAAATACTGTATAACTTCCTAATTGTTTTCTCATTAAAGCTGTGGGAAGCAATTATATTTAAATATAATGAATTAAACTAATTCAATTTTGTCTCACCTATTATCTGTATATGATATTAAGTTCACAACTGTGGTTATATTAATTTCATTTTATGGTAAGTACAAATGTATAAATATATCTATGCAGTATACATAAACAAACACATTATAAAGATATTGTCAGGGTCTAAATACCATGAAGTCTACGAGTAAAAATTTTAAGAAAGGACAAATAGTCTTTTGTTTTAAATACATGCTCCTCTATTTGAAAAACAACTTTTCCTAAGAATCTGTTTTCCTTGTTTGTATTTATTTTTTTCTTGTATGATATATTTTTGTCTATCAGATCAAGATTACTATGTCAGTGAAAGAGGGACAAGTATTTTCTCTATTTTTCTAGATTGTCGGAGAGTAAAAAGAAATAAAACAGAGGAAAGTTTGGTGATTTAGTCAACTAAAAACACTGAATGAGAAAATCTAGGACTCATAAGGTTCTTTATCTTTAAAGAAAGCAGTCCTGTCTCATAAATAGCCTCTTAATGCTAATTAGAATTTCTAGACTATCTGAGTATCAAAAGAGGAATATTACCCAAAATTTTCCATATGATGCTTAGGTTAAGTGTTATTTGTCATGCTACATAAGACTGACAATACATAGCTTTGAGAAACATTTTTATTTAGGGTAAATTTTTCAGTATAAAAAAGTAATAATAGGATCTGCGCGGGACGGGAACTGAGTCCCACGGCTCAGCAACAAAGCTGAAGGGGACCCCTCTCCTCCTTCCAATCAGGTACAGCTCGCATCCAGGGCCTGGGACTCTCGAGTATGTGCAGCTAGCTCGATCTCATAGCACAGCCGGTTTTTTTCCCCTAATCTGTGAGGGACGGGAACGGAGCCCCATGGCTCGGCAACAAAGCTGAAGGGGACCCCTCTCCTCCTTCCAATCAGGTACCAGTGCAGGGACACTTTCCTAGCGGCCGCGAAATATTCTCTCACTACATATTCCCTAGGAACCATAAGCTACCTTCTTAGATGTAATCTTCTCTATTTTAGCTCAGCCACTAGAAACACAGTAGCCAATAACTCATAAGCCTATCTCAACTCGCACTGCATATCAAGCAGAATAGTAACAGTGAACGTGAAGGATTAAACCACACTTGTCACAATGGTAAAGCAATGCAAAAGCCCAACAAATTTTATTATTGAAGAGGCTAACCCAGAAGACATCAACAGTACTGTAGTGTTAGACAACTTCTCTAACAAGGAATTCAGAAGGGAGCTACTGAGGATGCTTAGGGAACTAAAAGAAAAAATGGAAAGCAATCACAATAAAAGACAAGAGGATTTGAAGGCAGAAATGAGGAAAATGCAATCGGAAATGTCAGACCTAAAAAACCTGGTAGGCGAATTGAAAAACTCAGTGAAAGACCTCAGCAGCAGAGTAACAGCTGCTGAGAACAGAATCGTGAGCTCAAAGATCAAGTTCAGAGACTCTCCAGGAAAGAGCAGAAAATGGAAAAGAGACTCACAATTCGGGAACAGATGGCAAGAGAAGATTGTGACGAAGCCAAGAGGGGTAACATAAGAATTATTGGAATCCCAGCCAGGCATTCTAGGGGAAAGGGCAGCTCAGATAGAGAAGGGAGCACAAAATAAAGGGTGTTTGGAGGATCCTCCCAGGAGAGGAGATGCATGGCGAAAGTAGACTATGGGCTGATCATGTTTGCCACTCAATGCCTCTTTTGCAGACCACAACACCCAAAAGAAGAGAAAGAACACAAGGGATTGCCCTGCCACAGAGGCAGGGTGGGATGGGCGGGGATGGGGGTGGGGGGGTATATTATCCATGGTGTTGGAAAATGGGCACTGGTGGAGGGATGGGTATTTTATCATTGTATAATCGAAACCCAAGCACAAAAAATTGTAAATCTACAACTGTAACTCATGGTGTTTCACTAAAAATAAAAAATAAATAAATAAATAAAAAAGTAATAATAATAACACCCGAGAGCACACAAGTAGGGTCATTTAAGTAGGAGTTTATATATATATATATATATATATATATATATATATATAATGATATAATGTGGCAGTCTACTTCACAGAGAATTGGTTAGATTTTCTTGAAAATGTTACTTAGAGTTTCCAATGCTTTTCACCCTATTGCTAAACAAAATATAACTTGTTGAATTCATCTATAATCTAGTAAATAAGAATTTATATGATTTCTGTTTTAGAATCTGGGAAGTTAAAAACATAAAAATCAAAAAAAAGATGCCTTTTATCATGGTCAAGATGGCAGAGAAATTGACCCTGTCCTTTTGTCCTTTTAGTCACATTTCATTATTCCAAAGCTAGTTGAATTATGTAAAAACAGAGAACATAAAGTCTTATGTATTGGTAAATCATACAGATTTTTAATGTTATAATCTCCTGCCACAACACTATAATAATGTATTACTGCCTCATCTCCAACCTCTTGCATCCTATCTAAATGTTCATGACATCCAAATAGACATTCTACATTATAGTTTCATTTGAATTGATTAACTTACAAGGTAGTTGTGGTGTCAAAGAGTTCCTAACCTTCTCTGTTTCAGAAAGCCTATAATCCAGGAACACCGCTTTATTTCTTCAGTGGAAATGAGTAAATATATACAGTACTTGTAGAACGGGACGCCAGAGACCATATACTCTCTTCATAAAACAAGAGTTGGATTTGTTTTTTAACAATAGTATATACAACATTATTATAATATTTTGGACAGGGAAACTGATAACAGAATTGCATACTCGAGCAATATTTCATAAGCTATAGTGTAATTGATTTAAAGAACAGAAATCTTGAATAAAATTATAAACTAAACATTAGAAAAGATGAGTAACAAATACAAACTCTAAAACCAATCATGAAGTTAGCCAAATAGCTCAATTGGCTTCAAATTCTTGTGAGAGACTGCGAAGTGATCATTTTTACAAAAATGTCCCTCTAAATTGCCATGTGATTAAAATAGAATCATTTATTTACAAATTCTAATTTGGAAGACATCTAACATATGCTTTCCAGTCTATTTAATTTCCCTAAGTACTCTCTTGGACGTTTTAGTATTAACAAGACATTTTTTTTCATTATATATTATAGCCTTGAATAATTTGGCCATAATAAAAATGATTGATGAATCCAAATGGAGATTGTGTGCATATGTCCTGTATGAGTCTCGCCTACACTAGAGCTGTTTTTCACCTGAGATAAAGACTTCCCTGAAGAATAAAGTGATATCCTGCGGAGGTACTTGAAAAGTCAAAGCAGCAATAGTGAGACTCCACTGAGCTTGGAGCTCATGAGAGGATATATAGTATATTTAATATCTTGTGAAGAATATCTGGATCAGTCTGTTCATGCTCACATATCTCTTCTCACCTGAAAGAAAATTTTCTTCATTGACTGTACTCTTCCTTGCATGGTCCCCAGGTAACTAGAACAAACAATGATAAAATACTTCTGTCAGATATGTAAGCCAGTTCTGTCTTAAAACCCCCAAGGCCAAATCAAGACTGCAAATCTTCAATTATATAAACATTCCTAGTTTAAGCCCCCCCCTCCCTTCCCCCCCCCCCCCCCACACACACATACACACACACACACTGCTCTTTCCTCTAGCTGGTGACTCTGAATAGTATTCTAGGAACATGATAGCCTTAAAAAAAAAACTAGTGGGGAACAGGATCTTTGAGTTTATCACTTGTGGAGTCTCTCACTTGAAAATGCTTTGTGAATGATAGGTTGGCCTACAGGATATTTCAATTGGGAGTAGGGAAACATCAGATGAAAAGGAAGTCTTTTATTTATTTGTTTATTCATTTACTTATTGAATCACCATGAGATACACAGATACAAAGTTGTTCATGTCTGGGATTCATTCATACAGTGTTCCAACACCCATCCCAGGGAAGAAGTTTTAAATGTAGAAAAACTTGCATATCACTAGAGGGGTGAGCTGTTTAGGGGGAAAAGTACATGGTTTGATGTTAGGTTTATAGTATAACCAGAGGCATATCGTTAAAACAAAATAAAGGTAATGTGACAAAAATTATAGATTGTGTCAAATTTTACTTTTTAAACTTATTTATCTACATATGGGCTGGAGTGATAGCACAGCGGGTAAGGCGTTTGCCTTGCACGCAGCCAACAAGGCTGACCCGAGTTTGATTCCTTCGCCCCTCTCGGAGAGCCAAGCAAGCTACCAAGAGCATCTCGCCCGCACGGCAAAGCCTGACAAGCTACCCATGACGTATTCGTTATACCAAACACGGTAACAATTCTCACGATGTTATTGGGCCCGCTTGAGGAAATTGATGAACAACGGGAGCACAGTGACAGTATCTACATATGGGTTGGAGCAATAGGACAGCAATAGGGTGTTTGCCTTGCACGCGGTCTGCGAGGCTGGTTCGAGTTTGATTCCTCCACCCCTCTCTGAGAGCCCGACAGGGCAGACTGCTGGGCGGAGCCTGGCAAGCTACCTGTAACATATTAGATATGCCAAACACAGTAAAAAGTCTCACAATGATGGAGACATTACTGGGCCCACTTAAGCAAATCAATGAACAATGGCAGAACAGTGCTACAATGCTATCTATATATGGGCTGGAGCAATAGCACAGCTGGTAGGGCGTTTGCCTTGCATGTGGCCAACGTTGGTTGGTCGAACCAACCCAGATTTGATCCCTCTGCTCCTCTTGGAGAGCCCAATAAGCTGACAAGAGTATCCCTCCTGCACAGTAAAGCCTGGCGAGCTACCCATGACATATCTGATATGCCAAAAACAGTAACAACAAGTCTCACAATGGAGACGTTACTTGGTGCCCACTCAAATCGATGAACAATGGGAGAATAGTGCTATAGTGTTATTTACATATTCACCAATGCTTGTTAATAAACTACTTATACCAAGTATTTCAGTTTTTTGGTCTAAGGAATTGGAGAAACCAAGGCAAACATCACCTGATTACCAATACTTAAAGGAATTTCTGTCCTCAAGAACCTTTTATTCCTTCGTTGTTTCGTTTCCATAAATAAAGGACTCAAGGTCTTAGCCTCTTTTCCCAGATAAATCCCTGGTTGAAACATGCATCGACTTGAACCATTTGCTGCTTTCAGACAAACGTTCGTCCTCCTCACTTTCTCTACCCTAGTATGTTAGAAATTTGGTAACTCAGACAACAGTGCAGCTGGTTTTATAGCAATTTCTGCTTATAGAAGTAAAGCTATTCACTGCTTAAATGTTGCACATCCTATAACACAGATGTCCTATGACTTAATGTATGATTTCATAGAAACCAATAAAGCATAAATCCAGATTTATTCTGCATGCATAATTTGAAGGAGAAAAATAAATAGCACAGCTTAATGATATAGAGAAAAAAGTACACTTGATCCATGTATGAAATGATCAATTATATCTGAAATTATGCAATTTCACCAAATAACTGTAAATGGTAGGATTAAGTAAGCAGCATAAAAAAGATATGTAATAAGAGATCAGAAAATTAGGGAACTTAAAGTGACAAAGGAAAGAATGTGAATATTGACATGTAAGTATCATACAAGGAATCACAAAGTTGTTTGTGTCATGCCTATGACATGAGAACCACATTATTTATAACTTTATAAGAAAGGATAAATAAGGTGTTATACACATATTAGGAGAATATCAAAGCTTATATGGACAAGAGTTGATAAAGGCTGATATAAACAAAGGATCGAAGCTTGAATAAGTAAAATGTAGTAGTGTCAAAATCCATCTGAGGTAAAAGATATCTGTTGTAAAATAATGATAGCTAGTTTTTGATGAGTCCTACTTATCTGCAAAAAGATGGAGCTATACACGAACCACTCGATTTTCTGGACTCAAAATCATTTCTATTATTTTGTGGGTTTGAAAATGAAACAATGTCAATTGTTTAACTTGTGCAAAAGGGAATTGTAATTTTGGTGAAAGGAAGTTTCTTATATGCAGTAATTTGGAGGAAAGAATGAAAAGATTGAATCAAGTCAACTTGAGGTGGATAATGTAAATACATGACAAAAGGGTTTGGGTAAATTAAAAATTTGTTAACATGCTTTCAAGAAACTTAGTCTTGTTTAGAAAGGTAAAGACTCACAAACAAAATGTGAAGCAAAATATTATTTAAAATGTAAGCATGCATATATAAATGTAGCACAAATAAATATGTTTAGGTCACAAATATGTGGGGCATCTTGGTTCTGAATACAAAGAAATGAGACCCAATTTATTGTTGCTTTATTTAGATACTACTACCTCAGTATTAACTGACTAGTTTGGTTAGTAGAATTTATGATCTAGGATCATAAATCTAGGATCATAAATTCTAGGATCATAAATTCTTTCTTATATATTCTCTAGAAGCTCTTAGGCTTTAGCTGAGGAAAGACATTGTATGTCATAATAATTATTTTTTTTTCCTTTTCGATGGTTCTAGATGTCTGCTCTGTAAAACAATCAATCCCCTAAAAACACCTTGTTGGATATGTTAAGTATTTGGAAGTTTTCATGAAATCGTACTAAAGAAATCAATTTACTACACTTGCTATAGAGACTTCAGAAACAATAGTGAAATGCTTTCTTGTTTCATCTTTAAAAGCATGTAGTGCATCCCTGTGAGATGGAAGACCGGGAGATCTTCCAACCTGCTTCTTTTAGTCCTATTGGCTCATATCTGCATATGCTTGACCACAAATTGGTGATTCTTGCTGGAAGTTTGTCAAAGCATTCCTAAAACTAAAATCACAGGGGGAAATTATTCTTTGCAGTTCTTGCTTGTATAGTTCTTTAGTTCTTTAGTAATAGAAACTGCAATAGCTATTTCCCTTGTTATACATTTTGTTGTTATTGTTGTTCCCTCCCTGTGACATATTGGGGTTAAAAAAAACACTCAACCTCCAATTTATTGAATTTTAGAAACTCAAAATAGTATGGTGAGAAGATTAGTAATTATACCTATCTCTCAGGGCATAATGGCTTAATTAATATACCCTTCAAGAGACTTTTCACTGTGGGAAGTGCACAGCTGCATGGCTGATGGAAATTAAGGTGTCTTGAATTGCAGAAAACTGAGTGTTTTGATTGTGTGTGTGTTTTAAATTTTTAATATAGATTTTTTTCTTCCTTTTGGTTTAATTTGTGCACAGATTCTGGCTCCTCCTTTTCATCACCCTGTAGATGATAAATGTGGAGAAAGACAAAAGTAGCTAAAATTGAACTACTAAAGTTACTAATGACAAAAATCAATCATAGCTGGATATTTCTGGCTCAAGGCTATTTCAAAACATGCATCACATTATATTTTCTCCTCCATCTTGCTTAATCATTTACATAACTGCATTTCAAAATTAATTAGTGGTAGTTATTTCATTTTATTTTTAAGTTCACAACTCGCATATGTCATAAAAAAAGATGACATATTTTTAAGTCCTCAGAACTCATGTGAATATATTCTTTAGGATTTTTAATAAGCTGATAGTTACTGTATTACATTGTACATCTGAGTGACTTTTGCTTATCAGAATTGAGAGATGCTTCTGCTTGAGTTATTTTATTTGTGCTCCCACAAGGGATCTCAAGTATCAGTGCTGCTTAACCAGACACTTGAGCATTCCAATGAAGGCAAATTGAGTTCAAGCAGCCTATTGACACTTAGGAAACATATCGTTTTGGGTCATGTTTTTCCTTTTTCTCTCCCTTACCTTCTTCTCTCTCTCTCTCTCTCTCTCTCTCTTTCAACCTCCAAGTCTCTCTGTCTCTCTCTCCCCATACTTATACTTTTTTTTTAATTGTACTTCTTTTAAAAAATGCTTTGTAAAAGTTAATCCTATCTGTATGTAGACTCTTCTGCCTTTAAATGCTTGTGCCGTGAAGCTGAGTAACAAGAAAAGAGGAAAAGTATAAAAAGTATAATTAGTAATTTGGAATAATTGGTTAAAAATAGTAGAATAGGGCTGGAGTGATAATACAGCGGGGAGGACATTTGCCTTGCACTCGACTGGCCAGGGTCCAATCCCCAGCATATTCTCCTGATCCCGAGCAACCAGGAGTAGTCATGAGGGCAGAGCCCGGATTAACCCCATGTGTATCACTGGATGCAAACCAAAAAGAAATAAAATAAATAAACAAAAGATTAGTTAAATAAATTGTTATTTCAGGAGAAATTTTCAAAGCCACTGAGTTCACTGTTGTGGTGATGGAGTTTTTTGCTTTTTGTTTTTTTTTTCATTGTTTTATTTAAGAATATATAAGATCATATACTATAACAATGATGTTTTAAAGCATAAATAATTAAAGAACAGTAGAAAAATGGTTAAGAATATCACCCTATGAAGATTCGTGAGAAAAATAAAGAACTTTAAAACATTTTAATTTAAATTATTTTATGTTATTGAGGTAACCTTTGATCTCTTGTTCGGAATTGTTCTGTTCAGGTTTTTGGCAATTTTTTTCTGATCTCAATTTGGAAGTTGATTTTATTTTTGTTTCTCTCTGTGGGCTATCTGGTATGTTGGGTCAACCACAAGAGCCCTAACTGCTGTACTATATTGTACTATTCTCTGAAAGTCCTATGATTTTGGAAGTTTGTAAGAGTCTAAGAATTTTTTCTTGTAGTTTCACTATTTAGTGACACAAAGTTATTTATTATGCTTTCATGATCCTTTTCAAATTGTGGTATCTGCTGTAACTTCCCCTCTTTTATTTCAACTCTTGTTTATTCATTATTTCTTCATAAACTAAGATAATGATTAATCATATTTCTTTAAGCTGAAAAGAATTAGAATTTGTCTTCAATAATATCTTGCATTTTTTTTATTTCTGTGTATGTTGGGGGTGCAGAGCGTTTGGGAGTTGTGTTCCCTGAGATTCTTGAGTTATGAGGCCTTTGGGTTAAAAGCTAGACCTCAAAGATGCAGTGCTACTAGGACCCAGTGGTGCCAAGATACATTTTAGCCACCTTAGTGGAGTGCTTGAGCCTTCAAGAGTGAACTCAGGGCTTTTAGAACTATTTGGTACTAGAGATGAGAACTTGCGTGCATCCTGATCCAAATACTATCTTCCTAATCTGAAATTCTATTTCATATGCATTCACTCTCATTTTTATTATGTCACTTCTTGTACTGTCACTAGGTTTTATTTACTCTTTTTCTACTTTCTTTAGGTGTGTGGTTAGATTGCTTATTAGAAATTTTTATTATTTCCTGATCTAAGCTTGTATTGCTATGAACTTCCTGTTTAATGCTATTCTTGATGTGTCACATAAGTCTTAATAGTTTATAACTTAATTTTTGCTCATTTCAAAGAAATAAAAATATCTCTATTGAAGATAACATATTATTCATACTAAATATTAATCTATACAAAATACATTAGAGACAATAAACCAGTATAATAAAGTGGCAGGTGAAAAAATTAATGTACGAAACGATGCTAGTTTTCTATCTCAAACTAGCAAACCAGAATATAAATAGATTTTTAAATTCCACTTAAAAGAAATGCTGGATTCCACTTTATTGGCAGTGCTGGATATCAAACAGTGGACTCAAGTATGGAAGGCAAGTGCTCTACCACTCTATTATATTCTTGCCTGTGATAATATCTAAATAATTCTATACCTAGAAATAAAGTGAATAAGAATGAGAAATATATTTTTTCTGAAAATTATAGTTCAGTGTTAAAAGAAATATAAAATAAAAGGAAATGAACAAATGTCACATGTTCAGTATTGAAATTACAGCCATTGATGATTAATACATATATGAAAATTTTTCATCATTATATTTTACCAGAAAAGTACAAAAATGAAGTTTGAAATGGTAAATAATTGAACAAGTTCACTTATTAACAAAAATTTAAGATGAGAAAGTATGTTCTTTTCTAGGTAGAACCTGCCCTTACTGTTCATTAGACGACTTGTTGAGTCAGGTAATTTTGTGACATCTTCAAACAATGGGATCATAATATTCACTTCAGGAGACAGTTTTGGCACAACAAAATACCTTAGTTGATACAAAGTAACTTTGCTAGAAAATATTTAAGAATTTTTTTCGGACTGACTATTTATCTCCCCCAGAAATTTATCTGCAGTAAGATGGTGTCTGTAGATGAAGCCTTTGGAAGTTGGTATGGCTATGGGTGACACTATATTGATGAAATTAGCACCTTTATGAAAAAGACCAAAAAGGGCAGCTTTGCATTTTCCTTTGTGAAGATCTAGCAGGAAAATTACTGTTTTACAACCAGAAAGTTGGCTGACTCTGCCAAGATTTTAGACTTTCCAGACAATAGAAGTAATACAAACAGATTATTGTTAACAAGTCATTCATTCTGTGGTGTTTCATGAAAGTAAGCTGATGAAACTAAGGCATAAACACTTTTGCTCTTCTTTCTTTCTATATATATATATATATATATATATATATGTGTGTGTGTGTGTGTGTGTGTGTATTTAAAATTTAACAACAAAAATAAATAATGCATTTCAACAGCTAATAAAATAGAAATTCAGATTTTTTTTTAAAAAAGATCAACCTACTGGAAACAAAGAGAACACGTTCAACTTAATTTAAAATGGTGAATGTAGAATATTTTCTACTACAAACAATTACACTTAGTATATCTTCCTTTACCAAAGTAGGAAGTTACATGATGAATTACTAAACCCTCATCATACCCCAAATAATTTTGTGTTTTCTAGTTTTATTTTTTTAAGAATGAAAAAATTCAGGCCTTGAAGGAGACTCTTAATTATTATATTACACAATTAAGATTGCTGATTTATTCAGCAATTTTGAGAATTTATTAAAATAATAAGGAAGGATTTTAATTTGGTAAAATTATGAACTTATGATAATGATAATTATTTATGACATTTAAGTCATTGGTAAAATATGTTGTTCTTTAAGCTAAAGATTTCATATTTATTAATCATGGTCCTTCTGTTGTTCATCAATTTGCTCAAGCGGGCCCAGTAATGTCTCCATCGTGAGACTTCCTGTTACTGTGTTTGGCATATCAAATACATCATGGGTAGCTTGCCAGGCTCTGCCGTGCAGGCGAGATACGCTCGGTAGCTTGCTGGGCTCTCCAAGAGGGGTGGAGGAATTGAACTTAGGTCAGCCATGTTGGCCGCTTGTAAGGCAAACGCCCTACCGCTGTGCTATTGCTCCAGCCCTGTGCATTGAACTTCTAGTGTGAGTGGAAAGAAATTCATATTTATAGATGTATTATATCAAAATACATACTGGAAGTTACTAATATTGTGTTATTTTTCCCTATTGAGTTCCTAAATGTTGAAAATAGACTGTGGTCCTAAAGATAAAACTACAGTCCTCAAGGTACAGGACCGCTGAACATGTATGAAAGGTGTACACAAAATAAAACAAGTCAAATACTCTGTTTGGCAGGATTTCCTTTCCTGAAATTGTAAATGCATTTCAAATGCTCTGTTAGAGGAACAGAAAGCAAACACACACACACACACACACACACACACACACACACACACACACCCTTGTTTCTGCTTACCTTTGACCATTAAAAAAGCCAGATGAATATAATCCTTTTACAAGTTAAACTGTAGTAGGAGATACTTAGAAATATGCATTATCATGAAATTTTTCCTAATGCCTGCTGATGTTTCTAAAGTTCCCTGTTGTAAAGCCCCACTCCTGTTTATCAAAAAAAGGCAAAATAAAACTTCCAAGGCCCAGATAGTTAGTTGGATAGTTGGGTATAGAAAGATATGGAAAGATAGTTCAGTGGGTAGGATCTTGCCTTGCATGTGGCTGATTACAGGCACCTCATATGATCCTCCAGCTCTGTCAGGAGTAATCCCTGAGCACAGTGCCAAGTGTATAAACCCTTAGAATTCCTAGGTATTTTCCCAAAACATAAGAAAAATAAAATAAAATATAAGAAGTGTAGATCCCTTCCTGCGTAACTGTGTACCAGAAATAAAGGGGCAGTGATGTGAATGCGTACTTTGCTTCTGCTTAATTGCACATGAGAATTCATTGCATAACTTAAACTCAAGCACAAAAATTTGTAAGTCTCTATCTGTACCTCATGATGTTTCACTAATAAAAAAAAATTAAAAAAGCAAACAAATAAAAACGAATACAAGAAATTTGGAGAAAAAAATTCTCTATTTCAGAAGTCAATGTGTCTGTGTTTGGCTCTCTAATACACAAGGGTTGTGAAACATCTGCAACATCTATAGCCAGCAAGTGAAGAATAACTGTGTGGAGCCAAAGATTTGAGTCTACAGAAAAACTATTAGCATATATTAGATATTAGACTTAGATTTAATATATGTATGTCTAGACTGATATACATTCACTTGTGTATATACTAGTCATATTGACACATGCATAGAGTATAATATATAAATAATAAGTACTTTATAATGAGCACCATTTCATTTCATTGTATGAGGTCAATCTTTCCTGAGATCTAATGTTTTTGCACAGTTGAAAAGGAACATACATACATAAAATTTATAAGCATACTTATCATTTAATCATACTTTAATGTCACTCTAACTGTGGTAGACAAAAGAGTGTTGGTGAAAGCCGACATGCAACAGATCTCTAAATTTAAGAAACAAAGAAGTAAGGTTATTTGGTAACAAAAAGTTCTGGTGACTTACATAAGGAGGTCTGGGCAAATTATAACTGTCTCTGCAAATTAAATGACAAACTGTTTTTCCTATACTTTCATTGAGTACCTTCATATTTTAAAGTTTTATAATTTATAAAGTGATATCAATTATTTGGCACATGGACCTGCAGAGATATATCAGTTTAGAAAAGTTTATTTGCATACTGAGAGAGGTGAGTTTCCACAATTATAATCAGATGATCCACAATCCTATAGGATCTAGAACTCTGACTTGCTAATACCCCTGCTTTATGAGATTGGAATATGACAGTTCAAGATAACAAAACTCATGTGAACAATGACTAATACCAGAGGACCAACTAAGTAATTCATAATAAGCAGAAAGCAAATTGTGTGACTGGAATCTTACATAAGACAGACAAAATCAAAATCATTGTGTGCTTAATGCTTATTATTAATCATACACTGCTTATGCATACAATATATAATCATACAGTGCATAATTAAATTTATGAAAAGATGATAGTATTTGTGATTTTAATATCCATTTCTCAAACTACTTGAACAGAGTACTCAGTTCCAGTTGAATATAATACTATTCAACATAAAAATTACTTGCAAGCTGTAGAGATGCTGCAAGTTGAACTGAAAATACAGTGGAAGGTGTCAGAACAGCAATGTTACTACAAACGTTAGAGGTCATATACCTAGTCTAGCCAAGCAATAAATTTGAAAAATTCTAGAACTATGATACCAGGGTTTCCATATCAATCCTATATGTTTTATATTTAAAATAAAATGATGGAAAGATAAATCCATATCCTTTGAATCATTAGCATTTAGCCCATTGTTACAAACGACCAAGCCAGTTCTTTAACTAATAACTATACTGGTTCAATTCCATGTTCTAGTAGTGATAACCTCTGCTCACTCAACATAAGATCTGAACCAATTAATATACCATGTGAATTGAGAGCAGTGTACAGACAATCATTTTGGAGGGACCAGAGAGTTATTTATGAATGGGTTTGACAAGGAGAGCTATGAAAGCAGAGGTAAAGGTAAAGGTAAAGGCCCTCCCGTTGATCATCGATTTGCTCGAGCGGGCCCAGTAATGTCTCCATTGGAGACTTTGTTGTTACTGTGTCTGGCATATCGAATACTCTCGGTAGCTTGCCGGGCTCTCCGAGAGGGGCAGAGGAATCAAACTCGGGTCGGCCATGTTGGCCGCTTGTAAGGCGAACGCCCTACCCGCTGTGCTATCGCTCCAGCCAGAAGAGACCAAAGAAAAAAACGAATATGACAAATAGAGAGAACATTATAGAGTCTATTATACCCGAAAGCAATAATGTTAATTTAGAAAATAAAGTCAGATAAATGAGGGAGGAGATACTAATTAGTTAAATGATTTGATTAATTAAAATACCATTTTTTCATAATTCTTAGAAATTTCCAGGAAGCATTTATAATGAGGAAGTTGAGAAATTCATTAGAGGTTTCCATATAATTATGGCTGTTTTCTCTTATCCATTGACTTATTTAAATTGGTTTGATGCATTAAAAAAATAAGCCCCTATAGAAGTTCTCAAAGGACAAAAGCAATATCAGGATAGAGAGTATAAAAGAAAAAATACTGTATTTATCCCATTAGTCATCGGCTCTACAATGCTCCCACCTTCTTCCATAAAATTAATGTAAGTTTTGTATTTTTTTGGGAATGATTCATAATTTTAAATGGCTTCAGCCTGCCAATTGAGTAAAGCAAAATTTGTTTTCCCACTGACGATTAATCACAGTTTCAAAAATAAGCTTAAATCAATGAATAAATATAGAAAGAGGAAATGAATGAATAAAATGATCATAGATGGAAGCATAATTTTTGTATAATTAGTTATCTTCCTTGTTGATATTTTTAAATGGTTCTGTAAAGCAAAATCATCTGGGTTTAAAGAATTTAGCATATTTTTTGTCTGTCTTTTACAAGTTAGTAACTGTGAAATGGTTAGTTTATACCGTTAAATTTCTAATAAATTTCCATCTACCAGAGAAAGGTAAATTCAAAAAGAAGCAGATTTTTCTTCCTTACTTCTAAAATTTTGATTTAGGATTGCTTAAATCATCTACTGCTTTAAATGCTTTTATTTTTTAGCTTTTTGGGTCAGACCCAGCATTGCTAAGGGGTTGCTGCTGGCTCTGCACTCAGGAACCAGCCCTGGAGGTGCCCAGGGGACCATATGGGATGCTGGGAATCAAACCCGGGTCGGCCACATGCAAGGCAAACACCCTACTTGCTGTGTTATCGCTCCAGCCCCCTTAAATACTTCTTTTATTTAACAGCAGCAGTGTTTATACATTTGATAGTTATTTTTAAAAGTGCTTCATGGGTAACAAATATTTATTGGAACATGTACTTCATTTGCACTGCTTACCTTAATGAAATAACCTCTTAGTTTCACTAATTTCTTCTGAGATCTTAGTTCTTCATTGAATAATTTTCTCAATAATTTAAGTCAAAATGTGACAATTCTGAACTACATGTCCATTGTGATTTTAAACCCTATGTTCTGTAACTCCAATAAATCCATAGTCTAGTGATATAGTTCCAATCTACTTTAGTTGAAATGTATCATTAAATATAAGCATCTTCAGTAATCTGTAGACTCACTGTCATCCCATTGTTCATCGATTTCCTTGAGCAGGAATCAGTAATGTCTCCATTCATCCTAGCCCTGAGATTTTAGCAAGTGCCTCATTGGAGGCTCTTTCAGGGTCAGGGGAATGAGACCCATCATTGGTAGTGGGTTTTGGCATATTGAATACACCACAGGGAGCTTGCCAGACTCTGCTGTGTGAGCAGGATACTCTCTCGGTAGCCTTCTGGGTTCTAGGCAGTCTAATAAGTAGACTAGAGATGCTTTTCCAGATCATTATTTTAGCTAAAGCCTACCTACAAAGATATATGCTTTCTCTTTGGGTGTTAGAAAAAGGCTGCTCTTAGTAAAATGGGAAGACATTGGAAGGTTTTTGTGGTTGAATGACATTATCTAACTTTTATTTAATAGGATAACTCTGGTTTGAGTAAAAACTCCAGAGAGAGAAGGCTAGAAACACAAAGGGGATATTAAGAATGCTAGTTCAATGGAGAAGGAGATAGAACAAATCGTATAATACATGCCTAATATGATGTGCATATTATTTATAAAATCAGACCAGATAGCTATGCTTCTATTAAGTTGGAATGTATTAGAACCAAGAATGTATCTGTGGCTTATTCTAAGATTTCATGTGCTAAATTGAGTTAGAACACAGCTCACACTTTGGTGATCCATGATCACCACTGGGCCCATGCTGTACTCTGTAGGCCATCAAACTAAACATTCAGTTAACCCCAGGAACAAGCTGGGCTCGTGGTGTGTTCATTAAACAACAACAACAACAACAACAAAGAAAAGATAAAGAGGAAAACCTGTTCAATCTTCATTGTCTCATACATAGCAATAAAAAAAACTAGAAGTAGTCATATTCTTTAGAAAATCTTCTAAATCTACAGTCAGAAATAGAGAAGAACATTCTGTTTGAGCAGAGGTCTATTTACCTAAATTTAGAGATTTCATAAATAACCCCTTGCCACATCGGAGACATTAGAGAATCACAGAGGGCAAGCAAAATGAGACATCAGTATGAAGTGCTTGAAGAAAGCCTCCTGAGGCATCCTGCAAGACAAAATGTTATTTTTTTTTGTTTATTTTTGTTTTTGTACCACACATAGCAGTGCTCAGGTCATACTCCTGGCTCAGCACCAGGGGTCATTCCTGGCAGGGCAAGGCCATATGGGGTGCTGGAGAATGGAAGAGATAGTACAGTGGGTACTATCAGCCAACAGTGGGCACACAGCCAACCCATATTCAAATCAAAATTCTGAGAGATTCATTCTTTCAAATATGTATTTGATATTCATGATATGTACTTGATATTCATTATATATTTGCAATAATAAAAGATTTTACTTAAATATATTGGTGGTCCACTGAGTTGGTAGTAAAACTAGACCGGATAGGTATGTTTCTATTACATTGCAATGTATTAGAGCCAAGAACGTATCTATGACTTATTCAAGATTTCATGTGCTCTGCCACAAACACATCCTCCTGTCCCCTGCTTGTCTATATCCTGGTGAGACTGTATGGTAATCATTAGAACATTAATGGAAATTAAATTAAGCATCTGTTTCTCTTGAAATTATATGGACATAGCTGAAAGCTTCAATTTCCTGTTTTGCTCCTGGGATAACATGGCCAAAACCCAGAACAACTTGTTTGTATAATTTTTAATATCCACGCAATTCACATTCAGAGACAGTGGTCCACAGGTCTTCATTTCCCCTTGTTTTAATAAGTTAACCCAATTTTATGTCTTATTTCACACTTGCTTTGTCTCACTGTGGCTGATATGGTGCTGAACACACACACACACACACACACACATGCATGCGCATCCATAAATGCCATAAATGTAAGTACAATGCTATCTACTGCTCTAGTACAAAGTTTTTTGAGTACTAGTTCAGTAACAGTATCTTGTTTAATATGCTGTTTGATTTCTTTCTTTGATTCTCTTAACCACTTTCTAATGTGTTTTTGATTCAGCTCTTTTGTTTGTTTGCTTGTTTTATATAAAGTGAACATTTTAGGGAGGCAAAGACTCTACTTAAAAACCTAGTAAAGATTCTCTTTGTTTTATACTGAAAACAAAATACAGTTGAATATGATATCTTTTTGACATAGATGGAAGTTCAATATTTTTCCATTGTAATTTTCCATTGTAAATTTGAGATTTTTTTTGTATCTCTACACTAGCGGTAGGGCGTTCGCCTTACAAGCAGCCAACATGGCCGACCCGAGTTTGATTCCTCCGCCCCTCTCGGAGAGCCCGGCAAGCTACGGAGAGTATTCGATATGCCAAACACAGTAACAACAGAGTCTCCAATGGAGACGTTACTGGGCCCGCTCGAGCAAATCAACGATCAACGGGAGGGCCGTTACCTTTTACCTTTTACCTCTGTATGTTGGTCTAAGAAACATGCAGATGACTCATTGAAATAAATCTAAATCACAAATATCCAAGTAGATTAACATTGAAAATCAGAAATTGAAATTATCCAGCAAAATACTCTTCACCCATTGATCAAACTATGAGTTGGTAATCAGTATAATAGCCTTTAGTGTTTTCTTTCCTACATACTCTCAAGATCATTAGAAATAAGTAATTCTCCAGAATAATAATTCTGTATGATTCACAGCTTCAGACCAGCAATAAATTCTGAATTAAGCATACTTAGCAAGAAATTGTACTTAAAACATGGAAATAAGACATGTTTGGGGAGTTAATTTGTTATTGGATTTGGAGTGGCATAGGGAAATAAATAAGTTGGGTTTGGATAGACCACAATGATACAAGAGTAAAGAGAGGATAAGGAGAATCTAGGAAGGTGGAGAAAGTGCTAATGATTTTATCTGAACTTCTTCACACCAAAATAGAAGTTATTTATTCATGAAATGAAAGTATCAGCCTAAACTTTCAATATGATTTTAACAAAAACACGATTTTTTTCTATGCTTGATTTTGTTTTCTTACAACATATTCCTCCAAGATAATTTCAACTTGTATATTGTAAAATTTTATATCATAATATTGCATGCTATCAGTACTTTCTTGTTTAACATTCAATGAAAATACAGAAAGAAATGAAATATATCTTCCATTAGCCCCTTGGCATTCGTAGTGTACCTTCTTACATAAATTGAGTCTTAAAACCCAAATCATTCATTTTGTTCACCATTGCTCTGTACTGAATTTTATACCCCCAATTAATAAATTGAATCTACAATCTCAAATATGAGAGTGTATAGTATATTTTAAATGATAATGAAGGTTAAATGAAGTAACCATGGTAGATTCATAATCTGTTAAATTATCATTCTTTTAGGGAGGAGTAAAGACATTATTTGATTTTTTTTCTATCTCACTCTCTCTTGTTCTCTCTTTCCTCCCCATCTGTCTGTGTGTCTGAAAATACATATTTCTAGTTCCAAGATTTTAAAAAAATAATTTCTGTTATTTAAACCATCCATTATGTGGCATTTTGTCAACCATGCCTATGTTTACAAATACAAGACTATTATTATTCATTGATAGGGCTAGACTTGGTTTGTTTCATAAAGTAACCTTGGTGAGTTTCAGTTTTTCCGAAACTCATAAATTTAAATGTATAACAATTGTCTCATGAATTCATCTGCTGAATACACTAGAAAATTGATACCTTTCATCAAATACTCAAAATATTCCTGATAACCCCCCCCCCCCAACACACACATACACACACATTAATAGCTACTGTCACTGTCACTGTTACTGTCCTCCTGTTGTTCATCAATTTGTTCCAGCGGGCCCAGTAACGTCTCCATTGTGAGACTTGTTGTTACTGTGTTTGGCATAATGAATACGTCACGGGTAGCTTGCCAGGCTTTGCTGTGAGAGCAAGATACTCTCGGTAGCTTGCCAGGCTTCCAGAGAGGGGCAGAGGAATTGAATTCAAGCCGGCCATGTTGGTTGCTTGCAAGGCAAATGCCCTACCCACTGTGCTAATAGCTACTAGAATCATCAATAGGCCACTGTACTTTAGAATTCAACATAGATTGGTTTCTGATTTTTGTTCCAGGATGAATTATTTGCATTTCTGACATGTTCATTACATTTAAGCTGCAGGTTATCCAAGTACCATACCTAGAGAGTCTCTGATTTATATTAATTTATTCCTGGAGATATAATCTTCTCTTATCATCTCATGATCTTTTATTTTTTGGGCTCATGAATCTCTAATTTAGTTCGGCCATATGTTCTTATTTTTAGAAAAAGATTGGCATCCAAACAATGTTGCTTATGTTTTCCAAAGGACTGACAAATGGTATATTCAAAATTGAAATATATTTTTCCTGATAAAAATTCCTTTTCTCAAAGACGGTTTTCTACGTCTTCTTTTCTACCCATTTCACAAAACTAGAACATAGATAATACCTTTGAGGACCCTTGATGTTATAGCACTATACTTCATTATGTTTTGATTCAGTTTTTATATTTCGTGTTCTCTTTCATGACATTTAAAATCATGCACCCACCCACATGACATGTAATGTTAGAAGAAATAAAAGCTACTCTCAAAGATATGTAGCATCAAGATTTCAGCGACCTAAGTATAAATATTCCATGATGATTCTACACTGCTGACACATGCAAGCAATTCCTTTTATGATGAGTATCCAGTGGCAATATATCTTCTGCTTCTCCTTATCTCATGACCTATGTTCAACAAAACTGAGTTTGTCCTTCAAATCAGGCTCACCTTTTAGAACTTTCTCAAATCATGACTGCCTATTAAAGACTGCTTGTCTATATTCTCCTACACATTTGGTCTCTACTCTCCATTCAGATCCCAATAACACTACATACCATTAAGCAACACAATCGTCTCTTTTTCATATTCATCTACTTGCCTGATTGTTAGAGGCCGTAGATGATCAGCTTTCTTCTGTATTTGCTATAAATATTTGCTTGTGTACTTGTTTCTGAGAACACATTCACATGATGCTCATTAAATTATGGTGTTATAATTATTCTGTTACTTTTGTGAATCTCTTATGGTGCTTAATTTAAAAATTAAACTTTAATATAGGTGTGTGTTTTTGGAAATGTTTAGCATTTCTAGTGTTTAAGCTTCTCTGGGGGTCAATGAGGGAAGTACTGCAGTCAGCACTGTATGAAAAATTATACACAGTATATGACCAAACAGAAGTGCCTCCATGTCTCTAGAAAGCTTTGAAGCTTATTCACTGATGTCCTGATACATTGTTCTAAAGTATAGGTGTGCTCCAGTTTCCATGCATGCATGACCTCTCTCTTTTTCTGACCAATCTCCCTATCATTGTCTTCATAGTTCCAGAGAAGAACTGTAAAATAATAAATATATTGGTCAAATTCTGGTGAAATTTTTAAGAGAATATACCTGAATGTGTTTTTCAAGATCTTGTTAGTATAAAGACATGGGATCTTTATAATCCGCTTTGTAAATGCAAATTGATGCCTTCCAAAGTACAAAAAATAACTTTTTGAATTTATGCACACTTAGTCCAATTATAGCAGCTTATTCTTGAGGCTACTTTAAGAGAAAAGATAATCATCTGTAGATAAATGCAATTTTGCAGTGAATAAGCCTTTTAAGATTAGGGGATTAAGACTGACATTAATTATACATAAGTCATTATTGTATTTAACTCCTTGGTTAAGGAGAAAAAGACCAATATAATGATGGTTAAAAATTACCAGTATTTATTCATGTTTAAGTTAGAAATATCCTTTCTCACATCCTTGTGGAATACCATCTCGCCTGAAATATTGGAGCTTGCTAAATGCTATCTAATAACAAAAATACACTGAATTGATTCACAGAGATTTTTTTCTTTCTGGAGAATAGGATTTTTTTCTTTTCTGGAGAGCTGTATTTTAATTATGGTTTTACATTTTCATAAAGGGACAGTTTTTGTTCCATTCTCTGACTCTAGAATTTCAGAGGATATGTACTCTAACCAAAGTGGACAGCTGTGATTGACTGCTTGAACAAGGTACTGGGTCTAATCCCTAGCATTTTATAGTCTCTGAGAAACCCAAGTATGGCCTTGTTGGCACTTCTTATCACCATTGAGCATCATGCATTGTCAGATAGAATATCAAAACCAATAAACGTGCACCACAGGACTGAGTATCTCCAGAAGAGGCCTGAAATCCCAAGTTTTATTGAGGTTATTCCTATGAAATTTTTTTTAAAATGTAAGAAAAAACATACTATATAAAAATCCCTTGATTTTCATCAGAAAACTTAGAATAACTTTATTTTTATTTCTTTTTTATTTTATTTTGTTATTTTATGATTTTCTGCCCAACTTTTGTCTATTTTCTACATGGCTTACTGTGCTTACTTCAAGGGCCCAAGCAACTCTATTCAAAAAGACATCTGCACTCCTACATTCATTGCACCTACATATGAGAGCCCAAATCTGAAAACATCCTTATTGTATGAGAATAGATGCTTGGATAGAGAAACTATTATACAAAATGGAAAACCACTTAACTAAAAGAAAAAATGAAAAAATGCAATTTGCTGCTATGTGGATGGATCTTGGGACTGAAGTTAATCAGAGCGAGAGGGACAGGCACAGATGACATCTTTCAAATGTTAGACACAAAGAAACAGGGGAAAATAGAAATTGGATAAAGACAACAGAGACTAAGCACTAGCTAAGGAAATGACCATAATATTGTGGAGAGTGAGAGACTGGTAGGTTAGGAGGGCTGATCTGTCACTGTCACTGTCCTCCCATTGTTCATCTATTCCCTTGAGAGGGCCTAGTAACATTGTGAGATTTGTTACTGTGTTTCAATATTGTATATTGAATATGTCATGGATAGCTTGCCAGGCTTTGACATGCGAGGGAGATACTCTCCGTAGCTTGCTGGGCTCTCCGAGAGGAGTGGAGAAATTGAATACTCTAGTGGAAATTGTGGTATGCAAGAAGTCCATAATTTGTGGAACTGAAAATAATGGTGCTAAATAAAAAGTTTTGAATTGTTCTTATTTTTAGTTTTGGCAAACTTGACCTTGTAGCTTAGAATCTTTGATGACTTCCTCTGCCTTCCTCATTCCCTAGGTCACTGCCTGTGACCAGAAACTCCACTGAGTTAAAATTCTTTCCTTTGAGGTTATTATCATGTCTTTTATGAGTCGTTATTGGTTGAAAGAACAAAGCAGCCAGTCTGGTTCTGTATTCATTTAGCCAAAAGAAAAAAGAGATAGATCTATTTTGAGGAACTGCTTTTATCCTTGACTCTTCTAAGTGATCTTTTTATAAGTGGTAATGTGAGACAATAAAGGTGAGAAAACCAACAATACAGTCACCTTGAGAAAAAAGTAAGGAGAGAAGGGTCTAAAAAGCAAATGAAGTATTCAAATATTTCAATTAATATTTCAGTTTCCTATATTCAAAATTTGAACTACTTCACCTTTTATTCAGTTTATTTTAATGATTTAGCAGTTACTAAGATAATTGATTCCTCTTTCTTTTTCCAACTTAATGTAGTTTCTGATGAATTGCTGTCCTAATCAATAAATCAATATGTAATTACTAAATAGACACCCAATAATGGTTACATGCTGGAATAACTTAGGGAATACTGGATCCGATTTACAGATTCTTATTTAATTTATCTAAATGGGACCCCAGAATTTTTATATTGTAGGACCATTTCAGATGAGCTTAATGTGTAAACAAAATTAAACAACCCTGACACACTATCTGTCTAGTAAGATGTAATTCCAAGTGTGTAAAGAGTGAAAATCTGCCCACATGCTTTAAAATACTAACTGAAGAAGACAGCATTAACATCTGTGTCCACTAAGGAACTCCAAATATGTGACTGCATTCCGCAGAAATGCTTTTGAGAAGTGGACAGATTTCATGTCCCAAATAGAAAATGATAGTTAAGGAATGTTGTTGATGAATTGCCATGTCTCATGCTTGCTGGAGTACTTATTTGATAGCATTCTCCTTTATTCTAACACAATTTTCATCTATATTAATCATATAGATGATTCTTATGATTTAACCAATATTTTAGTATCTCTGATAACTATAATAAAAATAGATTTTTAAATGCATGTTAGTACTTGCATTGGCAAACATGAGAACCAAGACAGGTGAGGTATCAAAGAACCTCAGAGAATGAAGGAATCTTTGACAGATGAGATGAGGCTAGCAGAATTGAGGTGGACACTTAATAGGCAAAAGAACAAGGTTTGTAATGTGCAAATGACATTCAAGGAACAAAGAAAGAAAACTGCTGTTTGTCTTCCAGTAAGGTTCATGACCATCTAGCAACCCTGGAATAGAAATATCTTTCTCCTAATCTAATAGAAATAGGTTATTCTCTAACAATCTGTTTAAGAGTCACAGAGAACAAAACTCGTTTCATTTGTGACACTCTCTTAAAAGTAGACACTAAAAACTCAGATACTCCTTTACTTTTCCTAAGGCCTCAAAGATTTTTTGTTAATACCTTCTTGATGATTAAGTACATCAATACTTAAATCACCATGTGATTTTATTATTAGTGTAGATATATAAGGTAAAAAGTAAAGGCCCTCCAGTTGATTATCGATTTGCTCGAGCAGGCCCAGTGACGCCTCCATTGGAGACTTTGTTGTTACTGTGTTTGGCATATCGAATACATCACGGGGAGCTTGCCAGGCTCTGCCATGTGGGCGAGATACTCTCAGCAGCTTGCCGGGCTCTCCGAGAGGGGCGGAGGAATCGAACTCGGTTTGGCCATGTTGGCTGCGCGCAAGGCAAACGCCCTACCATGATAGCACAGCAGTAGGGCGTTTGCCTTGCGTGCAGCCGACATGGCCTGCTTGAGTTCAATTCCTCCCCCCCCTCTCGGAGAGCCCGGCAAGCTGCCGAGAGTATCTCGCCCACATGGCAGAGCCTGGCAAGCTCCCCGTGATGTATTCGATATGCCAAACACAGTAACAACAAAGTCTCCAATGGAGACGTCACTGGGCCCGCTTGAGCAAATCGATGATCAACGGGAGGGCCTTTACTTTACTTACTTTTACTTATATAAAGTTTATATTCTCATTTTCATTTTCCAGGTATGAATCTTAGAACCCAGAAAAATATGTAAATTTCCCAGTACTTTGAAGCAGCATGTAGAATAATTGGTTTCAACTTGGATATGATTATAAAACAAAAGAGGTTTACAGCTCTAATTGTAAAATATATGACTATAATATGTCTGACCTTGAGTTTGGTGTCCATGACCAGGCTCACTGAGCTTGGCTGAGCAAGACTACATTTGTAAAATGAAAGAAAAATGATTTTTAAGGAAGGAGCAACAGCTAAATCACTTCTTTGGAAAACATAAGATCCTATTCGCATTGAAAAAATTGTTCTTAAATTCAACAAAATACTATTATCACAAAAAATTGAAGCGTATAGAAAAGTACAAATGAAGAATCCAATAAAATGCATTTAGTAGTAAAATAAAAAAGATAGATGGATGCTGGTCAGAGGACATTTCACTTTCTTAATACTTAAAAAATGAAATTTAAGTGACCAAATCACATAATGAAACATATGAAAGTAAATCATCATTAAACCACAACACAAGAATTAAAAACATGACAGCTCCATGTTAGCATACCTAGAAAATGATTAATGATGTATATAGAAAACTGGAGAGATTAAAGCAAAATGAAACTGTCACACAATGTTAGCAAAGGTGAAGTAAATGTGTACAGTCTAGTAGAATCACTGCTTGATAATTATGCAAGAAAATGAAAACATGTTTTCCTCTTTTGTGATCAGAATGTTCTTCCATTTTCGGAAGCTTTTTGTTTTTCAACTCTCTAGGTATGGAATCATGCATTTTCTAGAGAAATATAGTCAATCAGATGTAATTTAACAGGTTTGCCCAAACTTAAGTTTGTATGAGTAAATAAATCTCAACCTGTATCTTTTCACAGTCTGTTTTATCAGAAAGGATACCTCATTCCAAATGTGAAGACTGAGCTCCCTAACATATCCAGTCAATGAAGTTATTATCACCATCATTATTAAAGGTAAGGTAAAAGGTAAAGGCCCTCCCGTTGTTCATCTATTTGCTCGAGCGGGCCCAGTAACGTCTCCATTGGAGACTTTGTTGTTACTGTGTTTGGCATATCGAATACGTCACGGGGAACTTGCCAGGCTCTGCCGTGTGGGCTAGATACTCTCGGTAGCTTGCCGGGCTCTCGGAGAGGGGCGGAGGAATCGAACTTGAGTCAGCCATGTTGGCTGCGTGCAAGGCAAATGCCCTACCGCTGTGCTATCGCTCCAGCCCAAAAGTAAGGCCCTCCCGTTGTTCATCAATTTGCTCGAGCGGGCCCAGTAACGTCTCCATCATGAGACTTGTTACTGTGTTTGGCATATCGAATACGTCACGGGGAGCTTGCCAGGCTCTGCCATGCGGGCGAGATACTCTTGGTAGCTTGTCGGGCTCTCCGAGAGGGGCGGAGGAATCGAACTCAGGTTGGCCATGTTGGCTGCGTGCAAGGCAAATGCCCTACCGCTGTGCTATCGCTCCCCACCATCATTATTATTGCCATCAAATTATTGTATTTGCATCTAATTCTCAATCCTTACAGGCAGGAATAACCTCTACATTCTTTAAAACCATTTTCTGTCTGAGAAATGCACATATTCAAGGCTACTCAGTGCTCACTAAGTGGCTCCTAATATCCAGATCATGCTGTAACCATGATAAAAGACTGTCAAATAAAATTAAAATTGTTACTGGTTACTTATTTTCCTCATGAATTCATGAGACTTCAGCTAGGGGGAAAAAATGACACTCACCTTCAACTCATTCATTAGGAGTCCCAGCACTGGCAACACTGTTCAATGTTTTATAAAATGACAATTAATTGCACATTCAGAGTAAGAATTTACCCTCCCCCACAGAACATGTAATTCAATTATATTAACGCTTTTAACAATAATGCAGTACTTTACCGTGAGATTACTTTGCCATCATTAATTAATGCAGCCTCTCAAGGACAACATCTTTATGCTTGAAGTTCCTTTGGACTGTGTCGTGCAGCTTAAAGAAAATCACTCAGCAGAGCTGTCCTTCTTGGTGCAAACACCATGACTCAATGCACAGGATCAGGTTAACTTTTTTGGGACAGCTCTTATCACAAATTTCACACTCACTAAAGCTGGGTAGTTTAGGTTATAGGTTGTTTTTTTTTTTCCCTATATCTATTTTCTGCAGCTTTTTAAAATTGGAGTTTAAAAGTCAATGGGCAGATTAAGTTTAATTCTACTCAGATGTAAGTTCCTTGCTCAGTCAGCTCCATCTGTTAAATCCCCGTGTTCTAGACAGGGCACACATAACCAAATCCACTACATTTTTGTTTCCTAATTTAGTAAGAGACTATAATGCAGGGTTCCAGCAAAATATATTACTAAATATATAAAATGTTTCATCATCTTTCAAAAAAATGACTGAGAACACAAGTGTCTTGGGATAAAACTACAGAAGTAACAGTAATTTGAAGCAGCTAATATATATATATATATATATATGATGTTTTTTAATGATAAGTAAAGAGATAAATATAATAAGAGTTCTCATGATTTGAGCAATGGAATCAAATATGTATAATTAAATATAGTACTGCTTTTAGTTTATTGATATCAAAAGTATCTCTTTACCTCATGTCTAATACTCATCAAAGACTTGCTGAAATCAGTACTCTGCTTGATATTACAAAACTAATGATTCCTGCAACCACTATTAACATCATACATTTCTTTGGGTTTTTGTCAGTTTCTTTTAAAAAGAGATGCCCTGCTTCTTTGAACTCCCATACAACAAAACCTGATTCGGAGGAAGGATGTTGGCAAAGATGGTACTCAGCAATATCTTATTAGCAAGTTATTCTGAAGTCACTGTTTGGGTCCTTAGATGTGCCTGTAACAAAGGAAAATAAATAGAGTTTTCCATCATGTGTACACTGATAATATTAAGGCACCTATTGATCATTTGATGCATTATGTTTAATGATGGATTATAGAACTGACTTTTGACTTGTAGATCAGAACTATCCTACTTATAACTTTATTATGAGTTCCTGGAATTAAGATTTTTTAAGGATATTTTTACATGATTGCATGCAATCAAATGAGAAGGCATTTTGTTTTTCAGCAATTGTATTCATACCACAATGATTAGGTATTTACCACTGAACTAACATCATGTAAATCACATCTAAACTGATGATTTTCTTAGTTCTATAAAAAAAAAAAGGTGTACCAGTTCATCACTTGCCCCTGTTCTAAACCAAAAATGCAAAATGTATTGTTTGGGTTTTTTACCATTTTTATTGACGTATTTTGATTTATAATACTATTAATTGTACTTTTCATGCACATATTATTCCAACAACTCTCCCACCACCAGAGCGCCTACTTCCCTCTACTGCCCCTCCCATACGCACTGCCCCAGGTAATCTCAGTTCTGTAGACAAAATCTCCTGTTCCTTTGCTTTGGACTATTTGTTGTTTTTTACTGTATTGCTTTATATGCCACATATTACTTTCACTGTCACTGTCCTCCCATTGTTCATCGATTTGCTCGAGTGGGCCCAGTAACATCTCCATTGTGACAATTGTTACTGTGTTTGGCATATCGAGTATGTCACGGGTAGCTTGCCAGGCTTTGCTGGGCGGATGGGATACTCTGGGTAGCTTGCTGGGCTCTCCAAGAGGCGCGGAGGAATCGAACTCAGGTCGGCCATGTTGGCCGCTTGCAAGGCAAACGCCCTATCCGCTATGCTATCTCTCTAGCCCATGACACATATTACATACATATAATCTTTTTTAATTGGAAGTGGTGCTGCATACACATATATAGATATATAAAGCTCATGAAATTCCACAAAATTTCAAATCAATGATAACTTAACAAAATATTTTTCAAATTGTCCTCCTGTTGTTCATCAACTTGCTCGAGTGGGCCCAGTAACGTCTCCATTGTGAGACTTCTTGTTACTGTGTTTGGCATATTGAAAACTCTCTAGCTTGCAGGGGCATAGGAATCGAACCCGGCTCGGCAGGACTGGCTGCTTGCAAGGCAAATGCCCTACCGCTTTGCTATCACTCCTTTTCTTTTATACTAGGCAGGTGTATACATTTTAAAAACTGATATATGAATAGATACATGCTAATACAGTTTAAAGTTTACAAGTAATGGATTAATTCTACAAATATGCAATTTAGTAAGAGAAGGGGAGAATTTTTTACAAATTAAATTAAAATTTTAATCAATTAATCACTTAATCACTTAACTTCCCGTTAGTCATCGATTTGCTGGAGCGGGCGCCAGTAACGTCTCCATTTGTCCCTGTCACGTGCTAGTGTAGCCCAATGGCATCTGTTCGCTCTGGGAACATGAAGGGCCTCAAACCGATCGTTCATGCTCTTGACGAAGAAGTCTGACCATCTGGTAGGTGGGCGGCCATGCAGTCTTTTGACATCCCGTGGAATCCAATCAGTAACAGCTCTAGTCCAACGGTCGTCTTTAAATCTCATTACGTGACCAGCCCATCTGATTTTCGACACCTTGGCAAATGAGACAGCATCCCTGATCCTTGATCGTCGACGGATGTCAGAACTCCAGATTCTTTCTCTCATTTGAGTGAAACGTGATATTCCAAGCATAGCTCTTTCTATTCTTCTTTGGGAGACCTGAATAGCGTTCTCATCTTGTTTGCGTAGGGCCCAGATCTCTGAGGCATATGTTAATGCAGGAAGAACAGTGGAATCAAAGAGATGTGCCCGGAGCCGGAGGTTCTTCATCCTCTTAGCTATTTCTTCGACGTTCTTGAAGGCGTTCCAAGCCGCTCTCTTCCTCCTGCGCAGCTCGGGTGCCAGGTCATTTGTCATGTTGACCTCTCGACCTAGGTACACATAGCTGTTGCATTCGGAGATGGTCATTCCATTGAGAGCAAATGGGGCGTCAGGAACAAGGCTGTTTCTCATAAACATTGTCTTCGTAAGATTCAGCTGTAGTCCTACCTTTCCACACTCACGGTCAAAGTTGGTCAGCATTTGTGCCGCTTGGCTGATGTTTGGTGCTATTAAAACAATGTCATCAGCAAAGCGGAGGTGGTGTCGTTGCCGACCATCTATCTTCACTCCCATTCCTTCCCATTCCAGTCGTCGCATGATGTTCTCGAGGGTGGCACTGAAGAGTTTTGGTGAAATGGTATCACCCTGCCGCACCCCTCTCTTGACATCAACGATCACTTCTTTGTAGAATGGGGAGATCCTGGTAGTGAATCCGCAATACAGCTCACGGAGGATCCTGATGTATTGGGCTTGAATGCCCTGATTGGCTAGGGCTTCAATGACCGCTTCCATCTCAACAGAATCAAAGGCCTTCTTTGACAAAATCTCAAGGCCGACCTAGGCTGCCACAATGAAGGAAGACAAAAATGATCATCTGTACTTTCAATGCACGTACACTAGCATCAGATGCATCCATCGAGGACCTGATGGTACAAGCGCGAATGATCAAGTACGACATCATTGGTCTAACTGAGACAAGAAGGCACGAATTTCACCATGCCGTTTTCGACACTGGAGAAGAATTGTTCCTCAGAACATGCGATAAAAGAGGTGTTGGAGGTGTCGGTGTCCTTGTCAACACAAACTTGGCCAAGAGCATTGATTCATTCGAATGCCTAACAACCAGAATTGGACGTTTACATTTGAATAGATGTGGCTCACTGCCTGCAGTTTCTATCTTCGTTGTCTACGCACCAACATCTCATTATGATGAAAGAGAAATCGAGAAGTTCTACATGGAGCTAGAGAAGTTCTATAAAGAAGACCACACCTTCTACAAGATCATTGTGGGTGATTTTAATGCCAAGATAGGACCGAGGAGATCAGCTGAAGAATTTCACATCGGGACCCATGGCCTAGAATGGAACGAACAGGGTGAGAGACTGAGTTCATCATGTCGACCAAGACCATTCATGGTAACCCACAGTTCCAGAAGGCAGAATCTAAACGATGGACATGGGAGTCTCCCGGTGGACGATTCCACAACGAAATAGACCACATCATATTCAATCGACGGTTTTGCCTGACTGATATTGCTGTTGTCCCAAAATTTCGAACGGGATCGGACCACCGTCTCCTTTGTGCAAAATTCTACTTCACAGTGCAGGGAGAAAGGGCTGCAAAGTTCAAAAAGAGAACTCCCAGAATGACCACCAACTGGGAACTCTTTGGTACTATTGCGGCAACATGGGAAGATGCCATTGTTGACAACATTGACGAGGTATACGATCGACTGGTTCAGCACCTCCATGAATGTGCGAGGAACGCCAAGAGAGAGATAGCCACAAAAAGTCGCCTATCTTCGAAAACTCTTGAGCTAATTCGCCAGCGTGGTTTGGCGCATGCCTCAGGCAACCGCAAGCTAATGTCCGAGCTCGCAAAGCAGTGCAGAGATGCAATCAAGGAAGACCTCAAAGAGAGAAGAGCAGAAGTACTGGTAGATGAGGCAGAAGCCGGGAAAAGTATTCGTAACGCCCGCCTGTCCTTCGCCAACTACAAGACCAAGATGACTGCCCTCCGACGTCCTGATGGATCCATCACATCCTCCAGAACGGCAATGGAGAAGATTATCCATGACTTCTACTCAAATCTCTTCGATAGCAATGTCCACTTGCCAACATACCAAATTCCACAGGATGGGTATGTTGTTCCCAACGTTCTCCCCTCCGAAATCCGACACGCCATTTCGTCGGTAAAGAAACAAACAGCACCCGGCCCAGACAAGGTCAGACCTGAACAGCTGAAGAACCTGCCGTCAGTACTCATCAATACACTGGCTCGGCTCTTCACTCGCTACCTGTCTGAATGCAAGGTTCCGTCCCAATGGAAAACCAGCAGGACCGTACTACTGTTCAAGAAGGGAGACATCCATGACATTGGCAACTATCGCCTGATCTGCCTATTGTCTGTCATCTACAAGTTGTTCACTCGAGTCATCCTAAATAGGATTGGCAGAACACTAGATGAAGGACAACCTTGTGAGCAAGCAGGGTTCCACAAAGGATTCAGCACCATCGACCATATCCACACGATAACCAAGCTCATTGAGGTTTCTCGGGAGTTCAAGATGCCGCTCTGTTTAACGTTCATTGATTTAAAGAAGGCCTTTGAAAATTTTTTAGGTTTATAAAAGTATAAAAATGTGTTTTATCCTAAAAGGGGAATATTGGCTTTATGTTAGACAATATTATACTACTAAAAATACTTATGTGTCTGCATTAATAAGTAAAATATTTTAATGAAAATGTTAATATTTGTAAAAAATTGCTTGAACAGATATATCAAGAACATTCAATATAAAGGGAAAAGTAACTTATTGCTAAAAAGCATAATACCTTTAGCTAGCTAGGAATAAGACATTTTTTCTTAATCTACCAAAGGACAACTGTAAGTGCCATAAGCAAGAACCATACTCAATAACAAAATGTTGAGAAGTTTGTCTAGTCTCTTAAATAAGCTCTTTTAACATGTCTTGCAAAATTAACTTCAATTATACAAATGACCTAAACTGTTGTCTATTTTTTAAAATTTGTACCATTGCTTCAAATCTATATACTCCAGGTAGAATGAGCATTATTGGTGCATTGTTCACTATGTCCCAATGTTATCTTCTGGTTCATAGAGTTTCATTTGCTAGATCTAATGTGACTTTTATGGGAGATCTTTGTATGTAGGTTCTTTTATTGATTTTGCTGTGGTCAATAATCTATCTCAGTCTTCAGTAATTGTCAATCTGAGTAGAATTTCTTGGAATTTTTTTATTTGGGTCTGTTTTGGCTGATGTCTACTGAGCCTGTTGTATGTGAGTGCCTGTACTCCTGAACTCCGAGAAATTCTATACTTTCTTTAATAGCAATTCTTCATTAAATTGATCCTCTTGTGCCTTAAGGGTTTTGGTGATTGTTATGTTCCTCCACTTCTACTCATCCCATAGTTCTCTGGTGTGTTGTTTATTTATTTTCAGACTTTTTGCTTTTTATCTTCCACTGTTTTATAGTGTTTCCTAAATGTCTTCTTGGAACTCACTAATTTTTCCCTAGGTCTCTGCTTGACATAGACTTCTACTGACTTTTTTTTTGGCCTGCTCGAGAAAATTGATGAACAACGGGATGACAGTGACAGTGACTGTGACATAATCTACCATACTATTCATTACTGACTCTTGCGATTGTCGCTTTTCCAATCATACAGATTTTTTTGTGCTTTGCTTCACCAGTGTTTTAATAAGTTCTTCATGAAAATCCTCAATATGATACTTTTAAACTCCTACTCGGGAAGGTTACAGAGATGGATGGTACTGGTAACAACTTTTGTGTTATTATTTTCTCTCATTGAACATAGTGGACTTCTAATTACTTGCCTGTTGTGTTTCCTATGCTTCAACTGTGCTCAGTTAACCTTTGTAGGTAATGTCACTGGGAGTGTCTGAGGTATTAAGCTCGGTTTTGCTCTTTCCTTAACTGCACAGAAGGTATAAATTACATTTAGTGTGAAGTACAATGAGTAGAGCTGGTATCTGACCATGTGGTTTGAGGTACAAGCAACACAGAGTAGAATTATAGCTCAGGGTTGGATGTTGACCTGGAAAATTGGGTGAGCAAGTAAAGAGTCTGACATGTGGAGGTGGGCCTACTGAACAAGTGGAGATCTGGTGTAGAGGCTTTTAGGTGCAAGTGGAACAAAGGGAAATCAATTACCAGAAGATGTCAAGATATTTTGACATCTGGGATATTTTGTAGGAGGTTAACTTCACCTGCAAGGTTGCATGGGCAAGCTCTGGGGTGGGGAGAGATGTAGAGATGGGATAGCTAAAATGGTGGAGTCAGAAATCAGTGTGATTTTTACCAGTTTTTTTTTTTCATTTTGAGCCATACCCAGTGTTACATTCAGAGGCTGTTTCTTGCCATATGCCCAGGAGTGACCTTTTGCCATGCCCAGAGTGTACCATATATAGTATTAGGATGAAAGTTAGATTGCTGCATATAAAGCAAACACATTCCACCTTGTATTTCTACTCTATCCCTTTACCAAAAATTTTGTTAATAAATAAGAATAAGTGCATAGAGTCCAGAATAGAATGTAGTTAAAAAAAAGAAATTTTATCATACTATCCTCTGTTTCCAAACATCTACACCAAGAAAGCTATCCTCTAGGACATTTATTTTCAAGGAGTATTTCTGGAACAATAGCAACAGAATACCTTAACAACTTGATAGAAATGAAAATTCATAGACCCATTCTAGATTAAGAAATCAGACATTCTTGGTTTGACATCAAACGTCTTTGTTTGAACAAGCATTCTAGATAATTTATACCTTCATTTGTCGTGTATAGAGGCTACTATTGGAAAAAATAGCTATGTTACTAATTCTTTAGAAATAAATAAGAAAACAATGTCAGCATGCAGAAAAAATATGCAAGGTTAAAGAGTTACTACAGGTTGCTTGTATTGCCTTGCATATATCACCCCCCAGGCCAACTTGGGATTGATTCCCAATAACATAGATATGATATCCTGAGGGCTACCAGGAGTGATCCCTAATCATAGGACTGAGAATAAAAACTGGGGGAAGTTGGATATGATACCAAACCCCCTGGTGTAATCCTCCCCAAACAATCTATGCAATCAAATATGAAAGCTCATTGTTTTAGTCACTGATTTATATTGTCAGAATAAAGACCTTTATTACAAAATAAAAGAAGAAAAAGAAAATTCTGCTTTATGTAGTGAGACATACATTAACAAAGTTGTTAGTTGTCATTTCATGACAACAATGTTCCTGAATTTTCTGGTGGCATGAGGATCCCAAGAGAGACCAAACACTGAAATTGAACAAGTTTATGACATCCAGCCAAGAAACCAAATTACAGAAGGTGAACAACACTCATTCTACGTGCAGGAGCATTAACCTAACTGTGCCTCTATGCAATTCTCTATCTCACACTTTCAAGAAATCTAAATAATTCACTGTGAAGATTCTCACTTCTTCAAAGTACATTCTTAACAAGTCACTGTACCTCCCTCTCAAAAATGTAACCTTGAAAAAAGACTCAAAGGGGAAAAATATCTTGATAGATAAGATAATAACATTAAAGAGAATGCTTCTGTTTAGTAATTGATCAGAAAAATTCCTCTCATTTTTTCATTATGTTGAGGTTCTCACTAAAAAATTAAAACTAGTATAGGGATGAAGCTTAATGAGAGATCTCTTAAATTCTATGTTCAAGTTCTAGGCTTGAGTCTGGCACCAAAAGGAAAAAGATCATATAAATGAGCTTCACGCCCCACTGAGGCCACGAGTTGCCTCCCACGAGTGGCTCTCCAGCACGGCCCTGGTTCCAGAGCCACAAAGACTTAATGCAGAACCCGGCAGCTTGCGGCAGAAAAGTGAATGGACTATGCATTAAACTATGGTGCCATGCCTCCCGGGAGGGAAAGGGTATCTGTCCCTTCCACCCCCCCACCCACACACACACACCAGAAGCAAGGTGGCCACTGCTTCAGAGCTCATTGGAAAGCCAAGTATGAGCCGGCGGTGACAGGGCACTGCAGCCTCATGGGAAAGGGGGTGGTACCAGCTCATTCTTCACCCCCTACCGAGGTCATGAGTTGCCCCCCATGAGCAGCTCTCCAGCATGGCAATGGCTCCAGAGGCACAGAAATCAATCTCATAATTATCTGGCTCTCGGCAGAAATCCCTCCAGACTTAATTAGTAAAATATCAGAAACCCAAAATTTATATTTATGTCGCAATAGTGGTAGTGCTACATCATATGGTCTTCAAAACCAGCAATAGAAAGAAAATTACTTCATAATGCCTTTTCATCAGTTCTGATTGTTGGGTGGAAACTCTAAATAATAATGGTGCATCTCTTGTCGAAATAATGAATGTAATCAAGTAGAGAGAGATTTAGGTAGAAATCATCAGCATCACAGGCATTGGGAGGAATGGGAGGGGGTTATATTGGGATTCTTGGTGGGGAAAAATAAGTACTGGTGAAGGGAAAGGTGTTTGATCATTGTATGACCTAGACTTAAACTTGAAAGATTTATAACTTTTCCCACAATGATTCAACAAATAAATATAACAAAAAACCAAAAGATCATATAAATGAAATGTATTGCTTGGTGGGAATAACAACTCAAGCAATGGTGGTGAAAGTGAATTGCACGCTTTCTGAGCACTCTGTTCCAGGCACAGTTACATGAATTTCCCAGAGTATTAAGAGATTCTCTCACAGACAAGATATTAAATTGGTTTTGAGATTTTTGGCCTAAAAGGGAGTGGAGGAAATATTTGGAGAAACAAGGCAGATTCTGGGTGATAAAAATGTTCTTGCAGCAAAAATATTTCCAATTTTCCTCTCCTCTCATGCAGAAAAGACAGTGCAATTTTGTCTCCATCTCTGTCAATATGTACCCTCAAGGTTTGAAAGCCATGAGAAAAGATATAAAGGAGGACAGAGAATCAGTTCCATAAGATATCACATGTAGAGATAAGTGAGCTATCACTGTGGAGCCTCCTTGAAATTTTCTGGAATTTGGGAATTTCACAGTCTGAAGACTGGAGTCCAAAGATATGTGGGGTCTGTTATATGTTTGTTTTCAGATTATGAATTTGAAAATTGAAGTTAACTTTACCGGATCCTTTTGAAGTGCAATCTGACAGTTTAAAGTACATTAGAATTAACACTGTCACTGTCACTGTCCTCGCATTGTTCATTGATTTGCTCAAGCAGACCCAGTAACATATCCATTTTGAGACTTATTGTTACTGTGTTTGGTATATTGAATACTTCAGGAGTAGTTTGCCAGGCTTTGCTGCTCGGGTGGGATAGGATACTCTCGGTATAGCTTGCTGGGCTCTCCAAGAGGGGTGGAGGAATCGAACCTGGCTCGGCCAGGATGACTGTGTGCAAGACAAATGCCCTACCGCTGTGCTATCACTTCTGTCCTAGAATAAACAATAGGTAGCAAAATAGATTCTGCAATTACATAGAATAAAACTCTCAAATCACAGCAGGAGTCAGAAAGATGGCTTGAAACTCTAGCATTTCTCTCAGAAAATTGAAGAGCAAGAAGAATATCAAAATCCTGGGGCTGGAGAGATACTGGGGGGAATAAGTCGCTTCCCTAGCACATGACCCCAATCTGTTTGATTCTAAGCCTATGGTCTCCTGAGCACCACTAGGATTGATTTTTGAGAGTGCAAATGGTATGATGCAAAAATAAAGAAATCATGATTTCTATCACTGCTTTTCACTATCTTCATCAGAAGTCGCAGCATAGAAATAACTGAAGATGGTTCATGAAGTAGGACTCACCTCACGATTCTGTTTTATTTAACCAAGGTTATAACAAGGCAACTCGTCATTTTTCCTACCAGAAAAATTCTCTTACCTTCAAAAATATCTCTAATATGTCCTTTTTTAAAGTCTTGCTTACATATACTTTAGCATACATTCTTACTCAGAACAAAACATATATATACTATATTCAGAATGGTGAGAATATAGCATTGAAATCAATTCAAGTATTTCATAATTAGCAAGCTGATTTGCAGTATACATGCATTTGTTCAACACAAAAATGATAGCAGTTAATCTACAAACTGACCCATAAATAGCATAACATGAGTTTTTGATGGAGGAAACAGACTTCACAAATTCAAACAGCCTTACTCAGTCATATCTATATTCACATTTGAAACTTTTAAAGAATATCTTGACTCTCTTGCACTGTCATGGTTAAATTCTTGGAAAAGAGAGCTTGTACAATGATGGACATGGTTCTTGCTTTGTACACAGTCAAGATGGGTTAGATCCCCAGAGCCTTATATGGTTTCCTGATCCTATCAGGAATGAACCCTGAGCATTACCAATTGTGGTCCAAGGGCCATGTGCTAGTTGTATTTCTTAAAATTGCTTTCAAAACAAATTGTTTCCTTTTGTGCCAAATTCTAATACATGGAAGGCATTGATTGATCTGGATTATTCCGAACTATGTTCATATTTATTCTTTCATTTGTCATTCTAAAATAATCTCCTTCATATTAATAGCAGCTCCTAGAACCGTTCGTCACCATCCTCCCATTGTTCATTGATTTGCTCAAGCGGGCACTAGTAACATCTCACAACAAATTGTAAGACTTATTGCTACTGTTTTTGGCATATAGAGTACATCACGGGTAGCTTGCCAGGCTTTGCTGTGCAGGCGAGATACTCTCGGGAGCTTGCCGGGCTCTCTAGAAGGGTGCAGGAATCGAACTCTGGTCAGCCATGTTGGCTGCATGCAAGGCAGCAAGCTCCAGCCCATAGCAGTTCCTATTAAAATTAAAATATATACATATATACTTAAAAGTGATTTTGATTTTAAGACATTATTGTCTTAAACCCTATAAATTCTAATATATTTGACTTTCCCCTAATATTCATTGGCTTTTAACCAGATAAATTCTAATGTATGGAAAATACATGTTTGAATATACACCAAAGTTTGAACTTTTGAATATCTAGAATTTTAATTTTTTTTCCACTCTCCAGGTTCTTTGTAATTGTGGAAGACAAGCTCATCTTGTTTTAAGTTTTATCATTTCTGCCCCCAGAAACCTTTTTATAATAGCTTTTTTATCAAAGAAACAATTGTCAGACTATTTAAATAAATACAATAAAATTCTATTGACCTATGTATCGAGGAAAGTATCCTGGCAGAGCAGTCCTGAAAAGAGTTGTTCCTTTGATGGCAGATTACTAATAATAGAACAAGTACTTACCTTAACATAATTTTAACTTGAAAATGAAACTATCTTCTTGTAATTGTGCATTAATCTCTTAAATTAATTTTAATGTTCTTATGATGTAAATCTTTTACAATGCAGAGATGAACTAATATAAAATATTCATTAGTTCTAACTAGAAATGGACAATTTCAACTCTGTCCTATAAGCATCTACAAATGAAAGATAATCTCCATGAAGAATTTAGATGCCAGTCTTGAAACAAAATGACCTCATTCATATTTAGATCCTGTGTATAAATGACTGCATTTTGTAGGAATATTTTACATTGGCTACAGCAGTTTCTAGCAAATATATCAACCCTGAATTGTTACTAATCAGACTTCTTTTAGTTAGTTAAAATCTTAATCTTACTGAAATCTTCAGCTTGTAAAGGGTTGCAGGAAGACAAGTACTTTATTTGATTGTATACACTTAAAACGTTATTTTGTTTGAGGGGCCACCATGGAGGTGATCAGGGGCTTATTACTCACTCTGTATTCAAGGATCACCCCTGGTAGTGCTTGGGTGACCACATGGTGTGGCCAGGATTAAATCTACTTCAGGGGCACACAAAGCCAATGCCCAACCTGTTGCACTATTTCTTCAGTTCACTAAAACATTTATATTTCTGCCAAGAAATGCATCTGAGACAGTTAGGATGTTTCCAATATAAGATATCTATCTATCTATCTATCTATCTATCTATCTATCATCTATCTATCTAACTATCTTGTATAAGATGTATAATTTAGTTTATTTTCAAAATTTAGGGCCAGAAACATGCACTTAAGTGAATACTTGAAATAATTTAAACTTCACTTACCACATTATTTTACATATAATATAATTATTCCTATGCACCTCTGTGGATTAGGCACTATTGGACCCAATTTCGAGGGGATTTTTCTACTCAGAAATCTTATCTTCCTAGCAAATAATCACAGAGCTACATTTTTTTCTAAATGTCTTTAGAGACTCAAAAACTGATCTATTTTATCTGAATTTTAAAAATAGGAAGCTGACTCTTAGGTTGTATATATCAGTAATTAATACAATTCTCAAATAAAATGGAATGACCATAGTTATTGATCTTCCTTGACAAAAGACTACTAAGTGTTTGTAGCACTCTTTCCCAAATGCAAGCATCTTTAAAAGATACATAAAGAGAAAATTTTGCATGTAGTTTTTAGTTATAAATTTTTCTTTCTAGCACAATAATAAATAACTTGGTAAATTACTAAAACATATTTGTTCTCTATAGAATATTTATGTTGACATTTAAAACAAGTATGATTGCCAAAACTTGGGGTCTTTTAAGAATATATTTTTCCCTTTAAAAATTGTGGTCTTGAAATATTTGAGTGAGAAAATTGTCTCAATACTTGACAGAAAATAGTCATTTAAATTAGTTCTGCAATGAGCTGTAGACCAATGGAACAGGGTTGAATATACTGATATCTTCCCCCAAGCATAGGAGCATCTAATCTTCAATAAGGGGGCAAGAAAAGTGAAGTGGAGCAGGGAAAGCCTCTTTAACAAATTGTGCTGGCAAAACTGGACTGCTACATGCAAAAAAGTGGGCTCAGATCTCTGCTTAACTCCATGTATAAAAGTAACATCAAAATGGATTAAAGATCTCAACATCAGACTGGAATCCATAAGGTACATTGAGGAAAAAGTTGGCAAAACCCTCCATGACATAGAAGCTAATGGTATCTTCAAAGATGTCACACCGCTGGCCAAACAAGTGAAAACAGAGATAGACAAATGGGACTATCTTAAACTAAGAAATTTCTGCACCTCAAAAGAAACAGTGACCAAAATATAAAGACAGTTTACAGAATGAGAAAGGATAATTATCAAATACACATATGATAAGGGGTTGATATCAAGGATATACAAAATACTGGTTGAACTCCACAAAAAGAAAACATCCAACCCATTAAAAAATGGGGAGATGAAATGAATAGAAACTTTCACAAAGAAGAAATCCAAATGGCTAAAAGGCACATGAGAAAATGCTCCACATCATTAATCATCAGGGAGATGCAGATCAAAACCACAATGAAATATCATTTCACACCACAGAGACTGGCCCATATCCACAAGAACAAAAGCAACCAGTGCTGGCGCAGATGTGGTGAGAAAGGGATACTCCTTCACTGTTGGTGGGAATGCCAACTGGTTCAGCCCTTTTGGAAAACAATATGGATGATTCTCAAAAAATTAGAAATTGAGCTCCCATTTGACCCAGCAATACCACTTCTGGGAATATATCCCAGAGAGGCAAAAAAGTATAGTCGAAGCGACACCTGCAATTGTTTGTTCATTGCAGCACTCTTTACAATAGCCAGAATCTGGAAAAAACCTGAGTGTCCGAGAACAGAAGACTGGTTAAAGAAACTTTGGTACATTTACACAATGGAGTACTTTGTAGCTGTTAGAAAAGACAAAGTCATGAAATTTACATACAAATGGTACTACATGGAAAGTATGTTAAGTGAAATGACAAGAAAAAAAGGGATAGACATAGAAAGATTGCATTCATCTGGGGAACATAAAGTAACAAAATAGGAGACTAACACCTAAGAGTGGCCGAGATTAGTGCCAGTAAATTTACTCCATGGCTTGGAGGTTAAATTAGTACCAGTAAATTTACTCCATGGCTTGGAGGCTAACCACACATGCTAGGGGAAAAGGGAGCTCAGATAGAGAAGGGAACACCAATTAAAGGTTTTGGGAGGATCCTCCCAGGATGGGAGAAGCATGCTGAAAGTAGACTATAGGGCAAACATGATTGTCACCCATTGCCTCTTTTGCAACCCACAACACCCAATAAGAGAGAGAGAACAAAAGGGAATGCCCTGCCACAGAGGCAGGGGGGATGACGGGAATGGGGGGTGGGAGGGATACTGGGATCCGTGTTGGTGGGAAATGGGCACTGGTGGATGGATGGGTATTTGATCATTTTATAATTGAAACCCAAGCATAAAAATTTGTAACTCTACAACTGTACCTCATGATTTCTCACTAATAAAAATTTAAAAAATGATTACAAATAAAAAAAGAATAAAAATCTTGTTCATATGTGCAGCTAATAAAAGAAGGGGCTTTATAAAAAATAAAAATAATAAATTAGTTCTGCAAGACACTCACTCAACCCTTTCTATCATTTTTAGGATATTAAGACCACATATCTAAATGAATTGAAATATATAATTTTTAATAGTAAGTCAAAACATATACATTTTCTATATAATAGCAAAATAAAGTATCTGACTAATATTGCTCATTTATATCTGGTATTCCCTTTGATCATTATGTAGAAATATCACAGTATACACTGAAGTGTGTCAGCTTCTATATATTTCGTCAAAATCTATCTAGCTGAATGTAACATAACTTCAAGTATAATTCTTAGGAAATACTCACTATCTAGTTCAATGGTCAGTATATTTAAAATAAATAAAAATAGTAAAAAAATGATAAAATGAGAGAAGGATAAACTTCACAGAACACAGAAATAGGATCTAACTATATTCTGGAACCAATTTCCTAATCTTAACATGAGTATATGCTCAGTTACCTCCCCTGATAGTGCCCCTGTAAATCATTCTTTCTCCTTGGCTTTGACACTCTTCAAAAGCCATATGTTGCTCTCATTATTGTAGCTTGCCTGGGGCTGTTATGACAAGAACAAGATACATACAGAAATGGAATGGAATATGAATGCTTAAGGATAGTTTCCCTCCAGCTCTTGCTAGGCCATAATAAACATGTTAATTCTTTCAACTCTTTTATAAACACCAGCTACTCCTAAATATTGTTGTTGTTGTGAGTGAACACCAGTCCCATAACCACGCAAGAATACTTTTTGGATATATGCATATGAATGCAGTTTGTTATTAAAAGAAAACTATACAACCTGGATTGTTTCATGCTGCATTTTATGTTCAAAATGGTAGAATAAAAGCAGGATGCACATCTATTTTCCCAGGGGTCTACACCTTACTGTGTACAAGACTTACTGCTGGCTCTATGCTTAGGGTTCACTTCTGGTGATGCTCAGAAGATCATGTGTGGTGCTGGTGCCAGGGATAGAGCCATGGTTGACCAAATAAGACACCTTAGGGCTGTTCTATCTCTTCTTCCCAGGTGTACATCAAAAAAAGAGCTGTGAGGTGGTACAAGTTAAGGTGATGGACACGTTTCCTGGCTTTCAGATTGCAAGCTTAAATGGTATAATGTACATGGAAATCCTTGTAATTTTATAGAAAATTTGTAACATTTTAGTAAGTTGTTATTGTCTGAACATTTCACTTTTAACCTAGAACTACAGTTATACTTATAAGTGTCTTAGAACAATAATTCTTATATTGAACATTATACATAAGTAAACTGCAAAGTACATCCATGGACATACAAACCAAGTTTATCTCATTTATTCTACATGATTCACATTCATAGATATATTTTCCACAGCAATTTTTGAGAGGGTATGGTGCTGGTCAAACTTGACAGTGCTCAGTATTTACTCCTGGTTGTATTCTCAGAACTCACTTGTAATGCTATAGGAACCCTTTGAGGTGCCTGATACCAAAACAAAGTCAGCCATATATGTGGCAGATGCCTTACCTACTTTACTATCAGTCTAATCTCTTATTTTCCTCATCTTAAAGACTGAAAACTTAGCTTTTAAAATGCCAATCATACATGAAATCACAATGCATGGATTTTGTGGTTTTAATGTATGGGGTTTTTTTGTTTTTGCTTTATTTTATTTATTTTGTTTTCGGGTGAAACCCAGTGATGCTCAGGGGTTATTCCTGGCTCTGTGTGCAGAAATTACTCCTGGCCGTGCTTGGAGGACCATATGGGATGCCAAGTATTGAACCCAGGTTGGCATGCAAGGCAAAAACGCCCTACCCACTGTACTATTGCTCTGGCCCCTAAGATATGTTTTCTATGAATTACCTCTCATTGGATGACAAATTCAAGAGAGCAAATGAGTAAATCCGGGGAACAGGACATAATTTGTAAGTTCTGCTGGCAAAAAAAGAGGAAGAAACAAAACAACATTAGAGAGAAAAATATGCTACAGACCCCCAAATACTGAAGATATTAGATTAAATGATAAATTGGGTGAGAGGACCAAAGAATCCTGATTGAGTGAACAGTACAATACAATCACATGGAGAGCTAGCTCCTCTGATAAAATAGTGGTGAATATGCCCTGCTTAAATAAAAAAGGTAATATGATTTTTTGTTTGTTTGTTTTGCCAAGTAAGAACAAAATTTTCAAAACTTTGGACCTCTTACAGATTAAAATCATGTGTTATTGCAGTTTTCAAAGCATACCAGACAGAAAGAGGATGTTGGCACTTCATGCATCTTAAATCACTTCCTAGTTGACTTAGTGACCTTTACTTGTCTTTCAGGCATCTTTAAAATTAGGAAGTTTAATTTTCAGTAACTCCCTTATCCACAGACAAAATTTCACACTCTTCATGGGGAAATTGCATATTTCTCAGTTTACCTAATAGAATCTTAGTTTTCTGTGAATGTTACTTATTTTTATTGTCAGTGAAGTTGGAAGTGCATAGATTATTTTAAGGATCCAGGAAATGAAATAAGAATGAAAATTAGAGCATATTTTAAACAATCAAGATTTAGCCTATGTTTCAGTCACCAAAGGTCAGATTATGACTTTTATTGCACTGAGTATTCTTTTTCTTTCAACATCTCACCGTCTTTGAAATTGTCACTTGTGAGTTTGTTTTTATTTACTTTTCAATAATAGAAAATAATAAAAATGCTAATGGAGTTAACATTACAGTAAAGAAAACAAGTAAATATAAGGCTCATGTTAATGAAATCATTTAAATAACCCTGTATCTGACTACTACATGACCTCTGTGTCCCAGGGATTTATAACTCCCAGTGATTTAACAACAGAGATACAGATAATAATTTAGATTCCATGCTAATCACATCACACATTGCCCTATCCTAACATATCCTGCTCATCAGAATCATAGATTTCAAATGTTAGTAAGTCCTTTTCCATCTATTCTTCCTACCTTGGCTCACTTTGCTGACTTCCAGATGATATAGTGTTATTATTCAGTTCTCTGAAGACCTTTGTTTCCTTCAGTGTAAGATTCTATAAGCACTCTTCAGTTTTGAGATCTTATGAAATAAAATTTTAGAACCAAACTTCCTTGGTGAAAACTAAACACTTAGATACCAGTACTAAGTGGATAATCAATACTAAATAATTAAATTAAACTTAGGTGCTATAGTCTACCCTAGCAATAATTTTTCTACCAAAATGTTAATTAGCAGAAACATTGATATTTCTGTATAATATATTTTTATTCTGAAACCTAAAATATATTTTGAAAGGCTATTCAGACAAAACATAATAAATGGAAGGAGAAATTAGTGAAACTATGTGAGATAGAGAGAGGATAGAGAAACAGGAATGGAGAGAATGAGCTAAAGAGAGAGAAGCAAATAAACAGCTATAAGTGACAATCATTATGGACCGTATTTTTCATATAACTTAACAAATCACACAAGATGGTTAGTTTTCCTAATTCTCTTATAAACTATTAGAATAGTTAAACCACCTTTCATTTTAATTTAAAGTTCTAGAGTTCCAATGCTGCCTCACATGTGTCAAAAATATTCTTAATAATAAAATAAAGCAAGAAAGGAAGAAAAATGACACATTACACCTCTTTCTCAGGGTTCTAGTTCAGCAGAAACAAAAGTAGTAATATATAATTTCAGTACTCACTATTGCAAACTTCTAAGTAAAGCTAAAAGTTATTCATAACTGAAGAAAATAGATACAATCTGTAACCTAGACCTATACCCACAAAAAAAAAGTTCAGATATACTCCTTTTTCCACAATTAAGTGAAAATGTAAGCATATACATATGAAGTATTTACAACCAGTTCCTATTGTCTCAGCTCCATGGTGTAATCATATTGATCAATCGTTTAGTAAACTCTAGTGAAAATACAACTCAAGTATTTGGAATGCACTGCATTTAAATGATTACAGTTGCTCTATAGGGTGTCTGGAGAGACAAATGAACTCATGGTGGTGCTTATAGTTTCAGGTAGTAGAATCCCATTATCACCAGCCGGTCATTTATCCTTAAATAATCTTCTGTAAGACAGTCATTGCTAATATAAATTATTTCTAACACACAGACACACACACACACACAGACACACACACACACACACTCTTTAGGGACTTAGTGGGATTGTAGGCCAGTTTTGCAGTAAAACCCTGTCAGTGTCATAGTTTTTTTCTAATTCAGGTACAAAATCTGTTTGCCTCAGGAAGAATGACTTTAAGCACAAATCAGAAATAAGAATTGATCAGAATTTATTGAGAAATAATATGTACTCAAGAATCAAGAATACAGTTGGGCTCTGAGAACAAGTTGTTTCTAAGTAAAATAATTTACAAAAGCCAAATAACCGGTACACACTCAAAAAGTTAAAGTGAGGCCATATTCCAGAGTCTAGCACTATTCTACTCAAATTTTAGTTTATACAATTATAGAATGTGACAGATTAATTATAGATGAAATATACAAGATTTACTAGGATGAAGGGCTCTGGGTGTAGATTTCTTGGAGTAAATTTGGTTCTACCAAAAATCTGGTCATAATTGGTTATTTCCAGTGTTTGCTATGGCAATTATCAGCTTTCAAGGTGCAGGTGGGAATGAATTTTACTATGCAAAAGTATTCTAATGGTATTTAATAAAGCTGGTAGCTGGTTGTTATACATCTAGCTGGTAAGTGTTCCCCATCTTGTATTTTCTTGACTGTATCTGGGAGATTCAAAATTTTAGTCTTCATATTTCCTGACTTTTAATGTGTTCCACATTTATAACCTATCAACTCCTTCTACATACATAAAAATGTTCATTTGCTCATACTCAGCATATGTATAATTTCAACGAAGCAGTTGTCTGCATAATATAATGATCTTATTCCATGACGGTGGACTATTTTTTCTCTAACCTCATAATTCCATTTATTTGACATTGCATTCTGACCAGCCTTTGTCATATCTCACTAGTAGTTCTTGTTTACAGTCTCATTGTGAAGTTTGCCAGTTAACATTGCCCAACTTAATCAGATAATCCTGATGACACTTCTGTACACACTAAACACAGGCTGATTCTCTTTGTGTTTCCTCACAACAAATTAGAGAAACAAAATTTTTTTAACAGTAAACCCATTAATTTAACTATAAACACAATTTATTCATTCTTATAACTTTTTATTCCCCTTTAAAATACCATTTTAAAACTTAGGTATTCAAGGATGAAGATAGTATAATAATTCTCTCTAAAGATTTAATTTAGGAAACAGAAAAATAGATACAAATAAGAAAAAATGAATACAAATAATATGTTGGAATGTGCCAGATGCACTGATAAAGATTATAAATAAGCTTATGAAAAACAAAATAGGAACAACGGCAACGAGTTTATCTCTCTCCTGCATGCACTGGAATGAGCAGAGTGGCATCAAAGTGAATAGGGTGGTGGTGGTGGTGCAGGATTTCATGTCATAGTGTTCTTTCAAGGCAGCCTTGCTGGAGCTGGCACTCAATGTGACTTTTAACTATCTGCATGACTCTTAAAATATCCTTTATGTAGGGAAAGTAAAATTTAGGAGTAAGATTGGCAGTCTTGGTAAAGCAAATGAAAGTAATAAAAATATGACATTTTCTTGAAATGTAAGGTTCACAATCATATAAGATATTTATAATTTTAAAGAAAAATTATTCAAGGATAATTTTGGCTCATAAAGAGGATTATATCACAGGTAATTTCCTATGATTTTAGCAGAGTTAATATATATTTTGTAATAATTGGACAGACAGCTAAGTATTTGGAGTGGTACGGTGATGTCTCTTGGCTACATCAGAAAAACAAATGTGTAATAGTTTCTTCTTTGTGTTTACAGAAGTAAAACTAACATATACTAAAAATTATAAAACTCTTACCTAAAATTAATTTCATGGTGATATGTGACTTAAATGATTAAGCTATTTGTATTCGTTACTCCATATTGATTGCATGCTAATATATTTTGCTGCAGAAATATTAACAAGTTTTGATACAAGATGCTTCTCTACAACTGACTAGCTTGTCACAAAATAAATTATGTTATCCTGCTCTGTAAGCAACTAAAAATTCAACTTATGAAATTATCTAGTGTGTAAGTATTGGATAAGTATTAGATGACCCTAGACACTATAAAGTGAGAGTGATAAATAATCAGTAAATAAAAACAGGAGAGTTTTCAGAAAATTAATTAAATATTATTTAATGGCAAATGAATCAAAAAACAGAAGCGTGGTCCTAAGAAACTGGATTATTTTGGGAGTTTTATTAAAAGATTGCTCTCATTATATCTATTGTTAACTTTTGTTTTGAGGGAAGGATGGACAATGAAGGTTTGTTTTGTGTAAATCCAATTCCTAATAGTACAATTATATTAGAGAATTGACCATACTTATAGTACTGTATTTTGTTTTTAAATAAATATCTTTGTTACAGTAAAATTTGGTGAGCAATTTTGTGCACATTATGCTTTGAATTGATTTTTTAATTTGTCTTGTTCATGTCTTGAGAATTTTTTGTTTTGTCTCTTTTTCTTCTAGCACATTTACGTGGGTCCCATGCTAGTCCATTTTTATTTTTACTTTTTTACATTTAAAGTATTTTTTGTGACTCAGTCATTTGACTGCAGATAGTGAAGGAGTGAGATCAAGGAATTAAATTATGTACAGAGAATTTTGGCATCAGTGTTGTTACCAAGAGTAAATTTCACAAGCTTGAATCCTCCCTGTCCTAGAAAGATATCACTTAGGTAGAAAGATGCCTTACTTGTGACAGTCCTTTATGAGATATTTATCTCATTTTTTGTTAAATAAGACACTTAATTAGGGAAGTGATTCCTATGTCCATCCTAATTATTCCTTTGCAAAACTGTAGTGACTGCTTTTTCTTTAATCCTTCCCCTACCCGAAAATTTGTACTTTCTCGTTTCCTCAGCATTGTAAGAAACAAGCTGATAAATGCTCTAGAAAATCGTTCACTCACCTAGAAATTGTTTATCCCAAAAATAGATTTTAATAAGCATATAGTTTTTGAGATCTGTGTTGCCACCACCCTAAAATGATATTCGTTATTAATTTATATATTTCACCAACTTTCACTATAGTTGGTAGGATTTCATAGATAATGTTTTAGATTTGTTTGTTTCTTCGTTTCATTTTTATTTTCGAGGCGAGGCAGAGTCTGGCAAGCTCCCCGTAGCATATTCGACATGCCAAAAACAGTAACAAGTCTCACATTGGAGATGTTACTGATGCCCACTCAAACAAATCGATGAACAATGGGAGGACAGTGCTACAGAGCTACAGTTACTGTTGATTGGATTGGGCACACTCAGCAGTTTTGGGGAACTACCTCTAATTCTGTAGTTCAGAGGTTGCTTCCTGTACCGGGTGGTGCCTAGGATCAAGTCTGGGTCTTCTACATCCAAAACATGCAACCAGCCTACTGAGTTATCTCTCTATTCCTGTGTGGAGATATCATGTCTCTGCTCCCTGATTAAAAAAAGAAAACCTATGGTAAAATGCTAAAGAGAGGAATATTTATAGCTTAGAGTCCCTTGAATTACTGAACTAAGTCCATCAAACACTGGGAACTGAAATGTTTTCTTTTTCAATTACAAATAGAATGTGTGTATAAATATATATCTATCTATATATATACATAGAGAGAGAGAGAAGAGAGAGATGCAGATAATACTTATACACAATTTTTTCAGACTGTCTTTATGATTCAGAAATTTGCAAAAAATACAACAATTTTTGTAAATGTGAGGTCCATGTCCTCCATGTCCTCCCGTTGTTCATCAATTTGCTCGAGCAGGCCCAGTAAAGTCTCCATTGGAGACTTTGTTGTTACTGTGTTTGGTCATATTGAATAAATCACGGGGGGCTTGCCAGGTCCTGCCATGTGGGCGAGATACTCTCGGTAGCTTGCCGGGCTCTCCGAGAGGGGCGGAGGAATGGAACTCGGGTCGGCCATGTTGGCTGCGTGAAAGCCAAATGCCCTACCGCTGTGCTATCACTCCAGCCCCAAATGTGAGGTAGTATTTACATTTAAAATCACTTAAATTTAACTTTTATTGAGGTAACAATGGTTTAGAAAAGAAGAATGTTGATTCCATTGAAACTTTTGATGTGCCTGTCAACTTGACAGGCAGAGATGGTGTGGGTTGGAATTGGGAAGAAGTCTGGGAAAACTGATGGGGGGAAGTTGACACTGGTTGAGAAACTGGTGTTGAATTACTGTTTGTCTAAAATTCAACTATCCAGTAACATTGTAAATCATGGCTTTTCAATAAAATTTTTTTAAAAACAAACATTTTTGTTAAAGCCATTATTAACTGTTACTGGACAAGAATGGTCATTTGACTAATTTCAGTTCATTTCATGTTGATTGATGATAAGGGGGCTATTTTGCATTTTCCCCCCACTGATCTTGAAAATGAGATGTGATATAGTGTTTAATTGAAGTCTGTTTTTCTGACATAAAATAGGTATTTATCTAAAAGCAAAATAAACACAAAGAAATTGGAACTTAGAGGGAGAGAGACAGAAAAACACAGGGAGAAATAGAGAAAAATATAGTTAGAATCTATTAACATATTTTCAACATCTGAATCAATCACTCTGATATTCTAAGTCATACTTATCAATCATTATAATATCAATAAGTCAGACTGAGGAATTTACTTTAACTTTTCTTATATATATGGATTTTCCATATTTTTTATTCATTTTATATCAACTAGAATAGAAGTCATCAAACATAAATCGGTATTGTAGGGTTATAAAGACTTGATTCATATTTGGAAAACTAATTAAGAAAATCTAATCAGGAAAAAGGTTACCTACAGAAGCCAAGAAAAAATTAAAAACAGCAAAAGACTAGTAGCACACCAATAAGATTACTAATGAACTTATTTTTTTTTCATTGAAAAAGGTAAATTCATCTAAGGTATCTATTAAGTTTTTCAAGATCTGATTTTAAAATATGGGTGGAAATAAAATAATGGGAAACATTTTAATTTAAAAGAGTGAAGAAAATTTTTAAGTTTTTATTTTCTGTTGGCAAAAATTTGTATTGTAAGAGCCCAGAGAGTAGAATAGGTAGAGTGCTTGCCTGGCACAGAACCAGACTCAGTAAGGTTCTCAGTATCATGTATGGTCCCCCAAGCACTCCCAGAACTGATTCCTAAAGGCAAAGTCAAGATCAATCACTTAGCATCTGCAGTGTAACCCCAAAACTGCATTGTTTAATAACTAAAATTTATGTTTAACTCATGTTTAATCTAATGAATACTTAAAGGTACACAACAGGTACAAGATAAATTGAAGGACTGCGCTGTAATTCTTTTTGATGTTAACATATTATTTATGTGAATATGTAGTATATATTATATATAAATCAATGAATTTATACATATTTGCATTTATTATGTAATACAAAAATATGTTACATATGTATATTTACATGTTAAAAGTAAATGTGAGAACATTCTGTACCTGTCACTGCATGTATGTTGAATCACACATTCTGTAGATAGAAAAATAATAGGTAAAGGTAAAGGTAAAGGCCCTCGCGTTGATCGTCGATTTGCTCGAGCGGGCCCAGTAACGTCTCCATTGGAGACTTTTGTTGTTACTGTGTCTGGCATATCGAATACTCTCGGTAGCTTGCCAGGCTCTCTGAGAGGGGCGGAGGAATCGAACTCGGGTCGGCCATGTTGGCCGCTTGTAAGGCGAACGCCCTACCCGCTGTGCTATCGCTCCAGCCCTTCTCTTCTTCTCTCTGGGCTGGAGAAAAATAATGACTGATATAAAATAACTATTATGCCACAAAATATAAATTTATAGCAATTATTATTATACATATGATTCTATAAATATATAGTGCCCACCAAAATTCAAGTTTGGAAATAATTTTAACATTTTAAATTTAATAGGAAACAAAGAAATCAAGAACACGGAAATCTAAGATCTAAATTCCTTAAAAAAGGAAATTGTATTACATACAAATTCAGAGCTTTCAAAATGCACTTAAATCTATAAAGGAAATTTGCCCAAAGGAATTATCTCTTAGACACTAAGAAGTGTAAATGTGAACATATAATTGCATCGTTAACATTATAATGTCTTCATTTTTTAAAATCACCAAGCATTTATGCAAAATACTAAAAAGTGACATAAAGTTATGCCGATGATATAGGACTACCTAACCATTACAAAAAATAGGAAGAATCAAACATTGAAAAAGTAACATTTATTAAGAGGTACATAAATACATTTGAAAATACTATAAATCAAAATAAAACTGTTAAAAAATTTCAGAATGCTTTCATGTGATTCATGGGATGTGTGAGACACCTCAGTCTTGTTTGTTTAGCACAGGCTTCTGAACTATTATTTCAAGCTTTTATTCTATGAGTAATGTAATTTGGCAAGCAATTTTAGAGGTGGTTGCAACATATCCTGCTAAATTGTTTTGTTTTTTCCTTCAAAACACTTAAATAGCACACATGCTTTGTTGAATCAATAGTATAATACTCTATAATGGAAGATTGAACACCATTAATCTCAAGCTAAGTCAAAGTGAAAGGCTTACCACTATTCCATTTGAAGATTAAATCTAAGCACTTAAATAGACGCACCATAAAAATATATGATTTGAATTGTTTTTCTTTCATTTACTTACCATATGACAGAAATACTGATGAATTTAAAGTTTTATTTTATAAAAGAGTTTCCTTACAAATTACAAATTATTTTATATGCTACAATAGTAAAGCGCTGGTGGCACTGTAGCACTGCCCTCCCATTGTTCATCAGTTTGCTCGAGCGGGCTCAGTAACATCTCCATTGTGAGACTTGCACTGGTATTAAAACTAATCCAGAAGTAGGAAAAGAATGGTAAAAACTGGAAAGTTGTTAGTCACAATCAACAGATGGATGTGTTTGTGGCCTCAGGGATTTCTGAATTTCTAGACTGTCTTTGATTCAAACTGTACAGTTCTACCTTTCTCCTCCAAAATTCTTAGCACCACTTCAGGAAACCAAGAGCATTGCCTCAAAACTTCAATGTATGTTGCTGCTTACTTGAGTCAATATATTTCACCCTCTCATAAATTTAGGACTCTTGGATCGCTGTTGCTCCCCAGTGATTTCAGGATTTGTGGTTTGTTATTCTTTCAAATGAATAGTTTGTACTTTAGTCAATGAGGTAATGATTGTCTCTTTAATGTTCAACTTTTTATTTATTTCTGACTTTCTGGATCATATTCTCCTTTGTGCTCATCTACCTACTTTTAGCTGATTCTCAGATGAATTTTCTAGATCTTCTTATAGAATTCTTAATGGCAAATTCTTTTTATTTTAAGCCTGCTGCAAGATCCCCAGAATAAACCATCCTAAAAGATATATAACAAAATCTTCACCATCTACTAAAGTTTAAAACATAACTGACATTACTTTTTTTCCAATAAAAAGGTTAGACAACAAAACTTTTAAAAATGAAATAAATTTTTCAATGTATGCTATCATATCATTATGATATGATAAGATCTATATTAGGGATTTTCCAAACAATCACGATCACGATAATCCTGTTGTTTGTCGATTGCCTCAAGCAGGCACCAGTAATGTCTCCTTCGCCCTAGCCCTGAGATTTTAAAAAGTGCCGTATTCAAGACTCTTTCAGGGTTAGGAGAATGAGACCCATCATTGGTACTGATATTTGGCATATTGGGTACGCCACGGGGAGTTTGCCATACTCTGCCGTGTGGGCAGGCTACATTCGGTAGCCCGCCAGTTTGTCCAAAGTAAGAATGAGGTATTGAGATGTCACGCAGTCACAAATGTGGCCGTGTGCTACCGGGAGCTGGGTTTTATAGTTTCTGGGTCTTGGACATTGATGGAATTACATGGCAGTCAGGGGGGCAGTTGGTGGGTGTGACCCCTGCCTACTGGAATATGGAGGATCTGGGTGGAGGATGCTCAGCCCCAATCCGAGCAGGCTTGGAGATCTCAGCCCCGGGACCCGCATGCCTTTGTTCCTCTGCTGGTGCGTGTGGAGAGTGATCTCAGCATGGTTGTGTCTGGTTATGGAGGTCTTTGGCTGCCAGGGCTCTGTTCAGGGCGGGGAGGGAAACTCAACCCGCCCCCCTCCAAGGGGTCCTGGCAAGGACAGCCAGGCACGGGGGCAGGAGATTCTGCACTGTTCTCTTCCGGGAGCTGGGTTTTATAGTCTCTGGGTCTTAGCTGTTGATGAGATTACACCGCGCAACATTCCAAACAATGTTGCTAACATTATTTAATAATTGGCTTGAAACTAAAATCTTAATTTATTTTGTTTTTATATTTGTTGTTCACGGGGTTTACCTGGTGGTATTCAGAGCTTACTCCTGTCTCTGCATTTGGATCACTCCTGGCAGTGCTGTAGGATTCCTATGCAGGGTCAGGATCAAATCCAGGGCGATATGCACAAGGCAAGTGCCTAACTTACTGTACTATCTCTCTGGCCCCAGTGAAATTTTTTTCTTTTCAATTATAAAAGGCGGGATGGAGCGATATCACAGCAGTAGGGTGTTTGCCTAGAACATGGACTACCTGGGTTCAATTTCTCTGTTCCTCTTGGAGAGCCCAGCAAGCTACCAAGAGTACCCAGCCCACACAGCAAAGCCTGGCAAGCTACCCGTGATGTATTTGATATGCCAAAAACAAAACAACAAGTCTCACAATGGAAACGTTACTGGTGCCTGCTCAAGCAAATCAATGAACAATGTTAGGACAGTGTAGTGTAATTATGAAAGTCTGGAGCGATATCACAGTGGTAGGGTGTTTGCCTTGCAAGCGGCCAACATGGCAAACCCAAGTTTGATTCCTCCACCACTCTCAGAGAGCCCGGCAAGCTACTGAGAATATCTCACCTGCACAGCAAAGCTTGGATAGCTACCCTTGATGTATTCAATATGCCAAACACAGTAACAATTGTCACAACGGAGACATTACTGGACCCACTCGAGCAAATCGATGAACAACGGGAGGACAGTGACAGTGACAGTGATTATGAGAAGTTAAAATGCTTGTTCTCCTTTAATTGAGGTATTTTTTTCTCCATCAGATTATTGTCATATATTATACTGGTAGGTTTTCATACGCTGAAACATTTCTTTCTACAGAAAATTTCTCCTTGTTTGGCTTGTGACCCTTTTAAAGTGCTATTGAATTCAGTTTCCTGAAATTATTTTGGCATAGTAGTTCATCAATATTCATAAGGAATATTGTCATATAGCTTACATATTGGATAATGTTTTTATTATTTAAATTTTAGGATGACAGAAGCTTCTAGAATGTATTAGAATACATTCCCTTCAATATTTTGGAAGATTTATACGATCTGAAGAGAAACCAGGGCTGGAGCGATAGCACAGCGGGTAGGGCATTCGCCTTACAAGCGGCCAACATGGCCGACCCGAGTTCGATTCCTCCGCCCCTCTCGGAGAGCCCGGCAAGCTACCGAGAGTATTTGATATGCCAGACACAGTAACAACAAAGTCTCCAATGGAGACGTTACTGGGCCCGCTCGAGCAAATCGACGATCAACGGGAGGGCCTTTACCTTACCTTACCTTATTTTGGAAGAATTTGAATAATATTGTTGCTATCCAACAATTTGGTATATTTCACCTATTTGGTTTACTTTTTTGTTATAAAAGTGTATATAGACCTATTAGTTGCTTATGCTTTTTTCTGCTATAGGTTGTATGTTTCTAGAAATACTACATTTTTTAAAATATTCAGTTAAAAGAATACAGTTGCTCAATTTTTTCCTTTCTCTCCTTTTTCTGTTTTAATAATTTCCGTCTTCTTATTACTGAACTCACTAATTAAGTCTTCAACTTCTTCCACTCTGCACTTGAGACCCTCGATTGTGTCTATTTAGATCAGCTACTGTGATTAGCTCAATCACCTCTGTTGAGATTTTTCTCACACTTCACTGTTATTAAAGCTCTCTTCCACTGATTTTCTCATTTTAGTGTGTATCATTAGGGTTGCTTTTTGGAAGTCTTAAGTTGTTCAAGAAGTTCTAGTTTTCTTAGATCCTTCCGAAACTTTTGTGTTTACTCATAATTGCTGGTGAATACCTATTTCTTCATTATGCCTCTTGCTAGGCAGGGCTAGGAGTGAAAGTATAAGTTTGAGCTAGATGGATGACAATTGAGGATTTCTGATGCAAATTTATTGACAGTAACTGTACCTTTGAGTTTGTATAGACCTGAATTCTGTTCTGAGGTTATGAATACCCTGTAGTAGCTGTAGAACCTGGTTCTAATAAGCCTAACCTGTGATCCAAGATTTCCAATTGCTAATACCTAGAAATAACTCTGAAAAACTCCAAGTTGAAAAGTGTCTTGAGGTACCCAAGGACCAAAATAGAGAGGGTGTGATTGCCAAGTAGATTTAAAAGTAATTGAACCTGGGAGTCCCTTTGCTATGGCAACACAGCTACTTGCACAATTACTTAACATTTGGGGAAAGTTTGAGAGGAAACTGGACTTCAGTCACAAATCCAGACCCAGAATCAGCTGACAACTTGCTATGACTAACATTTGAGGTATGGTACATATCCCGCTTGCTAGCAGTCACCCATAGATGGGGAGAAACTGGGTATGTTCAGTACCAAGCCTTGCTCTGTCACAAGTTACTCAACTGTTTACTTGATAAGAATAGAGTTTTCCTTAAGAATTCACCCCTTAGGTTCTTATTCTAAAAAGAACTGAAAATGATGGCTCCCAGCAAGTTTGCCAGAGACCACAAAGATGCCTGTCACTGATTGGCACCCATGCATTTCACTTAAATATTAAGTTATTACATGTAATGATTTCACTATTATAAATAATAATTTTTGCCTTAATTTCATGTGTATGAAATATTGTTCAAAGGTATAGAGCTCAGCACTGTCATGTTTCATATTTCCAGTACAATCCCAGGTGCCACGTGTCTCCTTGAGCACCACTGGTTGTAACTCTGGTGCCAGGGATGCCCCTATAAAATTAAAAAGAAAAAATAATGTAGACTTGAGTTGTTAAGAGGTCAGCATATATTTCCTGTATCCTGAGTATCTTAGAAGTCTCTTCTCACTATCCAGAGAGTCAACTCAACTGGCTATGAGCGAAGAACAGGGAATAGTCCAGAGGATATTATGGAAAAGAAGTCTCCTCTGACCTAGCTTTGTTTCCCATAACCAAGTTACACGTTTAACTGTTCCCTGTGTACTACAACTTGTTGTTCAAAGAAAGCTTTTCTCTTGGAGAGAAATTTCATCGATAACACATTCCTATCACTTTTTGGTTACTTCCCTGTATCCTAAATAATGGAACCTCAGGATTCAAAGGATGGAGCAAGATATTAGGATCATTCCAAGACCAAGATCCTTGCATAAATTTTGTACTCACCATGGGAGAATGCTGACAAAAGAGCCGTGATTTTCTAAAGTAGACTTTTATAATCCTATTTCTGTAATACTCTGTACAAAATTTTCTATTCTGATATCTTTTTGATTTGTCTCACTAAAGATTTCTCAATTTTGTTGGTCTTTTCCAGGAAGCTACTTTGTTTTATTGATTGCTCTTTATTACATATTTTCTGTTTTTCAGACTTTAACTTTTTTTATAAAGTATTTTCTTCCTCTTTTTAGTTTTGAGGTTTAATTTGTTCCTCTTTAAATTTCTAATGGTAAAAATTTAGTTTGTTTATTTGAATCAGATAATTTTCTTCTTTCTAAATGCAAACATTTACAACTATACATGATTTCACATATTCTTTTACATCACTTGATCACTTAACATTCCATTACTCATCGATTTGCTCGAGCGGGCGCCAGCAATGTCTCCATTTGTCCCTGCCATGTCCTAGTGTAGCAAACAGACAGTCATTTATGTCTTTCTTCATTTTGGCAACCTAGTTTGGCCTTGAGATTTTATCAGCTTCTCCTTCCACATCCTTCTCATTGCTTCCGTATTGGTGGCTCCTTCAGGGTCAGGGGAATGAGACCCATTGTAATTACTGGTTTACAATCTTTTACATATTTCATACTATTTGTTTTAAATTTTTTGTTCAAGTTAATAGTTTTGCTTGTAAGTTTAGTTTTCAGCCACACCTGGCAGTGTGTGGGCTTACTCCTTGTTCTGCTCTCAGGAATCACTCCTGGAAGGTTCAAGGGGTTGGAAGTCAGATTGGTCAAGAGAAGGCCAATGCCCTACCCACAGTATTATGTATCCAGCCCCTAGTAATAATTTTAAAGATATAAAGTAACAAAGCAAGGGAACAGGAATAGGTAAATAAAAAAAGAAACGGACTCAGCAGAGATGAATTTATCAAAACAGAGGAAAATGTGTTTCAGGAATAGAAGTACTGGAGTGGAGAATATGGTGTGAAAATAGATGCTTTGAAAAGGTGTAAATTTGCATCCTTAAAACATTACCATCTTGTAAACAAATGTCATTTCAATAAAATAAAAGATTTCTATTTGACTCATGCTTACTTAAGACTTTCATATTTTTGTATATTTGTGGATTTTTGTATATTTGTATATATTTTTGTATATTTGTGGATTTTTCAGTTTTCTTAAAGCTACTGAATTTTAGTTTCATTCAGTTTTGATTATGAAAGATCATTTGCATAATTTAAATCTTTATGAATTTATTAATATCTAAAAGGGTGTTTTTTGGCCTTAAGTATGCTCCATACTGAGTGTAGTTTGTGTCCCTTGAGAAAAAAATGTGAATTCTATTGTTGTTGGCTGAAGTACAATCTCTTTTATCATGTATCTGATGATCAGTAGTTCTCTTTTGAATTTCACATCTCATGTCCACTGTGTTCTGCAGTGTGTGGTGACTTGAGTGCTGAGTTTGTGACAGAGACAGATCACTCAGGCACTCTAAACACATGTTACAAAGCTGAAAATTCCATCTGTTCTGCTGTTTCTTATGGAGAGGACACCATATTATGGGCTACTGCTGCTCTAAAATTGAGTTGTGTCATACAGGGAGCAGATGGGACAAAGTTGACTATAAACTCAAAAAATATTTGAATTGATTTTGCTTTGGTTTAGATTTTGAGCCATACCTGGCATTGCTAGAGTGCTAAGATCAGGGTTAATTCCTTACCATGCTCAGGGGACCATATATGGTGCCAGGATCAAATCAGGATTTGCCGTAGGCAACCATACCCCCTACTTTCTGAATTATCTCTCTGGCTACTAGGGTTGGTTTCGTTGAGTATTAGGTTGGTTGCTATAGTTATTTTACCTATTTACAAAACTTCAATAACAAGATAGCCATTGTCATTTCATATATGTAAAGTTTTCATGGGGAGGTATGGGATTGTTTTTTGGCAAAACTCTGGGCATAGCCATTGTTAACATAACTAAGTAGGCACACATGGTAAAAGAATGATTAATGAATAAAACAGAGAAAGAGCAGGTTCTATTTAATAAAGTAATGTGACTACAAGGAGTACAAGACTTTTTTCATTCAGCGGCATGTAATTTTTACTTTGAGAGAAATGAAGTATCATCATGAATATAGGAGTAACACATTAACATGTTTATGATATGATATAACATGTATATGATATAACATTATGATATAACATAGCATGTATATGATATAACATTATGATATAACATGTATATGATATGACTATAATACGCTATTGGTAATCATGATGAAAATACGAAGCCATGAAATGATTCTTGAAATATGATTAAGATACAACCAATAAAAATTTCTGTGATATATATACAGGATAAAATGAAGTTAAAATTTTCCAGTTACACAAAAGAAAGAGATCTAGTATTAGTATATATTGTGAAGTGATTTGCAAGTGTGAGTTGGCATTCTTAAACAAATATTGAATCATTATCTTGTAACTTAAAAGCAAACGTTGTTTTTCTTGTCAATGTACTGCAATAAAAATAAAGATTAAAAATAAAGAAGAGTTAGAGAGTTAGCTCAATGGACTGAGAACAGGCTTTGTCCGAGAAAGATCCAGACTCAAATCTCAATGCCACATCTTCACTGGAGTACAATCAAGAACAATCCCTGATCAAAGAGCCAGAAGTAAGACCTGAAAATCACTGTTATGGTTATAAATTGGAACAAGACACAAAAAGCATTTAGGAAATTCAAGTAGGTAGAAGGGTTTCATAATTTTTAACCTGAGAAAATTGAAGAATTAATTGCCATTGATGCAAAGAAAACTTTAGAATGGACATATTTAAAATGGTTCAGACAATAATGTTTTGATTGATTGATAATCAACTAGCTGAATTTTACCAACGTGATAACTTATACTTTAGGAGTTCAAGTATTTTTAAATTTCTGAGCGATGAAGGTGTTTCTCCCTCTACATAATCTATGGTTGGTGTCCCAATTTTTCTTTACCTGTCCAAAGTTAATTGTTTTCTTAGGATATTTATTTTGTAACTCAAATTTTCTTATGGAAAAACCTATTCATTAATCATATTCTCCCACACTGACCTGCTATAATAATAACATCAAGACATATTATCTGACATCATTATATTTATAAATTATACAATACATAGATGATTCAAATTTCAATCCAGCTTAAATCATAGGGCATTCATTATCTCCTTGTCACAGTCACTCTCTGACAAAAAAAGGAAAATACCCTTTATTGCAGTCTCCATCCATCTACATGTCAGCATTTCATTTTCTAATGTGATAACTGAAAAAAGACACAAATATAGCACAGTCCTGCTGGAGTGTGCAGGTTACAGTGCAAACTATTATTCAGTAGATTAAAAAAAAATCCCTACCAATTAAACCGACACATACATGTGACATTTAATACATGAATAAAATCATGTACCTTACAAACTTCATTATACTTTTCGTCAACAAAATGCATTTAAAAATTACGTCAATTTTGTTCTGTCACAATAAATAGACAAACACTTGATTGAAAAGTTTTTTACCAAAGCAACTTGTTCCAGCTTTTTTCAACCGTAGGCAAAGGGAAATCACTCAAAGTTTAAATTTAGTTGGTTGCTTATTACATATGAATTGTATGTAGGTTTTACGTGCAATTTTCCCTTCAACATAAGTTTTCCCTTCATAATATACTGATATAAAGTTCAATGAAAACTTAAAGGTTAGGAGCCGGAGTGATAGTACAGTGGGGAAGGCACTTGCCTTGCACACAGCTGATCCAGTTTCGATCCCTGGCATCACATATGGTCCCCAAAGCGCTGCCAGTAATAATTCCTGAGTGCAGAGCCAGGAGCAACCCCTAAGCATCACATGGTATGATCCCAAAAGTAAAAAGTAAATAATAAAATTAAAAAGCAAATAAAGAAAACTTAAAGGTTAGATAAAGCCTCTGTCTTGCATGCAGCCAAGCTGGGTTTATCTTGAATAATGTGTACTTTGAGATTCTCAGTACTGATATAGAAACAGTACCAATATAGGATATCACTTGCACCATACATTTTACCAGAAAATGTTATTTTTCCAATAAATTCTAACCAGGCCCTCCCATTGTTCGTCAATTTGATCGAGTGGGCCCAGTAACATCTCCATTGGAGACTTTGTTGTTACTGTGTTTGGCATATCGAATACATCACGGGTAGCTTGCCAGGCTCTGCTGTGCGGGTGAGATACTCTCGGTAGCTTTCCGGGCTCTCCGAGAGGGGTGGAGGAATCGAACTCAGGTCGGCCATGTTGGCTGCGTGCAAGGCAAATGCCCTACCGCTATGATAAAATCATAGCACTCTACCTCAAGATTTCCAAAGTACCTGAACCCAAACTATTTTAAAAATAGTAATAAGACATTATATCTAATTCATAATTTATTTGTACTATTTTTGTCAGATCCCCCATTAGAATGTACGTTTTATGAGAACAAAATTTTTTATCTGTTTGGTATAAATGCAAGAGTATATACCTGGACTCTCTGACCTTGGAGAAGTCTGCATTCTCTCTTGCTTGAGTGTTTTATTCTCCCTCTCTCTTACTCTCTCTCTATACACTCTCAAAACCCCAGCGGTAGGGCGTTTGCCTTGCACACAGCCAACATGGCCGACCCGAGTTCCATTCCTCCACCCCCTCAGAGAGCCCAGCAAGCTACCGAGAGTATCTCGCCCGCACAGCAGAGCCTGGCAAGGTCCCCGTGACGTATTCGATATGCCAAACACAGTAACAACAAAGTCTCCAATGGAGACGTTACTGGGCCTGCTCGAGCAAATCGATGATCAACGGGAGGGCCTTTACCTTTACCTTTCTTACTTAAAAAAGAGTGTAGACCTCCAGCACCTCTAAGTGATTAGCTTATGGCAGACATTTTGGAATTTTTTTTGTTTTGTTTTTTCGGGTCTCACCCAGCAATGCACAGGGGTTACTCCTGGCTCATGCACTCAGGAATTACTCCTGGCAGTGCTCAGGGGACCATATGGAATGTTGGGAATCGAACCTGGGTCAACCATATGCAAGGCAAACGCTCTAATCGCTGTGCTATTGCTCCAGACCCATTTTAGAAATATAAACCCTAAGTATTGAAGAAGATAGGTGCATATTTAACCAAATATATCATGGCATTTCTGGGGAAGTTATTACTATGAAGTACCAAATCTAATTATAAGTCACTGGGTAGGTTTTACTTAGCATTATTATTGACTTTTTGTTGAAATTCCCATCACAATATCTGCTGTACTTTTGGAAATTAAGCGAATAATAACCATCCAGGCTTGGTAATAGACGAAACGACAGCAAGGACAAAATCCTATGGGTGTTTCAGTACAAATCTACTACAGATAATCATAGCAAAGCAAACTAATTACTGTTAAAAGAAAATACATTGATTTGAGTCAGATAAATGACTAAGATAAAGGTAAAAAGGTAAAGGCCCTCCCATTGATCGTCGATTTGCTCGAGCGGGCCCAGTAACGTCTCCACTGGAGACTTTGTTGTTACTGTGTCTGGCATATCAAATACTCTCGGTAGCTTGCCAGGCTCTCCGAGAGGGGCGGAGGAATCGAACTCAGGTTGGCCATGTTGGCCGCTTGTAAGGTGAACGCCCTACCGCTGTGCTATCGCGATGTAGACAATAAATACAGGTTCAGTCATGACTGTCCCCACCATATTGTCAGAATTATTTGGTGTTGCATGACTAGTAGGCAACTACTATGCAACTAGTAGGCAACTGGTTTTATTTTACCAGAAGTAAAGAGATATGGGATTTTCAAAGCAACCGTGTTTTGTATCATTGCTATAAATAGTATTTTATTATGTGGTAAAGGTTAAAAAAATAAATCCCACTAAATTGAATACAATGATACTCAAAAATATGTTCTACTAAACTTTAATTTTAGAAATAAAAACCCTTAAAACATTAATATTAATAACTTTCTCAATTATGTTGAAATTTTCATTTATGTGATTTAAAAATAAATTACTCCAAGAAAATAAGAAACTGCTATTTTGCTATATTATCTTTAAACTATTTTGTAGGGGAGATTATACCTAAGGCCTCCTATACACTATCTGTGCCCTTATACTACTAAACTATACTCTCAGATTATTTTTTTCACTTTTTAGGGAAAGCATGGAATTTCATTTAGAGTTCAATTTTCTTTTAAAGGTAGATAATAGTTAAGATGAAGTTTAAAATAAGTCAAAGTTTCTTAATGAATAAGTTTATACATACCTCTATACATTAAATAAAAATGTAAGTAAAGAAAAGAAAAACAAATATGTGATAGATATTGATAAAAATCACATAGGAAATAAGGAAACATAATTCAAGAGTTATAGCTTACAAAATGGATACTATTTTAATGAACATATTTTATATAGTCAAGCAATTTGCCTAAATAATTACTCTTAAGGATTGCAATAAAATATTACAGAAAACATCACCAAAAACATTTGTTGAAGAGCAAAATACATCTTTGTATAACTTAATGCTTTACATATTAATTTTCTCATCTCACTTGATGAGCAAAAGAGTGTTTAATATAAATGCAGTTAAATTATCATTTTCTATCTACTCCACAAATTTATTTTTGATATCACATTGTTCTCAAAGCATTTGGGGATGAAAAATACATCAAGTTAAAGAGGAAATAAAACTTTCCTCAACATAATGTTCATTTTTATTTTTACAGTCTGATCAATTTTTAAAAGGTTACAAGACAATGCGAAGGTATTTTAATTGATACACATAGTCAATATCTTAGCACTTCAGGAGGTAAAATAAATTTCAATGAAAACAATTACAATAAATTCTAAAAGAAAGAAGAAAATAACTAGTTTAACTAAGATTTCTCACTGGGTTTACGAAGTGTGAAATTAAGAATAAAGGAGATTGTATTAAAATCTTTGGTTATTGGATGACCAAAAATGTGATATTTGCTTCATTTTAAGAAAGAAAGACATACAGCCGAAGAGAAGGACCACATGGAGGGCTGGCTCCACAGCCCCCAGAGAAAAAAACCAGGTTCCAAAAAGAGCCGAGATCATCGGGAAGTCCCAGATGGGGTAGGTGCCGCATCCCACCTCCCCCAGATGGAACCCCGGTGACCAGAAGCCTCTACAAGCATAGCTCGAGTATGCAGGAACTAGGACTTTTCCTCCAAACCATCTCTCTATATACAAAGTGATCAATGGGAAGTAAATCACCCAACGTTTCTCCCTAAAAACCAGAGTTAAGTTTGGAGCACGGCCACAGTCCCAGAAACACAAGGACTTAATGCAGAACCCAGCAGCTTGGAGCAGAAAAGTGAACGGACTATGCGTTAATCCAGGCAATCATGTCTGCCCAGAGGGGAAAGGGTATTGCCCCATTCGCCCTCTCTTTTCTGGAAAGAAAGATGGCGGCCGCATGGGAACCTTGTGGACAGCAGGTATGAGCTGGGGGTATGGGGGCAACTAAAACCCCATGGGAAGGGGGGCGTTCCAGTCCGTCCTTGACACCCCACCGAGGTCACCAGTTGTCCCCCACGAGCGGCTCTCCAGCATGGCCACAGTCCCAGAAGCACAAGGACTTAATGCAGAACCCAGCAGCTTGGAGCAGAAAAGTGAATGGACTATGCGTTAATCCAGGCCATCAAGTCTGCCCGGAGGGGAAAGGGTGTTGCCCCATTCGACCTCTCTTCTCTGGAAATAAGGATGGCGGCCACATGGGAGCCTTGTGGACAGCAGGTATGAGCCGGGGGTGTGGGGACAACTAAAACCTCATGGGAAGGGGGCCGTCTGGTCCGTCCTTCACGCCCTACCAAGGTCACCAGTTGCCCCCCACGAGCAGCTCTCCAGCACAGCCACGGCCCCAGAAGCACAAGGACTTAATGCAGAACCCAGCAGCTTCGAGCAGAAAAGTGAATGGACTATGCGTTAATCCAGGCCATAATGTCTGCCCGGAGGGGAAAGGGTGTTGCCCCATTTGCCCTCTCCTCTCTGGAAAGAAAGATGGCGGCCACATGGGAGCCTTGTGGACAGCAGATATGAGCCGGGGTGTGGGGCTGACTAAAACCTCATGGGAAGGGGGGCATTTCGGTCCGCCCTTCACGCCCTACCGGGGCCACCAGTTGCCCCCCACTAGCGGCTCTCCAGCACGGCCACGACTCCAGAGCACAGAAACCAATTTCTTAACTATCTGACTTTCAGTAGAAATACTTCCAGGGTCAATAAGTAAAATAGCAGAAATCCAAAACCAACATTTAATTCTTGAACCCAGCTGTAGAAAGCAAATCACTTCACAATGCTTTTTCAGCATATCTGATTTCGGGGGGGGGGGGGCTTAAACTCTAAATAATAGTGGTGAATCTTTTATTGAAACAATGAATCTAATCAAAGCAGATAGAGTGCTAACTAGAATTCATCTGCCTCACAGGGACTGGGAGGGGTAGGGGGTGGGGTTTTATTGGGGTTCTTCATGGTAAAAAATTAGTATTGGTAAAGGGAAATGTGTTTGATATTTGGATGACTGAGACCTAAACCTGAAAGCTTTGTAACTTTTCCCACAGTGATTCAATAAATAAATAAATTTAAAAAAAAGAAAGAAAGAAGTTCATTACTTCACCTTGTATTATGCAAAATGTTTATTAAACTGAAAGTTTCTATTGATTGTCTAAATGACTGTCCATGAAATGATTCCTTTCTGGCTAAAGACTAAACTTAAATCCCTGTACAGATTTATACAAGGATATAAAGTAAAGTAAAGTAAAGGCCCTCCCGTTGATCATCGATTTGCTCAAGCGGGCCCAGTAACGTCTCCATTGGAGACTTTGTTGTTACTGTGTCTGGCATATTGAATACATCACGGGCCTGTGCGGGCGAGATACTCTCGGTAGCTTGCCGGGCTCTCTGAACAAGGATATATGGTAGCCAAATATTAGCTTAATTCTAGTTTAATTGTTTGTTTATAGGACTTTGTCTTCTTAACACTAGATTATGGGGTTCCCTTATGTAATAATTTAAAAATATTTCTGAATTAAATTTTAAGTACATATATGAAAAACTTGTATAATTATTTCAAATATATTTATAAGTACATCTTAGAGCTAGCCAAACCTGATTCAAATCAAGTGTTTCTCCCCAAAAGAAAATAATATGCATAATTAAATGCAAAGACTAATAAATATTTTCTGAATATTTTGCCTCTAGGTTTTTTGCTATGTCCTGGAGATATAAATACAATCCTAACGGCAAGTTGCAACAATCACAATTTAGGAAATCCTTTCAATAGTCAGAGACTTGCACACTCAAGACACAGAGGGAGTTAACAAACTGGGGAAATGAGGATGAGAACTAGAGAAAAAGCATGTGATTTTTATATTACCAACCATAACTTGTAAAGTATAGAGAAACTAGTAAGTAGTTTTGAGATCCTAACCTTTTGAACGTAAACAGTACGAGAAGTAGCACCCAGAGATTTAGAAGACAAAATGTGAATTACTTCAGTTTATATAGAGGACTGTGGATGATGTGGAGCCTAGATACAGTTGTTTGTTTTGTTTTTGTTTAGCAGCCATTCTTCAGCAGTGTTCATGTCTGACTTCTAACTCTGCACACAAGGATCACTCCTGGCAGGGCTCGGGGACCATATGTTTTAGCAAGAACTGAAATAGGGTTGGCCAAAGGCAAGGCAAAAGCCCTGGAGAGTACTATCGCTCACCTACCTTTGAAAAATTTTAAGGTTTCACTTTTAGGGAAGAACATCATTGAACACTAAGAATTTTACAAGGAGAAGCAAAGCAATATTTTCAAAATGACCTATATTTTCAAAGTGGTCATTAGGCAATCTTATAATCATGTTTTATACTTTTTGTAATTCTTATGATTTTTCTATTTCACATGTCTATTACTATGTTCAGGTGAAAATAATTGATAATTGTCAAATGAATCATAAGATAATAGAGTCTGTGTAAAATCTCACTGTATCTTAAAATCTGAATATGATAAATAATCTCAAAGAAAGACTGCAATAGTTTAATTGACTATAGATCCATTCAACTACTAATAAACCCAAACTATTATCAATCATTCTATCTATTCAGTTATCTATTTATTCTTTCATTCATCCTACCTCTATTTCATATCCATGCCTCTATCATTTATTTAATTTATTTAAACACCAGAATCCTCTCATATTTATGCTCAAGACATCCTTCCAGTTTTCAGTAAGTCTTCTAGGATTTCATGCTCTGTACAGCAAGTTTCCTCATACAGTTGTGATAAAACTAAAAGTCTTAGCTTTTATAAGTAAGAATATCATACTCTTTTGTACAAGAAATGAACATTGTTACTGACATTGTTCTTAGTCGTTTGTGGACAGAATAAATTAATGTATATTTTTTAAAGAAAAAATATATTTATCAGATAAAATATATTGATCACATTTTAAAAATGCTAATACTGATTGAAATATATAAGTATACATTTAACATGAGTCAAGTTACCACTTATATAAATTCGAAGCAGGGCAGAATATGTGAAACTAGCTAATCTCAAATTGGATACATTATAAGGTTTTATACTTGTTAAACAATATAATTATTATTCTGTTCCAAAAAAATTTGATTCCTGTGGAAAAGACGAGATCCCGAGAGGTTTCTAGGGTCCCACTAGAACACTGACATTCTTCTCTTTGGTATAATGCAGTTATTTGTCTATTAACTTAAGAGTAGTTTGCTAGTTTATAAACATATCCATATAATTTCTGCGTGTGATAAAATACAGGGTTTCAAGTTGCTGTGGTCTAACATTTCCAACTTGTGAAGCTGAGAAGTTTGGTCACAAGTCATTATGTCGACTGAAGGTAAATACATTGATATATTTTGAGATTTGTAGAGAAATAAGCACTATGGATTAAGGATTCTGCTGCCAATTAAATAGGATAAAAATAAAATTTAACATTTTGAGACAATGCAGAGTAATAGTCGAAAGAATCCAGGTTTAACATATGGGAAACAGTGTTATTGAAGCAACCCTACAGGGTTAGGGTGTTTGTCTCGCATGTGGCAAACCCAGCTGCTATCCCCAGCTTCCCATATAGTCTCCTGAGCACTGCCAAGTTCAGAGCCTTGTGCAGAGCACTGCCAAGTGCAAGCACTCCAGAGTGCAGAGCCAGGAGTAACCTCTGAGAATTGCAACCTGTGACCCCCCAAAATTAAAAAATTTGTAAAAATGTGTTCTTTATAAGTGGCATCTAGTGAGATAAACTGATACATTTTCATTATTTTTTAAGTCTAACAAAATTACTCTACTTTCTGGCTCTTGCTTAGCTTTGAGAAATCAAAACAACTTCAGTGTTCTCTTTCCTTTCAGACAAGTCATTGCTATTGTACATCATATACACATATAGACATACGCCAAAGTTAGTCTGTACTTTTACCTGTATAAAAGCTCTTGTGAGTGCTGGAACCACTGCTATTTGATTTATTTAGGAGTTAGTGAGATTATATTTTACTGACTTTTCAAAGTTATACGGACATGAAAGAAACCAAGCTTCGAGTGGGAGGGATACTGGGATCTGTGGTGGTGGAGAACAGTCACTGGTGGAGGAATGGGTGTTTGATCATTGTATAACTGAAACCCAAGCACAAAAATTTGTAAATCTACAACTGTAACTCATAGTGTTTCACTAATAAAAATGTTAAAAAAAAAGAAAAGAAAGAAAGAATCCAATCTTCACTCCTTAATTCACGTAAAACTGAACGTTAGACAGCAGCATTTTGAACTCCCGAGAAATCTCAATGAGCTTGGATATCATGAGGATATGGTTGATTGTGCTAAATCCTTTTCAAAAACCGGCTTGCTTGCATGATTGTCCTTCATCTAGTGTTCTTCCAATTCTATGACTCGAGTGAACAGCTGGTAGACGACAGACAACAGGCAGTTCGGGCGATAGTTGCTAATGTCGTGGATGTCTCCCTTCTTGTACAATAGTACAATCCTGCTGGTTTTCCATTGGAACGGAACTTTGCATTCAGCCAGATAGCCTGTAAAGAGCCGAGCCAGTGTATTGATGAGTACTGACGGCAGGTTCTTCAGGTGTTTGGGTCTGACCTTGTATGGGCCAGGTGCTGTTTGCTTCTTTACTGAGGAAACGATGTGTCGAATTTTGGAAGGGAGAACGTTGGGAACGACATATCCATCATGCGGAATTTGGTATGTGGGCAGGTGGACATGAATATCGAAGAGATCCGAGTAGAAGTCATGGATAATCTTCTCCATTTCCTTTCTGAAAGATGTGAAAGGTCCATCAGGAAATCAGAAAGCAGTCATCTTGGTCTTGCAGTTGGCAAAGTTGTTGCAAATGCTTTTCCTAGCTTCTGCCACATCTGCCAGAACTGCTGCTCTTCTCTCTTTGAGGTCTTCCTTTATTGCTTCTCTGCACTGCTTTGAGAGCTCGGACATTCACTTTTAGTTGTTTGAGACTTGTGCCAAGCCACATTGGCAAATAAGCTCAAGAGTTTTCAAAGATACGCATCTTTATGTGTCGATCTCTCTCTTGGCATTCCTCGCACAATCATGTAGGTGCTGAACCAGTCGATCCTATTCCTCATTAATGTTGTCAATGACGGTATCGTCCCATGTTGCCACAATACTGCCAAAGAGCTCCCAGTTGGTGGTCATTCTGGGAGTTCTCTTCTTAAACTTTGCAGCCCTTTCTCCCCGCTCTGTGAAATAGAATTTTGCATGAAGGAGATGGTGGTCCGATCCTGTTTGGAATTTTGGGACAACAGCAACATCGGTCAGACAAAACCGTTGATTGAATATGATGTGGTCAATTTCGTTGTGGAATCATCCATCAGGAGACTCCCATATCCAAATTTAGATTCGGCCTTCTGGAACTGTGAGTTAGCAAGGATGGTCTTGGTCGACATAATGAACTCAGACAGTCTCTCACCCTGTTCATTCCATTGTATGCCATCGGTTCCAATGTGAAGTTCTTCTGCTGATCTCGGTTCTATTGTGGCATGATATGATTGGCAGATATGATTCCCCATAATCTCTCTCTACTTTGGGGCATTATGGTTTGCAATACAGACCCTGAGAGGTTATTATGTTTGGTCCTTTATCTATTTTCTGCACACATCTACCATCCCTACCAATTCCTCCAGCCATCTTTATCACTAAGATCCCTTCTCTATTCCATCTGCCTTCTACCCTTTGCTCATGAGACAGGCTTCCAGCTATGGAGCAATCTATTTGTCTCTGTGTATCTACTGTCCTTAGGAGTCATCATCAAGTTATGTTGTTTTATAATCCACAAATGAGTGTAGTCCTTCTATATCTGTCCCTCTCTTTCTGACTCATTCCACATAGCATGATACTCTCCATGGCTATCCACTTATAAGAAAAGTTCATGACTTCATCTCTCCTGACAACTGCATAGTATTCCATTGTGTAGATATACCAAAGTTTCTTTTATCAGTCATCTGTTCTAGGGCACTTGGGTTGTTTCCAGATTTTGGTTATTGTGAACAGTGCTGCAATGAAAATATAGGTACAGAAGTCATTTCTACTGTGCTTTTTTACATCCTCGGGATTATTCCCAGAAGTGGTATTGCAGGGTCATAGGGAAGCTCAATTTCTATTTTTTGAAGGACTCGTGGGCATTCCCACCAACAGTGAAAGAGTGTGCCTTTTCCCCCAGCATACCAGCATTGCTTGCTTTGTACTTTTGAATGTGTGCCAGTATCTGTGGTGTGTGATAACCCACTGTTGTTCTGATTTGCATTTCCTTGATGGCTAGCTATGTGGAGAATTTTTACATGTGCCTTTTGACCATTTCTATTTATTTTTTTAGGAAACTTCTGTTCAATTCTTCTCCCCATTTTTTGATGTGGTTGGAGGTTTTTTTTCTTGTACAATTAATTCTACTGGTGTCTCGTATATCCTGGATATTAATCCCTTATCAAATAGGTGGGCTGGAGCAATAGCACAGTGGTAGGGTGTTTGTCTTGTGAGCAGCCAGCCCGGCCATGCCCGGTTCGATTCCTCCGCCCCTCTCGGAGAGCCTGGCAAGCTACTGAGAGTTTCTTGCCTGCACGAAAAAGCCTGGCAAGCTACCCTTGATGTATTCGATATGCCAAACACAGTAACAAGTCTCACAATGTTACTGGGCCCACTCAAGCAAATCGATGAACAATGGGAGGACAGTGACAGTGACAGTGACAGTGATCAGATGGGTATTGGGTAAATATTCTTTCCCGTTATGTAGCCTCTTTCTTTATTTTGGTCACTGTTTATTTTGAAGTGCAGAACCTTCTTAGTCCCATTTGTTTATTTTTACTTCCACTTGCATGGTCAGTGATGTTTCATCCTTAAAGATGTTTTTAGCTTCAGTGTCGTGGAGTTCTACATCTGTTCCTCGATGTACCTTATAGATTCATGTCTTATACTGAGGTCTTTAATGCACTTTGATATGACTTTTGTGCCTGGCATTAGACAGAGGTCAAAGTTCATTATTTGCAGGTAGCAATGGGTGGCTTAGAGAGAATTCAAAGAGAAAATCAAAAGATTCCTGGAAATGAATGAATATGAAGATATGAGTTACCAAAACTTATGGGACACAGCAAAAGCTGTGTTAAGAGGAAAGTTTATAGTTGTACAAGCATTCCTCAGGAAGGAGTAGCGAGTCCACGTAAGTAACCTAACCTTATAGCTTGGAGAATGACCGACAAAAGAAGCCCAATCTAAACAGGAGGAAGGAAATAATAAAACTCAGAGCAGAGATTAACGAGATAGAAACCCAAAAAAGAATCCAAAAGATCAATGAAACCAAGATCTGATTCTTTGAGAAAATAAACAAAATCGATAAGCCTCTAGCAAAACTCACAAAGAAAAGGAGAGAGAAAACCCTAATAAACCGAATCAGAAATGAAAAGTGGATCATTACAACAGAAACTACAGAAATTCAAAGGATCCTCAGGGAGTACTTTGAGAAGCTTTATGCCACGGAAAATCAAAACCTCAAGGAAATAGATAGATTTCAAGATTCCTATAGCCTCCCATGGCTGAACCAAGAAGACCTGGAATACCTGAACAGACCTATCACCATCAAGGAAATTGAAACGGTAATAAAAATTCTCCCCAAGCACAAAAGTCCTGGCCCAGATGGATTCACTAGTGAATTCTTCCAAATCTTTAAAGAAGACTTACTCCCAATCCTCTTTAAGCTTTTCAACAAAATTAAATATCAAAAACATTTCCAAACAGTTTCTATGAAGCACATATCACCCTGATACCAAAAGCAGACAGAAATACTACAAAGAAAGAGAATTACAAGCTGATATCCCTGATGAACACAGACGCAAAGATTCAACAAACCATTAGCAAATAGAATCCAATGACTCATCAAAAAGATCATACACTATGACCAAGTAGGATCCATCTCAAGGACTCAAGGATGGTTTAACATTTGGAAATCAATGAACATAATCCATCATATCAACAAAGAAAATATTTAAAAAGATCATATCAATAGACACAGAGAAAGCATTTGACAAGATCCAGCACCCGTTTATGATGAAAACTCTCAGCAAAATAGGCATTGAAGGAACTTTCCTTAATATAGTCAAAGCCATCTACCACAAGCCCACAGCAAATATCATTGTCAATGGATCAAAATTAAAAGCCTTCCTTCTAAGATTGGACACAAGACAAGGTTGCCCACTTTCGCCACTCCTATACAATATAGTACTGGAGGTCCTGGCCACTGCAGTTAGGCAAGATAAATGCATCAAGAAAATACAGATATAAAAGGAAGAGATCAAACTATCACTATTTGCAGATAATATGATACTATATTTAGAAAACCCTAAAGATTCTACAGAAAAGCTCCTAGAAACAATAGGTCAGTTTAGTAAAGTGGCAGACTACAACATCAACACCGAAAAGTCCATGGCTTTCTTATATACAAATAAAGAAAGAGAAGAAATAGACATTAAAAAAAACAATCCTGTTTATAATAGAACCTCAGAAAATCAAGTACCTCGGAATCAGCTTAACCAAAGAGGTAAAGGACCTATACAAGGAAGATTACAAAACACTACTTCAAGAAATAAAAGAGGACACTAGGAAATGGAGACACATTCCCTGCTCATGGATAGGGAGGATTAGCATTATCAAAATGTCAGTACTGCCCAAAGTACTATACAAATTCAATGTGGTCTCTATCAGGATATCCATGGCATTTTTCAAAGAAATAGACAAAACACTCCTGAGATTCATATGGAACATTATGAACATTTGTTTAACCCCACAAATATCTAAAACAATCCTTGGGAAAAAGAAGATGGGTGACATCATCCTCCCCAACTTCAAACTGTACTACAAAGCAGTAGTAATTAAGACAGCATGGTACTGGGCTAGAAACAGACCTGCAGACCAATGGAACAGGGTCAAATATTCACAGACCCCCAAATATTTGACCACTTAATCTTTGACAAAGAAACAAGAAATGTGAAGTGTAACAAAGAAAACCTCTTCAACAGTGGTGCTGGGAAAACTGGATAGCTACCTGTAAAGCAGTTCTCTAGGTAGAAAATTTTGAATTGAAACTTCCTGAAAATTTGATGTAAGCAGAGATATGAGATAAAAATTCCATATGGGGGAGCTATACTTTGTGAGTTTTATTATCTATAGCTCTACAAGAGTTTTCACAGTGAATATCATTAAAAAATACCCTGATGGTTTAGGAGAGAATGAGAAAAGTGAAAGTTTAAAATAGACTAGAATAGTTTTCTGACAAATTTTGTCCTATTTTCTAACTTGCTAGAATTTTGTAAGATCCTATCTAACTACTGGAAAAGGAATTTCCAAACATTATCCCACTTTAGTCTCTCACAGGGGGATTAAAAAGAAAATTACATCCCTCTCAGTGAAATTGTCCCACTTATAGTTGGGGGTGAGGAGTAGCAGAACAGAGAGGTACCTTTAAATTTCATGACTAAAATGTCAATAAAAGTCATGGCACTGGAAAATATATCTTTTCTCCTTATAATTTACCATTACAGCCAGAAAGATCTTCAGATCAGAATTCCTTTGATTCAGCAGATAATGAGAATGTTTAAGTTAAAAATATTTATTCATAATAAAAAAGAAAAATAGGTGGCATAGGCAGAGTAGACATTAAACAAGGTACAAAAGTGGCAGTGATATTAAGATGACAGACCAGGAATTTTAAAAAACTGTGACTAAATTTGCTAAAATATTTAATGCGATAAGGAAATAATATGCAAGAACAGAGAAATAACATAAGAAGACAGAAAAAAAGTTTAACAAATCATCAAAAATTAATACTAGAGATTGGAAAGCTCTAAGAAGAATGTAAAAGGTCATTGATATACACTTTAGTAGACAGAATTGAGGAAGGATTATCTGGGCTTTTAGGTATATCAATATAAACTTCAAAGAGAAAGGCAAGGGGGAAAATATCTTAAAATTTAATAAAATAATCCAAGAACCATGAAAAAAACTGATAAAAATATAACATATGCGTAAGGGTTCATGGGAATACCAGAACAAGGTGGTGATGGGTGGCGATGGTGCAGAAGAACTGTATCAAACAGTAATAAAGAATTTTCTTATTTCTGCATCATAAGCCAATTCACAGATTCAGGAAGTTTAATGGACATCTAGTAGAGTAAATCAAATTTAAAAAAATGGACAAACCTCCCAAATCCTACAATTAGTTTTCTAATATTCAAACTCTAGAAAAATGTATTTTCTCCAGAGAAATTAAGTTTCTCATATCTCTTTCAGAACTCTTGTATGCAATAAGTTATGTAAAATGAAGAGCTAAAAACGAAACTCCTGACCTAGAATACATTTCTCCCACTTTATTGAGGTTTCATGATTTAGAATACTGTTCCTGATAGTTTCAAGCACATCTAGGTCTGTTAATTTTGTCTGTTTGTTGCTCCATTACTATGCTTCTTCATACCCTCATATAAGAGAGATAATTCTGTATTCTTCAATAGTAAAAAATAAATTATAAAAGCTTTACCACATTAACTTTGAAAATGTATTATAGTTTGATGTAGTCCCATTGGTTTATGTTTGCTTCCACTTACATGGTCAGTGGTGTTTTATCCTTAAAGATGCTTTTAGCTTCATAAAGCTGTCTACATTTTCCTCTATGTATGGTATGAATTCATGTCTGATATTGAGGTATTTAATACACTTTGATCTGACTTTTGTGCCTGGCATTAGACAGAGGTCAGCATTCATTTTTTGCAGGTAGCTATTCAGTTTTCCCAGCACCACTTTTTGAAGAGGTTTGCCTTGTTCCACTTCACATTTCTTACCCCTTAGTCAAAGATTAAGTGGTCATATATTTGGGAGTCCGTGACAGAATATTCAACTTCATTCCACTGGTCTGCAGTTCTGTTTCTAGCCCAATACCATGCTGTTTTAATTACTACTGCTTTGTAGTACAGTTTGAAGTTGGGGAAGGTGATGACACCCATCTTCTTTTTCCCAAGAATTTCTTTAGCTATTCATGGGAGTTGCATCAAACTGAGAAGCTTCTTCACTTCAAAAGAAACAGTATCCAAAACACAGAAAGAGCACACAGAATGGGAAAGAATATTTACCCAACACCCATTTGATAAGGGATTAATATCCAGGATATACAAGACACTAGTAGAATTGTACAAGAAAAAAACCTCCAACCCCATCAAAAATTGGGGAGGAGAAATTAAAAGAAGCTTCCTCAAAAAAGAAATACAAATGGCCAAAAGGCACATGAAAAAATGCTCCATAGCATTAGTCTTCAGGGAGTTTGCACTCATTTGTGGACTATAAAATAACATAACAGAGGGGGTATGGTACCGCCAGCAGGTCAATCTGTACCTGTGAGGTGAGTGCATCAGCAGCCTGATGGCGCCTTCAGACTTCCAAATACCCCAAAATTGCTGCTGTGCCTTTGGCCAGACCCCAAACACTTGGGGCAAAGTTTACCAAGAAAGTAAACAGCCAAAAGTTAGGTATGTGGGAAACACACCCACAAACCACCTCCAGCTCAGCTATATAATTGGAGGCAAGGCCTCTCTGGTTCCTGATTGAACTGCTTAATGACCATGATCCCAGAGACTCAGAAACGAATCTTGGAAACCAGCAGCTTTAGGTAGAAATGCGTCCAGTTCCTGCAGTAGGTTACCGGTGCTGGGCCAACCCAGGTGGGAATAGGTTTCATGCCTTGGCCTGTTCCCCCTGATGGCCCAGTGGCCACCATCCTTCAGAGGCCACTGGATAGTCAGGTTTGGACCCCCAGTGATGAGACACACAGGGCCTCACGGGATGGGGGTGGAGCCGGGCTTGTCCTTCCCACCCCAGCGAGACCCCAAGTCATCGCCCACAAATGGCCTCTCTGGCTCCTGATCCAACTGCTTAATGGCCATCATCCCAGAGACTCAGAAACAAATCTCAAAACCCAGTGGCTTTTTGCAGAGATGTGTCCGGACCCCACAGTACATTACTGTCGCCGGGCCACCCCGGGGAGGAAAGGGTGCTGTCCCTCTGCCTGTTTCACCCTGGCGGCTCGGTGGCCACCATCCTCCAGAGGCCATTGGAAAGTCAAGCTTGGGCCCGCAGTGATGAAAGTTGTTGGGCTTCACAGGATGGGGTGGAGCCAGGCCTGTCCTCCCCACCCTAACGAGACCACAAGTCATTGCCCATGAACGGCCTCTCTGGTTCCTGATCAAGCAGCTCAACAGCCATGATCCCAGAGACTCAGGAGCAAATCTCAAAACCCAGTGGTTTTTGGCAGAAATCCCTCCAGATTTAAGTGTTAAAATTTCGGAATTTCAAAATCACATGGCCCTACTGCAGTCACGCGACATCATATGTTATTCATAACCAGCAATAGAACACAAATTCTCTATTGTTGCCTTTTCAGCATATCTTAGTGATGGGGTAAAATCCCGAATAATAATGGTGGGTCTGATGTCGAAATATTGAATGTGATCAAAGTAGAGAGAGAGTAATGTGGAAATCATCTGCCCCACAGGTGGGGGGAGGGTGTGGGATGGGGGTATACTAGGGTTTTTGGTGGTAGAGAATGGGCACTGGTGAAGGTGTTTCATTGTATAACCGAGACTTAGACTCAAAAGCTTTGTAACTGCTCTCATGGTGATTCAATAAATAAAATTAAAAAAATGAAAAAAAAGTAAGGTGGAGTTCATGCACAATTCAATCAGCTAATCAGTGGCTGAATAAATAGCAGTACTTCTACAAAAAAAATAATAAAATTGTGGCTCCAGCTTGCAAAAAAAAAAATAACATAACAGGAGGCTGACACCCAAAGACAGTAGATACAAGGACCAAGAGGACTGCTCCAAAGCTGGAAGTCGGCCTCATGAGTGGAGGGGAGAAAGTAGCTGGAACAGACAAGGAATAACTAAGAAAATGATGGATGGAGGAATCAGTTGGGATGGGAGATGTATGCCGAAAGTAGACAATGGACCAAACATTATAAACTCTCAGTATCTGTATTACAAACCATAATGCCCAAAAGTAGAGAGAGAGTATGGGGAATATTGTCAGCCATGGAGGCAGGGGGAGGGTGGGGAAGGGGGGCTATACTGGGGAGATTTGTGGTGGAGAATGTAAACTGGTGGAGGGTTGGGTGTTTGATCATTGAGTGATTGTAACTCGAACATGAAAGCTTGTAACTATCTCACGGTGATTCAATAAAATTTTTTTTAAAAAAGAAAATGCATCACAGGGAGATATGCCTTTTATAAATCATTATACTTGTTTATTTTATTGGTTTTGGGGTCGAGGGGTTTGTTCTCAGAAGTAACTTCTAGTGGGGCTCAAGGAAATATGTAGAGTGGTAGGGATAGAATCCAAGTCAGCCATGTGCAGTGTAGGCATCTAATTATCATTCTAGTTACATTTTGCATACATTTTAAAAGAATGTTTGGTAGAGAAGGAAATTGATTTGCTCAGAAACTTGGTTATACGCAAAAAAGGAACATTATAAAAATAAAATATAAAGTGAATACATTAGTCTTAATTGATCTACATATATAAGATGAAGTATAATACAAACGCCATATTTGTGCATGTATATCTATTTCTGTCAAGAAAAGGATTAAGGGTATTTTGTTTTTATAACTTATTTTTCATACTCAGAAAGCATTTTATACTGTTTTTAAGTGAAAAAAAAAAACAGGAATTTTTGGCATAGTGATATTATCCCAAAAACTTTACAACACTAATATATGTCATCAAACTTCTCTTAATGTACAACCTGAGAAATCAAAATAGAAAGTCAAAGTTTCTAATTAGGGTTAAAAAGTCAAGGGTTTCTTCCCTGGAAATGAGGGAGAATACGTGGGTGAAATTTCCAAGTAGTAATTACCTTTTGTGTCACATGTGTGCTATAGTCAGTTTCAAAAAAAAAGAACAGAAAAAAAGGAAAAAAGAGGAAAAAAACATTATACACAGGCTGTGTGTTGGCTGTCTCTTGGTCTGTTTTGAAATGTAACACCAATCCCTGGGCTCAGGCCTGGGCAGATGTGTTGAGTGAAAAGCCCCTTTTGGTCTGCTTTGAAGTGAAGCCTGTTGCAATGTATATCACAGCTCAGTGCTACCAGGGGGACAGGATGCATCTGGTGTGTGTACTGGTAACAGAAATGTAATCCTATCTATACAACTGTGGAAAAAACACTTGTTCATTCTAACCACTGTGATTACTGACCATTTGCATATCTCCCCCGTTTCCCAGCCAATATAAGTCATGTTGTTTGCTTAATAAAGTGCAACTGCATGAGTGCTCCTGTGCTCATTTCTCGGTTGAGGCGGCAGCATAGGACATGCCCTTTTCCCCAGACCCCTCTCATTACAGGAACAGTAGATAGGCCTGGTCCTCAGGGCTCTGAGGGGTGGCCTCTTGCTGGAGAAGGGAGTGTGGGAAAGAAGTCAGAAGAAGGAGACCCTAACAGCTGTGCTTGTAAAATAGCAGGTAGTTTGCCTTGCAAGCATCCAACATGGCTGACTCAAGTTCGATTCCTCTGCCCCTCTCGGAGAGCCCAGCAAGCTATCAAGAGAATCTCACCCATATGGCAAAGCCTGGCAAGCTACCCGTGATGTATTTGATATGCCAAACACAGTAACAGTTGTCACAATGGAGACATTACTGAGCCCCCTCGAGCAATTCAATGACCAACGGGAGGACAGTGACAGTGACAGTGATCATAAGAAAAATTCGAATATAGTGAAAATATATGCTAAAACAATCCAAAACAAAGGAAAACCAGCCAGAGAAATGATAGCTGAGTAAGTAGAATTTATTCCTCAAGTAGAAAGGTTCCAATCAGAGCACTCAAAGTATCTCATATCTATTATTCAGATAACAGTCAAACTGTCAATAACTTCCAGTTCTTAAACTGTTATTTTCCTTTCAAATAAAGTAAAAGTATTCTCATTACTCCAGAAAGATAAGTCTCCAATAGTGTACTCAGAATGAATTTTCATTTGCATTTGGGCTACTAGGTCTATGATGTGAAGTAGTGACAAAATAGCAATACTACCCAAAGCGTTATACAGATCCCATGTGGTTCTCATGAGCATACCTGTGAAATTTTTCAAAGAAATTAATAAAAATCTGTTGAAATTCATACGGAACAATAAACCCCCATGTATAGCAAAAGCAATCCTCGGGAAAAGGAAAGTGAGAAGCATCACCTTCACAAATTCAAACTGTACTACAAAGTGGTAGTATTTAAAACAGTGTGGCACTGGAATATGGACAGACCTGCAGACCAATGGAATAAAGTTGAATATCCTGACATATACCCTCAAATATATAAGCACGTAATCCTGGAGCAAAGAACACCTTATTAACAAGTAGTGCTGTGAAAACTGGCCAGTTAATTCTAAAACAAAATCAACTCAGATCTCTGTCTAACACCATGCACAAAAGTCAAATAAAAATGTATTAAGGACCTCAACATCAGACCTGATCTGGAAGGTACATGGTGAAATCATACACAAAACCATCCACAACATTGAAACTAAAGGCATCTTTAAAGATGAAATTTCTCTGATCAAGCAATTGGAAGCAAAGATAAACAAATGAGATAGCATTTATTAAACTAATAAGCTTCTGCACCTCAATAGAAACAGTGAGCAAGATAAACACAGCTCATGATATAGGAAAAATTATTCATTCAAAATCCAAAATATTAGGGTTTATCTTAAATATTAACCTTTATGATTATCATATTAACCCATATGATTAGGGTTTAATGTCAAAGATATACAAGGCAGTGGTAGAACTTTAGAAGAAAAAAAAATAACAACTCCATCATAAGTGGGGAGAAGAAACGAACAGAAACGTCCTCAAAGAAATTAAAATGTCCAAAAGGCACATTACAAAAGTACCTTCATTACTTACCATTAGTGATATGCAAATCAAAACAATGAGATCTCATTTCACACCTCAGGGACTTGCACACATCTGAAAGCATAAGAACAACCAGGGCTAGTGCAGGTGCTGGGAGAAAGGGACTCTCATTTGTTCCTAGTAGGAATGTCAACTGGCCCAAACTTTTTGGAAAACAACATGAACATTCCTAAAGATACTAGAAATTGAGCTCCAGGTTAACCCAGGAAAACCACTACTGGAAGCACTGTAGCACTGTCCTCCTGTTGTTCATCAATTTGCACGAGCAGACACCAGTAACGTCTGCATTGTGAGACTTGTTGTTACTGTTTTGGGCATATTGAATGTGCCACAGGGAGCTTGCCGGTCTCTTCCATGCAGGAAGGGTACTCTCATTAGCTTACCAGGCTTTCTGAGAGGAACAGAGGAATCAAATCCAAGTCCGCCACATGCAAGGCAAACGCACTACTTGCTGTGCCTTAAAAGCATAGAATCAAAAATACACAGCAGAAACACCATCTGTAATTCTATGTTCATTACAGCACTATTCATAATAACCAGAATCTGGAAACAATCTGAGTGCCTGGGAAAAGATGACTGGATAAAGAAAGTATTGTGCAATGACACTATGGAATACTACGTAGTTATTAAGAAAAATAAAGTCATGAAATTTGCCTATAAATGGGTGGACATGAATACTGTCATGAGTGAAATGAGTCAGGAGAGCGACAGATTTAGAATGATTGCATTTATTTATAGGATATGAGAAAAAACAATATGAAACTAAATATCCAAGGCCAGGATAAATGGGCCAGGAGGACTGGTCAGCTGGAAATTACCACCAGGATGTGGGTAATGGAGGTAATTAAGAGAGAGAGGAGTCCATTAGATAATATTAGCTGGAAGTGATCATTCTAAACAAGAACTGAGTATTGAAAGTAGATAAAGGTATATGCATGATAAACTTATAGCATCCGTATTGGAAACCACAATGCCCTAAAGAAGAGAGAAAGAGAGAGGGATATATATATATATATATATATATATATATATATATATATACATATATATATCACTTGATGTCCTGTTACTCATCGATTTTCTCAAGCAGGTGCCAGTAACATCTCCATCCATCCCTGTCACATGCTAGTGTAGCCCAATGGCATCTGCTTGTTCTAGGAATATGAACAATCTCAAACCGATTATTCCTGGTCTTGACAAAGAAGTCTGAACATCTCATAGGTTGGCAGCCATGTGATCTTTTGACATCTCGTGGAATCCAGTCGGTAACAGCTCTAGTTAAGCAGTCATTTCCAAATCACATTATGTGTCCAGCCCATCTGATTTTCGATGTCTTGGCAAATGAGACAGCATCCCTGATTATTGACCATAGACGGAGGTTGGAACTACAGATTCTTTCCTCATTTGAGTGAAGCATGATACTCCAAGCATAGCTCTTTTGATTCCACTTTGGGAGACACTAGTAGCGTTCTCACTCTGTTTTCGTAGGGCCAAGGTCTCTGAAGCCTATGTTAATGCAGGAAGAACAGTGGATTCGAAGAGATGTGCCCAGAACCGGAGGTTCTTCATCCTCTTAGCTATTTTTTCAATGCTCTTGAAGGCATTCCAACCTGCTCTCTTCCTCCTGCTCAACTCAATGTCAGGTCATTCTTAATATTGACTTCTCAGCATAGTACACATAACTATTGCATTCGGATATGTTCATTTCGTTGAAAGCAAATGGAATGTCGGGAATGAGACCATTTCTCATAAACATTTTCTTTGTGAGATTTAGCTGTAGTCAGATCTTTCCACACTCATGGTCGAAGTTGGCCAGCATTTGTACCTCTTGGCTGATGTCTGGTGTTTTTAGAACAATGTCATCAGCGAAACAGAGTTGCTGTAATTGCCGAACATCTATCTTCACTCCCATTCCTTCCCATTCCAGTAGTTGCATGATGTTCTTGAGGGTGGCACTGAAGAGTTTTGGTGAAATGGTATCACCCTGCCAAACCCCTCTCTTCACGTCAAAGATAACCTCCCTATAGGATGGTGAGATCCTGGTAGTTAATCCGCAATACAGCTCACAGAGGATCCTGATGTACTGAGTTTGAACCTCCTGTTTTGGCTAGGGCTTCGATGACTGCTTTAGTCTCAACAGAATCAAAGGCCTTTGAAATCAATGAACATTAGGCAGAGCAGCATGTTGAACTCCCGAGAAACCTCAATAAGCTTGGTTATCGTGTGGATATGGTCGATTGTGCTGAATCCTTTTCTGAAACCGGCTTGCTCTCATGGTTGAACTTCATCTAGTGTTCTTCCAATCCTATTCAGGACGACTCAAGTGAACTGTTTGTAGACAACAGACAACAAACAGATCAGACAATAGTTGCCAATGTAATGGATGTTTCCCTTCTTGTACAGTAGTACAGTCATGCTGGTTTTTCATTGGGATAGAACCTTGCGTTCAGACAGGTAGCATGTAAAAATTGAGCCAGTGTATTGATGAATACTGACTGCAGGTTCTTCAGGTGTTTGGGTCTGACCTTGTCTTGGCCAGGTGCTGTTCGCTTCTTTACCAATGAAATGGCATGTCAGATTTCAGAAGGGAGAACGTTGGGAACGACATATCCATTATGTGGTATTTGGTAGGTGGGCAGGTGGACATGGCTATCAAAGAGATCCTTGTAGAAGTCATGGATAATCTTCTCCATTGCCCTTCTGTAAGATGTGCTAGTTCTATCAGGATGTTGGAGGTCAGTCATCTTGATCTTGAAGTTGGCAAAGGACAGGCAGGCATTGCAAATGCTTTTCCCAGTTTCTGCCGCATCTGCCTTTACTGCTGCTCTTCTCTCTTTGAGGTCTTCCTTTATAGCGTCTCTGCACTGCTTTGCAAGCTCAAATGTTCAGTTGTGGTTGCCGGAGGCTTGCATCAAGCAAGGTTGGTGAATGAGCTCGAGAGTTTTTGAAGACAGGCGTCTTTTTCTGGATATCTCTTGGCATTCTTCACACAATCGTGGAGGTGCTTAACCAGTCAATCTTATTCCTCGTCAGTGTTGTCAACGACGGTTTCTTCCCATGTTGCCACAATAGTACCAGAAAGCTCCCAGTATGTGGTCGTTCTGAAAGTTCTCTTCTTAAACTTTGCAGCCCTTTCTCCCTGCTCTATGAAATAGAATTTTCAACAAAGGAGATGGTGGTCTAAGCCTGTTTGGAATTTTGGGACAACAGCGATATCGGTTAGGCAAGACTGTAGACTGAATATGATGTGGTCGTTATCATTATGGACCTGTCCACTAGGAGACTCACATGTCCAACGTTTAGATTCGGCCTTCTGGAACTGTGAGTTACCATGGAGCATCATGGTCGACATGATGAACTCAGACAGTCTCTCACATTGTTCCATTCTAGGCCATGTGGAATTTTTTGGCTGATCTTCTTGATCCCATCTTGGCATTAAAATCACTGACAATGATCTTATAGAAGGTGTGATCTACTTTATAGAACTTCTCCAGCTCCCTGTAGAAGTTCTCAATTTCTCCTTTATCATAATTGGATGTTGCTATGTAGACAACGAAGATAGAAACTGCTGGCAGTGAGCCACAACTATTCAAATGTAATTGTCCAATTTGGGTGTTTAGGCTTTCGAATTAATCAATGTTTATGGCCAAGTTTATGTTGACAAGTACAAGGACACCACCATCACCTCTTTTGTCGCATGTTCCAAGGAACAGTTCTTCTCTAGTGTTGAAAACAGCATGATGTGATTGATGCCGTCTCGTCTCGTCAGACCAATGATATTGTACTTGATCTTTCACGCTTGTACCATCAGATCCTGGATGGATGGCAGAATACATGCATTGAACATACAGACAGTTATTTTTGTCCTTTTTCATTTTTGGCAGCCTAGTTCAGCCCTGAGATTTTATCAGACTCTCCTTCCTCATTCTTCTTAACGCTGCCATATCGTTGGCTCTTTCAGGGTCAGGGGAATGAGACCAAGTGTATTTACTGGTTTTTGCCTATCAAATATACCACAAATAGCTTGCCAGGCTCTGCTGTGCCCTGTGATAGTCTTGGTAGCTTCCCAGGCTCAGCGAGAGGGATAGAGTCTTTTAGGGTGGCCTCTAATCACCGTTGCAGGTGTTCCCATGGTTCAAACCATATTTGAACCTCTCAAATATGGTGCTGTAATCTTGTATTAAGTGTTTTATGAAGTGTCGCACTGCCGCTTTGCAGCTGTGCAGTCTGGAAAGAGTCCTGGAGCATGACAGGGGTTGGGTAGTGGAGGCAGTGGAGGTAATGGAGGTCTGCCAGACTGCAGGGAAGAGCAGGCAAAGGATCTTTGTCCCTGGGTCTGTTGAGCCTGGAGTCCAAGGTCACAGCATTCTTCTTCACTGGTTCCTGGGGCTTCAGTGGTGTGTGGGTCTGAGCCCGAGTGTCCGCAAAGCATCCTGGAGCATGGCGGCAGCTGGATAGTGGAGGTAGTGGAAGTAATGGAGGTCTGCAGGGCTGCAGGGAAGAGCAGGCAGAGGATCTTTGTCCCTGGGTCCATTGACTCTCGAATCCAAGGTCACAGAATTCTTCTTCCCTTGTTCTTGGGGCTTCACTGGTGTGTGAGTCTGAGCCCGAGTGTCCGGAAAGCAGCATGGTGGCAGCTGAATAGTGGAGGTAGAGGAGGTAATGGAGGTCTGCTGGGCTGCTGGGAGTAGGCAGAGGGGATATATATATATTACAGATCACGGTCCTCCCGTTGTTCATTGATTTGTTCGAGCGGGCCTAGTAATGTCTCCATTTTGAGACTTGTTACTGTGTTTGGCATATTGAATACATCACGGGTAGCTTGCCAGGCTTTGCCCGATGGGCGAGATACTTTCAGTAGCTTGCCAGGTTCTCCGAGAGGGGCGGAGAAATTGAACCCAGTTTGGCTGGCTGGCTCGACACAAGGCAAATGCCCTACTGCTGTGCTATTGCTCCAGCATATATATATATATATATATATATATATATATATATATATATATATATCCATATCCAGAGAGAGAGAGAGAGAGAGAGAGAGAAGAAAAATGCCCCCCCCCCACACACAGAGACAGACTCAGGTAGGAAGTAAACAGGGGTCATTGGTTCTGGGAAATATACATTGGAGGAGGGATGGGTGTTGGAACACTCTGACTGAAACTCCATCTTGAACAGCTTTTTAATGGTCTATCTCACAGTGATTCAATAATTTTTTAATAAAAATAACATTGGAGTAAATAGATCAATAAGGACTGGGTGAAGTTCACTTGTATATCATCTACCCTGCAGGTCTCAGCAGCACCAACCTGAAGATCATCTTGGCAAATATGCTCTTTGAGACTCCCCCCCCCCACACACACACACCTAGTGCCACAACGGAGTTTGTGATTACTGGAGCAAGTTAATCAGATGTGTGCATACGTACTACAACTCAAGTGTGTGTTTACCAGATTCAAGAGTGTAACTGACAGTGAAAATTCTATCAACATCACAGCAATGACTGGTAAGCACTACAACCATGCATGTGTGGGAGTCAGTTCACCACAACAAAGGCAAACTTAAGGAAAGGGAAGGAAATCAATAAACTGCGCTCCTTTTACATTTCACTCAGTGGAATGAGATTCATAACACTTACTACTAGTTACTGCTGACTTTCTTGTATCCTCCCCTAACAGGAAATCAACATTTCCAAAGTCCCTTTTTTAATGTGCATGATATTAGCAACTGCAAGATGAAATGCCACGTTTCTTTTAAATCTGGAAATCTATTCAGGAAGACAGTTTACATGCTAATGAAAAACTTAGAAGTGTGATTCTTCAGTCATAACTTTTCAAGTATATTTTGGAGAAAAGTACTTGTTGAATCCAAATTTACTTTTAATTAACAATTTTCTTTAACACTATTAAGTGGCATTTCCTACACACCAGTTGAAGGTTTAGCAGGCAAAAAGTACAAAATAGTCACTAAGTATTATTAATTTTTAAATTTAATGCCCTGTTTTTACTTTTTATATATTTACAAACCATAGTTGTGTTTTAACTTATTGTAAAGAGGAAAGATTTTAAGTTTATGAACTATAAATACTTTGATAACATTTTGCTGTAACCAAAATATTAAGACTACTTATAGTTTAAAGCCCATGGAAAGTCGGAAGAAATGTACATTTTAATACATATAAAAATAATAGGCAAGAAAAATCATCATTGAATGAAAATTAAAACATATAGAAAAAATTTTAAAATTTAACTTTAAGAAATGACTTACTTCAAAATAATAAAGATTTTTATTCATAACTATTATCAGATCAATATCATCTTGCAGTAAAAAATGGTCAGATGTTGATAAAAATTGGAAAAGATTTAGGATAGAATAATCAACATGATAACACAATATAAGATGTCTTAGAATAGTTCTTGCTGCATAATAAATTATATATATATACTTTTCTTGCAGGCTATCGAATGTAGCCTGCCCACAGGGCAGAGTCTGGCAAGCTCCCCGTGGCGTACCAAATATGCCAAATAACAGTAACATTGATGGGTCTCATTCTCCTAAAAAGCCGTGAATATAATCTCAGGGCTAGGATGAAAGAGACGTTACTGGGGCCTGCTCGAGGCAATCGACGATTAACAGGATGATGAAATGAAAATGAAATGAAATATATACTTTTATTATTCTTTCAATGGTATTACTCAGAGAAAATCAAAATTATACATATTGACAGCTTAAAATTCAAAGTAACAAAATATGACAGAAGGCTTTATTTTGACATAACAAGACTAAGCATATAAATAAATAAATAAATCAAAAAGTCTAAAAATTACTCTATGCACCAATAACTGAGTATAAGCATGGTCTTGCAATACAAGGTAATATAAAATGTTTCATTATTTTTCTACACTAAAAAATGATTTCTTTGAAATGGATTTAAAATTACTATTTGTAATAGTACAAAATAACTGAAGTATACCAGTTCTTCTCAACTGGAGCTTAAAATCCAATGCATTATCTATTATTATTGCTGCTGTCTATGGTATAGAACAAGGATCAGAGAAATTATACAGGGGTAGTGTATTCTTGTTCTTGGCTAACTCCGATTTACTTTCAGACATTGCATATGGTCTTCCAAGCACTGTCATAAATAACTATTAAATATAGCATCAGGAGTAGCCCCTGAGCACTGTTTGATGTAAACCCACATCCATCCTCAGTAATAATGGGGAAAAGTGACTTCACTTATTAGTGCTAAATTTGAAAAATATTGCAGTTAACTTTGGAAGTTTTCAACAATTTCTTAACAAAATTAAACATAACCTTACTAATAAAATAAGTAAATAAGCTTCTAGATAAAGACCCAAGTGATTAGAACATGTATGCCTACAAAAATATGTGTTCAAGATTTTTTTTTACCATATTATTAATCACTGTCACACCCACCACTTGGCCCCCTGGCGCCGTGTAATCCCATCAGCAGCCAAGACTCAGAGACTATAAAATCCAGATCCCGGACGAGAGCAGTGCAGTCTCTGCCCCCGCGCCTCAGTGTTCCTTCCCGGAGTCCCTTGGAGGGGAGCGGGTTGAGCTTTCCTCCCCGCCTCGGCCAGGGCTACGGCAGCCGGAGACCTCCAGGACCAGCCACCACCATGCTGAGACCACTCTCCGCACACCTGAAGGTACTGGCAGAGGGACAAAGCCACGCGGGTTCCGGGGCCGAGACCTCCAAGCCTACTCGAATTGGAGTCGAGCATCTTCCACCCAGATCCTCCAAATTCCAGTAGGCGGGGGTCACACCCACCACCTGGCCCCCTGGCGCCGTGTAATCCCATCAGCGGCCAAGACTCAGAGACTATAAAATCCAGATCCTGGAACCGCGCGGCCGCATTCGCGGCCGCGCGACATCTTATTATCTCATTCCTACTGTGGACAAACTTGTAGGCTGTCGAATGTAGCCTGCCCACAGGGCAGAGTCTGGCAAACTCCCCGTGGCCTACCAAATATGCCAAATACCAGTAACAATGATGGGTCTCATTCTCCTAAAGAGCCCTGAATATAATCTCAGGGCTAGGATGAAAGAGACGTTACTGGGGCCTGCTCGAGGCAATCGACGATTAACAGGATGATGAAATGAAATGAAATGAAATCACTGTAACCTCGTATGGGAAACATTAAAGTGCTTTTTCAATGCTTAAATAGATTTTCAAACTGGCAGTTCTGTACTTGAATGCTATTTTCTTTTAAAAAATAAATTTATCATTTAGTTACACAAATGGCTACACCTTATTTTTAAATTTTGGCTTGGGAGCCACACCTGGTGATACTCAGGGCTTTCTCCTGACTCTGAGATCAGGGGTCATTCCTGGTGGCAATAGAACCAGATTGACTGCAGGCAAGGCAAGAACCCTACCAACTGTCCTATCAATCTGGCCCTCAAAGTAGACACATTTTAAATGCATATGGAATTTTTCTGAATAAATAAGATATATAAATATATTTAATTAACTATAGACATGCACTTAATTCAACCATGTATTTGTTCGGTTGCAATATTCTACTCCAACCATATTAAATAAGACTTCCAAAATTAAAATTTTTAAAAATTTGCATTTTGGAGACATACCTAGCTGTAACCTGACTCTTTGTTCAGGTACATTCCTGACAATGCTCAGGAGTTTATATGAGTGCTGTGGTTTGAATAGAAGTCATATATGAGCAGGGCAAATGCCTAAATCCCTGTACTATCTCTCTAGCCCATTAGATAATTTTAAATAATCCGTAATATAAGTTTTGACAGTACAAATCAATAAAGTAGGAAACTTGCTAGCTACTTGTTAGCCCACATCTTTATGAGTTTATATGTAGTTATACATATGCTTTTAAGTAGATTTATGTTGGTATTTACCATTATAACTAATAATAATAATATTAACTATTTAGTCATTTCTCCTGCCCCCGCGCCTGGCTGTCCTCGCCGGGGCCCCTTGGAGGGTAGCGGGTTGAGTTTTCCTCCCTGCCCCAACCAAGGCTTCGGCAGCCGAAAACCTCCAGAACCAGCCACCACCATACTGATACCACTCTCCACACACATGAAGGTACCGGCAGAGGAACAAAGTCACGTGGGTCCTGGGGCTGAGATCTCCAAGCCTACTTGGATCGGGGCTGAGCATCCTTCACCCAGATCCTCCAAATTCCAGCAGGCGGGGGTCACACCCACCAACTGGCCCCCTGGCGCCGTGTAATCCCATCAATGGCCAAGACTCAGAGACTATAAAACCCAGCTGAAGCGTGCGGCCACGACATCTTATTATCTCATTCCTACTTTGGACAAACTGGCAGGCTACCAAATGTAACCTGCCCACAAGGCAGAGTCTGGCAAACTCCCCGTGGCGTACGCAATATGCCAAATACCAGTAACAATGAAGAATCTCGTTCTCCTAACTCTGAAAGAGCCTTGAATATGGCACCTTTTTTAAAAATCTCAGGGCTAGGACAAAGGAGACTTTACTGGGGCCTGCTCGAGGCAATCGACGAATAACAGGATGGTTGTGATTGTGATTGTGATTTAGTCATTTCTAAGGAATCAAGTCTAAGACGTCTATATAATTAAAATATATAGCATGTTCTATAAATGCCCACCTCATAAAGAGATTACATACATTAGCAATTAACAGACTTTGCTAAAAACTTAAAGTTGTAAAGTAGAAAACCCATGTAATTTTATAGAACAAGGAGTTACATTTAATGTATGTAAGTTGTGACCAATTACGTAGATGTCTGAAAATTCGATGAATTAAAAAACTATGAAAAACCAATTCATGTATACAAAATTTTAAAGAAAATATCATTATTAATGTGAAATACAAATGTGTTAATGTAACTCAAGCAATCTGGGAAAGAACTGTAGTATTAAGAACACAATTATATGGTTGGATGATAGTACAGATGTTAGAAAAAATATCTAGCAAGGGCCCAAGCCAGGTTGGATCTCCAACACCATATATTTCCCTGAACATTAAATTCTGCATCCCTGGAGGTCCCAGAACACTGCTGGGGTGGCCAAGTTATTTCTGACCCCCTAGGGCCTAAGCAGAATTACACCCTAAGGTCCTTGTATTGAAGGAACAGCTAATAAATATCACTGCTGGGGACCCTGGGCCAACTGAATACACCTTGGGAAACCAACCACCAGGAGAATTGCTGATTAAATTAGATTAAATGATAAAGTATATATACATATGCATATATATGAGTCAACAATTTTAAAGGCACTCACCACTTATGTTGGAAATGAAAAATTATGTAATGATTTCACTGGGAAAACTCTTGGTTTATAACCATTATAAGTATAAGATCAACTGTGCTCAACTTTCTAGTAACCATAGACTACTCTTACAGGTTCTAACTGTTGTAAACCTACATATGCAAATATCTCTTAAATAGTTTGATGCCTACGCATATGCGTTTATATATATTATATATGCATACTTATATATGCCCTGATGTTGAAAGCCTACATTGTATTATAGTTTTTGTAATTTTTCAACTTTTGTACTGCTTTTCTTAACATCAGTACCATTAACATTCTCACCAAGAACAACAATTCCAGTTTCTCCATGTCTTCACCACCATACTATAATATGTTTTAGTTTACATTTGTAGATGTCTTAACTTATTCCCAATTGAAATCGCATGTAAGCTTTTAGCTTGGTTTCACATTGATTAAGGCATTGCGTTAGTGTGCATTTCTGTTTTTAATGCAAAATTGAGTGTGTAATAAGTATTTTATTTATGAGTCAATGATAGAAATTATACTTGTGAAAATTATATATTTCTTGATAATGTTTACCAAAATATAGAAATGTGTGTTTTTTTTAGTAGAGACCATTCCTTGCCATGCTGATTGGGCATGGCCTGCCTGCTGATGTCTTGCCCTGTAGACTATGCTTGACCTGTGCTCTGTCCAGTAGAGTGATACTTGCATATCTAAGCATTAAGTGGATCACCGGAACTACAAACTACTGCTCTTGGGAGAGACATGTGGTAAGGTAAGGTAAAGGTAAAGACCCTCCCGTTGATCGTCGATTTGCTCGAGCGGGCCCAGTAACGTCTCCATTGGAGACTTTGTTGTTACTGTGTTTGGCATATGGAATACTCTCGGTAGCTTGCCGGGCTCTCCGAGAGGGGCGGAGGAATCGAACTCGGGTCGGCCATGTTGGCCGCGTGTAAGGCGAACGCCCTACCCGCTTTGCTATCGCTCCAGCCCAGGAATTAAACTCCCCAGTCTTGCATTTGCTAGGTATTATCCCTACTAGTTGAACTTTCTCCTTGATCCTAATGCAAATTTTAAAGAAATTTATCTTGTCATTATAACCATTTTGGAGTTCTTTGCAGAACCACCAGTTCACATTATCAACACATGAGTAAGGAACTCAGAACAACTTTCTGATGCATTATTCATTCCTATGACTGCATTCTTATTTTTATATGCTGATTCATAAATGCATGAGTGCTTAACTTAGTCTGATGTCACTCTCCAAAGCTAGTGCAGAGTTCTGCCATTGATGCTTTCAAAGTTAAGGGAAGTGTGTGGGTGGTGGTGGGGTGGGGGGTGGAGGTTAAGCAGCATTGACAAGAAATACCTCAACATGAGGGTGTATTTATGATTCATACATAATTACTATCATTTATTCAAATTAATATTAAATTTATACAATCTATGTTCTCTAAATAATCTATTCATTATTTAAAAGATATTCCTCAGTTCTCTGAAACCAGGACAGCTGCTCCACCAGGACTATGGCATGAATAAAGTAGAGAATACACAAATTGTTCAGTATGGTTTAATTTTTATGCATGTGTTATACAAAAGTAAACTGGAACATGAAGATTAGATCACAGTCCAGTTGTTTCCTTTAAAAATGTGTTTTCCCTATGTCAAGATAATAATAATTGTTTTTCTCCCTGGGGTTGCACATGAACACAGCACAAAAATGATGTCAACCTGAATTGTGTTTGAATCATTTCATGTCCTTCTTCAGGATCTGGTCAAAATAGATGTTTCTCTTTGCTGGGAACATCAAATTGCTATTTACAATTTTATTGTGTTTGTTTGTAAATGTGAGTACCAGTGAGTTTAAATCGATCACTAAAGTTCATTCAGTATATTAGAATGTGAGAAGTTACTGTGATATTCATTGCATCAGTTAATTCTCCACTCTTTATTTAAGTGCATCGAATTTTATTATTTATTTCAGTTTACTAACACATAGTATCTTTAAAAATATTTCTGTAGCTGGAAAGTATAATGAAAGAGGGGAAAGAGATTTAGTACAAAGGGGTAGGGAACTTGTCTTGTATATGACCACTAAGATGATCCCCAGCACCATACATGGTCCCTTGTGTATAACCAGGAGTTATTAAACTCTGAGCACAAAGCCAGGAGCATGTCTTGAGTACTTCTGAGTGTGTCCCAAAAAAAAAGTAAATAAAAATAAAATGTAAATTTAAAGACATGGGTATAGAATTCTATTGGCTTCACCACACTAATTTTCTTAAACTGTAAATGGAGAATCATTTATACTGCTTAAATAATATTAATAAATAAACTAAATCACATAGTAGTTATTTATATAATATAAGGTTGTATTTATTAACACTACTGAAATAGCATTAATAAAATATTTTAGATTAAACACTACTAGTAAATGAATGGTCTTTTTGTAGAAGGAACATATTTACTTCTTAGTGGGAGATAAAGCAGATCAAATCTTCCACAAGCACATGCATTCTGCATGAAACAATCGTATAGTGTTCAAAAGCACTATCCTTTGTGGAATATTCTAAACATTTTGACTTGTTTTAGTACCTGAAAGCTTATATTCTTTCCAAGTCACCCCCAAATTCTTTCCTTTTCAACAGATAATCTTTTCATAAGGAGACAAGTTCAGGCAAGTTAGACTGATGACCAACTATTGGAGATATGGATCAGTTTAAATACAATGAACTTTGATCAGTTTAAATCTTTGAACTTTGTTAGCTCTAGAAATCCAGTGAACTGTAAAGAATCTGAATAAAAGTATTTGAAATACTTTTATTTAAAACTCTACCAGACAGATAGAATTTAAGTTGTTTTGACATGTTATAAAAATTCAAGAAGTTGTCTACTACATCAATAATGTAGAACATTTGCATAATTTAGAAACACTCATTAGGAGGCTAATGATCACACTCCTTAAGTGATCTAGGCAGGCACTAAAATATAATTCTTAGACCTTCTTGGCAGTTATAATAGTAAGTTAGCTTCTACATGGTGCTGATGGAATTCTGCTTCCTACTTTACGACTAATAAGGTACTGAGACTATCTTTAATAAAGCTAACTTGTGTATAAAGATAATAATTCTCTTTTTTTTAAATGTTGTTTTTCTTAGGGACCAGAGTGATGCTACAGTGGGAAGGGTCTTTGATCCCCAACATGCCATATGGTTCCCAAACTGGCCAGGAGTGATGCCTTATTGTAGAGCCAAGAGTAAGTCTTGAGCACAGCTGGATGTGACCCAAAAAACAAAAAAAAGTTATTTTTCTGCATTTCTAATAGTGTTCACTGTGTAGTCCCACAAAACATATATAATTTCTTTTTGAATAGCAAGAATTTCAAACATCAGTGCTTAAAGAACTGCATTTTATTATAGTTATTGAATTTTTTGTTTCAAATTACAAGACATTATATGAAAAATAACAAGTATATTTTTTCTTTTAAATTGGACATTAAAAGGAATAAAATGCTTTTAAATTATGTTTTATGTAATTTAGAAATCTTGAGGCAAAGTTATTTACCAATGAACATCATCTGGGAGACTTTAAGAGAAACAAAACTTGCATTATCTTGAAAATGTTTGTTTTTTTAGCTAAAAAATAAGAATATTTGAGATAATTAGAAATCATCATAAATGATGCTGATACTTAGCTATATCAAAAGTAACTACTTCAAGGAATTTAGAAAAAATATAGAGTATAGTAATTTTGACAATAAACATAAATAATAAGAGCATTACGTAGATCACATACACATACATAGAAGATTTGACTTATGTCATACTTAAATATATTAGTTAATTTTAATAAAATTGATTATTAGGAATTTTCAGCTTTCTAGACAATATGTTAAATAAAGCAATATAATTATGGCCAAGAATAAGTTTTGGTATCTAAAAGTTCAAAATTATTTTCAAACAGGAAAAAGATAAATATGAGAAATAAGGTGATATTAATAAAATGAGAGATGATTAAAAGTAATGCTTAATATATGTTGTGATTTGGAGAATAAAATGTATGCTTCCAAATTAATTTATGAGTACCATAATGAATAGGGAGCATCATAAAAATTATTTGCATAAATTGCCAAGAATACAGAATATTAAGGGCATATTACTATCCCATTGGTATGTGCAGCAGACAAAGCTAATAGAAACTTATGGCTATAAATTTCTATAGTATTATAACATCTGTCCCATGTAGCTAAAAATCAACCTTCAGACAAGGTAATATTCCATTCTGGAAAATCATTTATCTTGCTAATTCTAGTTATTCAAAGCCAGCTTGTATTCTTGACACTTAGTACATCGTTTCTCATGCAAAGTTACCAAGACACTTATTTCATCTTGTTCTTATGGTTTCCTCTGGCCACAGTAATTTTCTTTATTCTTAAGGGGACTTAGGTACATAGGTAGTATAGAGGAGTGGTGTAACTGTATATCCAAAACATAGAGTCAATGAAACTGAATTCATGAGATCCAAACTTCAACACCAAACTGAAAACTGTGACTATCAAGGTAACAGACTTAGAGGTGGGGTGGGATGCAATAGTTAATAAAATTAAAATAATCATTTTAAGTGTTGGAGTATTTACATTAATTGGACAATCTGTGATCATATCATCATACAAATTACTTTAATTTATATCTAGTGAACTCTTTTACCAAATAAGATAGCATATTTTCAGATTCCTGGAGTTAGGATGTGAACATCTTTGATACCATTACTCTTTCTATTAGAGATTCATTGTGTGCAGAATATTTCTTCCTCTTGTTTCAACAATCAGTGATTTCTTATGGGGTAGTGTGTGACAAGATTTTTTGATAAATACCAATAAAATTAATTTCTACTTTAAAGGCATTTGGACAGAAAAATAGATTATAGGGTGCAAATATACAAACATAGATTAGAAATCATCTGCTAGAAATCATTAGAAACCTGCTCTGTAGAGCAGATAGGTTGTAGCCCCTGTCGTTTTCATATTTTCTACAATGTTTGAATTGAGGTTTTATGCAGAAGACATATTAGCGGAATACCTCCTGATAAATAATCTAGGTTGTCTCCTTTTTACTACAAATGTTTCTAAACACCTAAAATGTTAGAAAGGGGTTACCATGCTCAAAAAAACATTGAGACAGTACTCTTTTGTTGATACAATCATAGCAAAGCTTAAAGTATGTTACTGTATATGATAAATGTTCTGTCCGTCATCCATTATAGTAATCTTGAGTACTGATAGAATAACAGACCCTATTATTCTGAGCCTATTCATAATAAAGTGAAGGCAATGATAGAATTTTCCTGACAGAATACCTTTCTGCAATGCCAAAGAGCCTATGCAATGATACTTTTTCCTTGTAATCCAAGGTTGTATGCATGTAGGGAACTTATATGTCATATTTACAACAGCATAGACAACTGGATGATATTTGCAACAGAGACTCACAAGAAAGTGTCATTAGAAAAAAAGAAAGCTGTGTTTGAGTTATAGACTTGGACCAGAGAGACCCTGCAGATATAATCATCTCCTTAAATAAATATTTGGTGACTAGATGACCTAAGCGTGCAATTTTTCTCTTTAAGAGTAGTTAAATTCATTTCATCTCCCCATTTTTTGATGGGGTTGAATATTTTCTTTTTGTGGAGTTGAACCAGTATTTTGTATATCCTTGAAATTAACCCCTTATCAGATGTGTAGTTGGCGAATATCCTTTCCCATTCAGTTGACTGTCTTTGTATTTTGGTCACTGCTTCTTTTGAGGTGCAGAAGCTTCTTAGTTTAAGATAGTCCCATTTATCTATCTCTGTTTTCATTTGCTTGGTTGCCACTCAATGCCTCTTTTGCCGACCATGGCACCCAAAAGGAGAGAGAGGGAAATGCCTTGCCACAGAGGCAGGGTGGGATAGGGACTGGGGGGGAGGGGATGCTGGGATCCGAGGTGGTGGGAAATGCGCACTGGTGGAGGGATGGGTGTTTGATCATTGTATAATCGAAACCCAAGCACAAAAATGTGTAAGTCTACAACTGCACCTCATGGTGCCTCACTATTAAAAAATAAATAAATATAAAAAAGAGTAGTTTAAAAGGGAGTTATTATCAATAATAAAATGACTATTTCCTAAAGTGAAATTTCTCTGAGCCTTTGTCTATAAGACTTTAAACAATCAAAACAAGCTTGGGGAAAAAAGTAACCAAATCAAATAAATTTAAACTAATATTTTTGAAAAATCCTTCATGTCAGGCACATTGCTAAATACTGTAAAAACACCTTATTAGAAGAGGAGTTAGCTGTGGACTTTCTTCTCAGTCACTTAATTGATATTGAGAAATCATAACACATGGAATATTTTTTATATGTCAAAATGAGAGAAAAGAGGAGAAATTATACCCACAACTTTGTAAGAGGTTTCATATAAGATTAGGTTTATGGATGACTGATTGTATACTTCATTTCTTAGTCCTTTGCAACTGTGTTTCTCATTACTATAATTTTTTGCCTCAAGACCCCTTTACACCAAAATTTTATTTATAACATTGAAGAGTGTTTGTGGGGGCTCTGATGAAAGGAGTCAAGTTCTCTGGTGGTAAGAGTGGTGTTGGAATGATAAAAGCATGAAAATACATTAACAGTATCGAAAATCCTGTTGCTTCAATGAAATTATTTTTAAAATTAAGGTTAATGTTATTTTCTTATGCATTCCCTAAATCACAATGTTATTTTGCTTAAGTATACATAGAAAACCCACTCAAAATCTTTAGTTAAAAAGAAAAAACTTATTGGAATTTGCATTTTATGTCATTAATAGACTCTTTTTGATCATACCTTAGAACACAACAAATAATACTCTCTCATAATGCAGCATTTAAATTCATTTCAAAGAACTTTCCAACTCTTACTCTAAGAGTAACTGGTTTATCATGCATCTTTGATGTGGTTATTTATGCAGTACTTTTTATTTTGTAATATGCAATATTCAATTTGAATGTATCAGTTCACTAATTTATACAGATCTTCTAATGATTCATATGTTCATTATAAAGCATCAAAATGCATTAATATTATCAGCAGTTCTACTAGAAAAATATTAGTTGGTGTGAAAGTTTCAAGTTCATTTTGACAGTACTTAAATCACTTAAATCACTTAACTTCCCGTTAGTCGTCGATTTGCTCGAGCGGGCGCCAGTAACGTCTCCATTTGTCCCTGTCACGTGCTAGTGTAGCCCAATGGCATCTGTTCGCTCCGGGAACATGAAGGGCCTCAAACCGATCATTCATGATCTTCACGAAGAAGTCTGACCATCTGGAAGGTGGGCGGCCACGCGGTCTTTTGACATCCCGTGGAATCCAGTCGGTAACAGCTCTAGTCCAGCGGTCGTCTTTAAATCTCATTATGTGACCAGCCCATCTGATTTTCGACACCTTGGCAAATGAGACAGCGTCCTTGATTCTTCATCGTCGACGGATGTCAGAACTCCTGACAGTACAACTTTTCTAAAATCTAATTTTCATTTGAACAGTGGAAAAGTAATTTGCATTATTATCGTGGATATAAGTTCTTTTTATTCACTTTCATCAATATTTCTATCAAATATTTACAACTAAATAACCATTGTTGGTTTGTCTCTCAGACATCACCTTAGATAAAAAAAAGGATTTCATGAAAAGAAAACAAGTTTAGCTTAATATTCAGTTACAGATGTGCTTTGCTTTGTTACAACCATTGTATTTCAATACGCAGAACTGTTTCTTTTACCCTTCTAACTTTTGGGGGAATAAAAGTATATCACTATTAAATAAATTAACTTCTGAGTGTCTTAGAGCCTGCAGAATCCATGAAGCAAATACAACAATCTGATAATATACAAAGTACAGAATATAGAATTATTAGCAGAATGAACATTTTAAAAATACACACATAATCCAGTACTGATAACTTCATTCAAATTTCCAGATAACATTTTTTACTTGAAAGACCAAGTTTCTTTTGAGCCAATGTAATATGACAGTGAATAGGGATCTTATTTTGCACACAGACAAACCCAGTTTCAACCCCCCAAATCCCTTATGCTTCCCCAATCCCCATCAGGATTGATTTCTGTTGTCGTAGTCAGAGGTAAACTCTGAATACCACTGAGTGTTGTCCCCAAATAAAATCCTAATAAACACAACTAGAGAATTTCTTCTGGTTAAAAGTTTCAAAGGTCATCAAGATTTATGACACAGCACAAGAATACACACTCTAAATAAAAGGCTTATTATCTATAATATGGAGTTCTCTGGGGAGAATAGAGAAGACCTCTCATATAATTCTAGAATAACTTGAGAGTGCAAGAAAAGGAGAATGAGTAAGATGTATTTATGCTGTGGTTAGTGGTAAGGGAACTTATGTGTTGGCAGTGTCTTCTGTGGTTAAAATTTTCCACTAGCTTCAAAGATGAGAGGGTACATAGATTTTATTATCAACTTACCCACATATTGGCACAAGAGAAAGTAGTGAGACTTGAATGCTGTCAGCCATCAGACATTAACAGAAAATGGATTTAGCCTCCTCATTGTAGTGGATTTGTATATATTTTTACTGCCCCCTGATTTCTCAAAAATATGTAGGTATAATATTTAAGTTACCCTCTGTAGCACTGTCCTCCCGTTGTTCATAGATTTGCTCGAACGGGCTCAGTAATGTCTCCATTGTGAGACTTGTTGCTGTGTTTGGCATATCGAACACATCACGGGTATCTTGCCAGGTTTTTCAGTGTGGGAGAGATACTCTCAGTAGCTTGCTGGGCTCTCTGAGAGTGGTGGAGGAAACGAACCCGGCTCAGCTGGGCCATCTGCTCACAAGGCAAATGCCCTAGCCACTGTGCTATTGCTCTAGCCCAAGTTACCCTCATCCTTGTGAAATTGCAGAGTGGTTTTTAAATATATATAGTTACAGTAGTATGGCAAAAATAGAGTTAACATTTATACTATTTGTGTGCAGTTACTGAACACCGCCATAAATGCCCTCATGACTATCACTATCAGCCCCATCACTCCCTATTCTGTTTGGTAATGATTTTTGTAACAGAAGGTCAAGGGTTTGTAACTTTTCAACTGTCTATCCTTTCTTTTGTCTCTATTCCAAAGATGAGTGCGATAATCTGCTAATTGCATTCCTTCCTCTTACTCAGTTTACTTAACACGTTGCACTGTTTTCTTCCACATTTCAGTTGACTGCATGATTTCACCTATTCTTTCAGCTGAATAGTATCCTATTGTCTAAATATACCACAACATCTTCATCTATTAATCTGCCAAAATGATAAGAACTTAGAATCATATGATACCATAAAATCAAATTACAAGAGGTTACATAAACAGCTCTTTGTCACTAAGCATTATTCAAATCATACAACCTTTCAAAATCAATTCTCATTCGTGTACCTTCAGCAGGAAATTTTGGTTTTGTCCATCTACTATGTCCATGAACATTGCTGATGGATATGAGCACTTATATTTTTTGTCATGCTCATGTGGTCTAGAGATTCTCAAATATTTTGTTATGCTTGAAGTATTTTTATTTAATAAAAATGATCAAAATGTATTTTGTAACTGACATAGACTCTATTCTCAGCTACAATTTTGTATTTCTAGTCTTTTACATTTCCACCTCAAGAAGTTGCCAGTTATATTATCTATTGTATATAATCCTAGACATCCTATTGATGATGGGAAGAATTCTAAAATAATGCTCAAATTTATTTACCAATGGGATCCACACCATTGATATCACCTTTGTTGGTCAATATGATGAGATTGTCACTCCCTGGTAGAAGTTATGTTATATGATACAGATGTTGATAATGGGCACAGATACTGGGTTAACATAATCAAGTAAGTTGAACTTCAGAGAGGATTAGTTTCTGCCTATAGAATCACATTCTCTATAACTAATTTTGGAGAAGGAAAAACTACTTTATCTGATTACGTAGTACTTTAGTACACCAATACATGCAGATCACTGGACTATCAGCAATTTATCTTGACACTCATTCTCCTTTAAATTTTGATATCTGTGACCAGGAATAGTATTTATTGACATATTCTACCATGATTCATGCACCAATCTTAAAATAACCATACCTGAAGACTTAAAAAGTAAACAGGCACAATAAATTCCACCAGTTATTCACAATTGTTTTAGGCCTTTTGCTCATGTGTAGGTTTTGCCTTTTCTCTAATGCTGATAGCATAATCTATGTGTCTAGTTTGAAACTAGAAATGAATCACATATAAGAATAAAATAAACTCTATATGTATGATCCCTGATAGCATCACATAAAGCAAAGATTAGTGTTACAAATGGGCCTTATAAGCAATCAAGTTTTACAAAAAGCAGATCTGTAATGATCCAGTAGCATCATCAAAACGCTCATATCAACAGGATCCCCATGGCTCTGTAGAATGGAACCCCTTTTCAAACAGTTCAGAGTCATTTTGTATTTCTACATTTCTATAAGAGAACACCCCCATAATAAATTTTGCTCGAGTAAAGTAAAGTAAAGGCCCTCCCGTTGATCATCGATTTGCTCGAGCGGGCCCAGTAACGTCTCCATTGGAGACTTTGTTGTTACTGTGTCTGGCATATCGAATACTCTCCGTAGCTTGCCGGGCTCTCCGAGAGGGACGGAGGAATCGAACTCGGGTCGGCCATGTTGGCTGCGTGCAAGGCAGATGCCCTACCTGCTGTGCTAGCCCAAGACTATTCATTATTATTTAGATAATTCAACTAGTTGGAGGGCAGTGTCTTCTCAAATTCCTATAATTTAAATAAGGCTTTTTTTTACACTGCTCCTTCACTCCTAAATATTGGTTTTTCAGTTGTGTGTAACTAGACTTTGGATATGATAAAAAAAAAATTTAGGGAAGTATTTCTATTATTATGAAAAGTTTTCTCAAGTTTTTAAAATAATTTCAAGAACTCATTCACATTGGTCTTATTTATTTTAGGAACACTTCATTTTAGATCCAGAATTATATTACTCAGCTTATAATTTACTATTTATCTTCCAATTTAGTGCCCACTAAATCAGGGAGTGGATAGAAATAATTTCCCATATAAAGAATTTGTCTGACCCCATGAAATATCCAGAGGTATCCAGAATAGCTTCGAGTCATGTGGCCATTTTAAAAGGCTCCATACATGACTAATTCAGTAACTTTCAAATATACGCTTCCTTAGATTAGTGGAAAGTATTGATTTCATGTCTTGAGATTGGTTAAAAAGGTATGTGGTTCATTTAGTATAGTTCCACCTCTAAACTGCTGAAAGAGCAGGGCAACCTACCAGAGAACATAGACTTAGAGGCTAGTTAACATTTTATTGTTTTAACTGTTTTATTTCTCTGATCTTGAAAACAGGGTGCATAACTACTCATTTCTGCCTCTAATCGTCATAACAATTTTTATCCTGATTAAACGTCTGTTTGTAGCCTCTTCTCCAGTTACAAACATTTTATTTTATGAGGATCAGTGTTTCTTAGACCATCGTGAAAATAAAATTAAACCAATATATAGCGTACATTTATTTTTTATAAGAAAAATAATGGCCTCCAAAAGATATCTCTTGATGCAATAAGTGCTATGTTACAAGCTAAAAGTGATTGTAGAGATGATTACTCTTTAGGATCTTAAGATGAAGAGCTGACCCTAATCACAAGAGTCCTTAAAAGTGAAAATGATAGCAAACAAGTATTCGAGACATGACTGGAGAAGAACTTGACCACCACTGATGACTTAGAAAAGTCAAGAATGCAGAAGGCTTCAGATGCTGAGGATGATTAGTTATAGCCAACTGGAACAAAGAGAATTTATTCCTTCAATGTCAAAAGCAAAACTCTCTAAGGGCTAGTAGAGTGTTTGCCTTGCAGGCAGCTGACCTGGGCTTAATCCCCTGCAGCCCATATAGTTTCTCGGAGCACTGCCAAGTATAGTTCCTGTGTGCAGAGCCAGGTGTAACCTCTGAGCATCACAAAGTGTGGTTTCCAAAACAAAAGTACCACCCAAACAAGAAGTCTGTAAACAACCTGAATAGCAAGTTTTCCCCCCAAGAGTCTCCAGAAATAAATTAGGCCTTCCAGTAATTTGATTCTTTATGAAGAGACCAAAACAGACTTCTGGCCTACAAAATACTAACATAAATTTGTGTTGCCTTGACTGCCACTCAATGCCTCTTTTGCAAACCACAGCACCCAAAAGGAGAGAGAGAACAAGGGGGAATGCTCTGCCACAGAGGCATGGTGGGATGGGGGGATGGCGAGTGGAAGGGATACTGGGATCAGTGGTGGTGGAGAACAGGCACTGATGGAGGGATGGGTATTCTATCATTGTACAACTGTAACCCAAGCACAAAAGTTTATAAATCTACAACTGTACGTCATCGTGTTTCACTAATAAAAATCTAAAAAAAAATTGTGTTGCTTAATGAAAAATTAGGAGGTAAATCAATTGTATAAGTTATTCTAAACTGGTTCTCCCATTTCCCTCATTCATCTTTTATATGTAAATTAGTGACAAGATACTTATTGTGGCTCTAATCTTAGTAAATACATGTACTTCCAGCTTTCCTGTGGGAGGGAAGAAATTACTTGATAATCTCATGTATTTCATTAATAGATGGCATATCTAAATTTGGGTCACTGCAGCAACACTCTACAATGAAAAAGATCATAATGATAACATGAAATCACTACCACTCTCTTTCCAAATAAAGTAGTATATTCACTATAAAGATTAATGAGTTTCAAAATATGACTGGGAAGTAAAATGCAGCTGTTGTGCATGAGACCAGAGTTTTGTCATTGGAGAAATGAAAATAATATAAAATAATATTATCTAAGAAGGACTGAAACAGATTCCTTGAAAAACTATGAGTTACTACCAAGAACTATTGAGAATGAAATAAAACACAGGGCTCAGGAGGAGGAAGCTAGTGTCACCGTTCTATCTAACCAGCTTAAAATGATTGAAAGACAAGAAAATCATAGATATAACACAAAAATAACTTTAATTTTTGTCAATCAAGATGTTTCTGAAGACAAGAAATATCTGTAAACTTTACTCAATATGGTAGAAACAAAGCTACACTTATTTCATTTTTATACTCTGAGTAAATTGTCCAATACAACTCTTTAAAATAACAGAAATGAATTGTGTGTGAGTGTGTGTGTGTGTATAGTAGAAACAAAGCTATATTTAAGTATTTTCATTTTTAAACTCAGAGTAAATTCTCCAATACAACTCTTCAAAATAACAGAAATAAATTTTTTTCTCCTCCAAACTTTTAAAATCACCAAGTCTCATTATAGAAAACATTAAAAGTCAATCTCATTAATCACTAATTTAGAATATTAAAAATTGCAATTATAAGAAAAATGGAATTTTTCATTAGTAAAAAGGTGCTGTTTGACCTTTGCGAACCTTTGTTCTTTAGCTAATTGTATGAAAATGAACAATCAGTGAATGTATTTAAATGTAAATTTCACATATACTTTTAAAATATTTAAATATTTTAGTTCTTTTATAGGTTTTGTGCCAAGAGTTTCAGAATGTGATTTATTTATGTTTTCATTTTTGCTGTGTACCTAAGATGTGAAGACAGTTATCTGCCATCATTAAAAAGTCATTTTAACAAATGACCATAGGAAGCCTCACTACTTCCACCACCCTCCTCTCTCTACAAATGAGTTAGAAGCACTTGAGTTCACAATTCCGTGGAAGCCAGGATGCTCTGCATCCAAATCTGATATGCCATTAGTATAATCTTTATTATGCAATCACCACCAAGCAAGATTTATGAGGCCTCCACCTACTGACACCACTGAGTTTGTCCAGTTTCTGTATCAGTTGAATAATTCTCAGGAAAGTCCATACCAGACTGATAAAACCTGAAAGTAAAATAGGCAGCAGGAAGAAGGAAATGGGGATGAATCATTTCAAGTACCCCACACTGTGCACTGTAGCACTGTCCTCCTCTCATCGATCTGCTCAAGCGGGTCCAGTAACGTCTTTATTGTGAGACTTGTTACTGTGTTTGGCATGTCAAATACACCACAGGGAGCTTGTCAGGCTTTGCATGCAGGCGAGATATATTTTATTACATTAAATACTCATAATCCTGCAAAGTATATTTCATTGTATGAATGCCCAAGTAACAAATATTAGTATCAAGTCGTGGTTGAAGGGTGTGTGAAAAACCTAAAGAAAAAAAAGGGAAAAAAAGCCAACAACTAAAAAGCAAGATAATACAAATTAAATCTAAACTTCTCTGAGTTCAAACTTCTTGATTCAAAACTTTGCTTACTTTGTTTCAACTCTTTCCTACTATCTTTGTAACTCAAAATGGAAGTCAAAACCTAGAACTTGATGTATCTTTATGTATAAACCCAACAAATATAGCCATGTTCTATCTTGGAAGAAGGATTTCACTAAAGGTTCTTATTCAATAATAATTCTTTTTTTTGGGGGGGGGTGGTCACACCCGGCGATGCACAGGGATTGCTCTTGGCTCTGCACTCAGGAATTACCTCTAGCTGTGCTCAGGGGACCATATGGTATGCTGGGAATCGAACTTGGGTTGGCCATGTGCAAGGAAAATGCACTACCCACTGTGCTATTGCTCAACCCCTCAATACTAATTCTTGATCTTTGTTGGTTTCTAAAATTTTTACCATGAAAAGTCTTAGACTAAAACTGTTGACATCTTCCTTTATTTGTTATGCCTTTGCCTGTTATTTGTTCTATTAATCATCCAAAATTGTTTAAATTTAGATTTTAAAAAAAGACTGAGAACAGAAAAACCCTATATTGAAATCTACCACAAGTGTGTGTGGTGATGGTGGGGGAATTGGTTGGTAGGTAAGATGGATAATAATAGTTGGAAATGATCATGCTGGTCATGAACTGCGTGTTCAAAGAAGATAAAGGTATATATATATGATAGCCTTTCTGTGTCTGTATTGCAAATCACAAAACCCGAAAGGAGGGAAAGAGAGAGATGGGGGGGTCAGGGAAGGAGGTGGAGGAGGAGGGGGAGGATGAAGAAGAAGAAGAAGGAGGAGAAGGAGAAGGAGAAGGAGAAGGAGAAGGAGAAGGAGAAGGAGAAGGAGAAGGAGAAGGAGAAGGAGAAGGAGAAGGAGAGGAAGAGGAAGAGGAAGAAGAGGAAGAAGAGGAAGAGGAAGAGGAAGAAGAAAAAGAAGAGGAAGAAGAGGAAGAAGAAGAAGAAAAAGAATAAGTAGGAGGAGGAGGAGGAGGGAGAGGAGGAGGAGGAGAAGTAGGAGGAGGAGGAGGAGGAGGAAGAGATGGGGGAAATGGAGGGGGAGAAAAACTGGGGACATTGGTGTCTGGAATCGTACAATGATGGAAGGATGGGTGTTGGAACATTGTAAGACTGAAATCCAATCATGAAAAGCTTTGTAATGGTCTAAAAGATGAAACAAATAAGTAAAAAGGCTGAAAACTTGCTATGAATGCAGGAAACCCACATTTGACCCCCGGCTCTACATGGTTTCCTGAGCAATGCTGGGGTAATCACCAAGGACAGAGTGGGAGTGTTTTTCAAACAAGTGCCTGGAGTAACCCAAATCACACCCCAGAAAGTGAGAAAATGTATTTGTGAACTACCTGAAATAAATCCATAATCTTGCTTTCCAAGATTATGTGTGGCTACAAAATAGCAACTATTCTAAATAAATAAATAAATAAGCAAATAAACAAAATCTAGTGGGAAGGGCAAGATCATACCAGGTAGCTGGTTGTCAGGGACCATCGCTGAGATCTAGCTAGGATTAAACTGCATGCAAACAAAACATTAACCCCTTCCCCTTTACTATCTGCCCAGTGACCAAAAACCATCTTGAACCTGTTGTCAAGTGGGCTATTTGAGAGTTTACCTAAATACCCAACAACATCATCAGCAATATTCAAACTTCAAACTCCAAAACAAAAATCTATCAGACTTAAATAGACTGTCCTCACTCCATCCTAAGATTAAAAGTCTTACTGGTGAATGTCTCTAATCCCACCTTTGTGTGAATTTTTCTATGAACTCCTTTTTCTACCTGATTTTCTCTGATTAATCTTTATTGTACAAAAATACAGGTACAGATTAAACATACTTTTTTCCATTTTGTCTATGTTTACTGTCAGACATGTCAACATCTAAATACTGTAAGAGAAACTGAATTGGTTTTCATTCCTGTTGGTGTAAGTGCCTGGGGTACTCCCTGTGAAATGTAGATAGACAGAAAATATGGAATCCCACAGATAGAACATTATTCTGACTCTTTTCGGGTTAGCTGTATCCCAAAATATTTCTTCCAAAGCTCAGGGCTATCTCTTGTCTGGTGAATACAACAACTGGGAAAGTTTTTCTTTGAATTCAAAACAGGTATGTCAGTGCATTGTTCCTAGACATTTCAATCAAACCCTGTGGCTTGATTCTAAATTTGACATCTTCAAATTTAGCAAAGGAATTAAAAGTAACTAGTACAAATTTGTAGATGACTGAATATTTTACAAGTTATCCCTGTCCATCTTGGTATCTCAGCTGCTTCCCTGATTAGACCATCCAATATACACAAAAATAATTGTGTAAAAGTAGGAATGGAACATATTTGGCTCAGTGGAAAAATTCAAGATAGATGTAGATGCCCAAATCATATAGTCTCTTACTAAGCTGCTTGACAACATGTTCTGCCTCTTCCTTTGACCAGAACAGATGAAAATTAGATGTACATGGAATTCCTTATTATCATATATTTGAAATGTATTATTTCCAAAGAATTGCAAGTTCCAAGTTAATCTAAACTGCTGTGAGTTATAATGTTTCCTTTTTCAGTCTTTGTGGTAGCATAGTATACAAAGGATTTCTCCTGAAATTAGCAAGATGCTATAAAGTTTGATATCTGGCCCCTACTATCACCATACATCCTATAATAACAACCAGACTTTTAAAAATCTTAGACTTCTTTGTTAATATTTGTTCATAAAGTTGTGCCATGTAAGTGTGTCTGTCCAGATACCACATATTCTATTTTCAATGAATGCTTTTATTCACACGTTTTGGTGATATAAACTAGCAAAGTTATTCTTGACTCTTTTCATAAAATTAAAACAAGCAATGGATAGTGTGTCTTTTACTTACATAGTTTTTTCCTGCTTTCAGGGAGCAGAAAAAGAGAAAAGTTCTGCTTTTATGGGAACTGGATATGGCACTCTTATCTGGAAAATTTTTGAAAATAGCCCAATTACAAGTTAATATATTATCCTTTGCAGTGCTTCAGAATCAATATTTTCTGGACACAGTGACTATGCAACACGGAGAAGCTCATAAGATCATTGGTAGAAAATGTTCCTTCTAAATAGAAAAAGGAGACAAGATATTGCCGATTCATACTTATTAAAGTACAGGTTTATTGTTTTTCATGAGCTAAAAGAAATTGAAACTTAGAGTATTCATTATATTTCTAGGAATGGGAGAATATTTAAATGGTTTCTGAATAAATGTATTTATATTTTTATTGTTTGTTTATTTATTCTTATTTTAACCTAAGTTCTTGTTACCTTTTGCAGACATACCATATTGAAATTATTCCTTTTGTTTTTTAGCCACAAACTCAAGTTTTAATCAATGATGACTGCAAATAAGTTCTATTAGATCCAGAGAAAGTTTTTCTCAGTGGTCAATAAGAGGCATGTTGATAGTTTTTAATTCACAGAAATTAAGAGAAGAACCAGGATGGCCCTTTAAAAATTGTGATGGCATCATGATTTACAAAGTTATTTATCATTAGAATTCAAGCAAAAAGTGTCCAAACATCAACTCTGTTACTAAAGTCTCGTTTTTTCCACCAATGTCCCAGTTTCCCTACCAAAACCAAAAGCCTGCTTTCTTGACAGCAATTTTTTTAAAAATTTGATTGTTGCAAATTGAATCTCATGTTTATAATTCTATTGGATCTGTGGTTCATATACAGACATACCATGGCCCAACACCTCTAATGTGTCTAAGGCTCTGCCCTTCTGTGCCTCTTATTTCCTGTCTGCCTTCTTCTACTCTCTTCCTCTCAGGTTCTTTCCTTCCTTTACCCTTCAGAGTGATCTTTTTTCTCCCTAATTATTGCCTCCCAAATCTCATAAAAAAATATCTTCCGTGGAGAGCTTCATAAAGACAGAGAGGGGCCTATCATCTCCATCAGTACTTACTTAAATATTATCTTTCATCTCCATCAGTACTTACTTAAATATTATCTTCTCTCCTGTCTCTAATGTGTCACTGTCACTGTCACTGTTCTCCCGTTGTTCATCAATTTGCTCGAGCAGGTCCAGTAACATCTTCATCATGAGACTTGTTGTTACTGTGTTGGGCATATGGATTATGTCATGGGTAGCTTGCCAGGCTTTGCCGTGAGGGTGAGATACTCTCGATAGCTTGCAGGGCTCTCTGAGAGGGGTGGAAGAATTGAACCGGGCTCAGCTGGGCCAGGTGCACACAAGGCAAACGCCCTACTGCTGTGCTATGTTATTATTTTTGAAAGAAGAAAGCAGGAAGTTATGGAAGTTTGGCTGTCTTTGCAACACTCTGTATGTCATATTTTATAGTTTATATAATATGACAATTACTATATCAATATATTTATTATAAATGCATCAATAAATATGAAACATGTATTTATTTTTATAGAAAAGCCTGAAAATAAATTCCCCTATACCTATATGATTTTAGGGAAGTGCTCTTTCTTATACAAAGAGTTTTCTGTATTTTTAGTCAATTGGAGGAAAAGTGGTCTTATTGTCAACATCTAAAGGTACTGGCAATATATATTTTTTTCTTTTAAAATTTACATGATTAAATGCAGTATTTTCAAATAAGGATGTTTAGGAATTAACAGTTTGTAATCTCTGAGAAGTGTAAATATATGATAAGAGACAACAAAAGCTGTCCAACAGAGAAAAGTTATAGTTCCAGCAAAAAGATTTCAAAACAATATATTTTAAAGGTTTTTAACAGTCCTACTACTGTTGTGAAGTAGAATTTGGCATCATATAAATTATGGTTATCAGGGCAAATTCTTCAAGAGGGCTGAAATCACTAATTTCTTCTCAGAACACAAAGCAGAGATCACACAGTGTAAGAAGTGAAAGGTTGCCTTTTGCTCGGTAAAAGCAATACATTAAACACATTTTTATACCAATGGAGAAAGCAAGTAAATTGCTAAAATAACGAAAATAGGTGCATTATAGATAAATAATGTAGTCAATACACTGACTCGGCTCTTCATATGCTATCTTTCTGAATGCAAGTTTCCATCCCATTGGAAAGCCAGAAGGACAGTACTGTACTACAAGAAGGGAGAAATCCACGATATCAGCAACTATTGCCTGATCTACCTGTTGTACATCATCTACCTGTTGTTCACTGAGTCATCCTGAAAAGGATTGGCAGAACATTAGACAAAGGACAACCATGTGAGCAAGCCGGGTTCTGAAAAGGATTCATAACGATCGACCATATCCACACAGTGACCAAACTCATTGAAGTTTCATGAGAATTCAAGATGCCACTCTGTCTAATGTTCATTGATTTAAAGAAGGCCTTTGAGTCTGTTGAGACTGAAGCGGTTATCGTAGCCCTAGCCAAACCGGGTGTTCAAACTCAATACATCAGGATCCTCTGTGACCTGTATTATGGATTCACCCCAGGATCTCACCATTCTACGAGGAAGTAATCATCCATGTCAAGAGAGGGGTTCAGCATGGTGATATCAATTCACTGAAACTCTTCATTGTCACTCTCGAGAACGTCATGTGACAACTAGAATGGGAAGAAATGGAAGTGAAGATAGATGGTAGGCAACTATGCCACCTCTGCTTCACTGATGAGATTGTTCTAATAACACCAAACATCAGCCAAGCAGTACAAATGCTGGCCAACTTTGACCGTGAGTGTGGAAAGGTTGGAGTGCAGCTGAATCTCACGAGACAATGTTCATGAGAAACGGACTAGTCCCTGATGTTCCATTTGCTTTCGGTTATGTGTATCTAAGTGAAGAACTCATCAGGACAAATGACCTGGCACCTGAACTGTGCAGAAGGAAGAGAGTGGTGTGGAACGCCTTCAAGAGAGAGCAAGAAGTTGTTAATAGGATGAAGAACCTCCGGCTCTGGACATATCTTTTTTACTTCACTGTTCTTCTTGCACTAATATATGCTTCAGAGACCTGGGTCCCTTGAAAACAGGATTAGAATGCTATTCAGATCTCCCAAAGATGAATTGAAAGAGCTATGCTTAGAATATCACTGTTTCACCCAATGAGAGTAGGAATCTGAGTTCCAACTTCTGTCAATGATTGAGAATCAGGGATGCTGTCTTTTGCCATAAATCAAAAATCAGATGGGTTGCTCATGTAATTCGATTTGGAGATGACCCCTGGACTAGAGCTGTTACTGACTGGATTCCATGGGACATCAAAAGAATGCCTGGCTGTCCACCTCCGAGATGGTCAGACTTCTTCTTCAAGATCCTGAATGAGCGGTTTGAGGCTATTCGTGTTCCTGGAGCGAGCAAATTCCATTGGGCTACACTAGCACGTGACAGAAACAAATGGAGACATTACTGGTGCCCACTCAAGGAAACTGATGAGCAACAGGATGACAAGTGACACAAGTGGTACAAGCGATAGATAGCACGGTAGCACGGTCCTCCCATTGTTCATCAATTTCCTTGAGTGGGCCCAATAACGTCTCCATCGTGAGACTTGTTGTTACTGTGTTCGGCATAGTAGCTTGCCGGGCTCTCCGAGAGGGGCAGAGGAATTGAACCCAGCTTGGCTGGGCCAGCTTTGCACAAGGCAAATGTCCTACTGCTGTGCTAATGGTTCATCTCATTTGAGATTATTACATGGTTCATTAATTAACTATTCATAATTCATGACCTAATGTTCTTCAGTAATATTCATACTTCATATGCCTTAGAAAGTACGAAAAATGCAATTAATATTACATGTGTGACAGCATCAAAACTATAAGTATATATGCAATGATAATTGGAAATCTCACCAATGATAGATAGATAGATAGATAGATAGATAGATAGATAGATAGATGATAGATAGATATGCCTATGTGTACTTTATATAGCAAAATTTACAGCTTGAAATGAGGGTTGTTGATAAAAAAAATTCTGTAGACTCTATATTTTGGACACTGTTTCTCTTGAGGTGCAGAATATCAACCTAGAGAGAGAGTATCATGCTAAGCGAAATGAGTCAGAAAGAGTGGGACAGACAGAGAATGACTGCACCCATTTATGTAATATAAAATAACATACTAGGAGAACAAAACCTAAGGATAGCAGACATACAATCCAGAAGGGTGGCCCCACCACTTTGATGCCAATCTCATGTGCATGAAAAGGCAGGTGGAATAGAGAAGAGATCACCAAGCAAATGATGGAGGCATCACTGAAAATAGGAGGGCACTCTGAGATGCATGCTGAATGTAGGCTGTGGACCAAACATGTACCTATGTTGCTTAGTACCTATGTTGCAAACCATAACACACAGAAGAAGAGAGAGAGTAAGAGGGAATATATCTACCACAGAGGCAGGGGCTGGGAAGAGATAGGGGGTGGTGGGAGTGACACTGGAAACATTGATGGTGGAAAATGAACACAGGTGTTGGGAAGGGAACTTGAACACTGATTGAAACTTAATCACAAAAATTTGTAAGTCAGTAACTATATCTCATGATGATTCATTAAAATAAAAATAAAATCATGTTGACCGGATTTTAAAAAAAAATTCTGTGATACCAAAAGTGCTTCAGTGCTTGCAGCTTTTTTTTTCTTTGAATGGGAAAGAACATAGCAAAATCAAGTGTAAATAGAAAGGCATCTATGCCAGAAATGTTTTGCAGATTAATTCAAGACAGGATCATGTTATTAAGTCAGAAAAAAAATGGCAATATTAGTTCCTTGCATTTGAAAGAGGACAGACCTACACTGTGCTGATAAAGTCTTATCAGTCTGTTACCAGACTTCCTCACTTATAAGAGAATGTGTAAATTATTATTTAATGTGAATGTTCTTGATTTTTACATCGGTAATTAAATCAAATACTTATTTTTCAGACTTAAGTCTTCATGCAAACAAATATGAATAAATCAAATGTAGCTCGACATGAATGAATTGTGATTGATCATTAATTCCAAAGGTAACAAAATACGTTTGGTTGGGCAGGGTAGCTATTGATTGCATTAAATGGAACAGTAAAATGCATTGAAAATGTTTTGGTGAATACATGTATACAATAAATGTAAGAGTAGAAAAAAATATATGAAAATTCTCAGAGTTCCCCAAAGATCACTGAGATTAGTTATGTCAAGAGAAATATATTTGTGTTCAAAAGGAGAAGTATGCAATAGTTATACAGAAATAAGATATGTCTAATGTAACAGAACCTAAATTTGCTAGTTTAAAACTAGAAAGCTTTCCAGTAAAGCTTTAACATGACCAGGGTTATACCTGGACGTGCTGGGAATTGAACTCAGGTTCTCCTGAAAACAAAATATACACTCTCCTCCTATGAACTAACTTCCAAGCCCTGAAATAATTTTAAACACCGCAGTTTCACCATTTATAATTTTTTGCTAAAAGACTAGTATATGAAATGACTGATTTATTTGTTCTTACTTTTTGGACATAAAACTATATTAAATTAAACTTTAGGGTTACTTGTGAGTTACATCTTCCAATAAAAATATGTCATACTGCATGTAATATTTTTAGAGTATTAGACAAATTACTTTGGTTTTGTTTCAGATTATTATTACTATCTATTAACAAATCAATTAAGTATATAGAAAGTCTTTAGATCACTACTTAAAGTATTGTCATATTGAAATATTCACAATATTAAGCCTTGTAGTACATGAATAAGGTAAAGGTAAGGTAAAGGCCCTCCCGTTGATCGTCGATTTGCTCGAGCGGGCCCAGTAACGTCTCCATTGGAGACTTTGTTGTTACTGTGTTTGGCATATCGAATACTCTCGGCAGTTTGCCGGGCTCTCCGAAAGATTGCTATTTACATTAAATATATCCTATTTTAATTATTGGAAATTAAATTGCTGCCTACATACATATATATATATGTATATATGGAATATCTCTAGAATTAATTTTTTTCAATCTATGCTTTATTAATGGTTTTATTTTCCATTTACTAAGAGGTAATTAGTTTTTTTCCAGAGCTTTGCTATTTATTCTTTGTACAGTAACTAGTATTTTTCTTTAAATTCCTCCATTTCCCCATTATTTGTGTTTAGCTTAGTTTTGATAGGATAAATTCTTTTTAAAACAATTTAATTTTTTATTTTATTTTTGTATTCATAACCAAAACCAGCAGTGCTTCAGGCTGATGTTTGCTTCTGCACTCAGGGAACATTCTTAGCAGACCTTGAGTTACCATCTGGGGCGGCTGGGATCGCACCTGAACCATATAAGGCAACCACTCAACCTATTGTACTCTCTCTCTAACCTAGAGGGAAAGTTCTGTAAAAAGTATGTGTATATTTTTTCTAAAGCCTAAGAGAGCAATTCAGACAAAATGCATATGTAAGATATTGGTATAATCATGCATTTATTTATAGTTTAAACATAAATTTGTAATTCTGATTTCCTAAAACTTGCAGACCTCTCACAGTTACATCTAACACTTCCTAGTTTAGATTCTGACACATGCTAAACATGCTTGTTTATTCTGGAGTAAATAAGATTGTGATAAAACATGATAAATAATTGTAAACTTTCAACTATCTATCTCTGCAAGATTACAAAACTGTTAGACATATTTAAAGGTATCAGTGGTATTCTCTCTCTTTCAAAGAGAGAATACTTCAGATATTGAGTTACAATAAAAATTTTCATGAAAGTTAGAATATATTAGATGCATATTTTATGTATTTTCAAATGCTTTGGTAGTTGAATTACATTTAATTCAACTCAATGGAAAAATTACATAGGAACAGAAAGACAAAATCTCAGATCACATTTGATACATTTAAAAGTTATGCTATATATGGGCATAGACCCATTCACGTTTTACTAATCTGTCTAATAAAATCAAGATCAATGCATGGATAAAGCTAATTAAATAATCTATTTACATGGTGAAGGCTGGAGCTGTAGCACAGTGGTAGGGTGTTTGCCTTGCACACAACCAATCTGGGTTCTATTCCTCTGTCCCTTTCAGAGAGCCTGGCAAGCTACCAAGAGTATCCTGCCCGCATGGCAGAGCCTGACAAGCTCCCCGTGGCATATTCAGTCATGGTCACGGTCCTCCCACTGTTCATCGATTTGCTCGAGCGGGCCCAGTAACATCTCCATCGTGAGACTTGTTGTTACTGTGTTTGGCATATTGAATACATCACACATGGGTAGCTTGACAGGCTTTGCCGTGTGGGCAAGATACTCTCGGTAGCTTGCCGGCTCTCCGAAAGGGGCGGAGGAATCGAACTCGGGTAGGCCATATTGGCTGCATGCAAGGCAAACGCCCTACCCGCTGTGCTATTGCTCCAGCCTTCAATATGCCAAAAACAGTAACAAGTCTCACAATGGAGACATTTATGGTGCCCACTTGAGCAAATCGATGAACAACGGAAGGACAGTACTACAGTGCTATTAAAATGTTAGAAATATATCAAGACTCCAAATGCTAGATTTGATAAAATGATAATGAAAATTGATTGGAATTCTAATAAATAATTTGTGACAAAGAAAAGTGCTAAGGTCATTACTAAAAACAGAGGGCACCTTCTTATAATGTTTCATAAACGTTTTTCACGTAACCCAGAAAATCCATTCTAATAGTTTACAGTGAAGACAAAATTTACCAAAAAATGTGCATGAATGCTTAAAGAATCTGTTTATAATCATTGTAAATGATTTTCAATGATTGTATGTGCTAATTGTGGTAAATCTATACAGTGTACTTTAAAAATAACAAAACAAAAACAATTGTGCATAAAAATTAATTGAATCTTAAACATTTTGAGTAAACTATGTCTGTTTCAAAAACATTGACACCTAATTTGGGGGATCAGAAAATATTTTGGTTTTGTTTGCATTGATGATTATAAAAATCTAAAATCTGATGAAATTTATCAAATTTAAAAAACAGTTTTACTATAATTTTGAATCAAAATTAAAAATAAAATATTTAAAAATAATTTATTTAACTATAAAGGAATATAGATTAAGAAAAATTAGCTAATTTTCTATTATATATGTCAGATTTTATAATTTTCTATTATATATGGCATCTAAATGATAAATAACATAATCATTAAGGATTTCTTGGTCAAATTTAGACTTTTTTCCTAAAAAATCTGTAAAGGAAATTTAACTGATTGTTATAGAGGAACATTTTTAGTATTTCAACTTTATCTAAAGTTTCAGTCTTTTTTAAAATATTCACTTTATGCAATTACCAGTTTTAAGAGAATTTTATAATGTCAATTATTCTTTGAAGTATGTTAGAAATAATATTCTTAACTAATCTGGTTAAAAATAATAGTAGAAATAGCTCAAAATTTGTTGACTGATTTAAAAAAAAATCCATAGCAGGTGCCCATAAATATTGAAGACAGATTCACGAGTTCCTCCGGGGCTTCCATTCACGGTTCTATTTTATTTCTGATTAACATGCTAATGAAGAATGATCTAATTCAATAGTAATATGTTGACATTCAGGAAGCTGTCTGATAAAATGCAGTGAATATATTCAGATTTCATTTAAACTGCTTCCTTTTTACCAGATTATTTTGGGTCAACAAAATTAGAAAGAAATTGCTTCATTTGAGGCTTATAAATTATAGATCTTTGAATGCATAAGTATTTAGAAAAACAGAAATATGTAATAATATTAAGTTTAATAAGATTAGTATTTAATTAATGCATTTTTAATAAATAATATAAAGGAATACTCACACACCAAAAGAAAACCTCTCTAAACTTCATGAAGGTATAATTTGTATATTTTTTATTTTACCTATTTTAAGTGGACAGTGGATTTAAACAAATATACAGGATTACACCACCATTTATATCTAATTTTGAAAATGTTAATAGTCCCCAAAGTAATTTTATGCCTGTTGATATCTAGTCTCTCTTCCCTACACCAAATTCCACCTCAAACAATTTGTTTCAGTTGAATCTCAATCAATTTGTCATATTAGGACATTTTATAAAAATTGAATCATATAATTAGTAGTTTTTTAGATTTATTTCACATGTAATGTTACTGAAGTTTATTTACATTGTTCAATGTAAAGGAACTTCATTCTGGACAGTATTCCACATATAAATATGCTTCATTCTATTTGATAATTTATCTATTAATAAGAGTTTGAGTTGTTTTAAAATTTGGGCTATTTTTACTGTTCTCATGAACATACTTGCACGCATATTGTGTATACATAAGTGTTCAGTCTTGAATGGTTAATTGTGGAATTGTTTGATCTTATTATAATTATATGTTTAACATTCGGGACAATTATCAGCCAGCTTTTTAATATACCATTGGGAATTATAGTATTTCATAGGTATACCAGCACATTATCTTATTATTAATCATTTATTTTAATACGATAATTGCTCTCTAAAAGTCAGATCAAAGTGGGTTATAGACCTCAATATCAGACTTGAATCTATAAGGTACATGGAGGAAAATGTAGGCAGAACCCTCCATGACACTGAAGCTAAAAGCATCTTTAAGGATGAAACACCACTGACCAAGCTAGTGGAAATAAACATAAATAAATGGGACTGCATTAAACTAAGAATCTTCTGCATCTCAAAAAAAAACAGTGACCAAAATGCAGAGAGACCCCACAGAATGGGAAAGAATATTTGCTCAATACCAGTACAGTGGGTAGGGCATTTGCCTTGAATGTGGCTGACACAGGTTTGATTCCTCCGAGCCTATCAAAGAGCCTGGCAGGTTACCAAAAGTATCCTGCCGCATGGAATAGCCTGGCAAGCTCACCATGGCATATTCAATATGCCAAAAACAGTAACAAGTCTCACAGTGGAGACTTTACTGGTGCCCACTCGAGCAAATTGATGAACAATGGGAGGACAGTGCTACAGTGCTACTCATCTAAGGTGTTTAAATCCAGGATATGTAAGAAACCAGTAGAACTGCACAACAAAAAAAGATTCCAAACCCATCAAAAAATGAGGAGAAAAAATGAACAGAAGCTTCCTCCAAAAAAGAAATACACATGTCCAAAAGGCACATGAAAAAATGCTCTCGCTAATTATCAAGAGATGCAAATCAAAACAACAATGAGATATCATCCCACACCACAGAGATTGGGACATATGAAAAGGAACAAGAACAATGGGTGCTCGTGCAAATGTGAGGAGAAGGGACTCTCTTTTATTTCTGGGGGGAATGCCGACTAGTCCAGTCTTTTTTGGAAACATTGTGGGCATTTCTTAAAAAACTAGAAATTGAGCTTCCATCTCACCTGGCAATGGCACTTCTGGGAATATGTCTAAAGGTACAAAAAAGCACAGTAGAAATGATATCTGCACCTGAATGTTCATTGCAGCACTGTTCACAATAGTCAGAATCTGAAAAAATAACCTGAGTGCCCTAAAACAGATGGCGAATTAAAGAAACCATGGTACACCTACACAATGCAATACTATGCAGCTCTTAGGAAAGATGAAGTCATGAAATTTCCTTATAAGTGAATGAACATAGAGAGTATCATGCTTAGTGAAATTAGAAAGAGAGGGACAAAATTGAATGACTACATTCATTTGTGGAATATAAAATAACATAATATGAGACTGACACCCAAGGACATTAGAGACAAGGGCCAGGAATATTGCTCCAGAGTTGGAATCCTGCCTCATGAGCTGGGGAGAAGGCAGCTGGAACAGAGAAGGGATCACTAAGTCAATGATGGTTGGAGAAATCATTCGAGATGGGAGATGTGTGCTGAAAGTAGATAAAGGACCAAACTTGATGGGCTCTCCATATCTTTATTTCAAACCATACTTTCCAAGGTAGAAAGATAGTATGTGGAAATTGTCTGCCATTAGAGACATGAGTAGGGTTGGGATGGGGAGATGCATACTGGGGACATTGGTGTGGAAAATGTCCACTGGTGAAGGAATTAGTGTTCGACCATTGCATGACTAAAACGCAAACATGAAAGCTTTATAACTATCTCACGGTGATTCAATAAAAAAAAATAAAAAGAAGATAATTGCTCTCATTAAGAGCCTCATTGCATTCCTCTCTCTCTTTTTAAATTAAATCACCATGGGATAGTTACAAAGCTCTCATTATCTGGTTTCCATCATACAATATTCTAACACCTATCCCTCCACCCTCCATTTACTGTCATCCCCTCAAAGCCTGCCTGTATGGTAGGCACTTCTCTCTCTCTCTCTCTCTCTCTCTCTCTCTCTCTCTCTCTCTCTCTCTCTCTCTCACACACACACACACACACACACACACACACACACACACACACCCCTTTTGGGTGTTATGGTTTGCAATACAGATACTGAGAGGCCATCATGTTTGAACCCACTTTCAGCACACATCTCCCATCCAGAGCAATCCACGATCCCTTCCAACTATCATTGTCTTAATTGTTCCTTTTCTATCTCAACTGCCTTCTCCCCAAGCTCTTAAGATCCCAGCACATTTTAAGATCTGCACTTTACTTCCCTCCCTCCCTTCCTTCCTTCCTTCCTTCCTTCCTTCCTTCCTTCCTTCCTTCCTTCCTTCCTTCCTTCCTTCCTTCCTCTCTGCCTGTCCTCATGGTTTTTTTTATCATTACAGGTTTTATGTAGCTGTCTAGTAATTAGTGATGTGAAACCATATTGTGAGTTTATTGAAAATCTGTACATTGAAAAAGATGAGAAATGGTTTTTATGTGTTGATAATTTTAACTTCTAAACATCATTTTTATATTCTGGATTGAAATATCTTAGCAAATATTCAAAATTATTTTTGAACAATTTCTTCATTCCCTGGCTTGGTTCTCTACATTATCATGATGTATTTTGTTGTCTTGTTTTGTTTTGTGGGTCACATCTGACAGTGCTCATGGTTTACTCCTGGCTCATCTCTCAGGGATCACACTCCTCTAAGGGTTTGGGGGACCGGACCATATATGGTGCTGGGAATTGAACCCAGATCATCAGTGTGCAAGGCAAGAACCTTCCCACTATACTATCACTCCGACTACATGGTGTATTTTGGAGTATATATTTTTAAATTTTTAATAAGTAACAGACTATATGTATACATAATGCACATCATGAAGATTATGCAAGTTATCACTATTTATTGTAAGTTTAAATTAAATTAAAATGTGAAAATCAAAATCTTTTTGTCATGGAGTGTATGCTAAACTGAAATGTACTTTCCTTGGAATTGTGGGTTGATCTTATTTCAGACTTGTTTAGAATGGAGTTTTTCATTTTACTTTCTGGAAGTTGTACTTTGTGCGTATGTAACTGTTTCCAACTCACAGGGCCTCCATCAGTCAGTTTAAGTATTAAAGTAGATGTCTGAATATTTCAGCTCTTTCATCTTCAAGCCCTCTCCCTTCCAGGTAGATGGAATTGTTATACTCTTGTCCTAAAGTTTTATTAATGTCCTGTAAAAAGTGAGCACTTCAACAGTTTGTGCACAGTAATTGTTTTTTTCCTTTTTTCATGAAGCCTGGCTGTGTTAATAGAGAGCCTATTTGTACTGGGTTCTAGAATGAAAACATAGAATAAAGTTGTTGGTTTATTTTTAGTGGCAGTGACTTAAGCAGAAAAACTCATTTCAAGAGACTAAAATCATTTAGTTGATTATTTCTGCAACATAACCAAGTTTCCCTGACTTGACTGTAGCAGCATTCATTAAGCACTCATTTTCAAAAGGCATAGATCATATATTTTATGGCTATTAAGTAGCTATTTTTATCTCTATTTTGCACTTCTTTGAGGTTATAGTGTCTTGGCAATTTTAGTAACTTCCCTTACTTTTCTGAGTTGTTATTCAAAAATCATATCTGTCTGAATTCAAAGCTCACATTTATTACAAGGAAGTCTGACTTTTGGGTCCACAACTATTTATGAAAAAAAAAAAACAACTAGAACAATGAGACATTCAAGTGGCTATGCTATATTTTTTCTCTTTCTTCATCTCCTATCACATTAGTCTGATCACATGCTACAACTAAGTTGTATCCAGATATTTACACTACAGAATTTCAAAACCAATATATTAGCATTGTGACTTGCTATTCAGAAAACAAACAAAATCAATCCAATTAAATGAATGATAAGTTTACTGTCTATGTTTTGAAAAAAATTTAAATGCACTGGAAAATATTATCTTTATTTGGAGGCACTATACTTTAGCAAATATTTACAAAACATAGTTATTGATAAAATATGTATATATCAAAATAAGTAAGCGATAGCACAGTGGGTAGGGCGTTCGCCTTACAAGCGGCCAACATGGCCGACCCGAGTTCGATTCCTCCGCCCCTCTCGGAGAGCCCAGCAAGCTACCGAGAGTATTCGATATGCCAAACACAGTAACAACAAAGTCTCCAATGGAGATGTTACTGGGCCCGCTCGAGCAAGAAATATAATATTCAAAATATTTTAAAATTAAAAATAAATATAATAATCACAAATATTACCCACCTCAGTTTGAGTTTAAGGTTTTGCTCATCATTAAATCTTTTCATTTAAAAAAATTTGAATAATGGAATTAAATGGAAAAATAATCAAAACTATTATGTACAGATATAATAGTATAAAAGAAATCATCAGATAAAAATTTAAAAAACAAAAACATAAATGCAAGGAGTACTTTTGGATGAATGTTTTATTTTACAAAAAAGCATACTAAAACAAACTTAAAAGAAGCAAGAACTTCAAGATCTATAATAGGTATAGTGTTATACATTGTGATTCTGTCATACAATTCATTATCAACCGTTAAATTCTGTTATCTTTTTTTTTGTATGTGTGATATTGTACATAAGAACAGTGCGTAGAAATTTTTGTTGTTCCTACTGCTTGTTTGCATTTGTTTTACATAATTTAGAAGTGGGTGCTATGTAACTATGAGAATATATATATGCATTATATATAATAAGTAATCTATGTGAGAAAAAGTATAATTGTGTATGAATGTATTTGCTTTCTCCTTTTGTTTTGTTTTGTTTGGGGGCCAAGCCTGGTAGTGCTCAGGGCTTACTTCAGTGCTCAGAGATCACTTCTCTTAGGATTCGAGGTACTATATATAATGCTGGAATCAAATTCACGTCAGCCATGAGAAAGACAAGTACCCTGCCCTCTGTACTCTCCAGTCTAATACTTTCTTGTGTATTCATTTTCACGCGAAGAAAGTGGAAAACCTAAAACTCTAAGTTAACATATTTGTGAGTAGAAAATTTAATTGGGAACAATTTTCTTAAACTCTAATCTCTTTTTCTCAGTTAAAAAGTATGGAACAAAGAAAAACATATATTTAGAAATCAGTTTTATTCGTCTTGCAAAGTACTTAACCTCCTTTGAATGTTTTAGGCACATTAAAAAGATTTCATCTTGAAACATCGCAATCATTAATACCTGGCACATAAACACTTAAGTAACAGGTGAAAGTCTCTCTTTAGAAGTAATTAGAAAAATATTCTGCAGATTATAATAGATTCGTGAAAATCAGTGTAAAATTTTCTACATTACTTAATTGCCATGTTTTCCTTTCCCCCATATAGCTTGAAAATTATATGTATAATTGTCACAGATAGCTATATTTCTTCCAGCAATTTATGCTAAATATTTTTTTTATTTTCTCAAAACAAAGTCATTTCCAAAAATCTTAAACTTTAGGATATTAGTTATGTCTTTTTCCAGTTTATTTTTAAATTCAGAATCCCCAGTAATATAAAGCACACAGAATCTATTACTTATTCTGAGAATAATTGTCTTTACTAGTTTAAAATTTTTTTCCTGTTAATCATTCTTTCGTTCTTATGAACTTTTAATTCTGACAGTGGTATTTATTTACCTTAAATTGACCTCTGAAATTAAGTCTTTGTACTTCACCCTCAGCATGTAAAGCTTTGTGTATTTCTATTACTTTCTTATTATTTCTCTGAGAAAGTACAACTCAACAACAGTACTGACACAGACATCACTGTATCTTCCCAAGTACATGAAAAATTAATGATGTTCTCTAGGTAGTAAAGTTACTTTTAGTGTGGTTTTACCCATATGTCTTGGATATAGTTTATTTTTATTCATAGGGCTTCAAGTTTGGACTTTTTAAACAAAGCAAATTAGCTCTGAACCCCAGCTCTGTCACACACATGGCACATGACTTACAAATTGTATAATACTCAGTTTACACACTCATGAGATGAGGATGTGAGTATTTAACTCACTAGAAAATTATAATTATACTGAATATTAAAAATAGTCTAACATGAAAAAGTTAATTAGTAATTAGGATTTTACTTCTGACAAAAAAGGAAACAAGTCTGAGGTTATTTGTCATTTTCATTTCATCATCCTGTTATTCATCGATTGCCTCGAGCAGGCCCCAGTAACGTCTCTTTCATCCTAGCTCTGACATTATATTCAAGGCTCTTTAGGAGAATGAGACCCATCATTGTTACTGTATTTGGCATATTTGGTACGCCACGGGGAGTTTGCCAGACTTTGCCCTGTGGGCAGGCTACAATCGATAGCCTGCAAGTTTGTCCAAAGTAGGAATGAGACAATAAGATGTCATGCAAAAAAAGTTCTGATAAGATGTCGCGCGGCCGCAAATGCGGTTCCGGGATCTGGATTTTGTAGTCTCTGAGTCTTGGCCGCTGATGGGATTACACGGCGCCAGGGGGCCAGGTGGTGGGTGTGTCAAGCAGTTAATCATAAATTCGATCAAAATACTTAATACATAATTTATTTATTTATTTAGCAAATACATTTTTCTAGTGATTGCATATAATCCTGTAGCTTTTCTTTCAAAAAAAGAGTCTATCTATTTTTCTCATAAGTTAAAATTTGTTTATAGTCTCAACCAAAGCATCCATATTTGAATTTTGTTAGTTATGCAATGCATTGTGCTAATGTGATTTAATTTAATTTTATTAATTAATTAAAGAAGAATGAATAAAGAAAAGTTTATACATGAGAGGAAGCAAGAAGGAATCTTTATGTGAGGACAAGAGAAAAATTATAAAGAAAGTAAGAGAGAAATTTTAAAAACGGAAGGAAGGAAGACAGAAGAAAAGTAGGGAGGAAGGAAGAAAGGAAGGAAGGAAGGAAGGGAGGGAGGGAGGGAGGGAGGAAGGAAGGAAGGAAGGAAGGAAGGAAGGAAGGAAGGAAGGAAGGAAGGAAGGAAGGAAGGACTTTAGAGATAATACGGCAGTTAGGGCAATTATCTTGTACTTAGCTGACCCAAGTTAGATTCCTGGCACCATATATGTTACCCTAAGTCCCAGAAAAGGTAAACACTGAAGTAAGAGGCAGGTGGGGCTCAAAAAAGTGTTTAAAAAAGAAGAAATGATTAAAGAGATGAAGAAAATAAAAGATATTTCTACTCTAATATACTATGTGCATGAATTTAGAGGTTTTTTTTTTAAGTTTTTTGCAATATCTATAAGTTTTATTTGTTAAATCTCCAGAAACATTTGGTTATATAAAGGAAATCCTAGAGTATCACCTATTAAATATTTTTATTATTTAGAGAAATATGAATCTTTTGAAATAAGTGAATATGCCATAAGAAAAAATAATTTTTGTTTAAGAATTTTTACCTTTTTCACTTACTCCTTGTTTTGTGATCAAGGATCATTCTTGGCATGGCTCAGGGAAACATACGTGGTTTAAGAAGATCATGGTTTAAGAAGATAACTCCCAGAATGACCAGCAACTGGGAGTTCTTTGGCACTATTACAGCAACATGGGAATATGCCGTCATCGACAACATTGACGAGGAATACAATTGACTGATTCAGCACCTCCATGAATGTGCAAGGAACACTAAGTGAGAGATAGACACAAAAAACACCTGTCTTCGCAAACTTTTGAGCTTATTGGCCAACGTGGCTTCGTGCAAGCCTCAGGCAACTGCAAGCAAAGGTCCTAGCTCGCAATGCAGTGTGGAGAAGCAATAAAGGAAGAACTCAAAGAGAGAAGAGCATCAGTGCTGGCAGATGCAGCAGAAGCCAGGAAAAGCATTCATAATGTCTTCCTGTCCTTTGCCAACTACAGGACCAAGATGACTGCCCTCTGGCGTCCTGATGGATCTATCACATCTTCCAGAAGGGCAATGGAGAAGATTATCCATGACTTCTACTTGTATCACTTTGGTAGCCATATCCACCTGCCCACATGCCAAATTCCACAGGATAAATAGGTGATTCCCAACATTCTCCCTTCTGAAATCCAACACGTCATTTTGTCTGTAAAGAAGCAAACCGCACTCACCCCAAACACCTGAAGAACCTGCTGTCAGTACTCATCAATACACTGACTTGGCTCTTCACATACTATCTGTCTAAATGCAATGTTCCATCCCAATGGAAAACCAGTAGAACTGCACTACTGAACAAGAAAAAAGACATCCACGACATTGGCAACTATCACCCGATCTGCCTATTGTCTGCCATCTACAAGCTGTTCACTTGAGTCATCCTGAATAGGATTGGAAGAATAGTAGATGAAGGAAAACCATGCGAGAAAACCAGTTTCTACAAAGGATTCAGCACGCTTGACCATAGCACTGTAGCACTGTCCTCCCGCTGTTCATTGATTTGCTCGAGTGGGCCCAGTAATTGTCTCCATTGAGACTTTGTTGTTACTGTGTTTGGCATCTTGAATACACAACGGGTAGCTTGCCAAGCTCTGCCGTACAGGCGAGATACTCTTGGTAGCTTGCCAGGCTCTCCAAGAGGGGTGGAGGAATCAAACTTGGGTTGGCCATGTTGGCTGCGTGCAAGGCAAATGCCCTACCACTGTGCTATCACTCCAGCCCACGATTGACCATATCCACACAATAACCAAGCTCATTGAGGTTTCTCGGGAGTTCAAGATGCCGCTCTGTCTAACGTTCATTGATTTAAAAAGGCCTTTGATTCTGTTGAGATGGAAGCAGTAATCGAAGCCCTAGACAAACAGGGCGTTCACACTCAGTACATCAGGATCCTCTGTGAGCTCTATTAAGGATTCACTACCAGGATCTCCACATTCTACAAGGAAGTGATCATCCATGTCAAGAGACGGGTTCGGCTGGGTGATACGATTTTACCGAAACTCTTCAGGCCACCCTCAAGAACATCATGCAATGACTGGAATGGGAAGAAATGGGAGTGAAGATAGACGTTCGGCAACTACACCAACTTGCTTTGCTGATGACATCATTCTAATAACACCAAATATTAGTCAAGCGGCACAAATGCTGGCTGACTTGGACTGTGAGTGTGAAAATGTCAGACTACAGCTGAATCTCACGAAGACAGTGTTTATGAGAAACGATCTCACTCCTGACGCTCCATTCACTCTCAACAGAATGAACATATCCGAGTGCAACAGCTATGTGTACCTAGGTCAAGAAGTCAACATGATGAATGACCTGGAATAATATTAAGCTATGATAAAAGAATAAAGTCCTGCCATATGTAACAACATGCATGAAACTTAAAATAATTAAACTAAGTTTATGAAGTTAATGAAAAAGAGGTAGCTATTATATGATGCCATTCCTATTATTTGTATATGTATCTGTATAGATATTGTCACATTGTTGGTTGACAGATTCTGGGGTTCTAACAAAATAACAAGAAACTGCATAATTACTATGTGATGACCCTCATTGTGATAAAAAGTTTGTGAAAATAAGTTGAAGGCCTGATTCATGATATTGTGAATATTAAATTCCACAGAATGTTTTAAAGATGCTAATTTTGTATTATATTTTATCTAAAAAACATCTTAAAGCAAAACGTAAAAAGGTCATCTCATGTAATTTAACTTTTGAAGATAGAAAGAGGAAGAGGAAGGAAAGAGATACCCTAAATATATGATTTTAAAAACTTAATAAGAAATGAAAATAATTTAAGACATGAATATTAGTGTAATACTTAATCTAGAATTAGCCTAGAGTTCAACTGCATAATAAAAACATATTAGCCCATGATTAACTGAGATTATTATGGGAAAACAGCATCTCTGAAAATATAGGAAAACTCATACCACCCTGAATGCGCCCGATCTCGTCTGATCTCAGAAGCTATGCAGGGTCGGGCCTGGTTAGTACATAAATAACTAATCAAAATAAATTATATAAAATAAAGAAATTTAATAAATCATGAAAAATGAGAAATAATTCCATGAACAGCTTAAAATTTGAGCACGCTGTCTCCACCATTGTAGTAAGACAAAAAAACTTAAATAAATATATAAAAGAACAATATTTTATTTACTTTTGGCAACCCAGTGATATGTTAGAAAGTTCTAAGAGAGCAAAGACTAGGCTAAATATAAAATTTATATATGTAATTATAAGCTTCAGTTTATAAGAATAGCTAGATTTAATTATTTTTTTTGTTTTCAGATTTCATATACTTTTACATTAAGTGTCAGAGAAAAAACTTTCTTTAAAATGTATTGTAATCTTTCTATGTCTATCCCTGTTTTTCTGACTCATTTAGCTTAACATGATAATTTCCATGTAGCACCATTTGTATGTAAATTTTAAAGGGTGTTGGGAGGATCCTCCCAGGATGGGAGAAGCATGCTGAAAGTAGACTATAGACCAAATATGATTTCCACTCAATGCCTCTTCTGCAAATCACAGCACCCAAAAGGAGAGAGAGAACATGAGGGAATGCCCTGCCACAGAGGCAGGGTGGGATTGGGGGATGGGGGGTGGGAGGGATACTGGGACCCGTGGGGGTGGAAAATGGGCACTGATGGAGGGACGGGTACTTTATCATTGTATAACTGAAACCCAAGCACAAAAATTTGTAAGTCTGCAACTGTACCTCATGGAGTTTCACTAATAAAAATATTTTTTAAAAATCCTATTCAGCAATAAAAAAAATGTATCCTAACTTCTCTGTGGTAAATAATGTTCAATCTAATATTTGTTAGTTTTGTCAGTAACATTTAATCTGTGTTATCGCAAATAGAACAAAAATTAAAATATAATACTTTATAAATATTTTCTGTTAGAACTAGTATAGTTCTATAATCACATTATGTGGTATGATTTTTAATTTATACTTTTGAAATAATTATTTAAAAATACTAATTACTGAATATTCTTATATAAATGAAATTTTCTTTAATAGAAAATGTCAATGGGGGCCCTAAGAGATAATACAGTAAGTAAGATACTTACATTTGGCCAAAACAGCACCTAGTATGGTTCTCCACCACCAGGAACAATTCCTAAGTACTAAGCCAGGAATAAGCCCTGACTATTACCTGGTGTGATCTAAACTAACAAAAAACATTGTAGTGACACTATAATATATATATATTTTATATATATAACACCTTTGATAGTAACAGTATTTGTGAAGCTACTGAAACTCTTCATTGTTTCTTCCTCCTCCACCTATATTCTTCTTTCTTTCTATGGTTCTCCAATTTCTCCTCCTTCCTTCTTTTACCCTTCTCTTCTTTTACAAGGAAGTCATTAGTACAATTGATCTAGTATAGGACAAATAGTATAATTTCTAGAACTACCGATACAATAAGTTCAAATCCTGTCTTCCTTCCTTCCTTCCTTCCTTCCTTCCTTCCTTCTTTCTTTCATTCTTTCTTTCTTTCTTTTTTCTTTCTTATCTAGGGGGTACAAAAAATGTAAAACAGTGATTTGAACCAATGCTAGTAAATGGTTGATCAACAGAGAATAAATCTGAAAAGTCAAAACACAGCACTTTCTAAGATTGACAAATGAGAAGGATGTATTTCAAGTGTGAGCTGAAGTGGTTTAAATGTTCAAGAACCAAGTTCAATGGTACATTCAAGTCATACATTTAGATATGTGTAATTTAGTTTGACATCTTTCAAGTATATATGCTATGAAACTGTACTTCAGTGAGGCTGGTTGCAAAACATGTAATATTGCTATAATCCATCAGAGAATGAAAAAGAGAAATTTTACAGGGCAATTTGCAAGCAGCAGTGAAACATGATGTGTGTAGCCTTGAGGATAATCTGCACTGGTCTACCTTCTGCTTCCCTGGAAAGAATAAATTTACACCATTTGACAAGGGTGATTAGAGGCCATCCTAAAAGCCTCTATCCCTGTGACAGAGCCTGGCAAGCTGCCAAGAGTATTCTGCCCACAAGGCAGAACCTGGAAAGCTGTACATGGTGTATTTGATATACCAAAAACAGTAAGTAAAATGAGTCTTATTCCCCTGACCCTGAAAGAGTCACAAATACGGCAGTGTTACGAAGGATGAGGAAGGAGAGGCGGATAAATTCTCAAGGCCGAACTAGGCTGCCAAAACAAACAAGGAAAAAAATGACTGTCTGTACTTTCAATGCATGTACGCTGGAATTGGATGCATCCATTGAGGACCTGATGGTGCAAGCGCAAAAGATCAAGTACGACATCATTGGTCAGACTGAGACAAGAAGGCATCAACCACAGGACATCATTTTTGATACTAAAGAAGAACTGTTCCTCAGAACATGTGACAAAAGAGGCATCGGTGGTCTCAGTGTTCTTGTCAACACAAACGTGGCCATGAGTATTGATTCATCGGAATGCCTAACAACCTGAATCAGACGATTACACTTGAATAGATGTGGCTCACTGCCTACAGTTTCGATCTTCGTTATCTACACACCAACATCCAATTACAATGAAGGAGAAATTGAGAAGTTCTACATGGAGCTGGAGAAGTTCTATAAAGAAGACCACACCTTCTGCAAGATAACTGTAGGTGATTTAATGCCAAGATAGGACCGAGAAGATCAGCAGAAGAACTCCACATCGGGACCCGTGGCCTACAATGGAACAAACAGGGTGAGAGACTGTCTGAGTTCATAATGTCGATCAAGACCATCCACAGTAACTCAAAGTTCCAGAAGGCTGAATCTTAACTTTGGACATAGGAGTCTCCCAGTGGACAATTCCACGATGAAATTGATCACATACATTCAATCGATGGTTTTGCCTGACCAATGTTACTGTTGTCTCAAAATTCCAAACGGGACCGTACCACTGTCTCCTTCATGCAAAATTCTACTTCATGGAGTGGGGAGAAAGGACTGCAAAGAACTGCCCACAGTTTAAGAAGAGAACTCCTAGAACACCACTAACTGGGAGCTCTTTGGCAATATTGCGGCAAAAATGTGAAGACACCATCATTGACAACATTGACAAGGAATATGATCGACTGGTTCAGCACCTCCATGATTGTAAGAGGAATGTTGAGAGAGGGATTGCCACAAAAAGATGTCTGTCTTAGAAAACTCCCGAGCTCATTCACCAATGTGGCTGGGCACGAGCATCAGGCAACCACAAGCAAAAGTCTGAGCTCTTGAATCAGTGTAGAGAAATGATAATGGAAGACCTCAAAGAGAGAAGAGAGGCTGCCAAAACCGGCAGAAGTCAGGAAAAATATACATAATGCCTGCCTGTTCTTCGCCAACTACAAGACCAAGATGACTGCCCTCCAGCGTCCTGATGGATCGATCTATCACATCTTCCATAACGGCAACGGAGAAGATTATCCACGACTTCTATTCGGATCTCTTTAATAGCCACGTCCACCTGCCCACATACCAAATTCTGCAGGATGGATATGTCGTTCCCAACGTTCTCCCTTCTGAAATCCGACATGCCATTTTGTCGGTAAAGAAACTAACAGCACTCGACCCAGACAAGGTCAGACCCGAACACCTGAAGAAACTGCCATCAGTACATCAATACACTGGCTCGACTCTTCACATGCTACCTCTCTGAATGCAAAGTTCCATCTTAATAAAATACCAGCAGGATTGTACTACTATACAAGAAGGGAGACATCCACAATATAGGCAACTATGGCCCAATCTGCCTGTGGTATGTCGTCTATAAGCTGTTCAGTCGAGTCATCCTGAATAGCATTGGCAGAACACTAGATGAAGGACAACCATGCGAGCAAGCCGGGTTCCGAGGTTTCAGTGCAATAGACCATATTGACGCAGTAACCAAGCTCATTGAGATTTCTTGGGAGTTCAAGATGCCGCTCTAACGTTCATTGATTTAAAGGTGTTTGATTCTTTTGAGACTGAAGTGGTCATCGAAGTCCTAGCCAAAGAAGGTGTTCAAACTCAATACATCAGGATCCTCTGCGAGCTGTATTATGGATTCATTAGCAGGACCTCACCATTCATTCTACAAGGAAGTGATCATCCATGTCAAGAGAGTGTTTTGGCAGGGTGATACCATTTCGCCAAAACTCTACAGTGCCACCCTTGAGAACATCATGCAATGACTGGAGTGGGAAGGAATGGGAGTGAAGGTAGACAGTCGAGAACTACACCAACTCCACATTGCTGATGACATTGTTTTAATAACACCAAACATTAGCCATGTGGCACAAAAGCTGGCCAACTTCGACCTTGAATGTGGAAAGTTTGGACTACACCTTAATCTCACGAAGACAATGTTTATGAGAAACAGACTCCTTCCTGACATTCCATAAACTTTCAATGGAACGTACATCTCTAAATTCAACAATTATGTGTACCTAGGTCGCGAATCAACATGATGAATGACCTGGCACCTGAGTTGCGCAGGAGGAAGAGAGTGGCTTAGAATGCCTTCAAGAGCATCCAAGAAATTGCTAACAGGACAAAAAACCTCCAGATCCGGGCACATCTCTTCGATTCCTCTGTTTTTCCTGCATTAACATATGCCTCAGAGACCTGGGCCCTATAAAAATAGGCTTAGAATGCTATTCACGTCTCCCAAAGAATAATCAAAAGAGCTATGTTTGGAGTATCAGACTTCACTCAACTGATAGAAAGAATCCGGAGTTCTGACCTCCAATCACGATCGAGTATCAGGGACACTGTCTCGTTTGCCAAGGCTTCAAAAATCAGATGGACTGGACATATAATGTGATTTGGAAATGACTGCTGAACTAGAGCCATTACGGACTGGATTCCAGGGGATGTCAAAAGATTATGTGGTCCCCCACCTACAAGATGGTCAGACTTTTTGTCAAGACACTGAATGATCAGTTTGAGATTCTTCATGTTGCTGGAGTAAGGAGAAGCCATTGGACTACACTAGCACGCAACAGGGATGAATAGTGATGTTACTGGCTCCAGCTGGAGTAAATGGATGCGTAAAAAGCTGTTAAAAATGTCAAATGTAAAAATAGGGGAAAGACCTAATATTTAGCAGTAATATCATATTTGCTCCTGCGAATCATTCAAGTAAATGGAAAGCACTTTAAGAGGATTCCAGAAAAATATTTGTAAAGGAGAAGTTAAGAAACTGACCTTTTCTAAATTAATAAATTATATGAGATTTTTCATTCCTTTTTAGAACACTGTTTTTTAAAAGATGAATCAATTTTCTCACAAAGCCACAAACTATATAACCAAAGTGGGGGTTTTTTCTCATTTAAAATAGACATGCTCTTTCAAAAAATTTTTTTGATTTGTTTCTATAATTATCAGTTTTAGAAATGAAACTGTAGTGGTTGACTCCCACTCATGAAAGATGAGGAAATGAACATATTTACAATTCCTTTTTCCTAATCCACCCCCTCACCTGCTGCTTTTATGGGCATCAAATGACATTTTTATCACAGAAACAGTTTTAAAAGTATTTCTGCAATATTATTATTATTTTAAGAATTCCAATATGTATACTGTGTGCTATTTTGATAATAATTATATTAACTCAATTTCTTTTATAAATAACACAATTTTTCTCCTATTTTGAACACATATTTTTATGTTTTCTCTGATGAATTTTTTAAATCATAGCTTAAAATACTTGTTTAATTATTTTCCATTTGTGTTTTATCTGTCTGTAAAATAATTCCGTGGAAATAAATTTACTTAATCTATTCATATCTGAAATGTCATTGTGTTGAATTTGCATACATGAAGCAGTTTAACTATGCATGAAAAGTAAGTACCACATAGGTATTTTTTTAAAGCCAAATATTATGTTCACTTTTATTCTAGAATATGGATATGATTATTGTATAGAAATATCAGAATATCTTAATTTTACCCTGTGATAATTTTATCCAGTGTAGATATTTTTATGGACTGGAGTGATAGCACAGCGGGTAGGGCATTAGCCTTACACACAGCGCAACATGGCCAACCCGAGTTCAATTCTTCTGCCCCTCTCAGAGAGCCCAGCAAGCTACCAAGAGTATCTCGCCTGCACAGCAAAGCCTTGCAAGCTACCCGTGATGTATTCGATATGCCAAACACAGTAACAAGTCTCACAATGTTACTGGGCCTGCTTGAGCAAATTGGTGAACAACGGGAAGACAGTGACATTATAGTGACAGATATTTTTATATTTTTATTATGTTTAAAATTAAATACTCAAAATTATGAGATCATTATGGTTTTTTTTGGCTCTCTTATTCTGGGGAATTATTAAAAGATATTTATTTATGTATTTCTTAAACACAGGAATAATTTCCCCGTGATTGTTTTTGGGACAAGAATACACATGCTGTGTGTCAGCTGTCCTCACTACCACATTCCACCTTTCTGATCACTATCAGTGAAAACTCTTTTTTTATTCACTTCAAGTTACCTGGTAACAATGGTAATATCATAGTTTAATTATCTGATAGAAAGCATTATGCTTCAGTGTTTGTTCATTGCCCTGAAAACTTACTTTATAGCCTATGATAATGATATAAAATAGACAAATTATCTGCAAAGAACATTACCTCTAAAAAAGAGAAATATCAGAAAACATAAAAATCACATGTCTGCAAAAAAACAGATAAATATCTCTGAGACATTTATAAAGAATCCCTGTCCTGACAATGGAGAAGTTACTTTGGTCCATGACTTCTTTGTTTGTGAACAAATATCTTACATAAATTTCTTTAAATTCCCTTTGTCCTGATTTTTGGTTTATAACTTTTGGTTTACTCTTTTCATTTCCAGGATGATCACTGTGAAGTGTGTACTTCTTTAAAGACATGTTGCTTCCTCTTTGAGATAATTATTATTCTAAGTGTCTATCATTTGTAATATTGAAGCTAGGACTATGCATAGTATCTTAGTTTTATTTATCATTTTAGTTTATTTAGTATTAGTAAAGAGTTTGCTATTTTGACAAAGTAAAGCTTATCTTATATTATTATTTTCTGTTAAAAATCATCTTTGTGATTTCTGCCAAATGAAGACCTCAAACTCACAGAAACATTGTACCAGAATAAAGATTAGATTTTGCTATAAGATGAAAAATAGATACAATGTTTAGATTGTATCCTGGAGATTAATTGCAAGATTTGCCTTTGATGAATGGGTAATGAGAATTTTTCCAATCTATAGGATATAATGGGGCCATAATTAACCAAAGTTAATTGATTCTTTGTCAATTATTATCAAAACCAAAATTTAAATATTTAGAGTTATAGAATTAAAATATAATCTTAATTCAAAGGTTCATCAGTATTTCATGTACAAATTAGAGCATGACACTTTGAAGAGGGACTTCTGGTTGAACTAAGATAAAACTGAGAATTTTTAATTCCAGTAACTGTAAGATTCTGCTACAAAAATACTTTCCTTCCCTCTTTCCTTCATCCTTCCTTCCTTCCTTCCTTCCTTCCTTCCATTTTCTTTCTTGAAATCTTGCAAATTTAATAGAGGGATTGCAAAAGTAGCATCTGAGATCCCACCTTAACCACACTTTTGACATCTGGATTTGCAACCTGTATAAAATAATAGCATTTTCGATGACTCCAACACAAAGTCTGTCCCAGTAGTAAGTAACATATATAAAACATAAAATGATATTTTGTTAATTTTGTTTAATAAAAAATGAAATGAAAAACTGTGTGTTCTTATTCAAAAGCAATTTAGGGCTAGAAAGAATAGTTAGTTACAATGTAAGATGTTTGCCTTGCATATGTCCCATCTGGGTTCAATCCTGGGTACAGTATATATCCCTATGACCCACCAGGAGTGACTCTAAAGATGGTGGAAGAAATAAACAGTGAATACTTTCTTAATATTCTAACAGAACTAAGAAAAATTGTTAAAATAAGGATAAAATATAATATTAAATCAAGAATTGTGATAATTATATGAGTGAACTTAATCTGGAGTCTGGTCCTCCATTTTATTTGTTTAATAGACTAAACTTGAAAATGATTAATATTTAATGATGTTACAATTTTAGTAATTACTTAGCAAATGCAGTATATTTAACAACTCATGGAGATAGACAGAAAAATTTATCAAAGGTATTTTTTATATCATTTATCAAGCTAACACACAAATCACTTGCTACTGTAGAACATTGATAATTTAAATGGGAGGGGGGATAAAAATGTGTTTGGAAAACTTTCTGTTAGTGTCCTACCTTGGCCATGAATGAGAATAGAGGATAGCCTGAATTTTCTGATTAAAAGAGGAAGAGAATATGATCAGAGTAGAAGAGGCCAATGGTAGCAATCAACTATTCAATACCAAGATTCTATGTGTACATGTACAAGTGTGTGTGCGTGTGTCCAAAATGGAAACTGTTATGTTTTTACCCGAAAAATCCTGATTACTAGCACTATTATAAGAGGGTTTCTAAGAAGAAAACTGATAGATATGTCTTTCTGTAATAGGAAACACTCCTGCTTGGTGGCCAAAACCATAAATTTATCACGACATAAGAGAACAGTACCTTCTCATTCTCTTAAGATCTAACATAATGACTTACATTTCAAGTCAAGAATCCCTTGATTCAAGGAGAGGTGGATTTTTCTTGAGTAAAAATTCAGTAGTTCTACTAATACTCATCATCCTCTAAGCCTTCTTCTAGGAGTACACAATCAATTACTTTTTGTTTTGTTTCGTTTTGTTTTGTTTTGTTTGGGGGCTATACCTGGCAATTCTCAGGGGTTACTCCTGGCTCTGCACTCAGGAATTACACCTTGTCATGCTCAGGGGACCTGGTGATCAAAACCAGATCTGCTGCATTCAAGGCAAACACTATGCCCTCTGTACTAAAATTCTGGCCTATGACCTTTTAATTTTCCTTGGAAGAAAGGGAAATATTTGTCATTTAGCTATTAGCAGATCACTTAATCACTTAACTTCCTGTTAGTCGTGGATTTGCTCGAGCAGGCGGCAGTAATGTCTCCATTTCTCCCTGTTGCATGCTAGTGTAGCCCAATGGCATCTGTTCGCTTTGGAACATGAAGGGCCTCAAACCGATCGTTCATGATCTTGACGAAGAAGTCTGACCATCTGGTAGGTGGGCTGCCACGTGGTCTTTTGACATCCCGTGGAATCCAGTCGGTAACAGCTCTAGTTCAGCGGTCGTCTTTAAATCTCATTATGTGACCATCACATCTGATTTTCGACACCTTGGCAAATGAGATAGCGTCCCTGATTCTTCATCACCGACAGATGTCAGAACTCCGGATTCTTTCTCTCATTTGAGTGAAACGTGATATTCCAAGCATAGCTCTTTCTATTCTTCTTTGGGAGACCTGAATAGCATTCTCATCTTGTTTGCGTGTGGCCCAGGTCTCTGAGGCATATGTTAATGCAGGAAGAACAGTGGAATCAAAGAGATGTGCCCGGAACCGGAGGTTCTTCGTCCTCTTAGCTATTTCTTCGACTTTCTTGAAGGCGTTCCAAGCCGCTCTCTTCCTCCTGCGCAGCTCGGGTGCCAGGTCATTTGTCATGTTGACCTCTCGACCTAGGTACACATAGCTGTTGCATTTGGAGATGGTCGTTCCGTTGAGAGCGAATGGGGCGTCAGGAACGAGGCTGTTTCTCATAAACATTGTCTTCATAAGATTCAGCTGTAGTCGTACCTTTCCACACTCACGGTCAAAGTCAGCCAGCATTTGTGCCGCTTGGCTGATGTTTGGTGTTATTAAAACAATGTCATCAGCAAAGTGGAGGTGGTGTAGTTGCCGACCATCTACCTTCACTCCCATTCCTTCCCATTCCAGTTGTCGCATGATATTCTCAAGGGTGGCACTGAAGAGTTTCGGTGAAATGGTATCACCCTGCCGCACCCCTCTCTTGACATCAACGATCACTTCTTTGTAGAATGGTGAGTCCCTGGTAGTGAATCCGCAATACAGCTCACGGAGTATCCTGATGTATTGGGCTTGAATGCCCTGATTGGCTAGCGCTTCAATGACCGCTTCCATCTCAACAGAATCAAAGGCCTTCTTTAAATCAATGAACGTTAAACAGAGTGGCATCTTGAACTCCCGAGAAACCTCAATGAGCTTGGTTATTGTGTGGATATGGTCGATGGTGCTGAATCCTTTGCGGAACCCGGCTTGCTCGCATGGTTGTCCTTCATCTAGTGTTCTGCCAATCCTATTTTGGATGACTCGAGTGAACAACTTGTAGATGACAGACAATAGGCAGATCGGGCGATAGTTGCCAATGTCATGGATGTCTCCCTTCTTGAACAGTAGTACGGTCCTGCTGGTTTTCCACTGGGAGGGAACCTTGCATTCAGACAGGTAGTGAGTGAAGAGCCGAGTCAGTGTATTGATGATTACTGATGGCAGGTTCTTCAGGTGTTCAGGTCTGACCTTGTCTGGGCCGGGTGCTGTTTGTTTCTTTACTGACGAAATGGCGTGTCGGATTTCGGAAGGGAGAACATTGCGAATGACATATCCATCCTGTGGAATTTGGTATGTCGGCAAGTGGACATGGCTATCGAAGAGATTTGAGTAGAAGTCATGGATAATCTTCTCCATTGCCGTTCTGGAGGATGTGATGGATCCATCAGGACGTCGGAGGGCAGTCATCTTGGTCTTGTAGTTGGCGAAGGATAGGCGGACGTTACAAATACTTTTCCCGGCTTCTGCCGCATCTACCAGTACTTCTGCTCTTCTCTCTTTGAGGTCTTCCATGATCGCATCTCTGCACTCCTTTGCGAGCTCGGACATTAGTTTGCAGTTGCCTGAGGCATGCGCCAAACCACGCTGGCGAATTAGCTCAAGAGTTTTCAAAGATAGGTGATTTTTTGTGGCTATCTCTCTCTTGGCGTTCCTCGCACATCCATGGAGGTGCTGAACCAGTCGATCGTATTCCTCGTCAATGTTGTCAACAATGGCATCCTCCCATGTTGCCGCAATAGTACCAAAGAGTTCCCAGTTGGTGGTCATTCTGCGAGTTCTCTTTTAGTACTTTGCAGCCCTTTCTCCCCACTCTGTGAAGTAGAATTTTGCACGAAGGAGACGGTGGTCCGATCCCGTTCGAAATTTTGGGACAACAGCGACATCAGTCAGGCAAAACCGTCAATTGAATATGCTGTGGTCTATTTCTTTGTGGAATCGTCCACCGGGAGACTCCCATGTCCATCGTTTAGATTCTGCCTTCTGGAACTGTGAGTTACCATGAATGGTCTTGGTCAACATGATGAACTCAGACAGTCTCTCACCCTGTTCATTCCATTCTAGGCCATGAGTCCCGATGTGAAATTCTTCAGCTGATCTTCTCGGTCCTATCTTGGCATTAAAATCACCCACAATGATCTTGTAGAAGGTGTGGTCTTCTTTATAGAACTTCTCTAGCTCCATGTAGAACTTCTCGATTTCTCTTTCATCATAATGAGATGTTGGTGCGTAGACAGCCAAGATAGAAACTGCAGGCAGTGAACCACATCTATTCAAATGTAAACGTCCGATTCGGGTTGTTAGGCATTCGAATGAATCAATGCTCTTGGCCAAGTTTGTGTTGACAAGGACACCGACGCCTCCAACACCTCTTTTATCGCATGTTCCGAGGAATAATTCTTCTCCAGTGTTGAAAACGGCATGGTGAGATTCGTGCCTTCTTGTCTCGGTCAGACCAATGATGTCGTACTTGATCATTCGCGCTTGTACCATCAGGTCCTCGATGGATGCATCTAATGCTAGCGTACGTGCATTGAAAGTACAGACGATCATTTTTGTCTTCCTTCGTTGTGGCAGCCTAGGTCGGCCTTGAGATTTTGTCGGCCTCTCCTTTCTCATCCTTCTCAGTGCTGCCATGTTGGTGAAGCCTTCAGGGTCAGGTGAATGAGACCAGTTGTGTATTCGATTCGATTAGCAGATATTGGATCTAATTTACTAACCCCTGGTCACCAAGTTCTATGCACAGCCATCCACAATTAATATAAAGTGCATTGTGGAGTTTCACCCAAGTTAAGTAAGCTTAAAATGTGCTTAGATGCTCTGTATGTTTCTATTGTTTATTTCCTCACTTAATGATTGTGCATTGGAACATCCATGCTTAGAAGACCAAAGAGTACTCCCCTTAAATTGCATAATTTTTACACCAGGGTCTTATTCGCTGTGATGATCTATTTCCCTCAGGAACAATGCAGACTTCTGATATATTTTCATCCAATCTGCTCAAAATCCCAGGAACCACATTAAAAGTTATCACTTAGATCTAAACAAAGTTCTTAAACTTTTTTTGCTTACTTTCCTTATGGGGTTTAATTAACTTAATAGGTGCTATCATAGGGTAATCTAAAAGAAATTGGCTATAATAAGAAGGCAGTAGACTTATTCTAATTTTCCTCTCAAGTTATAGCAGGCAAAGCTTATATATATATACATGCATACATATGCAGATATATGTGTTACACCAATGTCTTAAATTGTTCACTCACTATCTTCTTTTTAGGATCTAGTTCTGCTTATTAAAGCAAGATAGGTACAAAACAATACCTGAGAATTTGACAGTTGGTGATGGCTTGATTTGTAGTAACAACCGCCTCTTCACTTGACTCTGAAAAAACTAGTAATGTGGTCATATTAATATAGGAAAAGGTCAAGAAACTTAGTTACTAGAAAGATAACCATTTCCGAGTACTGGTAAATGGCATGGGGCCAATACATAGATTAACCATTTCTATTATAATTAATGTTAGCAATGTATTTATCAGTTATATTAGGAATCAAAAGAAGCCTGTAACTTATAAATCTTTCTACTCATTCTATTGCAAAATGTATTCAATCAACTCTAGTTCAATTTGTTGGTGTTTTATCTTTGTGCATTTGTTTAATTAACTTGGGGAGTGAACACTCAAAAGTGTTCACTCTGTGTTTCAGACTTCATCAATAAATTACCCCGTTTCCTCCTCCCAGCAAAGTTTACAGTGCTCTTATGAGCATTCTTAATCCCCTGAGTTTATCTTTAACCTTTTCTTTGTGTTTTACACCTCATTGTCACAGTTCCCCAAGTCAATCCTGGTTACTTATAAGCCAAAACTTTCTGGTAATTCTGGATTTTGTATTTGTAGTGAATCACTTGCTTTTCTTTTTCCCCTATAGCCTTTTCATATTTTACTATAGAGCTATGTTCTTTGCTTAAACACAGAAAAACCTTAATGCTATACTTCTAATATTTGGGAGTTGATTTACTCTGAAATTTCTACTCCTGGGCATAATTACTTGGTCACAATTATGTGACTGAGGCTACAGTTGCTATATTTCCTAACACCCCAAAAGGGAAATCCCACCATGGGACTGGGATGGACCCGGCGAGATAGGCAAAGCTACCTCAGCATCAAAACAGGACATTCTAGAAATCATAAGTTCATAATCTTGATTCAAGCTGTTATGACTTAAGAGAAAGACCTCCATCAGGAAGAATAAACTGAATTGACCTGAGAACTTAGTCTGGGATTTACGGTAAAAGCCTAGCTTGCTCTCAGATACCAGAGAACTAAACTTTGGCAACTTTATCTCTTACTGTGTTTATCCAAATGACTATAAGTATTGGTAAGAAGTAGAATTAATTGTTTGACTAATTTTTTGACTTAATTGTTTTATATATATGACTAGAAGGAAAGACAAAAGCAATATAGATAGGTATCCCTGGGAGACAGAGTGGCTCCTTGAGATTTCATCCCCCTACCCTCCCACCCTCACCCCCACCCTGAGAATTGCTTCTACTGGAATGTTTTCCTCTGTAAATCACAGGAACATTCAGTCCTACACCTCTGACCCCTTGAGATGTTCTATAATAGCAGCTCTGCATTTAAAAGGCCATTTTCACCATCATGCTGTGGTCCCCATCTCTCTGTCTCTCTGCTGGGAGGCCTGGGAAGGATGGGAGGCAGTTTTTGGCCACTTAATGCACACGTGTTGCAGTAGCGTGCACACACTTGTAGTGAACTCACAATGGAGTGTTAAAGATAGCATTTGTAGTAGTCGATGGTTTTAAGTGTGCAGTTAGGAATTGGTTCTCAGTATTTTCTACATCAAAACCCGTTGCCAACTGTCACTGAATTTCCCATATATTATCCTTGACTCCAGTTCACATTTCCCAATGGAGAAAATCGTGCCCTTATGTCTATTACACTTATTTCTTAGACATTATATTTTCTCATAAAATGAGAAATCATATTTGTAATATTAATCTGGTTAAATTTTTTTCTGCATTTTTGGTCATTTATTCAGGATACATAGTAAACTTTTTGTTTATTTAGTATCAGGAATACATCTTACAGTATTTAGGTGCTAAGGTGCTAAATTGCTGTCTCTCTGCTCAGGGATCACTCTTGATAGTGCTTTAGAACTATATGTGGTGTTGAAGATTGAACCCAGATGGGCAAGGCAAAATAGCTCACCATTGTACAGGTCACTGAAGAGACATTTTAAAAATTCTCCCTTATAAATGTCATCATTATTTACTTGTTTTAATTTAATTTAATTTAATCGATATTGAAGAATTTATAAAATTATTAATTTTATAAAGAAAAATAGCAATTCTCAATTATCTAATAATTCAGACCATATATCAATAATGTTTTGTATAAATTTTAATAATGTGTTATATAGAAAATAAATATATTTATAAATATATTTGTAAATTAAATATATTTTGATTTTTGAGAAAATAAAAATTATGATTTTATAATAGAATGTAGAATTACTTTTTTGTAAATGGATTCTACAATGTTTGTACTAAAATTCTGTTATTTTTCCAAGTGTGAAATTTGCATTGTATCTGACAACTTTCCCTGTTAAATTTTAATGATTAATTGTAACTGATAATTTTACAAATAAAGAAACTGTATCTTGATTTAAAAATCTTTACATGTCAGTAATATTATTTTCTTACATATAGTTTTAATAAAGATATGTCAGTATTTTCGATATACTTATAAATAGTGCAGTTTTAAATTATAAAATGCTTGGGTTCTGATATTTAATGACAATCACGTTGTTGTTTTGTTTTGTTTTGTTTTGGGGCCACACCAGAACTGTTCAGGGCTTACTCCTAGCACAACATCCAGGAATCACTCCTGACAGTGATCAAGGGATCATATGAGAATCGGGAATTGAACCTGGGTTTGTCATGCATAAGGAAAATACCCTACACGCTATACTATCCCCAAAAATATTTTCCTTAGTTTAATATTTCTGAGCAACCCTCAGAAATATTTTTCACCTGATGTCTTTTTATTTTTTGAATCACCATGAGACAGACAGTTACAAGGCTGTCCATAACCCATGATCCAGTTTCAGTAATACTATGTTTTAACATCTAACCCTATTCATCCCTCCACGAGTTGTACATTTCCTCACCCCCTCAAAAAAATCCACGCGCCCCCATTTTCCTGCTGCCAACCCCCAAGCTGTCCTTATGGCAGGAAATCCCCCCATCTCTCTTTCTCTCTCCTCTCTCCTTCTGTCTCTCTCTTTCTCCTCTTTCCTTTTGGACATTATGGTTTGTTACAGAGATACTAAGAGGTAATCATGTTTGTTCTTTTACCTACTTTCAGTACTAAGTTCTTATCCAGACTGATCATTTCTAACTCTCTTAGTCACAGTGGGTCCTTCTCTATTCCAACTACCTTTCCCCCAAATACTTGAAGCAGGATTCCAACTGCGGACCTATCTTCTTGGCCCTTGTTTCTACTGTTCTTGAGTATCAGTGTCATATTATATTTTGTTACATCCAACAAATTAGTGTAATCATTCCAGGTCTATCCTTCACCTGATTCATTTCACTCATGGATTGGGAGGATTAACATTGTCAAACTGGGAATAGTCCCCCAAAGCATTATACAAATTCAATACGGTCCCTATAAGGATACCCATGACATTTTTCAAAAACATAGAGCAAACACTCCTGGAATTTTTATGGAACATCAAACCCCATGATTAGCTAAAGAAATCCTTGGGAAAAAGAAGATGGGAGGCATCACCTTCCCAAACCTCAAACTGTACTACAAAATGGTACTAATTAAAACAGCATGGTATTGGAATAAAGAGAGATATACAGATGTGTTAAAAAAGTCAAATATCAGACAACTACTATCAAATATATGAACATACAGTCTTTGGTAAAGGAGCAAGAAATATAAAGTGCAGCAAGGAAAGTGTTTACAGCAAATGGTGCTAGGAAAATTGGTGCTAGGAAACAAGAGCAGCTACAGGCAAAAATATGAACTCTGACCTCTTTCTAACATCAGGCACAAAGTCAAGTCAAAACGGATTAAAAGATTAATATCAAGGTACATGGAAGAAAATGTGGGCAGAACCCCTCCATGACAAGAGTGAAGCACCACTGATCATGCAAGTGGAAGCAAAGATAAACAAATGGAACCACATTAAACTATGGAATTTCTGCACCTCAATAGAAACAGTAATAACCAAGATACAAAGACAGTCTATGGAATGGAAAAAAATTTCACCTAAAACTCCTCAAATAAGGGAGTATCATCAAAGGTATACAAGTCACTGGTAGAAAGTTACTAGGAAAAAAAACACTGTCAAAAATGGGGAGAAGAAATGAACAGAAACTTACTCAAAGACGAAATTTGAATGGTCAAAAGGCACATAAAAAAACGCTATACATCACTAATCATCAGAAAGATCTAAATCAAAACAACAATGAGATGCCATCTCACACCATAGAGACTGTCATACATCAAAAAGATCAGAAGGAACCAGTGCTGGCATGGATGCAGGGGGAAAGGGAAAAATGGGCTCTCCTTTCTTGGTGGCAAGAATGCCCTCTAGTCCAACCATTTTGGAGAACAATATGGGCATTCCCCAAAAAGCTATAAATTGAGCTTGCATACACACTCGGCAGTGCAATTTCTGAGAATACACCCTGGAGACACAAAAACAAGCAGAAGAAGTGTCATATACACTTCTGTGTTTATTTAGCACTCTTCATAATAGCCAGAGTCTGGAAACAACTTGGGTGTCCCAACACAGATAACTGGATAAAGAAAGCATGCTACATCTACACAATGGAATACTATGCAGCTATTAGGAAAAATGAAGTTATGAAATTCATTTACAAAAGGATTGACATAAAGAGTATCATGTTAAGTATGTCTTTTTAGTTGCTGTAACGTTGCATGATCATATTATGTAAGTTTCAGGTAAGCATCACTGAAAACAAACACATATTTCACTTTTGTCCATTTTAGCCTTCTTCCACTTTTAGCCCTTTTCTTTTAATAAGCTTGATCTTCATAGTCCAAAAAGTTTATTTTTGTTTTATTTGATTAGTAAGTTTTCTTCTGTATATCACATATAAATGAAATCATGTGTTATGTGCATAAGGGTGTGTGTGTGCACGTGTGTGTTTTGTCTTTTTTCCATTTGGCTTATTTGCACAATTACTACACTATCCAGATTCAGCCACAAGGTTACAATTGGCAGCATTTCTTCTTTATTTATAGATAATAGCAATCATTGTGTGTATATGCCATAGTATATTTTCTATCAAAGTATAAGAATAAATTGTTTACTATTCTTGGCTATCTTGGCTATCTTAATATGCTGAACGTGTGACTGTACAAAATCTTAGAATTTATCATATTTGAGAGCAAATGAACAAAAGTGGTGTAATTAAATCAGATGGAATTTATATTTTTTTTAATTTTAAGGTATCTCTATACAGTTTTTCCTAATGAACACACTGACTTACTTTCCTTTCAACTATGTAAAAATGTTCTATTCTCTCCTCTTTCCACATTCCAACACTAAGCATTCTCACTTGTTTAAGGTGATATAGCATCATTATGCTATTATGCTTTCACTTAATAAAATGATGAGAATCTTTTCTTATATCTATTTACTATCTATATATTCTTTACAGTTGTATCTACTAGTGAAATCATTGCACACACGTATGAAGTGTTTGCTTGATATATCCATTTTCTTAATTGATGATGTCAACTTTGTGATATTATTTGTCCTCATGTCACATGCTGAATTTTTGATCATGTGGCATTGCAGTTTTTTATCTCTAAAAACCAACCTGGCTCTTCCTGGGGGGATTATCTCATATATCTTTAGTATTGTTAGTGATATTTTGATACTTTCTGAGAAGTAATCTAAGAAATAAAACTAGGTTTTCTGACATTAGAAATTATTTATGTTGCCTCCTGACATGTAAGCATTTTTCTGACATTTCTGATATGTAGATATGCCAAAACTTTCTATATTAAATCCTATATAAGACAATAAGAACTAGTTTTGTTCACAGAAAATATATACATTATATGTAAATGACATTTGAGTTTTGTGAGTAGCAATATATCAAGTACTTGGCAAAAATGATCACACTTCAGTTTTAAAATAAGGTTGAATTAGTATTAGTTTGGCTATAATGTATACTATTTTGATGCAGATATCACAATTCTATGACTAAAGTATAGCATTGTAGTCATCTATACTATAGCAATTACTAGTTTCTCTCCCCACACTTGATTTACATGTTATATTTATATCTCTTATAACCCCTATTCATAGTCAGAGAATGATGCTACTTTTGTCAGTACTGTTATAAACTGCCTAATATACTTCACCAAAAATAAATCCATACACTGTCGTCCCGTTGTTCATCGATGAGCAAGCACAAGTAATGTCTCCATTGTGAGACTTGTTACCGTTTTTGGCAAATCAAATACATCACGGTTAGCTTGCCAGGCTTTGCCCTGAGGGCGGAATACTCTCAGTAGCTTGCCAACCTCTCCGAGAGGGGTTGAGGAATCGAACCCAGGTCAGCTGCGTGCAAGGCAAATGCCATAACCGCTATGCTATTGCTCCGGCCCAAATCCAAACAACAAATTTAAAACACATAATCTTATAAACTGAATATAAAATTGAAATTATAAACAAATTAAAACTGAAATTTTAAAGAAGTGAGGAGTGGTAGAATATGTCAATCATCAGTAATTGCAAACAATTTGGAAACCTCTTTAGACAGTTTTACATTTGCAAGAAAGTTGTCTTTTATGTTTCAAGGCATCATCGGAGACAATTTGTCAAGTGTTCCACCACCATTTAATCCAATTAATCCTACTATTGGTTTCAAATGTCAATCTCCTCATTATTATCCTAACCTTTAACCATCTCTATATCCTAAAGTCATTGAGAGGTTTGGGTCAATAGTACAATGTGTACTATAGTTTATCCTTGTCTTGCATAGGGTGGTACTGAGTTCAGTGCTTGGAGCCACATATGATTCGCTGAACCCCAAATCAACTAATCCCTGAGCATAGTAATCAACTGATCCCTGAGCCAGGAGTAAGCCCTGAGAATTTATGGGTATAACCCAAACATCTAAACAAAGTCAAAGCCACATTAGAAAGGACTTATGTCAGGGCAGCACTCCATTATCTTATACACATGCCTTAAAAGTATACAAAAATTACCTCAAAAGTCGGTTGCTTTAAAGTCTCTACTACCATTTATGTCTTAATAATTTTATGCTGTGGCTTAGGACTAGGTGGGTAACGCATCACTGTTTCATTTAGTTCACTCATGCATTTTTTATGATTGACTGGAGCACTAAAAACATTTCACTCACAGGGCTTTTATCTCAAGTGAAATGACTGTCTCAGTTAGGATCTGCCAGTTTTATGCTATTCTGTACTACTCTTAATCAGATCTCATTCTTTTATCCTTAAGATTTTTTCTTTAAATGAAATCTCAGAATAGCAACAGAGTCAAGATATAATGCCTTTCAAGAACTAAATTTGGAACTTCATCAGTGATACCACTACATTTTACCATTCAAATAAATCTTCCAAAGTGAATCCAACTTTAATGTGGAAGAGGACTAAAAACAGGGTAAATTCAAGATGTGACTAATCATAATTTTTATAATGACCCATCATGTAATCCTATAATAAAAGGCATTTCGTAATGTTTCAGAAGAAAGTAACAGTAAATATGCGTCTACGGGTTGTTAATATAAATGAAGCAATTCCAATAGTTTATGTAAGGTCTAGTTAAGTCCATTAATCAAGGGCCCAAGAGGAAGGATAAGAGGTAAGGCATTTCCCTTATTTATTTATTTATTTACACAGTAACAACAAAGTCTCCAATGGAGATGTTACTGGGCCCGCTCGAGCAAATCGACGATCAACGGGAGGGCCTTTACCTTTTACCTTTTATTTATTTATTTGTTTATTTTTTGTATCACACCTGGCGATGCACAGGGGTTACTTCTGGCTCTGTACTCAGGAATTACTCCTGGTGGTGCTCAGGGGACCATATAGGATGCTAGGAATCAAACCCAGGTCAGCCACATACAAGGCAAATGCCTTTCCCCCATGTGCTATCCTCCAGCCCCTGGCATTTGCCTTTTATATGTGTGACTGCCTCAAGATCATGTCCTTAGCACCAAATTATGGTCCCCTGAGTGTGACCATAGGCCACTCCTGCACACAGAGTCAGAAAAATCCCTATCATTGCTGGATGTAGACCCCAATCAAAATAATTTCATTTCATTTTTCATTTCATCATCCTGTTAATCGTCGATTGCCTCGAGCAGGCCCCAGTAACGTCTCTTTCATCCTAGCCCTGAGATTATATTCACGGCTCTTTAGGAGAATGAGACCCATCATTGTTACTGGTATTTGGCATATTTGGTACGCCACGGGGAGTTTGCCAGACTCTGCCCTGTGGGCAGGCTACATTCGATAGCCTGCAAGTTTGTCCAAAGTAGGAATGAGACAATAAGATGTCATAAAAAAAAGTTCTGATAAGATGTCGCGCGGCCGCAGCGGCCGCACGGTTCCGGGATCTGGATTTTATAGTCTCTGAGTCTTGGCCGCTGATGGGATTACACGGCGCCAGGGGGCCAGGTGGTGGGTGTGACCCCCGCCTGCTGGAATTTGGAGGATCTGGATGGAAGATGCTCGACTCCAATCCGAGTAGGCTTGGAGGTCTCGGCCCCGGAACCCGCGTGGCTTTGTCCCTCTGCCAGTACCTTCATGTGTGCGGAGAGTGGTCTACTATAAAATCCAGATCCCGGACTAGAACAGTGCAGTCTTTTGCCCCCGTGCCTGGGTGTCCCTCGCCGGGACCCCTTGGAGGGGAGCGGGTTGAGCTTTCCTCCCCGCCCCGACCGGGGCTCCGGCAGCCGAAGACCTCCAGGACCAGCCACCAATCAAAATCAAACCAAAAAAAAAAAAAAAACAATAAGAAAAGACTTTTGGGGTGGGGGAAGGGAGAAAACAAAAAGACTATTAACCAATAAATTTCTGACAAAATGTTTCAGTATACCACAGTGGTCAAATGATGCATAACATAATATACTTTAGCACAGAGTACCTGATTCAAATCCTACATTGGGTACTTGTTCGTTGCGTTATGAAGAAAATTGTTGCACTTGATTTTTATTGTTTATTTCTTCACAGCGAAAATATTACCTATCACAGGGATTAAATTAAAAAACTGGTAGAATAGTTTCTGGCAAATAGTAACATTTATTAGCTATAATTGCATAATAATATATAATTTGAGGTATATGAGATATAAAAAATAGTTATAGTTTAGAGTTTTAAATGTTGTGATCATTGCATTCACTCTCTTATCAAGATATTTGGGAAACTGAGAGTAGGACATGCTCAGAAAATTGAGATTACTTTAAGCATATGAATAGAATTGTATAGAATAGTGGTGACATGAAAGCAAGAAAGAAAGTCTAGTTTGTGGACAAGGGAAATCTAGTTGGGGTGTTGGACAAGGGAGGGTCTTGGCCAACCACAGAAGAGTGAGAAAAATATAAGCAATAGGACAATTTTAATTATCCATACAAATGTGTGTTGTTTTAGAACACTATCGTAAGTGATTAAAGTTTTTCAAGCCTTCAAAAGAGAATACCTTCAATCTGGTATTGAATGACATTGACTTCAAGTGAGAAGAAATATTTGGCATTTTAATGCATAAGAAAATATTTTTATACCCATAATTTATCTCAGTAACCCAGATGCTGTACAAAATTAGATTTACATATAGACTAATGAATTTACATGTAAATGAATATGTGATAAGTATGTAAGAGTTTCTGAAAGGTAATAAAGGAAAACAACTATGTATGTAATTCTGAAATATATAAAAAATAAAAAAAAATAATAGTATAAAAGTTTCACCCTACTGAACTCATTTATAGAAAAATTTCTACAAACGGAGCTTATGTGAAGCTAAAATGTTTAATGGTTGAGTTTCTCTACTTAGGTAATATTTACACCTTTGAGATTTATCTTTTCAACACAAACTTTGTGTGCTAATAAATATTTAACTTGTACCATTATACCATTCTAAAATATTAACATTATATGTATTTGCTATATATGGATGATATATTTTAGGAAATTTTTGTAAATTTTATATTACATATATTTATATGAGATATATAGAGATAATTATATATAAATTATGAAATATTTCAAGTCACATGGGTTTTCAATAAAATACTTTATTTGTGAGCTATATCATTATAAGAATGGAAGGCATTATTATCCGAGTCATAGGTAAGAAAGGAGCCAAAATATCTAAATTCATTTAAAATGAAGAAATTATTTCTTCCATCACCTAGTACCAGATATCATTAACATTCAATCTAGTTGACAACCCATAATTCTGCCTAACCTTGTTATATTCAATCATGACTCTGATGAAGCAGTTTAAATAAACAAGTCTGTTATTACTGTCATATCTCGTTTAAAGCAGATAAAAACAGAGCTAGGGGAGACCATTGCATATGGTCAGGAGATTATAAAAGCAAGTGCTAACCAGAAATGGGAAGAACAGCCGACAGCATTTTGCTGAAACCATCTGTTTCCAGTTCAGTGTTTTAATGCTTGAAAGTGCACTATTTTATTAATATAGAAAGACATCTATGAGGTTTCATATAATTTAAAGTAGTTAAAATTTCATTGATGTTATATTTGCAATTGCTGTGCACTGTAATTTGACATCCAAAATTTAAAAAGTCTTAGGAGTGTGATGTAGATTACCTTTGACCTGTTTTATATTTTCCATAACACTTACTACTTTATCACTTGCAAGTGTGCTATCATCAAACCTCTGTAGAATGTATTAAGCTTACTTTTTAATCTAGAGCTTCTAGGATTGCTAAATTTATGTTCAGACATATAAATACTGATACTATGTGATTTTCAATCTGCTAGACTGATAACTATTGATAATAGTGTTAATGTACTAGTCACTCGTGCCCACATGAACATAATTTTGTTCAGTATTTTAAAATCCACAGGTTTTCATGGGACCTTTCTCTGCATGGTACTAAATGTTCATGGTTTCCATAATAGTCTAGTATATATTGAATCTTGGTATACCATGATTTTAGTCAAATGCACTGTTTTTCTAGAATGAATCACATATACCTTTCACAAATAGGCAACACTATGGGATGGCAATTAGGTATTGTAACATCAGAAATATACATTGAGTGCTCTCTAATGACACAATGTACTCATGTAATCTCATATGAATAACAATTTGACTAGGTAGAGAGTTTTTAGTAATATAATAGTCCCTTAAGATCCATAAATGGCTTTATTACTTTCCAGAAAATTATGCTGTACAAAAGTTTAATGTTACTGTGATTATGCTCCTATGGGCTTTCATTGTGCATGATACTTAATATTTGATTTCTTCACCTTAAAATTTGGTCTGGAGCGATAGCACAGCAGTAGGGCATTTGCCTTGCTTGCAGCCGGCCCGGCCAAGCTGGGTTCAATTCCTCTGCCACTCTCGGAGAGCCCGGCAAGCTACCGAGAGTATCTCACCTGCACAACAAAGCCTGGCAAGCTACCCATGACATATTCAATATGCTAAACACAGTAACAACAAGACTCACGATGGAGACGTTAGTGGGCCCGATCGAGCAAATCGATGAATAAGAGGAGGACTGTGACCTTAAAATTTATGATTTTCATGATATATAACTGACTTTACTTCTGGAGCTTTCTGTAGTGAAACAATAAGTCCAATAAATATATATTTGAATACTGGACCAATAAGTTGTTAAATGGAAAATATATATCATCCTGAAGAACAGCATTGCACACTAGTGTATCAAAATTCTGATAAATCCTGAACTCAAGAAACTTGGTAAATTTGCTTTAATCCAGTGCTCTTCAAGGTTATTTGAATAGCCAATACTTGTTTCCTGTCACTTCTAATCAATGAATGTGGAAATCATACTTTTGCAAAATATTTAATAAATACCGGTAATTTCTAAGTAATTAGTATTGATAGCTGTGCACTTTTAAAATAAATGTCCACATTTTGTTTATTTGAGAAAAGTTTCATTGTATTCCATAATCAATTATCACCTCTATTTAGAATTTTGTACTTCACTGAAGCATCAAATATTTATTTCTTAATTCCAACACCACGTCTGTTAGTTAACATCACTTTGGTTAGTTAAAACTCTGGGTGTGAGATAACAGAAATGAATTTTCCAGAATTTTGGAACATAAACACTTAAGAAAAGTTGTCTTCAAATCACTCCCTGAGGGAGTGAGCAGGATGACAAATTAGACTCAAGGAGTTGAAATAAAGATGGTGACAAACTACAAATGAGAATACTAGCAGGCATTATACTTGTACTTCAGACCCGGCCTGGGCATGAGAGTCACTCTTCTGTGTCACTGTTGCTAATGGCCGGATTTGGAGATGGAGGTATAGTCTGGGGTTCTGCTTTCTGGTATCCTTGTGGCTACAATGCTTTATTATATTTCTCTAGTTCCCTAAATTTTCTCTGGAACAGTATTTCATTTAAACTCTTAAAATGTTGCATTTTCTGTGGCTAAATATTTGGATTAAATGACCCAATTAAGTCCCAGAAAAAAGGACTACTGATCTTTAGCTTCTTCGTGGGAAGCAAATATGTGCTTCTCTCTCACTTTGTATTAGCTAAAATAGGCAAAATATGGAAACAATGCAGGTGTCCAAGTAAAAATGACTGGATAAAGAATCAATGGTACATATACACTCCACTATACTACTCAACTGTAACAAAGAACTATTTAATCCATGGCTATTTGGATGAATCTGGAGAGTATCATGCTGAGTGAAGTTAGAAGGAGGTAACAGACACAGCTTATTTCCTATATATATATATATATATATATATATATGAAAATACATAATAATGAGACATAAAATAGTCTATAGTTAACATAGGGGAATAACAAATGCCCCGAAGCAACAGAAACTTCAGTCTGTCTTCAGTAGGGAACTTGAAGGACAGATGTCTCTGAGCCAATGGTGAAGTGAAGTGGAAAGTCTGGTGAAAAGTATGCTTCTGGAATGTTTCATGTCTGAAACATTAAACAGTGTTTAAAACCACAGTACCAAAAATAAAATATAAGTTAAATTTTAAAAAGTAAATAAAACAAAAGGTGTTTTTTGCCTAAGCAATCAAATACTCACATATGCAAATGTCCTTTATTTAACTCACTTGGTTTAGAACTAGCCTAGTTCCTTATGTGTAATGAGTATTGTTTATAATTATGTTGATGAATATTTGATTTTATAGCTCTCTCTATATCATCTAGCTTCATTGTTTTAAAATTCTGTCTGCATCTCAATTAACTTTTCACCTCACACTGTTATCCTATCTTGTCTCCCATTTTATTGAATCCATGCTCCATAAATTGACTAAGATAACAGCAGATGCTGTTTATAGTTTATTTCTTTTATCCTACAGTGAAGCTCTTGGAAAAAAAGTACTTATGACTTTTATTATGTGTTTTCTTTGCCATAATAAAAGATTGTCTTGCCTTTACCATTATTTATTTTTCCATCTTTATTTATCCTTTTAAAATGAGGTGACTTTTACATTTAGTGTCTGCTTGGTCCTAAAACAAAGCAAGGATAATTATCTTTGATACTTCACAAAGTGTCTCCTGCCTCCACAACTGGCTGTCCTCACAGGGACCCCTTGGGGGAGGGTGGGTTGAGTTTTCCTCCCCACCCTGAAAAGAGACCCCCTGTCAGCTGAAGATCTCTGGTTCCAGCCACAGCCATGCTTAGGACCACTCTCACACGTTCGGACGAGCCTCATGCATGAAGGAACAAGCAGAGGAACCCTGTGTGGGACCCGGGGCATAGATCTCCAAGCCTTCTTGGATTGGAACTGGGGCCTCCTCCACCCAGATCCCCCATCTTCCAGTATGTAGGCATTACACCCACCAACAGCCCCCCACCCTGTGTAATCCCATCAATGGTCAAGACCCAGAGATTATAAAACCCAGCTCCCGGAAGTGACATCTTATTATCTAGTTCTTACTCTGGAGAACCTGGCAAGCTACCAAAAGTATCCTGCCCACACGGCAGAGTCTGGCAAACTTCCCGTGGCATATTCAATATGCCAAAAACCAGTAACAATGATGGGTCTCATTCTCCTGAGCCTGAAAGAGCCTCGAATGTGGCACTTTTTAAAATCTCAGGACTAGGACGAAGGAGACTTTACTGGGGCCTACTCGAGGCAACGGATGAACAGAATGACAGTGATACAGTGATTCTTCACACATCTAAAATTTACCCCTCCATATCTATTTGGAGAGCTGATTCAGTATTCCAGGACATGTCTAAAGGAACAAGTCACTAGGAATTGAGTATGTGGGGCACATAACCCCTGCCAAGCACCAAATTTCAGGAAACTTAGAAACTTCTTGCTATTGTCACCTTCAATGTCAGTCAGTACTTTTCATGAAGAAACTCCTGTCATGTTCCTACTCTTCCATAAAGAGTATGCCTTACTTCCTGTGCTATATTCTTCTCACAGAAATAGTTTAGCCAATTGTTTCCACTCCTATGAAGAGAAACAGTCATTTGAGTGGTGGATATGGATCAGAGGAAAGGATTTTCTCCCACATTAGAGAAGTGCTTCCTTGGTGAGCTGAAAGAAATGTAAAGACAACTGTTAATCTTTGAGGAGAATCTAAATGACATAGTATATGCATAGAGCAACTACCATTCTAACTTGAAATAACTCACATTATCTAGGATTTTATTCAAGTATGTGCTTGAAAATTAAAGTATGGCTGTCTGCCTGTCCTTTTCGGTCGCCCAAGCTGAGCCGCTCCCTTGTCCCCCCCACCCAGGTTAGTTTTCGCGCCACCCCTAGGACCCGGGGCTGGGACTCCACCGCACAAGTGTCTGCAGGTGTCCCGCCGACGCTGGGAGGAAAAGGGGATCTGAGCCTGTCTGCCTGTCTCTTTTGGCTGCCCAAGCTGAGCCACTCCCTTTTCCCCCACCCAGTGTTTACTTCCTGGACAGAAACCAGGTATCGGTGGGGGCGTGGCCACTTCAGAGGTGGGCGTGGCTTTAAAAAGTGGACATGGCCTAAATTTCGGCGGGCCAACGCTTACGCGGCCACAGGTAGTTCACTAAAATCAAGAAATATTACCCCTTCACATACACAACATGAAGAAAAAACGCAAATCCCCACCACAGGGAGACCACGAGGAAATAAGTCTAGAAGCCTCAGTAGGCGCTAACCACTTTAGGGACCTCTCTGACAAGGAATTTAGATATGAAGTCATCAAGATGTTAAATCAACTCGATGAAACAGTCACACAGATATTCACTAAACTGAAAGAGGACATGAAAGAAACAATTGATCGCACAATTGACAAAATACAGCAAGAAATAAGAGCCGAAATTGGAAAGCTTCACACAGAAATGGCACGCATCACAGATTCCATAGATGAAGTCAAATCCTCACTCACTGTTCTCAAAACTAGAATGACCACAGCTGAAGAAAGAATCAGTGACTTGGAAGATCAGCTGCACCAAGCCAACAGACAACAAAAATAATGGCAAGAGACCTCAAAATAGCTCAAGAGCGAATCAGAGTCCTACGAGACGATTCCAGATGAAACAACATTAGAATAATTGGACTACCAGAAGCTCAGGGAAACAATCCCAATGAAAAAAACATGCTTAAACAAATTATCGCCGAAAAATTCCCAGAGCTCCATAATACAGCCATTCAGATTCAAGAAGCCCGAAGGGTGCCAGCTAAAAGAGACCCCAACAGAAACACCCCAAGACATATTATAGATAGAATGATCGATGCTGCCGATAGAGACACAATACTGCAAGCAGCAAGGGCAAAAACGGAAATCACATACAAAGGAGCACCCCTGAGTTTCACAGCAGACCTATCAGAGGAAACCCTACAAGCCAGAAGACAGTGGCGAGAGGGCTTATAGACCTATACAGGGCTTTACACCCCAAAAAGAAAGAATACACAATCTTCTCCAGTGCACACGGAACATTTTCCAAAAACTCACTGAAATGAATGCTTCACCAAGAATACTCTATCCGGCTAAGCTCTCACTCAAAATAGATGGAACACTACACTATTTTCTAGATAAACAGCAGCTCAGGAACTTCATAGACTCAAAATCAAACCTAAAACAAGGACTAAAGGGGCTACTATAAGACAAGACAAACCCTACAACCACAACACACCCGTACAGAAACATGACACAAAACCCCATAACCATACTCTCTCTCAATGTCAACGGTCTCAATTCACCATTGAAGAGACACAGAGTGGCAAAATGGACACAGAGACAGAACCCAACATTCTGCTGCCTACAAGAAACTCATCTCAACACTCAGAGCAAACACAGACTCAAAGTCAAAGGATGGAAAACAATCCTGCAAGCAAACAGCTCCTGTAAAAAAGCTGGAGTGGCCATACTAGTATCCGACAACATTAATTTCACCTTGAAAAAGACTAAAAGGGACAGTGAAGGCCATTTTCTATTCATCAAGGGATACATACAGCAGGAATAAATCACACTTTTAAATGTATATGCACCTAATAAGGGAACAGCTAAATATTTAAAACAACTGCTAACAGATTTTAAGGAGGACATTGCAAGCAACACAATAGTACTTGGAGACTTCAACATTGCCCTATAACCTCTGGACAGATCAACAAGAACAAAACCCAGCAAGAAATCATTGGCTTTGAAAGAAGAAATAGAAGAGAGAGGGCTTATAGACCTATACAGGGCTTTACACCCCCAAAAGAAAGAATACACAATCTTCTCCAGTGCACACGGAACATTCTCCAAAATAGACCATGTGCTAGGACCTAGGACACAAAACATACCTCAACAGAATAAGGAAGATAGAAATAGTATCAGTCATCTTTTCAGACCATGATGCACTGAGGATAGAAGTGAATCACACACAGACACGGAGAACAAAATCAAACACCTGGAAATTAAAAAACTCGATGCTGAACAATGAGTGGGTCAGGAACGAAGTCAAGGTCGAAATCAAAAGATACTTGGAAACTAATGAGAATGAAGACACGAGCTACCCGAACCTATGGGATGCAGCGAAAGCTGTATTAAGGGGAAAATTTATAGCTCTGCAAGCATATCTTAGGTCTGTAGAAATGGTGCACATAAACAACTTGACCTCACAGCTGAAGTCCTTAGAAAAGGATCAACAGAAAGAGCCTAAATCAGGCAGAAGGAAAGAGATCAGAAAACTTAGACCAGAAATCAATGACATGGAAACCAAAGAAACAATCCGAAAGATCAATGAAACCAAGAGTTGGTTCTTCAAGAGAATAAACAAGATAGATAAACCACTTGCAACACTCAAAAAGACACAGAGAGCGAGAGCCCTAATAAACCGAATTAGAAATGAGAAGGGAGATATCATAACAGAAACCAAAGAAATCCAAAAGATCATCAGAGACTACTTTGAAAGTCAGTATGCTATGAAACAAGAGAACCTAGAAGAAATGGACAAATTCCTGGACTCCTATAATCTCCCAAAGCTGACTCAAGAAGACCTGGAGTAATTGAATAGACCTATTAACATCAACGAAATAGAAACTGCAATCAAAAGTCTTCCCAAAAATAAAAGCCCGGGCCCAGATGGATTCACTAGCGAATTTTTCCAAACATTTAAAGAGGACCTGCTGCCAGTCCTTCTCAAGCTCTTTCACGAAAATGAAAAAACAGAAACTGTCCCAAACAGTTTCTATGAAGCCCATATCCCTCTAATACCAAGAGGAAACAAAGATACCACGAGAAAAGAAAACTACAGGCCAATATCCCTGATTAACACGGATGCGAAGATTCTCAACAAAATACTAGCAAATAGAATTCAACTACTCATCAAAAAGATCATACACCATGACCAAGTAGGATTCATCCCGGGGATTCAAGGCTGGTTTAACACTCGGAAATCAATCAACGTAATCCACCATATCAACAAAAGAAAATAAAAAAATCATATGATCATAACAATAGATGCAAAGAAAGCATTGGACAAGATCCAGCACCCATTTATGATGAAAACCCTAGCCAAAATGGGGATAGAAGGGACTTTTCTCAATATAGTTAAAGCCATCTACCACAAGCCTACAGCAAGCATCGTCCTCAATGGCAAAAAACTGAGAGCCTTCCCCCTAAGGTCAGGTACGAGACAAGGATGTCCACTCTCTCCACTGCTGTTCAATATAGTACTGGAAGTACTTGCAATAGCGATTAGGCAAGAAAAAGATATTAGGGGCATCCAGGTAGGAAAGGAAGAAAAAGGAAGAAATCAAGCTCTCACTATTCGCAGATGATATGATACTATACTTAGAAAACCCTAAAACCTCTATCAAGGAACTTCTAGAAACAATAGGCTTGTATAGTAAAGTGGCAGGCTATAAAATCAATACCCAAAAGTCCATGGCTTTCCTATCTGCAAATAGTGAAAGAGAAGAAAGAGACATAAAGTAAACAATCCCATTCACAATTGTGCCCCAGAAAATCAAGTACCTAGGAATCACCTTAACTAAGGAAGTAAAGGACCTGTACAAAGAAAACTACAAAACTCTACTTCAGGAAATAGAAGATGATACGAGGAAATGGAAAAATATCCCCTGTTCATGGATGGGGAGAATCAACATTGTCAAAATGGCAATACTTCCCAAAGCACTGTATAAATTCAACGCAATTCCTATTAGGATACCCATGACATTCTTCAAAGAATTGGAGCAAACACTCCTGAAATTTATATGGAACAATAAGCCCCCACGAACAGCTAAAGCAATTCTTGGGAAAAAGAAAATGGGAGGAATCAACCTCCCTAACTTCAAACTCTACTACAAGGCAGTAATAATTAAAACAGCATGGAACTGGAACAAAGGCAGAGCTGTAGACCAATGGAACAGGGTTGAATATACTGATGTCCCCCCCCCCTCACCAAGCATACGAGCATCTAATCTTTGATAAGGGGGCAAGAAAAGTGAAGTGGAGCAGGGAAAGCCTCTTTAACAAATTATGCTGGCAAAACTGGAAGGCTACATGCAAAAAAAAATGAGGTCAGATCTCTGCCTAACTCCATGTACAAGAGTAAGATCTAAGTGGATTAAAGACCTCAACATCAGACCGGAATCTATAAGATGCATTGAGGAAAATGTTGGCAAAACCCTTCATGACATAGAAGCTAATAATGTCTTCAAAGATGTCACACCGCTGGCCAAGCAAGTGAAAACAGAGATAGACAAATGGGACTATCTTAAACTAAGAAGCTTCTGCACCTCAAAGAAACATTGACCAAAATACAAAGACAGTCTACAGAATAGTAAAGGATATTCGCCAACTACACATCTGAAAAGGGGTTAATTTCAAGAATATACAAAATACTGGTTCAACTCCACAAAAAGAAAACATTCAACCCCATCAAAAAATGGGCAGATGAAATGAATAGAAACTTTGACAAAGAAGAAATCCGAATGGCTAAAAGACACATGAGAAAATGTTCCATATCATTAATCATCAGGGAGATGCAGATCAAAAACACAATGAGATATCACTTCACACCACAGAGACTGGCCCATATCCACAAGAACAAAAGCAACCGGTGCTGGCGTGGATGTGGTGAGAAAGGGACACTCCTTCAATGTTGGTGGGAATGCCGACTGGTTCAGCCCTTTTGGAAAACAGTATGGATGATTCTCAAAAAACTAGAAATTGAGCTCCCATTTGACCCAGCATATACCATTCCTGGGAATATATCCCAGAGAGGCAAAAAAAGTATAGCCGAAATGACATCTGCAATTGTCTGTTTATTGCAGCACTCTTTACAATAGCCAGAATCTGGAAAAAACCTGAGTGCCCGAGAACAGATGACTGGTTAAAGAAACTTTGGTACATTTACACAATGGAGTACTATGTAGCTGTTAGAAAAGATGAAGTCATGAAATTTACATACAAGTGGTACTACATGGAAAGTATCATGTTAAGCGAAATGACTCAGAAATAAAGGGATAGACATAGAAAAATTGCATTCATCTGGGGAACATAAAGTAACAAAATAGGAAACTAACACCCAAGAATGGCAGAGATTAGTACCAGGAATTTTATTCAATGACCCGGAGGACAACCACAGAATGTTAGGGGAAAAGGGAGCTTAGAAAGAGAAGGGAACACCAAAAAAAGGGTGTTGGGAGGATCCGCCCAGGATGGGAGAAGCATGTTGAAAGTATACTATCAACCAAACATGATTGCCACTCAATGCGTCTTTTGAAAACCACAGCACTCAAAAGGAGAGAGAGGAAAATGCCTTGCCACAGAGGCAGGGTGGGATGGGGGCTGGAGGGGTTGGAGGGATACTGGGATCCGTGGTGGTGGGAAATGGGCACTGGTGGAGGGATGGGTGTTTAATCATTGTATAATTGAAACGCAAGCACAAAAATGTGTAAGTCTGCAACTATACCTCATGATGTCTCACTATTAAAAAAAATAATAAATTAATTAATAAAAAAAAGAAATAGCCTTTGGGACCTCAGGCGTCCTGGCAGACGCCTGGAGAAACGCAGCTGTGAGCGTCTGCCGTCCCCTCTTCACTCCTCACGTGTCGCTCATCTCGTCTCAAACCCAGGTCAGCCCCTGGTGTGTGGCCCCGGGACTTCCATCTCTCCCTTCGGGACCTCAGACGTCCCGGCAGATGCCTGGAGAAATGCAGCTTTGAGCGTCTGGCGTCCCCTCTTCACTCCTCACTCGGCGCTCATCTCATCTCAAACCCAGGTCAGCTCAGCCCCTGGTGTGTGGCCCCGGGACTTCCATCTCTCCCTTTGGGACCTCAGGCGTTCCGGCAGACGCCTTGAGAAACGCAGCTGTGAGCGTCTGCCGTCCCCTCTTCACTCCTCACGCGGTGCTCATCTCATCTCAAACCCAGTTTTCCGTAGAGGTTTGGCCTCTTCAGAAGTGGGCGTGGCTTCATAGTGGGCGTGGCATATTTTCAGGCTGGCGGCTGCTTATGCAGCTGCAGTTTGTTTACCCATTCTAAGGAACCTAGTTCCCAAGGAATTTAGTCCCCAACCTACTCAGCAATATGAAGAAACAAAGAAAATCCCCACCACAAGTGGAAGACAACAAAAACAATCCAGAACATTCTGTCGATACAGCTCACCTAAGGGACCTCTCTGACACAGAATTCAGATACGAAGTTATCAAGATGTTCAATCAACTCAATGAAACGGTCAGAGAGACAGCCAGTAACACCACAGAAAAAATCGACAAATTATGCGAAGAAATGAGAGCAGAAATGTCACGGTTAGAAGACTCCATAGACGAAATGAGAAACTCAGTTTCTTCTCTTAAAAATAGAATGACCGCAGCTGAAGAGAGAATCAGTGAGCTGGAAGATCAGCTGCGCCAAGCCAACACGGAACAACAAACAGTGGCAAGGGACCTCAAAATAGCTTTTCAGAGAATCAGAGTCCTAGGAGATGATGCCAAGAGGAACAACATTAGAATCATGGGACTACTTGAAGCTCAGGGAAACAATCCCAACGAAAAAAACACCGTCAAACAAATCATTGCTGAAAAATTCCCAGAGCTCTGCAATGCAGCCATTCAGGTTCAAGAAACCCGAAGAGTGCCAGCTAAAAGAGATCCCAACAAAAACACTCCAAGGCATATCATAGTTAGAATGATTGATGCTGCCGATAGAGAGACAATACTGCAAGCAGCAAGGGCAAAGAAGGAAATCACATACAAAGGAGCACCCCTTAGATTCACAGCAGACCTATCAGAGGAAACCCTGCAAGCCCGAAGGCAGTGGCAAGATATAGTCAAAAAATCAATGAAATGGATGCTTCACCAAGAATACTCTATCCGGCTAAACTCTCCCTCAAAATTGAAGGAACAGTACACTATTTTCTAGATAAACAGCAGCTCAGGAACTTCATAGACTCAAAACCAAACCTAAAGCAAGGCCTAAAGGGGCTACTATAAGACAAAACAAACCCTACAACCACAACACACCCTACAGAAAATGACACAAAACCCCATAACCATACTCTCTCTCAATGTCAATGGTCTAAATTCACCATTTAAGAGACACAGAGTGGCAAAATGGATACAGAGACAGAACCCAACATTCTGCTGCCTACAAGAAACTCATCTCAAGAGCCAGAACAAACACAGACTCAAAGTCAAAGGATGGAAAACAATCCTACAAGCAAACAGCTCCTTCAAAAAAGCTGGGGTGGCCATACTAGTATCCGACAACATTAATTTCACATTGAAAACGATTAGAAGGGACAGTGAAGGCTGTTTTCTCTTCATCAAGGGATACATACAGCAGGAAGAAATCATACTCTTAAATGTATATGCACTTAATGAGGGAACAGCTAAATATCTAAAACAACTGCTAACAGATTTTAAGGAGGACATCGCTACCAACACAATAGTACTTGGAGACTTCAACATCGCCAGATCAACTCTGGATAGATCAACAAGAACAAAACCCAGCAAGGAATTATTGGCTTTGAAAGAAGAAATAGAAGAGAAAGGGCTTATAGACCTATACAGGGCTTTACACCCCAAAAAGAAAGAATACACATTCTTCTCCAGTGCACACGGAACATTTTCCAAAATAGACCATGTCCTAGGACACAAAACATACCTCAACAGAATCAGGAAGATAGAAATAGTATCAGCCATCTTTTCAGACCATGATGCAGTGAGGATAGAAGTGAATCACACATTGACACGGAGAACAAAATCAAACACCTGGAAATTAAACAACTCGATGCTGAACAATGAGTGGGTCAAGAACGAAGTCAAGGATGAAATCAAAAGCTACCTTGAAACAAATGAAAATGAAGACACAAACTACCAGAACTTATGGGATGCAGTGAAAGCGGTATTAAGGGGAAAATTTATAGCTCTCCAAGCATATCTTAGGACTGTAGAAACGATGCACATAAACAACTTGACCTCACAGCTCAAGACCTTAGAAAAGGATCAACAGAAAGAGCCTAAATCAGGCAGAAGGAAAGAGATCATAAAACTTAGAGCAGAAATCAACGACATGGAAAACAAAGAAACAATCCGAAAGATCAATAAAACCAAGAGCTGGTTCTTCGAGAAAATAAATAAGATAGATAAACCACTAGCAACACTCACAAAGAAACAGAGAGAGAGAGTCTTAATAAATCGAATCAGAAATAAGAATGGGGATATCACAACAGAAACTAAACAAATTCAAGAGATCATCAGAGACTACTTTGAAAGTCTGTATGCCATGAAACAAGAGAATCTAGAAGAAATGGATAAATTCCTGGATTCCTATCATCTCCCAAAGCTGAAGCAAGAAGATATAGAGTACCTGAATAGACCAATTCACATCAAGAAAATTGAAACTGTAATCAAACGTCTTCCCAAAAACAAAAGCCCAGGTCCAGATGGATTTACTAGCGAATTTTTCCAAACATTTAAAGAGGACCTATTGCCAGTTCTTCTCAAGCTTTTGCAGGAAATTGAAAAAACGGAAACTCTCCCAAACAGTTTCTATGAAGCCCATATCTCTCTAATACCAAAAGGAAACAAAGACACCACAAGAAAAGAAAACTACAGGCCGATATCCCTGATGAACACGGATGCGAAGATTCCCAACAAAATACTAGCCAATAGAATTCAACAACTCATCAAAAAGATCATACATCATGACCAAGTAGGATTCATCCCAGGTATGCAAGGATGGTTCAACATTCGGAAATCAATCAACATAATCCATCATATCAACAAAAGAAAAGATAAAAATCATATGATCATATCAATAGATGCAGAGAAAGCATTTGACAAGATCCAGCACCCATTCATGATGAAAACCCTTGCCAAAATGGGGATAGAGGGGACTTTCCTCAATATAGTTAAAGCCATCTACCACAAACCTACAGCAAACATCATCCTCAATGGGGAAAAACTGAGAGCCTTCCCCCTAAGGTCAGGGACGAGACAAGGATGCCCACTCTCTCCACTGCTGTTCAATATAGTACTGGAAGTACTTGCAATAGCGATCAGGCAAGGGCATCCAGGTAAGAAAGGAAGAAATCAAACTCTCACTATTCGCAGATGATATGATACTATACTTAGAGAACCCTAAAACTTCTACCAAGAAACTTCTAGAAACAATAGGCTTGTATAGTAAAGTGGCAGGCTATAAAATAAATACCCAAAAATCCATGGCTTTCCTATATGCAAATAGTGAAAGAGAAGAAAGTGACATGAATAAAACAATTCCATTCACTATTGTGTCCCAGAAAATCAAGTACCTAGGAATCGCCTTAACTAAGGAAGTAAAGGATCTGTACAAAGAAAACTACAAAACGCTACTTCGGGAAATAAAAGAGGACACGAGGAAATGGAAAAATATCCCCTGTTCATGGATGGGGAGAATCAACATTGTCAAAATGGCAATACTTCCCAAGGCACTGTACAAATTCAATGCAATCCCTATAAGGATACCCACAACATTCTTCAAAGAAATGGAGCAAACACTCCTGAAATTTATATGGAACAATAAGCCCCCAAGAATAGCTAAAGCAATTCTTGGGAAAAAGAAAATGGGAGGAATCAACCTACCTAACTTCAAGCTCTACTACAAAGCAGTAATAATCAAAACAGCATGGAACTGGAACAAAGGTAGAGGTGCAGACCAATGGAACAGAGTTGAATTTACTGACATCTCCTCCCAAACATATAATCATCTAATCTTCGATAAGGGGGCAAGAAAAGTGAAATGGAGCAGGGAAAGCCTCTTTAATAAATTGTGCTGGCAAAACTGGACGGCTACATGCAAAAAAGTGGGCTCAGACCTCTGCCTAACGCCATGCAAAAAAGTAAGATCTAAATGGATTTATGACCTCAACATCAGACCGGAATCCATAATGTTTATTGAAGACAAAGTTGGCAAAACTCTCCACGATATTGAAGTTAGTGGTATCTTCAAAGATGTCACACCACTGGCCGAGCAAGTGAAAACAGAGATAGACAAATGGGACTATCTTAAACTAAGAATCGTCTGCACCTCAAAAGAAACAGTGACCAAAATACAAAGACAGCCTACAGAATGGGAAAGAATATTCACCAAATACACATCCGATAAGGGGTTGATATCAAGGATATCCAAGGTACTGGTTAAACTACACAAAAAGAAATCACCCAACCCCATCAAAAAATGGGGCGAGGAAATGAACAGAAACTTTCGCAAAGAAGAAATCCTAATGGCAAAAAAGGCACATGAGAAAATGCTCTACATCACTAATCATCAGAGAGATGCAGATCAAAACAACAATGAGATATCACTTCACACCACAGAGACTGGCCCACATCCACAAGAACAAAAGCAACAGGTGCTGGCGAGGATGTGGCGAGAAAGGGACCCTCCTTCACTGCTGGTGGGAATTCAGGCTGGTCCAACCCTTTTGGAAAACAGTATGGATGATTCTCAAAAAATTAGAATTTGATCTCCCATTTGACCCAGCTATAGCACTCCTGGGAATATATCCCAGAGAGGCAAAAAGGTATAGTCGAAGTGACATCTGCAATTGTTTGTTCATTGCAGCACTCTTTACAATAGCCAGAATCTGGAAAAAACCTGAGTGCCCGAGAACAGATGACTGGTTAAAGAAACTTTGGTACATTTACACAATGGAGTACTATGTAGCTGTTAGAAAAGATGAAGTTATGAAATTTACATACAAGTGGTACTACATGGAAAGTATCATGTTAAGCGAAATGAGTCAGAAAGAGCGGGATAGACACAGAAACATTGCATTCATCTGGGGAACATAAAGCAACAAAATGGGAGACTAACACCCAGGAATGGCTCAGATTAGTACCAGGAATTTTGCTCCATGACTTGAAGGCCAGTCACATGTGCTAGGTGAAAAGGAAGCTCAGATAGAGAAGAGAGCACCAAATAAAGGGTGTTGTGAAGACCCTCCCAGGGCGGGAGAGACATGCTAAAAGTAGTCTATAGACCAAACATGATTGCCACTCAATGCCTCTCTGGCAAAACACAGTACCCAAAAGAAGAGAGAGAGAGAACAAGGGGGGATGCCCTGCCACAGCGGCAGGGTGGGACGGTGGGGGGGGGATGGAGGGTGGGAGGGATGCTAGGACCCGTGGTGGGGGAGGATGGGCACTGGTGGAGGGATGGGTACTTGATCATTGTATAACTGAAACCCAAGCACAAAAATTTATAAGTCTATAAATGTACCTCATGGTGTTTCACTAACAAAAAAAATGATTAAATAAAAAATTAAAAAAAATAAAGTTACCCTATGACAGAAAAAAAATTATAGTATGTTCATGGAAAGGAAGTTTCATTCCTGTTCCAGCCCAAAGCTAATGGTATATGAATTATCAGTCTGTCCTTGTTACCAAGAGTTAGCAGGGATATCAATTTTTATGGTTTCTTCTGCCACTCCACAAGGAAAGTTTGAGTTCTACCCAAACTTTGCCCAAGTTTGAGTCTGTGTAAAATGTCTGGATTTTTCATAAGTTCTTATGCCTATTGAGTGTCTTACTGGATCAGTTAATGAAGTTGCAGACTGTTTTTTTTTTAACTTATCAGTTTCATGTATCCTTTTTCTATTTTGTTTTTTGTTTTCTATAGTCACCTGGTGGTGCCTATAGGCAACTCCTGATTTGATATACCCAAGACTATGTAGTGCTAGAGATCAAAACCATGCCTTCAGAACACAAACTATGCTCTCAACCATTTGAGGTATTCCTCTGGGTCCAGCTTTATATACTTAATTTATTTATTTATATATTTAGTACAGTGTTTATATTGATGCAGATATTTTTACTTTTACTTGTGTACTACATCGTATTTCTAAATTATTTGCTGAGGCCAGGGACAAGTTCAGTAGCAGAATACTTGCTTTGCAAATGTGAGATTCTGGGTTCTATCTTTAGCAACCTAATCTCACATACAAGTCATTCATTGGTTTAAAGATGACTAAGCTTAGTCTTATTCATTTATTTATTTATTTATTGCTTTTTGGGTCACACTTGGCAATGCCCATGGGTTACTCTGACTCTGCACTCAAGAATCACGCCTGGCAATGCTCAGGGGAACATATGGGATGCTGAAAATCAAACCTGGGCCGGCCACATGCCAGGGAAATGCCTTACCCACTGTGTTATTGCTCCAGCCCCAGCTTAGTCTAACTTCTCACTGGAATTTTTTCCCTCTCAATTTTGAACAGGCAACTTTACCTTTACTCATGATAGTCTTTATTGGACTTCTAAATTTTAATTAAAAACTATCTACAAATGTGACAAAGATAAAGTGCAGACATATCATAATAGATTTGTATATATTACTTGTTAAGTCAATAGTTTATACTTTTATTTTACATCTAAGAGTTATTTGTGAAGAATTAAATTTCAATATGACAAATTTGGTTAAAGTATTTTCTGAAGTCACACTAACCTAAAGTCTCTAGTCATAAAGAAGCAAAGTTAGGGGCTGGTGTGATAGCACAGCTGGTAGGGCATTTGTCTTGCACGTGGCCGACCTGGGTTTGATTGCTGGCATCCCATATGGTTCACCGAGGACCGCCAGAAGTAATTCCTGAGTGCAGAGCCAGGAGTAACCCGTGTGCATCACCGGGTGTGACACAAAAAGAAAAACAAAACAAAACAAAAAAGTTAAATACTGTCATTTTATTTCCTGCACATAAACATTATGTTATACTACACATAAAACCCAGTATTAAAAGTTTTTCTAGTTTTACTTTAATTCTATTTTTCAATATATTTCAATGTTTATCACTATATTAGTTCCTAAAAATCAAGACTAGAATATATTCATTAACTTGTGCTGTAACTTTATTTAAAATAAATTAATATATAGACTTGGGCTGGAGTGATAGTACAGCAAGCAGGGCATTTGCCTTGCACATGGCCGACTAGGCCCATCAGAGTTCGATTCCTCCACCCCTCTTGGAGAGTCCAGCAAGCTACCGAGAGTATCTCACCTGCACGGCAAAGCCTGGTGAGCTACCAATGACCTTTTAGATATGCCAAACACAGTAACAAGTCTCAACATGTTATTGGGCCCGCTCCAGCAAATCAATGAGCAACGGGAGGAGAGTGACAATAATAGTAAATATATAGATTTAAAAGTGTCATATATACTAAAACTGGTATAATACGATGTCTATGTGTTAGTTTAATTTTTTTCTTCAAAAACTCTACTTTGAATGAAAGTTAATTTACCTATTTTTTTTACTAATAGACTACAATATCTTGTTCTGTGGGTCTTCAGTCGTGCGTGGGTCTCGGCCGGAGCTGCCACACGGGTCCGGAAAGCTTCCTGGAGTGTGGGGATGGCTGGGTAGTGGAAGTAGTGTAGAGACCCACGCACGACTGAAGACCCACAGAACAAGATAAGCGGAACTCTCTGAGACCTTGGACTCCAGGCTCAGCAGACCCAGGGACAGAGCTTCTCTGCTTGCTACCACTAACCACAAGTGACAAAGGGATTCTAATCAGGAGCCCCCACCCTACCCTGCCCTGTCTGCTTCCATCAACCACCCAGGGATCGAATTGCGCAAAGGAGACCCACCCTACCAAGATAAATACCCCACTGGCAGACTTCCACTATCCACACTACTTCCACTACTCAGCCATCACCACACTCCAGGACGCTTTACGGACCCGCGCAGCCGCTTTGTGGGCATCATAAGACACATCATAAGACACTAATACCCATCTTCTGGAATTGTCGTACCATATTTGATAAGGTTCAAATATGGTAACACCTACAAGGGTGATTAGAGGTCGCCCCAAAAGCCTCTATCCCTCTCAGAAAGACTGGCAAGCTACCGAGAGTATTCCGCCCGCACGGAAGAGCCTGGCAAGCTATCCGCTGTGTATTCAATATGCCAAAACCAGTAACAACAACTGGTCTCATTCACCTGACCCTGAAGGCTTCACCGACATAGCAGCACTGAGAAAGATGAGAAAGGAGAGGCCGACAAAATCTCAAGACTGACCTAGGCTGCCACAATGAAGAAAGACAAAAATGATCGTCTGTACTTTCAATGCACGTACGCTAGCATCAGATGCATCCATCGAGGACCTGATGGTACAAACGTGAATGATCAAGTACGACATCATTGGTCTGACCGAGACAAGAAGGCACGAATCTCACCATGCCGTTTTCGACACTGGAGAAGAATTGTTCCTCGGAACATGCGATAAAAGAGGTGTTGGAGGCGTCGGTGTCCTTGTCAACACAAACTTGGCCAAGAGCATTGATTCATTCGAATGCCTAACAACCGGAATTGGATGTTTACATTTGAATAGATGTGGCTCACTGCCTGCAGTTTCTATCTTCGTTGTCTATGCACCAACATCTCATTATGATGAAAGAGAAATCGAGAAGTTCTACATGGAGCTAGAGAAGTTCTATAAAGAAGACCACACCTTCTACAAGATCATTGTGGGTGATTTTAATGCCAAGATAGGACCGAGAAGATCAGCTGAAGAACTTCACATCGGGACCCATGGCCTAGAATGGAACGAACAGGGTGAGAGACTCTCTGCGTTCATGATGTCGACCAAGACCATTCATGGTAACTCACAGTTCCAGAAGGCAGAATCTAAACGATGGACATGGGAGTCTCCCGGTGGACGATTCCACAACGAAATAGACCACATCATATTCAATCAACAGTTTTGCCTGACTGATGTTGCTGTTGTCCCAAAATTTTGAACAGGAACGGACCAGCGTCTCCTTTGTGCAAAATTGTACTTCACAGAGCGGGGAGAAAGGGCTGCAAAGTTCAAAAAGAGAACTCCCAGAATGACCACCAACTGGGAACTCTTTGGTACTATTGCGGCAACATGGGAGGATGCCATTGTTGACAACATTGACGAGGAATACGATCGACTGGTTCAGAACCTCCATGAATGTGCGAGGAATGCCAAGAGAGAGATAGCCACAAAAAAATCACCTATCTTCGAAAACTCTTGAGCTAATTCACCAGCATGGTTTGGCGCATGCCTCAGGCAACCGCAAGCTAACGTCCGAGCTCACAAAGCAGTGCAGAGATGCGATCAAGAAAGACCTCAAAGAGAGAAGAGCAGAAGTACTGGTAGATGCGGCAGAAGCCGGGAAAAGTATTCGTAACGCCCGCCTGTCCTTCGCCAACTACAAGACCAAGATGACTGCCCTCCGACGTCCTGATGGATCCATTATATCCTCCAGAATGGCAATGGAGAAGATTATTCATGACTTCTACTCAAATCTCTTCGATAGCCATGTCCACTTGCCGACATACCAAATTCCACAGGATGGATATGTCGTTCCCAACGTTCTCCCTTCCAAAATCCGACACGCCATTTCGTCGGTAAAGAAACAAACAGCACCCGGCCCAGACAAGGTCAGACCTGAACACCTGAAGAACCTGCCGTCAGTACTCATCAATACACTGGCTCGGCTCTTCACTCGCTACCTGTCTGAATGCAAGGTTCCGTCCCAATGGAAAACCAACAGGACCGTACTACTGTTCAAGAAGGGAGACATCCATGACATTGGCAACTATCGCCCGATCTGCATATTGTCTGTCATCTACAAGTTGTTCACTCGAGTTATCCTAAATAGGATTGGCAGAACACTAGATGAAGGACAACCATGCGAGCAAGCCGGGTTCCGCAAAGGATTCAGCACTATCGACCATATCCACACGATAACCAAGCTCATTGAGGTTTCTCAGGAGTTCAAGATGCCGCTCTGTTTAACGTTCATTGATTTAAAGAAGGCCTTTGATTCTGTTGAGATGGAAGCGGTCATTGAAGCCCTAGCCAATCAGGGCATTCAAGCCCAATACATCAGGATCCTCCGTGAGCTGTATTGCGGATTCACTACCAGGATCTCATCATTCTACAAAGAAGTGATCGTTGATGTCAAGAGAGGGGTGCGGCAGGGTGATACCATTTTACCAAAACTCTTCAGTGCCACCCTCGAGAACATCATGCGACGACTGGAATGGGAAGGAATGGGAGTGAAGATAGATGGTCGGCAACTACACCACCTCCGCTTTGCTGATGACATTGTTTTAATAACACCAAACATCAGCCAATCGGCACAAATGCTGGCCGACTTTGACCGTGAGTGTGGAAAGGTAGGACTACAGCTGAATCTTACGAAGACAATGTTTATGAGAAACAGCCTTGTTCCTGACGCCCCATTCGCTCTCAATGGAACAACCATCTCCGAATGCAACAGCTATGTGTACCTAGGTCGAGAGGTCAACATGACAAATGACCTGGCACCCGAGCTGCACAGGAGGAAGAGAGCGGCTTGGAACGCCTTCAAGAACGTCGAAGAAATAGCTAAGAGGACGAAGAACCTCCGGCTCCGGGCACATCTCTTTAATTCCACTGTTCTTCCTGCATTAACATATGCCTCAGAGACCTGGGCCCCACGCAAACAAGATGAGAACGCTATTCAGGTCTCCCAAAGAAGAATAGAAAGAGCTATGCTTGGAATATCACGTTTCACTCAAATGAGAGAAAGAATCCGGAGTTCCGACATCAGTCGACGATCAAGAATCAGGGACACTGTCTCATTTGCCAAGGTGTCAAAAATCAGATGGGCTGGTCACATAATGAGATTTAAAGACGACCGCTGGACTAGGGCTGTTACCGACTGGATTCACGGGATGTCAAAAGACCACGTGGCCTCCCACCTACCAGATGGTCAGACTTCTTCGTGAAGATCATGAACGATCGGTTTGAGGCTCTTCATGTTCCCAGAGCGAACAGATGCCATTGGGCTACACTAGCACGTGACAGGGACAAATGGAGACGTTACTGGCACCCGCTTGAGTAAATCGACGACTAACGGGAAGTTAAGTGATTATTAAGTGATTAAGACTACAATAATGTTGGAGGAGCAAATTCAATAGCTGCTTTTCATTGCAAAGTGGGTTACATTTTAATGATTCCATATTTTTCCTGATCTCCCTGAACTTAATTGTATAACAAGGTATAAGTTCAGAATCTTTTGGCATTTAAAATATCTACATGATGTTCTTAGTCTGATAACCTCTTGTCCCTTAAACAGAAAGTATCAGCTCTCTATGACAGAGGTCTTTTGTTCCATGACCAGTAATATTTTGAAGAATGAATACTTGAGAATTATCTACTTTTAATGTAAAGTAAAATAATAAATATAAAGATATAGAATACAATTAAAATAGTATCTCTTAGAAGGACAGGAGAAATGGCACAGTGAGTAAGGCACCTTGTTTGCACCCAGACAAATCAGATTCTATCCCTGGGAAATTTAATGTAATAGAACTTTTAGGAAGATTTTGCCACTATTTTCTCTTTTATGTTGCTATTAATTGAGATATCATTAATTTATAAGTCTGTATGTGTTTCACACGTTTTCAAATGTATGGTTCTTTACCATATCTACTGCCAAAGAAACAACATACCTCTACCACAATTCATTTGATATCTTCAACCCTTTTAAACCTCTCCCCACTGCTCCTTGGTAACTTTACCTTAGTGGATAAGGTCTAAAGATTTACTTTATTTTGTGTTGTATATTCTCTCCCTGTATTTCTTTTATATCCATAAAATTAGTGAAATGATACAGTATTTGTCTTTCTTCATTTTTTAAAATAGGACATCAACCCCAGACCTTAATATTTGCAAAATGTGAACAAACCACTGAGTTATCCTCTCTACCTTTAGAATAACCATAATAATAAAAAATATCTTTTATTAGAAGAAACACAAAAGTAAACACTAACATATATTTAGACATAACATATTATATTTGTTTTATTCATTTTTCTTAGGGCCTGGGTCTCTGAGGCTTATGTTAATGCAGGAAGAACAGAGGAATCAAAGAGATGTGCCCAGAGACAGAGGTTCTTCTTCCTCTTAGCTATTTCTTCGATGCTCTTGAAGGCGTTCCAAGCTGCTCTTTTCCTTCTGTGCAACTCAGGTGCCAGGTTATTCATCATGTTCACTTCTTGACCTAAGTACACATAACTCTTGCGTTAAGAGACATTCATTCCATTGAGTGTGAATGGAACTTCAGGAACGAGACCATTGTCTTCATGAGATTCAGCTGTAGTCTGCACTTTCCACACTCACGGTCCAGGTGGGCCAACATTTGTGCCACTTTGCTAATGTTTGGTGTTATTAGAACAATGTAATGAGCAAATTGGAGGTGGTATAGTTGCCAACTGTCTACCTTCACTCCCTTTCCTTCCCAGTCCAGTCATGGCATGACGTTCTTGAGGATGGCACTGAAGAGTTTTGGTTAAATGGTATCTGCCAAACCCCTCTCTTGACATGGATGATCACTTCCTTATAGAGTGGTGAGATCCTGATAGTGAATACATAAAACAGCTCACAGAGGATCCTGATGTATTGAGTTTGAATGTCCTCTCTGTAGGGCTTCGATGACTGCTTCAGTCTCAACAGAATCAATGGCCTTTAAATCAATGAACGTTAGATAGAGCAGCAACTTGAACTCCCAAAAAACCTCAATGAGCTTGATTATTGTGTGTATATGGTTGATTGCACTGAAAATTCTGAACCTGACTTGATTGCATGGTTGTCCTTCATCTAGTGTTCTGCCAGTCCTATTCAGGATGACTCAAGAGAATAGTTTGTAGATGACAGAAAACAGGCAGATCAGGCGATAGTTGCCAATGTTGTGGATGTCTTCCTTCTTGTACAGTAGTACAGTCCTGATGGTTTTCCTTTGGAACAGAACCTTGCATTCAGACAGGTAGCATGTGAAGAGCAGAGCCAGTATATTGTTGAGTACTGATGGCAGGTTCTTCAGGTGTTCTGGTCTGACACTGTCTGGGTTGGGTGCTATTAGTATCTTTAAAGACAAAATGGCATGTTGGATTTCAGAAGGGAGAACATTGGGAACAACATTTCCATCCTGGGAATTTCATATGTGGGCAGGTGGACATGGCTATCAAAGAGATCCAAGTTAAAGTCATGGATGATGTTGTCCATTGCCCTTCTGGAAGATGTAATAGATCCATCAGGGTGCTGGAGGGCAGTTATCTTGGTCCTGTAGTTGGCAAAGGACAGGTGGGTATTGCAAATGCTTTTCTCAGTTTCTGCCGCATCTCCCAGCACTGCTGCTCTTCTCTCTTCTTCTTCTCCTTGATCACTTATCTGCACTGCTTTGTAAGTTCGCACATTTACTTGCGGTGACCTGAGGCTTGCGTCAAGTCACGTTGGTTAATGAGCTTGAGAGTTTTCGAAGAGAGGCATCTTTTTGTGGCTATCTCTCTCGGTGTTCCTCGCACAATCATAGATGTGCTAAACCAGTCGATCGTATCCCTTGAAAATGTTGTCAATGAACAGCATCTTTCCATGTTGCTGCAAAAGTGCCAAGGAGCTCCCAGTTGGTGGTCATTCTGGGAGTTCTCTTCTTAAACTTTGCAGCCCTTTCTCCCCACTCTGTGAAGGAGAATTTTGCATGAAGGAGATGGTGATCCGATCCCATTTGTAATTTTGGGACAACAGCGACATCGGTCAGGCAAAACTGTCGATTGAATATGATGTGGTCAATTTCGTTGTGGAACCTTCCACCGGGAGACTCCCATGTCCAACGTTTAGATTCAGCCTTCTGAAACTGTGAGTTACCATGCATGGTCTTGGAGGACACAATGAACTTAGGCAGTCTCTCACCCTTTTCTTTACATTCTAGGCCATGGGTCCCAATGTGGAGTTCTTCGGCTGATCTTCTCTAGCTTATCTTGGAATCAAAATCACTGACAATGATCTTGTATAAGGTGTGTATATATATATATATATATATATATATGTATATATATATAAACTTATACAATGATCTTGTATAAGTTCTTTATAGAACTTCTCCAGCTCCATGTAGAACTTCTCAAGTTCTCCTTCATCATAACTGGATGTTGATGCATAGACAATGAAGATAGAAACTCCCAGCAGTGAGCCACATCTATTCAAATGTAATCATCCGATTCTGGTTGTTAGGCATTCAAATAAATCAATGCTTATGGCCAAGTTTGTGATAATAAGGACACCAACACCACCAATGCCTCTTTTGTCGCATGTTCAAGGAACATTTCTTCTCCAGTATTGAAAACGGCGTGATGATATTGATGCCTTCTTGTCTCAGTGAGACCAATGATGTAGTACTTGATCTTTTGTGCTTGTACCATCGGGTCTTCAATAGATGCATCCAACTCCAGTGTACGTGCATTGAAAGTACAGACAGTCATTTTTGTCTTTATTCATTTTGGCAGCCTAATTCGACCTTGAGATTTTATCAGCCTTTCCTTCCTCATCCTTCTTAACGCTGCCATATTGGTGGCTCGTTCAGGGTCAGGGGAATGAGACCCATTGTATTTACTGGTTTTGCCATATTGAATATGCCCCAGATAGCTTGCCAGGCTCTGCCATGCAGGCGTGACATTTTCAGTAGTTCCCAAGCTCTCTGAGCCATATAGAGGCTTTTAGGGTAGCCTGTAATTGCCCTTGCAGGTGTTTCCATGGTTCAAACCATATTTAAACCCTATCAAATATGCTGCAGTAATCTTGGATCATGGATATTAAGTGTCTTATGATGTGTCCGGAAAGCATCCCGGAGTGTGGTGGCAGCTGGGCAGTGGAGGCAGTGGAGGTAGTGTAGGTCTGCCGATGAGGTGTTCATCTGGTAGTAGTAGGGTTGGGACTCTGGATGTGATCCCTGGGTGCTGGAGATTGGTGGAAGCAGGCAGGGCAGTGTAGGGTGGGGCTTCTAGGTTTAATCCCTGGGTCACCGGAGATTTGACCCTACAAAAACAGGATTAAAATGCTATTCGGGTCTCCCAAAGAGGAATCTAAAGACCTATGCTTGGAGTATCATGCTTCACTCAACTGAGAGAAAGAATCCAGAGTTCTGACCTCTGTCAACAAGCAAGAATCAGGAATACTGTCTCATTTGCCAAGGCATCAAAACTCAGACGGGCTGGACACATAATGAGATTTGGAGATGACCGCTGAACTAGATTCATTACCAACTGGATTCCAGAGAACATCAAAATATCGCGTGGCCACCCACCTACGAGATGGTCAGACTTCTTCATCATGACCCTGAACGATCAGTTTCAGGCTCTTCGTGTTCCTAGAATAAGCAGATGCCATTGGGCTATATTAGCATGAGACAGGGATGAATGAAGATGTTACTGGTGCCCGCTTAAGCAAATCGATGAGTAGTGGGATGTCAAGTGATCAAGTGATTATTCATTTTATATACAATTTCCGAAATTTGTGTCTATATATTACAATGGTTTTGTTACAAATATAGAATCTATGGTTTTGAAAATTTAAGTAAAATATTCAATACCATAAAGCAATTAGGTAGCAAAAGTAGGATTTATATCTATATCTATACAAATCCAAATTAAATTCATTCCCACCAGGATTCACTATCTTATAGATTACCTATTCATTAGATAAGTTTTTGTGGTATTGATGAAAAAAACTCAAGATAATATTGCGTATGTCTTCAGTATGTCTTCAGTCATGATGTTTTTCAGAAGAATACAATCAATCTTCACTTTAGCAAGTGTCAGGAATTGTTCACAAAACAACTTTAACTTCCCACTCTGGTAAGGTCTTCATCTGATTAGCTATCACCAACCTCTGATTTACAATAGCTATTTTTTGGAGCTAGTCACTTTTACAGGCATCCATGTACCAGTGAAGTGATTTGTCCATGGCCATATATAAGTATAGTTCAATTGGTTTGGGCAGGGACCATCCAACTGTTCAAACATTAATTTTATTATCAGTTCTTGATTTGAGCTTTAATTAAGTAATAATTTATTCAGCATTCCCTTCAAAGAAACTTACTGAGTGATTAATACTCATACATCATTTCAAGTGTCTATACATACTGTGGAAATTCAATAAATGCTACTGATTAACTTGAAGCCTGGCAGAAAGAGAAATATTGTTAAGGCAGATGATGTGGAAACAAAGCAAGTACTGGGATAAGCAAAACTGAATCAGTTTATCTTTCATTAATACAAGGGACAGAGTTAGGTTTCAGATAAAATATAGGAGTTCAAAGTCACGTAATAACAGAATCAGCTGCAAAATTCATAAACTCTGCATCTACTGACTTATTTTCATTTTCATTAGAAAGATCAACTATAGCCTTTCTAGGAACATACTGTCATTTGACAATGCAGTCTTCCCAGGGGCCTAGCTATATGGTAACCATGAGCTTAAGCCCCCATCAGCTTCTGCAAAATAGCACTCTACCTAAATACTGGGCTGCATTGACAATATCACAAGTGTATGCCATCATCATTAATGCCAACTATTATTTCCAGAGAAAGGAGTTAAAAATACAGTTGCAATGGAGGGAGAATACTAGCTTTCCATACAACAGCTGCATTTAACAGATAAGAATATAAATACCCAATTATAAAGCAGAAGTAAAAACAAATGAAGGTAGTCAAATCACTCCATATACATCAATGCCCAAAGAATTAACCATTATAATTGAGAAGTGTAAATGGCAATGAATATTTAAAAAGAGACTTTCCTATAATAATGGGTCAAATAGATTTTTAAAAGCCTTTTATTTATCACCAGAATTATTCTTAATTAAATATGAGACTGAATTACTAAACACCACCAATTCTTATATGTACCTTTAAATCCACTGCATCTTGGGAAAACAAGGGCTATTCTGTTCCCTCATTTTCCATTCACATCAGTTCCCTTATGCTTTCTCTCTCATCCAAAGATTGCTATAACTTTTCTTTCTATGGATACCTTGCATATGCTTTCTCTATCAGATAAACTATTAATAGATTTTCTTCATAGTTGAATTTTAGACATGCTACTGCAGCACTGACCTTACCATCAATGTTACCTTCACTCCACCAATGTTCCCAGGTTCATTCCCATATTCGGCATCCCAACCCCACCTTCAGCCTCCCTCTGAACAGGCACCTTTTTAATTTTAAAGTTTAAATTTGAGCCTCTTGATGCCATGTTGTTGACTCTGTGGTTTAGATACTTGGCTCTATCATTCCTTAATATGACCTTCATAGCTTAATCCCTGTCTGGCCTGCATTACTTGTCAACTGTACCTCCCCTTCTCCTCTCATGCTCCTCTTGATACCAGGGGTCAAAGTTGACCTGGGCATCCTGCTTTTAAAACACTATATTCCCTCATCCAATTATTTCAAATACCACATACAAATGACATCATTCTGTGTTTATCCTTCTTCTTTGACTTATTTACATAATGTATTTCAGTTCCATTTTTGTAGCAAATGTGTTATTTCATCTTTCCTTACAGCTATTAGTATTTCATTGTGTATATACACCACATATTCACAATCCACTTATCTGTTGTTGGACATCTAGGTTGATTCCAAATCTTAGCTACTGTACTGAGTGCTGCAATAAATGATGGTGTGCATACACTCTTAATAGATATTTTTTTGTCCTGTGGGTAGATACCCAAAAGTGGAATGCTTGGTTGTATAGGAGTTCAATTCTGACTATTCTGAGTCCCTTCCATAATGTTTTCTATAAGAGTTAGATCAGACATCATTCCCAATAGCAGTGGATAAGGGTTTCTTTTCACCCACCATATTCCTGCTAACAGAGATTTTTCCCAGTATTTTTGATATGTGTCACTCTCATTGGTAAAAAATGATATTTTATTACCATCACAATTTGGATTTCCCAAATAATAAATGATAATGATCATCTTTTCACGTGCTTAGTGGCCATCCATTGTCCTTCCTCAGAGAACTATCCATTTTCCTTCCCCATTTTTTGATGGGACTTTTAGATTTGTTATTGTTTCTGTTGTTGATATATTGAGTAATTTATAGATCCTGGATATCAACCCTTTTTCTGACATGGTGAAAATATTTTCTCCCACACAGCTGTCATTTAGTTTTAAGCATATTTTTTCTGCCATAAAGAAATTTTTAAGTTTAATGTATTCCCATTTGCTTAGTTTTAACTCTATAGCCTTTGCTAATGACATAATATTGTTGAAAACTCTGAGGTCTAGATCTTGGCTCATTCTTTCTGTATGTGCTTCAATGTACTTCATACATTCAGGTCTGATATCAAGTTCTTTGGTTCACTTTTAGTTGAATTTTTTGTCAAAGGCATGCGATATGGATCCAGTATTAATTTTTTTCATGATGTTATTGAGTTCTCCCAAGACCATTTGTTTAAACGGCTTCCTTATTTCCATTCCATGCTTTCAGATCCTTTGTCAAAAATTAGCTAACCATACATAAAGGGGTTTATCCTTAGATATTCTATTCTGACCCATTACTCAGAGAGTCTTCCTTTATTTCTGTACACACACTGTTTTGATTACTATAGCTTTAATCACAGAGTTTTTAGCTTCTGAACAATTGTAGCAATTCAAATGATAATAAACAGCAACACTATACCTTTTCAAATGTAAAGTTGTTGTTTAGGCCACACCAAACAGTACTAAGGAGTTATTCCTAACTCTGCATTCAGGGATCACTCCTGGGAGAACTTGGACAGTCTTATGGGGTGTTGAGAATTAAGCCTGGAAAATACAATGCAAGTGCTTACCTGCTATACTATCTCATTGGTTCCATGGATTTTTTCTTAGGGTACTATGATTTAAAAGTTTACTCGTAATATAATTTCAGGCACATAGTGTTCCAAAACTAATTACACACACATAAAAATGCATATATATATGTGCGTTTATATATATATATATATATATATATCAAGGTCGGGTAGTGGAGGTAGTGGAGGTAATAGAAGTCTGCCGAGCTGCTGGGAGCAGGCAAAGGATCTCTGTTCCTGGCTCGTCCATTGAAGCCCCACAGAGCGAGGGAAGCAGAACTCTGGACCTTGAACTCCAGGCTCAACAAAACCAGGAAAAGAGATGATCTGCCTGCTCTCAGCAGCCCGGCAGACCACCATTACCTTCACTACCTCCACTACCCGGCTGCCAACACACATCAGGACGATTTCCGGAACACACGGCCACATTGCGGTCATGCAACACATCATAAAACACTTAATACAAGATTACCGCACAATATTTGATTGCATTTAAATATGGTTTGAACCAAGGGGACACCTGCATGAACGATTAGAGTCCGCCCTAAAAGCCTCTATCCCTCCCAGAGAGCCTGGCATGCTACTGAGAGTGTTCTGCCCACATAACTGAGCCTACCAAGCTATCCGTGGGGTATTTGATATGCCAAAACCAGTAAATACAATGGTTCTCATTCTCTTGCCCCTGAAAGAGTGACCAATATGGCAGCATTAAGAATGATGAGGAAGGGGAGGCTGATAAAATCTCAGGGCGGACCTATGCTGACACAGCGAAGAAAGACAAAAAATGACTATCTGAACTTTAAATACATGTACGCTGGCATCTGATGCATCTATTGAGGACCTGATTGTGCAAGCGCAAAAGATCAAGAATGACATCATTGGTCTGATCGAGATGAGAAGGCATCAATCACATCACACCATTTTCGACACTGGGGAAGAACTGTTCCTCGGAACATAAGACAAAAGAGGTGTTGGAGGTGTCAGTGTCCATGTCAATATGAACTTGGCCATAAACATTGATTCATTTAAATGCCTAACAACCCGAGTCAGATGATTACACTTGAATAGATGTGGCACACTGCCAGCAGCTTCTATCTTCATTGTTTACACGTTAACATCCTATTATGATGAAGGAGAAATTGAGAAGTTCTACATGGAGCTGGAGAAGTTCTATAAAGAAGACCACACCTTCTACAAGATCATTGTCAGTGATTTTAATGCCAAGATAGGACAGAGAAGATCAGCCAAAGAACTCCATATCGGGATCCATGGCCTAGAATGGAACAAAGATGTTGAAAATCTGTCTGAGTTCATCATGTCGATGAAAAACGTCCATGGTAACTCACAGTTCCAGAAGGCCATATCTAAATGTTGGATGTGGGAGTCTCCCAGTGAATGGTTCCACAACAAAATTGACCACATCATATTCAGTCAATGATTTTGCCTGACCAATGTCGCTGTTGTCCCAAAATTTCAAATGGGATTGGACCACCGTGTCATTTGTGCAAAATTCTACTTCACAAAACGGGGAGAAAGGGCTGCAAAGTTTAAGAGAACTCCTAGAACAACTGCCAACTGGGAGCTCTTTGGCACTATTGTGAAATCATGGGAATATGCCATCATTACAACATTTTCGAGTAATATGATCAACTGGTTCAGAACCTCCATGATTGTGTGAAGAATGCCAAGAGAGAGATAGACACAAAGAGACACCTGTCTTAGAAAACATTTGAGCTCATTTGCTAACACGGCTTGGCGCAAGCCTCAGGTAACCACAAGTGAACATCTGAGTTTGCAAAGCAGTTCAAGAGAAGTGATAAAGGAAGACCTCAAAGAAAGAAAAGCACCAGTGCTGGCAGATGTGGCAGAAGCTGAGAAAAGCATTCGTAATTCCCACCTGTCCTTCACCAACTACAAGACAAAGATGACTGCCCTCCAATATCCTGATGGATCTATCACATCTTCAAGATGGGCAATGGAGAAGATTATCCATGACTTCTACTCGGATCTCTTTGATAGCCACGTCCACCTGCCCACATACCAAATTCTGCAGGATGGATATGTCGTTCCCATAGTCCTCACTTCAGAAATCTGACACACCATTTCGTTGGTAAAGAAACTAACAGCACCCGACCCAGACAAGGTCAGACCTGAACACCTGAAGAACCTGCCATCAGTACTCATCAATATTCTGGCTCAGATCTTCACACACTACCTGGCTGAATGCAAGGTTCTGTCCCAATGGAAAACCAACAGAGCTGCACTACTGTATCAGAAGGGAGATATCCACAACATTGGCATCTATCACCTGATCTGCCTGTTGTCTGTCGTCTACAAACTGTTCACTCGAGTCATCCTGAATACCATTGGCAGAACACTAGATGAAGGACAACCATGTGAATAAGCCAAGTTCTAAAAAGAATTCAGCACTAACGACCATTTCCACACAATAACCAAGCTTATTGAGGTTTCTTGGGAGTTCAAGATGCAGCTCTGTCTAACTTTCATTGATTTAAAGGCCTTTAATTCTGTTGAGACTGAAGTGGTCATCGAGGCCCTAGTCAAACAGGGCGTTCAATGTTAATACATCAGAATTCCCTGTGTGCTGTATTGCAGATTCACTACCAGGATCTCACCATTCTACAGGGAGGTGATCATTGACATCAAGAAAGGGGTTTGGCACGCTGATAACATTTCACTGAAACTCTTCGGTGCCACCAACGAGAACATCATGCAAAGACTGGAATAGGAAGAAATGGGAGTGATGATAGATGGTCAGCAACTACACCACCTCTGCATCGCTGATGACATTGTTCTTATAACACCAAACATCAACCAAGCGGCACAAATGCTGGCCAACTTTGACTGAGTGTGGAAAGGTCGAACTACAGCTGAATCTCACAAAGATAATGTTTATGAGAAACAATCTTGTTTCTGATGTTCCATTCACTCTCAACTGGGTGAACATCTCCGAATGCAACAGTTATGTGTTGCAAGAAGTCAATGTGACTAATGACCTGGTATCTGAGTTGTGCAGGAGGAAGAGAGCAGCTTGGAATGCCTTCAAGAATGCCGAAGAAATAGCTAAGAGGACAAAGAACCTCCAGCTCTGGGCACATCTCTTCGATTCCACTATTCTTCCTGCATTAACATATGCCTCAGAGACCTGGGCCTACAAAAACAGGATGAGAACACTATTCGGGTCTTCCAAAGAGAAATTGAAAGAGCTATGCTTGGAGTATCACACTTCATTCAAATGAGAGAGAGAATCCAGAGTTCTGATCTCCGTTGATAGTCAAGAATCTGGGACGCTGTCTCATTTGCCAAGATTTCAAAAATCAGATGGGCTTGACATGTAATGAGATTTGGAGTAGACCACTGGACTAGAGCCATTACCAACTGGATACAACGGGACGTCAAAGATCGTGTGGCCGCCCACCTATGATATGATCAGACTTCTTCGTCAATACTCTGAAAGATTGGTTTGAGGCTCTTCATGTTCCTCGAATGAGCAGACACTGTTGGGCTATATTAGCATGTGACAGGGATGAATGAAGACATTGCTTGAGCCCGCTCAAGAAAGTTGATGAGTAATGGGATGTCAAGTGATCAAGTGATACCTACCACATGTTCAGCAGAATTTATTCACATTTCTGTTAAAATTTAACTTGATTGCATATACCTTACATGACTTTTTTATGAAATAATGATTCTACAGTAGTTTAACCTATATACTTTTATGGTGGCTTACTATTATTTTTTCTCCTTGAATTTATCATTTCTAGAATATTCATTGGTTTAAGTATTTCCTATAATTATATTCACTAAAATAATAGGATCAGGCAAGAAAACGGAGTCCTCTCTATCTTTCAACATTATAAACCTCAACCTCTTTTGGGGCACACTGGAAAATTTTCTACATGCCTGTCATTCATGCTGACCACTAATGACATTAAACCTCATTAGTTCATTTAAAATAAAGTCTTAATTCTTTTGTTATTCTTTATGGCAGGTGTGACTGCTCAGTCATTCTATTTCAACAGCTTCATTAATGCTTTGTGTAGATAAATTCAATCCTAGAATACAAAACTCAGAATTTGAACTGATTTTATAAAATATATAGTCAATATCAGTTATTTGATCATTAGTGTGTTGATATATTTTGGTTTTGTTTGGTTAGGTTTTGTTTTAGGTTTGGGGCCACACCCAATAGTGCTCAGGGTTTACTCCTGGCTTTGTGCTCAGAGATCATTCTTTGTGGGAGGCTTAGGGAACAAAATAGGAAGCTGAGTCACCAACTTGGGTTGACCACATGCGAGGTAAATGCCCTACCCACTATGCCATGATTCTAAGACCAAAGGTGATAATTGTAATTATTAGATATGGTTTAAAAAAGATTTGAGAGATTACACATGGTAAAATGCTTGCCTCACACCTGGTCAACTCTTGTTTGATATATTATGTGATATATTGACAAATAATAAAAAAAAACTTCAATTTTTTCTGTACTCAGAATTATTGGTAGCTGTGTTAAAATTCTAATGACTGCGTTGAGTCTGTTGGTGCACAATATCTTTGCAAGCAGAACAATCAGAAGGCAAATGATTAAAAATGTTACTATATAAGCGATAGCACAGAGGATAGGTTGATTGCCTTGCATGTGGCCAAACGGGTTCAAGTCCTCCATCCCTCTAGGAAAGCCCGGCAAGCTACTGAGTGTATCCCCCCACATGGCAGAACCTGGCAAGCTCCCCATGGTGTATTCGATATGCCAAAAACAGTAACAACAAGTCTCACAATGGAGACATTACTGGTGCCTGCTTGTGCAAATTGATGAACAGTGGGAGGACACTGCAGTGCAATGCTATACAAAAAATCAAGATAAACTACATCAAAAATATCATAAAAACATAACATAAATGTTAATATAAATTACTTTATTTTGCACAGTGGTAGGGCTTTTGCCTTGCATACAGCCAGCCTGGCCGAGCCGGGTTTGATTCCTCCATCCCTCTCAGAGAGCCTGGCAAGCTACCGAGAGTATCTTGCCCAAAAGGCAAAGCCTGGCAAGCTATCTGTGACGTATTCAATATGTCAAACACAGTAACAACAAGTGTCAAAATGGAGGCATTACTGGGTCCCCTCAAGCAAATCGATGAACAACAGGACAGTTACAGTGACTATTTTATACAGATAAAATCAATTAATATTAACAGATAAAATTTGTAAATATTATGAAAGAAAAAGTTAATTCAACAATGAATTGCAGCTTTGTATTTTACAAAATACAAAATAAGATATAATTTGAATATGTGAGAAGATCCTAAACTTTATCATTTATTAATGAAAAAAATTAAGAAAGTAAAGTCTATTTAGGTTGATAAAATTCTTCTGTAGGATAACACTGGTTTATCCTTTCTCCTTGGCTACAGGAAGCTTACGTTTATCAGGTTACACCCATCACATGCTCCTGAGTCACTCCAATTCCTTTGCTTCTCTGTAATCTCTTTATTTGTGCTCTGCTTCCCCGAACTTCTATCACCTTTTTCCCCTAATCAGACTCTGTTAACTTGTAAGGTCAGATTCCTCAGAAATCTATGACTTTATGTTCATGAATGAAGTATTGATTTTCTCTTCTCCTTATGTCCTTTACATAGTTACTTTAAAGCAATGTCCTTTTTGTATAGACACAGGAAGACAGTTAATGCTATGCTTTTGAAACTTGGAAGTTAATTTACTCTGAATAATATTCACTCTTCAACATCTGCTTTCTTGACTTAAGCCTCAGTTACCCTTAGTTCCTAGCACCCAAAAGCAGGATCCCGATGAGGGACTGGGATGGACCCAGGTTAAGCTGTGAGCTACCCTGGCATTGGAATGGGCTAGGCCAAAGCGCCAGAATACTTAACCATAGGTACAGTGCATGATTATGGACAAAGTCTGTCATGATCCAAAAAGTAACAGCTGAATTAGAACCTGGCTAGGATTAGAAAAGACTAATCTGGCCTGAGCGCTGTAGTCTTAGATCTATAGTGAGATGGCCCTAGGAGAGCAATCCTATAAACTTAATGTATCTTTTACTGTGTTCATGCAAAATGATTAATATTATGAATGTTTATATGTTTGTTGGACTAGGAGAGGGGAAACACACCATAGACGGAATTTCGCTCTCAGGTGGGTCATTCTGCTGTATGAGAGTTTGTCCTAGAAGAAGCCTTCCCTAAGGGAAGGGCTTTACCTCTGTTGATTGTATAAACATACCTATGTGTAATTATTATGCCAATCTCTCATGATTTGGGATTTAACTAAGGCTGTAAATGTGGGCAGGGGGGGATGATTGGTAGGTGAATCAGAGGAGAATGGAGATGGGCATGGAATCAACTGCAACTGACACCAAATAGCCTGGTCCTAATTTCCTCCTTTGTCCACTCATCACCATAGGCTGCCCAGGGGTTGGAGAAGTGATGTGAGACCACCAAACATGGATGGAGAGAGAGAAAGCCAATGCAGCTTCGTATTTATTTTGTATATTGTATATGCAGCTTCGTATATTGAGAGATGTCCCAGGAGTGTTGAGATATTCAACATTCATCTATTTTTACAAATTGTGTATACACAGAAAAATTAATTCACTTTCGTTTTAAATATTTATAACTTTGATTTAGAAATTATATTTTTCAGAGTTTATTCAAGGGCAGAGCTGGAGTGATAGCACAGCGGGTAGGGCATTTACCTTCCACGCAGCCAACATGGTCGACCCTGGTTTGATTCCTCCGCCCCTCTCAGAGAGCCCAGCAAGCTACTGAGAGTATCGCGCCTGCATGGCAAAGTCTGGCAAGCTACCCGTGGTGTATTTGATATGCCAAACACAGTAACAACAAAGTCTCAAAAAATGGAGACGTTACTGGCCCGCTAGAGAAAATCAATGAACAATGGAGGACAGTGACAGTGATTCAAGGGGAAGATGTGTTGACGTGAACTTGAATATATTTTGTTATAGTAGGGTCTCTAACAGTAAAATTGCAAATAAGTTGAGAATATAATAGAGTAAATAGTACTGTGGCTATTAATAATAATATAATCATTACAAAAATATATTAAGCTTGAATGTATGTCATAAAGATAAGCTTTATGTTAATGAAAAAGCATAGTTGTAGTGTAATATAAATAACACGATTCTACAATTTTGTTCTATATTCTATATTTGTTCCTAGAGCTAAAACTCAAATTTAGCATAATCCCTTATGTGTCCAATTAATTAGTGACCTGTGACCTGTGCCTAGCTGTTATTTCTAAAATTTTTTTGAATAAAGAATATTAGAAAATAAGTAAGAACCTAAATGGCATTTTTCCTATATTCTTCTGTATTTGTTTTACTATAAGCATGCATTTTTACTATAATTTTAACACCAAAACTCAAAAATTATAAAGCAATATTGCCAAGTGTAGTTATGTACTAAGTATTACCTAGAAAGTTATCTCATAGTAACAGAATAGAGATTCTGAGAAAAATCAAGTTAAGAGTGATGACAAGAGGGTAAATGATATTTGAAAGATTTGTGTGTTATACAAAGTCATTCAATTTCTTTTTGGAAATTGTGGTTATTTTTAAATCATCATGGTCATTGAATACCACAAGTGACTATTATCCTAAATTCCTACTTGCCCAAGTCTTTGAATATAATTAGAAACATGTAAGTAGAAGTCCATAATTTATTTTTATGTTTTTGTAAACTTAAAAATCAGAGACCCCAGTCGACATGTTGCTTATTTAACACTTAATTGTCTTAGCTATCTGTTAGACACAACGTCAGAGTATTACCTCCATAATCTTTGTCTTTCCAAATTAACATTGTTTGAAGCCTGGTGGTACTTAATTGTGGATATAAAAAATGTTCTCCCTAGATATGTATCAATTGGAAAAGCAATTTTGATCATTTTAGAAAAGCTGAAATTCTTCTGTCTCCATTAAATGTGTGTTTCCCCTCTCAGTCCTTTAACCATGTAGGTGTAAGATTGACTACCAGCAGCTCTCCCTAGGTGTGTTTATTGAATTTAGTAGTTTCATTTTGTTGCCAGAAATGTTGTAATCATGAAAAATGGCAAGAGATAATAAAATATAGATAGAACCAGTCTGATCCTGTCATCCTTGGAAATGTTTTTCATGGGTCTTAAATTTGGATCTTGGCTCCATTTCAGTCTGCTCACTGTTGCTAGAACAATGAAATTCAGGCCTTCCAAACCAAGAAAAATACTACTTGAATCATCAGGTAGGCATGTTGCAGGTGGCAATACAGGAATTCAAACTCCATAAATCTAAAAATCCATGCAAATGGGAGGCAGATAGTCCCAGAATACTGTTGCCTGAGATAGTATCTGTTCATTTTGCCAATCATCACAGGCAAGTTCAAAGCTGCAGGACTCTCAAGATAGTTGGATACACATGAATTATCACTTTACTTCAAGTAGATCTACTCAAGAAGTCTCTTAAATTCAGTTTCTACCTAAAATTTTCTCTATGTGACTGAAAAAAAAAGTAATGGACTATAATCATTCTTTTCTAGTGAAACACTTTTCAAAGTACTAGCATATCAAATCTACATGGTTCTGAAATGAGTACTGGTTTATCATCCACATTTTAGAAATACAAGTACTGAAATCTTAGACACTATGTGGCTATCCTAGAGTTGCCAGCATCTTAAAGGATTGACTGCAGGAAGTAAATACATTGATATTCTGCTTTATAGTTTAGGATATTTTGGAAAAACACCCATTTTCAAAAATAAAAATTAAAGCTAAGAAAACTTTGACAAACAGGAGGGGGAAAGGATATTACAGGAAACAGAAAAATCTAAGAAGATGAGTAGAAAAAAGGAAGAGGAAGAAAAAGAAAAGGTATGATGAGAGAAAGTATGAGGATATTAGAGAAAGAAATAAAACCAGAACTGAATAAATTCCTTTTTAAATTATTTTTTAATTTTTTATTGAATCACTGTGAGATTTGGTTACAAAGCAACATTCCTGTTTGAATATAATTAGAAACATGTAATTAGAAACAGTCATACAATGATCGAACACCCATCCCTCCACTATTGCACATCTTTCACCACCAATGACCCCAGTATCCTCCCATCCTACCCCTTACCCTGTCTCTATGAGACAATATCACCCACACTCTCTTTTGTATTGCTTGTTATGAAAAGCATAAGTTGTTGTGCAGCCACAACACAATAAGAGCAGCCATGTTCCTGGAATTCTAAAATTTTAAATAATTAGGGTCTGGAGAACTCTCTTCAGATAGCTGCTTGGTTTGGAGGTTCTTTTGTGAGGCTCTCGTTCATGGCTATAAAGGAACTTAAATGGCAGCTGGAGGCAGTTTGTGAGTGTGATCTCCAGGGATCCATTGGGGCAGGGGGATGAGAAGGACTGGTCCATCCCCTATCCCTTGAGACCTGGAGTTTACGATCATTGAACCCACATAACTGCACTTTTCATTGGGGTTTGGAAGTTGGTAGCCACTAGGATTCTTAGGGGGCAGGTGGATAGACAACATCTGCTCCCATCTGAGGAACTGCCACTGTCACTGTCACTGCGGCCCAGTAACATCTCCATTGTGACCATTGTTACTGTGTTTGGCATATCGAATACACCACGGGGAGCTTGCCAGGCTTTTACCAAGTGGGCGAGATACCCTTCGAGAGGAGCGGAGGAATAGAACTCAGGTCGGCCATGATGGCTGCTTGTAAGGCAAACGCCCTACTCGCTGTGCTATCGCTCCCATCTGAGGCACCCCAGTGAAGTTGGCCTTGCTTAAAGTCCAGAGGCACCTCTGCTGCAAGCTGGTTAGTTCTGAGATTCTTTTGTGTGTCTCCCAAACCTGAATAAATTCTTTATTGAGTTCAATCCATTATGTACAATGGATAGGATATAAAAGCTCTGACAGTATTCCAAACTTTAATTCAACTAGAAAGCTGCCTTGAGAATTCCTATAAAGAATAGAATAGATTTTTTAAATGCAGAGAATCAGATAAAGTTATACATTCCCCCCAACTGGGAAAGTAGCACTATGTTATCAAATCAATGCCGTTTATTTTTTTTAAAATTTCAACTAAGTTTTAAAATAAACATTTTAAATGAGAGAAGAGACTGTGCAGCATGTAAGGCCCCATGTTGCCTGCAGCTGACCAAACTTCAATCTCAGGAACCACATAAGGTGCTTGGAGTACTGCCAGAGTACAGGTCTAGGAGTAAATCCTGAGACTATCCAGGTCTATCCCAAAAATCCATAAGCAAAAAATAAAATAAAAATAAGTATATAAATAAGAACCATAATAAGGATGAACTGGAAAAGGAGGAGGAGGGGAGGAAGCGGAGATGGAAGAGGAAGAGGAGAAGGAGAAAGAGGAGGAGGAAGAAGAAGAAGAAGAAGAAGAAGGAGAAGGAGAAGGAGAAGGAGAAGGAGAAGGAGAAGGAGGAGAAGAAGGAGAAGGAGAAGGAGGAGAAGGAGAAGGAGAAGGAGGAATGATGAAGAAGAAAAGGAGAGATATTTCACTGCATTTATTTATAATATACTTAGTGATATTTAAATTATTTTAAGTACAAAAAATTAAAAACAAGAGCATCTCGTGAGAGGAGAATAGTGCAATAATATTAGACAAAAGCTTTCTTGACTTCTAGCAGAGAGCATGCAGGATTCTATTAGTATCCCTATGCAAGTTTTATGGAGTGTAGATTAATTTAGGCCATAATTAAATGAAAGTCAGTTCAGAGTGTTTCTACTATAAATGACCAATCACAACATGTTGCCCTTTTAGCAATTGCTTCTGGAAATTGTAATGGAAATGAACTCGGTGGGAATACATCCCTTAAGTGATTTAAAAGAATGAATTCAGAAGCCAAAATTGTGCCCTGACTATAAATAAGCCCTGTTCTAAATACAGAAGAATAATTTTAATTTATAGATATAATTTTTCTATAGTGGAAATCATCTTCTACCAGTCATTCGGTGTAATACAGAAGCACTATAAACAAACAACTATGAGACTATGAGGCTGCAAGACATCATTCATTTGTCTGATGTCTGTCTTTTAGATGCGAATCAAGTATTTCATAATATTTTCCTCCAAATAAAATTTAAAGTAACTTAGTCAGATGTGACATAATTTGCCTAAATTCATTTATTGGAAACACTGAGCAGTCATGGTGATAGAAATATATATTGGTTAGCAATTAGTTCAAAGTTTCCAAGAAAACAAGCAAAATAATTCTTTCAGATACAATTACTTTGGACAAATATGTGCATTTGTATGCAAACATGTGTTTATGCTCCTACTTTAAAACAATTCTATTTTATAACAATCCTAAGAATCTAAATAATAATTGGTGTAAAATGCTCATTTTACAAAACCATTCATTAAATATTGGTTGAAATTAAAAGCTTCTTGTTTGCCTGCTGTTTTATTACAACATATTATATAGAATTATATTAATGTATATACTTTAGGATTCAGACCCACCACTTATCTTGTCTACCCACACTAGAGAGAATATAATTAATGTGGCAATAAGTTACAAGGACATATACCATACAAGTATTTATCATCAACTACTTTTATTTTGCTTTTATTTAATGTTCTTCTCTTTCAGCCTTACTCTACATTGAATAAGACTATGATTCAACAACCAATCACTGAATTCTTGCTATACACTAAATGTTCTAATTTAACTTACTACATCAATATGGCAAAGAGGAGCAATCGACTTTAACCACAGAGATAGAAAAACATGACCAAACTTATCACCCAATAATGATAGAAAATAATGCTCAGAGTGACCGGAAAGATAGTACAGGGTTAATCCACATGCCTTGCACGTGGTTGATACTTGTTTAATCTCTGGTTCTATAGGGTTCCTTCAGGACATCCAAGAGAATCCCTAGAGGTTTATGAGCACTGCTGGATATAACATGCAGTCTCCAGAGTGCTGACTGGGTACCGTAGGCAATCGCTGGAACTGCAGGGCCGGGAACTGCAGCAGTACTGTATCCCCAGGTCCTCACATTAAACCTCTAACCTGGAATCCATTAATCAAGAATCAGGTGGAAAGATGTCATTCTCTTGAACTTCATTTGGAAGTACCCAACCAACAACTTCAACAATGAAAAAATGGAAATCATAATTCAGAAAACATGGCAAAACAGTTGTTAACTTGATAAACTAATAGCTATTAAAGAAAAAAACAAGTCACCCAAAATCACTCAACTCATGTATCAAATACCCTAACAATTGCATTAGGAAAAGACATAAATGCAAGACTTTTGGGGTATAATGTGTTTATTCACAAATAATATAATTTTTCCATGTGAAAAATCCCCCCAAATAAACAAAAATTTGCCAGGAACTAAAATGAGAATATAGTAAGATCACAACATTCAACAATCAAATTCCTATGTATCAACAACAAATAATTGGAATCTGAGGGTAAATTAAAATAATTAAATTAGCAATAAATACACATTTGATTAAAATATAACTAAAACTGTAGGACCTGTATATCGATTATCAAAAGTAATTCTTAAAGAAATCAAAGATGAGCTATTCAAATAGAAGATATTCTGTGATCATAGATTAGGAAACTTAATTTTGTCAAGATTCAAATTATCTTCTGATTAATATTAGGATTTAATACTATTCTGATGCTGGAGCAATAGCACAGCGGTAGGGTGTTCGCCTTACAAGCGGCCAACATGGCCGACCCGAGTTCGATTCCTCCGCCTTTCTCGGAGAGCCCGGCAAGTTACCGAGAGTATTCGATATGCCAGACACAGTAACAACAAAGTCTCCAATGGAGACGTTACTGGGCCCGCTCGAGCAAATCGACGATCAACGGGAGGGCCTTTACCTTTACCTTTACCTTTACTGTTCTGATTAAAATTCAGCAGTTGCTTTTATAGATACTGACAAACTAGTTCTAAAATATAAGTGAAAAAACAAAGTGACTAAAAGTTCTGACTGAACACAAAGGGTCATACTAAATAATATGACACTTTATTTTACTACAAAGCTAAAGTAATGAGAATGGAATAGCATTTTTTAATTTTTTTTATATAAGTGGAACAGAACAAAGAACTGAGAAATAGATTCACACAACTATTATAAATGGTTTTGTGAAATAGAACAAGGCAATTTTATGGTAAACATTAATTTTTTTGCAATTTCTCTAAAATAGTGTTATTCCATTTGCAAAAAATATAGGCAAAATGCCCATATATAGAAAGAAGCTTCTTGTGTTGGATTTACTTGCTTTTGATGAATAGATATAATACTAAAATAAAATTCTTTAAAGAAAAAAGGTGATCATTTGAATAGTATTACATATAATGTTTTTGTTGTAAGAAGTCATTGGGAGAGTGAAAGAAAACACCATAGAAACAATAAATAGTTTTGAAACACATGTAGTTGATAAACAATTTGTATGTAATTAGCTATGAAAATAATGCTAACTCATTCATTGCTTGTAGGACTGAAATGAAACGTAATACAGAGAAATATATGACACTTTTTTGCGAGGACATTTTGCAAGAAAAATATAGACATGTTGCATAATCCAGAAACTGTCCTGTTACTGATTTGTTTTCATCTGATTTGATATTTTATATTGATATATAATCTTCATGCAAAATTTCATACTAGCATTACTATTGGTGCCCTAAATTGGAAGTTTCCAAAGATCTCATTTAATAATTAAATGATCATACAATCTTGATAAGCTATTCTATGTACCATTACTCAACAACAAAAATGAATAATCCCAGGGCTAGAGCAATAGTATAGCTGGTAGGGCATTTGCCTTGTACTCAACTGATTCGGATTAGACCCGTGACATCTTATATGGTCCTTATAGCACCATCTAGAGTAATTCCTGACCAAAGAGTCAGGAGTAAACCTTTAGCGTCACTGATTGTGCCTCTCAACCCCCAAAATATCCCTCAAATGATACAAATATTTAAAAGAATCATAAATTCAAATTGCTGAGTGAAGAAAGTCAACCATAAAAGTGATGCATATAATATAAGGAGTAAACCCTGAGATTAGCTTGGTATGTTCCAATCTTCCCTTTCCCCAGATCAAAATATAGTTGTCATGGAGCCCCATGACAACTTAGAGAACACAACACTTGATTGTGTTCTATAAAGATTAAAAGTGAGTTATTTTAAATTTCTACAAAACAGTAGATTATGTCCCTTAGCTTGTACTTTTAGTTTGAATTTTATATTATTTCATATAAATTTAACTGATCCTGATTTTCTTAAACTATCATTTGTGTTTATTACTGAACCCAGGTAAGATTCATGCAATCTAAGTGCTTTATGAGCTATTCTTTCAGATCCCAGACACTCATATCAAATGACATGCAGTATATAAAATATAGGGAATGGAAAGTTAGTACAGTGAATAAGGTACTTGCCCCACATATGGTATTCTATGTTTAATTCTAGCAACTATACATTCCTCTGAGCACCAGATAGAGTGATATCTAAGCACAGTTAAGAATAAGCCCTGAGCACTACTGGGTGTGTTCAAAAATTAATTACTATTTTGAAAAAATAGATATACATTCTCTATTATATTAATCAAAAAGAATAGGTATGACAATATTAATATAGGAAAATACTGACTTTAAAAAAATAAAGTTTAGGAAAAGAAAAGAAATTCTATGATCTTAAAAGGGTAAGTTCACAAAGAAGATATAACAAAGACATACATGCACTAAAATTAGAGATCCAATATATATATATGAAATAAACACTGTCATAATTAAAGGTATACACTTGAAAATAAAAGAAGCACTTCAACAAATGATCATTAATAATGGAAAGATCAGTATGGATATGATTAAAAATATAAAGAAAGGTCTTAAAAATAATATATTGAACTAATAACATTTAACAAAATTTGATCTTCCCTGGTGATAAAAAGAAAATCTCAAAATACTAAAATTAAGAAGACATTTTCTCAATAAATTGTCATATTTCAAAAGTCTATAGTCATTGACATACTAAGAATTAGATTACTTTATTAACATTTAAAACAAGGCAAGTATGCCTGTTTTCCCCCATTCTACTCAATATAGTAGAATTATAGGTGGATAAATCAATAAGTCATGAAATATAAACACACATATTTGAAGTATGGAAGCAAACTATCTCTTTTGTAAAAAACGATGTTTACGAAATATGCTTTTACGTCATATTTTCTGAAGAAAAGACAAATATTTTTAACATAAAAACGCAAAATCCTGCTAGAATAGATGAATTTTAAGATACAATATTAAAATCAAAACACGAAATTCAGTTGCTTTTCTATGTAATTACAATGCATGTAAAAATGAAAATGAAAAAATAGTTTCACTTAAAATGACATCAAAAGTAATAAGATTCTTAGAAGTTATATAAAAGAAAATCTTATCTATATACTAAAAGCTACACAGTTTTGATGGAAAATGAAGGAAACCATCAACAAATAGAAAGACATTGTTCATAGATTACAAGACCTATTAAGTAGTGGTATAAAAGCAATATTACCCAAGTGACATACAGAACCGTAGGATAATATTGGCTTGTCCTTTCTGCCTTGCAACAGGGAGCTTAGGTGTATTGGGTTACTCCTATCACAGTGCTCCCATTCCTCTATGTTTATTTGTAACTTCTTTCTTTGTGCTCTGTTAACTAGTAAATATTGTTTTTCTATTCCCCTTAAATTCTTTGCATAGTACACCTCTATCACCTGTCATCCTTACGATTTGCTCGAGCAGGTGCCAGTAACGTCTCCATTTGTACCTGTTACATGCTAGTGTAGCCCAATGGCATCTGCTCACTCCAGGAACACGAAGAGCATCAAACCATTTATTCAGGGTTCTTGACGAAGAAGTCCGACCATCTCGTAGGTGGGCAGCCAGGTGTTCTCTTGATGTCTGGTGGAATTCAGGAGGTAACAGCTCTAGTCCAGTGGTCATCTCTAAATCTCATTATGTGTCCAACCCATCTGGTTTTCTACGCCTTGGCAAATGAGACAGCGTAATCAATGCCTTTTCATCTCAGTCAGTCCAGTGACGCCGTACTTGATCTTCTGCACTTGCACTACCGGGTGGATGCTACTGATGCTAGCGCACATGCATTGAAAGTACAGAGAGTCATTTAGTTCTTTTTCATTTTGGCAGCCTATTTTGGCCCTGAGATTTTAGCATTCTCTCCTTACTTGTCCTTCCCAAAGCTACTGCACTGGGGGCTCTTTCAGGGTGAGTGGAATGAGGCCCACCATTGTAACTGTTTTTGGCATAACAAATAAAGTACGGATAGCTTGCCAGCCTCTGCCATATGGGCAGGATACCCTCGTTGGATTGCCGGTTTCTGCGAAGGGATGGAGGCTTTGGGGACAGCCTCTAATCACCTTTACAGTTGTTCCCAGTCTACCAAATGCAAGCATTTGATCAACTGGCATGTTGTAACGGTCTTCACACTGGCAAACACACACCTGCCTGTGTTTGTGGACAGCACCTGGGATATCTTGGCCTCAGGTTGATCTCCTTGAGGTTGATGGAGTGCGCCCAGAGTTTGTTGAGAAACTGGGGGAGCAGGACCCCATAATGGAGGGTCTGTGCCAGGTCAAAAACCTACGCCAAGTCCCAGATCACCCGGTGGTTGACAGACAGCACCTTGCAGTGGATGAGCCACTCTGAGTACTGTAGACACATATCTATGCCCAACGGTTGTCTGGCCAGGGCAGGTGGTGACACTGCAGCTGCCACCATAATTTCTCCATGCCTCTCTGACGCCATTTTGTCTGAATCTTGCAAAGCAGCCAGCAATGTACAGCAGGAAACACGCATTGAGTTACATCAGGGATCACAGGTAGAGTTTCATGCCTGGCATGCTGAGCCGCATGCTGTCTAAGGTGAGGTAGTGAGCTGGGTTTGGGCAGCGTTGGCGCCATCTTGCGGAAAAATGTCCACCTATCTCATACCTCTCTGGGCTATGTAGTTAATTCAGAGCAATGTTCTTTTTATATGGACACAGGAAGACAGTTAATGCTATGCTTTTGTAACTAGGGAGTTAATTGACTCTGAATGATATTTTCCTCCTGGATGTCTGTTCTTTCAACTTAAACCTCAGTCGCCCTTTCTTCCTAGCACCCCGAAAGCAGAGTCCTGATGAGGGACTGGATGGACCCAGGGCAAGCAGTGAGCTATGTGCTACCCTGGCATCAAAATGGGCCTGGCCAAAGTGCCATAATACTTAACTGTAAGTTAAGAGCATGATCATGGACAAATTCTGTCATGATCCAATAAGTAATAACTAGATTTGGATCCTGCTAAGGTTAGAAAAAATTAATCAGGCGTGAGCACTGTAGTCTGAGTCTATGGCAAGATGTTCCCAGGGAACCGCCCTACAAGCCTCAATGTATCTCTTACTGTGTCCATACAAAAATACTATTAAGAAGTAGAATTAAGATGTTAATTTAGATGCTAATTAAGTTATTGTACTAAGGATAAGAGCAACACCTCTAGGTAGTGTTTCCAACTTTGAGCCTGGTGGGCAGTCAGGAAGGGCTTTCTTATGTTGATCTTGCTACCAGCTGGGTGTAGTGTAGGCCCAGAGTGCTGTGGGTGGAGAGATGAGAGAATTGGAGGGGAGGAGAGAGAGAGCAGGGCAGGATGATGGAACGCAGAGAGATGAGCAGGAGAGACAGAAGGAAATGGAAAAGAGGGGCAGTGTGAGACTAGAATGGGGGTCTCAAAGAGACTGGAAAAAGCACTGGGGAGAATGGAATAAATGGCAGCTGATAAATCAATCGGCTTGGCCCTCGTGTCCTCCTCTGTTTGCCCCATTGCACGGGTCATCCCGACTGGCAGAGTGGACCAAGACAACCCAACCCAGGTGGATGGGGTCTCCCCTGGCCGTCCTGGAGATTATACACAGAACCAATTCTAAGCCTAAATGAAATTTCAGTGTTCCCTTAAATAAATACAAATCACTTTGAAAATCAATGTGCAGTTTCAAGAAACCTTACATAATTTTAAGGGTAAAGATATCATACTTTCTGATTTCCAGAGCTCCTACAAACATACAGTAATCAGGCCAGTGTAGTGATGGAATAAAAACTATATGTGAACCAATAGAATATAATAGAGAAGTCAGGGGGAAATGCTTCAAATTTATGGAAAAATATTTCTTATCAGAAGTCCTATAATCACTCAAATTCAGAGGGAAATTTTCATCACATTGGATTTGGTGAAGATATCTTGTATAGAAAAGTAAAGACACATAAAATAAAATTTAAAATAGATAACTCTGTTATAATTACAACTCTTGCAGATCAAAAGAAACAATTGAGCATATAAGAACCGCATATAATTTGAAAACTATTTTCAAATCACACATTTATTTGAGAAATAGCACAGCGGTAGGGCATTTGCCTTGCATGCAGTCAATATGGTCAACCCGAGTTCGATTCCTCCACCCCTCTCGGAGAGCCCAGCAAGCTACCGAAAGTATCTCGCCAGCACAGCAGAGCCTGGCAAGCTACCCGTGACGTATTCAATATGCCAAACACAGTAACAACAAGTCTCACGATGGAGACGTTACTGGGCTCGCTCAAGCAAATCGATGAACAACGGGAGGACCGTGACCATGACCGTGACATTTATTTGAGATAAACATCCAGAATATATAGAGAACTTTGAAAATTCAGCAATAGAAAACAAAGAAACCAATTCCAAAGTGGGCATACCAATGTCTTCACAGAGTAGGAATGAAAGGAAACCATTATACAAACTACTAATATACATATGACAAATAAGTTCAATATCACAAATAATTAGGGGTACATAAATCACAACCAGTATGTGATAAGACTTCACACCCATTGGATAAGAAGACTATTATAAAAGCAAAAACACAACATTCAACAGAAATTAAGTTTTGGCAAGGCTATATATAGCGATAGCACAGCGGGTAGGGCGTTCGCCTTACACGCGGCCAACATGGCCGACCCGAGTTCGATTCCTCCGCCCCTCTCGGAGAGCCCGGCAAGCTACCGAGAGTATTCGATATGCCAGACACAGTAACAACAAAGTCTCCAATGGAGACGTTACTGGGCCCGCTCGAGCAAATCGACGATCAACGGGAGGGCCTTTACCTTATATATAGAGTAATTGAAACCTTTGTGTTCTTCTAGTGGGAATAAAAAATGATGCAGCTGCTATAGAAAGCTGTGTGGTTCCTCATAAAATTTAAAAAAAAAAAGAATTACTTCGGTCTTCTTCCTCCCCCCAGGTCAGTCAGAATTTGAACCGGGACTTGACTTTCTCCGTGTATGTGCCCCAGGCGTCCTCTAGGATCCTGGGATGCTCACCATCCCTGAGCTTCATCCAATTCGTCCCCAATGCTGTGACCTGTCTTCTTCCTGCCCCAGGTCATTCATTCGAACCAGGGACTTGCTTTCCCTGCATACATGCCCCAGTCATCCTCTAGGACCCTGGAATGCTCACAATCCCTGAGCATCTTTTTGTTCATCCAGAACTCTGTTCCTAGTCTTCTTCCTACCCCAAGTTGTACCCCCCACACATGACGTACATATAGGGAGTGTGGTCTCTGTAGAAGTGGGTGTTACCTCTGTAGAAGTGGGCGTGGCCTAATTTTGGGTCTGTGGATGCTCACCGGCTGTAAGTAGTTTACTCATACCCAGCAACCTCATGTAGCATCTCAGTCTCCATACCTCCACACCACATGAAGAAACAACGTAAATCCCCACCACATGGGGAGGACAATGAAAAGAATCCAGAAGCCTCAGTAGGTGCTACATAGAGGTAAAGAAGATATTGGAATGAACTCAATGAAACAGTGAGACAGATATCCAGTATATTAAAGGAGGACATGAAGGAAACGATGGAGAAAATACTTGAAGAAATGAACAGAAATTGAAAAGCTACGCACAGAAATGTCATGAATAAAAGACAGATGAAATAAAATACTCAGTCTGTGACCTCAACAGAAGAATGGCCACAGCTGAAGACAGAATCAGTGAGCTGGAAGATAAGCTGCACAAAGCCAACAGATAACAACAAACAATGGCAAGAGACCTCAAAATAGTTCTAGGTCCAACCAGAGTCCTAGGAGATGATTCCAAGAAGTACATTTTAATAATTGGAGTAGAAGGTCAGGGAAACAATCCCAGTGAAAAAGTCAAGGTTGAAGAAATTATTGCTAAAAAGTTGCCAGAGCTGGACAATGCAAACATTCAGATTCAAGGAGCCTGAAGGGTGTCACCTAAAAGAGACGCTAACAAAAAAACTCCAAGACATATCGTAATTAGAATGATGGATGCCTCGGATAGAGATACAATACTGCAAGCAACAAGGTTAAATAAGGAAATCATATACAAAGGAGGACCCCTTAGATTCACAGAAGACCTATCAGAAGAAACCCTCCAAGCCCAAAGACAATGGTGGGATATAGTGGAAAAAACTCACTAAAATGAACGTTTCACCAAGAATACTCTATCCAGCTAAACTCTCACTCAAACTTGAAGGAATGGCACACTATTTTGTGGAAAAACAGCAGCTCAGGAACTACATAGACTCAAAACCAGACCGAAAAGAAGGGCTCAGGGAGATACTATAAGACAAGATAAACCCTACAAGCATAACAAATTCTTACAGAAATTGACACAAAACCCCATAACAATAATCTCTCTCAAGGTCAATGGTCTAAATTCACCAATTAAGAGACACAAAGTGGCAAAATGGATTCAGAGACAGAACCCAACATTCTGCTGCCTACATGAAACTCATCTCAACAGTCAGAGCAAACACAGACTCAAAGTTAAAGGACGGAAAACAACCCTACAAGCAAACAGCTCCCTCAAAAAAGCTGGGTGGCTATACTAGTATCCAAAACCATAAATTTCAGGTTGAAAAAGATTAGAAGGGACAGCGAAGGCCATTTTCTATTTATCAAGGGATACGTACAACAGGAAGAAAACACACTCTTATATGTATATGCACCTAATGAGGGAACAGCTAAATATTTAAAACAACTGCAAACAGATTTTAAGAAGGACATTGCTAGCAACAAAATAGTAGACAGAGACTTCAACATCACCTTATCACCTATGGATAGATCAATAAAAACAAAAGTCAGCAAGGAAACATTGGCATTGAAGGAAGAAATATAATAGAGAGGGCTTATAACCTGTACAGGTCATTACCCCTCCCCCGCCCGCCAAAAGAAAGAATACACATTCCTCTCCAGTGCACACGGAACTTTTTTCAAAACAGACCATGTGCTAGGCCGCAAAATATACCTCAATAGAATCAGGAAGATAGAAATAGTATCAACTATCTTTTCAGACAATGATGCACTGAAGATAGACGTGAATCACACACAGACACAGAGAACCAAATCAAACACCTGGAAATTAAACAATTCAATGTTGAACAATGGGCTGGAATGATAGCACAGCGTTAGGGTGTTTGCCTTGCACACATCCTGCCCAGCCGAGCCGGGTTCGATTCCTCTGCTCCTCTCAGAGAGCCTGGCAAGCCACCGAGAGTATTCAATATGCCAAACACAGCAACAAGAAGTCTATCTACTACAAGCCTACAGCAAGGATCATCCTCAATGGAGAAAAACTGAGAGACTTCCCTCTAAGATCATGGACGAGACAAGGATGCCCACTGTCTCCACTGCTGTTCAATATAGTACTGGAAGTACTTGCAATAGCAGGCAGGCAACAGAAATATATTAAGGGTATTCAGGTAGGAAAGGAAGAAATCAATCTCTCACAGTTCCCAGATGACATGATACTAGACTTAGAGAACCTTAAACTTCTAGCAAGAAACTCCTAGAAACAATAGACTTATACACTAAAGTTGCAGGCTATAAAATCAATACCCAAAAGTCCATGGCTTTCCTATACACAAATAGTGAGAGAGAAGAATGTCATGAAAAAAAAAATCCTGTTCACAATTGTGCCCCAGAACATCAAGTACCTAGGAATCAAGTTAACTAAGGAAGTAAAAAACCTATACAAAGAAAACTACAAAACTCTACTTCAAGAAATAAAAGAGGACATGAGAAAATGGAAAGATATCCCCTGCTCGTGGATCAGGAGAATTAACATTGTCAAAATGGCACTGTATCACTGTCCTCCCGTTGTTCATCAATTTTCTCAAGTGGGCCCAGTAACATCTCCATCATGAGACTTTATTGTTACTGTGTTTGGCATATTGAATACGTGATGGATAACTTGCCAGGCTTTGCCATGTGGGCAAGATACTCTCAGTAACTTGCCAGGCTCTCCAAGAGAGGCAGAGGAATGGAACTTGGGTCAGCCATGTTGGCTGTGTGCAAGGCAAATGCCCTACCCGCTGTGCTATCGCTCCAGCCCATACTCCCCAAAACACTGTACAAAATTCAATGCTATCTCTATAGTGATACCCATGACATTCTTCAAAGAAATAGAGCAAACACTCCTGAAATTCAAATGGAACAATAAGCCCCCACAAATAGCTAAAACAATTCTTGAGAAAAAGAAAATTGTTGGAGTACAAGAAGCTTAGGTTTATCTGGTTACACCCATCAATCTGGTTACACCCATCACAGTGCTCCAGAGGCACTTCCACTTCCATTATGTTTATCTGTAAACAGTCTTCCCTATCCTCTCCTCCCCATCCAGATAATCAGCTTTCCCCTTAATCAGACTCTGTTAATTTGTAAGATCAGTTTCCCAGAAATCTATGATTTTATATGTATGAGTGAAATATTGCCTTTCTCCTCTCCTTATGCCTTATGAACACTTTACCTTAAAGTAATATCCTTTTTGTATAGATATAGGAAGACTGTTAACATTATGCTTTGTAATTTAGGATTTGATTGGCTTTGAATATTATTCACTCCCGGGCATCTGCTTTCTCGACTTAAGCCTCAGTTGCCCTTAGTTCCTAACACCCCAAAAGCAGGGTCCTGACGAGGGACTGAATGGACCCAGGGCAAGCGGTGAGCTACCCTGGCAGCGAAATGGGCCAGGCCAAAGTGCCATGATTCTTAACTATAAGTTAAGAGTTTGATCATAGACAAATGCTGTCATGATCCAAAGGTAACGATGAGACTAGGATCCTGCTAGCGGTAGGAAAGACTATCTGGCCTGAGCAATGTAGTCTGAGATCGAGATGGCCCTGGGAGAGCAATTCTATAAGTTTAAGATATTTCTTACTGTATCCATACAAAATGATTTATATTATATATGCTTATATGCTTGTCGGACAAGGAGAGGAGAGACGCACCCTTGGGATTCCGCTTTAGGGTGGGTCGCCCTGCTGAGAAAGGAGCTGTCCTAGGAGCAGCCTTCCCTGAGGCTAAGAGTTCTACCCCTATTGATTGTGACCACACCTATGTGTAATTGTTCCCCCAATTCCTCATGGAGAGAGGATTTAACTAGACTGTAGGAGTGGGCTGGGGGTTGAGAGAGATCAGAACCCAGACTCCAGAGAAGGAGGATGAAGGGGAATGGAGAAGGAGAATGAAGTAGCATGGGGGAGGAAGCAGCGGAGAGCAGAGACAGAAGCAGAGACAGACAAGAGAGACTGGTGTAGATGGAGAGAGGAATGAAATAAACTGCTACTAATACCAACCAGCCTGGCCCTCGTTTCCTTCCTCCACCTGACCATCGCCATCGACCTCCCCGGGTGGGAGAAGGGTGAGACTACCGAACGCGGGCAGCGGGAGAGACAGAGCCACCGCCGCTGAGTGCCGTGCCCTCCTTTTTGTTTACAAAGAAAATGTGCATAATCAACCTCCCTAACTTCAAACTCTACTACAAAGTAGTAATAATTAAAACAGCATGGTACTGGAACAAAGGTAGAGCTGTAGACCAATAGAACAGGGTTGAATATATAATCATCTAATCTTTGATAAGGGAGGAAGAAATGTAAAGTGGTGCAAAGAACGCCTCTTTAACAAATTGTCCTGGCAAAACTGGACAGTTACATGCAAAAAAATGGGCTCAGATCTCTGCCTAACACCATGTACAAAAGTAAGATCAGAATGGATTAAAGACCTCAACATCAGACCAGAATCTGTAAGGTACATTAAAGACAAAGTTGGCAAAAACTTCCATCACATTAAAGCTAACGGTATCTTCAAAGATGACATGCCACTGGCCAAGCATGTGAAAATAGAGATAGACAAATGGGACTATTTTAAACTAAGAAGCTCTGCTCCTCAAATGAAACAGTGTCAAAATATAAAGACAATCTACAGAATGGGAAAGGATCTTCACCCAATACCCATTCCACAAGGGGTTGATATCGAGGACATACAAAGTACTGGTTGGACTCCACAAGAAGAAAACATCTAACTCCATCAAAAAATGGGGTGACAAAATGAATAGAAACTTTCTCAAAGAAGAAATCCGATTGGCAAAAAGGAACATGAAAAAATTTTCTACATCACTAATCATCAGGGAGATGAAGATCAAAATAACAATGAGATATCATCTCACACCACAGAGACTGACCCATATCCAAAAGAACAAAAGCAACCAGTGTTTCCACGGACGTGGTGAGAAAGGGACTCTCCTTCACTGCTGGTGGGAATGCTGACTGGTTCAGACCTTTCGGAAAACAGTATAGACTATTCTCAAAAAATTTGGAATTGAGCTCCCATTTGACCCAGCAATACCACTCCTGGGTATATATCCCAGAGAGGCAAAAAAGTATAGTCAAAGTGACATCTGCACTTGTTTGTTCATTGCAGCATTCTTTACAATAGCCAAAATCTTGAAAAACTGGAGTACCCAAAACAGATGACTGGTGAAAGTAACTTTGGTACAGAATGGAATACTATGCAACTGTTAGAAAAGATGAAGTCATGAAATTTTCATATAACTGTATCAACATGCAAAGTATCATGTTAAGTGAAATGAATCAGAAAGAGCGGGTCAGACATAGAAGGATCACACTCATCTGTGGAATATAATGTAACAGAGTGGGAGACTAACACTCAAGAGTAGTAGAAATAAGGACCAGGAGGTCTGCTCCATGGATGGAAAATGGCATCACATGCAGGGGTAAAAGGCAGCTCATATAGAGAAGGGAACACCAAGTAAAGGATGTTGGGAGGACCCATTCAGGTTGAAAGATATGTGCCAAAAGTAGACTATAGACTGAACATGATAGCCACACAATACCTCTATTGAAAACCACAACACCCAAAAGGAGAGAGAACAAAAGGGAATGCCCTGCCACATAAGCAGGGTAGAGTGGTAAGGGATGGGGTGTGGGTAGTGGGAAGGATACTGGGAACATTAATGGAGGTGAATGGGCACTGGCGGAGGAACGGGTAAATGATCATTGTGACTGAACTGCAAACACGAGAGTTCATTAAGTTTGTAACTGTACCTCACAGTGATTCACTATTAAAGAAAAAAATTTAAAAATATAGATAGATCTAAAGATATCATGCTAGGTAAATAAGTCAGTCACAGAAGACTAGCTATTTTATAATTCCATTTTTTCTGGTATACAAAAAGTATCAAAAAGAGAGTAGATTGATGATTCCTAGAGCTGAAGGAAGTAGTTGTTGATTTTCAATAGCACAGGTTTTCATTTGGTAAAAATATTCAATTTCTGATGGTATTGGTTCTGATGGTTTCACAAATGAATGCACATGGCACTACTGAACTTCATACTTATAATAGCAAATTTTATGTAAGAATAGTTTTACTATTAAAATGTTGAGATTCAAAAAGGTAACAACAGGAACCGGGTAGACGGAACTTGCACGTGTCTAAGCCGAGGCGCAACCAAGTCACCCCATGTAAAACTCTGAGCCTTCTAGAAGTGAACCCAGAGCTCAACCCTGAGTGAAGAGCCAGAAGAAAACCCCATACTGTACTGCTGGGTGTGGCCCTCAAACCAAAAAAAAAAAAAAAACTAATTACATTCAAGGATCTTATACTCAAGAACTGCAAAGAATTGCAAATGTATATACCTTTAGGGACGGGTGAAATAAGACAATGGAATGTTACAGAAGAATGAGTTCCCCATCTAGCCCCTCTAGTAGCATTAAAATGGTAACAGAATGAACTCAACAAACTCATACTGTAGATTATATTCGACTCAAAAATCTGATATGTAAGTCCCTTTTAAAATTACATGAAGTCTTTGTGACTGAAAACTCTGGGTTCACTGGGACAGGAACGGAAATCCACTGCCGGTATCCCCCCATATCCACCCCACTGCCCCATGTCCTGCAATTCAACGGTCACATTCATAAGCCACCTCTGGCTGGCTCCAGATAATCTTGTCATCGGCCACCATCCAGATCTCATATCCTTCTCTCTGGACAGGCAGAATAACATGATGCTTATCATAACCATGCCACTGGACCTGTACCAGGCTGTTTTACTTGGGTTGGCCTGGGGGTGGGGGGGACAGGTGAGAACTCTCTGTGCCCTAAGGAACCCAGCCCTGACAACCAAAAATTCTCAGAACTCAACTGCAGACATGCTCACGGCCACTCTCCACATGCTCATGCCTAGTCTCACATATGAGTGAATCTATTACTGGACACATACCACACACCCTACCCATATTCCAAGAGTACCGCACCACATTGGAGTTATGGAGTGATGGAGCAAAAGTTAGGAGGCTACCAATCATAGAGGGGAATTTTTTTTACAGAAATATATATATATACATATATATTATATATATAAAGCACACAAGGCTCAACTTCTAACAACGTGTTAGTGATCTCTTATAGAAGGGCTTAATGGCCCCTGAGTGCAATACAACAATCCTCACCCTCTTTCCTCTTAGGATACTTTTTCGTAGCATTTTCAGGGGTTTTTCATAACAAAAAATACAAAATATATTATTCCAGTTATGCTTTGGCCCAGGGGTTGGGGTTTAGGATAGAAACACCAGATATATGGTGGGGGGAAGGTTTCATGGTGGTGGAATTAGTGTTTGAATACTAAATGTAATCAAATATTGTGAACTACTGTATAAAATAAAAAAATTAAAACCTAAAAAATTAGATAAATAAAATAAAATTACATGAAGTCTAGAAAGACAGATTGACATTTAAAAAAGACAGAATGATGTTAAAAAGAAGAAGAAAAGTTGAAAAAAGTGAAGGTGAGAAAACTCCACAGTGTGTCTCTCTATGTGATTGCAATCAAAACGCAAACCATAGCAATACTACTGCTGATCGTACTGAGAGTGGGATGGCCATTAAGGTTTCTTAGGCCGGGTTCCACCACCCAACGTGTCCTGTTGAAAGATGCAATCTTGTTTCCTGTGTAACTGATCCAGTCTTTAGCTAGAGGGTTACAAAATATGTATAGGATTGCACATATTGAATTCCATCTGTGCAATCACTTCTTGGCCTCTATGCTAAATTCAATCCTTTGACTGCTCCTTCAGCTTCTCAGCAGCTAGAGAACTAAGCTCTAAATTGACAATTCCCAAAATCATTCTGTATCCTTTAATGTGAGAAAGGCTCAATATAAACCCTGCTCTCCCTTCCTTCAGTGTAAGTTCCCCTGGGCAACTCTGTGAGGTTAATAATATGTGACATTAAGAGCTATTTTTCCAGAGTTTCAAAGGATCATTATGTTAAAACAGTAAAATAAAATTAACAGGGGTTAAACTCAAGATTGACAGAGATATGCCATTATTTATTCAGTTCTATGACTAAGAAGGTATTTATAATTTATGCTGCCAAGAATTTCTTTGCTAATAAAGAGAATTATATGACTCTCCAAATGAAATTTAGCTATAAGGATACTTGAAATATACTAATTAGTCAATACTGAAAGGACCTTAGTAGTTCTGACTCTTGTCTATTTCAGAAAATTAGTCAAAAATGTTAATATTAGTATTTGAAGTGATGTGTAAAATGGTATTCTTTCTAAATTTGCTTATAATCATTGTTTTCTATAGAGAAAACAGTGTGCCTACTAATCCTTCCCATCTTACCTTGTCCAGGAGAATGAATTTTTTTCTGGATTAAATTCACATCTCTCTAGAGGTTTTTGTATGTCCATTCCAAGATGTTGTGCTTTCTTCAATGGCACCCTTGCTTACTTCCATCAACCTATGCCAAATTTCTGATGCAAGTAAGAGGTAATTTTTTTCTAGTAGAAACTACTTTTATTTGCATCAAATTTTAAGACAGTTTGTACAATAATGCCTACTTTCCTTCCTGTGACTAAGAAAAGTCAGACAAATCTCATTAGAGATTAGATTTAGAATCAGAGAAAACATACATTTGGAGATATTTAGCGGGAAAAATGCTTTCACAAAGTAATATGCTGAAATGTCCTGGAGACATAGGTGGTTTAAATATCAGTTTTGGATTCAGATTGTTAAGATTAATTCCCCGAGTTTCCATTCTCAGCTTGTGACCTGGATATAATGCTTGTCTCCTATATACCTTATTGTCTTTAGCAATGCTGATGATAGTAATTAGATGTAATGATTTTAAAGGGGTAATGAATAATTCATAAAAAGTACTAAAAAGTTGACAAAAGCAAACACTTGGAAAACTAATGATAGTACTGAGGTGTAGGATAACATCAGTTTGTTCTTTCTCCCTTGCTTAGGAAGCTTAATTTATTGGGTTACACCCATCACAGTTCTCCTTTTCTTATCTGTAACCTCTTTATGCTCTTCTTCCCCAACTGGTCTATCACTTGTATCCCATAATCAGATTCTGTTAACTTGTAAGGTCAGATCCTCTTAAGGACACTGATCTTGTATTGTACGTTAAATATTGCCTTTCTCCTCTTATGTCTTTTGCATAGTTTCTTCAGCATAATGTCCTTTTTTGTATAGGCACAGGAAGACAGTTAATATTATGCTTTTATAACTTGGGAGTTAATTGACTCCAAATAATATTCACTCCTGGGCATCAACTTTCTTGCCTTAAGCTTCACTTGCCCTTAGTTCCTAGTACCCTAAAAGCAGGGTTCATACACAAGACTGGATGGACCCAGGGCAAGCAGTGTGCTACCCTGGCATCGAAATGGGCCAGGCCAAAGTGCTACAATATTTAACTATAAGCTAAGAGCATGGTCATGGACACATTCTGTCATGATCCAAAAAGTAACAACTAGACTAGGACCCTGGTAGGGTTAGGAAAGACTAATATGGCCTGAGCACTGTAGTCTGAGATCTATAGTTAGGTGGCCCCAGAAGAGCAATCCTATAAGATTAAAGTATCCTTATTGTGTCCATACAAAATGACTAATATTATGAATGTTTATATGTTTGTTGTACTAAGGGAAGAAGAAATGCACACATATATGAAATTTTGCTCTTAGGTGGGTCCTGCTACTGAATGAGGATTTTTCCTAATAAAAGCTTCCCTTGAGGGAAGAATTTACCTCTGTTGATTGTGTGACCACACCTATGTGTAATTATTACTCCAACCCCTCATGATTGGGGATTTAACTAAAGTTGTAAGAGTGGGCTGGGAAAGGCAGAAGCAGGAAGGAGAAGTATGAAGGAGCAGGATACAAGAAAAGGATGAGGTGAAGAGGAAGATCAGGAAGAGAATAAGGAGGAGCAGAAGGAGAATCAAAGGAGAATGGAGGTGAGATTGGAATAAATTTTAATTGAGACCAACCAGCCTGGCTCTCATTCCTTCCTTCGTCTGCCCATGGGCCTCCCCAGGGTAGGAGAAGTGGCATGAGACCACTGAAAACCGATGGTGAGAGAGAGGTGCCATGACCCTTTGTAATTTATTTTTTGGTTACAGAGTGAGGATATACTAATTAAAATTCTGAATACATTACATATTTTTGATCACATTTATTCTAATTTCTTCATTTTTAAAACAGAAACAATGTATATAAGGGCTCAAAGAGCTAATTTTTCTAAAATTCTTATATCACATTGAAGTAATAGCACAATATCTCATTATTGTTTTGATTTGCATCTTCCTGATGATTAGCGATGTGGAGCACTTTTCATGTGCTTTTGGCCATTTGTATTTCTTTTTTGAGCAAGCTTCTGTTCATTTCTTCTCCCCACTTTTTGATGGGGTCTGAGTTTTTTCTTATATAATTCTACTAGTGTCTTGTATATCCTAGATACAAATCCCTTATCAGATGGGTATTGGGTAAATATTCTTTCCCATTCTGTGGGGTCTCTCTGTATTTTGGTTACTGTTTCTTTTGAAGTGCAGAAGCTTTTTAGATGTAGTCCCATTTGTTTATGTTTGTTTCTACTTGCTTGGTCAGTGGCTCTACATTCTTAAAGATTCTTTTAGCTTCAATGTTCTGCTTACATTTTCCTGTTTATATCTTATGGATTCATGTTTTATATTGAGGTCTTTAATCCACTTTGACTTTTGTGCCTGGCGCTAGACATAGGTCAGAGTTCATTTTTTTGCATCTATCTATCCAGTTTTCCCAGCACCACTTGTTGAAGAGGCTTTCCTTGTTCTACTTCACAGTTCTTGCTCCTTTGTCAAAGATTAAGTGGTCATATATTTGGGAGTCTGTGACAGAATATTCAACTCTATTCCATTGGTCTGGGTTTTGTTTCTAGCCCAATACCATGCTGTTTTAATTACTACTGCTTTGCAGTGCAGTTTGAAGTTGGAGAATATGATGCCACCTGTCTTCTTTTTTCCCAAGGATTGCCTTAGCTATTCGTGGGGGTTTATTGTTTCACATGAATTTCAGGAGTGTTTTGTCTATTTCTTTGAAAATTGTCATGGGTATCTTGAACAACAATGAGATATCTCATACCACAGAGATTGGCACACACTCAACAGGACAAAAGCAAACAGTGCTGCTGTGGATGTGAGGAGAAAGGGACACTCTTTTACTGTTGGTGGGAATGCCAACTGGCTTTCTGGAAAACAATATGGACAGTTCTTAAAGAACTAGAAATTGAGCTTCCAAATGACCCCACATTACCACTTCTGGAAATATATCCCAAGGGTGCAAAAAAGCACAGTAGAAATCACATCTGGACCTAAATGTTCATTGCAGAACTCTCCACAATAGCCAAAATCTGGAAACAACCCAAGTGCCTGAGAACAGACGACTGGTTAAAGAAACTTTGGTACACCTACACAATGGAGTATTATGCAGCTGTTCGGAGAGATGAAGTCATGAAATTTGCTTAAAAGTGGAAAGTCATGGAGAGTATACTGATATGTGAAATAAGTCAGAAATAGAGGGACAGATATATATTAGGACTGTACTCATTTGGGAAGTATAAAATAACATAACATGAGACCGACACTCAAGTACAGTAGATGTAAGGGTCAGGAAGATTGCTCCATAGTTGAAAGACTGCCTCATGAGAGGACAGCTGGAATAGAGAAGGAATCACTAATAAAATGATGGCTGGAAGAATCAAGGATGGGAGATGTGTACCGAAAGTAGATAAAGGACCAAATATGATAACCTCTCAGTATCTGCATTGGAAACCATAATGCCCTAAGTAGAGAGAATATGGGGAATATTTTTGCCATGGAGGCAGTGAGAGGGTGGGAAAGGTGGGGGTATACTGGGGATATTGTTGGTGGGGAATGTGCACTGGTGGAGTGATGGGTGTTTGGTCATCGTGTGATTATAACTCAAACATGAAAGTTTCTAACTATACTTCACAGTGAATCAACAAAATTTTAAAAAAAGGAAGAGAACAGGAAAAAATAGCACCATATCTGATTCATAATAATCAAAATATTTTGTACTTCAAAATCAACCCACATGAAATTAACAGCTATAATATCATCATTCTCCTACTGTTTTTCACATAATTTTTGGGAGTCCTAGTTATCCATTATTATATAATAATTATTATTTCTGCTTTTCTGATAGGTAGACCCTGGGTAGGAAAAACCCATGCATGAATCTCAAATTTAATTCGTGGTATAAGTTTATTTTGATAGCTGTTCAATTGTCTCAAACCTAAAGAAAATGACCTCTCTAGATAATTTACATTTATTGTCTTGTAAATAAGTTGTTTATTTCTTACCTGACAGATTCTTTCTGTATATAGTTTCCAGGTACTGACTGATAAAAAATAAAATAGAAACTAATTCTACTATCAAAAATCAGTAGAATATCTAAGAGGCAAATGAGCCTATTTAATGAAATATATATTTGAGAAAGTATAAGAGTCATACCATAGGGAAGTAATAATTTCTGGAATATACAGTGTTACTAGAGATTATAAAAAAAACCCTACTCAAAGAAAGAAAAAAATGGAAAGTAACATCTGTTAAACAATTGCAATAGACTTCTGAACTGGACATCTCCACTCCATGAAAAGTCTGTTAGCATCACAAAAATAGCAGGTGTATATAGTGACTCATATTCTCGTGGACACGTATGGGTATATAGAATAGCCTATCAACTTCTTACTGTGACTTGACACGCTAAAAAGGGCTTTGCTATAAAATTTTTAAGTTGTGGTCAAAAAGGATCCTTGGAATTTATCACAATATTTTATTTAAAAATGCATATTTTTTTCTCTGTATTTCAGAAATGAAGCAGAACAACCATCACAACCAAAATCTGCTTTAGAAGAGTCTGGCCTGACATTGAATGAACTTCAAAGTGATCCTTTGAATAAAGCTGCCATAATAATTCATTTTGTATGTCATAATTAATTCAGAAGAAATTTTCAAAATATTCTTTAGTGACTGTGGCTGTGTAACTCTGTCTCTGAGCACCCCTGCTTAAATGAATTAACTTAGTCGAGTCTGCACAAATCCATCATGAATCAGTTAACATTCCAGTTTGCTTTTCTTCCAGGCACCAACATTCTGATTGGTGATCAGGATTCAGAGATGGTTAGGATATCACTCTGCCCAAGGGAGCATGGACTGGCAGACCTTTTATTTGGTAGAGGTAAAAGGGAACATTTTCTTTTTACCATATATTTCTTTAGTGAAGGAGATATAAAAACTCATACTGTCACTGTCACTGTCCTCCTATTGTTCATCGATTTTCTCGAGTGGGCTCAGGAACATCTCTATTGTGAGACTTTGTTGTTACTGTGTTTGGCATATCGAATAAGTCATGGATAACTTGCCAGGCTTTGCCGTGCGGGTGAGATACTCTCAGTAGCTGGCCAGGCTCTCTGAGAGGGGAGGAGGAATCGAACTCGGGTCAGCCATGTTGGCTGCGTGCAAGGCAAACACCCTACCCACTGTGCTATTGCTCCAGCCCCATAAATACTCATAGGTGTTTTAAACTCAAGACAAGCTACTGTGACAGCTTACAATTTCATACTCTAGTATGAATAATTTTCTTTTCATTCTTTTCCTTCTTTTTGTTTGGTCTGCTTTTTGTTCACACCCAGAGATGCTCAGGGCTAATTTATGCCCCTTTGTTCAAGGATTACTCCTGATGGGATTCAGGTATCATATGTGGTGCAAGGACAGAACTTGTATAAGCTGCAAGTAAGACAGGTGCCTTACCTGCTTTGCTCTTTAGACTGTGCTTATACCTTGGGTAAGCTCGGTAGGGCAGAGATCAATTAAACTAGGTAATCATATAAACTTTGAAAATGCATTATTGTATTTATGCAACATATTGATAAAGCATCAGTGAAATAGGATACCTCAAATGTTAGTAGCCCCAGGCCTACAGTCTACTATTACATTCAATTGCTGTATTATATATTACCTGCTATATTCTAATAGCCTTAGAATAGAATGTAGATAGTCTGAACTGGAAGCCCATTATTTGCACTATTTTCATTCCATTCTGGGTTTTATGTTTGTCTATTTTGGTGAGAGAGGTGTTTTGCCATATGTTCATGGCATACTGTTGGCTCTAAGCTCAGGGATCATTCCTAGGAGGGATTAGGGGATTTATGAGGTGCCAGTGTCCAAACTGGGTCTTCAAAATGAAAGATCAATACCCTACCCACTGTACTATCTCTTTGCCCCCACATTCCATTCTTTATATAGAAAATGTTACTGCTATATTTCCAGAAATGCTCTGATCATTCCTGATTTAGAGTTACAATTTTCTTTAAATTTTTCTTCTGGATTCATAACTTAGGTATGCGTTCAAGACCTGATTCTTGTTGATTCCCTTTTAGTCTTCTATACTTTTATGCTCTTTTTCTTGATTTTACTAAATTCTGCTGAACACATTAAGTTGCCAGGCAGAGCCTGGCAAGCTACCCGTGATGTATTCGATATGCCAAACACAGTAACAAGTCTCATGATGGAGTCTCATGATGGAGACATTACTGAACCCGCTCGAGCAAATCGATGAACAACGGGAGGACCGTGACCGTGACCGATATTGAGTTGTAGAGAAATTATATTTCAGTAATGTATTTAAAATTCAATATTAGACATTTTTGTGATTGAAAATTCATCCTTGTTTTCCAAACTCATAACAGACTCTTTCTGTTTGTTTTTTTGGGTCACACCTGAAGAGTCTCAGGGGTTACTCCTGGTACTGTACTCAGTAATTAATCCTGGCGGTGCTCAGGGGACCATATGAGTTGCTGAGAATTGAACCTGGGTTGGCCACATGCAAGGTAAATGTCCTCCCCACTGAACTATGTCTCTAGTCCATAGCACAGACTCCTTCATATTCCCTTCCTTCCTTCCATATTTAAAATTTTTGCTTAACATCTATAATCCACTATCTCTTTATTTCTAATAAAAGCAACATTTTTATATCAATCTGTGTTTTTCTAGTCTAGACATAAAGTTGGTGGCTAACGCTGAATACTTTCCCCTAAGTCTTTATTATGTGATATTTCTGAAATAAAGGGAAATCTGCACAGTAATTCCAGTATGACAGAGTTTTACTCTTCTACAATGTGTAAATGAACAGATGATTTAACAGTAAAAACCATGTATACCTTTTCTCACAGATGGACTCTATGTTGTTTATGAATAAGATTCATATGTTAAAGGCCTTTGGATCCTCTATTTCATTTAATATAGCTCTAAACACAGCAGTTATGGAAGGCAGAGAATGGTATGCATGTTAAGAGAGCATATGCTATGTCTTTTATTTGAAAAGCAGGAAGTAGGTTGTAGAGTATCATGGAGAAAACAAGCTTTAGAGCTCAGCTATACTTGCTGCATACTGTATGAGTCTGTGGTAAATTAACATGTATTCAGTTAGTGTGTTTTCATTTATCAAATTGATTTCATATGTAACAATGATGTGAGAATAAAATAAGGTAAGAAATCAAATTAGAACTAGATTTCTTTCTTCTTTCATCACATAAGATTTTGGAAAATAATATATATATACATATATATATTATGAGATAAAGTGTTTTGAGTTCACACTAGGCCCATCACACATATATCAAAACAGACTTACAGTTGATTGAAAGTCTGGGTGTTTCATCTCAGTTGCCCTTTATCAAATTGACTTCCCTTGATCAATGGTGTATTAAACTTGTTTCTGCTACTGTGAACTTTAAGGTCTGCCAGACATACATTTGTTAGATATGTTTGCTCTATGAAAACTTGGTAATTATGTTTGAGTCACCTGACCCTGGCCTCCTCCCTATTACCAGTTCCTTCTTGTCAGCAGTCACCCTCCTCCCAAGGGTATGAATCCCTCTCAAATACAGTCAATGAGGAGTCCACAGCCCATTCACTTTTTTCAGACAGCTTTAAAACTTCAGCTACTATACATGGAGACAAATCACTCCAGAGCAAGCTACTGGTCAATAAACAAACCTATTCTCCAGAGTCTCTTGAAATTATTGAATTTCACCACTGCTGAGCTTGCTTACCTAGCCTCACAGCTCTTTCACAGAAGAAGTCTCATCAAAGGCTCTGACCTACTAGTCTCCCTTTGCCTCTGCCCGTGGTCCTGGTGATTCCAGATTGCCACCTTCCTTTCCCACCATATGGCAAGATGTGTTTTCCCTGTCTTAGAATCTGTGAGAATAGCAAGCTATTTAAATAGCATTTGTTGACTAATTTATTGTCCTTACTATACCTAAAATTTTCTATGATTGTATTTAATTTAAAATAAGAAATCAACATAATTCAGTGAGATGTTAGAGGAAAGCCTGGTTCTTATGTTTTAAGCTACTTGTCAAAAGTTAGACTTTTTTCCTTAGTTTTCATTTCTGAAACAAATGATACTGGTCTGTAGTTTACGTTGTTTATTCGTTTATGAAAAGTATCAGTATTTAGTTTCCTGTTGGACCTTGCATTTCACATATATAATGAATGCAATAGAGGACTGGTTTTTGAGTTCAGAATGGAGAAGAAAAGGAACACATGTATTTAGAACACATGCTTTGCAGATAGCCAGCCCCAGTTTGATCCCTGCAACCGAATGACTTCCTGAACATTACTGGATAGCTCTAGAAGGTAAAGAGCATCACTGGGTGGGTCCTGAAAATCCCAGAGCATGTTGAGGCGCCCTCTCTGGCATTATGGAGCCCACACATTAGTATATTTGAGAGCTCTCACTTTGAATCACTAAAGTAATTCCCAGAATCCTTGAGCACTGGTTGGGCTGACCCCTTCAACACTAAATAACCAAAAAAAAAAAAAGGTAAATAAAGAGATATTTATACATACTAATATTGCAAAATTGTTCCCCCCAAGATAGTCTTGTGATATATTATGAAATTTTGATATAATTTGTCAAAGCAAAGAAAGCTTCTTATATTAAAGTGGCAAGATTTACGATCTAAGCAATAATAAATCATTAATGACAAATAGAAATGTTCTGTATTAGGATATAGGGCGAAAAATGGACAAAATAATAGATTTTTGCTTTTCCCTCCATATCCATAATGTCAGTGGTTCACTACCAAAATTATTTTGATATAAGGATAATAATTATTTTATGCAATAATAGAAATGCATTTTTGAACAAATATAACTCAGCCAAACTGTTATAATTGCATCTAGATTATTATAATAAATTTTAATTAACTTTTAGAGTTATCCCCAGTAGATCTTGTGGATCCCAGGAGTTCTCAGTTGGTATTCAGGGCACTAGATGAACATTTTGCAGTGTCCTGGGAGACTCTATAGGATTTGAGAGTCAATGCAATATTATGACTAAAACAGTGCATCTCATACATCTTCACCATGTGCTCTATAGGTTGAACTCTATCCCCAGTCCCAATAATTTCATTACTGAAATGTAGCCTATGAAAATATATACTAAAATAAAAATAACTATTTAAGTTAGATATAATACAATCATTTTCAGGGCTAGTACAATCATGGGATTCCACGCCAGGCTGTGGGGCAGGTGAGAGCCCTTCCCACCCCAAGGGACCCAGCCCCGGCAGCCGACCTCCACTACCCAAATACCACCAAGCTCTAGGCCACTTTTTGTACCCATTATAACACACTTCCTACCCATTTTCCACTATTACTACACCATATCCGATAGGGTTCAGACAGTAGGCAACAGATCATAAAAAGAAATACATAAATATATGCCTCTTGGAGAGCCCGGCAAGCTACTGAGAGTATTCCATCCTCACAGACAGAGCCTGGCAAGCTCTGCATGTCGTATTCGATATGCCAAATATAGTAACTAAGACAGGTCTCATTACCCTGAAAGAGCCATCAATCGTTGGGAAAAGATGAGTAAGAAAAGGCTTTTAAAATCTCTGGGCTGGGAGGAATAGAGACATTACTAGTGCCCCCCTCAAGTAATTTGATGATAAACAGGATGACAGTGATTATCACAGTGATACAGTGATACTGTGATAATACAATCATAACAGTACTATAATTGAAAATGGACCCAGCTGGAAATAAAACCTTTTTTTCCTTTTAATGTAATGAAAAACTTTTACAATATCTTCAATGCAAGTTCACCAAACAGATTGGTAACATCTCTTCACTCCCTTTATCACATATGGAGTATTTACCAAGATGCTACTAATGTGAAGAATGATAGAATCTGATGATTAGTCATATTTCCTGACCTAAAACATTTACAGCAGAATTGAAGGTACGAGTGAAGAAACTCATAATTATAACACAAAGCTTCTACCCATAAAAGGTTTTTGAGGAGCCATCAAAAAGGGAAATTATATCAGAGTGCCAGTGATCTTTTCAAAATAAAAGACATTTGAAAGGAACCTTAAATATTTGTATAGCATTATTCACTCTGAGATTCTTACCACACCTATTAGGGAAAAAAAAAAGAAAAAAAGAAAGAAAAAGAAAGACAGGCTTAGAAAACAAGGAAATAAAAACACCAGGTGTATATTTTAAACAAATGTTCACATAACTTCATAATCAAAATCTCAGCAATTAATTCTTTACTTTTTAGATCAGGATTTGCTGATACCTGAAGAGGTCAAGTGACTTGCTAAAGGCTACACAATTAATGAGCTTTTTAGAAAGACCCAGGCTTTCTACCTCCTGACTCCACAGCATGTGTCAAGAACTGAATCCATGTAAGAAAAGTGAAAGGACTATAACATAATGGCAAGGTATCTTCGGGACATGTTCTTCTCTTGGATTATTTTTTAAGGCTTTGTGCAGCCAAATGTTTTAGGGAATAGATTTGTTTCCTGCCCCCATGTGTCCTCAGAAGGTTATACTGCAATTGACCTCAATGGAGAAACTCCCCAGGTAACAGGAAAGAATCACAGCAAAGAAATCAGCTTACCAATGGGGGACACTAAACAGGGTAAACAAAATTTTAAATCACATTTAGGAGAATTTCTTTAAAGGGCTTAAACTTTGACAATACCTATTATGTTGACTTGTTAGTTTTCCTTTCATTCTTTCCCTAACTTATTAGAACAATGAACAAAAAAGAGAACACACTGCTTGTTTGTTTGTGCCCCTGGGACTCACACAGGGACTGGAACCACACTGATAACAAATGCCCCAAACCTGAGGAAACTGCTAACTAGTCTTTTGTAGGAAGTTTATCACTGGGGAGGATGAAGGAGAAACAGTATGGCCAGACAGGGCACTGGGACAATGGTGGAGGGAAGTGGGCTTTCTCTGGAGGGCATGGCATAATGCAAAGTATTATGCATGAGATCCTGTCACTAACAACATTGATAACTTTCTCATTAACAGCATAAAACAATGCTTAATTTTTATTTTAATAAGTTAAGGCAAGTTACTTGAATTAATACATAACTGACCCTTACCTAAATCCCCCCTCTATAAATCAAATAACATGTTCACTCAAGAATTAGATTTGAGTATTCATGTAAGTTATGTTTCAGCTATTATTTGAGATTATTATTTGGGCCGGAATGATAACATAGTGGGTAGGGCGTTTGCCTTGCACATGGCAGATCTGGGTTCAATTCCTCTGCCTCTTTCAGAGAGCCCAGCAAGCTACCGAGAATATTCTGCCTGCACGGCAAAGCCTAGCAAGCTACCTGTGATATATTCAATATGCCAAGAACAGTAACAACAAGTCTCACAATGGAGACGTTACTGGTGCCTGCTCGAGAAAATCGATGAACAACAGGAGGGCAGTGCTTACAATGAGGGACTGTATAATATATAATGCTATAGTGCTATTATTTGAGGTATATTATGTTCATATTTAATGAGAAGTTATTTTTTCTAAGGTTAGAGAAAGGAAAACACAAAAACTAAAACCGATTTATCAGCTTATGAAACTGTCCACTATTTAAATCCTGCAATGGGCTTACTCCTGACTCTGCTAAGATTCAGGTCAGGAGTTATCTCTTTTCTAAGCTTTTTTAAAAATTATACCATAGGTAATAGGGTTTGACTGCCAACTCCTGCCACTAAAGTGCACAGGATTCCCCCTCCACCACCGACTGGCAATGAGATTTCTCCTTGTACTAATATTATTTCACATTCATTTTAAATATTGTTCACTTTAAATATTATTCTAGGCTAATGTATCTTCCTTACAAAATCATCAAGTCTAGCTCAAGCTCTAAATTTCATTTACCCTTATATATAAAGATAAGAATAGGAACTAGGGCTTGTAACAAACATATAGGGTTTAAAACATTTGTCTTGTATACAGCCAACTCAAGTTCAATCCCTAGCACCATATATGGTTCCTGAAGCCATGCCAGGAGTGAACCCAGAGCATATAGTAAGGTGTAAGCCCTGAGCAAGACTGGGTATGGTTCAACCATAGAAAAGAAAAGAAAAGAAAAGAAAAGAAAAGAAAAGAAAAGAAAAGAAAAGAAAAGAAAAGAAAAGAAGAAGGGAGAGAAGAGAAGAGAAGAGAAGAGAAGAGAAGAGAAGAGAAGAGAAGAGAAGAGAAGAGAAGAGAAGAGAAGAGAAGAGAAGAGAAGAGAAGAGAAGAGAAAAAAGAAAAGAAAACAGGTAGTGGAAAGTTAAGTGGAACTACAATAAAAACATAGAAGAGGGTTTTAAGCACATGGGTGATTCTAAGGGAGGTAACAGATTGCACTGAAATCAAAACTATCAATCATCAAATAGTTTTAAGGAATGGGTGAGAAAGACAACTGGAGGCAAGGTAAGGATGGGAGTGGTGGTGGAAGGGGGATCCTGTGCACGTTAGTGGCAGGAGTTGGCAGTCAAACCATAGTAACTATGTTGCAATTTTTTAAAAAATAGTATAAAATAAAAAAAGTAGTATAAACTAATTTAGATTTTATAAAATGCTTAACTGAGGAAATTAAATGTCAAAAAGTTATGTGTTTCTTATGGATAGGATTATAGCATCTTCATGTTTGTGCTAAGAAAATAGAAGTTTGAGCATGATAAAGATTAGAAACCTATTCATCTAGTGAATAAATATGAATGAGTAGATGGTAAACAAAGATTAATCACCAAATGCAACTATAACAAAAAGGAAGATGTTAAGTTATACAACAATAGCAATTGCAAAATAATTAAAAATTATATATAAAGAAAAGACATTAATGGGGCTTTGGCCAGTCCTAAAATTTGAATGGAGGGACAGAATCACGGTCACGGTCCTCCTGTTGTTCATCGATTTGCTCCAGCGGGCCCAGTAACGTCTCCATGATGAGACTTGTTGTTAACTGTGTTTGGCATATTGAATACGTCACGGGTAGCTTGCCAGGCTCTGCCGTGCAGGTGAGATACTCTCGGTAGCTTGCGGGGCTCTCCGAGAGGGGCAGAGGAATCGAACTCAGGTCAGCCATATAGGCTGCGTGCAAGGCAAATGACCTATAGCAATGGAACTTTAGTGAGAGATAATTTATACTGTGGTGTATTATAATAATAAAGCTAGTATGTTTGAAGATAGATCCAGTGATTGGTAATGTGATCTAGAAAACCCTGTCAGACAAACATGCACAAAACTCACAAGTCATAATATATAGGCCTCTAAAGTAGCACTGCACCGCACTGTCCTCCCGTTGTTCATTGGTTTGCCTCAGCGGACCCAGTAATGTCTCCATTGTGAGACTTGTTGTTACTGTGTTTGGATATCAAATATGTCAAGTATAGATTGCCAGGGTTTGCTGTGCAGGAGAGATACTCTCGGTAGCTTGCTCGGCTCTCCAAGAGGGGCAGAGGAATTGAACCCAGGTCGCCCAGGTCAGTTGCATGAAAGGCAAATGCCCTAGCAACTGTGCTATCGCTCCAGCCCAGGCCTCTAAAGTAATTTCAAGAAATATAAATACAAGTTAGTGTCCCAACTTAGTCAAGCACATTTATTGCTTAAGAGTCAAGGAAAGAACAAACTTCTACAATGACCTTGAGATGATATTAAAACTTTAGTCTTCTAATTAATGCTAAATGGAGATACATATTTGTAACTTGTAGACTTCACACTCAATGTGATGTAGAAATGTAAAAAATTAGCAGTGACTAATGTTTTTGGCAATACTAACTAAAAGTACAGTCTTGTGAATAAGATTTAATAAGATACTAACATTTTAGTCTAGCATGTAATTTCTATTAAAGCCAATTAAAGAAAAATATCAAATAGAAGATTTAGATCTTTTCCATCCAAAGCTATATTATCTGACTATGGTATTACTATCTCTAAAAGCATTCATCAGAATTATCTCCAAAAATGTTATTATATGCTAAATTAGAACAGATAACTCTTTACCCAATACTGTCTCTAATTTACTAATATCACAGAACATGCTTAACAGTTTTATGACTTATTTTCATTTCTAAATTCCTATTTTTCTAAAATTCCTAATAATTTTTGGTATTATTAACAAAAATTTAATTTATATAATTATTTGAATATAGTATTTGGTATATACAGAACATCTAAATGTTGGTTTTTTTACTCATTTTTTCTTGTGATTTAACTGTTCATTGCCAATTATTGATCTTTCTCTGTATTTGTATATTGTGCCATAGCTACATGTTTGGTATTATTTCTTGCATATCATGTGTCCTTATAGTATATGATATACATGAAAATGTATAGTTTTCTTAATCTCTGAGAAAATTGAACAGAAATGAAGGAAAATAACTTGTAAAGTTAGACAAAAGAAGAGGTTTAAGTTTAAACAAAATAATCAGAGAATAGCACACTTAAATGTGATACAGAGCTGACTCTAGGACTTAAGCATTCAGGTATTTGACATCTACCATTTCAGTGAGAGGAAAGGGCCTTGACATGGAGTTGGCCTAATGTAAGTTCAACAAGGAAAATATTGTGGTTGAAGCAAAAATGTCTAAGAAAAACTGAAGGTCAATTCAGGGAGGAAATGGACCTAGAAAAAAGAATAGTGATTTTATCTTTGTTTTGAAATGGCAAGACAAGAATGGAGAAAATTAATCAGAGAAGTAGCATGATCTATCAGTTAAGATATTTTAATAAACTGGTTATAGATGCCCAATTAAAAGAGACTGCATGGAAAAAAGAGCATCTACTTAGATCAGGTTCAGAATACAGAAAGAACTTCATAGAACTCACTCTATGGAAGCATTATAGTTATTAGAAGTGAAATGTGAAGAAAAAGAGTAGTATCAAAAATGAGGAGAAAGTCCTTAGTTTATACCCCTGAAACAAACGGAGTAGGTATATGGGTAATAGCAGAAGAAGCAAACATGTCCTTCTGCAACACAATGCTGACCAAACGTTATAAATTGTGCAAATGTTACAAACGCCATGCTTGGTTTCATTTTTAGTCTTTAAAATGTCCAGCAAGATAAATTCTCATGTAGCCAGAGATCCAAAAATACAATTTTTTCCTATGTCTCTGAATAAAACAAGTAGCATGAAGATTTAATCTGAAAAAAAAAGATTAGAAGAGACTTCTTAAAAGTTTTGTAATCCCTTCCTGCCACCCATAATTATTAGGGGAGAAAATGATTCTTTTAGTTTAGAAAATCAGTTAAAGTAAAGGAAATTAATAAGTGAAAGATAGATAAATGATAAATGCTTTCAAATGCAGGATTGTTTATGGGTTAAAATTCAGAGTCATATTGATAATTTATGATTAGTCAAACCTCATGCTGAAATTACAGTTTTAATATGCTATTTTTCAAAGGTCTGATTTCCAGGAGGCAAATATGCTTCATCCTTTGGAATAGAACTCCAATATGGGACCCTGGGAAGCCAGCTGACTCTTGATCAATTACTCTCAAGCTACATGTTGATACTGACTTGTCACACTTTTCAGTTGGCTTATACATTCATTTGTCAGACTGTAAAGGCAGAAGTCAACTAAATTCAGAACAACAGATTATACTCTTAAGTCTGATATAGAACTGGTGAAGGTCAGGAGGATGAATCAGAATTGAAAGTGGGATCTTATAAGTCATTATCTATGGAAGACACCTCTACAGTATATCATGTAAGACTGGTCTGATCTCTTTCTTTCTAGGAGTTTAGGTGTGCATGTATACACACACACACACACACACACACACACACACACACATACATATACACAGAGAGAGAGAGACAGAGAGAGAAAGAGAGGAAAGAGAGAGAGAGAGAGAGAGAGAGAGAGAGAGAGAGAGAGAGAGAAGGAGAGAAACTAATACAGATACACTCATCCACACAAACAATGAAGTAGAAGTATTCTGAAATCAGGCGTCTAATTCACCATCTTTTGCATGATTCCCATGAAAGTTTGTCTGTCACTTTCACTGTCACTGTCCTCCCGTTGTTTATAGATTTGCTTGAGCAGGCCCAGTAACATTGTGAGACTTGTTACTGTGTTTGGCATATCGAATACGTCATGGATAGCTTGCCAGGCTTTGCCGTGCAGGCGAGATATATGAATTCAATTTTCATTTTCTTTAGGACATATTACTCTATAAACCAGAAGTGGCCAGTAGAGAACTCTATTATCTAGATTGATAAAAACTGGTATAATTGGACAGTAATATAATTCTACTATTTTCTTTTCTGGTTGCTATATCCCCTGCTCAACTTTATAGGTGAGTCTCTAGCTACCTTCATTTAATCAGATGCTTCTATCTTGGTGTATTTGAAGAAATGCTATCTTTACTGATGTGCCTTAAAAAAAAAAAGATGTACCCCTTTTCTTTTAGCTGAAATTTTCATTTCTTACACATAACGAAATATAGCTGATTAAACTAGTTTGTGTTAAAATATGAATGATGCATAACTCATATGGAAATTCTAAAGTACATTAATGAACTACATTATTTAAAAGTTTTTTATCTTTAGTCCAGGTCTTCACAAATGATAGGGCATTTGATGCAACATTAATAAGACAGAAAGATTAATATATACAAAAGTGTATATACATATATACATATATATAATTGTTTTAATTTAAACCTCTAATAACTAGATTTCCAATAAAAACTTCTGCAAGAAGCAAAACTTAATTCCAAAAGAGCAGTGAAACTCTAAGAAGCATAGCTAACAGAAAAGCTATATAAAAATAATGAGATATGTGTTTCCATTGTTGTCAAGCTAACACTAAATCCTTGTCACAGAAACACTAATCAAGTTTAGAACACCCGGTTCATTTCAGATTTTTTTTCTAAGTAACCAAATTAGTCACCCATATAATATTAAATCTCTTACCCATTACCCATAAAGTTTTGCTTTGTTTTTAGATAGAAGTTGTTGAAATTAAACTGAAAATGGCACATTGTTGTAACTAGCTTTTCTGTAGCTTGATGTCTTGGTATGGCATAAATTTTATGTATGGCTGGTGTCAGAGACTCCATAATTTCTGCTGCAACTTATATTATGATACACAGAAATAGTTCATTTTTCCACATTTTCTAGTGAAATTTTCTGTTTCAGAATGTACAGTTCTTTTGCTAATAAAACAAGCAAATGAACAAAAATGGACCAATTGAATTGGTTATACTTTTACTAATTTAAACATGGATATGCAAATTTATGTTTAATATTTAACAGAGCATCATCAAAATTAGAGTTGGGTCAAAGTCGGTACTGTGCCTCAAATTACCTGAAGCTAAATTGGAGTCCTTTCATCTAGACTATCACTGGCATTACTAGAGAATTAAGAAAACGTAGGTAAAATGGAGAGCATACTAGAAAACTGTGTCCTTCTATTTCAGATTTAGATGAATAAATTGTCACTGTCACTGTCCTCCTGTTGTTCATCGATTTGTTCGAGCAGGCCCAGTAACATCTCCATTGGAGACTTTGTTGTTACTGTGCTTGGCATATCGAATACATCACGGGTAGCTTGCCAGGCTCTACCATGCAGGCGAGATACTCTCAGTAGCTTGTCAGGTTCTCGGAGAGGGGCGGAGGAATCGAACTCGGGTCGGCCATGTTGACTGCGTGCAAGGCAAACGCCCTACCGCTGTGCTATCTCTCTAGTCCTGAGATATTACTAGAAGGCAGTCAGGAGGCTGACCTGATTAGAACAACATAGGTAATCTACTGAGGGTTTCACTTCTAGACTGTCAAATTGGAGTGGGAAAAAAGGCTGGAAAACTTTGCATGCAGAGGGGAAATATTTTCCTCTCTGAACCTTTGCATGAAGTGCTATTAAAGTATTTATATTACGTATCTATTATGAGTTTCCAAATCACTCTATATTTAAGGCCATACTTTTGAGGGAGGATGAAGATTTAGTTGCAATGAAATGTTCCAAAAAGTTAAAGTTCTAGTTAGCATTAACTACCTAGAAAACACTATTTACTGACTTAAAGGATTCTTAAACAAACATACTAGGCTTCTCTAATGCATACCATAAGACATTTTAATCTTTTGTTTCACTTATTCCAGATTGCTAAAGTCATTTAAATTATAATCGGGTAACTCTTCTCATTCAGGAAAGCTTCTGACTATGACTAGATATTAATATTTATTACGAATAGGGTTAGAGAGCTAGCAAGGCTGTTAAGACATTTACCTTGCACAAGGCCAAGCCAAGGTTGATCCTCGACCTTGCACATGTTCCCCTGAAGACAGCTAGGACTGATGCTTGAGTACACAGCTAAATGCAATCCCTGAGCAATACCAAGTATGACTCTATCCTTCAAAAAGTTATTTACTATGTAGAAGTGACCATGATAATTTCTTTATTGCTAACAATTTGAAAGCACCCCCTTTTATCACTAGGTGTTGGTTTAGTGGCCAGAATTCTCTTGCTTTTTAGGAGTCTACAGTTCCTTCTGATGTTGTCAGAGCTGCTGAGTTGATAGGCAAAGTCCAGTATCTAATGTTCCAAATTAGATGCAGATATTTAATAGGTCATATCAGCCGCTACTGTCCACTGACCTCTTAAAAGCATTCACTATATTTAGGCATTTTATTTGACAGCTCCTAAGCAAGGCTGGTTGCCATAAATTCACTGAAAACCCAAGGCTCTTGGATTATTCTAGAAAATGCTATCCATAAAAATAGCTCTAACCACAGCTGGGACTCAGTTTCCCTATTATTATTTTGCAATTGATTCTCAACATATCTCTGTGATTGGGGTGTTTTACACTACTGGATGCTAAGTAATAATGATTCTCAGCAGAAAAATAAGTTAGTTGTGATTCCTCATAACAACCTTTTGGTGATTCAAAAAAATGATTTTCTATATCCATATTATATTTTGTTGAATATTTTTCTCTTCTGTCCTCTGTTTGTCTGTTTTGCTTTTTCTATTTATAATTTTAAAAGCACCTACTCTATTTATTAACTAAAGAATTCCTAACATAATGAAAAGCCACTTCTGTCTCAAAAGATGTACCTCATATTTCTATAAAATGAGACTGAAAGTTTCAAACCAATTGTAATTTTTTTCTATCTTGTTTTCGCTGAACCCTCCAAGCAAAGTTGCTTTTGTCCAGCTGTATGGAGACCAAATGGTAAATCATTTCTCCATAACATTAGGTACAAGCAAGTTATTGATAAGGATTTGATGACCTCTAACTCTCATATAGTTATTTCTGATCCTCTATACTATGTGATTGTTACCATTCTGAATGAATTATTTCTTATTCCTAATATCTTACTTTATGCTTACCTATGTGATTAATAGTATACTTCTAAAATCAACAACACACATTATCTGGCTCTTCACATTTTGGAGAAGTAAATATTTTTTTTAACAAAACTCTTTCTTTCTCTCACTTTTCTTCCTTACTTCTTTCCTCTTCCTTCCTTCCTTCCTTCCTTCCTTCCTTCCTTCCTTCCTTCCTTCCTTCCTTCTTCTCTTTCTTTCTTTCTTTCTTTCTTTCTTTCTTTCTTTCTTTCTTTCTTTTATCCTTCCTTCTTTCCTTCCTTCCTTTCTTGCTTTTTGTTCTCTTGCTTTCTTATTCCCTCCCTCCCTCCCTCCCTCCCTCCCTCCCTCCCTCCCTCTCTCCCTTCCTTCCTTCCTACCTTCCTTCCTTCCTTCCCTTCCTCCCTCCCTCCCTCCTCCCTTCTTTCTTCCTTCCTTCCTTCCTTCCTTCCTTCCTTCCTTCCTTCCTTTCTTTCTTTCTTTCTTTCTTTCTTTCTTCTTCTTCCCTTGCTTTCTTTCCTTCTTCCTTCCCTCCCTCCCTCCCTTCCTTCCTTCCTTCCTTCCTTCCTTCCTTCCTTCCTTCCTTCCATAAAATTATTTTATGGTATTAATTTACTTCAAAATGACATTTTCTTGACAATTCTGGTAATTCAAAATGATTCCATTATTTGAAAAAATAAATTGTACTTGTTGTCTTCAATTTTTCACCTCTATTTCATATTTGACTCTAGTAGTTTCTCAAATTGTGTTGCCAGATGGGCAACATTGTCACCACCCTGTGAACTTGTTACAAATAAAAATTCTTGGCTCTTATCCAAGAACAATGAATTAGAAACCTTAGAGTGGGGACAATCAACTATGTTAGAATAAGTGTTCGCAGAGATGCCTACCTATATCTAAAATTTCAAAACACCCTCAAATTATTTTCACACCAGAGATCAAAGAAGCTTTACAGGTGAATGAGACCAGTTGTAGTTACTGAAATAACTAAGAGGACGAAGAACCTCCGGCTCCGGGCACATCTCTTTGATTCCACTGTTCTTCCTGCATTAACATATGCCTCAGAGACCTGGGCCCTACACAAACAGGATGAGAATGTGATTCAGGTCTCCCAAAGAAGAATTGAAAGAGCTATGCTTGGAATATCACGTTTCACTCAAATGAGAGAAAGAATCCGGAGTTCCGACATCCTCGACGATCAAGATCAAGAATCAGGGACGCTGTCTCGTTTGCCAAGGTGTCAAAAATCAGATGGGTTGGTCATGTAATGAGATTTAAAGACGACCGCTGGACTAGAGCTGTTACCGACTGGATTCCATGGGATGTCAAAAGACCGCGTGGCCGCCCACCTACCAGATGGTCAGACTTCTTCATCAAGATCATGAACGATCGGTTTGAGGCTCTTTATGTTCCCAGAGCAAACAGATGCCATTGGGCTACACTAGCACGTGACACGGACAAATGGAGACGTTACTGGCGCCTGCTCGAGCAAATCGACAACTAACGGGAAGTTAAGTGATTAAGTAACAAAGTACAACTTTATATTTCTAATAATGGATATTTAGAAAAGATTCAACAAGATTGAATATCAAGAAGCAAAGTCTTTGCTTACAGCTAAAATAGGCATAGAAAAAATATATTGATTAATTGAAAATATCAAAAGAATAATTTTAAAATTTCTCTCTAAATATGAATAATATATTTTGTTTCTTATTTTTTTGTTTCTTTGTTTTGAGTCACAGTAAGATACATAGTTACAAGTTTGTTCATGATTGGGTCTCAGTTATATATAATGTTCCAATGCCCATGCTTTCACAAGTGTACATTTCCCACCACCAATGTTCCCAGTCTCCCTCCCCTCCTTGCCTTCCACTGTGGCAGGAAGTCCCCCCACCTCTTTCTCTCTCTCCTTTTCCTCTGGGCCATTATGGTTTGCAACACAGAGGTTAGCATGTATATCCCATTATCAACTTTCACACCCAATTCTTGTTCAGAATGATTATTCATAACTATTATTATCATAATGGTCCCTTCTCTATGCTAACTGCCTTTTACCCCCCAAACACTCTCCAAGTCCATTAAATTATAATCAAATCTCATGACTTTATTTTTTATAACAGCTGCACAGGATTCCATTTTGTAGATGTACCATAGTTTCTTTATCCATTCATCTGTTCTAGGGCATCCTGGTTCTGGTTCTTGTGGATAGTGCTGCAATGAACACAGAAATGCAGATGATATTTTGTTGTATGTTTTTGGTCCCTCAGGATATATTTCCAGAAGCAGTATTGCTGGGTCAAATGAAAGTTCAAGTTCTAGTTTTTTTTATATTTTAACTTTTCCAAAAAAGGCTGGACCACCAACAATGAATGAAAGTGCCTTCCTCCCCATAATCATGCCTGGTTATGTTCCTGTACTTTTGATTGTGTGCCAGCCTCTGTGGTGTGAAATAATATCTCATTGTTGTTTTGATTTGTATTTTCAGGATGATTAATAATGTAGAACATTTTTTCTGTATCTCTTTTGGCCATTTATACTTTTTTTGAGGAAGTTTTAGTTATTTACTTCTCCCCGTTTTTTGAGGTGTTCAGATGTTATTTTTCTTATAAAGTTCTACCAGTACCTTATATATCTTGGATATTAACCCCTTATCAAATGGGTATTGGGTAAATAATTTTTTGCATTCTGTGCACTGGTTATATCTTGGTCATTCTCTTTTGAAGTACAGAAGCTTCATAGTTTAATGCATTCCAATTTGTTTATCTTTTCTTCCACTTGCTTGGTCAGTGGTGTTTCATCTTAGAAAATTCCCTTAGGATCAATGTTTTGGAAGGTTTTGCCTACATTTTCCTCAATGTACCTTATGGATTTAGGTCTGATTGATGTCCTTCATCCAGTTTTATCTGACTTTTGTTCATGGTGTTAGATAGAGATCTGAGTTATTTTTTACTTTTTCTTTTTTTTTTTTCAAATAGATGTTCAGGTATTCCAGTATAGTATTTGTTGGAGAGGCTTTCCTTGCTCCACTTCATATTTCTTGTTCCTATATTGTGAGTTTTAACACAACACAAGGAGAGAAACATTGGAAAGGTTGTGGTGGTGGGTCCTCACACAGGTAGGATATGGCAATGGCGTTCAGTGGCTGAGAGCCACCTCCCCAGGCTCATTCGAACAACAGGCAAATTCCATTGTGTTGTCCAATCGATCTGTTCCTTTACAGTGCAGTCATAGTTGTCATTTTGGCCTCAGTCCCGGTCATCAGAGCTCCATCATGCAAGTCTCCTCTTAGACTTCAAAGTCTCCAAAGTCTCAGTTCTCCTCACCTTCGATATATCATCGTCGGCCCTCTGTCTTCAGCATCTAGTCTTCAGCATCTAGACTTTGCCTCCTTCCCAGAGTCTAGTTGCAGAGTCTAGTTGCAGAGTTTTGGGATCTTCAACAATTCTCTCTTCTGCAACTCTTCTACATGTCTTACAACCAGTCCAGTCTGACTCTGTCATTTCTCATTTTCCAGTCTCTCTCTGTCCTCTCTAGTCTCTCTCTGGTCTTCTCTTTTCTCTGATCTCTCCCATAAGTCTTATTCTTCATCTTAGCTTTCAGTTTCCCCTCAAGTCTTACTCCATCATCTCCAATCTTCTTCTCTCATCTCCCCACAGTTATATAGGAATCATGTAGGGTGGGAAAACAAAGATGGGGGTGAACATTAACATAACAACAATCACTGTCATGGATAAACTATGTCATGACCCAAAAAAGAGGTAACTGAATGGGGTTGCCTGCTGCGGTTAGGAAATGCTCTGGACCATGCTCTTAACTTATAGTTAAGTATTATGGCATTTGGCCTGGCCCATTTTAATGACAGGGTAGTTCATAGTTTGTCCTGGGTCCATCCAGTCCCTTGTTGGAACCCTGTTCGTAGAGTGCTAGGAACTAAGGGCAACTGAGGCTAAAGTCAAGAAATATGGAACCCCACGAGTAAATATTATTTTGGAGTTAATTAACTCCCATGTTATATAGTATAGCATTAATTATCTTCCTGTATCGATACAAAAAATAATGAAATAAAGTAAAGAGAAAAGCAATTTAGTGGTTTTCTTATTAGTTGAGTTGTGGAGTTAATGTATACTAAATGTATACTAAAACATCATTATTTAAAAAAAATTATATTTCAAATTGGGAAAATATGGGTGTGGTAAAAGTTGCCAGAATAGAAAAGAAGATACAAATGATTAAATTAAATTACTATGATAAAGATAAAGGGATTGATAAAACATGCAATATAGTAAATATAGAGAACAGGAAAAAACAAATGATTAATATATTTTAGGCTTCTGACCTCAAATGCAGTGGGCACTGATAACTCTTGGATATGTTGAAGGGAACTGAAGACCCAGAACTGTGTCCTTGGAGGGGATAACCTTCCAAAAATAATGAAAAGCTATTAAAAACATTTACTTACCAACTAACTCATGCAGAAAAATATGTCCGTCAGGAGACAGTGGAATAATAGTAATATAATTGTAGAAAAATAATGGATTCAGCTTTTCATTAATTGATAAAAATATGAAAGCTATAGACTAGTGTGTGAGAATGTTGACTAAAGTAAAATATCATTACTATACAGGAAAGGGTGACATTTTACTTCTTAGTTAAAGGTTCAGGGTTGACTTTTTGGTAAAACAAGTTGAGAGAGAGAGAGAGAGACAGAGACAGAGAGAGAGAGTGACAGAGTTCTGATTAGCTGCTTCCTAAGTCCTTCGATTCATATTTAAGATTCTATACCACATGGCAGTTGGAATAGTCACAGTCACAATCCTCCCATTGTTCATCGATTTGCTCGAGTGGGCCCAGTAACGTCTCCATCATGAGACTTGTTGTTACTGTGTTTGGCATATGGAGTACCTCACGGGTAGCTTGCCAGGCTCTGCCATGTGGGTGAGATACTCTCGGTAGCTTGCCGGGCTCTCTGAGAGGGGCGGAGGAATCGAACTCGGGTCGGCCATGTTGGCTGCGTGCAAGGCAAATACCCTACCACTGTGCTATCGCTCCAGCCCCTGTGCTATTGCAACATTTCTCTTATATTAACATTTTTTTGTGTGTGAGTACATATAGTAATTGTTGACATAAATTGGCTGTACAAGAAAATTGACATTTTGAATTCTAGGTCTAGATATTTCTCAAGTAAACAGTGTGAGGGTGTAAGGGAATGCAAATTAAGATACGATTCCATCATAAGAGTTTTGTTTATGTGCACTTTGCATCTGGCTTCAAAAGATTTTAAGTGTGATTTACTCATGCTGTGATAACGGCGGGGCTTGATCAAATATGAGCATGGATCCATGGAGCTTTTTATTCCCAAAAGAAAATAATCTATTTAATTTTATTTAATCTTTTAGCTGTCTCAAAATCACTCCAACTACTTCTTCTCTTAGCCTAATTAAATGGATTTTATGTAACAAGAAGTTGAAAGTATTGGTTATAAGCAAGATAAAAATTTAATAAAAATTATTTTATAAGCATGTCAATTTCTTTTTAAATGGATAATTTTGCCAATTTCTTGAATTGACAAAATTAAAACAATCTAAATAGTAGTAGTAAAAGGATAACTTAAGAAGTCTGGAAGCCATATTTCTAGAGAATTGATGCAACTTTAAATGACCCAATTAATGTATATTTAGTAAATTTATCTTATAAATATAAACAATATACAGGATATTTCACAATGCAAGAATTGGAAAATATTCAATATAAACATATTTCAATACATATTTGTTATTGATTTAGAAATATGTAAACAGAAACAGGTAACAGGGGAGGAGAATACTATGGTAAACAAATGAACAAGTAACATTTACTTCTCTGAGATAGTTAAAGTTAAAACTGTGTAATTTTACCAAGAAGAAAAATTAAATGTACTGAACTTCAACAGGGCTCAGATATGGAGACCAGATTATGTGAGAAGTGAGAAATAGTGATTTTCTTTAAGTTATGGAGTATGTAGAAAGATTTAAAAAGTAAAACTGAAATATAGTAAATTTGAAATAAATGTGAAAATATACAATTTTAGCATTATTTAAATTAATCAAATTGCATTTAAGAAACCTATTCCTTATTTTGATTAAAATTAAAAATATATGTGATTATTTATATTAAAATAATTGTATTATGTTCAATAAAACTTTTATAATACATAATTAGCTATTTATGTGTACTTGTTCCTTTCAGTTTATAACCATGAAATATTTTAATGAAATGAAAATATAACCTATACCAAGAGAAGAATATGTCCTCAAGTATTTTTTCTATTTCTCACAACTGTTATTGCTATTCTTAATAAAACTATAGTGTCTTAGACTTAAAGTAATGCATTTATTATAAAATAAAATTTGAAAACATGGATACCATAGATCTTTCATATAATTTCCACTAATTATGCTGTTTGCTTCCTTACTAAATCCTTACTAAATTCTTATGTTACCTTCATCACCCTTAATTTGAGAGGAGAATGATACTTCAAATAAAAAGGAAGGTTGTGCCAATTTAATTTTTTCTTTACTCAAATGCATCAACATGTAATGTGTCTTAAAATTAGAATGTCCTTATCAAAAGAGTATGTAGCTACAAACTTTCTTCCATTCTTTTCTTTCAAACAGAAGTGATTCCACTGAAATAAGTGACTAAGTAGATGATGTCATATTGTCAGAAAAGAAAGAATGATAGCATAAGTTTCTAATCCAGAGAATCTAAAGTGATAAAGAGTAAACTACTATCATTGAGATAAGAAAATGTGCAGGATGGAATGATATCCTTGGAATGGCACTGTAAGTTAGAGATTAAGTTGCATACTCTCCCAAAGGAATTTGAGTGCTATATGGATGTAGAGTAGAGTGACGAAGTCTCAAAGGATTTCCATCACCAATGATTGGATATTGCTATTTTTTGCTAGTTTCTCTACAACAGACAACAGGGTACAGCAATCAGAACAATGCCAGAGGTAATCTGATCAAGATTGTATTTAATCAAATTGTATTTAAGAAACCTTATTAACAGCGTTTTAGACAATATTAAAAGGTGTTTATAATTATCATATATAATTGGATGGCTAAATATGGCTGGAGCAGTCACACAGTGGATAGTGCATTTGCCTTGCACATGTCCAACTCAGGTTTGATTCCTCCATCCTCGAAGAGTTTCGCAAGGTACCAAGAGTATCCCACCCACACGGCAAAGCCTGGCAAGCTCCTGGTGCCATATTCGATATGCCAATAACAATGGAGACATTACTGGGTTACTAAATCGATGAACAGTGGGAGGACAGTGCTACAGTGCTAAAATTAGCGGGAGGTAAATTTTCTTGTTTCTTTAGCTTTAAGTCACACCTAGTGGTGCTTGTATATCATATTCCTTCGTGCTTTTGGGTATTTCACACTAGTGCTTAGAGGTTCATGCTGTCCCAAGCTTTGAATTTGAGTCAGCCATATGTAAAGAGTGAGTTCCAACCCATTGAGCTATTTTCCTGGGTCAAAAACTGGTGCATTTTCATAATATATATTTATATGTACACACTAAGTATTTATGCTTGTGATGTATAATAGTTTTAATATTTATTTTCATACCTGTGTGAGGAAATACAGAAAACAGAAAAAGACATAAACTTTACATAATTGCATCAAATACAATTTATAGAAAGCTTTAAGTCATTCTTGGATATAGACTGAATGTTCATTCTTATTTGGAAATTAGAGAGATGGAATCATAATTGATGAAATTGTTCACAGGTAATGTTTTTGCTATGTTATCACTCAAACTTAACTGTGTTAAGTAGCATGATGTTTAGTTACTTGGTAAAAAAAATAATGACAGTACCAATTGGTGAAGAAAATACGTACTCTTAAGAAAACCAAAGTAACTGTATTCAAATATTCACACTCACTTCACATTTGCTCGAGCGGGCCCAGTAACGTCTCCATTGGAGACTTCAGGGGTAGGGCGTTCGCCTTACAAGCGGCCAACATGGCCAACCCGAGTTCGATTCCTCCGCCCCTCTCGGAGAGCCCGGCAAGCTACCGAGAGTATTCGATATGCCAGACACAGTAACAACAAAGTCTCCAATGGAGACGTTACTGGGCCCGCTCGAGCAAATCGACGATCAACGGGAGGGCCTTTACCTTTTACCTTTACTTCACATTACTCACCAATATATTCTATTTTGTAATGTAGTAAATATGAGAAATATGCCTTCAAATAGCAGATTTCTGAGGATGGTATGAAATAGATGAAAGTATCTGAAGTTGTAGTAAGGTGGCATTTTGCTACAATAAAATGCAAAAACTGGGGCTGAAGTGATACAGCACAGCAGGTGAGGTGTTTGCCTTGCACACGGCTGACCCGGGTTCAATTCCCAGCATTCCATATGGTCCCTGGAGCACCCCCAGGAGTAATTCCTGAGTGCATGAGCCAGGAGTAACCCCTGCACATCACCGGGTGTGACCCAAAAAAGAAAAAAATGATAAAATAAAATGGATAAACCAAAACAAAACAACTTAGTAAATGGCAGTGTGCTATAATAGAATGCAAAAACATCTATATTTTAAAAAATCGCCTCAAGGGGCCAAAGAAATACTACAGGGTTAAGGAGTGCCCTTTGCTTGTGAGCAATCCTACACTCTGAGCTCAGACAAAGCAATTATTAAGCACAAAACCTGGAGTAATTCCTGAACAGAGAGCTGGAAACAGTTCCTAGAATTCCTGCGTGGAAGAAAGAGAAAAAGATATATAGATAATAGAGAGAGAAGGAAGGAAGGAAGGAAGGAAGGAAGGAAGGAAGGAAGGAAGGAAGGAAGGAAGGAAGGAAGGAAGGAAGGGAGGGAGGGAGGGAGGGAGGGGGGAGGGAGGGAGGGAGGGAGGGAGAGAGGGAGGAAGGAAGGAAGGGAGGGTGGGAGGGAGAGAAGGTGGGAAGGAGGGAGGGAGGAGAGAAGGAGTGAGTGAAGGAGGGAGGGAGGAAAGGAGGAGGGAAGAAAAGAGAGAGGAGGATGGAGGGAGGGTTAAAGAGATGAAGGGAGGGAGGAAGGGAAGGAAAACTTTTTGCCTTTTTAAGAGTTGCATAATTTGACATTAAAAAGTCCTTACGAGTTTTAACATTTTTTTAATAGCATCCTCATTTCATTAGCAGATGTACTGTTACTGGCACATTCTGCTGTTTCTTAGGTAGGAACATTTGCTTTCAGCTTATTTGGCTGGTATTATAAGTTATATCCTAACTAACGATGATCTCACATTCTGTCCCTGAAGCACTCAAAAGAACACTCATTTTTTTGCATGAAATAGATGTAAGTATGATCGCACAGTTGTTGGTGATATTAAACACTTATCAATATGGTTTACTCTTCTAATCAAATAAATTATGCACACTGGATCAGACTCAATAGATATATCTTAGCTTAAACTCCTAAACCTCCAAACTATTTAAATATATAGTAAATCTATATTGGACCAGGTATTTCCTACTTATAACACACTTTTTTATTTTATTTTATTTTTTTCTTATTCATAATGTTAATTTTATTTTATTTTAATTATTATTTGTTTAATCACTGTGAGATACAGTCACAAAGCTTCCCTGTTTGAGTTTCAGTCATACAATGATTGATCACCCAACCCTCCACCAGGGCACATCTTCCACCACCAAGGTCCCCAATATCCCTCCCCTCTCCCCACCCCTCCCCCTGCCTCTATGGCAGACAATCTCCCTCATACACTCTTTTTAATTGCTTGTTATGAATAGCACAAGGTGTCACGCAGTCGCAAGAGTGGCGTTGTGTTCCTGGAATTCCAAAACTTTAGGTAATTAGGGTCTGGAGAAATCTCTTCAGCGAGCTGCTCAGTTCAGAGATTCTTCTGTGTGTCTCTGGATCATGGTTGTTAAGGAACTTAAGTAGCAGCCAGGGGCAGATTGTGGGCGTGACCCCAGGGTCCCATGGGGACAGGGGATGAAAGGGACCTGCCCATCCCCTACCCCTTGAGGTCTGGAGTTTGCCATTACTGAACCCGTATAACACACTTTTTTAAAATTTACATTCAAGTTATACCTTGAAAACCAATGCTTTCATTCATTAAAAATTAATTAAGGGGCTGGAGCAATAGCACAGGGGGGAGGGCGTTTGCCTTGCACCCGGCCGACCAGGGTTCAATTGCCAGTATCCCATATGGTCGGTCCCCTGAGCACCGCCAGGGGTAATTTCTTAGTGCAGAGCCAGGAGTAACCCCTGTGCATTGCCGGGTGTAACCCAAAAAACAAAACAAACAAAAAAAGTACTATTTAATTTTAATTTTTATAAAAAATACCCTCAAATCCTGATATGTAAATTCCTCACAGCAAATTAAAGATTTTAGAATATTTAAGATTTTTTGAAAAAAAGAGGTACAAAGACCTATGGTGCACAGGTGGAAAGCAGAAGATTTTAAGTTCAGATTTATCTAACCACTAATTCCAGAGATCTATACAACTGAAAAAAAATATGGTTACTTAAACACTGTTGTTTTCACCATATATTTTTCCAGAATTTTCATTGACTTTTCATAACTCACTAGGGAAAATGATCTGAAAAAAATTATTTAGATTATCCACCTCCGTGTTCATAAGAACTCAAATGCTGGTTCAGCTTAATTTCTTTTCCTTGAGGGCAAACTGGATGTGGGGATGCTGGTCTCACTCACTAGCTAGTGAGCACCCGGTGTTTTCAACCCACATAGGAGACAGATGTGTAAAACAAACCTATTTATATAGAAGGTGATACAGATTTCACAGAAGAAATTAAAAAATTTCACAAAAGAGTAAAGGGAAAATTATAAAGAGTGCTAGAGCAATAGCACAGCGGGTAGGGCGTTTGCCTTGCATGCAGCGGACCAGGGTTGAATTCCTCCATCCCTCTCGGAGAGCCCAGCAAGCTACCAAGAATATCCCGGCCTGCATGGCAGAATCTGGCAAGCTCCCTGTGGTGTATTCAATATGCCAAAAACAGTAACAACAAGTCTCACAATAGAGATGTTACTGGTGCCCTCTCAAGCAAATCGGTGAACAACGGGAGGACAGTGCTACAGAGTACTACCTTTAGACTATGCTGTCTATAGCTGTGAAATTTATTTTCCTTTCCTCTTTGTTTTCCCCTCTTTTATATGAATGTTTATTTTTAAAATATTTCCAATGTTCTTTTAATCTGTAGTAGATGTAGAACTTCTTTTATATGAAACACACACACACAATAAAAAATACAATCCTGGGCCAGAGCTAATGCACAGCAGGTAATTCATTTGTCTTGCATCCAGCTATCCTGGTTTCAATTCCCAAAATGCTATATGCTCCTCCCAACCTGCCAGAAGTGTTCTCTAAGTGCAGAGCCTGGAGTTTATCTGGAGAACCACTTCAAAAACAAGACAAAATGAAAAGAAGAAAAGAAAGGCAAAGAAAAGAAAACACAAAGAATTCAAAAGAGTAAAAGAGAAAAGAAAGAAGAAAAGGAAAGGAAAGACAGCAAAATCAAAGAGAAGACAATCCTTGGGGCCTAAAGATTTTTATTCATTTAATTCATTTTTATAAAGATCAACATAGACTTAGTACTTAGTTAAATCAAATAACTTTTTCAAATAGTATTTCAGGCATTGCAGTTTAACATATAACTATAAGGGTTTTATGCATAAAACATTTCAGCATCACACCCTCCACATAATTGCCCACTTTCATTCACCAACTTTCCCAGTGCACCTCATTCCCTTTCCACAATCCCACAGATGGCAATCTTTCTGCACAGGGAGAGATTACACAGTGTCTGCCCTCCTTAGGTAGTAGGTAGGTAGTAGGTAGTAGGTTACCTACCCTGATACTCTTCAGATCCATCCACATAACAACAAGTTGTATAAAAGTGAATAATATTTCACTGTGTGTATATATCATAGTTGTGCTATTTTTTTAATCCAGTCGTCTGTTTTTGGACATGTGTTGTTTTGAGATTTTAGATAATGCTGCAGTGAGCACAGGTGTGAAAATATCTTTCCTGACTAGCGTTTTTGAACCCTTGGGATAGATGCCAAAAAGTGGACTTGTGGGTCATATGGAAGTTTAATTTCTACTATTTTGGGAGTGTCTGTATTGTTTGTCAAAATGCTAGACCTGTTGACATTCCCATCAGCAGTGAATCAGTGAATGAGGGTTCATTTTCACCTATAGTCACAAATGTTTATTGTAGTATATGCCAGTCTAACAGCTGTGAGATGATATCTTCTTGTTTTGTTTTGCATTTTCCTAATGATAACCGGATAAAACTGCGTGGGTGGTCGTGCGAGAGGGTAGGGCGTTAGCCTTACAAGCAGCCAACATAGCCGACCCGAGTTCGATTCCTCCGCCCCTCTCGGAGAGCCCGGCAAGCTACCGAGAGTATTCGATATGCCAGACACAGTAACAACAAAAGTCTCCAATGGAGACGTTACTGGGCCCGCTCGAGCAAATCGACGATCAACGGGAGGGCCTTTACTTTTACTTTTAATGATAACCAACGTGGAACTTTTTTTTTTAAATCTATTGTCCATCTGTATGTCTTCTTTGGGTAAGTTTGTGTTCATGTCTTTTTCCAGCTTTTAATTGATTTGGTTGTTTTCTCCTTGTAAAGTTGAATACTAACTCTTATAGGAGTGGTGGGTCTATATTCTCTTCCAGTCTGTGGGTTGTCCTTTTACTCTTGTCAGTGTTTATTTTCTGGTGCAGAAGCCTTGATGTTGTCCCTTTCATTTTTCTGACTTCTGTTTGCTTGTCAATGGCATTGAGTCACTGAAAACTCTGGGGCATCCATTGGAGGTGGGCAGGACAAGTACTAGCCCTGCCAAAATCCTGGCATCTGCAGCCTCACCCCAGTGCTCTAACGACACTGAGGACTCAACTCCACCACTTCACTACTATTTTCTACAGAGATGCCAAACTGCGAAGAATTTTAGGTACTCCAGTGCCTAGGCTGAGAACTCTGGTTTCTTCTTGGAGTCAGAATGGATAGGCTTCCACCACCCCTGTATTTCTGAGAGTCCCAGAAGCCATGTCCATGTTCTACAAGCAAAGTTGTGTCAAATCATTGGCCCAGACCAGAGATACTGAAGCCTCTGGAATGTGCGAGCATATATGAGGCCATGCTACAACTCCTAGCTCCTCAATACTGAAATTCTAGTAGGAGCACACCAAATTATATGGGAAAATAACATAAATTAATTAAAAATACAATAGAATGTTATATAAATAAATGCACGAAACATAAATAATAACACAGAGGCTCAATTAACACAAGCAGCTCAGCAAATTCTAAGACAAGGTGTTAACAATCCCATAACAAGATACAACAATTTTCACATAAAAATTGATTTTTAATACTTACTGATTTTAATCACTTGATCACTTAACTGCCCGCTAATCATCTATTTGCTTGAGAAGGAGCCAGTAACGTCTCCATTTGTCCCTGTTCAGGGTCAGGGGAATGAGACCCATTGTAATTACTGGTTTTGGCATATCCAATACACAACGGATAGCTCGCCAGGCTCTGCCGTGTGGGTGGAATACTCTCAGTAGCTTGCCAGGCTCTCTCAGATGGACAGAGGCTTTCAGGGTGGCCTCTAATCGCCCTTGTAGGTGTTCCCATGGTTCAAACCATATTTGAACCCTATCAAATATGGTGCGTCAATCCTGGAAGATGGGTATTAAGTGTGTTATAATGGTCTGGAAAGTGTCCTGGTCCTGGAGCTTGACAGCGGCTGGGTAGTGGAGGTAGTGGAGATAATGGATGTCTGCCGGTAGTGGAGGTCTGGTCCCAGTAGGGGTAGGGTGGATCTTCTGTGCGTAATCCAATCCTCCAATCCCTGGGTCTCTGGCAGTTGGTGGAAGCAAGCAGGGCAGGGTAGGGTGGGGCTCCTGGTTTTGATCCCTTCATCATCTGTGGTTGGTGGGAGCAAGCAGTGGAACTCTGTCCTTGGGTGGGTCCCTTGAGCCTGGAGTCCAAGGTCTCAGAGTTACGCTTATCTTGTTCTGTGGGGCTTCAGTTGTGCGTGAGTCTCAGCCAGAGCTTCTGGAAAGCGTCCTGGAGCATGGCAGCGGCTGGGTAGTGGAGGTAGTGGTTTTAATATTAGAGCTTTGTTATATAATTGATTTCAAAAATAGAATTGTATCAACAGTTGTGGGTTTTGTCTACAATAAAAACCCCTCTAATTCACTGTCATAAAGTATTCTATAACATTGAATATATTTTTTGCTAAATTGATGGATTCAGTTCTGAAATTGAGGTATTTAATCCATTTTTATCTTATTTTAATGTATGGTTTTAGGTCCACGGAAGGTGTATAAATTCATTTTTTTATAACCAACTAGTATTTTCAACACCAGTCTTCCTTTATTTTTGTCTTCATATTTTTGTGTCTTTATTAAAAATCAACAAATACTAAATTATTTCAATAGCATTTCACCTAGACCTCTTTATTTAAAGAACAGAATATATTGAACATGTTAATATTTAGACATATAAGCTAATTTCAGCTAATCACTTAATCGTAATTAATACCAGTATTTCCACTGTACTGCAGCATAAGGAATGTAAAGAGAGAAAACATCCAAAAAGATGGCAACCCATATACAGAGACACTTTTCATCCACTCCTGGATGCGTCCTCTCATACCATTTATAGCTTTTATCTTTGCGATGTCATAAATTGACTTCATCATAGAGACTAATGAAATAATTCAAATGTATTTATAGAAACCAAATAAATTATCTGGATTTTCTGTATAAACTACATAATAGTTAAAATTTTATAATTGCACTATTTTTCTTTGCTAAAACTAAATTTACTTCATAGAGCCCTTTGATTTCAAAGTCAGAAACTTTGAAATTTAGATTTACAGCTAAAATGCTGAAGGGAAGTAGAATGAATATTTATTAGGAGTTATTTGTTACCTCTGTGCTGTTAACCTGAAAGAATAGTGTGTTACTCCATTAAAAATGCCATCATTGGGTTCCAACTTCCCAAGCTAAAATGGATTACCTTTAGTTTCAAAATAATTTACTCGTACATGTCCTTTTCAAAATAATTTTGCTTACTTAAAAAAAATCTTCTTTCAAGCTTGATTAATATAATAACATGTTTTATAATATGTAAATGTCCAAGAGAGTCTATTCAAAAGATATAAAGAAATCTTCTACACATGCAACCATAATGAAAGCAACATCTATACAAGTACCATTAAACAAGTGCATTGTATTAGCAATTCAAATATTACAGCATTATTGCTCAGAGTGTGCTTTTCCAAAAGAGTAAACTATTCTTGGAAGCATTCCTTAAAAGAACAATAAAATGTCGCCTTAATTTCAAGGTTAGTCATATCTGAAAAAGTCATTAATTTTAAAAGCTTGCAAAATTAGTTTTTTAAATATAAAATGGTGATATATTTTAGCTCAATGATTTTGAATTATTTTCCACTTGCATTAACATACATTATGTTTTTAAAAATTAGTGATGAGTGACAGCCCAAGTGATAAGCACATGTCTAGCATGTGCAAGACTTTAAGTTTGATTCCTCTCATTATTGATGATAGGCCTGATGGCTCTAATGCATTTATAGCAATGGCTGTGACTTCCCTATCACCTGTGGAGGTAGCCCCTGAAAATATATTTTAAAATGTTGGAGGTAAAAGATAGCTTATTTAATGAGACCCTCTTACGTTCTTCCGGGTCTCTCACTGATCCACACTATATACTAGCAACGATTTTTGAAATTTCAAAACATCCAAATCAAATATAAACGTATTATTACTGCTTTAAGTTTAGGTAAATCTTCCTAACACAAGTCACTGATCAATTCGATCGGAATGCAAAATAATTTATAATTACTAAATTAAGTTTTCTACACTGATTATGACACTGATTTTCATATATGATAAACACTACATTATATGTCATATTTTATGAGACTTGATATTTCTCTCATACAAGAATAGAAAATAAAGTCTCTTGCTAGAGTATAAACTCACTGAAGTGACATATTCTCGCTAAGCCTCAAACCCAAGCTAAAATAGTGGGTTGTTGATATTTGCTGCATAGCATTATTGTTTAGTACAAATAAAATGATATATGCATCATATGCCCTAGAGCAGCAGTTCAATGTACGTCAGTGTACATCAGTGATGAATAACTGCTCCTGCAAATGGACATCTTGCCCTGACTGTAGGAAGGGTGTTTTGCATGAGTTCATCTCATTAAACACACAGTAAATTCTGTGTATTGATCACCTTCTGACAAATTCAGACAACAGAATCATTTAAAGTAAAACTTCTTTTAGAAACTTTTGTTTGTATGAATATAAAAAAAAGCAAGGAACTATGAGTGAGAGAAAATACTTAGTGACAGAGTGGGGTGATGAAAATTTTAGGACACTATGTTTAGGTATTTCATATCAAATTCATTCCATAATATTTTATAAAATTTCAGAGTGTAAGTAACTTGAGTTTCATATTTTATATATAAGGTTCTTGAGAACCCTGCATAAGAAGAAAGTAAAAAATATTTTATTATTCTTGAAAATGTCCTGTATGATCATGCGTGAGAGTCTAAGAGAGTACACTTAATGTGTAGCTCTCTATTTAGATTTACGATGAGATTTAGATTTTTAATGTATTTAGTTCTACTGGCACCCTAATATGGAATCTGTTATGGTGTGTTATTTTCACATTGATTTTTTGAATGTCTCATGAAAAGTCATAAATCATTTATTATATGGAGTTGGTCCTATAGTTAATTTTCCAAAATTCATTCTTGCATGAAAATTATGTCTAGATGTTTACCCATAATGATCTTTAAACAATTAATGAATTTTATAGAACTAAGAGCCTCTCCAGAAAACATGTGGATCTTTAAATTAGACCGCAATCTACTGCAGTTGATGAGATGTAGTATCATAAAGACAGTAGTTTGCATTTAATTTCTCCTTTGGGAACTAAGGACAATAAAAGTTTTGTAAAGCATTTATGTAGTGGTTGAAGATCGCTAGATGAAATACGTTGTGGAAGAGCATGGCACTATAAACGGAGTATGCCAGTTTTTATCTTTGTAAGTGCAGTATGATCTTTGCTTTTTCCACTCTTGTGCTGGGCACAATGGGATGGAGGTGGAGTTGGGGAGGGCAGAGACACACGAGTGTAGAGAAGGAAGACGAGCAGAGAGAAATGAAAACAAAAGTGGAGGCTCAAAGGCATCTTTCCTGAGTAAGAAACAAGAGGCTTATTGCCAGGAGACAAATTTCCAACTAGTTTTTGATGTTCTTTTATCTTGCGGCTGCTTTTCAAGAGTTGAAAGCGTTTGGGGGCAGAAACAGCTGTCTAGCATTGAAACAGTCTGTTTGTTTTAACTGAACATTGAATTCAAACCCTCTCCAACTGGGAGAGTTCAGCTTATCTTCTGCCTTCATCTGGAACAGAAAATAATCCAGTCTCACACCTCTGCTGGTGCCAAAGTATGTGACTAATTAGGGGAGAGGATTTCTGAGGAGAGGACCACATGTAGCTGAAAATATAGAGAAACAAAGAGAAACTTAAAAGCCTGAAATGTGGATAAAGGCAACATTGCAGCAAGGATATGGACTGTAATATGACCGATGGTCATGAGGGTAAAGATGGAACATGAAATGGACTTTGTAACTAGCAAATTTAGAGAGATAAATTTAAGCTGATATTGGGACAAGGACATTTTTGAACTATTCAAATAATAAGGACTATAAGTAAAAACAGAAAGGAAGAGAAAATGTCGCATTTTGACTACACATGACTAGACCTCCTATTGACCCTTTATTTTTCTCAATTTAGTGTTTCTTAGAATCCGGTCTCTAAAATGGTCATAATAGCATACTATGTGGTTACTTAGCAGAAGGCAACTTCTCAGGTTATATCTTGAATATAGGCTTAGAAATTCTGTGGATAAAACCTGGATATCTGTGCTTTTATAAGTCTCGGGGAAAATATCTGACATGCCATTGAATGAAAAAAATCAGATGTTAATTACATAATCTCCCTAACAGCTCTGTAAACTGAGTATTTAAATGGATTTTAAGATAACGATCACAAACCCAGTGAGATGAGGAAATATGTGAAAAGTAAGCATTGAGACAAGAAATTATACCCCTATCTGTCAGATTTCAGAATTTCTTCTTGTCAGATTTTTCCCCCACTCTAGAGCCCGGCAAGCTACCGAGAGTATTCGATATGCCAAACACAGTAACAACAAAGTCTCCAATGGAGACGTTACTGGGCCCGCTCGAGCAAATCCACGATCAACGGGAGGGCCTTTACCTTACCTTTACCCATACCAATAAAAACCATAGTTATCTGGTATGATAGAAGAAGACAGCAAGTATACACGTGATCAATCAGGCAAGGGCTGGACACTATATGACGAGGCAATATGTGTTACAAAAGAAGTTTGAAAAAAACAAGACATATTATATTAGTAGCACTGCACTGTAGCCCTGTCCTCCCATTGTTCATTGATTTGCTTGAGCTGGCACCAGTAACATCTCCATTGTGAGACTTGTTACTTTTTTTTGGCATATCGAATATGCCACGGGTAGCTTGCCAGGCTCTTTCGTGTGGGAGGTATACTCTCGATAGCTTGCCGGGCTCATATTAGTATAATATTAAATCATTATATTATATATTTTATGTTAAAAGGATAGAATTATATTCTGATAATAGATTTTATTGAAATTGCTAATAAGTAGCAAAAAAAAGTTCACACTGAGGTTCAAATATTATAACACAGCTGGATTGTAGGCAAAAATATATCAGCCCAGAGAACTTCTGGCTGGAGTAGGTATTTTCCAAGTGCTCCAAAGAACAGCAATATAATTTAAAACGTGCTACAGATGAAAACTCTGGGCTCAGAATTTAGACTCCGGTGAGATAGAGCAATCTTCACTCTAGCAAACTCTCCAGGTGATTGAGATGCATGCTAAAGTTTAACAACTGGACTAGAGACAAAATTGGCTTCAGAGGGAATATATGAGTGGGGTCATACATGAGGCAATTAGCATATCTGTCTTGAATGAGTGGGTAAGAGTGGGGAACATGGTGTTCTACAACCCAGAGCTGAAGGAAAGGAAAATGAGAAAGACAAAACAAAGAGGGGTCTAGGACAAATAGACAGAGGTACATCCATCTTTTCCTTTTGATATCTTCTTTCGGGTTGATCAATGCACATTCAGTGTGAAATGGTAATGTATTCACTATTAGTGAATCAGATAATGGTGGTGTAATTTTTTTCCGAATAAGATATTGCGCATTTCTGATTTCATGTATTTAACAGAGCTTGAAATTAATACCATCACTAGACCAAGACATTGTGATGTGACCGCCAGCTTCAGCAGGAAATGTTCCTTGCAGAGGAAGAGACCTGGGGCTCCTTTGTCTGTGTTTTCTCCCAGAGTAGCCTTGGGGTGGATGCAGAGCAAATAGATTCCTGAGGTCATTACCAGTTTTTGTAATTGGTGTTTGTTTGTCAAGGTCAGTCACAATTACTTTTTCTTTTCATTATAGCTTATTGGTTAATTGGGGCTTTGTTTTAGGAAAGAGACTGTTTAATCTCATTATCAGAGCAAAACAAGTCTAGAATTAATTCCTCCTTAGAACCTTCTCACTTTACTGAGAGGGAGCCACTTCCCCAGGGCTCAGTCCTTTGCCCCAGGTCACTTTTTGAAACACTGGGGAGATAATTAGAATGAAAAGAGGAGTTTTGACCATAGGGACACCTTGCCCATTTGTAAATTAGAGGGCTTGGGAAAGGTTCCTGATTCCTTCAGCCTTTCTTTTCTAATATGTGAATTGTGAATAATGAGCTCTTACATAACATTACTTGTGAGGGTTAAATATAACAGCATAAAAATAAAAGAGAGACATCTAATAGCAGTTTAGATATAAACTGCCTTGAACATAATATCTTATGTATACATGCTCTACAGTTACTGAAATCTTCCTATTATTTTTTAACCCCAGAGTTTGTTGAACATTAGATATGACTATAAAAGCTTTAATAAAATAATATAAATAAAAACCAGAAAAATCAGTACACATGTCCAATGTAATCTGCAAATTAGATTTAGCATAAATTCATATGCATATATTTATACATGTTTTAATTTTTCTGTGTATTATAACTATTATTATAATAACATATTGTAAATTTCTGATATCAAGAAATTAAGTAATAGAAATATGCTACGTTTAGTTGCAGCTTCAATGCTAATATACTGCATGGGATAACAGAAACTTAGTGAAGAAGTGGAGTCTACCTTTTCTTCCTGGGTGTAGGAAATTGCTTTTGAATAGATGCTACTACTATTTTCACTTTACATCATAGAAGACTGCAATTCTAGGGGACTAAATGTACTTTTCAAGACTCTACAGCTTGGGGCTGGAGTGATAGCACAGCGGGTAGGGCATTTGCCTTGCAAGCGATTGCACCCAGCCGACCCAGGTTGGATTCCCAGCATCCCATATGGTCCCCTGAGCACTACCAGGAGTAATTCCTGAGTACAGAGCCAGGAGTAAACCCTGAGAATCACAAGGTCTGACCCAACCCCCTCCCCCCAAAAAAGACTTTATAGCTTGATGGGGGTCAGAATTTGAGCTCTTTTGTGTCTACCCTTACATTCAAGTTTCTATTTTACATCACAGTGATTTATCCCTCAATTTCCAACAAGGGATAATTCCTGTCAAACTAATTCTTACTTCCTCTTTCACTTCTAAAGATTTTTTATTGCTTTCTTATCTCCTATTTTATTACTTCTTTTCTGATCTTTGCTGTTGCATTCTATCTACTACCTCTAATTTGTTCTTTTATACTTCCTTGAGGTATACCATTTAGTCGTTTAATTTAGTATCATCATTTTAAATGTTGGCATTCATAATAATAATAAACATTATTTTTTAAAATTGAATCCCAAAGAGATACACAGTTACAAAGCTTTCATGATTGGGTCTAGTCATACAATATTCCAACACCCACCCCTCCACCAGTATACATTTCCAACCACCATTATCCCCTTTCCCTCCCTCTAGCCCCCCCACCATAGCAGACACTTCTATCTTTCTCTTTCTCCCACCCTCTCTCCTCTCTCTTTCTCTCTCTTCCCCACCCTCCATCTCTCTATTTCTCTGTCTCCTTCTTGCCATTAGTGTTTGCAATACAAACACTCAGAGTTCATTATATTTGCTAATTTACCCACTTTCAGTCCACATCTCCGATCCAAAGCAATCCTTTCTAACCACCATTATCACAGTGGTCTCTTCTCTCTTCCAACTGTGATCTCCTCCAGCATTTTAGGTAGACCTCAAACCATTGACCAATCCATTCTTTTTCAACTTCCTTTGCTGTATCCTGTAAGTTTTGGTGTGCTGTATTTTCTGTTTTTTTTATTAAGACATTTATTTCAGTAAGCAGTGCTGGAAAACATAAATATTCACATGCAGAAAAATTGGAGGCTTATTCTACTTAGATCAGATACAAAACTAAACACAAAATGAATTTTAAGAAGCAAATATATAAAGTCTTAAAATGTAAATTTTGTAAAATAAAACTGAGGCAAGTATTTTTATGTTATTCTGAGTAATGATTTTGGATAAATTTGACCGTAAACAGATAATCAACACAATAAAAAATATTGCTTCAAACTAAAAAGTGTCTCGATAGCAAAGAAAAATAAAATATCCAGAAAGTTAGAAGACAGCAGGAATGGGAAAATTTTAAATTAGACATTTGATAAAAGTTTTGTATGCAGAATATAACGGGAACTAGATGCAGATAGATAGCAGAGAGTTTAGAGTACTTGCCTTGAATGAAGTCTAACAGAGTTTCAATGACAAAAGAGCCCTTAAATTCCCTCAGCACCACCTGGAGAGATCCCTGAGTACAAAACCAGGAGTAACTCATAAGCACTATAGAGTTTGGAACAAAATATTAAAGCAGCAAACTAAAAATAAGAAGTTCTAAAAAAAATATGTTCAATTAACTAAAAGGTATGTGAAAAAAAAGTAATGAAGTCCGGGGGTGGGAGGGATATTATCCATGGTGGTGGAAAATGGGCACTGGTGGAGGGATGGGTATTTGATCATTGTATAATCGAAACCCAAGCACAAAAAATTGTAAATCTACAACTGTACCTCATGGTGTTTCACTAATAATACTAATTAACAAAATTAAAAGAAAAAAATTAATGAAGTCCTCAACATCACTAGTATTCAGAAAGTAAAAATCAAAAATATTTTAAAAAATGCAATTTATAGCCTATCATAATGGCTTTTATTGAAAAGTTAAATGACAAGTATTGGAAAATATATGGAGGAAAGGGAAAACATATATACTGTTGGTGAGGCTATAAATCAGGAAAAAAAACTATTATGGAAACAGTATAACAATTTCTCAAAAATATTAAAAATATAGTTATTATGCTCCATTCCAAAATAAAATAAAATAAGTATATTGAAAGAGATGCCTGCATGTCCATGTCCTTTGCATCATCATTTATACCACAGTAAAGTATGAAATCAGTCGAAGAGCCCATCACATTCACAACAGTATAGATGAAAAGTGAGGATATAATTCCAAATAAAAGAAGTCGGTCTAAGAAATACTGACAGTATTATCTTATTCATAAGTAAAATCTAAAACAATCTAATAATAAAGATAAAACTTGAATGGGGATGATTATTATGGTTAGTTTTTGCCAACTGTCTGTGGGTAGAATCAATGACAGATGCTGGTCATAGATAAAACTTTTTAGTTATGTGAGATGAATACATTTTAGAGATACAACATATAAGAATGGTGACTGTGATTTTATCATACTACGCTCCATATTCACAATTTTCTAAGAGTACATCTTAAATGTCCTCAGACCTCACTAAAAAATAACTGAGTTGAAGGATATGCTATTTACATTTTTTGTGTGATTATTTCAGGAATGTCTATAAATATATACATACATATATATGTATATATATAAACATCATGTTTTATAACTCAAATTAATGCAACTTTTGTATTAGGTATCTCAAAAATGCTAGAAAAAGTAAGTTTAAAAAACATTTGCTTTTTTAAAATTTTTAATATCACTGAATTTTTTATGGGGGGGTTCCATATAAAAATACAATCTATGAAACACATGTGAGCAAGCAGTTATTTTAAAGTAATTATTTCTATAATTAAATAGCACTGTAGCACTGTCATCCTATTGTTCATCGATTTGCTTGAGCAGGTACCAGTAATGTTTCCATTGTGAGACTTACTGTTACTGTGTTTGGCATATTGAATACATGACGAGGAGATTGCCAGGCTCTGCCGTGCAGGGAGGGTACTCTACTAAGCTTGCCAGGCTCTCTGAGAAGGACAGAGAAATCGAACCCGGTTCGGCCTCGTGCAAGGCAGATGCCCTACCCACTGTGCTATTGCTCCACCCTATAATAAATAAGGTAGAATTTGTTCCAGAACAATAAACTAGTATATAACAAATAGTCACATCCAGTAACAAAAATAACACTTATACACATTAAATTTCTTCTAATGGTGCTTCATAAATTTATTAAAGAATTTCTGGAAAAGAAAATTTATAAACTAATTTAGCCATGATAAAAAAAAAAAAAACGTATTCTATGCATACAAGGAAGCCAAACTGTCGGGAGTCAGTGTCAGAATATTGTATGTGTAAAACTCTGTCATTAGCAATATTATAAGCCATAGTGCTTCAATAAAAACTGACATGTTTTTTGCTTTTGGAAAATCACAAACTAATGAGATTATATATAGCATTACTGTAAGTTTTTATTTATCAAATATTAACTGCATTGTTTTTCAACAATTAAGACATAAATAACAAAGTCATTAACAAGTACAACATGAAGTGTGGGGTTGGGGCAATAGTACATTGGTAGGGTATTTGACTTGTTCAAGGAAGGAACTGTGGGTCACTGGAACCCCATATGGTGAATATGAATATGAATATGAATATGAATATATTCCTGGACCTCGCAGACATAAAAGACATCATAAGACACTTCTTACCCATTTTCCATGATTACCACACCATATTTGATAGAGAAATATATATCTAAAAATCTCTATATATCTCTATCTCTATCTCTATCTCTATCTCTATCTATATCTATATCTATATATCTTGGAGAGCCTAGCAAGCTACCTAGAGTATCCTGCCCGCACGGCAGAGTCTGGCAAGCTAGCTGTGGGAAAAATAGTAATAATAACAGGTCTCATTCCCCTGACCCTGAAAGAACCTCTAATAAGTTGGGAAAGATGAGTAAGAAGTAAAGTAAAGTAAAGTAAAGTAAAGTAAAGGCCCTCCCGTTGATCATCGATTTGCTCGAGCAGGCTCTGCCGTGCGGGCGAGATACTCTCGGTAGCTTGGCGGGCTCTCCAAGAGGGGTGGAGGAATCGAACTCGGGTCGGCCATGTTGGATGCGTGCAAGGCAGACGCCCTACCCGCTGTGCTATAGCTCCAGTGTAAGAAGAATCTGCTAAAATCTCAGGGCTGGGATGAATGGAGATGTTACTGGCACCCACTCAAGTAAATTGAAGAACAACAGAATGACAGTGATAGTGATAGATTTTATCTGAAATCCAAATTAAGCTCTGTATCTTGTATTTATTGAGGAGTCAAAGGACTCTTTTAACCATTATCTTTTATACCTTTAAAAAGATTATGACTGTAGTACAGAAATCCAAACCACATCTATACCCACAGTATCTCTGGACCCCAAACAAAATAATTCACATTTTGAATCCCTAATTTAAAAGGCGTTTGTTTTCTTAAGAAAAAGTATGTGCTCCATCAAACACATTGTCCATCCAGAGAGTAACTGTTTTCTTAAACTTTAAGTTTGCCTGTTTGGAAATACTTTAGCGCAGTAATATTTTAATATCATATTTCACTTGAGGATTGGAAATTACTTTGGAAAATATTACATTATTATTGCATTTGTGATCCCTATAAAGTAGTTAAGCAGGGCATGCATTATTTATGTGTGGAGAAACTGAGACAAAGACTTGATTGTTTGATCAAGGTTACAGAATGAATTACTAGTGAAGTTGAGTGCAGTCTTTAGATTCAGTGACTCATACAATTCAATACTCCTGCAGCGTGGCGGCTTCACCACGGACAAATTTTAGTAAAGGTTTTCAAAATAGGAGCAGCTTGCTTGACTTATCTTCTTTTCCCTGTTCTGGTCAAGTCTCCTGTTAGAATGGTCATCTAGCAGATGTCTCAGAGACTAACTGGCGCCCGCTCGAGTAAATCACAGTAAAATAAATATAGGGCGTTTTCAGTTTTAAAAATTAAAACTCAAGTGTCACAAAGATTATTTTATTTAAACAAAATATGTTATTGTCTTTGAGAATAGTCTCTGAGGTACCTTCTAGATGACCTGCTAGATAGGGCATGTATTTTCTGTTTTCTGATTTTCGTTGTACTCCAGCAAGTTGGATACCTCAGGAAACATAGGGTGAATGATGAAATGACACAGATATTAGAATCGATGTTAGTTTCAATAGAAGTCTTGGCACTGCATTACATATGCAATAGTAAACAAACTACACAGTCTCCCAACTTCAGCCCCCCAACTTGTTCTTATATCTATAATAAATTCATCATTATCAATCTTGACATTATCAATTTCACTTAATTTTATTACAATGGTGCTCTTACTGATAATCCATGTTTAGGGTACGATTTTTTACACACACATATATACATATTTATATATGTGCATATTTCCTAGCACAGTGGTAGGGCATTTGCCTTGCAAGCAACCAGCCCGGCTGAGCCGGGTTCGATTCCTCCTCCCCTCTCGGAGAGCCTGGCAAGCTACTGAGAGTATTCTATATGCCAAACACAGTAACAAGAAGTCTCACAATGCAGACGTTACTGGGCCTGCTCGAGCAAATCAATGAACAATAGGAGGACAGTGTTTGTTCGTTTGTTTATTTTCATATTTTCTTATAAATATAGATGAACATTGATTTTTCTCTGTAGCAAAAAGCACTTATGCTACTATACTTGCATTCAAACTATGACTTTGAAAGCAATACAATGCTTCCTGAAATCACTTTTTCGTGTGTGCATGTTGGGTAAGATATGGCAAAATTCAACCTTTGAGTTAGACATTCACTTGACCTTGCATAGGATAGGTAATCTCTCTGGTGCTTCTTTGGTCATTTTAAGTATGAAATAAATGGAGTGAGAAAAAAACTTATAAGTGCATTAAGATAATTAAATAACACAGAAAAATAGTAAAATGCATTATTTTAAAATAACTCTCCGGTTTAATTTTCCAACAAATTGCAACTGGAAAAACCTTATCCAGTATACTTTCTAGCCTGTTATTCTCAGGCTCATTCCACAGTAAAATATACATAGGGCATTATCAGTTTTTAAAATTAAAACTCAAACGCCACAAAGATTATTTTATTAAAATAAAATGTGTTATTGACTTTGAGAAATTGAATGTTTGTATTTTTTATTTATTTATTTTTCAAGGTAACAATCCACAGTGTTCAGTTCATAACTGGCAATGGCTTGGAGATCACTCCTGGCAAGGATCAGGTAACCATATGGGGTTCTGGGGATCCAATCTGGTTTCTCATATGTAAGAAAAATACCTTCCCTACTGTACTATGTCTTTGGAACTTTCCACACTGTACTATATCTTTAGCCCCAACATCTGGTTCTTTTTAGCTATTCAAACTCATTTTTGCCCCTATTTTTTTCAAAAATGTATTTTATTAAAGCCCCATGAATTATAAATTTATTCATTGTTTGGCTGTTGACATACAATATTCTATCACTAACCCCTTCCCCAGTGTCAACTTCTCTCCATCAATGTTCCCAGATTTCTCACTTCTAGTCCCCCAACCCAGTCTCAACCTACCAGGTTTGGTCTCATGATTTCAGTGTTGTTGATTCTGCGGTTTAGATATTTATCTCTATCATTCCTTGACACCACCTGTGTACCTGGGCTCCCTTGAGACCTTCCACCATTGCTTTTCATAGATCTCTTCTCTCTTTCTTCTTTACTCTATTTTTTTCCTCCTCCTCCCTACACTATTATTTTTCCCAAAATTTTATTATCACTCTACTAATCTTGCCACAGATTGAAATTTCTGTTCAAGTTATGTGAAACAAAGAAACAAACAAATGAAAACAAGAAAATAAAAAAGTGTAAAGCTATCATAATTAGTACCAAGCAGTTGAAGAGATAGCTCAGAAGATAGGGTGATTGACTGTTCAAAACCTACCTAGATTCAATACCTGTAATCCCTAAGCGAAACACCACCCACACACACACACACACACACACACACACACACACACACACACACACACTTGAATGATCCTTTAGATCAGATCTGAGAACTGCTGGTTGTTTCCCCCACCAAAAAAACAAAAAACAAAACTAACAACAACAACAACAACAACAAAACCAAAAACAAAACAAAACAAAAAATCCAAGTAGAATAGCACACTATTAAGTAAGCTGCATGCCAAGTCCCAGAATAATCACTAACTTCCCATAGTGACTCATTTCATGTCTGTGCCACTGTACTGCTAGTTTAGTGGTATCATTTTATTGCTTACATTGTCAGAATGAACTCCTACCTCCTGCAAGGGACATATTTATTGCTGTATAAAGAAGCAAAATACAAAGTGATAGACAGATGTCTTTGGCATGATACTTTGATCCCTAGGCCATGTCACTTGCCCTGTCCCCATCCCACATACTGTCTATGCTGATTAACTTCCTCACTGTGACATCCAAGTAGTCTATCTGTTAACCTATTTGACCACAACTACTCACATCATTATCCTCCTGAGCACACAATTTTCTTACTCCGTGTCCTATTTATTTTCAGTATTTTCCCAGAATCATCTGTTAATAAATACCTCTTCCTCCTAATGCAGTCAGTTTTTAGAGCACCTCTCTCAAGACACTTTAGTTTCCTCTTTCGTTTCTTTCCCTAATTCTTCTGCTTCTACAATGCTGTTCCTTGCTCATTTACAAACAGTCTCTCCTCTGCCCCGTGATCGATGATATTTCAGCCTCATTGATATATGCTATCATGACTTTTCTGGCGAACATTCAAGAGGAAGAACTTGTGAAGAGCATGATCCAACAGAAGCAAATACTACAGAGATGTATTTAAATAAATCAAAACCCTTTAGGAGTGTGCTTAAGAGAAATTCTTAGTGTTGAAAGAAGTCAAAATAACACATAGAAAATAGTCATGAACTATGATAAATCATTTGCCCTAGAAGGGATGATAAATATACAACCTTCATGGGACCTTTGTAGAAATTCGATAAATGTTTTAAGGAAAAAATTGTCAAAAAAATGTTCATTGTCACCATCATTATTTTAACAAAACAACAGAATTATCTAATTTGAATTTTTCAAGTCTTTCTAAATAAATATTGTAATATCGACAGGAGCTAGTGAGTGTTAAATAGTTAGGTGCTGAAGAGAAAATATAGCGGGTAAGGCATTTGTCTTTGCACACGATCTGGGCTTAATATCTGGCATTATGTTTGATTACAATTGCCAGAAGTAAGACCTGAACACTGCTATATGTGGCCCAAGAAAGAAAAACAGAGGGAGAGAGAGAGAGAGAGAGAGAGAGAGAGAGAGAGAGAGAGAGAGAGAGAGAGAGATGATATTCAGAGACAGAGAAAGAGAGAGTTATTAGTAGTAGTATAAGGTACACCTATTTATTCATTTTGTTAGTTTTGTCTTATTAAAGGGACTCCACACCAAGCTATTTTCAGTCGGGGTGACCCGGAAGGGAGCTGGCAAGAGCCCTCCTTACCCCAAGGGACCAAGCCGACCTCCACTACCCAACCACTGCCACGCTCCAGGCACTTTCAGGAACATGTGGCTGCTTCCCGGACACACAACACATCAATAGACACTTCCTACCCATTTTCCATAATTACCACACCATGTTTGATGGAGTTCAGACAGTAGGCAACAAATCATCACTTGGTATCTGCTTATACTACTACATTTAGATCTTACGTAGGTGCAGGGGCTATAAAACAAGATCCATAATCAGCTCCAGATATTTTTCTAGGCTTTTTTCTGGATTTCTATGAAATATGGGCTTTGGAGAAATATGTGCTTGGGACCAGGTGTTCAAATCCCACTTCTCCCCACTTGTTATTATTGAGAATAGGCTGGGATATAGTGAATCAGGTTGTGAGAGAATGGCAGGATACCAAGAGTCTGCTCAAGAAGACTTTTTTTATGAGGAACAAGGCAGCTTAGTTCCTATTCTCTCATCATAATTCCTTAAATCACTCATTCTTTTTGGAGGGAGTGAGTCAGTAAAAGGGACTTCCAGGAAGCAGACAGAAGGTCTGGGGTCTTACTTGGAAATTTTCAATTTTTAAGTTAGTTTATTTTGTTGGAGTTACATTGCATTGAAAACTGAAGTCTTATTCAAAAGGATAAAATTAAACCAACAACTTTACATTTGGAAATAAGTACACAATAGTTTTAAGCCATAAAACTTAGAGCCATAGCTTTTTTATCTGCTGTGTATGCGTGTGTGTGTGTGTGTGTGTGTGTGTTTGTGTGTGTCTGTGTGTGTGTGATGCAAAGTTCAAAGTTCAGATTCTGTGGTATTGGCAATACTTGAGCACCCAGGAGGATTTCAGAGCTCAAGTCCACCCTGGGTAGGGCTAGTGATGTCCAGAGCTAAACTTAGCTATGTTGATTTTCAAGGTATCATAGTGCAAGGGGCCACAGTGATGATGCGTTTGCATTAACTTCTGTGTTCTCTTTCTGGCCTGAAACTCTTATTTTCAACTTAAAAACACTGTATTATTGCTATTGTTGTTGCTAATTATATTCTTCTTCTCCATTGACTCTTTTAATACATTTTTATTATTTTAAAAGTAAAGTAAAGTAAAGGGTCTCCCGTTGAACATCGATTTGCTCGAGCGGGCCCAGTAACGTCTCCACTGGAGTCTTTGTTGTTACTGTGTCTGGCATATCGAATACGTCATGGGGAGCTTGCCAGGCTCTGCCGTGCGGGCGAGATACTCTCGGTAGCTTGCCGGGCTCTCCAAGAGGGGCAGAGGAATCGAACTCGGGTCGGCCATGTTGGCTGCGTGCAAGGCAAACGCCCTACCGCTGTGCTACCGCTCCATTTTAAATATTTTAAGAGTCACCACACAATCAGTGCTCAAGGACATAGGTATACTCTTTGAAAGTTAGAGATGCTGGCTTGATGTATTCAGGAGCCACTAGGGTCCACCCAAAAGTGCTGTTTCTGGAATCTATTGTGCTGTCTGGGATGGAATTTGTACCATCCAGACATAGCCTCTACCATTGGCACTTTCATTCCAGACCATTTACAAGTGTTTTTTGTTTGTTTGTTTGTTTGTGTTTTACTCCAACCTCTCTGATATCTTTCTTCATCTCCATCTCTCTCTGTTTCAGTCTCTCTGTATCTGTCTCTCTCCTTTCTTATTCTAATAAATATTCTTAAGAATTGAAGTGTCTTCAGGTTTTGTTACAAGGCATTATTCCTTTTTCCCCTATGTTCTGAAGTGGAAGATACTATTTGTGCCCATGGTTTCAAATATTATTAACACACAGATGACTCATAATGTGTTTTTAATGCAGAATTCTTTATGCGTTAGACTTAAAACCAGTAACTGCATAAAAATATCTTTGGGTGACTAATTTGACAATTTCTTTATCAAATGAACACTTTTTCCTCTTTATTTTTGTCCTATGACATTTTCACTGTCAATACTCTTATACAATATACCTGACACCTACCTTTCCCTAGTAACACATACTCACACAACAGCTGTTTTCAATAAATTCATCATCGGAAGTAATTTGTTGCAACAGCATTTTTTCTTTTTCAGTCTTGACTACCTGGGCGCTTTAAACTAGATCATTTTTGTGTGGTACTTGGCCTGTATCATCAGGTGATTAGTATCATCACTTATCTATTATTTTATTCCGGGTACACTGCTCTTGTAAGTCTGATAACTAAAATTATTTGACTTTCCCACATATCTTAGGTGGTAATATAGAGCAAACTCCAGTCTAGAATTATTACCAAACGTCCTTTCTGTCTATCTTGATGACACACCATTTTTATATCCTTTCCAGGATGGCCAAATTTGCATTTTAACAGTCACCTAATTTGCTACCCTCACCCCAACTCTTCTTACACTATGGGGTCAGTTTTATTTAATGCTGAATAGTGTGAGTGCTAAAAACCACCACTGATGTCTGTTATGCCAAGTATTCGGTTGTACAAGATAAATAATTTGCTTTAGTTTTAAGGTTCACATGCCTAAAGTGGAGAATGACATATAAATCTGTAAATATTTGTGAGACTCTACTATGTAATATAAGCATAGTGACCGAAAGAGTGTTGTCATGGTGAAAATCTTTAAAGCATTTTTTTTTCCCTCCTGTTCATCGTCGATTTGCTCGAGAGGGCCCAGTAACGTCTCCATTGGAGACTTTGTTGTTACTGTGTTTGGCATATCGAATACATCACGGGGGGCTTGCCGGGCTCATGGCCTTTTGAAAACATAGATTCAAACTTGTCAGACCTCTATAAAAATCTGCTTGAATTAATTTATTGTCTCAATTTAAAGGTAAAATAAATTTTAACATGTTCATGAGGATTATATGTCATGCTTATTTGTTCCCCTAATTGGATACTTCACAATAATTTCTCCTAATACCTTGTTCATGATTAATGTATCATAAATAGTTCAGTCCACTAGACTTTAGATTTTTTATCTTTCTAGAGTGTCCTTTATTCTTCTAAACATGTATTCATGCTAGGTACTAAACTCTTTTTCCTCATGGTTCTGTCTAGTGACTATTACTTTGGAGAAACTTCTCTGACTTCTCTTACAATAAAGATTTATTAGTCAGTAGCTCCTTACTCTGGTACTGCTTTTTATTTTTCAATTCATTTCTTTTGTGTGCTGTTTGCAAAATGTGCATGTTCTCCAGTAGACTATAATCTCTTTGAGAACAGTTTTTTTTTTTATAGCTGACTCACTATTGCTTGATTTTTTTTTGTTACACTTCTAGAATAACTCTGAAATAATTATAAGCATTCGATAAATACTTAATTTAGAACAAAGGTAAATAAACAATTTACAGAAGTGATTAAATGACTTTGTTGATGTCAAATTATAGCTTTATAATAAATACAAGTGTCTTTGCTAAATTTCCTGAGAAGAAAGAGAATTAAACATATATGCAAGATGTTTACTCAAGGCTTAACAAATCAGTTGATTATCATTATAGATAAGAATTGCTGAATAATTTCAGAGAACATAAAAAAGGTACAAGTAGAGGAAGTAGCTGAGAATTGCCTACTTGTTTAACTTAAAAAGGTGCTTCTTGATTGTCTAGCTACTATTTCTCTTTTACCAGTATCCACTCACAGGTATTAATTTCCCAGTATTTCATGTGCATAAAAATACTAAGTAAATATTGGAAGATTTTCCAAGTGAAAAATCAAAGAAATAACAAAAACAAAATAACTGGAGAGTTAATATATATTTCCAGAATTTGTAGAGAAGTATCCACATTTTTAGTGTCTATTAACTATTATATTTTGCACACATTTTGACTACTCTTTCATTTGTGTCAGTTGTCTTTACTATTCGCAGTTTAGAAAGGTATTTCACAGAACTATGATGTGATCCCATGGTATCTACAACTTTTTTTAAAACTTTATTTTCATGGTCATATTTTTATGTGACAAATTTTAAAAGAACAAGACGGAAATAGAAAGAAATGTAAGACATATAAGAGGAGCAATTTAATTCACTCAAAATGAACAACAAAATGGCACAGGAAATGATAAGCATATTGTATTAGAAAGAGAGAAGTCATTCCAGCAACTTTACACTAGACCAGACATAAGAGAATAAATAATAAATATAGTTCACTTGTCTATTTGTGTCTTCTTCCTTTTAAATAGATATTATTTCACTAACATAAAATTAGTGTCTATTATTTTATAACTTCTTTTTTCCTGATCAGAAGAAAGGCCCAGATTGTTTGACTTAATTACAATTTTATCACATTATTCTTCTCAAAGTTTATTAAGTGAAACACAAAGTATAGAGAGGCCCCTCAAGACAACAAAAACTGACCTTCTATTGGCTATGTGGTCTTGTTTGCTCCTAGTCTTATTCATTCAATCTCTCTGGCTCATTGCTCTCATTGCTCTTCCAGTGATTTGGTAGGTACATTCTTGTCTTTGTACTTGGTGTTTATCCTTCAGGGATGCTGTTCCAAAAACAGAATGAATCAATCCTTGACCTATTTCGAATAATAAGAACACAGTGACAAGGATCAACAACAACAACGACAAAATTGAAAAGGAAAAAAATATTTAAGAAACTCCTCACAGTTACTTTTCTTAAGCACATCATTTAATGGTATGCATCTTCTTTCTCTAGATAGTATTGCTTATTCTCTATGATTTTAGTTTTCTAGCATATAGCATATTCCATGGGTGTTGCATTAATATGTAGTGTGACTTTTACTAATTTATTATATTTTTGTCACAATCTGAATGTAACTTTCATCCACAAACAAACTGCTGCCTGTTTTGTCTGCTGTTATCTGAAAACAGTTCAATGTTTGCAAAGATCAAGTGTTTGGTAAATATTATAAAATGAGTAAGTAATACAGATATTATAAACATGATAGCATTTTTCATGCCTATATCAAACATTATAATCTCTTTAGTTATTTTGATCACTGAGAAGACTGACTTTAATTTATATAATGCATCATAAACAACAGCAACAACAAACAAATTTTATCAATTTTACAGACTAATATTATGTAACATCATTCCCAGTAAATCCAATGTACTTGATCTATGTGTATAACCAGAAAACTTTTTAGAAATTCTAAGAGTATTAAGAAGGTTAATGGCATTAAAGTATAAAGTATTTTCTTTCTTCTTAAGAAAATGAGCTTTGGCATGTCTGTGTAATCTCTCTTACATAACAAGTAATTTACCCACATAAACTCACCACATGAAATTAAGATATAAATTTGATTTTACATCAAAATTAATTTAGAAAATGCCTTTTTAAAATGAAATAATAAAAATGTGCAAAAAGAGAAATAGGAAAACAATGCTTAATAATTTTCCTCCACTTCTCATTAAATATAAATAGTAGACAACACAAAACTATTTGAATTCATTAGGATAATTCTGTCTTTGTGTTGTTGCCTTTAATTTCCTTGGCACAAACTTTCCATGTGGAATATAATGATTAGATTTGATTTAAGAGTTTATATCACTTCTTTGAAGGGTGGAGATAAATGAGACGGTTTTTGATATCTGTCAGTCTTTTATGATCTAATTCCACATGTAACTGTTGTATAATTTCTTACAGTTATCTCATCTGGAAAGTAAGTTTAGAATAACATAAGGACCAGAAATAAATATAAAGAGCAGCGTTCATAATAGGAGCTCAGCTGATAGTAATAAATATTGTTTTAAATGCTTCCTAAGAGTCTAGGAGGCACTTATAACAATACACTTATAGGACCAGAAAAACAAAATATATGGTCTATAATTGTTGCACTTAATTAAAAATTTCGTAAAACAATAATTTAAACATATTTTAGAATGCAATGATTTCAAATAAATGATTTTTCAAGATTATAGCTATATTTATATGCTATATTTATATGCTTATATAAATTATATGAAAGTATTAATGTTTAATACTTTGTTTTTACAGCAGTTTTGGGTGTGCATTGGGTTTCATTTTGTTATCTGGGGATCTCCCAAATGGTGCTCAGGAGAATCAGGAAATTCTCCTAATGGTTCTTGACCAAGTGGGACTGAAATCTCTGAGAGGGTCAGAGGCTGTGGTGCTGCCTGACCCTGCAGAGTAAAATTACCTGGTCACCACATTCATTCTGAAAGAGCCTCCAGAGCTAGTCCCAATGATGCTTGAATCATGCTCAGAGGAATCTGTGATACAGAGGATTGAAACAGAGTGAGCCGCATGCAATTTACTCATCATTATAATATCATGAGCTATTTATTTATATGTTTTTATAATATTATTTTATAATACACACACGTTACATTTTAAAGTTGTAATGTCATTTGAGCTCAGGTTAATGAGGTACACAGTTTACATTAGAGCAAAAGAAATTATGTTCACATCAGTGCATATTTCCTGGAGTTTTCCAGGGTCTTTTCTTTATCCAAAATAATAGAAAACATTTTTAAGATCCAGCTACTAACAGAAGAGGAGGAAGGTATTTTGAAACAGTTGTGGAATGACTCAAAGAGGGAAAGAAGGCCTTGTCAAGACACAGTGCAGCCAAGACATGTGTATGAGATGCGAGGAACGTATGCAGGCTGGTAGAAAAAGAACATAGAGTCATGGCGCCCACTTTCACTTCTCATTTTATTCCGTGTTTGGGACCACATGCAGCTATGTTCAGGGCTTACTCCTGGCAACCATGTGATGCTGAGGATGGAACCCAGAAGAGCTGTGAGCAAAGCAAGTATCCCACCAAATGTATTATTCCTCTGGTCCACTATCACTTCAGATTATCTTTGTACCAAGCAGAGCTATGATTGTGTCATCATGAAGAAATGGGGAAACAGAGTGATTACACTATTTATCTGTGATAGAGTCAGCTACAAACCTGAAAAGTATGACCTCACAACCATAAAGACCCAAATATACATTTAGAACTGGCTGCATGCACTGTTCACAATAGCCAAAATCTGGAAACAACCCAAGTGCCCTAAAACAGTGTCTGGTTAAAGGAACTTTGGTAAATCTACACAATGGAATACTATGCAGCTGTCAGGAGAGATGAAGTCATGAATTTTGCTTTTAGATTGATAGATATTGAGAGTATCATGCTAAGTGAAATGAGTCAGAAAGAGAGGAACAGACATAGAAGGACTGCACTCATTTGTGGAGTATAAAACAATATAACATGTGGCTGACACCTAAGGATAGTAGATACACAGGACAGATAGATTGCTCCATACCTAGAAGCCTACCTCATGAGCAAAGGGATGGAATACAGAAGGCAGGCAGATGGAATACAGAAGGGATCACTGAGAAAATGATGGCTTGAGGAACGGGTCAGTATGGGAGATGTGTGCAGAAGGTAGATAAAGGAACAAACATGATAACCTGTCAGTGTCTATTTTGCAAACAATAATGCCCAAAATTAGAGAGAGAGAGAGTATGGGGAATACTGTCTGCCATGGAGGCAGGGGGAGGGTTGGAAACGGGGTATACCAGGGATATTAATATTGGGGAATGTGTGCTAGTGGAGGGATGGGTGTCTGATCATTCTGTGATTGTAACGCAAACATGAAAGCTTGTAACTATCTCACAGTGATTCAATAAAATTTTTTAAAAAAAGGTTGCATGTTTTTCTATCATTTCAAAAGCATGAATAAAATGGTAAAACCTCTTTTTATGCACACAAATCTCACAAACCTTGGTTCTCAGTTTGCTGTTTCCAGTAAATCTTCATGTTTGGCAGTTACAGACATAGAAAGACTTCTCAGCATATTCTTCTTTGAGAATGACAATGTTTATTAGTAGATCAAAACTCTCAGAATTCTGCAGTAAAAAACTTAAATGTTTAACTTTAAATCTTAAAGAAACACACTCACTCATGTATGGAGATAAAATAATTTACTTTGCATAACTATCAAGAGCTCTTGGTGTGACATCCCTTTAATACTACCTTGGGAAGTGTGACTTGAGGTCATTCTCAAATTAGGACCCAGGGGTGATGCTAACAAATTTCCTTCTATAGGAAAATTCAGTGCACTAATTAGCTTTGTGGCGCCTCAGATCTTCCTTGGCATAATTTTCTGACATAAAGTCTGGTGCAAATGTCATTTTGTTTGCTTGTTTTTCAACATTGGTAAAACTAGGATACTAACTTACAGGATTGTAACATAAGGATATAACACTGCCCATTAAGTAAGCCATACCTTATATATTTCTCATTAATAATAAGTCTTAAGAAACGTTTTACATTAATGGAGCTCGCATTTAGGTTTTTAAAAAATTGTGATAAAATATTAAAATAATAAAATGAAGCTTAGGGCTGGAGCAATAGCACAGCATGTAGGGCGTTTGCTCTGCACATGGCCAACCCGGATTCAATTCCCAGCATCCCATATGGTCTCCTGAGCAGCGCCAGGGGTAATTCCTGTGTGCAGAGCCAGGAGTAATCCCTGTATATCGCCGGGTGTGACCCAAAAAATAAAGCTTAAAAATAAAGTAAGTCTCTTCCCTCCTTCCCTCTCTCCCTCTTTCCTCTCTATCTCTCTTTCTTTGTCTCTCTTTCTGTCTGTCTCTCTTTCTCTCTTCCTTTCTCTCTCTTTCTTTATCTTTCTCTCTTTTTCTCTTTCTTCCTCTCCTTTCTTTCTTTCTTTCTTTCTTTTTTCTTCCCTTTCTTTCTTTCTTTCTTTCTTTCTTTCTTTTTTCTTCCCTTCCTTCCTTTCTTTCTTTCTTTCTTTCTTTCTTTCTTTCTTTCTTTCTTTCTTTCTTTCTTTCTTTCTTTCTTTTTCTTCCCTTCCTTCCTTTCGTTCTTTCTTTCTTTCTTTCTTTCTTTCTTTTTTCTTCCCTTTCTTTCTTTCTTTCTTTCTTTCTTTCTTTCTTTCTTTCTTTCTTTCTTTCTTTCTTTTTTCTTCCCTTTCTCTCTCTCTTTCTTTCTTTCTTTCTTTCTTTCTTTCTTTCTTTCTTTCTTTCTTTCTTTCTCTTTCTCGCTTTCCCTCCCTCCCTCCCTCCCTTCCCTCCCTCCCTCCCTCCCTCCCTTCCCTCCCTCCCTCTCTTCCTTCCTTCCTCCCTCCCTCCCTCCCTCCCTCCCTCCCTCCCTCCCTCCCTCCCTCCCTCCCTTCCTTCCTTCCTTCCTTCTTTCCTTCCTTCCTTCCTTTCTTCTCTCTTTCTTTCTTTTCTCCTTTTCTGCCCTGCCACATTAGCTGTGCTTTTCTGTCCCACAATACTAGCTGTGCTCTGGTCTTATTTTTTACTCTATTCAGGGATCAGTTCTGGAAATGCTCCGGGGGCTGTATGTAGTGTGAGGTTTTGAATTGGGTCACTTTCATCCAAGACAAGCACCCTAAGCTCAGTACTATCACTATAGAGTCAACATTTTTCCTAACTATGAACAAAAGAGGGTGTTCTTTCAAGCTTAGGCTTCTTTCTTGATGTCATTTCTGTAAATGAAGATATCCAGATCACATTGTAAGTAAAATTGTAAGTCCCACTCTTGGTGTTTTCTTTCACATAGAGGGATAAAAGAGTGGAAGGTGCAAATCTGTTGGTCTATGTGAGGAAGGCACACCTGAAAATTTGTAGGAAACAGTGAAGAGACTAAGGAGATAAGCACTATAGACAGATATAGATTCATGAAGTAGCAGAAAGAATAAATAGGATTGCAGGAAAAACTCCTTATGGTTTTGTTCTTTGATTGCTCTTTTGGACAAGCTATTTTTCTCTTCCATTTTCTTGATTTTTCATACGCATAGTGTATTCTAACAGTTTTCTCAGTCTACTTTTAAGCTTGATGGTTTGTACTATAAAACTCTTTTCCTAAATTTTTTTAAAAACTTTTAGGCATCTTGCCAAAATGTGTATAATTTATATAAGATAAACTTAGATTTAAAATAAAGATAATAGGTTAATAGAGACCCATTAAAATGGTCATGTATAAGAAGAACTTGCAGAAGTCTTATAAATGGGTTATTAGCTTTCTTTAGAAGCTAAAGCCAGTATTAAAAACTTATACCAAATTTGTATGTACAAAACTTAAAAAAAACAAATTTGTGATTTAACAAAGAAAAATTTGAGGTAAAATATTTTAGTATGTATATATACTTCTTAAATAAACATCACTGTGATGCTTAGAATGTTCGATGTTCAGGTGCTTAATACACCTGGTGTGAGTTCCCTGTAAGGGTCTGCATATGTTGTCCTGGTAGCTGTAGGAATACAAAGCTTTATTAGAATTGTGTCTGTGTGAATCCATCTCTAATGTCTGTTCTTTTATATTCATCATAAACATATGTGGTGTATTTTAACACATCTTTACAAATAATACACTAGATTCAAAATTCTCAAAATTGTGATTTCTAGTAACAACAAAGAAAAATTTTATTCTTGCTGGCTTTCCAGGATGTCATGTCTTTGATTCTGTCTTCTACTTCCAAGAATATAAACTTGTGTTCATTGCTCAAACAAATATTCTCAACAAAATATTAGCAAACATTTTCAAATTTTTAAGATTATAATAAAGTGCTTTGAAATGCAATTATCTATACTTTAAAGAACATGCTTCTGTGACTTCCATAGTCATCATACCATTATTATCCATGCTCAATAAAAAGCAAACTTTACCCACTCTCTCAAATATCAAGAAAAAATACAGCAAAATATTCTACCAGCTGATTTTTGAGTCTTTTTGTTTTTATCCCATCTCATGTTTATTTGTATGATAAATTCATTGGTGTGGAAATGCAAAGATTAATACTAATTTTGTCATTTTCTATTTAGAGTATGTACTTGATCTCTACTATTCAGATATCAATGTAAGTATCAAATTTGTGATTTAATTATTTAATTAAATAATTATCGCTGGAGCGATAGCACAGCGATTTAATTAAATAATTATCGCTGGAGCGATAGCACAGCGATACGGCGTTCGCCTTACACGCGGCCAACATGGCCGACCCGAGTTCGATTCCTCCGCCCCTCTCGGAGAGCCCGGCAAGCTACCGAGAGTATTCGATATGCCAGACACAGTAACAACAAAGTCTCCAATGGAGACGTTACTGGGCCCGCTCGAGTAAATCGACGATCAACGGGAGGGCCTTTTAATTATTTAATAAAACTATTTAAGCTGAAGAAGTAAAATAAATTTTAAACATTAAATACTTTTGTTTCTGTTAAAAACATGTCTATGTTATGTTTTAAATAAAGTAATAATTATAGATTGCAATAAATCACAGTGATATTAAATGTTATGGTTATTCACGCTTCAGTGTTACTCTACTTTACAAACTCTTCTTATCAGCTTATTTTCTTATCCAGCACCAGATCATAACAGTGATTTTGCATTTAATTTGCTTTAAACTTAGCAATATGAGAGAAACCCCAGAGACCTTTATTTTCTGGTAGTTTATATTTTAATGCTTCATAATGGTTCATAAAATTATAGGTCATTGTTTCATGTTATTTGATATGTGCAAATATGCATAACAAAATTAATATTCTAGTTTGATAAAGCAAATATATTTCTTAAAAATATAAATCGGGGATATGGTGTCACCAGCAGGTCCATCTGTACTTGTGAGGTGTGTGCGTTAGCAGCATGATGGCGCCTTCAGACTTCCAGATACCCCAAAATTGCTGCTGTGCTGTGGCCAGACCCCAAAAACTTGGGGCAAAGTTTACCAAAAAAGTAAACGGCCAAAAGTTAGGTATGTGGGATACACACTCACAAACCATCTCAGGCTCAGCTATATAATTGGAGGCATGGCCTCTCTGGTTCCTGATTGAACTACTTAATAGCCATGATCCCAGAGACTCAGAAACAAATCTTGAAACCCAACGGCTTTGGGCAGAAATGCATCCAGACCCCACAGTAGTTTACTGTAACTGGGCCACCCCGGGGGGGAATAAGTTTCTTGCCTTAGCCTGTTCCCTCTGGTGGCCCAGGGGTCTCCATCCACCAGAGTCCACTTGACAGTAAGTTTCGGGCCTGCAGTGAGGAGACATGTGGGGCCTCACGGGATGGAGGTGGAGTTGGCCCTTTCCTCCCCGTCCCAGTGAGACCCCGAGTCGCCACCCACAAATAGCCTTTCTGGCTCCTGATCAAGCTGCTTAATGGCCACGATCCCAGAGACTCAGAAACAAATCTCAGAACCTAGTGGCTTTTGGCAGAAATGTGTCCGAACCCGCAGGGTGTTATTGTCACTGACTGGGCCACCCCAGGGGAAAAGGGTGCTGTCCCTCCGCCTGCTCCCCCTAGGCGTCTTGGTGGCTGCCATTCTACAGAAGCCATTGGACAGTCAAGTTTGGGCCCTCAGTGATGAGACACATGGGGCCTCATGGGATGGGGGTGGAGCCGGCTCTCCTCTCCACCCCAACAAGACCCCAATTCATCACCAATGAATAGCTTCTCTTGCTCCTTATCAAGCTGCTTAATGGCCATGACCCAAGAAACTCAGAAATAAATCTCGGAACCCAGTGGCTTTTGGCACAAATGTGTCCGGACCTGTAGTTGGTTACTGTCACCGGACCACCCCAGGAGGGAAAGGGTGTTGTCCCTCCACCTGCTACCCCTTGTTGGCTCTGTGGCCACCATCCTCCAGAGGACACTGGACAGTCAGGTGTGGGCCCAGAGTGATGAGAAACGTGGGGCCTCATGGGGTGGAGGTGGAGCCGGCCTTTTCATCCCCATCTCAACAAGACCCCGAGTCACCACTCATGAACGGCCTTTCTGGCTCCTGATCAAGCTGCTTAAAAGCCATGATCTCAAAGACTCAGGAACAAATATCGGACCCAGCAGGTTTTCACAGAAATCCCTCCAGATTTAAGTGTTAAAATTTCAGAATTCCAATATCACGCTACCACTACTGTAGCCACACGACATCTTATGTTATTTTTAAACAGTAATAGAAAACAAATTGTCTACTGTTGCCTTTTCAGCAAATCTGAGTGTTGGGGTAAAATCCCAAATAATAATGGTGGGTCTGGTGTCAAATTATTGAATGTGATCAAAGTAGAGAGAGGGTAATGTGGAAATCATCTGCCCCACAGCTGGGGGAGGGTTTGGGATGGGGATATACTGGGGTTTTGGTGGGTGGAGAATGGGCACTGGTGAAGGTACGGGTGTTTTATTGTATGACCGAGATTTAAACCTGAAATCTTTGTAACTGCTCTCATGGTGATTCAATAAATAAAATTATAAAAAAATGAAAAAAGTATAAATCAGATAGATTGATTACATCACACACTTAATTTGGGGGTGGGTTTCCAAGCATTGATTTGGAGTCTCAGATCAATAATTGACCATAGTGTCTGACTAGGTTAGATGAATCTATGTTCTCATTGTTGGGAACCTTCAGGACTGTTGATGGTGTTGCAAATGGAAGGTAACATGTGGTGTTGGGGGTTGAACTTGGGTTCTTGCACATGTCAGCCTTGTCATTCTCTCACTCCTGAGGTATATCTCTAGCCCCCAAATTACAAAATTTTAATAATCATTATGTGGAATGGACTGGAGCAATAGCGCAGAGGGTAGGGCGTTTGCTTTTTACAAAGTTGACCTGGGTTCGAGTCCTCTGCCCCTCTCGGAGAGCCTTGCAAACTACCAAGAGTATCTCGCCCACATGGCAGAACCTGGCAAGCTCCCCATAATGTATTTGATATGCCAAAAACAGTAACAACAAGTCTCACAATTTGTTGTGAGACATTACTGGTGCCTGCTGGTGCAAATCGATGAACAATGGGAGAAAAGTGCAGGACAGTGAAGTGCTGTTATGTGGAAAATAAAAAGATACCATTTTTGGACAAAGTATAAGTACAACATGACTTTCTTTTTGAAAAGAAACCTTGTTTACAAAACTTCTCTCTTCTTCCTGGTTATATGCTGCTTTATATTAGAACATCCAGCTTGTGTAGTAGGTCTGTACTCAATTGTAGGATAACATTGATATGTTCTGTCTCCCTTACCACAGGAAGCTTACCCATCACAGTGCTCCTTAGATACTCCCATTCCTCTACATTTATCAGTAACCTTTTACTCTGTGCTTTGCTTCCCCAACTGGTCTATCAACTATAACCCAATCAGACTCTGTTAACTTGTAAAGTCAGACGCTTCTAGGGCACTGGATTTGTAAATATTGCTTTTCTCTTCTGCTTATATCCTTTGCATAGTTATTTCAGAGCAATGTCCTTTTAGTATAGACACAAAAAGACAGTTAATGCTATGCTTTTGTAAATGGGAGCTAATTGACTCCAAATAATAATTTACTTATAGGCATCTGTTTCCTTGATTTAAGTCTCAGATGCCCTTAGTTCCTAGCATCTGACAAGCAGTGTCCCAGCAAGGGACTGGATGAACCCAAGGTAAGCTGTGAGCTATCCTGGCATTGAAATGGACCAGACCAAGTGCCATAATAATTAACTATAAGTTAAGAGCATGGTCATGGACAAATTCTGTTCATGATCCAAAAATTAACAACAGGATTAGGACCATACTAAGGTTAGGCACTATTGGTACTATTGCAGCAATATGGGAAGATGCCATTGTTGACAACATCGACAGAGAATATTATCAACTGGTTCAGCACCTCCATGATTGTGTGAGGAATGATAAGAAAGAGAAGATCACAAAAAGACGTCTGTGTTCCGAAACTCTCAAGCTCATTCTCCAACTTCGGTGTTGTGGTTTGGCTCAAGCGTCAGGCAATCACAAGCTAACGTCCATTCTCGCAAAGCTGTGCAGAGAAGCAATAAAGGGAGACCTCAAATAGATAAGAGAGGCAGTGTTGGCCGATGTGGCAGAAGCAGGGAAAACTATTTTCAATGCTTGCCTGTTCTTCACCAACTACAAGACCAAGATGACAGCCCTCCAAAGCCCTAATAGGTCTATCACATCTTCCAGAAGGGCAATGGAAAAGATTATCTATGAGTTCTACTCAGATCTCTTTGATAGCCATGTCCACCTGCCCACATACCAAATTCTACAGGATGAATATGTCTTTCCCAATGTTCTCCCTTCCAAAATCTGACATGCCATTTCGTTGGTAAAGAAGCGTACAGCACCCGATCCAGACAATGTCAGACCCTAACACTTGAAGAATCTGTTACCAGTACTCATCAATACACTGGTTCAGCTCTTTACACACTATCTGTCTGAATGCAAGTCTCCATCCCAGTGGAAAACCAGGAAGACCATCCTATTGTACAAGAAAGGAGACATCCATGACATTGGCAACTATCACATGATCTGCCTATTGTCCCTCATTGACAAGATCTTCACTTGAGTCATCCTGAGTAGGATTGGAAGAACACTAGACAAAGGACAGTCATAAGAGCAAGCTGGGTTCCAAAAAGGATTGAGCACGATCGACTACACGGTGACCAAGCTCATTGAGGTTTCGTGAGAGTTCAAGATACCGCTCTGTCTAATGTTCATTGATTTAAACAAGACCTTTGAGACTGAAGCGGTCATCAGAGCCCTAGCCAAAGAGGGCATTCAAGCTTAGTACATCAGGATCCTCCGTGAGCTGTATTAAAGATTTACTGCCAGGATCTCATCATTCTACAAGGAAGTGATCAGCAACATAAAAAGAGGGGTTCAGCAGGGTGATACCATTTCACCTAAACTCTTCAGTGCCACCCTCGAGAATGTCATGCGGTGACTGGAATGGGGAGGAATGGGAGTGAAGATAGACAGTTGGAAATTACATCACCTCTGTTTCACTGATGACATTGTTCTAATAACACCAAACATTAGCCAAATGGCACAAATGATGGCCAACTTTGACTATGACTGTGGAAAGGTTGGACTGCAACTGAATCTTACCAAGACAATGTTTATGAGAAACAAACTAGCTCCTCATGTCTCATTTGTTCTTAGTGGAATGAACATCTCTGAATGCAGCAGTTATGTGTACCTAGGTCAAGAACTCAACATGACAAATGACCTGACACCTGAACTGCACAGGAGGAGGAGAGCGGCATAGAACTCCTTCAAGAGCTTTGAAAAAGTTGTTAAAAGGTTAAAGAACCTCTGGCTCTGGGGAAATCTTTTCGACTTCACCATCCTCCCTGCAGTAACATACGCCTCAGTGACCTAGGAACTATGAAAACAGTATGAGAACACTATTTGGGTATCCCAAAGAGGAATCAAAAGAGCTATGCTTGGAATAACACGATTCAATCAAGGGAGAGAAGGAATCCAGAGTTCTGACATCCATGGACGATCGAGGATCAGGGATGCTGTCTCATTTGCCACAGTGTCAAAAATCAGATGGGCTGAACACGTAATGCAATTTAGAGATGACCACTGGACTAGAGCTGTTACCGACTGGACTCCACGGGACATCAAAAGAACGTGTTGCTGCCCAGCTATAAGCGAGATAGTCAGATTTCTTCATCAAGACCCTGAATGACTGGTTTGAGGTTCTCATGTTCCTGGAGTGAGCAGACACCATTGGTCTACACTAGCAAAAGACAAGGATGAATGCCCGCTCGAGCAAATTGATGATCAACGGGATGACATGTGATACAAGATTAGGAAAGACTTATCTGGCCTGAGGACTGTGGTCTGAGATTTATAGCAAGATGTCCCCAGGAGAACCACCCTATAAACTTAATTTATCCCTTACTGTGTCCATACAAAATGACAAATATTATTAAAAAGTAGAATTAAGATGAATGTCTAAATGGTTATTAAACTAAGGAAAGGAAAAACACAGCCATAGACGGTGTTTCACCCTTAAGAGGCTCTTCTTGCTGAATGAGAGTTTGTCCTGGAAGAAGCTTCCCCTGAGGGAGGACCTTAGTTCCATTGATTATATGACTACACTTGGGTGTAATTGCTAAACCAACCCCCTCAGATTGGGAAGATAACTAAGGGTGTAAGAGGAGAAGAAAGAGGGGGAGGCAAAAAGAGTGGGCAAGGAGAGAATAAAGGAGAATAGAGGAGAAGAAAGAAGGAGCAGTATCCAAGAGGTGAAATGAAGGAGGATTGGGGGAAGGAGAGTCAGAGGAGAATGGAGATGAAACTGGAATAAATTGACATCAAACAGCCTGGTCTTAGTTTCCTCCTTCACTGCCCATTGCCTTGGCTGTCCTGGGTGGGGGAAGTGGCGAGAGACCACCAAACTCAGGCAGTGAAGGAGAGCCGTGGTTCTGTTTTCGTTTTTTGAATACACATTCAGTATTAACTCCTACTGACCTACTCAGTTGGGAAAGTATATGCAGTCCTGTGTTAGTGCCAGTAAAATAAATGCCAGAGTTGAAACATTGATTAGAAGTGTAATAAAGCAATGTTGTACTTAATATAGTTAAGAAAGAAAGACCCTTTTAGGCAGTTCTTTTTTTAATTCAAGAAGATATTATGAAAGATGATAAAAAAAGTCATTGCATTTGGAAGGATTTCTAAGATTCACAAAGTTAAAAAAATGATAAATTCAGTTGGGTAGCTGAAATGCATTGAGAAAAAATTGGGAGAGTGAAATTTATAGGAACAGCTGTAAGAAGAATGTGTTTATGACTGATATTTTGAGAAGGGAAATGCAGCTTAGTACCAGGTGGCACAGGACTTTTATATTAGAATGAAGAATTAAAACATTGCTTTAGGCAACGGAAATCACTGAAACATTTTGTGAAAGTGATAAATGTAATTAGAAGAAATTATTTTGGGAAATACCAATACAATGCAACTGGATTTTTCTACTTAAAAAAAAATCATGGACTCAAAGAAATTAATGGTTATTAAATTAAAATGCAAAAGTTCAGATAAATGAAATAATACCAACTCTAATTGAACTACACAGTGATGACAATTCACGTATATATTTACATCAAGCTTTGTTGAATGCATGTAGATGATATTTTTACTGTATATGTTATTAAAATGCATACATAAAAATATTGTAATTTGTCAAGGTTAATACAGATTTATAGCTAATAAAGAGTGACAGGCTTAAACTTTAACACATACTTTCCACATTCATAGAAATTACTCACATGTATACATTCTACATATTTATGCATATATAAATTTAAAATGTCATTTGGACAACAGCTACAATAGCAAAACAAGGCAGATTAAAGATAGCCCCAGGCAAAGCACTATTAGGATTCCAAGTTTCATAATACTAAGTGAGTAAGTAAACCCCTAAATAAGAAGTGGTTTTAAAACTGACAACAGTTACAAATATAATTAATGTTTAAAAGTCTAAGGAAACTATGAATTATTTCTAATTTAAATGGTTTTTTTATCAACTTGTTAGCTAGTAAGTCACTGCACAAAAATAGCTGAACTGTTAATATGTCTCATCATCAAAAAATTAATTCAGTAAGTAGAAATCATCACAAGTTATATTAGTTCAATAATATTTTATAGGCTTTAGAAAACTTTCAAGTAATTAGCAATCATTATATTTAAAGGTTTTTTAGGAAAGCAAAGTAGAAGAGTTTGTTTACCAAATAAAGTGAGATGTCTAAACATTATAAAGATGAAAAATGCTGGAACCAAACAGAAGAGTAGATGAAAAATATATTAGGAAAAGTGTCCAAGCTAACTGAATGACATTTGGAACCCAATTACAAGCATTCAAAAGGAGTACTAGATTGAGAGCTGCAATTATTTCATGTTATTCAGTGAGTATTCACTTATAATGAATAAGTACCTATTGTGCAAAGTTGTGTGCTAATTGTTAATATATTTGGATGAGTGAGCTCTAAGTTATCATTATGCCATCTTTATGTATCAATTTTTGCTAGATTATGGTATGTCAGGCATGTCCAGGTTTGGGGTCAAACATTACGTATGTCTTTGAGTATGTTTTATTTATTAATTTATTTATTTATTTATTTATTATTTTTATTATTTGGTTTGGAAGCTTTACCTAGCAGCGCTCTTGCATACTCCTGTTTGTGTATTCTAAAATCACATCTACCAGTACTCAGGGCACCATATATTGCTCTAGGTATTGAACTAGGGCTGTTTTGATTGTAAAGCAAGCACATTACCACCAGTAATATTCTCCCCAAACCCACGTTTTAGATGAAAAAGCACTGTCCTGTCCTGTCCTCCCGTTGTTTATAGATTTGCTCAAGCAGGCACCAGTAACATTTCCATTGAGACTTGTTACTGTTTTTGGCATATCTAATACGCCATGGGGAGCTTGTCAGGCTCTGCTGTGTGGAAGGGACACTCTCAGTAGCTTGCCAGGCTCTCCGAGAGGGACGGAGGAATTGAACCTGATTCAGCCATGTGCAAGGCAAATACTTTACCTGCAGTGCTATTGCTCCAGCCCTGTTAAATACTATTCTCTCTTAAATAAAGATTTTTTCAAGTTTCAAGAAAGTTCCTGATCCTTATATAAGGCCAAAGAGGAATAAGTAATGGGCCAGACACTCATGATGGTTCAACATTATAAAAAAAGGTACCCTGGAGAAATTTACACTTGAAGAACACACTTAACCAATCTTAATGAATTTAAATTTTCATTTTAAATTGAGTGTCTCAATAACCATGACATTCTAACTTATATTTTCAGTGTATCCAAGTAGAACACATTCTTCAATGAAGAACACATTGACTTACTCTCAAGAAACTATGATTGCTATCCTTATTATGAAACTCTAAAAGCAGAGCAGTCAGGTACTTTGGTTGGGATCTCAGATCTCATTTTTTTAAAAATGTTTGTTAATAAGTCAACATTATTAGTTAACCACCCCCTCCAGTCCGAAGGCAAAATATAGTCAAGCCAATGTGACTTTGCTTTTCTCTTAGCAATACCATGCAACAATATTAGTGAATGCTGATGGCATTATTGCTACAATGGCACTATATTACTAGCAATCATTTCCTGTATTGCAGGGGCAGGGTGAATCATAAAGTCTATGAGGTTTTTTTGGCAGGAAAACAAAATGGGAATGGGATGAGGAAAATAAATTACACAGAAAGTGTGACTGTTCAACTGTAGCCGTAGATGAGGATTCACAAGACAGAAGTTGTTGTGACAGTAACTGTAGGAATAAATTTACTCATTCTTTTCTCATTTTTCACTTATGTCAAAAATCAATATCTCCCATAATTGACTCCTACTAGGTTTAGATATTTTAAAATTCATTGTCCCAGGTCTTAAAAGCCTTAAAACTAATCCAATTTATACACTCTCTTATAGTGATTTCCCTTTTAAAAAGCTGAATTTTTAAAAATATACAATTACATAATATAATATAAATATAAACCTATATCAGTAAGATACAATTTATATTTAGCAAAATATATTGCATTTTTTTATTAAATAAAGTACACAAAAATTTTTGTAGCAGCTTTCCCAATTGCTAGTTTTCTCTCATTCTCCTCAAAAAGCCTGCTTTTAAAATTAGCATTTTTGTATACTTAATTTTACTTTATTAAAAGCTTTCATAATAAATATAATGTTATTTGTGCATTTTAACATTTTTACAGTGGTACTTTAGCTGTATTTATTATTTTTGGCATATTGAATATGTATGTATAGCTTGCCAGGCTCTGCCATGCGGGCAGGATACTGTTGAGACTGAAGTGGTCATTGAAGCCCTAGCCAAACAGGGATTTCAAACTCAATACATCAGGATCCTCCGTGAGCTGTCTTATAGATTCACTACCAGGATCTCACCATTCTACAAGGAAGTGATCATCCATGTCAAGAGAGGAGTTCGGCAGGATGATACCATTTCACTGAAACTCTTGAGTGCCACCCTCGAGAATGTCATGCAATGACGGAAATGGGAAGGAATGAGAGTGAAGATAGACAGTTAGCAACTACACCATCTTCGCTTCACTGCTGGGTCCTCGAGAACTCAACATGACAAATGACCTGGCACCTGAGTTGTGCAGGAGGAAGCGAGTGGCTTGGAACGCCCTCAAGAGCATCGAAGAAATAGCCTTCAAGAGGACGATGAAACTCTGGCTCTGGGCACATCTCTTCTATTCCACTGTTCTTCCTGCATTAATATACACCTCAGAGACCTGGACCCTACGAAAACAGAATGAGAATGCTATTCGGTCTCCCAAAGAGGAATTGAAAGAGCTATACTTGGGGTATCACGTTTCACTCAAGTAAGAGAAAGAATTCGGAGTACCGACCAACCTCCATTGACGATCAAGAACCAGGGATACTGTCTCATTTGCCAAGGTGTCAAAAATCAGATGGGCTGGACAGGTAATGCGATTTGGAGATGACTGCTGGACTGGAGCTGTTACTGATTGGATTCCACGGGATGTCAAAAGAATGTATTGCTGCCTAGCTACGAGATGGTCAGACTTCTTTGTCAAGACCCTAAATGAACGGTTTGAGGCTCTTCATGTTCTTGGAGCAAGCAGACGCCATTGTGCTACATTAGCACTCAACAGGGACAAATGGAGACGTTACTAGTCCCCACTCAAGCAAATCGATGAGTAACGGGATGTCAAGTGATCAAGTGACTTTCTCTGTAAGCTTATTTTCATCCATCTCTGGTATTTCTAGCATATTTCCCAGATGTTTGCATTTTTATCTTTCTTAAATAATTTTCCTATTATGTGAATTTCTGAATAAAACTTTTCACTTGTGTCCTTTCTCACAATATAAACTCATGTAGCTTCAATATAGCATAAAAGATAAAGATAGGAATTAAGTGATTATTATCTGCATCCTTAACCCTGAGAGTAGGAAGTGATGAAAAACATTTTCCAATGAAAATGTTCTTTTGTATCTAAATTATATAGGTAAGTCAAAAAGTAAGTCAAGTGAAGTGATGAAAGTAGATTTTAAAAGGCAAATTTGTCAAGTATAGGATAACAATTGATTTGTCCTTTTCTCCCTCGACACAAGGAGCTTAGGTTTATCAGGTTGCACCCATCACAGTGCTCCTGAGTCACTCTCATTCCTTTGTCTGTAACGACTTCTTTGTGCTCTCTTCCCCAACCAGTTAATTAGCTTTTCCACCTGATCAGAATCTGTTAATTTGTGAGATCAGATCCTTCTAGGACACTGAACTTTTATTGTAAATTAATATTGCCCTTTTCCTCTCCTTACATCTTTTGAATAGTTTACTTAAATGCAATGTCCTTTTTGTATAGATACAGGAAGACCATTAATATTATGCTTTGTAATTAAGGATTTAATTGACTTTGAATATTATTCACTCCCAGGCATCTGCTTTCTCGGCTTAAACCTCAGTTGCCCTCACTTCCTAGCACCCCAAAGGCAGGGACCCAACAAGGGACTGGATGGAACCAGCGCAGGCAGGTAAACTTTGTGCTACCCTTGTATCGAGATGGGCCAGGCCAAAGTGTCACAATTCTTAAATATAAGTTAAGAGTTTGATCATAGACAAATGCTGTCGTGATCCAAAACTAACGACCAGGACCCTGCTAGGGATAGGAAAGACTATCAGGCCTGAGCGTTGTAGTCTGAGATCAAGATGGCCCTAGGAGAGCAATTCTGTAAGCTTAAAGTATTTCTTACTGTGTCCATACAAAATGATTTATATTATGTTGGACAAGAAGAGGAGAAATATACTCAGGGGATTCCTTTCTAGGATTGGTTGATCTGCTAAATGATAATCTGTCCTAGAAGCAGCTTTCCTGTGTGTCATGACTAGTTTGGATGAGACTGAACATTTCTCCTCTTCAAACTGCCTTCAGTAAATAATTTCAGTATGTTCCAAGGGGCAGTTTTCCTTTTCTCACAGAAACCTGACTGGTCTTAGATATGCAGATCTCAGGTGCTAGCCTGGCCTGATCTTTGGGATGTAGATTCCAGGCTCTAGCAGACTAGTCTTTGGGATGGAAATACAGGTGCTTGTAGCCCAAGAAAGGTTTCAGTCTTGGTTTTGTACCTTCTTTCAAGAGACCAAAATTACTGGCCTGCAGATGTAAAGAAACAATGTATGTTTTGCTGCCTCAATGTTCTTTTTGTAACTCCTTTCGATGACATCACTGTATTGTGCCCTTTAGAGATACTTTGATCTATATAAGGAGATTTTCTGGGCTATCTGGGGGAACACATGCTTGAGAGAATCTGGAAGTGATGATCTGAGAGAACCTGGCCCCTCCATAACATAAATTTATTTTATGGGATAAACTTCCTTATAATAAACTGCAACTGAGACCAACCAGCCTGGCCCTCATTTCCTTCCTTTGCCTGCCCATTGCCATGGACCTCCCTGGATTGGGGGAAAAAGCCTGAGATAACTGAATGCGGGTAGTGGGAGAGATAGACCTCTGTCGGCCTTTAGTGTTTACACAGTCAAAGCTCTGGCTATAAAGATAGTTCAGCCAGCTAGCTCCACCTCCTAGAAAGCCGGTTTTACCCCTGGTCTGCGTGGGACGGGCACGGAGGCCCAGCTCTGTGCAACCAAGCGAACGGCTCCTATTCCAACCAGGTACAGCCCGCCCCCAAGGGCCTGGGACGCTCTGTGCGCATGCCCAGCTAGCTCCACCTCCTAGAAAGCCGGTTTTACCCCTGGTCTGCGTGGGACGGGCACGGAGGCCCAGCTCTGGGCAACCAAGTGAACGGCTCCTATTCCAACCAGGTACAGCCCGCCCCCAAGGGCCTGGGACCCTCTGTGTGCATGCCCAGCTAGCTCCACCTCCTAGAAAGCCGGTTTTACCCCTGGTCTGTGTGGGACGGGCACGGAGGCCCAGCTCTGGGCAACCAAGCGAACGGCTCCTATTCCAACCAGGTACAACCCGCCCCCAAGGGCCTGGGACCCTCTGTGCGCATGCCCAGCTAGCTCCACCTCCTAGAAAGCCGGTTTTACCCCTGGTCTGCGTGGGACGGGCACGGAGGCCCAGCTCTGGGCAACCAAGCGAACGGCTCCTATTCCAACCAGGTACAGCCCGCCCCCAAGGGCCTGGGACCCTCTGTGCGCATGCCCAGCTAGCTCCACCTCCTAGAAAGCCGGTTTTACCCCTGGTCTGTGTGGGACGGGCACGGAGGCCCAGCTCTGGGCAACCAAGCGAACGGCTCCTATTCCAACCAGGTACAGCCCACCCCCAAGGGTCTGGGACCCTCTGTGCGCATGCCCAGCTAGCTCCACCTCCTAGAAAGCCGGTTTTACCCCTGGTCTGCGTGGGACGGACAAGGAGGCCCAGCTCTGGGCAACCAAGCGAACAGCTTCTATTCCAACCAGGTACAGCCCGCCCCCAAGGGCCTGGGACCCTCTCTGCACATGCACAGCTAGCTCCATTGACGTTCCCAACTCCTCGCTCAGTGCCAGGGACTCTTTCTGGAGCCGCGGCCGCTAATGCGGCCGCGAAATATTTTCCCACTTTGTATGCCATAGGAACCATAAGCTAACTTCTTCGATGGAAACTTCTCTAGTTTAACTCAGTCACTAGAAACACAGTAGCCAATAACTCATAAGCCTATCTTAACTCACACTGCATATCAAGCAGAATAGTAACAGTGAATGTTAAGGACTAAACTACAGTTTTCACAATGGTAAAGCAACGCAAAAGCCCACCAAACTTTCTTATTGAAGAGTCTAGCCCAGATGACACCAACAGTACTGCAGTGTTAGACAAACTCTCTGACAAGGAATTCAGGAGGGAGCTACTTAGGATGCTTAGGGAACTAAAAGAAACAATGGAAAGCAATGCCAATAGAAGACAAGAGGATTTGAAGGCAGAAAAGAGGAAAATGCAATCAGAAATGTCAGACCTGAAAAATTTCATAGGCGAATTGAAAAACTCAGTGGAAGGCCTCAGCAGCAGAGTAACAACTGCTGAGAACAGAATCAGTGAGCTCGAAGATGAAGTTCAGAGACTCTCCAGAAAAGAGCAGAAAATGGAAAAGAGAGTCACAATTTGGGAACAGATGGCAAGAGAAGATCGGGATGAAGCCAAGAGGGGTAACATAAGAATTATTGGAGTCCCAGAGGTACAGGAAGAAAACCTTGATGAAGAAGAAACTGTCAAAGACATCATTGCTACAACGTTTCCAGAGCTGAAGAAAACTTGTGACCATATTCAGGAGGCCCGAAGGGTACCAGCTAGAAGAAATCCGAATAAAAATACCCCAAGACACATTCTGATCAAAGTGACCAAAACCTTAGACAGAGACAAAATTCTGAAAGCAGCAAGATCGAAGAAAGAAATCTCTTACAAAGGAACATCCTTAAAATTCACAGCTGATTTTTCTGATGAAACCCTTATGGCCCGAAAACAGTAGTGGGACATAGTGAAAAATCTCAATGAAATGAATGCCTCCCCCAAAATACTTTACCCAGCGAGACTCTCATTCATAATAGAAGGAACAACACACAATTTCACAGACAAACAACAGCTCAGGAACTTCACAGACTCAAAACCGTGGTTACAAGAACAACTAAATGGGCTACTTTAAGGCAAGAAAGGCCCCTCAAATACACCAAATTTCAACAGAACAATGGGACAAAATCCCATAACAATAATCTCTCTCAATGTCAATGGGCTAAACGCACAAATTAAAAGACATAGAGTGGCAGGATGGATTAGAAAATTGAACCCAACATTCTGCTGCCTGCAAGAAACGCATCTCAATAGTCAAAGCAAACAGAGACTCAGAGTCAAAGGCTGGAAAACAATCCTACAGGCAAACAGCTCCCATAAAAAACCTGGGGTAGCCATCCTAATATCAGACCACATCGATTTCAGAGTGAGGAAGGTCATAAGAGACAGTGAAGGTCATTTCTTATTGATCAAAGGATCTGTACAACAGGAAGAACTTACAATAATAAATGTATATGCATTTAATGAGAGACCAGCAAAGTACTTAAAACAACTACTCATAGATTTGGAAAAAGACATCAACAGCAACACAATACTAGTGGGAGACTTCAACACTGCTTTGTCACCTCTTGATAGATCAACCAGACTCAAGCTTAGCAAGGACATACTTCATCTGAGGGAAACGATGGAAGAAAGGGACTTAGTAGATATATACAGGACACTTCTCCCACAAATGCTGAATACACATTCTTCTCAACCGTACATGGAACATTCTCCAAGATAGACCACATGCTGAGCCACAAAACATGCCTCCAAAAAATTAAGAAGATAGAGATTATATCGACAATCTTCTCAGACCATAATGCGCTGAAACTAGAAGTAAATCACATACAAAAACAGAAAACTAAATCAAACACCTGGAAATTAAAAAGTGCTCTACTGAACAACGAGTGGATTAGACAGGAAATCAAAGAGGAAATCAAAAGATTCCTAGAAACGAATGAAAATGAGGACACGAGTTACCAAAACTTATGGGACACAGCAAAAGCTGTGTTAAGAGGAAAGTTTATAGCTCTACAAGCATTCCTCAGGAAGGAGGAGCGAGCACACATAAGTAACCTAACCTCACAGCTTAAGAGCTTGGAGAAGGACCAACAAAAGGAGCACAACCCGAACAGGAGAAAGGAAATAATAAAACTCAGAGCAGAGATTAACGAGATGGAAACCCAAAAAACAATCTGAAAGATCAATGAAACCAAGAGCTGGTTCTTCGAGAAAATTAACAAGATTGATAAGCCTCTAGCAAAACTCACAAAGAAAGGGAGAGAGAAAACCCTAATAAACCGAATCAGAAATGAAAAGGGGGTCATTACAACAGAAACTACAGAAATTCAAAGGATCCTCAGGGAGTACTTTGAGAAACTGTATGCCACGGAACATCAAAACCTTGAGGAAATGGATAAATTCCTAGTCTCCTACAGACTCCCAAGGCTGAACCAAGAAGACCTGGAATACCTGAACAGACCTATCACCATCAAGGAAATTGAAATGGTAATAAAAAGTCTCCCCAAACACAAAAGTCCTGGCCCAGATGGATTCACTAGTGAATTCTTCCAAATCTTTAAAGAGGACTTACTCCCAATCCTCTTTAAGCTTTTCCATGAAATTGAAATATCAAAAACACTTCCGAACAGTTTCAATGAAGCAAATATCACACTGATACCAAAAGCAGACAGAGATACCACAAAGAAAGAGAATTACAGACCGATATCCCTGATGAACACAGATGCAAAGATCCTCAACAAACTACTAGCAAATAGAATCCAACTACTCATCAAAAAGATCATACACCATGACCAAGTAGGATTCATCCCAGGGATGCAAGGATGGTTCAACATTCGGAAATCAATCAACATAATCCATCATATCAACAAAAGAAAAGATAAAAAGCATATGATTATATCAATAGATGCAGAGAAAGCATTTGACAAGATCCAGCACCCCTTTATGATGAAAACCCTAGCCAAAATGGGTATAGAGGGGACCTTCCTCAACATAATTAAAACCATCTACCACAAGCCTACAGCAAGCATCATCCTGAATGGGGAAAAACTGAGAGCCTTCCCCCTAAGGTCAGGGACGAGACAAGGATGCCCACTCTCTCCACTGCTGTTCAATATAGTACTGGAAGTATATGCAATAGCAATTAGGCAAGAAAAAGATATTAAGGGCATTCAGGTAGGAAAGGAAGAAATCAAGCTCTCACTATTCGCAGATGATATGATACTCTACTTAGAGAACCCAATAACCTCCACCAAAAAACTCCTAGAAACAATAGACTCGTATAGTAAAGTTGCAGGCTATAAAATCAATACCCAAAAGTCCATGGTATTCCTATATGCAAACAGTGAGAGAGAAGAAAGCAACATGAAAAAAAACAATCCCATTCACAATTGTGCCCCAGAAAATCAAGTACCTAGGAATCAGCTTAACTAAGGAAGTAAAGGACCTGTACAAAGAAAACTACAAAACGCTACTTCAGGAAATAATAGAGGACATGAGGAAATGGAAAGATATCCCCTGCTCATGGTTCGGGAGACTTAACATTGTCAAAATGGCTATACTACCGAAAGCATTGTATAAATTCAATGCAATCCCTATAAGGATACCCACGACATTCTTCAAAGAAATGGAGCAAACACTCCTGAAATTTATATGTAACAATAAGCCCCCACGAATAGCTAAAGCAATTCTTGGGAAAAAGAAAATGGGAGGAATCAACCTCCCGAACTTCAAACTGTACTACAAAGCAGTAATAATTAAAACAGCATGATACTGGAACAAAGGCAGAACTGCAGACCAATAGAACAGGGTTGAATACACTGACATCTCCCCTCAATCATATGATCATCTAATCTTTGATAAAGGTGCAAGTAATGTGAAGTGGAGTAAGGAAAGCCTCTTTAACAAATTGTGCTGGCATCACTGGACGGCTACATGCAAAAAAATGGGCTAAGAACTCTGCCTAACACCGTGTACAAAAGTAAGATCAAAATGGATTAAAGACCTCTACATCAGACCAGAAACCATAAGGTACATTGAAGACAAAGTTGGCAAAACCCTCCATGACATTGAAGCTAATGGTATCTTCAAAGATGCCACGCCACTGGCCGAGCAAGTGAAAACAGAGATAGATAAATGGGACTATCTTAAACTAAGAAGCTTCTGCACTTCCAAAGAAACAGTGACCAAAATACAAAAACAGTCTACAGAATGGGAAAGGATATTCGCCGAATACACATCTGACAAGGGGTTGATATCCAGGATATACAAAATACTGGTTAAACTCCACAAGAAGAAAACATCCAACCCCATCCAAAAATGGGGCAATGAAATGAACAGAAACTTTCTCAAAGAAGAAATCCGAATGGCAAAAAAGCACATGAGAAAATGCTCTACATCATTAATCATCAGGGAGATGCAGATCAAAACCACAATGAGATACCATCTCACACCTCAGAGACTGGCCCATATTCAAAAGAACAAAAGCAAACGATGCTGGCACGGATGTGGCGAGAAAGGGACACTCCTTCACTGTTGGTGGGAATGTCGACTGGTTCAGCCCTTCTGGAAAACAGTATGGTCGATTCTCAAAAAATCAGAAATTGAGCTCCCATTTGACCCAGCAATACCACTCCTGGGAATATATCCCAGAGAGGCAAAAATGTATAGTCGAAGTGACATCTGCACTTGTTTGTTCATTGCAGCACTCTTTACAACAGCCAGAAACTGGAAGAAACCTGAATGCCCAAGAACAGATGACTGGTTAAAGAAACTTTGGTACATCTACACAATGGAGTACTATGTAGCTGTTAGAAAAGATGAAGTCATGAAATTTACATACAAGTGGTACAACATGGAAAGTATCATGCTAAGCGAAATGAGTCAGAAAGAGAGGGATAGACATTGAAAGATTGCATTCATCTGGGGGATATAAAGTAACAAAATATGAGATTAATACCCAAGAATAGCTGAGATCAGCACCAGGAGGATTACTCCATAGCTTAGTGGCCAGTTGGGCATTCTAGAGGAAAGGGCAGCTCAGGTAGAGAAGGGAACACCAAATAAAGGGCGTTTGGAGGACCCTCCCAGGAGAGAGGGGAGATGCATGTCGAAAGTGGACTATGGACTGAACATGTTTGCCACTCAATGCCTCTTTTGCAGACCACAACACCCAAAAGGAGAGAGAGAACACAGGGGATTGCCCTGCCACAGAGGCAGGGGGGGATGGGGGGATGGGGGTGGGGGGGATATTATCCATGGTGGTGGAAAATGGGCACTGGTGGAGGGATGGGTATCTGATCATTGTATAATCAAACCCAAGCACAAAAAATTGTAAACCTACAACTGTACCTCATGGTGTTTCACTAATAAAAAAAGAAAGAAAGAAAAAAGATAGTTCAACAGCTAAGCATATAGTTTCAATGCTCAGTAGTCTGGGGTTTGATCCCTGACAGTTTATGTTCCCCTGAGTGCCACTGCAGGAGTGACCCGGAAACACAGAGTGGGAGTAACACTGAGCATGGCCCAACACGAACAAAACAGAAACAAAACAAACAAACAACAACAACAAAAAACCAGCAACAAAGTTTTAAACAAAAATCTGAAATTATATTAAACTACGAGATAAACCTTTTTGATATTTAGTGTTCCTTTTCTGAATCAATACTTAATCTTGTAAAAACTTCCTCATACACACCTTGTTTTGGTCTCCATTTGAATAATTTCTGTTTTCTTCCTGGACCCTACTTTATAGGGAAACTGATATTAGAAGTAGTCCCATGAGACAAGTTTTTAAAAAAAAATAATGAGATTCAGAGATTGATTGAAAGCAAAGTTAATTATTTGGGGGGAAAATGCATACAGTATTTTTAACCTGAAGGTCCAAAGAGAACTGTGACACCTAATCAACTCTGTTGTGATAACATGACAGAGGTATTACATACTATGAAAACAAGTGGATGTGCATGATTTGACTCATTGATCAGGATATAAGTAGAGGAACAGAATTCAGACTAGATTCTGTAATCAATGGTAGAGGATAGACTGAATAGGATTATCTTAAACTCTTTTCAATCTTTATTTCTATGAATCTAGAATTGTTTATTTAACTTAATTATGCATTCATGAGTAAAAATTGTTTCAAAACAGGTATGGCAACTGGCCTATGTAAGTTGTTAGGGGAGAGACTTCACTGACTGCTTCTCATCAAAACTGGAAAAAGTCATTAAAATAATAAACAAAAGCCTGCTTAAAGTATTTTGAAAATGGTCAGCTGGGTATCCAGAAAATCGAATAAGTAGTCATCTGAGCAATTTACTAATATTCAGCAAAAGTATCAGTAATTTATGACATTTGAAACAAGAGATAATTTGGGAAACTCAAAATTATGCATGTGTTTTGAAAACAGAAATCTCTAAATAACCAGTGGACCAAAAATGATATCATAAGTGGAAAAAAATAATTTGTGATAAATTAGTATAATATAAACATTGTGAAAATTACAAGTAGCTAATTCAGAACAAAGAGGAAAACTTATAGTGACTAATGTCTGCAAAAACAAAACATATGTGATGTCGGTGGGTCCCACGGGTGACTTATGTGAAGCAGGGAGTTGAAAAACAGTCACTTTCTCCCCACCCGCCTCTGCCACCTGGGACCCAGGGTTACTGGGCTCTTGTCTCGCCTCGCAGAAAGGAATTTCAGGAGTAGACAAGCAGTGAAACAAATAGATTTTATTTGGAGGAATTTTAGGTGCGGTGGGGGAGAGAGAGAGAGAGAGAGAGAGAGAGAGAGAGAGAGAGAGAGAGAGAGAGAGAGAGAGAGAGAGAGAAACATACTCAAGAGAGAACAAGGGCTTCTCCAAGGGTGGAGAGAGAGCCCCTGCACACATCCTAGCATTAGACACGAAACCATGAAAGTACACATCTCAAGAGGGAAGATGAGGGCGACACATGTGCTCAGGCACCACATGAGCTCAGCCACGTGGGCGTAAGTACACATGGGCTCAGGCAGCATATGCATGCCCTTCCTTTGTTCCAGGTGGCCTTTGTAGGATATTTCCAACCTTCCCCCACATGGGGCTTCTTCCTAGGTAAAAGTCCATTGCTAAGGAGGTTATCAGGGAGGTTGGGAGCAGTGGTCTTCTTTGGTCTGAATCACTAAAGTTAATCAGATTAAAGGGAAGGTCCAAAAAGAGGAATTTCATGGGGAGGAGGCCTATATCCTCAGGGTCTGTGGATGGTCTTGGATGGTCTTATCAGGCCTTTGTTTTCTGTATCCACAAGGTGGGTCATTCTTAGAATTCTTCCATGAAACTTTGTTTCATTGCAAAGGGCCTTTCCCTATCTACCTGCCTACATCATATATATATATATATATATATATATATATATATATATATATATGTTTACATATTATATAATAATCTCAAATAAGTATAAAATTACACTGAAGACACTGTAAAAAAGAAGAAATTAAATATAAATTAAAAATTAAAAATATTAAAAATTGGAGTAACAAATATAGAATAGAATGAAAAGGAAAAATCAGGATTTTAGAGTTAGTACAGTGGTTTAGTCCCTTGCAATGTATGTGACTGACCTAGGTTCAATTTCTTGTAACACATATGGTTCCCCAAGCCCCACTAGGAATGATCCTTGAACATAGAGTCAAGAGTAAGCTCTGTGCACATCAAGGTATGGCCCAAACTCCCTCTCAACCACATCTCCTAGGTAAGGAGAAAAAATATATCAGGGAAGCCCAGTCCTATTTGTTAGTTTGTTTATTTTTAAAGATTAACAAGTTCATAAAACTAATTTTAAACAAAAGAAACGTCTCAGGAAACCAGAATTGAAATGATAGAGGTGATTTTGATCTCACAGAATGATCTCACAGAAATAAAAGTAATTGTACAGGATACAATACATAGTTTACCCTATGATTCAAAAGTTACATAAAATAGATAAATTCCTAAAAGTGTATAAATGAATGAAACTACCTCAAATGAAAAATTTTAAATACTAATCATAAATAAAATATTAACTAATAAGATTACTCACTCCCCCACACACAAAATCAAATATCACCCTTAGGAGTTCACTGCTATTTTTCCTAATTTCTCACAAACTCTTTAAAGAAAAAACTATACATCCAAATGAACAACTTTTAAATCATGGTATCTTGTCAGTCCTCCCGTTGTTCATCGATTTGCTTGAGCGGGCCCAGTAACGTGTCCATTTTGAGATTTGTTGTTACTGTGTTTGGCATATTGCTTTGCCATGCGGGCGAGATACTCTTGGTCGCTTGCCAGGCTCTCTGAGAGGGGTGAAGGGGTCGAACCCGGCTCTGCCAGGGTGGCGGCACACAAGGCAAACACCCTATAGCTGTGCATGGTATCTTAATAAAAATAAATTTTTTAAAGGAAAAGAAAAAGAAAAACACATTTTTTTATAAGTCCTGACTCAAAATGCAGTGAAAATCAGGCAAAGCCTTTTAAAAAACTACTGAAAACTATTACATGATTTGAGATGCAATATTCTCAATAAAATATTAGCAAATCATATCTGTACAAATTATAACTGTACATCAAAATTGAATAGAAAAGCAAGGCTTCTTTAATATATAATAACCAATTAATGTAATATACAATGTCAATGGAATGAAAGACAAAGGCCACATGATAATCTCAAAAGAGTCAGAAGTCATTTGACAAAAGTTAATAGCCTCTTAGGACTAAAAATATTTGACAAAGTAAAAGAAGAAACCATTTTTTACCTGATAAAGGGCATTTATCAAAAAAATTGAAAACAGCAAAAATAATATCCAGTGATAAAAAAATTAGTTTCCCTCATAATTTTTAATAAGATAAGGATCTATGCTTTCCTTTTATATGTTCAACATTTTCAACATTATATTAGAGATTTTAACCTAAGAAATTGGGTATTAATGGGTCAAAAAGATAGTTCAGTGTTTAAGAAAATTGGCTTTCACATAGCTGACTTACGATTGATCCCTTGTACCACATATGTCCCTCTAAGCTTTTCCAGGAGTAATTCCTGAGCACAGAGCCAGGAGAAACACCTTATCATTACCAGATGTGTCCCCAAAACCATATGTACATATGTATGATATTTTACTCTCAAGAATGGCTACATTGAAAAGTTAGATAATAGGAAAACTACATTGACAACATGGACAAGTGTACAAAATCAAACTTTTCATGATGATAGGGAATGTAAAATGTTATAGCTACTTTTGCAAGTGGCAGACAAATTTACAAATACAGATTTACCACATGATCCAATTTTACTCCTAGAGTTCTCTATTCTCAGAGAAATAAAGTAAGTCAACACAAAAACTATACAAACATTGTGAATAATATTTCAACATTTTTGAACAGCTCAATTAATTGAAGGCATATAATGTATATGTAAAATGAATTAAGTACTGATACCTGGGGCATGTGAATAAACGTTTAAAACACAATGAATGAATGAAGCCAAATCATATCATGTATAATATATGATAATCATATCATATATAAGCCAACCTCAAATCATATAGAATTCCATTTATGTGAAATGCCCAGAACAGGTAAATCTGTTGATAAACTATTTTAGTGTTTATTTAGCGAGAAGAGAAGGAATGCTAAATGAAGTGATAAATTAATGGAGTTTCCTCTTGAAGGTGGTAAAATGGTTTGAAATTGAAGATGGTGCTAGTGGAAAAACTCTGTGAATATACTAAAAGCCACCAAATTATATGCCTTAAGTGGGAAAGTTATAGGACAAGTGATTTACAACTTGATAAAGCTGTTAAAAATTACCTGTGATGGGAATTCTGACAGAGATAAAGGGCTGAGAAAATGATATATTGAGGCCAGAGAGATAAAATGAGGGTTAAAGTATTTACCTTGCATATGACATGACCGGCATTTGATTTCCAGAAACCTCTATGGTCCCCTGAGCAGATCAGGAGTGAATTCTGAGTGCAGTCAAAGTAATGCCTGAGCATCACCCCAGCAACCTCAAACAAACAAACAAACAAACAAAAACGCTATCTTAAACCACTGCACATTTGATTATCTGATATAGTTATATGGTTAGTATAGTTTTGAAGTGAGATGCTTTACAAATGCCCAAAGAATCAAAATGGGGATGCTGAGGTCATCTAAGAACTATTTAAGAGGTATTAGATCTTGGTAATTGATAGTGGAAGAGATTGGAAATAGGAAAAGTGATTTTTTGGTTTGTGGCATATAGAACAGCTGATACCAAGGACTCCTTGAGTTCTGTGGCAAAAAAAAAAAAATAAGACTCTGGTATATTAAATAGGGTAGAGATATTTGTAGAGTGGGAAATCTCTGCAGAGACCTAATCAGAAGGCCCTACAAACTGCCATGAGTGTGATCTATCTCTTCTTTTATTCGGAAAAGCACCCTGTATTTCTCTGTAGTTACCTCCTTTCAAATGTTAATAATTTCAGTATTTGTGAGGTCCTGGCAGTGGAGTCTTTTTTCTCTCTGAGAGTTATATAAACAAAACTGTTGACTGTGTTTCTCTTCCCTATTTGTGTCTCCCCTCTGCCAGATATTTCCATTAACTTTGACTTATAAGACATCAACCACTTTGCTCCAGGCTCAAATTTTCTTCCAATTTAATAATATTTGGACAGTGGCTATATTCTGGAAACCTAACTGGTATATAAGATGCACTCTGCGATGCCTTAACCAACATCTGAAATATAAGGCAATCTATGAGTGGGATCAGATGGCCTGGAGGACAGAGATTTTGCCTTCATGGCTGTCTCTGTCGTGCTCAGAATTATTGTTCATGACTCTGGGTCAGTGTATGTTGTACAGGACTGAGCTAGTATGAGATGCATGCTAAGAGGAATGCTCAATTTTCACATCATAGTTGCATCACAACATCAATAGGCAAATCTGACTGTGTATATTATACCCCTGGGTATAATTACAAAGCAATTCCCAGTCTAAGCTGCTTGCTGTGTTTACTTTCTCTGAAACATTGGACATACCTGTAACTGCAGGAATCCATATATGATGCATTACAGTGCATTATTTCTGAAAGTTAATATCTTCTCCTATTGTGGAGTATTGAATTGCATAGCTATGAGCATTCTAAAAATCCATCCATTAGTGAATATAAATGCTGACACTTCTTATCAAAATTGCTTTTATAATTAAAGGGCATGTTTATTGTTTCAAAAGTTTCCAAACTTAGAGAATAGCCTCTGGACTAAACTGAAGTATGTCTTGCTGTTTTCTTCACCAAATAATTAACATAAATGAGAAATTGATACAGTTGTTCATTAGTCACCCCTAAACTTCCAAATGTTTCTTATTGCAGTGAATCCAAATGCTCCATGTGTTTTCTATAGGGGCAGAGAACTCCACCATAGCAAATCATCCCCATTTCAACCCTGATCTTCCAGGGTTCTGTCTCTGTGGTTAGTCTGGCAGAGGTATTTTATGGCAGGCTCTAATCTAATGTTAGACACATTTTGAATGGAATCCTGGCTCCAGTATCTGACACTATTCATAATGCAGAGTTAGATAAATTCTAAGTGAACTTTGAAAGTTATATGACTTTTCTGGATCTCAGTTACTTGGTCTGCAATTCAGAAAGATGACTCCAACAGTGTATAAAATTGTCATAGCAATTAAACCATTCATTTCACAACATTTTTTACATCTTTCAAAGGTGAAGCCTTAACGTTTTCAGCCATGTAGAGAAAGGCCAGGTTTTACTCCAATTGTCAGATTGCCAATATGACACACAGAGGAGAAAAGGTATGGTCTGGAATCCTGACTGCCTAAGGTTTTTCTTTCCTTTCATATTTAATCTTTGTCAATAGGAAATGGCATATTTTTTCTCTTTTCTTTTGATTCTAATATACAGTAAAGTATTCTGTAGCACTGTCCTCCTATTGTTCATCGAATTGTTCTAGTGGGCACCAGTAATGTGTTTATTGTGAGACTTTTTGTTACTGTGTTTGCCACATCATAGGGAGCTTGCCAGGCTTTGCTGTGTGGGCGAGATACTCTCGGTAGCTTGCTAGGCTCTCTGAGAGGGGTGGGGGAATCGAACCTGGGCTGACTGGGTCTGCTGTGTGCAAGGCAAACACCCTACCACTGTGCTATCACTCCAGCCTTGCACGCAGTCAACATGGCCAACCCGAGTTCCATTCGTCCACCTCTCTTGGAGAGCCCGGCAAACTACCGAGAGTATCTCGCCCGCACAACAAAGCCTGGCAAGCTACCCGTCACGTATTCGATATGCCAAACACAGTAATAACAAGTTTCACAATGGAGACATTTCTGGGCCCGCTCAAGAAAATTGGTGAACAATGGGAGGACAATGACAGTGACAATAAATTATTCATAAAACAAAATTTAAGATTAGTTTAATAATTAGAAGAAGGGGATTATAGTGAAAATGTATGACAGGTGATGTATGTGAAGTGGTGAGCGATGAGGAGGAGTCTACTACCTTCCTCTTGATCCACCTTGAGCACCTGGGAAGCGCCTGGTGGCTTTAGGACTGCTAAAGTTGGCTATGGGCACTTACATAGTAAAGATGCTTGTGTCTCATCAGGTCCACCAGGCTGTCTTCAGACTGCTTCTGAATTCCACTAGATCCGTAAGTATCCCCATGACCTGATTTCTCAGAGACACATGGCCTTGCGCTGACACAATTTTTTTAATTGACTGAGATTCTGTGATTTAGAATACTGTTAACAACAGTTTTTCATTTACATATTGTTGACAGCACAACTGTCACCAGTGTACCACCTCTGTCACCCAAGGATCCAAATGCTCTTCCCTTTCAACCTTACTCCCACAAACTCAATTGTGTGGGTCAGTTTTCCCCATTGTATTGCTTTGGGCCCTTTATTTCTTCTTGAGTTTCTTTCCTTTTCCTCCCTCCCTCCCTCCCTCCCTCCCTCCCATCCTTCCTTCCTTCCTTCCTTCCTTCCTTCCTTCCTTCCTTCCTTCCTTCCTTCCTTCCTTCCTTCCTCACTCCCTCTCCCCTTCCTGCTCTTTCCTTTTTCTTTTCTTTCTTTCCTTTCTCCAAATTCACTACTATAGAGGATCTTTTGTGCTAATAGACAGAGATTTATGATGAACTACAGTTGAATGTTGTCCATTAAAAAAAGCATATGAGGAACTAGAGGAATAGTACAATGGGCATAGCACTTGCCTTGAATGCAGCTGACCTAGGTTCAATTTCCAACATCACATATATTCCCCAGTGCCTGCCAGAAGTGATTCTTGAGTACTCAATTTATTTGTTGTTATTTTATCTATCAAGATTTAAAAATGTGGCTTTTATTGTCTTCTTAGTCTTCAATCAAGCACATATTTTAATCTGAAAGCTTTATTTCATATTATCATATAAATTACCTAATAGCTTTAAGTTGAGTTCCTATCTTAATGATTTTTTCATTATATTTCATTGATGCTTGCTTAACAGTTATCCCTGGTTTCGTGCTCAAGGATAATTTCTGCTAGGGCTTGGGTGTTTAGTATCTAATCCAGTCTACAGCATACAAGGTAAACACCTTACCTACTGTCCTGTTTCTTCAGCCCCATCAGAAAGACATATTTTAACAAATGTTTCAGACTTAGTTCTATGATAACTTTAACATTCAATAAAATACTTAGAAAAATTTTGGAATTCTTATAGTCATCCAGAAACTTCCTCATTAAAACTCTCTACTGAAGGAATTTTATTAAAATTTTTAATCAATTTTTACATTTTTTCACATCTTTCATTACTTTTATTCCTTGAGGACTCTCATCAATTTAAAACATGATAATGATAACCAGATCCCTTTTTTTATAATTACCTGTATATGTCATTTATTAGCAAGATTGTACTAAAATTACACCAAGCCACAGGCCTATGTGATTGACTTAAACAAATAATTTTTTTCTCCAGTTATGAAACCTGTAAGTACAAGATGAAGGTATAGGAGTGCTTGTTTTCTCTTGGAATCTTTCTATTTGATTTGCAAATGACTAGTTTACACTGTGTTTTCATGTGATACTAGTCTCTGTATGAGCATGTCACTGATAACTTTCCATTGTTTGTAAAAACATTAGTCCTTTTATATTAAGATTATTCCTTTATGAGATTCACTGCATCACTCTATCACTGTCATCCACTTGTTCATCGATTTGCTCAAGCGGGCGCCAGTATAATGTCTCCATTTGCCCCTGTCACGTGCTAGTGTAACCCTATGGAGTACTGGAGGCTCTTTCAGGGCCAGGGGAATGAGGACCGTCATTGTTACTGTTTTTGGCATATTGAGTACGACCCAGGTAGCTTGCCAAGCTTTCCAGTGCAGGTAGGATACTCTCGGTAGCTTGCCAGGCTCTCAGAGAAGGAAGGAGGAAATAGTCAAGTTACTGATAATAAAATAAGGTTAAATAATCTCATAAACCTCATAAATATGTGATTATTTAACATTATTTGATTATCACTAAAAAATTCCTATCACTAAATATTGTCGCACTGGTATTAGAGTGCTGCTGCATAAACTTTAGGGCAAGATAATTAATAAAATATTTCTACATAAAAATCAGAACTGTTCTATGTTCTATTAAAGAAAGACTATAAAATACTATAAACTTTAGTGCTATTGTAACCATATTACCTAAATTAGAAATCAATGTTTATAATTACAAATTCTTGGATCAGTACACTCTAACAACAAAAAACAAAACTGACTCATTTTAAAAAATTGAATTGTCGCACATGAGAAAATGCTCTACATCATTAATCATCAGGGAGATGCAGACCAAAACCACAATGAGATACCATCTCACACCTCAGAGACTGGCCCACATTCAAAAGAACAAAAGCAACCGATGCTGGCGCCAATGTGGCGAGAAAGGGACACTCCTTCACTGTTGGTGGGAATGCCGACTGGTTCAGCCCTTTTGGAAAACAGTATGGACGATTCTCAAAAAATCAGAAATTGAGCTCCCATTTGACCCAGCAATACCACTCCTGGGAATATATCCTAGAGAGGCAAAAATGTATAGTTAAAGTGACATCTGCACTTGTTTGTTCATTGCAGCACTCTTTACAATAGCCAGAAACTGGAAGAAACCTGAGTGCCCAAGAACAGATGACTGGTTAATGAAACTTTGGTACAACTACACAATGGAGTACTATGTAGCTCTTAGAAAAGATGAAGTCATGAAATTTACATACAAGTGGTACAACATGGAAAGTATCATGCTAAGCGAAATGAGTCAGAAACAGAGGGATAGACATAGAAAGATTGCATTCATCTGGGGGATATAAAGTAACAAAATATGAGATTAATACCCAAGAATAGCTGAGATCGGCACCAAGAGGATTACTCCATAGCTTAGAGGCCAGGCGGGCATTCTAGGGAAAAGGGCAGCTCAGCTAGAGAAGGGAGCACCAAATAAAGGGTGTGTGGAGGATCCTCCCAGGAGGGGAGATGCATGTTGAAAGTAGACTATGGACTGAACATGTTTGCCACTCAATGCCTCTTTTGCTGACCACAACACCCAAAAGGAGAGAGAGAACAAAAGGGAATGCCCTGCCATAGAGGCAGGGTGGGATGGGGGGTATGGGGGTGGGAGGGATATAAAAAAGAAAAAAAATTGAATCGTCATGAACTACACAGTTACAAAGTTGTTCATGTTTGGGTTTCAGTCATACAATGTTCCAGTAACAGTTCCTTTACCTGTATACATTTCCAACCATCGATGTCCTATGTTTCCCTCCCTGTTTCATTTTTTTATTAATTTAGGTGTACTGCTATTTATTCAGCCATTGATTAACCTGATTGAATTGGGCATAAACTCCATATTACTATTTTTAATAGAATATCTGTAAGATAGACCATTACAAAGCTGTTTATAATTGTGTTTCAGTCAAAATGATCCAGTATCCATCCCTCCACCAGTGTACATTTCCCACCACAAATGTCCTGTTTCCCTACCACCATTCTCCAACACTCCACCCCCCACCCCCAGCCTCCGTCTTATGGGAGGCACTTTCCTTCTTGCTCTCTCTCTCTTTTTCCTTTTGTGCATTATGTTTTGCAATACAGGTATTAAGAAGTCATGGTGTTAGTTCAAGGTATTCAGTATTTTTATCAGGACGGTAAGTCTGAGACAACTTTTCAATTGGGTGGCCACTTTGGGATGTGGGTATAATTGCTGAGGCTTCTGGAAGTACAAGGAGGTTGGGGGAGGTATCCCATCCTGACCCCAAGAAAGCCTGGAGATTTCAGTCACAAAATCGACATAACAGAATTTTCAGCAGATTATTTCTTGGTGAGATCTGACTGAGATGGTGGAGTCAGGCCAGGGACATAGCAGCGATTTTGGATTGTGGGAACAAGCAGCTGCCAGGGGCTCTGCATGGATGGACACCAGGTCAACCTGCCCCTTCTGATTTATCCCTGTCTCTTCAGCCCATACACGGGTTTAAAATTAACTATTACTTTTGATCTTTTTTGAGAATTATTTATGGGTGTCTGAAGCAAGGTCAGTAGTATAGCTAACATGGTAGTGCTGGAGTTGGTTTGTGTGGGTGACTGCCAGTGCTTCCAGGAGTATTGGGAAGTGGGGGAGTGGCCCTTCTCAACTCTGAGAAAGCCTGGATATTTCTGTCACAAAACCCACATACCTGAATTTTTAGAAGATTACACCTTGGTGAGGTCTGTCCTGAGATGGTGGAGGCAGGCGGGGGTATAGCAGCAATTTTGGATTTTGGAAGCAAGTGACTGCTAGGGGCTCTAGGTGGGCATCCGATTAGCCTGCTCCCCCTTCGATTCAACCCAGTCTGTTTAGCCATGCGAAGGTCCGAGATTAACTGCAACGTTTGACCTCTTTTGAGATTTATTTATAGCTCTCTGAAATAAGGCCAATAAATGGACTTGTACATCTGAGCCAGACGTGGTTTATGGGTATGACTCTCACATATCTAATTTTTGGCCATTTAATTTATTAGCAAACTTGGCCCAAGCTGTTGGGGTCTGGCCAAAGTCATAGTGGCAATTTGGGGGTATCAGGAAGCTTGAAGGCACCATAAGGCTGCTGATGAGCTACCCCCACAGGTACAGGTTAACCTGCTGGCGGCACCATAGCCCCTTCCCTGATTCAAATTTTAATTAATATGTTTGATCTTTATTTTTTTCTTTTGACACTGAGAATAGAGCTCATAAATAAGTAAATTAAATAGCAACAACAACAAAAAAACCCCCAACACATTAGCACTCAAAACTAATTCTTAGTTTTGTTCCTTAAAATATTGTGGCAATTCTTATTATTGTGCATTCCTTACTAGTCTACATACAACACTGATTTTTATTGACACTAGCATTTTCTTCCTATCTTTTCATTCTATCATTTTCAAACTTCCTCCACCGCTTCCTAAATTATGTTTGTGGTAAAAAAAAATTGAGCATCACTTTGCTTGCCTTGTCTTCACCTCGACTATATACTAATGAATATAGACTTTCTATTAACTACAAAGCTTCTTAGAGTGACAAATATTTGGAGATAGAATTATTCCCTACATCAAGAAAAAAAGCATTTATTTTTATAGGCTATAAGTACTAAATAATGATAATAGACAAAGCAGGTATAATGTTGAGAAATATCCATGGTGGTGGAAAATGGGCACTGGTGGAGGGATGGGTGTTTGATCATTGTATAATCGAAACCCAAGCACAAAAAATTGTAAATCTACAACTGTACCTCATGGTGTTTCACTAAAAATAATAAATAAATAAATAAATAATTAAAAAAAAGACAGACAGAGCCAGATGTAGCACAGAAATAAAACACATTTTTTAATTTGAAACAAGGACTTCAACATGTAAGACATGAGAACTACTATTGAACCCCATCCCTGATCTTAAGATATTAATTCTTAAAACTTGATGAAACTAGGGAGATAACTTAGAGACCGAGAGTGCTTTCTTTGCATGTGGAAGGCCCAGGTTCAATATCTAGCAAGCATTCTCCACTGAAATGCACTAGTGACAGACCCCAAAACAACCAAACAATAACAAAAATAAATATTGAACTCTGATCTAAAAATAAATTCAGATGCTCTTATGAACAATAAATTGATTTTAAACTTCTAACATATTGTGTCATGCTATTTAGAAAATACCAAATTAAAGAATTGATTTGGTAAGTCAATTCTACCAAAATTCAAGCGCTTCTAAGTAGTTCTCGAGCCCTAACGCTTCCACATTCAAAGACTGTGTAAGGACACAAAGGCATGAAAAATATATGTATTCTTTAGAGGATAATAATTTATTCATGCATTTTCAGGCACTTTAAGTGAAAGCAGTTCACAGAGAAGAAAGAGTTTGCTCATCTAGATTTGTTCAAGATACTTGTGAGGGTGCCTGAGCTCTCCTTGAAATGGGAATACAGTGTGCAGTCTCTCCTGGTGGTTAACTTTGAAGATGCTTTGGACAATTGCTATTTTAAAGTATTTTTATAAAACTCAACACTGTCATTAGAACAGGGAGCTTTGTGCAGTGTTGATAACATAGCTCATTAGGTTTATGTGAGTTTTAATAAAAAGAGGAAGAAAAGGGGAAGAATGGTATGGTATGCTTAATGCAGAACACATAAAGCCATGATAAGCATGTGCATATTTTTCTTCTATTTGACCAGTATCTGTTTTGGATTAACCAGACACACACACACACACACACACACACACACACACATGTGCGCACGCGCACATACACCAACAATACACACTTGCGTACAACCACATGAATACACACAAAAACACACACACACACACACCACGTTTAAAATGATTGAAATATAAAGGTATTTTATATTCATCTCCAATCCAAATGGAAAATAATTAGAAACAAAAATATTCAGTTTGGGTAAGAAGGAGTAGACAGAGGTGGAATTAGTTCATATTATCTGGTATAAAAATAGCAAATAGAAATAACTTCTATAGTTTGCCCTAATTTGTAGACTAAGAGCTGCTCCAGCACTAACAGAGGAAGCATTCACACAGGAAAAAGCTAAACAAAGAGGACTCCAGGCTCTCTACATGCTTTCATTGCTTCATAAAAGAAGTGTTAAGAGCAGTGGATCCAAGAGTAGATCAGATGAGAAAAGATGCTTAAGTCAAAATTGGTTGTCTTCTTCAGACTCTCTACTCAAGCAGCATGAGCACCATTTGTCCAGAATGGAGTGAAAGATAGAATAGCTACCAATATACGTGGAAGACTCAATATATTGTATAATATTTAAGAAGTCCAGAAAAGATATTTCTATTTTTTTCTGAGAGAGAGAAAGAAAGAAAGAGAGAGAGAGAAAGAGAAAGAAAGAAAGAAAGAAAGAAAGAAAGAAAGAAAGAAAGAAAGAAAGAAAGGAGGGAAGAAAGGAAGAAGGAAACAAAGAAAGAAACAGAGAAACAAAAAATAGAGAGAGGCAGGAAGGAAGGAAGGAAGGAAGGAAGGAAGGAAGGAAGGAAGGAAGGAAGGAGACAAAGAAGGAAGGAGAAAAGGAAACAAGAAGACAAAAATAGAGAGACTGAGAAAGAGACAGAGAAAGAGACAAAGAGGGAAACAAAACAGGCCATCTCATCTATATCCTTACATGATTTCTCCTTTTATTCTATCACATTACCGTGATATTGGGATTGGGGTCTGAAAATTGGGTTTGTAAAATAATTCCCTGAAAGGATTGTAGTTTATTACTAGGAAAGAAAATGGTGCAGAAAAATTGGGTATGTGAAAGACAGAACAAAGAGTTTGCCACACTCTCCTAAACATTAGAATTTTGATTTCCTATATAGTTGACCTAATGTCAAAATATGGTAGACAGGTATTGTTATACATATTACTGCCATGCATTTCTCTTATGTTTTCAGTATGTGTCCTGTAGATAAGTAATTGTTGACGCTTTCCCTCTGATATCACGGTTGCAGACTGGTATTTGGTGTCCATCATCTGCATCCAGTAAGAACAAAAAGTCTTTACCTGTGTTTATTATCCTTACTCAGAGTTATATATTTATTTTATTCATGTTTCATTTTGTATCTGGATTTTGTATCTGGACAAAGGAACCTGTCAAAGTGTGCACCATGGCTAAGTTGTTTTGTCTATGTTTGCACCCCGGTTCTGTGACTATCTTCAGAATGTCTTAAGCAATGTTTTTTTTCATGATTGTACTTTTCATTTAATTCCCTTCTGCCTCGAAATGGAGACTTGCTATTCAACAACTACCAATAACTAACCTAAAAACAATTTTTAGGAAACAAAAATAATTTTAAATTTTAAGACAAAGGTACCAGAGTGGTAGTACAGTGGGTGAGGTAGTTTCCTTGCCCTCAGCCAGTCCAGGTTTAGTCCCTGGAACCCCAGATATTCTCCCCTAAATTCAGCAACAGTGATTCCTGTTATAAGTCAGAACATGCAGTCATTTCTGGTTTAGTCTTTGTCACTACATATAGGTCCTGAGAGTCATTCCAAAGCATAGAGAAATGATTAAGCCCTGAGTTGGTTATGTTCCCCACGCTCCCAATCCTACACAAAAAATGATGATAGGTCAATTTTTTATTTCTAGGCATAGCCTCTGTCTATCATGTTTTAATACATATCTTCAAAAGGACATGTGAATTATTCAATAACTATTAATAGAACTGTCTGTCACTGTCCTCCCATTGTTCATCAATTTGCTCTAGAGGGCACCAGTAACATCTCCATTGTGAGTCTTGCTATTACTGTTTTGGCATATTGAATACGTCAAGGGGAGCTTTGCAGGTTCTGTCATGTGGGTAGGATACTCTTGTTAGCTTGCTGGGCTCTCCAAGAGGGGCAGAGGAATCGAACCTATAATAGTAAGTAAAATTTTTGAATACTTTCTATGGGAGTGATAACTATTTTGAAAAAGTATGAGATAAAAGATGTTAGGTGACTTTTCCCAGGTGACACAAATTCTCAAGAAGCAAATCTGCGTTTGAATTCCAATATTCCAAAGTATATACATTTATAAACAATACTTCTAAATCTCAGTAGTTCGTTAAAATAGAAATCGAGTATGTCAGGAAACTAGAACTCTGTTTGTCCCTCTGCAGCCCATGTTTGACTAACACCTTGTTACAACTGTTTCTAGAGTCTTTACTTAGAGACAAACTAAGAGTTTCTGGCAGAAATTTGGAATATGTTATCAAGAGAGTCTTGATAACTAATTAAATGTGTGCACATGGTCTAGGTCCCAGAGTAGTTATGAGTCTTAATCCTGTGGTTGAATTCCAAGAGAAAGAGAGATTTGTCAGCACCACTCTGTAGAGAGCAAAGGTCTAAAATCTCTGATTTTAACAACATACAATATTTAAGGTTGTATAAGACTATTGTGTCTTAATGTACCCCACCATCATAACGGTCAGATTTTACAATGAAGATTTTATGTTAGATTGTTTTCCATTATATGTATTTGTTAATTTGAGGAAAGTTTCCTCAAACAGCACTTCTGACACCTAATACAACAAATCAAAAACTTTAGATAGACTTTCTTTAGATAGACACTTTAAATGGACTTTAAGTAATACACTTTAGATACTTTATATATATATATATATATATATATATATATATATATATTTATTAGTGAAACACCATGAGGTATAGTTGTAGACTTATATAAATTTTTGTGCTTGTGTTTTGATTATACAATGATCAAATAGCCATCCCTCCACCAGTGCCCATTTTCTACCACCATGGATCCCAGTATCCCTCCCACCCGCATCCCCCCCAGGCCACCCTGACTCTGTGACAGGGCATTCCCTTTTGTTTTCTCTCTCCTTTTGGGTGTTGTGGTCTGCAAAAGAGGCCTTGAGTGGCAATCATGTTTGGTCCATAGTCTACTTTCAACATGCATCTCCCATCCTGGGAGGATCCTCCAAACACCCTTTATTTCGTGCTCCCTTCTCTATCTGAGCTGCCCTTTTCCCTAGAATGCCAGGCTGGCCTCTAAGCCATGGAGTAATCCTCCTGGTACTGATCTCGGCTGTTCTTGGGTATTAATCTCCTATTTTGTTACTTTATGTCCCCCAGATGAATGCAATCTTTTTATGTCTATCCCTCTTAGATAGACACTTTAAATAGACTTCTTTTTTGTTTTTTCTTTTTACATAATTTTAATCAGTGGATTTTCATGGAAATAAGTGACCTTTGACTCTACCACACATAGCAGAGTGAGCATAATATATGGAGACAAAATGTCCACAACTTCAGGACATTTAAATTATAATAGAAAAAGAAATAGGTGTGTTTTAATACCTTGATAAGTTGTTTGGGGAGGAAGGGAGAAGCCTGGGGGTACAAATGTTGGCAGGAAGCTAGGAAGAACAGGAAAAGCTCAAGGACTGCTGATGACATTGGCAGGCACAACTTGTGCTCAGTGAGAAAGGGAAAAAGGCCAGCGGGAAAAGGGCTGAGGAAGAAGCATCTGGGTAGTGGTGAGAAGGAGAATTTAAAGCTGGGCTTTTTAGAGTGCAAAGTAACCAGGTCAAGGCCAAGCGGAAGTCTGGCCAAAGCATACTCTAACCAAGAATATATTAAAGACTCAATTTGGAGAGTTTTGTGCAACCATGATGTAACCTCTGTGCCTCCTAAATGCTGCCCAACCATATTTCAGCAAAATCACACAAGTCTAGCAAATATACACATGCGCAGTACTGAGTATTCCATGCTTTATGTTATTAAATATAGAAAGGAGATATCGCCTATCTAGAATGAGATGCTACACAAAAGAAACAGTACATCTAAAATGCAAAACATAACCGAACTGACTTTTGGGGTGGTTGGGGGTAAAAGCCAGGTGTATTAAGGGGGAAAGGACCATTCCAGGAAACGTTTGCGGGCTGCCTATTATCAGAGAGTGCCATGAACCATGCATATCTTCTAACTCCATCTGAAAGGTATGTATTCTACTACTTTGTGTCACATCTCTGGTCCCATAATGAGATTTAATTAGAAGGAATTAGGTCACTTGAGACTCAGAAATACCTGGTATGGTGCCAACTGAAATTCTAAGAAGACCAAAAGAAGAATTTAAAGTTATCTAGACTTGGAATAGTTTGTGGCTATTAAGATATTAGAATAATCTGCATATATATTGAAATTAATGATGGTTTGTGCATATTTAAATTTATTCTACCTATTTGTACTAGGCATCTTTAACTATCAAATAGAGTGTTCAATCAGCACTCGGGAGAGATATGTTGTATTTATTCACTTTGTAGTGCATGTGAAGTGCTGATGGCAGAGGAACACTTTCAAAAATAAAAGTGCCAACTTAAGCATTCTCTTAATATGCTGATTATTGGTAAATATTTTTAGAAATGCATATGAAAAGTTTGCTTTATGTATTTGCTTATAGTTTACTGGTGAATATAAGACACAAAATAGTGTATCTTTGTATAAATTGGGTTCGACATATGTTCTTTCTAAAAATAGCTAGTATTTATACTTCATTTGTTATCTTCCTGGAAATTAACATTCCCTTACACACTTTATCTGAGTTCAACCTCAGTTTGTGGATACCTGTTGTCAGTTTACAGCTGTTGCTCAGTATAGTGAAGAAACTGGCAGTTTGGCAGAGCTAGTTGAAAACAAATACGTTTTTATCCTAAAGTGCATCATGTATCCAAACTCCATTCATCATTTAATATCTCTCGACAATCTAAATAAATTTAAAAGTAAAAAAAGAAAAGAAAAGCAAAAAAACATAACTTAAGGCAGGCCAGATGGATGTGTAATGGGTAAGGCCTTACACAAACTGACCCAGATTTGAGCTCTGGCACTGAGATCTGACAACCACATGTCCCACCAGGAGTGATCCCTGAGCACAAAGCCAGGAGTAATCTCTAAGTCCAGTCTGTTGTTTCCATCCTAAAAAAAAAAAGCATTGCTTAAACCAATCACCTTGAAGAGAGAATACGTTTTAGTTACCCACTCAAAGAATCAGCACCAAATATGATTTTTGAATACTCAAAGTAACTAAAATTCTTATCAGCATTACTTACATTTAAACATAGTAAGAATTTAAAGCAAATTTGTCATTTTTATTCCTTGGTGGTGGTGGAAGTGTAGTAATTTGGTATAGTAAAAGCATAAACATTAATCTAGGGACTGGAGCAATAGCACAGTGGGTAGGGTGATTGCCTTGCTTGTGACCAACCAGCGTTTAATTCCCTGCATCCCATATGGTTCCTCGAGCACTGCCAGGAGTAACTCCTGAGTGCAGAGCCAGGAGTAACCTTTGTTCATCACTGAGTGTGACCCAAAAAGTACAACATATATATATATATATTTATATAAAATCATAATCATGTTATACCAACTATGCTAATATATATGCTTATAATGTACACACACACATATATATATATATATATATATATATCGGGGAAAAGTAGAAAATGCACTCATCTTTTATTCCATCCTTTTGATCTATTTGACATGGGCTTATCTTTGGTGTTTTGCATATTAAAAGTAATGTTACATTCTAGTAGCACTGAGCTTCATACCCATAATTTGATAGTAAGGGAAGTGAGAAATTAAATAAAAAAGGAAAAAAAGGGGAGAGACCAAAACACATAAAAATTAATGAGAGAAAGAGAAATTACCAAATAATACACTACATTTTCACATTACACTTATTACATAACACATACTCTTGAAAACATTTGAGTATTTGGAAGTTTTTAATTTATTTGAAAGTTATGCATGGTATAAAATCACACCTCTTCAAAACATACCTGACCATATCCTACCTATGTTAAATATCTGTATGTTAAGGTTCTGTATGCTTCCACCACTGTCTACTAGGCTCCCTCATGCATCTTATACTCCTATCCCTATCACTCTAGATTCATTTAATCCTGTGTTCACTTTCATTTTGTTTGATTTATTCTCCTGGGTTGTGTGTGTGTGTATAGATAGATAGATAGATAGATAGATAGATAGATAGATAGATAGATAGATAGATAGAGATATGCATATATATGTAGGATAACATTGGTTTGTCCTTTCTGCCTTGTTGCACAGAGCTTAGGATTCTTGCTTTACTCCCATCACAGTGCTTTCATTCCTCTGTGTTTATTTGTAACTTCTTTCTGTGTGTTCTGTTGACCTGTAAATATTGTTTTTCTCTTCTCCTTAAGTCCTTTGCATAGTTAATTCAGAGCAATGTCCTTTTTGTAAGGATACAAGAATACAGTAAATGCTATGCTTTTGTAAAGTGAGAGTTGACTCTGAATGATATTTACCTCCTGGATCTCTGTTCTCTTGACTTAAGCCTCAGATACCCTTACTTCCTAGCACCCCAAAAGCTGCATCCCGACAAGGGACTGGATGGACCCAGGGCAAGCGGTGAGCTATGTGCTATTCTGGCATTGAGATGGGCCTGACCAAAGTGCCATTATGCTTAACTATAAGATAAGAGCATGGTCATGGACAAATTCTGTCATGATCCAAAAAGTAATAACTAGATTCGGGCCCTGCTAGTGTTAGGAAAGATTAATCTGGCCGGAGGACTGTAGTCTGAGTCTGTGGTGAGATGTTCCCAGGAGAGCCGCTCTACAAGTCTCAGTGTATCTCTTACTGTATTCATACAAAAATAACTAATATTAAGAAGTAGAATTAAGATGTTAATTAAGTATTAATTAAGTTATTGGACTAAGGAGATGAGGAATACCCCTAGGTGGTGTTTCTACCCTTGAGCCTGATGGGCATCAGGAAAGGTTTTCTTATGCTGATTTTGCTACCTAACTGGGTATAGTGTCTGTCCCAGTGCTGGGGAGTTGGGAGAGAGCCCAGGTTGTGAGATGGAGTGCAAAAAGATGAGTGGGAGAGACAGGAGGAGACAGGTGTGAGCGGCAGTGTGAGACTAGAATGGGAGGCTCAGAGAAACTGGAACGGGTGGTTGGGGAAAATGAAATAAATGGCATCTGATCAATCCACAGGCTTGGCCCTCATTTCCTCCTCCATCTGTCCCATGACACGGCTGCCCTGGTTGGGGGAATGACCCGGGGGCTTTCTGAACCCAGGCATGATGGGGAGAGCTATCAGGACCTTCCCTAGCTATATATATGTATGTATATATATTTGTGTGTATGTCTGTGTGTGTTTGTGTGTGTGTATCACATTTCTCCTTCTGACTCACTTCACTTAACAGAATCCATCATTGTTGTTTCAGAAGAAATATTTCCCATTTTCTTAGTCTGAGAAATAGTTTCTTGTGTTGATGTAGCACATAATCTTTATCCACTCATCTGTCATTAGGCACTTGAGCTGTTTCCATATCTTAGCTCTGATAAATAACAACTTCCATGTGCATATATCTTTTTGAATAAGTGTTTTTATGTTCTTTGCATAGATACCCAGGAGCAGAATTATTGGATCACATGGTAGATCTATTTTAAATATTTTTATAAATTTCAGGTCTTTTTTTTACAGACTGAGCAAGTTTATATTCCCACTACAGTGTATGGATTCCTTTGGTTTTCCCCTTCTTTCAGAGTCAACACTAGTTTATGGCATCTTATTAATGTAGATTATTTCCATTGGTGTGAGGTGATGTCTCATTCTTGTGCTTAGAACTTTTCAGATGTGGGCTAAACTGATAGTACAACAGCTAGACCATTTATTTTGTACATGACTGACCCAGGTTCAATCCCTGACATCACATGTGGTTCCCTGAGCACTGCCAAGAGTAACTCCTGAATGCAGAGCCAGGAGCACCTCTGGGTGTAATACCAAAAAAAAAAAAGCAATCCCTGAGCACCTCTGGGTATAATACAAAAAAAATCAAAAAAGAAAAAAAATACTTCTTGATAGTGGCAATTCTAGGTGCTTATTGACCATTCTATGATGTGCTATTCTGGCTTAGTTTTTTTGTTTGTTTGTTTGGTTTTGAGGTCATACTCACTAGTGTTCAGGGCTTACTTCTGGCTCTGTGCTCTGGGATTTCTCCTTGCATGAATGGAGCAAGGGGCACATAGAATACTGGGTATCAAACCCTCACTAGCAGCATATAAACTAAGTGTTTTACTTACTATACTTTCTTCCTGACCCCATCAATTGTTGTTTTCTTATGTGATATCTTTTTAGTTCCACTTCCCAGGTAATAAATTGGATGTTAGGAAAACTAGGAAATCAGTTACAAAAGAATGAAGTGCATCTTTATTTTATAAAATGCACACAGCTTAACTTAAAATGTTTTAAAATCTATTCAATTTTATTTCTTCTCTATTTTCTGGAATAACTTCTAGGTACCTAATTTTAGTGATCTAAATTGATAACCATTATAGCTGGAGCGATAGCACAGCGGGTAGGGCATTCGCCTTACACGCGGCCAACATGGCCGACCCGAGTTCGATTCCTCCGCCCCTCTCGGAGAGCCCGGCAAGCTACCGAGAGTATTCGATATGCCAGACACAGTAACAACAAAGTCTCCAGTGGAGACGTTACTGGGCCTGCTCCAGCAAATCAACGATCAACGGGAGTGCCTTTACCTATATATATATATATATATATATATATATATATATGAATATATTTAAGGTACAGAGATATGTGGCAAAGCAAAAGTCTGTATCATCTAAAACAAACATGCAATGGTAAGAATTATGAAAGTCATACACATCTTCAGATGCCTCTGTTTTATTTATTAATTAATTTCATTTAAGGGCCACAACCAGTAATCATCAGGGTTTACTGCTGGCTCAGCATTTAAATGCTACAGCTAGTGGTGTTCATGGTACCATGTGTGGTGCTAGGCATTAGACCATGGTCAACTTTATGCAAAGCAAGCACCCTACCTGCTGTGTTATTTGCTTTGAACCCAGATTTCCTGTGCAATCAGAAAATTTTAAAGGTATAACTTAAGTTTGGCCTACAATGTTTAATAATGTTTCACTTGTAAAAGATGTGTACTCTATCACTTTTAAAAGAAATTTTGAAAATACTGAAAAGAAATAATGCAACACATATTATACTTATAAAGAAAGGATATATAGAAATAATTAATTCTAAGTAAAACATTTGAATTCTTCACACACTTTATATTTATCTTTATAAAACTGGTTAACATAAACTGTTTTCAAACCCCTTTTCAGGCAACTTTTATTTAATATTTTAGCTTTTCGTTCTTTTGTTCATACCTGGTGCTGCACAGGCCTTAATCCTAAATCTGTGCTCAGGAATTACTCCAGGAAAGCTCAGGGGGTCATATGCGATGACAGGTATTGAAAACCTAGGTCAGCCAGATGCAAGGAAAATGCCCTACACACTGTATTATCACTTTGGCCCTCAAACCTTCGATTTTAATGAATTTGTTACATAAATAATTTGGTTAATGTATTTGATCATCTATTTTCCTAATATTTTCGTTATAATTTCTCAACATTCTTTTTTGTCACTCACTTTAGTCTTTCACTTTTATTTTATTTTATTTTATTTATTTTTCTTTTTATATTTATTTATTGAATCACTGTGGGAAAAGTTACTAAGCTTTCAGGTTTAAGTCTCAGTCACACAATGATCAAACACCTCTCCCTTCACCAGTACTCATTTTTCACCACCAAGAACCCCAATATACCCCCCTTCACTTTTCTTTTACATATCAATTGTTCACTCATTGCAGTCACTTTTAATATATTATTATATTTATTTGACTGAAAGGTTATTCTTTCACGAGTTCTCAAAATCTATTGTGGAGGTTCTGAGATATATTTTAGGGTAGAGCATTTGGCCTTGATTTTCTCTCTTGTATTCCATATATACTGACTGTTAGCAGCCATACTGCTTTTGTGCTCCCTTGGCAGAAGTGTGCGATCTGCATGTACTGTCACTACTGTGTGTGAGTACTGTAGCCAAGTACGAGACCCCTGAGGACATTAAAGCAATGGCAACAAGATGAAGAGAAGAAATAAATTCGTACACATATATGTAAATGAGAGCTCTTAAAAATTTTATGAAAAGTTCTAGGGATCCAAGTTACCGTATTGTCTTTGTTTGTCAAATCTTATACAAATCAGCTGTCTCCAAATAGGCTGCTTTCATTCTTTCATTTCTAACTTGAGTTGAAAACTGAAGAAGTTTTTTTAGGGAAACTAAAATATCACACCCTCAATACTTTTCTGACAAAAAAAAAAATACTTTTTTATAGGCAGGAACCTGAGGCTGAATGGAGATCGCCATTTCCATAAGCTGCTTACACGTAAACTCTCCCTTAAGTGAAACAATGCAAAATGAAGAAGGTTGATCTTAAATAGTTCCACTGTGCCTTTTATGGGTAAACTCCTCCTGACAGACATTACCTTTCTCCTTTCAAATATCTTGTTTTAGTTAAACTAACAATTTTGTATGGTTTCTAGGACCACAGTTTCTAAGGCTTTGGTTGATAATGTCCCAGGTGTACAAGAAGCATACATATTATTGATACATTTGATTTCTTTATTCTTATCAGTATAGTTAATGCTTTTTATGATTATTTACCCAGACTGTAAGGAACCCAGAGGAGTTTGGTATAATTTGTTTTGTTCTCTGACATAGTATATTTATCATGATTTTTGAGGTTAGCTTATAGTTTCTTTCGGAAGGTTTTCCCCAAGGGTCCATCTTTATGAGGTGAGACAGATGATGACTGACTGAGAAAAGAAAATAAACAAAATAATGATAAATTATACAACATATTGGAAGACATAGGGCTAAAGAAATGTTGCGTTCTGTAACCTCTTCTCCAGTTAAAGGGCCTTTAGCTTCTTTCCCATACAACAGAAAAGCATTTCGAGTTCAGGCACCGCCACTGACACAAGTAAGTGGGCAGGTAGATAAGGCACGCATGGCAATGAGTTCTTCAGAAACGACTATAACCACGGTGTGTTTTAAAGAGTTACTTGGTCCCCAGTTCTAAAATAGTCCAAACAGTATGAAGGCAGGACCTGCCTTGAAAAAATAAGACCTCAGAAAGTTCAAATTTCTTTCACTTGACAATAATCTAACAGTAGGCTTTAACTACATAGAAAGTCCCAAGTAAGGGCTGTTGGGTCAGACCTCTAAAAAAAAACTTTGCAAAGACAAGTGTTAATGCAAAAGTAGATTTTCCTGCAATGGTGGGCTCTTGAGAATTGTATGAAAGATTTGCATACAAACTTAGTAGTTAAAAAGTTAGAGTTTATTATAGAGATAAAGCTGATAAGTCCTGGTCCCTTCTCAGATGTCCAGGTCTCTCTTTTACCCGTGAGTGATGATCAGGTCCTGTTCCTGTGAACGACTTCCCTGTTCTGCTCCACACAGTCTACTTGCCTCCCACAAAGGAGGACAGAGCCTTATCTCATGCTGCCTGTCCCGAGAATGACTTCCCTCTCTTTTCCCTTTTCCTCTCTCCCCTGTAAACGTTCTCCAGTCTCTGCCCACTGCGCTGTGCCATCTATTCTGCCCCTATTAGTGCCCAGGTGGCCTGCCTGTACCTGCTCGTGTTTCTGGGGCGCTCAGCTCTACTGAGAGAGGAGTGAGTCCATAGATCTCTACTCAGGGAAGAGAGTAAGTTTTGTTGAGGACTTAATTTTATCTACTGCAAAATCTCACCTCCAGCCATCCCGATCTACGTTCTGATTGACTCTCTGTTTGGAGATTTAACGTAACTTGGTGCTCCACACTTCAGCTCCTACTGTAGCACAAGCTTCACGCCAGGCATTTCTTTTCTGGTTAAGCCCTGTTTTCTCTTTAATGGGAGTCTCTAAATATAACTATTTGACTTCACAATTCATCTTCTCCTGAAATTCCTTACTGAAAAAGTAGATGATGGAGATGGAAACCTGGGCAGAGGTCAGGGCTGACTGTCTTTTTTTTTTTTTTTTTTTGAAAAAAGCAATCCCTAGCTCAAGGCTGAGATCATGACTCACCAATAGATGTTGGTTATTTAAGTAAGTAATGTGAATCCAGTTCCTACCCCATGTAGATCAAGTGGACTTCAGGTGTAGATTAATGGTAGTCCAATATGACTGTTGAGAACTTATCACCCAGGCTGTGCAACTACTCCTGGAAGACATTACCAGTTAAACTCCCCCACTACTACTACTACTACAAAAAAGCAAACACTACCCTAAGGAGACTGAGGTGGGTCAAGTAGGGGGCGGTATACCACTCTCTATCATGGCTCTTGCCTTTCTCACCCTACTTCTCTCACAAACATAATTTGGGAATCTGCAGAAGACTGATATCGTTGGGTAAACTATCCACAAATCTCATATAACAAGGAAAGGTTTATTAGAGAAAGGTGAACTCATGTTTTAGGTTCTAGTGAGTAAGGAGTGGACTGTTTATGCCATTGTGGAGGGATTTATAGAAAGTTACCTCCTGTGGGTAAATGTATTTTAATTCATGTCTGCCTACATTTTGGTCTTGTATAGTCTGTCTCAGAACTTTTATGGCACTGGAAGATGTGTTAATTAGCATAATTTCTGGTTCTGTTCTCAGGGATAATTGTTGGTAGGATTTATGGGGGGGGATCATACAGGGTACTGGGAAATGAAACTGGGTCAGCTTCCTTCAAGACAAATGCCCTACTAGTTGTTCTATCTCTCCTTCAGGCCCAATTTTTTAGTCTAAGTAGGAAGTAACTTATAGGATATGACTAGATTTTTCTGTTATATTTAACAAGTACTGTCAATGGTATTTAACAAATCTATCAGAAACAAAAGACATTTTGTTATCAGGAAAAAATTATCATAAGATACAGAGTTATGGAGGAGAGTAATACACACACTTGTATTAGGTATTTAAGTAGTATCTTAGACAATGTACATTGATCCAGGATTTTAAAGATGATGATGAGTTTTTTTGATAAAGAGGGAAGAAAAGTTTATAAAGAAGATAGAATACAAGAAAAGTCTTGTTGCATCAGTAAGCTTAGATCTCTTATCCTAGGGACCACAGGGATATACATATTGCTGCAGTTAGGGGAACCAAAAGGAAATTAGTAGAAGAGGTTTTTATATTTCTGGACACAAGATAGTAAATAAATGTGAAGGCTACTGGAAGACTTTTGGCTTTCTTCTAGAGTGACAGTAGGACCTACTTCATCATCCACAGTGAAGTGTGCCAGTACATAATTTCTATTTTAAATTTGTTACCAGTGTGTTAAAATACAAAAAGATTGGACTAATTGCAACTAAGAGACTTTGTGAGCTGATAGTGACAATGGAGACGTCCATTTATATTTATTTTCCTCCATTTTTTATAAAAGTAAATTTGTAGTTAGTAGAAAATGCAAACAATATTGTCCATAAGCCATCACGTATACCTAGAAATATCATGTTAGTACTCAGATAAACAGCACCCAGAACAAAAGTACTGACAGTTTCAGTAATCCTTTCATCCTACCTCTCAGTGACTAATTTCACTCTAATATATAAAACTTTTCCCAATCTCCTAAAATCAGATATTTGACTGTTAAAGGCCTTAAAGGGAAAATTGTATACTATATCCTTTTGTTCAGCATTATTTTTATGAGATTCATGTGTGTTGTAAAGTGTACAGTTCATCTATTTTCATTGTAATAGGCTTTTCCATGAATATAAAATTTATTAATCCATTTTGCTATTAGCTTTCATTTGGTATAACTTTCTTTTTTCCCTGACTCTTATAATTAGTAATGCTATAAATATTTTTGCACATGTTTAGTCAACTATTTTATGTCTTACCTGGAGCTATATGATATTATAAGTTATAGCTTCATCCCTCTTCCAATAACACAGTGGCTTTGCAAATACATTACAATTTAATGTTATGGTTTTAGCAATTGATTCCCCAGAAAATTTGTTATTAGCTACATTTTATAAAAATCAAAATCTGTATCCCTCACAAAGTAAGATTTCTGCCAACTCTCTTTTTCTTGCCAATTCTATAGAAGGTGGGAGAATACTGTTCTTAGATAAGGTTAAATGACAACTAAAGATCATAAGAAAGAGAAGAGTTCCATAATGAATGATTTAGCTCCAAGAATTGGCTATAAATTAAGGAATATGGATGAGTATATACAATTATTCCAAAAAAGGAAATGTTGGGTAGAAATGACAGTATAATGTGAAATCATCTAACAGGGCATGGATGATATAATATAGCATGTAGAGCACTTGTTTTTCATGTAGCAGATTGAGATTGAATTCATGGCATCCCACCCACATGGTCCCCCAAGCTGACCAGGAATATGATACCTGAGCTCAGAGCCCAAGTAAACTGTAAGTACATTCAGCTGTAGCTCCCAAACAAAACAACATTTTTAAAAAATCATATAACAGCATCATTAAAAATAATGCAGGCTACAATTTATTGAGACAAGTAGCATGGTATGTAGTTCATAGATTGGAATCTATCTAGAAATTAAACTGATTGGTTAGATTCTTAGCTCTGTATCTAGCTATCTGAATTTGTTCATTCCTCAGCTATCACACAAGTCAGCTATGGTGACTAACAGTACCTATTCCAGAGGGCATTGATTATGGGAAATTATAAAGGTATTTTTATCTAAAATTTCTTTCAATTATATAAACAATTATCACTGGATGTGCCCACCCTCCCCCAAAAAATACCACCCAAAAAAATGAGTTACCTCTAGTATTATTTTTTATAATAAAGCTTGCCTTTTTCCACGGTTCAAAAAATTTCAGATTCTGTTATTTTTTCTTACAAAAAAACAGACTTTGAGAATTTACTCATAAATGTATAGTGTATAGGACCGATCTTCTTCCTCTTTCAGGTGAGTCATTTGAACCTGGGACTTGGCTTTCCCCAAATACGCACGCCAGGCGACCTCTAGGACCTTGGGGTGCTCACCATCCCTGAGCCTCCCTTTGTTTGTCCCCAACGCTATACCCAGCCTTCTTCCTTTCCCAGGTTAGTCATTCAAACCTTGGACTTGGCTTTACCCGCATACATGCCCCAGGTGTCCTCTAGGACCCTGGGATGCTCATCACTCCTGCGCCTCTTCCTGTTCATCCCCAAGGCTGTGCCCGGTCTTCTTCTCCCCCAGGTTGTACACCCCCCCATATCAGGTGCCCGTAGGGGGCGTGGCCTCTCAGAAGTGGACATGGCCTTTGCAGAACTGGGTGTGGCCTAATTTTGGGCAGGTGGGCGATCACGTGACCGCAGGTAGTTTACTCATACCAGCAATCTCATGTAATATCTCAGTCTCCATACCTCCTCGCCAACATGAAGAAACAATGCAAATCCCCATCACGAGGGCAGGATGATGAAAAGAGTCCAGAAGCCTCATTAGGTGCTACTCACCTAAGTGACCTCTCTGAGAAATAATTAAGATATGAAGTAATGAAGATGTTCAATGAACTCAATGAAACAGTGAGACAGATATCCTGTAAATTAAAGGAGGACTTGAGAGAAACAATCGAGAAAATACAGGAAGAAATGAAAGTAGAAATTGGAAAACTACACACAGAAATGTTACGAATCAAAGATTTGGTAGATGAAATAAAAAACTCAGTTTGTGACCTCAACAGTAGAATGGCCACAGCTGAAGACTGTGAGCTGGAAGATCAGTGAGCTGGAAGATCAGCTGCACCAAGCTAAAGGCAACAACAAACAATGGCAGGAGACCTCAAAAAAGCTCTAGAGCGAATCAGAGTCCTAGGAGATGATTCCAAGAGAAACAACATTAAAATCATTGGAGTACCAGAAAGTAAGGAAAACAGTCCCAATGAAAAAGCCACAGTTAAACAAATCATTGTTGAGAAGCTCTCAAAGCCGGACAATGCATCCATTCAGACTCAAGGAGCCCAAATGGTGCCAGCTAAAAGAGACTCTAACAAAAACACTCATAGTTAGAATGATGGACGCTAAGAATAGAGACACAATATTGTAAGCAGCAAGGTCAAAGAAGAAAAGCACATACAAAGGAGCACACCTGAGATTCACAGCAGACCTATCAGAGGAAATCCTCCAAGCCCAAAAGTAGGATATAGTGAAGAAACTCACTGAAATGAATGCTTCACCAAGAATACTCTATCCGGCTAAACTCTCACTCAAACTCAAAGGTACGGTACACTATTTTGTGGATAAACAGCAGCTCAGGAAATTCATAGATTCAAAACCAAACCTAAAAGAAGAGCCAAAGGGGCTACTATAAAGCAAGACAAACCCTATAAGCAAAACAAATCCTTACAGAAATATGACACAAAACCCCATAACAATAATCTATCTCAAGGTCAATGATCTAAATTCACCAAATATGAGGCACAGAGTGGCAAAATAGATTCAGAGACAGAACCCAACATTTGGCTGCCTACAAGAAACTCATCACAACAGTCAGAGCAAACACAGACTTAAAGTTAAAAGATGAAAACACTCCTGCAAGCAAAGAGCTCCTTCAAAAGAGCTGGGGTGGCCATGCTAATATCCGACAACATAAAATTCAGGTTGAAAAAGATTAGGACAGTGAAGGCTATTTTCTACTTATCAAGGGATACATAGAACAGAAAGAAATCACACTTTTAAATGTATATGCACCTAATGAAGGATCAGTTAAATATTTAAAACAACTGCTAACAGATTTTATGGAGGACATTAGTAGCAACACAATAGTACCCAGAGACTTCAACATCACCTTATCACCTCTGGATAGATCAAGAAGAACAGAGATCAGCAAGGAAACATTGGCTTTGAAGGAAGAAATAGAAGAGAGAGGGTTTATAGACCTGTACAGGTCATTACAACCCAAAAATAAAGAATACACATTCTTCTCCAGTGCACATGGAACATTTTCCAAAATTGAACATGTGCTAGACCACAAAACATAGCTCAATAGAATTATGAAGATATAAATAGTATCAGCTATCTTTTCAGACCATGATACACTGAATATAGAAGTGAATCACATGCAGGCACAGAGAACCAAATCAAACACCTGGAAATTAAACAACTCAATGTTGAACAACAAGTGGGTCAAGGAGAAAGTCAAGGATGAAATCAAAAGATACCTGGAGAATTAACATTGTCAAAATGGCAATATTTCCCAAAGCATTGTACAAATTCAATGCAATGCCTATAAGGATACCCATGACATTCTTCAAAGAAATGGAGAAAACATCCTGAAATTCATATGGAAAAATAAGCACCTACGAATAGCTAAAGCAATTCTTGAGAAAAAGAAAATGCGAGGAATCAATCTCCCTAATTTCAAACTCTACTACAAAGCAGTAATAATTAAAACAGCATGGTACTGGAACAAAGGCAGAGCTGCAGACCAATGGAACAGGGTGGAATATACTGACATTTCCCCTCAAATATATGATCATCTAATCTTTGATAAGGGGGCAATAAATGTGAAGTGGAACAAGTTGTTCTGGCAAAACCGGACAGCTACATGCAAAAAATGGGCTCAGATCTCTGCCTAACACCATGCACAAAAGTAAGATCAAGATGCATTAAAGACCTCAACATCAGACAGGAATCTGTAAGGTACATTGAAAACAAGGTTGGCAAAACCCTCCATGACATTGAAGCTAGTGGTATCTTCAAAGATGTCACGCCACTGGCCAAGCATGTGAAAACAGAGATAGACAAATGGGACTATCTTAAACCAAGAAGCGTCTGCACCTCCAAAGAAACAGTGACCAAAATACAAAGACATTCCACAGAATGGGAAAGCATATTCATCCAATACCCATCCGACAAGGGTTTGATATCAAGGATATACAAAGTACTGATTGAACTCTACAAGAAGAAAACATCCAACCTCATCAATAAATCTGGTGATGAAATGAACTTTCTCAAAGAAATTGAAAGGCTAAAAGGCACATGAGAAAATGCTCTACCTCACTAATCATCAGGGAGATGCAGATCAAAACAACAATGAGATATCATCTCACACCACAGAGACTGGCCCATATTCAAAAGAACAAAAGCAACTGGAGTTGGCGCGGATGTGGGGAGAAAGGGACCCTCCTTCACTGGTGGTGAGAATCCCAACTGGTTCAGCCCCTTTAGAAAATAGTATGGACGATTTTCAAAAAATTAGAAATTGAGCTCCCATTTGACCCAGCAATATCATTCCTGTGAATATATCCCAGAGAGGTAAAAAAAGTATAGTCGAAATGATATCTGCACTTCTATGTTCATTGCTGCACTGTTCACAGTGGCCAGGAAAAACTCGAGTGCCCAAAAACAGATGTCTGGTTAAAGAAACTGTGTACATCTACACAATGGAATTCTACGCAGCTATTAGAAAAAATGAAGTCATGAAATTTACATACAAATGGTTCTACATGGAAAGTATGATGCTAAGTGAAATGATCCAGAAAGAGAAAGACAGACATAGAAAGACATAAATTCATCCGGGGAATATAAAGCAACAGAATGGTAGTTGAATACCAAAGCATATTTGAGATAAGTACCAGGAGGTCTGCTCCATGGCTTGGAAGCTGACCTCACATGCTTGGCGGGAAGGCAGCAGATTGAGATGGGAACACCAAGTAAAGGATGTTTGGGGGAATCACTCGGGATGTGAGATTCATGCTAAATGTAGACTATAGTCCCAACACGATTGCCAGTCAATACCTCTATGGCAAACTACAACACCCTAAAGGAAAGAGTGAGCAAAACGGAATGCCCTGCCACAGAGGCAGGGTGGTGGGGGTGGGGGGGTGGGGGTGGGAGGGCTACTGGGATCATTGGTGATGGAGAATGGGCACTGACAGAGGGATTAGTACTTGATCATTGTATGACTGAAACCCAAGCACGAAAGTTTGTAAGTCTATAACTGCACCTCATGGTGTTTCACTAATAAAAAATATAATTAATTAATTAATTAAAAATGTATAGTGTATAAAGATTTAGAGTTGGGTCCAACTCTATTGAAATCTTGATTCCAATGTTTACCAAGCTTGTGACTTAGATATTGTGAGTAGCTTTTTGTGGCTATTTTTCTAAAAAACATTACAAGGAAGAACTAATTGCCAAACTAACAAAATTATCCTTGGTGAAAACTAAGTGATTTTTTTCACAAATTATTGAAAATGTATCTTCCTCTTATTAGTGAAAAATGAGCAAACATTCTCATGATTATTTTAAAAGTTCACTTCACTTTTTGTCCCTTTTTTTAAATTGAATTACCATGCGATGCAGCTACAAATCTTTCATGCTTGAGTTTCAGTCATACAATGATTGAATACCAACCCCTTCACCAGTGCACATTTTCCACTAGCAATGTCCCCCTATCTCCTGTACCCCCCACATTCCACCCCTTCCCTTGCAGACAGTTTCTACCATACTCTCTCTCTCTCTCTCTCTCTCTCTCTCTCTCTCAACTTTGGGGCATTATGGTTTACAATACAGATACTGAGACATTATCATGTTACCTACTTTCAGCACACATCACCTCTCCCACACTATTCCTCCAGACATCATTGACTTAGTGATTCCTTCTCTATTCTAGCTCCCTAGAAGTTTACTTCTAAAAAAAAAAAAACTGAAGTCCAGAAAAGGTAAAAGTTCTGATGAAATTACACAATCATTTCCTTGTATAGATAGAATTAGAATCCACATCTTTCTGCTTTAAGAAACTTTACTATTTTCTATACAGACATAAATCTATGTGTGTGTGTGTGAAAGCATATGTGTGTGTGTGTATATATATATATATATATATATATGGAGAGAGAGAGAGAAGAAATTAGAAAATTTGAGAAAATAAGTAGAGGTGGAGACTAGAAGACTATGGATCCTATTTTGGAAATTTCTCTTATGGATTCTCACTGAACATTCACATTTCCCTTTATAAGCTTTTTGTCATGTTATAATTATCATTTTTGCAAGAATTTTTTCAAATATCTAAAAAAGCAGTTCCCATAAAGACACCTTGCTAAATTTTTAATGTCTCCTATTTTATGCCCCTTATTCAGAAACAAAATTAGTGAAACATCAAACAATATCATTCTAATACTGCAGATAAGATATCCTGATTCCCTATACCTTGTTCACTGAAGCAATAGATTGCATAGTGGTCAGGCCCAGTAGGATCAAGATTCACTGTTGTTTGCCATCTGGTGGACATTCTCTTTCACTGCAAAATAATTTCAAACTCCTGCTTTTAGAAGGCTCTCTGATCAATAGCTTTCGCTTCTTGGTTGTGTTTTCTGCTCATGACTAGAGATCTACCATTAGAAAAACAGCTATAAGTGTACTGCATCAGCCTTACTCTGGAAAAAAATTTATATTCAGTTAGCAATTAGTTGCCTAGTAGTTACAGTGTGCTAGGTATTCTCAAAGAGAACACCTAAGTAATAGGCAATGGATCACTATCTTTGAAACCTGCATTTCTCAGAGCTTTAAAAGGAATTGTTGCTCATTGATTTTTTTCCCAAAAACAGTCTTATATACTTTACCGGTGATTGAGTTTTATATATTTCTATTTCCTTAGGCAAAAATAGCAAATCCTTTAATCTTGTTTTTTCTTTATATCACATTCCTCACTTTTAGTCACTTTCTTTTTACTCCATTTCACAAATGTTACCTCTAATTTTACTCTATAATATATAATTATCTGCTCTCTATTTGATGCGTGTTTCTCCCAAAAGTATAGTTGAAACCCATTCCCCAAAGTGACAGTATTTGAAAGTAGGGCAACAAGAGATATTTAAGTCATGAGGATGATGCTGTAATGACAGGACTAGTATCCTTATAAGAAGAGAGTCCACAGAGATACTACATGAATTAAGTTGCATGCAACTGGACTCTAGTTTAATCATTAGCACCACATAGGATACTCTGAGCATTGCCAGGAGTAACCCCTGAGCATAGAGTCAGGAGAAATGCCTGAGTACTGAGAGTGTGGCAAAACAAACAGAAAACCAAACCAAAAAAAAAAAAAAAAACGGGGGGGGGGGGTTGCTTACATCCTCTTATTGCTTTTCAATAAGGCAATATCTTTGAGAAAGAACAGCAGCAGTCAGGCTTTCATAAGGAATTACATCTGCCAGAACCTTTATCATGAACTTCTCAGTCTACAGGGCAATGAGAAATTTCTGGTCTCTTAACCACCCACTCTATGGAGTCTTATTTTAGCAGACCAATTGACTACTCTAGACCTGCAATGTACCATGCTCTATCATGCTTCCTTTTCCTTCTGTGAGCATTTTCCTCTTCATGGGACAACCTTTTCTCCTATTTTTCAGTGTTATATTTTATTCAGGAAAAAATATTCTTCAGTGTATAATCTTTAGACAAAAAATGAGTATTTTCAGAGCAAGTTTTAAAATTTCAAGTAAATTTCACCTACAAGTGTTCTCTTTCAACTAAATTTCAATTCTTCAGTGTTCGATAGACACATGTGGCTAGAGTCTATCATGTTATATGCCACAGTTTTTTCAAATACAGTGTGTATTCACTTTACAATTATCACATCAATCAATAAATGTGATATATAAAGAAATTGGAATTTTGGCTTCCATATTTAAAAAAAATGCTTTTCTTAAATGTGAACACTTAATGGGTAACTGTGTAGAATGAGAGGCCCTTCTCCCCCAAAACTTAGACAATACTTTTTCCCAAAAATTATTTTGTTTTATATCTGGACACTTTTAATGAAAGTTTCAACTTAGCGCTAAACTAACTTTTTGGAAGGCAGAGACCATCTCCTGATCTGAGATTCCATTCTCAATGTTCCCACATAATTAATTGTAAGCATTCTTGATTTCAAGACCTTGTCCTGCAATTGCCTATTTACTTGTCAGTTTGAACCACTTGATAATGTTTTTCTTTTTTTAATTATTTTATTGTTTATCTTCAGGTGGGGTGTTGGGTCACCCCTGACAGTGCCCTGGTTCTTTGCTCAGGGATTGCTCCTGGCAGTAATTGAGATCTGCCTGCTACGTATAAAGCAAACCCTTAATCTCTGTACTATCTCTCCAGCCCCCGAGAAAGTGCTTCACCAATGTTATACACTTTCCTGGAAGGGTTGTGATAATTATCATTTGTTGAAGGAATGAGTGTTAGGTTTTCTATTAAACCTTAGTTAAGTATCAGTCTCTATAAGATTTCCTATTGAATGTGATTGACTCCAAATTATTGAAGATAAAAATGCAACCATCTCAAACTCTATTATATACCAAATATCATATTTATCGGGAGCATATGTTTGAAATTTTATAATATGTATAATTAAAGTATTTTTCCACACTACATTAAAATACTAAACTCTAGGGCCTGGAAAGATAGTATAGTGGGTAAGGTATTCACCTTGCTTGCGGCCAACCCAGGGTTTAATCCCTGGAATTACATATGGTTGTTGTGCCTGCCAGGAGTAATCCTTAAGGGCATGTAAACTATCAATCAATAAAAAACCTTGACTACTATAATATAGACCCGAATGTGCTAGGCTGGAGATAGGTTGGGATGGTGACGAATACACTTGTTGGGAGAAACAGAGGAACATAAAGCGGAAGACCTCAACCACATGGGTGGCGATAAGGGAAATGGTATTATGTAACAAAACCATAACTGTCAATTTACAAATAATAAGGACAGGGTGGGAGTGGGGGAGGGAATGAACACTGCACTGGAGTGAACATAAGGATTGGAGGGAGGGTCATGGATACTTTGTTTGCAGGAATGGGAAATATCTTTTTACATAAATACCAGAAATTTGACCACTATTGTAACCCTGACACCTAAATTCTCATAAAAAAGAACTATAAACACAAAAACAAAGAGTAGAAGAATAACTGTTTGCCTACATTGTCTTCACAGGAAGTTTAGTTCAGATTTGTTGGATATCTTCTATGTACTAGGCTTAGAGCTGCTTTTTTTCTAGCATTACAATTAGAGGATGAGTTGGTTTAAAAATTCATCTCACATATTGCCATTCATTCTCAACCAATTTAAGTTCTGAATGCACTTAAGCAGTATATGAAGTATCAGCATAAGGATGGATCTGTTGGTCAAAAGGGTAGCAGGGCCAGAATGATAGCATAGTGGGTAAGATACTTACATTGCACAGGGATGAATCCCTGCTCTATTCTTGCCATCCACTATCATCTCCCAGAAACTTCCAGAAGTGATTTCTGAGCACAGAGCCAGGAGTAATGCCTGAACAAAATAAGATATACCCCCAAACAAAAAGGAAGGTAGAACACATTCTGAGAAATTCTGGTGTTAATGCACAGGAAAACAATCTCTGAGGTGAATTACAAGTGCCGGATGTAATTATTTCATGGTGGTATTCTTCAAGACTTACATTTTTATTAAGAAATCTGCTGATGGAGTTTGGTTTGGCTTGAGCCTGAAATCAGAGCACATAATATCCTGTTCTACCTCAAAATCAAAGATAAGTCAATCAAAAATTATTTTAGGCCTGAACTATGAGCAATTGCTTGCAAGGCATGATGCAAATGCAATAAAATCTAATAATGAATCTGACAATTTGCCTCATTTCCAAAACACAACTAAATAAAGTAAGTCCAAGCATCCCACTTAGCCCTATTTGTGGTATGTATATCTTAGTTTGTTATTTATTTATTTAATGTTTACTACACTCATCATTCTAGAGGGAAGCTATGTGGTAAACGGATGCAAACTTTTCCATCACCAGTTACATTAATTAAATCAATAGATCACCAGTAAAACATGCTTCCTAACTTCTATAGAACTTTGGCTATCACTGTCAATGGAAAAGCACATTTTTCAGAACTTACTAATAATAGAACATTAAAGCTTTTGGGTTGAGCCAAGGAAATCATCAATTAGAACTACATAATCTCTTCCTTCCCTAGAATGGACTGAATTGATATGAAAGTAAAAATAACCCCTATTTTCTTAATTTCAACCCACCCAAATCTTGTGAATGTGCATACACACACATATTCACATAAAATATATTTGGAGTTCTTAAATGTGTGATGCTATGGCAAAATTGTATTTGTTTCTAGAAACCATGCTGAGACACTTGGTGAGCTAAATGATCTAAGCATTTTTCCCTCGCGTTTCTATATCATTCTATGCCTTCTATAGTTTGACTTCTAAAATCAAGCCACAATAGTTTAATTATTTGTTGGAATAAAATGTATAAACTCTCATTTTTGAAAGCATAGTATTTTTTTATCTATCTGAATTTCCGCTCAACAAATTACACAAGATTTAGCTTACTAATATTTTTGAGTATTTTAGGATGCTAAAATACTCAAAAATATAATCCAAAAATAAACTTAGGTTTGAGTCAAAGTAGGGACATTAAATTCTCACTACATTATAGGGACAAAATAATCAGTGCGGTGTGTGTGTGTTTGGGGGGGAGGGGAATAATGTTCTGAAGGTTATAACCTTCAGAAGAAAGGAAACACCAACAGTAAAGGATTTGTGGGAAACTTACATGTATCCACTTAAAATTTAAATAACACTTCAATTTCCATTGTTTAAATCAAGTTATCATTGGTTAACAATTGTATAGAAAATTACAATTGAGTTTTACACCTTGAAATAAACCAACACACCTTCCACCAAAATTCTAGTTCCATCTATCACCAGATACAAGCAGTATTCATTCCTCCAATTCCTTCTCTTTTGCTCTGGTAACCACCATAGTTTTCATTAATTCATCTAGTCAAACACTGACATTGCTAAGTGTTTTTGCAAACATACATCCTGGGAGCTTTTAAGGACTATAATACTTATCCCCAAAGAAAACAACCTAACAATTGTATCTACTAGAAGACAATGATATATTAAGCAAATTTCTTTTGAAAATGCATGAAGAAGATGTATGATCTGCATTTCAGAGGTGAGATCACATATGAGGTCCACAGAGTCAAGTGAAAGTTGATTTGCTAAATGTATTTTAATCCTATATTATAGCCCAATACATTTAGCACTAAGCTGCTTATATTTCTATTGTGTGAAAAAATCTTCCGTGAACAGGAAGTTGAGGAAGAGTAAAGAGAGTTGATGAGAATCGTGCCCTTTCTTTATGTGGTGCATAAGAGCATGCACCATTTTGGTTTATTGAACTCTCCCAGCAGCTCCCCTCTGAGCTGCCAATTTCGGCGCCAACGCAGTTAAAAATAGGTTCTCTAGACATTTTCCTTTACTCTAGCTCCAGGAGCTGACCACATCACCTCGCTTCACCCCCAATTAGTCCTCAATACAAAAGCACTTTGGCTACCAGCCATTTCTAGAACCAGGGATGCAGACGTTAGATCTAGCTGAGTATAATTCCAAAAACAACACCATAAGGGGAATGATGTGAAGTGAAGAACTTTGGCCGGATGGAGAGAGGTTATCTGACAGCATCATCCACAGTTCATTTACCATTAATAACAAGGCTGCCGCTTTCCTGGGCCTGCTCCAACCTGCTAATAGGAGCTCCCTAGGGATAGTCTCATCCCTCCTCCTTGGGCTGAGTGGAGCCACAAGCGCAGGCATCTATGGGCTTGAACTATTGTTTCTAACAACAACAGAACCATACAGATTTCAAATCTCTGTGAGAGTCCTCCATTCAAATGGAAGAATTCAGGCTGCCTTAACCTCATAAATGACGCCATTTAATGAGTTATCTTATTTTTTTCTATTTTCCCTTGAAATGCTTTTTTTTTATTAAAAGAAGTGCAAGCAATTGATTTTATTAAAAGGTCAACACCAGCATGATCCACTCTTTTACATCTCTTCTTTCTCATCCGATTTATATAGGGCTGTTGCATACATCAGAAATTACAGAGCTGCAAAGAGAAAAAGGCATCGGGCTGATTTTTTAACTAGATAAATCAAGGTACAGATAGGGAGGGCTTATTACAGAAAGTTTATGGAGGATTTTTTTTTCTTAGATTTTCAATTCAGTATGACTCAGCACTCACTTTTGGCAAGTTTCCTCTCTTTTCAAAATTCTTTATTTTCTGAACTGCTTATGACTGATGTTTCTCATCCCAGTCCAACAAAGAGAATCATATGAGAGTTTTGTAAAACACAGGTTTTCAGAATCCATTTCCAAAGGTACCAAAGCTATATTATAGAGAAGAGGGGCAAATAGGCCTATAGACTTATCATAAGGTCTATTGGTTTAAACACAATCAAACTAAGGGTTCAGGATTATCCCAAAACTTCCTTTGAAGGAACTAAGATAATTACCCAGGAAGTGAGCAAGACTGTGGTTAGATTTAGCAAAGCTCAAAAGCCATATGCATATCTTGTCTAACTTCCCTATATGTCCCTGCTCTATTTCTATGGCTCTTACTCTTTCTTGAAAAATCTTTTGGCCAATATCTGGGCTTTGCCTAATGTAGGCTGCCCAGGGATTAATAACTTAGATAGCCAGTCCAACTCTAAGGAATAGTATGTCATTCTACTTTTCTATCCCCTACAAAACTATTGTCAACTATCTCTCACTGAATGTTATCTGAGACCAATAAATACAAATGTGTCAATAGCTAGCTTGGGGATAAATACAATTTTCTCAGGCAGGATATGTGACCTTTAAACTAAGGATAATACTTAAACTTGAAAGATGATTCTCTATTGAAAATTTGAGCAATATGCCTGGTCTAGTTTGGGAGATACTTCAAGTCATTGTCTTATTACCTTACATTAAGGAAGCACCAGCCAAGAGGGGGGAAAACGTGTTAAAGAGGTTTTACTTTTTAAAACTTTGATGTATACAGAAGATTTGTTTCCTAGGTAAAAGCCATCTTGCCTTATTCACATGAAAAGAAATTTTGAAATTTTAATCAAAATTCCATTTACCCTTTTTGATGTTGCCAACAAACTTATTCAATTCCCCTCAGTTAGGAGAATCACTGCACCTTAGCTTTAACTGACAGAGATCTCTGATTTCCCCCATGCTAATATAAGAATAAATTAGAATCTTATGAAATACATGCATTTTTTAAATGTTTAGAAAAGAAATATGATTGTAAGTGTCAAAACCACAGGAAACTACAGATGAAAATAATGTAATGCACATTTTTTTCAGTAAACCTGCATGGACACACTTGATTTTTTTAAAATAATGTTTGCATTATTAAAGCCAAGTACCTGAGGATCTTCAGGAGTGATGAATAGAAAACAATTGGAATACAATATTACCAGAAGTGTCTAAATTTAAAGAAAATGTTTTCATCAGTATTCATCTTACTATGATCACATAAAACCTGAATAAAAAGGCTAAACACTCTCTTGGTTCTGGAAAGAACCAATTTCACATAAAATAATAAGAAAACTAAATATAGTATTGGTTCTGTAAAGAAATACACTGACTCACTGCACAAGTTCTACATGCAGACTTACTGTACTGGAATGGAGTTCCTGCTACCTTCCTGTTATGAGTTCTTTGCAAGTAAATTCATTCTGTTTTAGTTTTATTATTCATTAAATTAATATAAAATATTACTTATTCAATAAGACTGCTGTGATAATATATGAAGTCATGCATACAATAATATTAGAATAGTGCTATGGAATTTGATTCAAGTTTTTATATAATATTAGGAATAGATGTTAATATCTTTACCCAACAGGCTTCTTACTCAGGGGGATTAACTGGGGTCTATTTTAATAAGTCCAAACTTTATTTCTTCTTAGATTGTCAAAATCATGTCAAATTACTTACAGTATGCTGAATAATGAAGTCACAGGGGTCTCTTTTACCCCTGAGAATTAGATCTAGCCAACGTATTCTCCTGGGTCACCTGATTCAGAATTTTCTTCCTTCAGTTTCATATAGACTTTCAGACTGGCAGAATTTTTTTTCTGATTTAACATCACCAGTTCATGCAAAGCAAGTAAAGAGATTTCTGGAAAAATATCAAAACAGAAACAACCATCTCTATATCTAGCATGATTTCATTGTGGCTTGTATTCCATATGTATCCATGTTAATTTATTTCTCTTCTTTTAAATGTGAGTCAGGTTTTTTCCTCTCTTAAGTCAAGGAATCTTTCTTCAGTCAGCCTAGCACAAGCATCATTTTAAACAATGAAGACATGTTGATGAAAAAGACAAATAGTTGCACTCACACAATACTGGTAAATAAAAAAGAAACTTTTTTTTCAAAAAATAGAAATTTATACAAAAATATCACCAAGTGAATAAATACAAATATGAGAAGTACTGTAAAGAAAAAGAAAATCCTAAAAGAATTAAGGAGTTTAGTAAAGTACATAAAACTGTGCAGGTGAAAAATGGTAGTTTCATAGATTTAAAAAAAATTAAGGTCTTGTTTATTCATTTTTGAAGAACATGTTGAAGGTCTAATGAAAAAGGGCATAACAAACAAAGGCATAGTATATTAAAGTAGTGGAGAAAAACAAAGAGAAAGAAGTAGGACCAGCTTATTTGTGGCCAGAAGAGCTATATTAAACATCTGAAAGTTTTTATGACAGTAATAAAAAAGAATTGAATATTTTTTCTAGAGCAACTAGAAGTTCAGAATTTTTTTTATAGATTAAGCTGGATACTTCCTAGAAATAATACTGGCATGGGGACAAATAGACCCATGTGAGTCTGATTAGGAGGTTACTTAAAAAAAAAATTAAAAATTATTGTGCATCATGCTAAATGACATAATATATAAACAAGATTAACACTTCTAGGAATAGTGATTAAAATGGATGGGATGGATCAAGAAGTTGTAACAGAAAATCGTTATTTAAAATTTTAGTAAAAACTACTTTTTTTCCAAAGCTGTTTAGCACTATTCTAAAATTTTAGTAAAAACTACTTTTTTTCCAAAGCCTGTTCTACAGGCTTGGGACAAACCTTATGCATGAAGAAGTCCAACAAAACCCAGGTAATGCAGAACTTTGTAACCTTGGGCTCTGGGTTCAAACGGGACAGGGAGTGGAGATCTTCTGCCCATTTCCCCCAGTCTCCAGAGACCCAGGGTTCACGCCCAGAAGCCACCACTTGCCGGCACCAGATGATCTTCTCATCGGCCTGCGTCCAGATCACACGGCTTTTTCTTCTGGAAGGAAACGACATGACACCTGCCATAGCTATGCCACCAGAGTCTGCACCAGACTATTTCACTTGGTGCGTCACAGAGGGGCCATTTCAAGGTCGTTCCCCACACACTCATGCCGAGCCTCACCTATGACATATTCACATCATAAGACAGTTTTCCTAACAGACAATACAAAATATATTATTTAGGTTGTGTTTGGGGACAGGGCTTGGGGCTTGGGATGGAAACATCCCAAATTTGGTGGTGGGAAGCGTAATGGTGGTGGGATTAGTGTTTGAATAATAACTGTAATCAATTATTGTGAACCACCTTATAAAATAAAAAAAATTAAAAACCACTTTTTTCTTACAGTAAGAAATACTGAGAGCAGCTCATAGAAATGTGTTGGGTGAAAAAGTCTCAAGGAGATTTAAGTGTTGGGAAGGTGCTTGAATATGTAGATCTGAACTTCAGAACACTGCTCTTATTTCAGGATATAATTTCAAACTTGAGGCCATAAAAAATAGAATTAACTTAGAGTAAAAATATACAACAGAAAAAATCTACAGTTTAGAGCTGAATAACTTCAAAATTTGAGACCTCAGTAGAAAATAAATTCTGTTAGTTGATTTTGATACAAGAGTTAGTAGAAACAAAGAGAATGGGGAAGTGGTGAAATATCTGAGAGGTCAAGAGTGCTGAAAAGTTGTACTCTCCAGTTGTTCAGGCATCTTGTGGCTATTGGTGATTGTGATGCCTTTTTATTGATTCCACTTTCTATAGTTAAGAATATGATAGCAATTTGTTTCATATTTTTCTTTAAAAAATATAAGAAAGTGTGGGAGGTGGAGAGGAAACTGAAATTTCACGATTCTGTGAAGAAGAGGGAGTGATAGGTGGATAGAGAATTGAGGTGAAGGCATGAACGTTTACGATTGAAAGGGTATGACACTATTTAAATGCTGAATTTAATAAGTTTCATATAAATCAAAACAAATTGAAAGATATTAATCTGCATTTCAAAATTCCCCAGAAAGTGAACAACAGAAGTTGTTTTTAAATTTAGAAAAATCATATTTTCAGTTTTTTTTTAGCTTACTGGAAAATAAACTACAAACAATACATAAAAATCTGAGAAATTTCTATGCCATTCCTTCCATATTTCTTATTCTTAGTTTAACTATTGTAACTTGAATAAGTGTGGAAACTGTAACTTGTTCTTTTGCTTCTCTGATCTATAGAACAAAATCATTCATATCTAGAACAAATATAGTGATCACTGAAGAACACCCAGAGATAATTGAGATTGACTTTATTGTTCCTCTTCTCATGTGATTTGAGTATTTCACTTGATAAGGACTTTCATCATAGCTATAATAAAATAACACCTTAACTTTCCTCTATTTTAAAACATTTTTACTGATAATCATCAAAAAAATCAAGATATGCTGGGTTTATGCTATGAAAACCAAACGATTCCCCAGATTTTTTTTGCTTCTGGTACATCTCTATCACAAATCATAGTGGCATCAGTTTTTAAGATTCAGTGATGATCCACTGCCTTGGGGCTATACCATTTAACACAAAAACTTCCTGTTTTATAAAGTAGGGAATGAGAAGCAAAAAAGTCGTGTTTTCTCTTTTGTGTGCTTCATTCCTCTCACAGTTATAGTTGGAAGAAATCACTTGGCCCTGGCTAACTGTCGAAGAGCTGGAGAAAATAAAGAAACACAGAACTTTCTGGATGAGTACCACTGTTCCACTGTTTCCTCCTCAATCTATTCTTTTCTTTGGGGGGCGGGGTCACACCCAGCGTTGCACAGGTATTACTCCTGGCTCTGCACTCAGGAATTACTCCTGCTGGTGCTGGGGGCGCCATATGGGATGCTGGGAATCGATAGAAACCAGGTTGGCCTCATGCAAAGCGTACGTCTTACCTGCTGTGCTGTCACTCCAGCCCCTCCTCAATTTATTCTATGGTCACTATTTTTAATTCTCTTTTGCCAAATTTATAACACACTCTATTCAACATGTAAGCCAAACAACTCAGGCTTATATAATCAGGATATTGAATTCAAAGTCTGAGATCCCAGACTGTATCTTACAGTTTGCTCCCAAAAACCTCCCTCACAGACACCGGTCCCCAAAGAAGACAATGAACCAAAAGGACAAGTTATTTATACCACTATTTTCAAATCAGAATATAAACCAAATAGAAGGTAACTACAGTAATTATTTATAAACAAAAGACAAACATGGTGGGTATGTATAGATTGATAGAAACCTCAATTTTATTTGATGTGTATTATTGAAGACTTCTCAAGTCACAGAATATTTTTGTCTAAATCTGATTTTATTTCCTAGAACTAAGGTGCCTGTTTCTATCCTCTAGAGCAATGTTTCACAATCCATTTCCTACTGTGGCGTCCTTCAGACTTTATTTTCTTTCTCTGACCTCTCTTGTTACTGGTTAGTCCTCTAGACTTGTAAAATGGTCTCAATTTATGAAATGTTTACCTATGTCCCTCTTGGAATATTCTGAGGATGTTGAAAAACACTTACGTACTCTTACTTGTGTTATCCTCTTTATAAACTCTGAAATCATTATTAAGAAATAGCTCTAGCTCCTCAAAAACTACTGAGATCACAAAGAAAATTAAAAATTCTAAAGGTTATTTTGACTTTTAAATTTTATTGTAGAGTTTAAGCTCCCAGTTTCTTAACAATTCATCTCTTTACAAAAATTAACAGTATCTCTTTTGCATTCAGTATTTATTAGTTAAATTTAATGCTTTATATACCTTTTCTGTCATTCACCAGTTCCATTTGATAGAAATATTTTGTGGTGGATTATAGGCTACCTATGTATTTTTATTTTATTTTATTTTATAAAGAGTCTTCTGCCCCCACTTCTGGCTGTCCTCACCGAGGGCTCCTTGAAGAGGGGCGGGCTGAGTTTCCCTCCCCGCCCCGAGCAGAGCCCCTGCAGCCGAAGACCTCTAGAACCAGCCATAGTCATGCTGAGATCACTCTCCACACGTCCGTACAAGTGTCATGCATGAAGGAACCAGCAGAGGAACCCAGGCATGCAGGTCCCAGGGCTGAGATCTCCAAGCCTGCTCGGATTGGGACTGGGCCTTCTCTACCCAGATCCCCCATCTTCCAGTAGGTAGACATTACACGCAGCAGTTGCCTCTGGCGCCAGGTGGTCCCATCAACGGCCAAGACCCAGAGACTATAAAACCCAGCTCCCGGAAGCATGTGGCCTCATTCGCGACTGCACAACATCTTTTTATCTTGTTTTTACTTTGGAGAACCCAGCAGGCTACCGAAAGTATCCTGCCCGCATGGCAGAGTCTGGCAAACTTGCTGTGTCGTACTCAACATGCCAAATACCAGTAACAATGATAGGTCTCATTCTCCAGCCCTGAAAGAGCATTGAATATGACTCTTTTAAAATCTCAGGGCTAGGAAGAAGGAGACATTACTGGTGCCTGCTCGAGGTAATCGACGAACAAAAGGATGATCGTGATCATGATTTTATTAAGTAATTTATGATATTTGATTGCGTTTAATATTCAAACACCAATCCCACCACCATTACACCCTCTCACCACCATATTTCAGATGTTTCCATCCTGAACCCCAATCCCTGCTCCAAAGCAGAACCAAAATAATATATTTTGTATTGTTTGTTATTAAAAATTGCCGAATGTGAAGATTGTTGTATTTCACCAGGGGCCATAAGGTCTTTTATAAGAGATTACTAACATGTTGTTAAAGTTGGACCCTCTTGTGCTTTTATAGATACATATATCTATAAAAAAAATTACCTCTAAGATTGATTGCCTCCTACTTTGAACCCCATCAAATATGGTGTGGTACTCTTAGAGTGTGTGGTGTGAAATGTCATTTGAAGCCTCATGACCCAGGAATAGGACCACTTGTGGGTGAGGCTCAGTGGAGCGTGAGGAGAGCAGCTGTGGCATGATGGCACTTGAGTTCTGGAGGTTTTCGACTGACTGGGCTGGGTCTCTTGGGACTGGAAGGGATCTCACCTGGCCCCCACCCCCCGGAGTGCCCAAAGTGAAACAGCCTGGTGCGGGGTCTGGCATGATGCTCATCATAATTATGCTGCCAGATCTCATGCCAGGCTGTTTGACTCAGGGCTATCTATGTATTTAAGGGAGGGATGGAGCCACTCTTGACTGTGCTTTGGGCTTACTCCTGGCTCTCTGCTCAAGGATTACTCCTAGTTGTGCCCAGGTAAACATATGCAGTGCCAGTTACTGAACGGTAATCCAGCACAAGCAAGGCAAGAATCTTAACCTCTGCCTCCTGAAACTATATTTTCATAAATTTAGTTTGTCGGTTAAGTGAATGGAATATATTGCTATCTACCAGTATAAACATATCTGACCTATAAATAATTACTTGAAAAGTTTTATTTTTTTGAGCATAAAATAATGTTATCTAAATATGCATGTTAGAATTAATAACAAGTCTTTAATATATATGCTATACACTGTACCTATAAATGTTACATTACATGAAATAAAAGGCTTTAATAATTACACTATGGATGTTATATTATGCTGAATTATGTGAGTCCTACATGTAAGCATATATTTCTTTTATAAAAAAAAAGAATATACTTGAACAGTTTTAGAAACACAAAGTATTTGTCCTACCTCTACAGTATTTGTCAAGAAGTTGACTTTGCAATAGTCTCATAATTCAAAGATTCTTAATCATTTTCTGGTCTTTAGGGTCTCTATCATATCTGCTATTCAAATCAAATTAAGTCTACAATATTTGAATCATTCTGTTCTCCTTATTTCCTTCTCCACACCTGACATATTAATTTCTGAACTTATTGTTTTTCTTGTTATGCCTTTGTAACCACACTCTAATTCTTATCCGAAAAAATCATTAGTTCATATGTTGATTAAATATATTAAAAATATCCTCAAAGTTTTTCCCAACAACTCTTTCTTATGGTAATGAAACTTTGGTTTTCTATAACACTAAGGTCAAAAAAACATAGATTTAATTTATTTATTTTAAGTATCGATGTAACTTAATGTAATCAGCTCCTGGGAGAGAACAAGACAGAGTCTCCTACCCTATGCCTGACTGTCTCCACCAGGGCCCAACAGCTGAAGACCACCGAGGCCCAGCCAAGGCCATGCTGGGAGCACTCTCCACACACTTGGATGAGCCTCACGCATAAAAGAACTGACAGAGGAACCCAGGTGTGTGGGACCCGGGGCTGAGATCTCCAAGCCTGCACAGTTTGGGACTGGACCTGCCAGTAACTAGACAGTTACACCCACCAACTGCCGTGTAACTCCAACAACGGCCAGGATCCAGAGATCATCACACTCAGCTCCTGGGAGAGAACAAGACAGAGTCTCCTACCCTATGCCTGACTGTCTCCACCAGGGCCCAACAGCTGAAGACCACCGAGGCCTAGCCAAGGCCATGCTGAGAGCACTCTCCACACACTTGGATGAGCCTCACGCATAAAAGAACTGACAGAGGAACCCAGGTGTGTGGGACCCGGGGCTGAGATCTCCAAGCCTGCACAGTTTGGGACTGGACCTGCCAGTAACTAGACAGTTACACCCACCAACTGCCGTATAACTCCAACAACGGCCAGGATCCAGAGATCATCACACTCAGCTCCTGGGAGAGAACAAGACAGAGTCTCCTACCCTATGCCTGACTGTCTCCACCAGGGCATTCGCGGCCGCGCGACATCTTATCATCTCATTCCTAATTTGGTCAAACTGGCAGGCTACCAAATGTAACATGCCCACACGGCAGAGTCTGGCAAACTCCCCATGGTATACCCAATATGCCAAATACCAGTAACAATGATGGGTCTCATTCTCCTAACCCTGAAAAAGCCTTGAATATGGCACTTTAAAAAAAAAAATCTCAGGGCTAGGACGAAGAAGACATTACTGGCACCTGCTCGAGGCAATCGACGAACAACAGGGTGGTCGTGATCGTGATCGTGATCGATGTAACAAAAAGAGCATTTATAATTTAAACGTTTGTTCTGTTATGCACATGATTTCATCTGTTATTTCATGTAATCCTTGCTGTTATGTAGTACATAATCATCCATTTAAATAATCAGTATTTGAGACATATGGAAATTAAGCAACTTTTCCAAAATTAAATAGTATTAACTTGAAGATTATGCTTTTGAATATGGATTGCTTCTTACCCAGCCAACACATCTCATGCTTTCCCATTCCTACACATGAAGGAGTTAAAATATCGATGCAATCTGTAAATTGTAAGCAATTAAACAGCTTGAGACATGTGAATGGCTCAAAGATTACACATTGCAGATAAGGTTTGACTAATATTAAAAGCCTGAGTCCCAGAATCCCTGATGTCCTAGAGAAGTCATTACAAATTAGTACATATTCTAGATATATTTAGAATGTCAAATTGAAGGATGTTTTTCTGGTTAGCTTTTTTCATTTTCTTCCTAATAGAAATCTGGCTAAAATAAATGTGGGTGAAATGAGGGAAACCTTCTTCAAGTGCAAAAATACAAGGACGCCACACCTCAAACTACAAATTGCTCACTACATTATCAAAAGACTTAATTTGGGTAACTGTAGAAATAGCACTTGGTTCTTCTTCTTTTTTTTTTTTAAGTAACGACTTTGTCTCACTCCTTTTCTCATTTCTTAATTCATTCTGTAAAGAATTTAGATTTTTTTTACAGGCAATGCTGTTGTTTGGAACACTTAATTCACACTCTCTCTTTTTTCAGTTCTTTCACACTTTAAGAAAAACATTGCTTAAAAACTAGCATTAAATGCCTTAGAGCATAATATATGCCATCTTGTTTTAAGAATTTTAATCTCCCACTGACTGTCTTAAAAGTAAGTATCTAGAGGCTTTGATGGTAATTTAGGAACAAGGAGCTCATGCCTTGTAAACTCGAGGACCTGAGTTTTATCCCCAGTTTCCCCTCCCCTCATGGCCCCATCACACACACACTGCCAGATGAAGCTCAGGAGGACCCCATCACCACCAAGGTAACTCTGATAGCTCCATAGCACTGCCACCACCAGTGATTCCCAAACTGCTGGGCTTGACCAGTGCCATATAACCAGTTTCCAGCAGTGACTCCCTGGCCACATTTCATGGCATGGACAGTGGTCCCAGGGTTCTCCGAAAACTGCTGGGGAGGACCATTGCTGGAAAAGAAATATTCCCCCAAATTAAATAACAAACCAGTTTACAGTATCTCAAATATTGTTGTCATATGCAATGTATATAAACAGAGCAAATGAAATAATATGAGCTATGTTCACACCATTGAGTCTATTAAATTTTTTAGCAACTAGTGACGATCATTTCAGATTTCTTTTAAAAATATTTTCTTGCTATAAAATAATTTATAATTATAGATCATTTAGAGAAATCAATAGGTTAGAAAAATCCCATCACCAAAAGACAATTACACAATTGCATAAACATTTTAGAGCTGCCAGCAGATACTTTGCATATTAGACACCTTAATTTTCTTCTTTCCTACATAAAAAGCATTTCCAATATTTAATACCATTGTTAGTGACTATCATATTTTTATGGGCTGGAGCGATAGCACAGCAGGTAGGGTGTTCCCCTTACAAGCAGCCAACATAGCCGACCCGAGTTCGATTCCTCTGCCCCTCTTGGAGAGCCCGGCAAGCTACCGAGAGTATTCGATATGCCAAACACAGTAACAACAAAGTCTCCAATGGAGACGTTACTGGGCCCGCTCAAGCAAATCGACTATCAACGGGAGGGCCTTTACCTTTACCTTTTTTATTTTTCTTTTTTTCCTCTTTAAATTTTGGTCCACATTCACGGTGCTCAGGCTCTGCCGAACTTACTCCTGACTTTGCCATCAAGAACACTCCTGGTAGGCCTCAGGGAAGCATATGGAGTGTCAGAAATCAAACCCAGGTCTTCCAAGTACAAGAAAAATGTCTTACCTACTGTACTATGTCTCTGGCCCCAGTGACGATCATATTTGAATCTATCATATTTTAATTTAATCAATCTGCAATGGTTAAGAATTTCTCTTACTTTTCTATCCCTTTGGAGTAAATACAACTATATTGTAGCTATCTTGCAAGTGTTAGTCTCTCCTTAGAATTTAACCCTTAATTAGGATTATTGGGCTGAAGTTCAGTGACGTTTTCAAGCACACAAACACGTGTTGTGATATATTTTCAAAATTATTATACAGTTTTATGAATCAATAGTGAATGTGTGCTTATTTTCTCTCAAACACATGCTTGATTAAGAGAGAAAAAATGATAATTTCTAATTTGTTTTTAGTACCTGTTGTGTATTTATTATTTCATCAGCTGCTGCAGTTTTTAAAAGTTCCTAAAGATAGAATATTTTATTCAGCAAGTATTGATGAGAAGGTAGAAAAGCTATTATTAGATATTTTTCAGATTGACCATTTGTTGCTAATCACTGCCAAAAATGTTGCATAAAGCACTTAAATGAAGGATTCAATATCATAGCTATGACCTACGACCCTCAAGCTTGACCTTTACCATAAGTCCCATCTGACTTTCACTTAATGGTCAGCCTCTCTGTGTTCCATCAGACAGGTCTATGGTTACCTATAGGACAAGGACAGATTCATGCCCTCAATTTAGCAATCATTATTTTTCATGTCCAAACCATCTACTGTTATAGTTCCCCGCAAGTTTTTAATAACATATTTAGGGTCACTGTTAATGCTAAGAACTATATTATGTCTTCAATCCTTTATGGCCAATGGATTATGGCCAATCCTTCCATCTAAGATGAGTACCTTAGATATATCCATTGTGATATATATCCATATATCCATTGGGCCTATTGTTCATGACAATTATTTACACTTAAATTCTTTACATATTTTATATAAAGTGAGCCCTTACCCGTCATTCACTTTGGGTGAGAATTTTATTTGGTTCAGCCTCAAAGGAAAACTTTATGGAGATTTTGAAGAAAGCAAAAAAAAATCTATATATAAATCAGCAATTCTACATTTTAGCATCCACCTCAAGTGAACATAAACAATCTTTTGAAAATATGTTTGCACACCTATGTTATTACTGTACTTTTCACAATAGACAAGGCCTGGAAAGAAAACTAAAGTTCTCAAAAGCAGATAAAAGGATAATAATTTGTTACATATACACACACACACACACGCGCGCACGCACGCACACGCACGCACAACACACACTCACACGTGCAATTAATTACTATTTGGCTTAAATGGAATGCTGCAATGGACTGTTAAACAAAGGGAATTAGAGGATATCATGCTGAGTTAGTGAGGGGGGGAGGGAAAAATACAGACTGATCTCTCTCATATGTGGAATATAAAGAAATATAAGGACATTAAAATGGCCTATGATGGGGCCAGTGAGATAGTACAGCAAGTAGAGCAGTTTCCTTGCTCATGGCTGACTTAAATTAGACCCCTGGAAGCCCATATGGCCGACTGAGCCCACCAGAGGTGATCCTGAGTGTAGAGATAAGAGTAGGCCTTTTGTTTTGCCTTACATGCGGTCGACCCGGGTTCAATCTTGGAAATCCCATATGGTCCTGTGACCACCGCCAGGAGTCATTTCTGAGTTACAGAGCCAGAATAACCCTTGAACATTGCTGGGATTGATTCAAAAAGAAAGAAAAAAGAGAGGAATCTCTAAGCACTGCTAGGTGTGGCCCCCAAACAAAAATACATACTAAATTAAATTAAAATGGCCAATTGTGCTAGCTTCTGAGAGTTGACTTATAGAACTGAATTTACCAAGGGGATTGGGTGGGGAGAATGGGAACTGGGGACATTGATTGAGGCAGGCTGGCACTTTAGTGGTGAGTGTAATGTTGAACATTATATGCCTGAACCAATATTAACAACAAATCATGTCATTATTTGTAAATAAAATTTTAAAGAAGAACAAAATAAATAAATAAATAAATAAAGTGCTTAATTCAATTCAAAATTGTTTAATTTATAATACCTAAAAATGCAATCTTATAGTAAGTTTTCTTTCTTTTTCTTTTCTTTTATTTGTGTGTATATATATATATATATATATGTATATTTTTTTTTTTTGCTTTTTGGGTTACACCCGGGGAAGCACAGGGGTTACTTCAGGCTCTGCACTCAGGAATTACCCATGGTTGTGCTCAGGGGACCATATGGGATGCTGGGAATCAAACCCAGGTAGGCCGCGTGCAAGGCAAACGCCCTACCCGCTGTGCTATTGCTCCAGCCCCTTCTTTTCTATATTTGAATTTGAAATTAGCACTTTCTTCAATACTTTACCTGCACTTTAATATCTTTTTCCTGACTAACCCTATATATAAATTACATTGACACATTCACTTCATGTTTTTTTTTTTACTTTATTATTGTAGATTATATAAAAACAATTTTTTTTTTAGTTTCTGGAATGGTTCTAACTTGTCTCAGGGCATTACACACTGAATCACAACTCTATTTTTTTTTTTTGCTTTTGTCTTCCTACAGAATTATCTTCTTTGCTTCTATAAAAGATTAACTTATTTATCGTTGTGGATAGCATCAACAATAAAACTTTACCTGAACTCTAGGCAGGCAGAGTTCATTTCCTTCTACACTCACACACTAAATGCAATCATCATTTATTACATACAATTATTTTGTTGTATAATATACTTCCTTAAGTGAGAATATCTTGGTGATAGAGAATCTGTCTAATTCACTGTCACTATCCTCCCGTTTTTCATCGATTTGCTTGAGTGGGCCCAGTAACATCTCCATTGGGAGACTTGTTACTGTGTTTGGCATATTGAATACGTCATGGGTAGCTTGCCAGGCTTTGCTGCGCAGGCGAGATACTCTCGGTAGCTTGCCAGGCTCTCCGAGAAGGGCGGAGGAATTGAACCCGGCTTGGACGGGCCAGCTGGGTTCAAGGCAAATGCCCTACTCGCTATCACTTCAAATGCTATCACTTCAGCCCTGTCTAAGTCATTGTAAGTAATTATACAATGCAGCTAACATTAAGGCTGGCACCTGAGACTGGAGTGATAGCACAGTGGGTAGGGCATTTGCCTTGCATGTGGCTGACCTGGGTTCGATTTCCAGAATCCCATATGGTCCCCTGAGCACCACCAGGAGTAATTCCTGAGTGCAGAGCCAAGAGTAACCCCTGAGCATTGCTGGGTGTGACCCAAAAAAGAAAAAAAAATGCTGGCACGTGGTGGTTATCCAAAATGTTTGTTAGATGTACAAACTTCAAATTGGTTGTCTCCTCCTATTCAGACCAGGCCCTACCAGAAACAGTTTAGAATACATTAGCAAAAGGTTTGGGATTTTACTCAGTAGTAAATAATTGCCTTTCATGTCTGCATTCCTGGTTTCCATTTCACCATCAGAGAAACAGAACTCTATCAGCAATAGTGTGAGTCCTCAGGGATTTGAGATTACATTTTTTGTTGACTTTTATTGTTGGTACCTGTTTTGTTTTGTTTCAAGGCCATATTCAGCAGTGCTCAGAGATTACTTCCAGCTCTATTCTCAGAGATCATTCCTGGAGGTGCTTGGGTGACCGTATGTGGTGGAGAAAAGATGCCATGTGTTAAATATCACTGCATGCCACGATTTCATGTTTTGATAATATGGTCAAATAATATACCTTCTTAAATCACTAAAAATAGGAAAAGTGTGGTCTTTTATTAACTAAAGCAATGTTACCAAAATAACATTTATCATTATAACACATTATTAAGTGATGTTATCATCTTTTTTATTTTCCCATATCATTTCATCTGGACCTGATTTATTTTGTTTAATAGTAGAACAATTGTCATAAATGGAGTTATGCAAATGGTTCAGGTATAGTGAAGCTGAAATAATTAAAACTTTCCATATGATAAGTTTGGTCAAGATTAAAATGGATACATACATTATGCTTACACATTCTCTTCCCAAAATCTAATTAAATTCTGTCCAATCCTATAAATCAAAATTACACACTAATAATTTGTAGAACCATGTTGAATATAATTCTTGTTTTTATACAATATAAAATCACAATAAAGGTATAAATACTATAAAAATAGATGTTTGTATTGAAACCCATTAATCATATTTTCTGAACAATAAACAAAATGAACATTTCATTTTATATAAAATTCCAGAAAGAAATATTAACAAGGACATTTCTAAGAAACTAACTGAAGATTTTCTCCTCTGTAATGCTATGAACCAATCCACCATGGCATTATAAAGGTGGGATGACTCTTTTATAAAATAGGGAATAATATCAAATAATTAAAGAGATTATGCATCAGGAAGTAGGGTAAAGCAAATTCTAAGCAATGAAATTACCTTGAAAAAGATTTTCATAAACTTAGCATGAACATTTTGAATTTCAACAAATACAAATTTGATATTCTCCAACTTCTGATTATGTTGAGAAAAGCTGACTGAGCTTCAGCCTTTTATTTTACTTTAAGGTTCACTTTAAATAAATTGATTTCCATCTATTTTTTCCATGTAATAAATTTTAGACAGGAATCTATTAAAATCTTTCCTTTTAACTCTATTGAAAATAAAATCTATTTGAGAATAAGATATCAGCACTGAGATTCTAAATTCTGCTATCAACTTTTCAAAAACAAGTCATTATCTACCTGAACAAATTTCAAGTGAAAAGCCAAATGTAGAAAATTTAAATTAACCAAACTCCTCTGTCCCCAAAATTGTATGATTACCTTTGATAAAGAAAAAAACTAAAATCAAGCTATATTTATAAGCTATACAAACCAATAAATGGTCTCAGTCAAGACTTATTGAAGTTAGATCATCATGTTAAGTGACAAGTCACAAAAATATTTACTAATTAATGAGCACTTTATGCTCTAATTACTGTATTTTCTTTATCATAACTCTGATTTTCATAATCTTGAAATTGGTGTCATTTCACTTTACAGATTTAAAAAAGTTACAAAATTTGCCTGTTTGTTGTATACCTAAAATAAAACAAAAATTTAACATCTACTTAGTGCTATGAGTAACAAATATCAAACTCAATAGTTGTTATTTTTTTGAGCAAGGTGTTAGTCACCTAAAATTAAAACAAGTTGAATGAAAGAGCAACACATTATCTCATTGTGACTGCTAATTAATCTATGAAAAAGTATCTGCCTGATATTTGAAAACAAAGAATTTTAAAACACAAAAACCAAGAGTCACTCCTCTTTCCAAATAAGTAATCTCTGTACAATTTTACCTCCTCCTCAATGAATATCAAACCTTCTAATGGTTTTGTATAGTCTGACTCTCAGCGAACATAGCTTTCCATTTGAAGTTCACTTACTATTCTGATAAATTTCTTTTTACCATTCTGCTTCCTTCACTCAGGTTGCTTTCTTTTTACTATTTATTTATGAAATATAGCTACAATAGTGTTAAAGCTCATTATGTCGTTATGCAATGTTACTGCACAACTATATCTATCTCTAAATCACAGAATCACATCAATTTGTAAAGATGTGTGCACATATATTTTTATTATGCCCTAGATAGAAAAACAACCTAAATGTGAACCACATATGGATAATCAAAGAAATCTTGGTGTATATACCCAACACAAAGCTCTCCAGCTCTAAGAACAGATGAAATTAAATAATGCAGTTTGCTGCAATGTGAACAGAACTGGAAGCTGTCTGTTAATCAGAATAAATCAGTGTAAATCATCTTACTCATCTTGGATTAAAGAAAGACATAATAAAACATATATTTATGAACAACAACATAAACAAACATGGTCCTTTGATTACAATAATTATTAACTCATAGAGCAATATTGCAGAGTTAAAGACTCTTAGTTGTTTAATCCCTGGCACTGTATGTGGTAGCCTGAGTACTGCCAGAAATAATCTATGAGCACAGAACCAGGAGTAAACCTTGAGTACCACCAGGGAGAAGGAGGACAATGAAAATAAAACCAAAGTTGTTAGCCAGGTTTCTTAAGCAAATAGTGTCCTCCCACATCTCTCAAGTAAACTTTACCTGGAAACCTTTGCTGGCATCAAGAGTGGTTAAGTCTGCTTTTGGTTGTGAATTCCCAACACCTTGGAGTTGCTAACTCACACTTGTAAAATCAATTGTAATTAATTTTTATACAGGGACAAAACATTAAATAATGAGTCTTCATATGTTTTCACTGCTAATAGCCTTCTCTGCTTGACCACTTTCTTTTCTAATGCAGATCAAAGAATTGCATGAGTGCTAGAGAAATTTTGGTTTGTAAAGACTCTGATATAAAAAAAAAGAAGAGTGAGGGGAGAGAGACAGAATTGATTTATTAAGCAATTAGCAGAAAATATTTTTTAATATCTGCATACATATTGTGAGCCTCCTCCACCCAGATCCCCCATTTTCTAGCAGTTTGGCAGTTATACCCACAAACTGCACCCGGCGCCATGAAATCCCATCAACAGCCAAGATCCAGAGACTATAAAATAAAGCACGCAGCCGCATATGCAGCCGTGAAACATCTTATAGTCTAGTTCTCCTTCTCGGAGAACCTGGCAAGCTACCGAGAGTGTCCTGCCTGCACAGCAGAGCCTGGCAAGCTCCCATGGCGTAGTTGATATGCCAAAAACAGTAACAATGATGGGTCTCATTCCCCTGACCCTGAAAGAGCCTCCAGTGCAGCATTGGAAGCTTGGAAGGATGAGTAAGGAGAGGCTGCTAAAATCTCAGGCCTAGGACGAATGCAAATGTTACTGGTGTGCTCGAGCAAATCAATAAATAACTGGATGACAGTGATACAGTGATCTGCATACATATGGTCATGGATGCTTTGGTGGCAAGCAAGAGTGAACAATAACTTTGTACAACAATATTAAAACTCTATTATAATTATGTTATTTAGACTATGTAGATTAATGAAAAAATTGAATCCACTCTTGAAATATATTGGATCTGGAGCGATAGCACAGAGGGTAGGGTGTTTGCCTTGCACTCAGCCGATCCAGGTTCAATTCCCAGTATTCCACATGGTTCCCCTAGTACTGCCAGGAGTGATTCCTGAGTGCAGAGTCAAGATTAACCCCTGTGCATTGCTGGGTGTGACCCAAAAAGCAGAAAAAAGAGAAATATATAAAACTGCAGAGCAAGTATTGAATATCTACTACAAATCTCTAGTTAGATATTGGAAAATTTATGAGGATCCCAAGTAGAGAACTTGCATGTGAATTAATCAAGACACATTTCACTTTAGTGGAGTCACATAATTCATACATATCAGAGCACTAATACCCTATTTTAACCAATTTGTATTGAATACTAAAGTTGTCTCCACATATCATTTTAACTTTTAAAATAGCTTAATTTATTCCAAATCAAAATGCATATTTACCATCTAGCATGATTCCTGCTATATGAGAACATATTTGTCTTTACATCTATGCCATCATCTCCTTGGAACCACATACTATTCCCAAATAGCATAGTATGTTTGGTGCCTCAGAGAAGCCTAGCATAGAGAAGGTACTTAGAAAACAGTGACTAAAGTGAGGTATAAGAAATTGGAATTTTTAAGGAATAGAAATGTCTATCCCATTTATAATATATCTATCACCATGAAAATACATTACTAGAATTTGTACACCAAGTATTGAAATACACCAATATAACATTGAAATATATTGTGACACATTTTTAAATTAAAATAATTATATGAATTGAATTGTACTTAAATGTTGGCTTATAAACTTTATTACTCTTGGTCTTGAATGATATGTTATTATTATTAATAATTGTTATTTGATTAAAAAGGGCTTGGAATAGGGAGGTGTGATGAATGGGAATTAAGTGTTAAATTTTGGCTTTTGTTATTATTGCTGTTGTTTGAGTGCTTAGGATCAAATCCAGGATCAATGCATGCAAGGGATATTTTCTATGCTCAAATTAATATCCTCAACCCCTTGAATGATTTGTTAATAGATGCGACTCAGAGTTACAAAGAATTTTTTTTAAGTTACTGATTTAATTTATGTTTTCTAGCCTTCTCTTTTATCCTCTCTACTTTCCTCCAAATAAGCCATAAATCAACAACCTACAGTCTCCCACATTACTGCTTCAAATAGGTTTCATTGTTTTTCTTCCCCCTTTCCTACACATCCCCTGCTGTCCCTAGACTAACACTCATTCCACCTTACTAAGAATGTCAATAAAAAGGAAATCACAGGTGTTTTTCATTATGCTTACTATGTTGATTTAATTCAAAAGGGATAAAAGTACATAAATGTCAAGGATTAGATTACATAATTAAATAATACTTTGAAATTAGCTCTTTCTCCTTCCAAACAATTTATTTTCTAAAAATAAATACAACTTTATAGGTTAGTTTTAAATGTAGAAGCATTTCATAGTAGTGATTATCACATATCTCATATTCTTATTTTGATGTCGGCCTAACTTGATGTGTGCTGCTGAAACAGAACAGATTCTTGCTCTTTTTCATTTTTATTTCACAACTTGGTAATTAATAGTAGATTAAGTTTTGATATAACAATTCCTTGCGAGACACAAAGAAGTCCTAAATGAACTTAAAATGATTTTTTTGACAGATAAATCAAATAGTTGTCACTCACACTGGAACTTAAATGAGCAGATTAAACACACACACACACACACTAGTAACTTTATTTTCTTTGTAACATTTGTGAGGCTGTGAAGACGGCAAGACTCTGAAAAGATTCTGGAATCAAAATCCCTCTACTCCTACTTAATGGTTTTGTGTGTTGGGCAATGATATTTAAATATCACAAGTCTCAGTGTTCTTATCTGCCAAATGTAGCTAATGATACTTGCCAAGTATTATGCCATATATTGTAAAAAAGAATACAAAGTGAAAATGCCTTGTGTAGCTTGATATTTAATAAACATTGTTTCTTTTTCCTCTAGAGGACATAGATTGCAGAGGCTTAAACAATATAGACATTGTTCCTGGGTAGTAGAAGTTATAATGTTATAAATAAGACCCCAAAAACATTTCTTTGATTTTTTCCCCCCTTCGTTATCATTTCTGTTGGCCATCAACTCAGGTTTCTAAGTTTACTACTGCAGTTTCAAAACTGGCCTGGTGAGACATTGTCCATAGTATGGGGAAAATATGATATATAGGAAAACATGATATTCGCTCATATCCTACTCCCTTTTCCCAGACCTGGGTCATATAGCAAGTAGCAGATAATCTCCCTCAAGGAAAATATCATTCCTTTGTGTTTCCCTTCTTAAATATATAACTTACAGCAGTGTTAACGTTGTCCAGATAATGTGATTTCTGAGGTAGACTTAGTAAGACCATGATACCTTAGTAAAACTAAGCAGTATGTTTGGCAACCAACAAAGAAGTTGAAAATGGCTGTTGATCAGGACACTCATAAAGTTTGCTGTTATGATGGTTTAAAAAGAATAACATTTAAAATTCTTAACCAGAGTTTTGCTCTCAGCTGTCTCAGCTAATTATAGGCCTTTTTAATAAAAATAATTGTGCATAATATTTTTGAGAGACCATATTGATATATTTATTATATACTTTCTCTATTTGATCATTATTTTTAATCTCTTACTGTGCATTATTTATAAATTAAACTTCATCACAGATACTCAACTCTCAAAAATTATAATACTTAGATGGCTCAATATTATTTAGCGTTTCAAGCATCCATAGGTGACTTGAAATATATTTCCCCCAAAGAGGAAATATTTCTGTAGTTGTTTGTCTCCTATGAAGACTCCTAATTTTTCTATTTATTTCTCATTACCTAGCAACTGAAAAATAAGAAACTTGAAAACAAGATAAAGCCACCTGTTCTACATTGCTTACTCAACCTAAAGCACTGTAGCACTGTCCGTCTGGTGTCATCTATTAACTCCAGCAGGCACCAGTAATGTCTTGCAACAAACTGTGGACTTGTTACTGTTTTTGGCATGCTGAATACATCCTGGGTAGCTTGCCAGGCTTTGCTGTGCTTGCAAGATACTCTGTAGCTTGCCGGGCTCTCTGAGAGGGGAGGAGGAATCGAACCCAAGTCAGCCATGTCGGCCATGTGCAAGGGAAACACCTGACCTGCTGTGTTATCGCTCCAGCTCTAAAACAAATTATGTAATATAGGTATATAATATACAATACATAAATTAATGTTAGTTACTTAATTTACTGTAATATCATTAAGTAATGTGTTATGCATATTTGCCATTACATAAGTGGTCATTTTGGGTTCTGTGCATGCATTTTTACTTCAGGATGAACTAATAAATGAAATGTGTGTGATCAAGTGGTTAGGTCTCTTTTGGGGTTATGATATTTATAACTTGTGTCTATGCAACAAAAGTTTTTATATGTATGGTTTAATTTACTATGTGAAAATAACTCTGCCATTATTTATCAAAATTCATAATTTGAAGTTGTGAAAAGTGACTCTCAAAGCAACCAAACCAATCTATACACTAAGTGTCTTACATCTAAGCAAACTTCAAAACCTTGGAAATTACACATAATTTCTGATTGCAATCTCAACACAATTATCATTAAAGTACCCCAAAAACATTCTCCTAAAGTAAAATTTACATCATAAATTAATTCTAGTGATTATAGACAGAAGTTTGTCCAGATTAAGCCAGAATCAAGTAAAAAAGAAAGTTTAATTTTCTGCTATGTCTTTAAATGTGACATGACACAGTACGTGCAAATATAATTATATTGATACTTTCAAGTAGGGTTTTTCTACAATTTCTCTCGTTTTTTAACTTCTAGGCTACAGTCAGCAGTGCTCTTTTCTTACTCCTGGCTCCATGCTAAGGAATCACTCTCAAACAGTTACTTGGGGAACCATAAGCGATGCCAGGGTTCAAACTGGGGTTAAGCATGTGCAAGTCAAATACCCAACATACTGCATTATCTCTCAGGCTACAAGAGCAGCATTTTTCACCTGGTGCTATACATTCCCCTGTGGAGCACCAGAATATTTTAAGGGATTATTGGTGGAAACTCAGTTTTTGTCAACCTTTTCCCAACTCTGGTGCCCTTCTTGCTTTGTTTCCATCCTTTGCTCTACCATACTACTATTTGGCCCCTAGTTTTATGACATGCCCCACACTTTATATGACTTTTTATCTTCAGTTCCCTCAGAATATTATGGGATCCCACAAGGGCCATGCGGCCCCCAATTGAGGAACATTTTGAGGTCAACAACTCAAAAATAAATACAAATATTTGACAAATATATCAAAATTATCCTAAAATTAATTCTTATTTATTTCACATATAGTCAGCAATTTGATTCCTACAGTTATATAAGGATCAGTGGCCTAAAGATGTCTCTGAATAGTGATGTAATTGGTGAAGGTGGGTGAGGAAGTGACATCGGGTAATGACCTTTAAATTTCTGACAAGGAAAAACGTGGATAGCACAAGTGAGAGAGGCTGTGGGTTATATTTCTGGCACTTAAAGCTTCTGTGTATAGTCCTGGTGGCCTTCCCAATCACGCTGGGTGGCCTTTGTCCTTCCAAGCATGGAACTGCTGTGCCAAACATTGAACCACTGGGAGTGGACTCATCTTCCAAGTGCCGTACAGGGGCCCCTATACAATAATAAAAGAACAAAATTGATAGTGTCTGTTCATTTCTATCATTATTTATTTACAACAATTTCTTGAATACTTGCTATGTTTGTTAAAGAATCAAAACTGAACTATTAAGGAACTGTTCAGGAAACCATGCAACTAGAAACATTATGTAATAGAGACCTCAAGAGACTAATGTTAGCTGAATTTGGACTTGCATGGCTTATAAACTAGCCAACTGAGAAAAGTAATGTGGATAAATAGTGTGGAATATTTTCACCTAACAAACATGCATTGTAGGTAAAGATAGTTAAAGGGCTGTATTTGTATCATAGAAATAGTACGGCAATCAAGGTATTTGTCTTGCACACAACCAACCAGTTCAATCCCTAGCACCCCATAAGGTCCCCCAGCATCTTTAGGAGTTATCACTGAATGCAAAGGCAGGGATAAGCCCAGAGTATCATTGAGTGTGCCCTCTCCTCCCAAATATAAGTAAAAGGTTGTAGTTGATGGAAATCAACCTTAAAAGATGACAAATTATGGTGTCAAGAATGACTGTACTGTATTAAGAAAGATTTTGAAGGGGTTATACACAGAAAGCTTGTCTTTCATGTGGCCAACCCAGCTTGGAATTGTACCACCTCAGAGGTCCTCTGAACACCATCAAGAGAACACTCCTGAGCATCATCATGTATAACTCCTGAATACAAAGCTGAAATAGCCTGAAATACCACAGACTATGGAACAGTCTCCTTCTACACCCTCAAATAAAAGTAAGTTTGAGTTAGGAGTAGTACTGATTGGCTGCAAAGAAATGTCCAAGTGCTTTATTTTTTAGCGCTTAATTTATGTAAATTTGCTTTAATAGAAAATTCATTTCTCTTCAAAAGTTTAATTCCTCCTTCTTTATCCTAAGTTTTGACTTTTCATTTTAGGCAAATATATCTATCTTAACCTAACCTTATTTGAACAACAAGTTTCATAGCCCAGGATGACTCAAATCCCTTTACACCCAAAGAAACAAAAAGAAACACTTCATTATACCAAGTGCAAGTTTTTCTTCCCAGAGGAAGCAATCTTTGTCAATTTAAAAACTCCTATAGCACTTATTATCTGAGCTATTTGGCACTTAATAATAAACTGACTTGTATTATTATCTCAACTTTTTAATGTGTTTACGTCATATTTTTCCATGTAATCTTGATTTCCATAAGAACCAATTTTTTAAATTCCATTTTATATTACCTTTAGTTGCGGCATGCTCTCTGTCACTGACTATAAAACCAGAAGTAAAACTAAAGTATTAAAAATTAGGAAAAGATAAAAGTAAAATCATACTAATTTAATGACACACCAATATTTTGAATACTTTTTGGAAGACATGACTGTCAGTAGAAGTAATACTTATGTTTTATAGCCAATCATAATGTATGAAATTAATAATCTAATAATCTAAAAGTGCCAGCACTAAAACAAATTAGCTTTGTTACCAGTGTGAATTCTACCCCTTCTAATCATGTTTTTAGCTATAAGCTTTGTTGTAACAACAGGATTTCTAAAGGAAAAATGGTGTGAGTTTTGCATTTTAAAGTGCCATGTGGGTTCGAGTCATTAATTCTATATGATATTCAACATGTCAGTATGTATATTCTCTTAGGATCTTATCTATAAGATGCAGATGCCTAAGTATGCTTTCTATGTGCCTCACAGGAAGATTATAAAATCAGTGAAACAAAACACTTGTTGAATATTCGAAGGCTATGATTCAGGTTGATGAATGCTTTTTTCCCTTCTGCTCTATTATGGGGAAAGAAGTGGGAATGCCCAAGGGAAAAATCAAAGGGACAAGATAGGGAATACTATACATTTATATCAATTTTTTAAAAAATGGTAAGAATTTGACTTGAGAGATGGATTTATGATTTTTGAAGTGTGGACAGATAACTTCAATAATCTGTCCTTCTTCATTCCCCATTTCCATTTAATCTACCTAGTAAATAAAGAAATTTAAAGCTTCCTCAAACAAAGTGCACTGCATGTAGAGCAATTCTTCTAGATTAGGAAACATGAGCAAAGGGAAGATTATTCAGCTTCTACTTCAATGTAAGAGTGGTGGATTTAGCTGATTAAACTGTTAACAAAGGAAATTCAATAGGTAAATATCAATCTGACAGGAAAGGTTTGATAGTTATTATTATTCTATAGATAATAAAGAGTTGCTGGCAAAATGCCCCCAGAAGATGGCATTGTTTACACTATTGTCTAAGAGGAACAGCTGTTTGCCCCTTACTTCATTCAGTGCTGAAGTATTCTTACTGAAATGTTAACAAATCTTAGACAAATGTCTGCTATTTAAAACTGAAAGTTGCTCTGAGACAGGTGTGTTTGTCTAACAGGAAAAAAAAAAGCTACAACTGTAAGTAGGACTTTAAATTAGGTGAAATTTATAAACTATCACTATATCTGTATTTAGATGCACATAAGCAGAAGTTGTGCTATTTATAATGACTTGAAGATTATTCACAGTTTGAGGCTTCATGGTAACATATTTCCCCGATCGCCTTTTAATATATACTGCAACCACATCTTACTGACAAATAGATTAATTGTAAAGCATTTGGTCATAAACATAAGAGAACATTTTCTATTTTGAGAGTGGGATATTTTGGATAGCCTTTTTTGGAAATGGTATAGGAGGCAGGATAATGTAGTGGAACATTAAATTCAATGACTGAAAACCTTTGTTCTCTAAGTGCCATTTTTTTCCATTCGTAGAAAGAGAAGTGTTTCAGTGTTGGTAAGGAGAGGAGCTAGGGGAAATATGCACTGCTGGTAAGAGGGGGATATACATTTACAAAAGCTTTTTATAGAACTACTAGAAATATCAGTTAAAGCTGAAGATAGGCATGTTCAGAAATTCTATTCTAAGTACTTGAAAAACATGTTGAGGATCTTAAAAGGTAGGTAAAGATGGCATAGTTAAGATATGTTAGGTAAAACAAACTCTAGACATAATGTGTTGATGGATTTGTAAATAGTATTACTAATGTGACATATTTGTACATTAAATATAATGCAACCGTTAAATGAATAGATTATGATTTTATATATCCAAATGATATAAACGAACATAAAAAATTAGGTGCAAATCAGACATATGTACCATTTACGTGTAGGTGAAATATAATCAAAGTAACAGTATATATTATTTAGAGAACTAAATATGTTTAGAAAAGTGTTTGCTTATTATGTATAGGGATGAAAAATGTTTGCTTCTAGGTATGCTGGGGAATAAATGGGTTCAGTCAAGAATTAAAATGGGCATAAATTATGCTGTATTATTTTAAATGTCTAAATGTTAAAGACCAAACACAATTGAAGAATGACTCACATTTTCTTAAATGCCTAAATCAACCTTAGAGGTTTTTTCCAAACCTTGAGTCTTCAAAATCCAGGGCTCAGTGACAGCACCCATTGGCTACTCAATAGACAAGACTGAGCCCAAGATAACTAGAACAGCAGCTTCCCCTCTCAACCAGGGCCCTGCCAACAAGGCAGCTTTCTGAATCATTTCAGTTTTGATATGCCCTGATCTCCTGGATATTGCTTTTATCCCAATCAAAAAACTAAAGTTAGTGCTGGAAAAGTCCAAACATCCAGTATCTTACATAGTTATGTTTCATTAGAAACTTGAAGAAAGAGGATTGCTTGTTATTCCTAATAAGAGGGTGTTTAACTTGTGTAATAAAGTATTTTTACCTCTCTAGTAAAACAACTACAATCCAATCACCAGTCGACTCTTCTAGGGTTCCAATGGCATGACTCCAACTCTACCCCAAACAACAAGGTTAACCTCAGGATTCACTCATAAACTACCTAAAACTCTGTTCAGCCCGCTGTAGCTGTACTGCAGGTAAATTAAGACCAAGGTTAGTTAAGGGATATATATATAACAGGGTAAAATAATTACATATTTACACTACGGGGAATGAGAAACGGGGTGGTCTCTGGAGGGGTGACATCAACTTCCTCTGATGCGATGCTACCCTAACTTGATTTCAAGCCTCACATAAGAAAAGTGATTAATGGCCCCTTATTTTGTTGAGATTTCACAGATTTCTGACAGCTCCCAATAAAAAGAAAATACATTGATTTATGATAAAGCAGGAGAGCCCACAGATGTAATCTAGAAGCAAAGACAAAACTAGTGATTTTAATACGGAGCCTCTAGCAAAACTACTCTTTTCCCTCTGTGAAATTTTAATTCCTCCAGTGGAGTCCTCAGATCTGAAATCTGATGGGCCCACCAGGAGCCCCGATGTCCACTCCGAAGGATTATCCCACCCGATTTGTCTCGTCCTCACTCTACCTTTCTTAGACACAAACCCACAACGTGAAGTCCGAAAGTCAGAGCACCCAGCACCCTGCAGTACTTGCCTATAGCTCCGAGCAAACAGCCAGGAGCGTGACGAAGGCTTGGATTGCCGGTGCCAAGGCTGAGCGACGGGTGTAGGGTGAGGGTCGGTGAAGCAGGGGAGCGGACACAATGCTTAACCTCTATATCAGAATCCCCGCGATTAGCAATATCCATCAGCATGCCATACTAGGGAACAAACGAGGGGCGATTCCGTCGCAACCTTCATCTTCCCTCTCCCAAGAGAAAGTGAGAAAGAGCGAGCGAAGGAGAGAAAGAGAGGGCGAGCGAGCGATTAGAGAGAGAGAGAATGAGAAGGATGGGGCGGGGCACCTCGTTAGCTCCTGGCCAAGATTTCCGTGGGAAATTCCCTCTTGCTAATGCGTTGTCTTCCAACTCCTTTGAGTATCCCTTCATCAGCGTTCTTCGAAAACCTGGCTTAAATCTTGGCATCTTTTTTCCTAACTGGCATACCAAAAAGAGGGGTGGAGGAGCAAGGAGAAAAGGTGGGGCGGGGGGGGGGGGGCGAGCAGGAGAGACAGACAGCACGGTTTCTTCCCCCCTTCTCCCTCTCCCTCCCGGGTAAGCCAAAGCGCACCGCGGCAGCCGGGCAGCCGGGGTGCAAGCGCGCCCGAGCGCGGCGAAGACCCGCCCAGGCCGCTCTTATAGGAGAGCGCGGGGCGGGCCTGCCGGGGGCGGCGCCGCGCGGGCAGACGCGCCTATAAGGAGCTGTCCCCCCGCCGGTGCTGATTCCAGCTCGAGCGTCGCACTCGGCGGATCCGGCCGTCCAACTAGCGCGGAGACGGTTTCAATTGGGTTTGGGTTTTCACCCTTCACGGAGGCGGGGAGTGGAGAGGAAGAGGCGGGGGAGGAAGGCCAGTCCTGCGAGAGGCAGTTGCGGGAGACTCGCTGCAGCTTCAGAGAGGACCTTTGCTTCACCCGTGGCGCTCGGAGCACGGGATGGAGTGAAGCGGCCGGGGCTTCCTCTCAGGGGGGGTGGGAGGGGGCCAGGCGGTGCAGAGGCGAAAGAGAGAGAGAGAGAAAAGAAGAAGAAGGGGAAGAAGCAGCCGCGTCTGGCGCCTGCAAATTTGGGATTCGTTTGGGAGGGACCGCGCACCCTGGGGAAATGGATTCTGTACCAAGGCTCACCAGCGTTTTCACTTTGCTGTTTTCCGGCTTGTGGCATTGGGGATTAACGGCGACAAATTGTGAGTACCGGGAGCTGGGGACGGGGAGTGAGGTGGGTAACGCCAGCCTTTGGAAAGACACTCAACTGTCCGAGCGTGTTCAGTTGCCTTTGCTCCTGGCCAAGGAAAGTGGGGGTGTGCATGGATGCTGATCGGTGTGGTTCCATTACTCGAATCATCCCAAAAGTTAGCTAGCATGAGCTAGCCCCGCTAGATTTCCTGTCCTTCTTCAATCTCAAAGTTCCGGGGGAAGGAAAGGAAGGTTCCCTTCGCCTTTTACCAGTGACTTTTTTTTACGTCTGACAGATTTCTTCCAGCCCCCTCCCCCCTCCTCCACCGCCCCCAGAAGAACCCAGGTTCAGACTGTATACACTGGTGACTGAGCTTCCTGGGATAGAGCCTGCCAGTCAAAGCACTTGGGGACAGCTGCCGGTCTCTGAATGCAGCTGCTTGATATTTGCAGTATACCCAGTGCTTCATAATACATGGCTTGTAGTTCTCCTTTCCGCAGGGGCTCTGGTTGGGGTATCTCCAACCAATGGACATCGGTTATACAGGATTGGGAGTTTCGGCCTAAAGAGTCAGAGCCCACTGTAGGTGAACAGGATCAGTGGCTGCCCCCGTTCCAGAAGGAAGAGCTTTGATGCACTTTCCACCCCCAAAATATTTGTGCTGAAGAACACATAATGAATATGCACTAACTGTACACTCTGCTGTCCATGCTCTAAGCTCCGCAAGAGCAGGGCATTCCATTGAATAGGTTGGATACGAGGGATTCGCCAACTGTGCTGTGTATTTAAGGAATTCAGTATGTCAAACTTGAATACATCACCGGAGCTCTCAGAGGTTCACGCTCAATTGTTCAGCTTCTTCTCTAGGCAAAGAAGGGAAGTTTTTCCAGTTCTTGAAACTCCTAAGTGGGAAGAATGCAACTAAGCCATCTGTGTTATTTCTAAAGATGGTTTAAAAAGGTCCCTAAAGTTTGGGGGCTTGTTCCTCTGTCTGCGAAGCCCACTATGAGTCTTATAATAGTTTAACCTTATTACATACCTATATAATATATATCATGCATAGGTATATAGATATACATATATAGATATGAATATATATATCACATACACACAAACATGCACAATCTAAAACATGATTGTTAGATAAAAGAAGGAAGATTACTCACTGCTTCGGGATCTCTACCTCACTCTTCACTTTCTTAAATCCGAGAGGATCTTAAACAAGAGGTATTTAACTCAGAATTAAGTCCTGAAGTAACTAGAACAAATGCTATTTCCTAGAAAATTCAAAGGAAAGCAATATTTTAATGTATGGTTGACATTTTTGGAGATTAAGAATCTATTGTCGGTGGTAACACATTGTAGAGATTGTATTAAAGTTTGTATTCAAAGGGATCACTTTAAGAGGTCAACTACTCTGAAAGATCCAAATGGTCGTAGCTTAGAAATTATTTTAGAGAGTAGGTAGGAACAGTTTAGAATCTGCTATTTTTTCTTCCTCCTATTACACCTCACTCTTCCTGCTCTTTTCTTTCTTTTTTTCTTATTTTAAGTGAAATGATTTCCATGGTGCTTCAAAAAAAAAAAAATCTAAGTAGTTTTAGTAAAGCATGGAGCTAAGCTAGACTCTCTGCCTCTGTGGAACGCTAGAGGTCAGTATTGTCCTAGTGATGCAAAGGTGTGGCCGGAAAATAGCTGGTTTGTTTCACACATTTGCCTACCTGAAAATATTTTTTGAAAATTCACAGTGATGGAATGAGGAATAAATAAATAATCCTATACAGGAATATATCATACTATATATATAGATTTATATTTCTTTTCTTGGTACTTTTCTCCTTTTCTTAAGAGCAAGAAAAAATATTTAAAAAACTGTACAATGTCATTTTCTGTGAACTAATTGATATATGGTCAATATGTTATAATTATTCTCCAAACCCATGAGTGGCATGAATGTACGGTTCATACTTATAATTGATGATGCAACAATGAAACTGATTCTGAACATTTATAGTAAACTTTGTGATGATGAGTTTTATTATTTCATCAGTGACTGTTTAATTACCCTATTTACATTCAACATTTCAATCAATTGTATGTAAATTGCTAAATAGTTTGGTTTTATTGTTCTTAATAATAATATATGTTTCTATTATGTTGATAAAATGTATTTGTTCAGTGAACAATAGAATAGCAGCAGAAAATCTCTTCTGAACTCAGTACATCATAGTAGTCTTCAGAATGTGTAATACAGAACCTCTAAGAAATATACAGTAATATTCTCCAATTTTTCCAGGTTTTCTATTTTCTACATGCTTTATACAACTAATATAAGGCTTTGATTTATAAACTATTCAGTTACATTTAGGAGCAGATATTAATGAAAATAATTTCTTTTCAATCCATTTCTCTAAGTTTTTGTATTACTTGAAGAAACTATTTTTCTCAAGACTATTCCTGCTACGTTTAAATTAATATTTTATATAATCTATTGTTCTAATATCAAAAATAAATTATTTATCAAAACTTCTCTATGACATGTAGAATCACTGCAAACTTTGTTCAATTAAAACAACTCAATTGTTTCCTTTATTTTAATAGTGTTTTGTTAATAGTGTGTGTAGGATGTATCTCAAGTAAATACAAGATTATTTCCTCATAATATGACCAAAATTATAATTATAATTTACCTGCAAGGGAAAAATGACTTCTTTTTCAATTATAGATTTTATATATTTCTAATTAAACAAAATTAGAATAAAGTCAGGTTAGAGGTCCAACTACTGTGTGCATGTTATGGATCTGTGCATAGAATCTAATTATCCAACAGTAATAGAAACTCTGGAAATTCCCCCATTTCAGATTTTCAGGATATTAAATAGTTACAACATTTCCTCTGGGTTTATCCTGAGGGAATTTGTTAATTTTAAATGTAGATATGATAGGCCAGTGTTAAATGAAAAACCATTTTACATATATCAGATTCTATAAACCAAAAAGAAATTATGTAATTTGATAATTGACTTAAGTGAAACCAGGAGTTTTAAATGCTACAGTTTTATAATCCAGTTATGCCATAACTAAAATGTCAAATGCTCATCAGACTTTCTGTGCTCACATGCTTAGGTATTAAACAGCAGTTGAGGAAGCAGATAGATAATATAGTGGGTAGGGCACTTGCTGACTTGGATTCAATTCCGAGCACCACATTCTTCGCCACCAAGAGATGAGTCCCTGAGCACAGAGCCAAGAATAAGCCCAGAGCACCACTGGGAGTGCCCCCAATACAAAAACAAAGTAAAAGAAACAATTGAGAAATTTGTATATCCGCTCGAGCAAAGTGATGAACAACGGAAGGACAGTGCTACAGTGCTACAGTATATTCCCATTAGAAAAACTGGTTATTTAACTCAGGACATTCCTTAGATAATAGCTCTGTTGGAAGAGTATTTTAACATGATAACTTGTATTTAGAAGTTGCATATAATGCATGAAGCCCTTACTGGACACCAGTCACTTTGTATTTAACAATAAACAAATGTCCTATGATTATGAAGTGCATTTATCTTGACCGCCATACATCTTAGATTTTCTGCTTTTTCTTTTTTTTTCTTTTTTACCCTCCAGTAGTTTCGGTGAAAAAACCCAAAAACTTTGTATTAGTCCGTTCATTACAATTCATATAAAATATAATTGTTATTCCTACTCATAAAGATTTTCAAATAAGGATATGTATTTTCTTAAGTTATATAAAGCTTATATACAAACTCAATCAATAGGTAAAGTAAACAAAGATCCGACTGATTTTAAGCAAGAAAATGTTTGCAGTTTACTTATTGTGGCATTACCATAGTGGACATGAACAAAGCCATGTAATGCTCCTTTGGAAGTGTCCCAAAGATTTTCTTGCAGTTGAATGCGCAATCCATAAGAATTCTTTCCCCTTTCTCTCCCTATTGTTTTGCATCTTCAGGGCAGATTTCTATTCTGCAATAGAAAATGAATGAAATCTAGACTAGTGATTTTTACACAAGGATACAGAATCATGAGAGGAAAGTTGTACAATATGAATTAACTATGTGACTCTTCTTTCTAATGAATAACTGTTCTCTACATTGAATTTTTCATTCTATTCTTGTTTTTAAAATTTTATTTTTTTAATTGAATCACCGTGAAATATACAGTTAGAGTAGTTATATTCTTACCCCTTTTCTCTTCCCAATCGACTTTTCTCTCTTTAATGGAATCCAGTTTTCCTTTGCAACATTGCTTACTTCTTCTCAGTACCCTTTTGTTACAATACAGAGAAATGTTATAGCATTTGAAATGCCCCCAAAACCTCTGCATGGTAATCCAAAGTCCATTAGCTTATATGTCAGAAGTCTATTAAATGTGTCCTATATATACAAAATTAATTATCCTGCTATGCTCGAAGGTGGAGTCTTCTTACTGAAAAGACCAGAACGCATTAATTATTTCCTCAACAGGAATTTATTGTGAAGCTTCAGTGCATTCATTTGTAGCCAATAATGACATTTTTAATTTATAAGAGAATCTGTCTTTATTTATCAAAACTTTGACACTTTCTGGCTGGTGCCTTGTAAATATTATAGATTGTTTTCTTATTATCTTGGTATAATGAGTGAAGAAATTGGGACAAATAATTATTAAAAATCTATCTCACCATAATATGTTTTTTCTATCTCATCATAATATGTTTTTGCCTTTGCTGATGTTACCCATTAGTGGGTCAATCACTGGTCATTCCATTTGGACTTTTCTAGATGATGATAGTAAAAAACTTGAGGGAAAAGAACAAATATCAGATGATCTTACTCATCTATGGTATATAGAGATACGAGTCAAGAGAATGGAAGGTATCAAATGATGGAAAAGCCTTGGTCCTTAATTACAGAACTGAGACTATCAAGTGAGGACTGGTTGTGGGTGGGTGTATGTATGTGTGTGTGGTGGGACAGAGTTGGTGGGAGGAAGATGCAGGTGGTGCAGAAATGATGAGGTAGACTAATGTAACATAAGAAATCTGGTCCAGTGTCTTGGGCGTTTCATTGAAGTGAGGTTACATAACTATTTTCATCAAAATTAAGCACGTTCCCAGAAAGATACTACAATGGGTTGGGCTCTTGCTTTTCATGTGACCAATCTGGGTTCCATTCCCAGTCATCACATATGGTCCTCTGAATCAGGCATGAATGATTTCTAAGTACAAAGCCAAAGTAACGCCTGAACACTGCAATGTGTACCCGGACCCCTCAAAAAGTAAATAAATAAGGCTAAGCAAACTAAACATGTTAAAACTTTTGTAGACATATGGCCCAAATTAAAATAATTAAATGTTTAAGGTAAGTTTGCCAAGGAGGTGTGTGCATGGGTAGGAAAGGATTTTAAGACATTGGTGGAAGGATGCTGACAATAGTAGGGGTATGGAATTGGAAATTCCATATGTGATTTACATTACATAAATTCTATGTAATGTAAATCATTGTGCTTAAATGAAAACTGCAAAGAAAAAATGCTTTCAAAAAACGCTGGAGGGATAATTCAAAGAGCTTGAACACATGTTTTACATGGAGGAAACCCAAATCTTGACCTTTGATTCCCAGCACTGCATCATCCCCTGAGCACAACTAAGGGTGAACCTCAGCACCAAGCCAGAAGGAGACTCTGTGAACATCTGACATTGCCCCCAAAAAGAAAAATGATTTATGGAATTTATGATACCCCTCTTACAGTATTAAAAACATGTAGAAGTACCCTCCAAGTTGTATTGTTATCATATCTTAGCATGAATATTGCACAATATCTTGTTAAATATATGAATATCAAACTAAACCTTATCAGTGAAATAAAAGATATGAAGTCCTTTCCCAATGTGGGAATGCTGTGACTTTACCTACTATGCTAAATTTCATATCCACCATTGCTACCACTTCCCTAAATCTGAAAATTTATGAAACGCTTTCACAATCCACAAAATAATCTTTTATCTTCCTGCATTTATCCTCATAACCTTTCCCCTCAATCTAGCATTTTTCATTTTCTCTCACATTCCTCTAAATAGACAGACCACACTCTAACTTGCATCTATGCCCCCAGCTGGAAATTTTCTCCTAACTCATATATATTTTGTATATTTTATTTTAATACTATATTCATATAATATAGCATGTTCCTAGGTTGTTTCAAGTGTCCCAATAAATCACAATTCTATTTCCATAGATATTCACACTGTATATGAACATCTACATTTAATATAAAACTGTGGACAAATGCATGGCTTATTGAATGAATGGTTTCTAACTACAGATTTTTATTTGAAAACAGAAGATATTTACATGGTCCTCTTGGAATAATTTTTATTTTTTCTTATGTAGTTTGAATAAACAAGTTTTACTATTTTGGAAATGTCAAAAAAAGTTAGTATGAACTGTAATGTGAAGGAAAGAGTTCAGATCTTTTGATTGTTTATAACTGAAGATGATCTCTATATTTAAACAAGTGCATGACTTAATTAGTAAGATTATCTTATTATCCTGTGTCAACTGATTCTTTGTCTTTAAAAGAGACATCATTTCAGTACATCTGATCTCAGTATCAAGTTTGAGCTAATTGTACAAACTTCTTTCACAATATTATTAAGTATTTCCTATATGGTCTGTTTATAGGGAATGCTTATATGTTATTATATAATCTGTTATGTTATCAGGGATCACTTCTGGCAGTTGTCATAAAATAAGCTGTCATAAAATCTCTGTACCACACAGTTATGTATTAAATGGAAACATTTGAGTTATATTTAATGAATTTTAGTAGTAAATTAATGAATATCTTGTCTATCAGAAACTTCTCATATTATCCTGATCTCATTATTCTGTGTCTCTGATTTATTTATTTTAAACTATTGTTAGAATATTGAGTCCTTATGATTTGTCTTTGTAACTCAAAATTGAAAAAGTTTTTGATAAAACGAGTACCATTATTTTGAGGGGGAGAAACTTCTAATTTAATTATCAGAGGCCACAAGTGGCTGCTTTGAAGTGATCTTTGGCCAACCCAGGCAGATAGTTTAAAGCGAGAATCTGAGAACATGAAGCTACTGAAGCCCTACAGTACATGCTTGCCTGGTGGCGGCAGAGTGAGGGGCATTTGGTGCCAAAGTTTGAACTTGGGTCCCTGTGCATGCAAAACATTTGCCAATGGCTGCTAAGTTATGTCTCTAGTCCCAGGTCCTCTGTTTTAAACTCATTTCCCTATAAAAATGGAGTGTAGAGGTATAGTTTATGATCTCAAGGTCTTTTGACAAGGAAGACAGAAAAATTAATCTGTAATCATATAAATGCTATAACAATGAGAAGCAGAAAATTTAGATAAAGTATAAGTATTAAGGCTCTTGCTTTGTGTTTCCAGCTCCAATTCATTTCCCTGCACTGTGTGGTCACAGAGCACCACTGAAAGTGACCCCAGAACATACAGTCAGTAGCACCACTGGATGTGGCCCCCCAAACAGCCTAAGCTAAAAAGAAATATCAAAATGACTGGGACATCAAAGGAAACCTTTTGATGTCAAATGAAATTTAAACTAAGCTATAAAGTCATGGCCACAAGGATAAGACAGCTGGTAGGGTGCTTGCTTTGCAATGGCCAAAGCAGTTTTGATTGCCCTGCCTCTCCCACCATATAGTATCCTGAGCTCACAAAGAGTAAACCCCAAGTGGAGAACAAGTTGTTAGCCCTGAGCACAGATGCCTGTGGCCACAAAACAACAAAATTAAATTAAACTCAAACTGAACAAGCTGAAGAAATAAAGAGTCATGGAAATTATCATCAGTTTTCTACTAAAATAGCATGAGATAGAGGAATGATATAGTCGCTGCTTGAAGGAGTAGTAGATTCATGAAATAATTTTGGGTTGGAGAAAGAACAAAGGGTAAAATTTCTGCCTTACGTGTATCTGGTCTGGGTTTTATCTTTGGCTCTGTCTATGTCCCCGCCTGACCACCACCAGAAGTGTTTCCTGATCAATTATTGAGCCACGAGTTATCTTTTGTTGGGCATATCCAGGAGAGCTCCACTCCCTGCCCCTGCCCCAAAGTAACTGAGTAGCATGTAGAATGATAGTCTTTTTCTTTGGGGGCGGGGAGGGGAAGGGTCACATCCAGCGATGCACAGGGGTTAGTTACTTCTGGCTTTGCACTCAGGAATTACTCCTGGTGGTGCTCGGGGGAACATTAGGGTGCTGGGAATGAAACCCAGGTTGGCTGTGTGCAAGGCAGATGCCCTACCTGCTGTACTATCCCTCCAGCACCTAAAATTATAGTCTTTCATTTTTACTTTTAAACTATGGACAGTTACTGAACTGTTTTGTCATATAAATAAGTAACACATACTCAGTATGGCTTTCAAAAAACATTCTCTGGTAAGAGAAACCTAATTGAGCAAAAGAAGTGCATGAAACTCAGTTAAGAGACAATTACTGTGACTCAAATTATTATTTTTTTTCATTTCATTTCATCATCCTGTTATTCGTCGATTGCCTCGAGCAGGCCCCAGTAACGTCTCTTTCATCCTAACCCTGAGATTATATTCAAGGCTTTATTATTCAAGCTAAATTTTATATTTTATAAACTTCTTTCACAATATAAATTTTATATTCAAGGCTAAATTATTATTAATGATGGTTTAAATAAGGGCATGTCAGAATATGCAAATGTTACAGAACTCAAAAAGAAAATAATGGCCAGCTAAATTCAATACATAGAGTTGTACAGAATAGTAAAGTTATGGAAGACACAGATTTGTGATAAAAATGTATTCTAGGCCAAGAGGACTGGTCAATGGTTGGAAGCTTGCCACAAGAGAGTCTGGGTGGAGAAAGACAGATAGGCCAGGGACTGGTATGACATCTAGTATGACATTTTATAAATGACCTGAGTGTTGAAAGTAGGTAAAGGGATATACTTGATAACCTCTTAGGTATTGCAATACTTTATGGTATTATAAACCATAGTGTCTAGAGGAAATAGAGAGTGTGAGAGAGAAAGAAAGTGTGAGAGTGAGAAAGAGAGATGTCTAGTATAGAGGCAGAAGGTGGTAGAGGCAGGATATTGGTGTGGTGGGAAATGTGTGAAGGGATGGGTGTTGGAACATTATGTGATTGAAACACAATCATGAATAGCTTCAGCTTCATTACTTTGTAACTCACTGTGATTCAATTAAAAAATAAAAATAAATCAAAGATATTCTAAAACCAGAGTGATAGTACAGTGGGTAGGGTGCTTGCCTGGCATATAACCAACCTGGGACTGATCTCTGGCATCACATATTGTCCTGCAAGACTGCCGGAAGTGATCCCTGTGAAGAGCCAGGAGTAGGCTCTGAGCACACCACTGGGTATAACCCAAACAACAAAAACAAAACTGCATTCTAAGCTGCTTCCATTGTTTTTGATAAATTAGAGCTCTAGCTTGTGGAGAAGGCGCTCAGTTTTCTGAAATGAGGTTCTTCTCTGGCGATATCAAACCACCATATTCTCAGAGCGATATATTTCATATTTGTATGACACCATATAGCATATGTTGTTGGTATCCATCATCCTGATGCATCTTAATCTGTAAATTATGTGGGTTTTTTTTCCAACAGAGTAAGAAGTAGTCATTAAGAAATGTGTAATTAAACCACAACATTCCTGTTCTCATTCCCTCTCTGGCAGGGGCGTAAAATAGAAATCATGACAATTATCAGTGGTTGCAAAGTAGAAAGAGAAATACGGAGAAGTTGGGTGTGCCACGTTGATTTGCTATCATTGATAATTGATTTGCTGGCATAAATTCCATGTCTCTACATTTCTAATTGCTTTTGTGCATATTCTTGCGGGTTGATTAATGCCATCTGTTCACTGGATCAGTGGAATTGATTGAGTTTTAAAGGATGACAACAGTAATGTTGAAGATAGAAAATGAAGGGAAATGCCAAAACACCACTCATGATATATTTTATTTTTAACTCTCTACCATTGGCAGCAGAGATATTCCTCTGAAGACAGTCCACAGCAAATAGCAGTCTAAAGAGCTTTGTAACAGACAGATGCTTGTAGGTGTCAGTCTAGGCCACCATTTGCTGAATATATATTCAGTTCTCTCCCCTCTTTCCACTCATTTTCTCTTCCTCTCTTTCCAAAGCCTTATCTTTGTCAAATGGCCGTGTATTTTAGTTGCTGCAAAAGGCTGGTCCCTGAGCTGATGATTGTGGCAAATGCGTGAGCAGAAGAGAAGAAAATATCTGTTAGATTTCAGTACTGCCTTTCTAAGTCATTATGCCTTGCTATGTGGGAATAATGACCAAATGTGAATTCTCCCATTAATGCTTATTGTGAGGGCAGATTTAACCAGGATGTGCCACCCACAAGGCAATTTCGAAAGCTGTCTTGACTCCTACACCCCCACTCATATGTCCCCAAACAACTCTTCTGTTAACTCCGTTAATCCTAATTCTTTAAACATGAAGGGGAAAGCCTTTGAATTCAAAGAGATAAACTTTAAAATGCCATGACCCCACTGGGAGAAGAAAAATATGTATATAGGAATGTAAATCAATAGTGAACTATACTTATCCACAAAAAATACTTACTTAGATTTAAAATATGTATCTATTATGGTCATATCTAAAATGTGACCTATTTTGTGTAAAATGTGCAGGATATATGTTTCTAATAATTATACCAGGGGGAGGAGTCAGAGATATCAAAGTGCCAGAAGATTTGCATGAATGTGGCTAAATGATATCCTGAGCACCCAACCATTAGTAGTCCCTGGTCAACAATGGCTTCAAGCAACCACTCAAACCCAACTATACCTATACACATGTGTGCATATATGTGTTTGTGTTTTATTACTAATGAGCTTCAAGTTGAATCCTTTCAAAACCAATTATAAAACTAAACAAAAAAACTCAGGGTGAAGTAACTCTAGTTCCATTCTAAAGGGAAAAAAATGAAATCATTTACTGCCTCTGTGTCTCAATAATCAGAAGGCTGATTTATTGCAAATATATACACACACATATATATATATATATATATATATAAAACTTTTTGTTTTTTACTTCCAATCCATCATTCAAAGGACTATGGGCAGAATTTGGATTTACCTGGTAGAGAAATTTAAATGTCTGGATTTCTCACTTGAATGCTGGGCAGTATCTTTATATAACTGTTTCTGCACCTTATTCAGTGAGCTGACTTGTAGAAAATAACAGAGAGCCTGGTGAGAAAATAAATAAGGAGCACATCCTCTAAAGAATGAGGAGGAGGCCCTTGGAGAAGACGTCGACATGATGTAGGAAATACCTTGAACAGACCTTGAGAAAATGATTGTGTATATGGGTTTGTATGAAAAGTTTTCATTGCCTTATGTTCTTAGTGATCCAGATACATATGAGTAAAATATGAAGGTTTAATAAAACTGCATTTCCTTTCTTATACTAATGGAGTTTGCTTTTGTAAAATGAATAGTTCAAGTGCTTTTTGACTCTTTCAATGTTGAGTTAAAAATCAAGTGCTGGTACAATGACTAGTAAACTATAAATTCTTATTCTACTAACAAATACTTCATTCTTTCATTTGAAAAAAAAACACTTAAGAAAAGCCCATGGTATATTTATTTCTTTATTTACCAAAGGCATTTTCTTTTAAATAATAATTGATGAATGAAAAAGATTGAGATTATATTCACATATCCCCATAAATAACAATAGAAAAATACATCACTCAAAACAAAGCATTATGTTTTCAAAACAAATCAGGTCACTAGGTCTGCTCTATTCTTGATTACTTTTTATTTTTTTTAATGTGCCATATTTTCTTTATTTTCTTTTTAATTTAATTTTTATTAGTGAAACACCATGGGGTACCGTTGTAACTTACAAACTTTCATGCATGGGTTTCAGTTATACAATGATCCAATATCCATCCCTCCACCAGTGCCCATTCTCCACCACCAATGATCACAGTAGTCCTCCCACCCCCACCCCATCCCCCCCTCCACCCCACCTCTGTGGTAAGGCATTTCCTTTTGTTCTCTCTTTCCTTTAGGGTGTTGTGGTTTGCAGTGGAGGTATTGAACGGACATAGTGTTCAGTCTATAGTCTACTTTTAGCACGCATCTCCCATCCCGAGTGTACTGTTCCCTTTACTTGGTGTTCCCTTCTCTATCTGAGCTGCCTTTCCCCCAGCATGTGCTGCCAGCTCCCAAGTCATGGAGCAAACCTCCTGGTACTTATCTCAACTATTCTTGCTCACTTTCACTGTATCACTGTCATCCTATTGGTCATTGATTGCCTTGAGCAGGCCCCAGTAATGTCTCCTTTGTCCTAGCCTTGAGATTTTAAAAAGTGCCACACTCGAGGTTCTTTCAGAGTCAGGAGAATGAGACCCATCATTGTTACTGGTTTTTGGCATATTGAATACGCCATGGGGAGCTTGCCAGATTCTGGGCAGGATACTTTTGGTAGCCTGCCAGGTTCACAGGAGTAAGTAAAGTAAAGGCCCTCCCGTTGATCATCGATTTGCTCGAGCGGGCCCAGTAACGTCTCCATTGGAGGCTTTGTTGTTACTGTGTCTGGCATATCGAATACTCTCGGTAGCTTGCCGGGCTCTCCGAGAGGGGCGGAGGAATCGAACTCAGGTCGGCCATGTTGGCTGCGTGCAAGGCAGACGCCCTACCCGCTGTGCTATCGCTCCAGCCCAGGAGTAAGACCTAAATAATAACATGTTGCACAGCCAGGAATGCAGTCTTGCACTTCCGGGAGCAGGGTTTTATATTCTCTGGGTCTTGGCCGTTGATGGGATTACACAGCCAGGGGCAATTGGTGGGTGTAACGTCTGGAAGGTGGGGGATCTGGGTGGAGGAGGCTCTAGTCCCAATCAGAGCAGGTTTGGAAATCTACGGCCCGGTCCTGCACGCCTGCGTTTCTCTGCCAGTTCCTTCATGTGTGAGGCTCGTCTGAACGTGTGGAGAGTGGTCTTAAGCATGGATGTGGCTGAAATCGGAGGTCTTAAGCTGCCGGGCCTCTGCTCAGGGTGTGGAGGGAAACTCAACCCACCCTCCTCCAAGGGGCCCTGGTGAGGACAGTCAGGTGCAGAGGCAGAAGATTCTGCACTGTTCTCTTCCGGGAGCAGGGTTTTATAGTCTCTGGGTCTTCGCCTTGATGGGATTACAGGACGCTGGGCGGGGGCACAGTTGGTGGGCGTAATTGCTCACTTTAAACATCAATTTATATTTTCCAAGTCTTTTCTCTCACCCAAACATTTTTCTCCTTCACCCAGTTTGCCCCTTTTAACTGTTTTTTACTTTTTTATTCCTCTTTCCACCACTCTTTCTTATCCTTTCCTTTTTCTTAATTTCATTTTCCCCTTCTATCCAATTTATCTCCATTCCTACACTTTTTTTATTGCAACATTCACAAAAATTTCATCTTAAGTTTAATGGTGAAAGTTATGTTTTTTTTCGAACTTCTTTGTAAAAGTACTGTTCACCAGAGTGAAAAAAACAAAAAACAAAAAAACGTGAGAACCCAGGGTATTCTAAGAGCTCAGCTTTAAGTAGCCACTGAAGCATTTGATTTCTTAAGTTTTATATTAAATGTTACACAAATTTGCATCTTTTCTGTACTTTACTCATGTTTATATTGTGATAAAATCTCTTTCCAAATCTTCAATTTAAAATTGATTGAAGTCAAGATAGAAAGTCACTTATAGGGATGCCTTCCACTTATGCAATACTTACTTCCATAAATAAAACTGTTATTACTTATGTCTTCTATCTAAAGAGAAAAACATTGTCTTTTCTTTCATATTGGAACAACACATATAATCCTTTCCCATCAACTGTGATTCATCTATAAGGTGAAGACTGTGATTATTATGCTAGATATGAAGGATTTTCCAATTCATAGGAGGAAAGGAATCTGCAAACTTATACTCTGAAGAGAAACAACGTTTTTTGGGGAAAGGAGCAATGATACATCAGGTAGGGCATTTGCTTTGCACACTGCTGACCTAGGTTTGAACACCAGCATCCTATATCGTCCAGTGAGCACCTACAAGATTGTTTCCTGACTGCAAGGCCAGGACTAACCCCTTAATGTGGACCCCAAATGAAACAAAAAACAAACAAACAAGAGTACAAAAAGAAAGACTTTTCTGGAAGGACTGTGGACAAGAGTCTCCTCAGTCCTACTCAGAGGCTGTGCAGTACCCACTGCAGTCATCTGCCATTTCAATGAGTTTCTTTTTGAGTGAAAGAGTTCTGCCAGGTTATAGGATTGGGGTCAACGAGGGCAGTTACTTTCTGATTGCAGACAGGCTGAGCTCACCAGGATATTAAAAGATAGATTAATGCCTCTCATTCTATAACAATCAGGAAACTTTTGAAACAATCAACAGAAATGAAACTAGCAGATTGGAATTCAGGAACACAGATCAAATTAAATGATGTGTTTTGTCATTGATGAGGTTCCAAATCTACACTCCATACTTGGGTGGTTATTGATGAAGTCCCGTTCTCTTCCTCACTGTAGATCAGCAGAACAGTTGGTCTCATTTACATTCTAGATTAAAAATTTTCTAATGTAGATGGGTAGAGATTTTACCCAAGATCAAATAGCTAATTAGCTAAAAGGAAGTCAATCTAGAATTCTAATCTATTTTACTGAGACTCCAATATTTATATCTTTATATCTCTATATAGAGATATAGAGATATATAGTGAATATATATACATATATATGTAACTTTACCTGCATTAAAAAAACAAAATTGAGATTGAGCTATTTCAAAACTGAAGGAGATATTTATCATTGCAGACTTAGTTCTTCTATCTGAATCAGAGTGAAGAGAGTCTTACATGTCTAGACCCACAGGTTTTCCAATGTACAGGTTATTTATTTTGACCTCATAAGCTATCCTTTCCCCATATTTAGACATTTCTATGACAAGCAGTCTCTTTAGGTCTGAATTACCTAAATATTGTAAATATTGGTTGAACTATTTATTTAAGCTATCATAACCAAATTTCATGTCTTTCATGGATTCCACAATCAGTGCTAATATTGTTAGTCTATACACTCCTGTTTCACACTCCCTAAAGACCTTATTCATGGAGTGCAGTATTTTAATCATTATCATCAAACATGCACCTCACTTTGAATTTGCCAGATGCTTTGTTTAAGGATTAATCTATGAGTTGGTACTGATTTTTTAAAAATAATAAAAATAACTATCTGCTATCCTTATATTACAGGTAGATTCAAGTATTGAATGGCATTCATATCTGTTTTTCAGTTTTTGAGTGGCAGAGTGAACTCACGTTTCTTTCATAATATCCTTCCATTCAAGTGAAATTACATGGGAGTGTGCATGCCCACTCTCACAATTTTCTTCACAGACAAGGTGTTGTGATTATCACCTGCAGGTTGGCTTCAGAGCATCTGCTGCATGGAGGAAGTCCAGTCCATATGTGAACTTACTTTCAATGCAGGTGCATACAAACCACTCCAGATTCTTTTTTCTTGATTTTTAACCTCTACTGCGTTTGCCTCTTTGACTTGGGCTATTACTTGCCTTAGTTGTGAGATCTGTTTTTGTATCTCCTTTGTTCTCTTTCTTTAGCTGTTTTCTCATCTCAGTAGACTTTTCTGCTTAGGTTTGTAGAAGATCATGTAATTTGTTTGGTGTCCAGCTTCACAGTCAGTCTCTCTTCCTATATCAATAGCTGCTGTTAAGGGAGAGCATGGAGACTTCTAATGAAGTTCCAACCAAGACAACTAATAACTGTGTGTTGAGATCTCAAAAAGAGTCCGTGCCTCAAAATTAGGCATTCCACACTTGAAATATTGTAAATAGCTTTTTTAAAAACTATTTTTGTTAAACTGTCACTGTCACTGTCACTGTCCTCCCGTTGTTCATCGATTTGCTCGAGCGGACCCAGTAACATGTCCATTGGAGACTTTGTTGTTACTGTGTTTGGCATAAGGAATACATCATGGGTAGCTTGCCAGGCTCTGTCAAACTATTTTGTAAAATATTAAAATTTACTGAAATAAAAATTTCATGCAAAATTTCAGTATGTGAAATAAGTGACAAAGATTGCTGCTTCAGAAAGCAACAAGCAAACTCTTATTTCTCTTATTACATGGAAGTGATTAGACATATGAGAGTTTTGAAATAGGTAGGATAATGATCCTATCAGTTGTGCCTGGTGTTTGGCTTGTATGCATCAGCAAGTCTGCCCCCGCCTCCCCCCACCGAGTGTGCACCACACATCTATTTGTATAAGTACTCTTTGGATTGCTAACTATTTTTAGTATTTTTTATACCCATTTAAAAAATCTATTTATTTATTTATTTGAGATTGTTGGGGGGAGCATACCGATCTCAAGATCCATTTCTAATTTTGTGCTCAATGGGGACCCAAGGTGGTACTTGGAGAACCATATGCAGAATCAGGGATTAAAACCTAGGTCAGCTAACTGCAAGGCAAGGGCTTTAAACCCCAGTATATAGTTCTGTCTCATTTTAAAATTAAAGTAATTTTCATTTTATTTCATTTTATTTGGGGGGATGATATCTGTTTTCAATCCTTTGTAAACCTTGTATTTTATTGCTACTGTGCCATTATTATAGATGAAGAGGAACTTTTTATAAACAACAAAATTTTAAAAATTTTAAAAGCTTACTGATTAGAAAAGAGTATCTTAATGAATAACTCTCATTTTTCTTTCCTTAATTAACACATGGGCTGGAGCGATAGCACAGCCATAGGGCGTTTGCCTTTCACGCAGCCAACATGGCCGACCCGAGTTCGATTCCTCCGCCCCTCTCAGAGAGCCCGGCGAGTTACCGAGAGTATCTCGCCAGCTCGGCAGAGCCTGGCAAGCTACCCGTGACGTACTCGATATGCCAAAACACAGTAACAACAAAGTCTCCAATGGAGACGTTACTGGACCCGCTCGAGCAAATCAATGGACAATGGGAGGACCGTGTCCATGAATTAACACCTAATAAGTAAGTACTCTTATTTAAAAAAATAATAATCACAATGTTGGATAGATATTACACAGTGACTGTCTTGAATGTGGTCAATACTTGATCAATCTCCATCGCTTCATATGGTCCTATAGCAAAACCAAAAAGTAAATGAATAAAATAGAATATACTTTTAAAATTCTCTAAAGTAGAGCATAGAGTAGTATAACAGATAAAGCACTTTTCTCACATTCACCAAAACAAATTCAGTCCCCAGAACCCCAGATATTTCCCCAAGCTCTACCAGGTGTGATTCCTGAGCACAGAGCAAGAAGTCCCAAGTGCCATTCAATGTAACTCACAAACAAAATGGTGGAAAAAAGATTGTCTAACTCCATCCTATACATTTTTTTTTACTTCCTCCTTAAAAGAGATCTAATGCTAGTCATGTAACAAATTGAGAAAAGAACTATTTGTTATATTGTATTGAATATATTCCGGCCACAGTCCCCCCGTTGTTCATCGATTTGTTGGAGCGGGCCCAGTAACGTCTCCATCATGAGACTTGTTGTTACTGTTTTTGGCATATTGAATACATCATGGGGAGCTTGCCAGGCTTTTCTGTGCTGGTGATATACTCTCAGTAGCTTGCCAGACTCTCTGAAAGGGGCGGATGAATCGAATCCGGCTCAGCCTGGCTGGCTGCGCGCAAGGTAAATGTCGTACCGCTGTGCTATCACTCCAGCCCATTGAATATATGAATAGGATAAATAAAACAAAGCACAGACAAGAAACCTGTACCAGGAGCAGAAATCTACGGACAAAATTCTGCATGGCATCATGCATTTCAGTACTTCCTTCATAAAGCTATGCTTCTATATCCTAACTTTTGTCACTGTCACTGCCACTGTCCTCCCATTGTTCATTGATTTGCTTGAGCAGACTCCAGTAACGTCTCCATTGTAAGACTTGTTTTTACTGTTTTTGGCATATGGAATATGTCACGGGTAGCTTGCCAGGCTTTGCCATGCCGGCGGAATTCTTTCAGTTGCTTGGCAGGATCTCCAAGAGGGGCAGAGGAATCAAACCCGGGTTGGCTGTGTGCAAGGCAAACACCCTACGCACTATGCTGTAACTCTGGCCTGGCAAGCTATCAAGAGTATTCCGCCACCATGGCAAAGCCTGGCAAGCTACCCATGATATATTCAATATGCCAAAAATCAGTAGCAACAAGTCTCACAATGGAGACGTTAAAAATATGGATTTTGGACCTCCATCAGTAATGTCCTCTTACCTTTTTTCATAGTTTTGATGTGGCTAATTAAATAAAACTGTTGTATATTTTAATGCCAATTTTTGTTTCTAATTCTGGTAAGTCTGCTAATCGTAAAATATCACATGCTTGCATGTTTTACATAGATACAATTCAATAGAAAATCTGACTAATTAGGTCATCATTTACAAGAAAACTACTGAAGTTAGAGAGATAGTACAGTGTGTAAGGCACTTGTCTCATATGTAGTTTGATCCCTGGCATTCCATATGGTTCCCTGAGCACTGTCAGGAGTGATCCCTCAACCCAAAGTCAGTAATAACCCTTGAGCATCTCTGGGTGTTGAACCTTCCCACCAAAAATAGAAATCTAGATCCATTGTTGAAGTCCAAATGCTTTTGCTCTGTTTAAAATATTTAATACCATACATAAAAGTTTTGCATATATACATCACTGTCACTGTCCTCCCATTGTTCATCGATTTGCTCGAGTGGGCCCAGTAACGTCTCCATTGTGAGACTTGTTGTTACTGTGTTTTGACATATTGAATATGTAACGGGTAGCTTGCCAGGCTTTGCTGTGCGGGTGCGATACTCTCGGTAGCTTGCCTGGATCTCTGAGAGGGGCAGAGGAATTGAACCGGGCTCGGTCGAGCTGGCCGCGTGCAAGGCAAACACCCTACCACTTTGCTATCACTCCAGCCCAGGCAAATGCCCTACCTGCTGTGCTGTCTATCTCTCCAGCTCGCATATATACATATAGACACAGGTATAGGTTATATATGTATTTCATACAAAATAGAACATTACATGTGCATTCATTCTATGTGATATTTCACTAAATGTAAAAATCTATTATCCCCCAAACATTGATTTGAGTGCCAACTTTGTGACTATTTCTCTGGAAATGAAATAGTAATTTGGATGAAATGTATGATGCATTTTTTCTGTAAAATTGAATGTGTTTTTTAAAGTGGATTGATAAATACAATTGGAGGTACACAGACATGTTCACTCTGAATGTTTCAAGGTAGTTTTAATCTAGCACCCTTTGTGTTTTGGTTTGCCGCACGTATCTGAGTATGTGTGTTTGGTGTGTGTGTGTGTATGTGTTTGTATATGTGTGTGAGTGTGTGTGTTTTAGATGTGTGTATGTTTTCTTTTCTGTGTAACTTTATATTATGAAAAAATGTGAAACTTCAGATATATTCTGCTTGTCATTTCAGTAACATATTAGAACATAATGATTCTTGAGTAACATATTCAGAACATAACAATTACTTATTATGTGGTTAATAAGCACACATAGTATTAATCAGTGTCCCACCCTTGAAATTTATTGAGATCAAAATACTATTACCTGTGAAAAATAAAAATCCTTCAATAATGTTCTAATTAAATGAAGAATACAGGAAGTGACATACAATTACAAAGTGGTTCCTTTGGTTTTGAGATATTGATTTGTTGTTTTGAAATAATCTTATGGCTTGTCCTGCTGAAGGCATAATATATATATGCATATATATATGCGAGTATGTGCCTGTGTGTGCATATGTGCATTCATTTGCAAGTTTTCCTTTAACACATTCTTGATAACAAAATTTATACTACATATCACTGCATTTTGAAGTTTATCAAACAAGGTTGAAGTGCTTTCTAACATCGCAAGTCACCAGTAGAATATGTTATTTTGTTTTTAACATCGGAGTGTTATCAATATGGAAAAATATGTATCTAGCTATAGATACATAAATAGATATTGAATAATGCTCTGACAGAACTGATAAGATATTTAAATAAAAAGCATAATGATGACATATTGCACATACATGGAATGCACATATGTTTGTATATACAAGATTTCACCCAAATGATATTCTTGATTTTCATCTTTGACAACCAAAGTGCTTTAGCTTAAGTTTTATATACCAAATCTTTTCTAGCTATTTGTAGTCTGATAAAAGATCTAGACAAGAAAGACTGTAATAATTAAGCACAGATTGTCACTTAGTAATAAAGGGACTAAAGCACTGTGAATTTGATTAGTAAAGTTAATCCAAGAAACATCTTAACAAGTGAGACAAAATAAACTCAAGAATAGAATGTATAACTTTATTGATATCCTCACCCTTGTTGATACATTATTTGAGTTAAATATTTCTGTTTTTTGCACAAATATAAATTATTGTGGAAGGTACATAGATGACATATATATAATTGTGTGCTAATTGCAACAGAAATACTACTACTTATAATATATAACAAAAATATTTTTATTTGAATATTTAGTACCATAGTAAAGCTGTAGAACAACAGAAAAAAATTCCTGGTCTCAATTTTGCCACAGATGTCATTAGTATTTTGCAAATAAAGTTTGTAATATTTGCACTGATTGTCTGCTATTATATAAATAGCATAAATAAGAATATATGAGAACTATATGAAATTATATTTATACTTATATGAATTATAAGAAATATGTGAACATATTTCTAATGTATTGATCTTTATCACGATCTTTATAATTTGCTTAATTTTATAATTTTCTTTAAAATTGTATAATTCCTGAGTGTAAGATTTCCACAGCATTTGTACAGATAAGTGATCAAGGATTATTTGGGTTTAGTATGAGGAGGAAGCATAGGGACATATTTGAACTTTGAAATGCAATGACATATTAATTCTTCCTTTTAGATTTTCTAAGTTTACTCTGGCTTATATTTATGCTCATGAAAATCATCTTAGTAGGTTACTGTTAGTTGGATGTCAAGCAACAATTAATTCTGTCTTATGCAGAGCTTTATCTAATACCATCATTTTTCCTTATTTCCATATCTCCCATTCTAATTTTGATATATTCTTGAGAAGACTTGGTTTAAAAATAAAGGTGACAATGTGTTAATGTATATACTTTTGAGGTGATATTGCTACAAAGCCCAAGGAAGATGCAATGATCTATTCAGATGGCATTTTCTACCCAATTTAGCAGCTCAAAGATCAGTTTAGATAAGGATCCTGGCTTTGATTGCATATCTGTTCCAATCTAATCTTTAATTTTCAAATCAGGTAGAGCAGAAATACAGTTCTTTTATTTGTCTTTTTTGATATAATAGGGTTGATGGCTCTTACTCTGTACTAGATTTCTGCTACAGAATTAGAAAAGGGACCCATACATTGAGATTTTACCTGTAAAACTGCTAAGCCTAAATACTTGTTCACATTTCCTACAGCTTTCAGACAACTAAATCTTAAGTCTTTAAAAGAAGTAATATTCCGCTGCTCATAAGCATTGTATAATATAAACACAGGACCAGACTATAACCATAGGACCACACTCTTTCTCTGTGAAAGATATAATTAGTAATTAGTAGGGAAAAAGGGGTCACTCCCAAGTACTAGCAAACTATTCACATTTTCTCTGCTCACTGGAGTATCCATGACCAGGACACTTGACTTTTTAATTATTATTCTACTACAAATGGGCCGGAGCAGTAGCACAGCGGGTAGGGCGTTTGCCTTGCATGTGGCCCACCTGAGTTCGATTCCTCCACCACTCTCGAAGAGCCCAGCAAACTACCAAGAGTATTCTGCCTGCATGACAGAGACTGGCAAGCTCCCCATAGTGTATTCAATATGCCAAAAACAGTAACAACAAGTCTCACAGTGCCCGCTCGAGAAAATCGATAATAATGGGAGGAGAGTGTGCTACAGTGCAGAGCTACAACAAATATCTAAGAACAATGTTCACATCTGTCTTAGTCATCTTACCTTTTCTTTTCCTTTACATTGCCTACAATATGATTCCATTTTCTTAGACTTTCCAGCCACATGCTTTCTTACATCTTGTTGCAATTAAAATACAACTAAATAGGAAACTATCATATATCCAAATCTGTGTTCATCTATCTGTGGGGACAATAAGGTAATGAAAGAAAGGTAATCGGTCATTGCTTGGAACTTACTCCTGTCTCTGTGCTGAGATATCACTCCAGGGAGGTTCAAAGGACCATATGGGGTGCCTGGGATTGAACCTGTGTTAGCTGTGTGCATGAAAATCACCATACCCACTGTGCTATTGTGTAGGCACCATTTTTCCCTCCTAATTCTTAAATTGCCAAATTGTGATTCAATGCAAGGTATTATACTCACCAAGTCTTCTTTATCATAATGGTGGTTATCATTATTGAATGCCTACTATGTGTCAGATTTTGTCACTGTATAATTACCACAAATATGCCCCGCAATCATATGTGGCTATTCTAAGGAAACTTGAACTTAGAGCAGCTAAGTTATTCAAATGCATATAGCTATTAGGTAGTTAAACTTATATTCTAACCTGGCCTTCAATTACAAAGCACTGAGGATAGAATTTGAAACTCTGGCTAAGATTTAAGCTTTCAACAGGTTCTCAATATATCATTTGATTGGAAGAAATTACATTCATTTTATAAGTATTTTTTGAGCACAGTTCCAAAATAGCAGCTGATTTTAGCTTTTGGTGAAAAAACACATTCCATTTCTGCTTAGAGTCTGTGAGCAGCTACTTTTGTGTTGGAAGACTGAACGCCTTACCAACTTTTAAGTTCCACCTTTTAGAGGCCTTTCTTTTCTCTTTTTTCTCCCTCTTTTAATTGAATCACAGTGAGATACACACTTACAAAGTTGCTCATGTTTGGGATAAAAGGTAAAGGTAAAGACCCTCCCGTTGATCGTCGATTTGCTCAAGCGGGCCCAGTAACGTCTCCATTGGAGACTTTGTTGTTACTGTGTTTGGCATATCGAATAATCTCAGTAGCTTGCCGGGCTCTCCGAGAGGGACAGAAGAATCGAACTCGGGTCGGCCATGCCGGCCGCTTGTAAGGCGAACGCCCTACCGCTGTGCTATCGCTCCAGCCCATGTTAGGGGGCTGGAGCGATAACACAGCGGTAGGGCGTTTGCCTTACACGCAGCCAACATGGCCGACCCGAGTTCGATTCCTCCGCCCCTCTCGGAGAGCCCGGCAAGCTACCGAGATTATCTCGCCTGCACGGCAGAGCCTGGCAAGGTCCCCGTGACGTATTCGATATGCCAGACACAGTAACAACAAAGTCTCCAATGGAGACGTTACTGGGCCCGCTTGAGAAATTGTTTGGGATATGAAGGTTTATATTGCTCCCTTCCCACTGTTTTTAACTCACATAATTTTTCTTAAAGCCTTAGGGTTGCTCTTATCTGATCTGCCAATATGATGGATACTGTGATACATTTGCTGAACATATCCTCCAGGGTGACCTTATCTTTGAACCCCACTTTTTCAATTGTAGCGTTAATACAGTGAAAAAATACAATGATGAGAAGGCACCACACCTTTCTCTGTCTCTCTGTCTCTCTCTCTCTCTCTCTCTCTCTCTCACACACACACACACACAGTTGCACTCACAATCAAACACACACATTAATAAACAGGCCCAGCCTTATTTACACAGGGTGTATTACAGTGTGTTTCAAAGAAGATATAATAATATATTTGGTGATAGTACACTGTGCTACAGAAAAATTTTACATAGCTAGAGATATTTGCCTAGAGTTGTTTTTTAGCCCCCAAGCTCCTCTTGTCTACAGTCTCTCAGATTCTATTTTTGACAACCTTATTAGAATCTTTTGGTCCCCATCTGATATTTTTGACAACCTTCTCACAATCTTTTGGTCCCCAACTTCCCACAGCTTAATAAGGCCCATTTGTCCTTGGGAGTAATTCACTACCTGTTGGGATTCACTCAGATTCTGGGTTGATTTATTGTCTATAGGGCTGGAACGATAGCAAAGCAGGTAGGTCATTTGCCTTGCACGCGGGCAACCCAAGTTCAATTCATCCATCCCTCTCTGAGAGCCCAACAAGCTACCGAGAGTATCCTTCCCACACAGCAGATCCTGGCAAGCTCCTCATGGCATGTTCAATATGCCAAAAACAGTAACAAGTCTCACAATGGAGACATTACTGGTGTCCGCTTGAGCAAATCAATGAACAACGGGAGGACAGTGCGTGAACAGGGTTTACTTCCAATTTCTACTTAAGGCACAGGACTTGGCATCAGTCTTCCCCTGATCCAATAAATTTTTTTTTATTTTCCATCTCACTCCAACTTATCTCAATTTTGTCATAGTAAATCCTACCTGAACCCTCAACTAGTGCTCTATGTTGTGTGATCAAATTATGTGAGATGCCTTGAAATGATAAACAATTGCTGCTCATGTGAGTACACTACATTTTTGGGCATAAAGTTGTTATATTTCATCCAATTCTCAAACCAAATCCAGAACCCACAAAAGAAGAATAGTTTCAACTCCGAGACTCTTGACTGGGTTTTCCTGTTTGACCTCAGAGGAGTTGAGGACAAGACAAAGAACGGACAGGGACACTGAGATATTTTGAAATTTTGAAGATACAATCATTTTTCCAGGTGAAATTAGCATATTGCACAGAAGTTTGGATGAATTAGGCTGATTATGTTCATCACAAGAATGTTTTTAAAAGTTTTTAGAATTTTATACTTACCTGGCAGGGGAGATACCATGATCATAAAGATGTTTTTTTCCAGGGCGTGACTTATCCATTGCACTCAGCATTGAGCTGAACCCTTCGTTTTCTCCCAATGTGAGAAACTTGACTGTATAATTTGTGATACTGGAGGACTGTGTTTGCACTCTCCCTGAGAAGAAAAGAAAAGATATTCATTCAGAGTTTCTCTTTGTACTTTCTGTTGCTATGTCTTTACAGAAGAGAACAAAATGTCAAATTAGTTTAACATTCAGAATTTGCAAGTCTCTAAATTTTGAACCTTAAACATTTGCTTGGGCTGAAGCGATATCACAGTGGGTAGGGTGTTTGCCTTGCATGAGGCCGACCTGGGTTCAATTCCTCGGCCCCTCTTGGAGAGCTCAGTAAGCTATAGAGAGTATGCCACCTGCACAGCAGAGCCTGGGAAGCTCCCTGTGACATACTTGATATGCCAAAAACAGTAATAAGTCTCACAATGGAGACATTACTGGTGTCCACTTGAGCAAATTGAACAATGGGAGGACTGTGCTATAGTGCTAAACATTAGCTTGCCCCAGTGAGAACCCATCGAATTTAAATAATTTTGTTTGCATCTAAATCAAGATGCTTGATTGTTCAGTGTTCGTTTTGTTTTGTTTTCTTTCAAGTGCCAGGTGCCCCCAGCCATTAATTACTTACACTTCTACAGGTCGAGTTAAAATCCAAGATACACTTCACAGAAGAAATTGAGTGTTCATGCTAGGAGGACTTTCAGAGGAGAGAGATGAGAACAGTTTTCTTCCCAGCAGGAAAGGACTCCACATGAAGGCTTTGGTGCCTTCTGAGTAATCTCTTACCTAGTGCTGAGGAAATCAGAAAAAAACAGTGTCAGGAGATGTAGCCTTGGGCACACATTTTTCTTTAAGGTAATACCAAGTTTATTAGATACTTAATATCTCCATTTTAAAGAAATTTCTTTGATACTAAAATCTTAAAATCCCCCAAGGTTCAGCTTGAAAGGAGGCATGTACTTTACTGTCCTTCGTCAGCACCCACCATGGCAAAAGAATTGAGTAGTCCATAATGACAAAAACAAGAACAAAAAGTGATTAGAGATCTCACAGTTATGGAAATTATTCTAGATGAGAATTTTTAAAAAAAATTTACATATATCTACCCATTTCATCTTTATTATAACCCTGCATAATAAAAGCTATTGAGGGACTGGAAAAAATAGTACAGTGCATGGGGCCTTGACTTCTACAAGGTCAACCCCTTTTCAATCTCAAGCACTGCATATGGTCCCCCAAGTCCACCAGGGGTGATTCCTAAGTGGAGAGTTATGAGTAAATCCTGAGCACTGCTCTGTCTGCTTAACCCTCCTCAAAAAAGGAAAAAGGAATCAGAGGACAGAGTTAGATTCGTTATCACACAACTGACTGAATTTCTGAGTGTGGATCTTTAAATTTTGTAAAATAAATAGACAAAACTCCAGAGGTTTATAAAGTTAATATTGAACAGCTTTAAGGGGGTCTTTTGGGGTCCCTGTTCTGTGCCCTATGTCCAGGCCTTTTGTTGGTTTCTCTTAGGTTCCACACATGCTGTACTTGGCCAGCATAAGTCTCTCTGGATTTTGTTCCTACAAGTTTCTGCAGATCTCTCACTTTCCTTGCTTGTGTCTGCTGCTCTTTGCCCCTTTGGCTTTCAGTTTAGTTTAGTGTTTTGGACAGGTGTTGCTTTTCCTGCCATCCCTCAGAATACTGAGATACAACTAAGTTCAAGGGTAAGGTTCTTTTCTTAGTTGACAGGTTGCCTTCAAGTTAATGAGATTTAAAATGACCAATTGTATTTAAATTAAATAGATTAGCTAGGGAGTCTTCCACTGCTTCTCCTTCCTGGTAACAAAGTCTCTTGCTTAAGATCATCACAAAGCTGCAGAAGGGATATGGCAATTCAGTGACTACAGACTTCATTAGCACGGGTAATGAAGGGATAGGAGGAGGTACTGGGTCCCAGACACTGCAGCTCCCACCTTTGGCCTGAGCCCTAGGGTGGTAAAATAATTGACCTGGATGGTGAGCCTGCTTAAGCGGAGCAAAATCTGTGTATTTAAAGAGAATATGTGGATCAGACGGATACAGCTGAGGTCTACAAAGGAAAGAAGCTTGTCTAGCATTCTTAGGGGAAACTTTCTTTTTGAGGGGGAGCTACACCTGTGGTTCTCAGTGTTTACTCTTGGCTCTGTGTTCTTGGATTACTCCTGGAGAGGTTTGGGAACCATCTGAGATGCTGAGGACTGAACTTGGGTCAGCTGCAAGGAAGGTGAGTGCCCTACCCAGTGTACTACCACCCTAGTCTGTTTTCTGGGAATTTTTTTTCCTAGTATATTTCCAGGCAGCTTTACACAGGGAACTTCTGCTTTATATAGATTAGTTAGTCATAGGAGGGAATAAGAAGGAGGCATGTGGCACGGACATTCCTACAGAAGCACAAGGACTTAATGCAGAACCCGGCAGCTTGCGGCAGTAAAGTGAATGGACTATGCATTAATCCACACCACCATGCCTTCCCGGAGGGAAAAGGATGTTGCTCCCTTCTGCCTTTCTCCCTCTCGACAGCAAGATGGTGGCTGCCTCGGAGCTTTTTGGAAAGCTAGGTATGAACCGGTCATGTCGGGGGCGACTGAAACCTCATGGGAAGGGGGCGTTCCGGGCTCGTCCTTCACGCCCTATCTAGGTCACAAGTTACCCCCCACGAGCGGCTCTCCAGCACGGCCATGCCTCCAGAGCACAGAAACCAATCTCATAATTATCTGACTCTCAGCAGAAATACTTCCAGGCTTAAATAAGTAAAATACCAGAAATCCAAAATCGTGCAGCCGCTATCGCGTGACAACATTTGATCCTTGTGACCAGCTGCAGAAAACAAGCTATTTCACAATGCCTTTTCAGCATGTCTGATTTTGGGGTGTAAACTCTAAATACTAATGGTGCATCTTTTGTCAAAACAATGAATCTAATCAAAGTAGAGAGAGAGTGTAAACTAGAATTCACCTGCCTCAGGGCATTGGGAGGGTTGGGAGGGGGGGTTTATTGGGTTCTTTGTGGTGAAAAATAAGTATTGGTAAAGGGAAATGTGTTTGATATTTGCATGACCGAGACTTAAACCTGAAAGCTTTGTAACTTTTCCCACAGTGATTAAATAAATAAATTAATTTAAAAAAAAAGAAGGAGGCATGTACCTAATTTGGGAGAGGAAATAAATTGTATGTAAAATATTCTAAGCCAATTACAGAAAAAGCTTAAATATATGTATATATACATAATATATAATAGTTGAATCTATTATAACATATCATGAGTCAATTATAACTGGTAATGACATATATATATGTGTGTGTATATATATATTTGTATATATATATATATATATATATATATATATACTAAGCTCATCCTTAAATGAGTAACTGTGACTAATTCTTGGAATTTGGGTGGTAGAAACTTGGGATGTGTATTATGCTGGGCCAGATTGGTAAACCTGGGGTCCCTATGCCAGTCCTAGGAACTGTGTGTGGTGTAATAGCAAGGCTTCCAGAGTCTCCTGGTCTGATTATCACTGTGAAGAGGGACTCAACTTACCAGATTTTTGAAATCGGGGCTAAACTAGGCATCTTTTGAGGCGGATTTTGCTCAACCACTTAAAGTAATGGTCTTCCTTTTAATTTTTTAAAATTTTGTTTTGGACTGTCCTCAGTGGTGTTTGGGGATTCTCCTGTCTTTGTACTTGAGAATTCCTCTTGACAGTGCTCATAGGACAATATGGGATTCCCAGAATCAAATCCACGTTGGCTTTGTACAAGACAAGTACTTTACCTGATTTGATTTGCTATTGCTCTGGACCCAGAGTCCTCCTTTTCAATAATAAAAAAAATGTGACAGTCTGGTGAAGAAATAGCCAGAACTCATCCATGGATGCACAATAGAGACCGTAGCTTGCTGTAACTGTGAAAGGTTTGGTGCTGCCGCTGCCTCCCAAGGCCAATCAAATCAGATGTTGTCACAGGTAATTAAAGGTTTATTGACAACAAGATGACACATTAAAAGATGTGGAACCCAGGTACTCAAAGCACCATTCTTATCTAAAAGAGCCCAAAGAAGTTTTTTTTCAATTATTATTTTAGATAGCCTGCCCCCACACCAGGCTGTCTTCACCGGAGCCCCTCGGAGTGGGGCAGGTTAAGTTTCTTTCCTTGCCCCAAATAGAACCCCAGCAGCCAAAACCCTCCAGAACCCAAGCCATAGCCATGCTCAAGAACATTATCCACATGCTCAGTTGAGCCTCATGCGTGAAGGGACCATAAGAGGAACCCAGGTATGCAGGACAGGGGCTGTAATCTCCAAGCCTACTTGGATCTGAACTGGCCCTCCTCCACCTAGATCCCCCATCGTCCAAGAGCTTGGCAGTCACACCCACAAACACCCTGACACCATGTAATCCCACCAATGGCAAAGATCCAGAGACCATAAAACAAAACTCCTGGAAGCGAGGCCACTATAAGGGTAGACCTCTTATACTCTAATCCACTGATGTACCTAAAGCACATATGTATTTGGTTTTAACTTACTTGTATTGCTCGTATTCTCTTATATTTATTCTCCATCCCTATTGGAGAGCCTGGCAAGCTACAGAGAGTATCCTGCCCACATGGTAGAGCCTGGCAAGCTCCCTCTGGCATATTCGGTATGCCAAAAACAGTAACAGTAATGGGTCTCATTTCCCTGACTCTGAAGGAGCCTCCAATATGGCACCATAGGGAAGGACAAGTAAAGAGAGGTTGCTAAAATCTCAGCACTGGGACGAATAGAGACGTTACTGGTACCTGCTTGAGAAGATTGATGAACAACGGGATGACAGTGATGAAGTTATTATTTATTCATTTTTGATGGGGATGAATTAGGAAATTAGATGGGCTACAGCTTGAAACATTCTCACTAAGACTCTAGTTTATTTTCAACCAGAATAATATTTTTTAGAATGGCATGTAACTTTCACTTTTTTATGCACAAACCTGTGGATTTTTTTTCCAAATCAGAAAAAGAAAATTAGGGCTGCCAAATTTTGTGTTCAAGGAAAATATACTAATAATGAAAAATGCCAGTTTGAGGATGAAAATAAGTGTAGCTATAAGCTCGATCACCGTCTTTAGCCAGGGACCTTCTTGAACTTCAGTTTCTTCACCTGTGTAAGTAAGTGATAGTAATTCTTCCAGCTATGATTAAGAAGGTGAAACAGAGCTGCTTCCACATTATACCTTAAGAATAGTACTTACCAACCAGTAGGTACTCACTTAATAACACACATGCTGAGCCCAGTGTATGAGCTTAACAACCTGACTATACTGTCTTGCTTTGCTAAATATACGGAATATAGTAGTGATTACAAAGAAATAAGTAGATTCAGTTAGCAGGACCATAGCAAGGAAGGTGGGTCTGGGGTCACAGCGCTAAGTACCTATGCCTCTAGATGGCCCCAGGCTTACCTGCCATCAGTGCACGCAGTTATCTGCTCCTGCTCTGTGTGCTGCTCCTTCCCCTGATGCCATGCCTTTGACACTGATGGGAATATGGAGCAGTTTCAAGTACCTTGTTCCTCTGAGTTTCATAGCACAGTTCTGTACTTTGATGAAGAATACTTCCTACTGAATTTCAATTTCTTTGAAATATCAATCTCACAAATGGTTTGCAGCTTTGGTTGCACTTGCTCTGCTCTGCTTGGGGCACTGGAAAGTACTGAAATAAATTTATAGTAGAAAGCAGTGCAGAGACACAAGCCCTCTTCAAAGTGTGCTATTTCTGAATGAAATGGGCACCAGGAGAGTGTCCACAGTGCTCAATCTTAGGCCCATGGTGTTTTCCTGGACTGTCAGACTTTAGCTGTCTTTGCTCAAAAACTAAAAAGAGAAATGCATGTAATTGTGCAGTCTATCCAAGATTCTAAGTAAATGCTTGGGTATTTTTGATTTATTTTATTTTCTCATGACATTTTTATAATAAATTAGTGTAAATTTTCCAGAATAATTTCTATCAAAGAACTTGTGTCTCACACACCCTTCTCCTTGACACTATAATTTTAGATTGATATCTCTGTAAAATAACCAAGTAAGCTATAAGAAATCCAGAATTTTTAAATGTATTATAGAAAATGCAATCTCCATTTTTGCTATTATATTTAATAGAGATAAAATAATATAGTTTGAGTGGTATAGGTTTCTAAGTGTTCACTCTCAATTTTTGTATCTGGTGACAACAGGTTCTTAAGACTAAATTAACCATAATTAAAATTAAGATTTATATAGTATGAATTAAAAGACAGTGACATAGTCTTTAAATTTAATCTGATTAAGTTTAAAATCACTGTTACTATACTTAAAACCCCTAATTCTTGCAACTACTACAAAGACTAACCTTATAGAAAATAAAAACTTGACTCAAGGAGACAATCAGGCAAATCCTGACATTAAGGACAAGAGCAAAGGGATGCTCAGAGGAGAGCAAATAAGTCATGGTACAAGAGGCGAAGGAATCAGATCACCCTGAACTTTCTAATAGTACATCTCAAATAAGGGTCCAGTATTCATAGATGAAAGGAATTTGGAATTAATGCACAGACTTTTCAGTGTTAGAATTTTATAGATTTTAACCCAAAGTTGCAATTCAGTGATTATTTAATAATTTCTATGCTTTTGAAGAAGGCAGATTTGATTGAACCTATGGTATATGAAGTTTTACTTTCTCCCTCATTTACTGCAACAATTACTTTTATTTAAATTTATTTCAATACAAAGAAAAACTGTTCACATCAGGCTGCTTCCTGCAGCTACAAGACCCTGACTCTCCTCGTACTGGCTGACCTCCTCGATTCTCACTCTCATTCTGTCTCTGTAATTAGCCTTGTATTCAATGTTCTATTTATTCAGAATTCTTGGCAGATTCCTGCTCAAACCTCCCTCTTCATTCTTCTTAGTTAATGTGTTTTTCTCTGCTTAGCCCAACATCAACCCCTCCTTGCCTGGCTGACTTCTAGATACCCTCGAAGAATTAATTCCCATGCCCTTCAGTCTCCACCCGCCTGTTCTCTCATCTCTCATTCTGGACTAGGCATCTTTGCACTGCATTTCCATACTTTCCTTTTGTACCTTGACTATTGAAGCAACCACATCATTCTGAGGCCATCTGTTTGTTCTCATTTCTTATTCATCAGCAAATGCTCAATAAATGCTTGAGAACTGACCATAGCAAAGGTAACTGTCATAGTCACATTGAGAGGCATGTAGAAATAGAACAGCATACTGATAAGAAAAAAAAGTAGTATATATATTTGACTAAAATAAAACAGATCCAAAGATCCACTAATTCACCCATCACTTAAACAAGAACTATATGATATAGGCAGTATCTATGTGTATGCTGCCCTTTTATTTATTTGCCTTGCCCCCATTTGAAACTAAGTAGTTAGTAGTTTCATTTGATGTCAATCAATTGGGATAGTACTTTGGCATAGTAAAGAGTATGAAAGACATACGACTTAATCTAGAGTAGTAGGCAGAAAGACATAAGACTTAATCTAGCGTAGTGAGCAGAGCACCAGGATTTTACTGGAATTTTGACCTTGCTGCTTACAAATCTCAGCTAGCTATTGGCTTTTTGGAGTCTAAAGTTTTTCTGTGAAAATGAATGAAATAAAAATAAACTAAACAAGGGACTGGAGAGATAGTAAAGTGAGTTAGGTGCTTACCTTGCACACAACCCAATTGGTTTAATCCTCGGCAACAGATATGATACCCTACACTCTGCTAATAGTAATCCTTGAGTACAGAGCCAGGAGTAAACCTCGAGTACAATCAGATGTAGCCAAAAAACAAATATACATTTTTATAAAAGTTTTATTTCTAGAATTTTGGGTCCAAACAAATAGTATAATAAAAATTTCCCTTGCATACCTCCAACCTGACCTGAGTTCACTACCTGGCACTACATATGGTCCTCTGAGCCCTGCTAGGAGTACTCCCTGAACACTTCCCAGTGCAGCCCCCAAAACAAAAAATAAATTAAAATGTAGACAAACAAAATAAAGACCACAAGGTGATACCCTGTATCATGGTATTATTTTTAGTGTCAATTGACATAATTACTTAAACACCGAGTAAAGTGTCAGGCTCAATAAATGATAGCTATGTTGCATTAACAAGAAATAAAGTTCTAAGAATAAACTTCGAATATCTGCAATAGCATGTTTCCTCATCTTCAACCTTTGTCTAGGGATTACAGAAAGCATCTAATAAAATAAATGTTTCTTATACTGCTATTATCATAAAGATTTTGGAAAGTCTAGTTTTTCCATTATTTGGAAGTCATAATGAGAAAGTAGAATAAAATGAAAGAAAGAAAATGGAAGATGTCAAAATGATTCATTAGAAGAAAATAAAATAACATGCACTAAAAAGTGTTAGCACTATAGTTGGATTATTATGCAAACATATACACATTCCTAACTTTAAGAACCAAGAAGAAACAAATGTGGGGAGCCAAAAAAATTTCTTTTTTGGGGGGTCACACCCAGCGATGCACAGGGTTTACTCCTGGCTCTGCACTCAGGAATTACTCATGGAGGTGCTTGGGGGACCATATGGGATGCCGGGATTTGAACCTGCGTAGAACACACGCAAAGCAAATACCCTATATGCTGCCAAAGAAATTTCTTAATTTGAGAATAAAACAAACATGTTCAAATACCTTTTGTAGTTTCTTTTAAAATTATTCTCCCTTGGAATTTTGTTCATGTGATTCCTGGCTTGGTTTTAACTTCATGTTATATGTGTTTGGTAGAGGAGAGATGTGGATACTTGAGTCAAGAGGTATTTTTTTTAGTTTTGTCATATAAGATATGGGGGGAATTTTAAGTAGCGTTAAACTATTGGAGTTCACATTATAGCTGAGATATGCTACTGTGGCATCCATCCCTAACACTAGTGAAACTAACTCATGTTTCAGAAGAAACAGGCTCACACTGACTGTTCACCTTGGGTGGCTAATATTTTACCACTCTACCCCCCCCCCCCCCAAAACCTGGCTCAGAGTTTCTGAAAGCAAATTCTGTGAGAAGGGAAGAGGGCAGGGGGTATAAGGAGAGAAGACTGTAAAATAAAATCTATATTGAGACTATATTATTCTTAAATCTCATATTTACTGGAGTAGTGTGGATCTTCTAGTGTCTTCATACTTTATGGCTACTCTTTGAATTTTTTAAAAAATATTTACATTTGGATATTGCTAGTAGTTATCAGTGGCTACTCTTAATTCTGTGCTGAGAGGTTGCACTTGGCAGCATTGAAGGACCATCTGTAGCGCCTGGATTGAGGAGTAGGGTTGGCTTCACACAAGGCAAGGTATCATCTATGCTGTATTTCTGGCTCATGACTACTATTTTCATAGGACAGAGGACTGTGAAACTACAGATCACACAACGCCCAAGCCTTTTGTCTTTCCCTTTCCCTTTTTCAGTTTAAGGACCTTTTTTTTACCCATGGTAAGATAAAAATTAAATACGTGACTATATATAGCTATATATATATATATATATATATATATATATATATATATATTGGGGATAGGGATATGGAACTGACTTGTGCTATACCTGGCACCTGGTAGTGTTCAGTGATATTCCTGGCATCTCTGATTAGGAGTGAGCCTTGGGTTGTCAAGGGGCTATGTATTGTGCTGGGCAACAAACACCAAACCAGGATAGGCTGCCTTCAAGGCAAATGCATTGCCTCCTATGATATCTCTCCAGTACCGATATTTTATTTTTCTTCCTTAAAACTGCCTCAGAACTTGTCTTTTAATTTCCAAAATAAAATTCCCACCATCAGTTCAAAGAGAAGAACAATTCTTGTTGTATATAGAGGAGCTCTTATGAAAAAGTTAATGTTGATACAGACTCAGTAATTTTGCATCTAATAATAGTTTGCAAGCTCAATTAAATAGGTGGGTGTTTGAATTAGAAGCTCTTGCTTTCTACTGTGTGACCTTGACAAAAATTGTATGCAATATCCACTATTAAGGTCCTAGAAGTTTAGACAGAGAACATGTAAATTCTCTTGGATTAACGGAAAAGGATGCAACCAAACATTCTTTCCCCTGTCATAATGAGGCATAGCTGAATGCAAACATCTTAAGAAGGATGCTTAGTGACAAACAGTGATTTTCTGTTTTGCAAACACTTGAGAAAATTTAAAGTCCATCAACTTCAGCCAGAGTGGAAATACTCCCAGAGACAAATTCATCTAAATTCACTTTACAATAAAAGGCCCTCCCGTTGATCGTCGATTTGCTCGAGCGGGCCCAGTAACGTCTCCATTGGAGACTTTGTTGTTACTGTGTCTGGCATATGTGTGTGTGTGTGTGTGTGTGTGTGTGTGTGTAGAATTTTTTGTGCAGTTAATAAGTGTCAATAACATTGTACTTTGCCACTTTACAATATTACTTAAAATATCACTCTTCTTCTATATTAATTTATACACTTGAATAATGCTTTTCCATGTTTTTCTTTCTTAATTTTATTGACTCAATATCCACTTCTGGAGGTGCTTAAGAATATAGCTGGTTCAATGCTTGGAAATGGGGTTCACTCCTGATGGGAATCATATGGTGCCAGAGCCAAACCCTGGGCTCTCTCATGCAAAATGTGTGATCCCTTTCTTAGATCTGTAAGTCTATCCCCATTTTCCCATGTTTAATGATTACTCATTTCTTATAATGCTAATCCTCCCTCCTCTCCAGAATTCTACTTTTGATCAACTACAAATCTCGTATCGTTTGTAGTTCTTTCTCAGAATTTCTAAAAGCAGCTGCATTTCTCTGGCGACACTTGATCCTCCTGGAAGAGCCAGGAGTTACATAGAAGTGGATATGGAGTTTTCCATTTGTTTCTGAGGGTTACCTGGGCATGGAAAATGAGAGTATTCAGGTCCTTTATCACCTCCTGATCTGCACCATTTAAACTGTGTGCCCATGCTTTTAGATGTCCTTGCTCACCCACCACTCTGCAGACTGTAAGTGGTCCTTCCGTTTTCATTTCATTTTATTCAAGCCCCTATTTTTATCACCAGATTCCATTATTTTCAGCAAACGTCTCCTAAGTCAAGGAGAAAATGAAAAAATATAAGTCATTTGTCTGTAAAGACCTTCATGAACTCATCCTTTCTTCATTTAACAATGCAGTTATTTCTATCCTTGATTCCTTCTCCTCTACCACTAAAATGTCTGATTCCTAATATCCCTGCATCTACACAGATGCAACACCAATAATCTGTCTCTGCTGTTTCTTCATCTTATTTTTACTAATTATTTTCTCTTTAATTAATACAAGTTTATCTTTTTCTTTTTTTTCTCAGTGTCATGGCCCTTCAACTCATTTTACTCCTCCTTTGTTTAAAGGGTCAATTCTCAAATCGTTGTTGTACAGTGACTTTAGTATATTGCCTATCACTAATCCTTCCACTTACTAGACATGAGTTTACTAAATTTATTCACTTCAATTTCTAGGAAAGCAACTTACAATAGAAAAGGTATACTGATATCCACACTGATATCCACACTGTATATAATGAAACTGAAATTAAACTGATCCTCCCATTAGATATGTCAACTCAAACAACGTGATAATTAAATTTTATGTCTTGGTATCTTCTGTAAAAGGACTTATTTTACCATAACTAACCCAAGGAGTTAGTTATGGTAAGAACATAAAATGATAATATACACCAGAAAAATTATCGAGATTATTGGTCACCAAACTCTATGGATCTGATATACCAACACTAGTTTTTATATTGTAGGCTATATTCTTTCTTTTGGTTTAATTTTACTTTTGCCTTTAATGATTTATATTTTCCCTTAGTTTATCTGCTCTTTTTTCTGCTTAACTCTTATAATTGACCTCCAATTTGTGTTTCTTTTTGTTCTGTTTTTATTTAATAATATTGTGGGCAAGTGTGACACGGCAAATGGTTCTCATGTATTAATCTTTGCTTTGTACTTGGGGTTACTCCTGAAAGTGCTAAACGGACCGAATGGAATGCTAAGATTGAGCTTGAATCAGTTTTTTTATGGGGTTAATAATTTCTCTGACTACAATCATTTCTATTTTCTGTTAATATAGATGTATTCTATCAAATAAAAAGCTCTCCTGAAATCTTGAGTTCTCTTTCTTCTTTGCTTTTTTTGTTTGTGTATTTTTAATTAATTTAGACACTGATTTAATACTATTGTATTTATGATTAATGAACTATCACATCCAAATTTAATCCCATGAGACATTTTATAAATTGATATCACAGGGTTTAAGAAGCTTAGACAAATGTTGCCCATTCTGAGCTCAGTTTTTTCCTCAAACCTACACATTTTTTAGTCTTCTCTTACTTAATTTTTTTTTTCTTTTGAAGGTTTTGATCACACAAGGTGATTCAGAGATTACTCCTGGCTCTGCACTCAGGAATTGCTTCTGGAAGTGGTTGGGGGATCCTATGATACCGGGGATCAAACCCAGGTCTTAACCTTGTGTGCAAGGCAAACACCATACCCACTATACTATCTCTCTCTCTCTCTCTCTCTCTCTCTCTCTCCACACACACACACACACACACACACATATATATATATATATTCTATATATATATATATATACTCTCTCTCTATATATATTCTTTCCAGGATTACAGAAAGTACAAGCTAAGGGGTCACCCACTATCCATTCTTTGATTATCCAATTCATGAAGATCAGTTTTCTTGATGATCTATTTTTAGTTTTTGAACATACTTGGCAGTAATCAGGAATCAGAGTATCAAAGTCAATATACAATTGACTTCACAGAATTTAGCATCTCAAAATGTATATTAGGAGTTCTACACTCTTTCAGGTAGACTTAGAATATCAAAGATAGTACAGGATTTAAGGCACTTTGCCTTGCATGAGGCCAATGTAAATTGATTCCTAAAACCATATGTTTCCCTGAGCATAAGCCAGGAAGAACCACCAGATATGGCCCCCAAACATGTATATATATGCATATATATGCACACATATACTCATGTGTATATATACATATACACATGTGTGCATATGTATATGTGTGTGTGTATATATATGTATATGTATGTCACTGTCACCGTCCTCCCATTGTTCATCAATTTGCTCCAGCGGGCCCAGTAACATTGTGAGACTTGTTGCTACTGTGTTTGGCATATCGAATACATCATGGGGAGCTTGCTAGGCTTTGCTATGCGGGCAAGATACTCTTGGTAGCTTCTGGGCTCTCTAAGAGGGGCAGAGGAATCGAACTCTGATCGGCCTGGTCGGCCGTGTGCAAGGCAAACATCCTACCTGCTATGCTATGCATGTATAAATGTATACATCTTTAGCATTACAACCAATAATAAAAGCTAAGAGATATTGTTTAAAAGTCTGATTTTCAGCAAACGTCTGAAACTCCTAAGCCAAGGAGATAGTTTAACAAGTAGAACATTTATCTTGTATGCAGTGGACCCAAGATTGATCTCTGGCATTTCATATGGTCTGCAAGTCTGCCAGGAGTGATTCCTAAATTCATAGCTAGTAGTAACCCCTGATCATTGCCAGGTGTTGTTCACAAACAAACACACAAATAAATAAATAGATAAATACAATAAAATTCTGATCCTAGTCTAAGATATAGTATAAAGATTAATAACCAGCACTGCATCCCAATAGCATATGTCCATTGAACACCACCAGGGCTCACTACTGAGCAGAGAGCCAGGAATAGCACTGACGTCTTTTTAGGTGTGTAGTATGTGGCCCAAGTCACCATCCCTTTTCCCCCACTTAAAAAAAATAAGTATTGGGCCACAGAAATAATAAAGTGGGAAAGGCATTTCTCTTGCACATAGCTGACACAGGTTAGATCCACGGGACTCATATGGTCCCCCAAACACAGTCAGCAGTGACCCCTGAGTCCCGAGTCTATAGTAAGCTCTGAGTACTTTTGGATGTGGACTCAAACCCAAAGTTAGCACGGTAGCACTGTCCTCCCGTTGTTCATCGATTTGCTCGAGTGGGCACCAGTAATGTCTCCATTGTGACACATGTTGTTACTGTATTTGGCATATTGAATACACACTGGGAGCTTGCCAGGCTCTGCCATGCGGCGGGATATTCTCAGTAGCTTGCAGGGCTCTCTGAGAAGAATGGGAGAATCGAACCCACGTTGGTTGCATGCAAGGCAAATGCCCTACCCACTATGCTATCGCTCCAGTCCAACCCAAAGTAATATCATAATAATAACAACAGCAACAGTAGTAATTGTTCCGATTCCTATACCTCAACTCAGACTCCTTGAATCAGAACTTGTACGTAGATGATACATATGCCAACTAAAATTTTTGACATCCAACTTTAGAAATAAAAAACAAATTCCATAGAATGTTACATAAATCTTTGCCTCCATATTTATTTTCTTTTGAGATGGGTCACTCAGATCACATTCCTTGCTTTGAGCTCAGGAATCACTTCTAGTGGAACTATATAAAATAAAAGGGTCAAACTCTGGTTGGCAAAGTGCAAGGTAAATACCCTGCTCACTGTATTACAGGTATAGTTGAAGGTTTTGTTTCTTTAAATATAACTTCTGACTGCCTATTTTAGCTTTATTTCTAACCAACCTACATATGCCTTACAGGTTTGTCATATGGTGATAGGGATGGATCATTTATATAACGGTATATCATTTTATATAAGCTCAAAGTCTTCCTAATCCTTCCTTTACTTACCAGACTAGCATGTAGTTCTAAAATTAGCTCAAAGTTTGTATGCTTCCTAGAGACTCTTCATTCACTGCCTATTTAATCTGAAATAAATGTCCATATTTCATGCTTCTATATATCTAAGGTCAACAAAAGATCATATTCACTTTCTCCAATTTTCTATCAGTTATAGGACAATATAGGTCTATTATAAATCAATTTTAGGATAAATATGTCACCACCTTAAATTGTTCATTTTTCTATCCCCACCAGAATCTCTCTGGTTCTCAGAATAATGAATGAAAGTTATTAAATATTAAAATATTATTTGTTAATGAAAGAAACATCTGTTTTAAAACCACATGTCTATAATATAGCTCACACCAGTCCTTTGTACTACATCTTGTCTATCAATGACCTTCTGAAATTCAGAAAGTAACCTTGTATGGAGATTTTCCATCCTCCTGTCCAGTCTTGATATTTCTAAGCAAGTGCTTTGGCTAGCTGTTTCCTGCTGATCCAATCTGCTAGGAATATTTAATTGTCCTGTGCCTATACCTCTGATGTTGTTTAAGTTAAATTATTGTTTGACTTATTTTGTTTGATGGAATTATTTACTACCTTGCAGGGATCTTGATTCTTAATAGCAAAAATAAAATTACAATAAAAATATTATTGTCAGTGCTGCTTTTTATGTGTTAGCTACTTATGTTTGCCTATGTTGGAAGTCATGATAATAAAGTTCATTTTCAATAACAATAGAGTTTTTTATTTATTAGATTTATTATTGACTATTATTGTAAGCAGTAAAAGTTGCCATTAGCAGTGGTGCTAAATTATTTTCGTGAAAGAAAAGAATTATTAGATTTGTTTCTTTATTTTATTTTTATTTTAGATGTCTTGGGGGCACACTTAGCAGTTCTGGGCTAACTCCTATCTCTGTACTCAGGAATACTTCTAGTAGTATTCACAGGATTATATGGTCTGCTGGAGATTGAACCTGTGCTGATGGAATGCAAGGCAAATGCCCTACCCAATATTGCTTTGGCCTCTTATTTAGTTATTTTTTTTTGTATTTTAAGTCTAATTACCCGATAATTATAAAATGGATTTACTGCTTTCATAAGTAATGTACTTTCATCAAATTCCTATGAGTAATAAATAAAATCCTTGAAAGTAGTGAATTGTATGTATGTCCTCAGAACAGTGTTTTTTTTTCACCCTCAAAGGGAGGCTATGTGTTACATTGAGCAGATTCCTTTGAGTCAAGCTGAGAAAGTTTGGGGGTGACTTTGTGAGATATTAATGATATAGTGATATATAATGTATTTCCTAAAGCTTAACTTTTCAGTTTTTGAATATAAATGATAAGAAATTTTCAAAACCATGGGACTATAGGTAAAATTAATCAGCAGTACCTATTGTCATACCTGGCATATAGTAAATATTCAGTATGCATAGTCTTTGACATTTTGTCTGTTTTCTCTAATGGCAAAGAAACAGACTTTATTTTCATATAGCTATATGAAATTCATATGTAAGAATGAAACTATATGATATTAGCTTTATATAGCTACATGAAATTTATAAGAATTTGAGAAGTCTTTATTCTCCTATTTCTGATACCTTTAATTTTTTTCTGTCTGACATCATTGTGAAATTCTTCAGTGCATGTGTGATTCTGATCTTTAACAAGGTGACAAGTTCAAGCACAAGAGTTTATGAATGCCAACATGGAATGTATGCACATTATCAAACATTTCTCATGGTTTTAATATTTGAAAAATTATTCTCCCCAAATATGATTTTCATAAAAATCTGAATTTAAGAAGTCTAAACTCTTTTCTAAGAGACTACAACATTTAGCATTTTTTCTTTTTGTAGTTGATCAATGCTTATTCACTTTTAATGCTCAACACTGTCACTGTCACTGTCCTCCCATTGTTCTTCGATTTGCTCGAGCATGCCCAGTAATGTCTCCATTGTGACAATTGTTACTGTGTTTGGCATATCGAATATGTCACGTGTAGCTTGCCAGGCTTTACCATGCGGGCTCAACACATATGAATGAATTTAAAAGAATATTATTTTATTGTCCATAGTATGATCCCTCACCTTCCATGAACTTGAGCAAAGAGTGAAATTAAAGACTGAAAGAGATCTCTGTCCACTTTCTTTACCATAAATCCATCTACTATGAAGACATCTGTCATAGTTAATCAGGTTAAGCCAACCTCAGTTAAGACAGCATGAATGAGTTTATTTTGTTACAAAGGCCCGTTCTGATCAAATTAATTTGGGAAGCAGCTGGAGTTGTCAATTTACCAAGATAAAACAGATTGAAGAACCTATGAAATTATTAAATGACCATGGGAAACTAATCCTGTGCTCCACAGACAAACCTATACTTACACCTGAGAAATAGAGTTAGAAAATGTTCTCTTGGAAATAGCACCTTTGTTACAGAAGAACATTTAGTGCATATAGATTCTGTATCAGATATCTTATGGTTTTCTGCTTTCTTCTGTTTTTGGATTTACATAGGCATGAAAAGGCAGCTGTTGGATTAAAAAAGAAAAAGAATAAGAAAGTTGGGATTGCTTAGTTTTTAATTTAGAACCTAGTTGTGAGGGCTTCCGCAAGCTGTGTAATTCAGAGTCTACAATTTTAAAGTAAAACGAATAAAGTATATTGTACAGGTTCATGTCACTTAAGATGAATTTCTTTCTTTAAAAAGGACTTCTTTCATGTCCATGCTTAAACCAAAAAAAAAGTTATTGTCCTACCTCTTTCTTTGCCAGGCACTTAGCTAATGAACATCAAAAAGTTCTTTTCAAAATTATCACCTTTATAATCTTACAAAATACTAAAAGTTTTGACTGTGGTTTCTTTGGTCCTTTAATAAAGCAGGGAAGTAAATAGTTAAAATGAAGTGCTCTGCTCAAGGAGAGGGAGAGAGAGCGAGAATATTTTAGCATTATAAGATAAAACTCAGACAGATATTTAAAGGAACACTACTATGTGTGTGACACTGTGTTTTATATTTATAAATGGTTGACCAGACACCAAGTGAATTCCCTTAGCCTCAGAGAAAGAGAAGTCTGGTGATGAAAGAAGCGGTTCACATTAATAATGTAGGATACTTACTAACTCTATTCCACGTGAACATTGAGAGATATTAATCATCCAGCAGGGCAATGGAGGTAATGAGATTTATCTTCACTTCCTTAGAAGTCTTGTTTGTGTGTGCATGTTACATGAGACTCTCTGTGTCTCTGGACTGAGTTCATCAGGAAAGAGCACATGTTTCTCCTCATCTTTGTTTTGTCATTGTCTATAAGACAATCCGATGAACACTGATGATTGAATATATATTTGTCAAATTTGTTGAGTCAAAATATTTGTATAGAAGATTCTAGAATGAAAAAAGTCTTTATTTACCTCAGAAATTGAAACCACAGCTGAGCATAGTATCCCTACAATCTTGCAATAGTAAATTCTCATCTGGAAACGTGTGGGGTGTTTTTCCAACTTGCTTATAGTTTTGTTCTCTCTGATATTGGTAGTATAAATGTCTGCCAATGCCAAAAGATTAAGGCCCAATTTTTCTACTAGGAATTTAGGTGATACACAAACACACACATGTATGTATATATCACTTAATCACTTAACTTCCCATTAGTCGTCGATTTGCTCGAGCGGGCGCCAGTAACGTCTCCATTTGTCACTGTCGCATGCTAGTGTAGCCCAATGGCATCTGTTTGCTCTGGGAACATTAAGAGCCTCAAACCGATCGTTCATGAACTTGACAAAGAAGTCTGACCATATGGTAGGTGGGCGGCCACGTGGTCTTTTGACATCCCGTGGAATCCAGTCGGTAACAGCTCTAGTCCAGCGGTCGTCTTTAAATCTCATTACATGACCAGCCCATCTGATTTTTGACACCTTGGCAAACGAGACAGCATCCCTGATTCTTGATCGTCGACAGGTGTCGGAACTCCGGATTCTTTCTCTCATTTGAGTGAAACCTGATATTCCAAGCATAGCTCTTTCAATTTCTCTTTGGGAGACCCGAATAGTGTTCTCATCCTGTTTACATAGGGCCCAGGTCTCTGAGGCATATGTTAATGCAGGAAGAACAGTGGAATCAAAGAGATGTGCCCGGAGCCAGAGGTTCTTCGTCCTCTTAGCTATTTCTTCTATGTTCTTGAAGGCGTTCCAAGCCGCTCTCTTCCTCCTGCGCAGCTGGGGTGCCAGGTCATTTGTCATGTTGACTTCTCGACCTAGGTCCACATAGCTGTTGCATTCGGAGATGGTCGTTCCGTTGAGAGCAAATGGGGCATCAGGAGCGAGGCTGTTTCTCATAAACATTGTCTTCGTAAGGTTCAGCTGTAGTCCTACCTTTCCACACTCATGGTCAAAGTTGGCCAGCATTTGTGCCGCTTGGCTGATGTTTGGTGTTATTAAAACAATATCATCAGCAAAGCGGAGGTGGTGTAATTGCCGACCATCTATCTTCACTCCCATGCTTTCCCATTCCAGTCGTCACATGATGTTCTCGAGGGTGGCACTGAAGAGTATCGGTGAAATGGTATCACCCTGCTTAACCCCTCTCTTGACATCAACGATCACTTCTTTGTAGAATGGTGAGATCCTGGTAGTGAAATAAGAATTGTTCCTCGGAACATGCGATAAAAGAGGTGTCGGAGGCATCGGTGTCCTTGTCAACACAAACTTGGCCAAGAATATTGATTCATTCCAATGCCTAAAAACTGGAATCGGACGTTTACATTTGAATATATGTGGCTCACTTCCTGCAGTTTCTATCTTCATTGTCTACGCACCAACATCTCATTATGATGAAAGAGAAATCGAGAAGTTCTACATGGAGCTAGAGAAGTTCTATAACGAAGACCACACCTTCTACAAGATCATCGTGGATGATTTTAATGCCACGATAGGACCGAGAAGATCAGCTGAAGAACTTCACATCGGGACCCATGGCCTACAATGGAATGAACAGGGTGAGAGACTGTCTGAGTTCATCATGTCGACCAAGACCATCCATGGTAACTCACAGTTCCAGAAGGCAGAATCTAAACGTTGGGCATGGGAGTCTCCCGGTGGACGATTCCACAACGAAATAGACCACATCATATTCAATAGAAGGTTTTGCCTCACCGATGTCGCTGTTGTCCCAAAATTTCGAATGGGATCGGACCACCATCTCCTTCGTGCAAAATTCTACTATACAGAGCGGGGAGAAAGGGCTGCAAAGTTCAAAAAGAGAACTCCCAGAACGACCACCAACTGGGAACTCTTTGGCACTATTGCGGCAACATGGGAAGATGCCATTGTTGACAACATTGACGAGGAATACGATCGACTGGTTCAGCACCTCCATGAATGTGCGAGGAACGCCAAGAGAGAGATAGCCACAAAAAAAACACCTGTCTTCGAAAACTCTTGAGCTAATTCGCCAGCGTGGTTTGGCGCATGCCTCAGGCAACCACAAGCTAACGTCCGAGCTTGCAAAGCAGTGCAGAGATGCGATCAAGGAAGACCTCAAAGAGAGAAGAGCAGAAGTACTGGTAGATGCGGCAGAAGCTGGGAAAAGTATTCGTTACACCCGCCTGTCCTTCGCCAACTACAAGACCAAGATGACTGCCCTCCGACGTCCTGATGGATCCATCACATCCTCCAGAACGGCAATGGAGAAGATTATCCATGACTTCTACTCAAATCTCTTCGATAGCCATGTCCACTTGCCGACATACCAAATTCCACAGGATGGATATGTCGTTCCTAACGTCCTCCCTTCCGAAATCCGACGTGCCATTTCGTCAGTAAAGAAACAAACAGCACCCGGTCCAGACAAGGTCAGACCTGAACACCTGAAGAACTTGCCATCAGCACTCATCAATACACTGGCTCAGCTCTTCACTCGCTACCTGTCTGAATGCAAGTTTCCGTCCCAATGGAAAACCAGCAGGACCATACTACTGTTCAAGAAGGGAGACATCCATGACATTGGCAACTATGGCCCGATCTGCCTATTGCTGTCATCTACAAGTTGTTCACTCGAGTCATCCTAAATAGGATTGGCAGAACACTAGATGAAGGACAACCATGCGAGCAAGCCAGGTTCTGTAAAGGATTCAGCACCATCGACCATATACACACAATAACTAAACTCATTGAGGTTTCTCGGGAGTTCAAGATGCTGCTGTTTAACGTTCATTGATCTAAAGAAGGCCTTTGATTCTCTTGAAACGGAAGCGGTCATTGAAGCCCTAGCCAATCAGGGCATTCAAGCCCAATACATCAAGATCCTCCGTGAGCTGTATTGCGGATTCACTACCAGGATCTCACCATTCTACAAAGAAGTATGTATATATGTATGTACATATATGTGTATACATATACATGCATGTATATATATGTATATTAATTTGGGGCCACACTTGCTAATGCTCAGGGCTTACTCCTGGCCATGATCAAAGGACCCTATGGTAGAAGGCAAGTGCTCTACCCGCTATACTATTTTTTTTTAAATTCTATATAGCTGCATTGGCTGGAGCGATAGCAGAGCAGTAGTGCGTTTGCCTTGCATAGTGCCAGCCCGGCCGAGCCGGGTTAGATTCCTCTGACCCTCTCGGAGAGTGGCAAGCAACCGAGAGTATCTTGCCCGCACGGCAAAGCCTGGAAAGCTACCCGTGACGTATTCAATATGCCAAACACAGTAACAACAAGTCTCAAAATGGAGATGTTACTGGGCCCGCTCTAGCAAAATCGATGAACAATGGGAGGACAGTGTTTGTTTTGTTTGTAGCTGCATCTACAGTATTTTCTTCCAGTCATGTTAGTGTCTCCATCTCCTGCTTGTCTCAGTCTCCCAGAACTAAAGACATAAACTGTTGTCTTTGCCAGAAGGACTTCCTTCTTTACCCTGTGCCCATCCTTGCCAGATCCTTCCCTAAAGCCACAATTAGTTTCTGTTTATCGAGGGAATAGCCTCTGTGCCACAGCAACCACTAAGGCCCTTTGTCCCCTCTGTTCTCTTCTGCACTTAGCCATCCCCATGTCATTTAACATTTCTTTAATTAATTGTTCCCTAATTGGTTTATACTCAGAGGCTACCTCTTCAAATAGATTGGAAAGAAATAAAGCCTCCTGGAGAGCTGGGGTGAAGATTAAATGAGTCAATGAACGAGGCAAAGATTAGCACACACACAGAAAAATGAGTTCTGACCACTGTATTTCTCTTCCTTAACTTATTGAAGTTAAAGTATTAACCTTCCATAGCAAAATAACCTAGGTTTGAATATGATTTATTTAAATGGAAATTAAGTAGCATGTTTGACATCAGTGCTTCACACTAATTTTCACATTATAGAACACATCGAAAATGGAAATATTGTATAGTTCTAGGTAAACAGAAGAGATCACTCTTAAGTAGCTGACCAAAAGCTTGTTCTAGCCAAGTAACTTTTTTCCTACTCAAGAATTAAGAGCAATACCACTGTCTCTCTGTGACTGATTTGATACATTGACTTCTTGAGCATTTTGACTGCTGAGAACAGTATCTTATTGACAAAGAACTCTGCATTGTGCTTGCTGGCTATTTTACCTTACATTAGGCTTTTACTCTTAAGTTTATCAATCATTACTTGTCTTTATGAAATAAAGTACCAAGTATGTATGAGCCTTACATTATTTACTATATATACATATGTACACACACACAAACACACACACACACACACACACATATATAAAACTCTTCACACTAAGAGTTAATGAGTGGTTTTCAAGATGCTCAATTGATTTTTCTCTTTCAGTTTGAGTTATCATTATTCCAGAATCCCACAGCTACCTGAGTCATACCTTATTGTATTCCAATTTCATACCTCTCATCTCCCACTATCTCATTTTCCTTCCTTTCTAACTCTTTGATCGGAAAGAAAATTTCTTAAGACAAGCAATTATTATATTGTCCAGGGGTGCATTTGGCATTATAATAATTCCTGATTCGCTATACTTAATGAGTACAAACATGTACTTTATAAGTTTTCTTTTGCTGCTGTTACAATTATCAAAAACTCATTCGCTTTAAATGATAAAAATTTATAGTGATTTAGTTCTGTTGCTCAGATATCTGAAATGAGTCTCATGGGATTAAAATCAAGGATGCAAGAGATCTGCAGTACTTTCTGGAAGCTTCCAGAGAGAAAATCTGCATATTCTACTTTCTAATAGCTGACCACTTTGCTTTTCTGGTGCTACTAATTGCAATTTAATGACATTTCTCTGTGGTCTTTTCATATTGTCTTTCTTTTCTCTCCTGATTTTCTCTACACTCCTCTTCTACTTTAAAGATTTCCTCTACTACTTTAAAGTAGTAACTTTAAAGGACTCCTATAGTTCCATTGGACCTAGTTACATAATGCAGGATAATCTCCCAGTCTCAGTGTCACTTAATAAGTATCCTTAATTAAAATTTTACCCTCCCCTATCCCTTATTATTTCATGTATTAATCGAGACTCTCTGCTCAGGGATCACTTCTGCTGGGGCTCAAGGTATCACATGGGGTGTTGGAGATTGAAACTGGGTTGACTCTATGAAAGGAAAGCACCCTCCATACTATATCTGGTCAAACCAGTTTTTATCTCCCTTTCTATGTATTCTACTAGACTCAGTTTCTTGGGGGAAAACTTATAAAAAACTTGTGTTTCTTATACTGACTACCAGAGAAGCTGCATTACATATTGGATCACCTTATTAAGCTCAAAATAAATAAGACTTAAAATGCATTGTTAATAATAAGTATTTAATAAATATAACTTTATTACTTCACATAATAAAATTATGTACTTGTATTATTATCAAATGAATTTTATTTAACTGATCATATGCAGAATTTTCTTCATAAGCAAGTAGGCAACACAATTTCTATGGCATAAGATAGTCATTATTTTCATATATTATACATTATTTTAAGCATCAGATATTATATATACCTTCTGATACAATAGTTCCATGGCATAGGAATCAGGCATTATTATCTTATTTATCAGATTAAAATTAGGTGACAGTGAGGTTAATTAATTTACAGAAACCAGTTTGGCATTTGATTGCAAGCCAATGAGGACTACATCTTAAGTACAGCTAGGTGTCTGAATGTACACATGAATAAAGAAATAGATAAATAAAAGGAGATATTAACTAATAGAAGATATTTACTAAGTGACATCCCAAAGTCACATTCTTGTGTTTTGGAATAAATGATGATCAGGACTCTGACTGGATACTTGCACATTTGCCATACAAGTGGAAGAAAAATTTATTGCAGAAGAAAAAAAATACATGGAGATTCCAAATTGTACTTTGGAGAAAATGAGATTTTCTGATCAAACTCCTTCAATTGACTTGGGATGTCTGACTATCTTTCAGAGTTACTTTTTCTCACCTGAAAACTTTGTCTCCAGTCAAACTAAGTTAAAAACTAAGGTAAAGAGTTAAAAAATTGTAAACATTTTATGATTTTCATGAGGAGGATGTTCCCAAGGAGTGCTCAGGAGGCCCTGGAGGCCCACTGGTTACTCTTGGTCAGCTAGACTTTGGGTTCTGTAAAAGGCTGGAAGGATTCGATGTTGCTTTAGCTCTCCGGTGCTGGGAATAACCAGGACACATCTGGTGGAGCCTCAGGGGATACACCTCCTCCATCTCTGCCATAATGGTCCAGGGACCACATGGTGTCAGAAATTGGCATGTTAGAAATACACTTTAATTTACTGTTCAATCTTCCAGCCTTTATTATGGTATTCAAAAACCAGTACTCCCATGTCAGGAAAACATGCAAATTGAGTCATCTCAATAGTGATGGACTCGAGAAAAGTCAATGCAAACTTAGGCTAAGGTTGAAACATTTGGAATTACTTATGCCATTTTGTTTTGTTGTTTGCCCTAGAATCGAAGCACATGTCTAACCTTTGTCCTACCCTCTTTTCAGTTCTACTTGGAAATTATGCATGCAGTTTCTCCTTTAGGAATCACTTAATCACTTAATCACTTAACTTCCCGTTAGTCGTCGATTTGCTCGAGCGGGCGCCAGTAACGTCTCCATTTGTCCCTGTCGCGTGCTAGTGTAGCCCAATGGCATCTCTTCGCTCCGGGAACATGAAGGGCCTCAAACTGATCGTTCATGATCTTGACAAAGAAGTCTGACCATCTGGTAGGTGGGCGGCCACGCGGTCTCTTGACATCCCGTGGAATCCAATCAGTAACAGCTCTAGTCCAACGGTCGTCTTTAAATCTCATTACGTGACCAGCCCATCTGATTTTTGACACCTTGGCAAATGAGACAGCGTCCCTGATCCTTGATCGTCGATGGATGTCAGAACTCCGGATTCGTTCTCTCATTTGAGTGAAACGTGATATTCCAAGCATAGCTCTTTCTATTCTTCTTTGGGAGACCTGAATGGCGTTCTCATCTTGTTTGCGTAGGGCCCAGGTCTCTGAGGCATATGTTAATGCAGGAAGAACAGTGGAATCAAAGAGATGTGCCCGGAGCCAGAGGTTCTTCGTCCTCTTAGCTATTTCTTCGACGTTCTTGAAGGCGTTCCAAGCCGCTCTCTTCCTCCTGCGCAGCTCGGGTGCCAGGTCATTTGTCATGTTGACCTCTCGACCTAGGTAGACATAGCTGTTGCATTCGGAGATGGTCGTTCCATTGAGAGCGAATGGGGCGTCAGGAACAAGGCTGTTTCTCATAAACATTGTCTTCGTAAGATTCAGCTGTAGTCCTACCTTTCCACACTCACGGTCAAAGTCGGCCAGCATTTGTGCCGCTTGGCTGATGTTTGGTGTTATTAAAACAATGTCATCAGCAAAGCGGAGGTGGTGTAGTTGCCGACCATCTATCTTCACTCCCATTTCTTCCCATTCCAGTCGTCGCATGATGTTCTCGAGGGTGGCACTGAAGAGTTTCGGTGAAATGGTATCACCCTGCCGCACCCCTCTCTTGACATCAACAATCACTTCTTTGTAGAATGGTGAGATCCTGGTAGTGAATCCGCAATACAGCTCACGGAGGATCCTGATGTATTGGGCTTGAATGCCCTGATTGGCTAGGGCTTCAATGACCGCTTCCGTCTCAACAGAATCAAAGGCCTTCTTTAAATCAATGAACGTTAAGCAGAGCGGCATCTTGAACTCCCGAGAAACCTCAATGAGCTTGGTTATCGTGTGGATATGGTCGATGGTGCTGAATCCCTTGCGGAACCCTGCTTGCTCACATGGTTGTCCTTCATCTTGTGTTCTGCCAATCCTATTCAGGATGACTCGAGTGAACAACTTGTAGATGACAGACAATAGGCAGATCGGGCGATAGTTGCCAATGTCATGGATGTCTCCCTTCTTGAACAGTAGTACGGTCCTGCTGGTTTTCCATTGAGACGGAACCTTGCATTCAGACAGGTAGCGAGTGAAGAGCCGAGCCAGTGTATTGATGAGTACTGACGGCAGGTTCTTCAGGTGTTCAGGTCTGACCTTGTCTGGGCCGGGTGCTGTTTGCTTCTTTACCGACGAAATGGCTTGTCGGATTTCGGAAGGGAGAACGTTGGGAACGACATATCCATCCTGTGGGATTTGGTATGTCGGCAAGTGGATATGGCTATCAAAGAGATTTGAGTAGAAGTCATGGATAATCTTCTCCATTGCCGTTCTGGAGGATGTGATGGATCCATCAGGACGTCGGAGGGCAGTCATCTTGGTCTTATAGTTGGCGAAAGACAGGCGGGCGTTACGAATACTTTTCCCGGCTTCTGCCACATCTACCAGTACTTCTGCTCTTCTCTCTTTGAGGTCTTCCTTGATCGCATCTCTGCACTGCTTTGCAAGCTCGGACGTTAGCTTGCGGTTGCATGAGGCATGCGCCAAACCACGCTGGCGAATTAGCTCAAGAGTTTTCGAAGATAGGCGACTTTTTGTGGCTATCTCTCTCTTGGCATTCCTCGCACATTCATGGAGGTGCTGAACCAGTCGATCCAGTCCTTTAGGAATGCATTCACAAAAATATTGGGGAAATCTTTAACTAAACAATTCTGTGACTCAACCTGAGATTCTTCCTAACTTAGTCTTTTTTTGGACATAGCTCTAGGATTTTGTTGAATCATTTTCCCTCTAAGGAAGGAATGTTTTATAAAGCAAAGAAATCTAACTTATTCCTTATTCCATAACTTCACCTACTATTTTGCCTGTACAAATAGTAAAAATTTTTACTTTGAAGGTTGATAAGCATTTTACTTTATATTTGATCATTCTATATTTATGTTCAGGATTTTACTTTTTCTGATAGAAGCTACTCTGACCGTAAAGCTCTGAGCAAAGGAAGTAAGGAAGACAGTGACTTTGGAAATTCTTTTTAATCCCCATGTCTGAGTGACATATTACTGTTCACTTTGTTCAAAGAAAACCCTAGAGGATGTTCTACTAAGTGCTTTCATCTTCCAGATAATGATGCAAAAAAGCTGTAAGAAATTCCATGGCTGAATGTTGGTAATTAGACTGAAAATCTAAGTGAAAAATATATTATTTAACAAATAATAAATGTAAGATTAGCACAGGTAAATGGTTATCTCATGGTCACTCTGGAAAATAGGTTAGAAAGGACTCTTCAAACTCCTTTCGTTTTAATAGATCCAAATTTAACTTTATATTTAATATTCAAAAGATGTTGTTTATAGTCCTGAGTTTTTTCCTTTCTCTTTCTCTCCCTCTCCTTCCTTCCTTTCTTCCTTCCTTCCTTCCTTCCTTCCTTCCTTCCTTCCTTCCTTCCTTTTTTGTCTTTCTTCCTATCTTTCTTTGCTCTCTTTCTTTCTCTCTTCCTTTCTCCTTCCATTCTTCCTTCTTTCCTGACACAATACACTTACTCTTATTTCTATGCTCAGCAATTACTGTTATGGCAATACTCTGGTAACCATATAAAAACTGGGATAGTCACATTCAAGGGAAGTGTCAATCTTTGTGTTATCTCTCTGGCTCTCTTTCTGAGTTTATTTCTTAAGAAATATGTATTTCTTCTTAAGAAACAACAAATGAAAAAGCTTAGAGTCATCTTAATCCCAAACACACACAATTTTGATATTCAGTTAATATGGGTCTAGTGATTCTGTTTCTTAAATATTTCTAATGTCCATCCTCTGCTCTCTATATGCTTATACTTAGTCCAGGATTTTTCATATGTTTTCATATGGGCTGTTGCCAGAAGTTCCTACAGTATTTGCTGTCTTCATTGTTAATTCCTATCTCATCACCCAAATTCAGCCACAATATTTATATGTGGGTCCATGTGTGTGTACATACATGTGATTTTGAAGATAATTATGATGTTTGCTTGGTTTAGCATCTGTCTGTTACAAGTTCTGTCTCAAACCTTGCGTTCTAGTAATAGGAGACTTAGTGATTTGGTGTATACTGGTTCTTTACACTTTGATTTCACTCTTCCTTTCTATACATACTCCGTCCCATGTCTCCTTCTGCATACCTGTTTCTCCTTTGTCCTTTCCTTTGGTTTAGAATTCCATTTGTTATTGCCTGACTCCTACTCTTTTGTTTCCCAAGAGTCAGCTGAATTCTTCCAGATTACTGTCCGTGAGCATGAGATAAGCTATAACCTTTCCTGTATGATTCTCTCGTGCTGGGTATACAGTGTATGGAAATGACATGCCTTCTATATGACACCAGTTAAATAACCACCTCACTGAAAACCGAGCAGAAATTTTCAACACTTATTTTCTCAAGAAAATTACCCATTTCAGCTTGCTTCTTATTAACATCTCTAGCACATAGTAGAGAATCAACAAATGTTTTGCAATTACATTTGAAACACTTCCTAAATACATGATATGACTAAGAATGGGGTAGCCATAGAATTAGAGGTAACAGTAGAGAAAGTAGTATATTTGGTGGGGGAAATCCATATTATTTTAATCAAGGCCAACTCTGGAAAATTGAGTTTAGTTTTTAACTGTTTTTGTTTTTCTTTATTTGCTTCTATGGAAGGAAAACAATACTCTTCCTCTGGCATTTTTTATGATGGAGAAAGCATTTACTTTTAAATCTCTTTAGTGGCAGCAATGTCTCTGTGATGATGGTTGGGGGACATCTCTCATTTTTTAACTTTTGAATTCAATTAATGACTAGAAAGTATTTGATATTAGTAATTAAAAGTGAAGATTGTTATTTTGTTTTGTGTTTGTGTTTTTTCTGGGTTCTAAATATGTTCTCTAGATGATTTAATTTCAGCAAAAAGTTCAAGAAAAACTCAGGGACTGTAGTTGTCTTCTTCACTTAAATTGTTTTAAGTCCCCAAAAGAACCTAAAAGTTTTTAACTTGGAAGTACTAATATTTGCATGGGTAAAAATCTCAACATACAGAAAATAGCAATTTAACACAAAACTTGGAATGATAAATCAAGTTGTATTTTCTAGCTCTGTCGCATCCTGTTATGTTATCTTCTTTGATTTGTACCCATCTCAAGTGTAACTTTCCTCTTTACATAGAATAAGACTGTAATTAGTAAAATTTCTAATAGCAGAGCGGTAGGGCGTTTGCCTTGAACGCAGCCAACATGGTTGACCCGAGTTCAATTCCTATGCCCTTCTTGGAGAGCCCGGCAAGCTACCGAGAGTATCTCGCCCGCACTGCAGAGCCTGGCAAGCTACCCGTGACGTACTCGATATGCCAAACACAGTAACAACAAGTTTCATGATGGAGACGTTACTGGGCCCACTCGAGCAAATGGATGAACAATAGGAGGACCGTGACCGTGACTGTGACAGTTTAAAAATTGGTCAGTGTAAAATTGCAAAGTCATTCATGATTGAGTTTAAAGCATACACTGTTTCAACACCTATCCCTTCACCAGTTTCTACTTCCCTCTACCAATTAACCTAATTTGCCTTCTATTTTCCAGACTGCTTCCATGAGAGGGACTTTTTATTGTATATATTTGCACTGTGGTTTACAGTACGGTTGCTGATAGTGTTTCCTATATTTTTACCATTTTTTAGTACTATCTCCTCCTCTGATTGAATGCTTCCCTTCACCATAATCATTGCCCTCTCCCTGCCCTATTGCCCAGCTCCTTTAAGTGGCACGTTTCATACTAAATATCAACATTTTTCTTTTTTAAAAATTAAATCATCATGAAATATAGCTACAAAGCTTTCGTGTTTGAGTTTCAAACCTGAATACATACAATTATTGAGCACCCATCCCTCCACCAGTGTACAATTTCTACCACCAATGTCCCAGGTATTCCTACCTCACATATTACCCCTTCCCCTGTCTCCATGGCAGACAATTTACCTATTATTCTTTCTCTACTTTGGGGGCACTATAATTTGCAATTCAGATACTGAGAGGCCATCATGTTTGGTCCTTTGTCTATTTTTACCATACATTTCCCATCCTGAGCAATCCCTCCAACCATCATTGACTTACTTATCCCTTTTCTAACCTAGTTGCTTTCTCTCCCAGCTCCTGAGACAGGCTTCCAACTATGGATCCATGTCCCTGGCCCTTGTCTCTACTGTCTTCGGGTGTTAGTCTCATACTGTGTTGTTTTATTTTCCACAAATGATACAGTCATTCTATGTCTGTCCCTCTCTTGCTGATTCATTTCACTTAGCATGATATACTCCATGATCATCCCCTTATAATCAAATATAATGACTTCATCTTTTCCTAACAGCTGCATAGTATTCCGTTGTGTAGATGTACCAAAGTTTCTTTAACCTATTGTCTGTACTCAGGCACTGTTTGTTTCCAGATTCTGGCTATTGTGAACAGTTCTACAATGAATGAACAGGTGCAGGTATCATTTCTACTGTGTTTTTTTTGCATCCCCTGTTATATATACTACCAGAAGTGATATTGCCGGGTCATATGGAAGCTCAATATCTAGTTTTTATTCTTATGATCTTTATTTCCATTGTCTTTGCGTATTTGTATTCTACTATATGTCTCTATATATCTTGTATTTGAGAGATCATTCTGTATGGGTGTCTCACACTCTGAGTAAACACTCAGCATGATACTCTCCAGGTTCCTCGGTGTAGTAGCAAATTTTATGACGGTATCTTTTTCATGGCCAAGTACTAGTCCATTGTGTATATGTACATAGTTTCTATGTATAATCATTCTTGAATACTTAGGTTATTTCTAATTTTGTCTATGGTGAACAGTGCTGCAAGGAGCATAGGAGTGTAAATGTCTTGTCTTTATCTTTACTTTGGGCTATTGGGTTATACTCCAAGAAGAGAAATCACTTGGTCAAATGGAAGTTCAATTCCAAGTTTTATTCAGGAATCTCTCTCTCTCTCTCTCTCTCTCTCTCTCTCTCTCTATATATATATATATATATATATAAAGTACACGTTACTACCAGCAGTGAATGAGATTTTACCATTTGTTCTCATTCTTTCTGATGTGGGGTAGTCTCTTTGGTGCGAAATATCTCATTGTTGTTTGTATTTTCACCTCCCTGATCAATAGTGATACAGAGCATTTTATGTATGCCTTTGGCCATATGCATTTCTTCTTTGAGGAAATCTCTGCCACCTTGATATTTGACTTACATTCTACAATTTTAATTTCAGTAATTCTAAGGATATTTAATGAAATCAATTTCCCCTAATAAGAACACAATATCAGTAAATAAGACATAATGGTATTTGTTCACACTAAGTTATGATCAGTAAAGGAAATTTTAAAGTATAAGAAAGAGTACTTGAGAGAAAATACAATGGTTTGAAGCACATATTTTGCATAGGGGAGACCTGGGTTTTATCCCTGACATTGGTCAGTACTCTAAGCCCCACAGGAAGTGGCCCTTAAATATTGAGTTGGTAATGCCTCCAAAAATTTATCAGGTGTGACCTCTAACCAAACAAAAACATACCAACCAAAAGTAAAAGAAACACTAAATGAGAATTCTGTTTGTTTGGGGACCATATCCAAAGATGTTCAGTGGTTACTCCTAACTCTGTTCTTAGGAATCACTTCAACTGGTTCTAAGGGGACCATATACAATTCCAGGTATTGAACCCAGGTTGACCAGGTACAAGAGAATCACACTATCTCTCTGGCCCTTCAATGAAAAATTTTAAAGTACTTAAACTCTATAATTTGTCAACAAACATTTTTAACTCTCCCTATATAACACATATTGAAAGTACTTTGAATACAAATAAAAATAGATCCTATTTGCCTAGATTTTTGTAAATTAAGCAGAAATTTATTTAAATACTTCCAATTTTTATTTAAATTATTTGAATTTATAGTAGACATGATATATGCTTTCTGGACCGTATGGCCATGAATTAATTAAAGGACATATCATAAGACACTTCCCACCCATTTTCCAAAATTACCACACCATATTTGATGGAGTTCAGACAGTAGGCAACAAATCATATAGAGCCTGGCAAGGTACCTAGAGTATCCCATTCGCATGGACACAGCCTGGCAAGCTCCCCATAGCATATTTGATATGCCAAAACCAGTAACTATAACAGGTCTCATTCCCCTCACCCTGAAAGAACCTCCAATCATTGGGAAAGATGAGTAAGGAGAGGCTGCTAAAATCTCAGGGCTGGAAAGAGTAGAGACGTTACTGGAGCCCACTCAAGTAAATTGATGAACAATGGGATGGCAGTGATAGAGTGATGACATATGCAGAATGGTTGTATTAAAAAAGTGTAGGTTTTTAATTTTTTCATAATATCTCTTGAGATGAGATGATTTTCTTTAGAAAAATTAAAAATTGCAAAAATGAATGCATAACTTTTCATTGTCTGTGGCTTAGTTTAAGTCTTATAACTGTAAAAATATGGGAAAAACAGAAATTAGCTGTGTAAATCATGTGCCAAGTTCAAACTTAGCAGAACTCTTTTATTTCATTATGTGCACTAAATTTTTGATGCTATTACTTCTGGCTTAAAAAGGATTTTCAATGGTTGGTCATTTGTCTTTAATACTTTGAACATTATGTGGCTGGAGAGATAGTACAGTGGGTAGGGTACTTGCCTTACACATGGCTGACCTAGGGTAGTTGCCGCTTACTACATACGGTTCTTCAAACACCACCAGGAATGTTCCTTGAGTACAGAGCTAGTAGTAAACCCTGAACCACTTAGGTTGCCCCTAAAGCAAACAAAACTGTGGAAAAGAGTTTATAAAATGTTCAACAATTAGGTTTCTGTCTATCTGTAATATACTAATGTCTACCATTACTCTGCTCAAGGTTTTTAAATTTATTTGCCTTGTTTCCTTCTTTTTTTTTTAAGGGGGGCGGGTCACACCCAGTGATGCACAGGGGTTACTCCTGGCTCTGTACTCAGGAAATACTCCTGGCTGTGCTCAGGGGACCATATGGGATGCTGAGAATTGAACCCGGGTCAGCCTCATGCAAGGCAAACGCTCTACCCGCTGTACTATTGCTCCAGCCCCTTATTTCCTTCTTTTTATAAAAAAAAAAAACTAAGCATCCCTCTGAAATCCACTTTCTTTACTCAAATAAGCAAAAAGTTTGTGTATCCGATTCTCAATTGTATCATGGACTACTATTATTCCCCGAGTCCTCTCAGTGCCCCCTCCATAGGGAAGTATCACAACCTTCAGTAAACACTGCTGACTAGATTAAAAATTTCTGGATATTCTCAGAATTCTTTTCATGCAGATGACTTTAATGGGTTCATAGATGCTTTTGTATTGCTGGAAAGCCACTCTCCCACATCAGTGTAATACTTAGAATTTCTCAAAGTTCGAGTTATGTATCACTTATTTTGAAACCAATTTTTGTTTTTTGTTTTGATTTGGTTTTGGATCCACACCTTGAAGTATTCAATGCTAACTCTCTATTCAGGAATCTCCATTTGCAGTGGAATAAAACAGAGTTTTGGATGCATACAAGTTTATGCATGCAAGGCAAGTACCTCTCTGGCCCCTAATTTCACATTTAAAAACTTGAAAGCTATCAGTGTAATTTAGATTACTCCCTCTGCTAAAGATTCCCATAATTCTCTATGCACTTAAATCTATTCTAGTATAACTATTTATAATTGCTTATTTGTTTTCTTTACATTTTTTTTGTTTAGAATTCTAAACTTAGAATTTCATCAAGATAATAGCAATTAATTACCAATTCTGTGTCCTAAGACTGAACACATCACTAGCAATCTAAAGAATATACATACATCAATGATAATGAATTTGATTCAAATCTAGAGATAAAAATATGTCTTTCCTTCCGGCAAATTTTATTGCAGTTTATCTGGTTTGGTTCCAGTATGCTGTAGAGGCAATTATTCAACCTAATTATATGAGTATGAAAACAATTAAAAAAACAGAAAATCTGCCCGCAGCCAAAAGTTATCCAGAGTTGTAGTAAAGAAATGAGGGTGTCACAAAGACTGGGGTGAGATGTCAGCTGGACTAATTTTAAGCTCAGTTACCTCGGTCAAGTTTCAAAATCCCCTCAAGTATCTATTTCTACATCTTGAAAGTGGAGCTAATATTCTTTCAAGAATCTTACAAATGAAGACTTTGTATGCATAGCAGCAACTATAATACCCAGAAAAGTGAAACTTGTCATTATATTAACACAAAGAATCCAAAATTAGAACACTGGAAGAAAGGAGGTAGCAACCAACATTCCAGACAGGAATTCAAGGGCTGAGCTATGACACTTCCTCCCATGGTTGACGTTCTCAGTTTAACATGGCTAAGCTACAATCCATCCACAACTCTATGACTCATAATAAAAAGAAAAATCCAATTTAGTTCACAGTATTGATACTAATGTTAGTCTCCGTCTGGAAGTTTATCAGCTTAAAGTCCATCTGCTTTATAAAACTAAAAAGAGGATGATGTGTTCACAGCCTGATTTTGCTTTCAAATGAGAAATTCTTTCTCAAGCTATTAACAGTAAGTGGATATGCTCTCGAGGTAGAATATCAAAGCAGTCATTGCAACAACAATCAGGAATGACTCCCTAGTGCTGCCTCAGTGTTTCAATTCAGAAACTATCTATTCAGCTACCAGGAAAAAAATGTGGAGGCATCTGTGTTTGGAAAGTGAGTTGGCAGGTGGGGTGCAGTATGAGAAAAATAGCATTTATTTTCTTCCCATACTTTAATTGGGTTTCATTCATTGAACATATCTTAAAACACTGAAATGTTTCTTTTATTTTTATTTTAGTTGTTTATTTACTTTTGGTTTGTTGGCCACAAACAACAGTGCTCAGGGCTTACTCCTGACTCTGTGCTCAGGGATCACTCCTGTGTAGGCTCAGGGGATCATATGGGATGCCAGGGATTGAATCTGGTTGCTGCAATGTAAGGCAAGTACCTTGCATGTGAGGCAAGCACCTTACCTACTATGGTTTCTCTCTGACCTTCAAATATTTATTTTAAAGTTTTTCTTTTAGGATCAGAGTGTTAGTACTGTGGATAAGGCATTTTCTTTACACAAGGCCAACCTGTGTTTGATGCCTGGCAAGTGTATTCAGTTAAAAGCTAGGAGGAAGCCCTGACCACCACCTATTGTCATCCAAAAACAAAGAAAAAAATTCTCAAGTTATTACATTTTAGCCTTAAATTTACAATTTAGCAGAAATTTAGGGGTCTTTCTTGAAAATTTAATACTTCCACAAATCTATAATAGATATTATTTCATTTTAATGTAGGAGATTAAAATGCATACTAGAGGTGACATTTTTTCTCCTTAAAAATGATGTAGTTAATGGATTTTTTTATTGATATGTGAGCACTGAATAAATGTCACACTGTTCTAGTTAGCTAATTATGACTTCCTGAACATTTTGTGCACCATGAAATGACTTAATGATGGTTTCTTTTTAACGTATATCAATATATCTGAAAATATTTCTATGTCAGTACATTTATTCATTACCTCTGTTTAAAATGCCAAATAGGATTTGAAAAACTGCTGTTGAAGTTCATGTCCCTGAACTTGAGAATGCATGCTATAATGTAACAGTGACTACCTGTTTACTCAACTCTTTATTCCAGAATCCTTGCACTTGGAAGGTACTAAATGTTGTCTGTGGATTTGGATGAATGATAACAAAAATACTAGTAGTAATATGTAAAATTCAGGAAGATAGCATTTTAATTTACCATGACTGCTGTAACAAGGTGCTATAGATTGTATGACTTAACCCAGCATGAATTTATTCTCACAGAATACTTGAATAGAGAAGTTTGAAATCAGTGTCATTGAACCACAATAAGATGTTAGCAAGGCAAACACCTACTGAGTTTCAAAGGTAAAATGTTTCTTGCTTCTTACAGTTTAAATAGGCAGCTGGCATTTTGGTTGCAAAACTGCAGTGTTTGCCCCCAAATCACAGTTTCCTCCTCATCTGTGTTTGAGATATTCTTTGGCTGTCTCTTGTAAGAGAAATGTGATTTTATTTTAGTCCCATCCAGATAATCTGGGATTATCTCTCTATCTCCTTATCATTGATTTGATCACATCAGCAAAACAAAAAACAAAAACAACAAAACCCTTTTTTTCATATAATGAGAATGCACTGTACCAGAAATTATGAAAATGGAAATATTTCAGGTGTGGGCTTTTTTCTTAGATTATCACTAAATGTACACAAGTTCACCTTTAGAATTAATCACTCTCTGTATGTATTTTAAATATAGTAAGATTGAAAGAATGAGTGGAATCTTAGAAATAGCTGTTCAAAATAAACTCTTCTTGGAAGGATTTTGCTGTTTGTTGAAATGAAGGCTATTCTTTTCTATAACCAAACTAATTTAAAAGTCTAACTCAGTATCATTCAATTTCATTACTTTTCCCTAATTTCATTATTTGAAATAAAAACCCTTATATTAATTTGACTCATAATTAAGTGTGTTGAGTATAGAGTGGCCATAAATAGTCTTACAGTCATTAGATGAAAAAGTGAGAGAAATTAAAATACAACAAAAAGGAGCAAGTAAGGATAAATGCTGAAAAGCCCATTAGAGGTCTCTCACAAGGGAAAGGAAAGCACATGCTCACAAACAAACCTTCCATCCTGCTCCCTTATCTGAGCGTCAGTCAGCAACACTTAGATATAGATTGACCCTTGGGATTTTAAAAAACCAAGTTTTCTAGCCTGTGTCCGAAATTGGAAGTATTGATGAGAATTGTGTGGGACAGGTATTCAAATTTCCAGGTGGCAATTACCTTGACATCATATCTACTTGCAACTGTGACTTGTTGCCATTGTTACTATTATGCAATATTTAGTATTACTATTATTGATATTATTATTCCTAACCCCATTTTCCATGGACAATGTCATTCTGGTACAAACAATCAACCTTACAATGTTTATTTCATTCAAAGTTCCCAGGTCTCATTCAAAGTTTCTCTTTGTGCCAGCAGAACATCAGAGTTATTAGTCAATGGGCAGAAGTAGACATGTTCCATGCCTTTTAAAAATCATTTTTAATCAATGGGAAGGAGTAAAGATGTTCCACATCTTTTTAAAATCATCTTTAGGAACTTAAATTATGGCCAAATGTCCTAAGTGCTAAGTGCTTAGGACATTTAGTACTTAGTTTAGGTGTAATTTTGTTTGGTATGGTTTAGGAGAAACAAAATCACCAGTGTCTTCAAATATTTAGAAAATATTATTAATATAGAATTAAAATTTTTTTTCCACTCTTTAGTTCCTCCTTACTGGCAGATGTTCTCACACAATGTATAACAGTGCATATTCATTTCAACATGAATTCCTCAGCAAATTTGCTATGTTTTATATTAATAAGATGAATTCATTGAAAACTGTTATGTGTTGTCCCTTATCATGTAGAATAAATGATATTTATAATATGTTATAAACCATACCATAAGTAGTTTTATAATCTAAAGAAAAAGGTCAATTTAAGATAAACAAAAAGAGAATTATTATCATTTCTTGCACAGAATAAAGTACTGGCACCCAGGTTTCTTGACTGCAGCACTTCTCTAGAAACATTGTGAGTTGGAGCACTGCTTTATAATCTAGAGTAGTTTTTCCTGAATAGACTGCTTATCCATTTCATTTGGAAAATGTTGGAAGCAGTTTTCCAATTGCCTGGCAGTAATTGCATAGGAAACCTCCAAAGGACTGTCACACTCATTATGTGAAAAATATTCCTGAAAATATGTCAGTGTTGTAGCAGATAGACACTTGGAAACATCTGATCTTGCATTTGCGGAGAGCCCTGTCTTCATTTGAAACACCATTATAATTATGTTAGTGTGTCTGCGACAATTATTCGTAAGTTGAACCCCACGTACTCCTCTAAAACCAGCATCAGAAATTTGTGGACCTTAGGATTCTGAAGTATCAAGAGAGAATCTAAGAGAGTGTCAGCTTTTCCAGAGTGTCAGCTGTGAGAGAACACTTTTCTCAGCAATTTTGATGCATCTCGTTAGATCTGATTGAAGACTTTCAGTGATTGGCATTTGTCTCTTGTGAAAACCTACAGCCCCAGCAATATATTCTGCTGTCGACTGCTTCATAGCTGAGGGTGCGTCATTTCTCTTCCTTTACGTTATCGTATCCCACCTCCTCCCTCCCTCTCTCTCTCCCTTTCTTGCTCTCCTCTCTCTCATATCCTAAATAAAAACAATTAAAGTAGCTAACCCTCTTAGAAACTGGCTATAGAATCACTTTCACATTTGTTTAAACATGAACTAGAACTAAAAGTATATTTAAATTATAGCGAAACCCTAATCCCATCTATAAATAGCCTCGAAAAATTTTATCCATGAGCAACCTATACTCTTATGTAGTTACAGTTTTCTTTGAAAAGCTATTTTCTAAACACTGGGCATATTTTAATAGAGAATTTCTCATCCTATTAGAAATGAAAATGTTGGATTAGAAGACATATTGGTTTTATTTTTAGACACATTTGAATGAGAGCATAACGATTAAAATGAAATATATTTATTCTTATACCATCTAAAGCCATCTATATAAAACACCCTTTGGGAAACACTCTTTATGAGTAAGAGGAAATAAACTCCCATTTGTCTCACCTAACAGCCCTTCAAATGCAGGTACCTGCTAACATTTCTCTTCCCCAGGCAAAATTTCCATAAATTCCTTCTGAAATGATTTCCCGACTGCTCTTCATCCTAGCAATCTTCCTTTAGTTGCTTTTTGGTTTGTCAAAGTAGCTTTTAAAATGTGGAAGCTTTTCTAAGGTGTTAATTTATGACGCTTCTCTGTAGAATTTAAGCTTTGCACTAGAGCTTCTTTCCTGAGCCCACAACCTCAAAAACTGCTTTCTAGAAAGTCTTAGTAAATCAGCTGTAGCTAGGGGATTGTTATTTACAAATACATTAAACTTTATTTGTAGTAATTTCATATTTTATATTTCCATATATCTATGTTTTATATCTATATTTATACCTGCAATTTATTTACTTATATTTTGGGGTCATATCTGGTGAAGCTCAAGGCTTACTCCTGGCTCTGCATTTAGGGACTACTCTGGGAGGCTCTAGAGACTATATGGGGTACTGGTGATCATACCCACAGTTGCCTATGTGCAAGAAAAATGCCAAACCCACCGGACTATTGCTCCAGCCCCCAATATATGTGTGGTTTATCAGAGGCAACTGGTTTTATCTTTTCCCTGCTTACATGAAATATACAAAGCCTAATTTCTTTTAGTCCCTTTACTTTTCCTCATCAATAAGACTTTTAAAACTATTTGTTCTACATATTTCTAGTATCATGCTAACTTTTAACTCAGTTGTCATAATTTAGAAAATTTAGAGAACTGAGAAGGAAACTTAAGCCACTTAAGAGAAACTTAAGAGAAAGGAACCTTAAGAGAAGGAAACTTAAGAAGAAACTTAAGAGAAGGAAAACCAATTAAATAAGCAACCTGTTTTTTTTTCTTATTGCATTCCTGCTCTTTTCTGATGTCTCTTGATTTCTTCTTTTATCATTTTATTTTACTCTAGATAACATAATAATTTTTCTATTTCTTTAGGGTTGTAACTAATGACAAAGGCATGTCTTTTTTTTAATCAATTTTGTTTCTTCTTCATTATTAAAGTTTTTTTTATGGTTTAAGGATTGCAAGTCACAGTTCTTTTATTAGCACTGTAACACTGTCATTTCATTGATCATCGATTTGCTCGAGTGAGCACCGGTAATGTCTTCATTGTGAAACTTGATATTGCTGTTTTGGGCATATCAAATATGCCATGGGGAGCTTGCCAGGTTCTGCCGTGTGGGCGGGATACTCTCGGTAGCTTTTGGGGCTCTCCGAGAGGGATGGAGGAATCGATCCCAGTCTGCCACATGCAAAGCAAACGCACTACCCACTGTCATAAAAAATATTATGTCAGTTTTGTTATGGCCTTCACTTTTTCTGGTGAGATTTTCTTTCTTTTTTGTGGGTAAAATATTTCTCTCTCTTTAGTTTTCATAACCTTAATTATTATATGCTTAGGTATGAGTTTCTTTAGGTATATATTGTCTGAGCTTTCCTCAGAAGTTGTTTGTGTGTGTGTATGTATGTATGTATGTATGTGTGTTTGTGTGTGTGTGTGTGTGCATTTGTGTTGTCAGAGATCAAACCCATGGCCTCACACATATAACGGAGAGATGCTTAACACGGAGCTACATCCCAGATCCCCAGGTCTTACACCTTAATTTCTTAAATATACTGATTTTTGTCTTGTCAAATTTAGAAACTAATTATTCATTATTTCCTGAATTCATTTTAGCTTCATTCACTTTGTCCTCACTTAGAATCTAATGGAACAAATGCATCTTTTCTTTTGTCTTTGTTTTGAAGCAGACAGACATTCACTTAAGCTCTATTCATTTTCTTTCAGGTTTTCTTTCCCCCCTATTTCTAGGTTTGTGTAAATTTAACAGTGACATACTGCAATTTTTAAAATTCTTTTTCAGTTTTATGTTAAGCTTTTTCTCTGAACATTTTTCCCAATTATTGTACTCTTTAGTTTTAATATCATTATTTAGTTCTTATACATAACTTCTGCTTATTTGCTAGTATGTTGTTTCTTTTTTTTAACTTGCTTTTTGAGTCACACCCAGCAATGCACAGGGGTTACTTCTGGCTCAAGTACTCAGGAATTACTCCTGGCAGTGCTCTCAGAACCATATGGGATGCTTGGGATTGAAGCCGGGTCGGCTGCTTTCAAGGCAAATGCCCTACCTGCTGTGCTAGTATGTTGTTTCTTTGCTGAGTCTTTGTAATTTTTTTATTTAAATACTCATAATTGATTGCTGAAGCATTTGCATAACTGCTGTTTTGAAGTCTTTATCATATAATTCTATTTTATCTAATGCTTGTGTTAGCCATCATTAGATAAAATACAATGATTACATGATTTTTCATTCTCTTGGTTTATAGGTGGAATATAAGGTTCTCCTCCTCTAAGAGAGGTAAGAATTTAGCCTCCACCACTGGTCATCATTGGTACTGCTGGTAGAAGTCCTCTGCCAGTAGGAACAAAGCTCTGGTTCCTCTGTTATCCTTTTTGATACCACCTCTGAGCCTTATGATGTTTAGGTTCTCTCCTCAAACTTTGCACAAGTAGAGATGGAACCATGGTCATTGTTTTCTTTCCTGCAGTTTTGTCTAGTGAAAAGCAGTCATTGCCTATAAGAAGTTTGATGTAGTACATGACTTTTCTTACACATCCTTTGCTAGGCCTCTGTTAAAGTATTTTTGTAAATGAGTGCTCCTATTTATAATTATAGATTATTTTTCTAGTTATCATTCCATACTAGTAAATCTCTTTCCATCTTCTTTAAGTCTATGTTTGAGATGTATGAAGCAAAAATAAAAGCTTCCTCAGGTCATTCACCTCTTGGTTATTCCTAAGATCTCAGGTTCCCAGTCTAATCTGCTTTATTCTAATCTTTAGAATTTGAGTTTCTACTCGTTTGCTTGTTTTGGAATCACACACAGCAGTGCTTCAGGACGGCTACCAGGTTAGATCTATGGGGTCATGGGTCAGTACCAGTGATGCTTGGGGACCACGCCTGGACCTCCAACATGAAAAACATGCTAGAGGGACAGCTATAGGGGGAAGTGTCTATTCTGTCTACCCAGAAATTAAAATTTCCAGGTATTTTTTATGTCTAAGAGATTCCTAGTGTTTTCCCAGTAAGTCATAAAACACATTCTGGTTTTATAAGTCTAAGAAACGTGCCATAAGTCACAAGTTACAATGTAAAACTACTATCTTGGTCCTACATGTGGCAATTTATATTTTGCCTATTAAGCTTTTTGAATTTTTTTGTTTTCTAATATTTTTATAGTAGTGAAAGTTTTATAAGACATTTAATGAAAACTGCTTTCAAGTTTTATAGCTACTAGTAAACTAGAAGTCTGTATCAAAATTTTAGAATTTCAGAATAAAGAAGATAAAAGAGGTCTGGGGAGTAGCTCACAGGCTTGACTTCAGGTCTGGTCTGCACATAGCCAGGAAGAAAGAAAGGAAGGAAGGAAGGAAGGAAGGAAGGAAGGAAGGAAGGAAGGAAGGAAGGAAGGAAGGAAGGGAGGGAGGAAGGGAGGACAGATGTAAATATTTATCCAAGGCAGTAATTGTATGAGTTAAAAGAAAAAAACTTTATCCACATTCTTAATTCAAATCTCCCTTTCATATCTTACACTTTCTGCTATCATAACGGTGTTATAAATTAATCCATTTTCTACTTAATTCAATACAGTCTAGTGGGCACAGGATTTAAAAGACTAATCAAGTGTTTGTAAAGGTTCTGGAATCTTGGAATGCCTTGATACTATCTTTATATTAATGTCTCTGTTTCATTCATTGTCACCTTTAACATTTTAGCCATTAGTGTGTGAAATATTCCTAAAGTTAGATTCCCAGAGTCTATTTTAATGTAATTAACACAATGAATAAGATCTGAGATTTATTTCACCAACAATTTTCTCCTCACCACAGATCAATATCTGAAATAAATGCCAATTATGGAAAATGTTATATGCTTTAATGACCAAGTAGGGCCAGTTAAGGATCACGGAGATTTGAGCACCAGCATTGTCTGTACCATTCTGTGCCCACCACAACTCCATGTACAATAACCCTTGAGTCACGTGGTACACACAGTAAAAAAAGGATACAATAACGTCTAGAAAATGGCAAGCGTGGGGTAGTAAATTTTGCTTATACTTCAATTGCTCAGTTCAGAGAGAGATTCATGGATAGTTACAAAAGCCCATGTCCACAAGATTAAAAAGAATCAGTTGTTTGTTGCAGTAGATGTTTCCTAGTTTTGAGAAATGTTCAACATTTACCCAGGGGTACTACGTAAAGAGTGCACTAGATGATAAAGTGACCCAGGTGGCACCGCTAAGCTGAACATAATGACAGGAAGATGAGGGGTTGCTCTTATTCTGGGGAGCCCCATTTCTTTAGTCTGTGAGATTTGAGAAAATGGATTTTTATATTCTGACAAGCATTTTAGGAAACCTGATTTTCTGTGCTGTTACTGGGCATCAAGGTCAGACGTTTTGTTTGACAGCTGCAGGGAATAGGAATCTCTGCTCTCTGATCTCCAGCATCACTCTGGTTCTGAGGTTTGAAATAATGAAGAAGGCATTAAGGCTGCAAAATTACTCTCCCATCTTTTCTGGCAGTGTCACCTGTTTTTTTGCCATTCTTATCCTTTTTGAAAACTTTATAAGTCACATCTGGCTGAAGCGTCTCCACATAGAGGAAGATGTCTTCCATATCAAAACACTTGATAACAATGGCAAAGCAACATAGCCATGCATGTTTTCCCACTTAAGTTACCAAAGGCTCTGAACACAGTAGGTAGATAACACTTTTTAACTTTTTTTGTTTGTTTTTGTACCATAATTAGTAGTTCTCAAGACTTACTCCTGACTCTGTGTTCAGGGATCATTCTTGGCAGTGCTTAGGGAAGCATATGAGATGCCAGGATCAAATCCAGATTGACTGCTTGCATGGCAGGCACCATACCCAATGAAATATCTCACCAGCTCCAGATGACCCTCTTGATATTTTTGTCTTAATTTTTGTTTTGTTTTCGGGCTACACACAGTTGTGCTCAGAGATTATTCCTGGTTCTGTGCTTAGTGATCACTAATGGCAGAGCTTAGAGGACCGTATGTGGTGTCAGGGATGAAACTTGGTTGGCAAAGTACTAGGCAAGCACATTATCCACTATACTGTATCTGACCACCCTTGAATTTCTTGTTCATTCAACCCTGAAATATTACCCTCCTAACAGATATGAGGGTTTCCAAAGTTTTACTACAGCATTCATTGAAATTCTCAGATATGTGGCTGGAGTGATAGCACAGCGGGTAGGGCATTTGACTTGCACGCAGCTGACCTGGGTTCGATTCCCAGCATCCCATATGACCCCCTGAGCACCGCCAGGAGTAACTCCTGAGTGCATGAGCCAAGAGTGAAACCTGTGCCTCACAGGGCGTGACCCAAAAATCAAAAAAAAAAAAAAAGAAAATCTCAGATATACCTCTTTGGCTGTTTATCTGCTGATCCATGAACATTTTATTTTTCTATCTGATAAAATGAAAGCTGACTAAGCCCAAGATAACCAATTGGATTTCATCTCTTGTTCTTCCAAGTGCTCACTATGGTAGACATAGTTTATGCCTCTTTTCTTGGCTTCTTTTTTCCTGAGGGAAGATTTGCCTATTTTGTCTTTGCTTTATCTATTTAATTCAGGTCTAGCCAATCCCTTGTCCTAAGTCCTTTTAGAGGTTTTCTATCCTCTAAACTATCATTTTGGGGGCTTGTCTTTTTAGCCCATCTGTTCCTGCTAAGAACCATAGTCTTTATTTGGTTTTCTCCATCTGGATAGCTTGCAGTTTTATAAAAGAGTTTTATCTTTCCAGTTGTGCTATACAAATAGAGCAGGAATAGTAATGGGAAGCAGTCATTCCTTATGTGGATATTTATGGACTGCATTTGGGGGTTTTGGCAACATAGTGGCAGACAATAAAGGAGCTAGTGACCCTCTTGATTGTAGAGAACATTAACTATTAATTGACTTTCAAGTCTGTACATATAGTTATCCACCCTATCAAAATAGTGAAATAATGAGAATTTGACCTTTACTTACTATTTTAACAACCACCCTCACTTCTTTTGGTTGTATGTGTCCCTCTGTTCTCATTAAACACCTGGTCTTCCAACTGCCTTTCATTATGGGAAATATTTGCACTATAACTTTATTTCATCCATCGAATGTGTCCACTCATCGAATTAAAGGCTTCATGTCTTGCCAACATAATCCTTGTCAGCAAGTGGGAATAGGATTAAGGAAAGGCGAGTTTTCAGCACAGCAAAAATTCAGTTCATGTAAATGCCTGGATTTTTCAGGGACTTTCTGATCTTGTTCATCTTTTATAAGCATTAACACATAAGAGATTGATTATTTAAAAAATGCCTAGACATTGCTTGTGAAACTAATAAACTTGTATTGGCCTCTAATTTTGTTAATATTTTTCTGTATGGTTTTCGGAATTCCTTTAAATGTCTCATTGCCCAATTTCTCATCTGTGAAATGAGAAAGAGGAGAAAATCTCATAGAACTTGTTCTAAAGACAGTGAGCATATGCGGAGTCCAGTGAAGATTAGATTATGACCAAAACTCAATAACGACTACCTATATGATTGTAGATGTTGACATGTCTTTTTAAGGTAAAGGTAAAAGGTAAAGGCCCTCCCGTTGATCGTCGATTTGCTCGAGCGGGCCCAGTAACGTCTCCATTGGAGACTTTGTTGTTACTGTGTCTGGCATATCGAATACTCTCAGTAGCTTGCTGGGCTCTCCGAGAGGGGCGGAGGAATCGAACTCGGATCGGCCATGTTGGCCGCTTGTAAGGCGAACGCCCTACCGCTTATTCAGTTGTTTTAATACACCATATTTATTTATATGAATATTTATTTATTCAGTTATTTATTCAGTTATTTATATGAATATTTATTTATTTATTTATAAATATATGAATATTTATTTATTCAGTTATTTATTCAGTTATTTATTTATATGAATATTTATTTATTCAGTTGTTTTAATACACCAGCAGCTGGAATAGAGAAGGGATCACTAAGAAAAAGCTGACTGGAGGAATCGGCTGGGATGGGAGATGTGTGCAGAAAGTAGATAAAGGACCAAACATGATAACCTCTCAGGGTCTGTATTGCAAACCATAAATGCCCAAAAGTAGAGAGAGATTATGGGGAATCATGTCTGACATGGAGGCAGAGGGAGGGTGGGAAAGTGGGGGGAGGGTATACCGGAAATATTGATGGTGGGGAATGTGCACTGGTGGAGGGATGGGTGTTTGATCATTGTGTGATTGTAACCCAGACATGAAAGCTTGTAACTATCTCACAGTGATTCAATAAAATTAAAAACAGACATCATGATTTACGAAGTTGTTCATAGTAGAATTGTTTCAGGTATACAGTATTGCAACACCAATCTCCAGAACCCTTGTCATTTTCCAACCTTCCCTGTTGCAGCCATATAACAAATTTATTTTATATTGCTTGCTCCATCAAAACTTAAATAAGTGGCAAATTAAATTATCAGAAGATAAATCAACAAAAGTCAATTTGTAATGCTATAAGATTTTAACCTAACCTATGTAAATAAGGGAATTCAAATCATTTCATATAATGTAGTACACTACCAATTCTTATATGCATAACTAAGTTTTCAACTCTGGCACCTAAAACATCACTTAATCACTTAAGTGATTAAGTGATTAATTATTTCATATTAATAAAAATAAAAAATAAAAGTATGGCAAAGAGAATTGTATTTTTAAGGAGATATGTTTATTTAAGTATGAACAACTCAGCATCAATTTAGAATTAGGTAACTCTTTGAATTTTTGCTGTAAGTGCCTGAATGTGAATGCAGAGATACTTAATCACTTAATCACTTAACTTCCCGTTAGTCGTCGATTTGCTCGAGCAGGCGCCAGTAACGTCTCCATTTGTCCCTGTCGCATGCTAGTGTAGCCCAATGGCATCTGTTCGCTCCGGGAACATGAAGGGCCTCAAACCGATCATTCATGATCTTGACGAAGAAGTCTGACCATCTGGAAGGTGGGCGGCCACGCGGTCTTTTGACATCCTGTGGAATCCAGTCGGTAACAGCTCTAGTCCAGCGGTCGTCTTTAAATCTCGTTACGTGACCAGCCCATCTGATTTTCGACACCTTGGCAAATGAGACAGCGTCCCTGATTCTTGATCGTCGACGGATGTCAGAACTCCAGATTCTTTCTCTCATTTGAGTGAAACGTGATATTCCAAGCATAGCTCTTTCTATTCTTCTTTGGGAGACCTGAATAGCGTTCTCATCTTGTTTGCGTAGGGCCCAGGTCTCTGAGGCATATGTTAATGCAAGAAGAACAGTGGAATCAAAGAGATGTGCCTGGAGCCGGAGGTTCTTCGTCCTCTTAACTATTTCTTCGACGTTCTTGAAGGCGTTCCAAGCCGCTCTCTTCCTCCTGCGCAGCTCGGGTGCCAGGTCATTTGTCATGTTGACTCCTCGACCTAGGTCCACATAGCTGTTGCATTCGGAGATGGTCGTTCCATTGAGAGCGAATGGGGCGTCCTGACGCAGAGATACTAACTGTGTTAAATCATATAGGTATTCCAGGAACTTTTGGGGGGACATGTACCTTCACGTATCACTGTCATCCTGCTGATCATCAAATTATTTGAGCGGGTGCCAGTAATGTCTCTATTCCTCCAAGCCCTGATATTTTAGCAACCTCTTTTTACTCATCTTTTCCCAATGATTGGAGGTTCTTTCAGGGTCAGGGGAATGAGACCTGTAGTCGTTACTGTATTTGGCATATCCGATACACCACGGGAGCTTCCCAGGCTTTGCCCATCAGGGGGGGATACTCTTGGTAGCGTGCCGGGCTCTTTGAGAGGCATATATTTATATATTTTTCTCTATGATTTGTTACCTACTGTCTGAACTCCATCCGATATGGTGTAGTAATTGCGAAAAATGGGTAGAAAGTGTCTTATAATGTGTCGGAAAAGTTGCTTGGAATGTGGTGGTGGTTGACTAGTGGAGGTCGGCTGCAGGAACTGTGTCCCTTGGTGTGGGGAGGGCTCTCACCCGCCCCATAGCCTGACATGGAGTCTGGTGGCATGGTTCTGGGAGCCTCATTTTATACTCCCATCTTTGAGGAGCATCCATGAGTTCTGGAGGGTGGCTGATGAGATTATCTGGTGTCCGCAGGGTGTGGCTTACAGGTGTGATCCCTGAGTCACTGGAGACTGGGGGAAGCAGGCAGAGGATCTCTGTTTCTGGGTCTTTTTGAGTCCAGAGTTCAAGGTCACAAAGTCCCGCATTATCTGGGTTCCACTGGACTTCATTCATGCATGAGGCTCAGTCTGAGTGTCCGGAAAGCAGCCTGAAGCATGTTGATGGTTGGGTAGCAGAGGTTGGCTGCTGGGGCTGGGTCTCTTGGTGTGGGAAGGGCTCTCATCCACCCCACAGGCTGGCAGGTGAGAGCCCTATTAGCCATATTAAAAATTAGAACACAGTTGATATAAAGATAGAGAACCACAAAGTAACAGATGTCAATTCATTTTACAAATATCTGTTTGAATTTGTTTTTACAGTCACTCTCATCTCTATACTCTGGTGTAAGGTAGTGAAAATAGCTTATGGAATATGGACTATAGTAATAATAACACTGCATTTTCATGTCAGCTTGATGGGGGTGAAAATAAAGATGCTTATTTCAACTTAGCATTATCCTGCATGATTTGTCTTACTGATACACAGACTCAGTGCTCAAAATCAAGCTTAGAAATTTGCAGATGCTATTAAATTAGGGGGAACAACAAATAATGAGGCACAATGCATTCTGATGGAGGAGAAATGTGCTCTTTGGGGAACTTTAGGCTATTAGAAAGCTAATGGATGGCATATAAAGTTGGTGTGGATAAATGTTGAATAATGAGTTTTGAAACACAAAAATAAAGAAAAGGAATGCCTAAGGAATTTAAAGTACTTTATTTCAATGAATCAGAAGGTTGGTGATGAAAGAGAGAGAATAAACCCTTAAAGTGTTTTATCTGTGCAGAGAGGGGTATAAGTGGTCACTACTTAGAACTAGTGCTTTTGAGTAATCAACATTTCACAGAACTCACAGAGCAGAAAGAACAGGAAGCTGAGTCAGGGCAATGTGAATTTAATTTCTGCTCTGTCACTTTCCAAAGCTAGGTGGTTTGGTGGCAAATCTATTCTAGCAACTGGACCCTATCACTATCATTTGAAATTAGGGATAGTAATTTACCAGGGCTGTTGATAGAGTATTGTGAATTGAATATTGTACATTCCTCAACTGAATGGATATTGACCACATTGAGAAAAAAGATTTGTACATTTATAACAATACTGTAAATATTAATTATACTATTAAATATTATAAATGATCTTAATTATGTATAGCATTAAGGATGCCAAATTGTAATTATTTTAAATCAATATATTATAAAGCATTTACAGTATTTTGAAGCATCATGTAATGAGAGGAAATGAGTTTTTCAAAATTTTTTGAATCATAATAAAAATATATATGAAGTTCCTTTCACAGTAGCAGATTGGTGGGTGAGACACAAACGTTTATTGGAGGAGTGTTGTGGAGGGAAATGGACACTGGTGAAGGAATTAAAAGGTAAAAAAGGTAAAGGCCCACCCGGTGATCGTCGATTTGCTCGAGCGGGCCCAGTAACGTCTCCATTGGAGACTTTGTTGTTACTGTGTTTGGCATATCGAATACTCTCGGTAGCTTGCCCGGCTCTCCGAGAGGGGTGGAGGAATCGAACTCGGGTCGGCCATGTTGGCCGCTTGTAAGGCGAATGCCCTACCCGCTGTGCTATCGCTCCAATTACTGTTGAAATATTTTGTACCTGAAACCTATTCATGAATAAATTTATAATTTCATGGTGACTTAATTAAAAGCATCAACAACAAAATAGTGGCCAGGTTTCAAAGTGGCTAAAACGTATAAAGGAAGAATGAGTAACTCATAACGTGTGTAAAATGATGACTGCCTCAGAATTAACCTTGCCCACTGAGAAAGTGGTGATATCATCAGTGATCAGTCTGACACTGTGGAATATTAGAGAGTAAATTAGCCCATTGAGAGACTCAGGAAGACTCAGCTCTTGCAAATATAGCCCTTGTCCTGTAGAATCCTGCCTTTGATATGTTTCACCAGTTAACAATTTAATTCTTTGGACTTTTGCTGGAGTTTGAGTTCCCAGCAAGACAAAGTCTTAAGAAAGATATCTGAACATATTGAACATGTTATACACTTTTTGAAAGAATCATTTTTGCTAATCTTTGCTGACCTTTTTAAACTCGATCCTACTTTTAGAAATTATGGTTATGTTTTCACTGTTTTTGTTAATACATACTTCCTTGAACTATTTGTATCTTATTTTTTTAAATTGCATAGTTTTATCACTTAATCACTTAACTTCCCGTTAGTCATCGATTAGCTCGAGCGGGCACCAGTAACATCTCCATTTGTCCCTGTCGCATGCTAGTGTAGCCCAATGGCATCTGTTCGCTCCGGGAACATGAAGGGCCTCAAACCGATCATTCATGATCTTGACGAAGAAGTCTGACCATCTGGAAGGTGGGCGGCCACGCGGTCTTTTGACATCCTGTGGAATCCAGTCGGTAACAGCTCTAGTCCAGCGGTCGTCTTTAAATCTCGTTACGTGACCAGCCCATCTGATTTTCGACACCTTGGCAAATGAGACAGCGTCCCTGATTCTTGATCGTCGACGGATGTCAGAACTCCAGATTCTTTCTCTCATTTGAGTGAAACGTGATATTCCAAGCATAGCTCTTTCTATTCTTCTTTGGGAGACCTGAATAGCGTTCTCATCTTGTTTGCGTAGGGCCCAGGTCTCTGAGGCATATGTTAATGCAGGAAGAACAGTGGAATCAAAGAGATGTGCCCGGAGCCAGAGGTTCTTCATCTTCTTAGCTATTTCTTCGACGTTCTTGAAGGCATTCCAAGCCGCTCTCTTCCTCCTGCGCAGCTCGGGTGCCAGGTCATTTGTCATGTTGACCTCTCGACCTAGGTACACATAGCTGTTGCATTCGGAGATTGTCGTTCCATTGAGAGTGAATGGGGCGTCAGGAACAAGGCAGTTTCTCATAAACATTGTCTCTGTAAGATTCAGCTGTAGTCCTATCTTTCCACACTCACTGTCAAAGTCGGCCAGCATTTGTGCCACTTGGCTGATGTTTGGTGTTATTAAATCAATTTCATCAGCAAAGCGGAGGTGGTGTAGTTGCCGACCATCTATCTTCACTCCCATTCCTTCCCATTCCAGTCATCGCATGATGCTCTCCAGGGTGGCACTGAAGAGTTTCGGTGAAATGGTATCACCCTGCCGCACCCCTCTCTGACAACAACGATCACTTCTTTGTAGAATGGTGAGATCCTGGTAGTGAATCCGCAATACAGCTCACGGAGGATCCTGATGTATTGGGCTTGAATGCCCTGATTGGTTAGGGCTTCAATGATCGCTTCCGTCTCAACAGAGTCAAAGACCTTCTTTAAATCAATGAACGTTAAACAGAGCGGCATCTTGAACTCCCGAGAAACCTCAATGAGCTTGGTTATTGTGTGGATATGGTCGATGGTGCTGAATCCTTTGCAGAACCCTGCTTGCTCGCATGGTTGTCCTTCATCTAGTGTTCTGCCAATCCTATTTAGGATGACTCGAGCGAACAACTTGTAGATGACAGACAATAGGCAGATCGGGCGATAGTTGCCAATCTCATGGATCTTTGTCCTTGTCAACACAAACTTGGCCAAGAGCATTGATTCATTCGAATGCCTAACAACCCGAATCGGACGTTTACATTTGAATAGATGTGACTCACTGCCTGCAGTTTCTATCTTCATTGTCTACACACCAACATCTCATTATGATGAAAGAGAAATCGAGAAGTTCTACATGGAGCTAGAGAAGTTCTATAAAGAAGACCACACCTTCTACAAGATCATTGTGGGTGATTTTAATGCCAACATAGGACCGAGAAGATCAGCTGAAGAACTTCACATCGGGACCCATAGCCTAGAATGGAACGAACAGGGTGAGAGACTGTCTGAGTTCATCATGTCGACCAAGACCATTCATGGTAACTCAGTTCCAGAAGGCAGAATCTAAACGATGGACATGGGAGTCTCCCAGTGGACGATTCCACAACGAAATAGACCACATCATATTCAATCGACGGTTTTGCCTGACTGATGTCGCATAGCTTTATAATTTTGATTATTTTGTGGCCACACAGGTAAGTGCTGGGGGTTTATTTTCGGCTCGGAACTAAGAAATCTCTCCTGACTGGGCGCAGGGAACTATGTGTGGTGCTGGGTTTTGAACCCTGGTCAGCCCCATTGCAAGTCAAGCACCCTATTCACTGTTCATAACCCAGCCCAAAATTATATAACTTTTGAACAAATTGAATATCCTTGCCCTCTGAGTAATTCAAATTGCACTCATTGACTTTAGTTACCTTTTCTGTTTAAATAATCCTATGCAATTGAATTTGATTTTGACCTATTTTAGATCTATCCATCAAAATACATTCTCAGCTGACATAGGAGTTACTGATAACAAATTGTCAGTAAATTCATTTGGGAAAAAGGAATGCATAGGGAAAAAAACCCTCAAGTTTGATTTAACTGTTTTAAAGCAATAGTTTCCAATGGCTCCTTCTTGATGGATTAATTGATTCCCATATTTTCAAGTTACAGTATATTCATTTGGGGATCTTGACTCCCTTTTCCAATTACGTTTCTTTCCTCCTTTCTGACATAGATTGTCTAACATTTTTCTCACATGTCTGTCTCTCTGATTAACTTAAAACTCTTCAAATATGGGAAGCATGTCTAATAAATTTCAATTCAACATTCTGAATTTTTTGTGACTCCATACTGCAAATAATTCACACATTTTAATTTATCTAGATTATTTCTATGACTGGACTGTTATTACATTTATCTGTCTGTTTCCAATAATAACTAGAATATGGATATAGAAACTACAGTCATGCTCATATTATCTAGAATATGGATGTAGAAACTATGGTCATGCTCATATCATGTCACCAGATTTTTATACTGAGAGAGAAATTTGTGTGTAGCACTACCATTTTTCATATGAGATGCTGATGGCTTGCCCAGGAACTGTTCAATTTAGGAAGACTTTTGTTGGTGTTCTGACAAAGACACTCTGATTTTATTACTCATCTTCCTATTCACATATATCTTTACCTTGAGCTTTTGCTGTCTAGTCATTCTCTCTCTGTCATTTTTTAAATTTGCATGACAAAATTTGGTTATTTTCTTTAACCCTCTATATAGCAGGCAAAATAAACACACAATTAAAATAATGTGTATATTATTCAAGTGCATGTTAAAGTCAAGTGTCTTCTACCACATCATATATATCTCACCTTTAATCAAGTCTCCTTTACTGCACATTTAACCTGAAATACACCATCTTGTAGTGAGTTATTGGCTCTTCTTCCCTTGTTCAGGCTGCACTGAATGTTGTGAAAGTATCTGAAGTACCTTCTCCACAAAAGGCATAATGGAAATCCATCCAGTTTAGGGTATTTGTCAATTAAAATTTTATGACTGCTTCTTATGTAGCAGAGGTGGTTCTAGAGGTGGTTCTAATGATACTACACATTTCAAAATATTCAATCCTTAAAGAAATCCTAGAAGTGACTTAGTATTGTTCTTATATTATAGATGAAGAAGCCTCGGCAAAAGTAAAACACAATTGTCCAGAGGTTTAGTTAATAAGTGGTATATTTAAGGTTTATATCCAGATAATTCTACCCCAGAGTCTGTGCTCGATGATATTTTCTGTTTCTAGTATGGCTCAGAGTTGTAAAAAAATGGGCAAGATGTCAACTTGAGGAATGACTTAGTGTCTCAGGGACACTGAATTTCTTCCTCTGGGAAAGTCAAGAAGGGGAGTAAGGCATCAGGAACTCTGCTGCAGCCACATCATTGGAATGAGGGTATTGAACCTGTGACAGCAACATCAGTTCCAAGTCTGCAACAATGGTCCCTCAAGAGCAATAACAATAATGCTGTCTACCAGTTATTGACTAATTCCCATGACTTTTAGCATCTCCCTATTATCAGTGAATGAAGACCCAGCATTCAACACCCTCTTTAATTTAGGTCATGCTTGTCTCCGCAAACTTGCCACAATCTTCCTTATGCTGCACTCTGAACATTTTTGAGTTTACTGCTTCTTAATTTCTTTACAGTTTGAGAGTTTTGAATATGATCCACTGCTTGGAACAATTTATGTTCACTTTTCCTGATCAATTATTTTATCCTCAGTTCAATTATTCTTCAATCCAGGGGTATTTGTCTCAGCAAACAGCTTCAGTGTGTTGCCAGTTCTCTGCACATCTAGAACACCTTTATTTACATCTGACTGCATATTTACTTTTTATAATGTGCATTATAGTTTACATATCTACAATTCACTAGTAGCAAAGATATTTTAGGATCTTATATTCTTTTATATTGTTCTCAGCATCCTGATATATAGCACAGCACCAAACACATTCAAACTGCCAAAAATTTCAGGACTAAATTATTTATCAGAGCTGGTACATCATTTTGAATCCAACTCAAATATCTCAATAACCTGAGTTTGATATTTCTAAACATTCTTGACAAATGGAGAAATATAGGCACAGAGAAGTAGAATGACATTTAAAATAACTTAAAATGAACATGTGTAATAAGTAAGTGTGAATTGAAGGAGCAGTCGGTCCTGGTATTTTCAGAGTCTGGCATTGGTTCTTGGATTTTACACAGAACCACACTGATTTTCCTCCTCCAAAATTAAAATGCAAATTAAGGTTTGAGAGACTGAGCAGATAAATAAGAACCAAAGATAATAAGAGAGAAGACTTGGAAATTATTTAGATATTCCCTTCCTATTGCTCATGATTTAGCAAACAGAGTGTGTGTGTGTGTGTGGGGGGGGGTGTCTATAGAACTTGATTAACTGACTGGGGAGATAGTTACAAGTGGCAGAGCTCATGCCTAATACATTCAAGGCCTTCGGTTTGATATGGCACCACATTCTGCCCCAACTCCTAGCACTGTTAGATGCAGATCTGGACGCCCTCTTGAACTGTTGGCCTCTAGAACCACATTTCTGTCAAAGCATTGTTGGGAGTGACACCACCCCATAGCACAACTATCACCTACAACCTATCTTCCATCATCCCATTGTTCATTGATTTGCTCGAGTGGGTGCCAGTAGCATCTCCATTCATCCCAGTCCTGAGATTTTCACAGCCTATCCTTATTCATCCTTCTCAATGCTGCTGTATCAGAGGCTCTTTTGAGGGTCAGGGAATGAAGTCCATTATTGTTACTGTTTTTGGCATATTGAATATGCCACGGATAGCTTGCCAGGTTCTGTCATGTGGGCGGGATAACCTTGGTAGCTACAACTGACTACAATATATAAAAATAAATTATATATTAATAGTATATTTTGTATATTAAACCCAGTATAATGTATATATACAAACTTGACTAAGACTAGATCACAGGTATTACAGACCAAGAGGAGAGAGAATACTGAGATGAGTCATAATTATATTTCTATTTTGGATAGGAAAATAATCATAGTTAACACTTTGATATGCCATTAAAGATGTAGCTAGTTTTGCATTTATTTTATGTTTGCTGTACCAAGGAAAGGCATTATCCTCATTTATGAAGTGATAAATTAAATAATTGATTCAACTTTTTGAATAATAACTGACAAGTTGAAACTCTGAAACTGTAATCCAGACTATCTGACTTCAGGTCACACATCATTACAGGAATCCTGCACGACCTTAGTAATGTTTACCTCCTATGAGGTGCTGACTCTAAGGTATGTTAACCTGGGGAAACGCAGCTAGAAAGAAGCAAAATAAGCTCTGACAAGGATGGACAAGAGATGGTACAAGAGATGGAGTAGGTGGATTTGAAAGTAGATTAAAAATTTGCTCTGTGATTCCCAAACATCTACTATAGCCTCTATAGGAAGGACTTGGTTCCTGGGAGGTTTTTAAGACTAAGGTATTATCAGATTAAAGAGAAACCTCAAGTGTATTTTTAAAGCCTGTTGAATGTTGTTATTCACTAATTCTACTTCTAATAAACCTGGGAACCAGAATGTGGAGAGTCATGCCAATACATTCCTGACATTTGGACAGAGAGAGAGACAAGCAAGTCAATGTTATCAGCAGGAACCGCTAAAGGGCCACCCCACACTGATTACTCTTTTCCAAGTCGAATTAGGTTGACTTTATTAGACATGTGCTCTTATTAATGTGGATGAGTTGTTCTGTCTCAGAGGCACCATAGTATTCTTGTGCCTTGTCTCTAAGTTGCTGATGGGCCTCTGACAGTATAATAAGCCACTGGCAACTCCAGAATGATTTGTTTACTAGTCTTATAGAACAGATCTGAAAGATAGCAGTGTTCTCTTAGAAACACTTAGATTCTAAACAGAGGCTTTCATCACCTCTTTACTATTAGCTGAGCCAGAATTAAATATCAGAAGAAAAAAATGCATGGCCTTAAACAAAAACTATAGTAATCACCGACTGAAATCTTTTTGAAAAAAGTGATGCTACAGGCTCAATAACTAATTCAAGTCCCTTGAATCACTCTTCAAGGAATTTTTTTTTTACGTGAACTTCTTCATGGAACAAATGAAGAAACTACCTTAGAAATTGCTGAATAATAAAATAAAAAAATTAAATCATCCTTAGGGGATAATTATGTCCTGGACTCTGACCAGTTTTGCAGATGAAAGAATACAGGGCAAAAAGTTAAGTGGCCAGGGTCCTCATCCTAAATTGACCCTTTGATTAGTTTTGTGGCCACTTATCCGTCAAGCTACTTAATCTCTTTAGGGTTCAATTAGTCATCTGCACTAGAGAAATGTTTATAGCAAAGAAGCACTGGAGGTGGCCCTGAAAGCAAGTTGAATGCTATGTATTATTTCTCTGAACCCTCATTTCATTGATTTAGATATAAACCAAACTCTATTCTCAGGTCAAGGAAAAAAAAGCTTCTTATGAATGCCAAAAATTTTGTACTTATGTTTGGAACCGGCCTCTCATTCCCCTGGGAACTCTAACCTGGGAAAATACTTGATTTCTTTCAACTATACCAATAATGACAATGGTTTGCCAATCATTGCCTACCTCATAAGGATGCTGTAACGATAAATGAAACTAAACTTGAAATCATGCTTTGTACATTCAAAATGCATAATATATTTTAACTCTTACTATTTTTGTCTCTTTTTCTTCCACATAATAGAAATTTTCAACTATCAGTCATCTTTAAATATTCATGTGTAATGTAAATTATCCATTACATGCAATTTTATAATATTAGATGTTTTATTATCATTAAAATGATCCATGAGGTTTTTTAATTTCACATTAAGTGAAATACAGTATTTCTCTCTCTCTCTCTTTTGTCTGATATAGTACACTTAGCATTTCGTGTGGTAATTTTGTGAGTCAAATCAAGTCATTATACTTCATCTTATTTATCAACTATATCTCAAATAGAAAAACTCAAAAAATTACAAGCATAATAAATAGAATATAGCATTAGTAAACTTTTTTGGCCACTTTTTCTTCTTTAACTACTAATAATATTATTTCTCAAATTTTTTCACAATATGATTAAGATGTAATCTTCCTTTTATTCTACTTTAAGAAAAAGTCTAATAAAAATCACCAAATGTGCTATATAAAACAGAATGAATATTAATTATGTTTAATATCCTATTTAATTTTTTAATCTTTATATGCCTCCCATCATTATTTTGTCATCTTTAGAAACACAGAGGTTATAAGAGTTCATATTAAGGCATTAGAGTCTGACCTCACTTCTTGGCATTCTCAATGATTGTCTGGGGAGAGCTCATACATAGACATTACTTCAGCCCTTATGACCTTATATGTCACCTGATTATCTTTCGCCTATTGTTCTTTCATTCACTTTCTGTGAATATATCCCTTTGGGTAAATTGGGCAACAAGCTATCAAAACATACTTCAAACTGTTCTCCTATAAATTATCTCAATTGTCACAAAAACTTTTGTAAATAACAATGCTGAGACACATACATGTTATTATGTTTATGAGTTAGCTATACTTGGTGGCTAGGGATAAAAAAAGCAGTACTTGGATTTTTTTCTAATGAATCATTTCTATTAAAGGGCAAAAGTTATTTCTGTACTGTGTTTTAATTCCTCACTCTACTGCACCAACATTATATAAGCTTACTTGTCATTGTATGCTCTCTACTATATACTTCTCCAGAGAATATGACTTTTATTATTATTATCATTATTGGAATGGAGCGATAGCACAGCGGGTAGGGCATTTGCCTTGCACGTGGCTGACATGGCCGACCCAAGTTCAATTCCTCCGCCCTTCTCGGAGAGTCCAGCAAGCTACCAAAAGTATCTCACCCGCATGGCAAAGCCTGGCAAGCTACCCGTGATGTATTCGATATGCCAAACACAGTAACAAGTCTCACAATGTTACTGGGCCCGCTTGAGCAAATCGATGAACAACAGGAGGACAGTGACAGTGACAGTGATTATTATTATTGTTATTCCTTAATATTCTCAATGTCTAGTTTATTGCTTGGAGTACAATAATAAATCACAACTTAATTTTTTGTATCATTGGAAGTTGAGGGAACATGTGTGAAAACAATAGCAAAGTCTTCCTTATATTGCATTTAAAGCAGCAAATGTCTCTTGTGAATCCCTGGACCATTTTTACGTCCAAGCTAAAACAGAAGGGACTATAAAGTGTTATAAATTTCAATTGTGTTTTTAAAAGGAGTTACTGAAATTTACCATCACCATCATCTTTAGATAATATACATATAAATATAAAATTGTGTACATTAAATATGTGGTGTTTCTTGTTTATAAAGCTTCACAAAATCTACTAAAATAAGGATGGATAAAAAATATTTTTTGTATAAAAACCCAATAAATGTTACCAAAATAATTAGTACAATTTTCTCCTTTACTTAAAGAGATTTGTAAATTGAAAGATAAATGAGATATACTAAATGAATAAAACTCTGTGTTCAAATTACTATGAGTTGAATACAAAGAATGATACAACTTTTCAGGTATAAGACAGAATCATTAAATATTATAATCAGAGAAGGCTTGGCAAAACAATGAAATAACCAACAGTATAAGAGATATAACAATATGTAGAAATGGACAAGGAGGAAATAAGTGTAAGTCTCTATGTAGGGACAATAAAATTAGAAAAGCAACCCATTTTAATAACAGGTGGGTATTTGTATGATAACTAGTTTATAGGATTTATATGATATGCGATGCAGTTGAAACTATATGCCTAGGTTGTTCAAGTATGTATTTTCTTGTATATTTGGAATACATAGCACTTGGATGATGATGCTCTGTTTGGGTGAAAAAGTGACTAATGTGGTATAAGAATGCATGGCTATATGTGCATGTGTATAATGTAAAATTTTAATAGCATTAGGAAACTTTAACAGTTAAAATAATTTTTTGTGATTTTATACATTATATTTTTATAAAGTAGTTTGCAATAGTTCATTACAGATAATATTGAAAACACCGACCCCACCAGCAAGCATCTTCCAACCACAATAAAAAACAGTTAAAATAATTTAAGGGATCAGGTCTGAGTGTGACACAAGTAAATCAAATGCCACTCAGCAATTTTTTAAATTCTTATCGCAAAACCTCTGCAAGCAAAATACAGCAGTGGACTTTAGTATTTGGTATAAAATAAGAATATCTAGTCATTTTATGCAATTCTCAGGTACTGACGTTAATTTTATTTTATATTTTTTATTTTTATACTTTTGGCTTTTTATCCTCATCCGTAGTGCTTAGTATATTCCTCCTGGCTCTGTCCTCAGGAACCACTCCTGGGGATCTCCAGGGACTATGCTTGGTGCCAGGATTAAAAACTAGGCCAGCTCTATACAACGCAAGTGGCCTAACATATCTATTAGACCCCTGATTTTAACTTTATACCATAGTAATCTTATTTAGAAAATGACATTGCTTATTATACTAAAATCTTTGTTTTATTAGAAGCAGAAACGTATAGAAATAAATTTAATATATTTTTTAAAAATTAATGTATTCACATTGTATACAATTAGAAATGTAAATAAATATCTGTAGGTAAAAATTTTCTGTTTTTCTTTACAAGTCAGGAATACTCACTCGGATTAATTGGTTTCTAGTTCTCTGTAAATATGACAGAGATATTATATAATACACATACAAGCATCTACAGATGTTTCCTCCTTTGTAATATACATATAAAGGCATACAGATGAATTGCCCTGCAGCTCAAATCAGGATAGTTTTCCAAAATATCTCTGCGATCCCTTCAGATCACTACCTAAAGAGTTTTTGCATTCCTTTCAATATGTAACATTGTGTGGGGATATCGTCATTTCTTTAATATAATATTAATTATTGAGCATTTAAATTTTATCTAATTACTATCATTTAAAATGTTTCCATAAATAGCTATATATCTTCTGATGTTCTTGGATATTTAAATTCATACATAAGATATTTCTAGAAGTAGGATTGCTGAGTCAAAATATATTAATGACTGTTATACAAGAGATAATGCCCAATAATCTGTTAGAGTATTTGCTCCAATGTTCCCTCCAGTCACCAAATAAAAGAATGATATTTTCTAACACCCCTAAAAATTTGTATTGATATTTTAGTATACATAAATATACTTCATTAACCTGAAATCCTTGTCTAACATCTTCCATATACTTTTCTTCAACTAATTTATTTAAATTCTGTTTTGCAATCATTTCCATTATCTGTATATTATAAAATTTTAATATGTTGTTGCTTTAGTTTGTTATTCTTGCTACTAGTCTATTTCCAGTAATAAAATAAATTCATTTTCATTTTTAAATATTTGTTCTGCTTTTGCTTAATTGTTACAAAATAATATTGTTTGTATTATTTTTATGTTAGAGATAATATTGATATTTTCCTAGTAATAATGTTTAGACTCTGTTTTGGAACATCTGTGAAATGTTTACTTCCAATTATTAAGCTACAGGGGTTGAGATATCTCTATTCTATCTAATTTTTCAATTATATTGAGTAAGTAATTTCTGTAGTTAATTATGTCCTCTTGCCCTTTCATGGAAAGGAAAATTATAACCCACTATTAATTTTTCTGCATGTTTTCTTAATGCTCCCTTTTTGACTATTAAATATGTATTTTTGATTAATTTTTAAAGAATTATTTTAGCCACAGTGATTTGCAGTTTTTAATACTGTCAATGGTGGAATTTCATGCATACAGCATTCCAATTCCACCATTTTACTCAGTGTGCTGTTTCTCTCCTCAAATTAAGAAATTACATTTAGTTTATTTTGTTGTTTTTCATAGTTTTTTAAAAATATTAGGCCATATCCAGCTGTTTTCAGGGTTTACTATTCCTAGCATTGTGCTCAGGGATCACTGCTATCAGCGTTCACATCTGTTAGTGTTCAGGATTTCATAGAGGTGTCAAGGATTAAACCTAGGTTGGACATATGCAAAGCAAGTGCCTATATTTCTAACCCATCTTATTGTCGACCTTGTTGAAGTCACCATAATTATTATTAATTACTTTAAATTATAATACTTATTAATTTTTAATTAAAAAGAGGAGTTTAAATAATGACTGTTTCCATTTTCTAATATCTTTGTCCTTTCTTAAAATTTTTTTTATTTTAATTTTGGCTTTTTGGGTCACACCTGGCAATGCACAGGAGTTACTCCTGGCTCTGCACTCAGGAATTACTCCTGGCGGTAGCTCAGGGGACCATATGGGATGCTGGGAATCGAACCGGGTCGGCCGCGTGCTAGGCAAATGCCCTACCCGCTGTGCTATCACTCCAGCCCCCTCTTTGTCCTTTCAATCTCTCTCTTTCACATCATTTGTAAAGTATTAGGGTTTGAAACTCAATTTGTACTTCTGAAATTATTGCTTCTGATGCTTTTGTGTCATTTCTCAAAACAAATAAGAGTAAATGACTACTCTGTCATCTGTGCATTAGAAATATATGGATGATTTTAATATGTTCAAAATAAATGATTAAAAAACCCAACACTCTAAATGGTATTAAAATACTTTTTTGCCACAAAGCATGCAGTCTTTCATCACACACTATTCTGTAGAGATATTGTATTGGGGGACCTCCTCATTAGTACATATATACTAGTAATTTCCTTAATAAATTTGAAATCCCCAAAATGTAATCAGAAAATGCTTCTCTCAGGTTAAGGTCATAAAGCCCATGCATATTCTTTACAGGAGATTTCCTTAGTCCCTTATTCATCTCTATCCATTGTATATATTCAAAATTCTATCGAAAACAAATCTGTTTTCGATAATCATCAACAACAGCACTATCATAGAGAAGAATAAAATTAGAATTTTTGAAAGAAACATTAAGATTATATGCTGGAAGTAATCAAAGAGAACACAGAGAACTTAGCAATATAGTCTAATCAGAGTCATTTTCATCAATATGTAAGAATAGGCATTCTGGGGTCTCATACTGAGAAGTGTCTTTACTTAAATAAATGTTCATAATTTTGCCTTTAAAGATTTGCTTTGTAAATGATCCAGAGAGATTAAGCAAGAGGGCTCAAAGTCTTCGCTTTCAGACGAAATTTGAAATTCCAGATTCCCCCCCCCCCCCCGCCCATTCTGATTAATCCAAACTCTTCTTTCTAGAACTATGTAAATATAGGTGCCATCCTTTGACTGCTAAAGAAACCTGGAGGGACAGGAAGAGTTGGGGATGAGCATATACTTAATGGTATCTTGTGGTAGGAGAAACTGTGTTATCCCTGCCTCAGATGTGCAGTACCAGGATACATTAGTCAGTTGATGCAGTGCCTATTGCTCACGTCCAGTGCACATGCCACTTGTGTCCTGTAACAGATGCTACAATTCCTTAGGGGCCACTCATCTTTCATAGACTGGAAGGTAAGCCCCAGGGTAGAGAATTTTGACTTCTCTACTGGAATCCTAGTGCGATACACCTGTTAAGGCGGCTGGCAGGAGAGGTAAACCATCAGCGGGCAAGAATTGGTCCGCTTTTTGAGTCACAGGGAGGAACTGTCAACAATTGTGTGGGTCTGCATTTACCTTATAAATATTCCTCTGTTCGAAGGTAAGATATTTAAGAAAATCAAAGAGACACAATGCTGCATCAGTGGTATCAGAAAAGAAATGTTACACTTTAGCATTTTGAATGAGGTGTTTTCATCCTTTTTTTTTAGAGGTAGGCTGCCAGATATTTATTTAGTTCCAAACTCCTCAAATTCAGTCTGCCCTGCAAGTAATTTTGATACACACAGATTATCTTACTGTAAACTTTAGGGTATATGTGTCAGAAATTACAGTGTCTGTGCTCAAAACCTTTATCTGAGGTGATAATTGAAGATGTGAAAGATGCATGATCCCCTTTCACTTGGTTTGTTGCCTTACTTCAGTGGTCAAAGTCCTGTAAATTTGCTCTTAATTCAGTTTAGTAGAAACATATATTACCTTACCTGTAGCACATTCTACTAAACGTTTGCACATCTACACAGACTGCCTCCTTTGTGCTGAACACAGGACTTCCTAGTTAGAAATTTGGAAATAGATGCAGAGGCAAGTAAATAACAAATGGAGATCCCACTTTATTTTACTTTTTATCTGGTTTTTAGTTTTTTTTTGGGGGGGGAGTCACATCCAGCAGTGCTCAGGGCTTACTCCTGGCTCTGCTCTCAGATGATTCCTAGTGGCACTTTGGGGTACATTTGGGATGCCAAATACTGACCCAGGCTTGTCCACATGCAAGGCCTGTGCTTTGCTGACCGTACTATCTCTCTGCATTTTCCACCCCCATGTGAAGCCAAACATGTATTCATGTTAAACAAAAAACAGCAAAATCATGATACTTATATAACTATGTTCATGTGGCTGCTAAAAGTATGATGTCACCAAAGGCTATAGGGAGTGCTAGAATTTTACATATGTGACTAATTTCTCCCTTAACCCAGAAATAAGACATTTCTACAAGTATAATCCAGTATTAGACAATGGAATTGACCCTAAGATACTTTCAGTTGTTTACCAGTTTCACACAACTGGTTGCCTTTCAACAGCAAATCTCTTTGACTATAGCCTTCTGCTTTCAGACTGTGCCTAACAGGGACAAGCATTTCTATTGTTTCCCATACATTTAATGACAAAAGGACTTTCACATCATGCACCTCATTTGATCTTCACAAAAGCCCTTGGTAGAGAGATCACTACCAGAAAGGGGAGTTGAGGACACAGAGTAGGTGAAGAGCTCAAGTTCATTATCTATTCACAAGTGTAGCCTTCTCTGATCTCAACTTGTCTAGTAAATGAATGGACTGAAAAATAACTGTATAATCAAAGTGTGATTTGTCCAGGATGGTACTGTATGAATAATTTATGTAACATAAATACTGCTGGATGGAACACTTAAATAAGCCCTTGATCAGATGACTGTTATTATCTGACTGGCAGACAACCAAAAAATAAAATAAAATTTGGGCAAATTCCATACACACTTGGGAAAGGCCACAGAAAGTGAAGGAAGAACATGCAAACAGAGGAACTATTGTGGGTTCATAGTGAGGTGAATTTAGATTTCTGAGACTGCTGGAAGCCCATTATAAAAATAGTCTAAAGCTTTGCCACATATCGTAGCATAAAATTACATGCAGTGAGTGTCATTGTAGATAAACTGGAGTATCTTTTTAGACTGTGGTACAGGAGTAGGGTATTGCATACCATTTCAGCCTGTAGAGACTGATTCTAACATCGTTGCTGGAGTCCATATCACCGTCTGCTTGATAAATGTGTGTCTGTTATAGTGTATATGTGAGAATTCATGGAACATAAAATTATTGATTTCTCCTAGAATCTCAAATCATAGAATCCTCACCTCACCTCAGGCTCTGTGACTGATGTGGGCACCTATAAACAGCCCTCACAGAGAAACTATAAGCTGATGAAACAAAACGAAAAAGACAGTCAAAGGAAAAAATACTGAGCATCCAAACTCCAAGGCCATGGGCAGATGATGCATTGGGGGTGTCATGAAAATTTGTACAACAACATGTTGTCTTTTTCCCCACCGCTTCTCCACATTAATCATGCAGTGAAAATCCCTCCCAAATAACAGCTTTCATTCCTGACTTCACAATTTCTCTAGACTCAAAGCTCTGAGTCACCAGCCCTATCTGTTCAGGGTTTTTCCTCACTTCAGTGCTTAGCATACACACTAATATGTATGCTGATAAGCCAGACCCTTCCACCTCTGACCTTGTAAATGTGCCTGATGGGTGAGAATACTTGCAGTGACTTATGCTTCAATGTTTGCAAGACTCCAATCTATGTGGGTTTTCTGGAATACTGGGCTGTTCTGATCATTGTCATGATCACAGTTCTCCGTTGTTCATTGATTTGCTCAAGCGGGCCCAGTAACATCTCCATTGTGAGACTTGTTCTTACTGTGTTTGGCATATCGAAGACGTCACGGGTAGCTTGCCAGGCTCTGCCACGCGGGCGAGATACTCTCGGTAGCTTGCCAGGCTCTCGGAGAGGGGCGGAGGAATCGGACTCGGGTCGTCCATGTTGGCTGCTTGTAAAGCAAACGCCCTACTGCCATGCTATTGCTCCAGCCCTGATCATAGTAGTAACATTTAAAGCATACTCCTGAAAAATAAGCTTGAACTTCTTGAAGGCTAATAGACAATGCTTATTTTACATTTATAAATTTTCAGTTATTAATTTTTAAAATATTTTATTTTGATTAATTGGGAGTACTGTGGTTTATAAAACTGTCAATGATGGTTTTCTGTGTATATAATTACAACATCACATACATCATCCATGTACACACCTTCTTTCTTCAAGGTTCCCAAGGACCCTCCCTCTCAATATCCCCATCTCTCATAAGTTCTGCAGATCTGTTCTCACCAGTTGTGTTGTATTTGACTTTTACTTGCTACCTTATTGGGTATCTTTAAATTCCATATATTGAATTTAAAACTCCCTTATACAGTTAAAAAATGAAAGAAATTAATTAGCTCCTGTCACTGTTTGGCTTCCTTAGAACTCTCAAAGATTACATTCGACTTACTTATTTTGGTATGTTATTCCTCGGTATTTTTCATTTTACTTCTCAAAGACACTAATTTCCCAATCTAGCTCCTAATACCTAACTTAGGCTTTTCTTGAGTTGAAAGTCTCCTTGTTAGAGCTGTCTCAAACATGAAATATTGTTCTCTCTCTAACTGGAAGCCTCAAGATTTTATCAAAGAGGGACTCTACCTAATTGTGCTACTCAGAAACTCATGTCAATAAAATCAGGTCATTATACCTCTCGCCACCACCTTCAGAGAGCTGGCATTCTCATTTAAGTTTCATTTTACTTAGCATAGGTATTTCTGTTCTTCACAAAACAAAACAAATACTTAGCTTAGTGAAGTTTTGTTTTTATTATTTGTTTTGGTTCTGGAGGTACACCAAGTGGTGCTCAGGGATTACTCCTGACCAAGTACTCAGCGGTCACTGGGTCACTCCTCACAGTGCCTAGGGCCATATGCCAAATTGGAGATCAAATCTAGATCACTGGATTCAAATCAAGCTTTTCACCTCTGTAATAGTATTACACCCTAGATTAGTGGAATATTATTGAACTGATTACTTTTGGTGATATCATTCATGTCAAAGAAAATAAAAAAAGGACTAAGAATCTCCTGACTAGGCACTAATAACTGCCTTCTCCCATCCTTTTTCTCAAAGTATTACTATATCCGATACGTGTTGCAGTAATCACTTTTATTTATATGTCTTCTTTTATACAACGGTCACAGTCACGGTCACGGTCCTCCTGTTGTACGTCCATTTGCTCGAGTGGGCCCAGTAACGTCTCCATCGTGAGACTTGTTGTTACTGTGTTTGGCATATTGAATATATCACGGGTAGCTTGCCAGGCTTTGCTGTGCGGGCAAAATACTCTCGGTAGCTTGCCGGGCTCTCCGAGAGGGGCGGAGAAATTGAACTCAGCTCGGCCAGGCGACTATACGCAAGACAAACGCCCTACCACTGTGCTATCGTTCCAGCCCCTTTTATAGAAAACATCATTAAATATAGTTAAAAGATATACATGCCCATATATATACTTTTAAATAAGATTATTACTTTGTGGTTCATTTTTATGCTCCATATTATATCCATTTGAAAATATAATTAGGATAATGAACACTAACCAGTGTGATTCTTACTACCTCTCTTGCTACAACATGACAGATTATTGGATAATTTAAGGGGTTGTGCAATGAGACTATCTATCACCATCTAACTTTTTTTATTTCACTAACTTGTGTCTTTTCTGCTTACCAGTAAATAAGCTCCACATAGGCAGAAATTTATATTCTACATCATCTGGCTTAGTCCTAATGTTCAAAGCCACATAATTTTTTGAGTTAAACTCTGTCATTAACTTCAGTACAGTTTACTGAAGTTGAACTAGAATCTAGGAAGAAATAAGGAAAATGGGACTTTTGGTAAAATTAAACATAGCATAAATTTCAAACAGGTATTTTGCCTGGTTTGTCAATGTCCTTATTACCTGGCTCCTAAAATTTGAAGAATTATTGAACTAATCCTGTCTTCATTCCCCAAATTGAGAGTGATGATCAAGGGCAATGCTCTGCCTCCTGTACTATTGCTTCAACTCTCCAAGCCAACAGTTTCAGTAGACTTAGAGGTAAATTGAGGCCTATTATGGTTACTGTGTTAAAATTTTACCTCTGTGATTTCACCTTCACACTTCATATTTTTTCTGTCACAGTATAGCATACTATATATTTTGATTAACTAATCTGTCTTTTATTTCTCTCCTTATTAAACTGTGAGCTAGAAATTTGTCAATATGTATCCTTAGTCACTAGACAAGTGTATGGCATATAGAGTGTCCTCAATAATAAGAAGAACATCTGTGACAGGAAAAAAAATTGTCCTCAATAAATTACCAGCCCTAAAGGAGAGAGAGAGAGAGAGAGAGAGAGAGAGAGAGAGAGAGAGAGAGAGAGAGAGAGAGAAGTTCCTGCCATAGAACCATAGAAGCAGGCTGCAAGGGGAGGTGGGGGTCATGGGAGTCTTGGGAGAAAACTAGGGACATTGGTGCTGGGAAATATAAACTGGTAGAGGAATGGGGTTTGAACACTGTATGACTTAAATCTACTCACGAACAGTTTTGTAAGGGTCTATCTCACAGTGATTCAATTTAAAAATCCATGAAAAATGAAGTAATGAAGTAATTATTGTCGAAGTGATTATCTAAGTTAATAAGAAAATGTATTGATTGCTAAATTATGTACCCTACATAAGGAAATTCAGTTGGTTAGATGATAAGAAAAAATAACATCTAGTCTGCAATGTAGTGCATTTAATAAGTATGTAACTTAGTTTCAAATAAAATTTATTCTTAAATCAAAAAATACATATTCTGGGGAAATGAAGTTTTCTCCATAATACCTGCTCTGTAGTCAAGCACTTAGAGTAAAGGGTCTCAAATGCAAGTTCCTAGGACCCACCCCAAGGTTAGAGACTAGAAGTGGGATTCAAGCATTGTGCATTTTAATAAGCTCTCCAAGGGATTCTAGTACATAGTCAAGTTTCAGAAACATTGATTTTTTAAAAATTTTAAACTGAATCACCATGAATTACAAAACTACATGATTACTGACTTCAAGTATGCAAGTTTTGAAAAAAGTTCCTTCACCAGTGTATATTTCCCTCCACCAATTATCCCTCTTACCCTTTAGCCCCACTGTGATCCTACCTTCAGCATTTCATTCTCTCCAGAGTGACTACTTTCCTCCACCAGTGTTATATTATACCTTCCCTGATCTATCCTGAGCCCCCGACATACTCCCCTCAAGGCAACCTCTCTACCAGAAACCATTTCTCACTTTCTCATCCTCATGGTTTCTATTGTTTTGGGGAATTTTTTAATTATCCTACTGTGTTTCTTTATACAACAAATATAAGTGAGCTCATTCTGTCTGTCCCTCTCTAGCTTCACTCAGCATAATGCCTTCCAGGTTCATTCATGTAGCAGCAAATTGTAAGACTTTATCTTAATGCCAAGTAGTATTCCATTGTGTGTATGTACTAGAGTTTACTCATCTAGTCATCTGTCTTAGACACTAGGGTTGTTTCTGAATTTAAGCTTTTGTGAGTAGTGCTGAAATGAACACAGGAGTTCAGATGTCTTTTCTGCATTGTGTGTTGTGATCTTAGGATACAAGGAGTATATGCCAAGGAGTATTACTCATCATATTGAAGCTCGATTCCTAGCTCTTGAGTAATGTTTATATTATTTTCCAAAATAGACTGGACAATCTACATTTCCATAGCAATAAAAGAGGTTCTGTTTTTTTTTTTCCACATCCACACCAACACTGTTTTTCTTCATTTTGATGAGTATTGGTCTCTGTGATGTGAAGTCATATCATATTGTTGTTTTGAGTTGCATTTTCCTGATAATTAAAGCAGAACATTTTTTCCTCTTGTCTTTTGGGCATTATATTTCTCCTAGGAAGAAGTTTCTTTTCATCCCTTCTCCCCATTTTTGATAGAGTTGCACGTTTTTGTAAAGTTCTATGAGTTCTTTTTATACTTGGATATTAACCATTCATCAAATGAATGATGCTCAAATAATTTCTCCCAGTCTGTGGAGTATCTTTATATTCTGGTCATCATTTCCTTCGAGGTGCAAAAACTTCTTACATTAATGTAGGCCAATTTGTAATTTTTGCTTCCACTTGATTAACAAGTGGTGTTTCACCTAAAGATACTTCTAGCTTCAATGTCATGGGGAGTTCTGCCAGTGTTTTCCACTATGTATGTTATGGATTTGGTCTGATACTGACATTTTTAATCCATTTGATTTGGCTTTTTGCGTGGCACTTGCATTTTTTTTGAAAAACGACCATTACTTTATTTTAAAGTCATTCTTTATTAATTCTAAAAGTAATGAAAGTCTCTTTAATTTTTTCCTTTATGTGTGAAAAATGTTTTATATATACATATATATCGTGCACACATTATATACACACATATGAATAGTTAAAAGTTAAATATATGGAATTCACTATTATGAGGACTGAAGATAATCTTAGCAGTTCTAATGCCTGCTTCACATTGTCATTTGTATAAACTACCTGTCAAGTCATATTTATACCTGTGCCTTTCAGAGGACACCTTTGTCACTGGACTGATTTAAGGGAAAGTAAAAAGGATTCAAAATTAATGATCCTGTTTCCCTTAAGTGAGTGACATGACAGTTGGACAGTTTACTTCATAAACCATTATGACCCAATCTTCTTGTGGGAATTTTGCACTTTAGTTATAGAATATAGAAACGCATTTTTAAGAGGAAGAAATTTAGTGGAAAGTGAAGAAAAACTTGGTAATTAATTGTAAATCATCCTTCTTAATCCAAATTCCCTGTTTCATAACTGCAAAGAATGAGGTATGTGATAATTAGGAGAAATAAAGATGATGGGGAGAATTAACATTTTCTAAGTGCTGATTTTGGCACTTATGTGTATACGCACATATATATGCTTATATACATGTTTTATATCCATAACTCACATATTAAAATTCTCTTAGAGAAGGAAGCAAAGCCATAAGGACCATATAACTTGTCCTGGATAACTTTTTTTTTCTATTTTGGATCACACCCGGTGATGCACAGAGGTTATTCCTGGCTCTCCACTCAGGAGTTACTCCTGGCGGTGCTCAGGGGACCATATGGTAGGATGCTGGGAATAGAACCCAGGTCGGCCATGTGCAAGGCAAATGCCCTACCTGCTGTGCTATCTCTCCAGCCCGTGAGTAACTTTTCTAATAAGTGGAGTTGAAACTTTGGAAGCCATGTCTGGTTTCCAAATATAAAATATAAAATGTATATGTCTAGAATCTGGGAGACTTTTTTTTTCCCCCTTTATTTTATTTTATTTTTTTTAAAGTTTTAGATTTACAATTTTTTGTGCTTTGGTTTCAATTATACAATGATCAGATACCCATCCCTCCACCAGTGCCCATTTTCCACCACCATGGATAATATCCCTCCCACCCCCATCCCCCCATCCCCCCTGTCTCTGTGGCAGGGCAATCCCCTGTGTTCTCTCTCTCCTTTTGGGTGTTGTGGTCTGCAAAAGAGGCATTGAGTGGCAAACATGTTCAGTCCATAGTCTACTTTCTACATGCATCTCCCCTCCTGGGAGGATCCTCCAAACATCCTTTATTTGGTGCTCCCTTCTCTATCTGAACAGCCCTTTCCTCTAGGATACCCGGCTGGCCTCTAAGTTATGGAGTAATCCTCCTGGTGCTGATCTCAGCTATTCTTGGGTATTAATCTCATACTTTGTTACTTTATATCCCCCAGATGAATGCAATCTTTCTTGTCAGAATCACTACATTTATCATTGAATGCAGTAGAGTCACTCCAGTTTTCATGCATTTAAAACAAATCTAGCTCTTTAAGACCTTAGCACTTTCTGTCTGCTAAGCCTGGAATACTCTACCTCCTGGTGTTTGTGAAGTTGGCTCTTCTTGTGATTTTTGTTTTCATCTTGTAACTGTATCAGTTTCCTGGACCCAGAGTAAAGGAATGTCTCCATTTTATTTCTCATCTTACCATAATTACCATAATTCATTGCTATCTTGGCACATATTAACTGAAAATGAGTTATAATAAATAACAAATGAGTTATCAATTGAATAAGCAATGATAAAGACATATATCACATTCGTTTTCCTACCAGAATATAAATGTATTAAGAGGAAGGAATTATATTTCTCACTTACTATCATGTGCCTGGTCTTTAGAGTAATTCAGAGCACATTATAAGCACTTGGATGTGGGTACATTCCATGAGAAATAGCAAAATGAAAGCAATTTTAATTTTGAGAATTATGGGACTAAATGGCTGATATAATACAGAACATGTATAGCATTTTATTTAGTGAATGCAAAAAAATTGGTAAAACAAAGGAGAAGGAAATATTACTGTCTTAGAAAGTTTTCAACAGGAAATCACACTAATGTCCAACACAGAAATGTTTGTGTTGTGACTTGGAAGCTGGCCTCATATGCTGGGGGGAAAAGCAGCTCATATTGAGAAGGGTCCACCAAGTAATGGTGATGATCCCAGAAACTCGGAAACAAATCTTGGAACCCAGTGGCTTTTGGCAGAAATCTCTCCAGATTTAATTATTACAATTTCAGAATTCCAAAATTGTGTGGCTTCTATTGTGGTCATGTGACATCATATGCTATTCATAATCAGCAATAAAAAGCAAATTGTCTAATGTTGCCTTTTTGGCAGTCTGAGTGTTGGGGTAAAATCCCAATTTAATAATGGTGGATCTAGCATCGAAATAGCAAATGTAGTCAAAGTAGAGAGAGAGTAATGTGTAAATCATCTGCCACACAGGTAGGGGGAAGGTGTGGGATGGGGGTATCCTGGGGGTTTTGGTGTTGGAAAATGTTCACTGGTGAAGGGGCAGATATTTCATCATTGTATGACCAAGACTTAAACCGGAAGCTTTGTAACTGCTCTCACAGTGATTCAATAAATAAATTTATATAAAAATGTTTGTGTCGGACATTGTGGCATTGATTCTCCAACTTAAAACTGCCAGAAGGGATTAAAACAAATAAACAAAATATTCTTAGGATATATTCTAACTCTTCTGATTTAATTGATATTCTAAGTGACCTGGGCATTAAAATAATCAATGCCCTTCCTATCACTTACTTATGCATCTGGCTAGATTTGAGTACCACTCATCTGTGGAGACAGCACTACCTTTTGTGGATGAGAGAGTCTGATGTAACTAATTGATGGAGCAACACTGGTGCAAGGGGAGTAAAGTCTAATGACAATCAATGATAACTTGAGATTGCTTTAGAGCGAAATAGTTGCTCCCTAGTCAGACTGCTTATACCAAAGTGTAAGAAGCAGAGCAAAGAAGAAAGGGAGTGTGAAGGAGGAATTGAGGTATGAGGGGAGGATAGGAGCTAAGAGGGGCAATAAAAGTGAAAGATCTTTTAAAAACAAGAAACTTTCAACTTAAAAGAACAAGTGAGCCAAAGAGGTGTCAGAGAATTTGTGGAAAGTGGAGAAGAAACAGGACACTTTTCAAAGTTAGGTGGAAACAAGTGTTTTTGAAGGACTTGTGCTATAAGTTGTGTATTAACACTGGAGTTTATGATTTAACAGAGAAAGAAGATATTTTAGAAAAACTGGCTTCTTAAGACTTTAGGAATTGTGTAATTGAACCAACTCATATTATAGATGAGGAAACTGAAGTGCAGAATAGTTATTTGATCTATCCCAAACCAAGAACAAAACCCTGCCAGGAGCAGAATCTAGACTATCATGTCAGTCTGGAAACTTGCAGGAAACTGTAAAACATTTTAGAAAGTGACTTTCATGGAAACAAATTACCTAATTGGAAAAATCTCAGAAAAATTATATAATGTAGGGAAAAAAGCCTACACAAATGAAAATACATGATCTTATTATATGATAACAATGGATTTATGTGTGTAATCAGACAAACTCAGGTATTCTTTATAAAATTGCATATAAGAACGTATCTGGAGACCCATCTATTGAGTCTCCTCACTATATCTTAAATGTTGTATAGAAGATTAGATTGTGTAATAAGAAAAGCATGGGAATTAGTCATAAGGAGTTATTCAGGATTTTCAGTCTGTTCCTAAACTTGATGATCTACAGTTAATTTGCAGCCTTTTTTTTAAAAATCATACACATTGATGATCTTTACTTTGAAGTAAAAGTTAAACATTTTATAAGCCACCTGGGATACTTTCACTACCTCTGCATCAGGCAAAGACTGACCATTGAAATCATGTATCATCTTTGCAAATAATGGATGGAGAAGTGCAACATTTCCTCCCCAGCTGGTCGCCAGCACACATTTTTTACATTCTTTTCCAGCTTCACATATTTATTTCCATCCCTAAAATATTTTAGAGGCTTTCTCCTTTCTCTAGATTGGCTTCGATTGAAGTCTGCACTGTCAACACAATTACTGCTTGTGTCTGGCTTCCTGGACTTTTGTCATCACTGAGCAGAGATGCAAAACAGGGAGTGTGCCTTTGTGGTCAATTGCTGAGTTGCATTTTAGCAGTCAACATTTTGGAAACTTTCTCTGTATTTTCTGTTTACAGATGTAACCTAGGAAATGAATTAAGGAAGTCAAATCTTCCGAGTTATCCAAGGCACTCAACTTTTACAACCCACATCAGGTCCTGAAGTTTTCCTTCCCACTGCAATTTATGTTGATCTTTCCCTTATATGAACATCAGCTGAGTTTTATAGTGTGTACAAAACAATTTAGCACTTAGCACTAATTAAACGAGGTTAAATAAAATCACTTCTGTAGAAGTGCCTGCTGTGAGCTGTATGAGACAGATGCACGACACTATTACCACCATTAATTAGATTAATTGGCTTATGTATGTTCATTTTTCCTCCTCAGCTCTTTTGCTACCTTTCTACTGGAAGTTTCATATCAGTTAATTCATAATGAGAAGAGAGGGGATGCTAAATAACTGTGGATTTATTAAAGACAGAAAGTATTATTTAGTGGGCCTGATTTGTGGCTTGTTTTGTTAGTTGCTAGTCTCATACCTTCCTGCCACCATTTTATCCTTGAAAATTCTCACTCATCCCTGTGAAGGGAACAATTCCAGAAGTGTCTCTAGCTATATTTAGATAGCCAGAAATGAAATACTGTAACATGATTGATAACCTTAAGTCCAGGGAAATGATATTACTAATTAAATCGTGAAACATTAGGCAGGCTGTCAAGCACAGATATATTTAAAATCATAATGGCTTTTGCTTATTTTTAAAGTGTTTACATATTGAATGATTCTGGCAAAATTGTATCTATTTATCAGAACAAGTATAAAGTGTTCATATACATCTCCAAAATATCTATAAACAGAACCAGCATTTTTAGGAGAAACCCAAGCACCCAAACCAATCTATTTTATCTTTCACTCTTTATCTCCAGTTCTCCTATGAATCCAGGCTTCGCTTCATTTTAGAACTAGAAAATTAGAAACCTTGCAACTCATAGAGGCAAATATGTATGATAATTTGAAGTAGAAGGAAAAGATGAAATGACAGAGCTACAATTTACTGATTGTCATATTCATCTTGGATTATTCACCTTACTGGTCCCATTTTACAGATGAAAAAGTTCAAATACAGAGATGGTGAACACAACTGAAAAAAATTATATGTACCCATATGACCCATATAGTAAGCAAAATAAGAACATGTTTCAAATTGAGGCTTTAAAATGGTGATGTTGGTGCTCCTATTGGGCTAATTTCATTTCCTTTGAGATATTATTTACTTTGATGTACTTTGTATCTAAAGCATGCATATTAAATACTTTAAATGGGATGATAATAATGACGAAGGAATTCTGCCTTATATTCCAAATAGATGAAGCTGTAATTTTTCTCCAGAGATGGTCATTTCAATGAGTTAGATCTTTGTTTTAGAAAAGAAAAATTATCTTTAAGATAAATTTTATCTTCAGGGATGATGTTTTATCTTAATAGGTAAATCCCTAAAGCTTGTGAATAATACTCTGCCAGTTTGGCAGTTAATTATTTTTACCAGTTGAAGGTCAGAGGAGAAATGTGTGCCTAGGAATATTTTATACATAGGTATCCTCATTTTATACTTAAGGTATCCTCAAAGCTTCTCTCCTAAAATAGAATAAAGACAACCACTTTTGATGTGTCTGGGATGGTTAAATGGATATATATTCAAGACCTATACCAGAAGGCATAGCGGCGGGTGAACAGACTCCTTACATTTTCAAAATGGTATTCTTGTCTGTGTTTGCTTATTATCTATTAAAAGATGGCCATATTTTATGTTGTACACACTTTGGCAACATAATAGACACATTCTGCTAAGGACAAGATATTAGAATGAGCATAATAAAATTGTGGTTTAGGATGAAATGACTGAAAATCATGTTAAGTAGGATTAGGAAACCCTAATTGAAGTTCCAAAATGATTGCTTTAAAATCTCTTTATCTTGATTTGACATTTTTCTATCTGATCTTGGAGGGAAGGAAACCCCCAGCTGACCCATCTTCTATTCTAGCAGGCTTTCTGTCACTATTTCAAATGAATAATCGGATATTGTTCCTAATCCCAAGAATGCTGCAAAATTACAGTAAATTACATGCATGGAGGCAAAGAAAGATCTTTTGACATTAAATCCCAGTCTGGGACCTTATCTTCATTCCATATGGATTGTCAACTTACCAGATTCAAGACTATAAGCTACTGATATAATTAGACTTTGAAAGCTTTTTCTCTGATTTCTCTTTCTCTGACAAGGATTTGCAGCTTCAAATTATAACTTGTAAATATATTGCCAGGATCTGTACCTGATGCTCTTTCATTTTCTTCCTAAGCTCTGAGAAATTACCTTTTGTTTTTAATGTGGAAAGTTGGTAAACTGTAGAGTGCTAACTGATATAAAAGAATAGGACATGGAACACATAAAGTGTAGAGTTTTATCCTCTGCAGTCAGGTATTCCACACTCAATGCCTTGACATATCTTGGTTCCATATAACACAGTCTCAGATCCTATATCTCTTACTCCAGTTGTCTTAGCAGCTGTAGCCTCTTTCTTTGTTCCAGTTATTTCACAAGGAATAACTGATATTTGGCCTACAATAAGGAATTTTTCTACTGACAGAAGCACAATTTAATTATTATGTCTGAAAATGTGCATAAATGTCGAATCATTGAGTCATCTGGTTACCTCATCTTTGCAAACCCATAATTACAGTCTCCATAATTGTAAGCCCCAATTCTTTTTAATCTTTGATTCTTTCACTTTCATTTTCTTCCTTTTTTAAATTTTTATTAGTGAAGCACCATGAGGTACAGTTGTAGACTTACAAATTGTTGTGCTTGGGTTTCAGTTATACAAGATTGAGTTCCCTTCTTATAGATTTGTTTTTACCTCATCAGTTAGATTTCTAAGCAGCATAGAGAATCTATGGACAATTTCTCTTTATTTTTGAAGATAGGAAAGACAAAGAGTGATATTATTATAGTAGCAATCCCTAGTTGTATTAAATACCCATTAAAACATTTTCATGAACATTGAGTATTATACTGAATCAGTTTATCTTAAACACTGGATTAAATTTGCTATTTAAATTTGAGGCACCTGCACTTCATCTATATATTTAGTAACATAAAGAGGTTCCTTGATATTCATTTTAAGAATAGTGCGAATGCTTCCATTTTAGGTGATTAGGTCTGTTCAACAATCTTATAAGTATATACTATATGTAAATCAGCTTTATATTAAGATATAAGGTAGTAAATTGAAAGAGTTCATAACTACCAAGCATGGAATTCAATGTCATCATCACCTGATTCTGTTAAGAATTGAACTGTTTCATCCTTCAGCAAATTCAAAATTTTCTGATGGGTAAGTGACTGGGAAGTAATAAATTGGAGATCAATCTCAGGATTACTTATTTTCTGTGACTCCACACATAGATTCATTCCAAGTATGTTTGATTAGTGCAACAACAAGACAATATTTTGGTTTTCTATTGAGTAAAGTTGATATTTTCTATTCAAGCAACTAAAAGACTAAGATACAATTATGTTTTACATATTGTAACCATATTTTTCTTTTTGTATTACATACATTTTGGAAAAAAAACATGTTCCTTCTCTTATAATCCAATTTTCAGTGGAGGCAAGGATCTTACTCCATTTAGCTCTCTTGTCACTATAATTAAGCTTCAAAGCAGGCCATGATTGTGTCTAAAGAATCAATAGAAATGAAGGACCTGAATCCTGCAGGAACAACAAAGAGGCATGGACAGAAGCACATTAAATAAATCTTTAGCGTTTTAAAAAGTTTGTATTTTCATTCTGTTGAGAAAAAGAAGTGCCAAAAGAACTCCTGTTCATCCTTGGCAGGATGAAAAAGTATGTTTAAATGTGCCTATAGGTGGTACCAACAGGTTTAAAAAGATCAGATTTTAGATTCTACTGAAAGATGATATGCACCTAAGGGGAATTTAAAACTTTCCTATAGCTATAGTCAGAGGAGATGCTGCCACAGAGTTGAGGTCTGAGGTCTTTAGGATTTCTGGGGCCTTAAAAAATAGGAATGCAAAACCAACACAGTAGAGAAGATCTTTACTGAGTCTGCCAAGAAAGGTTGAAAAACTCTATGAAAAAGACTCAAGACCTGATGCAATAGTTGCCATTTCAACTTGGATCAGACCCCCAAATGGAAAATTTTATCACTTTATTGGATGTGTAGTGCGATGATTATATTCCTCTGTGGAGATGAGTACACCGTGAGGAGATGCCAGAGTTCCTCCTGTGCTTTGCCCCTTCTAATCATTCAAAGCACTGCTGAAAATGCTTACTTTGTTGAATAGACCTGGTTATTCTTAAAAATCTTGCAAGAAGGTGCATAAGGTATAGAGTTAGTGGCTTAAATTATAAACTGACATGTGAGTAGGATGAACTATATTCAACTATGAGTTAAGATTTTCTTACACAAATAGATTAATATTCCCTCTGTATATTGGGCTGGAGTGGTAGCACAGCGGTAGTGCATTTGCCTTGCACACAACCAGCCCAGCTGAGCCGGGTTCAATTCCTCCACCCATCTCTGAGAGCCCGGCAAGCTACCGAGAGTATCGCGCCTGCACTGCAAAGCCTATCAAGCTACCCACGACGTATTCGATATGCCAAAACACAGTAACAAGTCTCCAAATGGAGATGTTACTGAGCCTGCTCGAGCAAATCGATGAACAATGGGAGGACAGTGACAGTGATGAATATTGTATATTTTTATTTATCTTGTTCCATGCACAATAACTTTCCAAGTATGCTATATGATTTTACTCTTAGAATATTTTGTCATATAAACAAAGTAAACCTTATCAACCCTATATTGCAGTCAAGCAGCTTGGTTAGAAATAAATTACTCCTGAAGATATTAAAGATGCAAGCTAAGTGAGCATCCATAATTTTGATAAAATAGTAATAATGTTTATATGATAGTATTAGCAATAGATATTTGATGAATTTTCACTGTTAAGCATTAAACTACTAATCATTTTAATTCTTTTACCTGAAATTTAATATACATCTATTCTTTATCTACTCAAAGGGGATGCTGAAACAATTAGATACAATAATTAATAGGAAAATTTTTTGCCCTGTCAAATATCATTCAGTATGCATTCACCCAATGTTCATTTATTAGCCTGTAAAAATATAAATAAATTATTCCTTGTAACACAATCATCCACATAGTACCTCTTATCTGTTCTATATTTGTCAAATAATTATACACATTATGTTTTCAATTCCTTGAAAGTCAGTCTTCGTACCAACCATAATACAACTAATAATAATGCACTATTCCATTGTAGAACGCTGTCCAGTTTGCAAAGTGATTTATATATTTGATTACAAAATTATCCCTTAAAGAATACTTATCATTTATGCTAATTCTCATTTGTTAGAAGTATTTGAAACTGAAATCTGATTTGGCAAATCATCACAGTAGGTATGTGAAATCCATATTCAGATTAGTTTCATTCCACTTGCAGAAATCTCTACTCCAAATGAGTGTTTCTCTATTTTACAACCCTTTTTAATCTTAAAGATTGAAGAATACATAATTAAAACAATGCTGATATGATCTCTTTTATTTTTTCTCAAGCTTAATTTATCAGTAACTTCTGTCATGCTTCTTGATGCTGCAGATTTTGAGCAATCCATCTAATCTGAAGAATTTATTTATTTATTTATTTATTTATTTTTAAAAAGCTATCTCTAATTCTATTTCTCTCTCTTCGAAAGAACTGAGAACACAGACAGGCATGCTGAGGACTTTTTGCCCTTTACCGAAAAGCTTATCCCTCTCCTCATAGCACTGAAGTGACGGAGCTTGAATGTCTCAGTTTGAGTTTCTCTTCATCAGTGTAGCCTTTGCCAATACTCCTCAAGGCTCTCTGTTTACTTTGGCACCACCCTAAACTCAGTTGCATCTGTCAGTGAAGCAAAGGCAATCAACACCTTTTTTTCAGATGAAAGATGCATGCTAGACATAGATCTGTGCCACCCAGCAAGCTGAGGGAACTTGGACGGTCAGTCCCACATCTTGGGTACCTCTGTGTATCCGCATGCTACTCCAGAAGATAGCAAATCCACTGTGGATTTATAAATATAGGAATTTTAAAAAATAAAAATAAAGAAATCGGACCTGTTGACTCAGTTAATGGGCAGAATGTCCAGCACTGCTCTAAAGTGGCTATGCTCTGATGGAAGTTGAAGTGGCTAAAACGGCAGCCTTTTTTCCCCCCAGGGTCCTTAATTGCTGCTCTTTCCCGCAACATTACCAGTGTAATGCGCTAATTCCTTCTGCGTGTCAGCTGAACACATTTTCCGATGTATGTAGAGACTGCTTTTGGTCCCACTCATTTGTAAGGCCAAAGTTGAGGTGTTGTGGAAGTCTCACATCTCTGCATCAGTGAGCCTCTTTGGAGTTCATTCTGCAGAGCCATTAGTTACCTAATCTCAACCTCGTTCTCTTCTTGAAATAAAAGGGAAAACGTTACAAGGATGAGGTGACCTATCCATTAACGGGAAAGATGGGTGAGACAATGAAGAAATACTCTCAAAACGAATTAGCCTGTTGGAAAAAAATAATAATGCAAAGATTGTTAAAGCCTTACTTCACATTTACATTAATGAACTTGGGTTCTAGACAGAAATTGTGGGGTCTATTAAAAATGACTTTGGAAACAGCATTGCAGTTGCTTCTTTAATATGGCAATCTTTTCATCAGAAAGCTTGCTATTAGTAAAATACCCCCAGTAAGGGGTCTGGCATAATGCTATTTCTATTCCATAAAATCCACATTGCCTATTTCTAGTCAATAAAACTCCCTAATAAAAGTCAATTGTGCCTGTTCCTGACACCAGGAAATCATGTGAATAATTGACATGATAGAAACAGAAAGGAAAATAATTGGTTGTAGTCAATAATTCCTCTCTTGCCTAGCATATTAGATAATATGCATTCTTTCTTAGACTTAGCAGTTAGAATTCCTCAGTACTTTTCCCATACTAATCCTATTCCAAATTCTGTCCTCCCAGAAAAAAGGTCATTTCATATAAAGATCTTCTTTTTCATTATAAAGACTCGATTTTATTTTGTGATTCTTTTTCCTTTCCTTGGTTGTGTGACCTGCAATTTTATGTTAGCAATACGATTTTCACATTTGAAAATTTGGAATAAAAGTATTTACCGTATACATTATTGTATGAGTTAAATTGATAGTTTCAGAGCATACTCTCACAGACCAGAAACACAAGAAGTGTCACAACCATAAAGCCTCAAAATTGTATAATTGTTCTCTATATAGACTAACAAATGGCCAGGTTCCTCATCTACTTTATGGCTTAAATTGTAGTCATTGTGGAAATTCATTTATCCTAGAGAATATGGTCTTGCCTAAGCAAGCTTTTGTATGTATCCAAATGTTTATCACTATAGCAATGAGGATGTTGACACTGAGGTTTCAGCTCTCTGTCAAAACTCAAGCTGCCACAGGGGTGCCGAGGAACTCTGGAAGGTCTTAATACCACCTCCCTGGCCTTTCCTTATCCCACTTACACAAAGAGACTAAGGTTTATTGCTTCATTTACTCTAAATTTGTATAACACATGCCTGCCCTGAATTAGCAAAAACGTAAACAAAAACATACTTTAATTTTCAAAGGAATGTTGTTGTTGTTTTTTTCCTTATGAAGCTGCAAGTAATATTTAATTTTGTGGGTACCATGTAAGTATAACACTTCCAGTCGTTTCTCTATGCCTACTTTAAACTAACAAATTTAGATAGAGTTATAATTATAAAGATGTCCATTTCACCGACTTTTCTCAATAAAAGTTAAGTGTGGAGATCAATATTCTGTTTGTTCATTTTTTTGTTGTCACTTTCTATCTACAGTTTATACAGACCATGATTCTTACCAGTATACATTGCCATAAAATTTTTAGTTTATTCCTATTTCATTCTCTTGAGTGAAGACAAGCACAACTTGCTTCGGGAAGACTTATTGAAGACCTTGATCTTTATTCTGCATTCAATTCTCTGAACTTCTGCATAATGTATTATGGTGGCAACAATGAATCCTAAATCTGAATGAACTGTCTGTTAGATGAAGAGTACTGAAATCATGTCACCCAGATAATCTAGGACATTTTCGTCTTCATACTTAAAATCTGATGTTGAAGTTTCAATGTTACATATTTTCTTATTGCTAAGGGAAGAGCCTTGTCTTGTAAAAATCTGAGGTTTTTCAAGGCTACCGAGTGTCGTTATTCTATCACATACATCTGAAGAGTTGTAGATGTAGCCAAGAGCACCTAAAAATGATCTGTGTCTTTGTATTTTAAATTTTCACTTTCCTGCAGACATAAGATGACTATATTAGAATTTGTGTGTGTGTGTGTGTGTGATGTTTAATCAGAAAATGATATTAGGATAATAAGTCTTCATTATGTTGAGGAAGTTTAAGGTAAAACAAAACGACAACAACAAAAACCTAGTGGAGTAGAAGCGAAGCCCTCTTCCTCTTCTCTGTCACTATCCTACAGGAGTTTATGATCAGAGTTGGAAGAAATCCAGACTAGAAACTGATGATAGATGAAATTTTTCTGAGTTCCTTCTCCCCTTGCCTTATGTTGTCTCCCATACTATAAGCACTGTTCTAAAAAACAATCCTGTTAAGGCTAGGGGAGACATTTTAAGAATCAGGGCACATGTATAGCATGTAGAGAGCCCTGTATATCATTCTGGGGGTCCATGACTTTTCCATCCCCCCAGCACTACTGGGTGTAAACCAGATAATCTCATTATTTGCAGGGAATAATTCATGTAAGGAAATGAAAACATGATCATGCCAATACTCCAAGTGAAACAATTATAAAAATATTTTAATTTAAGATACTTCAAAGACCTCATGTTACTACATTAAGATGTCTGGTCATTCTGAATGGAGTTGGACTGATTTTTGTGTTTTTTGTTTATTGTTGTGATACTAAGGCAGAAACCAAGGCCTTAACATAGAAGCATGTGTTCTATCATCAAACTAAAAACTCAGTCTTAATGAAAGTTCTGATGGGAAACAACACACAAATTCTTTTTGTTTGTTGTTTTTGTTGTTGTTGTTTGTTTTATTTCATTTTGCAGGCACAATTAGTGATGCTTAAGACTAACTCATCACTCTGCACTCAGAGATCACTCCTGGTGGTGCTCAGTTGACCGTATGGGATACTGGAAATTTAACCCAGGTAACTGCATGCAAAGCGAATACCCTGCCTACTGTACTGTCAGTCAGGCTCTAATCCACAATTTTATGAGGCTGTGACTTTTAGAAATAATTATGTGCCCTTCTGTTAAACTTAATTTTTTCACCAAAGCATTTCTCTAAGATTTGTCATTTTTTTTTCCTTAACTATCAAAGTTCCATCTATACATTGAGGTTTCAATGTCCTGGAATTGCCAGAGGATCTGGAGTAAAAGGGGAAGCTGTGCTCCACTCTCAAAACTACATTGAGGGATTTGTCCCTGAGGTTGAAAGAGATCCTATTTAATTTGATTATAAACGGAGGAATAATAGTCTGCATCACTTCTGTCTAATCCCCTTAATATTGCATGAACAGCTATATGATCTGAGTATCCCCAGCTGTTCCTTTTCTCTCTCTCCCATTCTTTCTCTCTCTCTCTGTGACACACACACACACACACACACACACACACACACACACACACACACACACCCTGAATGTCAACCCTCTGAAACTTTTTTCAATTTTAAAGTGAGATGGGGAATCTTCTGTCTTCCAAGTTTCATTCTGAAATCAGTGAGCCACTTCAAGTTACATATGAGGGACAGAGAGGGAGAGAAGACCGTTTTCTCCCAATCCATCTCTGCCACACAGGAACCAGCTGGAAGGGTAGAACTGATTAAGTCTGTGATGAGCCCCTGTGTAGGACAGGTCAGAACCCCATCTGCCCTATCAGGTCAAGCCATACCTGCTGCCCACTTGACCATCTCAGAACTGGAGTTAATCCACATCACCCAATTTCTCAGGGAGACACAGGCTGGAACGAGAAATTGCTCTGTGCAGGAAAAGAAAAACAATCCTAGGCCTTACCTAGCTCTTATTACGTGTTTGAATTTCTCACAGAAAAGAATTTCAGGAGTAGATGACCAGTGAAGTAAATGAAGATTTTATTTATTAAGAGATTTTGAGGAAGAAGAGGAGGGAGAGAAAGGGAGAGAGAGGAACATGCTCAAGAACCTGGGCTTCTTCAAAGGAGACACTCCCAGTAAACTTATAAAGAGGGGAGATTCAGGTAACACATGTGTTTGGGAACCATGTGTGTTGGGCCACCTGGACACAAGCAGCACATGCATGCATTTCCTTTGTTTAGGGTGGCTTTTGTAGGGTTTTTCCCAAGCTACCACTTATGGGACTTCTAGCTAGGTAATAATCCATTGCTAGAGTGGTTGCCAGTGGAGTTGGGAGTGGTCTATAGTCTTCTTTGGAATTCCTTTTCTTAGTCTTTGTTCCTGCTGAAACTTCTCTTGAGTGGGTTGGGGGTGGGAGTCCAGCCTTCTTTGTATCTGTTGGTACCTGATGAAAACTTTTGGGACCTTAGTTCTTACAGGCTCTTTGTTATCTTGGGGTTATTAGTTTTATTATTTCCTTGAAATTTCATTGTCATGAAGGCCCTTTCCTACCTATCTACATACATCAGTTTGGGTATTTATAACAACATTCATGGGTCATTAACACAAAGAGACTGGAAGCAGCTGGAGAAATGCGCTTATGTATGTGGCATCATGTGATAAGAATGAATACAAGATTTTATAGTCCTCTGTGTCCTGTGGGCCAGACAAATCCCACCCCTGTTTCAGAGAAAGCTATGTTCTATATACTATCATCAGCTTATTTACAAGATTTTTTAAATAAATGGTATAAACTATTTCTTACTAATACATGGTATATAGTAAAATCCTTAGTATGAAAGTTCCCTATTCTACACAGTATGACACATTACTTTAATGTATTATACCCATAGAAACATACACATACTCACTGATTCAAGAGCTGAACAAACCTCCAAATGCCACCATATGATGTTGAACAAAGGATTCTTTTCTTTTGAAAGACACTGAAGATAAGAGTTGTTTGAAAGAATCTGCCTACAAAGGGGCAGTCCCTGAAAGCAGTGGGGCAGTTTGCACTTTGACACTCTCTTTTTAGGAATCTTTTTCTTGCTTTCTATCACCTCCTTGGAGGAAGAAAGATTGAACCTTAGTGTTAGCTCTCAAAGAAAATATACTTGTCACATGAGGAAGGTTTCAGTTTTCTCTTGCTCTGTGTTCCACAGAAAGAGGCAAAGGGGACTCTGGTCTATAATTATCTACTTCTTGGGTTTTTCATTAGTACTCACTGTTGCTGAATAGAGATGTCTATTTTTGAGAATTCTGTGCCCAATCATTGTTATTAATTATAGGGAAGATTTGATGTTTAAAAGTGTATTTAATGAGATTTTGAGCTTAGAATTTCATCAGAAGAATTGGAATTTGATTCATGTTGATAGTGACTGTAAATAGTAGACAGCTGACAAAAAAAAATCCCATTGCTAGTGAGGTGAATTAATGATACCTTGCAATTTTTTAAATCATTTCTGTGTTTTAAAAGCTTTTCAAAAGCAATATATTGTTTTATCTTCAGAATATCCTACTTAGAGAATTTAGGGCAGAGACCACTATACTTATTAGCAAGAAAGAAGAAAAATCAAGTTGCAGAGAAGAACAGACAGATTTTTGAAGATTGGAAGCTGGGGTTAACTCTCTTGACACCTGGGCAGGTGTAATTTCCTCTGAAAGCTGCCACATCCTTTGGATGTAGGTGTTAAATACCCTAATGTACAATGTGCCAAAATCACTTGCACTGCCAAGTTTTGCTCCAAAACAAATATGTGCTCACACATTCTCTCTCTCTCTCTCTCTCTCTCTCTCTCTCTCTCTCTCTCTCTCTCTCTTTCTCTCTCTCTCTCTTATTCCCAAAGTGAAAGCTATATCCAGGAATTCTAAACTTTGAAGTAAAATTAATCTTTACGATGTTAAGGTATTTAGTTTTCAACAAACATTTCTCCTTCTAGACATGTACCTTCATGGGACTGGAGCAATAGTACAGTGGGTATGGTGTTTGCCTTGCATGCAACAAACCTAGGTTCTATGACAAGCAACTCATATGGTCACCTGAGCACTGCCAGCAGTAATTCCTGAGTGCAGAGCCTGGAACAACTACTGACTACCAAAAAAATAGAATTGCACCTTCAATAGAAAAAAGAAAATCCACAGGTCTTTATATTCAGTTTGTAATTATGGAAGCAAATATTTGAAAATGGACTCTAATAACAGAATATTTTAAACAATGATACTGAGTACATATGAAATTGTTAAAGGTTGTAGTTACAAAAAATATATTCCAAGGAGAGGTGGCTTGTGATTTGACATTAAATATGTCACAAATAAAAATGATGAAAAAATGCTAATAAGTATTTTGCATCATAAATGCATTAAAATAGTAACAAAATATGTATTTAAGTTATATTAATAAAAGTAATAAAATATTGTACTAATTTTTAAAGTGTAATTTTTTAATTTCATCTTGTGCTAGACTCTTCTAAAGAATGTACTATACCATTTCTTGCCACTGGAAATTTACACTTGGACAATAAAGGAATGAGAAACCATACAATATAAAATAAACACAACAAATTAATTACACAGTGTTTCTTTATTTAACAACATCTTATAATGCTTTATCTGTCTTATCCTAAATCTTATCCTAAGTAATTAGAAGATTATAGAAAAAATATATATCTCAGGATACAGAGCTTAGAGAAGGTAGAAAAAGTTGAAGTTTTAAATAAGGTGATCAAAATAGGATTCATCATCAAGAAGACAGTTTTAGCCAGAGTCTTGAAAGAGGTGATAGGCTTAGCAGCAATACAAATCCTTATTTGGAAGAAACCTTGAGGTGATGCTTGTTTACAGAATTTTTCAAATTTTACAGAAGCATTTCAGTGTGTTTACTGCATATTAATTAATACCCCTATGGGGTCTGAGGACATTCTGTTAATCAAACACAATATTTCTGCAGAGAAACATATAAATATTCACTGAAACTAAAATTAGTAAAGAGGATTGTGGTCTTCATAAGCTCAGGTTAAAGTTTTTTTTAAATAATGATAAACAAGAAGTTTTGGAACAATTTGGATCCAAAATGTAGATACAGCACTACTCAGCTATTTAAAAATACAAAATTCTGCCATTTTTCAAAACATGAATGTACCTGGAGGGTATTATGCATAGTAAAATAAGTCAGAGAAATGAAAACACCATATGATTTTAATCTTTTATGCTATATAGAGAAACTAAATAATGAAGTAAGTAAAACTAAAGAATAATTTTATTTCTTTTTAATTTTCCCCCACCCCCAAAAAATACTCTATATAATCAAATTAATGATTACTAGAAGGAAAGTGGGAAGAAAGAAGTAGATAAATTGAACATGTAATGTCAATTTTAAGTGATGGATAGAATGAAATGTTCAGCTCTGTTCTTAGTGTAGCATATGCAGATATTGACTTTTTGTTTGTTTGTTTACTTGGGGGCCTCACTGAAGGTGTTCAGAGGTTATTCCTGACTCTGCACTCAGGAAACACTCCTAGTAGTGCTCAGGGGACCCTAGGGGATTCTGGAGATCAAAAACCCAGGCTGGTAACATAAAATGCAAGTTACTTACCCACTGTACCATCTCTGTGGCTCCCAGATGTTTATTTTTAATTAAGTAATTTGTAAAATTTATATTGTGTACCAGTGAGATTTTGAGGCAATAAAATGAAAATGGAAGAAGAAAATAGAAAAAAAACACAGGGGAAAGTAGTTACAAAACCATAATACACAGTTTTAGTGATGACCTGCCATCTGAAATAGCCTGTAGTATTTTTAAATGAAGTGTGCTACTTACTGCTGTGCTAGGGAGCTTCTGCTACCTGTGACTACTTGACCAAATGGTAAAGGCTCCTTATCAGAAGAAATTCCTGCTCTAAGAAAGTGATTTATCTTACCTCAGTGTGTTGTTGCATGCTTACAAAATATGAATCCTTTAAAAAATAAATAGGCATGATCTATCCCTGGCTATCTTAATGGTTGTTCCAGAGGGTGAGCATTGTCATAGAAGCTTCAGATAGGTTGGATGAAACCAATTGTTTGCATCTGCAAACTTGATGCTGGTCCATATGAGGAATTCAATAAATCTGAACTAAAGGTATGTCTGAGTAAATGAAGTTGCCTGACTGGGAATGCTTCCATCAAAGTGTCATGCCTTTCCCCTTCCAAGATCTCCTGGGTCAATTAGTTCATGTTTTCAAGGGTTTTCTAAAAGCTACTTCATTATATTAATTAGTTTTTAACTAAATCACTCTGCTAAGCATGATTTCCACAACACTGTAAGATTTAAATGTTCTCATTTAGTCATAGTTTACATATGCCAAAAAGCTAATTTATAAAACATTTTACCGTGAGGTAGGGCTTGCATTTTCAGGTTTTCTTTTTCTTTATTTTTTTCCTTTTTCATGTTTAGTTTTGGTTTCTCGTCCACACCCACCAGTTCACAGGGTTATTGCTGGTTTTGCACTTAGGAAACACTCCTGGCTGGCTTGTGGGAACTTTTAGGATGCTGGAGGTTCATCCTGGGTTGGCAGTATGCAAGGCAAGCGTCCTGCCTACTGTATGATCTCTCCATCCCTGGCTTGCATTTTACTATTTCTTGCTGTATCCTAGTTCCTGAAACTCTGCCAAAAATAAGATAACATCGTATATGTGTATATGTGTATAGGTACTTATAAAATCTAAATATTTATATATATTACAACATAAATACTTAAGAATGTATGTGTATTTATATATGAAAGCTTCTTTGAATAGAACATGTGCCTATAAAATTCAGGATAAGGACCAGGGAGATTGCTCAAATAAGTGAACGTATGCTTTGAACACAGAAGCCCTCACTCAGTACAATTCCCAGCATTGTATGGTCCCCTGAGCACCACCAGGGGCCACCCTGAGCCATGAGCTGAGAATAGTCCATGAACACTGCTGGGTGCCCCTGCAACATAAAATAAAATGGAAATTTTAGGAACAGGAGAGATAATACACGTGTTAAGATGCTTTTCTTGCATTTATCAGAGCCTAGTTCCATCCTAGGCACTTCCCATGGTTCCTGAGTACCGTGAGATTACTTCTAACACAAGCCTAAGCACAGAGAGGCACAGAGCCTGAGGACTACTAGTTACGCACTCCTCCACTTTCCATAATATACCTTTGTGGTTTTTATATACCAGACTAGTCATTTAAAAATTCATAAAATTCTTTAAATTCATCTTTAAAATTCTTCAAGCTTGTGACTTTTCCCCAAGCTTGAAGAATTACAAAACAAAGCTCCTGAAAGAGAGCGATGCAGAATCTCCTGCCCCTGCACCAGGTTGTCTCCAAGCAGAACCCCGGCACCTGAAAACCTCCAGAACCCAGCCACAGCCATGCTCAAAGCCACTCTCCACACACACAGTGGAGCCTCACACATGAAGGAACCAGCATAGGAACCCAAGTATGCGGGACCTGGGCCTGAGATCTCCAAATCTGCTTGGATCAGGACTGGGCCTCCTCCACCCAGATTCCCCATTTTCCAGTAGCTTGGCAGTCACACCCACAAACTGCCTCCAGAGCCACGTAATCTCATCAATAGCTAAGATACAGAGTCTATAAAACAAAGCTCCCAGAAGAGAGCCTTGCAGTATTTCCTGGAGTTATAAGAGGTCACCCCAAAAGCCTCTGTCCCTCTCTGAGAGCCCGACAAGCTATCAACAGTATCCCACCCTCACGGCAGAGCCCGGCAAGCTCCCTGTGGCGTATTCGATATGCCAAAAACAGTAACAATAACAGGTCTCATTCCCCTGACCCTGAAAGAGCATCCAATACGGCAGAGCTGGGAAGGACGAGAGGAGAGGCTATTAAAATCTCAGGGTGGGGAAAAATAGAGACATTACTGGTGCCCACTCAAGCAAGTTGATGAACAACAGGATGACAGTGACAGTGACAGTGACAGGCAGTGTGACTTTTTTATTCAGTTCTCTATTTCCAACCAGACCATACACACTCTTCTCAACACATATCTCTACTTCCACCATTCTTCCAGTCATTTTTATTATTTCATGTTCTTAAGTTTTACATTTTATTTTGATGAAGCAGTAAGGAAAGAATGCAGCCTGTTTAGACATTAAATCTAGTTACTTGTCTTAATAAAGCAGAATTGGATGCAGGAACAGGAGGAACAACATTTTGTATCATTTGATACAGACACATGTTTATCACAGAGAAAAATAACCCAGAAAATGATCAGCTTTGTTTGGGTGACAGTGAAAATGAAGGTTAAGATCATAAACCAGCTTGCTCTAAAGTTGCACTAGTCAAACTCAGAAGTCTTGTTCAGATGTATAACTAGGGCAAACAGTATGGTTTTCTGTATTACAGCCTGTTGGCTAAGAAATTGTCTTCAAACATAAGATAAGAAAATAAAACCCAGGCCTATTTTTAAGGGATACTGTACTCTGGAGGCCTGGAGATAGCAGTCGGCACTCAGGGAAAAAATAAAAGGGCTACCAGTTTTCTCTCGCTAGCTAGGGCTCTGACCATAAAAATAAAATCCTGGAGCTTTTATGGAACTAACAAACATAGAGCACCTTACATCTGGCCAGTCCACCTGTGCAATTTATATCGCTGCCAAAACAGTCTCTTTGGCATCTGTGAGCAGCAAGGTGCAGCTTCTTGACCCTGCCGGAGCAGGCTTCTTTGCTGCGAGGGAGTCTGAACTCTGAACTTTCAGGCAGGTGCTGCTGCCGGTCTGTGATCTCTGTCCTGATAGTTGGAAATTAAAGTTTTTGTCTCCTGCAATACTTGAAAAAGAAAAAAACAAACTTACTTACAAGGAGTGGGGGAATGAAATCCTTAATTCTACCTTTCCCAAAATACTATGGAAAATGAAGAATTTAATTACCACTCAGAATACCAACATTATTTTTCCTACAAAGGTATATGAAATTTATTTTAAAAGACTAGAAATTACACATTTACTATTGTATATGCAGATTTACATGTTTAATCATCTAGAATAGTCCATGTGGCTTCTGTAAAACATGAAATATAACCATACATACCTGGCTTTTATCAGACACAATACATAGCTCAGTTTCTGTTTGTTAATGTTACTAATAATTTACACACTTTTCAATGTAGGTTATAGCTCAAAACCACAGTGTGTGAGTAAGTCACAGAGAAACTATAGATACCGATGTGAGAGCAAATTATCTAAAGGTAGTGATTTAAGGATTTAGGCATTGCTCATCTTTCTATCTACTTCTAAAGTCCTTGCTGTGCTTTTAACATGTCTACATCTATTCTGAAAGTTTTGAAAAGGTTCTATTTGTCACTTCCTAGGTACACTAGTATAATTTGTTTTGGATAATAGGAAATGTGTTGACACAAATACACAGAAAATTCTATACAGAAAGCCATTGCGGTACATGTTGGGACATTCTAGCTTGGACCACCAATAGGGGCAGGGAAAAAAAGGATTGATAATGGTAAAAGAATACATGCCAAGGTGCCATGAGAAAGAAAGACTGCCACTGATAGAAATCCAAGGCAACTGAATCCTTGAGTACAAACAGAATGCCATTCATAATGTGAAATGAATTTTCTTGGATATCATGATGGTAGGCTTCACTACGAGGAACAGTTTGGTCTGCAAAAAGATTTTAAGCATACTCTAAGACCAATGCCACCTAGTGGAAATCACAAAAGCAGTCCCTCTCCTATACCCCCTAAGAACCCTGCTGTTCTGCCTATTCACCACAGTGACTGGTCCTTCTCTAATCATCTTCCTATGCATTCTTTCAGGACTTCATAAGTATGGTTAGCCTTGCCAAGAAGAACATAGAGTTCTCATGAACCACGTTTAAAATCAGCTCCGCCACTTACTAGCTGCATGATTTTAGATGTTACATTGCTGAAATATTCCTCCTTAATTGGACCTCCTAATGGGCTAATAATTAATCCTATGTTTCAATGCTTTAAAAATACTCTCCTCTGTTCTAGTTGTCAAGTGAATTTTAATTAAATGTCTTAACTCACTGGCCTTAGGCCCTTAAACAGATTACCAAGATGGATTCATTTCAAAAAATAAATATTCACTTCAACACTGCTGTGTTGAAGAGATAGCATATGACCTAGCTCTGTGAAGTTTTCTCATATAATGGATGCATTCTCCTCAGCTTAAATAATCTGTATTCATCCTTTCATATAAATAGTCAAATATCTTAGACCCAAGTATTAATAACAGATGTTACTAATTTAGTGTATATGCACACTATATATATATATAACCAAATATACCTCAGTATCAAAAATATAATCATTTATTAATTATCTGGTAAATATTGGATAGTAAAAAAATTATAACTTGATGATTGGCTCAGGCAATGTACATTTATCCTCTAGAAGAGTAATGACAAATGCTTTCCAAGTTTCTTTAATTTGATTCATGAAATTAGCCTTTAACAAAATTGTGTAACAAGCAGAGCCAAAATCACAGATCTGTCTTTTATCAATATTGTTCTTAACCAGTCCTCTTACATGCAATTATATAATCATGATACATATTGTATGGAATGATTAGCATTGGTAGATCATTAAAATCAGCTCCAGAGAATTGGAGATCTAGGCGGGGGAGAGAAAGAAACTGGCATGGAACTGGTAGCTGGAGAGAAATAACTAAGAAAGGTGGAGAGAAAAGTGCAAGCCATTCCAAGTAAAGCAACATCAGGGTTCTGTAGAGAAACATGGCAGTTTTGAGGGACCATGAAGAAGACAGATAGGATAGAAACTAAATTTCAGTTTTAAAGAAAACAGTTGGTGTTTCCATCCATATTGCTCCACTAGATTTTATTAAAAAGAAAAGGAAAAAAATACAAGAAAATAAAAAGATAAAAGCAGCTGTATCTCACAAAATAGCAAAGGAAAACTATCCTTATTTATCAACTTTAGTTGCCATGGAAACTGTTGGTAAGGCTCCATACAGAGGCCTGGAAGCAAGGTCATCTAGGATTCTTTTGTCCAGTTAGATTTAATTTTTGTGGAATGATTAACCAACCTGAAGTTATCCTTAGGCCAACGTTGGGAGTTAAAGTCAGGATTACTGAAAATAGGAGTTTTTTTTTTAATTTAAATCTGCAAACATAATGAAGTGTTTAAATAAATCACATCAGCTGTTAATTTTCTGAAAAAGAAAGGACAATGGTATTCAGTGAGAAATAGAAAAAAGTTTAAAAGTATGAAAAATATAAGAATCGAATATGGAAAGGAATGCACAATAAATGTCATATCATTAGTATTTAAAATAGTGATCTCTATAATTTGGAGAGGACATAAAATGCTATTTCATTTTATTATTTAGAAAAATACCCAGTCATCAACCCATTCTGTAGTCCAGTCTTGATTTTCTGACTGAGAACTTAATAAAATGGGGCACATAGGCAAAATTTTTAATCTTTAATATTCTCCTTTTATTATTGGACTGTAAATTCATCTAGTTGCAAGTTTTGTTCTGTGTGTGTGTGTGCTATAATGTGGGGGTCCTCAAACTCCTCATGATTTTTATTATGTGCAAGCATGTCATTTCCCAGAGAAGACTATAAGATAGAAAATCACTATGGGCAGAAATATTGCTCAATAGTTACAGTATATATATCTACCTCGGAAAAACTCTTTGTTGTACTCTCAGCATCACATCTCCCTTATTCTCACAGTACTTCTGGATATAAATCCCTGATGAATTCTAAGTCTACCAAATTTGTATTTCTGGGACTAAGGTCTTTGGTAGTGACATTGGAACTCCAGTTCTGTGTGTGACTATCAGAAAATAAACAATAGTAAAGCTCACTTAATTGTAAGGAATTTGTTTGGGAAGACAAATAGCAGTAGGGACCAAGAAGTGACATGAGGAAGAAAAAGGGAACATTATAAATTGTTATTATCAATTACTGGGGTGTGTAGAGGATAGAGAGAAATGCATTTCCAGTAAAGAACACACACCTTAAAATTATGCCTCTTGGTGAGACTGAATAGATGATTCCCCATCAATTCTGAGTTCAGTACTACTCCCAAGGACCAGATTTCTCTGCAATTTCTTTTTTGCCATGCTTTGGGCAAAGGAGACTTCCAAAGGGAAAGGTTTATGAAGTTATAGAAAAGCAGATAATACAGTGGAAAATTAAGTGTGCTAAAATTTTAGGGGTGAGAAGTGTAACTATATACTAATAAGACCTACTATTATTCTTTTCTTAGAACATTGTATCAGGTCTCCAGTATTTGCTCCATACCCTCCAAATAAATAAATGAGTACCTCTCAAGATCTGTGTTCTTAAAATATGTTTTTCCTTTTTAATATCAGATGATAAGAATGCTATCCTGGCTCCGTTATGGACCAGTTAAATCAGTGTATTGACTTAAGTGTTAAAAGTTTGTAAAGTTAGGAGCTAGTATTGCTACTCTTGCTCAACTAATACATTAATTCTTTCTACAAAATTCTGACATATGGTCACTTTGAACCCCTTCTGAAACACTTCATGGGAAGCAAGTTCAGTATTCTCAGAAGCTAACCATTCCCTTCCTTGACAGCACTAATTGTTCCAATTTTTTGTCCTTATATTGAACGAAAACTTGCCCCTGTACCTTTCATCAGTCATCCTAGCTTTGCACACTGGAACAATGCAAAATGAGTCTATTCCATTTTCTACATGACTGCCCTTTAGATTTCAAAGGCAGTGATAATGCCCCAACTTGACCTTCCTTTATACACTCTAAACAGTTTCAGTTCTTTCAACCACTGCTATTTAATATTCTTTAATAGTCTTCTAGTTTGTGAAAAGCACATTTATCCTGTGGAATTTTCAAATGAACCATGCTCTTTGCATAGGAAAATATAAAGGTGCCCATGTGTTATGCGTATTAATGTGTGTATGTGTCTGTGGGAGTGTGCAAAATGTCATTAGTCATCTAATGTCATTAGATGAATCAACTTAAAATTTATCCACTTTAACAGGCAAAAAATGAGAATTTTTATTGTCTCTTTCCTGTTTCTCAGAATTTGCTTTTCCTAGTGGTGTTTATTTTACTGTCATGGATTGTTCGAGAACCTCAAACCTTGCATTGCTTTTCAGGTCAACACTGAAAATTTTTTACATGAGTTACATGAAGCAGAGAGGTCAAGGTTGAACTTTGTCACCTTTCCTATTCACAAGTACTGAATTATAAGATGCACACACCCCAAAACTAAAACAAAGTAGAAACAATAAATTTAAACATGGGAGAAAGGAATTCATCTGTGTGACAATCCAGGGAAAGCAATTCATTGCTCAATCAAGGTTGCACATTTGGAGGGGAATACTTTGGCTTTTTCTGGACAAATGCAATGAACAGACTTTTACCACTGTAAAGACATAGAACATACCTCCCTGCCTCCATCACAATGGGAAAAGAGAAATCCAGTTGGCTTTGTAAACATTTTCTAAAGGATGATGAGGGAATAGTTACCTTTGTGCAAATTAATGTAACACAATCTCTGAAAGCAAAAACAAAGAACTGGCATGTGGTTGCTATAAAGTAGATCTGGAAATAGTATTAAGATTCTAAGGCAACAGTCACATCTAAAAGAAAAATGAGGACACGATTCTGTAACTTGACAAGGCCAAGCCAGGGGGAGAACAAGGACACTAAAGCTGATCTGGTACAGAAGAAAACCTTACCCATAGGCTAATCTCTAGCCCCAACTCTACCACAGATTATTAGAATGAACCTTGATGGTTTCTTTTAAGTCTCAGTTGATGCAGCTGTTAAGCGAAGAAAAATAAGAATAACCAGGTAGCTATCTTAATGGAATGGTATGAATTGAGAAATATCTGCACCATATCCAGAGAGAGGATCCAGTTAATACTAACATTCCCTAATGATTAAGAGTTCACAGATGTAGAAATTGTGCTTAATTCAGTAGTAGAGTACTAGCCTTGCCTATGTGAGATAGAATTGCATCCTCAGCACAAACACATACACAGACATGCAAAGTTGATTGATAAAATCTGAGTAGTCAAACTCTAATTCACTGTGTTATGATTCACCTAGTTAGAGCTCTGTTCATTTATTTTAGACTTGCTATAATATGAAGTCCTTAAACCCGTCATGTCAATAGTAGCTATCTTAATGAAATATACCTAGTAATTGTGAGCTTAGAGGAGCCATAGCACAGTGGATAGAACGTTTGCCTTGCACTTGACCAACCTGGGTTTGATTCCTCTGTCCCTCTCGGAGAGCCCAGCAAGGTACTGAGAGTATCCCACCCGCACAGCAGAGCCTGGCAAGCTACCTCTGGTATATTTAATATGCCAAAAAACAGTAACAAGAAGTCTCACAATGGAGACGTTTCTGGTGCCTGCTTGAGCAAATCAATGAACAATGGGAGGACAGTGCAGGGCAGTGTAGTTCAGAGAACCCCTAATCATTTTTGCTTCTGGCAGCTCATCCCTAGGATCAAATTATAAAAATAACTATCTTGCAGGGGTTATTGTCAATATTATTGTCTAAGATATGATTCATACACAAAACTCATGAAGCATAATAAACCTGCAAATAAATTAGTTTGTAATTTGCCATCTTTCCTTAACCCTTTACTACTAGTTTCAAAATATTTGAGGGTCAGAGTGGAGAAGCATTTGAGTCATTAGAGATCCTGGCTCTTATTTTGGCATTAACATTGGTGGGATCTGATTTTATATTTCCTGCCTCATGGCACTCTGATATCTCTCTACCTGAAGGTGCCTCTGTCAGGGTATGCATGGCAAAAGGGATTCTCAGAAGTACTGGCTCCTTTCTTCACATTGGGTGTTGCCTTAACTGTTAATTTTTGCAATATTAAATATAAAAATTACATAATGAAAAGAGTAGAAGGAAAATATTCATAGAACTGGGAACAGAACAGACATTGTTTATAACACAGGACCGTGGCTAAACTAGGAGCCCCTATTCCTTTTTTGTTGTTGCATGAAATGACAAATATAACAAGTCTCGAGTTGTCTTAAGTCACCTTAAGTCCCTGTTTCCAGTTGGCCTTTATTTTGTTTTTAATTTTTGTTTACTTACAGCTATGAACATACCTTTAGAGCATTATTCAATGCTGTAGGTTCACATAAAAAGATGATATAAAGTCTATATATCATTTACATATATATCATTTGCAAATTTTTGGTATCTATATATTCATGACAGGCATATATTAATATTAGTTTTACCAAATGCTTGTGAATTTTTGACATTGATTTTTGGTTTTGTCATTGCTCTGAGAGGATGTTCTGTAATTTCTGACTTTCACCTCACTTAAAATATATCAGATATAGGTGTTTGGTTATTTAACTACCAAATATTCAGGAACAACACAGTTCACTGGACATCTCACCAGGGTAGGTTTTTGGTGTGTCCTTCTATAGCAAGCTATCTGGCTTGTGGTCAATATTTTGCTTGTACACTGGTGAATAAAACTTTAAACTGTCTTCCCTACCTATAAGAATCCTACAGTTAAACTCCCAACAAGACTTCTGTATATAAGAACTCTATAATGGTCACCATTAACCTAGAATCTACTTTATGTGAAATGACTTTAAGAGAGACTTTCTCGCAATGGTCTCCAGGTAGAAACAATTGCATGTTCTTGATCAACTGACATTGATCTCACATTTAGAACATTAAGTTTCCTGGGATATAAAACTCACTTAGATAAATATGTAAAAATGATTATTTTTTATTATTAACATAAATTATTTTAATGCTAATTCAGTTTCCTAGTTAGAGTTTAGAACTGTTTATTCCCCTATTTATTCTTTAGTACATAAACTTTCTCTAAAGGTTCAGATAAATATTTTTTTTCTTCTGTAGACCATCTGGCTTCTGTCGTAATGACTTAACTTATTGTTGCAGGAAAGCTATAGACTATGTAAATTAATGAGAGCATTCCAGTAAAATACTATTTACAAAAATAGCTGTCAGGTCATCCTTAGCCTATGGAATGTGGTTTGCTAAGCCTTGTCATTGGGAAGATAAGTTTAAACACTTTTGCCATTTTTCTCACTAACCATGAATCATCTTGAAGACATTTAATTCCTGGTCTTTTTCATATAAGTGAAGGCCCTATACCAGGTGACCTCTAGATTACCTTTTACAATTATTATATGATGTTTCCGCTATTTCAGTGGAAATTACAGGGTGATATCTCAAAATTGAGTAAACAAGAAGCTTATGTTCTTCTTTTGAAAACAAATATAATTTATAAGCTCACTATAGAATAAAAAATGTCAAACAAATGATATGCTCACCTTTATGAGACAAGCAGGTATTCTAGAGACTTCAAAAGAAAAAAAAAAAGTTCATCCAGCTTTATAAAGACTTATGGGATGTTAACTCCTTGTTATCAACAATTTGTGGGTTATTTATCTTAAGAGGTAAGCAACTTGAGGATAAGAAAAGTTTATTAAAAGGCCCTCCCGTTGATCGTCGATTTGCTCGAGCGGGCCCAGTAACGTCTCCATTGGAGACTTTGTTGTTACTGTGTCTGGCATATCGAGTACTCTCGGTAGCTTGCCGGGCTCTCCAAAAGAAAAGTTTATTATATATTAAAATTTTTTAAAAACACTAAACAATAATTTTTTCCCTTATTTATTTAGGCCTTACAAGTAGTTTATAAAGTAGATACTAGTATTTCTCTTTGAAGAAGTTGAGATGCGGGCTGTTAATAAATTGATTCAATATCATACACCAAATAGATGACAGAGCTCTGAGTCTACAATACCAATTTCTGTTTTTATTGTGTTAGACTCTCCTAGATTAATGGCATGATGTCTGGTATTTCTACTATGAGAAAAAAAATCATGCTGGTAAAGAGTAAGTGACATTAGGGTCATCAAATGAATGGGCTTGCTCTTATAGACAGTCACAGTGGTAGAAATCACATACTTCAGTCCTCTTATTCCTAGGTTTTAAAATCTTTGCCTTTTTGTTTTGTTTTGCTCTGAGTTTTTTCTCAGGCGCTATGGCAAAACCAGTGACGAGGAGTCATCCCTGGCAGTGCTAGGGATCCATGAAATCTTGCTGGAAATTGAAATCTGCTTCCAGACTTACTTCATACAGCTCATGTTCTCTAGCCTGCTACCCTTGTACCCCCACTTCCTTGTTGTCAAAGCAAATGACCATGACAAGATTATAAAAAACTGAATTTGTAGGTGTAGAGAATAGTAGCATAATCAAATAAAACTTACAATAGACTTAATTTGACACGCACTTAATGATATACATAATGCAATTCTGAGACATGGTAATTAGGTGTAAATGGTAAGTTGTTGACATAAATGAGTGCAATTAGTACTGCTTCTGCACAGGCAAGTTCTGTGTAAATTTTGCACTTCTCACATTGTTGGTTCTGTGGGATTTATAAATTATCATCATTGTTGACATATTTTATAACTAGAGAATGTAGGGCTTTGGAAATTTGTGCCCAAAGTGTTATTTTTATTTATTTGATTTAATTTGTTTCTTTCTGTTCTTTCCTGTGTTAATTTTACAAAGGATTTGGGGAATCATCTGCAATAACCATATACAATGTAATAGGAAAAAATACACATATAATGATAAAGCATCAGGAGCAAAGAAATATTGAAGAAAGCTTAGACAATAAAAGAGGCTAACATTGTATTTCTTGTAACTGTGATTAGATGATAATAACTTTGGTGAATTGAATGCCTAATCTATCAATTCATTTCTTGTTATCTTAACAGTCATGCACAGAAGATATTGTAGTTCCCATTTTCCTAATAGATCAAAAAACAACTCTGTCCTCTGAGTTCATTCAGCTCGTAAATGACTAGAGCTCTGATTACAATTCAGTCTAAATGATTTCAAAGTTAGAGTCCGCTGTGCTGGTTGGAGAGTATTTGTAGTGAGACTACAGTAGAGGTGGTAATAGTTTCAGATTTGGAGACATTTAATTTGAATTTAGTATCTAGAATACTGACATAGACCAGAGATGAGTGAATTAGGGCGCTCTGAATGGTCCACAAAAACATACACACTTACATGAGAGGGGGCACTGGAAAATCTCTCCTGGAGACCACTAACATGTAGCAGACACTTAATAGTACTTAATGATTTAAAGGCAGCAGTCGACATTTAGTAAGTGTTCCAATATACAGGCATTATGATATTTTCATTTCAATAGATTTTCCTTTCTTTAAAGAGATACTAAAACACAGAGCTACCTTGAACAAAAATTATTTAAGTGCTGACTGCAAAACAAAAACAAATGGTCACATAACTGTCTAAAAAGAGCTTATAATTGAATGGTCTATGATAACCCTCAGATTTAATCTGATTACCCTCCTATTAAAATATTGAGGAAACCAGAGCAATAGAACAGCAGGTAGAGCATTTTCCTTACATGCTGTTGATCCAGGTTCGATCCCCAGCATCCTTGTGGTTCCCTGAGCACCATCAGGAGTAATTTCTAAGTACAGAGTCAAATAACCCCTGAGCATTCCTGAGTGAACCCCCCCAAAGCTAAGTAAATATTAATAATTAACTTTTCTATATGTTTTCAACATTTATCCAAATATTGCACAGATGATTGTAGGTGTTTGAACAATATTTCTAGCTAAGATAATATTTACAAGATATCCCAAATTTGTCTTAAATGTTTAATAATTAAGAAACAGTCATTGTCAGTGTCCTCCCTTTGTTCATCAATTTGATCGAGTGGGCACAGTAATGTCTCCATTTTGAGATTTGTTGTTACTATGTTTGGCATATTGAATATCTCACGGGTAGCTTGCCAGGTTTTGCCGCGCAGGCAAGATACTCTCGGTAGCTTCCAGGCTCTTAGAGAGGGGCGGAGGAATGGAACCCGGCTCAGCCAGGGTGGAGCGATAGCACAGTGGGTAGGGCGTTTGCCTTGCACGCAGCCAACACTGCCGACCTGAGTTCGGCAAGCTACCGAGAGTATCTTGCCCACATGGCAAAGCCTGGTAAGCTACCCGTGATGTATTTGATATGTCAAAGACAGTAACAAGTCTTACAATGTTGCTGGGCCTGCTCGAGCAAATCAATGAACAATGGGATGACAGGGCAGTGACAGTGAAGGAAACAGTAAAGAATGGGAAATGATTTTATTTTTATAGAAAAGTAAGAGATACACATAGCATTTGCAGACTCTACGAAGATAAAGCTCCTTTGTTTTAGAGTCAAACCCAGATTCTTTACTGTTTATCTAATGGCATTGGCAGCTTACTGACTCCTCTCTACACATATTTACCTCTGTTAAAATTCCATGAGATAAAGATTAAATAATACAGTGCACTTAAAGTTCATGGCACTGAACCAGAACATAAGTTCTCAACAAGTGTTAGATGTTTTTATCCTCATTATTGAATACAATAAAGGAGATGAGAAATGGGTAATAGGAAACTGGGAGTCAGGAAAAGTAAATATGTCAGTAATGATATAGTTTGTAGACAACATTTTTGGGAACCACACCAGACAGTGCTCAGGGATTACGCCTGCCTCTGCACTCAGGAGTCACTTCTGTCAGACTCAGGGGATTAAACCTGGGTCCACCTCATGCAAACTAAGTAGGTATCTCTACTATTTCCCTGGTAGACAACATTTTTGTTGTTCTCATGTCCCTGTTTATAGAGGTATTTTTTAAAAATAACAATTGGAAAATGTTTATAATATGTGTAAAGCAATTAGATTGTATTGCATATTTAATAGGTGCTAGGTATTGTACATTGTATTACATAACAGTTTCATTTTGTTTTATTTATGTAATAAAATGTTGAGGTTATTTCTTATCTTCATTGTACATACAATCAAGACACGTGGGGTTAGATGATTTACCAGGCAAGGGTGACTGGCTTTATACCAAATAGTATAAGAAGTAGCTATCTTGGCTAATTGTTAGTGTTACTCAAAATATCCCAAGTTGGAAGATAAAATGCTAATCACAAATATTGGCACTAGAGTTAAAATTGAAGAAACAAAACTGTTTCTTTAATATCACCCTAAGCTAGTCCATTGTTTGAAATGAAAAGGAAAAGTGGAATTCAATACAGGATTAACAGGTTTTTTTTAAATAATTAAACCACCATGAGATACACAGTTACAAGGCTATTCATGGTCTGATTTCAGTCACACAATGTTCCAATACCGGTTCATCCACCAGTGTACGTTTCCTAGTACCAATGTCCCCAGTTCCTTCAACCCCAGCCTGTCTATGTCAGGTACTTTCCTTCCTTCTCTCTCTGTCCCTCTCTCTGCTGTCTATGTCAGGTACTTTCCTTCCTTCTCTCTCTGTCCCTCTCTCTGTCTTCGTCTCTTTCTCTCTCTCTCTCTCTCTCTCTCTCTCTCTCTCTCTCTCTCTCTCTCTCTCTCTCTCTCCTTTTGAGCCTAATGGTTTGCAATACTGATACTGAGAGGTTATCGTGTTTGTTTCTTTACCTACTTTCAGCATGCAATTCTTGTCCAGAGTGAGCATTTCCAACTGTTTGTCATAATGGTCTCTTCTCTATCCCAACTGCCCTTCCCGAGCACTTGAAGCAGGCTTCCAACTATGGAACAATCCTCCTTGCCCTTGTTTCTACTGTCCTTGGGTATTAGTCTCATATTATGTTTATTGACATCTAATGAAAGAGTGCTGTCATTCCCTCTCTCCTTCTGACTCATTTCACTCAGCATTATGCTCTCCATGCCCATCAATTTATAAGCGAATCTCATTACTTCATTTTTTTCTAATAGCTGCATAGTATTCCATTGTGTAGACATACCATACTTTCTTTGAACAATCATCTGTTTTCAGTCACTGGGGTTGTTTCCAGATTCTGACTATTGTGAATAACCCTGCAATAAACACAGAAGTGCAGATGACATTTGTGCTGTGTGTTTTTGAGCCCCTGAGGTACATTACCAGGGTGGTATTGCTAGATTATATGGAAGGTCGATCTCTAGCTTTTTTGAGGAATGCCCATATTGTTTTCTAAAAAGCCTGGACCAGTCAGCATTCCCAACAACAATGAAGGATAGTCCCTTTTTCTTCATATTGTTACTGTCACTGTTAAATGCTAAGCTGAGATGAATAGAAACTTCCTCAAAGAAAAAATACAAATGGTCAAAACAGAGGGAAAAACTGTTCTACATCGCAAATCATCAGAAAGATGCAAATCACAACAACAATAAGATTTTGTTGCCGAGAGTCATGAGCAAGTGAAGTCGCACAGAACCAGGGAAGTGAAACTCTGTGACCTTGGACTGCAGGTTCAACAGACCCGGGAACAGAGATCCTCTGCCTGCTCCGAGCAGCAAAGCAGACCTCCACTACCTCCACTACCTCCACAAAGCTCCACAAAGCTCCAGGATGCTTCCAGGACGGCGCAGCAAAGTTGCCGCGCAACACATCATAAAACACTTAATACAAGATTACCGCACCATATTTGATGGGTTTCAAATGGCAAGCTCCCCGTGACGTATTCGATATGCCAAACACAGTAACAACAAAGTCTCCAATGGAGACGTTACTGGGCCCGCTCGAGCAAATATGGTTTAAACCATGGGAAAACCTGCAAAGATGATTACAGTCTACCCTAAAAGCTTCTATCCCTCTCAGAGAACCTGGCAAGCTACAGAGAGTGTTCTGCCCACACGACAGAGCCTAACAAGTTATTTGTGGTGTATTTGAAATGCCAAAACCAGTAAATACAATGGGTCTTATTCCCCTGACCCTGGAAGAGCCACAAATATGGCAGCGTTACGAAGGATGAGGAAGGAGAGGCTGAAAAAAATCTCAAGGCCGAAATAGGTTTCCAAAATGAAGAAGGACAAAAATGACTGTACTTTCAATGCACGTGTGCTGGCATCGGATGCATCCATCGAGTAGCTGATGGTGCAAGCACAAAAGATCAAGTACACCATCACTGGTCTGACCGAGACGAGAAGGCATCAATCACATCACCCCATTTTCGACACTGGAGAAGAACAGTTCCTCGGAACATGCAACAAAAGAGGCATCAGTGGTGTCGGTGTCCTTTTCAACACAAACTTGGCCATAAACATTGATTCATTCAAATGCTAACAACCTAAATTGGACAATTACACTTGAATAGATGTGGCTCACTGCCTGCAGTTTCTATCTTCGTTGTCTACACACCAACATCCAATTATGATGGAGGAGAAATTTAAAAGTTCTACACGGAGCTGGAGAAGTTCTAGAAAGAAGACCATATCTTCTACAAGATCCATTGTCAGTGATTTTAATGCCAAAATAGGACCGAGAAGATCAGCCAAAGAACTCCACATCGGGACCCATGGTCTAGAATGGGACGAACAGGGTGAGAGACTGTCTAGGTTTAGCATGTCAACGTAGACCACCCATGGTAACTCACAATTCCAAAAGGACGAATCTAAACATCGGACATGGGAGTCTCCCAGTGGATGGTTTCACAATGTAATTGACCACATCATATTCAATCGGCGGTCTTGCCTGACTGATATTGCTGTTGTGCCAAAATTCCAAACGGTATCAGACCACTGTCTCCTTCATGAAAAATTCTACTTCAAAGATTGGGGAGAAAGGGTTGCAAAGTTTAAGAAGAGAACTCCCAGAACAATCACCAACTGGGAGCTCTTTGGCAATATTGTGGAAACATGGGAAGATGCAGTCATTGACACCATTGGCGAGGAATACAATCAACTGGTTCAGTACCTCAATGATTGTGTCGAGAAATGCCGAGAGAGATAGCCACAAAAGACGCCTGTCTTCGAAAACTTTCGAGCTTATTTGCCAAAGTGGCATGGCACCAGTCTCGGAAACCGCAAGCGAACGTCTGAGCTCGCAAAGCAGTTCAGAGAAGCTATAAAAGAAGACCTCAAAGAGAGAAGAGCAGCAGTGCTGGAAGATGCAGCAGAAGCTGAGAAAAGCATTTGCAATGTCTACCTGACCTTCGCCAACTACAAGACCAAGATGACTGCCCTCCGACATCCTGATGGATCTATCACATCTTTGAGAAGGGTAATGGAGATTATCCATGACTTCTATTCGGATCTCTTCAATAGCTATGTCCACCTGCATGAATACCAAATTCCGCAGGATGGATCTGTCATTCCTAATGTTCTTCCTTTTGAAATCCAACACTGCATTTCGTCGATAAAGAAGTGAACAGCACTCAGCCCAGACAGGGTCAGTCCTGAACACCTGAAGAACCTGCCATCAGCACTCATCAATAAACAGACTCGACTCTTCACACACTACCTGTCTGAATACAGGGTTCCATCCCAATGGAAAACCAGCAGGACTTTACTACTCTAGAAGAAGGGAGACATACACAACATTGGGAACTATCGCCCAGTCTGCTTGTTGTCTGTCATCTACAAGCTGTTCACTCGAGTCATCCTGAATAGTATTGGCAGAACACTAGATGAAGAACAACCATGAGAGCAAGCAGGTTTCCAAAAAGGATTCAGCACAATTGACCATATCCACACGATAACCAAGCTCATTGAAGTTTCTCAGAAGTTCAAGATGCTGCTCTGTCTAATGTTCACTGATTTCAAGAAGCCTTTGATTCTGTTGAGACTGAAGCAGTCATTGAAGCCCTAGCCAAACAGGGCGTTCAAACTCAATACTTCATGATACTCCGAGCTGTACTGCGGATTCACTAAAAGGATATCATCATTCTATTGCGATGTGATTGTCCAAGTCAAGACCATTCTACAGGGAGGTGATCATCCAAGTCAGGAGAGGGTTTCGGCAAAGTGATACCATATCACCAACACTCTTCAGTGCTACCCTTGAGAATGTCATGTGACGACTGGAATGGGAAGAAATGGGAGTGAAGATAGATGTTTGGCAACTACACCACCTCGGCTTCGCTGATGACATCGTTCTAATAACACCAAACATTAGCCAAGTGGCACAAATGCTGGCCGACTTCGACCGTGAGTGTGGAAAGGTCGGACTACAGCTAAATTTCATGAAGAAAATGTTTATGAGAAATTGTCTCATTCCTGATGTTCCATTCACTCTCAACAAGACGAACATCTCCGAATGCAACAGTTATGCATACCTAGGTTGAGAAGTCAACATGACGAATGACCTGGCAGCTGAGTTGTGCAGGAGAAATAGAGTGGTTTGAAATGCCTTAAAGAGCATTGAAGAAATAGCTAAGAGAACAAAGAACCTCCAGATCCGGGCACATCTCTTCTATTCCACTATTTTTCCTGCATTAACGTACGCCTCAGAGCCCTGAACCCTACGAAAACAGGATGAGAAAGCTATTTGGGTCTCCCAAAGAGGAATCGAAAGAGCTATGCTTGGAGTATCACGCTTCACTCAACTGAGAGGAAGAATCTGGAGTTCTGACCTCCATTGACGATCAAGAATCAGAGACTCTCTCTTGTTTACCAAGGCATCGAAAATCAGATGGGCTGGACACATAATGAGATTTGGAGACAACCACTGGACTAGAGCCATTACCGACTGGATTCCACAGGACATCAAAAGCCATTACCGACTGGATTCCATGGAACATCCACTCTTACCTATGAGATGGTCAGAGTTCTTCTTCAAGACCCTGAACGATTGGCTTGAGGCTCTTCGTGTTCCTAGAACAGCAGAAGCCATTGGACTACACTAGCACATGATGGGGATGAATGGAGACGTTACTAGTGCCTGCTCTTGTAAATCAGTGAGTAACGGGATGTCAGATGATCAAGTGATGTTTTTTATTTATTTTTTATTAATTTTTATTAGTGAAACACCATGAGGTACAGGTGTAGACTTACAAATTTTTGTGCTTGGGTTTCTATTTTACAATGATCAAATACCCATCCGTCCACCAGAGCCCATTTTTCACCACCATGGATCCCAGTATCCCTCCCACTCTCATCCCTCCAGCCCACCCTGCCTCTGTGGAAGGGCATTCCCTTTTGTTCTCTCTCTCCTTTTGGGTGTTGTGGTCTGGAAAAGCAGCATTGAGTGGCAATCATGTTCAGTCCATAGTCTACTTTCAACATGCATCTCCCATCTTGGGAGGATCCTCCAAACACCCTTTATTCGGTGCTACCTTCTCTATCTGAACTGCCCTTTCCCCTAGAATGCCTGGCTGGCCTCTAAGCCATGGAGTAATCCTCTTGGTACTGATCTCAGCTATACTTGGGTATTAATCTCCTATTTTGTTACTTTATGTCCCCCAGATGAATGCAATCTTTTTATGTCTGTCCCTCTCTTTCTGACTCCTTTCACTTAGCATGATACTTTCCATGTAGTACCACTTGTATGTAAATTTCATGACTTCATCTTTTCTAACAGCTACATAGTGCTCCATTGTGTAGATGTACCAAAGTTTCTTTAACCAGTCATCTGTTCTTGGGAACTCAGGTTTTTCCCAGATTCTGGCTATTATAAAGAGTGCTGCAATGAACAAACAAGTGCAGATGTCACTTCGACTATACATTTTTGCCTCTCTGGAATATATTCCCAGGAGTCGTATTGCTAGGTCAAATGGGAGCTCAATTTCTAATTTTTTGAGAATCGTCCATACTGTTTTCCAAAAGGGCTGAACGAGTCGGCATTCCTACCAACAATGAAGGAGTGTCCCTTTCTTGCCACATCCGTGCCAGCATCGGTTGCTTTTGTTCTTTTGGACGTGGTTCAGTCTCTGAGGTGTGAGATGGTATCTCATTGTGGTTTTGATCTGCATCTCCCTGATGATTAATGATGTAGAGAATTTTCTCATGTGCCTTTTTGCCATTCGGATTTCTTCTTTGAGAAAGTTTCTGTTCATTTTATTGCCCCATTTTTTAATGGGGTTGGATGTTTTCTTCTTTCAAGTGATGTTTTTAATGCTCTGACAAGGATCAGGCTTAGGGCCTCATGCATTTGAGGTACATGTTGTACATCTGAACCATATCCCCGGACAAAAATATTTTTAGGCCAGATTCTTATGTAAAGTAAGGATAAAAAAAACACTGGTTTCATTTTTAAAATTAAACTAGTATTTAGTTATTATATAACTACATATATTATTACATTATAATGAATAATCATACTTATTGCCAATATATCATGCATTTCAAAGCATGTCATTTATGATTAGTGATGACTTCTTTTTTAATTTTTTTTATTTTATTAAGTAGTTCACAATGTTTGAATACATTTAATATTCAAATACCAGTCTCACTATCATTATACTTCCCACCACCATATTTTGGGTGTTTTCATCCCGAACCCCAACCCCCACACCAAAGCAGAACTGAAATAATATAATATTTCCCTCTAAAGTTTGTTGGACTAGAGCGATAGCACAGCAGTAGGGCCTTTGCTTTACAAGCGGCCAACATGGTCAACCCGAGTTCAATTCCTCCGCCCCTCTTGGAGAGCCCCACAAGCTACCGAGAGAATCTTGCCCGCACGGCAGATCCTGGCAAGCTACTGGTGATGTATTCGATATGCCAAACACAGTAACAACAAAGTCTCCAATGGAGATGTTACTGGGCCTCCTTAAGCAAATCCATAAACAATGGGAGGACAGTGATTGAAAGTTTGTTGCCTCCTACTTTGTATCCATGAAATGTGGTGCAACGTTCTTGAAGTATGTGTAGGGTGTGTCCTATGAAGTTTTGCTCGAGGTCCAAGGAAAGCTTCACTCATGGGTGAGGCTCGGCCTGAGCGTGTGGAGGGTGGCCGTGAATATGGCAGTGACTGCGTTCTAGAGGTTTTAGGCTGCTGGGGCTGAGTGCCTGGGGCGGGGAGGGGTCTCATCCAGCCTCCTCTGAGTTATCCCAAGTGAAACAGCCTGGAACGGGGTCTGGCGGTGGCATGGTTATGGCGAGCGTCATGTTATGCTCCCTTCCAGAAGAGAAGGGGGACATGTAATATGGATGGCGGCCGATGATGAGATTATCTGGCACCAGCCAGGGATCACTTAATGGCTGTAACTGCTGAGTTGCCAGAGACAAGGGGAGATATGTAGATGACTACTTCTCTATCACTGATCGGGCGGCAATCCAAAAGATTAACAGAATACTTTAATATCCAGTTTTTTCTGATGCAAATAATATTGCCCTTCAAAGATGAAAATGAAAAGAGTGGTTCAATTTGCCAGTGAAAGTGGCAAATTATTTTTACTAATGTATTTTATTTTAATAAACTAAGAATTTTTTTATTAGTAAAATGTTAATTTTATTATTTAAATAGTATTTCAGTAAATCAATATTACTTAACTATGCATTCTTGACCACTCTTATAGTCATTATGTGAGTAATTTGGAGTTTAAGACCGTGAAGTTATTTAGTCCTCAGTGTTCTCTCATTTCACAAGGAGAAAAAACTGAAGCCTAGAAATGGAATCAGTAAAAACTAAGAGAAGAACAAGATCAGAACGAACATATTCTCACCTCCATGTTAGCTATTTCAAACAAAATATATGTCACCCTCCACTTGCCAAGAGGATAATGACATACTGCCTTCAAGCCTAACTAGCAGAGAAGTTCCTTTGTTTGTATCAAATCGGCATCATTGAAAAGCCTTAGGATGAAACTGTTTAAACTGTACATCCATAAAGAGTTTTCATTTACTGAAAATGTCAATATAGGATTAGCATGCCTGAAATGTCAGGCTGAATCTGATCTCTATCAAGACTCTTCAGGACAGAAATTCTGGTTGTCAGTGTCTGTTATTCTACATGACATTAAACAATCAAACTACTCACCTTTCTCACTTAAAGGTCAATGAAAATAACATTGACTTTGCTTAGAAGTCACATTTTTCATTTACACCTGGTGGAGCTAGGGAAAAAGTACCATTTCCAGAGGTATTGGGGTAATGGAATTGAGGAGAGACTCTCAATGATGTTTGAAAAACCATGTGGTGCCAAACTCTTATTCCTACAGAGAAAGCATAAATTTCAGGCCTTGAACCATCAGTTCAGTCCTTGAATGTTCCATTTTGAAAGCAGGTTAGTTTTCTCCCTTACTTCTGAAGTACAGAAAAGCTACTATATCCTGTGCTGTCTTTCATAATTATATTCTTCTTTCATATTATTTCTTCAGTTTAAGTAAAGTAGTTTTAAAATATATGGTGTTTTCCATAAAGAACAAATATTTTTTGCTTCAAATTATTGTCAATTCATTGTTAATTTTCAGAATTAAAACTGTTCCTTCTAATATTCACAACTTAATCACTATTATTCAGCATCCATCATCTACAACTCTTATTTTTCAGTTTACTTACTGAGCTGAAATCTAATCAAACATTTCTTTCTTACATCTGTATTTATTTTCAGTGATTTGAAAACATATTCTCATGGTTTTGGGCTTTGAACACATTTTAGAACATGCCAAATGTTAGAGAATGTACCCTGGTTTCTGAAGTCATTGAGTCATTTATGCCAAGATTTATTCAGCTCAGACCTATTCAGACACTGTTCATTGTTTAGACATAGTTTTGAACATGAAAGTACTTCCCCGTCCTTATGGAACTTATATTCTAGAAGTAATTCATGCAATAAGTAAATAAGTAGATTTTGTAACTTTACATAGCCCTGATTGGTAAGAAAACAAATCAAACAACTTTCATTCAGGAACTCTAATTTAGGTTTTATTTTTAAAAAGCAGTGTCCCCTTGCAGAAGTGATATTAGACAAATGCCTGAATCATTTTAGAAAGCAAGATTGGAGGGAGGGAGTTCTCAGAGGACGGGGGCAGTCTAAACCACTGAACCATCTGTGAGTAACTGTTGGAACTACCAGGGTGGTTGGAAGGTCAGGGCATGGAAAGACTATGCACAAATGTCGAGAGAGGACAAAAGGATAATTGTAGAGCCACATAAAATCACCTTTAGGAATTTGGATTTTGTCCTAAATATGATGAAACATTATTGGAGACTTTTTAAACAAAGTTTTACATGATTTGATTGAAATGGTTTTATTTTTTTAAATTTTTATTTATTTATTTATTTTTATTAGTGAAACACCATGAGGTACAGTTATAGACTTACAAATTTTTGTGCTTGGGTTTCGGTTATACAATGATCAAGTACCCATCCCTCCACCAGCGCCCATCCTCCACCACCACGGGTCCCAGCATCCCTCCCATCCCCCATTTCCCCTTCCCATCCTGCCTCTGTGGCAGGGCCAGGTACACATTTTTTTTTTTAATTTGTGCCTGTCTTTTCAATCTTACAAAGTTCTCTTTTGTTTTGTTTTTTACTGAATCACTGTGAATTACAGAGTTCCAAAGTTTATCCTGATTTCCAGACATAAAATGTAGCAACACCATCCCTTTACCAATGTCCACTTCCCTCACCAGTGTCCCCAGTTTTTCTCCACCCCTATCGCAGGAACATTTCTCTTTTTTTCATCCCTCACTCCTCCTTTTAGACACTGTGGTTTGCAGTACTGTTGCTGATCGTTTGTCATGCTTGTTCACTTGACCTACTTTCAGCAACTAGTCCTGCTCCAGAGTGACCACGTTCCTCTGTCATTGTTGTGTTCCTTTCCCTGACCTATCTCACCTCTCCCTACCTGCACCCCCACCCCAATCTTCCTTCAAAATACCAGTTTTCCTGCTCTATTTCTGTTGCCTTTGGGCTTTATTTTTTTTATGACATGGTTTAATTTTTATTTATTTATTTTTTTATATATTTATTTATTTTTTAATAGTGAGGCACCATTAAGCAACACTGTGAAAGCTCAGTATTAGCTAGGGAAGAGAGGCAGCAGATTTTGTCCTGAGCTGCCTGGTAGATGAGAAGGGTAGAGTGGTTAGGTTGTGGATAGGTAAAGGGTATTGGTGGACTTTGTAACAAAAAGTGAGGGCAAGCTGATAGAAAATAATCACTGGTGGGGCTGGAGTGATAGCACAATGGGTAGAGATTTGCCTTGCATGCGGCTGACCCAGGTTTGATTCCCAGCATCCCATATGGTCCTCCAAGCACCAACAGGAGTGATTCCTGTGTGCATGAGCCAGGAGTAACCCCTGTCCATTGCAGGGTATTACCCAAAAAGCCAAAAACAAAAAAGAAAAGAAGAAACTGGAATCAGAATTAGACTTGAACCATTATTATAAACAATATTTGACAATGCATATATATGCATGTATGTATATGTATATATAAATATATTTATGTATGTTTGTAGAAGGAATTTGATCCCAGTTGTGAAGTGTAGATACCGTCACACTTCCTGTGGAAGTGTTTGGGCTATCAGGAGACAATATAAACAGAATATCTTTCAGATTAACTATTTGGGATTTGAATCTCAATTTTTTTTTAATAATTTATTTCTTTATTGAATCACTGTGGGAAAAGTTACAGAGCTTTCGGGTTTAGGTCTCAGTCATGTAAGTATCAAACACATTTCCCTTTACCAATACTTATTTTTAACCGCGAACCCCAATAGAACCCCACCTCCCACCCCTCCCAATTCCTGTGAGGCAGATGAGTTCTAGTTAATACTCTATCTACTTTGACTAGATACATTGTTTCGATAGAAGATGCACAATTATTGTTTAGAGTTTACGACCCCCCCCCCCCAATCAGATATGCTGAAACAGCGTTGTGAAATGATTTGCTTTCTACAGCTGGGTTCAAGAATAAAATGATGTGGCACGGCCGCATTAGCGGCCGCGCGGTTTTGGATTTCTCCTGTTTTAATTATTAACCCTGGAAGTATTTCTATTAAAAGTTAGATAGTTAAGAGATTGGTTTCTGTGCTCTGGAGTCGTGGCCGTCGTGGCCGTGCCGGAGAGCTGCTCGTGGGGGGCAGCTGGCGACCTCGGTGGGGCGTGGGGGACGGCCCAGAACGCCCCCCTTCCCATGAGGCCCCTGCCGCCCCCCGCCCCCGGCTCAAATCTGCTGTCCACAAGGCTCCCGTGCGGCCGCCATCTTTCTTTCCAGAGAGGAGCAGGCGAGCGGGACAACACCCTTTCCCCTCCGGGCAGGCATGGTGGCGCGGTTTAACACATAGTCCATTTGCTTTTCTGCTCCAAGCGGGTGGCTCTCTGTGCTAAGTCCTTGTGCCTCCGGGGCCGTGGCCGTGCCGGAGAGCCGCTCGTGGGGGACAGCTGGTGACCTCGGTCGGGCGTGTTGAATCTCAATTTGATCTCAAAAATCACTTCTTCGTTGCACAGTTCTGTATATAAAGCAAGCTCTTCAAGATTCTTTGCCCTACTCTGCAAATATTTATAATGGTATTTATTTCACATGGCTGTTTTGAGAATTAAAACCGTGCCTGTATGCATCTAAGATTATAATTATAAGAGTTGCATGCTTTTGAACTAGTTTCCAAAAGCACGTTTTTTTTCCACAGAACATTCTTTCATAAAATAAAAATGCATCCTAAACTTGTGAAGATAAAATAAGAAAACACATCTCAGTTTTTACCAAAATCACTTATCACTTATCACTTAACTTCCCGTTAGTAGTCGATTTGCTCGAGCGGGCGCCAGTAACGTCTCCATTTGTCCCTGTCGCGTGCTAGTGTAGCCCAATGGCATCTGTTCGCTCCGGGAACATGAAGGGCCTCAAACCAATTGTTCATGATATTGACGAAGAAGTCTGACCATCTGGTAGGTGGGCGGCCACGCGGTCTTTTGACATCCCGTGGAATCCAATCAGTAACAGCTCTAGTCCAATGGTCGTCTTTAAATCTCATTACGTGACCAGCCCATCTGATTTTCGACACCTTGGCAAATGAGACAGCGTCCCTGATCCTTGATTGTCGACGGATGTCAGAACTCCGGATTCGTTCTCTCATTTGAGTGAAATGTGATATTCCAAGCATAGCTCTTTCTATTCTTCTTTGGGAGACCTGAATAGCATTCTCATTCTGTTTGCGTAGGGCCCAGGTCTCTGAGGCATATGTTAATGCAGGAAGAACAGTGGAATCAAAGAGATGTGCCCGGAGCCGGAGGTTCTTCGTCCTCTTAGCTATTTCTTCGACATTCTTGAAGGCGTTCCAAGCTGCTCTCTTCCTCCTGCGCAGCTAGGGTGCCAGGTCATTTGTCATGTTGACCTCTCGACCTAGGTACACATAGCTGTTGCATTCGGAGATGGTCGTTCCATTGAGAGCGAATGGGGCGTCAGGAACAAGGCTGTTTCTCATAAACATTGTCTTCGTGAGATTCAGCTGTAGTCCTACCTTTCTCTGCTTGCTCCCACCACCACAGGTGACAAAGGGATTCTAATCAGGAGCCCCACCCTACCCTGCTCTGTCTGCTTCCTTCCATCAACCACCCAGGGATCGAATTGTGCACAGGAGACCCACCCTACCCAGATAAATACCCCACTGGCAGACTTCCACTCTCGACACTACTTCCACTACCCAGCCGTTGCCACACTCCAGGATGCTTTCCGGACCCGCGCGGCCGCAAGCGGCCACGCGACACATCATAAGACACTAAATACCCATCTTCCGGAATTGTCGTACCATATTTGATAGGGTTCAAATATTGTAACACCTACAAGGGTGATTAGAGGTCACCCCAAAAGCCTCTATCCCTCTCGGAAAGACTGGCAAGCTACCGAGAGTATTCCGCCCGCACGGAAGAGCCTGGCAAGCTATCCGCTGTGTATTCGATATGCCAAAACCAGTAACTACAACTGGTCTCATTCACCTTTACCAAAATGTCTGGCATATAATTAATGTTAAAAAATGGGTGGTAAAATAACAATTATCAGTAGCATTTATTTTTCTCATTTACCAAGGCTATGCATATGAAATAATTTTTCATTCTAATGATCAGTTTATGAATGACTTACATGCTTAGTGTAATGAGTGTCTGTGTTCGCTCCTTTTTGTCATCACTGAAACTTGAGAAATGTCCTTACAACATGATCAAGGACTCTGAAAAAACAAGAAAGCAGCTTATTTTCACTCCAGAGAAGTCCATGTTCTCTCTTCAGCATCTCTCTCTCTCTCCCCACACAGTTCATTTTTTTTTTCAATAAAAATGATCTTATTTCCAGAGAGGCATTGAGTGGCAGTCATGTTTGGTCTATAGACCACTTTTAGCATGTCTCTCCCACCCTGGGAGGGTCTTCACAAAAAAAAAAAAGATCTTATTTCACATACATGGAGATTCTAAAATCATATTTAACTGTTTTTCTCACTAGTTTTCTACCCAGGAACTAGTCTTTTCGTTTCCTGGTACCATTTGTACATGTTGGTTGGTGTCTTCTATTAACTTATTACCATAATTTTCTTTGAATTTTTTAAACTGAATCAGAGCTAGACACATAGTTACAATGTTGCTCGTGACTGGGTTTTAGTCATACAATGTTCCAACTCCCATCCTTAACTAGTGTACATTTCTTACCACCACTGTCCCCCGTTTCTCTCCTGTCCCCAACCCCCCTCCCCACTGCCTCTATGGCAGGTATTGTCTTGCTCTCTCTACCTCTGTCTCTCTCTCTGTTTCTCTCTCTCATACACTCTCAGTCTCTCTCTTTCTCTCTCTCATTCTCTATCTCACACACACACTCTCAGTCTCTATCTCTCTTTGTCTCCCCCTCTCTTTCCTTGGTCCTTATGGTTTGCAATAAAGATACGAAAGGATATTAAGTACATTACTTTAGTCGTTACACTAACTTTCAAGAATCCAAGCATTTAAGTCATTACACTTTTAAGAATCCATTTTATTTAATTATTTTTATTTAATTATGTTCAGAGAATGAGGCACCTGGAGAAATTAATTGAAGAAGTGTTATTTATAATTATAATGTTGCATTGTCAAAGGTTGCCTTTGGGAGAAATGCAGGTTCTAAGAATCCATGGAGTACTAAGCTTAGTAGACACTGAAAATATAATAAAAATATCTACTAGAAATAGAAATACCTATAGAAATAGATAATAAAATATAGATATATATTCGATATAGAAACATGCAGATTTATAACTCCAGAATTAGATAGATAATACAGCAGGTAGGTTCTGGCCTTGCATGTAACCAAATCTGGTTGAATCTCTAGTTCCATATATTGTCCGACAAGTGCAGAAATTATCACTGAGAAGAGAACATGGGTAAGATCTGAGCACAGTTATGTGTGACCCCCAAAACTACAATAAACAAACAAATAGTGAAAAGTCCAAAGGAATGATTCATTGTGGCCAGGGGTGTTCCATTTACTCTTGGCATTACTTAGATCTCCAGCAAAACATGGTGGGAGCCAAAAAGATACTACTCTGGGAAAGAAATTTGCCTTGCACACAGCCAAGTCAGGTTATATCTGCTAGATCCTTGACATTCTATGTGGTTTACCAAGCACCACCTGGAGTAGTTTCTGAGTGCAAAGTCAGAAGTAATCTGTGAACATCTCTAGGTGTGGTTCAAAAGCCCAGTACGACATGTCTCCCTGAGCATTGTAAGATAACTCCATTATGAACCTAGAACATTGCTGATGTGTTCCCAGTGCTCAGCAGAACTCTGGGTGTGAAGTACTGCATGTACTAGACCTAGGACTGAATCATAAGGCCAGCACCACCAAGTTGAGTACTACCTGAAATGACTCACCACACCTGAGCACCAGTGAAGAGTAAGTTCCAAGTTATTTTTGTTTTCCATATTTAAAATCAGGGTTCATTTTGACGTTGATAGCCTCAGATAATTGATTTTGTTTGTAAAAAGATGAACATTTTAACACAATTATGTGAACCAGTAGAGCAGCTGGCTCTCTCCATGAGACATGGTCCTTCATTTAAATGCATCTCCCCAAACTCCCTGTTGTTTACACACCCTACCCACTTCTTTATCCATATTACCTAAAGGACATTGAGATGATTATAAACATAAAACCTTGGTTGGCTATGAGATATAATGCAGTCTAGACATGGAGACTATCCAAATATTCTGATCATAAAATTCATTTTTCTAGATAAAAAAATAATGTTAATAATCCAAATAAAAGTCTCCATTGACCAGTTCTTTGGGTTCAGTTTTGCCTGTTTGGCTTTATCATCTATCACTCCCATGGCTTAACATCTGTGTTCTTATAAACAGGACATGAATTGAATTGCATGCAGTGTTGTTTTGTTTAAAATTGATGTGCCATAATACTTATTAAAAAACCGTGTGGGAGGTTTTATAAAAAGTAATTCTATTCAGTTCTCATTATAACCCATATGAACCTAAATCTGCTTAATTATTTAAAACTTAGAACTAGTTATACTTAGTAGTTATGCTCAAGATTTAAGTGCAGGAATTCCTACAGTCTTAATCTGGCCTCTAACAGGCAGATCAGTTTAAACTGGTTAATATTGAAGCTTTATCTTGGAGATCATTTATCCAGTCAATTTTCCTTTTAACCTTGCTCTTGTATTGAATTTCACTCTTGTTTATTTTTTATGGTGGTTGCCCCAACTCTCGGGTCAGCAACACAAACTATTAATGAGAAACATCAAGAGAACAAACTCTCCTGTTTCCAAATCTTTGGGTGTCTTTCTAAGTATTGCTATTACAGTGGGTAGAATGCTTGCCTTGCACATGACTGACCTTTGGTTTGATCCCTAAAAATTCATGTGGTCTCCCAAGTAACACCAGGAGTAAGCCTTGAGAATCACTAAAAATGGTCCAAATCCTCCCTTCCACACAAAAAAGAAAAAGAATTAACTGGAAAACTGTGGTGTGTATTTAGAGTATTTGTATTTGAAAATACATTATTGAAAGGAGACAAGCATATAAAAAATTCAATGTATTCCAAAGCAAAACAAAATCTTGTCTTTTTACAAAATTTTATTATTGTCTTCATTTTTTCCCTACAGGTGGAGTGAATAGGTCAAATATTATCCAATTCCTACCTTATTTTCATTTCATTTCATTTTTCTTATTATTACATCAATTACTTAGAGAAAAGAGTCTAAACCAAGGAAACAGAATCTTGGGGGATTTCTGCCCCAAATGGTAGTATATCAATGTGCTTACCCTATTCACTTGATTCTCTTATTTTTTATCCCATTTTTCCCCTAAATTCTAACACAGCTATTTTATAAACAAGTTATAATTCTCTCTTTCAAAATGAAAAATTCCAATCAATTCTAAGAGTTTCATCTTTCTTCTACTCAGAGATTTCATATACTTCATGAAATGACACATCATTTTAAAAAGTCTGATTTTCTTCAGAAAAGCTTGAGTATGATCCCTGTTATATTTCCACATGTTACTTCAGAGTTTAAATTATAAGAGATTGAAAAAAAACTCTTGTACTCCACAACTTATTTTTACTTGGCAATTTCAACTCAACTTACCACTTAATGTTAGCTCTCGAGGTGAAAACGAAACAATTTTCAAGAAGTCTTACTTTTTTCAACACTGTAGAAAAAGTAATGGAAAGGCAAACTTTCACATTTTTAAAGCACAGACATAAGGTGATAGGCTTTATCTGGTGAAACTAATTTCATTACCATCCTTGGTATTCTGACAACAGTTAGCTCACAAGGAAACAAATTATCTCTTACATCTCCTGTCAGGAGAGTTTGAATCATCATTTTGAAGGTGAAGGTTGAAATGCTTCCATGCAGGGTCATGGTTTCTTTTCAGCATAGGAAGACTAATGCAATGTAATTTAAGAGTCCAGGAAGTAATATACGTAAAACATCATTGTTTCCTTTTTTTACGTTGAACCTCAATTTACAATTTATTGTATCAAGAAAAAGGATTATCTAAATTATAAAGAATCGGCATTTTCTCCACAATGTTCAAAACAGACTTTTCTAAGGTATGTTTTCTTGGCTTGTGAGTTCTTCAGAGCTAAGGTTGATAGAGGCTCTGCAAGCTTCAGAAATTTTTCAGACTCTTTAAGATACATAAGTAAAGTAAAGGCCCTCCTGTTGATCATCGATTTGCTCGAGTGGGCCCAGTAACGTCTCCATTGGAGACTTTGTTGTTACTGTGTCTGGCATATCGAATACTCGGTAGCTTGCCGGGCTCATAGAAGAATCAAAATTGCAAAGGTTTGGATAGTGTTTCAGAATTTTGTTTTTTAATTGGAGTAATGGAGGTACCTCCACTACTCAGCCGCTGCCATGCTCCAGGACGCTTTCAGGACGCTCGGGCCAAGACTCACGCATGACTGAAGCCCCACAAAACAAGATAAGAAAACTCTGAGACCTTGGACTCCAGGCTCTCTTCGTTGTCTATGTACAAACATCCAATTATGATGAAGGAGAAATTGAGAAGTTCTACATGGAGCTGGAGAAGTTCTACAAGATCATTATCGATGATTTTAATGCCAAGATAGGAAAGAGAAGATCAGCTGAAGAACTCCACATTGGGGTCCATGGCCTAGAATGGAACAAACAGGGTGAGAGACTGTCTGAGTTCATCATGTCAACCAAGACCATCCATGGTAATTCACAGTTCCAGAAAGCCAAATCTAAACGTTGGACATTGGAGTCTCCTGGTGGATGGTTCCACAACAAAATTGACCACATCGTATTCAATGGACTGATGTCCCTGACTGATGTCCATGTTATCCCAAAATTCCAAATGGGGTCGGACCACTGTCTCCTTCATGCAAAATTCTACTTCACAGAAAGGGGAGAAAAGGCTGCAGAGTTTAAGAAAACTTGCAGAATGACCACCAACTGGTATCTCTTTGGCACTATTGCTGCAACATGGGAAGATGTCATCATTGACAACATTGATGAGGAATATGATCAACTGGTTCAGCAGCTCCATTATTGTTTGAGTAACGCCAAGAGAGAGAGATAGCCACAAAAAGACCCTGTCTTTAAAAACTCGAGCTTATTTGCCAACGTGGTTTGGCACATGCCTCAGGCAACCGCAAACGAATGTCCAAGCTCGCAAAGCAGTGCAGAGATGTGATAAAGGAAGACCTCAAAGAGAGAAGACCAGAATTGCTGGTAGATGTGGCAGAAGCCAGGAAAAGCATTGGTAATGCCGACCTGTCCTTCATCAACTACAAGACCAAGATGCATTCCCTCCAACATCCTGATAGATCTATCACATCTTCCAGAAAGGCAATGGAGAAGATTATCCATGACTTCTATTCAGGTCTCTTTGATAGCCATGTCCACCTGCCCACATACCAAATTCTGCAGTATGGATATGTCATTCCCAACATTCTCCTTTCCAAAATCCAACACGCCATTTCGTCAATAAAGAAACAAACAGCACCTGGCCCAGACAAGGTCAGACATTAATACCTAAAGAACCTGTCATCAGTATTCATCAATATACTGGCTCGGCTCTTCACATGCTACCTGTCTGAATGCAAGTTTTCATCCCAATGGAAAATGAGCAGGACTGTGTTACTGTACAAGAAGGGAGATATTTACAACATTGGCAACTATCACTCGATATGCCTATTGTCTGTCATCTACAAGCTGTTCACTTGAGTCATCCTGAATAGGATTGGCAGAACACTAATGAAGGACAACCATGTGAAGCAAGCCGGTTTCTGAAAAGGATTCAGTATGATTGACCATATCACATGATAACCAAGCTCATTCAGGTTTCTCAGGATTTCAAGATGCTGCTGTCTAATGTTCATTGATTTAAAGAAGGCCTTTGATTCTGTCGAGATGGAAGCAGTCATTGAAGCCTTAGGCAATCAAGGGATTCAAACTTCGATACTTCAGGATCCTCCATGACCTCTATTGCGGATTCACTATCAGGATCTCACCATTCTACAAAGAAGTGATCATCCATGTCAAGAGAGGGGTTTGGAAGGGTGATACCATTTTACCAAAACACTTCAGTGCCACCCTCAAGAACATCATGTGATGAATGGAAAAGAATGGGAGTGAAGATAGTCGATCGGCAACAACACCACCTCCACTTTGCTGATTACTTCATTCTAATAACACCAAACATTAGCCAAGCAACACAAGTGCTGGCCGACTTTGACCATGAGTCTAGAAAGGTCGGACTACAGCTGAATCTCACGAGGACAATGTTTATGCTCCATTCACTCTCAACAGAACGACCATCTCCGAATTCAACAGTTATGTGTACCTAGGTGAAGAAGTCAACATGACAAATGACCTGGCACCTGAGTTGCGCAGAAGGATGAGAGTGGCTTGGAACGCCTTCAAGAGCATTGAAGAAATAGCTAAGAGGATGAAGAACCTCCGGCTCCAGGCACATCTCTTTGATTCCACTGTTCTTCCTGCATTAACATATGCCTCAGAGCCCTGGGCCCTAGGAAAACAGGATGAGAATGCTATTCGGGTCTCCCAAAGAAGAATCGAAAGAGCTATGCTTAGAGTATCACATTTCACTCTAATGAGAGAAAGAATCTGGAGTTCCAACTTCTGTTGATGGTCAAGAATCAGGGACACTATCTTGTTTGCCAAGGCGTCAAAAATCAGATGGGCTGGACACGTAATGAGATTTGGAGACAACTGCTGGACTAGAGCCATTACTGACTGGATTCCACAGGACCTCAAATACTGTGTGGCTGCCCACCTACCATTTGATCAGACTTCTTCATCAAGACCATGAACAATTGGTTTGATGCTCTCTGTGTCCCTAGAATGAACAGACGCCACGCCATTGGGCTACACTAGCATGCAACAGGGACAATTGGAGACGTTACTAGCGCCCACTCAAGCAAATTGATGGTTAACAGAAAGTCAAGTAATCAAGTGATCAATTGGAGTAAGCCATATTGTACTCCACAACTAAAATCAGGACAAATAGGCTGCATCATCCTGCCATCATGCCATCATGATACTCCCCTCTTTTCCTTATGTCACAAGCCTCTATCCTAGTCATTAATTCAAAGTTGGATCTGTCTGTCCCATTTACTCAAGGAGTTTCAGTCATTTAAATTTATGACTAATGCATATGTAATTAATTTTTCAGCCAGTCAGAGAAGGAACCAGAGGAGTAGAATAGTCCCTATTCTGTTGAAAGTCCACAGCAGACCTTCTTAATAGACAGAAAGAAAGAAAGAAAGAAAGAAAGAAAGAAAGAAAGAAAGAAAGAAGAGAATAAGCAGAGAGTGGGGAGGAAATATTATTTGAATAAAAGGAAAAAAAGTCAGGAAAATGGAGCCAATTAGAAGGATCCTAATTCTTCTAAATAGTTTTTGGGTAGTTTGCTCCTTACTCTGAAAGAAATGGAACTGAATTGGCTTCTTGAAACTATGGTGAAAGTTAAACAGTTAATGCTATATGAAAAACATTTCTGCATTAGTATCCACATGAGCACTATTTGCCTTCATTCATAAAGAAATTTTCTATATACACTATTCACAATATCCGGTATCAGAGAACTGAAACTCTTGTTTGCATTTTACAAACTGTGAATAGAACTCTCCTACCTTCCAAAAGTTTCTAGTGGATAGGTGAACAGGCTGAGGAAAGCATGAACATAGTAAGCCCTGAGCTTTTGAAAGTTCAATGGTCAACTCTAAACTGTATCAACAAAGTTTCCAATTGCCAGAATTTTAGACCTGAGAAATAGTACAGGGGTCAGGACACTTACCTTGTTTGTTTCTGACCCTGTTTTGATTCCAAGAATTCCCAAGAGTTGCAGAAATAGTCCCTAAGAAAAGTGGAATCTCCATCCCAAACTCAGAAAACAACTTCATTGTAACAAAATGTTGCAGAGGGACTGCCAGCATCTGATATGGTCCCCTGAGCACTGCCAGGAGAATTCCTGTATGCAAAGCCAGGAGTAACCCCTATGCATCGCAGGGTCTGACTCAAAAAAAGACAAAATATGTGTTGCAGAATTTTCTTAATATATGTTCTATGTATTTGTTGTTCACCTCACAGACATAACTTAAAGATTTTGTACCTTAATGACACTATTGATTAGACAGAAAGGTGCTTACCTAGTAGGTCTTCAGAACAATGTTGAGAGAGAACTCAGAGCAAATCTCACCTGATAGGAGGGTAAGGAAAGAAATCTTCAGAAAATTTGTCTTGATGTTTTCAAGTATGTGCAGAGTATCCTGTGGGGATTTTTACTTGACCTGAATTAAAAGAACAAGCAAGGGAGAAGCAACTGGAGTTGTTTAGCATCATGGTTACATGTGGGAGTATTAACATAGATCACCAGCTGCCTCAAAACCGCAATCAAAAAATATGGAGCAAAAATGAATTAAAATGGAAATGATTATTTTTATTATAATTAAGAGTGATTATTTCTAACCAAAACCCAAACTCAATATTTATATATTAATAAAGAACTAAAACTGAGGATACAAACCATCAACTCTTTGAATCGGGGCAAACCACATATTTCTCTGTGGGACCCTCTTCTTCAATACCTACAGAGTGTACCCAAAAGTCATTATCCCACTATGGAATCTAAAGGGCTGCTAGTCACAATGATTTTCTTGGCGAGACTACACCTAGCAATGTTCAGGGGTTACTCCTGGCTCTGCACTCAGGAATTACTCATGGTGGTGCTTAGGGGACCATACAGGATGTCAAGGATTAAACCTAGGTTGGCCACATACAAGGCATACATCCTATCTACTTTACTGGCCCCAGTCACAAAGATCTTTTAAGATCCAATGGTTTTTCTGGGGGCTGGAGCAATAGCACAGTGGACAGGACATTTGCCTTGCACCTGGCCGACCCGTGTTTGATTCTCAGCATGCCATATAGTATCCCGAGCAACACCAGAAGTGATTACTGAGTGCAAAGCCAAGAGGAACCCTTGTGCATCGCTGGCGTAACCCCCCCCCCCCAAAAAAACAAACAAAAAAAAGATAGGTTTTCTATTTTCTTACTCAGCACTGCCTCTTTTACTTGTTGCTTCTTAATTCGCTCAGTTGTTTTATTCATGATCAAATAATCATTTTAACCAAAATATAAGCCTCTTTAAAGGCATAGACATTATAGATCAATATTCTTCTCTGTGCAGTATGAGAACACCACAGGTGGAAAGCTCAGAAGGAACTGAGGATTGCTCTTTTACTCAATGTAGGCTGTGGTGGTTGGTGTTTCTGTTGTTTTAAAATGTCATAAAGAAAGAGGAGAGGAAGGCCACAGGGATGCCCTACTCATACAAAGGAAAAAATGAAATGTATCAGAAGGGAAGCATTCAGTTCATCTTTAAGAGGAAATTTATTGTGAGGATGATGGGGAAAAACACAATAAAGGAAAGGCCTTCACTTGAAAGAAATCTTCAATACGGGCAAAGTTTCTGTAAAAACTCTTGAGTTATGAATAGAAAGTGCAAAGACTTGACATTTTTTGTGAACTTTCAAGGAATATTGGACAAAATGTAGTGATTTATTTTTAGAAAAATAATAACTGGGAATAGCATGGTGTACTTCCAGAAAACCCACTAGAAAACTTCAAGTCTGTCATCCAAGGACTCTGGAACCCTGATTCAATAATTTGAATGCTGACAACTCATTTTTTTTTGTTAAAAAAGAAGGGTTCACAATAAAATCAGTATTGGTTCTAAATAAAACTTTGTTTCATTCTGTATATAAACTGAGGGGGAGTTGTGTGAACACTAAAGTCTTGCATGTCTGAGGGTCTCAGACTGAACGAGGTACACCACTTGCCATATCACATCACATAGATCTGTTTAGTTTTTTTTCCTGTGGAACGATAACCGGAAAAAGCCTTTTCTAGAGCATTACTCATATAAGAATGTTTCTGAAGCCAGACTGACACGGCTGCATATTTAAGAGAGTAAGCAATATATTCACACTTTGAAAGGAGAAGAGGCAGGAAGGCTTAGGAAGGCAGCCTGCCAAACTGGGACAGGAACGCTAACGATGATGACACAAGGTCCGAGGAGTGGAACAAAAAGGAACAGAAAGGAGCAGGAAGCATAAGGAATGGTTATGAACAAATCTACTGTAAGACTTTATTTCTCTTACTTTTTTTTCTCATTTTTTGGCCTGCAAGGGTAATAGATTGGCTTCTGTTTCAGTCCCTGACATAACCTTTACTTTTCTCTCTGAGAGTCGCCCTGGGAGAAGCTCAATTCAGATTTGACTTGTTCATTTGGCATGATTTAGTACCTGAGTTAGCTTTTCAGATGTCTTGCCAATATTAGCATTGTGTGCAGACGCTTCTCAAATGAATGGCGCCCTGGGACACCAGTAGAGATGGTGCTATTAAATCACACAGCAGTGTCCTCTGCCATTCAGAGAAAGACCACATTAGTGCAACAGCTCCCCAAATCCTCTCCTGGAGAAAGTCTTGGGGTTTCCATGGAGGTCTAGGATACACTTCGGCAGAGGCAGAATGCTGTCAGACTAGAATAACGAAGAGACAAAACAGAATTCCCTTCAGGATGGTTCTGTTAAGCCAAGGTGAACTGTCAGTTCTCTTTTCCCACTGCATGGCAAAGAGCAGCTGTAGGTCAAAGTAGAGAGATAATTGGAAGGAAAACTGTGAATGCAGGGGAAAATGCAGGAAGTGTCTCTAGGGAAAGATAATAAGGGGAGAATTTGTAGACTGACAGAGGGGAATAACAGCACTCACAGAGACCACAGTCTCACCTTTCTTATTCTTTGACCTTGAGTCAGTGACCGTCACCCCGATGAGAGCAACTTTTTTTGGTTCCTAGAGATGAAAACAGGTGCTGTGGCATGTTTTAATCCGTTAGCCATTTGAGAAGCCGAGTTCCTTCCCTTTCGCCTCCTCCACACCACCATATAGGTTGCAATTTCCATTTCTATGTCATCGAGGTACTATAGCAGCAACACTATATGATTGTCACTCAAAAGGAAAGAAGGTTATTGCTTTCTTTTCAAAACAGGATCGAGTTACAGCAGAGATATAAAATATTGGCTCCCATAGAGTAATTTCAGATGCCCTGCTGGCTTCTCTTCCCTCCTCAGATGCTCTTTTTTCCTGCCCACTGGACTGAAGTTACCTCTTCTCCTTCAGCAAGGTCAGATAAAGAAGTTGATGTGCAATTTCCATTATGGATCAAATGCATAAGTCATGGTGCATGACATTTTCAATGGCAGTGTCCTGCCATAGTTTTGGATTATTAGTGTAAGGAGAAGGCTGGCATAACAAGACCACCACTCATCCTCGGCACATGGCTAATTTCTCCCTCACTGAAGGTATGAATATAAAGTGAAGAGCTTGTGATGATAGCTCCAGATGGGATACCAAGAGCTATCAGAAGGCAAAAGAGTGATGGGATAGTCTATCTGGCTGCAAATGACCTCACTGTCTTAGGATCACTGTGCTCTCTGGGGAAGTCCTCAGATGCCTTATTGAATGCAATGTTTCTGCTTTGATCTCAGACTCTGACCTTCTACTATATCTACTGCTATTTTGAAATACCATCTCCTTAGAGTCTGTGCTGTCTATAAGAGCCATAGACAAGGTGCTCGTACTATGCTGAATACTCAACAAAGATCTAGCATTTCTGCTACATGTGGCAATTGGTAGATCAGGGGTTTCTAAGGAAGACAGTCTAGAAAGGATTTCTTTCAGCTATACTTTATTGTGGTTCATGTTCTTTATCAGTCAAGAACAACACAATAATCACTGCCCCCTACAAATAAGTCACAGTTCTTTATACTTGGCCGAGTTACTAACCCAATAGCTATAATGTCATTAATTGTATTCTTAAAGTCTGTCTATAGTATCCACCATGAATAACACCAAATGCTTAATGATTGAATAAGTAAAGAGTAACAGTTGTATTTACTTTCCTCCATGAGGATTTTATTAAATGGGTATCTGTTCTCAATATTTCTGAACCATAGAGAAAATATTACAATTAAATTATGTGGAAGAAGGCTGAATTTAATTTCTCAAAACAGCAGTGATAATGGTTGGAAATCTTGAGAGCAGTGAGAAGTATAGGCACATTAAGATGGGCATTATAATTATTAATTTTGGAGTCATTGGTAGATTTAAAATGTTGTTGTATAATTTCTACTATAAAAGCAACAAATGCTTAGATAGGTATGTCTATAAATTGCTAAACAAGAAAATATTAAACACTTTCAATTGAGTTGCTGAACGTCAATGACAACATCTTATTATCATGGCCTCTTTTTCTCTTTAATGTTTTCTGTTTTCCTCTATGTCCCTCTGACTCTTTATCTGTTATGTATATATGTGTGTGTATACATAAATTTATGGTAAAAAGGAAACACATGCATTTATATTAACTAGATGATAAGAACTACATATACCATATTAATATATGCATACATAAAAATTAAATATTTAAAATTAGCACTATGTTTTTTTATTAATTTGTTTTAAGGCCCAGCAATGCTCAGGAGTTATTCCTAGCTCTGTACTCAGAACTTATCCATGATTTTGATGCCATCATTCACTGATGAGACCAAAAACTGAACTGGCATTCTAGCCATAATTGAAGCAATCTAAACAAAATTTAAGAATTAATTATTTTTACATACCATATAGTCTATAGTTGTTTTCAATATCTATCTTTTTAAATGTTAGTTTTATACACTATTATTCCTTAGATTGTGTTCCACTAAGATTGCCGACTCTAATTTGGTCTCAAATCCACAGCAATTCTCCATCTTAGGTTTGAAATATGTTGTTTTGCTATTGCGTATAGTTGGTTTTTGTTAGACACCTGAAAATAAGGAAGACTTTGTAGAGGAAAATTTGTGTATGGTTTTGTACCATATTGTCTTTTTTTTAACTTAAGTAAAAAAATGACATTCTAACATTTTTAGACATATATATATATATATATATATATATATATTGGTGTAGGGTTAGTATCATCACCCACAGTACTCTGAGGTTACTCTTGGTTCTATGTGGAGGGATAATTCCTTGTGGTGCTCAAGGTGATGTGCCACGGAACCAACCAACCTGCGCTGGCCCTGTGGAAATCAAATTTTTGGTCCTTTTACTATCTTTGTGACCCACATACTAGTGCTTTTTTGTGTGTAATTCCATTATTATGAGATAAAAGATTCTACAAGACCTGGAGTCATCATAGTCCAAATAAATGTGGTTCTTCTGAATATACAATATATCAGTCTGCAAGTCATATAGAGTGGAAAGGTGGAGTCATAATAGTTCTCCCAAAATCAAATGTACTTCCAGATTCCATCGATTAAAATCTAAACCTCATGGCTTCAGCAGAATTAATAGGATTTTGATGTATACCTGATAGTTTTGACTTTAGATTCCAATAATTGGCCCCATGCCTGTGCTTTATGTTGTTCATTTGCTCATTTCTGCTCCCTGAGGATGACCATGTTACAGAATTCACATTTTATATTCCATCTGAACCAAGTAGTGCAGATCTGAAAAATAACCCTGTGGCACTATCTTTTCTTCAGATGTGATTTGGATGATTCTACAGTAAATGAAAGATGAAAAGGCATGGTTTGAGAAACATTGACTGTAAAATGGGGAGGGGGATATTTGATTTCCAGTCTCTTATTCAACAATTAATTCCGAAAGTGTTCTGGGAGTTTACAAACAATGCAGGAAAATGCACAATGGTCTTTGACAGAACTTCAAAGAGCCTGCAGAGCTGAGGTGATTTTCATCACAGAAAAATCAATTTCCTGTAAATGGTGAAGAAGCAAAGATTTTTGTCTACCATCAGATATGATTCTTAGGAGCCTATTTTCTGCATGTTTTCTGGAAATGCTCAATGGAAATTTGAAAGATATTCTATAACATCATTTAATTTTTCTTTCTTTATTTTCATCAGTGATATCAAAGTTAATATTTTAAGCATAATTTTAGACTTGTTTTGTCCATAATATATTTAGTACAGTTAAATAAACACTAGTGTTCCTTGCTAGAAATATAAATGCTCAGTAATAAATCATAAAATTCCCCTTTGATATCTCTGTCTGGCAGAAACTAAAAGTTTAAATCTCTATGAACTGAAAATAAAATAGGAAGTTTAGAAATATTTAGATAAAATTAAAATTGCATATAAATTCAAGTTGAGCTTTATTATCACTCATGGCTAATTTAAACAACTGTAGGAATCATTTAAAGAATTATGATATTGTTTAATAATATGGTGCATGAAAGCTTACAGTTAGGAAAGAGTTTCCATCTTCTTAACACTGAATTTCAGAAAATGAAAATGGCCCCCTGTTAATTCAAGCTCTGCTTTGTGAGAAGCAGGAAATGCCCTCCTCTGCTGGCTCATTTCCTCTTATTGTTTACTTTGAATGGGCCCCTGAGCTATACTTCTGTGCCTCCTTCTCCCTTCAGATGTTCTGAGCCTGGTGAAAGCCTGCAGCTTCCAAAGGAAAAGAGCTGGGGCAGAGATACCAAAGTGCACTATGAATTCTTCTGCAAGTGAAAGTGAAGGGGAATTTGTAAGAACCTAAAAATTTTCATGTAGCAAAGTTTACTCACTTGGGAGAATAAATGAAAAGAACAATATTTTAAAAATAAAAGTATTTTAATTTGTATTTAATTTCCAAATATTAATTTATGTTTTATATTTTATAATTTATATTTTATCCTTTTTTTTTTTGGCCACATCCTTTATGCTCAGGGATCACTACTGTCAGGGGACCATATGTGGTGCCAGGGATCAAATCCGGTCAGCTACTTGCAAGGCAAGCATCATATCCACTGTAATATCAGTTTAACCCCAATCTTTGAATGTAACTGGCTTTAGGAGATCAAGAAACAATTGTATAATGAATAAAGGTAAAGTAAATTAAAGTGTAAATTAATTTTTTTGTATGTGTTACAGGGATTGGTTTTGTTTTTTATCTGATTTAAATTTCTTTTCTTTTTTTTAAGGAACATAATTAAGTTGTGGCAAAGTAGTATTCTATATATTTATTATTTAAGGGCCACACCACTCCTGACTCTGTGTTCATCAGTCACAAAGGGGTGGTTCTGGGACCATATTTTGTGTCAGAGATAAACCAGCGTCGCCACTTATAAGGCAAGCACCTTAATTCCTGTGCCATCTTTCTGACTTTCCAATTTAGTATATTAAATATCATGAAGGTATTATTTTTTATAGCTTTACATTTATGTTTTGATTGATTTAGTTCTGTGATTTACACTGCTGTTAATAATGGTTTCTCATACACATAATTCTAACACCAAACCCATTGCCAGTATAGTAATGTGTGTTAATTATATACAACTAAATCTATAATTAGTTTTCCCATTTTTTCCTTTCTTCTATTATTAACTTTTCAACAACTGTAGCTCAGCACATATATGTTTGAGGTTAAGGATCTCAGGTCACCCCAACTGTGCTCAGAGCTGACTCCTGACTCTGGAAAGGTCACTCATGATGGTGCTCAGGGTGTCAACATATTTCTTTTTAATCCCCCAAAGATAAAACAGTTCAGGCAGGCAAAGGAGATCAAAAGACTACAAGAAAATTGTTCTGAACAATGAAAAAGGATTTTAATTTCAACTCTGGTACAGTCTTCACTGCTAACATATTCTTGGACAGTCACTTGGTTTCCTGTGCGCTCTTCCTTGCTTATTTAATGAAGGCCATATAATTCTGACTCCTTCCATGTGCCAGCATCACATTTGTGGAGTCTCAAAATGAAAGAAAACAGAGACACTTATAGATATAGGAACGCTATGATTATAGAATGGTATTATTTTTGTAATGATAATAATAGTTTTAGTTGTATGGATTGCTTAAAAAAACTGAAATTTTTCCCTCATATTTCTTTAATCTTGATTTAATCAGTAGCTATTTCTGGCTTTAGGATATTTTGAGACTCAGAGTTGGCAATGGTATGAAAGGGCATGTTATGATTCTCAAATGTGTTAAAAAGGAAATTATTCAAACATTTAATTTTGATTTTGATTCATGTAGGTCCAATTATCTACAATTTAAGGAGAGTGGATAAAAAGCTAAGTTATTCAATATATGATTTCTTCCCACAAAAATCAGAGTTAGGAACATGTTTTCTGTTATTATATTAATCAAATTCTTCTATTGTGATAAAAATTAGATATGTTTCTTCTACTTATCAATGCATTATTTATTTATTTATTTATAGGACATTGTTTATCAGCCTGGAAATCACCTTCAGGTTAATTTCAAAGGTAACATAACAGTCAATTATCCAAAACAGATTTATCTATTACTATTTTTATATAAAGATTGATGAAATTATAGGGAGAGTTTTATTTCATTTTCAAAATATTACAAATGAGATGGGTGGTTTTTCAATTTCAGATGAGAAATGAGTTCAGAGAGGTCAGATGACAAAGCCCACAAAGATACATAAATTTGACTTTAGGTTTCTTTTACTTTAGCATCCACGTGTCTATGATTTACTACCTTTAGAAAATATAAAACTTGTGTCAACAAAGTCAAGCATGTTGACTTTGGCACCATGTAGTTAAGCAATCTACTGCACCATTGGCAATTCCAAAAATCAGTTCATTAGGATCCCTAATTTTATGTTATTAATTGTGTTTGTCTATTGCTAAAAAACGTGTCAAACAAAATTTCCCAACATTTTCTAAATAAGTTACAAGCATCTTGTCATATGACTTTACCTCCATATTCTTCCCTTTAAGCCAGTCCTTGTCTTTATACTATTACATTTTTCTCCACTCATGCTCTATCTACCCACTATACCGCATATAGTACCCTGAGCTCTGTTGGACATGGCACTGCTTCAAAATACACATTTCTTCTATTTTGTTCTATGCTGGACAGGTGATTTTACTTTCATATTTATGAATCTTAGAGGATTAAATTTTGTCTTTTTTACCCCGTTTTTCTCCTCAGTGCCTATATATTTTCTTTATAATGAGTGTCAAAATGTTGATATCCATCCTTATATATAGCAAAGAAGTAGTGAATAAACTCAACATGAAAGACAGTCCACACAATTTTTCTTTTCATATTTTTCAAATTTTGATCTTCTTTAATAGTTATCCAGACTGGTTTTTCTCACAGAAGTTGTAGCTGACTCATGAGTACAATTTATATTATTTTTTTATTTGACTTTCTGAATTCATGTCCTAGAGCATAGTTGCTGACATTCAATAAACATTCATTGATAAAAAAAAATAAGTGAACAATACATGAATGAATGAGGTGCATATTTATAAATATGGGGCTACTTTAAAATTCTTAATTTCTTTGAAAGTTAGGAAACTATAAATATTTATTCTCTGCTAAATATTTTTGTGGCATAAAGTGGGTATGGACCACACTTGACTGTGCCATGCAGTACGAGGAATCTGAACAAGGGTTGGTTGATGCAAGTACCTTACCCACTGCACTATGTCTCTAGCTCATCTCCTAAGTATTTTATGCTAACCTTGAAAACCTTGATAGGTTTTCTGCTTATTTCAATAAATAGTAAGCAAAAAGTCAATTTTCTTTTGAAATATATTTAAGTATTATGAAAAGTTGAAAATGAAATGTACATTCAATGTGTTGTAATCCAGTGGAATCAATTGATATTGAATTTATGTCACTGTATTTCTGCTGGGTTGAATAGCTTCCTTTCAGGAACCATCATCCTTTGCATTAATCAATCCAATCAAATAGTAAAACATAGTCAATCCTTTCTTACTTGGAAAACATAAAACACAGTTAATGTCTTTCATTGCAACCCTTACATTGTTTCTTTTCATTTTTTCCAAGATGATTATAATGAGACTGATTTAATTTATTCATACATTTATTCAAAACCCATTTTTAGTGTAATGTACAAGGGATTTTTCGAAGGCTGAGGGTAAAGAGATAAAAATGAGTATCACCCTTTCAGATGTTCACTATCAAGGTGGAGAGGTATATAAGTAAATAATTATAACAGATTATGTTATTAAGTCTAAGATTGATAGATACCCAGATTTTTATGGCAGTGGAGCAGAAGGAAAACCACTCATATCAGGGAATCTAGAGGATTCCAGAGGAAATTATGCATTTGCTAAAAGTGACAAATTGTTCTGGGAGTGTAGCTGTGGGGATGGGAGGTAAAGTTGTGTTAATAATGTGTGTTAAGATTTTTACATGCAGAAAGTATCACGTAAAAGGCAGACAATAATGTAAGACACATGTTGATGACTGAAAGTATATGGTTAGATTAATAAAAATTTATATTTTCATATATGAGAAGAAGAAAAATGACAAAGTTGGAATGTATACAGGATAATGCTTTAAAGATTCATCTGTTCCTCCCCCAACTGTTACTTATTTTATGGGATGGGGAAAGCAGAAAGATTGGATTTAACCAGAGGGACAGTGTGATTAGATTAACACTGCGAGACAATTTTCTAATGTTGAACTGTCTAGGGAACAGTAAAGAAAAATCTCCTATCTTCTGGGTTCTTCTGCTGGTGAAGCAAACAAATTAACACCAGTCAGATATTCAGGACAATATGACAAAAATAATTATATACATGCATGGCTGTGAATTCTAGAGTAAATGAGATGGACTCTAGAATGTGACAGTTCCTAGGGTGAATAGGGCAGGCTGAAAGTATATGTCCCGGGATAATGAATTATATAGAGCACCGGGTAGGATCAAGGACGAAGGAAGACGCTCAGAATACAAGAATGGAATTATTTCATTTGTCAGAACCCTACCTTTTTCGTGTTTGCTCTGACTTAAGTTTCAGGACAAAAAAGTGATTTAAATAGGTTGCCTTAAATCTGAGTCATCTTCATTCTTCAAGAGGTCTTTGGACCTTATTTAATGCTAGCTTCTTACTCCAAGATGACATGTATTAAAATAGGTGTACTCTGAACATTCTAGTAAAATCTTATCTATACAGTTGTCAAATAACATATGGTTAAATTTTAAATAAATTTTTTAGCATAGGTGCAGTTTAAATATTATAATACTCCAAGCATTTATTGATGACCTAAAATTCAACTTTAACAGGAAAACTTGATTTACATGTTTTAAATGGGCAACCTTATTCATTTGAAGTGTGGAGAATGAAATAAGGAAGAAAAGATAGGGCAAAAAGTTGAATTTGGAGAAGCATGTTATTAATAGCTAGATTCATATTTTGCATCACACTGACAATGGACTACACTAAGCTAGTCTTTAGAATATGGATCACCTTGTCTTAGTTTGTGAGAACAGTACTGATTGAATAGAAATTCTGACTTCACATCCTTAGATTGTCAGTGGATACTGTGAATGAATGAATGATTTCTTGGCCAGGGTCATCATATACTGGGAACTATGTGGTGTGTGTGTGTGTGTGCATATTTGATCTTATACAATAGATGACATTGATGCTGTTGAAATGAAAGCTAGAGATACAAAGACTCCATATCCTTATCTTAGTCTCATGGAGAAGTTTGCAATCATATGTCATTTTGATGTTTCTATGTTTATCTTGAGCTTTTCAAATTCCTCTCTCACTTATAACCTATCTATATCTATAACCTATGGCTTTATGGTCAGGTGCCAGTTATCATTCACACACATGACAAATGCACAATTTTTTTCATTTAAAAGTATTCTACCTTGGTTGTCCCATTAACTGTGTTCTTAAAATCATAGATGAACTTCACACTTCATACAAAATATTTCATTACTCACAATTTAATCTCTTCCACATATAATGACAACATCATTTAGTCTAGCACAATATTACTGCTCTTTGAGACCTTAATTTGATTTCATCTAATTCCCATCTTATTCATTAATATTAACACCTACTAGACTATAATGTACCAGAGGAACAGGGAATATGATAATTTTTATGTTAAACATTTCCAGAGTAGCACTGCACTGTAGCACTGTCCTCCCATTGTTCATCTATTTGCTCGAGTGGGCACCAGTAACATCTCACAACAAATTGTGAGACTTGTTGTTACTGTTTTTGGCATATCGAATATGTCACAGGACCTTGCCAGACTTTGCTGTGCAGGCGAGATACTCTCGGTAGCTTGCCAGGCTCTCTGAGAGGGGCGGAAGAATTGAAACCAGGTCACTCATGTCAACCGCTTGCAAGACCCGTTGTGCTATCGTGCCAGCCCATTTTTCTTTCCTTCCAGAGTATCTTAATAAATGAACATATAAGATTTTTCAGTTACAAGTTTTCATAATCAGATTAGCAGTGGCAGAGCCAAAAGTAAGTAAAAGTTCTGTGAGATGAAATCTCATTCAGATTGTCTACATAGACATTTTACTCTATCCCTGTGGGACAAGGCTGAGGCATGTTTGGGATCAGTGCAAACCCTAAATATGTAAACCTACTGATTGGAAGTTGCTTTATCGACCTCATAAATTTAGTATAATGCTGAACACACAGTACCCTAAATGTACTGCGTTGTGTATAAAATACTTTATGACAGACTTTGACTTGTAGAATGTGAAGGACCTACAGCAGAACACACGTACCTCCTAAAAAATGTTGCTCTAATTCTTGATGTCTTTAAACTCCATTTATAGTGTAGGTTTAATTTTCCATAGACAGTTCCTAGGTTCTAGAATAGATATGCACATATCTATTCCACAGTTGTATATTATGTTTATAGTTAATTTAGTGTATGCATGTTTAACTGAATATGGAAATAAACGGTCCTCCCGTTGTTCATCGATTTGCTTGAGTGGACCCAGTAACATCTCCATCATAAGACTTGTCGTTACTGTGTTTGGCATATCGAATACACCACGGGGAGCTTGCCAGGCTTTGCTGTGCAGGTGAGATACACTCGGTAGCTTGCCGGACTCTCCGAGAGGGGTGGAGGAATAGAACTCGGGTTGGCCATGTTGGCTGTGTGCAGGGCAAACACCCTACCGCTGTGCTATCGCTCCAGCCCATGGAAATAAACATATATAAATAAATTTATTTGTAATAGCTTAATGTATATTAATGCATATGAAAACAATATGCATAAATATAAATTATAAACTAATATTTTTATAGAGAAAACTAGTTATTTATTACATACATAAGTGATACTATTCACTTGTGTAATTTTATTTTTACAACAAATATCCTATTAAGTCTCACATCAAATTTTGTATTTTATGCTATGTTTATGATGTAAAGCAGTAGTTAAGTGGTTCAACTTGAAAACAGAAATGCCTTACTTCTGGTTCTCTTAAACTTTATTAGTGAGACACTCTTTTCCACTTCTCTGGAGTCTTACATATTTGCCATATTTCTTATATTAAAGTGGCAAATTAAACTGACTCTATGTTCTTTCAGAATCTCTAGAGTCCTCCTGTAAAGTCAAATTTCAATAATTTTACCTCTTTACCTCACTCTCAAGTGACCATGCAATCTTTCTGACATTTAACTCACAAAATTAATAAGAACACAATGAAAACTCAATGGGTTGTTTGATACTGGGACATATATCTTTCCTCGATAGAAGGGTCCATTTTCATTAAAGGCAAATGCTTTTTTAAAAAAGAAGGAGAAGCTTGAATTTAACACTGATGCTTAGGAGGGGAGAGATAGAATAAAAAGATATGAAAACACAAGGTTGACAAGATGCCATGAACACGCGGTAAACTTAGAGTCATCTCTTCCTTCTAGTACTATTCTCACTATTCCAAAGTTCATCAAACAATGAAAAGAAAGAAAATTCACAAGAAGATGAAAAGGAGAGGGCCCAGAAGAAATGCTTGCTTTATATTATTATCCACTGTGTCTCATAGTATACATATTTATATTTGTATAATACTTTGTAGTAAATAAAAGGTATATTATTTATTTATAGTAAATACAACATAACAAGCTGTTTAGTAACTTCTCAAACGTGAAAACACTAGGATTTTAGTCAATATTTGTCTGATATCAAAGTTTAAGTACAGAAATTTGTATCAGTGTTTTATTAAAATTACCTGTGACATATGATTTGGGAATAATAAAACAAATCTGAAAATATATAAAAAGTTTGCCTGGGGGCTGTAGTGATAGCACAGTGGGTAGGATGTTTGCCTTGCAGGTAGCCTGACCCGGGTTCGATTCCCAACATCCCATATGGTCCCCTGAGCATGCCAGGAGTAATTCCTGAGCTCATGAATTAATTAATTAAAAGATTTCCTTAGGAAGAAAGATAAAAGGAATAGGAGGTTAACAGAATATTTGAATATAAGAAATAATGAATAAAATTAATTATAGCCTAGATGACTGTACATCTACATGTCTTAAGTCTGGACAAGTTGTGTGTACCTAAAACCATGTTTTGTAGGATTTGAACACTTTAACAATCATTTTTCAATTTCTTCAATGTTTTATTCTACCAAGCAAACTGAAACTCATAAAATTTTTAGGATATAAATACTTTAATAGTATACATTCACAAATAATTAACAATTATCGCTTTAAAATCTTAATTTTTGTTGTTCTTGAAAGTATATATTGTGTGCCTGTGTGAGATACTTTATTATCTATAAAATACATAGTAAAAAGAAACATAGATATTTCTGACTTTGTAGAGTTTATATTCTAATAGAAGATAACAAAATAATTAAAATAGGTAATATTCTGAGTACTCTGTAATGTCTAAAACTTTGTCTAATTCTTTGTATTATCTAGCATGCTCCAAAATTTTATATTCTCTTGATCCTAGGTAAAAAACTCAGGTATCCTGAATTTCAACTACAACAATTGGTAGCATGATATTTAAATTTAATTATAAGTTATGGAGAATTGTATAGGAGATAGTACAAACAAAAACAGTATGGGTGTGTATTGTCATAAGGGAAATGGGGTAATCATTTATATTATTATCATTGTATTAATGTAATTAACTAATAATCAACCATAAAGATATTTTGGTTATTCTACATTATTTTACCTATAGTTATTCCACATAAAAGTCTTTATGTTCAAAGATTGTTTTGAGTCATGCTTTGTTTGTATTTAGACAGCAGTCTATATCTTAAAAGTAGATTCTCCATCTTTCTCTCTTGTTCTTTTTCTCCCTTTCACTTTTCTGTTTTTGTTCCTCTCTTTCCACTTCCTCACTCTTTTGTCTCTAAACAAAACTATTTCACTTAAAAAAGAACTGGCAAGCTTTCATCATTAGACTGTTAATAAAATGCAAAACATTTGTAGGGGTACTGGATTGCTATTCTAAATACATAGCAATAATGAATTCAGCTGAAGGGCATAGTGGATATTATGCCCTCAACACTACAAAGCAGAAAGTCAGTACTATTGAACAGAACAGCCCCACCCCATACTTTGCCTCCCATCGATCTTCAGGGCTAGCTTTGAACAAATCTTTTAATCTCACTGACCTTTTTTGCATCTAGGAAATTATAAAAAAAAGTATCAACTTGAATGATGTTTTTGTGAGCTTTATTTCCAAAGAGAAAAGAGGATGCAAAGTCTTCTGCTTGACTTGAAACGTATAACCTTCACTTGCTTTGCTAGACAACTTTTCCTAAGTACACAGAAGGGTGAGTTTTATCACTCTTTGTTGAGCAATTTGTATATTATTTAAATAATTGGGGGTGGATGAGTCATGATTAAGCTAAGAATGAGTATCAGTGATCTTTATGAGCAAACCACAAGGGGAGTTGGAGAAGTCTAACCGTAACTCTTTTATGAGTCAAATACAACAGGGGGTGGTAACCATTTTTAAAATCTCTGTAAGAAGGAGGAGATGAATATAGCTCTAAATCATACATTTTCCATGTGAGAGCTGAAGATCCAATTAGTGAATTTTAGCAACTTGTCCTCACGGAACACAAAATCAGTTACCCTAATCTTACATTTGGATATATTCCAATCTTAAAAATAAACTCTATCTTGATTCCCATTTAATCAAAAAACGAATGTAGCGAGGGCTTTTAAAAAAGTTCATTTTTATGTTGCAAATAAGGACACATTTTCATTTATTCAGTGATGATGGTATAAACCTGAAAGATAGTGATGTATGTTATTGTGACTCAAAATATTGAGCATAATTGTTGTGTGTCCAAGAGCAAACACCAAAATAAATCTGCATTATTTAAGAGTTTTAGAAAGAATCTAAGTGACCACTTTGCTGTATGCCTATCCAGAGGTCAAAAAGTGTGGTAAAATGAGCAAATGAGCTACATATATACATTGTGTGTGTGTGTGTGTGTGTTTGAGAAAGACCTCAATTGATGAAACTCTACAAAATGCCTTTGGTGTTGCGTGCTGGGTTATATTCACTGACCATTTTAGTTTTTGTCATATTCACACATGTGGTTCTTTTAAGATGTTTTACTTGTTATTGCTCGGGCTGGAGTGATAGCACAGCGGTAGGGCGTTTGCCTTGCACGCAGCCAACATGGCCGACTCCAGTTCGATTCCTCCGCCCCTCTCAGAGAGCCCGGCAAGCTACCAAGAGTATCTCGCCCGCATGGCAGAGCCTGGCAAGCTCCCCGTGACGTATTCGATATGCCAAACACAGTAACAACAAAGTCTCCAATGAACACGTTACTGGGCTCGCTCGAGCAAATCGATGAACGACGGGGAGGACAGTGACAGTGACTTGTTATTGCTTGTTAAACTAACTTTTATAAAAATACTTCCAGCAATTTATTTCAAAAAGCTACTATAAATAAAAATCACATTCCCATGAAATTAATATGAGGCAGTATGTTAATAATAATAAAACTATATTCCATGTCAGCAGTCTCATATCTTCTCTACCTTCCATTATTCACCTCTGCTTTCTCATCTCAGCCTGGGTTAAAAAGCACATAATCTCAGTTTAAATTTACTCCACTATAATTTACAGACACACTTGTTTACAAATCCAATTGTTGTGTAACTATTTATTCATTTGGGATAATTGAGCTAATACTAACTTGACCTTTTAAGTTTGATTTCTTTTAAAATTTGACAAACAAATTACTGCCAAAGATTTCTAGTCCAAATGTTCTATTTCAATAAGAGAAATATAGTACAAAGGGGGAAATGTGGCTAACATTTAGACTTGTCAAAAGTGAGAAAAAAAATAATTTACAGTTTTTTCTTTGATTTAGTATATAGCATATTGTTGGCCCCTAATTATGATAACTGTACTTCTAATAAGTTCTAATAAATAATTTATTATTTATCTTTCCTTAAAAAAAGAAAATAATATCCAAAGAAAAATTATATCACTCTTTTTTAAAAAGGCATTTTTTGGCAAATATTGACATTGTGGCATTGACTGAAATAGATATCTGGGGAAATTTAAGCTAACAATTTAGTAATGGGCAAGTGTAATTGTTAATGTGAATATGATTTTATTAATCCTGAAGAACAGATGTTTTTCCTTTGTTATCATATGCCTTTATTCCTTTATGTGAATCTGGAGGTTAATCACAACTGAGAAACTAGTTTAAGACCTTATTGAAAATTGGATAATTTAAGGAAGTGTTCTTTTAGTAACTATAGTTCTGAAAAGAGTTGTTTCATCTGTATTACTTTTGCAAGTTAACATTGAAAAAATAGATTGTATATATTATTTATGGGCATCAACCAGATTTACTGAGACAAAATATCTGTATTTTTGAATTTTTATCATCTGATTAATAACCAATATTTTCTCTAAAGGAAATTAAACACGGGAGGCAGTGTTAATTAGCACTTATAAGTTAATAACATTGACTCAATCTATTGTTCAGAGTAAACATCAATATGTTCACATGCATAATGCAAGGGTTATGCTTACTCTTGGTTTTATTGCTAAACCTAGCTTTGCTAAGAGATTACCTTTGGCTGTGTGCTCTCATATAACTCATGGGGGTGCTCAGGGGACAGACAATGTATAGGTGGTGTTGGGGATCCAACACACTTCCAAGGAAGGTCCCTTGCCCACTTTAGAATTTCTCCAGCCCCAGATGAATATTTTTTTATGGAGTCAAACCAAATAAAGAGAATGTTCAATTTTCTAACTTGCAACATTTGGGTGTTTCGAAGAAATGACTTTAATTCTCTTAAGAAATATTTAGTGTACATCTTGAGTTATTACTGGTGCTTGAAAAGAGACTTTAATTCTAGGTATAAACAGATGTTTCTATCTTGTTTTACTGTTTTTGAACAAGAGTAACCCGTAAATTGGTTGTTTTGTGATGTATTAAGTTCATATGAACTGGAGCGATGGCACAGCAGGTAGGGGAATTTGCCTTGCATGCGGCCAACCCAGACAACTCAGGTTCGATTCCTCTGCCCCTCTTATAGAGCCCCGCTAGCTACTAAGAGTATTTCGCCTGCCCAGCGGAGCCTGGCAAGTTCCCTGTGGCGTATTCAATATCCCAAAAACAGTAACAACAAGTCGCACAATGGATACGTTACTGGGCCCGCTCAAGCAAATTGATGAACAGTGGGAGGACAGTGCTACAGTGCTATGTTCATGTAGTGACTGGTACTTATTATTTAGAATTAAACCCTAATTTTTATGTGAAAAAGAGAAAACACAGAACAAAAAGAGAAAAATACCCCTGAGTTGCAGGTCTTCTAAATGTTACAATGTTTGAGGGAATAATTATGTAAAGGAACTTTAGGATGTGTAGTCCAGGAGACAAACTATATAAAATAATAGAATTGTTTCTTTTAATTGGAAATACAGGGGAGCTAGAAGATTGTCCACAGAAATAGCACTGAACAACTGGCCATTCTGGGCAAGTATTATGGGGTATTGCCCAGTGAACTCCTCAGCACCACTTGAAAGTTTTTGTCCTCTATATTAAATTAAATTTAATTCAAGAAAATTACAGAGTATACTCTTATGGAGCCAAGTATTATTGATTCACCATTTACACATTTGTTGGACAATGTATGAAAACGTATGAAATCTATACTGGAGAGCAAGGTGATGAAGATATGTTATTTATTGTCTGAATTTAAGGTCAAGATGAAGTATAGAAAAACATGTTTTAATATATGACAGTATAATTTTACAGATTAGGCAATCATAGAGTAATGGAGAATATCAGAGTAGGACTACATAAAATAGAAATTTTGAAATATATTTTGGGCCTTTGACATAAGGGTGCACTGGAATCTCTTTCACACCTGGTATAGTCCTGCAATCTCCTGCAGCCTATTGGTCTCTAGTTGACATTGTTCCTCTCACCCTTATGGATACTTCAGTCTTAATGAAACAGAGAAACAACACCCATATGAACGATTGTGGGAATATTTAGATACCAAAAAAAATGCTAATGACCCTCAAGAAGAAAACAAAAGGAGATAAACAAACAAACAAAAAAGGTCTGCATTCCAAGGTCAGAGGGGTTAGAAAGAACTGGCTGTTCAAATAATTTGATTATTTGATGTTGGTGATATAAAAGGAAGGAAGAGGAGAGATTTGGTCAAAAAAGGGAAACAGGACATCTAAGATTTGAATGTTTTCCTTGAGTTATGTGAAGCCACTGATGATTATGAATGCAATTTGCATGAAAAATGAATAAATTTATAATTTATTACATAGAGTAATTAAGAGTCCCTGTTCTTGGGATGGGGTAAGGGATATTTTCATCTCTGGATAGCTTCAATTTTGGCCTTTATTGGGATCAAGTAGGTGGCAGTGATGTGAAATCTGTTATGTTATTTTATAGTCATGAAAATAACTGTAAGTGTTGAACAGAATCCTTTCTCTTGGCTCTGTAGTGAGCCATTTTTATGCTCTGGTTCTGGAAGCCGGGGAACTTAGCCTTCATTGTTTTTTCCTTTCTGACTTCTGAAGATTGTGTGCGAGAGGGGTTGAGAAGGAGACACAAAAGCTGAGTGAGGTCAAAGTGTAGGTTCCACATTTTATCTCTGCTTGTTACGATTACAGTCAATGTCATTGCATTGCTTAGCCTTGGGGAATAATGTCACTCTTGTAATTTGCTTCCCCTGCAGCTTTCTTTCACAGTCCTGTCCACTATTCCTACAAAACAACACCCAAGCCAGCTTCTCCCAACTGTGGTTATCCGAGGTGTCTCCACCAATCGGTGTAGATTTTTCTTAACCCTCTTCCACTGTGATAAAAGGCCCTTATCATTTTTATATGTGTATTAGAGTGCCATTTGCTTCCTGCTGATACCTAGACAAACATTGGCATCTAATATGCACTTAAGTTGTTTAAAATATCAGAAATGAACTCTGTAACTGCCTTATATAATCTCAGTATGACAGCCCATTTTACTAATTTGCAAGCTAAAAACTTTGGAGACCATCTTGATTGCCCTCTTTCTCCTGTGTGGCACCTATTATCTGCTGGGATATCACATTGACTCAGCTTCAAAAGGACAAACATGATAGTCTCTCAGTATCTGTTTGCAAAACATAATGCCCCAAAGTAGAGAGAGAGTAAGAAGGAAGGTGTTTGCCATAGCACCAGGGGTGAGATGCGGTAGGAGTGGTGGGAGGCATACTGGAGACATTGGTGGTGAAGAATGTCCACTGGTAGAGGGATAGATGTTCCATCATTGTATGACTGAAACCCAATCATGAAAGCTTTGTAACTATATCTCACCTTGCTTCAATAAAACAACAATAACATGCATCCAGAATCTTGCCTCATCTCTTCAGTCTCTTTTCTGCCATTCCATTCAAGCAGATTTATACAGTAAAGTAATTCCTTATGACTCCCCAGTGAGCATCTGTTCCCAATACAATGATTACACAATACATCAAAATATGAAATAGATTATGCAGATTATGTCGCTCATCAAAAACTACAACTAACAGTACTTAACTTACTCAAAGTAAAAGCCCAAGTCTATACAATGACCAAAAAGATTTTTGTAATCTGACTTACAACTTTCTTTCCCTCTTCCTCACTCTAGATTTATCCCAACAGCTAAAATTTTCGATCCTTTTACCCATGAATTCTGTGCCTGGGCTACTACTTAGAACTATCGGACAGATGCTGTGTTCAAAGGAGTCCCAGACTATCCACCCTACTTATGTTGTACCTCTTCTTATCTCTCAAATCCTTCCTCTGCCTTTCTTTGCTCTACTTTTTCTTACCTTTTTTCATAGCATTTATCAAGTGCAAACCTGTCTGGTACATTACTTCCCTGGGGCTGCCATAACAAATTGTCCAAAACTGGATGACTTAAAAACAAACGAAATGTATTGTCTGACAGTTCTGAAGGCTAAAAGTTCAAATTTAAGATGTTAACTGTGCCATACTTCCTCTCAATTCGCTCAGGGCTTATTCTTTCTGCCTCTTTCTGTGTTTCTTTGGTTGGTAGAAGCAGCATGATTCTAGTCTGTTCTGTCTTCAAATCTACTGGGTGTCTCCATGTTATCACATGATATTCTTCCTACATGTGCTTTATTTGAGTCCAAGTCTCCTCTTTAAATGAAGACACCAGCCATAATTTATTAAGGCTCTCATTCTCTAAGGAATGACTCTTAATTTGGTTAAATAAACTGTGCACACACAGTTTTTGTTTTGTTTTCTTTTTAGTGTCACTTTCTCAGGCACTGAGGTTAGGACTTTAAGATATCATTCAAGATATCATTATATAGGATGTGGTGTGTGTGTGTGTGTGTGTGTGTGTGTGTGTTTCAGAAGGGTGGCAAAAGGATACCATTTAACTTATAACATCTATCTTATTTATTTATGTTCTTTGTTTAGTGTCTGATTCCACTGGCTAAGACTTAGTATGTTTTGAGGCATAATTTTTTACCCCCTTTTTTCATGATATGCACAAATATTCATGGTTGTTTGGATCTATAGTGGTTCTCAAAAGAAATTTGTTGAGTGAATTGTCTGAAAAAACAAATCATTTTAAGGATTATAGTGAATTGAATTTTGCTCTGAATTAAAAATAAATTCCCAAATCTCTGGTTTGTCAGCTTCAGTTTAGAAAATCAAATATTTTGTTGAGATTTTAAAATGTCACATCAAATTATTAACCTTTAATTCTGAAGACAAACTTGACTGGACATGTGATCTGTATTTCACTATAACAATGCTTTTTCCATATTTCACAGAATGTTCTTCAACTATTCTCTGTTGTATGCTGGGAAATCACATTGCCTCTAATTATATATATATATATATATATATGACATATATATAATTTTTTAATTTTATATTGGATTAACGTGGTTTATAGCATTGCTGTTTATGTTTTGGAGTACAGTTATTGCAGTACCAATACCAACACTATGCCCAAACCCCTCTATCTCCCTAGATTCTCTCTGGTTCTCCCTATTTTGCACCTTTGGTCCTCCCTATTTTGTTCACTTTAGTTCTGTTGTCAGAATCCAAGGATTTGTCCAAGTTTTTACTGGACACTGCCCAATCACTTTCTTTAAGATATTGTTTTTTCAACAATTAATCTAACGTTAATCCCTGTTATATCTTATGAATTTCAGATCTATCTATCATTTGGCTCTTCAGCACATGGTTGATTCCTTAGGGAGGAAGAAGGTATCTGGTGAAGTATATGAGAGGGGAGCTGTAAGAGGGGCTCTAAACCCAGCCCTGACCAAACTTCAACAATAGATAGAATTGAGATACACCAGCAAAGTAAATGGAGCTGGCCTTCTACTGCTTTCCAACTCTGGTCATGAATCATGTAATCACCCCAATTACATCTCTCTGACTATAGCTTTGTGCCCATTCACTGTGCATGTCCCTGCTTCTCCGTAATTCTTGGCCTTCAGACATGTCCAACGCTCTTTCTTGTTTCCAGGCATTAACTATTTTAATACATCGTGATTCAAATTGTCTCATAATTCCTCCCACCATTATTGTTTCTCTGGGTTGCTAAGCTTTTCATTTTGATGTACAACAAACTCTCCACAGTGCTTCCAAATAATTCAGTCAGTGACGGAAGACCATAAGTGGGACCATAACTAGCTCACATATGTTAATGGAATCTATATTTCACATACTAACACAGAATCTAGATCCTATTAATAAGCTATGCTGGGTGTAATTATAAGCCTGTGTGGTCTGCATTTTCTCGTTTAGAACACACTGACATTTGACAAGAATATATCCACTGGTCCATTATATCTGTTTTTTTTTTCAGAGGTTGGAAACAATTTCAACTACTTAAAGCCAGTTTACATACTTTCAGTTATTAAGTTAGTTGACAAAAATCAACACTGTTTGAAAGTTTGAGAATATCCATAATAAAATACTCATAATAATTTAGCTATAACCTTAAAAATAAGGATAATTAAGTAAAATATAATTGTATAACATCCAATGAAATTACATACATGCTATATTATACAGTGCAGTTACTTAAAATTATATATAATGTGACATATTATGACAGTAGCAATATTCAGTTCAAAATCAGTCTTAGAATTTCCTTTCAATATCAAATATGCAAATAGGGAAAATTAATAGATAGATGTCAGGATTGTAGAAGTTATTAAAAGTGTCTCAGTTCAGCAAGGTGTTGTTAAATCATGGAAGGCATCCTGAACAATAAAAATAATGATACTTCAATAGAAACAGACCAAGCATATATTACATTTACTTTCAGAAATAAAGACTCAATTTTTAAAAAAAAATTTTTAATAGTGAGACATCATGAGGTACAGTTGCAGGCTTACACATTTTTGTGCTTGGGTTTCAATTATACAATGATAAAATACCCATCCCTTCACCAGTGCCCATTTCCCACCACCACGGATCCCAGTATCCCTCCCACCCCCCATTCCCCCCATCCCACCCTGTCTCTGTGGCAGGGCATTCCGCTCTGTTCTCTCTCTCCTTGTGGGTGTTGTGGTTTGCAAAAGAGACATTGAGTGGCAATCGTGTTTGGTCTATAGTCTACTTTCAGCATGCTTCTCTCATCCTGGGAGGGTCCTCCCAACACCTTTATTTGGTGTTCCCCTCTTTATCTGAGCTCCCTTTCCCCCTAGTATGTGTGGTTGAATACATACCAAGAATGAATACATGAAAATGGTCAATGAACTCCCTGCACAGGGTTAACCAATTTCCTGTAGAGGTTCTAAAAGAAATAATTTCTTTTGTAAGGTCTGTGTGGTTGGCCTCCAGGTCATGGAGTAAAATTCTGGGTACTAATCTCGGCCATTCTTGCATGTTAGTTTTTGTTACTTTATGTTCCCCAGATGAATGCAATCTTTCTATGTCTATCCCTTTCTTTCTGAGTCATTTCGCTTAACATGATACTTTCCATGTAGTGCCACTTGTATGTAAATTTCATGACTTCATCTTTTCTAACAGCTACATAGTACTCCATTGTGTAAATGTACCAAAGTTTCTTTAACCAGTCATCTGTTCTCGGGCACTCAGGTTTTTTCCAGATTCTGGCTATTGTAAAGAGTGCTACAATAAACAGACAATTGCAGATGTCACTTTGGCTATACTTTTTTGCCTCTCTGGGATATATTCCCAGGAGTGGTATTGCTGGGTCAAATGGGAGCTCAATTTCTAATTTTTTGAGAATCATCCATACTGTTTTCCAAAAGGGCTGAACCAGTCTGCATTCCCACCAACAGTGAAGGAGTGTCCCTTTGTCACCACATCTGCGCCAGCACCAGTTGCTTTTGTTCTTGTGGATATGGGCCAGTCACTGTGGTGTGAAGTGATATCTCATTGTGGTTTTGATCTGCATCTCCCTGATGATTAATGGTGTGGAACATTTTCTCATGTGTCTTTTAGCCATTCGGATTTCTTCTTTGTCAAAGTTTCTATTCATTTCTTCTCCCCCTTTCTTGTTGGGGTTGAAGGTTTTCTTTTTGTGGAGTTGAACCAGCACTTTGTATATCCTTGAAATTAACCCCTTATCAGATGTGTAGTTGGCAAATATCCTTTCCCATTCTGTAGACTGCCTTTGTATTTTGGTCACTGTTTCTTTTGAGGTGCAGAAGTAAAGACTCAATTTTTAATGTGTAAAAAGAAACTCAATATTATTAAATATAATAATTGAAAACTCAAGCAACAATAAATTTTCACTTAGAACTTATTACTCTGTAAAGAAGATAGCATAATGAGATCCAGTGTTTAAGGAAAGGAGTAGAAGGAAAGACCACACTGGAGAATGGTTAAGCTGGATCCTTACTCCAGTTGACCTCACTCTTCCTTTTAGGAACAGTATCATAGAGATACAGTCACTGGAGGAACAGTGGTGACAGGTTTTTATTTTATCACTGTTTTAGGATAGTAATGATCCTGTGAGAGACTTTACAACCTTCAAACAAGAATGAATACATGAAAATGGTCAATGAACTCCCTGCACAGGGTTAACCAATTTCCTGTAGAGGTTCTAAAAGAAATAATTTCTTTTGTAAGGTCTGTAGTCTCTTGCAACTATGAAATCCTACCAACATCATATGAAAGCAGCCCCACAGATATAATGCAGATAAATGGATTTGGCTACAAACTAATAAAACACCTTTTATAAAAATAGACTGTATCACTCTATCACTGTTATCCTGTTGTTCATCGATTTACTTGAGTGGGTACCAGTAACAGCTCTATTCGTCCCAGCCCTGAGATTTTAGCAGCCTCTCCTTACTAGTCTTTCCCAACAATTGAAGTTTCTTTCAGAATCAGGGGAATGAGAACTGTTATAGTTAATGTTTTTGGCATATCTAATACACCATAGGGAGCTTTCCAGGCTCTGCCCATGTGGGCAGAATACTCTAAAATAGGCAGTGGCCTTAATTTGGTGTGGTCTGTAGTTTTCTCACTAAAATAGAATTTCACTTGCAATTTAAAACTGTGCACACAGTCTGGGGAGGTACTGATATAACTACAGGTAGTTCAAAAGGCTTAAGTTCAAGATTGGTATGTGATACCTCCAAATTCAGTGTGGGAACTAAATGGTACCCATATTATTCCAGATATGGCCCTCGTGGCCCCTGGCCCTGCTAGAACTAAGTAGCATTTCATTATCAGGTAGCGTGTGAAGTTCTTCCCTCAATACTGCTTTAGAGTTCCCCCAAAATAAACTCACATAATAAATATAGAAACATAGAAACATTTAGTAAGGCTAAATATCACAGTCACTGTCCTCCCGTTGTTCATCAGTTTGCTCGAGCGGGCCCAGTAATGTCTCCATCATGAGACCTGCTGTTACTGTTTTTGGCATATCGAATACGTCATGGGTAGTTTGCCAGTCTTTGCCGTGTGGGCGAGATACTCTTGGTAGCTTGCGGGGCTCTCTGAGAGAGGCGGAGGAATCGAACCCAGCTTGGCCGGTCCGGCTCCGCACGAGGCAAATGCCCTACCGCTGCGCTTTCGCTTATGAATGACTCTTCGTGAGGGTTGGGAGTGACATAAGAGAATGAAAAATGGAAGGGGTAATTGATGAAAATGATACTAACATTAAATCAAGAATATAGGGGCAGGAGCAGTAGTTCAGTGGGTCAGGTGCTTGCCTTGCATGCAGCCTCTCTGGGTTGGATTCCCTGGAAACCCATGTGGTCCTGTGCACACGCTAGGAATGATCCCTGAACACAGAGCTAGGAGTAAGCTCTGAGTACAAGGAAGGCATATCCAAAATCCAAAAACAAAACATCATCTGTTCATTTTTCCTTATTTTTTGTTTTAGAAAATAGCAAAGTTTATTAGAAAGTAAAAGAGAAAGAAATTTTCCAGCAGGGGTAGAAGTTAGTTAGAGCACTAAGTTTGCAACTCCTTTCTTCTAAATAGATTAAAATAAGCTACAATTTTGAATAAAAATCTTTACTTTGCTCACACTACTCTTCAAGAGCTTAATTTCTATGTAAAGTGTAGCAGGTTGAAGACTGTGAGTTCACATAGATTATGGACTCTTGTTGATGAAGCACCTAATTGTAGCAAGGAATCATAGAAGTCTGTGGAAAGTCATTTTCAGTACTCTTTTTTTGAAAAATAAAAGACACTAGATAAAAATAGCAGCATTTTCTTTCTTGATTAGGAAATAATGATTTGAAAAATGCCCACGGGAAAAAGAGAAAATTGTCAGGCTACATGTGAAATGGTTTAAATTGTTCAAGATATTACCTCTGATAAAGAAGAGCTGGAAACTCCTCTTATAAGAAAACGCTGCCTGTGTGAGAGATGAAGTAAAGGATAAGTTACAGTTGTTAAAAATAAGGAACTGGAGTTGATTTGGATCTGTGTCATGAATTGTCCACTTCATAGCTTAATTACTTAACTTCTGTCTGCCTCAGCTTCTGAGCTTATAACAGAGATAACTTGAGGGATTCTTTTGAGGGTGGAAACAATTGAAAAAATAGTGTATAAGATAAAACAGTAGCTGAAAATATTAGTTACAGTTTATATGTGTAGTTCTCTCATTTCTATTCTTTGTATCTCAGTGAAAAGGCGATACCTCATTAACTAGAATGACAGCTGCCAAATAAGCAGTGCCCAGTTAATGGAAATATTAATAAAGTGTATCTAGTATCTAGAAAGATCATCAGAGTATCTAGAAAGATTACCACTTCCCATTGTAAATTCAAAAAAGCTTTATTTCATTTTAATTTTAATTAAAAAAATAAGCCCCAGGGCTGGGGAGAAAAAAATCAAGTAGGGTTGTTAGCCTTGTTCATGACCAACCAAGTTTCCATCCCCTGCATCCCATATGTGCTCCTGGTACTGCCAGGATTTATTCTTGAGTGCAGACTCTGGAGTAACCTCTAAACATCACTGTGTGTGGCTCCAAAACAACAACAACAAACAAACAAAATTAAGTCCCTATCTCTTCCACATTTTGCTATTTTTGTGATGATAGTGGGTCAGGCATGCCTGGTTGTGTTACATGCACACTGGGTTGTGATGTTGCTTACAGGTTTCACATTGGTGCCCACACACGTGGCCAAAGTGCTGGGGGGGCTGGTGGGTTCTAGAGTTTTGTTTCTTGTCTACATGGTTAGAAAGCTCACAGGAACTCACATACTTTAGTCAAATCATTGAACACAACTGACTGAAGAGTACCACTGACCACACACTCCTTTGTGATATCAAGAGTCTTAAACAGCAGAACTGTCAGACTGTTCTTGGCATACATGGTCAGTATCAGACAACAAGCTTATAGCCTCAGGCTTGCAAGATGGACCCATCATCCATAAACTATTCCCAAGTCCTACAAAGTATTTTTTAAAGAGATTAATAAAAAGAAAAGGTGATGTTACTAAACTTACAAATTAATTAACATGTCACTTTTACTGTCTCTCTGTCCTCCCATTGTTCATCGATTTGCTCAAGCAGGCCCAGTAACATTGTGGGACTTGTTACTGTGTTTGGCATATCAAATATGTCATGCGTAAATTGCCAGACTTTGCCATGGGGGCGAGATACTCTTGATAACTTGCTGGGCTCTCCGAGAGGGGTGGAAGAATGGAACTCCAGTCAGACTGGCCATGTTGGCCACGTGTGAGGCAAATGCCCTACCTGCTGTGCTATATTGCTCCAGCCCAATTAATATGATAATTAGTAAAATTCAAAAGATGCATAATATGGTAACAAATGAAGCTTCAGTCTCAAAATTTCTATGACAAGAAGCAGATTCTGCCATCAGTTTTTGTTATTTTAAGATCCTATATCCTAGGGTTAATGTTGGTTTTCTTCATAATTCAGTCCCAATCCATTTTCTGGTATCTTTTGGTAGTGAGATAGATGACATGCAGACATCTCTGAAAAGCCTGCAGGTGAAATAACTCTGTGATCTGGATTAATGGCATTCGGCATTGCTTCATATTTCTAAATTAACAAAAAATTATAATATAAGTACTTTTATCTTAACTATCTACTGCATTTTTCTAACATCTTTATTATTAAACTGAACTCTATAAAATATTTTAATATGCTAAAATTTGATTAATAATAAATCAGATAAATAAGATTACCATGTCTATTTAGTAAAAATTAAAACTGTCATCATGTGAGGATATACCCATTTTATTTTCTTTCCATGTCTTTACATTTATCCTATATTCTGACAAATCTGGTGTTCATGGTTCCCTTATCTTCTTTTAAGAAATTTTACCACCTAAAATTCTATTATTTACTTTTGTGTAATCTTAAACTTGTTAGGAATAGATTGCTTCATTTTATCTCCTGATACTTTACTTTTTCACTCAAACATTTTTGTTTCAACAGTATTTTCTATGTGCAGTTTTATTTGATTATTGGAACCTTTGATTTTTCTTTGTATTAATAGCAATTTATTTATCCATTCTGTTGTTGATTTTGTGTTGCTTCAATTTTTAATTTTTAGCTTTGCTATTATGAGTAAATTTGCCCATATCTTGGTATTCTTAAGAAAGCATTTGTCTTGACTGTGAAACTGTAGTGGGATTTTTGTGATCACACATTATTTATGTCCTTAACTTTGTTGTTAATATTAAGTTATATTACAATATATCAATTTATAATTCACAGATTTGCAAAATTATTCTTAGAAACTTTGGTTTGTCTCAAAAGTGAGGATATAAAATACGATTTCAACAATTTTATTAGTAAGTTTTGGAAATATCTTAGTTTTACTTCATTGCATTTAAAGTTTTCTGAGTATTGTTTTCTGTTGGGTCATTTATATTTAAAAATTTATTTATGAAGTTAATTTATAATGTATTCTCAATCTCAATATTTTGTCAGTTATAAAGTTAACAGTTATCATGAATCTGTACTGTGTAATTTCTCTCCATTTACCTATATCTTTTAATGAACAGAAGATATTAATTTTAATAATAGAAAAATTTTGTGTGATGATCCAAATTTTCTTAATTTGAGTGGTTGTGCTTGGGTTACACACAGTGCGTAAGGGCTATTTCTGGCTCTGTGCTCAGAAGTTATTCCTGGTAGTGCTGACGGGCTTATGTGTTGCTGTTGATGGAGCTAGTTAGGCTGCAAGCAAGGCAAGAGTCTTAACTGTTGTAATACCTCTTAGGATCCTGTCTCTGAATCATGAACCCCTGTTCAAAGTCACAGAGATCCAGCTTCTGACTTCATCAGATCTTCTGCCTGACCGATAAATGTTTACTGGACCTGTATTCCCTATACCTTTACTAATCTTTATAAGCAACCTCCCACCAAATCCATCATCCACATTTTGGAACAGGGCTATCTCTATGCTGAATCACCTTGAGACCCACAAATCTAGACCTAAACCATGCATTTAATGCTGTCAACAACTTTCACAGAATCTGTTTCATTTGCAGAAATATTTAGTCAACTGCTATGTTTGACTTTCTTTCTTTCCTTGTCTGTTCCAAAGTAAGTGCTAAGAGTAAACAAACGTGACTTGGCAATAAAAATTAAGAGTGCTCCAACTCCCTTTCTGTGGCAAGTTCCAGGCTTGGGTCTTTGAGAACAGTGGTGTTGCACTACCTGCAGGTCACCTCTTGCCTGCTCTCTTCTGGTGAGAATGGCCTTGCCAAGAAGGTAGAATTTTCCAATGCCCAGTCTTCTTTGCCCACCCGAGTCTACAAGGCACAAGTATCTATCTAAGCAGTACCTGAAAATGCTTTGTGGTTCCTCTTCTCATTCCCAAAAGTGAGCTTTCTCCGAGCGGAGTTCCAATAGTATAAAAAAAATTCTATTAAACTGCCAGAGCCCTACACCTTTTCTTTTGTGTTTCACTGTCTTATAATGACCACCAGTAGATATGGACTGAGTCTTGTTGAAAACCATCTCTATGTTCAGTATTTTTCGTTTTGATTTTGTTTTGATTATACCCAGCAGTGTTTTGTGTTTATCTATGGCTTCATTCTTAGGCAGGGCTCTAGGTGCCAGGGATATAACACAGGTCAGCAAGGCAAGCAGCCTGACAACTGAGCTCTTTCCCCTGCTCAGTGCTCTTTAATCATATGCCAGTTTAGTTTACATTTTTTGAAATAATATTGCATTATACAATTCTATATATTTCAGGTATTCAGAGAAAATCAGCATTTATATAAACTAACCTTAAATTCAATTCTAAAAGTCAAACTTATCCGTCACCATGCAATTGATCTTCTTAACTGCTTTACCCACCCTTTTCTCTTTTGGAGCCTTTTATTTGTTAATATCTTTATTTTACCCTATTTTTCTGAGGTAACTTCAGTCACTCTACCTTCTACACCTTTGTTTCTTCAGTGAAGCTTTCCTGCCTTGTGCAGAGTTCATCTACGGCAAGAAGACCTCATATTATGTGCACTTTCTATTCCTAACAAACCTTTTCATGGATCTCAGTTAGAAAGATGTCTTTCAGTGAAATAAACATTCCAAAACCCTGTGAAATACTCCTAGTCACATTTAAATTCCTCTGTTTTCCTAGTCACATATTATTTCCTCTGTTTATGTTTCTTTAACTCAAGAGGTATTTATTAAGCACATACAGTGTGTCTAACAACATGTTAAGAACTGAAGATACACAGGTTGAAACTTTTAGAATATTGAACAAAATTGTGGACAAGGACAAGCACAGAGTCATCTTCCAAAGTGGGAGATGCAGTGAGGACAATGGGAAGAAGAGTGACCTTGCTGGGAGGACAGGTTAACAAGGAAGTGTTTTACATCACACAATATCAGTGTGAAACTGAAAATAAGAAATAGCGAAAGTTGGAAAGAAGGTGATAGAGAACAAAGTAACTAGAATAATTTGCACATGTTATATGGCAAATTCCAAAGTAATAAGAATTTATACTTATGGTGAAAACATCGGTTATACTTAGAATTAGTTGGAAGTCTAAGGAAAATCCTAGGCTAATTAAAAGTTACAATCAAGCTTGGAGTTGGCAAAGGCACTTTTGTTATATAAAATGGAAACAGAATAATATCTGGAATATATGACAAACTCCTAAAATCAAACAGAAAACATAAAAACTAAATTTAAAACAAACAAAACTTGGCAATGAGTGGGCTAGCTACTCAAGAGGGAATGTAACAACTGGAGAGGTAGTACAATGGCAACCGGTAGTACAGCTTGCCTGGTATGTAGCTGACCTAGATTTAATGCTGGGTACTGCAAATGATTCCACTGTGTCCTACCAGGAGAATTCCATCAGCAAAGAGCCAGAAGTAAGACCTGAGCACAAATGAGTGTGCTCCCATTCATTCCAAAAGAAGAAATTGAAAGGCTGGTGGCAGGGAGATAGTGCATCCATAAGGTGCTTGATTGCCTCATACATGGCCAATCTCTGTTAGGTATCTGGAACGAAGTCCCCTGAGTACAGAATCAGGTGGCAGCCCTGAGCAAAGCTAACATGAATCTGATCTTGATCCCAGCACCACACTGACACCCATTAACACTGTTGGGTGTGGTCTGCTTAAGAAATAGTACCAAAAAAAATACTCCTTATATAGTGATAAAAAAAGTTCTTTAATATCAAATTTTGAGAAACATATGAAAAATTAAAGCTCTCACATTGCTGGGATGGGTATAAGTTGATACTTTAAAGAATACTATGCCACTTTTTAAATTGTTAAAGTGTATATATATATATGTATGTGTGTATATATATAAATATATATACATATACATGCTGTTATAGTGAAAACTTATTTCTGGATACACCCACACATAAACATAGAAATTGTATTTTTTATTTATAATAGCAAAAGTATTCATAGAAAAACTGTTAACTAAAGTATAGCATATTAGTATGCTCAAAACACAACTTTAAGGAAATATAAATATATGTTATTAACAGAAACTTAATAATTTCCATAAAAAACATTTTGAAATTATATGCATGGTATAAATTTAATTTAAACCATAAAATGTGTTGAAAACAATCTATTTCCATGAGTTCATAATTAAGTATTCTGAAAATCCTTGTACTGATTTTATGCTTAAGAAGACTATTCAGAATGGTTCAGAAAATGTCTTTGTTGACACCTGTTCAGTAAAATCTCCAGTTTTTAAATGTTTACGGAATCCCCACTTTACTTTTAAGAAATGTCTATGTTCGTGCTGTTTGTACTAATCAAACTAAATCTGACACTCATGTTCATAACAAAAGGCCAACCCATGCCTCACCCCCCCAAAAAAGTAAAGAGACATTCTTGGTTTGTTTTACAGCAGTTGTTCTCGATATGGTGTGACTTTAATCTGTCAAGCTCCTTCCATGGGAGCTATTTAGGTAGGTTGTGTTATCACATGATTACTCTGGTACTTTATGTTAGTGTTACTTTAAATCTAATTTGGTATTGTAGATTTTATTTCATCTGATTCCATAGGTTATTTTTGTTGATCTGGGAATACTCCAAAATCATTTTATATGAGGTCAATTGCTTTTCTTCCTGACACTCAGCTTAGCTTAAGAGAGCAAGAGAAAATTGTAGATATCATGTCTTTCTTATTAAAAAATATTAAATGTTAGCAGCACATTAAAAAATAATAATAAACATTTGTAACTTTCTATTTGTGATAATTAAATTTTTATTATATTATTATTTGTCCTATTGTCTGTCATCTACAAACTGTTCACTCGAGTCATCCTGAATAAGATTAGCAGAACACTAGATGAAGGACAACCATGTGAACAAGCCGGATTCCGAAAAGGATTCAGTACCATCTACCATATCCACACGATTACTAAGCTCATTGACGTTTCTCGGGAGTTCAAGATGCCGCTCTGTCTAACGTTCATTGATTTAAAGAAGGCCTTTGATTCTGTTGAGACGGAAGCGGTCATGGAAGCCCTAGCCAATCAGGGCGTACAAACTCAATACATCAGGATCCTTCGTGAGCTCTATTGCGGATTCACTACCAAGATCTCACCATTCTACAAAGAAGTGATTGTTGATGTCAAGAGAGGGGTTCGGCAGGGTGATACCATTTCACCAAAACTCTTCAGTGCCACCCTCGAGAACATCATGCAACGACTGGAATGGGAAAGCATGGGCGTGAAGATAGATGGTCGGCAACTACACCACCTCCGCTTTGCTGATGACATCATTCTAATAACACCAAACATCAGCCAAGCGGCACAAATGCTGTACAACTTTGACCGTGAATGTGGAAAGGTAGGACTACAGCTGAATCTTACGAAGACAATGTTTATGAGAAACAGCCTTGTTCCTGACGCTCCATTCGCTCTCAACGGAACCACCATCTCCGAATGCAACAGTTATATATACCTAGGTCGAGAAATCAACATGATGAATAACCTGGCACCTGAGTTGAGCAGGAGGAAGAGAGCGGCTTGGAATGCCTTCAAGAACGTTGAAGAAATAACTAAAAGGACAAAGAACCTCCAGCTACGAGCACATCTCTTTGATTCCACTGTTCTTCCTGCATTAACATATGCCTCAGAGACCTGGACCCTACGAAAACAGGATGAGAATGCTATTCGGGTCTCTCAAAGAGGAATCGAAAGAGCTATGCTTGGAATATCACGATTCACTCAAATGAGAGATAGAATCCGGAGTTCTGATCTTCGTCAATGCTCAAGAATCAGGGACGCTGTCTCATTTGCCAAGACATCAAAAATCAGATGTGAGCATACAGCCGGAAGAGAAGGGCCACATGGAGGGCGGGACCCACAGCTCCCGGAGAAAAAGAAAAAAACAGGTTCCAAAAAGAGCCTAGATCATCGGGAAGTACCAGATGGGGTAGGTACCGCATCCCACCTCCCCCAGATGGAATCCTGGTGACCAGAAGCCTCTACAAGCACAGCTTGAGTATGCGGGAACTAGGACATTTCCTCAAAACCGCGCGGCCGCTTATGCAGCCGCGCGACATCTCTCTATACAAAGTGATCCATGGGAAGTAAACCACCCAACGTTTCTCCCTGAAAATCAGAGTTAAGTTTGGAGCATGGCCACAGCCCCAGAAACACAAGGACTTAATGCAGAACCCAGCAGCTTGGAGCAGAAAAGTGAACGGACTATGCATTAATCCAGGCCATCATGTCTGCCCGGAGGGGAAAGGGTGTTGCCCCATTCGCCCTCTCTTCTCTGGAAAGAAGGATGGCGGCCGCATGGGAGCCTTGTGGACAGCAGGTGTGAGTCAGGGGTGTGGGGGCGACTAAAACCTCATGGGAAGGGGGGCGTTCCAGTCTGCCCTTCACGTCCTACCGAGGCCAGCAGTTGCCCCCCACGAGCGGCTCTCCAGCACGGCCACGACTCCAGAGCACAGAAACCAATTTCTTAACTATCTGACTTTCAGTAGAAATACTTCCAGGGTCAATAAGTAAAATAGCAGAAACCCAAAACCAACATTTAATTCTTGAACCCAGTTGTAGAAAGCAAATCACTTCACAATGCTTTTTCAACATGTCTGATTTGGGGGGGGGGGTAAACTCTAAATAATAGTGGTGAATCTTTTAATGAAACAATGAATCTAATCAAAGCAGATAGAGTGTTAACTAGAATTCATCTGCTTCACAGGGACTGGGAGGGGTGGGGGGTGGGGTCTTATTGGGGTTCTTCATGGTAAAAAATAAGTATTGGTAAAGGGAAATGTGTTTGGTATTTGCGTGACTGAAACCTAAACCTGAAAGCTTTGTAACCTTTCCCATTGTGATTCAATAAATAAATAAATTAAAAAAAAAAACAAAAAAAAATACACCAAAAAAAAATCAGATGGCCTGGACACGTAATGAGGTTTACAGACAACCACTGGACTAGAGCCATTACTGATTGAATTCCACGGGACATCAAAAGATCATGTGGATGCCCACCTACAAGATAGTCAGACTTCTTTGTCAAGACCCTGAATGATCGGTTTGAGGCTCTGCATGTTCCTAGAACGAACAGATACCATTGGGCTATGTTAGCACGCAACCGGGATGAATGGAGACATTACTGGCACCCGCTAGAGTAAATCGATGAATAACGGGGATTAAATGATTAAGTGGACAAATAATCACTTAACCACTTAAGTGATTATTTGTCCCTTAGTTGGAATAGATAGAGAGAGGAAGAGACAGAGGGAAGAAGGAAGAATGAGTAACTAGAAGCAGGAAAGAGAGAATATATGAGAAACAAGCTAGTTTTACAAAGACACATTTTCTAAACCATTTCTGGGTTCCAGGCCATTTAGAGTTTTATAAAATAAAATAAAGTGTAATGCTATATAAATGGAAGTCAGTATTAAAAATTATATATGAGATACAATAAGGAAAATAGCATTTTTATTTACACCTTCAAGAAAGGAGCACTTAGAAATTACATTATGTCACTCCCATATTAAAAATTTCCCAGTGGCTCAGTACAGGCTAAAAATTGCTGCTCATAAGTGTGAGACATCACCATTTCCTCATATGTCTCTCCAGACCAAATTTCCTGAGTCCACACTTGACCTACTAGCCAGGCAAAACAGGTTGAGCTTCAACTAAAATTTTATATTTTTCCCTTTAGCTTCTTTTATTTTTTTTTACTTTTCTGACTTGTTTTATTTTCTTTCTTTTTTAATCATTATTATTTATTTATTTATTTTATTAGTGAAACACCACGATGTACAGTTATAGACTTACAGATTTCTGTGCTTGGGTTTCAGTTATACAATGATCAATACCCATCCCTCCACCAGCGCCCATCCTCCACCACCACAGGTCCCAGCATCCCTCCCACCCCCCCCATCCCTCCATACCACCCTGCCTCTGTGGTAGGGCATTCCCTTTTGTTCTCTCTCTCTCTCCTTGTTGGTTCTGTGGTTTGCAAGAGAGGCATTGAGTGACAATCATGTTTGGTCTATAGTTTACTTTCAGCATGCTTCTCCCATCCTTTAGCTTCTTTTAAAAGTCAAATATCTGATGTAAAATTGCAAATTGCAAACTACAAATGTAGTTGTATCTCTAGAAAAATCAGAATTAACTTCAAAGGGCCAGAATGACAGTCCAGCATATAAGGTGCTTGTTTGAGACATAGCTGACTCATGTTGGAATCCCAGCAAACTCAGGGTCTCCTGAACCCTGTTAGGAAATATCCCTGAGCACAGGAACAGTAGTGATCCCTGAGCAGTGCCAACTCCAAGAACAAACTACAAAACAAAAAACAAAAATTTAAGCTTATGAGAATAAAAGAAAAGTTCAAAGCACTTTTTTATTAAAATTCAATATGTGGTCATTTTTGTCTGTTTGTTTTTTAGGTCAGACCCACTTTGCTCAGGGCTAACTTCTGGCTCTGTGCTTAAGTATCACTCCTGGCAATGCACAGGGACTAAAGCAGTGTCTGGGGTCAGACTGGAGTTAGCTTCCTGCAAGGATGAAAAACCTACTCTATCTTTCAAACTCTATATGGTCACTTTTTGTGTGTGAAACAATTTAGCTTTTTAATTTTTATTTGAATGCTATAGATCTAGATATTTATTTCAGTATATTTAACTTAAGAAGAGAACACATGTGTTCTTTTTTTCATTTGCAATGGAGGACAAAGTCTAGTCATGTGCCTCATAGAGACAAATGTTTACTCACTTTGTATCCTTATTTCTGACATCAGAGTGCAAAACAGTACAAAAATTAGATTTAAGCATAATTATGTAGGCATAACAGATCGGTCTCTTTGAAAAGACCCTGCCAAAGCATATGCATTACTGATAAGCCTAGCCAAGGAAGACAATCAAAAGATTAAGCTTTAATGATTTATTATGATTTTAGATATTATGTTAGTCTATCAACAAATAAGAGTATAAAGACCATGACGACTTTTTAAAAGAAAACACCATTAGTGAATTCTGACAAGAGACTGCCTTTTATATGTTACAACACTTAATTCCCCCCCCCAGGTGGTCATACAAACATCAGATTATTGTCTATTTTTTTGCCAAGAGAAACGAAGTTCAAAGACGCTAAATGCATCACTCAAGGACATGCCTTAGAAATCCTTTTCCTTTCACTCTATCTCAATCTTTTTTCCCAGTGAGTGTCACTGTTAGAGAGAACAGTAGATTGTCAAGGGCTCCTCATGGTAGATGCTGTAACTCTGACGTGAAGCAGCAAGTGACAGGGGCTAACCATAGACAGGGAGCAGGAATGTCACCAGTATCCTCAGGAATCATTGCAAAAATGATCCACGTGTTTCTGTTCTATGATCTCTTAATTTCCTATTCATGATGGGACTGTTTCAGTGAAAATTAAAAGATTTCCATTACACAAATCATGCACATGAACTGGGGAAATGTCAACTTAGCCTCACAACACCCAGTTTTGAAATTGTTACAGAATATTACAAATCTGTATATTCATATTCATATTTTTTCTCAAAATTCTAGGTCATATAGGTAGAGCCATATAGTATATATCTTGTTTAATCTTGGGTATCAAAGTTTACAAAGAATTATAGAATATTTTCATTTCGCTCATTTCCAACATTGTTTTGATGTTCTTTTCTCTAAGCAGTGTTTCTATGATTGGTATCTCCTCCATTTAGAAAAAGAAACTTCTTGAAACAGAGTTTAAAGATATAATGTGAAACATTGAAGCAAAGTCAAATACAAGCATTGTTAAGTGCAGCCCCAAATATTCTTAAGAGCTAAAAATTAAAAAAATATTAATGCAGTTATTTAAAGCTTTTCTAAAATCAAGAAAGAAGAGTTTATTTTATCATTTAGTTATGATCCACGTGTTTCTGTACTATGATCTCTTAATTTCCTATTCATGATAGGACTGTTTCAGTGATAATTAAAAATATTTCATTACACCAGTCATGAAAGTGAACTGGGGAAATGTCAAATTAGCCTCACAACATAATTTAACAATTGTAAGAGCTTTTATAGGAGGCCTTGATTTTTTTAAAAAATGATTTCACTTCAGATCTCTTCCATAATGCAGAACTGGTGAATCGAAATTCTTTAGCTTTAAATAAGACAGGGAGTGGGGGGATTTGGCTTTGTGAGTGGAAGCCAACTAGCAGTCAGATGAGGGCAGCCTTTTAATAAGTAGCAATGGGTCAGCTTCAGAAACACAGTAGAGAAATCAGCATTCTGTTAAATACAGAAGAAATGGAGAACCTGAGGGTCCAAGTCAAATTATCTGGTATGATCTTAAGAAGCCAGAGCTAAAGAGCTCAGCAAGTTCATTAAGTCAGAGAAGCTTTATCATTACTGTCCTAGGAGGTAAAATTCCAAATGTCAGGAGAATAAAACCAATTACCCAACCAGGCATGACCTCTAAGTGCAGTCAGGATTAGGCCCTGAGTACAGTTGGGTGTGGAACCAAAAACTAAATAAATAAATGAAGTTCTGAAAGCATTTAGATAGATTCTCCCCTTTAGAGGTTTTATTTTTATTTATTTATTTATTTTAATAATGTACGAGTACTGCTATTTGTTCAGCCATTGATTAAGCTGATTGGATTGGGCATGAACTCCACATTATTTTTTTTAATTGTATTACCATGAGATAGTTACAAAGCTTTCATTTTTGAGATTCAACCATACAATGATGGAACGCACATCCCTCCACCAGTGTACATTTTCCACCATCCATATCCCAGTCCTCACCCTGCCTCTGTGGCAGACAATTTGCCCAATACTCTCCTCTAATTTGGGGACATTATGCCCTCACCTGACTGCTAGTTAGCTTCCACTCACAAAGCCAAACCGCCGCCCCTCCCCCTTGATCTTATTTGAAGCTAAAGAATTTTGATTCTCCAGTTCTGCGTTACTGAAGAGATCTGAAGTGAAATTTCCAATCACCATTCAAGTCTACCTTCCAGGGACAGACACTAGATAATTTATTTTTCATTGCTCATTTTGAGTATCATGAGAACTCACACAGCTTCAATTGTAAACGTAAATTTCTAGGTTGTAAATGATTGGGTTCCAGAGACATTTCTGTATGGCACTAATTCGTTTTGGGATTCAATTGGGAGTCTCAGGGCCAGGGCTGTTGATGCAGTAAGGTGGCTCCCAGAGGCAAATTGTGAACATGTCAGCTAGTCTGCTGAGCAGGCGGGGGACCCGCGAGGGACAGCCTGGGACCTCTGCTGCCATGAAGCCTGGATATTTAGTCCTGGAATGCGCACACCTGGATCTTGCTTGTGAAAGCTCTTGGTCACCGTGATTCCATCTGGAGTAGATGGGGAGACTGAGCCTGCTCCATCTGGGGTGCCCTGGTGAAATTGCCCCAGTATGGGGCAGGGAGAGATCTCTGGCACTGTGGTGTCTTCTGGGACTTGCTGCTGTGTCTCTGAGTTAGGGCTGTTCATGCACTAAGATCCACATTACAAAAATTTACAGGGGATTACAGGGTTCTGCTGGAATTGGTTGCTGGGGATGACGACCAGTGTTTCCATGTATATTAGGAACTAGGGGGAGGTAGCCCATCCGGCGCCAATAAAGCCTGAAGATTTCAGTAAGATAACCTACATACCAGAATTTTCAGCAGATTATATCTTGGTGAGGTTTGTCCTGAGACGGTGGAGTCAGACTGGGGATATGGCATTATTTTTGGACTGTGTATACAAGTAGCTGCTGGGGCTCTGCTGGGCTGGCCACCAGGCCAACCTGCCCGTGCTCCAATTTACTCCAGTCTGTTCAGCCATGTGCAGGTCTGAGTTACTTGTGGCTCTGGATCTCTTTCGAGATTTATCTATGGATCACTGAAATAAGGCCAATAAGTGAGCTTGTATAGCTGAGCCAGAGGTGGTTTGTGGGTGTGGGGTGTGGCTCTCACATACCTAACTTTTGGCTGTTTAATTTTTTGGTAAGCTTGGTCCTAAGTTGTTGGGGTCTGGTCATAGGTACATCGGCAATTTTGGAGTATAAGCAAGCCTGAAGGCACCATCAGGCTGCTGATGCACTTGCCCCACAGGTAGAGGTTGACCTGCTGGCAAAACCATACCTCCTCCTTTAGAGGTTTTTAAAATAATGTTTAATTTCTACTTGGAATTTTAATTAAAGTTCTGTTTGGAAATATGCTCAAAATTTTGCAATAAGGGCATGCAGAATATATAGAAATCACTTGCACTTTTTAAAGAAATATTCTGTTTGCAAAATTGGTCAAGGGATGAAGGCAAATGAGCAGAATGTCCTGAGTAAATGCTACCTGGTGATAGCAAGGTAATTAATGCAGGAGAGGGTTAGGAAAACCTAGTGCCAAACCCAGTTGTGACCTTGGGCAAGTTACTTATATGTCAAATATCTGTTTCCTTATAAATTCTGAAGAATAATGCCAAACTCTTAATGTGTATTAAGAGGAGTTCATGAATTACTTTATGCAAATTACCTTCCATGCTAGCCCATTATCTAAATTCAATACATGCTGAGTGCTAACATAATGATGATTGTAAGAGCAACCGGAATAATATAGATTTGACATATCATATTTTGATGCATAAAAATCCCAAATTTTTCTGTTTTTTTTTATAAAAATGGGGTGTAATTGTTATGGGAAGTTTTTAAAAATATGCTTGTATTACTTGGAAAATAAATAGGGTGTGAAGACTATGCAATGGTGATAATATTGTGGATAAATACTGTACACTGAAATATGCTTTGTGATGGGAAGAGAAACTGCTCATATTGAAAACTCTTCACAATTTCCATCTCTGCCTATTTAACATCCATTTTCCTTCCACCATGGAAGTAGAAATGCTTTTTCAAAACTTTCTCTTTGTTACCGTAATCATTAGTTAGATTCTAATATTTTGAGTTGAAACAGTAAAGGCAGAAAGATAAATTAGAATTTAAAAACAAAGTAAGTTTTGTTAATTCAATTATGATCCATTAACCAGCAGTGCCAGAGAACTAGGAATTGATATTGAATAAAAATATGAACTTATTAAAGTGTCCTTATGTAAGGACGGAGAACCAGGTAGGCTACTGAGAATACCTTTTCCGCGTATATGCTTAACTGGAAACACCTGTAAAGGTGATTAGAGGCTGCCCCAAAAGCCTCCATCCCTCTCAGAGAGCCTGGCAAGCTACCGGGAGTACCCCCTCCACATGGCAGAGCCGGGTAAGCTACTGGTGGCATACTCTATATGCCAAAAACAGTTACAATGATGGTCCTCATTCCCCTGACCCTGAAAGAGCCCCCAGTGTGCCATGAGGCTACACTATCATGTGACAGAAACGAATGGAGATGTTATTGGTGCCCACTCGAGAAAATCGATGAACAACGGGGTGAGAGTGATAGTGATAGTAATATGTAAGGGCTGGAGTCATAGGACAGCAGGCAGGGCATTTCCCTTGCACTAGGCTGACTCGGGTTCAATTTCTCAGTCCCTCTCAGGAAACCTGGCAAAGTACTGAAAGTATCCACCCATAAGGCAGAGCCTGGCAAGCTTCCCGTGGAGTATTCGATATGCCAAAAACAGTAACAACAAGTCTCACAATGTAGATGTTACTGGTTCCTACTCAAGCAAATCAATGATCAACAGAATGACAGTGCTACAGTGCTACAGTGCTATGCATATGAAAGTAATTTATTTTCAATAAAGCATCTTCCAGGCTTTATCCAGGATATTAAGTTTCTGCAGTATAAAAGACAACAGAATATGCAAGGATGCTGCTCTGGGACAAACAATTAAGAGAGAGAAGTAACGTAGGAAGTTCACCTAGGTGCAGTTATTTTGAAGGCACACGCTAAAAGAAGGCATAAAAATGAATAAACTGTCTTGTCAGACATCCATAGTATCAACCATGAGCAAATGACTATTCTTATTCAACTTTTCAGTAGTCATATAAATTAATTCCAAATCTGTGTGATAAATATATTTAGTATCAAATGATATGAATTCACATCATCCTAGTATACTAAATGCACTTCCAATTTTATATTTCATTTATTCAAGCTAGAATGTCTGCCTAACATATTATACAGAATCTAAGCAACTGTACTCAATGACCCAGTTCATCAAATGCACTTGAAAAACTGTCTGGAATTCTCAGACCAATGTCATATATTAAAGGTTTTATCTCCCCCCCCCCCCCCCACACACACACACTTCTGTCTTTTCTCTTCCAAGATTTGACTCATACCCACTTGAGACAGAGCTAAAGCTGACAGAAAAAGTGAAAATCCTCTGCTTCTTGCCCGGAGGAAATGCTTGGCAAGAGATTTCCAAGTGATGCTGTCATCAAGCTAAACTTAACCTTGTTGAGGAAAAAACCCTAAACTTTCAAACCAACTCCTTGTCAGGGCCATTCTACTTGCAAAGTACAATGTTGGGGGGGGAGGAATAAAAATAGCAATGAATGCATTTCATTTTGAGGTTATTGAGACTTGAAATGATGACTTTTCATGTTTTGCAATGACATTAAAGTTAAATGTCTCAGTTCATGGGCACTTACCACTCTTCATCTCCATTAATCCTTGCTCACAGTTTTGAAATACACCACTTTCTGTCTTCAGCAATTAAATGAAATTTTCCTGGGGTGATAATTGCTTTCCAGTGTGTCTTTCTCCATGTTATTTGATTGCTAAAGATTTCCTCCAAATTGGGAGATATTTAGTGAACACAATATAATGTATTTCCCTGCTATTTTTAATCTCCTCATGCATAATTTGAAGGATTGGGTAAGGGACAAATGGAAATTGAACTCATTTGGCCATGACAAATTTGAAAACTCTGAATACAGCTCAAACTTTATTGATGTTTTTAAATTATAGCGCAAAATACCTGGACATGTCTATATAACATTTATAGCATTTTATGTCTTCCTAGATACAGTCATCATCTGCTTAAAACTCACAATTACAATTCAGTGTGAGCAAGAAGAGCATTTTACAAGAAAAAGTAGAACATACTAAAACATTTTGATGGAACAAGCCTTTATTTTTAGCTTGTCTCAAAATTCATTATATAGAGGCCTGAAATGTCTTTGAAATAATTATTTTTGAGTTCCTTGAGGTCATTTTACAAAGTCTTGCAGGATCTTTTTGAATATCAGCTGGGTAAGCTCTTTGGACCTCAGAAACAGTTGCTTAAAAGACTTGTTGTTGGAATCTTCCCCTTTCTCTGACTTCTGATGATAATATATTCTTTTGGGTAGGGTTTTTCAACTATAAGTTCCCAGGATATTCCAAAGAGGCCACAATGAAAATAATGTAAAGGGTTATGCAATGAAACAAGGACTCTATGAGTAGTGTAGGAGTGACACACGAAGAAAACTGTTGTAGGAAGACCTGTTGAAAAAAAAATATAGAGAAATACTGTTCTAACAACTGGTGACTATAATCTGATCAAGTAAATAATATCTAGGGTTTGTTTGAGTTATTATAAAAGGAAGCTTTTCCAAAATTTACATAGGAAACTCTAGAATCTCAGAATAATCAATATTTACATCTGTATATTAAGCCAATGCCTATTATCTTGTGCCTTAATTTGGATATTTTAATATGAGTAATAGCATTACAATTTCCAAAAATAAAAGAACCAGATTTGTGGTGTGGCTCTCACCTTTCCTTGATTCTCTTCTTGCAGTATGAAAAAAAGAAATCTAAGCAGAGTTATTATTGTGGTTTAAAGGACTGGTAGATGTGGCCACCTACACCTGTTAATTGGCCTAGATCCTAATTCCCAAACATGAGAAAAGCTTGAAAATTAAAAGTATGTGGTCATAGGGGGCTGAAAATGATTTCACTTTGTGATTTTAGGATTCATATTTATGAACTCTGTATACAGAATTTCCTTATTCATAAATATTTATGGAGACTTAATGGATAATTACAATTATGATGTTATAGTTACAATTATTTGAACTATTTCTGTGAGTCAAGCTCTGTTTTCTCTGTTTGTGGTCCACAATACTCCACATCTTTTACAATCCCTGTGTGAAGAACTTCATCATCTTCGCTTTTCAGGTGGGAAAACGGCAGCACAGAGAAGGAAATAAGTTTACCTAAGTCTCTCCATGAAGGAAAAGAAATGAATAAGAAGAGAGATGAAACCCATAGCTGTAATATTTTTATCTTGCTTCACACTTTCACATCTGTCACCACTTGGCTGCACATGCGACTTACATAGTTAGGAACCCCTCTATATATCCAGGTTCATTCCTCAAATTCTCAGAGGCTTGGTTACTTTATCTGAAAGGGTGTTTCAGGTTGGAATACTGAAACATGTCATTTGGAGAGATGCATTTACCTTTCTGGGTAATAAATATTTGTTCCTATATTCCCCATAGCAGAATTACCATCCCAACTATTCCACCTCTCTGAGATGTTTTTTGCTGTGATGAAATAAAGAAGGTATTTACAAATAAGAAATGTATGAAAATAATAATGTTATTCTTATCAAAATCTCCTTTAAGGATTTTTACTTCAGTGACTTGGGTGAATGGTTTTATTATTACCCAGAAGTTTCCTATTCCAGAATGCTGCCTATTTCCTACCAAGACTTTTTGGGTTTTTGTTTGTTTGTTTGTTTGTTTGTTTGTTAGGGGGATTGGAGGTAGGGTAATTCTTGTTCTGTATTTAAAGATCATTCCTGGTGGTTTGGGGGGGTACTACAGTACTTGGAATGGAATCGGCATTGGCCACATGAAAGGTAAGTGCCATTACCCCTTTATGATTTCTCCAGCCTACCAATATTTTTAATCCCAACTGAGTGTCTAATATTGTATAGTGTCTAAGTATAGTCTAAAGTTGTACTTCTCAAGTGGTTATTGTACCACTGCTTTGAATTTACCTTCTACTACTGTCCTTCCGTTATGTTGGCCTGGAGCGATAGCACAGCGGTACTGCGTTTGTTTGCACGCAGCCAACATGGCCGACCTGAGTTCGATTCCTCCGCCCCTCTCGGAGAGCCCGGCAAGCTACCGAGAGTATCTCGCCCGCACAGCAGAGCCTGGCAAGCTCCCCGTGACATATTCGATATGCCAAACACAGTAACAACAAAGTCTCCAATGGAGACGTTACTGGGCCCGCTCAAGCAAATCGATGATCAACGGGAGGGCCTTTACTTTACTTACTGTCCTTCTGTTATTCGTTGATTTGCTCGGGCAGGCCCAATAACGACTCCATCATGAGACTTGTTGTTACTGTGTTTGGCATATCAAATACATCACGGGTAGCTTGCCAGGCTTTGCTGTGCAGGCGAGATTCAGTAACATGCCAGGCTTTCTGAGAGGGATGCAGAGATCAAACCCGGTTCTGCTGGCCCGGCAGCATGCAAGGCAAATGTCCTACCACTGTGTTATTGCTCCAAGGAAATCTAGATAGGAGGAAAGGATAATGTAATGATCTCATGATATAATATATAGCAATATCACAACAAATATCCTTCTAGCAGAATGTAAGTTATAAAAGACCCTCAAATAAGGAAGTATTTATCCTTGTCTAAAGGAATTATGGCATGTTTCTGGTATCATTGGCATCATTTGAATGCACAGGGCTCAATGACTTAACAAAAGGGATGTGACTTGGGGGAATTCATGACAGTAAAATAATAAGGGGCATAGAGGTAAAACACAATATGTGTAGATATCTCCCAGCAAGTTGGCAAGTGTGAGTACAGATTGTATTTAGTATCATAAAATAGCCTGTGATCTGGTCACCTAGAATATATAGAAACAAGTATCTATAATTTTCTTCTAAAGACATGGAGGACTATTTATTGAATATCAAGGTACTCATATGTTTCTGCTATTAAGAGCAGCACAGTATCATATTGGAAGTCTTGGGTTTCATTCCTGACATAAAGTAAATAAACACATACACATGATTATTATCTTTAACATTGTTTTATATTCTGATTACAATACAGATTGAAAGATTAGCATATATATGATGCTACTTAAATATATCTAAAATAAAGATGAAGGATATTAACTATGTTACAAGTCATAAGTCATTTTAAGGCATGAACATTCATCATATTGGTTTTGCTTAAGCTAAACTTTTAATCTTAGAGAATTATTCCTTAATTCTCTAGTCTAGGTCTCTAGTTTAAAACAATTGTGGTGATTAAAAACAGAAATATTGATGCTGTCATTTCTTTACCATCTATTCAATTTAGTAGGCAGAAATAATTCTTGACTAACTACAGTTTTCTTATCTCCGTTCCAGTTGCAGTTTTAGTCTAGACCTTTACAATTTCTTTTTTGTTATTTCCATGTCTTATTTTTGGCTTTTTTGAATCACACCTGGGTATTACTCAGAGGGTTTTCCTGCATTTAGGAATTAATTCTTGTAGTGCTCGGGAGACCATATGGGATGCAGGAGATTGAAACTGTATTCCACCACGTGCAAGGCAAATTCCCTACCCTCTGTACTATCTGTTTCTATATTCTTGATTGGTTCTACTTGTCACCAATCTTTTGTCCTCACTATTGTCTTTCCATTCTTTCTTTGGGTATGTACACAAATATACATGTTTGATTCCCCACTCTAAAATTAAAGAACTTGTTTTAGAATAGAAATTGGTATAACTCTTTCAAACCAAATCAGTGTCTGTTGGCTTTTGTTCTTATTATGTACAGACACATTAAACCAAATTTTAATATGTATACAGTTTCCAGTACAGATTTAATAAACTAGGAATAATTCTATTTCTATAGGTTCATACCCTTAAAGAAAGACCTATGCTTTTTGTTCCTTTAAGATGGACCATCTCTGGATAAGATTGCATTATGACTGGCAAGTTGTACTTAGCTGTTCATTGAAATACAAGAAAAAAATTAATGAAGCTTAGAAAGTACTCTGTGTTTGGTTTTGGAGCATAAGTAATGCAGGAACAGAACATTTCTTTATAGAAAATTATTCTATGAACCCTGAAGAGCTGATAAAGAAAAAATATTAAACCTACCTGAATGAGCAAAGTCTAAAAGGCAATGAATTTGAAGATAAGAAAGAAATAGTTATAGAAATAAAAGAAACTAAGATATGCAGTTAGTTGCCAATTGCAGAATTGTCCTGCTATTCTCATAACACATTTTAATACTTCACATCCCTGTTATACATAAAGAAGGCTGAGATTAAATAACTTTCAAAATAAGCTACAATTAATAAAATAAAATATCAGAATCAGAATCCAGACAAAATACAATGCTGGATCTGTTTACAAATATACTTCAGATTGCAACTGGCTCAGAAAGAGAACTCATACACATACATATACATACATGCATACACATACACACATACAAAGACAGATTGTGATCTTAATGGACTACTGCTTTAGTTTCTTAGTTGGTATTATTTCCTCATCTACAGAGACAAAAATGTTTATATTTGCATAGATTATCTTCACTATCTATTCAATTGACCACTGTTTCTTTGTTTGCTTTTTTTTTTAACCTCTTTAGATATTCTTTGAGCCATCTGCTCAGTCACCAGAATAAGCCTATCTTTTTTAATTGAGCATTTCCCCTCCATTTCAATGAGTAGATTGATGATGTATAGATTGTGGTTTTTCTTTTTGTAACTCTATATCTCTACTCATTAACAATGAAGATGGTTAAATGAATACATAGGGATTGATTCAGCAGCACTTTAACATCATGGTTTCTTACGTAACCAGGTTTTTCAGTGTAATTTTGTACTACTCAATGCAGAACCATGATTAGCTATTGGAAGTTTAGCTCCATTATATTTAGAAGAAGAAAAAAAGAAGAATTGATATCCAGTAAGAAAGGCACAGTTCTTGAAAATAATCTCAATACTGATGAGCACTGGATTGACAGAAGCATTGACATTGCTATTCTTTAGCCAGCTACTTATCTTCATTTGTAAGGTTTCATGTATAACCTTTTGAAAAATAAACTTTATAAAGTAAAAAATTCATCATCTCTACTTTGAAATTTTAAAGGATTTTGTTCTTATTTTTTATTTCCTTCATCTTACCATCCTAAATTCCATTCGTTTATTTATTTATTTTCATAAATTCCCATAAATTCTGGACCTGATTTGGAATTGGACTTTGTAATGTGTGTGTGTGTGTTTATGTATATGTGTATCTTGCAAAGTTTTGATTGTTGTGGAAAGGATGAAGGGGTAGATGGTTGTAGAATAATAATAAATTAGAAACATTTATTATTTATTATTTGTCACTGTCACTGTCCTCCCATCGTTCATGGATTTGCTCAAGTGGGCCCAGTAACGTCTCCATTGTGAGACTTCTTGTTACTGTGTTTGGCATATTGAATACTCTTGGTAGCTTGCCAGGCTCTCCGAGAGGGGCAGAGAAATCAAACCCAGCTTGGCCAGGCTGTCTGTGCTCAAGGCAAATGCCCTACTGCTGTGACATTATTAACATTTATTAATAGGTAAAATTATAATATTTTTCAAAGATGTGTTTCTTATTGGAAGTATCCTCTAAAACTCTTCAAAATGATATGCTGTTTTATATTCCAGAACTTTCTGATTGTTTCTATAGCTTTGTCTGTCCATCAAATACTTCATATATTCTAGCTAATTCAATTAAACTATAGATAATCTTTCAGAATCCTAAAGCTATAATAGCTTTAGCATGGCTGAGTTTAGACATTAAGATTGATGCTTTTATTTTCATTTTATTTAATTTTCGGGGGGGGTGTTTGTACATGTTCAGGGTTTACTCCTAATTCCATGTTCAGTGATTATTTCTGGAAGTAATCAGAATACTATATGTGGTCGAGGAATTAAACTAGGGTTGATCATATTTAGGGCAGGTGCCTTAATACCTGTGGGCTGGAGCGATAGCACAGCAGTAGGGTGTTTGCCTTGCATGCAGCCAACATGGCCGACCCGTGTTCAATTCCTCCGCCCCTCTCAGAGAGCTCGGCAAGCTACCGAGAATATCTCGCCCGTGCGGCAGAGCCTGGCAAGCTACCCAGGATGTATTCAATATGCCAAACACAGTAACAACAAAAGTCTCCAATGGAGATGTTACTGGGCCCGCTCGAGCAAATCGATGAACAATGGGAGGACAGTGACAGTGCCAGTGCCTTAATACCTGTATTATTTCCCTGGCCAAAAGAGTGATACTTTTAGGGGACGTATCCTTGGCCTCACTCTACAGCTAAGTGTACCAACAATTCAGTTACTCCTGATTCTCCTAGTTAAACACAGGTTTTATGATTTGAACAACTTTCAATACTAAAGAACAGTGGGACCCTGGCTTATGTTCATTGGGAACCAGTAATGTGCTAACCCTTTCTCTTCATTTTTGTTTCCACTTCCAAAAGTCACCTTTTCAGCATTATACTTAGTAATTCTTAGTAAAGAAAACATGTCGAAACAGTTTTTAGGAAGAGTGGTTTTAAAAAAGGGAGCTCAATGAGCAAGCTATAAAAATCAAAATATGATAATGAAAACCCTAAACTATAATCAAGTGGTGAGAAAAGATAAGAAAAATGTATGAACATAAATGTCAGAAATTTCCATTCAACTAATAAAATAAGACTCATATTTCCATCTTTCCACTTGACAAACATTTATGGAACATGCACCTAATTGGGTATAATAACTGCTGGGATTAAAAAACAAAATCGTTGCTCAATGTGAGGTTTTATATTCCCCTTATGATTCATCACATATTACCCACATCATTTGCCTCACATATGAGGGCACAAGAAACATTTTAGTCGTATTAAATGCTGATACATTTAATTAATGTCAGAAAAGAAGATATTAAATCTGTCAATGGAAACCAAGATTCCAAAATAAAGGAAAATATCAAAGAAGGAACAAGCTAGTTCTACGCTTTAGCTTCTCACATAGGAGGCTGGCTCTTTTCATACATGATGTACTCCCATTATCATTTTTGGACTCGGGGTTCAATTTTCAGACATCCTATGTGCAATGTCACACATACCTTCAAAGTCCAGGCAAGATATTGGCAAGAGTGAACAAGAATGTAAATGAATATTTGTACAATCCAGTTGACATTCTCCCTAACTTGAATCTGACAATCAGGAAAGGGAGCTAAAACAGAAACATAAATTCTGCTGCTGTTCTTACTAAATTCTTACTGTGCTACATTGGGATTAACTGGGATGCAGGCCTCTGGGTTACAGTTTATAAGAGAAAGTTTGTAATTCTGAATTCAATTTTTCTTAAAATATCAAATAGAATTGATCTAAAGACCCAAGCACTCTCTTCTAATTCCGATACTGAACTATCCCCTTTTGTAGGTGTTTTAAGAACCTGCTGCTGTCCTGCCTACACATTGCCAATTACCATTGCGCTGATGTTAGCAGTGGGTCCCTCTCCACTATGTTGAGGAATGACAGTTGCAAGTGCTCAGCTAATGTTTTTTGATTGAACAATAAACAGCACTGTCATCTATGACTAGAATTCTAAAATATAAAAGGGTTTAATGAGAGCAAAGTAAAGATTGAAACTGGTCAGGGCTTTTGGACCCCAGGTCAAAGGTCTTTTGCATGTAAATGTTCATAAACACTCGAGGAACTTCAAATCTTTTGGATTTTATTTCAACCTGAAGAACATACCTTGCTTATTGAATGTAAGAATTATGTCTCTGATTTTATGTGTTTGTCTATTTTTTATATTTAATTTTAATTTTGCCTTCCTACAGCAAAGCACACAACCATGGCAATCCAGCAGGTACTCAAAAAGTAACTGACTAAATTGCAAATGGATGTCAGGATAGAGAAGCTTTAACCACCGTTTCATGACTCATTTTAGAGAGCTATAGTTCTTAGTCTGTTCATTCAGAAGTAATTTATATTTTTGGATTTCATAGAGAAAGCAGTGACAGGGTCCGATTCAAGAAAAATATTACAGAATTTATTTTTGTTGTGTGCTAAGTGAAAATATAGGTAACAAGGGGGAAAATAAATGAAGCTAAAAGCATGAGTTGTCACTTTAAGCACCATTGTAGGCACCACACAAAATACATGCTTTATATCTTTTAAACAAAGTAGGCTATTAAGTGTGCAATGCTAAGAGGAATTTTATCTCACCTATAAATACAAGTGAATCTTTTAAGCTCCAAATCCCCATATAGAGACAATTTACTGAAGTAATCAAGATAATGCTCACAATTTAACTTCAAGACCATTTATAACTCAATTGGTACTCTAATAATAATGAATAAAAATATGTGAGAGTGACAAAAACTGTTACTTAAAAGTAGAATCATCTAAAGAGTCAATGATAATTTCTAAGAAGCTGCATAGATATCATAATTTACTCATTATTCCTTTTTTGTTTTAGCTTTTAATTAGTATGAAAGAAGGCCTTTAAGATTTCACTGAACACATACACTGAAGAATATATTTCCAACTATTTAGATTAAAAAAAGCAAATGAAATGCTTGACTTGAGTAGCTATATGAATATCAAGAGGAAAACAGATAGATTTTCTTTTACTCTCATTTAAGTTTTGTGTGTCTTTACTTTTTCCTCTGATGCATATTGTGGCAGGGAAACTGTGAAAAGAAGATATTATCTACAGTAAACAATAGAGAATAAATAAAAAACTTTTTGAAAAGCAATTTTTATACAAAAATTGAGCATTAAAACATACCTTAGAACAATATTAATTATTATCAGACCTATGTTGATAGTCAGTGATTCATAAAATAGTAACCTCTGAGATCAACAATGTCTGAGTTTATTTAAAGATAATTCTCTATATACATGATTCTGGACAATACTGCCATATTCCAGGTCATCTTTCATGAATTCAAGGACTTGAATTCTCTAACAGTAGAGGTTCCTTCTGATTTTTATACCCTCCTAGTCTATAACATAGAAGAGGTCATCTGTATCTTGGGTCATATTTGTTCAAAGTTGTCAAATTGGAAAAGCCAAAGTTTTCAGAATTCACCCCATAAAAATGTTTCGTTTGGTTTTTAATTTGCTCAGGGGTGGGATCATATAGGAAATAGTCTTTATGTTTAGGGGGAAAAATCAAGTATTAAGTATGCAGGTGGAGAAAATGAGAATAATAAATCATATGTAAATAATGGTTTACATATTGATTTTTATTTTATGTTTATTTATAGTAATCTTCCCAAGCAATGTTCAAAGGGTCTGAAGGCCACACCCTAAAATAGTTTGCTATTCAGTTATATGTTCTCACCTAGAGATAAAGGATTCTCGGTGTCATCAGGATCACAGTCTGTGTTGTTAAGAGGGATGGCGTTTGTAGATCTTGGAATTTACTTTGCTGTCTCAGAAATGTAAAGCATAACTTGCCTTTCAGATCATCTCCTGCTTCCCTGGTTTTCAATTTTAGATTATCTTGAATTTCATTCCATGTTGGGAGCAGATCTTATGAAAAGGGCCATGCAGGTGCTTTCTAAGAGTATGTCTTGTAAATATTCTACTATGCCAATGCATCTGTGAAGGTATTTCTTAAAAAAAAAAAGGGATTCTTGGGAAAACCATTATGGTCTATCTCAGAATCAGTGTCCCATAGGAAGCCTGCCTTAGTTTGTGTGCTTCCCCTAAACTTCAAATATCGTTCTTCTTTCTGAAGTTTCTTCACTCTTCCCTCTTTATTTTTGAAAATACAGATATATATGGACATGCACTTCTAGAGGCACCAACTGTGAATTTTTTATTGTAAAGACATGGCATGAAGGTTGAGATGTGAATAAAACCTAAAATTTAACGACAACGTAGATTTGTTTATTGAAAACCCACAGGAATGTTGGAGCAGATGGTGTTTCGTTTCTTTCTTTTTCAACCATGTGTCTGGTGTGATATTGGTCCAGTTTCTGCAAGAGTGCCAATTTGCAGAGGAGAGTGGGGAATCTCCTAGCTTTCTCTGTCCTCACTTTTCTATGAAACTTTGTCCTTTCTTTGGCCCTTCATGTTGTTTTCTCCTTCTCATGTGGTCAATTGTTAAACCTTTACTGCAAACCTCACTAACAGTATTGTAAATTACAGAGCCTCAGGCACTTATTTTTTTGTTAAATAAAGAACTATAAGTGACATCAATTCTTAGGCATGATTTGTGAAATAGAAATAAGATTTCAGAAATAAAATAGTTGAACTAGTTTCAATTAAAGCAGATAACATTTCATGTACTATTGAATCGATATATTTTAGATCTGTGCTCATTCCAATTTTTAAAATCATTCTATGGTTGAGTGTGACCATGTTGATTCCCTTCCTTATGTTAGTGGACAGTAAAGATAATATACAGTGTTTCAAAGTTTTATCAAAATAATCCTAAACCAGAGAAGAATCAAGTCTGAACAGGGTATCTTTGAGCTCTACCTCTTTTGACACTTTTCTGCTGCACATATGTCACAGATTGGAATGCTTGAATTTGTTTTGTATTATGGGGCCTCTCAAGTGGTACTTCAAATGAGTGGCCAACTGAGCTATTGGTTCAACTTGTGGATTAGAGTATACTTAGACTCTAAAGTGTGGGGATTATTTAGGCACCCTGCTGGTACACACGTCCTCTTTGGGCGAACCCAGAGATGCTCATGAACCTCTAAGGTCACACCTACCAATGTTTTGATGACCATGTGGTACAGAAAATAGAACTAGTGCAGCTGCATGCAAGAAGTGCACTTAAATCCATGCACCATCTTTCTAATTCCTATGATTTTTTTTTCTATGTTCTTAAGCAGAACCAGAGAAATAGTACAGTGGATAAGGTGCTTGGATTATGTGTGGCTGACCTGGGTTTGATCCCTGGCATCTGTAATTGCTAACAGGAGAGGTAGTGATCCCAGAGCCGAGCCAGGAGTAAGTCATGAGTTCAGCAGGGTATGACTCCAAAGCCACACACACACACACACACACACACACACACACACACACACACACCTTCATTCACATATAAAACAATGACCATTATGTGCTAGATTATATATTCATTGTTATTGGAATGTAGTATATGTCTAAAGATAGAATGAGGTTTTTTTTTTTGGGGTAGGGTTGTTTGTTTTTTGTTTTTTGTTTTATTAGTGAAACACCATGAGGTACAGTTGTAGACTTACAAGTTGTTGTGCTTGGGTTTCATGTATACAATGATCGAGTACCCATCCCACCACCAGTCCCAGTATATCTCCTACCCCCCATCTCCCATCCCACCCTGCCTCTGTGGCAGGGCACTCCCTTTTGTTCTATCAGATAGAATTATCTTTTAGGTTTAGAGTTTATTCCAAAATTCCTAAAAAACTTTTTGCCTTTCTATTTGCAAGGGTTTTCAATTTATTCCCTAATTCTTAAAATGTAACAGCAAATTGCGGTACAACTATTCCCTGATATTTTGAAATTTTTTGTTATATACTTCGTTTTTTCCACTTTCGTTTTAGTTATGGAACCACACCAGGCTGTGACCAGGGCTTACTCCTATCTCTGGACTCTGGGGACATTTTAGTGTACTGGTGGACAAACTTGAATTGACCACTTGCAGTGCAAGTGTTTTAAGCACCATATTACCTCTTTAGGCCCCAAGCAATTTATTTTTGAGCGATAGCACAGTGGTAGGGCGTTTGCTTTGCACGCAGCAGAGCCAGGTTTGATTCCTCCACCCCTCTCGGAGAGCCCGGAAGCTACAGAGACTATCTCGCCAGCATGGCAAAGCCTGGCAAGCTACCCATGATGTATTCAGTATGCCAAACACAGTAACAAGTCTCAAAATGAAGACATTACTGAGCCTGCTCAAGCAAATAAATGAACAATGGGAGGACAGTGACAGTGACAGTAAAAATAATGTATATTACTGATTCCACTGACCAATAAAAATAAAAGTCATAAATAATATAAAGGAAAATAGCTTCAATATTAGTTTCTCGGAAGCTGTCAGAAGCAGTTAACATCCTAGGTGCTAGAGTGACACTGCCAAGTTCTTTCTAGTAAAGTATGTGTATTTATCATATCATTCCTGCTTTTACTATATTCTCAGTTTAGTTGAGGATATAAGTGTTATTAAATCTGAGTTATAGGCTATTTTGAATGTCTCAATACTAAAAAATTATAATTAGAGGAGGTGCACATCTGACTATTATCAGGACTTACTTACTCTTGGCTCACTGATCACGAATCATTCTTGGCAGTTTGCTGGAAACCATTTACAGTGCCTGGAGTTAATCTGCTGTCAGCTGCATTCAAAGAAAGTGACTTAACCCCTAGAGACTATTCCTCAGCTACCCCCGAATTTTCATTGTATTGGGTATACAGCTCAAAGGTTATGTTTCCAACATAAGCACACATGTTTGATCTCCAGTGACACATTGCCTGTAAGCAACACCAGAGCCTATAATTGAACTGTTTAGCCTTATTGGCTGAGTACAGATACTAACGGTCCCTGAACTCTGTAAGCACTGTTTGGGAGCACATTCAAAATTTTTAAAATATAAAGCAATGACAAGATAAATTCACTTTTCCTATTTTAGAATAGAAATATGGAATTTTCTATCCTCAGGTAGTAAGGGAAAACTGTACAGGAACGGTGCATTTTGGAAGATAAAATAGATACTGGGGAAAAAAGACAGTACATGAAGTCAGCAGTTCCTGAATGAGGCACTGACTAGGACTAAAGAAGATGGGAAAGTCACTTTTATGCTATCTTGGTGATGAAGTCCCATTTATGTGGATCTGAATCAAACGCCTTAGCTTTCCCATCAATTTATTCATTGCTTGCATACTTACATCTTTCAGTGGGCTCTAAACTTAAAGAAATCTGAGAACAAATTTTACTCACGGCTACGTCTAACGCATTTCCAAGGTCAAGCATCAGAATCTTATAAATATTTATTGGATTGAATTAAATTCAAACAATTAGACCACTTTTATTTCTGCTTATACAAAATAAGTACTATAGTTGTAACATTCAAACATTTCATTAGTGACCTATTAAATGAGCATATCAACATCAATCAGTAATGACTGGCCGCATATCTTTTTTTAAGTGCAGAAATATTATTAAAAAATGGTCCTTTGCCCTTTAAAAGACTTCGGCTTGTAGATTTATTTTTAAGAAAGAGTTTGAATTATTGGGAAGTGGTATTAGAAGAATTTGGAGGATAAGTATCACTACAGATGTGGATATGAGGAACTCATAACACAGCTGTGAAGTGTGATATAGTGTGATGTTTGATGTGTGCATATATTTGTATAGCACACATTCCTGTGGGTTCACTTTAGTCAGCTTCAGTTTTTCCCATCCACTCGATAATTCTTTGTGATAAAACAGACAGGAACAAACAGATATCTATATTATGTTCAAGTTGCTTCCTAATATATAAATAACATTATTTATATTGCCAAACAAATGCTTAGAGTGTATAGCATCTCTTCTCATCTGTATCTTTTGCCAAGAATAAAGTGTCCTGAGCTCTACTTTCTATTTTTGGAATGACCAAAACTGCCAATGTGTCCTTCCTGTGATTTTAATTTTATTCCTTTTCACCGAGGATCTGGCTATGCTATGTGTTTGTCAAATACCTCAAAATATTTTTCAAACATTTGTTTTTTTGGGAAAATATCTCTAAATATGTTTTGCCAGATTTTTCTTTAGCACATTTAACAAACAAAAATTTAATCCTTATGTTTCTCATTAGTTTTTCTGAAATTAGTTGAAATATTATTCTCTAAGAGTTTTCTGGATAAACAAGCAGCATTGTATTCCAATGTACATTTTCTTTTAAAATCAAATCTTCCTGACTGTCTCTCATAAATAAAATTTGTTTTCAAACTTGAATTACACTTTTCAATTTTGTTTTGAAAGAATTATGTCTAGACATGATAAAATCAGCTGGCCATATATTATGCAAGATTGTGTATAAAATAGAAAAATAAGAAGAAATATTGGTAATTTCATATAGATTTATTCTTTCATTTCTGTTTACCTGTCTTCCTTCTTCTATTTCCTAACAGATTCCTTTAATAAGTTTTTATTAATAACTTTTTATCTACCAGGTTATTTATTATGGTCCCCCCATAAAACTGATTCATGAGAAGAAGAAACAAATTATATAAATGAATCAATTAAAAAACATTTCGGCGGGGCTGGAGAGATGGCACAGCAGGTAGGGTGTTTGCCTTGCATGCGTCCGACCTGGATTCAATTCCCAGCATCCCATATGGTCCCCTGAGCACCGCCAGTAGTAACTCCTGAGTGTAGAGCCAGGAGTAACCCCTGTGCATCGCCAGGTGTGACCCAAAAAGCAAAAACAAAACAAAACAAAACAAAACAAAACATTTAAGCAATCAATTTTCTAGGTGAAATGCAGGGTCTTCTGTATAAAATTAGATGGCCAGGGCTTCAGTGGCAGTCTGGAGGCATGTAGCTATATTGTCAAGATCAAAGTCTGTTTATGATCACATCTTGTTTAAATTTGCACAGCATCAAGGAAACCTTAGAAAATATATCATGCCTCAAGAGATTTGAGGGCAGCTAATGTAATTGACATAATATTCAAAGTCATATGAAATTAGATAATTCTCATTATTTTATAGAACAGGAATGAATTGCTAGAGTTAGTAACTAATTCCTCAAAGATTGGAAGTGAATGGAATTCTGAATTTGTCTATGCCTCCAGGTTTGACTTATGTAAGAATGGTTAGGAATTAAAGACAAAATGTATACTTGATTAAATGTATAGTCTTCTCCTTTAATAGTCTCATTAAAAAAAAAACAAGTTTTAGAGTTATAATTTGGAACTTTACTAAATTAAAGGAATGACTATGTAGTAAAACTTTTCCACTGTCCACTGTCCTCCTGTTGTTCATTGATTTGCTTGAGCGGGCCCAGTAACGTCTCCATTGTGAGACTTGCTGTTTCTGTGTTTGGCATATCGAATAAATCATAAGTAGCTTGCCAGGCTTTGCTGTGTGACTGAGATACTCTCGGTAGCTTGCTGAGCTCTCTGAGAAGGGCATAGGAATTGAACCCGGGTCACCCAGGTCAGCTGCATGCAAGACAAATGCCCTAATGCTGTGCTATCGCTTCAGTTAGATAAATCTGGACAAGAATTCTTAATATATTCTTTTCTAGTGTTGTGCTCTTGTCAAGTGATTTAACAACTCTGAACTTCAGTTTCTTCAACTGGGAGTGAAATTATGAAATAGCACATGGAAGAAAGAGTATTGTTAGAATAAGACAGATAATTCATGATGGATATTAATGCTATAATTTCTATATGGAATATGTTTGCTAATATGAATTGCTCTTTCTTTCTCTATGTTTCAGATAACTGTGATGATCCATTAGCATCTCTACTCTCTCCAACGGCTTTTTCCAGTTCCTCAGATCATGCTGGGACTCACAGTCCAGCTCAACTCAACCGAAGAGTTGGTGAGTAGAAATATTGAACCACTAAAAACAAGTGTTGAGTCATATCTATGCTATGGGATCATATTGAAAGATGTGTTAAGGAAAGGAAAAGTAGAGTTAAATGCAATGAAATAAACCAGTAATAGCATAGTGGTAGGGCGTTTGCCTGGTATGCGGCCAGCCTGGCCCATCCAGGTTCGATTCCTCCGCCCCTCTCGGAGAGCCCAGCAAGCTACGGAGAGTATCTCGCTTGTACCTGTTCCTATTCAATATGCCAAACACAGTAACAACAAGTCTCAAAACGAAGACGTTACTGGGCCCACTCGAACAAATCGATGAACAACGGGAGGACAGTAATAAATCAGTAATAGAGTAAGCAACTGTTTATTGGGGTTTCTAAGTCCTTCCTGTGGAACAAACAAAGCAAATAAAGGGGTCACATAAAGTTCTGATTTACAGTCAGTGAACCAAAACTATAATCATTAACATGACCTTAAAACTGGTGTCTGAAACCTAAGCAGCAGACTTTTAGGATCTGCAATCTGCAGTTGTTATGTGAAAAGCTTGTGACTTGCATCTGAAGAGGTAAGGGGGATCAGTCTTGTGTGAGTGACTACAATCTGGTGCTGCTTCCGGGTAGAAAGTATGTAGTTGAGCTGATATTATTAGGTAGAGAATGATAGTTGCAGGTATGGGGAAGCACTCCGTCCACACATTGGAAATTTGTACCGGAACACTATAGAATCACTTTAGTGAGTTTTCCAATATCAAATTATATTTGACTCTGGGATAAGTTCTAGGTAGTTATTGTCTTGATTGACATTTTTTATAAAGTTGCAGAATTATTTAAAGTTTAAATATCTGTAGTGAGACTACAGATATATAATATACATAATAATATTTATAATAATAAATTACAAATCACATATATATCTGTTGCTTGCTCATATTACATTTTATAGTTGTTTCTATTACAGTGGGATTAATAATTTAAAAGTTAGAAAACTGCATGATTTTTTTGAGAAAGGAGTAAAACTATTATCCAAAAGGAAAAAAATAATATAGCCAAAAACCTAGAATCAGAATAGTAACAACTCTCTACTCATCAGCCAAAGTTCTAAAGCTGATTCTGATATTTGGCCAGTAGCTCTGTTGGTATTAGTACCTCAATATCACCTGCTCCCAACTTTGGTTCTTTCTCTGCAAAGTACACAAACAATCCCCGCATGCAAGCTGCCAAAGTTTAATGTGTTCTACAAGAAGACAAACAACCAGTTTTTTTTTCTCTCTCTCTCAGTCTTGCTCCATTGCATGAGGCAGAAATTCATTAGTGCCCAGTGTGTCCTCTGAAGTTTCTAGACTATTTCTGATCACAGACAAACTTTCTCCTAATGGACCAATAGTGACAGAGCGCAGATGTCTCTACTTACACTTAATGTAGTTACTCTTGCTCATTTTGGGAATCTAGCCAGAGCACAAGGGCAGCATAAGTGAGGGTGACTTCTCTTCCTTCTTCTAAATACAGTCTTAATCAAGAAACTCAGACAGAAATGCGGTCATAGAGTTGGAAAGTACTGGCCTCTTTCAAAGTCCTCTAGAAGGGCTACAATCTCTGCTTTATGGGCACAATTCTTGCCCTCAGGGGAAATTAAACTGTAAAAACTAGCTTTCTGGGTGTTTTGTTTGTGTATTTTGCTTCTGTTATTTGGGGACCACACCCTGGTGATGCTCAGGGAAGACTCCTGGCTCTGTGCTGAAGGATTATTCTTGGTGCTAGGGAACCATTTGCAGTGTTGGGAATTCTAAATGAAATCAGCCACATGCAAGGCAACAGCCTTAACCCTCCCTCTCTGTCCACTGAGATTACTGGTTCTTCTCAGGCATTTGAATGACTAGAGAATCATATAAGTAGCAATACTCAAGTCCATCTTCCAGGTATTATGAACTATTTGAAATAGAACCAAAGCAAGAATATTGTTATGGTATCTAAATACATGCTTTCCAAGTGATTCTAAAATCCAACAACCATGGAAAATCAGTAACTTGAGCAAATTCATGAATAACAATGAATTCCAAATCCCCTATTAATATTTATTAAATCCCTACTACGTTCACAGCTTTGTGCTAGAAACCTGCTATATAATTGGTATAAATAGGAATAGGTTGTAAGTATATTTTATGAAGTGAATGCAGTAGTTATATAATTAAAAAATGGCATTCATTATTAGTGATTCCACTGCTATTTTTTCTCTCACCTATAGATTCATAATATAGTTGCTATGTATTAAAATATTAAGTTGCATAGGGGAAGTTACTTGTTTTTTGGTATATAAGTCACAATCATATGTATAAAGATGTAGTATATATCTATGCTCATAGGTAATAGAGTATGTGCATACATAGATATATATATATACACACATATTTTATATTAGTCACAAATACACAAGAAAACATTTTATCATAAGTGGATTCACAAATATAAAAAGTAAAAAAATTATTATGGTTATTTACTTTGAGAATTTATGCATAATTTTTTTCTTGAAAACAGACAAATGTCCTGTCTAATGCCTTATATACCCTAAAAGAGATAACTGTCAAGTGAATACTTAATTTTCACACTTTTCTTTAATACTTCCCTTTTATTCATTAAAGGAAAGACATCAGACACCCCCAAAAGACAAATTGGACCATATAATTTGAAATGTAGATTATATAGATAGATATATAGATACAACTATATCTGTAGATATATAACTATATCAATCTATTTATGTTTGAATTACCCATGGACTGTTTAAAACCATTGTTTCCTAACTATGCACTCTGTGAACCCTTAGGATAGTCCAAGGGGCTAGAGGTAAAAATATAAATGAGGGGATCGGGGTGGGAGGGGACAGTCCCTGTTATGAGGAACAAGTCTGGACCACACAGAAAAAAAAAAGGTTGAAGGGTCGAGAGTGATAGCATAGTGGGTAGGGAGCTTGCCTTCCATGCGGCCAAACTGGGTTCTTTCTGAAGCATCCCAAATCACATATCATCCCCCTCAAAGCCAGGAGTGATGTCTTAGCCCAGGGCCAGGACTAACTATTCAGCATGACTCGGTGTATCCCCCAAACAAAGAAACAAACAAAAACCAAGGATGAAAAGGGTCCATGGTCAGAAACTGTTGGAAAACACTGTTTTAAACAAATTCATAATAAAAATGCTAAATTATTAGAATTTGATATTGTCATCTGACTTGTCTCCTCCCTTAGACTATGATTTTGCACCATTGAAGTTTAACATTCTCCTGTAATCAGATTTGCCTATCAATATCCAAATAAAAAACATAGCAGCAATATAATCAATACTTAATATGAAACTTCACTGCTATAAACCTTTAAGACATATGAATTCTACCTTGACAACTGCCATAATGGTAATATTATACTTACATCAGTTTTTGTTGGTGGTGGTGTTTGTATTGGTTTGCTTTGGTTTTGGGTCACAACTTGATATGCTCAGGGGTTACTCCTGGCTTTGCACTCAGAAATGACTCCTAGCAGTCCTCAGGGGACCATGTGGGCTGCCAGGGATTGAACCCGGGATAGCCATGTACAAAGTAAGCACTTTACCTGCTGTACTATCTCTGCGGCCCCTCTTATCTCAATTTTATAAGTAAAATTTGCCCTGGCTCAGAGAATAAAGAAAATGATATTTTAATAAAATTTCTAGTTAGATACAAAATGAATTATTGCACTACAGGGTAATAAAATATGGGATTTTTATTAACTTTATTGGACCAATATTTGTAAGCTAGTGTGTAGTGTCACAGTATATAATGTCTACTCTTCCAGTGAATAAAAAGAGCAAATATCAGGATCATTCTCCTGGAGAATTAAGTAACGATTACATACACCTGTAAAAATTGTCTCAGGATGATTTTGAAAATACATACTATTTTCTCTTTGATTTTCAAGTTTTAGGGTTTCTTTTTTTTCTCTTAACATAATTCATTCATATATTCCAGCATTTTCTATAGCCTTCTACTCTTTCCTGACCTATGCCCAGGAAAAAAAGGTACAGAGTTAGTAAACTTGTCATGTCAGAAGTAGTGATCAATTCAAAACTTGAAGAATTAAGGAAAGCTGTGCTAAGGAGCTCTCAGATTCTGACTAAGGCTTGTCTAATGAGTGTTGTTAAAGACAAATGGATCTTTCTGGGAAGAAAATAACAACAGCAGAAAAAAAAACACGCCCTTGGGAACAGACTTTAACCTGATTTGGTGCTGTAGCAAACCAAAAACTGGAGATTTCACAGAATGAGGAAGGGGATTAGATGGTTAAAGCCCAGTACAATAGTTTCCACATTGCTATCTCATCTATGGAAGGGATTTGCGAAATGGACTTTTTGTTCTCTCTGTTGCACACTCCTCAATACCAATTTCATCCACACACAAAGCAATGAAAAACCAGTAAGAAAACTAATTACTTTTGAAAAAAAAAAGACAAAATGCATTAAAAGAGGGGTCAGATCACCATTAACTTAGGTTGCCAAGTTAATCTGTGTAATTGTGGTTTAGGAGGGATCTGACTTTGCCAAATGTGATTTGTTTTGTTGCCTGAAAGCTTTTGATCTATACATTAAAGTCAGTTGGGTTTCCAGAAGCACTTCCTATGAGCAGGAAATGCGGGGTTGGTGGTATAACATGAAACAGTGAGTTGTGGGTTAGACCCACTTGAGAGTAAGGGGAAGATTTTAAGTAACTTTAGCTGATTAAAAGCCAAATAGGGACAGAAGAATTTGACCTCCTGAAAGAAGAAGTTTCTATTTTTTCCTCTCATCTGTTTTTATCCTTCCAAACACAGCTTTGCAAACAATTACACTATTTGTTTCTTGAATTTTCAATCATTATTCTTTACTCAGTGCATTTTTGAGAATCTTGTCTGTGTAAGTTGAGTTTGTGTGTATCTAGCATAACAATTTTGTTGCCATGGAGAATTTGATTTTCTATGTCAAGGTATTTTTAGCTTTCTGAGTTTTGGACCAATGGGGAGGCATAAAATCATTGCCTCTCTTTGGCACAGATAGATGTACTCTTTTCCTCCCCTATAGCAGCACAGGCTGTAAAAAAGCTTAAGATCCATGACCGTGTTTTGAAAGTTAGTTTTTAGTTTGGAATCATTGGTCTATTTGTGAGAAGATGTGGATTGAGAACAATGCAGGAAGCAGGGTTCACACAATTAGCATGGTATCAACTGTCTAGGGACTTATTCTGGATAGTGAGGTGACACTCCTGAGTATCCAATTTCACAGGCAGCACTACAATGCCTGCTTGCAAAAGATAGCACCAGTCTCCCATCTGAATTGATTGAGCCAGACCTGGTATGGATATAATCTAATCGGTGTGAAAAGACTGAGGTATAGGAGAATATGTCATTGGATTCCTGCCTTGTCCCTTGAAGGGTATTGTCCTTTCAGCCCCTTTGCTTTTTTCTGCAGTCCAAGCTGTTCAGGCCAGGCAAGCAGTGAACAAGGGTATTATGTGATACTTTGGTAGAAATTCAGAATTTCTGCCTCAACCCCTAACTTTCTGAATTATGGATTGTGCTTTCTGCTCATACAACTCTTACCTCTTTGATGTTTTTCACGTTGAAACTTGGGGTGAGGCAGAAGAGAGGGCATCAAGATGGTTGAATACTTATAAATAAAGAACTATGCTTTAAGTATAAGCACTGTATTCACCATCACCATATTGCTGATAGGATTATTCACATATGTTGGATCACATTCAGTGTTGGAGCTACTCCTGGCTCTGTGATCAGGGGTTACTTTCAGCAGTGGTCAGGGTACCGTGAAGTTCCAAGTTTAGTAAAATGCAAAGCAAGTGCCTTAATTATCTTGCTATCTTTTGACCTCCTATTACTCACATTGTTGAAGATTAAGAAACTGGCATGTAAAACAACTAACCTGAGAATGCATAGCTAATTGTTGGTAAGACTCGCAGTAAACACTATTTTATGTTAACCAACATTGTTATGCATTCTGATCTGAAATGTCTATTTGAATGATGATATTGTGGGCTTAACAATCACTTCTTTTTGATTAATTTGGAATTTCAACAGGAGAGAAAAAGAGAGAGAGAGAGAGAGAGAGAGAGAGAGAGAGAGAACACCAATGCTTTGTCAAATATTCTAAAATATTGTGGATGATCAAATACACCTAAGGGTAAAACTAACTTAGACTTGATGTTGAAAGTTACTCTAGGTCAAAAAAAAAAGGTTACTCTAGGTCTTTTTTCTTAGTAAAACACTTGTAATCTGCTGTGATAAATACAATAAACATCTGCTATTTAATGAAAGTCTTAAAATTCTGTGTCAAATGTAGAGAAATGAAATGTAATGACCTTTCTTCCCAGGTAGTATAATTGCAAATCAAAATAATATTAGGGAAGGGTAATCCTGTCAGTACTATTTGCTTATTAGTAAAGCAATGCATAGAGGCTGGAGTGACAGCATAGCAGGTAGGGTGTTTGCCTTACACGCAACTGACCCAGGTTCGATCCCCAGCATCCCATATGGTCCCCAGCACTGCCAGGAGTAATTCCTGAGTGAAGAGCCAGGAGTAATCCCTGAGCATTGCTGGGTGTAACTCAAAAAGCAAAATAATAGTATTAATAATAATAATAATGCATAAAGTATTCTAAGTATCATGTTCAACACAAAGTTATATGCAAATCAGGTAATAATTCAATCTTGACTTTTTCTCATGAAAGCTGGCTGTTCAGTTCCTATAAAAGGTCTAATTGACATTAGTTTTGAGTAACATCATGTAAATTTCTAGTTCAATGAGCAGTTAAATCTGTTCTTATTTGTTTTTGTTTTTGTGCCATACCTAGCCACACTCAAGGCTAACTTCTGGATTTTTGTTTAGGGATCACTCCTTTCAGAGCTTATTGGAGCATATGGGGTACCCAGGATTGAATTCTGATTGATTGTGTGCAAATTTGGGGTTTACATTATGCTGTAAACAAAACAAAACAAAAAAAACCCACTCCCCAACCTTTATATTAGTCTGTTCATTGTGTTTCATCTAAAACATTGCAACTTAAAAATACATTAATTGAATTGAGTAATTAATGGTGCATATTTATCTAACTATCAACAATTTACTATAGTATTTTAAATTAGTATCACCAACAGGAGGATGTATATTGCATTTGAACAATATATGGTAGAATAGACTGCTTTTGTTAAACCTGGAATTTCTAGATAGGTCTATTTAATTCCTTTATAAGAAGTCTTTCACTTAAAGACATTGTAGAAATGTCATTAAACGTTGAGATTAGGAGTATTGAATTCATCATAAAGAGTGACGGGAATTGATACAAACATGACTGCTAATATTTTTCCAGCATTCCAATTTGTGTACTCCTTCTCTGGTGCCTCTTCTGAATGCCTCAAAGTAAAGTTACTCATACTCTTCTACTCAACGGATTGCTTTTGCTTAGGAATTGGTTTGCTAATAAGGCTCATGTTTTCTAAAAATGCAGATTTTATAAAGCATTCAAGTCATTTCTTCTTTAGTTAAGAACTTGCTTTTATCTGTGATCATGGTGCGGGGAGAGGACAGCTGGTACAGAGAAGGGATCATTGAGAAAATGATGGCTTGAGGAACCGGTCAGGATGGGAGATGTGTGCTGAAATTAGATAAAGGACCAAGCATGATAACCTCTCAATATCTGTATTGCAAACTATAATGCCCAAAAGTAGAGAAAGAGAGTATGGGGAATATTGTCTGCCATGGAGGCAGTGGGAGGGTGGGAAAGGTGGGGATATACTGGGGATATTGTGGTGGGGAATGTGCACTGGTGGAGGGATGGGTATTCGATAACTGTGTGATTGTAACTCAAACATGAAAGCTTGTAACTATATCTTACAGTGAATCAATAAAATAAAAAAACAGAACTTGATGTATTATAAATTTCACCTTAGATATCCAATAAAACTTGATATACTCAGATTTCTTTGTTAGCGTAAGTTTGAGTATAAGTAGAGAAAATTATCATCCTGAACGAATTTGCAAGTTTGATATGTTAGTAAGTGTAATCATATAGAATTTGAGAGGTGTCCATACTGTATTGAATAGTGTCATCTTGCAAGTATTTTCACTCTATGATCTGTTAAGTTAAATATATAGTTAGGGAAATTTTGTGAAATAGTTTATGTTCAATATTATGTATGTCTTTATTTTTTACTGGTATCCCCACTGCTTTGGTTGGGTAATTGTGGGCCACTCCCAGTTATACAAATAAATGTGTAGTCCTGAGGGTTTGGAATTTGGGTTTAGTGGTGCTCACAGGAAGCAGGAGGAACACCCCCTTCTGCGGTAGGGGTCCAAGTATATCAGGGATCAAATTCAGGGCCTTGTCATGCCAATATAGGCCAGGCATGTGTTCTACCACTTGAATGGATCTCCTGGGATCTATTTTACCTAATTAAAGAAAAGTAAAATTTATTGTTATATATAAAAAAGGAGTTCTCAAATGAAAGCAGGCTCTTGAACTTGGTGGATTCAACCCAACATTGCCATCGTCTTGTCAGTATTTTTCTGGAGTCAGTACGCCTGCTCATCTTCTTTAGCAGACATGATACTTTGGAAATGAAGACATCAAAAACTTCCATGACGTAGTTTTGAGCCAACTGAATAGCAGTGTGACAGATAACACCCTAGAACCTAACTAGTAGCTGCCTATTGTCCCAAATTTTCTGAATAAGAAACTTAGCAAGGAACAAGAAACCGTTTTTCACTCCAGTTCCCTAAGGAATTCAACACTCTAAATTTAGACCTATTGCTTAGAGGAGGAAAAATCATCTAAGACCCAGAAGCCATGCTACCAACCACTTCACTGCATCTGAACTGCAGCAATTTTTCTTTTCATGTCCAAATGGCCATAATTTTGTCAAATGTCTCATCTTTCTGAGTACACAGTCAGGAGAGGTAGAACTGAAATTATTTTATAACTTTGTTTGCAGGAAGCAAATAATGAAATCTCATCCCTCTCTCTTTCCTATAAACTGTTTGGTTACATAGAAGATTACTTCAGTCTCAAGAGTAATTTACTGATTGAGGTTTGAACTGGTCCCTGGATCCCACTTTTGAACAAAACTATTCCCAAGATGAAGATCTTAGAATAACAAAAATTCATCTTTAACCAAATTGTACCCACAATTAGGAAATTTATGAGTTAATGTATATTGTCATATTTGATCTTTTGTAAAGTATTAGCTATATTATTTTTCTAAAATGGAAGATATTGCTTGTCAAAAGTCATATAGAGACTGGAGTTTCAAGCCAATCTCCAGACTTCAACAGAACACAGTATTTCAAATAAAATTGCCCTGGGAAACTAAGTTAAATTTATGCTGTACTGTGCAAAAAATATTTTCCTGTGAGACATTTAGGTGTCTATAATAACAATAGGAGATCAGTGTTTTTAAGTGACTTCTAATTCCATTACTCCAGTTTCTTTTCAACGGTTTTGGATGTGTAAAATATTTTCCCTTATGCCTAAAGACAGGTAACGTCTTATCTTGCTATTGAATCTGCTCTCAAATTTTAGTCCTGGATAGAATTTTATAATCATATATCTGTTCAATAGGGAATAAGTTATCAACTAAAATCCCTCACAACTGTGTGCCTGCTAAGTAGAGTTAGTTTTGTTAATTTGTATAATTAACATAGAATTCAGCTCCTGCCACTTTTTAAGGGTAATTCTAGAGCAGTTTTACCAGTAGAAATTTCTACAAGGATGAGAATATTCTGTAACTGAATTATTTTGTGAAGTAGCCATATATAATCTAGTAATATATGTGGCTACTAAAACATGGTCAATGCTTCCAAGGAACTGAATAGGTGCATAGGACTAGGGGTTACTGTGATAAACACTATAGTTCCATAGTATTTCAATGTTTTAATGAGTGACTCTCTTACCTATGTTTCAAAAAATGCCTGTGTGTTTTATGCAGATATGAATTAGTCTTTGGTCTAAAAATGCTGTAAATATTAGAGTGTCATTGGGACTAAGTTCCTAATTTTCTGAGCCACTTATGCAGTCTTGCTAACATCCTCCACTTCTGAAACTTTTGTGTCTTGAAAAGTCAGCCAGGTATACTTTTCTGTTCTGCTGACCTTTCTTCCTTTCCAGGGAATTAAAAAAAAATAACAACAATAACAACAACCAAAAATTCTCAAGGCTTTGCTTACAAATGTTTAATAATTGAAACTAGTAACTCAATCTCACCTCCCATCAATTGATTATCATGCACTTTTGACTTTCTAGGATCTTGTGTAAGGTTTGGGCAAAGCACATGCCAAAGAAACCTGTTTCTTATAAGGTTTATTTTAGGACTTTTAAAAATGGCCTAGCTGTGTGTGTATAACAGACTAGCTGTGAAAATGCTATACATATGGGTGACTATTATAGCTTATGTTGGTCTTAAACTACATGGGATTTTTTATTTTCTTTTTCTTTTTAACTATAGTTGCAAAATATTGCTTAGTAGATACCTATAGATAATCTGTCTGTGCCCATTTCCAGTGTATCACATCAATTCTCATTAATTTTTCTGACCTAGAGGTAGAAATGAAGGCAAAACAGGGATATTACTTCATTTTTTACCAAATATTCTCTTTTATGCCTGTAAGCCTTCCTAACATAAAAAAATGGGAATTGCTTATAATTCTTTCTATGAATCATTTCCTGGTTTCTTAAGAGGTTGGTTCCTGTTAAAATCCTTTAGAGAGATGACAAATCAGAATTGGGGTGGAAAGCAGTTTCTCACTGTGTAACTTGGTTTATTTAGCTTTTTGAGGGTGCTTTTCACTCAAGTTAATGAAAATTAAACTGTAATTGTTTACTGATTTGAGAACCAAATGAGGCACTGAAAAAGAATGTGAAGCTTGAATTATATGTCTAGAGAGAATTGATATAATGAGGAAGAAGTAAGAATAGAATAAGTGGGATCCTCATGTGAAGAGGTATTTCTACCTGTATTTAAGGTTATAGGTTTTAATTCCCTGCTCTGTCACTTACTAGTGGTGTGATGACAGAAAAGCTACTCCATAATTCTGGTGTCCAGTTTTCTAACTGTAAAACGGATAATATTATCAATCATGCAGAGCTACTGTGGAGATCCATGAGTATGCTGACTGCCCAGGTCAGTGCAGAGCACTGAGGTTAACTACCTGTTAAGTAATAAAACCAGGACTTAATCAACTCTTTTTTTCTTTTTAATTTTATTGAATCACCGTGAGATAGTTACAAGCTTTCATGTTTGTGTTACAATCACACAATGATCAAACACCCATCCCTCCAACCAGTGCACATTCCCCATCACCAATATCCCCGGTATACTCCACTTTTCCCACCCTCCCCCTGCCTCCAAGGTAGACATGATTCCCCAAAATCTCTCTTTACTTTTGGGCATCATGGTTTGCAATATCAGACACGGAGAGGTTATCATGTTTGGTCCTTTATCCACTTTCTGCACACATCTCTCATCCCAACCGATTCCTCCAGCTGTCTTGAATCAATGGGGAAAATAAGGTGATAAGAAGGATCAGAGGGACAAATTGGAAATACAAATATCCAACCTTGAACATGGTTATTTTTCTAACTTAGATGGAGAAAGGAAAATGCTAGATAATTTCATTCAGAAGTGGAATACAAAGAGAGCAAAAGAAAGGAACAGTTTAAACCAGAAGGAACCAAGTCCTTGGATTACGTTTACTAACAGAGTTACTATGTTAACTAACAGAGAGGAATGGGGAGTGAAAAGTGAAGAGATAGAGGAAGTGCAATAGGTTTTATTGGAGAAATATTAGTAATTTGGTGGTGATTTTGTATTGTAATATACCTGAGGTGAACCTATACTCCAAAATATGTACCATTGTGATGAACAACAGGAGAACAGTGCAGTGCTATGTTATAAACCAACATTCTCTCAATAACTGGAAAAAACAATAAAGACAGATTTTTATGGAGATATACCTTTTCAGATTTCCTTACCAATTTCAAATCTAACTTTTCATATAGTTTGTGATTGGATATAGGGAATCCGGGAGGGAAATCACAGAAGTATATCCATTTTTAGATCTAGAGGAACTTTTTGTGACTTTTTAAAAAATATTTGTGAAATATAATGTTAAATTTAAACTAAATTGAAAAATCAAATAGACTACAAATATAATTGTAACAAGAAAAGATATCAAGGTCTAAAATCTTAATAAACTCTTTTAAGGGTTTTCCTAACAACTTAGGCATATGGCAAATTTCTACAAATACAGGTACCAAGGTTAGTTTTCAAGTTCCCTGAATAAGTTTTCAAGCTTTGGGTGAAGTAATTCTTATTTGTATTCTTCATAATTTCTTTAGCTGTTTTTGAAGATTGAGAACATTTGAGAATCAATCAACTCAAAAACAATGCTGGGTCAGGAGCCAGTCTTTGGCCTTTTAGTTCGATTCCTATTTGTTTTACCTTCACCAACATCTAATAATGCAATCAGTCAAGAATTTATCTTAGAATGAGAGTGTATTAAGGATAAGCTAATATATAGTCTCATATCAAAAGTTTTAAAATAATTGGGAAGTTCTAGATGCTCTGAAATTGAAGGTGAAATTGCTTTTCTTTGTTAGCTAAACTTTTTTCTTTAGATTTTCATTGAATTTCTTTAAAATTAGCTGAAGAATATATTATGGTTACAGTACCATAACACTGATAACAAAGCTATAATTACATACAGCATTGCCTTTATTTAAAAAACTTCAACATCAAACATCAAGTATTTGTGTGTATATTGCAACCCCAATTTAGAGGTTAATTCAGAAACAGAAAAAAAGTAGGGGTTTTGTATATTTTTAGATAAACCATAAGTATTATTTTCAGACTTCTCTCATCATTTGTGAAAACATGTTTATTGTTTGGTGGAAGGAACAAAACGTTTGCCATAGCAACCATGACAACCCTGGGTATCTTGCCTATTAGCTATGTTGCAGGAAGCATCTTCAACAGCAGGGAAGAGTTCTTGGCAATTATCACCCAGAGAGTCTCTTCATTTTAGGAGTTTAGACTAAAGCTTGTGGATTAGGAAAATTCTTTAACTTAATGTTCTAAAGACTGAGAACAGCAACAATTCCATTTTGGTTAATTTAAGGGGTGGCGGTGGGTAATAAACTTACTGTGAGCATAAGGGAGACGTGATTTTCTTTAGACAAATTTGAAGATCTCTTTTGAACATTAACACTATCCTTCTACCAGTTATACTCAGAACTTATTGAAATGCATCTCTGTAAAAGTCTATGGCATTCAGCATGGTAGTTTGATCCATACATGTTATGAAATAAGTTGAATTGTAGATTCAGCTAGCACTTATCAACTACTTCCTGTGCTGGAGCGATAGCACAGCAGTAGGGCGTTTGCCTTGCACGCAGCCAAGATGGCCGACCCGAGTTCGATTCCCCCGCCCCTCTCGGAGAGCCCGGCAAGCTACCGAGAGTATCTCGCCCGTACGGCAGAGCCTGGCAAGCTCCCCGTGACGTACTCGATATGCCAAACACAGTAACAACAAAGTCTCCAATGGAGATGTCACTAGGCCCGCTCGAGCTAATCGACAAACAACCAACGGGAGGGCCTTTACCTTACCTTTACCCTTCCTGTGCTAGCATTTATCAACTTCCTGTAATGAAAACTTAGGATTTATTCTTTATTCAATGTTGATATATATCACATAGCTATGTTAGCTATGTAATGTAAAATGTTATAACATTTTACTAATAACATTTTTAGTACCTATTTGTCTTTTTTACAGGAAGTTTGTACATGTTAACATTTTATTTATTTTTCTGTAAGTTTTATTTTTATTTGCATTGTGTATATGTTTGCTTATTTTTAGATTTCACATATAATTATGTTTTACAGTTCATATTTTCATTTAAATTCTTCACTTAATATGCCTATAATATTCAACCATGCTATCAGCTGTGATAGGGTTTTCTCTATTTTTCTGGTTAAGTAATAGTCCTGTGCGTTTGTGTATGTGTGTGTGCGCCTGTGTGCACATCCATGCAGGCCTGCTTGTGTGTCTGTGTGCCTCAAATGTGTGTGAACTCATGCACTTTCTTGCTTTGGATATTGTAAACAGTGAGATATTGTACAAATTAGGATGCAGATCTTTTAATTAGTGTTTGCATTTCCTTTGCCTTTATTTCTAGCAATTGAATTGCTGGATCATATAGCAGAGCTATTTTTAATCTTTGTGAAACTGCCACACTTTTCCAAAACAACTATATCATTTTAAAATTCTATCAACACACTTGCACAAAGCGTTCTTTTCCCTCATGTTTCTTCTTTTGGTGTGTGTTTGGTTTGGTTTCTGGTTAGTCTTTATAATGTCTTTTTCTGTTATATGAAAAGGAGAGGATCTTACCAATGATTTTCTGGTTTTTTTTCTCCTCCAGGTGAGATTTTAGTATGTAAAAGATAATAAAAATATTTATGATTAAGGAACAATCCTAGGTGTTGCTAGGAAGTCTAGTTGTGAAAATGATGAAAGAGGAATATTAAAGTTTGGAATTTTAATATCAAAAATAGTGAAAATCCAAAGCTATATCTTGTATCCTTCTCTTTCAAATCGCTAGAGATGTCTTTCTCCGAAAAGCATATTAAATATGAGCAAGTAGTTGCAGTTTATAAAAGAAAGACAGATAATAGAAACCATGCAAAATGAAAAAAACCTAAAATAATAAAACTTTCAAACACTCAACTAATTCAGAAGAATTCACAACGTTTTATTTATATCATGCTTTTTTAATTCCAAGATCATTTAAAAGATGGTGGAGAGATGGGTTGTATGAGTAAAACTCAAAAATAAAAGCTTTGTAACTGTATCACATGGTGACTTAATAAAAATAAAAGTTGATCTAAAAAGCGTAAAAAAGGTCATATGGAAAGATAAATCATATGATCTTTTTTATGCTTTTTAGATCAACTTTTTTATATATAACCGTCACTGTCACTGTCCTCCCGTTGTTCATTGATTTGCTCGAGCGGGCCCAGTAACGTCTCCATTGGAGACTTTGTTGTTACTGTGTGTGGCATATTGAATACATCACGGGTAGCTTGCCAGGCTCTGCCATGCGGACGAGATACTCTCGGTAGCTTGCCTCTCTGAGAGAGGCGGAGGAATCGAACTCGGGCCGGCCATGTTGGCTGCGTGAAAGGCAAACGCCTTACCGCTGTGCTATCGCTCCAGCCCATTGGCTCTCGAAGAGCCCGGCAAGCTATAGAGAGTATCTTGCCCACACAGAAAAGCCTGGCAAGCTATCTGTGATGTATTTGATATGCTAAACACAGTAACAACAAGTTTCACAATGGAGATGTTACTGGGCCTGCTCGAGCAAATCGATGAACAATGGGAGGGAGGACAATACAGTACAGTACAGTGCAGTGCAGGGGATATATGTATCTGAAGAGAGAGTAGTAAGAACATGAGGTATAAAAGAAGGAAAGAAGAAAGTTATGAGTCAGAAGATATAAATCATGCTAAAAGTTCAGTTTATAAGAATACAAAAAAATACTTAAAATAAATTATTTTAGATAATTCAAATATGGAAACCTTAAAGACTAAGCAAAGAGCAAGAAACATGGAAACATAGCATTTGACATGGATATTAAACTATGAAATAGAATTATACGTAGGGAAAGCATGGAAATCTTCCCACGAAAGTGGTGAGTTTAAGAAGAGAGATTGGTCATATTTGTGAATAAGGGTATCTAAACTGATCATTACTTTTCTTTTTAAGTATTGAAAGTTGTAACCTTATGTTTCTGCAAATTTCTATCTCTGATCCTCGTCCAGGAACTGGTGGTTGGTCCCCAGCAGATTCCAATGCTCAGCAGTGGCTGCAGATGGATCTGGGTAACAGAATGGAAATTACAGCAGTGGCCACGCAGGGAAGATACGGAAGTTCTGACTGGGTAACAAGTTATAGCCTGATGTTCAGTGACACAGGACGCAACTGGAAACAGTACAAACAAGAAGATAGCATCTGGGTAGGACATCTTTTCTTTTCATATACACAAAAGTAAAAATGTGATCCTGGTAACCAGTGATGTCTATATCGTTTCCCTTTACCCCATATTGTTGGAAGCTTAATAATTATTGATTGTAGCTTCTCTTTTAAGTATTGATTGCTCATTCAAAATTAATTGGACATTATGTATGTTCTGTCTCGAACAAGATTTCATTTACTAGGGACAATGGAAATTTAGCAATTTCCTTCAATTCTGCTAACTTAAGTTAATTTTAGACCTCAGTGCTACATCTGTATTAGAAGTTCCCTGGCTTATTTGGACTACCACCTCCTTTTCTGAAATATAAAATAAAATAAAACAAAAATAAAAAAGAACTCAGAACTTCCATGAAGATGTACTTTAATTGAACAAAAAGAACATGCCCCCCAATTATACTTGAGTCTACTGCTGACCCTTCTGCCCTTCATTCCCTCACAAGGCAGTATTACCCTCATTGAGAACAGAAAGTAATGATTTAAACAGAGACATACATTTGGGGAATCTGATTGTAAATGAATATGTATAAAATATTTATTTGCTTACCTGCTTAAAATATATCATTGCACTCTATAAAGTTTATCACGACTCACCTGAGTCAGTTATTTATATACATTGAGCAAAGTTGACAAGTTTTTTTGATCTTGGTAAGGTTACTGATGTCAGTCATAACCAAGATTTGGAAACAATTAAATAGGTAAAATATATACACACTATACAAACATATATATAACAAATATAAAATGTGCTTCTCTTTTAACCACTTAATCTTCAGCTTTGTTCCCAAGCCCAAGTTCTTGACTTTATAATGTCAAAATGAATGATTGTTGCCAGACTATAAGGGTAAAAATTAAGAGGATTACAACATAAAATATTGTGAGAAGGCTTCAAAATCTCTTTCACTGTATTTGTAAGTTTAGGTCAATTTTCATTTAGTATAGAAAACACCAAATATCTATTATTTCTAAATTAACATAAAAATAAATATTTGGCACTTGGTAGTAACATTTTCTTTTTATTATCTCCCTAAATGCTTTCCACCTTAAGTCAGTGCCAAATATGATTTCAAATTGTTGGTGTTTGCAACTTTTTTTGTTGGTCCCCTAAATATACAAATATATATATGCATATGTATATGTGTGTGTATATGTGTGTGCTTATATATGTATATATATATATATATCCATCCTTTAATTGCCTACTCATCATTGATTCTAATTGAAAAATTCAGTAAGCTAGAAATTTGCTATTAGCATTAAAATAGTATAAGATCATGGTAGATTAAACAGTAATATGTATCTTTACTCTGAATCATTTATTATTTTGGGTTGTAGTATTTATTCATGGAGAACATGGATTGCCATCATTTTAAAAAGTGGGTGAGAGAATATACTGGATGGTACTCTGGGCATTCATGATTTTGTGCTCGGGGATCACATTTGGGGGTGCCATGGGAAGAAACTTAGTAGGCACATGGAAAGCAAGCACCTTGGCAGCTGTCCTATTCCTCTGGGCTCTGGATTGTTCACATTTTTAAATAGCCTGTTGGAAACTGTGCATTTTGTTTCTCTCAACTTTGAAACCCCACAATTATCTAGACAATTTTTGCTTTGCTTTACTTTAAAATGAACAATAAGCGATGTTCCGTTTTTAGAAATTTTAATGCTTTATGTTTACTGTAGAGGGACAAATAGATACAGGGTTATTTCTTTCTTTTGACATTTCTATCAGAGCATGTTGTTTTTGAGATAAAATTGTGGTTTTGAGTAACTTTAAAATTAAAAAAAAACTATTTTATTTTTCCTATATACAAATCTATATCTATATCTATACGTATATAGATATAGATATCTATAAATCTATCTATATCTATATCTATATCTATATCTATATGAAATCTTTATCTATATCTCCTGCCTGCTGGCTGCCCTCACAGGGTCCCCTTGGAGGGGGGCAGATTGAGTTTCCTTCCCCATCCCGAGCAGAGCCCAGTAACTGAAGAATTCCAGAACCAGCAATAGCCATGCTTAAGACCACTCTTCACACTCTCAGGTGAGCCTCACACATGAAGGAACCAGCAAAGGAACACAGGTGTGCATGACCCGGGGCTGCGATCTCCAAGGCTGATCGGATTGGGGCTGGGCCTCCTCCAACCAGATCCCCCATCTTCTAGTAGCTAGGTGTTACACCCACCAACTGCCCCAAGTGCTGTGTAATCCCATCAATGGCCAAGACCTAGAGACTATAAAACCAAGTTCCCGCAAGCATGCGGCCACAAATGCGTTACAATACTTCCTATTGTTTAGTTCTTACTCTCGGAGTACCCGGCAAGTTATTGATAGTATTCTACCCTCATGGCAGAGTCTGGCAAGCTCCCAGTGGCATATTTGATACACCAAAACCCTGTAACAATGATGGATCTCATTCCTCTGACCCTGAAAGAGCCTCCAATGTGGCACTTGGGAAAATTTCAGGGCTAGAACGAATGGAGATATCACTGGTGCCTGCTTGAGGAAATAGATGAACAACGGGATGACAGTTGTAATAAATCTTTAGAGGGCGGCCAGTGGGACCCCGACGTCTCTTCCCCTAGCTACTCACGTTCAAGGTTGGCCTGAGCTGCTCCCACAGCCAGGGCGGTCCAGGCCATGGGGCAGATGGTAAACGAAACAAGGGCCAACTCTGTTGATTGATCAGGTGCCGTTTATTCCATTCTCCCCACGCACCTGCACCAGTCTCCCTGAACTTCCCATTCTAGTCTCTACTGTTCCTCATTTCAGTCTCCTTCTGTCCCTCCCACTCATCTCTCTGCACTCCATCTCGCAGATCTCTCTCTCTCTCTCTCTCTCTCTCTCTCTCTCTCTCTCTCTCTGTCCCCCGTGCTATTTCTAGCCCTCCATGGTCAATCTTGCCTTCCTGCTCTCTCTTCTCTCCAGCACTCTTGCCTTTCCCTGCTCTCTTTCTCTCCAACTCCCTCATCTCCCCAAGCTGACACTGCCCCCAGTCAGGTAGCCAAATCAACATAAGAAAGCCCTTCCTGAGGGCCCACCAAGTTCAAAGGGAATACTACCTAGAATACTCCAAAGTCCTTCTTGACTGACCAAGGTCAAAATACCCCTTGAGGTGTTTTTTCTCTTTTCCTCAGTCCAATAACTCTATCAGCATATCAATACTATCTATTTTTGTATGGACACAGTAAGAGATAACATTGAGACTTGTAGTGTAGCTCTCCTGGGATCATCTTGCCACAGACTCAGACTACTGTGCTCAGGCCAGATTAATCATTCCTAACCCTAGCAGGGTCCAAATCTAGTTATTACTTTTTGGATCATGACAGCATTTGTCCATGACCAAGCTCTTAACTTATAGTTAAGCATTAGGCACTTTGGCCAGGCCCATCTCCATGCCAGGGTAGCACATAGCTTACCGCTTGCTCTGGTTCCATCCAGTCCCTCGTCAGGGACCCTGATTTGGGGGGCGCTAGGAAGTAAGGGCAGCTGAGACTTAGGTGAGAGAACAGATGCCCAGGAGAAAAATACCACTGAGAGTCAGGTTACAAAAGCATAGCATATACTATCTTCTTGAGTCCATACAAAAAGGACAGTGCTCTGAATAAACTATGCAAAGGATTTAAGGAGAAGAGAAAACAATATTTACAAGTCAACAGAGACACAAAGAAAGAAGTCATAAATAAATTCAGAGGAATGGGAGTATTGTGATGGGAACAATCCAATAAACCTAAACTACCTGAGGCTATGCAGGAAGGACAGAAGAGTGTTATCCTACAGATAGTGATACAGCAATATATCCAAATGAAGAGCTTCCAGCCAATGTGTATTTCAAGCACTGATACTTACCCTGGGCTTGTGAATATCCATTTTATTTCCTTGCCCTTGTTGATTTATTTGTATTAACAAATATCTCTAAGCCCCTTAAAAGTTGGGAATACTCTTGAAGTAAAATACATAGTACAGGGGTTAAAGCATTTGTCTAGCATACAGTCGCCTGCTTCAATCTCCATCCTGGCTAGTAGCTATCCACCAGAGAACAGAGCAAGAAAGAAGAGTCTCCAAGCACCACTGAATTGGTAATCAAACCTAAAACTTACCACCACCAGCACCCCTATTAAAAAAAAACAGGGGCTCATCTCAATAGGTCCTGTACCTTTTATGCTTATTATTACTGGACCAAGCAAGAACTAGATTTTTTTTCCCTTAAATTTTTATTAGTGAAACACCATGAAGTACAGTTGTATACTTACAGATTTTTGTGCTTGGGTTTAAGTTATACAATGAATGAATACCCACCCCTCCACCAGTGCCCATTCTTCACCACCACCAGTCCCAGTATCCCTCCCACCCCCTTCCCCCCATCCCCTGTCCTACTTACTCTACCACTGTGGCAGGGCATTCCCTTCTGTTATCTATCTCCTTTTTTTTTAATATTATTTTTAGTGAAACACCATGAGGTACAGTTGTAGATTTACAATTTTTTGTGCTTGAGTCTCGATTATACAATGATCAAATACCCATCCCTCCACCAGTGCCCATTTTCCACCACCATGGATAATATTCCTCCCACCCCCATCCCTCCCATCCCACCCTGCCTCTGTGGCAGGGCAATCCCTTGTGAAGAACTAGATTTTTGATGATTATGAAAAGAACTGCAAAATTAGTAAGACTGCTAGAGTTGAAGGGGAGAAAACTATTCCCTTTTTTTCTCATTCTCAAAACAGTCTTGACATTTAGGGAGGTAAACTATGCAATGGGCCAAGGAAAAAAGGCAGGAAAACATTATGCTAAATAAGTCAGTAAATTCCAGTTTTCACTTGCTCAGGGCTGCTTACAATGCCTACAGGCTACATGGGAAAGGCAGCAGCAACACAACCACCTGTCAGGTGCGAACCCCAGAGGAGAAGATTTGTAGAAGAATCCTCACAACTTTTAACTTACAGACTAATATACAGCAACATTGGGCAATCACAACAAAATCATCTACAGTGGCAATACTCAAAATGGAAAAATGTCTATGATGTCAATATTAAGGAAACTCACATTGACTAAATAATTACACCTCTCACCTGCAAGTATATAAGAAAAAATTTTCACATATAATAAAAATATACTGCAAATAGAACTTTATGTGAGTATATATGTGTATATGTGTGTGCATATATATATATATACCAAATTATACATTCAATATTAATATGCCCATGACTCAGAAACTTGAAACTCATAGAAGTGAATCCAGGCTCATGTAAATAGAAATTGGTGATGGAAAAATGGAAAGCTAAAGTTTACTTCTAATTTACTAGATCACAAAATTGTGCTTCTGGGTCTGCAGTGATAATGTAGGAGTTAAGTCACTTAACTTGCCTTGCACGCAACTGAAACTTCTTCAGTTTCCAGAATGCCTTATAGTTCTTTTGCACACTAGGAGTGATTCCTGAGTACAGAGACAGGGTTAAGCCCTAAGCATCATAGACTCTACCTCCCAAGTACAAACAAACCAGCAAAAACTCCCCCAAATGTGCTTTTGTTTCTCTCCTCTATCTTTCTAGTTAGTTTGTTTGCTTGCTTGTTTGGTTGTTTGAGGCCACAGGCTAGAGGTGCTCAGGATGTATTCCTGACTGTGCTCAAGTTCACTTTTGGTGGTCCTCAGGTTATATTCAGTACTGTGGGTCAAACCGAGGTCAGACTCTTTTAAGGCAAGAACTCTCTCTCTCTCTCTCTCTCTCTCTCTCTCTCTCTCTCTCTCTCTCTCCTGCTACTTCTCTATTATTGTATCTTATTTTTTTTAAATCTTTGAAAATATACAGCGGGTAGGGCGTTCGCCTTACAAGCAGCCAACATGGCTGACCCGAGTTCGATTCCTCTGCCCCTCTCGGAGAGCCTGGCAAGCTACCGAGAGTATTCGATATGCCAGACACAGTAACAACAAAGTCTCCAATGGAGATGTTACTTTTCTAAACTTAGTTAAATTTTGTCAGAGCTACTATGTAAGAAAATTAAAATCTACTGGTTACTTTATGTCCTTTACAAAAAAAGAGAAAAAAATACAATGATTATCTATCAGTGCTACACACAATGAATAGTGGCCAAGCTGTCAGAAATTGTCAAGAATGTCCAACAATATAAGTTCCATGTTAGATTTGTTCTGTTTTGTTTTGTTATGTTTTGTTTTGGGACCACATCTGCCAGTGCTCAGGATTTTCTTCAGTCTCTGTGCTCAGAAATCAGTCCTAACCCCTGTGGACTTTGATGTCCATATAGGATGCTGAGTCTTGAACCTGAGTCAGCCATGTGCAAAGCGAGCTCTTTACCCACTGCACTAATCACTCTGGTCCCTATAGAATCAATGTCTGATAAAATAATTTAGTCCGGCCATTCTATCCTGCATGTAGCCATCTCCTCTACACTCTATAGACATATGGGAAAATATGAGTTGCAACTAGTATTCATTAGTACTTCTATAAAACTAAGTTATTGAATGAATAGATGATCATGAAGGAAATGTGTGAATGTGTATGTGTTTTGACTTTTAATTTTTCTCTATAGTTTAGATTCATTAAAGTCTGGAAAGCAAGTTATTTAATACAAAATTTTTTTATCAAATTCTGTAAGTTGTTCTCTAACATAAAAAATGTCAATAGTTGGAAATATAATGTACTAAATTAATTAAGAATGATAGATCAAGGAATGAGAGAACCTTTTGAGTGAGACAATCTCATGGTCTTTAGATGACTAAAAATTTCAGTATGATATGGGATTTTAAGTTCTTTACAAAAAGTAATAATAAAAAATGTTAACACATGTTTTAGATATATCAAGTTACCAATACTCAAGATATTTATTTTCTAATGTTAACTTTAAGAGATAAATTTTGAAAATACCCCTGTTTATTGTACAGTGATACATATTTGTGTCTTAAGAGAGAGAAAAATGTAATTTCTGATCTGGCAATGAATGGGATGTTCATGAAGACAGCAATCAAGCACCTCCTAGTGATATCATCATCTACAAGCAATCCAGAATCTCCTATTTCACTAAATAGCCATGCATGACGCTGTCTGAAGATTAAACTTAGATACAATTTTAGAATCTTAGAAAATAAAATAATATCTCTCTAACTATATTGTAGACATTTGAAAACCATATGAAGACGAAGCAACAGTAATGTACATTTTCTTAGAACAGAAATACACCTTTGTTTCTATAATTAAGTCTATTCAGTTTAGGATTCTCTTATCATTCACTTTTAAAGTTTTTGATTGTTGTTTTGGATTTAGAGACCAAATATGGTGGTCCTCATAGGCTACACCCAGTTACATGGGTGAAATCATTTTTGATTGTACTTAGTTGACCATGAAGTGCCATGACTTAATCAAGACCGCCTTCATGCAAAGCATGTGCTCCAACCCTTTGGTGTACCTTTGAGATCCCACAATGGAAATTACTTCGGTAAAAACTCTTATTGTATCATTTATTCACTGAGCTCTTTTTATATTCATAAGTTCCTTGACTATGAATTTTTAAACACATTGTTAATTCAACAGTTTATTATGTACACTGCAATAGGGATCTCAAATTTAACTTCCTTCTGATGTACATCGAAATTTTCTTTATGTTTTGATATTTATCACTCTGAAAATTTACATAGTTACTTGTCCTGTTTTAATATAAGTTATCCTTTTAAAAATTCATCTTACCTGCATTATTTATAAACAGCGACATTTTAATCAGGATCATCTGATCATCTGCCTCTTTTCAAACCAGACTGAAACATTATCTTTTCAATTACAAATATTCAATGATAATTTGTTCTTGTTGAGATTTTTTTTTAGTATTTTTCTCTCATTTCTGGAAAAAGGTAGTAATACCATGTATCTTAGGTTTACTCACTAAAAATCATGTTAGAATTTAGAAACAATTATGTTTTATCTTCAATATTCTCCCTAATGGCAAGCTTTATAGCCAATTTGAATGCAACAGCACATTGGAGTGATATTCCTAGTCCATGAACTCACAATTTACGAACTTCTTGTTATCACTGGAAAAGAAGTAACTATAAGAATTTTTAACCCATAAAATGTTTTCCATCCATAATTGTTAAAGATTTACTTCACTCACTCATTTCAAAGTTAATTTCCATAGTTACAGATCCCAAATAGCACAGCGGTAGGGCATTTGCCTTGCACGCAGCCAAGATGGCCGACCCGAGTTCGATTCCCCCGCCCCTCTCGGAGAGCCCGGCTAGCTACCGAGAATATCTCGCCCTCACGGCAGAGCCTGGCAAGCTACCCATTATGTATTTGATATGCTAAACACAGTAACAACAAAGTCTCCAATGGAGATGTTACTGGGCCTGCTCGAGCAAATCGATGAACAATGGGAGAATAGTGACAATGACAGTGACAGTGACAGATCCCAAATACCATCACTCTTCAACTTGCTCTTCACATATGAATAATGATAAATATCACAATTCTCTTATATTTTAATATTCGGGGACTTTATCTCTCTCTCACACACACACACGCACACAGCATGTAACAAAAAGTGAGGGAGGTCACCTCAACTAATCAAAGTCATTCTATATCTGTTCTATAGAACTTCAACCTTAATCCAATTACTATCAGATTTTTACTGAGGCATTTTGATTAGAATTCCTCTGTATGCCTATTTTTATATTGATTATATATTTCCAGGGCAGTACATATCCAGTGATATTAAGGACTTATGTCTCTGAGTTCAGGGATCACTTCTGGTTGTGGTTGGGGGATATTATACAGTGCCCAGTGGACTGAACCAGCATCAGCCACCTGCAATATAAGCACCTTAACTTCTCTAATATCTCTACCCCAATATATTGCAGTACAATTTCAGTTCTTTTATAATTAGAGATATTAAATCACTGAAAAATGTCAATGTTTGTTCTCTATATACTGCATTTTACTAATAAAGGTAACAAAAGTGAGTGTTGTTACATAGAAACATTACACAGAACTATAGATTTTGAAATTTCTATTTCTCCTAATCAGCTGCTTTTTTAAGTGTAATTTTTATATTGCCAATGACACAGGCATATTCATTCTTTCAGATAGTCTGTTTTATTGCCTTTTGCAAAGATAGTCTAATATGTTCCTTCTGCATACTGATTTCAACAAGAATTTTCTGTTGTAGACTCTTAACTAGTAATTACGGAGATATTAGATGATCTGCTTGTCTTAAATAGCCACTCACTTATTCCAAGAATATATTTAATTGGGCATTTATAAATACACTCTGCTTAAAGTTTATCATATATTACAAGCTTGTAGCATTAAACAAATACTTATAACATAGGAAAACTTTCTCATGAGAGTTTTAAAAAAGACTGGGATATAGAATTCAGGGGAAAGAAAATATGCTTTGAAGTTGAAACCATAACTTAAATGAAGAACTGTACAAGGCTGGGACTAGTAAATAAAGTGATAATGGTTCTGAATAAGGCATCTAGAGGGTGCTAGAGAATTTGCATGATATCCCTGGTCTACATGAGGATACCCAGCATAATATACTTTTGATTTACAAATCATAATAATATGTGCATATATATACTTTTGATTTGTGATTTTAGTCAAGATTATTTTCCTCAATAATTATATAAGAAAAATATTTAACCAGGGAAATAATACAGTGGGTCAGGTACATGCCTTACCTGCAGCTGACCTGGTTTTTTATCCTCAGAACTCCATTTTGTCTCCTGAGCACTCATGAATGATCCTTGTGCACTTGACTAGGAACATGCCCAGAGTACAGCTGGGTGTGGCCTCTCCCCAAAACTGTATATATATTTTTAACATTTGAGTCTTCTTAAGTTAGAGTCTGTTATGGTCTTGCATAATGTTATTGACACTCCTGAATACATATTTTGTTAAGATGCACAATGTAGCATTTAATACTTCATAACTAATGCTAATGAGTTGTTTCTCTTTAATGAAGAAGAAATTGAAATTAAAAAAAAGACAAGAAGCAGGGCCCATATCATAGAAATGGGTAGTAATAGGTACATATAGACCCAGTTCTGTTGGTCCATAATACCCTAGTTCTTTTGCTCCATGATACCTTAGTCAGTGACTCGTGACAAATGATTTATGAACTAATATTCTTGAACAAAAGACTGGTGCTATTTGAAATAGAATCCAAGAAATATTATGGCCTCCTGGAAAATTTTCCTGCTACACTAAACCAAAGTAGAAATCAATAGCATCTGAACTAAGCCACCATGGTAAGCCTCATGGAAAAAGCTTGATGAACATAGAGATTTCTACAAATATATTTTCCTCAACTACTTTCAGACCAATTCTGCTGATGAATTTGACACTGATTTGGTAATAATTATTTGAAATTGGTTAAAATAATTTTTGTCTTAAATTTTAATTTGTCAGTAAAAGTCATTTGGTCAAGAGTTGGAAGATACTTATGTCAATTTTTCCCAATTTCTATGCCTTCAGTATTTAACCATTAAACCTCAGTTGTTTTCTCATGAACCATAGACAGAAAAATGGTACACCTTTCTTACAGAATATTCTTTTGGATCTTTTCACAACTAAAGGTACTGACTCCTTTTATTTACTGATATCACCACATGTTGCCTTTTTAATAATCCCTCTTAGCTGAATATCTCTGTCTATTCAGCCATTCTATACATGAAGGATTTAAAGCCTCCCACTATCCTATCACTCACTCTTCTCTGCGTACATTGTATTTTACAAGTATTACAATGACTTCTATAAAAATCATGTTTCCTTCTCCCATTGTATCAATAAATCTTATTCATTATTTTAGAATCTGTTGACCTGTACAGTATGATAGTCTATGGTTCCCTGAAGCTTTCTGAAGTGTCAGTTAATATGGAAGACTCACATAGTTACCCAGACATTTTTCATACAAAATTCAATTGAAACACTGCATTATACATTTTGGTCACCAGTTCTGTGATTTCATCCTTGAGTGACTTTCAAATTTCTTGGAGATGCTCTCTGATCTTCATGATTTATATACATTTATTCTGCCAATTTGGCCTAGAATATCCTGAGTATTGATCACTGTTTGATATAGTACTTTAAGCCTACCAATTTCAGAAAACAATTTGAGAGTGAGAATCTCATTACCATCAACATACAACTTTTAAATTCTCATTATACTCCAAACACTTGCTAATGTTGGGTGTAAAAAGGAGAATTTAAGGTATAGTTAATACCTTTCCTGAATATGCAGTCCCACTCAGGAGACAAATGGTTCTTCCTGCAGCATAGCATGTCTGTTTGAGTAGCTCTGATGGCATTTTAAATTCATGAAACTGTTGAGAAGGAATATTAGGAATACATGGGCAGGGGACAATTTAATGAAACCCAAAAGTAGGGTTAAATTTCTAGTTGACTTCCCAACATCTACGATGTGCTACATGTCTAGTGAAAAAAAATCACCAAAGGCAGGAAGACAGGAAAAGAGAGTGATAGTAATGGAGGAATAGCAGAAGAATCACCATAAGCAAAATCTTTTTTTTATTTTTTATTTTTTATGTTTTTATTTTTTATTTTTTTAATAGTGAGACATCATGAGGTACCGTTGCAGACTTACACAATTTTGTGCTTGGGTTTCAATTATACAATGATCAAATACCCATCCCTCCACCAGTGCCCATTTCCCACCACCACGGATCCCAGTATCCCTCCCACCTGCCATCCCCCATATCCCACACTGTCTCTGTGGCAGGGCATTCCCCTCTGTTCTCTCTCTCCTTTTGGGTGTTGTGGTTTGCAAAAGAGACATTGAGTGGCAATCGTGTTTGGTCTATAGTCTACTTTCAGCATGCTTCTCTCATCCTGGGAGGATCCTCCCAACACCTTTATTTGGTGTTCTCCTCTTTATCTGAGCTCCCTTTTCCCCTAGTATGTGTGGTTGGCCTCCAGGTCATGGAGTAAAATTCCGGGTACTAATCTCGGCCATTCCTGGGTGTTAGTTTTTGTTACTTTATGTTCCCCAGATGAATGCAATCTTTCTATGTCTATCCCTTTCTTTCTGAGTCATTTTGCTTAACATGATACTTTCCATGTAGTACCACTTGTATGTAAATTTCATGACTTCGTCTTTTCTAACAGCTACATAGTACTCCATTGTGTAAATATACCAAAGTTTCTTTAACCAGTCATCTGTTCTCGGGCACTCAAATTTTTTCCAGATTCTGGCTATTGTAAAGAGTGCTGCAATAAACAGACAATTGCAGATGTCACTTTGGCTATACTTTTTTGCCTCTCTGGGATATATTCCCAGGAGTGGTATTGCTGGGTCAAATGGGAGCTCAATTTCTAATGTTTTGAGAATCATCCATACTGTTTTCCAAAAGGGCTGAACCAGTCGTCATTCCCACCAACAGTGAAGGAGTGTCCCTTTCTCACCACATCTGCGCCAGCACCAGTTGCTTTTGTTCTTGTGGATATGGGCCAGTCTCTGTGGTGTGAAGTGATATCTCATTGTGGTTTTGATCTGCATCTCCCTGATGTTTAATGATGTGGAACATTTTCTCATGTGTCTTTTAGTCATTCAGATTTCTTCTTTGTCAAAGTTTCTATTCATTTCATCTCCCCATTTTTTGATGGGTTGAATGTTTTCTTTTTGTGGAGTTGATCCAGTACTTTGTATACCCTTGAAATTAACCCCTTATCAGATGTGTAGTTGGCGAAAATCCTTTCCCATTCTGTAGACTGTCTTTGTATTTTGGTCACTGTTTCTTTTGAGGTGCAGAAGCTTCTTAGTTTAAGATAGTCCCATTTGCCTATCTCTGTTTTCACTCACTTGACCAGCGGTGTGACATCTTTGAAGACACCATTAGCTTCTATGTCATGAAGGGTTTTGCCAACATTTTCCTCAATGTATCTTATAGATTCCGGTCTGATGTTGAGGTCTTTAATTCACTTAGATCTTACTTTTTTAAATGTAGTTAGGCAGAGATCTGAGCCCATTTTTTGCATGTAGCCGTCCAGTTTTGCCAGCATAATTTGTTAAAGAGGCTTTCCCTGCTCCACTTCACTTTTCTTGCCCCCTTATCGAAGATTAGATGCTCGTATGCTTGGGGGGAGATGTCAGTATATTCAACTCTGTTCCATTGGCCTACAGCTCTGCCTTTGTTCCAGTACCATGCTGTTTTAATTATTACTGCCTTGCAGTAGAGTTTGAAGTTAGGGAGGTTGATTCCTCCCATTTTCTTTTTCCCAAGAATTGCTTTAGCTATTCATGGGGGCTTATTGTTCCATATAAATTTCAGGAGTGTTTGCTCCTCTTCTTTGAAGAATATCATGGGTATCCTAATAGGGATTGTGTTGAATTTATACAGTGCTTTGGGAAGCATTGCCATTTTGACAATGTTAATTCTCCCTATCCATGAACAGGGAACATTTTTCCATTTCCTGGTATCCTCTTTTATTTCCTGAAGTAGAGTTTTGTAGTTTTCTTTGTACAGATCCTTTAGTTCCTTAGTTAAGGTGATTCCTGGGTACTTGATTTTCTGGGGCACAATTGTGAATGGGATTGTTTTCTTCATGTCACTTTCTTCTCTTTCACTATTTGCATATAGGAAAGTCATGGACTTTTCGGTATTGATTTTATAGCCTGCCACTTTACTATACAAGCCTATTGTTTCTAGAAGTTTCTTGGTAGAGGTTTTAGGGTTTTCTAAGTATAGTATCACATCATCTATGAATAGTGAGAGCATAAGCAAAATCTTGAAGGAGGATGTGTAGATGTACTTGAGACATACCAAATTAATATACTTAGATATAAGATTTATAAGATTCCCCTGGTTAGCTGGATGGCATAATCCTGTAGAGGGAAGCTACAGAGAGATTGCAAGCTGATTGCAACCTCATCTCTTCTTTAACTACAGACCAAAACAAAGAACTGATTATGTGGTAAATGCTTAGCTTTGATAATTTTTGTTAAATAACAAAGACCATGTGTAAGAAAATGCTATGAAATATGAAAAATTTGAATTTTATCCTTTGTTATCATATATAAATGAACAAAATGTTGGTATGAATATTCATGTCATTACAAATTATTCAGTTGTCTATTATTAAAAGCTCATTTAAGAAATGGAGACTAGCTGAATCTTACCTCTTTTGCAGACATCACCAAAGTAAAAGACATATTATTAAGTTAAATCAGTATAATAGAAATGAAGGATAAAAAGAAATGCAGAATGCAGTTTTTTTTCAGATTCCAGATGCATTGTTGGTTTTCTGCATGAGATTACATACAGATATGTCACGAAAATATTTCTTAGTGGTCGTTCTCCCCATACATGGTTGGTGTATGTCTAGAACCTCATATAGATGCCTTTTGCATACATTCCTCTCTATTGCCCACCTGAGTTGATGGTTTGTGATCTCTCTTGTGGGTTACAGTGAGCAATGTATGGAGATAAAACACAAACTCCCCTATGAATCTAGTTTAGAGCAGACAAGTAAAAGCTTTTAAAACTTAATATTATCCTTGAATTTTCCCCATTATTCTGCTTTTAGAACTTGGCTAACCTTAGGTTATCTTATCATTGGACAAGCAGAAAAAGAAAGGGAAGATTGGTCAATCAGCATTATCAAAATAACAGTTGGTCTTTACTCAAGAATCAGAAGTCTTCGTCCAGTGTTTTCATTTTACATTTAGCCATGGAAAATTTCTCTTAGCACCCCTTTCCTATCTGTGTTCCTGTCACTGTTACTGTCCTCCCGTTGTTCATCAATTTGCTTGAGCGGGAGCAGTAACGTCTCCATTGGAGACTTTGTTGTTACTGTGTTTGGCATATCGAATACATCACGGGGAGCTTGCCAGACTTTGCTGTGCAGGCGAGATACTCTCGGTAGCTTGCCCGGCTCTCTGAAAGGGACGAAGGAATTGAACTTGGGTCGGCCATGTTGGCTGCGTGTAAGGCAAATGTCCTACCGCTGTGCTATCGCTCCAGCCCATAAAAGCTAACATGCTAAGATATATTTATTTAATCCTTATCACAAATCTGGGCTGGAGCAATAGCACAGCAGTAGGGCATTTGTCTTGCACGCTGCCAACATGGCCGACCCGAGTTCAATTCCTCCACCTCTCTCGGAGAGCCTGGCAAGCTACCGAGAGTATCTCGCCCGCATGGCAAAGCCTGGCAAGCTAACCCGTGATGCATTTGATATGCCAAACACAGTAACAAGTCTCACAATGAAGACGTTACTGGCCCACTCGAGCAAATTGATGAACAACGGGAAGACAGTGCTACATTGCAGTGTTATCTGTGTTTCTATATTAAAGCAAATTTTTACAACACTGTTTCAGAAAATTTACCAACATGAATCTGCTCTTTTTAAGGAGCAAATCATTTTACTAGTTCACACATGTGGCAGTTAAACGCATTATATGGATAGGACAACCACAAGTCGTCTTCAAAGTGAATATTCATATTGACTTTCAAGGGGATAGCAGATGTTCCCTATTCCTAAAATGAGACAGGTTGCTTTTAAAGAGAAAACATCCAACAGCTGATATCAAAGTAAGAAAATCTGCTTAAAATTAATTATTAAAAATATGCTATTAAATCTGCTATAAAAGAAATCTCAACGTTAGTGTATTTTGAACATTGCCTGAAACCTGACTTATAATTTATAATTTCCAGTAGCTAAAAACAGAATGTTGAGACTCTCACCCTTACTTTAGGAAGAAAATAGTAGTTACTATCTCAACATGTAGCGAAGTGTTCAATTTTTATGTAAATTAGTTGAATTATGTTTATTGGGTATAATGTGAAGACATTCTATTAGCTATCTTTTATTCACTTTTACTGAAATATTTTTTAAGCATAAATTATCTCAGGCTTTAAAATATGACAGGGAGTTATTCTGTGACTCTAATAAGTGACTAAAACTCTTGGAGCAATTTTCTCCTCTGTAAAATGGGCATAATGAGTGTACTTACCTCATGTGGTGTGTAAGGAAGCAATTCTGAGAAGTGAGTATGCACTAAATTTTCCCACTGGACTTGCTAAATTACAGAATGCTGAATGCTTTCTGCAGAGGTTCCTGGGGTGAAGTCAAGTACGTGCATTTCCAACAAATGCTTTAAGTGTGCTACCTGTGCTTCTGGATAGGAATTGCACGTGTAATTCACTGTGTAAACAACCAATTAATACAGAGTGATTAATAGAGAATATAATCAGCACCACTATTTAAGGTAAATGTTTATGATACACATGGTGAAAGTACCCAAAGGACACTGGCTAGTTCTGTTTTTGTATTCTTGGATTTTGTATCTAAAATGAAAAGCAAGTTAAGTAAGGGCATGTGTGTGTGTGTGTGTGTGTGTGTGTGTGTGTGTGTGTGTGTGTGTAATAAACTCAGTACTCCCGGGAAAAGGTAAAATCTCCTTGTGTCTCCTTGTGGTCACAAAGAAAGACAGTTACCTACCTATGCTCATTAAAGGCAATTAGCTGAGAGTCCTGGAAGGAGACAGAAAAGCTAGAGAAAGAGCCTAGGGGAGTTTCTGCTGCCTAGAGAAAAGAGCTCCAGGTCAAAGACTGAAGCCCCTAGTGTCTCCTTGGCTCAAGCAAGATGGAGAGATTCCAGGTTTGGCAGGGACCTCAAGGTAATGAAGTATCTATCCAGAGATTAAATATGAAAATTCAGAGGAAAGCGCCTTCATTAAGTTTATTACAGCAACAATACCTGCTAGTAATAAAGAAAGAAAAACATAATATAATAGCACCAGGTCTCAATTTTTGTTAGGTACAGTTTTAAATTTGATTGCCTTATTATTAATGAGAAAGAGAAACAGAGAGAGAGATAAAAAAGAGCAAGTGAGTAAGAGAGAGATCACAACCAAATTAAGATTGTGAGCAGGAACTGGTCTTGTGTTTCAAATCTCTGAGCCATTGCAATTACTCATGTGGGAGATCATCTTTGCCAATAGCTGGTAACTAAAAAGAACCGCAGCTGCAGTTGTAACTGAATTACAGAGAGCAGAGTTGCTGAATGATTTCATTAAATGTGTCTAGACATTAGACTTTGAAATGATTCTCTAATATACTTATTTATATAAGAGATTATTGATTATAATATAATTATATTATATTATTATATGATTGTATGATAGAATTATATAATATATTCAATAATATAATAAATATATAATTATATTATATTATATGATTATATAATTCTCCAGCAGGCCAGTAACATCTCCAGTGTGAGACTTTGTTGTTACTGTGTTTGGCATATCAAATACATCATGGGTAGCTTGCCAGGCTTTGTCATGTGGACAAGATACTCTCGGAAGCTTGCCGGGCTCTCCAAGAGGGGCAGAGGAATCGAACTCGGGTCAATTATATAAGATAATATGAATACATATATATATATATATATATATATATATATATATATATATCTCCAAGTTCCCGGAAGTGCACAGCTGCATTTGCCACTGTGCAACCTCTTATTGTCTAGTTCTCGCTCTCAGAGAACCTGGCAGGCTATGAGAGTATCTTGCCCGCATATATGCCTGACTGGGAATACCTGTAAAGATGATTAAAGGCTGCCCCCAAAGCCCCCATCCTTCTGAGAGAGCCCGGCAAGCTACTGAGAGTATCCCGCCCACACAGCAGAGCCTGGCAAACTACCCGTGGCGTACTCAATATGCCAAAAACATAACAATGATTTGGTCCTCATTCCCCTGACCCTGAAAGAGCTCCCAATATGCCATCGGGCTACACTAGAATGTGACAGGGATGAATGAAAGGTTACTGGCGCCCGCTCAAGCAAATCGATAAACAAGGGGGTGATAGTGATAGTGATATATATTTATCAATTATATATAATATATTTATTTATTTGGTATTTTGGGCCACACCTTCAGTGCACAGGAGTTTTTCTTGGTTCTGCTCTTAGGAGATACTCTTTTAGTGCTCCAGGATCATGTGGGGTATCATGGATCAAATCTAGGTCAGCTGCATGTAAGATAAGCATCTCTCTGGCCTCAGAAATATTTCTCTAAGTAAAAAATTAAAAACTGGAAATAATAATTCACAATGTCATAGCAAATAGATAATTGCTTTTATTTGCTCTTAAATATTGAAAACCATTTTATGAAGTTTTAAGAAAGCAAAAAACAAAAAAAAAAACAAACAAAAACTGTGTTGTAATTTTTTCTTGAATATTAAAATTACTTTGGTTGGAAGTAGATGAATTTTCTAACAACCACAAAAAATCTATACCAGAGAATCATGAACTCCTAACATCTTGTCTTATCTGATTGTAATTTAGAGTATCAAGCATCTGTTAAACAGATTTTCCATGCAATAAATTAAGGTGAATTCAAGAGCAGAATGTAAATTCAGAATGGAAAACTCTTGTCAGAGCTATGATAAATTCATGAAAAGGAAAAGGTACACTTGAAAAATTAGCACAGATGGGCAGGTAGATGAAAGTGTGATGCTTCTGACTTATCAATGGAATATAGTGCTCTGCTTATTTTTCCCTAGTACTTATTTTGATACTGCAACAGTTAATCTATCTGTACCCAGTTAGAACACACTGAAATAATGGAGCACCAAAGGGTCATTCTTGAACTGTGAAAGTAGGTAGTAAGAATTGATGAATAAGAAACATGCAGAGAGGATATATGATAGCACTGCATTCTAAACAACTCAAATGGCTCCGTATAGTAACTTCTGTGAATATGAAGGATTTGGAGTATAGGTAAGAGAAAGAAAAGCATTGTGAAAGTCAAGTGGTTCATGGTACAAATCCATATTTTAAGGTAACATATTCATCCAGTCTTGTTTCTATGCCCAGACTTACCTCAAGACTTTCACAACTGATACTTATATCTGTAAGGTATATTCTCTTTCAGATACCATCTTGATATGAGTGATAGGCTGTGCCACACCTATTATCTAGTTCTTACTCTGGAGAAACTGGCAGGCAACCAAAAGTATCCTGCCCACATGGCAGAGTCTGGCAAACTCCCCATGGTGTATTCAATGAGCCAAAAACCAGTAACAATGATGAGTCTCATTCTCCTGATCCTGATAGAGCCTCGAATGTGGCACTTTTTAAAATCTCAGGGCTAGGAAGAAGGACATGTTACTGGGGCCTGCTCAGCAATTGATGGACAACAGGATAACCGTGATACAGTGATCAGTGAGTTAAAGAATGTATGTGTGTTGGGAGGGGATTTTAGCCACCAGACTAAACATAATCTGAGGGGAAATTCTGTATATACCAGAATAGCTCTGCTTGGAAACCAGTCCAGTAATCCATACTTATTTTGATACTGCAACAATTATGCTTGATATTCTAAATTACAACTTGACATTCTATCAAGTCACTGCCCCTATGCCACTACTATCAAAAAATCTTATAGCTGTGATTACTGGTAAATTTGGTGTTTGCAAGTATGTTCCAGGTGATCTAGGGGTAAAGGCCCACTACTCTACGCAGATGAGGTAAGGTCATCTTTTGGAAACATATGTTGGAATATAAATATCTAAGGAATCCTTGTGGCTTATTTCCCTATCTGTGTATGAATTTCAATATATCAGCAAGGATCCCACTATATACCCTTCCTGCATTTAACTTTATGTGTTGAATTTCTCTTTGACATGTATCTATTACTAAATAAATACTTGATTAAATAGGTGATAACTCAATACACCTTGTTGTCCATTGTATAACAAAAATTAAAAGAACAGGCAAGAGAATGCAAAATATTTCTTCTTTAAAAATTGTAGAATGGTGTTAAAAGTTATGCACAGGGCCCTGGTAGGAAACTGCCTGGTTGGCATAAGGTTGCATTTTCAATCCCAGTAACTCTGCTGTTTGTGATCCTTGCTATAAAACGGAGCATTCTATTCCCTGTATACTACAATCAGATTTGTGACAGCATCATATAAAATGCAACTCTGTGTGAGCACCAGAACTGATTATGTAACTGGGAGTTACACCCAAAGTAAGCCTGAACAGCACAAATTAAGGTGAGCTCCACAGTTAAGCATGTGACTTCTGCTCATTAAAACTACAAAAGAGAGAGGAAAGCAAAAAATATAATTCATTAAAAACCATTTATATGAATGCATAACTTTTTCAAAAATTTAGGTTTGCAAAGTCAAGATGAATATTTTGTAAACTGTTTTTCTCTAGTTTTTGAAAGTGTAGTCACTCAAGTTTTGAAAGTCACTTTTAAATAAAATTGTTTCTTTTTTATTTTTTTGATCTGAATCCATATTCCACGCACACTACAACCAATGGTACTAGCTATATAATTTGAGTGCCCAACATGTATCATATATATGCTAACCTTTTAAATAAATTCTGCAGAGAAGAGATTACCTCCATTAAAATGATACAGTAAGACTCATTATGTTTATCACAAACCCAGTTCCATATGCATAGCAGGGCATCTGAAGGCAAAATCTATGTCCTTTCCATTACACAAGACATATTAATAATTTAAAAAATAACACTTCCCTTTCTAATACAGATGTTCAAAGTATCTTGTTTAAAGAAGCAATCACAGGTTTGAGTTTATTATTATTATTTGCTTTCTCTTATTAAGATGACCTCACCTGAAAGGACATTTTCCAGTGTGTTGTTATGTTTTTTAATAACCTTTGTGATTTTCTTATTTAAACAAGGAAAAGAAACAAAAGTAAATAAAATAAAACGTTTTCTAAATAATTGGACACTACTATCAGTGTTCTTGCAGACTGGATACTAATAAGAATAGTGACTTTATAATTAATTGTTTTCAGTTAGAAGTCCCTTGGCTTAGCCAGCACAAGATACAGTGATGGTAGTAACCTGGGATTATACTGAACAGATTTAGATAAGAAGATTATGAGAAAGTAGAATTTATGTTGTTGTAACTTAAGCAAAAGCGAAATTATACTACTACAGTTGAGTCATTTACGTAAAGGCACCTAATTAAAAAAAAAACAGATTCGGAACGTGCATCTTGAATTCATGTCAGTCTTAGCTTCAATTCCTGCTACGTCCTAATAGTGTTAATATGTTCTAAATAGTATTTATTTGTGAGTAGTCTTAAAGTCTGCTCTATGGATACCCCAATAACCTTGACATATAATGTATTGAAATAAAAAAGAATCCTTATTTGGAATAAATTAAATTCAGACCAAAACTTTAGAGGTCAAAATCCTAAAAAGCATATGCCTTCTTCCCCCCCAAAAGATTTGTTCCCTCATCTGTGAGAGAATCATGTCAAAGCAGTTCTGCACTTTTTCCTGAATATATTTTCCAGGTCAGTTGGATTTGCAAATTCCAGAGGCCATGGCATGCTAAGTGCCCACTAGCAAAAGGAGAGTGGGGTTTGAAAGTGCAATGGTTGTGGGATTGGTGTTGAAATATTGAATGTCTTAACAAACAATACAAAACAAATTGTCTAGCATTGTCTTTTTGGCAGGTTTGAGTGGTGGTGGGACTGGAGTCAAAATGTCGAACATAACTGAAGTGGAGAGATAATATTGTGCAAATTGCCTGCCACACAGGCAGGGGGAGAGGTGGAATTGGTGGAGGGTATACTGAGGATTTTGGTGGTGGAAAATGTGCATTGGTGAAGGGATGGGTGTTTGATGATTGTATGATCAAAGCTCAAACATGAAAGCTTTGTAACTATACCTCATGGTGAATCAATAAGAGGAGGGGAGAAATATTAAATGTCTGTAACAAATAATCATAAACAACTTTTTAAAAATAACAATTAATAAAACAAAGTGTTTACATTAAAAATGTAATTAAGTTTAAAGACCAGGAAAATTCACCAGAGGGTCAAGAAATTGATATGTTGAGAAGATTTTTTTTTCTTTCAATAAACATTGGTATTTTTTTCACTTGAGCATAATTTCTCAATAAATTATGCTGTTGTGATAAAAAATACTGTAAAAATTCTATCTTGTTGGAGGCCCATGATTTAACAGTGACTGTCATGCAATTGTAGGGAAATCACAAAACGTAGTTTATTTCATTCAGAGTGAATTGGCTCAACCGCCAAAATTAATCCATCAAAATACTTATTTTTACTGATTTTGAGAAGCAAGTTTATTTTGAAGTTAGGCTTACTACTGGCATGGACTCATTACCTTCTTCCTTAATCTTCTTCATAACCTTCTTAAATAAAAGCACTACATTTTAATATTTGCTAATAGATTAAGCAAACATACTATTACCCAAAGAATCAAGAAACAGGAAAGATGTAAATATCAAAAATGTAAATATCTAAAGAGAAAAGGAAAATGCCAGAGAGATGTTATAGTAATCAAGGCAATCATCTTGCATGTGGCAGACCTGATTTGACCCATTACCACATATGTTGCCTGAGTACCTTCAGGATTGATCCCTGACCATCGAGCCAGGAGTAAGCTCTGAATACTTCCTTAATAAAGGAATTAAGGAAGCAAAGATAGACCAGGGAAGTAGTAGATTCAGAACACTAAAAGATCTTTACATATCTTGTGCTTTGTGAATTTTCAGAATTACTTGACTCTGAGTCTCTAAGATTGTATCTTATTCATACACATGTATTGTCTAAATATTTAGTAGGTATTCAGTAAGAGTTATCTGTGAGTAGAAAAATGCTTTGTCATTTTCAATGAACTTTTATTAAGTATTTTGGCAAGTGATAATACTGATATATATAATATTTCAAACATATATAAATGTATAACACATATGCATATATGTGTGCATGTATAATATCAATTAACTGCCAGGAAAATAACAGAAATACCACCTGTTTAGCTCAAGAATAAGATTTTTGTTGGAAACAAAAGAGAAGTCTGGACAAGTACTTTGGCTCTTTATCTCCTATATTTGCTCCTTATTTAAATCCTTTACTACAGTGTTATTTTCATTTGTCACCTTTAACTCTCAAAAATTTCTTGAAAGGCTGAAGATATGGTGTAGTGGATAAGGTTCCTGCTTCACATCACCTGACTTGGGTTCAATCCCAAGTCAAACTATGGTCAATTATATGCTAGTCAATTGCCTTAACTTACCTACAAACGCTCCTGCTCCAAGAGCTTAAAGTTTAAACAAAATGAAACATATTCTAAAGGATAAAAATTTGATTTTAAATCTCCAATGATTTTAAAATTTGTAGTATTTAGGAGTTGGTATGATTTCATTGTGATCAATAAAATATTATGTGTAGAGAAATAATAAGTTTTAGAGCAGTCCAGTAGAGATCTGCAAAATAATAAATAAGATTCATCTTAGTCTTTTCAATTTTGTAATAAAAAATAAATTTAATGGTTGTGAAGATACCAAATAGAATGTGGAATAGCAAATAAGATAAAAAAAAATACTACTTCTTTTTAAAGCCGCAGAAGAACCAGATTATTCTTGTATTACAATGAAGATGCAAACTCATTATTGTCCACCAAAGAGTTAATACCTCTCTGCCACACTTCTTTGACTCTCCTCCCCACTCACTTTTCCTTCTACTCTCCCCTCTGGTAACCTCAGTTACATAGTCAGAGAAAAGAGTACATTTTCATTTTATTTTGTCTGTACCTTTGCTTGATGTCTGTATATCCAACATATGAGTGAGATAATCCTGTATGTTATCTTTCTTCCGGCTTGTTTTACTTATCATGATCCTTCCAGTTTTATTTATATTGCTGCAAAAGACAGGGTTTTAAATTTTAATTCTTTACTTTTTTTAAAGGGCACACCTGGCTGTACTCAGGACCAGAAATAACTCTTGGTTCTGTGCTCAAGGATCACTCCTGTCAGTGCTTGGGAACTGTATGCAATAGTGGGGATCAAAGCAGGATTACACTTTAACCTGTTCACTTTCCCTATGGCTGATTTAAATCTTTTGTTCTATACAAGTAATAATCTGTTATGTATATAGACTCAATTTTAATCTTTTCATTTGTTGTTGAGCCTTTGAATTTTTTCCCAATATTGGCTATTGTAATAACAATTTCAATGAACAGAAATGTGCACATGCCTTTTCAGATAAGTTTTGTGTGATCTTTTTATATATACTTGGGTGACTCAACATTTAAAATAAAATCGAATACTAGATCCAGAAAGATAGTACAGAAGATAGCACAGATAGCATTTACTTTGCATGGATCCTCTTATATCACTGCATATGATCCTCTGATCATCACCAGAAATGATCCCTGAACATAGCTGGGAGTGGTACGAAAAGAAACATACACACACACCCATGCACACACAAACACAAACAAAAGAAAAAAAATGGAATTCAAGACCCCCAAGTTGCCATCGCCATATTCTATTATTCAATCACTTTGTATACAGCGTAGGTTTTAGATATTTGTACTTTCTATTTTGTTGTGTTATCATTTAGGGCTATAGTAATTATTTTCTATAACTTTTTTATAGTTCTAAATATTCCTCCATGTTAATTTCACTTCTCCAAGACTCAAAAGAGGATTGTTCTCAAAGATAGCCCAATCTAATCATCTTCCTTAATTTTATTTTCCACATGCAAAGTGAATGTTCAGTTGTACTGTGTTGACTGCTCCAGCTGCCTCATTCCACAGTGATAAGGTTGAAATGTTCTCTAAAACTACTTTTCTATCATTATAAACTTGACTTGAAAGCCATGCAATTGATACATTTGCTAGGGATTATCTTTTTCCCATAGCTCATTAAAGTTGTCCTCATAGAGCACACATATTCAGAGGAATAGCTAAATGTTAGCCCTTAGGCAAAAATTGTGACCCATGCAAATGATCTGGCCTTGGAAAAACATTCACAGCAATGCAGATCATACAAGAACTCTGTTGGGTAGCTAAATATCTAGAATGCAGGCGGTGAATGAGCTAACTTGGAAAAGATGATCAGAGTTGCCAGGGGAGTGAAGAGGATGCGATACCTCATTAATTTGTACCCAGCAAATCATTTTCAAGAATTAACCACATAGTGATGGTTTTAGAATATGCTCTTTTTAAATGACCAACTATGACATTGAGACATTCAAAGTAGTAATTGTTGAATTAATCACAATGCTGAGAAATGAGGACTCATTACACCTAATTTGAAAGATTTGAAAGAGTTTGTATAGATGGATTATAAGTGGAGGAATGACTGGACAAATGCCAGATGACATTTTAGTGCCTTAATAGATGCCCTATTGTCTAAGCAGTACCTTCTCTCTCTTCATTATTTGAAGAAAAATAAACAACACTGTATGCTTATAAGTTCAAATTGGGGCCATGTTTTTGCTGTGCTACATGAAAATACTGATTGGCACACATTTCAGGGAACTATCAAGTGTGACTGCTCTCTTAATTCAGTTGAAAGGATATTACTAGAGAAAAGTCACATTGTCGAAATAAGAGCTTTATGGCAGTTGCCTTCTGCAATTCCTATCTGACTAGTATAGTGAAAATACCCTTCATTGTCATTTGATATTAAACAATGTGAATTGATTAACAATGCATCTATCAACAACCCAGATACTTTTTTAAAGTTTTATTTTAATTTAATCACTGTGAGATAGATCATTACAAACCTGTTCACTCATGATTAGGTTTCAATCATACAGTGTTCCAAAACCCACCCCTCCACCAGTGTACATTTCCCAGCACCAGGTTTCCTCCAAGCACTCATCCCAACCCCATCCCATGACTGCCTCTATGGCAGGAGCTTTTCTTCTCTCTCTCTCTCTCTGTCTCTCTCTCTCTCTCCTCCCCCCTCCCCTCAATCCCCTCCCCTCCCCTTCCCCTCCCCTCCCCTCCCCTCCCCTCCCCTCCCCTCCCCTCCCCTCCCCTCCCCTCCTCTTCTCTTCTCTTCTCTTCTCTTCTCTTCTCTTCTCTTCTCTTCTCTTCTCTTCTCTTCTCTTCTCTTCTCTTCTCTTCTCTTCTCTTCTTTCTTCCTTTTTGTCACTATGGTTTGCAATACAGATACTGAATGGTTATCAGTAATATCTCTTTATCTATTTTTAGTACTCAGTTCTTGTCCAACGTGATCATTTCCAGATATTATTGTCATACTGTTCCCTTCTCTATCAGCCAGAATACTTTTAATGAGCACATTTAACATAGGTCATATTAGAAATATTCTGGGTTAAATAGGACAGTTCTTAGAGTTTAACATGAAATAATTTGGAGGGGGCTGTAGAGATGGTGCAGCAGAGAGGGCTATACAGTCAATATGGGCTTGAACTCCAGCACCACATCAGGTCCCTCAAACACCATAAGGAGTGATCTGTGAATCACAGAGTCAAAGTAAGCCCTGAGCACCTCTGGTAGTGGTCCCATAACAATGCAAAACAAAATTAAAAGAACTTTTTTCATTCATTTGTGAATAAAGGACTATATTATGATATTAAAGCACCACAAAATATAAATCACATAAATAGAGATGAATTTCTTTATCATTATGGATCTCACCCTAGGCAATACAAACTGCATTCATTTCTTTTCATAATATCATTTTAATATAATTTAAGAAACATAGTTGTTAAACAGAGAATTTAAGAGACATGCATTTTTGTGGGAATATGTTTATATATGCTTATTTTATTTTCTAGATGTTACGTAAAAACATACAAGTATAATAAAAATAGAGAACTCACAACACTCAATTGTCAGAAATTCAAAGTAACTCAAGAAGTAAAATATTATTTTTGAACACTGTTATTTAATCACTAAAGATTCATATGGACCATTTTTACCTTATAATTCGGTTTATCTAGTATGTGAAGTGATAGTAAGCTTACTTTGTTGGGATTCATTTCAATAATTTTAAGTATAGAAAATGTTTATATATAGATGTCATTCAAACAAATTGATCACTCTCTTTCTACACTTGCCTATTTAAGAAAATATATCACATTCTGTAGTGGTGATCTTTTCATTGTTCTGTTTCCTTAAAAGAGCATAAACTTGGAAGAGGAGGTAGAACTATAACTCACATATGATTACTGGTAATGATGTTGATTGTACTGAGAATAATAAAGTAAGGCACAGGAATAATACAGCAGTACTTCCCATGCTTTCCCCTCTTCCTCATACCTAAGTATGTCCCCTTTTCTTACTGGGCATCCCATGTTTATATCCGTGGCAGAGGCATCTTATTTCCCAGAAAATATTCCACCTGACTGCTGCTTCCCATAATTTGCCTTGAAACCAGGCCACTCTGTACTTGGGAGCTTTAGGCAAGATGCTATTTCTGTGGTGTTATTTTCTTCTTTCTTGGCTGTCAAATGCATGAGTTGTTTGGGTATTCATTTTTATTTTTATAAATAAGAGAAAACTTGGATTATAATGTTTTAGGAAGGATGAAGCACCCCATAAAATGAGTATATTCTAACTGAAAGGGTCAAAAGAATTGTGGAGCTATTGATGTGTGCAATCTGAATTGCATATTCATACTTATAGCTGCTTATTAGTTATTCAAACACAACCCACCTATTCGAGGCAAGATAAATTTTTTTTAAATGAGATAAAATAGGAAAGTGTAACATGCATCCACAAGGTAACCATCAAAAGGAAATGTTTTCACTAAAGCAAAACAAATCCAGGGTGAGACTTAAACAATACATTAAACTGGATAGATGCTTTTCCCTATAAAACTTTAATCTTTACTAATATCACCAAATCTATGAACAATGGGAGGACAGTGCTACAGTGCTAATATTACTTTTATTAAACAATGTTTTATCATTCTGAAAATTTGAATATTGCCAATATATCCCATTCTACCCATACCTCTATCAAATCAGTTAGATACTTTTCCAGTTTAGTGAAACAAATCTAGAATTGTTATTTTTGGATGGGAGGTAACATGAGACATACCCAATAATCTTTTTTAAAGTGATAAGTGAAGGAAATTCATCTGTGTATATTTATATATATAATATATATATATATATATATATATATATATATGGATGGCCTGGAGTGGCATTTAAAAGGCAAAATAGAAGATAAAAGAGATTACATGAACAGCATTAAACTTTCTGTGTATTAATTTCCTTCTTAAAATCTTCTATTTGGATATAAAGTCTTATATTTTAGGTATTTGGAACACTAACCAAATCTATTCATCTCATTTTTCATTACTGTATGGTAATGATGGTACACTCTGGTTAAATCCAAGGGCCATTCCTTCCCAACCTTCTGCCAAAAAATATAATTGGCTTCACAGCTAACGTGTTCTCATGATTCCTATTAATTTTTCAAGAGTCATGCATAAGTTGGTGATTCATTCCTACTACTTTTTCAAGAGTCATACATAAGTTGATATTCCCAAAGTCCTGGTAAAGGAGAAAGAGTACTCCAGAAAAAAATACTGGGGTATATCCCCAAATATTTTAATCTCACCACCACCACCACCACCACCACCACCACCACCACCACCTACATTTTCTGTTCCCTAGGTACAGGCTGGAGCGATAGCACAGTGGGTAGGGCGTTTGCCTTACATGCGGCCAACATGGCTGACCCGAGTTCGATTCCTCCACCCCTCTCGGAGAGCCCAGCAAGCTACCGAGAGTATTCGATATGCCAGACACAGTAACAACAAAGTCTCCAATGGAGACGTTACTGGGCCCGCTCGAGCAAATCGACGATCAACGGGAGGGCCTTTACTTACTTTACTTTACTAGGCCTGGTATTAGATGTTTTCCCCTTCTTTAATTTCCCTTCCTATGAAAAGCTTATACTAATGTCTTCTATGTCAGATTAATGCGGCATTAGAGATAATGTGTACAAGATATTTGTTGCATAATATGTGATTAACAGATGGCTAATATTATTAGCCCTTTTGCTTTATGCTAACCCATTTTGCTTTAAACAGGAAGAAAATACTTTTAATTCCTAGATGATGGAGTAATGGAAATCAGACTGCCTTGGGAGCTATAATATGAATACTCAAACCACAGATATTGTTATGAGACAACTGAGTTAACAAAAATAATTTATTTTAAACATGTAAATATTTGAACATATTCTGGTGTGTACCTAACTAAATTCTTTCTGTCTTTCTCACTCTCTGTCTCTCCCTCTGTCTGTGTCTGTCACTTACTCTCTCTCTCTCTCTCTCTCTCTCTCTCACACACACACACACACACACACACACACACACATGCACACAATGTACTCACACATGCCATAATCACCATGAAAGTGGCCAGAATCAGGGTTTTATTTCCAAATTCCAAAGCAGAATTATTGATTCATCCTCAGGCAACATGAATGTGTTATTCAAATATGAATGTGTAATTCAAATATTTGGAGTGTCAGCCCAGTCATGTTTCCTTGGGGGAGTTCATAATATCAGAATCCAAAGTGTATTCATGTTGTTATATGAAGAGTTACGGCACATTGTTGGTGGTGGGTGTTAAAATGGAATAAAAATAGGGGCTGGAGTGATTGGACAGCAGGTAGGGCATTTGCTTTGTATGTGGCCAACCTGAGTTCTATCCCTGGCATCCCATACAGTCCCCCAACCATCACCAGAAGTAATTCCTGAGTTCAGAGCCAGGAGTAACCCCTGAGAATTGCTAGGTGTGACCCAATTTTTTTAAATGGAATAAAAATAGATATGATTCAAGACTGAAGAGGTGTGACTGATTAACTCCAGGGTTCTCTGCTGGCTTAATATTTTTTAAAACTTATGTAAAGGAAAAATTATTAGTAATAATTTTTCTAGTCATTATTCTACTATATTTCATTTTTTTTACTATACTGGCATCTATGGCTGGAGTGATAACATAGCAGATAGGGAGTTCAATTCCTCTGTCCCTCTCTGAGAGCCTGGCAAGCTACTGAGAGTATCCCACCCACATGGCAGAGCCTGGCATGCTCCCTGTGGAGTATTTGATATGCCAAAATCAGTAACAATAAGTCTCACAATGGAGACATTACTGGTGCCTGCTTGAGTAAATTGATGAACAATAGGAGGACAGTGCTATAGTGCTACTGGGATCTATAATGTGTATGTGTATTTGTGTGTGTTTGTGTATGTGAGTACATATAGGCAAGTATAACTGTGTGTTTGCGTCCAATTGTGTATTGTCTTTGGGATGTGTCTTTGGGACTGCAGATACTTGCAACTCATAAAAAAGTTTACTTAGCGGTGAAGACGGCAGAGTCTCCTGCCCCCGCACCTGGCTGTCCTCACCAGGGCCCCTTGGAGGAGGGCAGCTTGAGTTTCCCTTCCTCCCCCACTGAGCAGAGCCCCAGCAGCTGATGACCTCCAGAGCTAGCTTTGACCATGCTGGGACCTCTCTCCACATGTCCGGACAAGTCTCATGTATGAAAGAACTGGCACAGGAACCAGACATGCGGGTCCCGGGGCTGAGATCTCCAAGCCTGCTCATATTGGGACAGGGCCTTCTCCACCCAGACCCCCCATCTTCCAATAGGTAGGCGTCACACCCACCAGCTGCCAGCAGCACCAGGTTGGTCCCATCAATGGCCAAGATGGAGAGACTATAAAACCCAGCTCCCGGAAGCAGGCGGCCGCATTTGCGGCTGCGCGACATCTTATTTCATTTTTCCTTTGAAAACCTGGCAGGCTATCAAAAATATCCTGCCCACACAGCAGAGTCTGGCAAACTTCCCGTGTCGTACCCAATATGCCAAATACCAGTTACAATGATGGGTCTCATTCTCCTAACCGTGAAAGAGCATTGAAATGGCTCTTTTAAAATCTCAGGGCTAGGAAGAAGGAGACATTACTGGTGCTTGCGCGGGGCAATCGACGAACAACAGGATGATTGTGATCATGATCGTGAGCGGTGAAGATCACAGGGAGTATAAGGACACGGTATTATATGAGGCTTGAGTTCAGCGATCTTACTCATAAGCAGTTCTCTCTAGACAGCCCAGAGCAACATCTTGCTTGTGCTCATTAGATTGTGATCAGGTCTATTCATTGTTTTGTCAATGAATGTTTTCGGACAAGGACTATAATAAGTAGCTTCAACCTCTCTCATATTTTTGGATTTGCACAACCATCTCATACTTACCTATGTGAAAATACATTCATGAATAAAGATCCTGCTCTCTATTCTGTCATGAATTATCTGTTCAATAAGTGCATTATTCCAACACTGCTAATCATTTCTTGTTTATATCCTGTGTCAGTGCCAATTTCACTTTCTTCATCCAATAAAGTCGAAGTGGATGTCCAGCATTTCTCTGTCCACTTCAGATTATCTAATAATAGCTAACTAGCTGTGCTAATGAGATCATTAGTCCCCCTCTCCTGTTCAAGAATGAAAATTGCCGCTTTATTATCTCTTCTTTCTGTCCTAATCTCTACTCTCCATACCTTCTGCCTTTAGAACTCAGGAAATCAAACATCTCAACCTCCCCACCACACACTCACCAAATAAATGAAGGCGTTATGCCTGTGCCTCCTGGAAACATTCAGAAATGAAAGAATGAGGGTATTGAGGGCCACATTACTAGGAGAGATTATTGCAGGTTAGGGAAGAGAAGAAGCCCTCGGGCAAGGTTTTCAGATGCAGCAAATGAAACTAATTCCTGGGTAAAGGATCTTGATACGAAATTGGAGCTGGTGCAAGGCATGTGTACAGTCTGACTTGTCTAGTTGACAGAGGACCAGTCTGGGAGCTTGGGACCTATCTTCTCCTCCAGTAGCTCTGGCTGGACTATACAAAATTAATGGGCCTTCATATTTCCATTTGTAGTCTGAAAATGGTGTAAAGAATGGAATCATTCATTCAGAATGTGGGTCAGTGAAAAGGCAAACATACAAACAGATTATCTGATGGTCACAAGAAGGCAGACCACAAACTCCCAATGTGTCCTCCTGCATTTTTCTACCCCCTTCACTCTGCCTCTACTTAGGAGAGTCTCTTAGGTACCATGGTCTGGCTCCAACTTTTTTAAAAATGTGCAACTTTGAACACGATGGTTAATTTCTCCAAATTTAGGTTTGTCTATAAAAAGAAGCTTCTTGACTTACTAAGATTGATGTGATTATTAAATCTTATTTCCTCAGCCCTGTGTATGCTAAGGACTTAAGTAATGCTCTGGATACTACTTTTGTCTTTGAAATCAAAGTTTGGGCTCTCTTACATATGGTAGCTCAACATTAAAGGTAAAGGTAAAGGCCCTCCCGTTGATCGTCGATTTGCTCGAGCGGGCCCAGTAACGTCTCCATTGGAGACTTTGTTGTTACTGTGTCTGGCATATCGAATACTCTCGATAGCTTGCTGGACTCTCCGAGAGGGGTGGAGGAATCGAACTCGGGTTGGCCATGTTGGCCGCTTGTAAGGTGAACGCCCTACCCGCTGTGCTATTGCTCCAGGGGGAGCTCAACATTACAAGGCAAATTAACCAATTTTATGTTTATAGTTTGCATGACCAGAAATTAGCATTTTAAAACACTGAATGAAGATTTCTTTAAATGGAGTGAAATCAGCACTATAAGTTATGGACAAAATATCAATTTCTTTGCAGACTATGAAAACTGATTTGATTTGATTTGACTCTCAGAGAGACTTAAATTTTTCCTTCCCTCCAAAAAAAGTTGGTCAGCCCTCATAATGATTTATGAATAGGTCTCTGATGCATAAAATCTCATTTTCTTCAGTGCATTTGTCAAAAAATTTTTCGATGTGTGTCTTGTGTAGGGCTTGGTTAGTGTAATCCCCTCAGCCTCCACGCAGGAGGTGTAATTTTGCTGAAACTTTCTCTTGACAGGTCTTGGGATGATCATATTTGACTGATGTGTTGGTGTTCTTCCTTTAACTCCTGCACTATGAACTTTATATCACGTTTTACTTCCCTGCATATTAATACTTGGTTCTTCATGTGCAGAGGAAGTGAAACTATAAACCTCAGTTCTATCAACCAATTAGGATTCATCTGACAAGAGACACTGTCTTTTGTGTGCTAAGTCAGGAAGAGTAAAAAGACAGCATCTTGTTTGTCTTTTGCAAACTATACCCCCATAGAATAGAAATTACATACGCTTTTTGCTGGCTTAAGCATAATATGGATTTATTACATAGGGAAGATAGATGAGATTTTTTTTGACATTCTGTGAAGGCTTTAAAATTATTTACTGTCCTCATTATCATTAGGAAGCAGGCGTTAGCTGATCTATCGCTCCAGTTCTTTATGGCAAAATTCTATTTTAAGATTCATAATTTTTCAACTTCTCCGTCTCCTGTACAGAATATTCACACTGAGAAGAATGATGCCTGACCAGGTCTCGCTGCCTTTGCAAAAGCATATTTGAAAAGTTGAGAAAATGTTTTCTAAGAGGAAGTAAAAAATTGAGCCCTAAACAAAGTGAATACTGCTCAGAAGAGTATTGGGAAAGAAGCGCTTGCTGAATTTTTATAGTGCAAACATTTAAAGTAAAAAATTTCAAATCCTGACCTCTGAGGTCATGGTGATTAATTTCCATTCCAAATGTAGCTCCTCTTATAGGCAAGGAATCCGGTAAATATTCCCTTGTGACCAACAACCCTGTGAGCTGTTGGCAGAATTAATAAAGCTGTCAGGATTTCTTTGGAATATCACACATCTCCCTGTATGTCATTTAATTGTGAAGTGTAAATATGCATATGGCACACCAGGAAGACTAAATATATTAGTCTTTAGGGTTCCAGCTCCTGGTTCCCTACTCATTTATCAATTTTGATTAAATTACGGGAGAGCATTTTGATACAAAAACTATAAAATTTATGTAGTTTTTCAGGAGAATGACTTTCATTGTTTATACAGTCTATGTATCTAGGGAGAAATATATATTTTTCTAATATGCAGGCTTGGATAATATAAAATGTTCTGTATATAATATTATGCTCACAGCTTGGGAGAATTTGGGGGAAAATGCTCCTGGCAAAGAAACTATTTTAAGAAGAAGTAGAAAACCCTGGAGCTGAGGAAAAACATAACAGAACTTAGTTTCTCACACTTTAAAATTTGAAGCTTCCAACACTGAGTCACAACCCAAGTAAAGTCTCCCTTCGGAAGAGTCCAGTTATATTTTGGAGAAGTCCTTTATAGACTAAGTAAAAAATATTCAGATTATTAGAATACCACACCAATTATCGTAAACATGGTTTTCAGTACAGTGAATCTCATTTTAAAATAGCTAAGCCTGTTCTTTATCTGGTTATTGGGGCTTAATGCCCTCCTCAGTTTCCCTCATGCCCCAGTTGAAGTAGTTTAACTTTAGACTAGAATATATCGGCAGAGAGTAGAAAAAGTCAGTTGCTTTCTGAGCATTCATACTGTTCTACTTTGAAATAGAAGCCTGTCTCCCAATTGTCATTTATGAAAATATGGCCTTCAATTTATATAAATTACACCTACATCTACTAAACTTCAGGATCTGGATTTATCCAAATATATATGTGTTCATGATGATGGGTCTAATCCAAATAGAGAAAATTTAATCCTAACCTACTTTTGAGAAAGAATAACAAGAATTTGTAAATGGCTATAATGGAAATTATTAGAACCTAAGCATTAAATCTTTATTAAATCCCAGAATTATCTTTTTATTGATTAGCCTTGAATTACAAAGTGATTTATGATTGAATTTCAGGCATACAATTCTCTAACACCAGCCCCTTCCCCAGAGACCATTTCCCATGACCAATGTCCCTCGTTTCCCTCCCACCACCAGCCTGATGTTAGGGCAAGCACTTTTTAGTTCTCTCCATCATTTCCTTCTCTGCAGAGTACTTAATTTCACCCACCATTGTTGTAGTGTTTTCCCTTCCCTGACCCATCCCCACCCCTTCAACTAAAGCAAAGTTTTAAACTTTGTTTTGTTATTTCCTTCCCTCTGAGTATCAGTCTGGGTTAGAAAGATTCAAACATTTTATTTACTGACCTGTCAGTACATTTCGTAGTATACCACATTTTATAATATTATAGAATTAACTGCAAGGAATAGTCACGGTCATGGTCCTCCCGCTGTTCATCGATTTGCTCGAGGGGGCCCAGTAATGTCTCCATCGTGAGACTTGTTGTTACTGTGTTTGGTATATTGAACACGTCACGGGTAGCTTGCCAGGCTTTGCTGTGAGGGCGTAGCTTGCCGAGCTCTCTGAGAGGGGCGGAGGAACTGAACTCAGGTCGGCCATTTTGGCTGTGTGCAAGGCAAACACCCTACCCCCTGTGCTATCGCTCCAGCCCAACTTCAAGGAAAAGAGAAATATTATTTTCTTGCTTTATAGGTGAAGAATTATGGTTCATGGTGATTAATAAATTTACTCCAACTCATATAGTGGCAATGGTTTCTCAATAACAATGCTTCTTGGAGCAACACGTTTATAATATTGTACCAGCTGCCTACATATGTGAAGTCTACCAACTCTGTTCTCTTTTTCATTGCTGGAACATAAACTTTCATGACTCTGTGGTGTCTAGGTTTAAATCCGAATACATGATATACATCACCATCTTCTCTTCCACTCTGGCTCTACTAGGAACATGTGGGGCAAAACTCACACACATTTCCAAATTTACTCACATTCTCCCCCAGTTATAAGATTATCACGGGCCACATCTTGTTTCTGAAAGTGTCTACACTGTACTTGTGGTATGGCCTATCTCCCTGTGTATGAATGAACAGTGGGACATAGAAAATTAGGATATCTGGAGATATAAAAAATACATATTCTAACCGGAGTTGGAAGTGAGAAGGGCACATGCCAAAAAGACTGAAAGCTACCAGGGAAGTCGTAATAAATGAACTCTCATTTTGTGTTAATGGTAATGTTTAAGTTTCTATGAAAAACAGTATGGAGGCTTAAAAAAATAGGGCTAGAAAGTTGGAGAGATAGTACAGAGGATAAGGGTCTTATCTTGCATGTAGCTGATCTCAGTTGGATTATTAGCACCATGTATGATCCCCTGTATAATATTTCATGTATGATCACAACTAATAGTGCTCCCTAAACAGAGCCAGGAATAAGCTCTGAACAATACTGAATACCTCCACAAAATAAGACAAAATAAAACAAAAACAAAACTAAAACTAGATACCTAGAGATCACACTTCTTTACATTTATCCTCAAATATACACACACACAATTAAAAAATACATATTAATTTTATGGTTGAAATTATAATAATGGCTATGATATAAAAACAACCAATTATCTATTTACATATGAATAAACAAAGAAATTGTGGCACATGTACACAATGGGATATGATGTACTGGTAATAAATGATGAATGGACCCCGAGAAATAGTACGGAGGGTAAAGTGCTTGCCAAGTGTCTGACTCAGGTTCATTCCCAGGGACTCCATATGGTTCCTAAAAACCATATGTGATCTCAACAATGATCTCTGAGCACAGAGAGAGAAGTATGCCATGAACAGAGACAGGTGTAGCTTAGAAACTAAAAAGGGAAAAAATGAAATCTTGAAATTAGATGCACCATCAGAGGAACTGAGTAATGAAATAGAACAGGAATGAATCTTACATGAAATGAATCAGACAGAGAAAGGCAAATACCCAATGATGATCTCACATACCTAAGATATGGAATCAACTGAGGTATCCAATGACTGATGAATGTACTATAAAGATGTGATGTATGTGCCATGGAATACTATGCAGCAGCGAGGAATAATGAAATCATGTAAATTTGCTGCAACATGGTTAGAACTGCAAGATAATAATGTTGAGTAACGTGAGCCAGAAGAAAGACAAACAGAAGATGATCTCACTTATCCATGGCATATAGAATACTGGATGAGCAATTATATTATAGTAAATTGGGGGGATCCTAGATAGCTCTTGACCCAAGTGTTTAGAGAAGAGAAGAACAGGGAAGGAAGAAATCAAGGGAGAAGAAGAGAACTGGAGGGGAGAAGCTAGTAGGGATTCAGTTATGCTGATGATATGGGATAGTGGTATTGCCATACATTCAAATCACAGACTCAACAACACTGTAAATATGAGATCTAAGGTGCAATCACTGGAACTTTGTAATGTTTCTGTTAAGGCGAGTGTTGGAGATGGACAGGACGTATGGAAAGACTAATGGAGGTAAGTTGACATTGGTATTGGCACTAGTGTGAAATATTATGTGCCTAAAAGTTAAGTATAAATAACTATGTAAATCACAATTCTTAATTTAAAAAAGAAAAATATATAAAATAAAAATTGTGGTATAAAGATGTCCAGTTGCAACTTCTAATCATTGAAATGAGTACTTTTATACTTCAGAAAATGTATGTGTGTACTTTTATACATACTTTAATACACTATACTGCTGTCATCTCCTCCCTTGATAGGACTACTTCTATAGTCAGGGCACATTTTCTCATTTTGAGAAAATGGCCTACACCTTGAAGCTTAGCATGTAACTTGAATTTTTCCTCTCTGAAAATGCCTCCACTCCTTTCTTGAGCACATATCTTTATCAACCTCTCTTCTTTCTTTCCATTATTTTCTGAATAATATTTTTATTTCAAAATTTGTGATAGCACATAAAATGGAATACTATGAAATCACTAGAAAAAAAGATAAATTCATGTAGTTTGAGGCGAATTGGGTCTAATCTCACGGTAAAGTTCTGATTAAAATAAGCCAGAGATAGGACAAATGCAGAATGACCTCATTTATCTGTGATATATAGAGAAACAAATCAAAGGTAGGGACAATCAAAATTGATTAGAAATGCTGGGTACTTAAAATACAGACCTGAAAGTGTCATGAAATGCTTGATAACATTGGGTTGTCCTTGCTCTTCCTACAGGGAGTTTAAGGTTTATTGAGCTACTCCCACAACAGTGCCCCTGAGGGACACCCAATTCCATCAAGCACTAATAATCCTATATTGCTTTTCTCTTTCCTTTATATCACTCGCATGATTTAAGGATGTCCTTTTTGTATAGATACAGGAAGACAATTCATGCTGACTTTATAACATAGGAGTTAATTGACTCCAAAATAATATTTACTCCTGGGCATCCATAATATTTACTTAACTTCACCCTCAGTTGCCCTTACTTCCTAACACCCCCAAAAGGAGGGTCTCGATGATGGGACTTGATGGACCCACAGCAAGATGTAAGCTATCCTGGCATCAAGAAAGGACAAGCTAAGCACCATAAGTGTAATAAGTAAAGAGCATGGCCATGGAACAAACTCTGCCATGACTCAAAAAGAAGTTACTGAATAAGGACCCTTCTGGGGTTAGAAAAAACTTACCTGGTCTGAGGACTGTTTTCTGGAATATATAGTGAGATGTCCCCAGGAAGAGCCAACCTTTAAGCTTAATATTTCTCTTTCGGTGTTCATATAAAATGACTAAAAATATTTTAAGAAGTAAATTATCTTTGATTGTTTAAATGGATTACTAGCTGAGGAAAGGATAAAGCAATACACCCTGGATGGAATCACACATTTGAGCAGATCTCCTAGTAATCTAGAGTGCTGAACCCTCAAGTGAGATTTAATCCTTGAGTTAATTCCCTAGAATTTCCCCTGAAGGAGTGGTTTTACCTGTGTTTGTTGTTATGAGAATGTTAAGCCCCACTTATGTGTACCCCCACGCTTCATGATTTCTATATAACTATGCTGTAAGGGATAAGAGGGGAAGAGGACTTTGAAGACTATGAGGAGACTAGGATGATGGAACTATGATGACTGGACAACAAGCAGAACTGCAACTATTATTTTGCTGTAAAATGAGAGATCGGACTTCACAGGGAAGGAAAGAGAAATAAATTGTGTACAAACCAACCTGGTGCCCAGGCCCTGTTTCTCCATTCCCCTGGTCCTCCATTGGTCCATGACCATGGGCTGGCCTGGGGAGGTTGCTCTTGGCCACCAAACATTCTAGTACCCGAAGTGCCCATGTTTTCTTTGGAAACTCACAATGGAATTGGGGTTGGAGGGAAAGGGGAGCAAATGGTTCTAGAAGCAATGTGGGATGTAGTGGAGGTTCTTGGTCAAACCTGGTCAGAAGTATGGCAAGTGCCTTAAACACTTCACTATTTATATGGCCTCTTTATTTATTACAGCTACGTCATATCCCATTGTGTATATTTGCCAGCACTTTTTTGTCTATTCATCCTTTAATTCATCCTGTGCTGGAGCGATAGCACAGCGGGTAGGGCGTCTGCCTTGCACGCAGCCAACATGGTCGACCCGAGTTCGATTCCTCCGCCCCTCTCGGAGAGCCCGGCAAGCTACCGAGAGTATTCGATATGCCAGACACAGTAACAACAAAGTCTCCAATGGAGACGTTACTGGGCCCGCTGGAGCAAATCGACGATCAACGGGAGGGCCTTTACCTTACCTTTACCATCCTTTAACTAAAGGATGTAACAGCAAATTAAGATCCTAACTGTCAATCAACAAATAATAGAAAAATGGATGAAGGAGAAGAAACAGTAGACTGGATGTGACATGCTTATATGTAGTCATCTCATCATGAACGTTTTGGTGGAGAGTGTATAGTAATTTTGTACATCAATACTGGAAACTTGTACACTACTTTAACCAAATAACCTAAACAATGATAATATAAGTAAAAAAGAAAAAGAGGACAGAACAGAACCCGATAATGCAGAGTTAAGAAAAGGAGTCCTCCCAGACACAAAAAAAGAAACTACTGCCTTGAAGTAATGGTTGGAATGAATTGAGTCCAAATATATCATGTGGCTCATAAGTTTGTGTATTATCTATTCTTCCTTGATAAAAACCCAATGCTTTACATTTTTCAAAATTTAAATAAATAGAGTAAGATGTGTATCTTTAAAAAAATGATGTGAGTCTAACAATGAGAGAATTATAGGAATCTTTTTCAGTTGAATAAAAAAAATTCAAAAGTCAGGCCTCAAGGCAGAGCATTGGGGTCTCCTTTGTGCCATCATGATGTGGCCACAGTTCCCCAATCAGGGCCTCTGTTAAACTGAGCTCAGTTTCTTTCTTGGGGTTTCTAGAATTGGGCCTTTAGGAGCACCTCAGGATCACTTATCTTCTAGTAGAGCCTCAGATAAGATATTCAGCACTCTGCAGATTTCCCTGCTGTGCTTCCAGTGAGTGATAGGAGCTTTGGGATGCTTTATGTCTGCAATCATTGGAAAGAGAGGCCATGATAAGTGTCAGGGAGAGGGATTTTCTCTCTCTATCCAAGTTTGAACTAGTAAGCGATAAGAGAGGAAGGCCTCTGCAGACTGACCCCAAAGCAAATGCATCCTGAACAAAAGAGAGACTGACTATAAGAAGATAAGGCAGTTGCACAATTGGTTATGGACTGTGGAATACACATTAATTCAAGTCAAAACTTTATCTGATACAAGGTACTAGAATAAAATGTGTATGTAATAATAATTTTAAAAATGTCTCAAGGTCTCCACTATTAAAGTAGGTCAAAGCAGCCAATCAAATTGAAGAAAATAAAGTAAAACCTGTCCAATTACAAAAAAACAAAACCTGAAGTCTGTTTATTTCAGAGATACTTTCTCTAACCATGTCTATTATTTTTATCAGAACAAATCAGACTAATATAGAGAAAGTACAGCATTAAGTTAAATAGCTTTAAATGTTTTATTAAAAAATAAATAAAATGGTAGAACTCTCAGTAGTGATCAAGAAGGTAGTTCAAGTCATAACTACCATGAGGTCAATAGACACTGAACTCTTTTACAAACCAAGGGTAAAGCTTCCATGTCAGAAATTGTTAGAAAAAAATAGGACATTCCTCTTTAGCTGCCCACACTGTCCATTGTCATGAATGTCAACAGATCTTTTAATTTCTGTAAGATTTAAATTAGAGAAATGAGAGTATCTGTTCATAGAGTATCTTGTTAATTTTTAAGTTTATAAATTAAATAATTTTGTGTCTTTACAGCAAGGTTAACAATTGTATATTAATATTCCCTATCAAAAATACAATGCCAAAATATTTTTGTTCCAAAAGAGATATGTAAGGTCATGCTAAAGTGAATAATTAAAATATTGTGTCCCTATTTCTCTCATTCCAATTCTCCCATCAGTCCAAAAAGTGTACTTATTCTTCAATAGATCTTCGGTCTTTGATTTGAAATTCATGGCTATCAACCTAATGAAATGGGGTTTCCTTTCTGAAGGATTATGGTTTCTCTAAGGAGTGGTTTATTTGTGCATAGAATCACTGATTCTTTTTGCTTTTGTAACTATCAAGCAGTGTCTGGGTAAAAAGCCTTCCCTGGTGACCAGAAACCTCCTATTTCACTGTGCAAATAGAATTGTTGACTGCTATGGTTTGGAAAAGATTAGGAAGCACTCTCAACTGAGTCTAGAATAAAGAAAGCTGAAACTGGTTTGAATGAATCAAAGAGAATAGGCAGTGTTATAGAGGGGAGTGAGTGTTGGGAGGGACAGTGAGTTTAACATTTGAGAGGATACCACAGCTTCTACAGGAGAGGATGGCAATCAGAGACAGAATTAAATGGTATAAGAGAAATAATAAGGAAATACATATACTGGGATGGTGCACATTCAAGCCATAAGACCACAACTGAACTAGCTATTTGGTCTAAAATGTCTGGGAATACTTAGATGTAATTAGATAGCAAAAAGATAAGGAGAAGGTTTAGAACAAAGATGGGAAATTTTGAAGTTGTTGGAAAAATAAAACATCTGCATACATCAGGATTGATGGGAAGAGGAGGAATTGATATCCAGTAAATCTAATCAGGGTTTCTTAATCTATAATTTTTCTATTTCACCTGAAATTTTGGCATAAATAAGATAGCATTTTAGTTTTTTAATATTGACTTTATGCACATCAAAATTAGTTTTTGTTGAGAAATTGATCTAACTTTGTTTTTAGGTTTCAATTACCTGTGACTATGACATAAAATAATATTTTACTTCTCTTTATTTGAGACTTTGCTATAGATAGGTATCATCAAAAATTAACTAGAGAAGGAGGTTATTTCAAAGATATTTTTAGTTTACCCTGTGTTTGATCTAGACTTTCAGTTATCATTTTCTTTTTTAGTTCATATAAGATGGATTGCTTTGGTAGTAGATGCTTTCTCCAGCAGTAAGTTATACTTTTAAGTATGTTATGAAAATAACTGCTTTAATAGGCAGTAGCTATAATATACATACATACATATGCATATGTATAATATATAACAGACATTTTTATACTGAAATAGCTTACAAAACGTAATCTGAAACCTGAGAACCTTTTTGAAAATATCTGATCTGTCCTCACCTCTACAGAGGAGAGATGAAAAGAAAAAGAGAGACAGCCTATGAAATAATAACAAATTAGAGTCAAGGGTTAGAGAGATAATGCAGGGGGAAGATTGCTTGCGTTGTATGTGATCAACCCAGTTCAATCCTCTTATCATGTATGATCCCCAAGTACCCATTACTAGGAATTTCTCGAGCAGAATCAGGATTAAGGCCTGAGCATTGGCCAGTGTGTTGTCAAAACAACAACAACAACAAAGATGAGAGTCAAATTAATATAACTCTAGTTTTATTATTACTCCAGAGGAATAGATAATTTAAAGTAATGTTAGTGGATCTTCCTAGTCACATATTGACTGTATTAGTTTTATATTAATAGTAGAGCCTATTTTCTTTTTTGCAAAGTTAGAATATCTTTTAATGATGAAATTATATAGTGTGCACAAAATACCACTCATAACTGTAGTATTTAATGAATCACACTCATATACCATTGTTTAATTAATATTCATTTTATAAAAATACATTTTTACATTCTATCAAATATTCTTAGATTTGGTTTTGAGAATGAGGAGATCAATGCACATGTTGCTGAAGAGAATTATGAAGAAACAGAGAAGCCAATTTTTGTTTGTGACCTCAAACCTCTTTACTGGCCACGTTCACTTGCCCACATACCATATTCTGCAGGATGGATACGTTGTTCCCGATATCCTCCCTTCCAAAAATCTGACATGCCATCTTGTCAGTAAAGAAACGAAAAGCACCTTGCCCAGACAAGGTCAAACCTGAACACCTGAAGAACCTACCGTCAGTACTCATCAATACACTGGCTTGGCTCTTCACACGCTACCTGTCTAAATGCAAGGTTCTGTCCCAGTGGAAAACCAGCAGGACTACTATACTACTATACAAGAAGAAAGACATCCACCACATTTGGCAACTATCGCCCAATCTGCCTATTGTCTGTCATCTACAAGCAGGTCACTTGAGTTATTGAATAGGATTGACCAAACGCTAGATGAAGGACAACCATGCAAGCAAGCTGGGTTACGATAAGGGTTCAGCACCATCAACCATATCCACATGATAACCAAGCTCACTGAGGTTTCTCGGGAGTTCAAGATCACACTCTGTCTAACGTTCATTGATTTAAAGAAGGCCTTTGACTCTGTTTAGAAGGAAGCAGTCATTGAAGCCCTAGCCAATCAGGGTGTTCAAACTCAATACATCAGGATCCTCTGTGAGCTGTATTACGGATTCACTACCAGGATCTCACCATTCTACAAAGAAGTAATCATCCATGTCAAGAGAGGGGTTTGGCAAGGTGATACTATTTCATCATAACTCTTCAGCGCCACCCTCGAGAACGTCATGTGACGACTGGAATTGGAAGGAATGGGAATGAAGATAGATGGTCGGCAGCTACACCACCTCACTTTGCTGATGACATCATTCTAATAACATCAGTCAAGCAGCACAAATTCTGACCAACTTTGACCATGAATGTGGAAACACTGGATTACAGATGAATCTCACAAAGACAATGTTCATGAGAAACAGTCTTGTTCCTGACGTTCCATTCAATCTCAACGGAACGACCATTTCCGAATGCAACAGTTATGTATACCTGGGTCGAGAAGTCAACATGACCAATGATCTGGCACCTGAATTGTGCCGGAGGAAGAGAGCGGCTTGGAACACCTTCAAGAGCGTCGAAGAAATAACTAAGAGGACGAAAAACCTCCAGGTCCGAGCACATCTCTTCGATTCCACTGTTCTTCCTGCATTAACATATGCCTCAGAGACCTGGGCCCTACAAAAATAGGATGAGAACGCTATTTGGGTCTCTAAAAGAGGAATCGAAAGAGCTATGCTTGGAGTATGATGCTTCACTCAAATGAGAGAAAGAATCCGGAGTTCCGACCTCCATCAATGCTCAAGAATCAGTGATGCTGTCTCATTTGCCAAGGCATCAAAAATCAGATGGGCTGCACATATAATGAGATTTAGAGACGACTACTGGACTCCATTACCAACTGGATTCCACGGGATGTCAAAAGATTGTGTGGCCACCCACCTACGAGATGGTCAGACTTCTTTGTCGAGACCCTGAATGATCAGTTTGAGGCTCTTCATGTTCCTAGAATGAGAAGATGCCACTGGGCTATGCTAGCACGCAACAGGAATGAATGGAGACGTTACTGGCACCCGCTGGAGCAAATTGATGAGTAATGGGATATCAATTGATCAAGTGATCAACTGACCTCAAACCACCTACTGCCTAAAGATGTCTCTTGTTATGTTAATGAGGACTTTCAGATCACACTTAAGAATGGGGGCTTGTTGCCATAAGAACCAACCTCTTCTGAAGTGGGTTAGAATCTCCAATATCATCTTCTTAATTTCCCTTACCTATAGTGAAAGAGAGGAATAGAGAGGTTGAGTTCGATCACCAGTGGTCAGTCATTTACTTCATCATTCCCTTGTAATAAAGTATTAAAAAATTTAATAACAGTTCAACCAACTTACATTGGAAAACCAGATTTTATGTGCCACTATGTCATGTAAATCTCCAAACAATCTCCAAACTCCCAAACATATATACATATATATATATATACATATATATATACATGTATATACATATATATATTCATTCTCTGTCTTGGTAACAAGCCTTAAATCTAGTAATTAATTGTGCTACTTTCTTTCTTTTTTAATTCTGTGAGTCCCTCTATCAAAATAATAGAATTTTAAAAGGGTTTTATGGAAATCTCTTGTTCGTGGGCAGGAGATCTGAAATTCAGGTAATTTCATTGGATACCAGTAACAAGCTCCTGTTTGCTATTGGTGTCCAAAGAAGAGTGCTGCCTTGTGGGGATTGAGTCCTTAACCTGCTTAATCAGTTTCTAATTTTATGCACAGGGTGTCAGAATATGGTTTATTTGTAGGACACCCTGTTCATATCTTGAGCATGACTGTGTTCAGAGAAAATAAGCCAACTTCACATACTGGAATTGAGTCCAGAACTTAAAAAGATAAACACAAAGATATGAAGTATGCTTCCAGGTTAATGTCTCATTTTCCTAATACTTCTGCAAAAGAACCAAAGAATGCCTACCCCCCACTGCTCCCCCTTCCCCTCGTTGTTTCCCCCTCTCCGGATTTTCCCAGATTTGTAAATCCTGGTTTTCTTGCTCTTGACTTGTGTCTAGTGAATTCCACTTAAAATCTCCTTCATAGTTAAACTCCTATACCTTTATAATTTACAATCTTCATTATTTTATTGATACCATTATTTTGTATGTTAACTAAAAGTTCAAATATATAAGTAATTTAACCAAATACAGGTGGCATAAGAGTTTTCCTGGGCTCATAGATTTGTATTTCAAATAGCTTAGACTAGTGTTTCCCAAAAGAAATAACAAGGAAGAAAGACACAATTTTATGTTTTATTAACCTCATAACTGTTGACATCACTTTAAATAATATATACAAAAGTCAGACTTTAAGTCAGATAGATTGTGTTTCTTTGTGTTAAATTTTTAAAAGACAGGGGCATAAGAGATAGATCAATGGGATGAGGGCATTCTTTGGATGCAAAAGCCCTTTTTTGATCCCTGGCAGCACACAGTCCCCTCAACTATACCAAGAACAACTTCTAAGTACAGAATCAGGAATAACCCCTAAGTACTGTTTACTTCCCAAACAAAAATATACAAGTAAAAGAGTAATTTTGTATGTTTTATGAAGAGCATATCTTCTTTGCATTTCTAAGATATGATTGGCTTTAAAAGTATATATTAAATATATACAACTATAGGTTTGTATACAAATATCCATGATATATCACCATAATCGATGCCATGCATATAGTTTTAACTTCATGAAGTTTTCACTTTCACTTTTATTATTTTTTAGGAAAATCAGAATTTAAGATTTGCTTTCTACATACATTTAAGTTATGTGGTATTATATTGTAGAATTGTTAACATTAATAGTAAATGTGTTGTACAGTGGGTTTCTAAGATTTATTTGTATCATATAAATTAAACTTTATACCTTTGATCAAGTCCTTTCTTAGACCATAGTCTCCATTGTTCTACCCTACTTCAATAAATGTGATTGCTTTACATGTCTTCTATAAGTAATATTATGTAGTTTTTCTCATTCTGAATATGATTTATTTCATTTAATCTAATGCCCCCTAGATTATTTATTTTCCCACAGGAAAAATTTAGCACTTTCTTATTTTCAGTGTTGGGTACAAAACTTAGGCCATCATACATGTGAAGCTTCTGCTATCATATTACATATGCAGCCCCCAGTGTTTTCCTTATTTTAAGACACAGTAGTATGACATTTTATGTATATGCCACTTTTTCTCTATCTATTCATCTATCAATAATAATTTCAGTGCCCTTCGCTTGTATAGGTAATTGTGAATAATACTGACATGAACAAAATACTACAAATATATTTTACAATTCTCATTTCTGTGTCACTGTTTATATATGGAGATAGGTTACTGCTGGATAATGGTTTCCTTTTATTAAACTTTTGCAGAAACTCCCTTTTATTCTCCCAGTAATTACCTCAAACAACATTATCAACAAGGATTATAATTTCTTTACATCTTCCTAAAAGTTAATATCAATTGTGTTTTAGATAACATCTATCATAACTAATATCTCACTATTTTTTCCTTCAACAATGTGTGATATTGAGGAATATGTGTCCATGTTGACAATTTGTATTATTTCATTTTAAAAAATCTAATTACTTCTTTTTCCCACTTTTAAAAACTTTTCCTTGTTATTTATTATAGACTTCCTTATGATGTTTTGTAAGATATCAATTTTAAATAGTAATCTTATCATATTACAATTTTATTTTTATTTATTTATTTATTTATTGAATCACCGTGGGAAAGGTTACAAAGCTTTCAGGTTTAGGTCTCAGTCATACAAATATCAAACACATTTCCCTTTACAAATACTTATTTTTTAACATGAAGAACCCCAATAAAACCCCACCCCCCACCCCTCCCAGTCCCTGTGGGGCAGATGAATTCTAGTTAACACTCTATCTGCTTTGATTAGATTCATTGTTTCAATAAAAGATTCACCACTATTATTTAGAGTTTACCCCCCCCCCCAATCAGACATGCTGAAAAAGCATTGTGAAGTGATTTGCTTTCTACAGCTGGGTTCAAGAATTAAATGTTGGTTTTGGATTTCTGCTATTTTACTTATTGACCCTGGAAATATTTCTACTGAAAGTCAGATAGTTAAGAAATTGGTTTCTGTGCTCTGGAGTCGTGGCCATGCTGGAGAGCCGCTAGTGGGGGGCAACTGGTGGCCTCGGTAGGGCGTGAAGGGCGGACCGAAACGCCCCCCTTCCCATGAGGTTTTAGTCGCCCCCACAGCCCCGACTCACACCTGCTGTCCACAAGGCTCCCATGTGGCCACCATCTTTCTTTCCAGAGAGGAGAGGGCGACTGGGGCAACACCCTTTCCCCTCCGGACAGACATGATGGCCTGGATTAACGCATAGTCCGTTCACTTTTCTGCTCCAAGCTGCCGGGTTCTGCATTAAGTCCTTGTGCTTCTGGGGCCGTGGCCGTGCTGGAGAACCGCTCGCGGGGGGCAACTGGTGACCTCGGTAGGGCGTGAAGGATGGACCAAAACGCCCCCCTTCCCATGAGGTTTTAGTCGCCCCCACACCCCCGGCTCATACCTGCTGTCCACAAGGCTCCCATGTGGCCGCTATCTTTCTTTCCAGAGGGAGGAAGGCGGAAGGGACCAACACCCTTTCCCCTCCGGGCAGATATGATGGCTTGGATTAACGCATAGTCCTTTCACTTTTCTGCTCCAAGCTGCTGGGTTCTGCATTAAGTCCTTGTGCTTCTGGGGCTGTGGCCGTGCTGGAGAGCCGCTCGTGGGGGCAACTGGTGACCTCGGTAGGGCATGAAGGACGGACCAGAACGCCCCCTTCCCATGAGGTTTTAGTCACCCCCACTCCCCCGGCTCATGCCTGCTGTCCACAAGGCTCCCATGTGGCCGCCATCTTTCTTTACAGAGAGGAGAGGGCGAATGGGGCAACACCCTTTCCCCTCCAGCAGACTTGATGGCATGGATTAACGCATAGTCCGTTCACTTTTCTGCTCCAAGCTGCTGGGTTCTGCATTAAGTCCTTGTGTTTCTGGGGCTGTGGCCGTGCTCCAAACTTAACTCTGATTTTCAGGGAGAAACGTTGGGTGGTTTACTTCCCATGGATCACTTTGTATATAGAGAGATGTCGCGTGGCTGCTTATGTGGCCACGCGGTTTTGAGGAAAAGTCCTAGTTCCCGCATACTCGAGCTGTGCTCGTAGAGGCTTCTGGTCACCGGGGTTCCATCTGGGGGAGGCGGGATGTGGTACCTACCCCATCTGGGACTTCCCGATGATCTCGGCTCTTTTTGGAACCTGTTTTTTTTTTTCCTTCGGGATCTGTGGATCTGTGGATCCCGCCCTCCATGTAGTCCTTCTCTTCGGCTGAATGCTGTAAAGATGGTGCTGGGGGGCAGGCTGTGGGCGTGACTTCTGGGATCTGAGGTTACCTGGGAGTTGTAGTCCCGGCAGATTTGAGGAAAAGTCCTAGTTCCCGCATACTCGAGCTGTACTTGTAGAGGCTTCTGGTCACCGGGGTTCCATCTGGGGGAGGCAGTGTATTTTCTCAGTCTATAGGCTGATATTTTGTATTGTTTATTTCTTTTGCTCTGTAAAAATATATTTGGCTTAATCCAGTACCCATTATCAATTATATAAGTTGTTGCCCGGCCTTTGAGTACTATATCCAAAAGATTTGCTGCCAAATTCATTTTCAAAAAGGTTTGCCCAATTTTTTCTGTAAGCATTTGATGAATTATGGTTTTAGTTATTATATTTAAGTATTAACACCATTCAAAGTGTACTTCTCTTTTGTTATTTGTATATAAGAAAGCCATGGACTTTTGGGTGTTGATTTTGTAGCCTGCCACTTTACTAAACCGACCTATTGTTTCTAGGAGCTTTTCTGTAGAATCTTTAGGGTTTTCTAAGTATAGTATCATATCGTCACCAAATAGTGATAGTTTGACCTCTTCCTTTCCTATCTGTATTCCCTTGATAACTTTCTCTTGCTTAACTGCAATGGCCAGAACTTCCAGTACTATATTGAATAGGAATGGCAAAAGTGGGCAACCTTGTTTTTGCCCAATCTTAGAGGGAAGGCTTTTAGTATTTCCCCATTGAGAATGATACTTGCCATGTGCTTGTGGTAGATGGCTTTGACTATATCGAGGAAAGTTCCTTCAATGCCTATTTTGCTGAGAGTTTTCAGGGTGTGCTGGATAAAGGGGTGCAGGATCTTGTCAAATGCTTTCTCTGCGTCTATTGATATGCTCATATGCATTTTATCTTTCCTTTTGTTCATATTAATGATTCACGATCATGATCACGACCACCCTGTTGTTCGTCGATTGCCTCGAGCAGGTGCCAGTAACATCTTCTTCGTCCTAGCCCTGAGATTTTTTTTTTTAAAGTGCGATATTCAAGGCTTTTTCAGGGTTAGGAGAATGAGACCCATCATTGTTACTGGTATTTGGCATATTGGGTATACCACGGGGAGTTTGCCAGACTCTGCCGTGTGGGCATGTTACATTTGGTAGCCTGCCAGTTTGACCGAATTAGGAATGAGATGATAAGCGGCCGCGCGCTTCCAGGAGCTGCGTGTGATGATCTCTGGATCCTGGCCGTTGTTGGAGTTACACGGCAGTTGGTGGGTGTAACTGTCTAGTTACTGGCAGGTCCAGTCCCAAACTGTACAGGCTTGGAGATCTCAGCCCCGGGTCCCACACACCTGGGTTCCTCTGTCAGTTCTTTTATGCGTGAGGCTCATCCAAGTGTGTGGAGAGTGCTCTCAGCATGGCCTTGGCTGGGCCTCGGTGGTCTTCAGCTGTTGGGCCCTGGTGGAGACAGTCAGGCATAGGGTAGGAGACTCTGTCTTGTTCTCTCCCAGGAGCTGAGTGTGATGATCTCTGGATCCTGGCCGTTGTTGGAGTTACACGGCAGTTGGTGGGTGTAACTGTCTAGTTACTGGCAGGTCCAGTCCCAAACTGTACAGGCTTGGAGATCTCAGCCCCGGGTCCCACACACCTGGGTTCCTCTGTCAGTTCTTTTATGCGTGAGGCTCATCCAAGTGTGTGGAGAGTGCTCTCAGCATGGCCTTGGTTGGGCCTCGGTGGTCTTCAGCTGTTGGGCCCTGGTGGAGACAGTCAGGCATAGGGTAGGAGACTCTGTCTTGTTCTCTCCCAGGAGCTGAGTGTGTTATTATTATTATAATAACATTATATAATGTTATAATAATATTAATAATAATATTAATGATTATGTTGATCAATTTCCAAATGTTAAACCATCCTTGCATCCCTGGGATGAATCCTACTTGGTCATGGTGTATGACCTTTTCGATGAATCATTGAATTCTATTTGCTAATAGTTTGTTGAGGATCTTTGTGTCTGTGTTCCTCAGGGATCACTTAATCACTTAATCACTTAATCCCCGTTATTCATCAATTTACTCGAGCAGGTGCCAGTAACGTCTCCATTCATCCCGGTTGCATGCTAGTGTAGCCCAATGGTATCTGTTTGTTCTAGGAACATGCAGAGCCTCAAACCGATCATTCAGGGTCTTGACAAAGAAGTCTGACCATCTTGTAGGTGGGCGTCCACGTGATCTTTTGATGTCCCATGGAATCCAATCAGTAATGGCTCTAGTCCAGTGGTTGTCTATAAACCTCATTACGTGTCCAGCCCATTTGATTTTTGATGTCTTGGTAAATGAGACAGCGTCCCTGATTCTTGAGGGTTGATGAAGATCAGAACTCCAGATTCTGTCTCTCATTTGAGTGAATCGTGATATTCCAAGCATAGCTCTTTCGATTCTTCTTTGAGAGACCCGAATAGCGTTCTCATCCTGTTTTCGTAGGGTCCAGGTCTCTGAGGCATATGTTAATGCAGGAAGAACAGTGGAATCAAAGAGATGTGCTCGTAGCTGGAGGTTCTTTGTCCTTTTAGTTATTTCTTCAATGCTCTTGAAGGCATTCCAAGCCGCTCTCTTCCTCCTGCACAACTCACGTGCCAGGTCATTCATCATGTTGATTTCTCGACCTAGGTATATATAACTGTTGCATTCGGAGATGGTGGTTCCATTGAGAGCGAATGGAGCATCAGGAACAAGGCTGTTTCTCATAAACATTGTCTTCGTAAGATTCAGCTGTAGTCCAACCTTTCCACATTCACGGTTTTTTTTAAAAAAAAATATATTATCAGGGATATAGAACTATATTTCTCTTTCTTTGTGGTATCTCTGTTTTTGGTATCAGGGTGATATTTACTTCACAGAAACTGTTCAGAAGTTATTTTGATACTTCAATTTTGTGGAAAAGCTTCAAGAGGATTGGAAGTAAGTCCTCTTTAAAGATTTGTTTGTCTGTGAAACTGCGTGTTTTTCCTTCTGTTATGAATGAGAGTCTCGCTGGGTAAAGTATTTTTAATGAGTCATTTATGTCATTGAGTTTTTACACTATATCCCACCACTGTTTTCGGGCCGTGAGTGTTTCATCAGACAAATTGGCTGTGAATCTTAAGGATGCTCCTTTATAGGAAATTTCTTTCTTTGATCTTGCTGCTTTCAGAATTTTGTCTCTATGTAATGTTTTGGTCTTTTTGATCAGGATGTGTCTTGGGATATTTTTATTTGGATTTCTTCTAGCTGGTACACTTCAGGCCTCCTGAATGTGGTCACATGTTTTCTTCAGCTTTGAAAAATGTCATAGCAATGATGTCTTTGACAGTTTCTTCTTCATCGTAGTTTTCTTCCTGTCCCTCTGAGACTCCAATAATTCTTATGTTACTCCTCTTGGCTTCATCACAATATTCTCTTGCCATCTACTCCCAGATTGTTAGTCTCTTTTCCATTTTCTGCTCTTTTCTGGAGAGTCTCTGGACTTCATCTTCGAGCTCACTGATCCTGTCCTCAGCAGCTGTTACTCTGCTGCTGAGGCCTTCCACTGAGTTTTTCAGTTCATCTACCAGGTTTTTCAGGTCTGACATTTCCGTTTGTAATTTTGTTTGCATTTTCCTCATTTCTACCTTCAAATCCTCTTGTCTTTTATTGGCATTGCTTTCCATTGTTCCTTTCAGCTCCCTAAGCATCCTCCCTTCTAAATTCCTTGTCAGAGAGGTTGTCTAGGATTTCATTACTGTTGGGGTCTTCTGGGCTAGCATCTTCAATAAGTAAGCTTGGTGGGCTTCTGCATTTCTTTACCATTGTGACCTGCGTGGTTTAAACCTTCACGCTCACTGTTACTATTCTGCTTATGATGCAGAATTAATTGAGATGAGCTTAATGAATAATTGGCTAATGTGTTACTGGTGGTTAAGCTAACCTAGTGAAAATTCCATCTAAGAGGTAACTTATGGTTCCTATCGGAAATGTAGGGGGAGAATAACTCGAGGCCGCTAATGTGGCAGCAGCTCCAGGAAGGAGCCCTGCCACTGGGCTGGTACCTGGATGAGTGAGCAGAGGGTGCCTGGAATGATTCCATTTTGGGTGCACATGGTGTGCCTCAATTCCTGTCCCCCTCAGACGAAGGATGAAAACTGGCCATTCTCAGGGAGTCTACTTAGATGCGCAGCCCCAGGAAGGGGCCCTGCTGCCAGGCATGTACCTGGATGAGTGAGCTGTAATACCTTCACTACACAGTTCTACCTCTGTATTGATGTCTCTTCTTTTGACACATTTTATATAGATAATCTAAGTTATATTTGCTATATTTTAATTTCCTGGTACTTTTGGAAGTTTGAAATGGACCAAAATTGAAAATGAAAGAAAGCTCACTTTATAAATATTACTATTATTATATTATATTCTCTGGGCTGGAGCGATAGCACAGTGGGAGGGCAACCTGAGTTCGATTTCTCCGCCCCTCTCAGAGAGCCCAGCAAGCTACCAAAAGTATCTCGCCCGCATGGCAAAGCCTAGCAAGCTACACGTGATGTATTTGATATAGCAAACACAGTAACAAGTGTCACAATGGAGACATTACTAGGCCCACTTGAGCAAATCGATGAACAATGGGAGGACAGTGACAGTGAGGGTGATATTATATTCTCAGTGTAATCAATCAAAACATATAAATGGAACCTGTTTATGAACCACAGATTCCAGCGTGAGTACTCACTACCTTTCTACTTTCATATTCTATAAGGACTTTCAATAACTTCAATACCTTCGTAGTCTATCCATCTCGTTAATGATGACTTTCATTAGTCTATTTTAGTCTATTTTATTTTTTGACTTATAGATTTATCCTAATATCTTAGAATTTATTATCTCTCTCTACTAGTTGCCTCATGGCTTGACTCACTGTGTCCGTTAACTCCTTGAGAAAAGTAGCTTTTTCCTAATACCTCTCCCAACACCTTGCTTCAGCCACCTATTTCTTTTTTTTTTAACTGTCAACAAACAGAGATGTAACTTTATTCTCTGAGGCTATTAGCAACAATGCAAAACAGAGGAGGACAGAAAGTTGCTATTTAACAGGAACAACAATTGATGCAGCTTTCCTTCCTGGAGAGAGGATGCTCAGATTATGACACCTAAGATTAAAAAAAAACAGACTGGATTGTCAAGAATGAAGCAAAGGGGAGACTGGAAAAGAAATTTACATAGGGCAAAGAAAGATAGCACAGCGGGTAGGGCGTTCGCCTTACAAGCGGCCAACATGGCCGACCCGAGTTCGATTCCTTCGCCCCTCTCGGAGAGCCTGGCAAGCTACCGAGAGTATTCGGTATGCCAGACACAGTAACAACAAAGTCTCCAATGGAGACGTTACTGGGCCCGCTCGAGCAAATCGACGATCAACGGGAGGGCCTTTACCTTTACCTTTACCTAACAATATTCTTGCCAATGAGCTCACAGAAGCAAACCAAAAACATCTAGAACTAACCCTGAAGCGTGCGGATCAGGATGTGATATGACCACATTTTGGCATAAGCCCCTCACTGTACTTGGACTACAATTGCATGCTCGTTGCATTTGCACTACACCTAAACAGCGATCACCATGACTCTCCAACTAGGCCTGACGGTGACTTCGAAGTGACTCGGCTCCATTCAAAGTGGATGAACCAAAAACATTTTTGATGGTGGAACCAGCTGATTCGCGTCTCAGATCCCACGTGAATGAAGTCCTCCTGTGATCTTCCTTGCCTGCGCACGGCACTGCCTGGCCGCACCCCTCATCTTTGTCAGACACTGAAAATTTAGTCTGTAGAAACTGCAGAAACAAGAAAATGGAACTTACCATCTGAACCTGTGATGTGGTTCCAGCTTTGCGCAAAACATACTCCTCTGTAGAGTACCCCACCAGCACAATGGGCCCCCTTTCCCGCTCGCTTTCTCTATTCCTTTGCTCTGAAGGCACTTGTGGATTGCTGAACACATGCTCTTTGGCTGCCTCAACAGGACACCTATGGCGATTTGAACTCATCTCTCCTTCTCCTCCTTTTCTATGGCTAATACCATTTTCCTGAATCTCCAGACTTGTTGCTTCCTGCTTCAGCCACCTATTTCTTTTTCATCTCCTACATCTCTGGTATTGGTCATGTGTAATTATTCACTGAGCTTCTGTCTTAGATATCTTCCCTAATAGCCTATCAGGAATTCCAGCCTTTGCAACTGATTTTCCAGCTTTCTCCACATTTGTTTTTGTCAGGCTTTCTTAGTTGCCTTATCATGCTTGCTTTCAGAGGAACTATCTAATATCACAGAATGTAATGGTATGGGAGAAAAACTTCTTAAGCAAAGCTTTTCTCTGTGAATTTTGATACATGATATATTAAAGATAAAACGAGAATCTTAAGTTAACAAATACAAGAACTAGGAAATTAAAAAAATGAAAGAAAAATGTGATATTTTATATAAGAGACTATGGTTACAGGCATGATTTTAATAAAGAAATAAATCACGGTCATGGTCCTCCCGTTGTTCATCGATTTGCTTGAGTGGGCCTAGTAACATTGTGAGACTTGTTACTGTGTTTGGCACATCAAATACGTCACGGGGAGCTTGCCAGGCTTTGCCATACAGGCGAGATACTCTTGGTAGCTTGCCAGGCTCTCCAAGAGGGGTGGAGGAATCAAACTCGGGTCAGCCATGTTGGCTGTGTGTAAGGCAAACGCCCTATCCACTGTGCTATCGCTCCAGCCCCAATGAAATAAGTAAATAAATAAATGAAAAGACTGCAAATAGCAATATTTTATCTCTGAAACTAACTCAAAGGAAAATTTGCTCTAACTAAATTCATGAATCAGAAAGAAAAAGTGACTGATCTCTGTTTCAATTGGTGCTTATGAATATCTACTCTTCAGCTTAAATTGTACTTACATCAAGTGATATCAAAATAGACATCCATTAAAATTTGTGCATATTCATATGATGGGCTCACACTAAGGAGATAACATTTGATCTCAAACTTTTATCATTTTTAGTTCAGACTTGTTGAAAACCATTTCTCTTTTTAGGAAATTTGGGGTTTTAACAAAATCTAAAGTTGATATTAGTTCAATGTGTGACATGCAAACGCAACCCCCAACCAATTTTCTTAGACATGTATCAACAAGAATGTCTGTTTATTTCTATTTTTTTCCTTTGGTCTGGCCATGGAAAAATCTTAATTAGGGGCTTTTTTTTAGTATAATATACTTGTAAAATAAATACAAGCTTACTTATTGTACTTAACTGTATTGCAACTCCACATTAAAGGAGGTTTTTGCTTTGTTTATTTTTTAGTTATTTTTTAAAATAAAAGTTAATTATTGTAGCAATCCTTTGTAAAGGAATTTAATTGGCATTATTTTCCTCAGCTGCACATGCTCATTTAAATGTATGTCTGTGTCACATTTAATTGCCAATGTAGTTGGTTGTTTTGGACTTATTGATTTTGTATCTAAAATTGCATACTTAAAAGGTTACAGAGTAGTGAAAACACAACTTCTGTGTACATTGGGGAAAGCCCAAATCATGTCACTTGCTTTACTCCAATATTTGCTTTACAGTGGCATCTGGAACCAAACTCAAAATATCACTGAATTGTGCTTCAATGAATGTGCCCAAAGGGACAGTAGTAGGACCATAAATAAATTGAAACTATATTGTAAGGAAAAGGTTGAAATTATCTAAGATGTCAAATTTTATGGCTTCCTTTTTGCTTTATTGGGAAAAGATCACATGTACTTTTATTGCAAGAACAAGTGGCCGAAAAAGAAGAGAACCCAGAGAACAGAAGGCAGCGCTACCACCTCCTGCAAGTGGTAGTGCATGGTTAAGGTGAAAAGTTGAACTTAATGACATTAATGGGCCTCTTTAGGATTAAAATTCTATCATAAACTATTCATTTATAAATCATATGTAAAATATCAGTGCTGTTTCCTGAAACACAATCAAGAAAAAAACTGCTTTTAAACTTGTAAGAAAGAAAATTCTCCTGGTTAAATAATTTGCAATTTAATTTCAGAAAAATGATTATTTTCATAAAAATCAACAAAGCAAAGGGTCATAAAAGCAAAACGGGTCTCATTACATTTCTCTTCCGGTTTCATTATATTGGACAAGAGGTGGGAACCCACTCTTATTTGCTTTTAGAAAATGGGTTTATATTATTTGAACTAATCAGAAGTAATAATTGATTGCCAAGGAAGGGAAAACTATACGTTCTATAAATTACAAGTTTGTAGTTTTACAATTGTTCTGATCTCACATTTGTTCTGTTTTCAAAATAAATGGAATGCAAAATGACTGCATAGAAGTCTTGATAATCTATATATGCTTATTTCTTTTTCCAAGTAACCCTGGAATTTACATTTAATATGTATTTGGATAAAATAGGTCCTCATACCTTTTTATTGAGGTCAGAACCACCTGTGTTCAGGGTTTACTCATGGCTTTATGCTCAGACATCACTTCTGGTAGTACTTTGGTGACCTTATGCAGTGCTGGGGTTCAAACCTGGGTTGGCACCATGGAAGACAAGCAACCTTCCCACTGTAACATATCTCCAGCCCAGTCCTTATAAAATTTTAATGTAAAAGGTTTGCTGTGTATCACTGTTAAATCAAATTACATATTAAGTATCATCCTTCTTTTATTATCAAGATCATCATTTTGACAATGACCCTTCAAAATCACACATTATTAGGGAATACAATTATTTGGCAGTAAAATAGATTTTACATAACTTTCAGAACAAGGATGCCATATATATATCACATATGTATATGTGTATACATATAATTATTTATCTTTTGTGATCAGAAATTTCAGAAGAAGGGATTAAAATCTGGTAGCAAATAGCAAATATCTAGTAATTATAGGTATAATGCAATATTCAAGTCCTGAATATGGATAATAAGATATCCATATTCAGGATTTGAATATGGATTCATCTGAGGTCAGGGTATACATTTGCAATTATCACATTAGTAGACAGAAATAGATTCAGGAAAAAGACCATCCTTTAACTGACCTTGCTATCTTTCTGCCAAGTGTCTCTATGTTCCCAATGGTGAAATACATGTGTTTTTAATTTGTTAACATGCCAATGCTACTTCATGTGCTATTGACTATTTCTAGCATCTCACTAGATGTAGTTAATACTAAAAAAAAACAAACTTAAGGATGTTTCAGAATTGAAATGGCATTTTTCACAAATACAGTTGATGCCAATTCTTAAATGTGATGGAATGATATGCTAATAAAATTTTTCCAAAATATCCAAGATCATCAGGGCTAATAGACCCAATGCTGCATTTAATGAGAAACTTTAACTGTAGCATGCTCATTATAAGATATGAGCAGATTCTAGACATTTGAGTAATTTTTACCTAAGGAATCACAAATTATTTTCAAAAGAAATATTACGGGCAAATGTGTTAATTCAATAACAAATAATGTCATTTACTCCTATATAAAAGTAATACAAACAGACTTTGAAAAACACTTACCTTTGCTTAATTATTCATTGTAGTCAACTTTATATGGAAATAGCCAAATCTTAATATCCCTTATGGCTAGTCACATGTTCTTATCTGTCCACAAGCAAAGCAAATCCCACGATAGTGATTTCATTCTCTGAAACTCTAAGACATTCATTTTGAATAAACAGGACTCATGTGAGTAACATGTTTTTACTAAGTAGTGCAAAGTTTAGGATATTGTGGAAATGTTTAATTAAATCCAGTTATGGCATTCCAGAATGTGATTTCTGAGAACAGTTCAGACTGAAGTGTTATGTACCCATACTGAATCACAGTTCATTTCTATCTCCTGGCTTTCTTAATATTGTAAATATTGTAAAAGAATCTGTTTCTCTTTCTTCTAATAATCTTATTCAGTTCCTTTTCATTTTTTTTTAATTTGAAGTTTAACAGAATGAAATGCAAAGCCATTTCACCCTAAATTGTGTGAGGACATACACACACACACACACACACACACACACACACACACATATATATATATATATATGTCCTCACACAATTATATATATAGCACTGCTGGTAGGGTATTTGCCTCCCACGCGACTGAGGTGGGTTCAATTCCTCCTCCCCTCTCGAAGAGCTTGGCAAACTACCCAGAGTATCTGGCCTGCATGGCAGAGCCACAAGTCTCACAATGGAGATGTTACTGGTGCCCGCTTGAGCAAATCAATGAACAATGGGAGGACAGTGCTACAGTGCTACAGTGCTACACACACATATATATGTATGTATGTATACAAATATATATGTATGTATATATATCCTTAAACAATGTATTACCTCATATATATGTATATATACATATGTATGTACACACATATGTATGTATATAGACATCCTCAAACAATGCATTACCTCAATTTCTCAGGGGCCCTATTTATACCACTGATTTTAGCTATATAAATATATACACCCACACATATGTGTGTGCAAGTGTCTGTGTGTCTGTGTGTTTGCGTTGTGTATATATTTTTTACATCAGAGTCAGGTTTTATTTATACATCTGTGAACACACAAAGAACTATATTCCTCAGCTTTCTCTGGATGTATTATTGATAGTTCTTACCCTATACTATTCAAAGATTTTTAATTGATGTAATAGTGTTTTTTTTTAACTTTTGAATTTGTGTGTATTTTTTTTTCTGTTCTTTCCTTCACTTGTACATTCAGTATTCAATAATTTCTCACTAGAATCAAAAGTTAGGCAAATTTTTCTCTGGAAAACTAAAAAAGTCATAACTATAATGCCATTATTTGTTGGCCATCACTCAGCTTCTGTAAATATATATACATATATATTGCCTAAATATAATAATTTATGTAATATTTTAAAAAAATTAAGTCATCTACTTTGGAGTATAAATTGTATGCTCATTTAATTATGTTTATCTGTAGGAAATGTAGTTTCTTACATTGGTAACCACTTCAGCAATTCTTTCCATGTTGTCTTAACAGTTCAGCAACCTACATCTACATAGTTTGAAAAAGAAGTATCTTGATAATATACAAACAAAGCTCAAACACATAGTGAAAAATAAAGAAATTCTCAAATATTTTGAATGATATTAGCTGGTATGATAAGAATAATGATAGCTTTTCATTCATTGACAATATGCTAGATGCAAAGCTTTGGTTAGGGTCGCTGACTACTAATTTACTCTCACTATGAATTTGTAAATGGGTTTATATATTTCTATTGTATTATTGAGGACAATGAAACTCTAATAGGTGAAGGGACTGAACTGTAACTTCACTGTAGAGAACTAGGAGATGATGTATTTAAATTCACTGCATCTATCAAACTATGTCAAGCACAATTTTCACCTGTATATGGATAGGGTAAAGAAAATAATCTGGGAAAAAAGAATAGTATTTGATAAGTTATCTGCCTACCCAATCTTTGGAGGGATTTGTTAGATTTAGGAGGTAATCTATCATTTTCTCGTTCACAGTCAATCCTCCTTATACAACCCTACCTAGTTCCTGAATATGCCTCCTTATACAACCCTACCTGGTTCCTGAATATGTTATTTATTTCTTATCCAATAAGGTATATGCTTGAACTTTGCCCTGTGTCTTTCAGCATTCTAATATCATCTTTCATTAAATGCCCACATTTTTGCCTTAAATATTTATATAGGTATAAGTTTATAGCAATTCAATGTTTCCCAATGTTATGGAGAACATCATACAATATATGTGTTAAAACATCATATAATAGAGCAAAGTATGAAGAAAATCATACAAAAGAAATATTGGAGAATTTCTATTGTATGACTTTCAAGGTCATATTGTTATCTTTAACCCTCTAATCTTACATGCAACTGTGTGTAAAATTAGTTGTGCGTCATGCTGATTTGTTCTAAATATCTTGCAAACTATTTTCACCATAGTATGAACACCTCCATCATGTTACATAATCACCATTTCTTTATGTACTGATACTATTACTCTCTTAACATATCGTAACATCTCTAAAGTCTCCTTATTTGGTGGGGGTTTGGGGACAGTCCCACAGTTCTGGGGGACCACTCAGAGATGAGATAGAACTTGGTTTCTTATAATGAGCTCCCGTATTTTGCTCTGTATCCCATCATTCTTATTCTCTTTATTTATTTATTTATTTATTTATTTTGAATACCCATCTATTCACCAGTGACCATTTCCCACCACCATGGATCCCAGTATCCCTCCCACCCCCCATTTCCCCTATCCCACCCTGCCTCTGTGGCAGGGCATTCCCTTTTGTTCTCTCTCTCCTTATTCTCTTTTAAAGGTTTCAGACATAGTCTCTTGGGATCACTGCATTTTATAAGAGCCCTAAACCACCAATGCCTAAGGCTGTTTGTTCATATAGTGGACTTCTAATGATACCAGTGTCAATGTAGAGTGAACATAGAACAAAAGTAGGCAATAAAATATAAAATTTTGTGTGACTCTATTAAATCAGCTATCCTCCAAGCTTGAATATCTAACTATATTTTCCCTTCATAACCCTTAGTCCTTTAAAAATAACTCATTCTCAAAAACACACCTTCTCTGTCATATCTTTTCACATGGCCCCATGGCCTGTGATGTGGATAGAGGCAGACTGACATCTCAAACTGTCATTAAGGAATTCTAAAAACAATGAGCAGAAAAGTCCTTTACACCAGAACAATCCTTTTTGCTTACAGAAGGATTGTTTCACATTAAGCAAAGTAAGTCAAGGGAGACAACAAATATAGGATCACGACCAACGATCATTACCATCCTGTTATTCGTCAATTGTCTTGTGCAGGCCCCAGTAATGTCTCCTTTGTCCTAGCCCTGAGATTTTTAAAAAAGTGCCATATTCAAGGCTCTTTCAGAGTTAGGAGAATAAGACCCATCATTGTTACTGGTATTTGGCATATTGGGTATGCTACGGGGAGTTTGCCAGACTCTGCCCTGTGGGCAGGTTACATTCAGTAGCCTGCCAGTTTGTCCAAAGTAGGAATGAGATAATAAGATGTAACAATAAGATGTCACGCGGCCGCATTTGCGGCTGCATGCTTCCAGGAGCTGGATTTTATAGTCTCTGAGTCTTGGCCGTTGATGGGATTACACGGCGCCAGTGGGCCAGTTGGTGGGTGTGACCCCCGCCTACTGGGATTTGGAGGATCTGGGTGGAGGATGCTCAGCCCTGATTCAAGTAGGCTTGGGGATCTCAGCCCTGGGACCCGTGTGCCTTTGGATGATCTTACTTATCTGTGATATAGTGACAAAACAGAGGAATAGATAATAAGAAACTATGACAAACCACTGTCCTTGGATTCCAAAACTAATTGACAAATAGTGGCAGGAGAGGTGGTAGAATGAAGATCATATAAGAAGTGACATAGGAACAGTGGTAGAAGGTCATGGGCCCTTTGGTGGTATACAATAATTATGCACACTGATACCACAAACATTGATGTTATCTAACCATATTATCTTAACAATAATAAGAAGTCTGAGCATGGGACCTAGAGTTAATCCAAAAGGTTAGGCTCTAATTTTGCACATGGCCAACTGTAGTTCTATACCTGGCACTACATATGACCCCCCAAACATCACCAGGAGTGGTCCCTGGAAACAGAACCAGAAGCTAGTTTTGAGCAAAACTGGACATGGTCTCTAAACCCACCAAGCAAATAAACAAATAAAATTTGTGAAAGCATGGTTTATTTCTATTATGCCCAGAAGTTGAACTACTTTTGTTGACTTTCTAATAAAACCAAGATAGTCAGTGAGCTTCTTTGCTATAGGAAAAACTAAGCTTTCTTCTGCTACTACTCTAAATGGAGATGATGAAATCAATATTTAAGATAGAATTATTCTTTCATAATAGAAATAAAATTGTATTCAACAATTCACTAAGCATGCATGCGTTTCACTCCCATAATTATTGAGGCGCTGTAATTCACACTACTGTTCATCATAGTCTCATGAATCAGTATTTCCAGAACAACACAGATCACCAGGGTGCCTGCTTTTCTTCCCCAGTGTCCCAAAGGCCTCTCCCGTCCATGCCTCTCCCTGTGTAGCAAGTAAACTCAACTCTGTGGATCTCCAGTTTTCTAGTTTTGTTGACTTTAGCCATTTGTTGTTTACTGTATGTTTTTATATTGCACATTGAAGAGAGATCATTGCGTATCTATCCCTTTTCTTCTGACTGGCTTCACTCAACATACCACCCTCTAGTACCATAGACATAGCAGCAAATCATGATTTCATCTTTTCTTAATGATTCATGGTATTCCAGTATTTCCAAATTCTTAAAATAAAAAACAAAAGAAGATTAAGAAAAAGCCAGGTGCTTCTCCTGCATTCCCTTCTCCTACACAATTAAACAAACCAGGGCTTGTAGATTAAAAGTAACATTTATGTGGAAATAAGTATGTTCTATTACCTACAAGCAGATAAGTTAAATTTAATGTACTCCTTGGACCAAAGGCGATGTCCCAGCAGTTAGAGATAGCAGTTTTCATAGCCTGTTGCAAAACTTGTGTCTAGGCCTGAGTTTCCATCCAGCACCCCTATTTTCCCTGAATACCACTGGTGCAGCCCTGGAGCCCCTCAACATAAGTTGAGTGTGGTCCAGGTACCAGAAGACCTGAGTAACTCTGAACTCTTCTTCTCTTCTCTAGTTTAAAATGTTCCATCTGACTTCTATACATGGCTAGTAATAGGCCTTAGCACTGAACACACAGCCTGATTATTATTGGGGTTTATCACAGACCCCTGGGCACTATTTGGGAAATCACCCTCCAAATATATTTCAATCCTTATTTATTCTCTCTACCATCCCTTGAACAAGTGATGACATCCATTATATTTTCCCAAAAAGTATATAAAATTGCTAATTCGTAAGGTAATATCGAGGAGGTTAAAATACAGAAGATATTGTCCGCTGCTAAGCATGGAAATTCTAAAGTTAATAAATTCTTCTCCAAAAGAGACATTGTTTTGTTTTTGTTTTGCACATGGAGGTATAAAACAAGTGTTACTGGTAGGTATAAATCCAAAGAAAAAGCAGCTAATTGAGGAAAGTTGGCAAATGTGGATTCTCAGGGGACTAATTAGATAACAATGGGAGAAATGAACTTTGGCTTTCTTTCTTTAGTGAACGAATAAAAGATACTTCCCCAAGTTCTAAAAGAGCCAGTTTCTTCTAAAACTAACACATTTGCTTCCATCACACTAGCATGCAATATTCCTGAAGAAAGTGATGACATTTGTCTGTATGCAGTTATACCTCCAGGCTCATTTAAAAGCTGTATCTTTCCCAGAAGCATAAACAGAACTTAGAGTGCCTGTCATGTAGCATATGGTTCTGAGTTCAAAACTCTGGTGTTCCACATGCACCTAGTATACCACATTGCCCAGTTACAATCCTGGAATTCTGCTGTTTGAACTTAACAGTTAGGCTATCTCTGATCACTTTAACTGCAAGCAGTCTTCAGCTGCATCAGAACAAGGTGTGTGTGTGTGTGTGTGTGTGTGTGTTTGCGTGTGTGCACATGTGTGTACCACAAAAAGAGTTGCAAGCCCTAGTTAGCACATGTAAATACAGTTTAACTAAAGGATTGTAAACTGCCGTGAGCACAGTGGTTAGTTTGTGAGCCCCAGTACCTAATGTGTGACCCTTATTGAGTACCATAGCTAAAAATGTAAGAGCACTACATACAGGCATGTGTTCAATCCTGATCAACAGCAACAAAAGAGTGTCAAGAAAAATATACTTTAATTAATTGCTTCATGAAAATAAATAAATTTTAAAAATCTATGCTATTATAATTTTTCTCATGTAGAGAATGAATCAGAATCTATCATGTTTGAAATACAAAGATGTAAGGCAATATTTTGAAGATTAAATAAACATGTATTAAGACTAAAAAGTTTAAAGCAACATGAAGGCTTTGGCAGCAAAACAAAAAGACTTTGAAATCAGAGACAATTGTACTTCAAGTCATGCTTTTCAGAAAACAGTTAAATTGTATAAATTGTATGTTAGCCTACTATGTATCTTAATATATGCATTTCTAAAATGGGTTTTCTAAGGTTCTATAGCACTTATATGTACAAGTTAGCAAGGACTCATGGTCATGGTCATGGTCCTCCTGTTGTTCATCGATTTGCTCGAGTGGGCCCAGTAACGTCTTTATCATGTGACTTGTTGTTACTGTGTTTAGCATAACGAATATGTCACGGGTAGCTTGCCAGGCTCTGCCCTGTGGGTGAGATACTCTCAGTAGCTTGCTGGGCTCTCCGAGAGGGGCGGAGGAATCGAACTCGGATCGGCCATGTTGGCTGCGTGCAAGGCAAACGCCCTACCGCTGTGCTATCGCTCACAGCAAGGGCTCAATGACCTTAATTCATATGATTGAAGTGAACATAATATACCTGCCTGGATTTATTATCTTTCATTAGTCATTGCCTTTGTATGTGATATTATATGCCATGCTTTCAAGACAAATGTTTTACCAACCTTCTAACAGACACGTATCTCTAGAGTAAATGCATTCATAGATTTAAGTACATCTCCTTGGGCTGGAGCGATAGTACAGTGGATAGGTCCTTTGCCTTGTATGCAGCCAACCCGGATACGATTCCCAGCATCCCATATGGTCCCCCTGAACGCCGTCAGTAGTAATTCCTGAGTGCAGAGCCAGGAGTAACCCCTGTACATCGCCAGGTGTGACCCAAAAAGAAAGAAAAAAGTACATCTTCTGAGTTAGTCACAATTGGCATTTTCTATGTGTTTCTATGTGTGGTTACCATATTGTAAGCCCCATCAGTCAAACACCTTTTATTTTCTTTTTTGCATTGGCATGCACATTCTCAGCAATCTAGCATTTAATTGTCACTGTCACTGTCATTGTCCTCCCATAGTTCATGCTCAAGTGGGCCCAGTAACATCTCCATTGGAGACTTTGTTGTTACTGTGTTTGGCATATCAATCAATACATCACGGGTAGCTTGCCAGGCTCTGCCAGGCAGGCGAGATACTCTCGGTAGCTTGCCGGGCTCTCCGAGAGGGAGCAATTATAACATTTTAAAGTTTTGGTAATTAAATGTTTTAAAATTTGAGAGAACAATGCTCTCTCATTTCTGTCCACTGTCCACTGTCCTCTCGTTGTTCATCGATTTGCATGAGCGGACCCAGTCACGTCTCCATTATGAGACTTGTTGTTACTGTGTTTGGCGTATTGAATATGTTATGGGTAGCTTGCTACGCTTTGCCGTGCTACTCTCAGTAGCTTGCCGGGCTCTCCGAGAGGGGCAAAGGAATCAAACCCTGCTCGGCTGAGGCTGGCTGCTGGCAAGACAAATGACCTCCCACTGTGATGCTCCAGCTCTCTCATTTCACAAGTGTTAAAACTGAAATTCTCATTTTCCAAAGTAACCAGAAGTAAAAGATGAAAGAATGACCTAAGACATTCAGATCTCAGAATTTATTTCTCTAGATTCATTACAGCTTATTTAAGATAGATAATCGTTGCTATCTCTTTTTGTTGGTTTTTGAGCATACTTTGTGATGCTCAGGGCTTACTCCTGGCTCTGTGATCAAGAATCTTTTCCGTCAGGACTCTAGGGACTGCCTGTGGTATTTGAGTCGGCTGCATGTAAGACAAGTGCCTTACCCACTTTATTATCACTCTAGCCTGTGTCATTCTTTGCATGTGAATAAATCGAAATTTACATGATGTTAATAAGTTTTCTAGGCAGATGCTTCTAGAACTGGACTGAGATCTGAATTCTGTTCTATTTTGTCTACACTGTACAGGCTCCTTTCTTTCTAACATGTTAAACATAAAAGATTTTCTCAAGACATCCTAGAGGCTTTAAATATCCCCTCTACTGACTCTCCAGGGGTTGCCTGTCCCAAGATAAAATAGTTCTCCCTCACCCACAATGGTCTGGAGGCTCAGTCCTACCAGCTTTTCATAGCATTATTTGGAAAGTTACACTTTGGCTGCTATCTGCTTTAAACTTGTTCTAGGATATACCAGAGAGCATTTTCTCTGAGTATTTCTGATGCCAACCAGATGTTTTATTGCATGCAATTGTTCCTCAGAACTCACCACAGTGTATTCTGTGTATTCACAGAGTGTTGTATGAGGGTGATGTTGTTGGAAGGTTAAGTAAAAGAGATTGCAAGTATCACAAGTTCAGGAGCAGAGAGATGAACGGTCTGCTCATGGGATCTTGCAAAGGTGCCCAGGTGAGTCTCAAAGCTGCAAAGATCTGGGAACATATGCCCCTGGCACCTGGCTATAAGCTCTGTGAGTTATAGGCTTTGTAAATTAAACCAGGACACAGGCTTCAGTCAAACAAGAGGAATGTAATTTCTTCAACTTGACAAGTAAAATAAACTCAGGAACAATAGGAAACCTACAGTCTTGGCAATAGCAATTTTGGCTAGGAAGTTTGCTTAGTCCACTGGGGATGCAGCAAAACTTTTCTTTAGGATTGTTTAGTACCTGTCTGTCCTTAGTGTCTGGTCAAATTTATAATGCATCACTATAGCTAAAGCAGTGGATATATGAAAATATTTCCTCACCAAGTAGTAAAATACCAAGCCATTTTAAATACTCTAAAAACGTTGTGGTTATCTCTTTCTTGACCAAGCAATCACCGGAATTCTTTGATCCAGCATCTAAATAGTTATGCATCTTAATTATTGATCCAAAAACTGGTTCCTAAACTGTGATGTTATAATTCTGGTGCACAGGGACTTATTCATTATTTTAAGGGATGTATAGATGGTTTAAAGGTGACACCAGAACATGGTGGCAGGGGGTCCTGACAATTTGATGTAGATGAGGCAAAGTACCAGTGAACATCAAAATCATAAATGCCAACACCATTATTGTACATAGATTAGTAATTATAAATTTAGTAATTATAAAATTAAATAATTCACGACAACATTGCAATTCCTTTGACTTCATCTGGACCTATTATTTTCATCACCTTTTCCCCTGTAGCCCCTAACATGGAGTTAAGAGCAGCTTGTGTTCTCACAAAATGAGAAGACAGAGCAGCTTTTCAGTTCAATCTATCTGTATTGAGATAGGACAGTGGTTAGAAATGTGAAGATGCATTCAACGACTATGTGATTTTTTCCCTGCAAGAATTATGAGTAATTTTAATAAGATCACAGATAACATTTTTAAATCATTATCATATGAATGCATTTATTGTAGTGGATCCAGTGAAGTTTCAATAGACTTACCCCAGAGAATAAGTTTTATAAACTGTGGCCAGTTGGCAGGCTTCCCCTCTCTTATTACTCCAGAGAAAAATGGGACATAGACTGAGCACTCTTTTCATAGTTATTTGAAGAAGGAAACTCAATTATGTACTATGCGATATATACATTAAGCAGCGGGAAACTAGAGCATGTAAAATATTTTCCGACGCCTATATGTTGACTTTTATCTCCTCTATCATTGGACTTTGTGTTCTTCTAAGCACTCATTAATCAGAGTTTGGATCTAGAAATTTTGTTATATTGATAAAAGGACTAAGATGACTAAGAGTTCTTGGGTGCGTGCTTTGCATGTGGAAGTTGTAGTTTCAACTTGGCAAGTGTGTCCCCTGAGCACCATCAGGTTTACTCCCTTCTCTTCTACCCCCCTCCCCCCAAAAAAGAAAAAATATAGCATTCACACACTTTCAAGAACATTATCCAATACAATAAATTTTATTTATTTGAAAACTTATTTATTTGGAACAATAAAATATATCGCTATTATGTTGTTCAAAATATTTTGTCTAGTCTATACATTCAAAACTTCTCTTGCCATGCAAACTGCTGCTTTAAATACATTGTCTTTTATTTTGATCCAAATCAGGTATTCTTATCTTCACTTTACCTGTGAGAAAACTAAAGCCATAGGGCTTAAATAATTTCCCCAAGGCCATCTAGCTCCTAATTGGTGGTTCTGGGATTCATCTCCAGTCTTACTGACTCCAGTCTTGCCCCTGGTGGTAGTGTTTCCCTCATTCCCCACTGACTAGTTCTCTGCTCAGGGATTGCCTCGTTCTTCTGCTTAAGCACTGTCAACCTTTAGAGGCTGCCATAACATTCTCATCACCATTTTCTAGACCAGCAGATTTCAAATTCTGTGAATCTTGCAGTTATTTAGGCTTCTGCAAAAATTGCTACTCCTTCTAGATATTCTTATTTAAGTCCACAACAAGTTTGGGCATCTGGGTTTCTAACATGTTCTAGTAATTCAAATGTGCATGGCAATAAAATCTATAGCAGCACTTATAAATCCCCTGGATATTGGATATTTAAAAACAAAATCTTGATTATTTCAAAAAGAATTGGGTCAGAGATGCTGCATTCCTAAGGTCCCTCAACTATAAAGTTGGTACTCCATCTTCCTCTAGGTCTCTTCCAATACAGTGATCTCATTTCCTCTGACTGGCACTCCTCCTGGGAAAAATTCTCCAGGTAGAAATTGGCACTGTGCTCCGAGCTGCTCTTTGACAGAAGGCTTAGGAAGTTATGGGAAAGCCCAGGTTTCCCCTAAAACACTCTGTTAGCTGCGTGGAATAAAGCTTGGCATGTAATAAAGTTTGAGTCACAAGTTTAATGCCCAAAGGGATCAGTTAGCTTTTCTCTATCCCCAGCCACAGTCTCCAGGCTAGCCACTGCACAGCTGTGAATGATTGGCCCTAGGGGATGGCGGCTTCATCTATCACACAGGAAATACTCAAAAGAAAAGCAGTTTGTGTCTAATTCTGCCTCACATAGTGGTCCATAACAGCATTCAGACAGGAAACAAGCAGTCAATAATGATAATCATGCTGGGAATTTATATATTCTAAGTACTATCATTGCAAAACCATTCAGAAACTTCACAACATTTAGAATACATGTTGTCTCAGTATCTTCATTTTATAGATGAGGAATTTGAGCACACAATTTTCAACTTTGACAGCGCAGTCACTCGCAAGAGTGGATGTTGCTGGATTAGTAGACTAAATTTCCAGAGAATAAATTAGAGGCAATGGTCGGAGACTTAAATCTACATGCTTCAGAGACCTGACTCTCTTCACAATTCTCTGTATTATCCCCTTACTTGATAATGATGATGACTCCCTCATCAATTTATTGGGTTTTTAGAGAAGTGTGGATCAGACCACAACTATTATAAAAAATGATCACCTGTTTTAATATTGGGATTATTTTTGGTGAAACAAAGTGAGAATTAGTCCATCAACAAAGCCAACATAATAAGGGCCTTGATCCTTCTAGGAACTATTTTGGACTTTCAATATTTCATCAGTTTACAAGAAATTACTTTTAAACTAGTAGCCTAGGCATGTCTCCAAGTACTTTAGATTTGATGTTGGTGAAACCCACTGGTGGGTTTGCTTTACGCCTACAGTTTAATCAACTCTGATTTGGACACATCATATTTTATCAACATAAGATGAAGCCACATATGTTTTACATTAGTGTTCACACATATAAATTAGAATATTAAATTCTATGAAGTAGAGATGGGCTGGAGTGATAGTGCAGTGGGTAGGGCATTTGCCTTGCATGCGGCCCACGCAGCCAACCTGAGTTCGATTCTTCCGCCCCTCTCAGAGAGCCCGGCAAGCTACCGAGAGTATCTTGCCCATACAGCAAAGCCTGGCAAGATACCCGTGACATATTTGATATGCCAAACACAGTAACAAGTGTCACAATGGAGACGCTCAAGCAAATCGATGAATAGTGAGAGGACAGTGACAGTGACAGAAGTAGTGATAAATGATGACTCTAATAAGTTCTTAAGGCCATATATTGTGTGCTATACCCAAACTGATATTTAAAAATACAATTTTATTTATTGTAGTATTATTTTTGAAGGTGTTTTCTTATCTTTCATTATTCACTCATGCATTATAGCTTCATTTTAAATTAAGTCAACAAATGCTATTGATCACTCTGTATACTGAGAACTATATTGAATCCTTGGACTTAGAGACACACAGAGAGAGAGAGAGAGAAAGAGAGAGAGAGAGAGAGAGGAGAGAGAAGAGAGAGACAGAGAGACAGAGATAGAGAGACAGAAACAGAGATAGAGACAGAGACAGAGATAGAGACAAAGACAGAAAAACCTGCCTGCACACATTGAGATTTTGTCTTTCTTTATACAGAGAAATTTGGGGCATTCCCCAGGCCATGTTCAGGAAGCACAGTGAAAACTCCTAGTAATATTTGGTCTACTAGCCCATAATGTCAATTCTTAGGCCAGCTATGCTGCAATTTTCGGGTTCAACTGTTCTTGGAACTCTGAGGGTCACAACCAATAGCCCTCAGTGTACTGCTTTATCCTAAGATGCCTAAGGGATCATGTGATTCCGGTCTTGCTCATATAAGGCATGCATTCCTGAATATTAAGGTAAAGGTAAAGGTAAAGGCCCTCCCGTTGATCGTCGATTTGCTCGAGCGGGCCCAGTAACGTCTCCATTGGAGACTTTGTTGTTACTGTGTCTGGCATATGGAATACTCTCGGTAGCTTGCCGGGCTCTCCGAGAGGGGCGGAGGAATCGAACTCGGGTCGGCCATGTTGGCCGCCTGTAAGGCGAACGCCCTACCCGCTGTGCTATCGCTCCTGAATATTGAAAAATCTTTTTAGCCCTAATTTTACTTTTAATTTTTTATTAAATGTACCCTTGATACCCCTAACTGAGCCTTTTATTTTAAAAGTTAACATATGCATTTTGATAAATGCTTACTTTGTTCTTCAAGTTGTTTCAGATTATGTGAAAAATAGAACTCATGATGTTTGCAATTTTATTTCACCTTGTGATTCTATAACACCTTCTTTTATTTTTGGCACTTTATCTACCTCATGTTTATATAGATTGTGTCCACTGTATATGAGTTTGATGATCAAATAAAGTTTTGTCTATTATTTTTGTGATGCCATCTAAACCTAGAAAATAGGACCTACTTAACAAATATTCCTTGGATAAAATAAATAATCGATTAATTTGGATTAGCCAGGAATTCTATGCTGGATGAGAAAAAAACAAAAGCAACTTTTTAGGCTTTCCTATTTACTCATGAGATTTAGGTATTTTGCAATCAGCTTCTTGATAACCATTAATGCTAGTCATTGACTAAGATGGCATTATATAACTAAGAATTAGTGGTCTAAGGACCTGTAATTGTATCAAAACAGAAGTATTTATGAGTGCACTTCAGTCTTCAGTCATTTCACCTGAAATGTGAAACAAAGATGTAAAATGATGCTTTGTTAATTTTAAATGTTTTGATGTATTATTTGATGAAGTTAATAACTACACTATTACTAACAAATTGGAGCAATGAACATATGGAGTTTTTCAGCTTACTTAATAATAAGTCATAGTAGATATAAATTGGTTTAACATGGTCTAAATATAAGAATTCTGTTTAGAGAACATGAAAAACTATTTGAGTTTGCATAAACAATCTTGCCATCAATTTCTATATTATTAAAATAAGGAATTAATAATTAAAGTATAAGCAAATTAGCTAGGTTTTAAAAAGAAAATTAATATTTTTAAGTAATTGCCATTGATAAAAGTCTCTTATTTAGATAGCCAACCAAGTAGATCAGACATCAGATATTTATTGCCTTTGCCTTTCCTGCAGTCCTACAAAGTGCATATGTCATGATCCTTTCACATATGTGGAAGCTGAAGATTAGAGATATTAAAGAGCTAATGAGAATCTAGATTTGAATCAGAAATACTCATTACTGTATTTGGTGCATGTTGTAGTACAGTACTGTCATCTGTGGTCTAAGTTAAAAGTATATATTTCAGTTTCCACAAATCACCCAGTCATGTGCCTTTTGGGAAGTTCTCTGTGATATATATACATTTGTTATATATTATATATAAATGATATATAATGATGTAATAATATACATACCTGTATGTATACATTCTATATATATATATGTGGTATATTTTTTGTTTTTAGACCATACCTTGTGGCACTTAGAACTTATTTCTGGCTCCACAGTTCAGGGGTCTCTCCTGGTGGTGTTCAAGGGACCATAGGAGAACCAAGGATTGAACCTAGGTTAGCCATATGCAAGACAAGTGCCCTTTCTACTGTATTAGGTTTTTCATTTTATATCTCTGGCATACATATTGTACTTTTTAAATCTACTTTTTGGAGTCATAATCTCTGTGTCTCTGGAGATTGCAATGTGCATTAAACATGCTTGACACAAACGTGTCTTGTAACCGCTGTGAGGAGCAGTATATGAGGTTGGTGTGTAAAGATCAGCTACAGTATCATATAACTGATGTTGAATTATTCAATTAAATCCATTATAACTTCCACTTTTGTGGAATCTCCTAAAACTGAATAGCAATAAGAACGTCATATTTAATAGTATTAAGCTATATAATATGTTTTTCTCTCGGTGTATTGTTTGAAAATAACTACATAAGTTATTACTATAGTTATTTCTCACCTTCATCTGCCAAAAAGAGGGGGAAAACACTTTCCATCTTCACTCCAAGGATATTTTAAAATACCCATTGTTTGTTTCTATTTTTTAAATGGGTCTTTGAAATTGGACCCAGTGATGAAACATAAATTTTAGAAAAGTGTCAGGAGTTTCTGGGACTATATGAAACATGATTTGGGGAACTTCATTTCAAATTCCATTACTCACAGGACTTCACCTTTATTTAGAATGGTTGAAGACCTAATACTTTCATTGAAGAATAGGTCACTTAGCCTCTCTCTATATCTCAGCTCTTATTAAGTAAAATGGATTGTCACATCTACAATCATTTGATAAACATTGGTGATTATAGTTGATAGTAGTGGTATTACAGAAAGCTATAGAAATAAGTGAGGAACCTCATGTAAGACACACAATAGGCCTTCCTATGGGCTCTGATTTTTATTTATAGCAAACATTGGTAAGATTGTAGACCTTCTCCCTTCTTAAACTAATGATGATGTATACATACCCCAGGGCTCTTGTGAGTAGGAAATTTGTGCAAAAACAGTTTGTACTACAATAGACACAGCTTGATTTCCCATAAATGTTAGATATGACCATATAAAGATATAAATTTAGTTCCATTTGAAACTACTGTTAATATTTTGGAGTTAATTTTTTTTCACTTTTACTAGTTCTCTGTGTCTTTTCATGAATATTGTTATGCACTTAGACAAATTTAGAATACCTTCTCTAATCCATGATGAAGTAATGTTAACAACTTTTAATTAATATTTCATTATATTAATAATCAGAAAATATTTTTTTAAAAACTGTAGGTAATGGATTAAGAAAAATCAAATTCATTTGTAATTTCATAATCCACACACTTTTCTAATGTTTTAACATATTTACTTGCAGTCTTTTTTTATATGAATAAACCTATTAAATCTATTATTTAATTTGAGGTGCCACTGATTGACAGACTTTAAAGGGAAGTCTTTATTTCCTAAGGAAATGTCACTAAATAATCACTAGCACAATGTTTTTTGTAACATAGAATTTATATTTTGTAAGTGGGCATCTTATATTAGAGTAATAGAGGACTCTGTAATATTACCCTTCTGTACACAGAACAAGAAAATAAATGTGAAATGTATTAGATAAGATATTCTAAGCCACTTAACATTCAGAGTCTGTTTGTTCTGAATCACCTTTGGCACTTGCATGTCTGTGTCTTGCACAATGTCATCCTTTGTGTCATTATTCTTTCTCGTAAACAATTTGGTTTTTGGTGCCGAATCAAAGTTTACTATTCTAAAATCATTTTAAATGCAACTAAATTCAGTATTCACTATCAATAAAGCACACAGGTCATATATTGACAAAAGATATTCCATACTCTGCGCAAATCAGTACATTTTCCATGTGACTGACATAATTATGTGATGCCTAACCATTGATGTTTGATGCAAGATATATTCTGATTTTATATATGCTTCATGGTGAAAAAGTATGCAGCTTGGAGCCAGTGTAAAATATTTTTTTGTATATGTTTTCTGTTAGGATGCTTTATTTAATCCTTTAAAATTTTCATTCAACATTAAATTGGGAACATTTCCCAGTTTCTTTAAAACCCTTCAAAAATAATTTCTTTAAAAGGATTCAACAAATGTTAAGCCAAAATTATTAGCTTCTGAGGCTTTTAGAAAATTATCACTGAAAACAAACTTGCAAATACGATTATTGAAAATTATTCCTATAAAAGCAAGGGAAGAACTTAACAAATTAAATGATGAATGTTCAAATGTTTGGAAAGTTTAATTTTAAATCTCTATAATTGCATGTTGGAATATTTTAAGTTCTGGAAAGAATGTTTTGATGGGTCTTCTGTTCTCTATTAAATAAATTCATATTCTATATCAGACAGGGATTAAATTGAGAAAGCTTATAATTTCACATAAATCTATATCTAATAAAACATTCAAGAAGACCATTGAGGCAATTCATTAATAAGTTCTGTTATGTTTAAATGTTCACAGAGAAAGATATTGTGAAATGGAAGCACAGCATGTATAAATTATTTCAGCTGAAATATATTAAGATTGAGAATATGCCCTATCAAGTAAATTTGTTTTGAATATGACAAAACTTTATCCCCTCTAGACAATTTTTTAAATTACAAATAATATGGTACATTGAAGAATAAATTGGATATGTCAACAATTTATGATATATGAACTATAAAACTTTGAAGTAAATTTTGTTAATAGCTTTTAAAAATAATTTAGCGATATTAAATATTTCAGAAAAAAATTAAGGTATTATAAATATGGACAGACTATTTAAATTAAGAAAACCGAGTCATATCTGCAGGACATTGATTTTGGAGGATGCAAGCAGCTGAATTAGAAGATGGCTGGTCAAGGGTAGTGGTGTCACAGATGAAACTGAAGTATTCTTATTTTTCTGTTACAGAGACTTTCACTGTGTTAACTCCTACAAGTTTAGCTAATGCATTCCACTATTCCACATATTATATCCACTCAAGATGTATTCATTGATACCTTATTTTTTGTATAGTGGAAATGCATTGTTAAGCATGATTCATAAGCACAATAGAAAAAAGTAAAATAATACAATAATTTAAAATAATGACACGCATTTGGACATGAGGTGGACTTTATTATAATTGCATTATTATGGTAATTTTGGTTACAAAATTATAAAATGTGTCCCTTAATTTTAGCACATAGGATACTTTCAGCTCACTCAACCATCTTTGATAATGCATTTACTGTTGTCAAGTCTAAAGGTTTGTTTTCACTGAACATTGTCTGTTCCTTTATTCAGTGTCACTGTCCTCCCATTGTTCATCGATTTGCTCGTGCAGGCCCAGCCCAGTAACGTTTCCATTGTGAGACTTGTTACTGTGTTTGGCATATCGAATACGTCACAGGTAGCTTGCCAGGCTTTGCCCTGCGGGCGAGATACTCTCAGTAGCCGAGAGGGGCAAAGGAATCAAACTCGGGTTGGCCATGTTGGCTGCATGCAAGGCAAATTCCCTACCACTGTGCTATTGCTCCAGCCCATTCCCTTATTCATTATTTGTATATTGTATGTGTGATTTTTCTACTTTTGAGTAAGAGGCAGAGGAGGGAGAGGAGGTGGAGGTGGAAAAGAGAATTAAAAGGAGAAGGAGGAAGAGGAGGAGAGATGGAGAGGGGTCATAGTCCACAAAACTTGCAGGGCCAAAGGCACCCACAGCAATTCCAAGATTCCAGGGTCCCCCTTCGCCTTTTGCCTGGGGGGTTCCCCTTTGAGTAAGATCTTTGTTGCAAAAACACATTTGACTTTTTAAATTTTACATGCCACCCTTCAATTCTATTCATGTTATAGTAAAAGGAAGGATTTCATCTTTTCATGTAGCTATCTACCATTCCGTTGTGTGTACATACTACACCTTATTATCTACTTATCTGTTATTGCATAGTTGTATCATTTCCTGAACAGTGTGTATGGCTATTCAGATGAGCACTTTGGTTTACTCTGGATAGATACTTATAAGTTGAATTTCTGGATCATATGGTAACTCTACTTAATTTTTTTTTTTTTGCAAATTTTCAGTACTGTTTTTCAAAGAAGCTAAATTAATTTACATTTATATGAGAAGTGTTTAAGTGTTCCATTTTCTCCATTTCTCTGCTAGCATTTGATTTTTTTGTATTTTTAATTCAAACTGTTCTCACTGATGTGGCATGATACCCCATTGCTGTTTGATTGGTATTCCCCTGATAATAAATGATGATGAGCATATCTCCCGTATGCCTCAAAACAGTGTAGAATGTTAAAGGACAATTTCTTCAGTTAATCGTGGAAATACTTAATATTAAAAATCCATGGAATACCTCTCAAAGAGGATGGTGTGTGGATTTTAGTATTACAGATTAAAGAGGTTTAGCTATATTAAAAAAAACAAAGAATAATTACTCAGGGCATCAAAAATAACAAAAACAACAAGTTTAGGTGCCCTGAGGCATGATACAACTCAGCATACCCTTTGAGGGGTTGAAAAAAAGTTTAGTGACTAACAGCACCCAAAAGGAGAGAGAGAACAAAAGGGAATGCCCTGCCACAGAGGCAGGCTGGGAGGTGGGGGATGGAGGGTGGGAGGGATACTGGGATCCATGGTGTTGGGAAATGGGTACTGATGGAGGGATGGGTATTTGATCACTGTATAATTGAAACCCAAGCACAAAAATTTGTAAGTCTACAACTGTACCTCATGGTGTGTCACTAATAAAAATTAGAAAAAAAAAAGGTTAGTGAATAGTTTGGGGGCAAAATTTTAAAACACAGAGAGAGAGAGTACATTCAGAGAGAGCAGTGATAATAATCTTTGTTTTGTATAAATCATTGTGAGGACTTGGCTTTTATGCTAAGTGCTAAGGGCTACTACTAGAAACTTCTAGAGGAAATTAAAGTAATAATAAAAGGATTCCTATTTGTATATTAAGCTTTTAAAATTTAGAAGCTGGCAGATAACCCTAAGGACTACTGTACCTTCTTTGACACCCAGCTGTGCTGGATTCCGAACCCATATGGTGTTCTAGAGTCATCCCCTGGGAGAGAGCTGAAAATGACCTAGAAGAACCACAAGGTATGATTCAAACCGCTCCCCAAATAATTTAAAAATAGAAAATGCTACTTGATAATGTCAGTCATATAATGAATGGGGGAATATGCCAAATGTATATGACACAGATTAACGTATCCACTGATTATATTTAAGTTTGAAGACTGAGTTTCACATGGAACCAGAGTAGAGCTTGAACATGGTTCTCAGGTTTTTTTCTTTTTCTTCTTTCTTACATTCTTTCTTTTTTTTATTATTGAGTAGACTAGTAGATCATTTTGGATAACATTTTATTGCTATTGTTGGGGGAACATACTCAGTGATGCTCTGCTTTCAGAGATTACTCCTGGTGAGGCTCAAAGGATTATATGGAGTGCTGGGAATTCAAACATGGGTCAGCATAGTAAGCACTTTACATGCTATACTATATCTCTGACCCCAGCTGGAATGATTTTTATTGATCTATAGTAGATTCTAATTTTTGTAATTTGTCAGGGACATAGGTTTTTGAAATATGAGCACAAGGCAGATATAGAATGCAGGTTCAGTACACTATGAGAAGCCATATTTTTTCAGCATAATAAACATATATGTTTAATGTTTAACCATACATGGTGTTTTTTGTTTGTTTTTTTTTTCTTTTCCTTTGGTTTGTTTTGGAGCCTTATCTGTCAGTTCTCAGGGCTTATTATTTTGTTCTCCTCAGAAAACTTCTCCTGGTTTTTCTGGAGAATATGAGTGATTGAACTCATGTTGGCTGTGTTTAAGGCAAATGTACTATCTCTCCACTCCCCTTTAATAGACACTTTCTAAAAATTTTTTTCAAGTATGTTACCATTTCAGAAATTAGTTAATTTTTTCATAATCTGAGACTAACACCCAAGGACAGTAGAGACAAGAGCCAAGAAGATTGTTCCACGGTTGGAAGCCTGCCTTATGAGCTGGAGGAGAAGGCAGCTGGGGATAGAGAAGGGATCACTAAATCAATGATGGTTGGGGGATCTCTTGGGATGAGAGATATTTGCTTAAAATAGATAAAGGGCCAAATGTGATGACCTCTCAATATCTGTATTGTGAAACATTATGCCCAAAAGTAAAAAGAAAGAGGGAAGTTGTCCGCCATATAGGAAGGGGGAAGGGGGAGGAGGAGGGAGAGGAATACTGGGGGCATTGGTGGTGGAAAATGTGCACCGGTGGAGGGATGGGTGTTTGATCACTTGTATAACTGAAACTAAAACATGAAAGCTTTGTAACTGTAGCTTATGGTGATTGCTTTTTAAAAAGTTAATTTTTAATTGTTTTTATGTCAATTGTTTACTACCATTTGACTTTGATTTTTCCTTTGATTTTTCAAGTAAAATCTATGAGAAACAAGGAATTAAAGAAATCTTGTAGGCACTTTTAGAAGTAATAGAAATTTGTTGATACTCCTATACTAAGTAATTGATTTTATATATTCAGAAAAGAAACACAGAAAAATTTATATTTTATTATATTATACATATGCCTTTATTTCTATTAATATATTGGCCCAGTCTTACCCTGTAATGAATTTAAGTATTTTTTATCAGGCCATTCATATCATATAGTTTGCTTCACTTTTTTATAACGCTATGCCCTGTTTTTTTCCATGTCATTTGTCAAAGTAATCAATACTAGTTGCCCACAACAGGAAATCACTCTTTAAACTTTAGTGGTTTAATGCCACAAAGATTTATTTCTCTAGTCACATCACAAGTGATTGGATGGCCATTTGCCATCTTGTAAAACACCTTTAGAACAACCACCCTACAAAATTGCAATGGCAAGAAAGCAAAATGGAGGGTGAATTCTGGTTCTTAGTTGCACAAAAGATGTGTCCTATTAGTAACTTTGAAAATCAGGAAATACAATGTTTCCTATGCAATATCTTTCTCACCATATTTCTTTCTGTCATGAAATAACTACCTTCCCATATGTATAGTCCTACAGTTTCCTATCTCTTTTTATGTTAGAATTATCTTAACATTCTTATGAAAGACATTCCCATTCCAGCACCAACCCATTTGCCCAATTTTAAGTTATGGTATGTGGAAGTTTCTCAATAAAGTCTGTATTTGACTTTTCTTGGTACAAGCATCTTAAATTTAAAAGGCAGTTTAATTATCTCTCCACTCTGAATCCACAAACATATACATTGGATGTTCCAAAGTACATTGATGGGGAAGGGTTGTGAAGAAAAAAAAATTCCACATCAGAGTTACTGATTTCTAACCAGTCTGTAACCCTACTCTTCTAATACACAGTCCTCTTACCCTGGAAGATAGGAGCTTTATTTCCTCTCTGAGGCAGCTTCTTCTCAGTCATCATCTGGGCTCTGAGAGAGAGTTTGGAAAGTTCTCTTTTCCACTCAGTTTTCTAGGAATCAGAAAAAATATAGTCATAGAGGGGGTGTAGATAAAAGGCAGCAATAGAATCTTTGCCTTGCATGTGGGAGATCTTGGGTATCATCCCCAGCACTAAAGAGGAAAAAAAAAAGAAAAACAAAAAAACAAGGGAACAGAATACATTCACTGTGAAGACCCCAGAACCAAATCTTACTATACACAGAAAGTTGGGACCACCAATTTTGTAGGTCAAATATTAAAAAAGATTTTGCAACATATTCATTATGTGTTTATATATTCATATTTGTATTTCTTTCAAAACTAGAGAACTTCTTATCAGATGTGTCTGTTTAGTTGTGTGCCAGTCACTGTAGTCAAAATACTTTATGAAATGTCGGAAATAGTAATCTCACTCAGCAGCCCCTTTTTTACGTCGACATTTTTCTTTCAACTCAAACACTTCACTGCAAAACTATATGGAAAGGGTCCATTTTTAATAAGCTACTTTACCTAATGGAGGAGGTCTACTGATATTTTTGCTCAAATCTTTTACTAAAAAGTTTACTGTCTCTTTAAGCATTCAGTTTTCCCTTTCAAGAAGATCACAAATATCTATAATCTCAAAAAATTTTTCATATCTTCATGCAAGGGCTGGAATGAGAGCACAGCAGGTAGGGTGTTTGCCTTACACACAGCCAACATGGCCGACCAGAGTTTGATTCCTCCGCCCCTCTCGGAGAGCCTGGCAAGCTTCTGAGAGTATCTCACCCGCACAGCAAAGCCTGGCAAGCTACCCGAGACATATTTGGTATGCCAAACACAGTAACAAGTCTCACAATGTTACTGGGCCCGCTCGAGCAAATCTTCATGCAAAATGAAAAATTCTCTCCTGAGTGCATCACTTTCCAACCATGGTAGTGTATACATATGCTCCTTATATTCCCATCACTTGCCTCTTCCCTTCAGCCAAAAATTCAAATTCATGGTAGTAATGTTGATTTTCATTTATACACATCTGAAAATGGTATAATACTATAATGTGAAGTAGCTTTAATTTAAAAACACATATGATTTCACGGTCTTCTGCAGCACACGTACAAAACTTGAAAGTGATACAGAGATGGGGCTGGAGTGATAGCAGAGCGGGTAGAGCATTTTCCCTTGCACAGGGATGACCTGTGCTCGATTCCCAGCATCCCATATGGTCCTCCAAGCACTGCCAGGTGTAATTCCTGAGTGCAGAGCCAGGAGTAACCCATGTGCATTGTCAGGTTTAGCAAAAAAAAAGAAAAAAAGGAAAAAAGAAAATGATGCAGAGAATACTAGTATAAATGCTGCATAAACATACACACAAATTTGTAAATAGTTCATATTTTTTAAAAGTGAATATTGTATTATCCTAGTAGCACTGCTCTGTAGCACTGTCCTCCCGTTGTTGATAGATTTACTCTAGCAGATACCAGTAATGTCTCCATTGTGAGACTTGTTACTGCTTTTGTCATATCTAATATGCCACGGGGAGCTTGCCAGACTCTGCTGTGTGGGCAGGATACTCTCGGTAGCTTGCCGGGCTCTCTGAGAGGGACAGAGGAATCAAACCCAGGTCGGCCACATGCAAGGCAAACGCCCTACCCACTGTTCTATTGCTCCAACCCCATGTATGGAGAAGAAATAATTTCAAATAAACAAACTGGAGAAAATCAATACAAACAATCCCTAAACTCAGTGAAAACTATGTTGGGAGGGAAAGTAGAGGTGTGTGGAGGAAATGGAGAAAAAGGACTTTAGGAAAATGGTTTTGTGCTATGACTTGGTGGTGAGTGGTGAGTCCTCTATACTGTAGAGGTATAAATTTATACCTCTGAAATTCGAAAGTTCGTAAACTAATTAAAAATCAAAATTTTGGGGTTCTCAATACCACTCCTGGGAATATATCCCAGAGAAGTAAAACAGTATAGTCGAAGTGACATCTGTACTTGTTTGTTCATTGCAGCACTCTTTACAATAGCCAGATTCTGGAAAAAACCTGAGTGCCCGAGAACAGATGACTGGTTAAAGAAACTTTGGTACATTTACACAATGGAGTACTATGTATCTGTTAGAAAAGAAGAAGTCATGAAATTTACATACAAGTGATACTACATGGAAAGTATCGTGTTAAGGGAAATGAGTCAGAAAGAGAGGGATAGACATAGAAAGATTGCATTCATCTGGGGAACATAAAGTAACAAAATAGGAGCCTAACACCCAAGAATGGCCAAGATTAGTACCAGGAATTTTGCTTCATGGCTTGGAGGCCAGCCACACATGCTGGGGGAAAGGCAGCTCGGATAGGGAAGAGAGCACCAAATAAAGGGTGTTGGGAGGATCCTCCCAGGATGGGAGAAGCATGCTGAAAGTAGACTATAGGCCAAACCATGATTGCCACTCAATGCCTCTTTTGCAAACCACAACACCTAAAAGGAGAGAGAGAACAGAGGGGAATGCTCTGCCACAGTGGCAGGGTGGGATGGGGGGATGGGGGATCGAATGGATACTGGGATCTGTGGTGGTGGGAAATGGGCACTGGTGGAGGGATTGGTATTTGATCATTGTATAATTGAACCCAAGCACAAAATTTGTAAGTCTACAACTGTACCTCATGGTGTCTCACTAATAAAAATTTTTAAAAAATCAAAATTTTACATGTAGTAACTAACCACATTCATTGTCATGAATTTAAAGTAATCTTAACTTTCCGTGGTGAGGCAGGAAAATGTTATTCACTCAAGCTTTGTATGTGATAAAACCTGGGTTGATATATACCTATCTTTGCACTAGATTCATTGCATTTCCTTTTATCTTAGGTTTAGCAGGCAAGCAGAGTTCTTTTCCTAAAGTTCTTTAAAAAGTAGTTCTTTTCTCTCTACAGTCTCAATGAGCCTAAATAGTTCTGCACTTGTGAATGCCCAGAAGCGCAAGAGAGGCAAATAATTCCAATGAAGTATGCAAATAGATAAGCAATTTTTATCATAGTTCTCTTACCTGTAGTTGATTTAAGAAGGATCTTCTGGAGGAAGTGACACTTTAACTTGCTGGTCAGGGATGAATGAAATGCCACGTTTGAAGGCAGGAGAGAAGAGAGGTTCAGTCCTAGAGCAATTTGCAGAACGAAGAGAAAAACAAATCTGGTGTTATCCCACTGTGCTGTCCTTCTGACCCCTTGGCTATAATCAGAGAAGGTTTGTAGGGCTGCATGTTGAATGCAGAGGACATAGCAGTAGGGAAGGAAAATAGCAGAAGTCAAAGGTCCTGTAAGCTACATGAGAGACTTTTGCGTTTATGCTGATGACAGATTCAAATAATCTTCCCAGAACCCTTCAATTCTCTGTCCAACACACTGCCAGATTAAGTGGTGTAGGGACCTGTTTGTTCTGGGGGCCAACATCTTTTCAAGGATGCTGGTTCTCCAGCTGGTTCTAAAAGGACAATCAGAAGGCTTGACTGTGCCACAACTCTAACCTTGTAAACTGAAGGCAAATGCACTTATCCCTCATATTCAATTACAGGAACTATAGAATGTAAACACACTATCCAGAATCTATTTCTATTTTAGTGAGAAATGCTCCTTCAAATTCCTTTTGCAGGATATAAAAATTGAAAGAAAAAATGTCGCATTTTAAAACAAGAAATAGGTTCCTCTGATGAAGCTGCAGTATTTAAGGGCACACTTGTTTCTTTTCCAGCTTGTGAGTTAGTGATTATGTGATTAGGCATAACATGTTTTACAAGGACATTGGACTGTAATTGCTACAACCACTAACTCTTTTGCTTTGATGATGGACCATATAACACTTGCAGCTGATAGTCTCTGAATCTTTATTTTCTTTGCAGAAGCAGTATGTAATCTCCCAAAACTGGACAGCTATACTTGCTAAATAAAGTGTAGTATTGATCACCCTCTTAAACTATCATTCCTTTTGCAATTTGTGAACTAACATTGCACTATTCATTTTGCTCTTATCCATCACATTTGATTTTAGCCTTCACCCTCCTTCTTCAACCCAGTATGTGAAGAGAAATCATTAACAGATGATTTATGCATAATGCAGCCTTCCTACTCTAGTTAAATTCCATATTAGATTATGTTTTTCTTTCATTTGTAACATGCATTGTCTTATTAGATGTACTTTGCTTATAGACTTTCATTACTTTTGGCGTGCATCCATCTTCTACCCAGTTTAAAAAAATAGGGCACCAAATTATGTCCCATTCACTTTGGAGATGCTAAAGCTTCATTCAAGGACCTACTGTTTGGGCATCACTTATTATCCTCTCCTGAAGTGTTGTATGTTACTGGACTCATGGAAGTACTCTTGATGTTTGGCTCTTACACGTTTTATCTCTAATCACTCTTTCATTTCTGCAGAAAATTCATTTCTTTCTTCTTTCCACCTCAGATTATTTAGGGACTGATTCCCAGCAGAGGAGACTCCTTAACAAAATTACTGAAATTGATCAGTTTTTCTGTTTCCCTCCACCACAGCATTTGAAGCCTGAGTAAATTAAGTTGCTTGGAATACTTTGTTTACCAGGTAGTAACTAGATATAAAAGTTTCTGTATTTATCATTGTGAAATATGCAAAGTGCATCTCTAGTACTTTCTCTTCAACCATGTTTACCAGGGTTCCTATCTTTTTCCTTAAAGTCAAATGTTCTGTTACTTTTTTTTTAAATTTAGCTATGCCCGCTGTTTCTCAAGGTTTACTTTTGGCTTTGCACTCAGGGATCAGTTCAGGAAGGCTCAGAGGACCAAATAGGGCACCAGGGATCAAATCAAATCATATGCAACAGAAGTGTCCTATACCCTGCACTATCTTCCTGGCCCCTTTGTTTTGGTATTCTGAATTCATATGTCTGATCTTTACCAACACAGAGATACAAATACCTATCTACTACATATTGTTCCTTATTCAGCTAATCTATCTTCCTGCATTTGACAGCAGGCCACCAGGCAATATTTCCTGCTGGATTTGTGTGTGTGTGTGTGTGTGTGTGTGTGTGTGTTGTTGACACACACTTGCTTCTTCTCATGACAATTGGAAGGTTTATTTAGCTATTATATTATATGCATGCTAAATTATTTACCAGGATGTATGGAAGAGAGTGAGCCATTGCAAATATCTAACATCACATCTCAGATTCACTGCAATAGGACAGTGCATATGATTGACTCTACATAGTCAGATGCTAGTGTGATCCACAAGCAAATCTCTGTGTTTAGTCATAACGAATATTTTCTAAATGGTGGATTTCAAAACATTGTAGTTCTGCCTTGCAAACCCTGTACAGATGTTTGTACTAGGTAAATGAAGCAGCTGTTCACTCATGACAAAGTCATAGAAATGTCTGACCCTTCCATTGAGGCTAAAAGCAGCTGTTGATGTAGGTCACACAATCAGGACAGGTGTTCAATTTAGAAACAGACAATTGCCAAAATGTTCCTTCTTCCTGTTTTTATAAAACATCAACACATTTAACTGGGTTGCAGTTGTCAGTTATTCACAAAAATGAACACATGGATTATTTGAAAGGACTGAAAATGGTTGAAAGTACATCTTCCTTGGCTGAATTGTATTTGAAACAGGAAAGTTTGACCCAAATTCCTTCTCTAGATCATCATGCTCATTATCATTGTCACCATCATCATCATCATCATTTCCATTTATGACAGAAACTAGGCTAAGTGCTCAGAAACAAGATGTGACAAGAGAGATTGGAGATTAGTTTTATAAATTGTTTATTGTATCAATATAGATCATTAAGAAAAGTATCAGAAATATAGATAATTTTTATTACTGTTCTAAGAAATACTTTAGTGAAATCTTTGAAGTTGACTCTTTGAACTCACGTAAAGGGCTCAAGAAAGGCTTCTCTAAAGCACTGACAATTATTTATATATATATATATATATATATATATATATATATGGCATATGCAAAGTGATCAGGGGAGAAAACTGGAAGAGCAAACCCAGAGAGGGAACAGATTATCCAAGAGTTATGAGCCAAAGAGGTATGACTATAGTTGTAGACATGAGGAGATCTAGGCAATAAGGGGCTAGGTACTTGAGATTTCTTACAAAATGATAGACACCTGGTAAATTAATCTAAGATAAGTGAGCAGCCCTTGAAGAATATTAAGTAGCAAGTGGCATGATCGATCCCCATTCAAGAAACATAGATTGTCTATAGTATGGAAGAATCAAAGAAAGGCAGGCAAGAACATTTATGAGAAAGTCAGAGAGGAAACTATTATCAGTCAAGAAATGACATGTCTCAGTCGATGTCTCTGTATGAAACGTTCAGAAACATCTACCTTTGATTTCTGAATTTCAAAATTTGTATGCGTTCCCATTATTTCTTTATAGATTACCCCATTCCTTCACTCATTTTACTATTTGTAAATTGGAACTCATAAATTGATAGAATATGTCTTTAAATGAGGGAAGAATAAAAATTAATTAATAAAAATTAATGTCAAGAGGATTTTGACTGTTTTCTATAAGTTGTTTGGAACTTAGGATAATTGGTGTCAGTCTTCCACTATTTTTAAATTAAGTTTATTTTGGAGCTTACAAAGAGGATATCTTGAGGCGTCCCGGCAGACGCCTGGAGAAACGCAGCTGTGAGCGTCTGCCGTCCCCTCTTCACTCCTCATGCAGCGCTCATCTCATCTCAAACCAAGGTCAGCTCAGCCCCTGGTGTGTGGCCCCGGGACTTCCATCTCTCCCTTCGGGACCTCAGGTGTCCTGGCAGATGCCTGGAGAAACGCAGCTGTGAGTGTCTGCCGTCCCCTCTTCACTCCTCACGGGGCGCTCATCTCATCTCAAACCCAGTTTTCCGTAGAGGTGTGACCTCTTCAGAAGAGGGCGAGGCTTCAGAGTGGGCGTGGCCTATTTTCCAGCCATCGGCTGCTTATGCAGCCGCAGGTTGTTTACCCATTCTAAGGAACCTAGTTCCCAAGGAATTTAGTCCCCAACGTACTCAGCAATATGAAGAAACAAAGAAAATCCCCACCACAAGTGGAGGACAACAAAAACAATCCAGAACATTCTGTCGATACAGCTCACCTAACGGACCTCTCTGACACAGAATTCAGATACGAAGTCATCAAGATGTTCAATCAACTCAATGAAATGGTCAGACAGACAGCCAGTAACACCACAGAAAAAATCGACAAATTACGCAAAGAAATGAGAGCAGAAATGTCACGATTAAAAGACTCCGTAGATGAAATGAGAAACTCAGTTTCTTCTCTTAAAAATAGAACGACTGCAGCTGAAGAGAGAATCAGTGAGCTGGAAGATCAGCTGCGCCAAGCCAACACGGAACAACAAACAGTGGAGAGGGACCTCAAAATAGCTTTTCAGAGAATCAGAGTCCTAGCAGATGATGCTAAGAGGAACAACATTAGAATCATGGGACTACCTGAAGCTCAGGGAAACAATCCCAACGAAAAAAACACCGTCAAACAAATCATTGCTGAAAAATTCCCAGAGCTCCGCAATGCAGCCATTCAGGTTCAAGAAGCCCAAAGGGTGCCAGCTAAAAGAGACCCCAACAAAAACACTCCAAGGCATATCATAGTTAGAATGATTGATGCTGCCGATAGAGACACAATACTGCAAGCAGCAAGGGCAAAGAAGGAAATCACATACAAAGGAGCACCCCTTAGATTCACAGCAGACCTATCAGAGGAAACCCTGCAAGCCCGAAGGCAGTGGCAAGATATAGTCAAAAAACTCACTGAAATGAATGCTTCACCAAGAATACTCTATCCGGCTAAACTCTCCCTCAAAATCGAAGGAACAGTACACTATTTTCTAGATAAACAGCAGCTCAGGAACTTCATAGACTCAAAACCAAACCTAAAGCAAGGCCTAAAGGGGCTACTATAAGACAAGACAAACCCTACAACCACAACACACCCAACAGAAAATGACACAAAACCCCATAACCATACTCTCTCTCAATGTCAGTGGTCTAAATTCACCATTTAAGAGACACAGAGTGGCAAAATGGATACAGAGACAGAACCCAACATTCTGCTGCCTACAAGAAACTCATCTCAACAGCCAGAACAAACACAGACTCAAAGTCAAAGGATGGAAAACAATCCTGCAAGCAAACAGCTCCTTCAAAAAAGCTGGGGTGGCCATACTAGTATTCGACAACATTAATTTCACATTGAAAAAGATTAGAAGGGACAGTGAAGGCTATTTTATTCATCACGGGATACATACAGCAGGAAGAAATCACACTCTTAAATGTATACGCACCTAATGAGGGAACAGCTAAATATCTAAAACAACTGCTAACAGATTTTAAGGAGGACATCGCTACCAACACATTAGTACTTGGAGACTTCAACATCGCCAGATCAACTCTGGATAGATCAACAAGAACAAAACCCAGCAAGGAATTATTGGCTTTGAAAGAAGAAATAGAAGAGAAAGGGCTTATAGACCTATACAGGGCTTTACACCCCCAAAAGAAAGAATACACATTCTTCTCCAGTGCGCATGGAACATTTTCCAAAATAGACCATGTCCTAGGACACAAAACATACCTAAACAGAATCAGGAAGATAGAAATAGTATTAGCCATCTTTTCAGACCATGATGCACTGAGGATAGAAGGGAATCACACACTGACACGGAGAACAAAATCAAACACCTAGAAATTAAACAACTCGATGCTGAACAATGAGTGGGTCAAGAACGAAGTCAAGGACGAAATCAAAAGATACCTGGAAACAAATGAGAATGAAGACACAAACTACCAGAACTTATGGGATGCAGCGAAAGCTGTACTAAGGGGAAATTTTATAGCTCTGCAAGCGTATCTTAGGACTGTAGAAACGATGCACATAAACAACTTGATCTCACAGCTCAAGACCTTAGAAAAGTATCAACAGAAAGACCCTAAATCAGGCAGAAGGAAAGAGATCATAAAACTTAGAGCAGAAATCAACGACATGGAAAACAAAGAAACAATCCGAAAGATCAATAAAACCAAGAGCTGGTTCTTCAAGAAAATAAATAAGATAGATAAACCACTAGCAACCCTCACAAAGAAACAGAGAGAGAGAGAGCCTTAATAAATCAAATCAGAAATAAGAATGGGGATACCACAACAGAAACTAAAGAAATTCAAGAGATCATCAGAGACTACTTTGAAAGTCTGTATGCCAGGAAACAAGAGAACCTAGAAGAAATGGATAAATTCCTGGATTCCTATTATCTCCCAAAGCTGAAGCAAGAAGATATAGAGTACCTGAATAGACCTATTCACATCAAGGAAATTGAAACTGTAATCAAAAGTCTTCCCAAAAATAAAAGCCCAGGTCCAGATGGATTTACTAGCGAATTTTTCCAAACATTTAAAGAGGACCTATTGCCAGTTCTTCTCAAGCTTTTCCAGGAAATTGAAAAAACGGAAACTCTCCCAAACAGTTTCTATGAAGCCCATGTCTCTCTAATACCAAAAGGAAACAAAGACACCACAAGAAAAGGAAACTACAGGCCGATATCCCTGATGAACACGGATGCGAAGATTCTCAACAAAATACTAGCCAATAGAATTCAACAACTCATCAAAAAGATCATACATCATGACCAAGTAGGATTCATCCCAGGGATGCAAGGATGGTTCAACATTCGGAAATCAATCAACAAAATCCATCATATCAACAAAAGAAAAGATAAAAATCATATGATCATATTAATAGATGCAGAGAAAGCATTTGACAAGATCCAGCACCCATTCATGATGAAAACCCTTGCCAAAATGGGGATAGAGGGGACTTTCCTCAATATAGTTAAAGCCATCTACCACAAACCTACAGCAAACATCATCCTCAATGGGGAAAAACTGAGAGCCTTCCCCCTAAGGTCAGGGACGAGACAAGGATGCCCACTCTCTCCACTGCTGTTCAATATAGTACTGGAAGTACTTGCAATAGCGATCAGGCAAGAAAAAGATATTAAGGGCATCCAGGTAGGAAAGGAAGAAATCAAGCTCTCACTATTCGCAGATGATATGATACTATACTTAGTGAACCCTAAAACCTCTGCCAAGAAACTCCTAGAAACAATAGGCTGGTATAGTAAAGTGGCAGGCTGTAAAATCAATACCCAAAAATCCATGGCTTTCCTATATGCAAATAGTGAAAGAGAAGAAAGTGACATGAAGAAAACAATTCCATTCACAATTGTGCCCCAGAAAATCAAGTACCTAGGAATCGCCTTAACTAAGGAAGTAAAGGATCTGTACAAAGAAAACTACAAAACACTACTTTGGGAAATAAAAGAGGACACGAGGAAATGGAAAAATATCCCCTGTTCATGGATGGGGAGAATCAACATTGTCAAAATGGCAATACTTCCCAAGGCACTGTACAAATTCAATGCAATCCCTATAAGGATACCCACGACATTCTTCAAAGAAATGGAGCAAACACTCCTGAAATCTATATGGAACAATAAGCCCCCACGAATAGCTAAAGCAGTTCTTGGGAAAAAGAAAATGGGAGGAATCAACCTACCTAACTTCAAGCTCTACTACAAAGCAGTAATAATCAAAACAGCATGGTACTGGAACAAAGGCAGAGTTGCAGACCAATGGAACAGAGTTGAATATACTGACATCTCCTCCCAAACATATAATCATCTAATCTTCGATAAGGGGGCAAGAAAAGTGAAATGGAGCAGGGAAAGCCTCTTTAATAAATTGTGCTGGCAAAACTGGATGGCTACATGCAAAAAAGTGGGCTCAGATCTCTGCCTAACGCCATGCACAAAAGTAAGATCGAAATGGATTTATGACCTCAACATCAGACTGGAATCCATAATGTTTATTGAAGACAAAGTTGGCAAAACTCTCCACGATATTGAAGTTAGTGGTATCTTCAAAGATGTCACGCCACTGGCCGAGCAAGTGAAAACAGAGATAGACAAATGGGACTATCTTAAACTAAAAAGCTTCTGCACCTCAAAAGAAACAGTGACCAAAATACAAAGACAGCCTACAGAATGGGAAAGAATATTCACCAAATACACATCCGAAAGGGGTTGATATCAAGGATATACAAGGTACTGGTTAAACTACACAAGAAGAAATCACCCAACCCCATCAAAAAATGGGGTGAGGAAATGAACAGAAACTTTCGCAAAGAAGAAATCCGAATGGAAAAAAGGCACATGAGAAAATGCTCTACATCACTAATCATCAGAGAGATGCAGATCAAAACAACAATGAGATATCATTTCACACCACAGAGACTGGCCCACATCCACAAGAACAAAAGCAACGGGTGCTGGCGCAGATGTGGTGAGAAAGGGACCCTCCTTCACTGCTGGTGGGAATGCAGGCTGGTCCAAACCTTTTGGAAAACAATATGGACGATTCTTAAAAAATTAGAATTTGATCCCCCATTTGACCCAGCTATAGCACTCCTGGGAATATATCCCAGAGAGTCAAAAAGGTATAGTTGAAGTGACATCTGCAATTGTTTGTTCATTGCAGCACTCTTTACAATAGCCAGATTCTGGAAAAAACCTGAGTGCCCGAGAACAGATGACTGGTTAAAGAAACTTTGGTACATTTACACAATGGAGTACTATGTAGCTGTTAGAAAAGATGAAGTTATGAAATTTACATACAATTGGTACTACATGGAAAGTATCATGTTAAGCGAAATGAGTCAGAAAGAGTGGGATAGACACAGAAAGATTGCATTCATCTGGGGAACATAAAGCAACAAAATGGGAGACTAACACCCAGGAATGGCTCAGATTAGTACCAGGAATTTTGCTCCATGACTTGAAGGCCAGCCATATGTGCTAGGTGAAAAGGAAGCTCAGATAGAGAAGAGAGCACCAAATAAAGGGTGTTGTGAAGACCCTCCCAGGGTGGGAGAGACATGCTAAAAGTAGTCTATAGACCAAACATAATTGCCACTCAATGCCTCTCTGGCAAAACACAGTACCCAAAAGAAGAGAGAGAGAACAAGGGGGAATGCCCTGCCACAGCGGCAGGGTGGGACGGGGCGGGGGGGGATGGGGGGTGGAAGTGATGCTAGGACCCGTGGTGGGGGAGGATGGGCACTGGTGGAGCGATGGGTACTTGATCATTGTATAACTGAAACCCAAGCACAAAAATTTATAAGTCTATAAATGTACCTCATGGTGTTTCACTAATAAAAAAAATGATAAAAAAATTAAAAAAAAAACAAAAAACAAAGAGGATATCCTAATTTCTACCCTTTTAAAAAATTCTCAACACGAAAATTAACTAAACATTTCTTGGTTGAGTATCCTTTATTTTGCTTACACAAGGTCCCATTTTTCCTCTTCAATCCTATTTTCTATTTTCTTTCTATCCCCACTTTCTTGTGTTTAGTCTTGTCTCCTTAAAAGGTTTTTCATTTCATTTTCATTTCATCATCCTGTTATTCGTCGATTGCCTCGAGCAGGCCCCAGTAACGTCTCTTTCATCCTAGCCCTGAGATTATATTCAAGGCTATTTAGGAGAATGAGACCCATCATTGTTACTGGTATTTGGCATATTTGGTACGCCACGGGGAGTTTGCCAGACTCTGCCCTGTAGGCAGGCTACATTCGATAGCCTGCAAGTTTGTCCAAAGTAGGAATGAGACAATAAGATGTCATAAAAAAAAGTTCTGATAAGATGTCGCGCGGCCGCAAATGCGGCCGCGCGGTTCCGGGATCTGGATTTTATAGTCTCTGAGTCTTGGCCGCTGATGGGATTACAAGGCGCCAGGGGGCCAGGTGGTGGGTGTGACCCCTGCCTACTGGAATTTGGAGGATCTGGGTGGAAGATGCTCGACTCCAATTCGAGTAGGCTTGGAGGTCTTGGCCCTGGAACCCGCGTGGCTTTGTCCCTCTGCCAGTACCTTCATGTGTGCGGAGAGTGGTCTCAGCATGGTGGTGGCTGGTCCTGGAGGTCTTCTCCAAGACTCAGAGACTTAAAAGGTTTATTAGGAAAATAATTTGAGAATACATTTGATAGAATCTCAAATCAAATGACTTTTAAAGGCATGAACATGCTGTTTGAACATATCTGATAACTTCAGATTTCTCCATTTCTATCAATGCTGGATACGAAAACCAAATATATAACAGGAAGGTGAGCTCTTTCCAGTCATACTCAGTCTCTCCCATTCCCTTCGATCCATCACATTCTCTAGCTCCCACTTCTGCTGTATAACAGACAGGCTTTTCCATGTGGAGGTACAGTAGCCACAATAAGTCCTGGATTACAGCAACAGTGTGTCAGTGATGGAGAAAGCAATCTTTTTTTCAATAATTCTACCATATCACTGTATCACTGTCATTCCATTGTTCATCAATTTACTCAAGCATGTGCCAGTAATGTCTCTGTTCCTCCCAGTCCTGAAATTTTAGCAGGTTCTTCTTACTAATCTTTTTCCAATGATTGGAGACTTTCAGTGTCAGGAGAATGAGACCTGTTCTGGTTGTTACTGTTTTGGGCATATCCGAATATGCCACGGAGAGCTTGCCAGGCTCTGCCTGTGTGGGCGGGTTAGTCTCGGTAGCTTGCCAGGCTCTCCAAGAGGCAATATTTTCATAGCTTTAACAATATTTTTAAAATAATCTTTTCAATTATAAAAGATAGCCAGGAGGTTATTCAATGTACTCAAAATACTCCTTTGTATTTTTATATCTCCATTTAATAATTTATGTGACGATACTAGAAAGAGAAATACTTAATTTGAAAGTAGAATATATCTGAGCAGTTGTAGTTTTGAATGATTTATTAATTTTTGTCAGTTTCACTTCCAGTTTTGTTATGACTGTTGCCTTACTTTTATTTTTATTTTTTTGTTTTTCACTTTTGAATGCCATACCTGACTGTGCTCAGTACTTACTCTTGACTCAAGGATCTTGTTCAAGGATCACTCCTGACAGTTCTCAGGAAAACCTCTGTGATACGAGGTATTGAACCCGGCTGTATACATATAAAGCAAGGTGGCTAACCCATTCTACTATCAATCTGCTGTACTTTTATAAAAATACTAAATTGATTAATATTTCTACTAAAGACAAAAAATTGAACTTTCTAGTCAGGATTTGATGACCTCAGCCAGTGTAGAAGTGCTCTGTATAATTGCCCCTCAATTTCTTTGGTCCATTTGGGTAGCTAAACCACAAATTGATATGAAAGAGGTTATTTAATAAAAGGACAAAGTTTTATCTTATATACACAGAGCCCATAAGTTATGGAACGTAGGGAATTATTAAGGTAACCATTTTAAACCAATTTTAGACAAAGAAGAAATAGATAACCAAATAATAGAACAAAATGTTATTAAATATTTTGGTTTGAAAAAATGACTTAACTAAGTATAGTTTTTTTTTAAATTTCTGTATTAGATAATATGGGTGTGACTCTATGTAGGAAAATACATTTGTCTTTCTGATTTCAAGGAGAACAGAGATGGGAGTCACAGGAAAGCCTTGATTATAGGAAAAAGGTTCTTAAATATACAGGCTGTCATTCACTTGTTGAATATTTATTTAAAAATTAGTGATATGCTAATGTAACATAACTTAGAAGTGGCCTTCTCTGGGACCCTACATCAGGGATCTGACCTACATTAATAGACATGGCACAGGTTCTGCAGGAAAGTCCTAAGGTGGCATTGCTGGAATGGAGAATAACACTGGACTGTATGGGCTTCATTTCCCCAAAAACACATATGCACAATCTGAAACTTCCATTTGTGCTTTCCTGGATTCTCATCTTAGCCTTCTTCCTCAATGGAGTTTGGGATAAACAATCATTGCTTATTGAAATCATCTATACTCATTCATTCACTCATTATGTTTAGGTCTCACTTTATGGAACATTCAACAAAAAAAAAATCCAATAATTTTTCCCCAAGCAGTTTTTTTATTTGGTGGTGGTGGTGAGGCGGGGGGTGATATTAATCTTTGTCATTGGAAATTGAAGGACTATGCACATTAACCAATCATTATATTTTAACGGAGAGATTTCAGGAGCCAATATAGTGTGTTTTGGTCATCCATTGAGATGACATTCATTGTACTTTGGGGTAATTCTTAAAAGAATGACTGTATATTAAAATCCAAAGATTCAGATGGTCAAGGAGCATGAATTTGCCTTCTTGAGTAAAAAAAATGACAAAATTGAAAGATTTTTATGTGACTGCTTATAGAATAATTAATTCTTCTCAATGCCATTAGTATTCTCTGAATTAAGGAGAGACACTGCTGGAGAAGCAAATTATTTAAAAACAAGAAAGCATAAATTATTGATCTTTCCTTTTTCTTTCCTTATTGTTCCTCCATTGCTTTAGAAGTGTCTTAACTTTTGGAGATCTGATTAGTACTGCATAATTTTAAGAACCCTCCCCAGTTTATTGAGTCAAAACCTGCAATATAACATTAGGATTGCTAGATTATTTGCCAGTTATTATTTACAATAAGATCTAATTTTCTATGAAAGTTTCATCTTAGGTATACTGTGTCTCAAAGTATAGAAAAAAAGTCAAGTTTATTCATTTGCATATTTACTAATGATATGTATGTATTTAACCAGTTTTCTGCACCAATAAGGTGATTTTCTTGGAAGAAATGTTAGGTTCTCATGAAGTTTCTTTCTCTGAATGAAAATTCTTCAGTTGTGGCTAGCATTGAAAGATTCCTTTCTAAAATTCATCCAAAGAAGTCTGCCATGATTTCACAATTCTGGGTATCGCTATTGACCTGTTATCCTGACTCTAACCTCAAATCTATAGCCAGCTTCCTCCTGGTTATAACATGATTTTTTTCGTATTTGATAAAGGGGCTCCTAAGGGGTTTTCAGAATGCCTAGGCTCCACCAGTATTTCTCATCCCACTGGTTCAAGGGTGTTTCAAGGCCTCCAGGGTTGAATTGAGTGATTGTTAGGTCCCTGTACTGTCAGAAAGTGAACCCTAGTTAGTAACATGTTAGGTATGTGCCCTAAACACTACACTATCTTCCAGCCACCAAATATAATACTTTATTACTTTTTCTGTTAGTTCACTGGAAGCCTTCATTTGCACTGGTGTATAGATTCATTCCCAATGTTCCTAACTAAAACCAAGCCAGATGTGCTAAGAATTATATTACCTATTTTATGTAACAACTTGAATTACCAAAAGGCTCAAACCAAATTAATGGAAAATTAAAGCACAAGAGATTTAAGCTAGAAACTATTTAAACAGGCTTAAAAGGTTATCACAAGAAAGATACAGGATCATTTTTATCATTTTTTGAGTGATAAAATAAGAAGTTAAGCTGAATCAGGGAGAGAAAGCCTGACTTTTGACCTATAGATTTATTCCTTAAATGAAATATCAGCTGTTTTACTATTTGAGGAATTAAAGATGAATGAATATATAAATATAAAAAGTGATGAATTGGCAAACTCCCAAGTATTACACTGAAGAAGCGTTTTGTGGATTTGTAGAATTTAAAAGGACTCTGAAAAAGGGAAAGAGCTCCTGTTCATGGACAGTGCTGATGACATCAAATCCCCATAAAGCAGGCATTTTGACTAGTTGCTTTGATTTCAAGTTTGGCTCTTTAACTGCATAATGAAAATAGTAATAAGATTCACAAAGAGCGGTTATATAGATGAATGAGATTTGTTTAATTTATAGAGCCCAACATACAATACATTTATTAAAGAACTTGTTATGTCAGGGTAAAATTGATAGGGAAGAAATGGCAGTAGTGATACTATATGTTGTAAAGGAATGCTTGTAAATTCATTTAACTTTCTCATTTTTTTTTCTTGTTTTGGGGCCCACCACCTGTGATGCTCAGGGGTTATTCTTGGTTCTGCACTCAGGAATTATTTCTGGTCGTGCTCTAGGGAACATATGGGGTGCAGGGATTGTACCCAGATTGGCAGCATGCAAGGCAAACACCCCTCCCAGTATACTATCACTCTGTCCTCTCATTAAATTATTATAAAAGAAAATGAAATCATGTTGTGTGTTTGATACTTATAGAAATCTTTTATATAGATAAGATCAATGTTATTCCAACATACATATGATGGGAAAAAAGAAGCAAGAAGGTTAAGAGAATAACTTAGGGGGTCTAAGCCCTCCCAACCTATCAGACTATGATGGAATAAAAGGAGCTAGAAGACTAAGCAATTAATGTAGGGTGTCTAACCCCTCTCTGACAGACCTCCAGCCCCTACAGGGGACAGTTGACCTGAAAGCAGAGCTATACATTCCCCTTGAATTTCAAGTAATTTGCATCTAATAACTGTTATTCTTGTACTCTTCAGTTAACCAATTTCCTGCCAAAGATATTTGAGAGATGAGATGGAAAACAATCTCTACAATCAACAGATTAATGGTTCCATGTAGTCATTTTTTTGTTTTTTTTTTAATGTATTTATAATACTACATGGAATGCTGTGCCACAAAGTAGGCATTAGAAATATTTTGGGGTACCTAATAATAAGCGGACTGGAGTGATAGCACAGTGGTAGGGTGTTTGTCTTGCAGGCGGCTGACCCGGCAAACCCCGGTTCGATTCCTCTGCCTCTCTTGGAAAGCCAGCAAGCTACCCATGATATATCGAATATGCCAAACACAGTAACAACAAATCTCACAATAGAGACATTACTGAGACTGCTTGAGCAAATTGATGAACAACGGGAGGACAGTGACAGTGACAACTAATAAACACATTTGTTTCTTTCTTTATTTGTTTAATATGCTATGTAAAGATAAGTAGCCTACACAGTCATCTTTAGAAAATTCTCAAATGCAAGGGATAGGAGTCTAGCATTATTCATAAGCATCACAAGCATTGAATTCTGAAAGATAACTTGTTCTGAAACGTAAGGTAGTTTTTATTTTTTTTGTTTTTGTTTTTGTTTTTGTTTTATTAGTGAAACACGATGAGGTACAATGTAGACTTACAAGTTGTTGTGCTTGGGTTTCAGTTATACAATGATCGAGTACCCATCCCACCACCACAGCCCATTCTCCACCCCCACCAATCCCAGTATCCCTCCCACCCCCCATTCCCCATCCCACCCTGCCTCTGTGGCAGGGCACTCCCTTTTGTTCTATCTCTGGTTTTGGGTGCTGTGGTCTGCAGAAGAGACATTGGGTGGCAATGATGTTCGGTCCATAGACTACTTTCAGCAGGCATCTCCCACCCTGGGAAGATCTTCCCAGCACCCTTTATTTGGTGCTCCCTTCTCTATCTGAGCTGCCGTTACCCGTAGAGTGTGCAGTTGGCCTTTAAGCCATGGAGTGAAGAACCTGGTATTTATCACAGCTGTTCTTGGGTGTTAGTCTCTTATTTTGTTACTTTATGTTACCCAGATGAATGCACTCTTTCTATGTCTGTCCCTCTCTTTCTGACTCATTTCGCTTTTAGCATAATATTTTCCATGTAGTACCACTTGTATGTAAATTTCATGACTTCATTATTTCTAACTGCTACATAGTACTCCATTGTGTAGATGTACCTAAGTTTCTTTAACCAGTTATCTGTTCTCAGGCACTCAGGTTTTTCCCATATTCTAGGTATTGTAAACAGTGCTGCAATGAACAAACAAGTGCAGATGTCACTTCGACTATACTTTTTAGCCTCTCCGGGGTATATTCCCAGGAATGGTATTGCTGGGTCAAATGGAAGCTCAATTTCTAATTTTTTGAGAGTCATCCATACTGTTTTCCAAAAGGGTTGAACCAGTTGGCATTCTCACCAGCAGTGAAGGAGGGTCCCTTTCTCACCACATCCGCACCAACACTGGTTGCTTTTGTTCTTTTGGATGTGGGCCAGTCTGTGTGGTGTGATGATATCTCATTGTTGTTTTGCTCTGCATCTCCCTGATGATTAATGATATAGAGCATTTTCTCATGTGCCTTTTAGCCATTCGGATTTCTTCTTTGAGAAAGTCTCTGTTCATTTGGTTGCCCCACTTTTTGATGGGGTTGGATGTTTTCTTCTTGTGGAGTTCAGCCAGTACTTTGTATATCCTTGATATCAACCCCTTGTTGACTGTGTATTTGGAGAATATCCTTTTCCATTCTGTATATTGTTTTGTATTTTGGTCACTGTGAAACGTAAGGTATTTTTTAGAGAAATTTTTTTTATTGATTTGAAGAAGCTGTAGATTTTGTTCTCCACATACCATGATTGACATGGTTCTGAAGATTGTATTTGTATTAATGTAAACATATGTAGGTTGCACGCTGAGATATTTGAGTTAGATTCTAAGTGAAGATGTGTATAAGTGTGTGTGTGTTTGTGTATTTGTGTGTGAGCGTGACGCAACTTTAAAAAGGGAGAAAAAAACATTCCAAATAAGAAATAAGATTCAAATGCATGCACTTCTACATAGTGAATTGTAAACTCTTTTATTTCTATTAATAATAAACTTTTTCGTATGTCCCTTCATAAAGGAAGGTCAAGATTGGCTAGAATCATAACTTCCCATTGGAGTTGAATCCCTTTCTTTCCTTCCCTGACTCTCAACTGTACTCTACCTCTCCCTTAATGAACTCTTGAATAGACTGAGAAAGAAAAACAGGCTTCATCAACTCCCCTAATAACTTTTTCAAAAAAACTGGCTTTTTCTAACTTTTTATTTTTAGATTTTTTTCAAGCAGTGTTCTTATTGGAGCATCATCAAAGATCCCATGAGAAATATGGGTGTTTTCATTAACCAAATCGGCAATTGCTTCAGGAACAGTGTCAACTGTCACTAAAAGCGCTTATTTTTTTAAAAGTTATGGATAAGTAAATGGAGTTTTATTATGAGCTTGAAGTTTGCAAGAACATGCCCAACTTAGACAGACTTATGTTTGTATCATGGCTCTCAGCTTCCTGCCCTTGTGTAGAGGCTTTAATAATTCTGAGATCACAATCATCTCTTTGACAATGTCTTTAATATTATTTTTTATTTTGTTGTAACTTAATATGATTTTATTTTTTATAGCTATAGCATATGTCCTTAGTAATTAGGAAGTCATTCAATAAATATTGAGTCTCCTTTCTACTCTGATAGTTGACAGCATCAAGCCTTTCAATTTTTTTTTACTTCTCAATGTCTCTTAAGTAGAACTTCCTTTTCTGTTCTTCCTCTTTGACTATATGTAATAAACTATTGTTTTCTCAGTGTTAAGTTGTATTAGTTAGTTTAAAAAATACTGGATACTATGGAACTTACATAAGATGACATTTATTGTACAGAATTGTGGAGTATAAAAGTCCAAGATCAAGCTGATAGCCAATTTAGAGGTGTCTACTTCATGTATGTTCATGTAGTGTTTCTTTTGTTTGTTTGTTTTAGGGGCGTGCAAGTAGAGGGACAGAAAGGGAGGAAGGAAAAAAGTGTGCATGATTTGAATGTGTGTGTAAAAGAAATGGAGATCCCTTTCTTCCAACCTTTTTATTTTTTATATTTTTGAACCACACTGAGTTAACCCCTGGATCTTCACTAAAAAGATTCCTTGTGGAGGGGTTCAGGGGACCAGAGAGGTTACTGAGGATCAAAGCCATACCAGCCAGATGCAAGGCGCAACTATACATAACCTCATATAACCTAGCTTATAGATTACATTGCTCATTTTCTTCAATTTTCTAACATTTGTCCAGAAAATATCCATTTGTGAAAATCAACTGACAGTTATATGTTAACTCATTCAATACAACTTTGTTAATGATCCATTATATAATAAACTCTATACTGATATCTGGATTGCCCTAGTTAATAAATCATGATCTCTACTCTGATGAAACACAATTGGTTGAGATGAGTATTTCTGAAACCAGAGACCATAGATTTTTTTTCTAATGTGATGGTTGAAACAGAATTATAATACTGTGTTGTACAATGAAGGGAACTCTCATTTATAAATGCAAATGAAGATGATAGGATGTCAGTAAGCAATTTGTAGGGTCTAGATACCTGATTGGAAATGAGTCATATTGTAAACCAGAAATTTTTAGATTTAGACTTTATGCCTGTTCCTTGCAAACCTGCAGCATATTTTAACAATGAAATGCACCTCTTGATCTAAAAATATCAGGTTGCAGATATATGATATTAGCATCAGAATGATTGTATGTGTCAGTAAGAATCTTGCATTAGATTGCTGTGATCAATCCTTTCATCACTAGACCATTGAATGAATAGAATCCAGGGCTCTGAATGGGCTGGAAATTACAGTGTGTACATTTGTATCATTACAAAAATAACATTTTTATTCTTTCTTATTTAGCCAAGTGACATCACAGATATTTTAAGAATCACTCAAGTGTGCGCATTTAATTTAAAACAAATATAGTGTATGACATAACTGCTTTCAATTATTCTATGATTTATTGCTGGTTGGAAAAAGACATAAAGTTCATTTTGGTAACTAGATCATTAAATATATTTGTTTTATGAGAGATTAATTTTTTGGGTTCTTTCATGACAAGAGAAACTTGATCAAGATGTAGTCCCTAGTTTTAGTGCTTGAAATTCATTATTGATTGCCTCCAGTCTTGATACTATAATGGAATATTAAGTCAAAAAAAAGATATAAGAGCTAACAGAAAAATCAAGTTTTAAGTATTTCATTTCTGCCTATAAACTCAATGTTAATAGAATCCAAAGCTTATGGTTTTCCATACCTTTCTTAATTTTAATATACTTTCTGTTATCTCTTGAGTTAAAGATAAATACGTAAACAAAATATGATTTTTTTCTACACACCCCTTAAGTCTTGGCATTTGTCAGGTATTTAAACTAATTTTGTCTGGATCAGTCAATTAATGATCTTGCAACTTTTTTAATTTACTACATGTACCCTATATAAACTAACTCAAAAGAATAATTTGGAGTCTAAAAATGATAAAGGGTAAACAGAGGACATCTGTGAGAGAATGTTGTACCTCAATTTTAACTCCAGATCACCCCTGCTATGCACTCAATTGTTAATTATTTGCCTGGGACACCTTAATTGTCCTTGCAGATGAAATTAGCAGTTTAATTAAGTTTGTCATCTTTAGTAACAGTGCTAAATAACTTACTCCAATCACATTCTTTAATAAACAAAAATAATACAGGGAGTATATTATATCTTTTCCCTTCAATGCACATTTTGATATTTTAAAAAATGCTTGGAATCTTTTAAGAGATACCATGGATGGATGACTTGCTAAAAAAAAAAAAGACAAGCTGCTGTATATTTTCCAAGTAAACTGAATTCACAAAGAATAATGTGATAATGATGCCTTGTTTTCTCAAGCTTTCAAACATGCAGGCAGAGGCTAGAAACATGCAGTCACCCTGTACTACATCTGAATCACTTAAATGGAGAATTTCTGTCTGCAGTCTATTCCCAATTTTCATGTTTCACAAACTACTTTCAAGTCTTAAGGGTAAAGGAAAGCAAGTGCTTTACCAAAACCCTTAAGAATAGCCATTTCTTCTCAATTTGCAGTGACTAGTTTGAATCTCTATAGTGAGCCTGAAAAATAATATATTGTCTTAGGGAGGAAACAGAAACACTGTTGACTCATGATTTTAGCTGAGGATGCATGTGAAGTCACAATTGACTGAAGTATTCTCAAATGGCAGTGGAATTAGGAACCCTCACTTATAATATATATATATATTTTATTTTTAAACATGTATTTATTTATTTTTAAAGTTGTTCATGATTTATAACATTCAATATTCCAACACCAATCCAAGCACCATTTCACCTTTCCACTACCATTATTGCCAATTTTCCCAACAAATTCCAAGCCTGTCCCTTTAGCAGGCCCTGGATAATCTATTGTACATTGCTTTTTATAGCTTACTAAAAATAATCCAAGAATATTTAGAAGAAAGTGTGTGAATTTTTTTGTATCTCACCATGGAGCCATTAAACCATCATAGGAGAGATTGCTAACAAGTTGTTATGGGTTAAGATTGGTTTCCTACTATCCCAGTCAATATGGTATGCTACTCCTAGTCTATGAGTGGTATAAAATTTGAGGTGTTGTTGCATTAAGTCCAGAATTTTTAAAAAGGTGAAACAGCTGAACTTCAATTTTTAGCTGGATGATGACTTAAGATGCTCCAGAGGACAGATCTTTGCACGGTGTCTGGAAGCATCTCTACAAGTTATTGATATCTTTCAAGATTTATTTATGAGTCTCTGGATCATGGTTGGTTAAAGAGCTTATTTGACACCAGAGGCAGTTCAAGTGCATGACTTCCAGGCTTCTGGAAATCAGGGAAATGAGGGTAGGGACCCCATCCCTGACTGTTTGTGAGCCTGGAGATTTCAATCACAAAAAAAAAAAAAAAAATGCTAGAGTTTTTCAACAGATCAATTTCTGGATGAGTTTGGCTGTGAACATGGCAGCGATTGTGGAGTATGAAGGTTTTCCACTGCTGGGGCTTTGTTCAGTTGGATGGTGGGCTCACCCACACCCCTCCAGTGTGCCCCAGAGGACTCAGTCTGGTGTAGGGTCCACAATCATCTCTGCAACTTGTTGATCTATTTTAAGATTTAATTATGAGTATCTGGATTATGACCAGGTTAATAAGCCTATTTGGCACCAGAGCAGTTCATGGGCATGACTGCCAGGCCTCTGGAAAATTTTGCTTAATTTTATTTAGTTTCTCCTAGGCTGACCATAGGTTCCCTATTTTAATTTTTTAATTAGTGTCTTTTCACGAGTTTTCTATGAGTAATATATGTTCATTATATAAATGTGTTATATAAGTAAGGAAATAAAATTTTTATAGTCATATAGTTTTGGTAGGGTTGAAGCGATAGCACAGTGGTTAGTGTGTTTGCCTTGCATGCAGCCAACCCAAGTTTGATTACTCAACCCCTCTCAGAAAGCCCCGCAAGCTACTGAGAGTATCTAGCTCACATGGCAAAGCCTGGCAAGCTACTCGTGGCTTATTTGATATGCAAAAAACAGTAACAACAAGTATCAGATTTTATCTTCTGTACTGAATAATCCTCCAAACTCTTCAGGGAGTAACCCCTAGTCACCTCCTAATGTGCCCCCTGAAAGAGAAGAGAACAAAGTATATTTAAAATAGCTTGTTTCATTTGTGACCTTGGACTCTAGGTTCAATGGGACCTGAAAACGGAGACCCTCTGCCGTTTCCTCCAGTCTTTGGCGACCCAGGGGTCACACTCATAAGCCCCTTCCTGCAGGCACCCGATAATGTCCTAATCAGCCATCCTGCAGAACTCAGGACTGCTTCTCCCGGAAGGGAACATAAAATGAGGCCCCCTTAACCATGCTACCAGACTCCACACCAGACTGTTTTCACTTGGATAGCCCCAGAGGGGAACGGGTGAGAGTCCTCCTCACCGCACGGGAGCCAGCCCTGGCAGCCAACCTCCACGACCCAACCGCCAGGCTGCTTTCCACATGCTCGCACCTAGCTTCATCTGAGTGAACATCATAGGACACTCCCTACCAATTTTCCATAATTACCACACCACATTCATGGGGTTCAAACAGTAGGCAACAAATCATAGAGGGGAATATATATGTATGCATATATACATATTTTCAGACATATATACCAAAGCTCATATCAGCAAAACTTTAACAACATTTTAGTGATATCCTATAGAATGTCTTAATGGCTCCTGCCAAAATAGAACAATCTTCACACTTTTTTAAAAAAATTTATTTATTGAATCACCGTAAGAACAGTTACAAAGCTTTCAGGTTTAAGTCTCGGTCATACAATGATCAAACACCCATCTCCCTTTACCAGTGCATATTTTCCACCACCAAGAACCCCAATATACCCCCATCCCACCCCTCCCCATGCCTGTGAGGCAGATGATTTTCATTTAACTCTCTCTCTACTTTGATTACATTAATTATTTTGACAAAATATGCACCATTATTATTTGGAATTTTACCCCAACAATCAGACCTGCTGAAAAGGCATCATGAAATACTTTGTTTTCTGTTGCTGGTTATAAAGACCATATGATGTTACATGGCCGTGATACCAGTCGCATGATTTTGGATTTCTGATATTTTACTAATTAAGTCTGGAGGGATTTCTACCAAAAGCCGCATAGTTCAGAGATTGGTTTGTGTGCCTCTTGTTCCATGGCCATGCCAGAGAGCCGCTCGTGGGGGGCAACTCATGGTCTCGGTGGGGCAGGAAGTATGTGCTGGTTCCACTCCCCATCCCATGAGTCCATAGTGGCCCTGTCACTGCCTCCTCATACCTGGCTGTCAAATAACCTCTGACATGGCAGCCACATGATGCCAGGGGGAAAAGTCGGAAGAGACAGAAATCCTTTCTCTCCAGGGGAAGGGAGGCACAGTGCCATAGCTTAGTGCATAGTCCATTCACATTTCTGCCAAAAGCTGCTGGGTTCCGAATTAGGTCCTTGTGCCTCTGGGACCATGGCCGTGCTGGAGAGCTACTTGTGCGGTCAACTCATGATCTCGGTGGGGTGGGAAGGATGTCATATTCACACCTTTTTGTGAACACTTTTATATGGATACTTTTTTGTAAGCATGTTCAGCAGTTCTTCATAACAGACAATATATAATATATTCTTTTGTTTGTGTTTTGAAACAGGGCTTGGGGCTTGGGATGGAAACATCCCAAATTTGATAGTGGGAAGGTGGTGGGATGAATGTTTTAATATTAAATGTAATCAAATATTGTGAAATAACTTATAAAATAAAAAAATTAGAAATAGTTTGTTTTATACTATGTGTTTACTTTTATTTCATGTATTTCATAAATTATTTTAAAATGCATACAAGTAATTTTTTAGGACTGAAGAGATAATACAGTATGCAGGGGCCTTGCTATGTGTACTACTTAGCTGGTTTTATCCCCACCATTGCTTATGGTACCACAAGTCCCACCAGAAGTGAACACTGAGTGCAGAACATGAGTAAGTTCATGGAAGAGTCAGGTGAACTACTACCCTAAAAATAAGTTTTCGTGTCTAGTAATTTTATATACAATAACTTAATAACAGAACTGTAAAGGAAAGTATCACAATGTGTATAAGATAGATAGATATACAAATACCTTGCATGATGCCTACAACAATCCAGTAAACTATCATTTTCTTGGGTTGGGTGATAGGGATTCTGCTTTGTTTGTATTATACGCCAATAAAAAAAGCCTGATCATTTCATGTGTATAATTGTGAGATTGAGATAGAGCTCAGAGACCCTTTAAGCCTATGGTTTTCAAAATTCAAGGGCTCTAAAAAGTTCCTTAAGGGCTGGCCTTGAACAAAAGTTTTGCATTCTATTGCCAGAACTGTTCAATTTCTGTTTTACAAATAATATTATTTCACAAGATGGCCTATTTAGATATATGTGTTTTTATGCATGTACATTTATATCGGTAAAGTTTTCAACAGCTTGAAATGATCTTTGAAAACTGTTGTTGATTTTGAACAACTTTTATTCAAGGTGGTTGGCTCTCCTCTAGCACATCTTTCTGAGAGCTGCTGAGACACTACTCATTCTCTCTCTATACATTCTTAGTTTGAAAAACACAACACCACCTCCAAGATGGAGAAAGAATCATTCTAAAAAATTATAACAGCCTGAAGTATAAAAGTACACATCACAAAAGCAGATGTAGGTAGCATGTGCGGTTCTTCCCCTGTCCATTTAGTTTAGATAGTTTTCTCAAATTTCTTCTACAGTCCATTGCTTGGCAGTTGTGAAGGGGGAAACTTGGAGCAATTGATGGTCTTCTATTGATATTTTTTGTTTTTCTGGGCCACACATGGTCGTGCTCAGGGGTTACTCCTGGCTCTGAACTCAAGAATCATTTCTGATGGTGCACATGCGATCATATGACATGCTCAGAGTCAGATTGAACCCTGGTTGGCCAAGTGCAAGGCAAGCATCCTACTAGCTGTACCATCGCTCTGGTTCCTGTGTATATGCCCCTCCTGTTTAAACTAGCTAGACTTACCCAGGGGAATCTCTGGACCTTGGGTATTTTGTTAGAAGAATAATTTCTCACCATAAAATGTGCAGACTTCTCAGAAGCAATGAAAAGAAAAAATTCTCTTCTCCCAATAGACCACATTGCAGCAAGTGTTGGTAGACAGAGACTTCTCTGGAATACCTGGATATCAGTGGTAATGGCAAACACAACTGTTTCTAAGTCAGTTGCTGAACCACTAAGTTGCAGGGTGAGACTGCTGACTTTGAGGAGCAGTTTCCAAATAAAAGTGGCTTCCTCCGTTGCTGTCAGTGAACAAAGAACATTTTCACTGGCTGCTCGGGATCTTATTAGTTGAACAATCAAATTAACATTTAGGCAATTAAGTACGGGAAAAACTAATTACATTAATATATATGGGGTGTATACTTAGATTTATTTGAATCTCAACAAATGAGATGAAATAGAAGTAGATATTCTAATTAAGGAATAGGATAAGGACATGGAACTTTAAGGTGAAAAGAGATTTACATATTAAGAAAACAGTGGCTCATGTTATAACATGACAAAATCAGATTTTGCATAATTATTTCTTTTACCATATAAATAGGTTTCTCAAATACAGAGTTATGTCTGTTAATTACTAATTCTTTTTATTATCCCAATTTTTATTCTTTTATATTGTTAAATTAGTGGTAAAATGTTATTCTGAGACAGCAAAACATCAAGTGACCCCAGCTTAAAATAATTCTTATGCTAATGTTATGAATATCTATGGAAGATCAAGCCTTCATTATCGAAATGGCTGATATTATTTGAAAATTACCTAAACCTTACCTAAACCTCAAATAATATTAAGGTAGAACTCACTGTTAAAATATGCCTACAATTCAAATTTAAAATATATTCTACTACCCATTTTTATAAAGCCTGGTGCTAAAAGTATGACTTATTTAATCAGTAATTCCTCAAAATTTATATGAATCTGTCTTATATTCCAGGTACTGTGCATAGACTTGTGATCAGGTTATAATGATATAATTATATTACTTTATGCTCTACAGTCAGGCTTTATCATTTTTAAAGAATGTCTAAAATTCTATTAAGTTTAATTGTTGCAGCTATTAATAAACCAAAGGAAAGGTTTGAAAAACAGCTATTAGAGCTTTGCTTTAGTGATTCAAATTATGCCTGAGAGCAAGAAGAAAGATTTTTATGAAATCCTGGAAAAGAATACTTCTGTAGTATTTCAAGTTATTCTAGTAGTGTTAACAATTGTCCATAAACCATGATAGTTTTTAACCCAGAAACCTAAAAGTCTCCTTCAGACTATAAGGGCAGAAATTCTAGTGCATAAAAGGAAGTTACCTCTTTCTCCTCTGAGACTCTTCAAGCAACCACATTAACAACAGACAGATTAGTCAGAGAACAAATATAAGAGTCTATGTAAGGGGAAACTACATGACTATATGTTCTACAGTAGGTGGATGAAAACAAGTGCTTTCATACATAGTCAAGAATGGTGTAGGGACTTAGGACTTGAGGAAAGAGGAGTGGATTTAATACAAATCTGATATTTTTCCTGACAAATTTCTCTGATAGAGAGGTTTTTTGTAGAAAGTCTTAAACCTGCCCCTATCAATTATTATTTACATTTTTAAGAAACTAGTAATAATTTTATTGAATTATTAAGGAATTTTATTGCCTTTAGCATGAAATAATATTAATGCCAAGGTAGCATATGTTGGTAAACCTATTCTGAATATTTTGTAGAGACAAATTCTTCAACTCTTTTCTCTCACTGACTGCTTCTAAACAATCACTATGATCCCTTAAACAAGTTTGCTTTCTTCTAGGCTTGTTGCCACTGCTGTAATTAAAAGGTAAAATGGTAAAGGCCCTCCCGTTGATTGATTTGCTCGAGCGGGCCCAGTAACGTCTCCATTAGAGACTTTGTTGTTACTGTGTCTGGCATATCGAATATTCTCGGTAGCTTGTCGGGCTCTCCGAGAGGGGCGGAGGAATTGAACTCGGGTCAGCCATGTTGGCCACTTGTAAGGCGAACGCCCTACCCGTTGTGCTATCGCTCCAGCCATAATTAGACTGCTGTAATTAGACTCATCTTACTTGTCCAACTAGGCTCTTCAGGAAACTTTCCTATATCCTCCTGATCTGTGGATTCACACCATGGCCCCTCCCATGACACTTTTGACATCTTTTCCCCTACTGTCTTTATTACCCTACTGGAATTTTGGCAACATGTCACTTAAGAGTGAAACTAGTGCCACCTTTATATTTTTTTCCTTGCATTTAGTAAAGAATCAGCCAGTACTTGTTGAATGAATCACAAAACATCTATATATGTTATCCTGATATTTCTTTTCCATTAGATCTGTTAATAGTTTTTCATGTTAATTAGTATGTTCATTGATGTATAAGACTAGATGGAAAATCTGGGCTCTTGGGATTTTCAGTTTATTAATACGGCAAAAGGCAAAACTGTGTACAAACAATTAACTTTCATTGCAATTAAGAAAACAAGAACATGAAAAGGTTTCAGGAAGTTTGTGTGAAATTTGTCAAAGATTTTAAGTCATTATTTTGCTTCTTTGCTGCTTGAAAAAGAGGTGAACTTGAACCTAGATTTAGTTCAGAATCTGTACATGACTTCATGTTTTAGTTTAGACTAACATATACCTGACACATTAATATGTCATATTGCTTGGTGTGTGTTGACTTTTCTCCCAACTTAACAGCACATATTAATAATATATGTACATAGTACAACATGTTGCACTGTAGCACTGTCCTCCTATTGTGCTTTAATTTTGCTCAAGCGAGCACCAGTAACATCTCACAAAAAATTGTGAGACTTGTTACTGTTTTTGGCATATCAAATATGTCACGGGTAGCTTGCCAGCTTTGCTGAGTGGGCCATATACTCTCGGTAGCTTGCCGGGCTCTCTGAGAGGGTCAGAGGGATCAAACTCAGTCGGCCACATGCAAGGCAAACGTCCTACCCACTGTGTTATCACTCCAGCCCATAATACAACATATGCACCTATATTTACTTATATCCTTTCATATTGCTATTCTTTCCTATCTTAATTCTCTAGATCATCTGTACATGTTACATCTGTAAAGCCTCTGAATCAGTTTTTTTCACTTCACCTTTGCATTATATAATGTTTAGGAGAATCATTGTACTCTATTCACAAGTTGTAGGTAGAACACCTCCAGTGAAGGTTCTGACAATCTGAAAGGTATCCAGATATTCCTAGCAGTTCCTCAACAGGGAAATGATTATTCTCCAATAATAGCCAGTTCTCTAAATTATTAATAGGATCAGTTAGGTATCTATTTTCTTAAATAACCACACATTTTTAAAAATCATTAAAAGACACACATGGGATCTTTTACTACTCTTTGTTATATAAGTTGTGGTATCATATCACCTCTCTGTTTTACCTAAATCAATAGATAATATAGAAACTTGCTCTTTTAAAGTGTCCACATACAATTCTTCTATGTAATAAAAAGATATGGGAGTCTTTTAAGTTATTGTCTTCTTGTGTGTATTCAGTCTGTTTCTATTTAGGTTCAAATTAAAATTCCACAACTTTAAGACGTATGTGGTCTCTTTCATTTCTACTATTTGCTTCCCTGGAAAGAGATTTCCATGTATTCTTTTTGAATTGTTTTGTTTAATATGAATGGTTGTTGAGAGAATGATCTTCCAAAATATGATTCAAAACAATCCAAATTTTCTCTTAAGTGTTGAAGATGTTCCAAGTTTCTCCACACTTGCATGCCAATGGTGATGCTGATCAGTATCTCTTGTCAAGGCTCAACTGTTTTCCCATCTAATCTGTCTAAACTGTGTCTCATTTCATTGTCATGGTAATTGCATTTCCCTAACTAGCATTGCCATAGAAGAGCTAGTTTAATGGAGTCCCTAACTGGAGTAGCGTGACATCAAACACCTGCAGGGCCCACATCACAACCTCACTGACCAATTTTAATTTCTGGAGCAGCTGCTTGGGTACTTCAGAGCAGCTACAGATTCAACTCACCTCCTCTGTATTAAGATGACAGTTTATACTCTAAGGCTTCAGTCACTTCACCAACTTTATTTTTAAAAAAGAATAAATATTTGAATATTTTGTTCAGAAGCATTCGAGAATTAATGCTTCTGTTATTGGTATTTTGCTATTTTCTAGTATTTCTTTTTGAGCTTTAGTGTGTGTGTGTGTGTGTGTGTGTGTGTGTGTGTGTGTGTGTGTGTTTACTTTCCCGACAGGAATTGGAGACATGGTCAGTGAAGAAATATGCATTTATGATGTTATATTAGAAGTTTTCACATTTAGGAATGTGACACAAAGGGAACCAAGATCAATTGTGAAATGAATGGCTGCTGGTTTTCATTTAAGGGAAGATTTTCATTTAAGAATGTTCTGTGAGGCAGATTGAAATCACTACATTCTGGCACCCAGATGAGTAGTCATTCTGGAACTCTTAAAGAGTACTTAAGCAGTCACAGCAACAGAGCTCTAAAGGAGCTGGGAAGGGAATTCAGAATCAGTGCTAAAAATAAAGGAAAGAATTAGAACATTGTCTACCTTCTACATGTATCAACTAACAGACTTTGTGAAAGGAAATTAATTCTAATTTATTTTACTTTGAAACATGCTTTTTTGTTGTTGTAAAAGTGGTCATTATTATTTTTAGATCAAGTATTCATTTATTAAATTTTCCCTTACACCTTATATAAACACTGTGCTTTACAAAGTTGTTCACAATGATTTGTCACAGACATTCAATATACTAATACTAATCCTGCCATTATAGCATCTTCCCACCACCATCGTCTTTTCAATTTTCCCAGCCACTCCTTAAACCTGCTCCATTAGCAGACCCTCAATTTGTTTTATATTGGTTGTTATAATAATCAATATAACTTCTTTCCTCAGAAAAATGTTACTTAAGATTGTTTATCTCACAATGGCGCTATAAGAGTTTACTAAAATGTTGTTTCATAGTAAGCCTTCTGTGTTGATATTCTGTTAATCAAAATTGAATGTCTTCTACATTGCATCCTGTCCAATGTGATGTGCTACTTCTGTTTCATCAGTGTTGTAGAATTTGAAGTGTTGCTCCAGAAGGTCCTGAGTTTTTACTGAGGTGATACAGCTGGAGTTAAATTATTAACTGAGTGACCTATTGGAGTATGTCCTTGACTGATAGGGCTTCTGGAAGTACAAGGAGATGGGGGAAGGTAGCCCATTCCTGACTCCATGAAAACCTAGAGATTTCAGTCACAAAACTTACAAATAATTGAGTTTTTCAATGAATTAATTTCTGAATGAGGCTCATCCCAAGAAGTTTAATCCAACTGGGAACATGGAGGTGATTGTGAAGTGTGTTTTTTTTTTGTTGTTGTTGCTGGAGCCCTGCTTGGGCCCCTGATGGACCCTTCTGCCCACCCCTCTCTGGGACACTCTGAATGACTCAGTCTTGTACCTGGTCCAAAAAAATCTCTGCAACTTGTTGATCTCTTTTGATATTCATTTCAGGACATAATTATTTGAGAACATTAAAAAATAATTTGCAATAACCTCTAACAGCTGCCCTTGTAGACTGTACTTTTCAAGCAAATTTATGTGACGTTAGTGGAGGTATACCTTTAATTTTCTGAAACAAAGATGTCAGTTGCAGTTTTCAGTATATGTTTCAATGTATTCTGAATACTTTACAATTTTATAAAACGTGAGGTAAACATTGTGGCAGATATATTGGGAGCTTTTTGAATCTGAAGTTCTAAATTTAAGTCTAGATATCTTACATTGTTTTGTATAAGGTACTTTTCTATTAGCTTGTTTTTAAGCAGTGCTTTAAAGACAACAAAATATCTTTGTTTGATGGATGACAGACTCAAAACTTAACAGCGCTTAACTTAGGACAAGTTAATGATTGACTTTATCTCTAGCTTCTGACAGAGCTAAAGATAAAAGCAGTCAGTCTGTGATTAGCTATTATTAGTCTGCTATTTGCTTGAGAGTTTACTATCTGTAGTGAATCAGGTTAACCTCAGATATTTCTCCAGGGCTAACTATCAGCTAAATAAGTAGTTAACAGGCAATAAAGATAATACAGTGGGTAAGATGTGTACTTTATATGTGGCCCACTGGATTCGATCTCTTATATTGAATAGATTTCCCTGGCCCCAGATCTTGAGAAAAGAGCCAAGAGTAAGCCCTGAGCACTGCATGGCATGTCAACAAAATCAAAGCACAAGGAGGGCTAATATAAGGCAGCTAATGTAGAGGAAAAAAGGCACAAATGAGTAATGAAACTATTTTTATTGGGTTTTACAACATGTAACAAGACACAGTTAATACTATTTCTACTAACACTAATTTGTGATAAACATATGTGTAAGATATTTATTTAATATTCTTCTTTTGACCTTGTTTGGAAAGTCTCAGCTAAACATGCATTTAATTCATTGATCGGGCATTTTGTTACTTGCTTTGTTAATTTCACTAGGCAGCTAGACTTTCCTGTGAATATCATATTCATGGAGCAGATACTTAGGAGATAAACGTTTCATTCTCTCTTGTATCACAAAAATTTGTCTGAAATTATTGCATCTGAATCACATCTTTACAGTGCATTTTTCAAATTTTCTTCTCACAAAATTATATCAACTGTGCATGTAATATACAACTACTACATAGACACTGTGATTTGTAACTAAAAGAAATGGTACACTATAGTATACTATGTTGGATTTATGAAAGAGATGAAGATTTCACAAAAATTATATCATGTAATGAGGCATTGTAGAATTTATTGCATGAGACACACAAGAAAAAGTTGCCATAGATGTTCAATCGGTGATAAACATTCCAGAGGATACTTGACAAAAACACTGTAGAAATCAAAAATTTATTAATAAAATTTATTAACAAAATTTCTGTAGAAGTCAGAAATTTATTAACAAAAAATCAGGTTCTTAATTATTAACATTTCTGTGACCTGACTTATCCTAACACTATATAAAACCCAGCTCCCGGAAGAGAACAGCACAGAGTCTCCTGCCCCCGCGGCTGGCTGTCCTCGCCGGGGCCCCTTGGAGAGGACCGGGTTGAGTTTCCCTCCCCACCCTGAACAGGGCTCCGGCAGCCAAAGACCTCCAGAACCAGCCACCACCATGCTGAGACAACTCTCCGCACACATGAAGGTACTGGCAGAGGAACAGAGGTATGCGGGTCCCGGGACTGAGATCTCCAAGACTACTTGGATCGGGGCTGAGCATCCTCCACCCAGATCCTCCAAATTCCAGTAGGCAGGGGTCACACCCACCAACTGGCCTTCTGGTGCCGTGTAATCTCATCAACGGCCAAGACTCAGAGACTATAAAACCCAGCTCCTGGAAGCGCGCGGCCGCATTTATGGCTGTGCAACATCTTATTATCTCATTCCTATTTTGGACAAACTGGCAGGCTACTGAAAATAACCTGCCCACACGGCAGAGTCTAGCAAACTCCCAGTGGCCTACTCAATGTGTCAAATACCAGTAACAATGATGGGTCTCATTCTCCTAACTCCGAAAGAGCCTTGAATATGGCACTTTTTTAAAAATCTCAGGGCTAGGATGAAGGAGACGTTTCTGAGGCCTGCTCAAGGCAATGGACGAATAACAGGATGGTCGTGATCGTGATTGTGATAAAAAAATTAAATAGAATTTCACACTCAGTCAGTATTTAATATTATAAAGAAAAAGTGTATATAGTGTTAATATAACTAAAACCTACTTGAAATATCTCCTGCTCTCTCTTCTTTATTCTTTCATATAATCATTGATATAGTTGCATGCATCTAGACAACAGAAATGACATACTTTTCTCTTTAGTTTGAGTGACAATCATGTCCGGTCTATAGTCAACTTTCAGCATGCATCTCCCATCCTGGGAGGATCCTCCCATCCTCCCAACACCCTTTACTTAGTGCTCCCTTCTCTATCCAAGCTGCCTTTTTCTCTAGCATGGGTGGCTGACCTCCAAGCCATGGAGCAAACCTCCTGGTACTTATCTTGGCTATTCTTGGGTGTAAGTGTCCTATTTTGTACATTACATTCTACAGATGAATGCAATATTTCTATGTCTGTCCCTCTTTTTCTGACTCATTTCACTTTGTATACTTCCCATGTAGAACCACTTGTATGCAAATTTCATGACTTCCTATTACTAACAGCTGCATAGTACTCCATTGTGTAGATGTGTCAAAGTTTCTTTAACCAGTCGTCTGTTCTTGGGCACTCAGGTTTTTTCCAGATTTTTGGCTATTGTGAACAGTTCAGCAATGAACATAGAAGTGCAGATATCATTTCGACTGTACTTTTTTGCCTCTCTCAGATATATTCCCAGGGGTGGTATTGCTGGGTTAAATGGAAGTTTAGTTTCTAATTTTTTGAGAATCGTCCATACTGTTTTCCAAAAGGGCTGAACCTGTTGGCATTCCCACCAGCTGTGAAGGGGGGGGTCCCTTTGCCACCACATCTATGCCAGCACCGGTTGCTTTTGTTCTTTTGGATGTGGGCCAGTCTCTGAGGTGTGAGATGATATCTCATTGTTGTTTTGAACTGAATCTCCCTGATGTTTAATGATGTGGATCATTTTCTCATGTGCCTTTTAGCCATTCATATTTCTTCTTTGAGAAAGTTTCTGTTCTTTTCATCACCCCATTTTTTAGTTTGACTTTTAAATATGAGTAATTACAGATAGAATAATAGTAATCCAGTGAAACAATGAGGTAATGCTTTCCTACTTATTTGCAAGTACTTATAAGTATTGGGCTTGAGCGTTTCTACAGCGGTAGGACTTTTGCCTTGTGTGCAGCCAGCCTGGCCAAGCCCAGTTTGATTCCTCTGCCCTTCTCGGAGAGCCCGGCAAGCTACCAAGAATATCTGGCCCGCAGAGCAAAGCCTTGCAGGCTACCCATAACATATTCAATATGCCAAACACAGTAACAAGTCTCAAAAAATGGAGACATTACTGGGCCCACTCAAGCAAATCGATGAACAATGGGAGGACAGTGTTTGTTTATTTTTTTTGTGATAAGTATTGTCTAGTTAATCCTGAAATCCTTCTCAGGAGGTATGCATTATCAGGACTGGTTTAGTTAGTGTTTTTCTATTATTAAAGGTGATGTGGAATTTGTGCTATATCTAGACACAGTTGATGCCTCATATTCACCAATTTCACACATGGTCAAGACCCAATATAAACCATCTTCTCCTGAAACTGTCTCTGGTTCCTTTGATATTTCTTATTCCAATTACCTAGTTGGTTTGAAAATAGGTGTGATGAATGGGATGTCTAATAATGATTGTAGGGTATGAACAGATCTGAGGCAAACGACAGGCACCACCTGGAGAGAATGTCTAAAGTACTGATGCTTAACACTGGGTCCATGAAACTTGTGACTATGGGTATAAAATGCTGAGCCAAATGAGATATGCCGGTGAATGTGAGGAACAAAGAGTGTATTAGGTATTTCCTCTAACGAGTTTATGGTCAAATGAGTGAGCCACTCCTGACAATTATTGAATAGTTGCTGTGTGCTATAGAAGAGATAGTTTTTAAATGATATCAATGCCCAGGAGTAGGAGTACAACAGAGGGTGTTTCCTAAAGAAGACCACAAATATATGTGGGGACTTGTCTTTTAATAGTGGAAAGGGTACATTTTTAAGATAAGTTACCATTAACCTCAATGTTCTTTTATTAAAGTTAGCTGAAGAGATCTTAAAGAAAAGTCTTGTGTTGGAAATGACTTATGCTTTTACAATTTATGAAATACTGATTCATTCAAGGTCTAAGTAGGATTGCTTGGAATGAAAAAAAAAGAAAGAATGAGTGATTTTACTCAGCAGTAGAATTCCCAGAAATGGAAGCAATAGTATAACTACTAGTTATGGGCCGGGGGGGCAGGGGGGGAAGAAGTCATCTCAATTACATGGTAGAATGTATTGAAAACAATCTTATTGATAATTTACATGTGATGCAATGTATCACCTTGATAGTTCTTTTTGTCTATACTGAAATATGTTAAAGAGTATGCTATTTTAAACTCCCTGGAGTTTATCTCCAGGGAGGCTGGGCATTAAAATTTCTGATAAACTGTTAGAATGCCCTATAGGAAAAAAATAGCATAGCTATTAAGAGTACCTGAAGTGAAAAACTATAGTTTCCAAATCTGACACTGATTGACATGATCAAGAAATCAATTAAATTTCTTCTACATAAACCTTCATTCTCTGCTCTAAAATGAGCCAGTAAAAAAAAAAAGAAACTTTCTTTTTGGGTCACACCCAGCAATGCACAGGGGTTACTCCTGGCTCTTCACTCAGGAATTACTCCTGGCAGTATTCAGGGGACCATATAGGATGCTGGGAATTGAACCGCGTGTAGGGCAAACACCCTACCACTGTGCTATCACTCCAGCCCCAGAAAAACTTATTTTTCAACTGACCTCCAAATAGATTTCTTAATGTCTATTTAAAATATTGAAAATTTATGCATTGGGAAATCATAACTAAGAATATGTCTGCTTCAGCAAAATGAATTTAGAGAAATCAAAGATTTTGTGACTATAAACTTCCATTGAGGAAGTGAACCATGTTGATTGGGCCCATTTCTCCTTTCTCCTTATGTCCCTCCTAAGGCAGAAGGGGCAGAATTTCTACAGGAAGAGGGTGTTAAGCATGACCCACACCAATGAGAAGCTTAAGATGTAAGCGTGTTACACTAACTGCAACAGAAAACATTAAATGAGTTGAAGGGGAAAAATTGGAATACAGCCCTGAGTACATTAAGTTCAGACACAGGAAGAGAGATTATATATATATACATATATATTATATATAATAGAATATGTATTTGTATATACATGCATATATAAATATATATATAAATACATGTGTTCTCATCACCTTAATCATGTAATATGTATAATATAATATTTATTAGGAGACTACTTATTATATGATTACATGTAATATATAATATATATATAAAATATATATATATATAAAGTCTCACGAAGAGTTTATCTCCAGGGAGGCTGGGCATTAAAATTTCTGATAAACTGTTAGAATGCCCTATAGGAAAAAAATATATATATATATGTCTTGCCCCCAAGCCTGGCTGTCCTCACCGGGGCCACATGGAGGGGCACAGGTTGAGTTTCCCTCCCCACCCAGAGTAGAGCCCCAGTAGCCGAAGACCTCCAGAACCAGCCACAGCCATACCGAGACCACTCCCCACATGTCTGGACAAGCCTCATGCATGAAAGAGCCAGCAGAGGAATCCAGGCATGCGAGTCCTAGGGCTGAGAACTCCAAGCCTGCTCTGATCGGGACTGGGCCTTCTCCACCCAGATCCCCCATCTTCCACCAACTGCCCCCAGCCCCCAGTAATCCCATCAACGGCCAAGACCCAGAGACTATAAAACCCAGCTCCCGGCCGTATGACATCTTATTATCTTGTTTTTATTTTGGAGAACCCGGCAGGCTACCAAAAGTATCCTGCCCCCATGGCAGAGTCTGGCAAACTTGCCGTGTCATACTCAATATGCCAAATACCAGTAACAATGATGGGTCTAATACTCTAGGCCTGTAAGAGTATTGAATATGGCTTTTTTTAAAATCTCCGAGCTAGGACGAAGGAGACATTACTGGTGACTGCTTGAGGCAATTGATGAACAACAGGATGATCGTGATAGTGTTGATATATATATAAACACTCTAACTTATTTTATAATTATGAAGATTTCTGTTTTTAAAAAATGCTGAACTTGCACCTCAGTCCAAAATATTCACATATGTTTTGTGTACGGTGTGAACAAGTAATAGTAATAATTGTAGACATAAATTCCCAAAACTCTGTGTGTGTTTTCAAATGTGGCTCAAATTATAAATATGTAAATAAGAGATTGTCAATCAATGGGAAGTATACTATATTTGAAAAGAAGTTAATTACAATAGTTTTTTTTAAAAAAACCCAGTGTATGCAACAGAATCCTTTAAATCTCTGAACTGAAATGTATTATAATTACATTTTTTGTTTATTTTGGAACTACACTCATATATGCTCAGGGACTTACTCATGACTCCATGCTCAGAGAGCAGATCCGGCAGGCTAAGGGAACCATATGGTTGGCCAGTAATCAAACCTGGGTCAGGGTTTGATTGCAAGAAAAGCACCTTACCTACTGCACTATTGCTTCAGATCCTAAAATATATTATTACATATATGACCTAGTGCATATGACTTAATTTTTTTCTCAATTATCTAATGATTAAATACATGTTTACAAAATTTGTTGTGAGACGTTACTGGTGCCCGCTCAAGCAAATCAATGAACAGTGCTACAGTAAATATATAATAAAGTTATTTCTTAGAATAATATCTAATTAATAATAGAAACTTGAGACATCTATTTTAGTATTTATGGCAGAATAAATTAGTAGGAGATTATTGTGGCAAACAATCTAAAGTCTTTTTTATTTTAATAGAGCAAACACCATATTAAAACTATAAGAATTTGCATATATTTTTTTCTAAAGTTCGTCAGAAAATGTGTTCTCATCACCTTAATCATGTAATAGGTATGCTCCTAATAAATATTCTATTATAATTGATATTTTTAAATATTACAGTGTGAGTCAACTAAAACATTGTGAAAACTGGGATAATATAACAAGTTCATTCTCTGTTACACAGATATAGAAATTCTATATTCATTAACATAGAGGACAAATGCTAAAAATACATTCTCAGAGAGATATTATAATATAAAATTAAAGAGGGATTTAGAATTTATCAAAAATGAAAAGAGATACAAAGGCAAATGTCAGCATTTGTGAGAAAAATATATAGTGAAATATTAATAATAAATATTATAGCTGGGCTGGAGAAGGAGGGCAGTGGGTAAGTCTTGAACTTGGGCATCCTAACTTCTGTCTTCAAGCCTCACCAGGAGTGATACCCGAGTGGAGAACAAGGAGTAAACTACGCACACCATCAGCTGTGCCACCGACCTAGCAAAACAAAGCAAAAGAGAACAGAAAATCAAACCTGTCAAAGTTATCTTTATATTTGCGTAGTAGTAATTACAGTCAAACTTTATAGTCACCATCAAGTTTAATCAGGACAGTAAAATAAGGGTTGAAATGACTTAGATACGACACTGCTAAATCCCTTTATGCACATGATATCAAGTCCTTATTTATTAAATTTTATTATTACTTTTGTTCTCCTATTTTTAGCTATAATTCTTTTTCTTTATTCACTAACTTTACACAAGTTTTGAGTCACTTGAACCACTTTTTAAACTGAGAAATAGTAGTAAGAGGCATGCCAATTCTTGACATTGTAGTTCTCTGAAAATCACTGAACATAAAAAAGTTCCAAACATGTGAATCCAAGTGTTGGTTTTAAATCAACAGTTTGCCACACTAGTGAGCTAAGATCGATTTCAAAAATGTACTGCAAATATTTTTCTAACATAGTAACCTGTTAAAGTTTTTGAACTATTTGCTTTTTAAAAATAAACTAAGGTGCATTCAAGGTTATCCCAATAGTATACCTAGAACAAATACCACTATCACTCACTTGTATTTTCTTTTATGTGTTTGTCAAGAAGAGTGGTAAAACTCTAGTACTGGCTAACTTGCTGCCATCGGTATGGTAAATATTCTAAAATTAATTATCATTAACACATTATATATCAAGATTGTTATATTTGCTTTTTGTTCTTTCCTTCTAAACAGCGATTTTCATCTGAAACTATGAGGTCATTAAAACAATGCATCTGACCACATATTATAAAATCAGAGTGAAAATATTAATTTGTAGCATCATACACTTATGATTCCTAAATGAAATTAAAAATGCAAATTTTTTGAGTATAACGTTTTAATTAATAACATGTTAATGTATAAATTCGGTTGCCTATAATTTAAAAAAATAGATAATGAGTGCTTGTAGTCTTTAACACTTATTCCCCTAATTAGTATTAAAGTAGAAACTTAGAAAAATATATAATCTGGCTTTTAAAAACTGAAATAATATTTTTATTAAATAACAAAATTGAAGTTATTATATAGAAAAATGTTGTTACTGAATTCATGACTGAGGTAATTGAACAGAACTTAATTATTTTAATTTTTTGTTTTAATTTTGGCACCACAGCTAGCAGTGCTTTGGGCTTACCTCTGGTTCTGTGCTCATGGATCACTGCTGGTGATTCTCATGCAATCAGAGATGGTTTGAACAGGGAATCAGTGTGTGCAAGACAAATGACTTAGCTGTTGTACTATGTCTTCAGGTTCATTTCAATTAGCTTTATACAGTATAAACAAGTACTAGAGTATAAAATGTGCATTTTACTGAAAGCATTATAAAGATTTAATGTAATCCCTGTAAAAATTTCAATAGAATTGCTAAAACTTTATGGGACCATTCACAAAAGCCTGAAAATAGTGAAAGCAATCCTTAGGACAAAGAAAATCATCACAGTTAAAATCATCACAATTATTAACTTAAAACAATGCTTAAAATGAAAATAATCAAAACAGTATGGTATTACAGAAAACACAAGCACTCAAATCAATGGAATAGAATTTAGAGTCCAAAAATCAACCTTCTCATATATTGACAACTTATGATGAAGGAGTTAAACAAAATGAAGGGGGAAAAAAACAACTCTTGAACAAATCTTCAGAAAAGTAGTAAACCACATGTGTAAGTATAAACTTGTTGACAAAATGCAACAATAATAATCAAACACCATCAATAATGGGGAAAATAATTAAGTGATTAAGTGGATACTTGCTCAAAAGAGACAAAACGATTTCCATTAGAAACATGAAAAATACTGAGCATGACAAATTATCAGAGAAACTCAAATTAAAATACCAAAATATATTACTACTTACTACTATTAATAAACTATAATGATCAATGACAGCAGAATTTAAGTACTGGTTTGGAGAACTGAGCTTATCAAGGGCAGGGGGTGGCTGAGTGATTATTCTGATATAGTAGTGGGGAGAAAAGGACACTGATGGAGAGTGTTATGTTTGAACATTGTACAAAACTCTACCATTAACAATATTGTAAGTCACAGTGTTTTATATTTTTTAAGCAAAATCAGAAATACATGAAATGTAAACTTACTCAGCCTCTATGGGAACAAATATGAATTAGAATTAGCTACCATATGATTGATTCAATCTATTCCTATGTATGTGAACTCTGCCCCTCTCAGACAGCCCAACAAGCTACTGAGAGTACCCAGCCCGCACAGCAAAGCCTAGAAAGCTGCCCTTGATGTATTCAATATGCCAAACATGGTAACAAGTCTCACAATGGAGACGTTACTGGGCCTGCTCGAGCAAATTGATGAACAACGGGAGGATAGTGACAGCGACAGTGTACACAGAACAAAACAATTTCTGGTTATTTCTAAACTTAAATTCACCTTGACAGGATGAGAATTTACTGCTATTAATAGTATCAATATGATAGCTTTACTCCATTAATAAATTGTTAGAAATAGAAAATGGTATCAAATTTTTCAAGCAACCTTAGTTTTACCAGGAAAATTTCATTTTCTCTCAATTATAACAACATGGAATTCTGAAATATTCATTATAGTTTCATGTGCATCTAATTGTGTATCACAAGTAATTTATGAATAAACAAATGTTTGGGTATGCCGTACATGCCGCTGGAACCCATATCAGGCGGTTTCATTCAGGGCAACCTCAGGGGCGGATGGGTGAGGCCCCCCTCACCGCAATGGAGCCATCCCTGGCAGTCGAAAACCTCCAGAACTCAACTGCTGCCATGCTTATGGCCCTTATCTACATGCTCCATTGGACCATCACCATTAGTCAATCTATTCCTGGACATTTCATACTTTACACCACCAATACACCAAGAGTAGCACACCACATTTGATGGGGTTTAAAGTAGAAGGCAACCAATCTTAGGGGGAATATATTTATACAGTATAAACATAAGCACACAGACTCAACCTTTAACATGTTACAACCTCTTATAGAAGGGCTTAATGGCTCCTGGGTGAAATGCAACCATCTTCACACACTTTCATCTAAGAAACATTTTTTGTCTAATATTTACTGGATTATTCATAACAAGCAATACAAAATAAATTATTTTGGTTCTGCTTTGGGGGCAGGGTTTGTGGTTCAGGATAGAAATATGGTGATGGAAAGGTGTACTGGTGGTGGGATTGGTTTTCAAATGTTAAATGTAATCAAATATTGTGAACAACTTTATAGAAACAAAATAAAAAAATAAAAAAGGAGAAAATAGAAATGTTTTACCTTCATTTTATTTTGAGTAATTTCTTCATTGCCAGTTCTTTTATCTCCATATTCATAAATTATTACTTTTAAATATATTTCTTCAACATATTTATACAAAGCTGCCATCCTTTATCACCAGTTTTAAAAATAAACTTACAAATGTAGAGTTTGTGAGAAAATATGACTTTAGTAGCTTTTAAAAAGAAAAGTGTGAAAAATTGTGTTTCCTTATGTATAATCTCTGAATATAATTAATATACCATATATTAAAATAACTTATATGATAACCTATCACTTATAACATTTTATATATTCATAACCAAATAAAAATGCTTAAGAGAAAAGTTATTGGAATCCTGAAGCACATTTAGTGAGGTCTTTGTACATACTAAGTTTGGACTGATTGCATCATGGTGCTCTCTTTAAGGAATTCTCTTTCAGTATTTTACCTGATAGTTCAAAAATAAACTTACAAGACTTTTATGTGCTTTTCCAAAGAGACTACTGCAGTTAAGCATCATTAGAAATGTTTCTCTTTCTACTTTCTATTTTTCTAAAGATTGTAAGTTTTACAGGTGTATCTCCTCCTATAATTTCCCCTAATATCACCTTATTTGTATATGATAAAAATGGCTCTGTCCTTAATTACATTTCTCCAGAGAAAAGAACAACACTTGAACATCAACCCAAGAGACCCATTTTTTGTAGGTACTTGGGAAATTATTTGCAAAAGTGTTATACACGCGTGTTCTCTGGCAGAAACACAGTTCAGACGTTAAGGTGCTTACCTTACATGTGGCTGGTTCAATTTAAATTTCAGGCACCACATATGAATATCTATGTTTTTCTCCAGGCATGGCTCCTGAGGAAAAAGCCAGGAGTAAGTTCAGAGCACAGCCAAATGTGGCTAAAAAACAAAAAGAAAGCAAAAAGGGTCATTCCTGGCATAAAGAATATTCTTTTAATCTTCCCCTAACGTTTTTCAGGTTCCTAAAAATGATCTGGTTTCTGGTGACCTTTTTTTTTCTTTTCTTTTTTTATTTTTGGGTCACACTCGGCGATGCTCAGGGATTACTCCTGGCTCATGCACTCAGGAATCACTCCTGGCGGTGCTCGGGGGGACCATATGGGATGCTGGGAATCGAACCTGTGTTGGCCATGTTGGCTGCATGCAAGGCAAACGCCCTACCCACTGTGCTATTGCTCTAGCCCTTCTGCTGACCTTTTTTAACCCGAATTCTTGAGTTAAAAGGTATTGAAAAGGTATTGAGGTGGATGTTTTTATTCTGTGATTCCACCTTCTACATTTGTTGTCTCTTTACCATTTATCAGATTCACTTTTTCTGAAAGGTAAAAGAGCTAACCTGCCTCTGATCTTGGTAGAACTCTCAGGGTTTCATGTCTAACAATGATAAGAAGAAAACTGTACCTCAATGGACTGTACAAAGGGCTCATTCTAGTCCCCCACAGTGAAATGCTTATCTAAATGAATCTTTCAAAGAAAGAAATGCGTGTTAAGGATTACTAGGTCAAGGAGATGATAATAAAGAGGTTAAGAAGAGAACAAATAAGAAGAGGAGGAAAAAATAATTGTGGAAAGTAAAAAACAGGTTCTTTCATTTCTCTAGAGTACTCTGGCCAAGTGTCCTCCTGTTGTTCATTGATTTGGTTGAGCAGGCCCAGTAACATCTCCATTTTGAGACTTGTCACTGTGTTTGGCATATTGAATACGTCACGGGTAACTTGCCAGGCTTTGCCGTGTAGGCGAGATACTCTCGGTAGCTTGCTGGGCTCTCTGAGAGGGGTGAAGGAATCAAACCCGGCTCAGCTAGGCTGGCTGCATGTAAGGCAAACCACCCTACCACTGTGCTATTGCTCCAGCCCTGCAAGAGTAGTTAAAGTAGGGTACATTTTCAAACCATTTTTCGTTTTTTGTTTTGTGGGCACATTGGTGCCCCGGTCTTACTCCTGCTCTACCTTAGGAATCACTTCTGTGGGTTCTTAATAAATCATATATGGTGCTGGGGGTTGAACCCAGGTCTGTTACATGCAAGGCAAACACCTCATCTGCTGCAGTATCTCACTGGTTCCAATTATTTATAATGCCAGTTAACAGTTTATTTTGAAATTAAAGGAGATTGTCCTTCATTCATCAAATTTCTATTCTGTTACTTATGTTTTAATCTCTATTGTTGTATTAATGAAGTGAAAATTATAACACTCCAAACATTTATATTTAGAGGGAGGAACCATTTAGCACAGTAATAGCTTTAATCACACCAGTGAAGAAGCACAAAAGAGTCATGGCAAGCTTACTGTTGAAAGCAGGGAAAGGGTAAGAGGAGAGGATTACATTTGATCTGTCAGAGCACTGAAATTCAGGAGTAGTAAACTATAGTACTAAGGTTAAACTAACTGGAGAAAGTCCTATAGAATATCATTATATCTTTACAGTTTTTCAATAATGAATAGGAAAGCTACAGATAATAATTAGGTTAATAATGATTACCTGAAGTAAAGAGTATTATGAAAATGTGTTTGCCTGAAACACATGAAGTTTTATTCTTTTCATCAAACTGAGGAGAGAATAATCAAGGAACATACTATGTGTTTGTATGTTCAGCACAGTCTTGCCATAGCAGAATCAATCACACATTTGCATTTTGCATCAGGATTATACCATTTCAAACATAAACATACGAATTTCCCTTTAGTTAAGCAGTTTACCTAGGGTAATATTGGAAGTGAGGCAGCAATTCTATACTTTAAGTGCCTTGGGGAAGGCATTTATACAAGTTGAGTAAGTTACTTGATATCTCTGAGTTCCTACAACTACTTTGTAGAGGAAGAATATTAACCCAAAGGGATAGTAAATTAAAGTATATAGACCAAGTTTTTCTCACATTTGTGGCATCTGAGGTGAAAACAATGATTTGATAAGCACATTTCTGGATGGAAGCTTAGGCTCCAGGGTCTGAATATAGGTAAAATTGCCCAGCTTATGAGATAGCACATAAGTTGGAATTGCTTTGGAGTATAAATACAGACAGCAGGATGATTGAAAGCTTAAATTCTATGTTCTGGCCCTTCTTCTCAATTACACATACCTTTGTTAAAGTTATTAAACTCATAAAATACTTGGGTAAATGTTGGAGGATTTTTTTTAACATAGGAAGGAAAAGTCAATACAGGGGCTAGGTTTCAAGCCTGAGTTAAGGTGTAACAGAACTGAAGTATGATGTGCGGACATGGAACTTAGGAAACCATGAGGAATAAACAATCTGAGTCTTTGGCAGGACCACAGAGCTGGTGTGGGACTACATTAAGTTGGATATTTAAGGAAGGAGAAAACTTGCCTGCCATCTTGCAAAATCTTGCCTGACATCTGCCAATATCGCAACACTACTAGAGCAAGGAAGTTTTTCGTGTAAGGGAATGCAAATGAATACAGTAAGTCTATGTCTTCCACCTCATTCTTGAGCATTTAAAGCATTTAATATGTTAAAAGGAATTTAAGATTCATCTTCAACTGTCTTATCCAGATACTCATGAGTTCAGAAAAGGAAAAGGGAAATGGGATGAAGGTTGCAGAAGCTTATGAATGTCATCATAAGATGACATTAAATTAATATCCTGAACTAGGAGATATTTTTGCAGAATCAGACTCTGCTGGAGCTGGAGTATGAAATGAAATCACAGAACCATGCATGCCAACACATATTCACCTGTCTGCTTAAAGCTAGTGTACCCTACAGTCAGAAATGCAAAGTGGATTTTAAACATAAATCTTGACAACTAGTTTATTTCAGGACAGCCTTGAAGCAACAAAACTACGTACCATCCTTTCCCTGCTCTCTATATGATACAGTCCCTCAAATACACATACATTTTCCTTTTCTCACTACAAGGGAAAATAGAAGAAAATAGAAGTGGTGATATTTGTCAAACTTGAAAGGAAAGAAAAAGAGTCCATAGATTCTAATACTAGGAAGAATCGAATGATGCCCGGAAGAATTAATACCTAATTTACAAGGTAAAATAGAAGTGATGTTATCTACTCAAAGTTGAAAAGAAATAAAAAAAAATCCAGAGATTCTAATACTAACGTGAATCAGTTTTTTAAAGACAAAAGTGCAGATAGTGTTTGAGACAAGCTGTTCCTAGCAGTTTTCTGGGGAGGGCAGTTATCTTGGGCTTTATCTTGCCCCAGAGTGTCATAGCCTTAAGAAAGCAGAGCAGAAGGATGACATTTCAGTTAAGGAAGGGTATGGTTCTTAAAGCCTATTAGATACTAGCAGCTCCTTTAAGAGATACAAATTACAATACTCTACCCATTGGACAGATGAAAATCATCCACTGACACCTACAAACATTAAGTCATCTAAGAGCAAGAATAGTTCATCAAAGCAACAGGTTTCAAGAAGTCATGTTTGCAATAGAATAAGAGCATAAGTGTATAAGGAATAAATACGAATGAAAAGGCACCACGATGAGCTAAAGAAATAAGGACTAGATAATAATTTATTGAAAGGAAGTTATAAGCAGCTACATTTAATTTTATTGTCTCCTTCCTGAAAGGCAATGAATGGCAAACACGATTCTTCTAGTTTTATAAACAAAGGTGAAAACCAAAAGAGAAACAAAAATGCAGTCAGTCCAAGGTACTTACAGAGAAAATTATTTTGATCTTGTAATTTTTTCTCCTTATCAAAAAAGAACCAGAAAAACATGTTTTTCAAAGAAAATTAAAAGTAGCAAACCTACATTAATAAGGGAGAACCTTATTTAGTTAGAATTTTAATAGTGACCTGAAAAGGAAAATCAGGGATTAATTGTGGTTTTTTTGTTTGTTTGTTTTTAAGATTAAGGGGCTGAGCTGGATTGCTTAAAGACTTATTTTGCAAGTGATAAAATTGGGGTGATTGGCAGAGTTTGTACCCCTGGATCGGTGAGCACAGAGAATTAAGATTCTTGAAGTAAATCTTAATAAACAATGTTTAAATCTTGATTAGTAATTTTAGTTAGTTCATAATATTGTTGTTCTTTTTTTTTCCAGAAAAAATACTTCTAAGGGCAAGGCATGCCACATTTTCTCATTCTTAGTATTGTTTAGTATAGGAAGAGTTGTTAAATTGATTTTAGTTCTCGGTAGCTAACCTAGCTTTTATTGCTAGCTAGAATTTCTCTTTATTATTATATCTTTTAAATGTAACCAGATGTTTCTACATGTAGAGATTTTTGTCATGAATTTTTCATGAATGTAGCCTCTCCCTTTTGATAGGAACAATAAGATGAACAATTTAAGAATACTCAGCCACGTGATATTTCAAAGATAAATCTGATTCCACATAAGAATTCTTTCTTGGTTGGTATTTGTGCTCAGTTTTACTTAGATATAAGCTCTTGTTTTCTTTAACCATTTTTAGATAATTTATGTTATTATGTAATTAGATTATACTTAAAAATAAAAATAAACAGGTAAATGTGTGTATGCAAAAAAGGGTGAGAAATTAAATACTCTGAGAATTTCCCAAAGCCTATTTTCAAAGAATATGCACTAAGTAGGTGAATTTTTTAAATCTCCTCTTCTCATTTCTATATCTCTTTGAAGAATATATTTAAATTTTATCATATATAGCAACCTTATTTTAAAATCCACCTGCTCACAATAATAAAATATGCATGCAAGATTTGATGCCCTGTTTTCTAGCCCTTCGTTCTTGCAAAGATCCAGTTATGTGCAGGGAAATGTCCTGAGAAAAGAGAGCACTGTGGGAAATGAGATAACAGATAGTTCCCTTGGCAACATCATAACCATCTCACAAGACCAACTCTTCCACATCAACCCTTTGTTCTCCATAAGCCCTTTTGAATGACTTTCCTTGAGTCTATGTCACAGATGATCTCAGAGTTTTCATCTCTCTTCAGCTTTCAGGAATTAGCTCAATGTCCTGGCAAGCAGAATGTCTGCATACATTTGTGGGTTTTAAGCTTGCATCTATTTTTACTTTTTCTAAATTAAGACACCTAAACATAGAAGTGAAACTTGGAGATTACTCATTTATATTTACTGGATATGATAAAAAGTCAATGATATCAAGGAGAAAAAGAATCATGCCCATAGACGGAAAGACTAAGGTTTGCATATTGTCAACAAGGAAAGAGTTTTGCTAGTATACTACATTTGTAAATAGACATGAAGTAACTTTACTTGCCCTGGGATTGCATAATTCTGTGGCTTTTAAGAGTAGTTGAAAAACAATGCTAATAGATTAAACATATACACTGTTTTCTTTTTCTAATCCTTGGCATTATAGATACATATATTTTGACCAGGAAGAATAAAGGTTATCCCAGGATTTTAGAACTGTTTTTTAGTAAAACCATTTAAAAGTATGATAAAAATAATACATTTGGCATCATATATAAAATGTAAAACTAAATATTTCCTTGCTTTCACTAAAATTGTATTCACTCACTGATATCAGCACTTCTTTCTGGAAATATATTTTGGCAGATGTTGATCCATAGAATCCCAGGATACCTTAAATATCATTAACAGAAAATAGCTAAGAAGTACTGAAAGCAGTACATATGATGTGTCTATTAAGTACTGTTGCTTTCCAGAATCTCATTTCACTTTTTAAGATCTTACAAAAAATTCAGCAATTTGGCTTATTTTGTATCACTTGTTACCATTCTGACACCTAGACTTTTATTTTCATTCATTAATCGTATTTACCTTAGTAATTTTGAGCTCAACATTTTAACCTCTATATTATGAATTAATGCAGTGCATACAGTTAGAAAAAGAAAACTATTTTCCTCTAAGTTTTGAAAGAAGAACCATAATAGCAGGCTGGCTGAACAAATGCTTCAGGTAACTGTCAATTTTAATTGTTTTCAGCCATTAAATCCAGCCTTCGATTTGATCTTATTGAGAGTGTTTTTGTTATTTCCACTCCCTCAGCTCATCCTCAACAGCACTGTTTAGCAATAGATTTTATGCCAGATAAACATATACTGCACTGACAATAAATAAATGATTACGTTTAATTTTATTGTACACTATCACTATCACTATCACTATCAGCCCATTGTTTATCGATTTGCTCTAGCAGGTGACAGTAATGTTTCCATTCATCCCTGTCATGTGCTAGTGTACCCCAATGGCATATTGGGGCTCTTTCAGGGTGAGGGGAATGAGGATCATCATTGTTACTGTTTTGGCATATCGAGTACGCCACGGGTAGCTTGCCAGGCTCTGCCTTGTGGGTGGGATACTCTTGGTAGCTTGCTGGTCTCTCCGAGAGGGATGGATCCTTTTGGGGCAGCCTCTAATCACCTTTACAGGTGTTTTCAGTCAGACATATATGTGGGCAATATGCTCTTGGAAGCCTGCCAGGTTCTCTGAGAGTGAGAACTAGGTAATAAGAGGTCGCACAGCCATGAATGTGGCCGCGCACTTCCGGGAGCTTGATTTTTATAGTCTCTGGATCTTGGCCTTTGATGGGGTTACATGGAAGTTGGTGTGTGTAACTGTCAGCTATATTGTATTAATGTACACATACAATGATCATTCAATAAATATTTAAATACTTGAAGCCATACCCACTCCATGTCATTAGGCCTTCTGTAGGAACTGAAGATACAGCTAAAAACACTTAACAAATGTGACTCATTTAAGGGGGAATGGCATTTTATAGAAGCGATTCACAGAGCCCCAGCTGCTCAAAACCTCAATACTCTGCAATTACCATCATGCTCACACCTGGACTCCACTGCTTGGTACAAGCCTTATCCAAAACTAATCTGTTGAAAACTTAGGTATGCAGCTTTTGTGACTGAAATCTCAAGGCTCTCATGGAGTTGGGGATGGGCTACCTCTCCCCATCTCCCTGTTCTTCCAGAAGCCTGGCAGTCAGAACCAAGGACTGCCTCTAGCACCAAATACACTCATTAATTATCCATGATGCAGAGATCATCATTAAATCTAAAATGAAAACAACAACTTGCAGAGATGCTTCTGAACCCCTTGCCAGATATGTCCTCTGGAGCAGTCAAAGTCACCATCCAGTTAAAAATTTAATTCCAGCTACATCAATCCATTCAAAATTTTTGAATTTCTGCAGAATATAGCCATGACACCTCAAAACTCTACACCATTGATAAACCAGGAGTAGCATACTACATTGGATGGAATGTAAGTAGAAGGCAACCAATCTTAAGAAAATATAAACACACAAGGCTAGTAACAAGATGTTAGCAGTAATATTTTACAGGGGTATTTAATGGCTACATGGTGAATACAACAATATTCACACACATTCTAAGTAAATGCTTTTGATCATTTTTAATCACTGTCACTGTCATTTCCCTCCCGTCATTCATCGATTTGCTCAAGAGGGCCCAGTAGCATTGTGAGACTTGTTACTCTGTTGGGCATATTGAATATAATACGTCACAGGTAACTTGCCAGGCTTGCCATGTGAGCGAGATACTCTCAGTTGCTTGCTGGGCTCTCCTAGAGAAGCAGACGAATCAATCCCGGGTTGACTGTGTCGGCCACATGCAAGGCCCCTACTCACTGTGCTATCGCTCCAGCCGTTTTTAATAAGTTATAAAAAGCAATATTCAATAAATTATTCAGGGACTGCTATAGGAACAGGCTTGAGAGATTGTTGGGAAAATTGGAAATAATGGTTGTGGAAAAGTGCAATGGTGTCGGATTGGTGTTGGAATATTGAATGTAATAAATCATGAACAATTTTATTAAAATTAATTAGAAAAGAAATAATGAATACACAAATAATTTTATCATTTACCATTTTGGTGGGCTAGAGTGATAGCACATCAGCTAGGGCATTTGCCTTACACACGGCTGACCCGGGTTCAATTCCTCCGCCCCTCTTGGAGACCCTGACAAGCTATCGAGAGTATCTTGCCCACATGGCAAAAGCCTGGCAAGCTACCCAAGACATATTTGATATGCCAAAAACAGTAACAACAAGTCTCACAATTTGTTGTGAGATGTTACTGGTGCCCGCTTGAGCAAATTGATGAACAAAGGGAGGACAGTGTTACAATGCTACAGTATATCACCCTATACTACTTTATGCTCTGAAGTACAATCCAGTCTCTCAAGTTCCCCAGCCTTTGCCCATTTTTACCTAGAATTTCTCTTCCCTAAGTCAGAGACATACTTTTAATGATTACATAGGTTTTTTTTTTAAATTTCTTTCTTGCTTGCTTGCTCTTTCTTTCTGTCTTTCCTTCTTTTTTTCTTTCTTTCCTTCTTTTTCTTTCTTTCTTTCTCTCTTTTTGTTTTTGGATTTTTATACCTTTTATTTTTATCTCTCTTCCTCTCTGTCTCCTCTCTCTATATCCAGGCAGTGGTCATCTATATATAAAGTCCAAAACTGACCTACAAGGTCATGCATGATTTATAGAATTTTCTGAGACCTCTCTAAAATCTCAGTGCTCTTCTCTCTCGAGTGACATTTCTTATCTTGTTTCTGCTTGAATATACTGGGAACTGTGCTTTAACTGCTACTTGTTTTAGATAAATCTTCTGCTAACTACATGACTCACTCTTCATTTGACCCTACTCAGATTTAATCACATCAATAAAACTCTTCAGACCAAGTGTTAGGTTTATTTATTTATTTTGGTTAATAAATCCACATATATCAAGCCCAATATCAAGTGTGAGATTATCACACTCAGCTCCCGGGAGAGAACAAGGCTCTCCTACCCTGTGCCTGACTGTCTCCACCAGGGCCCAGCAGCTGAAGACCTCCGGGGCCCAACCAAGGCCATGCTGGGACCACTCTCCACACACTTGGATGAGCCTCACGCATAAAAGAACTGGCAGAGGAACCCAGGTGTGTGGGACCCGGGGCTGAGATCTCCAAGCCTGCATGGTTTGGGACTTGACCTGCCAGTAACTAGACAGTTACACCCACCAACTGCCGTGTAACTCCAACAACGGCCAGGATCCAGAGATTATCACACTCAGCTCCTGGAAGTATATATAATAATAATAACTATAATAATAAGACATCTTATCATCTCATTCCTACTTTGGACAAACTGGCAGGCTACCAAATGTAACCTGCCCACACGGCAGAGTCTGGCAAACTCCCCATGGTATACCCAATATGCCAAATACCAGTAACAATGATGGGTCTCATTCTCCTAACCCTGAAAAAGCCTTGAATATGGCACTTTTAAAAAATAATCTCAGGGCTAGGACGAAGAAGACGTTACTGGCACCTGCTCGAGACAATCGACGAACAACAGGGTGATTGTGGTCGTGGATATCAAGCCCATTTAGTTGTTTCTGTTTGTCACTGGTTATACCTGATATCAATCAGGATATGTGAGATAATCATTTGGATAATATTTATAAATGAGAGACTAATTTTCAAATTTATATCTTATTCATATATACTGTTATACATATATATATGAAAATGTAGTCTAGCCAGATTCCTCACTGGATAGCTTTTTAAGGGTATGTTAAACTAAACAATTGCAAGGTTAAAACTGCAACTTTGATCCAGAAAATAATGAAAATGTAAGAGAAAAATACCACAATATAGCTTTAAAATTAACCTCTAAAACTTGACCATAATAGAAGATGTACCAGACAAAATTAAAAAAGCTTATCATTCTCACATATTAGATTGGAATGTAGATCAATACGTTTTATAATAAAATTTGTTGGCTAGATATGGTAAAAAATGTTCTTAGATCTGGTCTCGGTTAAAATGAATAAACCTCTAAAAAATCAATTTATCAGAATATACAGTGTAAATATGTATACTCTATTCAGAAATTTTATTTCTAGAATTTTGCCTTAGAAATATGATTTATATGAGAAAAGAAATAAAATAATTGAATACTCATAAAGAGGAAGGGAAACAAAATGTTAAACACTCTGTACAGTATAATTTATATAAAATATATGTAAGTAAGCATATATGTACATATGTGCATAGAGTAGGTATATTTTATCTCTGAAAAGTTACAGAATAACATAGGCATCGTCACTTCTGGGAAGAGAAGCTGAATTTCTGGGGGAGATTACAAATTTCTTGAAATTTCTGAATTTCAAGAAGAGATAATTTTGTTTTGAATTTATTTCTGTTTTGTTATATAAAATGATTGTCTTTTTAAAGCAAACAAAATAGTTTTGACTGTAATGACAGTCAGCACTTTGAAGAAAGGGATTTTTTTTTATTAAAAAATAAATGGAAATGGAAAGAATCTAAAGTTGAAAATTTAGTAACACGCGCCTAGTTTTATTATCTCTGTTGATTCTTCCAGAGTCCTAAGAAGTGTATGAAGAGAGGGTACTTAGGGCAGGTCAAAATACAGCATTCAATTGTTTCAGGATATTGGGGAATTTCAAATTTCATGTCTTTGCATTTAAAAATCTTAGTTATATTCACAACACCATGTGAACCCCTATGTACTGAAACCTGAGTACCACATAGGTGCTGAGTGCTTTTTAAACCTATCCACTACAATGACTGGGCACTGGTTGTAACCCTAAAACCAATTATAATCAGTACTTAGTAATAACCTTAGGACAGTGGTGGGAGTTCCTTGAACATTGTGTGCCTGAACTGAAAGTTAAGTCAACTATGATTAACTTTGTAAATTGTGGTTCCTTAAATATATTTAAGGAACCACAATTTACAAAGTTATAGATAGATGATAGATAGATACATAGATAGATAGATAGATAGATAGATAGATAGATAGATAGATAGATAGAATCCTCGAATCACCATAATGTATGCAATTACAAAGTTGCTTATGATTGAGTTTTGGTCATGCAACGTTCTAACACCTACACAGCTGTTAGGAAAAGTGAAGTCATGAAATTTGCTTTAAAAATATTTTTAAAAGGTGTGTCCCACAAAATGCTCCATCTACATATATCAAGCACTTGCTTAAAAATCAAAAAGGTGTGAAATATCCAATACTTGTCGGGGTGTAGTAAACAACAAACAAATAAAATAAAATTATTACTGGTAAGATTGTAAACTGGTTCAGACACTTGGAAAACAGTATAATGATGTCTTCAAAACTGAATCATTTTCTGTGGAGAATCTAACTTTGGATACTTTTGGATGGAAAGATTTGAAAGTCAACTGAAGATGTGTGCAGTGTTACAACTGTTTGCTTCTGTGCACAGAGGAACATCTCTGCAAGTAGACTCTTAGGTGAAATCAGCAACAACAGCACTAGTGATGGTGCTAGGTGACCACAACTATGACCCTCTTGTCTGGAACAACAACCCCATCTACATTCTCACCCACTAGACATCATGTTGTGTATGTTTGCATGCATGCATGCATGTGCACGCACACATACACACATCATGTAGTTGTTTTTGTTTGTGACTGGTTAGACCTGGTGTAAATCAGGGTATGTGGGATAGCCAATTAGATACTATTTTTAAATTAGAGACCATCTGGAGGTTCTGGTTCCTCGGTTCATTCATAACTGTAACTTTATTCCTCAGTTTCTCTCTCCAAAACACAGAGACACTCATTTGAAGGTATTTGAAAGCACATATGGATCATAGTTTATATACAAGAGTCAACATAAATTCATAAATTCATACTCATAAACAGATGAGTAAATAAGGAAATTTGGTATATGTGTATATGCATAGATGTATGCATATTATATATAGTATATATATTATAGATATAAAACATATAGTCTTTGAGTCTTGGCCGCTGATGGGATTACACGGCGCCAGGGGGCCAGGTGGTGGGTGTGACCCCCGCCTACTGGAATTTGGAGGATCTGGGTGGAAGATGCTCGACTCCAATTCGAGTAGGCTTGGAGGACTCGGCCCCGGAACCCGCGTGGCTTTGTCCCTCTGCCAGTACCTTCATGTGTGCGGAGAGTGGTCTCAGCATGGTGGTGGCTGGTCCTGGAGGTCTTCGGCTGCCAGAGCCCCGGTCGGGGCGGGGAGGAAAGCTCAACCCGCTCCCCTTCAAGGGACCCCAGCGAGGAACAGCCAGGCGCAGGGGCAGGAGACTCACTGCACTGGTCTCGTCCGGGAGCTGGATTTTATAGTCTCTGAGTCTTGGCCGCTGATGAGATTACAGTGAGTGCAGTGCAGTGAGTCTCCTGCCCCTGCGCCTGGCTGTTCCTCGCTGGGGTCCCTTGAAGGGGAGCGGGTTGAGCTTTCCTCCCCGCCCCGACCGGGGCTCTGGCAGCCGAAGACCTCCAGGACCAGCCACCACCATGCTGAGACCACTCTCCGCACACATGAAGGTACTGGCAGAGGGACAAAGCCACGCGGGTTCCGGGGCCGAGTCCTCCAAGCCTACTCGAATTGGAGTCGAGCATCTTCCACCCAGATCCTCCAAATTCCAGTAGGCGGGGGTCACACCCACCACCTGGCCCCCTGGCGCCGTGTAATCCCATCAGCGGCCAAGACTCAGAGACTATAAAATCCAGCTCCCGGAACCTGACATCTTATCAGAACTTTTCTTTATGACATCTTATTATCTCATTCCTACTTTGGACAAACTTGCAGGCTTTCGAATATAGCCTGCCCACAGGGCAGAGTCTGGCAAACTCCCTGTGGCGCACCAAATATGCCAAATACCAGTAACAATGATGGGTCTCTTCTCCTAAAGAGCCTTGAATATAATCTCAGGGCTAGGATGAAAGAGACGTTACTGGGGCCTGCTCGAGGCAATCGACGAATAACAGGATGATGAAATGAAATGAAATGATAAAACATATATGTACCAAAATTCATTAGTATAAAATATATATATACAAAAATTTATTAGTATAAAACAGTATAATGATCTCTTTATTTATATAGATATAACTTATATTCACACATAATCTAATTCTACACAGTTATAATAAAAATAAAATTTTATTTGATACAATGTAGATAAAGTTAGAAGTTACCCTGTTAAATGCCATATCAGAATCTGCAGTAGACCCTGGACATTATGGATAATTAGGGCAATGCAGCTTTGACAAGAATAGCTAACTAAAGCAAAAAATAAGTGAATCATAGCAGATTGTATGACATTCTGAGAAAAGGCAATCATGTAATGGCTCTTCCAGGTCCTGTCCTCAGGGAGCTTGTTTGTAGTCTTTTCTTTAGAGACTGCCATCCACTTTTCAGAGTCATGAGGAAGATAAAAGTGCTGAAGGAAGAAAACTGAATAGTAAGGTTTGAGATGAGTCCTTAACTGAACTAATGAACACTTGGGACATATATTTATCCTCCTATTTTACCAAATCAGTGAAGATGAAATAAAGGAGATACGGTTAAATATGGAATACAAAGCCCTAGTATGAATTTGATAATTGATATAAAAATGAGACTTTTTGAGTCATGATTATATGCCTTAGACTGAATATTGAGTACTTCATGGGTATGGAAAGGATCATTTTATCTGATATCTGAAATTAGAGATTGGAAGAATGTTAATCTACCTAAACATGAAATGAGAGATTAAATTATCAAATTAAAATAAATAATATATAAAATGTAGAATATTTTCCGCAAGTATCCTTTTTGGAAACGTTATTATCGTAAGATAAAAAAACTGGTGTTCAGTGCCAGAACAATTATACAGTGGGAAGGACCTTTGACTTGAAAGCTGTCGATAGAGGTTTAATTCCCAACACCCCATATGGTCCCCCAGAACTGCAAGGAGTGATCTGTGAATGCAGAGCAGAAATAAACACTGAGCACAGCTGGGTGTGGCCCCCCAAAAATAAACAACACTATGTACAGTGTGAGAGTCCATGATCCTCCAATTTTTGAGACTATTGGTTTAACTATTCAAATATGTTTAATCACAATGATTCTCATAAATCTTAGCCGACTAATATGCTTTATGAATGCACTCTAATATAATATATAGATTTCATGTGTTTGTAAAACTCAAACAACTGAAATACTCTGTAAGATGCTAGAGTTTGGTAAGAAGATGGGCAAAAGAGAATAAATATAAGGGAAAATGGGATTATAGAGAAAATCATATATCTTATTTTTAATTAAAAATACTTCATTTTCACAACATTTTCTAATAGAAATCTTGAAAATAAAGTACAAAATGAAAACACAAGTCTTATTTTAATTTAATGTTCTACCTATAAATACTCTTTCTATGAGAAATGAATATGTAGGATGTTTTCATACCATCCCCAGTTTCATGGATGGATGCATGATTTCAGAGACTCATATAGAGTGAGCAGAACAACATAACCATGACCTGTTTTCAGATAAAACTATATATAATATATGAAAAAATAGACTTTATCACTTGTATAGGAATCTTTTTTTATTCTTATAAATTTAGGACACAAATAGTCTCAGAAACAATTAACAATTAAGAATTGGCAATGATGTGACTCAATATTAGAATGAAGTTGGAATTATGGATGGTAGCAAGGGCAAGATCATGAGTCTATCATAGAACTGCTTAGCCAACCAATCCTTAAGTCTTCCCTAATTAAGAATTATTAATGAATAGCATGTTAAATGCATTCTTAATCACACTTTAATGGATGTAATAATAAGGTCTCTTTTACATTAACATATTCAATTAGAACTTATTTAATTATATATCAAATTGTTATAACTGACACATTCAAAAATAATAAATAAAATTATAGGTTGGTAAAATGATTCATTAAAAATTCTAATTAGAAATAAAAATTTGCATAGCAAGTCGACTTACTATTTTCTAACATCTTAAGCCTAATGCTTTATAGCATATTTGAAGAACTTTACACACACATATAAAAAGAATCACCTTAAATTGCATCTTCAGGGAAATATTTTTTCATTCAAACTAGAGACAAAGATATGATAATCTACAGATATTCAACACAATAGCCACAGTTCAAAGTTACAACTGTATTGGAATGGTATTACTGTTATTGATATTAGGTTGCAGTTTCAGTGTAGAGAATATTTGAGAAATTTTGAATTTGTCTTATAAAAATTTTACATTCTTAAAAAGAATAAGAAAATATATAGTGCACTGTAACTGTTCACAAGGAAAGGTTGCTTTTATAGATTGGAAATTATAGGAGGTTCATGAAAACATTAATTGTTATAGAACATTTATTTAATGACGAGCACAATCATAACTACCAGGAAAGAATTTTAAAGAGAATGTATTGAGAATGTTTGAGATAATTTGAAATAAAGTTTTCATCAGAAACTTTTTAAAGAATAAAAATGAGGGGCTGGAGCAAGAGCACAGCCGGTAGGGCGTTTGCCTTGCACGCAGCTGACCTAGGTTCAATTCCCAGCATCTCATATGGTGCCCTGAGCACTTCCAGGAGTAATTCCTGAGTGCATGTACCAGGATTAATTCTTGTGCATTGCCAGGTATGACCCAAAAAAGAAAAAAAATGAATAAAAATGAGAAATTAATTGACAGGGAAGGAACAAAAATATTTGAAATTGTTGCCTAAAAATATCACTAACAAACATAGCAAATTTAGATAAATTTACATAAATTTAGACTTTAGCAAAATGTCTACGAATTATATAAAAATATGTTATTGATGATAAATGCAGAATAATGGTACTAGGAGTGAAGAGATAGTATTGAAATTAAGGGACATGGCTTTGTGTGACTGAATTTGAGCCACTGTACACATGATCGCCACAAGTACTTCTGAGTGCAGCCCTGAAGGTTACCCAAGCACTGCTGAGTGAATCTCTTAAGGGCCCCAGAACCTCTGGAGAGGCCCAGGAAATTCCTAGCACCATAGAATCCAAGCAGAACTTCATTCTCTGGTCATCATGTAGAACCACCCAGCTGCTTGCCCAAGAATCACTGGGAAAAGGCCCTGAACCTCCTGAGGAATACTTAGGTGTACATCCACAAAAAAAAAAAGGAAGGAAAGGGAAGAGGGAGGAGGGAAGAAGCAAAGGAAAGAAGGAAGGGATGGGTAGAGGGAGGGAGGAAGGAAGGGAAGGAAGGAAAGAGGAGGGAAGAAGGGAGGAAAGGAGAGAGGGCGAGAGAAAAAAAAGGAAGGGCAAAAGGAAGAAAGGAAGGAGGGTGGGAGAAAATAAGAAAGGGAGGAAGGAAGGAAGGAAGGAAGGAAGGAAGGAAGGAAGGAAGGAAGGAAGGAAGGAAGGAAGGAAGAGAAAAAGAAAAACAGTGAATGGGCATTGCCGTATAAAAGTACTACCGAGTTGTCCAAAGCTAGGGATAATTGAATGAGATTTAAAAATATGTAAAAAACAAATAAAGTTAAACAACAGTTTGAATTATATTAAATGCAGTTTTAAATATACTAGGAACAATGTAATTTTATTTTTAAAGCTCTCACCTAAAGAGATTATTACAAATATAATATCTTATGCAAAATATGTTTATTATGGTGTTATTTATTATGGTATACTATTGAAAGGAAATTAAATGTCAAATAATGAATCTGTTAAATTATTTCTAGTGAATGCATAAATTGATTCAACCTGTTACTATTAAAATTACAATTATGTAAAATTATATATCAAATTATTCCATAGTACCACATTAAATGAAAATAGCATTGCATGGCAATATTCTGCACTATAAACTTACATACACATACATATATACACACACATATATAAAACTGTTTATGTGTGTGCAAAATAGATGCAATATATATCTTTTAGGAAAGTATGTGACCTTATTATACAGTGACTTTTTATTAAAAGATAATAAAGAACTTGGTATTATTTTTAGGCACAGATGCATTTGTTAATTTTGAATATAGGATTAGAATAAACTTATTTAGACTAAGAAATAATAACAAGAGAAAAATAAGAGTATATATAAGAAGAATGATGGTGTTCTGATAACAACCTAATGATAAAGGATATATAGTTTTTAACAAAATTTGTTTTGTTTGTGTTGAAAAGAACGAAAATAAAATGGCCAGTAGGGATTTGAACTTCAACTGTCAAAGAAAGATATGGTAAAAAAAATTCTAGTGGCTCTAATGAATTATAACTTTGGGATTATGCACTATGCATATTACATCTTTGGATACTGAGTCCAATTACAGAAGATGGAGATATTATTCCTATCAGAAATTATAGAGAACAGGTATGTTTAGGTATGTGAATATTCCGGATTTTGTGTTCATTTTCAGGAAAGCAAAGATAATAAAATCAATAAAATATGTGCTAGTTAATGAAATTTTTGGCCTAGCATATTTTTTAGATGTTTTAGTTAATGATGTGAGCTTCTAATAAGTGATGCTCACATAATGGTTCTTACATCTTGCCAAGAACTTATCAATTGTGTGGAGCTAGAGAGATAATACTGCTGGCAGAGCACTTGCCTTGCATGTGCTATACCTGGGTTCCATCCCAACACAGTGTACAGTCCTTTGAGCTCGCTAAAGGGATCCCTGATCCTGGAGCCAGAAGCAAATCCTGAGCACGACTGAAAGGTGACCTGAAAACAAACAAACAAAAAAAGAATATATGAGATATAATCAAACTTATTCTATAGGAAGGAGTACAACTCATGGAGAGATTTGGATTTCTATAAATGTATCCAGGGATTCTTAGGGAAAGAATCAAAATGAGAATGGCCCAAGCACATACTAGATCATACCCTTGAATTAATGTATTTATGAGTTTATCCTGATATAAATATATACTTAGATAAGCAAAGAGAAGGCAAAAGAAAGAATAGCACTATTATGGGGAATAATCCTAATTAATGCAATTCGAATGGATGAGCAAAGTAGAAAATAACCATTAAAGTGCATCAGTTATCAGCATCTAGGAATTATTTATGGAGGCCAAAGTTTGTGAATAAATATTTCAGAAAAAAAACCCTCCTAAATTCCACAAATATACTTATTAACATGATGAAAAAAGTTTTATAATGAAAAATGTAGTATATTCCAAAACAAATCAGTTTATCAGCTTCTATGGAGTTGTTGAAAATATAATAACCTGAATATAATTTTACAAATTCAGATGAGTCCTAATTTAGAATGATTCTATAGAATAACTTACTAGTAATTTCTCAGTGTTAGGGAAGATTGAGGGACTGTAATAGACTGGAGGAGACAAAAAAGTCATTTGATCACTTGACATCCCGTTACTCATCAACTTCCTTGAGTGGGCGCCAGTAACATTTCCATTCGTCCCTGTAGCATGCTAGTGTAGCCCATTGGCGTCTGCTTGCTCTAGGAACACAAAGAACCTCAAACTGATCGTTCAGGGTCTTGACAAAGAAGTCTGATCATCTCGTAGGTGGGTGGCGACTCGATCTTCTGACTTCGCATGGAATCCAGTCAATAACAGCTCTAGTTCAGAGGTCACATTAGGTGTCCAGCCCATCTGATTTTCAACGTCTTGGTAAAGGAGACAGCGTCCCTTCACTTGAGTGAAGCCTGATACTCCAAGCATACCTCTTTCGATTCTTCTTTGGGAGACCTGGGTAGTGTTCTCATCAATATAGGTAAAGGTAAGGTAAAGGCCCTCCCGTTGATCGTCGATTTGCTCGAGCGGGCCCAGTAACGTCTCCATTGGAGACTTTGTTGTTACTGTGTCTGGCATATCGAATACTCTCAGTAGCTTGCCGGGCTCTCCGAGAGGGGCGGAGGAATCGAACTCGGGTCGGCCATGTTGGCCGCTTGTAAGGCAAACGCCCTACCCGCTGTGCTATCGCTCCAGCCATCAATATATATATATATATATATATATATATATATATATATAAAACCATAAAATCTTGTGGGTTCCTGTACTGGATCCCAGAGGAGAAGGGATTAGTAGTAAAGAAATTGAAAAACTGCAAGACTATAGTGAAGCAGGGTCACTCCATTATAGTATTCTGGTTTGGATAATTGAATGAGTTATTCAGTATTTTTTCATAATAGTTTTGTAAATATAGTAGCATTATAGCACTGTCCTCCCATTGTTCATCGATTTGGTAGTGCGGATACCAGTAACGTCTCCATTGTGAGACTTGTTACTGTTTTTGGCATATAGATTAAGCCACAGGGAGCTTACCAGTCTCTCTGTGAGGGACAAAGAAATTCAACCCGGGTTGGCCATGTGTAAGACAAATGCCCTACTCGCTGTGCTATTGCTCTAGCTGTTAATATAGTAATTTTTAAAAATTAAAATATTAGAGAAAAATATTAATGTAGATTAGCCTGTCCTTACATTCATATAGATTACCAGATATTAACACATAGATTGAAAACTATTGATTACAAATTTCTTGATGTAATAGACTGGAGGAGACAAAAAAAGTCACTTGATCACTTGACATCCCGTTACTCATCAACTTCCTTGAGTGGGCGCCAGTAACATTTCCATTCGTCCCTGTAGCATTCTGGTCTGATTATTACCCTGAAGGATGTCATAAAAAGAAATTGCATGGTCATTCTGGTCTTTGACTTCTATCCTAATAAAGTTGGGTTGAATATCAAATCTTTACAATTTTCATTTGGTACAAAACTGGGAGAAAGAAAGAATAGGGGAGAAAATAAAACCACAGTTTCATAAATAATTAACTGGAAGAATTGTATTTAGTTTTTTTTAAAAATGGATTTAAAGAGGAAGCTGCGGGAGATCACCACCCATAGTAACAAAATTATCATCCAAATCAGTATAAAACGAAAAGGTAAGGCCTGATAAAAATTCTAGCAGAGTAGAATGAGTGGCAGCTGCCATTAATTTAACAAAACTGACCTGTCTTTATCAAAAATCTATAATCAACAATATAAAGTTAAAAAAATATTCCAAAAACAGAAATAGGAACATGAGTAAAAGTTAATAGAGAGTAAAAGATAGTTCACAACGAGAAAATCCCTTGAAGTGGTTTATGAGTATTGGTACTGAGGTAAGAGAAGGAAGATATTTTGAAAGAGTGGTCAGTAAGGAACAGAAATATCCAACATTATCTCTGCAAGATTCAATATTTTTTCCATGTTACGTGACACTGCAATATTAGATTAATAAAGTGTGTGTGTTTGTGTGTGCATTTGTGTCTATGTGTGTTGTGTGTATGTGAGAGAGAGACAGAGAGAGAGAAAGAGAGAGAGATCTGCAAACTGACATTTGGGGGACAGCAGTTTGTGGTTGCAGAACTACCTTCCGTGTATGTCATCCCATGTTAATATCCAATTTCTCCTATTTTCGAGGAGTTATTTACTTTGATGTGAGTTTTCATGAAAGGTCCAGATGGCCCACCATTTATTTTTTCCTTAAGCTTAACAAAGTAATGAGAAATGAATTAAATTTCTTAGATAAGTCAGGCTTCACACCTCCAGAGAAGTGCTGGGAAAGCACTATTGATTTATTTTCTTCAACTCATTTCCTGTATTTAAATGGAAATATTGATACCTGTAAACAGGTTTCTCCTGGGGTTTAGAGGATGTGTAGTTGATTCTTGTATTTGAATCAAAGTAAGATTTAGATTTTACAGCATTAAAGTGAGAAATCTGGGGGATTAAAATAAAAGTCCCTGAGAAGAAAGAAGAGTCTGGAAAATCTTCCTAATAGCCTTAATGCAGCTTCAGGCAATTTCTACCAGCTTTCAGTGATAATACGTAGGCAAAACTCAAGCTCTCCTAGAAAGTAACTGAAAAAAAAGGGGTAGTTATTTGCAGTATGAACATCTTTCATTTTTAAAACAATTCTTAATAAAAAAAACTAACTTTCAATGCTTTTAAATGGGTCACTCTTTAAAGACAGAATTAGGTATAGCAGAGAAACTAAGCAATTGTTCAGAAAAATTATATTGAGTTACTGCAATTACTGTAAATAAAAAATGCAGATAATGCAGTTTGAGAATAATAATGTAAACCACTGGCAAGAAAAGGAAGATGGTGGTGGGGAAAGGCCATGATAATAAGAATATAGTACCTACAAATTAAACTTTTCTAATTCCAGGAAATAGTGGGGTTTCTAGTCTAAGTAAATGAATGGTGGTAAAGGTTTATGAACATTTTATTTGCAAATCTTCAAGGGAATTCTCATAGATTTTTCACTGAGTCATTGACAATTAGACTTTGGATCCATGATGTTTATGATCATGATTTAATGATTCTAAGGGCCAGTTCTAATTGCTGGGGATTTTTTCAGTTCCTACTTTATTGTTCTTATTTTGGTCTCATCACCTGTGATATGCTCGTGAAAACAGGCTCGTTTAAGGATAAATTTAAAAAATAGTACTTCTAGGAAAACTTTTAAATTAACATTGTAATAAATACCACAAAATGATGCAGGTTATCCCACTTCATGGAATAAACTAAATGTAATGCATATAGCCAATTATGTTACTTATGCCACACACATTATATATAATTTAACTAGCCACTTTTAGTGCTTTTCCATGCTCTTCCAGATATGTCTGTAGATATACAAGAAAAACCATATGCATATGAATGTAAAATAATATTTTTAAATATCCTATCATTACATTCACATTTTTAGTAATAACTGTTTTCCCCTCTTTCATATAGTTTTGCATTGTTCCTTGATGTGACGGCTATTTTTATGTCAGTTGTATATTTATGTTCTAAAATATTGAGTGTCCTTGAGAGTTTTTCTTGATTTTCCTGTGTAAGAATAATTGCAGGGTTATTTCCTAGGAAAGAAATGGGATCCATGCATTTATGTAACTTTTCTTGTTGGATGATATTTTGGGTTAAGGTATTGTTGATCTCCGTGTTATGGATATTTCTCAGTTTCTTTGTATTTTGATGGGGGACTGCACCATCTCAGAATGAGCATATTTGCATATGAATAACCTTGCATAGGAAACTTAATTCTCAAATGCCTTATGAGAAAGGCTGCTTTTTTTTCCTTTGCTACTGATAGATAGTGACAACTAAAGTTGCTTGAGTGTAATTTATTGTGAAAATTGATTTGTGCGCAGTGACATAGATGGCATAATCCATCCTGTGAAATTACATTTAAAAATACTTAGGTTTTGACTAGAGCAATAGCACAGTTGGTAGGGTGTTTGCCTTGGACGCAGCGGAACCGGCCGACCCAGGTTTGATTCCTCCTCCCCTCTCAGAGAGCCTGACAAGCTACCAAGAACATCTCTCCCTCAAGGCAAAGCCTGGCAAGCTACCCGTGACACATTCCATATGCCAAACACAGTAACAAGTGTCACGATGGAGACGTTACTGGGCCCGCTCAAGCAAAATTGATGAACAATGGGAGGACAGTGACAGTAGGATTTAACAACAAAAAAAAAAAGGTCAGAGTGGTTTCAGTTTAAATGTGTTTTCCCTAGCACCTGTGTATTGGTTACTTTTTCCCTTAAAACTACATACAGAGCAGAATTGAGATTAGGACGCAGTTTAACATTACTTGTCTTTTTTTTTTCTTCTTAAAACTGATTTTCTGTCACTCAGTATAGCTTATTTTGGCTACGTAATGCATATATTTATTGGGTTAATATAGATTTTTAAATCTCAATATGTATGAATATCATTGTAGATACCTGCATCTACAATTTATTAATGCATGTAGCAGAAAAAGTATTTCATACGCCATTTGATTTAATGTAAAACAAAAAAATATTCTAAGATAAAAAGACAGAGCACAAATTTAAGGGAAATTGTCCATGCTAGTAGATGAGTGTGCAGAAGTTTCAAAGCAACATTTCTCTTCCTGCAGTGTCCTTATCTTCTATGTACTGATTAGTTTGTATTGAATCTGTCCTCTGGGATACAGGGGAAAGCAATATCTAAATAGTATTATAAAGAGAAGTATAAAAATATCTGTAATTCTCTGTAATCATAGGATCCAAGCATTCAGCTCACTTCCATTTCATTTAATCAGTTTGGTCCTTATATAAGGACTTGCGTACAGATCATGTATTTTAACACATAATTGCGTATTTTACGTTGCTCATTGTTTTTGCTTTCATACACTTATATCATTCTTGTCATATTTGTAAAAATCACTATATCTAATCAACTTTCTCCCTTTTGAAGCAGTTTTTGTGTCAACAAGAAAACAAATTTGTGTTTATTTAATCTAATACATCCAACTCAGCTGAGGACGAGGGGTAGAGTGACATTGCAAACAGTCTTTCCTTTCATAAAATTCATATCCTTGGACACATCAGTGATGCAGAGGTACTATGATATCTATGTCCAGAGTACAGAACCAACAGCACAGTAAGCATGAGTACCAAACTACAACAAAACTTAAACATTTTCTTGTTTAGGAGTTTGTAGTTTGGGAGGGAACCTTGGGCACATTGGTATGGGAAAACTGATAATGGTGGTGGAACTGATGTTTGAACATCATATGCCTAAAACTCTATGGTGGAAAACATTTGTAAATCATGGTACCTCACTACAAAACTAAAATTTAGAATTTTTTTGTTTGGGGGACACTCAGCAGTGCTGGGGATTAAACGTGAGTCAGTAACATGTTCTGGCCCCTAAAACAAAAATTTAAAAAGTTAAAATAAATAAAATTTTTTAAAAAGTAAAATAAAATGTGTACTGTTCTGAAAAGAAAAATATACCAAAAAATGATTTTCAATAACGTAGTATGCCATACAAAAATAATGACAAATGTAATAGATCATTTAGATAATGGAAAACTGTGATGTTTGGGGGGTAGAACGGAATGTTAGGTTGAAAATATCTGAGCAAATGGTGCTGCAGCTCACACTTAACCAAACAGCTATAAAGGAGGAAGGAGGAAGCATGGGAGTAGGTGAGTTCTACCTAGAAGGAATTTAAAGAATTTACTGGACATTCCTAGGACAAATAAAAGTCTGATGTAATTGGGTGACTAGAGACAAGAGCTCATGACAGTGGTAACTGTAGAGAATAAAGTAGTCACAAGTCATGGAGACATCTTTTAGAGTCTGCTAAGTTTGGAGTTTGAACTTCATTCAAATTAGAACAGGTTATCAACAGGATGTTCTACCTTAAGGAATACTATGTTTTATTTTCCTTGGTAAACAATTGCAACTCTAAGTGAAAGAAAGCAGGCAGGAAAACAGTAGAAATCGTAGACAGGTTAGGGATGTATTACTCTAATTCAGAAAATAATTATGACCTTGGTAAAAAATAGATGAATAAATCTTAATAGTAAGGTAAAGGTAAGGTAAAGGCCCTCCCGTTGATCGTCGATTTGCTCGAGCGGGCCCAGTAACGTCTCCATTGGAGACTTTGTTGTTACTGTGTCTGGCATATCGAATACTCTCGGTAGCTTGCCGGGCTCTCAGAGAGGGGCGGAGGAATCGAACTCGGGTCGGCCATGTTGGCTGCTTGTGAGGCGAACGCCCTACCCGCTGTGCTATCGAGCAAATCTTAATAGTATAGACATTAAAAAGTAAACATATTTGCATATTTGGTCAGAAAAAATGAATAAGGGTATATGAAAATGAAGAGTGAATATACTATGGCAAATGTATAATCTAATATACAGAGCATATGAGAATAAAGGGCATATGAGAATAAAGAATGAATATAATACTAAGACATGTAATTCTAAGACTAAAAGCATCTTGAGGGAATCTTGATATAAAGACACAATTTTTACAAGGGTAAATGGTAACTGAAATGAATGTATTTTCTCACAAATTATCAAGGATGAGGTAGTGCTAAAACTATTTTTTTCATTTTTATAAAACTATTTTTATTTGAAATGTTAAAAAAAATCACCATGATTTACAATAGTGTTAATGATAGGATTTCATGCACACAGTGTTCCAATATCACAGTCTTCACCGTTGTACCCTCCCCCAAACACACCACACTCCTGGCCTCTCACCATGATAAACTCAGTGGAGCTATGTATTAGTGTCAGGGTCAGGAATATCCAACTTAATCTGTAAATGTTGATTATATTTCTCTGGAAATAATTTGTTTTAGGTGTGTGTGCGTGTGTGTGTGTGTGTGTGTAAAAAACTAAAATATTTTTCTGTGATATTTTTTTAGCCATGAATTCTACGTTGTGCTAATTGGTGCTTGATTGATTCTATTATTTGATTCTATTAAATATTCTGTTTGAATTACTGTATTCGAATTTAGAAATTGAGACTACAATTTCTTAAAGCAAAATAAAATTATTGAATATGAAAAAAGACCATTATGTTTTCCTTTAAAAAAGTTTTTCATATTCCTAAGTGATTTTTTCTTTAAATAAAATCATGTATGTATTTTGAAATGCCAAATTGTCTAGTATACTCCTGCAAACAAGGTGCAAAGTTGTTCCTTTTGCTCTGATAACTTCTGTGCTGTATCATTTAAGATCCAACAATTTATTCGATTGGATTACATTAGTTAAAGAGACAAAAAAATAAAAATGAGAGAATTGGGAATAAGATAACAATGCTTATTTTGGGGAAGAAAGGAAATATCTCTGAGAAATTATGACAAAAGTATTACTTGCCAATGTATAATATTTATCCTTTATGATATTTATATTTTGTGTCTCCAATTTATTGAAAACTAGATAATTGTGGAGCAATAGCACAGTGGGTAGGGCATTTGCCTTACACGTGGCCGACCCGGGTTCAATTTTTCCCTCTCGGAGAGCCTGGAAAGCTACTGAGAGTATCTTGCCCACACGGCAGACCCCGGCAAACTCCCTGTGGAGTATTCAATATGCCTAAAATAGCAATAAGTCTCACAATGGAGTGATTATTGGTGCACACTCGAGCAAATCAGTGAACACACGGATGACAGAGACAGTGACAGATACTTATGGAGAGTTGTAGTACATGGTGAAATACAAATATAAAGAAAATAAAATAAGCTCCAGAATTTCAGCTTCAGCCTTGCATCCTTTCACGGAAAATTATAATGGTCCTATGCACATATCAACTTTATTTCAAGAAGTTTAAAGCACTTGGAAAATATCTTTGGAGTAATAATAAAATTTACTTAGGTTTGTCTGGCTCCAGCTTTCCCTGTAATTTACTATCTGCATTCATATCACCTAATTTGCTTTCTAATCACCAACCTGAAGCAAATGTTAGTCTTGGATTTTTGGACAGAGAATCTGATATCTTAAAAGTTTACATATAGAGCTCTATAATTTTCTTTGACTGTCCTTTCATCTAAAGTTTCCAGTTCCTAACAGTATTTTGAAACAGGTGGTAGTCTCTCTGAGGCATGGAGCTTTACATAAATACCACAGTAATGACTGATTCTGCTTCTTAACTGCTTCTTTCTTTGTGTCAACATCTAAAAACACCTATTGTAGTCCAATGCGAGGTATTGTGGTAAAGAAAAATGAAAAGAACCACATCAAAACAAAACTTGAGCTTCAAACCCCACAATGTGCTAGCTGTTTTAACTTTGTTTGGGTGTCACTCCCAGGGGCTTATTCCTATCTCTGAGGTCAGGGTCCTGATAGACTTGGAGCACAAGTTCAGCTCAGGTGCCAGAAATCAAACCCCGGTTGGCCACATGCAAGGCTAGGGTCCTCTGTGCTGTACTATGGCATCAGCCCACCATTTGATAGTTATTACATAAAGTCTCTGAACTTTCATTATGAGCAGCTTTGTAAGGATCTATCTCACATTGATTTAATAATAACATTTTTTAAAAAAAAATTGCAGGGCTGTTATGAAAGTTAAGGCTATTTTATGCTATGTTTCATTTGCACAATTTGTATTGATTGGCATTCATTTCATTATAACTCATAAGTTTTAATCAACGTGTCTTTTATCTCATTTGCTATTTCACAGAAATATATTTTTACCTTCTTAATAATAATAATAAGATAAAGCAGGATATGACAGATATCAAGGAAACAATGGAGTTCCTAGCTTTGAGGTAGTTTTTTTTATCCATATGTTTGCACATTTTCTAACAAATATAGTCAAACTACACATTTTACTGCAGATAGAGTTTTAGTTCTGAAATGGAGGCATTCTGTTGTTGTTTAATATTATAAACTATTTCTCTTATTGATGTCCCTTTGATCCATGGTTTATTTCTAGTGAGTTGGGTTTTCAGATATGCACTTTAAAAGTGGATCCTTTTATTAAGTTTTTTTTATTGTATTATTTTTATAACCATAGACCCTATATGTAAGTGATTAATTCTTTAGAATGTGTTGAAATCTCTTCTGGGACCACATGCAGGGTATATTTTTAAAAATATTCTAAGCATGCTGGAAAAGAATGGGTATTCTGTACTTAATTTACATGACTGCTTTATAATTTAAACTCATCATAATGACTCACTTGTCTTTTTAAGGGAATATATATATGCGTGTGTCATATATATTTTAAGAGAATATATACTTATAAATTCTTAAATTTTTTGTAAATTGTATATACATAAATATCTATATATTTAAGAGCATATATATATATCTTTGTGTTAAAAGCTTAGAAATTTAGTTGAACTATTCTGGAGAGATTTAGAGGTCATTATATGATAAAGTATAGAAAAACAAGGCAAATATCTCCTCATCTACTCCCTTATCATAAGGAAAGAGGACATAGAGTTAATAAAGAGGTTGAGGTACTTGCTTTGTATGCAACCAACCCTGATTCAATCTCCAGCATTTCTTACGAGGTCCCCTTAAAATAATCAGGAATAATCTCTGAGTATAGGTATAGGAGTATTCCTTCAGCAACACTTGGTATGACCAAAAAATAAAAGAAAAAAATCAAGAAAGGGAAGGCAGAAGATACTAGTTTGGTGTATAATGCATGAAGATCCTTACTTATGTCATCTTTATCAGCATTTAGAAAAATCCTATTGCTTTCCTCACTTTAAAGCTCAAGAAACTGAGATTTAGAAGAGGTAAATTAGTCAGTTTGAATCCAAAATCTTTATGCTTTCTCTATGTAGGAAAAATGATATGTTAAAAAAAAAGTTTAGAGTTTGTTTTGTTCTTTCTCTGCTGGATCTTCCTATTAATTTTTCAGTCTTACAAGGAAAAAAGTCTACAAGGAAAAAAGGGCAGGTATTATCCTCCTTACTTTTCTCAGAGGCAAATATGCCCTCATCCTTCCTTTCCTAGTCCTCTCACTTGTCCTATCATTTCCACTCATGGCTGTAATCCTGACAGATGATAGAGCAAACCAGTTACAGAAACCAGCAGAGGACAAGGAGACCATATGGACTCAAATACGGAGCATGTGCCTCCCTGGTTTGAGTATTTCCACAGAAGCAGCTGGTACTTGATAAATGATTAGAGGTCACTTTGTAAATGGCAGGTACCCAGCCTTTGAGCAAGAGGCCCCGTACCAACCATACCTGATATATATATATATATATATATATATATATATATATATATACACATATATATACACATACACACACACACACACACACATATATATATATAACATTTTATTTGAACAAGAGTTGAAACTACAAATTATTGGCTAGCATAATCAGGAAAATCTCAGACTTAAAATAAAGCAGGGTGGGAGGGTCTATTAATGGATGAAAACAGTAGTATTGTTTTTTACAACAGAAATGTACAGTAGTAAAGCACAGATCTAATAATTATGGAAATATATAAACAGTTTCACATGTTTCCATCACTTATTGTGTAAACTGCCTGACTAAACAACTTGAATTTGCCATTTTGCTTTACACCTATATCAAGCTTGAGAAACTTTTTGTTTGTTTGTTTTGGGGGCCACCCCCAATGGTGCTCAAGGGCTTAATCTTCTCACTGCATTTAGGATCACTCAATTAATGGTACTCATGGTCAAATCAGACCTCCATTCCTCTCATATTTTTACAGTAGTATCTGATAAACGAAATTAATGTACAATCAATTAGGACCATACCCATTAAGACTATGGGATATCTGTGAGGACGGAGGTCCAATTTTTTCTTTCCATAACCATTTTCAGTGTTGAACCCCTTGCAATAACCCTGGTCATATGAGTAGACACTCAAAATGTTGCTCATTTGTTTCTTAGATAAATGAGTCCTTTTGAAATACTTAGTGATATTTAGCAGATTCAGTTAAAAATTTTAGGCTGAATTCTTAAATGCTTATGAAATCAACCTGGGTTTCTTTCTTGAGCAAGAATATTGTACAACATTCTTCAGGATGACGCTCTTTCTTTTCTGTATAAGACTTTCCCAGCACTCTAGATCTGATGTGAGCTCGTACCCTCCTGACAATGTGTTATTTTGTATTCTTCCTTTTGCATATAGATTTCTACAGAGTATGTCATTATTTCATGTTCTCATGGTGCCCAGCATGAAGAGAACATTTATATTTGTTGAATGAATGAATGAACATATGAACTGTATTTAGAATCTTCCCTATCACATAAAGAACATTGGTCACTAAGGAATGAAAACTCAGGGCCTTTGATAATTGTAATAAAATTTCCCTTTAAATGGGGTTTGAACATTATTTTAAACTCAGAACCATACTCTTTGCATTGAAAGTGACCTTGGCAAGAGTCTAACTCAGTTCCTACAAATTGGAGGAATTCACTCTTCTACAGCATCCATGCTGAGGATTTGGCAATTTGCAGCATTGGTAATGTCAAATTATCAATTGTACTGTAGCACTGTCCTCCCATTGTTCACTGATTTTCTCAAGCAGGTACCAGTAATGTCTCCATTGTGAGACTTTTTACTGTTTTGGGCATATCAAATACACCACAGGGAGCTTGCCAGGGTCTGCCGTGCAAGTGGGTAGCTTGCCAGTCTCTCCGAGATGGATGTAGGAATTGAACCTAGGTTGGCTGCCTGCAAGACAAACTCCCTACCCACTGTGTTATTACTCCAGCCCAGATCAAAGTACAAAATAAAATTTATTTGCATTATATTTTAATTGCCAGAGTTTCAAACTTTGGTATGTAAATGAGAAGAGGCATATATTATAGCTATATTATTTTAATTTCTGTATTTACATAGCTTAAAATCATATAGCAGGGGGTATGGTGCCACCAGCAGGAGAACCTGTACCTACAGGGTGAGTGCATCAGTAGTCTTCAGTCATCCTGATTCCCCAAAATTGTCTCAGTGCCTTTGGCCAGATCCCAACAACTTGGGTCCAAATTTACCAAGAAAATAATAGCAAGAAGTTAGGTATATGGGAGCCACACTCATAAACCGTCTCCGGCTCAGCTATACAAGATCATTTATTGGCTTTATTTCAGAGACCAATAAATGCCAAGAGTTCAAAAGCAGTAGTTAGGGCCAGTGGCATGGCACACTGCAGGCAAGTGGGCACACCCTGCAGGTATAAGGCAATAGTTTATTTCTCTGGAAAAGATGGAAACAAGGGCCATGATTCAGAGAGACACAAAAGAATCTCCGAACTGAGCAGCTCACTGCAGAGATGCCTCCAGAATTTAAGCCAGGCTGACTTCACCAGGGTGCCTCAGATGGGGGCAGGCGTCGTTCCTCTACCTGTCCCTTAAAACCACCAGTGGCCGCCAACTTCCAGAACCCAATGATAAGTGCAGGTACACCCGCCCAGTGATGGCAAACTCCAGGCCTCAAGGGACAGGGGACGGACTGGTCCTTCTCATCACCTCATCCCCATGGGACTCCACAGACTGCTTGCAGCTCTACTTAAGCTCCTTAATGGCCATGATCCAGAGAGACACAAAAAAGTCTCTGAACTGAGCAGCTCTCGCAGAGATTTCTCCAGACCCCAGCCATCTAAAATTTTAGGATTCTAGAAGAGTGTGGCTGTGACATCTTATGCTACTCATAATAAGCAATAAAAAACAGTATGGGGGACATTGTCTCCCATAGAGGCAGTGGGAGAGGTGGGTAGAGCGGGATACTGGGGACCTTAGTGGTCCATATTTATACTGGCAGAGGGTATGGTGATCAATTATTGTATGAATGAAACTCAAACAGGAAAGCTTTATAACTGTATCTTACAGGGATTATAATAATAATTATTATTATTGTAATAATGAAATAAAATTAACATTCTGAAAAAAAAGTAATGTGGAGTTCATGCCCGATTCAATCAACTTAATCAATGACTGTATAAATAGCAGTACTTCTACATTATTTTAAAAAAATCATATAGTAATCAATCACTGTGCATTGACTTTTATTGATTTATTTTCTGATAATTCTATTTGCCATTTCTTTAAGATTTGTTGGAGCAAATTCTATGAAATAAATTTGTTTTATGCCTGCTAAGTGGCAAGCTTGGCAGTGACAGGTAAAGTGGACACTGTTGGAGAGTAGGGTACATTGATGGTGGGTTTGATGTTGGAATACTGTATGCCTGAAACAACTCTATTAATAAATAACTTTGTAAATCACTATGTCCTAATAAAAGTGTTTTAACTAAAAAAAGAACATATATATTCTTTGTTAGTCTGCTTCTTCAATTAACTTTCTTCTCAATAGAAAGAAACTGAGCCTCTGTTAGGATAGAGATCACATCTTCTTTTTTTCTATTTTCTTCTTCTATTTCTTTTTGGGTCACACCCAGTGGGTGTTTGTCTTGCATGTGGCCGACCTGGGTTCCATTTCCAGCATCCCATATGGTCCCCAGAGCACTGCTAGGAGTGATTCCTGAGTGCAGAGCCAGGAGTAACCCCTGTGCATTGCTGGGTGTGACACAAAAAGAAAGAAAAAAGGAATTATCAATCAATCTCTTATATTTTGAATTTCATTTTTGCTTTGTTTGGGTTCATAGCTGGTAGTGCTCATGGTAAGCTGCTAACTCTATGCACAGGGATCATTCCTGAAGGTTCTCAGGGAACCATATGTTTTGCTGAGGATCAGATCAATATTACTGACACACAAGGAGAGCAATTCCCTGCTATACTTACTTTTCAGCTGTGGTATTGAATAGCAGAGTCTCTTAAAATATTATTTTACTTAAAATACTTTAAAGCTATGCAAAGGAAGGAGATCTGTAATACCGATAATAGTAATTAAAATGTGTTTAATTTAGATCATCATCATGATGTGCAATACTATTCCCAGTAGGGTTTCATGGGCATACCATTTCCAGCACCACACCCTCCACCAAAGTGTCCATTTCTCTTCACCATCATTGCCCCAGTCCCTCTTCCTCATCTGACTTTCTATGTCTTCCTTATTCCTTCACTATGGTAAGCTCAGTTCTGAAGAGTAGTCCTCAAGTTTTATTGCTTTTGGGCATGTTATTTCTTTACCGTATCTCATAGGAGATACATAGGAGAGAGATCATTCTGCATATCTGTCTCTCTCTTTCTGGGTAACTTTACTCAGTATAATAGTCTTCTCCAATTTGGATGGTTATATTGATCTCCTTTCTAACAGCTCATCTCCCATACTTGGTATTTGTTTTAAATACAGTGTTTATTATGTGATCACATACAAATATCTTCGGAGCCTTGAATTCTCTTTTGAATATGCTTTGTGGAAACTTATATAAAAATATGCCAGTTTCCTCAACACAACCCATGTTTTATCCTATGAATAGAGTCCAACTAGAATATCATTTCCCCCCTGAATATAGCACAGCCAAGTGTGAGCTATTTACTTAGGCTACAGTTTTTCACTACAGTTTTTAATCAGTCATTCCTAGACAGCTTTTTTTTTAATTTTAAGTATCAGAATCTGTACTCTGAAATAGAAACAAATACAGTGGATGTCATTTTTATGGTTTTGTCAGTGATTTTCCTGTGTTAGACAGTGTTTCCTAACAAGCCCAAGTCTGGGAACAAATATATCTTAAAGTGAAAAAAATTCAAAAACATAATAGTGAAGGAAATAGCACAAAAGGATTGTGAGGTTGGAGATATAACACAAGGATAAAGGTGCTGATCTTGCATGCATCTCACCTGGCTTCAGTCTCTGGCACTGCTTATTTACTATTGAAAACTTGATGGATTGTGGTGTAGGTAAAGTACCTGCTGGGGAGGGATCCTACTTTAGTATAACGGTTGTAACCATTATGGCAAAAGCCAGGTTCCTGGGAGCATTGATAAGACCAGCCCAAAACAAGGGCACAGATCGGTGGGATATTGAATCCCTTAAGGGATTGCTTTATGGGATTGCTTCCTTCTGTGGTTAGCAAGTTTCTTGGATTTTAAGCATGAGGAACTAGTCTAAGCTCAAACATTTCCCTGGGAATGCACTCTTTGAGAATTCATTCTAACCTCCCAAATCATACATATGCTCATATTTGTTACCCTTCATAATTGTATTTTCATTTAGTTATTAGTATCTGTTCTGGACTGACTTTCATTTTTCTAGCTCAGAGTTATTTTTTTCTCTCAATTAATTCCAATGTCTCACAGAATTTTAGACCCAGATAAATACTCAACTTCCATTCATTCACAATCCAAAATGTCTGAACTATGTAAATAGAACCCAAGAGAGTAAAGAAACTCCAAGTGTTTCCCCCACAGGTACTTTTCCAAAAGTATTGAATCAGTAGAATGGTGTTTCTGTGTGACTCTTTAGATATATATGCATAAAATCAGTATACAGAACCCTAGATACTCTGGGATTACATATATTTTTAAATTTTACAATGCATATTTGATTCAGGCTGCAATGTCAGACTCCAGCTAGTTCTGCTCCATTCTGGATTGATCCCTGAGTACAGAGCCAGAAATCAAAGCAAAATTCACCAGTCTTGGCCACCAAACAAACAAACAATGAATATCTTAGTAGGTAGGGGTAGGACTGAACTGGACCAGGCATGCTGGAGGAAAAAATTGTCCTTAAAAGTGATCTCTATGTGGCAATTTTTCTTACCTTGATATTAAGTCCTTAACTTGCTAAGTAAGCATGTTTCCCTTGTCAGGGCATGAGAAATGGGAAGGGGAAGTACCAATTTTATATGCTATGGCCAGCTCCAGCTCTGCAGGGAGGGCTGTATCAACTACTGTATTTAAAAGCAACCTACCTTACATAATTATTTTGCCAACCTCTTGCTGACTATGACATGTGAATAGAGATATTAATGCCCATTTCCTTTACAGTTTCCATCTGAGAAGGGTAGGGTTGGACTCACTCATTGATTTGTAAGAAAGCCAAATGCAAAATTAGAAAATTAAAGGAAGTAGACCTGAAATCAAAACAAAACAAAAACTTTCTTTTGTCCTATAATGTTTATACTTTGATAAAAGAGGAAATGTGAAAATCTAACAAAATCTTTTAAAATACATTACTAGAATATAGGAGAAAAAGATGTCTATTGAAAGTTTCAGTATAATCAACCATTCTCCTTTCAAAAACCTACTTTGAAAAGTAAGATTTACTGAGACTTTTTAAATGTTGATGATTATGCACCAATAGCACTAAAATAACATTCAGTTTCCTTTTCAAAAACAAAGTGTTTCCACATAGTTATTGCTCTTTAGCAGCATAGTTTGCCCTTCTTGCTTTCTATAACTTTTAGTTTTCTGGTTTTAGGGGCCACATCTAACAGTTTTCAGGGCTTGCTTCTGATTAGGGGTCACTCCTAGCAGGTGTTGGGTTACTATACAACGCGCTGGAGATCAGACCTCTGGTCAGTTGAGTTCAAGAAAAATGTTTTAGGCACTGTACTGTTGCTTTGGTCCCCTCTATGTATGTTTTGCTTTCTTATTTTTCACACCAATAATACTTTTGCATTTGGCAGGAAAAAACACAAATCTATTTAGCAAATACATTAATTAGTAAAATGATGATTCTTAAATTTTTTTAAATTAATTTTTATTTTATTTTAGAACAAGGAACCGTCATTATGTTTCAAAAATAACAAAGATATAGACACATTGCAAGATTTGTACACCCTTAGTTCTTTGGCTTTTTTGTTTGTTTTGTTTTAGTAATCTAAGCAATGGCAACAATATTGGTGGTCCAATCCAGAAAATCATCCCTCTCTCTTCCAAATAAAAAAATCAGAGCATAAGTGTCCGAAAAACAGCAAGAAAAATGATCGTTGATTTGTTCTCTTTATTGATCAGCCATGTATTAACCCTTTTCACTGACTGCAGTAAATCCAGTCAGGTTGATTCTTACAGCCTTGGCTGTCTTCCTCTTTATTATTACTGTTCGTATTGTTATTGTTGATATATTGCTATTTTGTGTGACTTCAGTTTATCAAAATCCTGTGACTAATTTATTTCTTGTTTTCTATTGTTTGTTCTTTGTTTCCTAAAACAAAATTACTCAGTAGAGTTAGAGATCTAATTGGCTTTATTCAATAAATATAGCAAGATTGTGATGAATCTGACAAGGTCCCATCTTGCAAGTAGAAGGGTGCTAAAAGAGAGTATAGTGGATAAAGTTCTTGGCTGCATTTTGCTCCCAGTTCACCACATGGTCCTCAAGCTCCACCAGGAATGATCATGAGAACAGAGCCAGGAGTAAGCCCTTATCACTGCTGGGTGTGGTCGAAGATCAAAACAAACAAACAAACAAAAAGATGTTAAGAGAAATTGTAAAAAATCAAATGCTTTTTTAAGAAAGAAGTGACAGTGGAAGCTTCAGTTTACCCTTGCCAGCTGCTGTGGGCAGTCCCACTTTTGGCTAGCCTACTCTACATTTTTGGCTCCCTGCAAATTCCTGGGCTTTCTCTGATTAACAGGGAGTTAATAATTGTTTGTCATAAAATTCTGCCTCAGATCTTAGGCTCACAGGAAAACTAAGGTAATGGACAATAACTGAGGCAGATGGTCAGAAAGACTCAAACCAGCCTGACCTCCGTGTAGATTCCCTGCATTCTCTGTCATGGGTGAGTGTGTGTGAGTATGTGTGTGTGTGTGTGTGTGTGTGTGTGTGTGTGTGTGTGTATGTGTGTGTATGTTATTCATGCACCTCACCTTACCTTTAATAGTGCTGATCAGAAATTTCAGATGTATAGGTTTAAAAGTCTGCTTGTGGAAGAGACAAACTGTAGTAACATCAGGTGTTTAGTCTTGGTGGAGTTTAGCATACATAATTACAATTTTGCATTACTATTAGCTAAAAATTAAGTAACTGACCTAGAAAACTGATTTCTGACTGCTTAAATCCATTTACTAATCTGGTTACATGCACTAATATCATAATGATCCTGATTGATCAAATTGCTATGCACACTGATATTTTAATGAACTCAGCTAATTAAAGATGAGAGTCATTGAAATTGTGTGTCTGTGATACTCCACTCCTAGAAATGTGGGACAATAGAGAAAATGACTAAAATTAGTAATAGCATTGTCCTTCCACTGTTCATTGATTTGCTCAGATGGGCCTAGTAATGTCTCCATTGTGAGACTTGTTGTACTGTGTTTGGAATACATCACTGGTAGCTTGCCAGGCTTTGCGGTGCAGGCAAGATACTCTTGGTAGCTTGCCAGGCTCTCCAAGAGGGGTGAAGGAATCAAACTTAGGTGGGCCAAGTTGGCTGCGTGCAAGGCAGACACCCTAGCCACTAATAAATGTATGATCACATTTGCTTCCATTTCAGCTCCTGAGCTAAAGGAGAGAGTGAAGGATGAGAAGGGTCTTTATAAAGAGTAATCTGGCATGTTGGAAGATGACAGACTTGTGTCCTCAAAACAAACTTTGTGGTTGCACAGACACAAGGCCTTTTTTTTTTAATAGGGAAAACAAATAGGTAAGCATGCCTTAGGAAGAGTGGCTTCTAGAACAGTGGGCTCCAGAATAAGCTATAAAGTCCACTCATGAGCTGGTACCCTAGGGCACACAGTCATCAGCAAACCTAAATAAAGTGAGGGTAAGGGTTTGTGGCAAAGGAAAAACTCAGGGAAACCTGACCTTATCTTTAGGCTTTGGGACAAGAGCAGTTGTCCTTGTCTAATATTTACCTTCGTCCTGAATGATACTCTTTCAATGGTAAAGAGTCTGTGGATATCATTCAACAGCAGAGCTCATACTTCATATACATAAGCCCTAGATTTTATTCCAGGCACCTTCAATCCCTGATACCACAAATCATAGCTTTACTGTCACTATCATCATTATGTTAACAACTCAGGAAAAGTAAAGTTTGCAAAAGTCCTTACCTAATTTAAAATTTGCAGCTTATCCTGAAAGCATAATTCTGAATTATGACATACATCTTAGCAGCACTTTGAGCCAGATTTGAGATGTATTCTATACATTCTCTGTGATCCTGAGGAGGTTTCCTCCAGTGAAAGTAATTCTACACACTCTCTCTAAGGAAAAAAACATTTATGCCACTCTGAATAAACAACTGTGAAAGAACTCTCTATATCTCCACTTCAGTTTTCTCAGCTACTCTGGATCCTGAACCTTCTATCCTAAACGATTCCTACTTTTCCCTCCAATTTTTACTGCTAGTTGATTATATACATGTGTATTTGCATTATATACTCTCGGTAGCTTGCCAGGCTCGCCGAGGGGGGTGATCCCTCCGCCCCTCTCGGCGAGCCTGGCAAGCTAACGAGAATATTCAATATGCCAAACACAGTAACAAGAAGTCTCACAATGGAGACACTACTGGGCCCGCTGGAACAAAATTGATGAACAACAGGAGGACAGTGTTTGTAGTTGCATCAAGGACTCCCCCAGTTAAATTGCTTCATAATAAAGACAATTGATTTGAGTTGGAAAGTTGAATCTGATATTATATTTACATCTATTCTCACAATGAAGAATGTTTATCTTGGAATATGATATTATCTTCAGAAAATATAGAGTAATCCAATATCCAACTTCACTCCTTGGCCACACCTACTGTCCTCTAGAAGCTCATGATTAAGGACCACAGAAATCAAAGACAATCAGAGGTAGATATAATGAAAAATTTAGAAGAAGAATAAACTTGGAGGTACTTGTTTGAACAGACTGAACACCCGTGAAAGTCTTGCTTTCCTAGAAATTATGACAAGAAATAACAATATGATGGGGCCCATGCTTTCAACTGTTCTCATAGAAAGTATACATTGCATGATTAAAGACATAGGAGGGGGTTATGATTCATACTTTCCATGAGAATGACACAGATTCAGTCTGGGCACTAAATAGTCACCTGAGAACTTCAAGTGAACAGCTTTTGAGGACCTTGACTATTGATGTGTGCAGACCTAGAGATGTCTGAGCTGTAAAGTGTCCAAGAACAATACCAGACACTTGACCCTTGAATTAAACCACTAACGAGGTTATCCATGACCTCCAATAAATTTAGAAAATAAATATTCAACTTTGTAAAAAATTATATCATGAATTTAAAGAGGAATTATTTGGTCAGACTCTATAGAAACATGTTGATGAAAAAATATACTGAGTAGAAATTGTAACTGAGAGGCATAGTATGACAAATACGTGACTTAACAATGCTTTACACTAGTTCAGTAAAGCATTTCAAACCTTTATGACACAGGACAGACCTAAGAAATTCTGGGTCCTGAGAGATAATACCAAGTTTCAGATGGTTGCCTGCCATTAAGAGGAATCCCAGGGGCTGGAGCAACAGCTAGCAGGCAGAGTGTTTGTCTTGCGCAGGACTGATATGGGTTCCATTCCCAGCATCCCATATGGTTCCCTGAGCACTGCCAGGAGTGATTCCTGAATGCAGAGCCAGGAGTAACCTCTGTGCATCGCGGTTGCAATCCGAATAAGTAAAAAAAAAAAAATAAAGAGGAACCCCAGTTTTAGCCTTAGCATTGCATGTGTTGCTCCCTAGCACTGCCAAGAATAATCCCGAAGCATTAAGTCCTAAATATAATTGAGTGTGGCCCAAAGTCCTCTTCCTCCTGCAAAAAAACAAAAATAAGAGCTTGTCTGTGTAAAGATATTTTTGCAAAGGAGATAACAGGAATTTGTGCTAGATATTAGTTCAGAGATTTGTGGATTCTCATAATGTTCAGCGCAAATGTTAAATTTTGAAGCAAAATAGTAAAGCTTTAAATACTGATCTGTAAGTCATCAGAAAAATGTGTTGGCAAAGTTCTTTGAATCTTTCAGGTTCATGTCGTTTTAGATATGAGTACAAAATGAAATCTGCTTCATGTCGACTATTTTGGGGAAGTAAAATAACAAATATCAAGGGCGTTGAAATATCTGTTACATAATAAATACATAATAATAATTGTTGAGAAGAATACATAGTAATGATATATAGAAATAAGACAGTTTTAATTTTAAGCTATTAACATATTTAGATAAGTTCACTTGTATCACTTGTCATACCAGTTGCTCATAGATTTGCTCGAGCGGGCACCAGTAACATCTCCATGCATGCCTGTCACGTGCTAGTGTAGCCCAATGGTATCTGTTTTCTCCTGGAACATGAAGAGCATCAAGCCATTTATTCAGGATCTTGACGAAGAAGTCTGACCATCTCATAGGCTGGTAAACTATGTTAGTAAAATAAAATTATAAACTGATTGAGAACACAGTTTGTTCACAAAGTAGACATGGTTGATAAGTCATTCTATTGAGTGCAATTTAGTGGCCTGTTTGCATTAATTTTTAACTGTTGTATATACTCTGGGACTTGACAGAGGAGAAAGCAACCTCTTTTATTCATTGCACAGTAAACTGTTGCACATGCTAATCAAATGGTTGTTTGGAAATCTACCTCAGAGGTTTTCTGTGATAGCACAGTGGTAGGGCATTTGCCTTACAAGCGGTGATAGCACAGTGGTAGGGCATTTGCCTTACAAGCGGCCAACATGGCCGACCCGAGTTCGATTCCTCCGCCCCTCTCGGAGAGCCCAGCAAGCTACCGAGAGTATCTCGCCCGCACGGCAGAGCCTGGCAAGCTACCCGTGATGTATTCTATATGCCAAACACAGTAACAACAAGTCTCACGATGGAGACGTTACTGGGCCCGCTTGAACAAATCGATGAACAACAGGAAGACCGTGATCTAAGTCTTCTGTTTAGGAAACACAGACAACAACCAACAGTGATGGCTATCTTGTTAAGCAAGAGCATTTGCTGTTCTTACCAAGTACAAACAAACGGAAAGACAAGACCAAGCATGGGGAGTGATAGTTGAAAAAAGTCAAGAAGCAAGTTATCAACTGTTGTTCAGGAGATAAATCTAAAGGAAGGATATGGAGCAAATTGACTTCTCTCATCTCTGTTTTGGGCAGAGAATTTAAATCAGGGCATCAAGATATTTATCTTGGGAACCTTTTAAAGGCCCAATTAGCATTTTATTATAATCCAAGATTGCATACTTTGAATAAATGTTAGCAAGAATAAAGGACTATAAAAGATGACAAGGAAAAGGTCAAATAATCTAAAATGGTATACACTCAACAATTACTCCTGTAATAAAAAAAAAGAATCGCTTTTATTGCCTTTAGGAAGAAAACAGTTAAAGAATGCTAATCCTTTAAGCCAGTTGCCTTTATAAGTCTTTAGGAATGGGTTAGTTAAATTAAATCTCTAATAGCTCAGTAAGTAAGTTCACAAAACCAAAATCTTTTTAATGGAGACAGAACACTAATGCATTTTGATAGTCACATTGGAAATTAAGACTGAGATTATATCATAAAGAAGTAAAGCCATAATGAAATGAGTTAATCCAATCCTGCCAGTCTCAGAGTAATATAAGCCTGCTTCAAAAAAATTTATTCACCTGTGTCTTCTAAATGTGGTGTTTAATAAGTCTAAATTTTCATTTTTTTCAAACACAGTAACAACAAAGTCTCCAATGGGGACGTTACTGGGCCCGCTCGAGCAAATCGACGATCAACGGGAGGGCCTTTACCTTTACCTTTACCTTTCTCTCTGTTTACAAAACAATAAATGGAAGAAAAGACTGAAGAGAGAAAGGACCAAGGGAAAGAAAGAGGAGAGAGGAAGGAAGGGAAAGAGGAAGAGAGGGAGGAGGAAAGAAGGGAGTCTACAAACTGAACATTTACTTTGATCAATTTGGTCTGATGGTTGACAAAGTCAGAACAATCATCAACTCCCTAGAAGACATTCCAAGTCAGGTAGCAGGCGTCTTAATGGTGACTTTTATGAAAAATAGTTGATCTTGGCTTTCTTGAATCTTCCCCTTTTAGTCCTTTGGTGGGCCTCTCCTATTACTATTCACACATGGCCTGGCCTTATAAATTACTTGTCAGATTTGTTTCCTCTAGGCTTGATGTCATCAAAACTACAGATGGTGACTAATGTGAACCCCTATATGCAGGAGACTGAGGCAGGTTTCTCAGACTTTGAACAGCTCTTTTCTCTTTGTAAGACTCATTGAATGCACTGGATCTCTATTTGATGTCCAAAGTCAGTAGGAAGTAACCTGATAGATTTGATATTACACCTCCTGACTGCTGTTATGGTTTCATCTCTGAGAATTGAGAATGAAAGAGGAAACCTCAGTTTCCCTTGCCAGCTGCTCTTAGCATCATATACTTTCTACTTTCATACAGATTCCTGGGCTTTTTTTTTCTGAAGACAAGATGTTAACAGTTCCCTAAATCATTCATTTCTGTCCCAGATATTAGGCCCACCAAGACTAGAGGGTAATAGGCAATAGCTAAGACACATGGCCGAGCAGGTAATCCAAAAGGCCCTAAACTAGCCAAACTGCTCTGGTAATTCTTGCATTCTCTATAATATTCTTGTCACTTTATAAGTAACACAAAAATCCAAATTTCCTATGCACACCACACACATACACACACACAAAAACACATATGCATACATACACACACACACACACACACACACACAGAGTCATACTTAATCCTAAACTAAGTTTCATACTTAATCCTAAACTAAGTTCCTTCCCACATGGAAGTTTCCTTCTCTTTTTTTTTTAAATAAAATTTTCAATTTACTAGCCCTGAGCCTGAGCATTATTTTATTTAATATTTTCTTTCTTGAAAGTATTGAAGAACCTGGAAGTCATGGACAAACACTGAGTCCTGGCATCACCTCCCTTGCATCATTATGGTAAATATACATCATTTATAAAGTCATGTCTTGGTAAGGAGCCTAGCAGGGCCCCTTTCATTACCCAGGGTGCTGTTGCCTAAAATACTAAAATAGCTCCTGGAAAGCAGACATTTAACACTCATTTCGCTCCTTAGCTTTTTTTTTTTATTATAATTCCCTTTGATTTTCCTTTCAGTTCAGGAAAAACAGGTGTGCTGGTCTCTCAAAATAGCAGTGTAATATGAGTTTTGTGAAAGAAAATTAGTTCCATCTTCTCCTTTACCATGCCTTTGTTCACCATACAACTGCTAGAGATTCCCCAAAACACATCAGCAAAAGTGTTAAGCATCTTTTCTGCTGTGTTCTTTCTCAGTCTTTTTAAGCTGGTGTCAATCTCCTTGTTTTAACCTTACTGTGCCTTTACCATAGCACCATATCAGCAAAAACACTTGTATTGATGCATTGATGAAAGTCCCTATTCTACACAGCAATCACTTGGAGGACCTCTATCCTAATTCATTTCATATCACTACTACCTGGCACAGACAGAAAGTGGGAAAGCATGAAATTTTCATTCTTCATTTTACTTATTGTCTCTGATGCACCTTGAAAAGCATTTCAGGATCTTCAATTCCATGGTGCAATTTGAAACTGCTGGACTTTGAAAGAAGACATCTTAGAAATCACTTCCAGGCATTATTTCATTAATAACCAAGTTTATTCATATTATCTTTCAGAATCTCCCTTATCATCTACTTTAGGAAGATACTAAGACTTGCGAAAAGGAACATATATTAAGGTTTCTGTTATCCGAAAAAGCAACCCCTAGAACTTAGATTGATTAGTAGTTCTTCAATAGTTTGCTACAGTGGCTTCCATTACAGACATTAATCATCCTTCCAAGTGCTCTATGCATAAATACTAGGGAAGTTTGAATGCTTCCTACAGAATACAGGGAATTCAGCCTAGATAAATGTATTTGTGGATGACCACATCAAAGAACACTCAGACCCTGAACATACTTTGCTTGATTTCCAAATTTAAATAGTGATTTTCAACAATCCACTTGATGAAACTGCATTTGCTCAAATTCAATTGTTTTCAGCATTTAAAACAAATAAACATTTAGAGTTATTTGACTTTACTATCAATGCATTCTAAACTGGTCTCAACGTGTTTTGTGAATCTCATAATGTCTTTTTGCACTGTAAACACCACAACAGTAGACTACTGCTGACATTGGCCACAAAAATTGCAGCAAGCATGTTTCAATTCCTTTGTGTGATGCCACTACTATCTTTTAGTATGGAGGTAGAAGAATGGACTTTGAAATGTTTGCTCTTCCACTTAGTGGATGTGAGAACTTGGGCAAATATTCCAAATTCCTTCTCTAGTCATTGTTCCATTCTAAAAGGAGAAAGGGGGTAACAAAATACACAATTTATTTAAAGAATACATAAATGCCTCATAAGTGGATCTGATTGATCTTTGAAATTGCCAGGAAAAATAAAATCAAATGAGAGTCAGAATAAAATATTTAGAGGATCTTTGGGAGAGAGTGAGGAAGCAACTCTGAGTATGTGACTGTGAGTATACAGGTGAGAAATACCTATGTGTGCATCTATTAATCTGTGTCTGGGTCATACTTCTTTGTAGGATTATTCCAAACCTTCTTAACCTAATTATTGCATGAAGTTGGTAGTTCAGGCATACTGCATGACTTAAATTAGTGTTATTATTATTAGTTCTTCATACTCAATCAATTATTTGTCAAGACTAAAATATTGACTTGTTTATTTAGCAAATATTAAATCATCAGACAGAAGAATGACCAGAGCTGACATTTATTGAATATAGTTATAAATTAAGTTTTATGCTGTTCTTACATCAGTACTTGTCATGTTCTCTTGTGGCAGATTGTATTGGTGGGCTATTTCTCATCATTTGGGAAATTAGGAACTGAGACCTAAGGGTTCCATAAATTTCATAGTGGATATGAGGTATGAACTTACGTCTGTCCATCTGTTCAAACATCTATTCTCTCTTTTAAAACTTGCTTCTTGGGAGCCTTTCTTTCCCTATCATTTGTCTGTTTATAACTTAATCACACATTGATATTTTCTTTTTTTTTGCATTTTATTGCTAAATACGAAAAACCTTATATTGACTATAAAGGAATAAACTTTTTTAGAGCAAGACTATATAGGTATGTGTTTTATCTGATAACTGTGTACCTATCTATACATGTCATATGAACATATATATCCATCTGATAATTTTTATGCTTTCAAAACTGCACATTTGCCTGACATCAATTAAAATGTCCTTAAAGTTTGGCCAAACACAACACAAACCCACAATTATATTTCTTTTGGATACCCATTTTTTTGTTTTAACAAAAATTATTTTTGCTGTCTCTAGCATTCTCCCATTAAAAAATAATAAATCCCCTCCCCCCCCCCTTTTTTTTGCTTTTTTGGCCACACCTAACAGTGTTTGGAGAGCATAATGAGTTCTGTGCTGGGAATCACTGCTGATGGCTCACAGGAGAACATGTTGTTCTATGCATAAAACCTGGGCCTCAAAGTGCATGCAGAATTTCAGCCGAGTTATCTCTCTGATTCTTTGATTCAAGGGTCACTCCCAGTGACTTCCAGGGGACTATGCTGTGCAAGGGATTGAACTTCAATATCCTTCATGCAAAAAAGCCCTTTAAGTTATATCTCTACTCTCTGACCCTAAAATGAATATAAATGTTGAAGTCTCTTTTTGTTCCAACATTTATCCCTGGATATTTTAATAAACACTTTTCTTTTAAATAAATATTTTCTAAATTAAAAAATGTAAATAAACAAAGCATATTCCTCCTGTTTCTAAGATATGAGTTTGTGACACTTATGTTAAATGTTAAAATCAAATTTGAGCTTGGTTAAGTTCTTTTGGGGTGCAGTTAGAGTGCTTAAATCCCAAAAGAGAGAATGTAGTGGGAAGAATGAGCAAAACTCAACACAATAAACTGCAGTCTCATTTCTATCAAATGGATTCTGGAAATGGAACTTATTCTATCTCTATGCTTTTGTTTTATTCCTTTGTAAAATGGGGGAAATGTTAGTGTCATATTAGGGCGTTTCTTCTTGGATGAAAAGTAACTGCCTGTAAAATATTTAGTGAGCCCTGTGCATAGCTAATGCTCATTAAATGTTCATTTTTCAATTTCTGCTTCTGGCTGTTAGTAGATTACTTGTCAGAATAGAGTCAGGAAGGACCCACATTGTGCGTGGGGATCCGACACCCTACTGTGCCCTGTGTTTATGGGACTAGACAAGTGATATATTATTTCATTATCTCTTTTTCAGTGCTCTTTATTCTGTTTATTAATGGGGAGAAAAAGCACATAATGGCAACACAATTGATTTTTAGAAATATTTAAAACTTTACTGAAATCTCATAGAGATGACTCTAATTTGATCTGACCATTTGTAAAATCCTTGGAGGCTAGAAATCCTGGCAAGTCAGTAGTTTAAATGTGACTATATTTTACCATTCAGTAATAAAGGGGGAAATTGCATATTTAGTTTGCAGGAAACAAAGCACATACTTTCAGTAGGCCCTCTGGTTTTACCAAAGCAAAGTCACAGCCTGTTTGACTGGATTGATACCCTGGACAAAACCATGTGGAGTGGCCTGTCCAGAAGAAGCCTGAGATTATAGTGGAGTTGAAGTGAGCACACTTCCTCCTTTTACCCCCTGACTTTTGCTAGGACTGTAGCGGGAACTGGGAGAAGTCAGAACTGGCTGTCTTTGGAGCTTAGGTGTGATCAAAGGTGCTTCCAGGTTAGTGACTTGAGCTCTGCAACAGAATACTGGGTTAGGGGTAAATGAGACAGATTCCCAACACAGAAGTCATCTGTTTAGAGCTAAACTACATTTAGGTCTAGAATTTAAACAATATGAGTGGAAAATCCATATGTTAACAACCTGGAAGAGTTCATTCTGATACAGAAAAAAAAAATCATGGGTTCTATCTGAAATAAGAGTAACAGTTGATGGATTTGAAGAAAGTTTAGTGTTTCTTCAAGTTTCAGTAATGCTTAGAAGGCAGACCAGTCATAAAACTTGGCTGCTTGGATGATGTCATTTGGGATTTAAAGGAAAGTGGAGAATCCAGAGACAAGTGGTCTGTACAAGGACCTTTACATGGAAGGCCTACGGGTTGCTACTTTGTAAGAGTAAACAGGGAGGGATTCAAATTCAGTTAAAACTATATTTCTGTGCTTAGATTAAATATTTTAAAAAATAACAACACATTAGCTAATGTTTGCAATTTGGTTATAAACAAGCCTAAGAAAGTAGAGCATTTTGTAAGAAAATGTTAGCATCAGTTTATATTAATCCCAATTGTCTGCACATCCTTGAATATAAGAAAGAAATAAGTATTCTCAAAAGTTTTAGTAAAGGACCAGAAATACAATACAGACCTTAAAGCGCTTGCTTTGCATGCATCAATGGCACTGCACATACTACCCTCTGTGTTTAGTGGTCTCTGAACATAGATTCAAGAGAAGCAACTCAGCACCGCTGGTCATGACCCACAAACAAACAAACAAAACAAGTGTTAATGTTTAAGTGTTTCTTCCTAATTTCTAATCAGAAACTCACATTGCCACACTGAATTGGGATAAAATAGGAAGAGTATATAAGGTATCGGATGCAATTAATTGTTATCTTGTCTTTTAAAGGGGTCCTTTCTAGTAAGGCAATTATAGATAAGCAATACCCCAATTAAAAGATGTTGAATAGAACCTAAGTACTCAGAGACAAACCTATTGCATTCTTTAAAATGATGTGACTGAATGCACTTTGAGTTTTAACTGGAAATCTTGTTTTCCTTCCATGGTAATAAAATTTGGTTTTAGCACAAGCACATGCCTACCATGTTTGTTTGTTTGTTTGTTTGTTTAAATTTTCTCTCTATCTTTACAATTTAGGTAATAGTTTGTCTTTAATAAACTGGACATTTACTAGATGAACATGGAGAGTATCATGCTGAGTCAAATGGGTCAGAAAGAGAGGTACAGATATAAAATGATTGTATTCATTTGTGGGATATTAAAACAAATAGTAAGAGACTAATATCCAAGGCCAGGGGAAGAAGGGAAGGGGTCAAGAGGACTGGACAATGGTTCGAAGCCTGACACAGTGTGTGTGAGGTAGAAGGCAATTAGGATAGAGAAGGGCCAGTATGGTAATAATAGTTGAAAATGACCACAATTTACAAAAACTGAATGTTCAAAGGAATTTCTGTATTGCAAACCATAATGCATAGAAAGAGGAAGAGAGAGAGAGAGAGAGAGAGAGAGAGAGAGAGAGAGAGAGAGAGAACCTATTAAAACCTATAGAAGTAGAACATACAGTTTAAAAAATATATCAAGTGCATTTTGTTCTTTTAGTTCCCTATCTGGAGAATCTTGTTTTTCTCTAAGTTTTAATTGTCCAAATTTCTAAGAGCACTATAACTTTGTCTTTATCTTTATGTCAAAGTCTGAAGCATTTTTCCAAGACCCCTTTGCCATAGACTTCTCCAAATGAAAGTATTAGATCAATTCTGAAGATACTATTTAAAGATTTTTAAAAAATATGCAGCTGGGGAATAAGTCTATTGAATAGTAACATAAAATTCTTGACATTCAGAATTAACCAGAACATATAAGCATTCTTAAAACTTCTAATTACTTTTAGAACACCCACATTATTATTTTTAAAAAGTTGGCTATTTTTTTATAATATGATGATGCTTTCATGAAGTCGAAACATACTGAAAAGCTATTTAAACACTTAGAGTCACATTCCATAAGTTTAACCCTCTTACTTTAAAAATATTCAATGTGATCCCATTACTAAACTCAGGACAACTCAATTTCTTAAGAGCTTAGGAAAGCAGTTGATAATATACATTTTTTCTCATTTTATACAGAGTCCTCTGCTTGTATTTCAGAGTTATCCCTTTCTTTTTTCCCCCTTCAGTAAAGATAAATTCATTAGCAAGCATAAGACCTGAAGGCCTGAAATCTTCTAAAGTTTTTACCTTGGTTCAAAGCTGTACCCTCAGGCTATCAGAATGACATCTCAAATAACTCTTTATTTACTTTTCCCTATGTAGCTCTAGAAATCTAAGCTACCAAAGGTCCCAGAGGTCAAATAGTCCAAATACTCCTAGATATGTTAAATTTTTGTTTACTCCTTTGCCTTTCAACCTAGGTAACCTGACTTTAAAAATTTTAATATTAATACAGTTAACTTTTTTTTTCATAATTTTTGTACTAGTCAAAAATCTTGAAATACCAAGTAACTTTTTCCCACTGGATCCCAAGCATCTCCAGGAGTGATACCTGATCATAGAATCAGGAGTTAACTCTGAGCAACTGCCAGGTGTGGCCCCAAAACAAACAAAAATAAATAAAAAAGGAGCTAATTCTGATCCTAACCATTGATGGGATACAAATTTTGTATCCAATTGTGTAGCTTTAAAAGTATTTTTTAAATTAAATTATTACTCTTTGAGCCAGTTTTACTACAATCATTTCAAGTCCAGCATTTTCCTAAGCCAGATCTTCTATTAATCCAAAATTGAAACAAAACAAAATCAAATTTAGATATGCATTTGAATATTGAAAGAAGCTTTTGCTTTTGCTAAAGGGCCATCAAGGTTTCAGCCACTTGGTCCCATGCAGAGCTAAATTCTGCTCAGCCCCTGGGGAGCCCAAATAGATCTGCATCTGCAGACTAGAGTTTCCAGGAGTAGTTCTCATTATTGACTACTTTTTAATCACCATCCTGATAATACTCAGGCCAAGCTTTGCTGCAGAAGAAAATTAGTGTATTTCATGGGTCACAGGATCAAATGCTTGCCAGTTATTCCAGTGGTGTCTTTCCTCATTTGTAAAAATGGGAGCTACCTGAGCATCTGTATGGGTTTGTAGTTTCTACCAATGCAGGGATGGGAATCTTTTGTCATCCATATAGGTTCAGCATTGCAGTAAGGGCTAGAAAGGCCTTCTGGGACCTAGCTTCTCCTTACAAATGAGGCCTGCCTGCTGCCTCCTGGCAGAACCCCAGCTAGTACGAGGAAATGCAGAGACAAAAATGCCCTGTTGTAATAACCACTGGGCTTCCCGCAGATCAGGATCCAAACTAAGCGAAGAACCACTGCTCTCAGAGGCAGAGGTTAAGCCCTATCTAGGGGCTCAATAGCCTGCTCTAGTTGGGCATAGGAGCCCTGGTGTCACAATTATCAGCTCTGAGAGTTGAAAGCATCAGCTCTGGGTCCCCAGGGGAAATAATATAGCTTTAGGTCAAGTATGTAGATTGAGGTCAGAAAGCTTCAGCTAAACCCAACAGCCTAATCACCTAAACAAAAAGAATCTGTGATGAATCCCCTGAAGGAGAGAGAAAGATTAAAGTGGATGGTTAAAAAAAAAAAGACTCAGAAGGGTGAGTGAGTGGGAGGTTGTATCTGAATTTAACTTTTCCCTGGACCAAGGTTTGCCAGACCTTGCGGAGTGTTCAAGGGGCTATCAGGATGAACTCAGGCTATAGAACCCCAGCAGTATCTGTGAAACAAAAGCTTTCCAGGAAGAAGCAATCTCAATCTCGGGTGGTGGCAAGCAGGCAGACGTTTAGGAGTCAGAGCTGAGCATCCCATCCCAGATTGCTCCTGGTGGAGGCTGGGCAAGACCAGACACCAAGCACAGTCTGAGCATGTTGTAGATAAGGGGAGAATCAGGGAGGAGTGTCCTGGCTGGTGACTGAAAGAAGACCATGAGAAAAGGTGAACTTGCTGTTGGCTGCATGGGAGCTGCTGATCTGAGGTGGGGTCCTTTACTTGCCACTTAATCTGCATTTCAAATTTGTTCTCCACTCAGGTCACTGGGCAGGAAGAGCAGAGAGGCCACCCTTTTGGGGTTGCAAGAGAAGAACTTGGGTTTCTCAACTGCAACATTACACTCCACAGGGAAAATGGGGCTTGACAGAGAAAGTGGAGTTTTAATAGGAAAACTGGGAATTTGTGCTATTTGTTAAGTGATGCAGAGTCTCCTGCCCCCGCACCTGGCTGTCCTCACCGGGGCCCCTTGGAGAGGGAGCAGCTTGAGTTTCCCTCCCCGCCCTGACCAGGGCTCCGGCAGCCGAAGACCTCCAGAATCAACCATGCTGAGACCACTCTCCACACACATGAAGGTACTGGCAGAGGAACAAAGGCATGCAGGTCCCGGGGCTGAGATCTCCAAGCCTGCTCAGATCAGGGCAGAGCATCCTCCACTCAGGTCCTCGAAATTCCAGTAGGCAGGGGTCACACCTACCAAATGGCCCCCTGGCACCTTGTAATCCCATCAACGGTGAAGACTCACAGACTATAAAACCCAGCTCCCAGAAGCGCGCAGCCACAAACGCAGCCGTGCGACATCTTATTATCTCATTCCTAATTTGGACAAACTGGCAGGCTACCAAATGTAACCTGCCCACACGGCAGAGTCTGGCAAACTCCCTGTGGCGTACCCAATATGACAAATACCAGTAACAATAATGTGTCTCATTCTCCTAACCCTGAAAGAGCCTTGAATATGGCACTTTTTAAAAAATCTCAGGGCTAGGACGAAGGAGACATTACTGGGGCCTGCTCGAGGCAATCAACAAACAACAGGATGTTCGTGATCGTGATCATGATCGTGTTCTTTAAGTGATGAGAATGTAACAGAGAGTGCAAGGATTTTACAGAGATGTCTGACTAGTTTAGGGTCTTCGGATTTATCTATTTAGTCGTTTGCCTTAAGTAATGCTCTGTAGCATATAGTGGTCAGTGATCTTAAGGTCTGGCACAGAATCTATGATCTTGGGGTATTATTAATTTCCTATTTATCAGAAAGAACCACACATCTGTAGGAATGTGGAAAGAATAGTATGGGGTAGCTGAAACGGAGCTGATCACAGCAGCTCCAAGAGGAAACTGAGGCTTCCTCTTTCAATATCATCCCTAATTTTTATATGTTAATTTGATCTCTTTAATGCCATATGCAGGGGTGGGGTGGGGGTGGACAACATGAACTTAGGTATTTGTTTTTGATTGCAAAGTTAATATATCTATTTTCAGATTGGCCAGATGGGAGAAAAGGTGGAGGAAGAAATTATTATATGCAGGGCATAGCTGTGATCCAGGAAAAAGTAAATGTGGTGGTAGAGAGGGAAGAAGACCTGAGTCCTGATAGTTTTTCATTCATTTGGAATCAGATTTAGAGGTTGTGCAGCAAATATTCAGATATGCCAGACACAGCAACAACAAAGTCTCCAATGGAGATGTTACTGGGCCCGCTCGAGCAAATCGACGATCAACGGGAGAGTCTTTACTTTACTTTTTTAATTTTTGTCTCATTTGATTTACTATGTTAGCATTAGAAATGAATAATCTTAGCACTAAATAAATTTTCTCTCCCCTTTTTTCTCCCTTCCTTCTAGCCTCCTGCTCACTTAATGTTTTTCTTTCTTGATTCTTTATGGTTTAATTTTATCTTTTCCCCAGGAAGAGGCTTTGCTTGAACTAGCAGTTTAACAGGAAAAAAAAATGAAAGTTAGGTAAGATCTGAAATTGAACAAAGGGGCGAGAGAGAAGTGACAGAAATCATGATAAACTCCATCTACTTTATGGTTTTTCCAAAGGCTGATACTGAGCTTACATCTTTTCTGCAGTGTTAAGAGATCGAAATCTTAGGAAAATGAATGAAAGAAAAACCATATGGCATCTGCTTTTGTGTTCTTATTTCCAGTGAGAGCCTCCAATCTCCTCAGAGGTTCTCACTGAGGGAACTTAAATTACCTTATGAAAAAAATATAAACTACATACAAGTGAATAGGGACTTAACTACTAAGAGAGATACTGATATTTAGAAATTAGCCCACAAAGTTTGGGGAAGGAAATAATGATTAAAAAATATAGAAAGGATTTATGTTCATAGAAACTGTTAGTATTCATCACCAAGGTTCGCCTGTTCTCTGAAAAGGCTGGTAGGAATGAGACACACAGTCTATAGACTGCCAGGGATCTAACCAGGTCAGCCATGTGCAAGGAAGGTGGCAAATCTGCCATACTATTGATGCAGCTGAGGCAGAAATGGCAGCAGTGAGTCTCTGTGTTTGTTTGCAATTCCCATCTTTATTTTTCTTGAAAATATTGAATAATAAAGATGCTCAGACTCAGAGCTGGAAACTTGGAAAATTTGTTAAAAAGTAGCACTGTAGCACTGTCCTCCCTTTGTTCATCAATTTTCTTGAGCGGGCCCAGTAACATCTCATTATGAGACTTGTTACTGTCTTTGGCATATTGAATACGTCACGAGTAGCTTGCCAGGCTTTGCCGTGAAGGCGAGATACTCTCGGTAGTTTGCTGGGCTCTCTGAGAAGGGCAGAGGAATAGAACCCGGAGCAGCTGGGCTGGCTGCGTGCACCCTACCACTGTGCTATCACTCCTTCTCCCTTAGAAAGTAGAGGAGAAAAGAAAGGAAGCTCCCCAAGAGGGGAGGAGCTTAGTAGAGGACTAAGTTAACAGGGAATTTTGTGTGAGTCCTTCTTAAAAGCTTCTTACATTCCTTATTTGTTGACAAAGATTTACAAAAGACGCCAGAAACTTGCAAGGATGTCTAGCTGGTCTAAATCTCTCTGGGCATTTTTGCCCTTTATCTTCGTCTCCTGTCAGTTTAGGGTCCAGGACAGAGTTTTATGGCCCTGGAAGTCTGACTACTAGGGCAGGACTTTGAGAATGAAATGGGGGATCACTGAGGGAAAGGTGGCAAGGGGAAACTTTGGTTTCCTTCTTCACTGGCGAGGGGAAACAAATAGTACAGGCCTAACTGCCAATGATAAAGTTTCCCCATAGCCTAGATTCCAGGATTGCTAGTTATCTTAGTTTCCCTGTCAGCCAAGAGTACACGACAGAGTTTTATGTTCCCGGAAAGCACCAAGAGTGTTGAAACAGAACTTTGGGGATGGAATGTGTGTCAGATTGATGAACATCTGGCAAGAGAAAATTGTGGCTTCCTCTGTAGGAAACTGAGGCTTCCTCTTTCACTATCAATCCAACCCCTGAAAGAAAATAGTTAATTTTTTAAGAATATCATTTCCTAAAACTATGTGTGGTCTGGGAGCAAAAGGTATAGTACAGCAGATAAGATGCTTGCTTGCCTTACAAGTATCCCACTCAGGTTTAATTCTGGCATTGCATATGGTTCAACAAGCTCCTCCAAAAGTGATATCTTAGCACAGATTTAGAACTAAGCCTTGACCACAAGTTAGGTGTGTCCCCCCATCCCCCCCAAAAGGAAGGTAGTGATCTATATCATTCAAGTCGTGGAAAATATGCTACATTTCTATTTATCTATCCATGTGCATGTGCATTATATATTTTTAGTTGACAATGTTTTATTCTTAGCATAAAGTGACCCACATACACTCAATATAAAGGGAAAGCTAATATTCTAATTGTGTCACTTGATCACTTGATCACTTGACTTCCTGTTAATCGTCGATTTGCTCGAGCAGGCGCCAGTAACGTCTCCGTTTGTCCCTGTCCTGTGCTAGTGTAGCCCAATGGCGTCTGTTCACTCTAGGAACACAAAGAGGCTCAAACCGATCGTTCATGATCTTGATGAAGAAGTCTGACCATCTGGTAGGTGGGCGGCCACGCGGTCTTTTGATATCCCGTGGAATCCAGTCTGTAACAGATCTAGTCCAGAGGTCATCTTTAAATCTCATTACGTGACCAGCCCATCTGATTTTTGACACCTTGGCAAATGAGACAGTGTCCCTGATTCTTGATCATTGAGGGATGTCAGAACTCCAGATTTTTTCTCTCATTTGAGTGAAATGTGATACTCCAAGCATAGCTCTTTCAATTCCTCTTTGGGAGACCTGAATAGTGTTCTCATTCTGTTTGTGCAGGGCCCAGGTCTCTGAGGCATATGTTAATGCAGGAAGAACAGTGGAATCAAAGAGATGTGCCCTGAGCCAGAGGTTCTTCATCCTCTTAGCTATTTCTTCGATGCTCTTGAAGGCTTTCCAAGACGCTTTCTTCCTCCTGTGTAGCTTGGGTGCCAGGTCATTTGTCATGCTGACTTCTCAACCTAGGTACACATAGCTGTTGCATTCGGAGAAAGTCGTTCCATTGAGAGCAAATGGGGCATCAGGAACGAGGCTGTTTCTCATGAACATTGTCTTCGTAAGATTCAGCTGTAGTCCGACCTTTCCACACTCACGGTCAAAGTCGACCAGCATTTGTGCCACTTGGCTGATGTTTGGTGTTATTAAAACAATGTCATCAGCAAAGTGGAGGTGGTGTAGTTGCCGACCATCTATCTTTACTCCCATTCCTTCCCATTCCAGTCATTGCATGATGTTCTCGAGGGTGGCACTGAAGAGTTTCTGTGAAATGGTATCACCCTGCCGAACCCCTCTCCTGACATCAACGATCACTTCTTTGTAGAATGGTGAGATCCTGGTAGTGAATCCGCAATACAGCTCACGGAGGATCTAGATGTATTGGGCTTGAATGCCCTGATTGGCTAGGGCTTCAATGGCTGCTTCCATCTCAACAGAATCAAAGGCCTTCTTTAAATCAATGAACGTTAGACAGAGCGGCATCTTGAACTCCCGAGAAACCTCAATGAGCTTGGTTATTGTGTGGATATGGTCGATGGTGCTGAATCCTTTGTGGAACCTGGCTTGCTCACATGGTTGTCCTTCATCTAGTGTTCTGCCAATCCTGTTTAGGATGACTCGAGTGAACAACTTGTAGATGACAGACAATAGGCAGATCTGGCAATAGTTGCCAATGTCATGGATATCTCCCTTCTTGAACAGTAATACAGTCCTGCTGGTTTTCCATTGGGATAGAACCTTGCATTCAGACAGGTAGCGTGTGAAGAGCTAATTGTATAGTTCTAATTGTATAGTTGTTTCATATTAGTCTAAGAAGAGATTTGAGCAAATTCAAAATCATCCTTTCAATTAATCACTATTAACTATTGAAACTATGAATTGAGGGGATGTAGCAATAGAACAGAGGATAGGGCATTTGCCTTGTACTCGGCAGACTTGGGTTCGATTCTCAGATCCCATATGGTCCCCTAAGCACTGCCAGGGGAATGCAGAGCCAGAAATAATCCATGTACATTGCTGGTGTGACCCAAAAACCAAAAAAAAAAAAAAAGAAAGAAAAGAAAGAAAACCAAACAAACAAAAAAAACTATGATTGACAGGGACCAGCAAAGATTTGACAATCTTCAGACAAAATTAAAATACAAAGCTTGGAAACCAGTGTCTTTTACTGGTGAACATAACTGTTACTTTGGGGCCACAGCCAGTGGTGCTAGGGCTTCCTACTAGCTCTAGGCTCAGAGATTACTCTCCCAGGTTCTCAGAGGACCATATGCAGTGCCAGGAACTGAATCCAGGCTTGTCTTGTGCAAGGGAAGCACCTTATACACTGTTTCTACCACCCAAAGCTTTGTTCAATATTTCACTTTTGTAAAACTTACCATTTAGAATCTCTGTCAGTAAACAGCAGCCATTGTCTAACATTTCCCCCTCCCATTTATATAAATTTCTATTGGAAATCCATTTGGGCATATACCTAAATAGTAGTTTAGAAACTAAAGTCTGAGTGGTTTTATTGATTTTTGTTTCAATTCTGTGGTCTTCAAGTTATTGCACTCTTATTTGTTAAATATATCTTAAATTTTTGAAAAATGTATTTCTAAACAATATGGACAGTCCTTCAAAAACTAGAGATTGAGCTTCCATATGACCCTGTAATACCTCTTCTGGGAATATATCCGTGGATGCAAAAAAAGCACAGTAGAAATGTCATCTGTACCTATATGTTTATTGCAACAATGTTCATAATAGCCAAAACCTGGACATAACCCATGTGTCCTAGAACAGATGACTGATTATAGAAACTTTGGTACATCTGCACAATGGAATACTATGCAGCTGTCAGGAAAGATGAAGTCATGAACTTTACTTATAAATGGATAGACATGGAGAATATCATGCTAAATGAAATGAGTCAGAGAGGGACAGGCATAGGACTGCACTCTTTTGTGGAGTATAAAACAACATAATGTGAGGCTGACACCTAAGGATAGTAAATACACAGGACAGATAGATTGCTCCATAGCTGGAAGCTTGCCTCATGAGCAAAGGGGAGAAGGCAGCTGGGATAGAGAAGGGATCTCTAAGAAAAAGATGGCTGGAAGAATCGGTCGAGATGGGAGATATGTGCAGAAAGTGGATAAAGGACCCAACATGATAACCTCTCAGTATCTGTATTGCAAACCATAATGCCCAGAAGATATTTGGGAAATCATGTCTGCCATGGAGGCAGGGGGAGGGTGGGGAAGGGGTGGTATACAGGGGATATTGGTGGTGGGGAATATGCACAGGTGGAGGGATAGCAGTTTGATCATTGTGTGATTGTAACCAAACATGAAAACTTGTAACTATCTCACAGTGATTCACTAAAACTAAAAAAAATGTATCTAGTTAGTTCTGAGCTGCTAATTCTTGCTAATTCTTTCTTAAAAATTGTTTGTAGTTTGTTAGGGAAGCACTTTGAAAATAATTCTGTAGCACTGTAGCACTGTCGTCCCACTGTTCATTGAATTGCTTGAGCGGGCACCAGTAACGTCTCCAGTGTGAGACTTGTTGTTATTTTTTTTTTTGGCACATCGAATACACCATGGGGAGCTTGCCAGGCTCTGCCATGCAGGCAGCATACTCTCTGTAGCTTGCTAGGCTCTCCAAGAGGGGTGGAGGAATAGAACCCAGGTCAGCCGCATGCAAGGCAAACGCCCTACCCACAAAATATATAAATGTGACCAACAAATGCCTTCATGGGAGTAAAAAGTACTAACAAGCTTCTTCACCGGAACCGTATTTAGCCAAAGATATTTTTTACAAAAAATGAATTATTGGAATTTTCTTCAGAATATTAAACATAATGGTGAAATATTCTTTTGTTTGTTTATGATCCGCACTCTTTATTTGAATCAATATAAGATATCACTTCACTTAATATCACTTAACTTCCCGTTAGTCATTGATTTGCTCGAGCGGGCACCAGTAACGTCTCCATTTGTCCCTGTCACGTGCTAATGTAGCCCAATGGCATCTGTTCGCTCTGGGATCATGAAGAGCCTCAAACCGATCGGTCATGATCTTCACGAAGAAGTCTGACCATCTGGTAGGTGGGCGGCCACGTGGTCTTTTGACATCCCGTGGAATCCAGTCAGTAACAGCTCTAGTCCAGCGGTTGTCTTTAAATCTCATTACGTGACCAGCCCATCTGATTTTTGACACCGTGGCAAATGAGACAGCGTCCCTGATTCTTAATCGTCGACGGATGTCGGAACTCCGGATTTTTTCTCTCATTTGAGTGAACCGTGATATTCCAAGCATAGCTCTTTTTATTCTTCTTTGGGAGACCTGAATAGCATTCTCATCCTGTTTGCATAGGGCCCAGGTCTCTGAAGCATATGTTAATGCAGGAAGAACAGTGGAATCAAAGAGATGTGCCTGGAGCCGGAGGTTATTCGTCCTCTTAGCTATTTCTTCGACGTTCTGAAGGCCTTCCAAGCCGCTCTCTTCCTCCTGCGCAGCTCGGGTGTCAGGTCATTTGTCATGTTGACTTCTCGACCTAGGTACACATAGCTGTTGCATTCGGAGATGGTCGTTCTGTTGAGAGCAAATGGGGCATCAGGAACGAGGCTGTTTCTCATAAACATTGTCTTCATAAGATTCAGCTGTAGTTGTACCTTTCCACACTCACGGTCAAAATCGGCCAGCATTTGTGCCGCTTGGCTGATGTTTGGTGTTATTAAAACAATGTCATCAGCAAAGCGGAGGTGGTGTAATTGCCAACCATCTATCTTCACTCCCATTCCTTCCCATTCCAGTCGTCGCATGATGTTCTCGAGGGTGGCACTGAAGAGTTTCGGTGAAATGGTATCACCCTGCCGAACCCCTCTCCTGACATCAACGATCACTTCTTTGTAGAATGGTGAGATCCTGGTAGTGAATCCGCAATACAGCTCACGGAGGATCTTGATGTATTGGGCTTGAATGCCCTGATTGGCTAGGGCTTCAATGACCGCTTCTGTCTCAACAGAATCAAAGGCCTTCTTTAAATCCATGAACGTTAAACAGAGCGGCATCTTGAACTCCTGAGAAACCTCAATGAGTTTGGTTATTGTGTGGATATGGTCGATGGTGCTGAATTCTTTGTGGAACCTGGCTTGCTCGCATGGTTGTCCTTCATCTAGTGTTCTGCCAATCCTACTTAGGATGACTCGAGTGAACAACTTGTAGATGACAGACAATAGGTAGATCGGGCGATAGTTGCCAATGTCATGGATGTCTTCCTTCTTGAACAGTAGTAAGGTCCTGCTGGTTTTCCATTGGGATGGAACCTTGCATTCAGACAGGTAGCGAGTGAAGAGCCGAGCCAGTGTATTGATGAGTACTGACGGCAGGTTCTTCAGGTGTTCAGGTCTGACCTTGTCTGGGCCGGGTGCTGTTTGTTTCTTTACGGACGAAATGGCGTGTTGGATTTCGGAAGGGAGAAAGTTTGGAACGACATATCCATCCTGTGGAATTTGGTATTTCGGCAAGTGGACATGGCTATCAAAGAGATTTGAGTAGAAGTCATGGATAATCTTCTCCATTGCCGTTTTGGAGGATGTGATGGATCCATCAGGACGTCGGAGGGCAGTCATCTTGGTCTTGTAGTTGGCGAAGGAGAGGCGGGCGTAACGAGTACTTTTCCCAGCTTCTGCGCATCTACCAGTACTTCTGCTCTTTGAGGTCTTCCTTGATCGCATCTCTGCACTGCTTTGCGAGCTCGGATGTTAGCTTGCAGTTACCTGAGGCATGCGCCAAACCACGCTGGCGAATTAGTGTATTCGATATGCCAAAACCAGTAACTACAAGTGGTCTCATTCACTTGACCCTGAAGGCTTCACCGACATGGCAGCACTGAGAAGGATGAGAAAGGAGAGGCCGACAAAATCTCAAGGCCGAACTAGGCTGCCACAACAAAGGAAGACAAAAATGATCATCTGTACTTTCAGTGCACATACACTAGCATCAGATGCATCCATCGAGGACCTGATGGTACAAGCGCGAACGATCAAGTACCACATCATTGTTCTGACCGAGACAAGAAGGCACGAATCTCACCATGCCGTTTTCGACACTGGAGAAGAATTGTTCCTCGGAACATGAGATAAAAGAGGTGTCGGAATCGTCGGTGTCCTTTTCAACACAAACTTGGCCAAGAGCATTGATTCATTCGAATGCCTAACAACCTGAATTGGACTTTTACATTTGAATAGATGTGGCTCACTGCCTGCAGTTTCTATCTTCGTTGTCTATGCACCAACATCTCATTATGATGAAAGAGAAATCGAGAAGTTCTACATGGAGCTGGAGAAGTTCTATAAAGAAGACCACACCTTCTACAAGATCATTTTGGGTGATTTTAATGCCAAGATAGGACCGAGAAGATCAGCTGAAGAACTTCACATCGGGACCCATGGCCTAGAATGGAACGAACAGGGTGAGAGACTGTCTGAGTTCATCATGTCGACCAAGACCATCCATGGTAACTCACAGTTCCAGAAGGCAGAATCTAAACGTTGGACATGGAGTCTCCCGGTGGACGATTCCACAACGAAATAGACCACATCATATTCAATCGAAGGTTTTGCCTGACAGATGTCACTGTTGTCCCAAAATTTTGAACGGGATCGGACCACCGTCTCCTTCATGCAAAATTCTACTTCACAGAGCGGGGAGAAAGGGCTGCAAAGTTCAAAAAGAGAACTCCCAGAACGACCACCAACTGGGAACTCTTTGACACTATTGCGGCAACATGGGAAGATGCCATTGTTGACAACATTGACGAGGAATACGATCGCCTGGTTCAGCACCTCCATGAATGTGCGAGGAACGCCAAGAGAGAGACAGCCACAAAAAAAACGCCTATCTTTGAAAACTCTTGAGCTAATTCACCAATATAAGATACACCATTACAAAGTTGTTCATAATTGAGTTTCAGTCATCCAGTGTTCCAACAGCTATATCTTCACCAGTGTATATTTTCAGCTCCCAGTGCCCCAATATCCAAGACATTTTCCCCACCTCTATGCCTCTATGCAGGCATCTGCCCACCTCTATACAGATATCGCCCCGTCTGTGTGTCACTCTGTCTCTCTGTCTCTGTCTCTGTCTCTCTCTTTCTCTCTCTGTCTCTCTCTGTCTCTCTGTCTCTCTCTCTCTCTCTCTCTCTCTCTCTCTCTCTCTCTCTTTCCTTCTAGGTACTGTGTTTTGCAGTGAAACTGAATGGATATCATGCATATCCCTTTATCTTTGTCAATACCCAGTTCTTATTACTGCCATAATGGTCCCTTTCCACCCCACCTACTTTGTAGCAAGCTTCCCACCGTGGACCAGTCCTCTCAGCCCTTATGTCTATTGTCATGGCTATTATTCTCATACTATGATTTTTTAAAATCACTGATCATGATACTCTTCATGTTCATCCATGTATAGGTAAAAGTTCATGACTTCATTTTTTTAATGGATGCATAGTATTCCATTGTGTAGATGTAACATTGTTCCTTTATCTAGTCACCTTTTCTAGGGCACTTGGGTTTTTTTCCAAATTCCGGCTATTGTGAATGTGTTGCAACTAACATAGTGTTGATGACTTCTTTGTGTTTGATTTTGAGTTCTTAGGATAAATTCCCAGAACTGGTATTACTGGATCCTATGGAAGCTGAATTTCTAAATTTTTGAGGAGTGTCCATACTATTTTCCAAAATACTGGACATAGTGGTGAAATTCTACTATGGACAATCACAGTTGTGTATGATTCACAAATTGCCTTGGAGGTTTTATTTTAATCGTTTTTCTACTGAAAAGAAAAAAAACAAGATTCAGAAATCTTTCTTCATTCACTGAATCATTCAGTAACTTATTTATAACAGTGTGAGCAATATTAAACTGCTGGTTGTAATTCAATGAATTTGAAGTATCTAAGCAGATTTCATATAAGCTAATGAATGCCACATAAACATCCTTTTATGAAATACTGTGTCCCATGAACTGAGCTAGATATTCCAGTTTACAAGAAGATCGGTTCTTAGCTTACAAGTTTCCCCAGGGAATTAAAATCTGAATACTGTGTCAGAGTGAATCTGCTGAGTGGTTAGGATTAGCACAAGAACTCATCTCCTTTTTTTCCCCCACTCTACTGCTTTTAAAATAGGCCAGTGGTATGTTTGGCTGTGCACACGACCTAATAGTTAGAATTCTCCACGAGAACTCCTAATATTCTTTGTCAAGATTACTGAGATGAAATTTGGTTGTTGTACCAGTTATTTCCTGACCAAACTTCAGTGAGACAAATTTATATCATCTTCACCTAGTGCTTGGAATCCCTTGTCTCTGAGCCATACTTGTGAATTGGCTCAAACAGTGCATTTGTTGAATCTAAATGGTTGTCCTTGATGACAACTAACTCAGACCTGCCCATTCCCCATTTGTTAGTGTCAGTGATGATCTCTTTTGAAATCTGACAGTTTTTCTGGCTTTTTAAGTGGAGGGAGAGCATATGCACCTTGATTTTGGCCACTTTCTTTTTTTTTTTTTTTTTTGCTCATAAAACAAAGTATCATTGGATATCAAGAAACATGTGTCAAAGGAAAAGGAGGTACACACTGATTCTAACAATTCTTTTTTCTTCCCTTGTGTTTTCCTATGTGTTTAGTGATGAGTGTTATTGCTTTGAGACCCTTCTATGTTTTGCTTCATTTTTTAACCACATAGTAAATTAATTTCTAATTTCTCTTATGTTCAAGCTTGTTTAACGATAAGAGAAGAAATGGGGATCACTTTTTTTCATCATATTCATGCATAAGGGTATGATCAATGAATAGCTTTGCCAAGAACCATATGCAAAAACTATTTAAAGCAACACCAGTAATAGCTACATCTCATTACAGTAGTGTAATACCTGGTCATATTATAGTGCAATGTATCACAAATCACAAATCACAAATCATCCTGTTAATCGTAGATTGCCTCGAGCAGGCCCCAGTAACGTCTCCTTCATCCTAGCCCTGAGATTATATTCAAGGCTCTTTAGGAGAATGAGACCCATCATTGTTACTGGTATTTGGCATATTGGGTACGCCACAGGGAGTTTGCCAGTGCAATGTAATACAGTGCATATTATAGTGCAATGCTGGGTATAAGGAATGCTGCTTGAGGTGAGGGAGGTAAAAGCAAATTTCTGAAGAGAAGACTATAATCTGTTAATATTTAAAGTTAAATGTATGTGTACAGGTGATGTTTACGGCTTTAATGAAAAAGTTAATGAAAAGATTCTATAGATAATAACATAAAGTGAAGTAAAGCATGCAGAGTGCCTAGCAATTGCAATCATGTGTGTGGATACCATCAAATACAGCAGCTGCTATTGTACCACAGGAATACCTTGGTTGCAGACACTTGCTTGACATATGGTAGTGAAATAAAAGGATCCTGGCACTTTAATCAGCATCTCTTAATTGAGTCCCAATTTGCTGCTTTCTTGCTTGATAAATTTTGACCTAATTTAGACATGTCAAAATTAAATTTTCCATATCTTAAACTTAATATAGACTTCCTCACAAAGATATTATGAGCAAATAGATGAACGACATTTGTAGTCATTTTATGTCATCCATAATCAATAACAATTCTGATTTGACTTCTATAATGAGAACTTGATCCTACCCCTTCTAAAATTTTGCTTTAATAAGCTTATTAAGTATGCACAGTTTATTCAGTGTGCATAGGATTAATTTGATAAGATACTGTGTCTTTCCTCTTAAGTAAAAGAAAGGTATATAAATCAAATTGTCTAAGAACTTTTTTGCCTATGTTCTATAATTTTAATAATTACTTCTAGCAGATCAATAAAAGGTAAAGGTAAAGGTAAAGGTCCTCCCGTTGATCATCGATTTGCTCGAGTGGGCCCAGTAACGTCTCCATTGGAGCAGATCAATAAATTTACTAATATATTAAAGAAAGGAATTATAATATCTTATTATAATTATAATAATTTCTAATTATAATTTCTTTCTTTAATCTATTTTTTCTTTAATCTATTAATAAATTTATTGATTACCTTGTATATATGCCAGGGCTTTCTTAATAAATAATTATTGTTCATTCCTAATTTAATTGTGGCAGAAAACAAATTATATTTTTAGTGAAACTTACTCTATCACATAGTTTATGATCTAGGTGAATATTTTATGTATACAAGGAAACGATGTATAATCTGCATGTGTCCATTGGAATGATCAATGGACATTAATTAGGCCAATTTTATTTGTGGTACTGTGGTACTGTTTAAATCCTCTGTTAACTGTCATTTTCCCATTTATTCAATCACTTACTAAGTGGAGATATTAAAAGTCAATTATAAGTAAGGATTTGTTCCTTTTTCTATATTTGTTTCTGTCAAAACCTTGCTACTTTTGTTTTGAAACTTAATTGTAGGTGCACATACATTTAGTTTTTAATGTATTTATCCTTTTATTCTTTATATTTTTTGTTTCTTGCTATTATATTTTAATTCATCTGAATTTTGTGATACTCATTTTAGAACCCTTCTATTTATTATTCTAATTAATTTTATGTAATTTATTTTATATACTTTTTCCTTTTAACCTGTCAATGTATTAAAATTTTTTAGCAGTCTATAGTATAAAAGTACAATGATGGATCTTGTTTTATTTATCTATCCTAACAATTTTTGATTGAGTTCGATTCCTCTGCCCCTCTCGGAGAGCGGGGCAAGCTACCGAGAGTATCTCGCCCACATGTCAGAGCCTGGCAAGCTACCCGTGACGTACTCGATATGCCAAACACAGTAACAACAAGTCTCATGATGGAGACGTTACTGGGCCCGCTTGAGCAAATCGATGAACAACGGGACAACCGTGACCGTGACCGATTAACAATATTTGATATTTAATTGGAATTTATGTTCAAATTCCTTTTTTCACAATTAACAATTATTTATATGTACATCTACTATCTGGTATGTTTTCAATTGTTATTCTCCTTTGCCATTATTCTTCCATTTCTCATTTACTGTCTTACTCTGTGTTAACTCAAGATTTCTGTTGCTGTTTTCTGTTATTGCTGCCATTATTTTTATATTATCCTCTCCACATTATTTCTTTTTAATGGAATTAGTGGCTCTGTCTCTTTGGGTTATTTTTAGATATTCCTAAATTATTACAGTTGTCTAAAATTTATATGTCACTTTACATGTAGTGTTAGAACTTTAAATCTACAGAATTCCATGTAAGAAAAATCCAGAGTACATAGTTGAGAGCTCTCCAGTTATGTTATAGGAAAACAAACAAGCCATCAAACAAACAGGGATTGCCTTATTTTCTCCCAAAGCAATTAGAATGCCAGAATCCTCCTTTCCATATTCATCTCTGCACACTAATCAAAAAATATAAATTTTCCTTGTTTTAAATGTACAGTGATATTTTATTAATTTATTTATTTAATTTTATTTTTGCTTTTTGGGTCACACCCAGCGATGCACAGGGGTTACTCCTGGTTCATGCACTCAGGAATTACTTCTGGCCTTGCTCTGGGGACCATATGGGATGCTGGGAATTGAACCCGGGTCGGATCACGTGCAAGGCAAATGCCCTACCTGCTGTGTTATCACTCCAGCCCCGAGTACAGTGATATTTTAATGTTTACATTTAAAATTTTAAATGTACAGTTTTTAAAAAATCATGGAATAGTCCTTTCTATAAGCAAGGGACTAAAACAGTTTTATGTTTGTGTCAGTCTCTCGCATTAAAAATAGAAACTCTGTAAAATAAGTCTGTCAAGAAAAGTTCTATTTTTTGAATGAATGGAAAATGTTCAAACTGTTGACAAATCTGTGAAATAAAGTGTTACATTTGAATTATGAAGAATTACTTTCCATTAAGTCATTCTCTAATTTGTGAATTATGCTTCAGGTATAGCTGCAAAGTAGGAAGTGGTTTCTCATAAGATACTTTATGAAATATCTGAGTGTTAAATCAGGCATCTAATGTCAAAGGGAGGAGGTGAATATATTTTGTGCAGCGTAAATGTGAGATTGTTCAAGTCACCTTAGACTCACAGATATTGTAATGATAATTCAAGGTTGACATATGGGTCTTCGAAAATAAATCTCATTCAGTTGATACAGTATTTTACTTGAAGCTGACTGGCCATTTAAATCAATGGGTTTTCTTTTTTTTATTGGATGGTATTGATAGAATTTAATCAACAGGCGTTCCCTATGAAAACTTCAGCTAGAAACTATGACAGATGATGATTCATTAAGAAACCAGGAAGTCACTATGCTGACATTCTAGCTTTAAAATTAGGTATAATTGTAGTTATGGAAAGTTCTGAGAAAGAATAGTGATAGTGGCAGTATAGCAATATGAATATATTTATTACCACTGAGCTTTGTACTATGAATTGACTAAAATTATAGATTTTATGTCCTATATATTTTATCAAAATCCAGGGGATTAAGTCTGAAAATTTGGGCTCCATCTGCAGAAAATTTTCTGCTTCTGAAATCACTCATCCAAATAATGACTATGAAGCATAATTTTAGTGTCAAATAGCTCCTTTTCTATGTGTTCCTTTGCCCAAGTTTCACTAGAAATGTTAAAGTGAATTGTAAGTGCATTATAAGTGAGGCATAATTTTAGTTTGTCAAATCACTCCCATCCTGTGTGCTCTTTGCCCAAGCTTCACTAGGAAATATAAAGCTGATTTATATAAAGGCTGGAGCTTCCTATTCTCCCTTCTGTAACAATTAACAATAGAACAGTTGAAGAGTATGAGACTGTGGAAATAGAAAAACCTGACATTGAATCTCAGACCAATTACTAACAGATTAGGTGATTTAAGAACTTTTTCTTTCCACTTTCTTCTTCTAAACTTCAATTTTTTATCTGTAAAACAGTGGTAATGATGATGGAAAGTGCTTAGCATAGTGACTGACCTCAATTAATGGCAACGATTACTTTAGTAAAAGTCACTCCATCTAAGAGGACATTTTCAGTTATCTCCTAAACCACAGATTATGAATATTAGGAATTTTGTTATATTATTTGCATTATAAGCCTTTTAGGTGACAGGTCTTATAATTTACTAGAGTTGACATATTTATAAAATGGGACGGGGATTCTTGCAGAATAATGGACAATAATTCTTATATAAAAATCCAATGTAGAATTTCTCTCTTATTAAAATTTAGTGGAAGGAACAAGAACTTGAGGATTTTCTATGAAAGACTGTAAAGTAACAGATTTTCATTAGTGTTCCTTGAGCTCTGGTACATGAAGAAACTAACTGCTATAGGATGAGAAACCTTAATAGACCTCATCTTCTCCCTGCAGACCTTTGCTGGGAACATGAATGCAGATAGCGTGATGCACCACAAACTAGCACACTCTGTGAGAGCCCGCTTTGTTCGCTTTGTACCCCTGGAATGGAATCCAAATGGAAAGATTGGCATGAGGGTTGAAGTCTACGGGTGCTCCTATAGTAAGTACACACACTAACTGTCAACTATTTGTTGTTTGTAAATGGTGCTTTTTGTACTATACTCATTTATCTATATTAAGAATGGCAATCTCAGTTGCTTCAAAGTTATTTTTATTTATGAATAGCTCTGTATAGTTAAATATATGACATTCAAAGCAGATAAGAGAAAAATCTTTTTAGGGGGTGATATAAGATGATTAACAAAAGAATTTCTAATTTTTTTTTTTTTTTTGCTTTTTGGGTCACACCCGGCGATGCTCAGGGGTTACTCCTGGCTCATGCACTCAGGAATTGCTCCTGGCAGTGCTCAGGGGACCATATGGGATGCTGGGAATTGAACCTGTGTTGGCCATGTTGGCTGCGTGCAAGGCAAACGCCCTACCCGCTGTGCTATTGCTCCAGCCCCCAAGAATTTCTAATTTTTTAATTTATTTTTTTTTAAATTGAATTACAGTGAGATACACAGTAACAAAGTTTTTAATGATTGGGTTTTAGTCATACAATGCTTCAACATCTGGCCCTTCACCACTGTACAGTTTCTACCACCAATGTCCCCAGTCCCCCCCAACCCTGTGGTAAACACTTTTCTTCTCTCTCTCTCTCTCTGTCTCTCTCTCTCTCTCTCTCTCTCTGTCTCTTTCCTTTTGGGCATTATGGCTTGCAATACAGATTCTGAAAGGTTATCAGGTATATAAATTTAAAAATTTAGGAAAACAAAACAACTTCAAGATTTAGAACATTTCAAGTGTGAACCACTCTTTGTCCTTTCAAAAAAAGACTAACTGAAGATGATTTTTTTAAAAAAGGATGGTATTAAGGTTTTATAAAGTTTTCCCATCCCTTGAATTATGAAATGGTACCCCCTTCCCCCCACCCCAAACACACACACCGTTGCTTATTACTCTATAATATGAGGAAAAGGAGTCTTTTAATTTGAGATATTTCATGGGATGCTTCTTCCAGAATTAAACTAGCTATTCCTCCATGAGTTTCTACTGAATGTAAAAGTAAAACTTTAACTTGCATATCAGGTAATGTAAATACAGATCACTCTCAGTTAAAGCTCATGCAGAAAACTTTCACATCCTATAATTTTCCCCTGCAGGTTTTGTTTTTAAATATATAACGTTTAGCGTAATAGGAGGTTGATCTGTCTTACTTAACTCTAATTTCTGCTTATATGTTAAAAAAACAGGGACTGGAAATTGCTCAAAAACTGGAACACATGCCTTTCATTATTTTTGACACAGTATGATGTCTTGGGTAACTAGGCATTTCACTGGACGTTCAGAAAAGCTGCCTAGTGTGGCGTTAGGTGTCACCTGGTGTAGTCTTGGTAGACTGAGCACCAAGAGGGTGTTCTGGTGATCCCCAACACTCAAGAATCAAACAGAAGCACTCGGTTTCAGCATTCTACCACCCACCCCAGTTAAACAAGTACCCTGGGAATGGAATGTCTTCCTGAACCTCAGAGCCTCTCTTGGGAGCCCCAGTCCCTACAAAATGCATTGATTTATGAATAGACACATTTGATCTCTATAATTTTGATATAAATTTTATAAGTTAATTCAGTAGATTTTAGAACTTGAGAAAAATAATCATACTGGGTATATTAGACTTTATATTTTTTATATAGTGAGATCAACTGGGCACTTGGGTCTTCTTTTTTTTGGGGGGGGTACCTCCAGCAGTGCTCAGGGTTTACTCTGGCTCTGCACTCAGGGATTATTAGTAGCATGGTCTGGGAACCACCTGGGGCTCTCTGGATTGGACCTGAATAGGCTACATGTGAAGCAAACTGTACTATTTTGTTTTCAACCTGGGATAAGATTTACTTATAAAAAGGCATATCCCTGGAAAATTATCTTTCAGTATCAATATTTCAAACCACAATGCCCAAAAGGAGAGAGACAGAGAGAAAGAGAGAGAGAGAGAGAGAGAGAGAGAGAGAGAAAGAGAGAGGAGAGACAGAGAGAAAGGAAGAGAGACAGAGAGATGGACAGACAGAGAGACAGAGAGACAGACAGAGAAAGAGACAGAGAGACAGAGAGCAACAGAGATAGAGAGATAGAGAGAGAGAAGAAAAGTGCCTGCCAAAGAGGCTAGCAGGGGGTGGGGGGGGGGTGATGGGATGGAACCTGGGGACACTGGAGCTGGGAAATGTACACTGTTGGAGGGAATGGATGTTGTAATACAGTATGACTGAATCCTAATCATTAACAGCTTAGTAATAGTCTATCTACGCAATAGTCTATCACGCAAACAAGATGAGAACACTATTCAGGTCTCCCAAAGAAGAATAGAAAGAGCTATGCTTGTAATATCACGTTTCACTCAAATGAGAGAAAGAATCCGGAGTTCTGACATCCGTCGACGATCAAGAATCAGGGACGCTGTCTCATTTGCCAAGGTGTCCAAAATCAGATGGGCTGGTCATGTAATGAGATTTAAAGACGACCGCTGGACTAGATCTGTTACCGACTGGATTCCACGGGATGTCAAAAGACCGCGTGGCCGCCCACCTACCAGATGGTCAGACTTCTTCGTCAAGATCATGAACGATCGGTTTGAGGCCCTTCATGTTCCCGGAGCGAAAAGATGCCATTGGGCTACACTTGCACGCAACAGGGACAAATGGAGACGTTACTGGCACCCGCTCGAGCAAATCGACGACTAACGGGAAGTTAAGTGATAAGTGATAATAGTCTATCAATGATTCAATAAAAAAAAGTTAAAAACGCATATCCCTGGGAACTGGAGGGATAGTTCAATGGAGGGGGTACTTATCTCGATTGTGTGGCCTCTTGCTTTGATTCCCAGCACTGCATCCATCACCCGGCCTTACTAGGAGTGATGCCTGAGTGTAGAGCCCGGAATAAGCCTTGAGCACAGGTTGGCATGACATAAACAGCAACATGGCATATCCCTGGCCCAGATCCCTGCATGCTGAATTATAATTTTTAGGAATAAGGACCCAGAAAACTAAGTGTTAACAACCTCTTCAGGAAAGCAATGGATATAGTGAGTCTACTGAAAATAAAGTTCTACAAAGGGGATATACTTGTGAAATGACTGTCTTTATCTTAAGCAAACATTTGCTATCCAGTACACTTTAGAACAGAAGCATTGGCAAGCCATTTAGGCCACTTTTACTCTCACCCTTACATCACAAAACACAGACCATTTCATGGGTATCTGCTTCTAATTTCAGGATCTGTGGGACATTCATTTTCTCTTGTTAGATCTTTCCTTGATAGTAACGTCACTTCAAAGAGGTTTATTTTTAAGGAAAAAATGAAACATTTCTACTTAAATAATGCATTTAAGCTTAGGTTTATTTCATATGATATTTATAGTGTTTACTGCTATACCTATTACTGAGTTTTTCTGTCATAAAATGATGCTGAATCTTTTCAAATACTTTTTCTGCGCCATTGAGTTGAGTGTATGATTATCTTCTTTTTATTGATGCAGTATATCATGTTTATTGACCCGCGTATGTTTGACCATCTATGCTTCCCTGTAGTAAATCCCAAAAGTATATGATTCATTTATTGTACAGTTGAATTTAGTTTTCTAGTATTTTATTGAGAATATTTAAGTTGATTTTTTATTAGATGTATTGGTCTATATTTTTGTTTTTGCGTGATGTACTTTTCTGGACCTTAAGTTTACCATGAAGTTGAAGTTGACCTCATAATAAAATGTGTGGGAGTTTTCTGTTACATTCAAACTGTTTAAAGATGTTGAGAAATATGGGTGTTAATAACTTCTCTGAAACTTTGACAGAATGTTTTTTTCTCATGTTTGTGGTTTGTCTCCCTAAGTTCTTGCACGCAATGTAAATACTACAAGCTCTCAGGAACTTTGTCTATTATATTAAGTGCCAATACCAAATTGACACTAATAGGTTTAAATTTTAATATATTTTTGTGCAGTGGATGAATATGTTACCAGCCTAGTTTTATTGTCTCTTTAAAAGTGCCAAGCTTCATTCGGAATTATTTTCAGCAAGTATTCCCACTCTATGGACTCTGTCCTTAAATTATTTTTCTCAGAATACTACTTACCTACATGCTAATGATTGGTAAATTTCTATAGTCCTATAATTTAAAGCTAACATATAATTTTGAAAGTACTTGCATATTTATGCCTCCGTTAACTCATTTATTCATTTAGTTGACAACATTATTTAGCATTTAACATTTAACAAGCATCATGCAAAGCCCTAGAGATATCTGTCAAATCAAGACCTTTTTTTTACAGAACTATAGTTCTGTATTTTCAAGCATCATTTATGATACTATTATATTAATTAATTAATGTTGTGAAATTTTTCTCACCCCATCTAAATAGTAAACTTTTGAAAATCAATATCTATATCTACCTGATATCCCTCTGTCCATCAGTGATGAATACACAGTTCACAATAGTATTAATTGATTGATTGGCATTACTGAGAGTGAAGATATTATAAGAAGCAGGCAAATAGAAATATGAAATGAGCAGTTTATGCACTTGTTATAAATCTGCAATGATGCCAGGTAGAGAATGGAAGAAATTGTTACTGTTAGTGTCACATGGAGGGGATATCATCTGCCACAGGTGAGTCTCTAAAGTGGAACAGTCACATTTCAGACAGAATGGGGCTCTAGGCAGCAAGAGAGGATGGTGTAAAGGGAAGTTGGGAAAAGCTGCACGGTGTGGATATACTTAGAACACAAAACAAGGACAGAGGAAGTGAAAAATATTTACCTGTTTCTTGAATTTCCTAGGCTATCTATACCTTCTTTTAATAGTTTAAATAAAATTCCTCTAGCAGAGAGGAGGAAAGATATTCATATTCTGAAAAAACTCTTTCAAACTTTATTTTTATGCTCTCTTAGACATCAGTTTATGTATTTTTTCCAAATCTCTCCGATCTGTCCAATTTGAAAAGCATTCTCCTTGTTGGAGAAGTAGAGAAGAGGAACTGGAGTTTCACTGTCCTTCAGTCATCTGTCAATTTTACAAAATGTGCCCCAAGTGGAGATTTTTTTCTTGCTTTGTTTTTCCTTTATTCTTTTTCTCCAATCCTGCGATGCAATTTGAATGCCCAGAATGTTTTTGCTTTTATATTTGTTTGCAAACCTCAGTCATATATCCTATGGAATCTGTTTATATGCTTCAATTTACCACTAATTCATTTATCTTTCCTTCAGAACATGCTTTGATAGCCTTCCATCTAAGTCTTTTCTCAAATGAGTCTTTGAACCATTTCACATTTCTCTACTAGTTTTCCATCCTACCCAGATTTCCTTTGCTGGATCTCCCAATATTAATATGTAGTAAGTGCACATGTCTATTTATTTTTGTTTTGTTTTGGAGCTACATCTAGGGATGTTCAGTGATTATTTCAGGCTCTGTACACAGGGATCACTACTGGCAGGCTCAGGGGACCATATGAATGTCAGGTTTGAATCTAGGTTAGCTACTGCAAGGAAATTCATCTCACTCTGGCTCCATCTTTCTTTCCTTGCAGTTATCATAAGTTTTCCCTCAATTATATGGTTTCATATTTACTGTTGTCTCTTTTTTTATTTCTTGAGGTTCCCAAATCTTCAATTGCTGTTCATCTCTCACAACAAATATCATCTACGTAAAAAAAAGAAGTTTTAATTTCCAGAATGTGTCATATAACCTCCTTTTAAGATTTGTACTTTGGGTGCTCTAGAAATAGTATAGTACATGTGGTTAGGACATTTGCTTTGCACCTGTCCAAATGGCTTCAATCCGAACTCTGGCCCTCAAAACAAACAAAACAACAACAAAAAGATGTATGTTTTAATTTTGGGTCTTACTTGGCTTTATTAAAATCATCTCATACTTGCCTGATCACCAGTTTTTTTTATTTTTGTTTTTTTATATTGTAAGATCCTGTCCTAGCTCTCTGCTTCTTGTGAGGAAAATATCTGATACCTTCTACAGATTTCATAGACATTAAGCAGTATTTAATTGTTCAAACTTAGGAGTTAGCAAACCCTACTAGTATTTTTTATTTTAAATTAATATTAATTGTGCTCTTTCAATTAAGGAGCTTTTTATATGTATTTACAAACTTTATAGATGATCAAAATTGTGGGATTATTAGAATATTTGTTATGCAAGTTGTTTGAAACAGCTCATATATTTAATTGTTGAGTAATGAGATTGTTCATTACAGTTACCATAAGTTTTTCCTCAATTATGTGGTTTCATATTTACTGTTATCTCTTTTTATTTCCTGAGATTACCCCATTCTCCTTCACCAGGATGTCTCCAATTGCTGTTCATTTCTCAAATTTAAGCTATTCTGAAGCTCCTATGTCTACTATAGTACGCTATGTTTTAAAAGTATTTAAAAGTAGGATTCCAATTTCCTCTAAAGTATCATTGCTTTAAGAAAAAACACATTAGCTTCTTTATTCTGTTATAATTGCCATGATGACTGTTCCACTTTACTGACATTGCTGTTACTTTAATATCACCTGGACCATCTTTTTGTGCCTTTCACAATGAAGTTCAGAGCAACAAATTCCTTTTGTGTGCTCAGGTATGAACAGTTGAATGAATCATGTTCTTAAAAAGATGAACCTGCTAACATACTTGCATTCTTTGTTTCTCTGTTTCTTCACCAAGAAATGACAATGGTAATGACATTGAAGACTAATGGGTATTCTTAAAGTTACTACTTATAAAGTGCAGAATAGAATACATCGAATAATAGTGACAGTGAGCATTAATGTGAAGATGTGTCCCTAGAAGAAAGGCCTCCCTTCCCCCCTCTGCTTGGCTTTTTATGGATACATTGTTGCTTGAACATTTGTTTAGTTGGAGGTGCTGAGACAAGAAACACGAAAGAAGTTTATGTCATAGAGGGCCCAGGTTCTCTCAGACCTATGACAAAGGTAGAGAGCCCCAAAATCTCCTTTTATTGTTCATGGTTCCTCTAAAGGGCACAATGTCATGTGCCCTTATCAAAAGGAGTTACAGAAAGAACATTGAGGCAGCAAAACACATTGTCTCCAGTAATTTTGGCCTCCTGAAAAAAGATACAGAACAAAAACAGAAACTGAAACCTAAACCTTTCTTGGGGTACAGGTATTTGGATTTGCATCCCAAAGACTAGTCTGGTTAGAGCCTGGAATCTACATCCCAAAGGTCAGACCTGGCCAGCACCTGAGATCTGCATGTCAAAGACCAGCCAGATTTCTGTGAGAAAAGAAAAACTGCCCCTTACTATATACTGAAATTATTTGTTGAAAGCAGTTTGAAGGGGAAAAATGTTCAGCCTCATCCTAAGTAGTCAGGACACAAACTAGACCCATTTTCATGGGTCCCTATGTTTCTGCCTGATGTACGGTGCAGTCTACATGGGCTCACCCTAACAGGTCAGTCCAGCCCCAACAATTAACCATTCCATCCATTAGGCAGGAACTGTTTCTGGTACTAAAATCTTTGATTCCTTTGGTGTTCTTTTACACCTAGATTTCTTTAGCACTTCAAGCCAATCAGTTCCCTCCCATGATTCTCTAAGCCTCATGAGATAAAATGTGGTGTGTCATTGTACTTTAAACAAATACCACAGATCTCCTATTTTGATTATCACTGACAAATAATTATCACTGGCAAATAAACCTAAGCTACCTGAAAATGGACAAAACGGTGTTATCCTACAACATGGTAAGCAAAGAAAAACAATTTCAAAGTACTTATACACAGTATTTCTGAACAAGTTACACTCTCTTCTTGCGAGTAAGTGGTCCATTTTGTCTATGATACAGTTTTCATGTATGGCTAAAACAAACAGAGCTTGTTCCATTACTTTCTCATTGGAACTATTGAATAGACTCTGCCTTGTCATTTTTACTGAGACATCTGTGTCAACAAGGATGTTCTTTTTTTAGAGTGTAGTTCGTCGTGGATTATATTTAACTCTTACAAGAGTTTTGATTGCTTACTTTCTGTCCGAATGTATTGACAGTGGCAAAACAAGGGGAAAAAATGAATGGGACTTGGACGGGAAAGATGGGTCAAAGAATGATAGTACATGCTTTGCAGGCAAAAGCCCACTTTGATCCCTTGTGCCACATGGTCCTAAGTACCACAGAGAGCAGCTCTAAAGAACCACACATAGAAAAGATCCTGAGCATCTTCAGGTGTAGCCCAATAAATAAATATAGTTCTTGGTACATTGTTAAATTGGTGATAGATGCACACTTGAATAAAGATACCAATATGGAATTTTATAAAACAATCTATTGTAGAGATTATAAAATAGTAGGAGATGGCTAAATAAGAAAAATTATCATAAGATTTGATTAATAGCAGTCATTTCTAGGAGAAACAACATTGGGGGCAACTTTCACATTATTAAATTAATATTTGTTTTGAAGAATGAGACACAGACCTTCTGCTCCTTTTCTTCCTCCTCCTCCTTCTACTCTGCCTCCTCCTCCTCCTACTCTTCCTAATTCTCCTTTCCCTCCTCCTCTTCAACTTCCTTCTCCTCCTTTTCCTCATGATAGTATCCAAATGATGTGGATACTGTCATTTAGTATTAACAATTTGTTGCAATAGACACCCCAAATTCTGTAATAATTTCAAATTAGAAACAACTAGTAATTTTTAAAGGTATTTGGGTCACACCTGCTGACGTTTAGGGATTACTTCTGGCTCAAGAATTACTTCTGATGGTGCATGGGGGACTACTTGGGATGCGGAGTATTGAATCTGGGGTTTGGGACATCTGAAGCAAGCACCTTACCTGCTATACTATTTCTCCAGTTCTAAAAAATTACTCATCTTATGTACTGAAAAGACTGAAGTTTGTAGAAGCTAAATGAATTTCAAAAAAGTTAAGTAATTTGTATCCTGAGTCAAATTTTTTGAGCTCTAAAAATATATATTCATTTGCCTGATTGATATCTCATTTTGATTATGTCATAAATAACTCAAATCAAGCATATCCCGCTGGGGACACTTAATCATATTACACCAACCAAACACATTCAGTATCTATTTTAGGTGGAGTGTTTCATTTCCGTTGGATAAAACTGAACTGAGGGTCGTTCATTAAATTTATCTTCTCCTTCTTTCCAGAAAATTCATTATCAGGTTCTAGCAGTGTTAATTCTAAAAACTCATCACCTATGAATTCATTTTGTGTTATCTTCACAGTCACAAACCAGTACTGTTACATCTTCTGTGTTCTGAATTTTTAGCTTAACACCTATATTCCTTTTTCCTTTTAGATCATTATCTTTACTTCACCAGCAAGGTCATCACAAAGTGAAACTGAGGCACTACCTGTTAAAAATCTTTTGGTGCTTTTAATCCTCACTTGAGTGTTAATGTGCCCATGAGTAACAGACCTTAGAAAATCTGGGGTTTTTTTAATTTAATTTAATTTTTTTTTTTTTTTGCTTTTTGGGTTATACCCAGCAATGCACAGCGGTTACTCCTGGCTCTGCAGTCAGGAATTACTCCTGGCAGTGCTCAGGAGATCCTATGGGATGCTGGGAATCGAACTCTAGTTGACCACGTGCAAGGCAAACGTCCTACCCGCTGTGCTATCGCTCCAGCCCCCAGATGATCTGGTTTTTGAGACCTCATTGGTCTCAGCAATATCCTTTCTATACATAGGTTTAAATCTACTTGACTTTCCTGCCCCTACTGTGCCACCTAATATTCTTGCATATATGTTTATGTTGTTAACTTAAGCTTGGTATGCTTCCCCATTCTTTATTTTCTTATTTTCAAGCTTAATAAGTCTCATTATTCATATAATTTTCTCAGAAATGTAGCAATTTAACAATAAGACTACTCTTTTTTTTATTTAATTGTCCTGTTCTAAAATATTATTTCCAAAAAACAAACAAAAAACACTGACAACTCTTTATTTGTTCAGGATGCCTTAACAGAATATTTCAGGTTGAGTGGTTTATAAACAAAACAAACTTTCCACAATTTTATAGATTGAACTAATATCAAGATACAGAAGCTTCCTTCACTGCTGGTGGGAATGCCGACTGGTTCAGCACTTTTAGAAAATAGTATGGACGATTCTCAAAAAAATTAGAAACTGAGCTCCCATTTAACCTAGCAATACCACTACTGAGAATATATCCCAGAGAGGCAAAAAAGTATAGTTGAAGTGACATCTGCACTTGTTTGTTCATTGCAGCGCTCTACAATAGCCAGAATCTGAAAAAAACCTGAGTGCCCTAGAACAGATGACTGGTTAAAGAAACTTTGGTACATCTACACAATGGAGTTCTATGCAGCTGTTAAGAAAAGATGAAGTCATGAAATTTACATAAAAGTGGTACACATGAGCGAAATGAGTCAGAAAGAGCGGGATAGACACAGAAAGATTGCATTCATCTGGGGAACATAAAGTGACAAAATGGGAGACTAACACCCAGGAGTGACCGAGATTAGTACCAGGAATTTTGCTCCATGACTTGGAAGCCAGCCACATGTGCTAGGGGAAAAGGAAGCTCGGATAGAGAAGGGAGCACCAAATAAAGGGTGTTTGGAGGATCCTTCCAGGGTGGGAGAATACCCTGCCACATAGGCAGGGTGGGATGGGAGGATGGGGGGTGGGAGGGATGCTGGGATCCGTTGTGGTGGAGGATGGGCGGATGGGCACTAGTGGAGGGATGGTTACTTGATCATTGCATAACTGAAACCCAAGCACAAAAATTTGTAAGTCTATAACTGTGCCTCATGGTGTCTCACTAATAAAAAAAAATAGAAAAAAAAAGGAAAAAAAAGTGGTAGTACATGGAAAGTATCACGGTAAGCGAAATGAGTCAGAAAGAGAGGGACAGACATAGAAAGATTGCATTCATCTGGGGAACATAAAAATATAGGAGAATAACACCCAAGAATAGCCGAGATAAGTACCAGGAGGTTTACTCCATGGCTTGGAGGCCAGTCACACATGCTAGGGGAAAAGGCAGCTCAGATAGAAAAGGAAGCACCAAGTAAAGGGTGTTGGGAGGATCCTCCCAGGATGGGAGAAGCATGCTAAAAATAGACTATAGACCTAACGTGATTGCCACTCAATGCCTCTTTTGCAAACCACAGCACCCAAAAGGAGAGAGAGAACAAAAGGGAATGCCCTGACACAGAGGCAGGGTGGGATAGGGGGGAGGAGGAGTGGGAGGGATACTGGGATCCGTGGTGGTGGAAAATGGGCACTGGTGGAGGGATGGGTACTTGATCATTGTATAATCGAAACCCAAGCACAAAAATTTGTAAGTCTACAACTGTACCTCATGGTATTTCATTAATAAAAAATGTAAAAAAAAAAATACGAAAGCTTTGGGTCTGCTAAGAAATTGCTTCCTGAATCCTAGGCATTTGTGTTCTCACTTTTTCCTTACCTGATCATAATGACACGGAAATCATTATTCTCTTTTATGAAGTATATATTATTTTATGAGACTTTTTCTCATGATCCAGTCACTTCCTTAAACACCCACCTACAAATTACTTTGTGGGGCCAGAGCTACATAATACAGTATGCATGTTGCTTGCCTTACAAACAGCCAGCTCGATCTAATCCCTAGCATCCCAAATGGCACCCTGAGATTCATGAACACAGAACAAGGAATAATCCTTGACTACTGCTGGGTGTGGCCCCCAAACAAAAATAAACATAAACCAAATAAGACATTAGAAAATGGTTACAACATATGAATGTGTGGGATCACTGTCACTGTCATTGTCCTCCCGTTGTTCATTGATTTGCTTGAGCGGACCCAGTAATGTCTCCATTTTGAGACTATTTTTAATGTGTTTGGCATATCCAATATGTCACGGGTAGCTTGCCAGGCTTTGCCGTGCGGGTGAGATACTCTTGGTAGCTTGTCGGGCTCTATGTGAGGGGTGGAGGAATCGAACCTGGCTCGGCCGGGCTGGCTGTGTGCAAGGCAAATGCCCTACCACTGTGCTATCGCTCCAGCCCAATGTGTGGGATATAATATCCAAAATAGCAGTCACTCATTTTATTTGATCTCAATAGAGATACATGTATACATATGCCTATAAGTATAACTATGTGTGAGCAAATTTATACATATGTGAATATATATATATATTAGAAGAATAAGGAAATTCATAATATTATCTATTTACTTATGTATTGAATTTAGAATTATGTATCTCATGTCCCAGTTGATGAGGTATGTAAACTAAGGATCATAGGTACCTAAATATTCAATTCTCAAAACAAAACAAAAGTCCCTTTCATATAATAGAAGTTACATTTGTTGAATCGTAAGTGTTCCAAAAGTGGCAAAACCATAGGCTTCTGAAAAAGGATTGGACCTATTTTTTTTCTGTGTGTGCGTCCTTGACTTTCTACTGTGCATCTAGGCATATTACATTATATATCATAAGGAAATTCTGCTTGAGAAAAATATAGATTCAATATTTTAGTTATTCACATTGCTATTTTGTTCAGAGATCTAAAGTAAACAATTTATGCTTTCTGAATATATATTGGTAAAAAATATTCTAGGGACAAAGTTTAGTTATTGCCAGGTTGGGGGCTCCTGACCAAATATACTTCTTTTCCTTTATTCTTTGCCTGCATTCTGAAGCCTAACTCTATAATACTAAGCTAGCTGTATATATTTTTTAAATCCGTACTCTTCTTATTTTTAGCAACATTTTATTGTGTGTTTATACATGTGTGTGTTTGTATGTGTGTATTTACATATATTTCATAATTTATTTACAAATCCCTTTGCTATTTGGCACTTGGGTCATTTCCAGATTTTGATATTGAAAATAAAGATGAAACCTTGGAGTTTGTAGCAATTTGGATGGAAATGGAAAAAGTCATAAGTAAAGTAATTCAAGAATAAAAGAGAATATTGGATGGTAATACTGATTTGATTTGTGGCCTATAAGGAAATAAAGCAAGAGGTTAGGCAATTCTCAATGAAAAAAATTGAGATATGGACAAAAATTTTGTGATTCAGTACACCAAGAGAGTGAAGCGAGAGGAAGGGGTTTGTATAATGGTGAAAGATCTTGGTACTCTCATAGTTTGCATGAATATATAGTACTATCTGTTTATAAAAACATAATAGTAAATATTTTTCTTAAAAATTTATAAAAACAAACACTGGTCTTGTGCCAACCAAATCATCTTCTCTGACATTTGCAATTTTTGTATTTGTCTTGTATTTTTCTCTTAGCTGTTTAATGTATGGATTCAGAATTTAAACCAGCATTCTGAAATTCCTAATTTTTATTTTATTTATTTTTTGGTCTACATTGTTATTTTCATGTATGTGAATGCTAATATTAAGTATTTTTCAATGGAAACTATACATTTTTAAAGGCATAGTTTACTATTTATTAAATGGTCTCTGCACTCAAACAAGCAGATGGAGAAATCAAACTTTATCCCTTCCTAATTTTGTTGTCATTGGCAGTCTTGAGTCCTCTGAGGACACAGTTTCCTTTTCTATTAACAGGGAGATAAGGTTAATAATGTTCACTTCACATAAATTTATTGAAACAACACTGCTTGACACATGACAGAGTGTTGGCTATGATCATCACCATCTTTATCCTTTTCCTCTTCATTCAGGATTATATTTCTTCTGTAACTTAAAGGAAGAAAGCAAGCAGGGTGGGATGGGGGGGTGGGGGTGGGAGGGATACTGGGATTCATGGTGGTGGAAAATGGGCACTGGTGGAGGGATGGGTATTTGATCATTGTATAATCGAAACCCAAGCACAAAAATTTGTAAGTCTACAACTGTACCTCATGGTGTTTCACTAATAAAAAATTTTTAAAAAATTATATATGCCAGATTCTGAAGATTAAGGTTTCCCATACCTGCTTGGGGCCATCTGGATACTTGAAAGTTACATGGACTTCTGTCTGGGAGTTTCTATTTGAATTCCTCTAGTTATGGGAAGATGATATTTAAAAGTATTATGGATTCTGTTCTTATTATGTCAGGTTTTTTAATCTCATTGAAAATTGCAGTTATTGTTTTATACTTCAATTTTCTTTCTTTTCACACACAAAAAGACTTCTCCTTTCTGGTTAATTATTGCCAGGTTGTGACATCCACAATTCATCAGCCTCAGAGCTAAAGTCATATTGTCTCTCCCAAAATAAATCTTTTTGTCATCCAAGCCTCATCTGCCTCTTTGTTGTTTTTCTCATCCTCTGGGGCCATTTATCACACATGATAGAGGCCACAAACTTGTAAATTTCATTATTGGCATGCAAAGGCCCATGTGGTCTTATCTTTGGAATCCTCAGAGGCCAAGTTTATAGCAATGTGGGGGCTGGAGAGATAGCACAGCGAATAGGGCATTTGCCTTGCACGCAGCCGACCCGGGTTCAATTCCCAGCATCCCATATGATCCCCTGAGCACGGCCAGGAGTGACTCCTGAGTGCAGAGCCAGGAGTGGTCCCTGTGCATCGCCAGGTGTGACCCAAAAATAAAAAATAAATAAATAAATAAATAAAACGTTTATAGCAATGCAAGGATGGAGAAATGAAAGACAGTATGACAACATCAAATATTGGAGACTTGAAGACATAATGTTAGTTCTGAATCTCACTTTGATAACAATAGCATTATATACCTATAAAGTTTCCACGGTTGCTCATTGCAATTCCTTCATCTTATAGATCAAAGCTTCTTATAAAACAAGGAATATGATACCACATGGAGTCATATAAAGCCATGTAGTAGAATGGGGATTTTGGTCACCAAAAAAATTGTCTTAGAGTAAATTTATTATTGACAAATATTTTATTTGTATACCCCTTTTTATTGCTGAAGTGATAGCACAGAAGGTAGGGCGTTTGCCTTGCATGCAGCCGGCCTGGGTTCTATTCTTCCATCCTTCTTGGAGAGTCCAACAAGCTACAGAGAGTATCCTGTCTGCACGGCAGAGCCTGGCAAGCTTGCCTTGGCATATTTGCTATGTTAAAAACAGTAACAACAAGTCTCACAGTGGAGATGTTACTGGTGCCCACTCGAGCAAATCAATGAACAATGGGAGAACAGTGCTAGAGTGCTACTTTTTTTATTTCTATAAAGGAACTTTTATAGAAATTATTTATTTCTACCTGATGTTGAGTAAGATCTCTTAGGTGTAAAGAGAACTTGAGTGGGAAAATTTTAGAGAAGTTCTTCAAAAAGGAAAAGAAAAATAATGCAGGAGATAAGGTTCTAGACTTGCCTACATATGGTCCCCTCAACAGTTCCAGGAGTAATCTCTGAGTACAGATGCAGGAATAAACACTGAACATAGGTGTAGCCCTGAACACTTAAAAAAAAAAAAGTCCAGCAATAGATGAAGAAATTGAGCCTAATGGTTTAAAATCAGGTTGGTCAAAGAACATGATTTGCCTGATCTTCTTTCTCCTAATTCTTAGAACTAAAACATCTCTTCTATGAACAAACATGCATATATTTTCACTGTGACTATATTACATAAAATACTGTAGCAATTTATTAAGTGGCACTTTTTCTGAAATATATTAAATACCTTTTGTATTGATATGAGATCTTAAATCCTTCAATATATGGTGAATATTGCTCATTTTTCCTCATTAGTCCCTCTCTTATATAGAGAAATAATATAATTCCTGCATTTTCGAAGTCCAAGGATTTCTATTTTTAAAACATAAATTTATTTGGAGGCCACACATGGCAGTACTCAGGGATGACTCCAAACTCTGTGATTAGGGAGCACTCCTAGAGATACTTGATAATAATACACAAAGTAGGAATCAAAACAAGGTCAGATGACTGCAAGACATTCACCTTACCACCTGTGCCATTTCTCCAGTTTAGAAGCTCAAGGACTTCTAAGTAGGCAGACAAATAAATTACTTAGATGAAAATTGGGGAAACCGATTATTTTATAAACTTAACAAAGAAGGTAATATTCAATAGCAAACATATTTTTCCTGATTAATGAATGTTATGCTGACTATAGTATGATTTGACTATTTATATAGGTATGATTCCCATGACCCTATGTTAATATTGGTGATTTTAAATGAAAACTTAAAAGGGAAAATGACCTAATAGATATGGCAACTGCTTTATGAAGCTGTGGGTTTGTGCACAGATGTCAAGGTCTTGCCTCCTTTAGTTTGCTTTACATTTACTCCCAGTTGAATTAGTGACTGTAGTGAGTGATTTACTATTTTTCTAAGCTGATTTTCCCACATTATATTCTATAGACTGAGCCTTGGAATAATTAATAACAATGGGTAGTCAATTTTTCCTAGCACCTAAGACACAATAAACACTTTAATAGGGTAATAAACATAAAATAGTTTTAATGGATATGGAGAGAAATTCTCTAATGTTGGCAACATTCCTTAAAATAGTGTTATAGTTGAAGACTATTGAGGACTAGTGACGTTATTGAAGATTAGTGATACTATTATATGTAGCCAAGGAGAGGTCCTTAATTATGTAAAGATACTTCCATGAGCATTGGCTGCTTTTCTTATGCTTCTTTGACTTGATTATGATTTCTGTGGATTTGTGAATAAGGTTCGTGAAATAGAATCTTCTGTATAAAACCTGTTAATATGTCTACTAGTGAAGTGAACCTACCCTGCTAGCTCTCTAATCTATTAAGCAATTTATTGAGGCACCATAATTTATTGGACTGGAGGGATAGCACAGCAGGTAGGGCGTTCACCTTGCATGCGGCCAACCCAGGTTCAATTCCTCCATACCCTTTTGGAGAGTTCGATAAATTGCCGAGAGTATTCTGCCCTCATGACAGAGCCTGATAAGCTCCCAGTGACATATTTGACATGCCAAAAACAGTTAAAACAAGTCTTACAATGAAGATGCTACTGGTGCCCACTCAAGCAAATCAATGAAAAATGGAAGGACAGTGCTGGACAGTTTTTCAGTGCTACCATGATTTATAACAATATTTCTATTAGTGTTTAAGATTTACAATGTTACTTTTCCATACCTGGGGTCAAAGTCCCAATATCCTTTGACTATTTTCCCTAGGTACATTCTCACTTGGCATAATTCTCCTTCACCCAATCTCCAACTTTGTTTTTTAGGCAGTATTTCAGGCTTTATTATTATTTTCAACATATGTTTCTTACTTTGCTTCTTTATATTTAACATATGCATGAGAGTATTCAGTATTCTTTCTTTAGGATCACTTCATGAATCACAACATCCTCCAGTTCCATCCAAATTGTAGCACAATGCAAGATTTTATCTTTATTTTATTGCTGTTGAATAGTACTCTATTGTCAATATTTATAAAAGTTCTTGTAAGACTAACACCCAAGGACAGTGGAGATAAGGGCCAGTAAGATTGCTCCAAGGTTCGAAGACTGCTTCATGAGCTGGAGGAAAAGGAAGCTGGATTACTAAATCAATGATGGTTGGAGGAATGGCTTGGGATGGGAGATGTGTGGTGAAAGTAAATAAAGAACTAAACATGATAATCTGTCAGTATCTCTATTGCAAACCATAGTGCCCAAAGTAGAGAGAGGGTAGGAGGAAATTGTCTGCCATAGAGGCAGGGGGAGGAATGGAGTGGGGAAATTGATGGTGGAAAATGTACACTGGTGGTAGGATGGGTGTTCAATCATTGTATGACTGAAACTCAAACATGAAGGTTTTGTTATGGTATCTCACAGTGATTCAGTAAGGAATAAAGAATAAATAACATTTTAAAAATAAAAAGTAAACTACTGTCCCAAGTTGCTTCATGCATGGACCTCAAACTATAATGTAATAAAAATATCAATAAAATAAAGGTGTTTCAAAGAAAAAAATTTTTTAAAAAGTTCTTTTAACTATTCATATGACTTTGGGTACTTAAGTTTTTTCCATGATTTTACTGTTTTAAATAGAATAGTAATGCGTGTATATGGGCATTTAACTTAAAAATTATATTGCACACTGTGCATCTGATAGGAACACTATCCAGAATATATAAAGCACTTACAAAACACAATAGCAACAAAGCAGATATGCAGATATATGAAGTACACATATACTTTAAAACCTTAATAGTCTACAATAGTATAAACATGTTACCTAATTTATAATATGCACATTTAAAAAATGGGTTTGCTAAAGATACAGGTTAAGGAAAGGGGAACCTTGGATTATTGGAGGAGACATTTTGACACTGCTGGTGGATTTGAAGTCTGAATACACAGTGCTTGAAACTTTGTCATTGATAGTTTTGTAGGTCATGCGAATCTGTTACAAAATAATTTAATTAAAATATAAAAACACATCAAAATTAGGAAAGGCGAGACACAGGTTATTTCCTTAAAGAATACAGACATACTCTCAGACCCTGGGCCTCCCACTATCCCTGAGCACCTACCTCTCTGTCCCCAACACTGAACCTGGTTTTCTCCCTCTCCCAGGTCAGTGAATAATTGGACCCGGGACACAACTACTCCCACACCCTTGCCCCAGGCGTCCTCTTGGACCCTCGGCCACCAACCATCCCTTAGCACCTTCTTCATCCCCAACGCTGCGCCTGGTTTTCTCTCTTTCCCAGAGGGGATTACTGACAGTCAACTGCAAGGTCCCAGCTCCATACTACCACAAACACATGAAAAAACAGGGAAAATCCCCACCAGGAGGAGAGGATGATGAAAAGGGTTCAGATGCCTCAACAAGCATTACCCATAAAAGCAATCTCCCCAATAAAGAATTCAGAGATGAAATGTTGAAGATGTCCAGTGAACTCAAAGAAGCAATGAAACAGACATCCAATAAATTAAAGGAGGACATGCAAGACACAGTGGAACAGGCAGCCAAGTAAACACAGGAAGAAATGAGAGCAGAAATTAAAAAACTACAAAATGAAGTGTCACAAATAAAGGACTTGGTAGATGAAATTAAAAACTCAATGGATGCCCTCAATAGTAGAATGGCTACAACCAAAGACAGAATCAGCGAGCTTGTAGATGAACCTCAGGAAGCTTACAGGCAACAACAAACAATGGAAAAAGACCTCAAAATACCTCTTAGGCGAATCAGAGACCTAGTGGATGATTTCAAGAGGAACAACATTAGAATCATCTGAGTACCAGAAGGACAGGGAGACAATCCCTGTGAAAAAGCCACAGTTAAAAATATCATTGCTGAACAATTCCCAGAGCTGGACAATGCAGGCATCCATATTCAAGGAAACCGAAGAGTGCCAGCTAAAAGAGACCCTAGTAAAAAGACTCCAAGGCATATCATAGTCAGAATGATAGATACCATGGATAGAGATGCAATACTGCAAGCAGCAAGGTCAAAGTAGGAAATCACATACAAAAGAGCACCCCTTAGATTTACAGATGAACTACCAGAGGAAGCCCTCCAAGCCCATAGATAATGGTAGGTTATAGTGAAAAAACTCAATGAAATGAACACCTCACCAAGAATACTTTATTCGGCTAAACTCTTACTCAAACTCGAAGGAATGATACAATATTTCATGGATAAACAACGGCTCAAGAACTTCATAGACTCAAAACCAAACTTAAAAGAAGGACTAAAGGGGCTACAGTAAGAAAAAATATAACCCTACAAACACAACAAACCCCTACAGAAAGATGGCACAAAACCCCATGACAATAATCTCCCTCAACGTCAATGGTTCAAATGAACCAATTAAGAGCCACAGAGTGGCAAAATAGATTCAGAAACTAAACCCAAAATTCTGCTGCCTACAAGAAACACATCTGAACAGTTAGAGCAACACAGACCCAAAATCAAAGGATGGAAAACAATCCTGTAAGCAAACAACTTCCTCAAAAGAGCCAGGATGGCCATACGAGTATCTGACAACATAAATTTTAGGTTGAAAAAAACTAAAAGGGACAGTGAAGGCCATTTTTTACTAATCAAGGGATATGTAGAGCAGGAAGAATTCACACTCCTGAACAGGTATGCACCTAATGAGGGACCAGCTAAGCACTTAAAACAACTGCTAACAGATTTTAACAAGGGTGTTGCTGGCAATTCAATAATAGTTGGAGACTTCAACACTGCCATATCACCACTAGTTAAATCAACAAGATTAAAACTCAGCAAGATAGAAGTTAATCACGCACAGACACAGAGAACCAAATCAAACAAAATTAGAAATTGAGTTCCCATTTGACCCAGCAATACAACTCCTGGGAATATATCCCAGAGAGGCAAAAATGTATAGTAGAATTGACATCTGCACTAATATGTTCATTGCAGCATCATTTACAGTAGCCAAAATCTGGAAAAATTCTGAGAAAAGATAACTGGTTAAGGGAACTTTGGTACATCTACACAATGGAATACTATGCAGCAGTTAGAAAAAAATGAAGTCATGAAATTTGCATATAGGTGGTTCAACATGGAAGGTATCATGTTGAGTGGAGTCAGAAAGAGAGGGACAGACATAGAAAGATTGCTCTCATTTATGGAATATAAGGTAACAGAATGGGAGACTAACACCCAAGAACAGTAGAGATAAGTGCCAGGAGAATTCCTCAACAGCCTAGAAGCCGGCCTCTCATGCTGGGGGAAAAGGCAGCTCAGATAGAGAAGGGACCACCAAGTAACGGGTGCTAGAAGTGCCTGCTTGGGATGGGAGATGGGCACTAAAAGTGGACTATGGACCAAACTTGATAGCCACTTAATACCTCTATTGCAAACTACAACAACCAAAAGGAGAGAGAGAGAGAAAAAGGGAATGCCCTGCCACAGAAGAAGGGTGGGGTAGTTGGAGGGATACTGGGATCATTGGTGGTGGGAAATGGGCACTGGTGGAGGGATACGTACTTGATCATTCTGTAACTGGAATGCAAGCACAAAAGTTCGTACCTCATGGTGTTTCACGAATAAAAAATGATTAAAAAAAAGAAAACAGGCATAGTTTGTGGCCAATGAATAAGTGAAAAAAAAATCACTGATTATCAGGGAAGTTTAAATGTGAACAATTATACTATAAACACATAGTGAGAATAGCCCATATCAAACAGTCTGGAAACAGTTATTGTTGGCAGGCCAGTCCAGTCACAGTCCTCCCATTGTTCATTGATTTGCTCCAGCAGGCCCAGTAATGTCTCCATCGTGAGACTTGTTGTTACTGTGTTTGACATTTTGAATATGTCACGGGTAGCTTGCCAGGCTTTGCCTTGCGGGTGAGATACTCTCCGTAGCTTGCCGGGCTCTCCGAGAGGCGTGGAGGAATCGAACTTGGGTTGGCCATATTGGCCGCTTGCAAGGCAAAAGCCTTACCCGCTGTGCTATTGCTCCAGCCCTGTTGACAGGCATATTGTGCAAAAGGAATACACGTTCATTATTGATTTGGATTGTCTGATTAGTCTCTTTGGAAACCATTATGACAACTGAAGAAAAAAAGGTAAAAATGAAACTGTTATATGACTTAGCAATTACATCCTGGCACAGGTCTCGGAAACTGTATCTTTTATTGGGGTTGACTATATGTCTCAGTTAACTCTTGTTCATGTTGTCATAATTAAATAATCTAAAGCTCCTGTTTTCATCCTCATAAGACTTATTTGGGTAATAATTTGTCAGAACTATACTTGTGTACACCTTTATCACACTCACTCTATTGAAATGATTAAGTTTCTAGAGCAGTACTATTGCTTTGCTTTACAATCCCTGAATGTAAGAGTCCATGTCCGTCACCTTGGCATATCATATATTACATAATGAAACAAAGTGTACAGAATATCCCTAATATCAATAAATAAAATTAAGAATAAAAGTAATATTGCTGTAAAAGTACTAACGGTGAATAATACATTAATTTGATGTATCTTTGAATTTAGAGAACAGTACAGTTGAACTGTAGACTCTAAATATACTCCAGAAATGTTTGTGTATATGATAGCAATGAAATAAAATTTCTTACTAAGAGAACTAAAAGGTCAATACGCTGAAGTTATGACTGAGATTCAGTTTCGATTTTTCTGTGACTGTTATGACTCTGTGTGTTGTGTTGTGTTCGTTGTACCTGTCTTTGCTTTTCATCTTCTATCATATGTAGAACAGTATTTTTATTTTAAAGAGAATCTATTTGCAGTTGTAGTTAGCTTTTAAAATATATTTCTTTTTAAAAATAAAGTTATCATGAGTTTCTGATAAATGGAAAGTCACAAAATTTGTGGAGGATAAGTGAAAATTTAAGGTAATCCGAAATTTTTATAATTAGTTGATAGCTAACCCAAGGACACTAATTTTAAGTGTAAAAAGAAAGTAAGATATTAATAATGATCATTTTCTGGGATAGAGTGACAGTACTGCAGCTAGATGCTTGATTTTCACGTAGTCAACCCTGGTTCAAATTCTTTACCCATGTATGATCTCCTGAGCACATCCAGGAGTAATCCCTGAGTACACAATTAGGATTAGTCCCTGAAAACTGTCATATGTAGCTCAAAAATGCTAAATAATAATTTTTACATAAAATATCATTAGATAGGCATCAAATTATGGCCATTGAAGTAGTGTTTTCTGTAAATACATCAAGAGCTTGAATGGGCTGTTGTGGGGTATGTCAATAATTTCTCCTATTAAATTTAAACTCTGACATTCTGGTCTTTGAGAAAATAGTTTTCATCATCACCCCATATTTGTATGCTTCTCAACTCACTTGGGGACTCAAGATTGCAATATTTTATTCAGAAGAATCTTTTGAAGATTTTAATGTGTTGACAAACTACCAATATTTATTTAATAAGCCAAAATATGTTTCCCAGAACTCTTTCTCTGAAATCAAACTCTGACAGCTGGGTCAGCAGTCATGGGTTCTATGGAAAGTCAGCCAGTATTGGCATTTCTGGATGCTACAAAGATGGATGGGTGCATGTTGAATTTATGCTGACTGTAAAGGAGAGATTTATTATCTCTAAGACTTACCTTTATTCTAACTTGGGTTTAGAATTTCCCTAGTCTACTTACCCCAGAGAAATTTTAACATGAAGACCATTCTTTTTTAAATGCTTACCTCAATGGTGTTGTGGGTGGTTGCAAGTGGTGTTGTGGGAGCAGTTGTTGGTAGCATCAGGTGCCGCTCTCTGTCATGTGAATCTGTTAACTCTGAGTTCAGGCCCAGTGGTAATTGAATTCAGGGTCCTATATTGGTAAGTATGTGCTCTGACTCCCTGGCCCCCTACAACTGTCTTAATGAGATACATGCACTGTAGTACTGTAGCACTGTCATCCCTTCATCAATTTGCTTGAGCAGGCACTAGTAATGTCTCCATTGTGAGACTTGTTACTTTCTAAATGTTGTGCTTCTATTGAAAATCTTAGGAATCTCACAACTGCTGAGAGAAGAGCACATGCATAGAATAAATCAACAAGTTTATAATCCAACAATTTTAATTCTTGTTGATCTGAAATCTGATCCCATGATCACCCCTCCACGTCTTGAACAAGCAAGTTTTTTTTTCTGTTACATGCAAGACCCTTTCCCCTCCCACTCCCTCCTAACTTCCACATTTCTCTTATGATATCAATGTCATCCTGTTGTTCATCGATTGCCAGTAATGTCTCCTTCATCCTACCCCTGAGATTTAAAAAATTGCCATATTCGAGGCTCTTTCAGGGTCAAGAGAATGAGACCCACCATTGTTACTGGTTTTTGGCAGATTGAATAGACCACGAGGAGTTTGCCAGACTCTGCTGTGTGGGCAGGATACTTTTGGTAGCCTTCCAGGTTCTCCATACTAAGAACTAGATAATAAGATGCTGTGTGGCCACAAATGTGGCCAACGCTTCCAGGAGTAGGGTTTTATAGTCTCTGGGTCTTGGCTGTTGATGGGATTTCACGGCTCCGGGGGCAGTTCGTGGGTGTAACGCCTACACACTGAAAGATGAGGGTGGGGATCTGGGTGGAGGAGGCCCCAGTCCCAATCCTAGCAGGCTTGGAGACCTACACCCTGGGTCCCGCACACCAGGGTTCCTCTGCCGGTTCCTTCGTGCGTGAGGCTTGTCCAAACGTGTGGAGAGTGGTCTTAAGCATGGCTGTGCCTGGAACCGGAGGTCTTCAGCTGCTGGGTCTCTGCTTGGGGTGGGGAGGGTATGATATATATGTATATATAAACATATATGTATGTATAATGCATCTATATATTTATATGTATACACACATACATATATATTTATATATATGATATATTCAGGGACTCAAGAGATAGTACAGAGGGCAGAGTGCTTGCTTTGCATATAACTTACTCAGGATTGATCCCTTATATCCCATATAGTCCCCTCAGTTCTATAGGAGTGATCTCTGAGCTAGTTGTAACCCTGACAAATACCAGCTGTGGCTCCTATATCCATTTTCCAAAAATAGAAAAGAAAAGTATCAATGCTTCAGGGCACTCTCCTCTCTTGCTTCATCATGTAGTAAGCATAACTAGCTTTCTATGGATTCAACCATCACACAGTGGTTGCCTCCTTCCCATGGATATACAACTGTGTTGTTTTATCTCAGATGTAGCCCTTGAGAACTAGAAATTCTATTGTGTTTTATTGTCGACTTGCACTGTGTAGGGGCTCTATACTGTCAATGGGCCTTGATAATGACTCAGGTACAGCAATGTCTGAATCAAGTGAAATCTCCAGAATCAACTTGGATAGATTATTGGTATATTAGTGTAAAAAGGAAGGGCTGAAAGGGCATAGTGCATTTACTCTAAAACAACCTTTAAAATACACATATAGATGCCTTGTGCCTCCCATGCAGAAACACTAAATGAGTAAGGTCTATAAATGAAGGGGCAAGTGAAAAAGAGCAGAGAGCACTTGAAATTCATGTCAATGTGCAAGAAAATAAAACAGATTTATTAATGTTTAAGTTGGCAACTTCTTTAATATACACATACCCGTGAACACATAAAAGTTCTTTGAATTGTACATCCTACAATCTCACTGTACAAAGTCATTTACAGCTGGTGCAATCCTTATACCAACTCCCATCTTTTTTATGAGGAAACATTTATGGTTTCAGTGTCAAATAGTTCATTAGCTCGCATATGCTTTGGGCAAAGTACATAATCTTTCTGAGCTCTGGCTTCCCTATTTCACAAATGGTGAAAATATATGAACCTCGCAGGGTTGTTAAGAGCATTGAATTAAGCAATAGGTACTAATTAGTTTCCTTTATCCCTAGAGAGTGGATTACTGGATCCACTGTAAGAAATTTCTGAGTAGAAAAGCTTTGAGAAAAAAAAACACAAAGCAGGGTGGGATGGGGGGGATGAGGGGTGGGAGGGATGCTGGGACCCGTGGTGGTGGAGGATGGGTGCTGGTGGAGGGATGGGTACTTGATCATTTTATAACTGAAATCCAAGCACAGAAATTTGTGAGTCTATAATTGTACCTCATGATGTTTCACTAATAAAAAAATAAATTAAAAAACACAAAGGAAATATTCAGTTTTATCAATTATTGTATTGATTTATTTAATACTCTATATTAAAATGACTATCATTTCACCTTTCATCAATAATTATATAGCCTTACCCTCTCTATATTTCCCAATAACATTACTTTCCTTCTTTTTACAAAATACTTTTGAAGTTCTTTTCACAATTGCTTATGAAACACTGACTAATAGATTGATGTCTATAAGTAGTTCTAATGTCACAAATGATTGCCATTGACTCTGAAAGTAGACATTACAGTGATACCCAGTAAGCTGAACATATTAATACATTACTTATCTTAAAAGCAACTATCATAATCATTATGAATATGCTTTTTTGAAGTGAAGTTGAGAATGTATGTCGCACAGTGGTTGTACCTAGAGGAAGTATTAACTTTTCCATCAGGAGAAACTTAAACCTTTCATTTTTAATCTTCCATTGCTCTCTGTGTGAAATGATTGCCTAGGTCAGCTTAGATTGCAAAATATTTTCCTATTATATGGAAGAGGTATTAGGAGGAAATTTTTCAACACTTGGAAACTTATTTTGTGCTCTGTTAAGTAGCTTCTCAATTATGCACAAATGAGCATGTGTGGAGGGATCACAGCTCTAAAGGCTGAGCTTCAGCCATTGGAGAACTGATTTCTTTGAAAGGAATTCGATAACCCATGTCCTGGGGTCCAAGAAACGAAAATGTCACATTCTGAAGCACCACCTTCTGGCCCCAGTATCATTAGATGCACTGCTATGTGAGAAAATTGGACAATAAAGCAATCAGATCCTAGGGATATAGTCTAGAAGTTAAGGTGCAAGTATGCTCCTCGTATGGATTCATATTCTGTGACATATCATGTTCTAAAAGACATTGATGAATGTGATACTAGAAGTCTGTGAGCATTACAGGGTAGTCTTGGTGGTCCCTGAAACCCCAGGTACTAAAGAGCACCATTATCTAGACTGGCTGCCTGCGTGTATTGCTAGCAGGGGCTTCAAAGACTCCTTCCTGAGCAATTTTTTGTGAGGCAAAAATATAGGAAATAAAAAAACATCAAAGTCTAGTCGTGAAATGAATTCTGAATAAAGTTGCCGGATATTGAGGAGAGGAACTGAGCTAAGAGTCATACTTTAGAAGTGTTAATGGGCAGTATTGGGAAAGCACCAAGTCCACCTAGGCAAAAGGAAGTCAGATGGGAGTAGGTTTAAAACCTCCCTCTGCCAATGGCTTAATGTGTTATTTCTTCAATACTTTGTGCCATAGTTTTCTCATTTATATCAATGCCACTGTCCTCTCATTGTTCATTGATTTGCTTGAGCGGGCCCAGTAACTGTGTTTGGCATATTGAATACATCAGGGGTAGCTTGCCAGGCTTTGCTGTGCGGGTGAGATAATCTCAGTAGCTTGCTGAGCTATCAGAGAGGGGTGGAGGAATCGAACTCAGGTCCGCCGTGTCGGCCATGTGCAAGGCAAATTCCCTACCCACTGTGCTATCACTTGTTCATAAAGTGAGTCATAGGTTTTCATTCACAAAAAAGAAAAAAAAAACAGTGCTTTGTAATGCTTATGATGTACATTTTAAAGTGTTAACCCTAACCAGGAAGAAAAACCAGCTCCCGGAGGAGAACAGTGCAGTCTCCTGCCACCTCGCCTGGCTATTCCTCACCAGGGCCCCTTGGAGGGGAGCGGGTTGAGCTTTCCTCCCCGCCCTGACCAGGGCCCCGGCAGCGGAAGACCTCCAGGACCAGCCACCACCATGCTGAGACCACTCTCCGCACACCTGAAGGTACCGGCAGAGGGACAAAGCCACGTGGGTTCCGGGGCCGAGATCTCCAAGACTATAAAAAGCAGCTCCCGGAACCGTGCGGCCGCGGCCACACGACATCTTATTATGACATCTCATTCCTACTTTGACAAACTGGCAGGCTACCGAATGTAGCCTGCCCACATGGCAGAGTCTGGCAAACTCCCCGTGGCGTACCCAATATGCCAAATACCAGTAACAATGATGGGTCTCATTCTCCTAAAGAGCCTTGAATATAATCTCAGGGCTAGGATGAAGGAGACGTTACTGGGGCCTGCTCGAGGCAATCAACAAATAACCCTAACCAGAAAATACATATACATGTGATCCATATGCATGTACTCACTTTGAAAGTAGATGATGAGGTGAATAAGGACAGAGCTAGTACGTGGGGTCATGCACAACCTAATTTTTAGTGCAAAATGAATTTATTTAATGACTTTAGCAAAGGTGACATGAAACTAAAACAACACATCTGGGGGAGATGGTAAAAGTTGACTATGATAGGATAGTTGTGGATAATTTATAAAAAATATAAATTCTTTAATTTTTTGATTTAGATAGTGATGTGGACTTGAAGGCATGTGGTGATGCAAAGAATGACGAAATTCAAACTCCAAGAGAATATCTTCATACTAGATACTTCACACCATTTACAACATTCATAAAATATTCATCACAGCAATAGGTTTTTTTGTATTAATGATGGAATGAAGGAATGGTATAATTTTATGTTATTATCTCTAGATATGACTGGAGTGATAGCACAGCAGATAGGACATTTGCCTTGCACGCAGCCAACAAGGCTGACCCGAGTTCGGAGAGCCCCAGCAAGCTACCGAGAATATCTCACCCGCACGGCAAAGCCTGGCAAGCTACCTGTGATGTATTCGATATGCCAAACAGTAGCAAGTCTCACAATGTTACTGGGCCCGCTCGAGCAAATCAATGAATAATGGGAGGACAGTGACAGTGACAGATATGAGTTTTATGTAATTATACTTAGGACTCTTGTAAGGAAGATTTCTTTACGTCCCATTATATAGATAGAAACACAAGAAGTTTGCTATAAATTTTCAGCTATAATGTATAGAGGTAGAATTGAAATTCAAATCTGCTAGATGTTACATGTGTAAGTGTATATATATTTATGCAAATGTATGCATATTTGAAATGTATATAGATATTTCTTTGATCCAGTTTCTATAAACCTCATGGCAATATGGGAATGCATTAAATGCATTATTTGATCTAAGTCATTAATTAAGTTAATATATATTTGAGGGCTAAAATATAGATCAATGTTAGAATAATCTGGAAGAGATGAGGAAAGAGAGTGAAGTTGAGTGGAGGCAGGAAGAGGCTGGGCAGTGCAGGTTGAGAATACCAGTACAAGATGCCTATTAAGTAGTGACAGATCCCATGTTTATCATGTAAGCATCTGTTCCACTCCCACAGACAGATTAAGTATCAGAACAGTGTGTGTCCAAAGCAATTTAAACACCTCCGTATTTCAACTCATATTAGGTCATATTAAAGTCCCTGTGCACAAAAATGCATGTATCATGTCCATACTTTCAAAACTCAATGTCCTAAGGGCCCATTTCCTAGTAAAAGATCTGGTACAATGGTGAGGATAAACAAATGGGAAAAAAACCACAAACTTATACTGCACATTCTCTGCATACATAACGATTTTCAGTTTGATGAGCTGAAATAAGACAAAACAGAAAGCATAGTGTCAATCTGGAAAATATATTTAAAAAATTAAGTTAGAGCATCAACTTTTAGAGTAAACTGGTTACAATCTCAAAGCCTTCTTTTGCTTAATGACTGCAAGTACTCCAAAAACTTATTATTGATTTAACATAACTAAAGTGCATGGCGCCATCAGATCAGCCTGTAAGGGTTAGATTTTATGTGCATGGCCATAATTAAGTCTCACGAAATTGTCTGAAAAATATACTTACATATTTTATGGATAGGAAAATAAAGTTTTAGAGTAAAAGAGTAGTTCAAGGTAAATCAATGAATGAGTTATGGAGATAATACTGAAAGATTCACGATATCATCTACATCGTTGTGTTCATTATCCCCAAAATTAATTAGTCTGTTGTCTAAGAGCTTACACTTAGCTTGGGTGGTGGTCAGTGATGATATAGTATAGGTAAGTTCTAAGAAGGCAAATATTTGTGGAAATTTCACTATTTGTGGTCTACCTTAGGGCCCAGAAAGTTATCATACACCTTTTGTTTGAAATCACTTTATTCCATAGTAGTTATGAAATTGCTTTTTAAAACTAGTCAGCCTATTTATTTCATTTTTTTATTTCAGACACTTGACTTTATGAAGCATAGTTCTAGATGCTCGGTTTTGAAAAAATTAAATTTATCACTGCATATTCAAGATGAATATTTTAATTAATTGGTGAATAATGAAAAATTGAGTTTTTCTAAGTACTTGATTTCTAATAAGACTAATTTTACCCCCTCCATAGACCCATTTACCACCCTCCCACCCACATAAGATGACACGTAGTTAATCTGTTTCAAGTTATGATTAATTAGCTTTAATCTGGTCCTGTTACAAAAGTAACAATGCTCATTGCATATTTTAAAATATAGTGAAAATGTGAAATTAATTTATAGTAAAATATCTCCAGAAAATATGAAATTAATTTACAGTAACATATATCTGGATAGTATTTCTTAATTTATCTTTTTAAAATTTTACTTAAATTACTTTTTGTCAACTTCAAAAGCAGCTTTAGAAAAACTGAATAATGAATAGGGAGGAGTAGAGTTTTCCTATATATCTTCTGCCTCTACACATTTATAAACTGTTCTGTACCTATTACCTCTCACCATTTATTACAATTGATGAACTCACAATAGCACTGTAGCACTGTCCTCCTGTTGTTCATCAATTTGCTAGAGCAGGCACCAGTAATGTCTCCATTGTGAGACTTGTTGCTACTGCTTTTGGCATATTGAATACACCACAGGGAGCTTGCCAGGCTCTTCCGTGCAAGCGGGATACTCTAGGTAGTTTGCTGGGCTTCCCGAGAGAGACGGAGGAATCAAACCTGGTTCAGCCATGTGCAAGGCAAACACCCTAACTGTTGTGCTATCGCTCCAGCCCGATGAACCCACATTGACATAAAATCAACCAAAATATTATGAATGGTAGAGTTTTTGGCTTTGAATACAGTTTAATGTATCCATATTCATAGAGTAACATGAAATCTTTATGCTTCTCTGAAAATTCTACAAGTATCCATGTGGATGCTTTGGTATAGACAGAAATTAATCGATGAGTGTGTGTATGTGTGTGCGTAAGCTTATGAGGCCACATGTGTTTATGCTTAAGGCTTACTCCTGGCTCTATACTCAGGAATCATCCCTGACATGCTGGGAGGACCATATGTGTTGTCAAGGATCAAACCTGTGCCAGCCCTATGTAAGGCAAGCACACAATCAGTTGTTTTATTTCTCTGATTCCACTTTATTATTTTAAATAGAAACAACAGAGAGATACTATAGGAAATAAGGTGCTTGCCTTGCATGCAGCAGACCTCAGTTCAATCGTGGCAGAACATATGGTTGTCTGGAGACAATTATTATATATACATATATATATTTGTATATATATGTCTACATGCACAGACTTATATACATGTACACACATATAGAGAGAGAGGTAAAGTTGATTTACAAGAGCATAAACATTTACATATTTAGGGAAAAAGGTTATTTCAGCTTTACTAATTCTCTAATATTGATATAAATTTTCTCCTGTTTGGGATAGATACTGGGGAACAATATTGCTGAATAGAATTTTAGTTTTTTAAAGGATATACTACACTGTCTTCTAATTTTGTAGTAGCAGTTTGGGTTCTTATGAACACTGAATGAGAGTCCCTATTGCTTTACATCTTCACCAGCATTTGATAGTGTCACTGTTCTAGATATAGGATATATTAACATGGATACAGTTGTATTTTGTTTTAATTATGTTTCCTTGATAACAAAGGATATGGAGTGTATTTTCACATACATATCATACATATTAGCACCTGTAAATATTCTATGGTGATATAAGAATCATTAGATTTTGTGTTTGCTTTCCAGATATGTTTATACACCTTCACTGCAAAAATTCATCTAGATTTGAAGTAGTTTACTTTTACTTGTTACTTTTACAACAATGACTAAACATTGTGCATATAAAAACTTAAAAGTACACATATTATAGCTCAAGACAGGGAAGGAATGATAAGGATGTGATATAATTGCCCTCTCTTTTTAAATAACAAATATTCCCTACTACATTTTTTAACCTCTATAGAACTCACAGAAGCATCAAATGTTCCTTAAAAGAGGACTTCTAGAAATACATTATTTTTATTTATCACTTTAATAATAATATGTTTTTCTTTGAAACTTTGATGAGGGGTTTAAGTGTTTCCAACTATTGGGAGCAAGTTAATATGAAGAATAAACCATAAGAGATAATGATATTCAGACATCTGACCCTGTAAAGAGTAGGTACTTCTGACACTTAGTCTTTTAAGGCAAAAACTGACATATTACTAGTGAGTGACTATACTTCTAAGCTCATACTTCTAAGCTTATGATTATTTTGACCTGGTGGATGATGGTTGATTATTTGTAAATAATGGTCTTGAGATGAATTAGATCTCTGAAATTAGATTTTCCACATATAAGATCATAAAATGGATACAAATCAGATGTTAAATATGATCAATCAGCCACGAGAATATGCACTAATTGTTCTCCCCATCTTTTTTTTTCTTTGTGTGTGTGTGTGTGTGTGTTCATTTTTTAGAATCAGATGTTGCTGACTTTGATGGACGAAGCTCCCTCCTGTACAGGTTCAATCAGAAGCTGATGAGTACTCTCAAAGATGTCATCTCTCTGAAGTTTAAGAGTATGCAAGGAGACGGGGTCCTGTTCCATGGAGAAGGTCAACGTGGAGACCAGATCACCCTGGAGCTCCAGAAAGGAAGACTCATCTTGCACCTCAATTTGGGTAGGAAGAAATCTTTGCCCCTTGCTTTATTTCAAGGTCTCGGGGAACTCCTTTTGTAGGAAGTCACATTTACGTGTCCCCTTGTTGGTTTATATAGAAGTGACTAGAGCTGTATAGGTTTTTGTTTTTTGGGTGAAACAGAAAGTTTTTATTGAAACTCATTTAGAAAGAAGCAAGGAGAGAGAAAGGAAGAAGTACATGTTTAAGAGAGAACACAGGTTTTTCAAGAGCGAAAAAAGGCAAGCAAAAACCTTGAAACAAATAAGCTGACTAAATGTTTATCATCTATCTATTATCTATATGTTCCCAATTCATCCATTTTCTAATCTACCTATTTCTTTAGTTAAAAACAACAACTTTATCTTGTACAAATTTAAGCCCACAATGGAACAATCTATCATTTCTGGCACATTTGTGCAAGATAAATTCAGTAGGAAGTTAGGAAGAAACCTTCCAATTTCTTGGGGCTATTGAAGGCCTGGAGTGGGAAATGGTCCCTATGTGTCACAGAAAAATCTAAATTTCCAAGACCTCTCTCAGCTCCCATGTTCTGATATTGAAGAAACTAGGAACCTGGTTTATATGTAGGATTACCAAATTGGAAATTCACATAATATAGAATGTTCTTCTTCCTCTTTTTTTTTCATTGAGGGCATGAGATTCCTGTTATGGGCTGGCATTTATTATGGCCTGTGTCAGCATAGACAAGTCTTCATTTTATTGTGACTAATTTCCTGTGTCAGAAAAAGAAACTAGTCCTGAACTAGGGATGAAGGATCCAGATGAAGGTTAAGAAGACAGAAGGCAAGGGTCAGAGTATTAAAGAAACAAAGGCAAGCAAAAAATAATAGTTATTCTGTAGGAATAGAAATCAACAAAATAGACAAAATTACAAAAAAGAAAGTGGCTGTCTTTTAAATGAACCTCTGCTCCTCACTGGTATTAAGAGAAGAGGTGAATAAATTATGTGTGTAATATTATCATTACAAGATGTTTTCAAGTAGTAAAGCTAAGGCATAGAATAATTTATTAAAGATTAGAAATATGATCGATAAATAGATTTTTTCTATTAGCAGGATGGAGATTGGCGTGGATTCACCCCATATATCATACTCTTTGGAAATTGGGGATTTTCTTTCTATGTTCTTAAATTCCATGTCAATTTTATAAAAGTTAACAGGGTGAACATGAAAATCACAAGTGTAACTCATAACACTGACATCTGATGCTTAACATTAAATATAAACACCCATGACATCTTTCGGAACAGATTCTAACCCAGGAGTAGTAGTGAGAAATTGTTAGTAAAATAACTTGTTATATGAAAATACCTGGGCTAGAGTGATAGCACAGTGGGTAGGGCATTTGCCTTGCACACAGCCAACATGGCCAACCTGAGTTTGATTCCTCCGCCCCCTCAGAGAGCCCGGCAAGCTACCGAGAGTATCTTGCCCGCATAGCAAAGCCTGGCAACCTACCCGTGATGTATCCGATATGCCAAACACAATGGAGATGTTACTGGGCCCACTTGAGCAAATCGATGAACAATGGGAGGACAGTGACAGTGACAGTGATGAAAATACCTGAACAAGTAATTTATCAATATGCTATGTGGATGTTGGTAATACAAATATCTAACATACATCTAATTTTGGGCATTAAGCTTCAAGGAAGAAATAGATAAATGGACGAGACCCCCAAATACAAGTGGCTCAAAAAGTATAGTGGGTTGTAAATAAAGTTAGTAGTTAGTACTAAGAAACTAACCTTGACTTTCATAATTGAATCTGCTCATTACTGCCACTTATAGTACCAATGCAGATATACCTCTCCAAAACTCTACTTCAACATCCCTAATTCAATGTCACACACACACACACACACACACACACACACACACACACACACACACGCATACATATAATCATGGAAATGAATAGGTATGGTTGTATAACAAATTTTAATTTCCTTTCAAATATGTAATATTTTATGGGTAAATTTACAATGGTTCCTAGTGTAATTGTTTATAATCTTTTAAATGTTAAATAGTTTAATCTATGTTTAAGCTACAAATCACTATCTTGAGTAGACATTAAAATAAAAATATTACAAGTTAAATAATTTTCTATGCAAGTCAGTAATCAGTGACAAAACCAAAGTGGTAGAACTTTTTTTTTTTTTTTGCTTTTTGGGTCACACCTGGCAATGCACATGGGTCACTCCTGGCTCTGCACTCAGGAGTCCTGGCCGTGCTCAGGGAAACATATGGGATGCTGGGAATCGAACCCGGGTCGGCCGCGTGCAAGGCAAATGCCCTACCCGCTGTGCTATCTCTCCAGGCCCAGAAATGTTTAATACCACTTATTCAACAAATAATATTTGAGTTTCTCATTCTCTATGGTTAAGCCTGTCTTCCTGAATGAAATATTTAGATATATTAAGATGTATTTTATCTGCTCCTTGTTTTGATACACAGTAGGTAAATAAATCTTTTATTTATTTCACCCTTGATAGTCCATCTGCTCCATTTTCTAATTCACTGGGTGAGAAGTAAAGACTTCGTTTGTTAATGATTCATAAGTGAAAATACGTTTTATCTCTATTTGGTAAAATTTAAATATTTTTTAAATATTTTTTTGCCGTTGTTCACTTGTGGCAAACACTTCTATCATTTCACCATGATTACTCTTGGACTTTCTTGATGTTTGAAGCTACCTAATTTAATTTTTCAGCAGCATAGTTTTCTAGTTACCTTCTCTAGCAAAAGAGCCAGATATCAGTATTTAAATTCTTCATAGCTCAGGTGCCAGAAGCTAATCTTTAGAAGTCCTAACTTAACTGGAAAGAGAATGTTAGTAGCTTTGATTTAACCATAATGTAAACTCTATAATGTAGGTTTCAAAAGAACAAGATGACACTTTGTATATTGTTATAATACTAGAAACTGAAAGAGCATCTGCCAGATGTAGGTGCTTGATTTATTAAGGTCTGTTATATATATATACATATATATATATTACTGATTCTTCTCACTCCCCAATTCTGTGCTCCTGTGTCATTATACATCAATCTCTCTTCTTTAGTGGCCCAATATCCTAAGTTCACAGTATGCCACTATCCTTTCCATGCCTTAAAGCAACAGTGTCATTTATTTTTTAATTTTTATTTATTTATTTATTTTGTTTTATGGCAACACTTGGCAGTGCTCAGGGATTGTTCCTGGCTTCGTGCTAAGAAATCACTTCTGGAGATGCTCAGGGGCCCAGGTGGATGCCAGGAATCAAAGTTAGGTCATCTGCATGCAAAGCAAGTGCCTTACCCATTCTACCATTTCTTTTTTTATTTTTTTATTTTATATAGTTCACAATACTTGGTTATATTTAATATTCAAGCACCAATCCCACCACCATCACACCTTCCCATCACCATATTTCAAGTGATTTCATCCCAAACCCCAATCTGTGCCCCAAAGAAGAACTGAATGTTTTATTTTGTATTGTTTGTTATAAAAAAAACTGTTGAAAATGCTAAAGAAAAGTTTCCTTAGAGGAAAGAGTGTGAATAATGTTATATTTCACCCAGGAACCATTAAGCCCTTCTATAAGATATCACTAGCATGTTAAAGGTTGAGACTTGTGTGCTTTTTTATATATGTATCTGTAAGGAAAAAATGCATGTTTGTCTTCTCCTCTGAACACTATCAGATTTGGTGCCATAATCTTGGAGGATGGGTAGGGTGTGTGGTTTGAAGTATCGTGCAGCCACATTTGCGGCCATGTGGTCCAGGAATAGATTCTCTCGTGGGTGATGCTCTGTCCAAGTGTGTGGAGGGTGACCATGAGCATGGCGACAGCTGGGTTCTGGAGGTTGTTGGCTGCTGGTGCTGGGTCCCTTGGGGCAGGGAGGGGTCTCACCCACCCCTTTTGGGGCACCTCTTGTGAAACAGCCTGGCATAGGGTCCAGTGGCATCCACTCTATCACTTCTTAGGTCCCTCAGCAATATTATTTAAATGCACATTATCTCCAGTCCACCCAGCTGTAATAATGGATTCAGAGAATATACATTACTTAAAAGATTTTCACAGATAGATTTTAGATACAGAATTATTAATATCTAACCAGTTTTTTAAAAATATTAGTTTCAGATAACAGAACACATGTCAATTCTAGAAAAAGTGGAGAAAAAAATAGTAAGAACTATGAAAAAAGGAAGATAAACCACTTGAAAGTCTATAACCCAACCATCATTCCTATCATTTTTAAATAAATTTTAAGAATCGTATAGGCTTACTAAAAACATAATTTTTAAATAATTAATTAATTTTTAATGGAATCACCATGAGATCCAAAGTTACAAAGTTGTTCGTGATTGTGTTTCAGTTATGCTATGTTTGAACACCGTCTTTTCACCAGTGTGCATTTCCCACCACTGATGTCCCCAGTTTTCATCCAACACTCCTCCATCTCCTGATCCTATAGCCTGCCTTTACGGCATATATCTTCTATCTTTTCTGTTTTACTTTTAGACACTGTGGTTTTCTGTACTGTTACTAAAACAATATCATGCATATCACTTTACCTCCTTTCGGCATCCTGTTCTTATCCAGACTGATCATTTCCAGCTATCATTGTCATGGTGGTCCCTTCTCTGTTTTAATTGCACTCCCCCATTCTCCATGTGGCAAGCTTCCAGACATGGACCAGTCCTCCAGACTCTCATTTCTAGTGTCTTTGTATATTTTTATCATACTGATAACAGAATTTTCATGTGCTATATAGAACTCATGTTCTTTTCATGATTCCACATAGTCTCTAAATCAGAAAGAGTTCAAACATTCATTAGTTTGTTCTTTAAGGAAATAAATTAATAATGAAAGAATGTACAAAAAAAGTGAAGTCAGGAAGGCAAGAAGAATCTAAATTAATGGACTAAAGATCAGAAGTGGGCTGGTAAACAAAGTCTGTCCCTTCCCAGTTGATAGAATAACTTTTCAGCCTATTAGTGCTTGTTCTCCACTGTTGTTCATTATCTGATTTGTCCCTTAGTTCACAAATTCAGCTTGACATTAGTGACATGGCTAGTTTCTGAAGAGAACACTACACTTATACATAGTGTATTGAAAATTTTTTCACATGGTGCCTATGCTCACTGTTCCTCACATAACCTACTTATTCTACTATGACTGATAGGGACACACCACTTTCATGGTAAAACTAGATAATGTTGAATTATATTTACTTATGAAGGAAGAGAGATCTTTATAGACTATTAATAGGTTATGAATTCTTCTCTAAGATCATTAGAGTAGTATAGAAATTCCTTTTCACATTTTTGCACATCTCTTTTAGATAATCTGCTGCAGTTTGCCCTCTGTAGAATTATAGAAGCACAAACCTACACATGCTGATAAAGAATCAAAGAGTAGAACTATTACGTGACTGGGGAACTATTGTAAGAACTAAACAAGACATCAATAGTACATGCAGGCCATTCATCCTTACAAGGGTTCAGTGCCTTTGAAATGAAGGAGGCTGTTTATAAAATAAGAACAGTAGCAGGCAAGTAAGGATCCTGGAACACCATAAGTATGTGCAGAACACATTGTCTTTAGGGAGCCAACTAGGATGATGGGGGCCAATCTGTTTCATCACACATTCCACTCCTTGAGTTTTCTTGAGACATCAGTTAGAACATGCATATTTCTCAAGAGTCAAATGGACATTTACTTTAGTTCTTCTTCAATTTAGCATTGAAATAAGGTGTCCCATATGCATTAAGATATTAAATATCAGGTTTCTGGATCTGGACTTGGATTAAATGCTATGGAAAAAATTGTTTATTGGCATTTCGATAGGATAGTGCTTGACTTCATTCAGCTGAACTGGGTTTGGTCACCAACACCACGTATGGTTCCCCTGAGCCCCGCCAGGAGTGTATCACTCCTGGTCACCGAGCCTAGGAGTAAGCCCAGAGCACAAAAACTCTGCTCCACTGAAATAAAGTTCCCACACATTCAAAGCAAGGATAGTTTGCTGTGTAATCTGGCAGATGCTCAATAACTGTATTTTGGTGAGAAGATGCTCATGATGACCAATCAAGTGATCAAATTATACAATGTTACATAACTGTGAAAGTCAAAGCAAGGGTCAGGGTTATGAACCTGACACTTTGAAAAAGGATTTGAGAAGGTCGGATTGGGAATGATCCCAAGCAGGGTTGGCAAACGTAAGACACATCAGCACTCTTCCTTCCTAAAATCCTTGTGGATTCTGCTTGCAGAGAACAGCAACTTCTTCTGTCCAATCTGGACATTGATTTAAAATCACTAGGGTTTATACAAATACAGAAATACAGAAATGAAGCATATTCACAGTAATGCACCCAAATGGCATTCTAAAAACTCCATCAATTGTTTGCTATATAATCAGTCTACAGCTATTGCTCTATGAATTCCTAAAATCTAAGCTTAATTGCTTGACTTACAGTTCCTCTTATAATTTGCGTGTCAGGAACTTCTATCTTAGAAATAAGAGGGATGCTGGGGCCAAATAAAATAGAAAAGTGGGTAGGGCACTTGCTTTGCACATGGCTAACCTGGGTTTGATCCCAGATATCCCATATGGAACTGAAGCACAGCCTGGAATGATACCTGAGCGCCAAGATTCTTGAGTGCAAAGTCAGGAATCTCCCTTGAGCACCACTGGATACACCCCGAAACAAAACAAAAGAAAGTAGTTGACATTTATTTTACAGCTTACATTTAAGAATTTATATAATATATGCTATATTATACAAGAATGCACATTGCATATTCAGCCCATTAGTCTATTTTTTGGGCCTCCAAGAATGTCACTTTTTCAGAAAACTGAAACAAGAGAATTTTAAAAAATCAGGAGAGCCGAAAAGATGAATTCCTGCTATTTAAACTATAGAAGTTTGAGAGTTTCTTCTTCCTCAAGTTATCGGAAACTAATAGATTGTGAAAGTTAAAGTGAAATTCACATTTGAATTACTAAGCAAGATGATTAAACCTAAGACTTTTGGATGAAACATTGTTTTATTAGCTAGAAAATATTAGGTTGAAGGGTAAAGACATTGGCATGTTGATTCACAGTCTTTTGCAGGGGAGGAAGTTAGAATATTTTTAACATATTGTTAGAAAAATTTTGTAATCATTTCAACGTAAAAATGGTTAAATTCTCTAGGGCTTTGAGTTTATTTCATTATAATTATAATCTCAAATGACATAGGTATGCAATTAGAAATAGGTTTGATAAATTACTAGTATATTTCTGATTTATATGATAGCTTCTGTATATCTGTATCACCTTTTTCCTCTATAACTTCTATGGAAATAGCTATCTTGTCTTAAAAATTAAAATCAAGTCAAAAGGAGTGATTGAACCTCAATTGCCATTGAGATAAAACTTGACATATATGCTTCATTATAAAAAGTGCAATAATCACTATAGAATTATGATTTATTTACAATTTATAATTAGAAAATACATAGATAAGATAATATGTTTCTTGGGAATAACATTTTTCTTTATTCATCATTACAGTTAGAATAGATACATTTAAAATAGCCTAATTGATTAATAGCAGAAATGTTCTGCTTCCACAAATGTTCAAATAAAATCTCACAATATTTCTGGCTATTTGCATAAGCTAACTGATTTGATGGATAGGTAAAATTTCTTTATGTTTGCACTTTTTTGATTAAAATTAGCTTGTAATGATCTATTAAAAATTTATACATCACTCATAATAATTTCAATGCCCCATTTATAAAGGGTAAAAATTATATTTGTTATGAAATCTATTTATTTTCCCCTAAAAAAGATAGTCTTTAAATTACAAAAAAAATGCAAAATCAAAACCTCTATTAATACTTTGGTAAAGATATTCCTGGCTTTTATTTATATTTCATGTTGATGCCTATTTTTATAATTGTTGTTTAATATTTATTTTTATGATTTCATTTTAATTAGTAAGCTAAATTCTTTAATTATGTTGTTAGTGAGTATTTTATCAGTAGAAGGTAGTGACTATACTTCTGAAATGATATATTTCATAAACATAACAAATATATTATATTTAATATATTTAATGTTCTGTATTATGATTCTACCTGGATATATTCAGTTTTATTCTATTTATATGATTGAATATGATTTCTACTTTTGGGGGAGGTGACCACACCTGTTGGTGTTCAGGCCCTCCACCTGGCTCTGTGCTCAGGGATCACTCCTGGCTGTGCTCAGGGAACCACATAGGGTGCCATGTATCAAACTTGGTAAATTGTAAGACAAGTGCCCTACCTGCTGTACTATTGCTATAGCACCTTAAGTAAATTTACTTACAGTTTGATTTCTTAGAATACAATGTTAGAAAATAGGCTGCTAGGTTAATAGATAAAACTATACCTTAAATTCTTTTTTTTTTAACTCATCTTGGCATTTATTAGGCTTTCAGTAGGCATGAATGAACATGTTCATCTTCAATTCTAAAGTCGAATTAAAACGTGTACCATTCTTCAGGTGAAAACCCAATGTGCAGAAAGAGTAACCACAGTTTCTGGATATCAACTGGCTATGTCAAAGCTTATAATTCATAACGCAAAATACCACGAATGGGCCAAGACAGGGACCAGGTGGGATGAGACAAGCTTTGAGGTTATGTCAATCTGGGGCTAAGGTTCTCTCCTTTTTTTTTTTTCTTTTTTTATTAGTGAAAAACCATGAGGTACAGTTATAGGCTTACAAATTTTGTGCTTGGGTTTCAGTTATACAATGATCAAGTGCCCATCCCTCCACCAGTGCCCGTCATCAATCCCCATGGGTCCCAGCATCCCCCCCATCCCCCCCCCCCCCCCGTCCCATCCTGCCTCTGTGGCAGGGTATTTCCCCTTGTTCTCTCTCTCTTCTTTAGGGTACTATGTTTTGCAAGAGAGGCTTTGAGTGGTAATCATGTTTGGTCTATCGACTACTTTTAGCATGCTTCTCCCACCCTGGGAGGACCCTCACAACACCCTTCATTTGGTACTCTCTTCTCTATCTGAGCTTCCTTTTCACCTAGAGCCTGTGGCTGGCCTTCCATTCATGGAGCAAAATTCCTGGTACTAATCTCAGTCATTCCTGGGTGTTACTCTCCCTTTTTGTTGCTTTATGTTCCCCAGATGAATGCAATCTTTCTTATACCTTAAATTCTTGCTTGTAAAGAGTGCTTTTCAAAAAGTTGGTGGGATTTTATTTTGTATTATTTTGTGACAATACTAAAATATGTAAATGAACCATTTACATGGCACTATATTAATATATAGAATAATCAACACATTCATTTCAGTACTTACAATGTCAGGGTATTTTGCATGAAAATGTGTGATAATTTGGCTTATGGTTTATTAAGTGCAGGAGGAGAGAAAAACATATTGCTTTAAAATTATGTATATTTATTTTTTAATGTAGGAGTACTGCTATTTATTTAGCCATTGATTAAGCTGATTGAATTGGGCATGAACTCCACATTACTTTTTTTAAATATAGAATGCTAATTTTATTTTATTTATTATTATTATTATTTAATCACTGTGATTATGTACATTTTTATTCCTCTGAAGCCTTAAAATTAGGAATGTAATATTGAGATTGAGTGATAACCGTAACTAACCCTTTAAACATGGAAGAGGAAGAACTGACTTTACACCCTGATGAGACTAATGATGGGATTACCATTGATGGTTCTATTTCCTGCTTTTTTCCTCTCCCATTTATTACTGTGATGTTGATAATGGTGACTGTGGATAAAAGAAGAACATGGTTCCAGAACATAATTTGGGAAATTCATTACTTAAAATTCTGTAATTAAATATTCTCAGTATACATGTGTATATTTCTTGCACTGAATGCATATATATATACATACTCATATATTTCTTCTTCTATATATATATATACTCAATGTAAGAAATCAAGTTATTTAATTTATTAACATTTCTTAATATCTAGGAAAGTTGCATACCCCACTCAAAGAAAAATAATTTTTAGAAAAGACATTTTAAAAATAGTGGACTTAAGGGAAAAATTATAAGTGGACTTTTAAATTTAAAAGTAAGATAAAAGATTTAATAAGCTTCTAGTATTACTAAAGGTAAAGGTAAAGGCCCTCCCGTTGATCGTCGATTTGCTCGAGCGGGCCCAGTAACGTCTCCATTGGAGACTTTGTCGTTACTGTGTCTGGCATATCGAATACTCTCGGTAGCTTGCCGGGCTTTCGGAGAGGGGCAGAGGAATCGAACTCGGGTCGGCCATGTTGGCCGCTTGTAAGGCCCTACCTGCTGTGCTATCGCTCCTTTACTAGTATTACTAATAGATAGAAAATCAAATATCAGTAGGTAACAAGTTAAAAATAATTTCACTATATATCTTATTCAGTAGATTATTTTACTGAATGAGAAAAGGATGACAAATATAAAAGTATGAGAAAAGGGTTATACATAAACATATATTTAATCTCCCAAACATGAAAGCTTGTAACTATCTCCCAGTGATTCAATAAAATTAAAAAGAAAAAAATTGAAAAAAAACCCCATATATTTAATATTTATTCCTTAAGGATTAAATAGCAAAATGTATAAGGATTATTTCACACAACACAGTTTAATCTTTTTTTTTTTCTTTTTGGGTCGCATCTGGCAGTGCACAGGAGTAACTTCTGGATCTGCACTCCGGAGTCACTCCTGGCTGTGCTGGGGGACCATATGGAATTCTGGGAATCGAACGCAGATTGGCTGCGGGCAAGGCAAACCCTACCTGTTGTGCTATCGCTCTAGGCCCCAATTGTATTTAACCCTTAAAGATTAAATTAAGACAAATACATAGAAATATATATATTTTATTTCACCATCAAATTAAATCATGGGAAAATAAAATGTTTTTGATTTGGATGTTCTGGAAAATTTTCAACATTTTAAAAGTAGAAAAAAGACAGTAACAGTGATTATTAGTAGGAAGTTTTGAAGATAAACAAACACATACAAAGAAGGTAAGATTGGTAATGCATAAAAATATTTTAACCCATATTGAACTAATCATAAATCAACTTGTCTTTTGCAACATAATTCATAGTTTTATTAGCTATAGTTAGTTATATTATTGTCAGATTTATAAATATAATTTATAAAAGAACTCTATATAATGGAATGTTACCAAATTAGGTACATAAAATAAATCACTGGAGAAAGGGTATGGATTTAAAGTGACTTCAAATTAAAAAGTATATATTACTTTGGACTTAGTACTGAAAATTATTGTGAAATTCCTTATCTCCTTATAAGAAAAATATGAAGTACACACATCAAATTCAAAATGCAAACTCTCATATTAAATCATTTAAATTATTACTTATATAGTGACAGTTAATAAGAAGATAAGACTACCTCAACCAGCTTTTACTGTTTGAACAAGTTTTACTTAGTATAGATAAAAAAAGTCTTAGTGTGTATGTGAGAGAGAGAGATAGTGAGTGCAAGTATGTGTATGTGAGCAAGACAGACAGACAGACAGGCAGAGACAGAGATTTCCTGCTATCTCATTTCAGGATATAGCTTTTGACCTGCTCAAGAATAAAAGAATAAAACACAGATGTCATTCTTCGGCAAATCTTGCTTTTATTACCTTCATTTCCAATATCCAAGTGACATGTGAGGTCACCACATATAAATAACTTATCATTGCTTGGAAGTCTATCCTTCCGTCATGTGTTCCATCATGCTACACTCTGTTTTGACCCTCTCCTTTACTGCAAATCTTACCTCAGTTTTCATTTTCTTACCAAAGTATGAAATTGCCAAAATAAAGTGTCTTAAATCTTAATCTGCATGTGTAATCTCACATGCACTATTTTATCAATGGCTCCCATTATTTCAAAGTAAACTTATTACCTTCAATTTAGCACATTGAAACTGGATCAAAAGAGCAAGGCAGGCAATGTCATGGAGCTCTACTAGGTGGAACCTGTCTTCCATTTTGTCTAACTTGTGCCCTGGCTGTGTGACAATGTTACTTATTCTGACCCAATATCAGACCTCTTACTGCCCTGCAAAGAGATTTCATAGCTTTCTGCATACCTTTTCTGGCTCCAAGCACACTTCGTCAATTTCATTTTTCAGAGTTTTCACATTAAGGCTTTCTGAAAGGGGAGTGTATTTCTAGTCTTCACCTCTCTCTGTTGCATATCAGTATCTGTTTTGTGAGAAATTGAAAGAAAGAAAAAAATAAAGAGTGGGAAGAAAGAAAAATAAACATTTCAATTATTTAGCACAACACATTTTAAGAATGCAAAAGATGGGGAGCAAATGAACAATGAATAAGTCAATGAAGTAAAGTCATCTATGAATTTACCAGCTCTCATATTCAATTGCAGTGCAGTGAATAGGACATTGATGTCCCTGCCCTCACCCCATATGAAGCAACAAATTCTTATTCAGTGAAAGAAGCTGTGATGTAGAACCATAATGAAGGTGGGAGTAGGCAGTCTGCAAGGGAAATGGCAGAGCCTGCCCACTTAATGTCATATTGTTGAAAGGTTGTTGCAGTTGTTCTGGCAAAACACATCTTAGGAGAGAGAAGAGAGACATTTAGCTTTCAGTTACTAAGGGGACATGGTACATAAAGTATTTCTTAAAATTGAACATTTACATGTAAGTAATAATTGCTCATTTTGCTAAATCTTAGCCATTTTGCAGGAAAAATAATATTACAATAGCATATATAATGTAACTCTTTTGATAAGAGTCCATGTACATTTGAAGTTTTAAAAAATTTGAGAGACAGAGGCTTAGGGCAAGTTAGCAGACTTGACTGGAAAATATAACTTTCTACCTAAACCTCACATCCTCGCAAGGGGTGTCTTTCAAGTACGACTTGGGCTGAATCAAAATACATGGACCTATGATTAAAAAAATTATTGATCTAAAATGATAAATAAGGTGTTTACTCAAAACCAGGACTCATCATTGGGATGAGCAACAAAACCATTAGACCTAAGGTCAAGACACAGGGTCAACACACAGATGAGTTTAAAAGAATCAGGCAGGGAAGTTAATTTTGGTTAGGACATTTTTGGTGATTTTTTTTTAAAAAAGGTTATTAAGTCTATTTGTCTCTTATTCTAGGCAAAAGTGTCTTTCAGGGCATGAGATAGATCACACTCATCAGGTCTATGTATCTCATCAGAGCTAACACAGAGCTACTCAGCACTGTGCTCAGGAGTCACTCTTGTCAGTGCTCACAGGCTAAAAGCAGTGCTGAATCTCAAAGTGGGGTGGGCATTTAAGCAAGGAAAGCTGTAATATATCTGAAATATTCTCTGTAATATCTTTCCAAAAGACTTCAGAAGGAACTCTGTAGTGTGAGGGCCTGTTGGCATTTCAGTAGAGGGTCCTTTGTTCTTTCATAGTAATTGAAAGACTGAATCAAACTATTTAAATTTTACATAAAAGTCTCAATATAGCATGTCGTTACAAGATAGAAAGTGGTTTTAAAAGTTTCCATACTTGATTAAAGAGCAAAACTTAGGTGGACTTTTATCAAAATCTCAGCTGTACCTCTGAATAATGCCGTGCTCTGAAGGCCTGAGAACCCCATCAATCAGCTCAAGGCAAGAGCTCCGGACTATAATGCTGCTCAGCCCTGTGCTGTCACGGGTGCTCAGACCACCCCAGCCATTCTGGAGGTCACCAGGACCACCACTAGTGATACCTGGAGGCATCCAGAGGGGTACCCTCTGATACTTGGGCATTATGTGCTACCTAAAATTGAACTCAGATCCATCCAGCACATGCCTAATAGCTGTGCGTTGCCTAGGACTAGAAACACACATTTCTCTTTTCTTTCTAATTTATTTTTTATTTTTTACAAAGCTGTTTATTATTTAATTACAGTTATACAGTATTCCAACAGCCATCCCTTCACTAGTGTACATTTCCCAGCACCAGTGTCTCCAGTTTGCAACACCCACTCCACCCCCCTCCCTCTCTCTCTCTCTCTCTCTCTCTCTCTCTCTCTCATTTTGGGCACTGTGGTTTGCAACTTTTTCACTTTATAATCAGGTTCCCGATTTGTGAGAGGAAATATTAATTTTCCCCTGGAGGATTGTCAACAGAGGTTAGAGCTTTCCTGCATAAGTGTCATTCATAGAGCAGACGTTTTAAAGATGCAGCTAAAATGAAATTTCCTCACATTTGCCTTTGCTCACAGACCAAATTTATTGTGCTCAGTAGCTTCTCTTTACAAATCTTGAGTTCACTTTCTAGCCAAAGTTCAGTCTTCAAACAAGTGTCTCAAACACTGAAACTCATATTTCAGTATTATTAATTAGGTCACAGGAAAACGGGGTTGTTTTGCCGTTTAACTGTTTAAGTTCTAAAAACATGGCATACTATTTCAAGCACTAAGTATATAAATGCTTTGGCTCAGGCTTAAGCCTGGAATCTGTAGCCGATGCAAATCCAGCAGAGTTTAGGATTGGCAGAGAGAGCAGAATCTTCCCTTTAAAATTATGGGAATCTTCTGGCTTGTGGCATATGCAGGGATGGAAGGCTGCCCTTGGGGACAGATGCCATCCATTCTTTCTCTCCCCATTACAGATGACAGCAAACCTCGGCTCAGCAGCAGCCCACCCTCAGTCACCCTGGGCAGCCTCCTGGATGACCAGCACTGGCACTCGGTCCTCTTAGAGCGGGTCGGCAAACAGGTGAACTTCACTGTGGACAAGCACACTGTGCACTTCCGGACCAAAGGCGAGGCGGATGCCCTAGACATTGACTATGAGGTAAGTTCCCTCTCCCTGAACATGCTTACTCTGAAACAGTTACAAATGAGTGAGGAAAGCAGTTGAGGGAAGATGTAGGCCTTGACAAATCTACATGTATGTGTGTGTATATATATATAGATAGATTTACATACACATATATTTATATATAAATTTATAATATATAAATATATGTATATAATGATGTATCACTTAATCACTTAATCACTTAATCCCCATTATTCATCGATTTATTCGAGCGGGTGCCAGTAACGTCTCCATTCATCCCGGTTGCGTGCTAGCGTAGCCCAATGGTATCTGTTCGTTTTAGGAACATGTAGAGCCTCAAACTGATCATTTAGGGTCTTGACGAAGAAGTCTGACCATCTTATAGGTGGGCGTCCACGTGATCTTTTGATGTCTCATGGAATCCAATCAGTAATGGCTCTAGTCCAGCGGTTGTCTGTAAACCTCATTACGTGTCCAGCCCATCTGATTTTTGATGTCTTGGCAAATGAGACAGCGTCCCTGATTCTTGAGCGTTGACGAAGATCAGAACTCCAGATTCTATCTCTCATTTGAGTGAATCGTGATATTCCAAGCATAGTTCTTTCAATTCCTCTTTGAGAGACCCGAATAGTGTTCTCATCCTGTTTTCGTAGGGTCCAGGTCTCTGAGGCATATGTTAATGCAGGAAGAATAGTGGAATCAAAGAGATGTGCTCGTAGCTGGAGGTTCTTTGTCCTTTTAGTTATTTCTTCAATGCTCTTGAAGGCATTCCAAGCCGCTCTCTTCCTCCTGCGCAACTCAGGTGCCAGGTCATTCATCATGTTGATTTCTCGACCTAGGTATATATAACTGTTGCATTCGGAGATGGTGGTTCTGTTGAGAGCGAATGGAGCGTCAGGAACAAGGCTGTTTCTCATAAACATTGTCTTCGCAAGATTCAGCTGTAGTCCGACCTTTCTACTTTCACCGTCAAAGTCGTTCAGCATTTGTGCTGCTTGGTTGATGTTTGGTGTTATTAGAACGATGTCATCAGCAAAGCGGAGGTGGTGTAGTTGCCGACCATCTATCTTCACTCCCATGTTTTCCCATTCCAGTTGTCGCATGATGTTCTCGAGGGTGGCACTGAAGAGTTTTGGTGAAATGGTATCACCCTGCCGAACCCCTGTCTTGATATGGATGATTACTTCTTTGTAGAATGGTGAGATCTTGGTAGTGAATCCGCAATAGAGCTCACGAAGGATCCTGATGTATTGAGTTTGTACGCCCTGATTGGCTAGGGCTTCTATGATCGCTTCCGTTTCAACAGAATCAAAGGCCTTCTTTAAATCAATGAACGTTAGACAGAGTGGCATCTTGAACTCCCGAGATACCTCAATGAGCTTGGTTACTGTGTGAATATGGTCGATGAATCCTTTTCGGAATCCAGCTTGTTCACATGGTTGTCCTTCATCTAGTGTTCTGCTAATCCTATTCAGGATGACTCGAGTGAATAGTTTGTAGATGACAGACAATAGGCAGATTGGGCGATAGTTGCCAATGTCGTGGATGTCTCCTTTCTTGTATAGTAGTACAGTCTTGCTGGTTTTCCATTGGGATGGAACCTTGCATTCAGACAGGTAGCGTGTGAAGAGTCGAGCCAATGTATTGATGAGTACTGATGGTAAGTTCTTCAGGTGTTCAGGTCTGATCTTGTCTGGGCCAGGTGCTCTTTGTTTCTTTACCGACGAGATGGCATGTTGGATTTCAGAAGGGAGAACATTGGGAACGACATATCCATCATGTGGTATGTGATATGTGGGCAAGTGGATGTGGCTATTAAAGAGATCTGAGTAGAAGTCATGAATAATCTTCTCCATTGCCCTTCTGGAAGATGTGATAGATCCATCATGATGTCGGAGGGCAGTCATCTTGGTTTTGTAGTTGGTGAAGGACAGGCGGGCATTACGAATGTTTTTCCCAGCTTCTGCTGCATCTACCAGTACTGCTGCTCTCCTGTTTTTGAGGTCATCCTTGATGGCTTCTCTGCACTGTTTAGCCAGTTTGGACATTTGCTTGTGGTTGCCTGAGGCACGTGCCAAGCCACGTTGGTGAATAAATTCAAGAGTGTTCGAAGAAAAACGGTTTTTTGTGGTTATCTCTCTTTCTTGGCATTCCTTGCACAATCATGGAGGTGCTGAATCATTCGATCGTATTCCTCATCAATGTTGTCAATGACGGCATCTTCCCATGTTGCCGCAACAGAGCCAAAGAGTTCCCAGTTGGTGGTTGTTCTGGGAGTCCTCTTCTTAAACCTTGCATTCTTTTCTCCTCGTTCTGTGAGGTAGAATTTTGCACGAAGAAGACGGTGGTCTGATCCCGTTTGGAATTTTGGGACAACAGCAACATCGGTTAGGCAAAACTGCCGATTGAATATGATGTGGTCTATTTCATTGTGGAACCGTCCATCGGGAAACTCCCATGTCCAACGTTTAGATTCAGCCTTTTGGAATTGTGAGTTACCATGGAAGGTTTTGGTTGACATGATGAACTCAGACAGTCTGTCACCCTGTTCGTTCCATTCCAGGCCATGGGTTCCGATGTGGAGTTCATCGACTGATCTTCTTGGTCCTATCTTGGCATTAAAATCACCGACAATGATCTTGTAGAAGGTGTGATCTTCTTTATAGAATTTCTCCAGCTCCATGTAGAATTTCTCAGTTTCTCTTTCACCATAACTGGATGTTGGTGCATAGACAACAAAGATAGAAACTGCCGGTAGTGAGCCACATTTATTCAAGTGTAATCGTCCGATTCGGGTTGTTAGGCATTCAAATGAATCAATGTTCGTGACTAAGTTTGTGTTGACAAGGATACCGACACCACCGACGCCTCTTTTATCACATGTTCCAAGGAACAGTTCTTCTCCAGTGTCGAAAACAGCATGATGGAATTGATGTCTTCTCGTTTCGGTCAGACCAATGATGTCGTACTTGATCTTTCGTGCTTGTACCATAAGGTCTTCAATGGATGCAGCAGATGCCAGGGTACGAGCATTAAAAGTACAGACAATCATTTTTGTTTTTCTGCGTTTTGGTAGCCTATGTCTGCCTTGGTGTTTTATCAGCCTCTCCTTCCATATCCTTCTCGACTCTGCATATTCAGGGTTAGGGAAATGAGATCCATTTATTACTGGATTTGGCATATCAATTTGGTCTATTTGGCATAGACCACGGATAGCTTGCCAGGCTCTGCCGTGCGGGTTGGATATTTAAGGATATTTAAGGTACCCTGAAAATTTAGAGAAAAGTAAATAAATAGTCGCACGGCCGCAGGCCGCGCACTCCCGGGAGCTTGTTGTCATAATCTCTGGATCCTGGCCTTTGTTGGGTTTACATGGCAGTTGGAGGGTGTAACTGTCTAGCTACTGACAGGTCCAGTCCCAAACCGTGCAGGCTTGGAGATCTCAGCCCCGGGTCCCACACACCTGGGTTCCTCTGCCAGTTCTGTTATGTCTGAGGCTTATCCAAGTGTGTGGAGAGTGGCCCCAGTAAGGCCTTGGTTGGGGCCTGCAGGTCTTCAGCTGTTGGGCCCTGGTGAGGATAGTCAGACACAGGGTAGGAGACTCTGCCTTGTGCTCTCCCGGGAGCTTGTTGTGATAATATATAAAACAATATATAATATAAAACCACTGTGAGATATAGTTAAAAATATATGTATTAATATATAAATATAGATTATCTAAATATACATATATAAATCATTGAGATACAGTTAAAAAGTTTTCATGATTGGGTTTCAGTCATAAAATTATCAAACACCCATCCCTCCATCAGTGCACATTTTCCATCACCAAATGTCCCCAGTATCTCTCCCTCTACCCCACCCCATCCCACCCCCTGCTTCTGCGGCAGATACCTTCCTTCTTACTCTCTTTCTACTTTGGGGCATCATGGTTTGCAATACAGTTACTGAGAGGTGATCATGTTTGGGCCTTGACAAATCTTACGCTGGTGCTCATCTTTCCATCTAAGCTCAGACAACCTCCAGCAGAGCAGTCTGTGGAAAGAATGTGCTCAGTATACCTGGGTGAAATGCCTTGGAAGTCATGGTGTATGGCCCTTGAAGAACTAGCTCATTGCATGTATTCAAACTCAACAGATAGCTTTTTAATTTTTTTTATTGTTTTCTGCTTGTAGCCTCCCCATGTCACCTATTCATGTGGTTATGTTAAGTTCCTATTTTCAATATAAACTTCTGGTAGCTGGCATAAAGGAAGATACATTAATTATAAATATATGCTATTATGTCAGTTATGTTCCAGTAAAATAAATTACAAACAAAATCTGAAGCACTTGGAAATCTATACTATAGTCACCTGCCTTTAGCTTCACAATATGCATGAACCGTGGAGTAACACATGGATAGCTGCTTCTTCCTTTTTCTTATATCTGAAGTTGAGTGAAAGACACCAGTTATTAATATTGCACCACATTATACAAAATGCTAGTTACAAATTTTCTATGTTCACTAGTAGTTCATCCACAAAAATACATACAGTGTACCCTTTACCTTACGAAAGGATCAGAGACATTGACCAGTGTACAGACTCCAATCTGTGAATATCTGTTGACTCTCCTTAAACCTAACTACCAAAAGCCTATTAATGATCATGAGTTTTACCAAGAACAGAGTTTATTATCCTATTATATCATATTATATAATATGCATAATGTTGAGTATAGGTATATTCTCAGGATTAAGTTAGAAAAGGTATATGCTATTAAGAAAATAAAAAGGAAGGGTTAGAGAGGTAGTGCAGAGAGCCTGAAAGATAGTACACTTGTGTTGATCACATCTTACCCAGGTTTGATCCTTGGTACCATTTGTGGTTCCTTGAGCATTTCCAGGAGTGATTCTGAATAAATAGCCAGAAGTGTGTCATGAGTATAGCCTGGTGTGAACCTCCGCCAAAACAAAGCAAAAATTATAGGGAGGAAAAAATGTACCAAAACTAAATATATATCACTGTATCACTATCATCCCATTGCTCATTGATTTCTCAAGCAGGCTCCGGTAATGTCTCCATTCCTCCCTGTCTTGTGTTAGTGTAGCCCAATGGCGTCTGCTCGCTCCAGGAACATGAAGAGATCGCTGTTGTTACTGTTTTTGGCATATAGAATATGTCATGGGTAGCTTGCCAGGCTCTGCAGCAGGATATCCTAGGTAGTTTCCCAGGCTCTCCGAGAGGGGAGGAGGCTTGAGTTTATATAGCTGAACAGGAGGTTGTTTGTGGTTGTGTCTCCCACATACCTAAATTTTTTGGTAAATTTGGTCCCAAGTTGTTGGAGTCTGGCCAAAGGCAAAGCAGCAATTTTGGGGTATCTGGAAGTCAAAAGGCACCATCAGGCTGCTGATGCACTTGCTCCACAGGTACAGGTTGACCTACTGGTGGCAAAAATATATTTATTATTGAGAAAAATGTACTTATTATTAAACCTGTATCATTCAAACCTGCGTTGTTCAAGGGGCAATTACACTATGCCCTACTGTCCAATTTCTATTGTCTAGTCTTTGTTCTAGGCAATAAAATACAGATATAATCAGGACAATGCCCTAAGTTGGAGAAAGAATAGACCTAACTGAAGAGTCAGACCTGAAAGGAAATATCTGCAGAACAAGGAGGTAAGAAGATGAAAGTTACACTCAAGGGGACAAGATAATTAGAACATATGAGGCAGTGGGTGCATGGCTCAATCTAAAAGGATGGTGGGAGGGTTACAGCAAGAGAAACTGCTGGGTTTTGAAAGACAGTTAGGCTCAGTCTGTTAAGGTCAGAAGGTATGCTAGGTCAGGAAATAGAGAATAAAAAAATTAAAAAATCGACTTGTGGATTTCCAGGCAGTTTCTGACCTGCTGGTAAACAACTTAAAACTGTGTTACATAAACATAATTTATTTAAATATCCTTAAAATGCAATGCACATTTGATTCTTTATATAGATACTTATTTTTTAATTTATTTAACTACATATGTATCCATCTGTTTATGCATAATTAAAAAATTCTGTTGCATCTGTGTAGTAGAAACACTGTATTTGAAACTGCTACCATGCATCATTTCTGAATTCCATCTTCATTGTGGTGGCTTGAAATCAACCAAGATGTGAGCATTTATACTCCAGATATTGATAAATTCTACACATTAGGATTTGACTTATTGTTTTCTTGATTGCCTGGATGAAGAATTGGAAAGTCTATTTTTCTGGATCTAGTATATTTAGAATATATTGTTCGTTTGTGAGAAGTTATGGAAAATATATCTAACAGCAACCATGTTTAATAGTGAATATAATAATTTAGTTAAAAAGCAGCAAAATTCCTCTGATTCTTCTCAGAATCAGAGGTATTTACTTTTACATTAAAAATTATTTCATGTTCCCGGAGAGACAGGACAGCAGACCAGGTGCTCGCCTTATACGTAGTCAACATGGGTTTGATCCCCAGCATCCCATATGTTCCCCCGAGCACTGCCAGGAGTTACTCCAATGTGCTAATCCAGGACTAAATCCTGGACACCACTATGTGTGGCCCTCTGAAAAATAATAAAAAATATTTTATATTTCATTATCTGTGAATCTTTGACTATATGTTTTTATTATTAAATAATCTTGTTTTGGTGTATATACATGTGCATGTATACATATGTATGCATATCTGACATCCTGAACAGGTGGATTTTAAACTTTGCCAATATACGATTTGAGGCATGGGGTAGTAATAGTTAAAAAAAATAACCAGGAAAGATTATTTTACACTGGCATTAAAATGTCAAGTGAGTTATGTTAAGAAGCAAATTATTGGCAATAAGAAGCCACTAAAGGACATTTTACAAAATAGTGACACTGCCAAATTTATGTTTTATTTTTTTAACTTTATATTTTAGACTAGTAATTTTGAATGAATGTATCAGAGGTGATCCCTGTTACCATCTCCTAAAAACTGATTTAAAATAAAAATACTCAAGACCTACACTTATTTAAAATATGAGAAACTATAAGGAGAGTTTAAGAGTCACTTTTTGAGTCATTTTTTGAAACACCTTCTGTCGCTTTTTAAGAACATTCATATGTAAAACCACTATTTCAGAGCATCTACTCTGTAACATAGACTTGTAGGAAAGCATTGGTAGGGGGTTACAGGACAGGTATTAGGAAACAAGGTTCAATAATTCCATTGTCCAGAGAGATAACGCAGAGTGGGAGACACTTCCTTTGCACGTGACTGAACTAGCTTTGATCCTTGGCAGGCCATATGATCTCCTGAGTCCCACCAGAAGTAATCCCTAAGTGCAGAGTCAGGGGTAATCACTAAGGACCACTACCTGTGACCCAAAGCAAAAAGCAAAACAAAACAAACAAAAGTCCAAACAAACAAAACTATTCCATTCACAGGCGGAATACTTAATAAAAGAGTGTTGGTGACTAAAATATTAGGTTCTGGCATTTTTCTTACTTTCATAATTTTTAAGAAAGATAAATTTAAAAAATCAAGACCTAATCTTAGTTTAGTGTGCTGCTGGTAAAATGTGTTGCTTTTTAACTCTCAAATAACATTTATCACTATAACTCAGAATGCAAGTCTCCATGTAAATAAATCTATAGTTCCTAAGAGCTGTCAATGTTAAGTGATTGAGAAAATAGTATAAAGCAAAGGACATTGGAATAACCTCTAAGTAGAGATGATTCAAAAATTCACTCAGTTGCCTGATTTAGCGTTTATTTATGTATTTATGTCCCCTTTACTTTTTATTTTATTATTAATTTATTTATGTTTGGCTTTTTGGATCACTCCCAGCGATGTACAGGGGGTTACCCCTGGCTTTGCTCTCAGGAATTACTACTGGCTATGCTTCGGAGACCATATGGGATGCTGGGAATTGAACCTGGTTGGCTGCGTGGAAGTCAAATGCCCTACTCACTGTACTATCGCTTCAGCCCCCCCTTTTAAGTTTTAAAAAGATGTATTGGGTTCTCATGACTTACAATAGTATTGATATTTAATTTTAGCTCTAAAATGTTATTTCACTACACCCACCTCTAGATGACAATATCTTCTTTCATCACTGTTTCTTGGTCTCTTCTCTTATCTCCTGCCCACAATGCTTGGAAAATGAGTTCTGTACACAGAATCTCAGGGTTTGTTTTCACTGTCCATTGTTTATTATCTTAGTTTGTCTCTTATTTTATTTTTTAATTAATTAATTAATTTTTAGCACTATGTGTTAACCATACAGCTGCTTTCATTTTTCCACCTTTATCTATTCAAATGATATATGCCATTCTATGAGATACATAGTAAGATATTTGTCACACTAATTGTATGTAGGGACAGTGATATCGTATAACAAACAGGGCACTTCCTTAAAGACCACTGACTCGGTTCAATCCCAAACACAACAAAATGGTCCTCTAAGCACTACCAAGAGTTATCCCTGAGCACAGAGCCCATAGTTTGCACTGAGTACAGCTGGGTGTGCCCTGTTAGCAAATAAACAAATAAATAATAAACATATGCAATTGTCTGCTTTCATTTCAATATAAGAGACACAGGTGAGATCTTAGGGTCTATTGTTACACAAAAATATAAATATAAACAGTTTTTATTATGTTTACATATTTTATATTTATATATAAATATACATGTATATATTATGCATACATATGTGTGTAGATGTCTAAATTCTCTTTGGAGTTTAATTTCAGTTCAAATAAATTAGCCTATACGTTTTTCTCCAAATGCTGTGAGAATAGTGGTAGCAGTTCACTTTACTTTCATCCCACAGCATTGGGATTTAGATGAGAGATATTTTTAGGATCTTGGTGAGATCTTATTTCTCTGCATTTCTTATAATCCAGAAGGGTTTTTTCTTTTCAAGTGCTCTTAGTCATGCAGCTTTACATTTGCCATCTTGCAAGTATCAAGACCATTAAAAACATTTTGAATATACATGTAATTTGCATGAATCATTTCATAAATCCTAAAGAAGCATTTTTGTAATATAAAATATAATTTAGTAAAAATTGCTTTCTCTCCAAGCCTGTGTTTTTCCTTGAACATATAGCTTGCTTGCTTGTTTCTGTGTCTTTGCTTGTATCATTTTCTACTCTGAGTAGTCGCTATTCTATCTTGAACATACATTTTCTTTCCCTTTCTTCTCACAATTTTTTTGGACATCAGACATTCCATTTTATTTCATTTATATGTCTATTCTTCTTTTAGTGTTAATATTTTTAATTTTTTAATTTTATAAGGTAAAGGTAAAGGCCCTCCCGTTGATCGTCGATTTGCTCGAGCGGGCCCAGTAACGTCTCCATTGGAGACTTTGTTGTTACTGTGTCTGGCATATCGAATACTCTCGGTAGCTTGCCGGGCTCTCCGAGAGGGGCGGAGGAATCGAACTCGGGTCGGCCATGTTGGCTGCGTGTAAGGCGAACGCCCTACCCGCTGTGCTATTGCTCCAGTAGTTCACAATATTTGATTATATTTAATATCTAAACACCAATCCCACCAGCATTACACCTTCCCATCAGCATAATTAGGGTTTTTCCATCCCTAACCCCAATCACTGCCCCAGAGCAGAACTGAAATAATATAATATTTCTCCCTAAGGTTGGTTTTGGTTGCCTCCTACTTTGAATCCCATCAAATGTGGTGCAGTACTCTTGGAGTATGGGTAGGGTGTGTCCTATGAAGTGTCCTATGGTCAAAAATGCAGGCACCTAGTCCAGGAAAATTCACTCCTGAGTGAAGCTCGGTCCCAACACGTGGAGAATGGCTGTGAGCATTGCAGCGGTTGAGTTCTGGAGGTTGTTGGCTGCTGGGGCTCGGTCCCTTGGGTCAGGGAAGAGGTCTCAACCACCCTCTCTGAAGTGCCCCAAGTCCTCACACAACTTTGTATGAGAGTTCCATTCAATAAAAACTTACCTTGTTTCACTAAAAAAATAATAAGTATACTTAATCAAAAACATAACTTGATTTAAATTTTAAACTTAAAAATATATGTGCAAATATATTCACTCTACAGTATGTTCTGTATAATGTTTATGGAAATAAAGGGCAGTCGATTGCCTCGAGCAGGCCCCAGTAATGTCTCCTTCGTCCTAGCCCTGAGATTTTTTAAAAAGTGCCATAGTCAAGGCTCTTTCAGAGTTAGGAGAATGAGACCCATCATTGTTACTGGTATTTGGCATATTAGGTATGCCACAGGGAGTTTGCCAGACTCTGCCGTGTGGGCAGGCTACATTCGGTAGCCTGCCAGTTTGTCAAAAGTAGAAATGAGATAATAAGATGTCATAATAAGATGTCACGTGGCCGCAAATGCCAAAGGGCAGTATTTTTATTAAAAAAAGATTGAGGATGCCTTTAAAACTATATTTGTTTCACAAAAGTAAAACTAGAAGCATTCACAAATTTCGTCTATATAAATTACAATACATACAGTAACCTTCTACAAACCTGTAAATACTATGATATCAGATATAATAGCCTCACGACTTTCCAGTAACTAAAAAGTGCTTAAATACCATAATTTACATAATAAATAAAATATTTGCAAATAACATTTAAGAAGGCAATTATATAAAAATAGGTAAAGAGCACACATATAATAAATACATAGGGCCAGAGAGATAAACCAAAGGCTCAAAGGGCCTCTCTCTATATATATACATATATATATATATGTATGGAGAGAGAGAGAGAGAGAGAGAGAGAGAGAGAGAGAGAGGGAGGACCACTTTCTATGGGCTCAATCTTCATGCCAAAATGTTTACACAGATGAGCATTTATATGGATTTATATGGATGAGGAAACAGTATGGTCCCTTTTGTACCTACAGGTACAACTGTGAAGCACAACACTTGGAATACCCCAGAACACAATTCATGTCAAAACAAAAATATAAGCAGTTCTCAAATATCACTATCACTATCCTCCTGTTGTTCATCAATTTGCTTGAGTGGGCCCAGTAACATTGTGAGACTTGTTACTGTGTTTGGCATATCGAGTACATCACGGGAAGCTTGCCAGGCTTTGCCATGCGGGCGAGATATTCTCCGTAGCTTGCCGGGCTCTCCGAGTGGGGTGGAGGAATTGAAATCGGGTCGGCCTTGTTGGATGCATGCAAGGCAAATACCCTACCCACTGTGCTATGGCTCCAGCCAATTATCCAATATATAGAAAATATTCAAATTCACTGATGAAGCTGAATGTAAATGAAAATTCTCATTATAATGTGGTTTTAAATTTAGATTGTAAAGTATAAAAGAGTATAGTGTGGGCAATGGTATATATTCAGGAATAGATTCTAACCAAAGGCTTGCACCATAGCTGAGTAAAGCAGCTATCAGTTGTTTGTAAACATTTGCTCAAAGGTCAGCACATACTAGCTTTTTTGCTTCGTGAAGGCTATAATGCTAGTATCTCATTGCCTTCTACTAAGGCATGAAACATTCTGCCTTTCTTCTCACAAAGTTATACAGCAGGTAAAATTGTTTAGTGGAATCTATTATTAGCTTTTCATCAATGAGGAATTCCACAGCTTTCTAACTCTTGTTATTGTTGAAGTTGTTAATGAGACAGGGAGCTCTATTGGTCTGGTGTTCATGAGTGCCCAAGGACAGACAAATGGATAAAGAAATAATGTCACATTTACACAATGGAATACTATGCAGCTTTCAGGAAAAATGAAGTCATGAAATTCGCCTATTAATGGATGGACATGGAGAGTATCATGCTGATTGAAATGAGTCAGAAGGAAAGGGACAGATATTCATCTGCATTCATCTGTGGTATATATAGAGAAAGGATCACTAAAAAAATGATGGTTGGAGGAATTGGTCAGGATGGGAGATGTGTGTCGAAAGTAGATAAAGGAACAAACATGATAACCTCTCAGTATCTGCATTGCAAACCAGAATGCCCCAAAGTAGAGACAGTATGGGGAATATTGTCTGCCATGAAGGCAGTGGTAGGGTGGAAAGGTGAGGGTATACTGGGGATATTGATGGTGGGTAATGTGCACTGTGGAGGGATGGGTGTTAGATCATTGTGTGATTGTAACTCAGACAAGCGAGCTTATAACTATATCTCATGGTGAATCAATAAAATTTAAAATATATATAGTAGAATAAAAATATTTATGAGGAGGGATAATAGTAGTTAGGGGGACTGGTCAGTGGTTGAAACTAACCCTAAGTATGTGGGGAGCTGATGGTTAGTGAGATAGAGAAGAGATCAGTATGATAATTGCTGGGAATGATCATAAAGGCCAATATCTGAGGAGAAGGAATCTGTGGACACTGGTGCTGGGAAATGCACACGGATAAAGTGTGTTGGAACACTGTGTGACAAAATCCAATTATGAACAGCTTTGTCTTACAGTGATTCATTAAAAAAGTTTAAAAATAAAATAAGATGAATAAGACAACCAAATGCATTCTGATGGGGAATCATCTTTAATACAAAGTTTTAAGTAAAAATGAAACTTAGTGTGCAGTATAGTATAGATTATATAGCACTATATTTGGGGATATAGTGCGACCAGCAGGACAATCTGTACTTGTGAGGCAAGTGCATCAGCAGTCTAATGGCACCGTCAGACTTTCAGATACCCCAAAATTGCTGCTGTGCCTTTGGCCAGCCCCCCAAAACTTGGGGCAAAGTTTACCAAGAAAGTAAATAGCCAAAAGTTAGGTATGTGGGAAACACACCCACAAACCACCTCCGGCTCAGCTATATAATTGGAGGCATGGCCTCTCTGGTTCCTGATCGAATTGCTTAATGGCCATCATCCCAGAGACTCAGAAACGAATCTTGGATCCCAAAGGCTTTTGGCAGAAATGTGTCTGTTCCTGCAGTAGGTTACTGGTTCTGGGCCACTTTAGGTGGGAATAGGTTTTGTGCCTTGGCCTGTTCCCCCTGGCAGCCCGGTGACCGCCATCCTCCTGAGGCCACTGGTTAGTCAGGTTTGGGCCTGCAGTGACAAGACACAGAGGGCCTCACCAGATGGAGGTATAACTGGCCCTTTCCTCCCCATCCCAACGAGACCCCCAGTCGCCACCTACAAATGGCCTCTCTGGCTCCTGATCAAGCTGATTAATGGACATAATCCCAGAGACTCAGAAACAAATCTCGAAAACCAGCAGCTTTTAGCAGAAATGCATCTGGACCGCATCCAAGGTGGCTGCCACCTCAGAGCTTATTGGAAAGCCAGGTATTAGCCTGCAGTGACAGGGCAACTGCAGTCTCATGGGAAGGGGGGTGGTACCGGCTCGTCTTTCATGCCCTACCAAGGTCATGAGTTGCACCCCCCCAGAGGCTCTCCTCACAGCCATAACACCAGATGCACAGAAACCAATCTTGTAATTATCTGGCTCTTTGCAGAAATCCAAAATCGCAGTCACGTGACATTATATGATTTTCATAACCAGCTATAGAAAACAAAGTATTTCACAATGCCTTTTCAGCAATTCTGGTTGTTGGGGGGGATTCTAAACAATAATGGTACATCTTTTGTCAAAATAATGAATGTAATCAATGTAGAGAAGAGTTAAATAGAAATCATCTGCCTCACAGGCATTGGGAGGTGTGGGGGATATATTGGGGTTGTTGGTGGTGAAAAATGATTACTGGTGAAGGGAAAGGTGTTTGATCATTGTATGACTGAGACTTAAACCTGAAAGCTTAGTAACTTTTCCCACAGTGATTAAATAAATAAATATAAGAAGAAAAAATTTTAAAAAATGTGAAAAAAGAATAAGGTGGAGTTCTTGCTCAATACAATCAGCTAATCAGTGGCTTAATAAATAGCAATACTCCTACATAAAAAAAAAAGAATACATAGCACTATAGCACTGTCCTCCCATTGTTCATAGATTTGCTCAAACGTTTCCATTGTGAGACTTTGTTGTTACTGTTTTTGGCATATTGAATACGCCACAGGGTGCTTGCCAGGCTCTGCCATGCGGGTGAGATACTCGGTAGCTTGCCAGGCTCTCCAAAAGGGGCGAAGGAATCAAACCTGGGTTGGCCGCATGCAGGGCAAATGCCCTAGCCACTGTGCTATCACTCTAGCCCACAAGAAAAAATATATATATACACATACACACACACACACACACACACACATATATATATATATGTATATATATATATATATATATACATTTAAAGGAAAATAACAGATTTGAAAGCTTGAAGATAAACAGAAATTTCTGGTAGCATACTAAAGAGATAGAGAAGGTAGATGATATTATAATGAGATTAAAGAAGATATCCTTTTTATTGTATCCCCTTTTAAAATTATTTTTAAATTTTAGAACCAGGATTATAGCTAACGTAGTAGCAGACATGTCTATAGTTTGATAAGACTTGTGTTTGATCCTCCCTGAAACTCTACTAGGTGTGGTCTCTTATGATCCCTGAGGGCCCCCAAACCCAAGCAGCACTGTCTCTGAGTCCACGTGCCAGACTATTAGACTTGAATCCATTGAGTGTGTTCCTATTAAAAGGCAACAACAGTAGCAACAGCAACAACAAAAAAAAAATACATTTTTTTTCTTTTTTGGGTCACACCCAGCAATGCTCAGGAGTTACTCCTGGCAGTGCTTGGGGGACCATATGGGAGGCCAGGGATCGAACATGGGTCGGCCGCGTGCAAGGCAAATGCCCTACCCCCTGTACTATCACTCCGATCTCCCCCGCAAAAAATACAAATTTTTGAAATCTGGGGGCATTTCTCAACAGTAGAACATGTGAATTCATGTTTAAGGCCAGTGTTTTATCAACTGCATTCCAACAACAGTGAAAGAAAAAAACAAAGAGATATATTTAAGCTTTTAAAGAATTCCAAAAGAATATTTTTCTTTCTTTCTTTTGTAATGAATCACTGTGAGATACAGTTATAGACTTACAGATTTTTGTGATTACATTTCAGTCATACAATGATCAGTACCCATCCCTCCACCAGTGCCTGTTCTCCACCACGAATGTTCCCAGTATTTCTCCTGCAATCTTCATCCCACTCCCACCCTCCCCATCTTTGTGACAGGCACATTACTTTTACTCTCTCTCTCTCTCTCTCTCTCTCTCTCTCTCTCTCTCTCTCTCTGCTTTTGGATTTTGCAATACAGCTATGAAATGGGCATCATTTTCGGTTCATAGTTTACTTTCAGCATGCATCTCTCAACTCAAGCAAGTCCTCCAAGCATCATTTACTTAGTGGTTCCTTCTCTATCCCATCTGCCTTTTCCCCCAGAATGTGAGGCTGGCTTCAAAAGGGTTGCTAGGGCTAGAACGGGATCTCTGTCTCTCACCTTTCATGAGGCTGACTACAGTTAAAACTCTGGTGACACATGTGACTCCACAAGCACTGTCAAGAATGACTTTATACATCATAATTAGGAATAGTTCCTGACCATCACTCAGGTATGGCTAAAATATAATTCATAAACTGGGAGGGAAATAAAGTACACATGATGTAATAGATATCTGTCACATTGACTTCTAAAACTGTGTAAAATTAGTGTTGTGCAACTTTCTGATACCTACAGACCACCTGCATCCTGCATATTGGTCCATCAACCTCCAATTACAGCCATGATGTTAGACCAGTGCTTTTAAAACTATTTCTAGCAGTGGATCAGCTCTGCTCAGTGGACCAGTAGTTGAAGACTACTGATCTAAATTACACTAAATCACAATATAAAGTTAATCAAAATAAATTTTCATTTCATAATGTATTAACTGTTGTTTATGTATCATTGCATTATAGTATCATGTGTGTGTGTGTGTGTGTGTGTGTGTGTGTGTGTGCGTGTGTGTGTAGCTTCAAACCTTAATGTTCCTACCCTGACCCTAGAATTCGAATGGACATAAGATTCAAGATTTTCTTTTCCACTCTTGCTTATTTCCATAGAAATGTGTCTGACCCACGATGCACTTCAGAAGTATTTGTTAGGTAGATAAAAGATGTTTCTTTCAGGTAATTTTAAAAGGCAGCTACTTGTGCCCTACTTTTCTTTCCAGACAAAGGTCCTAATAGCTTTCTCATGCTTAGATACCACACATACTGCCACCTTTACTTTCTTATGAAAGTGCCTAATGGACACTTCTTTTGAAACTTAGATGTGATTAAAGGATTGTCCAGACACAATACAGCTATTTATGTGGTGTTCAGAATAACTACAAAGCACTAGGGAAATTGTTTTCTAGATCAGGTGGTACTATAATTGTTATTGATTCCTGCCCCTCATTTGGAAACTTGGTTGCAGGGCTAACAGAGAAGCCTACACACACACACAAAATAATAAAATAAAATAAAATAAAATAAGAAAAAGAAAAATGAGAAGATGCAAACTACACATAAGGAGGTAGAAATGAACAGAACAACTTTTTATGGCATTTTATGTTTTTGTTTAACCCCTGAAACTGTCTTGTGAAGAAGATTATGGTTCTATATCACAAGCATAAAATCAAGACACAGTAAGCAATTCCTCATACCTCTTTCTTAATAACTACTGAAAAACTGAAATAGGATGTAAGTCCGGATCTCTGAGTCACTTAAGAGGAGAGCTTTCTAGAACAGGCTTTTGCTTGGACAGTGTTGGCACCTTGAATATAAGAGTGAACTGATCCTTTCCTGGATTCTAGCTACATAAAGTCTGGAAAGCACATTGCTCATGGCTGATTCTTCTTTTTCCAGTTTAACATTTTTAGATAGTTATTTGTAGATGTGCTAAGTTGGTGGTTCCCACTGGTGGTTCCTCATATTGGGAAGGTATGTCTTTTAAAAACTCCTCTAAAACATATATTAAAAGTAGACTTGTGGAGGCTGGAGCAATAGCACCGTGAGTAGAGAGTTTGCTTTGCACATGGCCAACCCAGGTTCGATTTCCAGCATCCTGAGCACCGCCAGGAGTTATTCCTGAGTACAAAGCCAGGAGTAACCCCTGAGCATCGTCAGATGTGACCCAAATAGCAATAAATAAATAAATAAATAAATAAAAGTAGACTTATGTATTGAGGGCCCCGGGGAGATAAAACAGCAGGTAAAGCACTTGCCTTGCCTGTGCCTGGCCTGAGTTGGATCTACGTCATCCTAGATGGACCCCAGCACCATCAGGAGTAATTCCTGAGCACAGATCCAGATGTGACCCCTGAGATTCACAGGGTATGACCCAAAACAAAAGAAAACAAAAGTAAACTTAATGCATTGAAAGTAACGAAGAGAATATTTTAGTACTAGTGTACTAAACTTTTCCATCCAAATTGTGGATTTTAGTAGCATGAACTTAAAAAATTCCGATGATAAAATGCTTTCTTGAGTTTTTTTAGCTGTTGTTAGTGAGGTGGTAATAGGTTTTAATTAGTCTGCCACTTTCAGTGGAAGTGGCTAATAATATATTTGACACTGGCAGAAATGGACTGAATTATTATAATCACCAATAAAAAACTTTAAAGTTAGTCAAGTCCTACTCTAGTAATTGTAGGGCCTGACATAAGTGTACAAACAGAGGACCACATATCCCCAACATAAACATTTAATAAGTTACAAGTAAGAAAATAAAGTAAGCTCTATCTTCCCCTTTGAAAAATGTGCTTTTATAATCACATGTCACTTGCTCAAAGCCTGCTTGGTGTATAATTGACACTTCTTACACCTAACAATTGTTGGCTCACCTTCTTCAGGAAAGAAGATATTGAGAAAAATTTAGGTTCTCCAAGTAGAACTGTTTAGGCCAGTAACTCTAAGCAGATGTATAGGAAGGTCATAGTTGAGGTTGCTAAATATAGCTAGTCACCATTTGTTCTTGAACACCTTGCTTTATCCTTTGTCTCCTATCCAAGGAAGAAAAGTCAGATTAGAAGGGGACTAGTGAGGGTTTGAAAGTGCTTATCTGTTCCAAAATGATCACACCCATCAATGGAATGTATGGTGATAAGGTAGTTAGAATTGACAACAAACAAATTCCTTGGCTATGAAAACATATTTGGTCTAAACTTTGGTCCACAAAAATCCTTATTTAAAACACCATAAACTGATTCAAAATTTGACATCATGTTTTGAACCAACTGGACTATGTCAGTATATAATATTCACTGAGGGTCAGTTTTGCTTTTTAAAATATTTTTAGAGAAAGTTAATAGGCAAGAAACCTTTTAGAATCCAACAGGAGACATAATAATAAAGCCAGTATTATTATTCTTCAGGTTATCCAGATATAGTCTTTGTAACAAAATCACTTAGTAGATTGTGAACAAAGTTTATTCTGACAAGTACAATTAGGGAATCTGATATTGATATTCAGAAAGTATTGATGACTTTTGCTGCTACAGCTGTCTATCATGTTTCCTTTTTAAGTGGAGCTCCAGAAGGCTTACCAAAGTAGATACAACCAGGTTTCCTAGTGTTTTTGGGTGCTGAGAAGGTGCTATCTTCCATTTTTAAAAATGATAGATTTTCAGGCAAACTGAAACAAATTGCCCACCTAGTTATGGTGCCTGAATCACTGAGAGTGGTCCTCTACAGAACCAGAAATAAAAGGAGCCTTAAGGAGTCAATGTCTGTAGTGATGAAAAAGCGTGAGGGACCCTATGGAGGCTTAGAGCTATTGTACAGTGGTCAGGGAACTTGACATGATTGAAACAGACCTGGGTTCAATCCCCAGCACCTGGTGTGGTACCAAGTCGACCATAGGTAATCCCTCAGACCAGGGGCAATTCCTGAGTAAAGTCGGCTTAAACAAAAAAAAAAAAAGAGAGAGAGAGAGAGAGAGAGACTGTGGGACTGTAAATAAGCCTTGAAGACAGCTAACCCACATGTGATCCTCAAATGATGTACATTTTTCTGAGACCTTTAGGGATGAGCTATGGAAGCAGAGCAGAGTAAATCCTGAGCACTGCCAGGTGAGGGCAAGTAAGGAAGAACAGAAGGAACAAAAGAAGGAATGAAGAAAGGAATGAAGGGAAAAAGGAATCTCTATGTTGAAAGGCTTCAAATTTTAGCAACTCCAGACTCTGAGACTTAGTCAAGATATCAACCCTTTTATGTCATCTTATTAATCTTTTAGGTGGAAAATATAATAATAATAAGGATTAGTATTAGAGGGAAAATAGTGAAATAAGACTCCAAGCATATAATTGAACAATAAATTTACTATTGTTATTACTAAAATGAAACTGTTTAATAGTAGAGTGTCTAGACTTGAATTAGAGGAACAAAATCAAAGAAAGTACAAAGGGCCGTCATGGATTTGAGTCAAGTGTCGAAACAGGCCTAGAGGAGGTGTATGGCGGTTTGGAGCATTGATAGGGAGCATAGGTATGAATGAAGCACTTTAGATAAATTGGAGGATTGTGAAAAACAGTCCATTTCTGTACTCAATATAGAACTGGATCTCTATCAACTACAATTTACTTTCTTTGTCCAGCAAAATGAAAATATTACAATTCTCTGGCAGAAATAAGGACCATTGGGAATTTTCCCATTGAAGATGGTAGGTTAAAGAAGATGTAGTTCTATCCCAAGAGACCAAAAAATCTTTTCAGAAAAGACTTGAGCACTCCTATTCTTATTCCAGCTATTCTCAATAGCCTAAATATAGAAACAACCCAAGTTCCTCAAACAGATGACTGGATAAAGAAACTATGATACGTGTACAGAGTAGAATGCTGCTCAACTATAAGACAAAATCTACATCTTTAAAATCATTTGATGACACTTTCACTGATGACTCACTGAGCCATCAAGAAACAGTAGAGTATTGGCATCACTTTTGGGTAAAGAGGCAGTGTGTTTAGTTGTTCAGTATCAGTCAGTAGTACAAGAAGACAGGGCCAGAAATGAAGCTTCAATGTATAAACAATGAAGTACTATTCAGCTATTAAAGATAATGAACTCCTACCATTTGTTCTAGTTTAAAATCTTAAAAGAGAAGACAGTTATTTGGATCTATAATCATAGAGACGGAGACCTTATAAAATTTATTATGCTTAAGTGAAATAAATCATATAGAGAAAATAAAATATTCACCTGTGGTGCATAAATAAGTGAGTGAAATAAAATGCTTTTAGTTTATAATACAAATTTATTAGATGCCGGAAGGGAATAGACTGGGGAAATTCATTAAAGGGGGTAAATTGTTTGGAGAAGTATAGCATTAGACTTACAGTGGTGAATTTAATGGCATATAAGAATGTCGCACCTATATAGGTTGAAAATGTTGTACCAGAGTTTACTTTCTCAAGTGCACTGAGTCATTTGTAAGGCAAAAAGTTCAAGGTTTATTTGCATCAAAGATGAATAATAGCTTGGTCGAAATACGTATAGGTTGCCATAGGTTGATACTCTATATGTTGGTATAGATGCTTAAGGATATATACATATCTAGAACCTATCTAATGTTATAAGTCAATTTTGTTTCAATAAAACATTTTACAAAGAGATCTTTCGATGAAAATGTAACCAATTACCAAAATGTGTGACCCATAAATGAGGACAAAATATGTTATTGTGTGTATTATTATAACTGTCTGAATTATAGAGGTCAGAAGTTCCAATGGCATTGAAAAATGAATCATTGACAAAATCAAACAGTTGAGCAGAGGTCATAACATGGTTACCCTGAGGAAAAAAAATTCATTACATTTTCTGCTCTTTGTACTGTGTGTGTGTTTGCGAGTGTGTGTGTGTTTGTATGTGTGTGTTTGCGTGTGTGTGTTCATGCAAGAGAGAGAGAGTGAAAGATAAAGAGAAATAGGGAAGGACAGAGACAGACAGAAAGAGAAAAAGACCATATAAATCCAGATTAATCCTTAAAAATCATGGGCTTATAGCAGTAGAACTTTGTGTGTACCTGACCCACTTTGATCCCAGGACCACATATGGTCCCCTGAGTACCACCATGGGTTCTCTTTGAATACAGAGCTAGGAGTAATCCCTGAGTACATCTAGGTGTGACCTCAAGTCAAAGAGGTGATGGGAGGAAAACTTGGGACACTGGTACTGGGAAACTTACACTGGTGGAGGAATGGGCATTGGAATACTGTATGACTTAAATTCAATCATGAACAGCTTTGTAAGTGTCTATCTCAATGATTCAATTAAAAAATTAAAAAAATAAATAAAAATTAAGAATCAAGAAATTTTACAAGAAAATTAGGACTTGGTATTAATTTAAATAGTAAAAATTCATAAATTTTGACTCCCAAAGGCCAATGATTGCTATTCCTATAGAAGTAGCATTGATTCTACATGTGGCTCACCAGATGCACTGTCAGTGCAAGTTTAAAATCTTTAAAGAGAAGACAGTTATTTGGATCCCCTTGCGTATATATCTTACATTACAAAGTGGATAACCAGAGTCAAAGAATGAGAAATGCACTTTAGAAAATTTGAAAGTGACAAATTTAAATCAGCATGCCTCCTTGCCCCCCAACAAACAAAACAAAACAAAGCAATGGAGTCAAGAACAGGAAGACTCCCAAATATAAGCGAGAACAGCAAAATATCCTGTAAAGAATAATTAACTTATTGCCCCAGCAGTACCATCAAAGATCTCAAAAGTAATGAGCTAATATAAAACAAAAGACGATTTAGATCAAAGGAAGAGAAAGTGGCAGAATCTGGGACTCAAACAATTAACATCAAAGCATCTTTTCTCCTAGGATCCATTGAGTTGAGACTGTGACATAAGTAAACCCTTCAGGTTACCAGATGGAATATGTAGCCCAAGATAGCAAAACTGTGACAAAATATTAAATCTAAAGCTTCATTGTGTGACTGCTGCAAAATATTCTGCAATTTGCTAAAAGCATACAAACAAGTATAAAAAGAAAGTGACAAAATTGGCAAAAAGGCCACCCAAGCAAAGGTGGTTTCAGAAGAAAATTGCTAGTCCTGTTTGAACTAATGCAACAAACAAGACTAGCAATTTTTGTTATCAATATTATATTTGAATTATAACTCTTGTGCTAAATAATTTTAAATAGTAATATCACATATTTGAATTTTTTAGAGAAATATTTCAAGTTTTCAACAAATATTCAACACTTGTAATATATCAGACATAATTTGAAGTGTTTGGTATATGTTCTTATGAAGAGCAGAGACACCGTCAGTTTGGGATGCTTGCAATTTAACAGTGGGGAAAATATGAACAATAAATATAACAAGCTACAAGTAAGTAGAAATACAAAAATCAATTCATCTTTTCTAAAAGTCCAGTGGCATTCCATTATGCATATGTGGCTATAGTTTTCCCAATCAATACTGTGAGTGGAGCTACAGTGAATACATATGTGCAAATTTCTTTTCTGAATAGAATTTTTGATCTGGAGTCAATGTAAGGAATGCAATTCTTGGCTTATATGGAAGCTCAGTTCCTAGATTTCTGAAAACTGTTAATATTGTTTTTACCAAAAGTTGCATCACTTGACATTCCCAGCTGCATTGGAAGAGGATGCCTTTTACCCACACCCATGACAATACTGGTTGTTTTTGTTCTGTATGATGTATGCTAGTTAGCAAACAATATGTTAGTTAGCAAACAATATGTCCAGGATTTGTTCCAAGTGCTTTGGAACAAAGAAATCCTTCTATTTTCATAGTAGTCCTGCCATGTTTATTTATTTACAAAGGATAAGTTTTATCATACCCCCTTTGCTAACACAGAAAATACAATAAAATAGAGTAAGCCATTGAAACTAATGTCTTACAGAAAAACAAATCACATCTGGGTTATTTTGTACTCAAGAAGTATCAGAGATGGGGTTTTTAACCACTGTTGTCAAAAGGTGGATGGTGGATGCTAATATTATTCAAAAACTTATAAATATTATAATATATAGCCACATGATGGAATTTCTTAAGAACATCCCCAAGGTGGAAAAAATAGGCAGTGTGATTAATTAAAAATAAAGTTTATGTAATCAAAATTCAGAACAAGTTGGGCTTGACGACAAACAAATCTGCTTAAGAAAAAGCAATACAAATCTGTACTTTGACAAACTAGATAATAATAGTGATTATCTCCTATGTTAGCATTACAAACAATAACAAGTAATGTAGTGAAAGGCAAACTGAAACCACAGTCAAAATTTAAGAAACATAATTAAATCTCATAATACTCTTGATAGTTTTAATTACTGAAATAAACTAAAAAGTCACTGAAATTCCCACCAATGAAAAGGAGTTCCACTTTGTTTTAGTAAACAGAACCTCGGGCCACAACAATAACGCAGTGAGCAGGGCACTTTCTTTCTAAACAGTGGAACCACATTTATCTTCCTTCACCATACATAGTACTATGAGGCCCACCAAGAGTGAATCCTGACTGCATAGCATGAGTAAACTCAGAGCACCTAAAAAAAAAAAAAGAAAAAATAATAAAATATAATAAGCAGACACCATGCACATGTAGGGTATTAAAAAAAACTTAAGGCAGAAATAAATTTATTTTTAATGTTGGGATTTGGGACAGTACGTTAATGAAGATAGAGAAAACAATGAGTTTAATTAAAAGCAAAATTAAGGTCAAAACATAAAGATAAGTATACTAAAAGTAACATTCTGCTTCTGAAAATCATCTATGCTAAATAGGTGTGCGCAACAAATAAAATAGCAATAATATAGATAATAAAATACACTATCCCCATATAATTGATATTGCTAATATTATCCTGATAGGACTACCTACATGTGTAGCCCCAGATTCAGAATAAGGTAAGATGCCCTTGGTTTTCCAGTTGTACTGACAGATTAATAGACTTACTAGGCAGAGTTCAAGGAGAAAAGACAATACTGGGATCTTGAAAAGGATTCAATTTGATGCTGGCTGAACTAAGCAGGAGAATAGCTAGACAATGATCAATATTCAATTTTTGTGAATAATAGCAACAATATTTTCAGCATCCCAGGTCATGCACAACCATGGATGATGTATGGATGAAGTATGGATAACTTGATGGGGAAAAAGCATAGATTAGAAAAATATTGTAATTTTTATACTCAAAATGTTGATGACTTGGATAAATTATAGATACAAATGATTTGAGTAACATTAATTATTAATGTAAAATTAAGAGTACTATGTTACAAGTGGTCCATGTACTTTTATGGAATACATTTAGAAAATCCAATAGTATATATATAGAAAAAATATGTGAAGCAAATTTGTCCATTATGACGTGTATAATAAAATTCATCTATACAATAGTCAATTATAATCTTAAATGTTCAACTACTTGAAAGATTATAAGAAATATAAAGCAGTTTAAAGTCAGATATCTAGAAATGTAAACTTGCTGCTTCTTTGCTGCTCAATTTATCAAGTTCACTAGCTACTATTCTCCGAGATTACAGAAAAATCTACTTTGGTGATAAATAATGGCTAGGAAACACCTTTCTTAAATTCAGGAGGTTGGGGCTGCTGGTATAACACACTGGGTAATGTGCCTGCCTTGCATGTGGATGACCTCACTGGAGCTCCCAGCACCCCATAGGTCTCAAACCCAGCTAGGAGTGATCCCTGAACACAGTTCTAGAAGTAAGCCTTGAGCAGTGCCAGATGTGACCCAAAATAAAACTTAGGAAGCTTGAGGGTCTATTTCAAAGAATAAACATAACATGTATACTTATGTTTCTGTTCATTTCTGGCATAATATCCCCTGTCCTCCGGCACTTCTGCTGCAGTCCTGATCCCCCCCACCCTCCTCCTCTCCCCGTGCTTTCATACCAGCTGTCATTCTGGTTCCCTAGCACTGCATAGTAGTGACAATGTTTTACTCTGTAAGTAATGGACTATAAAGGAGTTTTCTTTTTTCCCTCCTTCTTTCTGGGCATATTACTGGCTGGGGGTGGGGACAAAGGGGGCTTTGATTGTTGTCCTGAATCTGGAGAAACATTGAAATAAAATATCTGGTTTTGCAGACTCCCTTCAGGGAACATGCATCTTAAGTTGTGAGATTTGAATTCTCATGCTCCAGATGCTACTACCAGACATTTACACGTTTAATGTGATCTGTGGCACATGTCTCAGGTTTGAGCATTCTCAGAAGTCTGCTCAACACTGTGCTTGGATGGCCATAGGTGCTGTTATGATTTATAGAAGGCATATATTTGGCGATTTAGATGGTTGAAATGTTTTATATATATATATGTATATATATATATATTCTCTTAATACACAATTTCTTAATTTATAGTTCCCCAAACCCTTGGTATTTCCTAAGTGTTCAGAGTGATAAAGGCATTTTATGTCATCTGAATGAGGAAAATTTTAAAAGTGCCGAAGCATAAAGTTTGGTTTCCTGGAGAATCAACTGTGTGATTAGTAGCTTTAAATTAATATGAATCATTTGCTTTCCTTTGTAATGAAGGAATGATCCTGCAAATTTACAGTCTCCTGAGTTTTGTGAGATACTTTTATAAATTAATCAAACTCAGTGATTAATTTAGGGATAGTGGGGACCACTTGTAACTCATTAATCAGAAACATGAATAATAATCTGGGTGTGAAACTGTAATTTTTGTTCTGAGAAAAGAGTCTTAGTAGTCTGGTCAAAAGCACAAGAGTAGGGGATGCGTTGCTACCAGCAGGTCAACCTGTTCCTGAGTGCATCAGCAGCCTGATGGTATCTTTAGGCTTCTTGATACCCCCAAATTGCTGCTTTTTCCCTGAACAGACTCCAACAATTCGGGACTAAATTTCCTGAAAAATTAAATGGACAAAAGCTAGGTATGTGGGAACCACATCCACAAATCACCTATGACTCAGCTATACAATTTCATTTATTTGCCTTTCTTCAGAGACCCATAAATAAATCTCTAAAGAGATGAAAACTGTAGAAGGCTGAACATCCCAGGGTGAATCAGAATGGAGCAGGTGAGCCTGGTGGTTGCCCAAGCAGAACCCCTAGCAGTCACTTAGTTCCATAGTCTAAAATCACTGCCATGCCCAGCTGAATTCCACAGATTTAAAACAAACCTCACTGAGATACATGCAGGTTTTATGACTGAAATCTCTAGACTTTCTCAGGATCGGAATTGGCTACCTTCCTCCACTTCCTTTTACTTCCGGAAACCTCAGCAGTCATGTCCACACTCCAAAACTGCCACCCTGGTACAAAAGCTCTTCCAGCCACACCCTGAACGAACACGATGACCTCTTAGTACGTGTATTGTAAACAACAATGCACAAAAAGAAAGAGAAAGAAAAGTGCCTGTTATAGAGTCAGGCTAGGGTTGTTGGGGGCAGGTGTTTGGGAGATGGTAGGAAGGAAACAAGGGACATTGGTGGTAGGAAATGTACACTTGTGTAAGGATGCATGTTGGATCATTGTGCAATTGAAACCGAATCACGAACAGTCTATCTCATGGATAATTAATAAAAAATCTTAAAAATTTCACAAGTAATTGAAGACAAGACAGGGCAAGAGAGATAGTACAGAAGCAGGTGCAGATATGTTGACACAGAGATGTGTATTTAATTCCTGGAACCACATATGATCCCCCAATCCCTGCCAAGAGTGGTCCCTGAATGTATAGCCCGAGTAAGCCTTTTCCACTGTCAGGTGTGGTCACAAACAAAATGAAACAAAACTAAATTTAAAAATAATTGCACAAATATAGTTAGGGCTTAGGGGACTGCACCCTTGCCCTGTGGAATTTGATGCTATTTCTGGATATTAGTGGTGATTTCAAATTGATCTGAGATCAATTCTTGGTCATTGAGTTCAGTGCAGGCACACAGGACTTAAAAACCCTTTCTACCCCAAAGCACTTTGAACTCCACTTTTTCACTTATTTGAAGGAAGACAAAGTTTTCTTTCTTTTCCAAATATTGTTTTGGATTAGCATCTTTCTGATTTAGAAATAGTACAGTTTTAAAAATGCTTGAAAATCTATGAACATTACCAACATAACAGTGAAAAGAATATAATTGTTTCAAATATTGAGAACTATTAAGATGTGCAATAACTTTTATTTTTTATTTAATTTTTATTAGTGAAACACCCTGAGGTACAGTTGTAGACTTAAAAGCTTTCGTGCTTGGGTTTCAGTCATACAATGATTGAGTACCCATCCCTCCACCAGTTCCCATTCTCCTCCACCAATGGTCCAAGTAGCCTTCCACACCCCACCCCATTCCCCCACCCTGCACCACCTTTGAGGCAGGGCATTCCCTTTTGCTCTCTTTCCTTTAGGGCACTGTGGTGTACAATAGAGGTATTTAGTGGCCATCCTGTTCATTGTATAGTCTACTTTCAGCATGTATCTCACATCCTGAAAGAATCCTCCAAACATTGTTTACTTGGTGTTCCCTTCTCTGTCTGAGCTGCCTTTACCCCCAGCATGTGCTGCTAGCTTCTAAGCCTGAACAGAACCCCTGGTACTTATATCAACCATTCTTGGGTGTTCATCTCCCATTCTGTTACTTTATATTTCCCAAATGAGCGGAGTCTTTTTATGTCTGTCCCTCTCGTTCTGGCTCATTTCACTTAGCATGATGCTTTCATGTAGAAACACTTGTACGTAAATTTCATGACTTCATCTTTTCTAATAGCTACATAGTATTCCTTTGTGTTTATGTACCAAAGTATCTTTAACCAGTCATCTTTTCTTGGGCACTCGAGTTTTTTTCCAAATTTTAGTTATTGTGAACTGTGCAGCAATGAACATGTAAATGCAGATATCATTTCAGCTGTAATTTTTGCCTCTCCGGGTTATATTCCCAGGAATGGTATTGCTGGGTCAAATGGGAGCTCAATTTCTAATTTGTTGAGAATCAACCATACTGTTTTCCAAAAGGACTGAACCAGTTGGCATTCCCACCAGCAGTGAAGGAGAGTCCCTTTATCCCCACATCCCTGCCAACACCAGTTGCTTTTGTTCTTTTGGATGTGGGGCAGTCTCTGTGGCGTGAGATGATATCTCATTGTTGTTTTGATCTGCATCTCCCTGATGATTAATGATGTAGAGCATTTTCTCGTGTGCCTTTAAGTCATTCCGATTTCTTCTTTGAGAAATTGTCTGTTCATTTTGTTACCCCATTTTTTGATGGGGTTGGATATTATATACTTGTGGAGTTCAACCAGTGCTTTGTATATCTTTGATATCATCCTTTATCAGGTGGGTATTGGGTGAATAGCCTTTCCATTCTGTAGACTGCCTTTGTATTTTGGTCACAGTTTCTTTTGAGGTGAAAGAGCTTTCTTGTTTAAGATAGCCATGTTTGTCTATCTCTGTTTTCACTTGCTTGGCCAGTGGCATGTCATCTTTGAGGGTACTGTTAGCTTCAATGTCAGGGAGGGTTTTGACAAACTTGTTTTCTATGTACCATATAGATTTTGGCCTGATGTTGAGGTCTTTAATCCATTTTAATCTTACTTTTGTACATGGTGTTAAGCAGAGATCTGAGCCCATTTTTTTGCATTTTTTTGTACCTGTCCTGTTTTTTCAGTAAATTTGTTATAGAGGCTTTTCTTGTTCACTTCATATTTTTTGCTCCTTTATCAAAGATTAACTGATCATATACCGGGGGAGAAGGGGTTGTCAGTATACTTAACCCTGTTCCATTGGTATGCAGCTCTGCTTTTGTTCCAGCACCATTCTGTTTTAATTATTACTGCTATGTAGTAGAGTTTGAGGTTGGAGGGGTTGATTCCTCCCATTTTCTTTTTCCCAAGTATTGCTTTAGCTGTTTGTGGGGGCTTATTGTTCCATATGAATTTCAGGAGTGTTTGCTCCATTTCTTTGAAGAATGTCATGGGTATCCTTATAGGAATCACAATGAATTTGTACAATGCTTTGCGGTGTATTGCCATTTTAACAATGTTAATTCTCCCAAACTATGAGCAGGGAATATTTTTCCATTTCCTAATGTCCTCTTTTCTTTCCTGAAGTAGTGTTCTGTAGTTTTCTTTTTACAGGTTTTTTTACCTCCTTAGTTAAGCTGATTCCTAGGTACTTGATTTTCTGGAGCATGATTGTGAAGGGGATTTTTTTTCATGTCACTTCCTTCTTTCTCATTATTTGTATATAGGAAAGCCATGGTCTTTTGGGTATTGATTTTATAGCCTGCAACTTTACTATACAAGGCTATTGTTTCTAGGTATATGTTTTAGGGTTCTCTAAGTATAGTATCATAATGTCTGGGAATAGTGATAGCTTTATTTCTTCCTTTCCTACCTGAATGCCCTTACTATCTTTTCTTGCCTAACCGCTATTGCTAGTACTTCCAGTACTATATTAAACAGCAGTGGAGAGAGTGGACATCCTTGTCTTTTCCCTGATCTTAGAGGGAAGGTTCTTAGTTTTTCCCCATTTAGGATTATGCTTGCCATAGGCTTGTGGTAGATGGCTTTAACTATATTGAGGAAATTCCCCTCTATACCCATTTTGGCGAGGGTTTTCATCATAAACGAATGATGGATCTTGTCAAATGCTTTCTCTGCATCTACTGGTATAATCATTTTTTTCTTTTCTTTTGTTGATATGATGGATTATGTTGATTGATTTATGACTGTTAGACCATACTTGCATGCCTAAGATGAATGCCACTTGGTCATGGTATATGATCTTTTTGATGAGTTGTTGAATTCTATTTGTTAGTATTTTTTTTGAGAATCTTTGCATCCATGTTCTCCAGGGAAATCAGCCCGTAGTTTTCTTTTCTTGTGGTGTCTTTGTTTCCTTTTGGTATTAGAGAGATATGAGCCTTATAGAAAAGCCTTATAGCGAGAGTTTCTGTTTCTTCAATTTCCTGGAGAAGTTTGAGAAGAACTGGCAATACATCTTCTTCCTCCACCCAGATCCCCCATCTTCCAGTATGTAGCGTTACACCTATCAACTGTCCCCGGCACTGTGTAATTCAATCAATGGGAAGACCCAAGACTATAAAACCCTACTTTCAGAAGTGCATGGCCGCATTTGCGGCTGCACAATATATTATTATCTACTTCTAACCCTGGAGAATCTAACTGGGTACCAAAAATATCCTGTCCACACGGCAGAGTCTGGCAAACTCCCCGTGGCTTATTCAATATGCCAAAAACCAGTAACAATGATGAGTCTCATTTTCCTGACCCTGAAAGAGCCTCAAATATGGCACTTCTTGAAATCTCAGGGCTAGGATGAAGGAGACATTACTGGGGCCTGCTCGAGGCAATTGATGAACAACAGGATGACAGTGATACAGTGATAAAGTCCTGTACAGATTTATTAGCCCTCGCTTTTCTATTTCTTCCTTCAGAGCTATTATTTCCTTGCTGAGTTTTAATCTTCTTGATCTATCCAGAGGTGATAAGGTGGTACTGAAGTCTCCAAGTACTATTGTGTTGCTCTCAATGTCCTTAAGGTCTGTTAGCAGATGTTGAAGATATTTGACTGGTCCCTCATTGGATGCATAAACGTTTAGGAGTGCGATTTCTTCCCGCTGTACATATCCCTTTATTAACAAAAAATGGCCTTCACTGTTCCTTCTAATCTTTTTCTACCTGAAATCTATGCTGTCAGATACTAGTAAGACCACTCCAGCTTTTTTGAGAAGTTTGTTTGCTTGCAGGATTGTTTTCCATCCTTTGATTTTGAGTCTGTGTTTGCTCTGACTGTTCAGGTGTGGTTCTTGTAGGCAAAAGAATGTTGGGTTCTGTCACTGAATCCATTTTGTCACTCTGTGTCTCTTGATTGGTGAATTTAGACCTTTGACATTGAGAAAGAGTATTGTCATGGGTTTTTGTGTCATCTTTCTGTAAGGGTTTGTTGTGCTTGTACGGGTTTATCTTGTCTTACAGTAGCCCCTTTAGCCCTTCTTTTAGGTTTTGTTTTGAGTATATGAAGTTCCTGAGCTGTTGTTTATCCACAAAATAGTGTATCGTTCCTTCGAGTTTGAGTGAGAGTTTGACTGCATAAAGTATCCTTGTTGAAGTGTTCATTTCATTGAGTTTTTTCACTATATCCCAATACTGCCTTCTGGCTTGGAGGGTTTCCTCTGATAGGTCTGCTGTGAATCTATGGGGTGCTCCTTTGTATGTGATTTCCTTCTTTGAACTTGCTATTTGCAGTATTGTGTCTCTGTCTGTGGCACCCATCATTCTATGATACGTCTTGGAGTGTTTTTGTTAGGGTCTCTTTTAGCTGGCACCCTTCGAGCTCCTTGAATTGGGATGCCTGCATTGTCTAGCTCTGGGATCTTTTCAGCAATTATTTCTTTAACTGTGGATTTTTCATTGGGGTTGCTTCCCTGACCTTATGGTACCCCAATTAGTCTTGTATCATTCCTCCTGAAATCATTCCCTAGGACTCCGATTATCTCTAGAGCTATTTTGAGGTCTCTTCCCATTGTTTGTTGTTGCCTGTAGGCTTTCTGCAGCTCATCTTCCAGCTCACTGATTCTATCTTCAGCTGTAGTCATTCTACTATTGAGAACACACATTAAGTTTTTTATTTCATCTACTGAATCCTTTATCCGTGACACTTCTGTGCATAGCTTTTCAGTTTCTGCTCTCATTTCTTTCTGTAATTTCTCTTTTCTCTGATCCTTTGTTTCTTCCATGTTCTCCTTTAATTTATTGGACATCTGCCCCACCATTTCTTTTAGTTCATTGAATATCTTCAATAGTTCATCTCTGAATTCTTTATCGGAGAGCTCACATTTGTAAATAACGCCTGTTGATGCTTCTGGACTCTTTTCATTGTCCTCTTCTCGTGGTGGGGATTTGCGCCATTTCTTCATGTTGCTTTGATGTTATGGAGACTGATATGTGACACCAGATTCCTGGGTATGGGAAAAATAACTGTGGCTTCATGAACAAACAGCAACCCCCAGAAATGCCACGCCCACTTCTGCAAGGCCACTCCCCCTGCCGGACCTGGGAAAGGGAGAAAACTGGCCAGGGTATTGGGGACAACGAGGGTACAATAACTTTTAAAATGAAAAATCCTGCACCAGTTTATAGTTACTCTTTCATAGTTGACTAAAACTAGTAACCAAATATTTTTTTTCTGTAGAGGAACTGATAAATCAGATAAATTAGACAATAAAATTTTATCCAGAACAAAAAAGGAATGAACTATGAGGACATGAAAAACATGGTAAAACTATAATCTATATTTCTGTTTTGTCATCTTTCTAAACTAATACATATTTCTGTTTCATACTTTATGTTACAAGTCATCCATGTTTATAAACCAGTTTGTAAAGGTATCATGTTCTTTGATTGCAACTGTTTGACACTCAGGAAAAGTCAAAACTAGAGAGTAAAATGATTGAGGAGTAGTGTTAAAGGGAGAAGATGAAATGAAAGAGAACAAAGGACATATTGAGCAATGAAACTATTCTCTATGATTCTCTAATGATAGAAACATTGCAATACATCTTTGTCTAAACCCATTCAATATAAAACATTATGGTAAGCTAAAGGAAAACTATGAATTTTGAATGATTATGCTATATCAATATAGGTTTACCAATTATAGCATCTATAACATCATTGGTAGAAATGCATGATGCAGGAAGCTATGCATGTGTGAAATCACAGAGTATATAAGAAACTTCTCTACCCTCATCTCAAGTTTCCCATGAACCTAAAAAACTCTGAAAAGTCATTTTTAAATAGTAAATGTAACAAATATTTTATCGTTTGTTATGTAACAGATATTTTTTAATCAGGAATGATTCCTGCAATTAACAAAAATTGAATTTTGTAGAATATGAAGAAGGCACATTTAAAATATGTGGATATTTTTATAAAAAGGAAAGAAAAACTATCAAAATGTATGGAAAATTAACTGTAGAATTAATTAAAGATGTTATGTTTATCAGGGTATTTCCTAAGATTTATGAACCATTTTAAGTAGAGCCCAATTTTAAAACTGACAAAAATACCGGGCTATATTTTTTAACACAAAAAGACAATATAAAGTGAAGTGTACATCAGAATGAAAAATCCTTATGACAAATTATGGAATGTAATAATACATTAAAAATAGTGTATGTATGAATCAAAGACATGTGGCTCTCTGATTGGGGCAAAACATTCCCCTAAAACATAGCCAAATGTCATTATACTTCAAATGCTGAAGGTAATATTCCAAAATATTGATTAAAAGTCCTATTATTTTCTAATTAAAAACAACTAGAATAAAAATACCCAATTTCTTATATTAAAAACAAAAACAAAACATAAAGCTTTATTGTTTAAAAAATATGTGCACGCAAAAGTAGCTTGGAGTATTTTTTACTAGATAGAAACTTGGTGAAGAAACACTTCTAACCCACTTTTTTCCTGGCATTGAATAACATTAATAATTTATGCTGGGACTGGAACATAGTGCAGGGAATGGTACTTGCCTTGCACATGGTGAACGTTGGTTCCACCTATGGTCCCCCAAACACTCTCAGGAGCAATCCCTGGGCACAGAATCCAGAGTAAGACCTAAGCACAACTGGCCCCACTCCATTTTTCAAGTAAATAGAATAATTCAGTGTAGCAACTCACGACCATCCTGTTATTCTTCGATTGCCTCGAGTGGGGCCCAGTAACGTCTCCTTCGTCCTAGCCCTGAGATTCTTAAAAAAGTGCCATATTCAAGGCTCCTTCAGAGTTAGGAGAATGAGACCCTTCATTGTTACTCGTATTTGGCATATTGGGTACGCCACGGGGAGTTTGCCAGACTCTGCTATGTGGGCAAGTTACATTCGGTAGCTTGCCAGTTTGTCCAAAGTACAAATGAGAAGATAAGATGATAAAACCCGGGAGCTGGGTTTTATAGTCTCTGAGTCTTGGCCATTGATGGGATTACATGGCGCCAGAGGGCCAGTTGGTGGGTGTGACTCCCGCCTACTGGAATTTGGAGGATCTGGGTGGAGGATGCTTAGCCCCGATCCGAGTAGGTTTGGAGATCTCAGCCCCGGGACCTGCGTGCCTTTGTTCCCCTGCCAGTACCTTCATGTGTGTGGAGAGTGGTCTCAGCATGGTGGTGGCTGGTTCTGGAGGTCTTCTGCTGCCAGAGCCCTGATCGGGGCAGGGAGGAAAACTCAACCCGCTTCCCTCCAATGGGCCCCGGTGAGGCAGCAACTCACTGAATTATTTTATTTACAGTGGTAAAAATCTATATTATGAACATATATTTTGAATTGTACAGTGGATTATTAGTATTGTATTTTCAATTAGCATTGCACACACTTTCCATTTTAACATAGATGTTTAATAAATTCTGTTATTGACAACTGTGACTGTTATTATATTGATCTTTACTTCTTTCAAAAACTATATGAGATAGTTTAATGACCTCCTATTTTTATTTTTATAGAAAATAACTTGGAAATAAGTTTCACATAAGATATCGTGCATGAAACAAACTTTAAAATTAGGCCTTGCTGAACTGAATATAGGGCATTATTGTCCCATGTGTTTCATTTTCTCAGGTGTGTATATAACAGATGCATATAAAAGTATTGATTTTATTTTCTCATTCTTTTGTAAATTATTGTTTTATTTAGAATTAAACAGGTTCAGAAAGAAAGTTTTGTAAAAGAAAGTCCTTAAAAAGCAGGCAATTATACTTATTTTTACATGTACTAATCAGTATCCTTTCAAATTCATAATCAAGTGGTATCTGTAATTATTACAGCCTCTTGGCTTGTACATACAATTGAATATACCGGAATGAAGTTGTTTTCCTATTCCTTCTGTACTTATAACTAAGATGAGTTATTTTCCTCCTCATATAGCTTAGTTTTGGAGGAATTCCAGTACCAGGCAAACCAGGGACCTTTTTAAAGAAAAACTTCCATGGATGTATTGAAAACCTTTACTACAATGGAGTGAACATAATTGACCTCGCTAAAAGAAGAAAGCATCAGATCTACACTGTGGTAAGTTTGCTTATTTTTTTCAGTGATTTGTAACATTTTGGAATAAGTTTTGCATTCACCATTCCATGGAGGGATAGCACAGCGGGTAGTCGTTTGCCTTACACGTGGATGACCCAGGTTCGATTCCCAGCATCCCTGAGCATTGCTAGGTATGATCCAAAAAAGCAAAAAAAAAAAAAAAAGAAAAAAAGAAAAATCAACAAAATCTATTTATATGACGCTATTCTGAGGTTCCATCATCCACCTAGGTAAAACTTTAGAGTGAGTTAAAAGGCAGGGACAGTGTGAATTATAGTATTGGGGAAAACAAATGCATTAAAGGTATGTAAAAAATTCTATGTTCTTTGTTGTGAGTTGTAAGCCAAATGGAGGTAGGCATTGTGTACTACACTGAGCTAAAATATATGTCTTAATTACCTCTAGGAGATGTAACAAAGAAATCATAAATTTTAATGCTTAAAATTGTTTGTGAATTAAATATTTGCCCACTTATTGTTAATAGTACAGTGTATTTCCCATAAAATATCTTTCTTTTTCATATTTAAGATCTTTAGCTTTATGTTACAAATATTTTATATTTATTTTTTAATTAGCTACTGTGACTTACAAAGCTATTAATGATAGAGTTTAAACCACAGATCTCAGCTTCAAACCTGCAATCATATTTAAACTTTAGGTTTGTTAGAGATTATCTTTTTAGTATTTCTCATACTAGCAAGTTATGCAGATTAATGAATATTTGTCCTTCCCAAAATTCTGAGGTTCATGATGAATAGGATTGTCTTTCTCTTTCACTATTGCCTTTACAATACCTAGTCTTGTATCTATTTTATACTAGATGCAAAGTATGGTACTAATTTTTCTAACTACATTTGTCTATTTGTCTATCTCTCCTTCAATTTCTATTAGTCTTTCTTTGGGTCTTTTACAGTTCTATTGTTTTGTTATGCAAATTTAAGATGGTCAGGTTTTCCATGTAAATTGGACTTTTATCATTGCAAAGTATTCTTATTGAATGATTAATTTGAAGTCAAATTTAGTTGATTTTTAGATAACCACTTATATCTTCTTTAAGAAATATTTGCAGGATTTTTTAAATCTAGCTTTTCATTTTAACCTTCCTAAATCATTAAATTTGAAATACATTTCTTTCAGGAGAACTAAAGAATGTTGTTATGCTTTTAGCCCATTCTGTCAAGCTTTGTGTCTTTCAATTGGTGTATTTAAATAATATGCATTTGATGTATTTAAACCTTTCACATTCAATGTTAATGCTAATGTACTGTTTTTGTTTTCTATTTTCCCATCAGAATATTTTAAAAATGATATTAAAGGATATTTTCATGTGTATAATATTAAAACATTTTGTTCGGGCGCTCTTCTTTAGGGGCTGGAGCGATAGCACAGCGGGTAGGGCGTTCGCCTTACAAGCAGCCAACATGGCCGACCCGAGTTCGATTCCTCCGCCCCTCTCGGAGAGCCCGGCAAGCTACCAAGAGTATTCGATATGCCAGACACAGTAACAACAAAGTCTCCAATGGAGACGTTACTGGGCCCGCTTGAGCAAATTGACGATCAACGGGAGGGGGAAAAAATGTAAATTTTATTAATGTTGTTCGGTATTATTTTACACGCACATAGTTTGGTATTAGTTTTTTGCATTTCATTACATTCAGTAAAGTATAAGAATCCAGTATTTCTTTGTATTCCTTTTAGTATCCTTTTTAATTATGTAATTATCTTAATTCTTCTCTTATCTTTGTACATTTAGAAAAAGGTAACTTGGAACTGGAGAGATAGCACAGCAGGTAGGGCGTTTGCTTTGCACGCGGCCAACCTGGGTTTGATTCCCAGCATCCCATATGGTCCCTTGAGCACTGCCAGGAGTAACTCCTGAGTTCAGGGCAAGGAGTAACCCCTGTGCATCGTCACGTGTGACCCAAAAAGCAAAAAAAAAAAAAAAAAAAAAAGGTAACTATTTTTGTTTTTGCTAGAAAACTTAAATCTTCAAAAACCTCAAAGAAATGGGACTTTTATTGCATTTATTACACTTTTGTACATTATTATTCTTTCTTTCGACTAGTTGATTTATTTCATAATTTCTGCTTAATTTACTTTTACTATGTATTTGCTGGTGACAAATACTGCTATCTTTTCTTATTATTTAGTAGTATGACACAGCTATCTTATTTGAAAGATATGTTCCCTGGATATAAGATTCCAGGTTAACAGTTGTTTTCTTTCAGCACTTGAGAAATCCTGGGCTAGTTTTTCTAGCCTCTGTGATTTCTGGTAAAAAATTTGCTTTCTGAAATCAATTTCTTCCAATATGTTTTGATATATTTTCACTGTTTCAAAATCTCTTCCTTTTCCTTAGTTTTCAGAAAGTTGATGCATAATATGTTATCCTGTGGATATCTTTTGTTTTATTTTACTTTCAAAAAACTTTGGAAATGTTCCTATTTTTCTTTAAGTATACACACATACATATGTGTTTTTCTCCTTCCATTTTTTACTTCCATTTTTCTCCTCTCATTCCTGAATTTTATATATGAATCTTTTGGCAAGGCATTAAATTAACACAATTCAAATATTGTTCTTTTGGGGAGTCCATATTGTTTGATGTTTAAATCAAATTATTTCTATCAGAGCTTCAAGTCAATATCTATTTTCTTCACTCTATAATCATTCATACTGATTATTTTTAATTTCTAATATAGTGCTTCTGTGTTCCAAAATTTAATTTTGTTCTTTACATAATTAGAACATTTTCTTAGAACATTTTCCTTAGTTCTAAGTAATTTTCTACACTGCCAACATTTTTCTTCCTAAGTATTTTAGTGACTTTTCGTTGTAATTACATTGCCTATCTTTCTTTGCAGTATTTTTGTTGCTGCAATAGACACACCTCAATATGGTACTGACACTTTTTTTGGTAAGGATGTTTGTTGGGCTCACACTTCTGGTTGCAACACTCACATGCTTGACTGGTAATTCCTGGGGTTCCCACTCCGTTCAGTGCATATAATCTGTTTTGTCCAGTAATGCAATTCTTTTTATTTCTGCTGCGCAAGCATATTCTGCTTATTGTGCTCACCAGGAGTTGCTATTATTGTCATACATATTCTTGTCAGTAATCAAACTTCCTAGTTTTAAGTTCTTACATCTCTGATTGCATGTTTACATGCACATAGCTGCAGTGTAGATGAAAACACTTGTAGTGCTAGCAATTACATACAGTAAATTTACCAATCACAAACAGCAGAGCCTTGAGACTACTCTCAGTGCATATGTGGAAGTGTGCATTGAAATCTTGACCATATGCTTGCAAGACAGATGCTCTAAGCCATTGAGTTACCATCTGGGTCCTGATTATTTCAGTTATTTATGGATAGTTTTTATTTTTTGTTTGTATCCAATGTGCAATTGTCCCATGAAGGATTTTTATCAAAATAAATACTTTGTCAGGTAACTCTAACATGTCTTACCTCAGATTTGGCATCTACTAGTTATCTCTGACATTCTATTTGATCCCCCCACCTTTTATTTTTTGCAAAACTTTTTTTTATTCTAACTTGAATATTTTTGGTCTGTTATGTTATGATACTATTTCAAACTTTTACCTTTAGCTATTTTGTTCTGACACTATTCTGTTAGGGGACAGTATTTTCCTTAACACTTCATGATGGAATAGAATTCAGGTTTCACGCTTAATGCAAAATGACCCCCAGGACAGGGAAGCTCCTTTTATTTCTAAGCAAAGAAGGGCAAGAACTATGACTCTATGCTATTTTTTTACTCTTACTTTCCTATCTTAGAATAAGAAAGCTTCAGGATCCCTTTCTTAGCAATGCGGAGAAAGCCCCAAAATTGTTTCCTATATGACTTCTGTCTGCTTGCGAGCATGCATGCGGGCATGTGTGTGTGGGTGGGTGGGTATTTTATGTTGGTGCATCATTGTGATCTCTGACTTTTAGTAAAATTCCTGATTCTACACTAAGCCACTTCTTATACCTTTCATACAGGAAGTAATTCATCCTCTTGATAAAGCTCTAGGTCTCATAAGAAATCTATGTTGTTTTAATATATAACCAGAGACCTGCTATCATCTGATCAGAAGCAAAATTCAATCTAGCTGTTCTGGCAAGGGGACTAAAGTACCTGTTATAATATATTGGAAGGAAATTTGGATATAGTATTTTTCTATTAAGCCGAAATACAAAATCATTACCTGTCTTGCTTATGTTGCTGTTTTCTTGTTTCTAGATCAGAGAACAGATTTCTGGTAGATTTTGTTTGTTTGTACTAGTTTCTTTGGATTGCTGAATTCTTCAACAAATCTTAGAAAATCTCTATTTTTGGGGGGATTCAGTGTTATACTAGAAAATTACTCTCTTCCTTCCACTTTCATATTTTTTTCAATTTCCTTTATATATACTGATTGTGTGTGTGTGTGTGTGTGTGTGTTAGTTTTGGGGGGAATAATGAAAACCACACTCTTCTAACTTGGGACTACATGATTGGCTTTTAATTGACAGACACCATCTAATTCTCTTTGGAATCTTGTCATTGAACCATCTTAACAATCTATGGAATTAAAATGGCTTTGGCATTTACATTTTCCTTAATAACTATAACCTTTAATTTAAATTTGTTAGAATCCCGTATAATAGCATATTTCTAAAAAGTAGGCATTGAATTACAGAATAAAAGTTAGCCTTGTCTGATGGAAATCAGACTTTGATTAAAAGTTATAAATGTTTTGGAGACTGGAGAGATAGTATAGCGGGTGCTTGCCTTGTACTCTTCTGAGTCAAGTTTGATCTCCATACCCTATAAGGTATCCTGAGCCCCACCAGAAGTGAATCTCGCATACAGAACCAGGAGTAAGCCCTGAGCACAACTTAGTGTGACCCAAAAACAAGAAATAAAAAGAATAAACTTAAAAAAAATTTCTATCAATTTCTTTCCCCTAATAATTGCAGTAGGACTATTTTAAGAGAATTTAGTCACCTGCCTCTGCTTAGGAAATCCAGTGACATTACTTACATATGTCTTGGCTTATGCTCAGGGTTCTTACCCACAAGTATGTAGATTATTCATTTCCTAATCCATTTATGCAGTCATTTGATAGTGATGTATTTCTTGGGTATAACTCAGAAAACTTGATTGGTGTAAATTATATTCATATTCATCTCTTTCTCAGTCTTATCTCCCAAAAAATATTTCAAAATATGGTAGTTTCACTGAATTTGATATGTTGACACAGTGGTATTAGTACTGGGCATCTGGTTTAGACTAATGTCATAAGTATCAACACACCCCCAAAAGAGGGCAGTGCTACTTACAGTGATTCAGAGTTAGATGAACAAGTTAAAATGCAAGGGTTTCATGAAAATGTTACTCACTTCCTTTGTTCATAACTTGGACTTGAAAGTCTAAGAGTTAATCCTTAGACATAAGTAACTAAATTCCCTATGGCAACATTCATAAAATAATTCTCCATATATATTATGTGATAGTACATTTAAGTACACTTAAGGGTGAAATACTGACGCTAAACAAGCATAGCAATGAAAGGGAAATAAGTAAGAACAAGGAGAGGATACACGAATTCCTTAATATTGGCTGACTCTGTCATCTCCAATTCCGAGAGAATTAACTACAACTCTAATAAATGTTTTATGTTATCGATTTTAAATTACTATGACACTTACCAAGTTGTCTAAAACTTTATAGGAACATTTTATTCCTCAGAGTTTAATTGGCAGTATTTTTAATGAAAGTGCAAAAAATATGTTTAGCTCTATATACCTGGGAAAAAATCCAAAGAAGCTGCTTACTTCATGAGTAGACAACTTTTAGTTTTAAACATCAAAAATTGAATGGAAAAGAACATGATTTTTCTTCTAAACTGTTCCACCACTTTGATTAAGTGAGAATTCACATAAATATGCAACACGCACACACACACACACACACACATTCGTATACCTGGTCATTTTCTTTTGGAAAAAAAATGGGAGGGAATGGCTTGCGCTATTAGTTGCAAGAACAAAGTTTTATTTCCATAACTGTGCTTAATGTTATCCCCCAAACAACAATATCAGCTTCAAAATCAACTTTGCATCTTGTCACTAAGTCACTACAGTGCTAAGCGAGGATATTGGAAGTGCTGGGGCTTATTTTCTTTTTTTCAGATGTTCTCAAAAGGATTGAGTCATCAGAAATATTCACATTTATTGAATTAACGTTTAGCAAGATATTAAATGTAAAAACAAATTAGATAGCACAAGTATGTTAATACTTATATGTTCCTTGTGATTTGAAGGTAAGGAAACACCAGCCTTATTTACATACAGAAGGAAACTGCCGCAAGCTGAACTCAGGCAGCATCCCAATTGCAATTTGTCTTTCCTTTTTATGTTATTTATTTACTTTTGTGGGACCTGCCCACTCTCTGAGCATTTACCAGCTGTTTCATGGGGATAATTTAATTTTGTCTTATAGCTCGATTTGACTACAAGATGATCCTCCACAACCCTCACTGCAGTAAAAATAACAGCTTAAAGTAGACATAAAAAATACCTCACTATTCTTCCTCAAATCTTCCATCCTATGCTAATACAGGCCATATAATAAACAATCAGAAAGCAAATGGCCCATTGAAGTGTGTGTACAGTACCTGTAATGTGAATTATTACTTACACAATATAAGAAATAGATTGCCTGCAAGTTTCTTGAAAATGATTAATTTCATGCCTTACCCTTCATAAGGAAAGATGGATTTTTTTCAATACTTTTTTATTTTCTGGGTGTTACAGGCCCTGTTCGAGAAAGCCAGGAGAGACAGGATTTTCCCAGTGTCAACTGAAGTGTACACCACTTCATTTTAAGTTATTAAGAAAATTTTTCATTTAAAAGAACCATATAGTAAAAATGCTCATGTACCTTTACTTTTAATATGGTGAAATAGCTGTTTTACAATTGGTTTTTATTGGTCTCGGTGTTAAAATTGATTATGTCAATATTCTTTTATGTCTTTGGATCCAAATAATTGACATCAAGTAATTGGGTGGGTTATGACCAATACTAAGCACTTATAATGATTCTTTCGTGAGTCAGAGATAGTGCAGTGGGTTAGGAGTTTACCTTGCACATGGCTGATGTGGTATCAATCTTGGGCACCACGGTGTTTCCCGAGCCCTGCCAAGAGTAATTTTTGAGTTTAAGACAAGAAGTAAGCCTGGAGCACAGCCAGGTACAGCCCCAAAACTAAAAATAATAGCAATAATAATAATAATAATGCTTTCAAATCTAAATACTACTTTCAAATCTATTTTAAATAGGTAAAATTTCTAAAAAAAAATCAAAATGCTTTTTTGTTCAGTTTCATGGACAACTTTGTTAAAAGATTTGGACAGTTATCAAATATCGATATTTTCATATGTAAAATGGGTCAATCTTATAATCACTTGATCACTTGATACCCCGTTACTCATCGATTTACTCAAGTGGGTGCCAGTAATGTCTCCATTCATCCCTGTTGCATGCTAGCATAGCCCAATGGCATCTGCTCATTCTAGGAACATGCAGAGCCTCAAACCGATCACTTAGGGTTTTGACAAAGAAGTCTGACCATCTTGTAGGTGGGCGTCCACACAATCTTTTGATGTCCCGTGGAATCCACTCAGTAATGGCTCTAGTCCAGCGGTCGTCTTTAAACCTCATAACGTGTCCAGCTCATTTGATTTTTGATGCCTTGGCAAATGAGACAGCGTCCCTGATTTTTGAGCGTTGACGGAGATCGGAACTCCGGATTCTATCTCTCATTTGAGTGAATCATGATATTCCAAGCATAGCTCTTTCGATTCCTCTTTGAGAGACCCCAATAGCATTCTCATCCTGTTTTCGTAGGGCCCAGATCTCTGAGGCATATATTAATGCAGGAAGAACAGTGGAATCAAAGAGATGTGTGCGTAGCTGGAGTTTCTTTGTCCTCTTAGTTATTTCTTCAATACTCTTGAAGGCATTCCAAGCCGCTCTGTTCCTCCTGCGTAATTCAGGTGCCAGGTCATTCATCATGTTGATTTCTCGACGTAGATATATATAACTGTTACATTCGGAGACGATGGTTCTGTTGAGAGTGAATGGAGCATCAGGAACAAGACTATTTCTCATGAACATTGTCTTTTTGAGATTCAGTTGTAGTCCAAACTTTCCACATTCACGGTCCAAGTTGGTCAGCATTTGTGCCGCTTGGCTGATGTTTGGTGTTATTAGAACGATGTCATCAGCAAAGCGGAGGTGGTGTAGTTGCCAACCATCTATCTTCACTCCCATTCCTTCCCATTCCAGTCCTCACATGATGCTCTCTAGGGTGGCACTGAAGAGTTTTGGTGAAATGGTATCACCCTCCCGAACCCCTCTCTTGACATGGATGGTTACTTCTTTGTAGAATGGTGAGATTCTGGTAGTGAATCTGTAATAGAGCTCATGGAGGATCCTGATGTATTGAGTTTGTACGTCCTGATTGGCTAGGGCTTCTATGACTGCTTCCGTCTCAACAGAATTAAAGGCCTTCTTTAAATCAATGAACGTTAGACAGAGTGGCATCTTGAACTCCTGAGAAACCTCAATGAGCTTGGTTATCGTGTGGATATGGTCGATGGTGCTGAAACCTTTTCAAAACCTGGCTTGTTCGCATGGTTGTCCTTCATCTAGTGTTCTGCCAATCCTATTTAGGATGACTCGAGTGAACAGTTTGTAGATGACAGACAATAGGCAGATTGGGCGATAGTTGCCAATGTCGTGGATATGTCCCTTCTTGTATAGTAGTACAGTCCTGCTGGTTTTCCATTGGGATGGAACCTTGCATTCAGACAGGTAGCATGTGAAGAGCTGAGCCAGCGTATTGATGAGTACTGACGGTAAGTTCTTCAGGTGTTCAGGTCTGACCTCGTCTGGTCCAGGTGCTCTTTGTTTCTTTACTGACAAGATGGCGTATTGCATTTCGAAAGGGAGAACACTGGGAATGTTATAATAAAACAATCATAATACTTGCCTCAAAATGTTATCCATCATGAATGCTCAATATGGTTGTTATATTAAATATATAAAATCAGGTTAATGATAATATTTACCTCAAAGTAATATTTATTATATGGAATAAGAATGCACTGATCACAATTAAGTGTCCACAGTAAATACCAATGGAACAATACTAAATAAATTGGGACATTATTCAATAAAATTTGTATTAATTCACTTAAACTTTATTATCTCATTCTTCCATGTTCTTTATGATCCTATGTGGACAATTCATAAACCTGATGTAGTTTTTAAATTCTATGACTCTAGCAAATAGCAAAAAGTGTTTGGAAGTACTTCGATTTTTACTTCTTCAATTTGACATTTAGCTCACTCCAAAAAGAAGTTATAAGATGGTTTCCAGTAGATATGTTTAAACTTATCAGTTCATTTATTTCAAGAATTTAATTCCTAGGTACAGTCTGGGTTTGATCAAGTGAAGGTACAGTCTGGGTTTTATCAAGTGATAGGCTCCTTTACAATAAGACATTTAAAGAGGTGCTTTCCATGGTCTTTGATCTATGATGTTGAATATGTAACAATAGTGGAGTTTTGTGAAGCTTATTTATCTGTTTGTTTCTCTGTTGCCTTGCAACTCATTGATTGGGTGTAGTTATTGTTTCTTAGAGATTTGAAGTAAAGGAAACACATCTGGAGATCAGCATAAATAAAATCTGCACATAAGATCACACACATTCACATCTATTTAGATACATGCACATGTGCACTCAAAAGCACACATATACATACATATTGTAACAAGTCTTCGTTCTAACTGTATGTTACCCAAAACTTCATGAAAATTGCTTAGATAAAACTCTCATATCTAGTGAAGCCTATAATTTCTTTAGTTTGTCACTGGGATTATGTTTCATCTTTTCAAATATGTTCTGTGATAAACAATATTTCACTTGCTGGAATAATTGTTTGAAAAAAATCAACTGACATATCATATATTGTCTCTTCACATTCTGACTCTTTTTCAATGTTAATTAACTAGTCTGACATTCACATCACCTGTTTCTATGTTGTATGCTTCTGATAGTCCAGAAAAATAATTTCCAAATTCTTACCTTCCAGAGATGTCGAAACTGCAATACAAAAAATTAGACAAATTGAAATTACTTATATCATTTAAGGAACAATAATTTAAAATTAAAATATATTTGGCAATGCAATGTCCATTCTATTTAACAATTGTTCTTCCTGAAATCAGAGGTGAAATTTTCTTTACTAAGGTAAGAAATTTTTTAGCTTAGCTGCAACATTTTATTTATTTATTAATTGAGTCATCCCTGCTAGTGTTTATGGCTCACTCTCGGCTCTCTGCTGAGGGTGCAATGCTCATCGTGCTGAGGGAACTCTGTGCTGTGTTGGAAATCAAATCTGGATCAGTAGCATGCAACAAGTGCTTTAACTTCTAAACTTCATTTCCAAAAGGAAAAAATATATTTATTGATAACTTCTTAAACTTTAAAAAATACTTTAATATGATTATTCACATTTCTTTGGAATATATAGAACCCCCAGATCAGTCATAGAGTAAAATAATGTTCTCATTCCCATATATGTCATGTTTCGAGTATTTATTTTATAAAACAAAACAACCTTTTAATGTCTATTCTTTTTGTTTATTTATTTATATTTTTATTGAATCACCATGAGATACAAAGCTTTCATGATTGAGTTTCAGTCATACAATGATTGAACACCCATCCCTCCACCAGTGTGCATTTTCCACAGCCAATTTTCCAGGTATCCCACTCGACTCCCCCACCCCACCCCACCCCACCCCAGAATGGCAGATAATTTCCTTCTTACTCTCTCACTAATTTTGGGCATCATGGTTTGCAATACAGAATCTGAGAGGCCATCATGTTTGGTCCTTTATCTACTTTCAACACACATCTCCGGTCCTGAGCCATCTTAACAACTATCATTCTTACTATAGACCAACTTTTTGCTTGTTTTAATTTGGGACCACACCTGGTAATACTCAGGGTTATCCTAGTTCTGCATTCAGGAATAATTCCTTGTATTGCTTAGTGGACATAATGGAGCCTGATAGCAAACTTGCATTGGCTGTGTTCAAGACAAGCTATCTTTCTTGCCCCAACACAAACCAAACATTATTGACAATTTTATGTTCTGCTTTCAACAGTTCACTGTCACTGTCCCTATCATCCTGTTGTTCACTGATTACTAGAGCAGGTATCAGTAAAGTCTCTTTGTCCCAGTGCTGAGATTTTAGCAGCCTCTTCTTACTCGTCTTTCCCAATGATTGGAAGCTCTTTCAGGGTCATCAGGGGAATAAGACCTGTTATAGTTACTGGTTTTGGCATATTGAATATGCCACGGAGAGCTTGTCAAGCTCTGTTCGTGCGGGCAGGATACTCTCAGTAGCTTGCTGGGTTTTCAGATTATATATATATATATATATATATATATATATATGTATATATATATATGTATATATATATATATATCACTTAATCACTTAATCACTTAACTTCCCGTTAGTCGTTGATTTGCTCGAGTGGGTGCCAGTAATGTCTCCATTTGTCCCTGTAACGTGCTAGTGTAGCTTAATGGCATCTGTTCGCTCTGGGAACATGAAGACCCTCAAACCGATCGTTCATGATCTTGATGAAGAAGTCTGACCATCTGGTAGGTTGGCGTTCATGCGGTTGCGGTCTTTTGACATCCCGTGGAATCCAGTCAGTAACAGCTCTAGTCCAGCGGTCGTCTTTAAATCTCATTACGTGACCAGCCCATCTGATTTTTGACACCTTGACAAATGAGACAGCGTCCCTGATTCTTGATCGTCGACGGATGTCGAAACTCCGGATTCTTTCTCTCATTTGAGTGAAACGTGATATTCCAAGCATAGCTCTTTCAATTCCTCTTTGGGAGACACAAATAGCATTCTTATCCTGTTTACGTAGGGCCCAGGTCTCTGAGGCATATGTTAATGCAGGAAGAACAGTGGAATCAAAGAGATGTGCCCAGAGCCGGAGGTTCTTTGTCCTCTTAGCTATTTCTTCGACGTTCTTGAAGGCGTTCCAAGCCGCTCTCTTCCTCCTGCGCAGGTGGGGTGCCAGGGCATTTGTCATGTTGACTTCTCGACCTAGGTACACATAGCTGTTGCATTCGGAGATGGTTGTTCCATTGAGAGCGAATGGGGCATCAGGAACGAGGCTGTTTCTCATAAACATTGTCTTCGTAAGATTCAGTTGTAGTCCTACCTTTCCACACTCACGGTCAAAGTCGGCCAGCATTTGTGCCTCTTGGCTGATGTTTGGTGTTATTAAAACAATGTCATCAGCAAAGCGGAGATGGTGTAATTGCCAACCATCTATCTTCACTCCCATTCTTTCCCATTCCAGTTGTCGCATGATGTTCTCGAGGGTGGCACTGAAGAGTTTCGGTGAAATGGTATCACCCTGCTGAACCCCTCCCTTGACATCAACGATCACTTCTTTGTAGAATGGTGAGATCCTGGTAGTGAATCCACAATAGAGCTCACGGAGGATATTGATGTATTGGGCTTGAATGCCCTGATTGGCTAGGGCTTCAATGACTGCTTCCATCTTAACAGAATCAAAGGCCTTCTTTAAATCAATGAACGTTTAACAGAGCAGCAGCTTGAACTCCCGAGATACCTCAATGAGCTTGGTTATCGGGTGGATATGGTCGATGGTGCTGAATCCTTTGCGGAACCCGGCTTGCTCGCATGGTTGTCCTTCTTCTAGTGTTCTGCCAATCCTATTTAGGATGATTCGAGTGAACAACTTGTAGATGACAGACAATAGGCAGATCCGTCGATAGTTGCCAATGTCATGGATGTTTCCCTTCTTGAACAGTAGTACGGTCCTGCTGGTTTTCCATTGGGACGGAATCTTGCGTTCAGACAGGTAGCATGTGAAGAACCAAGCCACTGTATTGATGAGTACTGATGGCAGGTTCTTCAGGTGTTCAGGTCTGACCTTGTCTGGGCCTGGTGCTGTTCGTTTCTTTACCGACGAAATGGCATGTCGGATTTCGGAAGGGAGACATTGGGAGTGACATATCCATCCTGTGGAATTTGGTATGTCGGCAAGTGGACATGGCTATCGAAGAGATTTGAGTAGAAGTCATGGATAATCTTCTCCATTGCCGTTCTGGAGTATGTGATGGATCCATCAGGACGTCGGAGGGCAGTCATCTTGGTTTTGTAGTTGGCGAAGGACAGACGGGCGTTACGAATACTTTTCCTAGCTTCTGCCGCATCTACCAGCACTTCTGCTCTTCTCTCTTCGAGGTCTCCCTTGATCGCATCTCTGCACTGTTTTGCGAGCTCCGACGTTAGCTTGCGGTTGCCTGAGGCATGCGCCAAACCATGCTGGCAAATAAGTTCAAGAGTTTTCAAAGACAGGCGTCTTTTCAGAGTGATATTTATATCACTGTCACTGTCCTCCCGTTGTTCAACGATTTGCTTGAGCGGGCCCAGTAACCTCTCTATTGTGAGACTTTGGCATATCAAATACATCACAGGTAGCTTGGCAGGCTTTGCCGTGTGGGTGTGATACTCTCGGTAGCTTGCCGGGCTCTCCGAGAGGGGTGGAGGAATTGAACTCGGGTCGGCTGCGTGGGCTGCGGGCAAGGCAAATGCCCTACCTGCTGTGTGCTGTGCTATCGCATATATATATATATATATATATATATATATATATATATATGTATTTCTCTCTACTATCTGTTGCCTACTATCTGAACTCCATCAAGCATGGTGTGGTAATTATGGAAAATGGGTAGGAAGTTACTTATGATGGAAAGCGGCCTGGAGTGGAGGTTGACAGGAGAGCTGGGTCCCTTGGGGCAGTGAGGGCTCTCACCTGCCCCCCTCTGGGGAGCCCTGAGTGAAAACAGCCTGGCGCGGAGTCCCTCAACAGTTCATGCCACTAAAGTATTAGATGTGTCTTTAAATGTGTTTCTTGAAAATGTCTATCTCTGTATTTGTGTATTTTATTTGCATATTAATTTGATTATTTGTAGTTCACATAAGATTTTACTTTCCAAGAATTTGGGTTCCTTGGGGCCTAATGGATAGCACAGCCAGTAAGGCGCTTGCTCTGCTTGTGGCCTACATAGTTTTAATGTCTGGAATCTAATTTGGTTCCCAAGCACTTCCAGGATGATATTTGAGTACATAACCAGGAATATTCCCAGAGCACTGCCAGTGTGATATCTCCATCCCCCCATACACACACAGCACAAAAAGGGGAAAAAAGTTGCTTAAATTTGATTGCTAAAGGTAATACAAAAATAACATATGTTTCCTGAATTTACAACTAATGAATAGACATTAAGATTATTAGGGTCACCGCCATGTTTTTTCTTTACTCCATATTATTTAAAGTCTGCACCAAAGAACCTGGTAATCCTGCCCCTTTCACATCAAGCTTTTATGTTCCTTTAATATCCAAATGCCTTTAAAAAGAATTAGCTAAGTAAAAGTAAAAATCTTCTCAAATCTTCTGTCCTTTGCAAACCTTTCCACTACTAACACTAATATTTTTAACGCCTGTTTTCAATATTAGCAATAAGGATTGTCCTTTTATTTGAAGAAATCACGTTTCAGAGTTATCCTATAGACAATGTTACAAATCATCATGTTAATATCTGAAAGGAAATAAAAGGAGAGAAGACAGATGGACCCCTGGTTACATTTGTTCTTCTGTCCCTGAAGTATCTATGAGAGGCAGGCAGGGGTAACATCATCATCCACACTTTATACTAAAAGATACTTTATGCCCAGGAATATAGAAAGTCAATGATATATAGCCAATGGCTGTGCCATTCACAATCTTCTTCCTCCTAACCTGGAAAGTACTACACATTGGCTTTATTCATTTTTATTATACATCTATTTTTTCCCTGAGAGCCTGAATGCCTTTCTTGTCTAAAGTGAGGGGAAAAATCAAGGCTGGGAAGATCCGTGAATAACACTGCTTTCTTGAGAATTGAAGACCAGTGAGGTGTTTCAGAAAAGGCCCTTATGTCATTTTTTTAGTTGCCAGATAAATCTCTTTTTGATATCTCTTGCAATGTAAGAGCTTTGGAGAAAGAATAATTAACTTTGGTGAGAAGAAGATGTCCACTTCCTTGTATGTTGCTTACAGGCTTTCTCCTGAGTTAAACACGATGGTTAAGAGCTCTGGTTAAATATTAACTGTCTTTCCCCGAAGTTAAGCCTTCCATGGCCATGGCCAGAGACACCTACTCCTACAATGTAGATGAATAACTTTTCTGTTGGTTATTTGAACCTGTTATAATAATTTCTTCTAATATTAAAATGTGTATAGTCTACAATTTCTCACCACTATTTTTTTCAGCCAGATCGATACTAAGGACTGCTACTGGAATTAATTTTATACATATCCTCCTCTAAAACTTTTTATTTTGTGATTTTTTAAGGAAATAATCATTTCCTAAAACCAATGTTTTATTTTAGTTTAGTTCTTTACCAAAATCAATCACATCTCCCCAATTATTTTATAATCTCACAAACTCAATGTGTTTTTCCGTAGCACTCATATACTGAATATATGATAATAAGAAAATATATAGATGAAAGCAATATATGTTGAAGAAGTATATAATCTTTGAAAGAGATAAAAACCCAACATTAGCCAAAGTAGATATAGAATCTCAAGAAAGTTATTTAACCTCTTCATGCTTCAGCATCTGCATCTACAAGTTCGAGTGAATACCTACTTTTATATGCATTGTGGCTCTTAGTATATTTTATATATTGAGCCAGTAATAGCTAATAAAATTATAATTATTTTTATTGCCTCACTTTTCTGACCATTACTTATTTCAAGTCCCCCATAAACTCCACACTCCTATGGTTATATCTATCCTAAACTCTAAATGGCCTTTTGTCAATAGAACATTAAGGATTTTAGATCAAAGATCATTAAGATCTCATGGGGGAATATATTATTTTATTGGTTTTTTTTTTTACTTTTTGGGTCACACCCAGAGATGCTCAGGGGTTATTCCTGGCTCTGTACTCAGAAATTACTCCTGGCGGTGCTTGGGGGACCATATGGGATGCCGGAGATTGAACCCAGGTTGGCCGCGTGCAAGGCAAACACACTACCTGCTGTGCTATCACTCCACCCCAATATATTATTTTAATACAATAATGAATACTGTGGACACATTCTATTTTGTACACCATTTTGGGAACGCATAGTCCTTCTATAGCCTATCCATGCGTGACAGATCAAGGACTCCATATTAAATTTTAGATTAGAAAAATAGTAAATAAGGTGATATTTTCTCTCTATATTCACAAATTACTGATAATCTGAAATGTCCTTATTGTATACCCATTCCTAAAGAAACAGTATGTGCTAGTAGATCTGTTCTATGGGAAAAGCTGGACTGCATTCTGAGAAACACTTTATTTAATTACGTGATTGAGAGAGGTATCTCTGTCAATGTTCAGGTTGTTTGAAAGGAAAATAATATAAAACCTTGTGAACTTGAGGATGACTATTAATAACTAAAGTGTGAACAAGATGACTGTAAGAGGTTCAGAATACAGCAAGAATGAAGGAACTTAGGGACTTGGAAAGTTCCCCCTAACTACCTCCAAGGGTAAGAATCAGATCTTTTTACAATGTATGTAGTTACCTGGAAAACCAGCAGTTTGTGCATAGCAAAATAGTATTAGTGAGAGAACATAGGACTGTGTGCAGAAGCTGCCAGCAGAGGCGAGAATGTAGGCTAGGTGAGTTGTCCCAACTTGTGATGACAGAGTGTCACCTCTCAACCTACAGTCCCAGAGTATCTATGGGAGCTTCCGCCCTGTAGAGGCTCTTTAGTGACCTCTACTGACAAAGTCTGCAATTGTGCAACTGACAAAAGGAAAATGTTACAGGGTTCAACTGCATTATTAAAAATCTAGGGCGAGATGGGTGGCTTTGCGGTGGAAATTCAGAAATGGATATGGAGTCTTTTTTCATGTACCTATTGGCCATTAGTACCTATTCTTTTTGAGCCTCTCTATATATTTATGGGGTTGTTTTGTTTTCCTGTTTGGTATGTTTTGTGAGTGCTTTATAAATCTTGGATATTAGCCCTTTGTCAGATGTGCGGTGGAGAAATATTTTCTCCCTCTCAGAGGGCTGTGTATTTATTTCAGTCATCTTTTTTTTCACAGTGCAGAAGATTCTTAATTTGATGTTGTCAAATTTGTTTATTTTCGCTTTTGTTTTCTTAAACAATAGCATTGTATCATTGAAGATGCCTCTGGAGAAAATAACATAAAAATGTTTGCCTATGTTTCCTTTGATATATTTTATTGGCCCAGGTACAATATTGAGTCATTACTTAATTTAATTGTGCATAGGGGAAGCACTCTTACTTCTGTACTATATCTCAGGCCCCTAAGATTGAGGTCTTTCAGCCTTATTTATTTATTTATTTATTTATTTATTTTGCTTTTTGAGTCACATCCAGTGATGCTTAGGGGTTACTCCTGGCTCTGTACTCAGGAATTACGCCCGACAGTGTTCATGGACCATGTGGGAATTAAACTCGGGTCGGCCTCGTGCAAGGCAAACACCGTCTTCGCTGTGCCATTACACTGGCCCCCTTTTCTACATTTTTACCAATTATTTATGGATGGTGTGAGATAGAGATTCAGACTGTTTTTGTCTTTCCTTTTTCTTGTCTTTTTTTTTGCCATGTGACAGAATCTCAACACCATTGATTGCAGAGATTTTCCTTGATCCACTTTATCAAACTGACTTCATTGTCAAAGATTAATTTCCCTTGTACCTGAGGGTTTGTCTCTAGGCTCTCAATTTTGTTACATTGGTCTAAAAGTCTGTCGTAATTCCAGCACCACAGAGTTTTGTTTGCTATAGGTTTATAGTATAATTTAAAATTTGGAAGATAAAAGTCTTTCATTTAATTTTCCCAGTGTTTTCTTTGCTGGGGTTACTCCTGACTCTTCACTCGGGAATTATTCCTGGCAGTGTTTGGGGGACCATATGGGATGCTGGGGATTGAATCTGGGTAGGCTGAGTGCAGGGCAAATGCTCTACCCACTGTACTATTGCTCCAACACCTATTTTATCCATTCATTTATTTACTTATCTTTTTTGTTTTGGGCGTCACACCCAGAAATTCTCAGAGGTTACTCCTGGTTCTGCACTCAGGAATTCCTCCTGGCGGTGCTCAGGGGACCTATGGGATGCCAGAGATTGAACGGAGGTTGGCCATTGCAAGGCATATGCCCTCCCTACTGTACTGTCTTAGGATCAACCACCTCCTGCCTTTAATTTTTTTCTCTTTTAATATTTTCAAGAGGCTGGAGCGATAGCACAGTGGTAGGGCATTTGTCTTGCGCGCAGCTGGCCTGGCCAAGCTGGCTTGGATTTCTCCGCCTCTCTCAGAGAGCCCGGCAAGCTACCAAGAGTATCTCACCGCAGGGCAAAGCCTGGGAAACTACCCGTGGTGAATTCAATATGCCACACACAGCAACAACAAGTCTCAGGATGGAGACATTACTGGGCCCGCTAGAGCAAATCGATGAACAACGGGAGGACAGTGCTACAGTGCAATCCTGGAAGCTTTGTAACTCCATTAGCAATAGTTACTTCATGTTCTGTCATTCATGACCTATTGTTAGATAAATGCAAACCCAAACGATAATGAGATATTGCCTCACACCAATGGGACTAGCATATATCAAAATAAATGAAAAGAACTCAAGCTGCTGGATATGTGGGGAAGAATGCACTCTCAATCACTGTTGGAGACAATGTTTTCTGGTTCAGTCTTTAGGAAAAATAATAGTGAAATTCTTCAACAAAATTAAGAATCAGGCTTAGTGACTCAGTAATTCCACTTTCTAGCATCTGACCCAGTGGCCCAATGATGTTAATTTAATTTTTTTCTTTTATATCTATGTTCACTGCAACACTATTCACAGTACCAAAGATCTGGGGACAACTCAATTACTAAGAAAAGGTGAGAAGAGAATGAAATTGTGGTATTTATAAACATTGGAATACTAATTTGCTATAAGGAAAATTCAACTCCTACAATTTGCAGCTACATTGTTGCAAGTGGAGGCTATTGTGCTGGGTAAAGCCAGACAAATGAAAAAGAATATAGTAAAAAGTATGATTTCTCAACAAATAAGGGAATAATATACAGCTAATGAAAACAGAGTCTGAGAGTTGGCTTATAAAACTAAGTTTGCTGGGGCTGGAGCATTAGCACAGCGGGTAGGGTGTTTGCCTTGCACGCAGCTGACCCGGGTTTGGTTCCCAGCATCCCATATGGTTCCCTGAGCACCACCAGGAGTAATTCCTGAGTGCAGAGCCAGGAGTAATCCCTGTGAATCACCAGGTGTGGCCCAAAAGACAAAAAAAAAATAACAACTAAGTTTGCTAAGAGGCAAGTGAAAGAGAAGGGACCAAAAGACAGTGATGGAAAGGACACAGGCACTATGGGATGGAATGGGATGGTGCAGTAACATTATATGTCTGATCACATTACTATTAATTTTATTCTGAATCATGATGCCTTTAAGAAAGCCTAATAACACAATGTCAAAACTCTTTTTAAGAACTATACTAAAAGTTAAAGGCTCTGTGTTAGTAGAAAAGATGGATAATTCGGAAAACACATGCCTACAATTTAATTTGTTTTCTTGGCACAGACTTAGAAATAATGGTCTTAGGGGCTGGAGAGACGATACAGCAGGTAAGGTGCTAGCCCTACTCTGGTTTGAAACTTGGCACCTAACATAGTACCCTCAGCCCTGCCAGAAGTGATCCCTGAGTTCATAGCTACATGTAAAACTTAAGAACAACTGGTATGTTCAAAAAACTAAAAGTAAAAAGAAAAATAATAACCTGAAGAAAATAATAGCATTACTATACCATATTGTGTAAAATGAAAACTTTAAATACATGCTTGGGATCTTGGACATTTCTTCCCGCATCTACTTTTCTAGATTTAACTAGTTTTCTTGCTTTGTCATTTGTTTCTACATTTTTCTTGTTAACTCATTATTGTACTCTAAATTGGTCCACCAGCTTATCCATTCTCCCAACTGATGGCCAGTTATTTCCTTTTTTGATGCTGTAACAATGTGTGTCTTATTTCAATATAGGAAGCATATCGTTTGTGGTGCATACACATTTGTCCTCAGTACATCGGTATAAGCTAGTGTCAAAATACATGTTCTATTCTTTAAAAAACATAATGGTGATTTGAAATAAGAGCTGAAAGATTGACTAAATCTTAAAGTGACTGTGAAATTAAGAACCAGGTGAATAGTACATATTTAGCTTTGTAGATCTCTGTTTGATGTGTGTTATAGAAATATTTTGTTTAAATACATCTGGGGGTGAGGCATGCCTAATTTACCTTAATTATAAATGTGACATGGGAGAAGCTTGTGAACATAGTTGTGCAGAACACTGTAAATACGACAAATGAAAACTGGACTTCAAAGATGCACCATTCAATGCCATCCAAGGTGAATGGAAGATCATACAACGTCAGAGGATATCCTTAGTTTAATAAGCAGGTTTTGATAAATGCTCTTCACCAAAATATAATACATTGCTAAATATAATATACTATAATGGAATAATAGCAATTATTCCATTTGCTTCCTATAGATTAAAAAGCAAATAAATCTTATTCAACATTGTAATTTAGCCTGTGATTGTTAGGTGTAAGCCTAACAATATAATATGAGCTTTGAGCTTCTCTTTTCATAACTTATAAAATTAAAGCTGTATAAATAGGGTTTGGCAATCTATAGCATGTGATCCAAATAAACTTGCAACTCTCTCATGTTCTATAGGAATAGAATACCCCATGTTTCAAATATGAGATAATTAGGGTTGACAAGCACCCTAGATCCCTCCATGCATATAATGAATATAGAAATTATTAAGTACTTTTTAAAAATTAATGTTTAATTCTCAGTCATTTCAATTTATGTGTAAAAATGATAGGAAAAATTGGAAAGTAGAAACAAGTAATATTCTATATTACTAACAAATGCATTCTTTTTCATTAAAGATTTTTCAGGGGCTGGAGTGATGGCACAGCAGGTAGGGTGTTTGCCTTGCATGCAAGGCGACCCCGTTTCAATTCCAGCATCCCATATGGTACTGCAAGCACTGCCAAGAGTGATTCCTGAGTGCAGAGCCAGGAGTAACCCCGGAGCATCATCGGGTGTAACCCAAAAATAATAATAATAGTAATAATAATAATTAATAAAGTTTTTTTTCCATACCCAGAAGTGCTCAGCTGTTACTTCTGTGCTCAGAGATCACTCTTGGTAACCATAAATCGTGCTGGGGATTGAACTATGGTTGGCTGCAAGCAAGGCAAAGGCCTTAACCTTCCATACTCTCTCTCAGATTCTCTACTTTTATTAAATTTATTTTTATTATTTTTAAGTTTGTTCCTCGGGCTGAAGCTCACACACGTGTGAAGCCTCACAGAACCAGGTAAGCGGAATTCTGTGACCTTGGACGGCAGGCTCACTGGGACTCAGAAACAGAGATACTCTCCCTGCTCCCACCAATCTCCGGTAACCTATGGATTAAACCCAGAAGTTCCACCCTACCCTGCCCTTTCTGCTTTCACCAATCTCCAGCGACCCAAGATTACACACAGAAGACCAACCCTATTGGTACCAGATAAATACCTCATTGGTAGACCTCCACTACCTCTACTACCCAGCTGCTGCCATGCTCCAAGAAGTTTTCCAGACACATCACAAGACACTTAATAACCGTCTTCCAAAATTACAGCACCCATATTTGGTAGGATTTGAATATGGTTTGAACCATGGGAACACCTGCAAGGGCAAATAGAGGCTTCCCTAAAAGCCTCTATCCCTCTCAAAGAACCTAGAAAACTACCGAGAATATCCTGCCCACACAGCAGAGCCTGGCAAGCTATCCGTACCGTATTCTATATGCAAAAACCAGTAAATACAATGGGTCTCATTCCCCTAACCCTGAAAGAGCCACCACAACAGCACCAAAAAGAGGGATGAGGAAGGAGAAGCTGATAAAATCTCAAGGCCGAACAAGGATGCCAAAACAAAGAAGGACAAAAATGACTATCTGTATTTTCAATGCATGTATGCTGGTATCGAATGCATCCATCGAAGATCTGATGGTATAAGCACAAAATATCAAGTGTGATATCATTTGTCTGACCAAGACGAGAAGGCATCAATCACATCACACCTTTTCAACACTGGAGAAGAACTGTTCCTCAGAACATGTGACAAAAGAGGTGTTGGTGGTGTTGGTGTCCTTGTCAACATGAACTTGGCCATGAGCATTGATTCATTCGAATGCCTAACAACCTGAATCGGATGATTACACTTGAATAGATGTGGATCAGTGCTGGCAGTTTCTATCTTTGTTGTCTACACGCCAACATCCAATTATGATAAAGGAGAAATTGAGAAGTTCTACATGGAGCTGAAGAAGTTCTATAAAGAAGACCACACTTTCTCCAAGATCATTGTCAGTGATTTTAATGCCAAGATAGGACCGAGAAGATCAGCCAAAGAACTCTGCATTGGGACACATGGCCTAGAATGGAACGAATAGGAGTCTGAGTTCATCATGTCGACCAAGACCATCCATGGTAACTCACAATTCCAGAACGCCAAATCTAAACGTTGGACATGGGAGTCTCCTGGTGGACAGTTCAACAACAAAATTGACCCCTTTTTATTCAATCGATGGTTTTGCCTGACCTATATCGCTGTTGTCCCAAAATTTCAAATGGGATCAGACCACTGTCTCTTTCATGCAAAATTCTACTTCACAGAGCAGGGAGAAAGGGCTTCAAAGTTTAAGAGAACTCCCAGAATGACCACCAACTGGGAGCTCTTTGGCACTATTGTGGCAGCATGGGAAGATGCTGTCATTGACAACATTGATGAAGAATGATCGACTGGTTCAGCGCCTCCATGATTCTACAAGGAACGCTGAGAGAGAGATAACCTCAAAAAGATGCCTGTCTTCAAAAACTCTTGAGCTCATTTGCCAACGTGGGTTGGCGCAAGCCTCAGTCAACCACAAGTGAACGTCCGACCTGGCAAAGCAGTGCAGACAAGCGATAAAGGAAGACCTCAAAGAGAGAAGAGCAGCAGTACTGGCCGACGTGGCAGAAGCTGAGAAAAACATTTGCAATGCCGAAGGCTCTGTTTTGCCAACTACAAGACCAAGATGACTGTCCTCCGACATCCTGATGGATCTATCACATCTTCCAGAAGGAAAATATGGAAATGTATGTGGTGTGTGTATTCGGGGGGGGGGGGGGAGGTGGTTAGAGCAGTTGGAGAAGAGTGTTTACTCCAAAGGAAAATAATTCACAAATAGATGCACACTTAAAACCTTAAGACAGTGCTTGCCTATTAATGAACACACATATTTTTTTTAGCCTTACTAATATAATAACTTGTACCTTTGTGTACTTGAGGGTAATGGGCTTATCACTAAAGACTCTAGTAGCACTGTAGCACTGTCCTCCTGTTGTTCATCAATTTTGCTCCAGCAGGCCCAGTAACATCTCCATTGTGAGACTTGTTGTTACTGTGTTTGGCATATTGAATACGTCATGGGGAGCTTGCCATGCTTTGCCATGCGGGTGAAATACTCTCAGTGACTTGTTGGGCTCTCAGAGAGGGGCAGAGTAATCAAACCTGAGTTGGCCAGGCTGGCCTCCAGCAAGGCAAACACTCTTACGCTGTGCTCTCACTGTCTTGCCTGCATGGAAGAGCCTGGAAAGCTCCCCGTGACTTATTCGATATGCCAAACACAGTAACAACAAGTCTCACAATGGAGACGTCACTGGGCTTGAGCAAAGATTGTAGTAAAGGAAAGTATTAATTTTGAGATTATGCAGGGGTGGGAATCACTTGAATGATAGGAATCACCAATGATTGATGGTCATTGGATTTCATATCGAGCTGTTAATGATGATATCGGATAAGCTCTATTTTTCTTTCTCTCAACAATGCACATAAGTACCCTTAAGAGCAGTTACTAATCTTGACTAAGTTGTCACAATCATCTAAATAAAATCAAACTTTTACAGCTACTTGAAACTTATACTTTAAATTTTATACTTCTTCATTTTAATAAATTGAAAAGGATTAAAGTTTTAATAATGTAAATAAATTTCTCCATTGCCAACCAAAAGCAGTAGTTAACAAACTATCTAGTTCTATAACTATGCATTTCAGTAGGTGTGTTTATTTGATTCATTAGTGAAATGTGTCATGCTTACCTGAAACATGAGGTACAAAAGAATACAGCTTTATGGATATGCTATAGTTTACATAGCTATTATTTGGTTTTTAGATCCAGTTTTGTGTTGCTATAAATAATGGAGTATAGTGCATAAATCTTGGCCCAATTTCAGATTATTTCCCAAAATAGATTTCTAAAAGTGAAGGCAAAGTTTCAAAAGAGATTACTGATATTCTATTTTTTTAACCCTTTTTTGGGTCACACCCGGCAATGGTCAGGGGTTACTCCTGGCTCATGCACTCAAGAATTACTCCTGGCTGAGCTAGGGGGACCATATAGGATGCTGGGAATCAAACCCGGGTCAGCGCGTGCAGGCAAACGCTCTACCCACTGTGCTATTGCTCCAGTTCCAATTATTGACATTCTTAAGTTTTCTGATTCCTATTTCCAAATAGCTTTGCACAGTATTTTCAAACAGAAATTAAAGTGCTGAATTTAAATAACTGCTTTATGTTTTACTTTAATATGAAGAGACTATTAGTTTAATCATTTGTTTTTATACTCATTTTAATAGCTTCTGTGGTCCTGCTTTTGTTTGTTTGTTTGTTTGTTTGTTCATTTATTTGCTTTGGGGCCATGCCCAATGGTGCTAGGAGACTACTTTTGGCTTAGTGCTGGAGGTTCACTCCTAATAGTACTCAGAAGCTCGTGAGGTATCAGAAATCAATCTTGGAGTTTCTCACACACAAAACAAGTGTTCTACCACTGAGCTACATCCACAGTTCATAAGTTTGATTTTCTTTTCTCCAATCCCCAACCTCCAAACCCTCCCTATCTGAGTTTTTTCTCTATGTGAAAGAAAATAATTATTTGCAAAAATAAGAAACTCAGGTGGGATGCTCACCTTTGATCTACAAGGGAAATGTATGAAATTATAGGGCTAGAAAAGGGAATCAAAAATTAATGAAGCTAGAACCAAGTTGCTAAAATAGATAGATAGTAAGCTATGGAGTGCCAAAGTGAGGAAGAGTCATAAGAGTTTCTCAGACCAGCCACCCCTCTTTTCTGGTTCCTGCAGCTCTGTGGAAGGTCAGAAGAGGAGTCCAGGAAAGACCTGCCAGTCTACCCATGTCACTTAACAACAAATGTTGCATTCCTTCCAATATCTTCTCTTGCTTTCTTATCTTTCACCCCAATCCTGTTCACCCAATGTCTTTCTTCTGATTCTTCCAAACATAAACTAAAATTTATAAATTCCTGTCACTGATGTCCAAAAAACAGATTTGTAAGCTACATGTTATGGTAAATGCTCTATGTTTCGTTATCATTGTGCAATTCAAGATATAGATGAGCACCTTGGGCTGTGTCCTTGGCTCTAGGACTGAGCCTGGTCCATATGAACTGCTTAATAAGAACTTGCTGAGTAAATATTTTAATGCTGCTCCCTCTTCTCCCTGAGTTGGTGATTCAGAAAGGCAGTTGTAGTTCATAGGGCAGACTTTCTCCTACATTTGCTGATAACATGCCAGTCATTCCTGGTCGTCTTCAGACAAATCAAATTAGAAATGGTTGTACTCATTTGTAAAAATCGAGAGCTGGCTTTGGAATCTTTCACCATAATTTAGATTGAATAAAGATCATTTTCCCCCAGCTTATAAATGCTTGATTGCCTTTGCTTGACGCCTCATGATTGAAAGTCAGCCTTGCACTGCTTGCTTTATTTTTTACCCACCAGGGTGTTGTGATGTCTGTGTGATGATTAGAAACAAAACAAACACCCACAATGATAATGCTTTGTAAATAGGAGTTTGGCAGGGAAATATAATCTTTGAATGTGGCACATTTGAAAAAATCTGAAACTAATGAAGGTAAGCATAACTTCGGGCTGGTAGTACTATCTCCCTTCAGATCCTAAAAATCAAAACAAACAAACAAAATCCTGTGTATCTCCTAAGGCAAAAACAGTGATTATAAATTTTTATTCCACTCGGATCCCAAAGAAAGTAGTTACCTATACTCTGCAATCACCTTTGGCTGTCAGTGGGAGTGGACTAGTCAAGTAGACTTGACACACCCATCCTCTACCTACCATATTGTCCTTCTTCTACCATCTCTGCCTCAGTTTTTCAAATTAATTCAGAATCATTTTACTTTTTTTTTAAAACAAAGATGTATTCATTTATTTCATTTATTTATTTACTGGTTGGGGAAGGAGTAGGGTTGGGCTATACTCAGATATTTTCAGGGCTTACTCCTGACTCTGGGGTCAGAAATCAGTTGGGCAGAGCCAGAGCACTATATGCAATGCCCAGGACAAAACTGGAATTAACCCATGCAAGGCAAGTGCTTTAACTCCTGTACTATCTCCCTTACTCTTCCCTTTGACCTATGGTTAATTGTGATAAATGATCTCAGATCGTTTTACAACAGAGTGGACAAATGGTACACAGTTAAAACTATTTTCCTTTCCCTTCGTTTGTTCTTTTTTTCTTTCGATACCCTCTCTTTTTCTGCCTTTCTTCAGGTACTTGTATCATGAGAGTCATCTAGTTGTCCTAGGTTTCAACTCTGGAACATGATTTGTGATTTATGAGACTCTTCTAGGTTAACAGGATCACCTAGATGCATATCAGAGCACTGTGAGGAGCTGGTCACCCCAGAGAGAACACAGCATGATCTTTAAATTTATAGACAATGGGATGGCCTATAAATTGTACTATGCCATAGAGAACTATAGAGGTGGCAGAACCTTGAGAATGTTGAGGGTCTGGAAAGGTCTAAGATAATGGAGAGGAGGAATGCTCATGAAGCCTGGAAGTAAGATGGGAGTAGATACAGAGGACTGAAAAAATCCACTTCTGGCAAAAGGAGAAAAACTGGAAGTGTGTTTATGGGACAGGTTACCTTAGCGATGATGCAAATTGATTGCCTGAGTAAGTTTAAAGGCTGCCATTTGGTTTCAGTGTGCCTCCACATTCTAATAGGTGTGGACACACCCCAAAGTCATGCCAACCAGCCATATACTGTCTCTGTCCTTTCTGTTCCAATGCCTTAGGTTAACAGATGGGAAAATAGAAGTAGGACATCCTAGAGCATGTGAGCCCTCAATTCAGCACAGGACCTGGTATCAGTTTTACCCAAAGACAATCTATGCACTTGTTTCCCCTATTTCGTCACTCAAGATGAGCTCTCCACAAGCCCATGATTCTCTCTTTCCCGCCCACAGTTGGCTCTTGGTCACTTTTCTTTACATATAATACACTCTTTGGAGTTCAAGATGCTGCTCTGTTTAATGTTCATTGATTTAAAGAAGGTCTTTGATTCTGTTGAGACTGAAGTGGTTATTGAAGCCCTAGTCAAACAGGGCATTCAAACTCAATACATCAGGATCCTCAATGAGCTGTATTATGGATTCACTACCAGGATCTCACCATTCTACAAAGAAGTAATCATCTAAGTCAAGAGAGCGGTTCGGCAAGGTGATGCCATTTCACCGAAACTCTTCAGTTCCACCTTCGAGAACATCATGAGATGATTGGAATGGGAAGGAATGGGAGTAAAGATAGACGGTTTGCAACTACACCACCTCTGCTTTGCTGATGACATCATTCTAATAACACCAAACATTACCCCATTGGCACAAATGCTGGTCAACTTAGACTGTGAGTGTGGAAAGGTTGGACTACAGCTGAATCTCATGAAGACAATGTTTATGAGAAACAGTCTCATTCCTGACATCCCATTCACTCTCAATGGAACGAACATCTCTGAATGCAACAATTATGGATACCTAAGTCAAGAAGTTAACATGTCAAATGACCTGGCACCTTAGTTGTGCAGGAGGAAAAGAACAGCGTTTCAAGCCTTCAAGAGCATTGAAGAAATAGCTAAGAGGACGAAGAACCTCTGGCTCCGGGCACCTCTCTTCGATTCCATGTTCTTCCTGCATTAACATATGCCTCAGAGACCTGGGCCCTACAAAAACAGGATGAGAACACTATTAGGTCTCCCAAAGAGGAATCGAAAGAGCTATGCTTGGAGTATCGCACTTCACTCAAGTGAGAGAAAGAATCCGGAGTTCCGAACTCCATCGACCATCAAGAATCAGAAACGTTGTCTCATTTCGCAAACATCAAAAAATAAGATGGGCTGGACACATAATGCGATTTGGAGAGAACCGCTGAACTAGAGCCATTACCTACTGCATTCCACTGGACGTCAAAAGATTGTGTGGCCGCCCACCTACGAGATGGTCAGACTTCTTCATCAAGACCCTGAATGATCTTGAAGATCTTCGTGTTCCTAGAAAGAGCAGACGCCATTGGGATACACTAGCACGTGACAGGGACAGATTGAGACATTACTGGCACCCGCTCGAGCAAATCGATGAGTAACAGGATGCCATTGATCAAGTGATCAAATGATCAATACACTCTACTCCTGAACACAATTCAATTGTATATCCTATTAGACTTTATCTCTTAATCTCTATATCAGCTATCTTTTTTGTGCATTTCCCCCCTTTTCTTTCCATTGAAGAATTTGTCGTACCCTAAAATGTCCTAAAATAAAGTTTTATTTCAGAGAAGAGTAAATATGCAATTGTGAGAGCACCTGGCATGAAGAGCTGCCATGATTTAAAAGCTTATTTTACTTATCCTCAAATAAACTTGGGTTAGATTTCCTATCAATATTTTTTCTAGTTCTAATTTCTACAAATGTAATATCCATGAGCTCTATTCTTCTTATCCACCCATCATTGCTCATACTTCTGAAAATACTCGAAATTAATTAAAAATCTGACAAATTTCTCTTGACTTCTAAGTTGATTGATTATTTTGGCAGCAAAAAAAAGATTTTATATTATTATTATTGTTATTATTGCTCAAGCGGGCCCAGTAACGTCTCCATTGGAGACTTTGTTGTTACTGTGTCTGGCATATCGAATACGTCACGGGTAGCTTGCCAGGCTCTGCCATGTGGGTGAGATACTCTCGGTAGCTTGCCGGGCTCTCCGAGAGGGGCAGAGGAATCGAACTTGAGTCGGCCATGTTGGCTGCGTGCAAGGCAAACGCCCTACTGCTGTGCTATTATTATTATATTATTGTTGTTGTTGTTATTATTATTATTATTATTTATTCTCTCTGTGTCATATTTCTTCCTGGTTCCCTGGTCCCTTAAAGTTGAGAAATGACAGGTTCCCTGTATTTCCTTGGGAATATCTTTCTGCTAACTTCACCAAATCCTTTTTGTGTATCTCTGCCTTCTGCTGAAAGGCTAGGCAGGTCATCCACATTCTTCTCTTTCCCTACTCCCTATCATGAAAGTACTACTTCTCTTTTCAACTTTCACTTATTTAGTCATCTCTTCTGGAAATCTCCCAAGTGGATTAGTGTCCTTCATCTTTTAGCATATTCCTTGTTGTCACAGAATTTTTTATATATTCCTTATCTTAGTTCTTGCCACATAGTTGACTTAAAGCACATAATTATTCAACTGGATGACTGCATGCAATTATATTTCTATCTTTGTTTCCTTAAGGTTGTTCAAGCTTCTCATTTTCCCTCCCTTTGGAGACTCTTTGATGGTTCTCTTTGCAGATTTTAAAACCAGACGAGGGACAATCTTTGAGGGTCTGTTGGGGGTAATCATAACATGTTCTTTTTTTCCTTTAAGATCTCTCAGCTGAATGTGGAATGATCCGGAAATTAAGGTCAACTCCAGGTAGTTATTTATATCAGCTGTCAGATTGCCGAATAAAAAATGGCTTTTATATATTTTATTTTTATTGTTTTCCAGGGCAATGTCACTTTTTCCTGCTCCGAACCACAAATTGTTCCCATCACTTTTGTCAACTCTAGCAGCAGTTATTTGCTGCTGCCTGGAACTCCCCAAATTGATGGGCTTTCAGTGAGTTTCCAGTTTCGAACATGGAACAAGGATGGTCTGCTTCTGTCCACAGAGCTCTCTGAGGGCTCAGGGACCCTGCTGCTGAGCCTGGAGGGTGGAACCCTGAGACTCGTGATTCAGAAAGCGACAGAATATTCAACTGAAATTCTCACAGGTACTGTTGCTGATACCTCTTTCAGTTTCTTATTCATCCAAGTTGTTGAGATTTCTTCCCCAAACATACAAAACCAGCTCTAAAATGTATGGAGTTCTCAAACATCCACAAATTACATTTGAAGAGGTAATTTTTCTCCTCTTCATTAAAAAAGACACTCAATTTCTATTTGGCTTTGTAACCTTTGGCAATTCTTTAATTTCCTTGTAATTTTACATGCTCATATAAGAAATAGGGATATGAAGTCCTCCATAACACTATTTGATATGGTATAGAGTAAAACAAATACAGAATGCATTGCTTGGTTTCTTCTAGAAATAGGATGTACTATATGGAAACTTGCACATTGCTATATTATTTTTCACTTTAATGGTGAGAAAATGAAGAGTCACGATGTTAAATATCTTTTTATATTACACAACAATAAATGGTTATACTACCATTTCATCTTGAATTTGTCTGACATCCATCTATTTTTTCATTGTGTACTATACTACCATGGCACTAATTGGAGCGATAGCACAGTGGTAGGGCGTTTGCCTTGCATGTGGCCAACTTGGCTGACCTGAGTTCAAATCCTCTGCCCCTCTCAGATATCCTGGCAAGCTACTGAGAGTATCTTGCCCACATGGCAAAGCCTGGCAAGCTGCCTGTGCTGTATTTCATAAGCCAAACACACTAACAACAAGTCTCACAGCGGAGATGTTACTGGGCCCACTCGAGCAAATTGATGAACAATGGGAGGGCAGTGCTACAGTGCTATACTTTTATTTTAAATAAATAAAAAAAAGTCTTTTATACATTTTAAAATAAAAATTTAAGATACCAGATAAATGATTACTAATACATGCAGCATGTAAGTGTGGCTAACCTATTATCAGTGATTCTCAAATAATTGAAGTTTAGAAAACTCACTCATTTTTTTCTTTTTACCCAGCAAATCAAGTAGATTCTCAGATTCACAGAGTTAGGAACAAATTATGCTTTTCAGTCTTCTGGCTCATTCACCTGTTGTTTATTCAACACTAAACTGTAGAGCTTTCTCCCCCCCTTCTCCATTCTTTATATTCCAACTAATTTTTGTCATTCTAAAAGCTGGATGTTTTGCTTATTTGCATAGTACTCACTGACATCAGACTATGTGCTAGCATTGAAATAGTAGTTAAGGTGTGATTTTTAAGTCAACAATTATTTGAAGAGCTACCCTGACTATAAGTCTGAATAAATTCTATCCCATCCATGTACCTAGGGCCAGTATCTAATCTGGATTAAGCTATATTGGTCTATTAAATATGAATTTTAAGCCCCAACCCCTTACTGGATTATGGTTTTTAATTCAAATAAGCCTTGTCAAATAGTAAAGGACATGACAGAAAGTCAAGATCAGATCAGACCATGGGGGATCATTAGTGGAAATAAATAATAAGAGACTGAACCCCTAGTTCTGGATGTCAGATGGATCCGTCAAAAATATGCCCCCTTTTGGGCCAGGGAGATAGCATAATGGATAAGGTAGTTTCCTTGTGTGCAGTCAACCTCCAGCATTCTATATGGTCCCTGAAGCTATGGCAGAAGTGGTCCCTGACTGAGCCCTGAGAACCACCAGGTATGGTTTCAAAACTATCTATCTATCTATCTATCTATCTATCTATCTATCTATCTATCCATCTATAATAGATAGATATTTTCTCCTTATTATCTTGTGACCCTGAATAAAATTTCTGTATTTAATTCATGTGTAAATCAGTGTGAATCATTTATTGTGGTGTAACTAATTATAGCAATATTTTGAGGTTGAAACAGCATTCATTATTACTCTATTTTGATGGATCATGAATCCAGGGGGTACTTCGCTATATACTCTGGCTCAAGATCACTCATAAGACTGCATGTAAGTCATTGGCAGTCTTGACTTCCTATGTAAGTCATATAAGTCAATTCCAAGATTCAGATGGGATAGATTTGTTTTCAGTATAACTCATGCAAACTTTGGCAGACCTTAAAAGATCCATTTCGGGCTGGAGAGATAGCACAGCGGGTAGGGCATTTGCCTTGCACGCGGCTGACCCGGGTTCGATTCCCAGCATCCCATATGGTCCCCTGAGCACCGCTAGGAGTAACTCTTGAGTGCAGAGCCAGGAGTAACTCCTGTGCATTGCTGGATGTGACCCAAAAAAAAAAGCAAAAAAAAAAGAAGATCCATTTCAAGAGTATCTGCAAGGCCTTTCTAGAAGGTTCTCATGTAGTGCCAGATACTTATCCTAGAGTGAGTGATTTAAGAAAGAGTGAGCTAGAGCAGAGTTTCTCAGGGGACCCAGAATATTCTAATAAACAAATATCACTTATATCACAAATAAATGCTTCAAATAAAAACCACTTAAATGGGGGCCATGGCATAAGACAAGGGGGTAGCTGATTGGAAAGGGAACACAAAAGAAACAAGGTCGGAAAGGACAACTGTTAGGGAAAAAAGTAATAAAAATATTACTTAAGGCATCAAAGACAAAAGTACTGACTTTTTATTATCACTGAACTGGCATCTTATCAGTTTAATCATTCTTTTAACTACATGTAAGTGATTAAGCCCAACCTATGTTTAAGCCAGGGGCACATGTTTTGGATGACATGGATCGCCGAATATCATCTTAAAGTCTGCCTATCTAGGATAAAAGAATATCTTATATCATAAGACTATTGTAGTGATTAAGTGATACCGTGCATATAAAATCTTTAGTATAAGTTTTAGGGATTATCAAGTAATTTTTTTCTCTTCCATCCAGAATTAAGACATATAGACAGAAGGGACCTCATTCACTCAGTAGAATCATAAAAGCCAAGTGAATTTGTGCAGTCACAGTACTTTTACAAAATTTATAAGATTTCCAGTAATGGAGGTGAGTTAATCACTTAGAAACATAATATTTTTCATGCTCAGAGTTATAAAAGTTAAGCCTCAATCCTCCTTATTTGAAGAAGAAAAATGTGAGCTGGCACCAGACTGCTTCTCTCTTAATTGTTGAGGTGTTGGAATATAGAGCCTTGTAGGCCTCAGGTCAAAAATGCAGTTTTAATATTGTATAGGCCCTAGTGGCATTTTGCTCTAAAGCATCCAGGTGCTGCCTGTGTTATTAAGCACATGTCAGTCCATTAAAAAGCATTTATGACCGAGAGACAAGCTGGTAAAAGCTGCCATGTTACCCAGCTACAGAATGGCAGGGAAATCATCAGTTATTTTAGACCTGTCTCTCAAAAAATGAAGCAAATAAAAGGAAGATCTTAAAATGTGCTGACTGAGGTCTTGGAGTTTGTATAGGAAAGCTCATGCCTGATTCTTTCACCAGAAAGAATTGTCAAGGTTTAGAAAATTGTACTTTCATTTTTCTTTGAAATAAATTATGATATTGTGTCTGCTCAAGGTCTTTTTTTTTCTTTTAACCCCGAGTAAGGGTGGATAAAGAACAGATATATAAACACACAAAGAACAAAATGCTTCCTCCTTATATTTCTGAGAAGTAGTTTTCAGAATAGTTAGGATCATGTTGCTTTTCTAAGGGATGAAAACACCTATGAAAAAGTACAAAGAAATGGCTATTGTCCCAGTAATTATATTTAGGACTACTGGTGACACTCAACACCTAGCATACCGAAGAGAATAGTGTAGTACCATGTGTTATGGAACAGGAAACCCAAGGAACACAAATATTTATTTGAAACTAAAATAGTGAGGCACATGAATAAATCCTTTGTATACTGCCTCCTTTTTTCAGAGTTTAACACACTTTTAATGGCCTATTAAGGATTTGCGGGGGGGGGGGGGTGGTGGAGGGGGTCTCTGTGATAAAGAGGCTCATCAAATGCAGATCTCTCTTTTGGATTCACAGCTTTTTGTTCTTTTGAAAATTCACATTGCATTTTCTTCTCACCACATTTATCTCTTTAAATACTTTAAATTGTTAAATGTTTGACTGATTCAAGTGTAAAGAAACTCTGCTTTAGAGAAAAGATAATGGGTATTAAAGAAAAATAAGCCTATTTAGAATCTAACGTTGTATCTTTCCAAAATATTTTGCTCTGTGACCATATAATGATGACTGATTATATTAATAAGTGGAATATTAAGTGGAAGAGATAGATATCCACACACATATCCAAATATTCATCAAGAATATATGACATACTGGGCCAGATAATTAGTATAGGAGTTAGGACACTTGCCTTACCTATGATTGATCAGGTTTATTCCCTGGCATCCCATATGATCCACTGAACCCTTCCAGAAGTAATTCCTATGTGCAGAGCCAGGAGTAATTCCAATGCATTGCGATTGTGACAAAAACAAACAAACAAACAAAAAAAACACCCCCAAAACATATGACAAACTTTTCCAATATCTTTTTAAATGCTTAATATTCGTTGAGTTTATGATTTAGAGACTGACTGCTAAGTAGCATGAGATACTACAAGTAAATATCTTTATGCTTACAAAGATTGTATTCTTGATTCTGGAGATAGCATTTCCTAGTTTAATAGCTCCTTCTTCCTTAAACCTGACATGAAATTAAAGGACTGCATCAGGATATGAAGAAAAGATTCTAGGAGTTCTGCTTGAAGTCAGACAATCAAATAAGTGAACAAACACTTAGATTTCCTACTTGTATTTCTATCACAATTAGAAGTCAGCTCTTTTTCTTTGACACTTTCCTTAAGTTCTTTGTGTCATGGTTTGGGGCCATTCTCTTTCTCAAGTCCATATTTGGTTCTTGATGCCTCTTGATGCCATTAATTTTTTAAATAAATTAATGATTGTCGTTTCATGGGCTGGAGCAATAGCACAGCGGTAGGGCATTTGCCTTGCCCGCAGCCAACCTGGCCAAGCCGGGTTCGATTCCTCTGCCCTTCTCGAAGAGCCCGGCAAGCTACCGAGAGTATCTTGCCCGCACAGCAAAGCCTGGCAAGCTACCTGTGATGTATTCGATATGCCAAACACAGTAACAAGAAGTCTCAAAATGGAGACGTTACTGGGCCCGTTCGAGCAAAATCAGTGAACAATGGGAGAGTATTTGTTTTGTTTTGAGTTTGTCATTTCAAAGATTTTAGAAAAGATACTTAGAATGGAGATTGACATTATCCTAACCACTCTGAATTACTAAGGAAGCAGGAAAGTGCATAGAGATAACAGAATCTTTTTTGGCTTATATTTTTTTTTAGAAAATAGGGACAGAGTGTTTAGAATTTTAAGTAAAACATTAAGTAATATAAAGGAAAGACTGGCACCACTATAATTATTCTGAAACTAATCTGTCATTTCAATGTTATTTTTATTTTTCTAGTGGGAGAATGCTGAGAAATGAAAATAGGGGGAAAATGTAGAGGTTTTAGTCATTGCAATCTTCAGTCTTATTTTCTTAGCTATAGCACTTTTCAAATGTCAGCTTCTTGTTGAAATGGGAGTCTGGGCAAAGACCTGTTAACACAGTCTTTAGCAGTCAGAGGTCCAGTCTAGTCCTGCTCTGCATAGATCCAGAATGTAATTAAGTCTTGTTTTGGCAGTGTTATTGTACTCTTTAGCTAAAGGAAACTCAGAATAACCAATGTCCCTTCTGGTTCTTGATGAAGAATGCATCAATCCATCAATCCTATCCATCTACAGCCATGTAAATGACTGACTCAACAGTTTTCTTTTAAAACTAGGACAAATGCCTATGATTCAGGAGATATTTATGGTAAATCCTTTGACCAAATATCACAATTTTCAACTCTCCAAATTATGGTTCATTTGGAAGATTAAGAAAAGTCAATTTACACTCTTTATTGTGATGATTTTTGTGAATGAGATGCTCCAATATTTCAGAAAGGTTATGCATCTAATCTTCCTACAAAGAGATAGAAGCCAAAGATTCTGAAACCTTTTCAAAGCTAAAAATATGTTTGGTATTCTTTAAATCATACTAGGTAAGTGTATATGTGGGGTATGCGTGTGTGTGATCCTATGAGCGTGCATGCGCACACACACACACACACACACACACATGAGCCTATCAGAAAACATAGAACTTTCAAACTATATTAATACATAAACAATACTATAGCCATTTTTGAAAGCAAAACGAGACCAAGACATCATAAAGTCTTCAATTATGAGACAAGTTTTATTATAGATAGGCTTTTTATAAAAATGATTTACTACAATAAGTAGGGCAAGCATAAGTAAGGTCAAATAACAGTGTGACAACTTTTGGGAAAAAACTATTTTTGTATTTTTTTGTCCAGCAGTGTTTAGCACTTAGTCCTGGCTCTTACTTAGCTCAGGGTGGGTTCATGTTGGGGAACAGTTTTTGCTCAAGGTGCCCAGACACTTTGCGCACTGGGTCAGGGCAGATATGGGGTGAACAATAACAGGCACGGAGAAACACCCTCCGGAAACAGCTGATGGCTGTTAACTTTATTGCCAGATACACACATATTTTAAAGAGGGTATCGGCTTATAGGAAGGCCCAATCATATAACGTTCAGCATTGTTGGCCAAATACCTTTTCTGCTCTGCTTTGCCCTGGACCAATCCCATTCAAGGCTAGATGCTGTGTTCAGGATCACTCGCTAAGTGGACATGATCGTTTCTGTGTCTCAGGTACACGTGTGTAGGAGATTGAATGAGGCTCAAGGCCGGGCACCTGTTTCTGAAACCCTGTTCTTGCCAACATTGTCCATATTCTGCCTTCTGCCGGGCCTCGCACCAGGATGGATTTGCAAGGGCGGGTCTTATCTACTCCATTGCCCATAGTCATGCTCCACAGGTTCAGCGGATTATATGAAGTGCCAGAAATTGAATTCTGGTCTATTTTATGCAAGGTAAATTCCCTACCTACTATACCATCTCTCAGGTCCCAAGGCAGAGACTATAGTTTGTTTGATTCCTGTTTTATTCGTAGTTTTCCAGAGGCATAGATTATGGCTAGATATCAATACCATAATATTACTAGAGGCATTAAACACAGAGTGTAATTTTCAAGATTCAAAAAATGAATATCTTTCTTTTTTTTGCTTTTTGAGTCACACCTGGCGAGGCACAGGAGTTACTCCTGGCTCTGCACTCAGGAATTACTCCTGGTGGTAGCTCAGGGGACCATATGGGATGCTGGGAATCGAACCCAGGTCGATCGTGTGCAAGGTAAATGCACTACCAGCTGTGCATGGAGCAATAGCAGAGCAGTAGGGTGTTTGCCTTGCAAGCAGCCAGCCGGAACGATTCCTCCTCCCCTCTAGGAGAGCCCTGCAAGCTACATAGAGTATCTTGCCTGCACAGCAAAACCTAGCAAGCTACCCATGATGTATCCAATATGCCAAACACAGTAACAGTAAGTCTCAAAATGGAGATATTACTGGGCCCGCTCTAGGAAATCGATGGAAAACGGGAGGGCAGTGTTTGTTTTTGTTTTGAGTACCTTCATAAAAAAGATACTGAAAGGGCTAGAGCAATAGCACAGCAGGTAGGATGTTTGCCTTGCATGCTGCTGACCTGAGTTTGATTCCCAGCACCCCATATGGTCCCCTGAACACTGCCAGAAGTAGTTTCTGAGTGCAGAGCCAGGAATAACCCCTGTGCATTGCCGGGTGTGACCTAAAAAGATACTGAAAAAGTTGAAGAACTCATCTCTAAACTGTGAGATCTGAACATGACAACTACATACTGTTAAATTGTCAACAGCTGGAAAGTGGGAAAGGAAAACCAGCTATAGACTATAGAAAATGGTCAAAAAGAAATGGTGACTAGAAATTCCAGAAACCAACTGGACTCCATAGGGAAGTTTTCAGTTGACACAAATGGCTTAGTGAAGATCAGATTCCATGTCCATACATCCCATCAATTCTAGTTGCAAGCAATGGTGTGTATTTCTTTAATGCTTCTTATTTTACTAATATTTCTAGATTGGTACTATGTAAAAGACACTCCAAAATGTCACCAACTATCCTAATCATTGATTTTCCGTACTTCGTATATTTCTGTGACTTACTTGTTCTTTCTCTAGTTGAAGGGATAATGAGATTCAAAAGAACCTTTTTTAAAAATTTTTGTTGTTGATTCACTACAGTTGATTCAAACTGTAACTTTGAGATACAGTTACAAAGTTGTTCGTAATTGAATTTCAGTCGCATAATGTTCCAGCACCCTCCCTTCATCAGTGGGCATTTTATTCCATTAATGTCCCAGTTTTTCTCTACCCCTCTCCCATCCTGCCTCTCTCTCTCTGTCTCTCTTCCTCCTCCCCTCCCTCCTTCCCTGCCTCCCTCTCTCTCTCCCTCCCTCCCTCCCTTCTTCTCTCTCTCTCCATTTTTTTTCTTTTAAGGCACTGTGGTTTGCAATAGTGTTACTTAAATGATACCATGTATATCACTTTCAGAACCCAGATCATGTCCAGAGTGATAATTTTCACCTATCATTGTCATAGGGATCCCCTCTCTGTCCTAAATTCACTCCCCTCCCCCACACCCCCACATCTGTAGCGTGCTTCCTACCTTAGATGATTCCTCCTTGCCTTCATTTCTATTATCTCTGGTTATTTTCCTTATAATACATTTTAATATCTTGCAAATCAGTGCAATCTTTCAATGTTTGTTCCTCATTCTCTTATCCATTTCACTTAGCACGATACTCTGCATGTCCATCCATGTATAAGCAAATTTTGTGATTTTATTTTTCCTAAGAATCTCAGAGTATTCCATTTGTAGTTGTAGAATAGCTTCTTTTTTCACCCATCAAAATGAACAAGAACAAACAGTTCAGTTGTGGATGTGGGGAGAAAGCAACTCTCAGTCACTGCTGGTGGCAATGCGGACTGATCCAGTCTTTATGGAAAATAATGTGCACTTTCCTCAAAAACACTAGAAATAAGCTTCCATAAGATCCAGTAATACTATTCCTGGAAATACATCTTAGGGACCCCGAAATACAATGCAGAGATCCTATAGAACCTTAAGCCATGTCATAACCAATGCTTCATAATTATTGGATATTATAGTTAAATTTCAAATTGCCATTTTTAAGTTATACACAAACCAGCCACTAATTTATCTTTCAAAATTGATTTTAGTTGATATTTTCTCAAAACATCCTCCCCCAAATTGACAGATACCAGATTACCATACATTCTTCTATACACTCTCTTTTGCAGAAATTGACCTAAGTATATGTATGTGTATGTGATAATCTATTAGGACTACTGCCATTAAAAAGTACAACACAATATTTGTATTCTGTTGTTAGTAAAACAAAAACTTTCTTATAGTTCTTGTGCATAGAGTTGAAGATCAAGGTATTATCAGTGTTGACTTCTTTTGAGAATATATCTTGTGGCATGTAGATAATTTTATTCTCACATTTATTTTCATGTAAACCGCACTTGTGCCCATACTTGTTCTAAGTTCTTCTCCTTGGGTCCCTAGTTATATTGGATTGGTGAGCATCAATATGATCTAATTTCATCATTTTATAACAGGCAATGCTTTATATACACAGACATTCTTAGGTACTGAGAGTTAAGGCTACATTATATAAATTTGGGGTGATACAATTCAGGTAACAGCAATGTATATGTAATATACACACACACATATATATATATATATAGCATTCATCACTAGAATTTTAGGATCTATGGGCCAAGAATACTACTTTTCTTTACTCAGTATTTTCCTTAAGATCTAGTCAACATCTTTCTTATAACAAGTCCTCAATCACTTTTGCATGTATGAGCAACTATATGAATGAATGGATTAGCTGAGTTGATGTTTTAAGCAGTTTTGAATAATATCATTTTAATTATAAATGGGTTATACTGATCTCTAATGTTCATGTTGCAACAATTATATGCTGCAACATGTGTCAAAACCAGGGATGAGCATCTTCAATGGAAACACAAATTAGATAAAGGCCAGTGAAGCTTCCAGAGGTGGAGAAATAGGTGGGAGTCCTGCTTCTTGCAGGATGGAAGTGCTTATCTTGATTAATAATTGTGACCAGATGTATTTAGGCTACCGTCCTGAAATTAATAGATCTGGTCTCCAAATATTGCCTTTTTTCCGTAGAATTTATTTATATATAGCCACCATCTGCAGACTGAGTAATCATGATGATGACATGAACTTTTTCCTTGCTCAGTTAAGTTGTCATTATGCCTGTTTTAACCAAGATAATAATAATTAAAAACTCCTATTAGCAAGGACAAATAAATGCATAGATGATGAACCATAATTGTCACAACAAGCTGTGTGGACGAACACAGATTTCCTTCTGAAACACAGTTTCAGAAGAGAAGTATACAATGAGATATTCCTTTCCATGGAAAACTGAGATGTACAATTGCCTAAGCTTTATAAACTAAAATGTTGTGAATGCTTATAGAAGTAGTATTCTTTGGGACAGTTCAGTCTTTTGCTTTTGTCTTTTTTTTTTAAGATCTGGGTAAAACTGATGGAAACATTTGATTTGCTAAAATTCTTTTTACTTCACCATGCACTCAAAAAGTAGCTCAGGAGGTGGGTGTGGAGTGATAGCACAGCGGGTAGAGCTTTTGCTTTGCACATGGCCAACCTGGATTCGATTTCCAGCATCCCATATGGTCCACTGAGCACCTCCAGGAGTAATACCTTAGTGTATGAACCAGGATTAAGCCTTGTGCATCTCTGGTGTGGCCCAAAAAGAAAAAAAAAAACTATCTCAGGAAATTAGGTTTTTAACATGATGGCTGTCACTGTCACTGTCCTCCCGCTGTTCACCGATTTTCTCGAGCAGGCCCAGTGACATCTCCATTGTGAAACTTTGTTGTTACTGTGTTTGGCATATCGAATACATCACAGGTAGCTATCCAGGCTTTGCTGTGAGGGTGAGATACTCTCTGTAGCTTGCTGGGCTCTCCGAGAGGGGTGGAGGAATAGAACTCGGATTGGCCATGTTGTCTGCCTACAAGGCAAATGCCCTATGAGCTATGCTATTGCTCCAGCCCAATGTGATGGCTTAACAGTTTAATAGTAAAATCTGCTATCATTTTCTTTAATGTGTCTAATACTCTCTGCTTTAATAATTTACTCCTCAATTAATTGTGATTCTGTTTAATTCAGAAAACTTTTGAAAGATTCACTTTGTGCTAGTACTAAATTCTAAATTGAGTATAGAGGCATTGCCCTGCAGAAGCTCATAGAAACTATTTGAAAGGTATCAAAAAGGGGCACTTACTGTGCAATAAGACATATACTTAGGATTTATGTGTGCATAGAATATAGAATGGAAAACACAATAGACACCAGAATTGATGAGTTATGAAGCCTTCTTTGGATAGAGACAAACAACATTAATAAGATTAGAAGAATTTGGGGTCAAATATATAGTACAGAAATAAAGGCTCTTGCCTTGCATTCAACTGGACTCTTTTCAATTCCTAACACCACATACAGTCTCCAGAGTGATACAGATAGTGCTGGAACCTTGAGGGCGAGTGTCTGTTCATTCATGATCCCCGGGTTCTTCAATATTTTCAAAAATGAAAATATTGAGTAATAAAGATACTTAGATTCAGAGTTGGAAAGCACAGAGTTTGTTGGAAAGTATAAGACGAAGGAAAATGAACTCTTTATGTACAGTAAAACTTAGTATGGGACTAAATTAGTCTTTGTGTTACAGAGAATGCAGAGGAGTTACAGATAAGGGGTTTTTGTGTAGGCCCTTTCAATGAAAATTGGGCTCTTTGCATTTCTTATCAATTGAAAAGAATGTTACTAGAGAATGCCAGGATTCAACAGATTCTTGTTTGGACATTTGCCTATTGCCCATTAATCTTAGCCTCTAGGTGAACTTAAAGGCTGGAGCAGAATTTTCTGATGGGCAATTGCTAAATCCTTATTTATCACAAAGAACTCAGGAATTCGCAAAAAAGTAAAAAAAAAAAAAACAGAACTGCTCACAGCAGCTGGCAAAGGTAAACTGAAGTTTCTTCTTTCATTAGTACCTCCAAAAGATTCAGGAGCACTGCATCAGGAGCAACTGTGAGCACCACTGGGTGTGACCCTAAAACAAATCAAAGAATTGATAGTATTTTACTAAAAATGGAAGAAAAGGATGCTCCAATAAGATAGAAAGAGAAGGAGATCTAGATGTGTAAGACTTCAGAAGAAGTTTAGGATATTTAGGTCACAGTGCATAAAGGGTGATAGACAAAAGATGAGGTACTATTTTTGACTAAAGTATAAAGTTTGGATGTATCCAGGACATGGTATAGAAATAACCATCTCTGAAGTTGAGTTGAGTTTATCTCATATAGAGGTTTGAGCAGAACATCCAAGTTAAGAGAACAGCACCTTCATTTTCAACTGTGAACAGGCTACATTTCCTATATGACTGTGGTGAAGGCTAAACCCAGATGTGTTTTTCTCATGTACTGACCATGATTTTACAATAGCTGGGTTACCTTGACATGTGAGCTAGGATCAAGAAGTTGGAAAGCTTTATGTGATTTATGACTCATGTGCTAGAGACAGCCCTGCTGCTGACACTTGGCCATGGAGATTCAGCTAGTGTGATGTTCAATCAATCAAGGAGCATTTAGAGAGGGCACCAAGTTGCCCTGTTGATCCTGACAGGATACCAAAACATGACTCAGACTCGGACCCCCAGGAACTTGTAATCTCATTGAGGATATAAGACTTAACAGAGATAAATTGTTAATTAGTAGTACAAGGCAATAAATAATATGAACTAAATGATTAGATCAGACAGTGGGTGCTTAATAAATTTAGGAGAAGTCACTATATTGTGGACCAGTTGACAAAATGCTGCTTATTTTATATCCTTTATTAACTTACTCAAATACATAGCATTTTTAATATAAAGTCTGTTCTATGTTAGGTGATTATGATAGGAAGTAAAAATGTATACATATGTCTTTTTCATATAGTTTTGAAGGGAAAACACTACAATAGCACATGAACAATGATGGATTGGGAGATGCATTTGGATATTGGGGTAACAGGGAAAATTTTTCAAGTCAATAGAGACTGATCTATCTCCAATTAGTTAAGTTGAATTCACGATGTGTTCTAATGAATCTACAATTCTTATTAGATTCAGATGTCTATGTAGGGATATTGGTATCCAAGATTGGGAAGATAGAGGAAAATTTGATTATAGAGGTTTTAGACTGCCAAGCTAAAGGGTTTGAATTTCATTCTCCAGGCATTATAACTCAATGGGAAGGTTATTTGCTATGAGCCTGTGATAACTGATAGACTGATGGTCCCCAAGAGAGAAAAAGAATTCAGAATCTAAATTGTAGCATAGTGGTATTATTAAATGAAATGCACACATTTAAATAGTTTTCTTCAGTTAGTTATATATCTCTTATTGGTTTCCCTCAAAAATTAGAAAATATATTTTAATTATTTAGCAATGGTAAGTATAACAGAATATGAGAGCATAATGAATTGTTTTTTCAAGGGAAGATAAAACCTAGAAATTTCCAATCCAGTCTCTCTTTCTGTTCCTTTCTCTGTGTCTGTCTGTCTCTATGCCTGTCTTGCAAATGAAGAAAGAGATGTAAGATTAAGAATTCTAATTCCATGGAAATTGTAAGTGGCAGGGCCTTAATCTAGGGGCTACAGGCTAATAAAGATATTAAAGAAATCTGTAACAATTTATTTCCAGAATTAGAAATAGTCTTGGGGACTTTCTTCTATCCGAGTTACATATTTGAAGTCTACATGTGACTATAATGGGGCATGCTTAGAATACCTGGAACTTGATTTAAGTTCTATTTTCAAATTACTAAGAAAGATAATAATAGAAGATGAAACCTGGAATATAATGATTTATTATTAATTTACCAATGTTTAACAGCAAGAAATTGAGAGAGAAACATAGAGACAGAGAGAAAAACACAGAGAAGTAAAAGAAGAGAGGCAGACATAGAAGAAAGTCAGACTAGTGTCTTAAACCTCAATAAAAAACATTTACTGAATCCAGTTTATTCTCCACCAAAGTAGATAATCACTACAGTCCCTTTACTATTGGGGTAGCAGGATGGATGACTATTACTGACATCTACCAAGTCAGGGATGATGACCAGAATCCTATTAAAAACAAACACAACATTGTTTAGGAAACCACAATAGTAACTGTCAGTCTCACCCAATGGGATAGGGATATGAAGTTCTCATATATTAGGTTATTTATATTTACTAAAATAGAAACTGAAAGTAAAATAACAATACCCAGAATTCTAATGTTAGGCTTAAGTGAACATACTGAGAGAGAAAATAGCATGTTTTCTTGCTAAACTTCTGGAATCTGCTGTAGGAATTTCTTTTATGTCCAGATATCTTGGTAATTATTCCTTGGAACTCAAATATCTATAAAAGGAGGGGCAAAAGTATTAACTCTGTGCTTTCGAAAAGAAGACGCTCGTATTATGATATTTTATATTCTGCAAATGAGTGCAGTCATTCTGTGTCTATCCTTATCTTTCTGACTCATGAGACTAATGCCCAGAGACAGTAGAGACAAGGGCCAGGAAGATTATTCTGTAGTTGGAAGCCTGCCTTATGAACTGGGGGAGAAGGCAGCTGGGATAGAGTCAATGATAGTTGGAGGAATCGTTCGAGATGGGAGAATGGGAGATGTGTGCTGAAAATAGTTAAAGGACCAAACATGATGGCCTCTCATTATCTGTAATCTTTATCGCAAACCATAATACCCATAAGTAGAGAGAAAGTAAGAGGGCAATTGTCTGCCATAGATGCCCATAGATGCGGGGGGGGGGGGGGAGTGAGAGGGGTAAAGGATACTGGGGACATTGGTGGTGAAAAATGTATACTTGAATGGGTGTTCTATCATTGTATGACTGAAATTCAAATATTAAAGTCTTGTAACTGAAAAAAATGGAGGCAGAGTAAAATATGAAAATATTTTTAATTAAAAATAAAAAAGAAGATGCCTTGTGGGTACGTTAACTGTTGAAGACATGTTGAAAGTATCCTGACAGTTCTTCAGATGGTAAAATAGAGTTATCAAACATAAATAGAAAATGTACTACAAAATGTATGGTCACGGTCCTCCCATTGTTCATCGATTTGCTCGAATGGGCCCAGTAACGTCTCCATCGTGAGACTTCTTGTTACTGTCTTTGGCATATCGAATACATCACAGGGAGCTTGCCGGGCTCTGCCGTGCAGGCAAGATACTTTCGGTAGCTTGCCGGGCTCTCCGAGAGGGGCGGAGGAATCGAACTTGGGTCAGTCATATTGGTGTACACTTACATAAAATAAAAGCATAGATCCACAAAGAAAAGTGTGCATTAAAGCACATAACAACACTATGTATAATAATATACACTTAAATATAATAATAATAAATAATAATATAATGTAATAGTAAAACACTTCAATTTATTGAAGCTTTATCAATTGATTAATGAATAAAATATTGTACGTTACATAATGGAATATAAGTCTTAAAATATATTAATAGACACAATGGCACTACATAGGGTGCACATCAAATAATTATGTAACACAAAAGAAGCCAAACATGAAATGCAGCATGTTATGTGATTTTTCTTTTATCAAATGTTCTGAATAGACAAATGTGTCTAAGAAAGTAGATGCCTAGTTTTTACTGGAGATAAAAAGATGACAAGTTTGAGACATAGCAGGAAAATTTATTTCAGGGATTATGGAATGATTTGAAACTAATATGGTGACAGTTGTCTCATTGTGACTTTACAAAAAAACCCACAAAAACAGTATTAAATTAAATAAATTGTGAGTTTTACCTCAATAAGGTTTTTCCCTAAAAGAAATAAATAAAACCCAACTTGAATTGAGTAACACCAAGATATCTGGACATAAAAGAAATTCCTACAGCAGACTGTGGGAGTTTAGCAAGCAAAACAAACTCTATCGAGAAACTGGGCATCTCCCTTTGGGTTATGACTTTTCTTCAGGGCAGCCAAATAAACTCATGTAGGTCCCTTCTCTTAATTTTATGTTTTAGATCTACATCATGATGACAATAAAAAATGTCATTTACTACTACTATGAGAATTAGCCAATATATATTTAAAAAGCCTTACATATGAAGATATCCAATACAGTATAGGCATTATTAGCTAAATTTATAATTTACCTGCATTTTTGGAAACTTATTTTTCTCTATATGGAACATTTTGACAATTGTATATGACTTAGTTTGGTTCCCAGTCTGCACAGAAAGATAGAGCTCTGAAAAGTGCTTTAAATAGAAATGTACCAGGTTGAATTTTGGAACCTTAGAGCTGCTGCTTTGAGCACTGGGATCAAGAACTTGAAGTGAATGGTTTTCTTATCCTTGATCTCAACTAAAATGCTTTGTTATTTTAAGAATAATTATAACAGTTGTGCATTTCCTTTTCACTTTTGGGTCAGACTCAACAGTGCTTCATTTTTCTTTTTGGCTTTTTCAGTCACACCCAGTGTTTCTCAGTGGTTACTCCTGCACTCAGAAACTACTCCTACTGGTGCTTGAGGGACCATATGGGATGCTGGGGATCAAACCAGCATCTCACATGGTACAGTGTGTAGGGCTGCAAAGCAACCAGCCTATGCACTATACTATTGCACTGGACCAACAGTTGTACATTTTCTTTTAAGAAACTTTGAAATTTCCAATATTCTGTATAAGAAAAATCAGCAGACTAAAATTTGATCAGTGGTTCTGTAATTCAAAATAATTTTTGTATTTTCTCTTTGGAGCAATTTTTAACAAAACAAGAGCCATTCCACAGATACTAAAATGTATATGTGAGTATCTCACTTTTCATACTACCACTAGTATTCTTGACTGTTGTATTTTTAATGCTTACATTATGTTTTATATCGCATCATATATTTTACTTAGCTTAGCTATTTTTAGTGAACATACTGTGAATTTTGGTCCTATAAATACGGTGCCATGAATTATCTTGACCATTAATCTTTCTTACAGTTTTACTACTATTTGAGATTAATTCTCCAGAATAAAACTCATAGGAAATGAGCTATGACACTTTTAGGGGTTGGGATACTTAATAGTATATTTCCTTCAATAAAGAATATACAAACTTATGCTTCCATCAGAACATATTAAGTTCCCTGCTTCCTTCTGTATCCACTACCACTGAGTATACTTTCATTCTTTGCTAATCTGGGAAATGCCAAATGATATTTACTCCTGTGTTTGTCATAATCTAACAATAACTCAAAAATTCAAGTTGTCCCTCTGAAACAGTCACACTTTCTGTTATATACACATTCTGAGAGCATTAAAGTGATCCTACTAAATATCCAGAGAATTTCCTCATTGAGATTTTTCTGATCTCAAAGGCATTGTGTTCTTCTATACCTTTTCAAAAAATTTTGAGTTTTTATTTATTTTCTATTTAAGACACTTTGATTAAATTTATTTATTAGCTAAATCACAGAAACACAGTTACAAAGTTGTTCATCATTTGGTTTCGATCATATAATGTTCCAACTCCCATTTCTTCACCAGTGTACATTTTCTATCACCAATGACCCCAGTTTCCCTCTCCCCCCATTCCCCACCCCCTGCCATAGCAAGCACTTTTGCCTTGCTTATGGCTAACCTGAGTTTGATCCCATGAATCCTATATGGTACCCTGAGCCCCACCAGGAGTAATTCCCAAGTTTGGAGCCAGGAGAAACTCCTGAGCATCGCTGGGTAAGACCCCCAAAAGCAAAGTAAAATAAAATAAAATAAAATAACTATTTCTTCAAAAATAAACTTTGGGGGCTGTAGAGATAGATAGTTCAGGAATTAAGGTACTTATTTTTCAGGTCTCTGATTTGAACCCTCCCTCTCTAACCCTCCCAACCTTTATAGTATTCGTTTTGTCTTCACTGAATGTCCAGGAATGATACCAGAATACAGAGCCATCAATAAGCCTTGAGCATTGCTAGGTGTAGTGCCTAAACTAAACAAAACAAAACGGTTTAAAAGGCACAAAATGACATTAACCCCTTATCGGATGTATATTTGGCGAATATCCTTTCCCATTCTGTAGACTGTCTTTGTATTTTGGTCACTGTTTCTTTTGAGGTGCAGAAGCTTCTTACATGGAGTTAAGCAGAGATCTGAGCCCATTTTTTTGCATGTAGCCGTCCAGTTTTGCCAGCACAATTAGTTGAACTCCACAAAAAGAAAACATTCAACCCCATCAAAAAATGGGGAGATGAAATGAATAGAAACTTTCACAAAGAAGAAATCCAAATGGCTAAAAGGCACATGAGAAAATGCTCCACATCATTAATCATCAGGGAGATGCAGATCAAAACCACAATGAGATATCATTTCACCCCACAGAGACTGGCCCATATCCACAAGAACAAAAGCAACCAGTGCTGGCGTGGATGTGGCGAGAAAGGGACACTCCTTCACTGTTGGTGGGAATGCAGGCTGGATCAGCCCTTTTGGAAAACAGTATGGACGATTCTCAAATAATTAGAAATTGAGCTCTCATTTGATCCAGCAATACCACTCCTGGGAATATGTCCCAGAGAGGCAAAAAAGTATAGTTGAAGTGACATCTGCAATTGTCTTTCATTGCAGCACTCTTTACAATAGCCAGAATCTGGAAAAAAACTGAGTGCCCGAGAACAGATGACTGGTTAAAGAAACTTTGGTACATTTACACAATGGAGTACTATGTAGCTGTTAGAAAAGACGAAGTCATGAAATTTACATACAAGTGATACTACATGGAAAGTATCATGTTAAGTGAAATGACTCAGAAAGAAAGGGATAGACATAGAAAGATTGCATTAATCTGGGGAACATAGAGTAACAAAATAGGAGACTAACACCCAAGAATGGCCGAGATTAGTACCAGGTATTTTACTCCATGGCTTGGAGACCAACCACACATGCTAGAGGAAAAGGGAGCTCAGATAGAGAAGGGAACATCAAATAAAGGTATTGGGAGGATCCTCCCAGGATGGGAGAACCACACTGAAAGTAGACTATAGACCGAACATGATTGTCACCCATTCATTGCCTCTTTTGCAAAACACAACACCCAATAAGAGAGAGAGAACAAAAGGGAATGGCCTGCTACAGAGGCAATGGGGGATGGGGGCAATGGGGGTGGGTGGGAGGGATACTGGTATCCGTGGTGGTGGGAAATGGGCACTGGTGGAGGGATGGGATTTGATCATTTTATAATTGAAACCCAAGCACAAAAATGTGTAAGTCTGCAACAGTACCTCATGATGTCTCACTATTAAAAAATAAATAAATTTTTAAAAAGGCACAAAATGAACTAAACAATAGAAATTAGAAACAAGCCAAGCCTTGCTTATATGTGAGCCATTGACAGAAAAATATGGGAAAAAGTACTTAGTAGAAAACAGAGTGTCAGAGGAACTGTAGAAGGGAGTCTGTAGCTTTGCCTCCTTAGGAATCTGTTCCCAGGCTACCTTCTCTAAATCAGCCTTACTTTTTCTTTTCCAACCATCTTCCTCCCCACTTCCTATCTGTAACTTCCAGTACAGTAGCTTTCAACCCAGGCTGCGTAATTGAATCTCTTGGAATCTTTGAAATTTGTAGGAACTGGGGCCACCCTCAAAGTCTGCCTTAATTAACCTGGTGTGGGGCCCAGGGACCTGTCTCCTCAAAAGCTCCCAGGCGATCCTTTTGTGTGGTCAGCATTGAGCACAAATGTTCCAATAATCCTCCTCTGAAGAACTGAACTTTCATACAGGCTTCCCTACAGGGACTAAGGACCATGGGTAAAAAGATCAAAAGAGATCAACTCCAAAGGAGAAGCAGACAAAAAAAAATTAACAACGGAGAAAAGCCTCAGTAAGTGATAATTTTAGACAGAAACGTGCATAGTTATGTAGGAAGGGATGCGACCAACTCTGATTGATTAGCCTCTTCTCTTAATTTGGTTTCATCTAAAAAATGACTAGAAGTGTCTCCAATGACATGGGACACCCTCGTGGTTTCTGTGTGTACTTTTTCCCCCAATTGTATCCCTGACGTCTCTCAGGGTGCTCGACTCTTAGAAGTTATTCACATCCTATGCATTAAATTAGCTACTGATTCCCTTCTATCCCAGACTACAGTTATCTGCAGATGCAGTCTCATATGCTATGCAGATGCATTTAAATTAGCATGCAAATAAAAGAAAAAGGAAGTTCTGGTCCACAGCCTGCTCTGCCCCACAATTACCCCTGACAGAAGTCAAATGTTCTTCACCAGGCAACACCTGACAGAGAACTTCTACCTCATTAACAGAGTCCCTGTTGCTAGGACCTCAAACCCTGGCCTTTGGAAGAAAGTCGGGCCACTGGCCTAAACAGTTTCCCAGTTTTCTCCTCCACCCCAGCAGATGTTCAGGGTTGCAGTAAAGACGGGCTGTGAGGAGACTGGCTGAAAATGAAAGAGGCTCCCTTACATCTGGGCTGTGGTGAGCAGATGGAGTATGCTGCCCCCGGCAATGCAGCTGGGCCTCGCCTGGTGCTGTGTCTCTCCCTGGGCAGCTTCTAAATACAATCTGAGGATTCAGGTGCTCTTGGCAGTTGTTCTGAGAAGCCCCCACAGACCTCATCTCTGATTTCTCCCCAATTGGTTTCTTATGGATTGCTCCAGTCAGCTCTACCAAATCTGATATCATTTTTTTCCCCAGAAATAACTCTTGCTTTTTTTTTCTTTTTGGGTCACACCCAGCAATGCACAAGGGTCACTCCTGGCTCTGCACTCAGGAATTACTCCTGGTGGTGCTTGGGGGACCATATGGGATGTTGGGAATCGAACCCAGGTCAGCTGCGTGCAAGGCAAATGCCCTACCCCCTGTGTTATCACTCCAGCACCCAGAAATAACTCTTAATCCAAGCTTTACTCACTATATTCACTGCATTGGTTGCCATGGTTCATTCTGTCTTCAGGGACTGTGTTTCACTTCCCGTGCAGTTTGACACCTCTCAGTCCACATCCTCTGCCACCCACCCTACAGCAAGGTCATTCTCACGCTACACGTTCTTCTTGGATTGCCTTGTTCTTTTCTTTCTTTTGTATGTCTTGAACTAATATTTTATTTTTTTAACTTTTTATTTTTTATTATTTTTTTATTGAATCACTGTGGGAAAAGTTACAAAACTTTCAGGTTAAAGTCTCGGTCATGGGGCTGGAGCAATAGTGCAGCAGGTAGGGCGTTTGCCTTGCATGTGGTCCGGCCCGGGTTCAAATCCCAGCATCCCATATGGTTCCCTGAGCACCGCCAGGAGTAATTCCTGATGAGCGGGCCAGGGAACATTGTGGGACTTGTTACTGTGTTTGGCATATCGACTATGTCACGGGTAGCTTGCCAGGCTTTGCTGTGTGGGTGAGTTACTCTCGGTAGCTTGCTGGGCTCTTCGAGAGGGGCAGAGGAATTGAACTCGGGTCGGCCATGCTGGCTGCATGCAAGGCAAATGCTGTGCTATCGCTCCAGCCCCATGGAGACTTAATTTATTTAAAAGAACATATTTTTTGGAGGAAATAATTGAAACTCCTATGACTAATTTAACAGATATTGTTCTTAGTAAAATGGTTCACAGTAAAGTTTATACCAAGGAAATTACAGAGGAAAAAAACAGGGAGGAATTGACTTTTAGTGAATAGCCACTATTTTCTAACTGCTCTAGCAGCACTTCTGTATTATATCAGGTCTGTATGGTCCTGTTAACACTGTACAGAGTAGGTACTATAAATTGTACAGATAATCCACAATGTGTATGAGATGCTGAATAATAAAGACCATAGATCTTTATTTTAAAATGGAGGACCTTAAATTGAATGTTTGTTAATTTTCCAACAGGAGACTGCCTCATGCACCTCTTTAAAATCTAAGATTATCTCCTCTATTTTAGCTTTTAAAATTAGTTCCTTTTTCTTGTGAAAGACATAGAAGTTGTGTGTCAAACACTCTGAAAAAATAAAAAATGCATAGAAGCCAACCGCTGCAGATAAGTCCACTGGAATCGGCTTGAGTTGTTATGCTTTCAGCCTTAACTTTGTATTTATATAAAAAGTAGATCAATTAATATGGTGCATTCCCCTGGGATTAGTATACATGCATATTTGTGTTATGTCTTTTTGTTTTTAAATCAGATTCACTAGAAACTGTTCAGCCATCTTTAAACAGGAATTAAGCAATAACAGAATTAAGCAATAAAAAGAGAAATATGACTCCTGTGAAGCAGCTAGGTTTTGGTTTAAGCAAAGCAAAGAACAGGTAGAGCTCAGAGAAAGCACATGGACCATGCCAGGAAGAGGAAATAAGCCCCTCTCTCCAAACCTCCCAAATCAATCATCCTTACACTTGCCCTTCCTGTTTCTTTTGCAGGCAGCAACTTGAATGATGGCTTGTGGCATTCAGTTAGCATCAATGCCAGAAGGAACCGCATCACCCTCACTCTGGATAATGATGCAGCTTCCCCTGCTCAGGACACTCCCCGGGTGCATATTTATTCTGGAAATAGCTACTACTTTGGAGGTAAAATCACCAGCTTTAGAGATTGAAAATAAAGCTGGGAGGGATAAATGAAGTTGACAAGTATTTGCCTTTTTAAAATTTTTGTCTATTAAACCATTCTCTATCATACACACAGAGGCATCCACCCCCAAATCCAAAATAATTAGAAGCAAACTCTCTCACAGCTGTGGAAATATAAACTATCCAGGTCAGTGCTGAGGATAAAGAACGTTAGCTATAAGAGCCTGTGTTACATAACATCCAAAGGAGATTTTTGTTGCCATGCCAAACACTGTGATTGTATTCAAAAGGAAAAAATCAGCTAAAATCTTGGAGAAAGCATACGAATAGTCAGCAGTACCTGCAAGAGGAAAAATTCAGATTGGCAGGCACAACCAGTATGCTCAGTCTTCTAGAGCAGTTCTCATATCCTATCTTAATCCCCTTTGTTCCCCTTTCCCTTATCCTGAAGGCCACACCTAGAATAACAACTAAAATTGTCGAAGATCTAGAATCCCAAGAATTTATAGTTCCGTGTAAAGCAGTTGGTATATAGACCCTGCCATCTCAATGGTGGGAGAGTCCTACGAAGCTTTTGCAATTCCAACATAAAATAAAATAAGGGCAAGCTTGTTAGCATGCAGAGCATGTGATTAAGCATCTACTATATTGTTTTAGATTCTACTATATTTTATATTTTTATTTCTCAAGTTTTCCCCTTCATTAAAAAATACTAATAACCTAGTTTCCTAGACAGGTGATTATTTCATAGAAAGAATATCCAAAGAATATAAATCACAAGTGTCTGTCCTTGAGCAAGACAAGAAGGGTCTCTGAGCTTTCTCATCAAGGCCATTGGGAAGCAAAGCAGATTTGCTGGGAGTTTAGTGAGGTGAAAGCATAAATAAGAAGGAAAATGCTTCTTACATGGCAGGAATAGATAAGTAACTTCACCTTTTTTAAAAGATTGACAAGTACTGGGCCTGGTCTCTGTTGCTGATTGTTTTTCTTTAGGAAACTGAAGAGAAACATTTTATGTAAATTTATTAAGTCTAATTTTTTAAGTAGAAATTTAAAATTGCTGACTTAATACCAATGACATATAGTTGTGATTTAACATGCAAAAAAAATTGTATGTATGCAGATACATATACCTACTAAGAGGGAAATAGTGTTCAATAGTAATTTTATGATGTGTCCTTAAGGCCATAGGAAGTGCCTTATTCTTATATGAATGTTTTTTTATAATTTCATGCACACATTCCATACAGAATTGAGCACTTTTATTATTTGTAAATATTTTGTGTGTATTACTTAACCGAGAGTAATTTTGTGAGGTGTTTAATAGTCTTCAAATTTAACTGATAATAAAACTGGTATTTATTGCTGATATGAAATAATTTGTGTATGTGGTAGAACATGGCCTCATCCCCATGATCTTTGTTCTCTATGTCCCACAAGTGACAACAAAAGTATGTTAGTAAATACAGCATGAAAACAACAGAAGAAGGATCTTGGGCACTAAAGATTTATCTCACAAGCTGTTTAATTTTGTGTAATATGCAATGGATCATCAGCATTGAAAAACTAGTGTTGTATTTATTTCTGGGGCAAATGATGCTGAATAATTATGGTATGTAAGCATCCAAAATGCCTGATAGACATAATGGCCACCCTCTCCTAGTTGAAGTGCTTTTAGAAGTGGGTCTAAAGGGGCATTGAACTTAGAAGGTGAAGATTTATTTTCTGTTTGAACGGTGTTCAAACAAACACCCCACAAGTAGCCTGTAAACTTAAAGAAAGTGAAAAATGAGTTTGAGTAATAATAGTCAACTTACATAAATTCTCTCTACAGCTTCAATTAGAAGTTGTAGCATCTCACTTCATTTTATAGTATGTATGCCTCTGAGCTGTTAACCAGCTGCTGGGCTTTAGCCCAGCAGTGACTGTCTATTAGAGATGGCTGAAATAATTCCCTATTATTTATGGGTTATTGCTATGTTTTCAAGCTTGCATTTCCATATGTTCTGCACCTATTAAAACCATCAGGATGCAGTTTATAAAGAGCAATCACACTCGTATACCTACATTGTTCTCTACACATCTTAATGAGTAATTGTGACCTGGTTACAAGCTATGCTAAATTAGTGCAATGCCTTTTTTTTCAGGAGTACTCTTTGAAAGGGTATAGTGTTAACCTTTTGCATATACTATTGCCATGCTATAACTATGTGCATTTAAACTCTTAGTTCCTTTAGTGTTTATAGTTGCTTTGTGCATCATTTCAAAATTCTGGTTATGTTCCTGGCTATACCTTTCTCAGGAACTAGGCCTGTTAATGCTAACAATTAACTAGACAATTACTCTGCTGTCATCCTTACCCCAAACACAATTTCCTTTGAAAGTGTAATTCAGAATTGAATTGTGCAATTAGAGTGTATTTCAGGAAAGAATTGAAATCCTAAAGCAGTTAAAGCATGCTGCTTCCTTGGGATAACTGAAGTATATCCAGTTTTTAAAAACTGCCAAGTAGCTTACATTAGGGGGAGAAAAATGAACAACAAAAAAAAAAAGAAAAAAGAAAAAAGAAGAAAGAGATAAATGTAATACTGTTGGTGTTCCTTTTAACACATTTTGCTTTTTGTTCTTTACAATGATTAAGTATCCCCATTTTGTACCAAATCTGTCTCCTCTTCGAGAATGTTACAATTTACAACAAAAACGCATGCACAGCTGTGAATGAAAAAGCACCCAAATAATTAGACTTCAAGGTCTTCTATCAATAGGTCGCCAAAGCAATGACTGATCATTTCAGTATTCTTCATTTTTTTTCTCTGTCCCACAGGGTGCCCTGACAGTCTCACCGATTCCCAATGTTTAAATCCCATTAAAGCTTTCCAAGGCTGCATGAGGCTCATCTTTATTGATAACCAGCCCAAGGACCTCATTTCAGTTCAGCAAGGTTCCCTGGGGAATTTTAGTGATTTACACATTGATCTGTGTAGCATCAAAGACAGGTAATTATTGTCTCTTCTCCTCCGTTCTTCCCTCACCCTTCCCATTCTCACTGTTCTAAATATGAGTTTCTTTAAGCAAAATTCTAATCCACTGACATTAGCCACATTAAACATAATTGAGTCATCTAATGGAAAATATTTCTGAAAGGATTTCAGGCCCAGAGAAAAATGGTTTAAATTAGTTGAGTCTCTCTTCTTGTTGACTTGCAGTAAATGGGATATGCAAATTAAATCAAAATACAAATTTGTGAAAGGATTAAAATTTTATGCATAAACAACATTTGATTACTCTGGAGTTAAGAGTAAAGCAAAAAAAGGGGAGAATTACTTCTCTCCTGAATCATTTTATTCTTCATTGCAGTAAGTATCATTTCTAACAAAGCAGATGAGCTCTGGGCCCTGTGGGAATCCCACAGCAGAGGTCTTTGCAGTGCCCAAGAGTACACAATGTCTCACTGGGTGGTTGATCTTGACTGTCATTACCACTAACCCTTTGTTTCTTTAAGCCAAAGGATACCAGATCCCTGGACAGAGAAAAAAAGCACTTTACTCTGAAGTCCACAAATTTTACTGCAGCTCAATCTGTCTCTATTTCTTCTGGGATCTTACACTTTTTTATATAGAATGTTTCAAAACACAAAGATGCATAGTAGAAAATTAAGAAGATCAGTTCTGTTTATTTTATAGCAAGTTTAATTCTCTACCCCATATTTCTCTTTCATTCTTTCAATTTTATTCACTATAGTCAAAAATAATGTATTAAATGAATGGATAAATTGTGATTTGCCATTGTGTTTCCAATATAAGTTTTCTGTTATTTTTCATTAAGGAATATATTAGTCATTACAGTAAATTAATGCACAATAAATTATCGGGAAGTGCATCCTTCTTTGTGGGATCCATGCTGTTACCTTTTTAGTTTGAATAGGAGGGATGAAATAAGGATGTTTTTCTAGATGTGTCTGTGAGCTTAACTTAAAGCATGGACAAAATTTGTTTGAGGGTTGGGGCTATTGATGTAGGATGAGTTGGCTGGAGATAACAGACAGTATAATGAAGAAATAGAATTTCATGGCTTGTAAGAATTTCATCACTTCAAGTCACACATTTTTGTTTTTAAGTCTTTAATATTAGCACATACTTTAAAATGATGGTATGTAATCATCTAGTTGGCACATCTGTTTATGTTAGTACCATATGTCACTGTTACTGTCCTCCCATTGTTCATCGATTTGCTCGAGCGGGCTCAGTAATGTCTCCATTGGAGACTTTGCTGTTACTGTGTTTGGCATATCAAATACGTCACGGGTAGCTTGCCAGGCTTTGCTGTGCGGGCAAGATACTCTCAATAGCTTGCCGGGCTCTCCGAGATTGGCGGAGGAATTGAACTCCGGTCGGGCATGTTGGCTGCATGCAAGGCAAACGTCCTAACCACTTTGCTATTGCTCCAGCCCATTAGTACCATATCTGATCTATAATTAGTGCTATCTCAGATCTAATAAAATGTACTGTTGTGGAACCCATGGTATGCAGCAATGTAATATGTGTAATGGTGAAAGCTCCAGGTCAGTATTAATCATGAAAAGCTTGAGTATTTCCCTACAGAATTTGGTTTCATGGTTAAGAAGAGAATTAATTGGGCTTTTAACCTGATTTTCTTAATAGAATAAGAGTATTCAGGAAACAGTAAGAAGGATAGGATGTAAGAAAATCAGGAGCCAGTGATAGTGCAGAATATAGGACATTTGTCTTGCACATGGCCAACTTGGGTTCTCCCAGATTCAATCTCTGGCATCCCATATGATCTCCTGAGCACTGTCAGGAGTAATTCTTTAGTTCAGAGCCAGAATCAACTCCTGAGTATCCAGTATGAGCTAAAAATCCAAGAAAGAAAGGAAGGAAGGAAGGAAGGAAGGAAGGAAGAAAGAAAGAAAGAAAGAAAGAAAGAAAGAAAGAAAGAAAGAAAGAAAGAAAGAGAAAATGAGCCACGGGTCAGGGATCTGGTGTATCAGGAAGGGTTCCTGCCTTGCATGCAGTCAACCTGAGTTTAATACCCAGCACTACATATGGACCCAGAGCTAAAGAAATCATCCTGAGTGCAGAGTCAGAAATAAACTGAACATCACCAGGTGTGGCCCTGAAACAAACAAAATTCAAAAGGCAAAAAAGATTACAAAAGATGAAATTCAGCTAGAAGCTAGAGAGATGTCTATTCCAGTCCAGAAGAACTATGATATAAACTTAGCAGACACCTTTACAGAGAGTCACAAGATTCATCAGCTATGCAGCTCTAACACTCACAGTGACTTATATAATTTGCTAGAACATGTGTGCATGTTTCTCCAGTAATACCACAGCACATGGAATTGTCAACAAATCATACAGGCTTCCTAGCTCTTCTGCTTTATTTCATTATTATCATTTATTTATTTTTTTGCATTTGACCAGCTATAAAAGTGTATAATAAAATTTGTGCTTTATTAAAATGTGCTAAACTGGAGATCTTGGAATAAAAGATTTTATACAGAATGGCTGTGATACCTGTAGTCTTTATTAACAACAAGGGGAAGCATTAGCCTATCAGTCAACCTGATTGTCTGCAAAGTGTAGATCAATAGTGGGAACATTTATCAATAGGGATATCTTATGATGCTTTAATTTCTAATCAAGGAAGCTCTCATTATTTTTGATTACATGAAAGTCATTGCCATCTACAATGCATCATTACTTCTGTGTAATTGTAGTCTAGATAATTACATTACATACAACTGTGTTTTGGTTAATTGTATAATAAGGGATTGTATTTAGTTTACTGGGCACATGGCACGTTTTTCTTAATTTGCTGTTGTCTACAGAAAAGAAGCAAAAAAATATGGTAAAAAGATCTGTGCTATTAGTTATACTTAAATATATATAGGAATATATATACATATATATACATATATATATCACTGTTGCTGGAGCGATAGCACAGCGGGTAGGGCATTTGCCTTACAAGCGGCCAACATGGCCGACCCGAGTTCGATTCCTCCGCCCCTCTCGGAGAGCCCGGCAAGCTACCGAGAGTATTCGATATGCCAGACACAGTAAAAACAAAGTCTCCAATGGAGACATTACTGGGCCTGCTCGAGCAAATTGATGATCAACGGGAGGGCCTTTACCTTTACCTTTATATCACTGTTACTGTCCTCCCATTGTTCATCGATTTAATCGAGCAGGCACAGTAACGTCTCCATTGTGACACTTGTTACTGTGCTTGGCATATCAAATATGTCACGGGTAGCTTTCCCAGCTTTGCCGTGCAGGCAAGATACTCTTGGTAGTTTGCCAGGTTCTCCAAGAGGGGTGGAGGAATCAAACTTAGGTCAGCCAGGTCATTTGCATGCAAGGCAAATGCCCTACCTGCTGTGCTGCTGTGCTATCACTCCAGCCATATATATATATATATATATATATATATATATATATATATATATATATATATATATATATCACTAGCAACAGTTTAGCAGGTAATTTTTGAATTTGAATTTCTTTTATGCAGGGCTTGGAAACTACTCCTGACAGTGTTCTGGGGACACTTGAGATTACTTATTGCCAGGATTTGAACCTGGAGATCCAGCCTACAAAACCTGTATGCTAATCCTTTCAGCTATCTTCCTGCCCTGAAAATATCCTTCTTTTTATCAATAGTGTTTGTGTGTTTGGATTTTTGTGGGGTTGGGGGTCAAACCCAGCGTCTCACATATACAAGGCAAGTGCTGGACCTTCTGTTGCACTATGTATCAGGCACTTAGTTTTACTTTTATGTACAAATCAACATCAGCTTACTTTTTGGACATAAGCAAAATCTTTCTCTTCAAGTAGCTTACCACCTGGTAATGGGATCAGGGTTCTCTGGGAGAGATGGTGGTGAGGAAGAGTTTGACTTTGTCTTTTATTTGGATAACCTTCGATAGGGCCTCAGAGTCTAATCTTCTCCTCCAGTACACACCTTTCTTTCTTGTCTCACTCCTCATAGTATATGAGGACCCAGGTACTCTTCCTCTTTGCTCATTGTTGCCCTGATATACCTCTCTTATGGCTCCCATTTTGTAAGCTGACTTAGCAGTACATTGGGACTATTTATCCCAGTTTTCCTCCATTACTCTTCTTTCATGGGCATTGTACACATTATTTGAGAAGACCAGATGCAGGAACACTAAGTTTCCTAGAGCTGCTGTCCAACCTATACAGCTTCCAACCACTCTTGACTTGGTACCTGAAATAAAGCTGAGTAGTTACCTTTTTAGGCACTAAAAGGATCTAAAGTAACACTTTGTAGCTCAATGATAAGCATTTTTTCAAATCTTCTGGAGGCAAGAGTGAGTGTACAGTATACCGAGCACTGTTCTTTAAAGGCAGTTGACTCCATTTCAAACCCAGGCACCACATCTTCTTCCATGAGCAATTCCTGGGATGATTCCTGAATACTAACAAGTGTAACCTTGTCCAAATAGAAAAAAAGGAAAATAAAGAAAAAGAAAAGAAAAAAAAACATTAAAACTCTATGCCTCAGAGCTGGAGTGGGTAGGGCATTTGCCTTGCACGCAGCCAACCCAGGTTCGATTCCCAGCATCTCATATGGTCCCCTGAGCATTGTATAAGGGGTAGGTTTGGATAGAAAGATGGTTCCTGCTCCATTGGACGGCTATGCAAGTATCCTCCTGAATATCATCTCATGGGACCTTTGGGAATTTTCAGTGTCCTTCTCTAAAGATATATTTACATTTCTCAAAGGGACATCTGGTAGGGGTTAACTCAGAGGTCCCCAATCTTGTTTTGCCCATCAGTTTCCTTTTAATAAAAAGACAAAAAAAAAAACCTACCACTCCCGTGAAAACTACATCTTCAAGTTAACAAAAGGTTGTGCTTCCAAGGGGTTGTAATGATGATTGGGTGCTTGCCTTTCACAGAACCAATCCTTGTTCAATTCCTTAAAACACCACCCAACCCAGCCAATTCTAATTCCTGAATTAGAGCTGAGAATAAACCCTGAGAACTGCGGTGTGTATCCCCAAAACAGGGGAAAGAAAAGAGAAGAAAAAACAGAAAGGAAAGAAGAAAGGAAGGAAGGAAGGGAGGGAGGGAGGGAGGGAGGGAGGAAGGAAGGAAGGAAGGAAGGAAGGAAGGAAGGAAGGAAGGAAGGATGGAAGGAAGGAAGGAAGGATGAAAAGGAAAGAAAGAAGGAACGGAGGAAAGAAAGAAGGAAAGGAGGAAAGGAAGAAGGAAAGAAAGAAAAGAGTCTCTGCATTGTACACAAGGCTACATTCACTGTCCTCACAATACTTCTAGCTTGGGGATTTGAAGGAATAAATTACAATTGTTTGGCATTTTCCAAACAATTCCTTCTCTGCCTTCCACCCCATGTGTTTGTGTGTGCATGCGTTTGTGTGTGTGTTTGTGTGTGTGTATAGAAGTCAGATCCCTGGCTGTCCCAGAGGACCTGGAATAATACTTAGTGGAAGTGACTGTGGTTTCAGAATAGCTGAAGCTGCCAACAAACATCACTAGTGTTTCCATTTGAGGACAGTAGACTTGCTGGTACCACTTAAAGTCATGGTTAGATATTTTCCTTCCAGACAAGTCTTAATGATAATTATTTTATCTATAAAAATACTCCTACAATTTTTCATAAAGGTTTAGTGAGTTTATTTTTACCTGTTCTCTTGGTTCTCATAAAAACGTTTCTGCATTCATGTGTCCCATTTCCTGTGTACCTTCCACAGTACTGATAGAGGAGAATGTCTGTAGGAATCATCTAGTTCTGGGTTTGCATAGAAGGGAAAGGAAGTTTTGCAGACAGTGGCAAAACCAATTATGAAAACATCAGTTCTGCTCCTGGTCTTTGAGGTTTCCTCATATGACTTCTTTTGCTCTAATACTTTCTCAAATTAAATAAATTGTTAATTCCAACAAGTGAATCATGTGGAATATTGCTTTAAATTTCTTTTAGTCAAATGAGCTATGAAATACAGCTTTTCACTCAATAGCCACTTCCTTCTCCTTTAATAAAATATTTTTAAAAAAAGCATCTGTTAAACTTTCTGGTCAAGATTCTTACCTTCTTGGTTTAGACTCTGGAGTATTGTAAACAGTGGGAATGGAGAGACATTATTTTGTATAACCTTCTATCAACAGATGCATGCCATAAACCCACCCTGTGTGTGGGAATGTGTTAAAAACAGTATTTAATATAAAAATATTGCATCGCATGATACCGCACAGATTTTAGTACTTCTCTGAAATGAAAGCTTTTATACATTGTGCCAGAAAAGCATTTGGGAGGGTAATGCTCACACAATCAGAGTTTCTAACTCTACAGTGAGAAATTTTACAATATGGTTTTGTCCTTTAAATCATGGGATAGAGCCAAAATCAAAGCACATACCCTTCTGTTGTTTTGTTTATTATTTTTGCGTGAGATAACTGGATAAAATCATTGTTTATTTCATGGGGTAGATGGAACTAGTGAGCAATATTCATTGAACTAATATTCTCTCAATATTTCATTTTTTCTCTTCACTCATCCATGAGCATAAAGTTAAAAAACTTTACTATCAGCAGGTCAGCATCACCAGTATCATCTGCAATTTGTTGAAGAAATCTGTATTTAGAAAGTTCTAAATGTGGGGCTGGAGCAATAGTACAGTAGTTTGGGTATTTAACTTACAGATAGATAACCTGGGTTTAATTTCCTGCATTTCAAATACATCCCTTCCCTGACCAAGTACCAAGAGGAGTAATATCTGATCACCAGCCAAAAGAAAGCACTGAGCACAGTGTGGCCCCCAAGCAAAACAAAAAAAACAAGTCAAAAAAATATTCCACATGTGATTTTACTACTCACTTAAATTTGAGAATTATTGGCTTGATCCATTTTAGTTATTTTAAGAGTAAGATCAGAATGCTTAGGACTGGAGCAACAGTGCAGTGGGTAGGACATTTGCCTGCATGCAGCCAACCTTGGTTCCATTCTGAGCATATTCCCCTGAATTTGCTAGGTATAGCCTCAACACAAAATAAAACAATAAAAACAAATGCTTATGATAATTCAGAAAGATAAGAAATCATAGCACACAGGCTAAGAAACTTCCTCGGCATACAGTGTATTCTGTCTTGATCCCTGGCACTGCATATATCCATTGAGCACTTCCCAGAATGATCCTTGAACATAGATGCAGGAGTAAGGCCCGAGAACAACTGGGTGTTCCCAAACACAACAAAAAATTCTGCGATCAGTATTTGTAGACTAAGTATTCAATTTCAGAATTTTACAAATTTTAATTCATATAAGTGTGGAGGGGCTGGAGCAATAGCACAGCGGGTAGGGAGTTCGCCTTACAAGCGGCCAACATGGCCGACCCGAGTTCGATTCCTCCGCCCCTCTCGGAGAGCCAGGCAAGCTACCGAGAGTATTCGATATGCCAGACACAGTAACAAAGTCTCCAATGGAGACGTTACTGGGCCCGCTCGAGCAAATCGACGATCAACGGGAGGGCCTTTACCTTTTTTTTTTATAAGTGTGGAGAGTCTATTTCCAAAAACATCAGAAAAAAATGAGAAGAGATGGGTACAGTAATTTGAACAAGTCAAAGAAAAGTCACAGAGATTTCAGTGAATTTAGAAGGAATTTTGAGAGTGAATGGGGTTTACAGAAATCCAGAAGACGCTTTTCAGGAAGAGTAGGGAGCATAACTCTTATACTAAGAAGTGCTCCACATTTGTTTAACCTGTTTGGGAAACCCCGCATTGGCAGAAAAGGTAAAAGTATATTTAAAATCAAGACCATAGTAAACTTTCCAGGAAAACAGTTTAGATATGAATAAAGGAACATACTAGTAGTAGATTATTAAATGGTGTTTACTGTAGGCCAAGATCTCTCTTATGTGTATGTGTATGTGTGTGTCTATGAAGCTATGTATGTATATTTTATAATACACCTATTTATTTTGTTGTCCCAAACAGCTCTATGATGTAGGCAACAGCATTAACTCTATTTTACAAAAATAAATTAAGACTAAGTGGCACTGAGTAATTTGCCCTAGATCACATGTTGAATATGTGACAGGGCCAAACCAAGAAATCTGGTTGGAGGAATCATGCTTACCCTTGCTTTGTATTGTCTCTAATGTTGCAATTAGGTAGCTTCTTACATTCTTCAGCAGGATTGAAAAGTAGAAAATAATGTGATTTTCTCTTGTGTTCAAATAATGAATTGAGTTGTATATGCACAGAAAGAGATGGGGTGGGAAGTTCATGATGGGTCACTGCTAGGCAACAGTTATCATTGCTATAGCAAGGTCTCACAACTTGGGCACAAGTACAGTAAGTGGACTCAATGAGACTTAGAATCTCCATCCAGAGAATCACCATTATGTATTTCTTTGGGCTGATTGGAACATCAGAACCACAACATAATCTTAGACTATTTTGAGGCAGGAGATTTTGAGCTGAAGAAACTAAGCAGAAAATGCATTAATTTATCAATTTATTTCCTAAATGTAGACTACTGTCCTAAAATCCATCTCAGACCTCTTTGAAAATCTATAGGGAAGGGGGCCCGTGGAGGAATACTAATCCTGGAATATGAATTTTGGCATAACTGACTTGAATTAGTGCATTTCTGATGTTACCAACTGCATTGATCAGTGTCTTGATGAAATGATAGTTCTCTACTTACACAAGAAAGAGGTACAAAGGAGCTCTTGCTTTGTAGAAACAGCTCTGACAAAACTGAGGGTAGTACTTTATCCTGCCCTGTCATAAAATGGTGAAACTCTTAGCCCACCAATTTGTAATCTGAAATATTGGTGCTGTAAACAAAGCCATAACAATGATCAGGATAAATTATCTCAAGTGCAGCCAAAGGTGAGGGATTCATTCCAACCGCTAGAGTTATGAGGTTAGGGGGAGATGTGTATCTTCAGATAGTGCTAAGAAAACGTTTGTCAAAATCGATTGCTTGATGCTGGGATCATATTTCCCAAAAAAATTCTTGCTAAGAAATTCAAATATTTTAGATAGTACAGATGCCAAGAAAACCTTTTGGTCTTGATCAGAACATCGATAAATTTATTTTAGAATCTCCAATTAGTTGTGTGGCAGTGCCTATCAAATTAATAATGGAATTGTGTAATCAATATTGCAGTAAGTCTTCATCTAACTCTCTGATAAAGGGCTTCCATTTATTTTTAGCAGTCTCAAAGAGTCTCATGTTATCTATTTATTTATGTTGGTTTTGAAGATATATCCTTTTGTATTTGGGGGTTACTTTAACTCTGTGTTTGGCAAACTCTCCTGGAAGTGTTCAGGGGACTATGCAGTGCCAAGAACTGAACTGAGACCTCCTTAAGAAAATACATACTTCCTAGTTCTTTGAGGTATTTATCCAGTCCCAAAGAGGACTTATTCTATATAGTCAATTTCTCATTCAGTTTATCTCTATCGACTTTAATGTCTTCTCATTGTGCCACTGAGGCAAAACACCTATGAGCGTCTATACTATTTTTAATCCAAAAGCATTTATTAGAGTCCATTGGTAAGCACCATGTACAGACACATTTAAAGGGAAAATGATCTTAAAAGGGTTGGAAACAGTAAAATGCAGGTCTGACATGTTATAAAATGACCTCATCTGTTTCTACTGTGAAGCTTATCTTATTTTTATCTGAATTAAAATACCTCAGGAGAAGTTCATGAATTAGAATTTGGCTTTTTAGGTTTTCCCATGTCATAGATTTTGAGTGTTAAATTAGACTCATCATTTCCCTATATCAAGGTGTGAACAATAATACACCACTAACTTTCATTCTCACAACGCCTAAAGCTAATATTTATTGGTCTCCCTGGATGACAGACAAGGAACCCAACTTTAACATAAGCTGCATACCTCACTTCAAAGTAGATCAAAGTCAGCATTGCAAGATGGTGAAGTCCCTGATATTTACATTTTAGCCCAAATTTAGACCACAGCCAGATACTTGACCTCTTCATATCTTAGTTCCCTCTCTTGTCAAATGGGGACAACAGCTATATTTTATCACTGTAGAGCATTAAGCAGGGAGAAAGTGATATTATCATTGCCTCATGCTTAGAGTTGTTTGCAAGGATTGGCTGTGACCAGGAGCATGAAAGTTCTTTAAGTTAAAAAGCGAGAGAGACAGAAATGGATGAGGGCCTGTGCATATCAGCAGGCCTGATTTTAGAAAACCTATATGCAGGCAGTAAAGGATGACACTTTTCTGAATAATTTACCTACATACATAACCTGTTTTATTTTTTTGGCAAATGATTAATGTTTTCACTTGGCTCGAGTTACCGATTTGAAATCTTGCCTCTAGGTTTACCTTCATCTTACAAAGATTGCTTCAAAATGATTTACTAGGCCAACTGCGGGGTCTTTCTCTCTGAACACTGGGATATACCTAGCGATTTAGATTTCAGAACACCTAGAAATACTATTTTGAAAACAAATATAAAGCAAGTAGTTACAGAAAATTTAACTAATCAAATTTCGCATTTTCTACATACAAGAGATCCCTATGGGCCTCCAGAACACCATCAACATTATTATGAAAACATGCTATCATTTTGCTAACTGTTTTTTTGCTAAAAGTATGTAATTTTCACTATAATATTTACAAGAAAACTATTCTTACTTTTTTTTCCTTTTCGGGTCACACCTGGCGATTCACAGGGGTTACTACTGGCTCATGCACTCAGGGATTACTCCTGGCAGTGCTCAGGGGACCATATGGGATGCTGGAAATCGAACTCGGGTCGGCCGCGTGCAAGGCAAACATCCTTCCCACTGTACTATTGCTCCAGTCCCCCCAAAACTATTCTTACTTTAGATGTCAAAATAATTCCAGTTGTGCTTCATAAATTACATTAAATGTGTGTGTGTGTGTGTGTGTGTGTGCATGTGTGTGGTCACACTGGAACTCTAACCCAAGAAAGATATTTTTTTTGAGAATTACAGAAGTTAACTTTCTGAAATAAGATTCAGATTTAATTACAAAAGTTAACTTTCTGAAATAAGAATCAGATTTATCAGCTTCAGCATCTACATGAGCATGTGTATTTTTTTTTGTTTTTGGAAAGAAAACTTTATTGAAAATCTGTGTCTTTTTTAAAATTTTTTTTTGTTTTTTATTTATTTTATTTATTTATTTATTTATTGAATCACCATGGGAAAGGTTACAAAGCTTTCAGGTTTAGGTCTCAGTCATGCAAATATCAAGCACATTTCCCTTTACCAAAACTTATTTTTTACCATGAAGAACCCCAATGAAACCCCACCCCCCACCCCTCCCAGTCCCTGTGGGGCAGATGAATTCTAGTTAACACTCTATCTGCTTTGATTAGATTCATTGTTTCAATAAAAGATTCACCACTATTATTTAGAGTTTACCCCCCACCCCAAATCAGACATGCTGACAAAGCATTGTGAAGTGATTTGCATTCTACAACTGGGTTCAAGAATTATATGTTGGTTTTGGATTTCTGCTATTTTACTTATTGACCATGGAAGTATTTCTACTGAAAGTCAGATAGTTAAGAAATTGGTTTCTGTGCTCTGGAGTTGTGGCCGTGCTGGAGAGCCACTAGTGGGGGGCAACTGGTGGCCTCGGTAGGGCGTGAAGGACGGACCGGAACGCCCCCCTTCCCATGAGGTTTTAGTCGCCCCCACACCCCCGGCTCATACCTGCTGTCCACAAGGCTCCCATGCGGCCACCATCTTTCTTTCCAGAGAGGAGAAGGCGACTGGGGCAACACCCTTTCCCCTCCGGACAGACCTGATGGCCTGGATTAACGCATAGTCCGTTCACCTTTCTGCTCCAAGCTGCCGGGTTCTGCATTAAGTCTTTGTGCTTCTGGGGCTGTGGCCGTGCTGGAGAGCTGCTCGCGGGGGGCAACTGGTGACCAAGCATGTGTATTTTTAGACTTCCAAATACACTATATTCAAACTATGGAATAGATCTGATGTACTTCCTGATGTGTTTCTACTTTCTAAGACTGTGCTCTTCCCATTGTCCTATGTGCAGATACATTTTTGTTTAACCCAGGAATTTGGGAGTGAACAAGACAGAGCATTGCTGGGTCTTCCCTGCTCTTGTCTTCCTGTGTCCTTGGGTTAATGGACTCTACTCACTTCCTTCTTCCCTCCCTCCCCCTCCCTCCCTTCCTCCCTCCTTCCCTCCCTCCCTCCCTCCCTCCCTCCTTCCCTCCCTCCCTCCTTTCTTCCTTCCTTCCTTCCTTCCTTCCTTCCTTCCTTCCTTCCTTCCTTCCTTCCTTCCCTCCTTCCCTCCTTCCCTCCTTCCCTCCCTCCATCCTTTCCCTCTTTCCTAAAAAGTTATTGAGGCACTGATTTACAAAATTATTCATAGTAGAGTTTCACACGCACAATTTTCCAACACTAACCTCATCATCAGTTCCATCCTCCCTTCAACAATGACCCTGATTTTGCTCCCAACCCCAGCCTGCCTTCTTGACAGATATATTTTTAAATTTGACTATTGTAGGTTGGATATTATGCATTCAACTTTGTTGGTTCTGTGACTGAGATAAATCACAGCTCTATCATGCCAATGTATATAAAGTTCCCCATGTTGCTGTTACCTATGGTCCATCTCTTCTTATTCCCCATCTTTGGTTTCTTACCATTATTAACTAGACACCCATACCATCATGCATACCTGCCATTTTGAACATTTCTGTTGTTTCATGTGCTAAAAAGTAGCTGCAATTTAGTTCAGCACTCAACATTGTGGATGGAGTGATAGCATAGCGGATAGGGCATTTGCCTTGCATGCAGTCTACCTGGGTTCAATTCTTCCATCCCTATCGGAAAGCCTGGCAAGCTACCGAGAGTATCCCACCCTCATGGCAAAGCCATGCAAGCTTCCCATGGCATATTCAATATGCCAAAAACAGTAACAACATGTCTCACAATGGAGACGTTACTGGTGCCCAATCATTGATCAGCAGGAGAACAGTGCTACAGTGCTATTCAACATTTTAAGCTCAACCCTGACTTCAGAAGGTCGCAAAAAGGGACACTGATTTTGATCAGATGACTGTTCAATAATATGCATGTTCCCAATATGATTTATGGCATAATGAAAATAGAGTGCTTAGAGAAATTAGGAAAAAAGTTTACCAAAGGGTGGGAAACACATGCCAGGAGACGGAGATATCAGTGTCCTTTCCCTCAGATTCTGCCATTGTAACTGTTCAGAGATCTTTGACAATCTTATACTTCTCAGAGCCTTTTACTCTCTAGTGTTCTTCCTTTATCTCCTCTGATAAGATTACTTTGTGCTGTGGTGGCGAGGAGATGAGAATTGTAGAATTTCTTGCTTTAATGTGAAGCCACTTCCTAAGTTGGATTTTAGCTGAAAACAAATACATCACACTTCCCCCAAATATGAATGTGCTTGGAATTTCTCTGTCAATAATAACATGCTCCTGTTAACCAGACCCCACCACCCACCTGCCATCCCACCATCTTGGCTGCTTGATTTTATACTTTATCATTGAGTAATTTCTTACAGATCTCCTGGAGGAGGGACCTACACTTAGAAAAGCAGGAAAAAAATTCCCAGGTCTGAGCATCTAAGATAAACAGCAGCATAAAGGTGGGGATGGTATTTAAGTTGGCAGTTTGGTAAAGCCTGTGAATCTGAAAGTGACAGAAGGATATGCATTTTAAAGGTCATTCCAATTACCATGCTTACTCATGTTAAGCTGCAATACTAGAGTTTATGTGAGATAATCCACACACAGAAAAAAAATGAGAACATGTGGTTGGCAGGAACTTGAGCAAATAGTAAAGAGAGTAATACAAATTACTATTGTTTTCAGTGATATTAAATAGTTCTTCAACATCTGACATATCTGAGAAGTGGAGGAAAGCCAGCATTGATACAGAGCAGGGAAAATACTAATAGATATAAAAGCCTATGATTTCATGATTTATTTTCTTCAAATCTTCATTTTTCACAGCCGTGTGGGGACTCATAAGAAGAAGCCTCAAGGATAACCTTCTGACTGCATTAAAATATCCATTTTCAACCAGTTTATTGTCTATACCACAGTGAATTCAGAAGACAACTTTTCTTGATAGGATTATCCTAAATAAAGAGCCATTTTTAAAAAGAGACATAAAATAGCTGAGAACTATTCTCTTAGTGGCAATTTACCTTATACTTCTTATCTACTCCTAAAACACACACTGTGTTGTAACACTATTGCTAAATTCAGATTTGTGCATATATTTCACATGATGGTGCCTGATGTGCTTAAACACATTATTCAACCCCCCAGTTTGCCTTTTGAGATCCCTCATACTAATTCTTATCTGTTTACCCATATGTCTTACTACATTAATGCATTGTTCTTTCTATATGCATTGCTAAGCTTCTTTTGTGTTCCAGATATATGTATATAAATATATATATGTGTGTATATATATATATATATATATATATATTCATCTGCCTTCAAAGAGCTAAAAGAGCTAAAATGCTAGAGAGGGTTAGGAAAGTTTTACAAGGGGAAACTCATGACATTTAGTCTGCAGATTCATACATTTGAGTAAAAATAGGAATAGGAAAAGCATTCCCAAAGTACATCACTGCCTGCCCCAAGGCTGCCGGTTCTTCTCCAGCTACTTGCTTCTAATTCACTTGTTTGGAGTTTCCTTTTCTGCGACTTTTGATTAAACTCTGCCTTCTTTCAAAGATAAATCCTATCTATCCTTGGACTGGAGCGATAGTCCAGTGGGTAGGGTGTTTCAAAAAGCAATATATATATATATATATAAATATATCCTACCTATTATATTCTTTTTACCAAGACTGTTCCTGTATGCCATAATGGTCTCTTCTCATTTAAATACATCTAGCACTTTCCTTCTCTCTTTCCAAGAATTTCCAGACATGATTGTTGCCTGTTCTATCTGTGTGCATTGTCTTCTCTGAGAAATTTCTTAATGCCCTTTGATGCATTTAATTGAGAGCATGTGGTATGCCCTTGATTTTTGAATAATTTGAACCTTAGCAGTATTTGCACTTAAGAGCTGAGCATACTTTTATGTGGATCTTATAGAACATAGCATACCTTTGGTGGTTGAACAGAGTATGACTTCAAAGTATGGAATAAATTTGACAGTTTTTAGTATCTTCGATATCCAAAAAATTAGGGACCTAGTTTTTTGGATATCAAAAAGATTTCATAGCTAGATCTCTTTATCTCTTTTGTATCTTGAAAAATTTCTAATGTGTTTCACACAAAATATTACTCTATTTGAACAACAAGAGTGCCTAATAAAAGCAGCTGGTGCCAGCTGCCATCGTTCACGTGGTGTTAAGTGTTCCTTCTGTAAGCACTAGCAAGCCAGAGTATTTTTGTTTAGCAAAGCCATCATAAAATTAGACAAGCAAACCATAGCAATGTATTTGAGCTATGTAGTCTATAAATATTATAGTGGAAGGAAGCAAGCTAGCACATTATCCTTATTACAGTCTTGCACTTTAAGGAAAAGGGAAAAAAATGTGGGTAGCATTGTCAGAGAAGGCAAGTCTGAATAGAGGGCAGCTCTAGAGAAATGTACAAAATGTCTTTGGTGATTGTCAGAAGCTGTCACTTATCTCCTCATAATAGGATCTAGGGAGTACACCCTCTGGATTTAGTACACTCAAAATAGCTCCTGGAGACTGAGCTAGAAAACTTGTGAAATTAGCATTGCTTACCTATTAGAAGCAGGATGAAAATGCCAGTGAAGGGTGCTAGTGTCTGTAACTATGTCAGTTGTTTATCAGAAAGTGAAGTTAATGAAGGAAAATAAAGATTTCCTGGGAGCCCGAGAGTGGCAAAGGGAACATATGTGATCCATCCATACTTTGATGATGCTTTTGCTTTTCCTTTCTTTTATGAAAAGTGCCTGGAAGAAACTTAACATTGTTATTATTCATTTAGCTTTGTCAAAACTGTTTTTTGACAGACAGAGCAATTTCTATCTTTTGCCAAATATTGTCTAAACTTTAAAATCTTTCTGTTCTTAGAAAAGATGAAGTCATGAAATTTACATACAAGTGGTACAATATGGAAAGTATCATGCTAAGCGAAATGAGTCAGAAAGAGAGGGATAGACATAGAAAGATTGCATTCATCTGGGGGATATAAAGTAACAAAGTATGAGATTAATACCCAAGAATAGCTGAGATCAGCACCAGGAGGATTACTCCATAACTTAGAGGCCAGCCGGGTATCCTAGAGGAAAGGGCAGTTCAGATAGAGAAGGGAGCACCAAATAAAGGATGTTTGGAGGATCCTCCCAGGAGGGGAGATGCATGTCGAAAGTAGACTATGGACTGAACATGTTTGCCACTCAATGCCTCTTTTGCAGACCACAACACCCAAAAGGAGAGAGAGAACACAGGGGATTGCCCTGCCACAGAGACAGGGGGGATGGGGGGATGGGGGTGGGAGGGATATTATCCATGGTGGTGGAAAATGGGCACTGGTGGAGGGATGGGTATCTGATCATTGTATAATTGAAACCAAAGCACAAAAAATTGTAAATCTACAACTTTAAAAAAAAATAAAATACAATAAAGGGGAAAAAAAATAAAATCTTTCTGTTAAAAAGTATAAAGTATATAGAATATTGTTTTCTTTACTATGTGACTTATCCTTTATCTGTTTCTGGGTTTAGCAGAATTCAAAGATGGGACAAATGTCTTGCTATGTTATTTCTTCTAATGATTGTGTTGTTCATGTCAATGGCACATTATAGATATGTTTCAAATAAACTATTCTTATTTTACAGAGTGGAACCGAGGCTCATGTCTATATAGACTTTTCTAAGTCTACATTATTATCAATCATTCTAAAGAATAGCCATGGATAACTTGAAAAATAAAGCAATCCTGATCTTTACAAATTTAGCTGAACACAACCTAATATGTGTTAATGGATGACTCTGAATATAAACAGAGCATTTATGCCTAGATGGAGCATGCCTGAATTAAGGCAAATCTTTGACAGAAATTAAGGCAAAGAAAGAATGTGTCAAAGTAGATTGGTAAAAAGCTGAATCATATAAAAATGAAAATCAAATGGAGAAAGATAATTGCATTTGGAGAACTAAAATACTTCTTTTACCTTACACATTTAAAAAAAGATAGCAAAATCCATTTCTATCTTTCATTGTCCAATGACGAAGGGCAATAATAGTTCCCTTACACTTCCAGTGCATTTATTCTTTACCTGATCTCAGAATGGAGGGCTATTATGGTTCCAAATAGTCCTCCCTAAGAATAGACGAATTCTATGGGACTGAGATGTAAATGGTGAATCAAGTACTGATTTGATTAGACCAGCAATGGCTGATAAATACTATAATAGGAATGAGTCCCTCATGTAAAAGTGAGTCACCAACAGTCACTGAGCATTTGCAATGATATTATATGGTAAAAAAAACAAAATTTTTATTTAATTTAATTTTAGTAAGTTTATAATTATTTAGTCATATGTGGCTTGTCATTACCATATTGGATAGTGTGCGACTAGCCTTCTGCTTAGGTGAGATTTCATGGAGATGATATTTTGCTCCTATGTCAGTTATGTGGAACTTCTCTGAAATAATTTTGAAGATTTGTTTGGATTTAGAATAAACACATGGTTGGTGTGTGGTGTTATAAACACCACACTTGGAACCTCAGGCTGCTCATGGCTGGATTCTCTAATTTTTCATCATTTTCTAATTTTCATCATTTTCTATACTCACAGAGATTTATGTCAGAAGGAGAGACTCCTCATTGTTTGACAAGCTTTCTCTCAAGATTCTGACAGATGGATTAATTATTAGTAGCTTGAAGTGTTAACTAATTTGTAGTATAGTCGCACATACATCACTTTCCGACAGGAATGCATTCTGAAAAATGGTCTCTGGGATTTTATTATTAAAATATAAAGTTGGTTAAAACTTGATAGAGTATATTTACACAAAGTTAAATGGTATAACATACTATACACCAAGATCATATTTAGAAACCAATGCCATACATGTACATCATTTTGACAAAAACAATTATGTGGTTCATAACTGTGTTTAAGAACATTATTTTTCCAACACGGTTATTGTCTATTTCTACAGACAGGTTCTGTTTTCTTCTAAATAAGAATACATTTTAAACAAATACAATTCTAGAGATATTTTATTATAGTTTAGCAATGACTTTGATTTTCATTTTTTTAAATGAAAATAATCTCCCCATTTTTTCATCTGAAATAACAAATTCTACGCAAGAATTATTAATGAATCTCAAAAAACTGTATTCTCATATTCAAGTAACTTAGAATAATCAGGTTGGGAAAACAAAACACATGTGTATTTACTCACAAATGTGGTAAATATGCTGTCATTTCTGCCGGTGCTAGTGTCACTAATCCAAGAAAGTTGCACTCAAATACAAATTTTGGAACCTCACATGACACCAATATTTCTGATACAGCCCATCTAACATGAAAACTTGGAATCTGAATTTTATCAAATACCTGAGGAGGTCTGCAAATCGGTCTTTCGCATATATTGTATCAGCAGATTAAACATTTTTTTTTAACAATGGAACTTATCCAAATAGAGTCTCATTCAAATTTTCCCTATGCAGTGGGGAAGTGAGTTTCTTTACTGCAGGATCCCAGTGTGTGTGTGTGTGTGTGTGTGTGTGTGTGTGTGTGTGTATGTGTGTATCTATGTCCTTATAAAATGCATGGGAGTAAGAGGGCACTGATTAGAGACAATTCCTGATTTCAGATATATTTGGCTAAGAAACCCCCTTTTCTCCCTATAGACTACTCATCCATATAATGTATTTTTGTAAATATTTCCCTGGGCTATAATATGTTTTGATTTTTTTTATCAATTTCTGGTAAACATTAGGAGATGGTCAGTACTGTAGACAGGGTGAGCTCACAAGCTAATATTAAGGATAACTACATGGCCACAAATAAAGGCCATTACTTTTATTGTTTTCTCTTTTCTTAACAATGAAAATATTTACCAACTGAGGTAATACTGGTATCTCTCATTTTTCTACTAAATCTTGTTTCAAAGACTCCTAATTTTATTTGCACACAACTGAATTTGCAGTCTGACTTTTCATCTTCTCTTAAATAAGTAGCTGTGTCTGTGATCCTCAGTTTTCTGGAGATAGCAATAACTCTTACAACATTTTTGTTATCAAAACTGATAACCTAGAACCAAATCTAAAATGTGAAGTGTAGAACTTGGTAAATAGAAGGGAGGCTAGTATTATTTCACATACATAAATAACTTGAAGGATTTTCAGGAATAATAAGGAAGAGATACAATGTAAGATTATTTTCCTACAATCCATGGAGATGATAAGTTTTACATTTTTGCACTGCCTATAATGCTAACTGTGGTGGTTCCAGTCAATATTCTGAAGGATTCAAGATAATATTTCAGCAGCTGAAGAGTGACCTCTGTGAATGATTCGTAACATCACTTTATCAAAGTAAGAGGAAGTGAAAGAACGATGAGTTCTGACTTTTATCTTAGCCCAGCAGAGAAAATAAGGGGTGATGTCAATGATGTCAAAACTGTCAGAAATTCAGTCAAAAAGAATAGAATAAATACAACTGATAAATAGTTAAGGATTAAATCTTGTAGCATGGACCATTGATTCTGAGGGTTAAAAAATGGTTTAATATAGTCTTGGGTCTAATATTCATTTGGGAGGTATATATTACCAATCTTCAAATGAAGGAGTAGGGGAAGGCAGGGTTTTATACAATTATGACAGAAAATGAAGGCACAGAATATGTTTGTTAAACTGGGAACTTTTGAAATTCTTTTGTAAGATGTGTACAATTGTATTTGTCCAGAATCCCTTTTCTTATTGTTATTGGAGTTGATGTATTTCATCTTTTTACTATGTCATGTGGATTTCTATATTGGTTTGTGATTCCAGTAAAACCTGTCCAAACTGGCCCTGTTAGTAATTCCAAATGAGATTAGAAAGAAAAGTTCTCTTCAATCAGGAAAAAGAAAATCTTACTTTGTAAGATTTAATCAGTGACAGTCAAATTTCCTGCTCCAGAGAAGATAACTTTTTATGCAGGTAGAGTAAGCAAATTCAACCCATACTGCAAAGTGAAGGCCAAATAAGAATAGGAGCCACATGTGAGGGTTGAATTCCATTGTACTTTCTGAGTTTCCTACAGAAGAATTCAAACACCAGTAGGCTTGTTTCCCAAATAGAGGCTATATGTATATGGGCAGGTAGATTAGGGAGGGGCCCACCATGGCAATGGAATTTCTGGGGCTCAGTAAAACCACCTAGCCCTAAGACTGACTGGACCCACCTTATGGCTACAGCAACTCTAATCTGATAAGACCTTTATGTAGAACTAGCCCAGACCAGAGAAGGCTGGACCCATCCTCCAAGAGAAGATTCAGCAGGAATAAAGGTTAAGAAAAGGAATTTCAAAGAATACCATCCCAAATCTAGCCACCTTGGCAACCACCTTAGCAATGGACTCTTACATAGTTGAAAGCCCTACACAGGACATCATGGGAAAAGCCACCTTGAACAAAGGAAGGACATGCATATGCTGCTCGAGCCCATGTGCTGCTTGTGCCCATGTGGCCCAACACCTATCGTGCCCAAGCGCATGTATCGCCCACATCTATGCCCTTGAGATGTGTTCTGGGCTTCTCTCCATCCTTTGAGAAGCCCACGTTCCTTGAATGTCTTTGTCTCTGTCTCTCTCTCTGTCTCTCTCTGTCTCTCTTTCTCTCTCTCTCTTCTCCCCCTCCTCCTCCTCCTCCTCCTCCTCTCCCTCAAAAACCTCCAAATAAAATATGTTTTTATTTGACTTGAAATTCTTTTCTGTGAGATAGAGCAAGGACCTCAAATACCTGAGTAAGGCATAAGATTGACTTCCTTTTCCTGCAAAGAGCAATTCCTTGCTCTAGCATGAGTTCGAGGATCCCTGAGAAATCATATGGTGAGAATGAAATCCTGTGCTGAGAAGACTAAGAGGATGTCACTTGTGGCTTGATGGCCTTCTCGTGGGGCTGGACAGAGTTGAATCCCACATGATGCAGGGGTTCATCCTCAGACTTTATCCATTCTACCCTTCCAGATGGGCTGCAGCGATTGCACAGCGGTGGGGCATTTTCCTTGCACGCAGCCAACATGGCCGACCCGAGTTCGATTCCTCCGCCCCTCTCGGAGAGCCCGGCAAGCTACCGAGAGTATCTTGCCCACAAGGCAGAGCCTGGCAAGCCACCCATGATGTATTTGATATGCCAAACACAGTAACAACAAAATCTCCAATGGAGACGTAACTGGGCCCGCTCGAGCAAATCGATGAACAACGGGGGGCCTTTACCTTTACCCTTCCAGACAGTTCCAGGGTGGCAGAGGTGGAATGGAGAAAGTGGCCATCTCTCTCCTCTACACCTCACTTAAGCGACCCATGGAGGCCAACCGACTACAATATATCTAAGTATATTTCAAGGGGGAGATGTAGGTGAAAGCATCATGAATTGGGGTGGGGGTTACAGCATGAGATTAGGGGCAGTCCTATATGACAGGGGATCACAGGAAAGAAACAAGATAGGAAGGGACCATGATCTGTAGAAGACTGACAAACACTGATCTAATGAAGCTAAACATAATCAAATAACTGAAAGGCTTAAAACCCTTTAACAAACTAGTATGAGACTGGAAAAAGAGAGAGAGAGAGAGAGAGAGAGAGAGAGAGAGAGAGAGAATAGATTTCTCTCCCACAAAATAAAAAGCCCATAGTGAAATTTGTGACTTATTTCTACTCTGATGAATCACTTCTAGACTATCATGACAAATGGATTAATTCAGTAAATTTGATTCTATCCTGTTTTATCAAAATCACCCACATCAAGCTAATGCGAGTTCTTTTTTCTTGTGATGTTTTAGGAATATATCATTTATTATTTAGGGGAAAGGTATGTGTTTCTTTGTTCCTAAAGTAGCCATTTAGCAATAATTTGCTATTAGTTTCATGGCCTCAGGTTACTTCTCAAATTAACAGTATTGGAATGAATAAAACTGATAAATTCTTCTTGATTTGGAATGCCCTCTGCTTTGAAAAATTGGCCATTGAATAGTACTGAGCTCTTGGTCATAAATTTTAGGTGTGCAGTAGAGAAAGAAAAATACTTTACTATCTTACCATTCTTTTGGCTTCAAAGTGGAGATGCTAACCTTTGTTTTAACCTCAGCAATGCTACTGGTTGGTCACTCTAAATTCACTTGATCTTCACCTGGCAGTGTTAGCAGTAATTGACAATTGACTCCCTGCTGTGTACCAGCCTTTGGAAATTTAGAAAGCTAGCATTTGACATTATTCTTTGTATTCACTTAATCCCTTAAAGTCTGCATCTGCTGTAATTAAAACAAATTTCAATTATAATGAAGATCCAACTGTTGGGGGTAAAATGGGATTATGGTGATTGTTAGTATGGGAAGGCATAGAAATAGGTTTTAAAAGCTTTCAGAAAAGCTATCTGACCAAAACAAGATCAATGCAGTTGGCTGCTAATTAATGCAAACAGACAAAGGAACACAACCTAGCTGATTTTTAATGTATGAGCTTCATTAAAAGACTTACATTGGTTAGCTTGCATTTTGAGAACTATTGAAATGTTTTCTTCTTTTGTCTCTTAGGAAAGCATATAGAAATTGAAACTGACCTTCAAATGTAAAAAAATAAAGGATGAGAATTCTTAAAAAGGGAGGTAATCCATGGTGCATAAATGCATCTTGGCTCATTTAGTGATAACCATTTATCTAAACATATGGGATTTCAAAGACCTGTCAATTGATGTTCTAGTCATTTGAATCCATCATGGGAAATAAAGAATTGAGAAAATTAATCATAAAAGGAGTGATTCTAGCTGTATTTACAGAAATACACATATTTACTTTATGCTGATCTTTATTTTGTAAAACTTAACCTAGATATGTTCGTTGATTTTTTTGTTTTATTTTTTATGTGTATTTAGGGGGAATATGCACATACTGAAGCAGTACATGAGTTAAATAACTGCAACTAAAAATAAATACACAAAAAACAAACTGTTAAGCACTATCCTTTTTTCTTAAAAGACACTTTTACTTTAATTTTTAAAGGTAATTTTTAAAATTTGCATGGATGGATAAAGGGTCATAATGAATAGTAATCATTAGTAGTATTTGCCAGATGGGATTTGTTCCAAAGGTGCAGAGAACTCACTCACTGGATTTAATTTCTAAAGCTTAATGAGGGGGGTAGAGGGTAGTCAATGAGGTAGGGGTTTGAATACCTGCCGTGCCATAGTTGGTGACCTGGGAAATAAGTAAGTCTTTGGTAGTTATGCATAAAATCAGATTCCTTTACCTGCTTGTCTTTTCTTGTCCAGCTAGCCTCATTCCTGGACTAAAACTATGTCTCTGGGATACTTTGATCTCCTTTTAGAAATCATTTCCACTTGAAGTTGATTTTCCTTCATTGTTTAATAGCAAAACAAAAGATCATGTATACAATCTTATTGTAAATGCCTTGACTGACCATGAAATAGTGTATAGAACGGGATGGTATTTCTACTGTTTTATTTTCTCACAGTCCTATTGTCTTTATATAGCAACGGTGATAATAACAGCAAAAGTTGCATGTTATTCTGCAATGAGTATTCGAAATAGATAGTGGACGACAAATGAAGAACTTTCCATTTTCCTTACTCTTACTGTATGTGTTCATTTTTGTTGCTTCGTAGTATTCCAAAGTATGATTGTGCCATCATTTATTCAATAATTCCCAAAATTATAAAATCTATTTTTATTTTTTACATGATAATAAAATTATTTATAAATTTACACATGTAAAAAAAGTATGTCTGTGATATTTTTCCAAAACATGGAAGCTTGCTAAATTTAAACAGGCAGTGAATGGAACTGCTAAATCTAAACAGATACATAATTTAAGTTTTGGATAAACCATTATGTCAACAGCTTTGGCTCACACACTGCATAAACATTGGAGAAAAAGAAGGAAATATCAGTAGAGGCCATTAGAAGGCATTGTGATGAACAATAAGTAATGGCTAAAAAAAAACAGAAGAAAAGTAAAGATGAATTGCTAGTATTAAAAAATGCAAATCAAAAATCACTATTTTCTGTAACACTTTCAAATTTAGTAAAATATAATCAAATTAAAGGCAGAGTTGGCTAGTTTTAAAAAAGAAGATTCAACTAAATATTGCATAGTCCAGGGAATTTGGGGGAAATTATTTGATTAGAAAGTCAAACTGACAATCTGTTATTTTTCACCAAGCAATACCCATTGAGGTAACAAAAGGGGATGCAGAAACAGGGAAATTAGAAAAGAAAGTCAGTGTTTCTGTTTCAGTGACTACTCCTAGAAAATGGTACAAAGGGTATGATATGCAAAGGACAGGTGACTTCCTCATGACTTAAGTGGAAATACAGGATTTAAAATTGGAATCAACACCCACAATTGGTGACTTTTGTTTGTAGGAAAGACATTTTTAATGTTTATTTCAGGTTTGAAATTGTAATACTGAAATTTCTTAACTTGTAAATTTAAAATCTTATGGTCAAGAACAGAAAAATTCTCTTGTTCTCCTCTGGGTTCTTCAAAGGTGGGTCAATAAATATCATTGCATAAATTGACAAAAGAAAAAGTAAAACTAAATTTTTAACTAGCATTTTTAAGAAAAAGTAAAACTAAATTTTTGACTAATATAAAAACTAAGTAACTCATCTTTAACCCACAGATGTTGCATGCCATCACTGGCTTCAAACTTGAATGTGGATTGATTAACTTAAATTAAGGTGCCAGATTAGTGTGCTACATAACTTTAGCTAACACAGGTCATCAGAAGAACGAAGGACAGGTCAGTTAAGGAAATTATTATGGAGGACTTAGTAAAATAAGGCATGGATATTTGAATTCTGTCTTTATTTTCCCATTGAAGAAATAAGGTTAGATTAGTGATTCCTTGGCATGTGAGAAAAAAACACCCTTAAAAATAGATTTACATGTAAATGTTTCTTAAAAAGATTCTTCATTCAGCTCGAAGAGCCCTTCCATAAAATGCATCTTCTGTCAAAGACACATTTAGGGTGACAAAGTTTTATGCCTCTGTATCTTCCTTTTCTTTTTAAAAATTTTTGTTTCACATAAAAAAATATTATTTTGTGTGGCACCAGTGTTTCACATCTGGCGTCAAACATGCAAGCACTTGCAAGGGAACTGTTTCTGCTACTTAGATATACCTCGTCTCATTTTTTTTTAGTTAAAATACAACTCATAGAATCATGTTCTATTTATGTCTAGTAAGTATTAGCAATCAAATCCAAAGATATTTAAATAATGCTTGATCCAATTCATGAATTCAGCTATTTAAATGCCTTTATTTTATTTTTTTTTTATTTTTGGGTCACACCTGGAGATGCTCAGGGGTTACTCCTAGGTTTGCACTCAGGAATCACTACTGGCAGTGCTCAGGGGATCATATGGGATGCTGGGAATCGAACCCAGGTCGGCCGCGTGCAAGGCAAACGCCCTACCCACTGTGCTATCACTCCAGCCCCTAAATGTCTTTAAATATATACACTTATAGCACCTTTTATTTACTTTCTAGTATCTCAATTTTCTGAATTAAAAACAGAGTATCTCAAATGTAGCTTGAACTTTGATGAAATCAGTTTACCTTAGATGTTCTAGAAAGGAGGTTTTTAAGGTCTAATTCACTTATATTTCTTAAATTGAAGTTTACCAAATCTATGCTGAAGTAAGTCAAATTTCTTTACATTTTTCAAATATCAAATAATATTTAGAAATTTTCTTCAAAATTTTATTTTTCTGCAAGGGAAAACCTATTTCTGGTCAATTAAAAATGCACTCTCATGGTAAATAACCTTTCAGTTTTAAGAAAGAAAAAATAATCATCATTTATAAGAATGGACACTCCTCACCCTACAAAATGTGACCTGATGTAAGATCATTTTAGTATATCTAAATAGCATTTCTACAAAGACTGAAAACTGATATTGGGTCTTAAGTCTACTGTAATTCATGATGAATATTTGAGTTTTTTCTTCTTTTTTCTGAGTCAAATATCAATTTTCCCAGAAAAAAGAAAATAAAATTATATAATATGCATGCTTCTGGCTAAGATCACCTCTGGGATCTTCTTTATTTTTCATCCCCATATTTTAATGTTTAAAAATATGAACATAAAATTTTGATTGAAACTTTCATACAAAATTTATAAATTTTTTCCATCTAAAACTTTTCTGCACACTCCGGACCTGGGTTTGATTTTGTGCACACCATATGGTTGTCTGAACCCTAACAGGAGTGATCCTTGAGCTGAGAGCCAGTAGTAAGCCTGGAGCACAGCCAGGTGTGTTCCCCAAACAAAAAACAAAAAGAATTCTAAATTAACATGTGCAAGTATGTTAACAAGTGTCTGGAATCAGGAAAGAAAAAAAAAAGCTCTGTGAAGTCACCATCTCTCTCAGAATTTGGTGAAATTGTGACTCAGGATACATGCTGAGTCATCACATTCAAGGAACCGTGTCATTTTTCCTTTGGTGGAGGAAAGAGTAGTATCGGTGACTGTGGTTGAGAGCACAGGCTTCAGTAACGGGCAGTTTGGCTCATGTTCACCTCATAGACGAGTTGTTTACTCTCATTTTCCGTTAGCTTCATCTTCTAGAACATGGAAAGAACAGCATGAATGAAATCTCTTTAATTTAAGCGATTTTGAGCATTTACTAAAGTTTTTTTCCAAGCTGTAGGTTGTTGGCAATGGAAAAGCTTCTGAGAAATAAAACCTAGATTGCTTCTGTAGGAATTTTGTAGGAGTATAGCACTGTAGCACTGTCCTCTCATTGCTTGATTTGCTTGAGCGAGCACCAGCAAGGTCTCCCTTGGAGACTTGTTATTACTGTTTTTGGCATATTGGATACATCAGGAGTAGCTTGCCAGGCTTTGCCCTGCGGAATACTCTCGGTAGCTTGCCGGACTCTCTGAGAGGGGCGGAGGAATCGAACCCAGGTTGGCCGCGTGCAAGGCAAATGCCCTATCGGCTATGTTATCGCTCCGGCCCAGGAGTATAGACATAGAAAAAAAAATTAAATACCGTTAGTTAGTTAAATGTTTTTGCATGTTTTTAAAAGGTGTCTAAATAAAATATGTATTAAAAGGTGGTTGAATGAAATGTGGTGGGCCAGAGGGACAGTATAGATGTTTTGGGACATGGATTGCAAATGGCAGAGTCCCATTAAATCCCTGGCACTGCTTTGCCATTCAGCATCAAACATTACTGGGGTTGGTTTAGGTGATGCCTTGCAATTTGGGACTCCAGAACTCTAGCAGCTCTACATCCTTGGTCCCTCACAATGGACCACTGCCCCAATTGTAAACAATTGCTTTAGACGTACCTAGATCTCCTGAGCTCCATTTCAGAGACCCACAGTTATAAGTGGACCTAGCAGAAACATTAAAGTTCTCCTCAAAGGAAACCTGAGTTGGATTATACAGGAGCACTCTTACTTCTGATCACTTTGGAGATAATTTTATCTCTGTAAGTTCTTTAAAGAGAACGTTGTCAGAGCTCATGCAAACACATACACACACACACACACACACACACACACACACACACACATATACACATGCACAATTTTCTCAGTGTTACCTACTAATCACTGTAAGAGATTGTGAGAAAGCATAGAGAGTAAAGACCCTCAGTTTGTCTAACTGATGCAGAAATTAGTGAGACAAGTAAAAATAGGCTTCTGCAAACTAGCCGTACATGAAGAATTCCTAAAGGAGAAAGAGACCCTCAGTTGAGAGAGCAAGAAAATAACGAAGTAAGGCAATAAGGAATACATGAACAGAGCTCTATTTTAGTGACCTTTGGAGGATGAAAATAAGTGAAGCAAATACTTTTATACTTTCACACATATATATACATACACATATGCATGTATATATATGTGTGTGTGTATATATATATATATATATATATATATATATATATATATATATGGGCTGGAGCTATAGCACAGCGGGTAGGGCATTTGCCTTGCACGCAGCCAACATGGCCGACCCGAGTTGGATTCCTCTGCCTCTCTCAGAGAGCCTGGTAAACTACCGAGAGTATCTTGCCCGCATTGCAGAGCTTGGCAAGCTACCCATGACGTACTCGATATGCCAAACACAGTAACAACAAGTCTCACGAAGGAGATGTTACTGGGCCCGCTCGAGCAAATCGATGAACAATGGGAGGACCATGATATATATATATATATATATATATATATATATATATATATATAAAGGCCCTCCCGTTGATCGTCGATTTGCTCGAGCGGGCCCAGTAATGTCTCCATTGGAGACTTTGTTGTTACTGTGTCTGGCATATCGAATACTCTCGGTAGCTTGCCGGGCTCTCCGAATATATATATATATATGTGATATATATGTATATATACATATATATGTATATATACTACTGTAGCACTGTCATCCCATTGTTCATCAGTTTGCTTGAGCAGGCACCAGTAACACCTCCATTCATCTCTGTCATGTGCTTGTGTAGCCCAATGGTGTCTGCAACCCATATAGTCCCTCAAACCTCATCAGGGTTCACTCCTGATTGCAAAGCCTAGAATTAGCCCTGAACACCATCAAGTGTGGCCCATTTAAAAAACAAATAAGAAATGCATGTCTCTAGTCTTCCCTGTATTCCATTAAATTTTCCTTTTCTAATGAGAAAAATAGGTTTGCTGTGGGGAACAGTGAAAATTTATCAAGTGGAAACAATATAGCACTTCTGTTCCCATTCATTTTAAAATATCTTCTTCCATCTGTAACACTTTGGTGCTTTATTTTCAATATTTTCTTCCATCTTCTGTTAGATTTTACTAAGCTTTTATAGAGAGACAAATGTTGTTTGATTTGCCTTCTCTGTTTTCTAAACCTCTCAGACACACATCTTGTGGTTACTTACCCAGGCTCCCGGAAGCATGAAAAAAAGCATTATGTTCACACTTTGCTTGTTTGTGTTAAAGCCTGCTCATCAAAAGAAATCATATCTGTCTAGATCCAGTTAAATTTTCAATAATGTTGGGATTTTAGAAGTTAAGTATACAGAATGATTATGTCCTATCTCCTTTGAATTAAAGGCTTACACTAAGATTGTATCTAAACTCCACTTAATGGATTCTTATTATTTTCATAGCTCTGAACTGTTCTCTTTCTGAGTTCATGTCTTAAATGCTCAATTTATGCCAAATAGAAAGAAAATACCAGTTATAATAAACTGATTAAAGAATATGGTTATTATACTCATGAAACTGCCCTTCTTAAATAAGCGTATTAGGGCTATGCATCTTTTATTTTGAGTGTACAGATGAGCTATTCTAACCACAGTGTGTTTTGGAGTAAATTGAGTCATGCTCCAGAACAACTATTTAAGATTTTGCTCATTTTTCTCTATGAAGATTAGATTTTCTTTTTCCACATACTCCTTTTTCATCCTTCAAATACATTATTACTTGTTGGATCGACAACAAACAAATGAACTTTAACCTGAAATGTTGTTGTCAAATTAAATTTATTAATACTGTAATGCCAGGTTTGTATGAGGATTGAGCATATTCCAACTGCCTATGCATCTCCTTAAGAACTCTCTCAAGATTTTATAGATTGTATACTCTGTATACCTATGTGTATGGCAAAATGTGTTTAAAAAATATTTTATGTATAGATTATAAATGGAAATAAAACCTTTCACTTATTTTTGCATTAGTAGAAATCCATTTAAGAACAATAATAGCAAAGGTATGATTCAATTAGTAACAGTAGTAAACTCCAAAATCAAGCTAGATAAAGTGTCACGAGTTTTTTTTCTTAAGTTCACAGAAAATAATATAAAATAGGACAGTCATCCCTCGGAAAATTCAGTTTTAACCAACTATTTGAAACTGTAGGGCCAAAAAGTCCTTTGCTTCTACTCTTTTTTTTTTCTTTTTGTGTCACGCCAAGATGCTCAAATGTTCCTCCTGGCTTTTCACTCAGGAATTACTCCTGGCAGTGCTTTGGGGACCATTTGGGATACCGGGGGTGGAACTTGGAACCCAGGTCCACCACAGGCAAGGCAAACACCCTACCCACTGTACTATCGCTCCAGCCCTGCACGACAGCATTTTATTTTATGTTATTTTATTTTTTATTTTTCCTTTCATTGCTGACTTATTTTCTTCTCATAGCCAAAAACAGGTACTGAGAACTTTTATGTTTTCTATTTTATAGTGTCAAACATAGAAAGGAGACTGATTTGAACTTTCTTGGTGCCAAAACTAAAATAATTTTAGAAGCAAGTTTTATTCACATGGATTTTCTTTGTCTTGCTTCCACCCCTGCCAGCCCCCAGCCCCCCACCACCCCCAGTCTGGCTCTCTCTGTTTTTGTCTGTTTCTGTCTCTGTTTTGGTCTCTGTATCTCTGTGTTTGTCTGTCTATTTGTCAGTCTCTCTGTCTCTGTCTCTGTCTCTGTCTCTCTCTCTGTCTCTGTCTCTCTCTCTCTCTCTCTCTCTCTCTCTCACACACACACACACACACACACACACACACACACACACACGGTACTGGAATAAAAACCCAGTACTTGACACACATGCATGACAAGCACTTAACCACTGGGCTATATCCTTAGTCACCCTCAGTTAACCATTAAAAGGACTAAATTCTGATTTGGAGTTGGAAGAGAATGATTGTCATTCATGAAATAGAAACTTTTCTCTCCCTCTCTCTGTATTGAAACATGTGCATGTGCAGTACCATGTGTGAATTTGAGGTAGGGAATAGTATGATGTGGAATTGGGGCAGAAATTCTATTAGAACTCATCATCTATAGAGGGGGGAATAATGTAAGCTGACTGCAGAAGTGGTATTCAGAAGCAGGGAGATAACAGAATACAAAAAGGAAAAAAATGTGTTGGAGTAAGTGTGCCTCTAAGCTTCCTCTATGAGGACACTCCCAGATGTAAGAATCCTTGTTTTGGTTTTGCAGATGAGAAAAGTGATGCTTTCTGTTTCTGTACCTTCCCCACAGGGTAGTGTAACTGAGGATTAGGGACTGGGGCTGATCTGAGTTTCATTAAACTTTTCTTTCTATTGAGACTAGGGGGTATGAGAGGGACTTAAAATGAATGTATTTGAGTAGGGGAGAGATCTATTTTAGGTTGTTTAATTGCTGATTGATTGTTTTCTGTGAACATGTCATAATGCAAAATTACTGGACTCTAAAAAACTTTTGTTCTTTAAGTCAGAGTTTGATACTAGGCTGTTACAATAAGCTTTTCCTAAACATAAGCCCAGTCAGCACAATTGTATGTTTGCTGTGCTGAGCAGAAAATTTCTAATAATACGTTTGAACATATGCAGGGATATTAGTTTCTGTGCTTTGAAACAATCATTGCTGGAGGGTTTCCTACCTATATAAGCATCTAGGGCAAATAATCTCACTTTTGCTTTCCTCATATTCTCAGCAGCTCTAAAACGAGCATTTTATTATATTATACAACTTTGGTAACTTCATTGCTTACACCCTCTTCCCTTTTAAATTCATGGGACATATTTCCCCTCTTTAGATTACTTTTGAGAATTTCAGCATTATTATGCCTTTTACTCTTCATTCTGTTCACCACAAACATTGAGCATTTGCCAGGTTATCTCAGTTTCAACTATGCCTGCTAAATAGAAATTTAGAATTGTGTATGCAAGACTTTGTCCCTCTGCCAGTACCTTCATGTATGCGGAGAGTGGTCTCAGCATGGCAGAGGGACAAAGTCACGCAGGTTCCGGGGCCGAGATCTCCAAGCCTACTCGGATTTGGGCCGAGCATCCTCCACCCTGATCCTCCAAATTCCAGTAGGCGGGGGTCACACCCACCAACTGGACCCTGGCGCTGTGTCATCCCATCAACGGCCAAGACTCAGAGACTATAAAACCCAGCTCCTGGAAGCGACATCCCGACATCTTATTATGACATCTTATTATCTCATTCCTACTTTGGACAAACTGGCAGGTTACCGAATGTAGCCTGCCCACATGGCAGAGTCTGGCAAACTCCCCGTGGCGTACCCAATATGCCAAATACCAGTAACAATGATGGGTCTCATTCTCCTAAAGAGCCTTGAATATAATCTCAGGGCTAGGATGAAGGAGACGTTACTGGCGCCTGCTCGAGGCAATCGACGAATAACAGGATGATTTGTGATTTGTTTGTGGTTGTATGCAAGAGATGAAAGAATTAACCAAAGATATTCTATAGTAAATGGATGAAATGAGATTAGAATTCATACAAAAATATATGTTTGTGAGTATGAGTTCTTTTATGTGATCTCTGTTTGAAAGAAATGAATATGTTCTTTACTCCTATTAGTACAAGTGGCATTCAAATTTCCTTTCATTCTTAACATTTTTATAATGTTGTTGGATTTTAATGTGATTATGCTTCATATGCTGAATTTATATTTAATATTGTCTCATTTTATTTTGTTAATATTTGCATAGTTTTATATAATAACACTAATTTTATTTACTACATCTCTCAGCAGAATTTTTTGAATGTTGGATTTCTATTTTGAATGAATTGTGAATGATAGCATAGTGAATCAAGATAACTAGCATATACATATCACATTTTGAAATATACTGAACATGCAGTCATTAGATTGATAACTTGGTTATATTATTTAAATGTTTCAGAAAGTTTTTAATATGTACTATAAAATACTTTTTCAGGAAAGTAATACTGGGCCTCATAGGGAATAAAAATATCATTTAGAGCTTTTGTAGTTAAAAAGATAATATTGTTGGCATGTTAAATGAGCAAGTGTAAATATTTTAAAAATTTGCATGTACTTTAAAATAGCTTTTCCCCCCAAATAAAAACATGAATAATTTTTTTCTCTCTTTTCTTTTTCTTTAAATCATTGAATCATCCCAAGATGTAAAGTTGCCACCTCAGAGCAACATTTTTACATGATAAATAAAAATGATTACAGATTCTCGCCACCTCATATTAGCTGTAAGCCAATAAGTATATATTCTAATGTGGGAATGCATAACTTAATTGCCTAAATTAGCTCTTAACATTTAGCTATCTGGTAGTGCTAGGTAAAACCAATTCTTCTTGCCAACCTACAGTTATATTTATTACCATGACGCCTGACTTTGTTGTAAGACTTTAGCATCTGGCTTCCACTACACTCCATACACTTGAATGTGAGACATTTTTGTTTCCACCTTTATGTTAACTAATTTAGTTAATTTTATTTGGTTTTGCTTTATTTACTTTTAGATGTTTGCCAAACTACTGCGAACACGGAGGAAGATGCTCCCAGTCCTGGACTAACTTCTACTGTAATTGCAGTGACACAGGTTACACTGGGGCCACCTGCCATAACTGTGAGTAGGTTCATGGTTTAACCATAGTTGAATAAGATAAAAATATTAAGATACCAGTTTTTATTTTGTTATTTTTTTTTTAGAATTGTGTTTCTTATATGGGTGGATTTTTTTTTTTTTTTTGCTTTTTTGGGTCACACCCAGCGATTTACAGGAGTTACTCCTGGTTCATGCACTCAGGAATCTCTCCTGGTGGTGCTGGGGGGAACATACGGGATGCTGGGAATTGAACCTGGGTCTGCCGCGTGCAAGACAAACGCCCTACCCGCTGTGCTATTGCTCCTGCACCTGGGTGGACACTTTTTATTCATTCACTGTATATGTGTTTCTTGAGAATCACTATATGCAAACACTCTATTGGGCACAAATTTTTCTCATGTTCTTATATGGATTTTGGTCTGTCAGGAAGACAGGGAGGAAAGGGAATATCTGTTGAGGTAGATATAGGGAATTGTGGGTGGACAAAGAAGAGTTGTTCAATCAATTTTATTGTCCTTATGGGCTAAGAAATATCATTGGAAACAATTACCATCTTACCTGATTTTCAACATTGTCCATATTCTGGAATGTTCCTAGAGTTTCTGTCATTTTAGAACTTTGTCATATCAGGGATAATGAAGTGTAAGAAAATTAGTGCCATATTTTAAAAGCTTTTCTTTAAAGGTGGCAAATGTTATTTTCACTTACTTTCTAGTAGCCATATAAAGTTATATGAACACATCTAACTTCAAGGGTAAATATATTGCAATTTGGATCCCTTGGCAATGGCAGAAGCATCTATTGATGACAAGTCCTGATGACTATGTGACAGTGTTGGGTGACAGAATGGTTTCAAGCAGAAAACAAGCTGATCTTATGCAAGGAATATGACAGGCCAAAAGAAAAATGAAAATAACAAGATTTGTCTCTTGGCTAAATAGCATGACAGTGAAGTGAAAAGATATCATAAGAGATGAAAGAAAAAGAAGCAGGCTAGAGTTTATGAAGAAAACAACATGAGGAATTTAAAACAAGATAAATAATTTCAGCCCCTATTTCTAAAAGTGTATAGTCTTAGATCACCGTGAAATTTTCTCCAGCTATAGTCTTGTTGAGTCTATAGTCTTCTTGCAATCTATAGCAAAGTAAATAAAATAATTTAGAGTCTAACTTTTCTTTTTTATTTTATTTTATTTTATTTTATTTTCCCTTTATTTTATTTTTTTTAAAGTTGTAGATTTACAATTTTTTGTGCTTTGGTTTCAATCATACAATGATCAGATACCCATCCCTCCACCAGTGCCCATCTTCCACCACCATGGATAATATCCCTCCCACCCCCATCCCCCCACCCCCCCTGTCTCTGTGGCAGGGCAATCCCCTGTGTTCTCTCTCTCCTTTTGGGTGTTGTGGTCTGCAAAAGAGGCATTGAGTGGCAAACATGTTCAGTCCATAGTCTACTTTCGACATGCATCTCCCCTCCTGGGAGGATCCTCCAAACATCCAAACTATGGATTGTGAGCCCTTCTGGTGTGAAAGTTGTATGGGGCGGGGAGGGGGTGATTCTGTAGATACACCCAGTCATGCTCTGAGATTACTTCCAGATTTGTATTCAGAGGATTCCTTGTAGTCCTTAGGGACTATGCACCTTGCCAGAAATGAACCAGCTTGGCTGTTTACAAGGCAAGCCCCCTTCTGCTGTACCATCTCTCCAGCCCTTAATATAGGGATTTTAGAAAAGTATCTTTGATTTAATTTTGGTAAGTATTTTAGTTGTTATGTATACTTTTATGCCTAGTGCTGCATATAATAGTTTGGGTTTATAAGTGTTTGTGAGTAGAAAATGTTTCTGTAGTGCTCAGGGTTTACTCCCGACTGTATGCTTAGTGATCACTCCCATCAGTGCTAGAGACCCTCTGGGACACCAGGGATCAAACCCAGATCTGGTGAATACTGGTGAATACTCTGCAAGAACCTTACCCACTCTCCTATTTCTTTGCCTCAGGGAGTCTAATAAATTTCAAAGCCACAATTTAGAAAACTGTATGGCAAACTGTATGCAATGACTGTAAGATTATTGAGGAATTATTATCTGAAGCTGTTTTCTCCTATAGTTGGCAAAAACTTCACAGGAAAAATGAAATTTGAAACTGATTTAAAAGAAAGTTTACAAGAGACAGGCCTTTGATTTAGGAATAAAATCTAAACCAAGGCTGAAGGGTTTTCAGGTGACTGCAGCAATACTGTCCTCTTTTTTTCTACTTTTCATAATTTTTGCTTTTGTTTATTTAATTAGTTATATATTTTTTGCTGCTGGTGAAATTATATTCACAGATTCACAGAGGCTTTGCCAACTGGGTTAGAGTAAAACTTTGATTCAGGATGAACACTTAATATTCACGGGGTCAGAGAGATAGGACAGCAGGCAAGATGCTTGCTTTGCATGTGGCTGATCCATTTTCAATCCCTGGAACCATATATGCACCCCCCAAACACTCCCCAAAAGCCTTCCAGAAGTGCAGAGAGAAGAGCCAAGAGCAAGCCCTGACCACTACTGAGCGTGATCCCACAAAAACTAAAACATAATAAGCAAAATACAACACAACAAAACATTCTTGTTCCTGGATATCTCTTTGCCACTCTGTGGCGTCTTCTATATCTTAGAAAATAGAATTTACCAGCTGAGACCATAGAGGAGTCTGGTCAAGTCAGATAAGAAAGAGTTCTCCAGCTCTAATGGGATTCGTTTATTATCATGAGTGGTCTGTGGAAACAATCTTCTTTTTTTTTTAAAATTTTTATTAGTGAGACACCATTAGGTGCAGTTGTAGACTTACAAATTTTTGTGCTTGGGTTTCAATTATACAATGATCAAATACCCATCCCTCCACCAGTGCCCATTTCCCGCCTCCACGGATCCCAGTATCCCTCCCATTCCCCCATATGCCCATCCCACCCAACAATCTTTAATTTTGTGTGAAATATTTTATTTAGTATTTTCTACGTATCAATTTGAAAATATAAGTAAAAAACTAACCTATGATAGACTAGCTTGAAATTTTACTTTGCTCTGTTCTCGAATATATACACATCTGTATTGCTCTAGATCATATTTCTACACAGGACTCTATGGGGAAAAAATCACGAATAATGACGAAGACTTTAAGCTGAAAGTACAAGTTTTTGAATAATCCTTTTATTAATTTTCTTGGGTTTTGGTCCACACCTGCTGGTACTAGAATTTAGTCCTAATTCCGTGCCCAGAGGTCACTCCTGCTGGTGCTTAAGTGACTATATATGCTGCCAGTGATCAAAATAGGCTTTCCTGTGTACAAAACAAGCATCTTTTATTTGTTTATTTATTTATTTATTTATTTACTTATTTATTTTTCATTGAATCACTGTGAGATAGTTACAAGTTTTCATGTTTGAGTTATAATCACACAATGATCAAACACCCATCCCTCCACCAGTGCACATTCCCCATCACCAATATCCCCGGTATACCTCCCCTTTCCTACCCTCCCCCTGCCTCCATGGCAGACATGATTCCTCATAATCTCTCTCTACTTTGGGGCATTATGTTTTCCAATACAGACCCTGAGTGGGTATCATGTTTGGTCCTTTATTTACTTCCTGCACACATCTTTCATCCCAACCGATTCCTCCAGCCATCATCTTTTTCTTAGTGATTCCTTCTCAGTTCCAGCTGCCTTCTCCCCTTTGCTCATGGGGCAGGCTCCCGCCTATGGCGCAATCTATCTGTCCCATGTATCTACTATCCATAGGTGTCAGCCTCATGCTATATTGTTTTATACTCCACAAATGAGTGCATTCCTTTTATGTCTGCCCCTTTCTTTCTGACTCATTTCACTTAGCATGATACTCTCAATGAAATGTCTATCCATTTATAAGCAAAATTCATGACTTCATCTCTTCTGAGGGCTGCATATATTCCATTGTGTAGATGTACCAAAGTTTCTTTAACCAGTCATCTGTTCTAGGGCACTTGGGTTGTTTCCAGATTTTGGCTATTGTGAACAGTGCTGCAATGAACATATAGGCACAGATGTCATTTCTACTGTGCTTATTTTGTATTCTCAGGGTATGTTCCCAGAAGTGGTATTGTGGGGTCATATAGAAGCTCAATTTCTAGTTTTTGAAGGACTGTTTATATTGTTTTCCAGAAAGGCTGGACTAGTGCACATTTCCACCAACAGTGAAAGAGTGTCCTTTTTCCCCACATCCATGCCAGCAGTGGTTGCTTTTGTTCTTTTGAATGCGTTCCAGTCTTTGTGGTATGAGATGATATCTCATTGTTGTTTTTATTTGCATCTCCCTGACGGCTAGCAATGTGGAGCATTTTTTCATGTGCCTTTTGGCCATTTGCATTTTTTTCTTTTGAGAAAACTTCTATTTATTTCTTCCCCTCATTTTTTGATGGGGTTGGAGGTTTTTTCTTGTACAATTCTACTAGTGTCTTGTATTTGTCGATTTGATTGCCTCGAGCAGGCGCCAGTAACATCTCCTTCATCCTAGCCCTGAGATTTTTAAGAAAGTGCCATATTCAAGGCTCTTTAGGAGAATGAGACCCGTCATTGTTACTGGTATTTGGCATATTGGGTATGCCACAGGGAGTTTGCCAGACTCTGCCATGTGGGCAGGTTACATTCGGTAGCCTGCCAGTATGTCCAAAGTAGGAATGAGATAATAAGATGTCACGCGGCCGCGAGAGCTGGGTTTTATAGTCTCAGAGTCTTGGCCGTTGATGGGATGACACGGCGCCAGGGGGCCAGTTGGTGGGTGTGACCCCCGCCTACTGGAATTTGGAGGATCTGGGTGGAGGATGCTCAGCCCTGATCCGAGTAGGCTTGGAGATCTCAGCCCCGGGACCCACGTGTCTTTGTTCCTCTGCCAGTAGCTTCATGTGTACGGAGAGTGGTCTCAGCATGGTGGTGGCTGGTTCTGGAGGTCTTCGGCTGCCAGAGCCCTGATCAGGGAAGGGAGGGAAACTCAACCCGCTCCCCTCCAAGGGGCCCTGGCGAGGACAGCCAGGCACGGGGGCAGGAGACTCTGTGCTGTACTCTTCCAGGAGCTGGGTTTTATAGTCTCTGAGTCTTGTATATCCTGGATATTAATCCCTTATCGGATGGGTATTGGGTAAATATTCTTTCCCATTCTGTGGACTCTTTCTATATTTTGGTCACTGCTTCTTTTGAAGTGCAAAAGCTTCTTAGTTTGATGTAGTCCCATTTGTTTATGTTTGCTTCCACTTGCATGGTTAGTGCTGTTTCATCCTTAAAGATGTTTTAAGCTTCAATGTCGTGGAGAGTTCTGCCTAGATTTTCCTCTATGTACCTTATGAATTCATGCCTGATATTGAGGTCTTTAATCCACTTTGATCTGACTCTTGTGCCTGGCATTAGACAGAGGTCAGTGTTCATTTTTACGCAGGTAGCCATCCAGTTTTCCCAGCACCACTTGTTGAAAAGGCTTTCCTTGTTCCACTTCACATTTCTTGCTCCTTTGTCAAAGATTAAGTGGTCATATATCTGGGGGTCTGTGAGAGAATATTGAATTCTGTTTCATTGGTCAGCAGGTCTCTTTCTAGCCCAGTACTGTGCTGCCTTAATTACTACTGCTTTGTAGTTCAGTTTGAAGTTGAGGAGGGTGATGCCACCCATCTTCTTTTTCCCAAGGATTACTTTAGCTATTCGTGGGGGTTTATTGTTCCCTATGAATTTCAGGAGTGCTTTGTCTATTTGTTTGAAAATTGTCGTGGGTATCCTGATAGGGACCACATTGAATTTGTATAGTGCTTTGGGCAGTATTGCCATTTTGATTATATTAATCCTCCCTATCCATGAGCAGGGGATGTGTCTCCATTTCCTAGTGTCCACTTTTATTTCTTGAACTAGTGTTTGTAATTTTTCTTGTATAGGTCCTTCACCTCTTTGGTTAAGTGGATTCTGAGGTACTTGATTTTCTGAGGTACTATTGTGAATGGGAATTTTTTAATGTCTATTTCTTCTTTTTCATTATTTATATGTAAGAAAGCCATGAACTTTTCGGTGTTGATTTTGTAGTCTGCCACTTTACTAAACTGACCTATTGTTTCTAGCAGCTTTTCTGTAGAGTCTTTAGGGTTTTCTAAGTATAGTATCAGATCATCAGCAAATAGTGATAGTTTGACCTCTTCCTTTCCTATCTGTATTCCCTTTGTACCTTTCTCTTGTCTAACTGCAATGGCCAGGACTTCCAGTACTATATTGAATAGAAGTGGCGATAGTGGGCAACCTAAGACAAGCATCTTAACCCCTATACTACCTCTCTGACCTCTAAAAAACCATGATTTTATTTAATATTTCCAGTAGATACTAATTTATAAATGCTGAGTCTGGTACCTAGTTATTGACCTTAAATAGTGAATAATTGTGTTTACTTATAGTACATACAGGATTGTAATATCAATCATCTTATTAGAAATTCAGAGAGATCATCACTTTTATAGTAAGATAAAAGAATTCTGAAGAAGACATATGTGAACACTTGTCCAAGTATCATCAAATCACAATAGACCATTCCTATATCAATTACAACATTTTTTTCATTTTTTCTCAAGCAATAATAATATTTTGAAATATTTATCTCAATGGATGCTAGTCTCTTTTATCTCCATCCCATGAAGATAAAAATAGAAAATTTTCAGCTTTAGAAAAAAAGTGTGAAGTTGAAAATTGATGGAGGTGAGGTGTTGATTTTTAAAAAGAACACTATAAGAGTTGATGAGCAAGAAACAAAACATACCAAGCCTTAAAATCACCATTTTTTTAGCACCTTCTCTTTCTTGTTTCTGTGAAATCACTCAGTGACTCCTCTCTGGGCTGCAAGATTGCTAACCTTCTCTTTTCTTCTGGGCATCAAGCCAGGAAAAATCAGAGGGACTTGGGTGATTGTGAGGTTTGGCAAGCATGTCTTGGGTGCCTGAGCAATCCACAATTCTGTCTTCTCTCTAAATAATCTCTTCACCTTTCCTAATTGGGTGAGCACCATGTTTTGAGACACTTTTGAAATAAGTGAACGAGGACCTGATGTTTCCTCCTTCCACAACAGTATGGACGCACCTGTGGAACATCTGAGATATAAGTTGTGAAAATGCAGACGTTAAATCAGAATAGCTTCAGGTAAAAGCAAAATGTGCTTGTTCACAATCTTGGTTTTGTGGAAATTGTGATACCCCTGGGGTGCTGTTGTACCTTTTCTTGAAAAAAAGTTATTTTCCACAATCATAATAGTAAATGCAAGGTTTTCAGATTTATAAGGAATCTATAATTTAAGCTGTTGATTTTGAATCAGTCATTTTCAGAAGCCTTTTATGCTTTGTTTTCTTTTCCTTTCTTTGAGTTTTTCATTACTGTCACTTCTTAGTAAAGAGGAACCAACGGAACTAATTGAGAGAAGAAAATTAAATTCTCAGTTCAGTCTTTGGGAATAAAAAAGGGTATGGTGAAAGGGAAATACCCAGTAGATTCACTAAGGAATTACAGAACTTAGATTTCCAATTAGACACAGTTGTTTGTTCTTTAAAGTAGATTTATTAAATTCATATTTCAAACTCCTTTTCTCTTTACCTGATGACACATAATTAAAGTATGCAAGTTTGTGTACTTTTCAAACAGACATTATTCAAAACCACTTGTTTAAAGTGAAGTGATCAGTAAGTATGTGGGCAATTTCTTTACACTCTGTGATGATTTCCTCATGCCAAAAAAGAAATGTAAGATCATCACTGTTGAAGCTGGAGAAAAAATACAATAGGTAGGACACTTTATGAACATGAAGGTGACCTGTGTTCAATCTGCTGATCCCATTTGTTTCCCTGTACCCCACCAGGAGTGATCCATGAGTGTAAAGCTAGAAATATAGCATGAGCACAACTTGGGGTGGCCAAAAACCAAACAAAAACCAAAATTATAGCTCTTTTTGTAAACTGTTATAGAACATATTATATCATGTATGCAAGTTGTTTTAATTATATTATTTTCCCTTTATGTTGCATTCTGATTTTCAGAGGAAAAAATGAGGGTAAAACAATGTTTTGAAAGGCTGGCGTGATAGCTTCATAGATCGATGTACATGATTTGCATACATGAGGCTCTGGTTCTATACATGGTATCTCCTGGTCCACTGGGCACTGTTTGGAGTGATGCCCAAGCATTGAACTAGAAATATATCCTAAACACTAACATATGTAGCCCCAAACCTCAAATCAAATCAAATATTTTATTTTTGCTTTGGATGGTATTTGAGTACATTGAAAGCTTGCTCCTGTTGTCTGCTCAGGGATCACTTTGCAGGGAGCCAATGAGGTTCTAGGGATCAAACTTGGGTCATTTTATGCAAAGAGACCAGTTTACCTTCTGTACTATATCGCCAGCCCCAAAGTTTGTGTAATCTAAACTGAATCTCAGGATATATATTGGCCATAATATTTCATGGCTATTTTATTAGAAACCTGTTGGTATTTAAAGGAAATTGTTATCATGGGAGTTTAAAGATGGAATTGTGCTCTAAATGATAAAGTGAAATTACTAGTATTACTACCTTCTTTTATAGAAACAATTAAGGTACAAAAGTTTATGTAACTGCCCCAAGATGGCATGACTGCTAAAGGGAAGATCTTGGAATTGAGTGGAGTGAATTTGGATGTCATATTCTTAAACATGACATGTCATTTCCTTTCTTAAATTAGCAAGGCATTTACTAATATCTATTCATGAATTTGGTGATTAACTGATGATAGTCATATTACTTAAGATACATTGTGATTTTTGAGTTAATATAAAAGAAATTGGCACCTATAGAAGAATGAGAGGTAAGAAAGGTTTGATTTTAGAAAAACCATGAATCATCTCAGAAGGAAGTAGTATGAGATTACTTAAGAGATAGGTAGATCTAGAATACATATCATGGTCCTCCCATTGTTCATCGATTTGCTCGAGCGGGCCCAGTAACGTCTCCATTGTGAGACTTGTTGTTACTGTGTTTGGCATATCGAATACCTCAAGGGTAGCTTGCCAGGCTCTGCCGTGCGGGTGAGATACTCTCGGTAGCTTGCTGGGCTCTCTGAGAGGGGCGGAGGAATCGAACTCAGGTCGGCCATGTTGGCCGCTTGTAAGGCAATTGCCCTACCACTGTGCTATTGCTCCAGCCCAGAATACATATAAGTAATAGAAATCTACCGGAAACAGAGACTAGTAAGAACCAAGATATAGTGGTTGTCGTAGATAGTATGTTTGGGGTCAAGGTAATTACTTTCTTAGATCAATAAAGAGAAGTAAATTGTTTTGGGGTGGAGAGATAATATAGTGGGTAATGCATGTTCCTTGAACATGATCCCTTGGCTTAGATCCCCATATGGCTCCTTAAGCACACCAGGAGTGATTCCTAAGTACAGAGCTAGGAGTAATCTCTGACAACTGCTCTGTGTGCCCCCAAAACACAAAAAGAAAATAAAATGTGAATTGTTTGATATATTCATTCCTGAAATTCCTATCAAATACTTTTCATTAGAGAAAATCTAAACTTCTCAATATAATCAAAGTTATTTTATATTCTATTGCACTGTCCTTAAATACCACCTTAATTACTACATGACAGTCAATTTTAATGACTTTTTGCCTTCATTCAAGCATTGAAATACTATGTTTCTTCTAGGAGAATAGGAACCTATATTACTTCTAAATAACTATTACTTTAGCTAACACTTATCTTTTTTAATGTGGGAGTAATGCTATTTATTCAACCATTGATTAAACTGATTGAATTGGGCATGAACTCCACATTAATTTTTTTTAATTGAATCACCGTGAGATACAGTTGCACAGCTTTCGGTTTTGATATTCAGCCATACAATAATTAAACATCCATCGCTCCACCAGCGCACACTTTCCACCACCAGTGTCCCCAGTATATCCACACCCTCCCAATCCCAGTCCTCACCCTGCCTCCATGTCAGGCAATTGCCCCAGTATTCTCTCTACTTTTGGGCATTATGTTTTGCTTGAATTTTCCCATCACTATTCAAGCCTGCCTGTCAGGGAGCAGATGCTAGATCATTTATTGTCCATTGCTCATTTTGAATATCATGGGTGCCATGGCTGCACAATTCTGGAATCCTAGATTGTGAATGGTTGGGTTCCAGAGAAATTTCTGTGGGGCACTGATTCATTTTGGGATTCAGTTGGGCGTCTCTGGACCAGGTCTGCTGGTGTGCTAAAATGGTATAACACTTACCTTTATGTATTATTTTACCTCATGTATTCTTATTGTCTTTTGCTAGTCTCAGGAATGCCGCTATATAATAAAATATTGTTTTTAAGATGAAAGGAAATATTTTTTAAGAATAGTGACTCACATTCAACTTGGTTTTCCCAAAGCATTGTTAGAGCTTATATTCTGATTACTATTTTCTGAGATCTTGTTTTACCCTCTCTGCCAAAATTGTTTACTATGGTTTATAAAACTGACTATGTATTCCTATAAAAATATGTGTATTTAAATGAAGGTAATTCTTGTTTCTTACAGTAAATTCCAGATGCATAAAAATTTTTAGGTGACTTACAGTAGGGATAGGTGTTTCTCTAGAGACTTTTATACTATTACTAAATCCGAGGTGATGTCATTAACTACACATTTAACTTTTACTTTCATGTTGAATGGACTCAATGATGCAAGTACTTCTCATTTCCTGTACATCTTGAGTGAATGGTACTGCCCTTAATCTGTTCAATATCTATGTCTGATGACATTCACCTGGACCCTTTCAGTGTATCTTCACCATTTCTTAGCTTCACTAATCCCTTTTCACAGCACACCATCTCTGACATCCTAACAATACCTTTTAGCTCACTTTTCAACTTGGCAAAAAGATGTCAGATTTCTTCCTCTCACAAGTCTAATATAGTGTTTTTTCCCATTGAACAGTCAATTGCCAGTTATTGATTGGAAGCATATCAAGTTGTCTGGCTATCAGCCTCTACAGTAATCATTATGGAGGGATAACACTTTTGCTATTTTAACAGCAGGTAAATGGTTCTCTACTTGCATGACCGTTTTTAGTTGGAATGAAAGGTTGGAAAGGGCAGGGAATTCTGGTAATCCAAGGTTTATTTAAATGCATCACTCATATCTTTTAGCTCAGGTCCACTCTTACCCTAATAATACTTGGTTTGCCATTAAGAATTAAAGAAAATTTATCTCCAACACTGAATGAAACAAGCAAATGTTCTCAGCTGTAGTTAGATTAAAGAAAAAAAGAAAAGGAAAACTAGTAATAAGATATTGAATCTATATCCCATATTATCTATAATCATTTGTGTCATTATATTTTATTCATGTTAATTCTCCTACTCCAATTTTAATTTCAAATAGATGGAATTAAATATACAATGATATAGTAAATATAATATATACCATAATACAGTAATATGTGTACACTATCAACTCCTAAGAATTTTTGACATAGAGATAATATTATCTAATTGATGAAACAGTTAACTAAGAAGAAAAATATAAATATAATTTAGAGAGACCAGTTGTAGTTGTGATCGTTGATGTCAAGAGAGGGGTGCGGCAGGGTGATACCATTTCACCGAAACTCTTCAGTGCCACCCTCGAGAACATCATGCGACGACTGGAATGGGAAGGAATGGGAGTGAAGATAGATGGTTGGCAATTACACCACCTCCGCTTTGCTGATGACATTGTTTTAATAACACCAAACATCAGCCAAGTGGCACAAATGCTGGCCGACTTTGACCGTGAGTGTGGAAAGGTAGGACTACAGCTGAATCTTACGAAGACAATGTTTATGAGAAACAGCCTTGTTCCTGACGCCCCATTCGCTCTCAATGGAACGACCATCTCCGAATGCAACAGCTATGTGTACCTAGGTCGAGAGGTCAACATGAGAAATGACCTGGCACCCGAGCTGAGCAGGAAGAAGAGAGCGGCTTGGAACGCCTTCAAGAACGTGGAGGAAATAGCTAAGAGGATGAAGAACCTCCGGCTCCAGGCACATCTCTTTGATTCCACTGTTCTTCCTGCATTAACATATGCCTCAGAGACCTGGGCCCTATGCAAACAAGATGAGAACGCCATTCAGGTCTCCCAAAGAAGAATAGAAAGAGCTATGCTTGGAATATCACGTTTCACTCAAATGAGAGAACGAATCCGGAGTTCTGACATCCCTCGACGATCAAGGATCAGGGACGCTGTCTCATATGCCAAGGTGTCGAAAATCAGATGGGCTGGTCACGTAATGAGATTTAAAGACGACCGTTGGACTAGAGCTGTTACTGATTGGATTCCACGGGATGTCAAGAGACCGCGTGGCCGCCCACCTACCAGATGGTCAGACTTCTTTGTCAAGATCATGAACGATCGGTTTGAGGCCCTCCATGTTCCCGGAGCGAAGAGATACCATTGGGCTACACTAGCACGCGACAGGGACAAATGGAGACGTTACTGGCGCCCGCTCGAGCAAATCAACGACTAACGGGAAGTTAAGTGATTAAGTGAATTTAGTGTAGCTTACTGTGAGCCTTTATAAGGACAGGATAGTATGTAGCTCCTTGTCTAATGATACATGTACTGCACTGTCCTCCCATTGTTCATCGATTTGCTCGAGCGAGCCTAGTAACATCTCTATTATGAGACTTGTTTTTACTGTGTTTGGCATATCGAATACATCATGAGTAGCTTGCCAGGTTTTGCCATGTGGGCAAGATATTCTTGGTAGCTTGCTGGGCTCTCTGAGAGGGATGGAGGAATTGAACCCAGATTGCCCAGGTCGGCCGAGTACAAGGCAAACACCCTACCTGCTATGCTATCCCTCCAGCCCAGTCTATAAAACATATAGAAGAAAATATAGAACACCCAATGGTACTGACTTAAGGAGTTTCAATGATTCAACTCAACTGGCAAATAAAAGAAAAACTGAACAAATGAAACTAAATGAATATAAAGTTTTTGCACTACAAAATAATCTATTGCTAAAGAAGATAGGGAAGAGGCAGGGGACAGCACCAGCCTGTGGCACAGCTGTGCTGCTTCTTCTCAAACCCTGAGGAATCCCCAGGTGAGCACCAGCAATTGAACAGGTCTCAGCCAAGGCAATTGCAGTCTAGCAAGGACAAGTCTCCCAGACTGGGAAGAGCACTGTTTGGGCCTCCTAGAAGTGTTTCGCTGCTGACAAGCCTGCGTAATACCTCCCAATCCAAAACAAACACCAACCACACCTAAAATGAACTCCAAGATGAGATACAGAAAACCTCTAGACAACAGAAGAAGATGGAAAAAAAGCCTAAATTAACAGTAGACAATAGAACTTTGGATGAATTCAAGAACAGCATATGAATCACTGGAGTCTTGGAGGCCCAGGAAGGGAATTCCAATGAAGAAGCAACCACCAAAGTCAAAGAACTCATCTCTGAGAAGTCTCGTTTGGGAATGCATGTACACAGACACTCCAAGACACATCCTAATCAGAAAAAATAAAAACCATAGACATATAATACTGAAAACAGCAAGATAAACAAAGGAAATTACATATAAAGGAGCACCCTTAAGATTTACAAAAGATTCATCAAATGAGACCCTGTGGGCCCAAAGACAATGTAAGGGTGGGGTCGGGAGATAGTGAAAAGAAAAATGAAAAATGAAAGGAAGATCTCACCAAGAATACTTCACCCAGCCTCATTCAGATTTGAAGAATCAATACAGAACTTTACTGATAAACAATAGCTGAAGAAATTGATAGCAAAACCAACTTTTCAAGAACTGAAGGGGCTACTTTAAGACAAGACAAATTTCACCAACATGCCAAACTTCTACAGAAAGATCGTACAAAACTCCATGATAATAATTTCATACAATGCCAATGGCCTAAATACACCAATTAAAACAGAGTAATATAGTATTTCAAGCAAACATCCTCCACAAAAAGGCCAGGGTTGCCAAACTTGTACCAAACAACACTGACTCGGGTCTCAAAAAGTTAATGGAGACAGAGTCATTTCTTAGTGATCAACGAATATGCACATCAGAAAGAACTCCCATTTCTTAATCAGACATGTACCTAATGAGTTGGCAAAATACATAAAAGTAACAGACTTTGGCTTACTGGCCAAGATCCCAGAGACTCAAAAAAATCTCGGAACCCAGGGGCTTTTAGCAGAAATCCCTCCAGATTTAATTAATTAAACTTCAGAGTTCCAAAATCATATGCAATTCATAACCAGAAATAGAAAACAAATTGTCTAATGTTGGCTTTTCGACAGATTTGAGTGTTGGAGTAAAATCCCAAATAATATTGGTGGGTCTGGTGTCGAAATATTGAATGTAATTAAATTAGAGAGAGAGTAATGTGGAAATTGTCTGCCACACAGGTAGGGAGAGGGTGTGGGATGGGGGTTATTCTGAAGTTTTTGGTGGTAGAAAATATGTACTGGTGAAGAGATGGGTGTTTCATCATTGTATGACCAAGACTTAAACCCGGAAGCTTTGTGACTGCTCTCAAGGTGATGCAATTAAAAACAACAACAACAACAACAACAACAACAACAAACTTACAGACTTAAACATTGACAGTAATGCGATAATAGTTTGAGACTACAACACCACTTTCCGTAGATATTAATTTTTTGCTATATGAAAAACATGTAGAAACATGATATAGGTGCAGACAGTTAAGTGCAGTTTAGGAGAGCAAGAGTGCTATCATGTTTTAGGTGAATTTAATGGAATTTAAAAATAAGTAATTGTTGAGCAGAGACTTGAAGTTGAGAAAGAGCATGATCAAAGAAAAGATGAGGTAAACTTGATATAGAAAGGTAATGGAACACTAAGCATCATATGGCTAGGATAGATCTAGCATAGTGAGAATCAGAGATCACCATGTGAGGAAGAAGCATGAAATGAGTTTGGAGTAGAAGATGGTGACGTGTTGAATAATTGGCTTCTCCATTGATCCTGTTGATGCTAGTATGGCTTATTGGTCTTATTAAAATTCTGGAAAATGATTCAATGGTGTTTGTTCATGTTTTGATTTTTACCAATATTTTTATGGAAAATAACTGGCTATTTTATAGATAATATATGAAGTTGGTAGATACAGAGATGAAGGAGAGATACTAGATACTATTTGGAATTGTGTGAATAACAAATGGGTCAGAACAAAGTAGGGGAAAAGAATTTATTTGAAAGCCAGATCTAAAAGTGGATCAAATAGACTTGAAGACAAATCAAACATAGCAAAGAGAGAGGTGGCTTCTAATTTTCTCACTTGGAAAAATTCATGAATGACTAATGTAACAAACAAGTCTTCAGGTCTGAGAAATAACCAGGGCAAGTCTACAACTACTGAAAAGTGTAATCTGAGATCAGAATATGTATACACAAACACACACACACATATATACACACATATGTATATAAACATATATATGCATACATATACTCTCCTTTAAACTTAAATAAAGAGTCCTCAGGTCTGTCTAGGTCTGAGACTCTAATTTCTAATGCCAAATTCACCAAAACTTACAAAGTTTATAACCTAAGACAATTTATGTGATCTCTATGTACTTTACCTTTCTTATATTAGAAATGAGACTACTAGACATTAGTAGGATTAAATAAAATAATCCCCCCAAATCATTTTTCTTGATTCCTGGAAAATTTAATATTCCTTCACCATGTTACTAATATTTGAAAATATAGAGGAGATTAAGTAGATGCTATTATCTGTCAGTTAACTTTTAAACACAGTGTTTGACTAAACAATGACTACTATAAAGTAATTGCAAATCCCTTGAGGAGATTCGTGGAAACTATTAACTGGTGTGTGTGTACATATATATGCATATATGTATATATGTATATATATTTTTACCTCTGTTATATAAATATACATATGATCTTCATAAATAAATGAATACATGTATGCACATTTATATTTATTTATACATATATGTATATATATGTGTGTGTTAAAAGGTTTATATATTTTTAAAAAATTAAGTAAAAAACACAAAAATAAATTCATCTGGGTAAAAATAAATCCCTAAGGATTGATAATGGCAACAATGAAAACACTATGAAAAAAATTATGAATAAAAAAGTGAAAAGGTAGAACGTATTCCTATACTAATTCCTCCACACATATGAGGGTTTCCTTTTCTTTTTTCATTTCTACTTTTCAATAAGTTTTTCTACTTTCTAACTCAAAACAAGAAAAGAAAGACAAGTAGAGAACTAGTTTTTTTTAATTTTATTTATTTTATTTTTGCAAAGTTCTTGACAATAATTTATTACATTCAATATTTCAACATCAATCCCATCACCATTACAACTTCCTACCACTATTATTTCGAATTTTCCCACCACCACCCAAACCTGCCCCAAAGGCAGTTGATAAATAATTTACTTTGTATAGTTTGTTGTGAATAGCCCACTAAAAATGAGCAAAATGTTTCCTTAGAGGAAAGTGTGTGAAAACTGCTGTATCTCCCTTTCGAGTGATTATACCACTGTATAAGGGATCCATTATATCCATGTATAAGAGATCACTAATATGTTGTTACAGGTTGAGCCTTTGTGCATATATATGTACTACTCTTAGTATATCAGTGTCATAAAGTATGAGATATCACAGCCACAAGCTCTAGTAATTCTAAAAAGCAAAGTTGGGTTCTAGAGCTGGAGTTAAGTTTTTAACTGGATGGTGATTTTAGGGTCCAGAGGCTCTCTTCTGAGATTAATTTGTGATTCTCTGGATCATGGCCATCAATGAGCTGATATGACTTCCAGAGGCAGTTCATGGGTGTGACTGCCAGCCAGCCAGAAGCATAGAGAGATGCAGGAGGGGGCCCATTCCCTACTCTGTGGGAGTCTGGAGGTTTTAGTCACAATGCCCACATACCTGAGTTTTTCAGTAGATTCATTTTCGTGCATGAGGGGCTTGTCCCAAGCCTGTGAAGATCAGCAGTGAGCATGGTGATGATTGAGTTCTGGAGTTGTGGCTGCTGGGATTCTGTTGAGAAGTAGTTTTTAATTAACAGATCATTAATAGAAATATTCAAATCATATGTTGCCCCAGGTTACTACTTTTTCAAAATGATTGTTAATTATTGAATTAACAATAATTCACAAAAAGATTTTGAAAATGACAAAGATGCAGCTAACTTCATTCACTCATGCAAAAATGGAAAGATTTCTGCTAAGATTAAGGAAAACACAAGGATGTCCACTTCCACCTCTGTTGCCAACATATCATTGGAAGTCCTAGTCATCGTAATAAAGTAGCACTGTAGCACTGTAGCACTCTTGTTCATCTATTTGCTTGAGTGGGCACCAGTAACATCTCACAACAAATTGTGACACCTGTTTTGGGCATATCGAATACATCACGGGTAGCTTGCCAGAATTTGCCATGCAGGCGAGATACTCTCAGTAGCATGCTGGGCTCTCCAAGAAGGGTGGAGAAAAAAGAAATAAAGGATATACAAAAAGGAAAAGAAAAAGAGTTATCACTAGTTTTGATGGCAAAAATAATATGCACACAAACCTCTAAGTACTCCAGAAAATGTTATAAATAATAGACCAAAATAATCTAATGAGGCTACAAAATTTATATACAACAATTTACCACGTGCAAGTCATTGACCATAATAAAAGTAATTTAATTTACAATCATACCAAAAATAATTACATATCTGGAAAACAATTTATACAGGGGCATAAAAAAACATAAAACTAGGGAGATGAAAAACATATTTAAAATTTCTAAGTCATTGAAAGAACAGCAGAGAGAATAAAATGCAAACATATATCTTTCATTAGTTGATAAAATGAACATTGTTAAAATGAGCATCCTACCCTAAACATTTTACAGCTTTATATAGATATCAACAGTTCAATGAGATTATTTCAAACATTACTGAAATTTGTAAGTCTTTAATACTTAGAGCAATCTACAGGAAAAAAAATGAGAGGATTGCATTCTTACTTTAAACTAGAATATGAAGGCATAGTAGTAAAAGCATTATGATGTTACAATGAAAGTAAAGGCATAAATCAATGGAATACATTTAAGAGCTCAGAAATAATGGACAGTTTTTATGAGCATTTGTGACAAAAACCCAGAAAAAAAAATAAAGAAGGGAAAATCTCTTAAAGTGTGTTGGAACAGTTAGACTATCACATGCAAAAGAATGAAACTGGATCATTATTTCAAAATAAATTCAGATGATTAAAGACTGGTAGATGACTTTAAGCCTTAAAATACACCAAATAAAACATAGGCGAAACACTCCATGATATTTATTTCTGTGATATTGTGGGTGATTAGACTCCACTGGCAAGGAAAACAAAAATAAAGTAACAGAATTATATTAAGTTAAACATCTACACAACTAAAAATACTATTATGTATGTAATGGCATCCACCCTGACTCATTCTTGAGAATTTCTTGTTCTCTCTTGAATGTGTATCTCTCTCTTTTTCTTTTTCTATATTACTCTAAAAAATTCTTCCATTTTATTTTTAAAATTGAGAATCATCCTATTAAATGAAATAAAATAGTGACACATCCTAAGTCTGACAAGAAGCTAATATCCAAGAATATGTAAAACTCATAGCTCCAATCATGACATTTAGAAAAAATTCCCCATACAAAATCAAAAATGAAGAGATTGAGAAATATATTTCTCAATATTTTCAACAATAAAAATGTTCAGTAACGAATATGCTTAGAAAATAGAAAAGTTCATTGGAAAGAAGTAGAAAAGAATGAAATTCACTATAAGGGGAGGAAGGTACTTTAGGATTAAGTTAATCATGGCTAGTTTTGTGAGGTTTTATAGGAATATTGGATATTTGCATTACTTATCAAATTTCAGGGTATTTATTTTAGTTTCTTAGCAATGTTTGGTTGATTTTGGGCCTACTTGTGTTGCTAAAATAAGACTAATATATTTCACTTTCACTTAGATTGAGGGGAACTGTCTGTCTACTTAAAAACTTTTAGGGGCCTGAGCAGTAGTACATTGCCATGCACAAGACTGACCCAGATTCAATCTTTAGCATTCCATTTGGTCCCTGAGACTGCTCAGAGTCAGAACTAAACCCTGAGCACTGCCAGGAATGATCCCTGCCCCCTCCACCCCCACCTTCCCAAACCCCTGCCGTCTGCCCAAAGAACTTTTAGGTTTTATATTTTACCCTATACCCAGATATTGCCCCAATTACCTCTTAGTCTCCTGTGAGCCCAATATCTGGGTCAGATTTTATGGTCTTAGGATAAACTACCCAGTCTCAGAGAGAGGCCAGGGCTTTTCAGGAGTATGTAAAATGTTAGAATTAAGTCAGCTAAAACAAACCTCAAATGACAGTGGGCAAAGGAGAAAGTGAGGCTGTTTCTTTCAACACATGCTCAAGAAAACATACAGATGTCCAACAGGCACATGGAAAAATAATGACCACTGAAGTCACATAAGTACAAATAAAAAAATGGGATATCAGCATGTACTATAGAGAATGTTCTATTTCTGAAGGCCAGAAAGCACAGGCATTGTTAGGGAAACGGAGAAAACAGTAGCCCTCATTCACTGTTGCAAGTGTTGGTGACCAATGTAAACTGGTTCGGCCTCCATAGAAAAGTCTGAAGATTTCTCACAAAGTTAAGTACAATTCTACGATATGATCCAGCATTTTTATTACCTAGGTACCCTTTCAAAGAGCAGAAAGACCTCTGATATGAAAATTATATACACATTGAAACCCTATTCATCTAAAGAACAGAAAATTGGTAATTTAAAAACTGCATTTATAGCATAGTATGCAAGAGTCAGAAAGAAACTAAGTTCCAAAAGACAATGAAAGGTTAAAAAAAGTAGTACATATATGCAAAAGAATACTATTCAACTATGGGAATATTGAATTTTGCATTTTACTACAACATGGATTGAACTGGAGGTAATGCAATTGAAATGCAAGAGGAGAAAGATAAGAACCAGAGGTAAGTATGGGGAATAACGTGTCCAAGCCTTGTTTGATCCACAGCTCTACATGTCGTCATTTGAGTACTGCCAGGAGTGTCTCCTGAACAAAGATATGAGTATATCTTTAGCAATTTTGGCTATAGCCTAACATCCTCCCAAAATGAAAAAGACACATATAAAATAGCATTCCTCATATGTTATGGAAGGAAGGAAGGAAGGAAGGAAGGAAGGAAGGAAGGAAGGAAGGAAGGAAGGAAGGAAGGACTGAACAAATGAAAAATCACTATCTAATGAAAATAATCCGTTAAATTCTGATTGAGGAGTATAAAAATCTCCTGGAAGAGGGTGATGCAGAATCTCCTGGAGCATGCGGCCACTAATGCTCTGTCCCCCTTGGAGAACTCAGGTATCCCACCCACATGGAAGAGCCTGGCAAGCTCCCCGTGGCGTATTCGCAAATGGCAAAAACAGTAACAATAAAAGGTCTCGTTCCCCTGGCCCTTAAAGAGCCTCCAATACAGCACTGTTGGGAAGGATGAGTAAGGAGAAGCTGCTAAAATCTCTGGTCTGGGACGAATGGAGATGTTATTGGAACCCACTCAAGCAAACTTATTAACAAGGGGATGACAGTCATACCATGAAGAATTTTAGTTGCCAAAGTGAGATCAGGTGGAATGCATCTAAAGAGTGGCAGATATTGAACTAAGGCGTACGGATATTGGCAGTTTGGTGGTGGATGAAATGATAACTATTTTTCTCTTAAAAATATAAACATATATAACTTTATAGAAATAAAATTAAAATGTTTTATCCAAGTAAGTATAAATAAAAAATTTAAACAATAATTTTCTATCAGGATTTCTATGTCTGTCCCTCTCCGGCTCATTTCACTTAGCATGACACTTTCCATGTAGAGCCACTTGTATGTAAATTTCATGACTTAATCTTTTCTAACCGCTGCGAAGTATTCCATTGTGTACATGTACCAAAGTTTCTTTAGCCAGTCATCTGTTCTTGGGCACTTTTTTTCTCCAAATTTTGGCTATTGTGAACAGTGCAGCAATGAACATAGAAGTGCATGTGTCATTTTGACTGTACTTTTTGCCTCTCCAGGATATATTCCCAGGAGTGATATTGCTGGGTCAAATGAGAGTTCAATTTCTAATTTTTTGAAAATCGTCCATACTGCTTTTCAAAAGGGCTGAAACAGTTGGCATTCCCATCAGCAGTGAAGGGGGGTCCCTTTCTCGCCACATCCACGCCAGCACCGGTTGCTTTTGTTCTTTTGGATGTGGGCCAGTCTCTGTGGTGTGAGATAATATCTCATTGTTGTTTTGATCTGCATCTCCCTGATGATTAGTGATATAGAGCATTTCCTCGTGTTCCTTTTTGCCATTCAGATTTCTTCTTTCAGAACGTTTCTGTTCATTTTTCACCACATTTTTTAAAGGATTTGGATGTTTTCTTCTTGTGGAGTTCAACCAGTGCTTTGTATATCCTTGATATCAACCCCTTGTTGGATGGGTATTGGTCAAATATCCTTTCTCATTCTGTAGACTGTCTTTTTATTTTGGTCACTGTTTCTTTTGAGGCACAGAAGCTTCTTAGTTTAAGATAGTCCCATTTGTCTATCTCTGTTTTCACATGCTTGGCCAGTGGCGTGTCATCTTTGAAGACACCATTAGCTTCAATGTCGTGGAGGGTTTTGCCAACCTTGTCTTCAATGTACCTTATGGATTCCGGTTTGATGTGGAGGTCTTTAATCCATTTTGATCTTACTTTTGTACATGGTAGACTGCACTCATCTGGGGAATATAAAGTAACAGAACGGGAGTGGAACACCCAAGAATATTTGAGATAACTAGCAGGAGGTCAGGTCCAGGGCTTGGAAGCCTGCAGCACATGCTGGGGGGAAAATGCAGCTTAAATAGAGAAGGGAACACCAAGTAAAGGATGTTTGCAGGACTCGCTCAGGACGCGAGATGCATGCTGAAAGTAGACCGAACACGATGGAACACGATGGCTACTCAATACCTCTATTGCAAACTACAAGACCCTGAAGGAAAGAGTGAGCAAAAGGCAATGCCCTGCCATAGAGGCAGGGTGTAGTGGGGGGAATGGGTTGTGGGGGAGGAAGGGCTACTAGGATCATTGGTGGTGGAGAATGGGCACTGGTGGAGGGATGAGTACTTGATCATTGTAGAACTGAAACCCAAGCATGGAAGTTTGTAAGTCTACAATTGTACCTCATGGTGTTTCACTAATAAAAGAAAAAAAATTTCTATCAGGGAGAAATGAATTGTTCTGTTTACTTGGTATCACTTTTTTTTTCTTATGAACACATCTCAGTGATTTAAGAATCTCCAACAGTAATTATCCTCATACTGTTTTATTCATTCCTTCCTCTTTCTTCTCCATCTCTCTCTCCACCTCCCTCATTATTAGAACTTACAGTAAAACTAACTTCAGATAGTGTGGTTTGACAAATTGTATGAAACATAGTCACAGATTTTGAATTTATTCCACGCCTGTAGAAATAACAAATGATACCAAAATGTGAAAGATAATTACAGAGATAATTTAATTGTGTTTTTCTCTCCTTTGAACAACCATTGGTATTTACTTTGAACAACAATAAACACCTATTTCTAATGCATTTCAATCAATAGAAAATTATTCATATAGAAATACATGGGTTCCAAGTATGCGGGGCCTGTGGCTGAAATCTCCAAGCCTGCTCGGATGGGGGCTGGGCCTCTTCCACCCAGATTCCCAGTTTTCCAGTAGCTTGGCAGCCACACCCACAAATTGTCCCCCCACCCCCATGCACCATGTAATCTAATCAACAGCCAATATTCAGCGACAATAAAATAAAGCTTCTAGAAGAGAGCAATGCAGCATTTCCTGGGAACACCTGTAATAACGATTAGAGGCCACCAAAAAAGTCTCTGTCCCTCTTGGAGCCTGGCAAGCTACCAAGAGTCTCCCGCCCGCACAGCAGAGCTGTCACAATAACATAACAATAACAGTAACAATAATGCAATAATAACAGCAACGTAACAATAACGGGTCTCATTCCCCTGACACTGAAAGAGCTCCCGATACGTCATTGGGTTACACTATCATCCGACAGGGATGAATGGAGACATTACCATCACCCACTGGAGCAAATCAATAAACAAGGGGACAACAAGTGACAAGTGACAAGAAATACACACTTTGGTGTATTCTAGGATATTAAATACATTTGGTTGAGTTGAACCACTCTTGTTTTCATTTGGAATAAATAAATTCAATAAATAATAAACAGTATGGGAATTAGAGTAATACTGTGATTTCTCAATATAATATATCAAGTTAATTTTAAGGAGTTGCTCAAACATGACTATCAAAATTGCCAGGAAGTAAAGGAATTCCCAGTACTATCAGTCTGAATCTTGCAAAATAACATTTGATTTTGTAATTCAGATGCAAAAGTCAGAAAACACTTCTTCAGCCATTAAAATTCTATAGGACAGTAACACTGTGACCTATGGCATGTTATTTCATCAAGTTGAGCCTTGTATTTAGGGAAAGAATACAATCTGTTTCCTATTGCTAGTGGGATAAATTCATGAATCAATGGGCATGAAATCTCTTTGACAAATATGATCATAACCTTCTTCATATATATTTGCATCATCTCGCACTGCAACCTTGGCGAGGGACAAATCAAGTATTCAGAAGGAGAAACATAGATTCAGAGAGGTTTAGAATGAAGAATCCAAGGACATCCAGCAATGAGGCAGGATATTTGAACTGCATGAGATTCTTTAACAGTATCACAGACTAGGAGAGGAAAATTGTTAACTAAACTATAGGGTTCTCATAAAATTTAGTTCTGCTACTTGTTCTCTAAAACGAATTATATTAGTTTGGGCTATTCTTCATCTTTAAATCCTCCAATGCCTTTCTATTGTCTTAACGATATAACCCTTGTCTCTTTGCTGAATAAGTGTTTAGAATTCCTCCTAAATCAGAGTTTCCAGTTGCGGTTTCAAATAAATCCATGGTATAGTAGTTCTGACAAGCTTTTCATTTATTAAAAGTGTAATATTATTTTTATTATCCCGTTCCTGTCCCTAAATGTGTGTGTGTGTGTGTGTGAGAGAGAGAGAGAGAGAGAGAGGAAAAAGAGAGAGACAGATATTTTGTTTGTGTCTTCCTGCCTGGACTGTATTTTCTGACTTGTCTAACTGAAAATTCTCAGTTTTTTCTCAACACACTGCTCATATATCACCCCCACAGGGAGAAGCAATTTATCTTTTGATTCTTTTGGCATTAATTTGAGCTTCTGAGGTCACATATGTTTTCTCCTACCTTGCACTAGGTCTATAGTATTGCACATACAAATAAATTCTGTATCACTGTCATCCTGTTGTTCATCGATTGCTTTGAGCAGGCCCCAGTAACGTCTCCTTCGTCCTAGCCCTGAGATTTTTAGAAAGTGCCACATTCGAGGCTCTTTCAGGGTCAGGAGAATGAGAGCCATCATTGCTACTGGTTTTTGGCATATTGAATACACCACAGGGAGTTTGCCAGACTCTGCCGTGTGGGCAGGATACTTTTGGTAGCCTGCCAGGTTCTCAGAGTAAGAGCTAGATAATAAGATGTCACGGGCGCGCGTTTCCGCGAGCAGGGTTTTATAGTCTCTGGGTCTTGGCCATGGATGGGATTACATGGCGCCAGGGGCAGTTTGTGGGTATAACGCCTACATACTGGAAGATGGGGGATCTGGGTGGAGGAGGGTGGGGGAGGCTCCAGTCCCAATCCGAGCAGGCTTGGAGATCTATGCCCCGGATCCCGCACACCTGGGTTCCTCTGCTGGTGCCTTCATGCATGAGGCTTGTCTGAACATGTGGAGAGTGGTCTTAAGCAGGGCTGTGGCTGGAACCGGAGGTCTTCAGCTGCCGGGGCTCTGCTCAGGGTGAGGAGGGAAACTCAACCCACCCTCCTCCAAGGGGCCCCGGTGAGGACAGCCAGGCACGGAGGCAGAAGACATGTTTTCCCCAACCTTGCACTAGGTCTGTAGTATTGTGCATACAAGTAAGTTCTGAGACAATGAAATTAAAACTTTCAAGTTGGCATTACCACAGAGTTGTATGTATGCCCCCTCCTTTGATAAATGGTTAAAGATAATAAAACATACAATACCCCCACCGCATCTGTTTAGCTTTTACTTTGTCCAACCTGAAAGCAAATTTCCCATTTCTAATTTGATTAAATAACAGATTCCTTTGCTTTGAATTTAAAGCATATTGCTGAAAGATACCCACATCAAGTCCCCTGTTAGCTCTCAGCTGACTTGTAAATCATCCTTCTGTTGGCATAACTACAGTGCACAATTTTAAGATACTAGCATAAATAGAACATTTGGATAAGTGACTATATGTAGAGAACATAAAAAGAAAATAAAGCTGTCCATCGTTATAGCAGGACATGTAACTGAGTTTATTAGTCTGTCAATGGAGAAGTTGTCAAAGTCAGTTTCTAGCAGCACAAATTTCCTGCTGGCAGCTAATGTGATGATGAGGACCTTGGCAATCATTCCTCTGCTCTGTCTCCCTGATCCTGCTGTCATGATGGCTGAAGAGGGTGTGAGTGAATCCATCTGAAACATTTGATTTCATTGATGCATGTTGGCTAAATGGGTGTTCAGTGTGGTAACTATTACAGAACATGAGCAGAGTGGGAAAGCCTGGAGCTCACTGACAACCAGAGTGCTCTCTGCCTTCTATTTAAGAGGAAACTTTGCTTCAATGACATCACTGGAGATTGTCCAAAGAAGGGGAAAACAAGTCCTTGTTTATTTAATTATGTATGCATTATAAGATAAAGCACAGAAAGAGAAGTATTTTTGAAAACTGGGCTTTCTTCAGTTTACCTTCCCATTCTGGAAATTCCTGAAGGGATCTGAATAGTTACTCATTTGTCCAAATCTTTAAATTCTTATCTCTAAAAATGGGAAAATAGTGTTTACTGTCTCAAGACTTTTTTTTGTTTTGGTCGGCATGTTAGTGTGCAAGGGGCCAGGTAATAAGTAAATCATTATCTTACTGGTAATGATTTGAGGTACAGGTCAAGAATACAGGGCTCTGTGGGTTATGCCATGTCAATAGTTACCAGGGCCAGTTCCCGTGATATTTGGGGGCTTCCAGAGCTACTTTCAACTGGGAGGGGAGATATGTGATAGCTGAGATTATAGAAGAGTCAATGTATGCAACATGTGTCTATTCTCTGTACTATCTCCCCAGCTCCTCAGAATATCTAATGATTAAGTAATTAACTATACTCAAAGCGTGAAAGGACGGGTCTGTTATAGAAAGCACTTGATTAGATTTATATAATTTTTTTCTTCAACTCCATTTACCATTTATTATAATTGCCTATGTTTAAATTAGTTACAAATGCTGAGTGATTTTTTTTAAAGAAGCCATGCTATTTAAAACTGTTCTTAAGTCAAGGTTTGAGAAACCTGTTGATCAATACTTCCTGTACTTCTTTGGTGCTAGTTTTGTTTCGCCTGGAAACTGAACTCTGCAGTATTTTCTTTTTCTTATTCATTATTGTTGTGTCTTCAATGAGCTCATTTTTGAGAATCTGCATTAAACTCTTCTGTGTAATTTTGAGAAATGCTTTATTAAATATATATTTCTATTATAAAATAGAAATCTTAGGTGAGAAACCATTCTTATACAAATATGTGAGATATCTGTCATTATCATCCTGAATTAATTATATTTGGTACACCAATCAATTAACACTGGTGTTTCTATATTTGAATTTTACTGTTAATATTAGGATTTAATTGAAAGTTTAATCTAGCTTCAATTCTGGTAAATGTGAATTTTTGGGCCTTTCATAAAATGTTAGGCAATGCATAATATCCAGGTGCAGCTTAGATAGCTGTCCAGTCTGGGTTCAACAGTGAGTCCTGTGGGCGATAGTAAATGCTTGAAGTTTTTTTTTTTTTTGCTTTTTGGGTCACACTCAGCGATGCACAGGGATTATTTCTGACTCTGCATGCTGGAAATACTCCTGGTGGTGCTCAGGGGACCATATGGGATCCTGGTAATCGAACCCGGCTCAGCCGCGTGCAAGGCGAACACCCTACCCGCTGTGCTATCACTCCAGCCCCAATGCTTGAAGATTTTACTTCTGTTCTCAAGGAATTTAAAATTAGCAAGAATTGGCACAAACCTTTAAATGTATGTAAAAAATAAATCAGATTTTACATGGTCAAAATACATACAGCAAACATGGAGGAGAATTTGAGACATAAAAGGGAGAATTTAGGTATAATAAATCTGGGATAACCATATTTACTTAAATATAACTGGTGCATTCAAAGAAAATGAGGAAGTGACAAGAATCCAGAGTGAAATTAAACTGGCTGGAGTCAGTAATTTACTAAACAGAGTTATTTATGCTTATTATGGTACTCAATGCAGAGGAATGAAGATTACAGCAAAGCAAGGAAGGGGAATGTTAGTAAATGTTTAAACAAAAAAGAACTTGAAAAATCTAGATTAAGACATTTCTTGGGGCAAAAATCACTTATGTGATTGTAGTATCAGGATCTATGTATAAACCTGAAGTTTATAGGGCAAATGAATGGGCAAGGTGGGCTGGAAATAGCATAGCTATTCTGCATATGTTGGATATCATTTTGGTTTGTTTAACACCTTAGTGATAACATTTGACACAATGTTATTTCCATTCAACCTAGTGTTTCAGAGATCATGAAAATGTGATACTTTTTAGTTTCAAAAGGCAGTTTTATGTGTCCTCTTCTTTGTTTATTTTTTTTGTTTTTTATGTTTATTTTTAAACATTTTTAAATGTATTTATATTAATGCACAAAAATCCACAACTATTGATATATTTCTAGAGTTGAATTCATTGGATAGCAAAGCTCCAATATTAACATTAATAAGTATAAAATCAATTTTTATGTGAAAATTGTTATATCTCACCATGAGTTTAAGTCCTTGTCTAAGACCTTTGTTTAAATTTCATTAAGCTCACATAATTTCTTTCAGCTTGAAGACTTAGGGTTTTGATTTCACTCACTGGCAATAGACTTTTATTTTTGTTTGCTTTGTATTTGTTTTTGAACCACAAGTGGCAGTGCTCAGGGCTTATCCCTGGCTCTGAATCCAGGGATCACTCCTGTCAGGGATATGGGATCACTACAGGGATATGGGATGCTGGGAAGCAAACCCTAGGTTGGTTGTGTTAAAGGCAAATGCCCTATCTATCACTATGTTATCGCCCAGGCCTAGCAAGAGTAATTTTAGTACTCCCCTTATTTTACAAAATATAAAATCAATATAATTATTTAAAATACCAGTTGAGGTTATGCAACATACTTCCATATAATTCACAAGTAAGATTCTCTTAAACACTTTCTTTGAGTTCAAGCTACTGATGGGTGCAAATCTTCTTCATGCTGTTGGCTTTTTCTTTGTTGAGTACTACATCATGTTATCTGCCACATTTTGTTTTTTCTGGAGAAAACAGCTGATTCTCAGAAGTCTCATCTCAGGCTGCCTGCTTTTCTGTGTGGATCTGCCCTGTAGCTTATCTCTGGGTCACTTGGTGAGAGAGACAGGTATTAGACCAGTGGTACTGATGAGAACTTCCCAAGACCAACAACTAACAATGGGAATTGTGATTGATTTCCTTGCTTCTACCTCCAGGTTCATCTCCTATGGTCAGAATTACACACTTTTGAATAATTGTGGTAGGACTGTGGGGAAAATGGGACTATATGGCTGCTTTCTGTTCTAGATTTGGTTCTAGGAAAAGAAAAGACTGATCTTGATACACTTTCTTGGGTTATCAGAGGAAGTATATAAACCTAACTTTTATGTTATCTTTTTAGTTCATCAGTTCCAGAATTATACCTGTATCTTTCCACAATGAAGAGTTCTTCATTATGTACTTACTGCAGTGGTTTCTAGGATGATAGATGCAATTGACAATATCAAAAAAAAAAAAAACGTAAGCCTCATTATTTGAATTAGATGTCCCTTCACACACTTAAAATAATGATTCTTAAACCTAGAAAGAGTAATTAAATATTTAAATTTAAGAGGAAGTTTCATTTTTTTTCAACTATATGAAAAAAAATTCTTGAGAAAACAGAAATAACATTAGTTAAAGGCTTGGTTTGCGTTACCTAATAATTTGAAATTACTAAGCTATAAAGTTCTAAGAATGTTTCTTTTCCTCCTTACTGTCCTCAATATGCCTATTAGTTGTGTTTGTTACTGCACTGGAAAAGATGCAATCTACAGCTATAGAAATATATGTTTGCCAGGCTGGAAGGATAGAACAGTGGGCAGGGTGTTTGCCTTGCATATAATCGACCCGGGTTCTATCCCCGGCATCCCATATGGTCCCCTAACCACCGCCAGAAGTAATTCCTGAGTGCAGAGCCAAGAATAATCCCTGTGCATTGCTGGGTGTGACCAAAAAGAAAAAAAAGAAATATATCTATGCCTATCATTTCTTTAACCTAATATCTAGCTATTTTTTCCTGTTTTTAGATATATAGGGCAGAGTTTATGCATATAAAACATTTTGCAAGACAGCCTTAATTCTTTTCTTTTTAAATTAGAATCACTTTGACATAGAGAGTTACAGAGATATTTATGATTGAGTTTCAAGCGAATATTCCTCCAATACTCAGTTTCTTCAACAGTGTCCACTGCCCTCCAACAATGGTGCCCAATTCCTCTTCCAAAACCGAACTAACTTCTGCATCAGTGCTTTTTTCTTCCCCCTTGTTTCTTCCCTAACTTAGTTTCTCATCCTGCCCCAGTGGCAAGCTTCCTACTGAAAACCAGTTCTCTTGCTCTTTGTTTTTAAAGGAATGTTCATATTATCTTTCAAAATAACTGGACAAGTGGGCCTTCTTATCAGCCATGAATGAGGGTCCCTTTTACTCGACATCCTTATGAAAACTGGTTATTGTTCTTTTTTTTTTGATGAGTGCAAACCTCTGTAATTTCAGGTGATATCTCATTGTTATTTTGATTTGAATTCCCCTGCAGATTTTCATTTGCTTTTTAGCCAATTTGTATTTCTTCTTTGAGGAAGTTTATTCATCTCTTCTCTTCGTTACTTTTTGATAGGTTTGGATATTGTTTTTCTGAAGAATTCTACCAGTGCTTTATGTATCTTAGACATTAACTCTTTGTTCAATGAGTGGTGGGCAAATGATTTCTCCCAGTCTGTGGAATAATGCCTCCAAACTGTGAAATTCCTTGTTAAGTAAATAAAACGGATATGATTCTAGAATTTGGAACCAGGGAGATATTACAGCAGGTAAAGCGCTTGTCTGGCACACATCTGACCCAGATTCCTATCATTGCATGTTCCCCTAAGCATGATAGGAGTGATCTCTGAATCCAGACCTAGGGGTGAGCCCTGAGCAGAACCACATGTGAATCTCCCTGTTATTTTGTTCCCCCTAACCAAAAAAAAATATTTTAGAGTTCATACCAGGAACATAGCTCCAAACGATGGAAAGCATACTTTTCATGTGGAAGGCTTGATTTTTGATCCAAGACACTGCATGGTCTCTGAGCACTATCACCCCCATTGACCCTCAAGCACTGAGAAGGGAATATCGTTCCTGAACACCACCAAGTGTGGCTCCAAACTCAGAACTTCACTGTAGCACCGTAGCACTGTTGTCCCATTGTTCATTTATTTGCTCGAGTGGCCACCAGTTATGTCTCCATTTTCCCTGTCACATTCTAGTGTAGCCCAATGGCGTCTGCTAGTTCTAGGAATATGAAGGGTGACTTGTTGTTACTGTTTTTGGCATATCAAATACACCAAAGGGAGCTCCCAGGCTCTGCAATGCGGGCGGGATAGCTTGCCAGGCTCTCCGAGCGGAACAAAGGAATCAAACCCAGGTTAGGTGCATGCAAGGCAAATGCCCTACACGCTGTGCTATCGCTCCAACCCAAACTCAGAACTGGTTTTTAAAAAACTGTTTTGAAAAAGAAAATTGTTTTGATTCTATACTCTAGAATAATTAACTCTAGAGTATAGAGCTAATATTGTGCCATAGAAAATAGCACTGTAGCACTGTCCTCCCATTGTTCATCTATTTGCTTGAGCGGGCACCATTAATGTCTCCATTGTGAGACTTCTTGTTACTGTTTTTGGCATAGCGAATACACCATGGGGAGCTTGCCAGGCTCTGCCATGCGAATGGGATACATTTGGTAGCTTGCAGGGCTCTCCAAAAGGGACATAGGAATCAAACATAGGTCAGCCACATGCTAGGCAAATGTCCTACCCGCTGTGCTATCACTCCAGTCCCATAGAAAATAATGCTTGAAAAAAGGCATAAGGAATAATACAGGTGATGCCTGGGGGTAAGATGGAACTAGCGAAACAGTAGTCATTAGAAGCAGAGGCAATTTCTGCCTTCTCAAGCATGCATGTTCTCTAAAGAATTATGGGATGTTGATGAAGATAACAGGGAGGAGCATTGAGAGCTCCCTGGGAAGAATATGGCACTCCTTTGGCCTGTACTGAGAGGCAGTGGGTAACCCAGCTGCCTGGCATTGATGATTTGGGGCAGGAGCATCTTCTATGACACATCCTAATTTCTAAATAGTTCTCTCTCTGAACACAGATCTTTTCATCTCATTTAAAATTTCTCATTTAGATCATTTCAGGTTTCTTAATTGTAAATTAAAATCATATGAAAGTGGGATAAAAGTGAAAGAGGAAAAAAGTGAAAGTTGAAATAATGTCTTTGTAAGACTTTTCTCTAGTCTCCTTGTTCTTCCTGTGTTAAAAAAAGGAAAAAGTCCAATCCTCTAATTAGAAGATAAAGAATAAAAGTGAGTGCACAGACTCCCTTATGTGATTCCTTTAAGAAATCAAAGCCTTTTCATTTTCAATTTTCTAACATGACAACATAAAACAATCTCATTAAGGACTTTGTCGAATATTAGTAAAGGTTAGGCAGAGTTCAGGGAGTGGTGGCTAAGAAAAGTCTTTGAGAGTTTGCACAAAAATTGGGTAACTTCAGATTTAAGTTTTCAGGAAGCTGAAATTGAATGAAAAGGGCAAGTGCACAGGTAATGATTAATCAAGAGACAGTATCTCAAACCCAAAGATCCTGCAAGCTCTGGGAGGGACACTGATGTCCTGAACTGCGAATTTAATGGGGAGATATGTGAGGGAGAATGTGCTGAGGTTCCAGCTAGGGTAGGGAAGTAAGATTCTGTTCTATATGCCCATTATTGGATTCCCAGGAAGGGAAAGACTGTTGCAGAAGCTGACTTGCTCAAAGGTGACAGTCACATTGTAATATAAATAGTATTTCAGGAAATCTATTTTCTAGTTCAAGAAAGAGGTGCTTTCTTAAACTGGGACCCTTTTACAGATAAAAAGGCAAGGATTTAGAGAAGGATTTTAAATTACTTGTTAAACAGATGGCAAAATCCATCTCTCTCTTAAATTTGCCTTAAAATGAGTCTTGAAAGATTGATTTACAGGCGAACTGGGAAGCTGGCACATTGAAATCTCTGTGTATATCTGGAGACATTTCCAATGCCCAACACATATATGCCATGAGGAATGACTTTGTTTGCTTTGTATCAGGAAAATTTGATGACTGTTTCTTGTTTGTTAGTTTGCTCAGGTGATTAGAGAACTGACAGTAGAGGCTTCCTTTGAACAGCATTGAGTCAGGGACGGTTGCTGTCTACCTGGATTTACCCACTATGGAATCCAGCATTTGACTCTCAGAGACTGACAAGTTCCCTGGTCAAATGATCTTGTTGTAACAGTTGCCATCCAGAGTTTTAATCGAAGATGCCAAATAAAAAGAAAAATCTAAAGAGAACCTCAGTGTAATCTTGAATGGAAATTAAATTCAGTTGAGTTTGTGTTTTTATAAAACAGAAAATAGATTCCCTCAATGTTAGGCTTTTGCTAGGAAGCGGATTACACTAATTACCCAATAAAATAGATATTTCTTCTGGGATTTCCTGCTGATAAGCTATCACTTTGCCTTGTACCTTATCTGTCTCTCTCTATTATTTCTTCGGAAACCTTTGTACATAGTTCCCGGTTGGGTTTATGTAAGCACTCTAAAGATATTCCCTGTATGTTAAAGCTCTGCTCTCTTGCTTTGATAAAATCCCATGGTTATCATCCCTATTTGTTCATCAATGTGAATGTCTCTGGCATCCTTTTTCTCCTCTCAAGTCCATGCCGCTTTTGAAAAAAATCATCTCCAAACATATTTCAGAAACTTGGAGTATCCTCACAGGGCTTTTCCAACATTCTTCTTTATAGCTTCTGCTCATTTCCATTTTCTTTCTCTCCATTTTCCTCTCCATTAGATAAGTTTTATACTTATCAAATACATCTAATAATGTCAGCCAGTTTGCAAATACTTTCCTATTATCTCATTTAACTTTCAGAACCAATCCATGAAGCAAATTGTATTATACTTTAAATAAGCTATATTTTTAGTTTGCTAATAATCCCTCTTTTTCTGATGCCAGTGGTCTATCTGGTTTTCAGTTTGATCTTCTTTATATAGCAAACCATATTCTTTACTTAATGTGGAAATATGCGGGATGGAATTCAACAGTAAGGTTTTGCTCAAGAGTCTTGGAGCCCAGCAAAATAATTGGTACCATTGGAAATAATCTGTTGCTGGCACTCTGTATAATTCCTCATTGAAGAGACACAGATAAGAAATTCAAACTCTCAAAATTTACACAATTCTGGGTATTCCTCTTAACATTTGTTGACAATGTTTTAAAAATTAGAAAATAAATTACTAGAGATTATTAATGAAATAAGTGAAATATCACAGGCATTTATAAATTTAAAACATGATAAATTAACTTTCTGCCACACCTTTATTTCTTATACCTTTATTTATGTGTTCTTTGCCTCTTTGTGTGATACTTTCATATTTTAAAAGGAAACAATGAAGTGCTAGTTTCACACAGTGGCAATATCATAGCCAATGAGATTTATCCGAGGTGTGATTATTGCTAATTTTTGAAATTTTTCCCAATACCCTGCCATGACGACTTGAAATAAAGTCAACCTTGGCAATTTTTGACTGTCTCTCCCGTGATTTAAAAAAAAAGGAATGAAGTGCTAGGACAATTTTCTTGCTAATATGCTGCAGCATATTTTTAGGTCATGTACATAAACCCAGTTGATCAAAAGAGTGTTTAGAGTGACATTAATCACTTGGAAAATATTTATTTTCATTTTTATGTTTCCTTTTGGTAATACCACATCCTTTAAAAATTGTGCATATTTATTTGCATCCATTAACTTTTCTGTAAAACAATATGACAATAAAACTGAGAAGTTAATAGTTCATTTAGTATAATGTATATTAAATATAAGACTTTTGGAATATTTAACACTACATCTATTTATTTTATTTCAGATGTAAATGGATAGTCACTTGCCTTTGCTATGTTTACTTCTTTCATTTTTAAATACATGTAGTTCAAAATGTGCTCTCTTAATCACTATACTTCCCGTGCCACCTAAACTTATTCAAGTGTGACTACATTTCAGAAATTTTGTCAAGTTTCATAGCATAGATTTTCAGATTTTTCCAAGATTGATTTCAGACTGCACATAGTTCAAACTCAGCTTCTCCTCTTAACATATACATTTACAGTCTGGTTACTGCAGGGAACACTCCTATTGGGAAATTGCTTGTAATCTTGCACCATTGTGCTTTGATACTGAATGGGTTTGGAAGGGAAAGCGGGAGTATATATGGGAGCTACTTCTATATCCCAGTGGCAGACAAATAGCTGTGCATGTGATGAATGGAATAAACATGTGGTTCCAGACTACTGATTTAAACACATATGTTTCTATAGTACACTTTTCCCTTTGTGGATTTTTTCCTTCTATTTTTTTGACACATAATGGACATGCATCATAGGAAAAAGGGGTTCCTGAAGTGCCATCTGCTATAGCTTTACTGTAAATTTTTCTCTAATTTTAGAGATTTATGGCCACATCCTTTCTTGCATTGATACTGTTTCTGGATGATTAGTATTCTGTGAACATTGTAATGACGGACAATCATCTGTAAGCAAAATCTAGAAGAGAAAATTGCACCATGTTTTGAGTTAAATCTAATTGGAAATGGGCATCCCCCATGAGGCACCAATATGCAATGTCTCGAAAAATGGTAAGAGTAGCACAGGGCATTTTAATTGATATTTTATGTCAAGGGCTGGAGCAATAGCACAGTGGGTAGGGCATTTGCCTTGCATGGGGTTGACCCAGGTTCAATTTTTCTATCCTTTTCTGAGAGCCTGGCAAGCTACTGAGAGTATGCCGCACCCACAGCAAAGCTCAGCAAGCTACCCGTGGTGTATTCGATATGCCAAAAACAGTAACAACAAGTCTCACAATGGAGACATCACTGGTGCCCGCTCAAGCAAATTGATGAACAATGAGAGGACAGTGCTACAGTGCTATTCTATGTCAAAAATAATATTTGAACTAAACATACTGCAGACGTACTTAGCTTGGGACTAGGGGGAGAGCTTGGCCCTCTGAGCACTTCCTCCTCCACTGGATTATTCTTGAAGCTCACTGAGCATGGTTCATGTTATTCTGGTGGTTCCCACAATCTCAGGGCCCAAGCATCACCATATCCTTGGGACCAAGCGCTGGATTGTGCAGCATGGTGGGCAATCTATTCTTGTGAATCTATAGCCGAGGCCTTGGATCCTCTGAGTATGGAAGGGCTCCCAAAAGTCTTGAGGGGAAAAATTTGGCAGTCTTTCTTCCATGGTTTATTTTCTTAGGTCTCTGTATTATTGTTGTTGTTTTGGGCCCATACCTGGTGATGTTCAGTACATAATCCCGGATCTGTACTTGAGTATCACTCCTGGAAGTGCTCAGGACTCCATGTGCGAAACTGGGAATTGAATCTGAGTCTGCAGCATATAAGAAAAATGCCCTACTTATTGTACTATCTCCCCAGTCCCAAGGTCTAGTTTATTAAAGCTTAAAACAGCATGCATCCAACAATTTGTCAAGGAAGATACATGATTCATGATGTGCAAATGCAAAATATTAATTTATTTTATATGTGGTCTCTGCATGAAGCATTCTGTACTTGTTAACAATGATGGTAAATTATAGACAGATAAATATTATGTAATTATTTCCAAGAATGCCTTCAAGGAACTCTCACTAGGATCACCTTATTACTTTCTCTACTCGAAGCCAGTTTTAGAAACTTATGACCACAATATAACTATTTTTTGAGTTTTTGTGTGCTTTTAGCATTTAGATAAGTGACCAAGTAATATCAGTCTCAGATTCTTATATGCAAACCTTACCAGCTGGGACAATTTGTGCATAGATTTTGCATTGTTTGAACTCATTTTCATTATTCATAAATAGGAAGACTTGTTTCCAAGTTTGGCATTCAGAAATTTATCCCTAATTAAAATTTAAGGAGCCAATGTAATGGGATAGATCAGCTAACAAAGATAGTAAACAATGCTTTGACCTCAAGGGTGTAGCCAAATAAAAGTGTGTTTTAGACTCACAACACATTATAGTATGGCTGATCTAATATAAAGTTCTTAGTCCACTTTCATTTTAGAAAATTTCCATGTTTTGAGTCACTTTATCTTTCTCTTCTAACAGCTGTAAAGAGGTATTGTGCATCTTTATGGAAGTTCTATACAGCTGTTAGAGGTGAAAGAAAAGAAGAATTAAACATGGAAATTTCTAAGAGCCCCTTCACCCCTCTCGGAGAGCCCATAAGCGACCCAGAGTATCTCGCCCGCATGGCAGAGCCTGGCAAGCTACCCGTGACGTATTCTATATGCCAAGCACAGTAACAACAAGTCTCACAATGGAGACGTTACTGGGCCTGCTCAAGCAAATTGATGAACAATGGGAGGACAGTGCTACAGTGCTACATTTGGAAGTGGTACATGTGACCCTACCCATTTCTTCTAGAACAGTGCTAATATTCTCTTTGAAACCTGGATGTGTCATGTCATCTTGTTTCAGATGTTACCATGTACTGTCACTACTTACTGTCTCAGGATGCCTGGGACATTTTTGCTATTCATTTTGTTCACTCCCATTTCAAGCACCAATAAGCAAATGCCTTTAGTAAGCCTGTGTATAATTTTTGTCAAATGTAGACTTTGCCCATTCTCTTATCATAAATTATGCAATGCTGGTGACATATCCATTTTTTAATTTATCTGGTGGAGAATAGATACTGCTATTTCTTATGAAATATGATAGAAATTAGCATAGTTTCTATATAGTTTCAGGATAGTAATTGGAGAACAGAAGCCATGCAACAAATCAAAAAAAAGGCTTATCCAATCAGAATCCCTATTGGTCAAAGCTTCCTTACGTATAGCTTGAACCTATGTACTGCACTTTTCTTCTATGCATGCAAATGCTTTTAAAAAATGATGCAAATATATGAAGTGAAAATTAGTTTTTTAGAAACACAAGTAAGAATAGACATAGAAATTGGCTATTTTGAGCTTGTGTTTCCTTGAAAATTCATTACAGTGAGCCCTTTTATCTTTTTTGTTTTCTGTAGTTTTAATTATTCATGGTCAACTGTGCACCGAAAAATGCTATGAGAGAAAGCATTCATATAATGTTTACTCCATTATATTAATTTAATTGTTCTATTTGTTATTAGCCAGTATTAATCTTATCATCTCTAATTAATTAAAATTATCATAAATATGTAAAAGAAAAGCAATATTTATTAGTATTTGATACTAGTTTCAGGCTCCCACTGGAGCAGAGTTATGCCAAATTATGCATGTAAAAGTTGGGACTACTAGGCAAGCCTTCTAAAATAGGTCTAATAGCATCATTTTGTGTTTAAGAATGCTCAGTTTGGAGAAACAGTAGATTCGTTTGTAAGAGCTTTAAGGACCTTCATAGTATCCTCAATGGCATAAATACATTTAATCAATAAAATAACTTCTCTTAAGAAATTGCCCTTTGAGCACGGGTACAGAGATAGTGCAGGGCTTAAGGAACTTACCTCTTTTGCTGCCAATTGGGAGTTTAATCACTGGAACTATACATGATCCCTCAAGTGATGCCCATGGTAATCTCCAAGTACAGAGCTAGGAGTAAACCCCGAGCATTGCCCTGTGAGGTCTGAAACCCCACCCCTCCTACTTCCAAAATTGCTTGTAAATTAAAGATTGACTCTTTCATTAAAGAAACAATGGACATACTCCAAACATGAGATGTATGTGTCTAGTTTTCAGTGTATGATCCCCAAGCAGAAGCAGGGATATTAGAAAATATGAGAAGCAGAAATATTGGAAAATATTAGAAAATGTGAACCTAGTAACAGACCATGGGGAACTGGGTTTTAATAACAAAATTAATTTACCCATACTTCATTGTATGCATCGGCTATTTTGTGATGTGTTCACAAAATCTAAGCTCTCAGTATTAGTAGAGATTAGGGAGGTAGCAGTGATGACGACAACTCTGAGTCCCTGGAAGCATGAGAAGAGGCTCTGGAGCCACAATGTAGCTGAGCCCAAAAGATACGCGCCCATCAGCAGGATTTGTGAGTTGATCCCGATCTTGGTCTAAGCTTCAACTGATTTTATTTTATTTCATTTTACGTACAAGTAGAGAGTGGAATAATACCCATATCTTTATATTTTATTTGTGTTTTTTGGCCTAGGGAAAGGTGAAGTGATTTTTAATCAGGAGAGAAGTCCCAAACAAAGGAAAATAACACTATGGACTGGGGATGAATGAAGTTAGAAAGTTTAGTCAAGCAGCAAGATCCTTCCAGGGGGCATGGAACAGTGTAGAATTAAGCACTATCAAGTTGTGACTGCCTGATATTTAAGTTTGGTTATTATATCTAATTTTTCATATGAAGTCTATTTGAATAAGATGTAAAAACCATTCTCTGTGAAGGAAAACTCCCCTTTATGAAGATTATGTTTTACTTGTCACAGGTCTTTTCCCACCGGAACTGGAGCTAAAACAAACCTGGCTGTAATTCTAAGGCCCCTTTTACAGCTCTGTAAAATTGAATCAATGTTGCTATGTGTCATCCTGTTTCCCTTTAATTGATCACTGATTATTTTTCCGTGTGAATGCAGATAGATGAATCTGATAAATTTTATAGAGATGGATGAGATATTTAGTCCTTGATAATCTTAGCTATTATTGTTCCTTTGTCAAACTTAGGTTTCTTTTAAACAAGTTCTGCAATTGCTACAATCTTGGATTATGTTACAATTTGTTTTTTGTTTTTCTCTGTGGGACTTTGCAATGTTCTTCCCACCTCTTCTTGTGCCCCCATATATCTAGCTTCGGTGTTCAGAGAGTTATACCAGAGGGCACATTTACTAAAGATGTCTATGGTCCTCATAAATTCCCAAAAGGAATCTCACATTCTGCTCCATCACATGTTTCTATATTCATAAACAATTTAGGCTACTGTGAGTTACATAAGCTTCTGGAAATTCAAAAGTAATGAACATTCAGCTTGATAAATACAAATATAATTGGGCAATATAACTTAATCCATTCCCTCATCTAGGTCAAAATGTGAGATCAGAGTCACCTTTATATCCTTAGCACTAACAGGTTGAGATATGGTATATAATCTGTTCTTCAAAGAACAGCAAACATATTCTGATTCCCCCTTTTTATAAAAAACTTATAAATCAAATCAACTGACTACTTTCAATTTATGAAGTGCATACTGGGGGCTATGTTCTATAACAATTTTTATCTATCCCCTAAATATAAGAATTAATATCTTCTATCAAGAAAAATAAAACTAGGGATATTAAATATCTTTCTAGGGTTTCATTAATCTTCGGTGGTATCTTCATTCAGAACCATTAGCTTAAAAAAAGTTTTTTCTGGAAAGACTTCAAATGGTAAAATGATGAAATAGAAGAATCATTAAATAACTATTGGTAATCACTCTTAATTTACACAGACACATAATGAACATTAAAACCTAAAAGAAGAAAATTGCCATGAAGGAAGATAAAAGGGAAGAGGAAAATTATACAGAGACTTAGACTTTTAGGAAAAAAGTTGAAATTGCTCTTTTGACTAGAAGTACCCCAATACTTATTGGAAACTTGAGTTTTCAGCAAATAGGACACAATCTCGCCTGTATGGCAAAACCTGGCAAGCTACCCTACCTGTGACGTATTCGATAGCTCAACCACAGTAACAACAAGTCTCATAGTGGAGACGTTACTGGGTCCATTTGAGCAAATTGATGAACAATGGGAGGACAATGCTACAGTGCTCTACACTCACACAGACACACACACACAGACACACACACACATATATATGTAGCCTACTGCTAGCTACTTAATAAGCATTCTTCTTTCTCCAAAAGATCTTTTTTTAATAAGACCTCCCAAATTTTGACTTGCAAAGGAATCACCTTGAGATCTTATTAAAAATATTCCCATAACCTTATATACCCAGAAATTCTGGTTCAGAATAAAGTCTATGAATTTGTACGTTTAGTAAACTCGGATTGAGGCCTTTTTTTTTTCTAATCTGAGGACCAACCTAGGAAAGCCGCCACTATTGAAGCTAAGTGACTCTTTTTGAGTTTCATACCAATATACGTCTCAAGACTTTCATGACTTTGCTTCCATTTGTTGCATAAGCTAGATTTTTTAAATGTATATTTTGGGGCTGGAGTGATAGTAGCACTGTAGCACTGTGGCACTGTCCTCCCGTTGTTCATCTATTTTGCTCAAGTGGACCCAGTAACGTCTCCTTGTGAGACTTGTTGTTACCGTGTTTGGCATATGAATACATCACAGGTAGCTTGCCAACCTTTGCAGTGCAGGCGAGATACTCTCAGTAGCTTGCCGAGCTCTCTGAGAGGGGTGGAGCAATCAAAACTGGGTTGACTGGGTTGGCCGCATGCAAGGCAAATGCCCTACCACTGTTTTATCGCTCCAGTCCAGTACAGTGGGTAAATCATTCCTCTTGAATGAGGTCTACCCGGGTTCAATCCAGGATTCCATATGGTCCCTTGAGCACCACCAAGACTAATTCCTCAGTGCAGAGCCGGGAGAAGCCTCCGAGCATTACTTGGTGTATCCCCCAAACAAAATAATAATAAATGAACAAAATAAATTTAAAAACTAAGTGTATATTTTTAGCAAGGTTGTTTAATCATGTTTTTGTATTTATAATCTCAAATACATAAGCTCGATTAAAATATTTCATCTCTTAATTTTCTGAGCTAACTTAGTGGATCACAGAGAGTTATGTAAGAGATTCCAAGTATATCATACACAGGTTATCTATTTTTGCAACTTTTGACTCACTTTGATTTTAATGAAGTAGGATGTGGTTTCTAAGGATACTATGAAACATAGCTTGTAGCCTTGAGTGGGGGGTGAAGCAGTGGGCACAGGCATGCTTTGCCTGTGGACCTTCTGAGAGGCCACCTGATAGGCACACTGGCCATAAGGAGCAGACCCCAGAGTTTCTATCCTTCTTGCTGTCTTGTCATCTAAACACTGTTACTCACCTATTCTTTGCCTAGGTTTGATATATTTCTTTGCATAATAAATTTTACCTAAATAAATTGTAAAGTTCAGTTATTTATTTTTTCCTCACATAGTTACACAATTGCTATCATCTAATACTTCAAAGGAAACTCAGTACATATGAAGAGTCATTCCTATGCTAATGCTTATACACCAGCACCCTTTCTTCCAACACCTGTCAATTATTTTCTTTCTATATAGACTTATTTTGTTTTCAAATAAACGGAAATCTATTCTACCTGATGTTTTCTGAGTGACTTCTTCCACTTACTATGGATTTTTCAAGGACCAACTTTGACACATGTTGCAAGACATATGAGCACACTGCTCTTTTCCATCACATACTGTTTTAACGTGTAAGTTTACCATCTTTGCTTTTTCTGCTTAGCTACTGATATGCATTTGGATAGTTTCCACTTCTTGGCTATTGTGAAAGTGCTCATATTTGCATGCAGCATGCCTTTTTTCTTTCTATAAACTATATTCATAGGAAAGGGGATTGTTGAGTCATATCTTTCCTTTAAAAATGTTTTTTAGCCACGTCTAGCATTGCTCGATGTTTATTCTTTTTTTTTTAAATTTTATTGAATCACCAGAGATAGTTAAAAGTTTTCATGTTTGGGTTACAATCACACAATGATCAACATCCATCTCTCCACCAGTGCTATTTCCCCACCACCAATATCCACACTATACAACCCCTTCCCCATCATCCACCTGCCTCCATGGCAGACAATATTTCGTATACTCTCTCTCTACTTTTGGGCATTATGGTTTACAATAAAGACACTGTGAGGTCATCATGTTTGGTCCATTATCTACTTTCAGCACACATCTCCCATCCCAGCTGTTTCCTCCAGCCATCAATTTCTTAGTAATCTCTTCTCTATTCCAGCTGCCTTCTCCCCTTGGCTCATGAGGCAGGCTTCCAGCTATGAAGCAATCCTCCTGGCCCTGTATCTACTGTCCTTGGGTGTCAGTCTCATGTTATGTTCTTTTATACTCCACAAATGAGTGCAGAAATTCTATATCTGTCCCTCTCTTCCTGATTCTGACATCAAAGGTCATTTCATTCAGCTGTTGGATGACAATATGTGATGCTGAGTATTAAATCCAGGTAGGCTGCATATGAGAAAAGGGACTTCTTAACCCTTATACTATATCACTGGCTCATAAAGCTTATTACTTTTAACTTGTCCATATTAAATTTCAGAAAAGAAAAAAAAACTAGAGGTTTTGTGTGTGTGTGTGTGTGTGTCCTTTCCCAGTTTCTTTTAATGGCAACATCTTGTTTAACTCTGGTATACTATCAAAACAAGAAAATTTATATTGACAAATATGAAGAATTATTCAGAGTGCTCTATTTTGATATGCCCTCGTGTATGTACGTGTAGGTGTTTGGGTGTGGGGGGTTTGAGCACATTTGTCACATAGATAATTTCTGTAAATATCACCATAATAGTAATGCAGAAAACTCTCATCACCATAACTGCTTTGCTATCCCTTTGTAATCACTACCACCCTCACTCATCTCCTCATTCCTAACCTCTAGCAACCACTAATCTATTTTCATCTTTACTAACCTTCTTCTAAGTAAGAAGATGCTACAGATTCTATGTCTATTTTCAGCGAGCTATGAGCAGGCTGGGACATCAAAAGATCTATTTTCTAATTTAATCCTCTGACACATTTTTTGAACTAATTTCAGCAATCCCATCAGTTTTAACAAATTATTTTTTTAATTTTCTTTTCTGAAACCAGGCCAAGGAAAAGTCCCACAAACCTGCTGCACACGGGGCCTGATAAGCTTAATTAAATAAATGGCTGCTAAATACAAAATGCTTCATAAGCATGTATTTTAATTGCTAGAATTAATTTAACCTTATTTATGATGGGAGGTTATATATGTAGATGTGTAACTAAATTTTCAAACATGTGACAAATATTAGATAGTGTGCTCACAGAGAACAAAAAAGGAAGTGTGGGAAACATTTTAAAGGTTCTAAAAATATACATGAAGTAAGTTTCTTATCTATTTCTATGGTTTTATGATAGGAATGTAAATGATAGAGCAGAAAGACAACTGCTATGACCTTCGTACTTGAAAAGGTGAAATCTAAATAAAACTATTTTCCTGTCTGAATACTATCATTATTGTTAATGAGAGTGGGCATCACAAGGACATTTCAAATTGTACCACAGCAATAAATTAACTTCCAGAGATAAATTCAGACTATTTTCCTTAAGTATTAAAAACAGTGATCCATCTAGTCTGTACAACTACACTATATGTCTGTACATATTAATAAAACTCTATTCTAAATAGTCTTACTATGTCTATCATTGTTCCTTTCTTTGGAGACCATGCATCCTTGTGCACATTCATAATATTAGACCTTCACATATTGCCCTATTAGTTGATATTTTGGGCTGGAGTGGGTAGGGTGTTTACCTTGCATACGGCCCATGCAACCGACCCGAGTTCGATTCCTCCACCCCTCTCGGAGAGCCCGGCAAGCTACCAAGAGTATCTCACCTGCAAGGCAAAATCTGGCAAGCTACCTATGATGTATTCAATATGCCAAACACAGTAACAAGAGGTTTCACAATGGAGACGTTACTGGGTCCGCTCGAACAAATCGATGAACAATGGGAGGATAGTGCTACAGTGTTAGTTGATATTTTTAACGGAGAATAATTTTCCTTAATTAGGATTAGTTTTGTGTGTGTGTGTGTGTGTGTGTGTGTGTGTAGAAGAAAGACGGTACTCCTATAGATGACCACTCATTAATTTGAAGTTTGTATATGATTTATTAAGTAATCACAAATGGAGTTTATGAAAGTCTTTTTCTTCTTCTTGAGTTATATGTCTCTCAGAGAACAATAAAATTGCTACAGAATCTTTCAGTTTAGCTGAATTTAGACTTTAGAAAACAATGAATGTTCAACTACACTTATTAAATGTTTATGTTTTAGAGTTAGAGACAAATCTTTAAGCTAAGAGAATTTATGATCTAGCATGAAAAGAAAATAAGGTACACTTAATTTTAGTATATATGATGAAGAATGCACAATAAAAATAAATGTTACATGCTGAGTCCCTATGGTAAATAAGAGAAAGACTACCTAAGTGTATCATGGTGAAAATATAAAAAGACTTCTTGGTAGAAAGCATTTGGCTACCTCGAATTAAAATATAAAATATCCTGTATGCAACATTACTCTGTTTCTTCTGTGTTTTCACTACTCTTCCCCCAAATATCCAACTTTAATTGGCAGTTGTCTATTCAGTTTTGAAAGTTTAGCTTAAAGGTGATAACAATTATGAAGTCTTTCCTTTCTCTGAGAAACATATGATGACCTTATAATCATGCAAACGTGTTACATGATTCCAAAAACAATATAACAACTCAAGTTTACCAACTCTTCTTGCAGCTCCTATCCCATCTTATCTCCCGAAGTATATTGTTAAAATATAAATGGAATTTAGTATGTATTCTTCCTTCTAGATTAATGTAATGTACTGTACATAATTTTATTCACTTTGATTTTCTTTCATAATCATATATTCTGAAGCTCATTTTATAGTGTTACTCTTAGGCATCTACTGTGAGATGGTCTATAACTTACTTATTTCAGTCAACACGTATTGCATTTTAGGTAGTATAAATAGTGGTTAAAATGTGAATGCATCTTTTTTCTAGTTTAAGCTGAACTGCCCAACACCCTTCTACCCCTAAAAAACAAACAACAATAACACAAAACAAAACAAAACCAAAAAACCTGTCCATATGTATTTACCTTCACTTCTGCTTAAAATTTCACAAACTAACAATTAAGTCCTTGTAGATTAAAATAAATCGAAGATATTTGCTTAGAACTATTAGTATTTTGAAGAATACTATTATCTATGAGAAGACAACAGAAAGTCATGTGATAGCCAAAAAGAGTGTCTAACATGAATATGAATGTTAAGCTTATTGGAATGTATGGACACCAACACAACTTGGATGTAATTATATATAAAAGAAAATATCAAAAAAAATATGATAAAAAAAAGCAGAGTCCTCTATACCTGTCCTTGACTGTCCTCACCAGGGCCTGACAGCTGAAGACCTCCAGGACCCAGCCAAAGCCATGCTGAGACCACTGTCCACATGCTTGGATGAGCCTCACACATAAAGGAACCGGCAGAGGAACCCAGGTGTGCAGGACCTGGGGCTGAGATCTCCAAGCCTGCACGGTTCGGGACTGGGCCTTCCAGTAGCTAGACAGTTATACCCACCAACTGCTGTGTAACCCCATCAATGGCTAGGATCCAGAGACTATAACACCAAGCTCCCAGAAGCAGACAGCTGCATTTGTGGCCACATGACGTCTTATACTCTAATTCTCACTCTCGGAGAACCCGGCAGGCTACTGAGAGTATCATACCAGCACATATGCCTGAATAGGAACACTTGTAATGTTTATTTGTGTTTTCAGGCTACTGAGAATATCTCAATCACACGGCAGACCCTGGCAAGCTATCTGTGGTGTATTTGATATGCCAAATCCAGTAAATACAATGGATTTCATTCCACTACCCTAAATATCCCCTCTCGGAGAGCCCAGCAAGCTACCGAGAGTATTCGATATGCCAGATACAGTAACAACAAAGTCTCCAATGGAGACGTTACTGGGCCTGCTCGAGCAAATCGACGATCAACGGGAGGGCCTTTACCTTTTTACCTTTACCCTAAATACAGCAGCATTGAGAAGGATGTGGAAGGAGAGGCTGATAAAATCTCAAGCCTGAACTAAGCTGCCAAAACAAAGAAAGACAAAAATGACTGTCATACTTTCAATGCACGTATGCAGGCATCTGATGCATCCATTGATAACTTGATGGTACAAGCGCAAAAGTTCAAGTACGCCATCATTGGTCTGACCGAGACAAGAAAGCATCAATCACATCACGCTGTTTTCGAACTTGGAGAAGAACTGTTCCTTGGAACATGTGACAAAAGAGGTGTCGGTGGTGTCGATGTCCTTGTCAAGATGAACGTAGCCATGAGCATTGATTCATTCAAATGCCTAACAACCCGAATTGGATGATTACACTTGAATAGATGTGGCTCACTGCCAGCAGTTTCTATCTTTGTTGTCTATGCACCAACATCCAATTATGGTGAAGGAGAAATTGAAAAGTTCTACATGGAGCTGGGGAAATTCTATAAAGAAGACCACACCTTCTACAAGATCACTGTGGGTGATTTTAATGCCAAGATAGGACCGAGAAGATCAGCCAAAGAACTTCAAATCGGGACCCATAGCTTAGAATGGAACTAACAGGGTGACAGACTGTCTGAGTTCATCATGTCGACCAAGACCATCCATGGTAACTCACAGTTACAGAAGGCTGAATCTAGACGTTGGGCATGGGAATCTCCTGGTGGACGGTTCCACAACGGAATTGACCACATCATATTCAATCGACAGTTTTGCCTGACTGATCTTGCTTATTCCAAAATTCCAAATGGGATCAGACCAACATCTCCTTCTTGAAAAATTCTACTTCACAGAGCAGGGAGAAAAGAATGCAAAGTTTATGAAGAGAACTCCCAGAACGACCACGAACTGGGAGCTCTTTGGCTCTGTCACGGCAACATGGGAAGATGCCGTCATTGACAACATTAACAAGGAATACTATCACTGGTTCAGCACCTCCATGATTGTGCAAGGAATGCCAAGAGAGAGATAATCACAAAAAAAATACCCGTCTTCGAAAATTCTTGAGCTTATTCGCCAATGTAGCTTGGAGCAAGCCTCAGGCAACTAAAGTGAATGTCCAAGCTCGCAAAACCGTGCAGAGAAGTGATCAAGGAAGACCTCAAAGAGAGAAGAGCAGCAGTGCTGGTACATGCGGCAGAAGTCAGGAAAATAATTTGTAAAGGTCGCGTGTCCTTCACCAACTACAAGATCAAGATGACTGCCCTCCAATGTCCTGATGGATCTTATCACATCTTCCAGAAGAACAATGGAGAAGATTATTCATGACTTCTACTCATATCTCTTTAATAGCCACGTCTACTTGCCCACATACCAAATTCCGCAGGATGGATATGTCGTTCCCAACGTTCTCCCTTCTGAAATCTGACACACCATCTCATCGGTAAAGAAACAAAGAGCACCTGGCTCAGACAAGGTCAGACCTGAACACTGGAAGAACCTACCATCAGTACTCATCAATACACTGTCCTGGCTCTTCATATGCTACCCGTCCGAATGCAACTTTCCGTCCCAATGGAAAACAAGCAGGAATGTACTACTATACAAGAAGGGAGACATCCACGACATTGGCAACTATTGCCCAAGCTGCCTATTGTCTGTCATCTACAAGCTGTTCACTCAAGTCATCCTTAATAGGATTGGCAGAACACTAGATGAAGGAGAACCATGTGAGCAAGCCGGGTTCTGAAAAGGATTCAGCACCATTGACCATATCCACACAATAACCAAGCTCATTGAGGTTTCTCAGGAGGTCAAGATGCTGCTCTGTCTAATGTTCATTGATTTAAAGAATGCTGTCTCGTTTGATTCTGTTAAGATGTAAGCAGTCATTGAAGCCCTAGCCAATCAGGGAAGTCAAACTCAATACATTAGGATCCGCAATGAGCTGTATTATGGATTCACTACCAGGATCTCACCATTCTACAAAAAAGTGATCATCGATGTCAAGAGAGGGGTTCAGCAGGGTGATACCATTTCACCAAAACTCTTCAGTGCCACCCTCGAGAACATCATGCTGGAATGGGAAGGAATGGGAGTGAAGATAGATGGTCGGCAACTACACCACCTCTGCTTTGCTGATGACATCGTTCTAATAACACCAAACCTAAGCCAAGTGGCACAAATGCTGACTGAGTTCAACCATGAGTGTGGAAAGATCAGATTACAGCTGAATCTCACAAAGACAATGTTCATGAGAAACAGTCTTATTCCTGATGTTCCATTCATTCTCAATGAAATGACCATCTCCGAATGCAACGGTTATGTGTACCTAGGTTAAGAAATCAACATGATGAATGACCTTGCACCTGAGTTGCACATGAGGAAGAAAGCGGCTTGGAACACCTTCAAGAGCGTTGAAGAAATAACTAAGAGGATGAAGAACCTCCAGCTCTCGGCACATTTCTTCAATTCACTGTTCTTCATGCATTAACATGCACCTCAGAGACCCGGGCCCTATGAAAACAGGATGAGAACTCTATTCGGGCCTCTCAAAGAGGAATCGAAAGAGCTATGCTTGGAGTATCATGCTTCACTCAAATGTGAGAAAGAATCTGGAGTTCTGACCTCTGTCAACGCTCAAGAATCAGGGATGCTGTCTCATTTGCCAAGGCATCAAAAATCAGGTGGGCTGGACACATAATCAGATTTAGAGATGGCCAGTGGACTAGAAACATTACTGACTGGATTCCACGGGACGTAAAAAGATCGTGTGGATGCCCACCTACGAGATGGTGAGAGTTCTTTGTCATGACCCTGAACGATCAGTTTGAGGCTCTTAATGTTCCCAGAATGAGCAGATGCCATTGGGCTATGCTAGCATGCAACATGGATGAATGGAGACATTACTGGCGCTGCTCGAGCAAATTGATGAGTAACGGGATATCAAGTGATCAAGTGAACATACTCAAAGTTTTAGAGCACTTTGCATCAGTAAATCTAGATTTTCATGCTACTGATAAAAATGTAGTCAAGATAAAACAAAATTCTAGCAAATAAAATAATGCTGAGACAGAAATAGCATCAAATTGGAAGTAAAAGCAAATGTCCTTCAACAGCTTAATTATTAAACATAGTGTTATGTGACCATGCCAGGGCATAATACTTAACAATTAACCAGTAATAAACTATTGAAAACCAAGACAATTTGGTTGGATTACAGGAAATGATATTGAGTTGAAAAGCCTTTTCAGAGCCTGGAGCGATAGCACAACAAATAGGGTGTTTGCCTTCCACACAACCAACCTGAGTTTGGTCCCTGAGTAATTCCTAAGTGCAGAGCCAGTAATAACCCCTGAGCATTGCTGGGTGTGTCCCCAAACACCCCCGGCTCCCTACAAAAAGCTTTTCAAAAGAAAATTGCCCACATGATGAGGACAGATTCATCACCGTCACTGTCCTCCCATTGTTCATCGATTTGCTGGAGCGGGCCCAGTAACGTCTCTATTGTGACAATTGTTACTGTATTTGGCATATCAAATACGCCACGGGGAGCTTTCCAGGCTTTGCCATGCGGGCAAGATACTCTCGGTAGCTTGCCAGGCTCTCCGAGAGGGGTGGAAGACTCGAACTCGGGTCGACCATGTTGGCCGCTTGCAAGGCAAACCCTCTACCCGCTGTGCTATTGTTCCAGCCCAAGAACACATTCATATGGAAAATGAAAACACACTAGTCATACTTCAGCACGTCAGAGAACTCCAGAGGATATATTTTTTTTCCAAGCACTTGAAATTTATAGAACGTATGATATGACTGCATATGAAAACAGAACATTTACTGTAATATATTTTTAAGCATACACAAAATGGCAAACTGATACAACCCCCAGTCATATTCCTTCCCCTCTGGTTGAACATTTATCATGAACTGTCACTTTTTCCTACTATGTCTCTTTCAAAATTGCAACATTTTAAGAACAAATGGCATATGGTGAGCATATAATTTCATACACACTTCCTAAAGGTAAAGGTAAAGGTAAAGGCCCTCCCGTTGATCATCGATTTGCTCGAGCGGGCCCAGTAACGTCTCCATTGGAGACTTTGTTGTTACTGTGTTTGGCATATCGAATACGTCACGGGGAGCTTGCCAGGCTCTGCCGTGCGGGCAAGATACTCTCGGTAGCTTGCCGGGCGATCTGAGAGGGGCAGAGGAATCGAATTCGGGTCGGCCATGTTGGCTGCGTGCAAGGCAAACGCCCTACCCGCTGTGCTATCGCTCTAGGATGGCCAAGTGGTCTAAGGTGCCAGACACACTTCCTAATTTATTTATTTATTTTTGGTGTTATTGAGTTTGGGACCACAACTGGCTGTGCTCAGGGTTTATATTGGTTCTGTGCTCAGGGATCACTCCTGTTGGGGGCTTGGGAGACCTGTAGTGCTGTGGATTAAACCTGGATGAGCCATGTGAAGAGGCAAGCACCAACTGTACCATCTCTTTGACACCCTTAAGTATGTCTATTCCTAATAAAGAATATATCTTTTTTTTATAATTTATTTATTTATTGAATCACTGTGGGAAAAGTTACAAAGCTTTCAGGTTTAGGTCTCAGTCATGCAAATATCAAACACATTTCCCTTTACCAGTACTTATTTTTTACCACGAAGAACCCCAATAAAACCCCACCTCCCACCCCTCCCAATACCTGTGAGGCAGATGAGTTCTAGTTAACACTCTATCTACTTTGACTAGATTCATTGTTTCGATAAAAGATGCAGCATTATTATTTAGAGTTTACCACCCCCCCATCAAACATGCTGAAAAAGCGTTGTGAAATAATTTGCTTTCTACAGCTGGGTTCGAGAATTAAATGTCTCGCGGCCACTATCGGGTGTTTGCCTTCCACACAACCAATTTTGGATTTCTATTTTACTTATTAACCCTGGAAGTATTTCTGCTAAAATTCAGATAATTAAGAGATTGGTTTCTGTGCTCTGGAGTCGTGACCGTGCCAGAGAGCCGCTCATGGGGGGGCAACTGGTGACCTCGGTAGGGCGTGAGGAACGGGCTGGAACGGCCCCCTTCCCATGAGGTTTTCATCACCCCCACACCCCCGGCTCATACCTGCTCTCCACAAAGCTCCCATGCAGCCGCCATCTTTCTTTCCGGAGAGGAGAGGGCCAAGAATGTATGTTTTAATACATGACTTCACTACCAATATATATATATATATATATACCCAACCATATTAAAATATACTTTAGAAACTTGATCCTATTCAAACTATGCTTTTGGTCATTTTGTTATCAGACTTGGGAAGTAGTTCCACAGTAGATAACTTATCTTGCATAAACCAGGCCCAGGACTTCTTTATTTAATTGAATTTTTAAAAAAATGATAAACACATTTACAAAGTTGTTTATGATTCGATTCCAGTCATATAATTTTCTAATACCTGTCACTTCACCAGTGTACATTTCCCACCAAAAATAGTCCCAGTAGCCCTCCCTCCCTCCACCCCCTATACCTCCACTATGACACTCACTTCTCTCTCTCTCTCTCTCTCTCTCTCTCTCTCTCTCTCTCTCTGTGCCCAGGACTTGACCCCTTGCACTGCCCTCATTATTTTTTTGTTTGTTCATTTAATTATGTGGTTGTCTTTTGGTTGTCTCTAGTTTTTCTTCATTTTAGTTGAATCATAATTTAAAAGAAAAAAATCCACTAATAGTGTTTTATCTATGAGACTCCATCTTCTCGCCATTTTTTTTAACAAAAATACATCTGATGTGCTTATATTATGGGTACTAATTGTATTCTTTTAATGTGGCTAAACATATTCTATGCTTTTTCAGTTAAAGAATATTTCTACTTTAGCAACTTATTGGATTTAGCTTCATGGATTTGTTGAGAAAGTATCCTAAAATGTGCTGGGGTTTGCTCCGCAATCGCAGCATTTCCCCTTTAACATGAATATTTCCTGCTTGTCTCTGTTAATCTTTGTTTGCTTTTTCTACTCGGCAGAAGCCCATGTTCTGTCCTGAACATGCATACTTCTCTCCCCTTGCATCTTTCTAAATAACTTTCAATGAAATATGTCTTGCTTCACAGAAAGGAAAAATTATGTGGTATAATTTCTTAAATAGCGTTTTAACTTTTTCTGATTCTGTCATGTTATGGTCATTTTCAGTGATGTTAAAATTGGACATGAATTTTGTTGTTAATTTATCTTATAAAATACCCTCTATCAATTTTTCACACTCAGAAAATCTTTGACGCTCTTCATCTATTTGTGTGTGTTTTCTTTTCTTTTCTTTTCTTTTTCTTTTTCTTTTCTTTTTTTTTTTCTTTTTCTTTTCTTTTCTTGGCCATACTCAACTGTTTTCAGGGCTTACTCCTGGCTCTCTGTTCAGGGCTTACTGCTGGCTCTGTGCTCAAGATCACTCTTGGTGAGATCAGGCAATGATAAGGGGTTTCAGAGACCTAACAGCTCAGCCATGTGCAAGACAAGCACCCAATTCTCTGTCTTATCATTTCAGTCCCATATTAAAAAAAAATAGTGATTTTCAAGGGATAATTTTGAAATTCTACATCCTTTTTGAATTTTTTGCATTTGTTTCTTAACTAATATTTTTATGGGTTATTAGGTTGCTGTAAAATGAATCCTATACAAAGAATGCTGATATAATGCTTTCCCCCCATTCCATGGCCATTCTTTAGTATCCAACTTCCTGAAATAACTAGTGTACAGATAAATGTACAGATAGAAAGAAAGATGGATGCTAGATAGAAAGTGTTAAATTCTGTATATTCTTATGTATAATCCAATTACTGCTCTTTTTGAGGTCTGTTGAGGTAGCACAGTGGTAGGCCTTTTGCCTTGCACGCGGCTGGCCTGGCTGAGCCGGGTTCTATTCCTCTGCCCCTCTCGGAGAGCCTGGCAAGCTACCGAGAGTATCTTGCTTGCACAGCAAAGCCTGACAAGCTCCCCGTCATGTATTTGATATGCCAAACACAGTAACAACAAGTCTCAATATGGAGACGTTACTGGGTCCACTCAAGCAAATCGATGAACAATGGGAGGACAGTGACAGTAACTACTCTTTTTGATACTCAAATTCTTTTTAAATTGAGTGGAAATAGAAATCAAATTGACTCTAATGCTAGTTTAATATAGTTACAATTGTGATAGCTTTTTTATTGTTTATTTTCAGAAAAAGCAAAACAAAGATTGTCTTTTGATTCTGTTTCTAAAATCAGATCAGTTAAATCCTTTTTTATTTTGTGAAAATTGTGCTTACAACTATAGGTATACATTTGTTTGTTTGTAGTTCTCTCAGTAGACCAAATACATCATTTAAAAAAAAAAAGCAAGGGCTGGAGAGTTCTTACAGGGCTTAATGTACATATTTTGTATGTGAATGACCTCGGTTTCATGCATATGTCCCCTGAGCACTGCCAGGAGTAGTCCCTGAACACAGAGTCAGGGATAAATAATCTCTGAGCACCACCATCCCCCCAGGAAAAAAAAATCAAATAATGAGTTGATAGTAATATTATTAAATCAAATAAAAAATAATATACATTTTTTTGTTTTTAGCTTGAATAATATATTTTATTGGAAAACGTATTTTAATGATCTATTTAAATTTACGATGTTTATTAATAGCTTAGATTTCAGGACTACTATTTATAATTACTTTTTAATTTTTTTTACTTTTTACTTAAAGACATATATAATTAATATAATATCTGAAACTAGAAAGCCAAATTTGCCTAGTAAAATTGAAAATTACGAACTTTCGATCAAATGAAAATGATATAGTTTTATAGATTGTACCTTATATGCTTTTTTTACAATAAAAAATAGTTTATGTTGTTGTAATATAGGTATTTTCTTCTTATAAATTTATTTAGACTTATAAGTTCATAATAAGACTAAGTATAGTTTTCCTGGTCACTATTGAAAGATATTTTAGGGAATATCTTAAGTAAGGTAAAAAAGGTAAAGGCCCTCCCGTTGATCGTCGATTTGCTCGAGCGGGCCCAGTAACGTCTCCATTGGAGACTTTGTTGTTACTGTGTCTGGCATATTGAATACTCTCGGTAGCTTGCCGGGCTCTCCGAGAGGGGCAGAGGAATCGAACTCGGGTCGGCCATGTTGGCCGCTTGTAAGGCGAACGCCCTACCGCTGTGCTATCGCTCCAGCCCCATCTTAAGTATTTTGAAATTTAATAAATGATTAAAAGTGTAAAACATTTTAACCCAATATCATAGTTAATGGAAATCAGATACTTAATGTAGGATACTTTATTTTATTTTAAAAGTATAATAAATCTATTTGAAATATAATAGTTTTATTTAGTAAACTGTAAGGATAATCAGATGAGAAAAAGTACACATCACAGATGGTGCTACTGACACCAGAGAATGTGCCAGGATATTTATTTTACTTTTATAAAATATTTACACTTACAAAGAAGGAGTTTTATAATTAGTTGAACCACATACTAGCTTATCTGTGTTTGGGCAAAGCCCTTATATTAACTTAGAGAATTTATAAAAAGAATTCATAAATTCATAAATGTTATCAACATCTGCCCATGGAGACTGCTTATTAACTGAATTTAAAAAAGGAGTAAATATATTAGAGAAATAATAGAAGACCCCAATGTTCTGGAGAAGTAATACAGCTGACAGAGTATTTGCTTGAACACAGCTGACCCTGGTTGATTCCTAGCACCCCATATTATCCCCAGAGAACAATCAGGGGTGGTTTCTGAACACAGAGTAACCTCTGAGCATCGTGAGTTTGTCCCCCCAAACAAACAAAACATAAAACAAACAAATAAACAATAAGAACAAAAGATTCTAAAGTTGCAATATCTTATAAGAGTCTTACATTTTCACATTACACTGCAAGTATGGTCCTGGTTTAAGTTGGAAAATGATGCAGTCCATTGCTACCCTGATCTTTCATTTCCTTTAGGTTATTAGGATATTCCTTTTGGACTTTTGATTGTCTTTCTTTGTTCAATGATGCTCTACCAAATATAAAATCAAAGACCTGGAACGTGTTTTCCCTCTGCCTGATTGGAATTCATTCTTATTACTACTCTTCTCCACCATCCGCTACTACCGGCTCCTATTAAAGAAAGATAAATCACGTGGGTGAGAACAAAAATTCCTGAATTTCCAGTCAGCAAGTGTTTGATGACCCAGTTACTAAATAGGTACACCACTGGAGAACATTCAAGCTGGTTAGCTGTCCAGCTTTGCCGAGTCTAAATTGCTGACCTCAAGAATCATGAAATAATTATTGCTCGAGCTCGAGCGGGCCCAGTAACGTCTCCATTGGAGACTTTGTTGTTACTGTGTTTGGCATATCGAATACTCTCGGTAGCTTGCCGGGCTCTCCGAGAGGGGCGGAGGAATTGAACTCGGGGCGGCCATGTTGGCCGCTTCTAAGGCGAACACCCTACCGCTGTGCTATTATTTTAATTTAATTTTATAGTGGCTAGTAATATGGTAATAAATAAATGAAACTCTTGATATATAATAAAATAAGATTATTCAAATATTGAAACATGTTAAATATGGTAGTGTTAATATGTTATTAACCTATATAATCTTCATGGGCTGGAGTGATAGCACAGCAGTAGGGCATTTGCCTTGTGCGCAGTTAGCCCGGTTGAGCCGGGTTCGATTTCTCTGCCCCTCTGGGAGAGCCTGACAAGCTACCGAAAGTATCTTGCCCGCACGGCAAAGCCTAGCAAGCTACCCAAGACGTATTCAATATCCCAAACACAGTAACAAGTCTCACAATGCAGACGTTATTGGTCCGGCTCGAACAAATCGATGAACAACAGGAGGACAGAGTTTGACAGTGTTTGATTCTCTTCATGAATCTGAAAGTTTCTATAAAAAAATAAATAAATTGGAAAAATGCTTAATTTTATTATCACTTGAAAACTTCGCACAATCATGATTGTACGAGGAACACCAAGAGAGAGAAAGCCACAAAAAAACTCCCATCTTGGGAAACTCTTGAGCTTATTTGCCAACGTGGTTTGGCGGATGCCTCAGGCAACTGCAAGCGAATGTCCGAGCTCGCAAAGCAATGCAGAGATGCGATCAAGGAAGACCTAAAAAGAGAGAAGAGCAGAAGTGCTGGTAGATGCGGCAGAAGCCGGGAAAAGTATTTGTAATGCCCGCCTGTCCTTCGCCAACTACAAGACCAAGATGACTGCCCTCCGACGTCCTGATGAATCTATCACATCCTCCAGAATGACAATGGAGAAGATTATTCATGACTTCTACTCAAATCTCTTCTTTAGCCATGTCCATCTGCCTACATATCAAATTCCACAGGACGGATATGTCGTACCCAACGTTCTCCCTTCCGAAATCCAACACGCCATTTCATCAGTAAAGAAATGAACAGCACCCGGCCCAGACAAGGTTGGACCTGAACACCTGAAGAACCTGCCGTCAGTACTCATCAATACGCTGGCTCGGCTCTTCACACGCTACTTGTCTGAATGCAAGTTTCCATCCCAGTGGAAAACCAGCAGGACCTTACTACTGTTCAAGAAGGGAGACATCCATGACATTGGCAACTATCGCCCAATCTGCCTATTGTCTATCATCTACAAGTTGTTCACTCGAGTCATCCTGAATAGGATTGGCAGAACACTAGATGAAGGACAACCACGCGAGCAAGCTGGATTCCAAAAAGGATTCAGCACCATCGACCATATCCACACGATAACCAAGCTCATTGAGGTTTCTCGGGAGTTCAAGATGCCGCTCTGTTTAACGTTCATTGATTTGAAGAAGGCCTTTGATTCTGTTAAGACGGAAGCGGTCAGTGAAGCCCTAGCCAATCAGGGCATTCAAACTCAATACATCAAGATCTTCCATGAGCTGTATTATGGATTCACTAGCAGGATCTCACCATTTTACAAAGAAGTAATCATCCATGTCAAGAGAGGGGTTCGGCAGGGTGATACCATTTCACTGAAACTCTTCAGTACCACCCTCGAGAACATCATGCAACGACTGGAATGGGAAGGAATGGGAGTGAAGATAGATGATCGGCAACTACACAACCTCTGCTTTGCTGATAACATTGTTTTAATAACACCAAACATTAGCCAAGTGGCACAAATGCTGGCCGACTTCGACCATGAGTGTGGAGAAGTCGGACTACAGCTGAATCTTACGAAGAAATGTTCATGAGAAACAGCCTCATTCCTGACGTTCCATTCACTCTCAACGGAAGGACCAACTTCGAATGCAACAGCTATGTGTACCTAGGTCGAGAAGTCAACATGACAAATGACCTGGCACCCGAGCTGTGCAGGAGAAAGAGAGTGGCTTGGAACAACTTCAAGAGCATCAAAGAAATAGCTAAGAGAACGAAGAACCTCCGGCTCCGGGCACATCTCTTTGATTCCACTGTTCTTCCTGCATTAACATACGCCTCAGAGACCTGGGCCCTATGCAACAGGATGAGAATGCTATTTGGGTCTCCCAAAGAGGAATAGAAAGAGCTATGCTTGGAATATCACGTTTCACTCAAATGAGAGAAAGAATCCGGAGTTCCGACCTCTGTTGACGACAAGAATCAGGGACGCTGTCTCGTTTGCCAAGGTGTCAAAAATCAGATGGGCTGGTCACGTAATGAGATTTAGAGATGACCACTGGACTAGAGCTGTTACTGACTGGATTCCATAGGATGTCAAAAGACAGCATGACCGCTCACCTACCAGATGGTCAGACTTCTTCATCAAGATCATGAACGATCGGTTTGAGGCACTTCGTGTTCCTAGAGCGAACAGACGCCATTGAGCTACACTAGCACTCAACAGGGACAAATGGAGACGTTACTGGCACCCGCTTGAACAAATTGACGATTAACAGGAAGTCAAGTGATCAAATGATGATTTGAAAACATTTCCCTTTGATATTGTCACTTGAGTCATTTTACATTCAATGTTATATCAATAAAGTAACTAAAGTTGAATCCTAATTATTTAATTTTTATTTGTTATTGATAAATTATATTTCCTACTTTGTTTATTTTTTGTTTTATTTAAAATTTTTATGTTTTTTTCCAAGTTATAGAATTTTCAGGAAGTTTTGGCTTTTATCACTATTTCTTCTTCCCTACTGATTCTACATCTCCACTTAGACATTCATTTTTATTAATTTGCAAATCAATGTTTTGTGAAGTACCTTTAGAGGTGCTAGTCTACTTTTAGTTAATTTGTGACATGCACAGAGAAGTAGGCACATAATGTATTAAAGTATGTGGAAATGAAAATACTCTTTGTACTTGAAGTGTTATGATAAAGCTAAATCTTTCTAATATGATAAATGAAAATATAACCAGCAGAGATAAAAATTTAAAAAGTTTAATATACATGTGATATTTAGAGTTACAATAGTCAATACTAGAAAAATAATCTGAGAATTAAAAGTTATTGCATTGTCAAGTTTAGGAGGTATATTATATTGCACATTGATCATATCACACTATTTGTTTCTTCCATAACATATGTTGTGGTTCATAATTAAATCTAAAAATAAAAAGCTTAAAAGGAGGTGACACCATGGAATAAAAATGTGATAATGTTATGAGTCATAATAATGATAATAATTATATTTATCAAATATTTGTGTGCGCTATCACTATACTAGGTGCTATATGTAAATTATCTACAAGTTGTGAAGCAAGTATTTATTAACTATCCGTTGTGTTATTAAATACAAGTTGTTATTAACTAGAAGTTGTGAGGCAGCTTCTCTTTATATCTGTAATCAAATGAAGAAACAGATATTGGGAGTTAGTTTTCTGTTACTCCATAATGAAATAGAAGTAAAACTTAGCATTTGAAAGCAACAATCATTATCATTTCATGATTTCTTTGAATTCTCAAGCAGATTTGTGAAACAGTTTTGGCTCAGTCTTCCATAAGACCAACATTAAGAAGTCAGCCAAGGACACAGTCATTTTAGTGTTTACTTGGAGATCTGTATCATAGCTCATTCACGTGGCACACCTAAGAAACTCCCCCAGTAGCTCATAAATTGCTGAGAATAAATTATCCAGGAAGTGGACAGATTAAACTCACTGACTCTTTGTAATATCTTGTCAACTGCTTCACTACTTCTGCCTATTAGAAGCAACTCAAGTCAAAGAGAGCATCTAAAGTTATGAACAAATTACCAAGTGATGTCAATCATAAGTAGCAGTCATTTGCCCTCTAATGCAAAACCAGAGTGTTTGATTCCAGGACTCATGTTCTTAACTCCTATGCACCCTCCATAATGCTACCTGAGTGGTGTTTATCTGAATGGACAGCTGCAGTTTCTTCCTGTGGGTTGTTATCTTTGGAGAGTGGAAATGATTGAAATGAAAGTAACACACATTTTCAGAGTGATGTTCATGTGTGTGACACATATAAATGTGTGTAATTCTGTTTGAACAAACAAAAATAAGCTCTATGCTTTGGTCATTATGAAGGATGCAAGCTGCAGTCCTGCCATGGACTTTCTGCTTCAGGAAAGATGTGTGACTGCCAGGGAGAATTACTGAGGATAAGGATAACCTTGAATTCACTCTAATTTATGAAAAGTCAAACCTTCTCAAGCTGTAGAACTTTATTGGTAATGAATTATTTGAGTCACCTCTCACATTTGATCATGACAAACTGCAGGTTCATATTCTTGGGATAGGACATTAGTCATAGGGTCATGTTGGCAAAAGTGAAGAGTTGGTGCTCTATCTTAAAATTGTTAGGGACCACTGAAGTGTTAGAGCCATGGAAGGATGACACAATTGCCTGTGTACCTGCTTCTCTGAGCTAAAGTATTTTGTCTGAAGTGTCAAATGAGTTTTTACATTCTCATGCATGAGACATTAGATGCCTTCTTTATAAGCCATTGAATTTATTCATGTTGCTTTAATGAGATTTATATATTTCTCAAACCTGCAGATTGGTGAGAGTATCCTATGTTAGGGCATCTTTGTCTGTCTCTGAGTACATAAAAAAGAATGAGGTTTTCAGATTTCTAAGAATTTTTTGTTTTGTTTTGCTTTACTTTGCTTTGTGTGTTTTTGTTGTTGTTGTTGTTGTTACTTTTTAATAAAAACCTGAACAGCATACATTCAATTGGGCTTTCATGTGTGACATTTATTGGACTTCATGTGTGTATGTGTGTGTGTGTGTGTGTGTGTGTGTTCAACACATATCTAGTTACTGGAACACAAGGTCAACTTTTACATTCTTATAAAGCCTATATTCCTTTGGTTTAAGCAAACAGTGTGTTGAAGATCCTAGAACAATACACTGGGTAGGCATAGAGGAGGAACATCCACATAGAGAAAGTCTTTCTAAGAAATAAGTGGGGGCCGGAGAAATGGTGCAATGGTCTGGGAGCTTGCCTTGCATGTGACTGACATATGTTTTATCCCTGGCACCCTATATTGTTCCCCAAGCACAGCTGGAGTGATGCTGATACAGAGCCAGGAGTAAGCTCTGTGCACTACTGGATGAGGAACAAGAGAGAGGGATAGATGGAGAGAGATAGAGGCAGAGAGATAGTAAGAGAGAGAGACAGACAGAAGAGTGCATGCCATAGAGACAGGCTGGCAGGAGGGAAACTGGGAACATTGGTGGTGGGAAATGTACACTGATGGAGTGATATCTTTTTGAGCACTGTACAGATGAAACCCTCTATGAACAGCTTTGTAACTCTGTATCTCATGGTGATCCAATTTAAGACAAAGAGAGTAAAACAAAAAAAAATGCATAGTTATAGATGTCTTTTGTTACTAAGTGAGGGAGAGACTTGGTGATACCGTTTAAGAAGTGATGAACTAAGTCTTGAAGAATGAGTGAGTTAGCATGAATGGATTATACTGCACTATAAAAAATTGGGACACAGGGACACTGTTTTATTTAATATCTCAAAGAGTTTAGATACTGGAGAAGAGGAAAATATCATTACTATTAGTAAGTATACTTAGAAGTTTCTGAGCTCTCCAGAACGACATACATTACAAGTAACATTTCCTTTCTGTTTCTTTGTGCTTTCAGCCCTGTATGAGCGATCCTGCGAAGTGTACAGGCACCAAGGGAACACAGCGGGTTTCTTCTACATTGACACTGATGGCAGTGGGGCAGTGGAGCCCCTCCAGGTTTACTGCAATATCACGGGTAAGTGTGCAGAATCCCCACTCATACTGATCCAGACTCGTAATGCTACAAATAAAGGAAAATCCACTGGAAAGGGATGCTTATGAAAACAACAGCCTAAAAATCTTGGGGTTTGTATTACATAAGTAATGAGAATTAGCAGATATGTTGTTTTCGTGAGAGAGTGAAAATTAATAGTCTGATAATGTTCCAGTGAAATAAGCATTATCAGACATTTTCTACAGGGCATACCAAGGACATTTTTCTCTTTTAAAATTCAAAAACAAAGAAATGGAAAACATTCAGTTATAAATAAATAAACAAAAAGAAATGTAACAATCATAACAGCAATATAAACCCTTGGAATTAATAGGCAAATCCTGAGTCTGGAAGTGGTCTCTGTTGACTCATGTTTATTGCTAAAGACTGAGGGGATCCTGTATTTTGTCTAACCTTAATTGTTCACCAGCAAAATGAGATCCTAGTTCCATCAACCTAGCGTTGCCCAGATTAGACACGATTAGATATTTTGGAGCAACAGCCCCATCACGTTTCCAGGACATATCCAGATATCCAGCAAACGTAGTCAATCAACTGTTTCTACTTTACCTACTACTGTTCAAAATACCTTTTCTGATTATGCATTTTTTAATGTATTTCTTTTTTTAATAGTGATTTTTTTCTTTAAGGGAAGCACATGCAGCAGTACTCAGGGACCTTTCCTGACTCTGCTCAGGGATCACTCCTAACAGGGAGCTGGGACCATATGGGATGCCAGGGGTTGATTCTAGGTTAGCTATTGGCAAGGCAGACACCTTACTATCTATTTTGTTGGCCTAGTCCCTTAAATTATGAATTTTAATGTTACTGTATAAAAATAAACCAGACCAATAATGTTAAAATACATTTTCACATTAATATGTATATTACATATATTATGAAAATTTAAATCTTAAAAAAATGTATGTACAAGGACTCAAAATGATACTACTGATTGATCAAACACATTTATATGCTATTTTCTGCCTGTGTTGAGAAAGATTTGTCTCAGCTTTCTGTCTTTCATTATTTCCAGGAATGACAAAAGACAAATGTGTACTTGAATTTAAATATGGTTGTTTCATTGATCCTAAATCCTGAAGGAAAGAGGGCCTCTGAATTTTGTTTCAATGTTGATAAGCTTGGTTTTGCATGATCAAACATTTCTTTTCAATATAAATTTTCTTTTCGTCACATGCAGTCACAAATTATGCAGATACACCACACAATATCGAAATAAAAGTAAACTTGTGTAGGTTATTAATTTAATTTTCCTGTTTAACTAAAAAAGCATTTAAATATACACAAATAGAACAGTCAAATACATAGTTTTATACTTGCAAACATTGAAAATCCTTAAATGTAATTGAGACTTTTACACTCAAAAGAGCATGGCAAAACTGTCCAGGAAGAAAGGAGGGAGGGAAGAACAGAAAGAATGAGCAGGAAGAAGAGGGGGAGAGGTAGGAAGAAAACTTGTTCTCTTTCAAATGGAGCTGTTTAAACATAAAATTCTCTAAAGGTTTCAGTAGTATTTCTGGATAATAAGGTAAAAGGTAAAGGCCCTCCTGTTGATCGTCGATTTGCTCGAGCGGGCCCAGTAACGTCTTCATCATGAGACTTGTTGTTACTGTGTTTGGCATATCGAATACGTCACGGGTAGCTTGCCAGGCTCTGCCGTGCGGGCGAGATACAATGATGAGAGGCATAGGCCTGGGTTTTCTTTCTATACTCTGTGCCAGTCAACTGAGCACCCTTGGCCTAGTTGCACATCTCTAAAATAAGGATGTAGGGCTGAGCTCTCATAGGCCTTCCTCATTTAGAATTCCCTGAGAGATCCTTTGAAATTCAACCTAAAAGATGAAGCTTTGCTCAAGAAGTCTACTTTCCAGAGGGTGTCCCAAAGTGGACAGGTTTAGTAAATTTGAATACCAGCTGTTTTGTAATGAACCCTGGGGTAATATAGCTCCATTTCTATAGGCAAGGAGTAAGTTAATCCATGTGACACATGTATCTGTCCATTTCTTTCATTCCTACTTCATATATGACATATACACATAGAAAAAGATATGGATATATGGACAGAGATACGTACATACAGATAAAGTTTAATGTAGATACATAGGAAAGCAATAGCTTTACATATGCATATATGTGTATATATTCATACATATACATGCTATGTATGCATATATACACATACGTATATATGTGTATATACATATATGTATATTTATATGCATATATAAAGTCAGTGAAATTTTCTGGATTATGATTTTCTTATCTGTTAAATAAAGATGTGAAATGTAAAATGCCTAGGTTTCAAGATAAATGCCAGGATTGTAATAAATATGAAAATTTCTTAACCCTCCCAAAATAGATTTTCAGGAAACAGAGTAACTGAATATCAGGTTGTACTTCTGTCTCATTCCCTCTGCTGTCTTATGACAGATGATGTAGTCACTCTAGTTATAAAATATATGTATTACTTTCTGCCAAGGAAATCTTTAACCTTCTGCATATGCCATAGTATTCAGAGGATCTAGGAGCCTGGAGGGAGCATTTCTGAAAGGAAAATTTCAGTAATAAAAAAACAGAATTATAAGAGTGAGGCTCTCAGACAAAATTTTCCTTAGAACTTGACATTTAAGTTCATTCTACTCAGTTTACACTTTACTATATTTAATGTTAACAGCATATTTTGTCAACATATTCAAAAATGTTTCCTAGCTACATACTTTTCTCTGTATATAGTGTAATTGTATATTGACATATAAAATTGTTTGTCTAGAATCAGTTGCAAAAGCATAATTATTTCCTATCCTGGTGGATGCAATGCCAATTTCATGTATCAGATCTGTACAGCAATCATCAGACATTACAAGGACTTTGCAAGGAATGTAAAGTCACATCTCTAAGGCAAAATTTGTTTTCTATTCAGAAATAGCTCATAATCCATTTGCAAATCACCTTACAAGTCTCCATATCTTATCACTTTCCCTATAATGATTCTCTGTTTCTCACTCCTTTGGCAGCAGGCTCTGTTTTCATTAAAACTCATCAAAGCATGCATAATAGAGTAGGTGGAGAAGATGCAATTGAAGTCTCTCTTATATTCCTACTCGTAATTGTGCAGTGTGATTTCAGGTAATAGATTATTATACAAGCTATTGACAGAAAGAAGGAAATACGTCCATTCAGTTTTGTCTAACAAATGCTTGCTTGCTTTCCAAAGTTAGAGCAATGTCAATGAGTTTATAGCTTATGTGTGGACTACAGAATGTAATCTGTCACTGCAGAAGCAAGAGTTACCTATGACATAGAATGAGGCTTCTTATGTACATTGAAGTTGTTTTTCCCCTAAACTATCGATTTGCCTGTTTGGGGGCCACACCCAGTTATAATCAGAACTTATTCCTGGCTTTATGATACTGAGGGATCACTCCTGGGGAGCCTCAGGGAAGTATATGTGGTACCAATGATGGAAAATTGTTGACTGGGTATAAAACAAGGTATTTATCCCCTGTCTTTTTCTCTTCGACTTCTCCTAGGTTTCCTGTATATGTAAAATAATTTTTGAGAGGGGAGATACATGTTCAAAAAAAATGTTTTTTTTCCAGAATAAAAAAAGCTGAGGAGAGAAAAAAAGGCATATGTATTCATGATAGAATGTGGGCTTGAAAAAAGTTTGGAATGGCATTTGGGAAGCAATTATAAACAATTCCTCCAAGAATCGTTGCCTTAAATTTTCCATAATGCAGATTTTGTCACAAGGGAAACCCTTATACAGTTTAATAGTTTTTTTGTATTCTTTGAAAAAGGAACTGAATTTTATATTTTGTTTCTGGGGGCCACACCTGGGTATGCTCAGGGCTTACTCCTGGCTCTACATATTCTTTTTAGGACCTTTAGATATTTCTCTCTCTTCTCCCATACTGAAGCCTATCCTTCTTTGGGCAGAAGCTCAGTTTTGAACACAGTTTCTGCATTTCCAAAGAAATCAGGATTTGAATTTCAAAAGGGTGTGGTCTCCATGCCTCTGGGCTACTTCAGGGTGTAGCAATAACTTTATAAATATTATTTCCCAAAATCTCATACCAGGTTTCACCATCTGCCTACAACATTCCCCCAGTAGAGATTTCACCCCCTTAAATCCTTAAAATTTATCTTATGTAATTTTTCTTTTATGCTGGCAAAAGGGCACAGACCCTACTTATGTAAGGGTGTGAGTTCTCATTCTAATTTAATATTACCATTAATATTATGGTTTATTAAAATAGTTTATTGGGTTTCACAGTTGTATGCTAAAAGACAAATCAGATAGATGACTTTTTTTTTTAATTACACCTTGACTGTGCATTCAAGGATCACTTCTATTGGTGCTCTGGGAACATGATGGGTACCTGGGCTCAAAACCCAGTTATCCTTTTGCAAGGCAAGCTATCTGTATTATCTCTTAGGGTCCCCAAAACATTTTTCAGATGAAGGAGGGTAGAGAAAACAAGATAACAATGCGCATATCAAAAGTTATTTTCCTTTCTTTTGTCTTATGACCTAACACATTTTTTTCTAGATGGGATATAAACCCAATAGTTGAACAAAAATTAAATACCTTAATATATACAACATAAAGGTATTTAATTTTTGTTATTAAATGTCATCAGCAAAGCGGAGGTGGTGTAGTTGTCGACCATCTATCTTCATTCCCATTGCTTCCCATTCCAGTCGTTGCATGATGTTCTCGAGGGTGGCACTGAAGAGTTTCGGTGAAATGGTATCACCCTGCCGCACCCCTCTCTTGACATCAACGATCACTTCTTTGTAGAATGGTGAGATCCTGGTAGTGAATCCGCAATACAGCTCATGGAGGATCCTGATGTATTGGGCTTGAATGCCCTGATTGGCTAGGGCTTCAATGACCGCTTCCGTCTCAACAGAATCAAAGGCCTTCTTTAAATCAATGAACGTTAAGCAGAGCGGCATCTTGAACTCCCGAGAAACCTCAATGAGCTTGGTTATTGTGTGGATATGGTCGATGGTGCTGAATCCTTTGCGGAACCCGGCTTGCTCGCATGGTTGTCCTTCATCTAGTGTTTTGCCAATCCTATTTAGGATGACTCGAGTGAACAACTTGTAGATGACAGACAATAGACAGATCGGGTGATAGTTGCCAATGTCATGGATGTCTCCATTCTTGAACAGTAGTACGGTCCTGCTGGTTTTCCATTGGGATGGAACCTTGCATTCAGGCAGGTAGCGAGCGAAGAGCAGAGCCAGCGTATTAATAACACCAAACATCAGCCAAGCGGCACAAATGCTGGCCGACTTTGACCAGTGTGGAAAGGTAGGACTACAGCTGAATCTTACGAAGACAATGTTTATGAGAAACAGCCTCGTTCCTGACTCCCCATTCGCTCTCAACGGAATGACCATCTCCGAATGCAACAGCTACGTGTATCTAGGTCGAGAGGTCAACATGACAAATGACCTGGCACCCGAGCTGCGCAGGAGGAAGAGAGTGGCTTGGAACACCTTCAAGAACGTCGAAGAAATAGCTAAGAGGACGAAGAACCTCTGGCTCTGGGCACATCTCTTTGATTCCACTGTTCTTCCTGCATTAACATATGCCTCAGAGACCTGGGCCCTACGCAAACAGGATGAGAACGCTATTCAGGTCTCCCAAAGAAGAATAGAAAGAGCTATGCTTGGAATACCACGTTTCACTCAAATGAGAGAAAGAATCCAGAGTTCTGACATCTGTCAACGATCAAGAATCAGGGACCTGTCTCATTTGCCAAGGTGTCGAAAATCAGATGGGCTGGTCACGTAATGAGATTTAAAGATGACCGCTGGACTAGAGCTGTTACCGACTGGATTCCACGGGATGTCAAAAGACCGCGTGACCGCCCACCTACCAGATGGTCAGACTTCTTCATCAAGATCATGAACGATCGGTTTGAGGCTCTTTATGTTCCCAGAGCAAAGAGATGCCATTGGGCTACACTAGCACACAACAGGGACAAATGGAGACGTTACTGGCACCCGCTCGAGCAAATCGACGACTAACGGGAAGTTAAGTGATTAAGTGATAAGTGATGTTGTATATGTAACAGAAATAGTGTTCCATATTTGAGTCATATACATCAGTTATAAAGTTTAGTTCAGTATCTTCTATTGTAGTTCAGTCAATAATCCCTACCCCAGCAAACTAAAGTCCCACCCCCACATAGTGTACTTTAGCATTTTTCTCCTGCCAAACTCTACAAAAATCTCAACTCAAACTTTCAAGTGTGTTTTCATTATAAGTTTGTAGATATTTTCAATTTTAATGAAGTTATTATGTTATACAAGCAGGAATCCAAGTGATATTGTACAAGTGGAAGGATAGAACTCCTGGTGAACTAATATGGTTGGTCGCTTTAAATCTCTCTCACACACAAAAGGTATCCAACCAAAATAGATAATGGGGTGGCTGGAGGTGGAAGAGAGCAACAGATAAAAAGGAGCCCCAGCCAGTCTGCCTCTCTGCATACTCACCTAAGTGCAGACAGGCTGCAGAACCAGCTAGCACTCATTAGCCCACACAAAAGGCAGAGTCAGGCCCAACTCTTTTATAAAGAGAGATAGCAGAATACGAGGATCTCTGGCATGCACACGCGTAGATAGACAAAAGCCAAGGAAAGTTGAAAGCACTAGAATACAATCTAAGCAAAGCTCAGAAAATGATCCTCATCCACAACAGAAACCCTTGCCTGAAGAAACACAGGGGATTCCTGGGATGTTATCTAAGAGAAGCCCAGCAACAGGGGATCTCACCCTGTGCATGTGACCCTTGACCAAGCTTTGAGGTACAGGCCTAGTGATGTTGTACACAGGTAAAAGGAGAGCTCTGGACTGGAAGAGGGACCTAGGTCCATCTACTTGAACTGTACCGTAAATTCTAACTTCTTACCTTCCTGACTTTTGTATGCAAATTTTTCAGATAATTCTCAATAATTCATCAGCTCAAGAAAATCCACATTAGCATTAATGCAGGATAGTAATCACATCTTTGGATGTCTCCACTATGCAGTACTTAACAGAGTATCCATACTGTCACTTAGCAAATTTTCTTTCATCATGGAAGGCACCTTTTTGCTATTGCTTTGGATCAATATACAAAGGGTAACTATTCTGGCCATGCACTGATGAGTGCTGCAAATATAGCCTTGATTATCGCATGATTCCTCAAGCTCTCAAAGCTCATAAGTGCAGGTTTTTGTAAAAGCAGGGCAAAAATCTCAAGTCTTCAGCTTTCTTCATATGATTTTTAATTCAAACTAAAGTCAGGACACTCTTAAAAACTTAGATCTGCCCATAACTTTTAGGCCCTTTTAACTTTGCCTGTGCAAATTTCAAGTTTCTTATTCAGGACATAACATTTTGAAAAACATGATAGTGAGCATAAATGGAGTTATATGCATTAATTAAAAGTCTTAAACAGGGGTCTAGAGTGATGGCACAGTGGGTAGGTGTTTGCCTTGGGCACAGCCAACCTGGGTTTGATTCCCAGTATCCCATATAGTCTTATGAGCGCAGCCGGGAGTAATTCCTGAGTGCAGAGCCAGGAGAAATCCCTGTGCATTGCGGGATGTGACCCAAAAAACAAAAATAAATAAATAAATAAATAAAAATAAGAGTTTTATTTTTTTAAATATTTTATATTTTCATTTATTGAATCACCATGAGAGCAGTTACAAAGCTTTCGGGTTTAAGTCTCAGTCATACAATGAAACACCTGTACTTTCACCATCGCCCATTCTCCACCACCAAAAACCCCAGTATACACCCATCCCATACCCTCCCCCTACCTGTGGGGCAGATGATTTCCAAATTACTCTCTTTCTACTTTCAGCACATTCAATATTTTGACACCAGATCCACCATTAATTTTTTGGATTTTACCCCAACACTAAGATCTGCTAAAAAGACAACAGTAGACAATTTGTTTTCTATTGCTGGTTAAGAATGACATATGATGTCGCGTGGCTGCAGTAGTGGCCGCATGATTTTGAAATTCTGAAATTTTAACACTTAAATCTGGAGGGATTTATGCCAAAACCTGCTGGGTTCCGAGATTTGTTCCTGAGTCTCTGGGATCATGGCTGTTAAGGGCTTGATCAGGATCCAGAAAAGCTGTTCATGGGCAGAGATTCCGGGTCTCGTCGGGATGGGGAGGAAAGGACCAGCACCACCACCATCCTGTGAGGCCCCGCGTGCCTCATCACTGAGGGCCCAAACCTGACTGGCCAGTGGCCTATGGAGGATGGCAGCCACCGAGCCGCCTAAGGGGCCCAGGTGGAGGGACAACACCCTTTTTCTCCCCTGGGGTGGCTTGGCGACAATAACCTACTGTGGGTCTGGACACATTTCTGCTAAAAGCCACTGAGTTCCGAGATTTGTTTCTGAGTATTTTTGATCATGGCCATTAAGCAGGTTGATCAGGAGCCAGAGAGGCCATTTGTGGGCGACGACTTGGGATCTTGTTGGGGTGGGGAGGAAAGGGCCGGACCCACCCCCAACCTGTGAGACACGACTTGTCTCATCACTGAGGGCCCAAACCTGACTGTCCAATGTCCTCTGGAGGATGGCGGCCACTGGTCCGCCAGGGAAAACAGGCCAAGGCATGAAACCTATTTCTACCTGGGTTAGCCCAGCACCGGTGACCTACTGCAGGTGAACAGATGCATTTCTGCCAAGAATCTGCTGGGTTTCGAGAAAAAGTAAAAGTTTTAAACAGAGACAGAGAAAGATAGTGCAAGGGTAGAGTAAATGACTCACATATAGCCAACTCCAGTTTGAGAATCACCTGTGAGGTCCCTGGGTTCCTGAGCACTGCTTCAAGAGCACCTACAACTTCTCTAAGGTAAAGGTAAAGGCCCTCCCGTTGATCGTCGATTTGCTCGAGTGGGCCCAGTAACGTCTCCATTGGAGACTTTGTTGTTACTGTGTCTGGCATATCGAATACTCTCGGTAGCTTGCCGGGCTCTCCGAGAGGGGCGGAGGAATCGAACTCGGGTCGGCCATGTTGGCCGCGTGTAAGGCGAACGCCCTACCCGCTGTGCTATTGCTCCAGCCCACAACTTCTCTACCAAACAAAATTCTTAAAGCAGTTCTTGTTACATAGTACACACTTCAGATCATCGCAATTGTTACCTATTCCACTTTTGATACTTGCATCTCAATTTCTCTATCTGTAAATAGTAAGATGATGGCAGCTTTTTATATAATTACCTAAATGGCTTAAGATTTAAGTGTTGTTGGAGAGTGACAGGCAAAGAGCAGGTGGGTCTTTGTCCTTATCCCTCTTTTCATTGGACACACATCAGCTGTCTGCAGGGTAGTAGGCTGGGCTTCTGCCAGGGAGAAACCCTCAGCTGTGTCCCTCAGTAGTATAAGTGTAGTGATCTATTTGAGACTCACTCATGAGTACAAAATGTGCTGTGGGTCACTAGCTGTTTAATCAATTGGAATAATTCTTGCATTGTTGCTTATGTTTCAGAGGGACAGTTTGCATTCTGTGAATGAAGTGTTTTCCAGATAACTACTTTAAGCTGAAGAACAGTGACAATTCAACAGTTTACAGGAAGGAAGACTTTTTAAAGTGCTCCCTGATTAATATGCTGTCAGGCAAGGCCTGGTGACCACATAGAGCTTCCAGAGACTAGTCTGTTAAGTGAAGCTAGGGAGTGAATCTGCTTGCGTGAAGGGTCTGAGTTTTAAAGTGGTCTCTCTGGGCCAGTGGCAGACGGCATAATCTCCTGCTAAATTGGGCCATTAAATAAAACTACGAAGTCATAAAGCTGTAGCATTACCCTGAAATTAAAGCACTGTCACCTTTGAATTGCTAAGAATTTTAACAGGCACTTAGAGAAATTCCTTTCACACCCCATTTAGCATGGACAGTTGATTCCAACCATGTGTATGAGAACAAAAGGCATAGGAGAAAGTTGAGGAGGGTAATCACAATATGATCTTCATTTTCTTTATCATTTATTGATCTCTGTCTCCTCCTTTACTTCTGCCGCTGTTTTCTTGAACTATTTTATTAACTTCTCCTCTATTTACTCATTCATTATATTCATTTTCTCACATTTCTTTTATCATGTGCTTAGTTATTTCCCATTAATATTCATTTGTTCATTCAGTTAGAGAATTTTTCAATCTGTCATTAATACATTAAGCCATTCAAATAAAAGGATACTGAGGTAGCTACAAAGGTTAGTAATGAATTCTCTCCCTGTCCCCAAGGTAAGAGTCTGACAGACATTATAAAGAGATAATTTACAGATAATTTGGTGTTGTGGAAAATAGAACAGAAACTTACATATGACGCAGTAGTAGAAGAGTGGGACTGTGGTGATCTTTTGGTACACGAGGGCTGCTGCAAAGATAGGGATGGCTTTGAAGAGTTTCCACTGCACTGTTCTTTTTTGTGGAAACAGCTACCATTTAATTTAGCATCTACTTGCACTAACAATCATTTTACATTATAGTGGCATCCATTTTCCCCACCAATAATGTGAAGAAAATATCGTCTCTCCATTTTACAGAGGAGAGTACTGTTATCTGGAGAAATGAAATAGTCTCACCAGGTAAACTCAGATTTAGAGCTACGATATATGTGATATAATCTCCTCCTAAATTGGGCCATTAAATAATGGCCCCACAAAGCAATCCCCTTTAGTCTTTGCTGTCTTTGTCCACTGCTGAGTACCACAGAAAAAAACTGTGCAAGAAGTCACTCTTCTCACCCACTTGATGGCCCTTGGCATCACTGTCCTCAACTGTGCTTCAGGATAACCATACCAACCTTTCAACGTTATTCTGTGGAATTGATGAGGAATCTATGAAGTAAAAGTACTTTAGCACTATCTCTGCAAAGAATGGGATGAATATTTAACTTGTCCTTCCAGGCTATTCCCAGTGATGTTTATTTAGTAAGTGTACTTATTTCTCACCAAAGATCCAATTTTTCAGAAGCGTATGTAGATACTAGAACTTGGTAAACACAGATGAAGGAATGAGAACAGTGCTTAGAATTTATTTATTACCTATCTTCTCATTTCCCCACTTCTCCTGAGTCCTGCACACTGATTCAGAAGCTATGCTTTTCAGGACCCAAATCCAAGATTTTTCTTGAATTCATGATAGATCTTTTCCAGTCCATTTTTAGTGTACATAGCATCCAAGCTCTTCCTCTGTTGTGGGAATCAGAATTCAGTTCAGCTAGCCAGTATTGATTGAGGCTGCCTGTGGGTCAGGATTGACCATGGTGTTGTAAACAACTAACCCCAGGCCCAGGGCAGCTCATACTGCAGCTTTTAATCCTTAAAGCACTTTTATCAAGGTCATTTTCCAGCTTAAATTTTATTCTGTCAAGACTTGATAGTCATAAATTCCTGGGCAAGTTATCTTCTACAAGGTTCAATCTCATTTGTGTAATAGGACTGATCAGTTAGTCTTATGTCAATGGGTTGATATATGGGTTAAATGAAATGAATGCTATAGCTAAAACATTAAGTGCGGTATCTGGCATGCATTCAGAAAAATAATTGAAGCCATCAGTTAGTAACAGCATCATGAGTTCACTTTTGTATTTCAGAAACAGGTGTAATTAAGCAACTTTTAATGGAGACACATGGCTTGGGTTTGATCTAAAAGTACAGGCAGGTAGGAGGACAAAAGGAAAAAAGTCATCCTGGTGAGCTCAGAATCACAAAAGGGCAACAGTTGGGTACCAAGGGGTACTGTGAATGAGAGCTCATGACTCACATATTCTGATACAGTGCTGTATTTTTACTGAGGACTTTTCTTCTTCAGAAGAGAGCTATAAGAATTTAGAACCAAAAGGATCACTGTCTTAGGGTGGCTGTGTCTCCTGGTGCCTTTGGGATCAAAAGTTGTTCCCTTGGCTAATGAACAGAAGAACAGATTGACAGGCTGACGACCGGTGATGATTTAATTGAAATCAAACTGTGTTAACGTAGGGAAAGAGTAACCATGCTATCTGCATTGTGGGGGCACAAGGACAGAAAGGGAAAAAAATACAATTAGAATTGAACAGACATGGGAAAGTAAGGCATAAAGGAGAATCCAAACAAATCACTGGGCAATGGGGAGTTGGAGCACTGCAGAGCTCAGGAGCACTGCAGCAGTTGGTAACAATGGTTGCAAGGGTGACAGGCAATTCTGTTAACATAAGCTCTTGGTAAGGGAATAAGACTACCCATTCAAGCCTGAGCTGCTTAGGGGGGCTAAGGAGGGAGGCAAAGGATTCAGCAAGTTCTGTTAACTGCACCACAGCAACTGCAAATAATGGGAAAATGGCACCCCTTCGTCACTGTCCTTCCCCATCTCTGGAGCATTGTTTCTGAAGCCATCTTGTCTCAAGGAATGTCTCTGAGATTTTCTCAACAGTATGGCACTAGCCAAGTAGTTTCCAAACAGTGCAGTGCCAGCAGGAATTACAAAAAAAAAAAAAAGGGGCGGTGTTGTTACCCAGAAAATGCACTTGCTCTGAAGCAGTGATTCTATCTAGAGAAGTGGCAAGTGAAGGTCAATGCATATGTTCCAATGACTAAAAGAACCAAGATTTACTAGTCTGTGATTGACATTCTGTGATTACTTGACATTCTGTGATTCCTAAATCTGTAAAATTTGGAAAGGAAAAAGAGGCATCTGGTAGCCTTTTTACAATTCCTCTGCCCTCTCTGAGGATTCAACTTATAAGAGTGCCCCTCATACTTTAATTTTTGGTACACAGTGTTTTTCAGACATGCTCTATGTATAAATAAATGTATGCAATTAGTGACATTGACTATGTAGACTAGTTAGAAGGAGTTCCCTGTTTGTTTCTGTGGTTGCTGTTAGTTTTCTCTCCACCTCCCAACAGTCTTAGTTTACTATTCTGATATTATTCTCTAATCTTCTTGAGACCAAGTCCTCACTCTGTTCTCCACAAATCTACATTGTTTGTTGCAAGTATCACGTCCCCCTCTTGAACTTATATCACTTGATCACTTGACATCTCGTTACTCATCAATTTGCTTGAGTGGGCGCTAGTAACATCTCCATTTGTCCCTGTCACATGCTAGTGTAGCCCAATGGTGTCTGCTCGCTCCAGGAACCTGAAGAGCCTCAAATTGTTCATTCAGGGTCTTGATGATGAAGTCTGACCATCTTGTAGGTGGGCAGCCACGTGATCTTTTGACATCCTGTAGAATCCAGTCAGTAACGGCTCTAGTCAAATAGTCATCTCCAATTCGCATTACATATCCAGCCCATCTGATTTTTGATGCTTTGGCAAATGAGACAGCATCCTTGATCTTTGATCGTCAATGGAGGTCGGAACTCCAGAGTCCTTCTCTCATTTGAGTGAAGTATGATACTCTAAGCATAGCTCTTTTGACTATGGATTCCTTATCTCACTAGAGTGAAGCATGATCCTCCAAGCATCGCTCTTTTGATTCTTCTTTGGGAGACCCGAATAGTGTTCTCATCCTGTTTTCGTAGGGCCCAGGTCTCTGAGGCATATGCTAGTGCATTGAATTTATATACTAAACAAATATGTATGAAATTTTTCGAAGTCCTTAAGAATGTGAGTATGCTTTGAACCCCAACACTAATAAATTTTAGTTTTGCACTTTTGTCAGCTTATGTGGCTTAAGAGCTCTTTAGCAACTAAAACTAGAATGTAACTGTAAGGTTTTTATGGGATTTATATGATATAAAAAACATAGCCTATTAGAAAAAATGCCTCACATTGTGTACCCAGAATGTGGTAACTACTAGTAATTACATTGATTTACTCTATCCCAGAAATATCAACTCCAGATTATTGGTACTTCTGGGAAATAAAGGATAAAAATAATGTCTTTTATTAGTACACAACACCTGGCAAACTTAATTCACTCATGAAAATTAATTTAAAGGAATTAATAGTTATTTGAACTTGAAAATGACTATTCTTCCACAATGTGAGTGATTTAATTTGATAACTTCTTTTTTTGGGGGGTTGGTTCATTTGCTTCATTTTGTTCATACCCAGCAATACTCAGAAATTACTTCTGGCTTCACACTCAGAAATTACTCCTGATAGTGCTTGGAGAACACTTTGGGATTCCAGGGATCAAACTCAGGTTGGCCCTATACAAGGTAAAATGCATTATGTGTTGTACTATTACCCTAGCCCCAAGATAAGTACTTTTTTAATGTTTGTTCAATTATTGCCAGATATGCAATTGCCCAATATTCCATCCAGAACTGTTAAAAATCCTATCCATGGAAGTTTTTTGTTGGCTTTTTCTTTTTTTTTTCTTTTTTCTTATTTTTTTTTTTTTTGGTCTTCTATAGGGACACACTAGGTGCTACTCATGTTTTTCTTGTAGTTCTGCACTCAGGGATCATTCCTAGAAGGGCTAGGGGACCATATGTGGTTCTGAGGCTCAAACCATAGTCAATGAGTGCAAGGCAATCATCCTACCCATTGCTTGGTGGTCTGGTCCCACCACTGAACATTCAAGATGTTTTACTATAATTTTTTTCTACATAAATAGCAGTCATTATGCATTATGATGGAATAAAATATTGTTATTTTTCTCATCCTGCCTACATGTCCTTTCCTCTTAGTAGTTTCATTAAAAAATAATTATTATTTTTATATTTTATTATTATATTTTATGATTATATTTTTTGATATTCAAATTGTTCCATATTTAGCTGTGGTGACATTGTTATTTCTATTATTGCATCTTTCTTATGTGCCCCATTCATCTCAGAATATGTTTTTGTTTTCTAGCAAAAGATCACCTTGGACATATCCTACTCAAGATAGAAACTTAGTTATTTTCCTAAAGAGACTTAAATTCTTTTTGTAGAAAATGATTTTGGAAAATTAAGTCCTAAATATTAGATTCACACGTAGCTTCTGGACTCTTTTCATAGCTATAACTAGAACACATATGCATGTGTGTGTGTGAATATTTGACTGGATGTTTTAATTAAGATTTTACATGATTGTAATGCAAATCTATAACCATAAGATTGTCTTCATTATTCATATGACTTAAAGAGATAAATTATTCCAGCAATACCCATTTATTTATTCAACTCTTCAGTCCTAAAATATACATACAGTAATTTTAGGATCACACAAATAATGTCACTATTACTAAAAAGGAGTATACTAGTCTTCTGTTTTACTTTTTTTCCTTAAACTATTTTCTACCAAGTTTGCATAGAAAGACATAGCAATGCATTACAAAGGTATTTAAATCACTGTTTATACTTTTATGAATATTTTATCTGCTTAGTATAAAGTTAGGGTCTTTACTAGTTGTTCAATATTTAGTTTTAGGATTTTCTTATTTTCTTCCATTATTGACTATGCAAAACATTATTTGTTATAGTAGGTCTCTATCAGTGTGATTGGACAAAACTTATTTGCTCATATATTGCCTTTCCCCTATCGTCTCCATAATCTCTAAATAATCATTTGTATTAGTTTGGTAATATTTATTGTATTTATTTACAAAGGATGTAGCATAGTCTTTTATACCTTTGTGCTTTCATTTTGTCACTTTATAAACTTTCATATGCTGTCTCAAAAAATGATGAATTTAGAGAGATTTTTTTGTTTTTAACTTTGGAGAGATCTTTCCTAGTCTCTTTATGACAGATTGTTTTTGAGGGTGAATATTTCAAGGTTCCAAGAGGTCAAGGGGCTACTCCAGTGATACTAAGCCTACCACTGCAGAGGTTCAGTGCTTGGACTACAGGGTGTAGTACTGCTCGGACACTGTGATGCTGGAGACCCCCCCAGGAGACCATAAAGTGGCAGTGATTAAACACAGATAGGGTGAATGTTTCATAATCCCATAACTATCTCCTCAATCTCATTATTTTACTGGGCCAATAAGCATGACTATCACCTTACTCAATAAATTATCTGTTGCTCAATATTTTTTTTCAGTTTTCTGCTCTTTGCCACAATTTTTTTTTCTTTTTTGAGTCACACCCAACGATGCACAGGGGTTACCCCTGGTTCATGCACTCAGAAGTTACTCCTGGCCGTGCTCAGGGGACCATATTGGATGCTGGGAATCGAACCTAGGTCAGGGTGCATGCAAGGCAAACACCTTACCCTCTGTGCTATCACTCCAGCCCCCTGCCACAGATGTTTTTGACTGTGCAGTGAAATTTTTGGCATATATATATATACAACTGCAATTTTTTAGTCATTTCTGACTCATTTGGTGATGTAACAAGTTATCTCAGAATTGAGTGAAAAACCTTATAGTTTGTAGAATGTTTAGGTCAGTGGTGAGAGAATGGGGGTCATATGTAAGGAAAACAAGGATTTATGAGATAGTGTTTTCCTTTAAAAAAGCTGATCATTGAGCAGGGGGCTGAGTAAATAAGGTGTTGTCAGGAACTGAAAGGAAACCAAGCTGAATGTTAATGGAGCTGGGAAGAACTTCACACTGGACATGACATTTGAGCCTTACAATATCACTTAAAGTGCTGAGCTCCAGAAAGGAGGTGGAAGCTGAAAGAAAGATGACTAATCCCACTCTCTTCTTTAGTTGTTGTTAATCCTCCTTTGATCCTCTAAATAAGATCCATGAAAGAAGATTAAGTAAACACTTTAAATGTCTAGGTCTAGAGGTTTATCTTCCTGTGACCTGGTAATGTAAATGCTACCTGGCATATCTCTTGTTTGGACTAACACAAACCCTTTGCAATCTGCTCACTCTTTCAGGGACATCTCTAATTTCCATTTTGGTTTTGTCTCTTTCTTTTCAATAAAAGGTATAGATTGACATCTTGGTTAGTCCGCACAAAAAAAGAACGATATAAGGAAAGGTAATGACTTTCTCACAAGTATTTTTAAAGATCACGTTGTGAGAGATGGAGAAACATGTTGATATTATACATCTAGTTTCAGAGGTAGAGATTAAATTTAGTTTTGTGTGAGCATAGAGGTTTTTACTCAGAGTGCACCCAAAAAAGGTAACATGACACAGAAACGTCTAAATATATATTATACAAATTTCTAACGGTCTGATCCACTGACCTCATAATCATTAAGTGACTAAGGTTTAAAGTTACCTTTCTCTTCTTTCCTTGCTAATGGCATCTAAAAACTGACCTAGTCCATGTCTTCCGATCCTTCCCCTCTTTTGTATTGCAGATTTTGCTTCTATTGATTTTTTTTCCTCCAAACTAGCTACAAATACCTTGAACTCAGGATCTCAGCTGTCATTACGCTTATAGACCTGGTTGTACTAAGAACCCAGCAATCTTTCTCTTGTGTGAATATGCACGTACACACAAACACAGATATACACACACAGAGAATTAAACTCCATTTTTCTTGAATAAAACACCAAACAACAACAGACAAGAATCATAAAATGTTTGTGGGGTTCCTTCAAATATCCTCTAAGATCATAAAACAGATTTCACCATTCTCTTTAATAACGCCACCTATTTGAAAGCAAGACAGAGGGAAAACAGCCCCCACAATGGAAAATAAAAAGTAAAGGCTTGAATGAGATAATAGAATCACAAACCAGTATACTGTCGGGAAGTCATAAAGGATGGCCAACATGAGCAGGTGCAAAGTAGTACTGGCCAGCAACCTGCCCTTGAGCCCCGCTGATGGTGTTGTTTGTGCTGCAACTAATTCACAGTTCGCACCATTTGTGTGAAAAGCAGTAAATGAGTAATTCATATTTCCAGACCACCAGTAACCAGACACTCAAAGCATCCGTGACTGTGGTGGTTTGAGCAAGACGTGGATGGATTTCCACTTAAGCAACTGGGCTGATCGACATGGAGGAAAAATTGCCTGAAAGAATTCTGAAACCTTTCACAGGGGTTGAAAATCAGTTTATACCAATTGTGTTCCTTCCATTTAAAGATTGAGGGAAAAAAATGTCTTTTAATCCCATCAACACAGAATCCCCTAACAGTTTATTAATAATGAAGTGCTCTCCTCTCTTTGAATTTCTCTGAGCCACTTTATTGGAATGGCTAGTCATGGTTGAATCATCATTTCAAGTCATGAAATGACATCATGATTCAAGTCATGGTTGAATCATCATTTCAAGTCAGGTGCCATGGATCAGGCACTTGGGTGAGCTCAGCCTTGGGCTTTATATTCAGTTTCTACAACAGCTGTCCATTCATAGAGGAGAAGGCGCGGAGTTTGGTGAGGCTGCTAGAATCTTTCATGTTTAGGAACCTAGTTGGTAGCCGAGCTGCACTGGCAAACAGACCTGATGATCTCACAGCCCTTGTTTTCCTCCAGGGCATCTGCCTCCATTAAACACAGATGCCCTTTCCAAGCCCATATTTGTTCAACAACCATTGCCTGTGATTTAAATAGAGAAGGAAGATACAGACATATGAAAAATTAAATAACTATTAATGCAAAATGACAAGAAATGTCACAAAGCTATGCATGTGTAGATGGCAGCCGAGTGGTAGAGACAGTGCTCTGAGAATTATTTAAATTGTATTTACCTTTGGCATTGAAAAATCACTTTGTCAACATAGATAACTGTACCAGAAGTGACCCCAGGGACCTTAATATAGACTTTCTTCATTATAATAGGAGTATAAGTGTATTGGCATGTTTTTCAAAAGACTGTAAGCAGCTACCCACAGTGATTTAAGTTCAATTAAGCTGGGTATTGACAATCTGTAAACTTACCATCCTTCCAAATATTGTGATAAAAAAATTCTTATTCTGCAAGGAGAGAGATATGTGTGAATGAGATCTTATTAATCAGAGTTATTTCTTGTCTCTTCCTTCTTATTCAATTTCCTTTTGTTTATTCTTTCTTCTGGGTGATGATCTCCATGGCAACAGATGGAACTACTTACAGCATCTGTAATCACTATTATTAATAATAGTGATCATCACAATAATCATACCAATCAGATAAGATGAGAAAAAAAAGCACTGAAATTAAATTAAAGTATAACTCTCTGTGTAAACAGTTTACATCCCTGAAACCATGCAATAAGCCATACAGGCCCTTTTGAAATCTAGGATAAAGGGTCATAGAGGGATTTTGTGGAGTGACAACCAGAAAAGATTGAACAAAATGCCTAAAAATGTAGAACACTCTACCAATCGCTATTCTGATAGTTTCACGCAGCTCCTTTTATATTATTTTGTGCTTGTTGAGTATAAATGTAGATATATGTGTATTCTGATCTAAAAATTTAAAACTTCTTTAAAATTTTGATCTTTATGGGTCTGGGAGATAGTAGTTAGAGCCATGCCTAGCATGCCAGATTCAAGTCCCAGCAAGATATAGTCATTTCCTGGTGCATATTTGGAGGGCCCCAAGCACTGCTGGCTCGGTCCTTGGAGGCCCTCAACACAGCGGGACCTGAGCAGTATTGCATCTTCAGACCCTTGAATTGAATCAGTGACCTGTTCAACTGGAAGTGCCCAGGTATTATGAGTACCATTCAGGAACCCCCTTCTCTCATTTGACTATATATAGATATAGATTTAGATATAGATATAGATCACGATCACGATCACGACCATCCTGTTATTCGTCGATTGCCTCAAGCAGGCCCTAGTAACGTCTCCTTCGTCCTAGCCCTGAGATTTTTAAAAAGTGCCATATTCAAGGCTCTTTCAGAGTTAGGAGAATGAGACCCATCATTGTTACTGGTATTTGGCATATTGGGTATGCCACGGGGAGTTTGCCAGACTCTGCCATGTGGGCAGGTTACATTCGGTAGCCTGCCAGTTTGTCCAAAGTAGGAATGAGATAATAAGATGTCATAATAAGATGTTGGGATGTTGCTTCCAGGAGCTGGGTTTTATAGTCTCTGAGTCTTGGCCGTTGATGGGATTACACGGCGCCAGGGGGTCAGTTGGTGGGTGTGACCCCATAGACAGATATGTATATATAGATATATATGTATATGTACATATATCTATATGTACATATAGATATATGTACATGTACATATACATGAATGTACACACACTCACACACACACTATACACACACGCATATAGGGGCGCATTAAAAATACTGGAGCAAAGACCCTGAAAGAATATAAATGATGGTTGTTTAGCTAATCTCATTTGATAAAGATTTCCTGGATTCTTTTAAATTACTCAATACTAGTCTAATCTCTGGTGGTCTGAGCATGTAAGATTTCATTGGCCCACCCATTCATAAGAAAAAGTGAACATTTTCCCTTTGACAGTTTCTGTAAGACTTTCCTACCTTGCCCACCTTTATTTCCCAGCATGTCTCTGGACAGCCCCACTTGTAATCTTGAGCATTCATAATAGAAAGGGACATTTGTTGTTCTTATGTTCTTTCCCCCCAAATGATGGTTTGCTTGTAGTAGGGGAGACAAACCTTTATCATACTGTGTACTTTCTGGAATCTAGCACGTTGTCAGGCACATAATTTATTTATTTATTTGTTTATTTGTAATCTAAACAAATTGTCTGGTTATCAGTTGACCAAGGGTCAATCACAGCCTCTTTTTTTAATACCAATCATAATATCTGATATTTGTGAGTGATAGCATGGCGGGTAGGGCGTTTGCCTTGCACGCGGCTAGTCAGCTGACCCGAGTTCAATTTCTCCGCCCCTCTCTGAGAGTCTGGCAAGCTACCAAGAGTATCTACCTGCAAAGCAAAGCCTGGCAAGCTCCCCGTGACGTATCCGATATGCCAAACACAGTAACAAGTCTCATAATGTTACCGGGCTTGCTCGAGCAAATCGATGAACAACAGGAGGATAGTGACAGCGATGTCCTTAAAACAAAGATAATATATTTTCTTCTATATAATAGGGATGCAAAGATTTTCATACAATTTGAGATACTCCTGGCTTTGCACTCAGAAATTTCTTCTGGTCATTCTTGGGTAACTCTTTGGTGTGCCAAGGATTGAACCTGAGTCAGTCACGTGCAAGGCAAGTGTCAAGCCTGTTGTACTGTCTCTCAGGCCCCCTAAATATATATTTTATATATGTATACATATATATATACTTATATCAATATATACTTTTTAAAGTTAGAAAACTCACAAAATCACTGTGGTTCATTTTTCATTTTTCTATTTATCCTTAACAGTTGGAATGCTTATGATTTTCAAATAGTAAAAAAAAAAAGCTTTCAGGATATAATAATCTAACAAATGTCATGAAATAATTATAGGCCAGCCAAATGTTAGGACTTGAACTTTCCCCAACAATCTATATTGCTCACTAATTAATAATCTTAAACATTTGGGTTTATGGGTCTAATTTTTAGTTACTGCATGCATTTGTCCATAAATAGATTCTCCCTTCATTGTTCAAAATAATTATTACATATTAAAAAGTACTTTATAACCTTAACTTACATATGTTACATGCATAACTATAATCACCTGTCTGCATTCAAGACTAGGCATCAGGAACAACATTGATGATTGAAAGTGATTATGTATGGCGTTTACTACTCACCTTTTATTACTTTTTTAAGGGTTTAGGTTTTAATTTACACTACTATCCTGAAGTTGAGGGAAAAAATGGAAGGTGAGAATAAAAAAATATCCAATTACATTCTAGTTTTCAATTTTTATATACTGTCTCACAAGAGAAAAAAATAATCACAGTTTTAAGAACATCTTTTAAATGAACCCAGGTAAAAAGGAGTAGGTTTTAAGTAATCATCTTCCTGCCTCTCCATCATATTACATTTGCAGCAAGGCCCAATGATATTTTGTTAAGTGTGCTGTGGAGAGTAGTTTGGTAATCTTAATTATTCCTTTTGTTCTTTCATATTTATTAAATAACACTGATAGAGGAGTTATTAAAACTTTAGTTTGTCCTAATACAGAAGGTCGGGTGGAAGATGATATAAGAATCTTTCAAATAAAATGCTTCCTTCCTGGTAGAGCTTTCCCACCTGTCCTGTCAAAGATGTAATGTGCTTTTAACAGAATATGTGCTCATGAGTAAATTTAAAAAATTAGATGATGCATGTAGCAACAATTGATGCATATTTTATAGGAAATATTCCAATGCTTGAGAGAAATTCAAATTTATATAATTTTATGATATCATGTACTTTTATAATTATAATTTTATAATAGCATGTGCTCCACTTTTACAATAGAATTGTGTCCAGTCTAGGACACAAAGATCCTGGAAGCAAGTACTCTTCACTGAGCTTCATCTTTCTATCTATCTATCTATCTATCTATCTATCTATCTATCTATCTCGATGCATGATATTTACACGTTGATGCTTACCAGCATGGAATGTCAATGATTACTGGAGATGCTCTGTAAAATGTACCAGTAGGAAGTGATACCGTACTTCAGATTAGGTTGAGTCTTCCTTTTTTTCTTTAAAGCATTGCAGGCATTTCAAAAGCATTATTCCTTATTTCCCCTTCTACAGCTTCATACTATTGACCAATTATTTTTCCTTGATTATTTTATTACCATTTGATTTTAATGCACTAATATATTTGAAGTTTTGAGCTAATTACGTTGTAACATTATACCTTTTTTTAACCAATATTAAATATATCCTGTTTTTGCTTTCAAAGTAAAAATCCAATAACCTTCCTTTTGATTTTTTTAGACTTTAAAGAAAATGCAATTCTCTTTCAATTAAACATTGGCAGTGTGGGTTTTGGTACATAGTCTTCAGATGAATCAGAATGTTTGAGTAGAGTTTAATTTTATGTTGTAAGAAATATTTCTCTATTTTTAGTATTGGAAAATACTTTAGAAATAATTAAAACCAGAGTCTTTGTTTTTTCTCCTTTTAATATATAAAAACTGAATTGCAATGGAATGAATTTACTTATTTCAATTCTTACAGAGTTTGTGGTAGACAAATTCTTAAAATCTGAGATTGGGAAAGCCTGTTTTTTTTCCACGGGTGAATCATGCCAAAAGTCATGATTAGTAGAACTGCCATTTAGTAGAACTAACAAAGAATAGAGGTTACATTCAGTATCAGTGAACCCCATTATTGTTTACTAGTGGTGTGGGAGGTCATTTTTTTACTCCCCTTATATGGTTTTCTTCATTTATAAAACTTTGGATATGAGGGAGGAAGGAAACCATATACATTGTATTCTAAGTAATTTGTCAGCTCTAAGAATGTATCAAGACTGATGATATTATGTGGGCTGTATACTTAAGTGACAGAAGTATTTCGTGTCTTTCTATTTCCTCTTTTGCTTTACTTGTGAATAGTTCAGAATTAAATAGGAGGTCCGATTGCAGTAAATATTTTAGCTAAGTTGTTGGTACAGAATGTCTGATATATCCTAGATAATGCCTTGCAATTTCAAGCTTTGGTAGGTATTTCAAATTAATAAAACTGCTTCAGAGCTAAACACGTGCTGTTTTTGTTATTGTTGTTTTTTTTTCCTTTTTAACTCATGATAAAATTAAGCCACAGAAAACTGAAGTGACTTGTTTAAGCTTGTTGTTGACTGAAATAGGTTTTAAGTACTGCCCCTCTCTTTTTCAATCAATCATTCAATGGGCTGTACACATGCAGGAAGTCTGGGTTCAAATCCAACATCTCATCATCCCTTATCACCTCTTAAAATAATTTTTGAGCACCACTGGGTGGCTCCAAAACCAATTAAGAAAAAATAAGCCAAAAGAAGGAAAAACAGTGCGCTCTCTCTCTCTCTCTCTCTCTCTCTCTCTCTCTCTCTCTCTCTTAAACTCATATTCTTCATCACTGACCTTCCATTCTCTCCTATATTCTACTACACCAATTTAAAGGTTTTAGTCGCTCTATGTCACTAAAATCCTGTTCAGACTTCTTTTTTTTCCTTTTTTTCCTTTTTGCTAATGTAATACCATGAAAACTAAACAGCAAAATGTTGCAGTAAGTATCTTGAATAAATAGTGTGGATCATACAATCTCAGCCGTGTTAATACATGTGTCGGCAGATATTTTAAGCATGTAGCTCTTGTTTTCAGCATAGTAATTTGGATTTTCTGACATCTGTGCTAGTATTTATCCTTTTGAAAAATTTCAAGATTTCTTTAACACTTGAAGCATTTCAACATGATGACCCTGCAATTTAGTAGTACTAATTAAGAATAGAGATTACATTCAGTATGTTTGCACCTTGTTATTGTTTGATAGTGATGCGAGTATCTTTTTTTTTTCACTTAGTATGATTTTCCTCATTTATTCAACTATGACTGTGAGGGAGGAATATAATGGTTGGAAGTATGAGCTTTGAAATCAAATATCCAATGTTCAAATTTTAGCTAAGCCTATTACTATTGAGAAATCACAAATCACAAATCATCCTGTTATTCGTCGATTACCTCGAGCAGGCCCCAGTAATGCCTCCTTCATCCTAGCCCTGAGATTATATTCAAGGATCTTTAGGAGAATGAGACCCATCATTGTTACTGGTATTTGGCATATTGGGTACGCCACGGGGAGTTTGCCAGACTCTGCCAACTATTGAGAAATAAGGTTATAAATTCTTGTCACTCACTTTTTTCTCATTTTTGAGATGACAATTTGTGACAGGAGTGAAGTAAATGGTACTAGATGCTTAGCTGTGGAGGAAGGGTTCCCTGTATACAATTCTTTATACTGTTAGCCCCTTCTAAATCTAGATAGTGCTCTATGAAGAACAGATTTTTTTTGGTCCAACATTTTTCAAAAGAGCTCTCAGATAACAATGAACTATTTCATGATTAGCTACCCCTCACACTGTTTGCATGATCCTCTTTTGACCTTCCTTCTATTTTCTTTTTCCATGTATGTGTTGTTTGGGCAGAGGATAAGATCTGGACATCTGTGCAGCATAATATCACAGAGCTGACCCGTGTGCAGGGTGCCAACCCTGAGAAACCGTACACGATGGCTTTGGACTATGGTAGCAGCATGGATCAACTGGAGGCTCTGATTGAGGGCTCAGAACATTGTGAACAAGAGGTAGCCTATCACTGCAGGAGGTCCCGCCTGCTCAACACTCCAGGTAAGGCTCAACTCTGAATATTTCATTCTGCACATGCCACATACGATGTCTCCCAGATCTGATGGTTTTACCTGTCCTCCAAACTCAGTGTATCAAGGAAAGGGAAGCTTCCAAGAAAAGTGAAGCGTCACAGCAGTTATAGTTGTTCACTATGCAGAGGAGATAAAGGTAGCCTATCAAGGACTAACAATGAACTAGTTCTGCTCTGATATCCAGGATCTAACTTAGAATTATGTAACCTCACACATTTTGCCTAGTTTTCAAAAAGTAAATGATGGCAACATATACCATTATAATAGTCAGAAAAGAAAATTTTCACAGTAAGGATCTTAGCACACTCAACCTAGAACAGTGTGACATGTCTGACACAAAAAATATACAGGGAACAATATTGCTCAAGCAGGCCCAGTAACATCTTCATTGTGACCCTTGTTACTGTGTTTGGCATATGAAATACATCACGGGTAGCTTGCCAGGCTTTGCCGTGTGGACGAGATACTCTCAGCAGCTTGCCGGGCTCTCCAAGAGGGGCGGAGGAATCGAACTCAGGTTGGCATATTGACCACTTGTAAGGAAATGCCCTACCCACTGTGCTATCGCTCCAATATTAGACAAAGAAATTAGTAAAGAAATAAGGAACAAATCGTGTTTCCAATAGCAAGGCTACTTGGAAAGTGAAAACTTTGATGAAATTATTTTTCAAAAGAAGTTCATATTTGGTAGAAAATATCTCTATTATTTGTTATGATAGTAGTTAATTTTTAGGGGGGGTGCAAACTCTGGCAAATAGGTATTACTTTATGTTTCTGTGTTCCAGGATTACTTTAGGCAGGGCAAGCACCCTACCTGCTGTACCAATGCTCTGGTCCTGGTATGGTTACTATTATCATGAACAGTTATTACCGGGCTTGCTAAAGGAGGTTCTCAGAGTGTTATGCAAAATCCTGAAGAGTTCTGGGAATCGTCAGGAAGGCCTCCTCAAAGTTTGCATGCTCTGATTCGTTGCCTTTTCTGTGACTATCAGTAATGTTCAAAAAAGCAAAGGTGACTGAGAGATACAGAAGTCTGGAATGTCCAAGAAAAATTGTGAGAATCGTTTACTTCAAGAAAAGTGCAATTTGGTACTTGAAAGTCAGAAATTTTGAAAGATTTAATAAAAGTAGACAATGAAGTATCAACAGAGGAGAAGCCATAAGAGTCTAACTAAATATACACACAGTTTCATAGATCTAAAATCTTCAGGGAAGACATGGTTCCACATAAGTGAATTTTCCAGATAACTGTCACATCTCTTTAAACACCAAAAATCATTTCAAAGAGTTTTTAACCATTTGAAATGAAAATCTTTCTCAAATTGATTACATGCTTCCTTGCCTCCTTAAACAGAGATTTCTGAACATAAAATGTAACCTTTTCTTGATGACTCAGGATCATCATTGTGGAAATCAATTATTGTTCCCTTTTTGGGTTCAGTCAAGCTTGCAGAGCCGATTAGATTTGAGGAACCAGTTGATACTCCTTTCCCTGGTACCTTTAGATGGCTCTACTGGGAGATTCATATACATATATGGGCTGGAGCGATAGCACAGCAGGTAGGGCATTTGTCTTGCATGTGGCCCACATGGCCAAACCAATTCAATTCCCAGCAAGCTACCAGGAGTATCGTGCCCGCAAGGCAATGCCTGGCAAGCTACCCATGACGTATTCGATATGCCAAACACAGTAACAACTTTCACAATGTTCCTGGGCCCGCTAGAGCAAATCGATGAACAACGGGAGGACAGTGACTCCCATGAAAGTTCCTCCTCCTTTCTTACTTAGAATACTTTAAAAAAAAAACTTAACTACCTTCTTTTCACTGTGGCACATTGCTTTTAGTTTTCAGAATATTGGTTTGGTAAAATTTCAGGAAAAACGAGACAGTGTTTTCTCAGATTGTAAGCTCAACTTTAGCATTTCATTCTGTGATATTATTTACACTGAAAAATTGCCTTCATATTTTAAATTTTACTTTAGGCACACTGATGTACAATATTGTAATGACAAACTTTCATTAGAAACAAAACAAAGAAAAAATGTTCTATCAGATCCTCCACCAGTGTCAGCCTCTCTCCACCATGGCCCTATGCCACTCTCCCATACCTCCCCTATCTCCGCATCCTCACTACAGTGATATGATTTCTACTGAAGATCAGTTCTAGATTTTTGCTGCCTTGGAGTATTTGTTGTTTCTTTACTACTTTATTTTATTTCTTTTCAATTTAGAAAAGTTCTCCACATTTGGTAGTGCTCAAGATTTACTCCTGGTGTTGTACTCAGGATCATTCCTGGTAGGGCTAGGGGGATCATCTGTAGTGCTAAAAATTGAACCCGGCTTTGGACATCCCTGCCTGTTGCACTGTTGCTCCGCCCAAGTGTTACTTTATATACCACATATAAGGGACATCATTCTGTGTCTTTCCCTTTCCTTCTTACTAACTTCAGTCTGTCTGATATTTTCCAGTCTCTTCTATGTAGCCCCAAATTGCATGATTTTGTCTTTTCTTATAGCTTAAAAGATAAAATATTCCATTGTGTGTATGTATCATGATTTCTTAATGCAGTCATCTATTCATGTACACTTGTACTGTTTCCACATTTTGGCTACTGTAAATAGTGCCACAATGAAATGTCTGTACTGAAGAGTTTTGGGGACTTTAGGGTAAATGTGAAGAAGTGGAGTTGCTAGTTTATCTGGGAGATTGATTTTTTTTGGAAGACCTATATTATTTTAGAAGACCTATATAAATTGCCAAAATGGCTAAACCCATCTTTATTCACACCAGCAGTGGATGAGTTTTCCTTTTTTTCATGCATCCCCACCAACACTGGTTGTTTTCAATCTTGGTGATGTATGCCAGGCTCTCACTAGTGTAAGCTGATAACTCAATATACAACATTGCTCTTGTGTGTGTGTGTGTGTGTGTGTGTGTGTGTGTGTCTGTGTATCGAATCTGCCATTGATTCCCTGGGATTACTTAAACAGAAAAGACATGAACTTAAAAACAAACCTTATTAAAAATGACTCTGCCTTTTCCTAATATGTAATCCTGTGTAAATTCTCAGAGGTGTGGCTGTTGGGGTGACTTTAATCCAGGGAAGTTCTGGGAAACTTCAGAGTGCATGCAGAACCTTTACTTGGATACATCAACTTCTGTGGCTCCCATGTGCTATCACAGGATGGGGCTATGATCCCCACAACAGCTCCCCAGGGCTGTGTTCTGATTATGTCTGCTCTCAGTTCTGTTTTGCTCCCATTCATCTAACAGTGGCAGAGGGAGAAGGAGAGAAAAGATGGACAGGATAAGGTCAGGTCCGGCTCACCACTGTGTCTTTTTCATTCAGCCAGAGACTAAACTATGACTCTGTCATTTTCTGACAGTTTCCTCTAATATTCTTCCCCAGAGTTTCTGATAAATGTCAACCAATAGAATGTGTCATCTGCCTCTTAAATGAAGGTTTATACTAGAGCTCTCTAAAGGATTAGAATTCATGCCATCAAGGTCCGTGGGAAAGGAGTCTTTGCAATCGTCTTGCTTTTGTGGTTGTCTTCATGGTGTGTGCTCCTTCCTAAGCTTGATGCAGGATTGAGGCTTACGAACTACAAAGCAGCTTCTGAGACAGCATAGAGCTCAGCTGTCAGTGTTCAGTGGCATCTTGTCATATGGAAGGAAGTAGACACATTTTCACAGGGACCAGAGTATGCTGGTTGAGTTCAGGTCTTCTGTCACTATTTATACTTTGTATATGTTTTGCCTAGGACTGAGCACTTGAATATAACTCAACAATAAAATGAAGTAAAGTACTACTAGAAACATACAGAATACAGAGAGATAAATATTGAGGCCAGAATCTGAAAGATGCTTTAACCATATGGCCAACAATCTCCATAACCCTCAACTCTCTCATGGAAGGAAAATTAAATGAAAAAGTGATAAGGTGAAGAAGCCAAATACCCTAGCCCCTGTTGACAGTGGTGGATTGGAATACTGCCATCCCAAAATTCTCTTACAATAGTCTTTATGTTGACTGGAAATCTATTTTTGTAACGAATGCCATTTGGGGAATGCCCTTCACAGTAAAGCAGCAAATTTGCCGAGGTGAAACTCAAAAGTCAATATTAATGCATATGATACCATTGGAAAATCAGTTTTCAATACTTTGAAATCTAATCACTATAGGGCAGCTTGAGCTAGAATTTAGCTTGATTTTGGACAAAAATCATTTACCAAATAAGTCAGTCTTGCAAAATGTTTTCCATCAGGGAATTCCTTAGTAAAATAATTGATTGTATGCCCTGTTGCACTTTTGAGTCTGTATTTCCCTAACAGCAGTGAATTATCATCATGAATATGGGATCATTCACGCAGTCATATAACTAGCCTGGAGTCAGTTTTTATACCTAATGCTAACCATGTTCCAATGTATTTGAAACTGATACCATTATTTTAGTTTTTGCTTTTGGGCCATACCTGACAGTGCTTGGGTTTTGGTCCTTGCTCTGAACTCAGGAATCATCCTTGGCATATGGGATGCTGGGGATTGAATCTGGCTCAGCCACATGCAAAGCAAATGCCCCACTCACTGAACCATCACTACAGTTCCAAAATTCTATATATGTTAAAGAATCCCAAAGTTGTATTTTTTCCAATAATTAATTTTTGTGTATTAAAAATCAATCATAAAAGACCCTGTGGCGGCTTTCTCTCTTGCCACCTGTGTTTGGTGTTCTCACACAGCTTCCCCCACCCCAGGGAGGCCGATGGTGATGGTGGATGAAGGAGGGAATGAGGACTAGGCTAGTTGGTATCAATTGCAGTTTATTGCATTCCCATCCCCATTCTCTTCCTCCTCCGGATCTTCCTTCCCCAATCCCCCTCATCCTCCTCTTGGATCCTGCTCCTTCATACTTCTCCTTCCTGCTTCTGTCTCCCCAAATCTCCCAGATTCTCCCTTTGTTTCTGCCTCCTCTGCCCACTTTTACAGCCATAGTTAAATCCCAAAGCATGGGGGGTTGGGAAAATAATTACACATAGGTGTGGTAATACATCAACAGAGGTAAAGTCCATCCCTCAGGGGAAGCTTCTTCTAAGACAGATTCTCATTCAGGTAAGATGACCCACACAAGAGTGAAATTCCATCTATGAGTGTGTTTCTCCTTTCCTTAGTCCAACATTCATAATAGTCATTTTGTATTTACACAGTAAGAGATACAGTAAGCATATAGGATGGCTCTCCTGGGGGCATCTCTTTATAGATCTCAGACTATAGTTCTCAGGTCAGATTAGTCTTTCCTAACACTACAAGGTTCTAATCTCATTGTTACTTTTTGGATCATGACAGAATTTGTCTATAATCATGTTTTTAACTTATAGTTAAATATTGTGGTGTTTTACCTTGGCCCATTTTGATGCCAGAGTAACTCACAGCTTGCCCTGGGTCTATCCAGTCCCTCATCAGGACCCTGTTAAGGAGTTGGTAGGATCTAAAGGCAACTGAGACTTAAGTGGAGAAAGCAGATGCTCAGAAGTGAATATTATTTGGAGCCAATTAACTCCCAAGTTACAAAAGCATAATATTAACTGTTTTCCTGTGTCCATACTAAAAGGATATTGTTTTAAAATAAGCTATGCAAAAGACATAAGGAAAGGAGAAAGGCAATATTTCACTCTTGAATACAAGTCAGATGTCCTTAGAAGGATCTGATGTTACAAGTTAACAGAGTCTGATTAGGAGGAGAAGGTGGTAGACCAGTTAGGGAAAAAAGCACAGAGCAATTACAGATAAACAAAGAAATCAGAGTGACTTTGGAGCATTGTGATGTGTGTAATCCGATAAACCTAAGCTCCCCATGGCAAGGGAGAAAGGACAAAACAATGTTATCTTACAAATTATAATTATATACTAATCATAGCTTAGTGCAAATAATATATTTGTGTATATAAAAATGTTATGTGATTTCTAATATATCCTAAAGAATGCTTGCTCATGTCATATGTAGAACTGATGTCAGTGGATCCCACAGAGGTTCATGTGAGTCAGGAAGGAGAGAAAGACGCGCATCTTTTCCCAATCCACCTCTGCCACCTGGGAAGACTAGAACTTGTAGTCTACAATGAGGCCCTGTTTGGCACAGGTCTGAGCCATGCCAGCCCCACCAGGTGGCCATCAAGTCATACCTGAAGTGTGCATGTTCTTTCAGGCGTGGGAGTTAATCCCCACCACCCAATGTCTCGAAGAGCCACGGACTCAGGCTGGAGTGAGGATTTGCTATTTGCAGGAAAGGAGAGGCGAGTCCCAGGACTTATTCAGGATTTTTCGGGGTTCTTATCTAACCTCGCAGAAAAAAAATCCAGGAGTAGAGAAGCAGTGAAATGAAACAGATTTTATTTGGAGTTTGTGAAGGGGAGGAGGCAGAGAAAGTGGGAGAGAGTAGAGAGCAATGTGCTCAAGAGAGAACCCGGACTTCTCCAAGGGCTGAGAGAGCTCCTGCACATACCCTCCAGCATCAGGCATGAAAGCACAAAAGTACACATCTCAAGAGGGAAGATGAGGGTGACACATGCTCGGGCACCACATGTGCTCAATCATGCGCATACAAAGAGCATGTGAACTCGGGCAACATATGCACACCCTTCCTTTATTCAAGGTGGCCATTATAGGAAGGATGTCTTAGTCTGGAATGTTCTGAAGTCTCCTCTGGGCTGAATCACTAAAGTTAATTGGAATAAGAGAGAGGTCTGAGGGTATTTAAGGAATTTTCTTCATGGGCAGGGGTCCAATTTCCTCATGGTCTGCTGGTGAAGGTCTTATCTTGGGTCTGTAGCCACACTGTGGGTCAGCTTTAGAATTTTCCTTTCCAGAAATTTAATTGTCATTATGTGGAGCGGGGGTTGGGCTGGGACGCTCTCCTAACCTACCTGCCTGCATCAGTATTTAAAATATAGCATTTATTACATATCTCATTATGCATTGTATGTCTATGCTTGACATATGCAAGTTGTAAATCATATACTTATTAATATATATCTAGATATATTAATGGGCTTATGTATATAGACTCTCATGTCCGTTGTAATTTTTTACTTCAGCTATGTACAGAACTAATGATTAGATTTAGATGTCTAAGTAGGGAATAATAATGCAGAAAAGTCAAATTACTGTCAGAAAAGAAACAGCAGTTCCAGATACTCTGGGATTTGCTACACTTAAAACTCTTTGTCTCCAATATTTGTACCTAACAAGATCCATTAACAGATAATTACATTGTCTTTTATACAATAAGCATTGACTATCCATGTATGACACACACTGTTCTGACAAGTGGGAATAAAACAGTAAAAGAAAAAAAAACAGTATTTGTGCATAAGAATGTAGTAAGGATAACAGAAAATAACAGAACAGATGTACATTTACATCTCTCTCCCTCTCTCCCTCCCTCCATTTCTTTCTCCCTCTCTCTGTCTCTGTCTCTGTCTCTGTCTCTGTCTCTCTCTCTCTCTCTCTCTCTCTCTCTCTCTCTCTCTCTCTCTCTCTCACACACACACACACACACATACATACACACACAGAGAATCCATTTGTGGGAAATGAGGATAAAATTCAAGAATATTTAGGAAACTGAGAGTGATCAGATGTGAAGAGTGCTGTTTCAGTTCAATAGGTATGAAACCTCTTGTTCTAGAAGGGGTTCTGGAACCTCCACAGAGTCCTCGGTGAAGGGAAGTTGAGAGCTCATATTTGCCTGAACAGAAGAGTCTAAGCTGAATAATAGCAAGATAGTGGGGTGACTAGTGAAAAAAGGGAGAAGGTGATAAGAAAGTGAGATTAGAGTGTGATCAAATGCCAAGTTATGCAAGTTCTAAGATGATGAATTTTGTTCTAAGTGTACAGGAAAATCCTTGAGGCATTTTAGCAAGGTCTTCTCTTTTACCATTTCAAATCCACTGTGTAATGTTAGAATATTTAAAGCAAACTAAACAAGGAATCTAAAATTCACTAAGCCCATGTTAGTGAATTTATCACACCCTATGTCTGGTTAACTAGAAATGGCCTTGAATTTTCTGAAACACAGAAGCCATGTTTTCTATTGTTGCCTCTGTCTGCAGAAAGCTTTAGTGTCAACTTCAAATTATTTCTAATTAACAGCAGTACTTTTGTTTTCATGTCCCCAAGTAAAATAAGTTAAGGTATTTTTTCCCACCACCATTTTTAAGAGCTGACTTTAAGAGTTGCTGTATAAATCACACCATTTTTAAGAGCTGACTTTAAGAGTTGCTGTATAAATCACACATTTTCAAAGTATCGGTCAAAGAGCTTAAATCCTTGTCCCTAGCAATTATTCTCTTCTAAATATTCTAAATATTGTATATATTATATATGCTGTACAAACACACACACACATATAACCAAAAATAGAGATAAACCTATATTTTGAACTTGAAAAATAAAGGGAACTTTTTTCTTTGAAACATAAATTCATACATCCTAATGTTCCTCTTTCTCTCTCTTCATAGAAAAATATAATATATGCATATATACACAAATTATATGTGTACAGATACACAAACATACAAAAAACAATGATTCCAAAGTTTACAGTTGTTTATTTAAAAAAGAAAGTCACAGGAATTGAATATTCAATACAAAAAGCAAAAAAAGCACAAACCATAGAATTGAAATTTAAAATATTAGTTAAGTATCTTTAAATTTTTTTATAAATCCTATTTCTTCATTTTATATGGCAAGAAACAATAAAGAAGTGTGTGGTTCCTTTAATGAATGCCCCTTTGTGTTACCACTACTGATAATAATACTGGCTTTCTTCTACTGCACACCTTCCATCACGCATTTCTGACAATATATTTAATACTCTCAAAGTCATGATGTAGTTTGTACTATCCTTCTCACGTATTGATCAAGTTGAATTGCTCTAGGAAACTTGGTTGTTGACATAAGGCTTTAAAGGAACCTAATGCTAATGATTTTTTTCAAATTAATAATGCTCTGTCTTTCTTAAAGAAGAAAGGAAAACATAGAGGATTCATGTACCCAAATAAGTACTCATCTTTTGGTTATAAACAGTTCTGTGCTAAATCTCTGAAATTTAGGAGTTTAAAACAATGGTCATGATGATTCTTCTGTTTAATTGCAGTTTGGTCAGGGTTTAACAAAGAGTTTTCAGTGATTTTTTTCTGGGGTTCTTTAGCTAGACTTGTGGTCAAGACCTAAGTTGGCATAGTGGTTGACTTTCTGTTAATATGATGGCAAGCTAGCAGGTAAAAATAAAAGCATCACATCTTCTTATCCAGAATCCTGAGCATGCAGTATCACTTCTTAGTTTCTAATTATTCGAAGACAATCTGTGGATCTGTGAACTGGTCCATATTTAAAATTGTTCCTACTGTCTAATGAGATGAGTATATAGATATTTTAAAACTACTATATATTGTGTAAAAGTTTATATAACAGTAAAATATATTAGGAATAAAACAGTGCTAGCAGGATTGTGATGAAAATGAAGTTTTCATTCATTATTACTAAATATACTGTCTGTTTTAGTCTTTATTGAAATCAGTATGGAGAATATTAAGAATAGAGCTCCCATATCACTCAACAGTTTTACTTCCTGGCATCTACCTCCAAAATACAATAACACTAATTTTATAAGATATTCCCAGGCCTATGTTCATAACACTGCTTAGTGTAATTACTATGATAAGAAAAGAAGTAAATGTTCAACAACAAACAAAATGATAAAGAATAAAGAAGCCATGGAACACACACACACACACATATAAACACATTATATGGGCTGGAGTGATAGCACAGTGGGTAGGGCGTTTGCATTGCATGCGGCCAACCTGGCTGGCCAGAGTTTGATTCCTCCGCCCCTCTCAGAGAGCCCAGCAAGCTACCGAAATTATCTTGCCCTCTCCGTGACGTATTTGATATGCCAAACACAGTAACAAGTCTCATGATGGAGACGTTACTGGGCTCGCTCTAGCAAATCGATGAGCAATGGGAAGGACATTGCTACAGTGCTAATACATACATTATATATGTACATTAGAATGCTATACAATGTAAGAAAAGGTGAAAACATAGTTTGTGAAACTTAGGTATAAGTATAGCATATTATGTTTAGTGAAATAAGCTAGAGCGAAAACAATAAAAACCAAATAATTTGAATCATCTGTGGAAAGAAACAAATCAAAGAAATGGACAGTATCCAATGATGATATTTTATTGGACTAGGATTACTCTTTGGTAATATGCTTATAGGAAGGTGGGAATGAGGGGAAGAACTAAATAGCAGTGGTGTAATGACAATCCTGGAAGGTTAAGCGCATTCTGGAAGTGGTGGTGTGCAGTAACTTTGTGCATCAGCTTCTTAAGTTTAATAATATAACAATCTTACCTAAATTTCAGTGAAATTAAAAAATAAAATATATGAATGAAAACTATAAGAAATTCTATTTCTTATACAGTAAGTGCAGGGAAGAATCAGGAATCAGTTCTAGGCCTTTACAATTCAGTGTTGGCTAGATGACTCTGCTATCTTGCCAACCTTGATTCATTACACTCCAATTCAGGCTAGATATGTACCTGACTCTCTGTCTTTTTTTTTCCCTTTTAGTGACTTTTGTCACTCTTAAGTAGTACAACTAGAGGGAATGGAGTGATAGTACAGTGGGTAGGGCATTTGCCTTGCATGAGGTCGACCCAGGTTTGATCCCAGCATCCCATATTTTCCCCCAAGCACCACCAGGAGTAATTACTGAGTGCAGAGCCAGGAGTAACCCCTGAGCATCGCTCGGTGTGACCCAAAAAGGAAAAAAAATGCAGCTAGAATGTTTTCGTAAGAGTTTGCCATGGGTCTTAAAAAAATACAACAAGCCCATCACATAAATCAAGTCAATAAATTTTACAGGGAATGAAAATCACCTGGTGTTTCACTGCAGGCATGAAGTCAGATTAGAGGTGGGTAGATTTTAAAGAAGACATATACTTTATTGGAGCTAAAGATGTGGGTTGAGTGTATATCTGAGAGAAAATAAAAATGATGCCATGTAAATAAAACCTATGGTATGTGTCTAACATCAAATGAATTGCTTTTCCTTTATTATTAATTATTTTAAGAACTGGATACATTGCCTAGAATCAACATTTTGAGACAGTATAAGTAGTGTTTTACTTTTTCTCACTACATTATGAAAAATGTATGTTCAGGTACTATATTTTAAATTTATTCATGGGGAAATGATATTTTCTATAATTGCTGATCTTAACAGTTTATACAACAACAGTAACAGGAAAATAATTTGTGTTTATAATCATAAAACCCTTTCTCAAATTGAAGTTTTCCTAGTTATTAGTTGTGAGATTTTAACAAGTTGCATGGTTTTTCTGGGGCTGAGTTTCCTTTTTTGTAAATTATAATAAGACACATTCTATGTCTTATATACAATAGACTAGAAATACTTATATCATTATTTCATCACATAATCCAGTGAGTGAGAGGTACAAAATCTTTGCTAACCTATGGTATACTTCTTTACTAACCTCTCATTAATGTATTAGAAATTGTATCACCTAGATACCAGCTTGGTACCAACTGGAGAGTTGAAATGTTAAAGTTCTATCTCCTCTTCACTTCTGCTAATCAATCAAATCCATCACTTTTTTCCACATCTTTCTCCTTCTTTCTCTTATTCTTCCCCTCTCTTTCTATTTATTTTTCTTCCTCTTTATTTCCTATAACTGGTATCATCATCTCTATTTTTAAAATCCAAAACTAGTGCTCATTACCTCCTCCTTTATTTCACAAAGAGCATATCAACAAATACAGTCACAACTAAGCTTGATAACTCAGTCTTATCTCTCCAATTGAACTTCATCATCCAAATACACCCCCCCCCCCCACACACACACACACCCATTCTGCTTCCTTTTTGTTTTCACTTTGGGGCCATTCACAAGTGTGTGTAGAGGATTATTCTGTACTGGAGACTGACCCTGAGCAAGCACTCAGCCTGTTGTCTCTCCAACCTCTCCAAAAATCTGAGCATCTTATGTCACAACCACACTGATTCTTTCCACCTGATTATATTACCAGGCTCTAAATCTTTTACGATACCCCTTAAATAGAAGCAGACTTCTACGTGGACTACTAAACTTTACAGACCGAGGCCTCTCGCCATCTCCTGTATTGTTCACATTACAGTGACCTTAATTCCTTCTTACCTGTCCCTTTTCTCAGTTTACCTTCAAGTTCTTTGTACTGAAGGAAACACTGCATTCTTTACTGGGAAGTTTAGTTCTTCTTACTTCCTAAACTCAGCTCTGGACTATGAGCACTAAATTTTCTACCCCACCACTCTTTGTCACTTGATCTCATTTGAATATTTTCTGTAAGCTTGTTGCAGATGTTTGTCTATTTGTATTGATTGCCTTCCTCAACAGAAGGTAAGCTCCATGAATCATACATCTTTTTTGTTTCATTTTCCACACTATCCTCCGCAAATCCTGGAATGGTACCTGGTCTTTCACCAATAGTTAGTAAATAGTTTTAAAAGAACTCCTCTCCAATCAGCAATCCCTCTAGTTAGCAGTGTCATTTGTTATGTAATGATAATATTGGTGCAGTTGGCTAAACCATAGGGGAGTCTTGCAGAAAACCATTTTATAGTGTGGAGAAAGGCTGGGCAGAGAGTGAAAGCAACTTTTCCATTCCTGATTTCATCAACAACTCTGTGACTTTGAACAAGTAACTTAAAATTTATTGTCTTGTAGTTTCTCATCTTTACTCCTAACAGGTCATTTTTGATGTTCTCTAAATATCCTTTCTTCTCTGACAGTCCATGCCTCTATACTAACCAACACAGAATGAATTATAAAGTACATATCATATTTTTTTACTTTGTAGTCACACAAAAGAACTAGAGAGTTTGCAAAAAAAAAAGTCTGTTTAGAGAATCTTAAGGGCAAAAATTATGTTAATTTATTTATATAATAGGTGATTTTTTGGCACCTTCATCCACCTGATCTCCTTAAAAGAGACTTTCCATATGTTAATATTGTTTGCACAGAGAAGGTATGAAACTTCCCCAAGGTCATAGCAAGTCAAGAGCAGCAAGAATAACAATTTCTTATCTTAGAATATTTATGCATCTATTACAGTAATTACTTTAAAAACATTTTCGGTTAGTTATGCGGCAGACATCCAAATTCAATTACACCAACTGCACAGAAGAGACCCATCAGTCTACATGGACTTGGTGCTATCATGACTTCTCAGAGGTTGTTATTGAGTCAAGTCGGCTGCCGGAGCACCTTCCAGAGCAAATTGTCACCATGCCATACCAAAGAAAAGCTAGGGAAGTCAGTGAAGAGCCCAGGTGTCCCTTACTTCTCTCTCTCTTTCCATGCCCTTCTGCTCCTCAATCATGTGTCCTTAGGTAAAATCTCAATGATCTCTAAACTTTAGTTTATCTGTCTCAAAGTGTGCAAATGACAGAATCACATTCACTATACCCACATCATTGAAAGAATATAGAACAGAAATAATTTTCTTTACATTTAATTTTTCTGTTTTTGGGGGGAAGGGGGAGCACATCCAGCAGACTTACTCCAGGCTCTGTGCTCGAAATCACCCTGGATGGGGTTCAGATGACCATACTGGGTACTGGAGATTGAACCCACATCAGCTTCATGCAAGATAAGAGCCCTGCCTGCTGTATTTTTCCTCCCCTTTTCTAAGCTATTTTGAAATGGTAGATTAATCTTTTCTATATAAATTTTTCAACGTCCTTTCACTTTTGCAGAGGAAGTGATTGCATTAAGTATCATTCTTCCTTACTTTTCTCCATGTGCATATTTGCTCATGAGTGTATGAGAGGGCTGATAATAAGTAACTAACAATGCTCTTGTAGATACAGATATTTATGAAACATCACTTAAATGTGGAGCAGTAGAAACACTGAAGTCAAATATCATGAATTCCCTATCTTGCCACATATTTGCAGACTAGATGTTGTTAACTCATGAAGTTTTGGTGTCTGAAAAACATCATCTCCTAAGCTAACTAGGCAGTATACTACCTTATCTTTGAACATGTGATTTGTATAAAGAATTAGTGATTTATAAATTACTCTGAAAGTGAGGCATTTATTTTGCTCTGAGTGGTTTCCAGGATATTCTATGGCAGGGCATTGCTTCCTTTTAGACACGTTGAGAATGTGAGCCCTTATGGGGAAAAGCATGGAGGTAGGATAGTATGATAGTATGGCAGGTAATAGGATGTAGTCTCAGTTAGCTGTCTGGTTGTTGAGGTTGTTGCTGCTTATTTCAAATGAAGGGGAAGAAAGGACTTTGAGACGAAAGGGCCGGAACTATAGAGGGGATCCCATGGTTCCTACATCTCTCTAGATCAGCATATCAACTTTTACTAAGTGAAGATGGCAACTTTATCCAGAGATTGATATGACCCAGGAAATTAGGCTATGAAGAGGCTAAAATGAGCAGTGGTGAGGCTAGAAGCAAGCAATAGTCTATAAATTGAAGGATTCAAGTAAGGGATAAGAAGGAGCAGATAGATGTCAACAACAAGCTGTGAATGGGATGTTGAGGGCCATGAGAAAAAATCAGCAATGGAAGAAGCAAATAATGTCTGTCCTGCAACTCGCAGAGGGACAGAGGAGAAAGATTCCAAGCAACATTCATAGAAAGATTGAGAACGGGGTATCTGCAGCTATAGAAGGATTACAAAATTAAGAATATGAACAACTTACACACTACAGAGCTTTTTGAAATCACAGAGAGGAATCTAGATACATAGTAGTCTAATACAGAGGACCAGCTCGTATAGGATAACACTGATTTACCCTTCCTGCATAGCCTCAGGTGGTTTAGGTTTATTGAATTGCTCTCATCACAGTGCTCCCATTCCTCTGTGTTTATCTGTAACTTCTTTCTTTGTGCTTTGTTGACTTGTAAAAATTCGTTTTCTCTTCTCCCTAAGTGCTTTGCATAGTTTATTCAGAGCAATGTCCTTTTTGTATGGACACAAGAAGACAAGCTTTTGCAATGTGACTCAGTGATATTTTATTTCTGGGCTTCTGTTTTCTCAACTTAAGCCTCAGTTGCCCTCACTTCCTAGCACCCCCAAAAGCAGGGTCCTGATGAGGGACTGGATGAAACCAGGGCAAGCAGGTAAACCATGTGCTACCCTGGCATCGAGTTGGGCCTGGCCAAAGCGCCATAATGCTTAACTATAAGTTAAGAGCTTGGTCATGGACAAATACTGTCACGATCCAAAAAGTAATAACTAGATTTGGAAACTTGCTAGGGTTAGGAATGATTATCTGGCCTGAGCTCTGTAGTCTGAGTCTGTGACAAGATGTTCCCAGGAGAGCTGCCCTATGTTATCTCTTACTGTTTTATCTCTTACTGTGTCCATACAAAAAATACTTAGTATTTTTTCTCTGTTTCAAATTTTGTGTTTTTTGTAAGAAGAAAAAGGGTGAGATGTAGGATAACATTGTTCTTTCCTTCCTGCATAGCCTCAGGAATAGTTGATAGTTGATAGTTTATTGATAGTTTATTGGACTGAGGAAAAGAGAATAACAATTTAGGAGGTATTTTGCCCTTGGGCAGTCAGGAAGGGCTTTAGAATACCTTTTAAGTGGGCCTCCAGGAAGGGCTTTCTTATGTTGATTTGGGTACCTGACTGGGTGGAGTGTAAGCCCAGACTGCAAGGCAAGATGGACCATGGAGAGACTAGCAAGAGGAACATGTGCTTGAGAGAACCTAGGCCCTCCATAACATAAATTTCTTCTACGGGATAAACTTCCTTGTAATAAACTGCTACTAAGATCCACCAGCCTGGCCCTTGTCTCTTCCTTCGTCTGCCCTTGGCCAACAGCCGTCCTGGTCCAGGCCACACACACAGTGGCTCAAGAGCACCGAACGAGGGCTGTGAGAGAGTCATCCAGAGAGCCAGCAAACACACAACCTTCTGCATGTCTAGTTTTTTTCAAGCTAGCATGTAAACTAAGAAATAATACAACCAGGAATTTATTATAATAACCTCCCTGGCAGTTAGACAAAAGCTTTCATGTGCTTTTGTGTGTGAGTTTGTCTAAATTTGTAAATATCATTTATGTATATAGCACACACAATTTAGCTTCTTTAAAAAATCAATCATCAGATATAGCGTTAGTATTTCTGTTGTTTGGTGAAGACTATGGGATAAAATCCCATGTTCCCAGTCTTATTTAAGTGTAAGTATATCAGGATTCAAACAAATATGAAGGGCACATTGATGTTGTTGGGCCCCACGGGTGACTTATGTGAAGCAGGGAGGAGAAAGACGGTCACTTTCTCCCCACCCGCCTCTGCCACCTGGGACCCAAGGTTACTGGGTTCTTGTCTCGCCTAACGAAAGGAATTTCAGGAGTAGAAAAGCAGTGAAGTAAATAGATTTTATTTGGAGGATTTTTAGGTTTGGAGGAAAGAGAGTGAGAGAGAGAAACATACTCAAGAGAGAACACGGGCTTCTCCAAGGGCAGAGAGAGCCCCTACACACATCCTAGCATTAGACACGAAAGCATGAAAGTACAAATCTCAAGAGGGGAGATGCGGGCGACACATGTGCTCAGCCCACATGTGCTCGGCCATGTGGACACAGGCAGCACATGGGATCAGGCAGCATGTGCATGCCCTTCCTTTGTTCAAGGTGGCTTTATAGGGTTTCTCCAGCCTGCCCCCATGTGAAGCTTCTTCACAGGTAAAAGTTCATTGCTAAGGAGGTTATAGGGGAGGTTGGGAGCGGTGATGGTCTTATCAGGTCTTTGTTTTCTGTATCCACAAGGTGGGTCATTCCTAGAATTCTTCTTCCATGAAATTTTGTTTCATTGCAAAGGGCCTTTCCCTCTCTACCTGCCTACATCACTTCCACCGGTGTACATTTTCTACCACCATGTCCCCAGTCTCCCTTCCCCACCCAACCCTCCCACTGCCTCTATTGCAGACAATTTTCCTTTTACTCTATGTCTGATTTTGGCTACTACTTTTACCTTACCTACTTTTAGCCCTCAGATCTTGACCAGTGTGATCATTCCCAGCTATTATTTTCATACTGGTATCTCCTCTACCTCACCTACCCTCAGCTCTGCACACATTTATGGTTAGTTCCAACCACTGACCAGTCCTCCTACCCTCTGTTTAACCCTGCCAATGGATATTATTCTTCTACTATATATGTATTTATACATATATATTTATATGTAAAATTAATACATTAATTCTATATCTGTCCATTTCCTTCTGACTTATTTCACTCAGCACGATACTCTCCATGTACATTCATTTATAGGCAAATTTGCAGAAGACAGTTGAAATGAGAAAAATAAAAACAAAGATTTACAGTCTAGACTTCTAAAACTTTTATTGCTTTAAGTTTTTCAGTTCTTAGTACAGATTAATTGTAAAATAATCTCATTTAATTAGGTTATTGCCAATAATCATTGTAGTTCAGGGAGTTAAGTAAAAATCATATGACCTTATCCTTATCTGTAGAACTACACATGGATTTAGTAAAAAACAAACACTCAGAATTGAATTAATTTTAATGCAGAAGTAAAAAGAATTATTTCTTGCTTGTTAGTTCAAAAGTTACTCAAATAAATGTTACTTGCATAACATTCTCTTAAACAGTACATAGTTCAGACAGGATTGTGCCTAGTAAACTGGCATTATATAGATACAATCAGAAGTCACTCTGAAATCTGAGTAATCATTTCATAAGATGTCCCCAGAATAGAAAACTATTTCTTCTGTGAACACGTCACGACAAGGAAAATAAGTCAGATAAGGGGAAAAAATCAGAAATGAAGTTGCTGACAAGCTAACAAACTATCTGTATATTCAGCAGAATTGAGTTTAGAAAGGATAAGATGTCATACTACTGGAGTAGTTGCAAAAGCCTGTTAGGGAAGATTTAGAAAAAGAGAAGAAGAAAGGAAGGGAGAGAGGGAGGGAGGGAGGGAGGGAGGGAGGAAGGAAGGAAGGAAGGAAGGAAGGAAGGAAGGAAGGAAATAGAAAAAATGAATGAAACACGAAAGAGAAACTTTGAAATAGCATCAGTATTGAATTGCAAACATAACATTCAAAACCCTAATATCAAATCAAATCCTTAATATTTGATTTTATTTTGTATTTTATTCAAGTCAGATAGATTCCCAACAAGATGTAAATGTAGACAAATGACCCATCTTTTTGAATATCATATTTTATCTCCCAAATACCTACAACTCAAGGGGCCAGGAGAAGTATAACCATATCATATGTTTGGGAGGAGAAGAAACATTAATAAACAGTGCAAACCTGTATGGAGGTGGCTAGGTGGTGGGACGATAGTGGACAATTGTTCAAGGTTCATTGACAACAGCTGCTAACTTACAAAGACTACCGACCACCTTATATTTCTATCTGTGTCCCCATGAACTTGATCATATACAAACTACTTAGTAAATTTTATTTAGAGTTGTCACTATTTATATACATATATACACACATATATATAAAGTAAATATACACAATACAGCAGGGATAAAAAAAAAAAAGAAAAACAAACCTGTGACTCTCACATTTAAAAATTTACAGCTAAAGAAAATGAAATAAAATAACATGTTGGAAGGGTTATTTTCCTAAACCATATCTTACTTTTTTCCTTTTTGCTGCTATAAGTGAATTTTGAATCCAATGGAAAAATATATATTAGATTCCTAAAACGTGAATTTTTGACTTTTAAGTATAATTACTATAGTTTCAGCCTTGCTATAGTAAGGTTGGAGCTATAGCACAGCAGGTAGGGAGTTTGCCTTGCACGCAGCCAACATGGCTGACCCGAGTTCGATTCCTCCGCCCCTTGGCTAGCTACCGAGAGTATCTCGCCCTCACAGTAAAGCCTGGCAAGCTACCCGTGACATATTCTATATGCCAAACACAGTAACAACAAGTCTCACGATAGAGATGTTACTGGACCTGCTCGAGCAAATCGATGAACAACGGGAGGACAGTGAAGTCTAATTACAGAACTTCCTGAATCTTCTCACTCTCTTATAGAGAGAAATGGGTGGGGGCAGAGAGAAACAGAAACAGAGACCAAGACAGAGCATTTAGTTTTCTAAAAATAAATATGTAATTAATACAAAACTTAATATTCTGATTTGAATTAGTTTAATGGATCCTTCTCATACTCTGTGTTTTGCCTGGAAGAATAGTTCTGATCCTTCAAGACTTTCAACAGGGTTCATATGATGGTGTGTGAACTACAGCAAATAATCATGGAGAGCATATTATTCAGAATATCAAATTACATTAGAATTTGAATTATAAATTCTTTAATAAAAGTCAACTTTCAAATGTTCTTCTTGTAATCATTCAGACAACTTCAACCGACATGTGGATAATACTATCCTATACATTGTTCTGATTCACACAAATATCCCATAATGTTTCTTTTCATAAATAATACGTCTAAGAAAAACTGCTGGTGGTATTTGTTTTGTGAATATATAAAAAACAGCATACCATAGTACATTGTTGACATATCATCCCTCCTTCCTGTTCCAAATCATAATCTACTCAGTCTCTCACTGAAGAGATGACAAAATGCTGTCTGTATTCCAATGAATCTGGTCCATCATTCTGCAAGTGTCCAAGTATGCTGATCTCACCAGAGTCATTGTGGACCAAATGCGTTCTAATAACCTTGGTTACATTCCCACTGCGGTTTTGCTTCATATGTTTTGGTTGGAGGAATTTATCTAATCCATCAAGACTTTCAACAGTGTTCTTACGATGGTGTATGAACTACAGCAAATAATCACAGGGAAAATACTATTCAGAATGTTAAATTACATTTCTTTTATTTCTTTGATTTTTGGGTCACACCCGGTGATGCTCAGGGGTTACTACTTGCTCTGCACTTAGGAATTACTCCTGGCGGTGTTCGGGGGACCATATGGGATGCTGGGAATAGAACCAGGGTCGGCCGTGTGCAAGGCAAATGCCCTACCTGCTATGCTATCATCTATCCCCAAATTATATTTCTTTAATAAACCTCAGTTACTGAGTGAAGATAAAGAAGTCAAGTTAGTTGCCTTGACATCAAGACAAAAGTTGGCATGCATAACAATAGTGGAAAATAGTGATCATCTCATCATAAGTAGGGTACCACTAATAGTGACTTCTTCAGAACAAAAAGTATGGGTATGGAGGTGGCTAGGTGGTGGGAGGATGGTGGATAATTGTTCAAGGTTCATTGACAACAGCTGCTAACTTAGAAAGACTACCGACCACCTTATAGTTCTAATTTATGTCCTCATGAACTTGATCATATACACCCTAATTAGTAAATTTAATTTAGAATTGTCACAATTTATATACATATATACACACATATATATAAAGTAAATATTATGACAGCTCTTTATAAAGTCTGAAAATATTGAAATAACTGAATAATCATTAAAAAGTACTGGACAGTTAGAATTTGATAAAAATCCCTTGATATTAAGATTTTGGCAGTTTGAAGAGATTAACTAATCAACAAATAAATGGGACTAGAAGAAAAGATGACCAGTTTGTGTGGCAAACAATTTTAAAACATCTCTATAGAACTATAATAATGTTAATTGACTAGTGAGGGAAAAACTATATATCTCCTGTTAAATGAAGAATGCAGAGTCTGTCATTTCTGAGGATTCTTTAATCTAACTATACATATTCCTGGTGCCACAAACTTCTGTTCTTTATTTTATAATTAAGTCCTCTGGTAACTTTTTAATGGCATACACTTCACAGTATGTCACTGAGAGCTCCTATATCATTGAGCAATAGTGTATTTGTATGTGTAAGTTCTTGCATCACCATCTGCTCAGTGGTACTGTCATGGAAAACTTATATAATAAACAAGTAAAGTACATATTCTAGTTTTCCATCAATACCTTTGGGTGTTTGTTCTAGCCTTAGAACAAAGCACAGGTTCATTTCTCATCCTTCATCGTACTGTGAGTATACAGTTTACGTAAAGGTTAAGAATTATGAGACTAATTAAGAGGATGGAGGAATTCCACTACATTAACATTAATAGTGCATGAAAAGCACTCCCCATGGTTTCATTTTTTTAAGCAGTATCCATTTTCATTTTTATTCTCTTTTACCCATCTTTGCTTTCTGTATAGCTTAATGACAATCTAATAGTAGGAATGACACCAGCATTGATAAAAGAAAAAAGAAATTATAATTGTCCCTGTTTGGCTCTTTCTCATTTGACCACTTCTTACTGTAGCATCCTTGAAAAATGTTTGTTTAACTGATCCAAGACAGTCATGAGAGAAGCAGCCCAAAAGATGGGGAGATTACAATAAAGGTCTGCCACAGACAAATATAATAGAACATGCTCATCAAATGATAAAATGTGAACTTTTCTTTCATCTTGGAATTGAAAGGTCCTACAGTAGAAAGTAAATTTTATAAAGGTTAAAAGTAAGTGACTGATGGTGATGGATCGTGCAATTCTCTGACCTTGTAACAAAGCCTGGCATCAGAACGTTTGGGCTCCTTCAATTCATGCACAGCCTAACAATGAAAGTCAGCTTTAGTCATGTGCTGAGACAGGAATGTATCTGGTGTTAGGAGGATCCATAGTGATGCAAACCTAAACTTCGCACCGTAAAGTGAATTTTCTTTGGGTGATGGACTCCAAAGTGAGGGACAGCTGTCTGGAGGTCTTTAGAAACTAAGGAAAATATTAGGAATTACTGTTTAGTCTGACATGAGTCTGAGAGTAATGGAAGGCAAAGAGAGAAGTATCTAATTATTTTTAGAAGAAAAGAGGTTGCCCAGGAAAGTGGGTAACATTAAGTGAGATTTCCAAATATATTTTGTTTACTGAGATTTGGCAGATTTCAGTTTATCTTTGCTGCATGGGTCCTTCATTTACTTTTTATTATTATTTGAGATCCTTGCGCTGTTTTAAAATAATTATTATTGAAAGATTCTTTATTTATTATCCTACATTCTCTTATGGTCCCTCCTGATATTGTATGTTTCCCAAAGCATGAAAAATTAGATAATTTTATGTGCTACATGGGTAGAATTTTAATAAGCATTTAAATTTTATTTTAGAAAAATATACCCTTAATTCATGTATCAGGTCCATAATTTTATGCCTCTTGCTATTAAGTATGTATCATTATCTAAAGATTAGTTTATAGTAGTACATTTAATATCAGTTTGCTTTACTTTTTAAAAAATGTTTCAGTCACATCTGAAGATGCTCAGGTCTTACTCCTGACTCTGCATTTAGGAATCACTCCTGACAGGCTCAGGGGACCCTATGGCTTTTTAGGGATTGTACCCAGGTTGGCAATGAGCAAGCACTGTACCTGCTGTACTATCTCTACTCCCCCCTTTAAGATCAATTTAAGTCATGCATATATGGAAATAATAATAGTATAAGGGGAAAAATACTAAATAAAAGGTGCTTCTGCTCTAACAGGTTAGAAAGTGCTAGGTTGATTTCTTTTTCCAAATATATAGTTTGTGTTGGGCTGGAGGGATAGCACAGTGGTAGGGGCGTTTGCTTTGCACACAGCCAACCTGACTGATCTGGGTTCGATTCCTCCGCCCTTCTAGAAGAGCCCAGCAAGCTACCGAGAGTATCTCGCCTGCACAGCAAAGCCTGGCAAGCTCCCCGTTGTAGGATAATACTCTTTTGTCCTTCCTCAGGTAGCTTAGGTTTGTCAACTCACACCCATCTAAGGACACTGAACTTGTATTGTAAGCAATGTCCTTTCTGTGTGGACACAGGAAGACAGTTAATATTATGCTTTGTAACTTGGGAGTTGATTGACTCCGAATAATATTTACTCCTGGGCATCTGATTTCTTGACTCAGTTGCCCTTAGTTCCTAGCACCCCCAAAGCAGGGTCCCAATGAGGGACTGAATGGACCCAGGGCAAGCAGTGAGCTACCCTGGCATTGAAATGGGCCAGGCCAAAGAGCCACGATACTCAACTATAAGTTGGGGGCATGATCATGGACAAATGCTGTCATGATCCAAAAGTAAGTAACGACAAGACTAGGACCCTGCTGGAGCTAGGAAGATTAACCTGGCCTGAGGACTGCAAAATGTATAGTGAGATGTTCTCAGGAAGAACCAAACTGAATTTATATCTCTTACTGTGCTCATACAGAATGACATTGCTAGAAATATTAGAAGTAAATTTATTACAACTATTTAAGTAGATTATTAACTGAGGGAAGAACACACCCTTGTTGGGATCCCACCCTTGGGCGTATCTCCTAGTGATCTGAAGTAATCTCTGTAGATGAGATTTTATCCTTGAGTTAATCTTCTGGAGGAGTGGTCTTACCTCTCTTTGTTGATTCGTCAGTATTCAACCCACCTTTATGTCACCGCCTTATGTGACTGCTATATAAACTAAGACGTAAGCTCGGAAAGGGAGTCAGAAGCGAGAGAGCTCGGGCTCCAGAGATCCAGAGTCAGAGCCAGAAGGAGAAAGGTTCCAAGACTGGGGCCCAGGAGAGAAGGAGGCAGAGAAAGACAGGAGTGACGAGGATTGGAATAAACTGCTATTGATATAGACCGGCCTGGCCCTCGTTTCTTCTTCCGTCCACCCTTGGCCAACAGCCGTTCTGATCCAGGCCACACACAGTGGCTCAAGAGCACCGAACGCAGGCGGTGAGACAGTGTCATCCAGTGAGTCCGTGAACACTTCCGCGTGATAAGATTTTACACCCCGTGACATATTCGATATGCCAAACACAGTAACAACAAGTCTCACAATGGAGATGTTACTGGGCCTGCTTGAGCAAATCGATGAACAACAGAACAGTGCTACAGTGCTATAGTTTGTGTTATACCTCATTTCTTATTCTTATTCATTGCTGGAACCACTGTCTATGGTATGGCCCTCATGTAATATTGTTGATAACTTTTTTTTTCTCTTGGGTCAGCTGTGGCCAGATTCATGCATATCAAGTAATGAATATCAATTCCCGGTTTCATTTATTTCATAATATGTTCTGTCTTATCATCTTTTGTTGTCATGTGTCGCATTCCTAAAACTGCTATGTAAATAATATCCATATGTGTATTTAAGAGATATTGAATGGTTGATTTTGAATGCACCATTTCTTAGTCACTAGGAGCTCAATATCTGCAAAATACCATGTGATTCTGAGTGATTTTTCTCTGAGTGTCTGTACGTCAGTCCATCAACTTCTTCATTCTGAAATGTTAGGTTGAGGTAGAAGACAAACAGCTCCTCTATTTACACCTCTTTATCACACTGATATTTCACCATCTACACTGGATCTTCTCTTCACATATAAAATGCATCCTTCCTGGCATTAAAATTCAATCACACACTCAAGCTTAGTTCTCTAGCTAAAACTCTGAAGCGAATTTTTGGATCTTCTTCAAGACAGAAGTATGTTCAGATGAGGAATCTTTGAGTAGTTCTTGAATCTTGCCTTATCCCCATGCCTACTTATACTATTCCTTAATCTGCTGGCTATCATGGACAACTATCTAAATTGTAATCATTTTCACCTTGGTTTCTCACCAGGCTCAAGATACACAAATTCTCATCTGGGTTATTATGATTGCTTACTAAATTGATTTTCTTCCCATCACACTTCAGTTTGAACATTGTCAGTATAGATGCTGGTGTCTGTCTCTTTTTTACCACGTGACCCAATGTCTCCTCAACTCACAGTAAGTTCAGTAACTTCTCTGTTCCAGCTTTGCTTGAGTTTTTTCTCTACTCCTTCACCAACAGTTGGTAATATCTATTTTAACTGTTATTATACAAAATATATATTAACACTGTGAAGTTAATTCTCGTGGTTTTGGTCTTCATTTCTTTAAAAATGAATTATGTCAAAAATTTTATGCACTTGTTGAACATTTTATATTTCTTGAAGAAATGTCTACTCAAATATTTTTAACAAAAAATAAATTTTACTGACCACCTGAGAAAACTGGTACTGAGCAGCTGTTAGGAAAAATGAAGCTATGAAATTCACCTATAAATGGATGGACCTGGGGAACATCATGCTGAATGATGTGAGTCAGAAGGAGAAGTACAGGCATAGAATAATTGCAGTCACTTGTGAGATATAAGCATGAGACCAACACCTGAGGATAGTAGAAATATTGGTCAGGAAGAATGGTCCATGGTTGGGAGACTGCCTCAAGTGCATTAGAGAGAATGTAGTTAGGATAGAGACGGAACCACTATGACAAAGATAGTTGGAAATAATCACACTGGATAAGAACAGTGTGGAATATAGGTAAAGGAACAGACAGGATAAACTCTCAGTATCTATATTGCAAATTATAATGCTCGGAAGGGGGGAGGAGAGAGAGAGGAGGGAGGGAGGCAGGGAGGGAGAGAGAGAGAGAGAGAGAAGTTGCCTGTTATAGAAATAGGATGGAGGTGGGGGGTGATGGGAGGGAAGCTGGGAACATTGATGGTAGGAAATGTACACTGGTGGAGGGTGTTGGGAATTGTATGACTGAAACCAGACCATGAACATCTTTGTAATTGTGTATCTTATGGTGATTTAATTTTTAAAAGGTATTATAGAAATATATGTATACATATATAATGTGAATATATATATATACATATATATATGTGACTCAGTTTCCTAGATACTGGACTCATCAAATATATTACTATATTCTCTCTCATTTTGTAGATGTCTTCACTTTCTTATAGTTTCCATTGATATAAAGCAGAATTTTCCAAACATATTTATCCAATTTCTTTGTTTTCAGAGAACGTGCTCTAGTGGTACCTGAGGTTTCTACAGCTGGATTGTTACAGCGCCCTCTCGAGGACGATATCACCCACTTTGGAAAATACTGATATAAAATTTTTAATTAAAGTCCTTTTATTTTCTTTTTAAATTTTGCTATTGGCACCCCCCCCACACCTTTAGCACTGTTCAACTTATTTTTCTTCATTATACAAAGCTTTTGTCAACATACCAAATGCCTTAGTTTCTCACCTTTGCAAAGCATTGCTAGAACTTTACCTTATTTTAAGGATTTTCACTGTTAACCTTTTTAAAACAGTCACAATTTCTGGCCAATGAATTCCTAACCCCATGCCTTTTATTCCTATTTCTCTATCACTGATTTTTGTACGATGTAATTTACTTATCTATATATGTGTGTCAAACTGAATCTATGTAAGTTAGGAATCAGTGACTGTTTCTCTACTATTCTTTTCTGTTTTTTTTTTTTTTTGTGACCACACTGGAGGTCCTCAGGGCTTATTTCTGGTTTTTGCTCAGAGAGAAATCCCATAGTGTTCTGAGACATATGTAATGCTTTGTTTCCAAACTCAGTTTGGCCCAGTGCAAGGGAACTGCTTACCTTCTGTATTATCTCCGTGATATTAACCTCCCTATACCATCTCTGTGATTTATCTCTTCTCTAAATCTAGAGCGGAACCTGCTACAGATGAGGTACACTCCACTGTCAGGGTTGTTCACACTATCACCTGGAGCCTGATTCCTCCTGGAAGTTTTATGTCACTTTCCTCACCTATCCTTGACTTCAACTGTTACTTCACCATTGGTATAATTATCAGCATAATCATCACTATTAAGCAATATTTAGAAAGGTTCCACCTCCTCATGTTGCTAAGCTAAGTATAGCTTGGAAACACACATCTGAGATTTTCCAGGACGGTCTTGTTTTAAAAATAAGTTTGTTTGACAATGTAACCCAGTTTTTGTCTAACCAAAAAAAAAAGCATATGAAACACTAATTTCATATCACTGCTGATGGACTGAATTTATGACATTATATCAAGGTCATAGCTTTTCTGAACTGTATAAAAATGAAATTATTGTGAGAACTGATGAAATCACCCCTGAGAGGTCATTTGTGGTGTGAATTGTGTTAATTCTATTTACTAGCAAATGAAATTGGGGAATAAACTACTAGAAAAAAATATGAGTTTAATCGTAATAATAACTGTTTTATATTAATTGATAAACTATAATACTTAGTCCTAAAGTAATACGTCATTTTAAAAAAAGAACACGCTTAGTTTGTGATTACATAATGACTTTAATTTAACAATTATAACGGTAGTGATAGCACTGACTGTAAGGAATGAAATCAATAACACTGAATGAAGAAACAAATTCCTGAAAGGGTAGAGGAGATAAAATATCATGAATAATGCAATGGCACTTATTAGCTATATGTTCTTTTTTGCCTCATCTTCTCATCTATTAAATGTTTTAGATAACATATTGAGGAATCAAGTATAAAAATAAACATTAATATCCAGATAGCCTTTGCTTTGGGGGATATGCTTTTATACAAGATGAAGTTTCTACCAAAACATTAGAAATATTCATTTGGAGAACACTTACATTTGTTTTTGCTGGAAAATTATACTAATTACCATTATTTAAATCGGTTGTCATAGGCACAGGTTTTCTGATTTTATAGAGAAGCACTTAAGACACAGAGCAAAGAAATTAATATAGAATCATAGAGCTGGGAAGGGAATTAAGAAGGTTCAACTCATTTTCTTTCCAACTTCAAAGCCACAAAACATTTCACATTGATTATGTGCTAACTTTTTAAAGCTTTATTAAAATATATTTAATATGTTGTAAAATTTTCCCATTCAGTGTGTAGTTTGTGGTCTGAGGTATAAAGTTGCAAGCATCATCAAATTTGAATGTTTTGACTCTCCAAAATAATACACTCTTTTTATCAGCCATTCTCCGTTCTGTCTCCCAACTAACATCATATTCAAAAATGCTGCAACTCCAAGCAAGCAGTTGTAGAATAATTGTGTGGAAGTCTCTTGTGACTGATAGAAAAGGCTCTTTTATATTTTCCCCATTGGCTCTATGTTTATCTTTGCACGTATTGTTTCCTTTAACATGAGAAGTATATTCCATCTACCCCGTTATGTTGAATAATTTTTGCCATAAAACAATGTTGACACTTCTTGAAACATTTCTCTCCATGTCTCTGAGTATTATCATATGATTTAGATGTTCTCTTTTCTTGATGTGGTGTATTACTTAGCTGAAACATCCGTAGGTAAGAAAAATCTTAATTTAGTGGGTCTTATACTTCACACAGAAAAAGCTCTATATTGAGCTTTACTTTGAAAGCTGGTTTTTATTTCTCCAAACCCCAGCCAAGGGGGCACAAAACACTCAGGTGGTAGATGAAGCCCAGACCTTACCTCAAAATGGTATGGAGGGAGTCTCTTCAAAACGGCACCTCTGGGGCTGGAGCGATAGTACAGAAGGTAGGGCATTTTCCTTGCACAAGGCCGACCCAGGTTCGATTCCCAGCATCCCATATGGTCCCCCCAAGCACTGCCAGGAGTAATTCCTCAGCACAGAGCCAGGAGTAATGCCTGAGCATCATCGAGTGTGACCCAAAAAGAAAAAAAAAGGCACCTCTGCTCTCGGCTTCTAGCACTTCCCTGCACTGAGCATGTGGCTTCTGCTGCTGCCTCTGCTCACATCACTCACACACACTCCCTGTGAATTGAGCAGATATGTGGAGAATTTTAACATACTGTTAAAATTCAAAACTCTTGGTTCAGTTTCCGTGCGTGTGGATGATGGGGTTGGGTTGTGGGGGGACAGTGTTGGAGATGGCAAGGAAGGTGAGAAGTGACCAAGATTTTAAATGGATCCTTTTAATTCCCACCCCGCCCCCTCCCAGTGGCTAAAGCAAGTAGGAGCCATGGAGACAAACACTCTTTTAAATAAAGAAAAAATTCCTTGACACGGATTCTCAAATCACTAATACACTAATCCTTGACACTAATACTAATCATGGATTAGTATATTATGCTATGATGGAGTTCTTCATGTTGTGTATAACAGAATTTTGTTACAAAATAACTCCATCATAGCATAATACACAAACAATAATATGTTTATCCCTGATATAAATCCTACTGGATCATTGCATACTATTGTTTTAATATATTTTATGTTGGGAATTTCTGTATTCTATTCATTAGGGTTATTGTTATCCTGTACATATAGGGTTACAACTCGCACAGTTCTAAGGATTCACCAACACAAAATCTTCTGATAACTAGTCTCTATATGCGTTTGGTTCCTTCCCATTTCCAGGTTGTAAGTATTGTATTTCAGCATTGAGCGTTGGTTATCATGCGTAAACTAATATTCCCAAGAACCAAGTTTTGTACCTTAGAAATATCTGTATGTGAGGGAGGGAAGCCCATCAGTGGTGTTCAGAATATCTGACCTCTCTCCACTTTTCTGGGCCAATCAGTTTGGTAGTTCAAAGCTAGAGCCCAAACTGTGGTACTTCTTGGACCATATGGTGCCAGGGATTATCTGTGCTGTCCTACCTATGCTTAGGGACCTCCAGAGTACACTAATTTATGCACAGGTTTCATGAAGTGTTGGAGATTGAACAGGCATCAGTGACAAGAAAGGCATGTGCATGAACCATTGGACTCTTTCTCTGGTCTGTACTCCCTCCTTTCCTCTATCCCTCCCTCTCTCCCTCCCTCCCTCCCTCCCTCTCTCCCTCCCTTCCTTCCTTCCTTCCTTCCTTCCTTCCTTCCTTCCTTCCTTCCTTCCTTCCTTCCTTCCTTCCTTCCTTCCCTTCTCTCCTTTCTCCTTCCTTCCCTCCTCCCTTCCTTTCTTCCCTCCCTTCCTTCCCTCATTCCCTCTCTTCCCTCACTCCCTCCCTTTCCTCACTCCCTCCCTTCCTTTCCTTCCTTCCCTCACTCCCTCTCTTCCCTCACTCCCTCCCTTCCCTCACTCCCTTCCTTCCCTCACTCCATACCTCCTCCCCTTCCTTCCTTCCTTCCTTCCTTCCTTCCTTCCTTCCTTCCTTCCTTCCTTCCTTCCTTCCCTTTGTGACAGCTCCTTTCCAACTTTGAACATACCCAGTGCTTGATCTGGATTTCAAGGTAGAAAGGACCCAGAGATACCTATGCACCAAGCTCAAGAGGACCTGAAGAGCAATCAGGAGTTCATGATATATGTTGTCTGATAGTCTTGGTTCTGCCCTACTATCATTGTACAGGCCTGGGAAACCTGAATGGGAAACCAATTTAAGCATAAGCTTGTTTGTTGTCAGTTACAGAATATACCCTATGGTACTGAACAGCGTCAAAGTATTTACTGAAGCTGCATTTATAATTGCCAGTACTCTGGGATCTCTGAAAGATACATTCTGACTGTAAAGGTGCATCTTGATTCCTAGCAGATGTTGACTGGGAGAGGCTGTTTGTCTGCCAGTTTTAAGCAAGCGTTTCTCAATTCCCAGCTTACTGGCCTGGGATGGTTAGAGTTCATGGAATTCATGAAGTTCACCAATAGAATTTGGTTTCTAACACTATGAAAGTGAGAATCTCTAAGACAACCTTAGGGGTCATTCAGAAAGGTTCTGAAAGACCCCTAAGGTTGTGCCACCTACTGCAACAATTGGGACTCACTACTGTTGGCTACTGGCAAAGTTGTAAGTTGTCTAAAACCTCATGGGAAGGGGGGCGTTTCGGACCGCCCTTCACGCCCTACCGAGGCCACCAGTTGCCCCCACGAGTGGCTCTCCAGCACGGCCACAGCCCCAGAAGCACAATGACCTAATGCAGAACCCAGCAGCTTGGAGCAGAAAAGTGAAAGGACTATGCGTTAATCCAGGCAATCATTTCTGCCCAGAGGGGAAAGGGTGTTGCTCCCTTCCGCCCTCCTCCCTCTGGAAAGAAAGATGGCGGCCACATGGGAGCCTTGTGGACAGCAGGTATGAGCCGGGGGAGTGGGGGCGACTAAAACCTCATGGGTCAGGGGGCATTCCGGTCCGTCCTTCACACCCTACCGAGGTCACCAGTCGCCCCCCGCGAGCGGCTCTCCAGCACGGCCATGGCCCCAGAAGCACAAGGACTTAATGCAGAACCCAGCAGCTTGGAGCAGAAAAGTGAACGGACTATGCATTGATCCAGGCCATCAAGTCTGCCGGAGGGGAAAGGGTGTTGCCCCATTCGCCCTCTCCTCTCTGGAAAGAAAGATGACGGCCACATGGTAGCCTTGTGGACAGCAGGTATGAGCCGGGAGTGTGGGGGCGACTAAAACCTCATGGGAAGGGGGGCGTTTCGGTCCGCCCTTCACACCCTACCGAGGCCGCCAGTTGCCCCCTGCAAGCGGCTCTCCAGCACGGCCACGACTCCAGAACACAGAAACCAATTTCTTAACTATCTGACTTTCAGTAGGCAGGCTAGTCTTTGGTACGAGAGTGGAGAGAGGATTGGAATAAACTGCAACTAAGATCAAGCAGCCTGGCCATAAGGTTTCCTTCCTTTTCCTGCCCATCTCCATCTACCTCCCTGGAGTGGGGGAAACTACAGAACGCTGGCGGTGGGAAAGATAGATTGTTGCCATCCTTTTTGTGCTCACACAACAATTCAAATATTTTCTTATGCTGATATCAAAGTTTGGTTAAAAAAAAAAAAATCCAAAGGGCTTTTTCTGTGTCTGAAAGCGTGTTTGTATTTTTGTGGAATTGTTAAAAAGTATCTGGTGTAGAAAGCTCATGATTTTAAATAATTAAGGTACAAGAACTATTGAAATTAAGCCAAAGAAGGTTTTATCATGTTTTATAAAAATTGATTGTTTATAGGTCTTATGCTGTTATGTTAATGTACATATTTGTATCTGCATTGGATTGGAATATTTGACCTAGAATATCTTGTGAGTTGAAATAATGTGGTACATAAAAACAGGTTCATGTTTATTTTAAAATATGAGTTTCTAGAGTTATAAAGTTGGTTGCAAAACTTATTCTACCAGTGGTTTTATTTGATCTCTGAGACTCTTGGTAACTAAAATTTCTAGGGCTACTTAGCAATAAGTTGTATTGAATTAGTCTCAGATGTCAGCCTGACAATTGGAAGCCATATCATTGCTTGTCTAGTGCTTGAAAGTACATGCTATTATTTTGATAATTTTATTTTATGCCAAGCTTTGTCTTCAGGTATCAACCTAGTCCTGACCTTCAGAGAGCTTTGTCCTCAAGTGTGAAATCCTTTGTTTCATGGTAATCTATGAGTGTTTTAATCTTTATATCTGTGTTTTCCTAGAAATCAGAATTCTAAGATGTCTCTTGGTTAATTTCTAATGTAAAGTAAACTTTTGCCCATTAAATATATGTTGTAAGAAAAAATAAAATAAAATAAAATAAACATTGTTCCCCTTCCCCCCCAAAAAAAAGTTGTAAGTTGTCATCAGGATGAAACCTTATGACAACTGGTCTCCTTTTATATACCATAGATTATTCCCCTCCCATTTATGAGTTGTAAGTATAAATTGTAGCAATGTGGTGTTGGTTATCCTGTATAAACTACTCTTCCCCATAAAAAAATGTTATACCTTAGACATATCTTGTCTATTGCAGCAGGTTGTTCTGCCCCGGATTTCTTCCTTGGTGAGAGCACCTCTCTCTTCAGTTATTCAAAGAATTCTCCTTCTATCACTTGTGTGTAGGATTTTTTTTTCTTAAATATTTCTGCAATTAACATATGTTTTGGTGTAGATTTTGCTCTAATATCAGGATGCAAACAGGGCCTCTCTATTGGGCTATCTTGACTTTGCTAAGGCAAGTTTTTTTTGTTTGCTTCTATGTTTTTTCTTTATTTGTTTGTTTGGGGGCCACATTTGACAGAGCTCAGGGCTTCTTCCCAATACTGTGTTCAGTGATTACTCCTGGAAGTGCTCAGAAGACCACATGCAATATCGGGGATGGAACTATGGTCTGAAACATGAAAAACAAACGCTTTAACCACTGCACTATTTCTCTGACCTCAGGAGTAGGTTTTAAAAGATAGTTTTCATGCCTTTATAGGTATGATCCCCTAGAAATAGTCCCTTCAAATGTGATCTTCTGTGAAACTTGATGCTTGCTTTATTGAATGAAATCTCCTTATATGTGAGATATCAATAAGGACACTCAAGGAAAAAAATTGAGCAGTAGAAATTACAGCACCTGATAAGGAAATTAAAGTCTTGTCAAAAATGTATGTTGTGTAATCTTATTTTCATTTGTAGGCTGAATATTTTGTTAGATCCTACATGCACCTCCTCTGTTAATCTAGCTTCTCTTTGATTGCATAGTGCTTTAATTATGGCTTCTCTCTTTATCAGAACAGAAACTCTCTCCAGACAGGAAGAAATATATGATTGCCTATCTATTTCCCCATGTTTTATGGAAGTGCTTTACAAACAGGAATCATCCAGCAAATGTTTAGAAAATGAAAATCACATATACACCTTTCTTTTCAGAAGCTTAAACATATGAAAAGACATGTCTCTAAGCCCCATTACAGGCATACAAGTAACAAAGTAAAGAAGGAAGGATCATAACACCCTATTCCTTCTTAATTGCAATATAATTATCTAGTGGCAAAGTCACCAAAACAGACGAAAACAAGGCACAACAGGCTTCATCGCATGTTGCATGGGAAGGGATCTGTATGATAAATATTATAAATAAATCAGATAAAGTACAGAGATCAAGGATTTGAGCACAATAGAGAATTGGTCTTTCCTGCTGGTACACATATTGGGAAAAGCTGTATCAAAGATCCAGAAGAATTAACCTTTCAATGGAAAATTTTGCAAAGCCAACTTCATTTTATTTTGATATTGAAAATAATTATTACTACAGTTATCACCATAGCTTTTTTTTATTTCAAAACACTGCAAGGTTTGAAAAACCTCCACCTATGGTGATCTTCAGAACTGTTCTATGAGATACAAAGGACAGTTTTTTTTTTCCATCTATTTCACAAGTGATAAAATGAAATTCTGAAAATTCACCCAAATTATAAGTAAAGATAAATGACAAAACTGGGTCCAGTACTCAGATTCCTGGCTAAGGAACTCATTTATTTTTATTTTTTTGTCTTATTCAAAAAACAAAATACCTTTTTTTGCTCTTTTTCTTGTTTATGTGACTCTTTACATTTCAGGAAGTTCAATATCCAAAAAATACTGTTTTCCCTCTCTCTACCTTGTCCATAGTCAATGGACACGCTAGCTAATGAGGTTTTTTGTTTTTTAACTTTTTTTTATTAGTGAAACACCATGAGGTACAGTTAGAGACTTACAAATTTTTGTGCTAATGAGTTTTAAAGTTGTAAGAGAGTGAACATTTAATCTCAAATGAATATTTTTGAGATAATAAAAACTCTTGTTTCTGGAAAGTTTTCATCAAGGTCCTTTGTTGAAATTCTCATGTGTATGAGGGTCCGACCACATCTTTTCTCTTGACTATTCAGTTATATACTTTGGGAGGTTAATCTGGGTTCCCCACACTAGTTAGGTACTTCTGTTCTCAGCTTTCAAAGCTTTCTGAATTTTTTTCTACAGAAATACTGCCCATATCACCGTATGCTATCACTTCCTGTGCAGCAATATATTTACCTTTCCTTCATTGGTCTGAATATGATTCAGCTACAAATTATATGTAGGAAAGTCAAGAATTCATTCCCCCTCAGCTATATTCAATTACTTCCAACATAATCTGGCACATGGTAGAATCAGATAAGCATTTTCAAGCCATCGACCAGTTATCAGACACAAATCCTAGAATTTACAAATGCCTATCACTTCATATCTACTAAGTCCAAAATCTGGGCCCACTCAGGGACTTTTCCTGTTGAATCTATTTGTTCTATATATGTGGGAGGGCTCTCTGTGCAGACCTCACTTTGTTGTTTCGAATTCTAGACGTTTAAGATAATACGTTACACCATTGTTGTTGCTAGTATTTCTCTGCTGTTCAAGTTCTATTGGCGAGGACTTTTGCTGCATTGTTTGCTATTGCTTATTCATTTAGTGACTTTCCTGAACACACTCATACATTCTGTATTCACTGCAGTGTGTAGCAATTGATTTCTCTACAGTTTTATTTTTTGGACTTTTTTATGTTTTTGTCTCTAATTTTCAATCTCATTTCTAGTGGTCAATATAATTTAGTTGTGAGCCAATGGTTTGTCAGATTTTATTTAACACCTTGCCTTTATATTTTCCATTCTTTGCTATGGCAATCTATGTAAAAGGTGAATTCTTAAATTAAGCATTTCACAAGACAACTTTGTCACACTTCCTGCTTTTTCATGTTTCAAATTCCAGTCTGAGGGGTGCCTCTTTTTCTCCCAGGTCATTTTTGAGATGTGTATTTTCTTGAACATGAGAACAGCTTTTAGATAACCAGGGACACATATGACCTTTTCAAAGTCTCCATAAATTTCTAATTTTCCATGACTTTATAAAAATGCTATATTAATCTCTTGTTTATGCCAATTAAAATAATATCTAAACAGATGATGTTTTGCCAGATATTGCTGGCTTTTGGTTATGTCCTAAGTTGCCCCTCTGCCCCTCACCCAGCTGATCTCTGCATCAAATTAAAAACATCATTGTATTTAATAATCAACATATCTAGGAACATGTAAATTTATACAAAATGTTGACCATTCTGTGATGACAGTGGTTTTAACAGAGTGCCAGATATTTCCATTGTAGTTAGGTTTATCACTTGCTCTTGGCCATAGTCGCTGAGCTGCATGGGAAGAGAAAGGGACCATCATATACCCATTGTCTTTGAAATGTTTAGTAACTTGGGGCTGGAGCGATAGCACAGAAGGTAGGACGCTTTCCTCTCAAGGCCAACCCGGGTTGATTCTCAGCATCCCATATGGTCCCCTGAGCACCTCCAACAGTAATTCCTGAGTGCAATGTCAGGAGTAACCCCTGTGCATTGCTGGGTGTGACCCAAAAAGCAAAAAAAAAAAAAGTTTAGTAATTTAACTTAAACTGGCAGTTTTTCTACCTTTTTGTGACTTGAGTGTGTCAGCAGAGTTCTAAAACTATTGATTGTCATTGTTTGGGCCGTATTTTACTGTTTTAGAAAAAAAATTTCACCAAAGTCCCTTTATGCCATTTTGGAAAAAGCGTTAATTTTATTTCTTTTTAAATGTAACTATAGATTGAATTTGGAATAAATAGTTCTTTGTTATCATTTACTGAAAAAAGGTGTTGCCAATTGTGATGTAAATAGGACACATGTCTTTTAGTCACTTAAGGAGACTCAGTTTTGAAAACTGAGAGGAGAATCTGATGATTCTTCCAGTTAATCTAAATCATTGAGGTTCTATGTAAGAGGGTGGCTGTGTAGAAGAGGTACGTGACTATTAATAATTGAAGAACCACTTGTGCTTATCCTTTCTTATAGACTATATAGAGAGACACTTAGATTTCTTTGTGAGTCCATTGTGAAATCTTTAAATAAGAAAATCTACATATGTTTTTTCAAAAAATTCTATTTTTTACTATTATTTTATAAATTTATAGAATTAGGAGGATATTTCGTTGCTAACCTCATATTAAGCATTGTCTCTTGTTGAGCTCTGGATACACCTGGTTGCATATGGATTGCATTTGTTTTTCTACCATTTTCATGGCATAAAAGACAAAAACCACCCTGTTCTCAATCTTCCAAAGTGTTAGACAACTAATGTTTATGGATTCACTAATCACCCTACTTTATTGAGTGAATAATCATTTTTATCTGCATGATATCACTGGGGAGGTAACACATTGTGAAATTCCACCTTGGCTAATTCATTTTCTTTTTCTGTACAAGGGCTTGAGTATTTCTATACAGATTGTACTGAAAAAAATGTCATGTTTCCAAAGAATATGTTTTATCTTCCATGAAACAGATCATTTGCAAAATTAATAGGTAAATTAGCAAGTGTAACAGCCCATTAGACCCAGAGTATTAGTTTAGAATCTGGGTTTGAGAAAGGGAGCAAAAGTGAACTGTGTAAACAGAAGCTCCCTAAAATGCAAGGAACCCTGCATCTGGTAAGAAGTTGTGGCCATTCACACAGACATTCGGGAGACTTTAAGACTAGAGCTAGCAATCTTGATTATCATGTGCACTGAAAAGCATGATACTGCAGCAAAACATTCTAGCCTTTTCTATCCATGTTTATACTTATTCCAAAAGTACCTATTTAGTCTTTGAAGTGTCAAAAATTTAAATTTAACAACTCTTTATATAAAAATGGTGATATAACCAATTGATTTTCACTTGAGAGAAAACTATCTTATATAGAAACAGATCTCTACCCAAAACCCATAGATCTGGCTTAAAGTATGGACTAGTCAATCAAATAAAGCAATAGCTATGTGATCTGGGAAATAGTGTTTTTGTTTTATTTTTGTCAGTTTATATCTCATACTTTCATGAGATATCCATCAAGTTTGGTATGTTAATATATATCACCTTGTGAAGTGTTTGGATAGAATGAGTAAAGGAGAAAAACTATGCCAAAATAGTTATAGAAAATTCTTATCTAACCCATTTTGTGGTATGTTAAGAAATTTTCATGTAATGCATTATTTATCAAAAAAGAAAATAGAAAGAAAAATATTCCATAAGTCAGCAACTGTTATTATGTATATTTCATGCTTAGGAAAAGGAACTCTTAGAAATCACACAACCTGGCCAAGTTACTCCAGCAAGTGAGTTATGGAGATGGAGTGTTGATCTGCAGTGTTTAGCTCTGTGCCTTGTTGGTTAGTTTTCATTGTTAACCACCAGACATCACCACATTCGTAAATAATAGCACACAACCAATGACAAGTTCCTTCCTTTGCTCTTATTACCATTCCAACCCCCATATTTGCCATAGGGATTGAAACTCTATTTGAGTAGTTTTCTAGCTAAATCTCGGAGGTACACAATCTTCAAATTGGTTAATAAAGCCTCTTGATCTTCAAAATGTAAATTACTTGAGAGCCGAGGTGAACCTGGAAGAAAATCCCCTTGGATGCTCCTTTTAATTCCAACTGCTGAAGTGCAAGGGGGTTATTTCCCCTTTGCCTCTCATATAAATTAAAGAAGACACATTATTTCCATTTTCCTGTTTCAGATCTTGTCTTCTGCACTATTTTGGAGTCTGTATAGAATAAATACTGCAAAATAGCTCGTTTCTGCTTACACTTTATTTCTTAGTACCAACATTTATCATCTCAATCACCTATAGAAATATTTGTGTCAAAGGGTAAGGCAGCTGATAGAATTTTTTCCTTGTAGGTTGTGAGTCTGAGTATCCCAGCATATCTGCATTGAAAGAAAAATAGTTACATTTGATGTTTGTGATGACTTGAGGTAGTGAAAATATTTTTACTGCCAACAAAAAAACAGTTTTATGGTGTTCAATCCTGAATCACTAAAATCTGGATTTTTAGTAGAGCAAATTGCACTGCTTACAACTGAGGTTTTTAAAAATGAGAGCAATTTATTATCTAGGCAGTCTTCAATGGCAAGTTTTTCTATGCAGTTAATGCTTTTGAAGAGTTTACAGATACTCAATATCTAAAATAGGTGTGTGTGTGTGTGTGTGTGTGTGTGTGTGTGTGTGTACCTATGAGGAAAGTGAATGCTCTGTACAATAAAATGCTCTTGAGAAGAATGAGGCCATTAAATGAGTGCTATATTTGTTCTGAGTTTTAATTTTTGTTAGTTTTTCTTGTGGGGCATTTTAATTACCTTAATTATATAATTCTATTTATGTTATATATTTGATACATTTCCACAACTAGGTTATGTATAAAAACTTTTTGATATTTAGATACAGATTAGGCTGTATTTGTGATTTAAAAAGACATGCTGCATTTGAAATTTAAACCTTAGTACTAACTACAAACTTTATTGTTTCATCACTTTGCATAAAAATTTCTAGATTAAACAGACAGTGATATCTGGTATAACCATCTTCGGTGGTAGGTTTGGTCAATACTTTGTTTATAACGACTTACTTCATGTTCAATGTCCTTGAAATATTGGCAATGTACGACACTAGGTATGGTCACTAACCTTATAATGAAGAAAATGAACGCATATTTTGGTGAAGTGGGGTGGGGGAGGAAACATGAACTCAAAAAAAAATAAGGACAATGTGGCACTTGGGTAAACAGTGACAGTCTGGATGCAAATTAGTCTCCTGGAAATTTATAGAACTGTGAACTGAAGCAGGAGAACACCTTGTAGAGGAGTGTGATTTACTGGATGTGTTGAATTTTCTCCAAAGATTGCAGAGCTTAAAGAGGAATAGGATGTGAACTACTAGGAGAGACTATGGGATAGAGGAGAGACAGACACAGACAGCAAACTGAGATAGGCAGAGACATACAGTCATAAGGAAGAACTTCCTTTTCAAATGATCCCAGCCTTTCCCAAATGCCTATATGCTGTCATGATGTAGGTCACCAATCCCAGCATGCTAGTCTTAGAAACAAGACTTGAACATTCCAACTTCAGCCCTCTTATTCCAAGTATGAGAAACTCAATGAGTTTAGAAAAATAATCATTTACCACTCAATCCACATCATTGTGAGAAATGATAAAATACTGCCTTAAAATCACAACTTTGGGGTGGTTGAATTTTGAAGCATGCTCAGACTTTTGCATAGTTAAGAACTATAAATACCATCAGCTGTGAGAACCAATTTGGTACTTATTGATTTCTCACCAGGTAAAATAATTATAGCACTTTAGCACTGTCCTTCCATTGTTCATGATTTGCTCAAGCGGTCACCAGTTATGTCTCCATTGTGAGACTTGTAGTTACTGTTTTTGGCATATTGAATATGCCACGAGGAGTTTGCCAGGCTCTGCTGTGGGGGTGGGATACTCTTGGTAGTTTGCCAGTCTCTCTGAGAGGGCGAAGGAATCGAACCCAGGTCAGCCTTGTGCAAGACAAACACCCTACCTGATGTGCTATCTCTCCAGATATATGAATTACATATTAAATTAATTAAATAGGTATTAATTGGTAAAAGTTATTGTGGTAGTTAAAATGTTCCATAGCTACTTTTCCCAAAATGGGTTCACTTTCAACATGTGGCTATGGGATATTTAAAATGTAGTCATTGTGAGTAAACAAAAATTAGGTTTTATATTTTGATAAATTTTATTTAGAATTTTATCCCAGATTCAACTACTCTACTATGTAATATACGTGCAAAGTTTTAAAACTGGGTACATTTGAGTAGTGGATAAAATAGTTCTTGGATTTTTTCAATTCTGATGTTGCAATTCAAATTTGAAAAGATAAGGATTAATTGATTTATCAGATATTTTCCTTCCAGAGATAACCTGTAATGGAGTGGGATTGGGGAAGGATTGTTAGAACTACACTTAAAATAATGTCTGTTATTTGACTCTGTCAGTGGTGAGACAGAAAATTGGGAGCACATTATAAATATCCTATTTCACAGCCAGAGAGCTAGTAAAGGGGATAAAGCTTATGGAAAAAAATTTTCCCTGGCAGGGTTTATGGGTACTGAGCACTGCCAGGAGTAGTCCCTGAGTCCAGAGCCAGAAGTCAGCCGTGGACAGTATTGGTTGTAACCTTTATAGCTTTTAAAAATATACATGAAATCATTAATCCATATAATTCATATAATTCCATAATCTATATGTCATCCATCTGTCTATAAGCTTTTGCCTGTATCCATGAATCTACTGAAATGCACTATTCTGGAAGTTTCATTATAGTTCATGGGTTTCTTTTTCGGCCAGAGTTAGATTTTTCTTAAATTCCTTTCTTCAGTGTTTAGTACACAGTGATGGGAAAGGAGATTGATAATCACATGAAACAATTTCAATATTCAAAAAGTATAACACTTTCTATTTGTGGAAACTGCAGAGAAAGCTGGAAGTGGCAGACAGGAAGACCCAATTGAATAACAGAAATATTTCATGGCAGATATTTTTTTTTCTATGGAGCATATCTTCTATTGTTCAAATCTGTTTCTTATTTTAATAAATATATAAAATAATTTATAGGTTTTCATAAATAGATATACAATTATAGCTATCATAATGTTAATTTTCCAATTCCAAATATGTTAAATTTGTCCTCTTATTGATGCTGAGGTAGACTTATTAATCAAAAATCAAAAATTTTATTCAAAAATTGAGGGATTTATTAATTTTAAAAGTAGTACTTCTGAATTAGTGGAACACAAATGCCTGAAAGTACAATATATATAAAAAATATTTTAAATTTCCAGCACTTCATGTGCTACATCTTCATTTCTCAGCTGAGAGCCAGCCATATGACCTTCAGGATATTTCAAGAGGGTACAGGTGAAAATTACACAGATGGGAACCACAGTACCAGGGGTCATAAGATGGACACAATATTTGAAGGGGACTGCAGTCAAAGAGAATTCGGGAAACACTGCTCAACATCTTATTGATTTTGTCTACATATCTATGTACATATAGTAGGAAATTGTGTTATCAGATATAATACTAAATATAAGATAAACTCTATGATTCTATATCCCAAAAAAAGTGAAAATTATCTAGTCCTCACTTTGTTTCGACCATGGTTTTTATTTGATTTATTATTATTAGTATGAACACTCCTGGCATGTGGCGGGAAATACATCTCAAATATAAGCAATCATGCTGATGGTCTGTTTTGTATTTTAAAGTTTTCAGAAGAATGGATGTGAAGGCTAATAATGAATAGAGGAATATGTTGGTAGAAAGCATATTTGTAGTCTGAGTCAGATTTAGTTATTAAGATTGAAGAGAGAACTTTTAGTAGCAAGATTGATGGTGGGGAAAATTTCAGGAAAAGAAAATCTGCCTTAATAATTATTCAAGAAATAAAACGAGTTCAGGACAATGAGACAGAGACAGAGACCGGTCTAGAGTTGTAGTATATATTTTAGACTTTTGGCTTCCTGAAAAATGTAACCATATTTCTAATTCCAAATGATGGTTCTCTGGTGATTGAAAATATACTAATTTCATTTGGGGTTATGGAGTTAGCTAGTAAGTGTTAAATCTGGGGAAAATTGCAAAGAGAAAGGTATAAAATACAGAATCAGATGGACCTGTTAAACAATAATGTATTGTCAAACTGATGAAAAGTCATTACCTTTAAATAATGACCCACATCTGAGAGTTAATTATTACAAGGTGTGATTATAGGGACCTTATGCAGACAAGGTCAATTATCTTACATCCATTTCAAATGTATTATGAATAATTTGCTGGTAAAAGTTAGCTATAAAATATGTTAAAAATAAAAGGTGAGGAAAACATTGAATTCAGTGGTAATGTATTTTGATAATTGCAAGCAGGTAATTATACACGGATAATGTTCACACTTAGAATATAAAGAATTACTTATTAGATTGGTCTTCCTAAATGAACACATTAACCTTTGCCACTATTCTGTCCTTGTGAACTAGAATATGATTGTTTATAGTACCATCACTATTTCTGCTTCGCATTTTCCCATACAGCTCAGCAAACAATTATCAGGTGTTTGCCTGATTTATGTTAATTCTCGGGAATGTAATCTTAGTGTGAAATCACTGTTCTTGAGGAGCTCATAGTCAAATTTATTGAAGAGATAAATAAGTAAATAATTTGAAACAAAAAAAGTATTGTTTATATGAATGAGTTTATGGAAGCCTGGCCTTGAGGATGAATTCTTGAGTTAAATTACACATAAATAACTTTAGGAGCATGAATGAGAATTTTGGCCAAAATCAGGAACAACAAGTCTCACAATGGAGGCGTTACTGGTGCCCACTCGAGCAAATCGACAAACAGTGGGAGGACAGTGCTACAGTGCTAAGTCATGAATGAGAATTATCCATAGAAAATGAGTACAGAGGATACCTGTGATTGGGGAGTGATGTTGAGCCTTCAGCCAAGGTTCTGCAACAAAAGTAATTGTGCATTTATATATATACATATATACATACATGTATATGATTATACATGTGTGTAAATACTTATAAATTTTTTCACACATGTATACAATGTCTGTGTGCATAGAACCTATGTTATATAAGGAACCGTGGGTCCAGAGGTGATTGTCTATAATATGTAGATCAAAAGATGATTCAGGTTTACTTTTGACGTTTTATTTTAAAATTTTAATTTAAACACTGTAATTTGCAATATTGATATTTGGTTTTATACCCCCCAAAAAACAACCCACATTCTTTTTTTTTAAATTTTTATTAGTGACAAACCAAGAGGTACAGTTGTAGACTTACAAATTTTTGTGCTTGGGTTTCAATTATACAATGATCAAATACCCATCCCTCCACCAGTGCCCATTTTCCACTACCACGGATCCCAGTATCCCTCCCACCCCCCATCCCCCCATCCTACCCTGCCTCTGTGGCAGGGCATTCCCTTTTGTTCTCTCTCTCCTTTTGGGTGCTGTGTTTGCAAAAGAGGCATTGAGTGGCAATCATGTTCAGTCTATAGTCTACTTTCAGCATGCTTCTCCCATCCTGGGAGGATCCTCCCAATAATCTTTATTTGCTGCTACCTTCTCTATCTGAGCTCCCTTTTCCCCTAGCATGTGTGACTGGCCTCCAAGCCATGGAGTAAACCTCCTGGTACTTATCTCGGCTCTTCTTGGGTGTTAGTCTCCTATTTTGTTACTTTATGTTCCCCAGATGAATGCAATCTTTCTATGTCTGTCCCTTTCTTTCTGACTCATTTCGCTTAACATGATACTTTCCATGTAGTACCACTTGTATGTAAATTTCATGACTTCATCTTTTCTAACAGCTACATAGTACTCCATTGTGTATATGTACCAAAGTTTCTTTAACCAGTCGTCTGTTCTCGGGCACTCAGGTTTTTTCCAGATTCTGGCTATTGTAAAGAGTGCTGCAAAGAACAAACAAGTGCAGATGTCACTTCGACTAAACATTTTTGCCTTTCTGAGAACCCACGTTCTAATACTACACCCTCCACCAGAGCATTAGAATTCCTCCACCATGGCTCCATGGCCCCTCCCATCCTAGCCTCATCTCACATTGCCCTACAGTGGCTTGCTTCTTATTAAGACAAGTTCTCAGTTTCTGTTGTCTTTGAGTATCTGTCGCTTCTTTACTAGGTTGCTTTATATACCATATATAAAGAATATCATTCTCTATTTGTCGCTCTCCTTGTACCGAACATTATGGCTTTTATTAGTTCAGTTGGTTTTACTGCATACCAGGCTTGAGTCATGTATAAATAAAATTTATGTTATTATACCTTTTATCTTTCATTTTGCCAACTTTCTGCTGATATATAACAGTGAATATTCATGCATTTTTGAAAAAGGGAAGAGGGAATGAGAAGCAAAATGTGAGAAGCTTCTAGTTTTTCTTCTTTCATAGCCTCTTTTTGACAACTATTTTATTCGTGTTGTAAAAAACTTTTTATCATGAATGGGTATATAACAGTCCTATTTAGAAGCTCTAAAACGTTTAGATTTTTATATTCAACATTTTCAAAAATCCTTACTTTAAGTAGTTAAAAATAGCAGTCTACATAATTTAATGTATTAAATGTCAGTATTGGCTTAACTATAGAGTTAAATATGATGGTATTCTGGAATCTTAGTAGTTCAGAGGTCAGGAGTCCATATGCCAGGCCTGAGTTTGAACCCTGGCATGATAGCCCTTGCTCCCAGGTACACAGACAGATTGCCATGGAGGTGTCAGAGCATGGCAAGGTTGTTTTGGAACTACAAGATCTTTGCATCCCCTGCCCTAGCAATGAATTCTCTGGTCCATATGGTCAAAATATCCATAGGCATGGCTCCCAAGACAACAGGACACTGCTTGGGAGCCTCCTCTCTGATAATAAACACAACAATTAAAATAAATTAAAATTTAAAAATAACAATGAATTAATAGTAAAAATCAAGTCAATTTTTTGTGTTTCTTAAACAGGGAGTTTTATTTAAGCAGTATACTACAACACACCCAAATGCTTTCGCTACTTAGTGCACTCTTCTTCATGCATTCTTTTCCCACAAAACCAGAGTCTCCTGAGCAATTTTCTCCGACTAAATAGCAAAACAAAAATGAAACTTACTGACACATTTTCCATTTTTTTCCTTCAAGTTCTTTGCAGTTCTTGTGCATTGTACTCTAATAGCCTTCTGATAGCTCTCTCTGTCATTTGTTTCCTGTTTCATCAATTTCATATCTAATATTGTCACATTCACGATCCTACCGTTGTTCATCGATTTGCTCGAGCAGGCCCAGTAATATCTCCATCATGAGACTTGTTGTTACTGTGTTTTGGCATATCAAATACATCACGGGTAGCTAACCAGGCTTTGCTGTGCCGGCGAGATACTGACGGCAATTTACCGGGCTCTCTGAGAGGGGTGGAGGAATCGAACTCCCGTTGGCCATGTTGGCTGCGTGCAAGGCAAACGCCTTACCGCTGTGTTATCACTCCAGCCCTCTAATATTGTTGCTTACGTCTTTTGCCATATTGAAATACTGCACCAGATCAGTTTTGTGTAAATGTGGGGCCACTTTATATTTCTGTCAAGGCTCTCTGCATTCTATTTCTTGCTGAATTCCCCGAGCTGTTTCCTACCATCTCTCTACAGTTTGAAGAAGCCGAGCTCTTCTAGACTCCTCAATTTCCACACTTCAGCCCCGTCTCACCTGTCAATCTAACCTATCCTGTCAGTGTCCTTTATTTATTACGTTTTTATTGTAGTATTGTTCCAGAGATTTTTTTTAAATTTAAGTAAAATTCTTTCTTCTATGTGCTCACAGATCTTGATACCTTAATTACCCAAATCTATGTATAACACCAATAAAACAATTCTCATTCAGATCCTTGTTCATAATATTTTGTGAATTAAGAGGAAGATATGTCTGTCTATATTTGCGTTCCCAAAATTTTATCTCATTACTGGCATCTTTTGTGAATGTAACTAAGTCTGAGCAAAAAAAAAAATAATAACAATATTTCCTCATTTTATTTCACCAGTGTTCTTTAAATAGACTATAAACTATCTTACGGTCCCTTTGCACACACCATTAGCTTATAACAATTTATGTCGTATATGTGATCAATCTTCGATAAGCTTTTTGTGAGGGTTGCCACAGAAAATCTCTTTAATTTCTGTATATTCATGTTACTTCTCCCAAAAGAAGACAGGACCTATTTCCTTATCTATAAATCAGGGCTGTCTTATTGCTAGGAGTTTCTTTGACCATATTATTCTGTGATAGTTCTCTCTGTATATGCATTGAGAAGTCAGGAGCTCTTAATTTTGCATTCTTGGAATATGTCTGACTGACTGCAATGTGAAGTAGTATGAACTCAGACTATTGATGACAGGAGACCACATAAAAAAAATGGATCAGAAAGACTCCATCTGTTCCAACCACCCTAGATGAGGTGCCAGTCATATGAAGGTTTTGGGCATATTTCAGCATTAACCATGAACATTGATTAATGTGGTCACAGTCAATATCATATGTTGATAAAATCTAAGAATATTTTACAAAATAATGAATCATTATTTGCAGTAAATGATAAGCGAATTATACCCCATGTGGTCCACTGCTTATGAATGTAATTAGTCATTTATTGGAACACAGACACACATTTGTTTATATATGATTACATATGATTTTCATAACCAGGGCAGAGCAAAACAGATGCAATGGATATAATATGGTTTTAATGCCTAAAATTTGAATTGTATGGTACTTTATGGGAAAAGATGTGACCCTCTTTTGGGGTACCAGGGTTCACATCCAGAGCATCCTATTTTAAAGAAATTCATTTTACCACTGAGCCACATGTCTCGCCCTGGATCCCTCATTTAAATCACTGAGTTTGGCATAGGTAGACTAAGCAGGAACAGAGCACCAAAAGGAATATTGTTAGCTTTCAGCTGATCCAGAGAGAGTGGAATGGTAACACAGATGTCACAAGTGATAAGAGCGGAAAGTAAAACCTGTTGTATAATTCAGTGGGAATCCAGAACTATCCTTTCAATTATAGAACCCACCCACCCCCATTTTCCTCCTTTCTGTTATTGAAAAAGAAAATATTGGCACCAAATATGTTATAAATAAGTAAAAATTATTCCACAATTAGGTGCCAGCAATAGGGTTAGAGTTGCTTAATCTATTATCCTATATCATTATGAAATGGAATCTGACAACAAACTATTCAGAAGCCAGGAAAATAAACTTTATAATGGTCCATTGTCATTGTAATGGCTGATAAATAGGTTCTTCTGCATTTAAATTGTGTTAGTCACTCATTATTTCCTTGTGATTCCCCCAAAGGAACATTCATCTGTTCTTTTACAGTAGTCAGATTTTTCTTTTAACTTGGACACATGAATATTTTCTAAGTGGTTCTGAAATTCCTTACCAAAAAATGGAATAGTTGATGCATAGAAGACAGTATATAATAGTGGCAAAATATGTAAGATTTAGACTTATGCAGTTGTAGGTTCAAATCCTGGATTTACCATCATTTGCTCTTTTACCCTGGAACCGGTACCTTACCTTTATTTTGCATTACTTTTCTCCAAAAGTGTGGACAAAATGACAATATAATTGGCCCACAATAAATGTGTTTTTTTCTTTAATAATGAAATGTATTTTGCTAAACTCAGAGATGATCTCATTTAAAAAACAAACTAACAACAAAAAAACACTAATATTGCTGCTTCCACAGAACAGCTTATGATTGAAAGCCATTTGTTAGGACCATAATGTGTTCAGGACATTTTCCCAGACTTAAGATTGTAAAGAAGAATGTCAGCATTAATATAGACTACACTAGAATGAGAACTCAGAGATGCTGTCAGATATACTGGGATATAGGGTTAACACAGAATAAGAAACTGAACAAATGACATTCATGAAGTACCAATCATTTGCTCAAGACTAGGCAATTTACATACATTAGTTCCTTTATTTCTGACACTCCTGTGAAGTCCACGGCTGTAATGTAAAAGTAAAAGTAGAAGCTGTACTTTTGCAAGTGAGAGTAATTCTCCTTCTGTCATACCACCAGTATATGTCAATCTATTTTCAGTATTATAAAACCATTTTTCTCTCTCTGGATATCTCAAAGCATCTAGGTCTAAGATATATTTAAATGATGTTATAAGGAAATAATAAAAACAAAATCCATTAAAAATCATTGAATTTGACTGGCACGCTTAATCACAATTGTTTTCCAACCAGCTGGATTTGATAAGGGACAATGAACTTTAACCATTAGGGATCTAGGTGATAGTCAAATATGCCTGACCCATGAGTAATGGAATTTATATAATCAAGTGTATACAAAGTACTGTGTTAAGTGTTTAATAATGTCCTTTCCAAAGAATTGTTAATGTGTATTTGTTTATAAGGGTACTCACATAAAATTTGTATATCATGATTTGCAAATAATATTATATCTACATGTCTCATAGAATACATTTGTTGATTTTTGCCAAATTAAGAAATTTCATTTACAACCCATGATTATAATTGGTGAAAGATTATAGCATTAATATAATTGGTGTATTTTATATGTATTTGTTTTTTATTTATTTATGGTTATAGAGATGACATGTAACAGTGCTTTGGTAAAATGCTAGTCAGACCCAGATATGTTAGAATATTGAAACAGGACCTTACATGTGCTAGCCATGAGCTCTACCATTTACTGAGACTTGGTAGGGTATAGGATATAAAGAGAATATATAAAGGAATTAAGATATGTTAAAATCTCATTTAATTTTTATTTGTGTGAATAATTTTGTTGTATTAGTTAATAGTTTATGATTGCTGATATAGCATTTCCTCAATTTTTGTGTAATTTAAATGTATCACTGGACCCTTTAACATACATTATTATATTTTCCTCAACCTCTTTCTGAAGTCTAAGCACTCAGTGAAATAATGAAGTCTTCATGTACCAATTTTTGCACAAATGGCACAACTCACCGTGACTGACTTCATGGTAATGACATGATGTCACTGAAAACAGAGCTAAAAGGCTCTGTGTCCAAACATAACTTATTTTTTAGCAGGTTAGGCACACCTGCATTCATGATTTACTCCTAGTTCTGTGTTCAGGGACAAATCCTGGCAGTCTCAGCAACATGTATGTGAGGCTGGGCATCAGATCTGGGTCAGTTGCATGCACAGAAAGTGACTTACCTATTGTCTGATCTCTCGGGTCCACTAGGACAATGTTTTATAGAATTCTTATCACACAGTAATCATAGAGAAAAACAAGATCAATAACAATGGTTATGAAATGTAATACAATTAAAATAATTACAATTTTGAGTATTCATTTTAATGTGATTTATTAATTATAACTTTAAATAATTTGACAATAATAATGATTACATATCACAATCTTCTCTCACAATTTCTATTTTAGCAATTCATGTTATTTGGAGCCAGTACACACCAACTACATAATGCCCAGGAGTATATCTGATGGATTTGAATATAGGAAATTCATAATCTTCATTGTGAGTTTGACTCAAGTATTCACTCAAACTACCAATTACCCTAAAAGCTATTTTAAAATATCTCAACCAGGTAGGTTGTGAGAAACATACAAGGATACTAAAGGAAATCAATTGAAAGGAACTGATCAGTCTAGGAACTAGAAATTCACATGGTATTCATATAGAGCAAGTGTGAACATATATAGATTGCTAATGTGAATATCCTCATTGCCAAGGCTATGCTGACAGAACTGATGTGGAGAATTTACTGGTTTACTCCTTACTGTTTACTGATTTAGCATTACAGGGAGAAGAGATCATGTCAAAGGAGTGGGGAATGCGCGGTTCTGCTCCAGGCTCTTTATGTGGATTTGAATATTAATTATTAAAGGAAGTTCCTAGTAACATTATTACACCCATTTTACCAACAATAAATTGGGGTCAAGGACAAATAATTAACTAAAAATATCTTAGCTGTTAATAGGAATGTGAACATGAGGAAGAACTTAATCCCAACGCCTTTATTATATAGTAAAGTTATACTTTTATTTTAATATTTGAAATTTTTATTATTTTATCTTATATATAAAATAACTTAAATGTTTCCAGAAAGGAAAGATAATATAGCACACAGGGCGTTTGCTTTGCACGTGGTCAGCCCCAGGTTAAAACCCAGCACCTCATAGGTCATCTGAGCCTGTCAGAAGTAATCCCTGAGTACAGAAACAAGAATAAGTACTGAGCACTGCCAGTTATAGCCCCAAACACCCCTCACCATTTTTTTGTTTTAATTCAGACACCATCAAAGAACTGTCAATAGCAGAACTTCAAGCAAATGTTCCATGATCAGTCTTGTCATCAGTGACAACTTCTGTCCAAAAATATGCCTTGGTTCCCTCTGTGTGTGTGTGTATGTGTGTGTGTATATATGTATATATGCATATGTGTGAATATACATGTATATATGTATATATGTGTATGTATGAGTTTACACACATATTTGTATACACATGTGTGTATTCCTCATATATAGATATTTCTTGCCTCAATATCATATAAATATATAAATATATGAGATATATATATATAGACATACCTTGCCTTAATAACTTTGATATCTCCTAGGCCCCTAACTCCTGTCCCTATTTTTCCACAAGACCACCTCTTTTTACTTTTTACTTCATCTTTTTTCTTCTCTGACTTATTCATCCCTCCAATCTAGAGACAAGATATTCCCGCTTTTGTGATAATTTTATTTTATTTTATATATCACAAATTCCTGATAACATTCAGTATTTTGTCCTTCTTTTGACTTTGCTCAACATATTCTTCAGTTTTATCCAAGTTGCAGTGAATCACATGATTTTCTTATGCCAAGCGGCTGCATTCCCTTGTGTATATATATACTTCACCGTTATTATAAATTGATATGGACACCAAGATGTCCAGCGGCATCTATTGTTGGACACCTGAGTTGATTTCCTAGCTATTGTGCTAAGCACTAGGATGAATAAACATGTTCATATATCTTTTCTAGATGAAAGTTATTGTGTCTTACAGATGTATAACAAAAAGTGAAATCACTGCTTCATATCAAAACTTTTATTTTACATTTTTTGAAAAATATCCATGCTGTGTTCCATATGCACTAAACCTTTCCCATCAGCAGTGCATGAGAGTTTCATTTGTTACACATCCCCAACAATGCAGGGTTTTTTCTAGTATTTTTAATTTTTTATACATGCTGTTTTGCTAGTATGAAATGATCTCATTGTCTTCCTGATTTGACTCTCTATGGTAGTAAATGATGATGAACCCCTTTTATATGTCTACTGATCTACCAATCTGTCTTCATCAAATAAGTGTTCATTTTCTCTCACCATTTTGTATAAAGTTTTGCATTTTTTCTTTATTATTTTATCCTAAACACTTAGAAAAGGCAAAATAGTTAATTCACCACAAGACCCTATTTATATAGCTCTGAGAAAGATGACAAAAATTGGTGGTAGAAATGAAGAAGTATGATGAGTGGAAAATTATATATATAGTTTGGAGTATACACTTTAGAGTTTCTAATTGGGCAAGGGCACCTTTTCAAGTGCTTACCCCATGATTATTACTGGTTCACATATGACGCAAAGAAAAAAAATGTAGGAAAGACTTAAACATCAATTCCTCATGCATTTTTGTTCTATAACTTGAACTCAAATTTAATATAAAAATTCAGAATACTAGATATGTAGCTATGTAGCACATTTAACTTTATATATTATCTCAAAAATTTTATTATGTTTATCTTTTTCTCCCCTTCTGTCTTTTTGTTGAAGTGTTCTTATATGACCATTAAAAGGATGATTCCTCCCTTCCAAGTTTAGTTAGAACTGCTTAGCTATTCTCCAAGTATTTCAGCCTCATCTAAACCATTCCATTGTATTTACCTGAATGTGATGGAATAAATGGAGCTTACTTTAAAAGAACGAGGCCATTTTCTTTCTCCATAAAACAATGTGCAGGTAACGTTTACCATCTTGTTATTGCTTATTTTCAGAGCATTCATCTTTTTTTGAGGGTAGTGGGGAGTTGTCCTTCAAGCCCACTAGGAGTGATCCCTGAGTGCAGAGCCAGTAGTAAGATCTGAGCACTGTCAAGCTTGACCACAAAACAAAATAAAACACTAAACTGTTAGAGACATTGTAATCTATATGAAGAAAATTGAGTGGAAATGTTTGTCACTCCTTCAAAATTGTTCTTTGAGTAAACCTTATTTACTTTTATTGTTCACATACATACACTCTTGGCACTGCAACTAACAAATACAAATTTACACAATAACACAGCAGTAGGGCATTTGCCCTGCATATGACCGGCCTGGCTAAGCCAGGTTCAATTCCTTTGCCCCTCTTGGAGAGCCCGTCAAGCTACTGAGAGTATCGCACCTGCATGGCAAAGCCCACATGGCAAAGCCTGACAAGCTATATGCCAAACACAGTAACAACAAGTCTCAAAATGTAGACGTTACTGGACCCGCTCAAGCAAATCGATGAACAACAGGAGGACAGTGCTACAGTGCTACAGTCCTTAGAATACTACACATGTATATATGTAGTTATTCACCACAGATTATGTAATGGGTAGCAAGTATATTTATTTCTTTTCTAAAAGATGCCGTGCTAAACTGAACATTTTTATCTTCTCATGCTTTGATTTGAATCTGACTCTGAACTAGTCTGAGAAGATGCTGTCTGAGACATGCTATCTTGACAACCACAGTGTATCCTTGAATTTAGGAAAACTGAGTATTCTATATGGGAGGAAGGCTTCTGACATCCTCTGCCTCTTGTGGAACACTGACATTGCTATTTTCCCATTGTCAGGCACATATTTTCATTACTAACTCCTGGGAAATGTGGAGCAAAATATTTGTTTCTGCTTCTTGAGCTGAGTCCTCAATCCTGTATCCATCAGAAGTTCTCTCTCTCTCTTGCTCTCTCTCTCTCTGTCTGTCTGTCTCTCTCTCCTAAACCATCTCGACTTTCTCTGTCCTAAACTATCATGTAGCTACATGAGAATCCCTTTCCATCCTTTTCTTATGAAAGGATATTTCTCTCTTTCTGTTCTATTTGTGCTTCTGTCCTTTCCAAGGATCTGTAACCAGTGTGACCAACAAAACATTCTGTGATGGTCAAAGGGCTCTATTTAACTTTGCCCAACAACATAGCTCCTTGCTATGATTGGCTATTGAACATTTGAAATATGGTTATGGTCAATGACAGAGGAATTGCATATTTAATTTTAATTCATTGCAATATAAGTTTAAGTAGTCTCATGAGACTATTAGCTGTAGTCTTGGAGAATGCAGACAGAAAACAACATGGAGGAGTCTATCTTAAGCAACTTGTTTCTTTTGCCTTGTGAGGAAAACCCTCCCTAGGCCAAGGATTATAGAAGCTGATCCATAAAATTAAAACCAAGATGGGTGATATGCAAATTGTTATCTCAACAAATCATCCTGAAGTAGTGAGTTCCTCTTTCTTACTGATTTTATTTGGATGCAGTAACTACTTAGAGTTCAAATAAATAATTGAAGCAACATTTCTAGGCTCTCTCTGGCTCATGTTTTTCTTTCTTTCTTGACAGACTTCACGCAGTGGAAACCAAGTTATTCCAACACACAGGCTTAGAATATTCAAATGAGAGTCGGGTCAGTCTTAGCATCACTTCATTTAATGGAATTAAGAGATCAGGCAGTATTGTGAATCGTATTTCTCAGATCTCCACAGATGGTGACAAACATGTGAACACTCAGCCTCCTTAACTCACTCACCAAGCCCAGTCAGAGTATCCATCATTGTTTCTAATAACCCTTACAAAGCATACACATTATCGATAGCAACCAAATAATTCGTCACCTGAGATTTGCAAAACAAGGATGTCATTTTTATTTTCTGTTTATAAAATCATTTCCAAAGTTTTAAGTTCCATTTTAATGTTTTATTTCTAATGAATATTTTCTTTTTTTTCTACAATCCATTTGCTCGAGCGGGCCCAGTAACGTCTCCATTGGAGACTTTGTTGTTACTGTGTCTGGCATATCGGATACTCTCGGTAGCTTGCCGGGCTCTCCGAGAGGGGCGGAGGAATCGAACTCGGGTCGGCCATGTTGGCCGCTTGTAAGGCAAAGGCCCTACCCGCTGTGCTATCACTCCAGCCCTACAATCCATAAACAAGAAGTGTACTTCGTTTTATTTAGTTCCTCTTTAATTTCTTGTAACAGTGCTTTACATTTAGTATATAAATCTTTTGTCTCCTACGTATTTTATTATTTTTTAATGCCCCTGAACGTCTCATTGTAATTCTGTTCTCAAAATTTTCATTGCTAGCATATAGAAAAAATTGAATTTTTGTACATTGATTTTTCTCTGGACATTTGCTTAGCTTTATTAATTCTAGTACAGTTTTTTCTTTTTTTATTTATTTTTTATTAGTGAAACACCATGAGGTACAGTTGTAGATTTACAAATTTTTGTGCTTGGATTTCGGTCATACCATGATCAAATACCCATCCCTCCACCAGTGCCCATTTTCCACCACCAGGATAATATCCCTCCCTCCCACCCCCCATCCCCCCCTGCCACTGTGGCAGGGCATTCCCTTTTGTTCTTTCTCTCTTTTTGGGTGTTGTGATCAGCAAAAGAGGCACTGAGTGGCAAACATGTTCAGTCCAGTCTACTTTCAATCTGCATCTCCCCTCCTGGGAAGATCCTCCAAACACCCTCCATTTCGTGTTCCCTTCTCTATCTGAATTGTCCTTTCCCCTAGAATACCCGGCTGGCCTCTAAGCTATGAGGTAATCCTCCTGATATTGATCTCAGCAATTCTTGGGTATTAATCTCTTATTTTGTTATTTTATATCCCCCAGATGAATGCAATCTTTCTATGTCTATCCCTCTCTTTCTGACTCATTTCGCTTAGCATGATACTTTCCATATTGTACCACTTGTATGTAAATTTCATGACTTCATCTTTTCTAAGAGCTACATAGTACTCCATTGTGTAGATGGGCCAAAGTTTCTTTAACCAGTAATCTGTTCTTGGGCACTCAGGTTTCTTCCAGTTTCTGGCTACTGTAAAGAGTGCTGCAATGAACAAACAAGCGCAGATGTCACTTCGGCTACACATTTTTGCCTCTCTGGGATATATTCCCAGGAGTGGTATTGCTGGGTCAAATGGGAGCTCAATTTCTAATTTTTTGAGGAACGTCCATACTGTTTTCCAAAAGGGCTGAACCAATCAGCATTCCCACCAACAGTGAAGGAGTGTCCGTTTCTCGCCACATCCGCGCCAGCATCGGTTGCTTTTGTTCTTTTGAATGTGGGCCAGTCTCTGAGGTGTGAGATGGTATCTCATTGTGGTTTTGATCTGCATCTCCCTGATGATTAATGATGTAGAGCATTTTCTCATGTGCTTTTTTGCCATTCGGATTTCTTCTTTGAGAAAGTTTCTGTTCATTTCTTTGCCCCATTTTTGGATGGGGTTGGATGTTTTCTACTTGTGGAGTTCAACAAGTATTTAGTATATCCTTGATATCAACCCCTTGTCATATGTGTATTCGGTGAATATTCTTTCCCATTCTTTAGACTGTCTTTGTATTTTGGTCACTGTTTCTTTGGAGGTGCAGAAGCTTCTTAGTTTAAGATAGTCCCATTTATCTATCTCTGTTTTCACTTGCTCAGTCAGTGGCGTGGCATCTTTGAAAATACCATTAGCCTCAATGTCATGGAGGGTTTTACCAACTTTGTCTTCAATGTACCTTATGGTTTCTGGTCTGATGTTGAGGTCTTTAATCCATTTTGATCTTACCTTTGTACATGGTGTTAGGCAGACTTCTAAGCCCATTTTTTTGCATGTAGCCGTTCAGTGATGCCAGCACAATTTGTGAAAGAGGCTTTCCTTGCTCCACTTCACATTTCTTGCACCTTTATCAAAGATTAGATGATCATATGATTGAGAGGAGATGTCAGTGTATTCAACTCTGTTCCATTGGTCTGCAGTTCTGCCTTTGTTCCAGTACCATTACCGCTTTGTAGTAAAGTTTGAAGTTAGGGAGGTTGATTCCTCCCATTTTCTTTTTCCCAAGAATTGCTTTAGCTATTCGTGGGGGCTTATTGTTCCATATAAATTTCAGGAGTGTTTGCTCCATTTCTTTGAAGAATGTCATGGGTATCCTTATAGGAATTGCATTGAATTTGTAAAATGCTTTCGGTAGTATTGCCATTTTGACAATATTAAGTCTCCCGACCCATGAGCAGGGGATATCTTTCCATTTCCTCATGTCCTCTTTTATTTCCTGAAGTAGCGTTTTGTAGTTTTCTTTGTACAGGTCCTTTACTTCCTTAGTTAAGCTGATTCCTAGGTACTTGATTTTCTGGGGCACAATTGTGAACAGGATTGATATTTTCATGTAGCTTTCCTCTCTCTCACTGTTTGTGTATAGGAAAGCCATGGACTTTTGGGTATTGATTTTATAGCCTGCAACTTTACTATACAAGTCTATTGTTTCTAGGAGTTTTTTGGTGGAGGTTATTGGGTTCTCTAAGTATAGTATCATATCATCTGTGAATAGTGAGAGCTGGATTTCTTCTTTTCCTACCTGAATGCCCTTAATATCTTTTTCTTGCCTAATTGATGTTGCAAGTACTTCCAGTAATTTATTGAACAGCAGTGGAGATAGTGGGTATCCTTGTCTCGTCCCTGATCTTAGAGGGAGGGCTCTCAGTTTTTCCTCATTGAGGATGATGCTTGCTGTAGGCTTGTGGTAGATGGCTTTAACTATGTTGAGGAAAGTCCCCTCTATACCCATTTTGGCTAGAGTTTTCATCATAAAGGGGTGCTGGACCTTGTCAAATGCTTTCTCTGCATCTATTGATATGATCATATGCTTTTTATCTTTTCTTTTGTTGATATGATGGATTATGTTGATTGATTTCCGAATGTTAAACCTCCTTGCATCCCTGGGATGAATCCTACTTGGTCATGGTGTATGATCTTTTTGATGAGTAGTTGGATTCTATTTGCTAGTAGTTTGTTGAGGATCTTTGCATCTGTGTTCATCAGGGATATCGGTCTGTAATTCTCTTTCTTTGTGGTATCTCTGTCTGCTTTTGGTATCAGTGTGATATTTGCTTCGTAGAAACTGTTCGGAAGTGTTTTTGATATTTCAATTTCGTGGAAAAGCTTAAAGAGCATTGGGAGTAAGTCTTCTTTAAAGATTTGGAAGAATTCACTGGTGAATCTATCCGGGCCAGGGTTTTTGTGCTTGGGGAGACTTTTTATTACCATTTCAATTTCCTTGATGGTGATAGGTCTGTTCAGGTATTCCAGGTCTTCTTGGTTCAGCCTTGGGAGTCTGTAAGAGTCTAGGAATTTATCCATTTCCTCAAGGTTTTGATGTTCCGTGGCATAAAGCTTCTCAAAGTACTCCCTGAGGATTCTTTGAATTTCTGTAGTTTCTGTTGTAATGACCCCCTTTTCATTTCTGATTCGGTTTATTAGGGTTTTCTCTTTTCCTTTCTTTGTGAGTTTTGCTAGGGGTTTATCGATCTTGTTAATTTTCTAAAAGAACCAGCTCTTGGTTTCATTGATCTTTCGGATTGTTTTTTGGGTTTCCATCTCGTTAATCTCTGCTCTGGGTTTTATTATTTCCTTCTTCCTGTTAGGGTTGTGCTCCTTTTGTTGGTCCTTCTCCAAGTTCTTTAGCTGTGAGGTTAGTTTATTTATGTGGGCTCGCTCCTCCTTTCTGAGGAATGCTTGTAGAGCTATAAACTTTCCTCTTAAGACTGCTTTTGCTGTGTCCCATGAGTTTTGGTAACTCATGTCCTCATTTTCATTCGTTTCTAGGAATCTTTTGATTTCCTCTTTAATTTCCTGTCTAAGCAACTGGTTGTTTAATAGTGCACTGTTTAATTTCCAGGTGTTTGATTTAGTTTTCTGTTTTTGTGTGTGATTTACTTCTAATTTCAGTGCATTATGGTCGGAGAAGATTGTGGATATAATCTCTATCTTCTTAATTTTATGGAGGCATGTTTTGTGGCTCAACATGTGGTCTATCTCGGAGAATGTTCCATGTACACTTGAGAAGAATGTGTATTCAGCTTTTTGTGGGTGAAGTGTCCTGTATATATCTACTAAGTCCCTTTCTTACATTGTTTCCCTCAAATGAAGTATGTCCTTGCTAAGCTTGAGTCTGGTTGATCTTTCAAGAGGTGACAAAGCGGTGTTGAAGTCTCCCACAGTATTGTGTTGCTTTTGATGTCTTTTTCCAAATCTATGAGTAGTTGTTTTAAGTACTTTGCTGGTCTCTCATTAGGTGCATATACATTTATTATTGTAAGTTCTTCCTGTTGTACAGATCCTTTGATCAATAGGAAATGGCCTTCACTGTCTCTTATGACCTTCTTCACTCTGAAATCGATGTGGTCTGATATTAGGATGGCTACCCCAGCTTTTTTCTGGGAGCTGTTTGCCTGTAGGATTGTTTTCCAGCCTTTGACTCTGAGTCTGTGTTTGCTTTGACTATTGAGATGTGTTTCTTGTAGGCAGCAGAATGTTGGGTTCAATTTTCTAATCCATCCTGCCACTCTATGTCTTTTAATTGGTGCGTTTAGCCCATTGACATTGAGAGAGATTATTGTTATGGGATTTTGTCCCATTGTTCTGTTGAAATTTGGTGTATTTGAGGGGCCTATCTTGCCTTAAAGTAGCCCATTTAGTTGTTCTTGTAACCATGGTTTTGAGTCTATGAAGTTCCTGAGCTGTTGTTTGTCTGTGAAACTGTGTGTTGTTCCTTCTATTATAAATGAGAGTCTCGCTGGGTAAAGTATTTTTGGAGAAGCATTTATTTCATTGAGTTTTTTCACTATGTCCCACCACTGTTTTCGGGCCCTGAGGGTTTCATCAGAAAAATCAGCTGTGAATTTTAAGGATGCTCCTTTGTAAGAGATTTCTTTCTTCGATCTTGCTGCTTTCAGAATTTTGTCTCTGTCTAAAGTTTTGGTCATTTTGAGCAGGATGTGTCTTGGGGTATTTTTATTCGGATTTCTTCTAGCTGGTACCCTTCGGGTCTCCTGGATGTGGTCACAAGTTTTCTTCAGCTCTGGGAACGTTGTAGCAATGATTTCTTTGACAGTTTCTTCTTCATCAAGGTTTTCTTCCTGTCCCTCTGGGACTCCAATAATTCTTATGTTACTCCTCTTGGCTTCGTCACGATCTTCTCTTGCCATCTGTTCTCGAACTGTGAGTCTCTTTTCCATTTTCTGCTCTTTTCTGGCAAGTCTCTGAACTTGATCTTTGAGCTCACTGATTCTGTTCTCAGCCGCTGTTACTCTGCTGCTGAGGCCTTCCACTGAGGTTTTCAATTCGGCCACCAGGTTTTTCAGGTCCGACATTTCTGATTGCATTTTCCTCATTTCTGCCTTCAGATCGTCTTGTCTTTTATTGGCATTGCTTTGCATTGTTTCTTTTAGTTCCCTAAGCATCCTAAGTAGCACCATTCTGAACTCCTTGTCAGAGAGGTTGTCTAACGCTATAGTACTGTTGGTGTCTTCTGGGCTAGCCTCCTGAATAAGAAAGTTTGGTGGGCTTTTGCGTTGCTTTGCCATTGTGACCAGAGTGGTTTGGTCCTTCACGGTCACTGTTACTATTCTGGTTGAGTGAGGAGAGACTGCCAGGAGCCGTTCAGCTTTGTTGCTGCTAGATGGGCCTCTTCTACCTTTCTGAGTCTGACCTTCTTCTCAATCAGGAATTATTCTTTGTTTTATAACTGAAATTGAGTGAAACTTTTGGAGGAGGTGCTATTTACTACTGAGCTTGTACAGCTATTTTCAAACAGGACTTTTGTTGGAAATGGAGTAGGCGAGTGGGATGTTGTTGAATTGTAGTAGAAAAGGTGAGAAATTATTGGTTGGTATTAGGTGACAAGTTGATGAAAAGGATGAAAGGATGAAGGCCCAAATTGCTTGGAGTGAGTGATATACCTGCGGCTGTGTAAGCGGCCGGCTGCCAGGAAGAAGGCCACGCCCACTTTGGGAGGCCACGCCCCTCTTAGAGGCCACGCCCCTAGCCAGTCCCAGGCCACTCCCTCCCAGGATCCTGGATTTGGGGGGGGCGGGTGGGGGATGCCAATGGACTGCTGGGCGGGCCGGTCCCGGAGCTGGACGCGCGGCGGGGTCCGCGCTGTCCTCCGGCGAAGATCGGTGGGCCAAGTTTTTTCTTTTTTTTATGTTTGTTTTCTAAAGATAACTGAGCACAACCCAAAGCAGCATGTAAAGTAATTAATTTTAGGAATCAGAGCAATAGTATAGTAGGTAAGGCTTTGCCTTGCATGCTGGTGATCAAGGTTTGATTCCCAGCATCCTATATGGTCGGTGCCCCAAGTACCACTAGAAGTGATTCCTAAGTGCAGAGCCCGGGGAAAGCTGAGTATCACTGGGAGTGAACCCAAAACAAAATAAAACAGAAGTAACAATAAGTAAATAAGTTACTCAGTTTTAATCCTTATAAGACCACCATAACTACCCCCTTTTGATATTATATAATCCCAGAGTAAACAGTGAATAAGATGAAATAAAAACTTGTGCCCACTAGTATTTTCAGCTTGGCATCCCTTCTTCTAGGCCCATGAAACCAATCATCAACTTTATTTCTCCATGTATTTGTCTTTTATGAATATCTCATAAACAAAACCATAGACATTTTACCTTTTTTTATTTTTCATAGTATTCTCATGATTCCTCCATATTATTGCCTGTATCAATACCGCATTTAAAAAAATAACTGAATATATGTTTGTTTATCATTTTATCAGTTAATGAACATTTGAGCAATTGCTATTTGTGAGTTTTTTAATAATATTTCTATGAACAGTATGTACAAGTTTTCACATGAATATTTTCATGTCAATTGGGCAATTCTTAAAAGTATATGGTTGGATTATATGGTAACTCAATTTTTAACATTTTGAGGAAACAACGAACCTATCCCAAAGAGGTTGCTTGATTTTATATTTTGTCAGTATTGTTCGAAGTGTCCAGTTCCTCTGCTATTTTGCAAACACTTGTTTAGTTTTTACTATTATTATTTTTTTTTTGTAGTCTTCCGGTGTTTTTGAACTGATATCTCATTGTAGGTTTGATTTAAATTTTCCCAATGAATAATAATGATTATTTTTTAAAGCAAATGATCTGTCTGTTTTAATTGCATCAATTTTCTTTGTATTGTTGAGGTATAAATTTTAATTTTATACATATCTGATGTAAACTTTCCTAGATATAATATTTTTATATAATATTTTGATTCAATAATAATAATCTGACAGTGTTGTTTTCACATTTTCTCAGATAGATTTTCATTTTCTTGATCAAGTTAAGGAGGTTTTCTGATTTTATTTATGTTCTTGTAAATTGTTCATATATGTAAAAGTAAAAAAATATGTTGAATATTCTAATATTATCTCAAGTCTATAATTAATATCTTGCTCTTTTTGACTTATCACAAATCTGAGGTGTGCCAATGTTTTTTCTTTCAGTTTTTATGGACATTCATAATCAACCTCTCTTGCTTCCTAAAATGCAATGTTTATTTATCAAAGCACCCATCAGAGAATTTATCTCTTGAGGATTTGGGGGAAAAGAATAGCAAGAAAACAAAGTTGTTACTGTTTTGAGGAGATTTACCTTAGAGATGTAAATTTAGGAGGTATAATTATTTCTTATAAGTATTACATTTATTTTGAATACTCCTATCCTTCCAGTCATTTGAAATTTAGAATTATGGACTTTCCATGGGCCTATTAGCAATTCCCCCTCTTTTGTTAGTGAGAGACATCTCATAAAAAAAAGAAAAAAAAGGCTTTAATGTTGCTCTCACCTTTGTGTGTATTCCAACAGCTAAGATAATCGTTTAAAGATGTAGATTTTTTTTAAAGGTCTTTGTAAGTGGAAAGTTATCTCCTCTAGAGCTTTATTTTATGTCCCTGAATTTAATAGTGCCAATTCCATGGCCGCTGAGTTTACCTGCTTTATTTGTTCTAAAGAGAAAGTTCAGCAGAATTTCAGAAGGGGCTGGAGAATTGCATGTCAAGCAGCGTCTGCCCTATATCAATTTTGCACAGCATTGGAGAAAGAGAATTGAAGCAAAATTTCCCATTATCTAAAGGTGGTATTAAGAAGATGCAACTTTTAGATGCATTTATTAAGATGATTGGCAAAGGAATGGAGTAGGATGTTAAAGGGAGCTGAGTATCCTGTGGAATTATTTGCCCTTTTCCCCATTTTCTCTTTCTGATTTCTTTTTTTAATTTCCTTCAGAGACTATGAAAAAAGCACTATTTTAAAACCAATCTGATTTTTTGAACGTTACCATCTGATGTTCTTATTTCAACACATGAACATGAACAGATGTTTATATTATAATGTTAAATGCACCAGCTGTTCTTATGTCAGAATAAGCATCTATGCATTTTATTTAAACATGAAGTGAAACAAAGTCTTTAAACCTCTTTGCTTTCAAACATCCACAAAAATGATACTTTCCTCCTTTTCTTCCTTTCTCCTTTCAATTGAAAAATATTAAGTTTTCTTAGGATAATTGTTGCTTGGGTGTCATGGAAGATCAATTGTCTGATTAGATTATTCGTGTCAGTGAATTTATTCAAGTAACTTATTTAAGCACACATGATAATACTGAGTTAAGAATTTTGCCTTAGATTTTGATTTGAGTGCTTAAGGTCCTTGCACAACTGGGAATGTGGGTTACATTTTTGTATGCAAATGTCTAAGAAATTTAATCGCAATTACCTTTTGAATAAAACTGCTAACCATTTTTTTCCTATGTGTGATATACAACCAAAGGTCAAGGTTAATCTTAGTAAATTTATAATTTATTTAGGTCTGTATTCTTTTCTTTTCTTTTCTGTTCTTTTCTGTTCTTTTCTTTTCTTTTCTGTTCTGTTCTTTTTTTATTTTTTGTTTTTTGGATCACACCTGGCAATGCACAGGAGTTACTCCCGGCTCATGCACTCAGAAATTACTCCTGGCGGTGCTCAAGGGACCATATGGGATGCTGGGAATTGAATCCTGGTCGGCCGCGTGCAAGGCAAACACCTTACCCTCTGTGCTATCACTCCAGCCCAGTTCTGTATTCTTTACGACCTAATAACATGTATGGTCAATGGCTCATTCCAGAGGAATGTGCTGGAGACAACTTTTCTCATATGAACAGAATCAGTGCCCCATGTTATGTGGTTACTTGTATACTTTTATTTCCCTTCTCCCACAAGGAGATCTCTGAAAGTCTTCTCTACCTAGAAATGTAGAACATCTGTGTAGACAAAATCTTAATGCCAAATTCAGAAGTTTTGTTATTCCAAGTTTCCTCAATGGATTGCATATATTCAAACAAAGACATTGTTTGCATATAAAATCTAAAACACATTATGACCATCATTCTAGGAATAAGCTAGAAATTATAGCTATTTCCTTAAGTCTAGAAATTGACAGGATAAATGGAATATTAATTATGCTCTAAATGATTATACAGAATGGTTTACTTTATAGAGAATCTTCTTGTTAGACTATCAGAAATTTTTTTCATAGATAGATCTATAGCATTAGTTTACCTCTTTTAAGTTAGATTTAAACACCACTTTTATAAGTACTAATGGTATATTCAATGTTTATATTGAAGCCTAAATTCCTAATGTGATATTATTTGGAAGAGGATTCTTTGAATGGGATTGGTCCCGTTATAATAAACTAAATAAAAGAAAGGAAAAGGAAGGAAAGAAGGAAAGAAGGCAGGCAGGCAGGCAGGCAGGCAGGAAGGAAGGAAGGAAGGAAGGAAGGAAGGAAGGAAGGAAGGAAGGAAGATTACCAGATTACCTCATTGTGGCTGTTAGGAGCTATATACTGGATCTACTAGTACCTCAGTTTTAAACTTGAACTTCCCAGTGTCTAGAACTGTGAGTCACATGTGTATTGTTTTAGTCATGCAGAATGTGACTTTTGTCATAGAAACCTGAACTGAATAAACACACATTACACTTTATGAAATCACAATCTGTAACCAAGTGATTGTAAAATGTAACAAATATGTCTTAGTCTTTATCCAGTCTGAGTTTTCTGTGGTAATTATGTCTGTTTTGATTTATTAGAATTTTTTTAGCACCCAGGGAAGTGTTTTCTCCAGCTTCAACTCTACCACTAAATGTTCATCTCTTAAAGTATCCTTCTTTTGCCCTTTCCTAAATCCTGTGAGACGGTAATTCCTTCATATTATAATTTTTCCATCTCCTTTAAATCCAACCCGAGTGGTACCAAAGGACATTTTCCTTCTGTACCTTTTTTTTTCTTTCAAATGATCTTTATATGTAGGATATAAAACTTCAATATACTTAAACATAGATCCATTCCCATTTATCTATCTACATTAATTCAGGCACTTCCTTTATGTTAATTGTCACAATGAAGATGCTTTTGACTGCAAGTAATGTAAAACGTAGTGCAAAGTAGTTCACACAGAACAGATAGTTATTATTTCACAAAAGTTTTGTATTGAGTGAGTTCTAAAATAATTGAAACTAGCTCTCATCATACACATATTCCTTTCATTTTTTCAATATTTTAATATTCAGTCACAATTCTATGATATAACTAGGATTTCCATCTCAACATAATGTATAACCTCAATTAGTAACAAAAAATATTTATAACAAACCATTTTTTGTTTTACTTTTTTTAAAAAATTGGATCACCATGAGATATAGAGTTACCAAGATGCTCATAGTAGGGTTCCAGCCATACAGTGTTCCAACAGCTGTTACTTCAACAATGTACGTTTCCCATCACCAATGACCCCAGTTTTCCTCCTGCCACCCTCCTCCAAGTCTCTCTGACATATACTTCTCTCTCTCTCTCTCTCTCTCTCTCTCTCTCTCTCTCTCTCTCTCTCTCTCTCTCTCTCTCTCTCTCTCTCTCTCTCCTCTCTCTTCTCTCTTCTCTCTCTGTCTCTAACTCTCCTTTTGGACATTATCTTTTGCAATACAGATACTAGAAGTTATCATGTTTGTTCCTTTAACTATTTTCAGCACACAATTCTTATTCAGAGTGATTATTTCCAATTATTTTGGTCATAGTAGTAACTTCTTTATCCCAACTCCCTTCTCCCCCAGCACTTGAAGCAGGTTCCTAGTCTTTCTTATTTTATTCCTCCTCTTACCAATCCTTCTGGAAATTGTTTCTACTGTCCTTGGTTATTAGTCTTGTATTATTAATTTTTTTATATTCCACAAAAGGGTCCAGTCATTATATGTCTATCCCTCCCCTTCTGACTCATTTCACTTATCATGATACTTTCCATTTCCATTCTTTTAAAACTGAATTTCATAATCTCATTTTTTCTAACAGCTGTACATATTACATATAACAACCCATTTTAAAAACAACCCATTTTAAATCCCTGGCCTGATATCTTTTTACATCTTGTTGGGTGGAATTGTAAAGTGTCTCTGTCTAAAATAATTACTGAAAATGAAATTGAAATATATTGATAAGTTTAGAACAATTAGAGCTTACTTTTCTTTGGGACTCACCCTTTTTGATGTTCAGGTAGGGTAGAAAAAATATATATAAAACATGGGAAAGAATAAAAGTTTTAGTTGCAGTACTAATTAACCCAAATACTATTTTAATCATGTATTTGTATTGTCTTACGATGCCCTTATGTTTTAAATTGTGCTGTCTCCATTTTGGAGAACTAAAAACTGAGGCTTAAAAGGGTTAATCATTATTACCAAAATTACATGAATACTAGGATTCACACCCAGGCTAACTGAGTAAAAACTATATTTTTTATAGTGCACCAAAAAAAAAGTGAATGAAGTGTTTGTGGGAAGAATTGTTGGGTGTACTATAAGAAGTAGCACTGTAGACTGTCCTCCCATTGTTCATTGATTTGCTCCAGCGGGCACCAGTAGCATCTCCATTGTGAGACTTGTTGTTACTGTTTTTGGAATATCAAATACACCATGGGGAGCTTGTCGTGTGGGTGGGATACTCTTGGTTGCTTGCCAGGCTCTCTGAGAGGGATGGAGGGATCAAACCTGGGTCAGCGCATGCAAGGCAAGTGCCCTACCCGCTGTGCTATCACTACCCACGTTAAGAAGTAAGGTAAAAGGTAAAGGCCCTCCCGTTGATCGTCGATTTGCTCGAGCGGGCCCAGTAACGTCTCCATTGGAGACTTTGTTGTTACTGTGTCTGGCATATCGAATACTCTCGGTAGCTTGCCGGGCTCTCCGAGAGGGGCGGAGGAATCGAACTCGGGTCGGCCATGTTGGCCGCTTGTAAGGCGAACGCCCTACCCGCTGTGCTATCGCTCCAGCCCTACGTTAAGAAGTACTGAGAAGTTAAGAAGCCCTACGTTAAGAAGTACGTTAAGAAGTACTGAGCTTATATAATGACATTGTCACTGTCACTGTCACTGTCCTCCCGTTGTTTATCGATTTGCTCGAGCAGGCCCAGTAACATTGTGAGACTTGTTACTGTGTTTGGCTTATGGAATACATCACGAGGAGCTTGCCAGGCTTTGCCGTGCAGGCGAGATACTCTCGGTAGCTTGCCAGGCTCCCCGAGAGGGGCGGAGGAATCGAACTCGGGTCGGCCATGTTGGCTGCGTGCAAGGCAAACGCCCTACCCGCTGTGCTATCGCTCCAGCCCATAATGACATTATAATGATATTTTTATTTCTAGTTTTTCTCATTTTACTCATCCTGTTTAAACCTGATTTCAAACTACAACCAGAGAGTTAGTTCAAAAATATGAATCTAATTATGTTATTTCTGTGATGTAAAATCTTTCATTGATTCACTATGTAATTTTTCAGATAGGTCTAAACTTCTTTCTCTGGACTTGGAAAGCACATATATCTTAATCTGAATCTACCTTAATCAAAACTTATCCCTCTATTTTTCTGAGCTCTAATGTTGCCTCATCTCTTAATCACTTAACTTAACTTAACTTCCCGTTAGTCGTCAATTTGCTCGAGCAGGCGCCAGTAACGTCTCCATTGGAGACTTTGTTGTTACTGTGTCTGGCATATCGAATACTCTCAGTAGCTTGCCGGGCTCTCCGAGGGGGCGGAGGAATCGAACTCGGGTCGGCCATGTTGGCTGCGCGCAAGGCAAACGCCCTACCCGCTGTGCTATCGCTCCAGCCCATAATGACATTATAATGATATTTTTATTTCTAGTTTTTCTCATTTTACTCATCCTGTTTAAACCTGATTTCAAACTACAACCAGAGAGTTAGTTCAAAAATATGAATCTAATTATGTTATTTCTGTGATGTAAAATCTTTCATTGATTCACTATGTAATTTTTCAGATAGGTCTAAACTTCTTTCTCTGGACTTGGAAAGCACATATATCTTAATCTGAATCTACCTTAATCAAAACTTATCCCTCTATTTTTCTGAGCTCTAATGTTGCCTCATCACTTAATCACTTAACTTAACTTAACTTCCCGTTAGTCGTCGATTTGCTCGAGCGGGCGCCAGTAACGTCTCCATTTGTCCCTGTCGCGTGCTAGTGTAGCCCAATGGCATCTGTTCGCTCCGGGAACATGAAGGGCCTCAAACCGATCGTTCATGATCTTGACGAAGAAGTCTGACCATCTGGTAGGTGGGCGGCCACGCGGTCTTTTGACATCCCGTGGAATCCAGTCTGTAACAGCTCTAGTCCAGCAGTCGTCTTTAAATCTCATTACGTGACCAGCCCATCTGATTTTCGACACCTTGGCAAATGAGACAGCATCCCTGATTCTTGATCGTCGACGGATGTCAGAACTCTGGATTCTTTCTCTCATTTGAGTGAAACGTGATATTTCAAGCATAGCTCTTTCTATTCTTCTTTGGGAGACCTGAATAGCGTTCTCATCATGTTTGCGTAGGGCCCAGGTCTCTGAGGCATATGTTAATGCAGGAAGAACAGTGGAATCAAAGAGATGTGCCCGGAGCCGGAGGTTCTTCGTCCTCTTAGCTATTTCTTCGACGTTCTTGAAGGCGTTCCAAGCCGCTCTCTTCCTCCTGCACAGCTCGGGTGCCAGGTCATTTGTCATGTTGACCTCTCGACCTAGGTACACATAGCTGTTGCATTCGGAGATGGTCATTCCGTTGAGAGCGAATGGGGCGTCAGGAACAAGGCTGTTTCTCATAAACATTGTCTTCGTAAGATTCAGCTGTAGTCCTACCTTTCCACACTCATGGTCAAAGTCGGCCAGCATTTGTGCCGCTTGGCTGATGTTTGGTGTTATTAAAACAATGTCATCAGCAAAGCGGAGGTGGTGTAGTTGCCGACCATCTATCTTCACTCCCATTCCTTCCCATTCCAGTTGTCGCATGATGTTCTCGAGGGTGGCACTGAAGAGTTTTGGTGAAATGGTATCACCCTGCTGCACCCCTCTCTTGACATCAACAATCACTTCTTTGTTGAATGGTGAGTTTATGTTGCCTCATAAACTGTGAAATTGAGATCACCTCAAGTTTTCTCACATGCATTCTCTCTCCCACACTCTTTCTTTGCCAAGAAAATTCTAGATCCCTCAAAGATAAATAAGTTACTTCTTTCAGGTTTTCTTCTGTGACATAATTTTTATTTTAAATTTGATGAGCCTTACTTTTTTTTAACTTTCATAATATTTCATGAATCATGTCCTATTTTTTTTCTTTACCTCTTTTTTGAGGCTATAACTTTCTTGAGGTAGTAGACACTATGACTTACTCATATCCTTATTAATATAATATTTTAGTGTAGAGCAAAAACCTAATAAATATTCTTAAGGAACTCATAAACAATATTTGAGGTCAAGTTAGGCAATTAAATTCATATTTGCATATTGAATTAGGTATTGTAGTAAAAAATGCTATTATAAATAATATCTCAAAATAGTACAAATGAATACAACAAAGTTGACCAATCTCTAATAAATTATATTTCTTAATAAGTTTACTAAATGTAAGGGGCCTCATAATGAGAGGCAAAGTTTAGAGATATACTCATTTCACTTAGTGACCTTTAGTTCAGAAAATAATACGTGCTAAATGCTTAATATATGGGAGTTATAAAGCAAAATACATTACTAAAAGAAGTGCTATGGTTATCTTTTTAACTCTGACTAGCAGGAGAGAGAAAGAAGCAAATCTAGGGGGTATGATGCTGCCAGCAGGTCAACCTGTATCTGTGGGGCCGCGAGTGCATCAGCAGCATGATGGTGCCTTCTGACTTCTAGATACTGCCAAATTGCTGCTGTGCTTTTGGCCAGACCCCAAAAAGTTGGCCCCAAGTTTACCAAGAATTTAAACAGTCAAAAGTTAGGTATGTGGGAGACAAGCCCACAAACCACCTCTGGCTCAGCTATATAAGCTCATTTATTAGCCTTATTTCAGAGACCCATAAATCTCAAAAGAAATCAGAAGACACAAGCGCCTGTAGCGCTTAGGTAGGTGGGAACCTGTGACTAAGATCTCCAAGCCCTCTTGGATTGAAACTGAGCCTTCTTCACCCAGGTCCCCAGTTTTCCAGTAGCTTGGCAGTCACACCCACAAACTGTCCCCGGCAGCGCCATGAAATCTCATTAAGGGCCAAGACCCAGGGACTATAGACTAAAGCTCTGAGAAGAGAGAGCCACAAAATGTCCTGACCCATGCCAGGCTGTCTTTTCTGGGGCACCTCAGAGGGGGGACAAGTTGAGTTTCTCTCCCTGTCCAAAGCAGAACCCCAGCAGTCAAAGACCTCCAGAACCAAACCACCGCCATGCCCAAGACCACTCTCCACACGCTTGGATGAGCCTCACCCAAGAAGGGATGAGCATCACCCAAGACAGAATGAACCTTACCAAAGAGTAGACTGGCAGGAAAACCCAGATATGCGGGAACCATGACTGAGATCTCCAAACCCGCTTGGATCAGGACTGGGGGGCCCTTTCCTCCCCTTTAGTGACTAAAGGTCACTAGAGGATATCCAGTTTTTTAGAAACTTGGCAGTCACAGCCACAAACTGGCCCAACGCCATGTATTCTCATCAAGAGCCAATACGCAGAGACTATAAACTAAAGCTTCCAGAAGAGAACAATAGAGAATTTCCTGGACAATATATTCTATCTATAACAAACAATACAAAACAAATTGTCTAGCATTGCCTTTATGGCTGGTTTGAGTGGTGGTGGGACTAGAGTAAAAAAATGAAGGTAACAAAAGTATAGAGTATGGGGTAAATTGTCTGCCATACAGGCAAAGAAAGGGTTGGAACTGGGATCCAGAGTGGGGGCGGATAGTGGGGATTTGGGTGGTGGAAAATGTGCACCGATGAAGGGATAGGTGTTTAATGATTGTGTGACTGAAGTTCAAACATGAGAGCTGTAACTGTATGCCATAGAGAATCAAAACAAAGGATTAATATGGGGGAAATAATAATAAAATAAAATTAACATTCTGAATAAAATAAAAAGTAATGTGGAGTTCATAACCAATTCAATCAGTTTAATCAATGACTGAATACATAATCCTACATTATATTTAAAAAAGCAAATTGATTGCAATAATAATAGTAGTAGTTCTAATAATAGTGACAGTAATGGTAGCTGGTGTAGTTCCATTCTGTCAGCAGTATAAATACTGGGTAGGAGAGAAGTCCAGAGGAAGAATGTCTAGCACATTTAGAAATAAGGGATGGCTTAGGTGTTAGAGAGAGGATATAGATGAACATGCGTCTCTATATATCACCATCTATACGTCTTGCATTCTTGTGGATGATCTTAACTCTTTTCTACCAAGAGATTCAACTGTAGCTGTTTTCCACTCTCATGACCTTAAGAGGTATATGTGTCCTTTGGATAGCAGCTATCGTCTCATTAAAAAAACCACCCTCATAGATTTCATAATGAATGTTCTGTTTTGTTTCTTTTTAATGTGGCCCTTAGTGCTTCTGTCTATTGCCTTAAGCTATTTGCTGAGACATTTGAAACTTGATTATTGCAATAAGTGCATATAGGTTTTATCATATTTAGAGTCCAAGATATGTTGGAGGGTTCATGTTAAACACTGACAACATAACATTTCAAATAAATGTGCAAATTTAGGCATCCATAGTACTCTAATTCTATATATGTGTTCAGTTCTGGAACTTAATACACATATTTACTGAATAAATTTGTTCAGGTCACTCAGCTCTGAGTATGCTTTAGTCTGCACTGTGGCAGTATAGGACTGAATATTCACCTTTCTTTGATTCTTCATTACCTGCAATTTTGAAAAGAGTATTGTGGCAATTATATGATATATTCTTGATACCGCAGAAGTTTCAGTTTCTGGTCTGAAGAATGGTGCCTCTCATTAGACATTGCCTGTTGTTATGTGGGGAATGATGTTATTGTGGAAACTACATAATCTAGCTGTACCATGAGTTAAGGAGCAATACTGTTTTTGAGGATGAGCAGGAAATTTCTATGGACCAATATTGGTCTGTGGATTGAAAATTGAAAAAAACACTTAAGCATACTCTTTTAACCATGTTGAGATTGTGAGTACTTGATTTAGTTATTTTTTTCCTAGCGGCTTCTTTTTGCATTTTATATATGTATATCTATGTATATATATAAGGTCTTATATATATAATGCTTACATGATATATCATGCTTAGTCTTTTGTTTACCCTCTTCTATTACCCTTCTTTAGTATAAAGTTTCTTTTTAATTGATACGTGACAATTTTACTTTTCTCCTCATAATTGAATTCTCTGTTATATGACTGCTCTCAAAAAGAAAACAACATTTAAAAAGTAAAATTGAAGATAGCTCTAAATATTTAAACAAATAATTGAGCACCCTGGTGTGTATAGTTATTGTACACAGTAATGGTGCATACACAGTTTTTGTACAAACTAACTGGGTGATATTCTAATTAAGAAAGTAGAAGACAATTTTTTCAAATGCTAAAAATTTTCATGACTTTTTTCTTAACAGTGCCTGAGAAAATTCAAGTCTGTGACTATGCTAGAAAAATCATCAATGCAATATTCTCTTTTCTAAAGCCATTGAAAGGATTAGGTATATCAACAATAGTACTAATTGTATATACTAGTCGTATTAGTAGTACATGGTAATAGTTCCATGGCTCTACTCTGACTATTGCAACTTCTCACAGATGCAAAACAGAAGATGATCTCATTTATACAATACATGAAAGTTCTAAATATCTTTAGAAGAATTTTTAGCAGTTTGTGAGTTTTAAATTACATTATACCATAAACAATTTGAGATGAATAAAAAATACAATTCTCTCTATATGTTTTAATACTTAAACCAGTGAAGACCTGCTAGGAAAGGAAGGGAATAATGGAGCTAAGTGTAAAGATCTAACCTAGACATCCAGGATGCTGAGGTAAATAGAAAAATAAAAACATGTACACATTTTTTAGAACAGGCAACTACTAGATGAAGAGTAAATAGGTATTGATTAGCTGATAGATTTTTCTAGCAGTGTACCTAGTTAGAATGAGAGGGAATAAAATTAGTCTGTTGGTCTCTTTGCAATTTCCAGCAACCTGTGGATAAAAATTCATCTCTTGGGAAATCATCCTTCTCTAAAACAGAGCTGGTCTGGCAAAACTTCTGTGCTATTCAGTGGAAATGTTCCTTTGCCTAATTTCGTCTGGTTATTCATAATCATCTCTGCTTAATATCCTGGGTGATTTTTCTCTTTAACATTGTTCTAAATCTCTAGATGATCATCCCATGCACTTTATTTTCCTTTGGCCAGGCTCCCACTATAAAATTATTTTAATCAGGAGCACCATCTCCTTTAACCATGATAGCAAATGATGCCATTTATGAAGTAGAATGGAAAATTAAAATGGTTAGGATCCAATTTGACTTTTTGTATGATGAAAATCCAAAGGGGATGGATTAAAAGGGACATAGTATGCTTTACCATAATGAATATCAGATATTGCATGCTGCCAGATTGGCGTCATTCCTACCCTATCAAATGAAGCCTTTCTTTTAGTAATGGAAGATTGGGGGCTTTTTTTTGGGTCTATTCTAGATTTTTTAAGCAGTTTAACATCATGGGAATACTGGAAGAGTGTTGAATCTTTCATAGTCGTATTTAGAGTAGAAACATCTGCCTAGAGGTACTCAATACATGTTCATTCAGATAAACGAAAATTCAGGTAATGTAAAAGAAAGCATTGGATTGATGTGGTGTTTCCCAAATTATGTTGCACATGGAATCATCTGGAAAGTATGCTGAAATGAGAAATTTCAGATATAAACTTCAGGAGGTTTTGGAAGTTAATATGAAATTAGATTCTGCAGCCTATAGTTTATTATTTCAAGGATATCCTCACCCAGAAGTCTCTGGGCACACTCCCAACAAAGTTCTTGCTGAGGAGCTGTTCCTTGCTCTGAACAGGGGACGATACAGTACAGATTACCGAACCCAAGTTTCAGGCATAGAACACATATGCTTAACAAGATGCAAGACAAGGCAGAGAAAATTTTATAATTGATGACCTCAAAGTGTTCAAATTTCAATGCTGTCTCATTCCTATCAAAGAAGAAGTCAAAGTATTTGCAGTTAAAAATATAAAAATCAGAGTTTAATTATTAATCAAGTATCTCTATGTCAAATAGCTCTCTTATCTGGGGTTGAGAATGAAAAAATATCATGTATGCATATAAATGTATATTAAATAAATAAAGATATAAAAATATTTATTAAACATAAATATATATTTATTAAACATAAATATATATGCATATACGTGTTTATATAAATGTATACATTTACTATTTAAAACATATATTTAAATTACATTTATATTTCTTTTTAATAAGCCAACCTCACTTAGAAGGAAAAATGGCAATTCTACACAACTTTCCTTTATTCTGTGCAAAGATCTATCAATAGCTTCCCAGATATTTCATTTTTTCCTTTCATTTTTCTTCTCTTTTTGTGTTTCTCCCTTTTTCTTCCTGCTGTATTTTCTGACTGAATTTGATTATTTGGGTATAAACTATAGAAAGGAAAAGCAGAAGAGAAATGAACCTAAACTGTCCATGTTTTTGGATAATACAAACAAGAAAATAACTTAAAAAGAAAGAAAGAAAGAAAGGATTGAACTTAAAAGGAAGAAAACATATCTTTAAATAAATTGATGCTCCTGTAACAGTAATGTTGATTTCCTGAAAGCTGGGCATAATTTTATTGGATATAATCGGTTTGTTATAGTCTGTTTCTTATGAAACCAGATATCTAAATGATCTAGCCCTCATACATGTCAAGAGAGTGATCTGAGGTGTGTAACTTTATGAAAGACTTATTAAAAATCAAACTAGTAATCTATATGAACACCAGTTACTGACTCTTCCTCAATAAAGGAAAATATAATGTCCTACTATTTGTAAAAGTATAAGTAGTATAAGTTCTTTTTGTGTCCGTATAAGTTCTTTTTGTGTCCATATACTTTTCCTCATATCTTGTCTAAAAGGTTTAGTCTCCACAAATCTCAGACTATCCAGCAAAATTTTGAGTAGTAAAACTCCTTTAATTAATTTAACTTTTGCATGTGGTGCCAGGGATGTAACCCAGAATTTCACATGTGGAAGAAAACTGTTCTACTACTGATATTTGTCCTCTGGGTAAATCATTTTTTTTTTAGAACACTAAAATAACTAAATTTTGACCATGAAATAGCATGTGGATTAACCTTCTGGATTTAATTGTGAGAGATCATACTTTAATCCCCAGAAATGCATATGGTTCCCAAGCACTGCCAGGAGTGATCCCAAAGCACAGAACCAGGAGTAAACTCTGAGTTCTACTAAATGTTCCTCCTCAAATACTAAAATTGCTAAAGTAGCACTGTAGCACTGTTCTCCCATTGTCCATCAGTTTGCTCGAGTAACATCTCCGTTGTGAGACTTCTTGTTACTGTCTCTGGCATATCGAACACATCACGGAGAGCTAGCCAGGCTTTGCCGTGCGGAAGCAATAGATTAAAATAATTAGGTGACCTCTTAAAATTTCTACATAATAATATATTAATACATGTTCAGCAAACGTTAATTCTTGATAGTCTTCTGTGTCTCCAGCATCTATCATGGGAGATGCAATGAGTTTTAATACTGATTATAATATAACAAATTGTTCTAGAATTTAATGAAAGAAATAATTCATGTTTCTAAGTATGTATAATTTATAAAGAAACATAATACACACATGAGGCCTGAAAAAAGCAGTAAGCTTGCTATGGGGTTGAAAACAAAATTCTTTGTTCTGATATGTGATTAAAAAACAATTGTTAAATGACATTTAGGTTTTTGAATTAGACCTTAGCAACAGAAATTTAGAACTGCTACATTTTCAGTGATTATCAATGGGTGCATAATAGTTCCTATTTGTGACTGTGTGATTAATGGCTTATGCAATTATTCTTGTATTGAATATTTAGATTATATTCCAGCTTTTACTCTGAATAATATGAATATTTTTATCAGTAATTTTGTAAAACATTTTTGCAAGTATATTGTGAGATTAACAGTATTGTTGGTGCTTATTATCTTCTTTTATGTTCTACCAGTAGTTAGAGTATACGTCCATGATTTTAGTATGACAAAATGAGCTTGGCCTTTGCTGCAAAAGTCAGAATGGTGAGGATATATGTGAGTCACTCTTTGTAATTTTCTTTTTATTATACAATTTTTATAGTATCTGTTTTCTTTTTTATCAACAAAGAGAGTGTCCTCCTTGACAATGGATAACATTTTATCAGGCTCAAGTCAGACAAATCCTCTTGAAGTATGGGAGTTAGATGATTTTTGCATATCTGAGTATAGTTTTAACTATTCTACTATGGCTGAGTTCTGCTGCTGATCTCTCTCTGGTACACAACCTCCTTCCAACAACAAACATACAAACAAAAGAAACTGGGTTTTTGTTCTTCCATCTGTACCTTGAGGCTTATGTTGAATGTCTTGAATAGACTCATTTATTAGCTGTTTTCAAAATGTGTATCTGAGTCAGTTTAACTGCAAATATTGTCACAAAAGCTGTTGGAAAATCTAGTGGTTTTCTTCTCTAACTATTTTCTGAAAACATGTGTTCTCATTTCCCCACTTGAAGCTGAAGTCACATCTGGTTGTTTCTCCTGCTTCCCATTTTGCTCTGATGAGTTTAGTGTACAATTTATAACACCAGAAATAACTTAATAACTGATGATATTTCCAGAAACTATTTTCTTACAATACAATTTTTTTCAGTGACTCAGAAAATAAATAGGTGCCTAGTATTAGAGCTTTTACTTGATTAGGTCATGCATGGGATCGGAGGGAAAAACAGGTATAACTGGGAATTTCATTTTTCCAGATCAAACCTTGCTAGAAGTCTTGAAAAATTGTCAACTTTTTTCAGTTGCCAAGGCCAAATTCACTTGTTTTTTTGTTTTTCAAGATAAGATATCATGGGTGGGTCTATACTTATTTAGCTTTTTGAAAAGTGGATACTAAATTTCTTTAAAAAATTACATTTTACCAGATCATGTTGAAAACATAGTTTCTAATCCTGATTTTTTCTTCTTTGATATATTTTAAGTTAGCAAAAATTTTCTGCATTACCAATCCAAGTAATTCAGAATCTCTAAGACATTTGTCTGCTTCTATGCCCATCTTTTTCCAGCACAAACATACCTCCTGAGGTGTGAAAATGGCAAATCCTGTTAAATAGTTAGAAAACAGAACATATTCCAGCATTGCCCTTTGCCTCTGCTGTCTTCACACTGGGTGGTGGGCAGATTTAACAGTGTTCAGTCTTGCCAGATTTCCATGTGTTTATCTGTAAAAATCAACACAAGGTAAAAGAAACAGACACAGCAAACAAAATCAAAACATAAATTGCAGAAGAAGTAAAAAAATAAAATTTTCAAGAACAAACTGAATAAATTTACCTTGTCATATTTACTTTCTTAAATACCACCCTTTACCCTTGACAGTTAAGGACTGTTAAATTCTTCAAAATATTGGAGGTTTTAAATTTAAAGCTCAAAAATCAGGGGTAATTCTAAGTAGCAGTTTGTTAGGGCAGCCATAATAAAACATGACAGTCTGTGTAGTTTAAAATGAAAAAAAAATGGCTTTAAAAATCAGACGTCTGGATATTGGAATGATAGTACAGTGGGTAGAATGCTTTCATTTCACATGGCTCCCCCACGTTTGATCTTGGGCATTCCAAATGGTTCTCTGAGCATCACCAGGAGTGATCCCAAAGCAAAGAGACAGGAGTAAGCTTCGAGTACATCTGGATATGGCCCATGCTAGCCTTGTTATGGTTCCAGTTTTTTTTCTATACATATGTATGTGAAAGGAAAAGAAATGCTAGTCATATTACTCTGGAACCACATACTTATAGAATCACCATTTTGAAGGAATTTTCTCCCAAATCGTGTTCTAGGGGACTAAGAGTTGAGACTTGAAAAAGAATTTTGGTGAAATGGTAGAGAGGTTCAGGAACTTGCAATGTATGCACTGATCTAATTTGATCTCTTACACCACACATGATTCCCTGAATACCATAAGGAGTGATCATTAAGTAAAGGGCCAAGAATAAATCCTGAAAACTGTCAGGTGTAACACCCAAAACAAACAGAAAATAATTTGGGTGTTTGAGGGATAATTTAATTTATGCTAGGTAACAGACTCTATAAGTGAGATGTCACTGGTTAATGTTATTTTTAAAAATACTCAAATCACTGGATCAATAGGGCTTATGGGAAAATAGGACATATGGGTTGTTTGGAAGTCCAACTTTATCAGAATTCCCCCTATGTCCGTAGCTGAAACACACAGAATAAATGGTAAATTTATTTCTAGTTCTGGTCTTTGCAGCATTTGGACCTCATTCAAAGCACCATTTCCTATCATAGTACCTTAGTTAAAGTGATACTTTCAAAGTATCAATAAAACATTTATGAAAGTCCAACTCAGTTAAGTACATTAATAGAGAGGTGATGGGTAGGCTATGCGGTCAATTTATTTTTCAGTTTCACTCTAGAAATCAAGACTAATCCTTCATTGTAATAATATTAGTATAAAAACAGTTATAACATTATAACTAGTAACATTAGTTCCTTAAGTTTAAACAATTTTCAAAAGCATCCTCCTGTGAAATTTACTATATTTTTTTTTTCCTTTTTGAGTCACAAACTGATTTTCAGATTCTCTGGGATTACTCCTGCTTTCACTCAGGAATTAACCCTGTTCCTGGTTGGGGGATCATCTGGGAGGCAAGGGATCAAAACAGGGTCAGTCATGTGCAGGGCAAACACCCAACCTGTTATCCTATTGCTCCAACCCTACTGTATCCCATTTTGGGGCATGATATTAAAAGGCATTTCCCGTAGATGTGCCTCCCTATAAAGTATTGCATATTAGAAATCCCTTTATAAACTTTATATTTTATTTCTTGAATAAGCTTTGTTTAAAAAAAAAGGATTTCAAAGAAAATAAAATGAATAATTATTTTTTCCTATAAGAAAATTAGAATGTAAGATATTGTTGCAAAAATTTTACTGTAGTAATCCAAATGATTGCTTATTATGGATCTGAATTAATCTTAGAAGAGACAGTGTTTGCAGTAAAACTTGAAACATGAAGATATTGGATTAAAAACTAACATTGTTCCAAGTTTCCTTGAATTCTAAATGATATTTTCTGAAACCTGATAATTTTACAAAATAAGATCAAAAGATCATTATAACTAAATTTTCAACTTAATTAAATGATAATTTGTAATTTAATTTGTAATCTTAGCTTTTTGTTGTATTGTGTCAAAACCCAAACTGAAAAAGCATTCATAGCCTTCTGAGTAGGCTTCCACTCTTCTTTGATATTTCATCAGAGATCATGATACGTTTCCAGGATATAATTAGCAAAGGTTTTACGTGAAATCACAAGCCAGAAATGATCAGACATAACCATTTAGCATTTCTCTTGTGAAGCTTACTAGTTTTGCTTTCATCCTGCCCTACTGGTTATAGAACTCTTAATCCCTTTAAACTTAAAGTTTGTAAGAGAATTTGGAGGTCTTCATCTGAAATCACTGTATGCATATTTATTTCTTATTTGAGAACTTAAATGTTCAAATATTTTATAAGTGCTTATATGTAATATATATTCATATATAACAGTAAAACAGTACTTAAAGTTCATAAAATACTGTTAGAAGTTGGTGAACTTTATGTTAGTGTTTCTTATTGGAATAATTTTTCTTGTAATATGTTCATAAAACAAATAGAAAAATGAACACTAAGCAATTTTGGGGTTTTTCTGTTTGTTTGTTTGTTTGTTTGCTTTTTGGGTCACACCCAGCATTACACAGGGGTTATTCCTGCCTCATGCACTCAGGAATTACTCCTGGTGGTGCTCGGCGTACCATATCGGATGCTGGGGATCAAACCCAGGTGAGCCACATGCAAGGCAAACTCCCTACCCGCTGTGCTATAGCTCTAAGCAATTTTTTTATGGACAAGAAAAATAAATATCATTCGTTACAAATGTGATTAATCATGGGAATCCTGACTGTATATGTAAGTTTAGTCAAAACTAATTCATTTTTATATTTTTAAAATCTCTAAAATTAAAATGAATCTTACAATAAAGGGCTTATTTTTTTAGGATGGGTAGTGCTTGTTTTTTGAGGTTTTTTTTTTCCTTTTCTAATGATACATAAAGAAATTACTCAACTTATTACTTGTAGCAACTGACATTTGATGAAATACAATAATGACTATTCACAATGCCAATATAATAAAAAGTATAGTGGTGGTATCTAATTTGATAGTATTTTTCCCATATCACCATTAATAAATTTTGTATTTTAGGTCTTACTTGAATTGCACTGACCTAGAAACCTGTTAACCCTCATAAGTTCCTCTCAACATTACCCCCACCCCTTGGTAATGTGCTCATTTCTCTGATTCTGAACTTCTAAGACTAGCCAACATCGCATTATCTGTCCTGTTTCAAGTGAAAGACCCCTTAATCAACTTGTTCTTATTGACTGAGATCCTAGAAGGCAACCTCTGTTAATGCTGTATCCTGATGGGAGACAAGGAATAGGTTTGCCAGCATTGGTGTTGAGTGCTATATGTAGTATATCATATTATATTCCAGTCACTTAGTTTTTCCTTGAGATAGCACAAAATGACTTAGAGAATAAAGACATGCACTTTGTTGTCTAAAGAAAAAAAACATATGTATATCTGTGAGCAATTTTTTACAATGATACTGCCTCAAATTTTAGGTAAAATAATCTGGAGGCAATTTTGTAAGATTTAAATTAAAATAAGAATATTTGTATTGATACTTCTTTTAAATTGGGACAGTGCTTTATGATATTCAATAGACACTGCATGTGTATGTAGACAAACATATCTGTAAACACATGTGTATTTATCTATTCATTTGCTATTTAAAGAATCACCGAGTGTCTAATTATGCAGACTATACAATGATTGCTAATTATCTTTGCCTCAAATTCTAGTAATCTCATTATTAACTTTCTGCCTTTTATGATGTGAAAACAACTACTGCATCACAAGTCCTACTAAACACTAGTCAATGTTTTTATTATTTTATTTACGAAATTGCTTGCACATTCTTAATTAGTTGTTTTATCTGATCATTTTATCTTAACAAAATTAAAGCACACCATTAATTGGTGTACTACTTCTCAGAAACAAGAATTACCACTTGTATAAATTTTCAGATCGTAGAATGTCTTTTACGATAATTAAATGACCTTTCTTGGTCATCACAGGACAGAAAATCCTTGAAGGCAGAAAACACGTAGCCTTGTTTTATTTTTTTTTTCCTATGTACTGTGCATATAACCATAAACAGAAGAGTGGATAATAAATATTACTTAGTTTTAGGGATGTGAAATAGGAGATACAGGCATGAAATCCTATTTTTATTGCTATCATTATGCTGATGATCCTCTGGCCACTTCTCTCTGGTCTGTGTAATTGCAAAGTTCTTCATATTTTATTCATTAGGAGAGCTGCTCTGTGCCCATTCTTCTATTGTTGTCGGCTTGTACTGTTTCCAGCACTTCCTAATGGGTGTGATCTGTGGGCCCCATCAACTCTCTGTCTATGCCTTGTTCAGTCTCTAATGAATAGAAGACTTACAGTCATCAGTTATGAATCAAGTACAGAAATAAATGGGCGATATGTGTTTGCTCATTTGGACTATGAGTAACAAACTTTCTTTGTCTCTATCATGCTCTCCTAGATGAATTTGGTTACCGATTATAACTAATTTGAAGAGAAATTTGATTCATATAAGTATTTAGGGAATGAGTATTCTAGCTCTTAATTTTTTAATTAATTTTTGTTACCATCACATGATCACTGTCACTGTCCTCCTGTTGTTCATCTATTTGCTCGAGGGGGCCCAGGAACATCTCCATTTTGAGACTTGTTGTTACTGTGTTTGGCATATTGAATACGTAATGGCTAGCTTGTCAGGTTTTGTCGAGCAGGCGAGATACTCTCAGTAGCCTCCAAGAGGGGCGCAGGAATCAAACCCGGCTCAACTGGGCTGACTGCATGCAAAGCAAATGCCCTACTGCTGTGCTATTGCTCCAGCCCTTTTAAATTACCATTTATATAATATTTCACACATTTTAGAGCATTTTTCTTTCATCTACTTTATGTTTCTATCCTTTAAAATATAACAAGACATTATTGAAACCGGATTAAAAGGGGATGACAAGAAGAGGAAAAAAGAGAATGAAAAATTTGGTGGAAAGTGAAGTAAATAATGGAGGATAATTAAGGCTGAAGGCATATTAAAATTAGGAAAGAGACAGAGAAAGACAAAAAAGTAGAGAGAATATTAAGGGTGGCACAAGATAGATCCAGTAAAGAAGGAAGATCATTCAGAAAAGAAAAAACATGAAGGGGAGTGGTATGTGTGTGGTAGGGGGGAGACACAGGGTGTGTGTGCATGTGTGTGTGTTTATTTTTACAGTTCTTAAATTTGCAATGAATTTATATTGATCAAACTATAGTAAATATTCATTCCTATAAATATTCATTATATAAGCATTCTCACCTTCTGTTACATGTTGTTCAACAACAAAAACAAAAATCCCCACAAAATATGCACTCGTGAGAAGGAATTCACAATGTTGTTGGAAGACTTGGGCTATATATAAGCCATAATGAATTTGTCATCATATGTATATATGATAACAAAGACATAAAGGCAGTTTTATTAACATGAATGGTCACAAAGCATTTTGGTGAGCAATGCAATATTTATTCCTTTATCACATTATTTAACACATACTACTGAATTGTTGACTGTTTTATTTAATAAAATATTAGGACTTGCTGAAGAATATGTATATATTTTATATATATAGGTATAAAATAATGGATAATGAATGTTTTTCAGATTTTTAAAGAAAGTAATAGAAAATATCAAATGACAGATGTTTTAGATATTCATCAGTTTTGTTCATTTGCTTTTGTGTCCATTTTTGCTACTCCCCAAACAGAATTGTACTGAGCACAGCGCTATCCTCAAGGGGAATAGACTATATTTGGAATTGAACCCAAAATATTGTTAATAAGCAAAGCATGTCTTCTAGTCCTCTGGAACATCACCCCAAGCCTAGATATGTGTATGATATATGAAGTATCTTACATGTATTACTAAGAACCCCCTGAATCTCTCCTGGTTCTATCACGGTCACAGTCCTCCCGTTGTTCATCGATTTGCTCGAGAGGTCCCAGTAACATTGTGAGACTTATTACTGTGTTTGGCATATCAAATACATCACAGGGAGCTTGCCAGGCTTTGCTGTGCGGGCGAGATACTCTCAGTAGCTTGCCGGGCTCTCCGAGAGGGGCAGAGGAATCGAACCTGGGTTGGCCGGGTTGGCTGCGTGTAAGGTAAACGCCTTACCCGCTGTGCTATCGTTCCAGCCCCCTGGTTCTATACCCACAAAAAAATGTATGGTAGTAGGAAGAGTGTGTAAAGAAGCTAAGTGGGTAGATGCGTGAAGGAACTAATAGAACACACAATGAAATGGAAAGAAGAATAGCTTCATCTAATCATCAGAATAAATGAAAGGTGAATATGAGAGAAATCTTTAACATAGGAAGAAAATCTTTATAAAATTTTTAAAAATATCAAAGTAGAAGAAATTTAAGAGAACTTGGACTGGACCTCCCTTTTCAAAGTATGAAATGGAGTTTGTGAATTTGTAAATTACATTTAAAAACAGAAACTTGAGGGGCTGGAGAGATAGCATAGCGGGTAGGGCGTTTGCCTTGCTTGCGGCTGACATGGATTTGATTCCCAGCATCCCATGTGATCCTCTGAGCACCGCCAGGAGTAATTCCTGAGTGCAGAGCCAGGAGTAACCCCTGTGCATTGCTAGGTGTGACCCAAAAAGCAAAATAATAATAATAATAATAATAATAATAATAAAATAAAAACAGAAACTTAAATTAAGAATGGAGGAATAAATTAATGTGAGAAATACAATTTCCAATTCAATCAAGATATTTCATGATCAAATTAAAAGCACTGTGTATATACTATCAAAATTTACATTTTACCAAAACAGAAATTTACTAACAAATAGTTCGCTGGCCTTTTGTTATCTGTTACATCTTAAACTTAAATTTTCTATGCATTTCATTGGTCTCTTTCTCTGATAATTTATTTTCTTAAATGCAGCAGTAGGGAGAGGACCAGCTACTGTAGATAAGTGAGGAATAGGGAAGGGGCCAGCTATTGTAGATAAGTGAGGAGTAGGAAGGTTCACTGACCTAGATGGTTCATCACATCATGGTGAGGAAGTGGCAACATTCCCAACCAGCGAAGAAAGAACCAACATGCCACCCACATGGCAGAGTCTGGCAAGCTACCCATGGTGTATTTGATATGCCAAAACCAGTAACAATAGTGGGCCTCATTCCCCTGACCCTGAAAAAGCCCCTAGTACAGCAGCATTAGGAAGGGCAAGCAAGGAGAGTCTGATAATATCTCAGGGCTGAACTAGGCTGTCAAAATGAAGAACTAAAATGATTGTATGCACTTTTAATGCATGTATGCTGTCATCGGAAACATCCATTAAGGACCTGATGATGCAAGCACAGGAGATCAAATATGACATTATTGGTCTGACCGAGGCGAAAAGGCATTGATCACATCACACCATTTTGACCCTGGAGAAGAACTGTTCCTTGGAACCTGAGACAGTAGAGGTGTCAGTGGTGGCGGTGTCCTCATCAACACGAATTTGGCCATGAGCATTGATTCGTTCTAATGCCTTACAACCTGAATTGGACACTTACGTTTGAATTGATGTGGCTCATTGCCAGCTGTTTCTATCTTCATCATCTATGCATCAACACCCAACAACAATAAAAAAGAAATTGGGGAGTTCTACATGGTGTTGGAGAAGTTCTATAAAGAAGACCACACCTTCTACAAGGTCATTGTCGGTGATTTTAATGCCAAGATAGGACCAAGAAGGTCACCCAAAGAACTCCACATCAGGACTCACCCAACGAACTCCACATCGGGACTCATGACTTAGGGAACAAACAGGGTGAGAGACTGTCAGAGTTCATCAGGGTGATCAAGACCATCCAATGTAACTCACAGTTCCAGAAAACTGAACCTAATGTTGGACATGGGAGTCTCCTGGTGGACAGTTCCACAATGAAATTGACCACATCATATTCAATTGATGGTTTTGCTTGACCAATGTTGCTGTTGTCCCAAAATTCCAAACGGGATCAGACCACTGTCCCCTTCATGAGAAATTCTACTTCACAAAGCAGGGAGAAAAGGCTGCAAAGTTTAAGAAGAGAACTTCCAGAACGACCACCAACTGGGAGCTCTTTGGCACTATTGCGGCAATACAGGAAGATGCTGTCATTTACAACATCAATGAGGAATACAATAAACTGATTCAGCACCTCCATGATTGTGCGAGGAATGCTGAGAGTGAGAAAGACACAGAAAGAAGCCTGTCTCTGGAAGCTCACTCACCAACATGGTTTGGTGTGAGCCTCAGGCAATCACAAGCTAACATCTGAGTGCAGAAAGCTATGCAGAGAAGCAATAAAGGAAGACCTCAAAGAGAGAAGAGCTGCAGTGTCACCCGATGTGGCAGAAGCAACTCCTGCCTGTCTTTTGCTAACTACAAGATCAAGATGACTGCTCTCCAAGGTCCTGATGGATCTATCACATCTTCCAGAAGGGCAATGGAGAAGGTTATCCACGACTTCTACTCAGATATCTTCGATATCCACGTTCAACTGCCCACATAACCAAATTCCACAGGATGGATATGTTGTTCCCAACGATCTCACTTCCGTTATCTGAAACACCATTTCATTGTTAAAGAAGTGCACAGCACCTGGTCCAGACAAGGTCAGACCCAAACACCTAATGAATCTGCCCCCAGTACCCATCAATATATTGGCTTGACTCTTCACATGCTACCTGTTTGAATGCAACGTTCTGTCCCAATGGAAAACGAGCAGGGTTTGGTCCTACTGGTTTTCCGTTGGAACAGAACCTTGCATTCAAACAGGTAGCATATGAAGAGCCTAGTAGAAGTCGTGGATAATCTTCTCCATTGCCCTTCTGGAAGATGTGATAGATCCATCAGGACATCAGAGAGCAGTCATCTTGGTCTTGTAGTTTTCAAAGGACAGACAGGCATTGTGGATGCTTTTCCCGGCTTCTGCCCCATCTGCCAGCACTGCTGCTCTTCTCTCTTTGAGGTCTTTCTTTATCGCTTCTCTGCAGTGCTTTTCGAGCTCAGATGTTCGCTTGCAGTTTCCTGAGGCTTGTGCCAAACCATGTTTGCAAATGAGCTTGAGAGTTTTTGAAGATAGGCATCTTTTTGTGGCTATCTCTCTCAGCATTCTTCGCACAATCATGGAGGTGCTGAACCAGTCGATCGTATTCTTCATCAATGTTGTCAACGATGGCATCTTCCTATGTTTCCACAGTAGTACCAAAGAGCTCCCAGTTGGTGGTCGCTCTGGTAGTTCTCTTCTTAAACTTTGAAGCCCTTTCTCCCCGCTCCGTGAAGTAGAATTTTGCATGAAGGAGATGGTCATCCGATCCCGTTGGGAAATTTGGAACAACAGTGACAACGGTCAGGCAAAACCATTGATTGAATACAATGTGGTCAAACTATACACTGTAAAATATGGATCTAAGGTTTCTAGGAAGAAAAATGAGTTGATCACTATAGAGTTAGGCTGTTACTCATTAGTTAGCTATTGCCTAAAGTTCAGGGAAATAGACATGTTTGGTTGTACTTGTTTCTAGGAATAGTATTTTTTTTAGTGTTTTTTGTTTATTTGTTTACATACTTGCTATGTATATTGTTGGGAAACAAAGTCGATAACTATCTCTAATACAATCTAAGTACTACTCAATAAAATCACTGTTTTGGATGTGCTTTAACTCCAGACCAATTACTGTAAAAACCTAAAATTCAGTGTCATAGAGTTATGTTTCATATGTTAAACTGAAGTTACATTTGGTGCTTTGAGACATAAAATCTAAGTTTGTCTACCTATGTGAAATGTTGGGGAATTTATTAATCTTGGGATAGTCTCAATTTGATTCTAAAATGAGGATAAAAGTCTTCAGAGTTTTGAGAGAGTTGAATGAAAATGATTATAGGAAGATAGTTTTTAATGCTAATGATATTTATTTTACTGACAAACAAAAATTTCAAGGGGATTCAAAATAGCAGTGACATTAGAATTTTCTTCTTTACCTATACTTTCTATTTTTGTGTTTTTCTCCACCTCAATTTTCATATTGTCTTTAAAATTTACTCCAGGGCTGGAGAGACAGTACAGGAGTTAAGGTGCATGCCTAGCTGGCAGCCAAACCTGGCTCAAACCCAGGCACCACATGTAGTTTCTTTGATAATCCCAATACTGGTGATAGCTGAGTCTAGAGGTCAGAGCAAGTCTCGAGTTCTGCAAATTGTGGTCCAAAATCATGAGAGTCCAAATAAAATTAAGTCAAGATTAAAATGTACTTTAAATTGTTTTAATTTCAACTTTACATTAAATGTTTTTTTCACACCTGTTTATTATGGGCCCACATCCGGTGGTGCTCTGGGCTCAGTCCTTGTTCTGCACTCACAGATCATTCATGGGGAGCTCAGGGATTATATGGGGTGCCTGGATTGAACCTATGTTAGCCATGTGGAAGGCAGGCCTCTTAACCCCTGGATTGTCTCTCTGCATACCACATCCCCCATCAATAACATTTGTGTGTGTGAATAAACAATTTTTTAATTTTTTTTTAATTTTTAAAAATGTCTTGTTTTCCTAAAGTTGTTCACAATAAGAGATTACATTCAATACTTTTACACCAGTCCCAGTACCATCACACCATCCCATCACCATTATTTTGAATTTCTCACCACCACTCAAACCTGCCAAACAGGCAGGTGCTAGATAATTTATTTGTGTAACCCACAATGAATAACATAGGATGTCATATGTCCACAAGAGAGGCTGCGTGCTTCTGTCACTGTCACTGTCCTCCGTTGTTCATCAATTTGCTCGAGTGGACCCAGTAACATTGTGAGACTTGTTACTGTATTTGGCATATCAAATACATCACAGGTAGCTTGCCAGGTTTTGCAGTGCAGGCAAGTTACTCTCGGTAGCTTGCCAGGCTCTCAGAGAGGGGCAGAGGAATCGAACTCCGGTTGGCCATGTTGGCTGGGTGAAAGAAAAATGCCCTACCCTCTGTGCTATCACTCCAGCCCTGCGTGCTTCTAGAAATCTAAAATTTTAGAGAATTAGGGTCCAGAGAAATCTCTTCAGTGAGCTGCTCAGATTTGAGATTCTTTTGTGTGTCTCTGGATCATGGCCGTTAATGAGCTTAAGTAGTCCCCAGAGGCAACTCGTGGGCATAACCTCCAGGGTCCCAGGGGAGGAGGGATATGGGAAAGGCTGGCCCATCCCCTATCCCATGAGGCCTGCAGTTTCTTGTCACTAATCCTGAGTACCTGGGTTTTTCATTGGGTTCTGGAAGATGGCGGCCATTGAGATTGATAGGGGACAGGTAGAGGGACAATAACTGCTCCATTCTGAGGTACCCCAGTGAAATCAGCCTGGCACAAATTCTGGAGGCTTCTCTGCAGCAAGTTCCAAGATACTTTTGTGTGTCGCCATTGATTTCATTATGAGGGCATTAGTCAAAATGCTCCAGTCTAGTTTTGTGTGGATATAACTGGATGATTGTTCATTATAGATATTTTATGTTGCTTTCTTGCATACACAAGTGGACTGATCAGTGAACAGTATAATTCATGGAAATTTTCTTTGATGCAACATTAATAATAAGCCTTTTTCAAGGTCTGATACATGTCATCCTCTTGTACTCACACTAAAGTTACAAAAATGTTGCTGTCTCTGATAATAGCATATAACACCAAAGATGAATGTGTCGATAGACTAAAGGTATTGTAATTACTTATGTTTCTCAAGCAAGTTCTTTCCATGTTGTATGTGAAAAGTCCTATACTCATCATTTTTGTTTATTTTTCTTGGAATTTTGTCACTTTTTAAGTTCAACGAATGTCTATTCTAGTACATTCTATATGCTGGAGATACAATAATTAACAAGTTTTTAAAAGTCTTTTACTCTAGCTCCTATGGGAGGAGTTAGATGAGATACATGATAAACATACACATTAAAAAAATCAAAGTAAAGTTTGAGACTTGTGAAGTTTATTATTAAATGGCCCCTGTAAAAATAGAACAATTTTCACACTCTTTCCTCTATGGATTTTTTTTTGTAGTACTTTCGGTGGTTTTTCATGACAAACAATACAAAATTTATTATTTTGGTTCTGCTTTGGGACAGGAATTGGGATTTGGGATGGAAACATTCCAAATATAGTAGTGGGAAGGTAAAATGGTGGTGGAATTGTTGTTTGAATTTTAAATGTAATCAAATATTGTGAACGACCTTATAAAATAAAAAAGTGAAACCAAAGTAAGATTTTTAGTTTGTAGTGCATGTTCCTAAGAAAACAGTGGAGTAATTCTTGAGTACTTTATATAGGTTCAGTGAGGGAGATGGTGAGATTTAACTGCAGGATCTAGTGATACATCATAATCAGCCACTGTTAAATCCCATTACAAGGGGAATTCAGGAAGAGAGCAACAAACATAAAAGACCATGAACAGAGAACTGTGGTCAAGTCAATACAGCTAGAGAGTGATGTATGGGCTAGAGTAGGAAATGAAAGAAGACAGAGGAGTACGCAGGAACTCAACCTAATGGATATCTGGATATAGCAAGAAGCTTGGAGTTATTCATATAATGGAATACTATTACTATAAGATTTTAATTAGTGGGTATGTCTACTAGAAGTTCCATTTTCCTGAATAAGACTAACTTTTTGGATATGAAGCAGCAGTGCCAGCAAAGATGTTGCTTTCGAGTTGGTTGTAATTGCCTATTGTTGTATCATTATTACTTTGGCTAGCATCTATCATTTCTATATTGGTTACCTTGGACAAGTAATCTAAACTCTAGTTCTTTTGTTTTTTAATCTATAAAAAAGGATAGGATAATTCACCTCATGGTTTCTTTTAGGAGATTGAATTTATTGGATTTTTATAAGTATGTAAATCAGTATGGAACATTTTATTTATTTATTTTTAAAATTTATCTTTATTTATTTATTTTGAGAATCAAGGTTTATAATACTGTTAATGGTAGTATTTTATTCATAAAATTTCATCAGCACCTTCCGCCAGAGGGTTCATTTTCCTCCATCATTGTCCCAATGTGTCCCATCCACCAGCTGATTCCCTTCGATATCTCCCTCTCTAGTAGTAAACTTATTACTAAATACTGGTTCTTACTGAAGACTGATTCTACTTTTTTGTTGCCTTTGCATTGTTATTTCTCTACTTTGTTTCTTTACATGCCACATGAGAGACCATTCTATGTCTGTCCATCTCCTTCTGACTAACTTCATTCAGCATCATACTCTCCAGATCCATCCAATTAGCAAGACATTTCTTGATTTCTTCTTTTCTTATAGCCAAGAAGTATTTTCATGGAACCTTTTAAGTAGCTAGTAAAGATAGGATTTATGTTTTATTTTGTTTTTAATAAATACACAGATTATCTTTAGCATCCAGGAGTCATTTATTTTTATAATTATCATATTTTATTTCTGTGTCCAGATATTAGTCATTTAAATTTCTAAAATGAGCTTTATTATTTTAGCACCACTAACACATATAGGTCACATTATGCTATAATTATAAATATGTCTGCATCAAAAATCTGTTGTTTAATACAATATTTTTTTTCTTACTTGTCATAGTTCTATTTGTTGTGGAGTTAGATACTCCACTCTGTTTTCTCAAACTGTTATCGTCAGCTGCAACATTCATTTGAACTATTTTTTGCACATCAAAAAGAAAAAGAATATGTGAGTCTTTGAGGTGATGGTGTTCAGGAAATGAACCATGAAGTTTCAGGTCCCAAAAACTTGAGACAAACTTACTCCTCAAATTGTTGAGAGACTTTTTGCAATATCAGAATTCTCCATTAAATTTATTTAGATAAAAGATATGATTGAAAAGCAAATGTATCATATTCAACACCAAATCTGAAACAACACAAAAACGATGTGTTAGTTCTTATCTACCTCCTTTCCTACCTATAAGATATCCTTTTTGTATGTTCTGGAGAGGTTTGTATAATCTAGCTTTAAATGACCCTATTGGGCCTCGAGTAATAGTACAGTGGGTAGGGCACTTGCCTTGCACATGGCCAACCCAGGTTCAACCTCCCCCCCACCCCATTCCATATGGTTCATTGAGCACACCAGTAGTGATTTCTGAGCATAGAGCCAGGAATAAGCCCTGAACAATACTGCCTATGTCCCCCAAGCCAAAACAAACAAACAAAAACTAAATGACAAAAAAGTGACTTTTATCATTTATTTTAAGGGGTTTTATCATTAATCTTTTATGCAACCCCCTCTTTGGGGCTCACTTCAATTAATAGGCAGGGAGAAGAGAACATTGAAAGCATCATAAAAATGTTAATTTCTAATGTCATTGACTAGCTCTTAATCACACTATTAGACATATGTTCTGATTTAATGATCCTGACCAGCAAGCAGTAAGAGCAAGATTGACTTTGATGAATGTCTACCATTATTCTCTGATATGGATGAGCTTGTTTTTCTTTCTGACTAAACATTTCTCCAGAAATTATATTGTATCCAGAATGAAAGAGTACATAAAATACTTTCAGTGAGTATTATAATCTTCTTTCATAAGTCAATGTTTTGATGATTTATATATTTTTTATCTTGAAAAAAGATACTTTCTATTTGGTGAAACTGAAGGGAATTGTTTGCATCTGCACCTTCAGTGGCATTTTTATCCTTTCATATTTAAGCATACATGTGTAATTATAGATAATGGAATAATTATCATTATTATACATAGAAATCTCATTTTCCATACAGTTGCTTCCTAACAATCCTGTAATGAAAATCAGATAGTTTCTTTGTTTCTCTTACCAGCCTATACTTTCTTCATAGAACCATTTGTTAAATATCTCAATAAAAAAGAATACAGCTAAAGACATTGTTTGACTAAATAACTGAATGAGTTATATTGCTATATTGAAATAAATGTATAATTATCATTAGATTACTTTATAATATTATAAATCATTCATATCACTCTATATGTATTTATTTCAATTATTACACCATGCTATTTGTGTAAACTGTGATAATTGACAATCAGATGATTGTCATGAGATAGACACTCCTAAATTCTATGTAGAATTTCTCACAGAATATCTATGGGAAACATTGAGACTAGAAATGTGACACAAGATTAGAAAGTTATCACCATAAGGAACACTGCTCTCTAAATTACATACAGTGCTAAACCCCATGTTTGAAAGGACCAAGATAGGCAAAAAAAAACAGGTTTATGTGACTTATATCTAATTTGTAATTAGGTTTTTTATTTCATAATGATGATGTAAAGTCACTTTTCAGAACTTATTGGCATGCAGAATTCAATACTTTTATGCAATGCTATCTCCGCTCCAGCTGTAGTGAGTATGGTTACTTCACATATAGACTTTGGGGCTCAAACTGACAGATCAATGAAATACCGTCATCTCTGCCAGCGCTCCATGGAGCAAAACAAGTAAACTGCATTAATTCTTGGGACAGGGCTGAATACTTTTCCTAAGAACCCACTATTATGTGTGTTTTCTGATCAAGTAGACAAGTTTGAAGCTGTAAAATGAACATTAAACTCTTTTTGAGAGCTAAAATATTTTCTTTGGCGTATTATATGTTGCAGAATCTGAAGCTGTAAGCATACTACTTCTAAATTTAGAGATAAAACAAAGCCCAATAACAATGACAAATCAGCTCAACATGGTACCACCGTGTACAAATATTTACAGAACTTCTAGTTCCATTCTGCTGTTTGGAATTATGCTTGGACCATTCATAAGAGTAAGAACAGGTCAAATTATCTTGGCTGAAATGGTAGTTGTCACTGAGAGGTGGCTGTGCCTACTGTTTCCCAGGTTGTCAAGATTTTATTTGCATAAATTAAGGAGCAATATCCAGATTAAATTTCATTCATCAATTCATAGTGATTAAGCCAAAGCTTTATAAGATTCTCCAATTTCATAATTTCAGCTACATGTCTTGCATAAAGAATATAACAATTTAAAAAAGTCATGAACTTTAGTTTTATGCTTCTATAAGCTTAGTATGGATTTTTCTTTGAGACATTTTCCCTGTTTATACTATATGAATGTCCCATTGGTGGCATTTGTAGACTACATTTTTAGTCCTAGGAACAATTTCTTACAAACAGAACTTCTCGATTTGAACTTACATAAATTTTGCACACTGATAATACTTTTCTGAGATATCTAAAATGAAATTGATGGTGGAGCTCAAATTTCTTACATCAAAGGAGGATAAGCTTTCCTTTCCAAAAGTGCTTGTGAAGTAACCTGATTGTGGATACAACTCTTTCTCTTACTATGTCATCTTTATCATGCAAACATATTTCAAAAGCTTTGCTTATCAATAATAGCTAAATATTTGGATTAATGACCCAATTATATAATAGAGTTCAGATATTTTAAGTACTAATCTATTAACCGAAATTGCTTGTTTAGCTCTGTAGTGGATATATGCTATATTCCCATCTGTCCATCATGGTTACAGCAGGCCAGCTTTTTTTGGTTTTGATCAAAAAAGTTACTATACCTTTACCACCAATAAAATGCCCCAGACTGTCCATAACTGTGTGTCTACTACTATTAGTTCATCTCTTTCTCCCTTCCCATCCCCATCCACCATCCATGGCTTGGTAATTTTAGTTTTGTAACCAAAGACCAAGGGTTTGTTATCTCTTATGCCTATACTTTGCTATTGTTATTTTTGAGCATATCTGTTGGGCCTCACTATTTCTACCAAATGAATATCATATTCTTTATCTAGACATCATTTATTTTCCTTCCCTTCATTTCTCTCCATGGTTGTGATGATGTACCAAGATAGTATATTTGATTTTAGTCCTTGCATACTTGCATGTGTTGAGTAGCATTTCTGTTACTGAAAATACATATTTTGAATTTTGCCTCCATTTTCAGGTCAGAATACATTCCCCAGTTTCCCTTCAGCTGAAACACATGCATGTGATTTATGCTTTTACAATCTAATTTTTTCTGTGAATTTCTGACTGTTTGTTGAGCGCTGGGAAAAAAAGGACTACATCAAGTGTTCCTTTTAAGGTTACAGGACCACAAACAGTACTCTTAGGGACCCAAGGCCTACTGGGCTGGTATTCTTAGAGAGAGGTAGGAGTCCTTGATATCAGCAGTATATCAGCTTCATTGAGTAAATCTCTTCATATGAGATATTTTAAAGCAGTGAGCCAGAACTGCTGATCAAAACTGTTCTGCAACGTGGTTTGTTTCATTGATTTAAAACTTGCTTCTCCAGGGGCCTGAGTTATAGTATAGTGGGTAGGGCCTTTGCCTTGCAGACAGCCAACCCAGGTTCAACTCCCAGCATCCCATATCATCCCTCAAGCACTGCCAGGAGTAATTCCGGAGTGTAGAGCCAGGAGTAACCGCTGAACATTGCCAGGCGTGACCCCAAAAGTCTAAATAAATAAAAATAAATCTTGCTTCTCTAATTATCATGATTCTGTGGCATCTGATATTTTACAAATATATTTTTATAGTTGAAACCAAGAGCCTGTTAAGTACATAAATTCGATTTTGTTTATTTCGTTTATGTTGCTTCTTTTTTATTTTGGTTAAACCTTTGTAAGACCCTCTTGAGATTTTTTTTAAGTTACAGCTTAAAGAATCGGTCTCAGGAAATAAATTTTAGGAAATATCCTGATTATTCATAAATTCACATTGACCATTTCTTTGGGTTACTATGCTTTTGTGCATATCTTCCATATTTCTTTCTTCAAGATATTTCTTTCTTTTTGCTTTTAACCATTTTGTAAGGGGGTATCTTTTCATCAAGTTACACCACTACCACTTGTTTAAAATTATCACAGACCCAAATTCACATAAACCTAATTAACTTTACCAACAGTTTTGTTTTCTTAGTATTTATCCCTTCCTATAAATTAAATTATTTATTACCATTAGCATTGCCTATTTCTTATAATTACATGTGGTTTTTTTTGAGATTTTGCTGTATTTGTTCATTTTGTTTTACTTTGATTTATTACAAGTATCTATAAAAATGCACGGGTAGCATAAATCCTCAGATAATAGTTAGACAAATGCACTGTAGCACTGTCCTCCAGTTGTTCATCAATTTGCTCGAGCGGGCACCAGTAATGTCTCCATTGTGAGACTTGTTGTTTTAGGCAAATGTATATTTTAAAATGATTTATAATTATGCTTTATTCTTTCACTTTTGAAAGAGATTTTAGACAAAAGCATAATTTCTTTAGTGATAAAAAATTGCATAAGTGTATAGCGTATCTTTGCAACTGCATCATTTGTACTATAAAATCAGGCTATTGTGCAAGCCCTTTGGGTATGCTACTCCAAAGAGAGGAAAACACAAAGATGGCAGCTCTGAGAAGATATTTTAGTAATAACCCTCCCACTGTCATTCTTAATATGTGTATTTGTGTTTCATATTTTAATATTTCTCTTTATTGTGTCTTTGTTTATTGACAATGAGTTCAAAAAATTTTTCCAGCTGTAAATGAATTACCATAAATGAAGAGAGCGCCCAGACTCTCTGTACTAAACACTAATAAATTTTAAGCAAAGCAAAGTATTAGACAATTATTGGAACTAATAGGCACTGAGAAACTGAATTAGTAAAATTGCTAAAAGACAACATAGGCATCTGAAGATCTACAGAGAATATTTTTGCAAAATTAAATCTACATGTATATAAAGAATGATTGATACTATAGTATATCTACAATTTAGTGTATCTCATAGAGCAAAATAGCCCACAGTGGCATTGAACTCCACTAAGTGATCTGAACTCTAGATTTTGTGTAAAATTCTAGAGGTGCGATGGAAGAAGTGAGATTAAAAATATTAATTATCTTTACTTAAACCCAAGGACAATCTTGTCAAATTTACTCAAATATACATTTGTCTTACAAATTAGGACGATGTATCTGAGCATGCCTTAATTATGAAAGTATTATATTCTCTAAATAAATTCATTAAACCTTTAGACCACTTAAATATGTTTGTGATAAAAATGATTTTAAAATAAAATAAATTATTTTAATTCGTATTCAATAATCTGTAGTTGCTTGATATTAAAGAATATATATTCTTGCTATTTAGGGTTACTTTTATAAAATAAAAAGAAGAGCAGTTAACAGATGTTTCTACATGGCTAGCTTAAAAGATAAAAGGATTAATACATTTTAGGCAATGAAAAGTTGTGTTTAGAGTTAACATATTCACTCAAAATGTCTGCTCTTTGAATCAGCACCCTTAATGTACTTCTGCTTTCCCTAGCATTTTCCTTATCTCTTACTCATGACCTATAGATTCTTGGAATTTACCAATTAATATACTTTTTTTGGTCTGGATTGCTTTAATGACTTACATGAGGTTACTAGCAGTGATAGAAATTTAGAAAATATCATTGCTATTTGTGTACATGTGTAATTGGTGAATTCTATGTTTACAATATGGCATTTGCTAAAATCTCAGGGCTAGAATGAATGGAGATGTTACTGGTGCCTGCTCAAGGAAATTGATGAACAATGGGATGCCAGTAATACAGTGATGTTTATAAAGATGGGTTGCATACAGAATTTAATCCTGATGAGGCAAAATTCTGACCTAGCGCATCTGCAGATAAATACTATTCTACTTTAAAATGGTAACACATAAAAAGAATTTCCCTAATAATTATTTTATTTTTGAAATGCAAATCATATAAATAGAAGCATATGTTTTATGATGGATGGTAATAAATAACAATTTCCATTGAGGGCTTAGGGCAAACACCATCATCACTCATTATTTATTCATTATCTATAATATATCTATTGACAGCTATCATTTTAAATACATCCTTATTCACTGTATCACTGTATCACTGCCATCCTGTTGTTCATTGATTTCCTTGAGCTGGCACCAGTAACGTCTCCATTCGTTCTAGCCCTGAGATTTTAGCAAATGCCACAATGGAGTCTCGTTCAGGGTCAGGGGAATGAGACCCATTGTTGTTTCTAGGTTTTGGCATATTGAATACACCATACGGAACTTGCCAGACTCTGCTGTGCAGGCAGGCAGACAGTGCTACAGTGCTACTATTTGGGGTCTAAAATCTGGCCTAATTTATTCACTGTAATGAAAGTCTTCCTGAGCTTTATAACTAGTAGATCGGAAAGTTGATCCATACAGCTAGAGGGTATGCTTTGTGTTTGTGAACCCAAGGTTATATCCCTGATGACATATGGTCCTATGAGCACCTAACAGGAATAAAGTAATAGCACATTCTAGTGCCATCCTCCCAAAAGTAAAATTAATGAATGATCTTGCTACATTAATGCTTCAAAGAAAATTTCTCTATATGGGCTGTGCTTATGTATGTGTTTGGTTATATATGCATGAATGTTTTGATAAAGTTGTACATGTATGAATATATATCAAAAGGCAAGTGTATAAGAAATGAAAAGGAGAAAAATAGAACAAGAAATGTATAAAGTGAAGGGAAAAAGAATGAATGTAGAAGAATAGTATACAGTGGGCAGGGCCCTTGCCTTGCATACAGTTTACCTGGGTTGAATCCATGACACCCCACATAGTAACCAGAGCCCCATCATGAATGATCCCTGAGCATAGAGACAGGAGTAATTCCTGAGTGCTGCCGTAGGTAGCCCAAAAACAAAAGACAAAAAAAGTAGAGATACAAGGGAAGAGTAGAAAAGGGAAGGGAAGAGGTAGAAAGGGATCTGAAAGAAAGGTGTTGGGAATGATAAAGAATGAACAAAAGACAGTGCTGTATGTGTATATCTGTAGTTTTAAAGTAAGTGTGCATACAATTTAAGGCACTGACATCTGTGCTACAGTCCTCTCCTGGCTCATCTCTGCTCTACTCTGACTTTCGAAATTTCTTATGTTTCAGATGGAACGCCATTTACGTGGTGGATTGGGCGCTCCAATGAAAGGCATCCTTACTGGGGAGGTGCCCCTCCTGGCGTTCAACAATGTGAATGTGGCCTGGATGAGAGTTGCTTGGACATTCGACATTTTTGCAATTGTGATGCAGACAAGGATGAATGGTAATGGGGAAATCAATCTTTTTGCAGTTGTTTGGAAGCATAATTGACACATAATATTTTCTTCAAGATAGGATTACACAAAAATTAACATAAACCAGGACTATTCTCATGATACTGATTGTTTAAATTTTAAAGTTTGCCACTTGTGTCCTTCCATTGATACTACTGATGTCTGTAACACAAAGCACCTTGCCCAGTGATTACTTCTGTCAAAACTGAACACTCCATTTTTTCAGATGAAGTTTCCCCTCTTTTACTTATTTATCATTAGGTTACAAGAGTATTGAATTTATGCTTATCACAACACCAATAATATGTGTATAGATATACTTTCAACATTCCAATATAACCCTTATACCATTTCCTCTCAAACCTCTCTCTCATTCTCAGTAGAAACCATCATAGTATTCACAGAGCCTAGGTGGTAGTACTTTGTGTGTGTGTGGCAGTGAGTGTGGGGTACAAGGAGGAGGTTGTTTTTATTTCAAAAAAGGCTTGGGTTTTGTTTTGCTTTTTTTAAAAAATTCATATTTAAGTAAAATCAGTCAGCAATTGTACTCATTTCTCTTTCTACTCTATTTAGCATCAACACCTTAAATTCCATAAATTTTATTCAAGTAGATACATTTCAGTATTTCTAATTAGTAGTAAAGTACAGTGCATATAAGGACCCCATTTTTATATTCAGTAATCTGTTGCTATTCACTGGATTGATTCTATTGGTTATTGTGAATAATGACGCTGTAAACATGCTGCAAATATTTTTTGAATTAAATTTTCACATCTTACTATAAATACCTACTAGTGACTTTGCATTTTTATATATTCTTAAGAACCTCTATATACTTTTCTGTAGAGGTTACACCAATTTAAGATAACACAAATTAGAGGTCACATATATTCTTTTTTTTTTTTTTGCTTTTTTTTCCCCTTTTATTTTATTTATTTTTTTTACAGTTGTAGATTTACAATTTTTTGTGCTTGGGTTTCAATTATACAATGATCAGATACCCATCCCTCCACCAGTGCCCGTTTTCCACCACCATGGATAATATCCCTCCCACCCCCATCCCCCCATCCCCCCCGCCTCTGTGGCAGGGCAATCCCCTGTGTTCTCTCTCTCCTTTTGGGTGTTGTGGTCTGCAAAAGAGGCATTGAGTGGCAAACATGTTCAGTCCATAGTCTACTTTTGACATGCATCTCCCCTCCTGGGAGGATCCTCCAAATATCCTTTATTTGGTGCTCCCTTCTCTATCTGAACTGCCCTTTCCTCTAGGATACCCGGCTGGCCTCTAAGTTAAGGAGTAATCCTCCTGGTGCTGATCTCAGCTATTCTTGGGTATTAATCTCATATTTTGTTACTTTATATCCCCCAGATGAATGCAATCTTTCTATGTCTATCCCTCTCTTTCTGACTCATTTCGCTTAGCATGATACTTTCCATATTGTACCACTTGTATGTAAATTTCATGACTTCATCTTTTCTAACAGCTACATAGTACTCCATTGTGTAGATGTACCAAAGTTTCTTTAACCAGTCATCTGTTCTTGGGCATTCAGGTTTCTTCCAGTTTCTGGCTACTGTAAAGAGTGCTGCAATGAACAAACAAGTGCAGATGTCACTTCGACTATACATTTTTGCCTCTCTGGGATATATTCCCAGGAGTGGTATTGCTGGGTCAAATGGGAGCTCAATTTCTAATTTTTTGAGAATCGTCCATACTGTTTTCCAGAAGGGCTGAACCAGTGGACATTCCCACCAACAGTGAAGGAGTGTCCCTTTCTCGCCACATCCACGCCAGCATCGGTTGCTTTTGTTCTTTTGAATGTGGGCCAGTCTCTGAGGTGTGAGATGGTATCTCATTGTGGTTTTGATCTGCATCTCTCTGATGATTAATGATTTAGAGCATTTTCTCATGTGCTTTTTTGCCATTCGGATTTCTTCTTTGAGAAAGATTGTGTTCATTTCGTTGCCCCATTTTTTGATGGGGTTGGATGTTTTCTTCTTGTGGAGTTTAACCAGTATTTTGTATATCCTGGATATCAACCCCTTGTCAGATGTGTATTCGGTGAATATCCTTTCCCATTCTGTAGACTGTCTTTGTATTTTGGTCACTGTTTCTTTGGAGGTGCAGAAGCTTCTTAGTTTAAGATAGTCCCATTTATCTATCTCTGTTTTCACTTGCTCGGCCAGTGGCTTGGCATCTTTGAAGATACCATTAACTTCAATGTCATGGAGGGTTTTGCCAACTTTATCTTCAATGTACCTTATGGTCTCTGGTCTGATGTTGAGGTCTTTAATCCATTTTGATCTTACTTTTTTACATGGTGTTAGGCAGAGTTCTGAGCCTATTTTTTTGCATGTAGCTGTCCAATGATGCCAACACAATTTATTAAAGAGGCTTTCCTTACTCCACTTCACATTACTTGCACCTTTATCAAAGATTAGATGATCATATGATTGAGGGGAGATGTCAGTGTATTCAACCGTGTTCCATTGGTCTGTAGTTCTGCCTTTGTTCCAGTACCATGCTGTTTTAATTATTACTGCTTTGTAGTACAGTTTGAAGTTAGGGAGGTTGATTCCTCCCATTTTCTTTTTCCCAAGAATTGCTTTAGCTATTCGTGGGGGCTTATTGTTCCATATAAATTTCAGGAGTGTTTGCTCCATTTCTTTGAAGAATGTCATGGGTATCCTTATAGGGATTGCATTGAATTTATAAAATGCTTTCGGTAGTATTGCCATTTTGACAATGTTAAGTCTCCCGACCCATGAGCAGGGGATATCTTTCCATTTCCTCATGTCCTCTTTTATTTCCTGAAGTAGCGTTTTGTAGTTTTCTTTGTACAGGTCCTTTACTTCCTTAGTTAAGCTGATTCCTAGGTGCTTGATTTTCTGGGGCACAATTGTGAATGGGATTGTTTTTTTCATGTTGCTTTCTTCTCTCTCACTGTTTGCGTATAGGAAAGCCATGGACTTTTGGGTATAGATTTTATAACCTGCAACTTTACTATATAAGTCTATTGTTTCTAGGAGAATTTTTGGTGGAGGTTATTGGGTTCTCTAAGTAGAGTATCATATCATCTGCGAATAGTGAGAGCTTGATTTCTTCCTTTCCTACCTGAATGCCCTTAATATCTTTTTCTTGCCTAATCGCTATTGCAAGTACTTCCAGTACTATATTGAACAGCAGTGGAGAGAGTGGGCATCCCTGTCTCGTCCCTGATCTTAGAGGGAAGGCTCTCAGTTTTTCCCCATTGAGGATGATGCTTGCTGTAGGCTTGTGGTAGATGGCTTTAATTATGTTGAGGAAGGTCCCCTCTATACCCATTTTGGCTAGGGTTTTCATCATAAAGGGGTGCTGGATCTTGTCAAATGCTTTCTCTGCATCTATTGATATAATCATATGCTTTTATCTTTTCTTTTGTTGATATGATGGATTATGTTGATTGATTTCCGAATGTTAAACCATCCTTGCATCCCTGGGATGAATCCTACTTGGTCATGGTGTATGATCTTTTTGATGAGTAGTTGGATTCTATTTGCTAGTAGTTTGTTGAGGATCTTTGCATCTGTGTTCATCAGGGATATCGGCCTGTAATTCTCTTTCTTTGTGGTATCTCTGTCTGCTTTTGGTATCAGTGTGATATTAGCTTCGTAGAAACTGTTTGGAAGTTTTTTGATATTTCAATTTCGTGGAAAAGCTTAAAGAGCATTGGGAGTAAGTCCTCTTTAAAGATTTGGAAGAATTCACTAGTGAATCCATCCGGGCTAGGATTTTTGTGCTTGGGGAGACTTTTTATTACCATTTCAATTTCCTTGATGGTATAGGTCTGTTCAGGTATTCCAGGTCTTCTTGGTTCAGCCTTGGGAGTCTGTAGGAGTCTAGAAATTTATCCATTTCCTCGAGGTTTTCATGTTCCGTGGCATAAAGCTTCTCAAAGTACTCCCTGAGGATCCTCTGAATTTCTGTGGTTTCTGTTGTAATGACCCCCTTTCCATTTCTGATTCGGTTTATTAGGGTTTTCTCTCTCCCTTTCTTTGTGAGTTTTGCGCTAGAGGCTTATCGATCTTGTTAATTTTCTCGAAGATCCAGCTTTTGGTTTCATTGATCTTTTGGGTTGTTTTTTGGGTTTCCATCTCATTAATCTCTGCTCTGAGTTTTATTATTTCCTTTCTCCTGTTCGGGTTGTGCTCCTTTTTTTGGTCCTTCTCCAAGCTCTTAAGCTGTGAGGTTAGGTTACTTATGTGTGCTCGCTCCTCCTACCTGAGGAATGCTTGTAGAGCTATAAACTTTCCTCTTAACACAGCCTTTGCTGTGTCCCATAAGTTTTGGTAACTCGTGTTCTCATTTTCATTCGTTTCTAGGAATCTTTTGATTTCCTCTTTGATTTCCTGTCTAATCCACTCGTTAGTCAATAGTGCACTGTTTAATTTCCAGGTGTTTGATTTAGTTTTCTGTTTTTGTGTGTGATTTACTTCTAATTTCAGCGCATTATGGTCTGAGAAGATTGTTGATACAATCTCTATCTTCTTAATTTTATGGAGGCATGTTTTGTGGCTCAGCATGTGGTCTATCTTGGAGAATGTTCCATGTACGCTTGAGAAGAATGTGTATTCAGCTTTTTGTGGGTGAAGTGTCCTGTATATATCTACTAAGTCCCTTTCTTCCATTGTTTCCCTCAAATGAAGTATGTCCTTGCTAAGCTTGAGTCTGGTTGATCTATCAAGAGGTGACAAAGCAGTGTTGAAGTCTCCCACAGTATTGTGTTGCTATTGATGTCTTTTTCCAAATCTATGAGTAGTTGTTTTAAGTACTTTGCTGGTCTCTCATTAGGTGCATATACATTTATTACTGTAAGTTCTTCCTGTTGTACAGATCCTTTGATCAATAAGAAATGGCCTTCACTGTCTCTTATGACCTTCCTCACTCTGAAATCGATGTGGTCTGATATTAGGATGGCTACCCCAGCTTTTTTCTGGGAGCTGTTTGCCTGTAGGATTGTTTTCCAGCCTTTGACTCTGAGTCTGTGTTTGCTTTGACTATTGAGATGCGTTTCTTGCAGGCAGCAGAATGTTGGGTTCAATTTTCTAATCCATCCTGACACTCTATGTCTTTTAATTGGTGTGTTTAGCCCATTGACATTGAGAGAGATTATTGTTATGGGATTTTGTCCCATTGTTCTGTTAAAATTTGGTGTATTTGAGGGGCCTTTCTTGCCTTAAAGTAGCCCATTTAGTTGTTCTTGTAACCAGAGTTTTGAGTCTATGAAGTTCCTGAGCTGTTGTTTGTCCGTGAAACTGTGTGTTGTTCCTTCTATTATGAATGAAAGTCTTGCTGGGAAAAGTATTTTTGGGGAGGCATTTATTTCATTGAGTTTTTTCACTATGTCCCACCACTGTTTTCGGGCCATGAGGGTTTCATCAGAAAAATCAGCTGTGAATTTTAAGGATGCTCCTTTGTAAGAGATTTCTTTCTTCGATCTTGCTACTTTCAGAATTTTGTCTCTGTCTAAGGTTTTGGTCATTTTGATCAGAATGTGTCTTGGGGTATTTTTATTCGGATTTCTTCTAGCTGGTACCCTTCGGGCCTCCTGAATGTGCTCACAAGTTTTCTTCAGCTCTGGAAACGTTGTAGCAATGATGTCTTTGACAGTTTCTTCTTCATCAAGGTTTTCTTCCTGTCCCTCTGGGACTCCAATAATTCTTATGTTAGCCCTCTTGGCTTCGTCACGATCTTCTCTTGCCATTTGTTCCCGAATAGTGAGTCTCTTTTCCATTTTCTGCTCTTTTCTGGAGAGTCTCTGAACTTCATCTTCGAGTTCACTGATTCTGTTCTCAGCAGCTGTTACTCTGTTGCTGAGGCCTTCCACTGAGCTTTTCAATTCGCCTACGAGATTTTTCAGGTCTGACATTTCTGATTGCATTTTCCTCATTTCTGCCTTCAGATCCTCTTGTCTTCTATTGGCATTGCTTTCCATTGTTTCTTTTAATTCCCTAAGCATCCTAAGTAGCTCCCTCCTGAATTCCTTGTCAGAGAGGTTGTCTAACACTACAGTACTCTTGGTGTCATCTGGGCTAGACTCTTCAATATGAAAGTTTGGTGGGCTTTTGTGTTGCTTTACCATTGTGAGAGGTGTGATTTAGTCCTTCACGTTCACTGTTACTATTCTGCTTGATATGCAGTGTGAGTTAAGATAGGCTTATGAGTTATTGGCTACTGTGTTTCTAGTGGCTGAGATAGTATAGAGAAGTTTCCATCTAAGAAGGTAGCTTATGGTTCCTATGGCATACGTAGTGGGAAAATATTTGGCGGCCGCTAATGCGGCCGCGGCTCTGGAAAGAGTCCCTGGCACTGGGCGAGGAGTTGGAATGTCTCCAGTTTGGAATTGGAGCCGTTCAGCTTTGTTGCCCAGAGCTGGGCCTCCGTGCCCGTCCCACACAGCTCAGGGGTTGAAAAACGGCTTTCTAGGGCCTGGATCTAGCTGCACATGCCCAGAGATGGTCCCAGGCCCTTGGGGGCGGGCTGTACCTGTTTGGAATTGGAGCCGTTCAGCTTTGTTGCCCAGAGCTGGGCCTCCGTGCCCGTCCCACGCAGCTCAGGGGTTGAAAAACGGCTTTCTAGGGGCTGGATCTAGCTGCACATGCCCAGAGACGGTCCCAGGCCCTTGGGGGCAGGCTGTACCTGTTTGGAATTGGAGCCGTTCAGCTTTGTTGCCCAGAGCTGGGCCTCTGTGCCCGTCCCACGCAGCTCAGGGGTTGAAAACCGGCTTTCTAGGGGCTGGATCTAGCTGCACATGCCCAGAGACGGTCCCAGGCCCTTGGGGGCGGGCTGTACCTGTTTGGAATTGGAGCCGTTCAGCTTTGTTGCCCAGAGCTGGGCCTCCTTGCCCGTCCCACGCAGCTCAGGGGTTGAAAATCGGCTTTCTAGGGGCTGGATCTAGCTGCACATGCCCAGAGATGGTCCCAGGCCCTTGGGGGCAGGCTGTCGAGGTCACATATATTCTTACCAACAGCTTACCAGCTTCTTTTGTCTCCAGATCCTCACTAACATTTTTTTCAACATTTTTCACATAGGAAATTCTCACTGGTTATATATCACTGTGATTTAGATTTGCATTTCCTTCATAATAAGTGTTAAATATTTTTTTTCAACTGCCTGGGAGCTGTCCATATATCTGTTTGAAAAAGCATGCAATCAAATATTTGAGCACTTTTTATGCAGATGTTTGCTTTAAAAAAATACAATTTTAAATAAGAGTTAAAAGTATTTTATTGCTTTTCAATTCAGTCTTTGTTTCTGTAATGTGTAGACTTAGAGGTTTTGGAGACACTTTAGGGAGACTCGGATGTGCAATTATACAGATTGTTCCTCTATCCTCCCAATTTTGTTTTAGATATCAATTTTCCCAATTATGTTTTAGATATCAGGCTACTCCTTTAAAGTCAATGAAGGAAATTTGCAAAGGAAATGTGTATTTAAGGATATCTATTTTATCCTTACAATATTTAGAGTCAGTATAATTTTCTCACTTTTTCTTCTTAAGGTTGAAAAATATAGGTTTTAGGAAAGCTCTATAATTTTCTTAAAGTCACATCTGTTTTAACTTGAACTGAGATATGTCTAGAGAAAATACTCTAAGTCTCATATACCTAATAGAATGAAGTTTAAAGTACCCATCTATGTCATATTTATTTTTGATTTTTCCTTCAGGTAAACTACTTTTTAAAATACTAATTTTCTACTACCTTTGTTGTGAAATAGAATAGAAAAAAATTCAAATGTGCATTTGTTTCCCTTTTACTGGATTGAAGGGATACTTAAATTTTAGATATTTTACACTTGCTTCTTTAAATGCTGTAGCACTGTAGCACTGCCCTACCATTGTTCATCCATTTGCTCTAGCAGGCACCAGTAACGTCTCCATTGTGAGACTTGTTACTGTTTTTGGCATATCGAATATGCCACAGATAGCTTGCCAGGTTCTGCTGTGCGGGCGGGATATTCTCCATAGCTTGCCGGGATCTCTGAAAGGGATGGAGGAATCGAACCCAGATTGGCCGTGTGCAAGGCAAATGCCCAATCTGCTGTGCTATCACTCCAGCCCTGTTTAAATGCTACCCAGTTATAATTAAGAGTTCTTATACTAAGCTTATTTCAAATTTTTTCCAGTATTTTTCTTTCACAGTCTAAGTTCAGAGCAGCAGACACTGTCCTGAAATAAAGTTAAAGTATAGTCAAAAACTCAGTTTAATGAAGAGGAGACCAAATATTTTGAACCCTTCATGTTTCAACGCGCTGGGTCACCTTTTCAAAATGTCATAGGGCCACTTGGTGCCCAGGAAAAGTTACCTGGGTTTCTTCTCCTAACTTAAAAGCCCTGTGTGAGTAAATATGTATGATAGCCAAAGAGAACTTAGATTTATCATTGTGTTGGACTCCCAGTTGCCTTGCAATATCTTCATTGATTCACTTCACACTCCTACCTCCTTTATCGACCATATACCTTGTGATCTGTCTCTGGACTTTTAATTCTATCCCATGGATCTGGTGAGAGTCTGTATTCATTCCAATACCACACTGCCTTGATTTCTGTTCTCTCACCTAGACACACTCTAATAAACTCTTCAAGTAATTGTTCTCTTCAATTCTAATGCCACTACTCTAAGCAGAGAAAGTATTGCATATTACATGCATTTGCTATTTTCTCTAGAGGTAGGGAAAAGTCATGTTTTGTTGCACTTTTTTTTTTGAACATGTGATTTCTGTTAAGACATCAACATTTATTTTCTTATATATCTTGTTCAATAACAAGTCAACCATCTTCACTCATTGGCTCCTTAGAGTACATATGTGGTAGTTGATTGGGGGAATAAAAAATACCTTTATATCATCCATGTAAGGAGCTTAGATTCTGAATGAACTCTTCAATACATCACTTATTATAAAAAGGCAAGTCAAATCCTGTGTAATAATTTCTAAGAAATAATTTATTATGGCAATAAATATGTGTAATCCCATCAGCGGCCAAGACTCAGAGACTATAAAATCCAGATCCCGGACAAGAACAGTGCAGTCTTCTGCCCCCGCGCCTGGGTGTTCCTTCCCGGGGCCCCTTGGAGGGGAGCGGGTTGAGCTTTCCTCCCCGCTCCGACCAGGGCTCCGGCAGCCGAAGACCTCCAGGACCAGCCACCACCATGCTGAGACAACTCTCCGCACACACAAAGGTACTGGCAGAGGGACAAAGCCACGCGGGTTCCGGGGCCGAGACCTCCAAGCCTACTCGGATTGGAGTCGAGCATCTTCCACCCAGATCCTCCAAATTTCAGTAGGCGGGGGTCACACCCACCACCTGGCCCCCTGGCGCCGTGTAATCCCATCAACGGCCAAGACTCAGAGACTATAAAATCCAGCTCCCGGAACCTGACATCTTATCAGAACTTTTTTTTATGACATCTTATTGTCTCATTCCTACTTTGGACAAACTTGCAGGCTATGGAATGTAGCCTGCTCACAGGGCAGAGTCTGACAAACTCCCTGTGGCGTACCCAATATGCCAAATACCAGTAACAATGATGGGTCTCATTCTCCTAAAGAGCCTTGAATATAATCTCAGGGCTAGGATGAAAGAGACGTTACTGGGGCCTGCTCGAGGCAATCGACGAATAACAGGATGATGAAATGAAAAAATGAAAAATGAATTTATTATGGAAAATATTGAAAACACTGCTCTAGTTAATATTTAGCTATAAATATGTATATATAAATGTGTATATTTATATAACATATTTACTAATGTTTTTACTTGTATAATGTAGGCAGTCTGATGTACAGGAAATGTCAAAGGCATTATGGCCCTTGAAACTGAGAAACTCATACAGCAGTGATAAAGAAAAGAGCTTAGCAATGAATGTATCAATGTGATGAATGTAATAGTAGCACAGATGGTGTGGTAGTTAAATTTTGAAGTACCGGAAGAATTTAGCTAATGTCAGTGTAGTATAGATAGTGGTAAACCTTATGTGCTCAGACAGAGAAGTGCAGAATGTAGAAATAACTTATCAAAATGCATATTTGTGGAGTTGTACTATTTTAGTGTGGGAGATTGATAGAGGTGAAGGCAAAGAGGAAGGTGAAATCCAGATCATGCAGCTACTTTATACAGGAGAAAAACTGAAATAGTTTTGTTTGCAACAAAGATTTTGGGTGTATATTGTGCATTCACACAAGAGACCTGGCAGAACTTTGTCTAAATTTATTAGATCTCTATTAAGTTCTACTATTTATATCAGGAAGGAAAAGTTTAAAAGCTGACATAATAATGAAATTTTTAATCATGTTCTTCAACATTCTTCCAACCTGATTCTTCAACCTAATGATGTCAACCCAGTTTATCACAATTTCCACATTTTTTTTTCTTTCAGGCAAGTATACCTCTTTTAACATCAGTGACACCCTTGGTATTCCTAGGAAATCTCAAATATCTTTACCTTGCAAAATGTCTTCAAGTTTCTATTCTTGTGTGAAATTACTAAGAATATTATGTGCCCCAGAATGCCATCTAATTAATGTTTTATATATTGTGCTTCTTAGATATTACTGTCAATTAAATTTTGAACGTATGGCCATATAGACAGTCCACTGTGTTAGCTTTTTGCATTGCATGCTGAAGACCCAAGCTTGATCCACAGCATCTGATAAAATACTGATGAACTCTGCCAGGAGTGATACCTGTGCACAGATCATGGTCATGGTCCACCCATTGTTCATCGATTTGCTCGAGTGGGCCCAGTAACGTCTCCATCATGAGACTTGTTGTTACTGTGTTTGGCATATTGAATATGTCACGGGTAGCTTGCCAGGCTCTGCCGTGTAGGCGAGATACTCTCGGTAGCTTGCCGGGCTCTCCGAGAGGGGCGGAGGAATCGAACTCGGGTCGGCCATGTTGGCCGCTTGTAAGGCAAATGCCCTACCACTGTGCTATCGCTCCAGCATCCTGAGCACCACCAGGTGTAGCCTAAAATCCAAAAGAAAACTGTGAATTTATCACATCTGAAATATTCTATTTTATATTGTATTTATCATATTATCAGGACATATCATCTTATCAGGACATCTTTTTATGACATCTTATTATCTCATTCCTACTTTGGACAAACTTGCAGGCTATGGAATGTAGCCTGCCCACAGGGCAGAGTCTGGCAAACTCCCCGTGGCGTACCAAATATGCCAAATACCAGTAACAATGATGGGTCTCTTTCTCCTAAAGAGCCTTGAATATAATCTCAGGGCTAGGATGAAAGAGACGTTACTGGGGCCTGCTCGAGGCAATCGACGAATAACAGGATGATGAAATGAAATGAAATGAAAACATCATATTTTCATTTGAACATTCCAACAAAACTTGGTTTCCAGCTGAATCTTAGGATGTTCTTGCTAAGTACATGAATGCAACTTCTACATAAGGATTTGCAGTCACAGGAACTGATGAGGAAGCCAGAAAGACCTTTCCCAGGACCTCTCAGGTCACATCACAGCTGCATGTATATTTATTTCTTCCTAGTCTGGCTATTCAGGAGGCCTCAGTCATTTTTTTATTGAATCACGGTGAGATAGAGCATTACAAAATTGTTCATGATTGTTTTCAGTCATACAGTGTCCCAACACTCATCGCTCTACCAATGTAATTTCCCAGCACCAGTGTCCCTAGTATCCCTCCTGCCCCTTCAAGCCACCCCAACCCTTCTTTCTGTCTCTTTCACTTTCTCAAATTTTTGTTATATTTTAATAATAAAAACTATCTATTATATCTCTAGATGAATAACTGGTTTTTATATACTTCTTGAGACTCAAGAAAATGGGAGGAAAGTTAGGTAGCTTTGAATATGGAAGTAAATAATAAAGGCAAGCTTCAGCTTCATATTTGAATAAGCTTTCTACTGCAGAGCTCAATTCTTTTTTTTCTTTTTAATTTTTATTAGTGAGACACCATGAGGTACAGTTGTAGACTTACAAATTTTGTGCTTGGGTTTCAATTATACAATGATCAAATACCCATCCCTCCACCAGTGTCCATTTCCTACCACCACAGATCCCATTATCCCTCCCACTCCCTATCCCCCCATCCCACCCTGCCTCTGTCACAGGGCATTCCCCTATGTTCTCTCTCTCCTTTTGGGTGTTGTGGTTTGCAAAATAGGCATTGAGTGGCAATCATGTTTGGTCTATAGTTTACTTTCAGCATGCTTCTCCCATCCTGGGAGGATCCTCCCAACTCCCTTTATTTGTTGCAAAGCTCCATTCTTAAAAGGTTCTATCCCCTCTAAAGAAGAAAAGAGAAAAGTGATGGAAATTTCAATGAATAACAGAGGCAAAATTAATCAATTAATTTTATGACTTAAACAGTAAACATACTTTCAATCAGGTGTTTTCTGATCACTTTAGATTAATGAATTGGTGATAGTGGGAAAGATTATTGGTCACAGCTCCAGGCTACAGTCCCTAGAGAGAGCAGAGAAGCAAATTGATAATGTGGATAGGGGAAATAATTCTCTTTTCAATGGTATGTAAAACATTGTAAATGGCAAGTATAAAAAATTATGGAGAATGTTCCCTAAAATGCTACATTCATGGCCCTGTTCAAATGATCTGAAGACCAGACAGAGCTAAAGTAAGCTCTCTTTCTTAGCAGTAGATTCCTTTATTTATTCATAAGAAAGTGCAGACATTTTAATTTGATTTTTAGTAACTCTATTCTTGGTCTTTTGGTCTCAATGACCTTTTATAAAGAGATAGAGTTATAAATAGAGAAATCATTGTGTAAAGTTTAAATTCTTGTCAGCAGATCATCCCAATGAGAAAAGTTTATATGCACCCCAGATCTTCAAACCACATTCTATCCCTAGATGTTGGGGAATAGTTTTTCCCCAATATACCTGGACACGTTGTACACTGAGTCCGGGGGAGTCATGGGGTCAAGGACAATAGGCGCTCAGAGAAACACCCTTTGGGAGCAGCCAATGGCACTTTATTGTTAAATACACTTATTGCCAAATAATATAGGGTTTTGGCTTACAGGAAGGTTCAATCACATAAAGTTCAGCATTATTGTATGCTAAACGTTATGTGATTTATTTATCCAAGTTCATTATTGGCCTATGACCTTTCCAACTCTCCTTTGCCCTGGTCCGTCCCCATTCAAGGCTAGATGTTGTGGTTAGGATGACTTGATAAGCATACATGACAGTTCTGTCTTGAGCACATGTGACTAGGAGGTTGAGTGAAACTCAAGGCTGGGCACCTGGTGCTGTCACCCTGTTCTTGCCAACTTTGCCCAGATATTTCTTTCCTTGGGATCTCTCTTCAGGACCGCCTTGCAAGGTTGGGTCTTATCTGCTCTAGTGCCCATCACCATGCTCCATACCTGGATTTCACTTACCACATTAGATTATAAACAGCACGGAGTCCATGAATAAAAAATAGGTGAATGACTTCTATTGGTCATATTATTTCCTGTCTTTTGTGTTTGTGGGTGGGGGTTCTCAGTGTGGTTTACAAGCTGTCTGCTATTAGTAGGATTTCTTACAGAACTATTCTATCATGACACCCTCCACCCATGTATCTGCTTCCTTCCACCATTGTCTCAGTGTCCCTGATGCCCCTACCCCTACCCACCATAATAAGCTTCCTGTTGGATAAAGTCTATTTCTTTTGCCTTTGGAAATTTGTTTTTCCCTTATTCTATTAGTTCATATCCTTTATATGACAGAGCACTCTGTGTCAGTCAGCTCTTTCTGATTAATTTCACTTAGTATGATATTCTCAAGTTCCATGCACCAGGCAGGAAATTTCTTCACTTTATTGTTTTCTTACAACCAAGTAGTATTCTTTTGTGTATATGTGCCAGTTTTTTATCCAGTCATCTGATCTTGAACACCTGGGTAGTTTCCATATTTTGCCTACTGTGAATAGTGCTGTGATTCACATAGGAGTGCAGGTGTCTTTTCTAAATTGAGATTTTGGACCTTGGGGTAGATGCCCAGAGTGGAATTGCTGGCAGTTCAATTCCTAGCTTTTTGACACGTGCCCATATTGTTTTCCAAAATGTTTACATAGCCATACTCCCACCAGCAGTGAATGACGGCACCTTTTCCTTTTCCCCATATCCATTCCCTCACTGCTTGTTTTCATAACTTGTTTTTTTTTTTAGCTTGTATACATCTTTCACAGTTGCACAAGAAATACTTATCCAAGTTTATCATACATGCTTTGCTGCAGATTATTTCCTCCTGGCTATCAAAAGGTACTTAGAATTGATTTGTCTGTTCCCAAAGTTATCTTTTTCTATAGTTGTCTTCACTTTTTCTCCATAAATGCTTGTCTAATCCAGTCAGAGTATATTTTTTTTTCAAAGGCCATTATTCATTTATCATGAACTTTTATAAAACAATATCCATTGCAAGGATGTAGGATTTATCCAAGGTTTTTGGAAGTCTGTGCTGTTTTTTTTTAATTTTTTAGATTTAAAAAAAATGTCCCTAATATCTCCAGCATTGAAGTTCTTGGACTGCATCATAAGGTATCTCGTAACTGCTAGTATTCTAGATGAAATGGGAATTCTGAAGCCTGAAATAAAGATTACCTTTGAACACAAGTCTTTTTCTATCTCTTATTTTAAAATATAATTGTACAATATCTACTGGTTGAAATTTATTATTCATTAATCTATTTATGAATTATTCCACTGCTTATAGAGTTTGTGAAGTGCCATTGTCCCTAGGCAACATAAATTCTAAAGGATTTATGTGGATTTTTACTTTCTTGTTCCTGAATTACTTCATGTATCTATATCTAGCAAAGTAATCAGAGGCAGAACCTTTTGTTTTAAAGAAATATGTTTGAGACATAGTAGGTCCTTTATGTATTAGGTGGTTTATATCTAAGAGGATGTATAAATGGTATTATTTCATCTGTCTCTATTCTCTCTGGCCAAAAACACACACCACTTTCAAGTTATACTATTTTTTATTAAATTTGCATTTAAAATTTACATTCTGAAATAATAGTTTTAAGACTCTTTTTTAGCATGCTTTTTGCATAGAATGTTATGTGGTATATCTTGATGGAAAAAATATAAAGCACTATATATCTAAGGCAGATAAGAGGGAATAGTTATAAAGTGGAAGAAAGGATTTTATAGCCAAAGGTTGATAATTCAGTCAACATATCATATCACCATCACCTGGCACAGTTATAAATGGAGATAGTTTATTTGTTGCTAAGGCTATTGCTATTGAAGATTTGTTTTTTCTGGTTTGTTTCATTTTGCTTAATAATGCAACATCTTTTCATCTTCTGGCAAAACATATAATAAACAATTTAACTTCTGCTGGTTGTGGAAAATAGCTACAAAATTCTTTATTAAAAATAATTGCTTTTTGTAAACAAAGATGTAGACCATTGTTTTTCCATTGTGTATTATAGGCCTCTTCTGGTTTTCCAGGGTATTTCACTTGTGGTTCCTTAAAAATAAGTGAAAATTTCATAACTGAGGGACCACAGAATAAGATTGGGAGAACAACTCATAGGACTAGAGGTCACAGGAAGGGAATAAGATTGGAAGAAGGCACCATCAGAAAAAAGATTGAGAAGCACTTATGTAAATTGAAGATATTAAATTAGTTTAATCACTTTGTACAAATATGTTATATTAAAATATCCATGCAGTCTCATTATGAATGATCCACAACATTTTTCAGTATCAGTTATGAAAAAAATCGAAGACAATATCAAGAGTAAGTTTGTACAACCTATTTTTCATAGCACATTGTTTAAGATATTACACTGAAATATCACAGTTCAACTTGAAAATGCAATCACACTTCAAATTCTGGTTTAGCCTGTCTACTATGTGGGTGATAACACTCATCTAACTTATCTCTTAGGTTCATATGAGTTAAATGAGCTGCGTAACTCTTTGTTTACTTTGTTGTTTTGTTTATAATTATCAGTAACGATTGATCTAATTTAGGTGTCCATATTAACAGTGTATAGTTAAATAAAGCTTTGAAATTTTGAAGTTTTTAAATTTTAAAATATATGTATTTTATTTCATCTATATTGAGTATATATATTCTAATATGTATATGTGATATATATATACATGTATATATATGACATATATATTCCAGAAATATTTTACCTTTACCACTATTTTTAGTCCCCTTCTACCCTATATATGAAATAGTTGGTTATATAGAGAATGCCATACTTACAAACTTCAAAGTTTCACTGTAAACATAGTTCAACTTGTGGTTGTAAATACTTTTCTATGAATTTATATTTCTTAATACATAGGCTTATTCATTTGTCACTCAAACTCATTTATTACATTAAAATATTACTATGCAGCTTCCTTTCCCACATAAAATATCTTGGAGATCCTTCACTTGCTACATTAAATTGGTGTGAAAATTAATGCATGTTATCCATTTTGATGGCTATAAAATATTCCATCATATGGACTCTCTCTTAACTTATTTTAACATTTCTTTATAATAAATGTCTTTGTTTTAATTATTTTTAAATCATCTGAAAATGCTGAAATGAATCGTTAGTTTTTATTGAATGAACTACTATTTAGATATTATAAGGTTATCAATTTTCTCTTTTATGTTGGCCACTGAAGTTACTGAAGAGAATCAGGAGTTTGCATATAATACAATGGAAATGGTACAGAATTGGCCACCCTTACTCTGTGGGGTGAAATTACCCTTTCCTTAACAAGGATGCTTTACACAGGGGTATGTAAATCTGAGTAAAATCAAAACAAGACTTTACATGGAGATATTTATTATAATCTTTATTTACTCTGCACTTTTTGAGACTGATTTGGCTTCAGAACAAATTTTGATTGTATTTTGGTACTTTTGTGCTTCTTCTCAGTTCATTCTCTCAGTATTTTCATTTGATCCTACCTGGGCTCATGCTGAGGTTCATGACCTCACTCTTGAATAGTTTCACATAAATCATAGGGTGTTTGCCTTTTCAATATAATATTTATCACTTATAAAGAAAAGGAAAAATGAAAGCAGTCCCATCACCTTTGCAAATATGTCCTGTAGATTTTTATGAAAATGCCATGAACAAACATGTGAAATGCTTTAAACTCACAATAAAATAGCTATTACTATTTTAGCCAATAGCATTTTAATTTTTCTTTGCATGAAATGTAATTTATCTATGATAGCATTTAATTTTATGATACAATGATCAAATCCTATATTTTACAGTTATTACCTAAAAATTGAACTCGGGTCAGCCAGGATGGCTGTGTGCAAGGCAAACGCCCTACCGCTGTGCTACGCCCCTCTCGGAGAGCCCGGCAAGCTACCGAGAGTATCTCGCCCGCACGGCAGGGCCTGGCAAGGTACCCGTGACGTATTGGATATGCCAAACACAGTAACAACAAAGTCTCCAATGGAGACGTTACTGGGCCCGCTCGAGCAAATCGATGATCAACGGGAGGGCCTTTACTTACTTACTTACTTACCTAAAAATAAAATTCATTTTGTCTCTCGAATCAAAAGATCATATATTACTTTTAGTAACTAATATGTATTTATATGTATGTGAAGATATAACGGAGTTGATAATAATTTTTACATCCAACAGTTGTGTCTAATAATTTGTTCTTGTTTATCATCATTTTTATTTTTCTCCACTTTTACATTAAGTACATGGAAAAAAGTTGATTGGCAGATGTAAAAGTAATTCTACAAAAAGAATATAGATGCATATATATTATAATTGGTAAGAAATTATGATTGGTAATAAAACCATACCAGCATATCTTAAAATGCCATTCATTCCTCAAAATCTGGGTATAATAGGCAAAGAACATTTACAGCCTCGTTCCCAAAAAGTGCTGCCTTCTGAATTTCACTTCTGAAAATCACCACGTAATGGATGAGTCTGCATTCGATAGTAATAAACCAAGAGATTGCTTGTAAATGTATAACTGAAGAGTCTGTAGACAACCAGAACTCTTGTCAAGGTGACCCTCGTGTAATCTCAAGGAATGCAGGGCTGGAAAATGATTGCAAATTAGTAAACTGAAACCTAATCAATTGAATTGTATCTTGTGTGAAGAAAGCCTGTGTGAACAGAATGGGGATGGTCAGCCCAAGACCCCGGAGGACAGCTCAAGGACTTGGGATCTGGCATTGTTATCCCAGTGATTCCCAGAGAAGTTAAAGATATGTGTGGAAAACAACAGCTTCAGTTTGTAAGAGAGCTGTTATACAGGAATGAAACAGTGGTTTCAGAAACTAAAGATTAAGAAATGCATTGCTGATAGAAGTTTCAAATTCTGACCTCTCCATTGGCAGCTGATGTACTCTGAAAAGTTTTGCACCATTCTGAATCTTATGATGCTCTCTTGCATAGAGAAGTTATAATAATTATAATAGCATCATTTAGTATAATTCTGAGAATTAAAGGAGATTTGAGCTATATCTCAATTTTTATGCTCATCCTGAAAAGAAATGACAAAGGCATCACCCATGTTCAGCTACTGTGAGTGAGTCTAGAAGATGAAGTTAAGGCAGTTGCAGAGAGAGGCACAATAAAGGATCAGATTGGTAGAAGTTAATCAAGAATAAATAAAACATGAAAGGAAGAAAAACAATCTGTATGGCTCAACTACAGAACAAAATCATATGTCACGGAGAGTTGAGTAATAGTAAACATGATCATTGATCTCTAGAAAATGTGACAAGTGGCCGGGTGAAGTGTTAGAGATACTTATTGACTCCAAGAGAGAGATTAGTGTGCAACTGAAAAAATAATGGAGGCCGGGGCTGGAGTGATAGCACAGTGGGTAGGGCATTTGCCTTGCACGCGGTCAACCCAGGTTCAATTCCCAGCATCCCATATGGTCCCCTGAGCAAAGCCAGGTATAATACCTGAGCGCACGAACCAGGAGTAACCCCTGTGCATCGCTGGGTGTGACCCAAAAAGCAAAAAATATATATATATATATGGAGGGATGGGTGTTGACGTATTGTATGACTTAAATCCAGTCATTAACAGGTTTGTAAAGGTCTGCATCACAGTGATTCAATAAAAAAGTTTTATATACATATATATAATACACATTTTTTCACGGAAAAAATGTGTGTACACACATATTTTATGTATTATGAAAGGAGACATCAAATACTCAAAATAAAATAAGTTAAAAGCTGACTGTTTCATGAAAATTAATAATTCTGTTAGAAAAGGTTTAGAGAAGTGAAAGGAGAAAAGGTTAATTATAATAAACTCAAGAGGAAAAGACTCTAGAGGAGGATAATATAAGAGAAAAGTGCACAGTTCTGAAAAGAGAAGAAATAATTAACAACTTGAGTTTAAGAACCCTTAACCATGAAAAGCAAGCAGCAGACAAATCTAGAAAACAGGGAAAAGTTGAAAGTGCAGAATGAAGGGAGAAATAAACAGGAAGAGAAAGTGTCTTGAGACCATAGATAAAATGGAATTTGAAATGCAGAATAAAATATAGTCACGGATAAACATAGAGTTCCTCAAGCTAAGAGGAAGCAAGTCACCTTGGGTGTTCTCAGGGTTTAGACATCCTGCCAGATTTCTAATTAGTATTGAGGTTATTGTCTACAAAACAGTTACCTCTTCTCCAGTGAGGAAACAAGAATTACACAGCCAATAAGTGAATAAATGGAAGAAAGAATTACAGCAAAAGTTAAGATAAGAAAGAAATTCAAAGAAAAATGGAAAGAGTTTGAATGTGTGGTGACTTTTTTTAGAAATTTGAGGATTTTTTTGTGAAATTTGAAGTTAGTGGACATGGAAAGCTGTTTTGTTCCAGAAAATTAGAGATATTCTTGGGAGTAATCATCATCCATGTGACTTTAAATCACTACTGTGTGCTATGCAGTCAACTCATTTTAACTTAATCATCTAAATAATTTCTTGAATCCTGTATCTTTATTGATGACAGTCTTAAATGATAACTTTTAGGTCACTATTGAAAGTTTCTTTTCACAATCAGAGCATGTTTATTCAAGTATGTCCTCTCATAAAAGAATTAACCAGTGGTAGAATATTTAAGTCAATGTTATAATATTAAAATCTTACGGCCTACTCCTAGCTCTGTACTCAGGAATCACTCTTGGCAGGATCAAATATGACATTGGAGATCAAACTCTAGTTAGTCATATGAAAGGCAAGTCCTACCCACTATACTATCTTTGGGGCCCCTCACAATTATTTCTTAATACTAAAGATAACCAGATATATTTGAACTGTGTCCCTATTTCAAAACACACACACACACACACGTATGTATTTTAATATCTTTTAAAAGAGCAATCTGTTTTTAGATTCCTAGAAGAAACACGGTTGTGGAATTATTTTTAAGTGAAAACTTAATTTTATTTTTTCCCTTTATTTTTCTCATACTAATAACTAATATATATATATATATATATATGAATGCATGTGGAATGTAACTGAATGAATGCGATCTCCTAACACAAATGTTTATATTTGGTCATAGTTAATGCTTACACTTCATTTGGTTGGAGCTAAAACAACCTGGAACTATTTTTGAGCTTCATGACCTCTATCTATTGCTGTAGGTGATTTATTTATTGAATTTAGAATTATCATTTCTTGAGAATTATTCACAGATATTTATACCAAAGCTTCAGAGGAAGTGAAGATTGTGACTTCTGTGTTTCTTTTTAAAGTTTCCTCACCTATGCACAATATTTTCATTGCTTTTTGGGTGACTGAAAGAAAAAGTTATAGTAAAAAAGGGAGAACACAGAGAGATTGTTCAGTAGGTAGAGCATTTGCTTTGCACACGACTGACCTGGTTTTGTCCACAGCACCCCATATGGTCCCCTTCTGAGTTCAACAGGAGTGGATCCTGAGTGCAGAGCCAGGAGTAAGCCTTGAGCATGGCTGGGTATGCCCCCCCCCCAAATAGAAGGGAAATAAGTATTATAATAGGGGTTGGACAGAGTACAGGGGAGAGGGCTCTTGATTTGCACAAGGCTTATCTACATTTAGTCCTCAGCATGGCAGACAGTTCCCCACTTTACACTACTGGGGATCTCTGTGCTCAGAGCCTAGAGTAAGTACTGAGAACTTCAGGGTGTGGGTACAAATAAGCAAAACAAGTAAAATACTCACATAATAGGATGAAGCACCCAAATAAATGTTCTGTGAAAAGTTTATAGATTACAAGTTAACCAAAATCGGTTAATTAAAATGAATGGATGGATGTGATGTTTTTTAACTACACCTTTAATAATACACTAAATAAAACAACTCTTCCTAATCTACTCTACAGTCGTTGAAGTTGGTAAAACTGCAGGATTCATATAGTTCAGCTGAAAAGGCACCAAATTGACTACTTCTACCCCACTTTTTTGCTCTAGAGAATTGTTTTACTAGTTTGAGAGTTGTCTTGGGGACCACATGTCTATTTCTTATGTCCTTAACATTTCCATAAATTGCAGTCTCGAAGGAACCTGCTAATCAATGCCAGAAATATGGTATTGACTTTTAATTTTAAGTAGTATTTTAGTTCAACTTTTATTTTCTGCTTTTACTTTAAATTTTTAGCAATTTAAGTCACTGTGTTATATGTCATATTTGTTACATTATACTATTAATTATTAGCACAGCTGGTAGGGCGTTTGCCTTACACGCAGCAAACATGGCCGACCCTAGTTCGGTTCCTCCGCCCTTCTCAGAGAGCCTGGCAAGCTACCGAGAGTATCTTGCCCGTGCAGCAAAGCCTGGCAAGCTACCTGTGATGTATTTGATATGCCAAACACAGTAACAACAAAGTCTCCAATGGAGATGTTACTGGGCCCGCTCTAGAAAAATCGATGAACAATAGGAGGACAGTGACAGTGACAGCGATTATCCCCATATGAAAAATAAAAAACCTGAGGCCCAGAGTGACATCATTGGTCTCATACAAACAGTGTGTGTAGTCACAAGATTTTAACCTATATCAGTCTCATCCTACTGACATTATTCTCCCTCTTAAACATACTTGGCTCTTCTTCATGTAGTATGTGCCTGAACTTCAAGGAAGTTCCTAGTATATTGTTCCAAAGGAAGCGAATGCTTGTAAAATGTTTGCCATTAAGAAGAAAGCTCAAACAAAAGAAAATAGTTAATGTTCAGAGAGTCAACTCAACAAGGTAAATTACCTGCTAATCGACAGGTACCAGGATATTTTGAATCTTTTTACTTTTTGTTTGTTTTAGCTAAAATTCACAACCACCCACCAACAAATGTTTCACTCTTTAAGGTTTTGAGATGTTTTATTATATCTGCCAATCACAAATTGAATAAGAAACAGATTTATTCTCAATGTGACCTGAAAAGCATAAATTAATATGAAAAGGACCTTGATAGGTCTGGGATGCTAAGAGACTGAACAGAACTCTCAGAAGTTTATTTGGTCTGTGTAATGTTGGTTGTCCCCATTTTTTTTATAAAGAGTTTTAAATATATTGCCAAGATCTGAGGATTCTTAGTGTTATTTTTGTCTATTGCAATAACCATTGATCTTACATTCATGATTAGCATGATTCTTACTAAAAGCTGGTACTTTCCCTGTTAGAAAAGAAACCTCTTTTCTACCAAATCTTCTCAGATCTTTCTATTGCTTCCTTGTTCTGTCCTCTTTCTCCTCTCTCTCCTTTCTTTCCTGATAGTGAAACTGTATGTCAGGTTTCATTTATCAGTGAACACAAGTTGGAGCCACTCATTTTTATTGGGTCCTTAGCCCCAGAAGGAATTTGATTGTGTGTGTCTTTTGTATTAAGTGGCATTAGAGAAGAGCTCCTTTTATTTAATTTTTTTTAAATTTCTTCCAAAAACATATTTTGGTGATATGATTAATCAAATTTCACTCACAAGAAAAGCTCTTTTTACTTTCTTATCTGGAACATTTTCTTTCTGAGGGTGTTTTTTACATCTGCAACAACTTGACATAGGACATCAAATTGATGTAGACAAGATGTCACGGTATGTTTGGTAGTTAGTAGTCAGCAATGATGGATAGACTTCGGAATCTAACAGTTTCACCATGAAAATAAAAATTGATATAAAGAAAAATATAGAGAAATCCGGAGTTTCTTTAGCAAAGGATCTGTTTTGGTCTTTAATCTTTACTGAATTTGTTTTGAAATCCCTGCTTGAAAAATAATATGAAATGCTTTACTCTGTAACATCTGTAGATATGCTTTCTGTGTAAACACAAAAAAGGACGGCAGAGGTCTATCTCTCCTGACGCCTGAGTTTGGTAGTCTCAAGCCATTTCCCCCACTCCAAGGAGGATGATGGTGATGGTCAGGCAAAGGAAGGAAACGAGGGCCAGGCTGGGTGGTCTAAGTTGCAGTTTATTCCAATCCTCTCTCCATTCACTCCTATGTCTCTTCTGCCTCCCTCAGCCCACTCTTACAGTCTTGTTATATCCCAAAAAGAAATGTATGCTATGGTGTTTCCACCTGTTTCTCTCATACCTCTCCCCCTCGAGAGGCCCAAAATCTCAAAATCTCCCTTTATTGATCACGGTACCTCTAAAGGGTGCAATGCAGTGATGTCATCAAAAGAAGTTACAGAAAGAACATTGAGGCAGCAAAACATACATTGTTTCTTTACATCTTCAGGCCAATAATTTTCCTTCCAGAAAGAAGACACACAACCAAAACTGAAACCTTTCTTGGACTATAAGCACTTGGATTTGCATCCCAAAGACTAGTCTTCTAGAGCTTGGAATCTACACCTCAAAGATCAGGCCTGGCTAGCACCTGAGAACTGCATGTCAAAGACCAGTCAGGTTTCAATAAGAAAAGGGAAACTGCCTCTTACAATATACTGAAGTTATTTACTGAAGGCAGTTTGAAAGGGAAAAATGTTCAGCCTCATCTAAACTAGTCAAGGCACATGGGAAAGCCACTTCTAGGACAGATACTCATTTAGCAGATCAACCCACCGTAGAACGGAGTCCCCTGGGTGTGTTTCTCCTCTTCTTGTCCAACAAACATATACATAATATAAATCATTTTCTATGGACACAGTAAGAAATACTTTAAGCTTATAGACTTGCTCTCCTAGGGCCATCTAGATCTCAGACTACAGTGTTCAGGCCACATAGTCTTTCTTATCCCTAGCAGGGTCCTAGTCTCACTGTTGCTTTTGGATCATGACAGCATTTGCCTATGATCAAACTCCTAACTTATAGTTAAGAATCGTGGCACTTTGGTCTGGCCCATCTCGATGCCAGCGTAGCACATAATTTACCACTTGCCCTGGTTGCTTCCAGTCCCTCGTTGGGACCCTGTTTTTGCTAGGAAGTGAGGGCAACTAAGGCTTAAGTTGAGAAAGCAGATGCCTGGGAGTGAATAATATTCAAAGCCAAATCAATCCTAAATTACAAAGCATAATATTAATTGTCTTCCGATATCTATACAAAAAGGAAAAGTAAACTATTCAGTAGACATAAGGAGAGGAGAAAGGCAATATTGACTTACAATACAAGTTCAGTGTCCTAGAAGGATCTGACCTTACAAATTAACAGATTCTGATTAGGGGAAAAGCTGATTAACTGATTGGGGAAGAGAGCTTAGAGAAATGGTTACAAACAAAGGAATGGGAGTGACTCGGGAGCACTGTGATGGGTGCAACCTGATAAACCGAAGCTCCTTGTGGCAAGGGAGAAAAGGACAAATCAATTGTTATCCTACACTTTCAAATGAAAACAAAAAAATTGTATTATGATCCTTTGAATAGCCACTGAGTAAATGTGCTCAAATTATATAGTTTTATTTACTTTTTTGGTTAATAGACCTGTTGGGGTATGTGTGCAGGTGAATAAACCATTTATTTGTAACAAAGATGAATTGATACATTTTTCTCCTAATCTCATGAGTTGGGTAATAAATATTAACATTTAATTTTCCACAGTGTGTTCCTTAGTGTGAGATTTCCAATACTGAAAGAACTAAAGCTACTTGCATGGGAAGATGAATTGACTTCCCTGAGGCTGCAGAGTGGTTCAGGGATAAACATAAGAATTACAATGAGTGCCCCACTACCAATTTTGAACATTTACCATTCATCAGGCACTGTGCTAAGTGACTATATAATCTTATTTAATCCCATCAATAACTCTATGATATAGACATTATCTTCATTTTAAAACTGAGAACAGTGGGGAACTTAACATATAAATTATTTACCCAAACTAAGCCTGCTAGGGTCCTGGGGATTACAAAGCAAATATGTATGCTTCAAAAATTATGTTCTTAGAACTCTCATCCTTCTAATTGGTTTTTGCCATGCTATACAAATTTTCAAATTGGTATATTATACTTTATATTTATATTTATACTTGCAAATAAAATGTAAAGGAATATGAAATGCAACATGATTTGGAGTGTTGTTATATGTTTTATGCTTCTTTCTACAGAGGAAAAACTGAATGCATAAAATTCCTTTTTGTTCTTACTATGCATTTACATACTGATATAAAGTTAAAATGTATTCACTATTTTTTAAATTTAGATATAGGATAGATATCAACAATGGGTCATTCCCCTGTCCTCCTGGAATGTGACTTTAAAGTTATTTAACAATGCTGAGTCCTTAATCCCTTTATCTGTGAATGGGAATAGCACTGGCTAGGTAGGAAGTTTGTGTGAGAAAAAAATATGCTGATACCAGAGTATATTTCTTTTCAAAAGAGTCATTCACTCAACACCAGTTCTTAATCTACATTGATTTTGCTCTCAGTTAGAAGATATGAACCTTGCCATGAGTCCAAAAACGCAATTTAAAAAGGGGAGAAACAAAATTAGCACTATTCATTTTGTACTTTTCCATCTAAGAATGCTTAGTCAGTTAATCATTTGCATAATTAACAAATGCAAAGTCGGAGTACTTAACTACCAGGATTTTTCAAATTAAAAACAAAATGAGATGCAACAAAATAGTAACTATAAAGACTTATTCTTTAGCTGGAGTCGAAAGGTGGTAAGAAGTGTTCTAAGCTGATTAAAACCTGTTGGCAGATGGCTGATACAAGGCCTTGGAGTGATTTCAAGTGGGAATTGAGATGCCTATTTCAAGTTAGTTACAGAGATAGCTGATCTCTTTATAGAAAGAAAGGAAATGTTTAAAGTTACATCAGTTCTGCATTGGGCAGTTGGGGTGCCCTTACTTAAAGACCCGGCTGCAAGTAGCAGCCGGGTCTTTAAACTATCTGTATGTTTCTGAAAATACTTAGGGGAAAAGTAAAATGCCCTTGTTAATAGAATCTATCTACGGTTTTAGTACCTGGCATTCTAGCATTTCACACACAATCGTAAGATGAAAGATATTCTGCTTTCCCCTCCCCAACCCTCCACTACTACCACCAAATTACTTTTGAAAAGACCAAAATGAGTCTTGAGAAAGAGTCCCTATATTATTCATATTTCACCTCTTTTTTTTCCTTAAATGTGTGTTTTGTAGGACAAATGATACTGGATTTCTCTCCTTCAAAGACCACTTGCCTGTCACTCAGATAGTTATCACTGATACCAACAGAACAAACTCAGAAGCTGCTTGGAGAATAGGTCCCTTGCGTTGCTATGGCGACCGTAAGTAGTAAATCTAAAGCGTTCTCTCTGCATTACATAAGCTCAAGTTTCCCCCCACCTTCCTCCCCATGCAGTTTTCCCTATTCTTTAAAACTATCCACACAGCTTTGCCTTCTGTACCTCATCATAAAACAACGAATGCGTCTAAAAGATGTTTTCCTCATTTGCAGGACACTTCTGGAACGCAGTCTCATTTTATACAGAAGCCTCGTACCTCAACTTTCCTACTCTCCATGCTGAATTCAGTGCTGATATTTCCTTCTTTTTTAAAACGACAGCTTTATCTGGAGTTTTTCTAGAAAACCTCGGCATTAAAGATTTCATTCGGCTTGAAATCAGCTGTAAGTGTCCTCTTTATGAATTTAATATGCTGATCAGCAAAAGATTTAGTTTTATATTTTGTCACCAACAACTAATGCATATTTGTATTATGATAATAACCAACATCTATAAAGTTAGCAATGATGAGCTTAGCTTATTCTAATGTGTTGTGTTTCATTACTACTCAGCGTCCATAGGATGTGTTAAGTGATTTTCATGAAAAGCTTAAGGTAACAAATTATGTATTTCTTTCGTATATGGGACCTATATTTTTGGTTCATCTTCTGCTGCAACAGAAATTTTCTGACTTATAGTGACTTTCCACCACTTGTTATGAGTGACTACCCAATTAGAATTCTGATTTCTCTACATTTCACCATTTGAATTATTTGTGAATTTACTACCAGAATATATTTTATCACATCTCTTGTCTATACATTATATTCAGAGTAATTATAACAAAATTAAAAAAGAAATATAGATAGCAGATATTTTACTATTGAACAATTTATGTATATTGATGCTAATAAATTATTCCAGGATATAAATACAAATTATTCTGGAAAAGGATAATATACCCACCAATTGGTTTTTTCGATAGCACAGCGGGTAGGGCGATCGCCTTACAAGCGGCCAACTATGGCCGACCCGAGTTCGATTCCTCCGCCCCTCTCGGAGAGCCCGGCAAGCTGCCGAGAGTATTCGGTATGCCAGACACAGTAACAACAAAGTCTCCAATGGAGACGTTACTGGGCCCGCTCGAGCAAATCGACGATCAACGGGAGGGCCTTTACCTTTACCTTTACCTTTAGGATTATAGTAATTAAATTTCTGTTTCTAAGATTTTTCTTCTGCAGATTTGTCAATGGTTCATCACTATAGTGTCTTAACATCTTTATGTACAAAATGGTATAATATCGGATATGTTATTTAAGTTTTTCACATATAAATCCAATATTACAATTGATTAAATTTAAATTTCAGTTATTCTTGTTTGGAGGTTCTAGCAGGGGAGCGCAGCTACTCGTATACTCTCAACCGAAGACCGGTCCGTCTCTATCGGGGAAGGCCGTCCTCTTCGACCAAGCGCGCAACTTCGGGAGGGACGCACATGGAGCGGTGAGGGAGGTAGGGGACACCCGCCTAGCCAGCCAGATCAGCTGAATCAACCCTGGCGATCAATGGGGTGACAGATGTCGCAGCCAGATCGCCCTCACATCCAAGTGGGGCTGGAGCGATAGCACAGCGGTAGGGCATTTGCCTTGCACGCAGCCAACATGGCCAACCTGAGTTCGATTCCTCCGCCCCTCTCAGAGAGCCCGGCAAGCTACCGAGAGTATCTCGCCCGCACGGCAGAGCCTGGCAAGCTCCCCGTGATGTATCCAATATGCCAAACACAGTAACAACAAAGTCTCCAATGGAGACGTTACTGGGCCCGCTCGAGCAAATCAATGATCAACGGGAGGAAAGAAAAAAAGAAGAAAAGGTCATAAATATAAGTTAGTTTACAAAAAAAATTGTAAAAATTGAAATTTATAATTCAATTCAAAATTTTAAAAATGTCCACAGGGCATTCACAACTTTAAAATATATGTGCCCTAAGAAATAAAAATTTCTCACACAAAAATTTTATCAAAACTTTGGTTCTATGTGCTGAATGCTTATAATTCCTAAGTTCTGTGAATTGCCTGTTTGATCTCTGTAGGTACAAAGTATATTGACAACCCCTTGAGTACAATATATTGATTTATTTCAGTAGTATATTTGAGTAAACAGTGTTTATCAGTGCAACTTTAAAATTGAAAAAAATTAAACATGATTTTTCACTCTTAAAAACACATAAATTTTTCTGTTTGCATTTTTAAGACCAAACTGTAGATCTTATTATTTCTTTATAAACTTCACTTTTATAAGTTCACTTGTACTCTTTAGGTTGTATATAATAAAATGTGCTAATTAGAAGCCTACATATTTGTTATTAAAATTCACTGTAATCAGAATTTGTTGAACTTGTATTGATATCTCTGTGTGTATGACTTGTTTGTTTTGATGGAGGAATGTTTTTAACACCATAACTAATTTTTGTCTTTTTCTGTTTTGGACCCACACTCGGTGGTGCCCAAAGCTTACTACTGGCTCTGGGCTCAGGGGTCACTCCTGATGGGCTTGGGAACCATAGCTATGCTGGATAAAACTCAGGTCAGCCACGGGGAAGGCAAATACCTTAACCTCTACTCTCACTCCAGTCCTAACATAACTCGGGATGCATGCAGGAGCAGATGAATGATGAGTTGAAGTAACTGGGAGATAGGACCTGACCTTGCTACTTGCTTCTTGTTGAGCGAGGCCCATTGGGAAACTCAGAAAGAGCTATAGAGTGGGGCATATGTACTCTATTTCTTAAATGAAGGGTGAACAACCCTACTAATTTCAAAACCCTACTAATTTTGCCTTTGTTATACTATGACCATGAAGGTGCATGCTTGTCATTAGATGTCTCATTTATCTCTGTCTAAATGGATGCTTTGCACTTTGATTGTGGGAACTAGCCATATCACAATAATGATTTGATTGCATAAAATACCCTTGAAAGAGTAAGTAACAGAAATGTGGAAATTTGAGAGCTCTAGAAAGAGAGAAAAGAGCTGGCTGGAAGACATGACTGGGTGTAAGTACAAATCCCCTGCAAATCACCAAGCAGCTAAGTGTTTCTTTTGCAGTAACAGCACAATATATACCAGGAAGGAGATATCGTTAATTGGTAGTTTTAACCTCCTTTTACTCTAGCAATTTAGACTATTAATGGGAGGAAGCTCTGTGGCTTTTCTGTGAAATAAGATCGCTCATATCTAACTTGTTCATGCTCTGAAATTTAAAGTTGAATGCTAACCACTTAATAATATGGATATAATAGCTTTAATATAAATTAAATAAAAATAAGGCCCTAAGGTCTTTAGACTCATTAAGGCAGCAAATGCCATGGCATATTATCACAAGATAATGAGTGACAATTTTTCTTAATTACATTTCAGTGTCCAACTTGTTTATACTCTAGCACTAAATTTTTCCTTTAAGTTATATAAAAATGTTTCAAATGAAATTGATATAAATTTGATAAATATTATATATTTACTTATTTATTTTTACATTTCATAACCCAGAACAAAGAAAATATACTTTCCTAAACAGAAATATTGTTTATTAAGATAATTTAAAATATATACAAGGCCTGATATTTTCAAATTATTTAGTTTGTTGTTATTTTAAGAGAAAATAGTGAGATATTTTATTTGTTGTTAATAAATTCCTTAAGCTTTTTTATAAAGATATAATTTTTGTGCTATGGGATTAAGAGCAAAATACATCTACATATCAGCACGTTCAAAATGAAGTGGATTTATAATTGAACTGGCAACCTACAGTAGACATCTCCCTCATTTCCTCAAAGTTTTAAGTTAGAATTATGCCTCTTATAATCAGCAGACTAAAAATTCTAAAATAGCAACATCCGGATTATTGGAAAGAAAACACATTCACATGAAAGTTTAAAATGTCTTAGTAGTAGTCGTTTTCTGTGTTAAGCAAGGTGTTCCATTATGCCTTAATTCAGGTCTTACTGGATATATTTTCAAAATATGTTTGAGAAAAAATGTACATAATTTCACTCTTACCTCAGAATGGCTCTAAGATAGACATAGATGTTTTGGAATGTATTTTGGGAGGCAGCATGACATAGTGGAAATAGTCTATTATTTACAATCCAGTGTAGATTCCAGTGCTTTTCTTTAGCTTCTTCTCTAGCTTCAGCTTTTATTTATGCAAAATGTAATTGATGACATCTACCAAGCAGATGAATTTGATTATAATTAACAAATATATTGTAGACACAAAAATGCGATTCATTGACCCTAGTATTTGACATTGCCTATAATGAGTGGTACACTCTTCTTTTTGGAAAAATCCAGCACTTTCACACTGCTCTCAGTAAAAGGTAAAGGTAAAGGCCCTCCCGTTGATCGTCGATTTGCTCGAGCGGGCCCAGTAACGTCTCCATTGGAGACTTTGTTGTTACTGTGTCTGGCATATCGAATACTCTCGGTAGCTTGCCGGGCTCTCCGAGAGGGGTGGAGGAATCGAACTCGGGTCGGCCATGTTGGCTGCTTGTAAGGCGAACGCCCTACCTGCTGTGCTATCGCTCCAACCCAGTAATCCAATTTATTATTCTTCTCTGTTTTGACTTTTGAATATATACTTTAATCTAAGAATAGCTTTCCCTCAAGAGAAACCTAACTTTCAGCTGATAAGTTACAACTTATTTGCCAGCTGTCCATTCTATCTTCGTGAAGTACAATTCATCTGACTTTCCATGAACAGGGAACACAGAATGAAAAATGATTTTGCCAGACTTCATGCTATACAAGGCAGTGATGGGTATACGGTCTAGTTTTCTTTCAAGTCTTTGAGAGGTAAAAGAATTTTCCCTTAAAATGTTTTGAGTTCTTGAAGTCTCTATAGTAAATTAAATACTCACAAGAGAAAAAAATATATATATGTATATATATGCAAATGCATGGATGGAAGTTACCCAAGAGAAACTAAAAAGCTCCCAGAACCAAGATTATATTAATCTCTATATCATCTTCATTAAAGAACAATGAATTTATGGAGAAATTATAGGACAAAAGCAGTTTTATAATTCCAAGGTGAGTGTAAAGGGCATTTAGTAGACCTTAATATGTAGATTCTTCCAATGCCAAAAGACTTCAGTTCATCTTTGTATTATGAACTTTCATCCTTCTTAGTAGAGAAAGTGTGGAGTGGCACCTATACCTGTGTAATTTATGTCTCGCTTTTAGTAAAATAGGAGAAAGCTAGGAAGCTCTATTTGTTTGGGCTTTTTAATTTCATTCAAATAAAAATAATCTTCATGCTCTGGATATGTAATATAGGGGTTAAGGTGTTTGTCTTTCATGAAGCCCACCCCATTTAAATCCCAGACATGGCATATGGTCCCCAAGGACCACCAGGAGTGATCCCTGAGCACAATGTCTGGAGCAGTCCTTGAAGCCCTAATGAGTACTGCTGGATGTGGCCCCCAAACAGATAAAATCCTTATTCTACAGTGACTTAATTTTTGTGTACTTTATTGGGCCTGTTTTAAGTTTATGAAGAGGCAGATGTCTTATACACTTTGCTGAGAGAGAATGAAAGAGATAGAGAGAGAGAGAGACAGAGACAGAGACAGAGACAGAGACAGAGAGAAAGAAAGAGAGATCTTTGTTTTGTTTTTTAGAGGTGACATATCAAAGTCATTATCAAGTGTGATGCTAACTTAAAAACGTCTTCAAAGAAGTTCTGGTATATATACACAATGACATACTACTCAGATATGAGGAAAGAAATGCAATACAAATAAACACAAAAAGAGAATAGAAACAAGACTTGAGACAGAGTCAAAGGAACTGAGAGCTAAGAAATGCTAATGGAGAGAGAGTGTGGACCTTGGGTGTGTGGACATCAGGATAATGGTGATCTTGGCATTATGACAATAGAAAAGGCAGACCTGTAGTGCAAGTATAAAAGAAAAATATTAGCACCATATCATTATTTTTTAAGTGACGCCTCAATAAAAACTGATATGGAAAAATGTGTTAATTATAGGACTCATGCATACAGAAATCCAACCCTGCACCCTCCATCAGATTCTCCACATCCCTCAAACCTTCGGCAATTGTCTCCGCCCCTCATATACCCTGCCCATATTTTGTATATATTCTATAATACTGTTATAATTATTCTTAATGAGTTATTCAAATGCAGTGAGGGAAATAAATCTAAAAAGGTAGAGTTATAGAGATAATAACAGTCAGACTCCAGGGTTCAACATTCCTCTTTGTTCCAAATAGCAACTCCTTATATTCATTTATAAAACTACCTCAAGAACCATTTGTTCTTATTCTTTGTTCTGAGATATAGAAAACTGACAAACATATTCAATTCTGCACTCCCTCAAAGATGTATTTATGGAGGTTTGAGCCAATAACTATCATCATATCCAGATTTCCCATCTTCAAAAATGTTCAGTGCACAGGTACTTAGTGTGTGTGTATGTGTGTGTGTGTGTGATGTACACAATTTATTTAATATAAAACTGGTTAATTGACTACATCAAAGATTTTGTAACTTCTTTATTCCTAAAATGGTCACTGTTACTTCTTTCATGCCTCTCATGATGTCATGTTTGAAGACATAGAAATAAAGCTACAGTTTTGCCAGTTTTGCTTTCACAAAATACAGGGTCAAATGCTGTGAACAGTAATATTATTTGGATCCTTTGTAAAAATTTTCTGGGATCACAGTGGTTAGCTCTTCCTGTCAAGAAAAGTAATTAGTGGATATTATTTTATATTTAGAGTACTTTCCTCCTTCACACAGCCCTTACATGGATTATCAGTCCACTAGAAAGTAGACTATCAGTTTATCAGTTTGTTACTCTTTCAGTCATGTGTACATTCTCAGTACATAGCATAGGATCTGCTCATACAGAAACCAGAAGTGCAAAAGTGACTTTTTACCTTTATCTGAAACATTATGGAATAAATGATGAGAAAGAATTTTTGCTGAAAACTTGGAAAAGTGAGAGGACAAAAGTAAATTTTTGATGGAAGTAATGTCTCTATTTACCTGATATATACTATGAAATTTATGTTAATCTCTAGAAAGTGAAGAGCAAGTTTACGGTTGTCTCAATTATCCCAATAGCCATTTGTCTATATTGGATGTATAATTCATTCACTTACATTGTTTATTCAATGTTTCTAGGTACCCTATAACATATGTTCTAATTCTGGCTTTTTAAGAAAAACATATAGAATTTAAATGTGAAAGTGTTGTTTCAAGAAGAGTGATACAGACTCTGCATTCAAATTCTAAAGTTTTCTGGACTTTACCTGTGGTATTTTTCATTTATAGAAAAAATATTGTCTGTTAAATAATATTACAGAGACACTAAACTGAGTTAAGTCATGAAACATGAAAAATACCTGGTTCTTGATAAACAGCAAATAAGTACATATATTTTTACATTTTTCTGAATCTTTCCCAGTTCTAAAACAAATAAGTTAAAGATACTAAGACCTCAATAAAAAACATAAAAAAAGTTTAAAATATTTTTCAAGATTTTTAGAATAAGCTAATGTTTTTATAAAACCTTTAAAAAACTAAAAATTAATAATAATATTTTTCATTTATATAGTGAATTGAACTTTAGTATAATAAGATACGAATGTATATAGGGCTTGTTGGTAAGTTCATGGTATTTGAAAAATAAGATGTTCATCTACAGTCTACAGACTAGTGGGAAATACAGACCATAAACATAAAATTGTACACTAGAAGGATAAATATTGAACTATGATAATTCCAAAGATTGAAACTGAGCATAGAATAGAGATGGCACAGACAACGGGCAGCCACTGTGGTAAAGCAAACTTTTTTTAGCAAAATATGTATCATTCTTCCTCTTCAGTTCTCAGCAATATTTATCTATGTTATTCAGATAGAAACATATATTGGCACAGCCATATTTTCTGTGTGCATATGTTATCGCAATATATAGGTTATAAGGTGTCCTTCTGTTGTTCATCGATTTGCTGGAGCAAGACCAGTGGCATCTCTATTTTGAGACTTCTTGTTACTATGTTTGGCATTTTGAATATGTCATGTGTAGCTTGCCAGGCTCCACCATGCAGGCGGGATACTCTTGGTAGCTGGCCGGGCTCTCCAAGAAGGGCAGAGAAATCGAACCTGGCTCAGCCAGGTTGGTTGCGCATAAGGCAAACACCCTACCGCTGTGCTATTGCTCCAGCCCGGCATCAGTGTAATGAACAGAAAATAGAAAGTAGCTCAAAAGTCTAACATCATTTGTATTCAATTGTTTAATCATTAAAACTAACTTGTTCTCTTCAATTGAATTTTTATTAGTGAAGGGGTTTATGAGCCAAAAGCATTTTACCTGGGTTGGTGAATCATCGCACTGTGATAGTCACACCAATATCTGTCACTTGTTGAGTGCCTCCTATTGCAACATGCATATTTCTAGCAATTTATCAGCATTGACTTATTGACAACCTGAGAAAGAGGTACTGTTTTTATTTTTATGTTGCAAATGGGAAATATAAAGATTAACATGATATGACACTACCATATATCACAGTGATTCCTGACTAGACACTCTCTTAGCATATTTTCTGCTTTTTTTCTTATTACCATCATGGGATCACTGGACTGCAAGACAGTTCGAGCTCTCAGAGTTACATGAAGTCCATATCTGTAGGCTTCTTATAAGGATTCTGTTTTTCTGTTAGTCTGAGGAGGGATCAGACAAAAGGGTCATTTGCCTATTTTACCACTAATGACTCAGATCTGGAAGTTGATGTCTTTGATAAATATCAGTGTCCCATTTGGGAAGGAGATCAAGAGCAACACCAATAATGCATCACAAGATTCTGAAAACAAAGAAATTTTCATATGTGAAGATTCTAGTCACCGGGCAGAAATTGTTTTCTTCCCAACTCAAATTAAAATTTACTTCTCCACAAGTAGATTTAAAACATGCTAATGTGCCAATGAATAAATGCCAGAATATACTCACTACATATAACTCAGTATGTAGTTCTAATAACATGATCTCTATGGTGGTGGATAAGGTGATGTATATATGTATGAATACACACATATAAGTATGTTTATTTATATGATATATATATATTTGGAGGAAAATTTATTTAGACTATGCTTGGATCTTCTACATTCAAGACTACAACAGGCTAGTTTGCTAATCCAATGTCTAACAATATCTGTGGAGTCATTAAATTGGTTGAACTTTGGTATCACAGTAGACCCATGATGGAGAAGTTGTCACAGATAGATATATAGGTAGATAGATGCATCTCACTTATTCTAATTTTATTTGTAGGATTCTTATAATGAGAAAAAAACTGTAAAAAATATGTTTTGTATATATCATTAATAATGGAAATTTTAATATTGCAGGGATTTCAACTGAAAATCTCTATACCTATCTTATAATCATTTGTATGCAATTAAGTAATTAATTCAGGACATGCTTCAGCCCTAAATGTGCTCTCAACCATCTCTTAGACCTTCCATTCTCCACTTTTGTTTCAGCTCCTGCAGAGGTCACTTTTGCCATTGATGTTGGGAATGGTCCCATAGAGCTCATAGTCCAATCTCCTACTCCTCTCAATGATAACCAATGGCATTATGTTCGAGCTGAGAGGAATCTGAAAGAGGCCTCACTCCAGGTGGACAGCCTACCGAAGATGACCAAAGAGACTTCAGAAGAAGGATATTTCCAACTGCAACTGAATAGCCCATTGTTTGTAGGTAGGAAACACCTTCAAGCACATTTTATATCTGAAGAGACCCGAGGAAAATCGCTATAATATTTTAGACCTAGGAATTGATTCAAATATCTCATAAAGAATTTATACTCGTAAATGGAATTTTAAGAAGTCTTATTTTCTAGCTTTAATAACTGTGGCAGTAAAATATGATACCACCTCTGAATAGATTCTGTCTTTGTCTCGGACTTTTTGAATCTGTTCTCCTTTTAGATGTTATTTTTAGATCCCTCTTATTTTTACCTTTATAAGAAGAATCTAAACATCTTCTATTCCTGCTATTTGTCTTACTAGTCATAGTCAATGGACCATACTTCACCTTCTCCAATGACATCTAATGCTTTATAATTGCTGATAAAAATATCATGAAATATGTTGCCATATCTCAAAGGAATTTCAGTTTTCAGTAATATGATGGGAAAATAATTGTTGGTTGCTTGTTTTCTTGGGTAGGAGTTTCAGTGTTTCTTCCTGTATTCATATAACTTACATGGCTGACTTATACTTATCAAAAAAAAAAGCTATTCTTGGGGCTGGAGCAATAGCACAGCAGGTAGGGCATTTGCCTTGCACGCAGCTGACCTAGGTTCGATTCCCAGCATCCCATATGGCCCCCCGAGCACCGCCAGGGGTATTTCCTGAGTACATGAACCAGGAGCCAGGAGTAACTACTGTGCATCACCAGGTGTGACCCAAAAAGGTAAAAAAAAAAAAGCTATTCTAGTGGTCACTTCCTTCCTGAAAGTTGGAATAAGAGAACTTGTTTATACAAACTGATTTCCATTGCTGAAATTGGTAATTGAAAATTCTTAGAAATAATTCATCCATTCTTTAGTTTTGTTTAAAAGAGCATTTAGGGGGTATTGTGCCGCCAGCAGGTCAATCTGTGCCTGTGAGGCAATTATATCAGCAGCCTGATGGTGCCTTCAGACTTCCAGATACCCCAAAATTGCTGCTGTGTCTTTGGCCAGACCCCAAAATCTTGGGGCAAAGTTTACCAAGAAAGTAAAAAGCCAAAAGTTAGGTATGTGGGAGATGCACCAACAAACCACCTCCGTCTCAGCTATATAATTGAAGGCATGGCCTCTCTGGTATCTGATTGAACTGCTTAATGGCCATGATCTCAGAGACTCAGAAACAAATCTCAAAACCCAGTGGCTTTTGGCAGAAATGCGTCTGGTCCCTGCAGTAGGTTACTGGTGCTGGGCCAACCCAGGTGGTAATAGGTTTTGTGAATTGGCCTGTTCCCCCCGGCAGCCCAGTGGCTGAAATCCTTCAGTGGCCACTGGACAGTCAGGTTTGGACCCCCAGTGATGAAACATGCAGGGCCTCATGGGATGGGGGTGGAGCCAGTCCTGTCCTCCCCACCCCAATGAGACCCCAAGTCATCGCCTACCAACAGCCTCTCTGTCTCCTGATCAAGCTGCTTAACGGCCATGATACCAGAGACTCAGAAACAAATCTCAAAACCTAGTAGATTTTGGCAGAAATGCGTCCGGACCCCACAGTATGTTTCTGTTGCCGGGCCACCCCAGGGAGGAAAGGGTATTGTCAGTCCCCCTGCTCCCTCTTGGTGGCTCAGTGGCCGTCATCCTCCAGAGGCCACTGGACAGTCAGGCTTGGGCCTGCAGTGACGAAACCTGTTGGGCCTCACGGGATGGGGGTGGGGGTGGGGGGGATCCGGGCCTGTCCTCCCCACCACAACAAGACCCCAAATCATCGCCCATGAACGGCCTCTCTGGCTCCTGATCAAGCTGCTTAACGGTCATGATCCCAGAGACTCAGAAACAAATCTCGAAACCCAGCGGCTTTTGGCAGAAATGCGTCTGGTCCCTGCAGTAGGTTACCAGTGCTGGGCCAACCCATGTGGGAATAGGGTGTTGTCCCTCTGCCTGCTCCCCCTTGGTGGCTTGGTGGCCGTCATCCTCCAGAGGCCATTGGACAGTCAGGTCTGAGCCCACAGTGAAGAAACTTATTGGGCCTCACAGGATGAGGGTGGAGCTGGTCCTGGTCTCCCCATCCCAATGAGACCCCAACTCATTGCCCACGAACGGCCTCTCTGGCTTCTGATCAAACTGCTCAACGACTATGATCCCAGAGACTCAGGAACAAATCTCAAAACCCAGTGGCTTTTGGTAGAAATCCTTCCAGATTTAAGTGTTAAAATTTTGGAATTTCAAAATCACATGGCCCTACTGCAGCCACGCAACATCATATGTTATTCATAACTAGCAATAGAACACAAATTGTCTACTGTTGCCTTTTCAGCAGATCTGAGTGTTGGGGTAAAATCTCAAATAATGGTGGATCTGGTGTCGAAATATTGAATGTGATGAAAGTAGAGAGAGAGTAATGTGGAAATCATCTGCCCCACAGGTAGAGGGAGGGTGTGCGATGGGGGTATACTGGGGTTTTTGGTGGTGGAGAATGGGCACTGGTGAAGGCATGTCTGTTTCATTGTATGACCGAGACTTATACCCGAAAGCTTTGTAACTGCTCTCACGGTGATTCAATAAATAAAATTATAAAAAGTGAAAAAAAAGTAAGGTGGAGTTCATGCACAATTCAATCAGCTAATCAGTGGCTGAATAAATAACAGTACTCCTACATAAAATAAAATAAAATAGCATTTAAAAGAGCATCATTTCATTACTGAATGAGTTGCTTTGTATGTATTTTTCCATATCTTAAAATATAGCTATTATTAAATTCTTTGCTCTCATGAGTTATGAGCAATCCCTAATAATACTTTGCATTAAAAAGTTTAATTCACAGCAGTGTAAATACAAAATCAGGGGCTTTGAGAATATTTTGGTTCTAGCTATAATAGCAGTGAAGTGTGATGCAAAATATAAACATCCATTCTTTTATCAGTATGTTCCATAAATATTCAGTGAGTAAAACTTATCAGGCACCTTTCTGGATGGTAAGTATTGAAAGATGAGTTGCACAGTATCACCACTATTTGTGGAACTGAGTCATATGAGTGAATGTAAGAGATAGGCATAGAGTGAGAAAGAGGGAGAGGACGGAGAGATAGGTAGATAGCTAGATATCATGTATATGAGTATTATAAACAGACACATAATCAGAAACGAGGGCAAGAGAGCTACAGAAAAAAAGATCAAAAGTTCCATTTAGGTAGGAAATACATGCAGCAGCAATTGAAAGGGCTTTTCTGAAAGCACATTTAATGGGAGTTATACAATTTTAAGGTATAATAATAGTTTTTATAATAGACTTATAAATATAATATTATAGCAGGAAATTTATATAAAACCTAAAGTTCAGATGCTTAGGACAGTGATAAGAACAATTTGTCTGTAAAACCAGATATAATTAATCTCCTTTCTTCTGTCTTTCCATCCTGCCTTTCTGCCTTCTTTCTATACCTCTTCCTCTTTTCCCTCTTTTCCTCTCTATGTATATTTAACTCTTACAAAAGAGATCAAATTCTGTTTTTCGTTTGTTTCCTTTCAGTTTTATTTTGTGCAACTTCATTTATTTATTTGGGAGCTCAAAAATAAATACCCGACATTATGCATGGCTTACCCCTGCCTCTGTCCTCATGAGCCACCCCTGGCCATTAACAGGGAAATGTATATGGTGTGGAAGACCATTCAGGGGTCAACCACACGTGATGGAAGCAGTTTAACCTCTGTAGTAGCTCTTGAACCAAGGTTTTGTGCAACTTTTAACTCTGAGCAAAATATCACCAAAAGCACACAGCTAAAAAGGAAAAACTGCAACAACATTTTTCTCATCTTAATGGGAGTCATATTTCTTTCATCTATCATGTTTTACATATCCTGCAGAAGCTAGACATAAGTGATTAAATGAATTTTTATGATTTCAAGGCACTTGCTTAATTAGTAACTCATATAAATGATATGATTTGCTATTAAAATATTTTTCAAATTTATATTGCTGTTTTAATTCTATTTAAACATCATTTTATTTCTTTGAAGAAGTTTGTTAGTCATCAAGATTTAATATATTTTTGGTGAGATCAATCCAAGTAGTTTGCAATTTTCATAAATTATATTTCATGCCAAAGTTTAATTTATATTCAGGCAATATTTATGAGGCTTTCTGGATGAAAGATGTATATAAAGATAGAATTTTTATCCTTTCATGCTAATTCCATGTGGTTATGAAATTATCATATGGCCTGAATCAGTGATCAACCTTGTGGAATTCATAAGAGAGTAAGAGGCATCTGTGTTTCAGGTTTACAACTCTAGATACTTCAATCTGGTCACAAATTCAATGAGTTTTACCAGCTTGTCAGTAGATCTGGAGGAGATATAGCTGTTTAGAGCTGAAATCAAGGTCAACTGAAGCAAGAACACCTGCTTCTGTTATGTTTCTCCAACTGTATTCCATCTCAGATACTACTTTTCTTTATTGAATTTTTTCTAATAAACTTAAAGATGAAAAATTGCTATTGGAGACTATTTTAGTTTCCCTTATTTGAATTTTGTTGCCTTGTATTCAGTGATATAACCATTTAAAAATATCAGGTGGCACAAAAGTTCAAGTGCCAATATTTCTGTTTTGTACTTATCTATAGCAGATAAATCATTTTCTTTCCTTGAATTCACACATTTAAAAATATTTGGTGTTCATATGTATTAGAAGGAAAAAAATTAATTGGTGTACACTTACTTATGGGAAACATAGAATATGCCTGTACTTAAATATTGTATTTTATATGTCTGTATAAGTTCCCAAAGCTATGGAAGTTAGTTCAGACATTGTTTGGTATTGTAATTACTGGCAAAATTATGTGTTCCTGAGATCTTCCTGAGTGCTCAAGGTTTGAATTTTATGGAATTATAAAATTCTTAACATTGTCCTTGTCCTTGCAGCCACATGAAGTATTGATGCAAGAGTTAATGATGACTAGGTTCCTGGTATCAGTATTTTAATTCTTGGCTTTTATCACCATGATACTCATGGATATTATGCTCAACACACTGTTTCACAGGCCATATTTATTTAGAGAAAAATAATGGGAGAGGCATATTTTCTTCACCAAGTAGGAAAAAGTTCTTGCAGCTTCTGAAGTATATGCTACAAATATTTAATTGTCTAATATTTAAAATGTGTGTAATAGCTACATTGCTATTCCAGAATGAGGAGGAGTTTGGAGAAAACAAAAAATTGCACCCATTCCTCATGCTGTATAAAGAGACTTAGATATGGGAACTGAGAGATGATGGAGGGTTTGACCCTGGCTCTAACCCTCACACTGAATATCATTGGGAGCATTGTCAGGAGTGATCCCTGACACAGAGTCAAGAGTAAGTTGTTTTTTTTTTAGTTTTTATCTACCACATTCTTTTACTTATTTATTTTTCTTTTGGGGTCACACCTGGCGATGCACAGGAGTTACTCCTGGCTCTACAATCAGGAAATACTCCTGGCAGTGCTCAGGGGACCATATGGGATGCTGGGAATCAAACCTAGGTCGGCCGCGTGCAAGGCAGACGCCCTCCCTGCTGTGCTATTGCTCCAGCCCCAAGAGTAAGTCTTGAGCATAGGAGATGTGGCCCAACACGACCTCCCACCCTATGACCTCCATCTACCGCTCCAAAAGAAATAGATATTTATGGAGTTATGTATCCAGTACAGGTGTCAACACACTGTGGGGCCTTGAAAGAAACACCACCAAATGAAGGAATCTCATGTTCTTTATATGCACAACGAAATTCAAGACTGGAAATGGTCTTTGACAACAAAAAATATCTGTTTTCTCCATGGATATATTAGAAATGACAGTAATCCTTATTTTATGCCCATGTGTATGTAAGAGCCAAAAAATGTCTAATTCTCCTTCTATCTGACATGACATTTTTTCCTAATGTGCTATATTTATAGTGTGGGCATTTTTGTAAAGATGTGGACCAGCAAATCTCATTTTTGGTGATTTGTTTTCCTTCCTACTTTTCTCCCTTCCCCCAACTGTCACTTTATCTGTGTCAAAGTAAGTGTAAGTTACTCCCAACTTGCAGTTCCTTGGGGGAAATACCGCACTGACATGAAAAATTATAAAGACTGAAGAGATCCACAAAAATGTTGTTCCTACTACCCTCACATTGGGAAGGAATTATTATTCCTATTATCAGGTAAAGAATGTCAAGCTTAGTGAGGCCAGTGTGAAGCCAAGCATGGAAAAATATTAAATATATCTCTGGTACTTCATCAAGTCCTATTCTTGAGGTCAAATGTGACACACAGAGTAGCTGTCATATTGTCCCTATAGAATAGTCATTTAGATTTATCTTTATATGTGCCATGTGAGAAAGGCTTTCCTTATGCAGAATGGTAGAACATCCTACTTGAAAGATAGCCTGTGAATCTAAGTAGAACTGTTGCACTATAGCACTGCCCCCCCACCATTGCTCATCGATTTGCTCGAGCAGGCACCAGTAATGTCTCCATTGTGAGACTTGTGTTACTGTTTTTGGCACATCCAATACGCCATAGGGAGCTTGCCAGGAGATGCCATGCGGGCTGGATACTCTCAGTAACTTGCCGGCTCTCTGAGAGGAATGGAGGCATCTAACCCGGGTCGGCCACGTGCAAGGCAAAAGCCCTACCTGTTGTGTTATCGTTCCAGCCCCATGTCTCTAAGTAAATGAGAATATTCTGTGTCTTTTACCATTACTAAAGAATTGAAAAATCACATTTTTTAATTTTGGGAATTAAATTAAACCTTCTAATAGAGCTCAGGGCTATTTATTGGCTGTGGGCTCACAGTGACTCAAGGCAATGCTCAGAGAACCATGCAAAGTGCTGGTGATCAAATTTGAGCCGGTCTCCTGCAAGGCAAGTGACTTACTTCCTGCAATATTTCTCTGGCTCCAAATTTTATTTTATTATTTTGATTGAGGTAATATGGACCCACAAGAGTACAATGCTATGTGCTTTAGGTGTACAATGTTTTCAAAAGTTGTCCATCAGATTATTTGTCTCTGTCTCTCTCTGTCTGTTTCTCTGTCTGTCTCTGTCTCTCTCTCTCTTTCTTGATCTCTCTTTCCACACTCTATCCAAAAATGTCTTTAGAATCTTTTCTATCCATTTCTCATACTTTGATATCTTTTCTGCATCAAGTCTAAATGCTTGATTTTATTAGACATTGTTTCTTGATGTAACACTTAGAGTGAGCTTATATGGTATTTTTCTTTCTCCTCTGACTTGTATTACTTAACATGACTCCATCTTTTCCCATCCATGTTTTAGCAAAGGTTAAATTTATTTTTTTATTTTTCACTTATTTTTACTCATATATATTACTTGTAATGTATATATATATATATACATACATGTATGTATATATATATATACACACACACACAGATTTCTTTATACAGTCATCTGTTATTGAACATTTGATTCCATTCATGACTATTCATATTGTTATGCTATTAGATTAGATACAGAGGAATGGAATTACTGGATTATATAATTCTACTTTTATTTTTCTTTCAGAAATTGTATAGTTTTCCAGAAAGTCTAAGCCAGTTTCATTTCCATATATAGTAGACGAAACTTAATTTTATCTTCAAACACTTACCTTTTTTGAAATAATCCATTCTTATTGTTTGAGATAATATCTCATTGCAGATTTGAGTCTCATCTCCCCAATAAATAATGACACTAGGTAAGGTAAAGGTAAAGGCCCTCCGGTTCTTCGTCGATTTGCTCGAGCGGGCCCAGTAACATCTCCATCGGAGACTTTGTTGTTACTGTGTTTAGCATATCGAATACGTCACGGGGAGCTTGCCAGACTCTGGCGTGCGGGCGAGATACTCTCGGCAGCTTGCCGGGCTCTCCGAGAGGGGCGGAGGAATTGAACTCGGGTCGGCCATGTTGGCTGCGTGCAAGGCAAACGCCCTACCGCTGTGCTATCGCTCCAGCCCAAATAATGACACTAGCATTTCTTTTTTTCATGTGTCCGTTGACCATCTTATATCCAAATCTCCTTCCCAATTATTGATGGGATCGTTTATTATTTTGTGGTTGTGTTCTGTGTATGCTTTATACCTTGACAATTAATCTTGTCAGATGTTTGATGTGCAAATGTTTTCTCCCATCCAGTGATCTGTCTTTGTTTTAGTAATAATTAATTTCACATTACGGTAGGTTTTTATTTGATGTATTATCATTTGCTTATTTTTGTTTTCATTTTCCTTGCCATTAGTGTTTAATCACTAAAGAAAAAAATGAAAGTAAATATCATGGAGTATCTTTCGCTGTGCTTACTTATATCTTAGCAAAAAAAAAACTCAGTTGTTAAGCCATTTTGAATTATCTTTTGTGAATGCTATGTTTGTGACACAGTGTTATTTTTCTGCCTTTAACTATTAAGTTTATTCAATACCACTTGTTAAGGACTTTTTTCCCACTTTCATTTCTTAGTACCTTAGTTATAAATTATTTTCTCTGTAACTTGGGTTTGTTTCCTAGTTCTCAATTATGTTGCTTTTATTCTTTTTTTTTTTTTCTTTTTTTTTTCCCCTTTATTTTATTTTATTTTTTTTAAAGTTGTAGATTTACAATTTTTTGTGCTTTGGTTTCAATTATACAATGATCAGATACCCATCCCTCCACCAGTGCCCATTTTCCACCACCATGGATAATATCCCTCCCACCCCCATCCCCCCATCCCCCCGTCTCTGTGGCAGGGCAATCCCCTGTGTTCTCTCTCTCCTTTTGGGTGTTGTGGTCTGCAAAAGAGGCATTGAGTGGCAAACATGTTCAGTCCATAGTCTACTTTCGACATGCATCTCCCCTCCTGGGAGGATCCTCCAAACATCCTTTATTTGGTGCTCCCTTCTCTATCTGAATAGCCCTTTCCTCTAGGATACCCGGCTGGCCTCTAAGTTATGGAGTAATCCTCCTGGTGCTGATCTCAGCTATTCTTGGGTATTAATCTCATACTTTGTTACTTTATATCCCCCAGATGAATGCAATCTTTCTATGTCTATCCCTCTCTTTCTGACTCATTTCGCTTAGCATGATACTTTCCATATTGTACCACTTGTATGTAAATTTCATGACTTCATCTTTTCTAAGAGCTACATAGTACTCCATTGTGTAGATGTACCAAAGTTTCTTTAACCAGTCATCTGTTCTTGGGCATTCAGGTTTCTTCCAGTTTCTGGCTATTGTAAAGAGTGCTGCAATGAACAAACAAGTGCAGATGTCACTTCGACTATACATTTTTGCCTCTCTGGGATATATTCCCAGGAGTGGTATTGCTGGGTCAAATGGGAGCTCAATTTCTAATTTTTTGAGAATCGTCCATACGGTTTTCCAGAAGGGCTGAACCAGTGGACATTCCCACCAACAGTGAAGGAGTGTCCCTTTCTCGCCACATCCACGCCAGCATCGGTTGCTTTTGTTCTTTTGAATTTGGGCCAGTCTCTGAGGTGTGAGATGGTATCTCATTGTGGTTTTGATCTGCATCTCCCTGATGATTAATGATGTAGAGCATTTTCTCATGTGCTTTTTTGCCATTCGGATTTCTTCTTTGAGAAAGTTTCTGTTCATTTCATTGCCCCATTTTTGGATGGGGTTGGATGTTTTCTTCTTGTGGAGTTTAACCAGTATTTTGTATATCCTGGATATCAACCCCTTGTCAGATGTGTATTCGGTGAATATCCTTTCCCATTCTGTAGACTGTCTTTGTATTTTGGTCACTGTTTCTTTGGAGGTGCAGAAGCTTCTTAGTTTAAGATAGTCCCATTTATCTATCTCTGTTTTCACTTGCTCGGCCAGTGGCGTGGCATCTTTGAAGATACCATTAGCTTCAATGTCATGGAGGGTTTTGCCAACTTTATCTTCAATGTACCTTATGGTTTCTGGTCTGATGTTGAGGTCTTTAATCCATTTTGATCTTACTTTTGTACATGGTGTTAGGCAGAGTTCTGAGCCTATTTTTTTGCATGTAGCCATCCAGTGATGCCAACACAATTTATTAAAGAGGCTTTCCTTACTCCACTTCACATTACTTGCACCTTTATCAAAGATTAGATGAGCATATGATTGAGGAGAGATGTCAGTGTATTCAACCCTGTTCCATTGGTCTGCAGTTCTGCCTTTGTTCCAGTACCATGCTGTTTTAATTATTACTGCTTTGTAGTACAGTTTGAAGTTCGGGAGGTTGATTCCTCCCATTTCCTTTTTCCCAAGAATTGCTTTAGCTATTCGTGGGGGCTTATTGTTCCATATAAATTTCAAGAGTGTTTGCTCCATTTCTTTGAAGAATGTCATGGGTATCCTTATAGGGATTGCATTGAATTTATACAATGCTTTCGGTAGTATTGCCATTTTGACAATGTTAAGTCTCCCGACCCATGAGCAGGGGATATCTTTCCATTTCCTCATGTCCTCTTTTATTTCCTGAAGTAGCGTTTTGTAGTTTTCTTTGTACAGGTCCTTTACTTCCTTAGTTAAGCTGATTCCTAGGTACTTGATTTTCTGGGGCACAATTGTGAATGGGATTGTTTTTTTCATGTTGCTTTCTTCTCTCTCACTGTTTGCGTATAGGAAAGCCATGGACTTTTGGGTATTGATTTTATAACCTGCAACTTTACTATACGAGCCTATTGTTTCTAAGAGTTTTTTGGTGGAAGTTATTGGGTTCTCTAAGTAGAGTATCATATCATCTGCGAATAGTGAGAGCTTGATTTCTTCCTTTCCTACCTGAATGCCCTTAATATCTTTTTCCTGCCTAATCGCTATTGCAAGTACTTCCAGTACTATATTGAACAGCAGTGGAGAGAGTGGGCATCCCTGTCTCGTCCCTGATCTTAGAGGGAAGGCTCTCAGTTTTTCCCCATTGAGGATGATGCTTGCTGTAGGCTTGTGGTAGATGGCTTTAATTATGTTGAGGAAGGTCCCCTCTATACCCATTTTGGCTAGGGTTTTCATCATAAAGGGGTGCTGGATCTTATCAAATGCTTTCTCTGCATCTATTGATATGATCATATGCTTTTTATCTTTTCTTTTGTTGATATGGTGGATTATGTTGATTGATTTCCGAATGTTGAACCATCCTTGCATCCCTGGGATGAATCCTACTTGGTCATGGTGTATGATCTTTTTGATGAGTAGTTGGATTCTATTTGCTAGTAGTTTGTTGAGGATCTTTGCATCTGTGTTCATCAGGGATATCGGCCTGTAATTCTCTTTCTTTGTGGTATCTCTGTCTGCTTTTGGTATCAGTGTGATATTTGCTTCGTAGAAACTGTTTGGAAGTGTTTTTGATATTTCAATTTCGTGGAAAAGCTTAAAGAGTATTGGGAGTAAGTCCTCTTTAAAGATTTGGAAGAATTCACTAGTGAATCCATCCGGGCCAGGACTTTTGTGCTTGGGGAGACTTTTTATTACCATTTCAATTTCCTTGATGGTGATAGGTCTGTTCAGGTATTCCAGGTCTTCTTGGTTCAGCCTTGGGAGTCTGTAGGAGTCTAGGAATTTATCCATTTCCTCGAGGTTTTGATGTTCCGTGGCATAAAGCTTCTCAAAGTACTCCCTGAGGATCCTCTGAATTTCTGTGGTTTCTGTTGTAATGACCCCCTTTTCATTTCTGATTCGGTTTATTAGGGTTTTCTCTCTCCCTTTCTTTGTGAGTTTTGCTAGAGGCTTATCGATCTTGTTAATTTTCTCAAAGAACCAGCTCTTGGTTTCATTGATCTTTCGGATTGTTTTTTGGGTTTCCATCTCGTTAATCTCTGCTCTGAGTTTTATTATTTCCTTTCTCCTGTTCGGGTTGTGCTCCTTTTTTTGGTCCTTCTCCAAGCTCTTAAGCTGTGAGGTTAGGTTACTTATGTGTGCTCGCTCCTCCTTCCTGAGGAATGCTTGTAGAGCTATAAACTTTCCTCTTAACACAGCCTTTGCTGTGTCCCATAAGTTTTGGTAACTCGTGTTCTCATTTTCATTCGTTTCTAGGAATCTTTTGATTTCCTCTTTGATTTCCTGTCTAATCCACCCGTTGTTCAATAGTGCACTGTTTAATTTCCAGGTGTTTGATTTAGTTTTCTGTTTTTGTGTGTGATTTACTTCTAATTTCAGCGCATTATGGTCTGAGAAGATTGTTGATACAATCTCTACCTTCTTAATTTTATGGAGGCATGTTTTGTGGCTCAGCATGTGGTCTATCTTGGAGAATGTTCCATGTACACTTGAGAAGAATGTGTATTCAGCTTTTTGTGGATGAAGTGTCCTGTATATATCTACTAAGTCCCTTTCTTCCATTGTTTCCCTCAAATGAAGTATGTCCTTGCTAAGCTTGAGTCTGGTTGATCTATCAAGAGGTGACAAAGCAGTGTTGAAGTCTCCCACAGTATTGTGTTGCTATTGATGTCTTTTTCCAAATCTATGAGTAGTTGTTTTAAGTACTTTGCTGGTCTCTCATTAGGTGCATATACATTTATTATTGTAAGTTCTTCCTGTTGTACAGATCCTCTGATCAATAAGTAATGGCCTTCACTGTCTCTTATGACCTTCCTCACTCTGAAATCAATGTGGTCTGATATAAGGATGGCTACCCCAGCTTTTTTATGGGAGCTGTTTGCCTGTAGGATTGTTTTCCAGCCTTTGACTCTGAGTCTGTGTTTGCTTTGACTATTGAGATGCGTTTCTTGCAGGCAGCAGAATGTTGGGTTCAATTTTCTAATCCATCCTGCCACTCTATGTCTTTTAATTGGTGCGTTTAGCCCATTGACATTGAGAGAGATTATTGTTATGGGATTTTGTCCCATTGTTCTGTTAAAATTGGGTGTATTTGAGGGGCCTTTCTTGCCTTAAAGTAGCCCATTTAGTTGTTCTTGTAACCATGGTTTTGAGTCTATGAAGTTCCTGAGCTGTTGTTTGTCTGTGAAACTGTGTGTTGTTCCTTCTATTATGAATGAGAGTCTTGCTGGGAAAAGTATTTTGGGGGAGGCATTTATTTCATTGAGTTTTTTTACTATGTCCCACCACTGTTTTCGGGCCATGAGGGTTTCATCAGAAAAATCAGCTGTGAATTTTAAGGATGCTCCTTTGTAAGAGATTTCTTTCTTCGATCTTGCTGCTTTCAGAATTTTGTCTCTGTCTAAGGTTTTGGTCATTTTGATCAGAATGTGTCTTGGGGTATTTTTATTTGGATTTCTTCTAGCTGGTACCCTTCGGGCCTCCTGAATGTGGTCACAAGTTTTCTTCAGCTCTGGAAATGTTGTAGCAATGATGTCTTTGACAGTTTCTTCTTCATCGAGGTTTTCTTCCTGTCCCTCTGGGACTCCAATAATTCTTATGTTACCCCTCTTGGCTTCATCACGATCTTCTCTTGCCATCTGTTCCCGAATTGTGAGTCTCTTTTCCATTTTCTGCTCTTTTCGGGAGAGTCTCTGAACTTCATCTTCGAGCTCACTGATTCTGTTCTCAGCCGCTGTTACTCTGCTGCTGAGGCCTTCCACTGAGCTTTTCAATTCGCCTACGAGATTTTTCAGGTCTGACATTTCTGATTGCATTTTCCTCATTTCTGCCTTTAGATCCTCTTGTCTTCTATTGGCATTGCTTTCCATTGTTTCTTTTAATTCCCTAAGCATCCTAAGTAGCTCCCTTCTGAATTCCTTGTCAGAGAGGTTGTCTAACACTACAGTACTGTTGGTGTCATCTGGGCTAGACTCTTCAATATGAATGTTTGGTGGGCTTTTGCGTTGCTTTACCATTGTGAGAGGTGTGGTTTAGTCCTTCACGTTCAGTGTTACTATTCTGCTTGATATGCAGTGTGAGTTAAGATAGGCTTATGAGTTATTGGCAACTGTATTTTTAGTGGCTGAGCTAAAATAGAGAAGTTTCCATCTAAGAAGTTAGGTTATGGTTCCTATGGCATATGTAGTGGGAAAATATTTCGCGGCCGTGTTAGCGGCCGCGGCTCCGGAAAGAGTCCCTGGCACTGGGCGAGGAGTTGGGAATGTCTCCTGTTTGGAATTGGAGCCGTTCAGCTTTGTTGCCCAGAGCTGGGCCTCTGTGCCCGTCCCACGCGGCTCAGGGGTTGAAAACCGGCTGTCTCGGGGCTGTTTCTAGCTGCGCGTGCCCGGAGAGGAACCCAGGCCCTTGGGGGCGGGCTGTACCTGTTGGAATTGGAGCCGTTCAGCTTTGTTGCCCAGAGCTGGGCCTCTGTGCCCGTCCCACGCGGCTCAGGGGTTGAAAACCGGCTGTCTCGGGGCTGTTTCTAGCTGCGCGTGCCAGGAGAGGAACCCAGGCCCTTGGGGGCGGGCTGTACCTGTTGGAATTGGAGCCGTTCAGCTTTGTTGCCCAGAGCTGGGCCTCTGTGCCCGTCCCACGCGGATCAGGGGTTGAAAACCGGCTGTCTTGGGGCTGTTTCTAGCTGCGCGTGCCCAGAGAGGAACCCAGGCCCTTGGGGGCGGGCTGTACCTGTTGGAATTGGAGCCGTTCAGCTTTGTTGCCCAGAGCTGGGCCTCTGTGCCCGTCCCACGCGGATCAGGGGTTGAAAACCGGCTGTCTCGGGGCTGTTTCTAGCTGCGCGCGCCCAGAGAGGAACCCAGGCCCTTGGGGGCGGGCTGTACCTGTTGGAATTGGAGCCGTTCAGCTTTGTTGCCCAGAGCTGGGCCTCTGTGCCCGTCCCACGCGGCTCAGGGGTTGAATACCGGCTGTCTCGGGGCTGTATCTAGCTGCGCGTGCCCGGAGAGGAACCCAGGCCCTTGGGGGCGGGCTGTACCTGTTGGAATTGGAGCCGTTCAGCTTTGTTGCCCAGAGCTGGGCCTCTGTGCCCGTCCCACGCGGCTCAGGGGTTGAAAACCGGCTGTCTCGGGGCTGTTTCTAGCTGCGCGTGCCCGGAGAGGAACCCAGGCCCTTGGGGGCGGGCTGTACCTGTTGGAATTGGAGCCGTTCAGCTTTGTTGCCCAGAGCTGGGCCTCTGTGCCCATCCCACGCGGATCAGGGGTTGAAAACCGGCTGTCTCGGGGCTGTTTCTAGCTGCGCGTGCCCAGAGAGGAACCCAGGCCCTTGGGGGCGGGCTGTACCTGTTGGAATTGGAGCCGTTCAGCTTTGTTGCCCAGAGCTGGGCCTCTGTGCCCGTCCCACGCGGATCAGGGGTTGAAAACCGGCTGTCTCGGGGCTGTTTCTAGCTGCGCGTGACCGGAGAGGAACCCAGGCCCTTGGGGGCGGGCTGTACCTGTTGGAATTGGAGCCGTTCAGCTTTGTTGCCCAGAGCTGGGCCTCTGTGCCCGTCCCACGCGGATCAGGGGTTATAAACCGGCTGTCTCGGGGCTGTTTCTAGCTGCGCGTGCCCAGAGAGGAACCCAGGCCCTTGGGGGCGGGCTGTACCTGTTGGAATTGGAGCCGTTCAGCTTTGTTGCCCAGAGCTGGGCCTCTGTGCCCGTCCCACGCGGCTCAGGGGTTGAAAACCGGCTGTCTCGGGGCTGTTTCTAGCTGCGCGTGCCCGGAGAGGAACCCAGGCCCTTGGGGGCGGGCTGTACCTGTTGGAATTGGAGCCGTTCAGCTTTGTTGCCCAGAGCTGGGCCTCTGTGCCCGTCCCACGCGGCTCAGGGGTTGAAAACCGGCTGTCTCGGGGCTGTTTCTAGCTGCGCGTGCCCGGAGAGGAACCCAGGCCCTTGGGGGCGGGCTGTACCTGTTGGAATTGGAGCCGTTCAGCTTTGTTGCCCAGAGCTGGGCCTCTGTGCCCGTCCCACGCGGATCAGGGGTTGAAAACTGGCTGTCTCGGGGCTGTTTCTAGCTGCGCGTGCCCAGAGAGGAACCCAGGCCCTTGGGGGCGGGCTGTACCTGTTGGAATTGGAGCCGTTCAGCTTTGTTGCCCAGAGCTGGGCCTCTGTGCCCGTCCCACGCGGCTCAGGGGTTGAAAACCGGCTGTCTCGGGGCTGTTTCTAGCTGCGCGTGCCCGGAGAGGAACCCAGGCCCTTGGGGGCGGGCTGTACCTGTTGGAATTGGAGCCGTTCAGCTTTGTTGCCCAGAGCTGGGCCTCTGTGCCCGTCCCACGCGGCTCAGGGGTTGAAAACCGGCTGTCTCGGGGCTGTTTCTAGCTGCGCGTGCCCGGAGAGGAACCCAGGCCCTTGGGGGCGGGCTGTACCTGTTGGAATTGGAGCCGTTCAGCTTTGTTGCCCAGAGCTGGGCCTCTGTGCCCGTCCCACGCGGCTCAGGGGTTGAAAACCAGCTGTCTCGGGGCTGTTTCTAGCTGCGCGTGACCGGAGAGGAACCCAGGCCCTTGGGGGCGGGCGCTTTTATTCTTATATAACATTTTTGATTATTGTAGCTTTATAGTATGAAGTTTGGGACCCTGATGTCTCCAAATTTTATATCAGGATGTATTTGGCTACTTAAGAGGCTTTGTGGTTCTATACAAAATTGAATAATATTAATTTTCTCTTATTGAAGAATAACATTGGCATTTTTTGTTGCTTTGGGACACACCCAGTGAAGTTCAAGGCTATCTTCTGGCTTTGGACTAAGAAGTCACTCGTAGTAGTGCTTGGGAAACTGTATGAATTGCAAACCTGGGTCAGTCGCATACAAGGCAAACATCCTATCCACTGTAACATTACTCCAGCCCCTGCATTGGAATTTTGACAAAAAATGCATTGAATTCTTTATAATACTCTATGTAATGTGGAAATTTTAATTCACTTATTCCTTGCAATTAATGAACATGGATTTTTTTCTATTTTTGTCCTTTTTAAAATAATTCATAGTATTTTATGGATGTTACCTCTTAAGTGGGCTGGAGCAATAGCACAGCGGGTAGGGCATTTGTCTTGTACATGGCTGACCTGTTTCGATTCCTCCGTCCCTCTCGAAGAGCCCAGCAAGCTACCAAGAGTATGCCTCCCACACGGCAGAGCCTGGCAAGCTTCTCATGGCATATTCGATATGCCAAAAACAGTAACAAGTCTCACAATGGAGACATTACTGGTGCCCACTCGAGCAAACCAATGAGCAAGGGAGGACAGTGCTACAGTGAAGGGCTACTTCTAAAGTAAACTTAAATTTAAAGTATTTGATTCTTTTTTGGTGCAATTTAAATGCAAATTTTAAAATATGTTTTTCTACTGTTTCATAACTTGATTACAAATATAACATATTTTTATTCATGGTTTTTGTATCCAGTCACTTTTCTGTATTGATTTGCTGTTTCAAAAGATTTTGTATAGCATCTTTCAGGATTTTATGTAAATAATAGGGTTCAGTACAAATTGATGGTGAGGTATTTTTTCCAATTTGAATATTTTATCATTACTTATGATTCGTTTATTTAAAAGTACTTATAGTAGTCAAAACTTTCAACACACTTTTGAATAATAGTGCTGAATGAAGGCATTTGTATTGTGACTAATCTTTTGAGAAAAATTTTCAGTTCTTTATAATTAAAGAACTAAAATATAATTAAATTATGATATTAACTTTAAGATTTTTTGGCTCTTTGGGTAACACCCAGCGATGCTCAGCGGTTTCTCCTGACTCTGCACTCAGAATTACTCCTGGGGGTGCTTGGGGAACCATATAGGATGCTGGGAATTGAACCCGGGTGGGCCACGTGCAAGGCAATGCCCTACTTTCTGTACTATCGCTCCAGCCCCAAATATGATATTAAATTTAAATTATTTATAACCTTTCTTATATTGAGCTTAGTTTCCATATCCATTTTTGCAGAAAAATAATAATAAACAAATATTAAAACTTATCATGCACTTTTTATTAATATATTGGTAAGATCATATTATATTTTTTATTTTATTGATGTGGTTCATTACATTATTTGATTTGGATATATTAAACCATCTTTGCATCTATGGAATAAATTTTCAGTGATCAAGATGTATAGTAGTTGAATGATTTTCTAAATTTTCCTTAGATTTTCTTAAGATAGTTTTCATCTGCAATCATTAGAGATATTGCTCTGTGATTTTATTGTTTTTGGTAATGTCTCTGTCAGCTTTTGATATCAAGGTATTGTCTACCTCCTAGTATGCATTTCAATCATCTTTCAGCTATTTATTATATAATGTTAGTATGCATGAAGGATGTTATCGTTATGTCAGTGATAAAAAGCGAAGGAATAATTGCCTTTTCAACATCATATAAATGCTCTATTATAATGTCTAATGTACCAAAGAAGTTCACTTTTCAAAGCAAAATGTTCGGCACACTTGAATCAATTTCCTTAGTCAAAAAGTTAATATTATTTTTACATTTGCTATGATAATGTGGAAAAATTTCTCATCGTCTCTTTTAAATTTGGTAAAATAGAAGAACACTGTCAGGCATGTCCCACAAACACTTTGATTTATGCAGCATTATAAATTCCTCAAGGAACATATAGCAAACACTCCAAAAATGCCTTTACATTTAAAAGAAGTAATGAAAGATTATTAATGATGAATAGATTGACAAACTGGTTCATCATAAAATTTTCTTCTTCAGTAGCACAAAAATCAGATGCTTTAAGTTTGAAAGTGTTTGGAAAGAACAGTGGAACTGAAGAACTAATTTTTTTTTTTTTTGCTTTTTGGGTCACACCCAGTGATGCACAAGGGTGACTCCTGTCTCATGCACTCAGGAATTACTCTTGACAATATTCGGGGGGACCATATGGAATGCTGGGAATGGAACCCAGGTCAGCCGCATGCAAGGAAAATGCTCTATCCTCTGTGCTATCACTCCATCCCATGAAGTAATAATTTTTATATTCGTATAAGTGAACAATTAAATGATCCTTTCCACAGTGTCTTTTCTCATCTTGATTATATAGTGAAGTAAACGTATTTATTTAGTCAATCCCAAAAGCTTATTTTATTGTTTCCTGATAGCAAAAAGTCTAGAAGTGTTTTTTTTTTAATTTTTTATGGGGACCTTCTACTTTTAGGAAACTCATCTTATCTATCTTAGATTGTTAGCAGGTAATTAAAGTACATGGTACACAAACTCGTGATTGGCTAGCAATTTAGACCACACAAAAGTTCAGTTTTAGAAGAAGTAACTGTGATTCCTTTGGGAATGCCACTGAAATGTGTAACTCATGAGAGTAAGGAAAAAAAACTTTAAAAAGTTAGTCTTTTATGTGAACTTCTTGATAATTATAAAAAAAGAAACAAACCAGATCTTTCTGGAAAATAACATTGTACCCTTTGCCTTTTTATGACAAGTTTGAGGAACAATTTGTATTCTGAAGTGAGAAAGTCATTTGTATAATTTCCCAAAACAAGGAAATTGTGTTAATGTGACCATAGTAGCACTGTCCACTGTAACACTGACCTCCCATTGTTCCTCAATTTGCTTGAGTGGACACCATTAACGTCTCACAACAAATGGTGAGACTTGTTGTTACTGTTTTTGGCATATCAAATACGTCTTGGGGAGCTTGCCAGGCTTTGCCTTGCAGGCAAGATACTCTCGGTAGCTTGCCGGGCTATCCAAGAGGGGCGGAGGAATCAAACCCAGGTCGGCTGCATGCAAGGCAAACATCCTACTCACTGTGCTATCGCTCCAGCCCAGTGTGACCATAGTAAGTAAAAAAAATTAAAATTTAGACAAAAGGAGACTCAAGAAGGCCTATTGATGTTGCCACACTTTATACTACCTCATAATCCCTGACCCTGTCCACTCCACCCACCCTCTACTCACAAATTCGCACACCATACACCCTACCCTGTCCCAAGACTTTCCCAGCAAAGCTCATGACTCATAAAAAGTAACAAAATCCTTGAAGAGAGATACTGCAGAGAAGATATAATTAAAATCTTCTGAAAAATTATTACTGGCAGTTTTTGACACTCTCATTTTGTTACCAAGTTTCTTTTGATTCAGCTGGAAAGGGATTTGACTTCAAAGTTCCTTGAAAAAGGAAAGATAAATTTGCAGAAGAGTTGGAAAAAGGCGCCAAATTTTAATCAAGCTTCCTATTAATGATCTCTGTTTCTGTGAAAAAAGGGGAGGGATCCCTTAAACACTGAGTGTGATATGCAGACAGGCTCATGAACCTGTGACAGACTTTTAGATGGGCTGTGCAGTCCGCCCTTCAATAAACACCGCCTTAGAGCTAGGAGTATTATTGACAGTTTGTCTGATAGTCCCATTAGGGACAATGTGAGTTACAGAGCAAAGTCAGGTACTTTGACTTTGGTAAAATGAATGTGTTTTCTAATTTGGTTTCATGTACAATGCTTGATTGAATTCAGTGGTAAAGTCTTATTGACAGGTGGAAACAGAAGTTGCAGTCTTAATATTTTCTCATGCCTCTGCTTTTTGTGGGGATGTATGATATTACCTGTCATGAGGTTTATTGGATGACCCAAACTGAGGCAAAAGTAGAAATATTTCTTGTGCAGAAAAAACACTCACATACACACAGACACACAAACACACACACACATACATAGCACACTTTAAACACACACAAACACACACACATACACAGCATACATGCACCTGCACATAAAAAAATCATTTTCCTATGTGAAATTGAATCTTTATCCACTTCACAAATTATCCATAAAACAATATGCCCTGTTTTCCAACTTTCTCCTAAACTCTACAAAAATAATAGTGTCTTCTTCCTTTAAAATGGATGGATAAAATAATTTCTGTGTGGCAAATATCACCCTATTACCAAAAGTAAACAGCAACACACAATAAAAGATAATTACAGACCAATTTCCCTGATAAACACAGATGCAAATCTCCTCAAAAAAATTCTGGCAAATAGAATCCAACAACTCATCAAAAAGACCCTACACCATGGCTAAGTATGATTCATCCTTGGGATGCAAGGATGATTTAATAATCAGAAGTCAATCAACATAATATACCATATCAATGAAAGAAAAACTGTAAACCATATGTTTATAGAAATAGATGCAGAAAAACAATTTGACAAGATCTAGCACCCATTCATGATAAAACTTTTCAGCAAAATGAGGGTTAAAGAAACAATCCTCAAAATAGTGAAAGTCAAGTACCAAAAGCCCACAGCAAATATTACTCTCAATGGAGAAAACCGAAAAGCCTTCCTTCTAAGATTAGACACAAGACAAGGGTACACTCTCTCACCACTCCTATTCAATATTGTACTGGAGATACTTACTATAGCAGTGAGGCAAGAAAAAGATTTCATGGGCATCCATATAGAAAAGGAGAAAGCCAGTCTACCACAATTTGCAGATGACATAACATGAAGAAAATCCTAAAGATTATAAAAAAAACTTCTAGAAACAATAGATTTTTAAAGTGCCAGGTTGCAAAAATAAATACCCAAGAGATATTAAAAACACTATAGTGTTCACAATTGTGCCTCAGAAAATCAAGTACCTTGGAATCAGCTTAACTAAGATGTTAAGGACACATACAAAGAAAAATAAAAACCTACAAAACTTGCTTCAAGAAATAAAGGGGGAAAAAAACAAAAAAAGGAAAAAAAGAAATAAAGGACACAAGAAAATGAAAACACATCTCCTATTTATGGATTGGGAGGATTAACATTGTCAAAATGGCAATACCCCCAATATATTATGTAGACTCAATGCAGTTCCTACCAGGATACTCATGACATTTTTCAAAGAAATAGATAAAACACTCCTGATTTTCACATAAAGCAATAAATCCCCATGAGCAGCTAAAGCAAAGAGAAGATTGGAAGAATCAACTTACTCAAGTACAAACTGTATTACAAAGCTGTAATAATTAAAATTGCACGGTACTGGAATAAAGAAAGATTCACAGATCAATAGAATAGAGTTGAATATCCTGATACAGATTCTCAAATATATGATCATTTAGTCTTTGATAAAGGGACAAGAAATATGAAATGGAACAAGGAAAGCATCTTTAGTAAGTGGTGCTGGGAGAACTGGGCCGCTACTTGCAAAAATAAAATGAACTCAGACATTTTTCTAATGACATGCATAAAAGTCAGATCGAAATGGATTAAAGACCTCAACATATTTCCCAACTCCATTATAGCACATGGAGTAATATGTAGGCAAAAACACCCCAAGACATTGAAGCTAGACATCTTCAAGGATGAAACACTGCTGACCAAGCAAATGGAAGCAAAGAAAAACGTATGGAACTGCATTAAACTAAGAAGATTATGCACCTCAAGAGAAATGGTGATCAAGATACAAAGACCGCCCACTAAGTGGGAAAAAATATTTACCCTATACCCATCTAATAAGGGGTTAATATCCAAGATACATAGGACATTGATAGAATTTTAGAAGAAAAAGTCACACAACCCCATAAAAATGGGGGAAGAAATAAACAGAAACACCCTCAAGGAAGAAATTTTAATTGCCAAAAGTGCCATGAAAAAAATGATCCACATAACTAATCATGAGGGAGATGGAAATCAAAAGAACAACGAAATATCATCTCACACCACAGAGATTGACAATATCCAAAAGAACAAGAACACCCAGTACTGGCGGGAGAAAGGGACTCTCATTCACTGTTAGTGGATATATCAACTGGTCCAGCCTTTTTGGAAAACAATATGAACATTCCTCCAAAATTAGAAATTGAACTCCTATCCCCCAGCAATACTACTTCTGAGAATATACCCTAGTGGCCCAAATACAAACAGCAGAAATGTCATCTTCACTTCTGTGCTCATTTCAACATTATTCATAATAGCCAGAATATGGATGTAGCCCAAGTTCTGAAATATAGATGACTCGATATAGAAACTATGGTACATCTACACAATGGAATACTATGCAGCTGTTAAGAAAAATAAAGTTATAAAATTTTCTTTTAAATGAATGAACTTGTAAAGTATCATGCTGAGTAAATTGAGTCAGAAAAATAGGGTCAGATATAGAATGACTGCATTCAGTTATAGTCTACAAAAAATAATATGAGGGACCAGTACGATAATAATAGAAGTGATTATTCTGGAAACATACTAAGTGTTGAAAGTAGGTTAAGGTATATACATGATAACCTTTCAATATCTATATTGAAAGCCATAATACCAAAAGGAAAGACACATACATACACAACACACACACACACACACACATACACGACACAGAGAGAGAAAGAGAGAGAGAGAGAGAGAGAGAGAGAGAGAGAGAGAGAGAGAGAGAAAGGGAGGGAGGGAGGGAGGGAGGGAGGGAGGGAGGGAGGGAGGGAGGGAGGGAGGGAGGGAGGAAGGGAGGGAGGGAGGGAGGGAGAAGGGCCTGCCATAGAGACAGGTGGGATGGGGGGTCTGGGGGCATTGGTGATGGGAAATATGCACTAATAAAGGGACAGTATTGGAACATATGACTAAAACCCAGTCATGGACAACTTTTTTTACTACGTATCTCATTGTGATTCAATTTAAAAAATCAATTAAAAATCAAGTATATAAGTAGATTCTTTACAATTGAGTTTGTACATTTTCATTCATACCCATGTAGTCCAAACCCAGGATGAACCCTCACCCAATCTATGTGACCAACTCCATTATATATATATATATATATATATATGTATATATATAGAGAGAGAGAGAGTGAGAGAGAGAGAGATTTTTGATACTGCTGGTAATAGGTAATTCCTGTTCAAGAATAGTCCCCACTCCTCCTCTGAACATACTCATCTCACTCGGTTATAGTGATCTAATTTCTGCCTTACTACTCTCTAGAGGTTTACATGTATATAGCAAGTGTCTAATTTATCTTTGCATTCTTGAGCCTCATTCAAGTTCTCTGACATACTTCGTGTTTAATAAATGTCTTACGAATCAGTGAAGGTGAAAGAAGGCAGGTAACAAACACTTATCCACTAATAGCTTTAAGATTTTAGATGCATCACTTTTTATGAGCCTCAGTTTTACCATATGGTCACTGGTTTTAATAGTCAATTCTTCAAAAAGTCAGTTGCAAAGATTGAATAGACCATGTGCTTACTTCTAATGGTTTGGGCTTTTCTACTAGGGGTTATTTACAAATAGTTTTATATGAAAGACCATTTGAAATTAAAAAAATTATTTGTGTTCACACTTGTGAATAATGAAATGCGCCTTTCCTAAAAATTTGGGTGATTTGACATTTAAAGAACAAATGTGATTGGTGTCATAGTGCCTACGGGAAAATCCCATCCCGTTTTTTTACAAATTAGCACAAGAATCACCAAAAGGCAGTGTGTCTGAGGAATATATATACAGAGCCTGTGGTAAGGTCTTCAAAACAGGGAAAGTTGCAACATAATTATCTAAGCAACTAGATTTAGGGTAAATGAATTTTTTCAAACCACCTTTTAAGATTGCTATGTTCTGCACACAAATTTGCTCTCGAGATGTTGTACAAAAAGAGATACAGATCCTTTTTGTAATTGTTATCATTTTTCTCTGTCCTAGTCAATGAAGATAGGCTTACATATGGAAATCTCATTAGTTCTGATTATGAAAGAATATGCCCATACCAGATAAAACCTTTTCTCTCAACCATATTTTGAGTTTCATGAAATAATCTGAAAACCAATCATCTTTTCCCCATCTGTCACACATAATGCTATTCTGACCCATTAAAATCTGGAGCTTTTATCTTTCCCATATTGTGATTAAAGTGAAAAATTTAATCCATGTTTACTCTCTTTTTAAAGTACATATAAGTTGGCTTTGGGGCCACACCAGGTGGTGGTAGAGGCAGGTGCTAGTAATGAACTCTCTGGTCAGGGATTCTCTCCCTGCAGTTCTCAAGAAACTGGGAAGTACTAGGTGATTGACGCAGCAACCAACATGTAAAGCATGCACTCAGCCATTAAGCTATTCCTCTAACTCTTCTAGATGTGGATATTTTTAACCTGTCATATTACTTCATTTTCCAAAAATTTATTTGACATGCAATTTATCAGAGTGGAATTTAATTATTTTGCTGGATTGAGGGTAGGTGGGTGGAAATACTGGGTTTGAGAATTTCCCCTTTGCAAAAGTCTTTTTACTCTTTTTTTCCTTATAATTTTATGATATCATTTTATACACTATATTTGCTTAATATTCAAAATATTTTCTAAGTACAGTAACTTCTGTTAATTTGGGCAAACCAAAGAGGATATGAAAATTGAATGTTTTCTCACTGTTAAGAGATTTTAAGATGCAACATTTGGGATATAAAGATATGATCACAACGGCGTGACTAGGGACAGAGAATTTGATTCTTAAATCTGCTTGGATGCAGATTATAGACTGTTCTCATACATTGTATTTGGGATCATTTTCTACCCTATTTACCTTGGAGAAAACAGATTCATGTAAGAATTGATATAGCTTTGAAGAGTTCTAAGAAGAAACTTTGAATATTTATGCTTACTCATGTGGGGAGCATATCTCTTGGTGGTTTAGCCAGTCATTCATGTTTTTTATTTTTATTATTTTTTAGGATGCAGGGAGTACAACTGAAGCCCAAATTTCAGAGCCTAGGGGAAGTTAGGATATTCTTTCCCCTCATATCTATTCAAATATGGTTACATAAAAAGAGAGACCTGGATATTTTTATTTTCTGCCATATCTGCATTACCCCAGTCCTGTTTTGAACTTGGGCATATTAAAATAGTGAGATACTGGCACTTTCAACAGTGGACCAAGTGCACTTCTATTTCCAATTTGACTCCCTGTATCCTTTGTTTTCAATAATTATCTTCTTCCTCCCTTTTATCCCAATAACCTCTCTGAAATGTATTCAGCAGATAAGTGGGAGCTGGCACTGCTGTAATAATAAGAATATATTTACATGTAAGCTTACTGTTTACTATTGCAACCATCGATGAGAGACATTGCCTTAAAAGAATCCCTCTTTAAAATTACATGAAAAACAGATGATTGATTAAATACATGTGCATATGTGTGTGTTTCCATATCTATTTACAATGCCTCCAAGGAACTTTTGCCTACTTATTTTTATTTTTTTCCTCCTCATTTTTCTTTAATAAAGCTATATTTCTTCATTCCCCTTATTTTTGAAAGGTATTAACTTCTCTGAATGCCTGCAATCTCTGCAGAAAAACATAAATGATTGACTAAGAGCCATTTAAATATTTTATTATTGCTATTGCTGCTATTGTTGCTGCTGCAAAATTTTCTGCTCTTGAAATTAATGCTGTCTATGGAATTAAAACTATTCCATCACAGTTTTATAATGTCTAATGATAAGTAGTACCATTTAAACTGATATTAGTGCTAAAATATAATCTTCTGAAAGGTAAAATCATGAGTCTCTGGCAAATAGGAAATGAATATACATCTATATTTTTATTGTAATAATTTACTAATGGGGCTGGAGCAATAGCATAGTGGGTAGGGCATTTGCCTTACATGTGGCCGACCTGGGTTCAATTCCTCTGCCCCTCTCGGGAGAGTCCAGCAAGCTACCGAGAGTATTCGACCCACACTGCAAAGCATGGCAAGTTACCCGTGATGTATTCGATATGCCAAGAACAGTAACAACAAGTCTCACAATGGAGACATTACTGGTGCCCACTCAAGAAAATCGATGAGCAACAGGAGGACAGTGAGTGCATGCTATTTACTAATGAATAAGACAGTAAGATAATACAACCAGATGAGTTTCCTTCTGATATTTATAGTAGCATGCACATATACATGCATACATACATACAAACATATACAATTTAATAAAAAATAACTAAGGAAAGACAAAGCTATTAGGGTAGATATTAAAGTTCTTAAACAGGTCATATTTGAGTGAAAAATATATTGGAGGGAAATTATTTGTTTTTCTATTATATAAATAGTTCCCACATTTTGATTTTTTCTTTCAGTTACTTATTCTTTACAAAAGAAAGCTGTTTCTTATGCTTGATTATGTGTCCCAAATAACAGTGATGCCATCACTTCCACAAAAAAAAAATGGAATGAAAAACTTCCAAATGATAATCAAACAAATTTTTGTTTTCACATTGATGTTTCTAACCTGTGATAACATAGTGAAGATTTTATCTGGGGCTGGAGAGGATAGTACAAGAAGTAAGGCACTTGCCTTAAATGTGTCAAATTCAATCCCCAGCATGTTTCTCCGAACACTGCTAGAAGCCACCCATAAGCACAGAACCAGGAGTAAACCTGGATCTGGTATTGATATGTCTGGCTCCAAACCAATGGGAAAAAAAGAGAGAAAAAGAAAAAAAATATGTATAAAATATATCCTTTTTGATAACAATATAATTTGCATAAAATATATCCTTTTTGATTACAATATAATTTGCATAAAATATATCCTTTTTGATAACAATATAATTTGCTAGATAAGGTTTAATAAAATTATAAGATGGTTGCTATACATGAATGAGTTTTTGAAATACACAGTAAATAAATGGTGCTGATCTTGCCCTTGGTTGTTTTGAATGCAAGGGTCCCTTCTCTATATTGGTATACTTCAGCGACTCTGAATAGCTTACTATGACTCTCATTTATATTTTTGTGTGACTTGGAGCCAAAGTATTTGATTTAAAATTGAATTTGTGTTCTTTAAAGGCAGTTTGCAAATATGTCTTCTCTGATTTTTCTCAGACTCTCAGTATGAGCAAATATCTGTTCATAGGATTTCACTCAGTGTCTTGGCTTGTTGTTTCTCGGTGCACATTTTTATCCTATGAGAAGCCTGGGTTGATCAAATCTTCAATTTCCACACTGCCACTTCACATCTGCACTGGTCTTAAATAATTTGTAAGAAACATTGCAAATCCCACTGAAAACTTAAGGTGGATCCTGAAAAGAAAGTTTAAAAAAAAACTTTCAAGAAATGCTATCATGTTTATTTCTATATTAAACATTTATTATACAGAAGTTCTCATAGACTATAAACTTTTTTAGTAATGGGAGTGAGTTTACAATATGAATAAACATAGGTTTTCTCTAGGCAGTTTTTAAACTCAGTGTATATATTATTTTTATATCTTAAAAACTTTATTTTTCATGTCTTTGGGAAAACAAAGGTCAAAGATTTCTTCTTAAATGGAAATTTGTTAATGTCTGTGAGAACTGCATAGTAAATATTTTTTGCTTGAAACGATGGATGAAGCTACAGATATGGCGCTGAGTGAGAGGTTCCCCAGAACTTTCAGAATGTCTAATTATGATTACTTCAACAGAAAAGTTAAACAATATGCCAACTAACCAATAATGAACCACTACCAACCCCAAATTTAAATGTAAACCAATGAAATCTTATAATACCTACAATTTTTTCTTTGATTTTTACCCTTTAGGGGGAACATCATCAAGACAGAAAGGCTTCTTGGGATGCTTACGCTCCTTACACTTGAATGGGCAGAAACTGGACCTGGAGGAGAAGGCCAAGGTCACAAGTGGAGTCCGGCCAGGGTGTCCTGGTCATTGCAGCAGTTATGGAAGCACCTGTCATAATGGGGGCAAGTGTGTGGAAAAGCACAGTGGATACTTCTGTGATTGCACTAATTCACCATATGAAGGTCCCTTTTGCAGAAAAGGTACAGTTGGCACTTACATTTTTCTTTTAAGTTATGACATAGAGCCTACAGTCTATGATCAAGATATGAACACACAGTCCCTTACATAGTCCTCAAAAGTTTAAGTCCCTTTCCTCAATTTCCCTCTACTTAGATACTCTGACGAGACCCTCGTTTTATTTCATACTTTTATTACCAACACATCTGGACATTGGCCATACAATTAAATTAGATCAAGTTAATTCACTGTCTATTGCTAAGTAATCATCTGAGCTCTAGGAGAAGTGGACTCTCATGCTTGTTAGATCAGACAATTCATGAATGGTAACACAAATGCTTTTAATTCCAGTACTTTATTCAAAAATTTTTGATAAAAGTATCATGTAGTCTAGCTATGGAGTGTCCATAAGCCATCCTTGGTAAATTATTATAAATTACATTTTGTTACATATTAAAATAACCTTGTTATATAGAGAAATTAGCAGAGTTTGAAGCTTACAATCAATATTTATTTCATCAAGGTGTTGGAAATAAGCACAGAACAAAATTCCTTTCCTGCGTTTTTCTTTCTTGTTCTACTCATCTCATCAATTCTTTAAACTAAAAATAGCTAACCTTCATGGAAAAACATTACAGGACAAGAAATTACTATCAGAGTATAAATTATCTAGACAAATTTAAGACAGTTCTGCAACTTACCAGAAATACAGGGATGGAGTGATAACACAGAGGGTAGGGTGTTTGCCTTGCACATGGCCAACCTGGGTTCGATTCCTCCATCCCTCTTGGAGAGCCCAGCAACTACCAAGAATATCCCACCAGCACAGCAGAGCCTAGAAAGCTCCTCGTGGAGTATTCTATAGGCCCAAAACAGTAACAACAAGTCTCACAATTGAGATGTTACTGGTACCCACTCAAGCAAATAGATGAACGTGAGGACAGAGCTACAGTGTTACCAGAAATATATATGTATATATATATTATTTTCATATAAGACTTACATACTATGAATTTGCAGAATTTTAACATTTTATTGATAGAAAAATTGTTTGTTGAACAAATAAAATAACAGTATTTCAAGAGCAACATTTAAGCTATTAAAAAGAAATGTTTTAATTACATTGGGATACCATTTACATACACACAATGAAGGCAATTATAAATAATTCTTGTCAACTCATTGAAATACATTCCCAAAGCACCATTACCAAACAATTCTCTATTTAGTCCAACTTACTGTTGAAACTTACAAACAATAGGGGAATAGAAGCATCCAATGTTCTCTTGAAGCAACTGTATAATTTAAACTCTTTATTCATTTATATCAGTTTTATCCCCAATTAGATTGAATTAGTCATTCTGAGAAGCATTGCACTTCCTGGGAAACAAACAATGTGCACGTTTCAGAGCCAAAGGTGTATTGGGCCCTGCAGAGGAGCTTGAAGTGAATGAATTCCGACTCAGTAAGCACATAATGTGAACAAAAACAAGCAGTGTTACTGGGTATTCACACTTGGTGAATACTCTATATGACTTCCCTAAAAACATATAAATGTCACCTTTAAATGGTAAAAACTCTCTCTCTCTATATATATATATATATATACATACATATGTGTGTGTGTGTGTGTGTCTGTGTGTGTATTACCTGTCACTGTCACTGGTATACCATTGTTCATTGATTTGCTTGAGCGGGGCACCAGTAACATCTCCATTGTGAGACTTCTTGTTACTGTTTTTGTCATAGCAAATACATCACGGGGAGCTTGCCAGGCTCTGCTGTGAGGGTGGGATACTCTTGATAGCTTGTCGGGCTTTCCGAGAGGGACAGAGGAATCAAACCCGGGTTGGCCACGTTCAAGGCAAACGCCCCACCCACTGTGCTATAGCTCCAGTCCACAACCAGGCACAGTCGCTGAAATATATTATTACTATTTTGTAGTATCTATAGTCAGGTTTTCATTTGGATAAACAGATTGGTAGAAGTATCTGAATTTTCCCCAGGACATTGTTCAAACATATTACAGACATATTGCTCCAAATTTAGTCTAATTTTTAAAAATTTCTTTAAAAAAACACATCAATTATACATTCTTCATGCAACAGTATCTTTCAGCTACATACATTGGAAGATTTCATTCTTCCTACCTGCTTTTACTTTTGTTATAAAAGTGAAAAACACAAATGTATTCTTAGCCTTTTCATCTTGCTTCACATTTGTTTCCAAACTTCCCCCGCCCTTTTTTTCATAGTTCTGAAGAAAATGTCCCCTTTATGCTATTCAGCAATTTTAAATTATAAAGGATGAACTTTTCAACAAAATCTTTTAGCTGTGTTAATGCCTCTAGGGAATGTGACTTGGAAATAAAACAGGAGCCATTAGTTACAGTATAGTCTTGACTAAGGGTATTCCCTACTGAGATGTTTTCTGTGCTACTTGCTTGAGCATGTGAATTTTAGGGTATAAAAATGTTAAAAATGTCTGGTACAGAATAATGAACATGTGTCCATTTTCCATTCTCTGAATCAGACCATTTTCTATTAACATATGCTCTTTTTCTGGTTATGGTACACAAGCAAATAATAGCAAAAATAACAATTAACCTCTAACGTCAACTTATATCTTTTATCCCCAGTCTAGAAAGGAGGCATATGCAGAATTGTATTTATTTGGTTCTTAGAATTAATATAATCTTTTCAAAGCCCACTCAGATTAAAGCATTTATTAGTGTTTTATTTTAATCATCCCTCTGCCCCTCTCCTTGGGGAACTAGGGTTACGTTTGGACAACCACCAGTGGTCCTCAGGGTCTCTTCCTGGCTCCGTGCTTAGGAGTGACACCTGGTGGTTCTTGGGAGACCATATGCAGTGCCAGAGATTCTAATGAATAGCTAGGGAACAAGACAGTGCCAGGGATTCTAAAGCATAGCTGAGGTACAAGGCAAGTACCCTAAAGCTCATGCTTTCTTACCCATGTCAGGAATAAAAGTTTATTCTGTTTAACTCTAAAAAATTTCTCCATTTTATAATTTTACCACTAAATTTTATTTATCCATTTACCAGTCCATGATCTTGGTATTTTTCTATTTCTTTAGAATTACTTTTGGGAAGGTGTGAAGGACACCAAATGGTGTTCATTCTTGGCTTTGCACTCCTGGCAGTGCTCAAGGAACATTATGGAGTGTCAAGGATCAAATCTGGGTTGACCACATGCAATAGAGTTGTCCTACCCTTGGTATCATTACTTCAGTCCCTATTTTTTTAACTTTTATGATTAAAGATTCCATTGATATGCATGTATGCATCTTTGTATAGATATGGATTTGAATTTACAATACATTTATTTTGCCTTTGGTATACTTTCTAAACTGGGATCAATGGGTCATGTAATAATGACTTATTAAACTGCTTTTCAAAATAGTTGTTCATCTTATCTTCTGGCAAGCAATGCATGACTATTTTAGTTTTTCCATATCTACATAAAAACTTATAAGTTGCTTTTACATTTTAGACATCCAGTAGCGAATGTATTATAATACTTCATTGCAGTTTAGATTTGCAATTCCCTAATGACAAAAAATATTTAATGTCTTTTTATGTGATTATTGGCCATTTATATAAATTCTGGTTAAAACATCTATCTAAATATTTTGCCCATTTTTATTTAGGTTACTTTTCTATCAATCAATTGTAGAAATTCTCTGTATACACTGAATATAATATCTACATAAGATTCATGGTTTCAAAATATTGTCTCCACACTTCAGTTCTTTGATAGTATCTTTAAAACACATACACACACACACAGATCATTTTTATTAAGCAAAATGTATCCATTTCCCCCTTGTTCCTAGGATTTTGGTATTATATCTGAAAAAAATAAATCCCTATTTTCACTTAAATGCATGTCCATGGTTTCTCCTAAGAAGTCTATTTTTATTATATTTAATCTTGATTCATTTGAGCAATTTTTTATTGTGTGAAGTAGAAACCCAATTCTTTTTTCTCTAGTTATCAGTTTCTCCAAGACATTTTGCAGATGTGTTTTCTCTTTAATCTATTTTTGCCTCCACATTTATGTAGAAAAAATGACTATTACAATTACAATGCTGTCATTTATTTTTAAATTAAAACTGTAAAGAGTTCATTTGAAATTCTATTTATAAATGGATTTTGATATATGTAAAAGTGAAAAATCAAATATAATCAAAGACAATCATTTATAATATATATGCATATATATTTTATATGCAAAAATCAGAAATATTACACCATGAATTCTGGTTGAACATTTAATGAGCAATTCACAAAAGACTTAAGATAATACCTGACACACATTATTTCACAAAATGTTTTTCTTGAGACCAAAGCTATAGTAGAGCGAGTAGGATATTTGCCTTGCATACAACCGACCTGGGTTCAATCCCTGGCATCACATATGGTCCCCCAAGCACCATCAAGAGTGATTCCTGAGTGCAGAGCCAGGAATAACCCCTGAGCATCACTGGGTGTCATCCAAAAAGAAAAAAAAAAGTTTGTCTTTTCATTATTTATTCCAACTTCCTTCTATGCTCCAAAGGATTGAATTCATCTCTATTTGTATTTGAATAATCCAAGGTGAGGGGGACCCTCTAAGAAACCTGGACAATAATATAGTCAAGTTCAGATTTCAGAATCTATGGCCAACTAGGAGGCACACACCTCTCCAGTACCTCCCTTTCTCTTACCCAGTTATTTCTCTGAGTTCTTATCATACATTAGCTCTATTGTCAAACTTCTCCATTGAGTCGTTCCATGTTGGTCTGGCTCATCGAAAATCCCCACACTGGAATCGTTGTCTCTTCCTTCCAATTACAAATCACATTCTAAACTATCTTTCATTGGTTTGTTTTGACTTTATAATTTTTGTTTATGTTTCATGTCTTCGGAGAATCTAAAAAGCACAGTTCTCTCTAGATAAGGTTCCCTCTAGAATAGATAATGTTCTCAAGCTCATAGTAGTACTGGGGCCATAGAATAGTGTGATGATCACTATTTTAATAATTATTTATTGAAGAAATTCAATAAATAATCACCTTCAAATGATTTATTTTCTTCATTTATCCAAATGGTTTTAATGTTCAAAGAAATCAGAGCTTAACTTCAGAAAATAAAAGAGGACATGAGGAAATGGAAAGATATCCCCTGCTCATGGGTCGGGAGACTTAACATTGTCAAAATGGCAATACTACCGAAAGCATTGTATAAATTCAATGCAATCCCTATAAGGATACCCATGACATTCTTCAAAGAAATGGAGCAAACACTTCTGAAATTTATATGGAGCAATAAGCCCCCACGAATAGCTAAAGCAATTCTTGGGAAAAAGGAAATGGGAGGAATCAACCTCCCGAACTTCAAACTGTACTACAAAGCAGTAATAATTAAAACAGCATGGTACTGGAACAAAGGCAGAACTGCAGACCAATGGAACAGGGTTGAATATACTGACATCTCCCCTCAATCATATGATCATCTAGTCTTTGATAAAGGTGCAAGTAATGTGAAGTGGAGTAAGGAAAGCCTCTTTAACAAATTGTGCTGGCATCACTGGACAGCTACATGCAAAAAAAATGGGCTCAGAAATCTGCCTAACACCATGTACAAAAGTAAGATCAAAATGGATTAAAGACCTCAACATCAGACCAGAAACCATAAGGTACATTGAAGACAAAGTTGGCAAAACCCTCCATGACATTGAAGCTAATGGTATCGTCAAAGATTCCACGCCACTGGCCAATCAAGTGAAAACAGAGATAGATAAATGGGACTATCTTAAACTAAGAAGCTTCTGTACCTCAAAAGAAACAGTGACCAAAATACAAAGACAGTCTACAGAATGGGAAAGGATATTCGCTGAATACACATCTGACAAGGGGTTGATATCCAGGATATACAAAATACTGGTTAAAATCCACAAGAAGAAAACATCCAACGCCATCCAAAAATGGGGCAATGAAATGAACAGAAACTTTCTCAAAGAAGAAATCCGAATGGCAAAAAAGCACATGAGAAAATGCTCTACATCATTAATCATCAGGGAGATGCAGATCAAAACCACAATGAGATACCATCTCACACCTCAGAGACTGGCCCACATTCAAAAGAACAAAAGCAACTGATGCTGGCGCGGATGTGGCGAGAAAGGGACACTCCTTCACTGTTGGTGGGAAGGTCGACTGGTTCAGCCCTTCTGGAAAACAGTATGGACGATTCTCAAAAAATTAGAAATTGAGCTCCCATTTGACGCAGCATTACCACTCCTGGGAATATATCCCTGAGAGGCAAAAATGTGTAGTCGAAGTGACATCTGCACTTGTTTGTTCATTGCAGCACTCTTTACAATAGCCAGAAACTGGAAGAAACCTGAATGCCCAAGAACAGATGACTGGTTAAAGAAACTTTGGTACATCTACACAATGGAGTACTATGTAGCTCTTAGAAAAGATGAAGTCATGAAATTTACATACAAGTGGTACAATATGGAAAGTATCATGCTAAGTGAAATGAGTCAGAAAGAGAGGGATAGACATAGAAAGATTGCATTCATCTGGGGGATATAAAGTAACAAAATATGAGATTAATACCCAAGAATAGCTGAGATCAGCACCAGGAGGATTACTCCATAGCTTAGTGGCCAGTCGGGCATTCTAAAGGAAAGGGCAGCTCAGATAGAGAAGGGAACACCAAATAAAGGGTGTTTGGAGGATCCTCCCAAGAGGGGAGATGCATGTCGAAAGTGGACTATGGACTGAACATATTTGCCACTCAATGCCTCTTTTGCAGACCACAACACCCAAAAGGAGAGAGAGAACACAGGGGATTGCCCTGCCACAGAGGCAGGGGGGGATGGGGGATGGGGGTGGGGGAGATATTATCCATGGTGGTGGAAAATGGGCACTGGTGGAGGGATGGGTATCTGATCATTGTATAATCGAAACCCAAGCACAAAAAATAGTAAATCTAAAACTGTACCTCATGGTGTTTCACTAATAAAAAATATATATATATATAAATATATTAAAAAAAGAAATCAGAGCTTAAATATCGTCAAATATATTAAGCTATTAGATTATGAAAGTATAGCATGTTAGCACTGTACTCCCATTGTTCATCTATTTACTCAAGCCAGGCACCAGTAACGTCTCCATTGTGAGACTTCTTGTTACTTTTTTTGGCATATCGAATACGTCACTGGGAGCTTGGCAGGCTTTGCCATGTGAGAGTGATATTCTCAGTAGTTCGCCGGTATCTCCAAGAAGGGCAGAGGAATCGAACTCCGGTTGACTGTGTGCAAGACAAACACCCTACTCACTGTGCTATCGCTCAGCCCATGAAAGTATAAGAAACAGATAATAGTGGGAATCATTTTTCTCTACATTTAATTTTATGTTAGCATCGATGATATCTAAACATATAAATAATTAGAATTTAGGCTAGGGGTAAGGAGTCAATAGAGATTTGATAGAACATAGCTACTTTAAAATATTGGTTTTAGTTTTCTGTCCTTTGCAAAGTGATAAAAACTAGAAAGAACAGAGAGATATTGCAGAGGTTTAGGAGTTTGCCAGCATGCATTTAACCTCAGTTTCTATGCCCAACACCACTTGTGGTTCCATGAGAACATCAGATGGTCAATTCTGAGCACAGGAGCAGTTCCTGAGTAATACCCTAAATATGACACAATCTGCCCTGTCCCCTACAAAGGGGAAAGAAATATAATATATTTGCATATGTTACCATATTATATGCTAATCATCACAGATTTCTCTGGCTTATGTTTACATTTTAACACACAAAAATATAAAATAATAGTCACTCTGTTAACTAGGCGATAGTTACTTAAAATTTATCTCAAAAATCTCTGAGGTAAATTACTCAAGGAAAGTGTTTGAATCAAGCTAATGGTTAATGAGAATCCTTGCTGTCACAAGTCTCAGCTGCATATTTTTGTAATCACAAGTACTAATGTTATAACCTGCATGATAAATGCAAAGCACATTCTCTGATCCTTTAGTAAAAATGAACCAGTATTCCCAATCTGATAAGCAACATGCATAAAGATGAGACTTTAATTTTTTGGCACTGCCGCAAGCTGTTCTAGAGTTTTCACAAAGGTAGAACAAATTTGCAATAGAATTGGAAAGAAAAGGCCAGATTTGATTAAATTCTAGGTGCCACTGGCTCAATCAGAGTTTTTTTTTTTTTGAGATTTAGTTACTTTCCACTTATCATTCAGAAAAAAGAAGAGAAATTAATCATGCTAATATATGTTAATGTTGATTATGTTGTTTTCATGGCACAGGTTTTCTGCCAGATCTAAGTTGCATTTTTCTCTAAAGGTAACTTTGCTTTCTGTCCTGATAATGAGTAAGGATAATACTAAAAATCAATGGCAGACAATTCTTGATAGAAATAATGAAATATCTTAGTACTTGGATTGATAAATACTAAAGAGCATTGTATGATGGTAGTTGAGTGGGTTTGGATTAAATTATTTCTAACATGGAGTGGTTACGAGTTCAATCTGCGATGTCTAATTCACTAAATGATTTATATTCATCATGTTATTTATTCAATAGTCATATTTCAAATAAGCATATTACAATAACCAGAGGAAAATGTAGCTTCCATGAGTCTCATTTAACCTGCTTTATATCACCAAGATAATATGAAATCAAACAAGACTAAAACAAATTCTGTTTTGGAGGGTAGGACAGGAAAAAGCTATCTGTCATCCTATCTGTTTTAGAGTGATAGGACAGCAGGTAGGAATCTGGTCTTGCATGCAGATGACCCAAATTCAATCCCCAGCATCCCATATGGTCCTCTGACAATATCATGAGTACTTCCAGAGTGCAGAGGCAGGAATAAGCCCTGAACACTACCAGGTGTGGTCACAAAACAAAATAATAAATAAACAAAACACTTAAAAATAAATAAAATAAAACAAATCAGGTTTCAGTTCACTAAAATAACAAACCAAAAAAAGTATAAAGGGAGGGTTGACTTATTTGCATCGCGATCACGATCATCCTGGTGTTCGTTGATTGCCTCGAGCAGGCACCAGTAACATCTCCTTTGTCCTAGCCCTGAGATTTTTAAAGTGCCATATTCAAGGCTCTTTCAGGGTTTTTTGCATATTACTGCTAATTGAACATCATAAGTCTATAGGTTTCATCTTTTTCTCTACCGAGGTAACAGAATTATCTTGATGCACTATAGATACTGTTTCCCTTATGAAAATCTATCTCTCCAAATCGATGCTACTATTTGGAATTGAGTATCAAGTTCTCAAAATTAAAAGAAAAAAACAATGATTCCAGGAGTTGGTTCTCTATATTTTTTCTATGAATTTCCTCAATATTTTTATGGATCCTCACACTATACCCAACACGACAAGCATTACTGATAATGCTCTCTCTCATGATACCCTACTCTCAGGAACATAGCACCACTCAGAATCCTCTTGATTCACCAGAAAACATAAACACGTTTTTAGTCTTCAATATAAGAAGATTCTAGTCCAATGCTTGCATATAATGTAGACCATGGAGACTTTATTATCATCATCATTATCATCATCAACATCACCATCATCACCACCATCATCATCATTATTATCATTATTATTATTATTTTCGCTTCTCAATAAATTATCCAAGCACATGGTAGTAATTCTGCAAATGGATATTCTATTAAATTTAAAAGTCATAATTCAAGTCTGAAATCCTTGTGAACTTGAAAACTGTTCAGGGTACTAACTTTGGCTAGGTTTGCTTTGCATTTGCCAATAAGAATAATAACCCTTTCTACTTTGAACTTACTATGAGAATGTATTACTTAACTCATTCAAAAAAGCTCATTTAATGCTTGTTTCATGAAAGACTATAATAGTTCCGGCTAATGATTGTCAAATGATTGACTAAGTCAAATGATTGACTTAATGTTTTATTGTGTTTTTTCTCTTCTTATGTTTTACAGAAGTTTCTGCGCTTTTTGAGGTTGGCACTTCAGTAACTTACATGTTTCAAGACCCCTATCCTGTCACCAAAAATATAAATCTCTCATCCTCGTCAATATACATAGATGCAGCTCCGTCCAAGGAAAGCATTGCATTTAGCTTTATGTCAGCCCAGTCACCCAGTCTCTTGCTCTATGTTAATTCTTCTCAGGACTACCTGGCCATTGTGCTCTGCAAAAATGGTGAGTACTGATGGAATAAAAACCGGATGAAACATTATTCTATGATGTAGGGATGAATATGGCCTCTAGAACTCTGCAAAATTTTGATAGAATTTTGTACCACTTTCACATCCTCTTATTAGACCTATAGCCAAACCTTGTTATGCTTTACCGTTGTGAGCTTCAGTTGGTATTCAGGGTCAGTATCCATTCACTGCTGAAGTCACAAGTAACTTGACGTTGATTTTCTTCAACTGTTTAGCAGTATTTTTAAAATTATTTACTCTCTGATAGAATCCATTAATACAAATGAGAATGTCATAAGCATGTCTGAAATTCACAAAGTTTCTCGCTTCATATATTGTGTCTTCTTTGCTATAATATTTTTTACTAAGTCTATTTAAACAACTAGCATAAATGAAGTGTGTACTGATGAAAGTACAATAAACAATATTGTTAGACAAGACACTATAAAGTATTGGACTTTGTCGTGAGAAACACATTTTGTGATATATATGTATGTATATATATGGTGGATATGTGGATGAGATGGAATTCGCTAAGATAAGAACCATAAAGAGACTAGAATCTGTTTCATACAAAGGGCTCTGAAATACATCAGTTTTGACAACTATTAAGAAAATCAGATTTTCTTGACAAATGATTTAGTCTCATTGAACAATGAGGATTGTCTATAATCAACAATATGAGATAAAAATCATAAGAGATAGAACAATCTCTAGAATAGGAATGTAGCAAGGTTATGATTGTATCTATATTTAGGTATTAGACAATGTATTACTGTTCTCAAATTTGTTGATATAATGCAGTATGTATGGCCATTAGATTTATTCACTATACCTAAGAATGAAGCATGGTTAGACTTAAAAGCAAGGAAATATAAAGTGATTAATACACTTTGGGCTCTTTAAGTCCTTAAACCAAAGTTCTAGCTAATTTAATTGCTCTTCTTTCAGTTTATTTTTATTTTCCTTCTATTTGATTACTTGCATCATTGAAAAGGATGCTGTGAGATAGTAAATAAAGTTTCAAAGTGCAAATATAATCACTATGACCAATTGATGTAATAGAATATTTTTGTAAGAAAAACAAAGAAGAGAACAGGAAGAGAGAAAGCAGGATTATACCTGGTCATTCTAGAACTATATAGTTTTAAGAGCCAGACCTATAGATCAGGGTATAAGGCGATTACCTCGCAAGTAACACACTGTTTTATCAAAAATACCACATTTGATTCACCCAAGCAACACCAGGAGTGTTATCTGAACAGAGAGGTCCTAGGCATGTTTCTTGAGCACCATCATGTCTGCCCCCCACAAACCAATGAGAAAACATCTTGTTATAGGGGGTATGGTGCCACAAGCAGGTCAATCTGTACCTGTGAGGTGAGTGCATCAGCAGCCTGATGGTGCCTTCAGACTTCGAGGTACCACAAAATTGCTGTTGTGCCTTTGGCCAGACCCCGAAAACTTGGGGCAAAATTTACCAAGAAAGTAAACGGCCAAAAGTTAGGTATGTGGGAGACACAACCACAAACCACCTCTGGCTCAGCTATATAATTGGATCATGGCCTCTCTGGTTCCTGATTGAACTGCTTAATGGCCATGATCCCAGAGACTCAGAAACAAATATCGAAACCCAACTGTTTTTGCCAGAAATGTGTCCAGTCCCTGCAGTAGGTTACCGGCAATAGATCACCCCAAGTGGGAATAGGTTTTGTGCCATGGCCTGTACCCCCTGGAGGCCCGGTGGCCATCATCTTATAGAGGCCACAGGACAGTCAGTTTTGGGCCAGCAATGACGAGACACGTGGACCCTCACAGGATGGGGCTGGAGCCAGCCTTTTCTTCCCAACGAGACCCCGAGTTGCCGCCCACAAATGACCTCTCTGGCTCCTGATCAAGCTGCTTAATTACCATGATCCCAGAGACTCAGAAACAAATCTTGAAACCCAGCAGCTTTTGGCAGAAATACATCCAGTCCCAGCAGTAGGTTACTGGCTCCGGGCCACCCCAGGTGGAAATAGGTTTCATGCCTTGGCCTGTTCCCCCTGGCGACCCGGGGGCCATAATCCTCCAGAGGCCACTGGACAGTCAGATTAGGACCCGCAGTGATGAGACACGCAGGGCCTCACGGGATGGAGGTGGAGCCGGCCCTTTCCTCCCGACCCTAGCCAAACCCCGAGTCATCACCCACGAATGGCCTCTCTGGCTCCTGATCAAGCTGCTTAAGAACCATGATCCCAGAGACTCAGAAACAAATTTCGAAACCTAGAGGCTTTTGGCAGAAATGCATCTGCAGTATGTTATTTTTGCTGGGCCACCCCAGAGGGGAAAGAGTGCTGTCCCTTTTCCTGCTCCCCCTTGGCGGCTCAGTGGCCACCATCTGCCAGAGGCCATTGGACAGTCAGGTTTGGGCCCGCAGTGATGAGACATGCAGGGCCTCACAGGATGGGGGTAGAACCGGTCCTTTTATACCCATCCCCATGAGACCTCGAGTCACCTCCCACAAAAGGCCATTCTGGCTTCTGATCAAGCTGCTTAACGGCCATGATCCAAGAAACTCAGGAACAAATCTCGGAACCCAGCATGTTTTGGCAGAAATCCCTCCAGATTTAATTGTTAAAATTTCGGAATTTCAAAATCACATGGCCAGTACTGCAGCCACGTGACATCATATGTTATTCATAACCAGCAATAGAAAACAAATTGTCTACTGTTGCCTTTTCAGCAGATCTGAGTGTTGGGGTAAAATCCCCAATAATAATGGTGGGTCTGGTGTCAAAATATTGAATGTGATGAAAGTAGAGAGAGAGAGTAATGTGGAAATCATCTGACCAACAGGTAGGGGGAGGGTGTGGGATGGGCCATACTGGGGTTTTTGGTGGTGGAGAATTGGCACTGGTGGACGTACAGGTGTTTCTTTGTATGACCGTGACTTAAACCCGAAAGCTTTGTAACTGCTCTCATGGTGATTCAATAAATAAAATTATTAAAAATGGGAAAAAAGTAAGGTGGTAGAGTTCATGCACAATTCAATCAGCTAATCAGTGGTTTGAATAAATAGTACTTCTACATTAAAAAAATAAATCTTTTTGTAAAGGAGAGAACTGTATAATTGATTATTAACTCTTATTTGCCAGCAGAATTCTTTAGATTAGAATCACAATACCAACATGTCAGTAATTAAACAGTGTCCTTGTAGTGTCTCCATGAACTATGTACAGTTGGCTGAAGATGCTGAGGCATGGATTAGTTAATGTAGGTCAGTCATCTATTTAATCAAAATGAACCAGGTTTTTTTCTATAGTCTATCAGAAACATTTTCTCTAAATTATATCTCTAAATTATATCATGTAACTTTGATGTGGTTGGGGCTGGAGCAATAGCACAGTGGTAGGGTGTTTGCCTTGTGTGCAGCCAGCTCGGCCAAGCCGGCTTCTATTCCTCCACCCCTCTCGAATAGCCTGGCAAGCTACCAAGAGTATCTTGCCTGCACGGCAAGGCCTGGCAAGGTACCCATGATGTATTCGATATGCCAAACACAGTGACAAGAAGTCTCAAAACAGAGAAGTTACTGGGCCCGCTTGAGCAAAATTGATGAACAACAGGAGGACAGTGACAGTGACAGTGATGTCGTTGGACTTTATTCAGATGATTGTAGAGACCTAAGGTTCAGCACTTTCCCATTAACATTACCCGTATATGATTCTTCTGGCACACTTGCAGTCAGTTTGTGCCTATACCATGACTGTGTTCACATAAAAGTCAATAAATAATTAAGAAAATGATCTATATCAAACTACATACTACTTATCTATATATTATATATGTAACTACATGTTACACATTATGTATAAAGCAATATTAAAAACAGCCTTATATGTTTGGTGATGTTAATATACACAGTATTTTATGTTGCAGAAACTAAGTCATATAGAACTTATAGAACTTGCCTAAAATATCATAGTGTATAAGAAGTAGAACTAGCTTCTTAATCCATCATCCTCAACTCTAGGAACATATTTATTTTTAACCATAAAGAGTGTCACTTGTTTTTGAAATAAAAAATGTTTTGACTAATTTGAATTTAATTTGGAAGCTATTTTTGAATTTTTCCCTCCTATTTTTTATATTATAAAGTTTTCAACCTGTGTACTCCTATGAACCAACATCCACCAAACCCACAGACCTCGTAATGAAAAGCATTGTTCTAGAACATGATTTCATTAAAAACTTCATCATATGTCATAAGCATCTGTGGTTTTTAAATCCTGTTTAAATGTAGGAATTGAGCATTCTTGTGTTATACTTGTTTACACATTTTAAATCCATTTAAATGGCTGAAGAGAGTACGGAGGTTAAGGTACTTGCCTTCCACACACAGCCAACCGTGGTTCAACTCCTAGTACCACATATGCTCCTCAGTACACCTCTAGGAGTGTTCCCTGAAGAGAAAGCCAAGAGAAACCTTGAACACTGCCCGATGTGACCCCCAAATAAACAATCAAATAAACACACTTCTAGGTAAGTGTAAAAGTGCAGGTGTTAGCAGTGAGTCTGACTCAGGGAAATGGGAATCCAAGACATGGTTATAAATAGTGAATATGAACTCAGACTCTAAGTCTCAGATAAGTGCACAAATCCCGCTGTTCCTGAGTTGCGCTATAAAACTTGGGACAATAAAGTAGATCAAAATATAGTGAGTGTTAGCAACTTCCTTGTTACTTATGGTTCAAATGATATATTAATGATAAATTAATGGAGAAATTATAAGAATTCCAGCAATAGGTTATGGAGAAAAATAATCCCTTGGTTTCTTCCCAAGTCTTAGATTTGTGATTTACTAATTCCTGCCCAAGATCATTAAATAGGTATTTCTTCCTATTAGAGCTTCAGATACAGGCTTTGCAATGCTTCTTTGAGAAATTCAGATTTATTTCCCTTTCTCTGTATCTCCTGTATGTTCATAGAACTATTCTGCTGACCTATTTGTCAGTGAATTATATAGTGGACACTGCATTGTAACTTGCTAGGAGTATTTCTAATGTCATTTGCTAAAATCCAGTGAAAAATACCTATAAATGATAATAGAAGTTTTGAATAGCTACAGATTGAAAAAATATTAAATGAGCAATAACAGCAATGAGTTAACTGAGGAAAGTTGTTCTCTGAAAGAATTTTTAATAAGATTGATTCACACTTCTCGGAGATGAAATTAAGAGTCTTTTGTTAGTACAGGTCTCTTAACCTTTTTTTTTATTTAGAACACCTTTGGGAATCTGGTGGAAATGATAATGAAAGGGTCATTCTTAAAAGGAGTTCTTTTTGTTCTTCCCAAGAGGATGGAAGTGCCCCATAGCCATGTCACAGAAAATGACTCCAATTTCAATTCTCTGAGTTAAGAAGACAGCATGGAGGTGGAGACAGGTATAGAATCTGAGTCAATAATGAGCAATATTATTGGCCTGAAAAAATATTTAATACATGTGCTTCAAGGCAAGGGGAGAGTGGTGTAATTCAATGCTGTACTGTTTAAGCCATACTGTATAAGGTTGTTCTTGGCAGGAGTTGATTTGACAAGTTTGGTATTCTCCTTTCTATCTTATCATATTTTGTTGATATTTTCCCAATTAGAAATTTATTCAGGTTCATATTCTGATGTTTTTAAAAAATTATTTTATTAATAAGTGAAGAAATATTTAATTTTTAAATGTAAGTAAAGAGATAAAGGTATTATTTTAGAGTCATGGTGACTTTAGGAAAGAGATATCAATTTTAGATCCCAAACCTGGGGTTTTTGGCCACAAGAAACCTCTAAAGGAAATGGCAAGTGGAGGAGGATGTCCATTTAAAGAAACAAAACTAAAGGCTAGACAGAGAAGGAGATGAAAGTGTTTTAAAGATACACTTAACTTTCACATCAACATACTGACAACTCTGTCTTTTTCACAGTACCAGGGAGTTCTTCAAGCTTGTCATTTAATAAATATTCTCAGGGCTTCTAGCATGTGACAGGCACAATTGCATGTGCTAGAAAGACAGAAAGAGATAGAATTGTGTCCTGTTTCTAAAGAATAAAGTTAGAGGATAGAAACACAAACAAGTGCAATGATGTGTCAGGGATATAATGATATAAGTCTCTTCAAAAAATGTGAGTCAAAAAATGAGTGACCAATTCTTTCTGAGAGGGAATGTTAGAAAGGTTTGACAGATACAGTCATTCTTAAGGTGAGTCTTGAAAAATAAGCCAGTGATCTCTAGGGGGACATTAAATTTTATTCAATGCAATAAGATGTTTCTGTGATTGATCCTCATTTTTCCCTTTGTATTCCATGGCATAAAAAATATTTTTTTTTCAATTGATTCCCTTTGTACTCTTTATCATTTGTTCTTCTTGTCTTCTTGATGGCAGAAAAAAAATCAAGATTAGACTATGCACTTATTCTAAGACCATCAATCTATGGTGAAATCATTTGAGTATAAAATCCAAGCAGGACTCCCTGGTCACCTTTCTGTGGTAGTTGTTCAACTGCCCTCCAGCACCAAATGGTTCGTCTGACTTGGCTCCAGCAACTCCTCATTAATCTTTTTTGAACATATACGTTCACAAGTTGCACTGTCTGTATTTTTTATTGCAAATACCTGAACAGAATAATTATTAACTTAGACATTGTATACCTCCAACGGTCTGATTCAAGGACATGAATAGAAGGAAGAATCAGTGGAGGAGCACTGTCTTCAAAGTGCACTCCAGAAATGAACATAGAAGTGCAGATGTCATTTTGACTATACTTTTTTGCAGGAGTGGTATACTGGGTCAAATGGGAGCTCAATTTCTAATTTTTTGAGAATCATCCATACTGTTTTCCAAAAGGGCTGAACCAGTTGGCATTCTCACCAGCAGTGAAGGAGAGTCCCTTTCTCGCCATTTCCGTGCCAATACTGGTTGCTTTTGTTCTTTTGGATGTGGGCCAGTCTCTGTGGTATGAGATGATATCTCATTGTTGTTTTGATTTGTATCTCCCTGATGATTAATGATATAGAGCGTTTTCTCATATGCCTTTTAGCTATTCAGATTTCTTCTTTGAGAAAGTTTCTGTTCATTTCATCACCCCATTTTTTTTATGTGGTTGGATGTTTTCTTCTTGTGTTCAACCAGTGCTTTGTGTATCCTTGATATTAACCCCTTATCAGATGGGTATTTGGTGAATATCCTTTCCCATTCTGTAGATTGTCTTTGTATTCTGGTCAATCTATCTTTTGAGGTGCAGAAACTTCGTAATATAAGATAGTCCCATTTGTTTATTTCTATTTCCTCTTGGTTGGTCAGTGGAATGTCATATTTGAAGGTACCATTAGCCTCAAAATACTGGAGGGTTTTGCTGACCTTGTCTTCAATATACCTTATGAATTTTGGCCTGATGTTGAGATCTTTAATCCATTTTGATTTGACTTTTGTGCATGGTGTTAGGTTGAGGTCTAAGCCCATTTTTGCATGTGGTTTTCCAGTTATGCCAGTACCATTTTTTGAAGATGCTTTCCTTGTCCCACTTCACATTTCTTGCTCCCTTATCAAAAATTAGATGTTCATACATTTGGGGTTGTGCGTATGGATATTCCACCCTGTTCCATTGGTATGAGGCCCTGCCTTTGTTCCAGTGCCATGCTGTTTTAATTATTATGGCTTTGTAGTACATTTTGAGGTTTGGGAGGGTAATGCCTCACCACATCTTTTTCCCAAGAATTGCTTTAGCTATTCGTGGGTGTTTGTTGTTCCGAATGAATTGCAGGAGTGCTTGATCGATTTCTTTGAAGAATTTTATGGGTATCCTTATAGGGATTGCATTGAATCTGTATTCTGCTTCGGGGAGTATTGCCATTTTGACAATGTTAATTCTTCCTATCCATGAGCAGGGGATATGTTTCCATTTCCTCATGTCCTCTTTTATTTCATAGAATAGCATTTTGTAGTTTTTATTGTGGAGGCCCTCTAGCTCTTTAATTAGTGTGATTCTGAGGTGTTTGATTTTCTGGGGCACAATTTTGAATGGGATAGTTATTTTTATGTCACTTTCAGCTCTCTCATTATTTGCATATAGGAAGGCCATGGATTTTGCGGCATTAATTTCACAAAAGCCAAAATCTGGGAAAAAAAAAATGAGTGCCCGAGAACAGATGACTAGTTAAAGAAACTGTGGTACATCCACACTATGAAGTACCATGCAGCTGTTAAAAAAGATGAAGTCATGAAATTTACATACAAGTGGTACTACATGGAAATTATTATGTTAAGGAAAATGAGTCAGAAAGAGAGGGACAGACATTGTATTCACCTGGACAATATAAAGTAACAGTATAGGAGACTAACACCAAAGAATAGCCAAGATAAGTACCAGGAGGTTTATTCCATGGCTTGGGGGCCAGCTTCACACTCTAGGGGTAAAGGCAGCTCAGATAGAGAAGGGAGTGCCAAATAAAGGGTGTTAGGAGGATGCGCCCAAGATGGGAGAAGCATGCTGAAATTAGACTATAGACCAAACATGATTGCCACTCAATGCCTCTTTTGCAAACAATAGCACCCAAAAGGAGAGAGAGAAGAAAAGGGAATGCCCTGCCACAGAGGCGGGTTGTTATGGGGGATCTGGGAGGGGGGATTGGGAGGGATACTGGGCTCATTGGTGGTAGAGAATGGGCACTGGTGGAGGGATGGATACTCGATCATTGTATAACTGAAACCCAAGCACAAAAACGTGTCAGTCTACAACTGTACCTCATGGTGTTTCACTAATGAAAATTTCTTTTAAAAGTGCACTCCATACCCTCTATCCAGGGCTACATTGACCCTAGAATATCCTTACCATCTCTACCTTCTTGAAGAAGTACTAAAAAGCTTAAAAATATTTTCTTTTACCTCTACTCTAACAGCAGCATATGTTTGCGTTCTGCAGAATGTCAGGAATTCCAAAAGCCTTTGGAAAAGCATGGTTTGGAGAATTGTTTTCTTGGCTTTATTGAAACTTTGATCACTTTAGTCCTTGGGTTGTGTCCAACAACTCTGCTGCTTTTAAATTTCTATTTTCTAAAGTTGTTTGATATCCACTGTACATCATTTGGGTTGATTCATTGTCCACATTTCTAATTCCTCGTTTTTCTTATAGGATCTTACTGGATTATATCAGTAATCTTCAATTCCATTGATCTTCCATTAGATCATAACACTATTATGACAAACTACAATTTGAAGAGGAATCTAGAGAATTTCCTTCATATTTTTTCCTGTTGGAAAAAAAGAACAGTATAGCATCACAAGTAGTTGAGTAGTCCACAGTGTTGAAGGCTAGACCTGAGAGGAGACATGGAGGCCTGGCAATAAAGCTGGATCTGATGACCTTTAATATTTCCAAGAGTTTATACTTTCACTGTTTTCTGAAGGATTTCAGAGTCTTTTCATTAACGTTTTCAGTTTAAATGAATTTTCAGAAATTCTCCAAGAATTGTGCAACTTAATTTTTTTCAACAAGAATGATTACTTATCACTGTAAGTGTGAGAATTAGAAGTATTATGTACCTCACAGTCATTGTTTGCTAAGTGAGAAAAGACATCTACTTGGTACTGTGATTTCTTCATCTCTAAATTCAGGATAATTGCAGTTGTCAAGGGTCTCATAGCAGAGCTGTTGAGGATTAATGAGATCCGATTTGTAAAATGTTTGGAGGGATTCATATTAAAGATGTGGAATAAATACAAAGAAGGTTTATTATAAGACAGAAACAAGAGCTTGCTGGTTACTGAGTGTCCTTGGTTTTTTTTTTTTTTTTTTAAGCCAGGGGAGAGATGAGTTGAGCTGAATTTTTATCTTTAGGACTACAAATCTAATTAGATCCTAAAGGATTAAGTAAGTAGTTTGAATTTTTTTCTGAAGAAATCTTTTCTTAAAGAAAAGGAATGTTTTTATCCATCTTAGACCATTGACATGTAAGTACTTATATTTTGAGATGTGATATTATCTAAACATAAGACACAAGCTTGGGGCCAATTGTGTGCACTTAATTACCTTTTACCTTTTATGCAGCAAGCAGGACTTGGATTATCCCTATTTCTCTTAATTCAAAGTTATTAAAATGTGTATTTGCTGTTAATTACCTGACGTCTCAGTGTTTGGAAATGAGAAATCTGGAAATTGGATCCCCTCTTCTATAGCTGCAGTGAAGAGAGGGTGAAAGATTTTCGGCCTTATGAGATTAATTCAGATTCCTATCACCACCCACATGAACCTTTGATCTTTTCCATTAAAGCAGTTAATAGCAGTTAATACTTACAAAGTGCTCCATGTATCCAACAATGCAGTCTTATCTCTCAATATATATGAGTCTATTTGATTTTAATATGACTTGAGTTAGTACTAAATATCAAAAAATTTATATATGAGCAACCCGGTGAAAAAAATGTTAACTTACCAGTCCACAAACCAGCAAAACTAAAAACAGACCCACCAGCCTCACTTAATAGTATAATGCACTATAATGCTCTCTTCTCGTACCTCATTGTATTACACATACAACACCAATGGAACTTGCTATTTCCTCTCTCGTCAGATTTAGCCTTAATATAAACTGTTTGTTCCAACAAGAACATCAGCAGTGACTACTTCTTGTAGTGTCCCCTAGTGTCCTGCTTACAGAATTCTGTTTAAAAGTTGATTTATGAAAAAACAATTGGCCAGTTTATAAGGGTTATTAAAACTCCATTTTAACATTTGAAAAGGTATTATCAATTAACAAGGTTATAATAATCATGTTTTTCTTTGTGTTTTAAGTTTAGTTTTGAGAGTCACACGCTGTGATGCTTGGGGGTTATTCCTGGCTCTGCACTCAAGAATTATTCCTGGCGATACTCAGAGGTCTATATAGGATGTTGGGGGTTAAACACAGGTTTTTGCATGCAAAGCATACATGCAACCCACTGTGCTATCTTTCTGGCCTTGAGATTATCATAATCTTGCAAATTAATGTGACTGTCATAAACTTGGTATATAGCACAGCGGTAGGGCGTTTGCTTTGCATGCGTCTGACCTGGGTTTGATTCCTCCGCTCCTCTCGAGAGCCCGGCAAGCTACCGAGAGTATCTCGCCTACACGGCAGAGCCTGGCAAGCTACCCATGACGTATTCGAGATGCCAAACACAGTAACAAGTCTCACAATGATGGAGATGTTACTAGGCCCGCTCGAACAAATCGATGAACAACGGGAGGACAGTGCTACCAGTGCTACTTTGTTTTATGCTGAAGTATACAAGACTATGAACTGAAAACAAAGGAATAACTTTCTTTACTAATGCCAATTTCTATAATGCAAATTTCAAGGAATAATTAGAGCTTGTCTGCCACCCTCTCATTCCCCACCAGAAAGTTCTGAAACTAGCCATGTGGCAGTCACTGTAAAATCAAAATATTCAAGTAAAATAACATAGCTCAGAAGAAGTGTATTGAAAATTATTTATAGGGCTAATTAAAACACTTTTGCTTCAGAAAATTTATGATATAAACACATTTTCTTCTTTAAGAATGGTACACAATGCATAGATGCATTATCTTTTTCCTAAAGTCTTCCACAATGACATACAGACAAGAGGTAAAAATACAGAAGAGTTCTAAAAAATAAAACAAAAAACACCTTTGAATAGTTAATAAATAGCATGCTTGGGGAAATCTGACATATGATCGTGGAGGAAGACTATATCCCCGGAAAACTGCATAGGCAGGCTGATGGGCAGCCCTTAGGAAAAGAGCGCACTCGTGCTCTTCTGTGCACCAAGATGTCTACCCATAGTGTAAAGTCAAGGGAATTAGGTGTGCTTTGCACAGGAAGCATTTGACTTCATTTATTCTGTAGAAGAAGGTAAACAACTAAAAAGCATTCTGTTTCTTATAGAAATTAAACCAAGTTCTGTCTAAAGCAGCAAGCAAAGGAGAGATGGAGGGCTAAAAATAGAAATTGTGGTTCTTTTTGAAAATCACAAGTGATAACAGCAAAATCACAATAATATAGAAAACTTTAAAAATAAATTTCGCCAAAATGGTGGTAAAGGAGGCCTGTAGAAGATGGCATGCTGGGAAACGGAATCTGATAAAGATACTTTATTAGCTGCCATAAAAAGAAGATAATAATATCTAAATTGATAAATCAAGACATAGTAATACATCTAATAAGCTATAGTTAAAAAATCAAGAAAAAATGAGAATAAAATGTAGGGGGAAAATCAAGCAAACACATATTAAAAAAAGAAACTGCATGTGTGACAAATGGTCTACAAGTAAAAAAAAAATGGGGGAGGAGCTGTTTTCTCATACTTTATTCATATTTTTATGTCAAGTAGCATTATTTCCATAAAACCACGGAATACATTAAATTGATCTATTGTTTGAATACTAAATACAGGAATACAATTTTGCAAATAGAAGTTTATTTTTTTCCATCAGCAATGCAGATAATTATACAAAAGTCAGTGATTGAGGGCACTTACATGATTTTCTGTACACTTGCATACATCATACCCATGTTTTCAATGAGACAGTTAAGTTTTTCTGTTAATAGGTAGAAGAATAAATGGTCGAAATAACTTAATTGGAAGCATTTAATAAAGCACATGATTCTATTCCCTTAACAATGAAACAATTTTTTTAAAGTCCTGCCAAGACCATTGAGAAATACCTCAGTGATACATCTATTTCTGATCTAATTTCCATTACGTTTCTAAAGCAAGTTATGCTGCTCACTACTTCATCTCAATCATCTATGTGAAATCTTCATCCTCTGTCCTGTAGCTTTGTAGTATTCTGTTTGTTCATATTTTAAGAAAAGATGCATATTCACTGAGATATAGCTCCATTCTATACTTTCAATTATTAACAATGAATTGTTAATGCATATGCGTACTTTGGGGTACGTTTGTATGGTGTTAAAAATTATTCCAATAGCTTAAGCTGGCAACTTCAGTTGGTTGTCCCAGAGATTTCTCACATTTTACATGTTCCAAATTGCCTCAGATTTAACCCTGCCTCTTTACACATGCATGCACAAACACACATACACACTCAGACTGTAAGTAACAACACCCAGACCATAGAGCTAGACAAAGCAAAAAAGAGAGAATGAAAGAGAGAATTTCATCATTTACTTCTCAAGTTTTATTTTCTTTTTTTTTATCATTTTTTTTATTAGTGAAACACCATGAAGTACACTTATAGACTTATAAATTTTTGTGCTTGGGTTTCAGTTATACAATGATCAAGTACCCATCGCTCCACCAGTGCCCATCCTCCCCCACCATGGGTCCTAGCATCCCTCCCCCCCCCATCCCCCCCCGCCCCCCCCCCCCCGTCCCACCCTGCCGCTGTGGCAGGGCCTTCCCCCTTGTTCTCTCTCTCTTCTTTTGGGTACTGTGTTTTTCCAGAGAGGCATTGAGTGGCAATCATGTTTGGTCTATAGACTACTTTTAGCATGTCTCTACCACCCTGGGAGGGTCTTCACAACACCCTTTATTTGGTGCTCTCTTCTCTATCTGAGCTTCCTTCTCACCTAGCACATGTGGCTGGCCTTCAAGTCATGGAGCAAAATTCCTGGTACTAATCTGAGCCCTTCCTGGGTGTTAGTCTCCCGTTTTGTTGCTTTATGTTCCCCAGACGAATGCAATCTTTCTGTGTCTATCCCGCTCTTTCTGACTCATTTCGCTTAACATGATACTTTCCATGTAGTACCACTTGTATGTAAATTTCATAACTTCATCTTTTCTAACAGCTACATAGTACTCCATTGTGTAAATGTACCAGTGTTTCTTTAACCAGTCATCTGTTCTCGGGCACTCAGGTTTTTCCAGATTCTGGCTATTGTAAAGAGTGCTGCAATGAACAAACAAGTGCAGATGTCACTTCAACTATACTTTTTTGCCTCTCTGGGATTTATTCCCAGGAGTGGTATTGCTGGGTCAAATGGGAGATCAAAATCTAATTTTTTGAGAATCGTCCATACTGTTTTCCAAAAGGGTTGGACCAGCCTGCATTCCCACCAGCAGAGAAGGAGGGTCCCTTTCTCGCCACATCCGCGCCAGCACCTGTTGCTTTATTTTCTAAGAGAAACGTTCTATTTTTACTGCAATGCCTGTCAAAAACCATTCTGAACTATGTTTTCCTCTTCTTCTTCTTTAATGTTTCAGCATCAGTCACAGATTGTATTGACTTTCTTTTATTTTCTGATTACTGTAATCTCAGAATAATGGCAAAATATTTCTCCCACCCTCTCAGACCCTTTTATTCATTCTCTATTCTTATTAGTATGATCTTTTAAAACATTCAAATGTCTTCTTGTCACTCTTTTCCCCTTAGGTCTCCATTACTCTTGGGCTAATTTACAAAAACTCTCCTCCTAGACTCTTGTTTTCCAACAAAATCTCACATATTAATATCATTGTGTTCCTCTCTACTGTATACCCAGGTTGGGTATATATATATTTGGGATATATATTTGGATTTTCAAATATTTAATGTTCCATTTTGTCTTTGGGTCCTGGATCATTTTGATGCTTTTCCTTCTCATGGGATTTACTTTTCTACCTGTGTTTCTTCTTTTCTGACACATACTTACTTCTTCAAATCCAAATTTATTAATTCTTCTGGTACATATTCCTGGTCCTTCCCAAAGACTGTGTAAAGTGCCACACTTAGGGATTTTTGCAGCTGTCTATTTTAGATAAATTATCACAATTTCTGTTACCATCTTGGTTTCACCAACAATTTCAAGGACCCAATCCTGATCTGGCACCATCTAAGCACCCATTGTCTATTCATGAGAAGTACTTAGCCATTGTTGACATTTCCTAGTGAAATCTCTTAAGAGGATTTAATGACAAAGGGCAAACTTTTTTTTTCAAACAAAGAAGCCTTTTTAGAAGCTTATTGTATAGTTCATCTTTAAAAACATTCACTGTCATCTTTCTGTTGCACTACTGCACTACTAAGAATCAAGAGGAATAAATGAAACTAGATAATGACTACTTAAAAGCATGAAGTTAAAACAAGAAAATTTTTCAGAAATAAGAGATAATGAAAATGGATTACTCTCATCCTCTTCTAATTTTGATAGGTATTTTTACTCTCAAAGTCTTGAGAGGTTTGAAGAAAAAAATCTTAAAAGAGACAATTGAAACAGATAAAAATACTGCATTTTTAAAAGACAGATAAAAATATGTGACCAATTCATCATGTCGATGAGGGAAGTACTATTGGGGTTTTAGTAGTTTGTATTGCTCTTCATAGTCGGGACCTGTAAAAGATGAAGAGATTAAAGATGAAATTCCTGATGCTTCAAATGAAAGCACAACAATAAAAATCAAAGGAATAGAGCATATAAATTCCCTTTGAAGGTGCTGATTTCCAGCCCTCTGTAGCAATAACTAAATAAGCCTGGGTGTCCTGTACCATGGGCCACCGACATTTGTCAGGCTTTTCAATAAATTGGAAATGAAAGACTAAATCTGTGTAAGGTGAGAGATAAATTAGCACACAGCCAAAGGTACTGGAGAAATAAGCACTGGTTTCGCAACTGAAATATTTTTTGATAAAGTAATAATCCCCCGTAATCTCTCTCCAGCTTTAAATAACAGCAGGTCTTTGTGCCGGCAGTTTAATTTTGTTGGCTGCCCTTGTCTTATAAATGTATTTAGTAAAGTCTGGAATATCATTTTGTGCTGAAAGCTGAAGCCTTTGTCATGCTGAAGCTAGGCAAAGGCAATAAATCAAGGACAAAGTGAAAAGGAATAGAAATGGACTATCGGAAACTTATTTCCCCAGAGCGGGTGAGCTTTCTCCTCCTGCAAGCAGGTGTACTGCATCAGTCATGTCTCCCTGTTAAGTGCCTGTGTTGTAATGATATTGACTTATATCTACATTGCACCCTGGTTGGCATTGCTCCAAAGTGCTTAAGATGCATCTATGGGAAATGCATGCTGAAAATAGCATCGTGAAAATATACAACCTCAGTTTTTCTTTTTTTTTCTTTCCCTCCTCTAAAATCATTTTTTCCAGGAAATAGTTTTGAAGTGGCTAACCTTAGCTTCTTTCTCCTGTTTCCTCATTTGTGTCTGACCAATTAATAAATAAATTTTTAAAGTAAAGCGCCACTATAAATTTAAAATTATTAAACAGAGTAGTGTGCTTTCTGATCTATGTCTGCCAGTTGGTTATTGTTGAGAATGGATTACAGGGAAAGACCATTAAGGTGTTTATAGGGTGTTAGTCTTACTTTTTAGCAAGAAAAATGAATAACAAAACCACTGTGCTGAAAAGTCAAGGAGTTGGTTTCCTGAATTAGTTTTCCACTGCTGAGTACCACTCTACAGTCTTAATGGCTTAAAAAGCACAAAATTTATTTTATTACTGTTCTTTTGATCAAGAGTCCAGAGTTTACCTGGAATCTCTGCTCAGGGTCTCACGGGTTGTAATCAAGGTGCCAAGGAGGCTATGGCCACCTCTTTAATATTTTCACAAGAAAAGATCTGCTTCAAAGTTTCCTCAGCTGCCAGAATTCAATTCTTTGTAGTTTTGAAACAAAGGTCCCATGTTCTTTTTTTTCTTTTTTTTTTCTTTTGGGGTCATACCCAGCAATGCTCAAGGGTTACTTTTGGCTTTGCACTCAGGAATTACTCCTGGCTGTGCTTGGGAGACCATATAGGATGCCGGTGATCTAACCCAGGTTGACCGAATTCAAGGCAAACACCCTACCCGCTGAACTATCGTTGAGGCTCCATGTTGTTATGGTCTAACCACCAGAGGCTGATCTCAGCTTCTTGAATCTACTTCAGCTTGTAATTTGGGACTTCTTACTAACCCTACAGCTTACTTCTCAAAAATAAGGATATAGCAGCATACATGAGGATAGATAATTTTTGAGATCTGATTATAGAAATAAAGCTTCATCACTTCTACAACAGAATAAAATCTAATCACAGCTTCTGTAGTCTTCTATTTTTTGAAAGAAAGTAAATCTGGAGAGAGAGCTAGGCATGGTATAGCAGATATCTAGCATGTGTAGGTCCTAAGTTTAGTCAGTGACAATAAAAACCTGCCTCTAGTGCCTGGTGTGGCCCTAGTGACCTTAAAATAATGCCAGGAGAGAATCTCATAAAAGAAACATAGTGATCTCACATTTAAGAATTGTGGGCATGACTGGGGGGAAAGCAGCTCAGAGAAGGGACCACCAAGTGAGTGCTAGGAGGGCTTGCTCAGCATGGGAGATGTTTGGTGAAAGTAGTCTATTGACTGAACGTGATGGTCACTTAATACCTCTATTGCAAACCACAACACCCAAAAGGAGAGAAAGAGCATAAAGGGATGCCACAGAGGCAGGATGGGGTGGAGGCGAGAGAGTATGGTGGTGGGAGGTATGCTGGGACCATTGGTGGTGAAAAATGGGCATTGGTGGAGGGTACTTGATCATTGTATGCCTGAAATACAAGCACAAAAGTTTCTAAGTCTGTAACTGTACCTCACGATGATCCATTAATAATTTAAAAAAAATTACGGGCATGAATATAGAAGGTAGGGTACACAAACAATGTATTGACACTAGAATCTTCCAACTATCTTTTTATGTCTTCATGATCATTCAAAATTAAATCTCTTTTATTGAGATACCCTTACATTGTGAATTTAAATAAGTTTTAGGTATCTTACACATTTATAAGATTTATCATTATAAACCAATATGTTAATATGCCATATTCATATTTCATGACAAAAGACCAATTCTGTCCTTCACCATATACTAAGTCACTTTTACCTGATTTATCCACACCCTCTCTCCTTGATACTATTAGTTTCCTTCTTAGTACCACTAATTTGATTCTATAATCTAGAAACAACCAAACATACAAAAATTTAGGCATTTTATGTTTACACAAAACAGTAAGAATAATTTATATTTGAATAATAATGTTATATATTTTATGTATAAACACACAAAAAATAAAACGGCCGGCGGTCTTGCCGTTTCCCCACTCCAGGGAGGTCGAAGGCGATGGTCAGGTGAAGGAAGGAAACGAGGCCAAGCTAGTTGGTCTTAGTAGCTGTTTATTACATGGAAGAGATGTATGTCATGGAGGCCTCAGGAATCCTCGAGCACGTGCGCCTTTGTTCTCTCCACTTCTGTCCTCAGCCCCATCTTCCCAGGTTCTCTGATGCACGTGTCCCCCCGTTCTCTGGTGCACGTGTCCCCCGAGAGAGCCCTGGAATCTCCCTTATATAGATCATAGTACCTCTAAAGGGCGCAATATAATGATGTCATCAGAAGGAGTTACAGAAAGAACGTTGAGGCGGCAAACCATACATTGTTTCCTTACATCCGCAGGCCAGTAATCCTGGCCTCACCTTTTCACAAGCTACAAGTACTTAGATTAGCACAACAAAGACCAGTCTGCTAGAGCTTGGAATCTACATCTCCAAAAAAGCAGTCTCATCCAAGCTAGTCAGGACACACAGAAAACTGCTTCTAGGACGTGTTTCTCCTCTCCTTGTCCAAACAACATATAAGTATACATAATATTAATCATTTCGTATGGACACAGTAAGAAATACTTTGAGCTTATAGAATTGCTCTCCTAGGGCCATCTCGATCTCAGACTGCAGTGCTCAGGCCAGATATCTTTCCTATTCCTAGCAGCAGGGCCCTAGTCTCGTCGTTACTTTTGGATCATGACATCATTTGCCTATGATCAAACTCTTAACTTATAGTTAAGAATCGTGGCACCTTGGCCTGGCCCATCGCGATGCCAGGGTAGCACATAACTTACCGGCTTGCCCTGGTTCCATCCAGTCCCACGTCGGGACCCTGCCCTTGGAGTGCTAGGAAGTGAGGGCAACTGAGGCTTAAGTTGAGAAGGCAGATGCCCAGGAGTGAATAATATTCAAAGCCAATCAATTCCTAAGTTACGGAGCATATTAATTAATTGCCTTCCTGTATCTATACAAAAGGACATTGCATTAAAGTAAACTGCTCAAAAGACATAAGGAGAGGAGAAAGACAATATTAACTTACAGTACAGCTTCAGTGTCTAAGAAGGATGAGACCTTACAAATTGGTTGGGGAAGAGAGCATAGAAGAGGTTACAGACAGACAAAGTAATGGGAGTGACTCGGGAGCACTGTGATGGGCACAATCTGATAAACCTAAGCTCCGTGTACTCCAACAATTTTATGCATGTATACATTTTATACCTTTATTTAAACATTTATCACAACATGTAATCTCACAAACATAGTATTGACACAAAATAGAAGACAGCATATTCTCTGTGATTGCATGTTTATACATTTCAAAAATATACAAACTCTCCATGCTATTAGAAATCATAATATCAGATCAACAAATTGTATACTGAGAATAAAGGGTTAAAGGCTTCCTTAGTGTGTGGCAACATTTTCTGAACTGCATACATCCTGTGGGCATGTGGAACTTTGGTGTTATGTGCACTATTCTAAATGTAAGTATAATTGTATGTGATATCAATTGAGTCATTGCAAAACAATGCTTAAAAATCTTGGTTACTTAATATCTTTTTTTTTAATTTGGGCCACTGCTGCTGATACTCAAGACTTACTCCTCACTATGTGCTCAGGGATTACTCCTAATGAATCTCAGGGAACAATATGGAGTGCTCTGAATTTAACCCACATCTTCTGAATGCAACAAAATATACTACCCATTTGTTTAATATCTTTCTGGCCTCTTGGTTATTTGATGTCTATGGGTGTTAAGTTTTATAATCTTTACCATGAAATGATGATTTTTAAGGCCTTTCTAGAAAAATGTAGTCATAATTGCTGAAGAATTATTGCAATAAAATACAGAAGAACTTTAATTTGGAGAATAAATATAAAATACCCAGAGTTCCAATTGCCTCAAATAAAATTTTTATTGAAATAAAACATCAGTCATAGATCTCCTTATAAAATACCGGCATTGAAATATGAAGTCAGTTGTAGTGGTGTTTGGTTATCTTAATGTCTCTTTTAATTTAGAAAATATCCTTAGCACTTTGATTTTGTTATTTCTTTAATCCAGGAGCCTGCATGGCAAGAAAAACAGGTAATGACTGGATTATGCCCTAGGGAATAAGAGAAAAGGGGTTGCATTCTGAATTAATCAGATAACAACAGAGTTGAATAAAAATGATTTGCACTATCTCCAGTTTCTTTTCATGGCAGTGATCTGTTGCAGTTGGCCAGCTCAGTGATTCCACATGTTCTTAACATGGTTTGTGACAGCTAAAAACACAGGTTAGGGTTTCACTGCAAAAATGGCGAAGATAATGTCTCTTGTCATGGAAAGTGTGACAGCAATGCTGACAAGATGAATATACAGCCACTTAACATGAACATCTACCACAAGACTATTCTTTTCTTGAAATTATTCTATTTGCTCTCACTTTTCCTCTCAAAGACAGTCTTACTTAAAAGTTCACTTTATTTAGGGATTTTGCACTAGTAGGTCAAGCATCATGTCATCTTAAGGACTCAAATAAATCTTTATCAAAGTGTTTTTTGCAGAACTCTGAGGGTCTAGTGTCAGGGTGAGCAGTAATATCTTTGGGTGTATTTGGGTGGGGGGTGTTTTTCACTTAAAAAGGTAGATTTTCAGGGAAACTCTGAGGTTGGTTGGTTTGTTTGTTTGTTTTCCATTTAAGTTAAAGGTTCAGTAGTTTAAATAAGTTTGGGAGTATCTGGCAGTGTGATGAAACTTTTTATTTGAATTTCTGCATTATTTAACGATAAAACCAATAATATTTTGTGGATGCAGTGCTGCTACACAATAATAAAAGAGTGAAGAAGTTTGCTTTGCCAGTTGCTGACCACAGTTCAATTTTAGGGACTGCACAATGTCCCCAACGCATTGCCAGGAGCGATCTCTGAACATAGAGCCAGAAATAGTCCCTGAACACTACCAAATGTGACCCAAAGTAAACAAACCTAAAAGATTAGCTTTAGCTAAACTTTAGCTGGAGACACAGTGCAAGGGTTTTAGCACTTGCTTTGTATATGACCAAACACAGATTAATTCCTAGCATTTTACATGAGCGATAGCACAGCGGGTAGGGCGTCTGCCTTGCACGCAGCCACCATGGCCAACCCGAGTTCGATTCCTCCGCCCCTCTCGGAGAGCCCGGCAAGCTACCGAGAGTATTCGATATGCCAGACACAGTAACAACAAAGTCTCCAATGGAGACGTTACTGGGCCCACTCGAGCAAATCGACGATCAACGGGAGGGCCTTTACCTTTACCTTTACCTTATTTTACATGATGCCTGAGCACTGCCAGGAGTAACTTTTGAACATAGGTCCAGAAGTTGTCCCTGAGCACTACCAGATTCCTCGTTCAGCCCCCCAATATTACTGCTTACTCTTTAAATTAGTGAATTACCTGGATGGGAGATGTTCTTTTCCCTTGTAGAAGTGATCTGGATCTGGACACAGTTGTAGAATTCCATGAGAATTCATTGTACACGCTTATATTCCTTCTAGTTTATTGTACACTGAGAGCAAAGCTGTCATCTATTGTATCTTACATTAAGATTTATGTAGTTATTCAAAAGGTAAACTTTTTGCAAACATTAGAGGCAATTTTAATACCAGAATATTACATCTCTGTAACATTTTAGTATGTTAAAATATATTATCTCTTCATTAAATTGATTAGGGATTACATAAATTGAGAGTAAATTCCTCTTGCATTGTCCTATTTTAGCGAATAATAAGTGATGCTCTACTTCAGATTATCAGAGTCATGACCTGACAAATTATATAGATTTCTCTCCATTTGAATCCCTGAACTCACCCCTTAAACCAGGTGGGGAAATTCGGGGTAAATAATAAATGTATAAAGAAGGAAAGAGAAATGTAATAAGCAAATGGGGAGGAAAAAATAGGCAAAAGGAAGCCAAAGTTTTTAAATAGTCAAAATGAGAAAAATTTTCAGTGTAGACCTTCAGTTAATAAAGTATATTTTCAGTGTTTGTATTCTTTCCTTGACTGTAATATCTCATATTTTAGCTCATTTTAATGTGAATTTTTTTTAATCTGTATACTCTACCAGTGTTGATCTGACTTTCACAACAGCAAAGCCCAAATCACAGTGGTTTATCCAGCCACTGTTTGTTTCTTAGCCCACTGACTGTGGGTCAGCTTCTGTGATTTTGTTCAGACTGCCATTTCACTTAGAATCTCAGCTTGAAGCAATAATTGTCTTTGGGACTTTATATTCTTTTGCTATAGAGTTTTTAAAAATAAGCAAACATACTAGTGGGAACATGCAGTTATTTTTGTTTGTTTTATGGTTTGGAGTTTGAGGGCCACACCTGGTGGTCCCCAATGCTTACTGATAGTTCTGCCATCAGCAGTAACTCCTGGTGGTTCCCAGAGACTCTCTTGTGGTACAGGGGATCAAATCAATGTCTGCCATACGAAGGAAAATTCACTTAACCACTGTACTATATCTCTAGCCCAGAACATGCAGTTCTTAAAGTCGCTGCTCATAAGCCTTTTCATAGTTAATTAACAGTGCATGGATATTCTCATGACCTCAGAAGAGAACCTATAATTCATACAAATATTATTTTGCAGATCATCACTATCACTATCACTGTTGTTCTTCAATTCGCTTGAGCGGGCCCAGTAATGTCTCCATTCATCCCTGTCACATGCAAGTGTAGCCCAATAACATATTGGGGGCTCCTTCAGGGTCAGGGGAATGAGAACCATTCATTGTTACTGTTTTTGACATATTGAGTACGCCACGGGTAGCTTGTCAGGCTCTGCTGTGCGGGCGGGATACTCTCGGTAGCTTGCCGGGCTCTGCGAGATGGATGGAGGCTTTTGGGGCAGCCTCTAATCACCTTTACAGGTGTTCCTAGTCAGGCATATAGGCGGGTATGATACACTCAGTAGCCTGCCGCGTTCTCTGAGAGTGAGAACTAGAGAATAAGAGGTCTTCCGGGAGCTTGGTTTTATAGTCTCTGGATGACCATTGATGGGGTTACACAGCAGTTGGTGGGTGTAACTGTCCAGTTACTGGAAGGTGGGGGAGCTGGGTGGAGGAGGCCCAGTACCAAACTGAGCAGACTTGGAGATCTCAGCCCCGGGTCCCACACACCTGGCTTCCTCTGCTGGTTCCTCATCCAAGCGTGTGGAGAGTGGTCTCAGCATGGCTTTGGCTGGATCCCAGCCAGAGGTCTTCAGCTGTCGGGGCTCTGCTCGGGGCAGAGAGGGAAACTCAATCCGCCCTCCTCCAAGGGGCCCTGATGAGGACAGCCAGGTACGGGGGCAGGAGACTCCTGCAGATCATAACGTAATATACTTTAATACCTATGTAAACAAATTAAGCTTGTAGGTATCCACAATCTATAGACAAAAATATCTAGGGAGAGGAAGAGAAAACCAAAAAGGTGTACATGGATTCATAAAACTAAAAAAAATTGACCTTGACTAAGAAATTATTTTGTTCTATTTAGTTCCTAGATCATTCTTTGATCTTTACATCTACCTTCATCTCTCTTTTCCACCTGCATTTTCATTCACCCTAAACAGTTTTTCAGTGTTGAAAGGTAGATAGGTAGATAGTCTATCATATTTACCTCATTATTATATACATTTAGCATGAGTAAAAGTAAAGTAAAGTAAAGGCCCTCCCGTTGATCGTCGATTTGCTCAAGCGGGCCCAGTAACGTCTCCATCGGAGACTTTGTTGTTACTGTGTCTGGCATATCGAATACTCTCGGTAGCTTGCCGGGCTCTCCGAGAGGGGCGGAGGAATCGAACTCGGGTCGGCCATGTTGGCTGCTTGTAAGGCGAACACCCTACCCGCTGTGCTATATTTAAAACCACTACCATAAGGTTCCATACCCAGAATATGTTGCAATGTATAATGTTAAATGGTTAATTATTTTGCTCTTTCATTTAAGTCATTTAGATGATTTGCTTCTATAAATCAGCATTTTCTTCCTGAGAGTTTGGAGAGACAGAAGGATCCTTACTTGTTGCAAGTTATCAAAGTTTGGTCCCCAAACCTGTAATATTCGTAAATACCTGGGACCTTTAAAATTCTAAAAAATATGCTATCCTACAATACAATTATAATTTTCAGGAGTGAGAATTAAGATCTCTCTCAGTTTCTCTCTCTTTCTTTCTTTCTTTCTCTCTTTCTTTCTCTCTCTTTCTTTCTTTCTCTCTTTCTTTCTGTGTGTGTGTGTTTGTGTGTGTGTGCATGTGTATTCGTCCAGTAATTGGGTATTCTTTTCTCATTTTTATTGAGTGACATGATTTATTGTACTGTTAATGATAGTTTCATGCAAGCACTCTGTGCACATTTCTAGCAATACACCCACCACAAGAGTGTCTAGTCCCCTCACCCACATCCAGAAATTTGCAAAGGGTCCCTAAAATTCTCTTCCCTATCTCTGAGCTAAATTTGATTCTGTAGAAAAACTTTCCAGTTCTGGTGACTTTAGCCATTTGTTATTCCTTTACTATGCCTCTTTACATCTCATATATATGAGATTGTTCAGTATCTGTTTCTCTCCTTTTGACTTCACTCAGCATGATATACCTAGTTCCATCCATGTAGGGGGGAAAAAAGCATTATTTTGTCTTTTATTGAGTAGTATTTCATTGTGTATATATGCCTCCTGTGTAAGAAATGGTTATGATGTATTCCAAATAGCAAGAACCATAACTCAGATCTACAGGAATTCTTGTGGCACTAACGAAATCTGCTTCAGAAAGTTTTTAGCACACAGTGGGGCAGGATAGATCAGAGAAAGATAAGGTTTATCGGACTCGTTCAGTATGCTATTCCTGTGAGGAGTGACTCACAGAATAAAAGTCCCTTCATCACCAAGAACACCTTGAAAAATGCTCAACATAGAAGCAATTCGGAACCTACTGTCTGCATCTCTTACCCTGGGGCTTCTTCTCTTGCTTCTCTATCTGGCTTCTGTCAGGCCAAAAAGTTAATTTGGTTATTACAATTATATATTTTTGTTTTCTATTATTATTTCATATTAGAGTTTCTCCAGTCCTATTCTCTCAGAGAGTCACTTCACACCTTCCTGGAAAATAGGAAAATTAGGGTTCTCAGAACTGAAGTTCATGTGCCAGGTCAGTGTGAATTAGGTTTCTATAGAGGTGTCCACTAATTCTCCTTATTTCTCTTTGTTAAGACCCTTCACCTACTTTCATTATAACATCCATTTAACTATTCTCAATGTCCATAGAGACTAGCCTTACGGATATTTTACTGATGTAGAAAACAAATAATAGTTGCATTATTGTTTATTGTGAAATATCAAAAGAATTTATAAATAATGTAAAGAACCTGAATGATTGTCTTTGCATGAATTGTTATGGTAAAAAATAAATATATCCATACACATGATTAACAGTCCCTTTTCAACAAAATATGCCACTTTTGAAAGATCTTTTTGTATCCAATAATAAGTTAGTATTTTCTTCAAATAAAAGTTTTATTACAAAGGCTGGAGACAATGAAATCAAAGAAACTGATCAACATAACAAATGATTCCTGGCAAACTCTGAGTCATTTCACTCCAAATCTGTGATGTTTATATAGCAAGTGCAGATGTTATGTTTATTCACTTCTAGAGCATTAACTAAAAGGTTTGACTTGTATAGAAACCTTTTCTTGATATCAGGTTATATTATGCATACTCTGCCAGCTTTTACTGGAGAAAAAGTTAAATTAAAAATTTGCATTGTATTTTTGAATTTTATCTAGAAATTGAAGTGGGTCCATCTTCGGTGAAATTTTAAGGAATAATACATTTGCTAATAAATCGATATTTACTGAGATTCATCTGTATATTTGTTTGCCCAGCATTATGCTGAAATATACTGCAAAATATAAACACTTATGAAGAAACTCATGGACTTGGGGAAAAAAACACTCAAAATGAAAATCCAATATTTTACCACAAATAATATTATTGCGACCATAATTTATCACCAGAAGAGGGAATTGCTGAAAGTAAAGTGGTATTAATTGTAAATTTATCCTCATAAATTTGGGGTGCTTTTTGACATACCTATTTTATAATCACCCTATATTCAAACAAAATACAAAAGGACATTGTAGGCATAGAGAAAACATCTTAGCTTCCCTGACTCACCATAAATTTCCTTTCCTGTTATTGACCTTGCCATTACCAAACATTCCACCTTGCCAAAGAACTCACCATACTGAATCACAACCCCTGAATTAAGTGCAAAAAGAACATCATAATAAAGTTTGCACATATGTGCGACTAACCTTGCCTGTTTAAGTGCAGCAATGAAACTTGGTGCAAATTCTTTCCATCTCAAGAACGAAAATATCACTGTCCCTGCTCATATTGTTCTTTGGTGCCCCCATCAGACTAAAGAGTGATACTGGATGTAGAAACAGATAGACTTTCATATGAATCATAGCCAGGACAAGTAGCTGAGTAACCTTGGCTATGTTCCTCAGTATATCTGCTCTATCAACTGTACATTTGTTACACCAACAAAATCAGAGAATGCAGTTATGTAGACTGATGCCAATAATAAATATGGTCATTGAAGTGCCTAGCAGAATGTGTATGTGAAATATATGTTGAACTTATGATGATGAGTTGCCATTGGTATCATTACTACTGATAAAATATCTGACTGCATCATAGGCTTGCAATAGGGCACAATTTTGATGTCCTTGTAGACAACTGGTCATACCCTTCATCTGAACCTTCTGGGAGTCATCATTCATCTTTCCCCATGTTTGTGTATTACTTTAAATTTTCTTGCTAAAATGCCAGAGCAGTGTGTTGCTCATTCTTCGGCAACATTCCCAAACAGGAAGTAGCATGCTTGCTGGCAGGTGTTTGCTGTTTGACTCAAAGTAATAAACAAAAAGCTGTGATGACACAGTCTGCTAGAATGTTTTTGCCATTGTGTATAGAAGAATGTACTTCTTAGACACTTATTCTGAAGGGTTCCCAGGGAAGAGAACTCAAAAACAAACACTTCTCTGTATTGAAGAATAGTACATGTTGACTTGAGGAAAAAAAACTTTGTCCTGTAATTATTTAAAATGATGTCTTGTTCAGGGATGTTGATTCTTACGGCAACTCCCACTGATAGTAATGATTTCTTTAGGAAAATTCAGAAGCCACATGGTACTGACTGAAAGGCAAATGAGATTATGTTTGATTCCCTAAGATATAGGGGTTAATTAACATATATTAATTTACTCTGGTGCTACTTCTAGTCCCTCAAGTCACTCCCTGCTTGATCTTAGGAAGAAAACAAAGATGTTTTCATTTGTATTATTTTTTCCCTACATGTCTCCTTTTACTTTCTTAAAAAGTAGTATAGTCAACTATATATATGTATATTATATATAGTTATATCAGATCACGATCACGACCACCCTGTTGTTCGTCGATTGCCTCGAGCAGGTGCCAGTAACGTCTTCTTCGTCCTAGCCCTGAGATTTTTTTTTTTTAAAGTGCCATATTCAAGGCTTTTTCAGGGTTAGGAGAATGAGACCCATCATTGTTACTGGTATATATGTATATAGTTATATACATATATAATATATATACCGTATACATATAATGTATATAATATGTATATTGTGTAATCCCATCAATGGCCAAGACTATAAAACCAAGCTCCCTGAAGTGTGCAACCTCTTATTGTCTAGTTCTCGCTCTTGGAGAACCCAGCAGGCTACCAAGAGTATCCTGCCCGCACGGCAGAGTCTGGCAAGCTCCCTGTGGCGTATTGATATTCCAAAATCCAAGAACAATGATGGGTCTCATTCCCCTAACCCTGAAAGAGCCTCCAGTGTGGCACTTGCTAAAATCTCAGGGCTAGGATGAATAGAAATTTTTCTGTGCCTGCTCGAGGAAATCGATGAACAATCGGATGACAATGATACAGTGATGTATATTATAATGAAAACTATATATCTATGTACATATGTAAATATGTCTGCCCGAGCAAATCGATGAACAACGAGAGGACAGTACTACAGTACTACAGTACAAAGTATTAGGATAATTCAAAGGACAAGTATTATAAAAATGAGTAAATGTGATCATGCAGATTACTAAAGTTTGAAGTGCATGCCTTATATGTAGAAGAAACTCTGTTCCATCTCTAACACTTCATAACACCAGACCGCCTTTTTTACTGTAGTCCTGAAGGCACCTATCACTGCTGAGATGACCCTAGTAACCCCCAGTACTTCTAGTTCCAAATCATTGGCTATAGATGAGATCTAGATCTCATAAATCATTATGTTTCATTGATCAAGTATCACTGGAAATGGCACACTGATCAATTGTTGGTAAACTTGTATGCCCCCAATAAGAAAATGAATAACAAAGAAAATAATGAGAAATTTTGGGAATTATCAGAAAAACAAAGACAATAACTATTTACACCATATTGAGAGTTCTTGGTTAAAAAATAATCACAATTTTCTAAGATCTCTCTCATCTCTTTTGTCTTATATAGTGCACTGGACTTTTGCAAGCTTTTCTCAGTTATAGAATAACAAATTTATATTCTTACAGTTATAAAACACCAGTCATGCATTTGCTTTCAACAATACAGGACTTTTTTTTATAATACTTTTCTTCATATCCAACAAACAAGTGTTTGCATCCAGGTTATATTTCCATATAAATTGTTGATCTGAAAATTCTGGTTAAGCTGAATATCCAACAGGAAGTTACCTACTGTTATCAGGGTAAAGCTGTGGGAAGTCACTACACATAATTGATATGAAAGGTCCCTTGCTATGTTGGCCAAAAATAGAGAGAAATATTGGATGCAGAATTTTCAAGGAGAAAAGTGAATATAGTATGAAGGCTCATTTTTGTTTTAATCCAAACCCCTTCTATGCAGAGCTGCTTTCTATGTAAATAACTCGACATAAAAACTGCTTTCTATTATGTAAATACTTGGGGGTCTTGCTAATCAGGGATCTCCTTTGATTTTGCACCCCAGGGGTTCTCTATAGTTTCTAATGCAGGTTTACTTGGAAAGGGGTCATGTTGTCCCTTTCCATGATGTCCTCTCGCATATCCAGGAGTCTTTGAAATTAGATTTAGTATGTTTCTGCTTTTGAGATTTTTCTGGGAATAGAACATTTTTAAAATCAAACTTGCCTTTGACTATAAAAAAGAAGTTAAGAAGGCTTGGGAGCCTTTTTATATCACTTTAGTGTTTTAAATAAAAAAGTGAATGTAGGGACTTTTTGTATTTTAGTATACTTTGTTAGATTTATGCAGCTCAGATACCTGAATTTTATATTTGATATCATCAATTTATTAATTTCAAATGGTACTCTTAAAAATCAGAATTTGGGAGCTGGAATGATATTACAGTGGGTAAGGCATTTGCCTTGCATGCAGCCAAGCCAAAATTGATCCTCAGCATCATTTGTGATCCCCAGAGCACCACCAAGAGTTATTCCTGAGTCCAGATGCAGGAGTAACCTCTGAACATCAACGGGTTTGACCTAAAAAGAAAAAAAAATCAGAATTTGAATATTGAGAACTTATGCAGAGAGTTGTGATTGATTTGAATATTAAAAGCTGAAAATATTACCTCAGCTTAAAGAATTTTATGACCATATTTCTATGCAACTTAAATCATTTCAGGTGTATTCAGTCTTTTTTCACCTCATTTTAAGTTACGAATGAGGCTAAGTATTTTGTTAATGTTGAATGGATTTATTTCAAAATCAGATAAGGCCACATATATGTTCATATTTGCTGATGAAGTGTGTTCTCATTAGGGAGTGAGTAATGCTTAGGTAACTAAGAAATGAATAAGGAAACACTAAAGATAAATAGTGACAATAGCAGATAGTGAATGAGGCCTTCAGTCCCCATTACCATCCATTCATAGACCTTGACTACTTTGTTCTGGTACTCTAGAAGCCAACCTTCCTTCTCCTCTCCTCTCCTCTGTTGTAGAATAGGGTAAGTTCTCTTCCCCCAGTGATTCTCAGTATGTCATGACTGCATTAGTAGAGTCAGAGCAAGAGTGAATTTAATAGCAGAGAAAACTCTGATGACCATCCCTAGATCCACCCAATTAAAATATTTGAAGAGAAGGCAAGGCATTAGCTTTAATAAGTTGCTAGTTTGAGAACCATTGTTTTTTTTTAATTTTTTCAGAAAAAGAATTAAATTTATTTCAAAAAGCAAAAGTTTATCATTTTTCAAAAAAACAATTTATGGTCATTAGAATTATAAATATAAAACTATTAGTAAATATAAAGAGCAAGTATCTTGTATTTGTCCTTCAAATGACAAACAATTAGATGAAAGCATTACTTGGAATTTGAGAGACATATAATTCTTTTTTTTTTTAGATTTTTATTAGTGAAATACCATGAGGTACAGCTGTAGATTTACCATTGTTTTAGATATCCAAATTTTTCCTGAGCTAAGACTCAACTGGGAAATTGACTAAATATACTCTTTTCTAATAAAAAATGATCAATCTGGACAAGAACTGAAAGTAGGTACAGGAATACACATGATAATCTTTCAGTATCTGTCTTGCATACCATAATGCCCAGTGGATAGAAAGAGAAAGAGAGAGAGAGAGAGAGAGAGAGAGAGAGAGAGACAGAGAGACAGAGAGACAGAGAGAGAGACAGAGACAGAGAGACAGAGACAGAGACAGACAGAGAGAGAGACAGACAGAGAGAGAGAGAAAGTATCTGCCATAAAGACAGGCAGGAAGTCAAGAGGAAACCTAAGGGCATTGGGGTGGGAAAATTTGTGAAGCAATGGGTGTTGGAACACTTTATGACTGAAACCGAATTATGAACAATTTTGTAACAGTTGTTCATGAATCTCACTGTGATTTAATTAAGAAAAAAGACATTCTATTCTTAGTATTTTCCTAAATATTTTGTTGAAGTTGGATATGTTTTGAGGTTTCAGAAACACAGATTATTAATGAGTCTCAAAGTGAAGTTATTTATTTATTTATTTATTGACTTTTTGGATTACACACAGTGAGGTTCAGGGGTTACTCCTGGCTCTGCACTCAGAAATCACTCCTGGTGGTGCTTGGGGGACCACATGGGATGCCGGAGATGGAACCCAGGTCGTCCTGCTGTACTAACTCTCTGGCCCCTAAATGAGTTCTTAATATCAGAAAATATTAACTACAGTGACTGAATTCCCAATCAAAACCCATAGATTCCAATGGACTGTGTGAGCTTTCCATTTTGTGTCTCTCGACACTCAGAGTTTCCAACTACCAACTGAAGGCAGTTGATATTAATGGACTTAATAATTTTTCTGCTGCCTATTGAACTTTATGGTGTCTCTGTTACAGAGAAAATCAGGAGAAAAGGACCAGATAAACAAAATCTCCTATTAATGCTGTATGCTGTCCAATTAGCTGTTGTAAAAACCCTTCTGAACTTAGGAGCTCTTCCCTCTGCAACTTTTACCACACTAACTCTGTAGGTCAGCCCCTTCCACCTTATTTTCTCTGCAGTGTCTTTGAAAATATTAAGATGAGAAAGTTGTACAACATCCCAGATCTGAAGCCATGTTGCAGAGGAAATCTTCTTCCATCATGTTCTTTGAAGATATTCAAGACACCTTGTTCTCTCAAAATTTGAACAGTATCTCGGGAAAAAAATGAAAATAAAGTCAGAGAGATTATAGGCCACTTACAGTTTTATTTGATTTTTAAATAAAACATCACTATTTCAGCATTTGTTTTGTACAATACATTTTCCTTCTTTACTGCAATTACCAGCTAAATGTGATGTATCCTTTTGTAAGTAGTTTTATGTCAGGATAATAAACGCTAATGCTTATTGTATACTATAATGGAGTCATCCTTAAGGCAGCTGAGTTTTCTTCTCTGTATTTTAGTTTTTCTTCTGCTTTTATCACTGTCAGTTGTTTCAGATCAAGGGAGCTGTTTAACTGTTGTCTTAAATTGTTTTTACTTGGGTTAGGGGTGAATTTGTGTCAGGACTGAATGCTCCAAGTTTAATTCCAACTTGTTATCTCTCTTATTTGTATAAGCATTTAATCCAAGTTAAGTGAATAACCTTTTGGTACAAGGAGGAATATAACTTAATTTGATAAGTGATATAAGGGTATTTGCTGTACCAACAACCATATCTTGAGAAGAGTGATTTAATTTTTAGAAGCCATTTCAGTGATCAAAAAGTTGACAATGATATTTGATCCTGCTTATAAAAAGATTATAAAAGAAAAAAAAAGAATATGTAGAATACTTGAAAACATACCTGCCACATAGTAGGATTTGAAAAAGGCAAGCTCTCTTATCTTCTCAGCTATGTGTGAAAAGTTGATTTGCTTAAGAGATAGCTGCTATGTATTTGATGATTGCTTACAGATGTTTATCAAAGTCTTACTAGATGCCTTGCAAAGAAATTCACAGGATAAAAGATTACAAAGGTACATATTTGTGTAACACCTTTTACTTTTTGGAATAACACCACATACAATCCCATGGATTGACAATATTTGTATCATACCAAATCACAGATAATGAAACTGAGACAGAGTGAGTTGAAAGAAGTTGCTGACAACTTATTTCTGTAACAACTAGTGATAGATCTAAGATTTGAGCATTATTTTTTCTCTGAAACCCATGTTTTTGACCACAAATAACTCAAACCAGCTTTGAATGGTTCTCAGTCTAGAGATTTTTTCATTTCATTTCATTTCATCATCCTGTTATTCGTCGATTGCCTCGAGCAGGCCCCAGTAACGTCTCTTTCATCCTATCCCTGAGATTATATTCAAGGCTCTTTAGGAGAATGAGACCCATCATTGTTACTGGTATTTGGCATATTGGGTACGCCACGGGGAGTTTGCCAGACTCTGCCCTGTGGGCAGGCTACATTCCATAGCCTGCAAGTTTGTCCAAAGTAGGAATGAGATAATAAGATGTCATAAAATGATGTCCTGACAAGATGTCAGGTTCTGGGAGCTGGATTTTATAGTCTCTGAGTCTTGGCCGCTGATGGGATTACATGGCGCCAGAGGGCCAGGTGGTGGGTGTGACCCCGCCTACTGGAATTTGGAGGATCTGGGTGGAGGGTGCTTGACTCCAATCCGAGTAGGCTGGGAGATCTCGGTCCCGGAACCCGCGTGGATTTGTCCCTCTGCCAGTACCTTCATGTGTGCGGAGAGTGGTCTCAGCATGGTGGTGGCTGGTCCTGGAGGTCTTCGGCTGCCGGAGCCCTGGTCGGGGCGGGGAGGAAAGCTCAACCCGCTCCCCTCCAACGGGCCCTGGCGAGGAACAGCCAGGCTAGAGATTAAAACAGTCTAGAGATTAAAATTTATTTTTATATACAGCCCCTCCCTCCCCTTCCTATATGCACACGCAAGCATTCGCGAAAGATGTTCCCTTTAAAAACAAAATTTTAAGAGACAATCGACTCTGTTGTTTCATCTCACCAGCTGTACTTTCTCTGAAGAGTGAATTTACTGCGCACAAATCCCCAGGGAGAAACAGCTAATTAAGACACAGGCTTCCTAGCCAGCTGTTTCATGCAGAGAGAGGTAGCTCATGTTTAAATATCCAGGCTGTAAAGGCGAGGTGTTGCAGCAGAAGGCCTCTGCAAGCTGCCAGGAGATATTTCTTGTTGAATGGCATTGGAAGCAGGGACTGGCACTGCGCAATCTGTAAGTAACAGGGCAGCAGGATCCTCTAAATCATGTCAGGATAGCTCCGGGCAAAACTGTAACCATGAGTGCGGTGGCATGGAAGGTGCCACTAACATACTGATCAGGTATCTACTCAACATCTTCCTTTATTGGGCATGCTTTTAAAGATACCTTGAAAATGACTAACAGCTAGTAATGAGCCTGATGTATTATTCTGTATATTATATAGACAAAGATGCAATGGACAAAGCACTTAACACTAGTGTGATGAATGACTTTTACCTATTACTAATTCAATATAGTCAGTATTTTCTTGCTGTTTTATAATGTTTTCATTAAATATCACATAATGGAATAATTTTATGTATTATAAATGAATTCTATTAGATGGTATAGGCTGTACACAGTTTTCCCCATAGTTGAATATTTAGGTCAATCTTTAATGCCTCTTTTTTAATAAAAAGTACGATAATTATTATTGAATTCTTGGGTTCTCAGTTGTTGTCCTAGATATGGAATTGCTATATTTCTAAGCATGGTAGTGGTCTAAATATTTACGTAACTATAGAATGTATACTAAAGCATAAATACTTATGTAGGTGTACAAACACTGCCAAATTGATTTCATTTCAGAATTTAAGAGACAACGTAATACCTCTAGCCAAGTTCCCATATATCAGAGTGTTGTTACAGTAGTCACATTTTGATAAAATAAAAAAAAATAACATGTTTCTAGTGAGATCCGTGTAATAAACTGAAACCCCGGTATATATTTAGTGTGCTATTCTACCTAGGCACATGCTTGCTGTCCAGCCTCTGGCTCAGTTAGTATTTGTTTAATGGTATGTTTTGTGCAGGATTGAGCAAATGTTGCCATTGCCCTTTTTTTTTCCAGTTTACCAAAGCATCTGATGTGATTGTTAATAATTTTTTTTTCTGCTCTAGAGAATAGAAAAGTTAGGTGACTTGTCAAAGTTCACAGGATCAAGGTCTTTCTGTTCTGACTGAGCTAGCACAATGCAATACATGCTGGGTCTGTTGCCACAGTTCACACATACTCTCATCAATAAGGATACCAGTGTGGTTGCAAATATACTGCCTCCTCTGCTCTTAGTTACAAGAGTGATACTTTCTTTCCTCTCTCTGACTTAGGTTGAAAGCATATAACAGAAAGTAGCAATTGAAACTGAGTTTGGTAACCTATGATAAGAAACTTCTACTTTATTTTCTAGTAAGCAGCAAAAGGATTTAGAGACTAGAGGATAAAAAAACAAATAGCAAAGACACTGCTGTGAAGGGTACATTTTCTATGGTATGTGGGGGGGTGGGGGGGATGGTTAAAAGCAGATTTTAAAATGCTTTTCACTTTAAAAAGCAGGCTGGGGCAGTAGCCCAGCAGGTAGGGCATTTGCCTTGCAGGAGGCCTACCTGGCCAACCCAGGTTCGATTCCTCTGCCCCTCTCAGAGAGCCCAGCAAACTACTGAGAGTTTCTCGCCTGCACTGCAAAAGCCTGGCAAGCTACCGTAATGTATTCAATATGCCAAACTCATATTGAATACATATTCAATATGCCAAACACAGTAACAAGACGTCTCACAATGGACACATTACTGGGCAAGCATGAGCAGATAGATGAACCATGGGAGGACTGTGATACAGTGATACTTTAAAACCCTGATGCAAGATTCTAGGATTCCGGACTCAAAGTTAGCAAATTGTTTTGTAAATAAGAGCTTTACACAAATGTGTTTTGATGTTTTAGTATTACTCAGAAGTTGGTGTGCCCAATAAGATATTTAGATCCTAATATCATCTAAATATAAAAGGGACCACTAAAATGTACTTATGCTGTGTCCTTTTTGTCACATTTCTATGTTCAGGTCAAACACATCCTTTTATGGGACTGCTTTTAGTGAGATAGTTATCAGTTTTCTGGTTTGGTTTATGATTCTTTGGGAGAGGTTTCCTGTCACATTTACTGGTAATGATTATCACTGCTCATTTATGCTGTTCTTCAGGCAAGGATATGGAATCTTTTCCCAGAGAGCACGTGCTGTGGTCTCTTGAGATGGAAGCTGATTGAAATGTGCTGTGACTGTGAAAACTTCCTTACATGTTCCTGTGTTTTGCAAGTGAATTTTCCCCATTTCCAGGGGGGATATTCCTTGGGTTGTTTTGAAATTGTTTAACTATCTTTTGTGTGTCAATTTTTAAATATACTTTCACTCAGAGAGGCCATACTCCTTACTCAGGAGTTATTAATTATACACACACCTCGTGTTTGTATTCCTGCTTTCCCCAGGGAGCTTGTAGCACTTTGCAAATATGAATCACAAAAAATAAATAACACGTTTGATGTCTCCGACACCTATCTCTTAAATTTATGCTTCTTACAGCTTTGGAACAAGTGAGAAACCTTCACAACCCAAGAGGAAGAATACGGCTTCTTGTTTTCTCCTATAAGAGAGAACTCTGCACTATTAACAGACCCAGTGTTACCAAAGTGGATACTGGACATATGAGGGAATGACTTTGTAATTGGGTTTTAAAAACCAGATAAGTGAGGTGAATGTGATAATTATACACTACAGATGTCGACACACAGTGATGCACATTTGAAATGCATATAATGTTGTAATGCAATATTTAATAAATAGCTCTAAACTAAAATTTGAATAATATTTAACACAAATATATTTTAAGTCAAACTCACTAAAATTTAAAAAGTTAGCATTATAATTTAAATACGAATTTCTTTGCACATAAATGAAATATATATACATATAAATAAACTATATAGGAGATTTTAAGTAGATTTTTGTAAGAAAACTATGAATTTCTATTAAGTTGGATCATCAGAAAATTTTAGAATTCATAATTATGTGAGGACCTTAAACATTTCAGGCATGAACTTTATTCCCAAGTTACATCTCCAGCACTATGACCTTAGAAGCTCTTTAATAAAATAAGTTTATATATGACTAAAATAACTCATTTCCTGCTGAAGGGATTATCAAAATTAAATGCAAGCAAAGTTTATGAACCAATATGTGTCACATTTGTAATTTTAACCCATCACCCAGAGAAAGCGGTAGAAAAATTATTTGGGTCATTTTTGTGCTTAGCAAAAAATTCAATTTCAATTGAATGACTACCTATCAAATACAACATTTTAGGCAGTCTAGTATAGAATATGGTAAATAAATTAGAATCATAGGTTCCTTTCCATATAAATCTGTTTCTCTTAGGAAATCCTCTGTTCCAGATTTTTTTTTTGACTAGGCAAAAATTTAAGCTTTGCATGAGGATTAGGCTTTTCAAAATTCTTCTGGGCTTCTGCCTCCCCAGCAAATTGTACACATTCAATTGATATCAATTGGTAATGAGACCAGCTCTCTAGGCAACTGTTTCAGTGTTCAAGGCCACATTTGCTTCTTTTCAATTCCCTGTTGTGTAAATGGAGCTTTTAAATATGGTTCTACATTAATAGAGCTCTTTCAGAATCGTTTTAACAACAAAAATGGTAACACAGAGAACCCAGTGTAGTCCAAAATGATGATGATGATGATGATGATGATGATGGTTATGCATCTTTATCCTTTTTATTTTCCTTTTGGAAAGCTTGCTAATGTTTAAAGCCTGCTAAGAGATTAAATAAAATCACAATAGGATATGAAAGTTAACATCTGTGAATTTATATGCTAGAGACTCTTAAAGTACTTAATATGACTTCAATCCTCACAATTTCAAAAAATACATGCTATGATTATACCATTTTTCACAGAAGGGAAGTAAGGCACCAAAGAGTCCATTTGATTTTTCACATCTCACCATTAACATGCAAAGCTTTGAAATCAGATGCATGGAGATTGACTAATCATGAGTATTATTCCTTCTGCCTCTCCAGAAATATATTAATAGACAAAGATTCGAGATTTGGTCTAGGTGCATGTCATGCAACTCTATAATGATTCTGTCATTGAAAGTAGCAAGAGAGATCTTAAGAAAGAATATATGATCTCTATTTCCATACATAATCGCACTAAAATCTGGAGATCTGAGAAAACTAATTTTAAGGCAATATTATCTTTCTTTTTCTTATTTTTAAAGTACCATGATTTAGAGTTATTCATAGTTGAGCTTTAGATGTACAATGCTTCTATCACATATGCTGCCACCACTGTCAACATCCCTCTAAGCATGTCCCCATGTTTCCTTTCTTACCTCTCACACCCAATCTGCCATGGTAACAGGAAACTGTTTTTTATTGAAGTTTAGGTCTCATTATTTCTGTGTGTTGACACTGTAAACTTACAATTGAGCTGCCATGCAACCCTGCAATTGCACTTATGGGTATCTATATCCAGGAAAGTAACATGTTCATTCAAAAGGTCATGTGTATACCATTATTAATCACAACACTCAGTACAATAAGTTTTATAATATATAGCTAAGATTTGGAATCAACCTACCTATCAACAACAGATCAGTGGGTCTTCATTACCACAAAGTTATCCACACACACACATACGTACAGACAAAAACACACACATTCATACACACACACATACACAAACACACACAGGGTGGAAAATTATGCAACTGTAAGTAATGACAAAATCATGCAATTTTCTGCAATAGAGATGACTAGGACTAAGCCAAAAGAAAAAGAATAAAGAGTTGATGATATCAATTATGTGTGATATTTAGAGTATCTGAATGTGGAAATAAAATGACTTAAAGGGGAGATACTGGTGATGGGTGGGGTGACAGAAGGGAAACTGGGGCCGCTGGTGCAGGGAAACATCTACTGGTGGAAGGATGGGTGTTGGGACACTGTATGACTGAAACCTAATCATGAACAGCTTTATAAAGGTCTATCTCACAGTGATTCAATAAAAAATTAAAATAAAATAAAGAAATAAATGGAGATGCCTTGATCACCCTTGATCCCAAAGTATAGGGAGGAGAAGGAAAGACAATGAGTGGAGCAGTAGGAGAGAAGAAACAGATGGGAAACAATGGGGGTAAGGTCAAGGCACTCTGGTAGTATTAAGGAATGACAGAGCTGAATATCTAATGCAAAGTTCTTAACTTCTGTAAAACCTGTCATGTTACACCTGGAGTATTGCAGATCTAATAAGGTTGCGGTCTACACAACATCCCCCCCACCCTTTTTTAAAAAATAATTTAGGAGCACTGATATTTATTCAGCCATTAATTAAGCTGATTGAATTGGGCATGACCTCCACATTATTTTTTTTTTAATTTTTAAATGTTATAAATTAGTTCACAATGTTTGATTACACTCAATATTCAAACACCAATCCCACCACGATTACACTTTCCCACCACCAAATTCGGGATGTTTCCATCCCACACCCTAATCCCTGTCCCAAAACACAAAGGAAATATATTTTGTATTGTCTGTTATGAAGAACTGCTGACCATGCTTACAAAAAAGTGTTCATATAGGAAACAGTATGAAGATTGTTCTATTTTGGCAGGAGCTGTTAAAATACTCTATTGGATGTCACGATCATCTTGTTAAAGTTTGGGTAATGTGAGCTTTGGTATATGATATATATATATATGAAAAAAATTTATATATCCCTCTATCATTTGTTGCCTACTGTCTGAACCCCATCATATATGGTATGGTAATTATAGAGAATGGGTAGGGAGTGTTTAATGATGTGTCGCGTGGCAGCTTTTGCGGCTGCATGGTCCAGGTATATGTTTACTCATATGTGAGTATCCGCCGGAGAGACCTTGAGCATGGCAGCAGTTGGGTTATGGAAGTTTTTGGCTGCTGGAGCTGGGTCCCCTAGGGCAGGAGGGGGTCTCATCTGCCCCCTTCTGGGGAACTCCATGTGAAACAGCCTGGCGCAGAGTCCAGCAGCATGTTATGGAGGCCTCATATTATGTTCCCTTTCGGGAGAAACAGCAGTGTGATCTGGGTGGTAGCCGATGACAAGTTTATCTGGTGCAGGCAGGTTGTGGATTAAGGGCGTGACGCCTGGGTCACCAGAGACTGGAGAAAGTGAGTAAACTATCTCCACTTCTGGTCCTGTCAAGCCCAGAGTCCAAGATCACAAAGTTCCATGTTACCTGGGTTCCATTGGACTTCACTCACGTGTAAGGCTCAGCCTGAGAGCGTGGGGAGCAACCTTGAGCGTGGAGATGCTTGGGTTGTGGAGGTTTTTCATTGCTGGAGCTGGGACTGTTGGGGTGGGCAAAGCTCTGACCCCCCCACCTCTGAGGCTCCCTAATGAAGACAGCCTGGCTTGTGGGTCAGAACATTCTGTGGTGCTCTCTTTCAGGAGTTTTAGTGTATAGGCCCTGGGTCTTGGCTGTTGATGAGGTTACATGGCACCAGGGACAGTTTGTGGGTATGAGCACCAAGCTACTGGAAACTGGAAACCTTGGGGAAGAGGCCCAGTACTGATCCAAGAGGGCCTGGAGATCTCAGTCATGAGTTCCCACCTACCTCTACACTACAGGCCCTAACTGCATCTTTTGATCTCTTTTCATATTTATGGGTCTCAGAAATAAGGCCAATAAATGAGTTTATATAGCTGATTTATAAGCTGGAGGTGGTTTGTGGGTATGTCTCCCACATACCTAAATTTTGGCCCTTTAATTTCTTGGTAAACTGGGCCCCAAGTTTTGGGGGTTTGGTCAAAGGCACAGCAGCAATTTGGGGGTATCTGGAAGTCTGAAGGCACCATCAGGCTGCTGGCACACTAGCACCACAGGTACAGGTTGACCTGCTGGCGGCACCATACCTCCTATACAACATTTCTGTCAATGAATCTTAGGTCTCCAATTTCAGTTTACACTTTTCTCAAAAATTTCCATCTCACATTTTTATTGTGTCTTTATAGCCTTTATTTGAGAGACGTCAATTCCATGCAGATTTTACTTTTATTTATATATTTAATTTTAATTTGGGGGGATATTGGGTCACACGCAATGGTGCTCACCGCTTACTCCTGCGTTTGTGATGAGTAATCGCTCCTAGAATGTTAAGGTGAACCCTCCCCCAATGTAAATTGAAGTGGCTAACATATATCTAATCTTTTATTATTAATTAGGAATCATTTTTACAGTGATTTTAATATATACATTCTAGGCATTCTGTATACATTCTAATATATATTCTAGGCATCAATAATACTGCACCATGTCCATCAGTGAAAAAACTTTATTCCATATATATATATATGTATATGGAAACCTCTTGATATATATGGATAAAACCTCGTGGTGGCTTAGTGATAGCTCTTTGGATACCACAGAGTGACAAGGATTGACCCAGGCCTTCTGCCGATTGAACTACTCTTTATCACATCAATTATGTCATATTTTAATCATTAATCCCCTCATACATTTGATAATAATTATTATCATGTCTAGTGTTCTGGATGATGCCTTTTTTCAAGATAACATAAATTATAGGACTTTATTGAAATGTCCAGTATTTCCTTCAAGAATTTATGCATTAGAGGAGGGTATACTTTTGAGATTATATGAAAAGGGCACCAACAAGGACTGACGTTCTATGTATTATGGAGATATTATATTTTTTAAGATACAATATCAATTATTTCTTCTTATATAACAAAAAATATGTTTTGTTGTGTATAACAAAAAATATGTTTAGTGAAAAGCAAAACTGATTTTTTTTATCAACTCCAATATTATTAATTCAGAACAAATTCCAATTGTGGAAACTGTATTTTATACTTAATAACAATAGATACGTGTTTTCAATCAAACCAAAAGTTATGATTTTATGTGAAACAAAAATGAAAACAATAAAGTTGTTTTCACAAAATGAAGACTGGCAGTAAAGCTGTCTGCATAATTTCAAATATGTCAGATAACCTTGATCACTACTGGAGTTATAGTACTCATGATTGTATGAGATGAGGCAGAGAAGATTTCTGCTTTCGTTCAGCTTAAATTTGCATTGGGAGGATTGCATATTTAAAAGAGAAAATAATAACTACTCAAGTAGAAACATAATTGTAAACTGTGAAATATTTCATGAGGAAAAACATGGGGTGATAAGGAAGCTTATATACAAACTTGTGGAATAAATAGTGTGAAAGGTGTTTTGCAATGGAACAGAATAGAGTACAACAAAGGCCTTAATATCTGAGGAACCCAGTTTTACATAGAGAACTGGGCATTCTGTTACTAAGTTTCCCTAAAATTTCTTATCTCTGGGGCTGGAGTGATAGCACAGCAGGTAGGGCGTTTGCCTTGCACGCGTCCCGACCCTGGTTTGATCCCCAGCATCCCATATGGTCCCTAGAGCACAGCCAGGAGTAGTTCCTGAGTGCATGAAACAGAAGTAATCCTTGAGCATAGCCAAGTGTGACCCAAAATAGAAAAAAAAAATTCTTATCTCTGACTTAGAATGTCCTAACAGATATAGATTTTCTCAGGGTCCCCTAGAGATCTTTGTTAAATTCTAACAAGCTTAAATGCAGAGTAAAGCATGATAAAGAACATGAATTTGTTGTTTTACTGGGTATGATACAGATACAGAATGAACAATGGGAAGTTCTGCAGTAGCTAGACAATGGAGAATATTAAAAGATTTTTAAAAATTTATTTGAATGTGTATGCATTTGTTAAAATAATTAACTAGATTATCAAATCTTTACATCCCTGAAAAGTAAAATTAGGCAAAATTAAATTATACTTATTCTGATATTAAAGTTTGTCAAAACTTTAGAAGCATTGCTACTTTGGTCTTTAGTGTGTGTTTTTATTTTGAGATTACTTTCATGAATAAATATTCGTATTGGTTTGGGTGCTACACCTGGTAATGCTCAGGGAATATTCCTGGCTCTGTGGTCATGGATCACTACTGGCAGTACTCAGGGCACCATATGTGGTACTTGGGATTAAACAAAGGTAAACAACATATAAGGCAACCATTTTACCTTTTGTACTTTATATTCAGCCTCTCCTTTCATAAATAAGTATATTCCAAGTGGGGCCTGGCAGAGCGGATGGGTGCCAAGGATCGCACTCAGGTTAGCTATATGCAAGGCTAATATCCACTGTGCTATTTCTCCAGATCCTATAAAACACATATTTTCAAAATTTTTCAGGGATGGTCGCCAGTCAAATAAAATTTATAATGACAATTTTAATGTGGATGAAAACAACATATTAGGAAACTTGCTAAGCAATGAAATATTCTTATCACTTGAATAAAAGTTAATATTGTGAGTAGGTGGATTATTGATGGATTTTAACCCTTGAATAAACTGACTTCATTTTCACTAGTCGCATGTTCTGTAGAACTTTACGCATTCCTCCATGGACAGATTCATGTTTGTTTTGTAGACAGGGGGTGGTGTTCTAATTGAATTGAGGTATGAGTTCTAGAAGAACACACACCTTTACTGACTGTAGTCTTAGTACCCAACCAGAAGGAAAAAAAATGTATAGCAAACATTCAATAGATTAGTATGTGACTGGGCCTCATATGACACATTTGCTTTGCATTGTTCCTAATTTCTAAACAGGAATCATAGCCATCTGTATGCAATTTCTCTACTCTCATTTACTTTTAGATTAAAGTAATGATAGAGTCATTAAAATGACAGCCACTGGTCTCAGTATAATTTTTTTAATTATGTATATGTGTCCTCCGCCCCTCTCGGAGAGCCCGGCAAGCTACCGAGAGTATTCGATATGCCAGACACAGTAACAACAAAGTCTCCAATGGAGACGTTACTGGGCCCGCTCGAGCAAATGTATATATATATTTAAATTTAAAAATTTTAGAGGACAAACTGATATTCAGGTGAAAGTATATTGCATATCTAAGTGTGCATGTGTGAGTGCATGACTGAGAGCATTTCAATTGTAAAGACTTGGAAGCTTAAGCACATTCTTTTATTTGAGTACATCTTCCTAATATAAATAAGTGTTTTATTTCTAAGGGTATTGTTAGCATAAGAAAGGATACGGATTCTGAGGAACAGCATCTTAGCCAGAACCCCCATCTTAGCATCTTTGAGCAGATAGGACTCCATCAGAACTTAGAGGATCCCCACCCATCAGGAAAACACTCTGTACCACTTTGCATCTCTAAACAGGATTCTTTAGTTGTCTTGATGACTGCATTGTAAAAAATGCCTGAGGTTATTCATGAGCTAGTTATACTGTTCGTTAATGACTGTAGAAAATGGTTTAGGAAATCATCTTTAATTGGCCATCATTTATATTTTCATTTATGGAAGTGCCTGAAGCCAGCACTAACTGTTCTGCAGTCTCTAGACTTGGCAGGCTATACTGGACTGACAGGCAATAAATAACACAAAAACTTAGGGCCATGGGTAGTATTCTGAGTGTGCTGCATCTTTCATATTATTCAACATTTTTTTAAAAAATTGCCTTTCTAGATCAACAAACATTTATTATCTAGATCAACAAACTATTGTTGTTATTAAATATTTGGTTTGGTGCTAGAAGGTTATTTCTGGCTCTGAACTCAGGAATTACTCCTAGTCATGCTCAGGCGACCATATGGGGTACCAGGGATTGAACCCAGGTCAGCTTTGTGCAAGGCAAGCTCCTTACTCATTAAGATATCTCTACAGCCCTGAACGTTTATTATTTTTTATCACTTCTAGTAAATAGTGCACACAAGGTGCTGAGGATGTTTCAGACCTGATTATTCAATGAACTGTGTATTCAGTTAATTTTAGATTGATACATTTTTGTCATGGGGCAAAACACTATTGACCCCATTCCTTGGAATGACATTGTTTAAAAAAATCTACCATATTTGTCATTTGTCAGTCAAAATCAGGTTTTGACTTGATTTTTATAAATAACATTTAAAACTAGAAAAACAGAGTACTAAAACCATCACATATCAATAGAGGAAATGAGTTTTGATAATTAGGTTTTTGGGTGTTTTCATCCCTGATTTTTTAGCAAGTAGTGATCTTGCCTTGCCTGCCTGCCTTCCATCTCTTTTTTTTAAAAAAAAAAAAATTGCACTCCATTATTTTTTCCATATCTCTGCCTTTGATACCTAACTTCTACTACTCCATGTGAACTTACATATTTTCCTGGGATACGTATGCAAGATTATCTTTCTGGAAACCTTCCCTTATTTTCTGGTTTCCCACTGTCTACATGATTTTTTATCATTTATTTTTGCTGTGTTTAAATAGTATTTTGATTGTTCCATGTCACTCTTTAGATATTACATATCTTTCAAGAAAGATTGTGCCTTTTTTTCCCTAAGCCCGTGTTCATAATGCTGTTCCTGACGTGATGGATATGGACTTTCTCTATCACACGTTGGTTGAAGACCTGTTTTAGCCTTCAGTTTTATTGGGCACCAAGTGAGATATGAGAAAATAAGTATGTGCTCCTTGTTAGAGAGAAATAGTTGCTCTCAGTGATGTTTTTATACAACCAGATAATAAGTCAAAAACCATGATCCAATATTCTGTAAATATTTGTTACTTTATACTATCAGAATCTGCAGTCATCCATATTTTTTATGTTCAAACACATGCACGCACTCAAAGCTAACATTAGTTGCAAATACTGTAAAATTTTAAATGCCATGCTCAAAAGCATCTATATCCAAAAGCAATTCGAACATAAAGTGAACATAAAGTTTATAAAGCGGCCTCATTCTGAGTACTTTAAAGACTAATTACTATGTTCTAATGAGTATTGCCTTTAAATCCCATAAATCATATATAAATAAAAGGGGAAAGTTTTTTAAATGTAAGTGAACTCTAATTGGGTCTCAGAAGAAAGGAAAATAAATCTTTTTTAGCTCAATAAATTCACTAAGCACATAAAACATCAGTCTGTCCCATGGAATTTTTTGAACTGCGCTTTTTATACATGGTAAAAAATTCAAAGGGTAGTATAAACCAGAAGAAACTATTTGCCTTCATTAAGACATGTTAACTTAAAAATTAAAGTGAAAGAATTTTATAATGATGATTTTACTCTTTCATTCGAGATATGTGGCTGCTATTTCATGATTCAGGCGATAGTGAAACAATAGATTTAAAAAGTGTGTCAGGGAAAGGGAGTAACTGATCTGAATTTATTCCTGTTAATAGGAATCTTTTTCTATGGAAATCACTTTTGAGATAAAGTTAAGACCGGTTGTGGAATATTTTGTGCACACGTAAACAGAACTTCTGGAATAGGAGAAGATAATTGTTGCTTATTAAGATGCTCAGAATAGGACTGAATGAAACAAACCAGAACCCATCACTGAGTAAGCTGGAGGATGTGGTACCTGTTTATTACTTCCCCTGAGAGTTTTCAAGGTTGTTTTAGAATAAGAAACAAACTAAGCCAGAGAAAAGCATTGTGACTGAGTGGAACTGGGAATGTTCAGCACATTGCAGTTACTGACTCATGAGAAATTCTAAAAGAGCTGAGACTATTTCTTTAGGATAGCTGATTCTTTTGGGTTCTAATCTATCCTCACCTTGCCCAAGATAGAAGCTATAAAGAAAAACTTTAATGCTTAACTTTGCCATGAAATGTGACTATCTTCCAGAGTTGGCAATATTTTAAATGATCATCTATCTATTTGTGGAACAATTTAAAATGTAGGATGCTTTTTCATATATATACATATATATACATATATATATATGTACATACATACATTAATGTAGGAGTTACCTAACATTTGCAATCGATTTGTATACAGTGCTTTGAAGGCACACTCTGTAAATAAGTGAGTCTAGCTTTAGAATTGCTACAAATCAGACTTTTTCCCTGTATTTTGTTTAAATTTCATGATTTTTGTTCTTTCTTGGGCTGGAGCGATAGCACAGCGGTAGGGCGTTCGCCTTACAAGCAGCCAACATGGCCGACCCGAGTTCGATTCCTCCGCCCCTCTCGGAGAGCCCGGCAAGCTACTGAGAGTATTCGATATGCCAGACACAGTAACAACAAAGTCTCCAATGGAGACGTTACTGGGCCTGCTCGAGCAAATCGACGATCAACGGGAGGGCCTTTAAAATTTTTAGGGCTGGAGTGATAGCACAGCGGTAGGGCGTTTGCCTTGCACGCAGCCAACATGGCCAACCCGAGTTCGATTCCTCCGCCCCTCTCGGAGAGCCCGGCAAGCTACCGAGAGTATTCGATATGCCAGACACAGTAACAACAAAGTCTCCAATGGAGACGTTACTGGGCCCGCTCGAGCAAATCGACGATCAACGGGAGGGCCTTTACCTTTACCTTTATATGTATCACAACTTTTTGATACATTGATAGTAGCAAAGTATATTGGTTATTTTTCCACCTTGGATATTGTACTGTGATTGATATGGTGTGCATATATCTTTTCAAATTAGTGTTTGCCAAATCCTTTCAAATTATGTTTTTTTTTATTTTGGGATAGATGCCAAGAATTGGCGTCACTGGGTCATATGAAAATTCTGTTCTTTTTTTTTTGAGATATCACCATACTGCTTTTTATAGACTTTGAACCAGATACCATTTCCTCAGATAGATAAAGATTCCTTTATGTCAGAGGAAAATAATCAAAGCTGGCTATTTCCAGATTGTGATATGCTCCACGCCCACTGGCAAAAGATGGTATCTCAATGTTGTTTGGATTTGCATTCATATATCAGTGAGTAGTAGTAGCCACTATTCCACGTGCCTTTTGGCAAGCCATATATTTTTTGTGGGAAAATCCTATTTGTAGCCTCTCCACATTTTGAGGATGGGATTCTTGGAGTTTTTATGTTGTTGGTGTTGAGTTTTTCCGGTGTTTTATACATCTTAAATAACAGCCCTTTATATGTTATATTGGGCAAATATTTTCTACCATTTAATAGGGGGTCTTTTTGTTTTATTGTAGGTTGAGTTTCTTTTGCTATCCAGAATCTTCTTAATTTGATGTAGTTCTGCTTGTTAATCTTTGCGTTTGTTGTCTTTACCTATGTGGTCCTCTCATAGAAGACACCACTGTAGTATATTTCCTAGGGAAATTTTCCAATGTTTCTGTATTGTATTTTGTGGATTCTGGTCTAATCTTGACGTCTTTAATCCAATTTGATTCTACTTTTGTGAATATTATGAGGTACAGCTCTAATAGTCATTGTTTTACGTGTATTCAGTTTTCTTAAAACCTTAGTTAAAGGTATTTTCTTTGTTCCACTTCATATAGTTATATAGTTTGTCATAGATTAACTGTTTTTAATTCTGAGGATTTAATATACAAATCATAGTTTGGCGTTTTCTCTGTGAAGTTAGTTAGGAGTATCATGAAAAAATAAGCCTTCATTGAAAGGTTTTTGCCAAAGGCTTATCTTCATAGGAGGTACTACAGATGAAGAGTGTGTCCTCTACTATTAAGAAAAATGCAAATCACACTCAGAAAAGATAGAGGATCAGTGTGAAATTACTGATATTAAAATATTTAGTCAGGTTGTACAAACTAAATATTCTCAGTATGTGAAAATTTGCATAAAATAATAAAACACAAATTTGGTTGTGGTGGGAAAATACAAAATAATGGTAGTGAAAATGTATTATGGTGGTAGAATTGATGTTGAAAAACTGAATTCTGTAATAAATTATTGTGAACAACTTAATTAAAATATATATATTTTAATTTTTATTAGTAAAACACCATGAGGTACAGTTGTGGACTTACAAGTTTTTGTGCTTGGGTTTCATTTATACAATGATGGAGTACCATGGCTCCAACAGTGCCCATTCACCACCACCAATGATCCCAGTATCCCTCCCACCCCCTCACCCCCCCCCTTTCCATCCCACCTCTGTGGCAGGGCATTCCATTTTGTTTGCTCTCTACTTTTGGGTGCTGAGGTTTCCAAAAGAGGCATTGAGTGGCAATCATGTTCAGTATGTAGTCTATTTTCAGCATGCATCTCCCATCCTGGGAGCATTCTGCCAACACCCTTTGCTTAGTGTTCCGTTCTCTATCTGAGCTGCCTTTTCCCCTAGCATGTGTGGCTGGCCTTCAAGCCACGGAGTGAACCTCCTGGTACTTATCTCAACTATTCTTGGGTGTTAGTCTCCTATTTTATTACTTTATATTCCCCAGATGAATGCAGTCTTTCTATGTTTGTTCCTCTCTTTCAGACTCATTTCACTTAGCATGATACTTTCCATGTAGTACCACTTGTATGTAAATTTCATGACTTCATCTTTTCTAACAGCTGCATAGTACTACATCGTGTAGATGTACCAAAGTTTCTTTAACTAGCCATCTGTTCTCAGGAACTCTGTTTTTTTTTCCAGATTCTGGCTATTGTGAACAGTGCATCAATGAACACAGAAGCGCAGAGGTCATTTCAACTGTACTTTCTTGCCTCTCCAGGATATATTCCCAGGAGTGGTATTGCAGGGTCAAAAGGGAGCTCAATTTTTAATTTTTTGAGAATCGTCCATACTGTTTTCCAAAAGGTCTGAACCAGTCAGCATTCCCACCACCAGTGAAGTAGAGTCCCTTTCTCACCACATCTGTGCCAACACTGGTTGCTTTTGTTCTTTTGGATGTGGGCCAGTCTTTTGGTGTGAGATAATATCTCAGTGTTGCTTTGATCTGCATCTCCCTGATGATTAGTGATGTAGAGCATTTTCTTTTTTTCCTTTTTTTTCTTTTTTTTATTAGTGAAACACCATGAGGTACAGTTGTAGATTTACAATTTTTTGTGCTTGGGTTTTGATTATACAATGATCAGATACCCATCCCTCCACCAGTGCCCATTTTCAACCACCATGGATAATATCCCCCCCACCGCCATTCCCCCATCCCCCCCTGCCTCTGTGGCAGGGCAATCCCCTGTGTTCTCTCTCTCGTTTTGAGTGTTGTGGTCTGCAAAAGAGGCATTGAGTGGCAAACATGTTCAGTCCGTAGTCTACTTTCGACATGCATCTCCCCTCCTGGGAGGATCCTCCAAACACCCTTTATTTGGTGCTCCCTTCTCTATCTGAACTGCCCTTTTCCCTAGAATACCCGGCTGGCCTCTAAGTAATGGAGTAATCCTCCTGGTGCTGATCTCAGCTATTCTTGGGTATTAATCTCATAATTTGTTACTTTATATCCCCCAGATGAATGCAATCTTTCTATGTCTATCCCTCTCTTTCTGACTCATTTCGCTTAGCATGATACTTTCCGTGTTGTACCACTGTATGTAAATTTCATGACTTCATCTTTTCTAACAGCTGGAGCAATAGCACAGCGGGTAGGGCGTCTGCCTTGCACGCAGCCAACATGGCCGACCTGAGTTTGATTCCTCCGCCCCTCTCGGAGAGCCCGGCAAGCTACCGAGAGTATTCGTTATGCCAGACACAGTAACAACAAAGTCTCCAATGGAGACGTAACTGGGCCCGCTCGAGCAAATCGATGATCAACGGGAGGGCCATTACTTTACATAGTACTCCATTGTGTAGATGTACCAAAGTTTCTTTAACCAGTCATCTGTTCCTGGACATTCAGATTTCTTCCAGTTTCTGGCTATTGTAAAGAGTGCTGCAATGAACAAACAAGTGCAGATGTCACTTCGACTATACATTTTTACCTCTATGCGATATATTCCCAGGAGTGGTAATGCTGGGTCAAATGGGAGCTCAATTTCTAATTTTTTGAGTATCATCCATACTGTTTTCCAGAAGGGCTGAACCAGTGGACATTCCCACCAACAGTGAAGGAGTGTCCCTTTCTCGCCACATACACGCCAGCATCGGTTGCTTTTGTTCTTTTGAATGTGGACCAGTCTCTGAGGTGTGAGATGGTATCTCATTGTGGTTTTGATCTGCATCTCTCTGATGATTAATGATGTAGAGCATTTTTTCATGTGCTTTTTTGCCATTTGGATTTCTTCTTTGAGAAAGTTTCTGTTCATTTCATTGCCCCATTTTTGGATGGGGTTGGATGTTTTCTTCTTGTGGAGTTTAACCAGTATTTTGTATATCCTGGATATCAACCCCTTGTCAGATGTGTATTCGGTGAATATCCTTTCCCATTCTGTAGACTGTCTTTGTATTTTGGTCACTGTTTCTTTGGAGGTGCAGAAGCTTCTTAGTTTAAGATAGTCCCATTTATCTATCTCTGTTTTCACTTGCTCAGTCAGTGGCGTGGCATCTTTGAAGATACCATTAGCTTCAATGTCATGGAGGGTTTTGCCAACTTTGTCTTCAATGTATCTTGTGGTTTCTGGTTTGATGTTGAGGTCTTTAATCCATTTTGATCTTACTTTTTTACATGGTGTTAGGCAGAGTTCTGAGCCCATTTTTTTGCATGTAGCCATCCAGTGATGCCAGCACAATTTGTTAAAGAGGTTTTCCTTACTCCACTTCACATTACTTGCACCTTTATCAAAGATTAGATGATCATATGATTGAGGGGAGATGTCAGTTTATTCAACCCTGTTCCATTGGTCTGCAGTTCTGCCTTTGTTCCAGTACAATGCTGTTTTAATTATTACTGCTTTGTAATAGAGTTTGATGTTCGGGAGGTTGATTCCTCCCATTTTTTTCCCCAAGAATTGCTTTAGCTATTCGTGGGTGCTTATTGTTCCATATAAATTTCAGGAGTGTTTGCTCCATTTCTTTGAAGAATGTCATGGGTATCCTTATAGGGATTGCATTGGATTTATACAATGCTTTCGGTAGTATTGCCATTTTGACAATGTTAAGTCTCCTGACCCATGAGCAGGGGATATCTTTGGTACATCTACACAATGGAGTACTATGTAGCTGTTAGAAAAGATGAAGTCATGAAATTTACATACAAGTGGTACAACATGGAAAGTATCATGTTAAGCGAAATGAGTCAGAAAGAGAGGGATAGACATAGAAAGATTGCATTCATCTGGGGGATATAAAGTAACAAAATATGAGATTAATACTCAAGAATAGCTGAGATCAGCACCAGGAGGGTTACTCCATAGCTTAGTGGCCAATTGGGCATTCTAGAGGAAAGGGCAGTTCAGATATAGAAGGAAACACCAAATAAAGGGTGTTTGGAGGATCCTCCCAGGAGGGAAGATGCATGTCGAAAGTAGACTACGGACTGAACATGTTTGCCACTCAATGCCTCTTTTGCAGACCACAACACCCAAAACGAGAGATGAATCCCACTTGATCACGGTGTATGATCTTTTTGATGAGTTGTTGAATTCTATTTGCTAGTATTTTGTTGAGAATCATAACATCTGTGTTCATCAGAGGTATTGGCCTGTAGTTTTCTTTTCTTGTGGTGTCTTTGTTTCCTTTTGGTATTAGAGAGAAATGGGCTTCATAGAAACTGTTTGGGAGAGTTTCTGTTTCTTCAATTTTCTGGAAAAGCTTGGAATGAACTGGCAATAGGTCCTCTTTAAATGTTTGGAAAATTTAGGTTTTGAATCCATCTGGACCTGGGCTTTTCTTTTTGGAAAGACTTTTGATTACAGTTTCAATTTTCTTGATGTTAATAGAATTATTCAGGTATTCTAGATCTTCTTGTTTCAGCCTTGGGAAATTATAGCAATCCAGGAACTTATCTATTTCTTCTAGGTTCTCTTGTTTCGTGGCATACAGACATTCAAAGTAGTCTTTGATGATCTTTGAATTTCTTTGGTTTCTGTTGTGATATCCCCCTTATGCATAGTGGTGGGGCGTTTGCCTTACAAGCGGCCAACATGGCCGAGCCGAGTTTGATTCCTCTGCCCCTCTCAGAGAGCACGACAAGCTACCGAGAGTATCTCGCCCACACGGCAGAGCCTGGCAAGCTACCCGTGAGGTATTTGCTATGCCAAACACAGTAACAACAAGTCTCATGGTGGAGACGTTACTGGACCCACTCGAGCATATCGAAGAACAACGGGAGGACTGACCATCCCCCTTCTCATTTCTGATTTGGTTTATTAGGGTTAGGGTTCTCTCTCTCTCTTTTTTTGTGAGTCTTGCTAGTGGTTTATAGATCTTGTTTATTTTCTCAAAGAACTAGCTCTTGGTTTCAGTGATCTTTCGGATTTATTTTTTTTTTGGGGGGAGGTTCTATGTTGTTGATTTCTGCTCTAAATTTTATAATCTCTTTCCATCTGCCTGGTTTGGGCTCCTTTTGTTGGTCCTTTTCTAAGATCTTGAGCTGTGAAGTCAAGTTGTTTATGTGGGCCCTTTCTTCCTTCCTGAGAAATGCTTGCAGAGTTACAAATTTTCCCCTTAACACGGCTTTAGCTCCATCTCATTGGTTCTGGTAGCTCGTATCTTCATTCTCATTTGTTTACAGGTTTCTCTTAATTTCGTCCTTGACTTCCTTCCTTACCCACTCTTTGTTCAACATTGAGCTGTTTAATTTCCAGGTGTTTGATTTGGTTCTCCATGTCTGTGTGTGATTCACTTTTCTCTTCATTACATCATGGTCTGAAAAGATTGTTGATACTATTTCTATCTTCCTGATTCTATTGAGGTATGTTTTGTGTCCTACACATGGTTTATTTTTGAAAATGTTCTGTGTGCACTGGAAAAGAATATGTATTCTTTCTTTGGGGGATGTAAAGCCCTGTATAGGTCTATAAGCCCTTTCTTTTCTATTTCTTCCTTCAAAGCCAATGTTTCCTTGCTGAGTTTTGTTCTTGTTGATCTACCCAGAGGATATAAAGCGATATTGAAATCTCCAACTACTATTGTGCTGCTATCAATGTCCTCTTTAAGATCTGTTAGCAGTTGTTTTAAATACTAAGCTGTTCCCTCATTAGGTGCATATACATTTAAGAGTGTGATTTCTTCCTGCTGTATGCATCCCTTGATAAGTAGAAAATGACCTTTGCTGTCCCTTCTAATTTTTTCAACCTGAAATTTATCTTCTCAAATACCAGTATGGCCACCCCAGCTTTTTTGAGGGAGCTGTTTGATTTCAGTATTGTTTACCATCCTTTAACTTTGAGTCTGTGTTTGCTCTGACTGTTCAGATGAGTTTCTTGTAGGCAGCAGAATGTTAGGTTCTTTCTCTGAATCCATTTTGCCACTCTGTCTCTCTTAATTGGTGAATTTAGTCCATTGACATTGAGAGAGATTATTGTTATGGGGTTCTGTGTCATCTTTCTGTAAGGGTTTGTTGTGCTTGTAGGGTTTGTCTTGTCTTATAGTAGCCCCTTGAGCCCTTGTTTTAGGTTTGGTTTTGAGTCTATGAAGTTCCTTAGCTTCTGTTTTTCCACAAAATATTGTACAGTTCCTTCGAGTTTGAGTGAGAGTTTAGCTGGATAAAGTATTCTTGGTGAAGCATTCATTTCATTGAGTTTTTTCACTATATCCCACCATTGCTTTCGGGCTTGGAGGGCTTCCTCTAATAGGTCTGCTGTGAATCTAAGGGGTGCTCCTTTGTATGTGATTTCCTTCTTTGACCTTGCTGCTTGCAGTATTGTGTCTCTACCCGCGGCATCCATCATTCTATGATATGTCTTGGAGTGCTTTTGTTAGGGTCTCTTTTAGCTGAACCCTTTGGGCTCCTTGAAACTGAGTGGCTTTAATGTCCAGCTCTGGGAACTTTTCAGCAATGATTTGTTTAACCATGGATTTTTTATTGGAATTGTTTCCCTGACCTTCTGGTACTCCAGTGATCCTAAAGTTTACTTCTGCTTCAATTTCTAAATGTATCACTTCCAGACTGTGTGTTAAACAATCTGTTGAAACCAAAGAGCTGGTATCTGGCATTATAATGCCAGATGAGATTGTCAAGATAGCATAATTCTAGATAAAAATGAAGTTTATGAGAATTAAACATCATTAAGTCTATACAGAACAGAAATCAGCAACAAAGAAACAGAAGTAACCCATTTAAGTAAGTACAAAATTAGAGAAGTACATATTGTCTGAGTGATATCTTTGAATAAGCAAGAAATATTGAAAGGGATATCTGAATTAAGCTTATATAAGAGTTTGGAACATTCATATAAAAGGAAGAAAGTTAGAATGTGGGTTCTGAAATGATTTTTATTTCAATTTTTAAATTTATTGATTCTTATCAAAATGGCCACTGAATGTCTATCATTCTATTCTGATCATTTCTCTTAGAGAAATAGGAAGCAAGAGACATTATATGAGAGGTTGAAAATAACAAGAATTGAAGAACTAAGGTAAATATGAAACACATGAACTTTTTGAAGAAACAGGTTAGTAGAACATACTGAGATTGATAAGATACTAGTGATGCTCACTTGAAGTTGGTGGCAATAAGTTTAAAGTGACTTATAAAGCACAGAAGTTGATATCTAGTACTTTCTTTCCTCTGCTGCCCAAACTACACAGGTGAAGAATGAGTAAAGATTAGGTTCTTGTAGTTATTGCTATGTCAAGCAAAATATTCATTTAATGAGCCAAGAATGATCCAGAGAAATTTAGACTGTACAAATAGATGGTTTTAATGAGCAAGACAATTTGAAATGGATTAGTAGGAAAAGAGAGAAGAGTCAGAGAGACAGAAAGTTGAGTGGGATGGGGAATCATAGCCTGCTGGTGAAAATGGCCCATTTAATGCAGAGTTGCTAGCATACTTATAGAACATCTGAGGGGCTTGGGGTAAGGACATAGGTGTGATAGATCATTTACATAGATCAACATTTGACAGGGGAAATTCTTTTGGGGAGATCAACTCAAGAAGACACTGCCTCCCAGGGACATCTACATTGCTTTTATCTTTCCCTCTAGTTGTAAAAGTTATCAAAACCTGCAATTGTTTGGATAAACACAGTAAGAGACAAAGATACCAACACTTAATTCTCTGGGCTGAGAGCAAGCAAGGCTTTTAACAATTAGTTCTCTGAATTCAGAGAGCAAGTAAGGTTTATACTGTAAATCCCAGACTAAGTCCTCAGGCCAGTTCAGCTTGTCATTCCCCTTGGGGGTCCTGTCTTTTAAGTTGTAACAGCTTGCATCAAGACCATGCATTTAGGCTTTCTTAGAATGTCCCATTTCGATGCCAGGTAATTTTTCCACTCGCCATCCCAGTCCCACGACAGGACCACCCTTTTTTTTTTTTAAATTTTTTTTTATTAGTCGGGCTGGAGCGATAGCACAGCGGGTAGGGCGTCTGCCTTGCATGCAGCCAACATGGCCGACCCGAGTTCGATTCCTCCGCCCCTCTCGGAGAGCCCGGCAAGCTACTGAGAGTATTCGATATGCCAGACACAGTAACAACAAAGTCTCCAATGGAGACGTTACTGGGCCCGCTCGAGCAAATCGACGATCAACGGGAGGGCCTTTACCTTTACCTTTTTATTAGTGAAACACCATGAGGTACAGTTGTAGATTTACAATTTTTTGTGCTTGGGTTTGATTATACAATGATCAGATACCCATCCCTCCACCAGTGCCCATTTTCCACCACCATGGATAATATCCCCCCCACCCCCATCCCCCCATCCCCCCCTGCCTCTGTGGCAGGGCAATCCCCTGTGTTCTCTCTCTCCTTTTGGGTGTTGTGGTCTGCAAAAGAGGCATTGAGTGGCAAACATGTTCAGTCCATAGTCCACTTTCGACATGCATCTCCCCTCCCTCCTGGGAGGGTCCTCCAAACACCCTTTATTTGGTGTTCCCTTCTCTATCTGAGCTGCCCTTTCCTCTAGAATGCCCAACTGACCACTAAGCTATGGAGTAATCCTCCTGGTGCTGATCTCAGCTATTCTTGGGTATTAATCTCATATTTTGTTACTTTATATCCCCCAGATGAATGCAATCTTTCTATGTCTATCCCTCTCTTTCTGACTCATTTCGCTTAGCATGATACTTTCCATGTTGTACCACTTGTACATAAATTTCATGACTTCATCTTTTCTAACAGCTACATAGTACTCCATTGTGTAGATGTACCAAAGTTTCTTTAACCAGTCATCTGTTCTTGGGCATTCAGGTTTCTTCCAGTTTCTGGCTATTGTAAAGAGTGCTGCAATGAACAAACAAGTGCAGATGTCACTTCGACTATACATTTTTGCCTCTCTGGGATATATTCCCAGGAGTGGTATTGCTGGGTCAAATGGGAGCTCAATTTCTAATTTTTTGTGAATCGTCCATACTGTTTTCCAGAAGGGCTGAACCAGTGGACATTCCCACCAACAGTGAAGGAGTGTCCCTTTCTCACCACATCCGCTCCAGCATAGCTTGCTTTTGTTCTTTTGAATGTGGACCAGTCTCTGAGGTGTGAGATGGTATCTCATTGTGGTTTTGATCTGCATCTCCCTGATGATTAATGATGTAGAGCATTTTCTCATGTGCTTTTTTGCCATTTGGATTTCTTCTTTGAGAAAGTTTCTGTTCATTTCATTGCCCCATTTTTGGATGGGGTTGGATGTTTTCTTCTTGTGGAGTTTAACCAGTATTTTGTATATCCTGGATATCAACCCCTTGTCAGATGTGTATTCGGTGAATATCCTTTCCCATTCTGTAGACTGTCTTTGTATTTTGGTCACTGTTTCTTTGGAGGTGCAGAAGCTTCTTAGTTTAAGATAAGGACCACCCTTTTGGGGTTTAAGGAACTGCAGCAACTGAAGCCTGAGTCAAGGAATTATGACCAAGTAATTATACGCAGGAGCAAATATATTTCAGAGCCAATCAGCTCCCAAATATTAGGACCATAGCACTAATGGTCTTTCTGTGTTTAACCAAAGAATATTGCTCTATAGTAAACTATAAAGAGGCTACAGGGGAAATAGAAAAGCAGGTACAAATATACAGCACTTCAAATGCAAAGCAATACAAATACAATGTTCAGAATTACCAGAATGTTTGGTTTGTAAGTAATTAAGACTAACTTGGGGAACTGTGATAATGAGAGGTAAAATACAAGGAACCAGTTGAAGATAAACTTTAACTAAATTAGGGCTGCTAGCAAGAGCATGTTAAGCCTCTCTGGGAGGAAGAAAGGGGGCAATTCGTTGATGAAGCATAAAGCACTTAGGTTTAATATCCAACACAAAGTAAAGGTTGAAGATAGACTTTAACAAAAGTAGGGATGTTAGCAAGAGCATGGTAAGCTTCTCTGGAAGGTTGGAAGAGGTTATTCACCTGTGAAGCCTAAAACACTTAGGGTTGATATTCAACATGTACAGATATGAAAGAAATAACTAAATGGACTCATTAGAGTCTCTGACAAAGACTTATAAAGGAATATTCCAGGTAGAGAGACAAAATAAAATATGTATAAGAATTCTGAGACAGGAGTGAACTGAACATAGTAGGGTATCTTAATATTTAGAACTTAGTGCAACTGTTTAAAGAAATAGCATCTAAGTTGAGGAAGATGATATAGAATGTCACAGGCCATAATAAATAATTCAGAGTTTTAAAATTTTTCAAGCAGTGCATCAAATTTATATTTTAAAAAATGCTTAGTTAGGGGGGAACTGGATATTCACTGATTCTCCACTTTTTTATGGTATTGTTGGTTCTGTTGTTATTATTGTTGATAAGAAGTTTAAGGGCTTTATATGTCTTGGATACTGGTCCTTAGTCAAATGTATTGATGAGTGAATATTTTCTCACATTCTGTGTGCTGACTTTATTCTGCTCAAAGGTTTTTGTTTTTGTTTTGTACTGCAGAATCTTCTTAATTTAATGTAGTCCTATTTGTTTATTTTTGCTTCTGTTTGCTTTGACAATTACATTGAGTCATTGAAGATAACTCTAGTGTCAATATTATGTAGAATTCTTACATGTTTTTCTACATGCAATTTATAGATTTGATCTACTTCTAGTTGACTTTTGTGTATGGAATGAGATAGAGATGTAAGTACACTTTTATTGCTCATGGCTAACCTGTTTTCCACATGCCTCTTTGTTGAGGAGGTTTTCTTTGTTCCGTTAAAATAATGGTGGCCAGCAGGTGTTTTAAAAAGTGTTGTTCAGTACTTATTATCAGGTAAATAAAAATAAAAACAATGAGATGTCACTTCATACCAGTGATATCATCACACATCAAAAGGGTTAGAAACAAATGTTTGGGGGATGGAAATCATTATTGGTGAAAATGTCATTTGATTCAGTGTCTATGGAAAAATTAATTGGAGAATTATTTTCAACAGTAAAACATTTTAGCAATTCCACTTATTATAAACTACCCCAAAGGACCAAAAGCTATTTTTGCACTCATGTTTTTATTGCAGCACAAGAATTGAGATATGGCAATCACCCAGTTACCCAAGAACATATGAGAGAATAAAAAAACTGTGGTATCTATGCAAAATGAAACTAATCACTGTATCACTGTATCTCTGTCATCCTGTTGTTCATCGATTGCCTCCAGCAGACCCCAGTAACGTCTCCTTCGTCCTAGCCCTGAGATTTTAAAAAGTGCCATATTCGAGGATCTTTCAGGATCAGGATAATGAGACCCATCATTGTTTCCGGTTTTTGGCATATTGAATATGCCACTGGGAGTTTGCCAGACTCTGCTGTGTGGGTAGGACACTTTTGGTAGCCTGCCAATTTCTCCAGAGTAAGAACTAGATAATAAGGCGTCGCAGCCGCATGCTTCTGGGAGCTGGGTTTCATAGTCTCTAGGTCTTGACTGTTGATGGGATTAAACGGCGTGGAGGGGGGCAGTTGGTGGCTGTAATTCCTGCATACTGGAAGATGGGGGATCAGGGTGGAGGAGACCCCAGTCCCAATCCAAGCAGGCTTGGAGATCTATGCTCTGGGTCCCGCACACCTGGGTTCCTCTGCCAGCTCTTTCATGAGTGAGGCTTGTCGGAACATGTGGAGAGTGGTCTTAAGCATGGCTGTGGCTGGAACCAGATGTCTTCAGCTGCCGGGGCTCTGCTCAGGGTGGGGAGGGAAACTCAACCCACCCTCCTCCAAGGGGCCCCAGTAAGCACAGCCAGGTGCAGAGGCAGGAGACACTGAAAACTAATCATTTATAATAAAAAGTAAAAAATGCAGATAAAACTAGATGGTATCATGTTGTGTGGAAGAGAGAGACAGCAAGTAAAGAATGATATTTCATCAGAATAAAGAGACAAAGTAAGGAAATAACAATTGGTCATTGTAAAAGAATCTGAGACATGACCTACAGAACTCCGTCTGTCAAAGTTGGACATGTGGGAGGAGAACTTGGCTGCTTTTAGAGGGATACTTACACTCTTGTGTTGGGCATTGGGGACACTATGCTTGAAACCATTATTTTCTTTTTATGATCACAAATTTACAATGTAGACCAGAAAAAGAGCCTTACCTGAGGTGAAGAGAGAATGGGATTGCTATGCTCTCTCTAGACAGTTGGTATACAGAACACAGCCTGTGGTAAGCACCAGGAGGCCTGGAACTATATTATTTATTTATTAAATATCATTTGAAATAAACAGTATTTTAAATAATAATGCCTAAAGAAAATTTGGAGGAAAATAAATAATAAAGTTTACTTTGAACTTTTACAGAAATCAGAGCCTGGCAAGCTACCTGTGGCACATACGATATGCCCAAAACAGTAACAATAGCAGGCCTCATTCCCCTGACCCTGAAAGACCCTCCAATATGGCAGCATTGGTAAAGACAAGTAAGGAGAGGCTGGTAAAATCTCAGGACTGGGACAAATGGAGACATTACTGGCACCCACTCAAGTAAATCGATGAACAATGGGATGATAGTGATGACAGTGATGACAGAAATCAGATTGGTGTGTAGGAACTAAGATACAAATTCTATCAAACTCATTTAGTCATTCAGATGTGTTTCTGTGGTGGAGTTGACTAAGGTGATGGGCTGAATGTAGGTGTGGTTTTTGACCTGGAAAGAGGTGTAGACATGTGGGATCTGCTTTCTAGACTTGGGCATTTGTAATTTATTTATGGGTGTTCATAAACTAAATGAACAAAATGATAACTTCCACAATTTTTGACTTAAACAACCAGTGATGAGTGTTGTTATTTTGTGAGACAGTGAAGACAGAAGAGAACCAGTTGGTGAAGATAGACTTATTATCAGAAACTAAAAGTACCAGGAGGATTACTCCACAGCCTAGAAGCCAGTCTCACATGCTGGGGGGAAAAGGCAGTTCAGATAGAGAAGAAACCACCAAGTAAAGGGTGCTAGGAGCGCCCGCTTGGGATGGGAGATGTTTGCTGAAAGTAGACTATAGACCAAACATGATGGCCACTTAATATCTCTATTGCAGACAACACCCAAAAGGAGAGAAATAGCCAAACGGAATGCCCTGCCACAGAGACAGGGTGGGGTAGGGGTGGGGGATGGGGTGGGGTGGTGGAAGGAATACTGGTCGGGTAGTGACAGAGCTACCTGTCTGGGACCATTGGTGGTGGAAAATGGGCACTGATGGAGGGATGGATACTTGATCTTTGTGTGACTGAAATGCAAGCACAAAAATCTGTAAGTCTGTAACTATACCTCATGGCTATTCACTAATAAAAAATTTTTTTAAAAAATAAAGAAAGCTGCGTAAGTAGGAGATTTCTTTGGGCCAATGGGGATGGATGGAATTCAAAATGCAGAAGACATATTTTTGTTCAAAGTAAAGATATAAAGCTAGAAATTCACAGAAATATGAGAATAAGCTGCTGTTCCACTGTGGTAGAGTACTTCTATTTTCTCTTTGGTACCATACTATGACGTAGTATGCAATGACCTTATATATTGTTATGGCATGTACACTGGATCACTATCACTATCACTATCCTCCTATTGTTCATCGATTTGCTCAAGTTAGCCCAGTAACATTGTGAAACTTGTTACTGTGTTTGGCATATTGAAAACATCACGCGTAGCTTGCCAGGCTTTGCCATGTGGGCGAGATACTCTCAGTAGCTTGCAGGGCTCTCCGAGAGGGACGAAAGAATCGAACTCGAGTTGGCCAGGTTGGCTGCGTGCAAGGCAAACACCCTACCCGCTGTGCTATTTCTCCAGCCCATACACTGGATATTCAAGCTAATTTTCTTTCATTTTTCTTTTCATATTAAATCACCATGAGTTAATAAATAACAACATTAGTCATGGTTGAATTCCATGCTTGCCGTGTTCCAACACCAGTCCCTTCACCAGTGTCCCCAACCCTTCACCAATGCCCCCAGTTCCTCTCTTGCTTCTAAGCCTTTGTGACAGGCATCTTTTCCTGCTTTTTCCCACCAATTTCCTTTGAAGAACTGCAGTTTACAATACCATTGCCAGTAGAATACCATGTATCCGACTTTACATCCTTTCATCAACATGTCCTTCTCGTGGGTGACCACTTCCTGGGAACATCAGTGCTCTTTCCCTTCCCTGTTCTATCCGTTTCGCCACCCCTGCCCCTAGTGGCAAGCTTCCAACTGAAGTTCAGTTCCTATGCTGTTATGTTCTACTGCCTTTGAGAATTTCTCATTCCTTTGCAATTTTCTTTTAACCCACATGAGAAAACGATCATTCTGTAACGGTGCCTCTACCTTTGACTAATTTCACTCAGCATTATGCTCTTCAGATCTGTCCGCATAGTAGCAAATTGGATGACTTCATCTTTTCTTACAAAGAAGTAGATCCATAATGTATAAGTACCACAGTTTCTTTATCCATTCACCTCTTCTTGGGCACTAGGATTGTTTCCAGAGTTTGGCTATTGTGAATAGTGCCACAATGAACAGAGGAGTGAAGATGTCTTTTCTTCATTGTATATTTGGGACTTCGGGGTACATTGGAAGATGTGAAATTGAAGAATTGTTTGGAAGTTCAACTTTCAGTTTTTTGAGGAATGAACAAACTATTTTCCAAAAAGACTAAATGTGGACATTCCCACCAGTAGTGAATGATGCTCCTTTTTTCTCCCACTTCCACACCAACATTGTGTTTGTTATTCTCTGGGGTGTGGGCCAGTCTCTCAAGGATGAGGTGATGTCTCATTCTTGTTTTGATTTGCATTTCCTTGGTGTTTAGTGATATAGATCATTTTTTCAAATGCCCTTTGGCCATTTGTATTTCTTCTTTAATAATGTTTCTATCTTCTCATTTCTTTATGGGGTTGGACATTTTTTATCGTACAGTTCTATCAGTGCTTTATATATCTTAGATATTAGCCCTTTATCAGATGAGTGGTGGCATTTAGGCTAATTTTCTTAAAATATATATTTTGTTAATATTTTTTGGAGGGAAACCACTATGGTATGCTCAGGACTATCTTCTGCTTCTGTGTTCAGGGATCATTCCTAGTTGAGCTGAGAGAACCATGTGATATCAGAGGTAAAATCTGGGTCAGGTTCATGCAAAGAAAGCACCTTATCCACTCTGTATTACCTCTCTAGCCCCCAACCCAGTCCTTTAGAGGATTATTCATTTAAAAATATGTATCAATTAACTATAAGTAAATTTCAGTGTGGAGCAATAGCACGGTGAATAGGGCATTTCACTTGCACTCCGCCGACCCGGGCCAATCCAGTTTTGATTCCTCCATCCTTCTTGGAGAGCCAAGCTACTGACAGTATTCCGCCCACACGGTAGAGACTGGCAATCTCCCTGTGGCATATTTGACATGCCAAAAACAGTAATAAGTCTCACAATGGAGATGTTACTGGTGCCCGCTCGAGCAAATTGATAAACAATGGGAGAATAGTGATAGTACTACAAATTTCAGTGACTTTTCTGTGTGCAACTATATTAATAATCCTCACTTGCATGCATGGTCTTAGTTTCACATCTTTCAAAATGGTATGGTTAATTGGTAGATGCCTGGTAAAATTTTCATCAGTATAACTAGCCCATATTTCTTACTTTTTAAGTATGTTAAATTTAGTCACATAGTTAAATTTAGTCACATATGTGAAACTACTAATACTAATAGTATTGGGCTGGAGTGATAGCACAGCCGTAGGGTGTTTGCCTTGCTTGCGGTTTGATTCCTCCACCCCTCTAGGAGAGTCCCACAAGCTACCGAGAGTATCTCGACCGCATAGCAAAGCCTGGCAAGATACTCATGATGTATCCGATATGCCAAACACAGTAACAAGAAGTCTCACAATGGAGACATTACTGGGCCTGCTCGAGCAAATCGGCAAACAATGGGAGTACAGTGCTATACAGTGCTTAATAGTAGTCGTAGTAGTGTTATTATTATTTACATTTTTTCCTACAGCAATTAGATTTTGTAATTTAAGTTTGTATAAAAACTTATTTAATACCTGGTTAAATGCCAACTATACTGTTGCCTGTAACAGCAAGTTTGTAAGAGCATTACATTTTCTCCTTCAGCAGAATTATAAGATCCTTAAAGATATAATTATAGCATTATAAGTGTTTGTTTATATAACATATGACACTAGAAGGCATCAAATAAATATAGTTCATATTACTTTGGTAACAGTGGTAATACTGTTCCCTGGAATTGTTATTTTATTCAGTAAATGTTATCTGGAGACAAGATAGCAGGTAATATGCTGTTCTCTAAAAATATAATGATAGATAAATAATTATTACTCTTTAGAAAGCTTAAAATTCAAGGAGAAAGAAAAAAGGCAATGCAATATTTTTGTAGAAGTAGGAAATTGGAAAAACTTAAGTAACAAAATCACATGAGCAAGTATGTTATAATATTCATAGTAACTGTAATGTGTAATATAGATTAAAGTAACAACAGCAAAAAAAGCAATTCAAAAGAAACTAAAATATGTTTGGAGATGCATGACTCTACCATAAATCCAAACCCAAAACACTTTTATTAGGCTTATAAAATGTTTAGACTATGCAGTTCTAGTGTAACATTTTCCCCTTATCTTGATTGGAAAGTTTTCAAGCAGGATAGAAGTATTGCTGAAAGATCTATGATAATCCTTTAGTATTAGATAAATTTTGAAAATGGTTCTCTATAAGACACGTGAGGAAAAGACCATGTGGAAACAAAGGAGGACATTGCATTTACCATGAACGTAAAGCCAAGGGATACATTCATCCACTAGAAATTAAGAAGAGCTAAGCTTCCCAAAAAAATTGTGTCTGGTAAAAAACAAGCTTGGGGGAATAAATCAGGATTAGTTTAAAATATCTGACTGCATCATTTAGTACAAGTGATGAAAATGTGTTTGTCTTCTAGCATCTATTAAAAAATAAGTAAAAAATATTATATATGAAAGTTTTGTCGTCAGCAAAACTCAAGCATAATAAAGACAAGAAAATGTACCTCTCTAGAGAGCCTCATGGAACTTTAACCATAGATCCTCTTTGTTCTGAAGTAAATTACTAATCAGTGCACATAAATACATATTTGTAGAATGCTATATTTCCCTGCTTTTTGTTGTTGGTTTTTATTTGGGGTTCTGGTTTTGCTCAGGGTTTAATCTTGACTCCGTGCACAGGAATCAATCCTGATGGAGCTCAGGGTACCATATATAGTGCCAGAGATGGAACCTGAGTTGGCAGTATATAGAATACCCAAACTTTTGTATTAACTCTCTGGCTCCCCTTACCTGTTTAAAATGTAAAATGTAATACTTATTAAATTTTAAAGTTAACGGCATGGATTTTGCTTAAAGGAATAGGAAAACACAAGACTAGGTATAATTAGAGTATTTCAACAGCACATTTAAACTTAACTTTTTAAATGCTGTTGAAAAAGGGATGTTTTAATATAAATTGGTTTTGATTGTTCCAAAAGCATAGGTTGAAGAGAGTGGTATCTGTCTGATGCGTGAATGAATTTCTTTTGTAATTCCTGAAACATGGACATCTTACTCTATGGACATGCAATCATACAAATGACTATGATATTTATAATTATCAATATTAATAGATATCTCCGCATGGCAGAGTCTGGCAAGCTCCCCGTGGCATATTCGATATGCCAAAAACAATAAGTATCACAATGGAGATGTTACTGGTGCCCATTCGAGCAAATTGATGAACAGGAGGACAGTGGTACAGTGCAATAGATACCCAACAAAGAAAAAACAACAAATAATAACCCAATGTAAGAAAATGCATCATAGCGTCTTAAACAAATAGTGAACTCCTGGGTGAGACAATTCACATTTTATTACATTAGATTATAGAAAGCACCTTTCCACAGTAAACTCACTGTTTATAAGGCTACAACTTGTGATTGTCATTATGTTAAAACAGACAAGGAAACAGAATATGGTGACAGAAAAACTCTATGAAGGAAATGGAGGCACTAAGGGTAGGGATGGTTCTGGATCTCTGGACTTTGCAGATATAGGCAGATAAGGCAAGACATTCCAGAAACTGGTGGTAGTCTGCTTTGTATAAGCAGTGTACATACCTGCTGGAAGGAGAGAAATATATGTTTTCTGACCAAGCAGTTGAAGAGAAGCTAATGTAAAATTATTAATTACTCTCGGTCTTGATATTACACATTTTTGATCCAAGCCATTATGTCTTAGAAATCTGGACATCATCAATTTCCATTGGTGTCAAGCTTATTTCTGAAAATCATGGATTAAGGCTGTTTGTTTGTTTTTACCTCCTGTGAGTTATGTAAAAAAGAGATAGTGAGCAGTTTCATGATATCCCTATAGGGGTACTTTGGGAGGCATTGATTGCATAAAAACTCCCAAGAAGGTGAGATCAATATTTATATGACTAGAAAAACTGATTGTGATGTTTTAGACATATATGGGATGTTGGGAAAGATTCAGAATACTTTGGCAGTGTTGAATTCACATTTAAGATGGATTTTTGTATGGCACGTGTCAGAATATAGAAATTGTAAGTGATTTGTTAAAGGGAGAAATAAAAGCAATATGTATGTGTATATGAAGTCCTGAAACATGGAAATGGTAAAACACCCTTAGACAAAATAGCATAATTTCTGCCACATAAATATTACATATTTATTACAATATATATGTATATATATATACTAAAACACTCTGATGCTTGAAATTGGAAGAATCCTAGAATATCTACGAAGCCTAAGAATCCATTAGAGATGGGTCTCACGGATTCGCAGTTTAAGTAACCCCTTGCTTTGTGTCTTTTAATCTGCATTACCATTCCTACCTAACTCTTCTTAGTAACAAGTAAGCTACTTTCAGAGAGTTAAACATTTTCAGTGACATAATAAGCACACATATATAAATTTTTAATAAGAACCAAGAAGAGAGAATAAACTAGAAAAAGATGGTGAGCTATAAAGAAATTCTTCTATTTCTTTAAGCTGTTGATAGTGACTTTATATTCCTAATCTATTTCTCCAAGATTTCTTTAGATTGTTTTGAAATCTATTTCACATTAAAATTCCTGTAATTCCATGATACCATTTAGGTAGAAAGAAATTAAGTAGTGAAAATTGAATAGACAGTAAAAATAAGGATTCAAATCTATCCTAGCAGTCTCACTGTCCAATATAGAGTACAGTTGTGTGTTTTTTTTTAATTTTTCAAAATCTTTTTTGTTTTTATCCTTTATCTCTCTCCTCTTTCCATCTCTTTCTCTCTCCCTCTATTTCAGGCACACACACAAGTTTTTATCTACATTCAATGTTTTCTCTATAAGCCCAAATGCTATATTAATTACACATATTCCTTTTAAAAAATTTATGATGAAATAATTGAAAGACATTTCTAAATATGTCATCTAAAAACAATCACATCTTTTTATAGTTACTATTTTATTTTTATTTATTTATTGTATTTATCTCCAGCTCATGGATCTTACTTTAGATTGTAACTTCTTCTTCTTCTTCCTCTTCTTTTTATATATATATTCAAGGAAGCCTACAGGTTCGTTATCAGTTAAATAAGGAAGAAACCCACGTATTCACTATTGATGGTGAAAACTTTGCTGACAGAAGGATGCATCACTTGAAGATTAACCGAGAAGGAAGAGAGCTTACCATACAGGTAGAGTTATTCTCAATCAGTCAAATGTGCTTTAGCTGATCAGTGAAACTATTTTGATCTTCTACCCAGAGTCAAGTATGGAAAATTAGTTCTGGGAATAGCTATGAACCACACTTGGCCTCATCCTGAAAGACTGGAATTTTCTGTGTTTACTCTATGCTCCCGTTTTCTACCAGTATCAACGTCATCTAGAATTGTTAGAAATTTAAATTCTCTGGTGCCACATTAGAACGACTTAACCAAAACCTTTAGCAATAGAGTCCATAGATGATTCTGTTGACTGCTCAAATGTGATCACTGTAGTATAATGATAAAGACATGTAAATGAAGAGGGGTTCATAAGAGGTTTACTAGGGTTATTGTCTAATGTATTTGCCAAGATTTTTGTTTATTTGTTTTGTTTTATTTATAACCCAGATTTGAATTATAAGTAATGCTCCAGTACCCACATTGTGTAAGGGCTAAAAACCACCTTCCAGGCGTTTGCAATTCATCAATAATCTCTAGTGTCCTTTGAATCATTGTACTTTCAACTCTAAAACTTTGCAGGTACTTATTCAATAAAAACCCCATTAAGGTCCAGAGAAATAATATGGTGGGTATGCCATTTACCTTCCATGCACCCAAACTGAATTTAATCTCAGAACTCTATATGATCCCTAAACCATGTGAGCAGAGTCAGGATAAACCCTAAACACAATGGGTGTGGTTTAAAAACAAAAGAACCAAAAGAAGATAAAACCCCTCTAATTAAATATCACTTAAAGCTTTAACCAGATAACAAAGGAAGGAGAGGAGTTAAGTGAAACAATTAGTGCTAAACAACCAATCACCTGGTTGTTAAAGCTCTAACCAGATAACAAAGGAAGAAGAGAAGAAGTTAACAACCAGGTGACTTCTTATTATACTAAAAAAAAATCATGTACTTCAACATTTAGCTCTTCCTTGGGTGACACTGTTGCTCAGGCTTGTCAAAGTTCCCAGGAAGTGTCAGTATAAGAAGCTAACTGTATTGGAAATTGAGGAAGATGCAAGGGGTACAACTTTTAGGATCTTTGTGTATCTTCAATTCCAAACACCCTTCCTTTTTCACATAGTCAGCCATTTTATTAACTGTAACCTTTTCTGAAAACTGAGCAACAAAAGTATGAGATAGAAATCCCTGCTTCCAGCTGGAATGTATATGTATAGTTCCCAAAGAGTGGGAAGTCATTGAGAGCTTTTAATATGGGCAAGAAAAAAACCATGATGAAGGGTTTGAAGGATTGATTCTGAACCCATTAAGATTGAACAAATTGTCTATGGACGCCTTAGTTATTGAAAAACAGAAAAAAAAAAATCATTGAACCTAAAGGTATAGAGACCATCAGGCAAGTCAGGTGTACTGTAGTTGTGTGATGGACACTGTCTTTATAGCCCACAAGACAACATGCAAATCAACATGAGGTGCTTATTTATTCATTTAACAAATCCCATATTGAGTTACTTTTCAAGTTTCTGTATAGTAGTACTTTGTTGGATAAAAGTAGTATCAACTCTCAAAAAATGATAACTTATGGGAATGGGGGAAGGAGGATAGGAAGGGAAAACTGAAAATGTCGCATTGTTGTATCCAAATGTATGGTAGAATAAGAAGAAAAAGCACTAAAATTTTAGAGAAGAGTTCAGATAATCTTATCAAAGCATTCAGAAAAACTTTCTGGAAGAAAGTAGACTCTGGGAGCTCTTAGAACTCATATACAAGCATTTGTTGAACAAGTTTTACAAAAATTCAGAATTAAAAAATATGATAACTGACTGAGACTGCACAAATCTTGAGGGAGATGTGGGGTAGTGAAGCAAACGCCATATTTTGTGATGTGTAAGTCACAGGAAAGTGGGACAACTGCTTGAGATACTGTACAGCTTTGTCCAGCATATTGATTTCTGTGTCCTCAGTCCCCTGATCATTAACACAAGGATAATAAAACCTATTGTCCATTACTCTAAAGATAAATATTCTAAAGCACTTAGAAAGATGCTTTAGCCTGTCATCCCAAACACACCAAGTGTTTAATAAATAAGAAATGTTACAGTCTTGTTGAATAAAATGATTTTTTTAAATGCAATCACACACCACAAATCATAAGTACCTATAAGGAATTTATCTTAGCTGAATTCAGGAAGATGGAACATCACAGCACTGGGAACTGGCAGAATCATATATTAATCCTACATCAATTATTCTGGAGGCGCCTGGGCTCTGTTCGTAGCCAATAGGGTCTAGGTCTTCTCTTCTTACAAAGGAACTTTAGAAAAATGCAGAAAGTATCATAGAAATATTAAAATAGAGTTCAGAAGCACTACAAAATAATGAGTTAAGGAAGTACTTCCTGGAATGATTAGGAAGAGACTAAACTAGAATTAGCAATTGGTGAATTGGGGGTGGTTCTCTGAAGGATGACCCTAGAAATAGAGTCTCATAGAATCCTAGTGGTGGATTTTGCTTGTGTCTGCAAGATGGCTTATCAACTTTTGGTGTTCTAGCAGTTGTTCAGCTAGCCTCTACTCACTAAGACAAATCAATATTTTCTCAGGAACTCTTTAGCCTAGTACATACTTGAATGAGACTAGGTCAGAATAGTTGGGGCATAAGGAGCAGTGTTACATCTAAGGAACAAAAAGTAAGAAATGGGGAATGAGAGTGTGTTTCCATTTAAGGTAATCTTGCACAGTATGTTTCTGTGAAGGCGTTATTTGTTTGCTTGTTTTCAGCAAAGGAAATGGCGAGAAAAATCTCAGTGGGGAGATAAATATCTGTCAAAAGCTGTACAGAAATTCCCAGGGAGAAAACTTTGTGTGAAAGCCTTTATTTCACCAAGAGGAAAGAAAGGGGTATTTTATGTGCATTGTGGGAGAATTAGCAAGACATTTTCCCTCTCTCCAGAGAGAAAATCTCTGAGAATGTCTTACTCTCTGTGTTTTCAAGTTATTTCAGGAGGGGAGTGTTTTTATGTCTTTTGAAAACAGGGTATTACTGACATACCTTTTTTTTCTCTGCTTTTTTTTTTTTTCAGATGGATCAGCAACTCAGACTCAGTTATAATTTCTCTCCAGAAGTTGATTTCAGGCCTGTAAGGTCACTCACATTGGGCAAAGTCACAGGTTTGTTTAGTCTGTTCCTTCCTGGTGGAGTTTATTAAGATAAATCAATCAATCATTTTTGCTGAAGATTATTTTGGTTCAGTCTAGACACTTTTAATCCCATGATATCCAAGCTATAGAAACAAGATTTCTAGACTAGAATATGCTCAGATATACATGTGGCAGAGTAGAAACTGATATTTAGAGCTACATTATGGAAACTTAAATAAGCTAACTTAAGAGAAAAAACATGCATGGTTATTGACTTAATTTTTAATTAATTTGAAATATTTAATTTTTCTTAAATTTAGTTTTTACTTAAAATTTAGTACATTGTGGGGCTACATAAAGAGTTTAGCAGGGAGGAAGATTGGCTTGCATGTGGCTGACGGAAGTATGATCCTAAGGACCACTTATGGTTGTCAGAGCCCCACCAGAAGTGATCCCTGAGCATAGAATCAGGAGTAAACCCTAAACACCACTGGGTCCAATCTAAAAAAGAAAAAACAGAAAAAAAATACAACTCAATTGCTTTTTTTCAAATCCATACTCTCTAGTAGTTTACACCAACTGCAGAAGTACCAATGCTTAAATATTATATTGATTTTTTTTTCTATTGCAAGTTCTGGAAATTATCAGATTATATGAGGTATCATTCCTATTCAAGATAGACATTTCCATGTTTCTTTTTGATGACTTGAACATATTTCATACCAAAGCGATTTTGTTTTTCATTTAAATTTCTCTCTCTCTTTTTTTTTTTTTTTTGCTTTAGCACAGCGGTAGGGCATTTGCCTTGCACGCAGCCAACATGGCCGACCCAAGTTCGATTCCTCCGCCCCTCTCGGAGAGCCCGGCAAGCTACCGAGAGTATTCGATATGCCAGACACAGTAACAACAAAGTCTCCAATGGAGACGTTACTGGGCCCGCTCGAGCAAATCGACGATCAACGGGAGGGCCTTTACCTTTACCTTTACCTTTAAATTTCTCATATGCTTAAATATGTCTGTGCTTAAATTTTGTCCATTATTAATATAGATATTAATAACAAGTCTCATTCCCCTGACCCTGAAAGAACTTCCAGTCATTGGGAAAGAGCTGAGGAGAAGCTGCTAAAATCTCAGGGCTGGGATAAATAGAGATGTTACTGGCACCCACTTGAGTAAATCCATGAACAAGGGATGACAGTGACTGTGACAGTGAATGATATAGATAATTCAATTTTTTTGTAGGTTTTTCCTAGCCTATCCTTTCAAAGATTTTCTCTTTTAGTCTAAAGTGTGATCTTGTGAAGAGTACACTGCTGAATTTTGTAGTTGGCTCAGTCTTGCTATTTTTGTTTTATAAATTTTCAAATATAGACCCTTTTACAATGTTGGGTTGCTTAGTTTTATTTCTGTGTCCTGTTCCCTATTCATTCAGCTCTTCCTATGTTATTTCTAACTTAATTATATTATATAGCATAAAATATTAATGACTGGAGGCATTTTAAACAGAAATGCATTAAACACCAGAAATGAGTTGCTGACTAAATTTATCACTGTACTTACAGTGTGAATTCTTATAAGAGATTTTTGATAGACTACCCTAAAAGTTCTGAGCTGATTAATTTGGAGATATTACTTTAGATTCCATTGCTAAATGCAAAAATAGTGTCTAAAACCACTGTGGCCCCATGCAGTATATCAGTTCCCAAGAGCAGAAAAGTCTTGCCAAAAACACTTTGTGTTACCATGACTTTCTGTAATAGTAGAAAAGGCTGTATGAGAATGGAAAATGGTCCTGTTTTGTGACTCTGTTCTAAATTGATAAACATTATCTATTTTCCAGAACATAATAGGCACCCGAAAACATAGCTGCAGTTCTATTTGGAAGATTTCAATTTTTTGTTTTTCGAATGGTAGTTAAATGAGCCAATCAGCAGTGATTAACTTCTAGATTGAATCTTAATTTATTTCATATTCCAGTCCCATTAATAAAAAGTGTCTTACATAGACACTGTTATTTTTGACTTACCACTGCAGTGGCTAATTTACTCGTGCTCATTACTTTCTATAGTTCATAGCCTCTACTTTCTACCAAAACCAATATCCTTCTTTCTTAAGTAAATACTTTTTAATGTATTTGATAATAAGAGCCCTTTATCTGGAAGAGTCTTTATTTTATAATCATTATCAGAAGATAATTTCTCTAGATGTAATTTAGGATCAAAATTTATTTATATCTTAAATAATTCTTTAGGTGTATGATGAAGCAAAGTCACACTGGCTATGATTCACAACACTGCCTAATTCGGCATAATGTGATGGCACAGTTGTAATTTGACATTGCTCATACTAAGGGTATTAAAACCATCACAATCAAAATTGCCAGGATCAGGATTCTTTTTGTGCAGGATAAGCAATTTTCAACATTTAGCAAGTATATAATTATGCTCTTCAATTCAGTTTTCTACTGCCCTTAAAATGTTGACTATCAGTATCAGTATGTTCTGCATTTGTACTGTGACCGTCCCCATCCTCAACACCCACAAGCTAATTTTAATCTGGTGCTTTGCAGCTTTACTTGCATGTATCTTGATGTATATTTCTTTTCAAGTATATTAGTTAATATTTTGTTTCCTCTAGCTACATATGTGTCTAATTCATATCTATTATTCATATTCACCTTCATTATTTATCAACATTTTGAACATATCATAATAGTTTGTCATTATTCTCTATTCAGTTGTCTTAACCTTAAATTTTCTATCTTTATCCTCCTACATCTTCCCATTGCTTTATTGTAAGTTTTATCTTTGTCTCATATAGAAGTTTAAGCAATTAATATTTCCCATCAAATTCACTATTTCAATCTTCATCTATGATTAGTAAACCATTAAAGCATTGAAAAAATGATTTTAAAAATTATTATTATGTCTAAATGAAGCATGTCCTTATTTTTCACGTACAACTGTTAAGATAGTCTATTGTTCTCATTCCTTTGTTTGTTTTTTATGCTTTTAAGTATTCATTTAAGTTTGAACATGTTGTCTTAGAATTATATGTGAAGTTTGTAAGAATCTAAACCTATCTTCTGCTTTTTTAAATTTCTTTCTATGGCAGCATTTTGGCCTCACATATTGTGTGAATGTGTGCATTGTATTTGTGTCACATATTTGCTTGAAATTAATGCACTGGGGATAAATTAATCAAAAATTCAAAAGTTTTTCTCCAGGCAAGATAGTGTTTATCTTTTGCTAAGTGTCAGGGAGGGGAGTGTTATCTAATTTAGAATAATTTTAATTTGTTATTTTTATTTTTTATCAATGTGTTGAATTCTAATTTAGAGTTCCAGAATTGAGTAAGAACAAGTGTCTTGTTGAAAGTGCTTAAGAAATGTTATTGTGCTGTGTCATTTTTCTATGAGGACTGAGTTTGAATCCATATCAGGGGTAGAATGAATATATGCTATCCCTGTGGCTATTAGGTGATATTTTTTCTAGTTAACTCTTTTTATAAAGTTAAATGTTAAGAGTCTTAATTTTAACATATTTACACTTTACAGTTTAGTTTTGGATTTCTGTCTTTCAAAAAGACCCATAAGTGCATTTTCCTGATGCAACCTTAATGATGATCTCTTTCACTGCCATGGTTTTATTTTTCCTCTACCCCAAAAATTCCCTGCCCAAATATATGATTTCTTTTTGTTTTCCAAAGCTCAGCAAGGTGTTAATTTAGATCTTTGAACATGTGGTTTACAATACGTCCTATGATACCTAAGTATGCTTTGGATCACTTAATCCTCACTTCAGACAAATCAGAAGTCTCTTGGAAAATAATTAGACCTACATGACAACAAAGCTCAGGTTTTTTTTTATGTTATTTGTGCACTGCAACTCAAGAAACGCCGTCTCATTTAAGATAGCTCTCTTCATAAGGACTACACAGGAAGTACAGTGGATAGAGCATTTGCTTTGCAGGCAGCTGATATGATTTTGATCTCTGTTTCCACATGCTGTCCTTCAAGTTTCACCAAGAGTGATCCCTGTACACAGAGTCAAGAGTTAGCCCTGAGAACACCCAGTTGTGGCCCAAAAGTAAAAGTAATGATAATAATACTTAATACTTAATAATTAATTATTAATTATTAATTAATTAATACTTAATACTTAATAATACTTAATAATCATTAAAAATTCCTTCATTTTTTTCTTGTCACTATTTATGACATTAAGTTGACCTTTCAATATTCTCAATTAAATCTTTAAATATATGACATAAAGATAAAACTTTAAAGTCAGTGCTCGCTCAACTGTTTATAACAGCCAAAATCTGGAAAAAACCCGAGTGCCCGAGAACAGATGACTGGTTAAAGAAACTTTGGTACATCTACACAATGGAATACTGTACAGCTGCTAGAAAAGATGTCACTGTCACTGTCCTCCCGTTGTTTATCGATTTGCTCTAGTGGGCCCAGTAACGTCTCCATTTTTAGACTTGTTGTTACTGTGTTTGACATATTGAATATGTCACTGGTAGCTTGCCAGGCTTTGCTGCGGGGGCAAGATACTCTCGGTAGCTTGCCAGGCTCTCTGAAAGGGGCGGAGGAATTGAACTCAGCTCGGCCGGGCTGGCTGTGCGCAAGGCAAACACCCTACCGCTGTACTATCGCATGCAAGTGGTTCTACATGGAAAGTATCATGCTAAATAAAATGAGTCAGAAAGAGACAGACATAGAAAGATTGCACTCATTTGTGGAATACAAAGTTACAGAATGGGAGACTAACACCCAAGAATAGTAGAGAAAAGTACCAGAAGGATCACTCCACAGCTTAGAAGTCGGCCTCACATGCTGAGGGGAAGGCAGCTCAGATGGAGAAGGGACCACCAAGTAAAGGGTACCAGGAGGACCCTGGGATGGGAAATGCGAACTAAATGTAGACTATATACCAAACATGATGTACACTTAATACTTCTATTGCAAAACACAATACCCAGAGAGAGAGAGAGAGAGAGAGAGCAAGAGGGAATGCCCTGCTACAGAGGCGGGGTAGGGTGGAGGAGACAGAGAGGGGGTAATGGAAGGGATGCTGGGACAATTGGTGGTAGACATGGGCACTGGTAGAGGGATGGGTATGCCATCATTGTATGACTTAAACGCAAGCACGAAAGTTTGTAAGCCTATAACTGTGCCTCACGGTGATTTATAAATAAATAAATAAAGATAAAAATAAATAAACAAACTCAGTGCTCAAATTATTCAGAGAGACCATAACACTTTCTGCACTCCATGTGATGAAATTTGAGTAAAAGCTTAGTTAAGATTGAAGAAACATAGTCAATAAAATTATTTTACTCCTCTAAAATTAGACTCTTGCTGGCCTACCATGAATTATATTAACTTGTTTTACAGCAGGACTTGAACCAACAATTAACCTGTACACACTGGTACATGAAAAGTCTCTAGCTGGAGCTTAGGGAATATCATCTAAACATAAGATATTTTACTAAGAAGGGGCCATAATCCAGGGACCCTTTCAAAATAAATGACTGTAGCACTGTAGCACTGTCCTCCCATTGTTCATCGATTTGCTTGAATGGGCCCAGTAACGTGTCCATCGTCAGACTTGTTGTTACTGTGTTTGGCATATCGAATATGTCATGGGTAGCTCGCTAGGCTTTGCCATGCGGACAAAATACTCTAGATAGCTTGCTGGGCTCTCCGAGAGGGGCAGCGGAATCGAATCCAGCTTGGCGGGGCCAGCAGCCTGCAAGGCAAATGCCCTACCGCTGTGCTATCACTACAGAAATGACATGCAAAAAAAAAATGAAGTAGGGATGTTGCATAATGTATTAGTGGCATTGACAGCAAATGCAATTCTCCTTCATAATTTTAAGTCTAGTACTTTCTGAGTTGGGCTGGAGTTATAGCTCAGTGGGTAGGGCGTTTGCCTTGTATGCAGTCGACCCGACCAACCTGAGCTCTATTCTTCTACCCCTCTTGGAGAGCCCGGCAAGCTACGGAGATGCCCGGCAAAGTCTGGTAAGCTACCCATAGTGTATTCGATATGCCAAACACATTAACAATAAGTCTCACAATGGAGACGTTACTGGTCCCGCTCCAGCAAATCAATAAACAATGGGAGGACAGTGCAGTGCTACAGTGCTACTTTATGAGTTGTTTTTAGCAATAATACAAATATTTGAAAACATTTTATAGTAGGTATCAGTAACAAAGTGTAATTAAATTTGTTTTCTCCATTACCACTAATAGCACCTTATTGTGAATAAAGAACAAGTTTATCTTTTTACTTTCTCTAAGAGGAAGGACAGAGGATAGTTATTTGGTGCACTTTTTATAACTTTGAAACTACATTATCTGTATCATTCATACTTTGGTGAATAGTTTTTTTTAAGAAATTCAATACTACATGGATTACTTTATAAAAATACAAACTAAATCATTGATGAGAAAATAGCATTATGCTTGTTTTCTTATGGTAAGTCAGAGAATTTTGTTAGATTAAATTCATGGTTTTCTGTTGATATTTATTGATTTTTTAAAAAAAATTTTATTGAATCACTGTGAGATAGTTATAAGCTTCATGTTTAGGTTACAATCACACACACCCATCCCTCCACCAATGTACATTCCCCACCACCAATATCCCTGGTATAACCCCCCTTTCCCACCCTCCCCCTGCCTCCATGGCAGACATGATTCCCCATAATCTCTCTCTACTTTCGGGCATTATGTTTTTAAATACAGATACTGAGAAGTTATCATGTTTGGTCCTTTATCCACTTTCTGCATATATCTCCCATCCCGACCAATTCCTCCAGCCATCTTTTTCTTAGCGATCCCTTCTCTATTCCAGCTGCCTTTTCCCCTTTGCTCATGAGTCAGGCAGAAGTTTCCTCAAAAACGAAATACAGATGTCCAAAAGACACATGAAAAAATGCTCCACATTGCTAACCATCAGGGAGATGCAGATTGAAATAACAATGAGATAACATCTCACACCACAGAGACTGGCACACATTCAAAAGAACAAAAGCAACCAGTGCTGGTGTGGATGTGGGGAAAAAGGACACTCTTTCACTGTTGATGCCCAGCAGTCCAGCCTTTCTGAAAAACAATATGGACAGTCCTTCAAAAACTAGAAATTGATCTGACATATGATCCCGCAATACCACTACTGGGAATATATCCTGAGGATGCAAAAAAGCACAGCAAAAATGACATCTGTACCTATATGTTCACTGCAGCACTGTTCACAATAGCCAAAATCTGGAAACAACCCAAGTGCCCTAGAACAGATGACTGGTTAAAGAATCTTTGGTACATCTACACAATGGAATACTATGCAGCTGTCAGGAGAGATGAATCATGAACTTGCATATAAATGGATAGACATGGAGAGTATCATGCTAAGTGAAATGAGTTGAAAATGAGAGGGACAGATATAGAAGGACAGCACTCATTTGTGGAGTATAAAACAACATAACATGAGGCTAACACCTAAGGATAGTAGATGCACAGGACAGATATTTGTTAATTTTTAAGGATGATTCCTTTCTTTATTTGGGGGACTGAAGAAGGGTATTGAGAATCCAGTGGTTCTCAGAGTTTACTCCTAATGCTGTGCTCAGAGATCAATCCTTGTGTTGCTTGGGGGAACCATCTGTAGTGTTGAGGATCAAACAGGTTGACACTATGCAAAACAAATTCTGTAATTCCTGTATCTCTCTGGACAACATTTTTATTGTATCAAGAAGTTTTGGATGCATTAATATAAAAAAGGAAAAACCAAGTAAGAAAAGAAAAAAACGCATATTCAACTCTTCTGAAAACTGTGTAACTCAGGGTGGATCAATAGTTCAGCTGATACGGTGTTTGCCTTGCACGAGGCCTAACCAGGGTTCTATTCCTAGCATCTTAAACGTTCCCTGAACACCACCAAAAGTGACCCAAAAGACAAAGAAAATTTAAAAAAAGAACAAAAAATACACACACACACAAAATGTAATCATGTAATTCCTTTTTTTTTAATTAAAATAGTTTTACTGAATAACAGGAAATCCCAGGTTTAAATGCTGTGGGGTAAATGCAAGAGAAATTATATATTCTGAGCTGCATGAAGACAATTCCATGGTAAGGAATTCTGCCCAAACTACTTGATTCTTTAGAAATTTATTAAATTTCTTAAATTGAAATAGCATTTGTGTGTTTCTAAGTCTGTCTAACTGTTGAACTTGTTCCTCGTAGAAGAGATGGGCATTCAGGTGAAATTAAGAATTGTAGGGGCTGGAGTGATAACACAGTGAGTAGGGTTGCGCCTTGCATGTGACTGACCCAAATTCGATTTCCAGCATTCCATATGGTCCCCTGAGCACCGCCAGGAGTAATTCCTGAGTCCATGAGCCAGGAGTAACCCTTGTACATCACCAGGTGTGACCCAAAAAAGGAAAACAAAACAAAACAAAACAAAACAAAACAAAAAAAGAAATGTAAAGTTTGAACTACATATCTGGGATTGGAGTGATAGCACAGCGGTCGGGCATTTGCCTTGCACGCAGCTGACCTGGCCGACCTGAGTTCTATTCCTCCGCCCCTCTTGGAGAGAGCCCGGCAAGCTACAGAGAGTATGTCGCCCTCACGGCAAAGCCTGGCAAGCTATCCACGATGTATTTGATATGTCAAACACAATAAAAACAAGTCTCACAATGGAGACATTACTGAGCCTGCTCGAGCAAATCAATGAACAACAGGAGGACAGTGCTACAGTGCTACAGAGCTAAATATCTAAAATAGACAAACTTGGACAGGAATGGTGGTTGGCAGAAGCTGAGAAAGTTAATAGGGACATGTCAATAAGCATAAGATGAATAAATTTTACACATCAGCTATTCAAAAAACTAACAAACAAACAAACAAAATAGTTGAAGAGACCAATAGAGAATATCAGAACAAAGATCATAGAAGTTTTCTCCATATAAACATATTCAGGAATTATACTTTGTATTGTATTTGAGTAAAGAATATTCACAGTTCAATAACATGTGAATGATCCTTTGGGATAGAGTAAAACTGTGACCTTAAATAAAGGAGGGACAATTAAAATAAAGAAAAAAATTGTAAAGGTTGAAACTTCTAAAAATAATGCAACATTTGTTTTATTTTTTCTAGTCCTATTTAGGTGTGCCAATGTATATTTCAACTTAATATAAAATATGAAAGTATCTGTTGGAACATTTTTTTAAATGACAATGACTATCATTATGATTATTCTTATTCTCTTGAGAAATTATACTCTTCCTATATTTACTAATTGGGTAACTTACCACATTATACTTATTAAACATATTGGACTTTAGGTTTAGGAATAGAAACTGTGTAAAAATTATTATTTTATTTCCTTGTTTGATTCTATTGCTTTTTGTTTATTAACCACATTTCATGATGCTTGGAGGCTACTCTGGTTCTGTGATTGGAAGTTCACTCCCAGTGCTGCTTAGGAATAATATAGTTCTACAAGATAGCACTGTAGCACTGTCCTCCCGTTGTTCATCGATTTGCTCGAGCAGGCACCAGTAACAAGACTTGTTACTGTTTTTGGCATATCGAATATGTCACGGGTAGCTTGCCAGGCTTTGCCGTGCGGGCATGATACTCACGGTAGCCTGCCAGGTTCTCCGAGAAGGGCGGAAGAATCAAACCAGGGTCGGTCCGGGTCGTCTGCATGCAAGGCAAGCACCCTACCCACTGTGCTATCGCTCCAGCCCTCTACAAGATAATAAATAATAGTTACTTTTTCAAAGATGGGAAACTAGGGCCAGAGATAGTACTGAATTAAATTAAAGTGAATGACTTGCATGTGGCTGAGTCTACTTTGATCTCTGCTGACATGTGATCCTCTGAAACGGTGGGGTGCAGCTATTGAAATTTCCCCCAAGTGACTATTTTAAAATTCAGTTGCCATTTTCTAAATAGACATTGAAATGAATAACATATTAAGGTCTGTTTGTGTATGCAGCCAGCACTTACTAATTCCCTGTCTATCTGCTAACGTGTTAGCCAGAGATCATAATTGACAGAGGCCCTTGTGTTCTGTTTTCATAGCAGTTTACACATTTAATGTCAAAGATACTTGACCACAAGAAATTAGAAACTTTCTCAATCTGTGTGCAAAAGCTATAGGAAAATTGAAAGGCTAGCTGTGCTCATTCTCCCATTGAGATGAAGTGGGTTCTGAAGGCATCAAAAAAAAAAAAAGATTTGCTTAATCTCCTCAATCCCTCAGTTTTGAATTTCCATCCTATTGTATCTTTTGTAACATTAGAGTATTGTTGAATGAATCCTCTGATTGTTTTTATGTTAAATATTTTTTCAAGCATCTTGCAGAAGATGGGGTATTCTATTTGTAGGAACCGCATCAGATTTGGGAGATATAATGAAAGCTCATACTTCAATCTGGAAGTTTTACTCTAATTCTTTTTAATTTTATGGACATTGGAGTCTTATGAGTCTTAAGCACATAAGACTCGAATCTGATGTAGTCCACATCAAACTGGGGTGCAGGGCGGGGATGTAGCATCAAACAATCAGGGCTTTTTTTGTGAAAAATTTACCTGTATTTGACTTTGTTTTCTTTAACCATGATGAGTCTACCTATAGCTGCTTACTGGTTAAAACAGAATGATTCCAATAATTTAATTTATAGAGCTTTAAAAGAATTAATGAGATTCTATATGAAAAAATTTGGTATTTATCACAGACTCAATAAGCATTAGTCTAATGTTTTCTGATTTTCAAAGTTTATGGAAATTTAAATAAGTACTATTTTTTGTGTGTGTCTAATTATTATAAAAATATAAAGTAACTTCCAAATAAGTATCAAAATATGTTCTAAATTAGCAGCCTGAACCAAGGTGAGTCTTGAAGATGTTTGTGATTCACTCATTACAGCATTAGCACTAATTATAAAGAAAGTATCCATATGTGATTATGAGATATTCAAATTCTAGACATAGATTTAGGCAAAGGGGGTGAGAAACTCAAATCGAATTATGATTCAGTGTTTGTCAATGTATCTCTTTTGAGCTGCCTTACTTCTCTGTAAGATTTGGGTCTCAAGCATGGTATCAGGAATGGCAAATGTAGAATCAGCTACTCCATGACTAATTAGTACCATTTGGGTGACCCTGGCATGTAGAAAGCTTCAATTTCTAATGTTTCCTGAGAAAGTATTGCATTTCATCTCAAGAGAATAGCTCACGTGAAGTGGCAATCCCCACATACTGGACTGTTTAAGTCTTTAAAATTCACCGTATGGCCATACCTGGGTTATATATCAGGTAAACATTATATTCATTATATATATAGGGTATATTCAATTCATACATATATATATATATATATAATCTCCAGAAGATACAAATACAAAGCTTTCATTATCTGGTTTAAATCATAAATGTTCCAACACACCCACACCCATCCCTCCACCAGTGTACATACATTTTTCACCCCCAATATCACACCGTACCCCCACTGTGCTATCGTATAGCACAGCAGGTGGGGTGTTTGACCTGTACACGACCAACTCAGCTGACCCAGGTTCAATACCTCCACCCCTCTCAGAGAGCCCAGCAAGCTACTGAGAGTATCTTGCCCTCACAAAAAAGCCTGGCAAGCTACCCGTAATGTATTCAATATGCCAAACAAAACACAATGTAAGTCTCACAATTGAGACATTACTGGGCAAGCTCGAGCAAATTGACAGTGCTACAATATCCCACCCCTACCCCACCAGCCTGCCTCTTTGGTAAGCAATTCTCTCTCTCTCTCTCTCTCTCTCTCTCTCTCTCTCTCTCTCTCTCTCTCTCTCTCTCTCTCTCTCTCTCTCTCTGTTCCCTTTTCTATCCCGACTGCCTGAATGCTCTCTCCCCCATCCTTAAGGCAGCCTTCCAATTGTGGATCATTCTTTCTGGCTCTTGTTTCTACTGGCCCTGGGTAATTGTCTCATACTATTCAAAATTACATTTAAATCTAGATGTTGAGAATAGACAAATGTTACTTCTCTAAAGCGATATGACATGTTATACTAAGGATTTTTTTTGAGAAATAGAAATTTAACAATAACCTTAGTACCTTTTTAAAAAGTATTAGTTTTCTTCCCTCTTTTAAGCATAAGTTATGTTAGGAGTTAGGTTTTATTTCTGGACTGCAGGATACTTGGGTGCATCAATAATGCAAGTATGTGACAACAAAGATAATAGTTGAGAAATATTATTTAAAGAAATGCAAAATCCATATTGTGTTCTTTGAATCGAGATCCTCTGAAAATATTATGTTACTTTAAATTATGACAGTCATTTGTCTGACTGAGACGAGAAGGCATGGATCACATCATGCCTTTTTTGACACTGGAGAAGAACTGTTCCTTGGAACATGCGACAGTAGAGGAGTCGGTGATGTTAGTGCCCTCGTCAACATGAACTTGATCATGAGCATTGATTCATATGAATGCCAAATCAGACAGTTATGCTTGAATAGATGTGGTTCATTGCCAGCAGTTTCTATCTTCATCGTCTATGCACCAATATCCAACTACGATGAAGAAGAAATTGAGAAGTTCTACATGGAGCTGGAGAAATTCTATAAAGAAGACCACACCTTCTACAAGGTCATTGTTGGTGATTTTAATGCCCAGATAGGACTGAGAAGGTCACCAGAAGAACTCCACATCGGGACCCATGACCTAGAATGGAATGAACAGGGTGAGAGACTGAGTTCATCATGTCGACCAAGACCATCCATGGTAACTCACAATTCCAGAAGGCCGAATCTAAATGTCCACACGGGAGTCTCCCTGTGGACAAGTCCACAATGAAATTAACCACATCATATTCAATCAATGGTTTTGCCTGACCGATGTCACTGTTGTCCCAAAATTTCAAATGGGATGAGACTACTCCCTCCTTTGTGTGAAATTCTACTTCACAGAGCGAGGAGAAAGGGGTGCAAATTTTAAGAAGAGATCTCCAAAAATGACCACCAACTGGGAGCTCCTTGGCACTATTGCAGCAATATGGGAAGATGCCTTCATTGACATTGACTAGGAATACAATCGGCTGATTCAAGCACCTCCATGACTGTGTGAGGAATGTCGAAACTGGGAAAGTCACAAACAGATGCCCGTCTTTGGAAACTGTCAAGCTCATTCGTCAATGTGGTTTGGCAGGAACCTCAAGCAATCACAATCTGACATTTAAGCGTGGAAAGCTGTTCAGAGAAGCAATAAAGGAAGACCACAAAGAGAGAAGAGCAGCAGTGTTGGCTGCTGCGGCAGAAGCCGGGAAAACTATTCGCAACACCTGCCTGTACTTTGCCAACTATGAGACCAAGATGACTGCCCTCTGACGTCCTGATGGATCTATCACATCTTCCAGAAATGGCAATGGATTAGATTATCCATGATTTCTACTCAGATCTCTTTGATGGCCATGTCCACCTGCCCACATATCAAATTTCACAGGATGGATATGTTGTTCCCAACATTTTCCCTTCTGAAATCTGACACACCCTTTCATCGGTAAAGTAGCGTACAGCACCAGGTCCAGACAAGATCAGACCTAAACACCTGAAGAATCTGCCACCAGTACTCGTCAATACACTGGCTTGGCTCTTCACATGCCACCTGTCTGAATACAAGGTTCTGTCCCAAAGGAAAACCAGTAGGACCATTCTTTTATACATCAATGACATCGGCAACTATTGCCCAATCTGCCTGCATGTTTTTCTCATAATATATATATATATATATATATATATATATATATATATCTACAAACTATTCACTCGAGTCATCCTGAATAGGATTAGCAAAACACTAGATGAAGGACAACCATGTGAACAAGCTGGATTCCGAAAAGGATTCAGTACCATCGACCATATCCACACAATAACCAAGCTCATTGAGGTATCTCGGGAATTCAAGATGCCGCTCTGTCTAATGTTCATTGATTTAAAGAAGGCCTTTGATTCTGTTGAGACGGAAGCAGTCATGGAAGCCCTAGCCAATCAGGGCGTACAAACTCAATACATCAGGATCCTTCGTGAGCTCTATTGCGGATTCACTACCAAGATCTCACCATTCTACAAAGAAGTAATCATCCATATCAAGAGAGGGGTTCGGCAGGGTGATACCATTTCACCAAAACTCTTCAGTGCCACCCTCGAGAACATCATGCGACGACTGGAATGGGAAAACATGGGAGTGAAGATAGATGGTCGGCAACTTCACCACCTCCGCTTTGCTGATGACATCGTTCTAATAACACCAAACATCAGCCAAGCGGCACAAATGCTAAACGACTTTGACCATGAATGTGGAAAGGTCGGACTACAGCTGAATCTTACGAAGACAATGTTTATGAGAAACAGCCTTGTTCCTGACGCTCCATTCACTCTCAACGGAACCACCATCTCCGAATGCAACAGTTATATATACCTAGGTCGAGAAATCAACATAATGAATGACCTGGCACCTGAGTTGCGCAGGAGGAAGACAGCAGCTTGGAATGCCTTCAAGAGCATTGAAGAAATAACTAAAAGGACAAAGAACCTCCAGCTACGAGCACATCTCTTTGATTCCACTATTCTTCCTGCATTAACATATGCCTCAGAGACCTGGACCCTACGAAAACAGGATGAGAACACTATTTGGGTCTCTCAAAGAGGAATCGAAAGAACTATGCTTGGAATATCACGATTCACTCAAATGAGAGAGAGAATCCGGAGTTCTTATCTTCGTCAACGCTCAAGAATCAGGGACGCTGTCTCATTTGCCAAGACATCAAAAATCAGATGGGCTGGACACGTAATGAGGTTTACAGACAACTGCTAGACTAGAGCCATTACTGATTGGATTCCACGGGACATCAAAAGATCACGTGGACGCCCACCTATAAGATGGTCAACTTCTTCATCAAGACCCTAAATGATTGGTTTGAGGCTCTGCATGTTCCTAGAACGAACAGATACCATTGGGTTACGCTAGCACGCAACCGGGATGAATGGAGACGTTACTGGCACCCGCTCGAATAAATCGATGAATAACGGGGATTAAGTGATTAAGTGAAGTGATACATATATATGTATGTACACATATGTGTGTGTGTTGTTTGAAATGCCATTTTATTTTATATTCTAAATGAATCACTTTATGGTAAGAACACAGAGCTACTCCAGTCCTCATGCTTCTCTATGCCTGTCAAGTCTGTTTTAATAAAAACAAAAGTACCTTTTGAAACGCGTACTCCTGAATTACATATTCAGTATTTTAAATTGTATAATTTGTCTAATCTAGTTTTTAATAAATAATTGAAGCAAAATTATTTATGATATATTGTTTCCAAATATAAACCTTCCTCAATTCAGAGGAGCTATTGTTAATCTATTTCACAGTGGAGTGTCAAAAAAAGTACTCAGGTTTAATATTAGCAATGAGCAATTTCTGTGGTCTATTAGAAGCTACAAATATAATAAAAAGTTCAAATTACTTCTTATCACTGGAAAATTTTTGAGAAATATTATGAAATGCGCAGTACACGGAACCATAACTATAACTACAATAGACAAAGACATGAAAATCTCTCCCAATTCTAAGTATCCTGATTACTTTAAACTTCTTCATTTTTCAAAGTAAAGTTGTTAGGGTAATTTAGAACTATTCAAAACATTGTTTTTCAAGATTATAGAGTATCTTTATTAGACTATACTGTCTTCCCTGACTAATGAAATAATGACAAGAATAATTGAGTAGTACATTAAAAACATCCATAATTAATAATTGGCAGCTAATTTTTAATTTTGGTTATTATTATTCTTTCTTAACACTACTCTGGTAAAGGTTGATCGTCGATTTGCTCGAGCGGGCCCAGTAACATCTACATTGGAGACTTTGTTGTTACTGTGTCTGGCATATCGAATACTCTCATTAGCTTGCCGGGCTCTCCGAGAGGGGCGGAGGAATCGAACTCGGGTCGGCCATGTTGGCCGCGGGTAAGGCGAACGCCCTACCGCTGTGCTATCGCTCCAGCTACTCTGTTCTGTATTGGATCTGATCTCTTATGCTAACCATTTTTTTTCTTACAACAGTCAGAAAAGTTAAGTACTATTATTATTCTTTTGTGAAGATGATGACAGTGGATCACATGATTAAGGAACATGTACAATTTCACAAGAATGCAATTGATAAGGTTGGTGGGTAAAGTCAGATTTTGTGAGTTTGAATTTCATTTTAATAACCAATCCTGGTATATTGTTTTAAAAAATAAAATAAGTTATATATAACAATATGCACTCTCTTCTTTTGAGAGTTCCTGTGTTAAAAGCCTTATATTTTAGTTGAGATGAGTTTAAAAATATAATGTAGGCTTAACATTAATTATGGGAATGGGAGAGAATAGCACATTTAGTATTGCACCTGCTTTCAATAAATAAACCTAGCACACACTAAAATACTTGAAAAACAACTTAATACTCTGAGCTCTAGTATACTTAATCAGAGTATTGTTATCTATTTTTAATGATTTATGATGTGAAATATATGTTTTAATGTCCCTCTAATTGGAATATTAGGTAATGAAGATGATAGGGTTATTAGGATACATGATATGCAATAAAATCTCAATACATATTGGCAGTCATAAATACAGCAATATTTGTAAGAAGTCACCAAATCTGACTCCACTTTTTTGTGTTTTGGCGATAATTTGATACCTGATATTATAAGCAATGAAGAAAACTTTTGGTGGTCTTGTTCAATTACAACTTAATATTTGTTTTATAATATTTCCCTACAGCCCATGTGAAAATTAATGTTAAATTAATCCAGCCAACTGGAGCCTTTTTTCTCATGACTAGCCATTGAAAATGCATTTTATTTAATGTACATGGTTTTTTCTTTGAGAGTGCATATGCTGCTTTGGCAGAACAAGCAGAACTAAGTGGGCCTGTGTAGTCAGATGAATGGCAACACAATCAAAATACACAAATAGTTGTCCCTTTAAATTTATTTGAATACGTTTTTATTTAGGTAATATGGGTGGTTGGATTTTTTTGTTTGTTTTTGTTTAGCCAGTACGACTGTCTACTGCTTGCAAAGCAGAACTTGCATGTCTTTATTATTTCCTGTTCTGGGACATCAGTGAAAGACAGTATGTACCATTATATTTAATTGATGCTTGATAAATAGTGAAGATTAGATTTGGCCAATTATTTTTTTCTTTTATGATTAAATCATTTTATAAAAGTGAAACAAGATAAAGTATACTTGGCTTTATTTAAATTTATGTTCTCGGGAATAAAGTTTCCTTTGATAAATTGTAACTAATGCTATTTGAGGTAGTAAGCATATGCTCTTTAATAGATTTACTAAGATTAGAAGTGTGGGACATTTTTTTGAATTGTAATACTATGAGTCAACATTCTATCCCTCTCCTATTCCTACCATGGGGTGATTACCGGCTTCCAAAGACAGTACTGTAGCACTGTAGCACTGTCCTCCCCTTGCTCATGGATTTTCTCCAGCGGGAAGCAGTAACATGTACACTGTAAGGCTTGTTACTGTATTTGGCATACCAAATACACCACAGGGAGCTTGCCAGGCTCTGCCGTGAGAGTGGGATACTCTCGCTAGCTTGCCGGGCTCTCCAAGAAGGACGGAGGAATCGAATCCTGGTCAGCCGTGCGCAAGGCAAACACCCTACCCGCTGTGCTATCACTCCAGCCCAAAAACAGGACTAGTAAATTTTATTTAATGTACACAGTCTTTTGTTTGAGATTGCTTTGTTCAAAGACACTACTAGTCTTAGTAATGTAATTTTTTGGTGTGTGCTTATTTTCTTGTTGCAACCATGTTGCCATGCATATAACAAATGCTTAATAGTATTTCTTTAAGAAAGAAACTGTATAGAGTAAAAATAACTTGAGCTGGTAAAAAATATGCTATAGTAATTTAATGGTTTGAGTCACGTGGTTAGCTTAGCTATATTCTGAATGAGAGTTGTTAGGCTCCCTGTACACAGTGTTTGTTTCTTACAATGGTGGCTGGCAGTGAAGTGGAAAATGAATGATTTTACAAGGAGTTTAGAGTTCAAATCTCATAAATGTCACTTATCAATATCATTATTTATTGTCATGCGTTCTCATATAGTATCCTCATCTATAAAATTGCAAAAATGCTAGCTACATGGCTTGTTATAAAGATGAGAGATCATGTCTGCACAGTGTCTGACACATAAAACTATTTGAGAACAGCAGCTACTGTTAATTTAGGTCATACAGTCATGTTGCTTATTGATTGCTTTTTTCCTTTTGGGATGATGATATCCCTTTTCCTTGCCAATAGCACTCTATTGATTTGTTTACCCTTTCTCTGAAGAATTTGGGGCAAGTGTTATAAATGTCAGTGTTGACAAGATAATGATGCTAAGAGGTTCCAAGCTAAGAGTAATGAAGTCTTTCCAGCAGTCTTTTAGGTGGCTCTTTCAGGTTTGGTGGGGGAGCAAATCAAATGATTGTTCAAAAGCAGAAAGGTAAAAGTGGAACAATAATAGATTATAATTCTAAGTTTTCTCCTATGGGAAAGGGGAGAAAGTTAAGGTACGAAGTGGGTCTTATGGTCACTGTTGCTAATAAAGTATAGAGGGATTTTATTTTTGAGCATACAATTAATTTGAGCAAATTGATCCTTAAAGTAGATTAAAATAATATGAAACTAATTTCCACTTGAGGATTCTTATAGGACAAGCACTTCCAGGAAACATTTTATCTGTATTCTTGTTTTTTCCTGGTTCACTTCCACAACGGTTATTGCCATGGCATGCCACAGGATTTTATACCTATACCTAATGCCATTATTTTTGGTTCTTATAGTTATATAGTTTGGTTTGCAGTAGGGAGGATCAATTAGTAAATAATTGTACCTAGAAAATGTCAAATTTGTGTTTTTCCCTCTAAATGAAAAGCTACCTATTTAAGTCTATGAAGATTTAAATATGATTTTTAAATCTGTCCCATTTATACCCTAATTTCTAAAATATTTTTGTAGGATGTAAGTTTTGTGTAGGTAAAACTTATCTTCAAAGATTATTTTCATTAAAATGTGTAGAATGAGGAAAATCATTTCCTAGCATTATTAGTACTTTATTCAGTATATAATTTTAAGCACCTATTATGTTCAATACAAGATTATAAGTAAAATTGAAAACTTTTCCAAGGGGTATAGCCTAAGGATTTTTGTTTCTAAAGTGATACAACACAAATCTATGGAGATAAGGCACTGCATAATAATTATAGTTATTTCAATACATGCCATGTAGATCAAGTATGCTTAGATTTTATAATAGGGACCTATATTTTCTAGCTCAGATGAGCAAGACCAATATAATGATAACTCTGATTCTAGTCCTTAGTCACCTTTTGGGGGAGTGGCAATGGGGGTTGTATTCTGGAAGGAGGATTGGTGTGGATCAAATAATACACTTGGAAGGAAAAGACACTGCATTAATAATAATGAATAGACAAGTGTCATATCATTTCTTCATGTAGGGAAACATAAAGGAGTAAGAAATGAAGAAAATTCAACTGAGAATCTATTACACAGACCCTCCCCTGTAGATTCCAGACTTTATAGTTGCATATGGGAAAAGTCCTGAAGGAAGTGCTCATGGTTAGATTATGTTGTTGCGTCTTTTGTGGGCATAAGTGAAATGGTGAGCAAGAGTGATGTGGGCATTATGCTGATTTCTATTTTTCAGATGTGAATGGAGAAGATTTTATACCAGGGGATATCAGTAGGAATCAGGAGCAGTGTAGGTGTATATTATGTAATGAGAATTGGAAGGTGGGTAATTCACTGAGTAAGTGGGGAGAAGTAGTAAAAGGTTTTGAAAAGAGAACATGAAAGAAAGGGAGAGGATGTATAACTTTGGCCAGTTACTAAAGAGGGGAATCAAATAATACTGATCAAAAGCAGGGAGAAGAGCCATAGCACAAATTGTTTTGGAGATAGTCCAGTTTGGAACCTTCACTGTAGCAATTTCTACATTACTCACTGCTGCATAGCACTCATCTCTCTCCATCCAATTTTGCTTATAGTTCCCTGCCTTGTATTTCTTATCGGTGCTTGTAGCTATTTCCCAGGGGAAGAGTGTGGTTTTGGGATTTGTCTCTCTTATTTTTATTGAAGGCAGGAATTTGTTGTTGTTGTTGTTGTTGTTGTTGTCTCTCTCAGTACAGCATAAGTCTTTGTGCTCTATCTTTTCTCCTTATGTACTTTAATGCACAATGGTTTTGATTAGTTCATTATAGATAGAGTGCCTGTTTTCAGGTCTGGAGGGAAATGCCTGTTTTCATATTCCTGATTATAATATCCATTCAGGGTGAACAATCATCTGTCCCACCGAAGACTGAGGTGTTGTCACAGATGTGAGAATATAACTGCTTAAACTGAAACAGTTTTGGGCAATTCTGAGCTGTCAGTCACCCAAAGCCATGTTCAGTAAACTATTTTGAATAGCTCAATGAAACTGGATTTAGGGGACTGGATGCCAGATAATTGAGTGTCAAGCATTTCACAGCTCAACCCACTACTTGTGTGCCATATATTGATTCACTGATAGTGGAGAAGCGTGAGATTATTAGACTACCATCCAGTATTTACTGAGTCTTACTGGGGAATAGACCCAAGCTATCAGTATACTGAGAAATAGGTGAGAATGTTGCCATCCTTGCAAAAATACAGTGGACTGGGTGGGAACATAAAATTATACAGAAGTAGTAATTACAGAGTAATTGGTCTATAACTCAAGAAAATCGGATTCTAATGGCATTCTAAGAGAAAGGAGAAATCAAAAGTAAAAACATTTGTAGCATTGCCCTGAAACACATCATTTCTAGATTATGTTGAGCAAAGGTGTATTTCCATTTAGAGAAGCATCATGCAGGCACATAGGTTTCAGAGTGAAAATCACATCAGCTAACTCTAGATCTCTGAGTGCGGATTCCAGTGAGAGCTCACATTATCTTAAGCCTGTAAAGATTACTTTGCCGTGATGTAGGAGGTCATATATGCTGGTGGAGTTAGATAAATAAACTTTCTATTCCTTTATTGCAAGATTTCAAGATTGCATTTTCTTTCCTGATCACTTTTAGTACATTAGTGGCCTATATATGTGTGTGTTCCTGTGTTTTGCTGTAGCTTCATAATTTCTTTTGTAAAGGTTATTTTTCTTTGCTTGTCTTTTTGCTTTTTAATTTGTAATGATATTTGATCTCTCTAAATTTTATTAAGGCATTTCCTCAGTTTACTTATGATCCTCAACTATTTAAGAATTAGGTGGCTAGGAGACTAGGATATAGTATGGCTGTTAGTGTACATGCAACTATGAGCTTAACTAAGGTTTGATTCCCAGCAACAGATGGTCCCCTGAATATTGCCTAGTGCAACCCTAGAGAAACCAAGCACGATCAGAGTGACCTTGATATGCCTGGCACTGCAAGCTCCAAGCAGAATCACTTCCTTGCTTCCTTGGCCACTTGCGTTCAGTTATGGAGCCTGTGGACCCCCTGAGCACTGCTTGGAACAGCACTGAAGCATATAATTGGGGTGGGAATTTACACTGAGACACCAAGATTATTTTAGGTTACTTTTCTGGGATTAGCTTATTTTCTGTATCCTTCTTAGAGAGTAGGGGTTCCAAAATAATGCAGGAAAGGGGACCTAGTGGCTATCTTAACCTGCTGGGAAAAAAGATTTATTTATTTTTCTTTTAAAATTTTTCCACTAGTAAACATTGTTGTCCTTAACTGTGGGCATTTTTTTTTTACTGAAGCTACCTGTTATAATTACATAGTATCACAACTCTCATTTATTCGTTTGTCTGAGAAGTATAGGTAATTAAATTTATAAAATGCACTTTTTGGAGCTATTTTAAATTTCTCTAGGATTTCTATATCTTAAATGTTGAGTTGATGCAGTATTGGGTGAGAGAGTAGTTTGGTGTGTCAGATACTCTAAATTTGAAAAACATTTGTATTACTGAGATTTCAACACATGAAACTTAATTTAGTTGGAGGTAATATATTGATTTTTTTCATAATTAATCACAATTAATAATTAATTTGTGATGTTGTTTGACTTGTTTTTAAGTTTCTGACTGAGGTGCCATGGTTTGCAATACTGTTAATGATAGAGGTTTATCATATAAAGTTCTAACACCACACCCACTATCAGAGTGTAAATATCCCTCCACCAATGACTCATTAACCACAGTTCTCACTCCACTTGATAAACTCAGTTCTGTATTTCTAGTCCAATCTCTGGCACCACACATCTTCCATAAATACCACCAGGAGTGACCCTTGAGCATGCAACTAAGAGAAAGTACTGAGCATAACTATATAATATTCAAACATAAGAAAAACTAAGTTTATGTGATGTGGGAGTCTGAGTAAAATACTGACATTCAGGAGAGAGGTGAACAGGGATTATAGACTGGAACTCAATCTTGGACTATCTCAGCATAACTCATTCTTCAGTCAGATATGAAAATGTTCTCTATTCTTGTCTTTATGATGGAGTAAACTAAACTCATCATAACCTCATTATTTTAAAATTAATAGAATTTATCCCACACAAAATGTGATGCGTTGTTTCATTTTTTTTTGTGTGGCTATTTTAATTTTTGTGCTACACCTGGTAGTTCTCAGGAGCTATGCCAGGAATTGAACCCAGGCCACACATGTACTAAGCAGAAATTCAGTGCTTTAAGCTCTTTATAAAACCCACTCTGGGGCGCCCCAGGTGAAAACAGCTTGGCACGGAGTCCACTAAATTGTATAATGATATAATTGTATAATGATGTAATGTTTTGTTTCATCATAATGTCAAACCATTACTTCTATACAATATCGCCTACCAAATGACTTTACACCCAGTAAATTATTCTGGAATATCACCTATCAGAAGACCATTCACCCATTTTCTTCCCTCTTTGATCTGATAATCACCAAACTGCTCTCTGTATCTAATGATTTACCTAGTGATACTATTTCACATCAATAGAGTTATAGATCTTGTGACCTTTGTTTAACATTTTTCACCTGGTATAGTTTTGGATGTTCAGTGACATTGTAATATGTTAGCATTCCATTTCTTTATTAAGATTGATTAATACATAGTCTATTGTATAGATATACCACCATTTATTTTTACATTTACCTATTTATGGACATTGGATTGTTTCCACAATTTGGATATTTTGAGTCTTGTTGTTATGGATATGGATGTACATGTCTTTATTTTTTTTCCCTTTATTTTATTTTATTTTTTTTAAAGTTGTAGATTTACAATTTTTTGTGCTTTGGTTTCAATCATACAATGATAAGATACCCATCCCTCCACCAGTGCCCATTTTCCACCACCATGGATAATATCCCTCCCACCCCCATCCCCCCATCCCCCCTGTCTCTGTGGCAGGGCAATCCCCTGTGTTCTCTCTCTCCGTTTGGGTGTTGTGGTCTGCAAAAGAGGCATTGAGTGGCAAACATGTTCAGTCCATAGTCTACTTTCGACATGCATCTCCCCTCCTGGGAGGATCCTCCAAACATCCTTTATTTGGTGCTCCCTTCTCTATCTGAACTGCCCTTTCCTCTAGGATACCCGGCTGGCCTCTAAGTTATGGAGTAATCCTCCTGGTGCTGATCTCAGCTATTCTTGGGTATTAATCTCATACTTTGCTACTTTATATCCCCCAGATGAATGCAATCTTTCTATGTCTATCCCTCTCTTTCTGATACATGTCTTTATTTTAATACATGTTTTCAACATCCTTATGTAAGTATTCAGGATGGGATTTGATGTTTTAGAAAAATTAGCATTGAAAACAAGGATTAACTAAAGTAAGGGTAAAGGTAAAGGTAAAGGTAAAGGCCCTCCCGTTGATCGTCGATTTGCTTGAGCGGGCCCAGTAACGTCTCCATTGGAGACTTTGTTGTAACTGTGTCTGGCATATCGAATACTCTCGGTAGCTTGCCGGGCTCTCCGAGAGGGGCGGAGGAATCGAACTCGGGTCGGTCATGTTGGCCGCTTGTAAGGAGAACGCCCTACCGCTGTGCTATCACTCCAGCAGGGTAATGCAGAAAATCTTACATTGTGATCTATGTCTTCCACCTTCCTACCATGCACTTTGTCATATTGGAGCAGTTTTTAAAGCATAATCTTCATTGCTTTTATTCTTGTGAAGATCCTACCTGTCTGTATCCCCAAGAAGACAAACTTACTCTCATACTCTATCATACTAAGACACAGTTACTGGTATTTACAATTCTTATCCTTTGCATCAGAAGGCTAAATAATCTCTTGATAATGTTCTATTTCCTCACATTTTCAATAAAATGTCTTTACTTCAGAAAAGATTGTTAGTGACCAAATACAAGAAAAAAGACAGCGATCTATGGGGCTAGTGCATCAGCAGCTTTATGGTTCCTTCAGGCTTCCTGACACCCCAAAATTGCCTCTGTGCCTTTGGCCAGATCCCAACAACTTGGGACCAAGTTTACCAAGAAATTGAATGGCCAGAAGTTAAGTATGTGGGAGCCATGCTCAAAAACCATCTCTGGCTCAGCTATACAAGCTCATTTACTGGTCTGATTTCAGAGACCCATAGATAAATCTCAAAAAAGACCAAAAAATGACAGTTAATCTCAGACCTGTGCATGGATGAACAGACTGGGGTAAATCAGAGGGGGCCAGTTGGCCTGTGCCTGCTGAAGCCGAGTCCCCATCTGCTGCTTGCTTCCACAATCTAAAATCGCTGCTATATCCCTTGCCTGATTCCACCGTCTCAGGTGGACCTCACCAACATATAAAAGGTAAAGGTAAAGGCCCTCCCGTTGATCGTCGATTTGCACGAGCGGGCCCAGTAACGTCTCCATTGGAGACTTTGTTGTTACTGTGTCTGACATATCCAATACTCTCGGTAGCTTGCCGGGCTCTCCAAGAGGGGCGGAGGAATCGAACTCGGGTCGGCCATGTTGGCCGCGTGTAAGGCGAACGCCCTACCACTGTGCTATTGCTCCAATCCCACCAAGATATAATCTGCTAAATATTCGGGTATGCAGGTTTTTTGACTGAAATCTTCATGCTTTCACCAAGTTGGGGTGAGCTAACTCCCCCCACTTCACAATACACATGGAATCACTGGCAGTCACCCACACGAACCAACCCCAGTGCCACCCTGTACACTATTACTAGCCTTACTTCAGAGACCTATAAATGTCTCAAAAGAGATAAAAAGTCATAGACATAGCGGTGAGTCCCAGAAGACACCACAGAAACAGAGATTTCTTTGGGTCCCAAACTGCACCAATTTCACCAGGGCACTCCAGATGGAGCACTCTCCCCACCTACTCCAGAGGGAATCCTGGTGACCAAGAGCTTCCTCATGCAAGGCCCAGGTATGGGGGTTCCAGGACTAAATCGCCATGCCTATGGCAGCAGAGCACCAGGCTGTCCCTTCCAGTCTCCCTGCCTGCTCTTCAGCCTGGTTATCACACCCACAATGTGCCACCTTAGCACACCAACAGCCCTGGTCAAGAGATGACCAGTTGAATCCCAAAATGTATTAGTGCCCTATAGAAAGGTTGCTGGAACCCAACCATTTACAATCTCTGATTCCAGAAGCACGTGCCATGGCACCCAAAATTTCTAAAATGAGCAATGGGGAATAACTGATCTAGCATTGCAGGCAGGCTTGAATGGTGGTGGGAAAATTCAAACAAAACATGATGCCCAAAAGTAGAGAGAGCATTTGGGAAATTTCCTGTCATGGAGGCAGGGTAAGGACTGGGATTATGGCCGGGGGTTGGGGGTGAGATATACTGGGGAAACTGGTGGTGGAAAGCATGCACTGGTGGAGCTTAATCTTGACCATGAAAGCTTTGTAACTGTATCTCACGGTGATTAAAAAAAAAAAGTAATGTGGAGTTCATGCCCAATTCAATCAGCTTTATCAATTAATCAATGGCTGAATAAATAGCAGTACTCCTACATTAAAAAAAAAAAGAAAGAGACAGTGCTGTCAGAGAGGGGATAATATATGTGCTAAAACAACAGACAAACAATGACAAAAGTGTAATTAAGCTATCACTAAAATACTTTTGGCTACAAACTCATCCTTTTAAATGTCAGGGTCTGCCAAAAGGCCTTTGAAGTTTGTTTTGATGTAGCATATCATATGATTTTGTGGTTGTGGAACTTTTGCACACTTGACTTTGGAAATTTTAACACAAACCAGGTCTAAAGTCATTTCTATTACTATTAAAAAAATAAAAATAAATCTGAAAACCAATTTTTCTTTCAATGACCAAATCAATAACTTCCTGGTCTGTAAGTAAAATTGTTTTCAAACTATGAAACAAGAAAAACTGAATTTTCCATTATGATATTCTTAGTTAAATTTTAACATATATTCAACTATTATGCATGACAAAATGTAGTGTATTGTTGATGACATTTTTAGACTGTGAAATCACAAACTCTTCTTCCTTACTTTACGGATACAGTATTCTTTCCCTTTATCCCTCATCTCTGAAGAAATTATTCAAAGATTTGATATAATAAGACTTAGGATCTGAAGTGGGCTTACCCATAACTTCTTTATTTGGTGGTAGATTCTACTCTGAAGATTGCTCTAAACTCTTAGCCATTGTATGATTGAATTACCAGATTGTAAGAGTATCTACTCTATACCACCAAAGTCCTCAAGAAAATTTTTTGCTCATCATGTAACAATGAATTACACATCACAAATTTTTGATACTTTGAAATTTGGTAAGATAATAATTTCCTAGTGTGAGGTTGGAGGGGAGGGGTGATTTTGTTTTTACAAAGGAAGCTAGTTGTATCTATGCACATATGTATAATTTAAACAGGATATTAATTTTGGCATGTGTCAGCATACCTAGGGAAAAAGAGTCCAAACTTCAGGTAAATTAATATTCTGAGTATGGTAAATACTATTCTCAGTATTTGAATAAAACTAACTTTTGAATTAACAGCTGCCACTGAGAAAATCAGTTAATATAGGTGAACCTCTACCAATCAGCTGTAATAGAAGGAATCTCTAAGTGCTTGGTGAACTTGTACATAGATCATTAAGGTCCTTCAAATAGGATTGCTTGTTTATTTTGTTTTTGTTTATGAAGTCTACTGGTTTTCTGACTATCAGGAATCTCAGGCCTTCTGTTTCCTAACTGCCCACTGAAAGCCTTACCAGCCTCCATAATTGCATGAGCAATAATTCCCCGTAATAATACTTCTCATTAATCTCTTTGTATATATAAATATATACACATATATATTTAGATTACTTACGTGTAATCTAAATATTCTCTTCATAATTAAATATGTATTTTACATATATGTCACTAGAATAGAGTCTAATACACTAGATATCCCAGTTTTTTTATTCTATTTACTTAATGACAATCAGAAAAATTGTATTCTTAAACATAAATGAGATATGAGACATTGGATTTCTATGGACTCTACTTTTAAAAGTTCCAAAATTCTGGGGTTGGAGCAATAGTACAGTGGATACAGTGTTTGCCTTGCACGCGGCCGACTTGGATTCAATTCCCAGCATCCCATATAGTCCCCCGGGCACCATGAGGAGTAATTCCTGAGTGCAAAATCCAGGAGTAACCCCTGTGCATCACAGGGTGTGACCCAAAAAGAAAAAATAGGTTTCAAAATTCTGTAAGTAACATTAAGTAATTAGCCATTTCAGTTTTAGCACATAAAATCACCAAATTTAAAAAAAAAAGAAAAAAAAAACTGCCGTCAGGGTCTTACCTGTGTAGTTGATTGCAGTGTAGAGGTCATAAAGGCATAAGAGTGCTGTGTCAGGTATGGACCTTCTTCTGGCCAGTGGAGTCTTAAACTTGGCTCAGCCACTGACACTAGTTAGGCCTGAATCTGTGAAGTATCTCTTTTTATCTTGGGGTTGGTTTTCTTATTTTCAAAAAGAGATAATCTGTACTGCTTATCAAATCTCTTTTAATAGTGAAAAGTATGTGCAATACTAATACCAATAGTGTATTATATTCAGACTACTGGTATTAATATATACTTGCAATATGCAGGGAACTTAGTGCATTGTGACTATGTAATATCTAGATACAATATGGAGGCACAGTTACAGAAAGAGATCTAAAAATTGGAACAATAGAAATGATTTCTCTAAAATTCTGACAAGAAAGACTTTAGCAATAAAAAACTTTATATCTCCTAGCTTTCTTTTACAGTATCATTACTTTTTGTTGTGGAATATATCTATATACAGACATAGTTCTTCATAACAAGAAACAAATACAGTAGAGGCAGGAGGAGTAAAGTCAAAGCGGTCCAAGTTCGGACAAAATTGATTTTCTTTTCTTCTATTTTATTCGCCTTTTTAAGTTTTACTTTATCTGAAATATTATAGAAAGCCAAGTATGGTTTTAAATAGAGCAGAGCTAAATCTCTCATATAGGCAATTTTTGTGTTCTATACCACAGCAGTAGGGTGTTGCCTTGCACGCAGTCAACATGGCCAACCCGAGTTCGATTCCTCCGCCCCTCTCGGAGAGCCCCGGCAAGCTACCGAGAGTATCTTGCCCGCACGGCAAAGCCTGGCAAGCTCCCCGTGACGTATTCAATATGCCAAACACAGTAACAAGAAGTCTCACAATGGAGACGTTACTGGGCCCACTCGCGCAAATCGATGAACAACGAGAGGACCATGACCGTGATACTACAAGAACTTTTTTCTAAGCTGCAATATTATTTTTTTATCATAGTGCAGATTATGTGTACACATGTTAAAGTATTCCTGTATAGCATACAGTATGTTATTTATTTTTATCCATATACTAAGTACTCCTATATATTTGTATTTTTAAATTTTATTATTATTCTTTTTAATTTCAGTAACAATATTTACAAAGTTGTTCATAATACAGTTATTTTAGGTGTTGAGTCTTCTTCCAACACCAATCCCACCATCATTATCACCTTCCCTTCACCAATATCCCTGATTCCCCACCCACCCAACCACCCACCCCCAGGAATTCCCTTTAGTAGTCAGGCACAAACAAATTTACTTCATATTGCTTGTTACAGCAAAATGTCAAATTGAATTATCAGAAAATAGAGCAAGAAAATATAATCTGTGATCATTTTTATATCTTACAAGAGTTTAGCTAAAGACTCCATCTAAGGATTTACTGAGTTGGTTGTAATTGAGCCTTCTCTGCTATTGTTTTCACTCAAGAACTTAGTGGGCTTCTACAAAACTTTGTCAAACTTTCTGAGCTCCTACTGCTCTGTCAGTACTGTGAAATTTAGAGGTATCCCACGTGTATGTGGCCACACTCTCCAAAAGCTAAGGTCATGTGTCATTTACATGCTGAGGAAAGTCTGTTGTGGGTGTGGTCTGCTCGGTTATCAAACAAGGAAGTGACTGTACTATACCCCATTCTGGGAAGGCCAGAGTATTTGTCACCCAGAAATCAATCTTCTTGGGTTGATATTTACAGTTTGGTTGTTTGATCTTTTCTGTTATTTTCACATAAGCTATTTACTCTTGTAACTGTATTATTTTCTCTTTTATTTTAGTACTACAGTAATTTAAGCTAACACAGTGTGATTTACATTTTTATGTTTCCAGAACAGAAAAATATACACATTTTAAATATATCTTTGTGCTCTTTAGATAGCTCTGAATACAATTAGACCCACAAGATAGATCAATTTTAAAAAAGATAGTCATAAATTATTTTTATTGAGTCACTAGAAATTGCAAAGTTATAAAGATATCTGGGATTGAGTTTCATGCATACAATATTATAAAACGAATCCTCTCATCAACGTCTACTACCTGCCACCAATATCCCCAGTTTCCCTCCTGCTCCCAGCCTTCCTCTGTGACAGGCACATTATCCCTCCACAACTTAACTCATCCCCCACCCCAACCCTGTTCCAGTGGCAGCTTTTTACTGAAGACCTGTTCTCATGCTCTTCATTGCCTTTAGGCACTTAATGCTCCCCTAGGAAGTTTCTTTATACCCTAAGTAGAAGAGAGATCATTCTGAGTCTGTTCTCCCTCTGACTGATTTTATCAACCTGATGCTCTCCAGATCGAGCACAACACAGAAAAGACACCTATTTATTCTGTTTTTTTTTAATGTGATGACTGAGTTTCAGTGCATTAGAAATATTTCCTCCACTTTATTCTATATCTGTGAATTTCAAAAGGCAGGACACTGGGATATTAGAAATAACAAACAGATGAGCATAATCACATTTTGAATGTTATTTTAATCCTGATTTGAAAATTTTATTCTTAAGTATAGTAACTTGTCAAAGAATGTTAGATTAAATACTATTACTGCTGTTTCCTCATCCCATGCTTTCACCACTTTAATTCCAGTTTATTTCTAGCCCCTGAAATTACTTTAGTGAGGGTCTTTACTGGCCAATGAGGCATGCTTTACTGGCCAATGTGGGAAATAAGAAATAAGTGAGATTTATACTTGCTGGAAAGAAAGTGTGCAATGATCATGTGAACTGGCGTGTAACTATCCTAGTTTCTTGCCATGGGTTTAGACAAATTGAATGTGAATGTATTCTCTGGTACTTCCTTGTCCCAGTAGGGCTTACTTCTAGTTATCGTGTGCTATTTGCTTTGGTAACACAAAGTTTAATAAACTCTTTCCCCTTCTTTTCCACAAGGTCAAAAGCATTTTCTTTATTTCCAAAAATAACTGTTAACTTTCTATTGCCTTCTTTCTTATACTGTATCCTTTGTGCTGCCAATCTCTAGAAATATAGAGTGACATTCATGCAAAATTTTGCTAGCATTTCTTCTGGGACATAGACATTATTTTTATTTTGAACTCTTTTTCCCCATTGATATTAGTTTAAGCGCATCGCTAATTTGTTTTTTTCTGCAAATTGAGTTTCAGACAGCAGACATTTCAGTATTTCCAGTTATCCCCCAATAACTCAGTTATCCCTTCTAGAAATCCACTTCACCTCAATCATGTTTTCTAGTTATCCTTTTTCTTTCTCTATTGTCCTTAATATTTCCTGAGAAATTATATTTTTTCTGATTTTCTACTTTTATAAATAACATGTGAGTTTAATAATGAGAGACCAAAAAGTATATGCTTCCTTACCTGTTTGTAGGTAATAGTCAATGGTTGGGGGCGGGGAAGGGGGAGACCAATAATATAGCAGTAAGACACTTGCCTTGCATGCAGCCTACAAGGGTTTGATCCTAGCCATACCGTATGGTCCCTCAAGCCTACCAAAAGTGATCCCTGAGCTCAGACACAGAGCCAGGAATAAGTCTTAAGCATCACTGGGTATATCCCCCAAACAGCAACAATAAGAACAAAAACACAAGAAAATCAATTGTTCAGTGACCAATAACTCCACAGTCTTTGAAAGAACTGATGTGATTAAGCACAAATTAATGTGTTCATCTGTTATTAACAGTAATTTATGGACTGAAGGATTAGTAACAGAGTTTGTAGTGTAGGCAATTACTGTAAGCTAATATGAAATATTCCATGACACTTGAGCTATTTTGTTTGGGTGCTGATGCTATTCAAATTGTGGTAACTGACATTCAAGTATATTGGAATTTTGCAAATAGAGACTTTAAAGTTAGCAATTTTATCAAATAGAAATATTTAACAATGCATTACCAGCAACATGTAGCTACTAAAATATAAATGCCTAGATATATACTAAAAATAGAAACAAAGCCATTTTAGCACTCATAAGACAAGTTTCTACATGCATTTTTTCCTATCATGCTAGAACAAATTACTACTAACATGGTGGCTTAAAATATAAATGTATTATCTTAAGTTCTAAATGATTGAATTTGTAAGTGAGTCATAAGATTGAACATTAAAGTATCAACTCATAACGGGTTAGAGAGAATTTGTCTACTTTTAAGTTATAGTGACTACTGGCATATGTATATTTTTGGCTTTTAACATTTCCCCTATATATTTGTAACACCTTGATTCTGCCACCACATTTCCTACTCTTTTTCTACCTTAGATCTACTTCTTGTATCCCATTTGTGTACATTGTTCTAAAAGTATTGGATCGATCTGTATAAATCAGTATACTCTTTGTTTATATGAAAATGCATTTACTTTCATATATTAACTTGATGTATATAACTGATAGGTCTTAATAGAATTCCATTTCTATTTAAACCACCATGTTTCTCCATGGAGTCACATATTCCTGGGAAAGTTTTGCCTATCTGCAACTCATGAAGAATCCTCCTGAATGATCTGAGTCAGTGATTTTTCCTGGAATCTGAATCTTCCAAGGAATTCACACCACCGAAACTCTTGTGTTGTTGTTGTTGTTGTTGTTGTTGTTGTTCTTCTTCTTCTTCTTCTTCTTCTTCTTCTTCTTCTTCTTCTTCTTCTTCTTCTTCTTCTTCTTCTTCTTCTCCTTCTCCTTCTCCTTCTCCTTCTCCTTCTCCTTCTCCTTCTCCTTCTCCTTCTTCTTCTTCTCCTCCTCCTCCTCTTCTTCCTCCTCTATCATTTTTATTGAAGTGTAGAACTTTAAAATTTTATATCTCTTACTATGTTTCTTTACATCCCACATATGGTTATAGCTTTAACCATCCATATGTGGGTGTCGCCATCTCCACAACAAATAATTTTATTTAATTTTTTTAAAAATTCAGTTATGTAGTTTTGGATTTGGGGCCATGTCTGGCAGTTCTCAGTACATTTACCACTTGTTCTGCTCTTCTGGTAGCACTTTGGGGACTATCTGTGGTGCTAAGGATTGAAATTGTTTTTGCCACATGCAAGGCAAGTACCTTCACCAACCCCTGTACTGTCTCTCAGGCACATAACTTTCCTATTCTCATTATCTTATTCGTGTAGAATGAAAATTTTCTAAGTCTCTGATTTGTAATGTTTTACACCATCTTGTCACTAATAAAGTTAGTGCAAGGTTCCATATTTTTAATTTGCAGATGGAGTGGATATTTATATAACAATGAAAAAATGCTCCACATCCCTAATCATGAGGGAGATGCAAATCAAAACAACGAGATATCATCTCACACCACAGAGACTGGCACACATTTAAAAGAACAAAAACAACCAGTGTTGGCATGGATGTGGGGAGAAAAGGATGCTCTTTCACTATTGGTGGGAATACGAACTGGTCCAACCATTTTGGAATACAATATGGGCATTCTGTCAAAAACTAGAAATTGAACTTCTATATGACCCTGCAAAACCACTTCTGGGAATATATCCCAAGGGTTCAAAAAAGCACAGTATTAATGACATCTGCACCTATATGTTCACTGCAGCATTGTTTACAATAGCCAGAATCTGGAAACAACCCAAGTGCCTGAGAACAGATGACTGACTAAAGAAACTTTTGTAATCTACACAAATAGAATCCTTTGCATCTGTTAGGAAAAATGAAGACATAACATTTTCTCATAAGTGTATAATCATGGAAAGTATCATGCTAAGTGAAATGAGTCAGAAAGAGAGGGACAGACATAGAAGGATTGCAATCATTTGTGGAATATAATATAATATAACATAATATGAGACTGACACCCAAGGACAGTAGAAACAAGGGCCAGGAATATTGCTCCATAGTTGGAAGCCTGTCTTATGAGCTGGAGGATAAGGCATCTGGAATAGAGAAGGGATCACTAAGTCAATGATGATTGGAGGAATTGTTCGGGATGTGTAATGAAAGTAGATAAAGGACCGAACGTGATAGCCTCTCAGTATCTATATATTGCAAACCATAATGCCCAAGTGTCGAGAGAGAATATGGGGGAAATTGTCTGCCATGGAGGCAGGGGAAGGGTTGGAAAGGCGGGGGTATTAGGGACATTGGTGGTGGAGAATGAGCACTGGTGGAGAGATGGATGTTTGATCATTGTATAATTGAAACTCAAACATGAAAACTTTGTAGCTATCTCATGGTGATTCAATTTAAAAAAAGAACAATTAATATAGAAACCAAAATCCTTTCAGAATTTTTTAGAATGGAAATGGGTTTGCCTACCTGAGGATATCTAATGATAGCTGGGTCTGTGTCCATCTGAGAAATTATTATCCATATTTCTCTAAAAGAAACACAGGATCCATAGATTCTTTGTTGGGATATTTTTGCACATAGATAATCTATCTGGAACTAGAGGATACCTTATTCCAGTTTGGGAATGAAACAGGTTCAGAGGAAGACTGTTGACATTCTGTGCCCAGATTTATTTCATTACATTTAAATTTCTTGCTATTTGATATGATTTAGCTATATATAATTGTGATGCCTACAAATTAGGTTTTCTAAATTGTGTAGCAAAATGCCTGTTAAACTGTTATATTTAACTTAAATTTTTAACCATTTCTAGACAAATAATCACTAAGTTTCTCAAACTGGTTTGATCAACCATTAGATTGCACAAATAAAAATTATTTATCAAAATTGAATATATTATTATAGGCAATTTTAAACTAGTTTATTTCTAGACAGTGTTGGGACATGCAGGATTATAGTTACATGCATTTTCTTTAACGGAGTGAAAAAGATAGGTATAAATCAATACACTAGAGTTGTGTTGTTCTGACCCCACATAAAATAAATTATCAGCACTTCAGGAAAATTACTTTTGTTCCTTTGATCCCAGAGGTATGGGTTTATTTATCAACTTGAAAATCCCTATTTTAAAGTCAGAGAAGTTATTTTTCTATGGATTAAAGCAGGATTGGCAGTGGGAGTATCTCTAGAGTCTAAAACTTGGATTTTTTTTAAACTAAAGATTTACTGATTCTGTACTTTCTGTTCTATGTCTATAGAGGTCCCTTAGCACAATGCATATAACTAAGTAACCCAATTAAAAATGAGAAAAACAGTTCACTCAGCAAGTTGTTCAGTTGAAACAGAAAATTCTAATACGGTGAAACATATGTTCCTGAATTTACTTTATTTTGTTTTAGGCTTCTGATATTGTGTTTTAACATCTAACTACCTAGCTATTAATTATCATCTTTCTATCTACCTACCTATACTACTGATATGAATGTTTATAGTTTTACTTAAGAGAAATACAGAAGCCCTTCTATGTGATGAATTCTCTGAAATCACCTAAAATAAATAGTTCTCATGTTGATGTACAAGATACCATGTTAGAAAATAGATAATGATAAATAAGCAACTAGCTTTCTTCATAAAATTTGTTGATTGGAGTGATATTTTAAATGTGAACCAGTAACTTATACACATGCACAAACATAGTTACACCAATTGAGGAAATGATTTCAGTCCTGTAAAGCAGAGTGCATAGGTTGTATTCCTCCTTATTACCAACCATATTTCTTTGAGGGAGGGACTTTCAGCCTAAAAAGAAAAGCAGAGGGTCATTTAGTATTTGGGGGTTGCATCCTTGACTATGCTAATACTAAATGTAGATTACTTGCATATGAGAGTCTCTTAAATTATTAGGCACAGAATACATACATAATATGTAACATCATATGTATATGCCACTCAGATTCCATATCTGTCACTTACACGTAACGTAAATAGTTCATTTAGCTTTAGAGTGCTTACTATTTCATTTTCATTTCATCATCCTGTTATTCATCGATTGCCTCGAGCAGGCCCCAGTAACGTCTCTTTCATCCTAGCCCTGAGATTATATTCAACGCTCTTTAGGAGAATGAGACCCATCATTGTTACTGGTATTTGGCATATTTGGTACGCCACGGGGAGTTTGCCAGACTCTGCCCTGTGGGCAGGCTACATTCGATAGCCTGCAAGTTTGTCCAAAGTAGGAATGAGATAATAAGATGTCATAAAAAGATCTCCTGATAAGATGTCGCTCGGCTGCGAATGCGACCGCGCTTTTCCGGGAGCTGGATTTTATAGTCTCTGAGTCTTGGCCGTTGATGGGATTTACAATGAAAACAATGAAAAGGATTAACTCTACAAACAGGTTTGGTTGATTGAAAAATGACTTCCTGTGTCCAGATTTTTCTACTGGACACAGAAACACCAAGCCATTCTCTGGCTTTCTCAGTACAGATTGGAAAAGCTTCTGCCCATACACTGAAGCTATCAATAAGAACTAACAGATATTTATACCTTGAACATATGAGCATTTGATCATTCGCATAAGGTCAAGCTGTGATCCTCCTCTAAGTTCTTTGATGCTGAACAGGTGTTAGGAGAGGAGGATCAAGATTTCCTCTTGGTTCATTACTGGCACAGAAAGCACAGTTCTGAGTTACTTCTACCTTACTTGCTATTCAGTTCCTCCCCATGGAAGATGGTTCTCACTTGTGTTAAAACATAACCCTTTAATAATATTCCATTGCATTGGTCCAGGAGTTAGCAAGTTTCCTTGTTGGGTAAATCCATCAACTTCCTTTTGGAAACCTCCAATGTCCATTGTTCCTCTTCTGCCGAGCATTCTGGCTTAGAGGAAACATTCTCTGGTGTTAATCCCATGATGCAACAAAAAATTAAGAGCTGTTAACATCCTTGTTCCTTCCAAATGACTGTTCACAGAAAATGAGATGCAATGCAGAAAGTATAGAAAGAAAATTCACAATATTTTATAACTAGATATTAATCTATTCTAGTTTAACCAGTTTAGATGCCCTTCTCGGCACTTTGGCTAATTCAAACTGGGGGAAAGCAATTCTGCACTTTGAGTGCACTTTGAGTGCAGAATTGCTTTCTCCCAGTTTGAATTAGCCAAAGTGCCGAGAAGGGCATCTAAACTGGTTAAACTAGAATAGATTAATATCTAGCTATAAAATACTGTGAATTTTCTTTTTATACTTTCTGCATTGCATCTCAAAGTGCTTACTATATTGAAGAGAATTATTTCATGCACATTCTTGGAAATACTATTAGACATAATAATGAAGTTCTCATCAAAGATAGATTTGCATAATATGCCATTGAGTGAGAATGAAATAAGGATGCCCATATTATTATTAATGACAAGAATAAAGAAACTGGAAAATAGATGACTACATCTGATTAGGCTGTATTGCTGTTGTAATTAGGAAATTTTTTTTAATCAATATATTTTTTTCTATTTGCTAAACTCTTACTCCGTTTTTAGCAGTGTGTTCTTGTTGATATAATTTTAAATTTTAATTTTAATTTTTTAATTTTAATTTAATTTTAATTTTAAATCTGAAAACATTTTCAGACCACTAGTTTCTAATCTTGGAAGAAAAGAGAAACACGGTGAACTAAGAGAAATAAAATTATGAAACATAACTGGTAAATATGAAAAATATTTCCTGAACTCTACCTGTCTTTTCCATATCATATTCAGTTTTACTTGAAAGCAGAATTCATTTAATCAATTAATTAATCAATGTTTCAAACATTATGGACTTTCTTATGTAAGGTTTTATACAGAATTACTTTTGTATTTACAAACATTTTTCAATAATTCTGTACCTAATTATTATTAATCCATCACTTAAGTGTGTATTTAAACAAATCTTTTGCAAATTATGTTTTCTTAGTATGATCTGCGGATTATGCATAAGATAATTGCCTAAAATTTAGAGTCGCGATGTCAGTAGTTGGGTGCTTCCATATATCCATACTAAATAAACAAAGGTTATTTTTGTTGTTCAATTTTTTGTTTGTTTGAGGGCCACACCCAGCAGTACTCAGGGCTATTGCTGGTTCTGTTCTCAGGGATCATTCCTAGCAGGTCTTAGACAATCCGATGCTGGTGAGTAAAACAGGTATTGTTGCATGCAAGGCAAGCAACTTACTTACCATATTGTTTCTCTAGATTTAACTGGAGACTGAAAAAAATTCATTGATATACATTTCCCTTGAAATCTCTTTATTTGATCACCCTGTCATAACAAAGGCCCAACAAACAAAGGCCCTCCCGTTGATCATCGATTTGCTCGAGCGGGCCCAGTAACGTCTCCATTGGAGACTTTGTTGTTACTGTGTCTGGCATATTGAATACGTCACGGGGAGCTTGCCAGGCTCTGCCGTGCGGGCGAGATACTCTCGGTAGCTTGCCGGGCTCTCCGAGAGGGGCGCAGGAATCGAACTCGGGTCGGCCATGTTGGCTGCGTGCAAGGCAAACGCCCTACCGATGTGCTATCGCTCCATAAAATGTCTTTATTATGACTTCTGAGCCACAACAATTTCCCCTACTATAGAATATTATCTGAAATCATTCTTAGTCTGTAAATCAACCTTTCAAAGTATCTGAGATCTTGTGAAGGTGGAGTAATGCCTACTTGGTAACAAGTGTACATCTTCTATCCCTCACAGTACATGGTTGACATAGATGCCATTAAACATATGTAGGACTTACAGAGGAAGAACAGGGGTTATCAAGTACTCATGGGTCAGGTATCTGTGTAAGAAGAGAAAATGGTGTGTAACAACTCAGTAAACAGTCAGAAGTTCAAATGGTGTGTGGCACAGATGGTGCTGGCTGGGTGGTTGGGTGTTTTCATTGGAAATTGAATATTAGTCTTGCGATGAGAATTAGTTTTTATCTCACCTTATTAATATTCAATATTTGCAAAACAATGTTAATTAAAACATAATAGGAAAACAAAAGTAATTTGAATTCAAGATACCTGGTTATCTTGATGGCCCTGGATTGGCCATCTTCTGTTTAATTTCTTTCTGGTAACTACTTTATCTTATGTATTACTTTTTCTGATAATTTAGTATAAATATCTTATCCTTTCTCATTTCACAAGGGTGAATATTTACAGAAGTTACACATGTGAATATATTATGAAAAGCTAGGTAAATACGTTTTTTCCATTTCCTTGACACTCTTTCTTAGTTCAACAATTCATCTCAGAGACATAGTACACATGTTTTGGATACGTTTAGTACTACTTCAGATTGCTAAAGTACTACTTCCTGTTTACCAAAAGGCACAGAGGACTCTAGAAGAAAACAAAATCTTTACTTAAGCATACTTATTATGCTTTCGTTTAACATATTAGCATGCCTTTGTTTTTTTATATTGGCAAAATATTTCATTTGGCTAACTCCAAGTTGTATGGGTGTACGTAGCAAGTATTTTGACATCTCAAAACTCAGGTTTACAGATTTTTTCATATATAGTATTACATGTACTTGTAATGTTATATTCTAAATCAATGACTGTATTTTTCTTAAAAATTGATTTTTTTCTTTTTAACATTCAGAAAAAATAAATTGCATAAAATTTACCTGGAACAGCTCTATCACTCAGTGTCAAGCAGTTATTACTACGTGAACTACTATTTTGAAGCTGAGATTACTTCTGTGCTACTATTTTTTGCATCACAAAATCCACCTGGTTTAATAGAAGAGCAGAGCAGTGCTTTGAAGAAATGAATGTTTGCAAATTAATACTGAGTGTCAAGATTTTAAATGCTTGAAGAGGTTATTTATATTAATTTAAGCAACTGAATCATTTAAAGATTGAGTGCTATGTTAATTCAATTGTGAGTCAGTATGAAATGAAAATTTAGTGGAAAGAATTCAAGCATCATATTAACATACTAGTTATTTTACATTAATGCAATATCACTTTAGAACATTGGGAGTGTCATTGAGTCTAAACCAAGGAGTTTAGTAGTCCTCAAATAAATATTAAAATATTATAAAATATCATACAATAATAACAAATGCATTTAATGACAGCTAATTGGAAATCATGTTATTGCATTTATTTTCATCCCAACTTATGTGGTGAGTACCGCTTATCACTGAACTTGTGTCATTTATCTTTTTTTGTTTTGGGGTCACACATGAAACTCAGGGATTACTCCTGTGTCTTTGCTCAGGGATCATTTTGTGAGGCTCCGGGGACCATATGTGGTGCCAAAGATCTACCAGTGTCAGTTGCATGCAGAGCACCTTACTCACTGTACTCTTTCTGCAGTCCCGTCACTACTTTTATAAGAAACAAATGTAGCACTGTGGCACTGTCCTCCCATTGTTCACCGATTTGCCCTGGCAAGCTCCCCATGGCATAATCAATAAGCCAAAAGTAACAACAAGGAATAAATGTACTGCTTAAAAATAAAGAAGTGATAAATAACATGTTCAAGGACATGAATTATCAATGCAGGTCTACCTAATTTCTACTTTCTGTTTTTTCTTTTTGCAAATCCTGTATCATCTACATCAGTGTTTCAAGCCAAGGAATAAAACCAGAGACTATATTCCAGTTATATTTAAAATGTGATAAGATAGAAAAACTAAGTCAGGTTTAAAGACATGTATATGTGTGTATATATATATTTATATATATATATTTAATATACCACTGTTTCCTCAAAAAAAGCTGATAATTATTATGAGTATAAATTTTCTACTGCAGAGCCTGGCAAGCTCCCTGTGGCATATTTGATAGACCAAAAACAGTAACAATAATGGGTCTCATTCCCCTGACCCCGAAAGAGCCTCCGATATGGCACCACAGGGAAGGACTAGTAAGGAGAGGCTGCTAAAAATCTCAGGGCTGGGATGAAGGGAGACGTTACTGGCGCCTGCTTGAGCAAATGGATGAACGATGGAATGACAGTGATACAGTGATAAATTTTCTAATTCCATTGGATTTGACTGGACTTCTATGTATTGTGTAAAATCACTCAAGAGTGAGAACAGTTACATATTTTAGTGGCAGGGATTTTGTATTTATAATTCCACAACATCTGTGCAACACATTCAATGTTAGATGTTGCTTTTGTATTTATTGTGCACAAAAAAAAATATTCCCCTTGATTTTTCCTTAAGAAGTGAATCTTGGGGACAGAGCAGTGGTACGGCAGGCAGGTTGTTTTCCTTGCATGCAGTCAGCGCAGCTTCTATTCTCATTTTCCCATGAGTTCCCCTAAGCACCACCAGAAGTAATTCCAGAGTACAGACCCAGGAGTAATCCATAAGCATCATTACATGTGCCCATTTCCGCTTCCTACCCACCACAAAAAAAGAACCCAAGGCAGTTCTATCTAAAACTGGAAATTAGTATTATTAGAAAATATTATATTTCTGGACTGGAGCGATAGCACAACAGGTAGGGCATTTGCCTTGCATGCAGTCAACCTGGTCAACCTGAGTTCAATTCCTCTGCTCCTCTTGGAGAGCCCAGCAAGCTACCCAGAGTATCTCGCCTGCACACCAAAGGCTGGCAAGCTGCTCGTGACATATTCAATATGCCAAAAACAGTAACAAGTCTCACAGTGTTACTGGGCCCACTCGAGCAAATCAATGAACAACGGGAGGACAGTGACAGTGATAGAGACAGTGATTATATCTTTAGTACAAGCTTTAGTCAAAAATGTCCTTAGTTTTTGCAACATCATTTGTAATTTATTTGTCTTTTGTCACTTTAGTTTTGGCAGAAACCTGGAGATCCTTAGGCCTTACTCCTGATTCTCCTCTCAGAACTGACTTCTAGCCAGCTTGGGGGACCACGTGCTGGGGGATTGAACCCAGACTGATTGCATGCAAGACAAGTGCCCTACTGGCTGTATATTCTGGCCCAGCTAACTTAGTAGTGTGTGTTTGTGTGTGTGTGTTTGTGTGTGTGTGTGAGTGTATGTGTGTGTGTGTGTTATCTTACTCTACCAGAGATATTTTTCTATACTTTTAGCAAAGTAGCACAACCTAGATAAAGAATTTGGCATTTCAATCCATGGAGACTGTGATTTAAATATCAAATTTTCTACCGCATCATCAGTACATCGTTTACATATTCAGTCAGTTTCTTTTTTTATAAATGCTGTATGATAGCATAAGCTGGAAGAACTATTTAGAGGAATAGAACTACTACCTTAAAAGCAGACATCATTCGGTTATATCATCAGTATTTAATAAGTTGTGACTATGATCATTTGCAGCAATACCAAAAATCAATCTCAAACCATCCTCCAATTTTATTTTGCCTCTCTATGTGAGAATCTGAAAGATCATTATATCAGAACAATAATGACAGTATTTTATCTTATCAGATTCTTGATCTCTTCTATTATTTCTAGAAACATCTCAAGATTTTTATACTTATTTTACTTCTGAATAGATACACCTTAGACAAAAGACTTTATTCAAAACACAGTTTCTTTTAAATAGAGAATGCTGCTTTCTGAACTTGCCTGGTAATGTAACAATGCCTGTAGCTGAAGACTGTATTCATAACCATAACTAAAGGAATATCTTCAAGAACTCTGCTCTACCATTGACTTCTTTATATGTTGCGGTTTTCAAAAAAAAATACTGGTAATTTTGACTAGGCCCTTATGTCATCATTACAATAAATTGCTACTTTCGATTACTTTAAAATCTTGCAACACAAGAAATTTGTTCCTTCTCTCTTTCTATGCTTCTTTCACTAAATGCATCAGATCCTTAATTTCATTGCTCACAAATAATTGACTCTGTAACTAACACGTATTCTAAATTAAATTTTGGTGCATTAAATTCTGGAATCACTCACAAAAAAAACATACAGTCTTAAGTAAGATTTTTTTTAATTTATTTTTTATTTTTAGTGAAACACCATGAGGTACAGTTGTAGATTTACAATTTTTTGTGCTTGGGTTTCGATTATACATTGATCAAATACCCATCTTATTACCTCATTCCTACTTTGGACAAACTTGCAGGCTATCCGAATGTAGCCTGCCCACAGGGCAGAGTCTGGCAAACTCCCCGTGGCGTACCAAATATGCCAAATACCAGTAACAATGATGGGTCTCATTCTCCTAAAGAGCCGTGAATATAATCTCAGGGCTAGGATGAAAGAGACGTTACTGGGGCCTGCTCGAGGCAATCGATGATTAACAGGATGATGAAATGAAAAAAAAATGAAATGAAAATACCCATCCATCCACCAGTGCCCATTTTCCACCACCACGGATAATATCCCTCCCACCCCCATCCCTCCCATCTCACGCTGCCTCTGTGGCAGGGCAATCCCTTGTGTTCTCTCTCTCCTTTTGAGTGTTGTGGTCTGCAAAAGAGGCTTTGAGTGGCAAACATGTTCAGTCCATAGTCTACTTTCAACATGCATCTCCCCTCCTGGGAGGATCCTCCAAACACCCTTTATTTGGTGCTCCCTTCTCCATCTGAGCTGCCCTTTCCCCTAGAATGCCTGGCTGGCCTCTAAGCTATGGAGTAATCCTCCTGGTGTTGATCTCAGCTATTCTTGGGTATTAATCTCATATTTTGTTTCTTTATATTCCCCAGATGAATGCAATCTTTCTATGTCTATCCCTCTCTTTCTAACTCATTTCGCTTAGCATGATACTTTCCATGTTGTACCACTTGTACATAAATTTCATGACTTCATCTTTTCTAACAGCTACATAGTACTCCATTGTGTAGATGTACCAAAGTTTCTTTAACCAGTCATCTGTTCTTGGGCATTCGGGGTTCTTCCAGGTTCTGGCTATTGTAAAGAGTGCTGCAATGAACAAACAAGTGCAGATGTCACTTCGACTATACATTTTTGCCTCTCTGGGATACATTCCCAGGAATGGTATTGCTGGGTCAAATGGGAGCTCAATTTCTAATTTTTTGAGAATCGTCCATACTGTTTTCCAGAAAGGCTGAACCAGTCGACAGTCCCACCAACAGTGAAACAGTGTCCCTTTCTCGTCACATCCATGCCAGCATCGGTTGCTTCTGTTCTTTTGGATGTGGGCCAGTCTCTGAGGTGTGAGATGGTATCCCATTGTGGTTTTGATCTGCATCTCCCTGATAATTAATGATGTAGAACATTTTCTCATGTGCTTTTTTGCCATTTGGATTTCTTCTTTGAGAAAGTTTGTGTTCATTTCGTTGCCCCATTTTTTGATGGGGTTGGATGTTTTCTTCTTGTGGAGTTCAACCAGTATTTTGTATATCTTTGATATCAACCCCTTGTCAGATGTGTATTCGGTGAATATCCATTCCCATTCTGAGCTGGAGCGATAGCACAGCGGGTAGGGCGTTCGCCTTACAAGCGGCCAACATGGCTGACCCGAGTTTGATTCCTCCGCCCCTCTCGGAGAGCCCGGCAAGCTACCGAGAGTATTCGATATGCCAGACACAGTAACAACAAAGTCTCCAATGGAGACGTTACTGGGCCCGCTCGAGCAAATCGACGATCAACGGGAGGGCCTTTACTTACTTTACTTTACTTGATATCAACCCCTTGTCAGATGTGTATTCGGTGAATATCCTTTCCCATTCTGTAGACCTCCTTTGTATTTTGGTCACTGTTTCTTTTGAGGTGCAGAAGCTTCTTAGTTTAAGATAGTCCCATTTATCAATCTCTGTTTTCACTTGCTCGGCCAGTGGCGTGGCATCTTTGAAGATACCATTAGCTTCAATGTCATGGAGGGTTTTGCCAACTTTGTCTTCAATGTACCTTATGGTTTCTGGTCTGATGTTGAGGTGTTTAATCCATTTTGACCTTACCTTTGTACATGGTGTTAGGCAGAGTTCTGAACCCATTTTTTTACATGTAGCCGTCCAGTGATGCCAGCACAATTTGTTAAAGAGGCTTTCCTTACTCCACTTCACATTTCTTGCACCTTTATCAAAGATTAGATGATCATATGATTGAGGGGAGATGTCAGTGTATTCAACTCTGTTCCATTGTTCTGCAGTTCTGCCTTTGTTCCAGTACCATGCTTTTTTGATTATTACTGCTTTGTAGTACAGTTTGAAGTTAGGGAGGTTGATTCCTCCCATTTTCTTTTTCCCAAGAATTGCTTTAGCTATTCGCTGGGGCTTATTGTTCCATATAAATTTCAGGAGTGTTTGCTCCATTTCTTTGAAGAATGTCATGGGTATCCTTATAGGGATTGCATTGAATTTATACAATGCTTTTGGTAGTGTTGCAATTTTTACAATGTTAAGTCTGCCGACCCATGAGCAGGGGATATCTTTCCATTTCCTCATGTCATCTTTTATTTCCTGAAGTAGCATTTCGTAGTTTTCTTTGTACAGGTCCTTTACTTCCTTAGTTAAGGTGATTCCTAGGTACTTGATTTTTTGGGGAACAATTGTGAACGGGATCATTTTTTTCATGTAGCTTTCCTCTCTCTCACTGTTTGCGTATAGGAAAGCCATGGACTTTTGGGTATTGATTTTATACCCTGCAACTTTACTATACGAGTCTATTGTTTCTAGGAGTTTTTTGGTGGAGGTTATTGGGTTCTCTAAGTATAGTATCATATCATAAGCAAATAGTGAGAGCTTGATTTCTTCCTTTCCTACCTGAATGCCCTTAATATCTTTTTCTTGCCTAATCGCTATTGCAAGTACTTCCAGTACTATATTGAACAGCAGTGGAGATAGTGGGCATCCTTGTTTCATTCCTTATCTTAGAGGGAAGGCTCTCAGTTTTTCCCCATTGAGGATGATGCTTACTGTAGGCTTGTGGTAGATGGCTTTAACTATGTTGAGGAAAGTCCCCTCTATACCCATTTTGACTAGGGTTTTCATCATAAAGGGGTGCTGGATCTTGTCAAATGCTTTCTCTGCATCTATTGATATGATCATATGCTTTTTATCTTTTCTTTTGTTGATATGATGGATTATGTTGATTGATTTCCGAATATTAAACCATCCTTGCATCCCTGGGATGAATCCTACTTGGTCATGGTGTATGATCTTTTTGATGAGTAGTTGGATTCTATTTCCTAGTATTTGGTTGAGGATCTTTTCATCTGTGTTCATCAGGGATATCGGCCTGTTAATTTCTTTCTTTGTGGTATCTCTGTCTGCTTTTGGTATCAGTGTGATATTTGCTTCGTAGAAACTGTTCGGAAGTGTATTTGATATTTCAATTTCGTGGAAAAGTTTAAAAAGGATTGGGAGTAAGTCCTCTTTAAATATTTGGAAGAATTCACTAGTGAATCCATCTGGGCCAGGGCTTTTGTGCTTGGGGAGACTTTTTATTACCATTTCAATTTCCTTGATGGTGATAGGTCTGTTCAGGTATTCCAGGTCTTCTTGGTTCAGCCTTGGGAGTCTGTAGGAGTCTAGGAATTTATCCATTTCCTCGAGATTTTGATGTTCCGTGGCATAAAGCTTCTCAAAGTACTCCCTGAGCATCCTTTGAATTTCTGTAGTTTCTGTTGTAATGACCCCCTTTTCATTTCTGATTCGGTTTATTAGGGTTTTCTCTCTCCCTTTCTTTGTGAGTTTTGCTAGAGGCTTATCAATCTTGTTAATTTTCTCGAAGAACCAGCCCTTGGTTTCATTGATCTTTCGGATTGTTATTTGGGTTTCCATCTCGTTAATCTCTGCTCTGAGCTTTATTATTTCCTTTCTCCTGTTCGGGTTGTGCTCCTTTTTTTGGTCCTTCTCCAAGCTCTTAAGCTGTGAGGTTAAGTTACTTATGTGTGCTCACTCCTCCTTCCTGAGGAATGCTTGTAGAGCTATAAACTTTCCTCTTAACACAGCTTTTGCTGTGTCCCATAAGTTTTGGTAACTCGTGTTCTCATTTTCATTCGTTTCTAGGAATTTTTTGATTTCCTCTTTGATTTCCTGTCTAAGCCACTCGTTGTTCAATAGAGCACTGTTTAATTTCCAGGTGTTTGACTTAGTTTTCTGTTTCTGTGTGTGATTTACTTCTAATTTCAGTGCATTATGGTCTGAGAAGATTGTTGATACAATCTCTACCTTCTTAATTTTATGGAGGCATGTTTTGTGGCTCAGCATGTGTTCTATCTTGGAGAATGTTCCATGTACGCTTGAGAAGAATGTGTATTCAGCTTTTTGAGGATGAAGTGTCCTGTATATATCTACTAAGTCCCTTTCTTCCATTGTTTCCCTCAGATGAAGTATGTCCTTGCTAAGCTTGAGTCTGATTGATCTATCAAGAGGTGACAAAGCGGTGTTGAAGTCTCCCACTAGTATTGTGTTGCTATTGATGTCTTTTTCCAAATCTATGAGTAGTTGTTTTAAGTACTTTGCTGGTCTCTCATTAGGTGCATATACATTTATTATTGTAAGTTCTTCCTGTTGTACAGATCCTTTGATCAATAAGAAATGGTCTTCACTGTCTCTTATGACATTCTTCACTCTGATATCGATGTGGTCTGATATTAGGATGGCTATCCCTGCTTTTTTCTGGGAGCTGTTTGCCTGTAGGATTGTTTTTCAGCCTTTGACTCTGAGTCTGTGTTTGCTTTGACTATTGAGATGTGTTTCTTGCAGGCAGCAGAATGTTGGGTTCAATTTTCTAATCCAGCCTGCCACTCTATGTCTTTTAATTGGTTCGTTTAGCCCATTGACATTGAGAGAGATTATTGTTATGGGATTTTGCCCCATTGTTCTGTTGAAATTTGGTGTATTTGAGGGGCCTGTCCTGTCTTAAAGTAGCCCATTTAGTTGTTCTTGTAACCATGGTTTTGAGTCTATGAAGTTCCTGAGCTGTTGTTTGTCTGTGAAACTGTGTGTTGCTCCTTCTATTATGAATGAGAGTCTCGCTGGGTAAAGTATTTTTGGAGAGGCATTTATTTCACTGAGTTTTTTTCACTATGTCCCACCACTGTTTGCGGGCCATGAGGGTTTCATCAGAAAAATCAGCTGTGAATTTTAAGGATGCTCCTTTGTAAGAGATTTCTTTCTTCGATCTTGTTGCTTTCAGAATTTTGTCTCTGTCTAAGGTTTTGGTCATTTTGATCAGAATGTGTCTTGGGGTATTTTTATTCGGATTTCTTCTATCTGGTACACTTCGGGCCTCCTGAATGTGGTCACAAGTTTTCTTCAGCTTTGGAAACGTTGTAGCAATGATGTCTTTGACAGTTTCTTCTTCATCAAGGTTTTCTTCCTGTCCCTCTGGGACTCCAATAATTCTTATGTTACCCCTCTTGGCTTCATCATGATCTTCTCTTGCCATCTGTTTCCGAATTGTGAGTCTCTTTTCCATTTTCTGATGTTTTCTGGAGAGTCTCTGAACTTGATCTTCGAGCTCACTGATTCTGTTCTCAGCAGCTCTTACTCTGCTGCTGAGGCCTTCCACTGAGTTTTTCAATTCGCCTACCAGGTTTTTTGGTCTGACATTTCCGATTGCATTTTCCTCATTTCTGCCTTCAAATCTTCTTGTCTTTTATTGGCATTGCTTTCCATTGTTTCTTTTAGTTCCCGAAGCATCCTAAGTAGCTCCCTTCTGAATTCCTTGTCAGAGAGGTTGTCTAACACTACAGTACTGTTGATGTCTTCTGGGTTAGCCTCTTCAATAATAAAGTTTGTTGGGCTTTTACGTTGCTTTACCATTGTGACAAGTGTGGTTTAGTCCTTCACGTTTACTGTTACTATTCTGCTTGATATGTAATGTTAGTTGAGATAGACTTATGAGTTATTGGCTACTGTGTTTCTAGTGGCTGAGCTAAAATAGAGAAGATTACATCTAAGATGGTAGCTTATGGTTCCTAGGGAATATGTAGTGAGAGAATATTTCGCGGCCGCATTAGCGGCCGCGGCTCCGGAAAGTGTCCCTGCGCTGGTACCTGATAGGAAGGAGGAGAGGGGTCCCCTTCAGCTTTGTTGCCGAGCCGTGGGGCTCCGTTCCCGTCCCGCACAGATCAGGGTAAAAAACCTGGCTGTGCTATATGATCGAGTTAGCTGTGCATGCGCAAGAGTCCCAGGCCTTAAGTAAGATTTTTTTTATTTAAAAAACTATTAACACCAATATTTTAAAAGTCTCATAAAGAAAAGTATTTTAAAGCTCATAATAAAAAGTAAATATACATGATCCTTTCATGGATAAATAATTAATAGGGACCATTTCTGTAAATTATAAATTTAAGTATTTGAAAGAAAGCAGTGGCTTCCTCCCTCCTCCATATGTTTCTGTTTTTACATTTGAAAAATAGTGTCATTTAACATTTCTATGATTTTATCTGGAAAGTTTTCAGAAAACTGCCATGTAGTGAGAGGAAAAATAATGACCTAGAAAACTATCCGACTCATAATCCTCATAACCTATAAATATTTTAGGTGATTTAGCAAAAAAGAATTGGGCTTGCATATAAAATTGTTGTTAATAAGCTAGCATCAAAATAGAATGACTATCCGAAGGAATTCAATGTAATTATGAGAGTCCTTAAAAGAATAAGAAAACTAAAGAAATAATTAGAAGATGTGACTATGGAATAAAGTCATCTATAAATAATACACTGCTGATTTTATTTAGACTTTAAATTAAGGCCTTTTGGTAACTTGTAGTAGTTAAAAAATACAAAGAATTGGGGTGAAGAACTGCTGAAAATAAAAAATAATTGCCACCACACCAATGAATTGATTTTAACATAGTAAGAGGAATCATGATCATAAAGAAATGTAGCAAAATTAACTTGTGTCATTTATGCTAACTTTTCAACTTTGAGATAATTTGTTAAAATGGCAACACAAATTTATACACATGACAATTTTCCTTTTTTTTTTCCAAGAACAGTGGGGGTAATAAACCAGTGAGTTTTACATGAGTAAAGGGAGAGTAGAGTAAAGATAAAACTTTAAAAAACATTATCAGTGGGTATTAATTAGTAATTTTATTTCATATTTACATCACATTTCTTCTCACTACAGAAAGCTTCCTTTTATATCCATAAATACATACTTTGATCATTAATAAATCAAAGTATATTTTAAATATATTGTAGAGAGGAAAATTCCTCTTACCTTGTTGAAAATAAAAGGACTATCACAATATTAAAAAGCTGTGTAAAACATCTAAACATGTTTGAGCTTTATTTCTTACTTGATCACTTGATCAGTTGACTTTCCATTACTCATCGATTTGCTGAAGTGGGCGCCAGTAATGTCTCCATTCGTCCCTGTTGCATGCTAGTGTAGCCCAATGACGACTGTTGGTTCTAGGAACATGAAAAACCTCAACTTCTCAAAACAAAATATAATTCATTATATACTATAATCTTTGTAGTTGCTTTATAATTTGTTCTAATGATTCTTATTAAAAGAAAATAATAACCATATGGACATTTTGAATACAATTTTAAAGAAAAGAAGACATTTGATATAATTATTAATCAAATGCTTATTTTTTGTCATTGATACAAACTCAAATTGAGAGGTTCATGGCTATTTGGAAAGTCCTTGTTCACCAATTTATACCACAGGAAGAACTAAAGAAAAAAATCTATATAGGTTGCTTAAAAAACTGAACGTGATAAGCTTTTGGCAGTACAGGTTTGACTTTCATTCTCTCTATCTTATTTTCATTATTTTTCTATCATTTTGAGTGGAGTATCTTAAGGCCATGATAGAATGCTTGAACTAATCGCTAACATCAAAGATAAATGTTATTGCAATAATGAAGTTCTATAAAATATATAGAGTGTAGAATAAATTTATAAAGTCTGCTGTAGTTCATAAAGTATATGAATGATAATTCAGAAATTTCAATATAAACTCAAAGCAGTGATTGCTCTAGCAGTTTTTGGATATTGGTAGTTTTGTAGTGTGATAGAATTTGGAAAGAGGAAGTAAGGAGAGATAAGGTAAAAATCTCATTTTTCCAAAGTATTGCAAAGTAATTCTATAATTTTAGGCATTGCTTAAAGAGGCCCCCAAAGTCTAGCTTGGAAGAAAAATAAACCTCTCTTTATTACTGCAGAGAATTTTGGATTAGATCCTGAGGTCGCTAAAGCAAATACCGTGGGTTTTGTTGGATGCCTGTCTTCAGTTCAGTACAACCATATAGCACCATTGAAGGCAGCCCTGCGTCACACCACCATTGCACCTGTGACTATACAAGGGACCTTGACTGAATCTAGCTGCAACTCCATGATGGTCTCAGATGTGAATGCAGTGACCACTGTGCATTCTTCATCAGGTACAGTCCATCAAACACTATTGGATATATTTTTTTCCTTTGGCACTCCTTTTGATGTCTTCAAGAAGCTTCCAATTTCAAGACTAGTATTACTTAATTTTTAAGTTATGTAATTATCAGTAGTTGTAAATTAGGAATGTTGTCTTGTGATTTACTTTGCAATAATATAATACAATCCTAATTGTCATATGCAAAGTGAGCTCTAAATGCATATTTCATGTATTGAATATTAAATGTAATAAACATATACACATATAATTTTGAGTGTGCTACATATATATTAAAAATCATCCATTGCTCAAAATATTGGATACTGGAGCAATAGCACAGTGGGTAGGATGCTTACCTTGCACACAGCCGACCTGGGTCGATTCCTCTGCCCCTCTCGGAGACCTTGGCGAGCTACTGAGAGTATCTTGCCCGCCTGGCAGGGCCTGGCAAGCTCCCCGTGATGTATTCAATATGTCAAAAACAGTAACAACAAGTCTTAAAATGGAGACATTACTGGTACCCACTCGAGCAGATCGATAACTAATGGGAGGACAGTGACAGTTATATGCAAAGCAACTTGGTTATTGAACCATATTTTATAAGATTAAAATCAGCCATCACAATAGTATTTCTGTCCCATGTGCCATTTTCTAGATTTCTTTTCTTGTTTATCACTCTTTAAAATACTCCTTAAATATATTTTTAATTTTTCACACTTCCAAGTGCCTTTTGATATAATTGAGGTTTGTTTTAGTTAGTCATGATAAACAGTCATTTATTATTCATAAGTTCCTGTGAGCCATTCCCTGGGTAGTATTTTGCTGCTGCCTGCTAATCACTGATATTGGTATTTCCTTCGCTCCAGTGAGGTCCACTAGAAAACTCCTTAATGAAATAGCTTGCTAATCTCAATTTGAGTTCTAGATATTCCAAAATTGATCTTTAGACTTTGCACAAGTTATTTAGAGTTCTGATCTAATTCATTCATTTATGTAACAAGTGCTATCATTATAATGTTGTAATCATTTTTTAAGGATTGGATGATATGAGAAGATGGCTTCCATATATCCTATACATATTATGCACTCTATAAAGATCCATTTTCATATAATTTCTCCTTTAAAATTATTTGCAAATGTTTCTAATTTGTTGTCAGGAGACTATAAATAATAGAATCTGCCACCAGCCTAAAAAGCACAGATATGAATGCAAATATATGTCCCTTCTAGTTTGATGCTTTTTGCCTTATATCTTACAAGTCAATGTACTTAGCATAATATCCTTCCATTCTCAATGAGATTCTCTCTTGAATTTATTGATTTTCTGTTCTTTCCTGTCAATGGAGTTAGAGATCAAAAAAGGAGTCCTTTGTAACAAAAACATAGGAATTGGTTTTGTTACCTTAATTTCCCATAATTGTTTTTGTTCCCATAATTCTCAAGCATCAGTGGATTCTTGGAGAAAAAAAAAAAAAGAAAACATTGTCATAGAGACTACCCAGAAAATCGTAGAGGAACTAAAGGGTAGGCTGATATTCAAGCTGTAAACCAAAGCAGATACAAGCAGGGTAACTCCATCACCAGTGTTAATCCCCTATACAACTTATATAGAATTGAACTCAGTCATAGAACTATGCAATATGACAGTAACTATGAGTAATCAACCTCCCCCACTTTATTATGTGTTTGATTATGTACCTTCCCAAATGCCCAGTCACATCTACTTAAGAAAACCTAGTCTAATTGATAGATATGCTGTCTTAACTCCTATTGTATATCTTCTGCTAGCATATTGTGTGATGCATGATCTTTCATATGTTTAACTCCTCTCAGATTCATTTGGGAAGACAGATGAGAGAGAGCCTCTCACCAATGCAGTTCGGAGTGATTCGGCAGTCATTGGAGGTAAGCCTTCCTTTGTTGCTGCTGAAGGCAGAGAAAAACAATTATTTACTTAACTCTTTACTATTGAAATGATTTGAGACATTTCTTTGAATCTAACCTTAAAATTATGACTATTCAACATTCAACATCCCCATCCTTTAGTCGCAAGCCCGAAAGCCTCTAAAACCACCCTGAGTGTTCAATGAGAAAAAGGCACTCTTTCACCCAGCACCAGCAGTTCCATGGATGTTTTCCACCCCTGTCCCATTTGGCAGCTGCAATACTGTATCAACATCTGGAGTGTTTACTTTGATACTGGCAGTATGCATCCTGTTCATCTCATCTAAGCTGTCAGTTTTTCTAAAGTACAAACAAAGCAGAGCAATAAAGCTACATATGCAGAAGAAGCCATGTTGGGGCAGACAGATGGGCAAAACTTTCAGTCCTGTTGGGTTTTCTCCACCAAATGATTTGGGTTAGATCTAACGAGCAGGGTGAAGCCCACAGGACTGTAGTTTCAAATCCTGTAGCACATATGGTTACAGACTCAGATCTTGTCTGCTCTGCTGTCAGCCTAGTGCTCCCCCCTTCTCCTCCCTTGCTTTTCCATTTTCTCACTGCCTGTCTGTCTCACCCTTTTTATTCGGCTTCAGCTTGACTGCAGCCTCCAGTAGCTTGATGTTTCCATCTGGAGCACAGAATGACTCCCAAACCTTGTTTAATGTAAGATGTCTGTGAGAAACTAAATTCATTTCTATCTGAGAACCGTAGCCCTAGCAGGTGCTCCATTGCTGCCTTCTGGCAGGCTAGATGAAGTGATGCACACCAGATGGAGTTTTCCCTTTAAAAGTCGGCAATATCCGTTCATTTAACTTCTATTTAAGAAGCCCCAGCTCGAGGTCAGGTCCTGTGCTAAATTTAGAAGTACAATGATGAAAACATAGACAAGGTTTTCAATGAACTCAGTGAGTAAACAGTAACAATAAATAAATAGTGTTGAGGAAAGCAATATGGGAGATGAATGTCAATGGGAGAAGCAGAGATATGTCTAGACACTCAAATTTTAAAGAAAGAAAACCGCATTCCTTAAGAAAAGTCATTCCTTAAGAATGGATATGTATTTCAAAAGTCTGCTCTGAACTTCGGCTTCAAGGAAAAAAGAAGTTCTTTTTTTCTTCCCCTTTTAAAAATCAAATACATTTTGGAATGAATGTAGTACCCAGTTCTTTTTCTATAACTTCCCATGTGGAAAGTGGAGGCAATGTTTTTGTGACTTCTGACTTTCCACAATGCTCTGTGAGTGTCTTTAAGAGCAGGAAAGTTATCTTGCTTTGAAGAAGTTCTGCAGACACTCATCTCATTGCCTTCAACTTCAACTACTGCTGTTAGGAAAAAATAGAAATTGTTTCTGCATTTTACCTTTTAAAGTTGCAGATAATTTATGGGAATCACTCGCTATCATCCAGTTTATTTATGGGCTTGCTAACTTGAATGGTTGAATTCTGACTTGCCCAAAGCGTTGGGTTGACCAAGAGAATAGCTCAAAATACGGGTGAACACGTCTTGCTATTTTGAAATTCTGAGTTCTCTCCCAACACTAAGTTGCAATTAACCTGAATACTATTAGATGTAGTTTGATGGCCCAAAACTGGTTATTGCATGTCTGAGCCCAACATCTAACCATCAGGACTAGCACTGTCAGTTCAAGTATTGTTGGGAATCGCCCTTTGTCCTGAATATCACTAGGGATATCTCCTCAAAAATAATTTTAAAAAAAGTGGGGAAATGGCAAATAATTGTGTAGGGATATTCAATTAAAGTATAGTCTTAATTATTGTCTCAGCACTGAATCAAACTGGTGGAAGACATGTGTTCAATGTATATATATGTTAATAAAAATACTAATTCAGGGTATCCAATATTTATTTTTCTCAATATACATTTCACTTAGAAAAAACAGTTTTTCTGTATTACAAACAAATTAATTTTTTTTAGTCACCATGAAATAAATTTTATTGTCTACACAGTATTAAGATATCTCGATGCTAAGAAAAACTTTCATATAGAAACATATTCTCCCTTTTAAGTCTCTACAGAGAAATTTATTATCTCTCTGATGACTTTGCTTGTTACACCCCCAAAGCATTCCTGCAAAGGAAGGATAAGACCCTTGGGTTAGGAGAATAAATTTTCAAGTAGCGCTTATAAAACCACATAGAATCAAAATAAAGGAAGATATGACACACTGTGAAGAAATTCACTATTTTAATTAACTAAGTTCCATAAGAGAAATGTCAAATGCATAGATCTCCTTGTGTCTAGCAGAGGAAAGAGCAATAGAGAAATGCCTTAAATATTTGGTAGCCATTTGAAACATTTTGCAAGGCTTACACACCATAAAAACTGCTATCAAAAGAGCATACATAAACCTTGAGATTTTTGTATTGTTTTGTTTAGTCACTTCTGACAGTGCTCAGTGCTTACTCCTCACACTGCACTCAGAGATCACTCTTGACAGGCCTTAGAGGACCAGATGGGATATCAGTGATTAAACCTAGGATAATTGTGTGCAAAAGCATGTGCACAACCAAATGTAATATTTCTCTGCAACCTGTGAGTTGAGATATTTAAAAATGACATTCTAGGTTGCCAATGTAATTCTAAAATACTTTGAAGTAAAAGAGCACATTAATGTTACTATGATTTTTCATACACATTCTTAAAGTGATGCTCAAGAAAATAATTTTTCTAAAATTTTATTATCATGAAGTTACCATGATTTATAATAGTATTACCATTTGGGGGTTTGCTTTATGAAATTACTCCATCTTCACAACCTACAACAATGTGTGAAAAACTGTGAAGAAACTTATTTAGAAATATTTGTGTAGTATGATTCCAGATAAATAAAATAATATTCTTATTCATCTAGCAACACATTCTCTGATTTAAATGTGCTTTCCCTTTTTTCCCCAGACTTTTTAACAGTTCTATAAAACGACTTTTTAGCAATTAGACAGAAATCATTTTTGTCCATCTTTATTTCTGATTTGTGTGTAGTATAAAGCTTGCTGTTTTGTCATTGTTGTTTGTTTTCTTTGCTTTTCCCCCACTAAGTTCCTTCTTTGTCTACAATGGAATCATTTCAATTGTGCAAATGAACGATATGTGATAATTTTCTCTTCTCCATTTTCTCTTCTCAACAGGAGTGATAGCAGTGGTGATATTTATCATCTTCTCCATCATTGGCATCATGACCCGATTCCTATATCAGCATAAGCAGTCACATCGTACTAACCAAATGAAGGAGAAAGAATATCCAGAAAATTTGGACAACTCCTTTAGAAATGACATTGATTTGCAAAACACAGTGAGCGAGTGTAAGCGGGAATATTTCATTTGAACAACTGCTAAATCACCTACTATATTTTATTGTTAACCTTTACTCCTTCTTGTTCTCCTGTCTTTTAATTTTGCTGATTTTCTTGATATAATTTGTGTGCCATTTGTTTTTGGAACATTCTTGCATCCACTGCAGAATTTTTTCACTTGATCCAGTCCAGAAGACCAGGCAGCTATAAACACTGCCTTCCTCTTTGACAAACTACTCAAGAGATTGACTTTACTACTCTAGATAAGAAGAAGCACTTGTATGTACATGTGCATATTCAATTCTGTATTTCCGATTTCTAAGATATACTCTTTTATTTCATAGCCATCCAGTCTTGAAGGCTTACTTTCAATCTGGTGTATATTTAGACAATTAGTAGTCATCCTTGACATCTTCCCCCATCTCAAGTCCCTTCCTCTTAGGGAACTCAGGGTAGAGAGAGAAGATGTTAAACACCTGCTTTAATGACATTTTAAAGGGAAAAGGAGAGGAAATGTTTTATATTAATTTTCTTAGACATAGGAAACCCATTCACCTAAACATCACTGCTTTTCACTAATATTCTTATCCCTTGAGTATTTTCAGATATAGGACTCCTTAGTGTAGTTAGATTATTACTTTGTCCCTTTCTTACCATTCTCTCCTGGGGCTGACACTTTTAGAACAGCACACAATAGTGTAAACCTAGAGGAAGCATGGAAAATAGTAGCTTGAAACTAGGAGGTAAAAAGAAAGCTGCTAGGAAGTAGATGCTCTACAACTTGAAAAATGTCTCTTCCAATTTTGTAAGAAAAGTTAGCTAGGCTATTCCTGGGATTATTATATTGAGGTAAATAGATTAAAAAATATATGTAAGTTGCTGCAGCATAAAAAAAATTCTTAAATAAAAGTCTGAGATAGTATCTGATTCCATGAAAGGACCTAAAACATGTTTATTCAACTTAAAACAAACAAAAAGAAAATAATAAAAACTGCATGAAAGAAGAGAAATACCAACCAGAATTCTTCCAAACCATTCATTTCTAAAGAGCTGGTGAAAAAAGGGAATTTTTATTTCACATTTCATAACAGACATATCGATCCATCTCTGTCCATTCAACTTTCTTAGAGGTGTAGGAAGTACTGTCACATGAGTCATTCTGCTTATTTCTAGGAACTTCCACATTTACTTTCAAAGGGGCCTTTCAATTCTATAGAACACCACAATTTGAAATTTACTACTTCCTTTCTTTGTAAGGCACACATGTATCTTGTTGTAGGCATAAACCCCCAGGTGAGGTGGCAACAGATTTCAGGGTCTTTGGCATTGTTGATGACAAAACATGGAAGAAACACAATCACTGCATTTTCATTTCCTGTTTAAAAAGTATCTTCCAAATTATAATGGAAAGAATTTGGGCTATTTTACTTAAGTAATATGTCTGACTCTTTTACTCTGGAACATCTTGGAGGGAAAACAAAAGAAACAACAAAGACACTTTAGTATGTTGGAAAGGTTTCTATTATGATCCTCAGATAAGGAAGGTACACTCCAATTCACTTTGCAAGACAAATTTTATTTGGAAAACCATTACCATATCACGGTTTGCTAGTCTTAATAGTTACTAAACACTCCATCTTTTTCTTAATGTATCCATTGCCTCTGGTCATTTAACACTCTCCTGCATGATAAGGATCACAATGAGACTCATTAACTTAATTCTATTGCAGTCCATTTCAGTTTTTTTTCTTTCAATATCAGAGAATATAGCCTAAAGATTTAGTTTATAATCATAGTTCTCGACTTTGATATGTTGCTAAAATTGCTAATTATTCTCCAATTTTTCTGTGATGCTCACTCATTACTTCTATTATCTCTCTTAATTAATAAATTTTATGTTATTCTAGAAAGAGCATATTTTTATTTCAGTTTTAATAAATGAACCAATGTTAATAAGAGTAAATATCATTAAATATTGTTTATCCTGACCTCTCCAACCCCTACTCCAAATTCTCACTTCTGAATTTTCTATTTCCATGAAAAGGCTTTATCCATCACCCTTTCTCTTGGCTGCAGGGTCCTTTACTCCTTGAAATAAAAGTCACTCTGAAGAACTGTAGAGGTAGCCTGAAGTTTCTCTAAAAAAAAAAAAGAAAAAGAAATGAAGTAGGAATTCCTCATTATTCAACTACCTGGGAAGTGAAGATTATAATTTAGTCACCATGTTGATAGAAGACATTAGAGGATGAGCAAAAATCAACACACAATATTTACTTTTCTCATCTGTCTATGCGTTTACAAGTAACTCTGCAATGTGAAGAGTTCGCCATATCTTTGCTCCAGAATTCACTCACAGATATCTCCACATAAGTAAACTTTTACATATGATATGAACATGATGTCTATCATAAAAACAACAAAAACAACAACAAAATTTCAAGACAGTGCAATCTGCATGTCATTCTTATAAGTAGTCTCAGGGCTAAATCGGAATTATTTCTACAGGGTTGGATTATTTTATATCTTTCAGAGAACACTCAGCATTCACTAAATGTATTTGAAAAAGCAAATAATCTACTCCCTCCAAAACAAAACACAATATTCAGTTAGAAATAAGTGCTATGTCTTTCCACAGGAATACCAAAAATCCATGTCATTTTATACAGTTTCTCTATTGTTTGAGTGACTTAATCCTTATGACTAAGGATTTATAATTATAAATTATGATTATAAACAATTATGATCACTAAAATAGTTTTTAAAAAGGAAATCTTATGCCACCTTAGCACTGTTCTTCTGCTTCATTTCCTAACTGCACATACTGGCCAACTCCACAAGCCTCCACCAGGAACTGTCAATTTTCAGTAACTGCAGTTTACAAAAGAATTTTACAGAATATGGTCATTTTACTGAAAAAAATCAGTTTACAATTTTGCATTCTCTAGGATCTGTTTGATTGGTATCACTTCCACCAAACAAATCTATTTTTATGAGCAATAGTGAAGTTGCTTACCCTAAAGTATATTTAACACTCATGCAGCTTTCATTGTATGTGTAGGTTAGGTTTATCTAGTTTCTAGGAGAAATTTTTTAGGTAATTAGACATTTGTCACTTATGTAGATATATTTTTATGAATAAATTAATATCTTTCCCACTTTTATCTGCATATGGGGGGTTGAAGGAGATTGACTAGTTTTTATTGTTCTCTGTAGTAACAACAGAGGTGGCACTAATCTAAATTCTATACTTTGTCAGTTCTCTGACCCCCATAGTGTATCAAGAAAAGGATTAAAACAGAGTAAACAGATTGCTCATTATTTATTCATAAAGTATTTATTGAATATGCAGTACTCTATGGGTTATGCTAGACTTTAGAAATTCAAATATAAATCAAACCTTATTATTGCCTGGTGGAGTCTAGCAGAAGAGACATATATAGTCATAACAAAGATAGCCATATTGTGCTATAGAATTAGAGCAAAGGGGTTGTGTATATTTTAAAAACAAAGCCTTTACTAGATACTTAAACAGATGAACTTATTACTTCCACATTCAACATGATGCTTTGTTTATCCTCAAATTAATTATGTATCTTCACATTTATATTTCTGTAAAGGAAGGCATATTTCTTTAGAGACAGCAAGAATAAATTATCCTTATCTCTAAAGTACAATTTGAGCCTCTGAATTCTCTTCATTCTTATTTCAGTTCTGGGTGCATGATTATAAAACTTCTCCATCTTATCACTCAGACCTCATTTGGGGACATAACCTAGAAAAGAAAAAAAATATCATCTTCACTCTCATCCTTCACTGACTCTTTTCTGAGTTCATTTTGCCATATAGTTATACTCTGTAGTATGTCATTATTTGAGATTTTCCTGACAGACATCTTTGAGGTACTCCAACTTCTTATAATATTGTCCTTTGCCATGGAAAATTTTTTTCTATTTTGAGAGATTTCTAAAACTTAGATAAAATATAATGTTGACTAATGATTGACTAAAAGGTGCTATCCATCTAAATGAACATTTGCACTGTACCAGGGCTGTAAAAGAAAAAATAAAATCACATTCCCAAATTTATTTCCAATCGGGGCTAGAGCGATAGCACAGCGGGTAAGGCATTTGCCTTACAAGCGGCCAACATGGCCGACCCGAGTTCGATTCCTCCGCCCCTCTCGGAGAGCCCGGCAAGCTACCGAGAGTATTCAATATGCCAGACACAGTAACAACAAAGTCTCCAATGGAGATGTTACTGGACCCGCTCGACCTTCTGCAAAAGTTCATTTAGGTAGAGGAACCCACTGGAATGATATAAACAATGTCTGTTTTCCAATGTATTTTGAGAGATAGGAATCAGTCTTTGAATTATTTCCTATAAAATTCTGATTTTTCCACTAACTTCTCTGGCATCCGTTGAAATACCCTATATTTGCAGTCTTTCAATATCACATCATAATACCAGAATGGCCACAGGAATTTGAAACATGTTCTTCCTTAACCTGAAAACTTGGGTATATTTAGATTGTAATGGTTCAAGAGGTCCCAAACTGGCCAACCAAAGTAAGAGATTCCCTTGTTCATGCAAAAATAAAAGTGGTTAATGGGAAAAAGTCCTGTTAAACTCACAGATTTTTAGATGACAGGGAAGATAACAGTGTTATTTCATGTCTCTCATGCAGTTTGGAATTGTTTTCTTAAAAGATATATCTAGTAATTGAATTTCTTCCATGCACTGTTCTTGAGTCTTTCCCTCCTATTTCTCACTCAGATTCTTACTAGTTAAAGCACTTAGTTTTCAGATTTTTGGTTTGCCAGAGCTTTCATCTCTGTTTTCACTAATTCCAAATTGTTAAACCTCTTAAGGTTGTAATCAGTAAAATCACTTTGTGAAAATAGACCTATTGTTAATGATTTCCCCAGGATATTTTGCATTTAATCTGTGTTTATGGAAGATAGGGTGATGATATATTCCCTTTTGATTGGCAGCTATTTGAAAACTTCATTCAAGCTTTTTGTATATGTTTTTGCTATTTTGAATTTTTTTTTCCCCTTTTGCACTAAGGTACTCTGAGGAAGAATAGAAAAGCACATTTTTCGTGAAATGTTGTACTTTATAAACTAGATGTCTGTCTTTTGTAATGGTTGTAGTCAAATGTGGCTGAGCAGACTTAAAAGAGAGTAAGACAAAGGTAATTCTGGCATTTTGACCACACCTGCTGAGGGCACATTTTGGAGGAAGAGGGAGTGAGTGACAACAGTTGGTTAACTGTTCAAGGTGAGGAAGGTCATTGCTTCCCCAGTGGATCAGTGCCTTCAGCTTTTCCTACATTTCTTGCTTCTAAGGCAGGGTTTTCTTCAGTGTGTTTGAATCATCATCTTACATGTTAGACAGAAGAGGCACATATCACAGGGTTTGCACAAAGAAGTCTTTATTCACCTTTGTGTGATTTTGTGTAAATAGACATATTTCCAGGTCAAATTCAACCACAACATTTTGTTTCGGCATTTTCGTATGTTTATATTTTTTGGTTTTTTCAAGATTTTTCTAGATTGCTGCTTTCACCATAATTATCTCACCCGTCAGGGTTAATCAGACAGATACAACTTTAAGGTAAAGAAACTCTTTACAAAATTCTCTAGGTCTACTATCCTGATTCATAAGCCCCATTTGTGGAATCCTGCAGTGTTATGGTATGTTTTCTTTTCATGTACTCACTCTGTCACCCCAAGGCATGTCATAATGATAAGAAGATATGAACCTTTCCAACTCTGACAGTGAATACTGCCAGGGACCTGCATCTGTATGCTCTTTGATGACACTGTTTTTTTAATTAAACAGGGAACCTTTTAAATGTTGCAGGATAAGTCAAGGGGCCACTTTGGGTCATTACAAAGCTGAAGTTTATTTTTAGTAATTAAAACTCATTTTATCTGATTTCAATTTCTATTTATTTAATATTTTTGCATGCTTCAGGTGCAAATATTAGGCTCAGAGAACTTTAAAAGGGCACTGGGTATATAATAGGAGCATGGTATTACCTTGTTGATCACCTGTAATAAGAAATGCTCAGTGAAACTTTGAATGGTAATGATAATGAGCATCTGCCTCATCACATAACTGCCTACCCCTTCTTAAGGTTTCCCAAGAAATATTAAGGCTCTTCTCCTTGATGGCAGTGTCAACCTGTGTAACCTTGTCCTGCCTTAAATACTCATGCAAAAAAATACCAAACCTTTCTGAAAAACACCTATTTATATCATGAGAAGGACTTCGTATTTACTGAGTCCCAACTTCGAGAATTTTCACACTTTAAATCTGAAGTTGACAGCCTCCTGATGTCCTGGGATCTCTCGGCCTGTCACTTCTCTTAGGCTCCTGGAAAAGGTAAAAAGACTACAGACTACTGTTTGGAAAGGTAATAGGGCCCCAGGCCAGCTTCTACTATAAGATTGGTAAGGACTCTCGCAAATTCTATAGAGGACCAGGAGGCCAATATGTGAGACTCTATAGACTAGGGAGTCTCTGTTGTAACTACTTGCCTCTTACTGGAGTTGACCACACAGAGACCACACAGATGCCATGCTTGCACAGATATGTATGGTTGTATTCCAATAATAGTTCTTTACAAAAATGCATTAACAAGTCAGCTTTTGTCCATGGGAGTAATTTGTTGATCCAATGATCAAGCATTGAGTGCTCCTTTCAGAGGGAAATTTAGTTCCACTTTGACATAGATGAAGAAGACTAGGGATATTATTTTTAACAACTAATTTATAAAATACAAACAACCTCGTCTTCCCCAGTATCACACACACACACACACACACACACACACACACACACACACACACACACAAAGCCAGACTCCATTATGGCAAAAACACAAATCAGGTCACTCTCTTTGTATATTTGCCAAAGTTTGGCTTTTCCTTCTGACCTTCTCATTTGATTCCCCTCCCCTCAAAAAAATCCCAAGTGATGTTGCCTCGTTCCAAGTCAGTTTTATAGACCACGTAACATGTCTTAATACACTGTATGGGGAAAAATAAAAGTTAGCCTTAGATTTCTTTGTTTTCTATGGTTACTGTTGTACAGAAGAAAGACAAACTGTAAATAATGTATATTTAATAAAGAGAAAATTTTGTATGATTTTGTGTGGAAGACAAATGTGTCTCACTGTGTTTTCTTAATGTGTAATGAAGAGTCAAACAATTAATCCCTTAACTTTCATTTTCATTCCCTAGACCATTAACTTTCAGAACACATGACCTGAGGGGTTACTGGAGAAACATGAAACTCCCACTCCCCAAGATTATTGATTTCAATAGTCTGGAAAGTGCTGTCATGGGCATCCATCATTACTCACCCATGCTACTCTGACCTGCACTCTTGGTTCAATTTTACACAAGAAGCAAGCTCACTGATTTAGCCAAAAGTCACATTTCACATTTTGGAGCCAGCCTGGTTTTAGTTTTCCTCATGAAACCCAAAGCCTCTCCCAAACCTTCATCTGTGTCTCCGAAAGCAGTCATCCTCATCTCATTTTGTTATCTTCTTCTTCTAAAGTTCTTAACACCAACTGAATTCTTTAATATAAGATGCTGACCATGTATTATTATGAAAACAAAGAACTTCATGTGGTATATGTTAACACTTGAAACTTTTGAATTGTCAACACACAGAAATTGAAAACTGAGATGTAGGGGTGGTCCTTGAGAGATAATTTAGGGGTCAGGGGCACATATTTTGCTTGCATCATGGTCTACATTTAATCTACACCGTGGCATGACTCACAATAGAATATGTAACCATAAGAAAGATAAAAGGATTCAGTTTGATGAAATTTCAATATAACTGGGAATAGCAGTTAAGCAAAATAAGCTAGTGGGATAAATACTGAATAATCTCACTCATCTCCAGTATATGGAGAAACAAAAGAAGAGAATAAGAAATATCAAATGATAACAAACTCTTGATTAATGCTGGCTTATAGAATTGAGAATGAATGACCCAGTGGAAGGGATGATATGAACTAGAAGTAACATAAGGACACTGATGGAGTGTCTTAGCACTTTGGTAGTAATGAGGTGTTTCAACTGAATGACTTTATTTTTTCTGTTTTTTTGATGTTAAAGTAAGTAACAGTATCCATTGAAACAATAACTGCCAATTAACAAATAATGAGGCTAGGGCTGGATGGTAGGGAACCCTGGACCAGAGTGAATATAGGGATGGAAGGGTCAAGGGAATTTGGTGGCAGGGATGGTAATATCTTTAGCATCAATATGAGAAACTTGAGCTATTATAGTATAACACCATCATATTATATCTATTTTAATCCTATCACCTACATTATAGCAAAAATATATATCAATATAAAAACTATAAGTGTTCGAAAAATTCAAACATGTGATCTAAATTGTAAAGTTAAATTTAAAAATTAAATTGGTGATAGCACAGCGGGTAGGGCGTTTGCCTTACAAGCGGCCAACATGGCCGACCCGAGTTCGATTCCTCCGCCCCTCTCGGAGAGCCCGGCAAGCTACCGAGAGTATTCGATATGCCAGACACAGTAACAACAAAGTCTCCAATGGAGACGTTACTGGGCCCGCTCGAGCAAAAATTAAATAATCTTTTAAAAATCCTTGTAACCTCCCAGTGGAAACTGCACCATAGAGAAATAAGAGAGCAAAAACATAATGGTTACGGTCCCTTTCAGTAGCCTGAGGAGAATTATGTAATATAGGGCCACAGATGTTCCAGACTGTATCTGAATGGTGTTCTAATATTCTGATTGAAGTAAATTAAGATGAGATCTATGAATATTGGATCATAATTTTTTTTGTTTTTGCCCAATTGTATATCTAAAAATAAGGACTAAATCTTTGTGCTGTTCTAGGAGATAGTAGACAGTACTGCAAATGTTTTTCTCTTTTAATTGTAGCATTGTCCTCCCTCATCGATTTGCTCAAGGGCCCAGTAATGTCTCCATTGTGAGACTTGTTGTTACTGTGTTTGCGTATTGATTACAACACGGGTAGCTTCCCAGGCTTTGCCGCGTGGACGAGATACTCTCCGCAGCTTGCTGGGTTTATTATGAGACTGACTAGCCAAGTTCGAGCCGCCTACACAGACACGCAGGTCAGATAGGTGAGGCAAGACCCCGAACTTCTTCAAAGGGGATCTCATATAGGCCTTCACTGGCCATTACAGCAAAGCCTGCGCATTTCATAGGCAATTGATTTGTAAAAACATATACTTTCTTAACCAATCCATTTAAAAGTACATCACTCCTTAGCCTACAGATTCAAAGATCAGCATTTATGTACATAGGCATTGTGGCTAGTGGGCATCTGGTAACTCGGGCATTTGGTTATCACCTAGCTTCCTTTGATTCTCAGCTCATGGCTCCTGCAATCGGTGGAGGTGGATAAGAGAAAAGTTCCTAACAGAGGTAACAGATAAGGAAAGGCCAACAAATGGTTCCCGAATTTACATCCCAACAGGGAAGAGTCAACAAAGGGTTTCAGAATTTGCATCCCAGCAAGGAAGAGTCAACAAATGGTTTCAGAATTTACATTCCAATAAGGAATGGTTTCACTCTAAAGCTCTGCTAGGGAGGGGGCAGGAAAGGGAGAGTTACTAATTTGTAGAGTTTTAACTCTGGAATCTTCCTCAGGGTCCCAAGGGACCTTACAAGGAAGAGTGGAGAAAAGCTAAATCTGAATGGCTGAGAGCAGAGCTCTTATCTTGATTTGTTTTGGAAATCAGCAAGTATGCAACTGAAAGTATCAAGATAATGAGTTCAATTTGAAATTTTGTTAAGTTTGGAATTCCCACTAGGCAAAAAACGTAGAAGTAAAATATGGATGGAGGTAACTTTCTGTAGTTTAGGAATGAGCTCTGGAGAGACACATAAATCTGTTTGTGTTTAGGTCTAGAAATATGTGTGTGTGTGTGTGTGTGTGTGAGAGAGAGAGAGAGAGAGAGAGAGTATTGCGCTATTCCAATTAAATCTGTATCAATTAGATAAAAGAAAGATTAAGGCCAGAGAAAGTACAGGAGTTAAGGTGCTTGTTTTGCACATGGCTTATCCTTGTTTGATGGTTGCACAGCATGGTCCAGCCAGCCCCTGAGCACTCCTGGGTGTGGTCTAACACTTCCCACCCACCCCCTCCCACAGACACTCACAAGCATACAAAAAAAGAGAAAATAATAAAAAAATAAATAAATGATTTGCGTATTGATTACAACACGGGTAGCTTCCCAGGCTTTGCCGCGTGGACGAGATACTCTCCGCAGCTTGCTGGGAGGGATGATTTTAATCATAGACTAAGCTGCAAGTTCAGAATCTTAACATGACAAGGAAGGATTATAACTGTGATGGTCAAGGTCATTTTGATGTCCGTGGGCCCCACGGGTGACTTATGTGAAGCGGGGAGGAGACAGACAGTCACTTTCTCCCCACCCACCTCTGCCACTCGGGACCCAGGCTTGCTGGGTTCTTGTCTCGCCTCGCAGAAAGGAATTTCAGGAGTAGACAAGCAGTGAAGTAAATAGATTTTATTTGGAGGATTTTTAGGTGTGGAGGGGGAGAGAGAGAGTAAAGTTAGACACGAAAGCATGAAAGTACACATCTCAAGAGGGGAGATGCGGGCGACACATGTGCTCGGGCACCACATGTGCTCGGCCACATGGGTGCAAGCAGCACATGGGCTCAGGCAGCATATGCGCACCCTTCCTTTGTTCCAGGTGGCCTTTATAGGGTTTCTCCAACCTGCCCCCACGTGGGGCTTCTTCCCAGCTAAAAGTTCCTTGCTAAGAAGGTTTCCAGGGAGGTCCAAAAAGAGGAATTTCATGGGGAGGCTTATATCCTGAGGGTCTGCAGATGATCTTATCAGGCCTTTGTTTTCTGTATCCACAAGTTGGGTCATTCCTGGAATTCTTTTTCCATTGCAAAGGGCCTTTCCCTATCTACCTGCCTACATCAATTTCACCATAGAGGTTTATCAATTGAGAGACAAGATAATAGAGGGTTTTTTTTCTTTTTTAAAGCAATAGTTGAGCCGGTTAGAAAGGCCCCAGAAAAGCATCTTGCAGTCATCTTACAAGAAAGAAAGTAGTCAGAAATGAATAGACCTTCGGCACATGGTTATGAAAAGGGCTTGTTGTAGACTGGTGGCCATCAAAGTGGTTAATTAATGTCTTGTTTACCTGGTCTTCTGAAAGATGTGTTCAGTCTACATGTTATTTACCTGGAATATGTTTTACTGGAAGGACCAGAAGAGAGAAATATTCGTATTACCATCCATCAATTTCTTCCCTTAAGAGTTTTCTAGTTTTAAATTTTGAATACCACTCTTAACTTCTTTTAAACATATTTTACCTTTGTTCTGTGAAATTGACATTATGTTTCTCAGAGAGGAAAAGACTACAGTTAGCAACACTTTGCATTATTTGAGGAAATAAAGTGAACAAATGATACCTTGTTTGATCAGGAAAAAAAAACCAAGAGACCCCTAAACCTTCAGGTTCATCATTGTGCTCAGCTCAAAATAATCTACATGTCACTGTTAGGGCATGGATCGTGATCTCCCTTTAAGGACAAAGAGACTCCAGAGACTGCAAACAGCAAGCAAGGTTTATTGTAAGACTGGCTAGCCAGGGTCAAGCCGCCTACACAGACACGCAGGTCAGTTAGGTGAGGCAAGACCCCGAACCTCTTCAAAGGGGATCTTATATAGGCCTTCACTGGCCGTTACAGCAAAGCCCGCGCATTTCATAGCCAATAGATTTGTAACAACATATGCTTTCCTAACCAATCCAATTAAGGGTACATCACTTCTTAGTCTATAGTTTAAAGATCAGCATTTTGCGTCGGTGCTTAGGAACTGACAGGTTTTTAAGGCAGTCCTGGGTCTTGCAACATGGGTCTTATGAGAGACATCCGGTTATCTAGTCTGACCCCCACCCTTCGAGTACCTGTATCTGAATTCCTTGCTCAGGGGCAGAAAAAACAGTTATTTTGCAGTGCAGGCTCCTATAAAGCAGATCTGAAAAAGGTTATCTAGACCCGTTCCTTGAAAAACAAGTTATTTTGCAATGCAGGTTCCTATTAAGCTAAGCTAAATTAATTCTGGTGGTAGTTCATTTTGGGCCTGTCCCTTACATTCCTCCCTTTCTCCACTTCATACTGAGGAATCTTCCTCAGCAGGCTGTAAAATCTGATACTGTTGTTTCAGTACCAGTAGCTGGACAGTGTTATTTTGGTGCCTAACAAAGTTCACAAAGCAGTTGAGGACCCAGGGACCAACAGTCACCAAGAGCAAGGGGATGACAACCATTCTGCCTGGAAGCAGGATGGCGGCGGCCTGAGTGGGCCAGCTGGGCGTCTGGGTCACCACAAAGCCATCTCTTCGGAAGTGTCCACGGCGTTGTTGGACAGCAGCTTTGGGCCACTCTGCTGGGGGACTGCGGGTGCACAGATCCTGCCAGGCCCAGCCGACCATGACCTGCAGACTGGCCCCACTCGGCAGCCTGCTTGCTTGCTGCCTCTGGCTCCTGGAGCTCGGGCTATTGATGCGCACCTTTGCACAGCCTGCCAACCACTCTTCTGCTCAGGACTGAGCGACCAGAGATGAGCATGAGACCCTGCCCCCCAACCACCTGTCTGGGGTGAAGCTCGAGTTGGACGGGCACCTCAGCCAGGACTTCCATCAGGAGGTGTTCCTGGGGATGGACACGGACGAATTTGAGGAGGACACCGAGCCGTGCTGGAGCAGCGGGAGCTGATGGTCATCTTCCCCAAGTTGGAAGCTGACACTGACAGGAGGGTAGCTAGCCAAGGAGACTGGTTAAACCAGGACTTGTGCCAGCTTTCCTGGGCCTCCCTTTCTCTTCAGCACTGCTCAAGGCCCTCCCCGAGCTTGGCCGTGGAGTCTCAGACCACCCCTGTGTAATCAGTATAGAGAAGCAGCATTTTTCTCCCAACACCACACATAAATCCCCATTCCTCATTGCCTTGGGAGGGGGCCTTCCCTATCTACCTGCCTACATCCTATTGCCCTCCCCCCCCCCCCCCCCCCAGAGATTCCACCACCTTGAATCTTTAAGGGAGAATGGCAGAAGGTCCATCTTCTGGAGCTGCTTCATGCTGACAATGGGGCGCTGGCCCTGCCTACACAAGGGGTGAAATCTCATGCTACCTCAGCTTTTTAGTGGCCCTCAGCAATGAATTGGTTGGGTTCCTGAAGTTATCTGAAAGAAAAGATCAGTTCGATTAGACTGAGGGATATCACTTTGAAATGGTTAGACCCTGGAGGAGTAGAAGTTCCTTTCTGACCCAGTAAGGACAGAGTTCTCTACCCACAGGTTTGGCTGATAGAAAAATGACTTCCTGTGTCCAGATTTTTCTACTGGACACAGAAACACCAAGCCATTCTCTGGCTTTCTCAGTGTAGATTGGAAAAGCTTCTGCCCATACACTGAAGCTATCAATAAGAACCAACAGATATTTATACCTTGAACATATGAGCATTTGATCATTTGCATAAGGTCAAGCTGTGATCCTCCTCTAAGTTCCTTGATGCTGAACAGGTGTTAGGAGAGGAGAATCAAGATTTCCACTAGGTTCATTAATGGCACAGAAAGCACAGTTCTGAGTTACTTCTACCTTACTTGCTACTGAGTCCCTTCCCATGGAAGATGGTTTTCACTAGTGTTAAAGCATAACCCTTTAATAATATTCCACTGCATTGGTCCAGGAGTTAGCAACTGTCCTTGTTGGTAAATCATCCATCAGCTTCCTTTTGGAAACCTCCAATGTCCATCGTTCCTCTTCTGCAGAGCATTCTGGCTTAGAGGAAACATTCTCTGGTGTTAATCCCATGATGCAACAAAATTAAGAGCTGTTAACATCCTTGTTCCTTCCAAATGACTGTTCACAGAAAATGAGATGCAATACAGAGAGTATAGAAAGAAAATTCACAGTATTTTAGAACTAGATATTAATCCATTCTAATTTAAGCAGTTTAGATGCCCTTTCTTGATACTTTGGCCAATTCACAGACTGGGGGAAGGCAATTCTGCCCTTTGAGATGAGCTCCACCCTAGTAAAGCTCTGGCTTCCAATGCTCTGATCAGACTAGTGACAGCATGTATAACATTGAGTTCCTTTATAGATTAGGCTGTTTTCCTACAGAGTAACCAGGTTTTATCTAAATTTCCCAAAGAGGGGTACCTTTTAGACCAAGATTAAATACATTTATTCAATCACGTCTGTAGAATTAGAATCTGATTCTTAACAAAAAGCAAGTTGCAGAAACATGGTTTTCTCTTCACCTTCATTTCAAAACTCTGCAAGATAGTTTAACAAACCTGGCTTGTTCTTTTGCATAAACACAGTAAGCTTAGAGAACTCTCCATTTGGGATACCCCATTATTTACTGAGAAGTCCTGGGGATCGGCTAAAGACAGAAGACACACCAAAAGTGACATTAATCTTATCTGGCACGTCAGAGCTACCCAGGCCTAGCCAGAAGATGTCCCACGATGAACTGTATTGATGGCGTTGAGCCTTCGGGCCTCATTTTCCACAGAGATGTCCTGGCAGAAAAGAGTCCATCCCATCCCTTCTTCAGGGCTGGGAGAAATCCTGGTTTCCAGGTTTTTCCTTGACGCTGAGAGTAGGCCCAGACTGAGATAGTCATTGCAGAGTCCTGGATTCCTCATTCTCCATAGCAGTGATGATTTCCAGTCTTTCCTTGAGCTGGCCTGCCTGTAGGGTCGCCCTGACGTTTGTAGGGTACTTGAAAACAGTACCTGTTAAATCCCTGCTCCTGTCATTTAGACAGATCCCCTGACTGTTCCCTGGAAGAGGGCTTTGGGGTCCCACAGTTGGTTTTTCCTGTCTGCATGAGGGGTAGACCCTATTACAGAGAGGAAAGACTTATCTGGATTTATGCAAACCAACATAGTGCCATGAAACATCAAAAAACATACTGAAGGTACAAAAGAAGAGAAAACCAAGCATTTCACTTTACTCACAGAGATGTAATACACCCGTTTGCTGTGGGTCCTAGTCAGAGAAGCTAAAATCTGTAGAGATAAAGCATACCGTTTAACATGTTTTCAATCCCACATGGAAAAACTTTAACTTCCCATTAATAAGAGCACTGTACCAGGAGTCCAGTGTACAGTTTAACATGTCTAATTCATTTAACCCCATGTCAAAAACCCTTGATGTCCTGCAACTTTTGAAAAATTCAAAGGTACTAGAACAATTCTGCATGTGATTTAAAGAGTTTCTTACAACAAAACAATTTGATCAGTTCCTTTTCTTTAAAACAACTTCAAACCTTCTACACATTCCTTTACATTCTGTAACTTTCATTCATTTAAAAAATCAACTTCACTTTAACAGAATTCCTTTCCTTTTTCCCTCTGATATCTCCATCCATTATCTTTCTGACTTAAGACACACGTCTATATTCCCAAGAGTCATCCCACAACTGACTATCTCCCAAGTTTGAAACACTAGTTACCAATCATCTCATTTAACATTGACAAAAATACTCTGCTGTACCTTTTCAAAAGCATTACATCAGTTCTACAGATATTTTAGATATTTTAGAGTTCTACAAAGACTTTAGAGATGCTCACAACTAAAGTTCTTACAACATATATTCACTGGGAAAAAGTTCACTTTACATTAGAAATTAACCAAGAGACATCTTAGAATTCTGATTTCTAGGAAAACACAAATACAAAAAGATTAAACACTCAGATTACCATAGAACAGAAAGCATTTCACACTTGTGTACAAAGTTCTCTGAAGGTCAGGACTAGGTTGATACCTGGAGACAAAACTTGGCATGAAATAAAGTTATCATAATAATAGCATGCATTTTCACATACAGGACAGGCTGATTAATAGTCAGTAAAAGTTCCCACATTTCCATGAGATTCTCCATTCTTATCTCAAACTCTATACGAAGGCACAATGCTATGGCTTAACACTATCAAGATGACATCTGAGATCACTTATAATTCTTTGCTAAGTACCTCTAGAAATTTTAGTTACCAAAAGTCTCAGAGATCAAATAAAAACCACTGGTAGGATAAGTTTTGCAATCAACTTTATAACTCTAGAAACTCATGTTTTAAAATAAACATGAACCTGTTTTTATGTACCACATTATTTCAACTCACAAGATTTTCTAGGTCAAATATTCTAATCCAATGCAGATACAAATATGTGCATTGATATAACGGCATAAAACCCTTGAACCACCAATTAATATAAAACATGATAAAACCCTCTTTGACTTAATTTCAATAGTTCTTGTCCCTTAGTTATTTAAATCATAAGCTTTCTACACCAGATACTTTTACCAATTCCACAAGAATACAAACATGTTTTCAGACACAGAAAAAGCCCTTTAGTTTTTTCCAAACTTTGATATTAGCATACAAAAAAGCATTGGACTGTCAATGTTTATGGAAACATAAGAAAACTATTTATGAATATGAGGAAACTTTATTTTAGTGGCTTATGTACCCCTGTTGTTTGTAAAACAGCTAAATTCCTCATTACAATTGGCTGAGGCTTGTAAGATAAAGCCTTGCATTCTCTGAACTTTATTTCACTTTAGTTTCAGGCTCTAGTTCCACAGCTCTTCTAGATAGTACAGATTCTTAAGTTCAAAAGGATTTCAACTGTTACTAATCATTAACGTTCTTCTAATAAGAAATCTAGATTGAGAATTCTGCTTTCTCTGTAGGCTCAACCTTCTGATAAGAAATTTCTGATAAGAAATAGGTCCCTGATAAGGACCTATCAGTGTGCTCCTTGTCTAACAAGTTCCAAAAACAACTGCATTCCTTAAATCACTGAGTTGCATATCACTGACTTCTCTAGAATTTCTACTTCTGATTTCAGCCTGGTCCCAACACTAGTGTTTCACATAGAGATACAGATAGACACAGACAGACAGACAGACAAACAAGACAATGAACTGACTAAAACACCACACATACATGTGCACATATCTGTAGTTGATCGATCAATCTGACCCTTCAAAAAAATGGCAGGGAGAAACTGATGGACTGAGAAAGGAAGGGACTGTCCCCAGGGCGAAGAAGCCTTATCGCTGATTGGGAACTCTGCTCTCCATTTCCCAGCCTGACCAGCCAGTCTCCCGCTTGTTAAAAAATGAGTCAAGAAAGCACTTTTGTTGATTTCAGCCGGCAAAATAAACTACAACAAAGATGTTACCATATTTTGGCCAAGGCTAGTTCTGAGGCAGTGAGCTAGTATCATGATCTTGCATTTTCCTGCCTCCTCTGCTTTGATAATCCTATTTCTTTTGTTACCTTCAAAGATCTGACTGCAGAATGATCTGGTAATGCAAACTGCCATTCACTGTATATCCTTCCCAATATTCTAACTTATACTCAGGCCACGTGGTGTTACAGAGGTCAACAAGATATTCCTTATCTAAACCACCTACTTGGAAGCTCTTCCGGTGTTTTAACGAGCAACCCAAAGGAGAATATTTAGGTACTGATGTAGAATTTCTCATACCTCCTAAGTGTCAGCAATAACCTATGAAAGGGAGGGAAAAGAAAAATCTAGGGTAGGATAATTCCTTAGCAAGCTTTCCTCCTAATAGTTTCTAGTGTTGTGGTTCTAGAGAGAGCACGGACACGACCACAACTGCATGCCGGCCCATCAGAAAAATCTCTCTTTAAAGGACCTCTCCTTTAGAGATTTCTGAGTCACCCCAGGCATCCCTGGGTCCTGCCTCCTGAGCGTCCACACAACCATGGCTTGCACATGTGGAGCCATACCTAGAGTGCCATGGGTTTCCAAGAAGCCTATTAAGGGGAGAAGAGAAAAGTTCTGCCTTTCTTAGCTTGCCACATATTCCAATGCTCCCTGCTGACGCTTTCTTCCACAAACTTCTTACCTGTCTTTTTACCTCTTTTTTTTTTTTCTGCTTCACTTTGCCTAGGGCTAAACCTGCTGACTGCCTCCATTAGCATTTGAATTGACCTCTAGCTGATTCTGCTGGTTAGAATGCTTGGGGAAAGTTATTTCTACCTAGAAATTGATCTGCCTTAGTTTCCCAAGATCTTCTCACTAGTGGGTTTTCCTCCCATTCCTCCCATAGTGGACGGTGACGAGAGACAGACAAAGGAGGGGTGCCTCTTTGCAGAGACCATTCAGATGCAGCCTGGCTGGTGGAGAACTTAGCCTTAGTGGTTCAGCGTTGTGACTTGCGACCAGCAGCTATACCAGTGCCACCATTGACCGTATGTTCTCCGTGGAGTCTCAGGCAGCCCACTCGAGCTCCGTGACTTTAGAGGGACTTTAAGAGTGCCAGGTCATGGAGCTACAAAATCACACCCTACAGGAGGACCTATCAGGGTGCTCATACACACACACATTCACACAGAGGTTATCACATTCCTCCCCCAGTCCCCCTAGAGATTTCCAAGGGAGCATACCTTCACAGCAGATCTTCCACAGATTGCCTCCTTTATCCGAGCCACAAGGTTTGGAGAGAAGGAACCTCCTGGGGGCCAATCCACACCAAAGGAAGGCCATTCTGATGAACAATAATTGTCAAACTTACCTTTCTTAATCATCAACCCCAGATTCTGAGCTTTCCTGTGGATCTCAGAGAAGTGATCAAGAATTAAAGCTTTGGGGGTCAATTGATTCTGACCATATTAAACAATCTTAATAAACAGAACGAAGAGAAGGATAATAAGACAAATACACACATTAAGGACACACGCACAGATCACACTCCTGCACTCGCTCGGACCGGTCCACTCTCTCACACGGGTGCGCACCACACTCACCAGTCACCCTGGGACTCCCGAATATGCCCAAAGGGCGTGCATGTGATTTTCATCTCCGGAGGGTTTAGTTCTTCCAGGTCTTCTCCCGGCGCAGGATTTTCCAGAACAGATGAGGCCTCCAGAACAGATGAGGGCTAAAGGAAACCCTATGTCCCTCCAAGTCCTCCCAGTCAGGGTTGGCCACTTCCCTGCCGCGGTCCAGAACAGACGAGGCCTCCAGAACAGACGAGGAACCAAGGAAACCCTATGTCCCCCCAAGTCCTCCCAGTCAGGGTTAGCTACTTCCCTGCCGCGGTCCAGAAGGGGACACCGTCCCCCCACAAAACAGATGGAATATTCCCCAGAAAAATTTTTTTTTTTAGGCCTTTTCAAATCCCGCTCTCTGGTCCCGTTTGCCATCGGGAGATCTCACTGGGGCCTCCAAATGTTAGGGCGTGGATCGTGATCTCCCTTTAAGGACAAAGAGACTCCAGAGACTGCAAACAGCAAGCAAGGTTTATTGTAAGACTGGCTAGCCAGTACATCACTTCTTAGCCTATAGTTTAAAGATCAGCATTTTGCATCGGTGCTTAGGAACTGACAGGTTTTTAAGGCAGTCCTGGGTCTTGCAACATGGGTCTTATGAGAGACATCCGGTTATCTGGTCTGACCCCCACCCTTCGAGTACCTGTGTCTGAATTCCTTGCTCAGGGGCAGAAAAACCAGTTATTTTGCAGTGCAGGCTCCTATAAAGCGGATCTGAAAAAGGTTATCTAGACCCGTTCCTTGAAAAACAAGTTATTTTGCAATGCAGGTTCCTATTAAGCTAAGCTAAATTAATTCTGGTGGTAGTCCATTTTTGGGCCTGTCCCTTACAATCACATAAAGTTATCTTGAGAAAACCAATGTAGAATCTTGAAGTGGACTGCTTGGGGCACCCTCAAAATCAGATAAAGTAGCGTTCCTCAACCATTTTTTGAACATGGCCCCTTATGACGTATTTTGTTATAGGCTAGGCAGACACCCCAAAATATTTCAAAAAGTCTCAAATTAAGGAATTTTTGTTAGCTGGCTAGTGACTGCTTTCTCAAATCCACTCTGGATGAGAAAGGCAATGCTGAGAGCAAAATGTGAGGATTTTTTTTTTTTAATTAGGGCAAAGCCATATCCCAGAATTTCACTAAGCAAACAAGCAGATTACAGAAGCAAGAAAGAATAGCAATTATTGAAATGTGCGTTTTTGACCCAAGACCCAACCCAGTCCTGGTGTAATTACTGGATCCCTATCCTAAAAACAGCTGCTGGAAGTTCCTTTACTCTGGGAACTAGGTGTAGTAAATAACCATTCTACTTCGCGCATGTTAATTTTCTCCTTGTGTTTTTGTGTTAGTTTCCTAATTTAAAAGTTTCTTTTCTGTGGTCCTCCTGATCCCCTGATGTTCACCCTAGTCGTATCTGTGACCTCCCGCTTATATAGTTTTTACCTGTGACTTCCTTGTGACAGTAAGAGGTGCACAGGGATTCATATATCCCCCGACTTTAAAACAAATCTGATGTAAAGCACTATATTTGGAGGCACAAGAAAAATTATCTAGTAAGTCTATGGGTTTTATGTGACTTACCTTAAGTAGGAAGGAGAGAGACAACAGTATCAAGATGGAAATCTGCTACTATCTCTCTATCTACCTCTGCCTCCCAGAAATATCTGGGGAAATGTAAGACTGCTATGGATCTGTTAGTCTGCTGTGAGTCTTGCTCTTCCCAGGAAAAAACAAAGTCGGTCCTAGACCTTACCCAGGTCTTTTTGGTCCCCACCTTTCCTCACAGAAAAAGAATTTCAGGAGAAGACAAGCATGAAGTTAAAAAAGCATTCATTTGGGAGTTTTGAGGAAGGGCAGAGGAGAAGAGGGAGGGAGAGAGGATAAGGCTTAAGAGAAAAGCAGGCTTCCAGAGAGTGGAGAGATTACAACAGTACAACCCCCCAGCATTAGATATGAAAATATGAATATATCGATCTCAGGAGGGGAAATGAGAGCCACCCAAGTGCCTGGGCAAGTCATGGGCAGAGGTAGAATATGGACTCAGGCAGCTTATGTCTGTATGCTTCCTTTGTTCAAATTGGCTCTTTTAGGATGTCTGAGTTGAGGGTGTGGGGCTTTCTACCTAGGTAAGAATTCAGTTGCTAAGGTTGCAACTGGGTAGAGTTGGGAGCAGTTGATGGTTTCCTTTGATATTCCTTTTCTGGCCTTTGTTCTTGCTGGCTCTTCTCTCACAAGAGGTGGGGATGGGGGAGGGGTGGGGTGTTAATATGGGTCTGTGTTGGTGTCCTTTAAAGGTCTTATCAGGACTTAACTCTAATGCCCTCAAGGTGTTAGTGTTTTCTTGGATTTTGAGCTGTTTCCTTTTGTTTTGTTTTTTAGCAGCCTTAGGTTTTTGCCATGGGATTAGGAGTGGGGCCTTCTCCATCTCCCTGCCTGCCTTAGGTTCTTCATAGGATGAAAAAAAAAATGCTAACAGATTCAAATAGAGAAAGAAGTTTATTAATACCATACATAGCTTCTACTATTATACATTTGGAGGCTTAGCAACATTAACTCACTCATCAGCTAAGACAGAGGTCATTTGGAAAGACTGAAAGGAAAGTTAGTTAAGAGGATCATCCGAAAATGACATAATAGATAAACAAGCACATTTTAAGATCTGCCTTCTCCATTGTAAAAGTAAGATTATATCTTCTCATATACTGTGAGACACTTACAGTGAGTCTACAAGCAAAGGTTTTTTTTTTAAAAGTCCCTTCAATGAAACTGGCATTTTTTTGCCAAAAAAAACCTATTTTGGGGTGATAGTGTTTGCTCTAGCACAAGTCTCATTAAAAATGAAGGAATCCAGACATGAATGTTAGTTGATAAATAATATATTTTTTTAAATTTTTGGGTCACACCCGGTGATGCACAGGAGTCACTCCTGGCTCTGCACTCAGGAATAACTCCTGGCAGTGTGCAGGGGACCATAATGGATGCTGGGAATCAGACAGAGTTGGCTGCATGCAAAGCAAACACCCTACCACCTATGCTTTCATTCCAGCCCCATAAATACTATTTTAAAAAATTCCTTGTGGTTCAGAAAACAAAGTACTTAAATCAAGAAAAAGTAGACAGTTCCCAAATTTTGTGGAAAATGTTGGCTGAGAAAAAATTTTATTGGTTTGAGAGAGAATAACTCACCAAGATCCTTTTTTTAGAACCACTTAATGAAGTGAAAAAGAAATACTGTTTCATCTGAAGAATGGAGAAGCTAGGGGGCAGCATGAAATAAGTCTCAACACAGCATTATATAGTATTCATGGATATTGAAGCCAGGTGTAAAGAATGAAATTTCATAAAGTCCCATTCTCCAATTTTGTGACTTCAAATATTGTACTACTACAACCCTTCATTTTCGAAGATAGAAGCTGAAAAATAAAAATAGAAAGCTTCAGAGATTCTGAGGATGAAAAGAAATATTGAATGGAAATTTCTTAGTGAAGAGTCAGCCAGTTGTCCATAAATGTTACCTGCATTAATCTCTTTTTTATTCTTTGATCTATAGAGTCCACATAGTTTTCTAAAGTGAGGCATAGGAATGATACTTAAACTTTCTTTTTCAGAATGGATTTGTAAAGGATTTAGCTAGGAAGACATATGGAGTTTGAATTCTAGCTGTGTAATAAAATGTGCTATTTGAAATGACCCTCACTTTACTATGAAGTACTCAATTCTAAATAATAAAACAAACCGGTTATCATAAAATGTGTGCTATAATGAAACTGACAGACTTTGGGGGCAGACTTGTCAGCAGCCTCACAGTCCCATTGTCAGAAAGTAGAGGAAAATTCCCATATCCCTCTGGTATTTTCTGAAGATGAACAAACAAACAAACATAAAACAGATTACAAGGTGAAAAAAATCAAATTAAATGGCAAGCATATGAAGATTTCTACAAGGCCAAGCATTCTAAACAAAATCAGATGAATAACAAATACCCACAGGCAAAAATATTGTCTTCTGCAGAGAACTTTCCAAGGGGTGGGAGGATGGGTGAGATATCCTGAGATATAGGAGGAGGGAAGTTGGACAGGAAGGTGGAGGATGTGGTGCTGGAATAGCCATTTATGAAATCCCACCAATAACATTTCGTAAACCACTGTGACCAAAATAAAAAATAAAATAAAATCAGGTGAAAATTTATTTAAAAAAATGATGTCACAATACAAGGTTTTAGCATCCACTCATATCTATGGAACTTTGGACAAGGTTCTTACCCTATCTAAAACTCTGTTTTTTATCTAAAAAACCAGAATACTGAAAGGCTCACACCCCAGGGGTTTTGCTGTGTGCTTAGATCTAAGTCCCTCTAAGCTTCTTCCTTAGCCTCCATAGCCTTCATCGTTCTCAACTTAAGTGATTTGCATTCTTTAAGAAATAACATCTATTTCTGCAATGGACCCTCTGTTGAGCCTAGTTCCACCCAAAGTAATACAAAAGACGTACTTTAGTATCTTGGTAAAGGTCTGTTTAACTCCTTTTGTAGCTGAGGGACAGTCACTAAGATCTTTATTATTCCTGGAGTTCAGTGCTTTATTACTCATTGCATTTTAAAACAATATCCATATGCTAAAAGATAATGTTACTTTCCCACCCTCTTTTTCATGAGCTACATTGTAAACAGAATAAAATGAGAAATTAGTAATGGATTTTACATAGGTCATCCTCTTTTTCCATCAGCGAGTAGGGCGTTCGCCTTACAAGCGGCCAACATGGCCGACCCGAGTTCGATTCCTTCACCCCTCTCGGAGAGCCCGGCAAGCTACTGAGAGTATTTGATATGCCAGATACAGTAACAACAAAGTCTCCAATGGAGACGTTACTGGGCCCGCTTGAGCAAATCGACGATCAACGGGAGGGCCTTTACCTTTTACCTTTACCATCCTCTTTTTCCATATTTGTATTTGGTTTAATTCTATGAAATAAAATGGGGGAAAAAAAGACTCAGTACAAATAGTCTGATGATGTGGGGAGCAATCTTATGGCATTTTTAGCATAAACTTTTCAAATAGCATATGAATTAGTTTTAATTTTTTAAATAAAAATTCAAAGAAAACACCTCTCCAGGGGTCTAAATTTCATCAGGTAAAATGACCTCACAATACCTGCACATCTGAATTAGGTTCAAAAGCACTTAGAATGCACTTGTGCTGTGTCTTGTCAGGCAGGATTCTGACACCACATCCCAGTGCAGAGAGCCAAGTTCAGAATGTGAAATCCATCCATGGGGAGGAAATACAAATGCTAATGACAGCACTGACTGGCCTGAAAGGCAAATCTAGTTCAACTGCATCCTCTGAGAAACTCCAAAAGCTCAAAATGGGCCTTAGAGAATTAACACCTGTCTTAGAGAATGTCTTCAACTGAATGGAGAAGAAATACCATCGTATAAAGAATGTCAAAACCTGCTCTTTCTGAAAAAGCAGACCTGCAGCTCTCACTTCTCCAATACTATTGTTTCTACAATGACAACTTGCCCTTATGTTCCAGCCTACTAGTTACTTGCAAAGCTTTCATTTAAAATATTTTTATATAAAAAAATTTGCCATAAATCAAATTGTCACATATAATAATATGATAATAAAATAATTATCAATTGTTGTGCATCTATGTGTTCCAAGGACTTTACACCTGCTATCTCTGATTTTTCACAATAAAACTATCAAACTGGTGTTATTTTTCTCATTTTACAGATAAAGCTATCTAGCTTGTAAACATTTTCCAAATGAACTGTTATCTTTGATGTTACATACCCAGTAGTCACTCTGTTATCTTTTTAGCTTGAGGGAAGTTTCCAAACCACTACAGAGTCCTTTGTTGTTTTGAACCTGAAAAAATAAAAATATTTAAGAACAACTTTCAAGTATCATAGAGCTAGTTAAAGAATATATAATGAGTTAACCCCACTTGGCACTAGACCAATCCTAACCATACTCTGTAAGAACTTGTCTAAATAACAAAATCTAGTCCTACTGCAACTGTTTTCTCCCAAACTTCTATTAATCAATAAAATTTGAATAAAACCTCCAAATTAAAAGACAAACAGGCACTAAATAGAGTTCTAAAGCACCATTATATTATGTCAAAGTCCTTCTAAACTCACCTGGTCGAATATTGAAATAGAAGTATTACCATCTGTATTTGAACCATAAGAATCATTTTGTATTTGCAGAAAAAAGGAAGAATGGGATCTTTCTCTCTGTCTGTCTGTCTGTCTGTCTCTGCCTCTGCCTCTGTCTGTCTCTGTCTTGCGCTCTCTCTCTCTGTCTCTCTGTCTCTGTCTCTGTCTCTGTCTCTCTCTCTCTCTCTCTCCCTCTCTCTCTCTCCTTTTGGGCATTATGGTTTACAAACAGGTACTGAAAGGTTAACATGTATATCCCTTTACCTACTTTCAGCACGCAATTCTTGTCCGAAGTAATTGTTTCCAACTGCCATCTTCATAATAGGTCCTTTTCTTTCCTAACTGGGAAAAAAATGTGAACTGAGGAATATGAAGTAGGCAGGTAGGTAGGGAAAAGGGCACCCATGGCAATGCATTCTTAGAAAGTAGTAAAACTAATAGTTTTAATACTGCTAACACACACACACACACACACACACACACACACACACACACACACCCCTTGTAGACAGAGGAACTAAGGCCCTATAAAACCTTTACCTGGAGCCAGTACAATACCAGAGAAGGCTGGACCCCCACTCACTCTACACCCATATCCCCAGGAGGAGCAGCAGGAACAAAGGTCAGGAAAGGAATATCAAAGAAGACCATCAACTGCTCCCAACTGTAATTCTTTGGCCACCACCATAGCACAGAACTCCTACCCAGCTAGAAAGTTGCACATGAGGCAGCTTGGGAGAAGCCCTAAAGAAGTCAGCTTGAACAGAGAAAGCATGGGCATGTGCTGCCAGAATCCATGTGTTGCTGCAAATACCTGTCATAGACACAGACTGCTGGGGTGGGGGTGGAGGGTAGAGGGAAGGAAACTGCGGATATTGTGATGAGAAATGTACACTGGTGAAGTGTCAGGTGTTGGAACATTGCACTGACTGAAACTCAGTTATGAAAAACTTTGTAACTTTGTATCTCACTGTGATTCAATTTTTTAAAAAAGCCTTTTTTCCTCTGTCCTTGGGAGGACAGAGTAGTTTGCTGCTTTAGAAAACTCTGTGGGATGGTGAGACAGAAGTTAAAAAACAGCAAAATCCAAAGCAGCATAGTTCTATACCCATTTCTAAGATTGTAAGGGCGAAAAGTAATAATTTCTAACCATGAAGTTTTTTGCTTTTTTTTTTTTTATAGAAAAGGCCTATATCCAGTTTTTTTTTATGGACGTTGAAATACCAGGCAATTCACTTACATTGGACCTGGTAATAGAGAAGTTTAAAGTGTTCTTTCTTTCTTTCTTTCTTTCTTTCTTTCCTTCTTTCTTTCTTTCTTTCTTTCCTTCTTTCTTTCTTTCTTTCTTTTTTTTTTATAAAGGTTCAAGAACTGCACAGTCTGTTCTTTGAAATGAGGACACCCCACCAGGACAACGGTAAAGGTAAAGGTAAAGGCCCTCCCGTTGATCGTCGATTTGCTCGAGCGGGCCCAGTAACGTCTCCATTGGAGACTTTGTTGTTACTGTGTCTGGCATATCGAATACTCTCGGTAGCTTGCCGGGCTCTCCGAGAGGGGCAGAGGAATCGAACTCGGGTCGGCCATGTTGGCCGCGTGTAAGGCGAACGCCCTACCCACTGTGCTAATGGAGAGGTGCTAAATAGAGGCCTGAGCCCACATACCCACAAGCACTTTGATTCTTTCTTTTGTAAACAGGTGGGCTCAACTGGAGAAACTTGTTATGCTCTATTTCTGTTGACCACACACCAATAATTGTTTTTAGGAGCAGTTTTAGATAAAGAGGCATGATACTTATCTTTTTAATAAGAGGAGTCTCCAATTTTTCTTTGAAAGTTTTAGGTCCTTGATGAATTCACAGGAATAGATTGGATCGTTCTCTGTTAGAATCTCATCACTGCTTGATGTGGAGGAAACTGATTTTATCCTGGAAAGATGAACCCAGCTAGAAATTACATTAAGTTTCACAGCATGGGAATGCTAAGGATAACTTGTTAGAATCACTTCCATGTAGGCACCAGTTGATCTGAGGGGGATCCAGTCTAACAAGTTTTTGGTAAGATCTATCTATGAGGCTGAATTTTGGAGGAAATTCTTTATCTGAGTGAGGCAAAAACAGCATTCCCGTATTCCTGAATTGTCTGCTGCTCTTGGGCCAGGTTAACAACATAATTTTGAAACTTTCTGAGTCCAGTAAGAAATCTGCAGTGAAAAAGGTACTGCCATATAGAAGTTCGAAGGGACTAAGTTGATGTTTTGCTTTTGGAGCTATTTTATAACTGAGAAAGGGCTATACGCAAGATGAAAAGCCACAACTTAGAGGTTTCTTTATAAAACTTTCCTAATATCCTTTTAAGGGTGTGATTGAATGTACCACCCTTTCTGACAATTGGGGATGCCAGGCAGAGTAGAGTTTATAATTAATCTTTAGAGCAAAGGTTAAATCCTAGATGACTTTAGAAGTAAAAGAAACCCCATTGTCACTGTCTAGTGACCTGGATAAGCCAAATCTAGGAATTATTTCCTTAAGTGGCACATTAGACACGGTATAAAACTCCGAGGGTGGCCAGGGGATGGCCCTGATGGCTTTTCCCTGGCAGCCCAGGTTCTGTGGGGCCTGGGCCACTGGCCCAGCCGGAGCAGCCCATGCCCTGGGGCAGATGGTGGAGGAATCGAGGGTCAAGCTTGCTGATTGATCAGAGGCCGTTTATTCCATTCTCATCCCCATTCACTCCTTTTTGTCTCTCTCCATCTCTCCTGGGCCCAATCTGGAACCCCTCTTTCCTGGCTCTGGCTCTGGATCTGATCTCGATCTGCCAGCCCACTCTTACAGTCTAGTTAAATTCCCACAAGCTTGAGAGGCTGGGCTTACATATAAGTGTGCTCACAATCAAGAGGCTTAAAATTCTCCCCTCAGGGGATGCTGCTTCTAGGACAGATTTTCTTTCAGCAGGACCATCCAACTAAGGGTAGAATCTCCTCTTTTTGTCCAACAAACATATAAGCATTCATAATATTAATCATTTCGTATGAACATAGTAATAGATGCATTAAGCTTATAGAATTGCTCTCCTGAGGTCATCCCAATCTCCGACTATAGTGCTCAGCCAGATTAGTGTTTTCTATCCCTAGTAGAGTCCTAATCTCGTCGTTACTTTTGGATTATGATAGCATTTGTCCATGATCAAATTCTTAACTTATAGTTTAGAATTGTGGCATTACGGGCAACTGCACTCTCATGGGAAGGGGGACGGTATCAATTTGTCCTTCACGCCCTATCGAGGTCATGAGTTGCCCCCCCACGAGCAGCTCTCCTGAACGGCCATGGCTCCAGAAGCAAAAGGACTTAATCCAGAGCCTGGCAGGTTGCGGCAGAAAAGTGAATGGACCATGAGTTATTGACTCTGGACATAGAGTTTTAGGAGAGGAGGCCGATGGTTCCCACTAGGTTGATTAATGGCACATAAAGCAATGTTCTGTGTTACTTCTCTTACTATTCTCTTCAGCCCCTTCCCATGGAAGATAGTTTTCACTAATGTTTTTAAGTATCCCTTCCTAGATGGGATGCTTCCTGTGATCTCTTTAATGATTTTCCACTGCATTGTTCCAGGAATAATCAGTTCCTCTTATTTGGTAAACTGTCCATTAATTTTCTTTTGAAAACATTGTTTCAATACTCATTGTTCTTCTGCAGAGTACTCTGGTTAGAGGAAATAGTCTCTGGATGAGATGTGATTTTCATGATGGAACAAGAAATAAGGGCTATTTTTTTTAGCTACAGCATCTACTTGATGACTTTCTTTTAATTATGTCAGTATACCCTTTTTGATGTCCTCTGCAGTGAGTAACTGATATTTCCTTGAGGGCCTGCACTGTCTCCAATAGTTTTAGAATTTCTTACCCATGTTTTATTGGAATATTTTTAACCATTAAAAAAAACTTCACTTCTTCCAAATTGCTGCATGTGTGTGTAAGACTAAAAAAGCATATTTAGAACCAGCTGTAGTGTAATGACAAATAAGAAGCTGTTTGTAATGAGAATTATGAAACTGTAATGGAAATTAAGAAAATGTAATGGGAACTGGGAAAGTGAAATTAACCCCATAAGTTAAGCAAGAGAAGGGAGGAAGACACATTCCTTTTATGACCCCAATCAACCAAGTTAATGTCCCACCAGTCCACCAGATTTATGGAATCACTCTGGGCCTGACCAATTTATGGGAGTGCATGAGAGATGACACCTGAGAACCGCACCAAAAATGTGCAGGACAGACACATATGCTGCCTGAGCCCAAATGCTGCTTGCGCCCACATGGCGGAGCACAGGTGGTGCCCCAGCACATGTGTCGCCCTTATCTCCCCTCTTGAGATGTGTACTTTCATGCCTTTTCATACTTTTGTGTCTAATGCTAGTGTGTGTGTAGGGGCTCTCTCTCTACCGTTGGAGAAGCCCGTGTTCTCTCTTGAGTACATTACTCTCTCACACTCTCTTCCCCTCCACATCTTAAAATTCCTCCAAATAAAATCTATTTATTTCAAAAAAAATGTGCAGGACATACTGACACTAACTATTTTCCTTTTGAGCTCCTGAAGGCCATGCCATGTGGGAATGATGCATTGACTATTTTTCTTTTGCTTATTACCTCTGTATCACTGCTGTACTGATAAGGATGTATGAAGATTGAAGTCCACCTTTAGAAGATTAAAGAGACCGTCTTAGTCAGCAGGTCTCTAAGACTTTCTCCACTGACTTGGGGTCCTCATCACTGACCTTCTAATAAAATCACTATCCTATTCTGAACTGTCTCTCTCTCTCTGTTCATTCGCGACTCTTGTCAACACAACAGTAGATCTTGATTCCCCGTCCTTCAGCCTTGCTGGCAGGCTCCTATGAGTGCAGTTAATGCTGTCTTTTGAGCCAAGGTTTCTCATGGTAAGTTCCTGACTTACACTGTCCTAGTCAAATTAACCGTAGTGTATGCAGCTGTTTCAGTCCCTTCATGAACTAGGTTGCTACCATCAGTAAACCAACTTTCATCAAGAGGTGCCTCCATTAAATTTGCGCTACTAGAATAGACTTGTTCCAACACCTCTATGCATGTGTGATCTATAGTTTCTGCGTTTCCTCAGGGAAAGGAGTAAGTCTTGCCCGACAAAAAGTCAGGCAAGTTCCAAGAGTCACTTCTGGAGAATCTAGGAGCAGAGCCTGGTGTTTTGTCAGTCTCTCACCTGTTAGACATTGATGACCTTTTATTTCCCACATGCTCTGAACATGAGTCTGAGCTTCTAGCGATTGCCCTAGAGTACGTTTTATGGACTCCTCTGCCATAAGAACAGTTATGGCTGCTGTTAACATTACATCAAGCCAACCTTAGACCACACTGTCAAGCTCTTTAGATGAGTGAGTGACAGATCTGATGCAAGTGAGGCAGAAGCAGTGGTGGCAGGTCTCTGTGTTCATTTAGCAATTTCCAGGTTCAATATTTTCAACAATGAAAATATTGAATATTAAGGATGCTCAGACTCAGAGTTGGGAAGTAGAAAAGTTTATTGAAAAGTAGAAGAGAAAAGAAAGTGGGGATGAACTTAGTAGAGGACTAAGTTAAGGGAAGGGAGTTTTGTGGAGGCCTTTCTAAGGGCTCCTGGCATTCTTACCCCTTGGCAAGTGTTTGCAAAAGATGCCAGAAAATTATAATGATATGTAGTAGGTCTAAATCATTCTTGTTATTTTTGCCTCTTGTCTTGTCTCTCTACAGGCCTAGATTCCAGGATAGAGTTTTATGGTCCTGGAAATCCCTATCTATGACCTCTAGGGTAGGACTTGAGAATGAAATGTGCCAGGAGAATGGGTAAAGGTGGCAAGTGGAAACTGTGGTTTCCTTTACTGCCAAGGGGAAACAAATCTTCCAGAACTAATTGCTTATTATCTTAATTTTCCTGTCAGCTTAGACTGCAGGGTAGAATTTTTTGCTCTTGGAAAGCCCCGGGAATGCTGAGACAGAGTCTTGGGGATGGATTGTGTGCCAGTTTGAACGGGGAGAGATGGAACATCTAAAGAAAAGAATCTGTGGCTTTCTGTCTCATTAGCAAGGGGAAACGGAGGCTCCTCTTTCAGGTCTAGGAGTTTTCCCCAGCATTTTGGATCGCAGACCGAGTGATATTTCTTGCTTCTCAGCTACGGTAAGATAAGGTAAGTGCCTTTTCTAGATCAGATATTGCTACGATTGGAGCTGAAACTTACTGGTCTTTAAGTTTCTGAATTGGAGTTGGTAATTCTTTTTTTTTTTTTTTTTTGATTTAGAAGCCCAAAATCAGTCCCTTTTAGAGCCTCACAAAGAAGTTATTTATAGAATTCAGTCTTCAGATTCTGTCATTCTTAAGAAAGCCCTCAATTACTTCTTAGTTTAAAGTGCCATGAGTTTTAGAATGACTGGATAGTTATCAAGCTTCAGGGCTACGTATCTACCCCAGGTACTTAATTTATTGTTTGGCATTCTGTGCCTTAGAACAGGGACATTTTATATCATTGCTTGCCCAGAAATTTTAATACCTGAACGATATGATTAATAGAGGCCTCTTTTGTTGGACTGCAAATTAGAATATCATCTACATATTGGAGAATGTCTTGGTCATTTTGCTTTAATTCTCTAAGTTCTTTTCCTAATGCACTTCCAAAAATGTGGGGACTATCTCTAAAGCCCTGAGGAAGGACAGTCCAGGTATAGTGCTGCATTTCGTTAGAGTTAGGATCTGTCCATTCAAAAGAAAAAAGAAACTGAGAGTCAAGATGCAAAAAAATGCATATATGTTTGTATATATATATATGCATATATACATATGTGCATATGTGTGAATATATGTGTATATATATGTATGTATACATGTTGAGTAGTTGAGTAGTTGAGAAAATTCCCTTCTTATGGGAACCTCCCTCTACCCGCATTATCTCAGATGACTCTGGTGAGAGAGGTCTTGGAGATTGTTGAAGGACAGTGTAGGTGGTTCTTATATCAATAAAAACAATTGATATTCCCACCTCCCACATAAAAGGTAACCCCAGGCTCAGCTTTTGTAATCATCAAGTTGCAGTTAGGATCCAGAAATGATAACCCAGGTCTCTTCAATATTTTTGCACTAGGACCTCAAGAGCTGAGTGTAAATACATCTCTCTTTGGGCCCAAGGACAATCCCTTCTCCAGTTGCCTTTCTTTAGAACCCCGTGGGCATCCTAATCATTAATTTACCCCATAATTAATTTATTCTACAACTTTTTATCAACCTTTTTTTCCCCAATGAATTTTATATGACAGGATGGGAAAATGTGCATAAAATATGGCATCTGCTCACAAAGTTTCTACCTATCCAGTTTGGGAAACCCCTGGTAAATAGGTAAAAGGTAAAGGTAAAGGCCCTCCCGTTGATCGTCGATTTGCTCGAGCGGGCCCAGTAACGTCTCCATTGGAGACTTTGTTGTTACTGTGTCTGGCATATCGAATACTCTCGGTAGCTTGCCGGGCTCTCCGAGAGGGGCGGAGGAATCGAACTCGGGTCGGCCATGTTGGCCGCGTGTAAGGCAAACGCCCTACCCTGGTAAATAGTAAACTAAAAAATTGTGCATCTTTTAAAGAAAATAACCCCTGAGTTCTAATTAGCACAGTACTATCTTGCAGCTAGTCTGTGATGCTCTTTTAGTTGAATTACAAAGGACTAAAAGACAATTAGAAATGGTCAAATACAGCTCTTAAGAGATTTTGAAGGAAGGCACAGAGGCAAGAATCGATTCACAAAACTGCACAGCTCAACAAAATTAGAATAACTTTAGAAAGTTTTTACTCTGAGTGCAGGGTAATCTTTGATTCTGAGAATGTCACTATTTCATCTGCCATTTTGCCCTGAGCAAACCTTCCAGTTCTGCTCCATCCAAGGCAGGGACTGTGTCCTCTGTATAGTTTTATTCAATATCAGGTGTGATATCAGTTTTATTCAATATCAGGTGTGAGATGATATCTCACTGAGTTGCATTTCCCTGATTATTAGTGATCAAGAGCATTTTTTCATATGCCTTTAACTATTTGTATTTATTTTTTGAAAAAGTTTTTTTTCATCTCTTCTCCCCATTCTTTTGATAGGGTTGGATTTTTTTTCTTGTATAATTCTAGCACTGCTTTGTATGTCTTGGATATGAACATTTTACCAGGTGAGTGGTGCTCAAATAATGTCTCCCAGTCTGTAGACTGTTCTTGTTTTCTGGTCTTCATTTTTATTTTGAGGTGCAGAAGCTTCTTAATTTAATGTAGTCCTACTTGTTTATCTTTGTTTCTATTTGCTTGGCTAATGGTGTTTCATCCTTAAAGATGCCTCTATCTTAGATTGCATGGAGAATCCTGCAAAAATTTTCCTCTATGTTCTTTATGGATTTAGATCTGACATTAGGTCTTTAGTCCAACTTGAGTAAACTTTTTTTTTGGCATGGCCTTAGGAAGAGACCTGAGTTCATTTTGTTTTTTTTTATTTTTTGCATGTAGCTGAACAGTTTTTCCAGCACCATTTGTTGAACAGGCTTTCGTTGCTCTACTTCTTATTTTTGTTTCTTTGTCGAAGATTGGCAATATAAGTGAGGGTATGTCTCTGGATTTTCAATTATATTCCATTGATCTTTGTCTTTATTTCAATAGCATTCTTTTTTAATTACTACTACTTTGCAGAATAGTTTGAAGTTAGGGAGAATAAAACTTTCCCTCTTATTTTTTTACCCAAAGATTGCTTTGGCTATTGGGGGGTAGGAGGTTATTTTTCCATATGAATTTCAGAAGTCTTTGATACATTTCTTTTTAAAATGTCATAAGCATTTTCTTCAGGGGATATATTGAATCTGTAAAATTTTTTGAGACAGGAGTATTGTCATTTTGATTATGTTAATCATCTTTTTTTTGTGTTTCCTTTTCCTTTTCCTCATGTCCCACTTTTTTTTTTCCTAAGTGATGCTTTGAAGTTATTTTTGTATAGGTCTTTTACCTCTTAGTTAAGCTGATTTCAAGACTCAGAGACTATAAAATCCAGATCCCGGAACCGCGCGGCCGCATTCGCGACTGCGCGACATCTTAACAGAACTTTTTCTATGACATCTTATTGTCTTATTTCTACTTTGGACAAACTTGCAGGCTATCGAATGTAGCCTGCCCACAGGGCAGAGTCTGGCAAACTCCCCGTGGTGTACCAAATATGCCAAATACCAGTAACAATGATGGGTCTCACTTTCCTAAATAGCCTTGAATATAATCTCAGGGCTAGGATGAAAGAGACGTTACTGGGGCCTGCTCGAGGCAATCGGCGAATAACAGGATGATGAAATGAAATGAAATGAAATTATTTTTTAAGGTACAATTGCAAACAAGATTTCTTCTTCTCTCTTTTCTGTTTCATTACTTCAAATGCATAATATTCTTATCATGTTTAGCCATATACTGAAACTTAAGAAAAGTGTCAGAATTTGAACCATGGTGAGTGTGAAGGGAAATATCAGTGACATAGAAGAGAATATGAGACTTAGGCATATCACAGAGTTTCCCTCGAGTTTTATTTTCCTTCTATTACATACCTGGTGACAAGAAATGGTCCTTTCTACAAGATATCTTTAAGACCCATAGTTTTTTGCTTGTTGTCTTGTCTTGAAGTTTTGTCTCTTTCAATCTTCACAAATGTACCATAAAGACATCTAATTCTTTAAGCCCATCTTCACATCCTTTTTTTTTTATGAAGAAGCTCATCATTAATTATATTCAAATAAATGAAACACAGTGATACTGTGAGGATAACCAAAAAAAAAAAAAAAAGGAAACTAGGAAAGAATGAACCAGTAACATAGAATGAAAAGAAAAAATAAGGAGAATTTGTTGTATGCTTCAGATGGAACCTGCACACTACTTGTGGTTAAATTGTCAGAAATTCGGGTTAGAAAGTCTAAATCTCATGAAAGTTATTCTGTTAGATTTAAGCAACACATTTGTGAACAGCTCTGCTAAAACTGGAACAAGCTATCAGATAGGATCACAGCTACTGCTGTTTGGGGCAATTCTGCACAGACAGAGAAGGCCAAGATGCTCTGCTAAGGTGAGGAGGGGAAACCTGAGCTTAAAAGCATGATAATTTATCAGTCATTCTATGCATTTACTTATTTCAGTAACTAAAAATGCTAAAGAGGCTTCAGAAAGCAGAAAATATTAAATCTAAGCAAAAATACCCAATACAGATAAAGACGTGAAACCTCTAGGGCTGTATATATAGCACAAGAGCTAAGGCAATTTGCCTTGTTCCCAGTTGACCCTGGTTTGATCAGCAGTACCAAGTATGGTCCCCTGAGCAACTCCAATGGTGGTTTCTGAACCAAAAGTTTGCTCTGAACAGCTAGGCATAGCTTTTTTCACCACACCTCCCAAAGCCCTTCTCTCAGAGATGTGAAATTCTACTCTCAAGAAAGAGCAGGATGCAATTCTTGTTCTAATGAGTTGCATGAATCCTGACTCTTTGCTGTCCTAGGTCTCAGTTTATTTCTCCTAGTATGAAGGGAATACAGAAGAAGTGTTGTAGGGTTATTATATAATCACTTTATGATTTTATGATGCTATCTTAGAAAAATAAAATTGCACTGCCAATAGAGATATATTTTCATAATATGTGAAGGAAATTACAAGATGAAATTTTTATTTAAAAATATTAAAAACAAACTGAGTTTTCAGCAGTTATCATGATTTCAACATTTATCATGATCAAATTCTGAAGCAATAATAGTAGTATTTTCTCCTATCATATATAACAGGGACAGCTTTTACTGAAATTACTTCTACATATTATGTTATCTATCAATTTCACAATAAGTAAAGATTGGAAAGATAGAATAGCTGGTAAGGTCAGCATTACATGCGTTCCCCCAGTCTCACCAGGAGTGATCAGTGATCACAAGTGGATATGACCCCCAAACAAAAACAAACAAAAAATAATGTTTGCACAAAGCAAATCCTGGTGCTACCAGTTTGCTGATCAGAAAAAATATAATCTTCAAAACATTGCTGTTCTAATGTTTTCAAGTTCTTATAGGAGGGAGAGGCCAAAGACAGGCTGACATAATTTCAAGTGCTTTGTGTCATCTCAAAGAAAATTTTCTAAGACTGAACAGATTAAAATACCAAGATCTAGGTTTGGAGTTGGTATAAAATGACTAGGAAATTTATTTTCAGTGTCTGATGCTGAAATGACGGTACTCAGGTATACTTCTGAAATAGTCTATGAAATCAGGCCAGAAATTAATATGCCCTAAAATTTTTTTTTCTTTTTGGGTCACACCTGGCGATGCTCAGGGTTTACTCCTGGCTTTGCACTCAGGTATTAATATTTTTTAAAAATTAGTTTTCAAATAAGCGAGAAAGAGAAAGAAAAAGACCCATGAGGATGAGATTCACAAAGAAACTAAACTTACATGCTTTGTTCTGGGTTAAGCTCTTCTCCAAATCTAGAAATAATTGAACTACAAGCTAATAGTCACATTTCTATAAAGTGTTAGAGAGGACAAAAAAACAAGAAGAGTTGATACATCATTAAATTCTTGAAAATTGAGAATCTAACAAAATTTTCTCTCTCCCCCCACCCCTCTTTCTCTCCCTTCCATTCACCTTCTCACCCCCTTATGATAATTGTAAAAGTGGTCAATCATATAGATGATGTATGACCTGATCTTATGTATGACCTGATCCTTTCATACCAACATAGAATATCACTATTTGGGAAATATAGGATTAAAATATAGGATTAAAAACTAGATCATGGATAAAATTCTTAGAGTTCACTTAACCCAATGTATTCATTTTTTATGATAAAACAATTGCAGAATGCTCATTCATTTCCAACTTGTTGTTTAAAATGTATGTGTCTGAAACAACAATCCACTTGTCTAGATTCTTACAGATTTCAATGGTAAATGATAGGAACAATAAGGTTAAGTAGACAGGGTTGAATAAAAAATTATATAAATGAATTAATAAAAAATATACTAGATAGCTCCTTTATCCAGTGATTCATTTCTTTAATTTTTATAGATCTCTTCAGTATAATTGGAAAATTTTCATTTTCACATCACATTTTCTTAGAAGAACCATTGACATTATCTATGACAACTTATATCACATGAAATCCCTGGCATTGGCTATATATTAACTTATTCTGCACCAGGAAACTTCTCACTTAATTACATATCTGAAAGTAATTTTTTTATACAAGACAGGCTCAAGATCCCAGTTTCCTTTTAGAATGTATATGAAAATATTTCCAATATTTCTCATATTTTTCACAGTGTGAACCTCAATTCCTAGATAATAAGCAGTATTTCAAAGCTGAATTCTAGTTTAATAAGTAAGTGTTAAAATTATTAACTCAATTTTAAAGTTCATCCTTATATTAAAAAGTAATTCTTTTTTTTTTATGTCTAAAGAGCCTAATCTACTTCAATTGTTTCTTCTGGAGCCATCCTTTATCTTTCTAAATAAAGTATTTATGATGCTAACTTTTGGCTTTCCAATTTTGATATCATTACAGTTTCTAACAATGAAACAAAACGATTTAACTTTCTATTTTTGGATTCTGATGTATTTTACAATCAAAATTGCTGTGAAAATTCAGCATTAGAATTAATGAGGGTACATTTATTGTTCTCTAGTTAAAATCTGATTTATCTATTAAATAAAGGCAATTTTGACAGAATTTCTGATTAAGAAGGCCATGTTTTATAGAACAAATATATATCTTCTGTAATGAACTCAATCTCAGTACAGAAAGACAAGATCTATTTTAAATGAACATTCCAAATAAAAATATGAATGCAATCTTTCTATGTCTATCCCTCTCTTTCTGACTCATTTCGCTTAGCATGATACTTTCCATGTTGTACCACTTGTACATAAATTTCATGACTTCATCTTTTCTAACAGCTACATAGTACTCCATTGTGTAGATGTACCAAAGTTTCTTTAACCAGTCATCTGTTCTAAGGCACTTGGATTGTTTCCAGATTTTGGCTATTGTGAACAGTGCTGCAATGAACATATAGGTACAGGGCTGGAGTGATAGCACAGTGGGTAGGGCGTCTGCCTTGCACGCAGCCAACATGGCCGACCCGAGTTCAATTCCTCCGCCCCTCTCGGAGAGCCCGGCAAGCTACCGAGAGTATTTGATATGCCAAACACAGTAACAACAAAGTCTCCAATGGAGACGTTACTGGGCCCGCTCAAGCAAATCGAAGATCAATGGGAGGGCCTTTACCTTTACCTTTTATTCCAAATAAAAATAGTTTATCATAGAGGAAACTGGTAAATTGCTCTGAAAAATCAAAAATTCATATTTTTAAAAAATTTTTTTGGGGGTCACACTCAGTAATGCTCAGGTGTTATTCCTGGCTCTGCACTCAGAAATTACTCCTGGCGGTGCTTGGGGGACCATATGAGATCCCGGGATCGAACCCAGGTCAGCCACATGCAAGGCAAATGCCCTATCCGCTGTGCTATCGCTCTGGCCACAAAAATTCACATTTTAAAAATTGGATTACAGTGAATTAAAAAATTACGAAGTTAGTCTTAATCAAGTTTCATTCAAACAATGTTCCACATTAATCCTTTGACCAGTGTCCACTTAGCTCCACAATGTCCCCAGTTTTCCTTCAGCCCCCCCACTCCCACCCCCTCCTCCAGACTCCCTCTATGGCAGGCACTGTTTCCCTTCCCTTTTTTCTTAGAAACTGTGGTCAACAACACCATTACTTGTGTAAAATCAAGAAGACAGCAGCAGTCTATCTGTCTCGCTGCTGGCGTTCGGTAGTCCCATGCTGGTTCCCCCACCCTGGGGAGGTTGATGGCGATGGGCAGGCAGAGTAAGGAACGAAGGCCAGGCTGGTTGGTGTCAGTTGCAGTTTATTCCATTCCCATCTCCATTCTCCTCTGATTCTTCTCCTGCTTCTTCCTCCCCCATGCTACCTTATTCTCCTCCTCAATCCCCCTTCATTCTCCTTCTGGCTCTGGAACCTGGATCCCCTTTCTCCTCCTTCTTCTGAAGTGTGGATCCTGATCCTGATTCCCCAGTCCATTTTTACAGTCTAGTTAAATATCAAAACCATGAGGGGCTGGTGTAACAAGTACACATAGGTGTGGTCACAATCAATAGGGGTAAAGTTCTTTCCCTCTGGGAAAGCCACTTCTTAGGACAGATACTCATTAGCAGGTAGACCCACTCTAGAGCAGAATCCTCTGGGTGTATTTCTCCTCTCCTTGTCCAACAAACATATAAGCATACATGATATAAATCATTTTGTATGGATACAGTAAGAAATTTGCTCGAGCGGGCCCAGTAACGTCTCCATTGGAGACTTTGTTGTTACTGTGTCTGGCATATCGAATACTCTCAGTAGCTTGCCGGGCTCTCCGAGAGGGGCGGAGGAATCGAACGCGGGTCGGCCATGTTGGCCGCGTGTAAGGCGAACGCCCTACCCGCTGTGCTATCGCTCCAGCCAGTAAGAAATACCTTAAGCTTATAGAATTGCTCTCCTAGGGCCATCTCAATCTCAGACTAGAGTGCTCAGGCCAGATAGTCTTTCCTATCCCTAGCAGGGTTCTAGTCTCGCTGTTACTTTTGGATCATGACAGCATCTGTCTATGCTCAAGCTCTTAACTTATAGTTAAGAATCGTGGCACTTTGGCCTGGCCCATTTTGATGCCAGGGTAGCTCACATCTTGCCCTGGGTCCATTCAGTCCCTCATCGGGAACCTGCTTTTGGGGTGCTAGGATCTAAGGGCAACTGAAACGTAACTCGAGAAAGCAGATGCCTAGGAGTGAATAATATTCAAAGCCAATTAAATCCTAACTTACAAAGCATAATATTAACTGTCTTCCTGTATACAAAAAGGACATTGTTTAAAGTAAACTATTCAAAAGACACAGGAGAGGAGAAAGGCAATATTAACTTACAATACAATTTCAGTGTCCTAGAAGGATATGACCTTACAAATTAACAGAGTTTGATTAGGGGGAAAAACTGATTAACTGGTGGGGAAGATTGCAGAGAGAAGTGGGATAGGGGATCATACATATCACTTTATGTCTCTACATACCCTATCCTTCTCCAGAGTGACCACTGCTCTCCAACAAGAAAAATACTTAGACTTGTCTTCTCTTTCTTGACTCATCCCTTCAGACCCCCATGCCAAGTGGTAAGCTTCCTTCTGAAGAGTAGTTCTGCTATTTGTTTTGATTGCATTTGGACATTTGTTATTCTCCAACTTAGTTTCTTTATACCCCACTGTAGGAAAGAGATTATACTGTGCCTATCTCTTTCACTCTGATTAAGTTCTCTTATTGTGATACTCTCCAGATTTATTCGTGTAGCACAAATGGCACAATTTCTTCTTGAAATTGACTTGTTTTCCAGTCCTTTTTCTTCTCTTCTTCTGTTGGCATTGAGTACTGTCTGGAGCTTTCCTTGGAAGCTTTGCAAACTTAAAAGGAAGGATGGGGAGGGAGATTTGAGAAATTTGGGGCTATTTACACTCATGTCTGGACCAATAAACCTCTTGACTCTAGAGATTCTTTTTTATTTACCTTTAATGCAGCCTTTCCAGTTACTACACTATCAGTCTAAATCTCTCATTTACTCAGCTGATGAAAGAAAGCACAGGTCTCATTGACTGACCAAGGTAGCAGATGCAAACTCTGTAGAAATCAGTTAGGTTTGGAAATGACATCAGTTTTTTTCAGAACCAAATACACCCTTTAACCCAAGCCAGTTTTCAAAAATCAGGGACCCGTGTCTCCAGAAATAAAAAATCAGATAAAATGCAAAGCATCTACTTTCTTTTTTTTTTTTTTTTGGGTCACACCCGGCGAAGCTCAGGGATTACTCCTAGTTCTGCACTCAGGAATTACTCCTGGCGGTGCTCAGGGGACCATATGGGATGCTGGGAATCGAACCTGGGTTGGCTGCGTGCAAGGCAAACGCCTTACCCGCTGTGCTATTGCTCCAGCCCCCAGCATCTACTTTCTTAAAAAAATCAAACAAAACATTTTTTCCTCACTCTCTTGCTATTTTAACTAAACTGTGAGCATATTGAACCCCACAAACTTTGTGGATATAACTCCTACAAAGTTGGCAATGAATAATCTCTTATATCTGACTCTACAGCTTGGATTTCAATAAGTATCTTTCCTAACAGTATGATGCCCTCCTAACTAGTCCATATGATTTTCTTACACACCCTCCAACATACCTCCATGAGAATGGATTCACATTAACTGGTTATATTCATATTTATTGTTTATATCTTGGTAATTACATAGATATTGACCAACATACGTTTAGGGGCAGTACTGCATGTTCTCATGTATGTCTTTATTCCCTATGATTTAATTTCTTTATTGGTTTTGTGTCCACCACAAGCTTATCGTTAAGCAGACTGAAGTATGCTAAATAGACTGAAATATTTCAATATACTAAAATATCAGTCATGCAGTTCTTCTGGGTTTTGTTTCAGCTTTTGAACTATACTGGGTGGTGCTCAGGACTTCTCACTCTGTACTCAGATCACTGCTGGTGGTGCTCAAGGGACCATAAGGGGTGCCAGGGATCAAATCCTGGTAGGCTGCATATAGAGCAAACACCCTACCTGCTGTACTACTGCTCCAGCCCAAAGTCATGCAGTTTTATGTCATCTTTATCACCTGAAGCCTTTGATTTTCCTGTTCTAGTAAGGAATTTTGTTCTAGTAAGGGATTTCAACTAAACCTGTTGCTTAGCAAATAACCTAAGGTTTCTCTTTATATAACACCATTCATAAAACACACACTGTTTTAACTTGTTTGCTTTGCCTAGTGCAATGACACCATAACTTTCTGATCTGTTTTCTGCCCCCACCCCTCATTTTTGAAGAGTGCATATTGGAGGAAAAAATTAAGAAAAATAGAAACTTAAAATGCTTACCTATGAAATGTTATTTTTTTATTCTTGATTAGTAATGAGTGAAGCACTGAATTTTTAATTAATGAAGGTACTAATGAAGTACTTGAAAATATTTTCCCTCAGAAATTTGAAGACATTTGAAATAGAGAAGACGTCCACTGTAATTTTGGCTTGTGATATCAGAACCAAGAATTGAGTCATACCTTTGATTAATTCCTCATTTATAATAAGACAATTATATTATTTGCAATTTCTGAAATACTTTAAAATTTTCCCTTGATAGTATAAAATTGTACCATGATATGGACTTTATTATTTGAAGTGATTAGGCTGTACTATGACTTCTAAATTATAGTAGAGAAAATGAGCATTTTCAGACAAATTCTTCCTACCTGTTTACTATGACTTTGTGGAATAAGCTTACTTAATACATCTGAATCTATTTTTCTATTCTTCCATTTTGCTTTACTTTATTTCTGAGCATTTACCTTTGTTTTTATTTGGGGGATGAAAAATATCTCCAGAAAAGCCAAGCAGAGGAGGCCCAGGGGAAAATTCCTAAATCAGACAATTAAGTGTGACAGCTCAAAGTGAGGTCCCAGTAATGCTGGAGAACACCAGATTTTCTCCTGGAAATTCTGGGGTTGAAGGGGGGCAAAAGAGGTAAGGGCACAAAGTGCCAATGTTCATATGTTAGTTGATCACTTATATCACCTTAGATCTCATGAGCATATCATTTAGAAGTGATATTATCCTGAGTCTTGAATCATCTTCCAATATCCTCAACTCTTTTTTGTTTAGCCTTGAAATTCCACTGTCATGATTGTACTAAAGAGTTATATTATAATAACTTAATGTTTTATTAATTCTCACATTATTTCTTATTTTATTTTATATATTTTTCTTCAATATTGCCATATTGCAAATATGCTTTGGGGCAAATCTGTACTACAAATTCAAGCAAATCAAAGTGTTTTGATCAAATTCAAATTTTAACATAGTTTTGAGAAAAACTCTTGAGAGAAACTTGCTTTCAGAAAGAAGAAACACTACTGTGTTTAAACAACATTTTCTCAAAGATTTGTGATTTGAGTATGAGGAAATACTCTTTGCCAGAGGTACCGATGGGACAATAGTGTGGCTGTAAAGAGAATAAACTTCCCACCAACCATTCCCACACCAGACTGTTTCCTGCTCTGTCTTCTCTGAGTCTTTAACTATACCTCACCCTTTCTCATCAGCTGACATTCTGCTGTCACATACTATTGAAATAAATGCAGCACTCAGGAATACTTGCCAGTTGGCTTTTTTTTTTTCTCAGCAGGATTGTTTTAAGACTTGGATCATGTCCTTTCAAAATGTGTTTACTTATTATCCATCATTATGACTGCCTATGAAGATAGGGCCTTTAGAAAGGTAACTAAGGTTAAATGGGGCTTTAATCCAGCAAGTCTGATTTTCTTATAAGAGAAGGAAGAGGCACCTGGGCAAACTCTCTTTTTCTTCTCTCTCTCTCTCTCTCTCTCTCTCTCTCTCTGTCTCTCTCTCTCTCTGTCTCTCTCTCTCTTTCTCTCCCCCTGTGTGCACACAGGAAATGTGATGTGAACACACAGTGAGGAGATAGCCAGCAATAAATAAAAATCACAAAACAGGAAGAAACCTCTTATCAGATCTCAACCTGGCTTTGGACTTTCATTCTCCATAAATATGAGAAAATAAATATAAACATTTTAGTTACAGTTTGCAGCATTTTTTGTGGCAACCCTAGAAACAGAATATAGCTATCTAATAACTAAACTCCTGCTTAATAATTTTAATAAGTGTATGGGGAGGGCAATCATATCACTAAAGTCTAGGAATTAGCTTAAAAGGAGAGTTTAAAAAAATCCATGATCTCTTTTTATTTTGTATATAAGTTTGTCTGTAAGAATGTCTATATTCTTAGACAACTGAAATTCCATGCACCAATAACATTAAATATCTAGAAAAATGTATTATTCAAAATTTTACCATACTTTTAAATTAAAAAGTCTCATATCCCAGCAGGATTTGCTGCAGAATGATAGAGGACTTCTAATTGCCCCAATCCTCCCAGAGTGAGAGAGTGGGCTAGGTAATTTTATTCATTGTTAAATATTCCGTGTTTGGAGCAATCTCAAGCTGATGCATCCAGTTTAACCAGGTTAAGGCAAAAGAAGTAAAGGACCAAAATGCATAGGTGGACTCTTGAAAACTATATTAGTAAGAGATTAAACTTGCAGTTGTGTTTCATTACTGTGTGTACAAGACTAGAATCTACACAGATTTCTGTAGGAAAAAAATACCATAATAAGGAAATCATTGAGAAATAGAACTTTCATTGCTTCAGCGTGATGACTGGAATTCTTTTAAAAATCTAATTTAATTTTATTTTTATATTGAATCACTGTAAGATACAAAACTTTTATGTTTGAGTTTCAGTCATAAAATGATCAAACACCCATTCCTCCACCAGTGCACATTCTCCACCTCCAATGTCCCCAGTATACCCCTCCCCCTTTCCAACCCTCTCCCAGCCGATATGGCAGACAATTTCCTCCATACTTTCTCTACTATTGTTGCATTACATATACTATATATACAACTATATATTGCATATGGTTTGCAATATAGATACTGAGAGGTATCACACTTGGTTCTTTATCTACGTTCAGCACACATCTCCCATCCCAAATGATTCCTACAATCATCATTGACAGTGACCTGTTCTCTATTCCAGCTGCCTTCTCTCCCAGCTCATGAGGCAGGCTTCCAACTATGGGGCGATATTCTTGGCCTTAGTGTCTACAGTCCTTGGTGTCAGTCTCATATCATGTTATTTTATATTCCACAAATGAGTGCAGTCTTTCTATGTCTGTCCCTCTCTTTATGACTCATTTCATTTAGCATGACACTCTCCATGACCATCAACTTATAAGCACATTTCATAACTTCATCTTTTCTAACAGCTGCAGAGTATTCCATTGTGTAGATTACCAAAATTTCTTTAACCAGTCGCCTGCTCTTGGGCACTCAGGTTGTTTCCAGGCTATTGTGAACAGTGCTACAATGAACAGTGCTGCAAAGAACATATAGATGCAGATGTCATTTCTACTATGTTTTTTGCACCCTCGAGATATATTCCCACAAGTGGTATTGCAGACTCATATGGAAGCTCAATTTCTAATATTTGAAGGATTGTTCACACTGTTTTTCAAGAAGGCCAGACCAGTCGGCATTCCCACCAACAGTGAAAGAGTCTCCCTTTCTTCCAACATCCACACCAACACTGCTTGCTTTTGTTCTTTTGAATGTGTGCCAGTCTCTGTGGTGTAAGATGATGTCTCATTGTTGTTTTGATTTGCATCTCCCTGATGATTAGTGATGTGGTGCATTTTTCATGTATCTTTTGTCCATTTGTATTTATTTTTTGAGGAAGATTCTGTTCATCTCTTCTCCCCAGTTTTTGCCTGGGTTGGAGGTTTTTTTTTCTTGTAAAATTCTACCAGTGGATGACTGGAATCCTTATTTGAACAAATATTTTGCAGTCTTATAAAAATATAATTGGCATAGAAAATGTATATATTGATGGTTACCAAATAATGATATACTAACATATGTTTTATTTCAATTACATAAGTGTCCATCAAGAAATGGGACCTGACAAGCATAAAACTTGCAATTTATTTGTTTATTATTCATTTATTGGCCACACCAGGTTGTGCTTGGGGCTTGCTCCTGGATCACTCTGAGTGGGCTTGGAGGACCATGTATGGTGCTGTGGATTGTACCCAAGTCCCTGTGTGTATGCAAACACTCTATCCACAGTAAAGCTCTCCTGCTCCTAAAACTTTTATTTAAGTACACAATTTAATTCATGCACAAAATAGTATGTATGCATGAGCACATTTAAAAATAGACATTTAGGGTCCGACAGTATAGGTTTAAGGCATATTCCTTGCATGCTGCTGAAACTGGTTAGATACCAAGTACCATATTGTCCCCCAAGCATCACTGGATGTGGTCCTGGAGTCTCTTGAGAACCATAAGAGTACCTGAGTAACCCTGCCCTGTGGGGCGTGAGCACAGATATATCTTTAGGCTTTTTCATTGACCAAATGGCCCAGAATCATCAGAAGTTGTCTCCAGTCTATCTGATTAGCTGTTGGGAGGCCTTTCCAAAATTAAGCACTGTAGCACTGTCCTCCCGTTGTTCATCGATTTGCTTGAGAGGGCCCAGTAATGTCTCCATTGTGAGACTTGTTAATGTGTTTGACATATCGAATATGACACAGGTAGCTTGCCAGGCTCTGCTGTGTGGGTGAGATACTCTCGGTAGCTTGTCGGCTTTCTGAGAGGGACGGAGGAGTTGAACTCAGGTTGACCAAGTCGGCCGCGTACAAGGCAAATGTCCTACCTGCTGTGCTATTGCTCCAGCACCACCAAAATTAAATAGAAATTTATGTATTGTTTTAATTAGTTTGACCTCTTTGTGTTAACAAATTTATTTTCATTGGTATGATTATATAGACAAATTTTACTGAAAGCAATATTTCATTGTCTATATTTCCTTTACTTCACTGCTACTTATGTATTACATGAGTTTTATTATTTTGTGAACTAATTTTTCTTATAAAGGAAGATATTGCTAGATTTAAAATGAATTGCTGTAACTATCAGACAAGCTTACAATGGGGGAAATATGACATTGTCTCTATATCAGGAACACATTATCAACACCCCAAAACTACCCTCTTGTCACTTCAAGGACCAGCTTCATTTTCCACTGCTAACTATATCTGATTATAGTCATGATTTTTCTACCATATATTCCTCACAACTTTTTGCCATTAGTTACAGAATTTATTTTACCTGGAGTTTGCGTTTCTGATCTACAATCCTCATGTCCCCTCCCAAGACTGTAAAGATTAGAAGTAGTTTTACTAAAGGGAAAGCATACATGTTGAATCACAGCTCCAGAAATAAGTTACTCTTACTCCAGTGAATTAAAATAACTGTATGACCCTTCTAAAAATGTCTGTTGATGTCATCCATATATGTTTGCCACATCCTACTCATTAAGACACTCCCAAAGACTTTTGATTCTTGGAAAGAGAATGCAGACCTTTTTTTTATGACAACAGTGTCAACTAATTTGAAAATATGTTTTAAAATCACTTAAGAACAAATCATGAGCACTTGTCAAAATGACCATGTGTCTACCTAAAAAAAGCAACCTAAAGGATTCACCAGCTCTATTCAATGAAGACAAAAATGTGCAAAAAAATTCCTTTTTAAGAATGGTCTTAAAAAAGAGAAGCTGTCCACACTAAAATAATTATTCATGAAGAGCCCTTCTTTCCCTTGTGAATCATTTCACTGTCAAAGTTTTATCTCAACAGGATAAGAGGGAAAAGAAATAGCTCAGAGTGATATAGACTGCTACAGCCTGCATGGACAGACTTCTGTGAACAAGGATCGTTGAAAAATGTATTGGGGACAAAACAATTTTAGAAAAGACAAGAAATCCATCAAATGGATGATAGCACTTTGCTAAAAAGATACTTATCTTCAGTATAAAGAATCTTAATCTTGGTAATTTCCTCTGCACAAATCTTACACATCAGTATTAGTTACTAGGGATGTAATAGTAAACAATTATTGAATATTTTTGATCGTCAAGGAATTATGGTAGATAGTAAGGATATTAAACCTTTGATACTTGTCCTCAAAAAGTTTAGTTTTATGAAGTGACAATATATGATGAAATACAATCAGGAAGTCAAAAATGACAAATGCAGATGCAACGTAAGAAACATTTGCCTGAATGCTTACTATAATTGAAACACAAAAATTGCAAGCATTCCTAAATATGATCTTATTTCTGAAACAGCAAACATAACTTTGAACTTTTAGGTGTACAGCAAATGCTTCGAGAGGAGAATAAGTATGACACTAGAAAAATGACCAGCCATGCTGGATTTAAATAAGCAATAAGAGAGTATAGGAAATATTGGCAGAAGGTAAAGGAAAATAAAATAATTAAAATGTGAAGCAATAGTAAAATAAATCGCATAAAACTGGAGCGATAGCACAGCGGGTAGGGCGTTCGCCTTACAAACGGCCAACATGGCCGACCCAAGTTTGATTCCTCCGCCCCTCTCGGAGAGCCCGGCAAGCTACCGAGAGTATTCGATATGCCAGACACAGTAACAACAAAGTCTCCAATGGAGACGTTACTGGGCCCGCTCGAGCAAATCGACGATCAACGGGAGGGCCTTTACCTTAATATAACTGACAATGAAATAAAATAGATTAGTCTAATATTCCAATGGGTAATATTTCAGAATGATATATCAACCTAAATGTGATTCGAAAGAAATTTGTACAGTGTTGGAGAGATAGCTCAATATCTCTCAATAGCTCAAAGTGAGAATACACTTTGCATGAGAGAGACTGAGATCCAATCCCCAACATGCATGGTCATTTGATACCACCAGGAGTGATCCAGAACACAGAGCAAAAAGTAAAGTCTGAGCGTGGGTTATTATGGCCCCCAAAAAACAGAAAATAAAATATTTGTATATTATTTGTTTTTTAACTTATTCATCATGTCGAGATTGATCATTTTTGTATAAAAATCACATTGATTTATAGATGGATAAAATATTCAAGCTATCACAATCAGTGCACTTCTCAGAACTACAGCTCTGAAGAGAGATCTCACTTTTCATTTTCTTGATCATACTAGAAGGATAATACTGAAGATTTTAGATAGCCATATATGAACTTCTGACAATACTAAGATAAAAAATGTGAAAAAATAATAGAATAGATAACAGCAAGGTAAAGGGAAAATAAATTCACAGTAGTCTTTTAGTTGTTATATGAACATTAAAAGGGTAATTGAATAGAAAGAGTAAGTCTATTAAAAAAACTACTTATATTGGAACACTGTGTAACCTACACAAGCTTAAGAGTAAGTTTTTTATATAAAGAAAGTTGGGGATCTGTGTTTACATACAGCAGAGCTAGGAGGACATAATAGTTTATACATATTCCATAATTTTTTAAAGAAATCTACCAAAAGTGAGCATATACAGTTGAGGGATGTTGGATATTAACTCTAAGTATTTTAGGCTTCATTTGCAAATTGCCCATTATCCACCTTCCTGAACCCAGAAGTTTACAGTGCTCTCATGAGCACCCCTAATCCCCCAAGTTTATCTTTAACCTTTCCTTCTGTTAGCTACTAGATTCCCCAAGTCGGGCTTGGTTACTTATAAAGTCAAACCTTCTGGTGACTCTGACTCTGTATCTGTAGTGAGTTAATTGCCTTTCTGTTTCTCCTATAACCTTTTCATATTTTACTGTAGAGTAATGTTCTTTGCTCAAACACAGATAGATCATTAGTGCTATGCTCCTTTTATTTAGGAGTTAATTCACTCTGAAATATATCTACTCGGGCATCCGTCAAAAATACTTTATTCAGACTTCAACTACCATAATTCCTAATACCCTAAAAGGTAGGTTCTGCCAAAGGACTTGGATAGACCCAGGACAAGCAGTAAAGCTACTTTGACTTCCACGGGACAGTCTAGAGGACATTAGCATGGCCTCGATACAAACCATTATGACTTAAGAGGCAGAATCCTATGGAGTAAGAAAAACTAAACCAGGACAGAGAACTTAGTTTGGGATTTACAATAAAAGCCCAACCATCTCTGTCCCTGGAGCCCAGGAATTAACTGTTGGAATCTAAATTTCTTACTGTGTTTATCCAAATAACTGTAAGTATTAATAAGAAGTAAACTTAACTGTATAATATGTACTAGCAGCAAAGGAAGAGAAAAGCAATATGGATGCTTGTTGCTCCTGAGCAAATTTCTCAGTATAGTCTCAGACAGAGTGTACTTGAGTTACCCCTCCCCCCCCACACACTCCTCCAAGAACTGCTTCCATTAAAATGCTTTACCTTTGTAAATGATCAGTCACACCTATTTGCATCCTATACCTTGACCCCCCTACATTTTCATGTAGGCTATTCAGCTCTGGAATTAACTGGGACATTTTGACAATCTATCTGTAAGTCCCTATCTCTTTGCTCCTCTGCTAGGGAGGCCTCAGAGGCCCCTCTTGGCCACTGAATTCATTGTACAGCCTTACAGAGAGACATACTGCATTTGCACAGAAAATGGAGAAGGAACATCAGTGGAGCTGGTGTTCAAGTAAAGAAATGAAGAAAGAGGGAGACTTGAAAGAAGAGAAATGCTACTTCAGTGTCCACTAACTGGGACCACCTAGACAAAAAGCTCAATCACAACGAGTACAAAAATATTATAGAAGTTCTCTCTTGGTACAATCAATTCAAAAGAGTATAATGACTTTTCTCAGGGAAAGATTTTTTTTTTTTGGCTTTTGGTAACACAACTGGTGATGCTCAGAGGTTACTCCTGGCTCTAAGGAATTACTTCTGGCAATGCTCCGAGCACTACCATATGGGATGCTGGGGAACCTAGGTTCTCTGCATGCAAGAACTTTGTATCCATTGTACTAGTGCTCCAAAGCCGAGGGAGATATTTTTTATACTCTCCAATCTACAGTTCTCAGGTCAGTGTGCTAAATCTTTTCCTAACTTGAGTGTTCTAATTTTCAGGAAGTTGGTGGGGTGAGAAGGTGTAATGTTACAAAAGGCATCAACATTACTGTATTCACCAAAAGATAGTGTTTTACACTACATGTTTCTCTTTGCTTAAGTTTGTTGGGACTTTTTTTTCTTTCCTGTTTATTTGCAAATGAGAGTGTCCTAAATGACATGCCATCTAAATTTATATAGACTCAAATATAAAAACAATAATTTTACCAACAATATCCATTCTTTCATTCATCAATTATTTATCAAATAGTTAAATGCAATTCTACCTGGTAAATATATTCAGCACTCTGTTGAAATATATAGATGAAAAATTTATTGATCATGCCTCAAAGGATTCATAGTCTACTAGGAAGTTCCCTATGCAAGGTTATAATACAATATGATGTTATAATGCAACAAAAAGAATATATATATATATAAGATATACTTTAAGCCAGAAATATTTAGCTTCGTTTTTCAAAATAAGACAGATGCCAGATAGAAAATAAACATAAAATAAGACTTGAGACATGCTCATTACATAATCCTCATTCTCTATTCTTAGTATCTGCCTTTATTTTTAAAAGAAGAGTTCTATTTTTCTTCACAATCTTTCTAAAGAACAATGGTGCTTGAACTATCTTCAGTGAAACAGCATGCTTGGAAACCCCTGGTAGTAATAAAACGCCAAAACTCCAGGTGTTGAGTTCAAGGTATTGATTTAACCACAGGGAGCATAATTGTTACTGAACAATTTCACAGGGCATGAATTGGTCAAGCTATACTGGAGGTCACCAGCATGTGCTCTGTGGTCATGGAATGAGGTTCACAATTTTAACATTTAGATAGAACTTTCTTGGAAAACACTTTTTTTTTTTGGGTATCTCTCAAAAACAAAGAAGGATGTAATTGTTGAATTAACACTGCATTTTGAAAGCAGGTTACACCTGTGTAGATGCTCCTTATGCAAATAGATTTAATGCCCCATGACATGTATTTTATTGTATAATCAAACTAAAATAGTGGTATGGCTACCAAGACATCCAATTCCAGCAACAAAGACTCTATAACACTTCTTATTTGTGTTTTGGTTTCTTGAATATGCAAAGCTTGGAAGAACAGCTAGAACAACAAACACACCTTATGAACAAATAAAAAAAACTACTCTACCTTTAATAATTTTATTTAATTTTCAATCCAATTTCATTTTACAACATTGTAAATAAAAATTCTCACACAGCAAAATTTAATAAGTTTTAGAATTAACTCTTTAGATTTTATAATGAATGTTTTGTAATGTTTGCATAATAGCATGTCTATCCCTCATTGCTGTCTATTAATTATCATATTGGTATATTTCAAAGCATAAACCATAAAAACATTTAAAAACTGATAAATTGACTTTGTAAATTTAAAACTGTGGTTCTAAGAAAGACACTGTTAAAACAACAGAAATTTTAGCTACCACTGAGTAGAAAAAAAAATTTTGCAAACTACATATCTGACAATTGATCATAATCTATACTATTTACATAATTCACAAAATTCAAATGCAAAATTATAAATAATATAATTAACAAATGGGCAATAAGACATGGAAAATAGACTATTAACAGATAAGCACATTTTAAGATATTACATATTATTAACACATTAAAACATCAGTTTTTTTTTTATCATTGTTGCCCCACCAAACTGTTTGAAAATGAAAATAAAGACAATTACATTATCCAGTTGGGTGACAAAATATATCATGCATTTTGGTCGAAATGTGGACTGGTGCAATCATGTTGGAAAACAAATCGGAAGCTTAAAAATATCAGTTCCCCTCCATCCCAGGGCTTGGGACACATAGGGGTGTGCTCAAAGTTTACTCTTGACTGTGATCATAGGTCACTCCTGTCAGGGTATGAGGTAACACATAGGATGACACGGAACAAATTTGGTGGACTACGCACAAGGCAAATGCATTACACACTGCTTTATCTCTCCAGTCCGCACATTGGAACCTTCTCAGCAACAACAAAATCAAATCAACACACATGCTCACAGAATGCTCACAAAACTATGACTGCAGCTACTATATACAATGGATATTTTATTCTTGGGCATTGATCCCAGACAATGAGATTTATATTCACAAAATGATGGTACATAGTTGTTTATAGAAGTCTTAAGTGTATATCCTCAAATTAAAAAAAAAAAATCAAGATGTTCTTCAATGAATGAATGTCCTAAAAGACTGTGGGATAGTCAAACTATGATAACAATATGTAGCAAAAACAAATATATTTATAAATAAAATACACAGTGGTGGAACGATAGCACAGCGGTAGGGCGTTTGCCTTGCACGCAGCCAACATGGCTGACCTGAGTTCGATTCCTCCGCCCCTCTCGGAGAGCCCGGCAAGCTACCGAGAGTATCTCGCCCACACGAAAGAGCCTGGCAAGCTCCCCGTGAGGTACTTGATATGCCAAACACAGTAACAAGTCTCACGATGGAGATGTTACTAGGCCCGCTTGAGCAAAATCGATGAACAACGGGAGGATGGTGAAAATACACAGTATCTAGGAAAAAACAACAGATTCCTAATTGAAGCACAAATTGGGGTTTATACCCAGACAATTATTCTGCCGTTAAAATAAAAAATTACAAAAGACATATGTGGGTTTATATAGCATACTTCAAAAACTTTTTTGTAAAAAGGGAGAACATATTTGTATGGATCGGGTGAAATCATGAGGGTAGTGGGCAGGTATCTAAAAGATGAACATGAGACTGGGAGGTAGAAACAGCACCGGACTCGTATTTGCACAGTTCCCAGCACCATCACTGCTCAGTGTAGCATTGATGGCTTAAGCATAGTGAAGGTAGCCACATGGCCTATGGCCATGTATGATAAGACCTTCTCCTATGAATTGCTGTGGATGACACTTCTAAGAACAATTACAAAAAATTAAAATGGCAACATGAGGAACATGATGATGGACCTGTTCAGTGATTATTTAGCTTCCGGTACCCTCAGTGAAGATGTTACTATAGCAGAAAACTGGGTAAAGAGTACATAGACTATCTTTATTGTATGTCTTATAACTGTTGTGCAGATTCAATGATCTTAAATAATATTTATATTAAACATGAAAGTGTCATATCTATGAATGTATCATGTATCACAGGTTATAAGGACAAAATGAATATATACAAATGAAGACTTAAATTATTGAAATAATAAAGGGGAAGTTATGACAAGCATCATTAAATTTAAGATATATATTTAAATATTTATCTTGTAAAATAAAGGGCTGGAGCTATAGCATAATGCGTAGGGTGTTTACCTTGTAGGTGGCCAACCCAGGTTCGAGTCCTCCATCCCTCTCAGAAAGCCCAGCAAGCTACCAAGAGTATCCCGCTAGCATGGCAGAGTCTGGCAAACTCCCCATGGCGTATTCAATATACCAAAAACAGTAACAACAGTAATGTCACAATGGAGACATTACTGGTGCCTGCTTGAGCAAATCGATGAACAACAGGAGGACAGTGCTATAGTGCTATCTTTTAAATCTTATGGAATTTTTTTAGATATTTATCTATATATGGCTAGCAGGTTTACTAGCTAAACTAAAGAAAAATCAAGTTATTCTCAGATTGTGAATTTCTATAATTTGAGGGACAAACATAATCGAGTTATAATTTAATTTGAGTACTGGTATTCATATAGTTTAGTTTTAAATTTTAGTATTTTTTAAAATATTATCCTTTTTGATTTTCATTAAACTTATCAAGTGTAAGATTCATTTTATCAGTCTCCTCTCTTCCTTCACTAGCCTGGAAACATTTTGTTAGTACATAAATATATAACATGACTGCACAAAAGCTTAGAGTCAAAATAATGAGACTCTTTAGCAAGAATATGGTATATACAAAATGCTTTATTTCTTTACTATGTTCTAGAGCTATATTTAGGCCTTTTTTAAAAAAGACTGTCATTACTTCTGTTTTTTTTTTAGTAGATGTTTCCTATTGACTTATGTTTACATACGAATTTCATGACAATGACATATTTCCACTTTTGATTTAATTATATTTTTTTATTGACCGTTTTCATAAGAATCTGAGAACTGTAAATTTCTTTTCACTGAAAATATCTTGAATTAACTCCCACTCTTGAATGACAATTTGCAGTACAGAAAATTCTAAATTGTATTATATTATATAATTGTATTATATTATATAATTGTATTATATTTCAACAACACATTAAAAACAATAAAATTTCATTTTTTCTTCCTGTCCCTGCTGCTGTATTATTTCACGAAGAATTTCTTATTATAGATTCTTCTTTCGTTCTTTCCTTCCTTTTTTCTCTTTCTTTCTTTCTTTCTTTTCTTTCTTCCTATTCTTTCTGTTTTTTTCTTCTTACTAAGGATAACATGCTCCTGCAGTACAAGAAGTTATATCTTTCTCTTAGCCTGTAAAAGTCTAGACTCATGTCTTTTTTTGGGAGGAGGTCATACCCAGCGATGCACAGGGGTTACTCCTGGCTCTGTCCTCAGGAATCACTCCTGCTGGTGCTGGGGAGGATATGGGATGCTGGTAATTGAACCTGGGTTGGCCTCATGCAAGGCAAATGCCCTACCCTACCCGCTGTGCTATCACTCCAGCCCCTAGACTCAAGTCTTAAATTGTATGATTTTGTTATCTTCATTTTTTTTTTACAAGCCCCTTCTATGCCTCTTCTGGGTATTTTTATCAATTACATTTATTATCTTTATTTTATTACTGTGTGCATTTTTATCTTAGTTTTTTTAGTACTATATTTCAAAGATTTTTTAGTTAATTATTTTTTTTTCAAATACCCATCCGTCCACCAGTGCCCATTTCCCACCACCATGGATCCCAGTATCCCTCCCACCCTCCATCCCCCAACCCCACCCTGCCTCTGTGGCAGGGCATTCCCCTTTGTTCTCTCTCTCCTTTTGGGTGCTGTGGTTTGCAAAAGAGTTAAGCCTGATTTTCAGGGAGAAATGTTGGATGATTTACTTTCCGTTGATAACTTTGGTACCCGCATGCCAGAGCTATGCTTGTAGAGGCTCATGGTCACCGGGGTTCCATCTGGAGAAGGCGGGACGGCAGCACCTACCTCATCTGGGACCTCCCGGTGATATGGGCTCTGTTTGGGACCTGGAGCATTCTCCTGGAGCTGTGGGGCCCTCCAGCCGATTTTCTTCTTTGTTACTGTGTGTTGTGAGATGGCGCTGGGGGGGCGAGTTGTGGGCGTGACTTCCAGAATCAGAGGTTGCCTGGGAGCTGGGGTGACCCCATTGCAGTTCGGAAGAAATGTCCTGGTACCCGCATGCTACAGCTATGCTTGTAGAGGCTCATGGTCACCGAGGTTCCATCTGGAGAAGGCGGGACGGCAGCACCTATCTCATCTGGGACCTCCCGGTCTTCTAAGATTTTTTTTTAAAAACTTCAAATTTTCCATTATACTGTTAAGCTGATAGTGTATTGTCTTTACATGAAGTAAACATATTTTACTTTTTAGTTTATCCCAAAAGCCTCCATCTCCACATATCTCACTCAGGATATCTTTTTCCTTCATTTTTTTGTTTGTTTGCTTGTTTGGGGGCCACACCGGATGGTGCTCACTTCAGTACTCACTTCTGACTTTGTACTCTTGATCACTCTTGGTCAGGCTGGGAGACCACATGGGATACTGCAGATGGAATCCAGGTCAGTTATGTCCTGGGCAAACACCTTACTCACTATTTCTGTGGGCATTTCTTTACCTTGACTTTGATTTCCTTTCTGACTTTTAAAAAAAGTAAAGGCCCTCCTGTTGATCATCGATTTGCTCGAGCGGGCCCAGTAACGTCTCCATTGGAGACTTTGTTGTTACTGTGTTTGGCATATCGAATACGTCACGGGGAGCTTGCCAGGCTCTGCCGTGCGGGCGAGATACTCTCGGTAGCTTGCCGGGCTCTCCGAGAGGGGTGGAGGAATCGAACTCGGGTCGGCCATGTTGGCTGGTGCAAGGCAAACGCCCTACCGCTTTGCTATCACTCCAGCCCCTCTTTTAATATACTTAGTACTTTTAATATACTTAGTACTTTTAATGTACTTTTAATATACTTTTAATATACTTAGACTTTTAATATACTTAGTAATTTTAAACATGTTTATTTGTTCTTCAAATAGTTTTATCTTTATTTGAAGGAACTACAGGTCCTTGTTTATTTTTGGTTTTCCTTATAAACTGGGTAGTTTGCAAGTATCTTTGAAGGTCTAATAACTAAAGTTTCCGTATTTTGAAATATGACTTTATCAGAATTCTGTGGTATCTTCAGTGAGTAGAAGTCTCTAAATTTCAACTCTGTATTTCTCTATTATAATCTTATGTAATCATACTTATTTGCTCTGAAATTAAGGAAATTAAGTCTGAGAACAAAAACCTTAGCCCTTTCTGTAGAATAATCTTAGATATCTGAGCCTGCATCATTACAAGCCTAATCTTATTTATGCAAATATACTTGTGGTAGCAGGTTTTGTTTTTTTGCATAAAATAAATGTATTTGGAGGAAAATAGATATTCCCCATGCACCCAGTTACAGATATATGGTTTCTCTCGGGAAGTGAACGTATTTCCACTTTTAAAAAATCTTAAGTCCCCTTAGAGTTAATTATCTGCTTAAAGTTCTTATTTTCTTTTATAATGAAATATAAGCTTGAGATACATGTTACCAGCTCAATTAGTAGATGCATGGCCTCCCAACTTGAATCTTTTGTTATTAATAAGTAGGAATTTCAGATTTTAATTTTTTAATTTGTTTTGTGTTTTCAAAAAACCACTTAGATCACATCTTCTTCCTCTCTGTCTTCTAAAGGAAGATAAGGTCATCAATGATAAAAGGCAGTTGAAAAATAATAGTTTTAGTTACTAAAAAGTACAATATCATAAACAGACAACCATTATAAGGGTAGGAGAGCAGGCAGGGTGCTTGCCTTGCATGCTACTAACCTGGGTTGAATCCTTAGCTTTTTATATGGTTCCTAAGAGCCTCCAAGAGTGATCCTTGAGTACAGAGGACTAAGCCCTGACCTACAGTTATATGTGGCCTAAGAACCACCCTTCCTCCAAAAAATAAATCCAGAAGTAGACAACCATAAAGAGTATGTTATAATGTCCAAAAGCAGAGAGAGACAGTATGGTGGAAATTGTCTGCATAGAGCCAGGGAGAGGGGAGATAGGAATGGTGAATGCTGGGGACAATGATGGTGGAAAATGTGCATTGGTGGAAGGATGGGTGTTCCATCATAGTATGACTGAAACTCAAACATGAAAGCTTTGTAGTAACTGTATCTCAGGGTGATTCAATTAAAAAAAAAAAAAAGCAATTGCAAAAGAAACACCTAGAACCTGCATCTGCTCAGGAGAGGATACTCTGGCTCCTCCTAGTGGTTTCAGTGCTCTACATGATTAGAGAAACTGGTAACAAACTATAGAAATGATAACTGAAAGTGTAGTCTTCAGATTTTAATATCTTTCTTCTGATGAGTGTCTCCAAGTAAAATTTCAGTTCTCATATTTCAAATTGAGACAATATATATGTATCTTAATAATATATGCATGAAATTATTTGCATATGTGTAGTAAGATGAACTAAGTGTAACTATTAAAATGTGGAGAAATTTTTTTTTTTACTTATTATTAAATGTTGTATTGCAGTCACACATGGTGGTGCCTGGTGCTTATTCCTGGCTCTGTGCACAGAAATCACTCAGAGCCCGGTTTAGGGTTTCTGAGGATTAAAACACATGCTTGCCTCATACAAGGCAAGCACTGTGCCTTTTGTTCTAGCTTTTTGATCCAAAAGGTATACAGTTTAAAATATCTTTTTTTTCTTAAAAGTGTGCCAAAATGTTATCATGAAATATGTAAACCTCGTATACTTGCTAATAATTTTCAATACCTCAAATTCTTTAGAGACACAAATTGTTGTCAACACAACATGCAATCCATATGGAATGTTCCTATTTAATTTTTTATTTTTGTGAAGAGTAATTGAAGAAATATGGTTATTTATCTAGCTAGAAGTGATAATGGCAGAGATATAAGTTAGGAAGAGTTTCAACTTGGTGCAAGGAATTTTGTGTTTGCAAAGCCTGGCAAGCTACCTGTGACATATTCGATATGCCAAATACAGTAACAGGTCTCACAATGGAGACGTTACTGGGCCCACTCAAGCAAATTATGAACAATAGGAGGACAGTGATAGTGACAGTGACAGTATATACTACTCTGGTTTGTTCACCTCTGTTTCTGACTTTGCATTAAGAAAAGCACACGGAGTCCTTCTTCTTTTCACAAAGTGTAGTTTCTTACTTACAGCTGCTTGTTTCAGGACTAATTAGGCTTGAGCATCAACTTCTTTTTGGAAATACTTGTAGGCCTCTTAGGTGAGACTCAGAGTTGTTACTCCTTTACACAAAGCTACTTGTCTCGACCTTGGTTGGAACAGAAATTTAACAATTGTAATGGACTGTTGAAAGTCCTACTGAATTTCCTCCTTCCTTCCTTCGTTTTTTGTTTCTTTTGCTCTCTTTCCCCCAAAATATACATTATGTGTTTTGTGTATGACACATAAAGCATGTAATTCTCTCCCAGAGAGGTTCACTTTCCCCTCTAAGCCCCCAAAATAGACATGTCCAGCTTGCCAGTTCAATTTACAAATATATGAAGAAAAGTCTTCAATTGTATCAGAATAATGTTTTCTTTCATAATTTCAAAATGTTCTAGTTTTAATCTGTAGAAAAGGAGGACCATTTCTATTCTAAGGCTCCGTCGAAATAAGAGTTAAGTTGGGGAAAGGGAAAATGGTGTAAAGACTTAAGAGCCTTCGGGGAAAATGAAATTGCAGTACTTTTGTTTTTCTCTTGCATATCTTAAGAAATCTTCATTTTATTATATAGAAATCTTTAGAAATAGCCGTTTTCTACAGTTCTGAATTACCAAGAATCTGGTATTCAATGGAGGCATATCCTAAATAATGTGCTTTGGGAAATCATTATCCAATTCTGTCTGCATGCCTACCTCTCCACTGAACACTCTGCCCTCCTATCTGCACTCAGCTTGGGCAAGAGATAAAAAGCTTCATTTCTTTTTAGTGGCTGGTTTGTGTAAAATTGCATCTTATTGTTTTAAGAGGTGATCCACAGGCAATGAATGCAGCAGTTAAGTTGATCCTGGGGAGTGGGATGAGTCTTGATTTTTTTGCTTTCTAAAATCAAGCTTTATAGAGCCTGCACAATTTCAGAGACCCATAGGGAGAGCTTGGATGCTGCCATTACCATTTGATTTCATCTGTAAAGGACTGCCTTTACTGAACAAGATTGGACATGAACAATGCCAGTCTATTCTCAGCTTGCCAGCTGCAGCTCAGCTCTGTTTTGGGGTGAAATGAGGTGTTTATTTCCTGTCTTCTTTTTCTCCTTTTATATTAGTCATGTGTGTGCATCTTCTTTTATCATTCAAGATTATTTCTCACAGCTACACTCTATTATTTCCTGAGGAATATTCAGTTTGAAATAGGTGGTACATAATGGGTATGGGAAAGTTCTAGAATGTGTATGAACCCAGTCCTGGAGTGTAACATATGCTGTCACCCCTGATGACAGCAAGCATGACTGAAAGATGAAAAACTCCTCATCCATCAATTCAGGAACACATATTTGTGATTTGAGTAATATTTTTAATATTTGAGCAATATTTTTAAATGATGAGATGAAGGGTCTATTTTTAGTACAATTCTGAAGTATTGGTGTTTTTCTCATCTAACTTTTCCTTGCATGGGCTCCAAACTGGATTTTTTAAAATTCCTGGAGCCCAGCAATTACTTCATAGTCTCTAAACATGAAATCCAAGTATACTTTTAAATCTCCCCAGACAACTGCATTGTGCTGGAAAATTTGAGAACTGCTTTGTTAAAGAATCTCTGGCATTTGTAGATATGCTTGGATGTACTGTGAGGGAACACAGAGTATTTTCTGGAAGATTTTAACTCATAATATTTATACAAATGTCTACTGCATTTAGAATAAAATGAATACACTTACCTGGATAGGCGCTAGTGCCTTGTTAAATTATCCATAACATAGAATGGTGCCCTAATCTTTTCTCGAATCAAAATTATGTGTCATGAGTAACTAGTAACTAGTGATTGTTACATTATTCACAGACTTTTCTGATCACAGAAGGAAGGGATAATTTAAAATCAAAGTCTAGAAGAGGCATTCTTACTGTCAGAGCATGAGAACATATGCCATTCTAGGTAGCTTCTGGACATTCTGTGTAAGTCTACCTTTTCCCTATCTACATAAATTTGAATAATAGACAATTGCAAGAAGGTCTGTGTTGAACCAAATATTAGTTTGGGCTCCATTCCTTAATTTTTATATTTATATCCTTAATCTCAAGTACTTGGATAACAAATCACTCATGTCATATTCTTTAGTTAGCAGTGTTTTTTTTTTTTTTTTGACTTGTTTAATATGCCTTTCTAGACACTTTTCTTTTCAATATTTTTTAGTTATCTGTTTTGGGGGGATATCCAGCAATTTTCAGGAATTACTCCGCTCTGTATACTCAGGAATCACTCCTGGTGGTGCTCAAGGGACTATATAGGATCCTGGGGATTGAACCTGAGTAAATGTTAGTCATGTAACTTATCCAAAGGGAATGTGGTGTTGGGTAGTGTATCTAGGAATTATATATAGTTTGTGACTCAGTTTATTCTCATTGGGTATTTTCATTTCATTTCATCATCCTGTTATTCGTCGATTGCCTTGAGCAGGCCCCCGTAACGTCTCTTTCATCCTAGCCCTGAGATTATATTCAAGGCACTTTAGGAGAATGAGACCCATCATTGTTACTGGTATTTGGCATATTTGGTACGCCACGGGGAGTTTGCCAGACTCTGCCCTGTGGGCAGGCTACATTTGATAGCCTGCAAGTTTGTCCAAAGTAGGAATGAGACAATAAGATGTCATAAAAAAAAAAGCTCTGATAAGATGTCGCGCGGCCGCAAATGCCGCCGCGCGGTTCCAGAATCTGGATTTTATAGTCTCTGAGTCTTGGCCGCTGATGGGATTACATGGCGCCATACTCATTGGGTATGATATTTCATATTTATATACCTTAGAATAAATAATCTCTTGAGTTCCTTTCTTGTAATTGCACCTGTGATATATCAGTGTGATAGTTGGCACAGAAAAGTTGATTGGTTTTGGTTTTAATACGTTCCCTGATGACAGTTGTCAATGATCACAATCTATTTTTATTGTCACTATTTTCACTGAGAAAACAAACTACTCACAACAGCATGTACTTCCTACTTATTTTGTTACTCCCCTTTCTCCCAGTTACTCTGTATGATATGGTTAAGGTTTCAATCTACACTTTTTTACATCTACATCTTTTATTTCATTACTAGAATAAAGAAAAAGTAGGCCTCACTTAGTTGTTGTCTGGTATCTATATTGTTTATAAAGAAGGAACGATTACATTCAATGTAATATTTTATGTAATAAGGAAAATAATGCTCATCAAGTTCCCAATCATCACGCAATTTGTTAAATCCATAATATTTATTATCTCACCTAAATTGCAACACCAAAGACATTTGTTGGCTTAGTGATAATGCATCTTTTGAATTTAACCCCAATATATTTTTGTAGATATTAAATGAATGTAGTGTAAAATGGTAATAGCCATAGTATTTTGAGTCTGTTTTCATAGGAACTCTATCTCTCCAAGGTAGGTGCTCTTTTCATGGTAAAATCACTGAAATCAAGAAAATTTAAGTACTGTACACATGACCTAGTGAGTAGATGATGGGACTGAATTCAAATAGAACATTTGTGTTTCCTGTCTGACTGCTGTATTAACTCCTCACATATTCCAAAGTTGACTTCGTTTTGGAAAAAAAAAAGCATATTCTGAATTAGGCCCTGCTCTAGCTATTATAAGTAAATCAGGAAAGAAGTATAAGCCCCTGATCACTGACCTGCTTTAGGAGTAGAGGAGTAAATGATAAAGGGATAGGAAAGTAATGGGAAATAGCTGTGTTAATGATTTAAGAATATAACCAGTCTGTGTTTAAAGAATAATAAAACAAGTTTAAGTGGAGTTTTAGAGAGGTAATTAAAAGAAAATGTGTTTGCTAGAAAGAAAAAGGGATGATCGAACATGGGATACAGTGTTGAGTGGAAGAGCAAGGCAGGATATCTGACATACAGTGTCCGGCCTGCTTTTTTCAAGATATAGATAGATACACCTTCCTAGATTGTAGAGAGCTTTCTTTTCTTGTCCATCTCTCATTAATGAGAACTGCTGTTTAAAACAGAGAGAGGACATGGCCTTAGACCAGAAGGATACATGTTCTATCTGGGTTCTGCAGTGCTATTCATCATGCTTACATGGTGGCTGCTTACTCTCTACTGGAGGAAGGCCACTCAAGCTCAGATCTTTCCTTAGGGGATTTATGCAACCCACAAAGCAATTGGCTTTGCTTATAAATTGCAGACGTAGGTTTTTCATTGCCTATATTTTAAGCAAAAGTCATAAAATTACACAGAAACTACCAATAATTTTCAAATATAACAAAGGTGAGGAATAATTAATGAAAGGGTCACAGGAAAGGAACAAAACATTTCAACTGATATTAAGCTTTTCTTCATTTCCCTAAGGTCACATCCAAAATTATTTTTGTTAGTTGGGTTATTTATTGTGGTTGTGTATTTATAATAGGACAAAGATCACCTGTTCTGCTTCTCTAGTAAAGTCAGCACAGTAAATGACAGTACAGGATAGAAATATAAAACCATCTGAGAGCTTGGTCTAGAGAGATAGTAAAATAGGTATTTTTTTATTGCACAAGACCAATCCCAGTTTGACATGCATCCCATAGGGTCACCAGAGTCAGCCAGGAGTGACTCTTGAGCACAGAAGCAGGAATAACCACTGAACACTTCTGTGTGTGACCCCAAACCAAACAAATAAACAAAAACCATCTGGGATTTATTCTCTGGAGTAAACAGATAAAGCATATGAGATTTTTTAAAAATCTATATGAAATGATCTATTCCTTCTCTTCTTTTTTCCCCAATTATTCATTTATTTAATTTTATTGAATCATCGTGAGATAGTTACAAGCTTTCATGTTTGGGTTACAGTCACACAATGATCAAACACCCATTCCTCCACCAGTGCCATCCCCGCCACTAATGTCCCCGTTATACCCCCTCCCCTTTCCCACCCTCCCCCTGCCTCTATGGTAGACATGATTCCAAATAATCTCCTTCTACTTTTGGGCATTATGGTTTGCAATACAGACCCTGAAAGGTTATCATGTTTGGTCCTTTATCTACATTCTGCACACATCTCCCATGCTGACCAGTTCCTCCAACCATCTTTTTCTTAGTGATCCCTTCTCTATTCCAGCTGCCTTCTTCCCTTTGTTCATGAGGCAGGCTTCCAGCTATGGAGCAATCTATTTGTCCCGTATATCTACTATCCTTAGGTGTCAGCCTCACGTTATGCTGTTTTATACTTCACAAGTCCTTTTATTTCTGTCCCTATCTTTCTGACGCATTTCATTTAGCATGATACTCTCCATGTCTATCAATTTATAAGCAAAGTTTATGACTTTGTCTCTCCCGACAGCTGCATAGTATTCCACTGGTAGATGTACCAAAGTTTCTTTAACCAGTCATCTGTTCTAGGGCACGTGGGTTGTTTCCAGATTTGGGCTATTGTGAACAGTGCTGCAATGAACATATAGGTGCAGATGTATTTATACTGTGCTTTTTTGCATCCTCGGGATATATTCCCAGAGGTGGTATTACAGGATCATATGGATGCTCAATTTCTAGTTTTTGAAGGACTTGTCCATATTGTTTTTCAGAAAGACTGGACTAATGCACATTCCACCAACAGTGAAAGAGTGTCCCTTTTCCCCCACATCCACGCCAACACTGGTTGCTTTTGTTCTTTTGAATGTGCCAGTCTCTGTGGTGTGAGATGATATCTCATTGTTGTTTTGATTTGCATCTCCCTGATGGCTAGCGATGTGGAGTATTCTTTTCATGTGCCTTTTGGCCATTTGTATTTCTTTTTTGAGAAAACTTCTGTTCATTTCTTCTCCCCATTTTTTGATGGGTTTGGAGGTTTTTTTCTTATACAATTCTTCTAGTGTCTTGTATGTCCTGGATATTAATCCTTTATCCGACAGGTATTGGGTAAATAATTTTTTCCTGATCTATAGACTCTGTATTTTGGTCACTGTTTCTTTTGAAGTGCAGAAGCGTCTTAGTTTCGTGTAGTCCCATTTGTTTATGTTTGCTTCCACTTGCATGGTCAGTGCTGTTTCATCCTTAAAGATGTTTTTAGCTTCAATGTTGTGGAGACTTCTGCCTACATTTTCCTCTATGTACCTTATGGGTTCATGTCTGATAGTGAAGTATTTAATCCACTTTGATCTAACTTTTGTGCCTGGCACAGAGGTCAGCATTCATTTTTTTGCAGGTAGCTATCCAGTTTTCCCAGCAGCACTTGTTGAAGAAGCTTTCCTTGTTCCACTTTACATTTCTTGCTCCTTTGTCAAAGATTAAGTGGTCGTATATTTGGGGGTCTGTGACAGAATATTCAACTCTGTTCCATTGGTCTGCATGTCTGTTTCTAGCCCAGTACCAGGCTGTCTTAATTACTACTGCTTTGTAGTACAGTTTGAAGTTGGGGAGGGTGATGTCACCCATCTTCTTTTTCTCAAGGATTGTTTTAGCTATTTGTTGGGGTTTATTGTTCCATATGAATTTCGGGAGTATTTTGTCTATTTCTTTGAAAAATATCATTTGAATCCTGATAGGGACCACATTGAATTTGTATAGTGCTTTGGGCAGTATTGCCATTTTGATAATGTTAATCCTCCTTATCCATGAGCAGGGGATGTTTCTCCATTTCCTAGTGTCCTCTTTTATTTATTGAAGTAGTGTTTTGTAATTTTCCTTGTATAGGTTCTTCACCTCTTTAGTTAAGCTGATTTTGAGGTACTTGATTTTCTGAGGTACTATTGTGAATGGGATTCTTTTTTAATGTCTATTTCTTCTCGTTTGTTAGTTGTATATAAGAAAGCCATGGACTTTTGGGTTTTGATTTTGTAGCCTGCCACTTTACTAAACCGATGTATTGTTTCTAGGAGTTTTTCTGTAGAATCTTTAGGGTTTCTAAGTATAATATCATATCGTCTGCAAATAGTAATAGTTTGACCTCTTCCTTTCTATCTGTATTCCCTCGATATCTTTCTTTTGCCTAACTACAATGGCCAGGACTTCCAATATTATCTTGAATGGGAGTGGCAAAAGTGGGCAACCTTGTCTTGTGCCCGATCTTAGAGGGAGGACTTTTAGTTTTTCCCCATTGAGAATGATACTTGCTATGGGCTTGTGGTAGATGGCTTTGACTATATTGAAGAAAGTTTCTTCAATGCCTATTTCTTCAATGCTAAAGCTTTCATTATAAACGGGTGCTGGATCTTGTCAAATGCTTTATCTGCATCTATTGATATGATCATATGATTTTTATCTTTTCTTTTTCTGATATGATGGATTCTGTTGATCAATTTCTGAATGTTAAATCAACCTTGCATCCCTGGGATGAATCCTACTTGGTCATGGTGTATGATCTTTTTGATGAGTAGTTGGATTCTATTTGTTAATAATTTGTTGAGTGTCTTTGTGTCTGTGTTCATCAGGGATATGGGCCTATAATTCTCTTTCTTTGTGGTATCTCTCTCTGTTTTTGGTATCAGGGTGATATTTGTGTCATAGAAACTGTTCAGAAGTGTTTTTGATACTTCAATTTCATGGAAAAGCTTAAAGAGGATTGGGAGTAAGTCCTCTTTAAACATTTGGAAGAATTCACTAGTGAATGCATCTAGACCAATACTTTTGTGCTTGGGGAGAATTTTTATTACTGTTTTAATTTCCTTGATGGTGATAGGTCTGTTCAGGTATTCCAGGTCTTCCTGGTTCAGTCTTGAGAGGTTATAGGAATCTAGGAATTTATGTATTTCCTCGAGGTTTTTTGTTCCGTGGCATAAATTTTCTCAAAGTACTCCTCGAAGATTCTTTGAATTTCTGTAGTTTCTGTTGTAATGACCCCCTTTTCATTTCTGATTCGGTTTATTAGGGTTTTCTTTCTCCCTTTCTTTGTGAGTTTTGCTAGAGGCATATCGATCTTGTTCATTTTCTTGAAAAACCAGTTCTTGGTTTCATTGATGTTTTGGATTTTTTTCTTTTTGGTTTCCATCTCGTTAATCTCTGCTCTGAGTTTTATTATTTCCTTCCTCCTGTTTGAATTGGTCTCCTTTTGTTGGTCATTCTCCAAGCTCTTAAGCTCTGAAGTTAGGTTACATAAGTGGGCTCGCTCCTCCTTCCTGAGGAATGCTTGTAGACCTATAAACTTTCCCATTAACGCAGCTTTTGCTGTGTCCCATAATTTTTGGTAACTCATGTCCTCATTTTGATTCGTTTCCAGGAGTCTTTTGATTTCCTCTTTGATTTCCTTTTTAAGCCACTCATTGTCCAATAGTGAGTTGTTTAATTTCCACGTGTTTGGTTTAGTTTTCTGTTTGTGTGTGTGATTTACTTCTAATTCAGTGCATTGTGGTCTGAAAAGATTGTTGATATAATCTCTATTTTCTTAATTTTATGGAGGTATGTTTTGTGGCTCAACATGTGGTCTCTCTTGGAGAAAGTTCCATACACACATGAAAAGAATGTATATTCAGCTTTTTGAGGATGACGTGTCCTGTATATGTCTACTAAATTCCTTTTTTCCCCCTTAGTTGAAGTATGTCCTTGCTAAGCTTGAGTCTGGTTGATCTATCAAGAGGTGATAAAGCGGTGTTGAAGTCTCCCATTAGTATTGTGTTGCTATCGATGTCTTTCTCCAAGACTATGAGTAGTTGTTTTAAGTACTTTGCTGGTCCCTCATTAGGTACATATACATTTAGTATTATAAGTTCTTCCTGTTGTAAGAAATGGCCTTCACTGTCTCTTGTGACCTTCTTCAGTCTGAAATCAATGTGGTATGATGCTAGGATGTCTACCCCAGCTTTTATATGGGATTTGTTTGCCTGTAGGATTGTTTTCCATAATCCTTTGACTTTGAGCCTGTGTTTGATCTAACTATTGAGAAGTATTTTCTGCAGGCAGCAGAATGATGGGTCAATTTTCTGATCCATCCTGCTACTCTGTCTCTTTTAATTAGTGTGTTTAGTCATTGACATTGAGAGATATTATTGTTATGGGGTTTTGTCACATTTTTCTGTTGAAATTTGGTGTATTTGAGGGGCCTGTCTTGTATTTAACTAGCACATTTAGTTGTTCTTGTAACCATGGTTTTGAGTCTATGAAGTTCCTGAGCTGTTGTTTGTCTGTGAAACTGTGTGTTGTTCCTTCTTTTATGAATGAGAGTCTCACTGGGTAAGGTATTTTTGGTGAGGCATTTATTTCACTGAGTTTTTTCACTATATCCCACCACTGTTTTCGTGCCATGAGGGTTTCATCAGACAAATCAGCTGTGAACCTTAAGGATGCTGCTTAATAGGAAATTTCTTTCTTTGATCTTGGTGCTTTCAGATTTTTGTCCCTATCTAAGGTTTTGGTCATTTTGTTCAGGATGTGTCTTGGGGTATTCTTATTCATATTTCTTCTAGCTGGTACCCTTCAGGCCTCCTGAATGCGGGGGGTATTTTTGTTCGTATTTCTTCTAGCTTGTACCCTTCAGGTCTCCTGAATGTGGTCGGATATTTTCTTCATCTCTGGAAATGTCGTAGCAATGATGTCCTTGACAGCTTCTTCTTCATCAGGGTTTTCTTCCTGTCCCTCTGGGACTTCAATAATTCTTATGTTACCCCTCTTGGCTTCATCACGATCTTCTCTTGCCATCCGTTCCCGAATCATGAGTCTCTTTTCCATTTTCTGCTCTTTTCTGGAGAGTCTCTGGACTTCATCTTCGAGCTCACTGATTCTGTCCTCAGCAGCTGTTACTCTGCTGCTGAGGCCTTCTGCTGAGTTTTTCAATTCGCCCACCAGGTTTTTCAGCTCCAACATTTCCGTTTGTAATTTTGTTTGCGTTTTCCTCATTTCTACCTTCAAATCCTCTTGTCTTTTATTGGCATTGTTTTCCATTGTTTCTTTTAGCTCCCTAAGCATCTTCAGTAGCTCCCTTCTAAATTTCTTGTCAGAGAGGTTGTCTAGCACTTCATTACTGTTTGTGTCTTCTGGGCTAACCTCTTCAATAAGTAAGCTTGGTGGGCTTTTGTGTTGCTTCACCATTGTGACTATGTGGTTTAGACTTTCATGCTCTCTGTCACTAATTCTTATCATGCAAAATTAATTGAGATGAGCTTAATGAATTATAGGCTAATATGTGTCTGGTGGTTAAGCTAAACTAGTGAAAATTCCATCTAAGAGGATAACTTTTGGCTTCTATGGAATATGTAGGGAGAGAATAACTTGCGGCTTCTAATGTGGCCGTGGCTCTGAGAAGGGGTCATGCCGCTGGGTGGGTACCTGGATGAGTGAGTAAAGGGTTCCTGGAATGGTTCAGCTTTGGGTGTGTGCGGTGTGCCTCAACTCACATCCCCCGCAGACCAAGAATGTAAACTGGTCATTCTCGGGAGGTCTGATTAGAAGCGCAAATCCTGGAAGGGGCCCTGCTGCCTGACTGGTACCTGGATGAGTTTATTCCTTCTCTTCTTAACCTCTACTACCTCTGTCTTTGAAAAAAGTCATGATTAAGAAATTAAGAAATATTTGATGGTGTCTGTCAGTAGAACACTGCACAGTAACAAGTATTCTGTAGTATTTATACATTTCCAGGTATCTTGTAATTATAAGGGATTGCTTGTCATCTTATAACTGACTGTAGTATTTTAGTTTTCCTTATCACTTAATCACTTAACTTCCCGTTAGTTGTCGATTTGCTCGAGCGGGCGCCAATAACGTCTCCATTTGTCCCTGTCGCGTGCTAGTGTAGCCCAATGGCATCTCTTCGCTCCGGGAACATGGAGGGCCTCAAACCGATCGTTCATGATCTTGACAAAGAAGTCTGACCATCTGGTAGGTGGGCGGCCACGCGGTCTCTTGACATCCCGTGGAATCCAATCAGTAACAGCTCTAGTCCAACGGTCGTCTTTAAATCTCATTACGTGACCAGCCCATCTGATTTTCGACACCTTGGCAAATGAGACAGCGTCCCTGATCCTTGATCGTCGACGGATGTCAGAACTCCGGATTCGTTCTCTCATTTGAGTGAAACGTGATATTCCAAGCATAGCTCTTTCTATTCTTCTTTGGGAGACCTGAATGGCGTTCTCATCTTGTTTGCGTAGGGCCCAGGTCTCTGAGGCATATGTTAATGCAGGAAGAACAGTGGAATCAAAGAGATGTGCCCGGAGCCGGAGGTTCTTTGTCCTCTTAGCTATTTCTTCGACGTTCTTGAAGGCGTTCCAAGCCACTCTCTTCCTCCTGCGCAGCTCGGGTGCCAGGTCATTTGTCATGTTGACCTCTCGACCTAGCTGTTGCATTCGGAGATGGTCGTTCCATTGAGAGCGAATGGGGCGTCAGGAACAAGGCTGTTTCTCATAAACATTGTCTTCGTAAGATTCAGCTGTAGTCCTACCTTTCCACACTCACGGTCAAAGTCGGCCAGCATTTGTGCCGCTTGGCTGATGTTTGGTGTTATTAAAACAATGTCATCAGCAAAGTGGAGGTGGTGTAGTTGCCGACCATCTATCTTCACTCCCATTCCTTCCCATTCCAGTCGTCGCATGATGTTCTCGAGGGTGGCACTGAAGAGTTTCGGTGAAATGGTATCACCCTGCCGCACCCCTCTCTTGACATCAACAATCACTTCTTTGTAGAATGGTGAGATCCTGGTAGTGAATCCGCAATACAGCTCATGGAGGATCCTGATGTATTGGGCTTGAATGCCCTGATTGGCTAGGGCTTCAATGACCGCTTCCGTCTCAACAGAATCAAAGGCCTTCTTTAAATCAATGAACGTTAAGCAGAGCGGCATCTTGAACTCCCGAGAAACCTCAATGAGCTTGGTTATCGTGTGGATATGGTCGATGGTGCTGAATCCTTTGCGGAACCCTGCTTGCTCACATGGTTGTCCTTCATCTAGTGTTCTGCTAATCCTATTCAGGATGACTCGAGTGAACAACTTGTAGATGACAGACAATAGGCAGATCGGGCGATAGTTGCCAATGTCATGGATGTCTCCCTTCTTGAACAGTAGTACGGTCCTGCTGGTTTTCCATTGAGACGGAACCTTACATTCAGACAGGTAGCGAGTGAAGAGCCGAGCCAGTGTATTGATGAGTACTGACGGCAGGTTCTTCAGGTGTTCAGGTCTGACCTTGTCTGGGCCGGGTGCTGTTTGCTTCTTTACCGACGAAATGGCGTGTCGGATTTCGGAAGGGAGAACGTTGGGAACGACATATCCATCCTGTGGAATTTGGTATGTCGGCAAGTGGACATGGCTATCGAAGAGATTTGAGTAGAAGTCATGGATAATCTTCTCCATTGCCGTTCTGGAGGATGTGATGGATCCATAAGGACGTCGGAGGGCAGTCATCTTGGTCTTATAGTTGGCGAAAGACAGGCGGGCGTTACGAATACTTTTCCCGGCTTCTGCCGCATCTACCAGTACTTCTGTTCTTCTCTCTTTGAGGTCTTCCTTGATCGCATCTCTGCACTGCTTTGCAAGCTCGGACGTTAGCTTGCGGTTGCCTGAGGCATGCGCCAAACCACGCTGGCGAATTAGCTCAAGAGTTTTCGAAGATAGGCGACTTTTTATGGCTATCTCTCTCTTGGCGTTCCTCACACATTCATGGGGGTGCTGAACCAGTCGATCGTATTCCTCGTCAATGTTGTCAACAATGGCATCTTCCCATGTTGCCGCAATAGTACCAAAGAGTTCCCAGTTGGTGGTCATTCTGGGAGTTCTCTTTTTGAACTTTGCAGCCCTTTCTCCCCGCTCTGTGAAGTAGAATTTTGCACGAAGGAGACGGTGGTCCGATCCCCTTCGAAATTTTGGGACAACAGCGACATCAGTCAGGCAAAACCGTCGATTGAATATGATGTGGTCTATTTCGTTGTGGAATCGTCCACCGGGAGACTCCCATGTCCATCGTTTAGATTCTGCCTTCTGGAACTGTGAGTTACCATGAATGGTCTTGGTCGACATGATGAACTCAGACAGTCTCTCACCCTGTTCGTTCCATTCTAGGCCATGGGTCCCGATGTGAAGATGGCTTAGGGGGGACCATGTGAAGTGCTGGGGATAGAATCACAGTCCCAGTGCAAAGGAAGCATCCTACACACTAGAATGTCACTCCACCTCCCAGCCCTTACAGTTTTGAGTGAACACAGCCAATGAGATATTTTCTAACTTTACTAACTACATCATCTTTGTGTCACGTTGTCTTGAATCTCTGGTGGGCACTACAAAGAAAACAGAGATGACATTTCTATCTCTAGAAACTCAGTGTCCATTTAGGAGTTGAACAGACTTAGTTTACCAGTGTTCTCTGCTGCATGGTGAGCTTTTTTTTTTTTTTTTTTTTAAATTTTTTTTTCCCCTTTATTTTATTTTATTTTTTTAAAGTTGTAGATTTACAATTTTTTGTGCTTTGGTTTCAATTATACAATGATCAGATACCCATCCCTCCACCAGTGCCCATTTTCCACCACCATGGATAATATCCCTCCCACCCCCATCCCCCCATCCCCCCGTCTCTGTGGCAGGGCAATCCCCTGTGTTCTCTCTCTCCTTTTGGGTGTTGTGGTCTGCAAAAGAGACATTGAGTGGCAAACATGTTCAGTCCATAGTCTACTTTCGACATGCATCTCCCCTCCTGGGAGGATCCTCCAAACATCCTTTATTTGGTGCTCCCTTCTCTATCTGAATAGCCCTTTCCTCTAGGATACCCAGCTGGCCTCTAAGTTATGGAGTAATCCTCCTGGTGCTGATCTCAGCTATTCTTGGGTATTAATCTCATACTTTGTTACTTTATATCCCCCAGATGAATGCAATCTTTCTATGTCTATCCCTCTCTTTCTGACTCATTTCGCTTAGCATGATACTTTCCATATTGTACCACTTGTATGTAAATTTCATGACTTCATCTTTTCTAAGAGAGCTTTTTTATTTCCATGAGAAATTGGAGATTTGAATTCAAAGCAACATGACCCATGTACATATATATAATCTGGGAAAGTTTTATTCTGTTACAAAATTGACAATGTGACAAAAAAGAAAGTGCAAGAGAAATTTCTGCTATTTTGGAGAAGCTGGAAATCGTATCATAATGTAATCTGAAAGCAACGGAGGCATGATCAGAACAATTTCAAAACAGATGCTTGGAGTGGTTGAGAAAATAGAGGCAGATGTGCTAATATCACACTTAAGAAGATCCTTCTCTTTACAGTCAAATTTCCATGAGACAACTTCAATCCTACCTAGGAATACAGACCAACCAAAGGAAAATCTATGAAGTTCAGGTCTGCTTAAATATATATATATATTTATATATATATATATACACACACTATATATATATATATATATATATATATATATATATAGGCTGGCAATTAGAGAGCAGTAGATAGTGCAGCAGTTAAGTGCTGATCATAATCTAGCGTAGTTTACTTTTTCCATTCATGCCCAAGTCACAGAGATCTAGCTATGTTTCCCTTACAGTAGGAAATGTATCTAATGAAAATCCATTTTTTTCCCAAACTTGAATTACTTTTTTTCATTCTCATAAATACAAACATACAAGCTCTTTCAGTTCTAAAGACATAAACAGAAGACAGAAAACTATCGTGGCAAGTCAACAAATACTATGTTAAATATCTTGGCAATCAAAAGTCATGTTTCAAGTACTCTACAAAAAGTTTCTATGCATGATTCCACTGAATCTTTACAACTAGTCTATGAAGTAAAAAATTTCTAATTCTTTTCTTTTTTAAGATGGAAAAACAGAAGCATATAGAAGTTAAGTAAGTTGGCAAACATTTAAGTTATCTAAGAAAAGGATCAAATATGAGCCCTGGTCAGTCATTAAGTCCCTTATCTTAACTAAAATATGATGAGGTCATATGCTAATAATATAAGGAACAGTAATAGGTATTATTATTTACTCCCATTCAAGTTTGATGCTGAAATTTAAATTTAACAGAGATTTTAGCTACCAACTGTAGTAAAGTGCGCTGGTCTTCTATCATGGTCACTAGTACTACATGAATTGTTCTTTAGGGGCTCCAGATTGAATACAAATAGAATATAACTAGAACAAGGAAGTATAGGTTGAGAAATAAGGGAAGTAAAAATTGACAGACAATGAGCCACACAAATCTATAGATTTCATTAATAGATAAGATAAAAAATGAGACTTTAAATATACATTATGCTATTTATGATTAAGGTCAACAAGTATAACCTGAGTTTAGATTCAATGGCCTTAGACTTTAAGAATTTTTATGTGGGAATATTTGAGAAATCTAAAGGGTGATTCATAGAGATAGGGACCCAGTGTGAGGAAAAGAAAATAGAGTCTTCTTTCTTCAAATTCCAACTTTGGTGCTTATGAGTAACATGCTTTGCCAAAATCACTGTAAACTTCAGTTTTCCTATATGCAAAAAATTGTTCTGTTTGTCCTTGCATGCTGCATGCAAGTCACTATCTCACTTTCAGAATTCTAGAAGACTGACTTTGTGATTTGCATGTCTGGCAAACAGTTCAGGGTAGAAGAAAGGATCATAGCAGGATGCTGCTTAGTTTCTCTGCCTTCTTTAGATTCCTTAGAAGTGGCCAACAGTCTTAATGACCTTTATTTCTTCCCCATTTGGAAGTTTTCTACTAAGTTCCAGAACCACTGTTTTCTCTTTGCTTCTTTATCCCAAGAATAAAGGTTTAACCCCGGAGTGGTCCTCATTCATGGGCACCACTAACACTCTTTACACTATTTTCATGTTGCTTACATAAAGCTCTTCTTGTTCTCACATATGCTGAATCATTATTGCTCTACCCCAATGAATAAATTATTAATGCACAAAAATACTGAATTTTTGATGTTATGAATTTATATATATGTGTATATATATATATAATGCTTTATATATTTAGTAGTTCCTAAGTAGGTGGTACTTTTTGACACCAAACTACTGATTATTGAGACTGCAGTTGTATAAATACCAAAAAGGATTAAAAAAACTTGACAAGGTTTTTCTGGAAACACAGGGGGAAAAAGGCAAATGATTACTCACCACAAAGGTATCTGTAGAGAGAAATCCAATGACCAATCCCTACCTAAAACATTGCTAATAAAGGATGATGGTTACCTTTCAGAAATAGTTTTTGTTTCGTGGTTAAATTTATTTGAATTTCATGTCTCAATTATTTAATGTTTTATACATTACCTTAACATAAGTTAATGTTGTCTGCTGGAGTTTCTTCTAATTGGAAATTAATATATAAATGTAAGATTTTTATTCCTGGTTATTAATTTGCAATTTTAAGCTGTACCATTAACATTTTTCTAATTCTACCTTTCAGTGCTTTAATAGATGTTAATATTATTTATGACCCATAGTTCCTCAATATATGGGATTGTAATCTTCTTTGAAACATGAATATTTATGTCATATTTACATTCATCTTTGTCTTGTCTTTTTGATAGCCTTCAGTAATTATAAAATAAAAGTACACAGAAAACAATTTCCATCATTTGTTGCATACATACTTTTTCTCTCAAAACCTCAAAAAATGCTTGAGTTTAGCCAAGATAAAAATGATATTGAATTAGGAAGTACACATAGCACAAATATTTTAGAATTCAAAATTAAAAGAGGTTTCATATAATGTTTTATTCAAGTGAAATTTTTACTCTAAGAAGATTATGCATGCTTATCCTGGGGCATTGGGATTTCTTTGCCATATCCAGATGTGCCCCCGGTGTTTGAACACATACTCCCCTTTGAAGAAAATGTTCACCTTTGATTTCCACATTTCAAAGATGACTTGTAGAAAAATATATATTTTCCTTACTGTCTTTACTACTTTCACAATATTTCCTTAAAAGTTTATAATATACGGGGGTATGGTGCTGCCAGCAGGTAATCTGTACCCGTGAGGTGAGTGCATCAGCAGCCTGATGGTGCCTTCAGACTTCTAGATACCCCAAAATTGCTGCTATGCCTTTGACCAGACCCAAAAAAATTGGGGCAAAGTTTACTAAAGTAAACGGCCAAAAGTTAGGTAAGTGGGAGTCACACCCACAAACCACCTCCGGCTCAGCTATATAATTGGAGGCATGGGCTCTCTGGTTCCTGATCGAACGGTTTAGGGCCATGATCCCAGAGACTCAGAAATAAATCTTGAAACCAAATGGCTTTTGGCAGAAATGCATCCAGTTCCTGCAGTAGGTTACCGGTGCTGGGCCAACCCAGGTGGGAACAGGTTTTGTGCCTTGGCCTGTTGCCCCTGGTGGTCCAGTGGCCGTCATCCTCCAGAGGCCACTGGAGAGTCAGATTTGGGTCCACAGTGATAAGACACGTGGGGCCTCACGGGATGGGGGTGGAGCTGGCCCTTTCCTCCCCGTGTCAACAAGACCCCTAATTGCCACCCACAAACTTCCTCTATGGCTCCTGATCAAGCTGTTTAATGGCCATGATCCTAGAGTCTCAGAAACAAATCTCAAAACCCAGAGGCTTTTGGCAGAAATGTGTCCAATCCCTGCAGTAGGTTACTAGCGCTGTGCCAACCCAGGTGGAAATAGGTTTTGTGCCTTGGCCTGTTCGCCCTGGTGGCCCAGTGGCCGCCATCCTCCAGAGGCCACAGACAATCAGGTTTGGGCTCTCAGTGATGAGACACGTGGGGTCTTGTGGGATAGGGGTAAAGCTGGCCCTTTGCTCCCCTTCTCAACGAGACCCTGAGTCGCTGCCCATGAACGGCCTCTCTGGATCCTGATCAAGCTGCTTAATGGCCATGATCCCAGAAACTCAGAGACAAATCTCAGAACCCAGTGGCTTTTGGCAGAAATGCGTCCGGACCCGCAGTAGGTTGCTGTTGCTAGGCCGCTCCAGGGGATAAAGGGTGCTGTCCTTCCACCTGCTCCCCCTAAGCGGCTCAGGTGCTGCCATCCTTCAGAGGCCATTGGACAGTCAGGTTTGGGCCCTCAGTGACGAGACATGTGGGGCCTCACAGGATGGGGGTGGAGCCGGCCCTTACCTCCTCACCCCAACGATACCCTGAGTCACTGTCCACAAACAGCCTCTCTGGCTCCTTATCAAGCTTCTTAACGGCCATGATCCCAGAGACTCAGGAACAAATATCAGAACCCAGCAGGTTCTGGCAGATCCCTCCAGATTTAATTGTTTAAAACTTCAGAATTCCAAAATCGTGCAGCCACTACTGCAGCCACGTGACACCATGTTATTCATAACCAGCAATAGAAAGGAAATTGTCTAGTGTTGCCTTTTCAGCAGATCTGAGTGTTGGGTTAAAATCCCAAATAAAAATGGTGGGTCTGGTGTCAAAATATTGAATGTGATCAAAGTAGAGAGAGAGTAATGTGGAAACCATCTGCCCCACAGGTAGGAGGAGGATGTGGGATGCGGGTATACTGGGGTTTTTGGTGGTGGAGAATGGTCACTGGTGAAGGTACGGGTGTTTCGTTGTATGACCGAGACTTAAACCCGAAAACTTTGTAACTGCTCTCACTGTGATACAATAAATCACAAATCACAATCACAAATCATCCTGTTAATCGTTGATTGCCTCGAGCAGGCCCCAGTAACGTCTCCTTCATCCTAGCCCTGAGATTATATTCAAGGCTCTTTAGGAGAATGAGACCCATCATTGTTACTGGTATTTGGCATATTGGGTACGACACAGGGAGTTTGACAGACTCTGTCGTGTGGGCAGGCTACATTTGGTAGCCTGCCAGTTTGTCCAAAGTAGGAATGAGATAATAAGATGTCATAATAGGATGTTGTGCAGTCGCGAATGCAGCTGAGCGGTTCCGGGAGCTGGTTTTTATAGTCTCTGAGTCTTGGCTGTTGATGGGATTACACGGCGCCAGGGGGCCAGTTGGTGGGTGTAACCCCCACCTACTGGAATTTGGAGGATCTGGGTGGAGGATGCTCGGCCCAAATCCGAGTAGGCTTGGAGATCTCGGCCCCGGAACCCGCGTGACTTTGTCCCTCTGCCAGTACCTTCATGTGTGCGGAGAGTGGTCTCAGCATGGTGGTGGCTGGTCCTGGAGGTCTTTGGCTGCTGGAGCCCTGGTCGGGGCGGGGAGGAAAGCTCAATCCGCTCCCCTCCAAGGGGCCCCGGTGGTGAGGACAGTCAGGCACGGGGGCAGGAGACGGCACTGTTCTTCTTCCGGGAGCTGGTTTTTATAGCCAAGACTTTTACGGCCAAGACTCAGAGACTATAAAAATAAATGAATAAATAGTAGTACTCCTACATTAAAAAATTTTATAATATAATTTTTTAGTTGATTGACAATATTTGTAGGAAAATTTTGGGTGATGTTAAAAGCAAAATCAAAAAGCTAACAGCTTTCCTTAAAAATGAAAATACATTTTTTTGTTCATTTGCCTTGGTGTTTTAAAATAGAAGGTGTATTATGTATCTGAGAAAAAGATTCAGCACTTGATATATGTAGCTATAATGATTCCTCAATTTCTCTAGAAACAGAAATTAGAAAAGAAATGGATCCATACGTGTTGAATGATGACTGAAACATTAAAGAGTTATATCCTATCTTATATCTGGATATTTTGCTTAAACATCCCTCCCATCTAGGTAATTGTGCTCCCTTCCTTGATATAGCATTCAAAATCAAGTTCAATATACCAATATAACTACCCCCATACTCCTTTTGCTAATAGTTATCACTTGCATGTTCCTGGTAATATGGCTATTTGATCTACTCCAAATGTTCAAATACAATTGGCTACCCTGGTGTATGAGTTAAAAGCACTTGCCTGTTTTTCATTCATAGCACCTTGGCATGCCCTTTATTTTTTTTTTTCCCACTTGCAACTCATTAAGTTAATTAACTTTTTTTTTTTAATTTTAGCTAGACAATAAATTTTGTACCTTTAAATAACTTGATGACCTGGCTGGTTTGAAATGATGTTAAGGTGATTGTAATGACAAGTGCTATCAGTACAGGATGACAGGGTAGATGGTGGGGAGTAGAAATTTCCATTTCAGTGAGCAATATATAATGAACAAGACACCTATTCTGGGGGAGTTACTTAGGATAGAAAACTCCTAGGTACTATGTGACATTAAACGGTATGAGACATAATAAAAAAGAGCAAATAAGATATTATGGAATACAGTTTTTTGATGATTAAAATAAATGGAGCAACAGAAAACCAAAAATTTGACAACAAGTCATTGAATCAGCCCGACTAGGTTTGTAAACTGATTCTGCCTCTTAATTTTTATGTAATAGTAGCAAAGTTGAGGACTGTAGTTTAGGATTTAGGGAGAGAAAACTGTTGGGGTGACATTGAGGATGGAGGTGACTGCAGATAGCAAATAGGGACCATATTAGAAGATCTCACTGAGTCAAAGTAATATTTTATTAATATCCAAAAATGTGCTTTGTCAGTCAGTGGTACCAAAGAATAAGTGTAAAGTGTAAAGATGTGCTAGAAAGGAATTGAGAAACAAATTAAAGGGCTAATAAATTAAGATAGGGAGCTGTAAGAAAAAATATGGAAATTATGATAGCAAGGGGATAGGATAACCGTTACTAGAAATCAATTGAATTAGTTTTCTCAAGTAACAATAATCCATGTTCTGGCTTTCCAGCTGGTAGAGATAATTTTTTAAGCAGAAAATGATGCATTTTAGAAAATAAAATAAGAAATTACCTGTGAATATTTAGACTCAAAGTCACAATTCTGAAAAAGTGAAAATAATCTATGACCATATGTAAATCTGGAATTCAACTCCAAAGCAATGAAAAACCACCTATAGTGCAATAAAAACTTCAAAGTAGATGTGGGCAAAATAAGATGTTAGTTATAATTATACTGGCAACTAAAACTTTATCATGTATTGACAGACAATACACTGTTACTCCAACAGTTTTCCCGCACTGAATCCTAATCTACAGTCATCAACTTTGCTACTATTAAATAACAAGTCAGAGGCAGATTCTTACAAGCCTAGTTGGGCTGATTCAGTGGTAACTGTTTACGGTACAATTCCTGGTTTAATATTCATTTGTTTCATTGCACAATAAGGTATGGATGATTAATATCATATGTTTTTTCAAAATGTAAAAAATTTGGATTGTCTTTGTTTTACATTGAAAACATAGCCGACTGAAATAGACTCAGTACGTTTCTGCTGTCTTCATTCTATCCTGAACTAACTAAATACAAATGTCAGAAGACAACAATTAGCTTCCAGAACATCTGCAAAGCCAGAACATTCTGATGAGAGTCATGTTTCTATTTCTCTGTTGTCATGCATATTTTAGATATTCTGATTATTGATTCAGTGGGTCTCATTCTCCTAAAGAGCCTTGAATATAATCTCAGGGCTAGGATGAAAGAGACGTTACTGGGGCCTGCTTGAGGCAATCGACAAATAACAGGATGATTTGTGATTTGTGATTGACTCAGTAGAATTTGAAACACTCTATGTCTAGTAGGAAGTTAATGTTATCTGTTCTATACTGTGAATATTTGGTTCTTCATATTTGGAGGCAATTATTGCCATAGTTTCATCTCAAGAAGAATTCACAGAACTAGTTTTCACATAGATTCCTGATAGAACACTCCAATGATTTGTAGCACTGTAACACTCTCCTCCTGTTCACCTATTTTCTCGAGTGGGCACCAGTAATGTCTCCACTGTGAGATGTGTTGTTATTGTTTTTGGCATATCGAATGCATCATTGGTAGCTTGCCAGGTTTTGCCGTGCGGCCAGGATACTCTCGGTAGTTTGCTGGGCTCTCCGAGAGGGGTGGAGGAATTGAACCTGGATTGGCCACATGCAAGATAAACGCCCTACACTCTGTGCAATTGCTCCAGCCCTATTTTTTTCATTTAAAATATTTAAAAAATTTTTTAAAAGAATAGTCCGTTGCATGATGAAACAATGAAATTATTGCAAACTCTGAAGAAATTCAAAATACAACAGTGACTTCTTTATCACCTGGTGTCTTCTTAAGAGGAAAAACGTTGGATTAAGGAAATGAGGTTAATATAAATCAGAAACATAGAAGTTAGCTCACTGTAAATTATGATATTTTTGTCTTCAGACAGAAGATACAGATGAAAGCACCCAGAGTAATTTTCTCTGACATCTTATTGGCCTAGTCTCAGCCAGTTGTCAACCCTCTGTCCAGTCAACTGTGAATAAAGTACATAAGAATGTATTGAATAAGCATCACTGTCAGATGGTTTATAAATCTAATGAAAGGAGTGGAAGAGATAATGTCTATTCTTGGAAATTCCATGTGTTGGTATATTTGCTTAAATGTGATCTGTTGTATTTCTATTATAAAGACAAACTTTTCCAATATTACAGTTGACAGATATCTGTGTCAAGAAAATCACTTAAAATTAAATTTTAAAGTATGTTCTCATCATTTTCTAAAGACTATTGATTTTTTAAATAAAATCTCTGGAAACTTCAATTTAAGAAAATTTTGGGAAAATTTATCATGTTCTAGAAATTTCATCCAGAACTTCTCACTGCTAAAGTCCTTTGGGAGCTATAATAAGAAAAAATATCAACAACAGCAAATACACCTAAAATGTTTACTATTAGAAATAAGAAAAAAATTGAGGCTGGATCAAAAGGACAGAGATATATGGCATTTGTATGGCATGCACATGGCCTACCATGGTTCTGTCTTTAGCTCCTCATATGCCTGCCCCCCACCCCCTAAATTCCACCAGGAACAATCTGTGAGCACAGAGCTAGGAGTAGGCCCTGAGCACCTCTGGGTGTGATTCCCCCAAAACAGAAAAAAATATGGCAATGAGGAATTACGTAATAAACCGTGCATAATTCATAATTTTTCTACTCTTGAAGTGTTCTTCAGTTACTTTCTTTTTCTACGATGTAGAAGAGAAACACATACTGAAAGAATCATGGTTAAATAAACAACATAAGAAGATAAAGTAATATGCTAAACCATGTTACCATAAGTTACTTGATCACTTAATCACTTGACATCCCGTTACTCATCGATTTACTTGAGCGGGTGCCAGTAATGTCTCCATTTATCCCTGTCGTGTGCTAGTGTAGCCCAACGGCGTCTGCTCATTCTAGGAAGATCCTTAAACCAATCGTTCAGGTTCTTGATAAAGAAGTCTGATCATCTAGTAGGTGAGTGACCACACGATCTTTTGATATCTGTGGAATCCAGTCAGTAATGTAATTGCTCTAGTCCATCGGTCGTCTCCATATTTTATTACGTGTCCAGCCCCTCTGATGTTCGACGCCTTGGCAAATGAGACAGCATCCCTGATTCTTGATCATCAACAGAAGTCGGAACCCCAGGATCTTTCTCTCACTTGAGTGAAGTGTGATACTCCAAGCATAGCTCTTTCAATGTTGACTTCTCAACCTAGGCACACATAACTGTTGCATTCAGAGATATTTGTTTCATTGAGAGTGAATGGAATCAACAATTAGCCCTTGCTCAATAATCTCTCTGTAATTCTGTCTTATTGTATATTAACTATACTTTTATTGGCCTCAAGAAAGAGCTTGAGAAATGAGAAATAATTAATAGAAAATCTCTGACTTAAAATTACTTATAACTCTAGAGGAGAAGTCATTTTAATACATAGACAAATAAATAACAATATAGTAAAGACAATCTAGGAACAATCAACCCATAATTATATTAGACTGAAAAATTAAAAATATGATAAAATATTTTTATAAACATTCAACATCACAATTACTTCAGCAAACATAGATTTAAGAAAAAAAATCTATCCTCATAAATTATCTCACAAAGAGATTAAGATGACATTTATATGATTTTTTTGTCTTTACTCACTGAGAGCAGACATAATCCTCAATCTACACATTAATTTCTGCAGAATTTATTGCTGGAAATTCAACAACATAATTTATTTAAAATGAATTTTCAAGTACATAATTAAAATATTTTCTATTCTTTTTTCACGCTTATAATATTGTGAATATTTCTTTGGATAGAACAAAAATACTACTTGGAATCTTTTCAAGTAAAATATTTCTAAATCAGATGACAGTTTAATAATTTTTTTTTATTAAAATACTGTGATTTACAGTTATTGTAGTTGAGTTTTAGGCATATGATATTTCAACATTAATCCCACGATCCGTGACCTTTTCCCTCCTCTCTACCCAAACCCCTGCCCCATCTCTTGCCTGTCAGCTTCAACACAGGTACATTATAAAGTTCTCATGGTTGCTGCTTAAATCTCATGTTTCTAGTGTTATTGAGTCTGTATTTTGGATATATGTTATAGCACCCTTATTTACAATATAACTGTAAATTTCCTCATCCCATATTCTATATATAACAGATAAGTGAGATCACCCTGTGTTTGTCTTTCTTCTTCTAGCTATTTCACTCATTGTAGTTGCAGCAAATTGCATGTAAATCAGATTACTTTTAATGTAGCATTTCTTTATGAGAATGAGTATCTCAACTGAGTTCCACAACACCAATTATGACCCTATTTATTTCTGTTTTGCATCTGGGTACTGATTTTATTGGCAGTCTAGAGAATGGTGGCATATGTGAGGATAGTTGCCCTAAGATAACGAGGAAGTTAACAATATTAATCTCACTTTCTCTATTCACAGTTATGCTTAAAATAAATAGTGATTCAACAGGAAGTAACTTCCAAGGATTTAGCATAGCAGTAGGGCATTTGCCTTGTGTGCAGCCATCCTGGCTGAGCTGGATTCAATTCCTGCACCCCTCTCGGAGAGCCCGGCAAGCTACCAAGAGTATCTCGCCTGCACGGCAAAGCCTGGCAAGCTACTTGTGACATATTCAATATGCCAAGCACAGTAACAAGTCTGAAAATGGAGACTTTACTGGGCCTGCTCGAGCAAATTGATGAACAATGGGAGGACAGTCTTTGTTTGTTTCCTTAATTTTTTAGAATAACTGATCAAATAGAGTAACAAGCCATGATGATTGAGGCTCCCCTAGGCTCAGGTGCTTCACTTTTATAAACTATTGGACTGTGCTTCCTTATGAAATGTTAATCAAAATGTACCTATTGCATGAGCATAGGATATATAAAAAACATATGGTATAAATGTGAGATGTAGCACTGTCCTCCTGTTGTTAATCAATTTTCTCGAGTGGGCGCCAGTAACATCTCACAACAAATTGTGAGACTTCTTGTTATTGTTTTTGACATACTGAATATATCACGGGGAGCTTGCCAGGCTTTTTCATGCGGGTGAGATACTCTCCGTAGCTTGCAGGGTTCTCAGAGAGGGGTGGAGGAATCAAACCCTGGCAAACACCTTACCCACTGTGCTATCGTTCCAGCCCCATGAGATGAATGTTGAAAAGAATTGATCTAGTTAATTATCTGTGAGGCAGGTTCTGTCAGTTATCTGTGTCCATCATTAGTTATAAAATTAAGATAATAATATTTATGTCTCGGAAAGATTATGCCATTGTATAAGTGAATACCTATGAAAATTCAGAACACTACTGGTTTATCACAGGTGTTAAATATATATATGTAGGGTAACACCTGGTGATGTTCAGGGATGACTCTTGGCTCTTCACTCACCAGAAGTATCTGGTTGTGCTCAGGGGACCATATGGGATACTAGAGACAGAACCCTGGTAGGCTGTGCATAAGACAAATACTCTATCTGCTGTATTATCACTCTGGCCCCTTCAAAGGCATATATCTATATATTTGAAAATTCCAATATAATCAAATCATTTGCATTTGTTTATAACACTGTTCTGTCCTTCCTTGCATAGCCTCAGGTAGTTTAGGTTTATTGGATTGTGCCCATCACAGTGCTCTCATTCCTCTGTCTTTATTTATAACTTCTTTCTTTGTGCTCTGTTGACTTGTAAATATTGTTTTTTTCTCTTCTCCCTAAGTCCTTTGCATAGTTTATTCAGAGCAATGTCCTTTTTGTATGGACACAAGAAGACATTCTTTTGTAATGTGACTCTCAGTGATATTTCATTCCTGGGCATCTGCTTTCTCAACTTAAGCCTCAGTTGCCCTCACTTCCTAGCACCCCCAAAAGCAGGGTTCTGAGGGACTTGTTGGAACCAGGGCAAGCAGGTAAGCTATGTGTTACCCTGGCATCGAGATGGGCCTGGCCAAAGCGCCATAATGCTTTACTATAAGTTAGAGCTTGGTCATGAACAAATGCTGTCATGATCCAAAAAATAACTAGATTTGGACCCTGCTAGGGTTAGGAAAGATTAATCTGGCCTGAGCGCTGTAGTCTGAGTCTGTGGCAAGATGTTCCCAGGAGAGCTGCGCTATAAGTCTCAATGTTATTTCTTACTATGTCCATACAATAATAGCTAGTATTTTTTCCTCTGTTTCAAATTTTGTGTTTTTTGTAAGAAGAAAAAGGGGGAGACGTAGGAAAGCACTGTTCTGTCCTTCCTGCATATCCTCAGGAATAGTTGATAGTTGATAGTTTATTGATAGTTTATTGGACTGAGGAAAAGAGAAAAACACCTTAAGGAGGTATTTTGCTCTTGTGCAGTCTGGAAGGGCTTGGTATGCCTTTTAGGTGAACTTGATGGGCCGTCAGGGAGGGCTTTCTTATGTTGATTTGACTACCTGACTGGGGGCAGTGTCAGCCAGGAGAAATAGGGGAGTGGGAGAGAAAGGCAGGGAGAGAGACATGAATGAATGAAGAGAGGATTGGAATAAACTGCAACTAAGACCAACCAGCCTGGCTCTCTTCTCCTTTGTCTGCCCTTGGCCAATAGCCTTCTGATTCAGGCCACACACAGTGGCTCTAGGGCACCAAACGCGGGTGATGAGATAGAGCCGTCCAGAGAGTCCGCGAACACACAACCTTCGCATGCATAGTTTTTTACAGTTAATAACTCTTAATTTACTTCTCATAATAACCTTGCAAAATATTAATATTTATTTTATAAATTCAAACTGAATTTATAAATTTATAAACTACTGATACTAAAGTTCTGTAGAGTTCAGTCATAAAGCATGACAGTACAGATAAACAACTTCCCTATCTTTCAAGATTCTCTTGTATTTTGAAAAGAAAAGGAAATAATTCTAGAGGATTCTATTTTTAATGATGAATTAAATTAGCTTCTAAACACTGGAAAATTTAAAAAAATGTAACTTAAACATATCTAATGAAACTTTTTCTATTTACTTAAACTTGCAAGGACAACAAGATCAGTGAAAGTGACCTCTAAATGAGCCAGCACTTCCACCACATCTTCAGACTAGCAGTGAGACCAAGTAGGACTCCACAGACAATGTGAACAGTAGTTTCATTCATTCTTTAGCCATAGAATAATTTATTTGAGTGCTTTCCCACAGCGATTCTCAGTCAGATTCCTAGAACTCCTGGAAGATTTTCCAAATACATTTTATTTGTGTTGAAATGAATTTTTGTATGTGTAAGTAAATACATTTGGTTTTCACATAGTGTCATTTGTAAATAGGACCTTGAGTCTATCCCACAATGGTGGCATTCAGTGAATAATGCGTAACAAAAGAAGAAAAAAATACTGAAAGGAAAAAAGCCTGCAAATTCAGAGACCTGGTTAGGTTAACTTTAAAGATCTTTACCTTTTATCTGAACTCATCATAAAGATTTAATACTTATAAAATTAAGAATATAATAACAATAAAGTTAAAATTTATCATATATTGATTTTATACTATGGTCAGTGTTTAGAATGTATCACTTCTCATGTATTATGTCATATATCCTTTGTAATAATGTCATGGAGCAGAGTCATTTTACTTTGCAAATGCCAACATAGAGAATTAGAAAGATTAAATATATAAACATGCTAATAATTTTCTGTCATTCTGTCATAGTTGAAACAAAATCTTGGCTGATTTGGGTGTAGATGTGGGTATAAAGGAAGTCAACTACAACAAAGTCTCACAATGGAGACATTACTGAGCCCACTCAAGAAAATCGATGAACAACCAGAGGACAGTGACAGTGACAGTTGAAATAAGCTATCATCTTGATGCCAGATCTCTTGATGTTGATAAGCAACTCTTGGGATCAGAAAAATAGTAAAGGGAGTAAGACCTTTGTTTTGTACTCAGTTTGCTCGGGTTTGATCCCCAGAATCACATGTGGTCCCACAAGCACTGGTAGGAGTGATTCCTAAGTACAGAGCCAGAAATTAATCTTGAAAACTTCTAGGAAAAAACTAAATAAACTAAATAAACAAATGATTCAGAACAAAGTGATCCAATGTCATACAATAAATTCTACTAGATAGGGGATTTTACACCAAGCTTTAAAAAGGCTATGAAAGGGGCCGGGGTAGTAGTAGAGTGGGCATGCAAACTGATGGCCAGGATTCAGTCCTTGGCACCACATATGATCTTCTGAGTATGTCCAGATTGATTCCTGAGTACAGAACCAGGAACAAGCCCTTAGCACAGTTGAATGTGGAACAAAAAATAAATTCTTGGATAAAAGAAGTTATATTACAATTTCAAGTAAGGTTCCAGATCAAGGATAATATTGTATAACATTGGGAAGCAATTCTAAAAATGTTTTTGAAGCAAAAATACAGTACATAAACAGTATATACAGTTTATATATTGTTATACTGTTTATACTGTTTATACATAAACATATATAACAGTTTACACAGTACAGTAGACAAAGATTCATATGTCATCTAAAAATACAAAAAAAAATTTCAAGAAAACATAAGTAAGTCTTCATGATAATTATTTCAGCAGTGTCATCAATGATTCAACTTTCTTGGTAAAGAAAACAGAAAGGAAAGAATATAGGTATCTTACTGAATAGGAGGAGATGTATGTTGTACTTCTGACAAAGGACTGAAATTCATTATTTGTAAAACAGAAGATTTAAAAACCAAATAGCCAAAACAACCTATTGACAAATAGGAAAAGAAATGAACATATACATCTGCAAATAAGTTATACAGGTTACTAACAAGCACAAGATAAGTGTTCAGTCTCAATGATTATCAAGGCAATGCAAATTAAAATAACAATGAGACATCACCTCACATGACAAGAATGACTTGTAAAAAAAATGAGAAAGACAAGATCAGAGATATTCAAATAAAGAAACTTTTGCTCATTTTAATAAGTGAGAATGTAAAATGATTCAGCCACTGTGGGAAATCATATAGAGCTTTCTAAAGAAAATTAAACAGGACTACCAAATGATCCAGTAATTTCATCTATTTGGTATATATCTAAAGAACATAAAAACACTAATTTAAAATGTTAATATGCATCCCTACATTAATTATAGAACTACTTATAATAGTGAGACCTGTAATCTCCTATAATAGTGAGACCTGTTGATTAACCTAAGTGCACAATAAGAGATGAATAAAGAAATTATACTGTGCAAGCAATGGGTTACTACTCAGTTATAAGAAAATATGAAGGATATTTTTTCATTTTTTATAATTTTATTTATTGAATCACCGTGAGAGCAGTGACAAAGCGTTTGGGTTTAAGTCTCAGTCATACAATGAAACACCCGTACCTTCACCAGTGCCCATTCTCCACCCCCCAAAAACGCCAGTATACCTCCATCTCAAACCCTCTTTCTTCCTGTGGGGCAGATGATTTCCACATTACTCTCTCTCTACTTTGATTAAATTCAATATTTTGACACCAGACCCACCATTAACATTTGGGATTATAACCCCAATACTCAGATCTGATGAAATGACACCAGTAGACAATTTGTTTTCTATTGCTGGTTATGAATAACATACAATGTCGTGTGGAAAACCAGCAGGACTGTACTACTGTTCAAGAAGGGAGACATCCATGACATTGGCAACTATCGCCTGATCTGCCTATTGTCTGTCATCTACAAGTTGTTCACTTGAGTCATCCTAAATAGGACTGGCAGAACGCTAGATGAAGGACAACCATGTGAGCAAGCCGGGTTCAGCAAAGGATTCAGCACCATCGACCATATCCACATGATAACCAAGCTCATTGAGGTTTCTCGGGAGTTCAAGATGCTGCTCTGTCTAACATTCATTGATTTAAAGAGGGCCTTTGATTCTGTTGAGACAGAAGCAGTCATTGAAGCCCTAGCCAATCAGGGCATTCAAGCTCAATACATCAAGATCCTCCGTGAGCTGTATTGCGGATTCACTACCAGGATCTCACCATTCTACAAAGAATTAATCATTGATGTCAAGAGAGGGGTTCGGCAGGGTGATACCATTTCACCGAAACTCTTCAGTGCCACCCTCGAGAACATCATGCGACGACTGGAATGGGAAGGAATGGGAGTGAAGATAGATGGTTGGCAACTACACCACCTCTGCTTTGTTGATGACATTGTTTTAATAACTCCAAACATCAGCCAAGCGGCACAAATGCTGGCCGACTTTGACCGTGACTGAAAGGTCGGACTACAGCTGAATCTTACGAAGAAAATGTTTATGAGAAACAGCCTCTTTCCTGATGCCCCATTTGCTCTCAATGAAACGACCATCTCCGAATGCAACAGCTATGTGTACCTAGGTCGAGAAGTCAACATGACAAATGACCTGGCACCCGAGCTGCGCAGGAGGAAGAGAAAGGTTTGGAACGACTTCAAGAGGGTCGAAGAAATAGCTAAGAGGACGAAGACCTCTGGCCCCGGGCACATCTCTTTGATTCCAGTTCTTCCTGCATTAACATATGCCTCAGAGACCTGGGCCCTATGTAAACAGGATGAGAACACTATTCCAGTCTCCCAAAGAGAAATTGAAAGAGCTATGCTTGGAATATCACGTTTCACTCAAATGAGAGAAAGAATCCGGAGTTCCGACATCCATCGGCGATCAAGAATCAGGGACGCTGTCTCGTTTGCCAAGGTGTCAAAAATCAGATGGGCTGGTCATGTAATGAGATTTAAAGACGACCACTGGACTAGAGCTGTTACCGACTGGATTCCACGGGATGTCAAAAGACCTCATGGCTGCCCACCTACCAGATGGTCAGACTTCTTCATCAAGATCATGAACGATCGGTTTGAGGCTCTTCGTGTTCCTAGAGCGAACAGATGCCATTGGGCTACACTAGCATGCGACAGGGACAAATGGAGACATTACTGGCGCCCGCTCGAGCAAATCGACGACTAACGGGAAGTCAAGTGATCAAGTGATCAAGTGATCAAGTCTTGTGGCTGCAGCAGAGGCCACGTGATTTTGAAATTCTGAAATTTTTGTTGTTGTTGTTTTATTAGTGAAACACCATGAGGTACAGTTGTAGACCCACAAGTTGTTGTGCTCAGGTTTCAGTTATACAATGATCCAGTATCCATCCCACTATCTGTGCCCATTCTCCACCCCCACCAATCCCAGTATCCCTCCAACTCCCCCATCTCCCATCCTGCCCTGCCTCTGTGGCAGGGCACTCTTTTGTTCTATCTCTCCTTTTGGGTACTGTGGTCTGCAGAAGAGACATTGGGTGGCAATCATGTTTGGTCCATAGACTACTTTCAGCAGGCATCTCCCATCCTGGGCAGATCTTCCCAGCACCCTTTATTTGGTGCTCCATCTCTATCTGAGCTGCTTTTACCCTTAGAGTGTGCGGCTGGCCTCTAAGCCATGAAGTGAACAACCTGGTATTTATCACAGCTGTTCTCGGGTGTTAGTCTCTTATTTTGTTGTTTATGTTACCCAGATGAATGCAGTCTTTCTATGTCTGTCCCTCTCTCTCTGACTCATTTCGCTTAGCATAATATTTTCCATGTAGTACCACTTGTATGTAAATTTCATGACTTCATTTTTTCTAACTGCTACATAGTACTCCATTGTGTATATGTACCAATGTTTCTTTAACCAGTCATCTGTTCTCAGGCACTCAGATTTTTTCCATATTCTAGCTATTGTAAACAGTGCTGCACTGAACAAACAAGTGCGGATGTCACTTCAACTATACTTTTTAGCCTCTCCAGGGTATATTCCCAGGAGTGATATTGCTGGGTCAAATGGGAGCTCAATTTCTAATTTTTTGAGAGTCGTCCATACTGTTTTCCAAAAGGGTTGAACCAGTCGGCATTCCCATCAGCAGTGGAGGAGGGTCCCTTTCTCGCCACATCTGCGCCAACACAGGTTGCTTTTGTTCTTTTGAATGTGGGCCAGTCTCTGTGGTGTGAAATCATATCTCATTGTTGTTTTGATCTGCATCTCCCTGATGATTCATGATGTAGAGCATTTTCTCATGTGCCTTTTAGCCATTCAGATTTCTTCTTTGAGAAACTCTCTGTTTATTTCGTTGCCCCAGTTTTTGATGGGGCTGGATGTTTTCTTCTTGTGGAGTTCAATCAGTACTTTGTATATCCTTGATATCAACCCCTTATTGGATGTGTATTTGGAGAATATCCTTTTGCATTCTGTAGACTGTCTTTGTATTTTGGTCACTGTTTCTTTGGAGGTTCAGAAGCTTCTTAGTTTAAGATAGTCCCATTTGTCTATCTCTGTTTTCACTTACTTGGCCAGTGGCGTGACATCTTTGAAGATACCATTAGTTTCAATGTCATGGAGGATTTTGCCAACTTTGTCTTCAATGTACCTTATGGATTCTGGTCTGATATTGAGGTCTTTGATACATTTTGATCTTACTTTTGTACATGGTGTTAGGCAGAGATCTAAGCCCAGATTTTTGCATGTAGTCGTCCAGTTTTGTCAGCACCATTTGTTAAAAAGGCTTTCCTTACTCCACTTCGTATTTCTTGCCCCTTTATCAAAGATTAGATGATCATATGTTTGAGGGGAGATGTCAGTATATTCATCACTGTTTCATAGGTCAGCAGCTCTGTCTTTGTTCCAGTACCATGCTGTTTTAATTATTACTGCTTTGTAGTAGAGTTTGAGGTTCGGGAGGTTAATTCCTCCCATTTTCTTTTTCCCAAGAATTGCTTTAGCTATACGTGGGGCCTTATTGTTCCATATAAATTTCAGGAGTGTTTGCTCCATTTCTTTGAAGAATGTTTTGGGTATCCTAGTAGGGATCACACTGAATTTGTACAGTGCTTTGGGAAGTATTGCCATTTTGACAATATTAATTCTCCCAATCCATGAACAGGGGATATTTTTCCATTTCCTTGCGTCCTTTTTTATTTCAAGAAGGAGCATTTTGTAGTTTTCTTAGTACAGGTCCTTTACTTCCTTAGTTAAACTAATTCCTAGGTAGTTGATTTTCTGGAGTACAATTGTGAGTGGGATTGTTTTCTTCATGTCATTTTCTTCTCTCTCACTATTTGTGTATAGGAAAGCCATGGACTTTTGGGTATTGATTTTATAGCCTTCAACTTTACTATACAAGTCTATTGTTTCTAGGAGTTTCTTGGTAGAGGTTTTAGGGTTCTCTAAGTATAGTATCATATCATCTGCAAATAGTGAGAGTTTGATTTATTCCTTTCCTATTTGGATGCCCTTAATCTCTTTTACTTGCCTAATCGCTATTGCTACTATTTCTAGTACTATGTTAAACAGTAGTGGAGACAGTAGGCATCCTTGTCTCGTCCCTGATCTCAGGGGGAAGGCTCTCAGTTTTTCCCCATTTAAGATGATGCCTGCTGTAGGCTGCTGGTACATGGCTTTAACTATATTGAGGAAAGTCCACTCTATCCCCATTTTGGCGAGGATTTTCATCATAAACGGGTGCTGGATCTTGCCAAATGCTTTCTCTGCATCTATTGATATGATCATATGATTTTTATCTTTTCTTTTGTTAATATGATGGATTATGTTGATTGATTTTCGAGTGTTAAACCATCCTTTCATCCCCAGGAGGAATCCCACTTGGTCATGGTGTATGATCTTTTTGATGAGTTGTTGAATTCTATTTGCTAGTATTTTGTTCAGAATCTGTGCATCGGTGTTCATCAGGGATATCGGCCTGTAGTTTTCTTTTTTTGTGGTATCTTTGTTTCCTTTTGGTATTAGAGAGATATGGGCTTCATAGAAACAGTTCGGGAGAGTTTCTGTTTTTTCAATTTCCAGGAAAAACTTGAGAAGGAGTGGCAGTAGGTCCTCTTTAAATGTTTGGAAAAATTAGCTAGTGAATCCATCTGGACCTGGGCTTTTGTTTTGGGGAAGACTTTTGATTGTAGTTTCAATTTCCTTGATGTTAATAGGTCTATTCAGGTATTCCATATCTTCTCTGACTCAGCTTTGGGAGATTATAGGAATTCAGGAATTTATCCATTTCTTCTAGATTCTCTTGTTTTGTGGCATACAGACTTTCAAAGTAGTCTCTGATGATCTTTTAAATTTGTTTGGTTTCCGTTGTGATATCCCCATTCTTATTTCTGATTCGGTTTATTAGTGTTATCTCTCTCTGTTTCTTTGTGAGTGTTGCTAGTTGTTTATCTATCTTGTTTATTTTCTCGAGGAACCAGCTCTTGGTTTCATTGATCTTTCAGACTGTTTCTTTGGTTTCTATGTCATTGATTTCTGCTCTAAGTTTTATAATCTCTTTCCTTCTGTCTGATTTGGGCTCTTTCTGTTGATTCTTTTCTAAGACCTTGAGCTGTGAAGTCAAGTTGCTTATGTGCATCCTTTCTTCTGTCCTTAGATATGTTTGCAGGGCTATAAATTTCCCCTTAATATGGCTTTAGCTGTGTCCCATAAATTCTGGTAGCTCATGTCTTCATTCTCATTTGTTTGCAGGTACCTGTTGATTTCATCCTTGACTTCCTTCCTGACCCACTCGTTGTTCAGCAGTGAGTTGTTTAGTTTCCAGGTTTTTTATTTGGTTCTCCGTGTCTGTGTGTCATTCACTTCTATCCTCAGTGCATTGTGGTATGAAAAGATTGTTTATACTATTTATATCTTCCTGATTCTATTGAGGTATGTTTTGTGGCCTAGCACATGGTCTGTTTTGGAAAATGTTCCGTGCGCACTGGAGAAGAATGTGTATTCTTTCTTTTTGGGGTGTAAAGCCCTGTATAGGTCTATAAATCTTTTCTCTTCTATTTCTTCAATTAAAGCCAATGTTGCCTTGCTGAGTTTTGTTCTTGTTGATCTATCCAGAGGTGATAAGGCGATGTTGAAGTCTCCAACTACTATTGTGTTGCTAGTAATGTCCTCCTTAAAATCTGTTAGCAGTTGTTCTATGTATCTAGCTGTTCCTTCATTAGGTGTGTATACATTTAAGAGTGTGATTTCTTCCTGTTGTACGTATCCCTTGATGAAGAGAAAATGGCCTTCACTGTCCCTTCTAATCTTTTTCAGCCTGAAATTAATGCCGTCAGATACTATTATGGCCACTTCAGCTTTTTTGAGGGAACTATTTGCTTGCAGGACTGTTTTTCATCCTTTTAACTTTGAGTCTGTGTTTGCTCTGATTGTTCAGAAGAGTTTCTTGTAGACAGCAGAATGTTGGTTTCAGTTTCTGGATCCATTTCGTCACTCTGTTTCTTTTGGTAGGTGCATTTAGACCATTGACATTAAGGGAGATTATTGTCATGGGGTTTTGTGCCATCTTTCTGTAGGAGTTGGTTGTGTTTATACGTGTTTTCCTTCTTATCTTACAGGAGCCCCTTTAGTCCTTCTTTTAGATTTGGTTTTGAGTCTATGAAATTCCTGAGCTGTTGTTTATCTACAAAGTGGTGTATCGTTCCATCGAATTTGAGTGAGAGTTTAGCTGGATAAGGTATTCTTGGTGATGCGTTCATTTCATTGAGTTTTTTCACTATATCCCACCATTGCCTTCAGGCTTGGAGAGTTTCCTCTGATAGGTCTGCTGTGAATCTAAGGGGTCCTCCTTTGTATGTACTTTCCTTCTTTGACCTTGCTGCTTGTAATATTGTGTCTCTGTCCACCGCATCCATTGTTCTGACTATGATATGCCTTGGAGTGTTTTTTCTGGGGTCTCTTTTAGCTGGCACCCTTCTGGCTCCTTGGATCTGGATGTCTGCATTCCTTAACTCTGGGTACTTTTCAGCAATGATTTCTTTGACTGTAGCTTTTTCATTGGGGTTGTCTCCCTGTCCTTCTGCTACTCCAACGGTTCTAATGTTGTTCCTCTTGGCATCATCCCCTCGGTCTCCGATTCTCCTTAGAGCCATTTTGAGGTCTTTTCCTATTGCTTGTTGTTCCCTATGGGATTTCTGTTGCTCATCTTCAAGTTCGCTGATCCTCTCTTCAGCTGCACTTATCCTATTGCTAAGCGCACTTACTGACTTTTCAATTTCATCTACTGAATCCTTTATTTGTGACACTTCTTTTTGTACCTTTTTTATTTCTGCTCTCATTTCTTCCTGTATTTTCTCGACTATCTGTTCTATTGTTTCTTTCATTCCTCCTTTATTTTTTGGATATATCTTCCATTGATTCTTTGAGTCGATCCTTGAACACCCTCTGCATTTCATTCTGGAATTCTTTATCGAAGAGAGCATACTTGTGGACAACATTGGTTGTAGATTCGAGATTCTTTTCTTTGTATTCTCCTTGTAGTGGAGATTTGCGCTGTTTCTTCATGTTGTTTTGGTTGCCTAGAAGTAGAACCCTGAAATCACAGGTACTGATCCCTCTCATTGTGGGAAAGGATTTTGGATAAGGTTGGTTAATGGTAGCTACCCTTCTACCTTTCTGGAGTCCGACCTTGTTCTCAATCAGGTGCTATTCTTTGTTTTATCAACGACATTGAGTGAAACTTTTAGAGGAGATGCTTTTCAGTATTGAGCTTGTACAGCTCATTTCAAACATGTCTTTTTTTAGAAATGGAGTAGGCGAGAGGGATGTTGTTGTATTGTATTACAGATGTTCAGAAATTTTTGGTCGGTACTAGGCAACAAGGTGTGGGATGAAAGTCCTGAGTGCTCGGATTGGGAAATATAACTGCGGCCACTTAAGCCTTCGGCTGCCCAGGAGAAGGCCATGCCCACTTTTGGGGGCCACGCCCCCTCCGTAGTAGCCACGCCCCCGTCCATCCCAGGGTCGCTCCCATCCAAGATCCTGGAATGGAGGAGGGGCACAGAACCACGGAGCTGAGGCAGGTGTGTCCCCCCCCTCCCTGCTCGGGGCTGTGGGGTTCAGCAGGAAAAGGTGCGGGGCTGGGGGAAAGGAGCAGCTCCCGGCTTGGGATCCCCCTACCCACCTGGAGAGGAGGGTCGATTGAGTGATGGACCATCCCACGGAGCTGGAACTGCGGCAGGTGTCCCCCCGCTGGGGGCCATAAGTTTTGGCGGGAAAAGGTGCGTGGCAGGATATATCTATATATCTATATCTATATATATGTTTTGCTAAATGGTTAAAACTAAAGGGTAATCATACAAAACAAAATAAGTCAGGAGAAAACAAATACTAAATGAACTCATTCATATGTGGTATGAAAAGAAATAGAACCAGAGTCCAGAGAGATAATACAGGACATAGGTGCTTGCCTTGCAAAACTCTGACTTCTGTCCCTTGCATCACATATGGTTCCTTGAACAATACCTAAAATGATCCCAGACTAAGTCTAGAACATAACCTGTTGTGGTCTGGTCCTCTGCCCGGTGTGAAAAATAAAAATAAAAAAAAAGAAGCAGAGCCAGGGAATAGACAACAAAAACTAACCCATGCACTCTGACAACAGAACTTAGGTTACCTAAGATGTCAGAGTGATAGGAAGAGTTGTGATAGAAATTTGGCAGTTTGGTGGCTAACATAGTATAGTAAATATCCTCTTTAAATCAGTGTTAATACAGTTTTAAATGTGCTAACACATTTATAGAGACACGGCATATATGTATATACATACACACATATATATACATGTGTGTAGTGTCTTTCTAAGTGAGATAAGCATATGAAAAAGTATATTTACATGGTTGCATGTTTATTAAATTATGTAGAATTTTTTTCCTTTTCCATAACAATCTTCGACCCTGTCAGTAAGTTCTTTATTGAATGGACATGGACAATAATTTGATTGCGGAATAAAGAGAAAATATTTCACAGAATTTCAAGTTTGAACTATAATACATCTACTTTGTGATCTTGATGTCTATATACCAAAAGAAAAAATACAATATTTCTAGTAAGCGTAATGAAACTTGATTTTAATTTAAGGGTTATTGTTTCATAATTTGCACAGGGATATATGTCTCTTCCATCCCAAGCAATCCATTACTATGACTCTGGATGCTTTCATACAAGTAGTAATGACACCAACACAGTAACAATGGCAAGACTCCTTCGAGAAAAAAAAACTTGGGAATAAAAATCAGGGGTATTTAACCAGCCAATTAAAACAATGACCTGAAGTAAAAATTCTATATTTGGAGACGGAAGGGGAAGTGATAAAAATCAGTCATTTCTTTGGGCTTTGTTTTAACAATAGATATGCTGGCTTTAATCTTTTCTTATTAAGTCTAGAAACGCTATGCTTGACCACCAACTTAAAGAAAACTCTGTAACAAAGTTAACATAATGCAAGAGAAAAAAATCTTTCTTGTCAGTAGTATATGGTAGAAGCAGTTTTGCCACTCTTGTGCAATATTTCATGATTTCTAAACCTAATTCTTACTCTACCTATCACTTCTAAGTCTACACAGGTGTTAAACTATTTATTCAGGATCAACATGCCTGTGATTCAGACTAGGACCTGTTCCACAGATTTCTAAATTCCCATCCTGAAATTTCTCTTACACTGCATCATGATACATCCAAAGGAATGTACTTATCAGTCAACTAATGCAATCCAAAAGTATAACTTAAACTTAATTATGACTTAAATTTACCTTGACCACGTTGGAGGAGGATTTAACTTATTAATACTTGTTGCCATAGGCTCCTAGGCAGCTGGTTCCATAAAGCTTTCCATATGCTATTTGGAAAGGTTTTAGTGATAGTCAACACACTGATGAGTTACTTAGATATTTTTTCCTCCTCCTACATAGTCCATTACCCCTTCCCTCTCATATGAAAGATGTACAATTGGAGCTTAAGTTGCTTTAATTTCACATGACTCATATACGTGGAAATTTGCATTTATATGTACACTTGTATATGTACATATATATATCAGAATGTGTTTAATGCTTAATACAATTTCCTAAATTAGTAAGCATATTTGTAACTTTCAACTATGTATGTATTTATATGTAGAAATGAACTGAGTAAATTCTATTCTGCAATACTTAGATAATTGGGTTATTTAGGTTAGGATGACAGACTTTTATGAACTAAAAAGCAAATATGTGATGAGATAGTGTAGGGAATGGGTTAAGAGAGAATATTTACAATATTCTCAATATTTACAATATATGCATTTATTTAATGCATATAGTCAGAATAAGCACATTGGGCACTATCGAATTCTGAGTATGTCAAGTTAGGGCCATTCAAAATTTTTCATCAGCTACTCCCAAAGTAATGGAAAGAGAAAAGAATGGCACAAGTGATAGTAAAGAGGGGAAAATATCTGGGGCCATCAAACACCAATGTTAGGAACCAAAATGTTACTTTATGTTCATAGCACTTCTTTTTTTTTATGGGAAACAATTGTTTATATATTTTTTTACTTTTTCATTTTTTTTCATTTTTTTTATTAGTGAAACACCATGAGGTACAGTTGTAGATTTACAATTTTTTGTGCTTGGGTTTGATTATACAATGATCAGTTACCCATCCCTCCACCAGTGCCCATTTTCCACCACCATGGATAATATCCCCCCCACCCCCATCCCCCCATCCCCCCCTGCCTCTGTGGCAGGGCAATCCCCTGTGTTCTCTCTCTCCTTTTGGGTGTTGTGGTCTGCAAAAGAGGCATTGAGTGGCAAACATGTTCAGTCCATAGTCCACTTTCGACATGCATCTCCCCTCCTGGGAGGGTCCTCCAAACACCCTTTATTTGGTGTTCCCTTCTCTATCTGAGCTGCCCTTTCCTCTAGAATGCCCGACTGGCCACTAAGCTATGGAGTAATCCTCTTGGTGCTGATCTCAGCTATTCTTGGGTATTAATCTCATATTTTGTTACTTTATATCCCCCAGATGAATGCAATCTTTCTATGTCTATCCCTCTCTTTCTGACTCATTTCCGTAGCACTTCTTTATTATTATATTTAGGATGACTACATCCCAACAAGTATTCTTCATTTTCCTGCCACAGAATTCTCAGAAACCAGTCAAGTCATCATTTCAAGAATCCACTTGTGACTTTAGAGCAATTAATTCTCCACACCCTTCACTGGGCAGTCTATAAAATATAGGAAGATAAAGAAATTGATCCAGTTTGGGAATCATAAAGTGTTCAGGTTAAGAATGAAGTAAAGGAATCACAGAGTTAGTACAGGCTTTAATATGTATGCCTCACAATATGACTGGACCTAATTAAAAACTGCTTGCTGGGGGTATGGTGTCGCCAGCAGGTCAATCTGAACCTGTGAGGCAAGTGCATCAGCAGCCTCATGGCGCCTTCAGACTTCCAGATACCCCAAAATTGCTGCTGTGCCTTTGGCCAGACCCCAAAAACTTGGGGCAAAGTTTACCAAGAAAGTAAACGGCCAAAAGTTAGGTATGTGGGAAACACACCCACAAACCACCTCTGGCTCAGCTATATAATTGGAGGTAAGGCCTCTTTGGTTCCTGATTGAACTGCTTAATGGACATGATCCCAGAGACTCAGAAACGAATCTCAGAACCCAGTGGCTTTAGGTAGAAATGCATCTGGTCTCTGCAGTAGGCTACTGGTGCTGGGCCAACCCAGGTGGGAATAGGTTTCGTGCCTTGGCCTATTCCCCCTGGTGGCCCAGTGGCCGCCATCCATCTGAGGTCACTGGATAGTCACATTTGGGCCCCCAGTGACGAGACACACAGGGCCTCACGGGATGAGGGTGGAGTCAGGCTTGTCCTCCCCACCCCAACGAGACCCCAAGTCATCGCCCATGAATGGCCTCTCTGGCTCCTGATCAAGCAAGCTGCTTAACGGCCATGATCCCAGAGACTCAGAAACAAATCTCAAAACCCGGTGGCGTTTGGCAGAAATGCATCTGGACTCCACAGTACGTTACTGTCGCCGGGCCACCCCAGGGAGGAAAGGGTGTTGTCCCTCCGCCTGCTCCCTCTTGGCGACTTGGTGGCTGTCATCCTCCAGAGGCCATTGGACAGTCAGGCTTGGGCCCGCAGTGACGAAACTTGTTGGGTCTCACGGGATGGGGCGGGGAGGTGGAGCCGGGCCTGTCCTCCCCACCCTAACGAGACCCCAAGTCATCGCCCACAAACGGCCTCTCTGGCTCCTCATTAAGCTGCTCAACGGCCTTGATCCCAGAGACTCAGAAACAAATCTCGAAACCCAGCGGCTTTTGGCAGAAATGTGTCCGGACCCTGCAGTAGGTTACTGTCGCCGGGCCACCCCAGGGGGAAATGGGTGTTGTCCCTCCGCCTGCTCCCTCTTGGCGACTTGGTGGCTGTCATCCTCCAGAGGCCATTGGACAGTCAGGCTTGGGCCCGCAGTGACGAAACTTGTTGGGCCTCACGGGATGGGGGGGGGAGGTGGAGCCGGGCCTGTCTTCCCCACCCCAACGAGACCCCAAGTCATTGCCCACGAATGGCCTCTCTGACTCCTCATCAAGCTGCTCAACGGCCATGATCCCAGAGACTCAGGAACAGATCTCTAAACCCAGTGGCATTTGGCAAAAATCCCTCCAGATTTAATTGTTAAAATTTCGGACTTTCAAAACCACATGGCCCTACTGCAGCCACACGACATCATATGTTATTCATAACCAGCAATAGAACACAAATTGTCTATTCTTGCCTTTTCAGCAGATCTGAGTGTTGGGGTAAAATCTTAAATAATGGTGGGTCTGGTGTCGAAATAGTGAATGTGATCAAAGTAGAGAGAGAGTAATGTAGAAATCATCTGCCCCACAGGCAGGGGGAGGGTGTGGGATGGGGGTATTCTGGGATTTTTGGTGGTGGAGAATGGGCACTGGTGAAGGTACGGGTGTTTCATTGTATGACTGAGACTTAGACCCAAAAGCTTTGTAGCTGCTCTCACGGTGACTCAATAAATAAAGCTGGAGCGATAGCACAGCGGGTCGGGAGTTCGCCTTACAAGTGGCCAACGTGGCCGACCCGAGTTCGATTCCTCTGCCCCTCTCGGAGAGCCTGGCAAGCTACCGAGAGTATTCGATATGCCAGACACAGTAACAACAAAGTCTCCAATGGAGACATTACTGGGCCTGCTCGAGCAAATCGACGATAAAAAATGGAAAAAGAAAAAAAAAGTAAGGTGGAGTTCATGCACAATTCAATCAGCTAATCAGTGGCTGAATAAATAGCAGTACTCCTGCAAAAAAAAAAAATAAATAAATAAAATTCTTTGGAAGCTTAAAAAAAAAAACTGCTTGCACTACATGGTACCTCTAGCTTGGTCATGTACAACCTGGAAGCTCCCAAGTACTGCCAGAGGAGTTCAGATAATCCATAACATCACATGTCCTAGCAACTTGAAGAGGAATACACACTCACACAAACTTGTGTGTATACAAGAGTGATATAATAGATTAGATACTCTAGTTTATTATCTGATGTATTAAAGAACTACAGGAAAGTAAAATATACTGCTTAATCTGTTTTTTTTCTTGATGGATATAACTTTTAAAAAAGAGATTTAATAAAGATATATATATACACACATACATATATATACAAATATATATATATATATATATTTGTTTTTTTTTGTCACACATGGTGATGCTCAGGGATTACTCCTGGCTTTACACTTAGGAATTAGTCCTGACAGTGCTCAGGGGACCTTATGAGATGCTGAGAATTGAACCCAGGTTGGCTTCATTCAAGGCAAATGCCCTACCCACTGTACTATTGCTCCAGCACCCCCACATATATATATTTTAAAGACCATAAGGCAAAAGCTCTTGATGGTAAATAGATGCTATTGGCATTTTATTTATTTATTTTTAATTTATTTATTTAATCACTGTGGGAACAGTTACAAAGCTTTCATGTGTGAGTCTCGGTCATACAATGATCAAACACCTGTCCCTTCACCAGTGCACATTTTCCACCATCAAAAACTCCAGTATATGCTTCATCCCAACGCTATGCCTACCTGTGTGGCAGATAATTTCCATATTACTCTCTCTATATTTTGATTAAATTCAGTATTCCGACACTAGTCCCACCATTATTTTTTTTTTAATTTTTATTAGTGAAACACCATGAGGTACAGTTGCAGATTTACAAATTTTTGTGCTTCGGTTTTGATTATACAATGATCAAATACCCATCCCTCCACCAGTGCCCATTTTCCACCACCATGGATCCCAATATCCCTCCTACACCCATCCCCCCCATCCCGCCCTACCTCTGTGGCAGGGCATTCCCTTTTGTTCTCTCTCTCCTTTTGGGTGTTGTGGTCTGCAAAAGAGGCATTGAGTGGCAATCATGTTCAGTCCATAGTCTACTTTCAGCATGCATCTCCCCTCCTGGGAGGATCCTCCAAACACCCTTTTTTTGGTGTTCCCTTCTCTATCTGAGCTGCCCTTTCCTCTAGAATGCCCGACTGGCCAATAAGCTATGGAGTAATCCTCCTGGTGCTGATCTTGGCTATTCTTGGGTATTAATCTCATATTTTGTTACTTTATATTCCCCAGATGAATGTAATCTTTATATGTCAATCTCTCTCTTTCTGACTCATTTCGCTTAGCATGATACTTTCCATGTAGTACCACTTGTACGTAAATTTCATGACTTCATATTTTCTAACAGCTACATAGTACTCCACTGTGTAGATGTACCAAAGTTTCTTTAACCAGTCATCTGTTCTTGGGCACTCAGGTCTTTTCCAGATTCTGGCTTTGTAAAGAGTGCTGAAATGAACAAACAAGTGCAGATGTCACTTCAAATAGATGGAACGCTTCACGAATTTGCATGTCATCCTTGCGCAGGGGCCATGCTAATCTTCTCTGTATCATTCTGTTTTTAGTATATGTGTTGCCGAAGCGAGCACTAGTCCCACCATTATTATTTGTAATTTTTCCCCAACACTCAGACCCGCCAAAAAGACAATGTTAGACAATTTTTTGTATTGCTGGTTATGAATAGCATATAATACTACAATATCATAGGTGTTTTTTAGTGATATATGATTTCAATGACAAAGAAACAGAAACAAAATTAAGCCAATATGAATATAACAAACAAATAATTTATGTATGGCTCAAGAAACACAGTTTAAAATTAAAAGATACCTATTGAATTTGAAAAAAATATTTATTTACAATCAGATCACTTGATCATTTGACTTCCCATTAATCGGCGATTTGCTTGAGTGGGTGCCAGTAACGTCTCCATTTGTCCCTGTCGCATGCTAGTGTAGTCCAGTAGCATCTATTCATTCTAGGAACACGAAGAGCCTCAAACCGATCGTTCAGGATCTTGATGAAGAAGTCTCACCATCTGGTAGGTGGGTGACCACGGGGTCTTTTGACGTCCCGTGGAATCCAGTCGGTAATGGCTCTAGTCCAGCGGTCGTCTCCAAATATCATTACATGTCCAGCCCATCTGATTTTTGATGCCTTGGCAAACATACATTTTTACAATCAGATAAAGAGTGGATATTCAAGATATATAAAGCTCTCACAAAAATGATCACTACAAACTCAATGACCACCAAACTATGGAATGAAGAAAGGAACAGACTTTTCTAGAGAAGAAAGACACGTGCTCAGTAGACATTAATTATTAGGTAGCTCCAAACAAAGATAATAAAGATACATCTGACACTTATGAAAATTGCAATAATCAATAAGATTAGAAACAACCTGTGTTGGAAGAATCATGGCAACAAAGGAACTCTCATTCACTGCTAGTAGAAATGTTGTCTGAATTAGCTTCTATGAAAAACAGTATGACTATTTGCAAAAGTGTGTAATAATATAGCTTCAAAATGACCCAGCAACTCCCACTTCTTGTTATCTAAACCCCAGACACAAGAACATGTATTTGAAAAGACATATTCACATCTTTGTTCACTGAAACATGTAGAACAATAATTAGAATATGGAACTGACACAGATGTCCACTTATAGATGAGTAAACAAAGATGATAAGATATATATGTATCTGATATGTATCTGATATGTATATGTATCTGATATGTATATGTATATGATATGTATATGTATATGATATGTATATGTATATAATATATAGCTATAGATATATTATATATGCACACATATGCATACATAACACAATGCTATTTAGTCCCAGGTACTGAAAAAATTATACAATTTTCTATAACTTGGATATAACTTGCATGAAAGATACTATGTTAAAAATAGTCAGAACAAGTACAAATACTAGATGCTTCCAACTATCTGTAGTATGGGAATTACCCAACGTAGGCAAATATTCAATACTATATTACAGATATGGAAAGGCCAGGGAAGACCCGACAATAAATCTTGGAAGACAGCAACTTGATGGAGATTTCTCCAGACCTCTGCTGAGCCGATTTCACAGAGGCACCTCAGATGCAGAAGGTGTTCCCTCTCTGCCTACACCAAATGAACCCCCAGTGGACACAGACTTCCAGAAGAAAAACCCAGGGACACAGGACCAGGAACTGAAGACTTTAGTCCCCATGGCAGCAGGAACTAGCTGCCCCTTTGCATCTCCCTGCTTCTTGGGCGTCCTGGCGGTCATGCCTCTGGGGGTGCCACTTACGTACATTAATGGCCTTGATCCACAGATTCAGAGACTCACAAATGAATCTTGGAATGGATTAGCTCCCTACAGAGATGTCTTCAAACCCCAATCATTTACAGTTTTAAAATTCCAGGAGCTTTAGTGGCCATACAACATCTCATTTATTCATAATAAGCAATAGAAAATAAATTATCTAGCATCTGCTTGTGTCAGGCAGGCTTGAGTGGTGGTGGGAAAATTCGAAATAATGGTGGTGGGAAGGTGAAATGTTAGTGGGATTAGTGTTGAAATATTGAATGTAATCAATTGATGTCAACAAGCTTATGAAAACAAACTTTAAAAATTAAAAAGAAAAGAAAAGGCGAGGGAAGAGCATAAGTGGAGAGGAACTGAAAAGAGGTACTCTGCAGCTTATGTAGTGGGAATGGTCAGGGGCCTTAAAACTATTTGTGTGTAGATGCAAAAAAATATATATATACATATATATATATATATTAAACTGCTGTAGCGATAGCACAGCGGGTAGGGTGTTTGCCTTGCACGCGACCAAGCCGGCTGACCTGGGTTCGATTCCTCCGCCCTTCTCGGAGAGCCCAGCAAGCTACCAAGAGTATCTCGCCCGCACGGCAAAGCCTGGCAAGCTCCCCGTGATGTACTCGATATGCGAAAAACAGTAACAGGACTCACAATGGAGATGTTACTGGGCCCGCTCGAGCCAATCAATGAACAAAGGGAGGACAGTGCCACTAAACTGCTGGAGTCAACACCACTGTACCACCACTGTACCCATGGACCCAAACAACTGTAATTAAATTTAAAAATGTGCTCTTTAAGGAGATGAGTTGCAGGGGTGGGGTACCTAGGAGAAGAATTGCTGTTAATGGTTGTATGTTTGAGTTAGAACATTGTATGACTGAAACTCTCTGATAGCTTTGTAAATCATAGTGCTTAAATTTATTTAAAAATATTAAAATTTCAGAATTTAATACAGAAATTAGAAATCACTATTTAATTCATGAGCGATGAAAGTTAAGGATACCTTAAATACTTTTCCAAATTACACATTCAAGGAAGAATAAAGAGCAAATTACAAGGCAAGAAAATTTAACAACAGAGAAAAAAAAGAAAAAAAGGAAAAATATCACCTCTAGGTAGAAAATTTATCATAAAACATATTTGTCTTTCATTATATTTCCACTCTTGTTTCTTTTGCAATAGAAACACTATTTATTTAACACTGAAAAATCATGTCAAATAATGGAGCTACACACATGAGTATTCATAGTCTTCTCTCTAGGAAATATCTTTAGCTGTTAAAAGGAAAGTTATAAATTACTACAATTATTATCACTTGAATACATGTATAATAGCATATGTTTTAGAAACTAAGAAATGTAGTGGAGCCATCTGGCATGGTTTGAGGCTAAGGAATATTGTTTTAATGATGTGGTAGAGAAAAAAGAGGAAAGGAACTAGAAACTACACGTGGAAGAAATATAGCATCCTTGATAAAGCCGAACTTTAGAACTGAAGCATTGTGGGACGTAATCCTCCCTTACACTATCTAGTAATGTGAGTACAGATAAATTATGAATTTCTAAGCCTCAGTCTTCTATGTAGAAATTAGAAACAATAACAAAAATTGCAAATAATTATTTTTTAAAATTAAATTTTGAAAACGTTGAAGGTTTAGAATGTATGACCTTTAATATTTTAAATGATATATAATTAAGGAAATAGGTTCAGAATATTTTCGGCTGTTGCCCTATCACACCAATAAAGGCTGCAAAATCAGTAAATCAATTCATAACTAACTGATCTCCAAACTCATGCTTTTACTACACTTTTAACTGCAAATATTTAATTGAAGATTTTAAAATATAGTACATATAATAACAAAACAATCATCAGCTTAACAGAATGCTTGATCTATAGCAGGTATTAAGTACTGGATATTAAAATAACATTGTTTTCATTCTCCTTCCAACTAAGCTCAAAAATATACGCAGAGCATATAAGGGTGATAATTAATATTTACTTTGTGTAGTATTTCTGTAGGAGGACTTTTTTAGGAAAATAAATTTGTATATTCTTTATGAGAAGAATCTGGATATGTGTAATTTATATTTAGTCCCCATTTCTAGAAGTGTGCTTTGTCAAATGAGAATATCTCAAATAAAAAAGAAATAACTCATTGAAAAAATTGCCTCCACATTTACTAATCCATGTGAACATGCACCATGTTTGTATGTTAGAAAAAAAAATTTTAGAGTATGTTTAAGTTTAGATCTTAAACCTCTTTTCTAATGATAAAAAGACTGTCAAGCTTTCAATGTTTTTGAATCTAAAGTACATTCTGGGTATTTGTCTTTAGATACTAGGACTGCCATTTCACACTGCTTTTCCAGAGTTAGAAACTAAAGGTCTGACACTAATAAATGAGGATATTCCTCCTACATTGAAAATAAAATGAGGGGTTATGGTGCCACCAGTAGGTCAATCTGTACCTGTGAGGTGAGTGCATCAGCAGCCTGATGGCAATGTCTGACTTTTAGATACCCCAAAACTGCTGCGTGCCTTTGGCCAGACCCCAAAAACTTGAGGCAAAGTTTACCAAGAAAGTAAACGACCAAAATTTAGGTTTGTGGGAAACACACCCACAAACCACCTCTGGCTCAGCTATATACTTGGAGGCATGGTCTCTCTGGTTCCTGATTGAACTCCTTAATGGCCATAATCTCAGAGACTCAGAAACAAATCTTGGAACCCAGCGGCTTTTGGCAGAAATGCGTCTGGTCCCTGCGGTAGGTTACCGGTGCTGGGCCAACCCAGGTGGGAATAGGTTTCGTGCTTAGGCCTGTTCTCCCTGGCAGCCCGGTGGCCACCATCCTCCAGAGGCCACAGGACAGTCAGGTTTGGGCCCGCAGTGACGAGACATGCCAGGTCTAAAGGGATGGGAGTGGAACCGATCCTTTCATCCCTACCCCAGCAAGACCCCAAGTCACCGCCCATGAATGGCCTTTCTGGCTCCTGATCAAGCTGCTTAACAGCCATGATCCAAGAGACTCAGGAGCAAATCTCAGAACCCAGCAGGTTTTGGCAGAAATCCCTCCAGATTTAAGTGTTAAAATTTCGGAATTTCAAAATCGCACAGCCAATACTGCAGCCACGCGGCATCATATGTTATTCATAACCAGCAATAGAAAACAAATTGTCCACTGTTGCCTTTTCAGCAGATCTGAGTGTTGGGGTAAAACCTCAAATAATAATGGTGGGTCTGGTGTCAAAATATTGAATGTGATCAAAGTAGAGAGAGAGTAATGTGGAAATCATCTACCCCACAGGTAGGGGGAGGGTGTGGGATGGGGGTATACTGGGGTTGTTGGGGGTGGAGAATGGGCACTGGTGAAGGTATGGGTGTTTCATTGTATGACTGAGATTTAGACTCGAAAGCTTTGTAACTGCTCTCATGGTGATTCAATAAAAAAATTATAAAAAATGAAAAAAAAAAGGTGGAGTTCATGCACAATTCAATCAGCTAATCTGTGGCTGAATAAATAGCAGTACTCCTACATAAAAAATAAAAAAGAAAATAAAATGAACCAAATTTATCTTCTTTGACTAAAGTATAAATTTACCTAATTGACTAAATATCTTAATAACTATAAAAACTGGAGTAAAAACTGGAAGATAAGCAAATCAATTTCATAAAAAAAATGCTCCAACTTAGAATTTCTCATTAATAATGTAGTATCATGATGCATTTGTTTAAGCAATTCAAAAGTTACTTATAAAAACTATTTTGACTGTTTTTAATCAAGAAATCAAAATAGTTTTTATAAGTATTTATTGTGTTACGGTAGAAAGAAATTGTGTGACTTTGGACATTGTGCCTTATTTATAAGTAATCTGGAACAAGTAAACATTCATGATTCAAACGGTCAGTCAATATTCTAATTTCATCAAATACTCTGGGTTTGGCTCAAATAACCTCATATATCATCAGAGTTGAAAAATAGAAATATTTTTATTCTCTAAAGTTTTCAATTAAATTATAGCAATTTCAAAGAGACATTTTATAAGTGCATTTTTTCCCCATTAGAAATGCTACAAGACCTTATGTCAGAAGATCTGGTGCATAAATGAACATTGAGAAATTACTAGATATTTTGCTATAAGCAAGCTAAGTATTTATGTATCACCTGTCCCTTGATTGTTCCTCTTCTTTCCTCCTCTATCTCTCCTTAAGTTGTTTCTCCTTTCCATCACCTCTTTCATTTCACTTGCTTTTTCTACTAGGCTTCTTCCTTTTTCTTCTCCTTGTCGTTATGAAATCAGATTGGAGGATAATTTGACCTAAATTATGTGACTATGAAATAAAGTCAAGTAATGTTTATAAAATCCGAAATGGGAATATTTTTTGTCAGTTCAGGCTGATGTAAACATTGTAAAATGTCTTGAAGTCAAATTTTGAAAACAAAGAAACCTGAGTTCACTGCAGAAGTCATTTTGTTTCCTGGTGAGAATCCTCTTCCTGACTTGCCAACTGTCATTTTCCTCTCTGAGCATGGCTGTCTGCTCTATGCTTTCATCACCTGGGAGAGATATTTCAATCTTTGTTGCTTTGTACAAGAAACTTTTAAAAGAACTCAGATTTTTTTTATATTCTCATAGCCTATTTGCCTTTTAAAGGCTTCAAAGTTCAAATAGCATTGCATTAAGGATTCAGTATAAAATCCAACTGAAACTTTTCACTTCATAATGTAAAGAAAGGGCAGACTTCATAATAGCAGTTAAACATGACACTTTTATTATAATATAGTTATTTAAGCCTCTGTAAATAAAAGACTCGCAATTAACTGTGGAGTGTTTGTTTATTCAGGAAAAAAAGTTAAAATCCAATAATAGGAGGAATTCTTGAATATGTTCATGCACACCATCTCTTGTTGCTTTTTCCCATCTCTATAGAAATCTTAAATAACAGCAGTCTTGCTGTCACTAAAGGAAAAATTCCATTTTTGAGTTTGGATTTAGTTTTGTTCCGCTCATTTATGAAGCCATTTCTATGTGCATTGTGCTGCCTAAGCATAACAAGTAGTCAACATTATTTAGTGGCTGCAAATCACAAATGTAGCATCCCAGCATGACATAGGATTAGTAGGACACAGGATTAGTGCTAAGAAAAATAATAAATAAATAAATAACTCTACTTTTTGATGGGGGCACTCTATCATAAGGAGCTTAAAAATATTCTCTGTCAATTCAAAAGTGAATCCATATATGTTTAGGAAAAATGAATCAAAAATGATTTTTCTGGAATGAAGTAGAAAATGGATTTACAATGTTTGAGGCTAATTAATGATGTCTGATGAAGCTTATTTTCTGAATCACCATGAGCTACACAGTTACAAGGCTGTGCATAATTGGGTTTCAGTCATACTATGTTCCAAGACCCAACCCTCCACCAATGTACATTTCCCACCACCCATGTTCCCACTTTCCCTCCCACCAAACCCTACCCCATCCATCACTCTTTATGGCAGACACTTTTGTTTTTTTCACTCTCTCTTATTTTGGGCATGATGGTTTGCTATACAGATATTGAGCGGTTATCATGTTTGTTCCTTTACCTACTTTTAGCACACAGCTCTTTTCCAGAGTGATCATTTCCAACTATCTTTGTCATAGTGGGTAAAGCTCCTCTCAAAAAATATTTTTAATTGTCAGTCTTTTCCACAATTATCTACTGATACACTAACTATATCAAAATTAGGACATATTTAGGTACTTTGAGCAATTTTTCTTCTATATGGGTATTTTTTTAGTTTTTAGAAGTATCACGGTCACGGTCCTCCCATTATTCATGGATTTGCTCGAGCGGGCCCAGTAACGTCTCCATCGTGAGACTAGTTGTTACTGTGTTTGGCATATTGAATATGTCACGGGTAGCTTGCCAGGCCCTGCCGTGCAGGCGAGATACTCTCAGTAGCTTGCCGGGCTCTCCGAGAGGGGCAGAGGAATTGAACTCGGGTCGGCCATATTGGCTGCGTGCAAGGCAAACGCCCTATCACTGTGCTATCGCTCCAGCCCTTTAGAAGTGTATGTTTAAATAATATTCTATATAATTCATTTATCATACAATCAGTATAGATTTTTTAATGTCAAGTCTCCAGAAAAAGTAGAAAAAGCTATTGTCTGCTCAAATAATTTCTTGTGTGTGTGTGTGCATGTGCACACGCGTGTGTATGTGTTGGTGGTAGAGAGATCGTGCTGCTCAGGATTACTCCTGACTCTTCCCTCAAGGATTAGAGATCATTCCTGACAGGGTTTAGGGGATGATAACAGATGCTGGAAATCAAACCTCAGGTGGCTATGGCAAGGCCAGGACCATGTCTGCTGAATAATCGCTCTGTCCTCAAATCACTTGTTCTTGTGATGGATGTGATTGGTAATATAATTCAATTTGGTATTTTGTTGGAATTTTTCATCCTATACAATGAGAAAAGGTTTTGTAGACAACTCAGTGTATGATCCCTCATAATTCCTGAGGCCATCAATTCTGCCACTCAGTGCCAACTTTTCTTAACTACTGATTGTCAAATCCTTTTCTGTTATCATCTTTCATTTACTATGACTCTATTTGCATCTGCCCATAAGAACTTCCTACCGACTTACATTTCTACACTCCCAGCCCTTTTGTATGTGTTTGGTATAATCTTGAATTGGACAGTAAATAGTGGTATTATCAAAATATCAGTAAATGAGTTCAATGGCATATTTTAAATGATAGAAAAATTAATTTTTCACTTTTTGATGGTGGGGTGGCGTCACCAAGGGGACTCTGGACTTACTTCTGGTTCTGTACTCAGGGAGCACTTATTAAAGGATTCAAGATACATATGAAGTACTGGGGATCAAATGTGGGCTACCGCATGAAAGGCAAGTGCCATACCCACTGTACTATTGCTCCAGCCCCAGAATTAATGTTCTTGAAGATAGACTGGTAGAAGTTATGGAAAATGAAGAACAGTAATCTTATAGAAGAAAAGATGGGCTGACAGAGATATGTGGCACACCATCAAATGCACCAATATAATATCACGTTTTTTCCCCCGATTTATTTCTGACAACTTTAATTTTAACATTTCCTCTCTCCCTAACCTCTTGTCTGTGTGAAATTTTTTTTCTAAATACACATAAAAGGACTGGAGCAATAGCATGGTGGGTATGGTGTTTGCCTTGCATGAGGCCAATCCGGATTGATTCCTCTGCCCCTCTTGGAGAGTCCAGCAAGCTACCAAGAGTATCCTGCCTGCACGACAGAGCCTGGCAAGCTCTCCGTGGCATACTCGATATGCCAAAAACAGTAACAAGTCTCACAATGGAGACGTTACTGGTGCCCACTCAAGCAAATCAATGAACAATGGGAGAACAGTGCTACAGTGCCACACATAAAACATTTTTTTCTTTCATTCTATGTTTGAACAAAATTAGCCACTAAAGCAATAATTCTATCAAAGAGAAGCTAATCCACTCTAGTTAGTCCCAGTAACACAGCTACTTCATTTTCTGCTATTTTTGCTCAAACATTCTATTCAGAGTGGTAGTTTATCTTTTTTTTCACGACGAATTGTTATAATTCCCAAGGTGTTTTTTTTTTTTTGGTAGGAAAAGTAGAGAAAAGCCATAGTCTATAGACCTCATGTGGGATTTTTGAATATATTCAGTTTTGTCCTTGGGAGTATTTGTGTTACACCCTAACTTTGAAGACCACACTATCATTCTCTTCATTCTTCTACATCATGAAGTTGTTTATGGGATTATTTCAATAAGCTTCTTAAGCTAAATGCTTAAGGATATCCTTAGGGATATCCAACTCTTTCCCTATTTTTACACAGATACTAAGAATGGAGCTGTTTTCTGGAAACTTATCATCCCCAGTTGTGATCTTGCTTTTTTTTTTCTTTCTTTCCTTTAAAACATGAAAGTGACATGAAAAACCAATTTTTATACTGTTCATTGTTATACAAGAGTAATACAAGTGGCTACTTATTTAGGATTTTCAGGTAAAATTAATGGTTCTATTACTATCTTTATTGTAGAAACTAGCCCATAGGAAAAGAGGGTATGTAAAGTATCTTGACTAAGATCTAACAATTTTTCTCTTTAACATTTCCTCAATCTCCCAGCTGTACAATTTCATGCCTTTTCTATAGTGTGGTCACTAGATCTGCAGGTATTTTTCCTTGAAATCATTCAGGTGTTAGATCTTTTTGGTTGTTTATACAATATAATTGCCATTCACTTGAGGACTTATCCCCTGAGTCCAAATGATTTTCCTAAGATCTTGCAGTCTATTTTATTAGGGAAAGATACAATAAAAGTTAGGAAATAGAATCCCCATTGGCTAAAACTTTAAAAGAAAAAAGAAACTATATATGTGTGTGTGTCTGTGTGTGTGTGTGTGTGTGTGTGTGTATGTGTGAGCGCGCGCGTGCGTGGGTGTGTGGCATCTTATTTTCATTTCCTGGACTACATTCTCTAACTTATTATCAAAGTGCTAATTATTTTATAAGATATAAAAATTTGTAAACATTCTATACCCTATTACAGAAGAAAAGATTATAGTTTTTTTTACCTCCTTTATGTACCTACAATCATTGGTTCATTTCTTATATATAAATATATATTATTATTACCATTATTTTTCTGATTTATCTGCCTTCCATTTTAGATTCTCAATATACTAGGGACTATTGTGAAATACCATTATGTACAATGCATGTTTTATGAGTGAATCAAAGGAAGAAAGTATGAAGGGAAAATTTTAAATGGTGAAACTGTAATTCCAAAAGGGATCTTGGGGATAAAGGCATGAACTATGGATCTCAGACAGTTTGTCTTGAGATATTCCATTGTGAAAACTATTCCAGAATGCCTCTGCTTTCTGAGAGGCAAAAATGGTTTTGTACAAACTTAAAGCTATTTTTGGAAATAAATATCTGGTTAGACCTCTTATATAGAGATTTGCATCTGAGAGTGTTTGGAAGTCAAAAAATGAATTACAATGTTTATCTTGACAATATGTTTTGCCTAATGTTCTTATCTAACACTAAGAATAAAGAAGTGTGTATATGTTTGTCTGAGAGAGAGAGAGTAGAGAGTTTTTTTTACTTAATATATTAAACCTTAACAGAACCAGTACTTTAAAATACAAATTGAGGCTTAAATCTCTAGCATAATAACTTGTATACTAATTCCTGAAGACACAGAAGAATTTTGTACATCCTACTTGTTGACTATGAACTCTATAAGTAAGTTTGCACAATGCTGGATCATTTCTATAGATTATTTTCCATAGCTTCCGCATGTGTGTGTGTTTGCCTAATTCCAGAAAATTTTATTTGTAGCATATTAGAAACGTTTCTTTGCATGAAATCAAAAAAGGAAAGAAATGATATGATAATTGAAGCAGATTAGCAGGTGGTGTAATTTGTATGTTTTTCTGTGCATGCAACTTCTCAACTCAGTGTCCAGTGATGTTATTTTGGTAACTTGAAATTTTTCATAGTGACTATATATATATATATATATAGTAATTGTATAACAAAATTTAGGAAAGTTAAAAATCTCTTATCCTCTTTCTGTTTATTATATACCTCAATTATTTTATATCACAGTTTAGGAAAACTATATTTTGTTATTTGTACTTTAAAAAAACGGAAGTACTATTTAAGTGTAATACAATTATATTTTTTTATTATACTTTTCAATTATAGTGTGATCAGCTGGATTCTGAGTGTGGTGTCTTGCCTGGTTTCACAGTCACTTAATAGAAACAACATTGCTTCACTGCAATTCTGTATTTTCAGCCTGAAAAATAAGGATATGAGATTAAGTCAAGTTTCCAGCTCTATAGATTATGTTTTTAGATTTAAATTAATGTATTCTGGATTCTAGTTGTTTGACAATACACATATGGTTATTTAATAGAAAAAAGTCTGGTTACTGTTTTATAAGGAAACAGATACTGGTGTATATCATTGTAAGCACACACTTGTAAGCAGACCTAGCTATATATAGGAAAGAGGACCATTTTTAATGGCTTTTAATCTGTCAAATATTAATTTCAAATTTAATACTTCAGCAGCCTTTTATCTAAGTTTATTTTGATGCTTTTGAAATCATTTTGATATTCCCAACACTTTTTCCTTTTCTTCATATGCCTCATCTGCAGATGGTCTGAATAAATTCTGATCTGCAATTAAGTGAATGAATCGTCTTGTATTATCAAATGCTCATTAACTTCCTTTATATTATCATTCCTAATTTATTTTCTTATTTTCCCATTTTTTGCATTTATGTAAAGACTTTGCAGAACATTACAGGCCATCTATTCATTTATTTTTGTTTAACAATTGATGCTAAGCAATTTCTTATTCGAATTAAATGAATACAAAAAGCTGGCTCTAGACAAAATTATGAAGGAGGTAAAACTTACTTTATTAGTCTCATTTCTTTTCTATTTCTGAAAACAACCACAGTAAAAACTATTGAAAATGGAAAAAAATTTCAAGAAAGTCACAATGTTTTGAGTACTTACTATGTGCATGGTGTTAACTTATGGTGTTATATCAGCTTCTTTCTCATACCATCAGACAGATATGTCATTCCCACCCTCAGTTTTTTATTCTGGCCCCAAATGCTTATCCTCTCAAGGAAATTACCAGAGTTTTTTAAACAGTTTCCTCCATTTAGAGGGTATTTCTTTTCCTCAATTTCTAGATATTTCAAATAATATTTCCCTTTTCTCTATGTCCATCAGTTCTCTCATCTCAAATACTTCTCATTTAAAAAAAATCTGAAATACCCTGGTGGTGTGACAAAGACAGTTTAAAACCTGAGAGGATTTCTTATTCACTGAAGAGTTTGAATTAAAAAAAAATTTAAAGGCCACACAATGCAAGAACAGAAAAATGTTCTATTTTCCTATAGAACATTGCATACCAAATATATAAAATGTCAACCATACCTCTATTTCAATTGCTTTCTTTTTAGTAGTATACGATGAAATAGCTTGAAGTATAAAGTATGTAGAGGAATCACTACCAGGTCAAAAAATCCTCCAGAAAACTGGTGGGGAGCTCTGGAATTAGTATCACTGATGGAATTTATTCAGGTTGGGTCAAAGTGACTGACCTTGATACATCCCGCAGTGCCCAGTTACCATGTGTGGACAATGTTAGGTAGAGAGTGCCCAGAAGTTAGGCTAATCTCTGAAGCTGAAGCATATCCCAGAATAGCTCATGGCATGTTTCTATTTATGGAACCTGTGAAGTTGAGCAGAAAATCTCTGTGAATGGGGACCAAGAATATACTAACATATTCCACAACTCAAGTATGTATTTGTTGACAATTTTCTTGTGTAGGTGGCAAAAGGGGTGTGGGGGGGTGGCTTGACTATATTATGATAGAACAAATGCTCAGAAGAGCATTATTTTTTAAGACTATGGTTCTCAAAATTTTTGCCACTTTTTCTTGTATTTTAGAAGGCAAGTTCTCTCTGAAATTTCTAAAGCTGCTCCCCCCCCCCCCCCCAGCTGCCTTCAAAACTAAACAGAGAACCAGTATTCTTAGGCTACCTATCAGATATCTAGATATTTGTTCATACTTTCATGCTATGTATTACTATAACTTGTTCTTTTTTTTGCATTAGCTTTACTGAGGCAATTAGTTGTTTCCACTATTAATGTTTTCACTAAATTCTAAGCCTCTTAGGCTAAGAAGATATCTGAAATGTAAGCACTTAACACTTATTAAGAGGACTGATTGGATAACAGTGGACAGAAACTCATGAACATACATTACACTTAGTAATAAAAGAAATAAAAAATCTCACTAACCCTCTCTCTTTTTTTTATTCATAAGCAACTTTTTTACACGTTCTAATTTTCTTCAGACATAATATTATTGACAGCTCCTCTTGAGTCTTGAGCCTCCATAGAATTCTCCACAGCACAACAGCTGGTGACTTCAAGGGGTACCAGGTATTGCTGGGACAGCCATGACACCCTGAAGAAAGGCACACCAGGGAAATTATGGAACCAACTGTGTTCCAAATTGCCCTCATATATGAGTTGTTGTTTTGTAGCAAACACTGTGGAGTGAAGCACATGGATTCTCCTTTAGAAAGAAATTTTATGAACACTAATAAAATTAATTACAGTTTTTTACAGAGATACATTAATACAGGAATGAAAATTAATGATGTAAAGCAAACATGGCATCTTATGTTTGGTAGAGCTCTTTCAACTGCCCAAAGCATTGGATTTAACTTTCTTTATGTAGTGGTATGAATACTATATAAAGGCACATGGTTTAGATGAATTTGACAGAGAGAATTGGATGCTGGGTATATGCTATTGTTTAGTATAAGACAAAAATAACTCAAGTCCCCACAGCTGATGAGTAAATAAAGAAACTTTAGAGTAGATATGCTATAAAATAAAACTGTGCCCCTTTCTAAAACATGTGTAAATATAGATGGTCTCATGTGAAGTGAAATAAGTGGGAAGGAGAAAGAAAAAATCTGGATTATCTCATTTATATGTTTTAAATTAATAAACAAAGAAAATATATAGATGATGTAACTATGGCAATCCAAACAAACCATTATACTCTGACAACAAAACTGACATTACCAAACCAGGAGTCAATGAGAATTGATCTGGGGACAGAGGTAGCGTGCTATTGGTACTTTAGTGGTAATTGTGAAACAGTAACATTGCATATCAAAGTCTAAGTTTGCATAGCTAAGTGATATATATGTATATATATATATATTTGTTTATTTATTTATTAACTACAACTGGGACTTTTACAAGAGTGCTCTTGTTTTACTCCATTTTCTCTTATATCACATTTGTGAACACTGTTCAGTCTTGTACCTTATCTAATCAATAGTAAAGCCAGTAGACTTTATAATATATATGGTTTATATATACATATATATATATATTACTGTCACTGTCCTCCTGTTGTTCATCAATTTGCTCAAGCAGGCCCAGTAACATCTCCATTGGAGACTTTGCTGTTACTGTGTTTGGCATATCGAATACATCACGGGGGACTTGCCAGGTTCTGCTGTGCGGGAAAAATACTCTCAGTAGCTTGCCGGACTCGCCGAGAGGGCAGAGGAATCGAACTCTGGTCAGCCATGTTGGCTGTGTGCAAGGCAAACGCCCTACCGCTGTGCTATCGCTCCAGCCCAATATATATATATGTATATATATATGTATATGTATATATATATGTGTGTGTGTGTGTTTGTGTGTGTGTGTATACATTAGCCAGTTGAAGGAATACAGTTTATTAAAGAGAACTGCCTAGATCACCCTTAACCCCCATAGTACAGGGAGACAAAGGAATGGGAAGGAAAGAAATCAAGGACAGGGTAAGAAGAGATGAAAGGGCAGAAACTGGGGCAATGGTCAAGTGTCTGAGGAACCAGTGGTATAGAGGAGTGGTACAGCTATTTACCCAAACCACATATACAAACACAGCACTGAAAGCATAAGATTCAAACTTTAACAACCAAACTTAGAACATATGCCTGTCCTGTTTCACTCAGGGCTCCCAGAGTGGGTGGGTGGGCGAGACCACTCCCTTCCACAAGGAACCCAGCCCCAGCAGCTGAAAATCTCCAGAACTCAACCACTGCCCTGCTCACGGCCACTCTCCATACACTTGGGCCGAGCCTCACCCACAAGTGAACCCCCAGAAAACCCAGGGATGTGGGAACTTCTGACTGAGAACTCTGGGTCCAACAGGACCAGAAATGGAGATTCTCTGTCCCTATCCCCCCAACCCCGTCTCCATCAACTCAGCAGTCATGCACCCATAATCCATCCCTGACTGGTGCCAGATAATCTCATCATCTGTCCATCGGTCACCATCCAGATCACATGCCTGTCTCTCCCAGAAGGGAGCAACATGATGCTCACCATAACCATACTGCTGCACCTCACGCCAGGCTGTTTCACATGGGACACCTCAGAAGGGGGTGGTTGAAAGCTCTCCCCGCCCAAAGGGACCCAGCCCCAGCAGCCAAAAACCTCCAGAACTCAACTGCTGCCCTGCTCACAGCTGCTCTCCATATGCTCAGGTCGACCCTCACCCAAGAATGAACCTTTCTCTGGACTGTGAGGCTGCATTTGTGGCTGCGCCTCTTTATAGGACACACCCTACCCATAGTTCAAGAGTACTGTACCACATTTGATGGAATTCAAAGTAGGAGTCAACCAACCTTAGAGATAAATGTTATATTATTTCAGATCTGCATTGTGGTAGGGATTGAGGATAGAAACAACCAAATATATGGTGGTGAGAAGGTGTAATGGTGGTGGGATTGGTGTTTCAATATTAAATGCAGTCAAGTATTGTGAACTACTTTATAAAATAAAAAAAATTAAAAAGAATGTATGGGGGGTTGGAGTGATAGCACAGCGGGTAGGGCGTTTGTCTTGTATGCAGCCAACCCGGGTTGGAATCCCAACATCCCATATGTTCCCCTGAGCACTGCCAGGAGTAATTCCTGAGTGCAAAGCCAGAAGTAACCTCTGAGCACCTCTGAGTGTGACCCAAATAGAAAAAGAAAAACAATAAAAGAATGTATGCCTGTCAATTTGACAGACTTGGAGGGGAAAGTGGGATGGGAGTGATCATGGAAACACATGGTTCAAGAAAATTGACATTTGTTGTGGAATTTGTTGTAAAACTCTGCATGTCTAAAATTCAAACACAAATAACTTTGTAAATCATGTTCCTTTAATACAATATAAAAATTAAAGAAAAAAATTATATTTGTTCTATTTAAAGTGTGTGCGTTTATTCTCATACAGTGCTAGGTAAATTTATTCAACTCCCAGAATCTCAATAATGACGTGGATACTAACACAAACCAATAAAAAGACAATAAAAGAATGGTAATGAGGGATGAAGAGATAGTGCAGTAAGTAGGGCATTTTCCTTTCACACAGCCCACCCAGGTTCAATCCCCAATATCCCATATAGTCTCCTGAGCACAACCAGGAGTAATTCTTTTTATATATTTATCTTTGAATTAAATCACCATGAGATACGTAGTAACAAACTTGTTCATGATTGAGTTTTAGTCATACAATGTTCCAACACCCATCATTTCACCAGTGTACATTTTCTACCAGCAGTGTTCCCAATTTTCCTCCTTCCTGCCTCCATGCAGCATTCCTGCCAGGAATTACTCTTGATTGCAGAACCAGGAACAACCCTTGAGCATCTCTGAGTGTAGCCCCCAAAATAAAACAAGAAACAAAAACAAAACAGAGATGATAATGAAGCTATCTTATACAAATTACTTTCCTCTCTAAAAGTTATAATGTTCCCCTCAAAATTATAATATTGAACGTTGGCTAAGGCAGAATCACTCTCATAAAGAAATGATAGATCTAGTTTTTGGAATAGTACACATAAGAGGAAAATCCTTAACAAAAACATCGTCTTCATAGTTATATTCTACAGTTTGTACTTTATAGTGGGCTTATTTAGAATGATTGTCAGCCTTAAAACTCTATGCACTGAGTGATATATGCACTTTGTATTTCTGCAAAGTCAAATCTGCAGCAAACAGCTAATCTGCCCACATTACTTTGTATTCTGGAAGACTTCCTTTTCTTTCCTCTAGATTCTTTTCTTCATAAACTGATGTTGTTTGAATAAGATAAACCACGTACCAATAAAGCCCTAAATGCATTGGAGATAAAAACAAATCCAAAGGATGTATTGATAAAGAAAACTGGTCCCCTAAACAAAAAAGTAAAAGATACAAAACATAAGTACCTAGTATTGATATGAGAATCAATGGAAGCAAGAATAAAGCTATTTTGTCTGACTCTGATTATGCATTACAGAATAATAACTACATTTTATTAAATAATTTTTTTTCTAAGAAATATATATGCAAAATGTATCACTCTTTTTAATATCTTTATCAAGAACTTCCTATAGATTAGTTGAAACCCTAGGTGCCAGTTACCTTCTCTGTTTGTGGAAGAATAAGTTTATCTGTATGACACTGTGCAGTGATCATCTATTCTATATCAATTTAATGTCAATTGTATGATGTTCTTCCTCATCTCATACATCAAAATTGAAGTTAAAATTGTAACAATAAAATAATATTTCATAAATAGTATCTGTACATATGGTGCCATGCTAAACATTAAAAAATAAAATATTGTCCACAGAATTGTATATGGAAAAGATAATGATAACATTGGCAACTATAAGATAAATATCTTTGTTCCCTCAAATAATTCCAACTTTACTCAAAATAGTATAATAAATGTCTGAAAGTTTTGCAGGCAAGGTAACTGAAGTTCAGGTATATTACATCACTTAGAATCCAACAATAAGCTCAAAGGCTTTGAATTGAATCTGGGTTAAGCCGATTCTGCAGCATTATAGTTTTCCACTCTGTTACAATGTGTGAGTGTATGCACCATTGTGTACGTATGCACACACAATGACATGAGCAGCTGACAAAACAAAAAAAGACATGATTTGTTAAGTGAAATGAGTCAGAAAGAGCGGGATAGACACAGAAAGATTGCATTCATCTGGGGAACATAAAGCAACAAAACGGGAAACTAACACCCAGGAAGGGCTTAGATTAGTACCAGGAATTTTGCTCCATGACTTGAAGGCCAGCCACATGTGCTAGTGGAAAGGGAAACTCAAACAAAAAAGAGAGCACCAAATAAAGGGTGTTGTGAGGACCCTCTCAGGGTGGGAGAAGCATGCTAAAAGTAGTCTATAGACCAAACATGATTGCCACTCAATGCCTCTCTTGCAAAACACAGTACCCAAAAGAAGAGAGAGAGAACAAGGGGGAATGCCCTGCCACAGAGGCAGGTTAGGACGGGGGGGGGGGGGGGATGGGGGGTGGGAGGGATGCTGGGACCCGTGGTGGTGGAGGGATGGGTATTTGATCATTGTATAACTGAAACCCAAGCACAAAAATTTGTCTATAACTGTACCTCATGGTGTTTCACTAATAAAAAAAGATATGATTTGTATTATGCTATAAAATCCTTTAAAATAAAACTCTCAACAAAAGAATCTTAAAACACAGCTTTTTATTTTTTATTTTTTTATTTTATTTTTTTTTGTTATCATTTTTTTTTATTAGTGAAACACCATGAAGTACACTTATAGACTTATAAATTTTTGTGCTTGGGTTTCAGTTATACAATGATCAAGTTCCCATCCCTCCACCAGTGCCCATCCTCCCCCACCACGGGTCCTAGCATCCCTCCCACCCCCATCCCCCCCCCCCCCGTCTCACCCTGCCGCTGTGGCAGGGCATTCCCCCCTGTTCTCTCTCTCTTCTTTTGGGTACTGTGTTTTGCCAGAGAGGCATTGAGTGGCAATCATGTTTGGTCTATAGACTACTTTTAGCATGCTCTCCCACCTTGGGAGGGTCTTCACAACACCCTTTATTTGGTGCTCTCTTCTCTATCTGAGCTTCCTTCTCACCTAGCACATGTGGCTGGCCTTCAAGTCATGGAGCAAAATTCCTGGTACTAATCTGAGCCCTTCCTGGGTGTTAGTCTCCCGTTTTGTTGCTTTATGTTCCCCAGATGAATGCAATCTTTCTGTGTCTATCCCTCTCTTTCTGACTCATTTCGCTTAACATGATACTTTCCATGTAGTACCACTTGTATGTAAATTTCATAACTTCATCTTTTCTAACAGCTACATAGTACTCCATTGTGTAAATGTACCAAAGCTTCTTTAACCAGTCATCTGTTCTCGGGCACTCAGGTTTTTTCCAGATTCTGGCTATTGTAAAGAGTGCTGCAACGAACAAACAATTGCAGATGTCACTTCGACTATACTTTTTTGCCTCTCTGGGATATATTCCCAGGAGTGCTATAGCTGGGTCAAATGGGAGATCGAATTCTAATTTTTTGAGAATCGTCCATACTGTTTTCCAAAAGGGTTGGACCAGCCTGCATTCCCACCAGCAGTGAAGGAGGGTCCCTTTCTCGCCACATCCGCGCCAACACCTGTTGCTTTTGTTCTTGTGGATGTGGGCCAGTCTCTGTGGTGTGAAATGATATCTCATTGTTGTTTTGATCTGCATCTCTCTGATGATTAGTGATGTAGAGCATTTTCTCATGAAGCACAGCTTTTTAAAGTCACTAAAATGACACATCGTTTAAAACAAAGAATTTCTTAAAAATTAAATCTGATTCAAACCAGTCGATGACTGAAGTAGTTTGGATAGGTTAGTTTTATTTTTTAAACTTCCCCATTCAATAAAATGACTTTACTACTTAATTTATTAGAAGTTTGGCCAAAATTCAGCATTTAAAAATGTAAATAATCATAGCCACTTGTATGTTAAAAGCAACACAATTAGAAAACAACAACAAAAAATGAGTTTCTTTAAAGCAAGGAATTACAATAATCTATTCTTAGCATGAATATAAAATCAAACAAGATACCACATACAGTGTGGTTGTTTCAGTCATTGATGAACTAATCATTGCTCTTCTGTTTCATAAAATCAGATCTAATGAACAGCTCCATTGTTTATGGTCAACATCCCTCTGGTGATTAGTGACATTATGATGACAAATAGCATTTAGCCCACTTGTCTAAATTATTTCATCCCGGCATTTATGGGCCATGAACAAAACTTTTAATAAAAGAAAAAGAAATTGAACTAGCACATTATTTTGGGCATTGTCAACAAGGAATATGATTAATAAACATACTTGTGTTGTTGCTTTCTAATTCCTGGACCCTTTGAAAATTCACTTCCCCGTACTTGAAGGTTACTGGCCCTGGGTAAAGCTAATTTAACAACATCATTAAGACCATGTGGTTTCTTGAATTATACACCTTATGGTAGCTTCTGGTCCATTCTTTGATTCACATGGCTGACTTTCAGCTATCTGCCTTAAGCTAGCTAGGTTTTTGCCACAGGTTCTATCCTTTCATTAATCATTTAAAATAATTATTTTGATGAATACAAATACTCATCAAAACTAAGGTCTTGTACTTATCTCTGTTCTGTTGTCTTTGGATTCACATGCCCCTCCCACATTTCAATCAGGGTCCAATCCACACAGTATATAAATTTTATCCTGAAGAGTGGAGGGCCAAGATGCTCGTGGTACAGTGGCAAGTGGCAAAGCTAACAGAGGAACAGCAGCAGCTCCCAGCAATCTGAACAGACAAAGGAGTCAAAAAATTTCTGGATGAGTGAATGCTGGCATGCCTTTGGTATTCTGTCCCAAGGAAGGCACCATTAAATAAAACCGGCTGGTCTCCTGTCATGGAACGCCAGCCTGGAGTGGGACTCATGAGGTGGTGGTGGTGTAGCCACCAGCAAGTGGAGGTACTGAGGTACTCGGAACCATGTGCAGTGACAGAGTTTTAAGGTGTCTTAATAGGACTCTTTGGGTCCAACTCAGTCCCACCACAGAGCATGGTCCTGAGTTGAGCGGGGGTGCCCTGGAATCCATAGAGAATCTCTATTTTCTAATTTACTGAGAAGTCTTCAATTGTTTTCCAAAGAACTTGAACCAAGCGAAAGCCCCACTGGCAGAGAAGACATTCCTTTTTTAGCATCTGAGTTAGTGTTAATGAACTTTTGTCTGTATTGTTCGGGGTCATATCTGTAGTGCTCAGGGCTTACTCTTACTCTGTTCTCAGGAATCACTCTCTGTGAGGCTCAGGGAACCAAACATGGTAAGGGATTGTGAACCAGGGTAGATCAAGCAGAAGGCAAATACGTGTCTGTTGTAGTATCTCTCCAGCCTGTTTCTGAAACTTTTTGATAAAGACTAATCTTGCTGGTGTGAGGTAATAACGCATCATTGTTTTGACTTGCATTTTCCTCATAATTGGCAATAAACAATATTTTCATATTCCTTTTGGCCATATTTTGTCTTCCTTGAGGAAGTGTCTATATATCTCCTCTTCTCATTTTTTGATAATCTTGCTCTTTTTTTGCTTTTGTTGAATTTGAGAGTCCTTCATATAACTTATATATTAACTCTTTGTTGGCTGTGTCATATGCAAATATCTTCACCCAACTGATGGAGAGTCTTTGTATTTTATGTCTCATTTCTTTTACTCTGCCTTTTTTAGTTTGAAGTCACATTAGTTTATTTCTGCTTTTTATCTCTTTGACAACTGAAATGTATCATTGAACTCTGAGATCAAGAGTTTGGAGATTCCTGCCTATGTATTTCTCAATGCATTTTTAGAAATATGTTTGATATCAAGGAATTTAATCCATTTTCAGTTACTATTTATGGACAGTGTGAGATAGGGGCAAAATTTTATCTTTTTGTAGGTAACTAATTTTTCTTGCATGATTTTTTTGCAGATTTTTGCATGTATGTATATATAATGACACATATTGACATAACTAATATGAAATTATATTATTTTTATGTTCATATTTATTGTCTGTATCAATATGTAAGCTTAAATGAAGAAACAAATTTGTTTTTGTTCTTAATGTATTTCAAGTACCTGTAATATAGTAAAAAATATGTATTTTTCTTTTTTTTTTTTGTCTTTGGGTCACACCAAGTGATGCTCAGGAATTACAATCTCTGCACTCAGGAATTACTCCTGGTGGTATTTGGGGGACCAAATGGGATGCCAGGAATCGAATTCAGGTTGGCTGATGAAGGGCAAACATCCTATCCACTGTAGTATCACTCCAGCCCCTAAAAATGTATTTTTAAATGGAAAAAGTAAAGATAAATATTTAAATTAAATGTAATAATATCACCTATTTTGTTAATGTGAAAATTAAATGATAAATTTTATAACTTTTTATGTTGAAATAACAAGTAGATGTATTAGTATGACTTCACAAATGGGTCTATTTATCTAAAATGACATTATTTATTTCCTTGAAATATTTTTAAAACAATTGTAAATTAGGCCAGTATTTTTTCTTCTTCTTTTTCTTTCTTTCTTTCTTTTTTTTTTTTTTTTTTTTTTTTTTTTTTTTTTTTAGTTTTTGGTTCATACCAATGATATTCAGCAGTTACTCCTGGCTCTGCACTTACGAATCGCTCCTAGTGGTGTCAGGCAATTGTACAGGATGCCAGGATCAGATCCAGGTTGGCCATATATGCCTCATTCTCTTTACTATTTCCCCAGCCCGTGGACAGTACATTTTTGTTGCTATAAATAAGTGCACTTTCCTTCTGGGGAGGATGATCTGTGAACAACAAATGACTGTTCTCATAGGTTTCTCCTAGTTCTTTGCTCAGAAGTCACATTTGACAGGACATGTATGTCTACACGCAATCAGGATTGTCTACACGCAAGGCAATGCCGTAACCCTGTACTAACTTTCTAGCCTATAAATGTACTTCACTCTGATACCTTCCTTATACACATATAAAATTATCCTTTACTTACTCAGTTACTCATAATTTATCAATAACTTCATGAAAATTATCCCCTGACCTAATTTATTTCAAATTATTCTGTGTTCTCTACCAAAACAATGTGAAATGAGAAATATATGTTTTTATTAATAGTGTTTAGGCAGCAATAATTTCTCAGTTAAAAAAAACTTTAGTGTAAGGGACCAGAAATTATTCCATATAGAAAAAAATCACTCGAGTCAAATAAATGTCCTCAAACGGCTCATATAAACCAATGTTCAGCCCCAGAAGGTGATGTTGCTACTTTATTTTACACTGATTACACCAGAATTTAGCTGAAATTAAATATCAGATACAATTTCTTTATGTATTATTATTTTACTTTAAAAATAATATGTAAATAATTTGAAATGCACAAGTCATGTTAATTAATTAAAATATTCTTATTCATATTTTTGTACAACTTTTTAGAAATTCAGTATAGTCTGAATTGAAGAGATATAGACCAAGGAATTAGTGACTATAAAACCGGGGACGTATCAATAAAATGATTTCAAGAGATGTGTTATTTAACCTGTGACAAAGACATATGGATGAGTTGATTGTTGTCTTCATACACTTAGTGGCCTGTATGGAGAAATTATCAGGCTTCTTTCTGTTTTGTAGCCACAGAAAAAAGAACTAAGGTCTATAAATAGAAATTATTAGGAGGTATATTTGGGCTTAATGGAAGAAAGGACTTTCAAATTATTGAAGTTGTCCTGAAACGGAATGAACTGCTTGGTGTGGCAGTGAATTTTCCATCACTGGAAGTGTGCAATAAGGGGTTATGTGACCACTTATCTAGAATTTATGCATCTAGTTAGAGGGTTAATATTGATGACCTAATCTTACTTCCCATTCTGGGAGCCTATAATTCGATTCTGGCTGTATCTGTTCCAAGAGGGTTATAATGTGATTGCTATAGCCTGAGCCAACACAATTTGGCGAATCTATGGACAACTTGACAGTCTTTTGAATTTTTTTTTATTATTTTGTTATTTGTTATATACCTTTTTGAAGTCTATTACAGCTGGAGTCAATAAATTGGTCCCCTTATATTGATTGCTAGCTCTAGTACCAGTTTTTCTCCTTACCACAGAGAGAGAAAACAATCAGCTCCAATATGTATCAATGAAAGGGTCAATTCCTATTCTAAAGAGTCTTTTCTGCATAGTACTGACTTACTTTGTTCTCTTTTCTTACTAGTCAAAATTTATTATTTCATTAAAATAGCCATATATACCAAAGAGTCTAAAGATAATTAAGATCACAGAGACGGCTGCTCTTAAGTAGGTGCATAGTATTGTAGCATTTCAAATTCATGGGAAATGACTGCACACCACTACAGTAAATCTCAATTTATTTAGTTGAGAATACAAAATAAGTGGTAGTAAGGCTAACAGAGCAAGTGCAGAAATAAAGCATTTTCGTTGGCACTTTATATGCCACTCCAGTTCACAGAGGAACAAAGCTACCTGCTATTGCTGACACTCTACACTAGCAGAGAAAGTTAAAAAAAAATGCAAGTCAAAAGGAACCTGAGTTTTAATGTGTCATCATCTTTTTACTTGGGTTTATATCATTTAAAAACAACTTCACACTAAAATGTATGTTTTCATTTAGTCAAATACATCAATAAACATTGAAATATTTGTTTGACAGTGCGATTGTGATGAATTGCAAAAAATAACTAAATATAATCAATTAGGGATCATGACTGTTTGCACATATTTAAAACATATATACATGATTTACTAGGACCTTTTTAAGATGAATTACTTTAACTCAATACTTTAATTTTTTCATTCCTCATGAATTTATTTTACTTTATTGTTCATTTTTTTCTCTCATGTAAATAGTATCTTGTTATGTCTTCCTTTAATTATGAATTTCTGACTTGTTTGAATATTATCATTGTATTGACATGAAATACTTTCCAATATCTTATTAACACTTTACTTACCTGTTTACAGTTTGTTCCACATCATTAATAACAATGACAAATTAAATGCAACTACTCTCTTCCCAGTGACCCCTGACAGGGTCACCTCCTGAATAAATAAACTTCTATTTATCATATGAATTTAGACCTAGCCTGTTGATCATTCTTCAAAACATTAGACAGTACATCAATTATATGTCATGCTAAGTTAATGGTTTCTAATAGTCACATCAAATTCGTATATTTTAGGTATTTTTCTTGATTGTTAATGCTATTAACAAAGATTAAGGGTGGGACAACTTCTTTGTGTTTGCTTCATTATAAACATATTATATGTTAGAAGTAAATACGTTTGACTCTATACAAGCTATTTTTAAGTCAAATTGTTGATATTACCTATTATAGAAGAGGGCAAAAGTCAGATGTTATTTTCATAACTTAAAAATACGTAACTCAACGCCTGAGAAATAGGATAGGGCTGAGTCTTTTATCCTGCTGATCCTTGCCTCGTTGGAACCACTGGCACCACACATGGTCCGCTGAGCAATGCCAGGGCTCACTTTTGAGCAGATGATAAGGAAGAGCCCCTTAGTTCTGTAGGGTGTGACCAAACAAGTCTGACCTCAACAAGTATTAGTATTAGATACCCAAAAGACTTTATATGCCAAATTCATTTTAGCTATTCAAATTATATATTTCAATGTAATTCAGAGTGTCTTTAGAAATCTAGCAGTTACAGCCTTACAAGATAGTCAGATTCCACTTTTTAATCACTTATAAAGTGTATAACCTCTACAGGAGGGGACATTTCACTCGCAAAAGAAAGTTCTAATGAAACATTTCCCATACTGTAATTAAATTTAACTTCAAAATAATATTCTTCCATAACATATTTTTGTCATTCAAAAATCCTTTAAATATCTTCCTGCAGGTAGTTGTTTGCTTAGAATATATTTGATTTATTTTTCTTTTTTTAAAAAAAACTTTTTATTTCTTTATTTTTGTTTTTTCTGTCACACCCAGTGATGCACAGGAGTTACTCCTGGCTCTGCACTCAGGAATTACTCCTTAGGGTGCTCAGGGGACCATATCGGATGCTGGTGATCCAATCCAGCTTGACTGTATGCAAGGCAAATGCCCTGCCCACTGTTCTATGGTTTCAGCCCCCGATTTATTTTTCTTTATTATTGACAAAACAACAATTGACTTGTGAGTGGTTTTACTAAGTTAATGTACTTTATTATTATAGTATCAAAATTAGCCCATGGAAAGAAATTTTGTAATTTTAATATAGATAGGAAATGCAAAGAAACAATAATTCAGCATAATATCTATAACTTAAATACCAAATTGACTGTTAAAGAGGATATTTATTTAAATCTTATTAAATATTAGAAAAAACACTATAGCTATTGTTAATAATTCATCAATATGTTATTTTTAAAAAATTCAGTCCAGAAAATAATGTTTTCTGAAATTTTATTAATGCTATAATTATATAATATAGGCATATAAAATTGTGACTAGCTTTACTTTTGTTAAGCACTGTAAGAATAATTAACCCTTGCACAAAATTCTTCTGTAGGAAAATCTATCTTACTTTTTTTAAAGAAATAACATAATTATTCAATTAATTATAAGATTATCAATAGTGACCAGATTGTGTGGGAGATGGTGGAGGTTTGGATTGAAATGTTATTCTGGACTGCTGAATTTTCCAACTAGCCAAAATCTAAAAAATAATGATAATCAGCTAGGCCAGTTCTAACATCTTCCTAGGAATGCTGTTAACTTTAATATTATGTTATGATGAGAAAGAATCTCTATAATAACACTAGGAAAAGCTGAAATACATCATACATAAACAAATAAATTACAATATGTCACTGCAGAGATTAAATTACTAATTGTATTTTATGGCACATGCAGGGACTACTTTAGAAAATGTTATGTATTAACAAAATAAAAGCAGATCAAATAGTTAAGTTTACTTTCTGGATAACCTTAAAAGCATGGTTAATAAGAATAGATTTTGTATGAAATAATGGCCAACAAATGTTATTTTTCTTTTTAAAGTGAGAGACATTTAAAATAAATTGCTTAGAACAATAAATACGACCATCCTGTTATTCGTTGATTGCCTCGAGCAGGCCCCAGTAACGTCTCCTTCATCCTAGCCCTGAGATTTTTAAGAAAAGTGCCATATTCAAGGCTCTTTCAGAGTTAGGAGAATGAGACCCATCATTGTTACTGGTATTTGGCATATTGGGTACGCCAGGGGAGTTTGCCAGACTCTGCCATGTGGGCAGGTTACATTCGGTAGCCCGCCAGTTTTGGACGAACTGTAGAGTGCATGCCTGTATATGGGAGGTCCCGACTTCCATCCCTGGCACCACTAGGTGTTGGCGGTGTTGGGTGTCTCTGATAAAAATGTAAAAATTTACTTCAGGGCCAGAGAGATGGTTCAGCAGGCAGAGTGGTTGCCCTGTACACAAGTCAACCCAGGTTCGATCCCCAGCACCCCATAGTGTCCCCTCAGCTCAGCAGGAGTGATCCTTGAGTGCAGAGCTAGGAGCAATTTAGAATATTCAGGAAACACACACACTCATACACACACACACACACACAAACATGAGTCCAAATTTTTGGCAAGGAGAACAATAAATACACTTGAAATAGTTCGTACATAGTTGATGTGTATTACTGATGTTGAAAAATAGCCTAACAGGTTATCTTTGGAGTGTGATTTTTATGTTTGACTTCTCAGGGGGGCTGGAGTGATAACACAGCAGGTAGAGTGCTTGCCTTGACTGCAGCCGACCTGGGCCGACCTCAGTTTGATTCCTCCGCCCCTCTCCGAGAGCTTGGCAAGCTACCAAGAGTATAGCACCTGCATGGCAAAGTCTGGCAAGCTAACCATAACCTATCCAAAAACAGTAACAAGTCTCACAGTGGTGATGTTACTGGTGCCCACTCGAGCAAATCAATGAACAATGGGAGGGCAGTGCTATACAGTGCAGTGGTATACTTCTTAGGGAGCGGTGGTGATACCATTGATATTTTGGTGAGTTACACAAAAATGATAATTCTCATTTCATCTGAATTTCAAAAAGTATCTGAGACTAAAATATTAGATGAAAAATAATGGCAAAAAAAGATAGTGGTGCCAAAATTACCAAAATTGACTGAAAAATAATAGTAGTTTTAAGTTCTTTAAGTTAGAGTCTAAATAAATTAAATAATATAGGTATCATCATCATAAACAGACAAACTGAGTACAATAGATTATGGATATACTATTGCTTTCCTATTTGCGGAATTTAGGTATAATGAAAAGACACAATTAATGAAAGTAATTATAAGAATAGTAGTTAAAATATTTGTTTTTGTCATTGGTACTTCTTTATGATGCATTTTAAAAAATCTCATTTCTATATTAGCTCTAAGAGATATAAAACAACACAGCAGGTAGGGCGTCTGCCTTGCACGGGGCCAACCAGGGTTTGATTCCTCCGTCCCTCTCAGAGAGCCTGACAAGCTACCAAGAGTATCTTGCCCACATGTCAGAATCTGGCAAGCTCCCTATGGCACATTCAATATGCCAAAAGCAGTAACAACAAGTCTCACAACGGAGATGTTACTGGTGCCCTCTCAAGCAAATCAATGAACAATGGGAGGACAGTGCTACAGTGCTATCCATATAATAGATAGAGAATACTAAGTATGTAGAAATAATTTCCCTCTATGACGTACTTTGTGACAGAAAACCTTTGGTTTGAATGAAGAAAGTCACCTCATGATGCTACTAAATTTTGTCTCGCTTTTACATTAAAAGACTAATATAACTAATATATATATACATATATGTATATATATAGAGAGAGACAGACAGACAGACAGACAGAAAGACAGAGAGACAGGCAGACAGACAGACAGACAGAGACAAAGAGATGAAAAGCTAAGGTGAATCACTTAAGGCATTTTTTGATCCAAATGTAAAAATATATTTACGTGACATAGATAAAGTTATATGCATGGCACAGTTAAAAATTTATAATAGGGTTTTAACCTCTGTGTTGCATGTAGCCAACCCCAGTTTGATCCCAGAATCCTATATGGACTCTTGAGCACTTCCAAGAGTGATTCATGAGCACAATGCTAAGAAAATATCCTGAGCACTTCTGAATGTTCCAAACCCCTTACTCACACAAAACATTCTGAGTTCCTTAAACTTTAATCCTTAGGAGTCTTGCTCACATGAAATTGTGATCCTGAGATAGTGGATAAAAGGCAGTCGCTCAGCATAGACTTATACAAGAGAGACAGTGTTGGGTAGGAAGAAAAATGTCTAGGGAGAAATTGTATGCTAGCAACATAGAACAGACTAACCCAAAGCAGACATTAACTGGAAATAATAAAAGGACTGGAGTGAAAGTCAAGAGTATTTCAAAGTTCCTTTACTTGAGTACAGGACGACTTCCAGAAAGAATAGTTGGTCACTGGGGCCAGAGAGTACAACGGACAGAGTCGTTGCCTTGCATGTAGCCTGAGTTTGATACCCCCAAACTTTTACGGTCCCTGAACACCTCTAGGAATGATCCCTGAGGACAGAAAGGAAGAAAGCCCTCGACAGAGCTAAGTGTGCCCCTCTCCCCAAGCAAGTTGATAAAGAATAGTTTCATGACTGAAACCCAATCATGAACAACTTGGCAACTGTATATCTCAATCTCATGGTGGTTAAATGAGAGAGCGAGAGAGAGAGAGAGAGAGAGAGAGAGAGAGAGAGAGAGAGAGAGAAGAGAGAGTACATTCCAAATAGATCTGAATGTATTTCAACAAGATTCAGGAATAAAGACCTTTATGAATTGTATAGAATCTACGGATCAAAAATTAAGTCAAGGTACAGTGAGATGATTATTTCTGTTCTTCAATATTTAGGGCCTCTATTTGGAAAAAGAAAATCCTGTATGAATTCAGCAGCTAAAATTTAGAATCACTTGATAATCATTCAAACCTGATAGTTAAACTAGGTTGTTAGTGGGAACTTGATCTGAATGTGTAGTTTGGATAACTATATACTACCTTGCACTTTACCTTAGCTCTATAACAATGTGATGGTTAGCGCAAGGCAAGTATGCCAAACAAAAGAGAAACAAGAATAAGCTATAATTTTCTTATTATAAAATGTAAGTTACATAGCAAGATTTATGTCTCATTCTTCTGGTCACACTAATCATATATAGACCCAAAGTAATAGGAAAACATGATATTTTGATGGCAAATAGTATATTTCTCAAGAGTAGAGGATTAGAATTATTATTGTCATTATCAAAACCTAAACAAAATTTAAATCACCACAAAATAGAGCATAAAACTATTCAATGTATGGCAAAGTTGATGTGGGTATATGAATGATATATCTTTTATATATAAGTGGATTTGGATTGATTTATTTTAGAATTATGAAAGGTAGAGTTATGTTTAAGAAAATTTATTTAAAAAAGCAATGTTCTTTGGTAACTAGTTTTAGGATTCTGTAAGTCAGAGAAATAAAGTAAATAATGTCAGATGGAAATAAAAACAAGATCAAGTGAAATGTTTTCTAAAACATTGCCAGAAACACTTAAAAAAAACAGTGATAAAAATGTGAGTCAGAAGAAACAACAAAGATTTTGGAGGAAGAAAACATATCCTGTATGCTAACAATGCAGTATGTTAAATGTTTCAAGTATATAATCTTGTATCCTACAATTGAGAAAACACATATTTTTAAACAATAATAATAACTATTGGGCTGGAGTGATAGCACAGCAGTAGGGCGTTTGCCTTGCATGCAGCCATCCTGGCCGAGTCGGGTTCGATTCCTCTGCCCCTCTCGGAGAGCCCGGCAAGCTACCGAGAGTATTCAATATGCCAAACACAGTAACAAGAAGTCTCACAATGGAGACATTACTGGGCCCACTCGAGAAAAATCGATGAACAACGGGAGGACAATAATAACTATTATTATTATTACTATTTACTTTGGGCAGTGATCACACCTGGCAGTGCCCATGGATTACTTCTAGTACAGGCTTAGGGATCACTCTTTATGGGGCTTGGGTGATTTCTGGGGTGCCGGGGATCTGAACCCTGGTTAGTCACATGCAAAGTAAGTACCCTAACAACTGTACTGTCTTTCTGACCACTTAGAGATTATGTTTTAATAAAGAATATTAAAAGTATTCAGTTTTAAAAGCTAAACAAATAGATAAACAAATTAGAATTGAGTTTAAAATATTTATGACCACCGGCGCACCCAGCAGTCCAATGGCCCCCCCCCATCCATGTGGGTTGGAGGAGTCCAGCGGAGGCTATCCCCTAACCCCAGATGCACCGCTCGCCCACCAATCCCGGACCCCAGCGCGCGTCCAGCTCCGGGACCGCCGCGCCCAGCAGTCCACCGGCCCCCGCCATCCAGGTGGGTTGGAGGAGCCCAGCGGAGGCCCGCCCCTGACCTCAGACGCGCCGCCCGCCCACCGATCCCCGCCAGACGACAGCGCGGACCCCAGCGTGCCCAGCAGTCCACCGGCCCCCCCCCCATCCAGGTGGGTTGGAGGAGCCCAGGGGAGGCCGGCCCCTGACCCCAGACGCGCCGCCCGCCCACCGATCCCCGCCGGAGGACGGCGAGGACCCCAGCACACGTCCAGCTCCTGGACTGGCCCACCCAGCAGTCCACCGGCCCCCCTCCCTTTCAGGTGGGTTGGAGGAGCCCAGCGAAGGCCGGCCCTTGACCCCACACCCGCCACCTGCCCACCGATCCCCGCCGAAGGACAGCGCGGACCCCAGCGCGCGTCCAGCTCCGGGACCGGCGCGCCCAGCAGTCCACCGCTCCCACCCCCATCCAGGTGGGTTGGAGTAGCCCAGCGGAGGCTGGCCCCTGACCCCAGACACGCCGTCCACCCACCGATCCCCGGCGGAGGACAGCGCGGACCCCAGCGTGCTTCCAGCTCCGGGACCGGCACGCCCAGCAGTCCACCGCCGCCCCCCATCCAGGTGGGTTGGAGGAGCCCAGTGGAGGCTGGCCCCTGACCCCAGAACCCAGACGCGCCGCCCGCCCACCAATACCCACCGGAGGACAGCGCGGACCCCAGTGCGCGTCCAGGTCCTGGACCGGCCAGCCCAGCAGTCCATCGGATCCCCCCCCCATCCAGGATCCTGGGAGGGAGTGCCCTCTAAGAAGGGGGCGTGGCCTCTAAGAAGGGGGCGTGGTCTCCTAAAAGCGGGCGTGGCCTGCTTCCTGGCGGCCGCAGGTATATCACTCACTCCAAGCAATTTGGACCTTCATCCTTTCATCCTCTTCATCAACTTGTTACCTAATACCAACCAAAAATTTCTCACCTCTTCTACTACAATTCAACAAAATCCCACTCACCTACTCCATTTCCAACAAAAGTCCTGTTTGAAAATAGCTGTACAAGCTCAGTAGTAAATAGCACCTCCTCCAAAAGTTTCACTCAATGTCAGTTATAAAACAAAGAATAATGCCTGATTGAGAAGAAGGTCTGGCTCAGAAAGGTAGAAGAGGCCCATCTAGCAGCAACAAAGCTGAACGGCTCCTGGCAGTCTCTCCTCACTCAACCAGAACAGTAGCAGCGAGTGTGAAGGACCAAACCAAACTGGTCACAATGGTAAAGCAACGCAAAAGCCCACCAAACTTTCTTATTCATGAGGCTAGCCCAGAAGACACCAACAGTACTATAGCGTTAGACAACCTCTCTGACAAGGAATTCAGAATGGAGCTACTTAGGATGCTCAGGGAACTAAAAGAAACAATGGAAACCAATGCCAATAAAAGACAAGAGGCAGAAATGAGGAAAATGTAATTGGAAATGTCGGACCTGAAAAACCTGGTAGCTGAATTGAAAACCTCAGTGGAAGGCCTCAGCAGCAGAGTAACAGAGGCTGAGAACAGAATCAGTGAGCTCGAAGACCAAGTTCAGAGACTTGTCACAAAAGAGCAGAAAATGGAAAAGAGACTCACAGTTCGAGAGCAGATGGCAAGAGAAGATCATGATGAAGCCAAGAGGGGTAACATAAGAATTATTGGAGTCCCAGCGGGACAGGAAGAAAACCTTGATGAAGAAGAAACTGTCAAAGACATCATTGCTACAACGTTCCCAGAGCTGAAGAAAACTTGTGACCACATCCAGGAGGCCCGAAGGGTACCGACTAGAAGAAATCTGAATAAAAATACCCCAAGAAACATCCTGATCAAAAAGACCAAAACCTTAGACAGAGACAAAATTCTGAAAGCAGCAAGATTGAAGAAAGAAATCTCTTACAAAGGAGCATCCTTAAAATTCACAGCTGATTTTTCTGATGAAACCCTCAGGGCCCGAAAACAGTGGTGGGACATAGTGAAAAAACTCAATGAAATAAATGCTTCTCCAAAAATACTTTACTCAGCGAGACTCTCATTCTTAATAGAAGGAACAACACACAGTTTCACAGACAAACAACAGCTCAGGAACTTCATAGACTCAAAACCATGGTTACAAGTACAACTAAATGGGATACTTTAAGGCAAGACAGGCCTCTCAAATACACCAAATTTCAACAGAACAATGGGACAAAATCCCATAACAATAATCTCTCTGAATGTCAATGGGCTAAACGCACCAATTAAAAGACATAGAGTGGCAAGGATGGATTAGAAAATTGAACCCAACATTCTGCTGCCTGCAAGAAACACATCTCAATAGTCAAAGCAAACACAGACTCAGAGTCAAAGGCTGGAAAACAATCCTACAGGCAAACAGCTCCCAGAAAAAAGCTGGGGTAGTCATCCTAATATCAGACCACATCGATTTCAGAGTGAGGAAGGTCATAAGAGACAGTGAAGGCCATTTCCTATTGATCAAAGGATCTGTACAACAGGAAGAACTTACAATAATAAATGTATATGCACCTAATGAGAGACCAGCAAAGTACTTAAAACAACTACTCATAGATTTGCAAAAAGACAACAGCAACACAATACTAGTGGGAGACTTCAACACCGCTTTGTCACCTCTTGATAGATAAACCAGACTCAAGCTTAGCAAGGACATACTTCATCTGATGGAAACAATGGAAAAAAGGAACTTAGTAGATATATACAGGACACTTCATTCACAAAAAGCTGAATACACATTCTTCTCAAGTGTACATGGAACGTTCTCCAAGAAAGACCACATGCTGAGCCACAAAACATGCCTCCATAAAATTAAGAAGATAGAGATTATATCAACAGTCTTCTCAGACCATAATGCGCTGAAATTAGAAGTAAATCACACAAAATAACAGAAAACTAAATCAAACAGCTGGAAATTAAACAGTGCGCTATTAAACAACGAGTGGCTTAGACAGGAAATTAAAGAGGAAATCAAAAGATTCCTAGAAACGAATGAAAATGAGGACACGAGTTACCAAAACTTATGGGACACAGCAAAAGCGGTCTTAAGAGGAAAGTTTATAGCTCTACAAGCATTCCTCAGAAAGGAGGAGCGAGCCCACATAAATAAACTAACCTCACAGCTTAAGAACTTGGAGAAGGACCAACAAAAGGAGCACAACCCTAACAGGAAGAAGGAAATAATGAAACTCAGAGCAGAGATTAATGAGATGGAAACCCAAATAACAATCCGAAAGATCAATGAAACCAAGAGCTGGTTCTTTGAGAAAATTAACAAGAGCGATAAGCCCCTAGCAAAACTCACAAAGAAAGGGAGAGAGAAAACCGAATAAACAGAATCAGAAATGAAAAGGGGGTCATTACAACAGAAACTACAGAAATTCAAAGGATTCTCAGGGAATACTTTGAAAAGCTTTATGCCACGGAACATCAAAACCTTGAATAAATGGATAAATTCCTAGACTCCTACAGACTCCCAAGGCTGAACCAAGAAGACCTGGAATACCTGAACAGACCTATCACCATCAAGGAAATTGAAATGGTAATAAAAAGTCTCCCCAAGCACAAAAGCCCTGGCCTGGATGGATTCACCAGTGAATTCTTCCAAATCTTTAAAGAAGACTTACTCCCAATCCTCTTTAAGCTTTTCCATGAAATTGAAATATCAAATACACTTCCGAACAGTTTCTATGAAGCAAATATCACACTGATACCAAAAGCAGACAGAGATACCACAAAGAAAGAGAACTACAGGCCGATATCCCTGATGAACACAGATGCAAAGATCCTCAACAAACTACTAGCAAATAGAATCCAACTACTCATCAAAAAGATCATACACCATGACCAAGTAGGATTCATCCCAGGGATGCAAGGATGGTTTAAAATTCGGAAATCAATCAACATAATCCATCATATCAACAAAAGAAAAGATAAAAAGCATATGATCATATCAATAGATGCAGAGAAAGCATTTGACAAGATCCAGCACCCCTTTATGATGAAAACCCTAGCCAAAATGGGTATAGAGGGGACTTTCCTCTACATAGTTAAAGCCATCTACCACAAGCCTACAGTAAGCATCATCCTCAATGGGGAAAAACTGAGAGCATTCCCTCTAAGATCAGGGACGAGACAAGGATGCTCACTCTCTCCACTGCTGTTCAATATAGTACTGGAAGTACTTGCAATAGCAATTAGGCAAGAAAAAGATATTAAGGGCATTCAGGTAGGAAAGGAAGAAATCAAGCTCTCACTATTCGCAGATGATATGATACTATACTTAGAGAACCAAATAACCTCCACCAAAAAACTCCTAGAAACAATAGACTTGTATAGTAAAGTTTCAGGCTATAAAATCAATACCCAAAAGTCCATGGCTTTCCTATACGCAAACAGTGAGAGAGAGGAAAGCAATATGAAAAAATCAATCCCGTTCACAATTGTGCCCCAGAAAATCAAGTACCTAGGAATCAGCTTAACTAAGGAAGTAAAGGACCTGTACAAAGAAAACCACAAAACGCTACTTCAGGAAATAAAAGAGGACATGAGGAAATGGAAAGACATCTCCTGCTCATGGGTCAGGAGACTTAACATTGTCAAAATGGCAATACTACCGAAAGCACTGTATAAATTCAATGCAATTCCTATAAGGATACCCATGACATTCTTCAAAGAAATGGAGCAAACACGCCTGAAATTTATATGGAACAATAAGCCCCACAAATAGCTAAAGCAATTCTTGGGAAAAAGAAAATTGGAGGAATCAACCTCCCTAACTTCAAACTTTACTACAAAGCGGTAATAATCAAAACAACATGGTACTGGAACAAAGGCAGAACTGCAGACCAATGGAACAGAGTTGAATACACTGACATCTCCCCTCAATCATATGATCATCTAATCTTTGATCAAGGTGCAAGAAATGTGAAGTGGAGTAAGGAAAGCCTCTTTAACAAATTGTGCTGGCATCACTGGACGGCTACATGCAAAAAAATGGGCTCAGAACTCTGCCTAACACCTTGTACAAAAATAAGATCAAAATGGATTAAAGACCTCAACATCAGACCAGAAACCATAAGGTACATTGAAGACAAAATTGGCAAAACCCTCCATGACATTGAGGCTAATGGTATTTTCAAAGATGACACGCCACTGGCTGAGCAAGTGAAAACAGAGATAGATAAATGGGACTATCTTAAACTAAGAAGCTTCTGCACCTCCAAAGAAATAGTGATCAAAATACAAAGACAGTGTACAGAATGGGAAAGAATATTCGCTGAATACACATCTCACAAGGGGTTGATATCAAGGATATACAAAATACTGGTTGAACTCCACAAGAAGAAAACATCCAACCCCATCCAAAAATGGGGCAATGAAATGAACAGAAACTTTCTCAAAGAAGAAATCCGAATGGCAAAAAAGCACATGAGAAAATGCTCTACATCATTAATCATCAGGGAGATGCAGATCAAAACCACAATGAGATACCATCTCACACCTCAGAGACTGGCCCACATTCAAAAGAACAAAAGCAACTGTTGCTGGCGCAGATGTGGCGAGAAAGGGACACTCCTTCACTGTTGGTGGTTCAGCCATTTTGGAAAACAGTATGGACGTTCCTCAAGAAATTAGAAATTGAGCTCCCATTTGACCCAGCAATACCACTCCTGGGAATATATCCCAGAGAGGCAAAAATGTGTAGCTGAAGTGACATCTGCACTTGTTTGTTCATTGCAGCACTCTTTACAGTAGCCAGAAACTGGAAGAGACCTGAGTGCCCAAGAACAGATGACTAGTTAAAGAAACTTTGGTACATTTACACAATGGAGTACTATGTATCTCTTAGAAAAGATGAAGTCATGAACTTTACATACAAGTGGTATAATATGGAAAGTATCATGCTAAGCGAAATGAGTCAGAAAGAGAGGGATAGACATAGAAAGATTGCATTCATCTGGGGGATATAAAATAACAAACTATGAGATTAATACCCAAGAATAGCTGAGATCAACACCAGGAGGATTACTCCATAGCTTAGAGGCCAGCCGGGTATTCTAGGGGAAAGTACAGTTCAGATAGAAAAGGGAACACCAAATGGAGGGTGTTTGGAGGATCCTCCCAGAAGGGGAGATGCAGGTTGAAAGTAGACTGGACTGAACATGTTTGCCACTCAATGCCTCTTTTGCTGATCACAACACCCAAAAGGAGAGAGAGAACAAAAGGGAATGCCCTGCCACAGTGGCAGGGGGGAATGAGGGGGATGGGGGGGAGGGATATTATCCTGGTGGTGGAAAATGGGCACTGGTGAAGGGATGGGTATTTGATCATGGTATGACCGAAATCCAAGCACAAAAATTTGTAAATCTACAACTGTACCTCATGGTGTTTCACTAATAATAATAATAACAAAATATTTATGACCACAATGGTTCTGTTCTTTTCCATTGTCATGTATAATGCTATTTAAAAAAACACCTCTAATTAAGTTTTATCAATGAAACAATTTCTTTGTTAAGTTAGTTTATAATAGAATTTGCAGTTTTTTGTTTATTTTTGGCTTCACAGCAACATGATTAAACCAAAAACATTGTCTTGTTTCCTTTCTTCGAATAGTTAGTTGGAGGATGAAATGAAAATGCAAAAGCATATAGTAGACAATGAGTTCTTCTCATGAATATTTAGAAATTATTGATAAGATAGATTGATTTGCTTACAGGAAGAAACAAAGTGAGGAACATAATGAAAGACAGTCATTCTTAGTGATTGTCAGAATATTTCAGATAGTCTGAGGGGAAATTACACTAGAATTGCCTTTATGTCCTCATTGGATCTCTGATATCTGGGCCTTGGACAGATAAGATGTATATCCAAATTCATTCATCTATATATTGTGTCACAATTCAATTCAGGGCTTCCAAGTTCTGTAGACTCTTCCTTCTGCCTTCACTGTGAAATTTAATAGTGATTTTCTTCATTGTGACGGGTGTTTAAAATGAAAGAAAAGCAATATGTTATATTTGCCAATTTGTATTTATGCTTTATATCTTAAATCAGAAATAACTTTATAAACAATGGTCCATGGATATCTTACATTCCTATACTTCTTTGAAGTAGCTAGGAATGTGAATAGCCTCTGAAGGATGCTTTCATAATGAAGAGAGAAGCCAAGGATGAGAGAGATAGCATGTTCCTCTACGGCAGAGGAAAGACTTGCTTAGTACACAGTTAAAAAAAGGTCATGACTCCCTTAGTGGTAAATATTGGACACCTTTACTTGGTTTCCATCACTAAAGATTTGGATATCCTAAACTTAAATTTCTTTAGCTGTGATATAAATCCCTTGCAAAGACCATGCCCATCCAGAACACACTTGTTCATCTCTGGATAATTAGGGAAGGAGGAAACAAATAAATTAGCACAAATTAAAAGCTTACATTATTTTCTGTGCAATGAGTAACTGACTCTTATTTTTTTGCCTCACATTCTTCTATTTCCTCTCAGGAAACAAACTATGGGTAGCAAACTTGCTAGCTTGAAATTAAAATCCCTGATGTTTGCAGTAATTGGTAATATATCTAATGACAATTTTTATTTCCAAATAAATATTTTACTATAGTCACTATTTATATTTTTCATAAACTTTTAAACTCAAAATATTAAAAGATAGTTTGAGTAAATAAATTCTATGTAGAGGGCCTTAAAAGATAGTACATTGGGTAGGGCACTTGCCTTGCACATGGAAAACTCAGGTTTGATCCGCAACATACCATATAGTTTAATACATTGCCAGTGGTAATTCCTCAATGCAGAACCAGCAGTAACTCCTGAGTGTAACCAGGTATGTCCCTAAAACAAAACCAAAACAAAACAATAAATTCGATGTTAAAAGGAATATGTCCAGAGGTAACAGCTAAGAGATCAGAAGAAAGAAAAATCACAAGTGAGTCTGGTTAAAAATGATACAACTGAATAAAACCTCTAAAAATGCATTATTCTATCAAATTGTATATATGATATAGTCTATGGGTTTTTATATGATTTTGCATTATATATGCATATAGCTTTATTGATCTGATTGACTAGTGGATAGAAATAAGAAACATAAAGATATTTACACTAATTTTTGTGTTAGAAATCCAATTCTGGCTTTTTTTATTTTTTATTTTATTTTTTCATAATTTTATTTACTTTTTTCTTCTTATATTTATTTATTGAATCACTGTGGGAAAAGTTACAAAGCTTTCAGGTTTAAATCTTGGTCATACAATGATCAAACACCTTTCCCTTCACCAGTACTCATTTTTCACCACCGAGAACCCCAATATACCCCCCTCCCACCCCTCCCAATGGCTGTGAGGCAGATGATTTCTACTTAACTCTACATTGATTACATTCATTATTTCGACCAAAGATGCACCATTATTGTTTAGAATAACCACCCCCCTGCAACAATCAGAATTGCTGAAAAGGCATTGTGAAATACTTTGTTTTCTATAGCTGCTATGAGAATCATATAATGTCATATAATAATTTTGGTTTTCTGCAAAGAGCCATATCATTACGAGATTGGTTTCTGTGCATCTGGTGATATGGCTGTGCCGGAGGTCCACTCGTGGGGGGCAACTCGTGACCTTGGTAGGGTGTGAAGGACGAGCCAGTATCATCCTCCTTCCCATGAGACTGCAGTTGCCCCATTACCGCCGGCTCATACCTGGCTTTCCAATAAGCTCTGTGGTGGCAGCCACCTTGCTGCCGGTGGGGGGGTGGGGGGAAGGTGGAAAGGAGCAACACCCTTTCCCTCCTGGAGAGGCATGGCACGGTAGTTTAAGGCTTGGTCCATTCACTTATCTGCAGCAAGCTGTCAGGCTCTAGACTAAGTCCTTTTGCCTCTGGAGCCAAGGCCGTGCCAAAGAGCCGGTTGTGGGGGGCAACTTGTGACCTCAGTAGGGCATGAACTATGAACTGGTACTGCCCCCTTCCCATGAGACTGCAGTTGCCCCATCACCACTGGCTCATACCAATAAGCTCTGAGGTGGTGGTCACCTTGCTGCTGGGGGTGAAAAAGGCGGAAGGGAGCGACACCATTTCTCTCCTGGGGAGGCATGGTGCCATAGTTTAGTGCTTGGTCCATTCACTTTTCTGCTGCAAGTTGCTGGGCTCTGGATTTAGTCCTTTTGCCTCTGGAGCGATGGCCATGCTGGAGAGCTGCTTGTGGAGGGCAACTTGTGACCTTGGTGTGCATGAAGGATGAGCCAGTACCACCCCATACCCATGAGACTGCAGTTGCCCTGTCACTGCTGGCTCATACCTGGCTTTCCAATAAGCTCTGAGGCAGTGACCACCTTGCTGCTGGGGGGAGGAAATGGCAAAAGGTAGCAGCATCCTTTCCCTCCTGGGGAGGCATGGTACCGTAGTTTAATGCTTGGTCCATTCACTTATCTGCCGCAAGTTGCCGGGCTCTGGATTTAGTTTTTTTTGCCTCTGGAGCCATGACTGTGCCAGAGAGCCACTCGTGGGGGGCAACTCGTGACCTCGGTAGGACATGAAGGATGAACTGGTACCATCCCCCTTCACATGAGACTGCAGTTCCCCTGTCACTGCCAGCTCATACCTGGCTTTCCAATAAGCTCTGAGGCGGCAGCCACCGTGTATGCGGTCCAGATGCATTTCTGCAAAAAGCCACTGGGTTTCAGGATTTGTTTCTGAGTCTCTGGGATCATGGTCGTTAATCTGATTGATCAGGATCCAGAGAGGTCCTTTGTAGGTGGCGACTTGGGGTCTCGTTGGGATGGGGAGGAAAGGGCTGGTTCCACCTCTATCTGGTGAGGCCCTGGAGGTCTCGTCACTGCAGGCACAAACCTGACTGTCCTGTGGCCTCTGGAGGATGGTGGTCACTGGGCCGCCAGCGGGATCAAGCTAAGGCCCTAAATCTATCCCCACCTGGATTGGCCCAGAGCCAGTAACCTACTGCAGGAATAGGACACATTTCTGCCAAAAGCCTTTGGGTTCCAAGATTCGTTTCTGAGTCTCTGGGATCATGGCCGTTAAGCAGTTCGATCAGGAACCAGAGAGGCCATGCCTCCAATTATATAGCTGAGCTGGAGGTGGTTTATGGGTGTGTCTCCCACATACCTAATTATTGGCCATTTACTTTCTTGGTAAACTTTGCCCCAAGATTTTGGGGTCTGGCCAAAGGCACAGCAGCAATTTTGTAGTATCTGAAAGTCTGACAGTGCCATCAGGCTGCTGATGTACTCGCCTCACAGGTACTGACTGACCTGCTGGCGGCAACATTCACCCTAATTCTGGCTGTTTAGAGGGAGCACAGAGAGCACTGACATGCCTGACTGAAACTTTGATCCACCATAAGGTACAAGAGAGAACATTGCCTGACCCCAGTGCATGTGCTTCAGGAGTACAACCTTGAAAACCATCATGGGTCATTGCTACCTGAAGTTACCTCTGAAGGTTTTATTCTCTCCAAGAAGCATTTTCTTAAACCTCTATGATCAAAGTAAAGAGAGTGGCTTGGACTGAGGCTTACAGATGAGGAAGGAAGTGGCAAGCTCAAAGGAGCGACTTCAGGCGGTAGCAGTGGCAGTGGTGATATCAGCAACAGCACAGACTTAGGGTGAGCATTCCTAGGAGGTGAACTTGTGGGATTCAAATTAATGGAATTCTGATAATGCCCTACAACCAGCTTAGAACGCAGAAGGTATGGCTTCCCCAGGGGATGGTCACTACTTGGCCATCAGTTATAATTACCCTGTATAACTCATAGGATCCATTTCCAAGGAGTCTCCAAAGAGAAACAGCAAAAAGGAAGGAAATATCCTAGAAGGGAAAGAAGAAATCACCAACCCCCACATTGACACAGACACTATGGAAAAACAGTGCAGAACCCCATCACAAGGCATGGAGGGAGATAGGAGCCTTGAAGCCTCAACAATGAATACCCACATACAAAATCTCTCTGATCAAGAACTCAGAGCAGAAATGGTGAGGATGTTTAGCTCAAAGAAATAGGAGAAAGGATACCCAGTAAAATACAGGAGGATTTGAGAAAAAAAATTTAATGACAGCCACTAAAATATAGAAGGAAATGAGAAAAAAAATAAAATTACAATCAAAAGTGTAGTCAATAAAAAAATTGGTAGATGAAATGAGAACTCAATAGGTCCTCTTAACAGTACAATGACAACACCTGAAGACAGAATTAGTTAGCTTGAAGATGAGATGCAGAAAGAATTCAGGCAACAACAGATAGAAAAAATTCCCAAAATAGCTCAAAGCAGACAAGAAAAATAAGGGATAAATTAAAAAGGGAAAACATAAAAATCTGTGAAGTACCAGAGAGAGGGAGACTACCCCAATGAGGTAGCAATAAAGATATCATCACTGAAAAGTCCCCATAGTTGGAGAATACTGGCATCTAGCTAGAAGAAACCAAAGAGCACTAGGTAAAAGAAAACCAAATAAAAGGACCCCAAGACTATGCTACATCCACACAATAGAATGCTGCACAGCTGTTAGGGAAAATGAGGTCATGAAATTTGCCTATATATAGATGGACCTGGAGAGTATCATGTTGATTGAAATGAGTCAGAAGGAGAGGTTGTCTGATATAAATGATTGCATTTATTTGTGGAATATAAGATATAAATGGTATCAGTTATCTTTCAGACCATGATGCACTTAGAATAGAAGTTAGTCACAAATATAAGTGACAAATCAAATCAAATACCTAGAAATTAAACAGCTTCCTACAGAACAACCATTGGGGTAGAGAGGAAATCAAAGAAGAAACAAAAGATTCCTTTAAACAGATGTAAATGAGGACACAAGATACCAGATTTTGTGGGACACAGTTAAAAACAGTGTTAAAAAGTAAATTTATAGTTCTGAAAGCTTTGATCAAAACGTAATAAAGGTCCCATATAAATATTTGACTTCACAGCTTAATATCTTATAAAATTACTAACCAAAGGAGGCCAAATCAAGCAGGAGGAAGAAAATGATAAAACTTAGACCAGGAATTAATGAGTTGGAAGCCCAAAAACAATCTAAATGATCAATAAAACTAAGAACTTGTTATTTGAAAAAATAAATAAGATTGAAAAACCACTGAAGAGTCTACCAGAAGAGAGGGAGAGAACCCTAACATATCAGAAGCCAAATCCGAAAAGAAAGGATGAGGGGAGATCACAACAGAAACTACAGAAATTCGAAATCATCAGAGATTACTTTGAAAATCTATGTGCCACAAAACAAGATATTCTTGAATCAATGAACAAGTTCCTGGATTTCATAATCACTCAAGGCTGAACAAAGAAGATTTGGAATATTTAAACAAACCTATCACTATACAGAAAATTGAAATGATAAAGGAAAATCTTCCCTAAAACAAATGACCAGGCCAAGATGGATTCACTAGTGAATTTTTCCAAATCTTTAAGGAGGACCTACTGCCAATCTTTTCAGACTTTCTTGGGAAATTGGAGAAACAAAAACTTTTCCAAACAGTTTCTATGAGGCAAATATCAACCACGTACTAAGAGCAGAGAAAGTCACCACAAAAAGAACATTACAGGCCAATATCCCTGGTGAACACAGGTGCAATGATCCTCAACAAAATACTAGCAAACAGAATCCAATGACTCATCAAAACGATCATACCATGACTTACTATGATTCATCCCAGGAATGCAAGGATAGTTTAACATTCACATATCAGTCAACATAATACACCATATTAGTAAAAGAACATAAATTTCATATGAGAATATCACTAGATGCATAGAAAGCATTTGATAAGACCCAGCACAAATTCATGATTAAAATTCTCAACAAAGTGGGAATTGTAGAAATGTTCCTCTACATGGTCAAAGCCATCTACCAGAAACTCACAGCAAGCATTATCATTATTCAGGAAAACCTAAAATCCTTTCTTCTGATATTCAGGCATAAGACAAGTCTTCCCACTCTCACCACTCCTGTTCAATGTAGTACTGGAAGTATTTGACATATCACTTAGGCAAGAAAAAGATATCAGGGCATCTGCGTAGCAAAGGAAGAAGTCAAGCTCTCACTATTTGTAGATGATATGATACCATACTTAGAGAATTCTAAAGACTCTGCCAAAAAATCTCTTAGAAACAATAGATTTGTGTAGTAGAGTTGCAGGTCAAAATATCAGTACTCCAAAATTCATTGCTTTCCTATATGAAAACAATGAAAGAGAAGAAAGTGATATTAAAAAAAACTTATTCACAATGTGCATCAGAAAATTAAGTACCTCATAATCATCTTAATTAAGGAGGTACAGGGAACCATATAAAGAGAACTACAAAATGCTACTCCAAGAAACCAAAGAGGAAATCAGGAAATGGAGACACATCTGATGCTTATAAAGTGGAAGAATTAACATTGTTAAACTGGAAATATCCCAAAGCATTGTTCATATCCAATGCAGTTCCTATAAGAAAAACCATAACATTTTTCAAATAAATAGATAAAACACGCCTGAAATTCATATGCAAAAATACCATCCACACATACATACAAATAACCAAAGCAATGTTTGGAAACAAGAATGATGTTTCCAAACATCAAACTGTACTGCAAAGTGGTAGTAATTAAAATAGCATGGTATTGGAATAAAAACAGTTATTCAGAAGAATATGGTAGAGTTAAATATCCTGACACTGACCATCAAATATACGGTCATTTAATTCTCCTTTTGCAAGAAACATGAAGTGCAACAAGGAAAGCCTCTTCAACAATTGTTGTTTGGAAAATTGGGCAGCTAAGTGTAAAACAATGAACGCAGACTTCTGAGGTTATTGCACAATGCCATGCACAAAAATCAGATCAAAGTGGATTAAAGACTTCAACATTAGACCTAAATCCATAGGTAGTACAGTAACACTGTCCTCCCATTGTTCATTGATTTGCTCGAGCGGGCACCAGTAATGTATCCATTGTGAGACTTGTTGTTACTGTTTTTGGCATATCGAATACGCCATATCGAATACAGGGAGCTTGCCAGGCTTTGCCATGCAGGTGGGATACTCTCAGTAGCTTGCTGGGCTTTCCGAGAGGAACGGAGGAATAGAACACAGGTCAGCCGTGTGCAAGGTGAACACCCTACCCGCTGTGCTATTTATCCAGCCCAAATCCATAGGTACATGGAAGAATCCATAGGTTACATGGAAGAAAATGTAGACAAAACATCCATAGGTACATGGAATAATGCATAGGTACATGGAAGAAGATGGAGGCAAAACTCGCCATGGCATTAAAGCCAATAAATACAACTAACCAAGCAATGGAAGCAAAGATAAACAAATGAGACTACATTAAACTAAGAACCTTCTGCAACTCAACAGAAATGGTGTCTAAGACAGAAAGAGAGCCCATGAAATAGGAAAATTATCTACCCAAAGTCCATCAGATAAGGGGTTAAGATCATCATTATATAAATCACTGTAGACCTTTACAAGAAAAACAATAAAACATCTTAGCACATAAAAAAATGAGGAGAGGAAATGAACAGAAACTTCCTCAAGGAAGAAATCTACATGAAAAATTGCTCTTCATCACTAATCTTCAGGGGGATGCAAATCAAAACAAAAATGAGATATCATCTAACACCACAGAGAGAGCACACATCCAAAAGAACAAGAGAAGTCAGATACAGGCAGAATGAGACTCTCCTTCATTTTTGGTAGAAATTCTGACTGGCCCATCATTTTTGGAAAATAATATGGGAATTCATCAGAAAACGAAAAATTGAGCTCCCATTTGACACCAGCGATACCACTTCTTGGACTATACCCTATGGGCCCAAAAACACACAGCAGAAGCATTATCTGCAATTCTATGTTCATTGAAGCACTATTCACAATAGCCAGATTCTGGAACCAACTCAAGTGTCTGAAAACAGATGACTGGATAAAGAAACTATGGTAAATCTACATAAGGGAATATTATGAGGCCATTAGGAAAAATGAGGACATGAAATTAGCCTATAAATGAATGGACGGCGGGGGGTGGGTGGGACGGGTACTGGGATCCGTGGTGGTGGGAAATGGTTACTGGTGGAGGGATGGGTATTCAAAATAAATAAATAAATTTAATAAAAAAATAAATGAATGGACACGGAGAGTACCATACTGAGTGAAATGAGTCAGAAGAAGAGGGACAGATATTAAATGATTCCATTTATTTGTGGGAGGTATATATAAATATATGTATATGTATATATGCATATATCTATATATACATGTACATGCACACATATCACACATAGGTATATATTAAGATACGTGTGTGTATATATGCATACACCCACATATATAATGAGACTAATACCCATGGCCAGAGATAATAAGGGTCAGGAGGATTTGTAAATGGTTGGAAGTTTTCCACAAGAGTCTAGGGGACAAATTGTTGTTAGAATAGAGAAGGAACAGTATGACAATAATAGTTGGAAATGATCACTTTGGACAGAAACTGAGTGTTGAAAATAGGTAAGGGGATATAGCTGATAACCTTTCAGTATCTATAATGTAAACCCGAAGATTCCAAAGGAAATAGAGATAGTGACTGAGTGAGTGGGGATGGGGTAGAAAATTCCTGCCTAGCAGTTGGGGTGGGGGTAGTAGGGAACTGGGAACCTTGGGAAATGTCAACTAAAGGGACCAGTGTTGGAACATTGTATGCCTGAAACTCGATCATGAATAACCTTTGTAATTGTGCATCTCACTGTCATTCAATAAATACTAAAATAAAAAAAGAAAAGAAAATCGATACCAATACCCAGTAACTTTTTTTTAAAACTAGTTATTAAATTCTACATGTGAAAATATCATTGGAGACAAGAAAGGTCCTCATTGAAAATGTGCATACCAGAATTAATTTTGATAGAAGATAAAATAGAAACTTTACATTGGTGTGTAGTAGAATAGGTTAGAATGTAATGTGTTTACACAGTCTTCATGTTGCAGTAAAACTTAGTCCTCTAAGTATTAGAAAAAAATTCATCTGAATTTTGATTTGTTTTAATATTTCTATTAGATAAAATTAGACATTTAGCTTAATGAAAGAGGATTTATAGGAGCACATATCCATAGAACATTGCCTTTATTGATAACTGAAATAAATCTGTATACAGATGCCTGTTTGAACATTCTAAAATGTTTATATAGCTAATCATTTTATCATGAATGTCCTGCATTCCATCAATATGACTGATCTGAAAATACTTATATAAGACATGAACTAGGAGTCCAAGATAGAGTACAATGCATAAGGTGCTTGCCCTGCATACAACCGACCCAGATTTTATCCTAAGCATCCTATATGGCCCCCTAGACTCTACCAGTAATATTCACTGAGTGCAGAGCCAGGAGTGAGCACTGCTGGGTGTGGCCCTAACACACCCACCTTCCAAAGGACACTGAATCTACAGTTATGTATTGACATCAACTGTATGAACATCTACAGCCTATAGTTTAGGTCCTTAGTACTCTATAATATGAGAATAAAATATTTTTAACCTTTTTTTTTACCTTTTCTATTTGAAGTGCTGCCCTGTACCTGCAGCCAGTTATCTTCTGAATGCTACACTTGTTACAAGTGCATAAATTCAGAATCTATTCAGATCCACTGAATCAGAATCAATATGTTAATACGAACCTTGCATCATCCATATATCAAGTAAAGTCAAGAATGAATAGAGTGACTTGATTCTGGCTTTCTCCTTTCTCCTACAGCTCAATGGGTTGAGACCACTGCTTTCCTTAATTGCACCAGTTTTCTGATATGGTTTTGATTATTATTCTTGTCTATGGAGTCATAAAAACCTGTTTTCCAACATTCTTGAGGTTCTTTTTTTTCTGCTTTAGTCAAAGTTAATTTTGTTTCTTGCAAATGCTTATTTCTATAAATTCCTTAATTATTTTCAGCACATCAGTACTATTTGAAATTGAATTCTATTTACTAACTTTTTTAGCATATGTTTTTTCCCATAGAAATGAAAGTTCCAGGAAGGAAGAGACAATCTATATATTTTTGTTTGTTTTTGTTTTTAACATATGTTTTGTTTTTAACATAGCCTCAACATATTTTTTCATATACTTAATGTCACCTCTGCTACCACAGTATCCAATTTATATTTTAATCAACCTATAAATTAATACAGCAGTAGGAAGTTATCCTGTAAATGCAGGCAACAAGATAAGTGTATATCCTGGATTAAGCATGCTTAAGGCAAAGAACTGGCCCAAAGATCTGCTAGGGAAAGCCTCAACCTAAGCTGGGAATTTTCGGCTAGGAAAAGCAAAGGTGTAAGTGGGGAAAGTTTCTGATGGGAAAAGTATGGCCTTGAATAGACTCAAAGGAGCTATAACACATTAGCCCTGCAGGAGACTCCTGCCAAAAAGAGAAGAGCATTCCCCTAGTTCATGGGTGTTTCTAATCTATGACCATTTCCCAAGTCTACAGATGCAATAAGAGGTATTTTGTTTGTTTTTTTTTTTTTGTTCCTGAGTGCTAGCACGAGGTCGACCCCAGTTCGATTCCTCCACCTCTCTCAGAGAGGCTGGCAGGCTACCAAGAGTATCTTGCCCACCAGCGAAGCCTGGCAAGCTAACCGACCTATTCGATATGCCAAAAACAGTAACAAGTCTCACAATGGAGACGTTACTGGGTCGACTGGAGCAAACCGATGAACAATGGGAGGACAGTGTTACAGTTTTATTTTAGGTAAATTGATTTACAATACTGTTAATGGCAGGGTTTCATGCTTAGCACAATCCCTCACCTTTTCTTCCCTCGATTGTCCACTTATCTCCACCATTGTCCCAGTGTCCTCATACAGGAAACTTAGTCTCCCTCTCTCTCCTGCCCCTCCTACCAAAGTTCTCAGTTTCTTTTGCCTTTAGGAGTTTGTTAGTCCCCTGCTATTTTCTTTATATTTCGCATAAGCGAGAGATCATTCTAGATCTGTCGATCTTCTTTTGACTAACTTCACTCAGCATGATACCCTCAGGATCCAAGCACATAGCAGCAAATTCCATGATTTCACATGCACTAAAACGTTATCTTTTGTTCTTAATACTAACTTAGAACATGAGGAGAGAGGGAGGAATAATATGGAGGTTGATGTTCATGACAGACTAAGGAACTTTATTCTTAGCTATTAAGGGAAACTTGTGACCTGAATAAGCCACTGAGTCTAAATCATTCATTGATGTCTGTTGGACATTGAAGATGCCAATCATATTGGCTTTAGTGTGGATATCTACCACAGCAACCACTTTTTAAAAACCTCCAAGGACTTTATTTTAAAGTTCGATCTTTTTCTCTCTAAAAGGCTTTTTCCTGCTATGCATGCATTTCTTTTTCTACAAATGTTTTTTTTTTAATTGTGAAGCAATTTCTAGTTACTCACTTGTAATTATGGATGAAAGTAAACAATGTTAATTGGTATATATGAAGCTGCCATGTGGTTAATCTGCTTTTAAGTAGGTCTATCTGCCCATTTGTTTTTATATCTGAAAGAGATGGGGGCTGCCTAAAAACTTGTGAACATGAAAGGGCTATTTAGAATGAAAGATTTCACTCTAGGGGCTTCAACTCATAATCCCAAATTCCTAATAGGTGTAGAGAAGAAATGTTAGCTTTTTGCAGGACAACAGTAAAATATCACTGGATGAAAGACTCTTATTTGAGAATAGAGTAAGATCATGACTCCTGTGAATCTGCATGAGTTAAACAATAGAAAGTTAGTCTGATGATACAGATTAATTAATTCTACTCAGCCATATAATCTCCCTGCCCTGACTTTTTGTGCCCAGCAACAGCAAACTAGTGCTTCTTCTCTGTGCATGGGCCATCTAAGAGACTGATAGGCTTTGGTGATAAGTGGGATTTGCCTCAAAGATCCTACAAAGATCTTATTCAAGAAAGATGGTCACGGTCACGGTCCTCCCATTGTTCATTGATTTGCTCGAGTCGGCCCAATAACGTCTCCATCATGAGACTTGTTGTTACTGTGTTTGGCATATTGAGAACATCACCGGTAGCTTGTCAGGCTCTGCCTTGCGGGTGAGATACTCTCGGTAGCTTGCCGGGCTCTCCGAGAGGGGCGGAGGAATCGAACTCGAGTTGGCCATGTTGGCTGCGTGCAAGGCAAACGCCCTACCGCTGTGCTATTGCTTCAGCCCATTCAAGAAAGAAACAATTATTAATTTGTACAACTCAGGGCTTGACATAAAAAGAAAATGTAGGAATTTCCATGTCAAATTCATTCCCTGAAAAAGGTATTTTACTATCTTAAAATCTTATTTTCAAGGGTTCGGAATTTAATCATTCTTATTCTTGGTACTAAGAGAGATCAATCCATTTTGACATGACAGGTCTTAGCACATGAGCAATTAGTGAGAGATAAAAATAGGGTGGAAATAATGGCATTGATGATCACAAATATTTAAGAGGCAACTAAGATTTTATTCCAAGTTATCTACATGAGACCATTCTTTCAAGTTTGAGATTACTGAATATTTTATCTGATGCACAGAAACACAACAGAAAACATTAAGGAAAACAGAGACAGAGAAAACTACAAAAAATAGTGAGATCAAAAATAAGCATACCTCAGTGAATTTTCAAGGAGTGATTTACCCAATAAGAATTTCAAAGTAATGGTCATAAAAATGATCACAGAGATAAGAAGAATAATATGTAAGCAGCATGTGACTTTCAACAAAAAGAGAAAATATAAGTTATTGTAACAATAAAGATCTGCTTCCACAGTGCCACGAAGGGGACAAGTAATGACAAACACCATGCTGAAGTAAAAAAGATATATTAGCACTAAACTGGCAAGGCTGGAAGATGGAAAACTCCATCATCAAGAAATGTCTTCTCTGCATATTCACAAGAAGCAGTTTATATAGGAAAAAAGTCACATCATATACTATATAACAGAAAAATAAAACAAGGCACACAAGAATATACAGAAAATAACATGTTAGTTTTCACAAAGTTAACAATAGACTTTCCAGAGCAGTAGTCCTGATATAGTCTTATCAGTAAAGCAGAACACCAAAGAAGACAAATATGAACCCACAAAGAAATAACAGAGAATCCAGAAATAATTCAAGATTATTAATAATAATTCAATAATTATTATAATAATAATTTCAGACTCTTTGAGTCTCAAAGAGATGGGATTCTAATTTGTATCAGAGAGAGAATTAAATCCTTCATAGACAGAGATACAAATTCCCTAAAAGAGAGAATATAAAGTTATGGTGTATTTATCTTCTTCTAAATACCTTACAATAGCCAACCTTTGAAAAGCAGCCTCCATGTAGTACCTGCACTTTCTTTAAATAAGCATGGTCTTGTTTCAGGAGGACTCTGCCCTTGTCGAGTCCCAGTGAGGACTCCACATACCTGGACTATCTATCCTGTCTGTCAATGGGCAAAGAGATTCTAAGTAGGATCCAGAAAGGCAAAAACAAAATTAAGAAAAAAGACAAAAAAAAAAAACAATTCCTCTGGTAGTGACTCATCAGTGCTTGTGTCAGTCTGATTGCCATCCTACTGAACCATGCATCTCCCATTTAATCTAAGGGTTCAGTTCCGGGTCTTCCAGTTGGCTCATCAAGAAATGTGATATTGATACTCTTGTATTTTGACTTTCAAGAAAAAAAAGTTTATAAGTGGTAACCTTTTTTTTTCTTTTTAATCCCAGACAAAGTTTAGTAGGAGAGATGGGGCAGAGGATTGAGGATTATACTGGAGTACATACTCGAAGGTAACATGGGACTGATCACCATGGCTTACACCTTGAAGAGAATTTAAGGGTTTTGAAGTTCTCACTGAAATTTAAAAACATTTGTTCAATATGGAAATCCTTGCAAGTTGTCAGAGAATATTGCATTCAGAAAGTTTGCATGATCTGCCCTGCAATGAACTGGAGCGATAGCACAGCAGGTAGTGCGTTTGCCTTGCATGCGGCCAACTTGGGTTCGATTCCTCCGCTCCTCTCCAAGAAATAATAGGGCCTGAAGACATACATAGTCCAGCAGTAAGGTGCTTGTCATGCAGGCAGCATATGCAATTTTGATCTCCAACTCCACATATGGTTCCCTAAGATTTACCATCTGTGATGTCTGAGCCAAATCAGGAGTAAGCCATCAGCATATCTGGGTGTGGCCCCAAACAAACAACAATAAAGAAAATAATGTGTGTAATCAGCAGGGGGCTAGGGAGCCCTGTAGCACTCTCTGTGTCTCTGTGTCTCGGTGTCTCTCTCTTTCCCCCACCCTCTGCCTGCATTCAGTGGTCCCACACTGCTCCCCCACCCTGGACAGCCGATGCCCTGGGCGGATGAAGGAGGAAATGAGGGCCTGGCTGGTTGGTGATCAGTTGCCGTTTATTCTACACTCCCCACGCGCCTGCTCCTGCATGCTTCCCCTGCATTCTTCTCCCTTTTTCTCCCTCTGCTTTTGGGGTGCTAGTCTCTCCGCACTCCCTCTTGCAGCATTGTCTCTCTCTAGTCTCTCCCCAGCTTCTGGAGACATCTTGTTATTGATCTCAGACCACAGTCCTCAGGCCAGATTTATCTTTCCTAACACTAGCAAGATCATAATCCAGATGTTATGTTTTGGATCATTACAGAATTTGTCCAAGACCATGCTCTTAACTTATAGATAAGTATTATGGTGCTTTGGGCAGGCCCATTTTGATGCTAGGGTAGCTCACAGTTTTCCATGGGTCCATCCAGCCTCTTGTTGGGACTCTGCTTTTGGGGTGCTAGGAAGTAAGGGCAACTGAGACTTAAGTTGAGAGAACAGATACCCAGGAGTGAATATTATTCAGAGTCAATTAACTTCCCAAGTTACAAAGGCAGAGCATTAACTCTCTTCCTGTGTCTATACAAAAAGGACATTGTTCTGAATTAACTATGCAAAGGACATAAGGAGAAGAGTAAAGCAATATTTACAAGTTAACAGAGTTTGATTTAGGAGATAAAGTTGTTTGACTGGTCAGGGAACATAGCACAAAGAGGTTACAGATAAACACTGAGGAATGGGAGTGCCTCAGGAGCACTGTGAGCACAGGAGCACCCACTATGTGGGTGTAACCTAATAAACCTAAACTCCCTGTGGCAAGGCATAAAGGACAAAGCAATGTTATCCTATACCTTTCCTAGCAGTCAAACAAGAATTAAAAATCAAAGTGATACAAATTAAAAAATAAAGTTAACCTATTTTTTGCAGATGTCATGATAGTGTATATATATATGAGTCCACCATAATACTCTCAGAATAAAATAAATCAATACAGCAAAGTTTTAGTCTACACAACACACAAAATTCTACTGTATTTCTACATGAAAATAATATACTAGAAGAAAAAGATACATACAAAGACAATTCCATTAAAAATACAAAAATTATTAAATACTCCCATATCAACAAAGAATGTGAAGCATTTATTAAACATTGAAAAATATAAGTCTTTTACTTGGACTGGAAGACTGGAAGCATTAACATTGCCAAAATGACCATAATAACCAAGTAGTATAAGGTTTCAATACAGTCCCATCAAAATTCTGATTATATTCTTCAAAGTGTTTGAAGAAACTCTACTAAAATTTGTACAGAGGCATAAAATTCCCAAATAGCCAGAACAATTTTAGGGAAAAAAAATAAAGTGGGAGGTATTGCATTTCCTAGATTCAAATTATACTATAAAGGCATCGTAAAATGAGATTTACAAGTATTGTGCTAAGTGAATTAATAAATAATAAATGAAGAAAAACACCGTATAATTTTATTTGCAGTAAAATTAAAAAATAATATTCATTGAAACAGAAAAAATGTGATTTACATTAACTGAGTTGTGAGGATTTTGTAAAAGTGTGTAAGTTTGTAAAAGCTCACACACGTTTAGCTATAAGATGAATAAAGTCTGACAATGCAGTATAAAACATGGTCACATTAGATGATTATATTAAAACATTAAAATTTGGTGAGGTAGTAAACCTCAGTGTTCTCACAATAAATGTTAATGTGTAAGGTGATAATGAATTAAGCAAATGGGTAGAAGTATTTGCAAATTTATATGTAAATCAAATTGTTAAGATGAACACTTTATCACACAATATTGCTAATAATGCATCAAAACCAAAAATTTTAAATGCATATAAGTTAAATATGATGACGTTTCTAGATAACTTTTGGAATTCATTAAGCTTCACCTCTCATTACACAAACAAGATTTTTTTTTCATACAGGAATGTTTTTGAAACTTACGATATCCATTTTTTTAATTTAAAAAGCAATTGTCTTTACAAAATGTGTTGTATTAACTTCACCTTAATATAGAAATTTAGAAGGAAGATAATAACTTGGAATCAAAAGACCAAAGTTATTCAATGTTACTGCTGCAAACATCAAATTCCACCCCAGGAAAATATTTGATCATGAGTCATAAAGATCTGTTCTGAACCATGAATTATATTTAGAGGGAGATGGTAAACACAATTTGCTTTCAAATTTTATATCTTCAGCAGGATCATTTTCTCAGGTGTTAATATGAAGAGATATAAATAGCCCAGGAACTACTTTTTGAAACACAAGCTATAAAATTAATGATCTCTGCCAAGGATTCTCACATTTCTCATCATGATAAACAAATTGGACATAAAACAACTTGGTTAGATGTGCCTTTAGTGATAGAGGTGTGAGTAAGAAGGGAGTATTTGATATTGGGTAGCGATATTATCTTTATTTAAAAAGGGGCAGAAGAGTGGAAAATAAAACCATAGTGCTTTTAAATTATATTTGTCTAGGTATGACATGTGTTCATTAGAACATTTCAAAGGTATAGGCTAACACAATCGAATTTGACCTCCAGAAGTAAATATATGTAGTACAGTGCTACAGTATGACAGTGATACAGTATATGTATAGACATATATATATATATATACATATGTATGGCATCAACTATACTAAATATATTATATATATGGTATAAAATATACTAACTACTATAGTATTGTGAGATAAAACAAGGTCAGATGTAAAAGACCTATGAGAGCTTGGAGTTGATTTTTCTCTGCAGCATATTCCCTGCAGCAAGGAAGACCTGTTGGATATTTATTTCTTACCTTTGCAATCTACTAGCTGGGAGGAAAAACAGAAAAAGGCTATGATGCATAGATGTTCCTAGAAGGAAAATAAGAGACTTAAGTTCTTTCTAAGAATGAATTATAATGGTATCAAAACATATTAAATACTGTTTTTTAAAAATTTTTCATCAAAAGAATTATAACTGATATATATTCCATAGACAAGGATTAATGTTTTTTCTGTTTTGGTTTGTTTAGGGGCCCCTCCCAACAGTGCTTAGGAAATACTCCTGGCTCTATACTCAGGAATCATCCATCATGCCTGATGTGGCACAGGGAACCATAGGTGGAGATGGGAATTTAGTCACGTGCAAGGCAACTGTACTACTTGCTGTACTATATCTCTGGACCCTCAAAATAATTTCTTTCTGTAATGTCTTCATTATTCAATGAATTTCTTTAGACACTCTTGCTGTGAAACACTGCTTTCATTCTCTGTTCTAGGCAAGTTGACTCTTCTAAATAAATTATATAGACTCACTTAATTTTCTTTGTGTATATGTGCTTAGGTTTCTTATTTCCTTTGTTTGAGATTTGTTATAGCATGTATTAGTATTGGTTATTTTTATCATTAACTAGTATTTCATCTTATGAATATACCACAATCTGTTTATACATTATGACCTGCCAATTGTTCTAATGGTTCTATTTCCTTTTAGTTCTATTGGTGCTACTATTTTATGTCCATACTGTTGTGAGATCATAGTCAATATTGTCACTGAAAATATGCAAACTTTTTTCTATTCAACTACTTTACATTACTTGATGAGGTACATTTGGGCCACATCAAGTTGTATTCAGTGTTAACTCCCAGTGTTCAAGGATTGTTCCTGGCTGGGCTTGGGGAACCACACGTGGTGCCAGAGATCCCAATGGGATTGGGTGCTGGCTAAGCGACCACCTTACCTGCTGTACTCTCTCTACAGCAACAGTTTTTCTTCATTTTCCAAATTGGATGGCCCTACTTCTTCCACTTCTGCCCCCTACCCTTTCCTTCTCTCTATATCTATTATTTCTTCCTTCTATTTATTAAATTCATCACTTCATTATTAACTCCAGTCTCCAGTATAATATGAATTAAAAATAACAGAGAAAATAATTTAACATTTTGCTAATCTTAGGGGAAACTGTTATACCTTAACTTGTATCACCTGTTGTCCAATTGTTCATCAATTTGCTCGAGGGGGAGCCAGTAATGCCTCCACTTGTCTCAGGCAAATTTAGCAGCCTCAGGCTGAGATTTTAGCAGCCTCTCCTTACTCATCCTTCCCAATGCTGCCATAATGGAGGCTCTTTTGGGGTCAGGGGAATGAGGCCCGTTATTGTTACTGTTTTTGACATATCCAATGTCATGGAGAGCTTGCCAGGCTCTGTCTGCCTTGCTGGCGGGATACCCTCAGTAACTTGCCGGGCTCTCTGAGAGGGATGGAGGATTTGGGGGCTACTTCTAATCGCTTTTACAGGTGTTTTTAGTCTAACAAATGCAAGCTTTTGGTTGACTGGCTTATTGTAACGATCTGCATGCTGACAAACACGCACCTGCCTGCGTCTCTAGGCATCATTAATTTGTTTTCCTGCGTGTATATCCTTTGCAATTTCAGGCAGCCCTTAGCGATGGCGATCATGCCTTTATCTGAGATCTTGTAACACTGTTCAAAATAAGACATGCATATGATCTTAAATAAATTTTTATAACTTAACATAATGTTATATTTATTTATGTTTTGTTTGGTGGTCATGCCTGGTGATGCTTAGATCTTCCTCACTCTTCATTCTGCAATCAGAAATCATTCCTGGCAGTGTTCTGAAGATCATATTTGTGCCAGGGAATGAACCCTGGTCAACTGTGTGCGAGGCAAGTGCATCGACTGTTATACTATCTCTCTCGCTCCTGCTTTAAACTATGAGATTTCATGTACACTTTCTCTGAACACTTATTATGTCAAGCATATAATACACTAATTGATTTTCATTTGTTAATCTAATTTTTTGTTCCTATCATAAACCCCAGTTGGTCAGATAAAAAAAAATTTGTACTCCCTGTAAAATTCAATTTGCTACAATTTGGTAAGAATTTTGATCAGTATGACAGGAAATAAATTCCTCTAGAGATTTCTTACATTGTGATGACTTTATTTTATTTTGGCATAAGGTAACACTGACCTTGAAATACATTGGGAAGTATTTGCTCATTTTCTATCAACTGAAATATTAGTGAAAGATTTGTATTCATTATTTTAATAATTAGCATGACTAATCATTGAAGCAATCTTCATCTTACTCTTTTAGACAATATTTCTATCTCTTAATTCTTTTTATTTATCAGTTTTCTGTTTTACTTTCTTTCAATATTTCTATAATATTGTGTCAGCTTAGTTATATTTCTCTTTCTAAGATTTATCAAGTGCCTCTGAGTTGCTTGATTATGTGATTCATTTAATATTCCCAACGATTGGCAATTATGTTTCCTTTATATTCCTAAATTTTGTTATTTGTGTTCTTTTAATCTTATTTGGATTCATTTTTGTTGATGACTAGATAATAAATGCTTTAAGATTTATAGCTAGGAAATCTCTATTGCAATACATTAATAATTCTTAAATCATATCTGGTTGGCTGACTCAAAATCTAGCAATTTATTAAGTGTGTTAATATTTTAAAATTTCTATTAGTTTTCATGGGCTTTCTCCATGCTTTTGTGTTTTCTCATCACATTATTACTCTTTCCTCTTTTGTTTTTAATGAGACTTGAGTTCAGTGTGTTTTGATTTCTAGTTTCAGTTTCACTAGATTTTCCTTGTTACAGTTTAGCTCACTTAATTTTAAGCTCTTTACTTTCTGCTATTAAATTATTTGAAATGTAAACTTTCTGAGGTCAGACTGATAGTACAGCTGGTAGGGCTTTTGCCTTGCATCCAAACAACCTGGATTCACTCCATGGCACCACATATGTCCTTCATATTTTTCCAGGAGTGACCCTTAAGTATAGAGCCAGGAGTAATCCCTCTGCGTCACCAGTCGTGCCCCTACCAAACAAACAAAAAAGTATTGCGGGGGTTGGGGGGAGAGGGAAAAATGTGAACTTTTTTCTAAGAACTCCTTGGATTGCTAGGCCCAGTTATATATTTATATGTTCAATTGCTATTTGTATTAAGTTCAAAATATTTTGACCTTTTTCCTGGCCTATTAATTATTTTGAAAAGTGTAATTATATTTAATATCATTTGGAAAGTGCTCATGTGGTTTTCTTTAGATCTAATTTAAGAAGTCCGTGATAGAGCATAGTGATTTCAACATTTCATTTTTATTTCTTTTCTTCTATTTTAGAAAAGGTTTCATTTGATAAATAAAAATAAAGATTAAAATGTATTAATTTGGTTTTAACATTCAAGCTATGGATTGAATTCAATTCTATGTATGTGTCAAACTCTTTTGTGTTATTTTCTGATTTCAGTCTATTTATTCTATCATTATTTATTGTCATCTTTTTTAGCACTTTATTACTATTTCTGATATAGTGTCTTATTGTCTTAAGGCAAAAATTTAAAATTTTCTTAAATTTAAAGTGTGTCTAAAATAAAATGAAAATAAATTGTTTATTTTGTTCAACATGCATGTGGACCTTGCTGATCTCATTATCATATACTGCTGTATTTTGATTAGTGTTTGGCCAACTTTTATTTAACACAATTATTGTAATAATTATATTTATATTTTACATTTTCATATTTATTTTCTATGCATAAGTTCCAACCTGGAGTCATAGCACAGCAGTAGGGCATTTGCCTTGCATGCAGCCAACATGGTCACCCGAGTTTGATTCCTCTGCCCCTCTCGGAGAGCCTGGCAAGCTACCAATTAGTACCTTACCTGCACGGCAAAGCCTGGCAAGCTACCCGTGACGTATTTGATATGACAAACACAGTAACAACAAGTCTCAAAACGGAGACATTACTGGGCCCACTCAAGCAAATTGATGAACAATGGGAGGACAGTGCTACAGTGCTACATAGGTTATATTTTATCTAGCCCATTTGATCTTTTTTTCCTTTTTAAATAAAGCTATTTGAGTAAACTTTGTGGAGTGCTTTAGTATCTAATTGTTTTATTTTAGTTATTTCTCCTGCCCCCGCGCCTGGCTATTCCTTGCCGGGGCCCCTTGGAGGGGAGCGGGTTGAGCTTTCCTCCCCGCCCTGACCAGGGCCCCGGCAGCGGAAGACCTCCAGGACCAGCCACCACCATGCTGAGACCACTCTCCGCACACCTGAAGGTACCGGCAGAGGGACAAAGCCACGTGGGTTCCGGGGCCGAGATCTCCAAGCCTACTAGGATTGGAGTCGAGCATCTTCCACCCAGATCCTCCAAATTCCAGTAGGCGGGGGTCACACCCACCAACTGGCCCCCTGGCGCCGTGTAATCCCATCAATCCCATCAGCGGCCAAGACTCAGAGACTATAAAATCCAGCTCCCGGAACCTGACATCTTATCAGAACTTTTTTTTATGACATCTTATTGTCTCATTCCTACTTTGGACAAACTTGCAGGCTATGGAATGTAGCCTGCCCACACGGCAGAGTCTGGCAAACTCCCCGTGGCGTACCCAATATGCCAAATATCAGTAACAATGATGGGTCTCATTCTCCTAAAGAGCCTTGAATATTTCTCTTCAGCACTTATATTGGCATAAATGCCATTTTCACTCAGCTGAAAATCTTTCTATTTTAGTTTTTATACAGCTATTAATCTCTCAGTACTATACATCAGCTTATTTTACTTGGAGATCTGTTTGTATTACACTAATTTATATATATAATACACATATATATATTAATTTGGGGGAATTGGATGGGTCCCATTTAGTGATGTTAAGGACTTCCTTCCTCTTGCCTCTATGTTCAGGGATCATTCCTTGAAACGCTTGGAAACCATAAAGTGTGCACTGGATTGAACTGTGGACAGCCACTTACAAGGCAAAAATCTTACCACCTGTACTGTGTCTTTGGCACCTCACTTTAAATTTTTGAAGAATGATTCATAGTGATATCTCATTACATATTTAGTTTGCAATGAACTTTTATTTTTTCATTTGCCAATAATCAGTGAATTTTTATTTTCATATGACTGTTGATCATTTGCATATCTTCTATGAAAAAATGTCTGTTGAGCTCTTACATCCATTTTTTAAAAATTTTATTTATTTATTTATTTATTTTTTCTTTTTTTATTAGTGAAAAACCATGAGGTACAGTTATAGGCTTACAAATTTTGTGCTTGGGTTTCAGTTATACAATGATCAAGTGCCCATCCCTCCACCAGTGCCCATCATCCATCCCCACGGTTCCCAGCATCCCCCCCCCACCCCTCATCCCACCCACCCCCGTCCCATCCTGCCTCTGTGGCAGGGTATTCCCCCTTGTTCTCTCTCTCTTCTTTTGGGTACTGTGTTTTGCAAGAGAGGCTTTGAGTGGCAATCATGTTTGGTCTATCGACTACTTTTAGCATGCTTCTCCCACCCTGGGAGGGCCCTCACAACACCCTTCATTTGGTACTCTCTTCTCTATCTGAGCTTCCTTTTCACCTAGAGCCTGTGGCTGGCCTTCCATTCATGGAGCAAAATTCCTGGTACTAATCTCAGCCATTCCTGGGTGTTAATCTCCCTTTTTGTTGCTTTATGTTCCCCAGATGAATGCAATCTTTCTGTGTCTATCCCGCTCTTTCTGACTCATTTCGCTTAACATGATACTTTCCATGTAGTACCACTTGTATGTAAACTTCATGACTTCCTCTTCTCCAACAGCTACATAGTACTCCATTGTGTAAATGTACCAAAGTTTTTTTAACCAGTCATCTGTTCTTGGGCACTCAGGTTTTTTCCAGATTCTGGCTATTGTAAAGAGTGCTGCAATCTTACATCCATTTCTTGATGGGTTATCTGTTTTTGTTGTTGGTGTTTTTTTGTGTACCTTATGTATCTTGGATATCAGCTTTTTGTCAAATGTATGATTTGCAAATATTTTCTCCCTTTCAGTAGAGAGCTTTTTAAATGTTTATGCAGTCCAATTTGTTTATTTTTGTTTTCTTTGTCTTTTGCTTCCTTTTCCAAAAGAGCTGAATCAATATCATAGTGTGTTGTTTTCCTTTGTGTATACTTTATGGAGTCATGTTTTACATTGAGGTATTTTATTTTTTTTTGAATTGACATTTGTATGGAGTAAAGCTGTCATCTATTTTCATTATTTTTATCACGTGGTTACCAAATGGTGATGTTTATGTTGTCTCTCACGAAGGAGAATGGTGTCTTCTGCTAATATCAAAAGTAAAATTGTGGGAAGCCAATTTATTAACTTGTTTGAAATGAAAAAAATCTCAGAAAATTGGTATTATTTTATTGTACCTTTTAATAATTTGGCTTACATTGCTGGTATATATGCCGTTTTAATAGTATACCTATGCTCTTGTGAGACAAATGTTTTTATATTACAATTCTATAGGAATTTTATTGTCTATTTTATTTTATTTAATAAACTATGCTGCAATTGAATATAAAGTTATATAAATAAAATGTTTTTTGAAATTAAAGCATAGTTACTTTTCCAACTTTCTTTTCTTTAACAATTTTTAGAGTTTTCTAAATATACAATGCACAGTTGTATTTTCTAATCTAATTACTATCATTTTAATTTGAGTAAGTATGATATTTACATCTTTTTGAAATGCAATAATTTATTTTGTATTGTCTTTAATTTTTATACAAAGGTAGCAAACTTATCTATTTACAGTAACACTCATGCTGCTTTCAATTACTACACTATTTACTATATCTATGCTGTGCTTTTATATGTTGTTTCCTTGTTTCTAATGTCCATGTTAAGCTGCTTCAGATCCTCAATTAAGACAATATGGTAAAATAAATGCCTTTTCACAGTCCTTATTTAGATATTTTCTTAAACTAAAAAGTGACAATTAATATGACTTTTAAAGTACTAAAAAGTCCATTTATTTCTGACATTAATTTCAGAGCTATATCTGTATTAGGCCATTTGAGCAAATGTCCCCAAATATTTAATCTTGTCTTTTTTCAGGTTTATGGGTTGTCATGGCTTTAAAATAACACTAAAAGCTAAACACTAAAACCAGACTTTAAAAAACAGTTATGTAGTATTTTTAGAATATTGATTTCCCACCATGAGTGATTCCTGAGCACAGAGCCAGGAGTAAGCTGTGACCAGAATTTGGTGTGGTACCCCAAAATAAAATAAAAAAATTATGTTGATTTTTAGGGATGGAAATAAGTGGTCATATCTTTTATAACTCTTATAGATAAAATGTATAAGACCTCCTTTGCTTAAAAAAGAGGAAACATAAAAATAATAAATTGTAATGGGAATGTAGTACAGAGTTTACGGCAATTGCCTTGCGTGTGATTGGCCCCAGTGGCTATCCAGAATAATTTATGGTTCCCACACACTACCAGAATGATCCCTCAGTGCAGAGCCATGACTCATCCCTGACCATCACCAGTGTAACAGGAAAAAAAATGTTTCAGAATAATTTTTAAAAAACTATTAATTCTTTTATTATATAATATACATATATATATGAATTAGTCCTTTTTTAGGTAAATGTCATGCAGATATTTTTGTCCCATTCTATAAAGCACATAGTTCTATCAGAAACTGGGGAGAAGAGCTCAACAATTAGGACAAACAGATGGCTAACTTAATAATCATCACTTACTAAAAAGAAATACAAATGAAAGAAAAAATGGTATACAATCTCACAACTATGAAAGTGGTTATATCTCTTTTCCTCTTATAAATAAAATATATAAGACCTCCTTTGCTTAAAAAAGAGGAAACATAAAAAGTAATGAAAGTGATTTCTGAAAAGTCATAAATTGCAAAGTCATAAATAGCATTTATAAAGGTGTGTGTGAAAAACGGAATTATCATTCACTGATGGTTCATTCTCTATGGTAAATATTATAAATACCTATCAGATCTTGCAAGCTCCTTGGGACATATTCGATATGCCAAACACAGTAACAATTCTCACAATGGAGATGTTACTGGGCCCGCTCGAGCAAATCAATGAACAATGGGAGGACAGTGACATTGACCTATCAGATCTTAAAAATAACCTAAGTACCAGATGACAAATGAATGTAGCATATATATAGATATAGTGAATACATCTATTCACTGTATAGACACAAACACATGTACGTGTGAATGCATGTGTGTACATATTCATCCAAGAGTATAGAATACTACTCAACTATAAGAATATATGATTTTTTTGTTACAATATGTCTATAACTGGAAAACATGGATAGCATTTTATTAAGGTTTAGTTAAAATATTTTGAAAATAAGAATCAATGCTTAACATTCATAATTTTTCTCAGTGGAAAATTTGAAAGAGAACAGAAGTGGGTATAGCCTATGTCAACATGGCAGGACAATTCATGACATTGAACTGTCTCTATAGGTGAACTATGCCTTGAATCTAACTGATAAGTATCAATGAGTTTAATCTATACATTGCATGTCTGTTTCAATCACTATTTAATCTCTGGATTTTTGTTTATTCAGTACTTCCTTTTGGTTCCACCAAGAAAATATTTCTTTTTTTCACAAGTTTCCCTTATTATAATAGTAAGTAAAGTAAGTAAGTAAAAGCCCTCCCGTTGATCATCGATTTGCTCGAGCGGGCCCAGTAACGTCTCCATTGGAGACTTTGTTGTTACTGTGTTTGGCATATCGAATATGTCACGGCAAGCTTGCCAGGCTTTGCCGTGCGGGCGAGATACTCTTGGTAGCTTGCCGGGTTCTCCGAGAGGGGCGGAGGAATCGAACTCTGGTCGGACATGTTGGCTGCATGCAAGGCAAACGCCCTACCGCTGTGCTATCGCTCCAGCCCATTATAATAGATGTGCCTTTATTCTCCCAATCATATTTGTTTTAGACTATTCATCAAAGTCCTGTCACAACAAAATGGCTTGCACTTGCAGAATTTTTGTCATTACTTCAGTTTTCCCCAGTGCTAATACCTGTAATTAAAAAATTAAGAAAGACTACAGGGATACATACTCTAATGACTGACACTAAGTATTTGTCAAAAATGCTTCTAGTCTCTTAGTATAAATTATACTTTGGATATAAAAAATGTAATAAACACAAAATATAATAAATAACATTTAAAAATGTCCATTTATTATATGGCAAAATTATATTTGTAAATATATTTGGCAACTGAGAATATATTACTAATATTAGTGTATTATGTTTACATTTGTTTAAATCATTTTAATTTATGTTTGTAGCTTGAATTTTATTTCTACTGGGCACCAATCTAGAATAATGACTATGCTTATTGCTTCTCAGCCTTTTGGCTAAAATCAAATATAGAATAATGATGATGTTCATTCTATTAATGTCCTCCAGATTACATTGCAGTACATAAGAGGTTCCAGACAAATTCACTCAAAAAAAAGTAATATAACACAAAATATGGCTGAATGAACAGAAAGCAGTATTGTATGGCATATAGATTAGGGTTGAACTAATCATAAGAAAATATATGTATGTATATATACATTATATATATATATATATATCAGGATGTGAACAACAGAAAACAACAACAAATGTAAACTTTTCGTAAGCTAAATAAAAAGGGAAAAAAAGAAAAAACAAATATGGCATAATATATCACTTAATGTGGAATAGCATCTGCCATAATCATAAAAATAAAATTAATTTTGTTTTAATTAAGATTCCACCGTATTGGTATATTAAGGGGGATAGAAAATGGACAGGTATGCTGGAGGGGCAAAATACCAGTCCAAGAAACCCAAATTGTTCTATTGTATGGTTAAATGCCTTAGAAAATATCTTTGAATTTTTTTGGCCAGTGAGAGGCCAGGAAGATTGCTCAGTGTTTGGGTGTACATATTAACTGTGTTTCATGTTCCAAGTTTAAACCTGGACATTAGAGGCCACCTTAGGCACCATTGCATGTAACTCTGGAGGGTCAACAGAGACCACAGTCATACAGGGTGTAACCTACATGATACTCTAGTCACAATGGGTGTGACCTGGGTGGTCCCAGTACCATAAAGCCAGAGTAGTACCTCTCATCAGACCCTAGCATTGCAGTGGTTCACTCAGTTGTCAAAGTATCTATAGAAGAAACCCTGGTTTACTGAGTACTTTTTAGGAGATCATTACTACTAATAAATTATAAAAATAGTAACAAATTAGCTGCAAGGTATTCAGAAGAAAATGACAGAATATTTACAGAAGATTCCATTGAAGTGTTTACTATCTTATAGTGATATACTAACTTATAGTAATGGAAATTTTGGAGGAGAAAAAGTGATTTTTTTTGGATTGCTTTCATAGATATTTTTCACATAATTTCTTATAAAACCTAAAAATAAATTAACTAGACTACATAAAAATGCACAATAGTTGAATTTTCAATATGGAAATAAGAAGAGAGAAAGGAATGACAGAAGAAGTAGATTTTAGAAGGCCAATGTCACATGACAGTAATGAGCTGAAGGCTAATTTGAAGTTGACCTTTCTGACTTAATTGAATAATGCTGACTGAAAATAGAAGTAATCAGTGATAGATAAATATCACTTTCTTATGCAGATGACCTAGGAATTTTATTGTTTTATCTCACTCATAGCATTGTGGTTTACAATTCTAATAAAAATATTCTAAACAAAGGGTTCTTGCCCCCTTATAATCCTGATTTAAAGGGATTCCCAAAGCCTTTCCTGAGTTGTTAAACCAAAGACTCTTACTAGCTAAATGCATTGAATTCCCAAACACCAAGAAAAATCTAAGTGAAGTTATTTGGATCTAGCCCTTGACTTTCTTCTGCTTTGCTTTTTCTTTTCCTCTTTTCCCCCAAAATCCATCCTTAGGAGGTTCCAGATGCTGACTTTTGAGGACAATTTGGATCTTCATTCTATTCTTATTCTTATCAGGCCTAAAGGCAATTTTAGTAATTTTACTTATCATTAGAAAAATGTAGTTATTAGGCAGGGCGTTTTTCTCACTATTCCTTATTTGTTTTGCTTCTCCTAGATCTTTTCTAATTAAAATTTTGTATCTGTGTTCAAGCATTACATGTTCTGTAATGTTTACAGTTTCAAAATTGAGTTCTTACTCTCCATATATGTACACTTTGCAACTAAAAAAATAGATACACTACTCACATTAACCACTTAAACTAGAATATTTCAAAGTACCTTATTAGGTCTCCTTCTGAATGTTTTTTGCTAATACCCTCCACAATTTCATAGTATATAGCTTCTCAAGTGATCATAGCCATTGTTAGCCATAAGAGAATAGAGAACACTTCCTGTTCCTGTTTTAAAAAGTTTATTTGACTTACCATTATTTACAATACTATTAACTATTGGTTTTCAGGCATACAATGCCTGATACCACACCTTCACCAACGTGTGCTGGCCTTCACCATTATTTCAGTGCCTCTATCCTATCTCCCTATCTCCCAGTCTTAGTGAGCTCAGTTCTACAAACCAATTCTCATGTTCTGTTACATTCGTTACTTCCTGAATATGTTTCTTCATATTCAACATATGAGAGGGTTCATTCAGTATCTGTATATCTTCTTCTGACTTATTTTACACAGCTTGATATTCTCCTGATCCATCCACATAGCAGCAAGTTGCATGATTTCATCACGTATAGCCAAATAGTATATTCCATTGTGTATATATACTATAGTTACTTTATCCTGTAATCTGTTCTTAATTACTTGCATAATTTTTATATTACGGCTGTTGTGATTAGTGCTGCAATGAACAGGAGTAGAAATATCCACTTCAAAGACTAGAAAACTCAGAAAATACATATGCCGTTTGTCTATTTGATTTCTTGTGAAAGACCTAAACTAGAAAGCGATTCCAAAACTTTCTCCAATGAGTTACAATGAGACAATCAAGGTAGGGAATAGCTAAGTGGAGGGCAAATGAGTTTATATTAGTCAGCAACAGCTTCTTTATTCAGTTTCTCTGCTCTATTTTATCTTTCAGGAAATGGGAACAGAAAGGAACTTATTAATCTGTACATAAAAAAAGCTAGATGATGTAGGGCTAAACTTTCTGGAGGCTATGTCTTTAAACGACATGTTGGAAAACAAAGTATGCTAATATTACCAATATTTTGAATGTTACATACAAATATTCTTGAATGTATACAAGAAACAGCATTTACATTATTTCAGGTTATCAGATAAGGACATTAGCTTTTCACTCTGGATATGATACAGATAACTAATTAGATACCAAGCATAGAATTTCCAACTCAGTTTAAAAGAAAGCCTTAGTCTACTTACATAGATTTCTTTCCCTTGTTGAAAAAAACAAAAACAGTTAGAATGTGAGATAGGCAGGATATAATTCAATAAGCTAAAAAGAGACAAGTTTGATGCTTTGCATTTTAATGTCAGTTCTCGTTTTGATGTCTGAACAACAAAATGAATAATTTTAGTTGAAATGACTAAAGCATGTTTTACAACTGACGAATAGATCCATTCTGCTACTTCTTGAATTATATTAAATAAATTTGACCCACACAACTTTGATGTTTTATCTCTTATGGTTAACAATATTTGATGAGAAAATTCTATAACACTTGAAAGACTGTGACAAAAATTTGAAGAGTAAAAATTTACCTAAGAACAATGCTCACTAAAATCCTGTCATCAATTTTTCCATCCAAGCATGCCACTGTAAATTTAGCAACTTTAATAATTCTTGTGGATGTAATACTTTTGTGATTTTGACATTTAGAGAATATGGTATATACGCTTCCCTTTTGCAGGTACATACATTTTTAATTCTTGAAAACTAACAAGTGTCATAGAATTTGAGCTTCAGGAGCTTAAACAGATACACTTTTCCAAGTTATTTTAAAAGCCTTAGCAGAGATCAGAGACATTGAAGCAAACAGTAATTTATTTCTGAATGTCTGCATAAACACAAGAGTATGTCTATATTCTAGCTAACATTGATAATATATAGAATTCACTTAACAAATTTTCAGTTTTTTCTTCCCTTTGTATACTACTCCCTGAGGTATAGATCTCTTTGAACTCTAAAAGGTGTTTGCTTTATCGTTATGTCTTCTAAGAGAAACATCCAATTTACTCATTGCTCTTACTCTTGGAAAATGTTGACAGTCCTTATATTATACCTTCATATGACTTTCCTATAACTCACATCGAACTAATCTCTGCTCCCACAACTATTTAGTGAGTGATATGTTACTTTTATTCACTATTATCTTTTGGCCCACGTTGGATCTTAATATCTATAACCATCGGAAATGGTTTACTTTAACATTCTTGAAAGATTTTCCCTTTTTATCTCTGACTTGGCTTCTTTGATACCCTCATGGAAATTCCTTTATTCCTCTTCTTTTCTTTCTTATCTCTAACTGGAGGTTTTTACTTATTTTGACATTCCAGATTTTCTTTAATTTTTCAGTTTATATTTTTAATAAGAATTTGTGTATACGTTATTGTACATGCAACTCTTCAAAAATGTTTTCCTTTACGTCTGCCTAGCTTCAAATTATCATGAATTTACTGCATAATTCTCTTATGCTCCATCAAGGAACGCATTCTTCTTGTTTTTGCATAAAATAGGAGGTAAAAATTTATAAGCCGTATATCCCTAATAATGAAAGGCATGCAATTAATGTAAAAGAGAGTTATGTAAAGAAAATATTTTCTGTAGTTTACCAGAATCAACAAAATAGTGACAAATTATTTGTGACTACTTTGTTGATTCTGGTATTCCTCTGAAATTATGTGTAATAAAAAGAATGCTTAAGTAGGGCCATTATATGTTTGTCAATTTCACAAATTATCATTTCCCCTAAAACTACAGAAAGTATTTTCTTTACATAACTCTCTTTTACATTACTCTATCACACTTAGCAAAAACCAAACCTTACCCTTTCTCACTTTCAAACTGATTTACCACCTTGTACATTTATAAGTTGCTTTTCTGTCAATAAGGCACATTTTCCCCCTATTCAGCTCTTCTTATAACTTTGCACAACCGTTCTGAAAAATTTTGTTCCAAATGCTTTCCTGACAAGGGGGAGGTGAGGAGGAGGGTTGACAATATTTAGACACATTTTTGGTTATTAAAATTGATGATGGAGATGCTACGAGTATCCAGCAGATAGATGCACAAAGATTTGGCTAATCAACAATTCCCATGAAATTTTAAAAAAATTGATACAAAAGTCAAGGTTGATACACCATATTCTATTCTAATATGTATGCCCTGTATGCCCTCTTTTTTGGTATAATGATACCTCTGCAAGTCTGCTTCCACTATTTTTCTCAGATCAGAACTATGTTCTTCTCCATCATTCTTTGTTTTTAATGAAACTTATAAGTTGACTTTATTAAATATTGGAAATATGTCATAAATATAAAGTCATAAAAAACATAAAGGAATATTTTTAAAGTATGTCAGGCAAGCAAGGTTACACTGTAGTTACAAACAACCCTTTAATGCTAGATCTTTTTTTTTAATTTTTATTAGTGAAACACCATGAGGTACAGTTGTAGACTTACAAATTTTTGTGCTTGGGTTTCAGTTATACAATGATCTAGTACCCATCCCTCCACCAGTGCCCCTTCTCCACCACTACTAATACCAGCATCTCTCCCCACCCTCCCATCCCCCCATCCCACCCTGCCTCTGTGGTAGGGCATTCCCTTTTGTGCTCTCTCTCCTTTTGGGTGCTGTGGTTTGCAAAAATGAATTGAGTGGCAATCATGTTTGGTCTATAGTCTACTTTCAGCATGCATCTCCCATCCTGGGCGGATCTTCCCAACACCCTTTATTTAGTGCTCCCTTCTCTATCTGAGCTGCCTTTTCCCCTAGCATGTGCGACTGGCCTCCAAGCCATGGAGTGAACCTCCATCATTCTTAAAATATGGCCAAAACACCTTGGTCTAACAGCTAGATAATTCTCTAAATCTGCCTTTGGATATTGTTTAAAAAATATTTTTAATCTTACTCTCCTACATAAAATTTTAATATGGCTATCATGTAAAATAGTAATCCCAATTCTCTTACATTATAAGGAATGTTAAACCCCTGCTGGAGGACATGATTCTCTGGGGCAAAAAATCAATATCAAAAGTCCTGACATGCGTTTAGAAAGTAACATAATGACACATCTTCAGGTACTTTGTTTTCCTAATGAAAGTCTTCAAGGTGGAGGCTGTCATTCTAATTTATACTTGGTCTAAAGTGATAGCTGCCTAGAGGCATTCACTTCAGAATTTAGGTGTGATACTTACAGACTTTTAGTCTTCAGAGTGCAAAGCGAAGGATTCTCATTCCCAGAAAATTATGAATGGTTTCTGGATCTGAGGACTTTGGATATAAAAATTAGAGTGGAACATATCATAAAATAGTTCTATCTAATGACTAGCCATTGTGATTCTGATTTAACTGAGAATGTGTTTCATAACTCATTTTCATTTAATGGTTCAGTGTTTTGCGGAAACACTACCCCTACTTTTATATTCCCAAAGAACATATTATTTAGCATCTGTAAAATGATAGAGCTGTGTAATTCTTCCAATCCGTATCTTTCATCTATTTTTTATATTCTTTGGGAATATAAAATATATATTCTTTGGAAAAGATACAAATTGGAAGAATTAGCTCTGTCATTTTACATATGCTAAATAATGTATTCTTTAATTAGTAATTCAAATAAAATTTATGATATCTACATAAGGATAGTACAGTGGTAGGGCATTTGCCTTGTGCGCTGCTGGCCCCACTGAGCTGGGTTCCATTCCTACCCCCCTCTCGGAGAGCCTGGCAAGCTACCGAGAGTATCTCACCCGCACAGCAGAGCCTGGCGAGCTCCTCCTGGTGTATTTGATATGCCAAACACAGTAACAATAAGTCTCACAATGAACATGTTACTGGGCCCGCTCGAGCACATAGATGAACAATGGGAGGACAGTGCTACAGTGCTACTGTGCTACAGGTAAGAATAAAGCAAATGTAGTGATTGAAAAACTACTAAAAGGATTCAGGGTGCCAAGGCAATTGAGTCTTGACCTTACATGTGATGAATTAGATTCAATCCCTGAAACACCATATGGTCCTCAGAGCATCACCAAGAGTGATAACTGAGCACAGAGTCAGAAGTAAGTCTCAAGCACTGCTATGTGTGACCCCCGAAACAGAACATAAAAAGTTAAGTTTTCATTTGTAAAAGAGTAGAATGAATATAAGAGAAAGGGATTTCTGCCATGAAGAAGTATGTTATAAGGAAACATGAGTTTAAAAAGGAAGTATGCCATGAAGAAGAAAGATTAGGTGGAAAGAAAGAAAATAATGGTATTAGCTGGTAAAGGGGGGGAAACAGTAGATTGAAAATAACTTAGAAAATTTTGAAAGGCAGAAGTGGGTGTTCAAAAGGAAAAGGAAATGAAGACATCTTAAAAATATGATGAAAGCATGAGACTACACTAAATTGAGTACATCTATCAATTGTTACAGTGTGGAGCCTCTTATAACATGATCCAAAGTTTGAGGAGCAGGAGAAGATGAGATGACCTACCATGCATAAAAACATTCATTTAAAACAAGAATTAGGAAAGACACTCTTGTAAGTGCAGAGAGTTGGGGGACCAAAGAGAGCACCAAAAAGTTCTTCCGCTTCACCTCTTTGTATGATTTCTAGTTTTCCTACTTCCTCCACTCTATTTTTTTCCTTAAATTTTTATTAGTGAAACACCATGAGGTACAGTTGTAGATTTACAAATTTTTGTGCTTGGGTTTCAGTTATACAATGATCGAATACCCATCCCTCCACCAGTTCCCATTCTCCACCACCACCCGTCCGTCCCAGTATCCCTCCCACCCCCCTTCCCCCCATCCCCCATCCCACTCTACCACTGTGGCAGGGCATTCTCTTTTGTTATCTCTCTCCTTTTGAGTGCTGTGGTTTGCGAAAGAGATATTGAGTGGCAATCTTGTTCGGACTATAGTCTACTCTCATCAGGCATTTCTCATCCTAAGAAGAACTTCCCAACACCCTTTTTTTGGTGCTCCCTTCTCTGTCTGAGCTGTCTTTTCCCCTAGCATGTGAGGTTGTCCTTAAAGCCATGGAGTAATCTGCCTTGTACTTATATTAGATATTCTTGGGTGTTAGTCTCCTATTTTGTTACTTTATGTTACCCAGATGAATGCAATCTTTCTATGACTATCCCTGTCTTTCTGACTCATTTCACTTAGCATGATACTTTCCATGTAGTACCACTTGTATGTAAATTTCATGACTTCATCCTTTCTGACAGCTACATAGTATTCCACTGTGTAGATGTACCAAAGCTTCTTTAACCAGTCATCTGTTCTTGGGCACTCAGGTTTTTTCCAGATTCTAGCTATTGTAAACAGTGCTGCAATGAACAGACGACTGCAGATGTCGCTTCGACTATACTTTTTTGCCTCTCTGGGATGTATTCCCAGGAGTGGTATTGCTGGGTCAAATGGGAGCTCAATTTCTAGTTTTTTGAGAATCGTCCATACTGTTTTCCAGAAGTGTTGGACCAGTCGGCATTCCCACCAGCAGTGAAAGAAGGTCCCTTTCTCGCCACATCCGGACCAGCACTGGTTGCTTTTGTTCTTTTGGATGTGGGCCAGTCTCTGTGGTGTGAAATGATATCTCATTGTTGTTTTGATCTGCATCTCCCTGATGATTAAAGATGTAGAGCACTTTCTCATGTGTCTTTCAGCATTTCGAATTTCATCTTTGGTGAAGTTTCTGTTCATTTCTTCGCCCCATTTTCTGATAGGGTTGGATGCTTTCTTCTTGTGGAGTTCAACCTGTACTTTGTATATCCTTGATATCAGCCCGTTGTCGGATGTGTATTTGGTGAATATTCTTTCCCATTCTGTGGGCTGTCTTTGTATTTTGGTCACTTTTTTTTGAGGTGCAGAAGCTTCTTAGTTTAAGATAGTCCCATTTGTCTATCTCTGCTTTCACTTGCTTGGCAAGTGTCATGACATTTTTGAAGATACCATTAGCTTCAATATGATGGAGGGTTTTTCCAACTTTATCTTCAATGTACCTTATGGTTTCTGGTCTGATGTTGAGGTCTTTAATCCATTTTGATCTTACTTTTGTACATGGTGTTAGGCAGAGATCTGAGCCCATTTTTTGCATGTAGTCGTCTAGTTTTGCCAGCACCATTTGTTAGAAAGGCTTTCCTTACTCCACTTCACATTTCTTTTTTTTTTCCCTTTATTTTATTTTATTTTATTTTATTTTATTTTTTTTAAAGTTGTAGATTTACAATTTTTTGTGCTTTGGTTTCAATTATACAATGATCAGATACCCATCCCTCCACCAGTGCCCATTTTCCACCACCATGGATAATATCCCTCCCACCCCCATCCCCCCATCCCCCTTGTCTCTGTGGCAGGGCAATCCCCTGTGTTCTCTCTCTCCTTTTGGGTGTTTCCACTTCACATTTCTTGCTCCTTTATCAAAGATTAGATGATCATATGATTGAGGGGAGATGTCAGTGTATTCAACCTTATTCCACTGGTCTGCAGTACTGCCTTTGTTCCAGTACCATGCTGTTTTGATTATTACTGCTTTGTAGTAGAGTTTGAAGTTAGGGAGGTTGATTCCTCCCATTTTCTTTTTCCCAAGAATTGCTTTAGCTATACGTGGGGGCTTATTGTTCCATATAAATTTCAGGAGTGTTTGCTCCAGTTCTTTGAAGAATGTCATGGGTATCCTAATAGGGATCGCATTGAATTTGTACAGTGCTTTGCGGAGTATTGCCATTTTGACAATGTTATTAGTGAGAGAGAAGAAAATGACATGAAGAAAACAATCCCGTTCACAACTGTGCCCCAGAAATTCAACTACCTAGGAATTAGTTTAACTAAAGAAGTAAAGAACCTGTACAAAGAGAACTACAAAATGCTGCTTCAGGAAATAAAAGAGGACACAATGACATGGAAAAATATCCCCTGTTCATGGATCCACTCTACTCTTTTAAATGGGTAGAATCTGGAATCTGAATTGCTCACTATATTTGGCCCATGGTGGCTAAAAGTTCTTTTGATGCTCATAAACTAAGTTCATCTATTATTTTCATGGTTTCTCTATCTTTGAGATACATATAAGGTTAAGAGGCAAGCAGAATGTTAAAATGGTTACCTGTCATTTTGGTATCATGCCTATCCTTGTGACATTCCATTCTTTCTATTCTTTTACTAATTTTAGCCTGCCCATTTTTCCTTGTTCCTTACTATTCCATATGTCAAGAAAAAGAGGACTTATTGAGAAGAAGTGGACAGATAGAGATGAATAATGTCTGTAAAATTGTACTATATAAGATTTATAAATATGAACACAAATAAATATGTTCAGAATTCATTAATGTTTTAATGATCCTGACTCATCAAGAGGGGATTGAAATCAAGTCGCTTAGAAATAAAAAAGTGATGCCTTGATTGTGAAGATGCTCATAAACAGTTACACATGTGGTAGTGGACATGAACCTCCCTATGCTAGCAAATTTTTCCCAAAACCACACAACTAACACAATTTTAAACTAGTATAAGTATATAAGGGTTCAGAAAGATGTCTTAAGAGGTTTATGCCCTGCAAGTACAAAGACAAAGCTTGAGCTCTGTATATGAATGACTCTCTGAATACTTGCATGTGTACCTTTGGTACCAAATCATTGCTAGAATAACTTTGGTGAATCCCAGAAGCCAGCAGTCCTCGCAGTGAACTTGATGACCTGTTTGGTTATATATCATATATATCTCCAGGCATCCTGTTACCCTCATTTGAGAACATTGTCATTTCATAAAATATATCTTGACAAAGCCTACAAAAACGTGAAAGTAATTTTGAATTGGTGGTATGTTATAAAAGAAATGGGATATATAAATTGGATATGCAATTGTGCAACATTTTAAGTTACTGAGATTGAAAAGTTAGATAAGTTAAAGAGTAAGGTGTTTGGTAGCTTTTCACAACCGTCTCTATGATGGTGAGTTTAAAAAATGTTCAGTGAAATATTTGTCCAACATCTTTAAAATGAAGATATTAAAATACAGCTTTTTTTCAAAGACTGTGGAATATAAGAGAGCTAGTATCAATTACAAAGTGAGTACTTTAAAAGTGGTAAATTGTTCTATCAATGTCAAATGGTAAAAATAAGGTATTTATTAACCAGAGAAATGATTTGGACGGTCTAGTAGAAAAGATTTATGCAATCAAACCTAGTTATTTCTTTGGTCTGAGGGCACCTAAATTTGTAGGCATCATTTACAGTAAACCCAATACATGAATATTTGGGATAATATTTAGGATCCTCTAAACTGTTCTGTTACACTTGAATTTTTATACAGATCACTTAATCCTTATAGGCCTTAAATATGTTATCTATAGAATTAATATAATTTTGTGCCCCACTCAGTATTTTGTGAGAGTTATTAGATAAATCTTAAATCATCCACAAAACACATATAGTTAGTGTTGAGTATACTTATTAAAAGAGCTTCAGTTACTACATTTTGTGCCGTTAATATAAACTTCTGTGCTAATAATTTTTAATCACTACTATTCTCCATCAGAACATACTAAGGAGGCATAAGGCATGGCTAAATTTAAAAATTAATTAAATAGACCCCATAATCATCGTAAATAATAATAATAATGTCGTAACATGGCCTCAGGAGTATCTTAGTCTAAGCCCATGACCTTTACTATTCCATGATACTTCTGCGTGGGTTCATAATACATGAGGAGTGAAAATTTATGTTTGTGTGTTTGTGTGCGTGAGAGAGAAAACAGCCTATGTGTTTTATATTATAAAAGTGCAACCAATTTTGCACATCTAAAGAATATATATCATGTCAGTTACTCCTCCCAAGCTCATATGTTAAAATCATCAAAAGAGAAGGTATTAATCATTTCAGAATTGACTAACCAGAATGATAGTAAAAATACCTGTAAAGTAAAATTCAATTAAGCCTGAGTACAATAACAGAAAATAATTAAACAACAAACTACTGAAGTAAACAATTTAGTCAATTATGGATAGTGTTCTTGCAAAGAGAACTCTAAGCGCTCCTGTGTTAATATTCCCAGTATTCTATTATAATTTAAAAAAATGCAAATTCTAATAAGCTTTGAACATGATTCATTGCTATAAAATTATTAGAGCACTTTTAGATCATCCCAAGGGAATTGCAAGTTTCATATTTTGGAAGTAGCCAAGAAAATGATAAAAAAAATATGAAAACTCTCTCCCACTCTTTCTTTCACAAACACACACACACACACAGACACGGAGCCACACAGAAATATGTGTGCTTACACAAACAACCTGACCTCTTAGTATCTTAGTATCTTGGTATCACTGACATCTAGTAATTAGGGACCTACCCCTTTCTATTTCTTTTTGAGAGAACCTCCCAATAAGTGGTTTCAGGCTTAGTAGGTCACTCATTATGATAATCAACTGAAATGTATGATAAAATGCTGGAATCTGGTGATGCGATGCTATTCAATACATATATATATATATATATATGTGTGTGTGTAGAATATACATGTATGTTCTATACTCTAGTATAGATTCACCTATACTAGGAATCCTACCTGAGGAGATATGAGACTTCTAGCACTATGCCACAAAATGTTTGAGGTTAATGACACGAAGGGGGTAAAATTAGGGCCCTTTCACATTTGAGGCATTCACTCCTAACCCCTGACCTGTATCACCAATCCTTTAAGGCCTGTTCTTTTAAAGAGTCTAATCCTGATTGCTATAAAAATCTGTAGTAGCAAAATATTCTGTGAAATGCTTGTAATGTCAAGAGGTCAATCCTAGAAGGTAGAGACTATAGGGCTAATATCTTCTACACTAAAATTAGTCTGCCTTACAAATATTTACCTCAAAATATTCTTTTAAAAAGTTGCTTAGTGTACATTTTTAAAATATCTGGTATATACCAAAGTAATCACAGCAGATAGGGTGTTTGCCTTGCACATGGCTGACCTGGGTTTGATTTCTCCATCCCTCTCGAAGAGCCTGGCAAGCTACAGAGAGTATCCCGCCCCCATGGTAGAGCCTGGCAAACTCCCTGTGGCGTATTTGGTATACCAAAAACAGTAACAACAACTCTCACAATGGAGATGCTACTGGTGCCCACTCAAGCAAATTGATGAACAATGAGAGAGCAATGCTACAGTGCTGCCAAAGTAAGCATCAGAACTACCCACTCCCTTCTCCACCACTGACTTTTAGCACAATCTTAGAATGCTGACTACTACATTTTATAATATGATAATTCCTATTGAAAATATTGTGTAACCTTTATTCACAGTGCCGCAGTTTAATAAATTTGAACAAGAGTTTGACCAAATAGCTTGGGGTCATAGAAGAAGACATCTGATCTAATTCATAAAAATGTTCTGGTGACCATCCACCTTGTTATTCATCTTTAACAGTCCTACCTTTGAATACTGTTTCTTGAATTATCAATGCTATCTTTTTTATCTCCTCCCCCTCTGAGAGCCCAGCAAACTATCGAGGGTATCCTGCCCACACGGCAGAGCCTGGCAAGCTCCCTGTGGCATATCCACTATGCCAAAAACAGTACCACTAATGGATCTCATTCCCCTGACCCTGAAAGAGCCTATAATATGCCTATAATATGGCAGCACTGGGAAGGACTAGTAAGGAGAGATTACTGAAATCTCAGGGTTGGGATGAATGGAGACGTTACTGGACCCGCTCGAGCAAATCAATGAACAAAGGGATGACAGTGACAGTGACAATGATCTTTGTTATCACTGTTTTTTGCCATTTCTTGTTAAATATTTAAAATATGTATATGACTGGAGTGATAACACAGCCGGTAGGATGTTTGCCTTGCACACAGCTGACCTAATTTGATTCCCAGCATTCCATATGGTCCCATGAGCACTTCCAGGGCTAATTCCTGAGTGCAGAGCCAGGAGTGATCCCTGTACATCACTGGATGTGACGCAAAAAGCAAAAATAAATAAATAAATAAAATATGTATGAGTTTGGCTTTTTCGATCTTGAATTAAAAATAACATTGTATGTTTGTTGGAAAAAATATATATATGTCTGTGGCTTAATTACTGTCACATGTACATTACATGTTTTCATTGTACTCATAGTTGTGTATGTTTATGATAAAATTTTAATAATATAGATTTTAAATGTCTACATTCATTTTAAAATGTTTATAGGGTCATTAAGTTAAAATTGTAAAACACTATTCTATCTTCATCTGTGATTATAGACCTGTGTTTCCTTCCATCTTTATCCCCACCTCTTCCATTCCAGATTCTGTTGATCATATATTAAAATCTATTCCAATACCTACCTTTATTTGCTTCATTATACATGGTATATAAGCAGTATCACCTGGCATTAACTTTTTTACTTTAATTACTTCACTTAGCATAAAACCCTTAAATTGAATCCAGGTTGCAATAAAATTTTCTCACAGTTGAAAAGTATTCCATTGTGCATATATAGCACAATATATTTAAAAAATCACAGATATTTAGGTATTAAAATTTTAACACTGTATTATCAAATAACATTTGTAGTTTAAATATTAATTTTTAACCTAAGTTGTGTTTTTTCTAAGCTAATATAGCTCTGTCCTTTACTCTTGAGTTTTTTTCTCACATATTATATAGATACCCTTCACTGCCATATTTTAGGATAATGTAAAAATTAATCACTTTCAATTCTATTTTTTAGCCAGAAAGGGTTTCTTTTGTATTTAATTATACTTAAAAAGTCAAAATGTCTCATTGAATTCTTTTGTATAGCTGTCTCAATAGTTGATTTAATCTTTGATAATAGAAATTATTCATTTTTTTCTTAAATACCATCATTTGACTATTCTCCTCCACCACGCACAGATTTCTTTACCTAAACCTGGAAATTTACTCATTGTGGTGGAAACTGAAAGAAAATTATTAGATGTGTTAAAAATAGTAGTATTGAAATAAGTTTTAGTCATTGTCAATTTTCAAATTTATATTTGGTTTGGAAGTTTTGAGTGACTTTCAAATGTCACTCAAGTGACTTCCCATTTACACAAGACTGCTTTTGAGAACTTTTTAAATATACCTCATTGATATTGGTAAGTATTTACTAAAAGTAATTACAAGATTCTGTCTGTTTCCATCATCAAATCACTGTCTTCTGGTGTAAGGAATTAAAAATGAAGGTAGCAATAAAAGAACCCAAACTATGGCTGTGAGATGGATGTGTTTTGTATTCTACACTTTTTGTTAGTGGTCTTTTTGGCACACACAGTGACTTTAATCCAATCAAATATAGATGGCAGAAACAGGACATATTTATCCTAGTGAATAATTTTTTTACTTTACCTTTTGTTTTCTTCCTCTTCCTTTTAGCATCCCCAATACAAGTCTATTGACTGTGTCTCAGGGTATATTTCCATTGGAGTAGTCAATTCCTTTATTGAATCCGGTAGACATAACACATAAGTCTCTTTTTTTCACAATAAAGAAACTTTCTAGTTTGATATTGTACCATTTGTTTATTATTTTTCTTATCTCTCTACTTGAGTCAGAGTCAACTCCGAAAAACTTTCCTGATTTCTCATTTAGATTTAATCATCTGTTCTACTTTTCCTACTGATGGTATTACTAAAAAAATGTTCAGAGACACCTACTTTTATAATTAAAACTAAAGGAATACACTTTTCTCTAACCTGAGGAATCTCAAGGTCAGTGTATTCTCATAACTCTTTGTTCCTCACGATATTTAAGTGATTCAACATGCTTTGCTTTGAACATCCAAATGACATACCACTTTTATGAGTTTAACAATATTGGAGTGATAGCTCAGTGGGTAAGGCGTTTACTTTGCACATGGCTGACATGGCTGGCCCTGGTTCGATTCCTCTGCCCCTCTCGAAGAGTCCAGCAAGCTACCAAGAGTATCTTGCTCACACGGCAAAGCCTGGCAAGCTCCCCATGATATATTCAATATGCCAAGAACCGTAACGAGAAGTTTCCTAATTTGTTGTGAGACATTACTGGTGCCTGCTAGAGCAAATCTATAAACAACAGTAGGACAAACAGAACAGACAGGACAGACATTCTTATCTAACATATAATTATTCTTTTAGTAAATTTATTTTAAGCTCATAAAAGTATTTCTTTTTTTTCTTATATTATTGCAAAACACATAGGATCTATATGAATTTTCATGTCAATATGAATAGAAACACTAAGCACACACTTGTCACTGAAATGAGATAAAATGATAGATGGGTAGGATGAATGTGAAAAATATATAATAGCATAACAGAATTAATATTTATTTATAGCTTCTTAGTGGTATTTCAGCATTTTCATAAATAACTCAATAAAAAGTAAAGGCCCTCCCGTTGATCGTCGATTTGCTCGAGCAGGCCCAGTAACATCTCCATAGGAGACTTTGTTGTTACTGTGTCTGGCATATCGAATACTCTCGGTAGCTTGCCGGGCTCTCCGAGAGGGGCGGAGGAATCGAACTTGGATCGGCCATGTTGGCCGCTTGGAAGGCGAACGCCCTACCACTGTTCTACATTAATCTATTGGAATCCTGAACAACCAAAAAGGAAAATGGTGAGATTGCTGCAGAGAAAAAAAATATGAAGATAAATAGAGAATCTAGTGGAATCTAGCCCTTTGCTTTCCCATCAACTGATAAGTGTGAGTGAGTAACTATCTCCGAAGTCCCAAATGTCCTGACTTCCAGTTGATATTTAGTAATGTCATTCAGTTGTAACCACTTGTAAAAGAACTTCTAAGATGAGCCACTTACCATTTTTTTATGAATATACCATGAGAAAACAAATATTTTAAACAAAACTTTTAAATATATACACATTTTCTGAAAATGATATTCAGCAATATATTTTCTTTTATATATATGTATATCAATTTTATGTAATATTACTTGAATGTTTAATTTAACCTTTAGATCTTGGCATTATCAACATTTTGACTTTTAAAAATTATATGCTTGGGCCATTGAAATAGTACAGCAAGTAGGATACTGGCCTTGCCTGCAGCCAATCTGGGTTTCATCCCTGATATTTAGATGGTACTCAAAATCCACTAGGAGTGATACCCCTGAAGACACAGCCAGGAGTTAACCCTATGCATGCCCAACTACCCACCAAAAAAAGGGAATTTATTGATGCTAAACTCGCTAGTAAGACTACAGACACTAGTTACACATTAAGGAATAAGAGGGAAAAAAATAGAGGTTATGGGATTGGAGTGATAGCACAGTCCTACCCGGGTTTGATTCCCAGCATCTCATATGGTCCCATGAGCACCGCCAGGAGTGACTCCTGAGTACAGAATCAGCAGTAAGCCCAGAGCATGGCTGGGTGTGACCCAAAAAGCAAAAAAAAAAAAAGAGTTTATGTATGCCTATTTTTATAAATATAAATATATATAGATATATATCTTTTAAGATATATAGATATCTTTAAAGATTGAAGCTATTGACATGTATCTTTTAATATATTTCTTTGTATATCTTTATATAAAGATATATGTAAAGATATTTTTAAAAATTTTAAAGATATATAAAGATATATATATATATATATATATAACAGCACAAAAAGAAAATTAGAATGTACCTCACTTGAGTGCTACCTTCTATGTGGAACTGTTACCTTTATTTCCTACAGAAGTTCTGTGAATGCACATATAGTTTATTACCAGCTGTATTTTTGTTACCAACTATTTGTTGTTAATTTTCCAAGTGTGTTCTGTTTTTTCTGAGAATAATATGAAAAACCCACAGTTCATAAAAGACACCTTGAACAATTTATCTATACATGTAAGTGGTATGAAATATTTAATGTGATTTTTTAATAAGGGAAGAAAAGGCTTAAATTAGATGTTTACTGGTCACATGGATAATGAAACTACTGTAGGGCATAGGTAAGACTCTCCCTTGCTTACTTGAAAGGCAATCAGAATATCTACTTAGTAATGGACTTTTGAAAATCAATCTATAAGCATTGAATAAACAACCAACAAAAGATGAATTATTTCAGTAAGAAATAAAAAAAATCAGAGTAATATGTGTAATAAAAAAACCTAAAGACTACCTTTTTCAGATCATAATTTTATAGATAATCAAACTGAAGTCCACTAAAATGAATAAATCAGGGTCTTACAGTTTGTTATTGTTAAATAAAATTAGTGAGAAATTGTTGATAACTTCTATGATTGTCCAATATTTTAACCAGTGTGGATGGTCTAGATTCCTTCAATCCTTTATAAACAGGCTCATACAAAACATAACGATAACAAACAATTATGAAAAATAAGAAAGGTAAGTTATAAATCAAATGGGACAGTGTAAAGTAGTGATCTCTTTGAAATTCAGAATAATTCTAGAGCACCATTCCCAGTTTTCAGAGCCAAAACCATTGAGTTTGACTTGCATTATAAGCATTTCAAGCTAAACATACTCAAAATCCAAAACTTATTCTCATTCTTATATTTAACCTTCTCACCACATAAAAGCGGGGGTCCCTTTTCTTTTTAGTTCCCAATTGCCCAGAGGCACTTTGGTGTAACTCGTCATTAACTGGATTTTAGTAATATAAAATGTCTAAACTAAGATAAAGGATACGTATCTTCCTTTTTCCTTTTTTTTTCATTCTTTCATTCTGAACTTGAGTCTTGCTAAACCCATAACTACTTTTAGAATAAACACTTCTTTCCTTATAGAATATGTTACTAATTTTTCATATTTCCAGTGACTATTAATGCTTCCCATTTTGATACTCATAGAGCAATTTAAAACTTGTCCGTGTTCTCTGGGGAGAGAAAGGGGGGGAAATGTCTAAGAACATCAAAGTAAAGGCAAGTGAAATTCCCCCAAATCAGTAATTAGTTGTTTGTATTTGATCTGTAGATTTATTGGGTTGCATTTGGTAAGCTTAGTGTTTGCATTATTCCATTTTTTTCCACAGACACCATAGAAAATAGATAATTCTCATTAGAAAATGAATCCCTTCAAAGTGTATACTTCCCTGAACTGTCAATATGATTGAGGTTCCTATAAATATTGTCATCCTCTTTTGCCTAATGAATAAAAATGTGTATATCCTAACTTTTGTTTCTCTAGCAGAGTAAATGTATTGTTGAAAAACTAGAGGAAAATGGTTTTGGGATTTCAGTGCTCCTTCTGGGAATTCGTATCTTGTCTTAGTGCAGAAACAAAACAAAATCTGCATTTTTTATTGTTTCTAATACTCGCTTGATAATGTACACAGGTTACAACAATTAACTCGTCCTTGTGATCTTATTTGGGAGAAATGAAGATATATTATTCCATTAAAAGATTAAGGGTGAGCTAGATCATAGTTACATAAATAATATTCCGTTGATTATAAGAAGTTGAAATCTAATCCAGGTTTGTTTTCTTTCAAGACCGCTGTTGCAATGACCTCACCAATGAGGTAGAAATGTCATGTTTTCTATATTATTGATAAATAGACCCCCACTTAGGTGATTTTATGTGCTTTATTCCAGGTTTATAATATAAATTTAGGTTGAAAGGAGGAAAAAATGGTCAAGATAAAAATGTCATGTTTGAAAACAGAGTATAAATAGAGAATTTAATTAAAGAGTTTGTTTAAATATGTGACTACACCATTCAAGAAGTTGTAAGTTGAATAAAGAAGTATATACTTGTAGAGATCATTGTCTAAATTATCATTTATGTCACCTATTATCTCTTGCTCATTGATTTGCTCAGGGGGCACCAGTAACATCTTCATTCCTCCCTGTCACATGCTAGTGTAGACAAATGACATCTGCTCGCTCCAGGAACATGAAGAGCCTCAAACCATTTGTTCAAGGTCTTGAGGAAGAAGTCTGACCATCTCATAGGTGGGCGGACATGCAATCTTTTGACGTTCCAAGGAATCCAGTCGATAATGGCACTAGTCCAGCAGTCATCTCCAAATCGCATTACGTGTGTGGCCCATCCGATTTTCAACGCCTTTGCAAAAGAGGCAGCATCCTTGATTCTTGATCATGGATGGAAATCGGAACTCCAGATCCCTTCTCTCACTTGAGTGAAGAATGATACCCCAAACATAGCTCTTTTGATTCCTCTTTGGAAGACCCAAATAGCTTTCTCATCCTGTTTTCATAGAGTCCAGGTCCTTGAGGCATATGTTAGTGCAGGGAGAATGGTAGAATCTAAAAGATGTGTCTGGATCTGGAGGTTCTTCATCCTCTTAGCGTCTTCCATGCTCTTGAAGGCGTTCCATGCTGCTCTCTTCCTCCTGCGCAGTTCTGGCCCCAAGTCATTTATCATGTTGAGTTCTGGACCCAGGTACACATAGCTGCTGCATTCGGAGATGTTTGTTCCATTGAGAGCAAATAGAATGTCAGGAATTAAAGTAATTATTAAGAAAAGGTTATATTCTGTAATATCTCTCTCTGGAGTGATAGCGCAGCATAATAGGGTGTTTGCCTTGCACGCAGCCAACATGGCCGACCCGAGTTCGATTCCTCCGCCCCTCTCTGAGAGCCCGGCAAGCTACCGAGAGTATATCGCCCGCACGGCAGAGCCTGGCAAGCTCCCCATGACGTATTCGATATGCCAAATACAGTAAAAACAAAGTCTCTAATGGAGACGTTACTGGGCCCAGTCGAGCAAATCGACGAACAACGGGAGGGCCTTTACCTTTACCTTTACTTTACCTTTATATCTCTATATATGATATATATATAATATATTCTGTTAAAAGGTTATATTCTGTTATATCTACCATTCTCCCTGCACTAACATATGCCTCAGGGACCTGGACTCCATGAAAACAGGATGAGAAAGCTATTTGGGTCTTCCAAAGAGGAATCAAAAGAGCTATGCTTGGAGTATCATGCTTTACTCAAGTGAGAGAAGGGATCTGGAGTTCCGATCTCCATGATATAACAGAAGATAACTAGAAGAATATAGTCTTAAAGCTATATGCCTCTATAGTAAAGCATCTATTTATTAGCTTTATTAAATCTTTAGAAATTAGTAGTTGCTCCATAAAATGGCATCACATCAATGAGAAAACATGTTCACAAAATATATTTGTTCACAATTTTACTTGTGGTAAAATATGGACTAATTAGTATTACATAATATAATTTAACTTAGGGAAGCATAGATTCATATGTTCTTATAATAAAAAATAAATTTTATGTCACTTGTAAACTTTGACCTACCATGAGGATACCCAGTACAATATTAAGCACAACTGCTTAGCTACATGCTTCTGATGCAAAACATATTTGTTTACTGAAAAACTAAACTTTACTCTAGTTGAATTTCTAGAACATGCTCTTCCTATGTTAAGTCACATATATTTGTTCCTCACCTGTTTCCATTTTTTTCAGTTTTCCCTTCTGAACTAGAAGCTTGTTCAGCGTATTTAGTCTTTCAAAACTTATTTTTTGAAATAGAATGCCTTTTTTAATTTTTTACAAAAGTACCATGAGTGTTATCTGAAATATTCAAAACAAAAGGAATAAGTCATGACCTGGAAGATGAATTTCAAATACATATCATAGATACTCAATATAAAGGAGGATTGGGGAATTAGTTTAGGGTCTTTGTTCTGTCCCATTGACTGTTTGTGAAAAACTGTACTGCTATTTGATTTGATCTTCTCATGACACTGAAGGGAAAAATAAATTATTATGCTGGCTGAATGGTGAGACCAACTATCAATCAAAAATTGATCTGGTAATAGAAATAAAGGCAAGTCTATTATTACTTCTTCTATTCTTTATAGTAAACAGCAAAATAAATACATAGGAATCCAGTAGATGCAGACTAAGGATTCAAATTCATTACGTAAAATTTGAAACAAGTCCCAACTCCCTGCCTGTGCCCCCACACACCTTTAGGTGAAACAATTCATCCAGTTGCTATAATAGTTGTGGGAAATTAACAGTATAAAAAGAGTAATAAAATGTCAGAGATATATGAGAGATAGTATAGGGATTAAAGCAATGGTCTTGCAAATTATCAACACCTGTTCAATTCCTGGCTACAGACAGACCTTGTGCCACTCCAGAAAAGACCCCTGAGCATGAGCCAAGAGTAAGTGCAGAACATAGGGGAATGTGGCCCATCCCTCCTCCCCAAATTAAAGTGTGTAAAAGAAAATAATCAATACATATAAAATGCATTTCCATGGTCTATTTCAGATATGTATATTAATCACAAATATAAATGTTTTGTTTACTTATTTTTGTTCTAGTAATAATTCTTGATAACATAATTTTCAGGTATGAATAAATGAATACTTTTATTTGCTCCATTTTCTCAAATATCATCTATAAACAACAATAACAGTATTTAAATATGTAATTTTCTTCATAGATATTTATTCCACTGTAATAGAGATAGAAACAGAAAAATGGTCATTTCCTACTCTAGGCTATGTCTATTTAAATTCATGAAATTCAAACCAGCCTACTTATTATATCTAAATCAGTATTTAACTTTTCTGATAGTGCCAAACTCTCTGGTTTAAGATGATTCTTGATGAGCCTGTGTTTTTTCAAAGAAAATATATTCAACATGACAGTGTGCACACACACATAGACACATACAGATATATTGTTTTGCAAGAGTGAGTCAGAAGGAAAGTAACAGAAATAGATCTGCTGAAACTTTGTATATTACATCTATTGAGATAAAATTACATTATCCTCTGTTCAAAATGGTAATTAGAAATTATAACAATTAATATAGACTTAGAAAATATAGGTCTGGGGGAATACAGAGGGAGGGGCTCTACATTATACTTAACAGACCATTTTGATCCCTTAAAGGCAAATGATCTTTTGATCCTCACCAGTAATGGCCCCTGAGCACTGAGCTAGGAATAAGCCTGAGAACACTTGTCTATGACCCTCTAAAACAAAACAAAATTAAATAAATTAAATAGAAAAATTTTTTAAATGTCAGGTAAGTTTTAAATCTTATATCTTTTGCATAATCTTAAAGGGACAACTGAAAATTGTGAAAATTATGTATTGTGGTGTAAAAGGCCAGGAAAAGTTTCTATAGAGTTATGCATACAAATAGAATGATAAAACTATGAAAAGAAACATAAGTATTACAACAGAGAGCTAAGGTATAACAAAAATGTATTGGTGTTTCAGAGGAAAGGATGATATGGCAAAAAAAACCATTTTAAGGGGAAAAATCTGAAAAATTTTAAAAACTGTATAAAAGCTCTAAGTTATATAAAATGTATGGATTAAAAACATCAGTTCTTCAGCATCTAACTGTAACATCATTAAAAGACAAGATAAATATAAATCACAATAATTTTCTTATTAAATAATACACTGATAACTGAAAAGCAGTAATGAACACTATCCAAATGAAATGATGCCAAAAATGAATAAATCCTTTCCACAAACTAGAATTGTATCACAAATAAAAGTTAAAAATTAATTTCAAAAACTATGGCAAAATAAAGAACATTAGGTAATTAAAACTAAGTTGACACCATCCTGAAATCCAAATCAGAATTCTCTAAGTTACTTAGAACAAAGACTAATAACTCCTGAAGAGGGTGTGGGGGCGACTAAAACCTCATGGGAAGGGGGGCGTTCCGGTCCGTCCTTCACGCCCTACCGAGGCCACCAGTTGCCCCCCATGAGCGGCTCTCCAGCACGGCCACAGCCCCAGAAGCACAAGGACTTAATGCAGAACCCAGCAGCTTGGAGCAGAAAAGTGAAAGGACTATGCGTTAATCCAGGCCATCATGTCTGCCCGGAGTGGAAAGGGTGTTGGTCCCTTCTGCCCTCCTCCCTCTGGAAAGAAAGATGGCGGCCACATGGGAGCCTTGTGGACAGCAGGTATGAGCCGGGGGTGTGGGGGCGACTAAAACCTCATGGGTTGGGGGGCGTTCCGGTCCGTCCTTCACGCCCTACCGAGGTCACCAGTTGCCCCTCACGAGCGGCTCTCCAGCACAGCCACGGCCCCAGAAGCACAAGGACTTAATGCAGAACCCGGCAGCTTGGAGCAGAAAAGTGAATGGACTATGCGTTAATCCAGGCCATCAAGTTTGCCGGAGGGGAAAGGGTGTTGCCCCATTCGCCCTCTTTTCCTCTGGAAAGAAAGATGGCGACCGCATGGGAGCCTTGTGGAGAGCAGGTATGAGCCGGGGGTGTGGGGGCGACTAAAACCTCATGGGAAGGGGGGCGTTTCGGTCCGCCCTTCACGCCCTACCGAGGCCACCAGTTGCCCCCCACGAGCGGCTCTCCAGCACGGCCACGACTCCAGAACACAGAGACCAATTTCTTAACTATCTGACTTTCAGTAGAAATTCTTCCAGGGTCAATAGGTAAAATAGCAGAAATCCAAAACCAACATTTAATTCTTGAACCCAGCTGTAGAAAGCAAATCACTTCACAATTCTTTTTCAGCATGTCTGATTTGGGGGGGGTAAACTCTAAATAATAGTGGCGAATCTTTTATTGAAACAGTGAATCTAATCAAAGCAGATAGAGTGTTAACTAGAATTCATCTGCCTCACAGGGACTGGGAGGGGTGGGGGGTGGGGTTTTATTGGGGTTCTTCATGGTAAAAAATAAGTATTGGTAAAGGGAAATGTGTTTGATATTTGCATGACTGAGACCTAAACCTGAAAGCTTTGTAACCTTTCCCAGAGTGATTCAATAAATAAATAAATAAAAATAACTCCTGAAGAAAAATGAAAGTTAAAAGAGGAAATGAAGATCAAACAATGGTGTCTGCTATAAGATTATACTAAAACTGAAACTGAAATGTGGGACCTGGAAATAGTACAGCAGTAAGTGACTTGTCTAGCATCTGCCTGATCAGTGGTCCATTCCCAGCAACAAATACAAGTATCCTGAGCACTGCTAAGCAGTAAAGGAGGCCTGCTATTACCATGAGAGTGGTCCTGATATCCCTATGAAGGAACAAATAGTCTAAGATCCTCAAGCCGTTTCGTTGAAGTGCTGGTGCAGTAGATCATCAACCCACATTTCTGGTCAGGTATCCTGAGCACCTCTTGAGAGCTTGCTGCCCCACAAAATGAAATTTGACTTTGTAAAATAATAACAATACAACATTGGCTTTAATAATGTGTTTAAATTGAATTAAAAAATCCTTCAAAACTAAAGCATGATGGAATAAATGTAATTAGAGTAAATCAAGTCTACACAATTTTAGTAAGGATAAACAGGGCTTTTAGCAAATGTTTATGAATCAAATTTGCATTTTGCAATTTCTAAAATAGTCACAAAAATTATTAAACATCATCTACATGCATACCATTGGTGTTGAAAACAAAAAAGAATAAAAACAACTGGAAAACAAGAGAGGTTCAAAAAAATAAAAACAAAAACAAACAAAAAACCTGTTAACATATCAGTAATTAAATATAGTAAAATTAGTTAAGCTTTTTTGGTGGAAAAATAGATGTGCAAAATGTAGGATAACATTGGGTTTGACCTTGCAGCCTTGCTGCAGGGAACTTAGTTTACCTTAATGCAATGTCCTTTCTGTATGGACATAGGAAGACAGTTAATATTATGCTCTTGTAACTTGGGAGCTAATTGACTTCGAATAATATTTATTCCTGGGCATTTGTCTTCTTGATTCAGTTGCCCTTAGTTCCTAGCACCCCAAAAGCAGGGTCCCAACAAGGGACTGAATGGACCCATGGCAAGCTGTGAGCTACCCTGGCATTGAAATGGGTCAGGTCAAAGCACCACAATATTCAACTATAAGTTAAGAGCATGATGATGGACAAATGCTTTCACAATCCAAAAGTAATCACAAGATAAGGACCCTGCTGGGGTTAGGAAGACCAACCTGACCTGAGAACAGTGATCTGGAATGTATAGTGAGATGTCCTTAGGAAGAACCAAACTGTAAATTGATATATCTCTTACTGTGCTCATACAGAATGACATTGCTAGAAATATTAGAAGTAGACTTACTACAGCTATTCAAGTGGATTACAAGCTGAGGAAAGAAGAAATCGACACACCCTGGATGGGATCCCACCCTAAAGCGGATCTACTAGTAATCAGGAGTAATCTCCTTAGATGAGATTTTGTCCTGGAGTTAATCTCCTGGAGGAGTGGTCTTACCCCTCCTTGTTGATTTGTTAATGTTTCAACCCACCTTTTTATCACCACCCTATGTGATTGCTATATAAACTAAGACTATAAGATCAAAGAGGAGAGTGATAATCAGGGGTCAGAGTTGGAGGCAGAAAAAGAGAGTCAGGGAGTCATCGGAGCAGGAAGCAGGCGAAGGAGCTCCAGAGAGAGAAGCAGAAGAGGAATCAGTGGAGAATGGAGAAGAGATTGGAATAAACTGCAATTGAAACCGACCAGCCTAGCTCTCATTCCTTCTTTTGCCTGACCATTGCCAACAGCCATCCCGATTCAGACAGATACAGCAGCTTGAGAGCACCGAATGCAGGCAACAAGAGAGAGCTGCCCTAAGAGCCTGCGAACACACACATCAACACATCCCTTCTTTCCTCGTGTGCATATATTTTTTTTACAAAAAGACTAGGTGAAAATAAAGCTATAGGAATTAGAAAAAATAAAATACTGCATAAATTAAGAGCACGATAATAGATGAAAATATGAAAGTGTACAAATCAAAATAACAATGAGATACCATTTCACAAAATTGAGAATGACACATATCAATAATAGTACAATCAATCTGTGTTGGCAGGATTTGATGAAAAAGGAAGTTTTATCCATAGCTGGGGGAGATGTTTTATGATACAACCCTTCTAGAAAGTATGGAAAGTTCTTGGTAAACTTAGAATTAAACTGCCATATGATCCAGCAATACCATTTTTGCACATCAATCCTCAGGATATAAAAACCCTCTCAAAATGACATATACCCACCATTATTCATTGCTACACTCATTACAATGGCTAAGATATGGAATCTATCTAGGTGCCTAATAACAGATGAATGGATTATGATATATGTATATATATACATATGTATACACACATATACACACACACACACACTGGGATGCTAAGCAGTTGAAAGGAATAATGCAATTTGCTGTGACATGGTTAGAATTTTAAGATATTATGTTGAGTGAAATAAACCAGAAGAATACAAATAAAAGATAATCTCACTCATTTGTGGTATGTTGAATACTGGATGAGGAAATGTGCTAAAAAGAGTATGCTTCTGTCACCTTTGACCCCATTGTTTAGAGAGAATGACAGAGAAGGAAAAGTCAAGGAGAACTGGAAGTAATGAGTTAACAGGCATCACTTCTTCAGTTAATATGGTGTTACAGGTGAGTGGCATAGACATATATTCAAAACACAGACTCAACAAAACTGAAAATATGAGAGCTAAGCTGCAATCACTGAAAATTTGTAAGGTTTCTCTCAACCTGACAGCTAAGGGATGAGGTGGGGGATGGGTAGGGGGAGAATATTGAGGGAAATTGACACTAGTGGTTGGTTTGGTATTGAAATAATATATATGTCTAAAAGCCAATGATCAATAAGTTTATGTCACAGCTCTTTAATGCAAAAGAAAAAAAAGGAGTAGATGTCTTTAGAAATTATTTAAAACATACCAAATCAATTAAGAAATATTAAATAGCTAATATATTTAATGATTAATCATGAATTATATAAACTATTTCTTATATAAAATTATTATATGAAATATTAAGGAAATCAATTTGTTTTTCCTCAAATATATTCATATACTACATATTTTAATAGAAGAGGAAAAATTATATTCATCCAAAGTTATAATGTAGAAGGATAGGTAATACTGCCAAATGTGGATCCCATGCCTCCTAAAGATAAAAATTTTTGAAGATATGTATCAGTGAGAAAGATCTATTGCTAAGTTACAAAACTCTAGTTAGTCCAAATATCATAAAATATTACTTTATGATATTATATAGTACCAAATATTTTTAGAGATTAAGTATAAAAATACAGATATGCATAAGAATTTAACTTAACTGACAGATCTAAACCCCAACTGATCAAAAGGAAAGGGAAGACAGAGAATAGAAAATCTAAACTGATCTATGGAATCTTTGGAAATGAATAAGGATGTAATTATTTATGCAGAATAAAATAATAATATAAAATATCCTGATCCCACGCCAGACTGTCTTTACTGGGACAACGTGGGGGGTAGGGGAGGGTTGAATTTTCCTCCCAGCCCCAGCAGAACCCCAGTACACGAAAACTTCCAGAACTCTATCACAGCCATACTCAAGGCTGCTCTCCACAAGCTTGGATGAACCTCACCCACAAGGGAACCTGCAGTAAAACCCAGGTATGCAGCACCTGTGACTGAAATCTCCAAACTCACTCAGAGCCGAAATTGGCCTCCTTCCCCCAGCTCCCTAGTTTTCCAGTATCTTGGCAGTCACACCCACAAACTGTCCCTAGTGCAGTATACTCTCATCAATGTCCTAGAAGAGAGCGACATAGAGTTTACCCATGTATGAATGTGCTCTATAATTATATTCCAAATTTCAGAGTTTCTGGAGTGCACGGCCATATTTGCAGCCACATGACCTTCCATGCGCTAGGCTTCTGATGTACCAAGATTAGCACTCATTTGGTTGGGTTTAACATCGATGCTTGCCATCTCTTATACAAGGGCCTAAATGGCTTCACGATGAAACACAAGTCTTCACATACTTTCCTCTTATGGTGGTGGGAAGGTGCATGATGGTGAGATTGCTGTTTAAATAATAAATATAATGAATTATTGTGAACAACTATAAAAAATAAAATTTAAAAAAGTCATATAACATCAATATTTAGCAAGTATGTAATTTTTAATTCCACCAAGTGTAAGATAAATAACATAGTTATATAATTTACCAAAATTGAAAAAAACCCCAAAATCCTAAATATATGATTAGAGTAATAAAACATTTTATTTTTATATTTAGTATATAAATATTTTTACATATTTTTGATGATCTATTAATAAAAATATTTCCAAAAAATGTTTTTGGACCTTATAACATTCCCAGATAAACCTAAAAATACATAAATTTATAAGCAGTTGTAATCTTCAAATAGAAGAACTATTTGAAGTTTAGAATAGAATTCCTCTTTCTATTATAATATTAGAATGGAGTAATGAATCCTTCCAGTTATTTTATGAGGCTAATAACCATTATATTAGAAAGCTCAAAAATAGAATATATTTTATAATATCACTCATAAGATATATTTAAAACTTTATTCTATATTCTAGGCCACAGCAGTTGTGTTCAGGGTGTACTCCTGGCTCTGTGCTCAGGGCTCACACCTGGCAAGTTTCGGGAACAACAAGATGTGCCAAACATTGAACCCATTAGCTGTCTGCAATGCAAATGTCCTACCTGATATATTATCACTCCAGCATCCCTATATGCATTTAAATTTTTAAATAAAATATTAGCAAGCTAATTTCATTAATATAAATAATCACTTGATCACTTGACATCCCATTTCTCATTGATTTTCTAGAGCGGGCGCCAGTAACATCTCCATTTGTTCCTGTCGAGTGCTAGTGTAGACTAATGGCATCTGATCACACCAGGAACACAAGGAGCCTCAAACCATCTGTTCAGGATCTTGACGAAGAAGTCTGACCATATAGTAGGTGGGTGGCCACGTGATCTTTTGACATCCCGTGAATCCAGTCAGTAAGATCTCTAGTCCAGAGGTCATCTTCAAATCACATTACGCGTCCAGCCCATCTGATTTTCAATGCCTTGGCAAACGAGACAGCTTCCCTGAATCTTAATCATCAATGGAGGTCGGAACTCTGGATTCCTTCTCTCACTTGTGTGAAGAGTGATACTCCAAGCATAGCTCTTTTAATTCCTCTTTGGGAAACCCAAATAGCGTTTTCATCGTGTTTTATAGGGCCCAGGTCTCTGAGGCATATGTTAATGCAGGAAGAATGGTGGAGTCAAAGATATATGCTCAGAGCCAAGCTTCTTCATCCTCTTAGCTATTTCTTCGATGTTATTGAAGGTGTTCCACGCTGCTCTTTTCCTCCTGCACAGCTCAGGTGTCAGATCATTTGTCATGTTGAATTCTCCACCTAGGCACACATAACTGCTGCATTTGGAGATGTTCTTTCTCTTGAGAGTTAATGGAACATCAGGAATGAGTTTGTTTCTCGTGAACATTGTCTTTGTGAAATTCAGCTATAGTCGGACCTTTCCACACTCATGGTCAAAGTCAGCCAGCATTTGGGCTGCTTGGCTAATGTTTGGTGTTAATAGAATGATGTCATCAGCGAAGCGGAGGTGATGTATTTGTGGACTGTCTATCTTCACTTCTATTTCTTTCCATTCTAGTCTTTGCATGATGTTCTCGAGGGTGGCACTGAAGAGTTTTGGTGAAATGGTATCACGCTGCCGAAATATTTATCCTGTATAAATATTTATCCTATATAAATAATAGGCCCTCCCATTGATCGTCGATTTGCTCGAGCGGGCCCAGTAACGTCTCCATTGGAGATTTTGTTGTTACTGTGTCTGGCATATCGAATACTCTCGGTAGCTTGCCGGGCTCTCTGAGAGGGGCGGAGGAATCGAACTCAATATTTTCAAGTTTATTTTATGTTGATAATTCAAGATATTTTTAAAAATAATATAGATTATTTTTGTTTTCTTTTTTCTTTTTTTGTCATGAGTGACAGTACAGCAGGTTGAGCACTTGTATTGTTCCTAACTGACCAGGGTTTGATCCCTGATATCATATGTGGTCTCCCTAGCCCCTAAAGGAGTGATCCTTGAATTCATGTAAAAATCTTTAGCATCAGCATGTGTGACTGAAAACAAAAGAACACAAAACAAAAGTATAATAGATATTTTGTGTTAACATACTTATAAAAAGTTGGTATTAGAGCAAGTTACAGAAAGCTCTTTAATAAAATTCAACATCAATTTATGATTAAAAACTCAAATCATGTATCAAGCGCAGCAAGTATCACACTTACATTATGTTATTGAAACCTTTGAGAATCTAATGAGATAAGGACATCTGTCATAATAACACTGAATAGAAGAATCAAGAAATCAAGGAGTGATTTTTGTGGGATCAAAAAAAAGGTAAAAGAAACTGTTAAAGAAAAAGTCATAATTAAATAATGAATATGTAAAGGGGCAAATTTCTCATTTGTAGAAATAATAATGGAGAATGTCCCTAAAGGAGATAGATGCTCAGAACAAGGGTGCTGAAACAATTCCAATCAAAATAAGTCTAACCAAAGTACACTGTGACACATTATAATTAAAATGGCGAAAGTAAAAAATGAGATAGAAATTTAAAATCAACAAGAGATAGGGTCAGAAAATAAGAAACACACAAAACTCATAGAAGATATCTTTATTGTAACTCCACAGGAAAGAATGGAATGGCATGCTTTATCTAGTGTTAAATAAAAATAGGCCTCTAGATATGAATGTTTGATCAACTGTGCTTATAAATCAGATTCAAAGGAGAGATGCTATGCATTTCAGACAAGCAACAAATGTATGCATGGGCATGAAACTGCATGATAACAAATACTGGATTCTTCCTTAAAAGGAAAATAAATGTATTTAGCTGGAGCAATCGTACAGTGGGTAGGGCAATTGCATATGTCCGACCTGCATTTGAACCCTGAATCTCCATATAGTTCCCTGAGCACTACCAGGAATGATCACTGAGTGCAATCAGGAGTAAGCCTTAAAATAATGATAATAATAACAATAATTTCAATTAAAAATTAATTTTCCTGATAATTATCAATATATTTAATAAATAAAATATAGGGAAAATAAAGAATAATATCGGTAACTCGGTATAAACTTGGGATTTATTTGCTTTTAATTTTAGATCAGATATAAGCTTAGAATGCTAAACTTATGGTAAGATCAAAACAAAAAAAGTAGAAGAAACAAACTATTGGAGGCAAATGGCATATGCTCACTACACAGTAGATATCAAAATATGAAAAGAGAAAATAAGAGAAGACAAAAGATAAAAAGAAACTTGCCACACCCATATCCAATACACTGTCACTGTCACTATCCTGTTGTTCATCGATTTTCTCAAGCAGGCCCAGCAACGTCTCCATTGTGAGACTTTGTTGTTACTGCGTTTGGCATATCGAATACATCATGGGTAGCTTTCCAGGCTTTGCCATGGGGGCAAGATACTCTTCGTAGCTTTGCTGGGCTTTCCAAGAAGGAAGGAGGAATCCAACTCGGGTTGGCCATGTTGGCTGCGTGCAAGGCAAATGCCCTATCCGCTGTGCTATTGCTCCAGCCCACAACCAATACATTAAATGACAAATAAAATTATATCAACACATTCATTCACTAAACAGCAATTTAATAAACTCACCAATCATAAGGTGAAGAGTGACTGGATAGATAATGAAACAAAACCCTATCTTTTATATAGTCACCCTTGATCTTCAATGATAAATATAGAACCTAAGTATAAGGTTCTATATTTTGGACATACAGGCAAATTGGAGACTAAAAAACTGCAGGGGCAGTTATACTTATGTCAAAATTCAAATGGAAAAGGCAATAAATATACATGGACATTATATAATGATTGAGAAATCAATATGTCTAGAAAGCTTAATAGTCATTGAAATATATACATGAAATGAACTGGCTTTACGAATGACACAAAAGTCTATACAAAAGTAGTGGGGGTTTCACAATCCACTCTACCATTGAACTGATTAAACACATCAACCAGGATAGCAATAAGGAAGCAAGTTTAAGGAAGAAATTTGAAGTGTTTAGGTTTAATAGAAAATTACAGTTTTCTCTCCTAAGAAAACCTAAACAAACATCCTCTAACGCACACCAAACACTCTTAAGGTAAACCACATTATGGGACACAAAGCAAATGTCAATAAACCTATGACTATTGAAATAATATCAAGTATCCTTATAGATCATAATGAAATAATATTAGACATCAACCTCTGTAATAAACCTGAAAAGCCTTAAATATTTAGAGACTATACCATGTGTTACTGGATATTTAAACAATGAGGAAATCTAGAGGGAATAAACTTGTTCCTGGAATCATGAGCTAGCAGAACATATGGGACACAGCAAAAAAAAAAAGTGCTAAGTGCTTATGAATGTAAACATGAATAGCAATGCATGCTTCATCAGGGAACAAGTGAATGCAAAAATGAACAAAATAGAAGTAAAATAAATAGAAGCATCAATGAAACTGTCAGAGTCCTGTCCAGTCAACCGGGCAAACTGGAGTACGAACCCCTAAGTCACCGGACTTACTCCATAAAGAGAAGGGAGTGGGTAAGGGAGAAGCCTCTGCCTTGGCCCTCTGCGCAGCACGGGATTCCTAGGTTCCTGCCCCTGCAGCCTTTGCTGCCACCTAGAAAGAAACCACGGGACGGAAGGCGGTGGTGTGTGTGTGGGGGGGGGTTATGGTAGTCAAGCAGTTCTCCGTTTACTGGCCCCCAGCCAGGGGTTCTTATAGTGCACTCAGGGGTGGGGGGGAGGGAGCGAGGCAATCCCACCCAAAGCATGGTTCCCTAGTACAGCTCATTTCTCAGGCTCCTCAGGTAGGGCTCACAGATGTCAGTTAATGATTTACATATCCTGCTCTTTGGGCTGGGTTAACAGTATGGGTCGGTGGGCACAGACATGTCCCTCATTCTTAACTAGAGTGCCGCCTGTGGGGAGTGCTTGAGAAGCCCCCTAGGTCTTTGTAAACAGGGCCTGCTCTTGCTTCCAGGGGCAGAGGACTTGGTCAAAATCTCAGGCTAGCTGCTGAGACCCCAACAGAAACCACAACTGATTCTTCGAAAGGATGAAAACAATTTTTAAATCAGATTTATGAATAATAAAAAAATATATATAACAAAATGAATGAAAAAAACACTTGGGACCTGAAGCAGATTGCACTGAATTGCAATGGATCAGAAGATATTATTGTAGACAACTTATGCTTGGAGAACTTGGAGAACACAGAAGAAATAGGTAAATGTTAGAATCCTACAATCTCACAAGTCTGGGATCTAAAAAAGTTGAAAATCCAAACAGGTTAGTTTTGAGCAAGGAACAAACAAAAAAAGAAACAAAATTCTTTTCCCAAATAGAACTGAGAGTGTGCACTTGCATTATATGGGGTCAACTTGGATTCAATCTGCTGTACTCTATATGATCTCCCTAAACCCTGCCAGAAGTGATCCCTCAGCAGAGCCAGGATTACGTTTGAGTCTCTATGTACAGTCCAAAAATCAGAACTAAAATCAAACCAAGCCAAATAAAAACCAAAACAAACAAAATACCCAGCAAAATACACACACAAATGTTTTACTAGTGATTTCTAAAAAATATTTACAGATAAGCCATACTCATACATTTAAGTTCTTCAAAAATAAGAAAGAAAAAAATCGGAATTTTTCTGAAAGTTTCTTTTTAAATTTTTATTGGTGAGACACCATGAGGTACAGTTATAGACTTACAAATTTTTGTGCTTGGGTCTGAAAAGTTTTTTTTTTTCTGAAAAGTTTTTGAGACCAAAATTCCCCTGATAACAAAAGCTGAAAAGACAGGAAAAAAACAAAACAAGACAAAACAAAACAAAACAAAACCACTTGGCAGTAAAGATAAATAAGAAACTTAATGTAAAGATAATTACGAAACTGTAACGAGAACTAAGAGAATGTAATAAGAACAGAAACACTGAAACCAACCTGAAGGTAAGCCAGATAAGGTAGAAAACGGTTTTCCTTTATATGATCCTAATCAGCCAGGATAAGGGCCCACCTGATGAAGGGAGTGCACAGAAGGCAACACATGAAGACAATAACAAATGGGAAAGTGATACTGACCGACTATTTTTTGAGGCACCTGAAGGCTGAGAAAGATAATTTTTTTCCTTTTGTAGATTATAGATCACTCAGAGAATAAAAGAAAGACCTCTCAGCAAATGGGGCTCCAACTCATGTTCTCTTTTGCCTTGGGGTCTTCAGCACTGAGCCTCTAATAAACTCACTATCTTATCCTGAGCTTTTTCTCTCTCTCTGTGTTCATTCATGGCTCGTGCCAGCACAATAATCACATCACGACTGAAAGTCATAACAAACCAAGTTCAACAGCACACTGATAATATTATGCAAATAACATGTGAGATACCAGGGATGCAAGGACTGTTCAAAACATGCACAGAAATCGACGTAAATACCACATCAGCAAAAAGAGAGCTGAGTATAATTAGGATTGAGAGATAAATCAAAGATAGGGAACAAACACTGGCATAAATTTGATCCTCAGCATACCATCGTCCCTGCCTGGGCATGGCCAGATTTAGCCTTAGTGGCCTCTGAGCACCAGCAAGATAGCTGAGGTGCCCCCAACTTTGTTTTGTCACCTGGTTTCGGTGAAGCTACCAAGGCTTCACTGCTCAGCAAAATATTGCTGGGAGTGTCCCTGAGCACTGCTGGGAGGGCTCCTTTTTTTTTCTTTTTAAGAAAGTGATCATATTAATAGTCACATAGAATGCTTTGACAACATTCAGCATCTGTTAATGAGAACCAAAATGTGGAGAGAAAAAATCTATCAGATTAGAGTAAATGCTACATCTACCTTTACTCACTATCATCATCATACTTAATGGCAAAAGCAAACAATTAAACCTAGAATTTTTTTCTCTAAATTAGGCACACAAAAGTATATTCTTGTTTATTCATCATTGAAATAGAAGTAATAGTAGCAATAAGGCTAAAAGAATAAAAAGAAAAATTGGAAAATTATTCATATCATCAAATGACTTTATAAGTGTATATACACGTGTATATATATATGTGGAAAAACATGAAAAAACAAATTATTGAAAAGCTATAAGAAACTGGGCCACTGGTGCTAGAAAATTACACTGGAGAGCTGAACGTTGAAACATTGCATGACTGAAACCAAATCATGAACAACTCTGTAATGCTCTATCACATGGTGATTTAATAAAATAAAAATCAATATGAATAAAATTATTAGAAACAGTGAAACAATATAGTGAAGCACAAAAATTATCATGTTCAGTCAAAATTTAGTGCTGTTTTCTATACTTCCACCAATGTCTTTACAATTCTAAAATTCTCTAATCCTTGATAAGCACCATTCTGTTCTCTGTACTTACATTTAAGTTTGTTTAGCATTCATATTTGTTTGTTCGCATATATTATATGTTGTTCCTTGACATACTTCTCTCAGAACATGCGACAAAAGAGCAGTTGGTGGTGTCGGTGTCCTTGTCAACACAAACTTGGTCATGAGCATTGATTCATTCAAATGCCAAACATCCTGAACTGGATGCTTACACTCGAATAGATGTGGCTCATTTTAGGCAGTTTCTATCTTTCTTGTCTATGCATCAACATCCAACTACAATGAAGAAGAATTGAGAAGTTCTACATGGAGCTGAAGACGTTCTATAAAGAAGACCACACTTTCTACAAGATTGCTGTTGGTGATTTTAATGCCACGGTAGGACCAAGATGGTCACCCAAAGAATTCCACATCAGGACCCATAGCCTAGAATGGAATGAACAGGGTGAGAGACTGACTGAGTTTATCATGTCGACCAAGACCATTCATGGTAACTCACAGGCCCGGAATGCTGAATCTAAACATTGGACATGGAAGACTCCCGGTGGACAGTTCCACAATGAAATTGACCACATCATATTCAATCGACAGTTTTACCTGACCGACGTGTCTGTTGTCCCAAATTCCAAACAGGATCAGACCACCGTCTCCTTTGTGCAAAATTCTAACTTCATGGAGCAGGAAGAAAACCCTGCAAAGTTTAAGAAGAGAACTCCCAGAACAACTGCCAACTTGGAGCTCTTTGGCACTATTGCAGCAGCATGGGAAGATGTAGTCCATGACAAGGTTGACGAAGAATATGATCGACTGGTTTAGCATCTCCATGATTGTGCAAGGAATGCCAAGAGAGAGAAATAGCCACAAAAAGACACCTGTCCTTGGAAACTCTCAAGCTCATTCACCAACATGGCTTGGCGTGAGCCTCAGGCAATCACAAGATAACATCCGAGCTGGCAAAGCAGTGCAGAGAAGCGATAAAGGAAGACCTCAAAGAGAAAAGAGCAGCAGTGCTGGCTGATGTGGCAGAAGCCAGGAAAAGTATTTGTAATGCCTGCCTGTCCTTCGCCAACTACAAGACCAAGATGACTGCCCTTGGACATCCTGATGGATCTATCACATCTTCCAGGACAATGGAGAAGATTATCCATGACTTCTACTCAGATCTCTTCAATAACTATGTGCAACTGCCCACATACCAAATTCTGCAGGATGGATATGTCGTTTCCAACATTTCACCTTCCAAAACTTACATTGCCATTTCGTCGGTAAAGAAGCAAACAGCACCCGACCCAGACAAAGTCAGAGCGGAACACTTGAAGAATCTGCCATTAGCACTCATCAATACACGGGCTCCGCTCTTCACACACTATATATCTGAATGCAAGGTTCCATCCCAATGGAAAATCAGCGGGACTGTACTAGAAGTGAGACATCCATGGCATTGGCAACTCTCACCTGATCTGTTTGTTGTCTGTCGTTTACAAGCTGTTCACTTGAGTCATCCTGAATAGGATTGGCAGAACACTAGATGAAGAACAACCATGTGAGCTAGCCGGGTTCTGTAAAGGATTCAGCACCATCAGCCATATCCACACAATAACCAAGCTCATTGAGGTTTCTCGGGAGTTCAAGATGCTGCCCTGTCTAACGTTCATTGATTTAAAGAAGGCCTTTGATTCTGTTGAGACTGAAGCAGTCATCAAAGCCCTAGCCAATCGGGGCATTCAAACTCAATACATCAGGATCCTCCCTGAGCTGTATTACAAATTCACCACCAGGATCTCATCATTCTACAAGGAAGTGATTATTGAAGTAGAGAGGGGTTCAGCAGGGCGATACCATTTCACCGAAACTCTTCAGTGCCACCCTTAAGAACATCTTGCAACAACTGGAATGGGAAGGAATGGGAGTGAAGATAGACAGTGAGAAACTACACCACTTCCACTTCGCTGATGACATCATTTTAATAGCACTAAACAGTAGCCAAACGCAGAAATGCCAGCCGACTTTGACTATGAGTGTGGAAAGATTGGATTGCAGCTGAATCCACAAAGACAAAGTTTATGAGAAACAGAGTAGTTCCTGACATTCCATTTGCTCTCAGTGGAATGAACATCTTCAAATGTAGCAGTTATGTGTACCTAGGTTGAGAACTCAACATGACAAAGGACCTGACACTTGAGCTGTGCAGGAGGAAGAGAGCAGTGTTTAACGCCTTCAAGAGCTTTGAAGAAATAGCTAAGAGGAGGAAGAACCTCTGGCTCCTGGCACATCTCTTCGACTCCACCGTTCTCCCTGCATGAACATATGCCTCAGAGACCTGGGCCCTAGGAAAGCAGGATGAGAACACTATTTAGGTCACCCAAAGAGAAATCAAAAGAGCTATGCTTGGAGTATCATGTTTCACTCAAGTGAGAGAAGGAATCTGAAGTTCCAACCTCCGTCGATGATCAAGAATCAGGGTCGCTGTCTCATTTGTCAAGGCACTGAATATCAGATGGGCTGGACACGTAATGCGATTTGAAGACAACCACTGGACTAGAGCTGTTACCAAGTGGGTTCCATGGGAAGTCAAAAGAATGCATGGCCACCTACCTATGAGATGGTCAGACTTCATCAAGACTCTGAACAAATGGTTTGAGGTTCTTCTGGAGCAAGCAAACCCCATTGGGCTACACTAGCTTGTGACAGGGACAAATTAATACTTTATTGCAGAATCTCCTGCCCCCGTGCCTGGCTCTCTTCGCCAGGGCCCCTTGGAGGGCCATGGGTTGAGTTTCCCTCCCGGCCCTGAACAGAGCTCTGGCAGCCGAAGACCTCCAGAAATAGCCACCACTATGCTGAGACTACTCTCCACACGCATGAAGGTACCGGCAGAGGAACAAAGGCATGCGGGTCCTGGAGCTGAGATCTCCAAGCCTGCTCAGATCAGGGCTGAGCATCCTCCACCCAGATCCTCCATCTTCCAGTAGGCAGGGGTCACACCCACCATCTGACCCCCAGCGCAGTGTAATCCCATCAACGGCCAAGATTCAGAGACTATAAAACCCAGCTCCTGGAAGCACGTGACATCTTATTATCTCATTCTTACTTTGGACAACCTGGCAGGTTACCGAATGTTATCTGCCCACACGGCAGAGTCTGGCAAACTCCCCGTGTCGTACCCAATATGCCAAATACCAGTAACAATGATGGGTCTCGTTCTCCTAACCCCGAAAGAGCCTTGAATATGGCACTTCTTAAAATCTCAGGACTCGGATGAAGGAAGGAGACGTTACTGGGGCCTGCTCGCGGTAATCGACAAACAACAAGATGATCATGATCGTGATCGTGATTGTTGCCCACTCAAGGAAATCAATGAGTAATGGGATATCAAGTGATCAAGTGATCTCATTGAGCAAAACGACTTAACCTCCATTCATGTTGTCAGAAGTGGCAGGATACCGAGAGTATTCGATATGCCAGACACAGTAACAACAAAGTCTCCAATGGAGACATTACTGGGCCCGCTCGAGCAAATCTTATTTCATATCACTGAAAAATATCCAAGTTTTATATAATAGAGTATGTTGAAGTACTGATAACTTTAATGTGCTATTGACATATTTGTTCTTAGTAAGAATTTTTTCATTGAGGTCATTAGAGATATTGAAATTTTTTTTCTTTCTTTTTCTCTTTTTACCTGGCTTTGCTATTAGGATAGTCCTTGACTAGTGTAAGGTAAAGGTAAAGGTAAAGGCCCTCCCGTTGATCGTCGATTTGCTCGAGCGGGCCCAGTAACGTCTCCATTGGAGACTTTGTTGTTACTGTGTCTGGTGTATTAAAAATTAATATGTATACTCTTCATTTTTATTTTCTGAGAGTTTGAGAAAGTTTAATAGATTATTTGCTTGGTGGGGAGAGTGTGGAGTGAATACTTGACTGGTGCTAAGGAGCTATTCCTGTCTCATCTCTTGTGATCAGACGAGTCCTAGATGTTTTGGTGGTCCACATGAGGTACCTGGGATTCAAACCATGTAGATAGAGTAATGAGATAGTTCCTTTACTTCTCTACTATCTCCTGGATTGAAATAGTCCAGTAATATCTAGACTCCACCAGAAACAAAAAAATCTGATCTTAAATGTTTTTGTGTGTTTTGGGTGACATTTTATCCTAATTAAATCCCCTTCATTATTATCTGATGTATCAATTTTTCATATTGCTTTAAAATTCATTCTTGGTAGGTTCTAATTTTCTTGATATTATTGATGTCTTTTAGATTATCATATCCCTTAGAGTACAAATGGCTATAGTGGTCTCTGATGATCCCTTAATTTCTATGAGTGCATTTCTCCTCCTTTAATCTGACTTTATTTGAATCTTAATCATTTTTAGTAGTTAATCTAGGTAAAGATTTTCCAATATTTAAATTTAATAAAGCTGTCCTTTTATTGATTATTTCTGGTCTTCATTTCTTTCGACTCTGATTATTACTACTTAAAGAAGAAATATGCATGCTCAGTTCACACCCAGCACAGAGACAGCAGGCCACCTCACTCTTCACTCTGTAGAAAACAAGTTCTGCAGAGTGAAATAGCATGATGAAAAATGTGTTAAGTAATTGAACAAAACTACAATAATAACAACAACAATAGCATCCACAAATGAAAAAAGAACAACAAAAACAATATAGGCTAAAACAAACCTCAGTGGTACATCTGGCCTCCATTTCCTCTAACAATCACAGTGATGGGCTATAATCTAAAGAAACCGAGGGCTGGTACAGCTGAAATGCAAGGACTTTCTTCTTTCAATGCCTAACTTGAAAAGCTCCACAAATTGAACTCTCATGCACTCGATTTTATCTTCCTACTTAGTCTTTCCTACATCCCGGAAACAGACTTGGTGATACGAGTTTTTTGTCTTCACACGTCAGTTTTTTCTTCATATTTGAGGAATAACTTTTCTATATAAAGAATTCACAGCTGGGATTTTCTTTTCTTTTTTTTTTTCTCTTTAGGTCACACCCGGCGGTGCAAATGCATAAGGGTTACTCCTGGCTACGCGCTCAGAAGTCACACCTGGCAGTGCTTGAGGGACCATATGGGATGCTGGGAATCAAACCTGGGTTGGCCCCATGCAGGGCCAATGCCCGACTGTCTGTAATACCGCTCCAGCCCCTCTTTTTTTCTTCATGCTTTGAACATATCAATTCAACGTTTTTCTGAACTGTCATACTTCTGTTAAAAATACAGAGACAGCAGAATTGGGAAATAAAGGGCAAGGGGTATGTGGGTCATAATATAATTTATTTTAAAATTATCTATGGCCTGTAACAACATCATCTGGAACTGAATATAATTCATTAACTTAATATACTTAGATATGCAAATTTCCCCCCCTTAAGAAATTATCAAATATTGTTTCTTTAAATAAACTTTTTATTTTATTTTCTTCTTGAATCAAGCTTCAGATTTTTTTATAAGATGCCCAAGATCAATAGCACAGAGGGTAGGGCGTTTGCCTTGCATAAGTCCGACCTGGCCAACCTTGAGTTCATTTCCTCCACCCCTCTCGGAGAGCCCAGCAAGCTACCGAGAGTATCAAGCCCACATCGCAAAGCCTGGCAAGCTACCCGTGATGTGTTCATATGCCAAACACAGTAATAAGCCTCAGAATGGAGACGTTACTGGACCCGCTCGAGTAAATCGATGAACAGTGGGAGGATGGTGCTACAGTGCTACAGTGCCCAAGATCATGTAGGTTTCACTAGCTCTTTTTTATTTTTATTTAATTTACTTTGTGCTTCCTTTATACTTTAATATTTTTTCTTTTCTTCCATATTTCTTTTTAACTTTATCTTACTATTTTCAGTTTTTACAGGTTTATCTGAACATTTTTATCCTTTAACCGTTACTGTATTTTATTTGGCATATTCTGCTATTAATGTTTCCCACTGAATCACTTAAGTAAAAACTTTCATCTCCAGATTTTGTTTTTTTTCCTTGTAATTATTTCTAGCTGCTAAATTTTCATGTTATTTTTGTATTGTTTTTCTGATTTCCTTTATCTTTATGCTTTTTTTTAGCATGTTTGGGATTCATCAGTAAACCTAAAGTTTAATTATTTCTTGGAAAAGCACAGATTTTCATGCATTTGTGAGTGATTACTGGAGGATTATTGTGACCTTTAGTTATACATAATTTCCTTGATTAATTATGATTTTCAAAGCAGTTTGTTCTTTTATTTATCTGCTTTACTTAATCACTTAATTTGCTATATCCTATAATATTTAGTAACTATTTTTAAATGGAACATATTTTTTATTGCACTACTTTTAAAAAACTTTATTTTCATAAGGTTGTTCACATTACTTGATTACATTTAATATTTAAACATCAATCTTACCACCATTACACCTTCCCACTACCATTATTTCTAATTTTCCCACCAAGCCTGTCTTCTGGGGGTAGATGCTAGATAATTTATTTTCTATTGCTTTTTATTAATATCATGAGAGGTTACATGGTCACGAGTGGCCTCATGCTTTTGGAATTCTAAAATTATGAATGCTTGGGTTCCAGATACATCTCTGTATGGAGCAAATTAATTTTGAGATTCATTTGGGAGTCTCTGGACACTGAGTCCTTAACTCATCAAGGCCATTGAGGGACTGAGATGGCACTTGGGAGGCAGATCATGGCCATGACAGGACCCCAAATGGGCAGGGATAAGGGAAGGGATAGTCCCTCTCCACTACCAACATGTGACCTGGAGTCTTAGTCCTTGAACTCGCACACCTGGGTTTTGCTTCTGGAAGCTCATGGCCACCACTGTTTCCTCTGGAGTGGATGGAGCTGGGTCACCCACTCCATCTGAGGTGCCCTGGTGAAATTGGCTCAGTACGGGATCCTATTGCACTATTTTTATGAGAAAATTCTTACGCCCTGTGTGGATAAACCCACTGTAATCACTTGCTTGTCAGATGTCAGAAGTCTTTCTAGAACCTAAGATGACTTGACTTTAAAGTCTACCAGTTCAGCAGCTCAAATATTATCTTTTTCCAAAAAGTGATGCTATAACTCAAATCTATGGCTTCCATCTTGTTTCTAGACTACAGATGGCTATATCCATGCACTTCTTTGTTTAACAGAGCTTGATCTTGCCACTGACTGAAAGAAGTTGGTAGTATATGAAGGAAGGAAAGGATTTAGCACTCGGAGCTTTGGGGATGACTATAGTCTAGTTGGGGTGAGAGGGATTAAAGTTTTCTCATGGGTGGGCATAAGGAGTCCTTAACTCATCAGCAAGATCACTTCCTTTTTATACCTTTTCACATTCTTGTAATAAACCCCAAGAATCACGAGTTGTGGCACATAAACTAAATAAGAATTCAACAGGTGCTTCCCACTAACCAGCCTGTGAATGATCCCTGTGAAAGGACTTGAAAGTGGTTAAGTGAATCTATTAGGGGAAAAGAAAAAATCTGAAGGATCAATCAAATTTTCTAGGTTCTGAGTCAGTATTGAGACGGGAGTACATTGAACAGAACCTCAAGGAAATTGTGCAAGAGGACAGAGAGAGAGAGAGAGAGAGAGAGAGAGAGAGAGAGAGAGAGAGAGAGAGAGAGAGAGGTCTGCTTAAGTGTAGATCATGCTTTGATTTGTGATCTTGACTAAATTACTTTTCTGTGGTATCATATGCATACATAATCTTAAATAAATTTTAGTTCTGGGAATAGATACATAAATTTCATTGAGAAGTAAATACCAAAATACACACTTGGACACAAAATATGCATTCCTCATTGTGAAAAAAAGAGTCCTAATGTTGTTGATTATACTAAGAGGGATGTTCTCCGTGGTGGGCATTCTTTTCTGAATTAATAACTAAACATCTAATATAGTGACAAATGCATCAAACCAACCTGGCTTTTACTGTAACTTGCCTTTTGCCTCGAAAGTGTGCAAACTTATCAAATGGAAGATATGCTAATGATCAACTAAATGCCACCGTATTATAATAAGTATTCCCCATGCAATTATCAACAGCAGCATCTGGAAAGTAGATTTGATGGAGTCTGGTGTGCTTTGAAATTGCTAGAATCTGCTTTGGTGTAAGACTGAATTAAATATTTGAGTCAATAAAGACAGACAATTCGAAGGCTTAGATAAGCATATAAAATCTGATACTTTGGAGTTGGGTATGCTGTGTTACATTGTGCTTCAAAAATATAAACATGTTCACACCCATTCTAATCACAAACATTTCAACAAAAACAATTTTTAGAAATAGATATAGGGTTGAAAAATAGTGCAGATCTAAAACACAAACCTTGCATGTGTCAGACACAAGTTCAGTTAATTTGTTCAATGACCCTCCCTCCAAGTATTGTCAAATGTGGCCCTGGAAGGCACCATCATAGTGGTTCAGGTGAATCCTGGAACATCAGTGGCCTAAAATTGAGCCACTGGTCAGTTTGATCAAAATACACTGGGAAGGACTCCAGACTCCTGAGCACTGCTCTGAAGTTCTACTCCCCAACAGAAAGAGTTTAAACACAAATATCCCTTCATTTTGAAGTGTCAAAATTCTGAAGAAAAAACAAAGAAAAATTTTATAATGAGACTTTATTGGGTTTTGCTAGAGAGAAATGCCAGGTATATAATGCTTAATTAAGTGGAAAAATTTAGAAATCTTAAAGGGCTACTTACTAGGCAGTTTTCAAAAACTCTAAAAACATCAACATCTCTGTTTGGAAAAAGTATCTTATATGGTTAAATGATGTTAATATTATCTGAATTATGATTATGGTAGTCACTTGTATAATTTGTATCACTTATAATTCCATTGCTCATCCATTTGCTTGAACGGGCACCAGTAACATTCTATTTGTCCCTATTGCATGCTATTGTAGCCCAGTGGCATCTGCTCACTCCAGAAACTCGAAAAGCATCAAACCTTTTCTTCAGGGTATTTTTTGTTATATTTATTTATTGAATAACTGTGGGAAAAGTTACAAAGCATTCAGGTTTAAGTCTTGGTTATACAATGATCAAATACCTTTTCCTTCACCAGTACTTATTTTTCACCTCCAAGAACCCAGATATATACCCCCACCCATCCTGATTCCTGTGAGGCAGATGATTTCTACTTAACTCTCTCTACTTTGATTACATTCATTATTTCAACTAAAATACACTATTATTGTTTAGAATTTTCACCCAACAATCAGAACTGCTGAAAAGGCATTGTGAAATAATTTGTTTTCTATAGTGGTCATGAGAACCATATGATTTTGGATTTCTGATATTTTACTAATTAAGTCTGGATTTATTTCTGCCATGAGCTAGATAATTACGAGATTGATTTCTGTGCCTCTGAAGCCATGGCCATGCTGGAGAGCTGCTCATGGGGGGAAACTCATGACGTCAGTAGGGTGTGAAGGATGAGCCGGTACTGCCCCCCTTCCCATGTGGCTGTAGTTGGCCCATCACCACCAGCTCATACTTGGCTTTCCAATAAGCTCTGAGGTGGCAGACACCTTGCTGCCATGGGGGAATAAGCCAGAAGGGAGAGACACCCTTTCCCTACCATGGAGGTATGGCACCATAGTTTAAAGCATAGTCCATTCACTTTTCTGCCTCAAGCTGCCGGACTCTGGATTAAATCCTCGTGCTGTTCAGGGTCTTGATGACGAAGTCCAACAATCTCATAGGTGGGAGAAGAAAGACATTCTTTTGACCTCCCGTGGAATCCAGTTGGTAATGGCTCTTCTCCAGCGGTCATCTCCAAATTGACTGGAATGGAAAGAAATGGGAATTAAGATAGACCATTGGCAACTACACCACCTCCACTGCACTAATGACATCGTTCTAATAACACCAAACATTAGCCAAGTGGCACGGATGTTGACCAACTTAGACCATGGGTGTGGAAAGATCGGACTGCAGCTGAATCTCATGAAGACAATGTTCATGAGGAATGGACTAGTTCCGGACATTCTATTTACTCTCAACAGAATGAACATCCCCAAATACAGAAGTTTTGTGTACCTAGGTCAAGAACTCAATGTGATGAACGATCTGACTCCTGAGCTGCACAGGAGGAGGAGAGAAGCATGGCACACCTTCAAGAGCATCAAAGAAGTTGTTAAGACGATGAAGAACTGCTGGATTCGGGCACATCTTTTTGACTCCACTGTTCTTCCTGCACAAACGTATGCCTCAGAGACCTTGACCCTACAAAAACAGGATGAGAATGCTAATCAGGTCTCCCAAAGAAAAAATGATAGAGCTATTCTTTGAGCATCACATTTCACTAAAGTAAGAGGAGTTCCGAACTCCATCAATGATCTAGGATCAGTTATGCTGCCTCGTTTGCCAAGGTAAAATGATTTACGCATACTCAAGCCTACTAATATTGTCCTCCAATATTATCAGAAAGTTAGTTTCCCCAAAATAAACCAAATCAGGAGAGATAAACATTGCTGAATAGTAAGGCCAAGGCATGGAAAGGAGAAACCATATAAGACATAAATGACACAGAACATTAAGGGATGGTTATAGTTGTGGTAATGGCTAGTAAACAAAAGGATAACTACTTAATAAATGGTCTAGATCATCAGACATAAAATGATTGGATCATAACCTCTTCTACAATACAAAATAATTTTAGTGGATTAAAGATTTAAAACTTAAAGACCAAACTTCTACATCTTAAGTTCATAACAGAAACATACATATAAATATATATTCCCACATATCTGTATACATATTGTGAATACTTTTCCCGGCTTCTGATGCATCGGCCAGCACTGCTGCTCTTCTCTCTTTGAGGTCTTCCTTTATCGCTTCTCTGCACTGCTTTGCAAGTTCAGAAGTTAGCTATGGTTGCCTGAGGTTCACATCAAGCCACATTGGTGAATGAGCTCGAGTTTCCAAGGATGGGCGTCTTTTTGTGGCTTTCTCTCTCTCGGCATTCCTCAAGGTTCCTCGGCATTTCTGGAGGTGTTGCCTCATCAACGTTGTCAAGCACAACATCTTCCGATGTTGCCACAATGGTGCCAAAGAGTTCCTAGTTTGTGGTTGTTCTGGGAGTTCTCTTCTTAAACTTTGCAGGCTTTTCTCCCTGCTCTGTGAAGTAGAATTTTGCACGAAGGAGATGGTGGTTTGATCCTGTTTGAAATTTTGGGACAACAGACACATTGGTCAGGTAAAACTGTCGATTGAATATGATGTGGTCAATTTCATTGTGGAACTGTCCACTGGGAGACTCCCATGTCCAACACTTAGATTTGGCCTTCTGGAACTGTGAGTTACCATGGATGGTCTTGGTCGACATGATAAACTCAGTCTCTCACCCTGTTCATTCCATTCTAGGCTATGGTTCCTGATTTGGAGTTCTTCGGGCGACCTCCTCAGTCCTCTTTTGGCATTAAAATCACTGACTATGATCTTGTAGAAAGTGTGGTCTTCTTTATAGAACTTCTCCAGCTTCATGTAGAATTTCTCAATTTCTTCTTCATTGTAGTTGGATATTGATGATTAGAAGACAAAGATAGAAACTGCCGGCAATGATCCACATATATTCAAGTGTATGTATCCAATTTGGGATGTTAGACATTCAAATAAATCAATGCTCATGGCCAAGTTTGTGATGACGAGAACACCAACATCACCAACACCTACCTCTATTGTCGTATACTCCAAGGAAGAGTTCTTCTCCAGTGTCAAAAGGGGAATCATGTGTTTGATGCCTCTTGTCTTGGTCAAACCAATGATGCTGTACTTGATCTTTTGCGATTACATCATCAGGTCCTTGATGGATGCTTTCGATACCAGCATACTTACATCGGCTGTACAGAAAATCATTTTAGGCCTACGTCTTGGCAGCCTAGTTCAGACCTGAGATTTTTATCAGCCTCTCCTTGAATATCCTTCTTAATGCTGCTGTATTGGGGGACCTTTCAGAGTCAGAGTATTGAAGACCATTATTTTTACTGTTTTTGGCATACAAATACTTGACTAGTATCTTGCCAGACTCTGCTGTGACATACTCTCGGTATCTTGCTAAGCTCTAGAGAGGGATGGAGGATTTTAAGGCAGCCTACAATCACACTTACAGGTGCTTCTAGTCTACCGAATGCAAATATTTGTTCAACCAGCATGTTGCAACAATCTGAAGCACCTGTTGGTCAGCACCAATTCCGCCCCCCTGCCACGATGAGATGCTGAAATATGGTTCATGCCCATAGAGTATAGTTGATCGTCGATTTGCTCGAGCGGACCCAGTAACGTCTCCATTGGAGACTTTGTTGTTACTGTGTCTGGCATATCGAATACTCTCGGTAGCTTGCCGGGCTCTCCGAGAGGGGCGGAGGAATCGAACTCAGGTCGGCCATGTTGGCCGCTTGTAAGGCGAACGCCCTGCCCGCTGTGCTATCGCTTCTCGGCCTTTTGGCTAAGATCAAGTGTAGTATAGAGTATAGTGTGGTAACTATTTCAAATGGCTAAGAAGAGGTTTGTTGGGGAGCCAGGGAGCATGTCCCTTTCTGGTGCCCAGTGTGCGCACCCCTTTTCCTGTGCCAGGCCACCACCACTGGGTAGCCAGAGGAAACTTTTTGTAACACCTACCTGAGTTCTGCTGGACCTCCCAATTATCTCTTCAGGGCAATACCCTCCTCCTCTGCAGGTTCCTAGGTCAGTTCGTCCCTGGGAGTGTGGGTGTGGCCTCCACATAGGGGACATGGCTTCCAGAAAAGAGGGTGTGGCCTTTTTTGAGGTGGGCTGCAGTTATATTTCCCACTACCAGCACTCTTGACTCACATCCCAGCCTTTTTCACCTAATTCTGTGGAAAAATTCCTGGCTGCCTCAACTATAATACAACAATAATCCACTGGCCTACTCCAATTCTAACGAAAGACCATTACACAAGGAGCTGTACAAGCCCAATATAAAAGAGCACCTCCTCCAAAGCTTCACTAGATGTCTGTCATAAACCACAGAATGATGACTAAGAGGAAGGACAGATTCTAGAAAGGGAGAAGGGTGACCATCATGGACCGACCTTACTCAGAATCCTTTCCCATGATAAGAGCGAACAGTGTTAGTGAATTCCAAGGTTTTACCTCTAGACAACCACAACAGCATGAAGAAACAGCGCAAATCTCCTCTACAAGGAGAAGACAAAGAAAAGAGTCCCGAATCCCTAATAGGGTTTACCCAGAAATATGCTTTCTCTGATAAAGAATTTCAAGATGAAATGCTGAGGGTGTTCAAGGAACTACTCAAAGAATCAATGGAGGATACATCCAGAAAATTAAAGGAAGAAATGAAAGAAACAGTGGAACAGATAGTCGAGAAAATACCGGAAGAAATGACTTCAAAAATAAAAAAAGCTACAAAAAAGTGTCACAAAGGATTCAGTAGACAAAATAAAAAAATTCAGTGGGTACCCTCAACAGTAGAATGAATACAGCTGAAGACAGGATCAGTGAACTTGAATATGAGCAACAGAAATTGCATAGTGAACAACAATGGGAAAAGACCTCAAAATAGCTCTGAGGAGAATCAGAGACCCAGGGGATGATGCCAAGAGGAAAAATATTAGAATCATTGGAGTACCAGAAGGACAGGGAAGCAACCCCAAAGAAAAAGCCACAGTCAAAGAAATCATTGCTGAAAAGTTCTCAGAGTTAAAGAATGCATACATCCAGATCCAAGGTGCCAGAAGGGTGCAGCTAAAAGAGACCCTAATAAAAACACTTCACGGCATATCAAAGTCAGAATGATGGATACCATGGATAGAGACACAACACTGCAAGCAGCAAGGTCAAAGAAGGAAATCACATACAAAGGAGCACTCCTTGGATTCACAGCAGACCTATTAAAGGAAACCCCGCAAGTCCGAATAATGGTGGGTTATAGTGGAAAAAAAAAGTGAATGAAATGAAAACCTCACCAAGAATATTTTTTCCAGCTAAACTCTCACTCAAACTCGATGGAACTATACACCATTTTGTATATGTTTGTATAGATAAACAACAGCTCAGAAACTTCATAAACTCAAAACCAAATCTAAAAGAAGGATTAAAGGGGCTCCTGTAAGATAAAAAGGAAAACACTTATAAACACAATCAACCCCTACAGAAAAATGGCACAAAACCCCATGACAATAATCTCTCTCAATGACCACAGTCTAAATGCTCCAATCAAGAGGCACAAGGTGGCAAAATCGATCCAGAAACTGAAACCAACATTCTGCTGTCTACAAGAAACTCATCTGAATAGTCACAACAAACACAGACTCAAAGTTAAAGGATGGAAAACAATATTTCAAGCAAAGAGCTCCCTCAAAAAAGCTGGGGTGGCATACAAATATCTGACAACATAAATTCCAGGTTGAAAAAGATTAGAAGAGACAGCAAAAGCCATTTTCTATTTATCAAGGGATACCTAAAACAGGAAGAAATCACACACTTAAATGAATACACACCTAATGAGGGACCATATAAATACTTAAAACAACTGCTAACATATTTTAAGGAGGACATTGCTAGCAACACAATAGGAGTTGGAGGCATCAACATCCCCTTATCACGTCTGGATAGATCAACAAGAACAAAACTCAGCAAGGAAACATTGGCTTTGAAGGAAGAGAGAGGGCTAATAGCGCTATACAGGGCTTTATACCCCCAAAAGAAAGAATACAAATTCTTCTCCAGTGCACATGGAACATTTTCCATAATAGACACATGCTTAGCCACAAAACATACGTCAATAGAATCAGGAAATGGAAGTAGTACCAACAATCTTTTCAGACCACAATGTGCTGAGATAGAAGCGAATCACAGAAGGGGATATGGTGCTGCCAGCAGGTCAATCTGTACCTGGTAGGCAAGTGCATCAGCAGCCTGATAGTGCCTTCAGACTTCCAGATACCCCAAAATTGCTGTTGTGCCTTTGGCCAGACCCCCAGAACTTGGGGCAAAGTTTACCAAGAAAATAAACGGCCAAATTCTAGGTATGTATGAGACACACCCACAAACCACCTCCGGCTCAGCTATGTCATTGGAGACATAGCCTCTCTGGTTCCTGATCCAACTGCTTAACAGCCATGATCCTAGAGACTCAGAAACAAATCTCGGAACCCAAAGGCTTTTGGCAGAAATGCATCCTGTTCCTGTAGTGGGTTACTAGCACTGGGACACTCCAGGTGGGAATAGGTTTTGTGCCTTGGTCTGTTCCCCCTAGCGGCCTCGTGACTGCCATCCTCAAGAGGCCACTGGACAGTGAGGTTTCGACCTGCAGTGATGAGACACGTGGGGCCTCATCAGATGGGAGAGGAGCCAATCGTTTTCTTCCCATCCCAGCGAGACCCCGAATCACCGCCTACAAACATTCTCTCTGGCTCCTGATTAAGCTGATTAATGGCCATTATCCCAGAGACTCAGAAACAAATCTCGAAACCCAGCAGTTTTTGGCAGAAATGCATCTGGACTGCATACAAGGTGGCCGCCACCTCAGAGCTTATTGGAAAGCCAGGTATGAGCCGGCAGTGTTGGGGCAACTGCAGTCTCATGGGAAGGGGGATGGTACCGGTTCGTCCTTCACACCCTACTGAGGTCATGAGTTGCCCCCCACAAGTGGCTGTCTGGCATGGCCATGGCTCCAGAGGCAAAAGGACTTAATCCAGAGCCCGGCAGCTTTCAGCAGAAAAGCGAAAGGACCATGCGCTAAACTACGGCGCCATGCCTCCCTGGGAGAGAAAAGGTGTTGCTCCCTTCCGCCTCCCCCCCCCCCCTCCAGGCAGCATGGTTGCCACCGCTTCAGAGTTTATAGGAAAGCCAGGTATGAGGCGGTGGTGATGGGGCAACTGCAGTCTCATAGGAAAGGGGATGGTACCGGCTCGTCCTTCACACCCTACTGAGGTCATGAGTTGCCCCCCACAAGTGGATCTCCGGAAGGGCCATAACATCAGATGCACAGGAACCAATCTCATAATTATCTGCCTCTTTGCAGAAATCCAAAACCGTGGGGTCGCTATTGTGGCCGAATGACATTATATGATTCTCATAACTAGCTATAGAAAACAAAGTATTTCACAATGCCTTTTCAGCAATTCTGATTGTTTGCGGGGAAATTCTAAACAATAATGGTGCATCTTTTGTAGAAATAATGAATGTAATCAATGTAGAGAAGAGGTAAGTAGAAATCCTCTGCCTCACAGGCATTAGGAGGGATGGGAAAGGTTGTATATTGGGGTTCTTGGTGGTGAAAAATTAGTACTGGTGAAGGGAAAGGTGTTTGATCATTGTATGACCGAGACTTAAACCTGAGAGCTTTGTAACTTTTCCCACAGTGATACAATAAATAAGTATAAGAAGAAATAAATAAATAAATAAAATTATAAAAAAAGAAGCAAATCACACAAAGACACCGAGAAACAAATCAAACACAAAGACATTAAACAACTCAATGTTGACCAATGTGTGGGTAAGGTAGGAAGTCAAAGACGAAATCAAAAGATACCTGGAAACAAATGAGAATGAAGACATGAACTACCAGAAACTATAGGACGCAGCTAACGCCATGTTAGGAAGAAAATTTATAGCATTGCAAGCATTCCAAAGGAAGGAATAAAGGGCTTACATAGATAACCTAAGCTCACAACTCAAGATATTAGAAAAAGACCAACAAAGGAATCTAAATTTGGCCAAAGAAAAGAAACTTAGAGAAGAAATTAATGACATGGAACCCCCCCCCCCAAAAAAAAATCCAAAAGGTCATGAAACCAAGAGCTGTTTCTTTGAGAGAATAAACAAGATTGATAAACCGATCCCAAGACTCACAAAGAAAGAGAGATAGAGAACCCGAATAAACCGAATCAGAGATGAAAAAAGGGGACATCACAACAGAAACCAATGAAATTCAAAAAATTTTCAGAGTCTACTTTGAGAGTCTGTATGCCATGAAATAAGAGAACCTAGAAGAAATGGATAAATTCCTGGATTCCTATAATCTCCCAAGATTGAACCAAGAAGACTTGGGATGCCTGAATAGACCAATTCATATCAAGGAAACTGAAACTGTAATCAAAAGTCTTCCCAAAAACAAAAGCCCAGGCCCAGATGGATTCACTGGTAAATTCTTCCAAACATTTAAAGAAGACCTTTTGCCACTTCTCCTTCAAGCTTTTCCAGGAAATTAAAAAAAAAAAGAAACTTTCCCAAACAGCTTCTATGAGGCACATATCTCCCTAATACCAAAAGCATACAAAGACAGCACCAACAAAGAAAAGTATAGGCCAATATCCCTGATAAACATGGATGCAAAGATCCTCAACAAAATATTAGCAAATAGAATCCAACAACTCATCAAATAGATCATACACCACGACCAAGTTGGATTCATCCTGGGGATGCAAGGATGGTTTAACATTCGGAAATCAATCAACATAATCCACCATACCAACAAAGGTAAAGATAAAAACCATACCATCATATCAATAGATGCAGAGAAAGCATTTGACAAGATCCAGCACCCGTTTATGATGAAAACTCCCACCAAAATGGGTTTTGAAGGAACTTTCCTCAAGATATTCAAAGCCATCTATGACAAACCCATGGCAAGCATTATCCTCGATGAGGAAAAACCAAGGGTCTTCTCTCTAAGATTAGGGACAAGAAAAGGATGCCCACATTCACCACGTCTGTTCAATATAGTCATGGAAGTACTTGCAATAGTGATTAGGCAAGAAAAAGAAATTAAAGGCATCCAGAAAGGAAAGGAAGTAATCAAGCTCTTACTACTCACAGATGATATGATACTATATCCCGAGAATCCTAAATCCCCTATCAAGAAAATCCTAAAAACATTAGACTTGTATGCTAAAGGCACAGGTGATAAAATTAAAGCCCCAAAATCCATGGCTTTCCTATGCAAAAATAATGAGACAGAGGAAAGTAACAGGAAAAAAACAATCCCATTCACTATCATGCCCCAGAAAATCAAATACTTTGGAATCAGCCTAACTAAAGAGGTAAAGGACCTATAAAATGAAAACTACAAAACTCTACTCTATGAAATAAAAGAGGGCATGAGAAAGTGGAAACATATCCCCTGCTCATGGATAGGAAGAATTTACATTGTCAAAATGGCAATACTCCCAATAACATTATACAGATTCAATGCGATCCCTCTAAGGATACCCATGAAGTTCTTCAATGAAACTGATCAAGCACTCCTGAAATACATAAAGAACAACAAACACCCACAAATAGCTAAAGTAACTCTTGCATAAAAGACATGGGGAGGCATTAGCCTCCCCAACCTCAAACTCTACTACACACCGGTAATAAGTAAAACAACATGGTACTTGAACAAAGGCAGAGCCGCAGACAAATGGAATTGAATATATTGACAACTCCCCCCAAATATATGATCATCCAATCTTTGATAAGGGAGCAAGAAATGTGAAGTGGAACAAGGAAAGCCTCTTCAACAAATGGTGCTGGCATAACTGGACAACCACATGCAAAAAAAATAGGCGTAGACCTCGGCCTAACACCATGCACAAAAGTCATATCAAAATGGATTAAAGATCTCAAAATCAGGCCAAAATCCATAAGGTACATTGAAGACAAGGTTGGCAAAACCCTCCACGATATTGAGGCTAATGGCATCTTCAAAGATGACACTCCACTGACCATTCAAGTGGAAACAGAGATGAACAAATGGGACTACCTTAAATTAAGAAGCTTCTGTACCTCAAAATATACAGTGACCAGAATACACAGACAATCTACAGAATGGGAAAGGATATTCACCCAATACCCATCTGATAAGTGGTTGATATCAAGGATATACAAATCACTGGTTGAACGCCACAAGAAAACATACAACCCTATCAAATAATGGGCTGATTACATGAACAGAGAATTTCTCAAAGAAGAAATCTGAATGGCCAAAAGACACACGAGAAAACGCTCTACATATCTAATCATCATGGAGATGCAGATCAAAACAACTGTGGTATGAGATATGATCTCATACCACAGAGACTGGCCCACATCCAAAAGAATAAAAGCAACCAGTGTTGGTGCGGATGTGGTGAGAAAGGAACTTTCCTTCACTGCTTGTGGGAAAGCTGACTGGTTTAGCCCTTTGGGAAAACAGTATGGTCGATTCTTAGAAAATTAGAAATTGAGCTCCCATTTGACCCAGCAATGCAACTCCTGGGAATATATCCCAAGAGGAAAAAAATCTATAGTCTAAATGACATCTTCACTTCTATATTCATTGCTGCACTGTTCACAATAGCCAAAATTTGGAAAAAAACCGAGTGCCTGTAAAACAGATGACTGGTTAAAGAAACTTTGGTACATCTACACAATGGAGTACTATGCAGCTGTTAGAAAAGATGAAGTTATGAAATTTAAATACAAGTGGTACTGCATGGAAAATATCAGTTTAGTGAAATGAGTCAGAATGAGAGGGAGAGACATAGAAAGATTGCACTCATCTGAGGAATATAAAGTATCAAATAGGAGACTAACATCCAAGAATAGTCAAAATAAATACCAGTAGAATCACTCCATGGCTTGAAGGCCAGCCTTACATGCTAGCAGAAAAGGCAGCTCAGACCGAGAAGGGAACACCAAGTGAAGGGTGTTGGGAGATTCCTCCCAGGATGGGAGATGCATGCTGAAAGTAGTCTTTAGACAAAACATGATTGCCCAAGTGTCTGCCTGTCCTTCGCCAACTACAAGACAAAGATGACTGCCCCCCTGATGGATCTAGAACATCTTGCAGAGGGCAATGGAGAAGATTATCCATGACTTCTACTCGAATATCTTTGGTAGGCATGTCCGTCTGCCCATATACCAAGTTCCGCAGGATGGATATGACTTTCTCCCTTCTGAAATTTGACACGCCATTTGTCGGTAAAGAAACTAACAGCACCCGACCCAGACAAGGTCAGAGCGGAACACCTGAAGAATCTGCCATCAGTACTCATCAGTACACTGGCTCAGCTCTTCACACACTACCTATCTAAATGCAAGGTGCCATCCCAATGGAAAACTAGCAGGATAGTTCTACTGAACAAGAAAGAAGACATCCATGACATTGGCAATTATGGCCCGATCTTCCTGTTATCTGTCGTCTACAAGATGTTCACTTGAGTCATCCTGAATAGAATTGGCAGAACACTAGATGTAGGACAACCATGGAAACAAGCCAGGTTCCAAAAAGGATTTGCACGATTGACCATATCTACACAGTGACCAAGCTCATTGAGGTTTCTTGGGAGTTCAAGATGCTGCTCTGTCAAACATTCATCAATTTAAAGAAGGCCTTTGATTCTCTTGTGACTGAAGCAGTCATCAAAGCCCTAGCCAAACAGGGCGTTCAAACTCAGTACATCAGGATCATCTGTGAGCTGTATTATGATTTCACCACTAGCATCTTACCATTCTACAAGGAAGTGATAATTGACATAAAGAGAAGGGTTCGGCAGGGTGATACCATTTCACCAAATCTCTTCAGTGCTTCCTTCAAGAACATTATACAACAACTGGAATGGGAAGGAATGAGAGTGAAGATAGACAGTCTGCAACTGAACAACCTCTGCTTCACTGATGACACCCTTCTAATAACACCAAACATTAGCCAAGTGGCACAAATGCTGATTGACTTGGACTGTGAGTGTGGAAAGATCCGACTGCAGCTGAATTCCACAAAGACAATATTTATGAAAAACGGACTCATTCCCGACGTTCCATTTGCTCTCAACAGAATGAATATCTCCGAATGCAGCAGTTATGTGTACCTCGGTCAAGAAATCAACATGACAAATGACCTGGCATCTGTGCTGTGCAGGAGAAAGAGAGCAGTGTGGATCGCCTGCAAGAGCATTGAAGAAATAACTAAGAGGAGGAAGAAACTCTGGTTCCAGGCACATCTCTTCTATTCCATCATTCTTCCTGCACTAACATACGCCTCAGAGACCTGGGCCCAGAGAAAGCAGGATGAGAACGCTATTTGGGTAACCCAAAGAGGAATCAAAAGACCTATGCTTGGAGTATCACTCTTCACTCAAGTGAGAGAAGAAATCCAGAGTTCTGACATCCATCGACGATCGAGAATCAGGGAAGCTGTCTAGAAGGTATTGAACATCAAATGGGCTGGACATGTAATGAGATTTGAATACAAACACTGGACTAGAGCCATTACCGACTGGATTCCACAAGACGTTAAAAGAAGGTGTGGCCACTTACCTACAAGATAGTCAGACTTCTTCATCAAGATTCTGAATGAACGGTTCAAGGCTCTTCATGTTCCTGGAGCAAGCAGACGCCATTGGGCTACACTAGCACACAACAGGGATGAATGGAGACATTACTGGCGCCCGCTCAATGAGTAATCAATGAGTAATGGGATGTCAAGTGATCAAGTGATGTATAAATGTATTTTCATATATATGTATTATAGAGAAAATCATTTTCAGTGTAAACAATAAAGGCCATTCTAACCAGTGTTATGTGGTATCTGTGTACTTATTTTCATTTGTACTTCCTCAGTAAGATAAGTAATGTTGAATGCCATGTGTTTATATATGTGTGTGAGTGTGGGTGTTTGTGTATGTGTGTGTGTGTATTAATGGGTCCTCTGTATATCTTCTCTAATGAAATGTCTATTCAGGTCATTTATTCAGTTTTTGGTTAGATTGCTTGGCTTGGTTATTGTTTTGTGAGTTCATTATATATTTTGGACAATAATGCTTGTCAGGCATATGATATGCAAATATCTTCTAAAACTTCCTGAAAATATCCCCTGTGATAATTTGTTTCTTTTTTCTTAATACAATACATATTTATCAAGTACTTAAGGTATGTCTAATTTAGTGGAAATCAGTGGTTATTAAACACATATTGAATTATCGTGTGCTCAGTACACTATATTGCCAAAATATATTATTGAAACTTTAAATTTAGCTAAACTAGAGTTTTTATTTTAAATAAATAGGGAAGTACTAAAATGCAAAATAGAAGGGAATTTGATCTAAATAAATTGAAGTATGAGCAGCTTTAATAATAAGCATTTTGATAAAGTAAACCTGGTCATTTAAAATATAACAAACTAGGTCATTTAAAATATGACAAACTAGAGAAGGGAGCACCAAATAAAGGGTGTTGGAAGGATGCTCCCAGGTTGGGAGAAGCATGCTGATAGTAGACTATAGATCAAACATGATTGCCACTCAATGCCTCTTTTGCAAACCACAACACCCAAAAGGAGAGAGAACAAAAGGGAATGCCCTGCCACAGAGGCAGGGTGGGGTGGGGGGATGGGGGGATGGGAGAGATACTGGGACTCTTGGTGGTGAACAATGGGCATTGGTGGAGGGATGGGTATTTGATCATTGTATAATTGAAACCCAAGCACAAAAATTTGTAAGTCTACAACTGTACCTCATGGTGTTTCATTAATAAAAATTAAATAAAAAAAGGAAAGAAAAGAATATATAACAAACTAGAAGCAGGAAAAATTGACATTTCAATACTTAGAATCAGTCTTTACTAATATTTAGAATTTTTTATTTTTATTTTTTACTTTTTGGGAGTGGTTTAGGTCACATACAGCTATACTTAAGGCGTACTGCTGATTCTGAATTCAGAAAGTGTTTCTGGCAGGGTTCAGGGTCTGTGGAAATTTGGGTAACAAATGCAGCTCAGCCATATGCAAGTCAAGAGCCCTACCACTGTACTATTTACCCATCCCACTAAAGATTTTCTTGTTATTTTCTATTGATGATATAATTTCAAGGCTATCAGTATAATGCATAAGAATTATTTTGCCCTTCAGTTTTGATATATTTATACCTTTTGGAGAGGTTTATTTTTGGTTAAATGGAAGAGAATACTATGTATATATACATATATATATATACATAGTATTCTATATACTATATATATAGAATACAATGTATATATACATATATAATACATAGTATATATATATGTAATTTATTTAAAGTCCCTGGGCTATAAAAATGTACCTTGGAATAGAAAGATATAGTTTACTTTTAATATACATAATAATTTTTGAGCATTCTTAATGAAATGATATTCTATGTATTTTTCATGCTTTGTTTTCATATTTATTTTGGAGAGGGAGAATGGACAGATTAAATAGGTAGGTCACTTGCCACAGAGGCAGGGTGGGGTGGGGGGAATGGGGTGTGGGGGTGAGAGGGTTACTAGTATCATTGGTGGTAGAGAATGGGCACTGGAGGAGGGGTGGGTACTAGATCATTGTATAACTGAAATCCAAGCATGAAAGTTTGTAAGTCTACAACTGTACCTCATGGTGTTTCACTAATAAAAAAAAGAAAAAGAAAAGAAAAAATAATAAATTAAAATAAAATTTACCGGTATAAAAATAAAAAATAAATAAATAGGTAGGTCACTGCTAAATTGTTGATTTTAACTATGTCCAATACTCTCAGTATTTATTGCTATCATTTGTTTTAAGACATTGATAAATAGAAATCCTAACCTCAATCCAATGATTTAATAATTTAATACACATTAGGAAATTTCAAGCCTGCAGTAAGTTTTTAGAGGACTTCTAATTTTAAATTTCAGGGCTTTCCAATCTTTTAGTGAACACTCCATTATACTAACATAAACAAATAAACATTAATGGAGGTGAACAATAAGGAAAAATACAAACATGATTTCATTGTTTTCTGGGTAAGAATATGAGCATAATGAAAGCACAAATGACATAACAATGAAACTGAATTTAAAATGTGACATTTTATAAAGGAAGAGAAAAAATAGTGCAGTGTAACAGAGTAGCCCATGAAAAAGCAGGTTAAAGGATTTTTGTTGTTGTTTTTAGGGTTTTTTTTATGATACTCTTCATTCTACAAATAAAAATCAATTGCTTTAAGATTTTTCTCCTTCCCCAAAATATTCCCTTAGTCTCCACACTTATGCTCAAAACGCTGAATAGAAGAAGAAGAAGAAAAAACACACACAATTCACATAATATAGCAAACTAATTTCATTTTGAGGGTGAACTGAATCGGAAAAATCTCATTTTCTTAAGAAAACTTTGTATCTCATAAAGACTTTATGTGCTTTGGAAAAAATTGACTTTGCCCTAAGGAGATGCCTATGCCTTGACATAAAATGAAGGTAGCAAAAGAGAAAGGAAGAATAAAAGACAAATCATCCTTTCTTCTACAAACAAAGTGCAAAGGCCTAGACATTTTAATGCTATCAGTCTTCATTATTTCTTGGTTGATCAACCATTTTCCCCCAAGCAAAACTTCATTTATATGATTTTCTTGTGTTCTGCCTATGCAAATCACTACCTGTTTTTAATGATAACAGGCCCACTTCCAGCGACTGATATTGGAATGAAAAAAGAAAGTGCATTAAGTAGCTTCAGTAGGATTTTATGTGCACTGTAATGACCTTTCAATATGAATTTTTACCAAACAAGATTTGTATTTTTCATATTCTATAGGAAGTTTTTTTTTTGTTAGAAGTTGTCACTTGAAATCTGCAATGACATTTGACTAGAGGTGTAAAATGTCATATTTTACTATTGACAGATCCAGTCTGTTCTCTCTTGCTATGGGAAAGGAAGTTTTTCATGCATATACATGACAGCTCAATATGTTCCTTCATTTGGGTTTTCTTTCCCTCACTTATTAAACATTCAGGATGTTCATTATGCACCAGTGCTCGAATAATCTAAGATTAGTATGAAACCTTTGTGAGAGTTTTTATTATCATTATTAATATTAATCGTGTGTGCTGCATTTGGTTTCCTAGTTAGTGAACTCAAATGTCAATAGAATAAAAAAAAATATCCTCCAACTCTCAAAAGCTTCAGACCAAAAACAAAAACAAAAAATTGAGTTTTGAAAACAGGAGAGAATTACTAAGAACCTATCTAGTAGAATCACTTTTCTCATGACTCTTTCTGAAGAGTTTACCCCTTTTTTCCTTTCAGGCTTAAGTACACACTTTGTTTTTTTTCTTTTATTATTAGTGAAAAACCATGAGGTACAGTTATAGGCTTACAAATTTTGTGCTTGGGTTTCAGTTATACAATGATCAAGTGCCCATCCCTCCACCAGTGCCCGTCATTTGGATTGAAGCTCTTTTAGCAGTCATCTGTGGTGCTTTTCACATGTTATTGGAGCATCTTGAGAGTCACTTTAACCTTTTGTTGTGTAACAAGCCATTTATTTATTCCACAAACTACTTGGTAATGAAATCTTCATTCATGTATGTTTCATTATAAGTATTTAGTCAATTTTCCTTTACTTATACATAGGAAATAAAATGTTTTGCAAGAAATAACTGTAAACGACTTGCTCAATTTAGCCAGCAACAAAAGAAATATAATTAGTGAATCCTTTCTAGTTTTAGTTCATCCCATTTTCACAGTGTAAGCTACGAGAGTATTCGATATGCCAAACACAGTAACAACAAAGTCTCCAATGGAGACGTTACTGGGCCCGCTCGAGCAAATAAACGATCAACGGGAGGGCCTTTACCTTTACCTTTACCTTAATGTGATGATATTGGTAGCATCTTTGGAATACCACAGCAGCAATGACAGTCACAAACATAGCTAAGAGTCTGTCCCATCACTCAAATCGCATTCTAAAATCCATCTGATGGAAATAAAAGAACAGTGATTTGGAAAATGCATGTATGTTTCCTAACACAGAAAATGTTTTGTACTTTTTAGCTATCATGTTTCTTTCCCCTGTCCCTTAGGCATTGACATATCTCTACTCCGGGTCACCGAGCTTCATCCACTTGCAACATGCACACTGTCTTGAATGGTTCCATCTACATTTTACTTGCAGTGATTACCTGCATGAGATACACAGATACAAAGTTTGGGTTTCAGTCAGACAAATGATTGGGTTTCAATCATACAGTGTTCTATCACATGTCTCTTCACCACTGTACATTTTCCATCACCAATATATCCAGTTTCCCTCCTGCCTCCTGCCACGCTATCTGTAGCGTATCTCTACATCAGGCAATTTTCATTGCTCTCTCTCTCTCTCTCTCTCTCTCTCTCTATCTATCTATCTCTCTCCCTCTCCCTATTTCCACCGTTGAGCATTATGGTTTGTAATACATTACCTGAAGTTACTTATTTGCCTTCTCTACCTGATTTCCAGAATTTTTTTTCTGAAACGTGTATTTAGTTTCACATTTATTTGGATGACTTTTCAAAGCAGTTGAGAGTTGTTTTTTTCCACTCTCAAAGTACATGTTTCTGGAAAAATAATATATATATATATATATATATATATATATATTTCTGGAATGCTGGCCAAAACTCTGATGAAGGTAGTTTGTAACAAGTGACATGGACACTATTTGAGACAATGATTTTCTGAAAAGGTATCAGAAACTTCTTTTTTTTTTATTAATGTGTTAAGGATGGTTAAACTGCATTAATATATGCAATAGTGCATTCCTAATATACTATGAATATTGATTTGATTTTATATTTTATTAAGATTTCCCAAATATATGATTTCATGATTTTCTAATATGCATATTTGTTATGTGTTCCTGAACCCAAATATTGACACTGCTATCCACTCAGATTCTTAGATGATACATTTGTAAATCACCATAAATGTTTCATTCTTCCTGAATTCATCTCTATGCAATCAGTCTCAGAAGCAGAACAGATCTACAAACAAAACAAAATAAAACAAAAAATCACAGCTCTCTAGTTCTGTGTTTTTATTTAGTTTCCATAGTTACTGTTTCTCCACTATGACTTTCAGGTAACTTTCATTCTTACTTTTGAAGTGTTTTTTAAATTTCTTGTTAAGATTGATTTTGTTTAGCTTCTCAAACATTTTAAAATTTAACTGCTACACACTTTACAAAATCAAAGACAGGCAAATAAGAAGTGTTTTTCTTTTCCGAAATCCTTTGTCCTAAATTCTTTAGAATCACATTCAAGCATATATTTGAACATTGTTCTTTGCTGTGTAGATGGTCACATACATAACACACACATAATTATGGGCCTTCTCATTTTTTACATAAGGCAAACCTTTCTTTTTGTAACCCATTTGATTTTTTCCATGTTAACACATCACTATCACTGTCCTCCCATTTTTCATCGATTTGCTCAAGCGGGCCCAGTAACATTGTGAAACTCGTTACTGCATTTGGCATACCAAATACATCATGGGTAGCTTGCCAGGCTTTGCCGTGTGGGTGAGATACTCTCGGTAGCTTGCCAGGCTCTCTGAGAGGGGTGGAGGAATCAAACTCGGGTCAGCCGTTCAGCTGCGTGCAAGGCAAATGCCTTACCCACTGTGATATTGCTCCAGCCCTATAAGTGCTAAAAAGAAATTATTAAAAAATACATATAATTGCTTCACTCTATTTGACTATGGAATTCTCTTTTGAATTGCACAAAACATTTTCTTAACCCTCGTCTTCTTGTGGGCAATTAGTTTGTTTCATTCTTCCAATTTCACAAATATATATATCTCTTACTATTCTCTCCTAAAATATTTATGCACATATAACACTTTTGTTATATCAAAACCGTATTAATATTCTTTCTAAAAGTAGAATTTAGTAAGAAATAATATTTTTGAATATCAATATATCTATAATCCATTAAGTAGATCATATGAATTTATTCCTCTGCAACTCATGAAATACTTATTTTCCAAACACATCCAAATGCAGTAATTCAAAATAATTATTTTTCATGGAGTAGAAAATGTACATATTTTGGGGGTATGGTGCAACTAGCAGGTCAACCTATACCTGCGGGGTGAGTGCATTAGCAGCCTGATAGTGCCTTCAGACTTCCTGGCACCCCAAAACTGCTGCTGTGCCTTTGGTCAGACCCCAACAACTTTGGGGCCAAGTTTACCAAGAAATTAAAGCGTCAAAAGTTAGGCATGTGGAGAAGAAATCACCCAACCCCATCAAAAAAATGGGGCGAGGAAATGAACAGAAATTTTTGCAAAGAAGAAGTCCGAATGGCAAAAAGGCACATGAGAAAATGCTCTACATCACTAATCATCAGAGAGATGCAGATCAAAACAACAATGAGATATCATTTCACACCACAGAGACTGGCCCACAATCAAAAGAACAAAAGCAACCTGTGTTGACGCGGATGTGGCGAGAAAGGGACCCTCCTTCACTGCTGGTGGGAATGCCGGCTGGTCCAACCCTTTTGGAAAACAGTATGGACGATTCTCAAAAAATTAGAATCTGATCTCCCATTTGACCCAGCTAGAGCACTCCTGGGAATATATCCCAGAGAGGCAAAAATGTATAGTCGAAGTGACATCTGCAATTGTTTGTTCATTGCAGCACTCTTTACAATAGCCAGAATCTGGAAAAAACCTGAATGCCCGAGAACAGATGACTGGTTAAAGAAACTTTGGTACATTTACATAATGGAGTACTATGTAGCTGTTAGAAAAGATGAAGTTATGAAATTTACATACAAGTGGTACTACGTGGAAAGTATCATGTTAAGCGAAATGAGTCAGAAAGAGCGGGATAGACACAGAAAGATTGCATTCATCTGGGGAACATAAAGCAACAAAACGGGAGACTAACACCCAGGAATGGCTGAGATTAGTACCAGGAATTTTGCTCCATGACTTGAAGACCAGCCACATGTGCTAGGTGAAAAGGAAGCTCAGATAGAGAAGAGAGCACCAAATAAAGGGTATTGTGAAGACACTCCCATGGTGGGAGAGACATGCTAAAAGTAGTCTATAGACCAAACATGATTGCCACTCAATGCCTCTCTTGAAAAACACAGTACCCAAAAGAAGAGAGAGAGAACAAGGGGGAATGTCCTGCCACAGCGGCAGGGTGGGACGGGGGGAGGGATGGGGGGAGGGATGCTAGGACCCGTGGTTGGGGAGGATGGGCACTGGTGGAGGGATGGGTACTTGAACATCGTATAACTGAAACCCAAGCACAAAAATTTATAAGTCTATAACTGTACCTCATGGTGTTTCACTAATAAAAAAAAAGTTAGGCATGTGGGAGTCACACCCACAAACCTCCTCTGGCTCAGCTATACAAGCTCATTTATTGGCCTTATTTCAGAGGCCCACAAATCTCAAAAGAGATCAAAAGCTGCAGTTAGGAACATCTGTATGGTGCGCTATGGGTAAGCAGGTTTGCCCTGCAGGGCATATGCCAATACTGAAAAAGACGAAAACAAGGAACGTTATTCAGAGACGCACAAAAGAATCTTTGAACCGAGCAGCTCTCTGCAGAGGTTTCTCCAGAACCTAATTATCTAAAATCTTAGAATTCCAGGAGCATGCAGCCACTCTCATGACCATGTGACATATTATGCTATTCATAATAAGCGTAGAAAAGAGAGTATGTGGCAGACTTTTTGCCATAGAGGCAGGGGAAGGTGTGGGATGAGGTGGGAGACTAGAGATATTGGTGTTGTGCAATGGTGAAGAGTTGGATGTTCAATCATTGCACTCAAACAGGAAAGCTTTGAAACTATATCTCACAGTGATTCAATAAAAAAATTTAAAAAATAAAAATAATATTCTGATTAAAAAAAAGTAATGTGGAGTGCATGCCTAACACAATCAGCTTAATTAATGGCTGGATAAATAGCAGTACTCCTACGTTAAAAAAAGTTCACATATTTTTGCAAATAAATTAATTTGCATAATTGCTATTCTGTAGAATGTTGTATATTCAAACATAGATTTATGTGACTATAAATGAGTGACTGATGTCTTTTTTATCTAAGTAATTTTTTTAATAATGTAGGACTACTGTTATTTGTTCAGCCATCGATTAAGCTAATTGAATTGGGCATGAACTCCACACTAATATTTTTTAATTGTATTATGATGAAATAGAGTTACAAGGCTTTCATGCTTGAGATTTTGCCATACAGTGATGAAACACTCATCCTTCCACCAGTGTACATTCTTCACCACCCACATCCCAGTTATCACCCTGCCTCTCTGGCAGACAATTTCCCCAAATACTCTCTCTAATTTTGGGCATTATGTTTTACTCGAAATCTCCCACCACCATTCAAGCCTACCTGCCATGATTTTAGAGGCTCTTGGTCACCAGGATTCCATCTGGAGTAGGTGGTGAGAGTGCACCTGCTCCATCTGGGATGCCTCAGTGAAATTGGCCTGTTATGGGGCCTGGAGAGATCTCTGCTTCTGTGGTATCTTCCAGGACTTGCTGCTGTGTCTCTGGATCAGGACTGTTGGTGCCCTAAGATCCACATTACAAAATTTTCAGCAGATTGTATCTTGGTGAGGTCCATCCTGAGGTGGTGGAGTCAGGCTAAGGGGTGTGGTGGTGATTTTGGATTGTGGAAGCAAGTGATGCCAGGGGTTCTGCCTGACAGGCATGGGCCAACCTATCCCTCTCCAATTTACCCTGGTCTGTTCAGCCATGCATAGGTCCAAGCTTTTTTGATTCTTTTAATTTCTTTCAACACGTCTTTAGGCATCTCTGAAGCAAGGCCGGCAGTAGAGCTAATAGGATGGCACTAGAATTGGTTCGTGGGCTGGTGTGTGTGTGTGTGTGTGTGTGTGTGTGTGTGTGTGACTGACATTGCTTTCATGTGTATTGAGAGGTGAGTGACGTAGTCCACATCAACTCTGAGAAAGCCTGGAGAGCTCAGTCACAAAACCCGCATACCAGAATTTTCAGTAGATTCTATCTATCTATCTATCTATCTATCTATCTATCTATCTATCTATCTATCTATGTCTCAAGCCTTGGTTTGAGGCTCTTTGTGTTCCTAGAATGAACAGATGCCATTGGACTACACTAGCACATGACAGGGACGAATGGAGACGCTACTGGCACTTGCTCGAGCAAATCGATGAGTAACGGGATGTCAAGTGATCAAGTGATTATATCTTGCTAAGTTTCATCCCGAGACAGTGGAGTCAGGCCAGGGGTATAGCAGTGGAAGCAAGCGGCTCTTGGGGGCTCTGCTTGGTCAGGCCACTAGGCCAACCAACCCCCTCCTATTTATCCCAGTCTGTTCAGTCATGTGCAGATTCAAGATTAACTGTGGCTTTTGATCTCTTTTGAGATTTATCTATGGGTCTCTGAAATAGGCCAATAAATGATCTTGTATAGCTAAGCTAGAGGTGGTTTGTGGATGTGGCTCCCACATACCTAACTTTTGGCCATTTAATTCCTTGGTAAACTTGGTCCCAAGTTGTTGGGGTTTGGCCATAGGCACAGCGGCAATTTTGGGGTATCAGGAAGCCTGAAGGCACCACCAGGCTGCTGATGCACTCACCCTGCAGGTACAGGTTGTCCTGTTGACTGCACCACACTCCCCTAAGTAATTCTTATGCTTTCTTGTGTGTACTTCAATTTTTCATTATTTTATATTTTTGAGTATTATTATTTTAATGTTTTGTATGAAAAACATCCATAGCTAATTGTGAAATAGATTTCCACCATTTTTTCAAATATTTTGCACGTTGAAAGTAATATTCTACTTATCTTTAATATACATTTGTATCTTTTTATTAAAATCTCCATACTATTTTTTGAACTTCTTTATTTTTACATAATTAATTTTTTTGTAAAAATGGAGTAATACGAATTTTTTCAAAATACTATCTTCTGGAGGAAGCAAAGGAAGCAAATTACTAGAGTTACACCCAGTAGTTCTTGAGGTAATTTTGTCTCTATTCTCAGGGATCATTCCAAGTGGTTCTTGGGGACCATTTGTAGTGCTGGGGATTTACTGTGGATCAGCCATAGCAAGAGAGACTTTTTACCTTTGTCCTCTATCTCTCTCTTTATCTCTCTGTCTCTCTCTCTCTCCCTCTTTATTTATAGCTTCTCAATATATCATAGTATAGATTGAATTCTCTTCTAATTATACCTTTATATTTCTAAGCATGTTAGTTAATTTTTCTATTTTATTATTTCTAATAAGATTGAGAATGGGTATATTCATTCACTACTCTCTGCTGTACATCTTATGTATGTTTTTATTTAAAAACCATGGGACTTCCAAAATCAGCTGGGAATAACTATCATTCATTCATTCATTCATTCATCATCCTGTTATTCGTCGATTGCCTCGAGCAGGCCCCAGTAACGTCTCTTTCATCCTAGCCCTGAGATTACATTCAAGGCTCTTTAGGAGAATGACACCCATCATTGTTACTGGTATTTGGCATATTTGGTGCGCCACGGGGAGTTTGCCAGACTCTGCCCTGTGGGCAGGCTACATTTGATAGCCTGCAAGTTTGTCCAAAGTAGGAATGAGATAATAAGATGTCATAAAAAGATGTCCTGATAAGATGTCGCGTGGCCGCATTTGCGGCCGCGCGGTTCTGGGAGCTGGATTTTATAGTCTCTGAGTCTTGGCCGCTGATGGGATTACATGGTGCCAGGGGTCCAGGTGGTGGGTGTGACCCCCGCCTACTGGAATTTGGAGGATCTGGGTGGAGGATGCTCAACTCCAATCCGAGTAGACTTGGAGATCTCAGTCCCGGAACCTGCGTAGCTTTGTCCCTCTGCCAGTACCTTCATGTGTGTGGAGAGTGGTCTCGGCATGGTGGTGGCTGGTCCTGGAGGTCTTCTGCTGCTGGAGCCCTGGTCAGGGCGGGGAGGAAAGCTCAACCTGCTCCCCTCCAAGGGACTCTGGCGAGGACAGCCAGGCACAGGGGCTACTATTAGATGACATATTTCACCATTAAATTAATCACAAAGTCTTTATAGCTCAATCCCAATAATCTTCTGCAAAGAGCAAGGAATAAATCTATACAACAGATTTTCACAATGAATAAAATAATTGACTCTATAAGCAACAGTAGACTGTTTTCAGTTCTGTTCCTAAGCAATAACTTAAACTGTTAGAGCAAATATAATTATATGAATCTGCAATACAGATATATTTGTATTTTTGCACTTAAATGCATAAAAATAAAAAATCATGGGTACAAATTTATTCATTGTTTATTCAACTTTTTGATATTCAATTCAATATCTTTTCTGCATTGCCTATTCCTTTACTTACAAGTGTCCAGTTTCAGTTTCTTTCAATCTCCATCATGTGTATGAAGTGTCCAGTTTCTTTCAATCTCCATCGTGCGTATGACATAAGAGAGTTCATAGGCTGCTATTTAAATTATTACCAAGATGATTTTAAATTCATTTCCTTATCATAAAATAATTATCATAAGTGAGAGTTTTGTTGTCACTTCAGAGATAATGCAAAATTTTAAAATGTAAAATGCCATAATCATTGAAATGATCAATGTATAATCTCCAGGGTGACCGGGGAAGAGCCCTGGCGACTGTTCCCCTAGATGCCTGGGTTCGGGTGGGCTTCGGGCTGCTTCCCCAGCCAATGCGGCCCATGCGATGGGGAAGACAGAGGAGGAAATGAGGGCCAAGCTGGTTGATTGATCAGATGCAGTTTATTTCATTCTCCCCAAGCACCTGTTCAAGTCTCTCTGAGCCTCCTATTCTAGTCTCACACTGCCCCTCATTCTGTCTCCTCCTGTCTCCTCCTGGGACAAACCTGCTCATCTTTCTGTGTTCCATCTTGCAGCCTGGACTCTCTGTCTCTCCACATTCCTGCTCCTGTATTCTTTTTCTACATTCTTCTTCCTCTGTCCCCCTTGCTAGTCTCTCAGCACTTGCCGCCCTGCATCCCTCCTCTCTTCCACTCATCTCTCCACCCCTCGCCCTCTAGGTCCACGCTACACCCAATCTGATAGCAAAATCAACATAAGAAAGCCATGCTGAGAGAGAAGGCAATTCATATAGATAAGGGACCACCAAGTAAAGGTTGCTTTGAGGGCCACTGGGGATGGGAGATGCGTTCTGAAAATAGACTATAGACCAAACACCGATGGCCACTCAATACCTCTATTGCAAAACACAACACCCAAAATGAGAGAGAGAGAAAGCAAAATGGTATGCCCTACCACAGAAGTGGGGTGGGGTGGGAGGATGAGGTAGGGGTGGGGAGAGGCACACTGGGATCATTGGTAGTGGAGAATGGGCACTGGTGGAAGGATTGGTACTGAGCACTGCAACTCATGGGGATCCATTAAAATAATATTTTTTTAAGTACATGAATAATGAAGTGGCCTATTATGAAAAAAAAAGAAAAAAAGAAAGCCCTTTCTGACTGACCATCTGGCTCAAGGGTAGAAACACCACCCAGGGATATTCCAAAGTACTTCTCCTAACATCTTAATTAACATCTTTATATTAGTTATTTTTGTATGGACACAGTAAGAGAAACATTGAGGCTTGTAAGACAGCTCTCCTGGGAACATCTTGCCTCAGACACAGACTACAGTGCTGAGGCCAGATTAATCATTCCTAACACTAGTAGGGTCTGAATCTAGTTATTACTTTTTGGATCATGACAGTATTTGTCCATGACCAAGGTCTTAACTTATAGGTAAGCATTCTGACACTTTGGCCAGGCCCATCTCTATGCCAAGGTAGCACATAGCTCACCACTTGTCCTGGGTCCAACCAGTCCCTCATTGTACCTTGCTTTTGGGACATGCTAGAAAGTAAGGACAGCTCAGGCTTAGGTCGAGAGAACAGATGCCCAGGAGGAAAATGTCACTTAGAGTCAATTGACTCCCACATTACAAAAGCATAGCATTTACTGTCTTCTTGTGTCCATACAAAAACATTTCTATGAATTAACTCTGCAAAGGACTTATGAATAAGAGAAAAACAATATTTATAAGTTAACAGAGCACAAAGAAAGAAGTTACTAATAAACACAGAGGAATGGGAGCACTGTGATGGGAGTAAGCAAATAAACCTAAGCTTCCTGTGGCAAGGCAGAAAGGACAAACCGATGTTATCCTATGGATCACTTTGGACAGAATATGAGGGTTAAAATGATGAACAAATATATCTGATAACTTTTCAGTATCTGTATTGCAAACCATAATGCCCAAAAATCAAAAGGAAAGAGATACAGTGAGTGTTTGTGTGTGTGTGTGTAGAGAGAAGAAGAAGAAGAAGAAGAAGAAGAAGAAGAAGAAGAAGAAGAAGAAGAAGAAGAAGAAGAAGAAGAAGAAGAAGAAGAAGAAGAAGAAGATTGACTTCCATAGAGGTGGCAGGGGAAGATGATGGCAGGAACTGAGGACATTGGTGGTGAGAAATGTACACTGTGAAGGGACAGGTGTTGGAACATTATATGACTGAATTACAATCTTGAACAACTTTTAACTGTGTATCTTATTGTGATTCAATTAATCACTTAATCACTTAATCCCCGTTATTCATCGATTTATTCGAGCGGGTGCCAGTAACGTCTCCATTCATCCCGGTTGCGTGCTAGTGTAGCCCAATGGTATCTGTTCGTTCTAGGAACATGCAGAGTCTCAAATCGATCATTTAGGGTCTTGACGAAGAAGTCTGACCATCTTATAGGTGGGCGTCCACGTGATCTTTTGATGTCCCGTGGAATCAAATCAGTAATGGCTCTAGTCCAGCGGTTGTCTGTAAACCTCATTACGTGTCCAGCCCATCTGATTTTTGATGTCTTGGCAAATGAGACAGCGTCCCTGATTCTTGAGCGTTGACGAAGATCAGAACTCCGGATTCTATCTCTCATTTGAGTGAATCGTGATATTCCAAGCATAGTGCTTTCGATTCCTCTTTGAGAGACCCGAATAGTGTTCTCATCCTGTTTTCGTAGGGTCCAGGTCTCTGAGGCATATGTTAATGCAGGAAGAATAGTGGAATCAAAGAGATGTGCTCGTAGCTGGAGGTTCTTTGTCCTTTTAGTTATTTCTTCAACCCCCTTGAAGGCATTCCAAGCCATTCTCTTCCTCCTGCGCAACTCAGGTGCCAGGTCATTCATCATGTTGATTTCTCGACCTAGGTATATATAACTGTTGCATTCGGAGATGGTGGTTTCGTTGAGAGCGAATGGAGTGTCAGGAACAAGGCTGTTTCTCATAAACATTGTCTTCGTAAGATTCAGCTGTAGTCCGACCTTTCCACATTCACGGTCAAAGTCGTTCAGCATTTGTGGTTGATGTTTGGTGTTATTAGAACGATGCCATCAGCAAAGCGGAGGTGGTGTAGTTGCCGACCATCTATCTTCACTCCCATGTTTTCCCATTCCAGTCGTCGCATGATGTTCTCGAGGGTGGCACTGAAGAGTTTTGGTGAAATGGTATCACCCTGCCGAACCCCTCTCTTGATATGGATGATTACTTCTTTGTAGAATGGTGAGATCTTGGCAGTGAATCCGCAATAGAGCTCACGAAGGATCCTGATGTATTGAGTTTGTACGCCCTGATTGGCTAGGGCTTCCATGACCGCTTCCGTCTCAACAGAATCAAAGGCCTTCTTTAAATCAATGAACGTTAGACAGAGCGGCATCTTGAACTCCCGAGATACCTCAATGAGCTTGGTTATTGTGTGGATATGGTCGATGGTACTGAATCCTTTTCGGAATCCAGCTTGTTCACATGGTTGTCCTTCATCTAGTGTTCTGCTAATCCTATTCAGGATGACTCGAGTGAATAGTTTGTAGATGACAGACAATAGGCAGATTGGGTGATAGTTGCCAATGTCGTGGATGTCTCCTTTCTTGTATAGTAGTACAGTCCTGCTGGTTTTCCACTGGGATGTAACCTTGCATTCAGACAGGTAGCGTGTGAAGAGTCGAGCCAATGTATTGATGAGTACTGATGGTAAGTTCTTCAGGTGTTCAGGTCTGATCTTGTCTGGGCCAGGTGCTCTTTGTTTCTTTACAGACGAGATGGCATGTTGGATTTCGGAAGGGAGAACATTGGGAACGACATATCCATCATGTGGTATGTGGTATGTGGGCAAGTGGATGTGGCTATTAAAGAGATCTGAGTAGAAGTCATGAATAATCTTCTCCATTGCCCTTCTGGAAGATGTGATAGATCCATCATGATGTCGGAGGGCAGTCATCTTGGTTTTGTAGTTGGTGAAGGACAGGCGGGCATTACGAATGTTTTTCCCAGCTTCTGCTGCATCTACCAGTACTGCTGCTCTCTTGTTTTTGAGGTCATCCTTGATGGCTTCTCTGCACTGTTTTGGCAGTTCGGATGTTCACTTGTGGTTGCCTGAGGCATGTGCCAAGCCACGTTGGCGAATAAGTTCAAGAGTGTTCGAAGAAAGACGGTTTTTTGTGGTTATCTCTCTCTTGGTATTCCTTGCACAATCATGGAGGTGCTGAATCATTCGATCATGGATAAATGGATCTCATTTCCCTAACCCTGAATATGCAGAGTCAAGAAGGATAGGGAAGGAGAGGCTGATAAAACACCAAGGCAGACATAGGCTGCCAAAACGCAGAAAAACAAAAATGATTGTCTGTACTTTTAATGCTCGTACGCTGGCATCTGCTGCATCCATTGAAAACCTTATGGTACAAGCGCGAAAGATCAAGTACGACATCATTGGTCTGACCGAAATGAGAAGACATCAATCCCATCATGCTGTTTTCGACACTGGAGAAGAACTGTTCCTTGGAACATGTGATAAAAGAGGCGTCGGTGGTGTCGGTATCCTTGTCAACACAAACTTAGTCACGAGCATTGATTCATTCGAATGCCTAACAACCCGTATTGGACTATTACACTTGAATAAATGTGGCTCACTACCGGCAGTTTCTATCTTTGTTGTCTATGCACCAACATCCAGTTATGGTGAAAGAGAAACTGAGAAATTCTACATGGAGCTGGAGAAGTTCTATAAAGAAGATCACACCTTCTACAAGATCATTGTTGGTGATTTTAATGCCAAGATAGGACCGAGAAGATCAGTCGATGAACTTCACATTGGAACCCATGGCCTGGAATGGAATAAACAGGGTGACAGACTGTCTGAGTTCATCATGTCAACCAAAACCTTCCATGGTAACTCACAATTCCAAAAGACTGAATCTAAACGTTGGACATGGGAGTCTCCCGATGGACGGTTCCACAATGAAATAGACCACATCATATTCAATCGGCGGTTTTGCCTAACCGATGTTGCTGTTGTCCCAAAATTCCAAACGGGATCAGACCACCGTCTTCTTCGTGCAAAATTCTACCTCACAGAACGAGGAGAAAAGAATACAAGGTTTAAGAAGAGAACTCCCAGAACAACCACCAACTGGGAGCTCTTTGGCTCTATTGCGACAACATGGGAAGATGCCGTCATTGACAACATTGATGAGGAATACGATCGAATGATTCAGCACCTCCGTGATTCAATTAAAATTAAAAAAATAAAGAACAAGGAAATAAAAATAAAAATCTAGATAATATGATTTTTTTTATGTAGGAGTACTGCTATTTATTCAGTACTGCTATTTATCCACTGATTAGCTGAATGAATTGTGCATGAACTCCACCTTACTTTTTTTCCATTTTTTATAATTTTATTTATTGAATCACCATGAGAGCAGTTACAAAGCTTTTGGGTTTAAGTCTTAGTCATACAATGAAACACCCGTACCTTCACCAGTGCCCATTCTCCACCACCAAAATCCCCAGTATACCCCCATCCCACACCCTCCCCCTACCTGTGGGGCAGATGGAATTTCCACATTACACTCTCTATACTTTGATCACATTCAATATTTTGACACCAGACCCACCATTATTATTTAATATTTTACCCCAACACTAAGATCTGCTGAAAAGGCAACAGCAGACAATTTGTGTGCTATTGCTGGTTATGAATAACATATGATGTCACGTGGCTGCAGTAGGTCTATGTGATTTTGAAATTCAGAAATTTTAACACTTAAAATTTCGAGATTTTCTCCTGAGTCTCTGGGATCATGGCCATTGAGCAGCTTGATGAGGAGCGAGAGAGGCCGTTCATGGGCGATGATTTGGGGTCTTGTTGGGACGGGGAAACCAGGCAGGACCAGCTCCACCCCCATCCTGTGAGGCCCAACAAGTTTCATCACTGCGGGCCCAGACCTGACTGTCCAATGACCTCTGGAGAATGACGGCCACTGAGTCACCAAGGGGGAGCAGGTGGAGGGACAACACTCTTTCCCCCCTGGGATGGCCCAGCAACAGTAACCTACTGAGGGGTCTGGATGCATTTCTGCCAAAAGCCGTGGGGTTTCGAGATTCGTATCTGAGTCTCTGGGATCATGGCCGTTAAGCAGCTTGATCAGGAGCCAGAGAGGCTGTTCATGGGCGATGACTTGGGGTCGCATTGGGGTGGGGAGGACAGGCCTGGCTCCACCCCCATCCCATGAGGCCCAAAATGTCTCGTCACTGCGGGCCCAGATCTGACTGTCCAATGGCCTCTGGAGGATGATGGCCACTGGGCCGCCAAGGGGGAGCAGGCAGAGGGAGAGCACCCCTTCCCCCGCTGGGGTGACCCGCTGACAGTAACCTACTGTGGGGTCCGGATGCATTTCTGCCAAAAGCCGCTGGGTTTCGAGTCTCTGGGATCATGGCCAGTAAGCAGCTTGATCAGGAGCCAGAGAGGCCCTTCATGGGCGATGACTTGGGGTCTCGTTGAGGTGGGGAGGACAGGACTGGCTCCACCGCCATCCTGTGAGGCCCTGTGTGTCTCGTCACTGGGGACCCAAACCTGACTGTCCAGTGGCCTCTGAAGGATGGTGGTCACTGGGCCGCCAGGGGGAACAGGCCAAGGCACGAAACCTATTACCACCTGGGTTGGTCCAGCACCAGTAACCTACTGCAGGAACAGATCTATTTCTGCCAAAAGCTGCTGGGTTTCGAGATTTGTTTCTGAGTCTCTGGGATCATGGCTGTTAAGCAGTTCAATCAGGAACCAGAGAGGCCATGTCTCCAATTATATAGCTGAGTCGGAGGTGGTTTGTGGGTATGTTTCCCGCATACCTAACTTTTGGCCGTTTACTTTATTGGTAAACTTTGCCCCAAGTTTTTGGGGTCTGGCCAAAGGCACAGCAGCAATTTTGGAGTATCTGGAAATCTGAAGGCGCCATGAGGCTGCTGATGCCCTTGCCTCACAGGTACAAATTGACCTGCTGGAGGCACCATGCCCCCTAGATAATATGAATTTTAAGAAACATAGATTATGATTTCTTTTTAATGATCTATGCCAAATTTGCTGAAATATATATTGTCAAAATTTAATTTTTATTAAAAAAGACTTTATTACAGGTATATGATTCATGTTAAAATTTAAAATGGTTGTATAAATGAAAACATGAAAAAGAATAATTTAAGTTAAAATTAAACAAATTAAAATTTCTAAACTAAGTAAAGTAAAGTAAAGGCCCTCCCGTTGATCATCGAGTTGCCCAAGCAGGCCCAGTAACATCTCCATTGGAGACTTTGTTGTTACTGTGTTTGGCATATCGAATACGTCACGGGGAGATTGCCAGGCTCTGCCGTGCGGGGGAAATACTCTCGGTAGCTTGCCGGGTTTGTCGAGAGGGGTGGAGGAATCGAACTCAGTTCGGCCATGTTGGCTGTGTGCAAGGCAAACGCCCTACCGCTGTGCTAAACTACTGCAGGAAAAATATTTAAACTTGATGATTTTTCAAGGAAAATCTTTTATTCGTATAGTTTAAAAACAAGCAAACAAATTAACACCTATATCTTCATGGGTCAGTCCACCTGCTTTCCTGGGCTTTTCTGTGTGTGTGTTTGTGTGTGTGTGTGTGTGTACGTGTGTGTGTGTTTTCACTCTATACATTTATTTAATTAATTTTTAACAACTGTTTTGTGTACTTCAATTAATATCACTTAACTCCACACATTTTAAACCTTATCAGATCATTATTGTCAAATCAACACTTTAAATGGATAATTATGCAATTCTTTCTGTAGTATGTAAAATAATCTTTTTGTAAAAATAATAAGAAAAAATTTTATTTTATTTACTTTTTAAAAATGTGTGTTACTTATCACTAAACCTTTGCTCAAATATAAACAACAATAAACAACAATATTATGGACAACTTTGTAAATTATGGTGTTTAATTTTTAAAAATTGATTTTTCAGAAATGTTTATTGACATACAGTGATTTACAAAGTTATTCATTATAGCGTTGTTTCAAGCATACAATGTTCCAACATCAATCCTACCAACAATTCCCTATACCAGTATCCCTGGGTTTCCTCCCACCTCCAAACCTATTCCTTTGGCATACATATAACACATTTATTTTATCTTTTTGGCACAATAAAACTTAAAGAAATGACAAAAAGAATTATCAGAAAAATAGCACTGCGCTGTAACACTGTCCTCCCGTTGTTCATCGATTTGCTCAAGCAGGCACCAGTAATGTCTCCATTGTGAGACTTGTTACTGTTTTTGGCATATCAAATACATCACGGGTAGCTTGCCAGGCTTTGCTGTGTGGACGGGATACTCTTGGTAGCTTGCCGGCTCTCAAAGAGGGGTGGAGGAATCCAAACTCAATCAGCCTGGGTCGGCTGTGTGAAAGGCAAATGCCCTACCCTCTGTGATATCACTCTAGCCCATCAGAAAATAAATCAATGAAAGTCAATTTTCGGACAGGTAGCGTGTGAAGAGCCGAGCCAGCGTATTGATGAGTACTGACGGCAGGTTCTTCAGGTGTTCAGGTCTGACTTTGCCGGGGCGGGTGCTGTTCGTTTCTTTACCGAGGAAATGGTGTGTTGGATTTTGGAAGGGAGAACATTGGGAACGACATATCCATCCTGTGGAATTTGGTATGTGGGCAGGTGGACATAGCTATTGAAGAGATCACTGTTCATACTGCATTAACACATGCCTCAGAGACCTGGGCCCTACGCAAACAGGATGATATAAATTTGGCCTCAGAGGCCATATAAATCTCATATAAATTTATATGAGAACGCTATTCGGGTCTCCCAAAGAGGAATTGAAAGAGCTATGCTTGGAGTATCATGTTTCACTCAAATGAGAGAAAGAATCCAGAGTTCTGACCTCCGTCGACGATGAAGAATCAGAAATGCTGTCTTGTTTGCCAAGAAGTCAAAAATCAGATGGGCTGGACACGTAATGAGATTTAGAGACAACCACTGGACTAGAGCCGTTGCCGATTGGATTCCACGGGACATTGAAAGACCACGTGGCCACCGACCTACCATATGTTCAGACTTCTTCCTCAAGATCCTGAACGATCGGTTTGAGGCTCTTCATGTTCCCACAACGAACAGATGCCATTGGGCTACACTAGCACGCGACAGGAACAAATGGAGACGTTACTGGCGCCTGCTCGAGCAAATCGATGATTAACGGGAAGTCAAGTGATCTAGTGATCAAGTGAAAGTCAATTTGTTGTTTACAAGCTCTCCTTATCTATTAGAGGAAAATCATATGCACCATTAATAAGTGTCATACACAATAACCCATGATGACTATTCTTCCGTCCTTTACAGGGGTTCTTTTAACACTCATCTGTAAAACTGGTCTCAGAGCTATGAATTCCCCAACTGTTTCCTGTCCATTAAGTTCTGAATAGTTCCTTCAAATTTAACTAATAAGCTAGCTGGATACAGCAATCTTGGTGAGGTGTTCATTTTCTTGACTTATTGTTCTATATTCTTCCATATTGTTCTGACTTTTATAATTCCATTGCATAGATCTGCTATATATCTTATGGACTTTCCTTTGTATGTAATTCCTTGATATACATATAAATTTATATATAGCTTTAAAAGTTTCCACTTAATATTTTTGCATTTCTATTCAATCTATGCCCTCTTTTTTATTCTGATATAATCAATGTGAGAATGTTTTATATTTAAGCCATCTTCCAGACTAAGCGGAGAAGGACTTGAAGATCTCAGCCCTGGTCCCACACACCTGGGTTCCTCTGCCAGATCCTTCATGTGTGAGGCTCATCCTACCATGTGGAGGGTGGTTTCATTATGGCTGGGTGGCTGGGTCCCAGAGATCTTCAGCTGCTGGGGCTCTGCTAAGGGCAGAGAGGGAAATTCAACCTGTCCCCCTCCAAGGGGCCCCTGTGAGGACACCCAGGCACGAGGACAGGAGACTGTGCATTGTTCTTTTTTGGGAGCTTGGTTTTATAGTCTTTGGATCTTGGCCATTGATGGGGTTACATGGCAGTTGTTGGGTGTAACTTTCTAGCTACTGAAATATGGGGGATCTGGGTGGAGGAAGCCCAGTCCTGAACCAAGCTGGCTTGGAGATCTCAGTCCCAGGTCTCTGGGTTCCTCTGCCGGTTACTTCATGCGTGAGGCTCATCCTGGCATGAGGAGAGTGATCTCAGCCTGGCTGTGACTGGTTCTAGAGGTCCTCAGCTGCCGGGTCTCTGCTCAGGGCGGAGAGGGAAACTCAACCCACCCACCTCTAAGGGACCCATGTGAGGACAGTCAGGTGCGGGGGCAGGAGACTCCCCATATGTATATGCATTCTATATACATATATATATATATATATATATATAGTAATTTTGGGTTTCAGAAGTAGATGCCAAGAAGTTGTATCACTGAGTCATTGTTGGGAGAAAAGGATCTTTGGTCTGCTTTGAAGTTCCACAGTAAACTCTGGGTCTGGGCACTGGTGGGTGTTCCCAGATCACTCAGAAAGCCTGCTGCAATGTGTACTTATTGAGGGTTAGTGCAACCATGGGGCAGGGCATATCTGGCAGATGTACGATGACAGTTTGACCACTGCAATCACACAGAAAAGGTGTGCTCTATCTATCGAAAACATGTTTGTTCTGACCACTGTGAGTACGTGACTGTTCACATTTCTCCCTATGCTAAAGCCTATATAAAGCTATGCTTGTTGCCTAATAAAGTTGGAATTGCTTGACAGGACCCCACGGTGCTTGTTTCTCAGTTTTGGAGGCAGTGGCATAGCCACATTCTCTTTTCTCTGGGCCCCTCTCTTTACAGGGAGGGTAGCTTGGCTTGGCCCTCAGGTCTCTGTGCAACAGCCCCTTGCAGGTCAAGGGGACCTGCTTCAGAGAGGACTGGAGAGAGACCTCAACAAGTCATAAGCTAATACTGTTCTTTGTCTCTCTCTCTTTCCGCTCTACTATAGAAATTTTCATAATGTTTTCCATAGAGGCTGAACTTGACAACATATCCAGGAGCTCTGAAAGAGAGTTCCTTTTTCATTACATCCCACCAATTCTGGTTGTTTCTAGTATATTTTGGTTTTATGTACGCTTTCCTCACTGATGTGTCATGATATCTCATTCTTATTTTGATTTGCATTACCTTTATAATACATGATGTAGAACACTTTTTCGTATACCTATTGGCCCTCTTCATGTCAAATTCATGGAAGTAACTGATCCATTTCCTATCTCGTTTCTTGACGGGGTAAATGGTTTCTTTATTGCTGAGCTTTGTGTTTCATATACTTTTATCGAATGCACTGTGTGCTAATTCTCTCATTCTTAGAGTTGATTTTGATTTTTAGTGCAGCATATTTTTTAGTCATACAAAAAGGTATTTTTTCCATCAACTAATTTTTATTAAGATATGATTTACAACATTGTTATTAATAAATATGTTTCAGGCATACAATGTTCCAACACCAATACCACCACTAATGTTCCCTTCCTTCATCAGTGTCACTGTGTTCTGTGCCATCTCCCAGCACATTTTTTGCAGGCATTTAACAAATTTCTTTTTATATGTGGACACTTTTAATTTTATATGGTCCCATTTACTTATTGTTTTATTCTTGATATAGTTATATTAGTATAGAGGGTAAATAGAGTAATAATAGAAAAAAATGGCTCCAGAGAAAAATTCCTGAGATAGGGTCAAGGATATCAAGAGTATATACAGAAGATAATTCTTTCAAAAATTGTTCTCTTCCCCAACCCATTCTGTCTTTCTGCCTTGCATGTTTTAAGCCCAGTCTGATTTAATCATCTATCCCCATGGTAAAGAAAATGTCAGAGGAGAACATTTCCAGTGTTCCTACTTAAGGAACCCCATGAGCCATGTTCCATGTACTTCCTTAACTTCCTTTACCCATTCCTTTTCATTCTTTGCCTTTCCTCAAATAGTTTCTACTGAATTTGGCCATCTTATCCTGTCTTATGTTTTCAACATTGAGTTCCTGAACGTAGGAAACCGTGTGGTGTATAATGCTCTGTTATGTTATAATAGAAATTACAGTGGAGAATGTCTGAATGTCTGAAAAGCTTTAAAAGGGCAGTGATGTGATTAAATCAGCAGTGTAAAAGCTAAGAGATGTTCCTAGCATAGTTTCAAAATATCACAGAAAGGGCCAGAGAGCTGGTTCAACATGATGAATGCATAGTTTGAATTTGGAGAACCATTCATTCCCTGGCACCATCACCAGGTGTGACAGCCAAATACATATGGGTAGCTCCCACACCACAGTGATGATACATCCTCCACGCCCCGCCCCCCCGCAAAGACACACACATGCATGCACGCACGTACTCACACAGAAACACAGAAAGAATAAAAGAAAATTTAAGAAAAGGGAAAGGAAAGGAAGGGAAAGGGGAGGGGAGGGGTGGGGAGGACTAGGGATGGGAAGGGCAGAGACATAAGAACTGTAGAAAGGCACAGGGAGATAGGTCAATAGGCTGAGTATATATTTTTGATGAAGAATCCCACGTTTTGATCCCCAGCACTGCATAGTACAAGGAATAGAGTCAGGAGCTACTCATGAACTCGAAGCATACACTAAGCATTGCTGGGTGTGGCCCCCACAAACAGCATATAGGTATATAGAGAGAGTAAAAACTGGAAAGAAATTTTGACAGGTCAGAATAGGTAGGATCTGGGAGCAATAAAATAGATAACAATAATAATATACTTTTAAACTCAGGACTCAGAGATGTGAAATAAAGTCCTATTTTGAGTTAGTGGTATAGAAAATGCCCTGCAAGTTTAAAGGCTTAGGTTCTGTTCCTATATTGCATGACTACTGAGCACCAGAAAATGTAGAACTCTTACCCCACAGCACAACAAAAATAAATCATAATCAAAATCACATGGCATGTCATATTTCTTATAGTGACAATGGACATATTGTCTGTGTAGATCCTATAATATAAAATTTATGTCTAATGAGAAGACTTCAAACAAATAAAACTTCAGAATGTATAGTTCAGTTTCCATACTCTTACTAACATTATTACAAGAATCACTATAGCAGTCACATATGATGACAATCATATTTTGTTCACATGTAAGAAAGTCCCAAACCCATATTCATCTGAAAGAGTAAAGACAAATATAAAAAATTGTAACCTTTTAAAATGGCAGTGAAATATAGAAGGGAGTAATTACTGTCATAAAAAGTTATGAATCATCTAGAAGTTTCACCTTCCTGAAAAAAAAGTCATCAGGTTTGAATATACTTCATTATGTTGACATGTGAAGAAAGCTAAAGAGGAGTAGGTGACCAAATTAGATGTAGTTAAAAAAACACAAAATACCTAGATACATTTATAAAATAAGGGGAGCAAAAACAAATATTTCAAAATGCATCTGAATGTAGTAGTAATCATTGTATAACTTTAGTCACTTTCAAGTATTTTTTTTCATATGTGCATGATTTGATGGGTAATGCTGATTCTAGATTTATTTCCAGAGTTCTGAATATTTTTAAGAATTAAAGTTAAAAGGCCCTCCAATTGATCGTCGATTTGCTCGAGCGGGCCCAGTAACGCCTCCATTGGAGACTTTGTTGTTACTGTGTCTGGCATATCGAATACTCTTGGTAGCTTGCCAGGCTCTCCGAGAGGGGCGGAGGAATCGAACTCGGGTCGGCCATGTTGGCCGCTTGTAAGGCGAACGCCCTACCGCTGTGCTATCGCTCGATAGGAGAATTATTGAATCTTGACCAGACCCTAGGGTACTGAAAAAAAGTTTTTGAAGCTGAGTAAATTTCTTCACTTCTCTAACTCTAAGTAAGGACATTTCATTTTTTTAGCCTATGAAATAAATATAATTTATTGTCTCTCCTTGTGAAGTTAGGAGGATTATTTGAGACAGTACACATATGTCTAACTCAACATTCAGTATATACCTGGGTGAATGATACCTGAAATAGTCATTACAGTTAGTTTTATTTAATTTAATTCAAATATCAAGCAGGAAATGCTTTAGTATATTTTAGTTAACAGAACTGAGACTCAGAAAGCTCAAATGAGTTATTAAAATTTGTGTCTAGTGTTTAAATTCAGAACCATTAGTCTATCTAGACCTACCTGCACCTTGTGTCTCATGCACGTCAAAATAGGGGTTACCTGCTTTCAGATTGTCTTTTTAATTTAGCAGATGAACACACGTGTTTGTTGAGTAAAAAAATTGCCAAAACATTCCACAGACCATTCAAGTTGGAAATTTTCATTTTGCTATGTAAAAACTACTTGGGGTTCTCAGTTTTATTTTACCTAACTCTAAAACTCAAGTCTACATTTCACAATAAATTTGCTTCAGTTTTGTGAAGAGAATAAACAATGTTCACCTTAAAAAAATGAGCAAACACAAATTTAAGTGTAGAGACAAAATGCTATCCTTGATTTTGATAAATACCTTTTTTATTATGTGTGATAAAAATTAAATTCCAAGATTAATGAAGTAAGAACAAGATCAAACCTATTCATAAATATAAATGAATTTTTTTTATATTCCTTCAGAGTAAGTCAAATATGCAGGGCATTTCTTCCTTTGCTTTTTCCAGGTTATATAGGTGTTGTTCGGGAATAGGAGCTGGAAATGATACAGACAGTGAGATAACAAGAAAACTCATTCATCACTCTGACGGGTATCTGTGTGTAAATTTCCAGTGATAGAGTAGGCTGTCTCTCTTTTCAGGCTTATAACCAATGCTTCAACTGTACTAAAGTTCTTTTTTTAATCAAATTTTAGGAAACTAGTTTGTTATTCATGTATTCTAAAAGGCATGTTTTCCAAAAGTAATGGAATTCTGTTGTTGCCAAAATTAAGTGGGCATAGAACCACAGTGGACTAGTTATTTTAAAATATAATTATCAGAATATAATGCTACTATAAAAATATGTTAGTCCATTGATGCGTGTAAATAAATAAATATATATATATATATTTGCATATTTGTCTTTATTTTGGCTGGAGCTATAGCACAGCGGGTAGGACATTTGCCTTGCATGCGGCCAACCTGACTGACCCAGGTTTGATTCCTCTGGCCCTCTCAGAGAGCCTGGCAAGCTATCGAGAGTATCTTGACTGCATGGCAAAAGGCTGGCAAGCTACCCATGATATATTCGATATGCCAAACACAGTAACAAGTGTCACAATGGAGATGTTACTGGGTCCGCTCGAGCAAATCAATGAGCAATGGGAGTACAGTGACAGTGACAGTGTGTCTATTTGAACATTGCTATTTAACACTCTTGTACAGTGTTAGTCAAAATATCCTATGCAATAATGATATGGAAAATTTCCCATCCTCACTGTACAATATGGTAGCAATGAATCATATGTGCCTATAGTATACTGAAATGCAGATAAGTTAATTGAGGACTGAAGTTTTAAGTATTTTCTAAATTTTGCAAATTACTATCTTACTGTTCAATGCATTTATTGAGAAACTTATTCACCTGACTTCAAATTAAATGCTCTCTTCCTATAGGTTATGTCCTTTGTTGCTCTTATACATGATTGAAGATTTCATGCAAGAGTCAAATTTATCAGTCAATTTTTTCATGAATAAGGACTATATCAAAGTTAGTGCTTTATTGGAGGTGTTCAGTGTTTTCCAGTTTTATTGATAATTATAAGATATACTCAAATTAATAATCACTTGATCACTTGATATCCCGTTAATCATCGATTTGCTCGAGTGGGCGCCAGTAACATTTCCATTCACTACTGTTGTGTGCTAGTGTAGCCCAATGGCATCTGCTCGTTATAGGAACATGAAGAGCCTCAAATCAATCATTCAGGGTATTGATGAAGAAGTCTGACCATCTCGTAGGTGGGCGTCAACACGATGTTTTGACTTCCCGTGGAATCCAGTCAGTAATGGCTCTAGTCTAGTGGTCGTCTTAAAATCTCTTTATGTGTCCAGCCCATATGATTTTCAATGCCTTGGCAAACCAGACAGTGTCCCTGATTCTTGAATGTTGACAGAGGTCAGAACTCCCGATCATTTGAGTGAAGCATGATACTCCAAGCATAACTCTTTTGATTCCTCTTTGAGAGACCCGAATAGCATTCTCATCCTGTTTGTGTAGGGTCCAGGTCTCTGAGTTGTATGCTAATGCAGGAAGAACAGTGGAATTGAAGAGATGTGCTTGGAGCTAGAGGGTCTTCATCCTCTTATTTATTTCTTCACGATCTTGAAGGCGTTCCAAGCCTCTCTCTTTCTCCTGCGCAACTCAGGTGCCAGGTCATTTATCATGTTGACTTCTCCACCTAGATACACTTAACTGTTGCATTCAGAGATGGTCGTTCCCATTGAGAGTGAATGGAATGTCAGGAACAAGACTATTTTTCATGAACAGTGTCTTTGTGAGATTCAGCTGTAATCCAACCATTCCACACTCACGGTTGAAGTCGGTCAGCATTTGTGACACTTGGCTGATGTTTGGTGTTATTAGAATAATATCATCAGCAAAGCAGAGGTGGTGTAGTTGCCGACTGTCTATTGTCACTCCCATTCCTTCCCATTCCAGTCATCGCATGACGTTCTCGAGGGTGGCACTTAAGAGTTTCGGTGAAATAGTATCACCCTGTCAAACCCCTCTCCTTACATCGATGATCACTTCTTTGTAGAATGGTGAGATCCTGGTAGTGAATCCGTAATACAGCTCAGGGAGGATCCTGATGTATTGGGCTTGAATGCCCTGATTGGCTAGGGCTTTGATGACCGCTTCCCTCTCAACAGAATCAAAGGCCTTCTTTAAATCAATGAACGTTAGACAGAGCGGCATCTTGAACTCCCGAGAAACCTCAATGAGCTTGGTTATTTTGTGGATATGGTTGATGGTGCTGAATCCTTTTCAGAACCCGGCTTGCTCGCATGGTTGTCCTTCATCTAGTGCTCTGCCAATCCTATTCAGGATGATTCGAGTGAACAGTTTGTAGACAGCAGACAATAGGCAGATTGGGTGATAGTTGCCAATGTCGTGGATGTCTCTCTTCTTGTATAGTAGTACAGTCCTGCTGGTTTTCCATTGGGATGGAACCTTGCATTCAGACAGGTAGCGGGTGAAGAGCCGAGCCAGTGTATTGATGAGTACTGACGGTAGGTTCTTCAGGTGTTCAGGTCTGACCTTGTCTGGGCCAGGTGCTCTTTGTTTCTTTACTGATGAGATGGTGTGTTGGATTTCGGAAGGGAGAAACTAATAATATAAAAGAAAAAAAATAACTCCTATGGATACCTCATAAAACCTTATAGAATTAAATTTTATTAATGTACAAATAGTGATACTTTTTAAGAGATATCTTTGCTTTGTTTTAAGTGATACAAAGTACATATTGGCCAATTTAGAACCCTGTGTGCTCTGAGGTTGGATGACTAATATTTATAGATTGATTTTTGCTTTGACTTCAAAGTTTTGGACAGCTGACTGAACTACCAAAGTCATTCAGTGATGTCATTTCAATTATTTTTTTTGCCAACTTTATGATTACTAATACAAAAAAACAGTGTTCTCAAGCATTGCAGTTCATTTAGACTTTAATACTTATTCACTTCAAATAGATAAACAGTGAACATACAATTTAAACTAAATTTTTATTTATTTTTATTGACATCTATCTCTTTAGTTAAATGAATATAGACATTAATGTCTATGTCAAATCATATATGTTTAGAGTAAAATCCACCATAACAAAGCTTTGTTATGAAAGCAGCTAATTTTAAATGCAAGAATTTATTAGCAAATTTAATATGGTATGCTAAGTGGAATAGTGTCCTCACCACAAAGTTTACAAATATCTGGAAACCCAGAATGTGACTTTATTTGCAAATCATGTCTTTGCAGAGATATTTAAGATCAAGATCAAGATCAAGTCAAGAATATGCCTGCATAGAATAAGTCCCATTTGATGGAGAAATAACTATGTAGAAAGTAATATAAATGTGGAGCTAAAATTGGTTTAAGAATCTACAAACCAAGAAATATCAAGTTTTTCTGGCAACAAATAGACCAGTAGAGAGTCACTGAGCAATTTTACCTAAAGATCAATATAATTAAGTGTGGAGATGTTTCACTTCAGACTTCAAGTTTCCAAAAACTCTACAGAAACAAATTTTTGTTTTTCTAAGCCACTGGGTGTAAGGCAACTTGTTGGTGTCCATGTAGTAATTTTTATTAGTGGTCTTGACTTATTGACATAAAATATATTTCTGGATGTGTTTGGGTGGATGTCTCTGGAAAAAAATTAACACTGGAATCAGTAATCAAAACCAGTCAATAGTCAGAAGATCCCTCATGTTAATTTGGGTATGTGTCATCCAATCCTTTCAGTACCTGAAATGAAGAAAATGGCATAGGAGAACTAAATTTACCTTTTCTGCTTGAGACATTTTTTTTTTGTCTCCAGCACTCAAAGATAGAAAGAACTAATTTTCAGACTTCAAGATTTTATTGTTGTGGTGGTTTTGTTGGGGCATACCCACTGTGCTCAGAGCTTACTCCTGGCTAAGCTGTGAAGGACCATCCTGGTGGACTTTGAGACTATATGTGCTATCTTGGATCAAACCTGGGTCAGCCATGTGTAAGGCAACATGTGACCCTCTGTATTATAGCTCCAGCCATGATTTTCAGAGTTTTGACCTCAAGTCTCGATTTTTATACCACCTTCCACAGCCCTGCCTGATCCTGCCTTTTGTGTTCAAATTGAATTGTAACATGAGTTTTCCTGGTTCTCTACTTGAAAGATAACAAACAACAAAAGTGAAAAAAGAAGGAAATAGTAAAATTAATTTTCAAAAGTACCATCAACTGATTTTATGAAGAAATATTTATCAACACTATTGAATTAAATTAAAGAACTTATTTAGGCCTTTGCTATTGAATGTCTATGTATTTACTGAATCATAATTAATATTTGAAAGTTTGAGATAACTTAAATCCAACTACTTAACCCAGTGCTTTAAATCAGTTTCTATAACATACTTTTTCTAACATTTCAAATATGACAGCATATAAATCTAGTTAAGTACTAAGCATTTTAATAATTCTTATCAAATTATATTAAATATTTCATAAGACAGCGGTAGGGCATTTGTCTTGCATGCAGCCAGCCTGGCTGACTCAGGTTTGATTCCTCTGCCCCTCTCAGATAGCCCAGCAAGCTACTGAGAGTATCTTGCCCGCACAGCAAAGCCTGACAAGCTACCCATGATGTATTCAATATGCCAAACATGGTAACAACAAGTCTCAAAATGGAGATGTTACTGGGCACGCTCGAGCAAGTCAAAGAACAATGGCAGGACAGTGTTTTATGTAGTCTGTGATTTTATATGGTATTTCTTCTAAATTTATCTCTAATGATTTTTTTACTAAAAAATGCACTAGCTGTTCTCCTAAGAGATAAAAAAAGAACAAAATTTAATTGATACATCTAAAAGTATTTAGAAATTTTCATTAAAAATAGAGACTGGACACTAGTACAATTTTCCTATCCTCCTTGTAAGGGGGTTAGTCCTCAACATAGAATCAGAAGTAAGCCTTAAGCACCACCTCAAACACACAAAAATTAAAATTGAAAAACAAATAAATAATGTAAATAATTTGATGTTCATTGTTTTTTATCACTTAATTTTCATGTTATATAAATATAGGGGCATAGTATCTGATATTGTTATAAATTACCTATATATATTTATATATACGCGATTTATATCTTATTCTGTATTTGGAGTTTTCATTCTAGTAATTATTTATTTACTACATACATCTTTTTGTTTGATGCAATCATTCTTTTTTTTTTTTAATTACCTGTGCTTGTTCTTTTCATTTTAGTCAAACACCTGGTAAGATGCTGAAGCTAATATCATGGAATGCTTTTTCCAATTTTCTTTAATGTTATTTCAGAATTTGATATAACTGCCAGTATTTTAACCCATATTTAGTGAACTTTTATGTGTTGTGTGAGAAAACTATCCAGTTTCTTTTTTGAGTAACTTTTTTGGTTTTTCAGCATCTTGCCTCCTTTGTGCTAAGTTTACTATCTGTTTATGCATTTATTTATTTCAGGTTACTCAATTACAGTCCATTGACAAATGTGCTTACTTTTTTTTCAATATCACATTGTTCATATATGTTTTAACTAATGTAACTGTGCAATTTAGCTTTGATTTGGGGTGTTTTATAGCTTTATTTAATTTCCATTTTCTCCTAATTGTCATATCTTTCTGAGTTTCATGTATGTGCTTGTGTATGTGGAACATAAACACACATGTGTTTATGTCTCACTATAATTTTAATTAATTTGTTCTATTTTATTAACGAATCTGATTGGTATTTTGATATGGATTGTATTAGACTATATAAAACTTCATTTAGAATAGTTATTTTAACGAGGTCATATCTTCTGATCCGTGATCTTGGAATAGGTTTTCATTTCTCTACATCTTCAATTTATTTATATCAATGACATTGTTCACGTACAAGTCTCTCACCTCATTTATGAACTTTATTCTTAGGCAAATTTCATGGGATTTCAAAATATTTTGTCTTGTTTTGTTATTCTAGTTTTTTTTGCATCCATTCATAATTTTAAGTAATTTTTGCATATTTAGTACTCTGCAACTTTACTGTATTGATCTATTGTTTCTTATTGTTTATTTACTTGTTACTTTCTTATAGTTTTTTTTTTGCTAGTTGCATTTTTATTTCTCAGGTATAAGCGCTATTAACAATTAACTACTAGCTAATGCCACTATCTGCTAGAAGTAGATGCAGCTATCCAAGTATTTTCACATAAGTTCATTACTGTGAAAAGTGATGCTGTCTGTCAGATATTACCTCTAAACTACTCTGATGGAACTCCTTTTTATCTTGAACTTCTTCCCACATTACAACATTGTTAAGTATAGCATGGATAGAGGAAAAGATTGCAGGCTAGTTTACCAACCCCAACGTCCTACCTGTGATTTCCAGAGTAAATTTTCACGCCTTAGAAATCTCTTCACAGTTTTTGCTTATCTCCTATCATGGGGCTTCTTTTCTAGCAAGAGTGTCTTTCTGTCTCCCACTGCTTGGAATCACAAAAGTCCCTATCATAGATTGCTGTTTGGTACATCTGGTTCCACTGTACTAAAATATTTTGTTTTCATCTAAAAATAATGCTGCTTTTTTCTTATATTTTTATGAAAACTGCTAGAATGTCTTCCATCATATAGTCTCAAAAATTACAGTGTTTCCCTCACTCAAAAGTATACCTTTGGTGCTGGTTTAAGTAGAAACATAAAGCAACTAACATACAACTGTTATGTAAAAACATTTAAAATGCAATAACATTTGTATTCAAGTCAACATATAATGTTAATACATTTTAAATTGAAACTGTAAAAATTATTTGGAGAATAAAGTTAATCCTAAATGTAATAAAACAGCAGATATAACAACTGTGAATGTATATAACTTGAAAGATGCCCTACTAGAATTCATAATTTTTTACAAATATATATATATATAAAAGCAGTATGATAGTTGTATGGGGAATAAATGAATGACATGGTAGAATAGAATAAATCAGGAAAAGAATTCTTACTTGAAATTACCATATATTAAGAAAATTACAAAACTAGAACAAACAATTCAACCAATCATGGTAGAAAGGCCACATATAATATATTTTAAATTCAAACATTTTATATCAATTCTTGTCTGTTTTTCTGTCTCTCTCTACATAGGTGCACATGCACACACGCGCGCGCGCACACACACACACACACACACACACACTGATTCTAAATTTAAAAAATAAACTGAAGAGAGTAAATTTTCTTTTAATATTTAGCAACTGTAAGAGATAATGTTATTTATATCCTTGTATAGGAAATGATTCTCTATAAAGAACATATAAGTCCCACCAGAAAACTTAAAATTAGATCATTATACTTAAAATTAGATCATTATAAATATAAGCTAAATCATTAGACACAGACTGAGAAAAACTATTTTCAGTACATAGTATTCATATGGATTTTATGGATTCTATACCCCAAATATAGAGGAAACTCATAAAATTCCTGAAAGACAAGCAAACAGAAAAAAAATGTCATTAACTTAAAGAGCAATTCAGATTAAAAAAAATAGTAAGAATTTCAAAAGAAGCTCAACCTCAGTAGCCATCAGTTAAATATCTAATAAAACCCTAATAAGATATCATTACATATTGTCTATTTTGGTAATTTGTAAGAATCCCAATACCAGTGGGAAGGTGGAGAAATAAGGACTATTGTGGAAATTTATACAATGGAGTAATAGCACAGCAGTAGGGAGTTTGCCTTGCGTTCAGCCAGCCCTGCTGAGTCGGGTTTGATTCCTTCACCCCTGTCAGGGAGCCTGGCAAGCTACCTAAAGTATCTCGCCTGCATGGCAAAGCCTGGCAAGCTACCCGTGACGTATTCAATATGCCAAACACAGTAATAACAAGTCTTAAAATGGAAATGTTACTGGGCCCGCTCGAGCAAATTGATGAACAACGGGAGGACAGTGACAGTAACAGTGAACATTATATAAATGTAAAGTAAAATTGTATATATCTATTCCCTTTGAATAAATTATTTAAGTGTAACACATAGAGAAATTGATGTCTACCTTCCTAGAGACATGTATATAGAAAATATTCTTATGAGCTGTTGTATTTGGACAAGAGCAAAACATGGTTCAGTAAACCATCCAGAAAAATATGAATAATGAATAGCTATCTTTTTAATAAGAAATTTCAGACAGCAATTAATACTAAATAGTAGAGTATTGGTTATCAAGATGAATAATCTTTTGATATATAATTCCAAGAAAATAAAAGGTAACTAGAATTATGGATAAATATTATAGTACTTATATAAAAATGCAAAATCTTCTAAATAATACTTTGTTTAAAAATATTAATTTTGGTTGATAATTTGTAAATGAACAGTAATAATAATCACTCAATTTGCTATGTGTTTATAATAAATTTAAAGGTGAATGTTTTGAGAAGGTCAAGGATAGTAATTTTATTTTAAACTTAGGCACTACTCCTGACTCTGTTCAGGAATCACTCCTGGTAGACCTTGGAAGACCATGTGGAGACCCAAGTGGGCCACATACAAGGCATATGCCCTATTTTCTGTACTGTCTCTTTGGACTCTTTAACTTAAATTTTAAAGGGTTAATAAAATTAGTACATATTATACTTCCCATTCTCAAGGTTCAATCTCTCTTAAATCAAATAAAATCATATAGTTATCTTAATAATTCCTTACGTAGCCTTTTTAGCATATACATATAAGTGTGTGTGTAATATTACATGAAATATTCCATGAAATAGGAGTTTTATCATTATAATAGGAAACTGGTAAATTCCTCTTAATCTTCTTTTGTTGACCATCATCCAGTCTTAGCCTATTCTACAGATGTCTTTTCTTGGGAAACCTAACTGGTATCATTAAGTGAAAACGCCACACTGGAAGCTTTGATCATTTGAGAACTGAGCATCTTGATAACATATTTCAGGATATGACATGTTTTTCTAATAAATTGAGAAACCAATAAGTTGCAAGACCAACCAATAAATTGTCTATGTGGCATTTATAGACTAAGTGTCTTTTGAGTAACTCTCACCTTTATTCAAAACCCCTTCTATCTCTCAAATTTTACTCCCCAGAACACTTAATACAAAACACATAGCTATATTTTATTATCTACATTCTGAACTTAGCTTAATAAAAAGAAATTAGATAAAATAAATATGAATCTTTATGGTATATAGAAAATTCAGGATCAACGAAGAAATTATGTCTGAGAAATAGACTTTCAACTTTATCTCACCTATGGAAATGGAGATATATTTGCTATGAGAGTGGAGAGGATTTTTTTTTCTCTTTTTTTGTAGGAGTACTGCTATTTATTCAGCCACTGATTAGCTGATTGAATTGTGCATGAACTCCACCTTACTTTTTTTTCCTTTTTCCATTTCTTATAATTTTATTTATTGAGTCACCGTGAGAGCAGCTACAAAGCTTTTGCGTCTAAGTCTCAGTCATACAATGAAACACCCATACCTTCACCAGTGCCCATTCTCCACCACCAAAAATCCTAGTATACCCCCATCCCACACCCTCCCCCTGCCTGTGGGGCAGATGATTTCTACATTAGTCTCTCGCTACTTTGATCACATTCACGATTTCGACACCAGACCCACCATTATTTAAGATTTTACCCCAACACTCAGATCTGCTGAAAAGGCAACAATAGACAATTTGTGTTCTATTGCTGGTTATGACTAACATATGATGTCATGTGGCTGCAGTAGGGCCATGTGGTTTTGAAATTCTGAAATTTTAACACTTAAATCTGGAGGGATTTCTGCCAAAAGCCACTGGGTTTAGAGATCTGCTCCTGAGTCTCTGGGATCATGGCCATTGAGCAGCTTGATGAGGAGCAAAAGAGGCCATTCGTGGGCGATGACTTGGGGTCTTATTGGGGTGGGGAGGACAGGCTCGGCTCCACCTCCCCCCCCATCCCGTGAGACCCAACAAGTTTCGTCACTGCGGGCCCAAGCCTGACTGTCCAATGGCTTCTGGAGGATGACAGCCACCAAGTCACCAAGAGGGAGCAGGCGGAGGGCCAGCACCCATTCCCCCCTGGGGTGGCCCGGTGACAGTAACCTACTGCGGGGTCCGGACACATTTCTGACAAAAGCCGCTAGGTTTCGAGATTTGTTTCTTAGTCTCTGGGATCAAGGCCGTTGAGCAGCTTGATGAGGAGTCAGAGAGGCCGTTTGTGGGCGATGACTTGGGGTCTCATTAGGGTGGGGAGGACAGTCCCGGCTCCACCTCCCCCCCATCCTGTGAGACCCAACAAGTTTCGTCACTGCGGGCCCAAGCCTGACTGTCCAATGGCTTCTGGAGGATGACAGCCACCAAGTCGCCAAGAAGGAGCAGGTGGAGGAACAGCACCCATTCCCCCTTGGGGTGGCCCGGCGACAGTAACCTACTGCGGGGTCCGGACACATTTCTGACAAAAGCCGCTGGGTTTCGAGATTTGTTTCTGAGTCTCTGGGATCAAGGCTGCTGAGCAGCTTGATGAGGAGCCAGAGAGGCCGTTTGTGGGCAACGACTTGGGGTCTCGTTGGGGTGGGGAGGACAGGCCTGGCTCCACCTCCCCCCCCATCCCGTGAGACCCAACAAGTTTCGTCACTGCGGGTCTAAGCCTGACTGTCCAGTGGCCTCTAGAGGATGACAGCCACCAAGTCACCAAGAGGGAGCAGGCGGAGGGACAATACCCTTTCCTCCCTGGGGTGGCCCGGCGACAGTAATGTACTGTGGAGTCTGGATGCATTTCTGCCAAACGCCACTGGGTTTTGAGATTTGTTTCTGAGTCTCTGGGATCATGACCGTTAAGCAGCTTGATCAGGAGCCAGAGAGGCCCTTCATGGGCGATGACTTGGGGTCTCATTGAGGTGGGGAGGACAGGACTGGCTCCACCGCCATCCCGTGAGGCCCTGTGTGTCTCGTCACTGGGGACCCAAACCTGACTGTCCAGTGGCCTCTGAAGGATGGTGGTCACTGGGCCGCCGGGGGGAACAGGCCAAGGCATGAAACCTATTACCACCTGGGTTGGTCCAGCACCAGTAACCTACTGCAGGAACGGATCTATTTCTGCCAAAAGCTGCTGGGTTTCGAGATTTGTTTCTGAGTCTCTGTGATCATGGCTGTTAAGTAGTTCAATCAGGAACCAGAGAGGCCATGTCTCCAATTATATAGCTGAGTCGGAGGTGGTTTGTGGGTATGTTTCCCGCATACCTAACTTTTGGCAGTTTACTTTCTTGGTAAACTTTGCCCCAAGTTTTTGGGGTCTGGCCAAAGGCACAGCAGCAATTTTGGGGTATCTGGAAGTCTGGAAGGCGCCATGAGGCTGCTGATGCCCTTGCCTCACAGGTACAGATTGACCTGCTGGCAGCACCATACTCCCTGGAGAGGATTTTTGAAGTGTCTGATTTTGTTTATCCATGAGAAAATATTTGGGAACAACTATTTTATAGACAAAATTTGAGGCTTTTGTTTTCCCAAAAGAGTCAGACAAGATTTTTTCAAAATGGCAAAATTAGGTCTTTTCCTTAATAGAGGAAGAAACCACAATTCCTCCTTTTTTTCTGAGTTTATCAGTCAATGTGTCTTTAATCTGAGAGACTCATCTGTCTTACTTTCAGAGTAAAAGATGAATTGGTCATTCTTTGATAAGTGAAGTGTCACCCAGTTATCTGTTGACACAGACCATACATCGTATTTTTTCTCATTTAACTTTAGTATTAACAACTATATAAATTGCCTATAAATATGCACACACATATAGTCTAAAATAAACTTTTTTATTGATAATCTGATTCTGTTCCAATTACTTGTCCCAAAGGGAAACTGAGAAATGGGTACATTTTCCACTATACCCATATAGATTTAAAGGAGGGTCTTTTCAGCCCGCCCGCTCCTCTCTGGAAAGAAAGATGGCGGCCGCACGGGAGCCTTGTGGAAAGCAGGTTTGAGCCGGGCTCGGGGGGGGAGCGGCGGGGACCTCATGGGAAGGGGGGCTCTGTGGGCCGTCCCCCACGCCCCACCGAGGTCGCCAGCTGCCCCCCACGAGCGGCTCTCCGGCACGGCCACAACTCCAGGGCACAGAAACCAATCTCTTAACTAGCTAACTTTTAATAGAAATTCTTCCAGGGTCAATAAGTAAAATAGCAGAAATTTAAAACCGCGCGGCCACTATCGCGGCCGCGCGACATCATTTTATTCTTAAACCAAGTTGTAGAAAGCAAATCATTTCACAACGCTGTTTCAGCATGTCTGATTGGGGGGGGGGGTGGGTCGTAAACTCTAAACAATAATTGTGCATCTTATATCGAAATAATCTATCTAGTCAAAGTAGATAGAGTATTAACTAGAACTCATCTGCCTCACAAGAATTGGGAGGGGTGGGAGGTGGGGGTCTATTGGGGTTCGGGGTTAAAAATGAGTATTGGCAAAGGGAAATGTGTTCGGTATCTACATGACTGAGACCTAAACCCGAAAGCTCTGTAACTTTTCCCACAGCGATTCAATAAATAAATAAATTATAAAAAAAAAAATAAAATAAAGGAGGGTCTTTTGAGAATGTGCTGCATATTTTCTATAGTTTTGTACTATCATTTCCTATACATTTCTCTTCCCAGAGAACTCTAGTAGTGGCAGATTTACTTAGTGCCCTCAGCTCAGATTTTGTGATGTAGCTGAGACATTTAGAATTAGAACTGTAACTGTTCCAAGAATTTCTGTTTGACTACAGATAGAGAACTCTTTTAATGAATCCAGAGGTAAAATGCATGTACACAAGCAATTGATAAGGATCCCATTTAAATCTTGTAAATAAAAGTCTCTTTAGAACTGCAGATGAATAGAAACTATGTAATCCTCAAGATAAGAATAATTAACAAATGTTGACAACAAATGCAACCACCCGAAGTAGGTCTACACTAGCTATGCAGAGCATTGGATCTGTGAACATTTTCCCCAAAAACTACCTTACAGTAAAGTGGTTTTTAAAACTCTCTGATATCTAATGAGCATTAATTTTAATTACTAAAGTCAATGTCACTGTCATTGTTGTCCTCCCTTTGTCCATCAGTTTGCTTGAGTGGACCCAATAACGTCTCCATTGTGAGACTTCTTGTTACTGTGTTTGGCATATTGAATATGTCATGGTATCTTGCCAGGCTTTGCCGTGCAGACCAGATACTCTCGATAGATTGCCAGGCTTTCTGAGAGGGGTGGAGGAATAGAACCCGGGATGCCCAGTGGGTCACGTGAAGGCAAATGCCCTACCCACCGTGCTATCAGTCCAGCCCCATTACTGAAGTACTAATGGACATATGTATATTTACATGTGTATATATCACTTGATCACTTGACATTCTGTTACTCATCCATTTGCTCAAGCGGGTGCCAGTAATGTCTCCATTCATCCCTGTCGCATGCTAGTGTAGCCCAATGGTGTCTGCTCGCTCCAGGAAAACAAAGAGCCTCAAACTGATCATTCAGGGTCTTGACAAAGAAGTCTGACTATCTCGTATGTGCGCGGCCACACATTCTTTTCACGTCTCATGGAATCCAGTGGTTGTCTCCAAATCGCATTACATGTCCAGCCTATCTGATTTTCGACACCTTGGCACATGAGACAGTGTCCCTGATTCTTGACTTTGACAGAGGTCGGAACTTCGGATTCCTTCTCTCACTTGAGTGAAGCATGATACTCCAAGCATAGCTCTTTTGATTCTTCTTTGAGAGACCTGAATAGTGTTCTTATCCTGTTTTCTAGGGCCCAGGTTTCTGAGGCATATATTAATGCAGGAAGAACAGTGGAATCGAAGAGATGTGCCCAGAGCCGGAGGTTATCCATTCTCTTAGCTATTTTTTTGTTGCTCTTCAGGGCATTCAAAGCCATTCTTTGCCTCCTGTGCAGCTCAGGTGCCAGGTCATTCATCATGTTGACTTCTCGACCTAGGTACACAAAACTGTTGCATTCGGAGATGTTTGTTCCAGTGAGAGTGAATGGAATGTCAGGAATGAGAGTCGTCCTGAGTCATCGAGTCATCCTGAATAGGCATGGCAGAACACTAGAAGAAGGACAACCATGCAAGCAAGCTGGGTTCCTAAAAGGATTTTGCACAATCGACCATATCCACATGATAATCAAGCTCACTGAGGTTTCTCGGGACTTCAAGATACTGCTCTATCTAACGCTCGTTGATTTTAAGAAGGCCTTTGATTCTGTTGAGACTAAAGTGGTTATCGAAGCCCCAGTCAAACAGGGAGTTCAAACTCATTACATCAGGATTCTCCAAGAGCTGTATTATGGATTCACTACCAGGATCTCGCCATTCTACAAGGAAGTGATAATAGATGTCAAGAGAGGGGTTCAGCAGGGTGATACCTTTTCACCGAAACTCTTCAGTGCCACCCTCAAGAATGTCATGTGAGGACTGGAATGGGAAGGAATGGGAGTGAATATAGATGGTTGGCAACTACACCACTTCTGCTTCACTGATGACATTGTTCTAATAATACCAAACATTAGCCAAGCGGCACAAATGCTGGCTGACTTCGACCATTAGTGTGGAAAGGTCAGATTAAAGCTGAATCTCATGAAGACAGTGTTTATGAGAAATGGTCTCGTGTGAATATATATATATATATATATATATATAGTGAATATATATATGTGTGTGTGTGTGTTTGAAACTTCATTTTCTTCCCTTTTCATAATCAATATATAAAAAATGGCCAGTAAGTTGTTAATGTGAGAATGATGATATCACTTGGACTTTTATCACATAAATGCAGTTATTTTATTATAATTCAAGACAGAAAATTCAGATCAGTGTTTCTCAAAGTGGGCAATAACTCTCTTCAGGTAGGAAGGAGGTGTTGTCTGAATGATCTAGGGTGGTGGCCTTCAATGCAATTAGGGGGTCCTTCTGTTTGTTCCGTTAAAGAGCATAGATTTCAGGAGGGGCAATGTAGAATAGTTTCTTCCAGCTATACACAGATAGATAGGCAGAAGGCCCCTGGCAGTGGGTGTCATGGAAGCTTCTTAGTCTCAGCCCTGAAGCAGTCCAAGGGCATGAGGAATATATTCTTTTGAGGTGCTAATACTGAGCTTTATGGAGATGAAGAAAATGAAGTAACACCCAGTTTTAAAATAGGCACTAACCAAACAAAGATGGACACCCCCCCTAAAAAAAGAAAAAAAAAGATTTCAAGAGAATCTAAAAGAGATAATCTTCAAAAAATAAGAAGTTTCAAAAGATTCAAAAGTTGTGATAAGAATATAAAGAGAATCTGAAGAGATACTATAGCAAAGAGGGAATTTATCTTGCATGCAGCTGAGCCAGGTTTAATCACTGGCACTACATATGATACACTGGCAATTGATCCCTGAGCCCAGAGTTAGGAAGTGATACCCTGACAGAAATGATCCCTAAGCACTGCTGGATGTGACCCACCCCCCAAAAAATAGAATATATATATATATATATGCACTATATATATGCACACATACACATAGAGACAAACAGACAGACACACACACATATATATGGCATATATATATATGTATATATGGGCTGGAGCAATAGCACAGTAAGTAGGGCATTTGCCTTGCATGCAGTGGAAACGATCAACCTGAGTTTGATTCCTCCTCCCCTTTCTGAGAGCCTGGCAAGCTACTGAGAGTATCTTGCCCACACATCAAAGCCTGGCAAGCTACCCATGACGTACTCAATATGCCAATCACAGTAACAAGTCTCACAATGTTACTGGGCCTGCTTGAGCACATTGATGAACAATTGGAGGACAGTGACAGTGATATATATATATATATATAATATATATATATATATATATATATATAATAGAACGCATTGTAGAAGTTTATTCCTTAGTGTACTAATTATATATTTGGGTGTATATATAACTCACAGAAATATATAAAAGTTAATTTTATATACTAACTTATGGAAAGAGTTTAGGTTAATTTTGATAGAAGTGCATGGTAGAGCCTAGCAAGTTACCTATTACATATTCAATATGCCAAAAACAGTAGCAATAATGGGTCTAGTTCCCCTGAACCCTGAAAGAGTCTACAATACGGCACCATTGGGAAAGATGAGTAAGGAGAGGCTGTTAAAATCTCAGGGCTGAGATGAATGGAGACATTACTGGCACCCGCTCGAGTTAAATCGATGAACAATGGAGTGACAGTGATACAGTGGTATAATTTACATTTATATAATGATCACATAGTTAATATTAGTTAGCAACCACTATGGAAAAATAGAAAAATTTTTAACAGAATGGATTATAATTAAATCACTATTATTGATTGTAGAAATACAATCTCTTTCCATTTTTGAGAAACATTACTAATTTTTGAGTCTCTTTATATTAAAGAAAAATAGCTTTATTTTACATTTTTAATCAAAATGTTCACTGTCACTGTCACTGTCCTCCCATTGTTCATCGATTTGTTCGAGCGGGCCCAATAACACCTCCACTCTGACAATTGTTACTGTGTTTGGCATATCGAATACGTCACGGGTAGCTTGCCAGGCTTTGCTGTGCAGACCAGATACTCTCGGTAGCTTGCCAGGCTCTCCGAGAGGGGCGGAGGAATTGAACTCGGGTCGTCCATGTGAGCTGCTTGCACCTGCTGTGCTATTGCTCCAGCCCAATCAAAATGTTAAATTCATTTATTGATTTATAAAACTATAAAGATATTCTAACTTAAATGTTCAATGCTACACTTACCAGACAGGGTCAATTTTTATTTGATTAACATATATACTCAGTTATACATAAGGAAATTTTTATAATAAATCAATAGATTTTTTTTCAGAACTTTCAATTTTGATAACTTCTCAGTCTTTCAAGATAGCCTGCATTGTACACCAAATTTAATCTGACATATATAAATTTTTCAAGCTACTTTTTTCTTGTCATCAAAGATTTAATATAAGGTGGCCTTAGCAAGGACTCAGATTCCGAAAAATTCATTATAACATAAAAATGTATTGAGCGATATGATCACAAGTAATGAAAATCAAAAGATGATCAGATTAGGTAAGCAAGGTTTTCTTGGGGGAGTAGAATATTTTGCATTCAATTAAACTAAAACAATTCACTTACTCATCCGTAATCTATTGTGTGATTTTCTAGAGGACTATTGACTGCATTAACTTCCTTTATTCTTCCCCTTTTTAATCTATCAGTGTCCTTCCTCATACTGTATTGACACCTGTATCATTCAAGTTTCAAAGTTGAAGTGCCATAATGACATTTCTTCCCTTATATCACCTCAGTAAATTTAGAGGGTGTTTGCTTGAGTTCAAAGAAAAGGAAAGAATTAAAATGAGTTTAGAATAAGGAAAATCTCTGATAGTTGTTAAATTTAAACTTCTCATTTTCTCAAAATAATGAACAATCTGAGACCTTAAAAAGCTCATGTAGACAAGTTTAGTCCCATTGTGGACACTTAAGCTTACACCAGTAATTTTTGCATAGTTTATTTTTACCATCTTGCTCTTCATGACTGTTTTATTCTCACATCTCTCCCAGTTATTTGCCTGCCCAATACTTACCTATCACTATTGAAGCAATGAGAAACCATTTCTACAATCTCCCAATTTCAGATTTAAGCCTTTATCTTCCTTTTCTAGTTCAGGAAAAGATGCCTACCCTCACTCTGGGGGTGTGTTTATTTCTTTTTTCTTGTTTGCTTTATGAAACACAAACTCTGAGATTTTGACCTCTTGTCATTTCTTCTTAGTGTTTCAATTACTATTTATTGAAGTTTTGGTTACTATTCTATTTGCACTGATAATATAGGGTCATAGTTTCCTGCTCACCTAAGACCTTTGCCCAGAAAAACGTCCAGATTTGTGCTGTCGACCAACGCTTGTTAGAATGAACTCCTAACCTTCATCTCTATACTACATTTCCATCTAACTTTACGGCATAATATAGAACAGGTCATCTTAAAGAATTGTTGTCCTAGGGAATTTTAAATACTAATTCATCTCTCTGGCTTAAATTATTAATTCATCTGTCAGAGAAAAATCAAGATAAATTTTAACCCCATTTATATAGAGATTTTGTTAACATAATTAAATTCATGTTTAAGCCCACATCTAAATCACTTTCAACTAAATTATTAACATAATTATCTTTGTCTTTTCCTATTAGTTATAAAATATGCAATCCTGACCCATTCCTGCTAAAATATTAAAATAAGTTTTGTATATTTTTAGGATAATATCTTGGTCAAGTGGCAAACTTGTTTAATCAGACGGCACAGAAATAAAATCCAGAATTCTATATTTTATTTTTTGTATGTTTTGACAATCACCCAGATTTATATGAGTGAGAACATGTTCTACATGTCAATGGTTTTATAAACCAAGCATTATTGCTGACCCACTTCTGGGGGTGGAGAATAGAGATCACATTTAACTACAAAAAGGGGGACACAGGAGCTAACCCAGGTGTGAAGTGTGTGCTTTTCACGTGCAAGTTCCATTTTAGACACCAAAGAAGCCCATAGCCCATCACTTTCTATATAGCCCCAGAAGTCTTTAAACACTGCAGGTGTGTCTCTGCCCAGTAACCTCAAGCACTACTGGTCCTCAGTAGCACTACACTACCAGAAACATTTGAGGTGTCTGGTATAGTTGGCTGATTATCCCTGGGAGAAACCTGACTCCTGAGCAGCGCCTGAAAGTGCTACCATGCAAATAAATCATTTGAGAGATCAATTGAGCTCTTTAGAATTATGCGAACCAAATAAGGTGCCATTATGTTTTTCCTTTTATCATGGTTATCCCCTTATATACACTCTTCAGTATCCTTTATATTATTTTTTCAAGGCCAGTCATTGGTAAAACAAGGTGACCAATTTGTTGCTTTTGTTATCTACAGTTTTATTTGCTGTACTTCTTTAGCCATAATGTGAATAGTTTCTGTTTATTTTTTTTTGTGAAATTACAGAACAGTTTTCATAAAATGTACAATGCAGTTTTTAGTTAACCTAACAGTATTACTAACAGCAAATAAATATGCAGTATAAAAATGTCAGCTCCTAATAAAATATAAATTAAATATCATAAAAATACATATAGGTGATTTCTAACTTCTAAACAAAAAAGCATACTTTTTCTGAGCAAAACATAGAATTCTAGCATCAAAGTTGATAAATTAAATATTCAAAAATAGAATTTAAAATCATATAAACTATACAGATACACCTTGCATGTGGCCAAATATTCTTTCATCCCAAGCACTACAAATAGTTAAAGGAGCACTGCCAAGCCAAAAGTGGTCCCTAAGCAAATAGCCAAAATTAAGCCCTGAGCCTCTCCACGTGTGAACCCCCCAATCTAAATAAATAAACATAAAATGTTCTCTTGCTGTCTTCTCACTGTTGTGTGTCACTCCATTTTGACTGCGTTCCAGGATTTTCTCCTCCGTGAGCATTCTCCTGTAAGGAAACCCACGACTTACCGTTAAACTTGTTTATAGAAAGTAGCTCCTGGCACTGTCAGATGTTACTATGGCTCTTTTATCTTTACTGATATTAGATGACTCACTCACTCTTGCTTTGATTGTTACCATGCTTTTCAAAAACAGTCTATTGGTTCTTTTAGTGACTTCTTGCTTTCTTTTGATTTTTTTTTGCAGAAATATGAATGCAGTCCAAGTCATCTTGGATTTGGTAACTTGTTTCAACCTAGATATATTTTAATTTTACATGGGATCCTTTGTATTAAGTTTTGTTTTCAATATTTCCCATGAATATAGTTTTGGTTATCTATATTGTATTTTTTACTGGGAATTTGGATAAACTTAAAACTATTCCCTGCCACTACCATCTTCCTGAGATTTGTAATTAAATATATTAGTTCCGAATGTAACTTTATCTGAAAAATATATATTTCATATTGAACAATCTATATCTTTCAATATCTCAACATATGTTTTATTTTAGCTAAAATGAATGAAGAAATTATATATAATATATATCATCTGGAATATAATATATTGCATCCTTACATATACACACTATATTTACATAATATATTATTTATTTCATGTGTATATACTTGTTATTTGTTTTCTTGATTGTTATTTAGCACTAAAATTGAACATATGCTTTCTTACTACTATATTTAGATGCATTATTTCATAAAAATTTTAAGAACTTAAAAGGGAATTTCTGGAATTCTGCAAAAAACATGAAAATGTAATATTTCTTCAGTGAGACATACTCTATAAGACTTTATTATTATTATTATTGTTATTATTATATTTTGGCAAGACTGGCCAGTGCTCAGGGCTTACTTCTGGCTATGTACTCAAGAATGACTCCTGTTGGAGCTCCAGGAACCATCTGGGGTGCGGGTGATTGAGCCCAGGTCAGTTAGTGTGCATAGCACTCTCCTCTGTGCTATCATCCTGGTCCCAAGAAAGACCATTTTAATTCCATATTCCTACTTGGGTTTTAGAAATTTTATGTGATAAACTGTGAAATTTAAGGATAAGATAAGAAGGATAATTTTAAAAGGTATAAATTTCTACAACCATCTGAACAATAGTAATCTTATAGGGAAGTAAAAAGAGGCAATTCCTGGGATTCACAAAATATAACATGAGTAGTTATTTAAAAAATTAAAAGTCTAAGTTCCTTTAGCAGAAATAGCATTTATCTTCCATTAATGAATACAGTATTTATTAAATCACAGCAGTTGGTCAACAATTGCTTTACAACCGTGTCTCAAATCAGCTATATCCGATTTTGATTCTTGAACTATTCTGTTTTAACGACTCATATTTTACAAATACTATGCCATTTGAGCTATGTGTTCCTGACATGAAAAATGGGCAGATAATATGCAGTTAATCCCAACTTTTGCAGATGAAAGATAAACATATATACTTGTATATACGTGTATAACATGTAGTTAATATAGTCTCAGCAATGTTGTTGTCTTTCTGTGCATGATAATTCTTCTCATAAATTAATTTTAAGTCAAAGTATATAACTATTTATTACTAAAAGTTGTTCCCACAACTCAGGAATAAATTGTGCTCTGTTATCTTGATTTTGTTGGCAAAAGTAAGTCTATAGAACTTGTATGAGTTCTCAGAATCTAGATACCAGAAATATCTAGGTATATGAAAAATTATCATACTATTCTTTCAATAGGTAGGCAAGACTAATGATACTATTAGACACATGGACTATAATATTGCTAGATAAATATCTGTTACATAATATAACATTTAAATTATCCTCAATTAAATATGTTAGAATTATTAAAAGACAATTGATTTTATGACAGCATCATGAAACAAACAGGTCATATATAAATGATAACACAATGTCATTTATAGTGACCTCACTGATTTGAGAATGAGGATCAATTTGGTGGCATTAAGAATTGAACATTCAAATAGGAGTATGTAGATTCATGATGAGTTCTGACTATATTTCACTCTGATTTTTTTCAAATATATTCTGGTACTGAGAGTATTTTCTAAAGGAGAATTTGTTACTTTGCCTATTTTTTCCCCCTAAATACTCACATGGGTTTGTGAAGCTTCAAGTTACTGAGGATGCATTGTGAATAACTGTTAATGTCATTATCATGGCATCTGCATTTTAGTGAGAGGCAGAAAAATACACAATAACAAAATCAACACATGCATATAATATTAGGCATTCATAAGACAAAAATAGCTAAAGAAATTTTGAGCCTTAAAGCAAAATTATACATTATATATAAAAGATTTTTTTTAATTTCAGTTAGAAGATTAGACATTGCCTTATTACAAGATTCCAGTGAACTGACACATATCATTACTTTGATGAATTTAATGCTCTTATTAAGTCTGTGTACTTTGTTTGAAGAATAGCATGGGTTGATTGGTTCAGTCCTACATCTCCTGAACCAATAACATGTCAACAAGGCTGATCTTAGCCTTATCAAACTAGGTTAATTAGAACTAAACTGAAAGTAGATAAATCCAAGAATATGAGAGTATGATGAATTTCTTAATTTATAGTGGCAACACTCTTTTTTTTTCAAAATGTGTTCTTCAATGTTCCCAAATTAATCCAGGTACAACCTTTTACCTTATTTTAATTGTTAAATATAATTTCTTAATGCGTAATCATGGCAGTTTATTTTAGTTTGTCTTCATGACTATTTAAATTGTTTTCCGAACAGTGCTTTAATAAAAATTATTAAAAAATATATCTGTCACATATTTTCTTTTGTTAGCAAAGATTTGTTTTTAGGGGTATAAATGATTAGAATTTCTGGGTCATATATCATGCACATGTATGCTAAATTGCCATGCAATATTTTTTTGATGGACTCCCTAAGCCTACTAAAGGTTTCATATTATCATTAAATAATATCAGCTCCAGGAACAGAACAATATAAAAGCATTGTGCTATAAAAATATTTTAGCTCACTAATAAAACCTGATATCTTTATTCATAAATTATTCATGATATATGCTCTATTAATTGATAGTTTATAAAATATGTTTATTCCTTTGATTATTATGAAATTCTATACATTTTTGTTTTCTATATATTATCATGTAGAGAATGAACTATCAATGAATGACTAATTTTTCTGTCATCTAATTTTAAAGTTTTATGAAATTTTGGGGATTAAATTATTTTATTTTAATTGAGACAGTTTTAGTTTACAAAAGTACCAATGTTTAATGTTTTAAAGGTATACACACCACATATTAGAGATGATTGATATTTGGCTTTCTCTGAATTTATTCCATTTAGCTTGATCTCCTACATATTTCCCCAAATCAAGTCTTATCTTTTCCTATTTTAAGAACTCTCCAATATTAAATATGTGAATTTTATCTTTCTGTATATACCAATATGTTTTTAAAAGTTACATTGTCTCTTCCTTAAATATTTAAATTTATTTCTATTTTAACTGCCCTAATTGAATATATTTTTATGTTAAAGAGATAGGAAAGGTATGAAGTACTTGATTTTGCCAAATAGTCTTTTTTATGAATAACTTTTATTGTCAATGTGCCCATTGCCTAATGATTTTCAATAAAGCACTTAATGCAAATTAAATAAGATATTCATAATTTTTCTGCTTTTTAATTTTAAACATTTTTGAGAATTTGCAACCACACTCCAATCTAATTACAATAGCTTTGCTATATACTCTTATAAACCACCTGTACTCACAAGTCTGTGCTTTTCCTTTTCGAATATAATTTTAATTTTAAGAATTTAAGATAGCGCCAACACCGCCTGAACCCCTCACGCTCTCTGGAACCCGGCTCACCATCTCGCCTTAGATAGCATGCTGCTCTGCTCAGCACGACAGGCATGGAACTCCGAGCGTGATGCATGTTGGAACTCTACACACAATTCCTGCTGGACATCATCAGCTGTTTTGCAAGATTCAGACGGAATGGCCTTGGTGGGGTGTGGAGAAACCATGGTGGCGGCCGCATCATTGCTGCCTGTCCCAACCGGCCAAGTCACAGCTGCCTTGGAACATGGAGCAGTGTGCACAGTGGCTCATTCACTGCAAGATGCTGCCTGCCAACCACCGGGTGACTTGGGTCTCACGCAGATGTTCAACCTGGCACAGACCCTTCACAATGGGGTCTTGCTCTGCCAGCTGTTCAACAATCTCTGGGTGCACTCCATCAACCTCAAGGAGATCAACTTGAGGCTGCAGATGTCCTAGGTGCTGCTCAGAGACGCAGGCAGGTGCGTGTTTGTCAGCATGCAGATCATTACAAGAAACCAGTCGACCAAAAGCTTGCATCCAGTAGACTTGGAACACCTGTAATAGTGATTAGAAGTCACCCCAAAAAGGCTCCATCCCTCTCGGAGAGCCCAGCAAGCTACCAAGGGTATCCTGCCGCATAGCAGAGCCTGGAAAGCTACCTGTGGCATATTGGATATGCCCAACACAGTAACAGTAATGAGTCTCATTCCGCTGACCCTGAAAGAGCCTCCAACATGGCACCGTTGGGAAGGACAAGTAAGGAGAGGCTGCTAAACTCTCAGAACTAGGATGAATAGAGACGTTACTGGCACCCACTGGAGTAAACCGATGAACAATGGGATGACAGTGATTTAATTTCCAAAAAAAGAAAACAAAACAAAAAGATTATCCTGAAATGTGGAAGGTACTGAGGAATTTTGTCTTAATGTATAAAATGTTTTCCTCTCTTTGCCTCAATCTGGGTAATCTTCCCCCCCCCCATTGAATAATATTAAGAATTAATAGTTTACAACATATATAAAATTATCTTTTGTAAGTGAAAAAAATGTGTTAGAAACTGAGAGAACAATGATGCTGAACCTCTGGACTAAATCACCCTTGATGTGCTGGGGGTAAAACAGGTACAAAGATCAAATTATAGCACAACATGAAAGGTAGCACAAAAGGGTACACTTACAACAGCTAATAACCTAAATTTTCAAGTAAAAGAAAGAATTTTAGGTGTATGTTTTTTTTCTATTTAAAATATTTTTCAGTTAGTTTAGATTGATTATGCTCAATTTTTTCTAATATTAGAAATATTTTAGGGATGTTGCTCATCTTTAATGTTTTTAGATCTTGGAAATAACGATATGATGTTTACACATACTTAGGAATGAAATTAAATCAATATACAAGAAACAAAATTAAAAGTCCTTTTGCTACCATACCCAATATCCCAGTATATTCTTACTTAAGGAGAAGTCAACATACAGCATCAAACATGATGTCAATACCAGCAATTAGGATTTTAAGGGTGGAAAAGAAAAACAAAAACCTCCAAACCCCAACACTATCTACAATAAGACACTGTCAGAAAGCATTAATTAGAAATGCTAAGAAAAGGTCTATCTTTTTCATATTTAACACCAGAAAGGTTAATAAAAAATCCCAAATGCCAGCCATGTGATATCACATTCAAATATGAACAGCTGAGTCTGTCCTGGGGGCTTAGTTTTGAGTTTAATCAAAAAAGACTGATCTCTTCAGATGTGAGCACTCTTACTTGGTGAGAATATTGATTATAGTACATGGTGGGAAACCAAAGAATACTGTTTATATTTGTTTTTACTTACTCTATTTAATGCGTGTCCTGAGGCAGTTAAGGTCAATACATCTTTATTTGTCTTGCTTCTGTTCTGACTGAAAGAATTATCTCACTATGAAAGAAATCAGGCAATCATTAAAGATAAATTGGTTTACTTACAGGAGAATAATTTAAAATTAGCTATAGTCAATAAATCTAGACTTATTTTGCCAAATGCTGTTTTTCCATGTTAACCAGTATGCACTTAAGATTGGTAAAATAAATATAAAAATATATAAAATTTGTTTCATTAAAATAATGATGACTTAATGAGACAGGTAATTAGACATGAAGAGAATAAATTGGTTAAAGTCATTATTACTAAATGTATTAAATTTTTTATGCCACTATGTTATAGTCATCAAACCTAGAAGATTCTAGTAATTTTTCTGCTCTCAATATTTAATTATCAAAGTTGCTTTACTTCTCACAGGTGTAAAATTATTTTTAACAGGTATTAAAAAATTAATTTTTCCAATGCATTTCACTCAGATTTATGTTAAAAATACCTGCAATTTTATTTCTAACTGCAATTTTATTTCTCACTATGACTGATAAGAATGTTAAATACTAAGTTTATTTTCAATTTTTTCTATTAGCTTAAATTTGTTCATGATAGTTTGAATCACTGAAGTCACAAGTTTTCACCCAAAATGTTCTATTCTATAACATATTGCACAAAAATAATCTTAAAAACTAGCACAATGTAGTAGCAAGTAGATAACTTGGTAAATGAGGGAACTGATAAAGCCTATCCTTCAAGTCAAAGGAAATTTCTTAAATAGTGAGACAGTTGTAGAACATATCTGAGTAAGAGATATTTCAAATAGTAACGTATGGTTTATAAAATTTAAGGAATTAGTAAACTGCTAACACAATTTGTTGTAGCATAAAACTTCATAAAAGCACTTAAACTTGAAAATCAGAAAATATCTCAACGATTTTCTGATTCTTGTGCTCAGTCCTTTGTATACTCCTTTATTTTTATTTGTTTGTTTTAGTTTTTCTTTTGCAAGCCACATCTGGTGGTGCTCAAGGCTCAGTTTATGTTTTGCAATCAGGGATTACTCCTGGTGGGTTTGAGGACCATATGTGGTGCTGACGATTAAACCAGGGGTGAACATTCCCAGAGGAAGCACCCTACTCACTACTATGACTCTGGTCCTTTTATTCTACCTTGTGTCAATAGCAATTACAATTAAAAAGCTATTTATATGCATTTTCTACTGTTTATGCCAATTGTCTCCATATTTTAAAGATTACTAATACTAAATTTGTTAATGTCAAATGGTGAATAAATGTATATTATCAATATACAAATGTTTAAGGATAATTTATTCAAAAATAATGTTTTACAAAATAGAAATGCATTGCCAAGAAGTTTATTAATCAGCTCCTTTCCATATACTTATTTTTGTATCATTTTAGATATAAACTTATGATTGTTATCGAAAGTTTATTTTATAACCAAAATAATAATATGTTATTATTAGTTGATTTTTCTCAGTTAATATTTCTTGAATGTCTGCTATATGCTAAATACTGTATAGGATACTGTGGCCTTAAAGAAATAAGCAATTGATATTTTTTATGAATATTAAATCCTTAGGGTAAAAGTAGAAAATAAAAATAAACTATCAGTTTCTTATGCTAAGGAAAAAAACAGATAGATAAAGAAACAGAAAAGAAAACAGCACAAACAAAAATTTAAAAATGCAGAGAGACTTCTGAAAAATCCAAGTGACAATTAGTGGAGGCTCCACTTTGATGGTGACATATGAGAAACAATATGAATACAGAGAACATACAAGCTACAACAATCTCTGTGATAAAAATAAGAGGATCTAAGGCCCCAAAATGTGGTAAATGGAAAATAACCAGAGTTGAAGGAAGAAGAATTAAGGAGTCCACTGTGATTAGAGAGAAGAAATTGAGTGGGAGAGAAGAAATGATTAACTCAAATAATGAAGGAGAAAGGCATTGGATAGAGTCTTGATGGACTCTGCATGTAGTCTTTATTACAAGAAAGAAGAATCACTAAATATCTTGTGTAGACCAGCAAAATGACTAGTTTATACTTTAAATGTTAAAGGACTGACATTATAGACTGATGAAAGTTACAAATATAATGTGAGAAAACACTATATATTTGCCACTAACTCCTTCTGGATAGTGGTAGCTTAGATTATGAGCAAGCAGTGGAAATAATGACAAGTCATTACAGTATGCACATACTTTGAAAGTGAATTTGTTAGAATTTCTTGGCTTGGAGATAAAGTTTGAAAGATTTGAATTTAAATTGCTAAAGGAGGGGAAGTTGGGAATATGAAGACAATTGGTGGAAAGAAGGCGATAGTGGTGGTGGGATTGACCTTGGAATATTGAAAGCCTATAACAAATCCTTATAAATAGTTTTGTAAACCACAGTGTTTTAATAAAGTGTAAGGGGTAGGTTGCAATTTTATGACCTTCAAAATAGTGAAGGAACTTCACACTTAAAGAGAAAATAGTGAGATGCCAGTTTTAGATATATTAGGTAGATAAATAAGACTGTTATCGTTAGGAAAAATAAAAGAAATACATTTGGAAAAATGTGAGCATATAAATTGCATATAAGGTAAAATAAAGTAAAGGCCCTCCCGTTGATCATCGATTTGCTCGAGCGGGCCCAGTAACGTCTCCATTGGAGACTTTGTTGTTACTGTGTCTGGCATATCGAATACGTCATGGGGAGCTTGCCAGGCTCTGCCGTGCGGGCGAGATACTCTCGGTAGCTTGCCGGGCTCTCCGAGAGGGGCGGAGGAATCGAACTCGGGTCGGCCATGTTGGCTGCGTGCAAGGCAAACACCCTACCTCTGTGCTATTGCATATAAACTCATATAATCAAGAGTGGGAGCAGACAGTCTAAGAATGAGAGCATTTGAAAGTTCTAAGAATGAAGCCTTGGATCATAAATTCCAGTCTTCCAATATTTAAACCTAAGAGTTGTGGAATAAAATGTATATACTGGTATAGACAGAAAAATTGGTATCTAATAGCCAGTGAAGATATTGGGTGAAGCAAGGAAAGAGTTACGGATAGTGTCAAACAATTATGAGAGAGCAAACAATGAATTTGGCAATGGGAATATCACAGGCAACTTGTCAGGAGCAGTTTTGGCAATGTTCTGGAGATAAGAAATTGCAGGAATAAAATTGGTGGTAAGGTAAAGGTAAAGGTAAAGACCCTCCCGTTGATCGTCGATTTGCTCGAGCGGGCCCAGTAACGTCTCCATTGGAGACTTTGTTGTTACTGTGTCTGGCATATCGAATACTCTCGGTAGCTTGCCAGGCTCTCCGAGAGGGGCGGAGGAATCGAACTCGGGTCGGCCATGTTGGCCGCGTGTAAGGCGAACGCCCTACCCGCTGTGCTATCGCTCCAGAGTGGAAATAGTAATAATCCATAACCTTGAAGAAACTTTACTGAAAGATGAGGGAAAGAGAGTGCAGGAGAAAAATTGGGGGAAAGAATAACAATTCATATTCTTGAAGAAAAATACAAAAAGAGAAGAGAAAGAAAGTAACTGCAAGGAGGATGAGAGCTATTTTAAAGGTATTAAATGCTATGCTTACAACAGTGCTACTATTTTGTTACATGTAAATAAAATAAGTTGGACTTTTTTTGCAGTGCATTTTAAAGATTAGTGATTACAGTGACAAATTTTTAATGACCTCCTGTTCCATTTTCACATTTACATCAAATCATTTACATTTCATCAAGTCTTTTGAATTTCAGGTTCCCAAGATATATGCTACTTAAATTTTAATTAACAATTAAAATTTAGCATACTTTAAAAAGGGATTTTATGACAAAGAGATGTTAAACATTAATATGAATCATCATGTACATGAGTACAAGACTTGTACTATCTCAAATGTTATAATCAAATACTCTCCTACTGAAAGAAAAATGGCATGGCAGTATTCTTAAAGACGTGCATATATATTCACATAAAATAGAGCATGACTAGATATAATGAAAGAAATTAATAAAAAGGCATTTTAAGATGAAAATCAGAGGGGAAATTTTAATGAAACCTGGTGAATGTTTCACGACAGTGATCACCCATAAGAAAGTTAGGAACCTTTATATTTCATGAAGATAATGCAGACAACGAAAGAAGACTTTTTTTCTCAGTATCAATCATTATTTTGTTGGTGGTTCCAAGAAACACAACATACACATGTAACATGTAGATCCATGTTTCTTTTTTTTAATTTATCATTGTTTTTATTATGTTAATAATACAAAGAAAAGTACTTTTCTGTAGATTTTACCTTCTGTAAAAGGTATGAATATATTTTGACCTAACTTGGGTTTAGGAAACTTGGACCTTCTTAGGACAACTAAAAATGTCCTCTGCATTAGAAAATAACTGTCAATTAAAATACAAAATTACTCTGTGCTTGCTTTCTTTCTTTCTTTCTTTCTTTCTTTCTTTCTTTCTTTCTTTCTTATTTATTGAATCACTGTGAGAAAAGTTACAAAACTTTCAGGTTTAAGTCCCAGTCATACAGTGATCAAACACCTTCCCTTCCCTTCACCAGTAATTATTTTTCAACACCAAAAACCCCAATACACTCCCCTCACACCCCTCACAATGCCTGTGAGGCAGATGATGTCTACTTAATTCTCTCTACTTTGATTACATTTATTATTTCAACAAAAGATGCACCATTATTGTTTGGAATTTCCCCCCAACAATCAGAACTGCTGAAAAGGCATTGTGAAACAATTTGCTTTTCTTTGCTGGTTATGAAAACCAGATGATGTGGTTTTGGATTTCTGATATTTTACTAGGGTCTGGAGCAATAGCACAGCGATAGGGCATTTGCCTTGCACGCAGCCAACATGGCCAACCCCAGTTCGATTCCTCCGCCCCTCTCGGAGAACCCGGCAAGCTACCGAGAGTATCTCACCCGCACGGCAAAGCCTGGCAAGCTCCCTGTGACGTATTCGATATGGCAGACACAGTAACAAGAAGTCTCATGATGGAGACGTTACTGGTCCAGCTTGAGCAAATCAATGAACAATGGGAGGACCTTGACCATGACCGTGATATTTTACTAATTAAGTCTGGATGAATTTCTGCCAAGAGCCAGATACTTACGAGATTAGTTTTTGTGCATCTGGTGCCATAGCCATGGTGGAAAGCTGCTCGTGGGGGCAACTCATGGCCTCGGTAGGGCGTGAAGGACGAGCCGGTTCTGTCCCCCATCCCATGAGGCTGCAGTTCCCCTGTCACCACCGGCTCATACTTGGCTTTCCAATAAGCTCTGAGGTGCGGCCACCTTGCTGCCGGGTGGAGGGGGGAAGGCAGAAGAGACAGACACCCTTTCCATTGAGGGTGGGAGCCTGGCACCATAGTGTAATGCCTAGTCCATTCACATTTCTGCTGTAAACTGCAGGGCTCTGGATTAGGTCTTTGTGCCTCTGGTGGCATGGCTGTGCTGGGGAGCTGCTCGTGGGGGACCTCTGTGTTTCTTTTTAAAATAACCATGTTGTATGACTTATAACAGCTAAATAAGTATAGCACAGCGGGTAGGGCGTCTGCCTTGCACGCAGCCAACATGGCCGACCCGAGTTCGATTCCTCCGCCCCTCTCGGAGAGCCCGGCAAGCTACCGAGAGTATTGGATATGCCAGACACAGTAACAACAAAGTCTCCAATGGAGACGTTACTGGGCCCGCTCGAGCAAATCGACGATCAACGGGAGGGCCTTTACCTTACCTTTACCTTTACCTTATATCTTCCTCTAAGGAAAAAAATATTTTTTGAATTTAATCCATGGCTGAATTGCATAACCCTTAGATAAGGTTGGGTTGCATCTTACTTTAAGACTTGCTGATGAATGTTTATATTGTAAAGTCACATGCCAGACACAGTAACAACCAAGTCTCCAATGGAGACGTTACTGGGCCCGCTCGAGCAAATCGACGATCAACGGGAGGGCCTTTACCTTTACCTTTTACCTTTACAATCACAAAATCACAAATCATCCTGTTATTCATCGATTGCCTCAAGCAGGCCCCAGTAACGTCTCCTTCATCCTAGCCGTGAGATTATATTCAAGGCTCTTTAGGAGAATGAGACCCATCATTGTTACTGGTATTTGGCATATTGGGTATGCCACGGGGAGTTTGCCATTGTAAATTATTATTTTAAAAACTTATTAATGGGGCTGGAGTGATAGCACAGCAGGTAGGGTATTTGCCTTGCACGCGGCCGACCTGGGTTAGATTCCCAGCATCCCATATGGTCCCCTGAGCACCGCCAGGAGTAATTCCTGAATGCAGAACCAGGAATAACCCCTGTGCATCGCCAGGTGTAACCCAAAAAGCAATAAACAAATAGTAAAAAACTTATTAAATGCAAAAACAGAGAAATATGTAAAAGTAATACATAGAAAACACTTTCCCCTTAACTTCTAATGATGTTAATATATAAATTTATATAACTGTAGTTCAATACGATTTGATAGTAGTGTCATATAAGTTAGATAACCAATCTTATTTACTTCTGTGGTTCCTATATAAGCCAGTTTAGATGTTATATGTCTACGTTCGTTAATACATTTAGATATATGCATTTTATCTAAACTTTATTTAGCTGTCACTGAAATCACAAAAATTTTGTGTTGTTTCATCATCATGATGGAACTTATAGTCATCCCTTTTTTTCCTGCGGTATCTTTCACCTCAGACCTGTTTCTATACCCCGACAATGACTAGGATATTTTCTGTGAGCACAATTTTGTGTTTTGAAGAATGCTATAGAAATCAACTTCTTGCATTTTATGTGTGTGCGTGTGTGTGTGTGTGTGTGTGTGTGTGTTTAAATTTTCTATTCTACTTTCCACTTTACTGTAGTCCTACCTCACCACCAGAGGTCACTCTCCATTGGAATCTAACATATGTGAAGCTTAGGCATTTGTTTTAATTTCGATATTAGATTATAGTATTTTGAGGATGTGAGAATGTAAATAAGTTATAAGTCTCTGTTGTTGACATTACTCAGTTTCAATTTAAAGTCAATATTATATTCCATGTGTTAGTCTCACCTCCTGTGTTTAGTTTTTTAATGAAATACAGCAATTTTTTTTACAATTTTTATAACATTTTATTTTCATAAAAGAGTTCTCAGTAGTTCATTATAGATAATATCCAAACATCCTACCAGCCAGCGAGCATCTTCCCACCACAGTAAGAGGGAAGTGTGTGAAGTTTCATTCTGGGGCCATTCAACCCCTATGTACAAGAATACAAGTGAGAATGCTACTTTAGGTACATCAGTGGCCTAGAGTATAAGAGGTCATGCGCCCGCAAGTGTGGCTGTGAGCTCCAGGAAATACTGGTCGCTCTCTTCTGGCAGGTTTATTTTACAGTCTCTGGATCTTGGCTGTTGATGAGGTTACATGGTGCGGGGGGTGGGGGGCAGTTTGTGTCTGTGATGGCCAAGCTATTAGAAAACTGGGGACCTGGGTGGAGGAGGCTCAGTCATGATCTGAGCAGGCTTGGAGATCTCAGCCACGGGTGCCGCAGACCTGGGTTCCTCTGTGGGTTCCCCATGGGTGAGGCTCGTTCGAGCATGTCAGAGTGGCCTTGAGCATGGCTGTGGCTGGGTTGTGGTGGTTTTCAGCTGCCGGGGCTCTGCTTGGAGCAGGGAGGGAAAAACCAATCCACTCCCCTTCTGAGCCTGGTTCAGGGTCGGGAGATTCTGCCGAAATAGAGCAAATTATCAAAATACTATGAGTCTGCAGCAACAAACATTATTTTAATGATATCTCACAATACTATATATCATAACTCCAGTTATGACTCACTTGTTTTCCATGCATGGATCCAAATAAATTGAAAATAAAGACTGTAGCATCCTCTGAGCTCTTATCGGAAGTATCTGGGAGTGAAATCTATTTCCAAATAGTCCAATTTTGTTTCAATTATGTGGAGTTTTTTGGTGAGTTTCCAATTCCTTAATGACTATTGGCCTACATTTTTGTTTTTTTTAGCAAATAAACACTACCCACCTTTCTTTGACTGTGGCCCTAGCTATATCCAAAATCAGCATAGTGTATAAACTCCATCTTATGTTTTAGAGTTCTTTTCTCACCTCTTTTGAAGGTCTATGTTATTAAATTGTTTAAAACAGACTATAAGGTAATTTTCCCGTATATAGCATAATGTATTGGAAAGAATTTTAAAAGAACACAGCAGGGATGGAGCAATAGTACGGAGAGTGTGGCATTTGCTTTGCATGTGGCAGACCCGGGTTTGGTCCTTGGCAACCATATGGTCACCTGAGCACAGCCAGAAGTGCTTCCTGAGTGCAAAGTAAAAAGAGGCTGCTAAAATCTCAGGGCTGGTAGGAATAGAGACGTTACTGGTGCCTGCTTGAGTAAATCAATTAACAGTGGGATGACAGTGATACAGTGATATATATAGGCTTTTTGAGATATATAACTTTATATATATGTATCACTTAATCACTTAATTCCCGTTATTCATTGATTTATTCGAGCGGGTGCCAGTAATGTCTCCATTCATCTCAGTTGCGTGCTAGCGTAGCCCAGTGGTATCTGTTCGTTCTAGGAACATGCAGAGCCTCAAACCGATCATTCAGGGTCTTGACGAAGAAGTCTGACATCTTATAGGTGGGCGTCCACGTGATCTTTTGATGTCCCGTGGAATCCAATCAGTAATGGCTCTAGTCCAACGGTTGTCTGTAAACCTCATTATGTGTCCAGCCCATCTATATATATATATATATATATAGAGAGAGAGAGAGAGAGAGCTTTTTCACACCTGCCCCATCCCCTAATCCACATAGTGGTTCTGTGGTTGTTCTGTTGTGATTGTCACAATGCATCTGACAATACTGGGGTTTAAACTCAGACACTTTCACTTGTATACTATGGTACTTTAAACCACTGTACCATACTGCATTGTGTGTGTGTGTGTGTGTGTGTGTGTGTGTGTGTGTGTGTGTTGATTTATAGAAAGAGTATTTGGGAGAATAGCCTTTTCAAATTAAAAAACACAATCGACACTATTCCCACTACCCAGCCGTCGCCACACTCCAGGACGCTTTCTGGACCCGCATGGCAGCTCCGGCCAAGACCCACGCACGACTGAAGACCCACAGAACACGATAAGCGGAACTCTCTGAGACCTTGGACTCCAGGCTTGGCGGACCCAGGGACAGAGCTTCTCTGCTTGCTCCCACCAACCACAGGTGACAAAGGGATTCTATTCAGGAACCCCACCCTACCCTGCCCTATCTGCTTCCATCAACCACCCAGGGATCGAATCCACAGAGGAGACCCACCCTACCCAGATAAATACCCCACTGGCAGACTTCCACTATCGACACTATTCCCACTACCCAGCCCTCGCCACACTCCAGGACGCTTTCCAGACCCGCGTGGCCGCTTTGCGGCCACGACACATAATAAGACACTAAATACCCATCTTCCGGAATTGTCGTACCGTATTTGATAGGGTTCAAATATGGTAACACCTACAAGGGCGATTAGAGGTCGCCCCAAAAGCCTCTATCCCTCTCGGAAAGACTGGCAAGCTACCGAGAGTATTCCGCCCGCACGGAAGAGCCTGGCAAGCTATCCGTTGTGTATTCGATATGCCAAAACCAGTAACTACAACTGGTCTCATTCACCTGACCCTGAAGGCTTCACTGACATGGCAGCACTGAGAAGGATGAGAAAGGAGACGCCGACAAAATCTCAAGGCCGACCTAGGCTGCCACAACGAAGGAAGACAAAAATGATCGTCTGTACTTTCAATGCACGTACGCTAGCATCAGATGCATCCATTGAGGACCTGATGGTACAAGCGCGAATGATCAAGAACAACATCATTGGTCTGACTGAGACAAGAAGGCACAAATCTCACCATGCCGTTTTCGACACTGGAGAAGAATTGTTCCTCGGAACATGCGATAAAAGAGGTGTTGGAGGCGTCGGTGTCCTTGTCAACACAAACTTGGCCAAGAGCATTGATTCATTCGAATGCCTAACAACCCGAATCGGACATTTACATTTGAATAGATGTGGCTCACTGCCTGCAGTTTTTATCTTCGTTGTCTAGGCACCAAAATCTCATTATGATGAAAGAGAAATCGAGAAGTTCTACATGGAGCTAGAGAAGTTCTATAAAGAAGATCACACCTTCTACAAGATCATTGTGGGTGATTTTAATGCCAAGATAGAACCGAGAAGATCAGCTGAAGAACTTCACATCGGCACCCATGGCCTAGAATGGAACGAACAGGGTGAGAGACTGTCTGAGTTCATCATGTCGACCAAGACCATTCATGGTAACTCACAGTTCCAGAAGGCAGAATCTAAACGATGGACATGGGAGTCTCCCGGTGGACGATTCCACAACAAAATAGACCACATCATATTCAATCAATGGTTTTGCCTGACAGATGTCGCTGTTGTCTCAAAATTTCGAACGGGATCGGACCACCGTCTCCTTCGTGCAAAATTCTACTTCACAGAGCGGGGAAAAAGGGCTGCAAAGTTCAAAAAGAGAACTCCCAGAATGACCACCAACTGGGAACTCTTTGGTACTATTGCGGCAACATGGGAAGATGCTATTGTTGACAACATTGACGAGGAATACGATCGACTGGTTCAGCACCTCCATGAATGTGCGAGGAACGCCAAGAGAGAGATAGCCACAAAAAATTGCCTATCTTGGAAAACTCTTGAGCTAATTCGCCAGCATGGTTTGGCGCATGCCTCAGGCAACCGCAAGCTAACGTCTGAGCTTGCAAAGCAGTGCAGAGATGCGATCAAGGAAGACCTCAAAGAGAGAAGAGCAGAAGTAATGGTAGATGCGGCAGAAGCCAGGAAAAGTATTGGTAATGCCCGCCTGTCCTTCGCCAACTACAAGACCAAGATGACTGCCCTCCAACGTCCTGATGGATCCATCACATCCTCCAGAACGGCAATGGAGAAGATTATCCATGACTTCTACTCAAATCTCTTTGATAGCCATGTCCACTTGCCGACATACCAAATTCCACAGGTTGGATATGTCGTTCCCAACGTTCTCCCTTCCGAAATCTGACATGCCATTTCGTCGGTAAAGAAACAAACAGCACCCGGCCCAGACAAGGTCAGACCTGAACACCTGAAGAACCTGCCGTCAGTACTCCTCAATACTCAGGTCTTCACTTGCTACCTGTCTGAATGCAAGGTTCCGTCCCAGTGGAAAACCAGCAGGACCGTACTACTGTTCAAGAAGGGAGACATCCAGGACATTGGCAACTATCGCCTGATCTGCCTATTGTCTGTCATCTACAAGCTGTTCACTCGAGTCATCCTAAATAGGATTGGCAGAACACTAGATGAAGGACAACCATGCGAGCAAGCAGGGTTCCGCAAAGGATTCAGCACCATCGACCATATCCACACGATAACCAAGCTCATTGAGGTTTCTCCTGAGTTCAAGATGCCGCTCTGTTTAACGTTCATTGATTTAAAGAAGGCCTTTGATTCTGTTGAGACGGAAGCGGTCATTGAAGCCCTAGCCAATCAGGGCATTCAAGCCCAATAAATCAGGATCCTCTGTGAGCTGTATTGTGGATTCACTACCAGGATCTCACCATTCTACAAAGAAGTGATCGTTGATGTCAAGAGATGTGTGCAGCAGGGTGATACCATTTCACAGAAACTCTTCAGTGCTACCCTCGAGAACATCATGTGACAACTAGAATGGGAAGGAATGGGAGTGAAGATAGATGGTCGGCAACTACACCACCTCTGCTTTGCTGATGACATTGTTTTAATAACACCAAACATCAGCCAAGCGGCACAAATGCTGGCCGACTTTGACCGTGAGTGTGGAAAGGTAGGACTACAGCTGAATCTTACGAAGACAATGATTATGAGAAACAGCCTTGTTCCTGACACACCATTCGCTCTCAATGGAATGACCATCTCCGAATGCAACAGCTATGTGTACCTAGGTCGAGAGGTCAACATGACAAATGACCTGGCACCTGAGCTGCGCAGGAGGAAGAAAGCGGCTTGGAATGCCTTCAAGAACGTCGAAGAAATAGCTAAGAGGACGAAGAACCTCCGGCTCCGGGCACATCTCTTTGATTCCACTGTTCTTCCTGCATTAACATATGCCTCAGAGACCTGGCAAACAAGGGCCCTACGCAAACAAGATGAGAACGCTATTCAGGTCTCCCAAAGAAGAATAGAAAGCTATGCTTGGAATATCACGTTTCACTCAAATGAGAGAAAGAATCCGGAGTTCTGACATCCATCGACGGTCAAGAATCAGGGATGCTGTCTCATTTGCCAAGGTGTCGAAAATCAGATGGGCTGGTCACGTAATGAGATTTAAACATGACCACTGGACTAGAGCTGTTATTGACTGTATTCCACGGGATGTCAAAAGACCGCGTGGCTGCCCAAGTACCAGATGGTCAGACTTTTTCGTGAAGATCATGAACGATCGGTTTGAGGCTCTTCATGTTCCCGGAGCGAACAGATGCCATTGGGCTACACTAGCACGCGACAGGGACAAATGGAGACGTTACTGGCGCCCGCTCGAGCAAATCGACGACTAACAGGACGTTAAGTGATTAAGTGAATCATTAGCCCTAACTTCCCACTCAAGTTTAACCAAAAATATTATAAAAAATTTTCTGTTTTTCTAACAAAATAGAATATGTTGTATATTTTTGTATAATAAGGCTGGTTTCATATATTTTTATTTTTGCTTGGTTTGTTTCATTTGGGAGTCACTCATAGCTCTGCTCAGAATTTACTCCTGATTCTCCTTTACTTTACAATTCAGGAGTCACACATAGTGGGAATTGGGGGACCATAAGTGGTGACAGTGATAGAAACCAGGTTGACTGCATGCACAGAAGAGCATTGCCTGCTACACTATATTTTCAGACCACATATGTATATATTCTTTAAATGTTAGAACACTGAGTTATTTATTGCTAACCTGTGAGATATACTTTAAGAAGAAATGTGCACTTTTGTTGATAGTGATTACAACTATTAAATTTTCTCAAATAATTTTTATATTGTAGTAATAATATTTGTCATGATATTTTTATACAGAAATAATGCATGTATAATTTGTATTTGAAGTATTTTGAGGTATTAAAAACTGAAAAAAATTCAAGAGTTGAGATGTGAGTCAGTGACAGATTTTATAATTCATATATGTGAGGCCCTGTGTTTGATTCTTTCTTTGGGTGGGCAAAGAAGAAAAACAGTCAAAATCAAATAAGCTATTCTATTTTTGTTGCAGTGGAATTGAAAATACAAAACCATGGCCAAATTGTAATTCCCAAATATAAGTAAACAAGGACATGGTGTCTTTATTGTGCTAATGTTCTGCACAATGAACAAGAAAGATTAGGTAGAACATGACATTCTGTAAGTGATGAAGGTTCTAACACTAAGTACAACTAAATATTCAAGAGCTTGTACAAGAAGTGGCACACAGATGTTATAAATGAACTGTAATTCTTCACAAGTGGATAGTTTTTTAAAGACAAATACATTAGTGAAGAAATATTGTATTGTTCTTGATAGCTATATTTTTGGAATAGCATTTCACAAGAAAATATAATTCAAGCCAGCACCCTCCACAACACGAACAACATTGGAAATATCTCTGTGGGTGGAAGTCAAAATTACATTTTCTGAAGTTAAATAGAAACATTCTTTTCTCTGATCAAATTTTAATGAAACAATTCAGAGGAAAACTATCATCTTACTTCCAAAATTGTTTTTACTGAAAATATAATAAATTCCAGGCTCCAGGCACAATCATAGCATCTCTGTTTTGCTCTGTCACTGCCTCCTGAATCAAATTGATAAAGTTTGATATCAGGCACTGGTCATGAGTCTAGGGTCAGTTCAATGTTCACTCAATACTGATTAAAGTGCAATTTATGTTTTCTCAATCAATATAATGCTACAAATTTTGGAATTGTCCCAAAAGTTTTTATCTAATATTCTTTCTTTGTCTTTCATAATTTCCAGAGTACATTTTCTATTTATTATTTTAACCACAAATCAATTCTTATGGTCACTGAGAGCAAGCTAAAACCACAGAGTACAGAGGCTTAAGGTAGTTGAAAAATCATGTTCTTTGAACCATTTATTGTACATGGGGAAGAAAATCTAAGTTCCACAGAGCACTATATTGAAACATTGCTGACTAGAGGACCGACCTGTAAAGGAGTAATACTTAGTACTAACACATATAAAATTCTTCCTTATTAAAAATTACTTTAATCCAGTTTAGAAGTATAATTTAATTTTAAATGAGTAACATTAAGAATAAAAGGGAAAATGTCATAAAACAGGGAAAAGCAAAGAAAAAATCAGCTTGACCACTTTTGAAATAAACACTTCAGTGTGTGTGTATTTTTGTGTTTGCTATTTTGTTACGGTGTCTCACACAGCTGTGCTCATGGCTTACTCTGACTTTGTGCTCAGGAAATCTCTCCTTTTTCAAACAATTTAAGCTGTGTTGCCACCTGTAAGACAAGACCCCTAACCATTATACTACTATCTTTCCATCTCCAAGAAAAAAAACACTTCTTTAATTGAAGACCTTTACCAGTATATCTGTGTTTATAAAAACAGAAGTAAGCAGAGGGCATGAGAGGGACAGAGGAAGAGATACAGAGATACAGAGACAGAGAAAGGGTTGAGAGAGGAAGGAGAGAGAAAGAAGACACTTATTAATTTTATAAAGAACAAATATTTAAAGCCAGAATATAGATACACTGTACTAAAGTAAGGCATGTGTTATGTATCACTCATTTTCAAATAAAATTTTCCTATCTTGCGTCCATTATGGTGGGGAGTTTACCTTGCAAGCGGCCAACATGGCCGACCCGAGTTCGATTCCTCCGCCCCTCTCAGAGAGCTTGACAAACTATCGAGAGTATCTCGCCCGCACGGCAAAGCCTGGCAAGCTACCCATGAGGTATTCGATATGCCAAATACAGTAATGATTGTCACAATGGAGATGTTACTGGGCCTGCTCGTGCAAACCGATGAACAACAAGAGGACAGTGACAGTGACAGTGACATTCATTATGGTAATATTAAAATGAAAGTCTATTTCTATACCGCATCATTGCATCACACTTATACCTTATTCTCTATTTTCTCACTACCATCTCCAATCTCTTCAGGTAATCCATAATCCGGTGTTTTATTCAAACAATTTCTTTTGTTTAGTAGTTTATTTGATTTCTCTAAACACACCAAACATGAGAGTGAAATCATGCAGTATTTGTCTTTCTCTCTGTGACTTATCTCAGTAATCACAATATCATCTAAGACAATCTATCCTGCTGAAAGTAATAGTACTTTGCCCCTTTATATGAAGGAGTTGTATTTCAATATATGCAAATAAATGGGTATGTGACTATATATATATTTATATATAGATGTTTATTAATTCTTTTAAGAATAGACTCAAAGAAAACTGAAGTGTTATACTTTAGACATATTTTAATATTCCTAAAAGTCATGTAAATGTCTCCCTAAAATTATATATAAGCATGAATAATTTTTAAAATAATTCTAACTAAAGAACATGTTTTATCTATGTAGAATGTCCACTGACTTTTTGCTGTTTTTGAAAAATGAACACACATTGACTCCCTTTAATTTAACAGCTTATAGCCCATACTTATAGCACTGTCCTCCTGGTGTCCATCAATTTGTTCAAGCAGGCACCAATAATGTCTCCATTGTGAGATTTGTTGTTACTTTTTTTGGCATATCAAATATGCCACGGGGAACTTGCCAGGCTCTGCCAAGCGGGAGTCAAAATTTATGTAAACAATTATTTTCATGTTGTTAAAATATATTTATTTTGGGTCAGGAGAGATAGTACGGTGAGTAAGGCACTTGGACTTGTCTTTTATGCCTATAACATGGATTAGATTCTCATCATTGCAAACACTGGGTTTCCTGAGTCACAAAAGAATGATCCTTGAGATCCTTGAGAAGAGTACCAAGCTCTGAACTCTGAACATACTTCATGTGTCACAAATACAAACAGCAAATATATATATACATATGTATTATATGTATACATACATGTATCTATATGAACAATAAACTAAAGATATAAATGTATATATATATATATCCAAGTTTAAATTTTTACCTGTAACCTTACATTTCAAGAAGCCATGATATAGCAAGGTATTCTTATATAAATACTCTATGATTTTAACACTTCTTTTTATTTTCAAGCTATTAATTTCATCTATATCAATATTAAACTGAGTTCTAAATATTTTCCCATTTAGAGACATTCTTTGTATAGTTCTTTGAAAATTTAAATGCTTATATAAGGTTGTGTCCTTTATTAGAAAATGTTAACTTACCTGATCAATTAGTGTATTTCTCACTTTATCTATAAAGTGCCATGTAGAAATTGTTAAATTGTATTCTTTTAAAAACAATATTAAAATATTACTAAGGTATGATATGTATATAGAAATCTGTTCAACTTAATATGCTTGATGAAGAACATACAAATAAAATTTTCATTAAAATTTATGCCATAAACCTAGAATATGTCTTAATGGATATCCAATGGAAGCTTGCTTTTCTTCTGAGTAGCTTTTACTGCTAGCATTCCTATATTAAAAGGTAAAGGTAAAGGCCCTCCCGTTGATCGTCGATTTGCTCGAGCGGGCCCAGTAACGTCTCCATTGGAGACTTTGTTGTTACTGTGTCTGGCATATCCAATACTCCTATATTAATATATCTTTATTACTGGAAGTCTGTGACTTAACAAGGAAATGGTGCTAATTCTTTTTTTTTTTCCCTTTATTTTATTTTATTTTTTTTAAAGTTGTAGATTTACAATTTTTTGTGCTTTGGTTTCAATTACACAATGATCAGATACCCATCCCTCCACCAGTGCCCATTTTCCACCACCATGGATAATATCCCTCCCACCCCCATCCCCCCATCCCCCCTGTCTCTGTGGCAGGGCAATCCCCTGTGTTCTCTCTCTCCTTTTGGGTGTTGTGGTCTGCAAAAGAGGCATTGAGTGGCAAACATGTTCAGTCCATAGTCTACTTTCGACATGCATCTCCCCTCCTGGGAGGATCCTCCAAACATCCTTTATTTGGTGCTCCCTTCTCTATCTGAACAGCCCTTTCCTCTAGGATACCCGGCTGGCCTCTAAGTTATGGAGTAATCCTCCTGGTGCTGATCTCAGCTATTCTTGGGTATAAATCTCATACTTTGTTACTTTATATCCCTCAGATGAATGCAATCTTTCTATGTCTATCCCTCTCTTTCTGACTCATTTCGCTTAGCATGATACTTTCCATGTTGTACCACTTGTATGTAAATTTCATGACTTCATCTTTTCTAACAGCTACATAGTACTCCATTGTGTAGATGTACCAAAGTTTCTTTAACCAGTCATCTGTTCTTGGGCATTCAGGTTTCTTCCAGTTTCTGGCTATTGTAAAGAGTGCTGCAATGAACAAACAAGTGCAGATGTCACTTCAACTATACATTTTTGCCTCTCTGGGATATATTCCCAGGAGTGGTATTGCTGGGTCAAATGGGAGCTCAATTTCTAATTTTTTGAGAATCGTCCATACTGTTTTCCAGAAGGGCTGAACCAGTGGACATTCCCACCAACAGTGAAGGAGTGTCCCTTTCTCGCCACATCCACGCCAGCATCGGTTGCTTTTGTTCTTTTGAATGTGGGCCAGTCTCTGAGGTGTGAGATGGTATCTCATTGTGGTTTTGATCTGCATCTCCCTGATGATTAATGATGTAGAGTATTTTCTCATGTGCTTTTTTGCCATTCGGATTTCTTCTTTGAGAAAGTTTCTGTTCATTTCATTGCCCCATTTTTGGATGGGGTTGGATGTTTTCTTCTTGTGGAGTTTAACCAGTATTTTGTATATCCTGGATATCAACACCTTGTCAGATGTGTATTCGGTGAATATCCTTTCCCATTCTGTAGACTGTCTTTGTATTTTGGTCACTGTTTCTTTGGAGGTGCAGAAGCTTCTTAGTTTAAGATAGTCCCATTTATCTATCTCTGTTTTCACTTGCTCGGCCAGTGGCGTGGCATCTTTGAAGATACCATTAGCTTCAATGTCATGGAGGGTTTTGCCAACTTTATCTTCAATGTACCTTATGGTTTCTGGTCTGATGTTGAGGTCTTTAATCCATTTTGATCTTACTTTTGTACATGGTGTTAGGCAGAGTTCTGAGCCTATTTTTTTGCATGTAGCCGTCCAGTGATGCCAACACAATTTATTAAAGAGGCTTTCCTTACTCCACTTCACATTACTTGCACCTTTATCAAAGATTAGATGAGCATATGATTGAGGAGAGATGTCAGTGTATTCAACCCTGTTCCATTGGTCTGCAGTTCTGCCTTTGTTCCAGTACCATGCTGTTTTAATTATTACTGCTTTGTAGTACAGTTTGAAGTTCGGGAGGTTGATTCCTCCCATTTTCTTTTTCCCAAGAATTGCTTTAGCTATTCGTGGGGGCTTATTGTTCCATATAAATTTCAAGAGTGTTTGCTCCATTTCTTTGAAGAATGTCATGGGTATCCTTATAGGGATTGCATTGAATTTATACAATGCTTTCGGTAGTATTGCCATTTTGACAATGTTAAGTCTCCCGACCCATGAGCAGGGGATATCGTTCCATTTCCTCATGTCCTCTTTTATTTCCTGAAGTAGCGTTTTGTAGTTTTCTTTGTACAGGTCCTTTACTTCCTTAGTTAAGCTGATTCCTAGGTACTTGATTTTCTGGGGCATAATTGTGAATGGGATTGTTTTTTTCATGTTGCTTTCTTCTCTCTCACTGTTTGCGTATAGGAAAGCCATGGACTTTTGGGTATTGATTTTATAACCTGCAACATTACTATACGAGTCTATTGTTTCTAGGAGTTTTTTGGTGGAAGTTATTGGGTTCTCTAAGTAGAGTATCATATCATCTGCGAATAGTGAGAGCTTGATTTCTTCCTTTCCTACCTGAATGCCCTTAATATCTTTTTCCTGCCTAATCGCTATTGCAAGTACTTCCAGTACTATATTGAACAGCAGTGGAGAGAGTGGGCATCCCTGTCTCGTCCCTGATCTTAGAGGGAAGGCTCTCAGTTTTTCCCCATTGAGGATGATGCTTGCTGTAGGCTTGTGGTAGATGGCTTTAATTATGTTGAGGAAGGTCCCCTCTATACCCATTTTGGCTAGGGTTTTCATCATAAAGGGGTGCTGGATCTTATCAAATGCTTTCTCTGCATCTATTGATATGATCATATGCTTTTTATCTTTTCTTTTGTTGATATGTTGGATTATGTTGATTGATTTCCGAATGTTAAACCATCCTTGCATCCCTGTGATGAATCCTACTTGGTCATGGTGTATGATCTTTTTAATGAGTAGTTGGATTCTATTTGCTAGTAGTTTGTTGAGGATCTTTGCATCTGTGTTCATCAGGGATATCGGCCTGTAATTCTCTTTCTTTGTGGTATCTCTGTCTGCTTTTGGTATCAGTGTGATATTTGCTTCGTAGAAACTCTTCAGAAGTGTTTTTGATATTTCAATTTCGTGGAAAAGCTTAAAGAGCATTGGGAGTAAGTCCTCTTTAAAGATTTGGAAGAATTCACTAGTGAATCCATCCGGGCCAGGACTTTTGTGCTTGGGGAGACTTTTTATTACCATTTCAATTTCCTTGATGGTGATAGGTCTGTTCAGGTATTCCAGGTCTTCTTGGTTCAGCCTTGGGAGTCTGTAGGAGTCTAGGAATTTATCCATTTCCTCGAAGTTTTGATGTTCCGTGGCATAAAGCTTCTCAAAGTACTCCCTGAGGATCCTCTGAATTTCTGTGGTTTCTGTTGTAATGACCCCCTTTTCATTTCTGATTCGGTTTATTAGGGTTTTCTCTCTCCCTTTCTTTGTGAGTTTTGCTAGAGGCTTATCGATCTTGTTAATTTTCTCGAAGAACCAGCTCTTGGTTTCATTGATCTTTCGGATTGTTTTTTGGGTTTCCATCTCGTTAATCTCTGCTCTGAGTTTTATTATTTCCTTTCTCCTGTTCGGGTTGTGCTCCTTTTTTTGGTCCTTCTCCAAGCTCTTAAGCTGTGAGGTTAGGTTACTTATGTGTGCTCGCTCCTGAAATGGTGCTAATTCTTCTCATCCATTTTTTCCCCTTGATACCCAGAGGTTCCCATGAGCTTTCAAACCAAATGTATAATTTAGAAATAGTGTATTTTTATATTTAAGTTCAGTTTCATTTGCTATTTTTGATTGAATATTATTTTATTGTCATATAAAAGGAACCAAAATAAGTGAATCTTATATTTATCATCAACTTATACTTGTAATTACATGCTATAATTTAAATTATTTTGAATATTTTGGCCTATTTGATAAAACTTTGAGATTCTTTTCACTTCCTGCTTTACTTTGCTGCCCAATTATTGAAAGGGTCATTGTTTTCAAATATAAAAAGAACTTCACTCATTCACCCAAGGGCCTCCTTCAATTCTCTGATATTTAAATTACTCTCTTTTTTCTTTTTAACAATTTTACATGTTTTATTTTATTCACAGTGGGTACTAACAACTGTACAGTGAAATTGACTTCTCATTCACAATAAATATCAATAAGTATGCATTGCCTAGGTTTCTAATCTATTGATTTTTCTGATCTCATTTCATTCTTATCAGAATTGCCATACTTGAGTCTTTTTCTTTTTTAAAAATTTTTATTAGTAAAACACCATGAGGTACACTTGTGGACTTACAAGTTTTTGTGCTTGGGTATCAGTTATATAATGATCGAGTACCAATCCCTCCACCAGTGCCCATTTTCCATTACCAAATATTCCAGTATCCCTCCCACCACCTCATCTCCCCCATCCCATCCAGCCTCTTGGCAGGGCACTCCCTTTTTTTCTCTCTCTCCTTTTGGTTGCTGAGGTTTGCATAAGAGGTATTGAGTGGCAATCATGCTCGATCTATAGTCTATTTTCACCATGTAGCTCCCATCCTGGGAGTATCCTCCCAACACCCTTTACTTGGTGCTCCCATCTCTATCTGAGCTGCCTTTTCTGTTAGCATGTAAGGCTGGCTTTCAAGCTATGGAGTGAACCTCCTGGTACTTATCAAGACTATTTTTGGATGTTAGTCTCCTATTTTTTACTTTATATTCCCCAGATGAATGCAATCTTTCTATGTCTGTCACACTCTTTCTGACTCATTTCACTTAGCATGATACTTTCCAGGTAGTACCATTTGTCTGTAAATTTCACGACTTCATCTTTTCTAAACAACTGCATAGTACTCCATTGTGTAGATGTACCAAAGTTTCTTCAATCAGTCATCTGTTCTCTGGCACTCGGGTTTTTTCCAGATTTTGGCTATTTTTATTAGTGCAGCAATGAACATAGAAGTACAAATGTCATTTCGACTGTACTTTTTTCCTTTTAAGGATATATTCTCAGGAGTGGTATTGCTGGGTCAAATGGGAGCTCAATTTCTAATTTTTTGAGAATCGTCCATACTGTTTTCCAAAACGGCGGAACCAGTAGGCATTTCCACCAGCTATAAAGGAGAGTCCCTTTCTCACCACATCTGCGCCAGCACCAGTTGCTTTTGTTCTTTTGGATGTGGGCCAGTCTCTGTGGTGTGAGAAGATATCTCATTGTTGTTTTGATCTGCATCTCTCTGATGATTAGTGATGTAGAGCATTTTCTCATGTGCCTTTTTGCAATTTGGATTTCTACTTCGAGAAAGTTTCTATTCATTTTGTCACCCCATTTTTGATGGGGTTGGATGTTTACTTCTTGTGTATTTCAAGCAGTATTTTGTATATCCTTAATATCAACTGTGTCAGATGAGTATTGGTCGAATATACTTTCCCATTCTGTAGACTGTCTTTGTACTGTGGTCACTGTTTCTTCGGAGGCACACAAGCTTCTTGGTTTAAGATAGTCCCATTTGTCTCTCTCTGTTTTCACTTGCATGGCCAGTGGCATGTCACCTTTGAAGATATCATTAGCTTCAATGTTATGGGGGGTTTTCCAACATTATCTTCAATGTAACTTATGGATTCCAGTCTGAAGTTGATGTTTTTAATCCATTTTACTCTTACTTTTGATAATGATAGGTAGAGATCTGAGCCTCTTATTTTTTGCATGTAGCTGTCAAGTTTTTCCAGCACATTTTGTTAAAGAGGATTTTCTTGCTCCACTTTACATTTCTTGCCCCCTTATCAAAGATTGCATGATCATCTGTTTGGGGAGAAATGTCAGTGTATTCAACCCTGTTCCATTGATATGCAGCTCTGCTTTTGTTCCAGTAGTGCTGTTTCAATTATTACTACTTTGTAGTAGAGTTTGATTTCTCTCATTTTCTTTTTCCCAAGAATTGCTTTAGATATTCATGGGGGCTTATTGTTCCATATGAATTTCAGAAGTGTTTGCTTCATTTTTTTTTTATGTAGGAGTACTGCTATTTATTCAACTACTGATTACCTGATTGAATTGGGCATGAACTCCACCTGCTTCATTTCTTTGAAGAATGTCATGGGTATCGTTAGGGGGGCTGGAGCTACAGCACAGCGGGTAGGGCGTTTGCCTCGCAAGTGGCCAACATGGCCGACACGAGTTTGATTCCTTCACCCCTCTCAGAGAGCCCGGCAAGCTACTGAGAGTATTTTGTCCTCACTGCAAAGCCTGACAAGCTACCCATGACTTATTCAATAAGCCAAACACAGTAACAATGGTCACAATGGAGACGTTACTGGGCCCGCTAGAGCAAATCTATGAACAACAGGAGGACAGTGACAGTGACAGTGATCGTTATAGGGATTGCAATGAATTTGTGCAGTGCTTTGGGGTGTATTGCCATTTTGACAATGTATATTCTCCCAGTCCATGAGCAGAAGATATCTTTCAATTTTCCCGTGTCCTCTTTTATTTCTAGAAGTAGCATTTTGTAGTTTTCTTTGTAAGGTCTTTTATGTCCTTAGTTAAGTATTCCTAGGTACTTGATTTTCTGGGGCACAATTGTGAATGGGATTGTTTTTTTCATGTCACTTTCTTCTCTCACTATTTGTGCATAGGAAAGCCATGGACTTTTGGTATTGGTTTTATAGCTGCAACTTTACTATACAAGGCTATTGTTTCTAGGAGTTTCTTGGTAGAGGTTTTAGGGTTCTCTTAGTATAGTATCTTGTCATATACGAATAGTGAGAGCTTGATTTCTTCCTTTCCTACTTGAATGTCCTTAATATCTTTTTCTTGCCTAACTGCTATTGCAAGTACTTCCAGTACTATATTGAACAGCAGTGGAGAGAGTGGGCATCCTTGTCTTGTCCCTGAACTTAGAGGGAACACTGTCAGTTTCTCCCCATTGAGGATGATGCTTGCCATAGGCTTGTGGTAGAAGGCTTTAACTATATTGAGGAAAGTCTCTTCTATACCCATTTTGGCGAGGGCTTTCATCATAAATGGGTGTTGGATCTTGTCAAATGCTTTCTCTGCATCTATTGATATGATCATATAGTGTTTATCTTTTCTTTTGTTATTATGATGGATTATGTTGATGGATTTCCGAAAGTTCAACCATCCTTGCTTGCCTGGGATGAATCTCACTTGGTCATGGTATATGTTCTTTTTGATGAGTTGTTGAATTCTATTTGCTAGATTTTGGTGAGAATCTTCACATCCATGTTCATCAGGGATATCGGCCTGTAGTTTTCTTTTCTCATGTTCTCTTTGTTTTCTTTTGGTTTTAGAGAGATATTGGCTTCATAGAAACCGTTTTGGAGAGATTCTGTTTCTTCAATTTCCTGGAAGAACTGTCATTAGGTTCTCTTTAAATGTTTGTAAAAATTCGCTACTGAATCTATGTGGACCTATGCTTTTGTTTTTTAGAAGAATTTTGATTACAGCTTCAATTTCCTTGATGTCAAAAGGACTATTCAGGCACTCTAGATCTTTTTTATTCAGCCTTGGGAGATTATAGTAATCCGGGAATTTTCCATTTCTTCTAGGTTCTCTTGTTTCGTGGCATATAGACTTTCAAAGTAGTCTCTGATTATCTTTTGAATTTCTTTGTTTTCTGTTCTGATATCCCCATTATCATTTCTGATTCGGTTTATTAGGGTTCTCTCTCTCTCTCTTTGTGAGTCTTCCTAGTGGTTTATCTATCTTGTTTATTTTCTCAAAGAACCAGCTCTTGGTTTCATTGATCTTTCGGATTGTTTTTTGGATTTCTTTGATTTCTGTCATTGATTTCTGCTCTAAGTTTTATTATCTCTTTCTTTCTGCCTCATTTGGTCTCCGTTTTTTTGGTCCTTTTCTAAGACCTTGAGCTGTGAAGTCAAGTTGTTTATTTGTGCCCTTCCTTCCTTCCTGAGAAATGCTTGCAGGACTATAAATTTCCCCCTTAACATGGCTTTAGCTGCATCCCATAAGTTCTGGTAGCTCATGTCTTTATTCTCATTTGTTTCAAGGTATCTTTTGATTTCTTCCTTGACTTCCTTCCTTGTTCAACATTGAGTTGTTTAATTTTCAGATCTTTGATTTGGTTCTCCATGTCCGTGTATTTCATTTCTTTTCAGTGCACAGTGATCTGAAAAGATTTTTGATACTACTTCTATCTTTCTGATTCTGTTGAGGAATGTTTTCTGGCCTAGCACATGGTCTATTTTGAAAAATGTTCGTTTGTACTGGAGAAGAACGTGTATTCTTTCTTTTTGGAGTGTAAAGCCCTGTATAGGTCTATATGCCCTATATTCATGGCTTTTTCATTGGGATTGTTTCCTTGACCTTCTGGTACTCCAATGATTCTAAAATTGTTCCTCTTGGAATCCTCTCCTAGGACTCTGAATCGCTCTAGAGAGATTTTGAGGTCCTTTGCCGTTGTCTGTTGTTGCCTGTGGGCTTTGTGCAGTTGTTCTTCCAGCTCACTGATTAAATAATCATTAAATGAATAATCATTAAGTAATTCATTACTTCAGCTGTGGCCATTCTACTTTTAAGGACACAGACTGATTTTTTTTATTTCATCTACCAAATCTTTTATTAATGGCATTTCTGTGCATAGCTTTCCTATTTCTGCTCTGATTTCTTCCTGTATTTTCTCTATTGTTTCTCTCATGTCCTCCTTCAATTTACTGGATATCTGTCTCACTCTTTCATTGAGTTCATTGAACATCTTCATTACTTCATGTATGAATTCTTTCTCAGAGAGGTCTCTTAGGTGAGAAGTACCTACTGAGGCATCTGGACTGTTTTCATTGTCCTCCTGTCATTGTGGGGATTTGTGTTGTTTCTTCTTTTTGGTGTGGAGGTATAGAGACTGAGATGTTACACGAGATCGCTAGGTATGAGCAAACTACATACAGCAGGCACAAAATTAGGCCATGCCCACTATTAAAGATGTCATGCCCAATTCTACAGAGCCCATGTCCCCTACGGGTACTTGCTGTGTGTGAGAGGTGCAACTGGAAGAGTAAGAAGACTGGGCACAGCTTTGGGAACAATAGGAAGAGGTTCAAGAATGGTAAGCATTCCAGAATCCTAGAGGATGCCTGTGGCGCATTCACGGGGAAAGCCAAGTCCTGGGTTCGAGTGACTGACCTGGGGGTGGAAGAAGACTGGGTACAGGGTTGAGGATGAACAGAAAGAGTCTCAGGGCTGGTGAGTTCCCCAGGGTCCTAGAGGACGCCTGGGGCACGTTCGTGGGGAAAGCCAAGTCCCGGGTCCTCATTTGCTTTCAGATCAGGAATGCTAGTTATAAAACTTAAATGTCTTTCATCTTTCATGTTTTTCATTACATATTATTGTTTGTTTTGTTTTATTTTCATTTTATATTGTGTTCCTCCAAGAAATAGCCACTGTTATTTGTACAACTTTCCTTCACATCATTTTATTTTGTTATGTACAACATTTTTTTTTTTCATTTTAAGTAAAGTAGGAATACTGCTATTTGTTCAGCCATGGATTAAGCTGATTGAATTGGGCGTGAACTGCACATTACTCTTTTATTTTATTGTATCACCATGAGATAGAGTTAGTTACACAGCTTTCATATTTAAGATTCAGCTATACAATGATGAAACAGCCATCCCTCCACCAGTGCACATTTTCCACCACCAATTTACCAAGTATCACCCCTCCCCTCACATACATAAACATGACAGTCCTCACCCTGCCTCCATGGCAGACAATTTCCCCAATACTTCTTTCTAATTTGGGACATTAATTTTGCTCAAATTTTTCTACCACCATTCAAGCCCACCGGCCAGGGACAGACACTAGATAATTTATTTTCCATAGCTCATTTCGAATATCATGAGAGCTTACACAGACACGATTGTAAATGTAAATTCCTAGATTGTAAATGGTTGGGTTCCAGAGACATCTCTGTATGGTACTAATTCATTTCAGGATTTAATTGGGAGCCTCTGGGCCAGGGCTGTTGGTACTCTAAGATGGCACCTGGAGGCAAATTGTGGGTGTGAAAACCAGTCTTCTGGGCAGGTGATGACCTGGGGAGGGACAGTCCAGGTCCCTCCTGCCCAGGTCTGCCACCTTGCAGCCTGGAGATTTAGTCCTGAACCTGCATATCTGGGCCTTGCTTTGAAAGCTTTTGGTCACCAGGATTTCATCTGGCGTGGCTGGGGAGATTGCACCTGATCCATCTGGGAACTCCAGGTGATATTGGCTCTGTATAGGGGCCTGGAGAGATCTCCAGTGCTGTGATGTAATGTGGATCTTAGTGCACCAAAAGCCCTGGTCCAGAGACACAGCAGCAAGTCCTGGAAGCCCCTTAGTTTCCTAACATTCCAGATTCTGCAACACACTCTGCTAGTTAGGATCCTATATTATATCAGGACACTCCTCTTCCTTTCTTTTTCAACTAAAACACCAAGTCAGAGACAATATCTTTCTGCCCCATATCTCTGGTTGATATTCTACCATATTCAGTAAAAATGCCCCCATATTTGGGTCTAAATCTACTAAATATTATCTCTTGGACAGAGAGGTAATACAAGAGTTAATGTGCTGCCTTGCAAGAGGTGGACCCAGAGTCAATACCCCATAACACATGGTCCTTCAACACCACCATGAGAGATCACTGAGCATAGCGGCAACAGTAAACCCTGAATTCCACTGTGTTTAGCCTACAACTTTAAATAAAATAGAATAAATTAAATCTTATCTTTTTATTGGTGAGTAAACATTGGAAAAGTAGTACTTTTAAGTGATATGTATTTTTGTAATTTTTATCATTCTGATGATGATGCTAGTGGTACTCAAACATTTTGCACTATATAAAGGATTGTTTCTTTTTACTTTTCAGTCCCTATCTTCCTTTTTCAGTTTAATTTCCTCATATTAAGCAGAGGTTATATATTTTACTTTGTTATAGTAGTAGTGATTTCTCAAACTAGTTTTTTATGTAGATTTGACTAGTTTATGTCAAAGTTCCCTAACAAAATTAAAACAAATTTTGTAGCATATTTAATCTCTTTCTTATTTCACATGTACATAGTGATGAATATGGATGTATCTTTTTTCTCAGATATAAATACTAATAGAATTGCCTAATCTGGTGGTAGAATCATATGATGAGATAAAAAAAATCTGCATCTATGCAATATCACAAAACTTTTGTTTATAAGTAGTATATGTTACTTCTATTCATCTTTTATTGAACAAGGCAAAGATCATGTCCAAGCATAATTTAAAGAATACTGAAAATATAATTCTCTCACAGAGAATCCCAAATAATATATGTAGCAAATATAGCAGGCCTTGAAAACCTATTTTATCTTTGATCAGTGTCAGAATGAATACAGAACATCTAAGCTGCAAAGTTGAGCACAAGTCATGTAGAGACAGTAGATTTTCTCTAACATGCTAATCATGTTTTTCTTAAAAGAGTCTCTAAGTTTAATAGAGAATACAAAATATGTTTGTGAATAAAATTTTAAAATTTCCTCATTTGAAGGTTATTCTAAGATATAATCATTGCAATCATTTTTTGAGAATAGTTGGGGTGAGGAGATGAATATTATTATTCAGATTTTCTCTTTTCTAAAATGTCAACTAAGATAAATTTATGGTATACCAGTATTACTATTCATAAAAAATTAGTAATTATGGTTTTCTTGTGATTAGAGCGATACTCTGTTGTTTGTGTTGAGTAGTTCATCTATTTATGTCTCCTGATCACAGAATTAAAACATTTCTGCATGTTTTGAGGTATATATATCACACTATCCTCCCGTTGTTCATCGATTTTCTTGAGGGGGCCCAGTAACGTCTCCATTGTGAGACTTTGTTATTACTGTGGTTGGCATATTGAATACATCACGGGTAGCTTGCCAGGCTCTGCTCTGCCATGCGGGCGAGATACTCTCGGTAGCTTGCCCGGCTCTCCGAGAGGGGCGGAGGAATCGAACTCGAGTTGGCCTTGTTGACTGCATGCAAGGCAAACGCCCTACTGCTGTGCTATCACTCAGCAATATATATATATATATATATATATGTATATATATATATATAATCAGGATAAAAGAAAGAGCCCTACCCTCTTGCACTATCTTTCTGACCCAGTGAATATATCTACTTTACAAAATAGTCAATCAGTTCATTCTCTGTATCCTAATCCAAAGTTTATATCTTTCTCTCTGTTGCATCCAAAACTCACTAATAGTGAAAGTAGTAGCAGCAGTAGTAGTAGTAATAGTAGTAGAAATAGCAATAGTAGTAGTAATAGTAATAGTAGTAGTGGTGGTGGTGGTGGTGGTGGTGGTAGTGGTAGTGATGGTGGTGGTGATGGTACTGGTGTAAGAAAATGAATACTATTTTAAAATACCCATAATCTGCTTGCTATAAGTAGTGAAATTTGGACCAAAATCCAAAGAAAGTGACCAAAACCCGTATTGCTCTTTCAAAAGATTAGTTATTTAGTCTTCTGTCTCCACTCAGTAATGTGTTTTAAAAGTTAATGAAAATCAGTTCAAAAGCACACCCTCTTATTTCCCCACTGAGTTATAGTCTTACGAAGGAAGAAAATTAAAAATCAAAAAGAGAAGCAAAACCAAATAATAATTGGACTCCCTATGCCCATGATCATTAGTGTGTATATTAAAAACCTGATCTTTAATAACAAGAGAAACTCAGGGATGCATCAGATTTTATCTGCTTGACTCAGCTTATGAAACTAAATGGAAAAAATTTGGTGCCAACATATTCTATTTTTGCTACTATGCTGGCTCATTTTTTGGGAGCTAGTATTAAGAGCCTTCTTAGATGTCTTATTTAATCTTAATTCTCCATCCATCCACTTTTGTACCACTTTTCTTGTAAAACATTGTCATCCACTTATTTAGCAAAGTGATATTTTGAACTTGGTACTTACCAGAGAAATCAAAACTTAAAGGAAACTTTCATGTAACTATAAAGGGAATAGGTTGATGCTAACCTAAAATGTTAATACAACATTAAAAGGCAGAGCATATTTATTTGGGTATCAAATGACTTCAATTCAATTTGGTTAGAATTCTCAAACATGTTTCTATGAGGAACATAAGGCAGAATGTTTTTATTGAGAGAAAATGAAAAATGAAACTGATCAGGTTTTCAACTGGTAAATTGCCAAAAGATAAAAATATTTAGGTAAAGTGGGCTGGCTGTCCTCGATGGGGTCCCTTGATGGGGAGAGGGGTTGAGTTCTCCTCCCCGCCCTGACCAGGGCTCCGGTAGCTGAAGACCTCCAGAACCAGCCACCACCATGCTGAGACCACTCTCCGCACACATGAAGTTTCCAGCAGAGGAACAAAGGCATGCGGGTCCTGGGACTGAGATCTCCCAGCCTACTCGGATAGGGGCTGAGCATCCTCCACCCAGATCCTCCAAATTCCAGTAGGCGGGGGTCACACCCACTAACTGGCCCCCTGGCACCGTATAATCCCATCAACGGCTAAGACTCAGAGACTATAAAACCCAGCTCCTGAAAGCGCGCAGCTGCATTCGCAGCCGCACCACATCTTATTATCTCATTCCTACTTTGGACAAACTGGCAGGCTACCAAATGTAACCTGCCCACACGGCAGAGTCTGGCAAACTCCCCGTGGCATACCCAATATGCCAAATACCAGTAACAATGATGGGTCTCATTCTCCTAACTCTGAAAGAGCCTTGAATATGGCACTTTTTAAAAAAATCTCAGGGCTAGGACGAAGGAGACATTACTGGGGCCTGCTTGAGACAATTGACGATTAACAGGATGGTCGTGATTGTGATCGGTCAGGCAAGGAAACAGTAAAAGTTAACTCTGAATTATTTTAAAGACTTGTCAACTTCTTCAAATGTGGTAATTATGCCTGATATACATGAAGCATTCTGATATGACGTTCATTTCATTTTTCCAGTTTGGTCAATAGTCACATTTGGAGACTAGAAACATGTATGTTATACCATAAACTCAAATGAAAATGTCAATTATTTATATAATATGCTCCTGATAAGTTCCCTGGATGTCATCTTTATTAGATGTTAGAAAAATATTCCATGTTTTTCAATAACTATAGATATGCATAAAATTGCTGCTGACTATACTGCTGTCCTTGTGCTAATCATTGTGGATTTTATGCGAAGTATTCTAGCCAAGGATTAAAAAATTAATAAAACCATGTATAAACATGTGGATGTATGGTTTACAAGTGTTATGTAAAGCTGGGCATATCTCGTGGTTTATCAATCTTCTCACAAAATGTAGTTAATAAAAAAAGCAGATAATTTTAGATAGAGGAGATGAGAAAGAAGAGAAGAAGAAAGGAAGAGAGAGTGGTAAAGAAGAGATAAAAACACCAATGTATTTAAAAAGATTCCTGAATGCTTTTCAGCAACCTTTGACCTTTGTTGAGGAAATCCAGTCTAAAACTTTTAAGTGACTGTGGTAGTTAACTAATCTAAGCAAAAATGATTATATAAAATATAAACATACTGCAATAACAAAAGCAAATATTTGCCGGATACTTAGTACTTGCCGAGTGAGACACAGCTCTAATATATTAGTTACAAGATAACATGCACAAGACTAAAAACATAGTATAGCAAGTAGGGTACATACCTTGCATGCATATGACCTGGGTTTGTTCCCTGGAATTTCATATGATTCCCAGAGTTCCTTCAGGAGTGATCTTTGGGTCTAGAGCCAGGAATAAACCACGAGAATCCCATATAAGCTCCTCAAAAACCAATAAGAAAAATAATAAAGATGGGTATAAATAGTTTAAGCAATTTTGAGTTGTTGCTAAGGACAGAAGGGAAATAGAGTGAGATTCAGATAACCCTAAAATAAAAACCAGAATTACCAGTATGGGATGCCATGAAGATGGGCCTGAGTGATGTCTAATAACCTAAATGGCCTTGATTGTGCTGACAATCTGTTAAACTGATAATCTAATAAAGCTAGGGATCAATAGACAGTACTTTTACTTGTACTGCAATGGTCCTCATTCTAGAGAAATGCTCATTTGTCCACCTTTGTCTGAAGGTATAAAAGGGTAAAGGTTTCAGCCTTTATAAAAAAAAATCCCCCATTAAGTGATCCTCTCCATAAATCTGGGTGTTCACAAGCATTCTTTTCCCTTCTCTTAAATAAAGTCTTCTGAATTGCACCATTAGATCTCCTGCCCCTTGCTTTCAATATTGACTCCCAGAGAGCAACAGCCTGCGCCCCTGTACCAGCTCTAACACTGTGATTTAAAACAGTCCTATTGTATTCCTGAAATCCAAATATGAGTAATCTGCAACTCACCATTAATAAATAAAAAAAAATAAAGTGACTGTTAGCTACCCTGAAAATGCTTACAATTATGTTTATAGGTACCTGCCATGTAAGCATTTTTAGTGGTACTTAGGGCAGTAGTGTTCTAAAATATCAAAAATTAAAGATACTATTATTCATATCAAATACCACATTGCTTGCTTCAATTATTTATTTTTCACCTACAGGGTCATTTGGGGTCTCATTTTAAAAAATGGCCTTTTCTTTTGCAAATCTGTGGGATATTTGGTTAAAAAATAAATATTCTAAAATATCCAAACACTCTGAGCAAAAGTATTAGGATGAATTATCCTGTGGTCCTATGAACCATCTTGAAACCCCCTAGAAACTTCTCCATAAAAAGAGCTAAGAATCATCCATAGCAAATTATCCATGTACATATGCATCTGATGTCCTTTAAGTACTTACTATAATTCACTTAATCACTTAATCACTTAATCCCCGTTATTCATCGATTTATTCGAGCGGGTGCCAGTAACGTCTCCATTCATCCCGGTTGTGTGCTAGCGTAGCCCAATGGTATCTGTTCGTTCTAGGAACATGCAGAGCCTCAAACCGATCATTTAGGGTCTTGACGAAGAAGTCTGACCATCTTATAGGTGGGCGTCCACGTGATCTTTTGATGTCCCGTGGAATCCAATCAGTAATGGCTCTAGTCCAGCGGTTGTCTGTAAACCTCATTACGTGTCCAGCCCATCTGATTTTTGATGTCTTGGCAAATGAGACAGCGTCCCTGATTCTTGAGCGTTGACGAAGATCAGAACTCCGGATTCTATCTCTCATTTGAGTGAATCGTGATATTCCAAGCATAGTTCTTTCGATTCCTCTTTGAGAGACCCGAATTGCATTCTCATCCTGTTTTCGTAGGGTCCAGGTCTCTGAGGCATATGTTAATGCAGGAAGAATAGTGGAATCAAAGAGATGTGCTCGTAGCTGGAGGTTCTTTGTCCTTTTAGTTATTTCTTCAATGCTCTTGAAGGCATTCCAAGCCGCTCTCTTCCTCCTGTGCAACTCAGGTGCCAGGTCATTCATCATGTTGATTTCTCGACCTAGGTATATATAACTGTTGCATTCGGAGATGGTGGTTCCGTTGAGAGCGAATGGAGCATCAGGAACAAGGCTGTTTCTCATAAACATTGTCTTTGTAAGATTCAGCTGTAGTCCGACCTTTCCACATTCACGGTCAAAGTCGTTCAGCATTTGTGCCGCTTGGCTGATGTTTGGTGTTATTAGAACGATGTCATCAGCAAATCGGAGGTGGTGTAGTTGCCGACCATCTATCTTCACTCCCATGTTTTCCCATTCCAGTCGTCGCATGATGTTCTCGAGGGTGGCACTGAAGAATTTTGGTGAAATGGTATCACCCTGCCGAACCCCTCTCTTGATATGGATGATTACTTCTTTGTAGAATGGTGAGATCTTGGTAGTAAATCTGCAATAGAGCTCACGAAGGATCCTGATGTATTGAGTTTGCACGCCCTGATTGGCTAGGGCTTCCATGACCGCTTCTGTCTCAACAGAATCAAAGGCCTTCTTTAAATCAATGTACGTTAGACAGAGCGGCATCTTGAACTCCCGAGATACCTCAATGAGCTTGGTTATTGTGTGGATATGGTCGATGGTACTGAATCCTTTTCGGAATCCAGCTTGTTCACATGGTTGTCCTTCATCTAGTGTTCTGCTAATCCTATTCAGGATGACTCGAGTGAATATAATATAATAAATAAATATAATATAATAATATACTATAATTCAGTATTTTAAATTATCTATACTTGGGAGTCAAGTCACTTTCTATCAGTGGAAGATGAATGAGAATAAGGGTGTGTGTGAGGAGCAAATAAACATTCAGAAGAAGAAAGAAGGGGAAACTGGTTCTGGACTCTTATAGTTTATTATTTAAATCAATCTTTTGTCTTCCTGATGTATTATTAATGCCTTGTAAATAAGGACTCACCAATGTACAAGCTTACATGAATTTTCACCAGTAGGCCCTGCCCTAGAGGGCTGTACTTGTAATAAAAGGAATAAAATCAGCACACTTGTCCTGTCAGTATAAGTCAGGTCTTACTCTCTTGACAGAGGAAGAAATTTGAATTACAATTGTGAATGGATATGTTTATGTGACTCATTTTTAAGCTACTTATACCTTATATCTCTGCTTACTAATCAATATGCTTCAGTTCAGATTACATGAAAGAACTCAGCAACTTCTTTCCCCTGATTCCTTTGATTTTAAGTTAAACTTCAATGTGCCCCCATTACACATTTTATTTCTATAGCTCAAATGTATCCATTTGCCAAGATAATTCACTTTTCATTGGTTTCTTTGGTTTCCTTTTAGTTCCCTGTTGACTTCCAGTTTTATTTTATATTAGGTTCTCTATGTTAATTTGCAAACTTTATCATGCCCTTGGGTTACTTTTGCTTCAGCTGGACCATAATAAATGTAATATCAGCAGTTTTATCACACAGAGGAAAGCTTGGGCTTTTTCCTATTTTTATCCAAATTTATATTGAATTTTTCTTAATGTCCAGAAATGTATTGTTTTATATTTGATAATGTGACTATTAAAATTGAATTTTTAGGAGTTAGAGAGATTATACAGTGGGAAGGGCACTTGCATTGTATGTGGTCCACTCCTATATGTTCAATACCCATCACATCATATGGTCCATGTAGCCCCCTAGGAGTAATACCTTAGTGCAGAGCCAGGAGCAAGTCCTGGGCACTGAGGGTGTGGCCCTCCATAAAATAAATATGTGCTCTGTTTAAAAACATATTTACAATATATCAGTAGTTACAAGCGGTATGGTATGTGTTTTAGAGTTGAATGTGTGTATATATATATATATATTTATGTGCATATACATAACAAATATAACACTGATATATATATATATATATATAGCACTGTCTCCTCCCATTATTCATCGATTTGGTCTAGCGGGCCCAGTAATGTCTCTATTGTGAGACTTGTTACTGTGTTTGGTGTATTGAATACGTAACGGGTCGCTTGCCAGGCTTTGCCGTGCGGGCGAGATACTCTAGGTAGCTTGCCAGGCTCTTTGAGAGGGGCAGAGGAATTGAACCCAGGTCGGCTGGGTCAGCTGCGTGCTAGGTAAATGCCCTACCCGCTGTGCTGTAACTCCAGCCCCATATGTAAGTAAGTAAGTACGTAAAGGCCCTCCCGTTGATCATAGATTTGCTCGAGCGGGCCCAGTAACGTCTCCATTGGAGACTTTGTTGTTACTGTGTTTGGCATATCGAATACGTCACAGGGAGCTTGCCAGGCTCTGCCGTGCGGGCCCGATATGTATATATAATTATTATTATTATTATTATTATTATTATGCTACACTGACTGCCATTCAAAAGTGCCACTCAGTTGAGAGATAAAATAATGATAAGAAAAGGCTTTATTGGGACTGGAGCAATAGCACAGTGGGTAGCGCATTTCCCTTGCACGCCGCTGACCCGGGTTTGATTCCCAGCATCCCATATGGTCCCTCAAGCACCGCCAGGAGTAATTCCTGAGTGCAGAGCCAGAAGTGACCCCTAAGCCTTGCTGGGTGTGACCCAAAACACACACGCAAAAAGAAAAAGATAAAAAGAAAAGGCTTTATTAGTATCAAGCCTGCAAGTTGGAAAATGGCAGGCTCATATCCTAGAAAACCATCTTAGTGACAGAATCAGAAGAAATAATTATCCAGAAAACAAATAAGTAAATTTTCAGAAAATAAAGGTAAAGATTGGTGGGTACTGGGTGGTCAATTCTTTATTAGAGGTCTCTGAGTCAGAATCAATTGTATCTGCAAATCTAAAGAAATATTTCTAAGGGTTTTCTTCCAGGTAATGGATTTTTGGAGGAAAGACAAGAGAATTTATTTTTTTTTTTTTATTTATTTTTTTTTTTGGTGGGGAACCTTAAGGTTTATTCCTGACCCTGACCACTAGGTTCGTTCCTAGTTTTGCTTGGGGAACCATACGTCAGCCAATTAAGTGCCTTACCCACTGCACTGTCTCTCTGGCTCCAAAAATATCTTTTATACTTATGCAGTGTTTTCTGCCCAGAAGAGATTGCTGATTTTAAATTTTGAATACATTTCTTAATTTACTTTAGATTTGTTTTATACATATAATGATTAACTATTTGGGAGAGAAGCTAAAGTTAAACAAGATTGAGGAATGTGTGCTAATTCAACCACCTTCTTGGAAACCGAATAATAAAAATAGGGAGAGTTTTTCTGTTATTTTTTTCAAGTAAACATATTGTATTCATGGGTTGCCTACAAAGTAAGCACCACTGGGAAGCTTATTGAATATGAAGTACTTGCACATTATTTTTTATATTAAAAATATATTTATTTATTTTTTATTGAATCACCATGCGAAATAGTTACAAAGTTTTCATGTTTGAGTTTCAGTCACATAGTGATCAAACATCCATCCCTCCACCAGTGCACATTTTCTACCACCAATGTCCCCAGTATCCCCCCTCCTTCCCAACCCTCCCCTGCCTCTATGGCCAACAATTTCCCCCATTTTCTCTCTTTACTTTTGGACATTATGGTTTGCAATATAGATACCGAGAGGCTATCACATTTGGTCCTTTATCTACTTCCAGCACACTTCCCCCCTCCCAAACAATTCCTCCAACCGTCATTGACAACAGATGACGGGTTAAAGAAACTTTGGTACATTTACACAATGGAGTACTATGTAGCTGTTAGAAAAGACAAAGTCATGAAATTTACACACAAGTGGTACTTCATGGAAAGTATCATGTTAAGCAAACTGAGTCAGAAAGAGAGGGATAGACATAGAAAGATTGCATTCATCTGGGGAACATAAAGTAACAAAATAGGAGACTAACACCCAAGAATGGCCGTGATTAGTACCAGGAATTTCTCTCCATTGCTTGGAGGCCAGCCACACATGCTAGGGGTAAAGGCAGCTCAGATAGAGAAGGGAGCACCAAATAAAGGGTGTTGGGAGGATCCTCCCAGGATGGGAGAAGCATGCGGAAAGTAGACTATAGACCAAACATGATTGTCACCCATTGCCTCTTTTGCAAACCACAACACCCAATAAGAGAGAGAGGACAATTGCACTTTTTTTGAAGGTGCATTCTAATCAAAATAACATGACACTCAAGTAAGCCCTGCTGTTGACTACTTCTTTGTATTTCTTAATTACTTTTTATTTTGAGCCTATACTGGTAGCACTCAGAGCTATACCTGGATCTAAGCTCACTACTGGCACAGCTGGGGACACCATACTTAGTGCTAGGGATCAAAATGTTTTGGCCATATTCAAGGAAACCTAGTGTTGACTTGAATTAATTCTTTCAGTCATTGTCCATTTTTGGAGAGTGATATTTTCCCAATATATCACGCTTTAAACACTTTAATGTTGATTTATTCATAGAAGTATGAATGGAAGACCTGGAATAGTTGACTTCAACTTCTTGTTTGACATATAACCTGAAAAGGGGACATGTTTTTAGTGACCATGAACTCCACAATGGGCTGGAGAGATAGCACAGCAGGTAGGGCTTTTGCCTTGCATGCAGCCAACATGGCCGACCCGAGTTCGATTTCTCCGCCCCTTTCAGAGAGCCAGGCAAGCTACCCGTGACGTATTCGATATGCCAAACATAGTAACAAGTGTCAAAATGGAGACGTTCCTGGACCAATTGAGCAAATCGATGAATAACAGGAGTACAGTGACAGTGACAGTGAACTCCACAATGTGTTTTGAAATTTATTTTTTACCATTGGCTAGTAGAAGAACTTAAATTCATCGCTATTGATTATTTTCATGTTATTGACAGCGAAAATACAAACTTCAACATATCAGGCTGAAAGTTAACTGGTAAGCACTTTTTAGTATGTGCTTTATTTCAGTTTGGTAGAACAGCTGGTTTATTGTATGGAATAGTCACATGTGAGTTCACAAATTAAACCCTAGGGGCTGCTGCTGTGATGCACATTGCCTTTGGTGGCCCAGAGACACCTCCCCACCTCCCCACCTGCCCAGGGCTCCCCAACAGAAAGATGGACAGACTGAGAGATGGGGACTACAGACTGATGGTGAAAATGGCTTGTTTAATGCAGACTTGATAGCATACTTATAGAACATCTGAAGGAGGGTTAAGATAAGGTGTGATTGGTTATTTACAAAGATAAATATTTGGCAGGGGAAATTCTCTTAGGGAGATCAACTCAAGAAGACACTCTGTCTCCAAAGTACATCTACATTGTTTTTATCTTTCCCTCTAGTTGTATAAATTATCAATACTTGCAGTTGTTTGGATAAACACAGTAAGAGACAAAGATCCCAACACTTAGTTCTCTGGCTTGAGAACAACACTTAGTTCTCTGTGGTCTGAGAGCAAGCAAGAATGTTACCGTAAATCCCACACTAAGTCCTCAACTCAGTTCAGCTTGCCCTTCCCCATGGGGGTCCTGCCTCTTAAATTGTAACTGATTGCATCAAAACATGCATTTATGCATTGCAGAATGCCCCATTTCGATATAGGGTAGCTTTGCCATCCTAGTCCCATGGCTGGACCTCCCTTTTGGGATGTTAGGAACTATAGCAACTGAAGCCTGAGTTGAGTAATTATGACTGAGTAATTATGCCCAGGAGCATATATATTTCAGAGTCAATCAACTCCCAAATATTAGGAGCACAGCCTTAATGGTCTTTCTGTATTTAACCAAAGAATTTTTCTCTATAGTAAAATATAAAATGGCTATAGGGGAAATAGAAAAGCAGGTAAAAATATCACTTATATCATCCCTTTGCTCATCGATTTGCTCAAGCGGGCACCAGTAATGTCTCCATTCATCCCTTTTGAGTGCTAGTGTAGCCCAATGACATCTGCTTGCTCCAGGAACACGAAGAGCCTCAAACCGTCCATTCAGGGTCTTGACGAAGAAGTCTGACCATCTCATAGGTGGGCAGCCAGGCATTCTTTTGTCCCGTGGAATCCAGTTGGTAACAGCTCTAGTCCAATGGTCATCTTCAAATTGCATTACATCCGACCCATCTGATTTTTGAAACCTTGACAAAAGAGATAGTGTCCCTGATTCTTGATTATCGACAGAGGTTGAAACTCGGAATTGCTTCTCTCTCTTGAGTGAAGTGTGATACTCCAAGCACAGCTCTTTTGATTCCTTGTTGAGGAGACCCGAATAGAGATCTCATCCTGTTATCGTAGGGCCCAGGTCTCTGAGGCATATGTTAGTGCAGGAAGAACAGTGGAGTCGAAAAGATGTGCCTGGAGCCAGAGATTCTTCATCCCCTAACAACTTCTTTGATGCTTTTGAAGGCAATTCACGCTGCTCTCTTCCTCCTGCACAACACAGGTGCCAAGTCATTAGTCATCTTGAGTTCTTGACCAAGGTACACAAAACTGCTACATTCAAAGATGTTCATTCCATTGAAAACAAACAGAACCTCAGGAACTAGTCTGTTTCTCATGAACATTGTCTTGGTGAGATTCAGCTGCAGTTCGGTCCACATTCACACTTGAAGTCAACCAGCATTTTTGCTGCTTGGCTAATGTTTGTTGTTATTAGAATGATGTCATCAGCAAAGCAGAGATAGTGTAGCTGCCAGCCGTCTACCTTTACTCCCATTCCTTCCCATTACAGTTATCACATGACATTCTCAAGGGTAGTACTGAAGAGTTTATGTGAAATGGTACAGCCCTGCTGAACCCCTCTCTCAATGTCAATGATAACTTCCTTGTAGAATGTTGAGATTCTGGTGTGAATCCATAATACAACTTGTGGAGGATCCGGATGTACTGAGATTCAATGCCCTGACTGGCTAGGGCTTTGATGACCGCTTCAGTCTCAACAGAATCAAAAGCCTTCTTTAAATCTATGAACGTTACACAGAGCTGCATCTTAAACCCTTGCAAAAAAACCTCAATGAGCTTAGTCACCATGGTCGATCAGGCTGAATTCTTTTAGGAGCCTGGCTTGCTTGCGTGGTTATCTAGTACTCTGCCAATCCTATTCAAGATGACTTGAGTGAACAACTTATAGACAATGGACAAAAAGCAGATCGAGCAATAGTTGTTGATGTCTCCCTTCTTGTATAGTAGAACAGTCTTGCTGACTTTCCTTTGGGATGGAATCTTGCATTCAGACAGGTAGTGTATGAAGAACTGAGCCAGTTTATTGATTAGTACCGATGGCAGACTTTTTAGGTGTTTGGATCTGATCTTGTCTGGACAAGGTACTGTATGCTCCTTTACTGATGAAATGGCATGTCTGATTTCGGAAGGGAAAACTTTGGAAATGACATATCCATCTTGCAGAATTTGATATGTGGGCAGGTGGACATGGCTATCGAAGAGATCCGAGTAGAAGTTATGAATAACCTTCTCCGTTGCCCTTCTGGAAAATGTGATAGATCCATCAGGATATTTTGGTCTTATGGTTGGCAAAGGACAGGCAGGCATTGCAAATACTTTGCCCAGCTTCTGCCACATCGGCCAACACTGCTTCTCTTCTCTCTTTGAGGTCTTCCTTTATTGCTTCTCTGCATAGCTTTGCTAGCTCAGGCATTAGCTTGTGATTACCTGAGGCTTGCGCCAAACCATCTTGGTGAATGAGGTCAAGAGTTTCTGAAGACAGACGTCTTTTTGTGGCTTTCTTTTTCTCGGTGTTCCTCACACAATCATGGAGGTGCTGAACCAGTCAATCATATTCCTTGTCGATATTGCCAACGACATCTGGGTCAATCCAATGACATCATACTTGATCTTCTGCGCTTGCACCATCAGTTCCTCAATGGATGGTTCTGATGACAGTGTACGTACGTTAAGAGTGCAGACAATCATTTTAGTCCTTCTCTGTTACCAAAGTGAAGGTACAAATACACAGTACTTAAAATACAAAATAGTACAAATACAAGTTCAGAATTACCAGAAAGTTTTGGCTTACAAGTAATCAAGACTGACTTGGGGAACTGTGACAATGAGAGGTAACTAAGTTAAGGATGCTAGCAAGAACTTCTCTGGGAGGAAAGGCCCTCCCGTTGATCATCCATTTGCTCGAGCAGGCCCAGTAACGTCTTCATTGGAGACTTTGTTGTTACTGTGTCTGGCATATCGAATACTCTCGGTAGCTTGCCGGGCTCTCCGAGAGGGGCGGAGGAATCGAACTCGGGTCGGCCATGTTGGCTGCGTGCAAGGCAAACGCCCTACCCACTGTGCTATCGCTCTGGGAGGAAGGAAGGGGGCAACTCAGTGATGAAGCCAAAAGCACTTAGGATCAATATCTAACACAAAGGAAAGGTTGAAGATAGACTTTAACCAAATTAGGCATGTTAGCAAGGGAATGATAAGATTCTCTGGGAGAAGGAAAATGACAATTCACCAGTGAAGTCTAAAATACTTAGGATTGATATTCAACAATCACAGGGCTGGAGAAATAGTCCAGATCATAAGGCACTTGCTTTGAATCCAGGGAATAACCTAAGGTTTTTCACTTGGCACCCCACATGGTCCCCAGAGCCCATGAGGAGTGACCCTTGAACACAGAGTCAGGAATAAGCCCAGAGTACAACTGGGTGTGACCCCAAACACTCTCTATCCCTGAGACACACACACAGTCATACACACAGAAATGGAGAAAGAAAAAAGGAAAAAAAACTGAGGCTTTAACTAAACCAGAGATGCTGTTTAAATGTGCCATTGTAGTTTTTAAAGAACAAAATTAAAATGGCTAAAATTCTAATCCAATTTTAATCCTTTTCTGATCATAGTTCAAAAACCGACATGTGACAATATAATTACATTTATTGGACATTTTAAGGATCATGAAAACTCTTTGTGAAAGGACTAACATTTGGTATAATAAAGATTGTACATATATAATTAAAATATAATTCTTATATTCTGAATTTCTATAACTTTCCAGTTCAAGTACAGGAAATTAAGTACTACACTCAAGAGTCATATTTGCCTCATTGTTCAGGTTGGAAGTCAATAGTAATATTCTTGATTTTATTAAGTCTTGAATATGCCCAGTTAAATATGACCTTCATTTAAGCAGGAGACTTTACTAAACAGATCTTGTGTTCTTCTAAAATACATACCTAATAGTTATATTTTCATGCATGCACATATAATTCACACTGCACACTGATTTTGGAAAGTGTGAGGTATTTATTTTTTAAGTACAACCTCAACACCTGAATTATTGTGCAAAAATCAACTTGCAGAATTATCAGATTAATAGTAATATACTTTCAATGATGTAACCTGAGTTATAATTTATTTGATGTGTAAAAAATGACACAAACACTCAAAAATGCACCCTGATCTGATACACTGTACTCCTCCTACCAGTATTCTCTAACATGTTTAATGTTGGACAATTTTTATTTGTCTATCCCTCCTTTGGAATGGAAAATATGAGTAAGATTGTCCAATGTATCCTACAAGTTAAACACTGAAGGAAATTAAGTGGTACGATAGTAATAATGACATAACTATCAGAGTCTACAATTGGCACTTGAGAAATGTTTGACATTTTTCCTTGGAATATAGAAATACATTAGAAAAAGCAAAGCAAAACCCATGCAAGTACCTTATAAATGCTTATATAAAAGTTGAACTCAAATTTTCTCACCCAGTCTTGCCAAACCTGAGATTGTCAGATTACTTACTGGTTCTGTTTCACTTTTCTTTTATATCTCCCATATACTTCTTAATCATTGTTTCCTTCTCCCATAGGTATGTGCCTTATTTTCTTCTTGGACACACTCCATACTCTGATTTGACACTCCCAGTGCTTTCCCCTTAAAATGCCAGTGAAGTCCATGCAACAGGTGATATCAGCAAGGTTAAGAACAGTTACTCACAAACTCTGATATGATGGACTTATCATTGTGCAACATATTTGTATTCTGTATACAAACAAGAAGACATAATTGAGTTGAGATGAATTATATTTCTTATCTTAAAAAAAACAAAATTTCGACCATAAATTTCATGTATGATTATTATGCTTCTGTTTAGATAATCTTTTGACTTTTTGGGATGGAAAATATTGGAGCTCAGTTATCATGATGCATTAGTAAGAAATCCCTTTAATTTAGACAATGGGGATATCAATATTATGGGATTGCCTATCGTGTATTTTTACTTTAGTCAATGGAATATCTACTGTGCTTCACCATGGGAAATTCAATTTTTACTTGAAACATAGAAACGTCCTCTGTTTGTTTTTTTTTCCGGAGGAGTGTGGGGTGCTCAGAGCTTACTCCTGACCTAGAGCTCAGGGATCACTCCTGGCATGCTTGAGGGAACAAATGGGGTATCACGAACAGAACCAGGTTGGCCACAAGCAAGGCAAATAAAATTAAAGGAAAACTTTTTGTGAAAGAATTAAACATCCCATTGTACTATTGCTTCAGCCCAAGCTTTCCTTATTTTATATTATTTAACTTCTTTTCTTTTTAAACCTTTCTTTTGAGCAATAGAACAGCAGGTAGGGCATTTAATTTGCTCGACACTGACCTGGGTTCGATTCCTCCGCCCCTCTCAGAGAGCCTGGCAAGCTACTGAGAGTATCCTGCCCACACAGCATAGCCTGGCAAGCTACCAGTGACATATTCAATATGCCAAAAACAGTAAAAACAAGTCTCACAATGGAGGTGTTACTGGTGCCCGCTCGAGCAAATCGATGAACAATGGAAGGACAATGCACAGTGCTAATTTTTACAACAATAAGTCTGTTTTATCTTTCAGTGTACATAGCTTACAATTACATGCACCATTCTTTTGCACTCTCTTAAGGATATTTGGTACTATCAATTCAATTAATTCTCCCTTTTCTTATATGCTTGCTGCTCCAGACTGTGTCTATATGGCAGTAGATTCCAAGGATTGAACAAATGATTATCATAAAAACTTAATGATGGTCACATATTTGGTAAATATTATTGAACAATTGAAAAACTAACCACAGACTTTTTTCACACAATTGTATATTGCAGCCAATTAAAATTTTTCATCTCTAGATCCTTTTTTTATCTTACTCTAATTAAGCTGAAGCATGAAATATTCCTGTTTAAGGTCACATCCCCAAGAAGACTAAGCTTCTCCATTTGCTTCAAATTTCCTGTGTCCTTTAAATCTAAACCTCACTCCTTAATACTGAAAGAGGAATAATAAAGCAGTGATTGAGCTGAGGCAAATTTAACAATTTGACCCAGAAATCACTTCTTGATGAGCAGGTGGCAAGCTAAAGTTTGGGAGAAAAATGATTCATATGCAAATCTAGTGTTGAGAATCTCTAGCTCAATTAATGAAAGGTGGTATTGATTTAATTTGGTTAATAATTCTGGATGAAAAGAATTCTCGATTAAAATAGTACAGATCAAGGGAAGAAGTCATATTTTGAATAGATGAATTATCAAAGTTGAAGAAATTCTGTGACCACAGTGTCAATCTACCACCCTGGTATTAATTGCCTTCATAAATTAGCATATCAATCATGGTAATAATTAAATTTTTTAATAAGCATGTGATTTGATCCAAATATTACTCTTACTTTTTCAATGCTTACTTATAAAATATTTATCAAAAATATCTCCACATAAAATCATAGATTATTGTAAAGTGTCTGAATAAATGTTTTGAATGTGGATTTGATTTGTTGTATCACAAGGCAGTACCAGCATCCCTGACCACCTCTGGTCACAGAGTATAGCGTAATCCTATATACCACTCTATGTAACCCCTAAACAAATTAAAACAAAGCTCAGAAACCTGCATACAAACACAATTTATGTATGTCTTCTTTAATATATATTTTAATAATGTAATTGACTTCAAACAAATATCCACTTATTTTTTTCCTTTGTTTTCTCTTTGAAGAAACATATGAATCTTTTAGAAAGTATATTTACAGATGCTTCATTGGAATGGGCTTTAAAAAAGAAATCTTCAAGTGACTTTCAAATATCATTCCTAATTCTTTAGAGACTTGGATTTTTCCAGCAGTATTGTGAAGTAAAGGGAGTGGGAGAAAGAGAATGATTTCTTTAAAGTGGGGTGATATCCCTGAAATACCTTTTATTATTTTTTGTTTGTTTTTGTTTGGGGATCATACCTCTTTGTTTCTTAGAATCTACTTCCAATTCTGTGCTCCAGGGTCACTTCCAGCAGTGTTCAGGGACCCTGCCTTGACCACGTTCAAACACAGGCCTCCCCACATGCAAACAATGTGCTGAGCTCTCAGCCCATCTAATATTCCTTTAAAAATAGGATTGTTGACTAAGATACTTGATTAAATATAAGAAATTATGACAAAAGAATACAAATAATTTTAGCACTAGTAATTTTCCCAGTGTTTTGAAATAATTCGCTACTCTATTTCCCATATTATCCAGTATGTGATATGTTACCATTTTATAAGAATGTGTATGTATTTTAGGGGGCTGGAGTGGTAGCGTAGCGGGTAGAGCGATTGCCTTGCATCTTGTGCACCTGGCTCGATTCCCAGCATCCCATTTGGTCCCCTGAGCACTGCCAGGAGTAATTCCTGAGTGCAGAGCCAGGAGTAACCCCTGAGCATCACAGAAAAGAAGACTGTTTGTATTCTAAGCATACCTCAGCTGAGCAAGATGTAACCACGTCCAGGCTCCAGTTCCCCAGCTCCTTGCACATCATTTCTCTTCCTTTTACCTCACTGTACCCCTCTTTAATCTTGCTTTCATAAATCTAGTATCATCTGTTTTGTTTCTAACCCATTTATTTCTGCCTTTTATTTTTTATTATTTGGTCCCATATTATGACTTTCAATTCTGTTTTTCTTCCTTCCCTATTTCTTTTAGCACAGGTTAGATTGCTTGAGCTATTTCTTTCTATAGTTTTATTTCTTTCATTTAAAAAAATTGAATCAGTGATAAACACATTTACAACATTGCTTATGATTGGATTTCAGTCGTATAATGTTCCAACACCCATCCCTTCACCAGTGTACTTTTCTCACCATCAATGTTCCCCATTTTCTTCCTGGTGCAAGCCCCTGCCTGCCACGGAGGCACTTGTCTTCTCTGTCTGTCTGTCTGCTTGAGATATTACATGAAAATTCAAAGAAAATCATACATTTTTTACTCCATCGCATAGAATCTAATAAGTCATTTATTTGTTTTCATTGTTTCTCAAGTAATTTTTTTTATTTCTTGTTTGATTTACTTACTGGACAATAATTATTCAAAAACAGGTTATTTAATGTCCACATCTGGTACTTTTCCCTCTATTTCTTCTATTCTAATAATGTTTGATAAAGATTATTGAAGTTTTTATTCCTTTAAAAATATGGTTTTTATTTGTTTTATTCTTATCATTTTATTATTTTTTTATCATTTTCAAGAACAGTGGTCCATCTTCTTTTCTTTACTTTATTAGCTTAACATTACAGTCTCAGTGTTGCATTTGAGATCCTGTGGTTTTCTAATATATGTGAAACTCTTACATCATGATATTAATCAATCCTAATTTTTTGTCACTGTTATTTTTAATGTGTTTAAAATAATCACATCTAGGGTGCTTATTGATATAAGGGACTTATTGCAAGGCTGTATTTTATTTTGTTATTTTTTTCATTTGTCATCCCTGTGACGTGTTCGATATGCCAAACACAGTAATAACAAGTCTCACAATTTGTTGTGAGATGTTACTGGTGCCTACTTGAGCAAATCGATGAACAATGGGAGGACAGTGCTACAGTGCTATCTTTTTTTGTAAATGTTTTTTTTTCCTAGTGGTTTGATTATTTTCCTACTAAGGATTTCTACTATACATTTATACTATACATTTTTGGAGTTTGTGGTTACCAAGGTGAAACTATAGCTAAAGAACATCAACTCATCATCATTAGACTATATGGGCTTAGTCCTTTACTTCTTACACCTTTGTTTTTGAATGTTGTTTTTATTGCACCTATTCTTGATTTTTGCTTTATGACCACATCCACCAGTGCTCAGTACTTACTTCCGGCTCTTTGTTCTGTGATCACTTCTGGTAGTATTCAGAGAACTATATGTAATGCCTGGAATAGAACCTAAGTTTGGCACATGAAAAGCTAGTGCTTTCCTCAGTATATTATCTCTCCAGCCCTATTTGTTGTTTCCTACCCTCTTTTTGTTTGTTTGTTTGTTTTTATATATTTCACTTGTTTTCTTTCTTTTGCTTGGGAATTTGTGCATTTCCATTTATACTTTCTCATGTCATTTTTGGGGGAAGTTGTTTATTTTTCTTATTTGTTTTCTTTCCTTTGTTCAAAAGTTGTGTTTCCATTTATACTTTCCATGTAGAATTAATATTAACATTTCTTGTAGCTTAAGTGTCGTAACTATATTAGATTATTGGTTTTTCTGAAAAACAAATCTTTATCTCTAAAATTTAAATAACAATTTGACAAGATAAGTCATTCTTGATAGGTACTTCTAAACTATTGTAGTCTGAATATATCATTCTACTTTGTTCTAGTCTGGAATGGAGGGGGGAGGTGAGGGCAACCATGCAAGTTTGGAAAAATTCCATCACCATCTCTACTGCAGTGTTTCAAGTGTAGATGGAAGAAGAATAACGCAGAGTGAAAGCTTCATGTTACCTTTCATACACTAAAGACAATCTCAGTCATATTTCTGATGAAATTCTACTGTATAGTTCTATACGTCTAAGTTTTGGGTAGATAGCTATAATGTATTCCAGTGGAAGTAAAAGTGGAATTCACTTCAGTTGCCACTGATTCTTAAAAGAACAGGACAACTTTATTTACCCATATATTTACTTATTTATTTGTCTCATCTCAGTTCCTGCCAGCATTGTATTTTTCACATATACCTAAAAGATGAGAACCAGACAGAAGAATAGGAATTAGTATACCTGACTTGCACGGAGTTGAGCCAGGATTGATCCCTAATACCTGGTATGGTAAACAAAGCATTACCAAGAGTGATCTCTGAGAAAAGAGCCAGGAGTAAGTCTTGAGCACAAAGTGTGATCCCCAAATTAAAAAGTAAAAATAAGCAAATAAACAGATTATTGATATATAAAGATGGGCTGTCATCACTAGTCTGTGGCCCCTGCCCCCATATTTTGGGGCAAATCTGCCCACAGTAATGCCAACATGTGCCTTTCCTCCCATTTGAAAATCTAGTCATATATTAATCCTGATCCTGCAAATCTTATTTTGTTTTATTGTTGTCTTTGTTTTTTGTTTGCTTGCTTCTTTTATTATTATTTTTTTGGGTCACATCTGCTTGTGCTCAGGGTTTACTCCTGACTCTGAACTTAGGTATCACTCTTGGGTGTGACTTGGAAATTTTGCCATGCGAGGTCAGCAGGGCACCTTGAAAGGCAAGCACCCTGCCAACTGTATTATCTCTCCAGACTCCCAGTTCTATTCCATTCCATTCCATGATTATGTATTCTCATATAAGTGATTGGTTGTATTATCTGTACAAATAATTCTAAAAATGCACAAGTCTTTACCCTAGATGTGAAATTGATTTCTGATTGTACTGTGGTAGATTTTTTTTTACAACCTCAACAGTGGTCTTTATTGGTAACAATGATTGGCAAAGAGGGGCACAATAACTCAGGCTTCTGGGGTGACTTCAAGAACTTTATTTGTATGAAGTAAATTTACTTATTTATTTATAATAAATACTCTAAATACATTTGTTTGAGAACTTATATTCTATAATCTTGCTTGAAATTCTTAATTTTCATCTTTGTCTTCCAAATATAACTTACTTTCCAGAAGAGATAGTCATTTGATAGTTGAACTAATACAAAGGTTCTAAATTTTGTCTGAGAGATGACAACAGTGCTTCTGTTTAAAACATGAGTTTTTGATAATAGCTCATTTACTTATGCTTAAACTGAATGCTAAAACAGTTTCCATGAGATTTTATGTTTGGCAAAATATCACTCTACTAAAATGACTTTATTTCAATGTCAAGTTAAAAAAATCACAATTATTACCTTCTGTGTTGGAGATGTAGTGTTGTATAGAATAGATCAAAATATATGTGGTGTATTTTATCGCTAAGTTAGTATATGGTTTTATAATGTATCATAGTCACTTGTTTAATTCATTTTTCCTATTCTTTATAAATATCTTTCAGTAGAATAAAACATTGGAAATAATAGAAGCAGAAGGAAAAGATGAAAAAGTGATAGAATATTTTAGATCCCTTTGGCAAAATATTACCCAAGCTTTACTAGCAAAAGTCCAATGTTTTGTACTAATTTAAATGTATGAAAGAAGTTATCTCTTTAATAGTCATTAAATAGTCTCTTAGTTGATCATTATGATAATGTCAGACAATGATGAAGAGGTTAGATTTCCTCTCTTGTTATTGAGAAAACATGCATACATGAGGGCTAACTTGTTGAAGTCAGTTTAAAAGCTTACTGCAGAGTTCAAGTTTCCTTTTAGCACACATCGCTATGATTATTGATTAATCTTCTGAGTCATTATTTGCTATTAATAAATACAATACTTGTCAGCAATAGTCATCTCTTGAACACAATCTTACGTTTGTTGAACAAGTGATTCTCACAACTAGAAGGAGTTACTACTATGAACCGTCAGTTATACACGAGGAGATAATGTGAGATATTTGTAGGTTCACTTCATTAGCAATTCCTCAGAAGGAGAGAGATTTGCATACTGTTGTGATTTTGTGCATAGCAATTAGTGTTATGTTATATGTCCATGGGGTGAAGATGAATATTTTCTCTGTGGCAACCACAGTGATTAAACCACTACATAGTTCATTAATTGCTTTATATAATTCTTAATTACAAAAAGAACACCATTTAAGAATAACAATATATTCCATAAAAGAGTCATCCTAAGCAGTTCACTGTCACTAAAAATCTGATATTCCCCATTGATTAAATTTATTTCAATTTTTAAAAAAGAAAACACAAGATAAGTTTGTGGTTTTTCCTGTACTAAGCAAAATCACTTGGAAGTGAGTGCTAGTTTTCATTCCTTATGATGTTATTTATTCATTTCTATTCCTTTAAGAATTTTGGGTTTGTTTGTGCAGTATTTACTGTGTGAAAGAGGCAATCCACTCAATTGTGCCAGAAATAAGATGAATGATTTGAATACGGCTATTGTTTATTTCAAGTAGGCAGACAAGTCATTCCTTCAGACATGGACCTGCAGTTAACCTTACAGTGTGTATTTTCCTGTAAAGAGAAGAAACAATCCTAGAGAATGACTAGGAGGGACCTTACAGCAATACAGATGCCTGAATCTTTCAGCTGAAAGTTAAAGATTGAATAAAGTACATCTTACCTGAGTTGCATTATTTATAATCTGGGAAACCTCCTCTTTATTCTTTGTCTTAATTGAATTTCACCTATCTTTGCTTATATAAAAGTGATAGAAATGAGTTATTGAATATTGTCTCTAACTTTGCATCACCCAACACTTTTTATTTCTGTTCTGAATCTTAATATTGCTTTACATGTCTTCTTTTTGTGGCATAACATAGCACTGCAATAACCATGATACTTAAATATATAGTCTTGTACTTTTTAAATGTTTAAGTCTGAAATCATTAGCTATGATTATATAAGGTCGATTTGCTCGAGCGGGCCCAGTAACGTCTCCATTGGAGACTTTGTTGTTACTGTGTTTGGCATATCGAATATAAGGTCAATAATTCTAATAATTAACTCAAATTCTAACATTTATATGTACATATGTATATAATTTAAGTGTTCTCCATCATCTCCAAAGATATATTTAGAACTTTTAAATTCTAATTTCAAAATTTATTTATGCCTACTGTAGGATAACATTGGTTTGTCCTTTCTGCCTTGTCACAGGGAGCTTAGACTTATTGGGTTACTCCCATCACAGTGCTCCCATTCCTCAGTGTTTTTTATTTGCAATCTCTTTCTTTGTGCTTTGCTTCCCTAACAGGTCAGTTATCTTTATCTCCTAATCAGAATCTGTTAACTTATAAATAATTGCTTTTCTCTTAGGATGGTTGAATGGTAAAAAGTAGGCCATGTATTCACCAAGCATCTAGAGAATCCAGCAGCTCTCTCTCGCCACCTGCGGTCAGTGATCTCCGGCCACTTCCCCACCCAGGACAGCTGATGTCATGGGCGAATGAAGGAGGAAATGAGGGCCAGGCTGGTTGGTGATCAGTTGCTGTTTATTCCTTTCTTCCCACATGCCTGTTCCAATCTCAATAAGATCTCCATTGTAGTCTTGCATTGCCCCTCATTTCTGTCATCTCCTGTCTCTCCCGCTCATCTCTCCAAGCTCTGTGCTACCACTTGCCACCTTGGTCTCTCTCTAGTCTCTCACCCACTTCAGGCATTGGGGGTAGCAACCAGACACCCAGGTCTGGTAGCACAATCAACATATCAAAGCCCTTCCTCAATGCAGATCAGATTCAAGGGCAAAATGCCTGTTAGGAGTTTTTCTCCTTTTCTTAGTCCAATAACTTAATTAATATCTTAACTCTACTTCTTATAATTAGTTATTTTGTATGGACACAGTAAGAGATGCATTACCATTCAGCCATCCTAATACCTATATCAATCTGGGGTACTCATACATGTATTTCTATAATCTAATAATTTAGATTTACAACTTGTCTTAACTATATATTTGTGTCTTACACGCTCGCTAAAATATACATTTTAATAAGCAACATGTAACTAGAATGATTTCGTTTCTCTCTTTCACAAAAACATTAAAAAAACTGACAGAATATGGACTGAGCTACTCAAAATTAGTCAAATGCTTACAATAGCCAATCCTGTTTTCATACAAAATGATTACAAAAGTAGTTTTACTTCACTCACACCCTTCACAGAACAACAGTAATATTCATCGTGAATATTACTCATTTTACCTTAAGTTACATTGGTGCCATTTTAAGTACTCATCTACTTCTTCAATGCCCTCCAAGTGACATAGTAGAGTGGACCTTATTTATGAATTGTTGTGCACATTTAGTCCAACCTCTCTGTAGGACAACAGAACATTTGGGAGATATGAATGATTTTCATAACTTCAACAGTAGAGCAATAAATTGGTGAAACCGTTTTTGAAACAAAAGACATTACAAACTCTGAAAATTAAGAGACAATTAATTATAGTTAATGACACAAATTAATATATTAACAAAGTAATATATGTTAAGACAATTAATTATGAAAAGTGTACATAACAAATATCTTAATTTGTTAGAAGAGAAGCTGGGGGGGACATGTAGTATATTTAAACAATGAAAAGCAGCTACCCACATGGCCAAGAAAAATGTATGCTCACAAAAACTCTTAAATGGGCTTAAGCTTCCTTCTTGCCAATTCCAGAGAAAACTAAGTTTAAGAAGGTCTACAATAACACAAGTTGCAAACACTGGGATTCTGGGAAACTAAGGCAGATCAATTTACAGGTAGAAAATCCTTTTCCCCACCCAGTCTCAGCTAGAGGTCAATTCAAATGCTAATGAAGGCAGTCCAGATGTAAGGTAGAAAGAAAAAAAAGGGGGTAAAAGGCAGGTAACCATATTTTTCAAAGATTATTGCTTGCAATTAGGAAAGCATCTGAGGAACTTCCAACTAGGTAGTTTTAGATAAGGAGATCTTATTGACCTCTGTAACACTATGTGGCCTGAGTATAGTGGGGAAAGATAACCAGTGAATGGCAGTTTGCATTACCAGATCATTTTGCAGTCAGATCTTTGCAGGTAACAAAAGAAATAGGAGAGTATCAAAGCAGAGGAGGCAGGAAAATGCAAGATCTTATGATTAACTGTTTGACATCAGAAACAAAGAAGCCTATCCCCATGTCTGATAGGAAGGTACTAGTTCCCTGCCTCAGAATTAGCCTTGGCGAAAATATGGTAACATCTTTGTCATAGTTTATTTTGCCGGCTTATATCAACAAAAGCACTTTCTTGACCCATTTTTAACAAGTGGGAGACTGGCTGGTTAGGCTGGGAAATGAGGAGCAGAATTCCCAATCAGCCGCCCTGGGAACTGTCCCTTCCTTTCTCAGTCCATCAGTTTCTCCCTGCCATTTTTTGAAGGGTCAGATTGATCGATCAACTACAGATAGTTCATTGTCTTGTCTGTCTGTCTGTCTGTCTGTCTGTGTCTGTCTATCTGTCTGTCTATGTGGAGTACTTGAGTGTTGGAACCAGGCTGAAATCAGAAGTAGAAATTTTAGAGAAGTTAGTGACATGCAACCCAGTTATTTAAGAAATGCAGTTGTTTTAGGAACCTGTTAGACAAGGGTTAATCCTTATCAGAAGGTTGAGCCTACAGAGAAAGCAGAATTCTCAATCTAAATTTCTTGTTAGAAGAACATTGATGATTATATTATTAACAATTGAAATCCTTTTTGAACTTAAAAATCTTGTACTATCTAGAAGAGCTATGGAACTAGAGCCTGAAACTAAAGGGAAATAAGAGTTCAGAGAAAGCAAGAACTTGTCTTACAAGACTCAGCTAACTTTTATGAAAAATTTGTAAGAGGCAGTTTCCCTTTTCTCACAGAACCTAGCAGATCTTAGATACAGAGATCTCAGGTGCTAGCCAGGCCTGATGTTTGGGTTGTAGATTCCCAGCTCTAGGCAGGCTAGTCTTTGGTACGAGAGTGGAGAGAGGATTGGAATAAACTGCAACTAAGATCAAACAGCCTGGCTATAAGGTTTCCTTCCTTTTCCTGCCCATCTCCATCTACCTCCCTGGAGTGGGGGGAACTACAGAACGCTGGTGGTGGGAAAGATAGATTGTTGCCATCCTTTTTGTACTCACACAACAATTCAAATATTTTCTTATGCTGATATCAAAGTTTGGTTAAAAAAAAAAATCCAAAGGGCTTTTTCTGTGTCTGAAAGCATGTTTGTATTTTTGTGGAATTGTTAAAAAGTATCTGGTGTAGAAAGCTCATGATTTTAAATAATTAAGGTACAAGAACTAGTGGAATTAAGCCAAAGAAGGTTTTATCATGTTTTATAAAAATTGATTGTTTATAGGTCTTATGTTGTTATGTTAATGTACATATTTGTATCTGAATTGGATTAGAATATTTGACCTAGAAGGAGTTAAAATAACTATGACACATGAAATCTGGTTCAAAAGTAATGGTTTAGTTTAATCATGAGTTTCTAGAGTTAAAATTTCTAGGACTACTTAGCAATAAGTTGTATTGAATTAGTCTCATATGTCAGCCTGACAATTAGAAGCCATAGCATTGCTTGTCTGGTGCTTGAAAGTACATGCTATTATTTTGATAATTTTATTTTATGCCAAGCTTTGTCTCCAGGTATCAACCTAGTCCTGACCTGAGAAACTTGTACCTAAGTGTGAAATGCTTTCTGATAATCTATGAGTGTTTTAATCTTTTTGTATTTGTGTTTTCCTGTAAATCAGAATTTTAAGATGTCTCCTGGTTAGTTTCTAATGTAAAGTGATCTTTTGCCCAGTGGATATACCTTGTAAAAGCTTTAATTGTGAGCATTTTTGAGGCTCTTTGGATATCTATGGAACTGATCTAATGCTTTTGAAATAGTACTGCAGAGTGCAGTTTTGTCATGTTAAGTGAGTTGGTTGGTAACTTGTGTCTAAATTTGGGAGATCACATTGTACATTGTACTACTATAGATGTATGCCATAAGTCAGAAAGATAATGGATGGAGATATCGTCAGTGGGAAGAAAGGAAAGGAATTCTGTTAAAGTGAAGTTGATTTTTAAATGAATGAAAGTTACAGAATGTATGTAAAGGAATGTGTAGAAGGTTTGAGGTTGTTCTAAAGAAAAGGAATTGGTCACACTGTTATAAGAAACGCTTTAAATCACATTCAGAATTCTTCTACCACCTTTGTGGTAAGATCTATGGAAAAGATGATTGATGGATTATCTGGACTCCTGTTACAGTGCTCTTAAGATCATTGAATTTTTCAAAAGTTGCGGGAAATCAAGAGTTTTGACATGGGATTAAAAACATGTTAAACGGTATGCTTTATCTCTACAGATTTTAGCTTCTCTGACTAGGACCCACAGCAAACAGGTGTATTACATCTCTGTGAGTAAAGTGAAATACTTGCTTTTCTCTTCTTTTGTACCTTCAGTATGTTTTTTGATGTTTCATGGCACTATGTTGGTTTGCATAAATCCAGATAAGTCTTTCCTCTCTGTAATAGGGTCTACCCCTCATGCAGACAGGAAAAACCAGCCATGGGACCCCAAAGCCCTCTTCCAGGGAAACAGTCAGGGGATCTGTCTAAATGACAGGAGCAGGGATTTAACAGGTACTGTTTCAAGTACCCTACAAACCTCAGGGCGACCCTAGAGGCAGGCTGGCTCGAGAAAAGACTGGAAACCATCACTGCTATGGAGAATGAGGAATCTAGGACTCTGCAATGACTAACTCAGTCTGGGCCTACTCTCAGCATCAAGGAAAAACCTGGAAATCAGGATTTCTCCCAGCCCTGAAGAAGGGATGGGATGGATTCCTTTCTGCCAGGACATCTCTGTGGAAAACAAGGACCAAAGCCAGAACCCGAAGGCTCAAGGCCATCCATACAGTTCATCGCGGGACATCTTCTGGCCAGGCCTGGGTAGCTCTGACGTGCCAGATAAGATTAATGCCACTATTGTTGTGTCTCCTGTCTTTAGCTGATCCCCAGGACTTCTCAGTAAATAATTGGGTATCCCAAATGGAGAGTTCTCTAATCTTACTGTGTTTATGCAAAAGAACAAGCCAGGTTTGTTAAACTATCTTGCAACGTTTTAAAGTGAAGGTGGAGAGAAAACCATGTTTCTGTAACTTGCTTTTTGTAAGAATCAGATTCTAATTCTACAGAGGTGATTGAATAAATGTATTCTAATCTTGATCTAAAAGGTACCCCCTTTGGGGAAATTTAGATAAAACTTAGTTTACTGTCTGTAGGTAAAACAGCCTAATCTGTAAAGGGAACTCAATATTATACATGCTGTCACTAGTCTGATACGAGCATTGAAAGCCAGAGCTTTACTAGGGTGAAGCTCATCTCAAAGTGCAGAATTGCTTTCCCCCGGTCTGAATTGGCCAAAGTGTCGAGAAAGGCATCTAAACTGGTTAAATTAGAGTAGATTAATATCTAGTTCTAAAATACTGTGAATTTTCTTTCTATACTTTATTGCATCTCATTTTCTGTGAACAGTCATTTGGAGAGAACAAGAATATTATCAGCTCTTAATTTCTGTTGCATCATGGGATTAACAACTCCTGGACCAATGCAATGGAATATTATTAAAGGGTTATGTTTTAACACTAGTGAGAACCATCTTCCATGGGGAGGAACTGAATAGCAAGTAAGATAGAAGTAATTCAGAACTGTGCTTTCTGTGCCATTAATGAACCTAGTGGAAATCCTGAACCTCCTCTCCTAACACCTGTTTCAGCATCAAGGAACTTAGAGGTGAATTGGCAGCTTGACCTTATACAAATGATCAAATGTTCATATGTTCAAGGTAGAAATATCTGTTGGTTCTCATTGATAGCTTCAGTATATGGGCAGAAGCTTTTCCAATCTGTACTGAGAAAGCCAGAGAATGGCTTGGTGTTTCTGTGACCATTAGAAAAATCTGAACACAGGAAGTTATATTATCAACCAAACCTGTTTGTAGAGTTAATCCTTTTCATTGTTTTAATGATAGAGATGGGTATGGCATTATGTTGCTTTGGTTTCGGTTGCTTTAACTATTTTTAAGACCTCATCGAGAAATCTCTCACATCCCTGTTAGAGATAGTCTCCCTAAACCTGAGAGGACTCGACCTTCGACCTGTTGTTCCTCAAGAAGAGAGGGCTTTGTTCTGATCTGGTGGAGGGATACTCTTTCTACGCAGACCACACTGAGGTTGTCAGAGACTCTATAGCCAAGCTACGGGAAGGCCTTGAACGACGTCGGAGAAGCCTGGGAGAATTGGTTTGACTCTTGAAGATCCTCCTAATTCTGAGCAACAATACCGGACTCTACCCACTGAGGAAAGCTACTCTTAACCACGGGTCCTCGAATTAGGCCCCGACCTCCCCACGATCTCTAGGATTAGAGATGCTCATTAAAAGAAGTGGGGAATGAAAGAATCCATATTAGGGCATCAAATTTTTGTGTGGTTCAGCTAACTTGCAACATTGCTTTCTGTAAAACTGCTTGGCTGCTTTGCACCTGGGGGAGAGGGGACTTGGAAAGTGAACAGGGCATAACTTCTTTCTAAACCAAGTGTGACAGGATTCAGGTGTATTTACTGTTCCTGAAATGTATTGTCTCAGTAAAGCACCCTGCAGATTTGGGTAAAGGATAACTCAGGATGCGGGTGGTTGGGGGAAATTGCCCTTTCCTGGAATGTATTGTCTCACTAAAGCACCCTGCAGACTTGGGTAACTCAAAATGAGGATGGTCAAGGGAGATTACCTAAGGCTTAATGATTCCGGCTATAACCTTGTTTGTGCTGACAATCGATGTACGTAAATGCTGATCTTTGAATCTATAGGCTAAGGAGTGAGGTAATTTTAAATGGATTGGTTAAGAAAGTATATGTTGTTACCAATCTATTGGCTATGAAATGCGCGGGCTTTGCTGTAACGGCCAGTGAAGGCCTATATAAGATCCCCTTTGAAGAAGTTCGGGGCTCTCAGCCACTGCCCATTTTTGGGGTATGCTGCGGAGCCCCAGCATGCTGGTCTAAATAAACCCCGTTTTTACTCCTGCAGGAATTGCGTCTATCTGGTCTCTCCACGCCTCCCAGGGCTAGGGAACTCCCGATCCCAACAATGTTACCATACACACTGAATACGAAGGGCAATTATTTAAAATAATGGTCTTTCTATATCTAATTTTATCTAGATATTGAAAGGATACATTCAAATATGGTACAACATTTTAAATACTACACACCTGTAGAGGTTGCATGCTAGGAATGGATTTTGCAGACAGGATGAATACTAAATAGGGTTGTATAATATTTTGAATGTGGTTACTACCAGTTAACTCTACACTAAAAGTTATATTTTTTATACTTCTATACTTTACGACAAAAATATTAGAGAAGTTGTAGGCAGGAAGGCATGAAAGGAAGGAGGGGAGGAAGAAGGAAGAGATTCAGGGATGGAAAGTGGAGAAAAATATACAGGAGAAAGACCACTTGTAATTTTAGGCTACAAGTTACAAACAAAGCAAATTCTTTAGAAAGTCACTTATACTTTCATGTTTCTGTTTTAAAACTATTTTGTTTGCTTTTGTTTATATCTTACTTCAGATAAATTAAGAACTTAGTCTGAGATCATTCTAAGAAACAGAATCAATTGTTTCAAGGAAATTTTGTGTAACATAAAAGGGTATGAAAGAAGTATACTGCAATATATTTTAAAGATTGTATATAATGATATAAAAATACATATTTCCTTCAGTTTTTAAATATTGCTAACCAAAATTTAGTAAGGAGGTTTGGGTATAGTCCAGAAAATTCAAATCATTGTACCCTTGTATTATTCCATGTGTAAACACACACAAAAAGGACGGGCAAAAGGACGGAAGCGGCCTATCTCTCCCGCCACCCGCGTTCGGTAGTCTCAAGCCGTTTACCCACTCCAGGGAGGTCGATGGCGATGGTCAGGCGGAGGAAGGAAATGAGGGCTAGGCTGGTTGGTTTTAGCAGCAGTTTATTACATGGAAGAAGTGTATGTCATAGAGGCCACAGGATCTCTCAAGCACATGCTCCTTTGTTCTCTCCACTTATGTCCCCATTGCCTCAGCCTGTGTTCCCCATTCTCTCAGGCACATATTCCCAGGTTCTCTAAGGCACACATTGCCCCAGAGAGCCCAGAAAATCCCCTTATATAGATCATAGTACCTCTAAAGGGCACACTATAGTGATGTCATCAAAAGAAGTTACAGAAAGAACATTGAGGTGGCAAAACATACATTGTTTCTTTGCATCCTCAGGCCAGTAATCTTGGCCTCAGGAAAGATACAAAACCAAGACTGAAACCTTCCACAAGCTACAAGCACTTGGATTTGCCTCCCAAAGACCAGTCTGCTAGAGCTTGGAATCTATATCCCAAAGACAAGTACCTGAGCTTTGCATCCCAAAGATTAGCCTGCCTTGAGCTGGGAATCTACATCCCAAAGATCAGGCCTGGATAGCACCTGAGATTACTTAGAGAAAAGGAAACCTGCCTCTTAAAATATACTGAAATTATTTACTGAAGGCAGATGAAGGGGAGAAATGTTCAGTCTCATCCAAGCTAGTCAGGACACACAGGAAAGCTGCTTCTAGGACAGAGTCTCATTTAGCAGATCAACCCACACTAGAACAGAATTCCCTGGGTATGTTTCTCCTCTCCTTGTCCGACCAACATATAAGCATACATAATATAACAGTAAGAAATACTTTAAGCTTATAGAATTGCTCTCCTAGGGCCATCTCGATCTCAGACTGCAGTGCTCAGGCCAGATATCTTTCCTATTCCTAGCAGCAGGGTCCTAGTCTCTTCATTACTTTTGGATCATGACAGCATTTGCCTATGATCAAACTCTTAACCTATATTTAAGAAGCGTGGCACCTTGGCCTGGCCCATCTCGATGCCAGGGTAGCACATAACTTACCGGCTTGCCCTGGTTCCATCCAGTCCCACGTCAGGACCCTGCACTTGGGGTGCTAGGAAGTAAGGGCAACCGAGGCTTAAATTGAGAAAGCAGATGCCTGGGAGTGAATGATATTCAAAGCCAATCAACTCCTAAGTTACAAGATATAATATTAATTAATTGTCTTCCTGTATCTAAACAAAAAGTCCATTGCATTAAAGTAAACTATTCAAAAGACATAAGAAGAGGAGAAAGGCAATATTAACTTGCAGTCCAAGTTCAGAGTCCTAGAAGGATGAGACCTTACAAATTGTTTGGGGAAGAGAGCATAGAAATGGTTACAGACAAACAAAGGAATGGGAGTGACTTGGGAATATTGTGATGGGTGCAACCTGATATACCTAAGCTCCTTGTACTCCAACAATTCCAGATTTTAGTTTATTAAAGGAAATCATTTTGCTCAAAAAGTTAATGCTGGGAGTTGGATCTATGGTTCAGTGGTTAGGGCATTTGTCTTGTATGCTGCTGAACCGGGTTCGATTCCCAGTATCCCATATGGACTCCTGAGAACCATCAGGAGTAATTCCTGAGTACAGAGCCAGAAGTAACTTCTGTGCATTGCCAGCTGTGATCCAAAAAAGCAATCAATCAATCAACCAATCAATAAAAGATAATGCTAAAGAAAAGTTTCATTTCTCAAAAGCGAGGTGGTTTCTAAAATTAAAGACTCCTAAGTCTGACCCTAGCAATGATTAATGAATTAATGAATGAATGAATGAATGATGTGGTGTGTGTGTGTGTGTGTGTGTTTTGGGAGGTTTGGACTATGCCTGGTTGTTCTCAGAACTAACTCCTATGTGCTCAGGGGTTGCTCCAAGTCGTGCTCAGGGTGCCAGAGACTGAACCAAGGTCAGCAGTATGCAATATAAGCTCCTTAACTGCTAAACTATTTCTATCCTGCCCCAAGAACTTGAATGCTCAAACAGGGTGAAGAGTGGGACTGAAAGGTAGCAGAAGTTTATCTTACAACCCTTTTGGCAACAGTGCTATAAACCACAGCATCAGATATTATTAGAAAGTGCCTCTCATAGAGGCAGGGGGGTGGGTGGGTGGGAAACCGTGGTGGTGGCATATTGATGGAGGGAAATTAACATTGGTGAAAGATCTATGCTGAAATGTTCTACTCCAAACACCCGGTAATGAATAACTTTGTAATTTAGATGACAGTAATTTTTTTAAGTACAGTACAATATTGTGGATGTGATTCAAAGGTGTGTGTGGGGGGGAGCATAACTGTATCCTCCTAAACTGAAAACACTGAACAAGTCTGGCACCTAGAAAAAAAATTAAATGATTTTGCAAAGTGGCAGAATTCCCCAGGTTAACAAGAATCTCTGCAGGGTATCTGTGGTATATAGTTTACCAGAAAGGCTCAGTACCAAAAGTTTATCAAATATAACAGTGGGATCTTAAACTTATCCTTTATTTTAATTCAGGCCAAATTGTCCAAATTCTTATTGAAGAAAACCTATTTCTAATATTTGTATCATATTCCTGGAACAGTTTAGCTTTTATTGTCACTGTTTACATAAAATGTACTGTAATATAAATGGCTTTCATAAGAGTTGCCAGCTTCCAACCACCTGCTGTCTGCTGACAGCAGTAGCGACAATTCTGCTGCAGCAAAATAATATTCAATCGCAATATATACTGTCATATCCACAAATCGTTCTTTTAGGTTATGCAGTTTTTTTGGAATGTGATCATATTTACTAATAATTCTTTGCTATTTCTCAGTTTTCTCAGCATTGTTTGTTCTGATTGATTCCAGTGACGCATGATACAAGCAGAAATGTGATCCTATTAGGAAGTCTCATTTTCCTGCAGTTCATGAGGCAAGCATCAACTGAAAAGCAGAAGGTTCAGTTTACAGATAGAACCTGGTCCAAGTGTTGGAAATTCAGTATGGATATAAACGCCTCATGCCAGCAGCCATTTCTGTGCCATCTCCCTAGCTATTTCCACTGCAGCAACTGGAATTGTACCAGAGTTGATTGAGTAGTGTATCTTAAAGAAAGGGCTCAAGAAATCCTTTTTCCTTAAACATCTATTGATTGAAGAAGTGAGAAGGAAAAAAATAACAGTATATTTTCTTTAGTGGAACTCCTAAATCAGAAATACTTCACTGATCAGCACTTAGATATCCATACATACAAAGGGACCTAGTAATCAATATGAATTGTTAGAGGAAACCCAAAATATGCCCCATGTGTAGATGGACTGACAAATGACATCTGTCAGCAACTGGGAGCTGGGACAAGTTAGAGCTCATTTGGGAATTCATTCCTAAAATGTGCAAGGCTCTCATTCAAACTACAAACAGATGGTCCTATGACTAAGGCGAGATTAGTCCTGTGTTCCTTCTGCCCCAGCAGTGCTTATTATCATGCTGCAGCAAGAGTTAAATTTCAGACACCTATAGGTGTGGTGCCATTCTACTTCTGTGATAATTACATTTAAATTCTCCATGAAATACCCAAAATTCAAAAGCAAGGTAACCTGAGTGTTGTTAGATTTGTAGGAGAGATTTCTCATGGACTCAGAACAGAAATAAAACATCAAAGTATTTATTTGTTGGATTTAAGAAAAGTAGGATGGGAACAGCAATCACTGTCACTGTCCTCCCATTGTTCATCGATTTTCTCGAGTGGGCCCAGTAATGTCTCCATTGTATGACTTAGTTATTACTGTGTTTGGCAGCTTACTGGGCTCTCTGAGAGGGGCGGAGGAATCGAACTCGGTTTGGCCATGTTGGCTGCGTGCAAGGCTGTGCTATAGCTCCAGCCTGGGAACAGCAATGAAACAATGAAAACAAAATTCTCTGTTCATTCCTTTTAATGAGATGGTGTTAGTTGGTGTGCTTATGTGTGTGTGGGGTGACGGGTGAGGAGGGTGTTCCTATATGTTAGTACTCCTAGCTCCTTGCTTGGAAGACTCTCCACAGAAGTGACTGGGGACCATACAGTAGCAGGAGGAAAATACAAGCATCCATTATAAAAGCATGCACTCAGCCTGCTGATCTATATTCTCTAGCCCATTGTATAGTTTGTATAGTTTTGATATTACATTACCATATTCCATATTGATTTCTTAGTCTATATTACACTTTAAATATCAGCAATTGCTTGATTTTATTACATTTTAAACTTTATTTTATTTTATTAAAATAAAATAAAATAAAGTTTTATTTTTAAACTTTATTTTACCATGTCCTCTTCTTCTACTAGTCATGAATGTTCTGCATCTTCTATACTGGCATCTCTCATTTTACTCCACTCATTCTTAGACCCTCCAACAGCAAAAATATGATTCTCCAAAACCTCCAGTGATTGCTGAGAGTTTTAGCAATAACATGTTTTTTTTTTAATTTTATTTATTTATTTATTGAATCACTGTCGGAAAGGTTATAAAGATTTCAGGTTTAGGTCTCAGTCATGCAAATATCAAACACATTTCCCTTTACCAATACTTATATTTTACCATGAAGAACCCCAATTAAACCCCACCCCCCCACCCCTCCCAGCCCCTGTGAGGCAGATGAATTCTAGTTAACACTCTATCTGCTTTGATTAGATTCATTGTTTCAATAAAAGATTCACCACTATTATTTAGAGTTTACCCCCCCAAAATCAGACATGCTGAAAAAGCATTGTGAAGTGATTTGCTTTCTACAGCTGGGTTCAAGTATTAAATGTTGGTTTTGGATTTCTGCTATTTTACCTATAGACCCTGGAAGTATTTCTACTGAAAGTCAGATAATTAAGAAATTGGTTTCTGGGCTCTGGAGTCGTGGCCGTGCTGGAGAGCCGCTCATGGGGGGCAACTGGTGACCTCGGTAGGGCGTGAAGGACAGACCGGAACGCCCCCCTTCCCATGAGGTTTTAGTCGCCCCCACACCCCCGGCTCATACCTGCTGTCCACAAGGCTCCCATGTGGCCGCCATCTTTCTTTCCAGAGGGAGGAGGGCGAATGGGGCAACACCCTTTCCCCTCCGGCAGGCTTGATGGCCTGGATTAACGCATAGTCCGTTCACTTTTCTGCTCCAAGCTGCTGGGTTCTGCATTAAGTCCTTGTGCTTCTGGGGCTGTGGCCGTGCTGGAGAGCCGCTCGTGGGGGGCAACTGGTTACCTCGGTAGGGCGTGAAGGACGGACCGGAACGCCCCCCTTCCCATGAGGTTTTAGTCGCCCCCACACCCCCGGCTCATACCTGCTGTCCACAAGGCTCCCATGTGGCCGCCATCTTTCTTTCCAGAGGGAGGAGGGCGGAAGGGAGCAACACCCTTTCCCCTCCGGCAGGCTTGATGGCCTGGATTAACGCATAGTCTGTTCACTTTTCTGCTCCAAGCTGCTGGGTTCTGCATTAAGTCCTTGTGCTTCTGGGGCTGTGGCCGTGCTGGAGAGCCGCTCGTGGGGGGCAACTGGTGACCTTGGTAGGGCGTGAAGGATGGACCGGAACGCCCCCCTTCCCATGAGGTTTTAGTCGTCCCCACACGCCCAGCTCATATCTGCTGTCCACAAGGCTCCCATGCGGCTGCCATCTTTCTTTCCAGAGAAGAGAGGGCGAATGGGGCAACACCCTTTCCCCTCCGGGCAGACATGATGGCCTGGATTAACGCATAGTCCTTTCACTTTTCTGCTCCAAGATGCTGGGTTCTGCATTAAGTCCTTGTGTTTCTGGGGCTGTGGCCATGCTCCAAACTTAACTCTGATTTTCAGGGAGAAAGGCTGGGTGGTTTACTTCCCAATGATCACTTTGTATATAGAGAGATGTTGTGCAGCCGCGTAAGCGGCCGCGCGGTTTTGAGAAAAAGTCCTAGTTCCCACATACTCGAGCTGTACTTGTAGAGGCTTCTGGTCACCAGAGTTCCATCTGGGGGAGGCGGGATGCGGTACCTACCTCATTTGGGACTTGCTGGTGATCTTGGCTCATTTTGGAACCTGTTTTTTTTTTTTTTCCTCCGGGATCTGTGGTTCCCACCCTCCATGTGGTCAATAACATGTTTTTAAGTGACATAATCACATTGTTTATTTTGCATACTATTAATTTACTATAACTATCACTTATCACGTAATCACTTAATCCCCGTTATTCATCGATTTACTCGAGCAGGTGTCAGTAACGTATCCATTCATCCCGGTTGCGTGCTAGCGTAGCCCAATGGTTCTGTTCATTCTAGGAACATGCAGAGCCTCAAACCGATCATTCAGGGTCTTGACGAAGAAGTCTGACCATTTTGTAGGTGGGCGTTCACGTGATCTTTTGATGTCCAGTGGAATCCAATCAGTAATGGCTCTAGTACAGCGGTTGTCTGTAAACCTCATTACGTGTCCAGCCCATCTGATTTTTGATGTCTTGGCAAATGAGACAGCGTCCCTGATTCTTGAGCGTTGACGAAGATCAGAACTACGGATTCTATCTCTCATTTGAGTGAATCGTGATATTCCAAGCATAGCTCTTTCGATTCCTCTTTGAGAGACCCGAATAGCGTTCTCATCCTGTTTTCGTAGGGTCCAGGTCTCTGAGGCATATGTTAATGCAGGAAGAACAGTGGAATCAAACAGATGTGCTCGTAGCTGGAGGTTCTTTGTCCTTTTAGTTATTTCTACAATGTTCTTGAAGGCATTCCAAGCCGCTCTCTTCCTCCTGCGCAACTCAGGTGCCAGGTCATTCATCATGTTGATTTCTCGACCTAGGTATATATAACTGTTGCATTCGGAGATGGTGGTTCCGTTGAGAGCGAATGGAGCGTCAGGAACAAGGCTGTTTCTCATAAACATTGTCTTCTTAAGATTCAGCTATAGTCCGACCTTTCCACATTCACGGTCAAAGTCATTCAGCATTTGTGCCGATTGGCTGATGTTTGGTGTTATTAGAACGATGTCATCAGCAAAGCGGAGGTGGTGTAGTTGCCGACCATCTATCTTCACTCCCATGCTTTCCCATTCCATTTGTTTCATGATGTTCTCGAGGGTGGCACTGAAGAGTTTTGGTGAAATGGTATCACCCTGCTGAACCCCTCTCTTGATATAGATGATTACTTCTTTGTAGAATGGTGAGATCTTGGTAGTGAATCCACAATAGAGCTCACGAAGGATCCTGATGTATTGAGTTTGTACACCCTGATTGGCTAGGGGCTTCCATGACCGCTTCCATCTCAGGAGAATCAAAGACCTTCTTTAAATCAATGAACATTAGACAGAGCGGCATCTTGAACTCCCGAGAAACGTCAATGAGCTTAGTAATCATGTGGATATGTTCGAAGGTACTGAATCCTTTTCGTAATCCGGCTTGTTCACATGGTTGTCCTTCATCTAGTGTTCTGCTAATCCTATTCAGGATGACTCGAGTGAACAGTTTGTAGACGACAGACAATAGGCAGATTGGGCGATAGTTGCCAATGTCGTGGATGTCTCCCTTCTTGTATAGTAGTACAGTCCTGCTGGTTTTCCACTGGGATGGAACCTTGCATTCAGACAGGTAGCGTGTGAAGAGCCGAGCCAATGTATTGATGAGTATTGATGGTAAGTTCTTCAGGTGTTCAGGTCTGATCTTGTCTGGGCCAGGTGCTCTTTGTTTCTTTACCGACGAGATGTCCTGTTGGATTTCGGAAGGGAGAACATTGGGAACGACATATCCATCATGTGGTATGTGGTATGTGGGCAAGTGGACGTGGCTATTAAAGAGATCTGAGTAGAAGTCATGAATAATCTTCTCCATTGCCCTTCTGGAAGATGTGATAGATCCATCATGATGTCGGAGGGCAGTCATCTTGGTTTTGTAGTTGTTGAAGGACAGGCGGGCATTACGAATGCTTTTCCCAGCTTCTGCCTCATCTACCAGTACTGCTGCTCTCCTGTTTTTGAGGTCATCCTTGATGGCTTCTCTGCACTGTTTTGCCAGTTCAGATGTTCGCTTGTGGTTGCCTGAGGCATGTTTAAGTTTAAGATTGTTCGAAGAAAGGCGGTTTTTTTGTGGTTATCTCTCTCTTGGCATTCCTCGCACAATCATGGAGGTGCTGAATCATTCGATCGTATTCCTCATCAATGTTGTCAATGACGGCATCTTCCCATGTTGCCGCAACAGAGCCAAAGAGCTCCCAGTTGGTGGTCGTTCTGGGAGTCCTCTTCTTAAACCTTGAATTCTTTTCTCCTCGTTCTGTGAGGTAGAATTTTGCACTAAGAAGACGGTGGTCTGATCCCGTTTGGAATTTTGGGACAACAGCAACATCTGTTAGGCAAAACCGCCGATTGAATATGATGTGGTCTATTTCATTGTGGAACCGTCCATCGGGAGACTCCCATGTCCAACGTTTAGATTCAGCCTTTTGGAATAACTGTAATAACGATAACTACAGTCTTATATAAACGTGTTTTATGTTCACTGGGAAGCAAAAAATCTTTTTAGCTCACTTTTTTTTTTATGAAAAATGCTTCATTGCAGTGACTTGGAAACGAAACCTCACAATAGTTGAAGTCTTCTCGTGTTGGAGTCATCTTCAAGATTCCACTTCATCTGTTATTTTTTTTCTAGCACTCAAGCTTCACATTCTTATATATAATGTTTGATCATAGTTTTAAATTTATACTTTTCTCCATTTATAATATCCCAAACTTTTGGCTGTTTAAGCTTTATTTTTTTATCCAATACTTCGACTTTTATATCTCATGATAGGCTCAAACTTAACATAATGAAAACTAACTTTCAAATTTTAATCTAAACTACTCTAGTCTAGTCCACCCTTTTACTGAATTAAACAACATCATACACAAATGCACACAAAATATAATTTTATTAGTTTCATTTTCTGAATAATCTCATTAGATGGTAAGCTACACAAAGAAAAAAAGACTTTGTTAACTCATAATCTATAGTAGCATCTCATACAAAGTTAGCGGTAGGGTGTTTGCCTTGCAAGCAGCCCATGCGGCCCACCCAAGTTCAATTCCTCTGCCCTTCTCGGAGAACCTGGCAAGCTACCCAGAGTATCTCACTTGCACAGCAGAGCCTGGCAAGCTACCCGTCATGTATTCGATATGCCAAACACAGTAACAACAAGTCTCATGATCAGATGTTATTGGGCCTGCTCGAGAAAAATTGATGAACAACGGGAGGACAGTGACAGTGATTTCTGTATCAGATTCTTTCCTTGAAGATTAAGAGTTAGTCTAAAAAATTTTTTTCAATAGAATATTATTTATCTAATAAAAACATAAAATCTTATATTTTAATATAACATAGATAGAATATATTTGATTTTTTTAAATTGAATTAAGTAAAAAGAATTTACCGGATAGTTTATCAAGTATGTAGAATGCCAACAACCAAAGTTTAAAAAATTATGATGAAAATAACTCTAGATTTGTAATAAATTAGATGGGTACCAAAAAGGAGATATAATGTTTTTTGTTTGCCTATGTCACCTGGAGAAACCTGTGTTCCCCTTGAACACCATTCTCTCTTTTTCTCCTTTAACAAGTTTCTAAATTAGTTTTAATAAAATTATTCACACCAAAAATATTTAATTAATTAATTAATTAAATTTTAAACAAAAAATGCAAAGGTGGCAAGAAAAAGGACAAGCTTTGATCAGTAAACCAATGTAGCACCTCCACTACTTCCTCATTTTGAATTTTGAAAGTTGACCCAATTTTTATATACCAGTTTTCGTTTTTTTATAAAATGAAAGAACATTATCATTGATAATGTTTTATTCTACAACTGATAACTAAGACCCATATCTGCAGTACCTTATTATGAAAATAGTAGAGGGTAGTTAACAACTTGATGAAATTAAATGCTCAATATAGACAATAATTTAGTTGATTCTCACCTGGCTAGGATCTTCCCACAGATGGCCTTGACAGCATGGCATTTTGCTCATTCAGATTTAATGTATATATTCCACCAGTAACTTTCTAGTACCTATTATATTTCAGGTTCAAGATCCAGTGCAAAGTGAATATAAGAGGAAAACAACTCAAAACTTGTAAAGTCCTAGAGAATTGTGAAGAGTATGTGCAACAATAGATATACACAGAACTAATACACAACAAATGCTTTCTAGTTATTGACTATGCCTATCAGAGTAATATATTTATACACTATATAATTAATAATATTAATAATAAAGTGGGTGGTTCTGAAGGTCTTCGGCTGCCAGAGCCCTGGTCAGGGCGGGGAGGGAAACTCAACCTGCTCCCCTCCAAGGAGCCCTGGAGAGGACAGTCAGGCGCAGGGGCAGGAGACTCTGCACTGTTCTCTTCCGGGAGCTGGGTTTTATAGTCTCTGGGTCTTGGCCATTGATGGCATTACACGGCTCCAGGGGGCCAGTTGGTGGGTATGACCCCTGTCTACTGGAATTTGGAGGATCTGGGTGGAAGGTGCTCAGCTCCGATCCGAGCAGGCTTGGAGATCTCAGCCCCAGGAGTAGGTTTCATTAAATGTTTATGTCTATTGGCATTATGACGAAGCACAATACATAAACTTTGGCCTGGATTCAAGTTTATAGCTTTGTGGTCACATTATACTTAGCATGAATGAGATTGAATTTGATCCCTCATACTAAGATCATAAGTATTGTGCTAAAATAGCTGATTTAACTTTTTTCCATTAATATTGACAGTTTATGTAATCCTTACCTGTGTCTCAAGATTTCATTATGATAAGCTAAAGAGATGAATAAACAGGTAATTATCTGAGACACCATAACACAACCAATTGAATAATGCTATATTATATAATAATGCTATATATATATAATGCTATATATATAATAATGTATTCACAATACAATTCTTGAAGCTTATCGATATGCTGTTTATGTTGTTCTACATAGCAAAGATAACCTCAGAGATGTGATAAAGTTATGCATCTTGGGATATGGGGAGAATTATTTTTAATTATTAAGATATTCTCAAAATAATTGCAATCATCACTATAAATCAGAAGCATCATTGTCAGTGTCAGAAGCATACTTATGTCAATGGAAACAATAGTCAGAAATAGATCTGAAAGCTGCTAAAATAGTGTGTTCTTGGTCCTCAAGCCTGTGTTCTCCTTGAACACATATTTCTCTTGCTTCTCTCCATGTTTCTTATTTCCACTCTAGAGAAGCCTGTGTTTTCTATTGAACACATCTTTTTTTCTCCCGTCACATTTTTCTAAATGAGTTTCAATGAAAATTATCTTCCATAAAAAATGTTTTGTTTGATGGTAATGGAAGAAGGAAAGCAAAAGTAAGAAGCAGAAAGAACTTGTCTCTACGGGCATCTTGGCTTTATTATTTATTTATTTATTTAATTTTGCTTTTTTGGTCACAATTGTTGATGTACAGGGGTTACTCCCGGCTCTGCACTCAGGAATTACTCCTGGCAGTGCTCAGGGGACCATTTGGGATGCTGGGATTCACACCTGGGTTGGCCTGGTGCAAGGCAGATGCCCTACCCTCTACGCTATCACTCCAGCCCCAGCATCTTAGCTTTAGATCTAAAAATTCATTGGGAATTATTATCTCTAGAGTAGTACTATAATAAATCTCTTATATTATATTATATAATGTTTTAGTTAATCTATATTAAAGCAGGAATAAAAATAAATATAACTGTATTTCAGCTTTTTTAGCAAACTAAATATCATAGCACTGTAGCACTGTCCTCCTGTTGTTCATCAATTTGCTCGACTGGGCACCAGTAATGTCTCCATTGTGAGACTTGTTCTTACTGTTTTTGGCATAGCAAATACATCATGGGTAGCTTGCCAGGCTTTGCCATGTGGGCGGGATACTCTCAGTAGCTTACCAGATGGATGTCAGGGATCAAAACATAGTGCACTGAAATTTCCAAAAGTAATTGAAGACACACTAATCTGAGAAATATAGTCTAAAATTTTCAATTAAATATGATTTTAGTATAATTTGTAGTCTAGCTATGAAAGACAAACTATTCTGCTCCCTTGAGAAAGAGGCAAACTCTTGAAGCATGAAGCCCAGGATGTGAGCTCCTCTGACGGGTAAGATGGAGGCATGTTCTCAAGGCAGAAAAGTAGGATATGTGCAAGTGATCTTGGCAGAAAAGCAGGATATGCATTGATCTGGCAATGAGCAGGGCATACCCTCGCTTGGTAGAAAAACAGGACTCACAATGCAGTGGGATCAATAAAGAGGATAGTCAGCTGCTTAATTTTCCGTCTCTACATCAATCGGTTTATTCACAATTGTGCATCTACTCTGTTTTGATGTTTGTTTTACTATTAACTACTTTATATTCATATTTTCTATATTAATAAAAGAAATTTTCACTTATTGGACGACTAATAGTCATATTTTTAAAGCAATAGATTGCTTTACTAACCGCTTATTTTTAGTATCTGTATCCACCTTGCTTGCTCGCTTGACGTGGGAATGGGAGGTGAACCAGGTTCACAAATAGTAAGGGGCCCTGCTCTCCTGTTCAAATCCTGGGCACAGAGCAAACAGTGGCTGCATAGCTAATAAAGAATTTCTGACTTAATCTGTGGTGAGTGCACCTCACTCCCTCCACTTATATCACTAGGTAGGACTCAAATTGGATTCAGAGGACATAAAGGCAAGGCTACAATGGAAAACGAACTGAGACTTTTGAGAATAATCAAAACACGTATTCTAAATAGGTAAGAAGAGGTTACATTAAATACAAGTTGTTTTCCAAAACCTTCCCTACATCAACCAGAGTTCTCCAGGTAGCATACAAGAAATTTAACAAAAATAGCAAAAATTCGAGTAGAAGAATATGTGGTTCTCATAGAAAATTTAAAAAAATCACAAACAGAAGTATCTTAATATCTCCAAAGTGGCTTGAGAAATGTTATTTCTATTAACCAAGAACACTCAAAGTAGGTGCTTAGGAATTTTAAAGATTGAAATTAATGAAAATACTAGGTATTCTGAGCACATTTTGGGATTTGGGTGTGGGGGTGGAGGGACACAGGCCACAGCCATCTATGTTCAGGAGAATCTTCCTGACTCTATACTCAGGAATGGCCCCAGTGGAGGACTTTCAATCTGGGTAAGCTGTATGCAAGGTCAGTTGTAAGCACAATACTCTACATCTAGTAGTATCCTTCTGGTCTCTGAACATTTTGATCAGCAATTAACTACATATAATTAACCAGTTGTTAATTATTTATGGATCACATAGAATGTCACTAGCTTTCATTAATAGGTGGAATAAACATTTTTTCAAATGTTTGAACAAAAGGGTAAATTTGGCAATACTATAAGCTTTTCTTTATCTTCCCCCCCAAATTTACTGGAGTTCAATCAGAGACATCTATTCTTTTCAGTAAAATATATATCATCTAGTGCCCATAACATTTAAGTAGTAAAATACATAAACTCTAGAGGAAATTCAGGGAACTTTAAACCCTCATAGAAAATGAAAATTAATTCAGATCATAAGGTCGGACATGAAATAAGGATAAAATCAGCTGGGGATGTGGCTCAGTGTAAGTAAACTCTCTCAATTATGTTTTTGAGGCCACAGGTTCTATAATCTCCCCACTCTCCAACCCCATAAGCTAAGAGTTAATAAAATAAAATTCAGTCAATTGATAAAGCCCAGTGGATGTGCCCAATGAGGAACAGAGTTCATGTGTAATGAACTTTTCAGCCCCCCTACAGCATCAAGATATATAATCCTTTCAGAACAACAAAGTAAAAAGAATGAAAGTAATGATCATTATTTATTAAAATGATTTAAAAATCTAGTTTATTAATAAAATATTTTAAGTTGTTTACAAAAATGTACACCTTTAATCACTACTGTTTAAGTGCTTAAGGCAAAAAGCAAAGCATTAATGATCAACATGTAATGGAATAATCATAGGAATTACACACATATTCAGTGAAGTTATCTGTGGCCATTGCACCATTGAGTCAACCCTTTTTTTGAGATTATTAAACTTTTATTTACTGAGTAGAATTTGATTGGCATATAGCATTTTAATTTTAGTTGTGTATCATCACTTGTATCACTTGTCATCCCGTTCTTCGATTTGCTCGAGTGGGCACCAGTAATGTCTCCATTCTTTCCTGTCGCATGCTAGTGTAGCCCAATGGCATCTGTTTGCTCTTGAACACTAAGAGCCTCAAACTGTTCATTGTTTTAACAAAGAAGTCTGACCATCTTGTAGGTGGGCAACCATGTGTTCTTTTGACGCCCTGTGGAATCCAGTTGGTAACAGTTCTAGTCCAGCGGTCGTCTCTAAATCACATTACATGTCCAGCCCATCTGATTTTCGTGCCTTGGCAAATGAGACAGCGCCCCTGATTCTTGATCATCAATGAAGGTCAGAACTCTGGATTCCTTCTGTCACTTGAGTGAAGCATGGTACTCCAAGCATAGCTCTTTTGATTCCTCTTTGGGAGACCCAAAATAGTATTCTCATCCTGTTTTCCCAGTGTGAATCATAATGGTTCTTTATTTGTATATATGAACCATCATAATAAAATAAAGTTATGCTTCAGTTCCTAATTCAAAAAGCTTCATAACATCAATAAAATTATGTTTCTAGCCAGCACCTGAAACATCGTAGATGATTAATAATGGAACTTTTCTACTCCATTCCTTTTTTAAAAAAGTATGAATTCTCATTTCTGTCCCAAAGTTTGTCTACTTTGTGAAAAACTCATCAGATATTCATTTTACACAGTCTTGAAATCTTGATTTAACCACATCTCTGACTCATGTGGCACAGAACCCAAGGTTCTGCTGCTCAGTCTGCACACACACACTGCCTAGATTATTCCATGTGACCTCTCAATATGTACCATTTAGTTTCTCTAGGACCTATGAGACAAACTCTTCTAAGTTTCATTTCCTCAAAAAAAAGCAACTAACCTCCTACTGTGTTAAAACCTGGGCTCTATTTAACAAAGACTAATTTAAAAATAATAAAATATTACCTAATAAAAATTTGTACTACCATCAGAGACTCACATATGACTTAGCAAGATATTCTGTGTGCAATTAAAAATTGATTGAATATTACTTGGTAGCTTTGTAAAATAGACTCATGATATGGCAGTCTTTTACAAATGTTCATGATGCAGTAACTATGATAAATAATTAAACAGGGAAAGAAGATTTTAAAATATCATAACCATGTCTGCTTCATAGTATCTGAGTACCCAATCACATAACTGTTTAAAATCCTAGAATATTAATTCTTGTTTACTTCCTCTTTTCATTATTTTAATAATGTAGGAGTACTGCTACTTATTCAGCCATTGGTTAGGCTGACTGAATTGGGTGTGAAATCCATATTACTTTTGTATTTTCAGAATGTCCATTTCATTTGGTTATTTTATTATTATTGTTATTTTTTATCCCTGTGAGATGCAGTTATAAAGCTTTCCTGTTTGAGTTTCCTGTTTGAGTTTCAATGATTGATCACTAAATCCTCCACCCGTGCACATATATCTCACCACAAGGTTCCCAGATCCCTCCAAATCCCACCTTTCCCCATGCTTCTATTGCAGACAATTTCCCCTATATTCTTGTTTTTATTTCTTATGGTGAATGGCATACAATGTCACAGCAGTGTTCTCCTGGAATTCTACAAATTTAGATGGTTAGGATCTGGAGAAATATCTGCAAGAGCTGCTCGGTTCTAAGATTCTTTAGTGTGTCTCTGGATTGTGGCCATCAAGGCGCTTAAATAGTAGCTGGAGGCAGTTTGTGGGCTTGACCTCCAGGGTCCCATGGGGATGCGAAATGAGAGGTACTGGCCCATCCCCTAGCCCTTGAAGCCTGGAGTTTGCCATCACTGGACCTGTGTAGCTGTGCTCCTCATTGGGTACTGAAACTTGGTGGCAGCGATGGCTCTTAGAGGGCAGATGGAGAGATGATGCCTGCCCTGTCTGAGGCACCACGGTGAAGTCTGCCTAGCATAAAGTCCAGAGCCATCTCTGCAGCGAGCTGCTCATTTCAGAGATTCTTTTGTGTATCTGTGGATCATGACCCTTGTTTTCATCTTTTCCAGAGAAATAAGCCAATGACTTATGCTCTGCAGGGCGTGCCCACCCATAGCACATCCTGCCATCAGCCCTAACTGTGGCTTTTGAACTCTTTCGGCATTTATAGGTCTCTGAAATTTATAGGTCTCTGAAAGGCCAACAAATGAGCTTGTATAACTGAGCTGGAGGTGGTTTGTTGGTGTGGCTCCCACACACCTAACTTTTGTGCATTTAATTTGTTGATAAACTTGAACCCAAGTGGTTGGGATCTGGCCAAAGGCACAGCGGCAATTATGGGATATCAGGAACTCTGATGGCACCATCGGGCTGCTGATGCACTCACCCCACAGGTACAGGTTCTCCTGCTGGTGGCACCATACCCCCTTCTTTTCAATCATTTTATGTGTAACTTTATTCTTTGAAAATAAGCTCAAGTGATTAAAAAATAAGAAGATAGGATATTGATCTTCCAACATTGTGTTATTACTTACTATTCAAGTCTTATTCTCAAAGGGCATATTTATAAAGTATTTTTCCCCTTAAATGATTAGATGCTTCTTATTTGTTTACTTATCTCAAGGCTGACATATTCTTGATTTTCTCAGGAAAAAAAGATGGAACAAAAACAAAATGAGAAGGTTAAGAATGGAAATTTTCTGGCATGGATAGTGAAAATACATCTCAGTAGGAGAGAGTCACATAAATCACAAGGATTGCATGCTGACTTCTATTAAATCTCAAAAATATGATAATTATTAGGCACTTAAAAAATCACACTATTCTCATTGTGTGATTGTTTTTGTTCCTGTTCCACGACTATTATCTCTTTGCTCTTTAGCAAGTAAATCAAACCTTTGAGGTCTGACTTTGTAATCATCCTCTCTAGAACTTTATTAGAGTCAGTGTTTTGTGCCTGTCCTGAAAATGGCACCTTCTAAAAGTGATGCTTCTGACTTATTAAAGATCAAATGAAGCAAAACTCTCTGACCTTTGAAAATGTAGGTGTAATAGGCAGTTCAAAGGACAGGAATCAAACAGGAGATGAATGAAATAAACTTTTTTTTTCTTTTAATGAGCAGTGTTGATCTTTTCTCTATACTCAAATCACCAGGAAAGTTTTTCTTGATTTCCAAGGTCATTAAACAACAGAATAGAAGTAATGTCAAACTGATGCTATCTGTCATTCTGGTTAAAGCTAAGTCAGGCAGCTCAACTAAAAGCTATATGTGTGACTTTGGGAGAATCTCACTCTCTCTCTCTCACATTTTTTTTCATTTTAGGAAGTATGATTATTCACTTTATTTTCAGTAGGATTTCTATTTAGAATTATATTTAGCATTGATTTATGGAAAGAGTCCCAGAAGATAATTTCATCTTTTGAACTCCAGATCCTTATTGTAAAATAGGTCATATGACCATAAGGAGATTGATAGATGTAATGTAAAGGTTGGTATATGTTTCCTCTCTCTTAGTAGATGGATCTTATGGTTTGTTCACAGCATTTTATTTTCACAGCATTCTTTGCTAAGAGGAGAAATGTGTAAATAATGTTTTTAACATGTTCAGAATTGTACTGAGAGAGAATGTGGTAAATTACTTTCCTCTAGGTCCAACTTCTCTTCCCTGTGTCAAAATTCTCACTAGGTAGTCAAGAAACAGGGAACATGAGGGGATCTGAGTCACTAATATGTGCCACACTAAGGTGTGCTGGGTAGTGCTCAAGGTCAAATTAAGAAATTATTTTAGGTGGAGTTCATGCCCAATTCAATCAACTTAATCAATGGCTGAATAAATAGCAGGCCTCCTACATCAATAAAAAAGAAATTATTTTATTTATTTATTTCTGTGCTTGATTTAGCTAAAGAAGTTGACTTGAGTTTATTACAGATTTGGTTTCATTCTTAATCATGATAAGGAGTTGGATGATTATTATAAATTCCAGCAAGATATAGGTAGTATTTTATTTTTTGTTTTGGGGACACACCCATCAGTGCTCAAGGCTTACTCCTGGCTCTGCACTTAGGGATCACTCTGGTGGGTTTTTGTGACTTTTTGGGGTGCCACAGATTGAAATTGTGTCAGCCACATGCAAGGCAAGCTGTACTATTACTCTAGTCTGACTGGTAGTATTTAGAAGGTATTTCAGGTACCATTTACAGAACATACTCTCAATTCAAAATAATGCCAGTAGCATCCAGGTAGCATTTCAATTAGCAGTTATAAATGTTCTCTTAATTTGGGGGGTCAGAGTGATTGTACACTGGTCAGGATGCTTGCCTTACATGAGGCTCTCTGGGTTTGGTCTCTGGCACCCCAGATTTATTTATTTTGCTTTTTGGGTCACACCCGGAGATGCTCAGGGGTTACTCCTGGCTCTGCACTCAGGAATTACTCCTGGCAGTGCTCAGGGGACCATATGGGATGATGGGATTTAAATCTGGGTCAGCCGCATGCAAGGAAAATGCCCTACCCACTGTGCTATCGCTCCAGCCCCAAAGAAATTATTTTAGAGGAGTGAGAAAGAGAGTGTAGAGGGGGATCACCATAGATAGAGTGCTTGTCATCACCTGAATGACAAGGGTTCCATTCCTGAGACCCCATGTAGTCCCTCAAGTCCTTCTCTGAGCACAAAACTAGGTGTAAGTCCTGAGTACAGCCAGATTGTAACCTGAAATAAGAAAAAAAAACAGTTAGGGAAAGGAAACCAGATATTAGTTTTAAGATAAAGGGTCAGGAATCCAGCTGAGCAGTGGAACAATCAGCAGTAGTAGTCTTACTGATGAGTGACCCCAGATTAAATTCCCCAAACGTAAATTAACTTAAGTACAAAACCAGAAAAGGTTAAGTGATAGTACTATAGATTAAGAGTGGTCACTCAGAGAGAAATTCCAGGGATTGAAGCTTTTTTCTTGCACTTGGCTAACTCCTGGTTACAGTCAGAGGAATAAGGGGGCCTGAAAAAATGTCTTTTTAAAATTTTTTTTTAATTTAAGTTTTTCTTTTCTTTTTGGGTCACATCTGGAAATGCACAGGGGTTATTCCTGACTCTGCATCCAAGAATTACTCCTGGTGGTACTAGGGGACCATATGGATGCTGGGAATCGAACCTGGGTCAGTCACGTGAAAGGCAAATGCTCTACCCTCTGTACTATCATTCCAAGCCTAAATTTAAGTTGTTAAATAAGTTATTTTTTTAGCAACTGTGAAATTACAAGGTTTTTCATGTTTAGGTTTTAGGCATATGATGCTGCACATTTTTTTCCTTCACCAGCTTCTACTTCCCTCCATCAATGCTCCCCTCCCACACCATTTGTCTATCCCTACCCACCAGTCTGTTTCTGAGAGACCATGTGTGTGTGTGTGTGTGTGTGTGTGTGTGTGTGTGTGTGTGTGTACATGTATGTATGTATATATATTTTGCACCATGTTTACAATACTATTGTTGATAGGCTTTCTTACATAACATTTTACCATGTTTCAGCACCACCCCTCATCTCAGTTTAATGCTTTCCTCTATTATGTATTTTGTCCCTCCCTGACCTATCCCCTAGCCCCCTCAAGTGGCATGTTTCCTATTGAATATTAGTTCTCATGTTCTTTGTTTCCATTGTCTTTGGTTGCTCTTTTTCCACCGTTATGTTCCTTTATATCCTGCATAAGAGAGAGATTATTCTGTGTTGTTCTCCTCCCCTTTGACTTACTTCACTCAGGATGTTGCACTCTGGGACCCTCCACAAGCAGCAAATTTCATGAGTTTTTCTTTTCTTTTTTTTAAAATTTTTTTAAAAATTTATTTATTTTTTTATTAGTGAAACACCATGAGGTACAGTTATAGACTTACAAATTTTTGTGCTTGGGTTTCAGTTATACAATGATCAAGTACCCATCCCTCCACCAGCGCCCATCTTCCCCCACCACAGGTCCCAGCATCCCTCCAACCCCCCATCCCCACCCATCCCACCCTGCCTCTGTGGCAGGGCATTCCCCCTTGTTCTCTCTCTCTCTTCTTTTGGGTCCTGTGTTTTGCAATAGAGGCATTGAGTGCCAATCATGTTTGGTCTACAGTCTATTTTCAGCATGCTTCTCCCACCCTGGGAGGATACTCACAACACACTTTATTTGGTGCTCTCTTCTCTATCTGAGCTTCCTTTTCCCCTAGCACGTGTGGCTGGCCTTCAAGTCATGGAGCAAAATTCCTGGTACTAATCTCAGCCACTCCTGGGTGTTAGTTTCCCATTTTGTTGCTTTATGTTCCCCAGATGAATGATACAAGATTTTTTCTTTTCTTATGGCCAAGTAATATTTCATTCTCTATAGTTTCTCTATCCAGTAATCTAATGTTTTACTCTTGGTTGCTTCCAGAATTTGGCTATTGTGAATACATGTGCAAGGAACATACAGGTATAAATATCTTTTTTTTCTTTTTTTTTTAAATTTTGTTTTAGGGTCATTGAGATGTATTCTAAGAAATGGAGTTGCTGGGACACATGGAAACTCAATTACTATGCTGTTTAAGAATGTCAACATCATTTTCCAGAAAGTTGGATGAGGAGCTACTTCTACCAAGAGTGAACTATGATTCCTTTTACCCACATCCACACCAGCACTGGTTATTCCTATTCTTTTCTATGTGTGTCAGTTTCTATGGCATGAGATGAAATCTTAGCATTGTTTTGATTTTCAACTTCCTGATGAATAGTTACATAACACATTTTCCATGTGCCTTTTGGCTGCTTGTATTTTCTTTTCTTTTTTTTTGAGAAAGTTTCTGTTCATCTTCATCTCCCAGTTTTTGATGGTGTTTTTTTTTCAATTTTTCTAAAGTTCTACCTGTGTCTTATACATCTTTATATTAACCCCTTATCAGGATTGGGAAAATAATTTCTCCCATTCATTGGGATGTTCTTGTATCTTGGTTGAAAAAATTCATTGCCTGGAACCAAACCAGCCGAAAGGGACTTCAAACACCACAAAAGCCATGGTTAACTCAAGAAAACCATTGAGATGCAGAATTCTAGGCCCATAGCAGAAGAAAAGTTTTTGGACTTAGAAAGCCTGGGTAAGATTTATGCTGAACTTCCTTTCCCATGAAGAGTATTTCCTTGCTGGGGCTATGGTGCTGCCAGCAGGTTGATCTGTACTTGTGAGGTGAGTGTATCAGCAGCCTGATGGCACCTTCAGACTTCCAGATTCCCCAGAATTGCTGCTGTGCCTTTGGCCAGACCCCAAAAACTTGGGGCAAAGTTTACTAAAAAAGTAAACAGTCAAAAATTAGGTATGTGGGAGACACACCCACAAACCACCTCTTGCTCAGCTATATAATTGGAGGCATGGCCTCTCTGGTTCCTGATCGAACTGCTTCACAGCAGCTTACATGAGCATTTTTACCTGCTGCTTTTATGATACTAGCAAAGCAATTTTTCTTGTGGAAAAAGAACCAGTTTGGGGGCTGGAACAATAGTGCAGCAGTGAGGCACTTTCCTTCTCCATGGCTATCCCAAGTTACTTTATTGGTATTCTGTCTTGTCCCCTGAGCTTCCAGGAGTTATCCATGAGCCTAAAGACACTGAGGAACTCAGTCTGGTCTGTGCCAAATAAACAAAGCAAACAAATAAAACCCAAAATAAATAGTTTTGGTGTCAAAAAATGTAGGGCTGGTGATAGGTATCTGATAGTAAGTTTATTCACCTTTATTTGTTTATTTCAAATGAATATTATCTTGCATGGACTGGAGCGATAGCACAGCTGTAGGGCATTTGCCTTGAAAGCACCCGGCCGAGCCTGGTTCAATTTCTCTGCCCCTCTCGGAGTGCCGGCAAGCTACCGAGAGTATTTCGCCCGCACAGCAAAGCCTGGCAAACTACCCGTGACATATTCGATATGCCAAACACAGTAACAACAAGTCTCATAATGGAGACGTTACTTGGGCCCGCTCAAGCAAATCGATGAGCAACTGGAGGGCAGTGCTACAGTGCTACAGCGCAAATATAGTAACAGATATATAGAAATGCATACACCTTTTCTCTTGTAATTTATGCAACCGAATTGGTAGTATCTTGCTAGCTTAAACAATTTTAGCACTTTGCACAAAAGGAAGAACCTTACTTATTTCAGTGCTTTTAAGTTTGTCCTGAGGAAGTCAAATAGAGAGAATCTATAACTTTTTCCCAGATTAAAGTCAGATTTAAGGTTTAAATCTTTTTGTTGTTGTTGTTCCTAAAGAGGGTGTGTTCAATAGTTAACTGATTGGCATTTGAAGTAGTTAAGAAGAGAAAAAATATTTTTTTGCAGCTCCTGTAATTCCATCATTGTGATTGATTATAGACTGTTTTATGCTTGGTCAACTAAGGTAAGATGTAACTTATCTGTGAAGAAAATGAAATATTTGTAATAAAATTTTGATGTACAGAATATGTTAAAAAGGATATCAGGCTCCAGAGCCTAGTTATTATAAAATTCTATATAACAAAAGAAGCTAGAATTGCAAATAGATTGGGGTTTTATCCAAAATGTTTCAATTTATGGAAGAAAATTTTGGGAGAAATTCCCTCTGTCACAAAATCATTTTCCAAAAAATATAAAGCAACATTTTGAAAAATGTTAGGGCTGGAGCGATAGCACAGCGGGTAGGGCGTTCGCCTTACACGCGGCCAACATGGCCGACCCAAGTTCGATTCCTCCGCCCCTCTCGGAGAGCCCGGCAAGCTACCGAGAGTATTCGATATGCCAGACACAGTAACAACAAAGTCTCCAATGGAGACGTTACTGGGCCCGCTCGAGCAAATCGACGATCAACGGGAGGGCCTTGAAAAATGTTGAGTGAAATTAGTTATAGTTGGACAATGATTGAGAGACAGACACAGAGAGAGAGAGAGAGGGAGAGAGAGAGAAAGAGAGAGAGAGACAGATACAGAGACAGAGACAGAGACAGAGAGAACTGTGACATAACCAGAAGCAGTGACTGTTTTACAAGAACTACATTGCAATTTCCAAACTTGTATGCATTTGGTCACCCAACCATATCTGTCCCACAGAATAACCATAAACAACAGCTCTCAGATAACACAGATAAAGCCTTTGATTTTATAGTGGGGGAAGTTTCCTGTATGATATTTTACAGACATTTGTGAAGGAGGGGGGGATGCATTAGGCAATCTGATTAATTTGGCCCTTTACATCTGGCCCATTAAAGAAATAACCAATTAAGCAAATAATAAAAATAGCCATAGGCTGGAAATAATAGATAAAAAGGGAATGTCTGAGCTGATCATCCTTTCTTTAGACCCTCACCTATGGCCGTACGGAAGTCAGAACAGCAGAGGTTATCAATCACACTAACATGGCCATGGATGGAGAAAAATTTTAAACACTGCTGAAGAGACAGAGAACCACTAGACTATGGCTCTAGAGAGCCCCCATTGTGGGGGGATGCATCAGGATGCAAACCCTAGAAAAGGGACACAGTTTATAGGAGTCCAGCTACAGACCTCAGACCCTGAATATAGATTCTGAACAGAGAAACGATGACAGAACATAACCAATTCAATTTGTACTTCGGGGTACAGGATGTGATCAGCTGGACCCCAAACAAGAGGAAATAAGGTGAGTATTGTCACTTATTGTCAAAGGGACAATGACCTGAACCTGAGAGAGGGACCTAAAATCATCCACTTAAATTGTGTAATAAACTGTGCCAGAGAGAGACTAAGCAGGTAAGTCATATGCCTTGCGTGTGGCTGACGTAGGTTCATTTCTCAGTGCTGCGTATGCTCTCCTGAGCACTGTCAATGTTGAATCCTGAGCACAGAGACATAGTAAACCCTGAGCTCCGTTAGGTGTAGTCACCCTCCCCAGCTCTCCACCCCCTTGCCCAATCCCCTCAACAGCAAACAAAAATTTGTAACTTTATAAGTATTTGGAATTTTGCATGCAAATCTTTCATAGATTCATGTACTTAGTCATAAATCCATTTTCATGGCAATGTGTCTGTTCCATAGAATGATACTGAACATCTTTTGGTTAAAACGGAGATAGAGCTTTGAACCTTATGCTGAGATATCTCCTGTATGATAATAGTCTGAGTAGTCATATACTGAAAAAAACTGACAGAAATAAAAAAAGATCTTCAGTTTATTTCTGCTCCAACTTTCAGAATGTCCAGTAAGGGTTAAATGTATCTTATCTTGGAAATGCTGTGGTAACTTTGAAGGTAAGAATTAGGTACTGTAGTCAAGAGCAAAAGGAAAATGAGCCAAGAGTAATTTCATTTTATGGTTCACTCCCTCATATATCCTTCAAACACTAATTTACAAAAGCCATAGATTTACCTTCACTGATGAAACAGTTCAATTAAGGTTCAGCTACTCTTATATTGAACATTTTAAGACCGGGTATTTTCTGTGACACATCATATTAACATTAGAGGGAGAAAATATAAAGAGCAATCGATGATGTCATAGTGAGTATATTTATAGTATGTACTTCTAAAACAATCATAGTTTAGATAATATGGTCCCCGTACTGTTAAATGTTATGGTGTTGGTGTACAAAGTTAATGCACCCAACTACCACCAAAGTGCTCATGAGCTTCCACTACAGTGCCTATACGCCCTCTGATAAAATATCTGTTCCTCCATACTCAGCCCCCACTAATTTGTAATCCGTTTTTAATCTATGTGACTCTTAAAACAACTGAGTGAGCTCACCTGGTATTTGTTTTTTGTCTTTGACTAATTTTGACAAATCCTCTCCAGTTTCATGCAAGTTACATCAAAGTGCATAATTTCATCTTTGTGATTCACAGCTTCGTAGAATCCTACTGTGTCTATATAATACAATTTCTTTATCCATTGTTCTGCCATTAGATGTTTAGGTTGTGTTCATACCCTCCTTAGTGCACTATGTGCAACAAACAGATGTACATTTATCTTTTTGGGACCAATATTTTGGTGTTTTAGGGTGGTACCTGTTAAGAAATAGAATTCTTGGATCATATGAAGGGTATGGTTTTACATTTTAAGGACTCACCATATTTTTTTCTTAGAGGTTGAACCAGATGACATTTCAACAACCGTGAATGAGGATTGATTTTCACTGCATCCCTGATAACACTATTTCCAGTCATTTAAATAGGAGTCATTCTCAGTGGTGTGAGATTTTTTTCCTCTTTTTTTCTGATTTACATTTTTCTGACAATAAGTAATATGAACATTGGCTTTCTGTCCATCAAAGTTTGTCTTCTTTGGTAAAGCATCAGTTCATCTACTCTCTCAATTGTTTTATAAGATCATTACTTTATTTATTTATTTATTTATTTATTATTTTTTTGTGCTTTGTGATGCCTTATTGGTCTTTTTTCCTATTCAGTACTTTGTCTTTTGCAGTTTTATTTGCTATGCAAATGTGCTTCTTTTATTTTTTCATTTCCTGCACGTGAATTTCCAACACCATATGTTGAAAAGATTTTCTTTTATTCACTTAATGCATTCATCAGCTTTGCCATAGATTAACTGTCCAAAAATCTAAAGGCTTATCTCCATCTTCTCTGTTCTTTCTGCACCATTGGTTTTTACTCCAATATCACATGATTTTTAGTACTATAGCTTTATATTATAATTTAAAGTTAGGAAATGCAATTTCTTTAATCTTTTTACTTGCAATCACTTTGGCTACTTGGGGAGCTTTATAATACCATACAAATTTTGAACAGTTTGTTTTAAGTCTGTGAATAATGTCATTGGAATTTTGATGAGGTCTGAATTGAGTCTGCATAATGTCCTGGGCATGATGGTTAAAGGTAAAGGTAAAGGTAAAGGCCCTCCTGTTGATCGTCGATTTGCTCGAGCGGGCCCAGTAACGTCTCCATTGGAGACTTTGTTGTTACTGTGTCTGGCATATCGAATACTCTCGGTAGCTTGCCGGGCTCTCCGAGAGATTTTGGTTAAATCCAAATTAATTTAATTAATTTAATTTAATCCAAATTAATTAATTTAATTTGAAAATATAGATTTTGTTAGTACTCATTATATTTTAAAAATATGATTCATAATTTTTAATATTGAAGTCTTTTAAATTTTTCTAAGTGTAATTCCAAAGTATTTGATATTTATAAACAATATTTTAAGTTTGTTAACTTGTTTCTTTCTATTTAATTATGTGTATAGAAATGCAAAATGAACGTAAGTTGACTTATACTGACTTTTTTCTATATTAGTCTGTTATTTCTAAGAGCATTTTTTAGTAAAATATTTTTAATATTCTAGATATATTATGCTACCAGCAAATGGTAATAAACTTCTTCAGAAAGATAGAAGAAAGAAGTAAGAAACACAATTTTAACAAGTGGGGATGTTATTTATAAACGACAACATAAACTTGGCATAGGCCCAATTAATTATTTTACTAAGTAATTTTATGTGTTATTTGTTTCATGATAATTTTATTGAAAATATGTGAAATCTATGTAAGTTATTTATAGATGGTCTTTTTTGTTAATAATGTAATATATAGATACATCATCAAATAATGTAATTATGAACACAAATTCGAATGATAAAATAATTAAAAAAATCAAACATGTGTCTATTAGTAATAATAAATAGCATTATGTACATATTTATAGTCACAGTATTTCCAAGATCCAGTCTCCTAAAGGAAAGACTGTGATTGTGGAAACAGTAATCTATTCTTGTATTTCATATTCTGTTAGGATAACTATGTGGAGAGAGAGAAAGAGAAGAAATACTTTCAAAAAAACAATACTTTTTTCAATAGGCATAAAGTGCAATGTTTTCAGAAAATCATTTTTATTTCTCTGACCTCCATTATTTTCAACATTAAACAATTTATACACCTCAGGAAATAACTAGGTGGGAACAAATGGGGCTGGATCATCATGAATCCTTTTCAATAATGACATTGATCATGGAAGTCAGTGGTGTTTCCATCCATTCCATCTGTTCCTGAATCTGGGCATGGATGACTTTTAAGTTTATTTTGTAATGCATATTTACCATCTTATTTTCACATGTGATTCTAATTTATTATAAAATGTAATTTCTAATTCTATGAATGTTATTAATTATAGTTTTAGCTGCTAAGCATTTGTAGTTTTCTGAAGTATGAACACAGAACTATAGAAAGGTCAACCCCAAAACTTCTTTAATTAATGCCAATTTATATATTACAAAAAACATATTTAGAGAAATTATTATATTGCTCTTATATCTACATAAATGGACGACTTCAGAAAATAAGGATTTTTTTATTCTTCCTACATCCCACCTCTACTTCTTCATTATTATCATATCTCTTCTGACTAGGATACTGTAAATATTTCTGCATTTTTCACATTTGTATTTTTTTCTTTTTACAAGAGTGTTGATGTTTGTGTTGTTATATAATGATATGCACCTCCACCATCACCAGCTTATGAAAAACATTAATCTACTATGCTTATGTTGCTATTTGCTTGCCCCCAAATATTCTTGCCACTAATATCCTTTATGTTTTGTTTTGGAGCCACAGCTGACTGTGCTCAGGGACACAGTGTTTAACACTGTTATCAGGGATCACTCCTGACCTGACTCAAGGACCATATGAGACACCAGGGATTAAATTCAGGACTGTGAAAAATGCAGACCTTACTTGTGTAAGTACCAAAAATCTACAGATTAAGACATTATGTGTGTATATATTGTGAGTTTTAAGAGAAGATGTATAATTTGTATGTAAAATTAAGTTATATCAAAATCATGATCTGTTATCAAAGGGAAAACCAAATAGCTAAAATGAGTGTAGTATATGCCATGCACTTGTAAACTCTTTGTTTTAGACTCTAAAATGTCTTCTCTCTATGAATATGATCACTTGTCAAATATTCACTCATTCAATACTGACAGAAATATTTGTAGAGAAACTCTCATAAGAATTTCTCATAATCATGATCTTTGTAAGATAACAATTTCAAAGACTGGGAAAAGAGTGAATTTCCAAATAGATTTTATGTGTAATTATGATTTAATATAAATGATATGCAACATTAATTCTAAAATTATAGGTTAACTATAAAGCCACGTTTTTAAAACATGATGGGTGACATTATAAGTACACAATAAATAATAATAGTATAGTATTATTGCGGTAATGATAATATAGCAATTACTATTATAGTAGTTAGAATAACACAGGCGTTAAGCTAGTAACAGTAATAAAATCAGGAGATAAAATGAACATTTCTTCAAATGCAATGGAGAACAGGAACAGTTAAAAGCCAAAAGAAAAAGGCTTTATGTATTAAAGATAAATACACAGATTAAGATTTACATTGATCTGTATTTTTTCTGCTGATTTTATTGTACAGGACAAATAGTAATGATTTCACCTTCTAAATTCAAATGTCATAAAAAATAAAATGAAGAAATTATTCCCAAATAAAGAGATGGCAATAAATAAAGATGAATAAAAATAAAACACAGAAAAATATCAACAATTCTAAATATTCTGTGCTCAGAAATAACACATGGTGGGGGTCTTGGAAACTATCAGCTGTGCCCAGAATCTAATCTGGCTCAATCCTATGCAAGGCCAGTGTCTTACACACTGTACTGTCTATGTCTCTGGCCTAGTTATTTAAGTAAAAAAATCAGTAAAATTGAGGACTGGAGCGATAGCACAGCGTGTAGGGAGTTTGCCTTGCACATGGCCGACCCAGGTTCAATTCCCAGCATTCCATATGGTTCCCTGAGTACCTCCAGAAGTAATTCCTAGGTGCATGAGCCAGGAGTAACCCCTGTGCATTGCTGGATGTGACCCAAAAAAGAAAAAAGAATCAGTAAAATTTATTAACCCATTAAAATTTAGGTAGAGGACAATAAAGTTAAGGACAGAAAAATAAGCAAAATTTTGAAGGGGAAAAATAATGGATTAAATAAAAAATAAGTAAGAGAACAAATGATAAAACAGAACAGAGAAAACAGCAATGACATTTATGACAAGAGTAAAACCCATGCAGTAATTTTGGCTGTTTGAAAATAGTAAGAAAATGTAATAGCTCTACTAATATAAACTATCATATACAGAAATTATAAAATGCAAAATAATTACAAAAAATTGGAAATGATTCAGTTTTATAAAAAAATCTATATGGTATTTAGATTTAAATCAAGATTTACAAGTTTAAATGTTTACTATATTTGTTAAAGTGTTTTATGGAGTGATAAGAGAAGGAACACATGGAGGGTGCGGGATCCTGGAGGAAAAAAAAAAAAGAAAAAACAGGTTCCAAAAAGAGCCGAGGGCACCGGCAAGTTCCAGATGGAGTAGGTGCCGCATCCCGCCTCCCCCAGATGGAACCCCGGTGACCAGAAGCCTCTACAAACCCAGCTCGAGTAAGCGGGAACGAGGACTTTTTCTCAAATCTGCCGGACTACACCTCCCAGGTAACCTCTAATTCCGGAAGTCACGCCCACAGCCCGCCCCCCAGCGCCATCTTTGAAGCGTTCAGCATAAGAGAAGGAACACATGGAGGGTGCGGGATCCCGGAGGAAAAAAAAAAAAGAAAAAACAGGTTCCAAAAAGAGCCGAGAGCACCGGCAAGTTCCAGATGGAGTAGGTGCCGCATCCCGCCTCCCCCAGATGGAACCCCGGTGACCAGAAGCCTCTACAAACACAGCTCGAGTATGCGGGAACGAGGACTTTTTCTCAAAACTTTTTCTCATCTCTCTATATACAAAGTGATCAATGAGAAGTAAACGACCCAATCTTTCTCCCTGAAAATCAGAGTTAAGTTTGGAGCACGGCCACAGCCCCAGAAACACAAGGACTTAATGCAGAACCCAGCAGCTTAGAGCAGAAAAGTGAATGGACGATGAGTTAACCCAGGCCATCATTTCTGCCCAGAGGGGAAAGGGTGTTGCCCCATTCGTCCTCTCTTCTCTGGAAAGAAGGATGGAGGCCGCATGGGAGCCTTGTGGACAGCAGGTATGAGCCGGGGGTGTGGGGGGCGACTAAAACCTCACGAGAAGGGGGGCGTTCCGGTCTGTCCTTCACGCCCTACCGAGGTCAACAGTTGCCACCCACGAGCGGCTCCCCAGCACGGCCACAGTCCCAGAAGCACAAGGACTTAATGCAGAACCCAGCAGCTTGGAGCAGAGAAGTGAAAGGACTATGCGTTAATCCAGGTCATCAAGTCTGCCGGAGGGGAAAGGGTGTTGCCCCATTCGCCCTCTCTTCTCTGGAAAGAAGGATGGCGGCCGCATGGGAGCCTTGTGGACAGCAGGTATGAGCCGGGGGTGTGGGGGCGACTAAAACCTCATGGGAAGGGGGGGCGTTCCAGTCTGTCCTTCACGCCCTACCGAGGTCACCAGTCACCCCCCACGAGCGGCTCTCCAGCACGGCCACAGCCCCAGAAGCACAAGGGCTTAATGCAGAACCCAGCAGCTTGGAGCAGAAAAGTGAAAGGACTATGCGTTAATCCAGGCAATCATTTCTGCCCAGAGGGGAAAGGGTGTTGCTCCCTTCCGCCCTCCTCCCTCTGGAAAGAAAGATGGCGGCCACATGGGAGCCTGGTGGACAGCAGGTATGAGCCGGGGGTGTGGGGGCGACTAAAACCTCATGGGAAGGGGGGCATTCCTGTCCGTCCTTCACGCCCTACCGAGGTCACCAGTTGCCCCCCATGAGCGGCTCTCCAGCACAGCCACGGCCCCAGAAGCACAAGGACTTAATGCAGAACCCAGCAGCTTGGAGCAGAAAAGTGAACGGACTATGCTTTGATCCAGGCCATCAAGTCTGCCGGAGTGGAAAGGGTGTTGCCCCATTCGCCCTCTCCTCTCTGGAAAGAAAGATGGCGGCCACATGGGAGCCTTGTGGACAGCAGGTATGAGCCGGGAGTGTGGGGGCGACTAAAACCTCATGGGAAGGGGGGCGTTCCGGTCCGTCCTTCACGCCCTACCGAGGTTACCAGTCGCCCCCCGCGAGCGGCTCTCCAGCACGGCCATGGCCCCTGAAGCACAAGGACTTAATGCAGAACCCAGCAGCTTGGAGCAGAAAAGTGAATGGACTATGCGTTGATCCAGCCCATCAAGTCTGCCGGAGGGGAAAGGGTGTTGCCCCATTCGCCCTCTCCTCTCTGGAAAGAAAGATGGCGGCCACATGGGAGCCTTGTGGACAGCAGGTATGAGCCGGGAGTGTGGGGGCGACTAAAACCTCATGGGAAGGGGGGTGTTTCGCTCCGCCCTTCACGCCCTACCGAGGCCACCGGTTGCCCCCCGTGAGCGGCTCTCCAGCACGGCCATGACTCCAGAACACAGAAACCAATTTCTTAACTATCTGACTTTCAGTAGAAATACTTCCAGGGTCAATAGGTAAAATAGCAGAAATCCAAAACCAACATTTAATTCTTGAACCCAGCTGTAGAAAGCAAATCACTTCACAATGCTTTTTCAGCATGTCTGATTTGGGGGGGGGGGGTAAACTCTAAATAATAGTGGTGAATCTTTTATTGAAACAATGAATCTAATCAAAGCAGATAGAGTGTTAACTAGAATTCATCTGCCTCACAGGGACGGGGAGGGGTGGGGGGTGGGGTTTTATTGGGGTTCTTCATGGTAAAAAATAAGTATTGGTAAAGGGAAATGTGTTTGATATTTGCATGACTGAGACATAAACCTGAAAGCTTTGTGACCTTTCCCACAGTGATTCAATAAATAAATAAAAAAAAAGCAAAAAAAAAGTGTTTTATGGAGTAAGATATCAAATTTATCTCAACTAAATTATTCTAATATTTCATTTTACTATTTATTATCATATTATTATTATTATTATTTTGTTACTGAATGAGCAAACAAGAGGAAAGACAGTAGGAGTGATTTATAAAATTGTTATTGATGATTGTTACACCTAAAATTAATATTAAATACAAATTTGACATATATATGCTTCCTGCAACTCACTTTATGACATTTTTATAGTTATATAAATTATACATCTTAAAGTTTTTTATGAACAATGGGGAGAGATATAGAGAGAGATGAACAGATGTTTTCCCCATTAAGATATCACTTAATCACTTGATCACTTGACATCCTGTTACTCATCGATTTGCTCAAGCAGGTGCCAGTAATGTCTCCATTCATCCCTGTCGTGTGCTAGTGTAGCCCAATCGTGTCTGCTCATTCTAGGAACATGGAGAGCCTCAAACCGATCGTTCAGGGTCTTGACGAAGAAATCTGACCATCTCGTAGGTGGGCGACCACCCGATCTTTTAACATCCCATGGAATCCAGTCAGTAAATGCTCTAGTTTAGCAGTCATCTCCAAATCTCATTACATGTCCAGCCCATCTGATTTTCGACGCCTTGGCAAACAAGGCAGTGTGCCTGATTCTTGATCGTCAATGGAGGTCAGAACTCTGGATTCTTTTTCTCCTTTGAGGGAAGTGTGATACTCCAAGGATAGCTCTTTCGATTCCTCTTTGGGAGACCCGAATAGCATTCTCATCTTGTTCTCATAGGGCCCAGGTCTCTGAGGCAGATTTTAATGCAGGAAGAACAGTGGAATCGAAGAGATGTGCCTGGAGCCGGAGGTTCTTCGCCCTCTTAGCTATTTCTTCAATGCAATTGAAGGCATTCCAAGCCACTCTCTTCCTCCTGCACAATTCAGGTGCCAGGTAATTTGTCATGTTGACTTCTCACGCTAGGTACACATAACTGTTGCATTCAGAGATGTTTGTTCTGTCGAGAGCAAATGGAATGTCAGGAACGAGACTGTTTCTCATAAACATTGTCTTCTTGAGATTCAGCAGTACCCCAACATTTCCACACTCATGGTCGAAGTTGACCAGCATTTGTGCCACTTGGCTAATGTTTGGTGTTATTAGAATGATGGCATCAGCAAAGCAGAGGTGGTGTAATTGCCGACCATCTATCTTCACTCCCATTCCTTCCCATTCCAGTCATCACATGAAATTCTCGAGGGTGGTACTGAAGAGTTTTGGTGAAATGGTATCACCCTGTCAAACCCATCTCTTGATATGGATGATCACTTCCTTGTAGAATATCAAGATCCTGGTAGTGAATCCATTATACAGCTCATGAAGGATCCTGATGTATTGAGTCTGAATGCCCTGTTTAGCTAAGGCTTCGATGACCGCTTCAGTCTCAACAGAATCAAAGGCCTTCTTTAAATCAATGAACATTAGACAGAGTGACATTTTGAACTCCCGGGAAACCTCAATGAGCTTGTTTATCATGTGGATATGGTCGATCATGCTAAATCCTTTGGGGAATCCGGCTTGCTTGCATGGTTATTCTTCATCTAGTATTCTGCCAATCCTATTCAGGATGACTCGAGTCAACAGTTTGTAGATGACAGACATATCTATCCTGTGGAATTTGATATGAGGGAAAGTGGACATGGTTATTGAAGAGATCTGAGTAGAAGTCAAGAATAATCTCCATTGCCCTTCTGGAAGATGTGATCCATCAGGATGTCAGAGGGCAGTCATCTTGGTCTTGTAGTTGGCGAAGGATAGGAGGGCATTGCAAATGCTTTTCCTGGCTCCTGCTGCATTTGCCAGCACTGCTGCTCTTCTCTCTTTGAGGTCTTCCTTTATCACTTCTCTGCACTGCTTTGCGAGCTCGGATGTTCGCTTGCAGTTGCCTGAGGCTTGCGCCAAGCCACATTGGTGAATGAACTCGAGAGTATTTGAAGACAGGCGTCTTTTTTTTGTGGCTTCTCTCTCTCTCTCTCTCTCTCTCTCTCTCTCTCTCTCTCTCTCTCGGCGTTCCTCACACAATCATGGAGGTGCTGAACCAGTTGATCATATTCCTTGTCAATGTTGTCAACAACGGCATCTTCCCATGTTGCCACATTAGTGCCAAAGAGCTCCCAGTTGTTGGCGTTCTGGGAGTTCTCTTCTTAAACTTTGCAGCCCTTTCTTCCCGCTCTGTGAAGTAGAATTTTGCATGAAGGAGATGGTGGTCCGATCCCATTTTGAATTTTGGGACAACAGTGACATTAGTCAGGCAAATCCATCAATGGAATATGATGTGGTCAATTTTGTTGTGGAACCATCCACCAGGATACTCCCATGTCCAACGTTTAGATTCGGCCTTCTGGAACTGTGAGTTATCATGAACGGTCTTGTTAGACATGATGAACTCAGATAGTCTCTCACCTGTTCGCTCCATTCTAGGTCATGAGTCCCAATGTGGAGTTTGTTGGCTGATCTTCTCAGTCCTATCTTGGCATTAAAATCACCAAAAATGATCTTGTAGAAGGTGTGGTCTTCTTTATAGAACTTCTTTAGATCCATGTAGACCTTTTCATTTTCTCCATCATAATTGGATGTTGGTATGTACACAATGAAGATAGAAACTCCCGGCAGTGAGCCACATCTATTCAAGTGTAATCATCCGATTTGGGTTGTTAGGCGTTCGAATGAATCAATGCTCATGGCCAAGTTCGTGTTGACAAGGACACCAACACCACCAATACATCTTTAGCTGCATGTTCCGAGGAACAGTTCTTCTCCAGTGTCGAAAACAGCGTGATGTGATTGATAACTTCTCATCTTGTCAGACTAATGATGTCATAATTGATCTTTCACGTTTGCACCAGCATCCAATTCCCGCATACGTGCATTGAAAGTACAGACAGTCATTTTTGTCCTTCATCGTTTTGGCAGCCTAGTTTGGCCCTGAGATTTTATCATCCTCTCCTCCCTCATCCTTCTTAACACTGCCGTATTGGTCGCTCTTTCAGGGTCAGGAGAATGAGACCTATTGTATTTACTGGTTTTGTTATGTTGAATACTCCATGAATTGCTTGCCTAGCCTGCCAGGCTCTCCTAGCGGGATAGAGGATTTTAGGGAAGCCTCTAATTGCCCTAGCAGGTGTTCTCATGGTTCAAACTATATTTGAAAACTATCAAATATGGTGCAGTAATCTTAGGTGATGGGTATTAAGTATCTTATGATGGTCCAGAAAGTGTCCTGGAGTGTGGTGGAGGCTGGGTAGTGGAGGTAATGGAGGTAGTCGAGGTCTGCCGTTGAGTATTTATCTGGTACCTGTAGAGTGGGTCTTCTTTTTGTAATTCCTGGGTTGTCAGAGGTTGGTGGAAGCAGACAGGGCAGGGTAGTGTGGGGCTTCTGGTTTTAATTTCTTGGTCTCTGGAGATTGGTGGGAGCTGTCTATACAAATATATTGAATTATATATGCATGTATTTCTATATGCATATAATATAATACTTTATAACCACACATAACTTATGTATTTATGTATACATGCATGCATTCATATGCATAAATGCTTCATTTCCAATGCTAACATGAAATCAATTATATTAAAAGTTTCTAATGAATCATGCATTTTCATCAGTTTTAGTTCATCATGAAAAAATTTTTTAATACTTGCTATGTTTTGTTCCAAGATGCTTTTACATTTTTGTTCTTAGAGTAAATGGTATTTTAAAATTAAAGCTTCTGTTCCTTCTGTTTTTTTTAAATAAATGAACTCATATCTGTGCTGTGCTGTTGTACACAAACACTTACTAAATTCTCTTTTCATTTCTATCAATTTATCTACAGATACTCTTGTGACTCCTGTTATGAAAATGAAATAAATTATAAATATAGAAAGTTTGTTTCCAGTCTATTTTTATTTTCTTCCCTCCTCTAGTCTTTCCTTAATAAGGTACTTTTTAACAGGTACTTAATACAATAAGTAATATAAATACTTTTCCCTTTTGTTACCTGTTTTCTCTTATGGTGAAAGAATTTATATTTTATAAGTAAAAATTTATAAATTCTTCCTTTCATAGATCTTTCTACACTTATTTTCACTTATTTTCTATCATTTGCCATATGTCTATTCATACACCTGCACACATATAAATTATTTTACAGTATCAAAAATAAAATATAATTAAAATATATTTAAAGACACATATCACTTGGACTAAGGAGGTGGCAACGTGGTCAGAGCATATTGTTTGCCTATTTGAACCCCAGTGCCTTGTCTGACATCACATGGTCCCCAGAGCTTTGGAGGCTCGTAGGCAATGCCAGGAGGTCTTGGCGGTCTCTAGTTCTCTAGGAGCAGCATTGTATCTTCAGGCCATAGCAGTGAAACTTCTAGCCTGGTTTACTGAGAATCATGGGGAGTGACCCGAATAGTTCTCAGAGAATTGCTTGAGACTTCCTTCAAAATGCACAGAACTTTTTTTGCTGATATAAAATATATGCTTTTTAAAATATGTTGAAGTGCTTCTTTAATATAGTTGTGTTGCAAACTTAAGTTCCTGGATTCTTTATAAATTAAAAACACAGGCACTGGAAAAATGTCAGAGTGGAACAGGCACTTGCTTTGCACACAGCAACCTGAGTTTGATCCCTTGCACCCCATATGCCCCCTCCCCCCTTCATCCCTGAGAATGACAGTGTGTGGCCCCAAACCCAAGCATACAAAAATTATAAACATATTTAATTTTATTCTGCTCTTTGACTGTGTGAATTTTTCTTATAACCAATCAATTTGATTTTAGAATATTCTTTAATGTTTTATATTTTTCAAATATGTTATTTGTATATTTGTATCACCAACTTATGTATTTGCATATATTATTAAGTATTTGAGTTTTAGAAAGAATATTTTCATGACTTTTGTACTTTAAATTAGTATTACATTAACATAGGAAAGGTGAACAGAGCTCTGTCCTTAATACTTGGAACATCTTGGTGAACTCAAACCTTTTTTGAATGTTTACATTAATTTTGAATGTTTCAGCAGAAATTCTATTTCCTATTTAAGTGTTATTTCAGGTCAAATCTTACATAAAAAATTATTATTTTTTCTTTTTTATTTATTTATTTATTGAATCACCGTGGGAAAGGTTACAAAGCTTTCAGGTTTAGGTCTCAGTCATGCAAATATCAAACACATTTCCCTTTACCAATACCATGAAGAACCCCAATAAAACCCCACCCCCCACCCCTCCCAGTCCCTTTGGGGCAGATGAATTCTAGTTAACACTCTATCTGCTTTGATTAGATTCATTGTTTCAATAAAAGATTCACCACTATTATTTAGAGTTTACCCCACCCCCCCAAATCAGACATGCTGAAAAAGCATTGTGAAGTGATTTGCTTTCTACAGCTGGGTTCAAGAATTAAATGTTGGTTTTGGATTTCTGCTATTTTACTTATTGACCCTGGAAATATTTCTACTGAAAGCCAGATAGTTAAGAAATTGGTTTCTGTGCTCTGGAGTCGTGGCCGTGCTGGAGAGCCGCTAGTTGGGGGCAACTGGTGGCCTCGGTAGGGCGTGAAGGGCGGACCGAAACGCCCCCCCTTCCCATGAGATTTTAGTCGCCCCCACTCCCCCAGCTCATACCTGCTGTCCACAAGGCTCCCATGCGGCCGCCATCTTTCTTTCCAGAGAGGAGAAGGCGACTGGGGCAACACCCTTTCCCCTCTGGCAGACATGATGGCCTGGATTAACGCATAGCCCATTCACTTTTCTGCTCCAAGCTTCTGGGTTATACATTAAGTCCTTGTGTTTCTGGGGCTGTGGCCGTGCTCCAAACTTAACTGTGATTTTCAGAGAGAAACATTGCGTGGTTTACTTCCCATGGTTCACTTTGTATATAGAGAGATGTCGGCGGCCGCATAAGCGGCCTTGTGGTTTTGAGGAAAAGTCCTAGTTCCCGTATACTCGAGCTGTGCTTTAGAGGCTTCTGGTCACCGGGGTTCCATCTGGGGATTGCGGGATGCGGTACCTACCCCATCTGGGACTTCCCGATGATCTCGGCTCTTTTTGGAACCTGTTTTTTTTTTTTTCCTTCGGGATCTGTGGATCCCGCCCTCCATGTGGCCCTTCTCTTCGGCTGAATGCTGTAAAGATGGCGCTGGGGGATGGGCTGTGGCGTGACTTCCAGAATCTGAGGAGTTGTAGTCCCTGCAGATTTGAGGAAAAGTCCTAGTTCCCACATACTCGAGCTGTGCTTGTAGAGGCTTCTGGTCACCGGGGTTCCATCTGGGGGAGGCGAGATGTGGTACCTACCCCATCTGGGACTTCCCGATGATCTCGGCTCTTTTTGGAACCTGTTTTTTTTTTTTTTCCCTTCGGGATCTGTGGATCCCGCCCTCCATGTAGCCATAAAAAATTATTAACTACACAAATTTGTCACATAAATCTTTTGACTTTTTGCACACTAAAATTGCATCTGGAAAAAATTATCAATAAAGAGAAAAATAATACAGGCATCCTCTGCTTTTCAAAGATCGTGCTAAACCACTTTGCTTTTAGGAAAGATTTATATTATTACTAGGTCAGAGACATAGAGTGAGGATCTAGGAGCTGGCGTTGTACGTGATTGCCCTGTCCCCAATAGCACAAAACTGAGAATAATCTCTTAGTAATGCCCATGTTGACACCTCCTCCCCCAAAGACTTTATATTAAAATATATTTTGACTAAGAGAAATCCTTTCAGTTAGTGCCTTTTATGACTGAAGGTGAAGTCAAAATTATGTTAAGTATTTGTTCTGAACCAACTGTTTGAGAGACAACCCCAGAAGTAGGTGTGACCCCCAGGCTCCTTTCTTTAGAGATACATTTGACACATGCTGTCAAGACCCCATAGCTCTGTGAAGTATCTGTATTTTATAATCCTTATTTTTGCATATTATTGGCAAGATGTATCCCAAAGTATTTTAAAACATTGAGAGCTTGCAAGGTTATCAAGCTTAGCAAAAAAAATGTACTTAATTGAGAGAGAACACAAGACCAAGTGATCTGAAGTTGTCCAGGAACTGAACATGAGGCACTTGCATGCAATTTTCTCAAAGATTTACAGTGCTGCAATGACTGTAGGAAAGTATACCTTTGATTTTGAAAGGGTCCGAAGGTTTAGGGTAGGTATTCACGATGTGTTGAATATTTATATGGAATTGTGAAAGCAAAAAATGTGTGAGTCTGAGCTTCAAAGCAACTCAATTTCAACCTTCCACATCAGTGACAGTAGAGGAGGGAATCTCAACCACTGAAACAAAGCAATAAGTGCAGAAGGAACACCTTAGTGACACCACTACCATGGTGGATTCACACACTCAGGAGTTGTTGACAAATTACTGTTTTCTTCTCTCCTACACTCTAGTCTCCTAAAGGCCTCCCATCATCTTAACCTCTGAGACTCAGCTATAGTCATCACCGTTATCACTATCCTTCAGTCTTCTGATATGCTTCTTGTTGGTTTTCTTCCATGTTTGTGCTAAGTGAAACTGTGTATATATGATATAAACTTTACAAATAAGAGCTATCTATCTATTGTATTTATAAAGTTTTGGTTATGCTAGTATAATTTTAGGTATGATCTATTACCTGCATGACTGTAGGTTCCACTTTGTGTCTGCGAATGCTCAGAAATTTTCTTCCCATAAGTTAATGATAATTTCTTTTGTCATTTTGGCTAAGGGAAGTTTTTTAATGGTTACACTGTGCTTTTGTATATCCATGGAAATTTGCATGGTGATGTAGTTGATTATTAAAAAAATGTAAGTTAATATAGTTAGGAACAACTCACAATTATTTATTGCAGCTAGTGAAAAGTTGTAGTTTAAATGTGCCAGATAAAAGAAACCCCATCCCAAAAAGTATGTCTTCACCAGAGAAATGTAACAGTATCTAAAATTATCAGAAGATGCTGTAACCAAAAGTGCCATAAAGCTTAGTTAAATTATTTCACACGTCCTAAGTCTTAAGACCCTGGATCTCTACACATCTTTTCATTTGGTCAGTATCTAATATTGTCAGTATTTTTTCATTTGGTCAGTATCTAACAATATCAATGTTTTAATTATTACAATCACAAATTGTGAAAGTGTGTTTACCCTTAAGGATGATGAAATGGCAGGAAAAAAGATGATATACATGTAATTATTAAAATAGTTACAACTAAATATTATAACCTCTTCATTTTGTTAAGGAAAATAATTTTCAATAATTTTGCAATAGTGAATGATAATATAGGTTTAGAGTAAGCATGGTGTGAATGTTTAACTAAAAAAATATTTAAGATAAATTAACTTATCTTTTTAGAAAAAGCCATAAATTGTTAAGTGGTAATCTATGGTCAGTATGATCCTAATTGCTAAGCTTGCATTGATTATTTGTCTAACAGCTTAAGAAAATAGGTACAAATGTATGCCATTTTCCCAGTTAAGTGAACTAAGGAACAGAGCAGTTATGACTCTACAGGTCACATATGTAGGAGGTGGAGTTAAGATTTCACCTGAAGCTCTGTGATTTCAAGGGAGGCATCTTAATCCTTGCTCTAAATTCCTTTCTGCATCTCAATAATAAGCCCATGCATAACCACAGCTATTTTTTATACCTGGAGAACCAAGAGAGAGTAAATATACCTCTTTAATATCCCAGACTAAAATGTCTGCATGAATGAGGTAGAAAGTTTAAATGAGTGGTAGAAACTACCATGAAATAGAATAAAAAAGGAATCTTCTTAAGTAAAGTATCCTCCCTGACTAAACCAGCATTCTGACAATATATTGAGTTCATTTTTATCAGATTACATAGTATGTTAAGATAAAATGAAAATATGTAGCTATTGAAGATATATTTTTTTAATTTTACATGTTGGTCTATGGGTATTGTTAGGTTTTATTAATTTGCTTTCTTGATAATAAGGTTTTGCAAAGCACATTAACTGCTCAGCTATTCCAGTGAACTGATAACAGCAACAACAACAAAATCCTTCTCTTGCATTGCTAAATTGGCAAGCAGAGTACTGAATGATATCTTCTTACCATTTTACCTAGGGAGAGAAAGAAAGCCCAAAGTAGAAAATATGAAACTGCAAATTGCCACTCTGTCTTGGAGAAGCCTTGTAATGAAATGTCCAGAGCTGTCAGTTCAAATAGGTAATCCAATACTACATGGTGCCACACTTTTCCCTATAGTTCAAATTTTCTCAATCCTACCTATTCCTAGAATATCTGAGGTCATATGGTACTTCATTATAAGTTTCTTAGAAGTTCAGAGAACATTTGGAAATCCCCGATTTCTACAATCAATTGCTACTTTCTACAGTGACAGCTTCTAAATAGGAATGGGATTCTCGAGCTGTGGATCATCTTTGTCAAAGCTAATTTCAGTTCAAATTCAAGTGGAATGCTGTGTTTGTTACATCCAGAAAAGAAATCTTCCTAAGCCACAATTCACAAGATATGTCCTTAATAATTATTTTCTAAATGTTTTAATTTTTTCCTCACATTGAAGTTTTTCATCAATGTGGGTATTATCTTTGTGAAAGGTAAGTGGTAGAGTCAAAAGTCTAACAATTTATTTTACTGACAAGTCTATCGTTCCTTTCTCCAATATTTTTTGTTTTGTCTTGTTTTCTTGGGCCATGCTTGATGAAGCTCATCTGTAACTTCTGGCTCTGAATTTAGGAATCATTCTCGACCAGCGCTAGAGGAAAATTATAGGATGCTGATGCCTCCACTAAACCCAGATTAGCCATATAGAAAGTAAGCACTTTACTTGAACAATCTTTTTGAACCCCTTTTCCAATATTTTTAAATGCTTCTTTTGACATATACAATATCTATCTATCTATCTATCTATCTATCTATCTATCTATCTATGTATTTTTCCTGTATCATTGCAAAAAACTCCTGTCTTTGAAAACTCTTGAGCTTATTTGCCAACGTAGCTTGGCACATGCCTCAGGCAACCACAAGCAAATGTCCGAGCTCGCAAAGCAGTGTAGAGAAGCAATTAAAGATGGCCTCAAAGAGAGAAGGGCAACAATGCTGGTAGATGCAGCAGAAGCGGGGAATAGCATTCATAAAGCCCCGCCTGTCCTTCGCCAACTACAAGACGAAGAACTGACCTCTGACATCCTGATGGATCTATCACATCTTCCAGAAGGGTAATGGAGAAGATTATATAGGACTTCTACTCAGATCTCTTTGATAGCCACGTGCACCTGCCCACATACCAAACTCCGCAGGATGGATATGTCATTCACAATGTTCTCCCTTCTGAAATCCAACACACCATTTTGTCAGTAAAGAAACAAACAGCATCTAGCCCAGATAAAGTCAGACCCGAACACCTGAAGAACCTGACATCAGTACTCATCAATACACTGGCTCAGCTCTTCACACACTACCTGTCTGAATGTAAGGTTCCATCCCAATGGAAAACCAGCAGGACTGTACTATACTCTAAAAGAAGGGAGACATCCACGACATTGGCAACTATTGCCAATCTGCCTATTGTCTGTCATCTACAAGCTGTTCACTCGAGTCATCCTAAATAGGATTGTCAGAACACTAGATGAAGGACATCTATGAGAGCAAGATGGGTTCCGCAAAGGATTCATCACAATCGAACATATCCACATGATAATCAAGCTCATTGAGGTTTCTCAGGAGTTCAAGATGCTGCTTTCTAACGTTCATTGATTTAAAGAAGGCCTTTGATTCTGTTGAGAATAAAGTGGTCATTGAAGCCCTAGCTAATCAGGGCATTCAAAGTCAATACATCAGGATCCTCCGTGAGCTGTAGTATGGATTCACTACCAGGATCTCACCATTGTACAAAGAAGTAATCATTGATGTCAAGAGAGGGGTTCGGCAGGGTGATACCATTTCACCGAAACACTTCAGTGCCACCCTCGAGAACGTCATGCGACAAATGGAATGGGAAGGAATGGGAGTGAAGATAGATTGTCGGCAATTACAACACCTCCGCTTTGCTGATGACATCATTCTAATAACACCAAATATTAGCCAAGGGCACAAATGCTGGCCGACTTCGATTGTGAATGTGAAATGGTTGGACTACAGCTGAATCTCACGAAGACAATGTTTATGCGAAACAGTCTCATTCCTGATGTACCATTCTCTGTCAGTGGAAGACCATCTCTGAATGCAACAGTTATGTGTACCTAGGTCGAGAAGTCAACATGACAAATGACCTGGCACCTGAGTTGTGCAGGAGGAAGAAAGCAACTTGGAATGCCTTCAAGAGCATTGAAGAAATTGCTAAGAGGACAAAGAACCTCTGGCTCGGGCACATCTCTTCGATTCACTGTTCTTCCTGCATTAACATATGCCTCAGAGACCTGGGTCCTATGAATACAGGATCAGAATGCTATTCGGGTCTCCCAAAGAGGAATCGAAAGAGCTGTGCTTGGAGTATCACGTTTCTCTCAAATTAGAGAAAGAATCTGGAGTTCCGACCTCCGTAGACAGTCAAGAATCAGGGATGCTGTCTCGTTTGCCAAGACATCGAAAATCAGATGGGCTGGATACGTAATGAGATTTGGAGATGACCACTGGACTAGAGCCATTACCAACTGGATTCCCCAGAATGACAAAAGACCACGTGTTCACCCAACTACAAGATGGTCAGACTTCTTCGTCAAGACTCTGAACTGTTCGTTGAGACTGTTCGTGTTCCTAGAATGAGCAGACACCATTGGGTTACACTAGCATGCGACAGGGATGAATGGAGATGTTACTGGCACCCGCTCGAGCAAATCAGTGAGTAAAGGGAAGTCAAGTGATCAAGTGATCAAATGATCATTGCAAATTCACTTTGAGACTCTGTAATATTTGAGATGTGTATGTCACTATACCTTAATTGAATTACACTTCAAGTTACAGACTTTTAAGTACTGAATCATCTTTTCCCAACAAATATTTAGTTGATTTTTAAAATTTTTGAATGCTGCTCTTGTTTCTACTTTAACCTATTGATGAATTTAGAATTTGGAGGTTTTTACCTTGAATTTTCTAGACAACTTTTTTTTTTCTTTTTGGGTCACACCCAGCGATGCAAAGGGGTTAGTCCTGGTTTATGCACTCAAGATTTACCCCTGGTCATGCTTGGGGGACCATACGGGATGCTGGGAATTGAACCTGGGTCAGGCCGTGTGCAAGGCAAATGCCCTACCTGCTGTGCTATCACTCCAGTCCCGAATTTTCTAGACAAATTTTAACATTAAAAAGTTTTTTCACTTACAGTTTTATTTTTTTATTTGTGTATTGTGCCATTTATTCTTAAACTCAGAACATATTGTGAGTGAAACAAGAGTATCATTAAAATTATGAGAATAAAATAAGAATAAGCTGAAATTCTGCATATTAAATCAACAAATTATTAAGTCATAGTTTTCCTAATAGTGTATGGAAATATCAGAAATATATATGCACTAAATATGATCTCATCTCACACTCGCAAAGCAGTGGCTTTATACTGCTGAGCTAAATCCTCATTGATAAAATTGACCATCTTTTATTTATATATGTGTTAAATGCACAGTATAAAAGCTTATGCAATATAATTCAAATACTATCATTGTTTTTTTGCACATACATGGTGATTCACTAGGAGTAATGTGGTTGCACGAATAGAGTCTAGGGTGTCTACATGCAAAGCATGCACTCCAGTCCTGTTAGTCTTCTTGAACTTCAAAATATTTTAAAAATGTATTCTGCTTTGCCCTATTTGATTTGTATGTTATTCAATTTTACTGTTCAATTTCTATTATTGAATTTTCCAGTTCTTTTTCTGTCACTGAAGTCTAATTAATTCCACTGTGGTATGAGGGCAGATACCATTTGATTTCTCACACCTATAACTAAGGAGATTTTCAACCAATATTTTCTATTTGAACCTGATTGATGTCATGTTGGAAATTTAAATAAAGTAAAATGTTGCATTTCCACAATGTCTGATTCCCCCTGAATTTTTTAGTGCTTAAAATTATACACACTGCATTTCCAAAATTCCGTCAATCTCCGTTTGGCTTTTTTACTTTAAGTTGTTTCCTAAGTGGATTCTCTTCTTACGTCCCTCTTACATTATATTCTGTCTTCATCCTGCATAACCTATCTTTCTATATTATCCTAACAGTGATAATCCCTTTGTCTCATAAAGCCTTTAATGACTTCAAAAACAATTTCCGTTTATTGATCTAATATTTTTTTTCTTAGAACGGCATGATGCCTTCCAGGTCCTTAATGTGTAGAAGTAAAGTATGGCACTCTAACCCTTGAACTTCTTTATTTTCTCATCCCCCCAATTTTTTGTTTGTTGTTTGAATCTTCTGTATTCTTTCAGTCTATATGCATGTGTGTTTTGTGGAAAACTACTTATAGATCATATACCCACTGAACCATGTTTATCCTACTTTGTATTAGATACATATTTTGCAGGTTTATATTCTAATTAAATTTAGATTTCCTGTGGCTGTTTTTACTATACTAATTAAAGTCATTCTCATTTTTCTCTCGCAAATTAAAAATGAAGACATAGGTAAATATTCTTGAGAGCGAAATGTAATCGGATCTGTTACATCTCATATCCTTACATGGCAATCACCTATTATTAGGTTGATGTGGGTTTTTAGTTTGTTTGTTTTGTGTGTGGGGAGTGACTGAACTCAGATATTCTAGTGATCACTACTGGCTATGCGTGGCAAGCCATGTGAAGTTCTGTGAATGGAACCAGAATCAGTCATTGTGGGAAGCTGGCCTTTTAACTGACAAAGAGCCTATGAGCCTGTGCTAGGTATGGCTATCTTGACCTACGTGACCCTCGGCAGGTAAAGCCTGTGGCATGGTAATCCTGACTTACGTGACCTTTGGCAGGTAAAGCCTGTGCTATGTATGATTATCCTGAGAAAACATCTGTCAAGGCTGTAAATGACAATGATTAACTTAGTATAAGCTTTGTTATGCATGGTATGTCAAACTTATAGACTCTGTAACTTTCCTAAACACATTTGGGCATGACCCTTTGTGTAGCTGCCTTACTAATATATACCCCCATAACCCTCAATAAAGCCTGTCCCTTTTTCTCTCTGTTTCTAAGCTGCATTCTGTCTCTTGTGTCTTGTGTTCATTCGGTTGGTCCTTCCCTGCACCTACGGATCCTAGGGTGGTCTGGCGGGGCCCCCTGCAAGTCATGAGCAAGACAAGAGCCTCAACCCTTGCAGTATTTCTCTGGTCCTTAGGTTAAGATTGTTATCAAAGATCTCTTTTTTTTCTTTTATCATTGTGCAGTGTATTTAGTAATCTATTTACTTACTTTTATTTATTAATTACTTTTACTTGTCTTCTTGCATTATTTCTTTATATGATATGACTAACCATCCCAGATATGAAATATGTTATATGTTATGCATTTCAGCATTCTATGAAATCCTTAATGTCCAAAATTGTGAAGTGTTTTTCCTTCAAAATGTCAATTCGTGGGGCTAAAGAGATAGCACAGTGGGTAGGGCGTTTGCCTTGCACGCGGCCAACCCAGGTTCGATTCTCAGCATCCCATATGGTCCCCTGAGCACCTCCAGGAGTAACTCCTAAGTGCAGAGCCAGGAGTAACCCCTGTACATCGCCAGGTGTGACCCAAAAAGCAAAAACAAAATAAAAAAATTAAAAAAATGTCGATGTGTTTCACTTTTAAACTAGTCAGTGACTTATAATTTTACATGCTTTTTATCACCTGTTTTATTTCTTTTCTTTTGATTTGGCATGCATATACTTAGTACCTCTCCGGGGCTACTCCTGACTCTGTATTTGAAGATTTTTCCCAAAGATGTCCAGAGGACCATGTAGTGATCAGGATGCAATCTGGACCAGCTAAATGAACAGCATGAGTTCAGCCTGCTGAGTTATTTCTTCAGATTGTATTTTTAATCTTAAACTATTGTAAGTGTACATTATCCTAATGTCAATTACTTGCACATTATTATGTAAATATGTTATTTAGAAGGCCATGCCAATTTTATTCTTACTACACAGTAGAAACTTAGTGGTTTCTTTAAGTGTTCTTGATTTCTTTATTATTTTATATAAAATATATATATATATATATACATGTTTTGGAATAATATCTAGCAGTTTACTCATGACTCTGAACCCAAGATATCACCTCTGTCTAGGCTTGGACTACATGGGGTGCTAGGGATTAAACCTGAGTCAGCTGCATGTAATACTATGGTCCTGAATTTTCTAATCCAATGCTATTTTTAATTTTCATGAATATAGTATGTCTTCTTATTTTACTTCTAGTACTTTGTGTGTCCACATATTTTGGGGGTACAGATTTTCTACAGTCATTTTATTCTACAAATCCCTGTTTGCTTTCTTTTTGCCCTTCTCTGACTTTGAATGTGAAATGTAACTGATTTTATTTCCAATGCCATAATATTCTTGTACAATTTTTCTATTTTCTACACTTCATTGTTCATTTATCTTCCCTTTGAACCTTCCTTCTTTTACTTTCACCGAATAGTCAGTTACTTTATTTCTTATGGCAGTTCTATCATGTTTTTTAATTAGGCTAGGGTCTGCAATTTTTAATATATATATACAAATTGATATTTCCCTAGTTATTTATCTACTTAAAATATATTTGTTTTCTTCAAACAGCTTAGTAACTTATACATTGCTTTTTTCAAGAGACAAGTTGTTGAAAAAAATGTGTACTTTCTTTTATTTCTCCTTGAAATCTTATGGTTTATATGTTTTCTGAAAAATGTATGCAATTATTAAATTCAACCTTTAAACATTTTGTAATAAATATTAGAGGATACTATTCTAATAAATATTATGACTCAATTATATTTTCTGTCATATTTTTATCATTTTAAATAATACACATATTGTGATTATAATTTTGTTTGAGTTTTGGCCACATCTGGCAATGCTCAGGACTTTCTCCAAGATTGGCACTCAAGAATTACTGCTGGTGGTAGTCAGGGGACCATATGTGACCCTTTCCAGACCATCAACAGAAATAATCTGAGATGGATCAGGAAAACAATTTAACTTTTTCTTTGTGTCCCACCTTCCAGAAAATGAGCTACTTTTGAAAGAAATGAGTTCCCCATATATGAATTTGTTCTGGAATTGAGTAACAACCTGGGGAAGTGACGATAGATCCTAGGTCTGCCATTGCAAAGCAAATATCCCACCTAGAAAAATGTCTCTCCAGCCCCGCATAGTTATTTATTTTTAATTTCTATTTTCCTGTATTCCTTTTACTTTTATACTTTGAGAGGAGATCCCTATTTTATCTTAAGTTTTAAAAGAATAGGTTAAGAGGTATATATTTTCATCATTTAGTTCACAATGTGTAAATACACTCAATTGTGTGGAAGTGTATTTTTAAAAATATAAACTGATGACTAAATACCTATATTTCATATTAATATTGATATAGTACCTAAATTACATTTCATATATACTGATATAGGTATTTAGAGATAAGATATAGATATGCCATTCTTTTCTTTGACAATTTTTCTTTCTACTTAAAAAGTTTACTTTTGTTTTTTATCCATCTTTCTATATTCTAGTGTATTAAATATGAAGATTAATGTCATAAAAGAGTAATAAAAAGCCCAGCCAATTTGTGATTTTTTTCAAAGAACCTCTCTTATGTCACATTTTTTGTTCCTATTAGTAACTCCAATTATCTCATTTTTTTATTTTTCCACATATGAACTTCTGTCTATATCATAGTACATTTTCTAACTTATATCTTATTATGCTAATTAAGACTTCAATAGTGGCTTTGTTTTTCTGTTTTAGTTTGTCTTATGCTATCACCATTTAAAAATATGTCTCAGATCTTTTTTGTTTGTTTGTACAAATATATTTTCATCAATATTATCAAAAATATTTTATTATTATTTTGTTATGAAGCATGTATTTTATACACTTTGTCAATTTGTCTTTCTTTCCTAAGTTTTTTTAATTATTATTAATACCACTATCATTTCTTCTAATATTTAAAGATATGTCAAATGAATATTTATTGAAAAATATAGAAATCTGATTACACTCTTTTTAGATGAAAAATCTTTTAACTTTATTATTTATCATGCAAAAGCTTTTTTCCCAAAACATTTTCCATATAAAATAATTTAACAATTTCTATAATATAGATTAATTTATTTAATGCAACAGGGAAAGGTGGAACAGAGATTAAATGCTATGTCATATACTCCTCACTAAAGACAAATGTATTAATATAATCCCTCAAGAAATTGAAATATCTGAGATATTTTCTTTTTAAATTTTGTTTGTATAAAGCTAACAAATACGTGGCAAAAAGCAACTGCAAGTCATCATGAATATACTAGGTACTCGCTCTGCTCTATAGAGGACCTTTCATTCTTCCTTTTGAATAATCTTTTTTTTATATTTTTATTAGTGAACACCATGAGGTACAGTTGTAGACTTATAAATTTTGTGCTTGAGTTTCAATTATGCAACAATCAAATACCCATCCCTCCACCAGTGCCCATTTCCCACCACCATCAGTATCCCTCCCACTCCCCCTCTCCCCCATCCCACCCTGCATCTGTGGCAGGGCATTCCCCTCTGTTCTCTCTCTCCTTTTGGGTGTTGTGGTTTGCAAAAGAGGCATTGAGTGGCAATCATGTTTGGTCTATAGTCTACATTCAGCATGCTTCTCCCATCCTGGGAGGATCCTCCCAACACCCTTTATTTGGTGCTCCCTTCTCTATCTGAGCTGGCTTTTCCCCTAGCATGTGTGGCTGGCCTGCAAGCCATGGAGCAAAATTCCTGGTACTAATCTCGGCCATTCTTGGGTTTTAGTCTAGGAGTAGGAAATTTAACTGCAGTGGCGAGGGGCCAGCTGCCTCAAAGAAGGCCACGACCACTCTTAAAAAGACCACACCCCCTACAGTGGAGGTCAACCTCCCAGCTTGTCTGGATCCTAGTCCACAGACCTGGGGCCAAAGGCCTGTGCAAAGGAAAGGCAGAGGCTGTTTGGGCATGTGCCAGGCGGAACTCCAACAAGTGCCCTCAGGGAGCTGTCCAGGTGGCAGGTGATCGGGAGTGCAGGGCAGGACAGGACAGGGCGGACAGATGGACATACATGTGCACAGGAAAGGTCGGGACTCGGTGGACGATAGGGAAAATATTTTAGAATAAATTACCAAAAGTTGACACAAAACAAAAATGTAATAAAATTCAGAAAAAATCATATTTATATGATATACTATATATCATTGTTCTATAGTTCTCTCTTATTCCTTAATCACCCTGTAAAAAAATATTGACTAACATTATTTTAGAGAAAATAGAGATGTTATCTGTTTTTTCTATTTGGTCGATCAAATTGTGGTTTTTATTATTGCCCATTACTTTTAGAGAACAATTGAATATATCTTTTTTTATTAGTGAAACACCATGAGGTACAGTTATAGACTTACAAATTTTTGTGCTTGGGTTTCAGTTATACAATGATCAAGTACCCATCCCTCCACCAGCGCCCATTCCACCACCACGGGTCTCAGCATCCCTCCCACCCCCCATATCCCCCATCCCACCCTGCCTCTGTGGCAGGGCATTCCCCCTTGTTCTCTCTCTCTTCTTTTGGGTGTTGTGGTTTGCAAAAGAGGCATTGAGTGGCAGTCATGTTTGGTCTATAGTCTACATTCAGCATGCTTCTCCCATCCTGGGAGGATCCTCCCAACACCCTTTATTCGGTGCTCCCTTCTCTATCTGAGCTGGCTTTTCCCCTAGCATGTGTGGCTGGCCTCCAAGCCATGGAGCAAAATTCCTGGTACTAATCTTGGCCACTCTTGGGTGTTAGTCTCGTATTTTGTTACTTTATGTTCCCCAGATGAATTGGAATAATCTTTCTAATTTCATAGAGCAGGTAGAGTGTTTGCCTCGTATGCAGTCGACCCGGGTTCGATTCCTTTGCCCCTCTCAGAGAGCCTGGAAAGCTACTAAGAGTATTTCACCTGCACAGTAAAGCCTGGCAAGCTACCTATGACATATCCAATATACCAAAAACAGTAACAAGAAGTCTCACAATTTGTTGTGAGAAGTTACTGGTGCCCTCTCGAGCAAATCCATGAACAACGGGAGAACAGTGCCATAGAGCTACAGTGCAATTTCATAGAGCAATGGAACACTAAGTTCAAAAACACTTTTTCAGGTTGTTACTCAATTCAAGAATAAATTCATTTATGGGAAACTCTTTTTCTTCAGAAGTAGTCCATTTTCTTGAAGTTGAGACATCAAATAAAAAGTTAAATCTGTCTCCTGATCCATCCTAAAATTTTTGTCACTGTGGGGATACAAATCAAACTCAAACAATTAAAAAAAAATTAAAAACACTTCCCATTTGTTATTTTAAATGTCCTTTGTTCAAGTAACATATCCCCTATTAGTCTGTACTGTGCTATCTTTACTGGCCTCCCTTTGTTCATCGATTTGCTTGAGTGGGCCCAGTAATGTCTCCATTGTGAGACTTGTTGTTACTTTGTTTGGCATATAGAATACATCACAGGTAGCTCGCCAGGCTTTGATGTACAGGCAAGATACTCTCCATAGCTTGCCTGGCTTTCCGAGAGGGGAGGAGGAATCGAATAGGGGCCAACCAGATTGGCCGTGTGCAAGGCAAACACCCTCCCCACTGTGCTATCGCTCAGTCCCTGTTAATCATAGGACTTTTTTTCCCCCACTGCATATAGTGTAGGATAACATTGATTTGTCCTTTCTCCCTGGTCTCAGGGAGCTAAGGTTTATTGAGTTACACCATTCACAGTGCTCCTGAGGCACTCCCTTTCCACTGTGTTTATCTTTAACTTCTCTGTGCTCTGCTTTCTCTACCTGTTAATTAATCATTTTCCCTAAGCAATACTTGTGACTTATAAAGTCAAATTCCTCAGAAATATCTGATTTTATATTTGTAAGTGGAATATTGCTATCCTTCTTTCCTAATGTCCTTTTGAATAGTTTACTTCTGAGCAATGTCTTTTTTGTATAGACAAGGAAGACAGTTAATACTATGCTTTTGTAGGTTGGGAGTTGACTCCAAATGATATTCACTCCTGGGCATCTGTTTTTTTTTTATTTAAGCCTCAATTGCCCTTAGTTCCTAACACCCCAAAAACAGGGGCCTGAGGAGGACTGGATGGACCCAGAGTAAACTGTGAGCTACCCTGGCATCAAAATGGGCCAGGCCACGAACCATAATACTTAACTATAAATTAAGAGCATGGTCATAGACAAATTATGTCATGATCCAAAGAAAAAGAACTGTATTAGGACCCTGCCAGGGTTAGGAAAGACTAATCTCACCTGAACACTGTAGCTTGGGATCTATAGTGAGATGTCCCTAGGAGAGCCACCCTACAAGCTTAATGTGTCTCTTACTGTGTCTATAAAAATTGACTAGAAAGATTATTTAGAAGAAAGCACATCTAAAATGGTTATTGGATTAAGGAAAGGAGAAGCATACCCTTAGGTGATATTTCACCCTTGAGCAGATCTCCTGGCTTCAGGAAATCTTTGTCTTCCCTAGGAAGAAAGGGCTTTCATATGTTGATTGTGCTACCTCATCTGGGTATAGTTGCTACCTCCACAGTTTGGAGGTTAGGTGCAAGACCACGGCTGTGAAACTGGGCACCAAGAGACTAACATGGGGGAGAGAAGGAGATGGGAATGAGGGGCAGCTTGAGACTGAAATGGGGACCTTAATGAGACTACAACAGGCCTGTGGGGAGAATGTAACAAACGGCAATGATCACCAACCAGCATGTCGGCCCTGTTCCCTCTGTCATGCATCTGTTGGTGGCAGAAGCAGACCAGAGTGGGAAAGCAGCTCTTGGTCACTGAACTCATGTGGTGGGCCAGAGAGACCACGATACCACTGCACTTCCGCTCACTTTTTATTTTGTGATTACACAATATAGTTATTGAGAAATGTCTTCACCTTCATAACCCCAATGAATTTCTTCTACTGACTCTACTAGGAAACGTCCCCTAAACAGCATTCAGAATCACGTAGAGTCTTTTGACTAACATGCATGGTATCCAGCACTTGTCCTTAAGCGCTTATCCTAGAGGACAAATGTAAGTGTTTACCAACCTCCTAAAGGGCATATATTCAGTGTTTGTTAAACACTTTGAAACGGATAGATAGTATTGAAAAGAAAATCATTAATATGATCTAACGCACAGCGGTAGGGCGTTTGCCTTACAAGCGGCCAACATGGCCGACCAACATGGTCGATTCCTCTGACCCTCTTAGAGAGCTTGGCAAGCAACTGAGAGTATTTCACCCACTCGGCAGAGCCTGGCAAGCTATCTCGTGACATATTCAATATGCCAAACACAGTAACAACAAGTCTCATGATGGAGACGTTACTGGGCCCGCTCAAGCAAATCGATGAACAACGGGAGGACTGTGACTGACTGTGAATCTCTCAATAAGTTGATTATTGTAAATACTTTGCCCCTAAACTTGCATTGAATAGTTAAGATTTTCTCTCACCGTTCAATTTATATAATAATTAAAATAATTTAATTATTTTCCTTTTTAGGTTAATTTGACACAAATATCAAAAATTTACCTAACCAATTATGACATACTTTTTTCCCCCACACCTGCTGCACAAATATAAGAGAATTTCAACGACTCTTCATTTTGGTATCATGTCTACTTTGGTCACTTTTCCCAAATGAAACTTAACATTTCACATCCCTTAACTTCCATAATGTATAATAGTACCTAAAATTAAAGAGATTTTAAGGATACATCTTTCTGTTATGATGTGCTCTGCTATTTGAGCAACTGACTTCAGAGAAAAAACTTAAAAATGCTTTTGAGGTTATCTAGTTCTGAAAGAAGTCTCATTTCCAGAACTCGAAATAATTATGCATGATGCCCGTTACACAATTTGGTTTACTATAAAGTTTTAAACCATCGGATGTTCTTATTTTTAAGTTCTTTTGTGACATAAGTATTGGTGCTATCACAAATATCCTAGTTTAGGAAATCTCCATAGGATGACGTCAGCGTAAGTTTTCAACACGCCTTGGGGAAAACATATCCTGTTACTGGGGTTTTGAATCTATGCTTGTGATACAATCTAACCAAATGCTCTATTAATTCAGAAGGTGTCATGACTTTAATTTATTTTATGTTTTTTAGTGCTCAGGCGAAATACTTTACTAATCATCACATGTGTTTCAACGATTAAGGCATACATTAAAATACTTGACAGGCTGCCCATTAATCTACACATTGCAGCCCACAGAGCATTTTGCTGATGTAATTTCACATTTTATAGACCCCTCTCTGAATTTTGATGATTTGGTTCAATATCATTAGCAGAATCTTGCCTTCTTAGGGAATGTATTGCCCATTAGAAGCGACATGCTAGGGAGATTGGAATGTGTTTTGATTTAACAATTGACTTTATAATTGTATACACTCCACACTAATCAGAAGACTTTCTCTACTAATAGAAACTTTGGTTCTTATGTATTTTTGATGTAAAAGAGCTTCCTTTCTCCTATATGTAGAACCCAAATTAGAGCAAGATCTTCTTAGAGACAAAAATAATTATCTATAAGTTCCTTGGAGCACATTAATTTTTTGAAAATTATATGATATTTCAAACAATACTACACAATGCTAAATACTATTTCAGAAACTGAAATACACAAATACTGAAAATTGTCAATAAAATGATCAGAACAAGTGCTATAAACTCTGGTGTAGATTTTACACCATCATTGGCATTATTGTCTAACTTCATACATTATTAGATAAATTTGGGAACTCAACAAAAATACCCTCAAGTTAAAGCTTTATTTTATTTTATGATTGTGATATTTTATTTTTACAACTTACCTAAGTAATTTTACTCTAGAATCAGCATCTTTAATCTTGTATATGAGCCATTCAGAAAATAATCTCCAACATTTGTATATGTATTTATTAAAAAAACTTACTAACCAAACTTCTTAAATATATTACCAATTTTCCAAAATACAGTACCCTCAAGGAAGTGATTGGAAAAATAGGTGAAGCTGATAAATATGATTTATCACATTTCAGTGTATCATTTCTTTCAGTAAATTTATTCTATTAAAATTAACTTGAAAATTTACCATATGCACAGATTATTGAATGCATCAATTGTTAAGTTTGAGTTCAGATGTATGTGTGTATGTGTGTGTGTGTGTGCGTGCGCACGTGTTTGTATGTGTGTGTGTTTGTGTGTTTCTGTTTCATTGCTGTTGTTGTCACTGTTATTTGTTTCTGGTTTGGGGTAAATAAACCCAGTAGTAAAAACCGATGTTACACACGTGAATTACCCTATATATGCAGCATGCTAAAAATGTATTTTTGTGCAAGCACAGGTGTGTACATACTCAATTCTTTTAAGATAAATCTTAAACATATATCAAAAAAGTTATAGAATTACTCTGCCTCTAAATTATATTATATATTTAAAGCCATTAATTATCTCAGGGAATCAGTAAACATTCATAAAACCTACAGGAATAATTTATTGGTTCTACTGACATCCTTACCTATACTGAAGATGTGAGATATATGTCTAAGGTGTTATTCAGGAAAATGCTTCCTAGATTTAGTCTTACCCAGATCATTACAGAGTGACAATGGTACTTTTTTTCCACTTCTAAAGCCATTCAGTATATAGTCTCTGCTTTAAAATTAGCAACTGTGCAGGTCCTGGCAGTCACAATAGTCAGAAAAATTAGATAATTTAATCACATCTAACAAAGACATTAGACAAACTACATTAAGAAATGTATGAGTCTTGACTTTCACTTCTGTCTTTATTAGGTAAAAAAATAGAGGAAGAAGAAGAAGAGGAAGGAGGAGGAGGAGGAAAGAAGGGAAGAAGGAAAGAAAGAAAGGAAGGAAAGAAGGAAGGAAGGAAGGAAGGAAGGAAGGAAGGAAGGAAGGAAGGAAGGAAGAAAGAAAGAAAGGAGTAAAGAGAAATGAAGAAACAAAGAAAAAAAGAAAATCTAATCTATCTGATCAATTTTTCAACCTGACAATTCTGAAACCCAGTAAACCATTACCTGGTTCCATTAACACTAAATAAGCTTGTGATTTCACAGCCTTTCATAGACAGCGGCTGTCCCCTTTTGTCAGCATGAAGAAATGATCGACTTTCACTATATATCCCTTATGATTTAAGGAAGGGGGTAGGGATATAGTACTCTGGGTAAGGAATTTGTCTTACAGCTCACCAGGGTTTGTTCATGACACCCCATATGCCCCCCCAAGTCCATAAGCTCTTAGTTCAGAGTCAGGGGGATTCCCTAAGCACAGCTGGATGTGGCCCCTAAAAAAACAAAAAGTCTTAAGATGATGCAGGTTGGCCACCATAGTGGCTTCTGTGAAGCAAGGAGAAAAAGACAGTAACTTTCTCCCCATCCGCCTCTGCCATTCTGGGACTGACTGGAAAAACTGGGACTGAAAAAGTATGCAATGAGCCCCTTTTCTGCAGTGACCAGGGCCCCAACAGCCCCACCAGGTTACTGTCAAGCCAAAGTTAACATCCCCTTGATCTTCTCTGCACAGAATTTGTTCCTACTGTTGGGATCGGGAGTTCCCTGGCCCTGGGAGGCGCGGAGAGACCAGATAGACACAATTCCTGCAGGAGTAAAAACGGGGTTTATTTAGACCAGCATGCTGGGGCTCCGCAGCATACCCCAGAAATGGGCAGTGGCTGAGAGCCCCAAACTTCTTCAAAGGGGATCTTATATAGGCCTTCACTGGCCGTTACAGCAAAGCCCGTGCATTTCATAGCCAATAGATTTGTAACAACATATACTTTCTTAACCAATCCATTTAAAAGTACCTCACTCCTTAGCCTATAGATTCAAAGATCAGCATTTACGTACATCGATTGTCAGCACAAGCAAGGTTATAGCTGGAATCATTAAGCCTTAGGTAATCTCCCTTGACCATCCTCCTTTTGTGTTACCCAAGTCTGCAGGGTGCTTTAGTGAGACAATACATTCCAGGAAAGGGCAATTTCCCCCAACCACCCGCATCCTGAGTTATCCTTTACCCAAATCTGCAGGGTGCTTTACTGAGACAATACATTTCAGGGACAGTAAATACACCTGAATCTTGTAGAAAGAAGTTATGCCCTGTTCACTTTCCAAGTCCCCTCTCCCCCAGGTGCAAAGCAGCCAAGCAGTTTTACAGAAAGCAATGTTGCAAGTTAGCTAAAGTACACAAAAATTTGATGCCCTAATATGGATTCTTTCATTCCCCACTTCTTTTCATGAGCATCTCTAATCCTAGAGATCGTGGGGGGGTCGGGGCCTAATTCAAGGACCCGTGGTTAAGAGTAGCTTCCCTCAGTGGGTAGAGTCCGGTATTGTTGCCCCGAATTAGGAGGATCTTCAAGACTCAAACTAATTCTCCCAGGCTTCTCCGACGTCGTTCAAGGCCTTCCCGTAGCTTGGCTATAGAGTCTCTGACAACCTCAGTGTGGTCTGCGTAGAAACAGCATCCCTCCACCAGATCAGAGCAAAGCCCTCTGTTCTTGAGGAACAACAGGTCGAAGGTCGAGTCCTCTCAGGTTTTGGGAGACTATCTCTAACAGGGATGTGAGAGATTTCTCGATGAGGTCTTAAAAAGAGTTAAAGCAACAGAAACCAAAGCAACATAATGCCATACCCATCTCTATCATTAAAACAATGAAAAGGATTAACTCTACAAACAGGTTTGGTTGATAATATAACTTCCTGTGTTCAGATTTTTCTAATGGTCACAGAAACACCAAGCCATTCTCTGGCTTTCTCAGTACAGACTGGAAAAGCTTCTGCCCATATACTGAAGCTATCAATGAGCACCAACATATATTTATACCTTGAACATATGAACATTTGATCATTTGTATAAAGTCAAGCTGCCGATTCACCTCTAAGTTCCTTGATGCTGAACAGGTGTTAGGAGAGGAGGCTCAGGATTTCCACTAGGTTCATTAATGGCACAGAAAGCACAGTTCTGAATTACTTCTATCTTACTTGCTGTTCAGTTCCTCCCCATGGAAGATGGTTCTCACTAGTGTTAAAACATAATCCTTTAATAATATTCCATTGCATTGGTTCAGGAGTTGTTAATCCCATGATGCAACAGAAATTAAGAGCTGATAATATTCTTGTTCTCTCCAAATGACTGTTCACAGAAAATGAGATGCAATAAAGTATAGAAAGAAAATTCACAGCATTTTAGAACTAGATATTAATCTACTCTAATTTAACCAGTTTAGATGCCTTTCTCGACACTTTGGCCAATTCAGACCGGGGGAAAGCAATTCTGCACTTTGAGATGAGCTTCACCCTAGTAAAGCTCTGGCTTTCAATGCTCCTATCAGACTAGTGACAGCATGTATAATATTGAGTTCCCTTTACAGATTAGGCTGTTTTACCTACAGACAGTAAACTAAGTTTTATCTAAATTTCCCCAAAGGGGGTACCTTTTAGATCAAGATTAGAATACATTTATTCAATCACCTCTGTAGAATTAGAATCTGATTCTTACAAAAAGCAAGTTACAGAAACATGGTTTTCTCTCCACCTTCATTTTAAAACGTTGCAAGATAGTTTAACAAACCTGGCTTGTTCTTTTGCATAAACACAGTAAGATTAGAGAACTCTCCATTTGGGACACCCAATTATTTACTGAGAAGTCCTGGGGATCAGCTAAAGACAGGAGACACAACAATAGTGGCATTAATCTTCATTAATCTTATCTGGCACGTCAGAGCTACCCAGGCCTGGCCAGAAGATGTCCCGCGATGTCTCGAGCCCTTGGGTTGTGGCTTTGGTCCTCGTTTTCCACAGAGATGTCCTGGCAGAAAGGAATCCATCCCATCCCTTCTTCAGGGCTGGGAGAAATCCTGGTTTCCAGGTTTTTCCTTGACGCTGAGAGTAGGCCCAGACTGAGTTAGTCATTGCAGAGTCCTAGATTCCTCATTCTCCATAGCAGTGATGGTTTCCAGTCTTTTCTCGAGCCAGCCTGCCTCTAGGGTCGCTCTGAGGTTTGTAGGGTTCTTGAAACAGTACCTGTTAAATCCCTGCTCCTGTCATTTAGACAGATCCCCTGACTGTTTCCCTGGAAGAGGGCTTTGGGGTCCCATGGCTGGTTTTTCCTGTCTGCATGAGGGGTAGACCCTATTACAGAGAGGAAAGACTTATCTGGATTTATGCAAACCAACATAGTGCCATGAAACATCAAAAAACATACTGAAGGTACAAAAGAAGAGAAAAGCAAGTATTTCACTTTACTCACAGGGATGTAATACACCTGTTTGCTGTGGGTCCTAGTCAGAGAAGCTAAAATCTGTAGAGATAAAGCATACCGTTTAACATGTTTTTAATCCCATGTCAAAACCCTTGATTTCTGCAACTTTTGAAAAATTCAATGATCTTAAGAGCACTGTAACAGGAGTCCAGATAATCCATCAATCATCTTTACCATAGATCTTACCACAAAGGTGCTAGAAGAATTCTGCATGTGATTTAAAGCGTTTCTTATAACAGTTTGACCAGTTCCTTTTCTTTAGAACAACCTCAAACCTTCTACACATTCCTTTACATACATTCTGTAACTTTCATTCATTTAAAAATCAATTTCACTTTAACAGAATTCCTTTCCTTTCTTCCCACTGACGATATCTCCATCCATTATCTTTCTGACTTATGGCATACATCTATAGTAGTACAATGTACAATGTGATCTCCCAAATTTAGACACAAGTTACCAACCATCTCACTTAACATGACAAAACTGTACTCTGCAGTACTATTTCAAAAGCATTAGATCAGTTCCATAGATATTCAAAATGCTTAAAAATGCTCACAATTAAAGCTTTTACAAGGTATATCCACTGGGCAAAAGATCACTTTACATTAGAAACTAACCAGGAGACATCTTAAAATTCTGATTTAGAGGAAAACACAAATACAAAAAGATTAAAACACTCATATATTACCATGAAACAGAAAGCATCTCAGGTCAGGGCTAGGTTGATACCTGGAGACAAAGCTTGGCATAAAATAAAATTATCAAAATAATAGCATGAACTTTCAAGCACTAGACAAGCAATGCTATGGCTTCAAATTGTCAGGCTGACATCTGAGACTAATTCAATACAACTTATTACTAAGTAGCCCTAGAAATTTTAGTTACCAAGAGTCTCAGAGATCAGATAGAGCACTGGTAGGACAAACTTTGTAACCAATTTTATAACTCTAGAAACTCATGATTAAACTAAACCATTACTTTTAAACCAGTTTTAATGTGTCATAGTTATTTTAACTCTTTCTAGGTCAAATATTCCAATCCAATGCAGATACAAATATGTACATTAACATAACAGCATAAGACCTATAAACAATCAATTTTTATAAAACATGATAAAACCTTCTTTGGCTTAATTTCAATAGTTCTTGTACCTTAATTATTTAAAATCATGAGCTTTCTACACCAGATACTTTTTTAACAATTCCACAAAAATACAAACATGCTTTCAGACACAGAAAAAGCCCTTTGGATTTTTTTTTTTAACCAAACTTTGATATCAGAATAAGAAAATATTTGAATTGTTGTGTGAGCACAAAAAGGATGGCAACAATCTATCTTTCCCACCGCCAGCATTCTGTAGTTTCCCCCACTCCAGGGAGGTAAATGGAGATGGGCAGGAAAAAGGAAGGAAACCTTATGGCCAGGCTGCTTGATCTTAGTTGCAGTTTATTCCAATCCTCTCTCCACTCTCGTACCAAAGACTAGCCTGCCTAGAGCTGGGAATCTGCAACCCAAAGATCAGGCCTGGCTAGCACCTGAGATCTCCGTATCTAAGACCTGCTAGGTTCTGTGAGAAAAGGGAAACTGCCTCTTACAAATTTTTCATAAAAGTTAGCTGAGGCTTGTAAGACAAGTTCTTGCTTTCTCTGAACTCTTATTTCACTTTAGTTTCAGGCTCTAGTTCCATAGCTCTTCTAGACAGTACAAGATTCTTAAGTTCAAAAAGGATTTCAACTGTTAATAATATAATCATCAATGTTCTTCTAACAAGAAATTTAGATTGAGAATTCTGCTTTCTCTGTAGGCTCAACCTTCTGATAAGGATTAACCCTTGTCTAACAGGTTCCTAAAACAACTGCATTTCTTAAATCACTGGGTTGCATGTCACTAACTTCTCTAAAATTTCTACTTCTGATTTCAGCCTGGTTCCAACACTCAAGTGTTCCACACAGACACACAGACAGACAGACAGTCAGACACAGACAGACGGACACAGACAGACAGACAGTGAACTGACGAAAACACCACACGTACATGTGCACATATCTGTAGTTGATTGATCAATCTGACCCTTCAAAAAAATGGCAGGGAGAAACTGATGGACTGAGAAAAGAAGGGACAGCTCCCAGGGCGGCTGATTGGGAACTCTGCTCCTCATTTCCCAGCCTAACTAGTCAGTCTCCCACTTGTTAAAAATGGGTCAAGAAAGCGCTTTTGTTGATATAAGCCGGCAAAATAAACTATGACAAAGATGTTACCATATTTTCGCCAAGGCTAATTCTGAGGCAGGGAACTAGTACCTTCCTATCAGACATGGGGATAGGCTTCTTTGTTTCTGATGTCAAACAGCTAATCATAAGATCTCGCATTTTCCTGCCTCCTCTGCTTTGATACTCTATTTCTTTTGTTACCTGCAAAGATCTGACTGCAAAATGATCTGGTAATGCAAACTGCCATTCACTGGCTATCTTTCCCCAATATACTCAGGCCACATGGTGTTACAGAGGTCAATAAGATCTCCTTATCTAAAACTACCTAGTTGGAAGCTCCTCAGATGATTTCCTAATTGCAAGCAATAATCTATGAAAAGGGATGGTTCCTTGGCAAAACTTTTCTCCAGGTCTATCACTTTTGCCTCTCCTAAGGGGACTCTAACCTCCCTTAAATTGGCCTTTATTCAGAGGCTCATCTCCACCTGGGTGGGCCTGGCTTTGGGCAGACCCACAGCTGTGTGCCTGAGCCGAAGTTAGTGCTGTGGTCTTAAAAACCCTGCTCCTTAAAAAAACAGTTCTGCCTTCTCTCAGCTTGCTATATCTTCCCTGCTTTTGCTGGCTTGCTGCTTTTCTTAGGCTTCTTACCTGCCTTTTACCCCTTTTTTTTCTTTCTGCTTTACATCTGGACTGCCTTCATTAGCATTTGAATTGACCTCTAGCTGAGACTGGGTGGGGAAAAGGATTTTCTGCCTGTAAATTGATCTGCCTTAGTTTCCCAGAATCTTCTCACTAGTGGGCTTTCCTCCCATCCCCCCATAGTGGATGGTGACACAAGACAGACAAAGGAGGGGTGCCTCTTTGCAGAGACTATTCAGATGCTTGCCTGGTGGAGAACTTCACAGCAGATCTTCCACAGATTACCTCCTTTATCTGAGCCACAAGGTTTGGAGAGAAGGAACCTCGTGGGGGCCAATCCACACCGAAGGAAGGTCATTCTGATGAACAATAAGTGTCAAATTTACCTTTCTTGATCATCAAGCCCAGATCCTGAGCTTTCCTGTGGATCTTAGAGAAGTGATCAATTCTGACCCGTATTAAACAATCTTAATAAACAGAATTAGGAGAAAGATAATAAATACACACACTATGGATACACGCACAGATCACACTTAGGCACTCGCTCGGACCGGTCCACTCTTTCACATGGGTGTGCACCACACTCACCAGTCACCCTGGGACTCCCAAATATGCCCAAAGGACATGCACATGATTTTTCACCTCCAGAGGGTTTAGTTCTTCCAAGTGAAGAGATCGGAAGTAGGGAAAGGCCAGTGCTGGCCCGGGAGTGGCAATAGAGAGTTCGGGGTTCAGGGGCAGAGGAGGAGCAGAGTAAGTGGGGGCCCCTTCTCCCCCCGGCCTGGCACTCCTGCCTAAGGCTCCTGGTCCGGGTACCCCCGGGGAGCAGGCTGGTGGATGACTCCCTTGACCTGGAAGATGAGCGGCGAGTGGAATGATCCCTCGGGGGGCCAACCAATCTGGAACGTCGGCCATCCTGCAGAGCAAAAGGTCTGCCATTTAGGCTTTTTAACAATCAGAAAAGGATTCTGAGCACGAGAGCAGACCTCTGACCAGTGGGAGAGAGTGAGTGAGAGGAGTGGACGGAGATTGTCCCATGGTTCCAAAGACGGTGTCTCGGTAGAGAAAAAGGATGAGCGTGATCCAACCTACAAAAAAGAATGACGCAAGCGCAAGGCCTTTTGGAGAGGAAAGAAGAATAGAGAAGTAATAGAGCGGCCGATGATTCCTGACACACCAGATGTAGCCTCTCCGAGGCTACCACAAAAGAGGCCTCCAGGCGTCCCTGGCCCTCATCCACCTCCGGGGCGTCCCCCAGGGCTGCGGCCCGTGTCTATTCCCGACACGTCTGTCAGACACAAGGCTCGCACACACAACAGTGTGCTGCACGCCACTATCACTGTGCTGCACACCACTGTGCTTGTGTCACCGATCGGTAACTACAGTAAAACGGTACCGGAGAAACAAAGAGAGAGAAAGAGGCGCCTTAACTTACCCCGCGGCTCAATCCTGCGTCCCTGGGGCAGGGTCCTCGGTGATCTCGGTGGGACCTCCAAATGTTGGGATCGGGAGTTCCCTGGCCCTGGGAGGCGCGGAGAGACCAGATAGACACAATTCCTGCAGGAGTAAAAACGGGGTTTATTTAGACCAGCATGCTGGGGCTCCGCAGCATACCCCAGAAATGGGCAGTGGCTGAGAGCCCCAAACTTCTTCAAAGGGGATCTTATATAGGCCTTCACTGGCCGTTACAGCAAAGCCCGTGCATTTCATAGCCAATAGATTTGTAACAACATATACTTTCTTAACCAATCCATTTAAAAGTACCTCACTCCTTAGCCTATAGATTCAAAGATCAGCATTTACGTACATCGATTGTCAGCACAAGCAAGGTTATAGCTGGAATCATTAAGCCTTAGGTAATCTCCCTTGACCATCCTCCTTTTGTGTTACCCAAGTCTGCAGGGTGCTTTAGTGAGACAATACATTCCAGGAAAGGGCAATTTCCCCCAACCACCCGCATCCTGAGTTATCCTTTACCCAAATCTGCAGGGTGCTTTACTGAGACAATACATTTCAGGGACAGTAAATACACCTGAATCTTGTAGAAAGAAGTTATGCCCTGTTCACTTTCCAAGTCCCCTCTCCCCCAGGTGCAAAGCAGCCAAGCAGTTTTACAGAAAGCAATGTTGCAAGTTAGCTAAAGTACACAAAAATTTGATGCCCTAATATGGATTCTTTCACTACCACCTGATTTCTCAGGGAGCTACGGCTCAGACTAGAGTGAGGAATTCCTCTTTGAAGGAAAGGAAAGTCAGTCCTGTGCCTTATTCAGGGTTACCTTGTCCTTGTCTTTTTCACAGAAAGGAATTTCAGGAGTAGATGGACAATGAAGTAAAAGGAGGTTTTATTTGGAGGCTTTTAGGAAGGGGAAGGACGGAAAGTGAGAGAGTAACACGTTCAAGAGAGAATGTGGGTTTCTCCAAAGGCAGAGAGAGCCCTAGTAGATGTCTCAAGAGGGTAGATGTGGGTGACACGTGTGTTTGGGTGCCACGTGTGCTTCACCATATAGGCACACACAGCACATGGGCTCAGGAAGCATATGCACTCCCTTTTTTCAAGGTGACTTTTATAGGGTTTTTCCCAAGGTGCCCCACATGGGGCTTTTTAGCTTGTTAAGACTCTGTTACTAGGTTGGATGCCAAGGTGGGTGGAGTTGGGATGGTCTTCTTTGTAACTCTTTCTGTTGGCCTTTGATTCTGCAAGATCTTCTCTCTAATGGTGGACCTAGCCTTCTCTGATCTGGACTAGCTCCAGGTAACGGTCTTATCAGGTCTTATTTCCTGTGCTGACAAGTTAGGTCAGGAAAGTCTTAGAACTAGGTTTTACAACCCCCTAGGAATTCCATTGCAGGGAGCCCTTCCCTGTTTAACTGCCTACATCAAAGGGAGAAAGATTTCTAAGTGTGTATGTTAATGGCAGATAGGATAGGTCTTGGTAATAAGTCTTCCAGAAGGAATAAAATTAAGAAATTGTCTAGCCCTGAAGTAGTATAGAGGCATGAGGAACACATCCCTTAAAATGTTTAAATAATTTAAACTTTTAATTTAATAATATAATGTAAAGATTTGCTTGAGCGGGCCCAGTAATGTCTCCATTTTGAGACTTGTTGTTAATGATAGTTGAGTTTTAGGTTACAGTACTCTAAAACCAATCTCACCACCAATGTAAACTTCCCTTAACTGGTATTCCCATATTCCCACCAACACCCTGCCCCCTGCTGATTTCTGCCACCTTGACAGACACATTTTAAAGTTTTGAGTCTGTAGTTCAGATATAATGGTTTTGATGTTGTTGAGTCCGTGCTTTATATATATACATATAGATTTACCACTTTACTGGTATATCTGAGGCCCCAGGTTTCCACATTATTTCCCTTTCTCATCTTCTTTGCTTCACCCTTGATTTATTTTCTTCTTTGTCCTACTCCTACCATATTCTGAGGTCAGGTTGTTACCTAGGTATCACCACCCACCTCTGGACTACTCTACATTAAAGAAAAACTCCTTTTTGAGACGCAAATCCTCACATTTATTGAAGATGGGGTAATTGAGACCCACCTCTGATGCAGAAACTGAGTCCCCACCAGTAGTAGGGTAGACCTCTCTGCAAAAGTTAATATATAAACTTTTACTAAAAAACCTGTCTCATATTTACTCTCTGGAGAGACCAATGTCCTGAACACATTTATTTCTCTCCTCATTTCCCCTCACATCTTTCTCAAATTTCTCTCAGTAAAATCTAACCCACCCCCCACCCTGCAAATTAGAAAAGAAACTCTTTAGGGGATTACCAAACTGTGAAGCACACTGAACCATGTGCATCACCTTTATACATTTTTAGTAGACAATACATCATAAAGAATATCTTAAATATTTGAAAAAAGTCATTATAGGAGCACATAAATTAACCTTTTCCTCTCCCTAAATGTCATTACCTATATCAAGAACCTGATTCATTTTCTGTAGTAAGTGCAAAATTCTTTAATAAAATCTATTTAATACCCTATTCCCAATTTTTCAAATGCCCTGGATTTTTAATTACAGGAATCCGTCAAGCTTAAAAGCATACTTGATCATATGTATTAAAAACATTATAGAAGAAATGGTAAAAACTTATGAAAGATGGCTATAAAATTGGTGAAAACCGAAAGTACTTTTTAGTGAAAGTTACATATTACCTTCCTGCTGACTGCAGGAGTCAACCTAGATGTGTTTAGGGCTTACTATTTGCTCTGAAATCAGAGATTACTTCTTGAGATGCCCAGGAGATCATACGTGGTACAAGGTAAGTACCTTGCCTGCTCTACGATTGCTCTATTCCTGGACAGTAATTGCAAAAGAAATAATTTAGCCAGTTTATTCTCAATAGTCTTTGTTATTTAACTAACAAATTGCTACCAATATTAGAGAGTAACATAGTAGCAATGAACTCTGTACTTTTAATTATATTTATGACCTTAACTGATATTCAGAATCCACATTTTATGGGTGTGCTCAGTCAAGTAAAAGAAATTTCATTTGATTCATCGCTCTTTGTTCCATAATGTCACTAGCAGTATTCACAAATACAATAGATACTATGAAAAAAGTAGCACTGTCCTCCAGTTGTTCATTGATTTTCTCCAGCGGGCCCAATAACGTGTCCATTTTGAGACTTGTTACTGTGTTTGTCATATCAGATACATCACGGGTAGCTTGCCAGGCTTTGCCATGTGTGTGAGATACTCTTGGTAGTTTGCTGGGCTCTCCAAGAGGGGCGGGGGAACTGAACCCAGCTCAGCTGGGCTGGCTGGGAGCAAGGCAAATGCCCTACCGCTGTGCTGTCGCTCCAGCCCTATGAAAAAAAGTACACCGTTAGAAGTGGTTAGGTGATAGAAACTTTAATGAGTGAAGAATGAGGCTATTAACACCATTATTTCACTGCACACAAATGACACATAAGACTTCCTAGTGCTTTTCAGCCCTTGTCTCTGGTCTTAAAAAAATCACTGCTCATCCCAAATCTTTGTCTTCTCAAAACTTCCAACATCCAGAATAAAACTAAAAAATTGTGCTTAATTCTAAAAGTAATTTTCCCCTCTAAACCTTTTTGAAAATTCATTTTATTATTACTCACTGAGAGTACTTGAAAAACAATCTGGAAACCTCTTCTATAAATAGCTATGCAAATATATTTATCAAAATAAATATCTCTTAAAGCATCTAGCTTATGTAATTAAAAGGGAAGAGCTCATGTTTTCTTCAAGTAGTATTATAAGTGCTGTTTAAATTTTATTTCCCATTAAAGCTTATTTTAAATTTACCACTAGAGTATAGAAGTAGCTATATTTTATAATAATGTGTTCAGTGAAAATTATCAGACAATGAAATATTTTTCCTGTTAAAGTGAAGTCTTCATTATTTTTTTCTGATTCTATCACTTACTTTTCCTTTAGGGAGTAGCAGTTAAATATACATATGTGAGAAACAGGTATAATGTTTAATAAGCATGAATCTCAAAATGAGTGGAAATATTTCCCAAAGCAGTATAATGATAGATACCAGAATAAAGATATTTCTTAACTGGTAAAATGGAAATGGGGTACTAAAAATGATGAGGTTAAATAGAAATGACATCGTTAATCTTGAAAACAAGACAGTAGTGCAATTGCAGACATGTTAGAAAGCTTCATAACTGATATGTAATTCCTAATTGACTTTCAGTAGTGTCAATTCAAAGAAGCCTTGCTAGAAAAAATAAATTTCACGTGCACTGAATGATCTTTTTGTTTGTTTGGTTTTCATTTGGGGACCACGCTGGAGGAGCTCATGGCTTTTTACTGTCTATGCTCAGGGTTCACTCCTGGTGAAATTGGAGGAACAGTTAATATGTTGGGGATTGAATCTGGGTGGACCACAAGTAATCTAAACATCATTTATATTGCTGTACTATCTTTTCAACCCCTGAGTGATCATTTTTAATTCCAAAGACACATTCCAAGTTGGGAAACAAATGATCAACTATATTTAGGATGAGAACATCCTAGTGTCTGGAGCAACAGCACAGTTGGTAGTGCATTTGCCTTGCATGCAGTCAACAATTCCCAGCAACTCATATGGTCCCCAAAGCATTGCCAGGAGTAATTCCTGAGTGCAGAGCCAGGAATAACCCCTGAGTATCTCTGGGCATGCCCCAACAAGAAAAAAAAAGAATAAATTTCCTGATCCTTATTGTGTTAAAATAGGAGCTATTTTATCTCCAGTCTTAATTTAGGGATTGTAAAAATTTTTAGTGTTTGTTGCTCTACTTCCCTAAATCCAATAACATTGAAATAAATTCTTCTGAAAATGAGCTAGTTATTCTTCTGCCACCTCAAACTGTCTTCTATGATTCTAGTTATTTTCTTCTGTTCTATAATTTAGTTATTAAAATTCTGACATAACCATATAATCGAACAGTATTTCTTCCATTAAATGTATATGACAGAACTAAATTAGAATTTCTGGCAAGATAGGTTTACTGTAAATTCTTTGTAAAGCACACCACTGCACTTATTGTGGCCATGATGTTATCTTCTACCATATTTTCTATGCAGGCATTTCCTTGATGAAATAACCTGTCTTCAGCCTTTACCTGTCTTAGTCCATTAAATTCACATAAACAGAATTTTGCTACTTGAGGAATTTTGAGCTGACCAACTACAGATTTTATAAAAGAGAACACTGAGACTGAAACTTATAAACTAAGAAATTATTTTATAAATCAAAAGTAGGATCAGACATTAGATAGGTATTTTATATTATACGTAATTATAATATAAAACTATCTCAATTTATGTGCTTTTAAGACATTAAAGGATACAGTGCACTAAATACAATCGCTTCTTTATTAAAAATTGTTGAAATAATATGGGTCCTGGCAATAAAGTATTTGCTGTTTGATTTTCTAAAATGCACTGAACCCAAATATCTAGTTTTAGGAACAAGACATTACATGTACCGTATTTGCAGGTATAAGCTATTTTATCTACAGCATGTGACTGCCTCTTTTATATCCCCATACATTTTTTTTTTGGTTGGGAGAGGCTACAAATTGTGGTGTTCAGGGCTTACATCTAGTTTTGTGCTCAGGGATCACTCCTGGCAGAGTTCAGGGGACCAAATGCAGCACCAGGGATCAAACCCATGTTGGCCATGTGTGAGGCAATACCCTACCTGTTGTCCTATTGCTTTGCTTTTTAGGTTCACTTTTACAAAATACTCAGGATTGCTATTTCTGATACACATGCAATACGTGTTTTAGACATAAATGTTTTTATAAAATATCATTATTCTTTATCTAGTATCAAAAAGAAAAATGCACACTTTACATTAATAGATTTATTTTTAAAGCCATGAAATAAAAGTTAAATAGTAAAAAGATGACAGGGCATAGAGACAAGCAGCACAAACAGAGGTAGGAAATCTATTCATTCTAAGGAAATTTTGATCAATTTTACAGACAAGCCTCTAGAGCCAGTGCTAAAGGATGGATAGACAAATTACTGAGCCCTGGCTGAAACTTGGCAATAAGCCACCACTTCCATACTTATGTATCAAGAAATTTCATCTGCCAAAGTAAAATTCCAAACACACATCAGTGTCTGTTTTATGAATTAATATGATCTATCACTGCATTTCAGTGGTAAATGTGTCACAGATCTGCTTATGGATGTCCCAGGCTGAAGTGTAACCTGATGTAGTGTGTCAAGGGTTTGGCTAGAAGGAGAAAGAAGATGAAATGGTTGTGATATATTATACCCTATAAAAAGTCTATGGCTGCTCCTAGGAGGACTGGAGGTGAGCTGGTCCACTGTTCTCAAATGGAAGTCAAAATAGAACTACTCAGTGTTCTGCACCTTTTAAAATATTGTGATTTACCTGTAAAGGGTATTCTTTGATTTTTGGCAGCACTGTTCTGTTCATTCAGGCAGGTATTTGATAAACAAAATTAGTTTTGTACTCTCGGAGAGCCCGGCAAGCTACCGAGAGTATTCGATATGCCAAACACAGTAACAACAAAGTCTCCAATGGAGACGTTATTGGGCCCGCTCGAGCAAATCGACGATCAACGTGAGGGCCTATACCTTACCTTTACCTTTACCTTTACCTTAGTTTTGTAGTATACACGTTAGAATATTATAAAAAATGACTAACTTACAATAAATGTAGCAACTAATTAAAATGATGACATACCAAGAAAAAGTAATAATAAGCCACTAAAAAGATTTAAATGGAGCCAGTTTCATGCCATGAATAAACACCATTGTGAAATGACAGAATGTTTCATATATACATTCAAATACTTATATGCACATTCAAAGCATACAAATGTATTTAAATTGGAAACTAACAGAAATAACAGCCTATTTCTGAATATGTTTTTGCTTATTTTGTTTTGGGGCCACATCTGGCTGTGCTTAGGTCTTATTCCTTACCTCATGCTCTCAGATTATTCTGCATCAGTTCATGCAAAGTCCTTAAAGTAAATCTAACCTGATGACCCTCACTGTCCACTGTCCACTGTCCTCCCGTTGTTCATCTATTTGCTCGAGCAGGCCCAGTAACGTCTCCACTGGAGACTTTGTTACTGTATTTGGCATATCAAATACATCACGGGTAGCTTGCCAGGCTCTGCTGTGTGGGCGAAATACTCTTGGTAGCTTGCTGGGCTCTCCGAGAGGGGCAGAGGAATCGAACTCAGGTCGGCCATGTTGGTTGCGTGCAAGGCAAACGCCCTACCACTGTCCTATCGCTCCAGCCCATAACCCTCACAATAATTTATTAAATACATATTTATTGTATAATCTACATTCAAATCTTCATTTTCAGACACATAGACAAGTTTCATACATCAAAGAACTGAATCTGTAAGTTTCCCTTTGATATATAGTGTCTATTGAACATTAGCATTTTCTCATTGAAACTCAACAATTATTAAAAGTTCAGAAAATATTGCTGTTAGTAGTAAAACCATTTGAGTGGAAGAAATGCAATGCAGTAAAAGAACAGCATGCGTATATACATATAATCTTATATATAGTTATTATATAAGATAATATATGGATATACATCTTGTCAACATATGAATATTGTATGCATACAAACTCATATGTGTTTGTGTAGTCCTTTATTAGCTGCATATTATTAACAAATCCAAAACTTAGTGACTTAAAACAACACACAAAAGTTTTCATTCAGACTTATAGTCATGGTATTAGAACTGTGATTTCACCATCACCTTAAATTGGGAAAGGATCTACTTCAAGTTTATGTGATTTAGAAAAGATGCAGTGTTTTTGCAGAGTATTGTACTGCAGATATCAAGTACTTGGTTGCCATTATCTGAAAATCTTCCAATTATATCCCAGTTATGCTTCTTTAATTAAAATTGAAAAAATATAATTCTTCTACCACAGCCTATACATAAACTAGGAGGAGAGATACAGGTGTTAATGATGTATAGTCCACAGTTTTATGAAATGTAATTACAACAGTGATCATTCTATTATCCTCTTCATATTCTATTAACAAGAACCAGGTTATACAAATGAGGGGATTATACATAGCTATAAATATAAAAAGTCGGAATATTAGAGGAGTTAGAAATCTATGCTATAGGATATTCTATTACTTTTTATAATGTATTTGTATGTTACAACCCTCTGTATCAATTTTACTATCCCTGTTTTAGCTATGAAGAGAACTTAAAATTAATGTTTCTTCTTCCCCAGAGTTATAATACTTGTAAAAGACAAAATTGGGTTTCAAGTCTACAGCAATCTAACTTTCAAGCCAATGTCTCATTAATATATAGCATGGCCTGGGGAACCCTTGTTTCTTGTTTTGATCTTTAACTTCTTCCAACCCTCTCTTACTAGATAATTAAAAATGGAATATGGATTAGTTCTTCTAATCTTCCTGGATGGTTCATGATGACTTATTTTTCAAACTTTTCAAGGCTTATCAAAAAATTAGTGCTAAAATATATGAAAATGCTTATTAAGGGTTTGAAGTTATATTAACCGAACAGAGGAATGTACAGTGGATAATGGAGGTAAGTTACCACACAACTGCAGATGTCCTTTAGACCTAATTAGAGAAGTCAACTCAATTAAAATTACAAAAATATCTATATATCTGCTTTTGCCAGTCAGTGTGTTTATTATTAAAGATAAGAAATCAGTGATAACAACTCTTACTCTTGAGCTCAGTATTTTAAGAGAGAATTTAAGGAGCATCTTAAGCTGATTTGTATAACTTCCAGGTTACTAGTAGGTGCCAATCAGAGGAGAAATCCAAGGGTGGGGGGACAGGGAATGTCTGGGGAGATTATCTTATGGATCTGAAGCAAAAGAAATCTGTTTAGGTCTTCGAATGCTCTTCCACTATATTTTAGAAAATAGTTTATACCCCAAATTCCTTTTTAAGCACAAACATTCCATGAGAAGAAAAGATATTTTATCACTGGATTTGTTGCAGTTCTCTCAAAAGAGAAAATAAAGCATCTATGTTGATAGAAATGCCTAAATTACAGAAACATATTCATGTGCTTAACTTTACTTAAACTTCTGGTAATAATGTGGAAACAATTAATTGTTTAAAAGGGTTAAAGGGGACTATTTTTAATTTCCTTTTTTTTTTTTTATTAATGAACACCATGAGGTACAGTCGTAGACTTACAAACTTTCCTGCTTGGGTTTCAGTTATACAATGGTCAAGAACCCATCCCTCCACCAGTACCCATTCTCCAACACCACTGATCTCAGTAGCCCTCCCATCCCCCACATTGCCCCCCATCTCGCCCTGCCTCTGTGGCAGGGCATTCCCTTTTGCTCTCTCACTTTTTTTCAATTTTAACTCGATTTAAAAATCATTATATTATTTGGATATTTTGTAGGAGTACTTTTTTTTAAAATACAATTACTTAATATTTACCATTTAAGTTTGTGGGTATAAATGTGAAAAACAGTGAATACAAATATAAAATAATAAATTATTTAATTTAAAAAATTAATGCAGAAATGTTAAAATTAAATTTTATTTTTTGGTACAAAATACATCTGTGAATGACATATCTCTTTACAAAAATGTTCCTAAAAACAAATAAAATGTCAAATTACAAATATCATTGTCAATACATTAAGATTCTAAGATTAAATAAAAATTGCCTCATCACAAATATGCTATGTTAATATACTGTTTCAAAATGAATTTTATTTCCTTTGTTTTGTGATAAACTAAAATATGCATTTGATAAAGAAGAGAAAAAAAGAAAGAAATTTTGCATTTCAATTTGTAGAGTGTTTTACAAGGAGAAAAGCATAATTAACTTAGTGATTATTAACTTTCTTATACTTAACATTTTTAATATAAAATTGGTATTTTGGCTAATTTGGCTTCTGAGTTTGTGATACAAAACCATTGCTAATGTATGATAAGTCAGCAATATAATGCAATTCTTTTTATGAAATTAAATAATAAAGTTTATTGATATTTTGTAATTAGTATAAAGTGACAGTGTCAAGACAGTGGAATTGACAAAAATGAGAAAACAAAAAAAATAAAAAATTCAGTAAGATAATACAAAATATATATTGCCGAATATGTTCAGTATATGTATAAATTCTTTGATGAATAATCAAAGACAATGCAATGAATATACACTATACAATATATACTATTTTTTTTATTAGTGAAATGTTGGGAACGACATATCCATTCTGTGGAATTTGGTATGTCGGCAAGTGGACATGGCTATCGAAAAGATTTGAGTAGAAGTCATGGATAATCTTCTCCATTGCCGTTCTGGAGGATGGATGGATATGTTGTTCCCAATGTTCTCCCTTCCGAAATCCGAGACGCCATTTCGTCGGTAAAGAAACAAACACCACCCGGCCCAGACAAGGTCAGACCTGAACACCTGAAGAACCTGCCATCAGTACTCATCAATACACTGGCTCGGCTCTTCACTCGCTACCTGTCTGAATGCAAGGTTCTGTCCCAATGGAAAACCAGCAGGACCGTACTACTGTTCAAGAAGGGAGACACCCATGACATTGGCAACTATCGCCCGATCTGCCTATTGTCTGTCATCTACAAGTTATTCACTGGAGTCATCCTAAATAGGATTGGCAGAACACTAGATGAAGGACAACCATGCGAGCAAGCAGGGTTCCGCAAAGGATTCAGCACCATCGACCATATCCACACGATAACCAAGCTTATTGAGGATTCTCGGTAGTTCAAGATGCCACTCTGTCTAACGTTCATTGATTTAAAGAAGCCTTTGATTCTGCTGAGACAGAAGCAGTCATTGAAGCCCTAGCCAATCAGGGCATTCAAGTCCAATACATCAAGATCTTCCATGAGCTGTATTGCGGATTCACTACCAGGATCTCACCATTCTACAAAGAAGTGATCGTTGATGTCAAGAGAGGGGTTCGGCAGGGTGATACCATTTCACCAAAACTCTTCAGTGCCACCCTCGAGAACATCATGCAATGACTGGAATGGGAAGGAATGGGAGTGAAGATAGATGGTCGGCAACTACACCACCTCCACTTTGCTGATGACATTGTTTTAATAACACCAAACATCAGCCAAGCGGCACAAATGCTGGCCGACTTTGACCGTGAGTGTGGAAAGGTAGGACTACAGCTGAATCTTTCGAAGACAATGTTTATGAGAAACAGCCTCGTTCCTGATGTCCCATTCACTCTCAACGGAACGACCATCTCCGACTGCAACAGCTATGTGTACCTAGGTCGAGAAGTCAACATGACAAATGACCTGGCACCCGAGCTGCGCAGGAGGAAGAGAGCAGCTTGGAATGCCTTCAAGAATGTCGAAGAAATAGCTAAGAGGACGAAGAACCTCCGGCTCTGGGCACATCTCTTTGATTCCACTGTTCTTCCTGCATTAACATATGCCTCAGAGACCTGGGCCCTACGCAAACAGGATGAGAATGCTATTCAGGTCTCTTTCCATGTGGTACCACTTGTATGCAAAATTCATGACTTCATCTTTTCTAACAGGTACATAGTACTCCATTGTGTAGATATACCAAAGTTCCTTAACCAGTCATCTGTTCTTGGGCGCTCAGGTTTTTTCCAGATTCTGGCTATTGTAAAGAGTGCTGCAATGAACAGACAAGTGCAGATGTCACTTCGACTATACATTTTTGCCTCTCTGGGATATATTCCCAGGAGTGGTATTGCTGGGTCAAATGGGAGCTCAATTTCTAATTTTTGGAGAATCGTCCATACTGTTTTCCAGAAGGGCTGAACTGATCGACATTCCCACCAACAGTGAAGGAGTGTCCCTTTCTCGTCACATCCGCGCCAGCATTGGTTGCTTTCGTTCTTTTGAATGTGGGCCAGTCTCTGAGGTGTGAGATGGTATCTCATTGTGGTTTTGATCTGCATCTCCCTGATGATTAATGATGTAGAGCATTTCCTCATGTGCTTTTCTGCCATTCGGATTTCTTCTTTGAGAAAGTTTCTGTTCATTTCATTGCCCCATTTTTTGATGTGGTTGGATGTTTTCTTCTTGTGGCGTTCAGCCAGTACTTTGTATATTCTTGATATCAACCCCTTGTCAGATGTGTATTCGGCGAATATCCTTTCCCATTCTGTAGACTGTCTTTGTATTTTGGTCACTGTTTCTTTGGAGGTGCAGAAGCTTCTTAGTTTAAGATAGTCCGATTTATCTATCTCTGTTTTCACTTGCTCGGCCAGTGGCATCTTTGAAGATACCATTAGCTTCAATGTCATGGAGGGTTTTGCCAACTTTGTCTTCAACACCAATCTTTTAAAGAAATGGAACTTCAGCAACTTGATATTCAATTGCTGATAAGAAATGTAGAAAAAAGAAGAAAAACTTTCAAGAACTCAAGAACTCTCATTCTTTCCTGATGAAATGTAAAATGGTACATCTCTATTCCAAAGGTGGCAGTATAGATAAAATAGTTGTAGAAGGAAATAACTATTCACGGTGCCTGGAAATATAAAAATTACATTTAGTTATACAAGATTAAAGGCTATATTTTGTCCAACATAATCAGACACTACCTGTTCCAGGTGTTTATTTAATATTTATATATGAAACATTAGCTATGTATTCAAGGAAAGGAAAGAAATTAAATATCTACATTTTGAATAAAGTGTTATTTTTAAGCAAAACTCTAAAATCATACAAGCTAAACAAAAGGGACTCAAGAACTTGAGTTTATTAAATGGAGATTATTATAAAATATAATAATACATTATCTGAAAAAGAGTATGTTACCAAATAATAATATTTTACTCAGCATATTAATAAAACAATTAGATATTTAAGAACCCATAAATGAATAAAATTTTGGAATAAATATAATCAATGACTTATAAACAAATTGGATAAGAATTGACAATAAACAAAAATGACCAATCGTCTGTAATAGGCAAAATGAGAAACAGAACCATATTGATATATCATTTGAGAATCTTTGTAATAACAAAACTAAGTTTCACTAAGTTATGTATTGTTAAGAGTGAAAACTCATATACCTACTGTGAGATTTGAAATGTTTTTCTGTAATTATGGAAATATTTTTTTACGACATATTATGCAGTTGAAAAGGAAAACAAAAAACATAACTTCAACTTTATTCCCCAGTGACATTCTGTATTTGAACAAATAAGATTTGTATAAGGTAAAGGTAAAGGTAAAGGTCCTCCCGTTGATCGTCGATTTGCTCAAGCGGGCCCAGTAACGTCTCCATTGGAGACTTTTGTTGTTACTGTGTCTGGCATATCAAATACTCTCAGTAGCTTGCCGGGCTCTCCGAGAGGGGCGGAGGAATCGAACTCGGGTTGGCCATGTTGGCCGCTTGTAAGGCAAACGCCCTACCCACTGTGCTATCGCTCCAGCTTCTTTTGAAGATTTGTATAAACTATACTTATTTCATCATTATTTTTAAAAGCAAAAATTATTTCATTCAGATAGCGTTTGATTACTACGTATGTTTCTTGGAAAACAAATGTGGCAGTTCACTACACAATTTAAAAAGAATTTTTTAATAATGTTATTAAAACCCTCTTTCTATACTTTCTATGGAAAACAATGCCTCCTAGCACTTAATGGAAAACAATGCTATAAGATTCACTCTGTATGGACATCTTTTCGTCATCATCATACATAAGAGCATCATGAATTTAGATTCTCTTTCAACCGAATTTTTTTTCTTTTTAGTTATAGCTTCAGGAATTCTTAGATGTGACTTAGATCATGTAATTCAGGTAATAATTTTTTTTTTCTGGACCAGGCCCATCTGGCAGTGTTCAGGGCTTATTCCAGGCACTGTGCTCAGGGATTTCTCCTGACTCTGTACTCAGGGATTAATTTTGGCAGGTTTGGGGGACCATATCTTGTGACAGAAATCAAACCAGATTAGACCACTTGCAAGGCACTCTCACAGTAATCTTGTGAGGTAAGTAGTGGCTATACATTTCTCATATTAGAACTCAGGTTTCAGTGTTTTTATTAGTATGTGACTGTAAAATTTGTAAATAATTAGAGTTGAGTTCAAATTCATGACCTGAAAGAAACTTATTCTGATTATTTGAAGATCAGAGATACCCATGTGATCAGAATGTTCAGGAAACACACATGCTTATAAAGTATATAATAATATACTTGTAAGAAAAAGTTTCTGTCTTATGCTCTGATATTTTTTCCTGATGCAATGGTAAACCTGTGCTTTTTGTACAGGAATAAGATTGGATTCTGTAAATAAAATTTGTTCCTCAATGTTGAGTTTTAGGCAACACAGACACACACACACACATACACACACACACACACACACACATATCTTGCTTCTGACCTGCTGTATTTTGAGGCTCTTAGAACAGGTTTCCACTTTATTCATTTATTTTCCAAAACATATCACAATATCTGACAGAAATTCTTTAGTACATACTTGTATAATTTTAAAAATCAAATATAGAGTTCCAAATACGGAAATAAGTCTGTAAGAATAGCATGGTAATGAACTTCTTTTCATTTTTTTTCTAGATTTAAAAAAAAATCGGTTAGTAAACTTGTTTCTTTTGCAGAATTCCAACATGTGGCATGTTTTGTATCAGTACTAGGGGATGTGGAGAGTTTTGCACAATGACTTGTACTTAAATAAATTTGGGAAATTAGGAAAAATATAATGTCATCCCCCTTTAACCCAAAATAGTAGTTGGCATTTCTAGAAGAGGCAAGGGATACTTAAAACTGAACATAAAGAAATTAGATATTAGTAAATTATTCCACTTGGAATACTTCTTGACCTGATGAATAATTAAGTTTCATTTTTACTCTGATATTACAGAAGTGTGTAAGTCCAAATGCTCTAAACTACCTTCTTTAGAGTATCATCTAAGAAAATAACTAAGTAGAAAAGTAATTACCTCTTATTGTTGAAGAAATTCTGCCATTGTGAATAATCAGTATGCGTAATGGACTATTATCTTTTGTAGACAATAAAGGACATGCTGTGAAGACATTAAAGACCATTTGTAAAGTGACTTCCCTTGAGAACATGGATGAGTGAACACAGGCTTTCCAGATAGACAAAATGGAATTCAAATCTGTAAAAAGCCAAGGTAGGTATTAGTCTTTTCTGGCAGTTTAATCTTCATGCCTCAAATTTTCTGAAATCATAAAGTCATAATAATGATGCTAGTTTCACCAGATTAAAAGAGTTAATGTGAGCATAAAATTACTAGCATGATGTCTAAGACTTACACAACATTTGGCTAACATTGCTTCTTCGTAATGTTAAGTAAAGAAACACAACTTTACAGATGCTACTTTTGGGTTAGAGACATGATGTTTTGAGAAGGGTACTGACTAAAATGGTGACTGAAGTTTAAAATATCACCTGTCTCATCTGCTAATGAAACAGTAGTTATAAATATTCATAGTAGGCATAACAATTTATAAAAAAATGTGTCATTAAACCCCAAAGTTTGTAACACAGAATGAATATAAGAAATGTCATTAGCTTGCTAACTATAGTTAGAGATAAAACCAATGATATTGAGAAAATGACTTTAAAGTGAATAAAAATTTTCTGAGAGACCAAAAATAGTGTAATGGAGAAGGTTCTAATCAAAGAAGTTAGATTTCCTTCACTGTTTGGTTACTTAAGAATATTTGTTGTGATTGTCTCTGCAAACGTATAATCATTCCATTAACTATGTATTGTGTTGTATGGCTTATAAAAATTTCAAAACTGGGAATTTTGAGAGAAGTTTGTTGTTTCAGTTGTGAACACCTATTTATCTGTATTGTGTAAACTCATAGGGATGATAAATTAGGGTGCCATTATTGTGTAGTTAGATGCTCATTTTGTTAATTAGCTCAAGGGCAAATTGAATTAAAACACATTGCCATGGTTTCCTTATGAATAAGTCTGTTATAGGAAGTTGGGTTAATTGTCCCGTTTACATGACTTTCCACCCTATTTATTTCAATAGGGTGTGGATTCAACTAAGATATGGATTAAATAACTCTTGACCATAATTAATGTTCACAAATGATTATTTCAAAGAATTCTTTGTGGAATTTCTTTGTGGGTTTGTAATAATAGTTACATGGAGTCTTGCTTTTTGTTTTAGGACCACATCCAGTGTGTTTAATACTTACTCCTGGATCTGTGCTCAGGAATCACTCCTGTCAGGGCTCAGGGAACAATATGTGGTACTAGGCCTGCTGCATGTAAGGTGAATCCCCGACCTAGTGTGTTATCACTCCAGCCTAGGAAACTGGTGTTTTATAAAAATAAATGTACCATAATTTATAAAATTTTAGCAGAGTTTTATTAAAAAGGCACTGCAGTAGTTCTGGCCTAGCATTCTAAGTACTCTGGTCCTGCAAAACTGTATGACATCATTTTAGTTCTTTTGTTGTTACTTAACTAATTATGCTCAGAAGAAAGAATCTAACTAGTGAGGGAACTGAAAAAGGATGCATAGCAATTATGACAGATATGAAAGTCAAAGACTTTTTGTCACTAGAAATTATATATTTGTTAAAGAGATCCTTACAGGGCCGGAGAGATAGTACAGTGGGTAGGGTGTTTGCTTTGCACCTGGCCTATCTGGGTTTAAATAATGACACACCATATGGTTCCCCCGAGCCCACCAGGCATAATTCCTGAGCACAGAGCCAGGAGTAAGCACAAACAGTCGTGACCCCAAAATAAAACAAAATAAATAAGTTACTTAGCCCATTAAATCTTATTTTCCCATATAGTGAATTATATCAGTAGTATCTTTTGAAGAGGTTTACTACATGGATTGAATGAGATTATGCATTTGACATTTGTAGCTCAGCACTAAATGACTGATATTATGATATTATTATAATCAACATATTAAAATGTATCACTATAGAAAGGATTTGACAGCAAAAATAAAAGAAGCAGAATTAGAAGCATAACATTAATCTAATGAATATATAGGTCTTTCAATGTCCTGAAAAAAAGTACATATGAAATTGTTTCATTACAAAACCTATTTTTATATTTAACTTTGTTTTCAATCACTTTGCTACTTTTGATATTATATTATTCAGTTAAAACAAAATGCATCTGTGCTCACTTTGGCATCACATATACTAAAATTGGAACGATACAGACAAGATTAGCATGGTCCCTGCACAAGGAGGACACTCAAATTTGTGAAGCATTCATATTTTTAGAGAAGGGAACACCAAAAAAAAGAACGTTTGGAGGACTCGCTCAGGATGAGAGATGCAGATGCGAGCTGAAAATAGACTATAGACAGAACACAATGGCCATTCAATACCTCCTTTGCAAACTTCAATACCTTAAAGGAAAGAGTGAGAAAAAGGGAATGCCCTGCCACAGAGGCAGTGTGGGGTGGGGGGAATGGGGTGGAGGGTGGGAGGGCTACTGGGATCATTTGTGGTGAAGAATTGGCTGTGGTGGAGGCATGGGTACTTGATCATTGTATAACTGAAACCTAAGCATGAAAGTTTGTAAGTCTACAACTGTAAGTCATGGTGGTTCACTAATAAATAAATAAATAAATAAATATATAAATAAATAAAAATACATCTAATTTACTATGTAGAACAACATCTCTTTTAAGTTCTACTCTAATTACTCAAAAACAACTGTCATCTCAAAATATGACTTTCCCACCAATGACAGGAAGGCAAGATTAGGGCATCATGTCCCATAGAAATTGTTATCATGAATAAACTTGAGTAGGCTTATGTGAACGATGGATAAACACACAATTGAAAATTGTCTGAGGAATTTTGGCTGGGCATAACACAATTGCCAGGTTTCAAAAAGAATAAGTTATGAACTTTAACAACCATGCCAAAAAAGATTTTATATATGTACGTATATATATATACACACATTTTATATGCACATATATATGTATGCACATATATACATACATATATATTAGGAAAAGGCATTTTAATGCTTACATCATCTTAACAGATGATATATCTATTTTTCAGTTTCCAAGCCTTCATAGAGCTAGAAACTACATAGGAACTAACACCAACCACATTTGGTGAGGTCTGAAGCAAAACTGGCAGGGTTGAACTGCTTCAAGGATAGAAAAGCATTATTCTCAAAGACCATGGTATCTGCAAGAAATCAAAACTCTGATCTCAGAGATGAAGAATCTTCCAGAAACTTGCTTTTAAGGGATTTTTATTAGCTATAATCACTATTTCAAATGTGTCCAGGCAAGATTATATGTGATGTCTGATTGGAAAATCCCCTGGGTTAATCTAGGGAGGAAAAGATGTCAAAAAGGATCAGTATGTCAGGCTCTACTGCATTAAGTATATTCAGAATAACCTCCCTTATTTACCCTGTCACCTTGTCAAGGAGGTCACACAGTGAAACTTAAAAAAATCCAACAACATGAAAAAAGGCTATTCACTGGGAGTTACTTGAAGGAAGTAACTCACTAACTTTATATAGGTTTGGGGGGGCTTGCAATGAAAGCTACATTAAATCAGAAAAGAAGATCATGATAAACTTGAACATATAATTTTATATCAGGAAGATTTTATTTAGCAGGCCGTCACATTATAATCAGTGTAGGAAGATACGCTGCAGCTCTGTGATTTCAGATGATCATATATATAATTGCAGAAGAAATGTAATCAGTCTACTACCTGTTGGTCTAAAAGGAATGTAAAAAGAAATGTTTGCATTATTCGTGTCTATTGATTCACAAGTGTATCAATATTTTACCATATTTCATTCTATTTTTTCAGAATATCTCATAAAATGTGTGTGCTATCTTGACAATACACGTAATAAATCTTGGAGGACTGAATGCACAAAATCTCGACTAATAAAGGTATTTGAGAAAATAGGGAATTAAGGTACAATGAACACCTTTGAATAGAAGATCAGCATGACAGAAAATCCAACTGTCCAATGAATAAATTCTAGTACAGTTGACAAAGAATCTGCACTCTGGAGAAAAGATAATGAATAGGTAGAGGAGTAATTAGTTGAAGTTAGAGACTCTTTCTCACAGGACTTGATTTGGAGATTTCTCTGGATATCTTTTCGGTTGGGGTAAGCAGAATGCAAATTGCTGGCACGTAAGGTTAAAATCCAAAGCAAAATTCAGGACATTTGTATAATCTAGTGTAGTAGGTAAATTGATAGGAACTCTCTGATATGTATGTTTACCAAGATATTAGTAGTAGACTGGAGACATAAGATAATGCCTTATAATAATGTATTTAATTATTAATTTTATATGAAGTCAGCTATTAAATAAAACAAAATATGGAAATATAATGCATAAATTAATAACATAAAAATAGACTGATTTGGATCATGGGTAGATGAATATTTTTCTAAGAGTATCAGATATCTGATTTCTCTGATTAAGTAAGTTTGTTGTGATGAGTGGCTGGAGCCATAGCACAGTGGGTAAGGCATTTGCCTTGCATGCGGCTGATCGGGATTCTATTCCCAGAATCTCATATGGTCCCCTGAGCATCGCCAGGAGTAATTCTCGTGTGCAGAGCCAGGAATAAACCCTGTGCATAGCCAGGTGTGATCCAAAAAGTAAAAAAAAAAATGTAGTGATGCTTGAGATAATATGATGTGATATATCAGATTTTACTCTATTGTGTTATTGCTTCATATATAAATAAATGTAGTTCAATTTAAAGTAACAATACTAGGGGACTTGAAAGAGTACAAGGGTTAAGGCACTTGTCTTAAACATCATCAAACCTAGTTACATCAAGGAACTGCATATGCTTCCCCAGAGTACCATTAGGAGTGATCCCTGAACACAGAGCCAAAATAATCCCTAAAAACGTAATCCTTGAGCACCACCAATTTATTCAAACTCCTAATACTTTCCTACTTCCTCCTCACATACATAAAAAAGAAATATCTAATGTTAAAATTAAAAACATCACGGGGGTGCTGCTTGCTTGATATACATGAGAAAATTAATTTTCAGATGCTCTTTTTCTTATGCCTACATTGTTCACATAAGCACTTAAAGATTGTATTGTAAAACTAAGAAAAGGAGGAAAATTCAAATGTCTGCAAGAATCAATATTGTGCTTCTGTTTGTGGACCATAGTTGTATATGCTTAAGGCTTACCACAGTAATTAAACACACAAACACAAATACAAGTTCGTATATATTTATGCATGCACACAATTAAAAGTAAAATAGGCTATGTGATAAAGAGTTCATTTTCCATGTTGGATGTTTAGACTTGTTTTTACATATAGATCAGCTTTGATGGACTTTTATTGACAAACATTTTAAAAGATAAAATAATGGAGATACATTATATACCATAGTGCCTGTTGCCCCTAGTAATAATGCTATACTATATACTAAATATTTACTGAGAGACGATCATATGTCTATTTATCTAAAAAATACACATGGACAGTACAATAATTAAGGGGTAGGAGAAAATGTTAGAAAAGGGATGATGAATGTGTTTTAAAAATGGTAGCGATGGGTATGTATTTATTTTCATGGTTACTGAGCTGTTTACATTAAATATGTACAAGTTTTATAGATTAATTACAAGTCAATGAGTAGTTAATGAAATCACACATCACCCAAAATAAAAACAAATAACAGCTTTTTAATTATAAGCTTCAGAAAAAAATAAACAAAATTTACAAGAATGACCTTAGCTTAGTTTTTACACCTTTAGGTATAAAGTCCACTGTTAATCTGCCCCTAACCTTGTTTTTCCCAGGTACAATGATGTCCCATTAGTCTCATGATAAGTTGAATTTTAGAAATCTGAAGCTTAGGTAAATATATATCTATAAATGTGTTCTTTCAATACTTTGGAGTCATAATTGATATTGAAATGTGATTGTTGATTTACCACTACTTCAGTTGCTCTTGCATTTCCAACTAAATTTCTTTGTTTATATATTACTGTGAAGAAAATTACCTCACATTTTAGCTATTATAGAAATATATAGAGATATATAGAAATATATAAAAAAATCTTGATGATACTGTAAATCCAAAACCTTTGCAAATTAACTGAATAGATCTGAGCTAGAGAAGCTCACAAGATCAGATTATCAAGATACTAGCAGGATAGCTAATTATTTCAAAACGTAACAGTAAAGATAATTATTTCTCTACACTGCTTACATAGTTTTCTGAAGGGATACAAGTTATCATAAACTATTGAATGAGAGACTAGTACTTCTCTGGCTATTGATCAAAGGTAATCCATTGCAAAAAAAGCTTTCCCATATGGCAGATCACAAAGTATTATCGGCTGTCAGCACATCACTTAGGGAATAAGAGAAGATAAGAGCAACACAGAAATGACTGTCTTTAAAACCTAAAACTGAAAATGATATATGTTTTTTGCTGTACTCTATCCATTGGTAATTAGGTACTAGGTACATTACATAATGAGTGGAAACGAAATGCATGAGGGCATGGACCCAGAGTTGAGGGCACCTAGAACCTTTATTGTTTGTTTTGGGGCACGCACTACTATGCTCATGAATTGCTCCTGACACTGTGCTTAGGAATCACTCCTGACAGTACTTGGGGATTATATGGGATATAGGGAAATGAACCCAGATTCACTGCAGGCAAGGTAAATACTCTACTGACTATGCTACCACTCTGGCCATGGGAGCCATATTAGAGGCTCATCTATAACTAAGTGCACTTAATAATACCATTAAAAGGTATTACTATTTAATATAAAATTAATAATGTGGTATTCCATCAATCATTATTATCATATATTTTGCCTTGATAATTGTTCCATATAAAACTTTAAAGAACATTGGCATTCCTAAGAATTAACTATAAACTCATCTCTACACTACTTTCTCAACATGACTTCACATTCAATTATCATTGTAATTTTCAGAGTTATTTTCCCACATTACAAATGTGAATAATGTAGCTCTGGAAATTATGATAATAAACTCAGAAGTAATATTAAATACGTGTTTTTTTTAATATTGAGGACATTTACATTGAGCACATTTCCTTAGGCCTCTTATCATATATGCGATTACAAGACTGTAACACCCCAGAAATGCCATTCAGATTATGATTTTCACATTACACATCGAGATTATTTGTCAAAGCTTTCTCCACACCTTGCACCAGACTGAGTTCATCTGGGACACCTCGGAGACGGGAGGATGAGCCCAGCATCTGCCCCAAAAGAGCCCCTGCAGCTGAAAACTTCAGGAACCCAATTGCCGACATGCTCATACATGAGAATGAATCTACTGAAAGACCCCAGGTACGTGGGTTTTGTGATTGAAATTCCCTGGTTCTTATGGAGTCGGAAATGGGCAGCCTTCTTTCATCTCCCCTGTCTTCCGGGATCCTGGCAGCCATACCCATGAACTGCCTATGGTGCCATATAAACTCATTAATGGCCATGATTCAGAGACTCACCAATAAATCTTGGAAGAGGTAACAAGCTTCAGAGATCACTCCAGATTCCAAAGTCACCACTGAGTTAAAAATTTAATTCCTACTCTATCACCCTATTTAAAATTTTAGAATTTGTGGCGCAACATCTCATACTCTATGCTAATGATGTACCAGGACAAGTGATCTATCTATCTATCTATCTATCTATCTATCTATCTATCTACTTATCTATCTATCTACACAGAAGGCGTAAACTGTAACAATATGTTACAAATCTCTTATACAAGGGTTTAATGTCTCTGAGGTGAGATACAACAATTTCCATACACTTTCCTCTATGGAAACCTCTTTCTATCATTTTAGGTGATTATTCATAAAAAGTAATATAAAATAAATTATTCAGGATCTACTACCTTTGGGGCAGACTTGGTTGGTGGTGATAAGATTTAAATAATGGACTGGAAAGGTATAATGGTGGTAGGGTTAGTGTTGGGATATTTAATGTAATAAATTATTGTGAACAACTTAGAAGAATAAAATTCAAAAATATAAAAGTCAAAAGTTGCTGACTTTTATTATTATCCTTCTTATTTTTTACTGTTTTTTTGGCATATCGGCAAGGTAATACCATTTCACTGAAACTCTTCAGTGCCACCCTCGAGAACGTTATGTGATGACTGGAATGGGAAGGAATGGGAGTGAATGTAGACGGTCGGCAACTACACCACCTCCACTTCGCTGATGACACCATTCTAATAGCACCACACATTAGCTAAGCAGCAAAAATGCTGGCCGACTTCAACCATGAGGTGGAAAGGTCGGACTGCAGCTGAATCTCAGGAAGACAATGTGCATGAGAAACAGTCTCATTCCTGACATTCCATTCACTCTCAATGGAGCGAATATCTCTGAATGCAACAGTTATGTGTACCTAAGTCGAGAACTCAACATGATGAATGACCTGGTACCTGAATTTCGCAGGAGGATGAGAGTGGCTTAGAACGCCTTCAAGAGTGTCAAAGAAATAACTAAGAGGACGAAGAACCTCCTTTTCTGGGCATATCTCTTCAATTCCACTGTTCTTCCTGCATTAACATATGCCTCAGAGACCTGGGCCCTACAAAAACAGGATGAGAATGCTATTCAGGTCTCCCAAAGAGGAATCGAAAGAGCTGTGCTTGGAGTATCACACTTCACTCAAGTGAGAGAAAGAATCTGGAGTTCCAACCTCCACCGACGATCAAGAATCAGGGATGCTGTCTCGTTTGCCTAGGTGTCGAAAATCAGATGGGCTGGACCCGTAATGTGATTTGGAGATGAGTGCTGGAATAGAGCCATTACTGACTGGATTCTACAAGATGTCAAAAGATTGCGTTGCTGCCCACCTACGAGATGATCAGACTTCATCTAGACTCTGAGGAATTTGAGGCTCTTCCTGTTCCTAGAGCGAGCAGACACCATTGGGCTACAATAGCACGCAACAGGGACAAATAGAGACGTTATTGACACCCGCTCAAGCAAATCAATGAGTAACAGGATATCAAGTGATCAGGTGATTCTTTGCATTATAAAACAAATTCAAGAAAATGTTGTGATATGTAAAATAAACTCAATAAAACATTAAATAATAAAGAAGTGACTCTAATTCCATAAAAGGATTTTAGGGTGCTGAGTGCAAGTACAATGGGTAGGGAATTTGTTTTGCATGAGAACAATCCTGGTTTGATTCATGGCTCTACCCTTTTGTCTCCTATAGTCTCCCCAGGAGTTATCCCTGAGCACAGAGCACTGCCAGGTGTTTCTCTGGCAAAACAAAAAAAGAGTATAAACCCACATAGGCATGTTTTGGGAACCTAAAATGCAGCAGCAAGACTGTAATGAAGAATGCTGGCAAATACCTGAAAATTTTCCAGAGTACTCTAATTTGTATCACCATACCAAAATTTGATAATAAGTGTAAAGGGATGAAGAAAACAATATCTGATGATTGACAGGAAATTGCCAGCACATTCTTGTAATATTCCTTTCTAAATATACTAAGTATTTTCCTTCTACTTATTTCTATACAAATTTTATTCTATGTCTGCTTTATCTTTATCCTTATTTGAATTAAAACTTTCATAAAGGCACCTTTTATTGCTACTGTTGTTCTTCTATCTGTGTGCTGTTATTCCTTTATTATATGTTTCACTCACTTGGCCATCTGAAAAAATGTTTTCTGCCAGGCCCAATATTTGTACATAATATTTGCTCAAGTATCTCCAGAAGTGTGTTTTATGTCCAGTTATACATTTGGGGTTATTATGTCATTCCATGAGGAGAAGCAGATTTCCTATAATAAATGTATAAAAAAGAAATTCACATGTACTATTGAAAGTAGAGACAACTTTTTTTTACAGTAAAACCCTAAACTACTAAATGAAGCACAGTCTGTAATAATTGTGTCTTAATATAATTGTACATTTAAAATAATGATTTAATAATGAGTAGATTGATAGTTATCTGATTAAGCACAATCTTAGAGTAACATTTTAGGAATTGAGCATAGTTTAATTCAAATTGTGTTTAATCTCTGTTCTAAAATTTCTGTAATGGATCACATTACTAAAAGTTAAAACTTGTGAGCTCTTGAAAATTTTAACCTTGTAAAACTTATATCCCCCAACACTAACTCCTAATGGAAATATTCATGTTGATCAAATGACAAAAGAATTTTAATGTGTATTGTACAAAAAGTATTTTATTTTGAAAAAATACTATCATTTGTCCTCAACACCCACATTTTAATTTTTTCACATTAACATTTTGCATGAATTTTTATATATTTATATAGAATTCAATAAATATGTAATAAGGCTATTCTTGATTATTGACAGGACTGAACTACATATATACATAATGTTCAATAATTCAGGCAGCTTATCAGCATGCAGCTCTTAGGTGAGTAAATGAGATTTATTGGCAGAGTATCAGTTATAACAACAAAAGATTCATGGGAAAAAATAGTGCTGTTCCATTTTTACTAATATATATATATATACTGGATTTTATCCATTGAAAGTAACTGTCAATAGTTTTAAGAAATGCAAAACCACAGAGATAGAATAAGGTAGATATGATGCATCATAAGTACATAACTTTATTAACTATATTAATTTACATATAACTTGTAAATTTATATGAATATTGGTTATATTCATGTATGCAAATATATAGAATTAAATAAGTGCATAATTTTATATAAAGTATGTTTAGAAGCAAAAATATTATAAGTGATCAAGATGATTATATAAAAAGATCAAATGAAAGTAAGCCTTGCACTCAAATGACAGAAATCCCATTAATATATAAGCACCTTAAAGTAATGTGTCAAATATTTGAATTAAACAAAAGGATACAAATCAATGAACAAATAAATTTGCTATTCCTGTTAAAGATGTCAACACAGATCTCTCAGTAATTAACAAATTGAATAAATAAAATATCAGGAAAAGGCTATAGGCATTCTAATCTATATTAAAAATATATTCACTCAGTTACATTCAATTAACATTAATGGATATTTGGTATTTCTCTGTTCTTCTTCCTCTACTTTTTCCTCTTCTTTTTTCTCTTCTTTCATTTTTGTTCATTTTGGGACCACATATGGCAATACTCAGGGCTTACTCCCAGCTCTGTGATCAGGGATCACCCTGACAGGGATTTTGCGACCATATGCAGTGACTGTCACTAACACTGTCCTCCCGTTGTTCATTGATTTTGCTCGAACGGGTCCATATGCAGTACCAGAAAATAAATCAAGCGGGCTCCATACAAGACAAGCACCTTGCTCTCTATTCTATATTTTGTTAATTTCTTCTCTTACCTGATATTTTGACCCAGTTAAATTTCTTAGGTTAAAGTAAATCTCTACACATAATAAACTTTCAAGCTATTAAAATATTGATACTAACTAGTCACCTACTGATATCTTCGAGAGCTAGAGATGAAAGCACCAATCTGAAAATCCACCTACTTTAAGCAAAAAAGCAGATAGCACTTTCCGTTTGCACCAAAAGCCACAAGCACCTTCCTGTATTATTCCAGTGCTCTTCCTGAAGATACTATGGACCACTATGAGAAACACTTTGTTAAACTAAAGATTTTTGCAAACATCTTTTCATGTTTGCAAATATGTTTGCAAGCATTAAATATACCTTAATAAATGCTAATAATAGAAATAGAAAAATGTGTTTTCAGAAAATGTAAGATCATTTGCATATGTAACATCAGTATCAATGCAAAGGTAAAAGGTAAAGGCCCTCCCGTTGATCGTCGATTTGCTCGAGCGGGCCCAGTAACGTCTCCATTGGAGACTTTGTTGTTACTGTGTCTGGCATATTGAATACTCTCGGTAGCTTGCCGGGCTCTCCGAGAGGGGCGGAGGAATCGAACTCGGGTCGGCCATGTTGGCCGCTTGTAAGGCGAACGCCCTACCCACTGTGCTATCGCTCCAGCCCCTGAATGTGTAAATAAGTAGAGAAATTTAAATGGATTTTTAAAAATTCTAAAAATTAAACTTATACAGATGTATGGTAAAATTCCTTTTCAGGGAGGTGGCAGGGCACATGCAGCTTTGCTTATGGCTTATTCTTGTCTCTGTTGTCAGGAATCTCTCCTGTCAGGACTCAGGGGACCATATGGGTTGTTAGGGAATCAAATCTGAATCTTCCACGTACAAGGGTAGTGACTTTTCTGCTCTCCAGCCCCGGTGTGATAAACTTTTAAAGAAGTACTCAGAATTAAATTTATAACATTTAATAAAAATAATTAAAAGTAAAGAAAATCTAATAGTGAGAACCTAATTTTGCATCAGTTATGTAATAAGGTAAAAGGTAAAGGTAAAGGCCCTCCCGTTGATCATCGATTTGCTCGAGTGGGCCCAGTAACGTCTCCATTGGAGACTTTGTGGTTACTGTGTCTGGCATAGAAAATTAAATAAGATTAAAAAATAAACCCTTGTCCCCGAATCAAAACAAAGACACACGTGATAGCAAAGATCAATGAAATTGGAAAGAATAAAACACAAACTTGTTCTCTGAAAGATAAAACAAACAGTAACGATTATAGAGAAGGGAAAAAGGGAAAATGACTTTGTCAGATAACATCACATTTTGCTTTCTTTTTGGTACAATAATACCTTGGATATAACAAGTGAGTGCCACATTAGCAGAGTTGGCAACATTACCACTTCTGAATTGGTAATCAAACACACATTTTGTGTTTGTGTATGTTTTTGTGTATGTGTTTGTGTGTGTGTGTGTGAGAGAGAGAGAGAAAGAGAGAGAGAGAGAGAGAGAGAGAGAGAAAGAAAGAGGGAAAGAGAAATTATAGAACTACTCATTTTATGCCATGTTTATTTCAGTTGAATCTCTTCAGCTCAAGGTTTATTTTCTCTGGAACCTTTTATTATGAGTTTTCCTTTTCTACCTACAAATCTGTTTAATCATAACTATTATGGAGGAGAAGACTTTTGCTCCACAAGTATAAAATCTTAATGCAGCGTAGTTTCTTACCAAGGAAAGTATTTTACAACAAAATCATTTCAAAATGAGTCACAACAACTTCTAATGCAATATTTGAGCCATGGATATTGTCCAAATCAGAGGGAAAAAACAAAAAAGCTAATAATGAAAAACATATTCTAGAATGCAAATGCTATTAATTGAATTTGGCACTTCCCTATATCACTACATGCTGGTGGGAAGAATATGTGCTTAGATACCAACTACTAAATGCATCACTTAAAACCATTCCCAGTGATCAATTTGTAGAACTTTAGCTTCCGGTTTTCACGATTCTCGTCTTTACAGAGTTAGAATGCCTGGTGCCCAAATGAAGTGTTCTCATGTAGAAACACAAAACTGGAGTCATACAGAAAAATCTCTAAAAGGAAGGTGATTCAATAAAAATTACTGTCATTGCGATGTTATTCAACTTTATCACCTGTAGGGGAAAAAATGGTCCCACAAAATGAAGACAAATAGGAATTTGTTTATGATGTAGGTCCTCCACTTGAGTTCCCTTTGTTATTTTACTGCCCAGCCATGAAATAAGGTAATAATGCAACTTTGACCTGAAGGAAATGGTTATCAAGGACTAAGGTGTTCCCCCAATTGAGAGTATGGACTATGCTATTAAGCAAGTCTCTAACTAAAACCAGCAAAGGCAAGCTGTGAGGTCCAGCAAAGATTTTAGACTGTACTGGGTTTTGGAAGGGGTTGGTAAAAAAAGAACACATTTAACAGGATTTATATGCAATAAATATGATGATTGAGACACAATGCTATTGCACAATGCTATTGCAATAAATATGATGATTGAGACACAATGCATGATATTTTGCCTAATTAACCATCTTCCAACAAACAAGAAATCTCTGGTTGCTTTTGAAACCAGAAACAGTCTTATAGTATTATTATAGCAGGCCAAGGTTTACAAGGTTTATATATATGTATATATACTCTGTGAAATTCATTTCTCTTTGAATTTTGTTCTGGTGTTCTATCATTGTATGACTGAAACTCAAACATGAAAGTAACTGTATCTCATGGTTATTCAATAAAAAATAGTTTATATAACTTAACTGGTAAAGTAAAAGGCCCTCCCGTTGATCGTCGATTTGCTCAAGCGGGCCCAGTAACGTCTCCATTGGAGACTTTGTTGTTACTGTGTCTGGCATATCCAATACTCTCGGTAGCTTGCCGGGCTCTCCGGGAGGGGCGGAGGAATCGAACTCGGGTCGGCCATGTTGGCCGCTTGTAAGGCGAATGCCCTACCCGCAGAACTTAACTGGAATGATCAGAAACCAGTTTCTTATTTTATGGACCTTAGTGCACACATAATTAAAGTTTGTCTTATCTCTTGTTTGGTTTCTCATATCTATTTCATGATTTCCCAGTATGAATCTAGATGGTTGAAAATATTAGGTTTATCCTCAATATAGGAGAGGGAGTAAACAACTATCATTTATTACCCTCTGATTAACTGTAGTATTAGGAATGCCATTCAATCCCCACCCTCTACCTCTGAAGTTTCTATTTGAAAGTAATTTCAGGAAAGCAAAATGTGTAGACTTGTATTCTGGAGAATCTTCACTCCAAACATATTTGGAAATATGGACCTCTGAAGTTTCTATGTCAAAGTAATTTCAGGAAAGCTTAATGTCTACTAGTATTCTGGAGAATCTTCACTCCAAACATATTTGAAAATATGGATCTACCCAGTATGATGATAAATAGAAGGTTTTTAGTATAGTAATGCTCATTCTTCGAAGGATCTGCTCTAAAGCTGAAAAATCTTCCTCAACTGCAGTGCTTAAACTCAAGAAAGCAACTTAGGAGGTGAGCTGATATTACTGGGGGTGGAGAGTGGGCGGTAGAATGAACCAAATGGAGGGGTGCAGACACTGGGGGAGGAAATGAAGGAGGTTTATTGTATGCCTAATATTCTACTGTTAACAACTTTGTAAATTATAATGCTCTAATTTAAACAATCAATAATGCAAAAGTCTCCCTCAGCATTAAATCTGAAGCTATCGTCTCTTTAAATGTCTCATAAACGATAAGAGACATTGGGATTTTCACATTTTTGTCCTAAGTAAAAATCTTCTCACAGAGAAGCTTCTGATTTCTTTCCCTTCATTTTCTTTCACAGATATCAGACCTATATAGTATTTAAACTTTTTGCTACCTAATTACCTTCCTTCCCATAGTGTATTTTACAACAAAAATCTCACATTTTAACTCTTTCAGTATCTGCTTCCCAGGAGATATAAACAGCCACAGCCTTTAAAATAAATATTAGCAAAATACATGAAAGTATTATAAATAGATCAACAAAGAGAAATAACCTCCTTTACTCATAAATGGTTTAAAAAATGTTTTAAAACAAGGAAAAGGGAAAAAGGACCAGCAAGTTACTGATATAAAACTATAAAACTTTTAAAATTGTGTCTGTGTCTTACTATCAAAAAGAATACATCTTAAGTTATATGCCCCAGTAATTAACACTAACAATAATATCTAATATTATATTTTTTTTTGTTTGTGCTCTGTGTGTGTATCTGTGTGTGTGTGTGTGTGTGTGTGTGTGTGTGTGTGTGTGTGTGTGCTGGAGTCACAGCCAGTGATGTTCGGGGGTTACTATTGGCTCTCCATTTAGGAATCACTCCTGGTGGTGCTCTTGCAAAATCAAACTGTATGGGATACCAGGGATCAGAACTGGGTAACCATATGCAAGGCAAATGCCCTACCAACTATACTATCATTTTGAACCTTAGATTGCATTTTTGAGTACCAAAATAAAATAAATCTTTCATTAGAGATATATAGAAGATAAATAGACAAAGTTTGGAATACACATATATACATATATACGTACAGAAATGTATATAAATATATATCAATTTATAATACCTATGCCAGTGATATTACATAGCACTTTTAGGATCATTACTTTAAAAAAACTAATGATAATATTGCTCTACTCTATTACTTCAAGAGCCAGAGACTATAAAACCCAGATCCCGGAAGCGTGCAGCTGCATTCATGGCCACGCAGCATATTATTATCTCTTTCTTGCTTTGGACAACCTGGAAGGCGACCAAATGTAACCTGCCCACACGGCAGAGTCTGGCAAACTCCCCGTGGAGTACCCAATATGCCAAATACCAGTAACAATGATGGGTCTCATTCTCCTAACCCTGAAAGAGCTTTGAATATGGCACTTTTTAAAATCTCAGGGCTAGGACGAAGTAAACGTTACTGGTGCCTGCTTGAGGCAATCAACGAACAACAAGATGATCGTGATCGTGATCATGATTACTTTAACTTGAAACTACCAATTGACTCAGCCATAGTCTCACCTTTCATAACAGTAAAGATATCTTATCCCTGTATTGTAAAATGTTTTTCTATTCTCTCAATTCTTTTTCATTTTTCCAGCCATGTGTCTGCACTAACTCTCACCTGGATACTTAAAATAGCCTTTTATCTGCTCCACTGAATCAAATTTTGTCCTTTCAAAACAAATCCTATATAACATCAAGAGCTATTTATTTGACAGACCGATATCATTGTGTCTTTTATTTCTTCAGTCCTGCCTGCTTATAATGCAATTGTTTTCCATTATACCTCAGCGTAGGCCAATTTTCTATTCTTGTGTAATTTCCATTAACTAGAATATTTCCTCTCTGCCACCATACACTTCCCTGACCATTCCCTTCCCACTAAATATCCCATTCTCTTGGCAAAAGTCTAATTAGTACTCAGTATCAAAAAATATCTTTCTATTACATACTTCTCTGAATTCTATTCAACATATCTCAGGGCTGGAGCGATAGCACAGCGGGTAGGGCGTCTGCCTTGCACGCAGACAACATGGCCGACCCGAGTTCGATTCCTCCGCCCCTCTTGGAGAGCCCGGCAAGCTACCGAGAGTATTCGATATGCCAGACACAGTAACAACAAAGTCTCCAATGGAGACGTTACTGGGCCCGCTCGAGCAAATCGATGATCAACGGGAGGGCCTTTACTTTACTTACTTTACTATATCTCAGGGCAAATGATTTATAGATTAAAGTTGCTGAATTTTTGAGCCCAATGAAACTCACTTTCACACACTTCATGAGAACACACACTAGATTCTGTACTCATAGTGTCTGACCTAAGGGAAAATTCATTACGTTTATTGAGTTTACTTGTGACTTTATGTAAAATTCAATGAGTTTAGTGAACACATAAAACATTCATATAGGAAACATGCTAAATATACATTCCATCTAAAAATTCCAAGCTGTTATATGCCATTTTATTCATTTTGGAAAAGAATTCAGCCACACCCAGTGGCATTGTCTATTTTTATAGCTCTTTTGCTTGGGAGTCAAACCCAGTGGTAATTGGTGGACTATGAAGTCTGACATAGAACCTGGACATCCTGCAATCAAAGCCAAAACGCAAAGTATTGAGATCTCTCTGCTAATAATTGTCACTTTAAAATAATTTTATCTCCAAAACAATGTGGTTCTTATTATACTTTGAAAAAGTTAACATCACTTTCTCCTTCATTATTTATAAAACTTACACTTTAAGCTTTAAAAAAATTCTATATAATTTTATTATGTTTATTTACTATTATCTACCTATTGTTCAAGTTGAAATACTACCTTTCTGTTGGACTTAATAAGAAGAAATCTTTCTTATTTATTATTAGAATGTATTCATAGTTTAGCATAAAATCTTTTGCTGGAATTTTGATGTATTGTTTATTTAAATTAACTATTATTTTAATTGTGGTAACAGCAACTACTTGAACAAAACTTATTAGTATAATCCAATGTATTATCCTCATACTTAAAAAAACACATATTTTTGCTTAATTTTCAAAGGGGAGTGTTCCAAATCAGTGCTGTTTGATATTTAAGCTTGGTATTTTTGGATTCTGCTGGCGATACTCAGGAAACAATTCATACTCCCGATTATCCCGTCTTGTGTAGCTGCAGGGATTAATCTTGGGCTTCCAGAGTGCAAAGAAAAGGTTTTAAGTTGATCTGTTTCTTTCACCTCAACATATTTTTCTCTTGATTTTCTTATGAGACTGTCAACAGATTGTCTCCCAAATAGAAATTCCATAAATGAAATTAAAATATTAAAATACTGGTTGGCCAAAATTTTTATTAAAAAATAAAAATTTTAATGTCATACACTTTTTATCATCACTGGCATCCTTGTATCATATTTTGTTTAAGTAATTATCTTGGCTTAGCCTAAGTTTTCAGAAAAAAATCTTAATGTTTGCTTTTTGATAAAATCCTTGTTTATAGAAATTTATGGAAGCCCAGTCATTTGGAAAGGTATCTGTTACTTTTCCTCCATTGCTTTTCTCAGTTACTCCATTTTGCTTTATCTCTGTGTTGTTGTTGTTGATTGCTTGAATATTTTGTTCGTTAGTTGGTTTATTTTTTGACACACACTGGAAGTGCTTAGGGATTACTCCTGGCTCTAAGCTCAGCGAATGCTCCTGGCAGACCTTGGAGAACTATATAAGGTGGCTGGCATTGAACCTGGGTCAGCTTTTTTTTCTTTTCTTATTGAATCACTGTGGAAAAAGCTACAAAGCTTTCAGGTTTAAGTCTCGGTCATACAATGATCAAACACCTCTCCCTTCACCAGTACTCATTTTTTTTCACCACCAATAATCCCAGTATACCCCTACTCCCAACCCTCCCAATGCCTGTGAGGCAGATGATTTCTACTTAATTCTCTCTCGAATTTGATTATATGCATTATTTTGACAAAAGATGCACCCCCCAACAATCAGAGTTGCTGAAAAGGCATTGTGAAATAATTTGCTTTCTATAGCTGGTTATGAGAACCATAACCAGCAGCCTTGCGATTTTGGATTTCTGCAAAGAGCCAGATAATTACAAGATTGTTTTCTGTGCATCTGGTGTTATGGCCATGACTGAGAGCCGCTCTTGTGGGGCAACTCATGGCCTCGGTAAAGCGTGAAGGACAAACCGTTACCACCCCCCTTCCCATGAGACTGCAATTGTCCTATCACCATCAGCTCATACCTGGCTTTCCAATAAGCTCTGAGATGGTGGCCACCTTGCTGCTGGGGGGTGAGGGGGCAGGTGGAGGGGAGCAACAACCTTTCCCGCCCAGGGAGGCATGGAGCCATAGTTTAATGCATGGTTCATTCACTTTTCTGCTGCAAGCTGCCGGACTCTGGATTAAGTCCTTTTGCCTCTGGAGCTATGACCCTGCCAGAGAGCCGCTCATGGGGGCAACTTGTGACCCGGTAGGGCGTGAAGCTGGGTCAGCTTTTTTACATGACTTTCTATCATTTCTGCAACTGTTCCCTGAGTTATTGGTTAGTTGTTCAGTCTAAGAGTTCAGCTTTTATGGCCTCAAAGATTGCCTTCAATGGGAAACATAACAGGGAAAAAAACCTATACCTGAACTTATTATCCAGAATGGAACCCAACTGCACATCAGATAATTGAGGCAGTCTATTACTCAGACATCAGAATCTCATATTGGTCAGCAGATTTGCTTTTACTTTACTTTTTGTTGTTGTTCTTATTTTGGCTTTTGGGTCAAACCTGTCAGGTTCAGGGGTTACTCCTTTCTCTGCACACAGGTATTATACCTGGCAGGTCCAAGATCTTATGAAATGCTGGGTATCAGACCCAGTCAGTTATGTGGAAGGCAAAAAATAGTATCTCTGTACTACGCTCTGGTCCCTTGCTTGAAATTTGTAATCTGTTTTGTTGCTTCTTATTATTATTATCATCATTATTTTTCCCCTTGACCTGTTGTTTGAAATCAATCAGACATTGAGGATAAATTTAATTTTGGAAGCTCATCTAAAAGTGTATAATATTTATATTTTTACTGCGAAGTTTATGTAACCTTACAAAGTTTTCATGTCTATTACTACAGGTTCTATTACTATTTGCCTCTGTGACTGCTAAAAATTCTGTCCAAAAACAAAAATATAGACATGACATTAAACTCCCTTGGTATTTATATTTTCCAAATAAACAAATCTATTAAGACTCTTGTCATGTCTTTTATTCATAAACATAATTTATTCTATTTGGGATCTTCTTTTGGCTGCTGCTATATCTTCACTGTTTCCCTAGAATACATATTTTATTATAGCCATATTTCTTTGACCATTTTAAGTTCCTCCTACCTTAGAAATAAAATTTTTCATTGAGATGCCCAGCAGATAAAATATTGCCCACCAGACACATATTTACTCAAGTTGCATTAGAAAAGTAAATTTGTGTCATATTGTGGACCATAAGAGTTGCTAGCAGCAATAAATCCATGTCAAGAAGCTTGCAGTATTTTTGTATTAAATGGTAAAATACATGATAGAGTATCTCCTTATTAGTTTGCAGATTGACCTTTAAAATAATACAGAGTTTGTGTTTTTTTTTATTTTTTCTGTTAAGGGAAATCTTCATAAGAAAACTCTATATAGCTTGTGTTTGGACCTGCTTTCCCTCACAATTTTAATTTTTTTTTATTACTGAATCACCATGAGATACAATTACAAAGCTTCCCTGTTTGAGTTTCAGTCATACAATAATCGAACACCCAACCCTCCACCAGTTCACATCTTCCACCACAAATGTCCCCAATATCCCCACACTCCCACCCCTCCCCCTACCTCTAAGGCAGACAATCTTTCCCATATTCTCTTTTTTATTGCTTGTTATGAATAGCATCAGATTTCATGTGGCCCTGAGAATGACTGTGCTTCTGAAATTCTAAAATTTTAGATAATTAGGGTCTGAAGAAGTCTCTGTGTGAGTTGCTCCGTTCAGAGATTCTTTTGTGTCTCTGGATCATGGCTGTTAAGGAGCTCAAGTAGCAGCCAGAGGCAGTTTGTGAGCATGACCTCTAGGGTCTCATGGGGACAAGGGGATGAGAGTGACAGGTGCATCCCCTATGCCTTGAGGCTTGGAGTTTTTATCACTGAACCCACATACCTGCACTTCTCATTGGGTTCTGGAAGTTGGTGGCCACCATGTTTCTTAGGGGGCAGGTTGAAGGATGATGCCTGCTCCCATCTGAGGCATCCCAATGTAGATGACCTAGATTAAAGTCTGGAGGCATCTCTTTAGCAAACTACTCGGTTAGGAGATTCTTTTGTATGTTTCTAGATCACAGTCCTTGTTTTCATCTTTTCCAGAGAAATAAACTGTTGGCATATGCTATTCAGAGTACATCTGCTACCATGTATGGTGCCTTTCTGATGGCTCTAACTTTTGATATCTTTTGAGATTTTATGGTCTCTGAAATACGGGCAGTAAATGAGCTTGTTTAGCTGAACCAGAGGTGGTTTGTGGGTGTGGCTTCCACGGAGCGAACTTTTGGCCATTTAATTTCTTGGTAAACTTGGCCCCACATTGTTGGGGTCCAGTCAAAGGCACAGCAGCAATTTTGGGGTATCAGGAAGCTCAAAGACACCACCAGGCTGCTGATTCACTCATCCCACAGGTAAAAGTTGACCTGCGAGCGGCACCATACCCCCCATCCCCTCACATTAAAATTAAGATTTTTGTAAGAAATACTCTGAAAACCTCTTTTTTTTAAAAAAAAAAATTAATCACTGTGTGCACCACTTACAGAACTTTCATGTTTGAGTTTTAGTCATACTATGTTCAAACAACCATGCCTCTATCAATGTACATTTTCCACCACCAATGTCCCCAGTATCCCTCCTTGTCCCCACACCCGCCTCTCCCCCTGCCTCTGTGGCAGACAGTTTCCTTCTTACTCTCTCTCTACTTATGGGCATTATGGTTTACAATACATATAATAAGAAGCCATCATGTTTGGTCCTTTATCTACTTTCAGAACACATCTCCCATCCTGCGGGATCCTCTCAACCATCATTGACTTACTGATCTCTTCTCTATCCCAGCTGCCCTCTCCCCCAGCTGATAAGGCAGACTTCCAACTGCGGAGCAATCTTCTTGGCCCTCTCTCTACTGTCCTTGTGTATTAGTGAAGATAGCTTAGTGAACTGAACATGCCATAAAACCTCTTTTGGCCACTAATTCTTAAGTTCTTTCTGAAAATCTTTGAAACTTAAATTATCAGTTTTTTAATCTATGTGACATTGTAGGACTGGAGCGATAGCATAGTGTTAGTGCATTTGCCTTGCAAGTGGCCAACCGGGCCCACTCAGTTTCGATTCCTCCACCCCTCTTGGAGAGTCCGGCAAGCTACTTAGAGTATGTTGTCTGCACTGCAAAGCCTGGCAAGCTCTTCGTGATGTATTTGATATGCCAAACACAGTAACAACACGTCTCACAATGGAGACGTTACTGGGCCTGCTCGAGCAAATGGTTGACCAATGGACAGTGCAGTGCAGTGCAGTGCAGTGACATTGTAATTTTGTGTTTAAAAAAACCAATTTTTAATTTAATCACATATTTCTATAGCAGTATATCTTAGTTGCCTCCAATGTTAGTTTGATATGAATTTAAAAGAAAATTGTAATAGTAACTAATTGATTTGAATTTTTATGAATTAGTCATTATTGCTAGATAATGACTAATTCATATTCCAAATGGAATCTGACCACTGTCTCCTTTGTGCAATCTTCTACTTCACAGAGCGGGGAGAAAGAAAAGCAAAGTTTCCCACCAACTGGGAGCTCTTTGGCTCTGTTGTGGCAACATGGGAAAATGCCATCATTGACAACATTGACGAGGAATACGATCGACTGGTTCAGCACCTTGATGATTGTGCGAGGAACGCCAAAAGAGAGATAACCACAAAAAAAAAAATGCCTGTCTTCTAAAACTCTTGAGCATATTCGCCAATGTGGCTTGGCGCATGCCTGAGGCAACCGCAAGCGAACGTCTGAGCTTGCAAAACAGTGCAGAGGAGCAATCAAGAGAGACGTCAAGAGAGAAGAGCAGCAGTGCTGGTAGATGCAACAGAAGCCGGGAAAAGCGTTCGTAACGCCCACCTGTCCTTCACCAACAACAAGACCAAGATGACTGCCCTCCGATGTCCTAATGGATCTATCACATCTTCCAGAAGGGCAATGGAGAAGATTATTCATGACTTCTACTCAGATCTCTTTAATAGTCACGTCCACTCGCCCACATACCAAATTCTGCAGGATGGACATGTTGTTCCGAATGCTCTACCTTCCAAAACCCGGCACGTCATCTTGTCAGTAAAGAAACAAAGAGCATCTGGCTCAGACAAGATCAGACCTGAACACCTGAAGAACCTATTGTCAGTACTCATTAATAGACTGGCTCGGCTCTTCACACGCTACCTGTCTGAATACAAGGTTCAGTCCCAATGGAAAAACAGCAGGACTATACTACTATAAGAGAAAGGAGACATCCACGACATTGGCAACTCTCTCCTGATCTGCCTGTTGTCTGTCATCTGCAAGCTGTTCACTCAAGTAATCCTGAATAGGATTGGCAGAACACTAGATGAAGGACAACCATGCAAGCAAGCCAGGTGCTGAAAAGGACTCAGCACCATTGACCATATCCACACAATAACCAAGCTCATTGAGTTTCTTGGAAGTTCAAGATGCTGTTCTGTCTAATGTTCATTGATTTAAAGAAGACCTTTAATTCTGTTGAGATGAAAGTGGTCATTGAAGCCCTAGCCAATCAGGGCATTCAAACTCAATACATCAGGATCCTCCGTTATCTGTATTACGGATTCACTACCAGGATCTCACCATTCTACAAAGAAGTGATCATCAATGTCAAGAGAGGGGTTCGGCAGGGTAATATTATTTCACTGAAACTCTTCAGTGCCACCCTCGAGAACGTCATGTGATGACTGGAATGGGAAGGAATGGTAATGAAGATAAATAGTTGGCAAATACACCACCTCCACTTTGCTGATGACATTGTTCTAATAACACCAAACATCAGCCAAGCAGCACAAATGCTGACTGACTTTTACCGTGAGTGTGCATAGGTCAGATTACAGCTGAATCTCGCAAAGAAAATGTTCATGAGAAACAGTCTTGTTCCTGATGTTCCGTTCACTCTCAATGGAACAACTGTCTCCAAATGCAACGGTTAAGTGTACCTAGGTCGAGAAGTCAACATAACAAATGACCTGGCACCTGAGTTGCGCAGGAGGAAGAGAGCAGCTTGGAACACCTTCAATAGTGTTGAATAAATAACTAAGAGGGTGAAGAACCTCCAGCTTTGAGCACATCTGTTTGATTCCACTGTTCTTCCTGCATTAACATATGCCTCAGAGACCTAGGCAGGCCCTATGAAAATAGGATGAGAACGCTATTCCGGTCTCTCAAAGAGAACTGAAAGAGCTATGCTTGGAGTGTCACATTTCACTCAAATGAGAGAAAAAATCTGGAGTTCTGACGTCTGTCAATACTCAAGAATCAAGGAAGCTGTCTCCTTTGCCAAGGCTTCGAAAATCAGATGGACTGCACACGTAATGTGATTTAGAGACGACCACTGGACTAGAGCCATTACCAACTGGATTCCACGGGATGTCAAAAGATCGTGTGGCCGCCCACCTACTAGATGGTCAGAATTCTTCATCAAGACCCTGAACAATCGTTTTGAGGCTCTTCATGCTCCTAGAACAAGCCCATGCCATTGGGCTATGCTAGCACTCAACATGGATGAATGGAGACATTATTGGCGCCTGTTCGAGCAAATCGATGAATAACGGGATATCAAGTGATTAAGTCATTATTTTAAACAATAATAGCAAACAGTGCATTTTCTTTTCTTCAAGTGTTGCAATACATCGGTGGAATCTTTTAATGGTATATATATATATATATATATATATATATATATATATAATTTTTGAGCTTTCTGTTTGCCAGAATAGATTTAATTCTTCCTCTTGGTCACTCCTGATTTTTCTTTTAGTTTCTTCACTAAGCACTCTCAGTTATCACAACCAAGGATGGCAGTTAGAAACTACTATTTTTTTAAAAAAGTTTATGATAAGCTGATAACCCAGTTACAACCATCATTTGAATCCAATACAATGAATCACATATCAAATATTTTGCAAATAATATAACTCAGGGAAATATACCTATTATGTTATTTAACCAATTGAGTAATTATCTTTTCCAAATGATTAAAACTTTTTCTTAAAGATAATTATTTTTATGATGTTTTTAATGGGAAATTTAACAGTATGCGATCTCAGTTTCTAAGTGCTTAACAATCTTTGTAGAAATATTTTAATTCTCTAGACCATTACCTTCTATTACATTTAAAAAAGTAATGGCTAATTTATTTTTTCTAATTTTCCCCTTACCGTTTACATAAACAGTGTGGTTTACGAAGTTGTTCATGATAATTTTCTACAGAAATTCAGTATTCTAACACCAATACCACCACCACCATTACACCTTCCCTCCATCATTGTCTCCAATTTTCTCAACCACTTCTTGAGACTGCCCCAAAAGCAGGCCCTCAAAAATGTATGTACTATTGTTTGTTACAAGTAATTTGTTAACAGAATGTTTAACAAAATATTTCCTAAAAATAAAGTTAGTGAAAATTGTTGTATCTAATCTTGGAGACATTTTTTGCTAAGATTACTAAAATTGCTAAGATTATGAGATTACTAAGATATTACAGGTGAAGCGTTCTGTGTTTATATATTGTTAATCAAGATTGGTTGCCTTCTACATCACATCCTATTTAATCCAATGTGCTAGTACTGGTTTATTAGTATTGTAGAGTTTGAGATGCTATGTGTACTCCAGGATGCCCAAATTTTTTAACGGGGGGTACAACTGGAGTTAAATTTTTAATTGGGTGGCAGCTTTGGGGTGTGTGTTTGACTGCTGGGACTTCTGAAATTGGGAATTGGGGTGGGGCAGCCTACATACTACAGGCCTGGAGATTATAGTCACAAAATCTACATACCCTAGATTTTCAGCAAATTAATTTCTGGGTGAGGCTCATTCGAGTGGTGGAGTCCCACTGGAAGTGTGGTAGCAGCTGTGGAGTATGTGAGTTTTGGCTACCAGGGCTCTGCTTGAGTAGACACTGGGATCATCCATGAAAATCCAAAGTGCACCAGGTGACTTAGCCATGCACCTTTGTCTGGGAGAGTCTTCAGCATCTTGTTTATCTTTTTCGAGTTTTATGTATGAGTCTCTGGATCATACCCAGTCAATGAGCTTACATGTCGCTGGAGATGGTTCATGGGCATGACTTCATGGACTCCACTACTTTTAAAAAACACATCTCTTTTATTTTCAGATATATCTCAAACCAAAGGGCTGGCAAAGATTTCCAACACACAATCAGCATGGCCAGATAAGAAAATTAGGTCAGGAACTGATTATTGACAACTAATTATTGTCTCCATAAACTATGTAGGTGAAAGTTTAGAAATAAAACACAGGACGTATGCTGCTCAAGTTCATATGCTGTACAAGCCCATGTGTTGCCTCCAAGCCCCATGTGGTTCCCACATTTCCCCTCCTCAGTTGAGTTCTTCCATACTTCCTAGGTAATGCTGGGATATATACTATGGCTCCCTCTTCATTGTGGAGAAGGCAGAGTATTCTCTGAGTGTGTCCTCTCTCTCTCTGCCTCTCTCTCTTTTTCTCTCTCACTGCCTGTCTCTGTCTCTGTCTCTCTTTCCCTCTCTCTCTTTCTCTCTTTGCCTATCTCTCTGTCTCTCTGTCTCTCTTTCTCTTTATCTCTCTTTTTTCTCTTCCTGTCTCTCTGTCTCTGTCTCTCTCTCTGTCTCCCTCTCCTCTTCTTCAAAACTTCAAAATAAAATCTATTTTTAATTTACTGCTTGTCTCCTCCTGAAATTCTTTCTTGTGAGGGAAAAAGGAAAACCTGAAAGATCTGGGTAAGGCATAGATTGATATCTCTTATCTGGAAAGAGCAAGGCTCACAGCGTCTTATTTTTCCTAGATTTCCCCAGCTGTTCCTGGGTGGAAGAGGTGAAGATATTGAAAGTAGCACATTCCTTCCTCAAGGCTGCTGCCTCACTTCTCCCCACTTCCCATGGACTGAACTGTCATCATTAAGTGGCAATCCAGACATGAAGATGGTGCCGTGAGAAATTCAAGAGAAAAGAGGTGAATCCCCAGTGGAGATATGCTCCTCAGGAAAAACCCCTAGTGGGAGGAATATACTGTTTAACCTCTGTGTAAATGCATGGTCCTGATGAAGAGGCAGCTTCTCCCGTGTCTGTTTCCTGCACCACCAGCCACAGTGAGAAAGACATAAGCAAAATTCACTGATGAAAAAACTTGGATATTCTAGGAAACATGGCATAAAATCAACCCCCAGTCAAGGACCCTTCTATTACTACTCTCAGACCAACAAAGACTAGACATCTCTGGTAGGGAATTTATATGTGAATTAGGCTAGCTAGCAGGCTCAGATCTAAGCAAACGAAAACCAGGCAGAAAGAAATTGTGGGAGGGGAAAACAAGTTAGCAAGTTTAAATAAGAAAGGCACAACATTTTTTGTCTCTCCTGATCCTGAAACATGTTCTTCCAAGCCACAGCACTCCAGATTAGGCTTAGCATGCAGCTGTGTGCATGTTAGAGTCCAGGTGAAACCCAAGAGAAGCTTGTGGTGGGGCACAGAGTTCCTTGATGGAGAAGTTTAATCCAAGAAGTCTGACAACTTTTAGGACCCTTTGCCAGGGGATAGGGTAGAATACCCTCTGGAAATTTTTAAGGGATCCACGTTGAATAAATTAAAGCAGATAATGGAAAGTTACACTAAAGCTATAAAACAGAGAAGTTAAAATCCCCCTGGTACAAATTAAAGACACGCTGAGAAATAGAATTTCAAAGACTACCTGTTTAATCTTTTCCATTCTATCAGAGGTTTTTGCTACTTGTAAGTTTGGAAAATGAGACTCAATTGCTAAATTCTACCCTTTTAGGAAGTTTTGGGAAGACACTAGCAGTTTCAGAGGCTCAAATATTTCTAAGGACTGCACGGAAAGTCCATTTCTTACCCATTTCCTGCAGGAGGAATATAGGGAACTTATTGTCTATTAATGAATCAGCTACTGAGAACAGACTGAACAAACAAAACGGGGAGCCCTTTTAAAACTGAGTCAATGCTACAAAGAGCTGCTTTGAGTGGCAGTTTCTGAGAATGGACAATTGGGTGAAAATTTAGAAAATAAGTTTACTCTAGTCAGCTTTATCAGACTCTATTGTTAATCTGACTGTCCAATACTTAGAAATTTAGCTATTATTATAATTTTATTTCATGTCAACTTTGTCACCAGATATCAAATCTAGTCTTTACCTAAAGAGAGCTTTACCTACAATTGTGAAACCATTTCTTTTTTATGATAATTTAAGTGTCTTAAACCTATTAATACCTCTGCTTTTCCTAGAAACTAATGTAATAAAACTCTAAAAGTCAAGTAGGTTCTGGTTAATATATATAATATATAGCAAACTTTTTTTCCAATGATGTGTTTAAGGTCTTTAACTGTGAGTCCCCTAAAGCCTTTTGAACACCTATATAACTATAACATGTAATGCTTTTATTTAAAGAGTTATGCAACTAAACCTTAGTAAGTACTGTAGAATTTAAATTTTTTCATGCTGAATGAGAATGATTAGCAAGTTGTGTCAAGTTTCTTAGAAGATCAATCTGTACTAAGTTCAGTAAGATAAGTAAGTTAAACCAGTAAGGTGTGACTACATGATGAATATTTTAAGAAAGAAAGATAATGAATGGAGACTTGGGGAAAAGAAAGGAATCCTGTTAAAAAGTAAAGCATGTTGTTCTGAAATGAAATTAAAAAACATTACAGGACACAATGAATGTGAAGAGATGTCTAGAAAGTTTGAAGTTGTGTTTTAAGAAACAAAGTTCATGGTAAAACTGGATGGTTAATAAGAGAAGATATTTAAAATATCTGCAAAAATTGTTCTAACCTTTTCTTTGGCAAGATCTATGAAAAGAAAACTAAGTCAGCTGCTGCAGACACATCACAGTGCTCTTAGATAATTGGGCACATAACTTATGGGAAGTCAAGGTTTTCAACAGGACTAAGTGGATTAAAGACAATATTGTTGCTTAAACTGAATTTTTTTCTTCTTGCAAACTTTAACAAAACAGCAAATAGTTATATTGAATCTTATTGTGAATAAATTAAAATACATTTTTTGTCTCTTCTTGACATCATCAGTATGTGTTAATGCTGTTTGGTACTACGTTAATTTACATCAATCCAGATAGGAGAACTTTCCTCTCTGTAGCAGATTTTACCCCTCATACACATGGGAAATATCAAAAAAAACAGTTATGAGACCACAAAGCCCTATTTCAGCAAAACTTAGTCAAAGAGATGATGTTAAATGACAGGAACACCATAGAAATAGCAGATACTGTTATAAATACTCTACAAACTTCAGGGAGATGCTAGAGGCAGGTATGATTGAGCAGAAGTGGAAATCATCTTTCCTATGGAAAACAAGGCATCTACAGATCAACAAAGGAACTCCCAGATTTCTACTGACTAACCACAACTAAACACTGCTCTCAAAATCAAGAAAATTTCTGGGTACCAAAAATCTCTCCCAGCATTTTGGAGGGATAGATGGACTCCTTCCTGCCAGGATACTCTTACAGAAGATGAGATGACCTAGGCCAATTCCAATCCATCAAGCTGACCTCATCTTCATATCTTCACACTAGCTGATGCTGGGTAACACTAACATGCCAAGTAAAATATATATATATATATATATATATATATATATATATCTTTATTAAGTAACCTGCTCTGTTTTAAAAAAATCTCCATACTTCTCAGTAAGTAATAGAGAGTTCTCCAATCTTGCTGTGTTTATGCAAAATAACAAGCCAGGTTTTAAAAGACACCTGGCAAATTTAAAGTGAAGATGGAAGGAAAACTATGTTTTTATAACTTGCCTTTTCATAGAAATCAGATTCTAGTTCTATAGAGGTGATTAGATAAGTGTATTTCAATAAGCTTGATTTAAAAGGTGCCCTTATGGATAATCCACTTGAATCCAGATTTACTGACTATAGCAGCCTAATACATGAAGGGATTTAAAATTACACATACTCTCTTTAGTCTAACCAGAATAGTGGAACTTAGAGGTTTACTAGGAAGAACTTCAGCTAAAATTGTAGACATACTCTTTCTTGATCCTGCTAATATGCTTCGGGGCTTCTGAGTAAACTATACTAATTCTAAATATCAATTCTTAATTCTATATGCACATGTAGTCATTTGGAAAGAATAAAAAATTTGACAACAAAAATTATCCAATAAAGTGTGTGAAAGATATCACAAAGCTATGGAAGTAGTGCAAGGCACCCAAGGATGTAGTAGTTATACACTGCTATATGGCAGGCCCTTTTAAACAACAGATTTCTTATTGGACTAAAAAAGTTTAGAACCGAGTATGTTGTTAATTTGGCACAAGGGCAGCAGACAATTAAGGAATATGGAAATGCTGTTGTGCCTCACCCAAAGAATCATTTCCTAATAAAATTAAGCCTGGTAATTGGTTTTACTAAAACTTGAAAGGCTGGGTTCCCTTCAGATCAACTGTTGCCTAAGTGGAAAAAATACCTCACCAAGTTATCCTGAGTACTCCCATGCCTGTGGAACTTAATGGAATTTCTAAGTGAATTCATCTTTTCAGGATAAAATCAGTGCCATCCACACAAAGCAGTGGTGAGACTCTGACAGAAAATGAGTCAACCTGCTCCTGTGAACTCATTGAGGACCTAAAACTTCTATTTAAGGGAAACTAGGAAATAATTCCTTATCTAAAAATCTAAATATTATGTCTCTTTATCTAGAACTGCTACTACTAATAAGAACTGATATGCAGAGACAATTATAGGGCCTACCTTATACATCTCTGCAGTGACTTCACCGATACGCAAAAGAAAGAAATCAGAGTATGTTCTGGGTATGTGGGTTTATGCCCCTATCTAGCAACTTGGGATTGCCCTGATGGATGTCCTTATTTCTAGGAACAGGCTAGTCAGCAATTTAGAAGCTCATCAATTGTTCAAAGAAACAATGTCTTGCTCTTCCTTTTCGTCCCCCAAGCTGAGCTGGTCTCCCCCCCACCCAGGTCAGCTTATACACCGCTTCTTGAAACTGGGACTTGGATTTCACCCTGAAAGCCACCCAGGTGTCCTCTCGGACCTTGGGAGACAAAGCAGCTCTGAGCCTCTGCCTCTTCCTTTTTGTCCCCCTAGCTGAGCTGGTCTTCTCTCCCACCCAGTCTTTACTCGCACCCCACACACCAGGTTCATTGGGGGTACGGCCTCTTTAGAAGTGGGCATGGCTTCTGTAGAACTGGGCGTGGCCTAATTTAAGGGGTGTGGCTACTAACGCGGCCACAGGTAGTTTAGTCCTACCAAGAAATTGCTCCCCACACCACACACCAACATGAAGAAACAACGCAAATCCCCACCACAGGGAGAGGGCGATGAAAAGAGCCCAGAAGTCTCAGTAGGTGCTATTCATCTAAGGGACTTCTTTGACAAAGAATCCAGATATGAAGTCTTGAAGATGTTCAATCAACTCAATGAACAGTCTGACAGATATCCATGAAAGAAACAATGGATCACACAATCGAGAAAATACAGGAAGAAATGAGAGCAGTAATTGGAAAGCTACACACAGAAATGTCATGAATCAAAGTTTCCATAGATGAAATAAAAAACTCAGTCTGTGCCCTCAAAAGTAGAATGACCACAGCTGAGGAAAGAATCAGTGAACTGGAAGATCAGCTTCACCAAGCCAACAGGCAACAACAAACAGTGGCAAGAGACCTCAAAATAGCTCGAAAGAGATTCAGAGTCCTAGGAGATGACTCCAAGAGAAACAACATTTAGAATCATTGGACTACCAGAAGCTCAGGGAAACAACTCGAATGAAAAAGACACGGTTAAATAAATCATCACAGAAAAATTCCCAGAGCTTCACAATGCAGTCATTCAGATTCAAGGTGCCCGAAGGATGCCAGGTAAAAGAGACCCTAATAAAAACACTCCAAAACATATCACAATTAGAATGATCAATTCTTCAGATAGAGACACAATACTGCAAGTGGCAAGGGCAGAGAAAGAAATCACATACAAAGGAGCTCCCCTTAGATTCACAGCAGATCTATTAGAGGAAACCCTCCAAGACCAAAGGCAGTGGCAAGATATAGTGAAAAAACTCACTGAAATGAATGCTTCACCAAGAATACTCTATCCAGCTTAACTCTCACTCAAAATCAAAGGAACGGTACACTATTTTCCAAATAAATGGCAGATAAGGAACTTCATAGACTCAAAACCAAACCTAAGAGAAGGGCTAAGGGGGATACTATAAGACAAGACAAACTCTGCAAGCACAACAGGCCCTTACAGAAAGATGACACAAAACCCCATAACAGTAATCTCTCTCAATGTCAACGGTCTAACTTCAACATTTAAGAGACACAGAGTGGCAAAATGGATATAGAGACAGAATCTAAATTCTACTGCCTACAAGAAACTTGTCTCAAAAGTCAGAGTAAACACATACTCAAAGTCAAAGGATGGAAAACAATCCTGCAAGCAGAGCTGGGATGGCCATACTAGTATACGACAAAATTAATTTCACGTTGAAAAAAATTAGAAGGGACAGCGAAGGTTATTTTCCTTCATCAAGGGATACACACAACAGGAAGAAATCACATTCTTAAATGTATACACACCTTATGAGGGAATAGCTAAATATTTAAAACAACTGCTAACAGATATTAAGGAGGACATTGCTAGCAACACAATAGTAGTTAGAGACTTAAGGATTGCCTTATCACCTCTGGATAGATCAACAAGAACAAAACTCAGCAAGGAATCATTGGTTTTGAAAGAAGAAATAGAAGACAAAGGGCTTATAGACCTATACAGGGCTTAACACCCCCAAAAGAAAGAATACATGTTCTTCTCCAGTGCGCACAAAACATTTTACAAAATAGATCATGTGGTAGGCCACAAAAAATATCTCAACAGAATCAGGAAGATAAAAATAGTATAAACCATCTTTTGAGACCATGATGCAATGAGGATAGAAGTGAATCACACAATGACACGGAGAACCAAATCAAACACTGGGAAATTAAACAACTCAATGCTGAACAACGAGTGGGTCAGGAACGAAGTCAAGGATGAAATCAAAAGATACCTGGAAACAAATGAGAATGAAGACACTAGTTATCAGAACTTATGGGATGCAGCGAAAGCCGTATTAAGGGGAAAATTTATAGCTCTGCAAGCATATCTCAGGACTGAAGAACAGACGCCCATAAACAACTTGACCTCACAGCTCAAGACCTTAGAAAAAGATCAAGAGAAAGAGCCTAAATCAGGCAGAAGGAAAGAGATCATAAAACTTACAGCAGAAATCAATGATGTAGAAACCAATGACACAATCCAAAAGATCAATGAAACCAAGAGCAGGTTCTTCGAGAATATAAACAAGATAGATAAACCACTAGCAACACTCACAAAGAAACAGAGGGAGAGAACCCGAATAAACCAAATCAGAAACGAGAAGGGAGATATCACAACAGAAACCAAAGAAATCCAAAAGACCATCAATGACTACTTTGAAAGTCTGTTGCCACAAAACAAGAGAACCTAGAAGAAATGGATAAATTCCTAGATTCCTATCATCTCCCAAAGCTGAGTCAAGAAGATATGCAATACCTGAATAGACCTATTAACATCAAGGAAATTGAAACTGTAATCAAAAGTCTTCCCAAAAACAAAAGCCCAGGTCCAGATGGATTCACTAGCGAATTTTTCCAAAAATTTAAAGAGGACCTACTGCCACTCCTTCTCAAGCTTGTCCAGAAAATTGAAAAAACAGAAACTCTCCCAAACAGTTTCTGTGAAGCCCATATCTCTCTAATACCAAAAGGAAACAAAGACACCACAAGAAAAGAAAACTACAGGCCAATATCCCTGATGAACACGAATGCAAAGATTCTCAGCAAAATACTAGCAAATAGAATTCAACTACTCATCAAAAAGATCATACACCATGACAAAGTGGGATTCATCCCGGGGATGCAAGGATGGTTTAACACTCAGAAATCAATCAACATAATCCATCATATCAACAAAAAAAGTATATGATCATATTAATAGATGCAGAGAAAGCATTTGACAAGATCCAGCACCCGTTTATGATGAAAACCCTAGCCAAAATGGGTATAGGGGGGACTTTCCTCAATATAGTTAAAGCCATCTACCACAAGCCTAGAGCCAGCATCATCCTCAATGGGGAAAAACTGAGAGCCTTCCCTCTAAGATCAGGGATGAGACAAGGATGCCCACTCTCTCCACTGCTGTTCAATATAGTACTGGATGTACTTGCAATAGCAATTAGGTAAGAAAAAGATATTAAGGGCATCCAGGTAGGAAAGGAAGAAATCAATCTCTCACTATTCGCAGATGATATGGTACTATACTTAGAGAACCCAATAACCTCCACCAAAAAACTCTTAGATACAATAGACTTGTATAGTAAAGTTGCAGGCTATAAAATCAATACCCAAAAGTCCATGGCTTTCCTATATGCAAATATAAAGAGAAGAAAGTGACATGAAGAAAACAATACCGTTCACAATGGTGTCCCCAGAAAATCAAGTTCCTAGGATTCAGCTTAACTAAAGAGTAAAGGACCTGTACAAAGAAAACTACAAAATGCTACTTCAGGAAATAAAAGAGGATACGAGGAAATGGAAAAATATCCCCTGTTCATGTATCGGAGAATTAACATTGTCAAAATTGCAATACTTCCCAAAGCACTGTACAAATTCAACGTGATCACTATTAGGATACCCATAACATTCTTCAAAGAAATGGAGCAAACACTCCTGAAATTTCTATGGAACAATAACCCCCCGAGAATAGCTTATGCAATTCTTGGGAAAAAGAAAATGGGTAGAATCGAACTCCCTAACTTCAAACTCTACTAAAAAGCAGTAATAATTAAAACAGCATGGTACTGGAACAAAGTCAGAGATATAGACCAATGGAACAGGGTTGAATATACTGACATCTACCCCAAGTATACGATCATCTAATCTTTGGTAAGGGGGGCAAGAAAAGCGAAGTTGTGCAAGAAAAGCCTCTTTAACAAATTGTGCTGACAAAACTGGACAGCTACATGCAACAAAGTGGGCTTAGATCTCTGCCTAACACCATGTACAAAAGTAAGATCAAAGTGGATTAAAGACCTCAACATCAGACCGGAATCCATAAGGTACATTGAAGACGAAGTTGGCAAAACCCTCCATGATATTTAAGCTACTGGTATCTTCAAAGATGTCACGCCACTGGCCAAGCAAGTGAAAACAGAGATAGACAAATCGGACTATCTTAAACTAAGAAGCTTCTGCACCTCCAAAGAAACAGTGACCAAAATACAAAGACAGTCTACAGAATGGGAAAGGATATTCACCAAACACACATCTGACAAGGGGTTGATATCAAGAATATACAAAGTACTGGCTGAACTCCACAAGAAGAAAACATCCAACCCCATCAAAAATGGGGTGATGAAATGAATAGAAACTTTCTCAAAGAAGAAATTTGAATGGCAAAAAGGCACATGAGAAAATGCTCCACATCATTAATCATCAGGGAGATGCAGATCAAAACACAACGAGATATTTCATACCACAGAGATTGGCCCACATTCACAAGAACAATAGCAACTGGTGCTGGGGCAGATGTGGTAAGAAAGGGACCCTCCTTCACTGCTGGTGGGAATGCCGACTGGTTCCACCCTTTTGGAAAACAGTATGGATGGTTCTCAAAAAATTAGAAATTGAGCTCCCATTTGACCCAGCAATACCACTCTTGGGAATATCTGCCAGAGAGACAAAAAAGTATAGTCGAAGTGACATCTGCACTTGTTTTTTCATTGAAACACTGTTTACAATAGCCAGAATCTGGAAAAACCCAGAGTGACCGAAAACAGATGACTGGTTAAAGAAACTTTGGTACATTTACATGATGGAGTACTATGTAGCTGTTAGAAAAGATGAAGTCATGAAATTTACATACAAGTGGTACTACATGGAAAGTATCATGTTAAGCAAAATGAGTCCGAAAGAGAGGGATAGACATAGAAAGATTGCATTCATCTGGGGAACATAAAGTAACAAAATAGGAGTCTAAATGCCAATGACGGTCGAGATTAGAACCAGGAATTTTGCTCCATGGCTTGGAGGCCAGCTACAGATGCTAGGGGAAAAGGCAGCTCAGATAGAGATTGGAACACCAAATAATTGGTGTTGGGAGGATCCTCCCAGGATGGGAGAAGCATGCTGAAAGTAGACCCAAAAGGAGAGAGAGAGAGAGAACAGAGGGGAATGCCCTGCCACGGAGGCAGGATGGGATGAGGGGGTGGGGGCACTGGAGGGATACTGGGATCCGTGGTGGTGGGAAATGGGCACTGGTGGAGGAATGGATATTTGATCATTGTGTAATTGAAACCAAAGCACAAAAATTTGTAAGTCTACAACTGTACCTCATGGTGTCTCAGTAATAAAAATGAAAAAAAAAAGAAACAATGTCTTTTCTTAAGTATTTTTATTGTCACCGTAGCACTGTCCTCCGGTTGTTCTTTAATTTGCTTGAGCATGCACCAGTAATGTCTCCATTGTTAGATTTGTTACTGTTTTTAGTATATAAAATACACCACAGGGAGCTTGCTAGGCTCTGTTGTGAAGGCAGGATACTTTCGGTTGCTTGCTGGGCTCCCCGAGAGGGACAGAGGAGTTGAACCTGAGTCAGCTGCGTGCAAAGCAAATCCCCTGCCCATTGTGCTATCACTCTGGCACAACTATTTTCATTACCAGATCTAACATCTAACATAAGTGAAAGACGACCGTTGGACTAGAGCTGTTACTGATTGGATTCCACGGGATGTCAAGAGACCGCATGGCCGCCCACCTACCAGATGGTCAGACTTCTTCGTCAAGATCATGAACGATCGGTTTGAGGCCCTTCATGTTCCCGGAGCGAACAGATGCCATTGGGCTACACTAGCACGCAACAGGGACAAATGGAGATGTTACTGGCGCCCGCTCGAGCAAATCGACCACTAACGGGAAGTTAAGTGATTATTAAAACATAAGTGAATACCATGGCATTTCTATGTCTGGTAGAGAACTTGGGCAAAGTAAGTCCTATTCTATCAACAAAATTAATGATTAATTTCATTCTTATAATCCTAAGAATAGCAATAGTACTACACTGCTTTTGTCTTTGTTGTTTTTAACTTCTGTCTTATCATCCTAGAGAGATTTCTAAAGCAGCAAAGCCCTTCACACAGAGAGAAAAGAATGGTTTTAACTCCTCCAGTTCTAATCATATTCTCTCTTTTCAGACATTCAGTCTGACAGCCCATTGAATCATTACTTGGGTCCCATTAAAGATAGAATAACGTGAGATTTCAATCCGTATGCAGGAGGAGTTTCTATTCCTTTTTTCAGCATGAAGAAGCTCCTGAAGAAGATTTTATGTGGTGAAATCTATAAGGGAGAATATGAAACAGCCAGGCAGACAGGTAAGGAATCCCCTTTCCATTGCTCCCATGGCAATGCGTTTTTGAGAATTAATAAAGCCAATCAACTATTCTTAAGGCTAAAACTGAGCCCTGATAAAACCCTTACCCGGTGCCAATAGAGACCCAGAGAAGGCTGGACTCCTCTGAGAAGCTCCAGCAGGAACAAAGGCCAAGAAAGCAATATGAAAAAATACCATCAACATTCTTGATTCTATCTCTTGGCATCCACTCTAGCTACCTACCAGTGGATCTTACTTTGGTAGAAAGTTTCATGTGGGGCAGATTTTGAGAAGCCACATAAAAGCCAACTTGAATAAAAGATGTGTGCACATATCCTGCTGAGGTCCATGTGGTACCTGTGCATATGTGTTGCTACTGAGTGCTAGTAGTGTCCCAAAACATGTGTCTCCCACACCTCCCTTTTTTTATTAATTTTATCAAATCACCGTGAGATAGTTATAAGCTTTCATGTTTGGGTTACAATAACACAATGATCAAACACCCATCCCTCCACAGTGCATGTTCCCCACCACCAATAGCCCAGGTATAACCCCCCATCCCACCCTCAATCTGCCTCCATGGCAGATATGATTCCCCATAATCTCTCTTTACTTTTGGGCATTAGGGTTTGCAATACAGACCCTGAGAAGTTATCATGTTTGGTCCTTTGTCTAATTCCTGCACACATTTCCCATCCCGACTTTTCCTCCAGCCATCTTTTTCTTAGTGACCCCTTCTCTATTCCAGGTGTCTTCTCCACTTTGCTCAGGCTTCCAGCTATGGAGTAATCTATCTTTCCCGATTATCTAATGTCCTTAGGAGTCAGCCTCATATTATGCTGTTTTATATTCCACAAATGAGTGCAGTCCATCTATGTCTGTCCCTTTCTTTCTGAATCATTTTACTTAGCATGATACTCGTCATGTCTATCCATTTATAAGCAAAGTCCATGACTTCATCTCTCCTGACTGCTGCATAGCATTTCATTGTGTAGATGTACCAAAGTTTCTTTAACCAGGCATCTGTTCTAAGGCACTTGGATTGTTTCCAGATTTTGGCTATTGTGAACAGTGCTGCAATGAACATATAGGTACAGGGCTGGAGCGATAGCACAGCAGTAGGGCGTTTGCCTTGCAAGCGGCCAACATGTCCGACCTGAGTTTGATTCCTCTGCACCTCTCAGAGACCCTGGCAAGCTATCGAGAGCATCTCGCCCGCACGGCAGAGCCTGGAAAGCTACCCGTGACGTATTTGATATGCCAAACACAGTAACAAGAAGTCTCACGATGGAGGCGTTACTGGGCCATCTTGAACAAATTGATGAACAACGGGAGGACCATGACCATGACCGTCAATACTACTGTGCTTTTTTGCATCATCAGGATATATTCCCAGATGTGGTATTGCAGGGTTCATATGGAAGCTCAATTTCTAGTTTTTGAAGGCCCGTTCATATTGTTTTCCAGAAAGGCTGGACTAGGGGGCATTCCCATCAAGAGTGAAAGAGTGTCTGTTTTCCCCCACATCCACGCCAAAACTGGTTGTTTTTGTTCTTTTGAATGTGTGCCAGTCTCTGTGGTGTGACATGGTATCTCATTGTTTTGATTTGCATCTCCCTGATGGCTAGCGATGTGGAGCATTTTTTCATATGCCTTTTATCATTTGTATATCTTTTTTGAGGAAAGTTTTGTTCACTTCTTCTCCCCAGTTTTTGATAGGGTTGGAGGTTTTTTTCTAGTACAATTCTACTAGTGTCTTGTATATCCTGGATATTAATCCCTTATCAGATGGGTATTGGGTAAATATTCTTTCCCATTCTGTAGGCTCTTTCTGTATTTGGTCACTGTTTCTTTTGAAGTGCAGAAGCTTCTTAGTTTGATGTAGTCCCATTTGTTTATGTTTGCTTCCACTTGCACGGTTAGTGCTCTTTCATCCTTAAAGATGTCTTTAGCTTTAATGTTGTGAAGAGTTCTGCCTACATTTTCCTCTATGTACCCTATGGATTCATGTCTGATACTGAGGTCTTTAATCCATTTCGATCGGATTTTTGCTCCTGGCATTAGGCAGAGGTCAGAGTCATTTTTTTGCAGGTAGCTATCCAGTTTCCCCAGCACCACTTGTTGAAGAGGCTTTCCTTGTTCCACTTCATATTTCTTGCTCCTTTGTCAAAGATTAAGTGGTCAAATATTTGGGGGTCTGTGTCAGAATATTCACTCTCTTCCATTGGTCTGCAGGTCTGTTTCTACTCCAGTATCATGCTCTCTTAATTACTACTGCTTTGTTGTACAGTTTGAAGTTGGGGAAGGTGATGCCAACCATCTTCTTTTTCCCAAGGATTGTTTTAGCTATTTGTGCGGGGTTTTTGTTCCCTATGAATTTCAGGAGTGTTTTGTCTATTTCTTTGCAAAATCTCCTGGTATCCTGATAGGAAGCGCATTGAATTTGTATAGAGCTTTGGGCAGTATTGCCATTTTGATAATGTTAATCATCCCTATTCATGAGCAGGGGATATGTCTCCATTTCCTAGTGTCCTCTTTATTTCTTGAAGTAGTGTTTTGTAATTTTCTTTTAGTCTCAAAGTACTCCCTGAGGATCCTTTGATTTCTGTCGTTTCTGTTGTAACGACCCCCCTTTTAATTTCTGATTCAGTTTATTAGAGTTTTCTCTCTCCCTTTCCTTGTGAGTTTTGCTAGAGGCTTATTGATCTTGCTTATTTTCTTGAAGAAACAGCTCTTGGTTTCATTGATCTTTCAGATTTTTTGGGGGGTTTCCCTCTGGTTAATCTCTGCTCTGAGTTTTATTATTTCCTTCCTCATGTTCAGGTTGGGCACCTTTTGTTGGTCCTTCTCCAAGCTCTTAAGCTGTGAGGTTAGGTTACTTATGTGGGCTCACTCCTCCTTCCTGAGGAATGCTTTTAGAGCTATAAACTTTCCTCTTAACACAGCTTTTGCTGTGTCCCATAAGTTTTGGTAACTTGTGTCCTCATTTTCATTTGTTTCTAGGAATCTTTTATTTTCTCTTTGATTTCCTTTCTAAGTCACTCTTTGTCCAATAGTGTATTGTTTAATTTCCAGTTGTTTAATTTAGTTTTCTGTTTTTGTGTGAGATTTACTTCTAATTTCAGCACATTATGGTCTGAGAAGCTTGTTGTTTGAGTCCATGAAGTTCCTGAGCTGTTGTTTGTCTGTGACACTGTGTATTATTCCTCTGTTATGAATGAGAGTCTCACTGGGTAAAGTATTTTTGGTGAGGCATTTATATTTCATTGAGTTTTTTCACTATATCCCACCACTTTTTTCAGGCCATGAGGGTTTCATCAGACAAATAAGGATGCTCCTTTATAGAAAATTTCTTTCTTTGATCTTGCTGCTTTCAGATTTTGTCTCTAATGTTTTGGTCATTTTGATCAGGATGTGTCTGGGGTTATTTTTATTTGTATTTCTTCTAGCTGGTACCCTTTGGGCCTCCTGAATGTGGTCGCATATTTTCTTCAGCTCTGGGAATGTCATAGCAATGATGTCTTTGACAGCTTCTTCTTCATCAGGGTTTTCTTCCTGTCCCTCTAGTACTCCAATAATTCTTATGTTACTCCTCTTGGCTTCATCATGATTTTCTCTTGCCATCTGTTCCCGAATTGTGAGTCTCTTTTCCATTTTATGCTCTTTTCTGGAGAGACTCTGGACTTCATCTTTGAGCTCACTGATTCTGTCCTCAGCAGCTGTTACTCTGCTGCTGAGGCCTTCCGCTGAGTTTTTCAATTCGCCTACCAGGTTTTTCAGATCTGATATTTCTGTTTGTAATTTTGTTTGCATTTTCCTCTTTTCTACCTACAAATTCTCTTGTCTTTTATTGGCATTGCTTTCCATTGTTTCTCTTAGCTCCCTGAGCGTCCTCAGTAGCACCCTCTAAATTCCTTGTCAGAGAGGCTGTCTAACACTTCATTACTCTTGGTGTCTTCTGGGCTAGCCTCTTCAATAAGTAAGCTTGGTGGATTTCTGCATTGCTTTACCATTGTGACTTGTGTGGTTTAGACCTTCACATCCACTGTTACTATTTGGCTTAGGGTGCAGAATTAACTGAGATGGGCTTAATGAATTATTGGGTAATGTATTTCTGGTGGTTAAGCTAACGTAGTGAAAGTTCCATCTAAGAGGGTAACTTATGGTTCCTATGGGATATGTAAGGGGAAGATAACTCCAGGAAGGGGCCCTGCCACTGGGCTAGCAGGCACCTGGATGAGTGAGCAGAGGATGCCAGAACAGCCCAGCTTTGGGTTCATACAGTGTACCTCACCTCCCATCCCCCACAGACTATGGATGAAAATCAGCTATTCCCAGGGGATTCAGCAAAAAGCGCAGCCCCGGGAAGGGGCCCCACGCCTGGTTGGGCACCCAGACAAGTGAGCAGAGGGTCCCAGAATGGCCCAGCTTTGGGTTCACGCAGTGTGCCTCAAGTTACATCCCTCGCAGACCAAGGATGAAAACCACCCATTCTCAGGAGATCTAGTATGAGGCGCAGCCCTGGGAAGGGGCCCTGCCACCGGGTGGCTACCCGGATGAGTGAGCAGAGCCACACCTCCTTTTTTGAGATGTGTATTTCATACTTTCATATCTAAAGCAGGAAAGTGTATTGGGGCAACATCTCCACTCTGGAGAAGTCTGTGCATTCTCTTAAGTACATTACTCTCTCTTTCTCTCTCTCTCTCTCTGTCTCTCTCTCTGTCTTTCTCTCCCCCCTCTCTCTTTCTCTCTCTGTCTCTCTCTCTCTTCCTGCCTTTTTCTCTCCCCATGCCTCCCTTTCCTCCCTCCCTTCCTCCCTACCTCTTTTTCAAAACTTCCAAAAAATACCTAATTGAACTTCAAAGGTAAAAGGTAAGGTAAAGGCCCTCCCGTTGATCGTCGATTTGCTCGAGCGGGCCCAGTAACGTCTCCATTGGAGACTTTGTTGTTACTGTGTCTGGCATATCGAATACTCTCGGTAGCTTGCCGGGCTCTCCGAGAGGGGCGGAGGAATCGAACTCGGGTCGGCCATGTTGGCTGCGTGCAAGGCAGACGCCCTACCCGCTGTGCAATTGAACTTCAAAAGTGAACACAAAATACAGAACTAGCTGAGCTTTCCAGGGTAGGGGATGAAGAGGGTATTTGAGGAAGGAAACAGGACACCCTCTGAAGATGGTGTAGTGTTGGAACATTGTATACCTGAAGGTTCATTAACCATATTGTAACTTGTCATTCCTAGAATAACTTAATTTAAAAAAAAGAAATGAAAACACAAAAGGAAACTAGTCCATTAATATTTGGTGACCTTACTCATATTTGAATGAGTAGAGCAGACATATCATAACATATAATATAATAACAGCTTATTTAATTTACAAGCAATTGTCTTACTTCCATTGCGGCCACTGGGCTTTTCTTTCTATGGTTCCCCATGAAATAGTTTCACTTTTAATAAGTAAGTATTTAATATTGAAAATTAAAATTATTTACTCATAACCTTTGGATAAGGACCAAATTAGTCCCTCAAACAAGCTCAGACAAACTCTCTCTTTTTCTTTGCTTCATTTAGCTAATCAATTTGTCATACATATATGCCACATATAGTGAAATCTTACAGTATTTATCCTTTATCTGACTTTTCGTTTAGCATAGTACCGTCTAGACCCATACATGTTGTTGCAAATAGCAAATTGTGTGTAAATAACACAATCCTAAATAGGATTGGCAGAACACTAGATGAAGGACAACCATGCGAGCAAGCCGGGTTCCGCAAAGGATTCAGCACCATCGACCATATCCACACGATAACCAAGCTCATTGAGGTTTCTTGGGAGTTCAAGATGCCACTCTGTCTAACGTTCATTGATTTAAAGAAGCCTTTGATTCTATTGAGACGGAAGCGGTCATTGAAGCCCTAGCCAATCAGGGCATTCAAGCCCAATCATCAGGATCCTCCGTGAGCTGTATTGCGGATTCATTACCAGGATCTCACCATTCTACATAGAAGTGATCATTGATGTCAAGAGAGGGGTTAGGCAGGGTGATACCATTTCACCGAAACTCTTCAGTGCCACCCTCGAGAACATCATGTGACGACTGGAATGGGAAGGAATGGGAGTGAAGATAGATGGTCGGCAACTACACCACCTCCGCTTTGCTGATGACATTGTTTTAATAACACCAAACATCAGCCAAGCGGCACAAATGCTGGCCGACTTTGACCGTGAGTGTGGAAAGGTAGGACTACAGCTGAATCTTACGAAGACAATGTTTATGAGAAACAGCCTCGTTCCTGACGCCCCATTCGCTCTCAATGGAACGACCATCTCCGACTGCAACAGCTATGTGTACCTAGGTCGAGAGGTCAACATGACAAATGACCTGGCACCCGAGCTGCGCAGGAGGAAGAGAGCGGCTTGGAACGCCTTCAAGAACGTCGAAGAAATAGCTAAGAGGACGAAGAAACTCCGGCTCCGGGCACATCTCTTTGATTCCACTGTTCTTCCTGCATTAACATATGCCTCAGAGACCTGGGCCCCACACCAACAAGATGAGAACGTTATTCAGGTCTCCCAAAGAAGAATAGAAAGAGCTATGCCTGGAATATCACGTTTCACTCAAATGAGAGAAAGAATCCGGAGTTCCGACATCCATCGACGATCAAGAATCAGGGATACTGTCTCATTTGCCAAGGTGTCAAAAATCAGATCGGCTGGTCACATAATGAGATTTAAAGACGACCGCTGGACTAGAGCTATTACCGACTGGATTCCACGGGATGTCAAAAGATCGCGTGGCTGCCCACCTACCAGATGGTCAGACTTCTTTGTCAAGATCATGAACGATCGGTTTGAGGCTCTTCATGTTCCCGGAGCGAACAGATGCCATTGGGCTACACTAGCACGCAACAGGGACAAATGGAGACGTTACTGGTGCCCGCTCGAGCAAATCGACGACTAACGGGAAGTTAAGTGATTTACGTGAACACAATCTGTATATATTCATTAATTTATGTGTACTAATATTTTTTTAAAGTCTTAATTATTATAAACATGATTATAACAGTAACTATAAATTATTGTACTTTACTTACATTGCAAGATTCAACATGGTACAGTAAACATGATATAATCATGTCTATAATTTTTTATCTCTAATAATTATTCTATATTTCTGCCTTTCTAGAGTATTGGCTAATTTTTTATTCTCATGCTGTGCCATTGAGCATGTTATTTTCTTGCTATGCTCTTTCATCTCGACAACTGTTACTTAACAGTGGAAGTCAAATTCACCTATTTTCAGTTCACGTATCAGCATTTTCATAAGTCATGATGAGTTGCCAGAGTTAGGATAATTTCTTTTTGTTTTATTCAATTTACCTCTATTATGTTTTGATTTGTGTTCTTTTCCAGGTTGTGAAACACTATAGAACACTGGTTCTGTTGACTTTCAAGTTTCTAGTTCTGAGCAAAACACTTTCTGTTTTGATTTGGTGCTATACCCAGCAATGCTTAGGGTTTATTGCTGACTCTACACTCAGAGATCATTCCTTGTGAGGTTTAAGGACCACATGGGGTGCCAGAATTGAATCTGCCTTAGGTGTGTGTAAGTACAAAGCCTTATTTGCTTTACTGATCTCTCTGACACTTATTAAAATGTTTAAAACCAAACATAAATAAATGGGAGACAAGATAAATGAATGACTGAATAATCCCAAATTTTATGATTGAGAACATTCTAGAATAAAAGGCAAACTTATTTTTGCCTAAAGTCATTAAAAGCTATATAATTATGTAGAAACAGTATTCAGGTCAAAACTTTTCTTTCTACTTATGCAAATCTTACTCGGGTCACAGAAGCTCTCTGAGCTATCCATCTCCTTAGAGTTCAATAAAAAATTGTAATTTCATCATGCTATAGCTTCACCATCTGGAATCTGTTGTCTCCTCAGTAGACATGACAGGGTAAATTATTATAAAAGATGTACCACTGTGTCTATGATGTGCTTGCATACATAATTATATAGGACATATCTACTCAACTCCATAGCTAAAATTTTTCATGTGTCTACTACACTAAATTGCAAGTGAAAGTGAAATGTAATACATTTTTTGGCCCTGAAAAATAGAAGAGTTAACATTGTGGGCTCTTGACATTACCAGGAATACAAAGCCAATATGCTGATACCAATTTGGAGAATGAAACACTCATAGATTTAAATATTCCAGAAAACATGCTATTATGCACTCATTATGAGCCAAAAGAATCTTCTCTGGAGAATATCGGTTGCGTTGCACAAGGCAAAAGGCATTCAGATCCAGTAAAGTGACAGGACCTCCAGATTGGCATACAGTGGAGGAAACAAAAAAACAAACCCATAAGATCAGGTATGTACTATGGAAATAATTTATTGGAGTGACTTAACTCATAAAAGAGGTGAATAAGAAACTATAACTATCTTCAGATTCCTAATGCTGTTTCATTCGAGTGGACTTGTTGAATATGAAAGGACTAATAATAGACTATGTAAAAAATAGTTCATTATTTTTGCAACAGCTGCAGAATAACCTAACATGAGAAGATATAAAATCTATTTAGTGGTTCATCAATTTTTTTCTGATTCAGATGTAGTGTAGTATTGTGGAACGAATACTGAATTAAATCTTCAAATTTCTAGACATAGTTTAAGAATATTCCTGAATCATCCTTTGTATTCACAGCTCAAGCATGCTCTGCCTTAATTTATTAATTAAATAATCAAAGATGTAAGGCTTCAGGTCTCATCAAGCCCCCAAAGTATATCATTTCTGTGAGTTATGTGTGTAACACCTGATATTCATTTAGACCTTTATGAATATCAGATGCTATCATTTAGTTCCAAATAAAAAAATTGCTTCCTGAAATTACCATGACATAACCTTTCTTCTTCCTTCTTATCTCAAACTGACTTTTCCTTGGTGCGATTTTTTAAAAAATGATAACCAAGAGAGAGACCAGAGGGACCAGTCAGAGATTAGGTAGGCTGACCCAAACTCAAAGTCCCCTGACCCTGTATGACCTTCTGAGCTGTGCCAGGAGATATTCCTGAGCACAGAGCCAGGAATAAGCTAAACACATTACTGGATTTGTCTCAAAAGCAAACAAGCAAAAGATAACCAAGATAAAATCTTTGTTATAAGTGACATAGGCATTAATTGATAATTAACTTAAAAAACTGTGTACAGACCTGAGAATGCTAAGTTAAATGGGGAAATGAGAGGGTAACAAATAGCCTGCCAGGAAGTCACAGGGTAATGTAAGTGGAAGATCTGTGATCATGCGTGTTGCTAAGAGAAGTGACAGCATGCACCAAATTCATAACTGTCAATTAACAAACAATGAGTCCTGGGTGGGAGGGAAAGAACTTTGTTGAAATTGAACATAGAGATAGTGGGGTGTGGGTCTTGGGCACTTCAGTTGCAGGTGGGCAGTATCTTTGTACAGCAGAAATGTGAAAACTAGTATAACCCAGTCACCTAAAATATGTATAACGTATAATTAAACAGTCTGATTTTTATTAATAAACAAATTATCTTCTGAGTGATGAAATAAAAATTGATATGAAGGCAGTGGTTGAAGGTCTTAAGAACTTTGGTGGTCGAAGGTGCAGTAAATTTGTACCACAAAATCATAAACCCAATGATATTATAACCATACTACCAAAAGGGCAATAAAAGTACAAATAAAGGGGTAGATTGATGGTGCAATGGAAGGTAGGGCAGCAGACCTGGGTCTGATCCCTGGTAATCCCGGTATGATTCGCCAAGTCTATTAAGAGACATCCCTGGACGCAGAGTCAGGAGTAAACCCTGAGAAACTCTGTTGTGTATCTCCACACCCTCCATTCAATACAAATTTTAAAAAGTAGTGCCAAGTTGAAGCTGTGTACAATGAGAATCAATGTAAATAAGTTTAAGCAGAAAGAAATTAAAGAAATTCAAGGTGACAGTTTATCCAGATAAAGTACTAGAGGTAGGACTTACTCACAGTACTTAGACATAATCAATGAAAGGAAAATAATCTCTTAATCTTTTTGTTGTTATTATTTAGATCCTGTGGTTTAAAATGCTACTGGTGATGAGTTCTCATCCACATAATTACAACAACACACCAATCACCCCTTCCCTCAACCAAGGACCCCACCTGAATAATAAAAGATCACAGATAGAAATTATTTATTTCTGATATTATATAATTTTTAAAATGTCAAATTGATGTAGTTCATGTAAGGGTACCTCAAAACTTACAATAGATTTTTTTGTATCTTCAGTAGAGCTGGAGCAATAGCACAACGGTAGGGCATTTGCCTTGCACGCAGCCAACATGGCCAACCCCAGTTCGATTCCTCCGCCCCTCTCGGAGAGCCTGGCAAGCTACCGAGAGTATCTCGCCCGCACAGCAGAGCCTGGCAAGCCACCCGTGATGTATTTGATATGCCAAACACAGTAAGAACAAAGTCTCCAATGGAGATGTTACTGGGGCCACTCGAGCAAATCGATGAACAACGGGAGGGCCTTTACCTTTTACCTTTACCTTCAGTAGTCTATAGTAATTTAGGAATCACTTTAACATATTTTTGTTGTTATAGAATATGTGATTTTTTAATTATTATTTTGTTATCCATAGTTTATTATTCAAAATAATTATCTCTAATAATGGTCTCTATATATTATCTCTAATAATATATATATATATATATATATATATATATATATGGACTGGAGTGATAGCACAGCGGTAGGGTGTTTGCCTTGCACGCAGCCAACATGGCCAACCTGAGTTCGATTCCTCCGCCCCTCTCAGAGAGCCTGGCAAGCTACCGAGAGTATCTCGCCAGCACGGCAGAGCCTGGCAAGCTACCTGTGATGTATTCGATATGCCCAACACAGTAACAACAAAGTCTCCAATGGAGACGTTACTGGGCCTGCTCGAGCAAATTGATGAACAATGGGAGGACAGTGATATATATATATATATATATATATATATATATATATATATATATATAGGCTGGAGCGATAGCACAGTGGGTAGGGCGTTTGCCTTACAAGCGGCCAACATGGCCGACCCGAGTTCGATTCCTCCGCCCCTCTCGGAGAGCCCGGCAAGCTACCGAGAGTATTCGATATGCCAGACACAGTAACAACAAAGTCTCCAATGGAGACGTTACTGGGCCCGCTCGAGCAAATCGATGATCAACGGGAGGGCCTTTACCTTTACCTTACATATATATATATATATATATATATATATATTCTGGACAGTGAAATGTAAGATGAGTTTGATGATAAATTTCTAGTAAAAAAACAAACTTTCTTCATTCAAAGCTGTGAGAAAACATAAGGTAGAGTTTAGTAATAATCATGTATGAAAATTTGAAAAATCATTGAGACCTTCCAGGATAGTCAGTTCAAAGACTCTTGTTAACAAATATGTCCTATAGGCACACATGCAGGGCATTGAGTGAGTTTTACAAGTTTGCCACTTCTTTTGAGAAATGTATTAGTGATAACAATGCCTCCCCCTAGGTCTGCCCAATTGATCAAGGATTTTACTGTTACTCTTCTATTAGTGACCTGGATGGTTATCACAAATCTTGGAGCAGAGCCTATGACCCTTTACATTAAAGAGAAAGAAGTCATGGCCAGAGTTATAGTACACAGAGGTTAGGATGCTTCCTTTGCACACAGCCGACCTGGGGTTTGATTTGCCATGTCCAGTATGGACTCCCAAGCCCAACAGGAGTGGTCCCTGATTCCAGAGCTGAGAATAAGTCCTGAAGCGATTAGCACTGCTATGTGTGGTCCAAAAACAGAGGAGAGAAAAAGCAGATAAAGAGACACAGAGACAGGGACAGAGACAGGACAAAGGCAAAGAGAGACAGAGAGAGAGAGAAAGAGAGAGAGGGAGAAATGCAGAGACAGAGACAGAGAGACGGAGACAGAGGCCAGAGAGATAGAGAGGTACAATCTGTATTAGAGTGAATGCCTTGTATGTACTAGATCTCAGTTTGATTCCTGGTACCACATTGTCCTCTGAACACTGTCCGGAAGCATAACCCAGGGTCTGAGCAGCACTACATATCCTCAGAACTAACATTGAACTATTTTGGCACAATTGACTAAGATCATCAGGATTGATCCCTGGTTCCACCCTTCAAAAAAGATAAAGCAGCAACTTAAACTTCTTCCAAAGTCTGTATGTGTTAATGCGTGGAAGGGAAATACTGTGTGATCTCTTGTGTTTCCTCTTTCTTGAGAAGATCCATGATCATTTTTATGTAACTTCCCTCAGTGATAAGTATTTATTCAAATTCAATGGTGATTTAATTAATTTAAAAATCAAAACTTATTCAATGTCATCACATTCACAAGGTGATTTCGTAAAACCTTATATATCTTCATCTAATTATTAATCTAAGTAATATCAGTCAAATTCTAAGGCAGATGGTGGTATAAGCACAATAAACTCCATCTGGTACAATCAGCTGCATAAATGGGATAAAAGTTATGTAGTAGAAATTATGATGTGGAGAAAAAATACTGAAGTTTTGTTTTTGCATTAAGTAACCACATACTCACTTAATAGATATATGCCCTTTAATATAATAATAAAATTTCAGTAGAAAATATAATTTCTTCAATTAATTTTATATAGTTTAAAAATTATATAGTTTAAAAAACAAATTGTTGCTTAAAATTCTTTGATGTAATTTTAGTGTTATAATTAAGCCTATATTCTGAGATCAAAAATGTATAATTTATCTATATGTAAATTATCTATAAAATTTTAATATATTGCTATTTCAGATGTATTGAAACCCATATTTTTTAAGACATTGATATCTTAAGTTAAGAGCTCTAGGTATCTACATAAATGTATGGGTATATATAAATGTGTATATATAAAATTTAAGATGATTTATAGTTATGTAAGCTACAGGTGTAATTAATGTTACAAATGAAGTATATATATTTAAATGTATATGTATATATAAACTATGATACATAGATAAATGTGTAAGTTTGGAACAGATATTTATATGTTGTATTATAAATATCTGTAACTATATATAAACCTATGAGTATGAATCAATTTCTCAGCCCCTCTCAGAGAGCCCAGCAAGCTATCGAGAGTATCCTGCCAGCACGGCAACGCCTGACAAGCTACCCATGGCATATTCCATATGCCAAAAACAGTAACAACAAGTCTCACAATGGAGACATTACTGGTGCCCGCTCGAGCAAATCAATGAACAATGGGAGAACAGTGCTACAGTGCTATGAGTATGGATACTTATTTAGATTAGATATGCAAATATCCTGTTAAACTAAACTGAGGATATCTATATAATTCTGCTCTTTCCCTATATTTCAAAAATCACTTATTTTTTATTTCTGAGATTTAATAATGATTTTAACTTTTGTTATTTAATTTACAGGGGATCTTGGTAAACCAGATTCACCCAGATTCACTATCTTATGGTTGATTTACTAATTATCATCTCAAAAAGTAAAAAGTACTGTAATTTTCCAGGATGGAGATTCAGTTTGTTAAATATGGCCTGCTGCTTTCAGAATCATTTATATAACTTGCCTTAATAATTTTTTTTAAAAAATGGTTAATTTTAAGAATGAAAGAGTTAAGAAAATCAATTCTAAATTTTTTAATATGTATTTTCCCCACAGATTCTTGAAGAGGTGAAGGGTGGCTATAGTCTTTGCAGTCTATGATGGAATCTTCTGGAAGATTATGCTGGAGTGTGGGATTTTATTGCACATATACAGATATAGATCTCTCACATGCTAGATAGATAGATGATAGATAGATAGATAGATAGATAGATAGATAGATAGATAGATAGATAGTTTGGGGGACATACCTGGCTCTACTAAGGGGTTACTCCTGGCTCTGAATTCAGGAACCATACTTAGTGTATCTCAGGGACCATATGTGGTACAAAAGGATCAAAGCCAGGAAATCAGCATCCAAGCAAGGCCAAGTACCTACCTGTTGTACTACCTTTCCATCTGCCACATATATATTTGAAAGATAGGGAGACAGAAATGATAGACAGTAGAGAATCAAAATAATCTAATAAACAATCAAATCCAAGTTAACACAACTATTAAATTGAATAATGCAAAATAGATAAAGCCAGTCATTTTACACTGAAATCCTAAATTGTATGCATATTTAAAAATCTGATCAGAAATGTGAATGCTCCTATGAAAAATGTTTAGACATAATCTTGCCTATGCAAATAATATTCTTGATGAATATCTCAATATCAATGCATTTCCTTCAAGTATCCTAGCATAAAGTTTAAATTTTCACAGGAATAAAATCTCATGAGGTTGCTTCCAATTTGCAATACAATTGAAGAGATGTAATAGATATCAATGTTCCACTACATCCCAAACAGAACAGTAAAATAACCTAGTAAAATAAATACCACACCTTAGTATTATTCTGATTAGAAAACACGATATTACTTCCTTTTTCAGGTTTAAAAACTTTGATAACATCATTCTTAATTCTGTTATTAATTAAGAGTCATCATAGATGCCATCTGGGAGTTATGCTAGTAAAATAATGGCAAGGGATAACTACTGTATTATGTTTCATAAGGTAGGTAACACATTTTTTAGATAAAGATTTTTATTCCATACTCTTCATAACTCTGTTTGGCTAGGGCTAGCTCTCTGTTATTAATTAAGAGTCATCATAGATGCCATCTGGGAGTTCTGCTAGTACAATAGTGGCAAGGGATTACTACTGTATTATGTTTCATAAGGTAGGTAGCACATTTTTTTAAATAAAAATTTTTATTCCGTACTCTTCATATTGAATTTGAATGCTCTGTTTGGCTAGGGCTAGCTCGGACAGTCACTTGAGGTTGCCTGAGGCTTGTGCCAAGCCATGTTGGTGAATAAGCTCAAGAGTTTTGAAGACTGGCATCTTTTTGTGGATATCTCTTTCGGTGTTCCTTGTGCAATCATGAAGGTGCGAGGTGCTGAACCAGTCAATCGTATTCTTTCTCAATGTTTCGACGATGGCATCTTCCCATGTTGCCACAATAGTGCCAAAGAATTCCCAGTTGGTGGTCATTCTGGGAGTTCTCTTCTTAAACTTTGCAGCCCTTTCTCCCATCATCGGGCAGTAGAATTTTGCATGAAGGAGACAGCAGTCTGATCCCATTTGGAATTTTGCGACAACAGCATGATCTGTGTTACGGATTCACTACCAGGATCTCATCATTCTACAAAGAAGTGATCATCAACATAAAGGGAGGAGTTCGGCAGGTGATATCATTTCACCAAAACTCTTCAGTGCCATCCTCGAGAATGTCATGTGATGACTGGAATGGGAAGGAATGGTAGTGAAGATAGATGTCAGCAATTATACCACCTCTGCTTTGGTGACAACATCGTTCTAATAACACCAAATATTAGCCAAGTGGCACAAATGATGGTGATTTCATCCATGAGGTGGAAAGGTCAGACTATAGCTGAATCTCATGAAGATAATGTTTATGAGAAACAGTCTCGTTCCCGATGTTCCATTCACTCTCAATGGAAAGAACATCTCTGAATGCAACAGTTATGTGTACCTTGGTCAAGAACTCAGCATGACGAGTGACTTGGCACCTAGTTGTGCAGGAGGAAGAGAGCAGCTTGTAACGCCTTCAAGAGTGTCGAAGAAATCGCTAAGAGGAGGAAGAATCTCCAGCTCTGGGCACATGTCTTTGATTCTACCATTTTTCCTGCATTAAGATATGCTGGAGCGATAGCACAGCGGGTAGGGCGTTCGCCTTACAAGCGGCCAACATGGCCAACCCGAGTTCGATTCCTCCGCCCCTCTCGGAGAGCCCGGCAAGCTACCGAGAGTATTGGATATGCCAGACACAGTAACAACAAAGTCTCCAATGGAGACGTTACTGGGCCCGCTCGAGCAAATCGACGATCAACGGGAGGGCCTTTACCTTTACCTTTACCTTTTAAGATATGCTGCAGAGACCAGGGCCATATAAAAACAGGATGAGAACACTCTTTGGATCTTTCAAAGAGGAATAGAAAGAGCTATGCTTGGTGTATCATACTTCACTCACGTGAGAGAAGAAATTAAGAGTTCTGACCTCCGTCAATGATCAAGAATCAGGGACTGTCTCATTTTCCAAGCCATTAAAAATCAGATGGGCTGGACACGTAATGTGATTTGAAGACAACAACTGGACTAGAGCCATTACTGACTGGATTTTGTGGGACGTCAAAAGATCGCATGGCCGCCCACCTACAAGATGGTCAGACTTCTTTGTCAAGACCCTGAACAATCAGTTTGAGGCTATTCATGTTCCTTGAGCAAGTAGTTGCCATTGGGCTATACTAGCACGCGACAGGCACAAATGGAGACGTTATTGGCGCCTGCTAGAGCAAATCGATGTGTAACGGGAAGTCAAGTAATCAACTGACTCTTCTTACTTGTCCTAAACATGATTAAACTGGCTTACCTTTATGTTTCCTAATCTTAATTTTAGTCCTTAGTCTTTATCTTTATCACCAACGTGTTTCTAATAAATAGTTTTCTGGTTTTTGACCCTTTCTTTATTCTTCTATATACTATCTTCTAATGGTTTCTGAGTGAAAAATTTGAAGTCAAATTTAATACATAAGATTCTCTAGAAAGAGTAAAAAATATATGATTTCTTATAAAAATAACATTGATATTATACATAACACCACAAGAAATATTTTCTGGTGATCTTTCCACCATTTTCAAAATATACTGGACACTGTGCTACCTTATTTGATATACTCTGTAAAATCCCTTGTACTATATACAACCACAGACCTACTGAATTTGGATACTCTCTCATGTTTTCATATACAAACATTCGATACTAGAGCCTTACCGCAGTTGTAATACCCAGACAAAACCAACTGTTTTTACATTAAGATTTAATTCCGTATGCCAGAGAAGCACTCTCAGTTCTTTGTAGAACTAATATTAAGTCGTTTTACACTGGAAGACAAATTAGTTAAATAATTATTGAAATAATTCTGTACCAGTTCGTAAACAGCTGTTGCTCCAAGAATTATCTGTGATCTATCAAGACCACATAGGAGTCCCTGGCTGGTTTCCCAGGGATATGCCATGCCATCTTCAAATTTAACAAGGGAGGGCTAGATGTCCTTGTACCAATGCAGAAATTGATGGTCATTGTGTATAGTCAGTACATGTGACTTTCTAATTACCTTGATTATCACCCCTTCCTATATCATATATTAAAACCACTTTATGAATGTTGATTTATTTGTTATTGACACATTAGTATCGGTTTACATTCCCTGAGGGAAAGAAGAAACCCTCTATCATAGTAATCATTTTGATGATTAAGTCTAGACACACACAAAAATACAAGTATTATCATTAAAAAGTAAACGAACTAGAGAATGCATGAAATAATGAACTTTTTCTGTAATACCTTATCAAAATGTTTGTTCTACTGATAATCTTTTGTGGAAAATTGATCGTATAATGCTACAGACAACTGATAATTATACTAAATTCATTTTCTAATTTTTCAGTGATATTATATACAGTAAAACTCATGAATAATATAACACAATGTTACTATAAATTATATAATCTCTATAATCTGTTTTTAAGACACAGATTATTTGCCTGTTCTCTAGCCCTTCAATTAGTTCACAGCACAGTTGAACAAAGACATAGAGGCTCGATAACTTAGAATGTGGTCTCTTGCTTCCTCTGCAACCATAGAGAGAACTTCCACACTGGAAATGCAGGCTGAGACCTCTGTGAATTGGAATAGATCAAGGTAAAAAAACGGAAAATGGTAGCAAAATTTTCCACTCATGTTCAAAGTTATCTTGCTTGCTGCTTGCTTACTTGCTCTCATTTTCTCCTTTATCTTTGTCCTTCCTTCCTTCCTTCCTTCCTTCCTTCCTTCCTTCCTTCCTTCCTTCCTTCCTCTCTCTCTCTCTCTCTTTCTTTCTTTCTTTCTTTCTCTCTTTCTTCTTTCTTTTTTATTTCTGTTTTTTCTTTTATTTTTTCTTTTCTTTCTCTTTCTTTCTTTTTCTTTCTGTTTTCTCTTTTCTTTCTGTTTTTTCTTTTCTTTCTTTCTTTCTGTTTTTCTTTTCTTTACTATAAATTATATAATCTCTATAATCTGTTTTTAAGACACAGATTATTTGCCTGTTCTCTAGCCCTTCAATTAGTTCACAGCACAGTTGAACAAAGACATAGAGGCTCGATAACTTAGAATGTGGTCTCTTGCTTCCTCTGCAACCATAGAGAGAACTTCCACACTGGAAATGCAGGCTGAGACCTCTGTGAATTGGAATAGATCAAGGTAAAAAAACGGAAAATGGTAGCAAAATTTTCCACTCATGTTCAAAGTTATCTTGCTTGCTGCTTGCTTACTTGCTCTCATTTTCTCCTTTATCTTTGTCCTTCCTTCCTCCTTTCCTTCCTTCCTTCCTTCCTTCCTTCCTTCCTTCCTTCCTTCCTTCCTTCCTTCCTCTCTCTCTCTTTCTTTCTTTCTTTCTCTCTTTCTTCTTTCTTTTTTATTTCTGTTTTTTCTTTTATTTTTTCTTTTCTTTCTCTTTCTTTCTTTTTCTTTCTGTTTTCTCTTTTCTTTCTGTTTTTTCTTTTCTTTCTTTCTTTCTGTTTTTCTTTTCTTTCTTTCTGTTTTTTCTTTACTCTTCTTTCTGTCTCTTTTTCTTTTCCTCTTTCTTTCTTTCTTTCTTTCTTTCTCTTCCTTTCTCGCTTCCTTGCCTCCTTTGTCCAGCTTGACAGTTTTCTTTTTTATACACGCAGCACTTAATTGGTGAATCTTTGAGTATATTCCAGAATTATTTGGATTTTCTTCCTGTCCCAATGTTTCTAGTAAAGGATAAGAACATGACTAGGGTATACTGCTGCCAGCAGGTTAATCTGTACCTATGAGGCGAGTGCATCAACAACCTGATGGTGCCTTCAGACTTCTAGATACCCCAAAATTGCTGCTGCAACTTTGGCCAGACCCCAACAATTTGGGGCCAAGTTTACCAAGAAAGTAAACCGCCAAAAGTTAGATATGTGGAAGACACACCCACAAACCACCTCCGGCTCAGCTATATAGTTGGATGCAAGGCCTCTCTGATTCCTGATCAAACTGATTAATGGCCATGATCCCAGAGACTCAGAAACAAATCTTGGAACCCAGCGGTTTTTGGCAGAAATGGGTTCAGACCCCACAGTACTTTACTGGCGCTGGGCTACCCCAGGTGGGAATAGATATCATGCCTTGGCCTGTTCTTTCTGGCTGCTCGGTGGTCGCTATCTCTAGAGGCCATTGGACAGTCAGGTTTGGGCCCACAGTGAAGAGACACCTGGGGTCTCAAGGGATGGGGGTGGAACCGGCCTTTCTTCCCTGCCCCAATGAGACCCCGGGTTGCTGCCTACAAATGGCCTGTCCGGCTCCTGAACAAGTTCCTTAATGACCTTGATCCCAGAGACTTAGGAACAAGTCTTGGAACCCAGAGGCTTTGAAAGAAATCCCTCCAGAATTAATTGTTAGAATTTTAGAATTCCAACATCACTCGGCCACTACTGTGGCTGCATGACATCATGTGTTCTTCATAATCAGCAATAGAAAACAAATTGTCTCTGGTTGCCTTTTTGGCAGATCTGAGTGTTGGAGTAAAATTCCAAATAATAATGGTGGGATTGATGTCAAAATATTGAATGTGATCAAAGTAGAGAGAGAGTAAAGTGGAAATCATCTGCCCCAGAGTTCGGGGGAGGGTGTGGGATGGGGGGTATACTGGGGTTTTTGGTGGTGGAAAATGGGCACTGGTGAAGGGACGGGTGTTTCATCATTGTATGATCGAGATTTAAACCTGAAAGCTTCGTAACTGCTCTCACCACGATTCAATAAATAAGTTTATAAAAAGAAAAAAAAAGTAAGGTGGAGTTCATGCCAAATTCAATCAGCCTAATCAATGGCTGAATAAATAGCAATACTCATACTTTAAAAAATAGATCATTGCACTAATATCATAATTTCAGAGAGTATAACCATTATTTATGTGATACCATATCATGTGTGATGAGTTCTTCTTGATGATTATAACTATTAAGGTTTAAGTATTTTATTATTTATTTATGACCTTAAAATCACTGTCATATATATTTTTATCATATCCTTGTTAACATATACAATCTATGAAGATGAATTTTCAATGATTTTTAAGAAATATGTTGGTGATAAGAGATAACTGTATGAACCATACTGTTTATTTCAATTACTACATGCTACTGTTAACAAGTTAATTGCTATGAATGGGCCATAATGAAAACAACCCCAATGGAAATAAATCCAGTAAACTTTCAAAAGCACATCACAGAAATATCATAATAATATCATATTATAAAAATATAACAATTCCTTGACAATAGGTCAACAATTTTAATTCAATATTTACTCAATCATGAAAACGTATTTAAGTTTAACTACATTGATAAAACTTATCTACAATTATGTGTATTAAAAATCCTGGATTCTTATTTCTGTCCTCCTTCACTATTTCTTCAAATGTATCATAAAGTGCTAACTTGAGAGTTATTATTCACTGACTCAAGCCAGAGGTACTTCCTTCTAGCATATTCAATAACCAGTCATGCTGAGGCTAAGAGACATTTAAAATACACTTTCAGTATTATTAGATAGAATAATGAGTAGAATAGTAGAGGTACTAAAAATACCAACTTTTTACAAATTTCAACAATCACCTATAGTTAAAATGGCAGGCTACAAACTGTAGAAGTGTCACCTTCAGAACAAGTAAGTTTTCATGCATGATTTGGGAGAGGTATATTTGAAAGATATCTCCCACAAGACATAAGAAGTATCAAATCCCAGGTTTGATAGAACTTTAAGTTTGTTTTCTTATAGATTCCATTCTCCTAAAAAAATTGTACATTAGAGAGAATAAAGTTTTAAATTACTTTTCTTTCCTTATTCTTGCAAAGATTCTTTTTTCATCATGAGAAACTGGTAGAGTTTTGAGGAAAAAAAAATCTCATGAGAACTCAGGATCTTTCTCCACTAGCAGGAGTTTATATTGTCATGTTAATCTTCTCTCAATCTATTCAAATTACCAAATGAGTATTTGACTTTACCAATTCATACCTCTGGCACTTTCTTCTGATAAACAAATATTAGTACTGTAACTTTATGGATGCACCTGTCTATTCAAATTATTGGGTGCTGAAATCCTTGTGACATAAGTTTATATTCAGTCCAGCAAGTCATTAATTTTTAGGTTTAGCTTTTTTTTCCCTTTTGAACAGACTGAAGGAATAACACCTAAAATATCTTTATGTCAAATGTAAATTATTTACTCTATTACAATTTAAGTATGGGGACATTTACTGATTTATATTTTAATAATAACATAACATTAAATTCTGGTATGTATCCTTCTTGTTGGGCTAGAGCGATAGCACAGAGGATAGGGCATTTGCCTTGCAAGCAGCCAACAAGGCCAATCTGTATTCGATTCCTCCACCACTATCAGAGAGCCAGGCAAGCTACTGAGAGTATCTTATCCCCAAGGCAAAGCCTGGAAAGCTACCTGTTACATATTCGATATGCCAAACACAGTAACAATTGTCACAGTGGACACGTTACTGGGCCTGCTCAAGCAAATCGATGAACAACGGAAGGACAGTGACAGTGACAGTGATCCTTCTTGTTGATGTTGTAGAATCACATTTTAAATGAAGTAATACAATTATTAATTAATAATTTATGTTTATATAATCATGAAGCTAGGGATAATAGTTCAATATGTATATATATATATCCTTTTATACTATAAGATTAATAAACTATGCAGTATAATTTGCCTCACGTTTTTTCCTTTAAATACTGAATGTATCAGATCCCTGGAAACCTCTCCACAAAATGCAAAGTAATAGTGGTGACAATTCAAAAGATTTTAGGAAAAAAAATACATTAAAATTTATAAGAAACAAAATATTAAGGACTAAAAGTAAACTCCTTTAGCATGTAAATTATATGGTGTCTTGTTCATGCTATAGCAGTGCTTGTTGTTGGTTTCTTGACAAGTGTAGGTGACTGAGGGGAGCCTCATATGTTTGCTAATCAAGCACCTTGCAATTATGAATTGTTGATTCTGTGGTACACCAGTTGTTGGTTTATATTTAAGAAAGTCAATTTTATTTTTAATCTTTAAGTATGTTGCCATGCTATCTTACAGCTGAAATAAAATACTAACTATTCTAATACTATAGTATTATAGTATTATAATATATTATATAAAATAATAAATAATAAAGGCCCTCCCGTTGATCGTCGATTTGCTCGAGCGGGCCCAGTAACGTCTCCATTGGAGACTTTGTTGTTACTGTGTCTGGCATATCGAATACTCTCGGTAGCTTGCCGGGCTCTCCGAGAGGGGCGGAGGAATCGAACTCAGGTCGGCCATGTTGGCCGCTTGTAAGGCGAACGCCCTACCCGCTGTATATTTATAGTAACTATTCTAATACTATGAGACTATAACACCAAGCTCCCGGAAGAGGACAAAGCAGAGTCTCCTATCCCCGTGACTGTCTGTCCTCACCAGGGCCTGACAGTTGAAGACCTCCGGGACCCAGCTGAAGCCATGCTGAGACCACTCTCCACACACTTGGATGAGTCTCACGCATAATGGAACCAGCAGAGGAACCCAGGTGTGTGGGACCCGGGGCTGAGATCTCCAAGCCTGCAAGGTTCTGAACTGGGCCTTCTAGTAGCTAGACATTTACACCCACCAACTGCCGTGTAACCCCATCAATAGCCAGGATTCAGAGACTATAACACCAAGCTCCCAGAAGCTTCTTATTCTTATTTTTGTTTTCTAATTCTTGCTCTCAGAGAACCCGACAGGATACTGAGAGTATCATACCAGCACATATGCCTGAATAGGAACACCTGTAAAGTTTATTTGTGTTTTTAGGCTACCGAGAATATCCCACCCACACGGCTGAGCCTGGCAAGCTATTCGTGGTGTATTCTATATGCCAAATTCAGTAACTACAATGGATCTCATTCCCCTGACACTGAATATGGCAGCGTTGGAAAGGATGTGGAAGGAGAGGCTTATAAAATCTCAAGGCTGAACTAGGCTGCCAAACGAAGAAAGACAAAAATGACTGTCTGTATTTTCAATGCACATACACTGGCATCTGATGCATCCATAGAGACATAATGGTACAAGTGCGAAAGATCAAGTCTGACTGAGACGAGAAGGCATCACTCACATCACGCTGTTTTTGACACTGGAGAAGAACTGTTCCTTGGAACATGAGACAAAAGAGACATTGGTGATGTCGGTGTCCTAGTCAACATGAACTTAGCCACGAGCATTGATTCAATCTAATGCCTAATGACCCAAATTGAATGATTACACTTGAATAGATGTGGCTCACTGTCAGCAGTTTCTATCATCATTGTCTATGCACCAACATCCAATTATAATGAAGGAGAAATTGAGAAGTTCTACATGGAGCTGGAGAATTTCCATAAAGAAGACCACACCTTTTACAAGATCATTGTCAGTGATTTTAAGGCCAAGATAGAACCAAGAAGATCAGCGGATGAACTCCACATCGGGACACATGGCCTAGAATGGAACGAACAGGGTGAGAGACTATCTGAGTTCATCATGTCGACCAAGACCATCCATGGTAACTCACAGTTCCAGAAGGCCGAATCTAAACATTAGATGTGGGAGTTTCCCAGTGGATGGTTCCACGACAAAATTGACCACATCACATTCAATTAACGTTTTTGCCTGACTGATGTTGCTGTTATCCCAAAATTCCAAATGGAATCGGACCACCATCTCCTTCGTGCAAAATTCTACTTCACAGAGTTGGGAGAAAGGAAAGCAAAGTTTGAGAACTCCCAGAATGACCACCAACTGGGAGATCTTTGGCGCTATTGCGGCAACATGGGAAGATGCCATTGTTGACAACATTGACGAGGAATACAATCGACTGGATCAGCACCTCCATGTTTGTACGAGGAATGTCAAGAGAGAGATAACCACACACACACACACACACACACACACACACACACACACACACACGCCTGTCTTCTAAAACTCTTGAGCTTATTTGACAATGTGGTTTGGCGCATACCTCAGTCAACAACAAGCTAATGTCTGAGCTCCCAAAGCAGTGCAGAGATGTGATCAAGGAAGACCTCAAAGAAAGAAGAGCAGCAGTGCTGGTAGATGCGGCAGAAGTGGGGAAAAGCATTCGTAACACCCGTCCGTCCTTCGCCAACTACAAGACCAAGATGACTGCCCTCAGACATCCTGATGGATCTATCACATCTTCCAGAAGGGCAATGAAGAAGATTATTCATGACTTCTACTCAGATTTCTTTGATAGCCATGTCCACCTGCCTACATACCAAACTCCACAGGATGGATATGTCATTCCCAATGTTGTCCCTTCCAAAATCCGACACACCATTTTGTCGGTAAAGAAACAAACAGCACCTGGCCGAGACAAAGGTCAGATCTGAACACCTGAATAACCTGCCATCAGTACTCATCAATACTCTGACTCGGCTCTTCACACACTACCTGTCTGAATGCAAGGTTCCATCCAAGTGGAAAACCAGCAGGTCTGTACTACTGTACAAGAAGGGAGACATCCACAACATTGGCAACTATTGCCAATCTGCCTATTGTCTGTCATCTACAAGCTGTTCACTAGAGTGATATTGAATAGGATTGGCAGAACACTAAATGAAGGACAACCATGCGAGCAAGCCAGGTTCTGCAAAGGATTCAGCACCATCAACCATATCCATCCACATGATAACCAAACTCAATGAGGTTTCTCGGTAGTTCAAGATGATGCTCTCTAAAACGTTCATTGATTTAAAGAAGGCCATTGATTCTGTTGAGAGGGAAGCGGTCATTGAAGCCCTAGCCAATCAGGACATTCTAACTCAATACATCAGGATCCTCTGTGAGGTGTAGTATGGATTCACTACTAGGATATCACCATTCTACAAAGAAGTAATCATCAATGTTAAGAGAGGGGTTCAGCAGGGTGGTACCATTTCACTGAACCTCTTCAGTACCACCCTCGAGAACATCCTGCGACAACTGGAATGGAAAGGAATGGGAGTGAAGATAGACGGTCAGCAACTACACCACCTCTGCCTTGCTGATGACATTGTTCTAATAGCACCAAACATTAGTCAGGCGGCACTAATGCTGGCCAACTTCAACAGTGAGTGTGGAAAGGTTGGACTACAGCTGAATCTTATGAATACAATGTTTATGAGAAACAGCCTCATTCCTGACACTCCATTTGCTCTCAACGGAACGATCATCTCCAAGTGCAACAGTTATGTGTACCTAGGTCGAGAAGTCAACATGATGAATGACCTGGCACCTGAGTTGCGCAGGAGGAAGAGTGCGTCTTGGAATGCCTTCAAGAGCGTGGAAGAAATAGTTAAGAGGACAAACAACCTCCTGCTCTGGGCACATCTCTTTGATTCCAGTGTTTTTCCTGCATTATCATACACCTCAGAGACCTGGACCCTATGCAAACAGGATGAGAACGTTATTCCCTATGCAAACAGGATGAGAACGTTATCTCCCAAAGAGGAATGAAAGAGCTATGCTTGGAGTATCACGTTTCACTCAAATGAGAGAAAGAATCCGGAGTTTCGACTTCCGTTGATGATCAAGAATCAGGGACGCTGTCTCGTTTGCCAAGACGTCAAAAATCAGATGGGCTAGACACGTAATGAGATTTGGAGAGGACCGCTGGATTAGAGCTATTACCGACTGGATTCCATGGGACATCAAAAGACCGCATTGCTGCTCACCTACCAGATGGTCAGATTTCATCAAGATCCTGAACTATGGGTTTGAAGCTTTTTGTGTTCCTAGAATGAGCAGATGCCATTAGGCTACACTAGCACGCGAGAGGGACAAATGGAGATGTTTCTGGTGCCCGTGCGTGCAAATGGACGATTAGCAGGAAGTCAAGTGATCAAGTGATCAATGAGATATCAAGTGATCAAGTGATTCTAATACTGTGTCAGAAATTATCATGAAGGGAAGCTGAACATCTAGATCTTTCAATGATAACTGACACATATATACAATTGTATCATTATTGTATGCAAAGCTGAGCAAGTAAGCAGAAATTATTTTTCTTCTTGAAAGAATATTTACAAAGCTTAGTTTCAAGGCTTTTGAATATGGAAGCAATGGATACATCAACACTACAGATATATCTTGAAAGCATTCCCTATTAAAGACTCAAAACAGAGAAAGTGACCCCATCTGAAGTGAGTCTTTCAAAGGAGACACCTCTTAGTACTACGCTAAAAGCCCTTATGTAATTCATTATCCCAGGATTCTCTTTTAAACTAGAACTTACTAAGTGCATTATTTTATTGTTTTTTGATCCAATTGATGATCTCTGACCTATAAGCATCTAATTAAGTTAGATTTAATGCCCCCACGGTTGATAGCATGTTTATATCTTTATATATGTCTTGTTTTCTTTAGCTCCCATGTTTTGTGTAAAATATGTTTTTAATATTGTCTATCAATATTCTGGTTTTTCATTCATTTTATTAGTTAACCAAGCATTTATAATATATATTTAACGATGCACTCTATTGTGGTAATGAGAAATTTTAAAGTAACATTATTTTGCTGAACATAATTTTATTTCTTCTTCTCCTTCTCCTTCTCCTTCATCTCCTTCTCCTTCTCCTCCTCCTCCTGCTCCTCCATCTTCTTCTTTCTTTTCTTTTTTTTGTCACATACTGATATCATGGCTCTGAGCTCACACACCATTCCAGGCAGTTTCCAGGACCACACAAGAATTCAACAGGGGTTGACTGTGTCCAATGTAAGTCCTAAACCCCTGCACTATCTCTCTGGCTCTATACTTTTATTATTTTTAATCTTGCCTCATAATACTTTCAAACATTGTGTCAATTCTAAAACACATTTATAATTGCCTAATAGATTTCATTCCACGTTTTCTTTTCTAAGCATTTTTGCATAGATTTTTCCCCTGATATCTTTTCTTTTAGCCCAAACAAATCCATTAACGTCCTGTTTGAAAAAAGAAATATGTCTCATATATTGGCAACATAAAATTATTTTATTTTTTACATAAAATATTTTAAGAATATTTTACAAGTTATAAAATTATTATTTGCCAGTTTTTCCCTCACTTATTTTGCCTAAGTATTTAATTATCTTAACTTCTATCCACCTTATGACTTTTGTTAGAAGTCTGTCATCTTTGATGCTAAAAGCATCTTTAAGGATGAAACATCACTGACCAACTAAGTGGAAACAAACATAAAAAATAAGACTATATTAAACTAAGACGTTTCTGCACCTCAAAAGAAACAGAGACCAAAGTACAGAGAGAGCCCATAGAAAGGAAAGAATATTTACCCAATACCATTTGATAAGAGGTTAATATCCAAGATATACAAGACACTAGTAGAATTGTATAAGAAAAAAAGAAAACAACCCCATCAAAAAAAATGGGGAGAAGAAATGAGCAGAAACTTCCTCAAAAAAGAAATACAAATGGCCAAAAGGCACATGAAAAAATGCTCTACACCACTAATTATCAGGGAGATGCAATCAAAACAGTAATTAGGTATCATCTCACATCACAGAGACTGGCACACATCAAAAAGAACAAGAACAACCAGTGCTGGCATGGATGTGGGGATAAAGAGTCTTTCCTTCAATTGTTGGTGGGAATAAAAACTGGTCCAGCCTTTTTGGAAAACAATATGAGCATTTTTTCAAAAACTAGAAATTGAGCTTCCATATGACTCCGCAATACCACTTCTGGGAATATGTCCCAAGGGTGCAAAAAAGCACAATAGAAATGGCATCTGCACCTGTATGTTCATTGCAGCACTGTTCACAATAGGCAGAACCTAGAAACAACCCAAGTACCCAAGAACAGGTGACTGATTAAAGACTTTGATACATCTACACAATGGAATACTACACAATGGAATACTACACAATCTACACAATGGAAAGATGAAGTCATGATTTTTTCTTATAAGAGGATGGTCATGGAGAGTATCATGCTAAGTGAAGTGAGTCATAAAGAAAGGTATAGAGATAGAATGATGTCTCTTATTTGTGGAATATAAAATAACACAATATGAGAATGACACCCAAGGACAGTAGACACAAAGGCCAGTATTATTGCTCCGTGGTTGGCAGTCTGCCTCATGAGCTGGGGGAGAAGGAAGCTAGAATATAGAAGGGATCACTAAATCAATGTTGGTTAGAGGGATCATTCAGGATGGGAGATGTGTGCTGAAAATAGTTAAAGGACCAAATGTGATAGCCTCTCAGTATCTATTTTGCAAACCATAACGCCCCAAAGTAGAGAGAGAGAGAGTATGGGGGAAATTGTCTGCCATAGAGGCTGGAGAACTGTTGGGATGGGGGGTTGGGGATACTGGGAACATTGATGGTAGAAAATGTGCAGTGGTGGAGGGATGGGTGTTCAATCATTGTATGATTGAAACTCAAACATGAACGGTTTGCAACTATCTCACAGTAATTCAATTAAAAAATATTTGGCATCTTATTATTGCCTTGTTGCAAACAAGATTCAGATTTTCATTGGGATTTTTTCATATCTAATTTTTATTTTCAATTTATAAAATACTGTTGTGTGGCTATTAATGATTTTCTTTTGAATTTATTTTTTAGGGCCTTCTGAACTTCATGTGTTAGTATGGATTGTTGTTTTGATAAACATGTTCCTTTTAATCAGTGATGATGAACACTTTTTGATACCTCGATTGCTATTTGTGTGATGTTTCTTGAGAATTGTCTATTTAACTTCTATTACTATTTTTTGATGAGGGTTTTTTGTTGTTGTTGTTGAATTTTGCTGTTGAATGTTGTAGATATACTATGTCTTGAAAGTAAGCTGTTTTTTAGGTGTATAGTATTTAAATATGTTCTCCTAATTAATACATTTTCATTTAGTTTATAGTTTCTTTGCAATATTGAAGATATTTAGTTTGATTAAGTTCTATGTGTAATAGATGTCATTGCTTTCTTTTTCATGAGAAAATGAGTCATTGAATAAATCTCTGAAATCAATACCATGTAGAATTCTTCTTATGTTATTCTCAATCCATTTCATGAATTTGAATCTAACATTAAGATGTTTAATTTTTTATGAATTAAACTTTGGTATGGTGTGAAATATTGATTTTAATTAATTTTATTTTCCATGAGGGCTAATCTGTTTTCCTAACACTATTTGCCAGAGAGATTTTTATTTCTTCATTATATACTTTTGGATTTCTATGTCACTTATTAATTTGCCACACATATAGGGGTTTATGTCTGATTCTCAATTGTGTTCTATTGGTTTTATTTTATTTATTTTTTTATTTATTGAATCACTGTGGGAAAGGTTACAAAGCTTTTAGGTTTAGGTCTCAGTCATGCAAATATCAAACACATTTCCCTTTACCAATACTTATTTTTTACAATGAAGAACCCCAATAAGACCCCACCCCCCACCCCTCCCAGTCCCTGTGAGGCAGATGAATTCTAGTTAACACTCTATCTGCTTTGATTAGATTCATTGTTTCAATAAAAGATTCACCACTATTATTTAGAGTTTACCCCCACCCCATCAGACATGCTGAAAAAGCATTGTGAAATGATTTGCTTTCTACAGCTGGGTTCAAGAATTAAATGTTGGTTTTGGATTTCTGCTATTTTACTTATTGACCCTGGAAGTATTTCTACTGAAAGTCAGATAGTTAAGAAATTGGTTTCTGTGCTCTGGAGTCGTGGCCGTGCTGGAGAGCCGCTCGTGGGGGGCAACTGGTGGCCTCGGTAGGGCGTGAAGGGCAGACCGAAACGCCCCCCTTCCCATGAGGTTTTAGTTGCCCCCACACCCCCGGCTCATACCTGCTGACCACAAGGCTCCCATGTGGCCGCCATCTTTCTTTCCAGGGAGGAAAGGGTGATGATGGCCTGGATTAACGCATAGTCCGTTCACTTTTCTGCTCCAAGCTGCCGGGTTCTGCATTAAGTCCTTGTGCTTCTGGGGCCGTGGCCGTGCTGGAGAGCCGCTCGCAGGGGGCAACTGGTGACCTCGGTAGGGCGTGAAGGACGGACCAGAACGCCCCCCTTCCCCTGAGGTTTTAGTCGCCCCCACACCCCCGGCTCATACCTGCTGTCCACAAGGATCCCATGTGGCCGCCATCTTTCTTTCCAGAGGGAGGAGGGCGGAAGGGAGCAACACCCTTTCCCCTCCGGGCAGACATGATGGCCTGGATTAACGCATTCTATTGGTTTTAGGGTTTGTTTTTTTCCCAATGTCACCTGTGATACTGGAGTTTTTATTTATAGGTTCAATGAGAACAAAATTATTCAAATATTAAAAGCAGAGATTGATAGATAAACCAAAACAATTACAAACATCATTATATAGATACAAAAAATTATCAATAAAACTTAAACCAAATTCATCAACACATTTCAAGGATTATGCACAATGAGCAACTTGAATTTTTTCCAGTGATATGTTTACCACCCAATATTATAAAAATCAAAGAATATAATATATCAACAAAAATATTTTAAAATTACATATTAATAGATGCAGATAAATATTTTGATATGATTTTGTAATAAGATTTTAATAATATTTATGATTAAAATCTTTGAACAATGTACATTGGTGGAGGAATGGGTATTGGAATACTGTGTGACTGAAATCTAACCATGAACAACTTTGTAAGGGTATATCTCAATAATTATTTTTAAAAAAAGATCTCTCAATAAATGGGGTTAAAAGAAACTTGTCTCAGAGCCAGAACGATAGGACAGTGGGTAAGAGGATTGACCCTCTGCACGTGGCTTACCGTGTTTGATCCTCGGCATTCTATATGGTCCCCCAAGCACTGCCAGGAGTGATTCCTGACTGCAGAGCCAGGAGTAACCACTAAGCCATCAAACTAAATGACAGAAAGAGACAGAAAGAAAGAAAGAAAGAAAGAAAGAAAGAAAGAAAGAAAGAAAGAAAGAAAGAAAGAAAGAGCAACATATCAATCCAGTAAAAGCAATATATACAACAAATTCATAATGATTATCAAGTCAAGGGCGCAAAGCTGAAATTCTCTCTACCAAAATGACCAGAAAGTGCTCTCTCTATTATTATTCAACATTAAATTTCTTCTTTTGCTTCTCCAGCAGGTTGAATCACTGAAAATGCTACCAAAGCTAATATCCTAAGTGTTTTTACTATATTTTGGGGGGTACAATTCAAGGGCTCTCCTGCATATTTTTGTATTTTTTGTTCCTATAGTGTGGAGCTATGCTTTCTATATTTAAATAGTCTTTTGTGTGTGTGCTGCAAATAAATTATGGTCTTTTGATTCTATAAATTATGTACTTTTCTTTTATTATGTATTATTGTTTGCTATAGCTGCTTTTTGTCTTTCAAATTGAATTATTTCTTACGATCTTGAGAAAGATCGTGTGTTGTTATGTTCATTGTTTTGATGTTATAATATGTCTTACAATATTTCTTATAGAACATGTCTGGCGGTAATATACTCCATTAAACTCTGTGTGTCTGAGAAAAAAAGTCTATGTCTGAGAAAAAAAGTCTATGTCTGAGAAAAAAGTCTATGAAATCCTGATAGAGGAACCCTTGTATGCCATAGTTTCTCTTAGAAATCTTCAATGTTTTTACTTAAGAATTGACTTTTAGTAATATAAATCTATTTTCTTGTAGGTCATTTTGCACTGGGCATTCTCTCAGCTTCCTGGATACCTACGATTGGTTCTTTTCTTAGGTTTGTCTATTACTAGTTATTATTTCTTCTGACAGTGCCTGGGATCAAAGTGCCTCACTCATATGAAGTATATACTCTACTGCTGAGACACAGCCATAGCCAGCTATTGTTTCTTTGAATATGGTTTCTGATCCTGTCCCTTTCCTCCACCTTCTGAAATATCTATTATTTATATTCTGTATAAACACTTCAAATGAATTTCAAAATAGTATATATTTAAATTTATATTTCTAGATTTAGTTCTGTCGTCTTTCACTAGGGTAATTATTTTAACTTCAAATTCTGATTGTCTTGCTTCTGAAGGATTAATTCTTATCGTTTTGTGTCCTATATTGTATTCAATTGCATACAATATGCTTTTCATACCTTGCATCTCTGAAATTTTTAAATATCCTTAATCTTATTGGTGACAAAATTCTTGTGCTATCCTATCTGCATTGATACATTGCACTTGATTTTATCTGTTTAACTGATATCCCCTCTTGTCAAGTTTTGCTATGATTGCTTTTCTGAGTCATCTGTTATATATTCCAATTTGGTGTTTTTGTGTGTGATCTCTCCGTTCAATTTTTTTTCTACAAGATTGCTTTTACAATACCTACTGAATTTTCATATGTATGCATCTGACTTAGCTTCTTTTGCTTTCATGTAAATAATGCTTTGGCCTTGAAGTATGGATTCTCCTTTTCTTATGTTGTTGTGGTGGAGATCAGAAGCTAATAAGATTGTGAACCACAATCAATCAGTGTGGCTAGGCAGTTAGATGGGAGGAAACAGTGTACAGGAAGTGCTTCTTGCTGCTATTCTTTCTCTGTGGCTATACCAGAACTGTAGAGTATGAAAAGTCTGTTTATCCAATTTTATGCCTCTGTATCATGGTCAGATCTCTGATTTATTTAATACACTAGCAAGCTCAGCTTTCACTAGCTCCACTGTGAAAGTACCAAGATTAAGTTTGTGTCACAGAGTTAAATGTTTGCCAGTAGCACTTTCTTTTCTTTTATCACCCACACTCATCAGAAATTTCATTGGTATGAACTAGAATAATGGACATAGATTTTGTCCTCCTCTGAGGAGGAAAGTCAGCCCATGGAAATGTGACTTGTGGTGCCAAAATCATTCTTTAAGCCTCTTCCCCAATTTCCATTCCTAAAGTTTACAGCTCCAAAAAAAAAAAAAAACACATGCATAGGTTTTTCTCTCAAATTATTCTGTAATTTGGTAAGATTTTCCTGAGAGTTATATTTAGTTTTTATTGAACCTTGGAGGAGAATATGATTTGCTGAAGTTAATTGTCTCCACTCTCCAGAAGTCTCCAATATAAAGATTTTAATGTGAATTGCTCAATGACATGTAGAACATTGAAAAAATTGTCCAACTGAATTTTCCTAACTGTCAAATAAAACACAATAGTTGTATAGCAGTTTCTGACCATTTTCTCCTTTTGGAGGCCTTCGTAGCAACTGGTCAGTATTTTTTTTTTCGATTAGTTTACTTAAATAGCATAATCCATAGAAATGGGAAAACCATTTCAAAATTCTAACAGTCATTTTAATGTACAGAGTAAATTTCCAAATTCATGTTGATTTTCAAGGAACTCTGAATGACTGAAATAATGTTAGCAATAGAAAGAACATAGAGATAAACAGTCAATACCTTGTACTTGACATCAATGTTACAGATAGGACATAGAAAAAATAACTACAGAAAATTGAAAAAAAAAAAGTAGAAAAAAAACAGAAGATCGGTTAGTGAAAACAAACAAAAAATATCAAAGGCACCATTATGAAACATTTGAAAAATAATTTTAAATCACATATAAAAATATTTTATCCGAAGTACATTCTTTAAAAAATTAAATTTTACAATACATATAGAAAAAAACATTGAAATGTGTCAAAGGTCTTGAAAAAAAGAGATACAAATGACCTATAAGAATATGAAAATTATTCACCATTAGTTATATTTAATAAAATGAAAAACCACACTGTGGTATCACATCATACCTACTCTAGGAGTAATATAATGATAGAATATTATTAACTAAAACATGAAAGATAAATTAGAACTTCATGCATGTTAATATGAATTTAAAAGGATCCCTATAGAAAACTATTTTGTGAGTGCTCAAGACAATATGCATAGAATTCCCATATTCTACATTTATTTTTTCTTTTAAATAGCACTGCACTGTAGTACTGTCCTCCCATTCTTCAGTGATTTGCTCGAGCAGGTACCAGTGACCCCTTCATTGTGAGACTTGTTGTTACTATTTTTGTCATATTGAATGTGTCCTGGGGAGCTTGCCAGGCTCTTCCATTTGGTCCGAATACTCTTGGTAGAATGCCGGGCTCTCCGAGAGAGACAGTTTCTTCTAAATATCTTCCCACATGTATGGAAACTTCTACCCAAAGAAATGTTTGTGAAAGTTTTTTTTGCTTGTTTTTCTTTTTTATTTTGCTTTCATGGACCACGCCAGGCTATGCTCAGGACTCGTTACTGGCTGTGACCTTAGGGATCACTCCTGGAGAGACTTGGGGGGCCATATGGGGTACTGCAGATTAAATTTAAGTTGGCAGCATGAAAGACAAACACAAATCCATTGTACTCTCTCCCTGCCCTTACAGAAGTATTATTTATGTTAATATGAGAATATTCCAACCACCTATCAAGTGATAAATAGATATAGAAATTGTGAGTATAACAAAAAATAATACCAGACTATAATTCACCCATAATGAAGTACTGATGGTATGTTGGTATGTGATACAATTTCAATTGTAAAAACGTTACTGAAACTAAGTCGTACAAAAAAGTAATAAATTGTATATATACTTTAACACTAATTTTCACATTTTAAAAGCTATAACATCTATATATTAAATAAATAGCTTTCCATTTATGTAGCAATACCTTGCTACTATTGAGTTTCTCTGTTAATTATGTTAATTATGTTAATTTCATGAATGTGCTTAATTTAGTTACTATCTTTTACATATATAATATAGACTTGTATTAATCTAGAACTCTTATCTTTATATTTTGCTAAGAAAGTTGACTTTTAACATTTGTGATTAATAGTCTCATACTATTTTGCTTTCATGACCGCTTCAATCTCAAAAGAAACAAAGACCTTCTTTAAATCAATGAACATTAGACAGAGCAGGATCTTGAACTCCGGAGAAACCTCAATGAGCTTGGTCACCGTGTGGATATGGTCAATTGTGCTGAATACTTTTCGGAACATGGCTTGCTCGCATGGTTGACTTTCATCTAGTGTTATGTCAATCCTATACAGGATGACTCCAGTGAACAGCTTGTAGACGACAGAAACAAGGCAGATCAGGTGATAGTTGCAAGGGGATTGTGCCAAGCCACGTTGGTGAATGAGCTCCAGAGTTTTCGAAGACAGGCATCATTTTGTGAACATCTCTCTCCCTTGGCACCCCTTGCACAATCATGGAGTTGATGAACCAGTTGATCATATTCTCCATCAATGTTGTCAATGATGGCATCTTCCCATGTTGCTGCAATAGTGCCAAAGGGCTCTCTTCAACTTTGCATCCCTTTCTCGCCACTCCATGAAGTAGAATTTTGCACAACGGAGATGTTGGTCTGATCCGATTTGAAATTTTCGGGATAAGAGCAACATCGGTCAGGCAAAACCATCAATTGAATATGATGTAGTCAATTTCATTGTGGAACCATCCACCAGGAGACTCCCATGTCCAACATTTAGATTCAGCCTTCTGGAACTGTGAGTTACAATGCATGGTCTTGGTTGACATGATGAACTCAGATAGTCTCTCACCCTGTTCATTCCATTCTAGGTCATGGGTCCTGATGTCGAGTTCTTCAGCTGATCTTCTCAGTCCCATCTGGGCATTATCACCGACAATGATTTTGTCAAAGGTGTGGTTTTCTTAATAGAACTTCTCCAGCTCCATGTAGAACTTCTCAATTTCTTCTTCATTGTAATTGGATGTTGGTGCATAGACAACGAAGATAGAAACCGCTGGCACTGAGTCACATCTATTCAAGTATAATTGTCCAATGACATTGTTCTAATAACAGCAAACATTAGCCAAGCGGCACAAATTCTGGCCAACTTCGACCGTGAGTATGGAAATGTCAAACTACAGCTGAATCTCACAAAGACAATGTTTATTAGAAATGGCCTTGTTCCTGACCTTCCATACACTCTCAATGGAATAAATATCTCCGAATGCAACAGTTATGTGTACCTAGTTCGAGAACTCAACATGACAAATGACCTGGTACCAGAGTTGTGCAGGAGGAAGGAAGTGGCTTGGAGCACCTTCAAGAGCGTTGAAGAAATAGCTAAGAGGACGAAGAACCTCAGGCTCCAGACACATCTCTTTGACTCCACCGTTCTTCCTGCATTAACGTAAACCTCAGAGACCTGGGCCCTAGGAAAACAGGATGAGAACACTATTTAGGTCTCCCAAACAGGAATCAAAAGAGCTATGCTTGGACTATCACGCTTCACTCAAGAGAGAAAAGGAAACAGGAGTTCTGACCTCCATCGACAATCGAGAATCAGGGATGCTGTCTCATTTGCCAAGGCGTCAAAATCAAATGGGCTGGACATGTAATACTATTTGGAGACGACCACTGAACTAGAGTCATTTCCGACTGGATTCCATGGGACATCAAAAGATTGTGTGGCCTCCCACCTATGAGACGCTCAGACTTCTTCATCAAGACCCTGAACTATTGGTTTGAGGCTCTTCATGTTCCTGGAGCTAGCAGACACCATTGGGCTACACTAGCATGCAACAGGGATGAATGTAAACTTTACTGGCGCCCGCTTGAACAAATCAATGAGTAAGGAGATATCAAGTGATCAAGTGAAATGAGACAGACTAACCTCACTTATTTTAATGGACAGTCAAATTTCAAGCATGAAGAACTAAAGGAATATTTTGTTGATGTGACCTAATAGTGTTGTAAAGCATTTGAGGATAACTACAGGTCAAGGTAAGTCTATTTGATGCAATACATAATTTATGAAAAGAAAAGGGGATCTTAGTTACATTCTCAGAGGAATAAAGATAATCCATATTTTATGAGTATCTATCTTATAATTTAGTTGTGAATGCATTTTTTAAAAAAATATTCTGTTGAAGAGCCTTTTTAACTATAAATTTTATTTTATTATTTTTTTTTAATTTTCATAAAGTTGTTCACAGTAATGCATTGCATTCAATATTTTAACACCAGTTGCACCACCATTACACCTTACCACAACCGTTATTTTGAGTTTTCATTCCACCACTCAAACCTGCCGAAAAGTCAGATTCTAGACAATTTATATTGTATCACTTGTTATGAATAGCATAAGATAACTCTCCCAAAATTCTAAACTTTTAGATAATTAGGATCTGGAGAAATCTTTGCAGAGAGCTGCTCAGTTCTGAGATTCTTCTGTGTGTCTCTGGATCATGGCCCTTAAGGATAGCCTGAAGAGCTTTTGTTACATCAACTATTCAAAACAAAAACTCTTCTGTATTCCTAATGTCAATTAATTCACTAGGACAATGGAGAGAGGGGAAAAAGGGCCTGCCACAGAGAGAGATTGGTGGAGGGAGGAAAACTGGGAATATTGTTGGGGAGCAGTGGATGTTGATACAGAAATTTATAATTAGAAAATTGAATAATATGTTTATAAAATAAAATTGGTACCAACCATTCCTACAGAATGGTATCATTGATAAGAGTCCCTGATATTTTTCATAGATTTTTATTCTTATTTACTTTACACTTTTTGGATCACACCGAAAAAGGAATTACTCCTATCTCTGTAAAATCTAGAAATTTATATTTGCAATTGTGGCCGAGCAAGCTATCATGATATTCAAATTAAGCAATAGAAAATAATCTAGCATCTGCCCCTGGCAGGTAGGCTTGAATGGTAGTGGGAAATTTTGAGCAAAATGTAATGCCCCAAATTAGAGAGAATTTGGGGAAATTGTCTGCCATAGAGGAAAGATGAGGACTGTGTTGTGTATGTATGTTGGGGAGGGGGGTGATACTTGGGACATTGGTGGTGGAAATTGTGCACTGGTGGAGCAATGGGTGTTTTATCATTATATGGCTGAAACTCAAAGATGAAAGCTTTCTCACAGTGATACAGTTAAAAAAAAAGTAATGTGGAGTTCATACCCAATTCAATCAGCTTAATCAATCACTGAACAAATAGTTATACTATTTAAAATAAAAATTTAGAGAAAAATTCTATGTAAAAATAATATATTTTATTTTAATTGTTCATATTCTTTTTTTAACAAAAAGTTGCATTACATTATATAATTTTAGTGAGTGGGTATGAAATGATATATACAGATGTCAAGGTATGACACTTTGTATGTGAAATTGAATGTTTCAAACTAATTTTATCTCCTAAATAATTAGCAGGAATTAGCATTATCTAGATCAACTACTTCCAGAGCTGTTCTAAGATCTCTCAAAACCATCTTTTCATTTGAAGTTCATGAACAAATTTTAAAGAAACATAATTTTTAAAAAGAAACAAAATAAAAATCATATTGCCAAATAAAGATTATTTTATTCATTATCTTTAACACTATGTATAATTCTTAGAATTCCTTAGAATTCTTTGATTTATTTAGACCAAAGATAAAACAGTAGATGTGGCACTTGCCATGCAACCATATTACTCTGGTTTGATCATCAGCATTCCCTATGGTCCCATGAGCATCACCTGGTGTGATCCTTGAGAGTAGAGCTAGAAGTAACCCCTGGACACTGCTGATTGTGGCCCAAAGACAAAATGACAAAAATTAACAAAATAACCTACTATTTGCATTTCTATTAGAAATATTAGAAATGATCTATTATCCTGTATTATATAAACATCTATACATCTAGCTTTCACATCAAGCAGCACTTGAATGACTGTAAAACGTTTCATTAAGAATTTCAATGACACTGGCCCAATGTCCACCTACTTTTCTTCCTGCAAATTTCTTTTAGACAAGCTACTGAAAAGAAATCTGGAAACTTCAGTTCATTTCTTGCAATGCAGAAGCAGTGCTAAATGATAGTCTTTAGCAATCCTTAGCAGGCTGTTTTTCATCTCAGTTTGCAAAGTATAACATATCATAAGATGCATATGATGACTGGAGGTTATTGAAAATGTAATCAACACTGTCTTGCCCTTAACCTCCCTCAGGAAAAGAGCAAAAACAACCCTGTCTAGGGAGACACAAATGCAATGTGAGAAAAGGCTTAAAAGTAGTTCATTTATGTAGTGTTATTATAGCTCATTTTATTTGCACTGAAGCATCATCTATTTCATATCATTTTCACTTCTGGTTGTTCAGAGTACAAATTAATTCCTTGAGGATAAGTGCTAATGCTATTTAATACAGAGCACCTATTAATAAATCATATTTAGCTATGTAATTAATTATATAACCCATTTGGGGGTAATAAAATCAGCACTTTTAAATGTTATTTGGAAAAATTTGAATATAACACCATCACATATTATGTGGGTGTCTAGCATTACTGAATCCATTTAAAATTTCTGGGTTTTTTCTACAAAAAAACAAGTCAAAATGATTCTAAATATTAGTATTTTATGAACAGATAATTTAGATTTCAGTTATCAAAAAAAGAAAGAAAGAAGACTTGAATAACTTCAGGAGATAAAGTGAGATATCTTAATTTCAATTCTAATATCACCTATGATAGTTATGCTGCTACTTCTATTGGGTGCTGAACTTACCTGTTATATAATTGTTAAACAAATGAGATATCCTAACTTAGTTTATATGCAATCCTCTTGTTCTGTGTATTATCAAGCAGTGATGTCTCTGAATTATATACAAACATTCATGAGCAGGTTGTGACCCATTCACCACCCCTCCTCAAAAGAAAAGGTGTTCAATAATAGATAAATTAGTCAAATAATAGGTGATGTTAATAACCATTGTTATTCTTTAAAAATATTTCCATTCCCACAGAACTGAGTGGTTTCCAATATCAGGAAAACTACTGCAAAGTACCTAATATAGACACTTAGTGAACTCTTCTGTTCATGATATTTAGGAAGCTTTTTAAGATTTAAAAAATAATAAAAATTTGGCATTTTTCAGACTAATATTGCCTCTGATTTAGTTGAGATCAGTATTTATTCTTATATTCTTTGCTTCTGGCTAAAAATTAATATCCTAATTTTTTTAACCTATCTGCATTGCTATTGTAGTAAAAGTTGTATTGTTTCAAGACTAGATCTTTGAGGCCTTATGTATAATTTCTGATTCCATGGAAAACATTTGGAGACACTTTTTAGATGGATTTAATGTAAGTATACTTGCAGAATCAGGACCGGTGGAACTCATTGTTTTGGAAATAACCATAGCTTGGCCTTATCAAGGTAGGGATAATATACCTGTCATACTAGTCACAAAGATTTAAGTTTGTACAGTTTTTATATATAAAAACAAAATTTTTTTGCTTCATGTATTTGCTCATGCTTATGAGTGCAACTGGTTATTAGAGTTTTACACTGATATCTATCCTTTATGATATTTAAGTCAGAAATCTTGATTCAACTTTGATTTTTTAAAATTCATTTTAAATGGTAAATTAAATAGTAAATGTATAATTACCCAAATTTTAATTTTTTTTACAATTCTCATAATTGATTACCCATTTACCTCCTCATGTTTATTACCTAAACTTTCTATAGTCCATTATCATAAGGCATTAAAACTAGATTCTTAAGCAACTCCTACCTAATTATATTAGTTATTACTTTTCTTAACAGTATTAATTTCTCCCCAGCTGAAACTTCTAAAATGAAATCTCTTTAATTTTTTCTCCAAAAGATTTTTGACCTCTAGTAATCTATATTAAATTATCTAGAACACTGTGCAAAAGGCAGAATGTCATTTTTGACATGATGATTCTTACCTATTTGCTAATTCTTCTCCAATATCATTAATTTTATTTCCTACCCCAACAATCTACAATCACTAACAATTTCCTAAAAGTGTCATTTTCTGTTATATGTGAATCTATTTACAGGAATTATTCCTTTGCCTATATCATCTCCCATGATTTTATAAAGCTGATAGATGTCCCTCTGTCATTGTCACTATCCTCCTGTTGTTCATATATTTTCTCGAGCAGGCCCAGTAATGTCTCCATTGTGAGACTTGTTGATGCTGTGCTTGACATATCAACTATGTCATGGGTAGCTTGCCAGGCTTTGTGGTGGAGGTGCAATATTCTCGGTAGCTTGCCGGGCTCTCTGAGAGGGGCAGAGTAATCGAACCCAGGTCGGCCACACGCAAGGCTACTGCTGTGCTTAGCCCTCAAAAGTATATTTTAATAGGAACCCTTCCTGTAATACCTAATCAGGTAATGTGTTTTTTTCTGTTTTCTGACACCAGTACATATCTGAATTTTCACCTGTGTAAAAGAACAATTAATTGCATGCTTCTTTTTTAGTCCATTCAGTGTTGGAGGTACGTTTAACTCTGTATCCTTACAATTAGCACTTAGAGATAATAGATGTTTAATACTATGCATTAAATTCTGTTCATAGCTCAAACACACTATATTTTATATTTATGTAACAGCATAAATATTTTAAACCCTTCATACACAGATAAGTGAGATAGGTAATCTAAAAAAACCCTTTGTTAGAAACATAGGGGGCTCTGGGTACTTAGATTTCAGGAATCCTGACCAGCTTGAGTTTCCTAGCATTAAATCTGAAGCACTATCTACAGACACATTAGACTTGGCTACTTATACTTCTTTAATTAAAAATTATACAGTGCTCTTCCTCTTGATCCCTCAAGCTGTGCTGTTCTTCTCCCCGACCCAGGTCAGTTTATACACCGGTATTTGCACCCAGGACTTTGATTTCTCCCTGCAAGCCCCCCAGGTGTCCTCTCAGACCTTGGGAGAAAAGCAGCTCTGAGCCTTTGCCTCTTCCTCTTCATCCCCCAAGCTGTGCTGGTCTTTTGCCTCACCCATGTCACTTTATCCGCCAGTATTCGAACCTGGGACTTGGATATCTCCCTGCAAGCCCCCCCCCTCCCCAGCCATCCTTTCGGACCTTGAGAGAAAAGCATCGCTGATCCTCTGCCACTTCCTCCTTGTACCTTAAGCTGTGCTGGTCTTCTCCCAAACCCAGGTCAGTTTATCGCCCAGTATTCTAACCCGGGACTTGGATTTCTCCCTGCAAGTCCCCCAGGCGTCCTCTCGAACCTTGGGAGAAAAGCAGCCCTGAGCCTTTGCCTCTTCCTCTTCATCCCCCAACCTGTGCTGGTCTTCTTCCCCACCCAGTCTTTACTCCCACCACACACACCAGGTACTCGTTGGGATGTGGCCTTTACAGATGTGGGCATGGCTTCGGTAGAATTGGGCATGGCTTAACTTTAGGCAGGACAATGTTCACGCGGCCACAGGCACTTTACTCATACCAAGAAACATAGTCCCCATACCTACACACTAACATGAAGAAACAATGCAAATCCCCACCACCTGGGGAGGATGATGCAAAGAGTCCCAAAGTCTCGTAGGTGCTGCTCACCTAAGGGACCTCTCTGACAAAGAATTCAGATATGAAGTCATGAAAATGTTTAATCAACTCAATGAAACAGTCAGACATCCAGTAACATGACAGGAACTATCGACAAATTACGGGAAGAAATGAGAGCAGAATTGTCACAAATAAAAGATTCCATAGATGCAATATAAAACTCAGTCTGTGCCCTCAACAGTAGAAAGACCACAGCTGAAGACAGAATCAGTGAGCTGGAAGATCAGCTGCACCAAGCCAACAGGAAACAAGAAACAATGGCAAGAGACCTTAAAATAGCTCTAAAGAGAATCAAAGTCCTAGGAGATAATTCCAAGAGAAACAATATTAGAATCATTGGAGTCCCAGAAGCTCAGGGAAACAATCCCAGTGAAAAACCACAGTTAAACAAATCATTGCTGAAAAATTCCCAGAGCTCGACAATGCAGCCATTCAGGTTCAAGGAGCCCGAAGGGTGTCAGCTAAAAGAGACCCAAACAAAAACACTCTGAGATATATTATAGTTAGAATGATCGATGCTGCCGATAGAGACAGAATACTGCAAGCAGCAAGGGCAAAGAAGGAAATCACATACAAAGGAGCACCCCTTAGATTCACAGCAGACCTATCAGAGGAAACCCTCCAAGCCCGAAGGCAATGGCTGGATATAGTGAAAAAACTCACTGAAATGAATGCTTTACCAAGAATACTCTATCCAGCTAAACTCTCACTCAAAATTGAAGGAATGATACACTATTTTCTAGATAAACAGCACCTCAGGAACTTTATAGACTCAAAATCAAACTTAAAAGAAGGGCTAAAGGGGCTACTATAAGACAAGACAAACCCTACAAGCACAACACACCCTTACAGAAAGACGACACAAAACCCCATAACAATAATCTCTCTCAATGTTAAATGTCAAACTACAGCTGAATCTCACAAAGACAGTGTTTATGAGAAATAGCCTAGTTCCTGATGTTCCATTCACTCTCGATGGAATAAACATCTTCGAATACAACAGTTATGTGTATCTAGGTTGAGAAGTCAACATGACGAATGACCTGGCACCTGAGTTGCACAGGAGGAAGAGAGCGGCTTGGAACGCCTTTAAGAACATCGAAGAAAGAACTAAGAGGACAAAGAACCTCCGGCTCTGGGCACATCTCTTCGATTTCACTGTTCTTCCTGCATTAACATACACCTCAGAGATCTGGGCCCTATGAAAACAGGATGGGAACTCTATTCGGGTCTCTCAAAGAGGAATTGAAGGAGCTATGCTTGGAGTATCACGTTTCACTCAAATGAGAGAAAGAATCTGGATTTCTGACCTCCATTGACTTTCAAGAATCAGGGATGCTGTCTCGTTTGCCAAGGCATCAAAAATTAGATGAGCTGGACATGTAATGAGATTTGGAGATGACCACTGGACTAGAGCCATTACTGATGGGATTCCATGGGACATCAAAAGACTGTGTGGCCGCCCACCTATGAGATGGTCAGACTTCTTCGTCAAGACCCTGAACGATTGTTTTGAGGCTCTTTGTGTTCCTAGAACGAGCAGATGCTATTGGGCTACACTAGCACGCGACAAGGAAGAATGGAGACATTACTAGCACCTGATTGAGCAAATTGATGAGTCAAGTGATTAAGATCTTAATTCATTTACAATTTACTTTATGTTTCACATGAGATACAGATATGTTCCCTCCCTCCTTCCCTCCTTCCCTCCCTCCATCCATTCCTCCCTCCCTCTTCCCTCCTTCCTTCCTTCCCTCCTTCCTTCTTTCCCTCCTTCCTTCCTTCCTTCTTTCCCTCCTTCCTTCCCTCCTTCCCTCCCTCCCCTCCCCTCCCCTCCCCTCCCCTTCCCTCCCTCCCTCCCTCCCTCCCTCCCTCCCTTCCTTCCTTCCTTCCTTCCTTCCTTCCTTCCTTCCCTTCTTCTTTTCCACTATTATCAACACTCAAGAGTCCTTGCACCACTTAGGCACCCAGCTCCATCATCATTCACTAATTGTCCAAACATCTGAGGTTTTTCTATGGTATATCAATTCTTCGGCTGCCGTAGCCCTGGTCGGGGCGGGGAGGAAAGCTCAACCCGCTCCCCTCCAAGGGACTCCGGGAAGGAACACCCAGGCGCGGGGGCAGGGACTGCACTGGTCTCGTCCCGGATCTGGATTTTATAGTCTCTGAGTCTTGGCCGCTGATGGGATTACACGGCGCCAGGGGGCCAGGTGGTGGGTGTGACCCCCGCCTACTGGAATTTGGAGGATCTGGGTGGAAGATGCTCGACTCCAATTCGAGTAGGCTTGGAGGTCTCGGCCCCGGAACCCGGTGGCTTTGTCCCTCTGCCAGTACCTTCATGCGTGCGGAGAGTGGTCTCAGCATGGTGGTGGCTGGTCCTGGAGGTCTTCGGCTGCCGTAGCCCTGGTCGGGGCGGGGAGGAAAGCTCAACCCGCTCCCCTCCAAGGGACTCCGGGAAGGAACACCCAGGCGCGGGGGCAGGGACTGCACTGGTCTCGTCCGGGATCTGGATTTTATAGTCTCTGAGTCTTGGCCGCTGATGGGATTACACGGCGCCAGGGGGCCAGGTGGTGGGTGTGACCCCCGCCTACTGGAATTTGGAGGATCTGGGTGGAAGATGCTCGACTCCAATTCGAGTAGGCTTGGAGGTCTCGGCCCCGGAACCCGCGTGGCTTTGTCCCTCTGCCAGTACCTTCATGCGTGCGGAGAGTGGTCTCAGCATGGTGGTGGCTGGTCCTGGAGGTCTTCGGCTGCCGTAGCCCTGGTCGGGGCGGGGAGGAAAGCTCAACCCGCTCCCCTCCAAGGGACTCCGGGAAGGAACACCCAGGCGCGGGGGCAGGGACTGCACTGGTCTCGTCCGGGATCTGGATTTTATAGTCTCTGAGTCTTGGCCGCTGATGGGATTACACGGCGCCAGGGGGCCAGGTGGTGGGTGTGACCCCCGCCTACTGGAATTTGGAGGATCTGGGTGGAAGATGCTCGACTCCAATTCGAGTAGGCTTGGAGGTCTCGGCCCCGGAACCCGCGTGGCTTTGTCCCTCTGCCAGTACCTTCATGCGTGCGGAGAGTGGTCTCAGCATGGTGGTGGCCGTGTAATCCCATCAGCGGCCAAGACTCAGAGACTATAAAATCCAGATCCCGGACGAGACCAGTGCAGTCTCTGCCCCCGCGCCTGGGTGTTCCTTCCCGGAGTCCCTTGGAGGGGAGCGGGTTGAGCTTTCCTCCCCGCCCCGACCAGGGCTACGGCAGCCAAAGACCTCCAGGACCAGCCACCACCATGCTGAGACCACTCTCCGCACACATGAAGGTACTGGCAGAGGGACAAAGTCACGCGGGTTCCGGGGCCGAGGTCTCCAAGCCTACTCGGATTTGGGCCGAGCATCCTCCACCCAGATCCTCCAAATTCCAGTAGGCGGGGGTCACACCCACCACCTGGCCCCCTGGCGCCGTGTAATCCCATCAGCGGCCAAGACTCAGAGACTATAAAATCCAGATCCCGGACGACAACAGTGCAGTCTCTGCCCCCGCGCCTCGGTGTTCCTTCCCGGAGTCCCTTGGAGGGGAGCGGGTTGAGCTTTCCTCCCCGCCCCGGCCAGGGCTACGGCAGCCGAAGACCTCCAGGACCAGCCACCACCATGCTGAGACCACTCTCCGCATGCATGAAGGTACTGGCAGAGGGACAAAGCCACGCGGGTTCCGGGGCCGAGACCTCCAAGCCTACTCGAATTGGAGTCGAGCATCTTCCACCCAGATCCTCTAAATTCCAGTAGGCGGGGGTCACACCCACCACCTGGCCCCCTGGCGCCGTGTAATCCCATCAGCGGTCAAGACTCAGAGACTATAAAATCCAGATCCCGGAACCGCACGGCCGCAAATGCGGCCGCGCGACATATTATTATCTCATTCCTATTTTGGACAAACTTGCAGGCTATCGAATGTAGCCTGCCCACAGGGCAGAGTCTGGCAAACTCCCCGTGGCCTACCAAATATGCCAAATACCAGTAACAATGATGGGTCTCATTCTCCTAAAGAGCCGTGAATATAATCTCAGGGCTAGGATGAAAGAGACGTTACTGGGGCCTGCTCGAGGCAATCGACGATTAACAGGATGATGAAATGAAATGAAATGAAAATATCAATTCTATTCTATTTGTCTGGAGTCTATCTCTATTTACTCACTACACAATTTCAATCACTATAGGTTTATAACACAATTTAGGGAAAATATTTGTTCCGATCTTCTTTTTTCTCAGAACTGCTTTGGTTATTGAGAGTTTTACTATTAATTACAAATTTTAATGGAGTTTGTTTTAAGCCTTTGAAGATCATTTCAAATGTGTTCAGAATTACCTTGAGTCTGTTAAATTCATTTGACTCAAAATCACTACCTGCCTTCCTCCACCCAATTATCTTATGTCCAAGTACAATCACGTTGGGAGTCATAGTTCAACAAATGCACTTTGAAGAGTGGTACTCTTTATTATGTAACAGGACATCTTCTAATAAAAAAAGCATGTTGAATTTTTTTCAATTGTGGTCAAGAAAATTCCCAGCCAAGCCTAGCCTAGCCTACTAGCTAATTAGAAGTGTTTTTTTTATACTTGTTTGTTATTGTTTTCAAGGCTGGAATAATAGGGAAGTATTATTTAGCTCTCTCTTTATCCTGAAATTAAACACAAGTGATAAATTATATCACTCATGGTAGAGGGATATAATACTATAAAGTATGTGAAGATTTCTCCTCTCTAGATGGCTCACAAATGGTATAATAATGTTAAAATTTGTTTATGTTTCATAGCACAAGTTCTAGAATAAATGATAATGTAAAGATATTTTATTCTACTTGATTACGGCAATTTGATAGCCTAAGTTGAAAGTCTCACATGAAAGAAGTACTCAAATGTTGGCTTTCTCCACGTAGGTGCCCAAGGCATCCTCTAGGACACTGGGACTCCCACAATCCCTGAGCCTCTTCCTGTTCGTCCCCAACACTCTGCTGGTCCTTTTCCTCTCCCATGTTCTACTTCCCACACACAACAGGCACCCATGGGGGCATGGCCTCTTCAGAAGTGGGCGTGGTTTTTGTAGAAGTGGTCATGGCCTAATTTTAGAAGGCTGCAAGTAATCTACTCATACCAAGCAGTCTCAAGTAACATCTCAGTCTCCATACCTCCACACCAACATGAAGAAACAACGCAAATCTCCACTACATGGTGAGGACTATGAAAAGAGTCTAGAAGCCTGAGTACATGTCACTCACCTAAGGGACCTCTCTGAGAAAGAATTCAGATAGGAAGTAATGAAATTGTTCAATGAACTCAATGAAACAGTGAGAGAGATATTCAGTAAATTGAAGGAGGACATGAAAGAAACAATGGATCAGATCATCGAGAAAACACAGGAAGAAATGAGAGCAGAAATTGGAAAGCTACACACAGAAATGTCACGAATAGAAGATTGCATAGATGAAATAAAAACTCAGTCTGGGCCCTCAACAGTAGAATGGCCAAAGCTGAAGACAGAATCAGTGAGCTAGAAGATCAGCTACACCAAGCCGACAGGCAACAACTAACAGTGGCAAGAGACTTCAAAATAGCTCGAAAGAGAATCAGAGTCCTAGGAGACGATTCCAAGAGAAACAACATTAGAATCATTGGACTACCAGAAGCTCAGGGAAACTATCCTGATGTAAAAGCCACAGTTAAATAAATCCTTGCTGAAAAATTCCCAGAGCTGGACAATGCAGCCCTTCAGATTCAAGGAGCCCGAAGGGTATCAGCTAAAAGAGACCCTAACAAAAACACTCCAAGACCTATCATGGTTAGAATTATGGATGCCGCAGATAGAGAAACAAACTGCAAGCAGCAAGTTCAAAGAAGGAAATCACATACTTAGAAGCACCGCTTAGATTCGTAGCAGACCTATCAGAGGAAACCCTCAAGCCCAAAAGCAATGGTGGGATGTAGTGAAAAAAAACTCAATGATATGAACGCTTCACCAAGGATACTCTATCCGGTTAAACTCTCACTCAAACTCAAAGTAACGGTAGACTACTTTGTGAATAAACAGCAGCTCAGAAACTTCATAGACTCAAAATCAAATCTAAAAGATGGGCTAAAGGGGATACTATAAGACAAGACAAACCTTACAAGCACAACAGACCCTTAGAGAAAGATGACACAAAATATGCAAAGAATTGGAGGAATTGGGGGAAATTCAGAACCAATCAGCACAAATAATTCCAGGAAAAACTGTTGCATAGCAAAATATTTAAGTCTGAGCTCTGAAATTTGGAGAATACGATCTCATGATATTTTTTAATCATATAATTAAATTAGCAAATCATTTCCTCCATGCACTGTAGCACTGTAGGCTGTCCTCCTGTTGTTCATTGATTTGCCCAAGCAGGAACCAGCAACGTCTCCATTGTAAGACTTGTTCTTACTGGTTTGGGCATATCAAATACACTACGAGGAGCTTGCCGGTTTCTGCCGTGTGGGCGGAATACCCTCAGTAGCTTCCTGGGCTCTTTGAGAGGGATGAAGGAATAGAACCCAGATCGGCCATGTGCAAGGCAAATGCCCTACCTGCTGTACTATTGCGGTATAGCAATAACACAGCAATAGCAATTTCCTCCATACCATTTAAAAACTTTAGATGACACACAGCCCAAAATTTTAGATCTCATCACTGCCTAGAACCTCATTCCATCTTAGTTTTTCATTTTTTATGTGAAACATATCACTTATTGTATTGAATTTTATGAAAAGTACTATTTATTTTTAACCTCTGTGCCTTTTTCATTAGCTTTTAATTGTTTGTTACAGAATAATTTAAATTCATTAACAGCCTATAGAATTTAGTCAGTGCATCAGCAGTGCTAGAAACCTTCTTTCTACTGTCATACTGACATTCCTCTAACTGTGTAAACAAGTCAAAAAACGTATCCTAATTTTCATTAGTTGTTTATAACTCATTCCAAATCAGATCTGGCCTAGCTTAACAAAATGAAAAAAGAAAAAAAAAAGAAAAGAGATCTAATTATGGTTGTAATTTATTCTGTCCTCTACTTTTTATGGTTATAAAATATGGAGATGCTCAAAATTTCTCTTAGTGAAAAATTAAATTAGAAATGAAGTTTTGAGTTTCTCGGTTCCTGTGCTGCAATAAATTATTTTTTCTTTCATTTCACGAACAATGACAGTTTATTAGGGTTAGAGAGATTATACAAGGGGTAATTTGCTAGTCTTGCAAACAGCCAACTGTGAGGCACTGGACATAATTCTCTAAGTATGGCCAAAAATTGATTCCTGAGTACAGAGCCAGGGAGGTAAGCCCTGAACACCACCATTACATTACTGAAACAAACAGTGATATTATTTTGTACTTACAGAAAGTATAAAAATAAAATTCAACGGAGATAATTCATTTATCTCCAAAAGTATAATTACCCCTATATTTGGTGCTAAACGGTTTAACATATTCTCTCTGATTATTCCTTTTAAAATGTTTTAAAGATGGGGCTGGAGAGATAGCACAGCGGGTATGGCCTTGCCTTGCACATGGCCAACCCAGGTTCGATTTCCAGTATCCCATATGGTCCCCTGAGCACTGACAGAAGTAACTTCTGAGTGCAGAGCCAGGAGTAACCCTTGTGCATCACCAGGTATGACCAAAAAAGAAAAAATAAACACATTTTAAAGACTGTTATATGTTGTCAGTGTATATTTAGATATAATTAAAATATAAGTCAAAATTTATCAGTTTTCTAAATTGCATTAAAGGCTTTTTTATAAAATAATAGCTGTTAAATGTAATATTATTTTATCATAAATTTTAACAGTCTAGATGGGAAGACAAAAATAGCACATACAAAGTTCCTTGATGAATTTATCAATAGGCATGTAAACCTTAAACTAAAGAATCAAGTCTAATTTGAAGGAGACTGTCAATAAAGTATCCTTTGATAAACTGCTTATTTTAATACAGGTGGTTTAGTACAGATGAGTAATTGCATTATAAACTGCGGTAAAAAGATTCAGACTACCCATCATCAGTGATGTGTTTCATATGAAGAACAACTGGAGATTAAAAGAGAGAAAACATTTTTTTCTACCTTTTGGAGTTTTAATTTGAGTCACTTCTAACAAATCAATAGGATAAATACAAACATAAATGGATTAACACGTATGCTTCATGTACACATTAGAGATATCCAAATAAAAATTAATATCTTGTAGATGCCTAAGATCTCTTTTTACATAATATTCAGCTAAGTAAACAGAAAAATGTGTTTATATTTGTTTAGGAGGACACTTATGGGGAGATTTTCAGGAAAAGTATGATAAAAAGCAATATCTCTCCACCATTATGTGTAGGTTTTATCCCTCTCAAGCCCCCTCCCATATAATTTCAGTTATGTGCTCAGAAACTGATTTTTTCATAATATGCAAAATTTATTTCTTTATAATTCCCTACAGTGTATATTTTTTATTACATTGCATATGGACTCTAGATCATCTAGTATGTGTTTGCTACTATTTGCTTAAAGTTATTTCTTTAGTAGGATTTCCTCTAGTTCAATTCATCCTATTGCAAGAGTCACAATTTCATCTTTTCTTTTAGTTGAGTAGCATTTCATTGTTCTACTGTGTATATATGTCAAAACTTCTTCGTATACTTAGTTCATTTGTTTGTGGGAACTTAGGTTGTTTTTAGATCTCCAGATTTTGACTGTTGTAAATATTAAAACAATTAACCACGTTATGTGTGGTTGGGATAGATACAAAGGAGTGAAATTGCTCATAAATATTTATTTTTTATTTTTAATATCTCCATACTGTGCTTTAATAGGTACTGAACCAGTTTACATTTCTACTAGCAAATGTTTCACGTTGTTATGTTCTATTGTATTTGTTCTGTTATGTTTTCATTGACCATAATTCTCATTGACAATTAAAGCACACACTCACTAAGCACATACTCATTGGAGAAGTGTGTGCCTTCTTTTGAGACCTGTATTTTAGTTAGTTTTTTTTTTTTAGCGTGTTTTGGAAGGTTTATTTTTATTTTCGTGTTGTGGTATTCACTCGGTGGTGCTAACAGTTCCTCCTGATTCTTCTGAGAATTTCTCCCAGTGGTGCTCAGGGAACCATATGTAGTTTTGGGATTCTAACTAGGTTCAGCTACAAGCAAGGCACGTATCCTTGTTTTTGAAGTTGGTTTATTTTTTTGTTTTGTTTTTGTATCACAGCCCACAGTGTTCATGGCTTATTCCCGACCCTGGTCCCAGGGAATACTCTTGCTGTGTCTTCAGGCATTATAGGGGGTTCCATGCCTCAAATCCAGTCAGTTACAGGTAAAGTAAGCATTCTACCCATTGTAATATTTATCTGGCTCTGTAGACCTTTTGAAAGAGATCACCAAGTGCCCTCGAATAGATGACTGTTTAAAAAAACTTTGGTACAGTTCAAAAACATTGTTTGGACTTTAATTAAAGAAACAAAATAGTAGTCCAACATATAAAATATATAATAATGCAAAGCTTCATTAACATATGTATGAGAAATATTTGCAGTATCTTAATGATAAGATAATACAATAAAATTCAAGACCTATTCACAGCAAAAATTACTCTTAGCATAGACTACATAAAAGGAAACTATATGAAACTACTAAATTTCAACTATTTATATTTATTGTTAAGAAATAAATATAGCAGAAAAGAGATTGAGAAACAAATAGAAACTACACCACTTTATCTATATTTGATATAACTATCTACATGTAAACATTTGATAGTATTTATAATCCACAGATCTAATGAAGAATTTATTGGGATTACTACATAGAGTTTAATAATATTTAAACAAGAACACTAATGAAGTAAAATTTTCCCTACAAAAATAGCAATTGGAATAGTAACAAAATTGCCTTGTATTTAGAAATCAACATAATAAGTTATAAGCAGAATATATTTAGAGAAGATAATACTTGTTGCAAAAATAAAGAATGACAAATTAAACAATATGCTTCTTGAGTGAATACAAAAACCCAATATTAACAATATGTAAATTAATCTGCAACTTGAATATCCCACATACTAAATTCTTAATCCACATTTATTCATTGAAATTGAGGAATGGGTCTTTGAATTAATACAAAAAGTTTAGGACACAAAAATTGACAATGTAATTTCAAAGATTAAGACCGGATACTGAAGGTACACATTATTGCATATTTTAAACCTGTCATGTAATTATATGGCAGTTTGGTACAGAGAAAATCAAGATTAATAGATCCACACATAGGTGGAAATTTACAATATACATACGTCAGATTAGTGGCTTAAATTTTTAATAGACTTTACCCGATAGGTTGTGGTACATTTAGAAAAAATATGTATTTTCTTGGTACAAAATTAGTCATTATATAATCTGGTTGCCACAGTATTTCTTTTATCTTGTCTGCACATTTACCCTGAGTATATTTTATATTTGCTTCCCACAACCAGAAGTCTGTGACTCCTTTTAGGTGTATTACCCTTCTCCCTTGAAAGAGCTTTGCCTCTTTCATCTCATACCTCCACTACCAAATTCTGCACTTTTCTCCTTGATTGATTTGACTGTGACACAAAATAGCAGCAACAAAACCAAAACTAAAAATAAGTGCATTATTCCATAGTTTATATCAGGAAGAATATCCCTTCACCTCTCATCTACATTGATGTTCAAGACAAGACACCAGTTCCCAGTGTCATCTTTAAATCCTACAGAAGCATCCATAAATTAGCCCACAATTTGTTGTTCTTTAGTCATTTGGTTGAAGAAAATGCCTCGTAAGGCACAGGCACCATTGGGGGGGAAAGAAAGATAATGCAGAAGCAGGTGAATTTGTGGAAATGTGTTCCACTTCTCATATAACTTAATGCTTCAAGATATTAAGTGTTGAATAAATGCTTATGGACACTCCTAACATTATGACTTAGTTGATTAGATAACACTCTCTTCATAACAGGGGACTCATATCACATGGTTACTCCATGACCCATAGGAGTATATTTGTCCAGCTAAGGCACCTAGGAGAAATTCAAAAGCTTTCTCTTAATAGGAGAGTAATTATCTATAAGAGATTTTTTTTATTAGTGAGACACCATGAGGTACAGTTCTAGACTTACAAATTTTGTGCTTGAGTTTTAATTATACAATTATCAAATACCCATCTCCACCATTGTCCATTTCCCGACACCACAAATCCCAGTATCCCTCCCACCCCCATCCCCCCAGCCCACCCTGGCTCTGTGGCAGAGCATTCCTCTCTGTTCTCTCTCTCCTTTTAGGTGTTGTGGTTTGCAACAGAGGCATTGAGTTGCAGTCATGTTTGGTCTATAGTCTACTTTCAGCATGTTTCTCCCATTCTGGGAGGATCCTCCCAACACCTTTTATTTGGTGCTCCCTTCTCTATCTGAGCTGCCTTTTCCCCTTCCATGTGTGGCTGGCCTCAAAGCCATGGAGCAAAATTTCTGGTACTAATCTCAGTCATTCTTGAGTGTTAGTCTCCTATTTTGTTACTTTATGTTTCCCAGATGAATGCAATCTTTCTATGTCTATCCCTCTCTTTCTGGCTCATTTTCGCTTAACATGATACTTTCCATGTAGTACCACTTGTATGTAAATTTCATGACTTCATCTTTTCTAACCACTACATAGTACTCCATTGTGTAAATGTACCAAAGTTTCTTTAACCAGTCATCTGTTCTAGGCCACTCAGGGTTTTTTTCTAAATTCTGGCTATTGAATAGTGCCGCAATGAACAAACAAGTGCAGATGTCACTTCAATTATACTTTTTTGCTTCTCTGGTATATATTCAGAGGAGTGGTATTGCTGGATCAAATGGGAGTTCAATTTCTAATTTTTTGAGAATCATCCATACTGTTTTCCAAACGTGCTGAACCAGTCAGCATTCCTACCAGCAGTGAAGGAGGGTCCCTTTCTCGCCACATCCGCACCAGCACTGGTTGCTTTTGTTCTTGTGGATGTGGGCCAGTCTCTGTGGTGTGAAATGATATCTCATTGTGGTTTTGATCTGCATCTCCCTGATAATTAATGATGTAGAGCATTTTCTCATGTGCCTTTTAGCCATTCAGTTTTCTTCTTTGAGAAAGTTTCTGCTCATTTCATCGCCCCATTCCTTGATGGGGTTGGATGTTTTCTTCTTGTGGAGTTCAACCAGTACTTTGTATATCCTTGATATCAACCCTTTGTTGGACGTGTATTTGGCGATTATCTTTTCCCATTCTGTAGACTGTCTTTGTATTTTGGTTACTGTTTCTTTTGAGGTGCAGAAGCTTCTTAGTTTAAGATAGTCCCAGCTGTCTATCTCTGTTTTCACTTGCTTGGCCAGTGGCGTGACATCTTTGAAGATACAAGAGATTTTTTGAAAATCATTAGTGATTATACAGTGATTAACCAATGGGGAATACAGAAAGCACCAAACAACATTTCTACTTTCCCTGTACATTTTATGCACCATGGGATCTGCTGGATTATATGACCTGGGTGTGGGTGAATCATATCGTATGTCACATGCCATCCCCATATGCTCTGTGTACAGGTCTCCCTCAAATGTTCAGGTAGTTTTTCCTGAGTATGTCTGTGTAAACCTCTTCCAATAAATATCACCTTGGTTTGTGAAGTTAAATGTCAATCAAGTCCCTATGGACTTCTGAAAAAAACTGTTAATATTTCTTTAAAAATGCATATATTACTAAATTTAGAGCAGAAAATTCTCCAGGAGCTATGAACATTTCTAGACTGCATCTCATCCTATTGCTTACTGCTAATAACCAAAATGGCAGTAACAGTTCCCTCTTTTTTTTTTCAATAATTTATTTCTTTATTGAATCACTGTGGGAAAAGTTACAGAGCTTTCGGGTTTAGGTCTCAGTCATGTAAATATCAAACACATTTCCCTTTACCAATACTTATTTTTAACCGTGAACCCCAATAGAACCCCACCTCCCACCCCTCCCAATTCCTGTGTGGCAGATGAGTTCTAGTTAATACTCTATCTACTTTGACTAGATACATTGTTTCGATAGAAGATGCACAATTATTGTTTAGAGTTTATGACCCCCCCAATCAGATATGCTGAAACAGCGTTGTGAAATGATTTGCTTTCTACAGCTTGGTTTAAGAATAAAATGATGTTGCGCGGCCACTATTGCGGCTGCGCGGTTTTGGATTTCTGCTGTTTTACTTATTAACCCTGGAAGTATTTCTATTAAAAGTTAGATAGTTAAGAGATTGGTTTCTGTGCTCTGTAGTCGTGGCCGTGCCGGAGAGCTGCTCGTGGGGGGCAGCTGGTGACTTCGGTCGGGCGTGAGGGACGGCCCAGAACGCCCCCCTTCCCATGAGGCCCCTGCCGCCCCCCGCCCCCGGCTCAAACCTGCTGTCCACAAGGCTCCCATGCGGCCGCCATCTTTCTTTCCAGAGAGGAGCGGGCGAGCGGGACAACACCCTTTCCCCTCCGGGCAGGCATGCTGGCGCAGTTTAACACATAGTCCATTTGCTTTTCTGCTCCAAGCGGGTGGCTCTCTGTGCTAAGTCCTTGTGCCTCCGGGGCCGTGGCCGTGCCAGAGAGCCGCTCGTGGGGGGCAGCTGGTGACCTCGGTCGGGCGTGAAGGACGGAACAGTTCCCTCTTAACATAGAAATATGTAGAAGTTTATGTGGGGGTGAGTAGTATTATCCATGTGTATCTTTGCCAGTGTACTTCCTATCTATTTGAGAAACTCATCTTTTTGTCCTGAGAGAAAAACCACAAGGTCATCCTGTCCTTACCATCCCTTTCCCTTTCATCTTAATGACTGATATTTCCTGGCACAAGGCATATATTCCCAGTCTACCCCAATTTTAAATTTAAAATCATTCAAATAGTAAATATCTCATGCAATTTTGATTCCTTAGTCAGCCGAACAAAAACAAGACAGAGTGGAGAATATTCCCTATAACCTTAAAACCTTATTCAAAGATAACAGATTGGAAGTTCATTCATAAATGGTTCACTTAGCACATTTAAACGAAGAATTTATTCCTTCAGACATCTGAGGAGGTCCACTAGGTAGCATGCCTCTTTTGACTCTTAGTTGGAATAAAATAAAATGAGTTATCCTTCATCTCAAAGGGATACCTTGACATGCCCTACACCACCAAATCGCTAGAAATTCTGCTGATGTGAACGGTTCATGAAATTTAATGGGATGTATTATTCATTCTATGATAAGGAATGTCTTACAAATATGTCTGGAGGAGTTGCTGCTTTCTGTTTACTAACTTTAATCATAATAATACCATCAATCTGATGGTCCAACATAATGTCTTGCAGAATAAATAGAAGGGGAAACAGTGGACTGGATTATTGCATCCAGAGTTTGTGAGTTAGTATGTTTACAGATTGATTGCTAAAAAAGTCAATATTTAAAAATTAAAAAGGTTGAAAAACATTGAATCTTGGAATGTGAATTTAGAGAACAGTAATATTTATAGTGGTTTAAGAAAATAAGGATGTAATATAAAGGAAAAAGGAGAAATTTAAGAAATAGAAGAAAATATTAGAGAAATATAATTTACCATAGGTAGGTGCATAAAAATTTTGAGAAAGAAGTGTGAATAGAGGGACTGAGAAATAATACAGCAGACAGGGTGCTTGCCTTCATGCAGCTGACCAGAGTTTGATCCGCAGCACCCCCATATAAGAATATTTCACCTCACTAGGTATGATCCCTTAGCACAGAGACAGGAGTAAGCTCTGAACTGGATATGCCCCCCATATAAATTCTGAAGAGAGTATCACAAAGAAATTGAAAGCTTGTTGATGAATGACCCTTTAAACATTTTAATATGAAGTTTTCATGATTTAACTTTTGAGAATTATAATGGTTTTTCTATTTTTATAGCATACGTTGTTGATGACCTTCCTCTTTTTTACTGAGGCAACAGTGGTTTGATTCTGTTAATGTTTTCGTTTTAAGTGCACAAGGAAATATAGCACACTACACCACCTCCAGAGTAGCAATATCGCTCCACCACTGTCCACAGACTCCTAGCTATTCACCCACAGTTCCCTTGCTAAGATTTTATTTTACTATTAGTAGTGTATTTTGATAATAATTAGGCATTTTAAGTGTCCTTATGTTACTTATACCTTTTTCTACTATTTTTATATTGTATATATGATTTGTTTTCTTTTTTAAATTTCTGTACCTCTATCTTACAAATGGGCTGAAGTGATAGCACAGGGGGTAGGGCATTTGCCTTGCATGCTGCGGACCCTGGTTCAATTCCTCCACCCCTCTCAGAGAGCCCAGCAAGCTACCGAGAGTGTTTCGCCCACATGGCAGAGCCTAGAAAGCTCCCCAGTAACAAGTCTCACAGTGGAAACGTTATTGGTGCTCGCTCGAGCAAATTGATAAACAACGGGAGGACAATGTTACATTGCTATCTTAAAAAATGAATAATTAAATGGAAGACAAATCAAGTGGTAGAGGATATTTCTTTCATGTGTGAAGTTGGATTTCCACATGGCAAACATGGCTGGATCTGGCCAGTGCACTCCATCCCAGTATCCAAGTACTGAACAATTTAGGGAAGCACCCAACGGATGCTGGTGGTACAGTTACCTTGACTCCCACACTGCACTGGGGATCACTCTAAATAAACACACACAAAAAATAAATGTTGTGAATTATGGATTGATACATTTGTTATTAAGCACAAAAATATAATTCACATCTCCTTCATTAGAAAAATTACTGTGAAACTTGAACTAGAGAAAATTTTATGTAACAAAAATTTGTATTTTCATCATAGGAAAATAAAATTATATTTGCCCTTAAATATAATACTTAACATCTGGAAAACAAAATGACAACTTTTCAGACTGGGAAGAGAGTATCAGGGGTAAGTGCTTGCCTTGCATGCATTTGATCCCAATATGATTCCTTGCACTGCTTATGGAACTTTAAGTAGAGCCAAAAGTGATATCTGGATACAGAGACAGGAGAAAAAGAATCAAATATTTATACAATGTAAGCAGTTTAAGAAACTGGTGATTCCATTTCTAATATGTTTCCTTGTTTTGTATATAACAGAAAAAATCTGTATTAACCGATTAATAGATGTCATTGGAGATAAAACATTGGATGTGATCAAATACATATGAAAATGTCTAAAAAGTTAAACACTTATATAGATAGTAATGTGCTTTATTCACATAGCATTTCCAAAATGATTAAGATAAGAAATACCATTTTATGCCAATTTAAGTTTTTTGTTAAATGAGACAAGTTGCATTCTACAAACCGTTTTATTCAGTCGCACTCTATTTTCTATAGTTCTCTACAAATATAAAGTTTACATTTAAAGTGTTTCAACTACAGTTAATCTATACTGTAAAAATTAACATTGAAAAAAACAGTTACAGCTCTTTAAAATCTGCCTAATAGATTCTAAACAGCTTAATGATATGTTATGCATAGCTACTCATTAAAATGTGAATACTCTTTTCATATTTACAGTTAGAAATTTTATAATACCTTTATACATTTGAACACTTACTTTTGTACTCCTTTTCATCCAGAATTTTATCAGACTATAACATATTATGCCTAGCATCCTTTTACTTTAAAATAAATCAATTGAGTTCACTAACCCCCAATACCTGAAATGGATTTCCATTGAATAATGAAAAAAAAAGTTATATTTTGCTTTTAAGTTAATGATTCTATCAGCCAATTTTTCCACGTTTATTTTATATAGTACACATTGTAAATTTGTTTTAGAGTCTTGAGTTTTTTCTCAGTTCATAGATGCACTTATGTTTTTTAAGATGCCATTATTTTACTTTATGTATTTTCTTTACTTTCCCACTTTATTTATCTATATATTTTCAGCAGGGCAAAAGATAAGAGGTAGAATCTGAGACCCTCATGGTGGTTCTTAAGAGGACCAAAGTTGGTTCTGGGGTTCAAAACAGGACTGGATGCATGCAATTCAAGCATCTAATACTTGTACTATTTCAAATGCTCCTTCTTTTATTACTAGTTGCTGAAATTTTCCCTTCAAAGTTGTATCCAGATTATTTTGATATAACTATGAAACCTTCTTTGGTTTGCAAGAAAAAGTTTGTTGACGTGTTTTCTTTCTTTGCTACAGATTTGCATGTTTCTTCCTGCTCTATTTGATTATTAAAATTACTGAATGCATAGCAATATATTACCTAACTCTGTATCAATTACACTATGAACATGATTATTTTTCTTAATATGCATCAGCAATATTTATCAATCAAGTTAAATAAGGATTTGACCTTGAGATCTCTAGATTCTGAATATAAAACATTTTATCAATTAAGTGTTACTACATTAAGTTCTGGTCTAGAACAACCTCAAAAGACCACAGCATGCAGTTATTTTTCATACTTCTTGATTGTGGGTAAACGGGTCTAGTTGATGTAGGCTAGATTCACCTGACTGTCTGCAAGCTGCAGATCACATTTTATCTGCTAAATTTACTTGTCTGAACATGGGAATGGAAATGGGCTGATGAGCATGACAGAGGGCAATCCAACCAATGAAACACCTGCTTTGTGTCAGTTCTTCCTACTATCCTATAATACATGGCACGCTACTTCCTATATAAAGCAAACAGATTGGGGAATAGTAATACCATTAATGCAAGCCTGTGAAAGTACACCTTTTTTACAACAGACTAATAGACTTAGACCAATAATCAAATCTATAGTGGTTGTAGAGATCATTGCCTGAGTATATTTGTAATAAGTAAAAGTAAAGGCCCTCCCGTTGATCGTCGATTTTGCTCGAGCGGGCCCAGTAACGTCTCCATTGGAGACTTTGTTGTTACTGTGTCTGGCATATCGAATACTCTCGGTAGCTTGCCGGGCTCTCCAATTTGTAATAAATAAAAATAAATAAATAAAATAACTTTTCCAGAAAATAGACCAAAATATTTCACAGCAGAGTTAAGCTGAGAGCTGGCTTTTTTAGGGTAAGCTATTTGTCATGTACTACAGGGGAAAGTGCCCATAAGAGAGACTGAATTAACAGTTATGATTACTTAGCATTTTGATAAAGACATAAACTAATGGCTGCCTTTCCTTTTTTGTTTCTCCTATCTTTGTTCCATTCCCTCAATTTTGTCTAGTGTCCCATTTTTATTCTTTCCTCCCTTTTAATCTCAAAGATTCCCTTAAAAGATTGTAATAATTTTAAGAAAATAAATTTAGCTAAGATAGAAATCATTTTTTTAGGAATTGAGGCAAAAAGTCATTATAGAGAAGATATAGATAGATAGATAGATAGATAGATAGATAGATAGATAGATAGATAGATATAGAAACAACAGAAGCAGAATTGACTCAACCTGTCATGTTGCCTCTGATTTCACGGCAACAGATCATCTTATAAAACTAATGCAAGCTGAGCTTATATGAGCATGACGCCCCTGCATAGACTGTAGAGCTTCCAGTTGCATCTCTTCTGCAGTGACTGTCCCAGGACTCTGAAAACTGTGAAACCAGAGATGTGCACTCTGAAAATACAACTGGCTTCTGCTTAGTCTCTACTGCCACCTAGCAGAAGCAATGCACTTGCATTTGAAAGCAGGACCCCCTGCTGGTGCAGGATGCAAGCTCTAGGCAGGGAAGGAGGCATATGGGAGCCCCAGAGGGAATCAAAGGGCTGGAACCAGAGAGAGAAATGCTCATTATCTCTGAGCCTTTCAGGAATTTCCTCCTGATAAGGGAAGAAGATACACAACCTCACTCCAGAGTTGCTGTCAAGAAGAAAAAGAGCTTTAGTTATTGAATTAACCCATACTTGGAAGAGATCTGAGTTTATTCAACTATTTTCATCAAAATTCAAACAGCTTTTTCAGACGTGAACGTGCAGGCTGCTCTCCACCTTAGTTATTCTAAATCTATTCCTATGGAACTATGTAGCATGCTCAAGAATTTTAGTTTGAAGCCAGAAAGCAAACAAAGGAGTTAGGATGCACGCATTCATTAGATATGGATGACTCCACTTAGATATAAAGTACCATTTGGTCCCTTAAGTATCCCCAAATACAGATCTGGAGGCTTGGGCACCATTAAAATAGCCTAGGAAATCCCTGGCACTAAAAGAAGCAAGCAGCTCTGCATCCTCAAGGCTTCACATTGTATCTCTGGGCCAATGAGCAGAGAATGTCAGGGGTCAGCCCCAAGGTCTCCTGAACAATGCTTTAGTCTTTAAATGACAATGCTATAAACATGGTTGTTTAATCCACCTTTGTGTAACACATAAACCAGGGATTGAAACAGTGCATACCACTCTTAAAACAACTGAACTTCAAGTGGTTATATACCTAGGGTTTCAAGACACCCAAAAAGTCTTTCTGAATCATAAACACCTTATACTCTGCAAGGTATTTCAGGATGAGAAGTGAAAATGCAGAGTCACACATTCAGTCAATTATAACACGTTCAAATTATGCCCTGATATATGGTTTTGAGAATAAGATTTTGCTTGATTTCGCTTTACTTTTTCATGGTGTTTTAGGGGCTAAGCAGCCATTGTCACTGTATCACTGTCATCCTGTTGTTCATTGATTTACTGGAGTGGGCACCAGTAACATCTCCATTCGCCACAGCATTGAGATTTTAACAGCCTCTCCTTACTCAGATTTACCAATGCTGCTGTATTGGAAGCTATTTCAGGGTCAGGGGAATGAGACCTGTTATTGTTACTGTTTTTGGCATGTCAAATATGCCACAGGTAGCTTGCCAGGCTCTGCTGTGTGGGCAGGATACTCTCCATAGCTTGATGGGCTCTCTGAGAGGCATATTATATATATATATATTTTTTTTTTCTCTATGATTTGTTGCCTACTGCCTGAACCCCATCAAATGTGGTGTGGTAATTATGGAAAATGGGTATGGAGTGTCTTATGATGTGTTCAGAAATATGTTCACTTTTATGTGAGGCTCAGCCTGAGTAGAAAGTGGCCTGGAGCATGGCAGTGGTTGAGTAGTGGAAGTCTTCTGCCTTGGCCGGGTCCTTTGGGCCAGGGAGGGCTCTCACTCCCCCCCCCCCTCGGGGCACCCTGAGTGAAAACAGTACTTTAAAAACATTTTTAAAAGCTGAGTATCATTTTAGTATTTGCACAACCCCATCCTCACGATCCTCACTATGGTCTCCTTTCCCAGTCCATCAATTCATTACTCTATTGGTGCGTTGCATCCCCTCCTCTCTCCTTTCTCAACTGACCCTCACTGCATCCCCCAGTGCCTTGTTTCCAGAATATTCACTATCACTGTCTTTCCCCATCAACCCATGACATCCACTGGTGACTCACTCACAACCAGAATACTGGCCACCATGGGTCCTTTCCAGGTGACCCCTCACAGCCAAGAAGGAATCGCTGTCAGGATCCATGTACTTCTGGGACACCTTAACATCTCAACCAATCTGAGCTCCATCACAGAGTTCTCCCAGAGAGGCTCTCATGATGTGTCTTGTTGTTGCCACGAGTGCCCCCTTCCTTCCACAGATGTGCCATTCCCCCCCCCAACACCACCCCCCGGCATGGCCATGCCTACAGACACTATGACAGGCCAAGCAGACACTACAGAAAGAAAGGCAAAAGCAAAAGTTCCAAAGAAGAGGAAAACTCTGATGTACGTGGGGACCCCAAATCTCACTGGAACCTGAAATTAGATATTTGACATCAAAAGAAGTCTGTAACATCCCAAAAAGTTGCAGGCAGCATTGATTAGTGTGTGGGCTACTTGTTATACTTTGTTATTATGTAATCATACCCAAAGCAGTGGGCTGGGGCAATAGCACAGCAGGTAAGGCAGTTGCCTTGCATGCAGCCAACATGGCTGACCCGAGTTCGATTCCTCCGCCCCTCTCAGAGAGCCCGGCAAGCTACCAAGAGTATCTCGCCTGCGTGGCAAAGCCTGGAAAACTACCCGTGATGTATTCAATATGCCAAACACAGTAACAAAAAGTCTCACAATGGAGACGTTACTGGGCCCGCTTGAGAAAATCGATGAACAACGGGAGGACAGTGACCCAAATCAGTGAAATAGAAACAAAGTTAATGCAGTTCAGAAGGTAATACAGAATAGTTTTTCTCTTTCTCTTTTTCTTTCTCTCTTTTATTTCTTTTTCCCTCTCTTCTCTCTCTTTGTTTCTTTCTTTCATCTTTTTTTTTAATGGTGTCAGTTCAGAAAATGAACTGTGGATTCAATCAGCCTGGAGCACAGTAAAAGCTCTATAAATATCTGCCACATTTCTTTCAGGCAATTCATTTGATTCTGAGAACAGAATCATTTATTTTTTCATGTTTTTTTATTTATAAATTTAATATTATACTGAGAAGGACTTTTAAAAAATTGTGTCAACACCTGTTGCTGCATAGGGACTCTGCTTTGCTCTGTGCTCAAAATTTACTCCCTGCAATGCTTGGTGGACCATGTTCTACCAGGGATTAAACTTGAACTTCTTCATTCAAATACTCAGCTCTCTGAACTTTCTGCCAGCCCATTGTTCAAGAAATTTTAACATTTTGATAAGAAAACTATTCTAAATTATTAGTAATAAATAATTCAAAGCTTAAAATTATTATTTGAATATATTACATTAGAAATATTACAAAATGTAGATACTTATCTTTTTCTAGTGGAAACGGGAAAAATATTTATACAAATTCTTCAAGAAAAGTAAGACTACCTAAGGAAAGTTCTAGAGTGAATTCTATGGAGTTTATGACAACTTCAGTTTGTCAATAATGTTTTGGGGCAAGACTAAAAAGCATGATTTATTCATTGGATTTTGTTGAAAATTAATGTAGTACATTAACTTTTCTGAAAAGTGCCTTATTTGTAAAAGAAGACTTATATTAATTTCCTTTGAACTTCAATATTATATTTTAATATCAAGAACATATTAAAGCATTGTGTAAACTAGAAAAACTTAATGAGTTAATATTTTCTCTTAAAAGTAAAGGAACAGGAAGATATTAATTTCTACTTAGAAGAGAAAGAATTTGGGGTAGAACTTAAAGAAAGGAAAATTTTCAAATGTCAACATATGTGTGATAAAAAGAGCACAGAGATTCTTAATGCATGGGCCAGTGATTCTTAGTGTGTTTGTGTGTATGTGTATGCATGTGTGTTTGTGTGTGTGTATGTGTGTGCATGCATATGCACATGTATGTGTAGAAGTTTTGCCTCCAACAGTACTTTGACATATTTTTGAAATGTTTTTGGTTTCCATAATATTTGGGCAGTCCTAAACTAACTGGTACTTGATAGGCTAAGGTCATGCACTCTAGTAAACATCCTCCAATGCAGAGAACAGCACCCCCTATCACAATCCCCCAGACACACTTCCAGAGAATCCTCTGAGACATTAACTATGCTGATGCACATGTCATTATCTTAACAAATATGAAGTTTAAATTTAGAAAATGTTATAGATTATGGATGATGAGATAGAGAACTTGGATTTTTGTATATAGTGGAAAAGTAAATAATAGTACTTGTCAAGACATGATTAATTTTGCTTGGTAATTAAAGACAATCATTCTGAATATAATAATGTGCACATAATTTATCAAATTGCTGTTTATGATTGCTTATTAGAGACTGAAATGTAAAGATAAGTTGTATTAAAAGTAATTTTGAATTGATTTACTCATCTATAAGATGTTTTGCAATCTTAGTGGCTGTCAAATAATCTTTCTCATCACTTTCAGAGTGATATTTCACTATCCAATGAGTAGAAGACTGTGTGAAGCTATCTATCCTCTTCATTAGGCAAATGGAATCATGAGCTTTTTTTATTTGATGAGATGGTAGTAGAGTGAGGGGTGCCTTTTCTGGAAAGAAACATTAAGAATTGCTACCAAGTTCTGTGTTTTGTCTCTATTCTTGCCATGTGCCACAAATTGTGTTCTGGATAAAAATGAGGATGCGTTCTCACTAATATAAAATCGTGTCTGCTCTCCCTAATCTGATCATTAACTGTGTATAATATGAGAGCCTGTCATTACTCACTGTGGACTTATCACCACACATGTAAAATTAAGCTGTTTATAACTGAAATCATTATTTGTTTTTTCCACTTTTTTAATATTTTATTTTAGTCAGGGTGATATTTCACTATGTTTATTATACTTTGTGTTTTGCCAAACATAAAAAATAATAATGTGTTACAATAACCTTCGTTGATAAATCTTAAGTATAGTGTTTTTCCTCTCTGCACCTTCAAAATCAGAAAGATAGTGTCAAAGTGATAGTACAAAGATTAAGCTAGTAACCTTGCATGCAGCTGACCGGGTTCAATCCTCAGCACTGCATATGGTCACATAATCCATATCAGCAATAATAGTTAAGCACAGAGCCCAGGGTAATGCCTGAACACTATGATTGTGATCCAAGATTCAAAGCATTAAATAAAATAATTTTATTATTGATAATTCAAATAAAATAAAATCAGGAGTTGAACTATCATGAGTAAAAAGGCCAATTGGTAAAGTATATGCTTTACAGGTATGAGAATTCATAGTTGATCTCTGACAGCACTTCTGAATGAGATCCAAGGGACCATTAATTTGTGCTTTCCAGATACAACAAAAGTATGACTTCCCCAAAGTATTTGGGGACACTGCAACTGAGTACTGTTATTCCCAATAAGCAAATTATGCACAAACATGTCTTTCAAAATGATCACTGTAACAAAATGTGAGGTCACTCAACCTAATATGTCACCAAGTAAGCAGACAACCTGTCTAAGTATGTGAATGTCTGCTTATAACAACATCAAGAAGAGCAATAGAGATAGGAAAACTATTTCTAAAACACAATAAAATCAGGGAGCTTAAGAGACAAATAATATACATGTGCTCGCATGCATATAGATATGAAGCTTAAGTTAACATAACAGTCTTAATCATTGCTTACAATTCTTTATTTTCAAAAAACTTATTATCTTAGATGATTAACATTTTTAGGGTCATTTTATCTTCTAGTTCAATCCTCTAATTTTTTAAATGAGGAAACTGAGGCCAAAGTTAGATAAATGATACTCTCAAATAGTTTATTCAAATTTCAATTATTTTCAGAATTTACTGAGTGTTGCTTTTTGATTGTTGATGTTCCTGGGAGGTGGGAGTGGTGGTCTAAACTTGTATACTTTTTGTTAATTATTGTTGATACAGATAAGAATGATGTATTTTAAATATATTAAGAATAAATTTTAAGAACACAAAGCTTTTTTGGAATCTGCCTTTGAAGTCCAATTCCTCTAGCATAGTATTGAAAGTGATTCTAGATCTATCTGTGGAACATTCTCAATTGTATTATTCATTTGCACCAAAACTATTCCCCTACAAATAATTTAGAATCTTATTTCTGCTGTTTAAACTCAATATATCTCATATACTTTTGCCAGACTGTGTTCTGGGGCAGAGTCTATCCTGTGTGTTGTAGTTGTCTAACAACATGTGTCTATCTTCTACCAGCTAGAGGCCAGTAGCACCTACCCACAATCCTAGTTGAGACAAGTGAAACAGTCTCCAGAGACTGAAAAAATTCTCTAGTGGTCAAATCGCTTCCTTTCTCCTTGCATGCTAGGAATGCTGCTCTAGTAGTCAACCATAAACTAGAACACTAAAGGTTTACATTCCAAGATGCTACTTTTTTGTTACTGTAGGGAATATCTGTGAGTCTTTTAAACTCCTCATATTTCAAAATTCACACCAATAATAACTTCATTGGTGCATATAGTATAAATTTTCAGGAACTATTGCTATTTCCTTGTCTTTATTTATTTTTGAAAGCAAGTTTACATTTTATTAATTTCTACTTTAAAATTGTATTGTATAATAAATCGATTCTTCACTGTACTCATTTTTGAACAGTCCCATTTTCAAATTAAATGAATGAGTTAATGAAAAAAGCTTCCCCATATAACGTAATACCTTCTATAAGTCATTGATTGTGTTAAATAAAATATTTTTACCAAAGTGCCAAACTAACAAGTCAGAATCTAATAGGTTATATAAAAATCACAGAATTAACTCACAAATCTAACTAGGGAAAAAATATTCTTCAAATACATATAGCTCATACTACTTTAATTCAGCTTTTCAGATATTTCATATAATCCTTTAATTAATGGTCAAAAATATTTTATGGGGCTCGAGAGATGGTACAGTGAATAGGGAACTAGTTATGCATGCTGCCAATTGGATTGAATTCACAGAATCCCTTATTCCCCCCCCCCCTCAAACTCCCAGGGAAATGTCCTGAGTAAAATTTCAGGAGTAATCCCTGAACATCACTGGGTGTGGCCCCAGAAACAAACAAAAAATTAAACAAAACCAAAAAAAAAAGCTTTCATGGTTTCAGTGTGCAATAAAAATGCTAGAAATGTTTCTATCAGGGGAAGTTTTTTGAACATAAAATCATAATTTTACTATATATATATATACATATACACATATATATATTTAATGCTATCCTCCTGTTGTTCATTGATTTGCTCAGGCGGGCACCAGTAATGTCTCCACTGTGAGACTTGCTATTAGTGTTTTTGGCATATCGGATATGCCATGGGGAGCTTGCCAGGCTCTGCCATGCGGGCAGAATACTCTCAGTAGCTTGCTGGACTGTCCTAGAGGGACGGAAGAATCGACCTTGGGTCAGCTGCGTGCAAGGCAAAGGCCCTATGTGCTGTGCTATCGCTTATTTTATATATATATATATATATATATACATATATAATCTCTGTGTGTGTCTTGAATTACAGTTTCAGCATTTTAGGTTTAAGGATAGGTTGTCCTTGCTTCTACTGCAGTGACCTTATTGAGTTATACCCACCACAGTGATCCAGAGGCACACCCAATTCCATCAGGCACTCCCAGTCTTCTGTCTTTAGCTTTAATCTCACCTTTGTGATCTTTCCCCCCTATCTGTTCATCACAAATATCCCCTTAATCAGACCCTGTAACCTGTAAAGTGAAATTCTTCTGAGGGCTGAAGATTTTGTATAGGTATGTGAAATATTGATTTTCTCTTTCTTTTATACCCTTTGCATAGTTTATTTTAGTGCAATGTCACTTTTGCATAGAAAGAAAGAGTTAATGCTATGCTTTTGTAATGTAGAAATTAATTGACAGAATAATATTTTCTGGGCATCCATCATATTTACTTGAATTAAACCTCATTTTCCCTCTATTCCTAACACCCCAATAGGGGATCCTGGCAAGGAATCAGGATGGATTGAGGTCATTTCAATCCATAAGCTACCCTGGTATCAAAAAGGGACAGGCTACACACCATAAAAAATATAATAAATTAAGAGCACAGTCATGGAACAAATTGACATGACCCAAAAAGGAAGTGACTGAATAAGGACCTTCCTGGGGTTAGGAAAGACTAGCCTGACCTGAGGACTCTAGTCTGGGACTTGGATATATACCAAAAGTCCTGCAGAGAGAGCCATCCTGTAAGCTTAATATATCTCTTACTGTGTCCATACAAAATGACTAGAAATATTATTAAGAAGTAAATTTAAGATGACTTCTTAAATGTATTACTGGTTAAGAAAAGAGAAAGCAACTAATTGATATAGAAATCTGCCCTTGGACAGATATCCTAGTAGGAATTTAGAGTGCTAGAACCCCTAGATGAGATATTCTCTTTGGGTGGATCTCCTAGAATAATTTACCCTGAAGGAAAGGCTTTACATTCATTGGTTATTTATGATAATGTTCAACCACACCTATGTGTAATTGCTACCCCCACCTCTTCATGATTTCTCTATAACTAATGCTGTAAGACTTCAATAAATGGCCACTGATTATCAGCCAGCCTGTTGGCCCCATTTCCTTCATTTATTTGTGGTTTACCAATTGTGGGGACATTTATCAGCCCTGGACTCACCAAGGGTCGCTTCAGGCCATGGACTGGGGAACATGGCAAAAGGCAACAGAACAGATAAGATATGTCCTTGCATAGCAGATAAGACCTGTCCCTGCATAGCGACCCAGTAGGGAGTGGTTGGGTGCATTTTATAAACACCAGGTATCCAGCCTTGAGTCTCACCCAGCCACCCAAGAATTACCACCTACGCTTATCAAGTTATTCCTAACTGCAACATCGAGCCCTAATTAGGATTGGGCTGGTAGAAAGCAGAGTGGAAAGGTGATAGGTCAGTAATACTAAACTTTATGTGATTGGACCATCCTCTTGAGCTGAGACCCTCTATAAAATAGGTATGACTTTGGTAATAAAGTGAAAAGCCATCAGCTGTCTCCCACAGTGGTTTGTACGCATGCTCGTCATCCTTCCCCACATGTTTGCCTGCACCCAGAGCACAATGTGTCTGGGCAACCCAACAGGGGATCCTGAAGAACAACCTTGAAGAGCCACCTACCAAATCTTTACATATAAAATGATTATAAAAAGCTCAGTACGCAAAGTTAGCATATCATATTTTAACCTGAAATAATAGAGAAAGCTAATTATATAAATACACTTTGATTACTTTTGTGTAGTTTATTTAACTAACCAGAGGTTAATTCTTCTTGTATCAGAAGAAAAAATACCCTTTCAAATTTCTTTTGGAATCATGGACCAAATATGGCTATATTTCTTATTTCTAAATAAATGGGCTGGAGCGATAGCACAGCAGCAGGGTGTTTGCCTTGTGCGCAGCCAGCCTAACCAAACAGGGTTCGATTCCTCCGCCCCTCTCGGAGAGCCCAGGAAGCCACCGAGAGTATCTCGGCTGCTTGGCAAATACTGGCAAGCTACCCGTGATGTATTCTATATACCAAACACAGTAACAAGTCTCAAAATGGAGACCTTACGGGCCTACTTGAGCAAATCGATGAACAATGGGAGGACAGTGGCAGTGACAGTGACTAAATAAATAGAAATAATACATTTCTCTCTTCGATTTATATTGCTTTAATCTTTATTAAAATGTATTTAACTTTACAATTTTTGTACAAGGATCGGAGTGGAGTCCCCAAGAAATCTTTGTGCTTATGTATGTGTGTGGAGGTAAAGAGATATTTAGTATTGGAACAAGAATATACTAGGATGATGATCAATGTGTGTTATAGAGAAAAAAAGCTTTAAGTTTACAGAAGGGAAGGATTTCAGTAAACGAAACTTTTTTTTCCTCTAAAGTTGGTGACATTAAATTACCATATTATGTAACATTTGCTATTCAAAGTGATGTGATTGATGCCTTCAAAGTGTCTGCAAATGACTGTTATTTCAGAGGCCATTTTCTGCCATTTGTCTCTATTCTTTAGACAGTAACAAATACATCTTGGAGTCTAAGTATACAAATTCTTATTATGCTCTTTGTTCTGAATTTCTGAGTACTTTATTTCTTTGAGTACTTTGTATTTAGACTCTGTTATACTCATAAAAGCTTTGTGACCTGAATAATGAAATGGCTAAAGCTTCAACCCAGATATACATACAGTGAGTTCACAGTGGTAACCACTCAAAACTCAGCCTCATATAACTCAAAACAGGAATATATTTTATTCACATCATGCTTTGGAATGTATGCCGCAGTGTGTAACTCTAGCCTGTGGTTTATTTAAATCACTACATAAATTTGTCGGAAGGTGTAAGCAGTTCTTATGGTTAATTGCCTAAAGCTTTTTGTAAAATAATAAACAATGTTTCCACATGCTAAAAACGTTGAGCATGACATAATCTGCAATTATAAAGTTCTTGTATATCTGTTTATGTTTTACATCCAAATGTTCAGTTCAAGCAAGTGATTCAAAGATTATATATTTGTTTAATGAGATGCTTAACGTGCTAGAGATATAGTGTACTGGGTAATATAGACATTTTATGCCTTGTTTAAAGCTAACTCTAGTTCCATTCTCTGTACCACAAACAATGCCCTGAGCACTTCCAGGAATGATACCTGAGGACAGCCAGGAAGAAACACTGAGAACTAATTGGTATAACCTCTCCCACCCTTCTTCCTAAAGAAGACACTTTAAAATTATATTTCTTAGCCAAAATTTGGGCTGGAGCAATAGCACAGCGGGTAGGGCATTTGCCTTGCAAGTGGCCAACATAGCTGACCCGAGTTCAATTCCTCTGCCCCTCTCCGAGAGCCCGGCAAGCTACCGAGAGTATCTCGCCCTCATGGCAAAGCCTGGCAAGCTACCCATGACGTATTTGATATGCCAAACACAGTAACATTTGTCACAATGGAGATGTTACTGGGCCCGCTGGAGCAAATCGATGAACAACTGGAGGACAGCGACAGCCAAAATTTCAATTAATGCAAGTGAAAATTGGATTTCTAATTGCCTGATCAACTCTTGTGCCAAGGAAAGGAAACACTTAATCAAAACTCTCATTACAACAGAATGATTAGCCATATTTTATTCAAGTTTAACGTGAGTCATGGATAAAGTAACCAGAAAAATAATGTTATAAAATGTTAATAATTTTTTTTTGTCTCAGTCTCTCCCAGGTGACGATACAAAGAGAAAAACAAAATAAAAATAATTATAATAGATATGTGAATTTTAATGAGTTCCCAAAGGGATTTTCCAATAATATAACCCTTTTTTCTGAGGTAGAAACCAAGATTCAAAGAGCTGAAGAACTTGATCCAAGTTGCATCAATAGTGTCAATTTCACGACTCTAATGAACACAACTAAAATTATTTTAACTCAGAAACAGGATATTTTTAATAGTTAAAAGTAACATAAAATGTGATGTTTTATACTCTCACATATCATTTAAATGAGTGTAATGTTGGGGCTTGGGAGATATTATTCTTGCCTAGGACACTGCTCACCTAGATTGATTCCCAGCACCACATAATTATGGCACAGAGCATGTCAGAGGAGAGTCCTGAATACAGAGCCCAGGCCAAGAGTAAACACTGAGCAGTGCTGTCCAACCCTCCCCTACAAGAACTGGAAAACAAATAACCAAAAAAGTTCCACAAAACAAAAAACAATGAGATCGTTCACCACTGCTCATTTGAATCTTTAAATTCCCTTTCCCCTTTCTTTGATAATTTTTATTAAAGTCCAAAATTTTCTTTTTTTTCACTTGACATTGTATATTCCCTTGCCTGTTTATTTATGTAGAGTATATAATAATATTATCCACTTTTTATCTTCCTCTTTTACATATCCCACTTAGCCTGAAACCTGCCAATATCATTTGTATTATAGCAAAAGACACGTCTTTATCTTATAGCTGAGTACATATATCTACTTTTCTATCATACATCTATTCATGTATCATATGTTTATCACTTTTTATTTTGCTTTTTGGGTCACACCTGGTGATGCACAGGGGTTATTCTTGGCTCTACAGTCAGGAATTACTTTTGGCGGTGCTCACGGGACCATATGGGTTGCTTGGAATCGAACTCAGGTTGGCCACGTACAAGGCAAACGCCCTACCTGCTGTACTATCGCTCTAGCCCCTATATATCATATTTTAATACAGTTATCTGTTATTATAAACTTGGTTTCTTTCCAGATCTTGCTTATCTTAAATAATACCACAATAAACATGGTGGTACATATATATTTTTCAGATTACTATTTTTTTATTTTTGAAATAAACACAACATGTGGGAATTGTATGTCAATTTTAGTTTTACCTTTTTTTCTGAGATATGCAAATAGTATTTTCTATAAAGTCTAAACCATCCTCATTAATAGTGAATAAGCATTTCCATCATCCACATTCACAGCAAAATTTACTTCTGAAATTTTATGTATGTAGGGCACTAATGTATGGTGACATCTTTTCTTTGTTTTATAGACTTGTGTTTTCTGGAAATCAGAGACTGACCAAATTTCCTAGCCTTTTGACCATGTGTATTCTTTGGAGCAGTGTGTCTCCCACCCTCCATTATGATGCCTTTTGTTTTTCTTTGTCATTATTATTAAATTTTATGAGTATTATATATATTTCAGACAACAGCACTGTAGTAATGAAGCTCTGTCCTCCCGTCATTCATCGATTTGCTAGGGCGGGCCCAGTAATGTCTCCATTGTGAGACTTGTTACTGCATTTGGCATATTGAATACGACACGGGTAGCTTGCCAGGCTTTGCCAAGCGGGCGAGATACTCTCAGTGGCTTGCCGGGCTCTCTGAGAGGGGCAGAGGAATCAAACCCAGCTTGGCCGGGCCGGCTGCGTGCAAGGCAAACGCCCTACCTGCTGTGCTATCGCCCCAGCCCTTATTTCATACAATAGTCTTTTGAAAATATATGAGGTATGAATATTTTCACCTACTCAGCCAAAAGTGAAGTGCCTCCTTATTTTTGATAATTCTTCCACAGTGTAGGTGCTTTCTGGTTCAATATAACCCCATTTATTTATTTTTGGTTTTGTTTTCATGTTCAATGTACTTGAACTATTGAAGATACTATGGAGAACATTAACATAGGGCATTTTCCTATTTTCTTCAATGTGGTTTATGAGTTTAGTTCTTGCATTTACATTTTTAATCTAGCTCAAGTTGATTTATTTGCACGAGTGGTTCAATATATTGCATGTGAGTAAACAGCTTCCCTAACTACATTTGTTGAAACTGTTGCCTCTGGTTTTAATTAACTATTAGTAATTAGAGGTTTATTTATATGTTTCCAATTACTTTCTATTGGAGAGAATGCTTTATTCCAGTGCCATACTGTATTTATTACTATAGTTAATGGGATGGACTGGAGCGATAGCACACCAGGTAAGGCATTTGCCTTGCACGTGGCCGACCCAGGATCAATGCCTCTGTTCCTCTCGGAGAGCCCAGCAAGCTACTGAGAGTATCTGGCTGCACGATAGAGCTGGCAAGCTACCCGTGGTACATTCAATATGCCAAAATCAGTAATAATATCTCACAGTGGAGACATTACTGGTGCCCGCCCAAGAAAATTGATGAACAATGGGAGGACAGTCCAGTGCTACAGTGCAGTTAGCGGGATAGTTTAAAGGCATATATATAACATTCTGTGTATCACTTTTTGTGCTTTAATTATTTTGGTAGTTTTGTGGCCCTATAGACATTTTGACAATGCTAGTCTATGTCCTCAAAGAAAGCATTAGAACACATAAGACTTTGAATAGGACCATTATTTTGGCAATGGTAGTCAACACATTCAATGAAAACAAAATGTTTTCTCATTTTACTTTGTGTTCAAATAGCTTTCAAAATTGACATATCTATTGATGGATATTGATTCAATATGTCTAGGATCAATAATTAATCACTTTTTGATGGGTGATAAGTATCCAGAATATCAGATATTTCTGCACATTTAATTCATTTTTGTTACTTAGAATCAACATTTGAACAATAAAAGTTATTTTCATTTAAAATTTTATGATGAAAAAGTCATGCATTAATTCAATCACGGATCACGGTCCTCCCGTTGTTCATCAATTTGCTCGAGCGGGCCCAGTAACGTCTCCGTCATGAGACTTGTTACTGTGTTTAGCATATCAAATACGTCACGGGACTTGCCAGGCTCTGCCATGCGGGTGAGATACTCTCGGTAGCTTGCCGGGCTCTCCGAGAGGGGCGGAGGAATCGAACTTGGGTCGGCCATGTTGGCCACTTGTAAGGCAAACGCAATGAGCAAGATCTACTAAATAGAGACATCCAAGGGAATTTATTCACTCTCCAGATAGGTAATGTGTATTTAGCAGAAAGACAGAAAGAAAAAGCTTATATAAAGAAGAGTTTTCTAGTACTTGGAAACAAAGAACCTAACGAAGTAGCATATGTTGTTTTCTTTAGTCTTTTAGGATAATTACTTTCTTTGTTAATACTTAATTTTAAGAACTTTATGATAAAAATCATATATTCAATTTTTCTATTCATTGCACAGTGAAAACTTAATAAAAGAAATCTTGTTGAACATTTGATAATTTCCCAATGTAATCATGAAAAAATGTAAATACCTAAACCTTGGTCGTATATTTGTAAAAGTGAGTTTTACAATATATACTTAAGAGTTGAGGAAATTTAAGTCACTTCATAAGTTCACATAAATTTCATTAAAAAGAAATTTATAGTCTCACAGTTCTATTCTTAGTATACGTAGTTCTATTTAACAACTGAGGAAGACGCAGATTATTTTTTTGAAACATTATAGTCTCTAATTTGTAGAACTAGATATTGATTATAAGCCCAATTTCTTTCCAACAATATTTCTTAGTTCTGGTTATATCACTGCAACAGTGTAATCAGTACATCTGTATGGTTTTAATTACTAATAAATGACACAATTATGCACTGGATTTCACACAGCTTTCATGTCTAATAGATGCTTGAGTAGCTAATCTTAAGGTAGGTGTTGAGTAAAGAGACATTTCATGTACAGGATTTTATGTACAGGAAATGATCCAAATTCCACACAGTATTTTATCATTAATCAAATAAAAAGTGAGTACTTCTAACTTACTGGGAAATAGTTTCTAATCTAATCAAAATATGTAGGTTTTATTTTTCACCATGTAGAATTCAGTGTCAAAATTATGTATGTATTGACCCAAGAACTGAAAACTCCCTCCATAAAAAAACAAAATCAGAAATTTTAATGCAATATTCATGCCAGCACAAGTATATTTTTATAAAACAAGTAATTTTTCTTTTTGATATACTATTATCGGTACCTTGATTCACATTTTAAGGATAATTTTACTTGTAGGAGACTTGAACCCACATTTTAATATACTCTAAATTATTTTTGTTGTTTCATTTTTTTACTCAATTTTTAATCTATAAAATTAAAAATTATTTCTGTGTTGTGGACTGATTATAATTTTTAATATCTATTGATACAGTATAAATTCTATATCAAAGTTTATTTAGTTCCAACAGTAAAAGTTTCTAAAATTAAGACAAAATTTTTGATAAGAGAATCAGACATATGACTATTTTCCTCACTCCAATTATATTTGTTGATATATTTTCCCCTCTTCTCCCCTCTCTCCTCTCCCTTCCTTCCCCTTTTTTGCCCTCCCCTCCCTTCCCCTTACTTGCCTCTCTCCTTCCCCCTCTCTTCCCCTTTCCCTCCCCCTTTTCACCCCTCCCCTTCCCTCCTGTCCTCTCCTCTCTTCTTCATATATTAGTAATCACCCTATTGTCAAAAGTATGAATTGACCAGCTTAGAGGCACAGAGTGATTTGGATACACAATTATACACTGGATTTCACTTCCTCATCTTCATGCCTAGTACAAATTTTCTTATCTTATCTTATCTTATCTTATGGCAGATCTAAGATCTATGTACAATTTTCATGCAAGAACCATGTATCAGATATTAAAACAGAAATATATTCATAGAGAAAAGCTGGATTAAGTAATTTAAAACCAATAATACAGAGAAACAGGCATAATCGGCCATACTTAATAAATCATAGTCTATATATTCAATAATACTGAAAGACTAGTTTTTATTACAATACACTGGATATAAATTGGTCAAGTGATACTTCATATTGGTAGTATGTGTGTCTTGGTAACATTACTGTTACCATTTTGAAAATACACTATTATGTTATTCTTTAGTATGTATTCACCTATGAGTATGTCTCTTTGGAAATAGTATGGCTCTGGGTGATTATGCTAGGTCAAATAAGATGGAAAGTTTAAGATGATATCATGATGTCTTCACTCAGAGTATAATATAAATAATAAAAACAAGCAGTTGAAAAATCACCATAAAAGTTACTTAGATTCTTTTTGAAACATGATTGCTTTCCAAGAAAAGGGGAAAAATTGGCAGAGAAAATGCATTGAATGGGTCACTTATGATACTATGATTACACTGGAACTTTGGTGGCAGTACAGTAAAATTTATTGATACTCTTAGTATGAGAACAAACTCAAGGTATTATGTCACTGTCACTGCCCTCCCGTTGCTCATCGATTTGCTCAAGCGGGCACCAGTAATGTCTCCATTTTGAGAATTGTTGTTACTGTGTTTGGCATAATGAATACATCACGGGTAGCTTGCCAGGTTTTGCCTTGTGGGCGAGATACTCTCAGTAACTTGCCAGACTCTCCAAGAGGGGCGGAGGAATCAAACTAATAATATTAAATTAAAATTAGATTTATTACTTTTTAAAATAACAAACCAAACAGCACAACCAAGTGCAAATTTATTTGATACTGTAGAAGGAGAGAAAAGAGAGTGCAGAGAGATGAGGTTGATGGATAAAATAGCTTAAAGAATTTGTGTGAGAGAGCAAAAGCTCATGCTTCCTCCCTAGGTCTTGTCTTTCACTATAAATTAAAATAGGTTTGACTATAGCACATGTATAATATATCTGTACTCCCACATCTAACTCTTATTTTACTACAAAAAAGAGTTGAATAGTTCAATAGCATAAAAAGCACTAGATATTTCTAGTCTCATTTAAGTACTTCATCTTCTACCTCGACCACTGTTTTCCCTTTTTTTAAAAAACAGATTATCTTTCTTCTTTTCCTCTTCCTCGTGGTATTCAATCACTCTTCTGTCCACTCTTTCCTGTTGCCCTCTTTATGTTCTTGATCCTTCCCTCTATCTTGCTCATCCTCTTCCTACTCCACCTCCTGTGTTGTTTACTTATTCTTCAGGATTGGCACAAAGTTCTGCATCAATTTCTGCTAATTACCTAACAGAATTATTGACTTATTCTCAATGCCATTTAATTTTTTTCTCAATGTGTAGCCTCCGGCTGAAACAGCCAAAATACCCATTTAATAATAGAAAAAAAATAACTTTGAAGAATTCCCTGTCCATCTATAGTTGTAATGATATTGTTACAGATCCTAATGATAGTATTTTTTCTCACTGATATGATCAGATTTTTCTCACATGTCACATTCTAAGATATGAACCCTTTTAAAATCTGTGAACTTTTTCTTGTCACATTTGAAGTACACATTATTAGTTTATTTATTTGTTATCTATTTGCTAAACATTAGAGGCAGAATGAAATAAAAGTCATTTTTTTAAAGAAACGAGTAAAATAGACCTAGAATGTTATAAAATCAGAAGTTTAAAAGAAACAAATAAAGGTCTGTTAAAGCAGATTCATTTAACTCTGCGCTCCCTGGCATCCTTAAATGTCACAAATTGCTATGTGTGGTTGCACTCTATTTTCTATTTACAGAGAACTGCTACTTTTTAAAAGACCTGTTTTTATTACAATACAATGGATATAAGTTGGTCAAGTGGCATTTTATACTGGTAGTATGTATGTCTTGGTAACAGTGTTACCATTTTGAAAATACACTATTATGTTGTTCTTTAATATGTTTATTTTTTCAAAAATCTTATACTAATTATTAAACATTTAAAAGCAAAAACCTTACATATAACACACTTGATTAACCATATTTTATGCATATTTTAGTTTAATTGTTGATAGCTATAACTATTCACCAAATAAAAAACAGATCATTTTTAAAATAAAATAATATATCAAACTGGTTTCAACAACAAATAAAAAAATTGGACCATTTTTTAAAATAAAATAATATATCAAACTGGTTTCAACAGCTTTTCAATTTCCTTCCCTAGATTCAATTGTTAAGTGGCAACTTTTGAAATTTAGTTAGCATTCTATCCCACATGTTATTTTTATATTGCAAAGACTTTATTATTAGGAGTATTAGCTGTTTACTATGACTGAGGAAGAATTAATTGGGCAATTCACATTCACATTTATATATACAAGTTTACTGTTCCTCCCGAATCCCTTAAATATGGATTGTTTCAATGCTAAATAAAATTGTCAAATTTGCAACAAGTAAATTTAAAATGTCACTGCAAAATCATAAACTGTTTCCTTAAAAATAATCTGCATGGTGACTAATTATTCTGTTGTTTCTGACCCTAAACCTCTATTCAGAATATTGTCACCAAGTCAATATTCAATATTGAATTACTGCATAACTTCTGTTCATTTTCAGAACAACTACTTTCAATGTATTAGGTCACAGTCCTCCCGTTGTTCATCGATTTGCTCAAGCAGGCCCAGTAACGTCTCCATTGTGAGACTTGTTGTTACTCTGTTTGGCATATTGAATACGTCATGGGTAGCTTGCCAAGCTTTGCTATGCAGGCGAGATATTCTTGGTAGCTTGCGGGGTCTCTGCGAGGGGGTGTGGAATCAAACTAGGGTCGGCCATGTTGGCTGCGTGCAAGGCAAATGCCCTACCACTGTGCTATCGCTCCAACCCTCAATGTATAAAATGCCTATAATTAATTCATTTTGATAGGTCACAATCAGCTGTGCTCAGAACTAAACTGAGGGATCACTCCTACTGGTGCTCAGAATATTATATTAGGGTGAGGGAAATATAACTCCGGTGGGCCTCATACAAGGTACCATCGATTGTGCTATCAATTGTACTTTCAATTGTACTATATCTCCAACTATATTTTAGGGTACAATTATACCCCATCAATTGTACTATACCTCCAACTATTAATTTATTATAAATATAATTTAATCATATATCTTTATTTTTCTAAAACCACCTTTGATTAATTTTCTACTAAAATTCAGACTTTATAGCAAATAGAGAGAGCCTTGTCAATTGAAGATTAAATTGTTTTAAATCTTGTCATAAAAATGTTATAAGTAAAACTAATAAAAACAAGTTGTGAAATGACGGCACATTTGGCACACAGGTGAGGTGTGTCAAAGAAGTCATTTTTAAATTTCACTTATTGCCAGACTAATTTAATAATATAAATTAATTTGTCTGTGGAATTGCTCTTTTATTAATAGGATGTGTATTTCATTTTATTCTGGTCCTAACATATTTTTGTTCCTTCTCTAATAATAGGAAAGCAAGTCCACTCTCACCACTCTCACTAACTGCTAATAATAAGTTTTCAACAAATTGCAGATTGTTTGAGTGTTCTCCCAAGCAATACTCATGAGACCTAGGGACCTCTCAGTGATTCTCGGCAATTCTGGCCAGTGGTTTAATGCAAGGCTTTAAGGATGCAGGGTTGATTATGTGCTGTGGTGAGTTGAATTATGTAGAACTTTCTGGAAATGCTCAGGAGCCTCTAGAACCTCATTTGAGAATTCAGAAGTACCAAGTGGTACAGTGGATCAAAACTGGGCCAGCTGTGGGGGAAATACATAATTTAACCTGTATACTATCTTTCTATAACCTCAAGCACAGATTTTTAAATATATATTTATTGTGGTAAAATTGTTTATTGAAAGGATTTAAGTTTCAGATCCCAGCATTATAATTAAACATCTACCTCTCTATCCATACTAAAAATTATCATTACTAAGTGTCTAGTATTCTCCTACCATCCACCATGCAACTGAATCTTTGTACCCATTTTGCCATTTTTACTAACTCCTTTTCTTTCTAGTTATAATCAATCTATTCTCTGGACTTAAGAGTTTAAAAAAAACATTTTTTAAACACTTGCTCTGTGCCAGACAGTAATTGTACTTACATTAAGTTTAAAATATACATGTAAAATGTACATGATATAAAAATATACATCTAGATCCTTCCAGTAAGGTAAGTGAGATACAATAAACCAGGAAAAAAATACTTAGGATGTGATCAGAAAGGAAAGTAAGTATACAAGGGAAAAAAACTATATAGGACATAATCGTGGAGAGCCTTCGCAGGATTTCTGGCATTTAATAAAGTTCATACAAAATTATTGAACAACTTGAAAAAATGAAGAATAAAATCAAAGCAAATAATCATGAACTTTGAAAGTTATGACTAATAGCAGAATTATATTTTATAGGTTGCTTGCTATATAGTCTTACTAGGCAGAAAGACTATATAAAAAAGATTTTTTCATGTCAATTAAGACAATGTTTGGCTTTGACAAAACAAAAAGATTTCTATTTAAGTAAAAATAATTGTGACAGATCTATATAGGGTGTGTAGAAGACTGGAAGACCAAAGGTAGAGAAACCACTCAGGAAGCAATTACATTAAGACAGGGGAGGCCAAAAAGAAAAAGAAAAAGAAAAAGAAAAAAAAGACAGGGGAGGCCTTTGATGGACTGTACTTAGAAATTGTCAGTAGGAATATAGACAAATGGGAAGGACTGAGAATTAAATAGGAGGTTGGAAGCAAAGGAATGATGTCTTAGAAAAGATCGTTTAAAAATAATTCCACATTTAATGAGAACTTTCTGATACCAGTCTGAAAAGATCTTAGCCAAGTTAATAGTTATCTATGAGAATTCAGATGTAGTTCATTAGTAGTTGTCATGTCTATATGTTTTGTTTTGTTTGCATTTGGTAAACAAATGAATTATTCTCTCTCTTTCTCTCTGTGTGTATATATACATACATACATAAATATATATGTATATATTCATACATATTTGCATATATGTGTACTTAATTCTGAGCAGAAAGGACAATAGACCACAAGTGAAATGGTTCTGAACATTATAATTACAGATTTATCATAAATAAAACAGAAATTCATAGAGAAAGGCCAGTGGAGGTCATGCATAATATTTCAGTCACACTTTTTAAAAATGCAAATAAAAATAGACTTTCAAAACTAAATATATTTTAACAATAATTTATTGAACAAAAATTAGAATCTACTAAGCCCAATTTGTAAGCACAAAAATGTTTTTTCTTCCAATACATTATTTAAAAGAAAGCACATAAACCAAAACTAAAGAAAATAAAATAATAAAAAGCAAACAAAATTGGTCTAGGTTATGTAGTTTATACTTCTCTATAATTCTTTCTTTATTTTTCAATATAGACCAAATAAAAATTTAGATTACATCAGTGATTATTATTCTGGCCTCATGAGGATGTTAAAGAACACAGGGTTAAACATGGAATCCTTCTTCTAGAAAACTTTAGTTTTGCTTTTGAAAAACTTTAGTTCCAGGTCATTCATGCCCTTCAACCATTTCTGTAACAAAGCAAACATATGCAAAAATACGAATCTACAGATGTGCTTGTATATTGTTTACTCTGATTTAAGTAAAATTTTCAAAATATTTTTTAACATCGTCACAAATCTCGTACTAACAGATTCCATAATGGAAAGTCACTAGCAAAACAATAAACTTCCTTCGATTACAGTTCCACTAGAAGCAATTAAATGGTAAAAGAGAAAACTACGCACCAGAAAGAGATGGTTGAAGGTATTCTCCAACTAGAGTCTGTAATAGTAGGTTGCTGCTTGACTCAGGACAATTTTTTTATCCATATTATTCAGACTATTAATATTAATGGATTCTAGTAGAGAAAGTTAGCGGCCTAGTCTTCCATCTTGCTGTGCAAAAACTGAATATTGCATGACACAGAATAAATGGAGTGTTACTGATGCCATTTTGTCTCAAATGAAGCTATGCAATAGAGTAATCTCTTATACTCTTTATACTCTCTCTCCTCTCTCTCTCTCCTCTCTCTCTCTCTCTTTTGCTCCCTCACTCGCTCTCTTTGGTTGGAGTTCAGACAAAATGTAGCCCTAAAAAATAAACAGTCCTGTTTACAAAAGTTTATAGTTCTAAATCGAATTAATGTGGCTTGAGCAGTAGTCTGCCCTGACCCCCAGCTTTAAGCAGTTGCTGTAATTCCACCTTGGCAAGTGCAGATCTAACTACTAGAAGTGTAATTGGAAAATGATTTAAGAGTAGAAGGATTTATTACATATTTTTTCCCACTACAGAGGTGTTTGCTATCAACGTCCAACGAAAATTAGGTAGGGAATTTAAAATAGACTGACAGGCTTCATTAGTTCAAAGCTTCCCATTTTTCATTAAGTACTGTGAGGCTGAGTGATTTTGTAAAAAGGTTTTTAGTGCAGAAGACACAGGATATTAAAGATAATAAAGATAGGTAGCTCCACAAACCAGGAGGACACATTAAGGAATGCAAATTCATGAACATTTGTGGTTGTCAGTGTAGAGTTGAAAAATATTTGAATATTTCCTAGGTTTTGGGATATTTTTTAATTAAGCATATATTTCATTTAGAATTCTGAAATTGATATATTTTGGATCAAATGATTTCTGCTGCATTTACATGCACAAAACCAATTTAAAAAACAAAACAAAACATTTGATGTGGTAGCTAAAAACTTCTACCACCAAACAACAAACCTAGCTTTACTTTATTATCTCTGTGAAAATGAGTCTAATCTTAAATAGTAAAAAAAAAAATTACTAATACATGTGTAGAAACTATTGACTGTTATGTATTTGTATGTGATATTTAAAAAGTACAGACTATATTTTCTTAAAAGTGTAATATTTACAAAGTGATGTTGCTGTGTTTAAAAACTCTTGAAAACTCTTGTTGCCTGCATTTTGCATCAAAAATATCAATATAAGAAGAGCATTTGCTCAACATAATGTGATGTTAGTACCCTTTCCAGGAAATTGAAGTGTAATATCTGTTAAAAAGCTATAAACTGTTAACATTCCAAATATAACTAAATTAACAGGCATGCAGTGTAAAGATATTTGGGAGGACTTTAAAAATGTAGAATGTTATTTACTTTAAAACGTTTAGTAAAATTTCCACAAGTAACAGTTTATGATTTTACCTAGTACAGTGGTCAAGAGAAAAAAACAGAGAAAAAATGTTTTCCTGTAAATGGATTCTAAGTAACACATCAGGCATTTCAGAGCTAAGCATGTTTTATGATTTTAGTAAGCAAATGAATTTCATAAAATTTTGAGACAAAATTCTCTATATGTGTTGTTTTATTTAGATAAAAAAGATAAAATAATAAAATAATCAATTATTTTAAATTAAAATAATTAAATTAAATTAAAAATAGATTCGTTTAGATTCTGCCTTCTGGAACTGTGAGTTACCATGAATGGTCTTGGTCGACATGATGAACTCAGACAGTCTCTCACCCTGTTCGTTTCATTCTAGGCCATGGGTCCCGATGTGAAGTTCTTCAGCTGATCTTCTCGGTCCTATCTTGGCATTAAAATCACCCACAATGATCTTGTAGAAGGTGTGGTCTTCTTTATAGAACTTCTCTAGCTCCATGTAGAACTTCTCGATTTCTCTTTCATCATAATGAGATGTTGGTGCGTAGACAACGAAGATAGAAACTGCAGGCAGTGAGCCACATCTATTCAAATGTAAACGTCCGATTCGGGTTGTTAGGCATTCGAATGAATCAATGCTCTTGGCCAAGTTTGTGTTGACAAGGACACCGACGCCTCCAACACCTCTTTTATCGCATGTTCCGAGGAACAATTCTTCTCCAGTGTCGAAAACGGCATGGTGAAATTCGTGCCTTCTTGTCTCGGTCAGACCAATGATGTCGTATTTGATCATTCGCGCTTGTATCATCAGGTCCTCGATGGATGTATCTGATGCTAGCGTACGTGCATTGAAAGTACAGACGATCATTTTTGTCTTCCTTCGTTGTGGCAGCCTAGGTCGGCCTTGAGATTTTGTCGGCCTCTCCTTTCTCATCCTTCTCAGTGCTGCCATGTCGGTGAAGCCTTCAGGGTCAGGTGAATGAGACCAGTTGTAGTTACTGGTTTTGGCATATCGAATACACAGCGGATAGCTTGCCAGGCTCTTCCGTGCGGGCGGAATACTCTCGGTAGCTTGCCAGTCTTTCCGAGAGGTATAGAGGCTTTTGGGGTGACCTCTAATCACCCTTGTAGGTGTTACCATATTTGAACCCTATCAAATATGGTACGACAATTCCAGAAGATGGGTATTTAGTGTCTTATGATGTGTCCGGAAAGCGTCCTGGAGTGTGGCGACGGCTGGGTAGTGGAAGTAGTTCCAGAAGGCAGAATCTAAACGATGGACATGGGAGTCTCCCGGTGGACGATTCCACAACGAAATAGACCACATCATATTCAATCGACGGTTTTGCCTGACTGATGTCGCTGTTGTCCCAAAATTTCGAACGGGATCGGACCACCGTCTCCTTCGTGCAAAATTCTACTTCACAGAGCGGGGAGAAAGGGCTGCAAAGTTCAAAAAGAGAACTCCCAGAATGACCACCAACTGGGATCTCTTTGGTACTATTGCGGCAACATGGGAAGATGCCATTGTTGACAACATTGACGAGGAATACGATCGACTGGTTCAGCACCTCCATGAATGTGCGAGGAACGCCAAGAGAGAGATAGCCACAAAACGTCGCCTATCTTCGAAAACTCTTGAGCTAATTCGCCAGCGTGGTTTGGCGCATGCCTCAGGCAACCGCAAGCTAACGTCCGAGCTTGCAAAGCAGTGCAGAGATGCGATCAAGGAAGACCTCAAAGAGAGAAGAGCAGAAGTACTGGTAGATGCGGCAGAAGCCGGGAAAAGTATTCGTAACGCCCGCCTGTCCTTCGCCAACTATAAGACCAAGATGACTGCCCTCCGACGTCCTGATGGATCCATCACATCCTCCAGAACGGCAATGGAGAAGATTATCCATGACTTCTACTCAAATCTCTTCGATAGCCATGTCCACTTGCCGACATACCAAATTCCACAGGATGGGTATGTCGTTCCTAACGTTCTCCCTTCCAAAATCCGACACGCCATTTCGTTGGTAAAGAAGCAAACAGCACCCGGCCCAGACAAGGTCAGACCTGAATACCTGAAGAACCTGCCGTCAGTACTCATCAATACACTGGCTCGGCTCTTCACTCGCTACCTGTCTGAATGCAAGGTTCCGTCCCAATGGAAAACGAGCAGGACCGTACTACTGTTCAAGAAGGGAGACATCCATGACATTGGCAACTATCGCCCGATCTGCCTATTGTCTGTCATCTACAAGCTGTTCACTCGAGTCATCCTGAATAGGATTGGCAGAACACTAGATGAAGGACAACCATGCGAGCAAGCCGGGTTCCGCAAAGGATTCAGCACCATCGACCATATCCACACGGTAACCAAGCTCATTGAGGTTTCTCGGGAGTTCAAGATGCTGCTCTGCTTAACGTTCATTGATTTAAAGAAGGCCTTTGATTCTGTTGAGACGGAAGCGGTCATTGAAGCCCTAGCCAATCAGGGCATTCAAGCCCAATACATCAGGATCCTCCGTGAGCTGTATTGCGGATTCACTACCAGGATCTCACCATTCTACAAAGAAGTGATCGTTGATGTCAAGAGAGGGGTGCGGCAGGGTGATACCATTTCACCGAAACTCTTCAGTGCCACCCTCGAGAACATCATGTGACGACTGGAATGGGAAGGAATGGGAGTGAAGATAGATGGTCGGCAACTACACCACCTCCGCTTTGCTGATGACATTGTTTTAATAACACCAAACATCAGCCAAGCGGCACAAATGCTGGCCGACTTTGACCGTGAGTGTGGAAAGGTAGGACTACAGCTGAATCTTACGAAGACAATGTTTATGAGAAACAGCCTTGTTCCTGATGCCCCATTCGCTCTCAATGGAACGACCATCTCCGAATGCAACAGCTATGTGTACCTAGGTCGAGAGGTCAACATGAGAAATGACCTGGCACCCGAGCTGCGCAGGAGGAAGAGAGCGGCTTGAAATGCCTTCAAGAACGTCGAAGAAATAGCTAAGAGGACGAAGAACCTCCGGCTCCGGGCACATCTCTTTGATTCCACTGTTCTTCCTGCATTAACATATGCCTCAGAGACCTGGGCCCTACGCAAACAAGATGAGAATGCTTATTCAGGTCTCCCAAAGAAGAATAGAAAGAGCTATGCTTGGAATATCACGTTTCACTCAAATGAGAGAACGAATCCGGAGTTCTGACATCCGTCGACGATCAAGGATCAGGGACGCTGTCTCATATGCCAAGGTGTCGAAAATCAGATGGGCTGGTCACGTAATGAGATTTAAAGACGACCGTTGGACTAGAGCTGTTACTGATTGGATTCCACGGGATGTCAAGAGACCGCGTGGCCGCCCACCTACCAGATGGTCAGACTTCTTTGTCAAGATCATGAACGATCAGTTTGAGGCCCTCCATGTTCCCGGAGCGAAGAGATGCCATTGGGCTACACTAGCACGCGACAGGGACAAATGGAGACGTTACTGGCGCCCGCTCGAGCAAATCGACGACTAATGGGAAGTTAAGTGATTTCACTTAAGTGATTAAGTGAAATTAAAAATAATTTAAGATAATTACAGAAAATTGTTAAGAAAGTAATATTCTAAATCAAATGTTTATATGTGGATGTAGATATACGTAATAATTTTTAACAGTTCAAGTACTATTAAGACAATGATCTAATGCCTAAAATGTGAATGTGACTCTCCAATACTCTGTCCTACCTCACGTAATGAACAATATCACAGCCAATACTCTAAATGCAGAAGCATTTTTGATTTTTAGTTATTTTTTTCTATTTATTTTGTATTAACACTGATTTACAAAAGTTAAATGTACATATGTTTCAGGGATAAAAACCATACCATACCTGCCACTAAAAGTGTCAATATCCTCAAATATCCATTGGACCCCTGATAGTATTATTATTTCCTCTAGTATTCTCCTTCGGGATTTTAAAGTAGGGTGTATTTTGTTTTTCAACTTTTCAATAATGATGGCAAACTCATGAATACAGTATAACTTGATTAGACAGACATTTTATGTCTAATCTGCACTGCACTGTAGCACTGTCCTCCCATTGTTCATCTTTTGCTCAAGCGGGGAACAGTAACTTCTCACAACAAATTGTGAGGCTTGTTGTTACTGTTTTTGGCATATTGAATATGTTACGGGGAGATTGCCAGGCTTTGCCGGGTGGGCGAGATCCTCTCGGTAGCTTGCCATGCTCTCCAAGAGGGGTGGAGGAATCGAATCCAGGTCAGCCATGTTGCCCGTGTGCAAGGCAAATGCCTTACCCACTGTGCTATTGCTCCAGCCCTATGTCTGATCATTTTCAAGAAATGTCAAAATATCTTTCAAGTGATTGAAACTTCTTACATTCTTAGCAGTATTTCAAACTTTCAGTTAGAGGGAAAGGTTAAGATGGTCAAAATCATAGTTCTATGAATGTTCCTGTGGCAACAACACAAAGAACACATAAAAACAGAATGGAGCACAGCACCACACAAAATGCTTCACTGAAAGAAATCATTGGAGAATACAACCATCATCTCAGGGAGACCCAATTAATTGTGCAGAGACATATTTGCAGACATGTCCAGAACTAAGAATTCTTCCCAGGTTGGCAAAAAAGGATAAGTAGAAATTGAAAGAGAAATGGAACATTACGTCCAGTAAAGGATGTTTGGAGGACTCGCTCGGGATGCAAGTTGCGTGCTGAAAGTAGAGTATAGACTGAACACGATGGCCACTCAATTGCAAACTACAAGACCTTGAAGGAAAGAATGAGCAAAAGGGAATGCCCTGCCACAGAGGTGGGGAGGGGGTGAGGTGTGTGTGTGTGGGGGGCTACTAGGATCACTCGTGGTGGAGAATGTGCACTGGTGGAGGGATGGGTACTGGATCATTGTATAACTGAAACCCAAGCATGAAAGTATGTAAGTCTACAACTGTACCTCATGGTGTTTCACTAATTAAATAAATAAATAAATAAATAAATAAAAGGAAGATCAACCCCACCCCCCAAAAAAATGAAAGTTGGGCAAAACTTTACCATTCTGTAACTGAATGATGTAATGTTAAATCATTATTGGTCCAAAGATAAGATCAAGGAATTAACAAAAATTCCTCAAAAAGTATTAGGATTAAGACACAAAATATAAGAACCTAAATCATACATCAAAAGCAGAACTAATGGAGGTGTTCACAGCAATAGAGACTTACACCAGAAAACAGGGACGAAGTTCAAATAAATAACCTAACCTCACAGTTTGATGAACTATAAAGGTAACTACAAATTAATACTAAAGCAAATAGAAGAAATTAAGTGACATTTAGAAATCAGTAATATAGAAATCAAGGAAATTATTTAAACGTTGATGTAAACAGAGGCTACATTTTCAAATATCTCAAAGAAATCCACAACTTGTTACCTAGATTTGCGAAACAAGAACAAAGAGAGAAAATTCTAAGAACATGGCTTGGCTTGTGTTTATCTTTCCTGTGTACCTTAGAAAAAAATTGTAATGATCAGTGCTCTTTTTGTATCCACAGTACCAAGTTCGAGTGAAACCTGTGTGTCAGATTTCAAAGTTACTGATACCTGGAAGTGACTTGTGTCAGTTAGTCAAAGTAGGCTGTGACCAGAGCTGCAGCGACACAATAGCTATTTTTTCCTAGTCTTTACAGCTTTCCTGGGGAATCTGTTTACTATCTCCTTCAGTAACTACAGTGAACCAGACCAGCCTACATGAGTTCCATCCTTTGGTGTACATTTGTCAGTGTTCATGAAGGCCTAAAGCATCAACATGAAGTGGGCATTCACTGTCTTCAAATGTAATAATTCATGGGTGCCTAAGATACCTGTGCACAATGACTGATCAATCGTATATTGTGCCCAGGGATGTGCAGTCACAATTTCTAAAGTGGTAGATCTGTGTGAAATGCTATTAAGGCTACTGGATAGTGTCAATTACAAGATTACAAGTACCCAGGGGCATATGTAAGTAACATTCCAAGAATCCTAGATATGGAAACAAGAAATACAGTCTGTGAGTGCCATATGATAGTTTGTGACAAATGCATTCAAACTTGGGGAACTAAGCTTCAAGATTGTGAATACCCAAAAAATCTGAGCAACAAAAAGGAGAGAATATGAGTGGCAATAGGATTCAAGTTCAACATGGATTTGCTGTTAGGGTACTTCCCTTCTCTAGTCATACAGATCTGGGTATACCTGTGTAATGTGTGTGTGAAGGAGAAGGTCAAAGCGGCTTCTGAGTTCACTGAGAAGTCATAGAGTATGTCCTACGGCAAATTACACAAAACATGTTTTGTTCATTTGGTATGCTTTGTAGCTCAAATTGAATAGCAAAACTCTATCTTTGTTGGGGACAAAGAGAAACTATGAGGGTTAAGGCTTTGCATACTACCAATGCTTGTCTAGTCCTCTGCACTGCAAACTGTCCTCAGGATGCTGCCAAGAATGGCGTTTGTGAACAGATAGAGGAGTAAGCCCTGAGTACTTGCTTCTGTGCCATCTGACTATTGGCCTTGTGGCCTCTGGGTGTGGTTCCCAAACAAACCAAAAATCTAATTTTGTAAAAGAGTTCAATCACCTGGTGAATGAAAACTAGACATTTGGTATATGTCTAGTATATATCTAATATGTACATAGTTGTATATTATACTATGATATATAATACATATATATTTATGTTATACATATATATGTATTGTATATCGTAGTATAATACATTTATATTATACATATATATGTATTATATAATCCATAAATATATGGCTATAATATATAATTTATACATACCGACCTGGGGCTGGAGTGATAGCACAGCGGGTAGGGCATTTGCCTTGCACGCAACCAACATGACCGACCCGAGTTCGATTCCTCCGCCCCTCTCGGAGAGCCCGGCAAGCTACCGAGAGTATTCGATATGCCAGACACAGTAACAACAAAGTCTCCAATGGAGACGTTACTGGGCCCACTCGAGCAAATCGATGATCAATGGGAGGGCCTTTACTTTTACTTTACTTACATACAGACCATTATAGCACTATACACTTGAACTAATATAATATCAAAAGCCAATGTTACTTAAATACACTTCTTTTTAATTTCAATCTAAAAATTTGTAGTTGAGCTTGTTTAACATCACGTCAGATTGTGGAATATCATGCATTCCAGTACACTTTATTACAAGATGTTTCAATGAACTTTGTTCTATATTGAAGAACCAAATTTATAATGTAGAAAAAATCTCAATTAATGTTTACTGGAATAAAGCAAAGCAATCTTAAAGTAAAAATACTATAACAGGAAAAAATTAGCTTTGATTTTAAGAAATGCATGACTCCATATCTCAGATTTGTCCAATATTAATTCATAACATTAAAGCAAAGAACTTTCAAATAAATATTGTGGCCTCTTAAGTGTTTCAGTGAAATGCTCAGATGAAATAAAATTGCTTATCTTGCTATGGTTAGAATATTGATTGAATTTCAATATTTGCCCTCATGTTTTCCACAATCGCAGTAGAGTGGCAGTTCGAGTAAGTGCACTACTTAACATTTAACAAAAGAAAAACCTTACCTAACTATCTTAACTATCATGGTGCTATGAAAATATTTCAAAACTTAATAGATAATCACAGATTTTATTCAAAATAAAATAGAATAATGATAATGTATCACTTCAACTAGATTAAAAAACAATTTTCCATAATTAACTTTTACCAGCTATTCATAACAAGATGACTCAAGTCCCTCAACCATGAAAGAAACATAATTTTAAAAGTTATAATTCTTAATAAAAGTCTTAGAGTAATGTGACAATGGAAAAACTAGAATGCTGAAGAAAAGGATTGTCATATGTGTTTACTGTTTTATCTTGGACATATTTTTAATTGTTTTGAAGTTCTGTTTGTATAAAATGTCTGATATCTATTAGCAAGAAAATGTGAAAATTAACTTGTTTCAACAGTACTGATATTTTCCCTAAAGTGTTCTGTAACATCTTTTTCCTTTTCTTTCAGTGGCAATTACTCAATATGTCAATACAATGATGGAAATTATTTAAAAAATGTATTGAATAATCATTTCTAAGTCATCATGTGTTGATGCATAACAGCAAAATAGATAAATTAATAATTTGAACTGCAAATGAATCTTAACAAATGTTTCATGTGACTCTACTAACACTAAAATCAAAATTCCTTTTCTAAGTTGTCCCATAAAAGAGTGGGTAATGGACATATACATTCACATATGTTTCATAATTTGGAGGATCTGGGTGGAGAATGCTCGACTCCAATTCGAGTAGTCTTGGAGATCTCGGCTCCGGAACCCGCGTGGATTTGTCCCTTTGGTTCCGGGGCCGAGATCTCCCAGCCTACTCGGATTGGAGTCGAGCATCCTCCTCCCAGATCCTCCAAATTCCAGTAGCCGGTGGTCACACCCACCACCTGGCCCCCTGGCTCCGTGTAATCCCATCAATGGCCAAGACTCAGTGACTATAAAATCCAGCTCCTGGACAAGAACAGTGCAGTCTTATCAGGACATCTTATCAGACATTTTATCAGACATCTTATCAGGACATCTTTTTATGACATCTTATTATCTCATTCCTACTTTGGACAAACTTGCAGGCTATCCAATGTAGCCTGCCCAGAGGGCAGAGTCTGGCAAACTCCCCGTAGCATACAAATATGCCAAATACCAGTAACAATGATGGGTCTCATTCTCCTAAAGAGCCTTGAATATAATCTCAGGGTTAGGATGAAAGAGACGTTACTGGGGCCTGCTCGAGGCAATCGACGAATAACAGGATGATGAAATGAAAATTGAAAATGTTTCATAAATAAAAATACATATAATGCTGTTTATAGATTATGAAAGAATGAGACATGTTTTACATGGAAGATGGGGAAGCCCTCTGTAGTTGATAACATCTCAGAATAGATGCAAATAAAAGTAATAAATCCAAGAAAATTTCCATACCTCACATCACAGTTCACATCACAGTTGACATTCCTTTTGATACTGAAAGCAAAATATTTGCATGTCCTTTATAATTACAATATCATCACAAATTGATCATTGACTGCCATGGAATCATGGATACTCCTACATAGAGAATGAAAAGAGTAGGCTAATAATGCATAATGGGTGAGATTTCAACCTATCTTGAACATCACTGATGCATTACTTATATACTTGTCATCTTTGGAAAACTGGAGACAATAAGGAGGAAAATATATCACATTGCTTAATAAAAGGATAAAAAATTTCAAAAATTCTTATCTGGCTAGTCTCAAATATAAAATTATTAAAGGTCTAGTGTCATTGACATCTGACTTTCTTTGTGTTTTCCTTTAAAAATTAAACAAAAGTTCTGGTGGATATAATTCCCGGATATAATGTATGATTTTTTACTACCTAGAAAACTCTTGTAATTGAAATTTGACACTGATGATTATTGAATAAAATTAATATGAGACTTCTCATATTAATTATTCATATTAGACTTCATGGGCTGGAGCGATAGCACAGCGGGTAGGGCATTTGCCTTGCATGCAGCCAACATGGCCGACCCGAGTTCGATTCTTCTGCTCCTCTCGGAGATCCCGGCAAGCTACCGAGAGTATCTTGCCCACACGGCAAAGCTTGGCAAGCGCCCCGTGACGTATTCGATATGCCGAACACAGTAACAGCAAAGTCTCACAATGGAGACGTTACTGGGCCTGCTCAAGAAAATCAATGAGTAATGGGAGGACAGTGACAGTGACAGTGATTAGACTTCATTTTTTCCTTTGAAGAAATTTTGGTACAGGAAAAACTGCAAGATCTGAAAGGTAAAATATATTTTTTAATTCATTTTTATTGTAACCCCGTAATTTACCAAACTGTTCATAATACAATTGTTTCAGGCATCAATGTTCCAACACCAATTCCATCATTAGTGTGCCTGCTCTTCCCTCAACCAATACCCCCAGTTTCCCACCCTTTACCCTCTTTGGTCACCTTACAGGCAAACTTAAATTTTCTTTCTATTGTTTCTAAGAACACAAAGGCAAGTGTGATTATCAAATCTTAGACCAAGTCAATCTGTGATCATTGCTACATATTATGATGATGTTACTAACGTCACTGTCGGAGGATCCACTATGCTAGCTAATGCTCATTGAGCTTTCTATGTTCTTGATTATGCTCATTGAGCTGGAAGTCTTCTAGTCAAATTTCCAATCGAATTTGTTGTTATCCTATTGGACTGACAGTGCTATGAAAATTTGTATTGCTGTATAGTTGAATAGGTCATCACATGGTCCACCAGCTGTAAATCTGTAACAATTTGGTGTCTTGACACTGTGACAGAGTTCAGTTGTGAAGCTGGGCCATTTCTAGGTCTTAGGGTGTTGGCTATGACTTTGAACTATTGGTCCACAGGCAGAAAGGGGAATCTCTGAGCCACCTTTCAGAGGAGGTCTCAGAATTCTCAGCATGGAACAGACTACCTGGAAAGAATTGGAAGTCTCATGTTCACCTGGATCTGTGATTTTGAGCCATTTCTCTGGTAAAATAAGCTTTTCCTTATAAATAACCTCATTCTCTTGCACATTGAGAATTTAGGTAACTTTGTACAGATCTCATACCCTCAGAATATGCTGATGAGCAGGCATTCTGTAGTCCCTCAGATATTTGTAGTGATATAAAAAGACTTCAAGAATAACTTGCCTGCTCCTACTAGAACTATGTGTAAATTATTAACACTGAAGATTTTAAAGATTCCCTAATGGCTCTTTGTTCAAGCATTTCACTAGTTGTTCAATGATATTGTAGACTCATTATCTGTATTTTAGCTTCACAGATTTTCAAAATTCTAAAAGTTGTAGATATAAGTAGATGATATTGTTTGGCATTACTAAATTATAGGAAAGCAGTAGTTATATATATTCAATATTTACTTGCATAACAAAAGTTTTATATATTTTTATTACAAAAATTTCATTACAATGATATGGTTATTTCTGTTTGTTTTCTTTTATATCACAAACATTGCCAGTCTAGCTTTCAAGACATTTTCATAATTTTATATGTCAAAATAAGTTAAATATTGTGCACACAAATTATCATATATACATAAAGATTCAGATTTCTTTAAATGTCACTATCTCTGAAAATGACATCATATATAGAAGATTTTTCTGTATTTTGGCAATAATGTATCTAATACTAAGAAAACGTAGCATAATCAAAATTTTTGTCCAATTTTCTATAAAAATTATATATAACATAGGCATATATAATTGGTTATTATAATTGTTATATACATATATGCATATATTACATATACAATTATTGAGTACTCTTCAAAGGAAGATGAAATTTTTTTAAATTTTGAAATGTCACAGTCTTTAATCATCTTGGAAAATGCAGATTATTATAAGAAAAATATTAGTTTTCATTTTTCTTGAAAATAGGTTAAGTGGCATGACTTCATAAATACACATCCTTACACTTCATTTTTGTTAAAAATCTTGTAAATATAATGCCACTCAGGATCACAAAAATACTTCTTTAACACATAAAAATATAATTTATGAAGCTCAATATATCTTATTAGTTTAAAAATAATTACTTTCAAGGTATATAAATGATTGTAGTCCTTTGAAACAAACAATATATAGCACCACAAATGTAAAACATTATAGTTTAAGAGCATAGCTTGTGAAAACTAGGCTAGCAATAGAATGCAAATGCTTAAATATTATAATAACACCAACTTTAAGGGATTTGAGGGAAGAAAGGAATAATTCATTAGTTCTGGGACAGGAGAGATAGTATAGGGCATTTTCCTTGTATTCAACCAACCAGATTCCATCCCTGGTGTCCCACAAGATCCCCTGGCCTGCTAGGGGTTATTCCTGAGAACAGAGCCAGGAGTTACCCCTGGGCACCACGGACTGTGAACTGAAATCAAAATAAAAAGTAAGTTCTTAAGTTCAGACAATGCTAAGACAGGATATATGTTCAACCATTTAACTAAAATAGAGATTACATTAATAAGGCAAGCATGCAAATAAAACCTTTTTTATGAAAATTAACACATAAAGATCTGTTGCATTAATTGCAAACTGGAAAACAAAATAGGGCAGAAAAACCTATTTCAAACCGTATTGATAAATATCAGATAACTACGAATTCACTTAACATATATGTGAAAGACTTATGCATTGTCACTATTGAAAAAAACACCAAAAAAATTTAAAAAATGTTCATGGACTAGAAGTATTATGAATTTTGTAAAAATTACTATGTCACCCAAAGTATTATACAAATTCAATGAAATTCTGATCAAAATTCCCCAGATATGGGACTGGAGCAGTAGCACAGCAGGTAGGGAATTCGCCCTGCACTCGGCCAACCCGAGTTTGATTCTCAGCATCTCATATGGTTCCCTGAGCACCGCCAGGAGTAATTCCTGAGTGCATGCACCAAGAGTAACCCTTGTGCATCACTGAAACCCAAAAAGTAACCCAAAAAGGAAAAAAAAAAAAGAAAAAGAAAAATCCCTATATATTTTTCCGAGGACTTGGAACATTAAATTTAAAACGAAAAAACAACAAACTATTAAATCTGTATGGGATCATAAAAGTCCTAGGATAGTTTAAGCAATTTTTAGAATAAAAGATAGGAAATATTGAAATTCCTGACTTTAAAATATACTATATATCTTTAGTAATAAAAACTTTGCCATTACTGGAAAAAAGATAGACTCTCAGACCATTGGAATAGAATTGAGAGTCCAGATATAAGCCATCATAAGTCTATATGAATATTATGTGGTAAAGGGGCAGGATTAATGAAGTAGAGCAAGGCAAGTCACCATTTTTGAAAACTGGACAGACACATGCAGAAAATAAAACTGGAACCATATTTCATACCAAACAAGAAAGTTATCAAAATAGATAAAACACCACTAGATTTTACCAAAATATATAAAATATTTTGAGAAAACATAAGCAAAATTCTCCAGGATATGGACTCAAAATGTGTCAAAATGTGACTCCAGGATATGGACTCAAAAAGTTGTGAAATATATAAACAATGAAATAGGATAAAGGTATAAAATTAGACAAAACTTTGCAGTTTGCTGTACCATAAATGAAGTGGCTAGCACCACATTGAGCATAATAAGTAAGAGGGAGAATGACAAATTCTGCCTGATTTTACTCATCTGTGGTAGGACATAAGGTAATAGAAAGTATCCAACAATGACGAACCCTTGGTCTTGGATTACAAATCATAGGATATCAAATTTTATGTGTCTTAGAAGACTGAAGAGGTTATCCTGTGATCCAGTAAGTGGTCTGGAGGGTCTTGAGCAATTTGATAAGTGGGAGTACAGTAGTTTTGTACAATGCCTTAAATATCAACACTATTATTAATGTTGCCTAAGCTATAATGAAAAATATTAACCTATCAATGCTGCAAATAAAAATAAAGAAGCATGTAAGAAAATGTCATAGGATTTGAAAAGGCAATAGTGTACTTGCCTTGTAGATGGCTAAATCAGATTTATTCCCCAACACTCTTTATGATCCCCAAGTCCAAACAGGAGTGATTCCTGAGTACAGAGTAAGGTTTAAGCCCTGAGCACTTCAGGTTTTGACCCCTCCAAAATCCCACACAAACAAAATTGCCAACACATCATCATCACTAGTTCAGATGGAAAATCTATAAAACTATTTTTTTTTGGTTCCATACTGTCTCATTCACTTCAGCCCATTCCCATTCAAATTTCTCTTCAGGGACTCTGTTCTTTTCTGGTGTGTCTCCTTTCCTGGCCTACACCAGCTATAACTGTCACTGTCACTGTCCTCCCATTGTTCATCAATTTGCTTGAGCAGACCCAGTAACGTCTCCATTAGAGACTTTGTTGTTACTGTGTTTGGCATATCGAATACATCACGGGTAGCTTGCCAGGCTCTGCCGTGCAGGCGAGATACTCTCGGTAGCTTGCTGGGCTCTCTGAGAGGGGCAGAGTAATCAAACTCGGGTTGGCTGCATGCAAGATAAACGCCCTACCACTGTGCTATCGCTCCAGCCCACCAGCTATAACATGGACTTTATATATTTTCATTGTTAACTTTTTTTTCCATATATATTCTACTCTCATGAGCCTAAATTTTTACAAATTTATGTAAAGCTTTGGAATTCTAATTCTATTTCAAAGATGAGGGATCTGGGGAGGCCCAGTCCCAATTGAGCAGGCTTGGAGATCTCAGTTCTGGGTCCCGCAGGCCTGGGTTCCTCTGCCTGTTCCTTCATGCATGAGGCTCATCCGAGCATGTGGAGAGTGGTCTTAAGGGTGGCCGAGGCTGGTTCCGGAGGTCTGCACCAGGCTGGGAGGGAAACTCAACCCACCCTGCCCCAAGGGGCCCCAATGAGGACAGCCAGGTGCGGGGCAGGAGACTTTGAGCTGTTCCAGGAGCCGGGTTTTAGAGACTCTGGGTCTTGGCTGTTGGCGGGATAAAACGGTGCTGGGGGCAGTTGTTGGGTGTAACACCTACCTACTGGAAGATAGGGGATCTTGGTGGGGGAGGCCCAGTTCCGATCAAGCAGGCTTGGAGATCTCAGCCCCGGGTCCTGCACGCCTGGGTTCTTCTGCCAGTTCCTTCATGCGTGAGGCTCGTCTGAGCATGTGGAGAGTGGTCTTAAGCATGCCTGTGGCTGGTTCTGGAGGTCTTCATCTGCCAGAAGTCTTCAGCTGCCAGTGCTCTGCTCAGAGCAGGGAGGGAAAATCAATCTGACCCCCCCCCCCCCAACTAAGTAGGTGTTACACCCACCAACTGCCCCGGGGCTGTGTTATCCCATCTACTGCCAAGACCCAGAGCTATAAAACTCAACTCCCAGAAGCTTATTATCTGGTTCTCACTCTTGGAGAACCCGGCAGGCTACCAAGAGTATCCTGCTCATACGGCAGAGTCTGGCAAGCACCCTGTAGCTTATTTGATATGCCAAAACCCAGTAACAATGATGAGTCTCATTCCCCTGACCCTGAATGAGCCTCCAATTTGGCACTTGCTAAAATCTCAGAGCTAGGATAAATGGAGACATTCCTGGTACCTTCTCGAGGAAATCGATGAACAATGGGATAACAGTGATACAGTGATTCAGTGAATTCTATTTGAGAGAAAAACAAATAGCTTCTACTTTTTGATGGCCAAATTTCCCTCTCAAATAAGTTTGTCTATTTATTCATTTATCTCAGACATTTGTAATCTTTGGAAAATATCTACTATTCAAGTATTATTATTTATCTCTCACCCTGTCATTATATAATAGCAAACATCTCACCTGTCTTCAAGTGATCTACTCTTGGGCCAAGAGCAACCTGTTTTTCTCAATATCACAAAGGCTGTGTGCAGTTCATCTAAGGCAGAACTTGGGCTCATTCTTTTAAGACCACAAAAGGATCCACTTAAGTTTTCTTGTTTTCCAGTTAAATTCTTCAAACACATATCCACCTTTTTATGTCTCACATATGCAAAAATCATGTAACCATTACAAATTCCAGTTTTAGTCATTGTTATCATGTCAATATTTACAAAGGAGCTTTTCCCATCCAATGCTTTACTAGGAATGCAAATGTATGCCATTATAAGTCAACACTGTGTTTTTTGCTATATTTCTTAACCCACTCAGTATGTGATGCCCGTTTATTTCACCTAAAAATGAGAATTGAGTTATAAAATTTATTCAGAACATACAAAGATAACAACAAATGATAGCAAGTGGCTCCACGAAGAAAAAATTAATGGAAAAAATTAAAACATAAAATAAAGCACTGATTTTATTAAGACTTCCCTGAGCACACACTATTAGGTGCGGAGTATTTCTAGAGAACCGTATGCTATGTACTGGATTTGTCTTCTTCCCATATTATCTGAAGATACAATTTTAATCTACCTAAAATATTTCCTGCAATAATTTCAGAGTGTATGTCCTTTAAAGTATTCAGATGTCTTTCCTACTGTGCTTTGAAAGGACTTCTTTCACTACTAAAAAATAAAAAACTTAAAAAATTGTCTGTTGCTACTACTCTCATAACTCTTTAATCTTTCCATTTATTTAGCATAAAACAAAGTTTTGTTACAACTTTAACCACATGAAGTTCATTTTGTGTCAGAATAAAGGTTTCAGAAAAAAGTCCCATAGATGATTCATCTTGGTAATAGAAAATCCATTTAAATACAGAATAAATTGCAGGCCCTATCTATACCTGCATGTTTTCTATAGGTAGCTTACATTTTCTTTCAATTGGAAAATTTGAACTGATTTCTTCACAGATAGATTAAGCAAATCAAATGACAATGAAAAGTGTTTTTCTTTCTAGTTAATATGTGTGTTGGATTAAAAAAATCACATACAAATGTAATAAATGAAGTTTTTTTAATATCTGCTGCATTTCCTTTAAAATAACACTGAATGGCAATAATTCTTAGATTAAAATATTAATTTTATCTTTTAAAAGTATTTATCAAGGCTGAAGCGATAGCACAGCATGTAGGGCATTTTCCTTGCATAGGGCTAATCCGGGTTCAATTCTCAGCATCCATTATGGTTCCCTGAGCACTTCCAGGAGTAATTCCTGAGTGCAGAGCCAGGAGTAACCCCTGTGTATTGATGGGTGTGACCCAAAAAGCAAATAAATAAATAAATAAATAATTTATCTACGTGGAGAAACTAATTCTAATTAATTAAAGTGAGTTTAAAAATAACAATTCTAAAAAGTGTCTTTTTGTGGTATATCTTCTAAGTGAAGTGCAAAATGAGATGCTTTGAAACATCTTCCCTTGAGTAAAGGACAAAAGATAAGAAAGAACAGTTTCAGGGCTGGAGCAATAGCCCAGTGGGTAGGGCGTTTGCCTGGCACACGGCCAACCCTGGTTCAATTCCCAGCATCCCATATGGTCCCTTGAGCACCGCCAGGGGTATTTTCTGAGCACAGAACCAGGAGTAACCCCTGTGCATCGCTGGGTGTGACCCAAAAAGCAAGAAAGCAAGAAAGCAAGAAAGCAAGAAAGCAAGAAAGCAAGAAAGCAAGAAAGCAAGAAAGCAAGAAAGAAAGAAAGAAAGAAAGAAAGAAAGAAAGAAAGGTTTCAGGGTCAAATGAAAATGACTCTAATGAAATCTTGGAAGAAAAAGACTCCGTTTTGAAGTACTTATTATATGTGGATATCTACTAGTTATGTCTATCAATTATCTTAATTACCATGTCAAATTTCTATTCTAGAAAAAAAATGATTGTACAAACAATTTAAATAAGCCAACACATTTTGAGTCTCGGAACCAAAAGAGCTAGCATTATTACTGCGATGAATGCTGGAGAGACTGTCTTTTTTTGAGGGGGGGCGTTGTTTGGAGGCCATGTCCAGCAGTGCTTGGGGCTGATTTATGTCTCTGAGCTCAGGTATGATTCCTAGTTGCCTCGGAGGACCATATATGGTGCTGTGAATGGAACGTGGGTCAGCTGCATGCAGAGCAAGCACCCTACTCACTGTACTATCTCTATAGCCCATTGAGACACAGTCTAAAAATAACACATATGTGGTAACAGAATTCTAGCTTTGTATTTTATTCTTCAAAGTAAAACAAAAGGGACACTAAGCACTACCAGGAGTGATCCCTGACCACAGTCAGGAATAATTCCTGACACTGCAAGGTATGGACCATAAACAAAGAAAAAATGAACAAAGCATATGCTTTGCTTAAAATCTTTGTAATTAATAAAAGGATCTGAGCAATAAGTCATCGTATGATGTTCATAGATTTTTTTCCTTATGGTACTAGAAGGAATTTGGGAGAAGAAATATTTGCAAGAGAAATTTAGAATCAATTATCACAGGAGTTTGATGATTTTTTAGGAGGTATTATGTCTAGTTTCCATGATTTACTAGTCGTGTGAACCTGACAAAGGAATACAACTTTCAGAGCTTGAATTCCAACAACTGAATAATGATATTCTTATTGTACCGCTATTGCTAAAAACAAGTTATGAAGTTAAAGTTTTTATTTTAGGTTACCATATATTTTTGTAATTTGAAATTCAAATGGTAAACTGATATCATGATTTGCTATAGTCATTAACTTACATCAACACAAATATTCAAGAATTGCACAATATATTTGTTAACATATATTGTGCATTGATGTTGCTTTAGTCAACTCAATATATATATATATATATATATGTTGCTTAAAGCTGTTCTCTAGTAAGTTATAGAATTAAATATATAGTGTGTAATAGAGAAATCAAAGAAAGCAACTTTACTTCTTAATAGCTAAATTAATATGTATCAATATATCTATCCCAACCATAAAGGTAGAAATTAAGAAAGTCCAATTAAGTTAATAATTTTGCTGTCAGTTGTTAACATTAAAATAATAATAAAGGCCCTCCCGTTGATCGTCGATTTGCTCTAGCGGGCCCAGTAACGTCTCCATTGGAGACTTTGTTGTTACTGTGTCTGGCATATCGAATACTCTCGGTAGCTTGCCAGGCTCTCCGAGAGGGGCGGAGGAATCGAACTCGGGTCGGCGGCCATGTTGGCCGCGTGTAAGGCGAACGCCCTACCCGCTGTGCTATCACTCCAGCCCAATCAATTTAATAATTAAACTTTGTTACCATAGCTGTTCCTTTCATTATGCAAAGATGATTTCAGTTAATTATATTTCCCTAATATACTATACTAACACTTCAGACATTTTATTTTCAGAGGGGAGGTGGTATGGAGCAGGGATTGAGGGAGTAGAATTTAAGTTGATCTAGTATATTTGCTGAGTATTCATCTCACTTTATCAACAAAGATTAAAGTGTTATGCTAGCTGGTAATCCCATTATCTTTCAAGATAAAAGCAAGAGGATCTTTCGTAGCTGCCTACAAAATTCCATGGGTCTTATCTAGAGAGAATATAAAATCCAATTAATTCTGAGTTTTCTAAGCAGCCATGCAGACCATTAGTTGATTCACTAGAATGCTAATGTTTAACACTATTTTACCAGAACATTTTCTACAGTATGAAATAAACAATTTTATTTAATCCAAATTAAACTACTCAGAATGTAAGTGTTTGATATAAAGTAAAAAGAAAAGAACAAGTCTTTTTATATCAGGAAAAAAATTATTAACTCATTGTACACCCCATTGTGGAGATACCAAATATCCAGTTCAGGGGTGTAATTGCCCCTTTTTTATGGATTTCTGTGAGCTTTCTTGCTCTTCGTTTCTTCTCTTTCTCTTCCAATCTATCCCCATCTCCTCTCTCATGTATAAATAAAACTACTTTACTATGATAAATATAGTAAAGCTACTATATATATGTTTATGTGCTTTAAAAAGAATATATATATTATATAAATAGAATATACACATATATATTCCTTTTAATACCATTATTCATTTAAAAATATAAATGGGTTATATTCATGTTTCACTTAGAGGATACTACCTTATCCTCTCCCATCACACCCCTCTTCTGTTCTCAAAAGGCATTCCCTTTTGTTCTCTATCTCCTTTTGGGTGTTGTGTTTTGCAATAAAGGTAGTGAGTGGCAATCATGTTTGGTCTATAGTCTACTTTCAGCATGCATCTCCCATCCTGGGCAGATTCTTCCAACATCCTTTACTTGATGTTCCCTTATCTATCTGAGTTACCTTTTCCCCCAGCATGTGCGGCTGGCCAACAAGTCACGGAGCGAACCTCCTGGTACTTGTCTCAAATATCCTTGGGTGTCAGTCTTCTATTCTGCGACTTTATATTCCACAGATTAATGCAATCTTTCTATGTCAGTCCCTCTCTTTCTGACTCATTTCACATAGCATGATGCTTTCCTAGTATCATGTAAATTTCATGACTTAATCTTTTCTAACAGCTGCGTAGTATTCCATTGTGTAGATGTACCATAGTTTCTTTAACCAGTCATCTGTTCTCGGGCACTCGGTTTTTTTCCTAGATTCTGGCTATTGTAAAAAGTGCTGCAATGAACAAAACAAGTGCAGATGTCACTTCGGCTATACATTTTTGCATCTCTGGTATATATTCCCAGGAGTTGTATCTCAAATGGGAGCTCAATTTCTAATTTTTTGAGAATCGTTCATACCGTTTTCCAGAAGGTCTGAAACAGTTAGCATTCCCACCAGTAGTGTTCGAGGGTCCTTTTCTCCCCACATCCACACCAACAGCAGTTTTTCTTGTTCTTTTGGATGTGTGCCAGTCTCTGTGATGTGAGGTGGTATCTCATAGTTGTTTTGATCTGCATCTCCCTGAGGATTAGTGAAGAAGAGCATTTTTCATGTGCCTTTTTACCATTCATATTTCTTCCTTGAGAAAGTTTCTGTTCATTTTCTCAACCAATTTTCTAATGGGGGTGAATGTTTTCTTCTTGCAGAGTTCAACCAGTGCCTTATATATCCTTGATATCAACTCTTTGTACGATGGGTATTGAGTGAATATCCTTTCCTATTCTTTAGATTTTCTTTGTATATTGGTTACTGTACTTTTGCACTACCAGGAGCTTCTTAGTTTATGATAGTCCCATTTGTTTATCTCTGTATCTAGTTGGTTGGTCAGTGGAGTGTTGTCTTTGAAGATACCATTAGCCTCAATACTGTGGAGGGTTTTGCCAACCTTGTCTTCCATGTACCTTATGGATTCTGGTATGATATTAAGATATTTAGCTCCCCTGATCTACGCGGGATGGGAACAGAGGCCCAGCTCTCGGCAACCAAGCTGAACATCTCCTATTCCAACCAGGTACAGCCCACCCCCAGTGCCTGGGACTCTCTCTGGGCATGCGCAGCTAGCTCCATCTCCTAGAAAGCCGGTTTTCTCCCCTGATCTGTGCGGGACGGAAACGGAGGCCCAGCTGTCAGCGAGAAAGCTGAACATCTCCTATTCCAACCAGGTATAGGCCGCCCCCAGGGCCTGGGACTCTCTCTGGGCATGCGCAGCTAGCTCCATCTCCTAGAAAGCCAGTTTTCTCCCCTAATCTGCGCGGGATGGGAACAAAGGCCCAGCTCTCAGCAACAAAGCTGAACGTCTCCATAATCCAACCAGGAGACGTTCCCAACTCCTCACCCAGTGTCAGAGAACCTTTCCGGAGCCACGGCCACACTAGCGGCCGCAAAATATTCTCCCACTACATATGCCACAGGAACCATAAGCTGCCTTCTTAGATGGAAACTTCTCTAGTTTAGCCCAGCCACTAGAAACAGAGTAGCCAATAACTCAAAAGTCTATCTTAATTAACACTGCATCTTGAGCAGAATAGTAACAGTTAACGTGAAGGACTAAACCACACTTCACACAATGGTAAAGCAACGCAAAAGCCCACAAAACTTTCTTATTAAAGAGTCTAGCCCAGATGGCACCAACAGTACTGTAGTGTTAGACAACCTCTCTGACAAGGAATTCAGAAGGGAGCTATTTAGGATTCTTAGGGAACTAAAAGAAACAATGGAAAGCAATGCCCATAGAAGACAAGAGGATTTGAAGGCAGAAATGAGGAAAATGCAATCAGAAATGTCAGACCTGAAAAACCTGGTAGGCGAATTGAAAAGCTCAGTGGAAGGCCTCAGCAGCAGAGAAACAGCCGCTGAGAACAGAATAAGTGAGCTCAAAGATGAAGTTCAGAGACTCTCCAGGAAAGTGCAGAAAATGGAAAAGAGACTCACTATTCGGGAACAAATGGCAAGAGAAGATCGTGACGAAGCCAAGAGGGCTAACATAAGAATTATTGGAGTCCCAGAGGGACAGGAAGAAAACCTTGATGAAGAAGAAACCGTCAAAGACATCATTGCTACGACATTTCCAGAGCTGAAGAAAACTTGTGACCACATTCAGGAGGCCCGAAGGGTACCAGCTAGAAGAAATCCGAACAAAAATACCCCAAGACACATCCTGATCAAAATGACCAAAACCTTAGACAGAGACAAAATTCTGAAGGCAGCAAGATAGAAGAACGAAATCTCCTACAAAGGAGCATCCTTAAAATTCACAGCTGATTTTTCTGATGAAACCTTCATGGCCCAAAAACAGTGGTGGGATATAGTGAAAAAACTCAATGAAATAAATGCCTCTCCAAAAATACTTTACCCAGCGAGACTCTCATTCATAATAGAAGGAACAGCACACAGATTCACAGACAAATAGCAGCTAAGGAACTTCATAGACTCAAAAGCATGGTTACAAGAACAACTAAATGGGCTACTTAAAAGCAAGAAAGGCCCCTCAAATACACAAAATTTCAACAGAACAATGGGACAAAATCCCATAACAATAATCTCTCTCAATGTCAATGGGCTAAACACACCAATTAAAAGACATAGAGTGGCAGGATGGATTAGAAAATTGAACCCAACATTCTGCTCCCTGCAAGAAACACATCTCAATAGTCAAAGCAAACACAGACTCAGAGTCAAAGGCTGAAAAACAATCCTACAGGCAAACAGCTCCCATAAAAAAGCTGGGGTAGCCATATTAATACCAGACCACATCGATTTCAGAGTGAAGAAGGTCATAAGAGACATTGAAGGCCATTTCTTATTGTTCAAAGGATCTGTACAACAGGAAGAACATACAATAATAAAAGTATATGCAACTAATGAGAGACCAGCAAAGTACTTAAAACAACTACTCATAGATTTGGAAAAAGACATCAATAGCAACACAATACTAGTGGAAGACTTCAACACCGCTTTGTCATCTCTTGATAGATCAACCGGACTCGAGCTTAGCAAGGACACCCTTCACTTGAGGGAAACAATGGAATAAAGGGACGTAGTAGATATATACAGGACACTTCATCCTCAAAAAGCTGAATATACATTCTTCTCAAGCGTACATGGAACATTCTCCAAGATAGACCACATGCTGAGCCACAAAACATGCCTCCATAAAATTAAGAAGATAGAAACTGTATCAACAATCTTCTCAAACCATAATACGCTGAAATTAGAAGTAAATCACACACAAAAACAGAAAACTAAATCAAACACCTGGAAATTAAACAGTGCGCTATTGAACAACAAGTGGCTTAGAAAGGAAATCAAAGAGGAAATCAAAAGATTCCTAGAAAAGAATGAAAATGAGAACACGAGTTACCAAAACTTATGGAACACAGCAAAAGCTGTCTTAAGAGGAAAGTTTATAGCTCTACAAGCATTCCTCGGGAAGGAGGAAGGAGAACACATAAATAACCTAACCTCACAGCTTAAGAGCTTGGAGAAGGACCAACAAAAGGAGCACAAACCGAAGAGGAGGAAGGAAATAATAAAACTCAGAGCAGAGATTAACGAGATGGAAACCCAAAAAACAATCCGAAAGATCAATGAAAGAGATGGTTCTTTGAGAAAATTAACAAGATCGATAAGCCTCTAGCAAAACTCACAAAGAAGGGAAGAGAGAAAACCCTAATAAACCGAATAAGAAATGAAAAGGGGGTCATAACAACAGAAAATACATAAATTCAAAGGATCCTCAGGGAGTACTTTGAGAAGCTTTATGCCACGGAACATCAAATCCTCGAGGAAATGGATAAATTCCTAGACTCCTACAGACTCCCAAGGCTGAAGAAAGAAGACCTGAATACCTGAACAGACCTATCACTATCAAGGAAATTGAAATGGTAATAAAAAGTCTCCCCAAGCACAAAAGCCCTGGCCCAGATGGATTCGCTAGTGAATTCTTCCAAATCTTTAAAGAAGACTTACTCCCAATGCTCTTTAAGCTTTTCCACGAAACTGAAATATCAAATACACTTCCGGACAGTTTCTACGAAGCAAATATCACACTGATACCAAAAGCAGACAGAGATACTACAAAGAAAGAGAATTATAGGCTGATATCCCTGATGAACACAGATGCAAAGATCCTCAACAAACTACTAGCAAATATTAATCCAACTACTTATCAAAAAGATCATACACAATGACCAAGTAGGTTTCATCCCAGGGATCCAAGAATGGTTTAACGTTCGGAAATCAATAAACATAATCCATCATATCAACAAAAGAAAAGATAAAAAGCATATTATCATATCAATAGATGCAGAGAAAGCATTTGACAAGATCCAGCACCCCTTTATCATGAAAACCCTAGCCAAAATCGGTATAGAGGGGACTTTCCTCAACATAGTTAAAACCATCTACCACAAGCCTACAGCAAGCATCATCCTCAATGGGGAAAAACTGAGAGCCTTCCCTCTAAGATCAGGGACGAGACAGGGATGCCCACTCTCTCCACTGCTGTTCAATATAGTCCTGGAACTACTTGCAATAGCGATTAGACAAGAAAAAGATATTAAGGGCATTCAGGTAGGAAAGGAAGAAATCAAGCTCTCACTATTCACAGATGATATGATACTATACTTACAGAACCCAATAACCTCCACCAAAAAACTCCTAGAAACAATAGACTCGTATAGTAAAGTTGCAGGCTATAAAATCAATATGCAAAAGTCCATGGCTTTCCTATATGCAAACAGTGAGAGAGAAGAAAGCAACATGAAAAAAACAATCCCATTCACAATTGTGCCCCAGAAAATCAAGTACCTAGGAATCAGCTTAACTAAGGAAGTAAAGGACCTGTACAAAGAAAACTACAAAACGCAACTTCAGGAAATAAAACAGGACACGAGGAAATGGAAAGATATCCCCTGCTCATGGGTCGGGAGACTTAACATTGTCAAAATGGCAATATTACCAAAAGCATTGTATAAATTCAATGCAATCCCTATAAGGATACCCATGACATTCTCAAAGAAATGGAACAAACACTCCTGAAATTTATATGGAACAATAAGCCCCCACGAATAGCTAAAGCAATTCTTGGGAAAAAGAAAATGGGAGCAATTAATCTCCCTAACTTCAAGTTCTAGTACAAAGCAGTAATAATTAAAACAGCATGGTACTGGAACAAATGTAGAACTGCAGACCAATGGAACAGGGTTGAATACACTGACATCTTCCCTTAATCATATGATCATCTAATCTTTTATAAAGGTGCAAGTAATGTGAAGTGGAGTAAGAAAAGCCACTTTAACAATTTGTGCTGGCATCACTGGATGGTACATGCAAAAAATGGGCTCAGAACACTGCCTAACACCGTGTACAAAAGTAAGATCAAAATGGATTAAAGACCTCAACTTCAGACCAGAAACCATAAGGTACATTGAAAACAAAGTTGGCAAAACCCGCCATGATATTGAAGCTAATGATATCTTCAAAGATGCTACACCACTGGCCGAGCAAGTGAAAACAGAGGTAGATAAATGGGACTATCTTAAACTAAGAAGCTTCTGCACCTCCAAAGAAACAGTGACCAAAATACAAAGACAGTTCACAGAATGGGAAAGGATATTCACAGAATAAACATCTGACAAGGGGTTGATATCGAGGATATACAAAATAGTGGTTGAACTCCACAAGAAGAAAACATCCAACCCCATCCAAAAATGGGGCAATGAATTGAACAGAAACTTTCTCAAAGAAGAAATCCGAATGGCAAAAAAGCACATGAGAAAATGCTCTACATCATTAATCATCAGAGAGATGCAGATCAAAACCACAATGAGATACCATTTCACACCTCAGAGACTGGCCCACATTCAAAAGAACAAAAGCAACCAATGCTGGCGCGGATGTGGCAATAAAGGGACACTCCTTCACTGTGGGTGGGAATGTTGACTGGTTCAGCCCTTCTGGAAAGCAGTCTGGACGATTCTCAAAAAATTAGAAATTGAGCTCCCATTTGACCCAGCAATACCACTCCTGGGAATATATCCCAGAGAGGCAAAAATGTATAGTCGAAGTGACATCTGCACTTGTTTGTTCATTGAAGCACTCCTTACAATAGCCAGAAACTAGAAGAATCCTGAATGCTCAAGAACAGATGACTGATTAAGGAAACTTTGGTACATCTACACAATGGAGTACTATGTAGCTGTTAGAAAAGATGAACTAATGAAATTTACATACAAGTGGTACCACATGGAAAATATCATGGTAAGCGAAATGAGTCAGAAAGAGAGGGATAGACATAGAAATATTGCATTCATCTGGGGGATATAAAGTAACAAAATATGAGATTAATACCCAAGAATAGCTGAGATCAGCACCAGGAGGATTATTTCATAGCTTAGATGCCAGCCCGGCATTCTAGGGGAAAGGGCAGCTCAGATAGAAAAGGGAGCACCAAATAAAGGGTGTTTGGAGGATCCTCCCAGGAGGGGAGATGCATGTGGAAAGTAGACTATGGACTGAACATGTTTGCCACTCAATGCCTCTTTTGCAGACCACAACACCCAAAAGTAGAGAGAGAACACAAGGGATTGCCCTGCCACAGAGGCAGGGTGGGATAGGGGGAATAGGGGTGGGAGGGATATTATCCATGGTGGTGGAAAATGGGCACTGGTGGAGGGATGGGTATTTGATAATTGTATAATCGAAACCCAAGCACAAAAAAATTATAAATCTACAACTGTACCTCATGGTGTTTCACTAATAAAAAAAATAAAAAGATATTTAATCCATTTTGATATGACTTTTGTCATGGTGTTAGATCAAGGTCTAAGCCCATTTCTTTGCATGTGGTTTCCCCATTCATTCCAGCACCATTTGTTGAAGAGGCTTTGCTTGCTCCACTTAACGTCTCTTGCTCCCTAATCAAAGATTAGATGTTAATACTTTTGGGGTTTTGTGTAAGAATATTTCACTCTTCCTCCCATTGGTCTGCAGCTCTGCCTTTGTTCTAGTACGATGCTGCTTTTTTATTATAACTGATTTGTAGTAGACTTTGAGGTTGGGGAGGGGAATACCTCACAATGTGTTTTTTCCCAAGAATTGCTTTAGATATTCATGGGTATTTGTTGTTCCATATGAATTTCAGGAGTGTATGATCCATTTCTTTGAAGAATTTCATGGGTATCCTTATAGGGATCACATTGAATCTGTATAATGCTTAGGGGAATATTGCCATTTTGACAATGTTAATTCTCCTATCCATGAGCAGGAGATATGTTTCCATTTCCTCTTGTTCTCTTTTATTTAATGGAGCAGCATTTTGTAGTTTTGGTTGTAGAGGTCCTTTGCCTCTTTATTTAGATGATTCCGAGGTACTTGATTTTCTGGGACATGATTTTGAATGGGATTGTGTTTTACATGTCACTATCCTATATCTCATTATTTGGTTTAGGAATGGATTTTTTGGCATTAATTATATAGCCTGCACTTTAATATAAAGTCTTGTTTCTAGGAGTTTCTTGGTAGATTTTTTAGGATTGTCTAGACATAGTATCATATTCTCTGTGAATATTTAGAGCTTGATTTCTTCCTTTCCTATCTGGATGCATTTAATATGTTTTTCTTGCCTTACCATTATTGCAAGTACTTCTATTACTGCACTGAATAGAAATGGTGAGAGTGGGTATCCTTCTCTTTTCCCTGATCTTAGGGGAAGGCCCTTAGTTTTTCCCCATTGAGGATAATGCTTGCATAGGTTTGTTGTAAATGGCTTTGACTAACTTGAGGAAGGCTCCTTCTAAGCCCATTTTGGTGAGAGTTTTCATTATAAATGGGTGTTGGATCTTGATAAATGCTTTCTCTGCATCTATTGATATGATCATATGGGTTTTTTAATGTTTTTTTTTATTAGTGAAACAACATGAGGTATAGTTATAGACTTAGAAAATTTTTTTTGCTTGGGTTTCAGTCATACAATGATCAAGTACCCATCCCTCCACCAGCACCCATCCTCCACCACCATGGGTCCCAGCATCCCTCCCACCCCCCTTCCCCCCAACCCACCCTGCTCTCTGGAAGGGCATTCCCCCTTGTTCTCTCTCTCTCTCCTTTTGGGTCCTGTGGTTTGCAAGAGAGACATTGAGTGGCAATCATGTTCGGTCTATAGTCTACTTTCAGCATGCTTCTCCCATCCTGGGAGGATCCTTCCAAGACCCTTTATTTGGTTCTCCCTTCTCTATCTGAGCTTCCCCTTCCCATAGCATGTGTGGCTGGCCTCCAAGTCATGGAGCAAAATTCCTGGTACTAATCTCGGCCACTCCTTGGTGTTAGTCTCCCATTTTGTTACTTTGTGTTCCCCAGATGAATGCAATCTTTCTGTGTCTATCCCGCTCGTTCTGACTCATTTTGCTTAACATGATACTTTCCATGTAGTACCACTTGTATATAACTTTCATGACTTTATCTTTTCTAACTGCTACATAGTACTCCATTGTGTAAATGTACCAAAGTTTCTTTAACCAGTCATCTGTTCTCAGGCACTCAGGTTTTTCCAGATTCTGGCTATTGTAATAGTTTTATCTTTACTTTTGTTTACTTTATCTTTATCTTTACTTTTTTGATAGGATGAATTATGTTGATTGATTTTACAGTGTTAAACCATCCTTGCATACCCGGGATGAATCCCACTTGGTCATAGTGTATGATCTTTTTGATGAGCTGTTGCTTTCTATTTGCCAGTCTTTTGTTGAGTATCTTCATCAGGATTATTGACCTATAGTTTTATTTTCTTGTGGTGTCTTTGTTTGCTTTGGGTATTAGGGTGGTATGTGCCTCATAGAAACTTTTTGGGAGAGTTCTTATTTTTTCAATTTCCTGGAAAACCTTGAAGAGAACTGGCAACAGGTGTTCTTTAAATGTTTGGAAGAATTTGCTGATGAATCCATCTGGACCTGAGCTTTTGTTTTTGGGAAGACTTTTTATTACAGTTTCAATTTCCTTTATATGAATGAGGCTATTCAGGTATTATAGATCTTGATTCAACCTTGGGGTATCATAGGAATCTAGGAATTTGTTCATTTCTTCTAGGCTAGCTTGTTTCTTGGCATACAGACTCTCAAAGTAGTTCTGAATTTCACTGGTTTCTGCTGTGATGTCCCCCTTTTCATTTCTGATTCGGTTTATTAGGGTTCTCTCTCTTTCTTTGTGATTCTTGCTAGTGGTTTCTCAATCTTGTTTATTTTCTCTAAGAATGAACTGTTGGTTGCATTGACCTTTCAAATTGTTTTTTTTTAATTTTCATATCATTAATTTCGGCTCTAATTTTTATTATTTCTTTCCTTCGGCTAGATTTTGGTACCTTTTGTTGGTCTTTTTCTAATATATTGAGCTGTGAAGTCAGGTTTTCTACGTAGGCCTTTAATCCTCCTTTGGAATGCTTGCAAAGCCATAAATTTTCCTCTTAATACTGCTTTAGCTGCATACCATAGGTTCTGGTAGCTCGTGTCTTCATTCTTATTTGTTTCCAGGTACCTTTTGATTTTGTCCTTGACATCCTTCCAGAATCACTTGTTGTTCAACACTGAGTTGTTTAATCTCCAGGTATATGATTTGGGTCTCCAAATCTGTGTGTGATTAATGTCTATCTTCAGTGCATCGTGGTCTGAAAAGATTGTTGATACTATTTCTATTTTGCTCATTCTATTGAGATATGTTTTATGACCTAGGAAGTGGTCTATTTTGGAAAATGCTCCATGTGCATTGGAAAATAATGTGTATTCTTTCTTGTTGAGGTGTAAAGCCCTGTATAAGTCTATTAGTCCTCTCTCTTTTATTTCTTCCTTCAAAGTCAATGTTTCCTTCCAAGTTTTGTTCTTGTTGATCAATCCAGAGGTGATAAGGTGGTGTTGAAGTCTCCGACCACTATAGTATAGCTAACAATGTCCTTCTTTAAATCTGTTAGCGGTTGTTTTAAGTATTTAGCTGGTCCCTCATTAGGTGCATATACATTTAAGAGTGTGATTTCTTCCTATTGTACATATCCCTTGATAAATAGAAAATGGTCTTCACTGTCCCTTGTAATCTTTTTCAGTGGTAAATCTATGTTGTCCAATACTAGTATGGCCACCCCAGCCTTTTTGAGAGGAGCTGTTTGCTTGCATGATTTTTTTCCATCCTTTAACTTTGAGTCTGTGTTTGCTCTGACTGTTCCGATGTGTTTCTTGTAGGCAGCAGAATATTGGTTTCAGTTTCTGGATCCATTCTGACACTCTGTGTTTCTTGATTGGTGCATTTAGACTGTTGACATTGAGAGATTATTGTTATAGAATTTTGTGCCATCTTTCTGTAGGGGTTGGTGGTGCTAATAGGTGTTTTCCTTCCTATCTTATAGGAGCCCCTTTAGCCCTTCTTTTAGGTTTGTTTTTGAGTCTATGAAGTTCCTGAGCTCTTGGTTATCTATAAAATGGTGTTTTTTCCCATCGAGTTTGAGTGAGAGTTTAGCTGGATAAAGTATTCTTGGTGAGGCGTTCATTTCATTGAGTTTTTTCACTATATCCCACCATTGCCTTCGGGCTTGGAGGTTTTCTTCTGATAGGTCTGCTGTAAAACTCTGGGGTGCTCCTTTGTATGCGATTTCCTTCTTTGACCTTGCTACTTGAATTACTATGTCTCTATCCTCGGCATCCATCATTCTGACTATGATATGCCTTGGAGTATTTTTATTAGGGTCTCTTTTAGCTGACACCCTTCTGGCTTCTTGCATTTGGATGTCTGCATTCTTTAACTCTGGGAACTTTTCAGCAATGATTTCTTTCACTGTGGCCTTTTCATTGGGGTTGCCTCCCTGTCCTTCTGGTACTCCAATGATTATAACGTTGTTCCTCGTGGTTTCATCCCCTAGGTCTCTGATTCACCTTAGAGCTATTTTGAGGTCTTTCCCCATTGTTTGTTGTTGCCTATATTATTTCTGCTGCTCATTTTCAAGCTCACTGATCCTGTCTTTGGCTTAGGCATTCTGCTGTTGAGGGCACCCATTGAGTTTTTAATTTCATGTATTAAATCCTTTATTTGTGACGCTTCTTTTTGTAGCTTTTTTATTTCTGCTCTTATTTCTTCTTGTATTTTCTCGACTATCCAATCCACCGTTTCTTTCATTTCTTCTTTTAATTTTCTGGATGTCTGCTCCATTGATACTTTGAGTTCCTTGAACATTCTCAATATTTCATCTCAGAATTTTTTATTGGAGACATCGTATTTGTTGGTAACATCTGTTGAGGATTTGGGACTCTCTTTCTTGTCCTCTCCTTGTAGTGGAGATTTGTGCTGTTTTATCATGCTGTTGCAGTTGTATAAAGGTAGAACCTTCAAGTTCACTAGCATTGTTCTTTCTTATTGCGGGAAAGTGTTCTGAATGAGCTCTATCAATAGTGGTCAGCCTTCTCCCCTTCTAGAATATGTCCTTCCTCTCAAACATTATTCTGTGACTTATGATAGGTATCTAGTAAAGCATTGGAAGATGTGCTCTATTATATAGGGCTCGTACAGATTTTTGCATACGTTGGTCTTTTAATGGAGTGGTGTAGGCCAGTGGATTGTTGAAATATTGTGTTTGAGGAGGCCAGGATGTTTTGAATTAGGTGATATAGGTTGGGATATGAGTTGACACTACAGGGAATGGGAAAAATAACTGTGGCACCCATTACAGAGAAGGCCACCCCAGTTTTGAGGAGGCCACGTCCCCTACAGTGGAGGCCACACCCTCAGCCTGTCTGGATATTGGTACCTCTGCCAAAGGGCTTATGCAAAGAAAGACGTGGACTATATGGCCAGACCTGCACAGCTTAACTCCAGCGGGTGCCCTCAGGGATCTGTCTGGGGGGCAGGCGATAAGGGCCTTGGGGAGGGGCAGAATAGGGGCGCTTAGACAGTCACACCTGTGCAGAAGAAAGGCAGGGAACTAGGTGGGCGGGCATGCATGGCGGAATGCCGAGAAATCTTTATTTATCAAGGAATAATACTATCGTGTAGTATAGAGAAAATATTTTGTAAAATATTTATTAAACTCTCAGAGAACGTAAATTTTAATACAAAGCTATGATTTTTATTACATGCCTGCATTGCTCATTCATAATTTTAAACAATGTTTTCATGTGTTTGGGAAAATAGAGTTGCTACTTAGAAAGTTTGCAGTGAAATTTGCTAGTCTCAAGAAATACTGAAATGCTACCACAAGAACAATATGGCTTTCTATTTAAGTATAATTACCAATGTGTGGAGCAATAGTACCGCGGGCGGGGGGGCGATTTGCCTTGCACAAGTCCGACCCAGTTTCTATTCCTGCTATCCCATATGCTTCGCTGAGCACTGCAAATATATATGTATATATGTATATTTAGATATGTATATACATTACCAATATGTATGTGTGTGTGTATATATATATACCATATATATGTATATGTATAATTACCAAGAAAAGTAATGCTTTCCATTTTCTCATGGAGATAATTACATAGATTTAGTTGATACCTAATTACAAATTGTAAAGTATACCTCACTAACTGAATGGATTGTATCCACTTATTATAAAGACTGGCATTTGGAGGATCGAAGGATAGTACAATGGGAGTGAGCAGGCTATTTTTCTTGCATAGGGCTCATGCAGGTTGATGTCTGCATTTCCATATGTTTATACAAGACCTTCAGACGTAATTTCTGACTGCAGAGCCAGAGTAAGAGAGAAGCACCACTGCATGTGGCCCCAAAATAAAAATAAAATAAAATAAAAAATTGGCATTTTATTTCTTCTTTGCAATCTCTTTAGATGATTGCTTATCCACAAAATTATATCTGTTAGCATTTTGTACTAATGCATAGTCAACACAATATTTTATTTTATTTATTATTTTGCTTTTTGGGTCACACCCGGAAATGCACAGGGGTTATTCCTGGCTCATGCACTCAGGAATTACTCCTGGTGGTGCTCGGGGGACCATATCGGATGCTGGGAATCAAACCTGGGTCAGCTGCATGAAAGGCAAATGGCCTACCCGCTGTGCTATTGCTCCAGCCCCTCAACACAATATTTTAATAAATATTTTATCTTTGTGAAGTAAGTAAGTAAAGGTAAAAGTAAAGGCCCTCCCGTTGATCACTGATTTGCTCAAGCGGGCCCAGTAACGTCTCCATTGGAGACTTTGTTGTCACTGTGTCTGGCATATCGAATACATCACAGGGAGCTTGCCAGGCTCTGCCCTGCGGGCGAGATACTCTCGGTAGCTTGCCGGGCTCTCCGAGAGGGGCGGAGGAATCGAACTCGGGTTGGCCATGTTGGCTGCATGCAAGGCAAATGCCCTACCGCTGTGCTATCGCTCTAGCCTATCTTTGTGAAATTTCATAAAATGAGTGAAAAATTTGATTTTTAGTTATTTTTTATAGGGAACTAATTTGTTTTCTATTAACATTGGTTTATCCTTTCTTCCCTTTTGGAATCACTTAATCACTTAATCCCCGTTATTCATCGATTTATTCGAGCGGGTGCCAGTAATGTCTCCATTCTTCCCGGTTGCGTGCTAGCGTAGCCCAATGGTATCTGTTCGTTTTAGGAACATGTAGAGCCTCAAACCGATCATTTAGGGTCTTGACGAAGAAGTCTGACCATCTTATAGGTGGGCGTCCACGTGATCTTTTGATGTCTCGTGGAATCCAATCAGTAATGGCTCTAGTCCAGCGGTTGTCTGTAAACCTCATTACGTGTCCAGCCCATCTGATTTTTGATGTCTTGGCAAATGAGATAGCGTCCCTGATTCTTGAGCGTTGACGAAGATCAGAACTCCGGATTCTATCTCTCATTTGAGTGAATCGTGATATTCCAAGCATAGTTCTTTCGATTCCTCTTTGAGAGACCCGAATAGCGTTCTCATCCTGTTTTCGTAGGGTCCAGGTCTCTGAGGCATATGTTAATGCAGGAAGAATAGTGGAATCAAAGAGATGTGCTCGTAGCTGGAGGTTCTTTGTCCTTTTAGTTATTTCTTCAATGCTCTTGAAGGCATTCCAAGCCGCTCTCTTCCTCCTGCGCAACTCAGGTGCCAGGTCATTCATCATGTTGATTTCTCGACCTAGGTATATATAACTGTTGCATTCAGAGATGGTGGTTCCGTTGAGAGCGAATGGAGCGTCAGGAACAAGGCTGTTTCTCATAAACATTGTCTTCGTAAGATTCAGTTGTAGTCCTACCTTTCCACACTCATGGTCAAAGTCCGCCAGCATTTGTGCCGCTTGGCTGATGTTTGGTGTTATTAGAACGATGTCATCAGCAAAGCGGAGGTGGTGTAGTTGCCGACCATCTATCTTCACTCCCATGTTTTCCCATTCTAGTCGTCGCATGATGTTCCCGAGGGTGGCACTGAAGAGTTTTGGTGAAATGGTATCACCCTGCCGAACCCCTCTCTTGATATGGATGATTACATCTTTGTAGAATGGTGAGATCTTGGTAGTGAATCCGCAATAGAGCTCACGAAGGATCCTGATGTATTGAGTTTGTACGCCCTGATTAGCTAGGGCTTCCATGACCGCTTAAGTCTCAACAGAATCAAAGGCCTTCTTTAAATCAATGAACGTTAGACAGAGCGGCATCTTGAACTCCCGAGATACCTCAATGAGCTTGGTTATTGTGTGGATATGGTCAATGGTACTGAATCCTTTTCGGAATCCAGCTTGTTCACATGGTTGTCCTTCATCTAGTGTTCTGCTAATCCTATTCAGGATGACTCGAGTGAATAGTTTGTAGATGACAGACAATAGGCAGATTGGGCGATAGTTGCCAATGTCGTGGATGTCTCCTTTCTTGTATAGTAGTACAGTCTTGCTGGTTTTCCATTGGGATGGAACCTTGCATTCAGACACGTAGCGTGTGAAGAGTCGAGCCAATGTATTGATGAGTATTGATGGTAAGTTCTTCAGGTGTTCAGGTCTGATCTTGTCTGGGCCAGGTGCTCTTTGTTTCTTTACCGACGAGATGTCCTGTTGGATTTCGGAAGGGAGAACATTGGGAACGACATATCCATCATGTGGTATGTGGTATGTGGGCAAGTGGATGTGGCTATTAAAGAGATCTGAGTAGAAGTCATGAATAATTTTCTCCATTGCCCTTCTGGAAGATGTGATAGATCCATCATGATGTCGGAGGGCAGTCATCTTGGTTTTGTAGTTGGTGAAGGACAGGCGGGCATTACGAATGTTTTTCCCAGCTTCTGCTGCATCTACCAGTACTGCTGCTCTACTGTTTTTGAGGTCATCCTTGATGGCTTTTCTGCACTGTTTTGCCAGTTCAGACGTTTGCTTGTGGTTGCCTGAGGCACGTGCCAAGCCACGTCGGCGAATAAGTTCAAGAGTGTTCGAAGAAAGACGGTTTTTTGTGGTTATCTCTCTCTTGGCATTCCTTGCACAATCATGGAGGTGCTGAATCATTCGATCGTATTCCTCATCAATGTTGTCAATGACGGCATCTTCCCATGTTGCCGCAACAGAGCCAAAGAGTTCCCAGTTGGTGGTTGTTCTGGGAGTCCTCTTCTTAAACCTTGCATTCTTTTCTCCTCGTTCTGTGAGGTAGAATTTTGCACGAAGAAGACGGTGGTCTCATCCCGTTTGGAATTTTGGGACAACAGCAACATCGGTTAGGCAAAACCGCCGATTGAATATGATGTGGTCTATTTCATTGTGGAACCGTCCATCGGGAGACTCCCATGTCCAACGTTTAGATTCAGCCTTTGGAATTGTGAGTTACCATGGAAGGTTTTGGTTGACATGATGAACTCAGACAGTCTGTCACCCTGTTCGTTCCATTCCAGGCCATGGGTTCCGATATGGAGTTCATCGACTGATCTTCTTGGTCCTATCTTGGCATTAAAATCACCGACAATGATCTTGTAGAAGGTGTGATCTTCTTTATAGAATTTCTCCAGCTCCCTTTTGGAGAGCTTAAATTTATTAAGTTACTCCCAGTACAGTGTTCCTGAGGCACCCCCAATTCCATCAGGCACTGCTAATCCTCTTGTGTTTATCTTTAACCACTCCTTTGTGCTTTCCTTCCCCTATCTGTTAATCATTTATAACCATATCATACCCTATGGCTTATACAGTCAAATTATTCCGAGGACTCTGGATTTTGTATAGAACACTGTCCTCCCGTTGTTCATCAATTTGCTCGAGTGGGCCCAGTAACGTCTCCATTGTAAGACTTTGTTGTTACTGTGTTTGGCATATCAAATTCGTCACAGATAGCTTGCCAGGCTTTGCCATGCTGGCAAGATACTCTTGGTAGCTTGCCGGGATCTCCGAGAGGGGCGGAGGAATTGAACTCGGGTCAGCCAAGTTGGCTGTGTGTAAGGAAATAGCCCTCCCCGCTGTGCTATCGCTCCAGCCCAGGATTTTGTATATATAAGTGAAATATTGCTTTCCTCTTTCCTTTATGTTCTGTGCAAGTTTACTTAAGAGTGGGCTGGAGCGATAGTACAGCGGGTATGGCGTTTGCCTTGCACTCAGCCAACCCGGGTTTGATTCCTCCTTCCCTCTCAGAGGGACCAGCAAGCTACCAAGAGTATCCCGCCAGCATGGCAAAACCTGGTAGGCTCCCCATGGCGTATTCGATATGCCAAAAACAGTAACAAAAAGTTTCACAATGGAGACGTTAATGGTGCCCACTCAAGCAAATTGATGAACAACAGGACAACAGTGCTACAATGCTACACTGCATACTTTAGAGCAGAGTCCTTTTTGTATAGACACAGGAAGACAGTTAATGCTATGCTTTTGAAACTTGGGGGTTAATTGACTCCAAATGATATTTATTTGTGGGCCTCCATCATATTTACTTGACTTAGTACCCTTAGTTCCTAATGCCTTAGTACCATTAGTTCCTAATACCGCAGAAGAGAGGTCCTGGCAAGGGATAAGGATGGACCAAGGGCAAGTCACAAACTACCCTGGCATCAAAAAGGGAGACACTAAGCAACATAAAAGTTATAATAATTTAAGAGCATGATTATGAAACAAATTATCATAATCAAAAAGATCCTTATCCTGCTGGGATTAGAAAAGACTAATCTGGGGGGTATACTGAGGTTTTTGGTGGTGGAGCATGGGCACTGGTGAAGGTATGGGTGTTTCATTGTATGACTGAGACTTAGACCTGAAAACTTTGTAACTGCCCTCACGGTGATTCAATAAATAAAATTATAAAAAATGAAAAAGTTTAAGTTTAATGTATCTCTTAATATATCTCTTACTTTGTCCCTACAAAATGGCTAGAAATATTATTAAGAAGTAGATTTAAGATGACTGTTTAAATGGATACTGACTGAGGAAAGGGGAAAACAATTCACCCTTATATGGAATTCTACCCTTGGGTGGATCTTCTAGCAGGAACCTAGAGTACTGAACACTTATGAGGAGATTTTGTCCTTGAGCAGCTCCTAGAACTTTCCCCTACAGAAGGACACTCCACCTGTTCATTGTTTATGATAATGTTCAACCACACCTATGGGTAATTGCTACCCCCAACCCTTCATAATTTCTCTATAATTAATACTGTGGGACTTGAATAAATGGCCACTGATTACCAACCAACATGACGACCCCCATTCCCTCCTTCATTCGTCCATCGCCATTGGCCATTTGTAAGGGGAGGTAAGGTGCCCTATATGTACCCAGCAGACCCTTGGGTCACTATGAATAAGCCAGTGACCACCCCCCAAGGAACAACAACAAACTTTTTGTCATTTTTCACAAGTCATTCAAATAGCTTCTTATAGATGTCTAGAGGATATCACCAAAAGTACAAGTCTTGACACTATTTTGTGATAATACACGATCACGATCACGACCATCCTATTATTCGTCGATTGCCTCGAGCAGGCCCCAGTAATGTCTCCTTCATCCTAGCCCTGAGATTTTTAAGAAAGTGCCATATTCAAGGCTCTTTAGGAGAATGAGACTCATCATTGTTACTGCTATTTGGCATATTGGGTACACCATGGGGAGTTTACCAGACTCTGCCATGTGGGCAGTTTACATTCGGTAGCTTGCCAGTTTGTCCAAAGTAGGAATGAGATAATAGGCATGGGGGCAGGAGATTCTGTGCTGTTTTCTTCCAGGAGCTGGGTTTTACAGTCTCTGAGTCTTGGCCGTTGATGGGATTACACGGTACCAGTGGGCCAGTTGCTGGGAGTGACCCCCGCCTACTGGAATTTGGAGGATCTGGGTGGAGGATGCTCTGCCCTGATCCGAGTAGGCTTGGAGATCTCAGCCCCGGGACCCGCATGCCTTTGTTCCTTTGCCGGTACCTTCATGTGTGCGGAGAGTGGTCTCAGCATGGTGGTGGCTGGTTCTGGAGGTCTTCGACTGCCGGAGCCCTGGTCCAGGGCTCCGGAGAAAGGAAATTCTTCAATAAATGTGAGTGGGAAACTAGATCACCACATTTAAAAGGATGAAACTGGTTCATTATCTCATACCATCCACAAAAGTCAACTCAAGATGAATTAAATATTCAGATATTATACCTGAAGTAAAACATGAAGGTTTGTCTAAAACAGTAAGAGAAACCAAACCACAAGTAAACAATGAGATTACATTTATTAAACTCCTGTGTAAAGTTATGGTTTGCAATACAGGTATTAAGAGGTCCAGCTGGAGTAGCTTTCTTTTTTTTAAACTACGTGGATTTTTTGGGTGTGAAAATGGCACTATTCAGAGTCATGACTGTTGTGTAAATATGAAAGAAAATAATCAGTAAAACAGATCAGAATGGTTGACTAGAGAAGGCCGTTGTAAGCAGTATTTTGAAATTCCGAAATTTTAACACTTAAATCTGGAGGGATTTCTGCCCAAACTTGCTGGGTTCCGAGATTTGTTCCTGAGTCTCTGAGATCATGGTCATTAAGCAGCTTGATCAGGAGCCAGAAAGGCTCTTCATAGGCAGTGACTCGGGGTCTTGTTGGGACAGGTCTGGCCAAAGGCGCAGCAGCAATTTTGGGTTATCTGGAAGTTTGAAGGTGCCATCAGTCTGCTGATGCACTTGCCGCACAGGTACAGATTGACCTGCTCGTGGCACTATAGCCCCTCACAATTATTTTAAAATGAGAATTATCATACTGCTTACAACGGTGATAATACGAAGTTTAGTTAAATATTTCCCTTTTTAATTCTTTATAATTATGTACTAGTAATCTCTATTTTGTTTAGCTGAATTGGGTAAAACATACAGTTCAACAATTCAGTTCTCAATTTTATAGATTTCTTGTCAAAACTCAAGATAATGAAAAAAATTCCTGTTTATATATATATATATATATGAATAAAAACTCCATATCTAGTTTTAAATGGTTGCAACAAGATTTTATTTGAATTTCAATAGTAGAAAAGACTATCACGAAAACAAGCCCAATTTTTTTTTTATTAGTGAAACACCATGAGGTACAGTTGTAGATTCACAAATTTTCGTGCTTTGGTTTTGGTCATACAATGATCAAATACCCATCCCTCCACCAGTGCCCATTTTCCACCCCCATGGATAACATCCCTCCCCTCCCCATCCCCTCCCATCCCACCCTGCCTCTGTAGCAGGGCATTCCCTTTTGCTCTCTCTCTCATATTGAGTGTTGTGGTCTGCAAAAGAGGCATTGAGTGGCAAACATGTTCACTCCATAGTCCACTTTCAACATGCATCTCCCCTCCTGGGAGGATCCTCCAGACACCCTTTATTTGGTGCTCCCTTTTCTATCTGAATTGCCCTTTCCCCTAGAATACCCGGCTAGCCTCTAAGCTATGGAGTAATCCTCCTGGTGTTGATCTCAGATATTCTTGGGTATTAATCTCATATTTTGTTATTTTATATCCCCCAGATGAATGCAATCTTTCTATGTCTATCCCTCTCTTTCTCACTCATTTCACTTAGCATGACGCTTTCCATATTGTACCACTTGTATGTAAATTTCATGACTTCATCTCTTTAAGAGCTACATAGTACTCCATTGTATAGATGTACCAAAGTTTCTTTAACCAGTCATCTGTTTTTGACAAGCCCAATTTTAAATATGATATAGTGAGCTGGAATTTTCTGCCAATAAGTAGAGATGGGATTAGTGGATGGAATTATTAGAGGAACTTGATTAGACATCAGGACACATTTTGCTAAATTTACCTAGCAGAAATCTTGTCAAATGTACGGCTAATGCTAGTCTGAGCATGTGGCCTCATTGTAAAGAAGACTCATAGTATCTGGCCCAAATTAGCTCAATGAGTGAGTCATTATGTTAAGTTCTTTAAAATGATAGGAAGTTAGTTTACAAGAACATTAAAATTCCTAGAAGAATTTCAAAATTTTAATGCAACTTTGTTAGAATCTCATACCATGATGAAAATTACTACCTCAGGTAATCCCTTAGAAATATCTTTTAAATATTTGTTACATATGAGACCCGTTATATAAAATTATTTTATTTATCTATTGGGGAGAGGAATGGGTCCAACCTGGCAGTGCTCAGGGCTTACTACTGTCTCTCTATTCAGAAACCACTCCTGGCGAGCTCAAGGAACTGAAGGGGATGCTGGGGATCAAACCTGGGTTGGCCAAATGCAAGGCAAATACCCTGTGGCTATACTATCTCTACAGCATGTATATACTAAACCACTTTATAAAGAAGCAAGCAAATTCAAATCAACAATTTAAATTCAAAAAATATCACTACAGATTTGTCACACATAACTCTGTGCAAGAATTCATAATTTAAGAGTTAGACATATATACATAATAAATAACTTTCTATAATTTAGTATAATTAGTTTAAATGTAAAGAAATAAGTCATAAAGAGGTGGTGGAGAGAGAGCACAGTGTGAGGTGCTTACATTGCACACCACCGACCAGGGTTTGATCCCTGGCATCCCATATGGTACCCAGCACTGCCTGGAGTAATTCCTTAGTGCAGAGCCATGAGTTACTCCTGAGGATTGTGAGCGTGGCCCCAAACCAAACATTATCAAATGAGACAAACCAAACATTAAACAAATGAGACACAAAGAGGGTTAATAACCTAACTAACATAATAGCCCTACAGCACTGTCCTCCCATTATTCATAGATTTGCTCGAGTGGGCACCAGTAACATCTCTATTGTGAGACTTGTTCTTACTGTTTTTGTCATATCGAATATGTCACGGGTAGCTTGCCAGGCTTTGATGTGCAGGTGCGATAGGCTAGATAGCTTGCCAGGGTCTCTGAGAGGGACGGAGGAATCGTACCCAGGTGGGCAAGATCATCCACGTGCAAGGCTAACGCTCTACTGACTGGGCTATCACTCCAGCCTATCTAACATAATGGTGTCAATTATTTTGTTGAATTTCATTATTTTCTGGCAGAGTGGTTTATGTAATAAATATTTAATGAGATTCTATGAAGTTTTGAAAAACCAAAAACCTATCAGAATTCTCATTATTTTCTTGGAAAATCGATATAAGGGAACAAAAAGCACAATAAATAATAAAGGATAAATTCAGAGACAAAGATGCAGACTTGACTGTTCATATTCATGGTTAATAGTTTATTTTTTTATTTATCTTTTTAATGATCGAATATTAAAATTAAGTGGTTGATAACCGTTTGAGCTAAGTAATTGGAATTTTAATTTAAACCCAGTACATTCACAACTGATAATAAATTCTTAATTAGCATTTGTTTTTGATAATCTAGATTTTCATCTATGTTATAGTCTAGGAGTCTATATTTTGTATTTTATGTTTAAATATAAGATCCAGTTTTAGTCAATGCAGATAAGACAGAAAAGCTGTTTGTCTAGATTCTTCTCTTCTTTTATTTTAAATAAAGATGCCCAATGTTCTAAGAAAACTTGTTAAAGAGATTATATTTCTTTATTTTTCAAAGTTTATTTTTTACATGTATGTAAATCTATTTCTGGAATAGTTTATGTAACATTGACCTATTAATTCTTTTGCCAATACTCCACCTTCTATACAGTACTTATATTTTTTATATTAAGTCTGAAAGTCAGAGGAATCAAACCTTCAATTTTGTTCTTTTTCAACACTGTGTTAACTCTTCTGAGTTTGAGCATCTTCATTAAAATATAGAATTAATTTGTTGCTACTCAAAAAATTTTCTTCTGAAATTTTGTTTCAATATACTTAAATTGAATTTTATATAGATAGTTGGGATGAACTGATACATTATAATATTAAATCCTCCCTTTCTTGCCACATCCAAGCCAGAACCAGTTGCTTTTGTTCTTTTAGATGTGGGCCAGTCTCTGAGCTATGAGATGGTATCTCATTGTGGTTTTGATCTGCATCTCTCTGATGATTAATGATGTAGAGCATTTTCTCATGTGCCTTTTTGCCAATAGGATTTCTTTTATGAGAAAGTTTTTGTTCATCTTATTGCTTCATTTTTTAAGGGGTTGGATGTTTTCTTCTTGTGGAGTTCAACCAGTACTTTGTATATCCTTGATATCAACCCCTTGTCGGATGTGTATTCAGTGAATATTCTTTCCCATTCTGTAGACTGTCTTTGTATTTGGGTCACTGTTTATTTTTGAGGTGCAGAAGCTTCTTAGTTTAAGATAGTCCAATTTGTCTATCTCTGTTTTCACTTGCTTGGCCAGTGGTGTGACATCTTTGAAGATACCATTAGCTTCAATGTCATGGAGGGTTTTGCCAACCTTGTCTTCAATGTACCTTATGGATTCCGATCTGATGTTGACGTCTTTAATCCATTTTGAACTTACTTTTGTACATGGTGTTAAGGAGATTTCTGAGCCCATTTTTTGCATGCAGCCATCCAGTTTTGCCAGCACAATTTGGTAAACAGGCTTTCCTTACTTCACATCATATTTTTTGCTCCTTTATCAAAGATTAGATGATTATATGATTCAGGGGAGCTGTGAGTATATTCAACCCTGTTTCATTGGTTTGCAGCTCTGCCTTTATTCTAGTACCATGCTGTTTTAATTATTACTGCTTTGTAGTAGAGTTTGAAGTTGAAGGGAGGTTGATTTCTCCCATTTTCTTTTTCCCAAGAATTGCTTTAGCTATTCGTGGGGGTTTATTTTTCTATATGAATTTCAGGAGTGTTTGCTCCATTTCTTTGAAGAACGTCATGGATATCCTTATAGGGATCTTGATGAATTTGTACAATGCTTTGGGAAATATTGTCATTTTGATAATGTTGATTCTCCGGATCCGTGAGCAGGGGATATCTCTCTATTTTCTCTTGTCCTCTTTTATTTCTTGAAGTAGCGTTTTGTAGTTTTTTTTGTACAGGTCCTTTACTTCCTTAGTTAAGCTGATTCCTAGGTACTTGATTTTCTGGGGCACAATTGTGAACGGGATTGTTTTATTCATGTCACTTTCTTGTCTCTCACTGTTTGCATATAGGAAAGCCATGGACTTTTGCATATTGATTTTATAGCCTGCAACTTTACTATACAAGTCTATTGTTTCTAGTAGTTTCTTGGTGGAGATTATAGAGTTCTCTAAGTGTAGTATCATATCATCTGCAAATAGTTAGAGCTTGATTTCTTCCTTTCCTACCTAAATGCCCTTAATATCTTTTTCTAGCTTGCTATTGCATCACTGCTGGTGGGAATGCCGACTGGTTCAGCCCTTTTGGAAAACAGTATGGATGATTCTCCAAAAATTAGAAATTGAGCTGCCATTTGATCAAGCAATACCACTCCTGGGAATATATCCCAGAGATGCAAAAAAAGTATAGTATAAATGACATCTGCACTTGTTTGTTCATTGCAGAACTCTTTACAATAGCCAGAATCTGGAAAAAACCTGAGTGCCAGGGAACAGATGACTGGTTAAAGAAACTTTGGTACATCAACACAATGGAGTACTATGTAGCTGTTAGAAAAGATGAAAGTCATGAAATGTACATGCAAGTGGTACTACATGGAAAGTATCATGCTAAGTGAAATTAGTCAGAAAGAGAGGGACAGACATAAAAAGATTGCATTCATCTAGGGAACATAAAGTAACAAAATAGGAAATTTATACCCAAGAATAGCCAAGATAAGTACCAGGAAGATTACTCCATGGCTTACAGGCCAGCCGGGTATGCTAGGGGAAAAGGCAGCTCAGATAGAGAAGGAAGCACCAAATAAAGGGCGTTTGGAGGATCCTCCCAGGATGAGAGATACATGTTGAAAGTATACTATAGACCGAACATGATTGCCACTCAATGCCACTTTTGCAGACCACAACACCCAAAAGGAGAGAGAGAACAAAAGGGAATGCCCTGCCACAGAGGCAGAGTGGGATGGGGGGATGGGGATGGGAAAGATACTGGGATCCATGGTGATGGAAAATGGTACTGGTGGAGGGATGGGTATTTGATCATTGTATAATCTAAACCCAAGCACAAAAATTTGTAAGTCTACAACTGTACCTTATGGTGTTTCACTAATAAAAAATTTTTAAAAATCCTCCTATGCATGAACATGCAATAAAATTTAATTTTTTCTTTAATTTTACTTACTTTTTGTAGTTTTTTTTATACCTTAAACAAAGCACAGTGTAGGGTTTTTGCCTTGCATGCAGCTGGCCCAGCCAATCCGAGTTTGATTCCTCAGCCCCCTCAGAGAGCCAGGCAAGCTACTGAGAGTATCTTGCCTATACGGCAAAGCCTGGCAAGCTCCCCATGACATATTCAATATGCCAAACATAGTAACAACAAGTCTCACAATGGAGATGTTACTGGTTCCGCTCAAGCAAATCGATGAATAACAGGAGGACAGTGCTACAGTGCTATACCTTAAAAATATATTGAAAGGTTTACTCCTGAGCAGTAATTTATTTGGGTACTAATGTAAATGCTTTCATGATTTAATATTACATTCTACTTCCTTTTTGCTGATAATTAGGAAGGTGATTAATTGTTGTATATTAATTTGAACATTAAAAATTTCTATAGTTTTTATTAAGTACCGATGTTTTTTAATACAATGTTTCTACATAAACAATCATGTCATATATAAATAACAGTTTTATTTCTTTATATCAAATATTTATATTGTGTTAGGTAAGAGTTTCAGTAGAATATTGAAATGCACTATTGTTTTTTTTTCAGTACAATATTGAAAAGCACTATTGGGGAGAAGGGACAAGCTATTCACAGATCACTTATCACTTACTCACTTAACTTCCCGTTAGTCGTCGATTTGCTCGAGCGGGCGCCAGTAACGTCTCCATTTGTCCCTGTCGTGTGCTAGTGTAGCCCAATGGCAACTGTTCGCTCCGGGAACATGAAGGGCCTCAAACCGATCGTTCATGATCTTGATGAAGAAGTCTGACCATCTGGTAGGTGGGCGGCCACGCGGTCTTTTGACATCCCGTGGAATCCAGACGGTAACAGCTCTAGTCCAGTGATCATCTTTAAATCTCATTACGTGACCAGCCCATCTGATTTTCGACACTTTGGCAAATAAGACAGCGTCCCTGATTCTTGATCGTCGACGGATGTCAGAACTCCGGATTCTTTCTCTCATTTGAGTGAAACGTGATATTCCAAGCATAGCTCTTTCTATTCTTCTTTGGGAGACCTGAATAGCGTTCTCATCTTGTTTGCGTAGGGCCCAGGTCTCTGAGGCATATGTTAATGCAGGAAGAACAGTGGAATCAAAGAGATGTGCCCAGAGCCAGAGGTTCTTCATCCTCTTAGCTATTTCTTCGACGTTCTTGAAGGCATTCCAAGCCACTCTCTTCCTCCTGCGCAGCTCGGGTGCCAGGTCATTTGTCAGGTTGACCTCTCGACCTAGGTACACATAGCTGTTGCATTCGGAGATGGTCGTTCCATTGAGAGCAAATGGGGTGTCAGGAATGAGGCTGGTCTCACAAACATTATCTTCGTAAGATTCAGCTGTAGTCCTACCTTTCCACACTCACGGTCAAAGTCGGCCAGCATTTGTGCCGCTTGGCTGATGTTTGGTGTTATTAAAACAATGTCATCAGCAAAGCGGAGGTGGTGTAGTTGCCGACCATCTATCTTCACTCCCATTCCTTTCCATTCCAGTCGTCGCATGATGTTCCCGAGGGCGGCACTGAAGAGTTTCGGTGAAATGGTATCACCCTGCCTAATCCCTCTCTTGACATCAACGATCACTTCTTTGTAGAATGGTGAGATCCTGGTAGTGAATCTGCAATACAGCTCACAGAGGATCTTGATGTATTGAGCTTGAATGCCCTGATTGGCTAGGGCTTCAGTGACTGCTTCCGTCTCAACAGAATCAAAGGCCTTCTTTAAATCAATGAACGTTAAATAGAGCGGCATCTTGAACTCCCGAGAAACCTCAATGAGCTTGGTTATCATGTGGATATGGTCGATAGTGCTGTATCCTTTGCGGAACCCGGCTTCCTCGCATGGTTGTCCTTCATCTAGTGTTCTGCCAATCCTATTTAGGATGACTCGAGTGAACAACTTGTAGATGACAGACAATAGGCAGATTGGGCGATAGTTGCCAATGTCATGGATGTCTCCCTTCTTGAACAGTAGTACAGTCCTGCTGGTTTTCCATTGGGACGGAACCTTGCATTCAGACAGGTAGTGAGTGAAGAGCCGAGCCAGTGTATTGATGACTACTGACCGCAGGTTCTTCAGGTGTTCATGTCTGACCTTGTCTGGGCCGGGTGCTGTTTGTTTCTTTACCGACGAAATGGCTTGTCGGATTTCGGAAGGGAGAATGTTGGGAACGACATATGCATCCTGTGGAATTTGGTATGTCGGCAAGTGGACATGGCTATCGAAGATATTTGCGTAGAAGTCATGGATAATCTTCTCCATTGTCGTTCTGGAGGATGTTATGGATCCATCAGGACGTCGGAGGGCAGTCATCTTGGTCTTGTAGTTGGCGAAGGACAGGCGGGCGTTACGAATACTTTTCCCAGCTTCTGCTGCATCTACTAGTACTTCTGCTCTTCTCTCTTTGAGGTCTTCCTTGATCGCATCTCTGCACTGCTTTGCGAGCTCAGACGTTAGCTTGCGGTTGCCTGAGGCATGCGCCAAACCACGCTGGCGAATTAGCTCAAGAGTTTTCGAAGATAGGCGATTTTTTGTGGCTATCTCTCTCTTGGCGTTCCTCGCACATTCATGGCAGTGCTGAACTAGTCGATCGTATTTCTCGTCAATGTTGTCAACAATGGCATCTTCCCATGTTGCCGCAATAGTACCAAAGAGTTCCCAGTTGGTGGTCATTCTGGGAGTTCTCTTTTTGAACTTTGCTGCCCTTTCTCCCCTCTCTGTGAAGTAGAATTTTGCACAAAGGAGACGGTGGTCCGATCCCGTTCGAAATTTTAGGACAACAACGACATCAGTCAGGCAAAACTGTCGATTGAATATGATGTGGTCTATTTCGTTGTGGAATCGCCCACCGGGAGACTCCCATGTCCATCGTTTAGATTCTGCCTTCTGGAACTGTGTGTTACCATGAATGGTCTTGGTCGACATGATGAACTCAGACAGTCTCTCACCCTGTTCGTTCCATTCTAGGCCATGGGTCCCGATGTGAAGTTCTTCAGCTGATCTTCTCGGTCCTATCTTGGCATTAAAATCACCCACAATGATCTTGTAGAAGGTGTGATCTTCTTTATAGAAATTCTCTAGCTCCATGTAGAACTTCTCGATTTCTCTTTCATCATAATGAGATTTTGGTGCATAGACAACGAAGATAGATACTGCCGGCAGTGAGCCACATCTATTCAAATGTAAACGTCCGATTCGGGTTGTTAGGCATTCGAATGAATCAATGCTCTTGGCCAAGTTTGTGTTGACAAGGACACCGACGCCTCCAACACCTCTTTTATCGCATGTTCCGAGGAACAATTCTTCTCCAGTGTTGAAAAAGGCATGGTGAGATTCGTGCCTTCTTGTCTCGGTCAGACCAATGATGTCGTACTTGATCATTCACACTTGTACCATCAGGTCCTCGATGGATGCATCTCATGATAGCGTACGTGCATTGAAAGTACAGACGATCATTTTTGTCTTCCTTCGTTGTGGCAGCCTAGGTCGGCCTAGGCTGCCACAATGAAGGAAGACATTCACAGATCAAAGTGGAAAAAATTTAAGTTGCTCAATATTAAACTAGCTGTTAGAGGTAATATTTGATGATCATCTTAATCAAGTTGAAAAATCTTTACTAATTAAATTGGTGTTTTTGTTTTGTTTTGTTTGTTTCTTTGTCAAATGTATTTGTTTTTTCTTCCTTAACTGTTTTATAGGTTGACTCACATTAACTGATTTTTGCATGAGGAACTAAATTTACATACATGAGATGAATACAATTTAGTAGAATTTGTATACATTGTTGAATACACTTAATACAATTTTATTTTATAAGTTTGCCTCTATACATTCTCATGACCGATATTGGTCTGTTACATTATTTTCTTGTGTTTTCTTTTGTTTTGCTAAGATAGTTCTGATATCACAGAATGAGTTGTGAGTGTACTTTCTGCTTCTGTCTCACTTCTCAAAAAGAAATCTAAAGAACTGATAAATTTTCTTCCTTAAGTATTTTGTCAAATTCACCACTAATCCCTTCTAAATTACATTTCCTGTTCTATAAGAATATTATTAATAGAATTTCTTTACTAGATATATACAAATGTATATGAAACAGTCAGGTAGATAGGGGAACTCTTCGGAAATGAGTACTTGGAATGTAATAAAACCAAGTTGAGATTTGAAGAAGTTTCTCTGTCAGTAGCTCTAGACATACTTTGTGGACACGGGAAGCGAGGGCTGATAATATTCCAACTGGAGCAGAAAAGCATGAATTCCATGGAATTTAACAAAGACAAATAGTTGTATTAAGGACGTGAAGGAGAAACACCAAGTTTTCCCTTACAAAGTTTATCAACTCATGTTTACAGGAAACTCAGGCAACCTTAAGAATTTCCATATATAAGCCTATTCTAAAAGCCACTTAAGGATCTCTCTCCCCTGGAGAAGCCTGGTTCTCTTTAATGCATCTCTCTCTCTCTCTCTCTCTCTCTCTCTCTCTCTATCTCTCTCTCTCTCTCTCTTTATGTTTATCTGTCTGTCTTTCTCTGCTCTGTCTCTGTCTCTGTCCCTGTTTCTGTCTCTCTCTGTCTGTTGTTCCTGACTCCTCAAAATAAATAAAGTTATTTTACTTCTCTATTCATTTCCTCCTAAAGTTCTCTTACACTGCCAAATAAATGGACTTCAGGTGCAGCTTGACCTATGCCTTTGGTCTGGATGTCTGGAGAGATGTGAAGTCTATACTGTGCAGGTGTTCAGAGCCAACTTTCATCAATACTAGTTTCTCCAGGCATTCATTCCCTAATGACAGGGTGGGTAGAGAAGGAAGCAGCATACGTCCCTCTTGAGACTTGATCTCTCCTTTGTTCCCACTTCACATAACTCACTTGCAACACTGAGTTTGTGTACTTTTATACATTCAGATCACAGTTCTTTACCTTATCTCATGTCTGTTTCCATTGGGGACTATCCAATTCCTTGTTTTCTTTCTTTACATCTCCAAATTAATGAAATAATCTATTTTTATAACTGTACTATGATGTCATTGTTCTTTTCATATTTCTATGCAATATTTCTTTGTGACTATATATGGTACCATTTCCACATCCTCTCATCAGTTGTTGGATGCTTTTTTTCTAGATCTTGGCTATTGTTCATGATGTCACAGGCATGTATATTCTTTTGGGAGTAATGTTTTTGTTCCTCAAGAATTGTGCACAGCTGGCCAAAAAGCATATGTATAATAAAAGTAAAAGTCAGGGAAATGCAAATCAAAATACAATAAAATATCACCTTATACCTGTAGGAATAGAACATATCAAGATATAAAGGAACAATAAGTTCTGGGGTGAATGTGGCAAAAACAAAAAACTCGAATTCGCTGCTATGAAGCTGGTGCTTGGTTTAATCTCTTTGACAAAACTCTTTGGAGGGTCTCAAAAGTTTAAGAATACAGCTTTCATTTAGCCCTGTAATTTCAAATGTCCTATTTATCTTTTGAGTATGTACATATAATGTGTTTGAATAACTTGGTTTGTTTATATGTTATCAAATTTATGTTAATAATTTTGTACACAGTATAATTCTCTAATACTTATTTTTATGTCCCTACGTTTTATGTCTGTCGTTCCTGACTCCTCAAAATAAATAAAGCTATTTTACTTCTCTATTCATTTCCTCCTAAAGTCAGAGCCGACTTTCATCAGCAAGTCCTCCAGTCAGCCGACATTCCTCTGCCCCTCTTGGAGAGCTGGCAAACTACTGAGAGTATTCTGCCCACACAGCAAATCCTGGCAAGCTCCCCATGGCAAATTCAATATGCCAAAAACAGTAACAACAATCTAGCAAATCAATGAACAATGGGAGGACAGTGCTACAGTGCTACAGGATCCACATCAATATTGGTCCACAGCTTAATTTTTGGTATTAGTATTAGTAATTAGTATTTTCTTTTTCAATGAGCCTTTATTTTGAAAACTAGGGAAAGAAGTTTACCACCTGTACCTCAAGTACCTTTTTAATTTATCATAAATTGTTGCACACATATACACATGGGGTCAGGGATTATACTCCGTGTCTCATGTGTGTGAAAAGTGTGCTCTAACAGTAGATTATATTACTGGTACTGCTATTGATTTTTATACTTCTATTTAAAATGGTGGTTGTCCCAATGTCCTGATGTAAGAAGACAAAGTTTTATTTACTTTTGTAAAGCATTGCTTTTTTATTTTTTTTAAATTATTGAAACTTTACTCACACCATTATTGATTTTAACTATATATTTATATACTATTTATACTTATATTTTGGGCTGGAGTGATAGCACAGCGGGTAGGGTGTTTGCCTTGCATGTGGCCAACCCGGCCAACCTGAGTTTGATTCCTCCACCCCTCTCAGAGAGCCTGGCAATCTACTGAGAGTATCTCACCTACACAGCAAAGCCTGGAAAGCTATCCATGATGTATTTGATATGCAAACAAAGTAACAACAAGTCTTACAATGTTACTGGGCCTGCTCCAGCAAATCAATACACAATGGGAGGACAGTGCTATGGTGCAGTGCTATATTTATACTTTAATATATATTTAAATAAATATCCTATATATATTTAGGATAGTCCCTCCCGTTGATCATCGATTTGCTTGAGCGGGCCCAGTAACGTCTCCATTGGAGACTTTGTTGTTAGTGTGTCTGGCATATCGAATACTCTCGGTAGCTTGCCGGGCTCTCCGAGAGGGGCGGAGGAATCGAACTCAGGTCGGCCATGTTGGCTGCGTGCAAGGCAGACGCCCTACCCGCTGTGATATCGATCCAATAACTATATATATATATTATTAGTGAAACACCATGAGGTACAGTTGTAGACTTACAAACTTTCGTGATTGGGTTTCAGTTATACAATGATCGAGTACCCATCCCATTACCAGTGCCCATTCTTCACCACCAATGACCCCAGTAGCCCTCCCACCCCCCCATCCCCCCACCCCACCCCGCCTCTGTGGGGTTGAATACATTTAATTGTTGAATACACTTCATACAATTTTATTTTATAAGTTTGCCTCTATATATTTGTTAGTGAGCATTCCCTTTTGCTCACTCTTTCCTTTAGGGTATTGTAAGGTAAAGGTAAAGGTAAAGGCCCTCCCGTTGATCGTCGATTTGCTCGAGCGGGCCCAGTAACATCTCCATTGGAGACTTTGTTGTTACTGTGTCTGGCATATCGAATACTCTCGGTAGCTTGCCGGACTCTCCGAGAGGGGCGGAGGAATCAAACTCGGGTTGGCCATGTTGGCCGCTTGTAAGGCAAACGCCCTACCCGCTGTGCTATAGTTTGCAATAAAGATATTGAACGGCCACTGTGTTCGGTCTGCTTTCAACAAGCATCTTGCATCCTGAGCAAGTCCTCTAAACATCATAGTATTTACTTAGTATTTCTTTCTTTATCTGAGCTACTTTTCCCCCAGCATGTGCTGCCGCCTTCCAGGACATGGAGCAGACCTCCTGGTATTATATTGGGTGTTCGACTCCTATTCTGTTACTTTATATTCCCCAGATGAGTGCAGCCTTTCTATGTCTGTCCCTCTCTTTCTGACTCATTTCACTTAGCATGATAATTTCCATGTAGAACCACTTATATGTATAATTCACAACTTCTACCAAAGTTTTTTAACCAGTCATCTGTTCTCGGGCACTCATTTTTTTTTTCCAGATTTTGGCTATTACGAAAAGAAAAGTGCAGCAATGAACATAGAAGTGCAGAGGTCATTTCGACTATATCTTTTTGCCTCTCTGGGATATATTCCCAGAAGTGTTGTTGCTGGTCAAATAGGAGCTCAATTTCTAATTTTTTTTAGAATTGTCCATACTGTTTTCCAAAAGGACTGAACAGTCAGCATTCTCACCAGCAGTGAAGGAGGGTCCCTTTATCGCCACATCCGTGCCAACACTGGTTGCATTTGTTCTTTTGGATTTGGGCCAGTCTCTGTGATGTGAGATGATATCTCATTGTTGCTATGATCTGCATCTCCCTGATGATTAATGATGTAGAGCATTTTCTCATGTGCGTTTTAGCCATTCGAATTTCTTCTTTGAGAAAGTTTCTGTTCATTTCATCACCCCTTTTTTGATGGGGTTGGGTTGGATGTTTTCTTCTTTTGGAGTTCAACCAGTGCTTTGTATATCCTTGATATCAACCACTTGTGGGATGAGTATTGAGCGAATATCCTTTCCCATTCTGTTGACAGTCTTTGTATTCTGGTCACTGTATCTTTTGAAATGCAGAAGTTTCATGCTTTAAGAGAGGCCCATTTGTCTATCTCTGTTTTCATTTGCATGGCCAGTGGCATATCATCTTTGAAGATACTGTTTGCTTCAATGTTGTGGAGGCTTTTGCCAACATTGTCTTCAATGAACCTTATGGATTCTGGTCTGATGTTGAGGTCTTTACTCCATTTTGATCTTACTTTTGTACATGGTGTTATGTTGAGATCGAAGCCCATTTTTTTGCATGTTGCTGTCCAGTTTTGCCAACAAAATTTGTTAAAGAGACTTTCCTTGCTTCACTTCACATTTCTTGCTCCCTTATCAAATATTAGATAATCATATCTAATAATAATATAATCATATCTAATCTTTGATAAGTTTGAGATGTCAGTATATTCAACCCTGTTCCATTGGCCTGTGGCTCTGACATTTTTTCCAGTGTCATGCTGTTTTAATTATTACTACTTTGTAGTAGAGGTTGAGGTTGGGGAGATTGATTCCTCCCATTATCTTTTTCCCAAGAATTGCTTTAGTCATAAACTTTGCTTATAAGTGAATAGACATGGAGAGTATCATGCTAAGTGAAATGAGTCAGAAAGAGAGGGTCAGACATAGAAGGACTGCACTCATTTGTGGAGTATAAAACCACATAACATGAGATGACACCTAAGGACAGTAGATACATGGGACAGATATATTGCTCCATAGCTGGAAGCCTGCTTCATGAGCAAAGGGGAGAAGGCAGCTGGAATATAGAAGGGATCACTAAGAAAAATGTGGCTGGAGGAATCGGTCGGGATGGGAGATGTGTGCAGAAAGTGGATAAAGGATCAAACATGGTAAACTTTCAGGGTCTGTATTGCAAACCATTATGCCAAAAAGTAGAGAGAAATTATGGGGAATGGTGTCTGCCATGGAGGCTGGCGGATGGTGGGAAAGGGAGGATATACCGTGGATATTGGTGATGGGGAATTTGAACTGGTGGAGGGATGAGAGTTTGATCATTGTGTGATTATAACCCTAAAATGAAAGCTTGTAACTATCTCATGGTTATTCAGTAAAGTTTAAAAAAAGGTCAAAAAAAAAAAAAGAATTGGTTTAGCTATTCTTGGGTGCTTATTTTTCCATATGCATTTCAGGAGTATTTGCTCCATTTCTTTGAAGAATGTCATGGTCATTATTATAGGAATCACATTAAATTTGTGCAATGCTTTGGGTAGTATCGCTATTTAGACAATGTTAATTCTCCAGATCAGGGCAGGGAATATCTTTCCATTTCTTCATGTCCTCTTTTATTTCCTGAAGTAGCGTTTTGTAGTTTTCTTTGACAGGTATTTTCCATCCTTAGTTTAAGGGGATTCATAGGTACTTGGGGGGGGGGCAAAATTGTGAACGGGATTTTTTTTCATGTCACTTTCTTCTCTCTCGTTGTTGGCATATAGGAAAGTCATGGACTTTTGGGTATTGATTTTATAACTTGCAACTTTACTATACAAGTTTATTGTTTCTATGAGTTTCTTGGTAGAGGTTTTAGGGTTCTGTAAGTATAGTATCATATCATCTGCGAATAGTGAGAGCTTCATTTCTTCCTTTCCTACCAGTATACCCTTAATATCTCTTTCTTGCCTAACCTCTATTGAAAGTACTTCCAGTACATATTGAACAGCAAAGGAGAGAGTGGGCATCCTTGTCTCATTCATGATCTTAGAGGGAAGACTCTTAGTTTTTCCCCAGTGATGATGATGCTTGCCATAGGCTTGTGGTAGGTGGTTTTAACTATATTGAGGAAAGTCCCTTCTATGCACGTTTTGGTGAGGGTTTTCATCATAAGCGGGTGCTGGATCTTATCAAATGCTTTCTCTGCATCTATTGATACGATCAAATGATTTTTATCTTTTCTTTGTTGATATGATGGATTATGTTGATTGATTTCCAAATGTTAAACCATCTTTGCATCCCTGGGATGAATCCCACTTGGTCATGGTTTATGATCATTTTGATGAGTTGTTGAATTCTATTTGCTAGTATTTTGTTGAGAATCTTAGCATCCATGTTCATCAGGGATATTGTCCTGTAGTTTTTTTTGTGTGTGTGTGGTGTTCCTTGTTTCCTCTTGTTATTAGAGAGATATGAGCTTCAAAGAAACTGTTTGGGAGAGTTTCTGTTTCTTCAATTTCCTGGAAAAGATAGAGAATAACTGGCAATAGGTCTTCTTTAAATGTTTGGAAAAATTTGCTAGTTAATCCATCTGGACCTGTGCTTTTGTTTTTGAAAGACTTTTGATTATAGTTTCAATTTCCTTGATATTAATACGACTATTCACATATTCTAGATCTTGATTTAGCCTTGGCAGATTATAGGAATTCAGGAATTTATCCATTTCTTCAATGTTCTCTTGTTTCGTGGCATACAGACTTTCAAAGTAGTCTCTGATGATCTTTTGTATTTCTTTGGTTTCTGTTTTTATATCCCCTTTCTCATTTCTGATTCGGTTTATTCCGGTTTTCTCTCTCTCTTTCTTTGTGAGTCTTGCTAGTGGTTTATCTATCTTGTTTATTTTCTCGAAGAACCAACTCTTGGTTTAATCTTTGATTTTTTTTTTTTTTGGTTTTCATGTCATTGATTTCTGCTCTAAGTTTTATGATCTCTTTCCTTCTGCCTGATTTGGGCTCTTTTTGTTGTTCCTTTTCTAAGATCTTGAGCTGTGAAGTCAAGTTGTTTATGTGGGCCCTTTCTTCCTTCCTGTAAAAATGCTTGCAGAGCTATAAATTTTTTTCCTTAATATGGCTTTAGCTGTGTCCCATAGGTTCTGGTAGCTTATTTCTTCATTCTCATTTGTTTCCAGGTATCATTTAATTTCTTACTTGATTTCTTTCCCAACCCACTCATTGTTCAACATTGAGTTCTTTCATTTCCTGGTGTTTGATTTGGTTTTCTGCATCTGTACATGATTATCTTCTATCTTCAGTGCATAGTGTTCTCAAAAGATAGTTGATACAATGTCTATCTTCCTGGTTCTGTTGATGTATGCTTTGTGGCCCAGCACATGGTCTTTTCTGGAAAATGTTCCATGTGCACTGAAAAAGAATGTGTATTATTTTGAGGGAGGATATAAAGTATTGTACAGATCTATTAGCCCTCTATTTTCTATTTCTTCCATCAGAGCCATTATTTTCTAGCTAAGTTTTAATTTTCTTGATCTATCCCGGGGTGATCAGCCAGTGTTAAAGTCTCCAACTGCTATTTTATTGCTTGTAATGTCCTTCTAAAGGTCTGTCAGCAGTTGTGGTAGATATTTGGCTGGTCCTTCATTGAGTGAGTACACATTTACTAATATGATTTCTTCCTGCTGAACATATCCCTTGATTAAGAAATAATTGCCTTCATTACCCCTTCCAATCTTTTTCAACCTGAAATCTATGTTGTCGAATATTAGTAAGGCCATTCCAGCTTCTTTGAGGGGGTTGTTTGCTTTCAGGGTTGTTTTCCATTCTTTGACTTTGAGTCTACGTTTGTTCTGATTGTTCAGATGTGTCTCTTGTAGGTAGTAGAATGGTGGGTTCTGTCTCTGAATCCATTTTGCCAGTCTGTGTCTCTTAATTGGTGAATTTAGACCATTGATATTGAGAGAGATTATTGTATTGGGGTTTTGCCTCAATTTTCTGTAAGGGTTTGTTGTGCTTGTAGGGGTTTATCTTGTCTTATAGTAGCAACTTTCACTCTTATTTTAGGTTTGGTTTTGAGTCTATGAAGTTCCTGAGCTGTTGTTTATCCAGAAAATAGTGTACTATTCCTTTGGAGTTTGAGTGACAGTTTAGCTGTGTAAAGTATTCTTGGTGAAGCATTCATTTCAGTGAGTTTTTTCACTATATCCCACCACTGCCTTCAGGCTTCGAGGGTTTCCTCTGATAGGTCTGCTGTGAATCTAAGAGGTGCTCCTTTGTATGTGATTTCCTTCTTTGACCTTGCTGCTTGCAGTATTGTGCTTCTATCCATGGCATCCATCATTTTAATTATGATATGTCTTGGAGTGTTTTTGTTAGGGTCTCTTTAGCTGGCACTCTTCAGGCTCCTTGAATCTAGATGCCTGTATTGTCCAGTTCTGGGAACTTTTCAGCAGTGATTTAACTGTGGATTTTTTATTGGGACTGTTTCCCTGACCTTCTGGTAGTCCAACGATTCCAATGTTATTTCTCTTGGAATCATCCCCTATGACTGATTTGCTGTAGAACCATTTTGAGGTCTCTTGCCATTGTTTGATGTTGCCTGTAGGTTTTGAGCAGCTGATCTTCCAGCTCACTGATTCTGTCTTCAGCTGTAGCCATGCTACTGTTGAGGGCACACACTGAATTTTTGGTTTCATCTACCCAATCTTTTATTTGTGACATTTCTGTACATAGCTTTCCAATTTCTGTTCTCATTTCTTCCTGTATTTTCTTGTTTCATTCATGTCCTCCTTTAATTTGCTGGACATCTGTCTCACTGTTTCATTTTGTTCATTGAACATCTTCATTACTTCATACCTAAATTCTTTATCAGAGAGTTCTCTTAAGTGAGTAACACCTAAAGAGGCTTCTGGACATTTTTCATCATCCTCTCCTCATAATGGGAATTTGTGTTGCTTCTGCATGTTGGTGTGGTAGTATGGAGACTGAGATGCTACACGAGATTGCTGGGTCTGAGTAATTTACCTGGCCTAAAATTAGGCTGGCTTCTGCAGGGGCCACACCCACTTCTGCAGAGGCCACGCCCCCTACAGTTACCTAGTATGTGTGGGGGGCTATGACCTGGGAGAAGGAGAAAACTGGGTGTGGCGTTGGGATGAAAAGGAAGAGGCTCCAGGATGTTGGGTGGCCCAGGGTCCCAGAGGACACCTGAGGGGCGTGTGCTGGCAAAGCAAAGTCCAGGGTTCGAATAATGACTGACCTGTGAGAAGGATAAAACCGGGCGTGGTGTTGGGGATGGAAAGGAAGAGGCTCAGGGTAGTGGGTGGCCCAGGGTCCTAGCAGATCCCGGGGGCGCGTATGTGGGCAAAGCAAAGTCCCAGGTTCAAATAATGACTGACCTGTGAGAAGAAGAAAACCAGGCGTGGCATTGGGGACAGACAGGAAGAGGCTCAGTGATTGTGGGCAGCCCAGGATCCCAGAGCAATAAATCTATATTTATATATAAATTTAGGACAATAAATATATATTTATTTAAAGTAGGACTGGAGGGATATGACAGCAGTTTGGGTGATTTCCTCGCATACAATTAATCCAAGTTTGATCTCTGGCACACCATAGAGTCTCTCTAGTCCCACCTATAGTGATTCATGGATATGACCCAAAATTCAGAAACAAAAGAGAAAGAGCACAACAGTAACACACATACACAAACACACACACACATAGAAAGATGAAAATGTCTCATATAGGAGCTAAAGATGTAATATAGTTGCATGTTGTCAACTGAGCTTTAATTCCCAGCACAGAATATGGTCCCAGAGCAGCTCCAGAAATTATCCTGAGCACAGAGTCACAAGAAACCTAAATATCACATTTTAATGGGTTGTCAAATAGAAGAGGGAATACATAAAGAATGAAAGACTAAGAGTCTTTTTTAAAATTTGACATTGTTTTATTATACACCCTACCATTTATATATATTTTTTTAATTTTTTAATTTTTTTATTATTAGTGAAATACCATGAGGTACAGTTGTAGATTTACAAATTTTTGTGCTTGGATCTCGGTCATACCACGATCAAATACCCATCCCTCCACCAGAGCCCATTTTCCACCACCATGGATAATATCCCTCCCCCCCATACCCCCCATCCCACTCTGCCTCTGTGGCAGGGCATTCCCTTTTGTTCTCTCTCTCCTTTTGGGTGTTGTGATCAGCAAAAGAGACATTGAGTGGTGAACATGTTCAGTCCAAGGACTAAGAGTCTTGAGAAACATGGTATGCAACGTCAAGATGTCAGGTGAGATGTTTGTTTCATAATGCTTAAGTTTGTGTTTGGAAGAGAAACTCAAAACTTTTGATTTTAGTCTTTCTTGGTACCTAAAGGACATACACTCACAGATACAGATCTTTGAGTTTGGCGACCCCACCATAGGACCTCTGAACCATAAACACTCATGTAAATTTGAGTGTTATAGCTAAGTTATGCTTTGATTTAATATTTAATAGCAGATTATTTGTATGTTATAGATATGCAAAGAGAAAATAAGAGTTAGAAATAGATGATTTTGATTTATGTGTGGGTAAGTTAGAAAATATTGTATACTGTCATATGCATGGTGAGATTTTACAATAGTTTTAAGGGACAGTTGCAGTTTAATATGTTGTCAAAAAATGCACATTAGGTGGGAAAAATAGACTTAAAGATACTCTAGAAAAAGTGTATTCATAACTCTCCAGTAAAATGCTAAAGTCCTTACATCTAGTCAAAACTACCTGACTTCCGTATACCTGATGATGGCTATGTGGGAAAAAAAGACTGCAGTTACATTATAAGATGCATCTACTTAATAGTGTATTACTTAATTTAAGAGCAGTCCAGTTAAATAACTCGATAGTGGGGAGTGACAGTGTCAATTGATATTTTTCTTAAACATTGGATTTACAAAATTATGTTATGCTTTAAACAATTTATAGAGCAATGTTGAATGACAAGGTCTTTTTATAGTCAAAGCCTGTGTGTATTACAAAAACTGAATATCAGAGACAGGGATCATTCTTATTTTTGCAAGCTCACAGTTTAATGGTACTGTGATCAAGTGAAAACTATCAAGGCTGATTATATGCGTTATAAGAGAAAACAAAAAGAAGTGAGAAATGTACACTCAGCAATATTTTATATTTATATTAAATGAATAAATAAAATAATGAAAATAATAGATTTAAAGAAGAAAGACTAAATACATTCTCATGCCCCCAAGAAGCTGCCTTTTTAAAATATGTATTAAGTTCAATGTGTATATGGCTGGTTAGCAACAACCATTTCTTAATGACAGTTAACAAGTGAGAAAAATTGATGTAGCATTTGAGTCAAATAACTGGGAAGATATGGGTCATGCAAAAGGATTTTTAATAGTTTTCTGATATTTACCACTCTTTTACTGCGCAATAAAGTTATCATTGACAATGGCCAATTGGAAGTCAGTCTTTCCAAGTAAAATTGAATCAAATAAGAACATTTAATTTTCTTTTGCAGTGTTATACTGACTCTATTGGATTAATAGTATAAATAAATCATTTAATCAAATCCCATATGATTGGTTTGATGTGAATTTATTACCTTGGTTGAATGACCAAGCCCACCACTTTTGTAGAATTCATTCAAATAGTTGACTCGATTGTCTAATATAAAAATTATCTAAAATAAGTACCTTAAAAAAACCTCATCCTCTTTGTAGTGTCAAGCAAGTTAATTTGGGAAAAAATAATAATGATTTCTAAAATTTTCAATTTAGGGATAATTATTTTTTTTAAATATTTTATTTTTTTTTCCATCACTGAGGGAAACTTTATTGGGCAGCCCTGGTCTAGACATCTCTGTCCCTTTGCCATGAACCTTGCCACTGGCACTACACTCAAGTCAGTCATACTGTGAGACTCCGAGGATCATTAGAATGACAGGTTTACAGCTTTGGTGTCTTTGAATGTGTGTGTTGTCCCCCCGCCACGTTCCCCACCCCACACACACACTTACACACACATACACACACACAATCTCAACTGCCCTGTTCAACTGCCATGGTGTAGAGAAGGAAAAGAGATGAGGCCAGGGAGGCTGGGGCCTGGGGTGAAGAGTAACATCCTCTGTTTTGGGGATCAGGGCCTGATGGTTTCGTTCTAAAGCCTATGGACATTGAGATCTTAGACACAGTTCTCACTAGACACTTTCGGCAAGCAGCAAGTCTCCTTAGTAATAGGGTTACTCCTGGCAATGCTCGGGGACCATATGGGATGCTGGGATTCAATCCCGGGTCGGCCGCATGCACGGCAAGCTCCCTACCTACTGTGCTGTCTTTTCAGCCCCAGTAAAAGGTTCTTAATAATAGGGCGATGAACACTGGGCTCTGGTCTTGGTGAATAAGGAGTTTAACCACCATAAAACTGCTCAGGTGGGAGGGAGGAGTGATAGCACCTTAGATAGGGCTCTTGCCTTCATTTTTCTTTTTGTTTTCAGGCCATACCCAGCAGTGCTCAGGGGTTACTTCTAGCTCTCTGCTCAGGGATCATTCGTGGCCAGTTCAGAGGACCATATGTAGTGCTGGGGTTCAAACTCGGGTTGGCTGCGTGCAAGGCAAGTGCTCTACCTGCTGTATTATCACTCTGGCCCCCCAATCTGGGTTTGATCTCCAGCACTACATATGGTCCCTAAGCACTGTTTGGGTGTGTCCCCAAATATCCACAAGAGAACGCATTTTCAATTTTGTATTTGATTCTTGGTTCTAAATTAATTGTAATAACTATAACAAAATAATGGAAACACACATAATGCAAATATAATTATACTGCTTTATCAATAGTGTTGTTATTTATATTTTATTTTTATATCCTTAACCTATGTTAACAATAAAAAATACTCTTTTGTTTTAAATGAGCAATAGCACAGCGGTAGGGCATTTGTCTTGCACGCGACCAACCCGGGAGACCAGGGTTTGATTCCTCCACCCCTTTTGGAGAGCCCATCAAACTACTGAGAGTATCTCGCCTGAATGGCAAAGCCTGGCAAGCTAGCCATGATGTATTCGATATGACAAACACGGTAACAAGTCTCATAGTGGAGACACTACTGGGCCTGCTCGAGCAAATTGATGAACAACAGAAGGACAGTGCTACAGTGCTTTACATTGCCTCAAAGATTTACATCTCTAAATATTTATATTCATTTGATAAAAAAAAATCAATACTAAATTCAATCTTTTGTCAATACTAAACTCCTCCCCACAAAAAAAGTACCTTTGCCTTTCTCGTCTACTTTCCCCAAACTTTTCTACTTTAAATAAAAATTTTTATTTAGGACATCACTAAAAAAGGAAATTGCAGGCCAATATCTCTAATGAACATTTACGGGAAGATTCTCAATAAAATGTTAGCAAATAGAATCCAACAACTCATCAAAAGATCATACACCACAACCAAGTGGAATTGATCCCGGGAATGCAAGGATGGTTTAACACTTGGAAATCAATCAACATAATCCATTATATCAACAAAAGTAAAGATAAAAACCATATGATCATATCAATAGACGCAGAGAAGGCTTTTGGCAAGATCCAGCACCCGTTTATGATGAAAACTCTCACCAAAATGGGTTTTGAAGGAACTCTCCTCAAGATCGTCAAAGCCATCCACAACAAACCCATGGCAAGCATTATACTCAATGGGGAAAAACTAAGGGCCTTCCCTCTAAGATCAGGGACAAGAAAGGATGCCCATTATCACCACTTCTGTTCAATATAGTACTGGAAGTACTTGCAATAGCAATTAGCAAAGAAACAGACATTAAAGGCATCCAGATAGGAAAGGAAGAAATCAAGCTCTCATTATTTGCAGATGATATGATACTATATCTCGAGAATCCTAAATCCTCTACCAAGAAACTGCTAGAAACAAAAGACTTGTACAGTAAAGTGGCAGGCTATAAAATTAATGCCCCAAAAATCTATGTCCTTCTTATACGCAAATAATGAGACAGAAGAAGTGACATAAAAAAAAAAACCTCATTCACAATACACAATAGTACACCAGAAAATCAAATACCTCGGAATAAGCTTAACTAAAGAGGCAAAGGACCTCTACAATGAAAACTACAAAACGCTACTCCATGAAATAAAGGAGGACACGAGGAAATGGAAACATATCCCCTACTCAGGGATAGGAAGAATTAACATTTTCAAAATGGCAATAATCCCCAAAGCATTATACAAATTCAATGCAATCCCTATAAGGATACCCATGAAATTCTTCAAAGAAATAGATAAAGCACTCCTGATATTCATATGGAACAACAAACGCCTATAGATATCTAAAGAAATTTTTGGGAAAAAGACGTGGGGAGGCATTACCCACTTTAAACTCTACTACAAACCCCTAATAATTAAAACAGCATGGTATTGGAACAAAGGCAAGGCCGCAGACCAATGGAAAGGAGTGATATTTCCATAACACAACCCCAAATTATGAACGTCTCATCTTTGAGAAGGCATCAAGAAATGTGAAGATGAACAAGAAAAGCCTCTTCGACAAATGGTGCTGGCATAACTGGAAACCACATGCAATGAAATAGGCTTAGACCTCGACCTAACACCATGCACAAAAGTCAGATTAAAATTGATTAAAGATCTAAACATCAGGCCAAGATCCATAAGATACATTGAAGACAAGGTGGGTAAAACCCTCCATGATATTGAGGCTAACGGTATCTTCAAAGATGACACTCCATCAACCAACTAAGTGGAAACAGATAAACAAATGGGATTATTTTAAATTAAGAAGATTCTGCACCTCAAAAGATACAGTAACCAGAATACAAAGTAATCTACAGAATGGGAAAGGATAGTCACCCAATACTCATCAGATAAGGGGTTGATATCAAGGATATATAAGGCACTGGTTGAACTCCACAAGAAGAAAACGTCCAACTTCATCAAAAAATGGGGTGATGAAATGAACAGAAACTTTCTCAAAGAAGAAATCTAAATGGCTAAAAGGCACATGAGAAATGCTCGACATCATAAAACATCAGGGAGATGTAGATAAAAACAACAATGAGATATCATCTCACACTACAGAGACTGGCCCAAATCCAAAAGAACAAAAGCAGCTGGTGTTGGTGCAGATGTGGCGAGAAAGGGACCCTTCATCATGGCTTGTGAGAATGCCGATTGGTTCAGTCCTTTGGAAAACAGTATGGAGAATTCTCAAGAAATTAGAAATTGAACTCACAGTTGACCCAGCTATACCACTCCTGGGAATATATCGCAGAGAGGCAAAACAGTATAGTTGAAATGACATCTGTACTTCTATTCATTTTTTTTCTTTTTTTATTAGTGAAACACCATGAGATACAGTTATAGACTTTCAAATTTTGTGCTTGGGTTTCAGTTATACAATGATCAAGTGCCCATCCCTCCACCAGTGCCCGTCATCCATCACCACGGTCCCAGCAACCTCCCCACCCCCATCCCCCCCGTCCCATACTGCCTCTGTGGCAGGGTATTCCCCCTTGTTCTCTCTCTCTTCTTTTGGGTACTGTGTTTTGCAAGAGAGGCACTGAGTGGCAATCATGTTTGGTCTATAGACTACTTTTAGCATGCTTCTCCCACCCTGGGAGGGTCCTCACAACACCCTTTATTTGGTGCTCTCTTTTCTATCTGAGCTTCCTTTTCACCTAGCACGTGTGCCTGGCCTTCCAGTCATGGAGCAAAATTCCTGGTACTGATCTCAGCCATTCTTGGGTGTTAGTCTCCCTTTTTGTTGCTTTATGTTCCCCAGATGAATGCAATCTTTCTGTGTCTATCCAGCTCTTTCTGACTCATTTCACTTAACATGATACTTTCCATGTAGTACCACTTGTATGTAACTTTCATGACTTTATCTTTTATAACAGCTACATAGTACTCCATTGTGTAAATGTACCAAAGTTTCTTTAACCAGTCAACTGTTCTCAGGCACTCAGGTTTTTTCCAGATTCTGTCTATTGTAAAGAGTGCTGCAATGAACAAACAATTGCAGATGTCACTTCGACTATACCTTTTTGCCTCTCTGGGATATATTCCCAGGAGTGCTATAGCTGGGTCAAATGGCAGATCAAATTCTAATTTTTTGAGAATCGTCCATACTGTTTTCCAAAAGGGTTGACCAGCCGGCATTCCCACCAGCAGTGAAGGAGGGTCCCTTTCTCGCCACATCCGCGCCAGCATTGGTTGCTTTTGTTCTTGTGGATGTGGGCCAGTCTCTGTGGTGTGAAATGATATCTCATTGTGGTTTTGATCTGCATCTCTCTGATGATTAGTGATGTAGAGCATTTTCTCATGTGCCTTTTTGCCATTTGAATTTCTTCTTTGCGAAAGTTTCTGTTCATTTCCTCGCCCCATTTTTTGATGGGGTTGGGTGATTTCTTCTTGTGTAGTTTAACCAGTACCTTGTATATCCTTGATATCAACCGCTTGTCGGATGTGTATTTGGTGAATTTCCTTTCCCATTCTGTAGGCTGTCTTTGTATTTTGGTCACTGTTTCTTTTGAGGTGCAGAAGCTTCTTAGTTTAAGATAGTCCCATTTGTCTATCTCTGTTTTCACTTGCTTGGCCAGTGGCGTGACATCTTTGAAGATACTATTAGCTTCAATATCATGGAGAGTTTTGCTGACTTTGTCTTCAATAAATATTATGGATTCCAGTCTGATGTTGAGGTCATAAATCCATTTTGAACTTACTTTTCTGCCTGGTGTTAGGCAGAGATCTCAGCCCACTTTTTTGAACGTAGCCATCCAGTTTTGCCAGCACAGTTTATTAAAGAGGCTTTCCCTGCTCCATTTCACTTTTCTTGCCCCCTTATCAAAGATTAGATGATTATATGTTTGGGAGGAAATGTCAGTATATTCAACTCTGTTCCATTGGTCTGCAGCCCTGCTTTTGTTCCAGTACCATGCTGTTATGATTATTACTGCTTTGTAGTAGAGCTTGAAGTTAGGTAGGCTGATTCCTCCCATTTTCTTTTTCCCAAGAATTGCTTTAGCTATTCGTGGGGGCTTATTGTTCCATAAAATTTCAGGAGTGTTTGCTCCATTTCTTTGAAGAATGTCATGGGTATCCTTATAGGGATTGCATTGAATTTGTACAGTTCTTTGGGAAGTATTGCTATTTTGATGATGTTGATTCTCCCCATCCATGAACAGGGGATATTTTTCCATTTCCTCGTGTCCTCTTTTATTTCCTGAAGTAACGTTTTGTAGTTTTCTTTGTACAGGTCCTTTACTTCCTCCATTAAGCTGATTCCTAGGTACTTGATTTCCTGGGGCACAATTGTGAATGGGATTGTTTTCTTGATATCACTTTCTTCTCTTTCACTATTTGCATATAGGAATGCCATGGATTTTTGGGTATTGATTTTATAGCCTGCCATTTTACAATACAAGCCTATTGTTTCCAGGAGTTTCTTGGTAGAGGTTTTAGGGTTCCCTAAGTATAGTATCAGATCATCTGCGAATAGTGAGAACTTAAATTCTTCTTTCCCTATCTGGATGCTCTTAATATCTTTTTCTTGCCTAATCACTATTGCAAGTACTTCCAGTACTATATTGAATAGTAGTGGAGAGAGTGGGCATACTTGTCTCATCCCTGACCTTAGGGGGAAGGATCTCAGTTTTTCCCCATTGAGGATGATGTTTGCTGTAGGTTTGTGGTAGATGGCTTTAACTATATTGAGGAAAGTCCCCTCTATCCCCATTTTGGCAAGGGTTTTCATAATGAATGGGTGCTGAATCTTGTCAAATGCTTTTTCTGCATCTATTGATATGATCATATGATTTTTATCTTTTCTTTTGTTGATATGATGGATTATGTTGATTGATTTCCGAATGTTGAACCATCCTTGCATCCCTGGGATGAATCCCACTTGGTCATGATGTATGATCTTTTTGATGAGTTGTTGAATTCTATTGGCTAGTATTTTGTTGAGAATCTTTGCATCCGTGTTCATCAGGGATATCGGCCTGTAGTTTTCTTTTCTTGTGGTGTCTTTGTTTCCTTTTGGTATTTGAGAGATATGGGCTTCATAGAAGCTGTTTGGGAGAGTTTCTGTTTTTTCAATTTCCTGGAAAAGCTTGAGAAGAACTGGCAATAGGTCCTCTTTAAATGTTTGGAAAAATTCGCTAGTAAATCCCTCTGGGCCTGGGCTTTTGTTTTTGGGAAGACTTTTGATTACAGTTTCAATTTCCTTGATGTGAATAGGTCTATTCAGGTACTCTATATCTTCTTGATTCAGCTTTGGGAGATGGTAGGAATCCAGGAATTTATCCATTTCTTCCAGGTTCTCGTGTTTCATGGCATACAGACTTTCAAAGTAGTCTCTGATGATCTCTTGAATTTCTTTAGTTTCTGTTGTGATATCCCCATTCTGATTTCTGATTCGATTTATTAGGGCTCTCTCTCTCTCTGTTTCTATGTGAGTGTTGCTAGTGGTTTATCTATCTTATTTATTTTCTCGAAGAACCAGCTCTTGGTTTCATTGATCTTTCGGATTGTTTCTTTGTTTTCCATGTCGTTGATTTCCGCTCTAAGTTTTATGATATCTTTCCTTCTGCCTGATTTAGGCTCTTTCTGTTGATCCTTTTCTAAGGTCTTGAGCTGTGAGGTCAAGTTGTTTATGTGCATCGTTTCTCCCGACCTAAGATATGCTTGCAGAACTATAAATTTTCCCCTTAATACAGCTTTCACTGCATCCCATAAGTTCTGGTAGTTTGTGTCTTCATTCTCATTTGTTTCCAGGTATCTTTTGATTTCGTCCTTAACTTCGTTCCTGACCAACTCGTTGTTCAGCATTGAGTTGTTTAATTTCCAGGTGTTTGATTTGGTTCTCCGTGTCTTTGTGTGATTCACTTCTATCCTCAGTGCATCATGGTCTGAAAAGATGGCTGATACTATTTCTATCTTCCTGATTCTGTTGAGGTATGTTTTTTGTCCTAGCACATGGTCTATTTTGGAAAATGTTCCGTTCGCGCTGGAGAAGAATGTGCATTCTTTCTTTTTGGGGTGTAAAGCCCTGTATAGGTCCATAAGCCCTTTCTCTTCTATTACTTCTTTCAAAGCCAATAATTCCTTGCTGGGTTTTGTTCTTGTTGATCTATCCAGAGGTGATAAGGCGATGTTGAAGTCTCCAAGTACTATTGTGTTGGTAGTGATGTCCTCCTTAAAATCTGTTAGCAGTTATTTTAAATATTTAGCTGTTCCCTCATTAGATGCGTATATATTTAAGAGTGTGATTTCTTCCTGTTGTACGTATCCCTTGATGAAGAGAAAATAGCCTTCACTGTCCCTTCTAATCTTTTTCAACGTGAAATGAATGTTGTTGGATACTAGTATGGCCAACCCAGCTTTTTTGAGAGAGTTGTGTGCTTGCAGGATTGTTTTCCTTCCTTTGACTTTGAGTCTGTGTTTGCTCTGGCTGTTGAGATGTGTTTCTTGTAGGCAGCAGAATGTTGGGTTCTGTCTCTGTATCCATTTTGCCAATCTGTGTCTCTTAAACGGTGAATTTAGACCATTGACATTGAGAGAGAGAATGGTTATTGGGTTTTGTGTCATCTTTCTGTGCGGGTGTGTTGTGGTTGTAGGGTTTGTCTTTTCTTATAGTAGCCCCTTTTGGCCTTGCTTTAGGTTTGGTTTTGAGTCTATGAAGTTTCCGAGCTGCTGTTTATCTAGAAAATAGTGTACCGTTCCTTCGATTTTGAGGGAGAGTTTAGCCGGATAGAGTATTCTTGGTGAAGCATTCATTTCAGTGAGTTTTTTGACTATATCTCGCCACTGCCTTCGGGCTTGGAGGGTTTCCTCTGATAGGTCTGCTGTGAATCTAAGGGGTGCTCCTTTGTATGTGATTTCCTTCTTTGCTCTTGCTGCTTGCAGTATTGTGTCTCTATCGGCAGTATCGATCATTCTAACTATGATATGTCTTGGAGTGTTTTTGTTCGGGTCTCTTTTAGCTGGCACCCTCGGGCTCCTTGAACCTGAATGACTGCATTGTGTAGCTCTGGGAAGTTTTCAGCAATGATTTGTTTGACGGTGTTTTTTTCGTTGGGATTGTTTCCCTGAGCTTCTGGTAGTCCCATGATTCTAATATTGTTCCTCTTGGAATCGTCTGCTAGGACTCTGATTCTCTCTAGAGCCATTTTGAGGTCCCTTGTCACTGTTTGTTGTTGTGTGTTGGCTTGGTGCAGCTGATCTTCCAGCTCACTGATTCTCTCTTCAGCTGTGGTCATTCTATTTTTAAGAGAAGAAACTGAGTTTCTCATTTCATCCACGGAATCTTTTAATCGTGACATTTCTGCTCTTATTTCTTCTCGTAATTTGTCTATTTTTTCTGTGGTGTTACTGTCTGTCTGTCTGACTGTTTCATTGAGTTGATTGAACATCTTCATGACTTGGTATCTGAATTCTATTTCAGAGAGGTCCCTTAGGTGAGCTGTGTCGACAGAATGTTCTAGATTCTTTTCGTTGTTCTCCCCTTGTGGTGGGGATTTTCTTTGTTTCTTCATATTGCTGAGTAGGTTGGGAACTAGATTCCTTGGGGACTAGGTTACTTAGTATGGGAAAACAACCTGCGGCTGCATAAGCGGCCGCCTGCCGGAAAATAAGCCATGCCCACTTTGAGGCCATGCCCACTTGTGAGGAGGCCACGCCTCTACGGAACCCTAGGTTTGGGATGAGATGGGCGCCGTGTCAGGAGTGAAGAGGGCAGGGCACACGCTCAAAACTGCTTCTCTCCAGGCATCTCGGGAGACACCTGGGGCCCTGCAAGGAAAGATGGAGGTCCCAGGGTCACGAGCCGGCAGCCAAGCTGACCTGGATTTAGGATGAGATGGGCACCGCATCAGGAGTGAAGAGGCACTTCTATTCATTTATGCACTGTTCACGATACCCAAATTCTGAAAAAAAAAAAGAGTGCTGAGAACAGATGACAGTTAAAGAAACTTTGGTGCATCTACACAATAGAGTACTATGCAGCTGTTAGAAAAGATGAAGTCATTAAATTTGTATACAAGTGGTACTACATGGAAAGTATCAGGCTAAGTGAAATGAGTCAGAAAGAGAGGGACAGACATAGAAAATTTGCATTCACCTGGGAAATATAAAGTAACAAAATAGGAGATTAACACCCAAGAATAGCCAAGATAAGTACCATGAGGTTCACTCTATGGCTTGCAGGTCAGCCACACATGCTAGGGGAAAAGGCAGCTCAGATAGAGAACACCAAGTAAACGGTTTTTGAAGGATCCTCCCAGGATGGGAGATGCATACTGAAAGGGGACTATAGACCGAACATGATTGCCACTCAATGCCTCTTTTGCAAACCACAGCACCCAAAAGGAGAGAGAGAATAAAAGGTAATACCCTGCCACAGTAGCGGGTGGTATGGGAGGGATGGGGGGACGGGAGGGATACTGGGATCATTGGTGGTGGAAAATGGGCACTGGTGGATAGATAGGTACATGATCATTGTATAACTGAATCCAAAAAGTCTACAACTGTACCTCATGGTGTTTCACTAATAAAAATTTTTAAAAAATAATTCTTTTTCTGAAGGAGTAAACAATACTTGGGGTAAACAGTTTTTTGGGAATAATTAATGTGCTGAAGGAGTAAACAATACTTGGGGTAAACAGCTTTTTGGGAATAATTAATGTGCTGATCCATTAACTATACTTCTAACTATCCTTCTTTTCTATATTATTTTTGTAAATTGTATTTACCTTATATTAAAGTTTTGCTAGTGCGAATATATATGTGGCCCTCCCTCATCTCCCGCTCCCTGCCTTGGCTAGTATAGGTTCATTGTTTTCAAAATGTTCTCTGTCTTTCTAAGCAAGCCCCCTCCTCACCCTAATTTTAAAAATTAAAAATAGAGCTATATTCTCTTAGGGGTGTTTATACCTGTATCCATTTTTGGCTTCATAAGATCCAGCCCTTATAAGTTCCTGATTACAACCAAAGAGGTGAGACGTTTACAACTTTGTTAGATATATTTAACTAATGTTTAAAAATACTCTGATTATAGAAGTTAAATATTAGAGAAATTTTCAAAGGAAATGTTCATGTGGTAAGTACATTGGAGGTGTGAGTAAGATGAGAAGAGTCTATTAAAATAGAAGTTAAATTATTAATGTGGTAACTAACTAAACCATCAATCAGTGATGAATCTCCAGTTTCCTCTTTATGGGAATGAACTCTTAATGAATAAAAGAGTGAGGGCTGGTTGCCAATTTGGAGAATTAAATGCAGTGGGAAGTAGTATGGGCCCAGTAGTATGGGCAGAGTCTCCTGCCCCTGTGCCTGGCTGTCCTCACCAAGGCCCCTTCAATGGGGGTGGGTTGAGTTTCTCTCTCTGCCCTGAGCAGAGCTCCAACAGCTGAAGACCTCTGGAACTAGCCACAGCCATGCTTAAGACCACTCTCCACATGTTCGGGTAAGCCTCACACATGAAGGAACCAGTAGAGGAACCCAGGCAAGCGAGACTGGGGCCTGATACCTCCAAGCCTTCTCAAATTGAGACTGGGCCTCCTCCACCCAGATCTCCCATCTCCCAGTAGCATTATACCTACCAACTGCACCCAATGCCATGTTATCCCATCAATGGCCAAGACCCAGGGACTATAAAACCCAGCTCCTGGAAGAGAACAGCACAGAGTTTCCTGCCTCTACACCTGGCTGTTCTCACTAGGGCCCTTTGGAGGGGTGCGGGTTGAGTTTCCCTCCTCACTCTGAGCAGAGCTCTGGCAGCTGAAGACCTCCAGAACCAGCCATAGCCATGCTTAAGATCACTCTCTACATTCTCGGACAAGCCTCACACATGAAGGAACCGGCAGAGGGAACTAGGTGTGCGGGACCCGAGGCTGAGTTCTTCAAGCCTGCTCAGATCAGGACTGGGCCTCCTCCACCCAGATCCCCCATCTTCCAGTAGGTAGACATTACACTCACCAACTGCCCCCGGCACTATGTTAGCCCATCAATGGTGAAGACCCAGGGACTATAAAATCCAGTTCCCGGAAGCGTGGCCATATTCACGCTTGTGTGGCCTCTTATTGTCTCACTCTTGGAGAACCCGACACGCTACTGAGTCTATCCTGCCCACATGACAGAGTCTGGCAAGCTCCCTGTGGTGTATTTGATATGCCAAAACCCAGTAACAGTGATAGGTCTCATTCCCCTGATCCTGAAGGAGCCTCTAATCTGGAACTTGCTAAAATCTCAGGGCTAGGACGAATGGAGATGTTACTGGTGCCTGCTCGAGGAAATCAATGAACAACAGGATGACAGTAATACAATGATACATTGGAAGTAGTATAAACTGTTGATTTTTCAAACACTGAGGCTGAAATATATATAAAACCTGAGAGGAGGTGATGAGTCATAGCCCTGGGTGAGATTAAAAACTCAAGGGTAAATCGTGAGCACCATTGACTAATAGAACACACAGCTTAGTTAAACTTTCCCTAGGGGAATATTATAGAAATTGTTTATTTATTTTCCAATGACTACTAAGAAATTTTTCTGGAAATCTGAAGCCCTTTTACAAAAAATATTTGGATAGTAAAAATTTCAGAGAACAAATTTAAATGAGGATGAAAATTTATTCTACACATTATCAAAATATTTAATAGCAGTAATGTATCTCCATTTATGAGATGGTATCAAAAGTTAAATGCAAAGAGATAAAGCAGAGTTAAAGATGAGTGCATGTTTTATATACTTTATGTGATCTTTTCTGTCTGGACTTCATTAATCCAAGACTGCTTCCTTCTTTCATTACCTTAAATATTCCTGACAGAACTTTCAGCTTGCAGGGAGACATTCCTGCAAGAATGTAAGAAGTTCGTTAGAATTTAAAATTTTTATTCCTAATTCCACACTTCACTACCTAAGCACTTTAGGACTATTTAATTAGCTCTTCTGAGTTTCATGTTCTTTTTGGCAAAGAATTGGATATAATAACAATCTCATAGGAATGTTGTGGGGAAGAAATGAAGTAACATAACAAGGAAATTCAAAAGACCTCTAAGTAGCATGCAAAGAAATTTGGCATTATCAGTAAGCTGTGGCTACTATCATTTAACATTTTTAGTGTTTAGTTCTATCTATTTAGTTAAAGAATTTGGTTATAGTTTTTTTGTTTACCATTATTGCAATAAACAATCAATACACTACTTTCTTTTTAATTTGGGTGCTAATCTTCAAGCAATGATGCTCATTGTAGAAAGAACAGGAGATTATACAGTGATGAGAACACATAATGATCATGTGCCTAACTGGGGTTTAATTATCAGCATCACGTGGTCCCCTAGCATCTGTGTGTATGGCCTTGGAGATCCAAGAACTACATGGGGTATGAACTTTATAAAGGTCTTTAACACTACTGGAGTGAAGAGAGGTACTGCAGACCCAATCAGGATTGTTACTTGGTTTTTTGCATCAATCACTTTATGGAGAATACCATGTGGGACCCCCTTATTTTCTAAGCACCACTTGGGAGCTCCCCTCCACTTAGAGAGCATATAATGGAACAAAGAAATGTATTCCATAAACTTCCAGGTTTTAATAGTTGTCCAAATTATGGCAACAATTATACTATTCAATAAACAAATCAATGGATCTTATTTTGGCTTCTTCATTATTCTCAGTATTAAATTCACTCTAAAGTAGATAAAGTCTGTTGTGATTTTAGAAGTTGGTGAGACTAATTAACAAGGCTTCAACCCACCTGTGGGGAATTTTTGGCAATCTCCATTATTATTCTCAAAGACATCTAGAACTGGTGGATTTTCTTCATTGTCATTTATACATTATTGTATGTAATAATTCTTTCGTTCAAGAAATAGCCTACACATTCATTCATTCAGGCAATGGCTTACACGTTAGTCTCCAAAAAAAATGGCTTTTAAATAGCCATTTTACTTATAAAATATTTTTCAACTTTATAAACCCCAATGCTTTGTTCTAACTTTGTAGTAATTAAGCCAATCTTAATATAAGCCAATGTTAATATAAGATACCCACACAGGTGCTATTATAAACTAATAATTTTCTGTATTTACTATAATGATAATAATATTTTATGTGTGTATTTGTATATGATTTAACATGTAAGACTATATTAAAACTATAAAAATAGATTATATGTCATGAGTCTATAATATTATATTGGTGATTCATCATTGTTAATGAAAACTTGAAACTGAATATCTATTTGCAAAGTTATGAACAAAATGATGTGTTTTTCTCTTGATTTTTCTGTGTAGTTCTAAAATACATAGGTCAGTGAAAAATTATCTTTGTGCATATGTGTAATACAGGACCAATTTCTAACTTCAAATAATTATCAAAAGTTTTTTATGTCTATTAATTTATTGAGGGGTGTAGAAAAAGTTGCTAAGTGAGAAAAACACTTAGCAATTACTAAAATATTACCATTTTCTTGTCTGAAACATAGTGAGCACCATCCTCTATCCTTATCTAGAGTCTGATAAAATGAATAAAGCAGATGAGGTGTGCTATGTTTAATCAAGTGTTTTATGAACGCATTCATCCCTTGTATCAGTCATGTTCTCTGCAGGAAATAAATGATATGCTCAAATTGAGTAACTTGAGAGTTTAATAATGTCATTAGAAAAAGTGAAGACTGGATATAAGATGCCATAAAAGATAGTGCTACTCCTAGGACTGGTAGCAGGGAAGTTACAGACTCTTTAAGTCCAGAAAGAAGGAATGTACAAGTGAAAGAAATGCAGAGAGAGAGAGAGAGAGAGAGAGAGAGAGAGAGAGAGAGAGAGAGAGAGAAACTGTACAATGGGACTGTGTGCCAGGAGATAGAACTTGGATACAGTTCACTGACAGAAATCCCAGTGGGTTGGATAAGCAATCCCATTTCTTTACCCTTTCTCCCTCTCATTATTTGCTTGTTTTCTTCGTTGTTTAAATTCAACTGAAATTCATGTCAAGTTTATTGATGCAGATCAGCCTCCTGGGATATAGCATGGTTAAGGATTAAAAGTGGATAAAGAGAAACGAAATTAATACACTCACTCCATTCTTACAAACTCCAGTTTCTCACAGACAGACTGGAGTTAGTAATCATAAGTCTAATATAGCAGTTCTAATATTTTTCTTTGTTTCTAGAAGTGGAACTTCATCACGGGAGACATTCTAATAAGCATAAATTTTACAAATCCACTACAAACTTTTAAATGAGAAATAGAATTTTATCAATCAACCCTTCACAGGACATCGACACAAACTAGTGTTTAATTATTTCAGAGTGAGGAGTCATGGATGCATTTGTGGTTTAGAGCTGAACGTAATTTGAAACAGAGAGGAGATAACAGAAGGAAGGGCCACAAGCCTCGAACACATTGGTGGTCTAAAACTGTGGTTTATAGATCTGAATCTCAGAACCAACAAACTGAAAGCATGGGCTCCAAAGTACAACAAGCAAACTTAAAAAAGGTGCTACCAAAGGGGTAAGCTGGGATATGGGAGGGAAGCTGGGTCAGTGCTGGTGGGGAGCTGATACAGGTGTTAGGGTTGGTATTGGAACAGAGTAGTCCTAAAACTCAACTATGGACAACTTTGTAAACCACAGTGTCTTAATAAAAAATTAATTGAAAAACTAATTACTACTCTAAGAAATTTGGAGTCACATGTTTAGAAAATCTAGGAGAAAGAAAATTATCTGTCAAGTAGACTACTTCTTTATGCAGTGATCTATTGTGTGTTGTGTTTAGTCTGTTAACCTGTAATGTTTTGTTGTTTGTTTGCTTGCTTGCTTGCTTTGTTTACAGCTGCACCCAGCAGTTCTCAGGGCTTACACCTGATTTTTCTCTCAGGGATCACCAACAGGGCTGGGTGTACCATATTTGTTCATGGAAACTGATTCCAGGTCAGCCACACGCAAGGCAGGGACCCTACCCATTGTGTTCTGCCACAACCTGTTCAATTTTGTGACTTCAGATTCTTTCACCATTATAAAATTTAGTGGAGAAAAAAATTTGTGTATTTTTATGTGGTGTTTTCCGTCAGATTACTAGATAAATAGAATAAAATGTGATTTTGATCAATACTAAATGGTGATTGAGTCTATTTTTCTTGGTAAGAGTTTATTTTAAGGACTGAGAAGAGTGGCTTGTTTCTAAAGTTAGGGTAAGCAATTTAGAAAAAAAAGTTTAGCAGGAAAATTCAGATCATAATCTCTTTGGTTTTGTGCAATCATATCCACTATTTTGTTAGCATCTAGTATCAGGCAGTCTACCTGTTTTTTACTAATTAAAAAAAAATAGAATGTTCTCCATGTCCAACCATTTACAAGCAAATTCCACGACTTTATTTTTCCTGCTGACAGCATAGTATTCTGTTGGAGACTATCATGTTGAGTGAAATGAGTCAGAAGGAGAGCAACAAGAATGATAGCAATCATTTGTGAAATTAAAAAAAACAAAAAAGTTAAAAAATATATGAGATTATTATTTAAGGACATAGCAGAAACGAGGGGCAGGAGAACTTGTTTATGATTGGGAGCTCACAACAATTAGTGGGGAGACAGTATTTAGGACAGAGAAGGAACGACTATGACAATAACAGTTGGAAATGATTACTCCGAACAAGAACTGAGTGATGAAGGAAGGAAAAAGGATATACATAACCTTCTATTACCTGTACAGCAAACCATAACACCCAAAAGGAAGAGACAGAGGTAGGGAGAAAAATCTGCCATAGACGCAAACTGGAAGCAGGTGGAAGAGGGAAGCTCAAGACATTGGTGGTTTTTCCTCTTATATAAAGGAATGTATGTTGGAACATAGTATAATTGAAGTGGAATCATGAACAACTTTGTAGCTACTATGTACCTAGTGGTGGTTTAATAAAAGATTCATAAATTAAATTTAAAAATCCTTGCTTCAACATAATACATTCTCTCTCTATCTGTATTACAAACCACAACGCCCAGAACGAGAGAGAGAGAGAAAAAGAAAAAGAAAAAAAGTGCCTTCCCTAGAGATCGTCTGGATTGGATAAGGGGCGGGGGGGGGGGGGGGGCGGGGGAGAGGGCTGGGGCAAAGCTGTACACTGGTGTTGGGAAATGTACATTGATGGAGGGATGAGTATTGGAACACTGTATGACTGAAAAACAATCACGAACAGCTTTGTAACTTTGTAACTTTTGTATCTCATGGTGATTCAATTTTTAAAAAATGCTTCTTTTTGAGTTTCCATATATTATCACTGTATTACTGGAGGCTCTTTCAGGGTCAGGGGAATGAGACCTGTTATTGTTACTGTTTGGGGCATATAGAATATGACAGGTACCTTGCCAGGCTCTTTCATGGGGGTGTGATACTCTCGGTAGCTTGCCAGGCTCTCTGAGAGGCATCTATTTATCTATCTATCTATCTATCTATCTATCTATCTATATTTCCCTCTATTATTTGTTGTCCACAGTCTGAACCCCATCAAATATGGTGTGGTTTTTATGGAAAATGAGTAGGGAGTGTCTTATGATGCGTCGCGGTCCAGGAATATGTTCACTCATATATGAGATTCAGCCCCAAGCGTGTGTGGAACGTGGCGTGGAGCGTGGCAGTGGTTGGGTAGTGAAGGTCGGCTGCCAGGACTGAGTCCCTTGGGATGGGGAGGGCTCTCACCCGCCCCCCTCTGTATATTATATATTATATACAAGTATATTATATATATTATATTGTATATCATATACAAGGTAATGTTCTCAAGCACAGTATTAAACCACTGACTACTGGGTATTTTAAAAACTATAAAAGGTTTGTATGTTACATGATACAAACTCATGGGTTTTGATATAAAACCCAAATCAGGAAAAGTAGATATGTAATTTGCCTGTACTGACTGGAGGCAATATTTTTTTGTAACTGTACAAATTATGATCCATTTGTATAGAACTATTATATGCCTACCAAGGGGAGGGAAGCTTCATTTATGATGGGGAAGATATGATGATTATTGCAATAAGATCCAAGTTAAATGAAATATATTTTAGATGTGAGAGTTGGAAACTTAGTTATGTACAGAGAATAGGCAGCATAAAATATTTTGAATTTATTTATTGACAGATAAAAATCATATTGCAACCAATCACCACAGATTGACTTTTGTTGTGACTATTTTTGGAAAATTCCATTTGCCATTCTTTAAAGTTTTTTGGCAGAAAGTATTATAAAATAAATGTGCTATATACCTACCAAAAGGGTAGGCTGGAGTGTAACTAGAGATCTGGGTAGAGTGGTGGAGGGAAAGGGACATTGGTGGTGACACTGGTGTTAGAACATTTTATGACTGAAACTACCCTATTATGAACGACTTTGCAAATCATGTTGTCTTAAAAAAAAGAACTGGAAGTAATATTTCAAAATCATCTGCATAACACAATATAGTGTAATGTAAATATAATTAGTACATTACAGACTAAGTAAATTGATAGGAGTATCTGCACTATAGAAACTCCAATGATTAAATTCACACGAAACGCCAAATCTTATTCATTTTTATTTATTTATTTATTTATTTATTTACTTTTCTTTTTAGGTCACACCTGGTGATGCTCAGGGGTTACTTCTGACTTTGCACACAGAAATTACTCCTGGCAGTGCTCAGGGGACTGTATGGAATGCTGGGAATAGAAACTGGGTCGGCTGTATGCAAGGCAAACGCTCTATTCACTGTACTATCGCTCCAGCCCCTCTTATTCACTTTTTACGCTGATCACTGTTGACTTGAACATCTTTAATTTCCAAATATCTTAAGGGTTTTTTTGTTTGCTTTTTTTTGTTTTTTGTTTTGGTTTGAAGTCTGTCCCTGTTTTAGCATGGGTGGGTGGTCACTGGCCTGTTCTTGGTGACTGAGGGTCCCCTGGGCTCATTTGGGGATTACTTCTTTCTGGGTCATGACAGAGTTTGTTCCATGACCATGCTCTTAACTTATTGTACTTTCTATAGTGCTTAACTTAACCCTTTTCAAAGTTAGAGAAGTTTGTGGTTACAATGGGTATATCCTTGTCCCTTGCCGGGACCCCCTCCTTTGGGAAATTAGGAACTAAGGCCACTGATGCTTAAGTCAAGTAAATATGATGGAAATCCAGGAATAAATATTATTCAGAGTCACCTCCAAGTTACAAAAACATAGCATTATCTGTCTTCCTGTGTCTATACAAAAAGTACGTCATTCTAACATTAACAAAGCAAAGGTAATAAAGGAAGAACAACAGTATTTCACTTACATATACACAATTCAAATTCCTTAGGAGATTTCAATTTTATAAGTGACAAGGTCTGATTTGGAGATATTTGTGCTTAACAGAGTGGGGAAGGAGAGCACAAAGCAGACAATAAGTATGAACATGGTGGATTGCAAGTGCCTGGTGAAGTTGAGTGTACCTCTGGAGAACTGTGATGGTGTAACTCAATACACTTAAGTTTCGTGAAGGGTGAATGGGGAGAAAGGATAAATCAATGTTATCTAACAGCGGGCCTTAGGCTGTGCTCAGGGCTTACTTCTGGCTCTGCACACAGGGATACGTCCTAATGGTGCTTAGGGGGCCATTATAGGGTGCCAGGAGACAGAACTGTTTGTGTCCATGAAAGGCACTGTACCATCTCTCCAGGTCCTGTCCAGATATCTTGAAATTCATGCTTCTCTAGTCTTTTCTACTGTCTCACTAGTTCCTTTATCTTTTTGTTAATCACTACGCTCTTTTTATCCTCAAAATCTTACTTACCAAAAAATTATTTCCTGTTGCTCTCTTTCATTCACATGCTTTAAGTACCAAAGATTTTATACTCCTCTCCTGTGCTCCATTAAAAAAAATTATTGCTTATGGAGCATCTACTTTTGTTGTATGATAACGTTCTGACATTCAAATGAGAGAAACAAAATTGCTTGTTCTTCACTCAGAAAATTGTGGGTTATCTTTGTAACCAGTGCTATCATATTCTGACAGGTTTAGGCCCTAAACAAATCATCCTCATGTCCTGTTTTATTCTTTGTTACGACCACTGCTAGTCTAGAAAATTCAACTCTGCTGTCACCTATTATTTTTGGGGGAAATTATTTTTAAATCCTCTTTCTTATTCTTCTAGTACTGCAGTTCTTCCTCTGTACACTTCAATCTAGCTACAGGAAACTGTCTTTACCCTATATAGGTTACATGAATATGAACTTTGTGGTAAACAGAATTTTAGTTTTCATACCTGTTGTAATTTCCTGTGCCTGGAAAACTTTCTCAAGGAGTTTCATAAAACTGTCTTCATACACATACATATACATATATATATATACTTGCATAATATTCAACAAATTCTTCCAAGAAATTTCTTAATCATACTATTTGTGATAGAGTTGTCTTTACTCCATTTACAGTACTTTATCCTATTCCTTCATCATATTTTTCCTATGAAAGTACTCATTCTGAAACTATTCCTTATATAATATTTTAAATAATTTACTTCTGAGTTGATCATAAATTTTATTGTACTAAATGGAAACTAAGTATGGCGTTAGTTTTAGTTGCTTTCACACCCCCATTATATCAAGTCATGGATAATAAAAAACTAAAATGAAATGAATAAAATAGTAATGCATATTTTTACTAAAATCCTTATTGTAATACAATAATGTAGATTGAATTATACTGACTTGCAATGCAAAACAAGAATGGATTCTCCTGTCTTATTATTTCTTCTAACCAGAGCTAATATATTAAAGTCTAACATATTACACTTTAAGCTTATATCAAAACATATAATTAAATATACAATAAGATAAACCCATACATTTTCAAAAATAATATTTTGTGTTTAGTCTGATTTTTCAAAATAATAACACATATACATATATATATAAAGTTAATTTTTAAGCCAAAACTTAACAAAATACTTTGTTTGGCAAAAATACTAAGAATTGACTCTAATCTCACAGAGTACAGATTGGTCAAAGACAAAAGTATTTTGGAAGTTGTGTATTGTGATTAGCATGCCAATCAAATCAGCAGGGAAGAAAGATGTAGCTTGATTGGTTTATTATCAGAAAAACTGTTTAATATTCATAAAGATATTGTGTCCATTACAGACTATGTGACTTCATTTTAACAAAGAATAAACAAAGTCTTAATCACTGACAAATTTTTGGAAGACAGCCAAAAAGTGAAAAGAAACAAAAGCAGTGACCCCCAAATAAAAAAGGGGTGGGGAGACATAGTGAGGTGGCCCTCACATGTGGCCTTTCATGGGTTCAATATCTGGCATCCTATTTGTTCCCCTGAGCACCACTAGAAGTAATTCCTAAGTGCAGAGCAAGAAGTAATCCCTCAGCATCACAGAGCCTGGCCCCAAAATTGACTAACTGAATAAATAAAAGAATTATATCATTTTTAACTTTTGCTTTTTCCACTTAAACTTAAAAAAATATTATTTGATCATTATTATTTTATGGCAACAAAAGAAACACAGACCTATCAGTTACCAATAATGTATCAGCATTTAGGAAAATGACTATTAGAAGCTTTATTGTTTTTTTTAATAAAAGAGCAACACAGTGAGTTAGCTAATAGCTTAACTCAGTTCTACTTCCAAGAAACAGTTGAAAGACAGCATAGTTACTAGCACGCCAAATGGTCCCTTGAGCCCTGCCATGGGTGATCCCTGTGGCAGAGTCAGGCATAAGCCCTGAGCTCTGTGGGGTGTGACTCAAAAAACAAGCAAACAAACAAACAACCATTCAGTCATATGGAAATTTACATAAATAAACACAGCGGTAGGGTGTTTGCCTTGCACACAGCCAACATGGCTGACCCGAGTTCGATTCCTCCGCCCCTCTCGGAGAGCCTGGCAAGCTACCGAGAGTATCTCGCCCGCACGGCAGAGCCTGGCAAGCTCCCCATGACGTATTCGATATGCCAAACACAGTAACAACAAAGTCTCCAATGGAGACGTTACTGGGCCCGCTCAAGCAAATTGATGAACAACGGGAGGGCCTTTACCTTTACCTTTACCTTAAAATATATTAAATATTTAATTAATCCTTTCAAATGGATGTTCAATATAACAGCTAATATATTCCTGAATAGCACCAGGTGTGACTCAGATATCCCTGTCCCCCAAAACAGTAGTCCATATGATGATAAGTTTTACATTTCAGATATCAGAAAATAATAAGTGATCAATATAAGAAGTGATCAGCAATTGAAATTAGTGGGTGGGGGGGAAATCACTTGTTTTTAAAGATATCTTAAATATCTGAAGTCTTTTTAAATAGAATTATCAAATTTAAGAAGACTGAAAGGACATTTGAGAATGATCCCTGCAATTCAATGAAATAACTTTTATTTCTGAAGCCATATTATACACCATTCACTACATACACACACACACACACACACACACACACACACACATATACATATTGTGAGCACTGTAAGCACTGCCCTCCCATTGTTCATCAATTTGCTCAAGTGGGCACCAGTAATGTCTCCATTGTGAGACTTGTTGTTACTGTTTTTGGCATATCAAGTACACCACAGGGAGTTGGTCAGACTCTTCCATGCAGGTGGCATACTCTCGGTAGCTTGCTTGGCTCTCCGAGAGGGGTGGAGAAATAGAACCCGGATCAGCCTCACGCAAGGCAAACACCCTACCCGCTGTGCTAAAAAAAAAAAATCAAATGAAGAAGGATTCTTACCTGGTTCAACATATATATTATATATATGATAATTTTCCAAACCTGATTAATATGAAAAGCAGAAAAGTTTTAAGTCACAAAAACTTTTTAAATAGGAGGAAAAGCAATTCACATATAATAAACCACTTTAGGAATAGGGCAGAGAACCTTGAGAAATCTGATTTTATCAACTCAACAAATAAACTACGATATTGAAATAAAGAGATTATATTACCATTAATTCATTAAACATGAAATTCACATATTTTACCTTTAGTCCAGCTTGTTTAACTATTCTACATTTTCGTGTCTGCCAGAACAATACTTAATTTGCTATATCAAAATAAGTGCATCCTTGGGGCCAGAGATAAGGAAAACCATCAAACTTAGAAAGTCTAAAATTCCTTCACTAGTATGCTGAAAATGCGAACGTTTCAACTGCAACAAGGCATCTGGAAAATGCCTGGCTAACATGAGAAAGAGATCAGCTAGAGACCTCAGTCTTTTGATGCAAAGTCCTACAGTAAAACGAGGTCAGTAGTGAAGGTAAAGGTTAGATAAGGTCAATAGGGCTGGAAGACCCACTGACCAGATGATGAAGGGGATGTTTAGAAAGAATATTTTGAGAGTAGATTTTTGAAAATATAGGAGATGATGTGGTTGACCAATGATTAAAAAATTTTCTCTTCTGAAGACTCACATGCACAACGAATTTTTTATGTTTCTATGTAGTGAATCAACACCGATCTGGTATTGCTGTGAAGAAATCCAATCTCTGATTAATTTTTGGACACATTTTTCATGACCCCTGAATTTTACTTTTTCCCTTAAATACTATGTCCTACATCAGTGATTCCATTTTGGAAAATACATTAAAAAATATATTGTACAAGATAACAGTTTCATTATCACTATAATTTAAATATATTTCTTATAAATAATTGATGGCATTTATTTATTCATCCTTGAATTAGAAATTCATATTGAAGTTTAGTGAGCTTCTTAAAAGAGAATTTCTTTTCTTATGTCAGCTGAAGATATTTTGAAAATCACAAGAGCTTATCACTGATTGATTGTCTTAATATTCATAAAATGGCCAACTATATTTGATAGCTCTAGCAGATTACATTAAAAATGGAACAAAAGTAATAATAGCAATTAAAACAAAGAAACTAACATAGAACGCTCACTTTGGGTAATGACATTAGTTTTCAAAGAAACCATTTAGTAAAACTAAAAATCATCTTACTCTTGCTATCCTGGGAACCTGAGCAGATACTAATTTTTTATCATTTACTAGGAATTTGGCCCAAACTAATATCTAGAGTCCCTCTAAAATTAATAAGACCAGACAACATTGAGATACTCTATTGATACTAAAATATGAAGGTATAGAGGACCCCAGAATTCAATTCATTTCTTCTGAATTAGTTTCTAGTGCCACATCATCCATTAGGTCACTGCATGAACTAGGCAAAAGTACACAGGAGCTTTTCTCTGGCCCATGAGAATGATAACTAAAAGTATGTGCCTTGGGCTTCAGTAGTATATTAAGAATTTTGCTCTCATTACTAATTTGTTGAATGACATTATGAGAAAGATATTAAAGTTCACTCTTCTCATTTACTAATAAGAATTAATTATCATGTCAGAGTATTATAGGATTTTCAGTGCAGTCATGGTATACATATATGGGAGTCTATTACTTAGAAATAGTTTTAGTGACAATGATATATTATAGGATTTCTACATCTATGTATGAGCTTTCTGAAAACCAAGGAAGTATTCATTTGGCATTTTGACCTCCTAACTCTAACAGAATGGAAAGAAAAATAGCACTGTCCTCCCGTCGTTCATAAATTTACTCGAGCAGGCCCAGTAACATCTCCATCGTGAGACTTGTTGTTACTGTGTTTGGCATATTGAATGCATCAAGGGTAGCTTGCCAGGCTTTGCCGTGTGGGTGAGATACTCTCGGTAGCTTGCCGGGCTCTCCGAGAGGGGTGGAGGAGTCAAATCTGGCTCAGCTGGGCCGGCCACACACAAGGCAAATGCCCTACCGTTCTGCTATGGATTCAGCCCGGAGAGAAAAATTATTAATTTAAATTGAAAACTCTAACCCATTCTAACCCTAATTCCATACGATCAGAAATCTTCCAGGAGCAATTATTGAATAGCCTTTTCCCCCCCTTTTCTTGCTTTTAAAAATGTCTTCTTCTATGAGGAGTATAGGGTGAAAGGAGTAAGCAGCGAAAGGGCAGAATCTTTAAACCAATACCCTTGTTAAAATAATTAGTGAAGAGTTTGTTAATTAGGTTCATCAGGTCCCCAAGGATAAGTGAAATAAATGAAATGACCTGAAAGGTATCTGAGTAAGTGGAGGGAAAACACCATATTGAAAGGAGCATAAAGAAGGGTGTTCTTTTTGCTAATAAAGGTGACTTATAAAGGTTTTCAAACTTTATGTACATAAGATCACCAGGAGAGCTTCGTAAAACACAATGTCCTAGGCCTAACCTCAAGGTATTCTCGAACACATAATACATAAAGTATGACCCATGAATTTACTTTTCTTAGGTCATATGAAAGTTAGTATGTGAGGAAAAACTTTTGAGACTCTGTCAAATGACCCACATCTACCAATGAATGCTCCATTCTCTGCCGTTTTTGTTTCCTTAGCTTACTAGTGTTTCTGATTTATAGTACATCAGACAAGTTCTTGATATGAGAGCAACAAATATTCCTATCCTAGAAGCAAAATTATCCTGACCTATCGTTTTAGTGCTAACTGAAGTTATCCAAGGAACTAGAAAGGCACAGGCTGCAAGCATCACCTCCCAGTCCCCATCACAAGAGTGTGAAATGGCACTGAGGGGCATTCACTCCTGCAAAGACCAGCAAGCCACTCCTGGGCGTGGGCCCTGCCCTGTCCTTCATTAAGGCTCAGTGGCTGCTCTTGATGCTGTCCTCTACCCTCCTCCCTCATTAACAATAACCATCGGCACCTTGACACTGCTCAGGCTGGGAAACTTTCTGGCTCCAGTGTCCTGTTATCGTTCCACTTAATTCACTATAGTACCGTCATTGCTTAATACATGAAGTTTCCAGTACACTATGTCCACCACCAGAGTGCTAAAAGCAACAAAAAAGGCTATTTTATGTCAGTCTATGAGAAAGAAAGATACTGAAATTTATTTTTGGAAAAAAACTACTGTGGTTCAGACATCCTAAGCAATTTGTCAAAAGTTCTGCAGTAAAGAAAGGCATTCGAGACTCAAGTAAAATGTACTCAGTATTATTATGGTGCATTGATTTTAAAACTAGGGAAAGATCTAGTTTGAACTATAAATGAAATTAGTAAGAAAAAATTTAGTCCCATGTAACTTCTCACCAATGTTTCCAGTGCCTGGTCTTTAAAATATTCTTATTTAGTTCTCTATAAATTCCATGAAATTACACAACCTGCAGAAGATAAAAAAAGAATCTCTCTTTTATATTGTGTATATATGTGGTATGTGTGTGTGGGGGGGTAATGTGCATTTTATAAAAATCTGTATCATATCATTTTTCCTAAATGTGTGTGTTTGTGTGTGTGTGTGTCTACGTGTATGTGTGTGTGTGTGTCTGTGTGGGCATTCCTGAGGGTGCATAGGCATGGGTATATGTATTACCGCAGATTTTCTAGGTTAAATACAAAATTTCATATACTAGTTTATTTGTTTAAATACATGTGTTTCTAAATATAAGCATATTTGACAGTGTGTAGATAATCCTGGCATTTCCATTTTTGATGGTGTTTTAAATGTATTGAGAGAATTAAGAATATTAAATTGTGCTTTCTACTCCAATATTTAAAGAAAATGTATTTACATTTCTATTTAAATTTAATGTCATGTTTATAACCAAAATTTAGCATTCCTTTTTTTTTGTGGAATTATTGGCACATATAAATACCCATAACAACATTTTACCAAATAAATAAGCAAATGTTTTAACTTTGCTAATATAGGCAATAAATTAAAATACATTTAAATTAAAAATGCGAGACATGTGTTACTATAGCCTTGTAAGTTTTGAATGTGGCATTTAAATATATACAAACTAATACATGGGAGATAATTATAAAAAATGAGGTGAATAGGGGAAATTTATATTTCGGTAAGTTTTTACTTACTAAAGTCTTATTCATAAGCATGTTAAATAAAACTAGCATAAAATAATAAAAAAATTAAAAATAGACATAATATTGCCATTTTCAACTTTCTTTAGCTTTAATTGATACATACCATCATTTAACTTTTAAGTCTTAGAAAAAATGTGCATATATTTCCATTTTATTATCCATAATGGGTTCCATCAAATATATATATCAATATAGCACTGGAGCGATAGCACAGCGGGTAGGGCGTTTGCTTTGCAGCCAACATGGCTGACGCGAGTTCGATTCCTCCGCTCCTCTCGAAGAGCCCAGCAAGCTACCAAGAGTATCCTGCCTGCTCAGCAAAGCCTGGCAAGCTACCAGTGAGGTATCATATACTAAATACAGTAACAAGTCTCACAATGGAGGTGTTACTGGTGTCTGCTCGTGCAAATTGATGAACAACGGGAGGACCGTGACTGTGACCACTATAGCACTGTCCTCCTGTTGTTCATCGATTTGCTCGAGCAGACACCAGTAATATCTCCATTGTGAGACTTCTTGTTACTGTATTTAGTATATCAATACCTCACTGGTAGCTTGCCAGACTTTGCTGAGCAGGCAGGATACTCTTGGTAGCTTGCCAGGCTCTCCGAGAGAGGTGGAGGAATAGAACCCTGTTTTGGCCTGGTTGGCTGTGCTCAAGGCAAAGGGCCTTCTGCTGAATTATTATTTTAAATAATATATCCCTAAAATGTATCCACTTTGCAAATAAGCATATTTTCATATCACCTATATGCCCCATCCCCCTGGAAATGAAGACGAACCATTCTACTTATTTTCCTCTTAGTTTTACGTTCTTAGATTCTACATATAAGCAATATTTGATTTTCTCTGCCTGAATTGTCCTACTTACCATTATGAGTTCCAAGTTGATTCATGTGCTTTCAGATAGAAGTATTCATCAAGAATGAAAAATTCTATTATATACTACACATAAAAAGTATTCAGTGGTAGGGCATTTGCCTTGCATGCAGCAAGCCCAGCTGAGCTGGGTTTGATTCCTCTGCCCCTCTCGGAGAGCCCGGCAAGCTACCGAGAGTATCTCGCCTGCACGGCAAAGCCGTGACGTATTCAATATGCCAAAGACAGTAACAACAAGTCTCATAAAAATGGAGACGTTACTGGGCCTGCTCGAGCAAATAGATGAACAACGGGAGGACAGTGAAAGTGTCATATAAAATATATACACAAAAATACATCTGTCCTTGAACAAATTGACTATTTATATACCATGGCCTTTGTGAATAATACTGAAATAAAACTAAATTCACTTATAATGTTCAGGCAATTTCATTTGGGGGGAGGGTTTTTCTATCTACTTTAGTGTGGTGGGGGAATGTTAAGTAAAAAAGTAAAGGCCCTCCCGTTGATCATCAATTTGCTCGAGCGGACCCAGTAACGTCTCCATTGGAGACTTTGTTGTTACTTTGTTTGGCATATCGAATACGTCATGGGGAGCTTGCCAGACTCTGCCGTGCGGTTGAGAAACTCTCAGTAGCTTGCCGGGCTCTCTGAGAGGGGCAGAGGAATCGAACTCGGGTCGGCCATGTTGGCTGTGTGCAAGGCAAACGCCCTACCGCTGTGCTATACTGACTATTTTCAGGGGCTACTTCAAGATGGTGCTTACAGGGTCACTCCCTCTGGTGCTGGGGGTATTATAGAGTGCTGGGCATAAACTCAGGGCTACTGTGTGTATAGTGTCTTGTTCAGCTAATTGAGTGCAGTTATCCAGTTCTAGATAAAATTTAGTGCAAATAGTTGTTAAAAGTACACTGATAGGATTCTTCAAATTTCAGCATTATCAGCTATACCTCTTTTGCTGCTTCTTATAATGTGTCGTTCTTAATTTTTCTAACCCTATCTAAAAATGCAACATTTTCACTCAACTTCTTAAGGTTTTCTTTCTTTCCATTTCTATTTTATTTTTTCCATGGCCTATACCATTTATTCCTTTCTAACCTTAAGCTTTGTTTATTCTTCTTTTCTTAAGTTTTCTATTTTTTGAGGTGCAGTTAGGTTGTTTATTTGAGATATCCATTTTCTGTTCACATTGGCATCTGTCACTATTATTTAACCTCCACTTAGAATTTCCCCCCATAGTTCTGTCCCCTAAATGTTGGTACTATCTTGGCTTTTATTTTTTTTTTGCTTTAATATATATTTTTACTTGTTTTTCTATATGTTTTTTGAATCATTAATTGCTTGAGAATGTTCTACTTTATAGACATATATAAATATATGTATGGGTTTTCTGTGTTTTTTTTCTATTGTTGTTTATAGTGTTATATTACCTTTTGTTTAAAAATACTTGATATTTTAAAACGCATAAAATCTAAAATTCTGTTAGACATTTCATGGCAGCATATAATATAGTATTATTCTGAAGAATGTCCCTTGTGAACTTGAGAAATAGTTGTGTTTTCATGTTGATGTGTTAAAAATAAAGTATATGTCTGTGAGGTTCACTTGTTCCTGTAAACTGATGGTCAAAGAAACACAAGTAATTATAATAAATAACTTTGTTATAATTACTTCCATTATTGTTTTTATTTTTGAAATAGATAATTATTTATACATGTAAGAGATGCTGCCTAATTTACTTTGCATTCCCCTATTTTGTATCAAGCTTACAAAATCATGTGCATTCATTAAAGCCGTATGTCTACATTAGTGTTTAAAGAAATAATAAATCTAGTGTAATTATTTAAACAGAATTTTCAGAAAATTTTGAAGAAAAATAAGACACTCTGATCAGAGAAATATTTGACAAAAATAAAGAAATAAGCACATCAAAACATTGTCTTGGAAAAGCATTTTATCACATAAATATTTTCTGGATTATAGTATACATCAATTTTTGTATATATAATCAGTATTCCCAGCACAGATAAGATAGTCTTTGAAAATTCTGAGTTTTCACATTGATTGCTTTAATACAACAAATTTTAAATGATTCTCCTTTGAATCCCTACAATGATCTATTACTTACAGTAATGATGCAGCTGTAAATATTGAAAAAGAAATGCAATTTGAATACAAATACATTAGATGTACTTCAAATTCTTCTGTTTGCCTCATTCCAAAGATTGTACTGCTTTTTAAGTTTACAATTTTTTTTATTTTCTACACTATACTCATAGAGTGTCTGTTCAATTTTATTCGTCAGTGTCTGAGTGTACAACAGTACAACAAATTAATTCTTATTAATTTAAAATTCTTTGTATGTTTAGGCTATTTATCTATTAATAAAGTCCAGGAAAAATAATTTGTTTCAGAGGATAAATATAAGATAATGCAAAATATTAATTAGGAGATAACTAGATTCCTCTGACCTCAATATTATGAAAGTGGGAATAGGGAAATAAACAAAGAGGGGATAAAAAGAATTAGATGAGAGATAACAAGGGCTTGAACACATTGGAAATGTAGAGATGTAGAGATCTATATATTTGAACTACAGAACAGACAAAAATGGAAGCATGAATTATAATCAACAACAACTGAACTCATAAATGTGCCGGTTGGAACTGAAAGACAGTACAGCAGGGAGCACACTTTTCTTGATTAAAAGTACTTTGATGAACATTTTCAAGAGAATTTTAAGAAGTGAGACTTTTTTTCACTGCCTTATGTTTTCTTTTGTTTTGCTTTGTTTTGTTTGGGGAGGCATAGTTTAGCCACACCTGATTGTGCTCTGGGCTTTTTCCTGCCTCTTTGCTCAAGGATCATGCCTGACATTGCTTAGGGGATTATACACAGTGTTGGGGACTGAAGTAGGATTTGATGCATGCAAGGTAAGTGCCTTACCTACTGTTCTATCTCTTTGGCCCCATAACTATTTTATTTAAGTTTATGGATTAATTATTGCATGGATTAGAATTAATTTCTTAGGATCATTATAGCTATGTAGAACTTATTACTCTTATTTATTTAAATCATATTTTAGAATATCAGAATGCTAGATGAGTTGAACGAAGATAGCAGTTGAGAATACAGCTTTTTCTCTCCCAAAGTATTTTTAAAAACATTTAATCAGGCTTAAATATAGATTGATGATTCCTAAACATACAGGATTGGTCAGATACAGACATAGGGTTCAAAATATGTGTGCTTGAATTTATGTCCACTCACATGTGAACATGATTTGCAGGAAACAAGGGTGTTTCTACAATTGTCTTTTTGTCATCAACATAGTTGTGTCATTAACATAAGTTTTTCACAGTTGCTATAGAGACTAAACAATACTAAGTACTGCTCACATGGTAAATTATGGAAGCTTGGTAGCTGTGGCTATTTTTACTATGAATAAACTAACTGAAGCTTATTAATTCTTATTGTAACACTATAAGAGATATCATTTGTATTCATTGGGAAGACCAGACTTTGAAGCCCTGAACATTGTGCAGAATAGCCTCCTCATTCTACTTTTGAGAATTTTCATTCATAGGACATTCATGTAAAACTGAGGACCAGAATGTCTCCTTTATGCCGTGGCATGAGACTCACAATTCTTACTGTCTTTTATTCCTGCCCACCTTAATTTCACTCCTCATTTCTCTTGAAACTTCTGTCCTAAATATCTATTTTCTAGTTGACATAGCAGTTTGCTCAGGCTGACAGTTACACCTCTGCATATGCTTTCTGTTTGGACTTTTAAGAGTTTCTTTTTTGTTTTCTTTTGATCCTAATTATGGCCCACTGTAAACTAATTAACTTCTCTCTTCTCTCGGTGTCTCCCAGGAGGTTAGAGTGCTTGGCAGCTAGGGCACCAGTTGCACTGCAGCTGGGGATAAATGATAACAAAGCATATTGATTCACCAGGTCTGCTACCTACCTGCAATTTTCTCATAGTCTCCTTGCTAGTTAAGATAACAAGAGCAATCAAAAGTACAACTTTGTGATGGTAAAGCTGTATTTTAACGTTTAAATGTTCTTTTTTTAAATATTACTTCCAGAGTATAGGCAAAGTAAGCTGAAAATGATTATAAAATTGATTAAAGGATCAGTGAGTTAATTTATGCCAGTAAATAACGTAATCCAGGTCCTTCAAATAATATCACAATCAAATCAGAGGTACTTGGTTTGTGTCGTTCACTAGGTTTCAGGGCTTCATAGGATCATGAGAGTCTGATACTAGGCAGTGGATATAAAGTAAAGGATGGGCTACAATTTTCTGTGTAAAATTGAGCTTATAGTAAAAGATAATATGCAACAATTCCTATTGCAAACTTCTGCTACAAAGCTTGTCTTCGCATACACTCTCTCTCCCTTACTCTCTATTTTTTTTTTGGGGGGGGGGGGGTTGTTTCACACCGGCGATGCACAGGGGTTACTCCTGGCTCATGCACTCAGAAATTACTCCTAGCAGTGCTCGGGGAACCATATGGTATGCTGGGAATCAAACCCGGGTCAGCTGTGTGCAAGACAAACACTCTACCTGCTCTGCTGTTGCTCCAGCCCCCTCTCCATTACTCTTTATTTCTATTTATAAATACCTTTTATGCAAACACACACATATATAATGATGTATATAAGAAATACATACAAACATGTGGATTATTATATTTCTTTTCATTTTTTAAATTTTCGTGTCTTTAGAAACAACGTTTGCTATAATTTTTCATATTAAGATTGATTGCAAAATGTACTTGAATTATTGCATTGCTGGTTAAATATTCAGGGATAAATCTACTCTACTTAATACAAGATATGACCTAAAATTTTAAGGATATTTATTAATGTAAGGTGCCAGTGTCTTGAGACAAAATTCCAAAGAATGAGGATTTAATTGAATTTTTGTCTTTGGGGAAATAATTAATCTTGTCCCTTTTCAATTTGTAAAAATGCAAAATTTAAAAGGATAATTTGAAGTTTTTACCTCAATTATTCCCAAACTCCCTCAGATATCATTTCATTTTCCTGTTTGTATGTGGGATAACTGTAGGTCCAGATGGCTGAAGGGAACTGTCAAGATGACTGGTCTCTGTAGTTTTTAAACTCTCATATATAATATCTGATATAATATTTTAATAGAGACACCAAGATTATTCATTAAGTGTTAACAAAATTAAAAATGTTTTTAAGTTGGATATTTTGTTTAATCTAAATTTGTCTGGATACATTGTTTCAGAAGACTCATATACAAAGGTACTTACACATTGTAAATATTTTAATCATATTATTTTTTTTGTTTCAGAGTCTGTCTCTTAGACATGCTTTTCCACAAAGCTAATGTCCCCAAATACCTTAATTATAGGTATACTGCACATGAATAATAGCACAGTGGTAGGGTGTTTGCCTTGTGTGCAGCCGGTCCAGCCAAAACGGGTTTGATTCCTCCGCACCTCTCGGATAGCCTGGCAAGCTACCCGTGATGTATTCAATATGCCAAACAAGTCTCACAATGGAGACATTACTGGGCCTGCTCAAGCAAATCGATGAACAACGAGAGGACAGTGGCAGTGACAGTTGATTTCATTCTACAATAACTTAAAGCTTAGGAATGCATATGCATGAACAAATATATCTGAATACTACAGAATATAATTTTCATGCATCTTATTTTTTTGCTTTTGTATTGAGGCACAGTGATTTATAATGCTGTTAATGATAGCTTCATGCATAACTCATTCTGATACCATTTCCACCACCCACCACCAGAGTGGCTGGTTAGCTTCACCAATACAAACAACAAACAAGTGCCAACAGCCCTTCCAATCACTTGCCTTGCCCCTCTCAGTTAAACTCATTTCTGTTGAACAACTCTCTAGTTCTGTTACCTTTGTCCATTTATTATTACCTTATTATGTTTCTTTATATCACACATGTGAGAAAGGTTATTCTATATCTGTCTCTAATCTGACTCACTTTACCCAGCTTACTACTTTCTATTTGAGAAGAAAAGATGAAACTATGCTTAACTAGGATAAATATCTACATGTCCAATATATTTATCAGTTCCTGGGGTAATCAAGAGCTCTAATTCATAAAATCAAATTAATTTTTATTTTTATTACTTGCTCTGCTTAAAAGTATGGTGATATTCCTATTCATTGTAAAAGCATCAACATGAAAACTGCTAATCTTGCATCTTGAATAGAAGACTAAGTATTATTTTTATTTAATTCTTCTAAGAATGTTGAAAGAAGTCTTCTAATGTTACTCTTCTGAAACTTCATAAATAATCTTACTAACAAAGTTCTTGAGTTGTGTTTTGCTTTCCCTTTTATCCTATATAAGTGAAGAAGATATACAGATTGTAAAACTCCTTCAATGACATCTCTCCCTCTTTCACTCCATTACATTTCACATTCTTTCTTATAACTTGTGCTCTGTAAGTCTCTTAATAATGTTCTCCCAGCCTGATTTTCATATGCTCCCTCTGTTTACTACCATGTATAGCACTAAGGCTTGATATTTGGTAAGGCTTCCATTGTGATGGAGAAGATTAGAGTTAGTAGAATTCCAGACTAAGGTAGATATTTTCATGACAGAATTATAAAGACTAGAGTCAACGGCATAACCATATATTTTTCTATGATAGATTATTTTTAAGATTATATCCTTAGTTTAGCGATCATATAAATATTTTAAAAGTCTATTTCTTGGGCTTGAGAGATAATACAGTATATAGGAGCTTATTTTTCCTGCAGTTCAAATGGGTTCAGTTCTGGCATATTATCTCTCAAGAATCATCAGAAATGATCCTTGATCACAGAGTCAGGATTCCGCCATGCACAACTGGATGTGGTACAAAAATCAAAAAGAGAAAAGTAAAATAAATCTATCTTGTACTGTTGAAATGGAGACATTTTAAGAGATATATTAATAAAAGTACATTTTTAAATTACTTAAGACTAAATATGGAAAGAAGAAATTGGATTTTTATTTTAAAAGTTTTATTAAAGTAGTTTTTTGTTGAAATATTATTTAGGCTTCAGATGTACTTCATATAGTTAGAAATATAGATATAAATAAATGCTACATTATAATAATCAACAATCTAGTTTTCACATTAAAAAAAAGATCACCCTTTTAGGACCCTCCTTCACTGCTGGTGGGAATGCCGGCTGGTCCAACCCTTTTGGAAAACAGTATGGACGATTCTCAAAAAATTAGAATTTGATCTCCCATTTGACCCAGCTATAGCACTCCTGGGAATATATCCCAGAGAAGCAAAAAAAAGTATAGTCGAAGTGACATCTGCAATTGTTTGTTCATTGCAGCACTCTTTACAATAGCCAGAATCTGGAAAAAACCTGAGTGCCCGAGAACAGATGACTGGTTAAAGAAGCTTTGGTACATTTACACAATGGAGTACTATGTAGCTGTTAGAAAAGATGAAGTTATGAAATTTACATACAAGTGGCGCTACATGGAAAGTATCATGTTAAGCGAAATGAGTCAGAAAGAGCAGGATAGACACAGAAAGATTGCATTCATGTGGGGAACATAAAGCTACAAAACGGGAGACTAACATCCAGGAATGGCTCAGATTAGTACCAGGAATTTTGCTCCATGACTTGAAGGCCAGCCACATGTGCTAGGTGAGAAGGAAGCTCAGCTGGAGAAGAGAGCACCAAATAAAGGGTGTTGTGAGACCCTCCCAGGGTGGGAGAGACATGCTAAAAGTAGTCTATAGACCAAACATGATTGCCACTCAATGCCTCTCTTGCAAAACACAGTACCCAAAAGAAGAGAGAGAGAACAAGGGGGAATGCCCTGCCACAGCGGCAGGGTGGGATGGGGGGGGGGATGGGGGGTGGAAGGGATGCTGGGACCCGTGGTGTTGGAGGATGGGCACTGGTGGAGGGATGGGTACTCGATCATTGTATAACTGAAACCCAAGCACAAAAATTTATAAGTCTATAACTGTACCTCATGGTGTTTCACTAATAAAAAAAATGATAAAAAAAAGATCACCCTTTAATCTACTCTACTACTCCACTGCTTTGATAGCCATCATTAAATTTTAAAAATCTAAATGTTTGCAGTTGTTTAATTTGACTCTTTCTATAATTTGTTTATCTTCCACATGCAGATAAAATTTTAATATAATTGCCTTTTAAAAATCTGATTTCTGGGGCTGTAGAAATAACACAGCAGGTAGGGCATTTGCCTTGCATGCAGCCGACCAAGGTTCTGTTCCCAGCATTCTATATGGTCCCCTGAGCACTGCCAGGGATGATTCCTGAGTAACGAACCAGGTATAACCCCTATGCATCGCCAGGTGTGACCCAGAAAAAGAAAGAAAAAATTTTATTTCTTTTATTTAGCATAAGATATTCAAGATTCACCTTTTGCTTTTATATTTATATTTTATCAAATGAACATAATATCTAGTCATATCATTAATATCAATGTGTTAAAATAATTCAGTAAAGATCTTATAAATTTTTTTCGTAAACAATTTTTTTCATTCAACAAGCATGTACATATAAATTGGTTTACTGTTTTTTATTGTATAATTATTAAATTAGTCTCTTTGTATAAGAAATGCTTAAATAAGACTCAGATGACTTTAACTTTATTTTATTCTGATAGCCAGAATTACAGAATTTGTGTTGTGCTCAACCAAAGAGCACTTATATCATTAAGTCTCTAATATATGGTGTATGAAGATGCAGTTTAAATTAAAATCAGTAATTTGAATATAGTTCTAATAAAATAGCCTTCTAAATACGATAAATTATTTTACAAAGTATTTAAATACACTTTGAAATTTTACTAAATTTATGCCAAGAGTCTATTGGATTTCTACTGAATTTTACTGAACATAATAAGAGGGCAGAAGTCTCGAAATCTTTTAAAGACAAGCTTCAATTTATACTGCCTAGAGATATCTTATAGCATTGTCATATAATTTTTGAGTTTGCACTTTTATAATTTGGAAGATATTGAGTTGCTATACAATGTATATAAATTTTTTAATTGTAAGATTAAAATTTAAATAAATGAGCATCACAGTCCAAACAGTGAGCTCCTCAAATCTGTCCTTATTAAAAAAATCTGTAGAACAGTTTGATGCTCAAGCTTGTGTATTTCACATTTCATTTCTTTCTCAATTAATTAGAATAGAACTAAAGCCTACTTTTCAAGAATTAGGGTATATATTTTAGCAATTTATTTTTATTAGTAGTAATGGAATTACAATAAAAAATGCATAGGTAATAAAACTATCAGTAACAGATATCAGTAATTTATTTTAAGATATTTATTGATATTACTGAAGAGAGAGAATAGTATGTGTTTGTATGTAGATATATAATGCATATTTTACAACATATATTCATTATTATACTTAAGTACATCTTAATATTTGCCTGTATGCATCTGTCATCAATCTATTATTAATAAGTTATTTTCAATTGTCTTAGTAGTATTTGAGATATAAAAAGGTGAATGATAAAAGGAAATTGGAAGAATAGTATTAAAAAAGAAAACAATGCTTTAAAACACAAAACCTAAAAATTTTGAAAAAAAAATATCCAAAAATATCCAATTTTAAAAAGTCATTAGGAAGTCAAATTTCTACATTAATTTTCTAGGAATACATAATATTAATTTTCAAATTTCTACATTAATTTTCCAGGAATACATAATATTTAAAATTTTCTAGGAATACATAATATTTAAAATGTAAAATATTCATTGAGCCTCAATATGAATGTAAAATCAGACTTAAATTTATTACTGCCACTTATCACTTCACTTAATCACTTAATCCCCGTTATTCATCGATTTATTCGAGCGGGTGCCAGTAACGTCTCCATTCATCCCGGTTGCGTGCTAGCGTAGCCCAATGGTATCTGTTCGTTTTAGGAACATGTAGAGCCTCAAACCGATCATTTAGGGTCTTGACGAAGAAGTCTGACCATCTTATAGGTGGGCGTCCACGTGATCTTTTGATGTCTCGTGGAATCCAATCAGTAATGGCTCTAGTCCAGCGGTTGTCTGTAAACCTCATTACATGTCCAGCCCATCTGATTTTTGATGTCTTGGCAAATGAGACAGCGTCTCTGATTCTTGAGCGTTGACGAAGATCAGAACTCCGGATTCTATCTCTCATTTGAGTGAATCGTGATATTCCAAGCATAGTTCTTTCGATTCCTCTTTGAGAGACCCGAATAGTGTTCTCATCCTGTTTTCGTAGGGTCCAGGTCTCTGAGGCATATGTTAATGCAGGAAGAATAGTGGAATCAAAGAGATGTGCTCGTAGTTGGAGGTTCTTTGTCCTTTTAGTTATTTCTTCAATGCTCTTGAAGGCATTCCAAGCCGCTCTCTTCCTCCTGCGTAACTCAGGTGCCAGGTCATTCATCATGTTGATTTCTCGACCTAAGTATATATAACTGTTGCATTCGGAGATGGTGGTTCCGTTGAGAGCGAATGGAGCGTCAGGAACAAGGCTGTTTCTCATAAACATTGTCTTCGTAAGATTCGGCTGTAGTCCGATCTTTCCACACTCACGGTCAAAGTCCGCAAGCATTTGTGCCGCTTGGCTGATGTTTGGTGTTATTAGAACGATGTCATCAGCAAAGCGGAGGTGGTGTAGTTGCCGACCATCTATCTTCACTCCCATGTTTTCCCATTCTAGTCGTCGCATGATGTTCTCGAGGGTGGCACTGAAGAGTTTTGGTGAAATGGTATCACCCTGCCGAACCCCTCTCTTGATATGGATGATTACTTCTTTGTAGAATGGTGAGATCTTGGTAGTGAATCCGCAATAGAGCTCACGAAGGATCCTGATGTATTGAGTTTGTACGCCCTGATTGGCTAGGGCTTCCATGACCGCTTCCGTCTCAACAGAATCAAAGGCCTTCTTTAAATCAATGAACGTTAGACAGAGCGGCATCTTGAACTCCCGAGATACCTCAATGAGCTTGGTTATTGTGTGGATATGGTCGATGGTACTGAATCCTTTTCGGAATCCAGCTTGTTCACATGGTTGTTCTTCATCTAGTGTTCTGCTAATCCTATTCAGGATGACTCGAGTGAATAGTTTGTAGATGACAGACAATAGGCAGATTGGGCGATAGTTGCCAATGTCGTGGATGTCTCCTTTCTTGTATAGTAGTACAGTCTTGCTGGTTTTCCATTGGGATGGAACCTTGCATTCAGACAGGTAGCGTGTGAAGAGTCGAGCTAATGTATTGATGAGTACTGATGGTAAGTTCTTCAGGTGTTCAGGTCTGATCTTGTCTGGGCCAGGTGCTTTTTGTTTCTTTACCGACGAGATGGCATGTTGGATTTCGGAAGGGAGAACATTGGGAACGACATATCCATCATGTGGTATGTGGTATGTGGGCAAGTGGATGTGGCTATTAAAGAGATCTGAGTAGAATTCATGAATAATCTTCTCCATTGCCCTTCTGGAAGATGTGATAGATCCATCATGATGTCGGAGGGCAGTCATCTTGGTTTTGTAGTTGGTGAAGGACAGGCGGGCATTACGAATGTTTTTGCCAGCTTCTGCTGCATCTACCAGTACTGCTGCTCTCCTGTTCTTGAGGTCATCCTTGATGGCTTTTCTGCACTGTTTTGCCAGTTCGGACGTTTGCTTGTGGTTACCTGAGGCACGTGCCACGCCACGTTGGCGAATAAGTTGAAGACCTTATGGTACAAGCACGAAAGATCAAGTATGACATCATTGGTCTGACCGAAACGAGAAGACATCAATCCCATCATGCTGTTTTCGACACTGGAGAAGAACTGTTCCTTGGAACATGTGATAAAAGAGGCGTCGGTGGTGTCGGTATCCTTGTCAACACAAACTTAGTCACAAGCATTGATTCATTTGAATGCCTAACAACCCGAATCGGACGATTACACTTGAATAAATGTGGCTCACTACCGGCAGTTTCTATCTTTGTTGTCTACGCACCAACATCCAGTTATGGTGAAAAAGAAACTGAGAAATTCTACATGGAGCTGGAGAAATTCTATAAAGAAGATCACACCTTCTACAAGATCATTGTCGGTGATTTTAATGCCAAGATAGGACCAAGAAGATCAGTCGATGAACTCCACATCGGAACCCATGGCCTGGAATGGAACGAACAAGGTGACAGACTGTCTGAGTTCATCATGTCAACCAAAACCTTCCATGGTAACTCACAATTCCAAAAGGCTGAATCTAAACGTTGGACATGGGAGTCTCCCGATGGACGGTTCCACAATGAAATAGACCACATCATATTCAATCGGCGGTTTTGCCTAACCGATGTTGCTGTTGTCCCAAAATTCCAAACGGGATCAGACCACCGTCTTCTTCGTGCAAAATTCTACCTCACAGAACGAGGAGAAAAGAATGCAAGGTTTAAGAAGAGGACTCCCAGAACAACCACCAACTGGGAACTCTTTGGCTCTGTTGCAGCAACATGGGAAGATGCCGTCATTGACAACATTGATGAGGAATACGATCGAATGATTCAGCACCTCCATGATTGTGCAAGGAATGCCAAGAGAGAGATAACCACAAAAAACCGTCTTTCTTCGAACACTCTTGAACTTATTACTGCCAATTAAGTAAAAATAATCAAAATGAAAACAAGAAACATTTTAATTGTCAAAGTGAAGCAAAACAATATATTCACATAAAATATTCTGAAATATCTTTTTCTTTGATCAGTCCTCACACACATATGTAAAAATCAGAAATCCATTGTTGTAGCTTAGTACTGGTACTGCCCTACCAGTTCAAGTCAAATGTAATTCTAACATAACACTTACTATGTGACCAATAAACTCCCTGCAAGACTTAGTAAGGAATGTCAAAAGAATAAGTTTCAGTATATGAATTACATAAAACTAGAGCAAGATACAAATATTTGACATAAAACACTTGCAACTCATCTAAATAAATGAGCAATTGGTGTTGGTTTGCAAGAGGCAAAGAAAAAACTGTGGGTAGAGAAATATTCTCATGATAATTGTGATAATAAGAGGGAAATGAAGTCGTCTTTTTCAGTAAGAGTGGGTAGTGATTCACTATGTAGAATCCTAATAAATTCTTGATGTCAGCAGAGAATGTCAGTTTTGTTGAATCTGAAGTTTATTTTTCTGAACACAGTGGCTCTTTCTATGATGGTGGAGATATGCTAATGCTAGTGTCTGGTGTAGCTACATTGTGTTCATGAAACATCTACAATAACTGTAATGCAGATCACATGCTTAAGTAAAATAAAGATACAAAGTAATCAGTAACAAGCAAAATATATGATAAAATGCCCAATTATAGTGCAAATGGAAGCAAAATTTATACATGGTCAAAGGTATTTGAATCATGTAGACCATGATTTTAAGAGAAATGATGTAAATCAAGAAAATGGAGGCATACACATTCTAAAAATGTCATTGCTTTACTCAGGCCTTCCTAGAGCACATAGAGAAGTCTAATAGAGAGGGAAAATAGATTGACAAGCATAGCAATGTAATCTTTGGTGACAATATAGTTAGCATTTGCAAATTTACACTACATATGGCCATCTGAATGCTAAGGATTCGTGAAGATAAGGACATAGAAACAATCTTCATGGCTTACAGTTACTATACTTTATCTTGGATTTCTGTAATGCTTTCCCTCCCACTGTTCCCTAAGACCATTGAATATATGACTTCAGTATAAAGTCTTGGAAAGACTAGACTTCAAATTCTGCTCTTCAATTAAATTCCTTAAAATATTTAAAAGCTCTTAAAGACGGTATATTTATAGAATTTGAACAGGTATAGCTAAGCAGAAAAAGTTTATTGTAATTTGACTCTTATAAAGAAGAGAGGAAAAATAAAGAAATAAAATTCAACGTAAATTGCATAGAGAAAATACATGATTGGTACAGGAGTCTCAATTAAAATTAATTTGGGGTGAAAGAGATAGTACAGTGGGTAGGACATTGGCCTTGGACAAACCACAGACCCAGGTTCAATCCCCAGCATCCCATATGGTGCCCTGAGCACCACTGAGCATATAGACTGGAATAAACTATTACCAGGTGTGGTCTGATCTTCCCAACAACTTTTTAATTACGTTTTTTAAATATATGAGGTATTTGCTATTAATTTGTTTATCCATTAAATAGAAGATCCAGATGGGCAAAGGGCTTACAAACAGTGGCAACATTTATACACCTTTTACTGTAATGGCATGCTTATATCTTTAGCAATACTTAAATGTATTCTTTCTAATTTCCCCTATCAGATAACCTCTGCAGTGTGTATTTTTGATGGCTTTGAACAAAAGAGTGACTTATAGATACGGTGTGTGTATGTGTGTGTGTGTGTGTGTGTGTGTGTGCATTCATAAGTAAAAGAAAAGAGAGGATGTTGGAATGAATAGTTGTTTATGTGATTGAACTTCGTTGACTTATAGCACAGTAAAAGAAGACTAGTAAGTGGTGATTCACTTTGAGTTGATTCACTTTAAGTTCTTCAGTAGCAATATTTTATAGCACCTGTTTAAGCAAACAAATGTTGGTAACAAAGTATGTTTAAAATGTGTGAGATTATTTTCTTGGCAGTAGTGTCACTCACTTTCACTTAAATGTATTTTAATAAAAATAAATGCACAATCTTAAATATATCATGTGTAAATTTGTAATGTAAATGTAGGTGGATCATGTGGGATCTTTTGGCGCATGAACAATGTTTAAATAAACAATCACATAAAGGCAGAATTTCCTATTACAATAGATAACGGGTTCAATCCCTCCCACCACAAATGATCTCCAAACACTACCACAAGTGATAGTTGGGAACAGATCTAAGAATAAGACTTAAGGAATGCCAGTTGTGGCCCCCAAAACAAAAATAAAAGCAAATAGTATAGTTCTTATATTTAACACTGTAGCAATGTTAAAACCATAATATTACACATTAAATATTTTCTCAATTAAAATTTCAGTTTGTGTATAAAGGTACATTATTTGACAAGCTAGAATAAATATGGCTTTGGGGGCTGGAGCAATAGCACAGTGGGTTGGGTATTGCCTTGCACGTGGCCAATCCGGGTTCGATTACCAGCATCCCATATGGTCCCCTGACCACCGCCAGGAGTAATTCACGAATGCAAAGTCAGGAGTAACCCCTGTGCATCACCAGGTATGACCCAAAAGGAATAAAAAAAAAATAAATATGGTTTTGGAAATCAAGTAAGATTAGACTTAGACTTCTATAAATAAGAATATTATAGAAACACTTTAATTAGCAGTGTGCCATTAGCAAATATTTTGACAAACTACAGAAACCAGGTAGTATGTGTTAAACATCCCCACACATATAGAGGCCTTTGATTTATGATGAGGTTGGTATTTACATCAAAATAGGAAAATGACACTTTTAATATGATTAATAACTCATTGGTGTTCATGTGGAAATAAGATAGTCATTATCCAAACCTAAAAAAATTGCAAATGAATAAGAAATATTAACATGAAAAACATAATTTATTTTGTAAGAAAACATAGCTTTAATACATGGAAAAAAGGGTCCAGAGCATTAATCTAGCAGGAAGAGCACTTGCTTAGCACTTGATCAACCTGTATTTGATCGTGTATAAGTCCCTGACCACCCCCAGGAATAATTCCTCAATGCAGAGCCAAGAGTTAGCCCTGCGTGTAACTGGGTGTGGTCAAAAAACTAAAAACAGTAATTAAAAAAAGGGGAAGAAAAAATAAATGAATAAAGTAACTCAGAAGGACAAATGTGGAATAATATTTATCTGTGGTATACAGATAACAGGACAAGAGAATGCAAGACATCAAAGGCAAAGTACCTAGATTAACCTAAACATTAGATTATAAAAGTGAGAGGACATGGATGGAAAGAAAAAGAGGGATCAAATAAGAACAATCAATGGAAAGTAACAGTGGCCCCTAGCATGTAGACTGTGTACAAGTGAAAGACACTTGACTGTGTACAAGTGTTCTATAGAATTTATTTCAATCATAGAGTCAACAGCAGTAAGAATAGGAGAACCAAACTGTAATAACTAAATTTTAAAAACATGCCTTCAATGGAAGCTGACTGCGACTTGAAGGGAACCTGTGAATACTGGTGGAAGGTAAATCACATTTACTTGTAGTACTGTTGTTGGAATATTTTGTGCCTGAAATTACGTTAAGAATACATTGTAAATAATGGAATCTTTCACTGGTGTTTTCCTTGCACGTGGTCAGCCCAGGCTTCATTCCTGTATTCCCATGTGGTCTCCCCCAGGAGTGATCTCTGATCACAGAGCCAGAAGTCAGCTCTGCTCACCAATGGGTAAAGGTAAAGGTAAAGGCCCTCCCGTTGATCGTCGATTTGCTCGAGCGGGCCCAGTAACGTCTCCATTGGAGACTTTGTTGTTACTGTGTCTGGCATATCAAATACATCACGGGGAGCTTGCCGGGCTCTCCGAGAGGGGCAGAGGAATCGAACTCGGGTCAGCCATGTTGGCCGCTTGTAAGGCGAACGCCCTACTGCGTGCTATAGCTCCAGCCTCCAAAATCAAAACCAAAAAGCCTAAACTAAAAGAATTCATCATTAAACAAAATATTATCATATTGTAAGTTAATAAAATTAAGAAGAACTACAAGCGTGGGTACCATTGAGAGAATGACAAAGTATTTTGTGAATTAGGAGCTTATATTTTCAGGTCATAAGACTATGAATAAACAATTTATAATTATTTAATGAATAAATCAGAGATTACTGCTTAACAAACACAACAGGGAAAAGAAAGCACACTAATTACAGAAATTTCACGAGTGGATAATGGTTCAATTGCATGCTGCCTGGAGTTTCACTTTATTGCATATACCCCAAATTTGGGGAGAAAGAAGATTGCAATTAACAAAATTTTAAAAATCACAAAAATCCCTACTTTCCCTGACTAAACAGAGACATAATTGTAAAACAGAAGGGGTGCAGATAACCATGCCTTTACTCTAGTCAAATGCCACTAAAAATGTTTGACTGCATTCTCATTAGCCAGCCAAGGCTATGTGTGAAGCTCTAACTATTTGCAAACAATTAGGATTGTAATAGGCACCTCAACAACCTCTCCTTTCTACTGGGTGGTGTCAAAGTAGATGAAGTGTGTAGGGAGTTTTTCCCCTACCAAAGCATAAAGAAATTTCCATCATTTGCCTACCACAAACCATGTCAGTTAGATCTCCCTGGGGGCACAGGCTTCCTTTCCCATGTTGCTATGATAAGGCACTTTTCACCCTCTCCTCTGTGGTGTCTCAAGGTGCCTAAAAGGGTCAGAAATGTCACCACTGTCACTTCTTCCTTTATCATATCATGTAGTCTGTGCTCTCCCTCAACTTCACGAGGGGCCAAAGTGAGGCACTTGGGAAGGAGCGGAAATGCTTAATCCTGTGGAACACTTAGACTTGTTGGCAAAGACAGAAATTAAAATGCCACCCTTCACCTCTTCTACTGGAAACAGTGTGTCATTTTATTTTCCACTGCAGGAGAAGAATCATATATAACCAGTTTTTTAAAGAGGTTTACATTAGGAAAAAGAGATATTAAGAAGGTAGGGTGCTTGCGGCTGGAGTGATAGCATAGCGGTAAGGCATTTGCCTTGCATGCGGCCAACCCCAGTTCGATTCCCAGAATCCCACATGGTCCTGCGCACCACCAGGAGTAATTTCTGAGTGCAGAGCCCTGAGCCTGGCTGGGTGTGATCCAAAAATAATGAAAAAAAAATAAGGTAGGGTGATGTTTTTGGCAAATACTCAACCTTGGTTTGTTTCCTGGCATAGCCTATGCACCCCTGCAAGCACTGAAGAAGTGGTATCAGAGCATAGAGCCAGGTGTAAAGCCTGATAACTGTTGGATGTTCCCTCTTACCTACAAAAAGAAGTTTAAACATCATCTAATGACTCCTGAAAAACTAATTAAATAATCTGTTTAAAAGGAAAACATGCATCTTATAAAGAACCAGAGAGACATCAAAACAAATGAGAAAATACAATATATTACATTGACATTCCAGAAAAGATAGGATATCTCGCAAAGATTTTAAAGCATAACTCACAAAGAAAATCCTCAATAAGCAACTATAATTTATTTTATAGCAATTTGGGGCTGGAGCAATAGTACAGTGGTAGGGTATTTGCCTTGCACACAACCAGCCAGGCTGAGCCAAGTTTGATTCCTCTACCCCTCGTGGAGAGCCCGGTAAGCTACCGAGAGTATCTCGCCCACATGGCAAAGCCTGGGAAGCTACCCATGATGTGTTCATTATGCCAAACACAGCAACAACAAGTCTGACGATGGAAAAGTTCCTGGTGCCCACTCGAGAAAATTGATGAACAATGGGAGGACCATGACCGTGAATTTTAGAAATATGTTAAATGAGTTATCAGAGAGCTATATAAAAGGACTAAGTGGAAACTGAATATTTTAACATAATAACAAAAATAAAATGTTAATAGATACACTAGGCAAAAGAATGAGGAGGGCACAGGAAAAAGTTCAGAAAACTTGGAGGAAAAATGACTTTTCTATGATCCAAATTGAACAGAGGAAAATTTGAAGAAAATAGTAGGAAGCAGAATTTCTGTGATCTGTATTGCTGCAACAAAAATATGTCATTGGAATCCCTGAAGGAGAAGAGAAAGTGGGGCAATTTGGAAAGTTATGCAAAAAAAGTGATGTCTGAAACTTCCCAAATATGGTAAAAGACTTAATTCTTCAGATTCACAAAACTATGTAAGGTAAAATGCCTTTCAGAGACATGTGAAATTGTACATCTACAACTTATACAATCTTATAAATGAATTTTATCTCGATTAAAAACAAAAGGAAACTGTAAACTCCAACCAGCAAATGAAATATTTATTGAGACATATTATCATCAAGCTGAAACCTAAAAGTGAAGAAAATGATTTATAAAATCTATGTGAAAGATATGATTCATTAACTATAGAGGAAAGCCCACTTAATGACAGTGGATTTTTCATCAGAAACCACCAAGGGCAGAATAATAGTAGCACTGTATTTTTCAAATGATGAAAGTAAAATATTGTAATCTTAGAATTCTGTATCCAGTAAAAATAACATTCAGAATTGAAGAGGAAAATTGGAGACTCCAAATATCAGATGAAAAAAATAATAGAAAGTCTTTGATCAGACATTGTGAAATAATGAATAAAGGAAAGTCTCGAAATGGAAAGCAAGTGATAATAACCAGAAACGTGTAGAGAGAAATAAGATAGAACAGAGAAAAGGGCTACTATGGCAATGACAGTTGAAAATGATCACTCGGGACAAAAACTGAATGCTGGAAGGAGGTGAAGTGATATTCAAGACGTCTGGTCAGTAACAATATTGCAAACCGCAGTGTATAAAAGGAAAAGGAGAGAATAAAAGGATAGAGGCAGGCTGTGGGACGGAGGTGGGTGAGGATGGTGGGAGGAGGGAAGCAGCAAACATTGGTGATGAAAAATGTACACTAATAAAGGGAGAGTTGTTGGAACACTGTATGACTGACACACAATCATGAACAACTTTTAACTGTATATCACAGACTATTTCCATTGATAAAAGGAACAGGAAATGTGAGCCATATAAAAAGAAAAAGAGACCAATACAAAGTATAAAAATTAAATCTAGGAGTAGAGTAAAGAAGAGCCAGGAACAACCCCTGGACCAACTATGGCATCCTGGTGTCCAGTGTCCAGGAGAAAGGCTGAAAGAGATGCAAAAGAAGATAAAGCCAAGGTGAAAGATGAACCACAGAGAATCTCCTCAAGGTTACCAGCAAAACCTACTCTTCCATACCCAAAAAGACCCCTGCAAAGAAGGGAAAGAAGGTACCAAAAAGGCATCACTTGATCACTTGACATCCTGTTACTCATCAAATTGCTCGAGCGGGCACCAGTAATGTCTCCATTTGTCCCTGTCACATGCTAGTGTAGCCCGATGGCATATGCTTGTTCGAGGAACACGAAGAGCCACAAAACAATCGTTCAGGGTCTTGATGAAGAAGTCTGACCATCTCGCAGGTAGGCGTCCATGCAATCTTTTGACACCACATGGAATCCTGTCAGTAACAGCTCCAAATCTCATTACGTGTCCACACCATATGATTTTCGACACCTTGGCAAATGAGAGAGCATCCCTGATTCTTAACCATCAATGGAGGTCGGAACTCCAGATTCTTCTTCTCATTTGAGTGAAGCGGGTTACTCCAAGCATAGCTCTTTTGAATCCTCTTTGGGAGACCTGAATAGCGTCCTCATCCTGTTTATAGGGCCCATGTCTCTGAGGTGTATGTTAATGCAGGAAGAACAGTGGAATTGAAGAGATGTGCCTGGAGCCGGAGGTTCTTCGTCTTCTTAGCTATTTCTCTGACGCTCTTGAAGGCATTTCAAGCTTCTCTCTTCCTCCTGCGCAACTCAGGTGCCAGGTAATTCATCATGTTGACTTCTCGACCAAGATACACATAACTGTTGCATTCGGAGATGTTCGTTCCACTGAGAGTGAATGGAATGTCAGTAACCGAACTGTTTCTCATAAACATTGTCTTCGTGAGATTCAGCTGTAGTCCGACCTTTCCACACTCACAGTAGAAGTTGGCCAGCATTTGTGCTACTTGGCTAATGTTTGGTGTTATTAGAATGATGTCATTAGCAAAGCGGAGGTTGTGTAGTTGCCGACCCCCACTCCTTCCCATTCTAGTCATCACATGAGGTTCTCAAGGGTGGCACTGAAGAGTTTTGGTGAAACGGTATCGACCTGCCGAACCCCTCTCTTTACATCAATGATCACTTCCCTGTAGAATGGTGAGATTCTGGTAGTGATTCCGTAATACAGCTCACGGAGAATCCTGATGTACTGGGTTTGAGTTCCCCGTTTGGCTAAGTCTTCGATGACTGCTTCCATCTCAACAGAATCAAAGGCCTTCTTAAAATCAATGAACAGAGTTAGACAGAGTGGCATTTTGAAATCACGAGGAAGCTCAATGAGCTTGGTTATTGTGTGGATATGGTCGACGGTGCGGAATCCTTTGTGGTACACAGCTTGCTGGCATGGTTGTTCTTCATCTAATGTTCTGCCAATCCCATTCAGGATGACTCCAGTGAACAGCTTGTAGACGACAGATAACAGGCAGATCGGGCGATAGTAGGCAATGTCGTGGATATCTCCCATCTTGTACAGTAGTACAGTCCTTCTGGATTTCTATTGGGACAAAACCTTGCATTCAGACAGGTAGCATGTGAAGAGCCAAGCCAGTGTATTGATGAGTACTGTCAACAGATTCTTCAGGTGTTTGGGTCTGATATTGTCTGGGCCTGGTTCTATTCACATCTTTACTGATGAAATGGTGTGTTGGATTTCAGAAGGAGAACATTGGGAACGACATATTCATGCTGCAGAATTTGGTATCTGGGCAGGTGGACATGACTGTCGAAGAGATCCAAGTAGAAGTCATGAATTATCTTCTCCATTGCCCTTCTGGAAGATGTGATAGATCCATCAGGATGTCGGAGGACAGTTATATTGGTCTTATAGTTGGCAAAGGACAGGCTGGTGTTGCAAATGCGTTTCCTGGATTCTGCCATATCTGCCAAAACTGCTGCTCTTCTCTCTTTGAGGTCTTCCTTTATCGCTGCTCTGCACTGTTTTGCAAGCTCAGACGTTCTCTTGCAGTTGTGTGAGGCTTGCTCCAAGCCACGTTGGCGAATTAGCTCAAGACTTTTCAAAGACAAACATCTTTTTGTGGCTATCTCTCTCGGCATTCTTCACACAATCATGGAGGTGCTAAACGAGTCGTTCATATTCCTCATCAATATTGTCAATGCGGCATCTTCCCATGTTGCCGCAATAGTGCCAAAGAGCTCCCAGTTAGTGGTTGTTATGGGAATTCTGTTCTTAAACGTTGCAGTCATTTCTCCCCACACTTTGAAGTAGAATTTTGCATGAAGGAGACGGTGATATGATCCTGTTTGGAATTTTGGGACAACAGCAGAATCGGTCAGGTAAAACCGTCGATTGAATATGATGTGGTCAATTTCATTGTGGAACTGTCCACCAGGAGACTCCCAGTCCAACGTTTAGATTCGACCTTCTGGAACTCTGAGTTACAATGGATAGTCTTGGCCAAGGTGATGATGAAGTCAAACAATCTCTCATCTGTTCGTTCCATTCTAGGCCATGGGTCCCAATGTGGAATTCTTCAGCTGATCTTCTCAGTCCTATCTTGGCATTAAAATCACCGACAATGATCTTGTAGAAGCTGTGGTCTTTTTTATAGAACTTCTCCAGCTTCATGTAGAACTTTTCAATATCTCCTTTATCATAATTGGATGGTAATCCATAGACAATGAAGATAGAAACTGCCAGCAGTAAGCCACATGTATTCAAGTGTAATTGTCTGGTTCAGGTTGTTAGGCATTCGAATGAATCAATGCTTATGGCCAAGTTCTTGTTGACAAGGACACCAACACCACCAATGTCTCTTTTTCACATGTTCTGAGGAACAGTTCTTCACCAGTGTCGAAAACGGAGTGATGTCATTGATGCCTTGTCGTCTCGGTCAGACCAATGATGTCATACTTGATATTTTGTACTTGTACCATCAGTTCCTCATTGGATGCATCTGATGCCAGCATACATGCATTGAAAGTACAGACAGTCATTTTTGTCTTTCTTCAGTTTGGCAGCCTACTTAGGCCTTGAGATTTTATCAGCCTCTCCTTTCTCATTCTTCTTAACGCTGCTGTATTGGTGGCTCTTTCAGGGTCAGGGGAATGAGACTCATTGCAGTTACTGGTTTTTGACATATTGAATACACCACGGATAGCTTGCCAGGCTCTGCCGTGCGGGCAGGATACTCTCGGTAGCTTGCCATGCTCTCCTAGAGGGATAGTGGCTTTTAAGTCAGCCCCAAATCACCCTTGCAGGTGTTCCCATGGTTCAAACCATATTTGAACCCTATCAAATATGGTGCTGCAAACCTTCCAGATGGGTATTAAGTATCTTATGATGTGTCACGTGGCTGCTTTGTGGCCGCGTGTTCCGGAAAGCATCCTGGATGGTGCGGTGGCTGGGTAGGAGAAGTAGTAGAGGTAGTGGAGGTCTGCCAGTGAAGTATTTATCTGGTACTGGTAGGGTGGGTGTTCTGTGTGGAATCCCTGGGTCATGGTTGGTGGAAGCAGACAGGGTAGGGTGGGGTAGGGCTCCTGATTTTAATCCCTTGAAACAAAAAGGGAAAAAGTGGAAATCTGATGCTGGCAAGGACGGAAGTAATCCTATAGAAAATGGAGATGTCAAAAATAAACAGGAAAAGAAATTTGAAGGTGCTGGGACACCAGTTGAAGTGTGTGAATTTTTAATAACTCTGAACGTCCAGTGGCTGTACATTTTGAAATTCTTTTTTTAATCCTGTTATTGGGAAGTTTTACATAGAGCTGGAGAAGTTCTATAAAGAAGACCACAGCTTCTACAAGATCATTGTCGGTGATTTTAATGCCAAGATAGGACTGAGAAGATTAGCCAAAGAACTCCACATCAGGACCCACGGCCTGGAATGGAATGAGCCGGGTGAGAAACTGAGTTCATCATGTTGACCAAGACCATACATGGTAAATCACAATTCCAGAAGGTCGTTCCAGAAGGCGAATCTAAACATTGGACATGGGAGTCTCCCAGTGGACAGTGCCACAACAAAATTGACCACATGATATTGATTCGATGGTTTTGCCTGACTGATGTCGCTGTTGTCCCAAAATTCCAAATGGGATCGGACCACTGAGTCTCCTTCATGCAAAATTCTACTTCACAGAGCAGGGAGAAAGGGCTATAAAGTTTAAAAAGAGAACTCCCAGAATGACCACCAACTGGGAGCTCTTTGGCACTATTGTGGCAACATGGGAAGATGACGTCACTGACAAAATTGATGAAGAATAAGATTGACTGGTTCAGCAATTCCATGATTGTGTGAGGAATACTGACAGAGAGATAACCACAAAAAGATGCCTTTGTTCAAAAACTCTTGAGCTCATTTGCCAACATGACTTGGCGCAAGGCTTCAGCAACTGCAATTGAATGTCAGAGCTTGCAAAGCAGTGCAGAGAAGCAATAAAGGAAAACCTTAAAGAGAGAAGAGCAGCAGTGCAGAGTTTGAAAGTTATTGGATACCATTAACAATTGTCTGCCCATTTCCTCCCTGTAATATCATGATTGTTTATGAAAGGCATCTTTAATAAAACTGGATATAATTTGAAAAGGGTCAGGTGAATGAGACCAGTTGTAGTTACTGGTTTTGGCATATCGAATACACAGTGGATAGCTTGCCAGGCTCTTCCGTGCGGGCGGAATACTCTCAGTAGCTTTCTAGTCTTTCCGAGAGGGATAGATGCTTTTGGGGGCGATCTCTAATCACCCTTGTAGGTGTTACCATATTTGAACCCTATCAAATATGGTACGACAATTCCGGAAGATGGGTGTTTAGTGTCTTATGATGTGTTGCGCGGCCGCATGCGGCCGCACGGGTCCGGAAAGCATCCTGGAGTGTGGCGATGGCTGGGTAGTGGAAGTAGTGTCGAGAGTGGAAGTCTGCCAGTGGGGTATTTATCTGGGTAGGGTGGGTCTCCTGTGCGCAATTTGATCCCTGGGTAGTTGATGGAAGCAGACAGGGCAGGGTAGGGTGGGGCTCCTGATTAGAATCCCTTTGTCACCTGTGGTGGTGGGAGCAAGCAGAGAAGCTCTGTCCCTGGGTCCGCCGAGCCTGGAGTCCAAGGTCTCAGAGAGTTCCGCTTATCTTGTTCTGTGGGTCTTCAGTCGTGCATGGGTCTCGGCCGGAGCGGCCGCGCGGGTCTGGGAAGCGTCCTGGAGTGTGGCCACAGCTGGATAGTGGAAGTAGTGCCTGTGTGGCGCCCGCTCGAGCAAATCGACGAGTAACGGGAAGTTAAGTGATTATTACTGAAGTGATTAAGTGATAATTTGAAAAATATAAATAAAATAAATATCTCTTACATATATGGACATACAAAATATCTATACATTACTAAGTCATATGACAATTCACTAAGTCAAATATAGATTATTATAGCAATATTCCAAGAAGATTATTTGTTGATCTATACCCACGTGTTTTTCACTCAAACAGATATTTAACAAATGTCAATGTAAATTAAATTTCCATAGATAAATTCTATATAATTTGGCAGAATGTTGCTTTTTATGTCAATATCAGGTAATTCCGTAAATAAATACTCTGAATAGGAATCAATTTATTTATAGCAAAACACTAGTTTTCTCTCTCTTACTCTCATTCTCTCTCATATATACATATCCATACTCCATTTACAATGTGTGGTAAATTAAAAATATACCACACAATGTAAATGGTCAGAGGATTTCAAGGTTTTATGTATTATTATTTGTTGTATTTAAGCCACATTTGGCTCTGCTCAGGGATAACTTCTTACAGAGCTAAGGGTACTGGAGATTGAATTCAGGTAGGCTGTATCCAAGGCCTTACCCATTATAATATTGCTTTGGCCCCTGATACATTTTTAATATGTATTTTTATATCCTATATGTAAGCCCATCTGAGTACACTGAATCATTGTGAAACATTCCAGAAAGAAACTTTAAAAATATTTTTTGCTAAAATTAAGTGATTCTGCTAGTGGGTGTAATGCCTAGCTACTGGAAGATGGGGGATCTGAGTGGAAGAAACCCAGTCCCAATCAGAGGAGCCTTGGGGATCTCAGCCTGGGTCCCACATACCTGGGATTCTCTGCCGGTTCCTTCACACATGAAGCTCGTCCAAGAGTGTGGAGAATGGTCTTAGCATGGCTGTGGCTGTGTCCGAAAGGTCTTCAGTTGCCAGGGCTCCGCTAGGGGCAGGGAAAGAGACTCAACCTGTTCCCCTCTGAGGGTCCCCAGTGGGGACAGCCAAGCACAGGTGCAGGAGACCTCTTATTTTCTAGTTCTTGCTCTCCGAGAACCTGGCAGGCTACCGAGAGAGTATCCTGCCCGCATGGCAGAATCTGGCAAGCTCCCCGTGGCGTATTTGTTATGCCAAAACACAGTAACAATGATGGGTCTCATTCCCCTGAACCTGAAAGAGCCTCCAATGTGGCACTTGCTAAAATCTCAGGGCTAGGACAAATGGAGATGTTACTGGTGGCCCCGCAGTGTAATCCCATCAACGGCCAAGACCCAAAGGAGAACAACGGAGACTCTCCTGCCCCTCTTCCTCCACCCAGATCCCCCATCTTTCAGTATATCTTCTAGGCATTATACCCACCAACTGCCCCTACTGTGTAATCCCTTCAAAGGCCAAGACCTAGAGACTATAAAACCAAGCTCTTGGAAGCTGCTTGAGAAAATCTATGAACAACAGGATGACAGTGATACAGTGATACAGTGAGGTGATTCAACAAGCTATAATAAATCACATAGTATATCATTACTATATAACTGGAAATCATTTCTGTATTTATTAGTATTTCTATGAAGGCATACACTTGGATAGAACTAGATAAAAAGCAAATTTATGGGAATTAACTTTAAATATTAGTTTGTTTTAGTTTTCCACTTATAGAACTGTGTGTATGTATTTGATACTTCAGATCTCAAGTATTTCACAGTCACATAAACTCAAACAAAATAAAGGTATAGTCACATTCAAAAACATTCCCCACTAAAGCTTATTGGTGCATTTATCAATTCATGTTTTCATGTGACAGGTTTTTAGACCATCTCTTAATTTGTTTCTACTGTGAAAATAATTTGTACAAACATTGGATGTAAAAAGGTGGCAACCTTTGAAAGAAATTGTATATAAAATTATGAACAATGACTAAATAATGTTTCCTTCACTTCAACTTTCCTTCAATGACAACATCTCCTAAAGCTTATGTTTGTACAAACTCTGATTTTAGGAAAGTGACCAAGAGAGCAACGATTGGTCATGGCAAGGCTTCTTATGAATTAAATAGAAATTTCATTCCAGAAATTGGTATTATTCTGTCTTTCCTTTTTGAGGCGTTATTTCCCACAGCTGAGAAATCCTCCCAAACCTATTTTAACACATCACTTACCAGTCTATGTGTTACCATCAGTGAATGACATAATCTTCATATTTATCTGAAGTAAGTTTCTAAAGTCTTGGAGTCCAACATAAAACAATTTGTAATTGCTGCTGCTAAGTACTAGAAATTTTAATGACTTCCACAAAATAAGATATTCCAGCTATTTTTTAATAATTAAGAAATAAATTCTTTCCAATTATTAAATAAACAAACTTGCAATCTCATATAATTAGAATAGGTTTCCAACACTAGGATAACTAAAATTGTAGATTTGAGAAAATAAACAGATGTGTATAAAGTTAAATCGACAATTATGTGTTTTAAGTATTATACATGCTCTGTTGTTCATTTGCCTCTTATGAGTCAAAGGTTTCAAACTAAGAGAATTAGAGAGGCTACAGAAAGAAACATTGAAGTTTTAACCACATAAGACAAGTCAGAATGGCAAAACCATAGAGTCTATCTCTGGCACAGTCAAGCTTTCCTACTCTGTGATCATCCTTCTCCTGGGACTCAGTATTTTTTTGTAATCTGATAAATATATCCTATTGGTTGCACCAGCTTCAATTATAAAAATCCTGAAAGGTAGGCATTATAAGTTCTATTTTTACTTATGAGAAAAGAGAGGCACAAAGCAATTAATGGGGTGGCCTTAGGCTACACAGTCCTAATTAGTGCAGTCTATGTGTTCTTCTGTGGCGATTATACATGGAGGGGGAATAGCTTAAGTTCTATATTTGAATATAAAACCAAATTTTCACCGACATTTGAAATTTATTTTTAATAATTATGTGTACTACTATCTGTACTCTAATCACCTATGCACCTTTGCTCCCATGCCCTTCTGCGTTCAAAACTTGACACTCTATTTATCATCTGTATGGTGCCATGATCTTGCAAATAATCCTATATCAGTCATGTGTGTATCTGTTCAAAGAATAGAACTACCACAGGTAAGAATTGCTTTGCAAAGTCTTCAAAATAGTACAATCTTTTAATACGTTTTTCTTTTATTTTTTTAAACCCAAGTTTAAGAGTAAAATAAAGATCTTGAAGAAGTATCAATTAAATCTATTATGAGATAGGAATCACAAAGAATTAGGTCTTATATCCTAAAAAAAGCTGCTCAAGGTGAAACGTACAAATGAGTCACAAACTCCCAGCAAAGAAAGTGAAGAGAAAAGTCAGAAATGATCAAGTTTACAGAAGATTCAGAATAACAAAAAAGATCCAGTCTATAAGACTACACTCATATGTTGGATAATTATCACAACTTCCACACAATAAGCAAAGGCCTGTATTTTCAATAAAATCATTTTATAACCTATATTAATAGAGGTTTGTGTTCAGAATGATTATTCTATTTCTTTTTGTAACTTTGTTTCTATCTTTAAAAGAGAAAATTTTCAATACTTCCTGTTGCCTAAAATCTTGTTTAATTTATTTTTACTTTTTCCTTTCTAGCATCTGGTTAATGTTTTTTTGTAAGTAGCTGTTGACTGTATTTTCAGTTCTTTAAAAAAAAATTAATCCATTCCCACATAATCATCTTTTACAATAAAAAACACAAACCAAACTTTGGTGCACTTAAAATACTTCACTATGTTCAAGTAATTGTTCTATAAAAGAAGATTTTTTTGTTCAATTGTATTTGGACCACACCTAGCAGAGTTCTGACCTTGCTCCTGACTTTGGTTCAAGGGACCATGCAGGGTACCAGAGATTTAATGCAAATCAGCCAGGTACAAGGCAACCCTTTACCCACTATCTACTCTACATTTCTCTGGCCCTAAAAGATACTTCAGACAGAGAAATTCTTTCAAGAATTAGAGTCATTTTAATCTACTAATTATCACAGAGCTTATGTAGCATAATGTGACAATAAAAATACTCAAGTTTTTTTTTGTTTGTTTGTTTTAGGTGTTTTTTTTTTTTTTTGAGTCACACCCACCAGTACTTAGGGCTTTCTCCTGGCTTTGAACTCAGGGATAACTCCTGGTAGTGCTTGGGAACCGTTGGCAATTCCAAGGGTCAAACCTGAGTCAGCCTCAAAAATGCAAGCTCCTTACACATCCTAGAAGATACTCTAAATAGCACACCCAATCAAAGCAAAAGGCAAATTTATAATCAGCTTATTATTTACCATGAGAAATATTAAAGGTAAAATGAAACAGATGAGGCCCCCCACGAGCGACTTTCCAGCTCTGTGGCCCCAGAGGCACACAGACCTAATTCAGAACTCAGCACCTTGTGGTAGAAATGTGAATGGATTATGAATTAAACTATGGCACCATGCTCTCCCTCCCCCAGCAGCATGGTGGCCACCACCTTAGAGCATATTGGACAGGCAGGTATGAGCCAGAGGTGACGGGGCAATTGCAGCATCTTGGGATGGGGAGTGGAACCGGCAAGTCATTCACGCCCTACCGCGCCATGAGTTGCCCCCCATGAGTGGCTCTCCGGCACGGCCATGGCCCCAGAGGTACACAAACCAGTCTTGTAATTATCCGGCTTTGGGCAGAAATCCCTCCAGACTTAATTAGTAAAATATCAGAAATCCAAAATCTCGCGGCCGCAATCATGGCTGCACGACATCATATGGTCTGCATAACCAGCAATAGAAAATAAATTATTTCACAATGCCTTTTCAGCAGTTCTGATTGTTGGGAGGTAATTCCAAATAATAATGGTACATATTTTGTCTAAATAATGAATGTAATGGAAGTAGAGAGAGAGTTAAGTAGAAATCATCTGCCTCACAGGCATTAGGAGGGGTGTAGAGGGGGGTATATTGGGGTTCTTGGTGTTGAAAATGTGCACTGGTGAAGGGATGGCTGTTTGATCATTGTATGACTGAGACTTAAACCAGAAAGCTTTGTAATTTTTCTCATGGTGATTCAATAAATAAATTAAATAAAAAGAAATAGTTATCAACTGAAAAAAATGAAACATATGAAACTAATGTCAGTAATACACATTTAATACAAAATATAAGGAGCTATCTCAATATAGATTATTATAAAAATTGTTAATATATTTATTTCGTTGTTTTAATATAAATATGTCAGAAAGTGACTTATCATTTTTACCAGGACAGCACATATCAATTAGGGCTAGCATCACTAAATGTTTTGAAGTCACATATGCTAAGGTGTGAGAATCACAGCACTAGAGGACTTCTATTTCTCTTACTCATAGCACTCAAAGGAATCATCTATTTGGCTAAGGTACAAGAAAGAAACAGTCATTTTTCCTGGATATATTTTCCTTCACTGCAGATCCATATATACTCTCTTACTATATATGGGAAGCACATATGTATTGAGGTGCATGGGGACCTGTTCTTTCAGCATGGCTATTGAAGAAAAAATAGAATATCACACCTACGGAACATGATAACTCTAAATTCTAAAGTGAAATGGTTTCACCCAGGGGTTTATATTCTGAGCAAAAGGACCTGTGTGTTTTATTGGGATAGAATGGAGTTATACATGATGAGGTGAACGTGAATTCAAATAATTAAACTTTGACACTAAATGTTTTGCCTTAAGATAAATTTCTCACATAAAATGGCTTTTTCTCTGGCACCCTTTACAGCCCCCCAAGTACTGCCAGGAGTGATCCCCGAACACAGAGCTGGTAGTAGCCCTGAGCAATACTGGTTGTGACCCCCAAACAAAATATAATCTTTTTATATACAGTTTTTTTCGGGAGATATTCCTAAATCTTGATGATCTCTATTTCTTAAAAAAATGATAATTACTTCTTCAACTGACCTTAGTTCCACAAACCAAAGTGGCATGTATTAGGAAAAATCTGCTGTGGTTATCTTAGAAAAATCTCATCTTGATCCTTTATGGGATGTGTATCCCACAAATTTGATCCACCCCACAAATCGAACATCCAAACCTGCTTTCAGCATATTCCCTTAGGTAAGGATTAGACACAATGGCAGTGTGAACATGTTTCAATTCCTTCTATTTGCAAATTCCCAATTTCTAACAGACCAATACTAAGCAGTCTAAGAACTCACTCTGATGTAAGGGTCATTTTTGGAAAAGATCTGCTCTATTAGATTTTTTTTAACAGAGGATATTTTTGGAAATAAAACCCCACATTATTATGATTGGAAACTATTCACTGATGAAATGTACTAAATATAAAAATAGCCCACTATAATATCAATAAGCATTGTCATATCAATCACATCAGTAATTTTGTCATAATGTGCTGGCTATTAACTACCATGAAGATCATATCATACAGTATAACTGTAGAAGAAATTTCATTGAGTTTAAATGGCAAATAAAATCTTCTAGATTAAGATAAATGTAATTTAGATTGTTCCCAGAACAATTATTTAACTCTTAAGGAGTTAAAAGTTAACTTGGCGGACTAGAGTGATATCCAGTGGATAGGGCGTTTGCCTTGCATGCAGCTGACCCAGGTTCAATTCCCACCAGCATCCCATATGGTTCCCTGAGTACCCCCAGGAGTAATCCCTGAGTGTAAAGCCAGGAGTAATCCCTGAGCATCATTGGGTGGGACCCAAAAAGGCAAAAAAAAAAAATTATCTTGGCTTCTTGAAATTTCTTAGAACTTTTTTCAAAGTTGACCTTTCTGATTGTGTAGTAAGCAAAGTTGTAATCCCAAGATTGCAGTAATATATAATAAAATTTAATACAAAACCCCATAAAAATAGTGCTTGCATTTTTTAAATTTTCAGTCTTTTTGAAGGATAAGGGTTTTTGTTTCACCACACTGAGCAGGGATCACTTCTGGCAATGCTCTGGGTCATATGTTATGACACAGAACAAACCAGGGTCAGCTGTGTATAAGCAAAAATCTTAACACCCAACTATATCTCTGTGGCCTCAGTTTCTCACTTTTACAATCTCTCTGTCTCTCTCTGTTTCTTTCTTCTCTTTTTCGTTACCCACCCCCCAAATCGGGCCACATCTGCTTCTGTGCTCAGACATCATTCCTAGTAGGTTCCAGGGACCACATGAAGTGCAGGGAATTCAACCTAGGTTGTCTGTGAGCAAAGTAAAGGCCTTAACTACTGTGCTATCTCTCCTATACCACTTTTACAATTTCAATGTCTTTAACTTCTGTTTCGGGGTCACATCTGGCAGTGCTCAGGGCTCGCTCTTGACTCTGTCCTCACTGATCACTTCTGACAGAACTCAGTGAACTAATATAGGATTCTGGGGGATCTAAACTGGATATGTTTCATAAAAGGCAAGAACCCCCCTGCTGTATTATCTCTCTGTCTCCCCACTTTTATAATTACTTATTTGTCTCTTTATAGAGAAGGGAGGATTATATATTTTATCTATTAGTTGTAAAAGATATAATCACTAAATAATTTGCTTCTCTAATTTAAATTCTACGTTTAAAAAAATATTGTGCTGCATTTTAATTCACAGAAAAGTTGATGTTCACCCATGTGAATTAAAAAAATAGTTTAAATATACAAACATCTGCTCCTTATATTCAGAATATCAACTGGGAAATCGATATAGAATATTAAGTATTGCACACATCATTATGGTTACAATGAATGAGATAAATATTTGAATATAATAGCATACTTTGTCATAAAAACATATTGAAGTTATTTGGGGAATTGATAATGGTTCATTTAATCACATAAAAAAGTAAAGGCATGAAGTGTATAGAGAATGGGTTTACTGAATTGGGAGTCATTTCTTTTACTATGATACTCAGTAAAATCAAATTAACTCAGACCCTATACTGTTTGCAATGTAGTTATTCAGACATGATACAGTTGGTTTAGGATTAGTGAAGATATGATAATTCATGAGCAAGGGAATGTGGGATAATCAAAGCATAGGTAAAAAAACAACAACGATAAAATAACTATTTCTATTAAGGTGCCATCGCTGTGAATACAGAATGTGATATAGACTCGAAGAAATTAGGGCTTTTGTGGCAGACACAAGAGTGTAGTGTCCTTATGGCCTATTATGTCCTTTCTATCCTGTACTCTGTCTTGAGCATCTGTATTGTTATCATTAAAATAAAGGGAGGAGGGGGAGAAAAGAGATTATTATTATTTTTTCCTTTTAGTTTTAAGTGTGAATGAGACCAGATGCCATTGGGCTACACTAGCACGCGACAGGGACAAATGGAGACGTTACTGGCGCCCGCTCGAGCAAATCGACGACTAACGGGAAGTTAAGTGATTAAGATTAAGTGTGACCCTAATTTGTATGCAAAAATAATATATGTTCTAAGACTATGTTACTCTGTAATTAAATTAATTGAGCATTTATTTTTATTTAATAAATCAAAAACCATAGCACTTATCCTCTATATTATCTGATAGCTTAAAAAATTAGGGAGTAGGACTTAGACTTGTTCAATGAAATCAAGGATTATATTTTTTAATTTCATATTAATTTGCTATTTGTGTTAATTTACTTTTTATAGTGAATAGTAAATATATTTTATCAGACTATTAAATTTCAACCCAACAAAAATATTTACTTAAAATTAAATTAATTACACTTAAATTTACTTAAAAGTAAATATTTTTTTGAATCCCCTCTCTGGTCCCTAAATTCTGTTGTGATGATTCACCGGAGTCTAATTGGTTCATAATCCACAATGATTATGTATATTTTAGCTCCCAAAACTATACACAGCATGAAGATTTGGAAGAATTATTAGAATGTATTTTTCTTATCTAATTTATCCCTTAAAACTTTTCTGCTTCTCAGTATTAGTTATAACATATATAATCTTTTTGGAGAATTTGACTAAGACGTCATTTAAAAATAAACAGGAAATATGCATATACATTGAGTTTATTGGAGGTAGTACATGTTAAATAAGGAGTCTATGAACCTTGCCTAGTTGAAATATAAATAGTAAGTATAATTTTGTATTCTTAGAAGTCACATTAAAATATAAAAAAAGTCAAACTTTATAGCAAATATTACCAAAACACTGCCATTTTAACATTCAGAAAGTGTCAATGACCTTAATTTTTATTGTATCTAAATGCAACATTTCACTGCAACGTGTATTTCTCATTTTTAGCGCATTTCTTTTTGGACTAGTAACATCCCAAGTGTTCAATAGTTGGTCAGTGGCCATTATGTCATGCAATTGCATTCTCAACAGAAATTTTTTTTGGAGGAAATTTTCCCTCTGCTTTAGCTTTTGATTTCTCCATATTAGATTTAATAGTGCACCCTTAGTTGCACGTATAGCTATGATGCTTTGATTTAGGATATGCATGACACTTTTAGCCTCTTATTCTGAGTTTCTACCTTCCTCTCACTCTGTTGGATTGTAAGAAGTACTTCCCTCCACCACCCCTTTCTCCAGAGAGGACGTATATGTGAGCTTTTCTCCCTAGGGAATTCAGACTCACTTTCCTATCATTGAATCATTTCAAATATTGCTCGGGCAAAGCTCCTAGAAAACTAAATTGTTTCCTAACTCAATAGTTCTGCTCCCAAACTTTTTTCTCAAAGCTGGAAAAAGATTTTCATTTTTCTTTACTGAAATATAACAATGTTGGCATTTATCTAATTCATAGAAATAATAGAAAAGAACAGAAAAAAAATAATCAAGAGAAGGTGCTAAATTTTACAATCTGTCTTTTAAATTTTAAATCAGTAGCTTATTAATTAATATATCCTTCTCTCATAATACTGCTTTCTAAGTACTAGCTTTGGTGTAATCAATTTAATATGGAAAAGTATGGTTAAAGCAAGTATTAAACAGTATATTTTAAAATATTAATTATACTTTATCTGTAACAGTTTAATTTATGTCTGACAAGCTCTTATTAATTTATCTGCATATAAATCCAAGATTGCAGATTTTTAAATTGAATGTTTCAGTTATTCTATTTATTAAGAAAATTATTTTAAAAATGTTATCTTTTCATAAAATGTTTTCTGTAGTCCAAATGCTTCATAATCATTACACAAGTAGTTTTCTCTCTAGCAGGTAGTTTACAGTAAGTTGTAATCAAGTTAATGTGAGCATTAATTGTGAAAATCCCTCTACATTTTTAAAATGTATCACTACTTCAGGAAATTTGGTAGCGCTCATCTTGAAGAGAAGGTATTCCAGTATTTAATTTTCCATTTTGTGCAGAAGTGCCATCCTTACTAAACGTGTTACTATTGTCGCTGGAGCCATTATTTTTGTGGCTTCACTACACTTAAGAAATTTTTTCTAAGGGAAACTACAAAGAGAAATAAAATATAGAAGTCTGGTCTATGTGAAATTGTTTTAGTGTACTCTTTTTCAATAAATATTTTCCCCTATATCAGATAACATCAATGTCTTATATCAATGCAATTCATATATATTAGTCAAACTTTTCATGCCAGTAAGCAAGATTTATAAGAACCCGACTTAAATATATTATTAACTGGAACTGAAGTCAATCCCATCTCTCCACAACAAAGCTGAACGTCTCCGTGTCTCTCATCTTATTCAACCAGGTACAGCCCGGCACCCAGGGCTTGGGAGTCTCTCTGGGCATGCGCAGCTAGCTCGATCCCCAACAACAGCTGGTTTTTCTCTCCCCTGATATGTGCGGGATGGGACCCGAAGTCCATCCCATCTCTCAGCAACAAAGCTGAACGTCTCCGGGTCTCTCTCCTTATTCAACCAGGTACAGCCTGGCGCCCAGGGCTTTGGAGTCTCTCTGGACATGCGCAGTTAGCTCGATCCTCTAGAACAGCCGGTTTTCTCTCCCCTCATCTGAGCAGGACGGGAACAAAGCCCATCCCATCTCTCGGCAACAAAGCTGAACGTCTCCAGGTCTCTCTCCTTATTCAACCAGGTACAGCACCGCACTCAGGGCTTGGGAGTCTCTCTAGGCATGTGCAGCTAGCTCGATCCCCTAGAACAGCTGGTTTTCTCTCCCTTGATATGCGCCCTTTTCCAAGAGCTATGGCCGCTAATGTAGCCGTGAAATACTGTCCCACTACATATGCCATAGGAACCATAAGCTACCCTCTTAGATGGAACCTTCTCTAGGTTAGCTAAGCTGCTAGAAACACAGTAGCCAATAACTCAAAGCTTACCTCAAATCACACTGCATATCAAGCAGAGTAGTAACAGTGAACATGAAGTACTAAACCACACTGGTCACAATGGTAAAGCAACGAAAAAGCCCACCAAACTTTCTTATTGAAGGGTCTAGACCAGAAGACACAAACAGCACTGTAGTGTTAGACAACCTTTCTGACAAGGAATTCAGAAGACAGCTACTTAGGATGCTTAGGGAACTAAAAGAAACAATGGAAAATAATGCCCATAAAAGACAAGAGGATTTGAAGGCAGTAATGAGGAAAATGCAATCGGAAATGTCAGACCTGCAAAACCTGGTAGGTGAATTGAAAATTCAGTGGAAGGCCTCAGCAGCAGAGTAAATGCTGCTGAGAACAGAATCAGTGAGCTCAAAGATGAAGTTCAGAGACTCTCCAGAAAAGAGCAGAAAATGGAAAAGAGACTCACAATTCAGAAACAGATGGCAAGAGAAGACCATGATAAAGCCAAGAGGGGTAACATAAGAATTATTGGATACCAGAGGGACAGGAAGAAAACCTTGATGAAGAAGAAACTGTCAAAGTCATCATTGCTACAACGTTTCCAGAGCTGAAGAAAACCTGTGGCCACATTCAGGAGGCTGGAAGGGTACCAGCTAGAAGAAATTCTAATAAAAATACCCCAAGACACATCCTGATCCAAATGGCCAAAAACTTAGAGACAAAACTCTGAAAGCAGCAAGATCGAAGAAAGAAATCTCTTACAAAGGAGCATCCTTAAAATTCACAGCTGATGTTTCTGATGAAACCCTCATGGCCCTAAAACAGTGGTGGGACATATTGAAAAAACTCAATGAAACAAATGCCTCTCCAAAAATACTTTACTCAGCGAGACTCTCATTGATAATAGAAGGAACAACACACAGTTTCACAGACAAACAGCAGCTCAGGAACATCATAGACTCAAAACCATGGTTACAAGAACAACTAAATGGGCTACTTTAAGGCAAGAAAGGCCCCTCAAATACACCAAATTTCAACAGAGCAGTGGAACAAAATCTCATAACAATAATCTCTCTCAATGTCAATGGGCTAAACACACCAATTAAAAGACATAGAGTGGCAGGATGGATTGGAAAATTGAACCCAACATTCTGCTGCCTGCAAGAAACACACCTCAATACTCAAAGCAAACACAGACTCAGAGTCAAAGGCTGGAAAACAATCCTACAGGCAGTCAGTTAAAAAAGCTGGGGTAGCCATCCTAATATCAGACCACATCGATTTCAGAGTGAAGAAGGTCATAAGAGACAGTGAAGGCCATTTCTTATTGTTCAAAGGATCTGTACAACAGGAAGAACTTACAATAATAAATGTATATGCACCTAATGAGAGACCAGCAAAGTACATAAAATAACTACTCATAGATTTGGAAAAAGACATCAATAGCAACACAATACTAGTGGGAGATTCAACACTGCTTTGTCACCTCTTGATAGATCAACCAGACTCAAGCTTAGCAAGGACATACTTCACCTGAGGGAAACAATGAAAGAAAGGGACTTAGTAGCTATATACAGGACACTTCATCCTCAAAAAGCTGAATACACATTCTTCTCAAGCGTCCATGGAACATTCTTCAAGATAGACCACATGCTGAGCCACAAAACATGCCTCCATAAAATTAAGAAGATAGAGATTGTCTCAACAATCTTCTCAGACCACAATGCGCTGAAATTAGAAGTAAATCACACAAAAACACAGAAAACTAAATCAAACACCTGGAAATTAAAGAGTGCGCTATTGAACAATGAGTGGCTTAGAAAGGAAATCAAAGAGGAAATCAAAAGATTCCTAGAAACGAATGAAAATGAGGACACGAGTTACCAAAACTTATGGGACACAGCAAAAGCTGTATTAAAAGGAAAGTTTATAGCTCTATAAGCATTCCTCAGAAAGGAGGAGCGAGCCCACATAAATAAACTAACCTCACAGCTTAAGAGCTTGGAGAAGGACCAACAAAAGGAGCACAACCCGAACAGGAGAAAGGAAATAATAAAACACAGAGAAGAGATTAAAGAGATGGAAACCCAAAACACAATTCGAAAGATCAATGAAACCAAGAGCTGGTTCATCGAAAAAAATAACAAGATCGATAAGCCTCTATCAAAACTCACAAAGAAAGGGAGAGGGAAAACCCTAATAAACCGAATCAGAAATGAAAAGGGGGTCATAACAACAGAAGCTACAGACATTCAAAGGATCCTCAGGTAGTACTTTGAGAAGCTTTATGCCACGGAACATCAAAACCTCGAGAAAATGGATAAATTGCTAGACTCCTACAGACTCCCAAGCCTGAACCAAGAAGATCTGGAATACCTGAACAGACCTATCACCATCAAGGAAATTATAATGGTAATAAAAAGTCTCCCCAAGCACAAAAGTCCTGGCCCAGATGGATTCACTAGTGAATTCTTCCAAATCTATAAGAGGACTTACTCCCAATCCTCTTTAAGCTTTTCCACGAAATTTAAATATCAAAAACCTTTCTGAACAGTTTCTACAAAGCAAATATCACACTGATACCAAAGGCAGACAGAGATACCACAAAGAAAGAGAATTATAGGCCGATATCCCTGATGAACACAGATGCAAAGATCCTCAACAAAGTACTAGCAAATAGAATCCAACTACTCATCAAAAAGATCATACACCATGACCAAGTAGGATTCATCCAGGGATGCAAGGATGGTTTAACATTCGGAAATCAATCAACATAATCCATCATATCAACAGAAAAAAAGAGAGAAAGCATATGATCATATCAATAGATGCAGAGAAAGCATTTGACAAGATCCAGCACCCATTTATCATGAAAACCCTAGCCAAAATGGGTATAGAGGGGACTTTCCTCAACATAGTTAAAACCATCTATCACAAGCCTACAACAAGCATCATCCTCAATGGGGAAAAACTGAGAGCCTTCCCTCTAAGATCAGGGACGAGACAAGGATGCCCACTCTCTCCACTGCTGTTCAATATAGTCCTGGAAGTACTTGCAATAGCGATTAGGCAAGAAAAAGATATTAAGGGCATTCAGGTAGGAAAGGAAGAAATCAAGCTCTCACTATTCGCAGATGATATGACAATCTACTTAGAGAACCCAAAAACCTCCACTAAAAAACTCCTAGAAACAATAGACTTGTATAGTAAAGTTGCAGGCAATAAAATCAATACCCAAAAGTCCATGGCTTTCCTATACGCAAACAGTGAGAGAGAGGAAAGCTACATGAAAAAAAATCCCATTCACAATTTTGCCCCAGAAAATCAAGTACCTAGGAATAAGCTTAACTAGGGAAGTAAAGGACCTGTTCAAGAAAACTACAAAACGCTATTTCAGGAAATAAAAGAGGACATGAGGAAATGGAAAGATATCCCCTGCTCATGGGTCGGGAGACTTAACATGTCAAAATGGCAACACTACCGAAAGCATTGTATAAATTCAATGCAATCCCTATAAGGATACCCATGACATTCTTCAAAGAAATGGAGCAAACACTCCTGAAATTTATATGGAACAATAAGCCCCCGGGAATAGCTAAAGCAATTCTTGGGAAAAAGAAAATTGGAGCAATTAATCTCCCTAACTTCAAGCTCTACTACAAAGCGGTAATAAATAAAGCAGCATGGTACTGGAATAAAGGCAGTGCTGCAGTCCAATGGAACATGGTTGAATACACTGACAACTCCCCTCAATCATATGATCATCTAATCTTTGATAAAGTTGCAGGAAATGTGAAGTGGAGTAAGGAAAGGCTCTTTACAAATTGTGCTGGCATCACTGGATGGCTACATGCAAAAAAATGGGCTCAGAACTCTGCCTAACACCATGTACAAAAGTAAGATCAAAATGGATTAAAGACCTCAACATCAGACCAGAAACCATAAGGTACATTGACGACAAAGTTGGCAAAACCCTCCATGACATTGAATCTAATGGTATCTTCAAAGATGTCACACCACTGGCCGAGCAAGTGAAAACAGAGATAGATAATTGGGACTCTCTTAAAATAAGAAGCTTCTGCACCACCAAAGAAACAGTGACCAAAATACAAAGATAGTCTACAGAATGGGAAATGATATTCGCCAAACACACATCTGACAAGAGGTTGATATCAAGAATATACAAAGTACTGGTTGAACTCCACAAGAAGAACACATCCAACCCCATCAAAACTTGGGTGATGAAATGAATAGAAATTTTCTCAAAGAAGAAATTTGAATGGCAAAAAGGCACATGAGAAAATGCTCCACATCATTAATCATCAGGGAGATGCAGATCAAAACACAACGAGATATCATTTCACACCACAGAGACTGGCCCACATTCACAAGAACAATAGCAATCGGTGCTGGGGCGGATGTGGCAAGAAAGGGACCCTCCTTCACTGCAGATGGGAATGCCGACTGGTTCCACGCTTTTGGAAAACAGTATGGACGATTCTCAAAAAATTAGAAATTGAGCTCCCATTTGACCCAGCAATACCACTCCTGGGAATATCTGTCAGAGAGGCAAAAAAGTCTAGTCGAAGTGACTTGTGCACTTGTTTGTTTATTGAAACACTGTTTACAATAGCCAGAAACTGGAAGAAACCTGAATGCCCAAGAACAGATGACTGTTTAAAGAAACTTTGGTACATCTATACAATGGAGTACTATGTAACTCTTAGAAAAGATGAAGTCATAAAATTTACATACAAGTGGTATAACATGGAAAGTATCATGCTAAGCGAAATGAGTCAGAAAGAGAGGGAAAGACATAGAAAGATTGCATTCATCTGGGGAATATAAAGTAACAAAATATGAGATTAATACCCAAGAATAGCTGAGATCAACACCAGGAGGATTACTCCATAGCTTAGAGGCCAGCCAGGCATTCTAGGGGAAAGGGCAGTTCAGATAGAGAAGGGAGCATGAAATAAAGTGTGTTTGGAGGATCCTCCCAGGAGGGGAGATGCATGTTGAAAGTAGACTATGGACTGAACATGTTTGCCACTCAACAGACCACAACACCCAAAAGGAGAGAGAGAACAAAAGGAAATGCCCTGCCATAGAGGCAGGGTGGGATGGGGGTGAGGGTGGGGGTGGGAGGGATATTATCCATGGTGGTGGAAATTGCGCACTGATGGGGGGATGGGTATTTGATCATTGTATAATAGAAACCCAAGCACAAAAAATTGTAAATCTACAACTGTACTTCATGGTGTTTCACTAATTAAAAGAAAAAAATATTATTAACTTAAATATTTTCTTTCCAAATAAATGCATGATAATGGGAATAAATGGTGTTTTGAAGACAGAAAACCATAAACAGCAGTTTACTTGTTCAAGATTTAATGGGGCTCCTTGTACAATTAAAATTATCACAGGTACTATGACCAGCAAACTACCGAGAGTATCGCACCTGCACAGCAGAGCCTGGAAAGCTCCCCATGCCGTATTAGATATGACAAAAAGAGTAACAAGTCTCACGATGGAGACATTACTGGTGCCCACTCAAACAAATCGCTGAACAACGGGAGGACAATACTACTACATACAATAATATGCAAATAAAATAGGCACTTTTATTAAATCAGAATTTTTGTTTCTAATATAGAAGGAAGACATAAAAATGGGTATGTTACATCACTATATGTTTGCATGTTATAAAACTTTGAAAACTGTACAAGAAAATTATTTCAATGGGAAAAAATTTAAAACTGAGCATTTTAGGTAACAATTTATGTGGGAGAACAGGCAACAAAAGAGATTTTACATTTTCACTTATAATCTTTATAGAATTCGGAATAAAAGAAATATTATGGGTCAATTAATATATACTTTATTGTATCGATATGCTTTATTTTAATTATATCTTCAAATAAAGGATAGCTTAATTGGTAAAACTTGAAATATACATGGTCACTATATTAAGAATTAGGAATTATTTAAACAAATATTGGTAAACAATATTGTAGATTTTCTAAACTTCTGAAAGAAAATTCTTGGCAGATAACCTTCTTCTGTGAGCCTAATAAAAATGTGATGTTCAAGACTGGTGAAAGAATAAATGTATTAATTTATGGGCAGGACTTCCTAGAAAAAAGTGGAAAACTTTGTTTAGCAGCGAAGGTTAAACATTTTAGGATGAAGTAATTTTCAATTAGTTTGCTTAAAGATTTTTCTTAAGATTATCACAACAAGCTCCCGGGAGAGCACAAGGCAGAGTCTCCTACCCTGTGTCTGACTATCCTCGCCAGGGCCCAACAGCTGAAGACTTCCAGGCCCCAACCAAGGCCTTACTGGAGCCACTCTCCACACACTTGGATAAGCCTCAGACATAACCGAACTGGCAGAGGAACCCAGGTGTGTGGGACCCGGGACTGAGATCTCTAAGCCTGCACGGTTTGGGACTGGACCTGTCAGTAGCTAGACAGTTACACCCTCCAACTGCCGTGTAACCCCAACAAAGGCCAGGATCCAAAGATTATCACAACAAGCTCCCAGGAGCGCGCGGCCGCATTTGCGGCCGCGCGACTATTTGTTTAATTTTCTCTAAATTTTCAGGATACCTTAAATATCCTTAAATATCCAACCCACACGGCAGAGCCTGGCAAGCTATCCGTGGTCTATGCCAAATAGACCAAATTGATATGCCAAATCCAGTAATAAATGGATCTCATTTCCCTAACCCTGATTATGCAGAGTCGAGAAGGATATGGAAGGAGAAGCTGATAAAACACCAAGGCAGACATGGGCTGCCAAAACACAGAAAAACAAAAATGATTGTCTGTACTTTTAATGCTCGTACGCTGGCATCTGCTGCATCCATTGAAGACCTTATGGTACAAGCACGAAAGATCAAGTACGACATCATTGGTCTGACCGAAACGAGAAGACATCAATCCCATCATGCTGTTTTCGACACTGGAGAAGAACTGTTCCTTGGAACATGTGATAAAAGAGGCGTCGGTGGTGTCAGTATCCTTGTCAACACAAACTTAGTCACGAGCATTGATTCATTTGAATGCCTAACAACCCGAATCGGACGATTACACTTGAATAAATGTGGCTCACTACTGGCAGTTTCTATCTTTGTTGTCTATGCACCAACATCCAGTTATGGTGAAAGAGAAACTGAGAAATTCTACATGGAGCTGGAGAAGTTCTATAAAGAAGATCACACCTTCTACAAGATCATTGTCGGTGATTTTAATGCCAAGATAGGACCAAGAAGATCAGTCGATGAACTCCACATCGGAACCCATGGCCTGGAATGGAAAGAACAGGGTGACAGACTGTCTGAGTTCATCATGTCAACCAAAACCTTCCATGGTAACTCACAATTCCAAAAGGCTGAATCTAAACGTTGGACATGGGAGTCTCCCGATGGACGGTTCCACAATGAAATAGACCACATCATATTCAATCGGCGGTTTTGCCTAACCGATGTTGCTGTTGTCCCAAAATTCCAAACGGGATCAGACTACCGTCTTCTTCGTGCAAAATTCTACCTCACAGAACGAGGAGAAAAGAATGCAAGGTTTAAGAAGAGGACTCCCAGAACAACCACCAACTGGGAGCTCTTTGGCTCTATTGCGGCAACATGGGAAGATGCCGTCATTGACAACATTGATGAGGAATACGACTGAATGATTCAGCACCTCCATGATTGTACAAGGAATGCCAAGAGAGAGTTAACCACAAAAAACCGTATTTCTTTGAACACTCTTGAACTTATTCGCCAACGTGGCTTGGCACGTGCCTCAGGCAACCACAAGCGAACATCCGAACTGGCAAAACAGTGCAGAGAAGCCATCAAGGATGACCTCAAGAACAGGAGAGCAGCAGTACTGGTAGATGCAGCAGAAGCTGGGAAAAACATTCGTAATGCCCGCCTGTCCTTCACCAACTACAAAACCAAGATGACTGCCCTCCGACATCATGATGGATCTATCACATCTTCCAGAAGGGCAATGGAGAAGATTATTCATGACTTCTACTCAGATCTCTTTAATAGCCACATCCACTTGCCCACATACCACATACGACATGATGGATATGTCGTTCCCAATGTTCTCCCTTCCGAAATCCAACATGCCATCTCGTCGGTAAAGAAACAAAAAGCACCTGGCCCAGACAAGATCAGACCTGAACACCTGAAGAACTTACCATCAGTACTCATCAATACATTAGCTCGACTCTTCACACGCTACCTGTCTGAATGCAAGGTTCCATCCCAATGGAAAACCAGCAAGACTGTACTACTATACAAGAAAGGAGACATCCACGACATTGGCAACTATCGCCCAATCTGCCTATTGTCTGTCATCTACAAACTATTCACTCGAGTCATCCTGAATAGGATTAGCAGAACACTAGATGAAGGACAACCATGTGAACAAGCTGGATTCCGAAAAGGATTCAGTACCATCGACCATATCCACACAATAACCAAGCTCATTGAGGTATCTCGGGAGTTCAAGATGCCGCTCTGTCTAACGTTCATTGATTTAAAGAAGGCCTTTGATTCTGTTGAGACGGAAGCGGTCATGGAAGCCCTAGCCAATCAGGGCGTACAAACTCAATACATCAGGATCCTTCGTGAGCTCTATTGCGGATTCACTACCAAGATCTCACCATTCTACAAAGAAGTAATCATCCATATCAAGAGAGGGGTTCGGCAGGGTGATACCATTTCACCAAAACTCTTCAGTGCCACCCTCGAGAACATCATGCGACGACTAGAATGGGAAAACATGGGAGTGAAGATAGATGGTCGGCAACTACACCACCTCCGCTTTGCTGATGACATCGTTCTAATAACACCAAACATCAGCCAAGCGGCACAAATGCTTGCGGACTTTGACCGTGAGTGTGGAAAGATCGGACTACAGCCGAATCTTACGAAGACAATGTTTATGAGAAACAGCCTTGTTCCTGACGCTCCATTCGCTCTCAACGGAACCACCATCTCCGAATGCAACAGTTATATATACTTAGGTCGAGAAATCAACATGATGAATGACCTGGCACCTGAGTTACGCAGGAGGAAGAGAGCGGCTTGGAATGCCTTCAAGAGCATTGAAGAAATAACTAAAAGGACAAAGAACCTCCAACTACGAGCACATCTCTTTGATTCCACTATTCTTCCTGCATTAACATATGCTTCAGAGACCTGGACCCTACGGAAACAGGATGAGAACACTATCCGGGTCTCTCAAAGAGGAATCGAAAGAACTATGCTTGGAATATCACGATTCACTCAAATGAGAGATAGAATCCGGAGTTCTGATCTTCGTCAACGCTCAAGAATCAGAGACGCTGTCTCATTTGCCAAGACATCAAAAATCAGATGGGCTGGACATGTAATGAGGTTTACAGACAACCGCTGGACTAGAGCCATTACTGATTGGATTCCACGAGACATCAAAAGATCACGTGGACGCCCACCTATAAGATGGTCAGACTTCTTCGTCAAGACCCTAAATGATCGGTTTGAGGCTCTACATGTTCCTAAAACGAACAGATACCATTGGGCTACGCTAGCACGCAACCGGGATGAATGGAGACGTTACTGGCACCCGCTCGAATAAATCGATGAATAACGGGGATTAAGTGATTAAGTGATTAAGTGTAAAATGTAAATTAATTCAGAAAAAGATTTGAGTTTCACACATTTATTTTGTAACCTGCCACATTTTTGTACAAATATATTGTTTCTAATGTTGTATAGTCATTAGGTTTTTCTTAGTATTGAGTCATTTGCAAATAGTTATAATTTGACTTATTTTCCAATAACACAATTAAGCTATCATTACAATTAATAGTAGTACACAACTGATTAAGATAACACACTGCTATATTTGAGTAAATAACTGCTAACTACAAAAACTGGTCATTAAAATTAAACCCACATCTTATGAAATACATTTTTGTCAATTAATTTATGCTCCTTAAAAACATACATATTTTCTAGAATGAGACAGTTTGGTGAAAATTAACATGAAAAAGGAAAGAAAGCTTGATCACATTAACTCTAAGTTCTTTAAAAAGGTAAAATTATAATTGTTGATGATACAGTATTTAGATTAAAATGAACAGGTATTCTCATTAATTTTCCCAGATTTAATTATTTTATGTCATAAATGAATGAACAGATAAAATAATGGGATAATAATGGGTTGTCATAGATTTGAGACACTAAGAATGAATATTAATTTAAGGAATATGACACTTTTGAGAAAAGTTAACGAAAATCTTCTTACATAGTTAAATAAATATTTAGAAACTATAAAATCTTCATTTGTTTAGAAGGTATGTTCTTATTTCTCAGTAACTGAAGATGACTTGAAAAAAGGCAAATAGGGAACTTATTACTTGCTCCACTGATATGCAAAATATATAGTTAAGTTATATAGACAGGATAAATTTTAAAAATACAATGAAGTACAGAAGTTCAAAATGCAAAGAGAAAATACCCTATCTAACAACGTACTAAAACTTTTTGATATGATTTTTATAATTCTTAAATAGGTTCTATAATTAGTTTACATATATTAGTCACTGTCACTGTCCTCCCATTTTTCAGTGATTTGCTCTAGCGGGCCCAGTAATGTCTCCATTGTAACACAATGTTTGGTATATCAAATATGTCACGGGTAGCTTTTCAGGCTTTGCAGTGCAGGCAAGATACTCTTAATAGCTTGCCGGGCTCTCTGAGAGGGGCAGAGAAATAAAACCTGGGTCAGCCAGGTTGGCCTCGTGCAAGGTAAACACCCTACCCACTGCTATCGCTCCAACTCACATATATCAGTAAATGAGCATATAGTCTGCCATTCATTAGTAATTTAAGAGAAATAAAGCATTTTAGATTCAATATTTCTTATTAGTCTTGTCTCTGTTTTACTAAAATTTCATTTAGAAAAATTTTATTTGTCAACAATTGTTGAGGTGGTCGAAGCACTATATCTTAGTATATGATGTCCTAATTAAGATATCGCATTGACTTCATTTCAAGTGTTCTACTTTCTTGCTATCTAATTTTTCATAGTTCAAATAAAAAATATCTTGACTTTTTAATTTCAAATATTAATATATTTAGTTAATGTTTCCATATTTAAAAATAGATAGAATTTCAATAAACTTTAAGTGGAGATAGTGAAGATATTATTTTACTTCTGAATTTATTTATCATTACAAATAATTGATATTTATTGCATGTATTTTTCTTTGCACAATATCAAAATAAAATATTTTGCAGTTTTTTAAAACTGCCATAACCAACTATTGACTTATGTGAAATTATTTTTTCATCTTAAATTGAAACAACACAGTTTATTTTCAATATTTAATAAATGTAAATAATCAATTTTCAAATTTCTACTTCTTTGCTATCTGGGCCACACCTGGCCATCCTCCATGTGCCTGTTCTGGAAGGATCACTACAGGTAATACTCTTCTCATCACATCCTCTGCTGGGGAGTGAACTTGGTCTAGACATGAGTAATGTAAGCTCCATAATGGCTATAATATCTGTCCAGCCCCAAATTTCAACTGTTAAACTAACATTTTGTCTAATCACAAACCTCATCGGGCTATTATGTACAGCCACCTTAGCAACTGTGTGTTTTATTAAATTATACTAGATTTGAATAAGTATTTGAGGCTAAGGTTGTTCTTTAAAAAGTTCCTCTCCTGATTTTATTGTTTTATAATTAATTCACAAGAATTCAATCTCAGAATTAGTTTCTGAAATTTTGACTCTACTAATCTAATAAAATTATTGAGAACTTCCTTTAATTTCTTTAGCCGAAATACTGTGCTTATGTTTGATTTGACAAAGATATTCAAATGGGTTAAAGGAGTCAAGTGTTTATTGCTATGTGGAACTGGCAGGAATTTCCTTCGGTGATCAGGGCCAGAAGGCTTTACCCAATACTGTGGCCTAACTTTTTAATGCTTTGGTCTGTGGTGTATGGGTACCAACAGGTTTATATTCAGACATGCTCAGGTAGCTATCGGTGATGAAGAAAGGATTGAGTCTTGTGCAGTAGATTCTGTAAGAAACTGTCCACCCCTTAGAGCTTTCTCTCTGGTCCTAATCTCAGAATTATTTTTCTCTTTCATGTTTGTTTTGACTAAACTCTAAATTTCCTTTAGATTTGTGACCCCCTTCTTACTCGTGATAATTATTTGTTGTTTGTTCTTTAATAGTTAACTAAAGTTATAAGGTTTATTTGTGGCATTATGGCTTTCAGAGTTTATGGAACTCTTGTCATAATGTTATACTATGGCATAGAGGTATATTCTGTCTAATTTATTTCATTTTATTTTGGTCCTATTTCCTTTACTCTTAATTTACTGTTTCTGCCTACTAACTTCTTGAACTAAACCACTGTAATTGATTAAAATAAATTGATTTTAAATATGTTTTATTTTATAACTTATAAAATGAAGGCTATGGAGGGATACTTGGATCCGTGGTGGTGGGAAATGGGCACTGGTGGAGGGATGGGTATTTGATCATTGTATAATTGAAACCCAAGCACAAAAATTTGTAAGTCTACAACTGTACCTCATGGTGTCTCACTAATAAAAATTAAAAATAAATAAATAAATAAATAAAATGAAGGCTATAAATCTGTCTAAGAATTTTTTAGCTACAGCTTCTATAACTTCATACTTGTCATCTTTATTATCATTTTAATTATTCTAATATTTCATCTATAATTTGGTGGTGAAAATTTTAAAATAACCTTTCTACTTTAAAGTGGATTTGCATGATTTCAAAAAGATGATTCAATATAATAATCAATTAATTAATTAATGCTTAATTCATAATATGAACTTTACCATAGTCCCAATAACAACTGCAGTATGTTTTAACTGTATTTAATGTCCTCCTTAGTTTTGTGTATTTTTAAAACATTTCAATATAAAAAATTTACATTTAAGAAATCATTTTATGATCTAGAGTTTAGTGCTTATAAAATTATAAATGAGTGTCTTCACTTTCAGTCAGATAGCTCTCAATCTTTTCTTCCATGACTTATGTTAGCACTATTTTTCTTCACTCTTTTCAGTGAAATTGTTTCATATATTTACAATGTTTTATGATGTGATCAGATTGCTTTTGCTTCATTCATATGCTGAAATAGGCATGTGTGTGTTTGAGAGTGTGTGTTCACTGATCAGAATTTGACAGTTATATTATGTCAAATATCCATTATTATGATCACTATAAAATAGTGTAGAACTAATCTGTTAAAAAATTAATATAGTCACTATCCAAAACAGCATTACCTCACTTGAAATACCATCTGATTGAACATACATTACTAGGAATATTTGCAAAGGAAAAACATTAAATTAAAAACATCTGTGCATTACAATGTTTATAGCAACATTACATAGATTAGCAAAAACAATAAACAATAAACCTAGTCTTTGATGGATAAAAGGACATAGAACTTATGGTATGTGAAATGCTTGTATATACATACAATAGAATATTGTTCATTCATAAAAAATTAGCATTTGCAGGTTCAAGGATGGGATTTGATATTATTAGGCTGGTTGAAGTAAAAATGTCAGTAAAGACAATTACTGTCCAAGCTTGCTTTACTGGTGCATCATAAATACATAAAAATGGGAAAAATCATAGAAAAAAAGATCAAATTTATGGTTACCAAAAGCATGAAGTGAGGAGTGAAAAAATGGGAGGAAGGTAGTAAATTGGTAAAGGAGTTCTTCTGTAAAAAAAAGTACTACTTGTATAAATTACAAAATGATGGTATGACTAACACAGCTACATGAGCTATTGAAACTTAGAGCAGATCCTCAGTTCTTAGAACAAGAATAATTTTTTCTATCATTCTTTTTCCTTTATTTTATTTATACTTTATCTACGAGGGGCTGGAGCGATAGCACAGCGGGTAGGGCGTTCGCCTTACAAGCGGCCAACATGGCCGACCCGAGTTCGATTCCTCCGCCCCTCTCGGAGAGCCCGGCAAGCTACCGAGAGTATTCGATATGCCAGACACAGTAACAACAAAGTCTCCAATGGAGACGTTACTGGGCCCGCTCGAGCAAATCGACGATCAAGGGGAGGGCCTTTACCTTACCTTTACCTACATAAAACAATAACACAATTGTTATTGCGTTAAGCGATAGCACAGCGGGTAGGGCGTTCGCCTTCCAAGCGGCCAACATGGCCGACCCGAGTTCGATTCCTCCGCCCCTCTCGGAGAGCCTGGCAAGCTACCGAGAGTATTCGATATGCCAGACACAGTAACAACAAAGTCTCCAATGGAGACGTTACTGGGCCCACTCGAGCAAATCGACGATCAAGGGGAGGGCCTTTACCTTTACCTTTTACCTTTTATTTTGAAACATATATGAATATAAAACAAGTCTGTGTGCATATATACATGTATATATATATATATATATACACATAATCTCACTAAATCTAGACAAAAAGTCCTCTTTGCTTACAATTACTCATAACTTCCTGTTTCTGAAATTCTAGAATATATTTAAATATGTTCTGGTTGTTTCCATATATTTTGTGATTAGAAATAAACCTATATAAGTATTTATTATGCTATGGAAAAAAAGATTGTTTTGTCATACAATATCTTTAATTTTTTAAAAAAAAAACTCCAACACTGTTGTGCTATTTAATTTTTTAATAAAAATAATTATAATTCTTTATACTCCAAATATTTTCCAGAAATTGGTCAAATTTAACTTTTAAATTTTATTCCTTCCAAATATAAGATTGTATCCCATTGCTATTTTAAAACTAAATATTTAATGACAAATGATATATCTATATTTCTATTTTTATATAAGTATGTAATATTCTTTGATAACATGTCCCTTTAACTGAAATATTTATTTCTGTACTATTTAGTTTTTCAGTTTCTTTGTATATATTTTATTAACTTTTAATAAACATAATCAGAAATTCTCCTATTATAATGTATTAACAAAGAATAATTGGAGATGAAATTGTGGGTGACATATTTAAGAAGAACAGAATAGTTATCTCACTGGAATTTTCTGTACAGATCATTTGTGAGTCATGAATGTTTAACTGTGCAAGACAGTCCAAGCATTCTCCCTCATCTGATTCTGTATTTCTTCTTTTTTAAATTTATTTTTATTATTAGTGAAGCACCATGAGGTACAGTTGTAGATTTACAAATCTTTGTGCTTGGGTTTCAGTCATACAATGATCAAATACCTATCCCTCCACCAGTGCCCATTTTCTACCACCATGGATAATATCCCCCCCAAGCCCCCCTTTAACCCTGCCTCTGTTGCAAGGCATACCCTTTTGTTCTCTCTCTCCTTTTGGGTGTTGTGGCCTGCAAAAAGGCATTGAGTGGCAATCATGTTCAGTCCATAGTCTACTTTCAACATGCATCTCCCCTCCTGGGAGGATCCTCCAAACACACTTTATTTCGTGCTCCCTTCTCTATCTGAACTGCCCTTTCCTCTAGGATACGCGGCTGGCCTCTAAGTTATGGAGTAATCCTCCTGGTGCTGATCTCAGCTATTCTTGGGTATTAATCTCATACTTTGTTACTTTATATCCCCCAGATGAATGCAATCTTTCTATGTCTATCCCTCTCTTTCTGACTCATTTCGCTTAGCATGATACTTTCCATATTGTACCACTTGTATGTAAATTTCATGACTTCATCTTTTCTAACAGCTACATAGTACTCCATTGTGTAGATGTACCAAAGTTTCTTTAAACAGTCATCTGTTCTTGGGCATTCAGGTTTCTTCCAGTTTCTGGCTATTGTAAAGAGTGCTGCAATGAACAAACAAGTGCAGATGTCACTTCGACTACACATTTTTGCCTCTCTGGGATATATTCCCAAGAGAAGACCATGAGGGTATTTTTATTCAGATTTCTTCTAGCTGGTACCCTTTATTCATCATGGTCTTCTCTTGCCCTCTGTTCCGGAACTGTGAGTCTCTTTTCAATTTACTGCTCTTTTCTGGTGAGTCTCTGAACTTCATGTTCTAGCTCACTGATTCTGTTCTCAGCAGCTGTTACTCTGCTGCTGAGACCTTTCACTGAGTTTTTCAATTCACCAGGTTTTTCAAGTCCGACATTTTATTGGCATTGCTTTACATTGTTTCTTTTAGTTTCCTAAGCATCCTAAGTAGCTCCCTTCTGAATTCCTTGTCAGAGAGGTTGTCTAACACTATAGTACTGTTGGTGTCTTCTGGGCTAGCCTCTTCAATAAGAAAGTTTGGTGGGCTTTTGCATTGCTTTACCATAGTGACAAGTGTGGTTTAGTCCTTCACGTTCACTGTTACTATTCTGGTTGAGTGAGGAAAGAGTTCTCAGATCCGTTCAGCTATGTTGCTGTGAGATGGGATGTTGCCTCAGTTCCCATCCAGCGCAGGTCAAGGGAGAAAACCGGTTATTCTAGTGGATTGAGCTAGCTGCGCATGCCCAGGGAGAGTCCCAAGCCGTGGGGGCAGGTTGTACCTGGTTGAATGAGGAGAGACTTCCGGGAGCTGTTCAGTTTTGTTGCCGAAAAATGGGCCTCAGTTCCTGTCTGGCGCAGATCATACTGTTCCCTCTTATGGTGGGAAAGGATTTTGGATAAGATTGGTCGATGGTAGGCACCCTTCTACCTTTCTGAGTTTGACTTTCTTTTCAATCAGGCGTTATTCTTTGTTTTATAACTGACATTGAGTGAAACTTTTGGAGTAGGTGCTATTTGGTACTGAGCTTATACAGCTATTTTCAAACAGGTCTTCGTTGGAAATGGAGTAGGCGAGTGGGATGTTGTTGGATTGTAGTAGAAGAGGTGGGAAATTTTTGGTTGATATTAGGCGACAAGTTGTGGGATGAGAGTCCTGAGTGCTCGATGTGAGTGATATAACTGCGGCCGTGTTAGCGGCTGCCCGCCGAGGAGAAGGCCACGCCCACTTTGGGAGGCCACACCCCCTTCCTGGTGGCCACGCCCCTGGCCCGTCCCAGGCCACTCCCACCCAGGATCCTGGAATGGCGGAAGGGTGGTGGACAGTCTCCCCGCTGGGCTTCAGGCGGGAATAGGAGGCGCGGCTGGGGGGCAGGAGCGGTTCCCGGCTGGGCTCCCCCTACCCACCTGGAGGGGAGGGGCCGATGGACTGGTGGGCGGTCCCGCAGAGCTGGTCGAGCAGTCTCCCTGCTGGGCTTCAGGCGGGAATTGGAGGCGCTGCTGGGGGGCAGGAGCAGTTCCTGGCTGGGCTCCCCCTACCCACCTGCTCTTTATATATTTTAAATAAAAACATTAGACTCTGAAGAAGGGAGGGTTTGTTGGTCCACCTGGATTTGATATCTAGCATACCAGATAATTTCCTGAACACTGACAGAAATCATTCCTGAGCACAGAACTAGAAAAATCCCCAAGCACTGCCAGATATCACCCCTCACTCAAAATAAAAACAATTAAATAAATAAGTAAGGTAAAAAGGTAAAGGCCCTCCCGTTGATCGTCAATTTGCTCGAGCGGGCCCAGTAACGTCTCCATTGGAGACTTTGTTGCTACTGTGTTTGGCATATCGAATACTCTCGGTAGCTTGCCGGGCTCTCCGAGAGGGGTGGAGGAATCGAACTCGGGTCAGCCATGTTGGCCACTTGTAGGGCGAATGCCCTACCCGCTGTGCTATCGCTGAAAGTTATTATAATAAATGTTTCGTAAATATACCTCCTCAGTTTACACATGTTAATCTCCTTTTATAACAACTCAATAGATGTATACTTGACATCTTTACTAATGCTTTACAAGATTAAAGCATTAGTATCAGTTATTTCAATAGTATATTATCTATAGCTTAAAATTTACTAGATTTTTTAACATAAAATTATCACTTTAAATTTTGAAAGCATACAATTAAATGACATTAAAGGCATATGTAATGCTGCACAACCATATTCAAAATGAATCTGAAAATATTTTCATGAACCAAATATCTGGAAATTCTTATCATTGGTCAATAATTCCTCACTCCTCTGTTACTAGAGTCCACTAATACACTTTATATTTCTATCATTTAAGATTATTTCAGCTATTTTGTATAAGTGGAAATATGTTTGTCCTTTCATTTCTGAATTATTTCACTTAATTTAATGTTTTTAAAGTTCATCCATGCTGTAGCATGCATTCAAACTTTATTTCCTTTAATAGCTGCATACTATTGAGTTGTGTATGTTTTACCCATTTTTTCTCATTCATTCATATGTTAATGACAATCAGGTTGTTTCCATCATTTGCTATTCTGAATTATGCAGTAATGAATATAGGCATACAAGTGTTAGATCAAATTCTGCCTTCCAATTTCTTTGGATATATGCCTCATATATGAATTTCAGAATCGTATGTCAATCATATGTTTGACTTTTTGAGGAGCTGCCAAATAGCTTTTCATTATTACTATACAACAATTTATAAATGTTATAATTTAAACACAATGTTAAAATGATCACAAATTATGTTGAATGTCTAATGTCTGAATGACATTTTTTAGAGATCTGGCCTTTAAAGAAGCACTTAATCTTAAATATAGTGAAGACATTAGTGTTCTTATAAGAAAAAATACCAGTGACCATTTGCAGGCTATCTCTGTGTCTCTCTCTTACACACATACACGCATACACACATACACATGCACACACACACTAAAAAGAGGTCATGTGAACCAAAAAAAATGAGGTGATAACTACCTAGAGACCAAGAAGGCACCTCAGAATGAAACAACTCTCCTCTGCTTATACTTGCCAGCTTGAGATTTTTTTGAGAAAATAAATTCTACTGTTGCTAAAATGATGAAGGTTTTGGTAGAAAAGTGAATTCTGCAATAAATATTTGAAAATCTGAAACTTGTTCCAGAGCTAGGTAGCAAAGAGATTATGAAAGAGCATTGAGGTTAATGCCAGAAAAATATGAGGTTATTATAATGAGACTTTTCATAGAAATAAGAATCTTAAATATCATATTAGAATAATCTTCGAATGAAATGAAAAACATGTTATTGGAATTGGAGGGAAAATAATCCTTATATAATGTGAAAGAACTTCGTGAATTACATTGTAAAAACACTGCCAGTTGTCATTTGGAGGGATGGGCGTGTGGGTTTTTCCACGTTGTGTTCAGAGGGTTTGTGACTGCTGGCAGGAAAGCATTCATTTTGATGTGTTATCTACCAAGTTCTCAAACAATGATATTTGAATTGCCGAGCTATAGACACAGAATGAAATAAACGAGGTTCTAGGACATTTTAAATTCCTTAGCAGGAGCTTGTATAGCTATAGTAGAATTTTTATATACAGTTATATAAGATAACGTAATTGTGACTAGTATTTTGAGAAAAGGGAAGAAAGGGGAACACAGATGCGACTCAGTGGCAGATCACGTGCTCTACATGTAGAAAAACATGGGCACAAAGAACCAAATAACAAGCAATTATAAAAAATTTAAAATAATAACAAATATAAAAGAATGAACGGAAAGAAAATCCAGAGCTTATAAGATCTTTTTCTCCGTCTTCTTGCAGGAGGGAGGTTCTTAGGCTCTCAAACAATATTCAAGGGCCACCTCTCTCAGTAAATTCTAAGCTAACTAGATTAATAAGTCAATGCTCAGTTGCTAGTGGAAAGGGCCACCAGGAAACTAAGCACGGATGCAGTTCCAGGGTTCTATGTATGCATGGCATGCACCCTGATCTTTGAGATATTATCCTGGCCCCTTTCCCTCAGATTTAAAAATTAAGGCTAGGCTGTGATTTCAACAAGTCAGACAGCCACCACATAGTCATGTGGTTGCAATTTCATATTTGAAAATTGGACTAAGACCCTCTCCCAATGGAGTTGCAAAGGTGGCCTGACTGCCCCAGTGCATACAAAAAGTAGGAGTGACACTTCAGTGAGTTCAGAAGTCTTGCCCTTTACATACAGTTTAGAAATACATACCTAAGGAAAGATATCTGAGTCCACCGGATCTTATTTAAATTGTATGTAGATGCCTTTTTGCATGTTAGAGTGCTACTGAGAATTGTTCAGCTTTTGTGGGATAAAGGTCAAGTAGCACGAGGAACTAGGAAAACAATGCTATGGACTGAAGTTTTGTAACCCTCCCAAATTTTATACTAAAACCCTCATCTACAGAGCAGTATTTGGATATGGGACCTTCAAATATGTACTTAGGTTAAGATATTTCTATAACATAGAGCTCTGAAATAATAAAATAAGTGCCCATATACAAGACTGAAATGACTTTTCTTTTTGAACAGGTCCTGTAAGCACACAGTTAGACAAAGTGCTCCACTGCAAGAGAAGAGAAATCCGAATGAAACCTATATTGTTGAAATCCCTTGATTTGAAACTCCCAATGTACAGGACTGTAAGAAAAAAAAATCTGTTATTTAAAATAGCCAATATGGATCCAGAGTCACAGTGCAGTGGGACAGCTACTCTCCTTGCATGCAGCTGAGTCTGGTTCAATTCTTGTCACCCTTTCTGGTTTCCTGAGCCATCCAGAAGTAATCTCTGAATGTAGAATAACAAGAAAGTACCGGTCATCTTCCAGTTTGACCCCTCCCTTAAAAAAACTAAATTACCGAATGCATGTTATTTTTTTAATTTTTTAATTCCTCCTTATCCAATTATTATACGTATTTTATATTTTTTAATGAAAGTTTTTTGTAGGTATGAAATAATGATCCCTGTGATTTTGATTTGCATTTATGTAATGATTAGTGAGATTTGAGCTAGTGTTGTTTGTTTGTTTGTTCGTTTTGCTTATTGACATTTGAATATATTCATTGGAGAACTCTACTCAAGTTTTTTATCTTTTTTAATTTGCTTGTTTGGATTTTTTCATTGATATTTAAAAACTCATTATACATTCTTGATATTTTTCTCCTATCAGATAAATGGCTTGTTTTCTGTCATTGTAGAGATAAAAAGATTATCTTTTTTACTTTTTAATCTTAATTTTTGATGCTAAATTTTTTTTGTTTGTTGGTGAAGTTTATCTTTGTTTCTTCTGTTGATGACTTGGTCCATATGTAAAAATCCATTTATAAATCAAATATCTTTAATATTTATTCACAAGCTCTTTAAAAGGTGTGTTTTCTTGATAATTTTATTTTTAAATATAATTTTGTCATTCTTATTTATGTATACATATTGTATTACTACTGAACAAGAACTTATTATCTTATGTAAAAAGAGGGCAAATGTATTCAAATTATTTTTGAGGAAAGAAAAAACTTTATTAAGAGGCTGGAGCGAGAGGACAGTGGGTAGGGCATTTGCCTTGCACACAGCCAACCAGGGTTCAATTCCCAGCATCCCATAAAGTCCCCCGAGCACTGCCAGGAGTAATTCCTGAGTGCATGAGCCAGGAGTAAGCCCTGTGCATCGCTGGGTGTGACCCAAAAAGAAAAAAAAAATATTAAGAAGTTGACTTACAATGAAAGAGAAGGTGAAAGGCATATTTGTCTCCTCACCTTGAGATTACAATGGGCAATTGGGCATTAAGGGGGTAAATCTCAAATATGAAGGAGGTTACATTGGACAAAACTGATTTCTCAGTTCAACATTAGTCTATATAAGATGAACTATGTATATATCGCCTGCTATTTGAACTCTCACTTCATTTTTTTCTTAATTAATTAATGTTTTTCCATTTTTCCCCTTACATTTTATGTAAAAATTGTGGTTTACAAAGTTCTTTTTGCTTATTACAGGCATTCAATATTCCAACACTAATCCCATCACCATTACACCTTCCCTCCACCATTATCTCCAATTTTCCCAACCACCCCTTAAGTCTTCCCCATAACAGTCTCTCAATATTTTATTTAGTATTGATTATTATCAATTATTTGTTAAGAGAATGATCAAAAACTGTTTCCTTAGAAGAAAGTGAAGATTGTTGTCTCTAACCTTTAAGCCATTAAATCCTTATATAAGAGATTACTAAAATGTTGTTACAGGTTAAGCCGTCTGTGTTTATGTTTTGTTAATTAAGATTGGTTACCATCTACATTATATCCCATTCAATATGGTTCTACTCCTGGTTTATCAGTGTTGGGGAGTTCAAGATGTTGTGCTCCAGGACCTCCAACATTTTTAACAGACTGATACAGCTGGAGTTAAGTTTTTAATGGCGTGGCAGCTTTAGGATATGTGTTTGACTTGCCAGGGCTTCCAGAAGTATAGGGAGATGGGGGAAAGTAACCCATCTCAGTTCCATGAAAACCTGGAGATTTAAGTCACAGCATATTAATTTCTGAATGAGACTCATCCTGAGCAGTGGGGTTTGACTGGGAATATGGCGTCAATTGTGGAGTGTGGGAGCTTTCGGCTGCCTGGTCTCTGGAAGGGCACTGAGCTGAACTGCTCGTCTCTGGAATATCTTGCTCAATTCCACCTTGTGTGGGTATCCAGGTCTTGGATATATACTCTGGGAAAACTGTAGACAGATGGAATTTTGTCTCTCCTGATTCCACAAATCATCTGAATGCCAGTTATTGACCTCTTGTGAACTTCTGGATTCACATTATCTAAAATAACAGTTTTTTTTTAATGCAATCATAGAGGAGAGACATGACAAAAAAGTTGACAATGTTCCTTTCCTAGATGCTCTTTTGTACATCTACAGAATTAGGTAAGGAAACAACTTCATTCTTTTGTGTATTATATTCTAGCATCTACTGAAAAGAATGTTTTTTTCTACAAGGATTTTACAATCTTGAGAAAATTGAATTTTCTCTAGCTGTATGAGTTTATTCCTGTCCTATGAATTTGATGTTTTTACTTCATATTTAAGTCTTTATGCTGGTATTGTGCTGTTGGATTACTTCAGTTTTACAATAAATTTTGTACTCTGCAAATGCAAGCTCAACAAATTACTCTTCTGTTTTTTAAAATTTTCTTAACCATTTAAAACTCTTTCAATTATTATATAATTTTTTTAATTATTATTAGTATCTCCACAAAATGTCCTTGGAGTTTTGATAAGAAAAATATGTAATTTGAAGATTTAGGGGTGAGTGTTCACTCTTAACCCACAATTCATTATTGTATTTATATTGAAAATAGAAAAGAAAGATTTCAAGTGAATTCATACCTTGTAGGCTCTTACTTAGACTAAATATTCTAAAACTCTGTATCTTCTCAAAAAGTATAATATTGGGGCTGGAGCGATAGCACAGCGGGTAGGGTGTTTGCCTTGCACGCAGCCAACATGGCCGACACAGGTTCGATTCCAAGCATCCCATATGGTCCCCCGAACACCGCCAGGAGCAATTCATGAGTGCATGAGCCAGGAGTAACCCCTGAGCATCGCCCAGTGTGACCCAAAAAGCAAAAAAAAAAAAAATTATAGTATTCAATTTATAGTGGCCGCATGGTTTTGAAATTCCAAAATTTTAACACTTAAATATGGAGAGATTTCTGCCCAAACCTCCTGGGTTCCTAGATTTGCTCCTGAGTCTCTGGGATCATGGCCATTAAGCAGCATGATCAGGAGCCAGAAAGGCCGTTCGTGGGCGGCGACTTGGGGTCTTGTTGGAACGGGGAGTAAGGGCCAGCTCCACCCCCATCCCACAAGGCTCCACGTGTCTCGTCACTGCGGGCCCAAACCTGACTGTCCAGTGGCCTCTGGAGGATGGTTGCCACTGAGCCGCCTGGGGGGAGCAGGCGGAGGGACAACACCCTTTCCATCCTGTAGTGGCCCAGCGACAGTAACCTACTGCAGGGTGCGGACGCATTTCTGCCAAAAGCCACTGGGTTTCAAGATTTGTTTCTGAATCTCTTGGAAAATGGCCGTTAAGCAGCTTGATCAGGAGCCAGAGAGGCCGTTCGTGGGTGATGACTTGGGGTCTCATTGGGGTGGGGAGGAAAGGACCAGCTCCACCCCATCTCGTGATAAAACTTATATTTTAAAAAATATGACCAAATATAGAATGCAGGTGCATTTCAAAGAGACAAGTATACTATACTATAAGTCTACAAGAGATGTGGTACTTTTAGTCCTCAAACATTCTCTTTACTTATATTTATATATATATGTATACACATAAATACATTTATATAATTTTCTTTGTTTATCATTGGTCAATTTCTACAATAAAATAATGTTTCTTGATCAGGATAAACATGTTCTGATGTGTAAATTTCTTGACTCACCTCACTGTGATTTTGGTATCATTCTTTGGCTTACTAAGCTTCAAATAAAACCATAAGCAACTTTATTTTTCAGAAAATCAGCATTCATTTTAGGTTAAATATTTATTAAATCTAAGAATTTTTTAAATATATCATAATAATGTCCTGTATGATTAATTTATTTTCTGTCATCCTCCCTACACACACACACATACATATATATATATATATATATATATATACACACACACACACATTATTAACCTTTATCTGCTGTGGTCTATACTCTGTGAATTTGATATGAACAGACTATACCATAGGAGTTGCTTTGCTTCTTGGTAACAGAAAACCAAACCAAAATAGAGATCAGAGGTTGCAGCATTCATTCTCTTGCTCATTCTTACTAGTTTCTTTTTTTGCTCTAGCAGTGTTGCATGTCTTTAGATAGAAGTTCTGGCAGAGTCTACCTTCCATGTTGTTTTGTCTAATTTCTCTAGTAACATCTATCACACTACTTTCACCTACAGGCCAGGAACTAGTAAGTGCATCCAATCATTGCTCATCCCAAGGATAGCAAACATAGACTTTCTCTCATATACTTTGCATATATACACATATATATGTATACATGTGTGTATATATAGGTATATTTACACATATCACTGTCACTGTCCTCCTGTTGTTCATCGATTTGCTCGAGCGGGTCCAGTAACATTTTGAGACTTGTTACTGTGTTTGGCATATTGAATACGTCACAGGCAGCTTGCCAGGCTTTGCCATGCAGGCGAGATACTCTTGGTAGCTTGCCGGGTTCTCCGAGAGGGGCAGAGGAATCGAACTCATGCAGGCCATGTTGGTTGCGTGCAAGGCAAAGGCCCTACCCCCTGTGCTATCACTCCAGCCCACCACCATACACACACATACACACACATACACATAATTACTTTGAATTAAATGCTTTTTGGCACACTAAATATTTTCAATGAAAACTTCACTTATATAATTTCCACTGTTTACATCAACATTTTAAAAAATTACAAATGTTGTTCATGTTCCTGATAGCTTAATGAGTTTAGCTCTAGTTTATTTCTTCTACTTCTTTCTTTCACTTTTCCTCCTCAACCCCTGTCCTTTTTCCTGTCTTATTAAGCAGCCAGGTTTTTCAGTTTGTTGTCACATCACTTCTGGTGGTTTGTTCCCCCTCAGACCATTGAATGCCTACATCTATTTTGTCTTTAAAATCACAAATACCATTTTATCTGCAAAAAAAAAAAAAAGCCCTGTAGATAATCTTGCTCTGCAGGGAAAACAACAAATAAAAGGAAAATGAATTGGCTGGTTTTAAGAAAAAACTTAATTGACCCCACTGTTTTGAACAGAAGTAGTCCAATTTATAGAATTTTCTTTTCATACCAGCATGTGTGTCTTGGGTGAATCAAACTGCAAAACTCCAAAATTTAAGTAGTCAGAAGCTTTCCACAAAACCAAAGACATCTCCATTTCAAAAATATAATTAAGTAAATACTATTTAGCCTTTTATGACTTCAACAATATTATTTCAACAGTGGGGATCTATTTGCATAATCTACATATGTATATTCTGAACTTTATCTTTCTCTAGTGTCTGTCTGCAATGTGTAAGTATCTACAAGACTGAATCTTAATGATTCATGTAGACAGCCCCTTAATATACACAAGGGTATCTTGTCTTTTTGGTTTTATTTCCATCAAAATGTGTAAACATTTGCTTGATTTAATAACAATAAGAAAGGCATGAGAAAAGACAAAGTGTTTAGGAAAAAATAAGCCATCAAGTCACAGTTATGATTTATATGGTGCAATCTGAAACACCTTTGCAGTATGTTTCTATAAAACAGTCCATAAAAATGAATGGTTGGGTGGAATTCATTATGCAGTAGAATTTGCATAAAAGGTGAATTGCCTTTTTTTTTCCTTCTAATCGGAGTCACTGGAAAAATTTCAGAAAATCCAAAATCTTGAAGACAAAAAAGTCAATTTCTGTGAGTGTCGAAGTTCCACAGTCTCAAAGATTAAGGGTGATGTTCTGTTCAGAAACTGGGGCCCTGTTGTCCCTCTTATGATTTCTCTCAATAGTTCTTATCTATACCACTAACCTAAGGTGTCAAAATACTTTGGTTCTGTGACGAAGACATACTGAAAAAGTTGCATGCATGCAAAGTAATCATGAACTCAAAGTCCTTTGTATGGTACCTCAAAAACTGCCCAGAGAGACTCCTAATCAGAGATCTAGGAGTAGATCTCTAGAATCTCTAGGTGTGGCCTTGAAACTAATTTTCAAAAACAGTCTTAATCCATTGGAAAATTCTAAAGAGCAAAATAGTCCATAATTATGCAATGCCCAGTTTGACTGCAGTATTCCCATTGTTTTACCAAATTGTATTAGATTTCATAATTAATCTATAGATTTATTTACTTCGCAGTTCAACTCTTGTTATCAGAGGACAAACCAGATTTGAAAAAAATATCAAAGCCAAATAAAAATGAGGGAAGGGACCCTTTTTAGTAACCTTTGTTTCAATACTGGCTTAATGATGTTTGAATGGATAATAGGTTTTAATATGGTAAAATGAAGAAATACTGATTGGTATGCACTCAATTAAGGTGAGATTTAGCAAATAGGAGGATTTTATAATAGGTCTATAAGTACATTTGTCTGTACCTGGCTAATACTGTGCAATAAAGACATTTCAGAAAAGGACAGACAATTCTGCGTGACTCATAGCCATTTCTAAAACAAGCAGAAGTTGATGTAGAACTTATTTTCTTCTTTAATGAGCAAACTTTCACAGTAGTGCTTATAGGAAATGGTGATCATGGCAGAAAAATTCTCATTGTTAAATGATATGCTCCTCACAAGATTTCAGCTTACTTGATATTTTATTTTATATTAATTTTTAATTTTTTGCTAAAAGTGGCTGTGCTTTGGTGCTATTCCTGTATCAGTGCTTAGGGTATCTTTCTTGGGAGAACATATAATTCTGGAGAGAAAGCCTGGAGCTCTTACATAATTTTCAGTAAGCACTCAAAATTACTGTTACTAAAAATAATTAAGAACTTGAGCCTTTTGTTTTAATTATTTTTCACTTTAAAAATATTTGATACTTTCTACTTTCTATGATTTATCTTTACTTTTTTTGTTTTTTTGTTTTTTTTGTGAAGAAAAGTATTATAGATTGAAATAAATTTAAAGAGATGTGAGGGGAGAAATATAAAGTGTGTTGCATGTTTGAGAGATTACTTAGATTTTCCAGATGGAAAAAAGTCTATTCTTTTATTTTCATTTAGAGATTGGTTTGGTACACAGTTATTACGGTGTGGCCACTGCATTACCATGCCTAAATTTAACAAGCAAGGAGGATTGCACGGTAGCTTGGTTCCGCATTACCTGGTACAAGGGAGTTTAGATTTGAATCCAAGTCCTTTGTGCCAAAACCCCAAACCTCAATGTCTTATTGGATGTTGTCTTTTTTGCATACAGAAGAAAAAAACTATCTTATGAAAATGTCACCAAACACTTAAGCTAAAGAATTTCATCTTAACATTTCAGTTAGATGTTTGTTCCAGAAGCCAAAATGGGCTGCCTTAAGACCATTAAACTTATTGTTAACAGATAACAGCACTCAGTGGTGCATGCTAACACTACTTCCAGCAATGCAGTTCCCTCATATTAACATCGTTTGAGTTGTGAATGAGATGGTCATATGTCAAAACACACTGCTTTGTCTTACTCGGCAGAAAGTATGGTGTCCCTAAATCATCCACGTACCGTAAATATTACAGTAAAAATTACCATAGGGTTTTTTTCTACTCTGGAATAGCTCATATTTACTCTCTCTCTGTCTCTTTCTATATATATGCATTTATATATGCATGTATATACATGTATTTGCATATTATTTTATTTAGAGATTGGTTTAGTGAATAATTATTATGATGTGACCATTAGAATATCATGACTTATTTTAAAAAAGAAAGGAAGTTTGAAAATTAGCTTGGTTACACATTACCTGGTACAAGGGAAATTGGATAAGAATCCAATTCCAAACCCTATATCTCTCTCTCTATATATATATATTTAATATAGATATAATCTATATCTCTAGAAATATATCTATAGATATATGTTATCTATATATCTCTATGTATATATGCCTATATACAATTTCCCTGTACAAGACAATGTGTAACCAAGAGTATTTTCAAATTTCTTTATATACATATATACAAATATATAATATAAATATATAATATATATATATAATAGATAAAGCTTTATCACTGTATCTGGAGCCTCATTGGGAGCTAACATTATAGCCACTAGGAACAAGTCTGAACTTTACCATAAAAATGCTTTCGGTCAGTACCTCTGGAAAACTGCCCTAATTCCCAGAGATAGAAAGGTTTTATTAATACCTTGCTTTGATTAATGAAAGGCATAGGTGCCTTCCAGCAGAGCTCTTCTCACTCACTGCCTAAAGCCTCTGTCTGGCTCTACTTTAGAAGTATATAGCACCTGAATAAAATCTGAAACTCTAAGAAACTTGAAGCTATTTAGATCTTGGAGAGAAACCCCCTTAGGGTTTTGGCTTAGAAATGCAAAAGCTATGGGTTTCTAAGCAAAGGGTACTGATCTGTTCAGCCTTTGAGCTAGGTTTGCCAGAGGGCAATGATTCTATTTATTTAAATCAATATGCTTTGATTTATAGTTGATGATTTTGTCTTTACATATTATGTCCTCTTAGAAGGGTACCTTTGCTTTATTGCTTAAATTTACTGGCTTGCTCCAAAAGGACATCGACTCTTTTCAAATATATGCTGAAGGCAAGAAAAGTGCTGATTTAACTCTCAGAGCAATTCACATGTAATATTCGGCTTGGTAGCTTTATTTCTGTGGTCACCTTTATAATTTAATGCATTCCAACACTCAAAGTTCCAAACAAATCTCTTTAAAGATTATTATCTGCATTACTGGAGTGATTCGAAATCTGAAGTTATTTTACCCTTTCCCATATTGCTACTTCCAACCCGTCCACCTCACACACACGCACACACACATAGACATATGGAGGACTATACCCATACACACATACACTACTTCTGACCCTGAAGAAACTGTAGGTCATTAGTGAAGATCTTTTTTTTTCCTTTTGAGTCACACCCAGGCTGCACAGGAATTACTCCTGGTGATGCTCTGGGGACCATATGGGATGCTGGGGATCAAAGGCTGGTCAGCGTGTGCAAAGCAAATGCCATATCCACTGTACTATAGCTCCAGCACCATTAGTGAAGATCTTACAAAGGGAAATATCTTTCATAAACTGTTGTTAGGTACCAAACCAACTAATGGCTTTTTCTATAGCCTGGAAAGACCAGTCAGTTGTCAGTGTAACAGAGATGACTCTATGAATGCATCCATGTCTAGTAATTTAGTTTATGCAGAAATTTCTATTAATTTATCATACATAAATTATATGATTTACTTTTTTTAAGTTCAGGTGGTTTTGGACCCTTTGATATTCTGTAGCATTTCTATGTATTATTTATATATTTACTTTGGTTTGTTTGGAGGCCAAACCCGGGACCAGAGTTTTCTCCTGGTTCTGCACTCAGTGATCTACTCTCAGACTTAGGGGACCATATAGTTCTGGGAATTGAACCAACCCACTTGACTTCATACAAGGGAATTACCCTATTCACCACACTTTCTCTCTTTCTCTCTGTTTCCATATGTTACAGAATTTTAAAAATTACCTTGCCCTAATTTCTATAGAGTGATCAACTGGACATTTGTTGAAAATTATGTTGAATTTATAGTTTGGGAATTATTTCCATCTTAATACTGTTAGTCACTGATCTACAAACTTAAGATGTATCTTCAGCTATTTAGATCAATAGATTTTCGATCACTTTGTTTGTATTTTTTATAAATTACATACTTTTCTATATTTATTTACATATGTTCAATCTTATCTTCTTAGTAATTAAATTATTTTAATTCTATTTGTGGAACACTCATGAAATTATGTAGAGATATATTTGGTGTTTGCTGACCATCTTTATTGGCTCAAATGGATGTTAGTGGATTTGTTAAAATTTGGTGATATTCAATATCATTTCTTCTGCACATTAAGGTAGCTTTGTTTTTTCCCTTTATAATCTTAAGGCTTTTTTATGTTTTTACTTTTTGTATAATGTCTCCAAATAAATTCTCTAACATAATATTTAGTAGAAATACAGAGATCTATTTATCCTTCATAATGTTAAATGGAAAATAAAATAAATAAAATAAAATAAAATAATGTCTTTTACAAATAATTTATTTTAATTATTTGTGTGTGGGACCTGGGGCTGAGATCTCCAAGCCTGCACAGTTTGGGACTGGACCTGCCAGTAACTAGACAGTTACACCCACCAACTGCCGTGTAACTCCAACAACGGCCAGGATCCAGAGATCATCACACTCAGCTCCTGGGAGAGAACAAGGCAGAGTCTCCTACCCTATGCCTGACTGTCTCCACCAGGGCCCAACAGCTGAAGACCACCGAGGCCCAGCCAAGGCCATGCTGGGACCACTCTCCACACACTTGGATGAGCCTCACGCATAAAAGAACTGACAGAGGAACCCAGGTGTGTGGGACCCGGGGCTGAGATCTCCAAGCCTGCACAGTTTGGGACTGGACCTGCCAGTAACTAGACAGTTACACCCACCAACTGCCGTGTAACTCCAACAATGGCCAGGATCCAGAGATTATCACACTCAGCTCCCAGAAGCTTATCATCTTATCATCTTATCATCTTATCATCTTATCATCTCATTCCTAATTTGGTCAAACTGGCAGGCTACCAAATGTAACATGCCCACACGGCAGAGTCTGGCAAACTCCCCGTGGTATACCCAATATGCCAAATACCAGTAACAATGATGGGTCTCATTCTCCTAACCCTGAAAAAGCCTTGAATATGGCACTTTAAAAAAAAAAACTCAGGGGTAGGATGAAGAAGACGTTACTGGCACCTGCTCGAGGCAATCGACGAACAACAGGGTGGTCGTGATCGTGATCGTATTTTAAATATGATGTGAGTGTTAACAATTGTGAGTGTTAAAGATTTCTTTTATCAGGTTGACTATTTTGCCTTTTGTTCATAGTTTGTTACTTGCATCTTTTCATACAATGTGTTGGATTTTGTCAAATGTTTTTGCATCTCTTGAAACTATCATGTGACTTTTACAATATAGATTTAAAACATTGAACAAGAGGAGGGAGTGAAAGTTCTGTGAATAGAAGCTTGCCTTGTAGGTTGCAGGGCCAGTTTTGATCCCTGGTACCCCATATATTCCCCCAAATCCTACTAGGGGTGATTCCTGAGTACAAAGTGAGGAGTAAGCCCTGTGCAAAGTCAAGTGTGGCCCAAAACTACAATAAAAAAATAAAATGTTGAACAAACCTTGCACCAATTTATTAAACTAATCTGTGCTTTGATGGTAATAATTATGGCTTAAATGTGACAGGTTATGTTTACATGCTTATTACCAATGTCCCACTACTCAGCACTCAGCATTCTTTCTATTCATATTCACATCTGTATTGTTCTTATGATACATGTTTCAGACACCCTTTATCTGGACAATTATCCTTTATTTGCTGTGCCCTTTACCTCTTCTACCAATTTTCTGACAAATCAATATATGTGTATTTGTCTTTTACTCTTATGACCCATATATATATATATATATATATATATATTTAATTTGAATCAGACAATGACATATTTTATACAGGTTTGTTCTAATTTATTTAAGATATCTTGCCTCTCATTGCTTGTCATGACTTTCTTTCTTGCCTCTATACTGACGTTACTCATTTGCCGCATTCTTGACGCATATTCAAAAGAAAAACTGTCCCTAAGATAAGGTAGTATCACCCCTTAGCAATACTCATGAATCACTTACTGTCAGCTAAACACTTAGTGAGCAATGTAGAAAAAAATTGTTAGAATCAGTCCTCATCCTATACATGGTCCCTTCAATCTCACTGTGATTGTGGTGGTGGTAGTACTGATGTATGTGTGAGTGAACGGGCACGTGTGTGTGTGTGTGTGTGTGTGTGTGTGTGTGTGTGTGTGTGTGTAGAGTCTGTGGAACAGTACCTTTATTAACTCCTGAGGGTGTGTGGTAAACACAAAATCATAGGTCATATCCCAGACCTAATGAAAAGTAATATGCACTATAACAGAAATAGGGCTTTGTGTGTGCCTGAAAATGGAAACCTGGTATGAATTTGTACAATACAGTAAACCCAAAATGAGTGATAAATGTACACCTTGTTAGAACTGTATTTTCTGTTCTAAGAAGTTCAAGGCGTCTAACTTGTGAATAAAGTGTTGTCACACATGATAGAAACATCTATTTTTGTACATCGAACAGTAAAGCTTGACTGTCATTTTGTAAGTAGATTTTTTTTTACTTACTTTCTTTATCTGAAGGTATTTTATCATTATTATACAGGTTTTAGTTACAACTATCTAACCTTTCACCGGGGACTGGGTGGAATAGGAAAAGCCTGGGATAACTCTAAAATATGTTAATGGTTATAGGCAGTATGGAGAATACAGTGGAAGGAGTATAAAATGATGTTAGTTATGAAAATTAAGAAATTATACTGTGATCAGAATGTGCAGGGTTAAGTTCAGTCTTCTTGGCTTTGCTAAATTAGCCAAGAAGATACTTCAATTAAGATAAGAAACCTTATCTATTTTTTTCAGTCTTCGTTTTTAGTCTTTGCTCTAAATTTCTTTTATTTTTGACAACTTCTAGTTTCCATATTTTCTTTTCTCAATATTACACTGAAATTTTTATTTTATTTCTACATTTTATATTTACCGTATAAACTGTTTAATTTTATGACTTATCTTGATAATGGTTCTTATTTCTTGTCCAAACTGATTTTTTATGTGTGCCCTTGGGAAATACTACTAACCAATTATTCCAGCCTAGTGGTAGCTGAGTCTACCCCTTGCAGACATAGTTACCAGTCTTGCTCAGACCATGCCATCACTACTGGGCCCATGTCTTCTAATATGTTCAAATTAGAAAGTTTTCAAATGTTTATAGCACAGTGGTAGGGTGTTTGCCTTGCATGCTGCCAGTGTTCGATTTCTCAGCCCCTCTTGGAGAGTCCGGCAAGCTACCGAGAGTATCTTACCTGCACGGCAAAGCCTGGCAAACTGCCCTGACACGTATTTGGTATGCAAAATACAGCAACAACAAGTCTCGCAATGGAGACATTACTGGGCCCACTCGAGCAAATCGATGCACAACGAGAGGACAGTGTTTGTTTGTTTGTTTGCATCCTGTAATATATAAAGAAATCATATATTTTAGGAAAGGCTTTTGGTGTAAAAATAGTAGGCAAAGATTATCACCAAAGATCAATTGGTTTGCATACCACAGTAATTCATGAAGTCTTGAATATTATATAGAATAGGGAATAGGGTCATTCTATGTAGCGTGCAGTATAGATGACTTTAGTTGATTCTTATGAATCCTCACCAGTAGGGATGGTGAAAATCAAATAAACGTGTAGTTTTGTCTGTACCACACGTTGCCTATTAAGAACTAAACTATAAAATGGTACTAAGTAAAAATACACACAATTTGTTTATGAACTCCTTATTTTCCTAGTTACAATGACATTTCCCTATACTATGCTAAATTGGTCAAGGCATGCTAATATAGTCCCATGTATTATTGCTTTCATTTTTATTTTCCCATTAGTCTGAGATAGTTTAAGTAAGCAAATGTACCTCTTTTCTCATTTTCCTTAGTTTCTGGTGGCAATATTAAACTTAGATATACTGAACTCAAGAAAAGTCCAGGGGGTATGATGCCGCCAGCAGATCAGTTTGTACCTGTGAGGCAAGTGCATCATCAGCCTGATGGCACCATCAGGCTTTCAGATACCCCAAAATTGCTGCTGTGCCTTTGTCAGACCCCAAAACTTGGGGCAAAGTTTACCAAGAAAGTAAATGGCCAAAAGTTAGGTATGTGGGAGACACACCCACATGATCGAACTGCTTAACGGCCATGATCCCAGAGACTCAGAAACGAATCTTGGAACCCAAAGGCCTTTGGCAGAAATGTGTCCTGTTCCTGCAGTAGGTTACTGGCTCTGGGCCACTCCAGGTGGGAATAGGTTTTGTGCCTTGGCCTGTTCCCCTTGGCAGCCAGGTGACCATCATCCTCCAGAGGCTACTGGACAGTCAGGTTTGGGCCTGCAGTGATGAGACACATGGGGTCTCACCAGATGGGGGTGGAACCAGCCCTTTCCTCCCCATCCCAGCGAGACCCAGAGTCACCGCCTACAAACGGCCACTCTGGTTCCTGATCAAGCTAATTAATGACCATGATCCCAGAGACTCAGAAAGAAATCTCGAAACCCAGCAGCTTTCGGCAGAAATGCACCTGGACCGCATACAAAGTGGCCGCTGCCTCAGAGATTGTTCGAAAGCCAGGTATGAGCTGGCATTGACAGGGCAACTGCAGTCTCATGGGAAGGGGGGCGGTACTGACTCATCCTTCTCATCCTACCAAGGTCACAAGTTGCCCCCCATGAGCAGCTCTCTGGCACAGCCATGGCTCCAGAAGCAAAAGGACTTAATCCAGAGCCCGGCAGCTTGCGGCAGAAAACTGAATGGACCATGCATTAAACTACGGCTCCATGCCTCCCTGGGAGGGAAAGGGTTTGCTCCCTTCCACCTTTTTCCCGCCTGGCAGTAAGATGGCTGCTGCCTCGGAACTTATTGAAAAGCCAGGTATGAGCCAGAGGTGACAGGGTAACTGCAATTTCGTGGGAAGGGGGACGGTACCAGCTCGTCCTTCACGCCCTACTGAGGTCACGAATTGTTCCCCACAAGCAGCTCTCTGGCACAGCCATAACTCCACACGCACAGAAACCAATCTCGTAATTATCTGGCTCTTTGCAAAAATCCCAAATCATAAGGCTGCTATTGCGGCCACGCAAGATTATATGATTCTCGTAACCGGCTATAGAAAACAAAGTATTTCACAATGCCTTTTCAGCAATTCTGATTGTTGGGGGAAAATTCTAAACAACAATGGTGCATCTTTTGTTGAAATAATGTAATCAATGTAGAGAAGAGTTAAGTGGAAATCATCTGCCTCACAGGCATTGGGAGAGGTGGGAGGGGGGCATATTGGGGTTCTTGGTGGTGAAAAATGAGTACTGGTGAAGGGAAAGGTGTTTGATCATTGCATGACTGAGACTTAAACCTGAAATCTTAGTAACTTGTCGCACAGTGATTCAATAAAGAAATATACGAAGAAAAGTAAATAAATAAATAAAATTATGAAAAAAAAGTAAGGTGGAGTTCATGCCCAATTCAATCAGCTAATTAGTGGCTGAATAAATAGCAGCACTCCTACATAAAAAAAGAAAAGTCCAAATGTACAAATATGTTTCTCCTACCTAAAATCACTATCCAACGTTTTAATTGTATTATTTTCACTAAAGTGTTTTTTTGATATTTGTATAGTACATTTTACATCTAATAAATTAATAGATTTAGGAAAAAGACATGTTTCCTCAAGTTTTGCATACATAAGAACACGTGTTTTTATATTTAAAGTTTTATTTATTTTTCTGTTTATTTGGGGGTCACACCCGTTGGTACCCAGGGTTCACTCCTGGCTGTCCTCAGATATTAATCTCCAGAAGTCTGAGGAACCATAGATGTAGGCCAGATCAAATCCTGTCAGCTGTTTCCAAGGCATGAACCTTAGCCACTATTTGATGCCCTGGTTTTAAGTGTTTGATGATATTGAAAAACATATGAGACAAAGATTGAATGTTTTTAAATAGGCTTTAAATTTAATATTTTAGTTCTTTCTTTAGATATGTAATTAATAAATCATTTATCTTTGGAGCTGGAGAGATAGTACACCAGGTAGGGCTCTTTCCATGCACCTGCGACCAGAATTGAATCTACACAACTTATGGTTCCTTTCAGCTTGCCAAAAAGCTAGAAGTGATCCCTATATCAGAATCAGGATTGATCCATGATTGATCCATATGTGACTCCACTCCCTCCAAGAAAAAATACGGAGAGAGAGAAACAACTAATCTTTGATGTTTAAATAATTCCTGATTCATGTATAATCAATGTGGCACACTGGACAATGTAAAAGTCACAACCTGCATAGCTACTCTTTTAATAGCAAACATATTTTATATTTTATTATCATACAAAAATATTTTTTCTATAATTGACAAACTGCCACTCTGAGTATTCATCTTTGCTAAGATAAAATCTAACGAAATAATTGATCTTGAGTATAGTAAGAAACTATCTTATAAATGGTGTAGTCTATGGAAGTACATTACTGCTTAGAAAATAAAATATTATTTCATAGCATGAAGAGAAACTGGGGGGAAAAAGCATTCTGGTCTAGTATAGGTTGTCCTTTTGAATTATTCCTTCAGTTGATCAACCATTACATAGAGTAGAAATGATTTGGATCTTTACAGCATACAGCCGAAGAGAAGGGCCACATGGAGGGCGGGATCCACAGCTCCCGAAGGAAAAAAAAAAAAAAACAGGTTCCAAAAAGAGCCGAGATCATCAGGAAGTCCCAGATGGGGTAGGTACCGCATCCCACCTCCCCCAGATGGAACCCCGGTGACCAGAAGCCTCTACAAGCACAGCTCGAGTATGCGGGAACTAGGACTTTTCCTCAAATCTGCCAGGACTACAGCTCCCAGGTAACCTCTGATTCCGGAAGTCACACCCACAGCCCGCCCCCCAGCGCCATCTTTACAGCATACAGCCAAAGAAAAGGGCCACATGGAGGGCGGGATCCACAGCTCCTGGAGAATAAAAACAAAAACAGGTTCCAAAAAGAGCCGAGATCATCGGGAAGTCCCAGATGGGGTAGGTATCGCATCCCGCCTCCCCCAGATGGAACCCCGGTGACCAGAAGCCTCTACAAGCACAGCTCGAGTATGCGGGAACTAGGACTTTTCCTCAAAACCGCGCAGCAGCTTATGCGGCCGCGCGACATCTCTCTATATACAAAGTGATCCATGGGAAGTAAACCACCCAACGTTTCTCCCTGAAAATCAGAGTTAAGTTTGGAGCACGGCCACAGCCCCAGAAACACAAGGACTTAAAGCATAACCCAGTAGCTTGGAGCAGAAAAGTGAACGGACTATGCATTAATCCAGGCATCATGTCTGCCCAGAGGGGAAAGGGTGTTGCCCCATTTGCCCTCTCTTCTCTGGAAAGAAGGATGGCGGCCGCATGGGAGCCTTGTGGACAGCAGGTATGAGCCGGGGGTGTGGGGGTGACTAAAACCTCATGGGAAAGGGGGCATTTCGGTCCGCCCTTCACGCCCTACCGAGGCCACCAGTTGCCGCCCACGAGCGGCTCTCCAGCACGGCCACGACACCAGAGCACAGAAACCAATTTCTTAACTATCTGACTTTCAGTAGAAATACTTCCAGGGTCAATAAGTAAAATAGCAGAAATCCAAAACGAACATTAAATTCTTGAACCCAGCTGTAGAAAGAAAATCACTTCACAATGCTTTTTCAGCATGTCTGATTTGGGGGGGGGGGGGTAAACTCTAAATAATAGTGGTGAAACTTTTATTGAAACAATGAATCTAATCAAAGCAGATAGAGTGTTAACTAAAATTCATCTGCCTCACAGAGACTGGGAGGGATGGGGGGTGGGGTTTTATTGGAGTTCTTCATGGTAAAAAATAAGTATTGGTAAAGGGAAATGTGTTTGATATTTGCATGACTGAGACCTAAACCTGAAAGCTTTGTAACCTTTCCCACAGTGATTCAATAAATAAATAAATACATAAATAAATAAATAAATAATTAAAAAAAGAAATGATTTGAAAAAAATAAGGAGCATGGATTGCAGCAACAATGAAATGCTATGTAAGTCTTTTACATCAGTGTCATATTTATTTTGAATTCAATAACAAAAGATAATAGACCAGTGATATTCCTTGTACTACATCTTTACAAATTCTCTTCTAATCTTTTCAAGAGTTCGTCAAATAATTTTTCATCATTTAAAACCCCCAGGAGGTATGTGTGTATAGAAGTAGATTACCTTCACATATACATTTACACACATATACATACATGTGCATACCCACATACATATACATATATACACATATATGTATACAGATTTTATTAGCAGAATATATTACTGTGTAATACTCATGGTTCAAAAATCATCTATTGCATCAGAAAATTTAAAACAAAGTGTTTAGTATAAGAGTCACGACGATCATGATCGCGACAATCCTGTTGTTCGTCGATTGCCTCGAGCAGGCCCCAGTAACGTCTCCTTCGTCCTAGCCCTGAGATTTTTTTAAAAAGTACCATATTCAAGGCTCCTTCAGGGTTAGAAGAATGAGCCCCATCATTGTTACTGATATTTGGCATATTGGGTATGCCACGGGGAGTTTGCCAGACTCTGCCGTGTGGGCAGGTTACATTCGATAGCCTGCCAGTTTGTCCAAAGTAAGAATGAGATCTTAAGATCTCGCGCGGGCCACGGATGTGTCCATGTGCTTCCGGGATCTGGGTTTTATAGTCTCTGGGTCTTGGCTGTTGATGGGATTACACTGTGCCAGGGAGCCAGTTGGTGGGTATGACCCCTACCTACTGGAATATGGAGGATCTGGGTGGAGGATGCTCAGCCCTGATCCGAGCAGGCTTGGAGATCTCAGCCCCGGAACCTGCATGTCTTTGTTCCTCTGCCAGTACCTTCATGCATGTGGATAGTGGTCTCAGCATGGTGGTGGCTGGTTCTGGAGGTCTTTGACTGCCGGAGTACTGGTCGGGGCTGGGAGGGAAACTCAACCCGCTCCCCTCAAAGGGGCACCGGCGAGGACAGCCAGGCATGGGGGCAGGAGACTCTGTGCTGATCTCTTCCGGGAGCTGGGTTTTATAGTCTCTGGGCCATGTAATACCATCAACGGCCAAGGCCCAGAGACTATAAAACCTAGTATAAGAGTATCTTTTAATAATTGTCATTGAGAAATTGAGCAATAGTACAGCAGGTAGGACACTTGAATTTGATCACTGGCAATGATAAGATCCCCTGAGCCTGCCAGAAGTGATCCCTGAATGCATAGCAAGGAGTAACATCTGAGCACCACCAGGTGTAGAACCAAAAAAAAAAAAACACCATCAAATTGAGGAATGAATAAAAGTCTCTTTATTTAAATAAAAATTAGATCACTTTCAAATACTGAGAATCTTAGTCTACTTCTTTAAGCTAATACATAAAAACATCAAAACATCCTAAATAGGCAATATGTTCTCCTCATGTATGTGTATGCATTCAAAGTCTCTCATAAACATCTCAAAATTAGATCTCTCTGTTAGATGGCCATGATGGAACAGTTTGCAATGGAAAAATAATTCAGAATTCCAATTGCTATCTTCTCAGTTCACAGCAGTTTCATATCACTGGCAGATGATACAATCCTAATTATTTTACCTGTCCTTCTTTCTAGTGCATCTATATCATAACTGAAGCCCTTGTTGAGAAATTCCTCTAGTTGCTTTCTTAACTAGAATCTGTAGAAAATATCTAAGGGGAAATGTGAATATGATTGTCAATTTTCATTTAAAATTAAATGACAATTTTAATGAATGACAATTTTCAATAAAAATTAAATGATAAATGGGAAAGTATGTTTATCTGGTTATCTGCCATTTTTTTCTCTTTAGACACACAAAGTTTCTGAACTCTGAGCCAACTCATCATTTACGATTAAATCCCATTAGATCTAAAACATTTTTTGTTGCTAGGTAACATATGCAAATTCATCAAAAAGTTTGAGAAAATGATAAGAAACTTTTTATATTAATTTTTATAATTTGTGACATTTATAAAATCCTTCTATATTACAATTATTGATACTTCTAAAAATTTCAACTGAGAAAAACGTTAAATATTCTTTAATTTTTAGTTTTTAAACTTCACATATTTTGAAAATTCAGATAAAACACATAAAATAGAAAATCTCAGAAAAGAAAAGTTTTAATACAAAAGTCAATGCAATTTTGGAAAATATACAGATAAAAAGTAAACAGAAAATCTAAAGAAGTTAATGAATATTTTCTGAGTACTTTTTTTAAAAATTTAAACTCTAATCCTTTTTATTGTACATTTCCTTAACCTAGAAATCCAACATTTAAAAAACTGCCTAATAATAATAATTTATTATTTAAATATTCAAGCTACCAAGAGTATCTTGGCTGGCAAGTTACCCGTGACGTATTTGATATACCAAACACAGTAACAACAAGTCTCCCAATGGAGATGCTACTGGACCTACTCTAACAAATCAATGAACAATGGGAGGACAGTGTTACAATGCTATTTAAATATTTAAGTATTTAAGCAATAAATTATTAATTCACACAGGAATGAAGTCTCACAGAATCCAGGTGATGCAGAACTTTGTGCTATTGGACTCTGGGCTCAATGGGACCTGGGAGCAGAGATTCTCTGCCTGCTTCCCCAGTCTCCGGTGACGCAGGGGTGACACCCATAAGCCACACCCTGCCAGCACCAGATAATCTCCTCATTGACGACCCTCCAGAACTCATGGCTGCTCCTCCCAGACTGAGTATAAAACGAGGCCCACATAACCATGCCACTGGACTTCTCGCCAGGCTATTTTAACTCTAGGAGCCTCAGAGTGGGGCAGGCGAGAGCCCTTCTAGCCCCAAGGGAGGCAGCCCTGCCAGCCAACCTGCACTACCAAACACAGCCACTCCAGGCCACTTTCTGGTGTGACAAATCATAAGACACTTCTTACCCATTTATCATAATTACCATACAATTTTTGATGGAGTTCAGACAGTAAGAAACAAGTCATAGAGAAATATATATATATATATATATATGCCTCTCAGAGAGCCCGGCAAGCTATGGAGAGTATCATGCCTGCACGAGGAGAGCCTGACAAGCTCCCTGTTGTGTATTCCATATGCCAAGACCAGTAAGTATAAAAGATCTCATTACCCTGAGCCTGATAGAGCATCGAATCGTTGGGAAAGACGAGTAAGGAGAGGCTGCTAAAATCTAGAGCTGGGAGGATTAGAGATGTTACTGGCGCCCACCTGAGTAAATCGATGAACAAACAATAGGTTGACAGTGATACAGTGATTTAAATATTTTTAATCTGTAGCAGAGTCGGTAGGGTGTTTGCCTTGCAAGCAGCCAACTTGGGTTTGATTCCTCTGCCCCTTTCAGAGAGCTTGGCAAGCTGCCGAGAGTATCATGCCTGCACAGCAGAGCCTAGTAAGAACCCCGTGGCATATTTGATATGCCCAAAACAGTAACAATAAGTCTAACAAGGGAGACTTACCGGTGCCCATTCCAGCAAATCAATGAACAATGGGAGGACAGTGCTACAGTGCTACATTTAATCTGTAGGATATGTTCAAAGAAAAGTTTCCTTTTTCATGGAATTCAATAGCATTACAGCATTATGGACTGGGTGGAATAAAAAAAAAATCTTGAATAAGAAAGAAAAATATATATATACTAGAAACATAAACCAGAGATGGATAACAAATAAAAGACTAATATCCTATATTTAGTTCAAACCAGTCAGATAGTGTCTCCCAGTTCCAGGACCTTATGGGATAAATAGAAACTCAATAGAGTGAAAGTAATTCTTGTTTCACTATCCCTCAAAAAAACAAATTTTATCTAAAGTATTGTCATTAAACTGGAATTTGATAATTATAACTTTTATTGAATTGTTTGAGCTGGAGCAATAGCACAGCAGGTAGGGCGTTTGCCTTGCACGCAGCCAACATGGCCGACCCGAGTTCGATTCCTCCGCCCCTCTCGGAGAGCCCGGCAAGCTAGCAAGAGTATCTTGCCCGCAGGGCAGAGCCTGGCAAGCTCCCCGTGACGTATCCAATATGCCAAACACAGTAACAATAAAGTCTCACACTGGAGATGTTACTGGTCCCGCACGAGAAATTGAATTAATTTTCAAGTTCCACATATTTTTATTTCATTTCTTTCAAAGATTTTCTTTCCTGTTTGAATTCATGTTTGTGTACATATATGGTTACATATTTTTAAATTTTGACCAATTACCATAACAAACATCATTTTTTCTAATCATAAGTATAACACATACTAAGTTATATGTTTCTAATATTTGTATGTTTACTGTACTTTTCCATTGACCTTTTACATAGAAGAGCTTTTTTCCTGCCTTTAATTACTCTAAGTGTTTTCAAATCCACAGTGTGTTCTTTCTGGCAAAATATAACTTACATCAAATTTTTTTTCTTTTTCTATTTTAGTGAATTTATAGAGCATCTGCCTTTTAATTAGAGTGATTAAGATTTACATCTGCCACTTTGCCAGCTTTGTTTCCTGTACATCTTGCATCTTTTTGTTTGTTAGTTTTTCTCTTTCTATTGTTGATTTCTTTTGTGTCAAATAATATTACCATCTGTATGACTCTTATTACCTTGTCATTCACTTCGCTTTTCTACTGTAGTTAATTATCTTTGTAGCAGTTGCCCTGGGGATTATACTTATCATCTTAATTTGTAGCCTTCTTGCTTTACTAATATCAACATTTCAGATTTATACAAATACTTTGATCTGGAGTTGCTATCTTTCCTCCATCTTTATGTGTGATTATTTTAGTACAAATTGCAGTTTAGTCTCATTGTTCATGGACTTTGTCCTTGAAAATTTCCCTACTTGGTAAAATGTATCTGTTAGTCCAGAAAAAACACATGGACCGATAATTCGTATTTTTTGTCGAGTGAGTATATGCACACAATGAAGGAAATAATCAGTTATTTCACTGGTATTTCACAAAGACGAGAATAGTGTGCTATCTGTGTGACACATGATATAGACAATCAAATGATGGCAGTGGTCAAAGTCTCAAAAGTGCAGCATAACATAAAGTTTCACTTCTGGTCAGTTGACTGTAGTTTGAACTCAACTGTTATCTGAGAGAGGAAAGGCAGGGATATCAATTAAAATGTTTGAACCTCATTTTCTAGTAAGTTAAAAAAATGATAGTGTCCTCTTCCTGTTCCTCCCCAACACTGTGTTGGTCTTTTCCCCCCCTTCCCCCATGTCAGTTAATCTGTCAGTATTTGAACATGGGACTTGGCTTTCTCTGCGTACATGCCCCAGGCATCCTATAGGACCCTGACAGGCCCACTATCCCTGAGCCTCTTCCTGTTCGTCCCCAATGCTGTGACCGTCATCTCCCCCCAACAAAGGTTGTACCCCCGCAACCAGGTACCTGTAGGTGTGTGGCCTCTTTAGAAGCAGGTCTGGCTTCTGTAGAAGTGGGCGTAGCCTAATTTTGGGCCTGCTGCAAGTTACTCATAGCCAGCAATCTCAAGTACATCTCAGTCTCCATATCTCCACATCAACATGAAGAAACAACGCAAATCCACACTACATGGGGAGAATGATGAAAAGAGTCTAGAAGCCTCAGTAAGAGCTAAACACCTAAGGGACCTCTCTGAGAAAGAATTCAGATACGAAGTAATGAAGATGTTCAATGAACTCAGTGAGACAGATATCCAGTAAATTGAAGGAGGACATGAAAGAAACAATGGATCGGACAATAGAGAAAATCCAGGAAGAAATGGGAGGCAGAAATTGGAAAGCTACACACATAAATGTCACGAATAAAATATTTCGTAGATGAAAATAAAAAAAACTTAGTCTGTGCCCTCAACAGTAGAATGGCCACAGCTGAAGACACAATCAGTAATTGGAATATTAGCTTCATGAAGCCAACTGGCAACAAAAAACAATGGCAAGGGACCTCAAAATAGCTCTAGATCAAATCAGAGTCCCAGGAGATGATTCCAAGAGGAACAACATTAGAATCATTGGAGTACCAGAAGCTCAGGGAAACAATCCCAGTGAAAAAGCCACACTTAAACACATCATTGCTGAAAAGTCCCCAGAGCTGGACAATGCAGCCATTCAGATTCAAGGAGCCCAAAGGGTGCCAGCTGAAAGAGACCCTAACAAAAATACTCTAAGACATATCATAGTTAGAATGATCGATGCCATGGATAGAGACACAATAATGTAATCAGCAAGGTCAAATAAGGAAATCACATAAGAGAAGCACCCCTTAGATTCATAGCAGACCTATCAGAGGAAACCCTTCAAGCCCAAAAACAATGGTGGAATAGAGTTAAAAAAAACTCATTGAAATGAATGCTTCACCAAGAATATCTGGCTAAACTCTAACTCAAACTTGAAGGTACGGTACACTATTTTGTGGATAAACAGCAGCTCAGGAACTTCGTAGACTCAAAACCAGACCTAAAAGAAGGGCTAAAGGGGCTACTATAAGACAAGATAAACCCTACAAGCACAACAGACCCTTAAAGAAAGATGACACAAACCCCATAACAATAATCTCTCTCAACATCAACGGTCTAAATTCACCAATTAAGAGACACAGAGTGGCAAAATGGATTCAGAGACAGAACCCAACATTCTGCAGTCTATAAGAAACTCATCTGAACAGAAACAAATTGATTTCTGGAGCGATAGCAGAGCGGTAGAGTGTTTGCCTTGCACGCAGCCAACATGGCCGACCCGAGTTCTATTCCTCTGCCCCTCTCGGAGAGCCCAGCAAGCTACCGAGAGTATCTCGCCTGCATGGCAGAGCCTGGCAAGCTCCCCGTGATGTATTCGATATGCCAAACACAGTAACAACAAAGTCTCCAATGGAGACATTACTGGGCCCACTCGAGCAAATCAATGAACAACGGGAGGGCCTTTACCTTTACCTTTACCTTTATTATTTAAAACATACTGCATTTAACAAAATAATTGTGCATAAAAAGATGAAAAGATAGGGTATGGTCCTTATTAAAATCAGAACAAATCAAAATATTGGATTGCACATTTTACTTGGGTGAGACTTTTTTGTTCCAAGTGCAGGAAAAATAAGCTACTGATAGAAATTGCTTCTTAGGAAATGCAGGTGCTGAAATTATAAGGCAAAGCTTAAAATCAGATATTTTAAAATTCAGAAAAGGAAGGAAACTAAAAATAGGGGAAATTATAATTGATTTTTGATCAAATAGAGTTTATCAATAAATGTAAAAACAATAGAAATCCTGGAGTTAAAAGACAATAATAATTAAATAAAAATAAAATAAATAGAAATGTTCAGCAATAGAATAAAAAGGATTTCATATAGAAAAGGGATGGACTGAGAATAGTTCATGGTAGCTGCACATGCCTTGCTTGCTTTTGAACCAGGTTCAATACATGGAAATGAAAATGGTTCCAGAGTGACTCCATGAATGATTCCTGAGCATAGATCCAAGTGTAAACCTCAAACCCCTCTGGTGGTGAGTCCAAAACAAAAACAAAACAAACAACAACAAAAAAAGAAATAGAGGTAGAGGAAAGGCGATAGCACAGAGGTAAGGCCCTTTCCTTGCATGTATCCAAGAATGATTTGAATCGCTAGAACTACATATGGTCCGCAAAACTCTGCCAAGGGCATTCCTGAGCACCGAGCCAGTGCACCTATGACTGTGTCCCCATACCGCCCAATAAAAAGAAGTAACACAATATGAAGACAAGTCCATTCAGATGATTCAGTTCCTGAAAAAAAATTATAGCGAGTGAAGACAAATTATGAGATTCAGGAACACAGGAGGCTATGGAGTGTACCAATATGCTCAGAAAGGAATTCCAAGGTAGAGAGAAGGGAAAACTGATGTTGAAGAAATATTGAAGCTACATTCAGAAATTTGATGGCAAATACTAATCTGTGTAGATGATAAAGCTCAACACATTTATAACGGAGTGATTTCAAAGAAATTCTTGCATAGCTCAGATAATGGAACTATTAAAAACCAAAGACAAAGACATAATCTTTTGAACAAAAAAGGAGTGATAGTAATGGTCATCGATACGTTTGGTAATGAAGGACTTCTCACAAATGAGGACAAAGAAAAACAAGATAAGATATGTGCTAATTACTGACAGAAAAATAATGTCAAAAAGAGCCCTACTCCAACATATCAAAATGTTTCCTTTAAAATGATGCAGAAAATTATACATTCTTAGATAAAAAAATGAATTGAGGAAGTATGTCAATGCCAAATGTTCATTACAAATAATGTTGAAGGTAATATTTCAGAAGAAATATAAGGACAGTAGACAATATGTAAAATGACAGGAATAGATATTCTTGTTCCAGGCACATAGTGTGTATGGGTCAAGTCTCACTGTATCTGCCTATGTCCACTATAGTGAGGTTCTATAAAATAAGTGTTAAAACTGATCTACTTGTGGAGTTCAACCAGTACTTTATATATCCTTGCTATCAACCCCTTGTCACATATGAATTTGGCAAGTATCCTTTCCCATTCTTTAGACTGTGTTTGTATTTTGGTCATTGCTCCTTTTGAGGTGCAGAAGCTTCGTAGTTTAAGATAGTCCCATTTGTCTATCTCTGTTTTCATTTGCTTGGCCAGTGGCATGACATATTTGAAAGATACCATTAGCTTCAATGTCATGGAGGGTTTTGCCAACCTTGTCTTCAAAGTACCTTATGGATTCCGGTCTCATGTTGAGGTCTTTAATCCATTTTGAACTTACTTCTGTACATTGTGTTAGGCAGAGATCTGAGCTCATTTTTTTGCATGTAGCCATCCAGTTTTGCCAGTACAATTTGTTAAAGAGGCTTTCCTTACTCCACTTTATATTTCTTGCTCCTTTATCAAAGATAAGATGCTCGTATGCTTGGGGGAAGATGTCAGTATATTCAACCTTGTTCCATTGGTCTACAGCTCTGCCTTTGTTCCAGTACCAGGCTGTTTTAATTATTACTGCTTTGTAGTAGAGTTTGAAGTTAGGGAGGTTGATTCCTCCCATTTTCTTTTTCCCAAGAATTGCTTTAGCTATTCGTGGGGGCTTATTGTTCCATATGAATTTCAGGAGTGTTTGTTCCATTTCTTTGAAGAATGTCATGGGTATCCTTATAGGGGTCACATTGAATTTGTACAGTGCTTTGGAAAGTATTGCCATTTTGACAATGTTAATTCTCCCGACCCATGAGCAGAGGATATCTTTCCATTTCCTCATGTCCTCTTTTATTTCCTGAAGTAGCGTTTTGTAATTTTCTTTGTACAAGTCCTTTACTTCCTTAGTTAAGCTGATTCCTAGGTACTTGATTTTCTGGGGCACAATTGTGAACGGGATTATTTTTTGCATGTCACTTTCTTCTCTCTCACTGTTTGCGTATAGGAAAGCCATGGACTTTTGGGTATTGATTTTGTAGACTGTAACTTTACTATACAAGTCTATTGTATCTAGGAGTTTCTTGGTGGAGTTATAGGGTTCTCTAAGTATAGTATCATATCATCTGTGAATAGTGAGAGCTTGATTTCTTCCTTTCCTACCTGAATGTCCTTAATATCTTTTTCTTGCCTAAGCGCTATTGCAAGTAATTCCAGTACTATATTGAATAGCAGTGGAGAGAGTGGGCATCCTTGTCTCATCCCTGATATTAAAGGGAAGGCTCTCAGTTTTTCCCCATTGAAGATGATGCTTGCTGTAGGCTTGTGTTAGATGTCTTTAACTATTATCAAGGATAAATAAAGTACTGGTTGAACTCCATAAGAAGAAAACATCCAATCCCATAAAAACAATAGGGCAACAAAATGAACAGCAAATTTCTCAAAGAAGAAATCCAAATGGCAAAAAGGCACATGAGAAAATGCTCTACATCATTAATCATCAGGGAGATGCAGATCAAAACCACAATGAGATACCATTTCACACCTCATATACTGGCCCACATCCAAAAGAACAAAAGCAAACGGAGCTGGCATGGATGTGGCGAGAAAGGGACCCTTCTTCATTGCTAGTTCAGCCTTTTTGGAAAACAGTTTGGACAATCCTCAAAAAATTAGAAATTAAGCTCCCATTTGACCCAGCAATACAACTTATGGAAATATATCCCAGAGAGGCAAAAAAGTATAGTCGAAGTGACATCTGCACTTGTCTGTTCATTGCAGCACTCTTTACAATAGCCAGAATCTGGAAAAAACCTGAGCGCCCAAGAACAGATGACTGGTTAAAGGAACTTTGGTACATCTACACAATGGAGTACTATGTAGCTGTTAGAAAAGATGAAGTCATGAAATTTACATACAAGTGGTACTACGTGGAAAGTATCATGCTAAGTGAAATGAGTCAGAAAGAGAGGGACAGACATAAAAAGATTGCATTCATCTGGGGGACATAAAGTAACAAAATAGGAGATTACTATCCAAGAATAGCTGAGATAAGTACCAGGAGGATTACTCCATGGCTTAGATGCCAGCTGGGCATGCCAGGGGAAAAGGCAGCTCAGATAGAGAAGGGAGCATCAAATAAAGGGTGTTTGGAGGATCCTCTCAGGATGAGAGATGCATGCTGAAAGTAGATTATAGACCGAACATGATTGCCATTCTGTGCCTCTTTTGCAGACCACAACATCCAAAAGGAGAGAGAGAACAAAAGGGAATACCCTGCCACAGAGGCAGAGAGGGATAGGGGGAATAGGGGTCAGAGGGATACTGGTATCATTGGTGGTGGAGGATGGGCACTGGTGGAGGTATGGGTACTCGATCATTGTATAACTGAAACCCAAGCACAAAAATGTGTAAGTCTACAACTGTACCTCATGGTGTTTCACTAATAAAAATTTTAAAAAAACTGATCTAGTGGATATTGAACCATTGCTCCTGGTGATAATTGTAGTTTCTTAGAATAACTCATCCTGATTGGTCATTACTATCACTTTTTTTCTGTTCTGGTACTATTTTTGTTTGTTTGTTTCTTTTTATTTTATATTGTTATTATATTTATTTTTTAAAAATTTTTATTAGTAAAACACCATGAGGTACAGTTGTAGACTTACAAATTTTTGTGCTTGGGTTTCACATATACAATGATCAAGTACCCATTTTTCCACCAGTTCCCATTTTGCACCACCACTGATCAAAGTATCCCTCCAACCCACCCCTATCCCACCCTGCATCTGTGGCAGGGCATTCCCTTTTGTTCTCTCTTTCCTCTTAGGTGATGTAGTTTGCAAAAGAGGCATTGAGTGTCAATCGTGTTAGGTCTATAGTTTACTTTCAGCATGCATCACCCATTCTGGGAGGATCCTCCCAACACCCTTTTTTTGGCGTGACATCTTTGAAGATACTGTTCACTGTAGTGGAGAGTTCAGCCAACCTTGTCTTCAGTCTACGCTATGGATTCCAGTTTCATGTTGAGGTCTTTAATCCATTTTGATCTTACTTTTGTACATGGTGTTAGGCAGAGATCTCTGCCCATTTTTTTTTCATGCCGCTATCCAGTTTTGCCACCACAATTTGCTAAAAAGACTTTTCTTGCTCTACTTCACATTTCTTTCTCCCTTATCAAAGATTAGATGATCGTATGTTTGGGGGGAGATGTCAGTATATTCAACCCTGTTCCACTGGTTTGGAGCTCTGCCTTTGTACCAGTACCATGCTGCTTTAATTATTACTGCTTTGTAGTAGAATTTGTAGTTAGGGAGGTTGATTTCTCCAATTTTCTTTTTTTCAAGAATTGCTTTAGCTATTTGTGGGGTTTATTTTTCTATATGAATTTCAGGAGAGTTTACTCCATTTCTCTGAAGAATGTCATGGGTATTGTTATAGGGATCACATTGAAGTTGTACAATGCTTTGGGAAGTATTGCCATTTTGACAATGTTAATTCTCCCCATCCATGAGCAGGGCATATCTTTCCATTTTCTCGTGTCCTCTTTTATTTCCTGAAGTAGCATTTTGTAGTTTTCTTTGTACAGGTCCTTTACTTCCTTAGTTAAGCTGATTCCTAGGTATTTGATTTTCTGGGGCACAATTGTGAACAGGATTGTTTTTATCAGGTCACTTTTGTCTCTCTCTATTTGCGTATAGTAAAACCATGGACTTTTGGGTATTGATATTATAGCCTGAAACTTTAGTATGCAAATGTATTGTTTCTAGGAGTTTCTTGGTAGAGGTTTTAGGATTCTCTAAGTATAGTATCATATCATCTGTGAATAGTGAGAGTTTGATTACTTCCTTTTCTATCTGAATCCCCTTCATATCTTTTCCTTGCCTAACCACTATTTTAAGGACTTCCAGTACTATTTTGAACAGCAGTGGAGAGAGTGGGCATCCTTCTTTCGCTCTGATCTTAGAGTAAAGGCTCTCAATTTTTCCCCATTGAGGATGATGCTTGCTGTAGGCTTGTGGTAGATGACTTTAACTATGTTGAGGAAAGTCCCCTCTATCCTCATTTTGGGGAGGGTTTTCATCATAAATAGGTGCTGGATCTTGCCAAATGCTTTCTCTGCATCTATTGATATCATCATATTTTTTTATCTTTTCTTTTGTTGATATGATGGATTATGTTGATAGATTTCCAGAGAAACCAAAAAAATTCAAAAGATCATCAGAGACTACTTTGAAAGTAAGTCTGTATGCCACAAAACAAGAGAACCTAGAAGAAATGGATAAATTCCTGGATTCCTATAAGCTCCCAAGTTTGAATAAAGGAGATAGAGTACCTGAATAGACCTATTAACGTCAAGGAAAATGAAACTGTAATCAAAAGTCTTCCCAAAAACAAAAGCCCAGGTCCAGATGTATTCAGTATTGGATTTTTCCAAACATTTAAAGAGGATCTATTGCCAGTTCTTTTCAAACTTTTCCAGGAAATTGAAGAAATAGAAACTCTCCCAAACAGTTTCTATAAAGCCCATACCTCTCTAGTACCTAATGGAAACAAAGACACCACAAGAAAAGAAAACTACAGGCCGATATCCCTGATGAACACAGATGCAAAGATTCTCAACAAAATACTAGCAAATAGAATTCAACAACTCATCAAAAAGATCATACACCATGACCAAGTGGGATTCATCCCGGGGATGATGAGAGACAACTTTATGGGCTGGAGATGGGCTTGGTATGCAAGAGTCCCAGAGTAGAAGCCGAGCACTGCATTGTTCTCATGAACCTGTGGGGTCTTATTTGAGCAGTGACCTGGGAGTAACCCGCAAAGAGTGCAGTGTGGCTTACAAATAATGCATACATAAAAATTTCTAATGCATATTCATATGCACATTTTCTAATGCATATAGTGTACATATGTACATTGAGAAAAAGCAACCAAAGTAAATTTGTAAAAGTGACATATATCACTTATGTAAAAGTGACATATTCTTATTTTAAACCCATCAAAAACTATATGTACATGGATTTTTATGTATAAACATAACTTAATATATCAACCCAATAATCAACCCTGAATTGAAATACCATGCTCCTTTATCCTTGCTGTCAAAAGAAAATGACCCATCCTATAACCTTGACTTACTCATGATGTTTGACCTTATGAAACCTTCAGAGGTGACTAAGTGAACTCTGTTGAGACCAAGAAAAACAAAACATTATTTCATCTTCAGAATCACAATAAAAGCTTAAAAACTTGTTGTATTTAATCAATTATCTTTTTTCTCATCTGGGCATCACAAGAGTTGCTCAGGAGGAATTTAGGAGGCCCCACTAATTCCCAGTCAATTGGATGTGTGTTTTGTGAATATAAGACCTAGAGGATACAATGTTACTTAAGCCCTGAACTTCCACAGATACCCAGATAACTCTGCTGTGCTGAGGACTCCAGGACCATACCCCTTGATGTTCAAGGAACTTCAGGACTGTACCTGATGGTGCTGTCAGGAATGAAATCCAGGTCTGGTGCATAATAAACATGAAGCCTGACTTTTCTACCATCTTTAAGATCTCTTCAGAGAATTTTTAAATAAAGTTTCTAAATTTAAGGAAGAGGGGAAATGTTATTTTGACAAATGAGTTTAGATACATAATAAAGGATAGCTATTCCTTATAACAGCATATTTAGTCTATAAAATCCAGGGCACTATATATCATATTGTCCCTTTGATCTGCAAGTGTCCTTCTATGAATTCCTGTAAGCATTCAACATTTCTCCCACATTCAACATTTCTCCCACATTCTCTTACATTTGTTGAATGTGAGCATTCAACAAATCTCCCACATTTCTTTCTGATATCATAAGTAAGTATTCTGAAATGTTGCCTAGATTTTTATAGTTCTAATTTTCTAATCTCTCCATGTCTTTGATGCCTGAATCTCTATTTTTTTCAGTTCTTAATCAATCAGGATCATTTCATTCCATAAAAACATACCACCTTCAGGCTGTTACTCAACTTTATAGTTCTAGCCAGGTGGTATCCTAAATATAGTTTTCATCCTGTTACTCACTGCAGCATTTTATTTTTTTTAACAAGTTCTTAAATCTGAAGTTTTCACAAGCATGATCTGCTTAAGACCTGCTTCATTGTACTTCCCCACCATCTCCCCTTCCAGCAATCTTTGAATCTTCCTTGATTTCTTTCTTCACCTTTTGTGAATTTTCCAAATCCTTCCTCAGTTGAGTTGGCTGCCACATCCCATTTTGTGTGGAAAGAAAATGAAGCTCAGAAATTGTTCTTGTTCCTTTTCTGACCATGTTTTCTAATTTCTATAACTTACAATTCCTGTACTCACATTAACACTGGGAGGAAAGATAGACAGAAAGCAAGCAAGCAAGAAACAAGTAAACAAGCAAGAAACATAGAAAGAAAGAAAAGAAAATGCTGACTATATTGATGGTTAAGAAAGCAAAGTTTATTAATTAATTTTTTAAAGTTTCAAAATCTCCAAGAAGTGAAATTTTTATGAAATGTGTATATCAGAAGTTGAGGAGGCAAGAAATCACAACTTAAGGACTAATATAAACAACATACATAACGTATATAAACAAGGTTGGACCTAGAATGTTTAGAGTTTTGATAAAAGTGATTAAATATTTGGAATCTAACAACATTTTTATGTAGGAAAAAAGCACACAGCATATATTAGAAAGCATTTCTTCCTTTTCTTCCTTTCATTTATTGAAAGAACAAGCATTTCCGAGTACAATGACTCAAATGAATTGCTGAATAGTGGACATTCACTACTGCACAAAACTCCTCTGTGATTTTTTTGATACCAAAAGAGAAAAGACCTGGTCTCACATTTCTGTTTTCATCTTACCATCCCAAGCTGTGCTTCACATACAATAAGCTATTGCATGTCAATGCATGCAATTGACTCTCCCTTCTTGGTTCCCTTATCTATATACTCAGTCCAGATACCCCTGAGAGACTTAAAGTCTTGTGGGCACACTACCAAATATGTCAACTGTACCTTCACCTTTTATCTCTTCCTCAGTGTATCTCTGCTGCTTATTCAATCAATGATACACTTGCTGTTTATACTTGTCACCATTATCATAATGTAATGTCCTTGAGGATATAACATAATGTCCTTGAGGATACATTTCACTCTGTGCCCTGAACAGATATTAATCAAATATTTGACATATACTAAACTAAGATGTCTGTATGTTTTGCAGAATTATACACATGGATACACTCATATATGTGCATATTTTAATTATTTAATTGTCATGCTGGAGTGAATAAATCAGTTAGCTAAATGCACTTATGTGGTGCTATATCCTAAAGTTTTTCTTTCTCCCTGAAGAACAGTTTTATCCCTATCACAGTTTCAGTTTTAAACCCACTAGCCCGGTGCCTTTTCTTTGTTTTTGTTTGAACTGCAATTCTTGAAAGAATGCTGAAGAATGACAGAGTCTAACTGAAGGATGCCTGTTGGAAGAGACACTGCAGTTTAAAATGCAGTGACAGGGCTAAATGACAGGGCTGTGAATGATTCACTTCTCCCACTTGTCCTTGAGAAGCAGCAGGGGCACCCATGTTGGGTAATAATTGCTCTGCCTTGCTTGAAGGCATAACACTTGGCTTATAGGACATTGATTCATTTGGATCTCCTGTCTATTCTAGCCCCGGGGCATTCCCCACTGTTGAAATTGACACAGAACAGAAAAAGATAAATGTACAAAGGCTGGGGATTTGGGGAGTCCTGAGGCTGATATTGATGAGGCTGTAGCTCTAGTGGTTGCATCCTGTGTCTTTTCTCCATAACAAGGGAAGGAAAACTGAGTCTAGAGTAGCAGTGAAATGATCCTCCTCACCATCATATTGGACATCATCTTTGCATCACTTCAGAGGAAAAGAATACCTCTAGAAAGTTCCTAGAAACAACAGATGAGAGTTATCAATAAAATGACAAAGGAAAATATGCATTATTATGTCTTCAGTATTTTTCCAACAGAGATTGAGCTTGATTACTTATTAATTGTGTGCATTCCTAATGCCTTGACCCATTCAGAGTTCAGTAAGGACCACAAACATGACACTTAAAGCTTCCAATCAACTAATTGATAGCTTCTTATGCTAATCAATATTAGTGCAAAAAAAGCATTTAGGTATTTCCTCTAGAAAAATAAGCATTCCTGAGTAATGTCACACAATTGCATGTACAACACCTCGATTAACATAACTCATACACTAAAATTGACATATATTAGAAATTCTCAAACTCACCTGACCTCTCACATCTTCCAGGAAAAAATAAGAAACAAAACTTAGTGACTTTTGTCTTTTTTAAGCAAAAAACAGAAACTATCCCTCAATTGCACCAGAGGCTACCACCACCCTCTGAATCACTTAATTTACACACACACACACACACACACACACACACACACACACACACACCTAGCTGGGTGATTTCAACCACTTTGGTAAGCCTTAAATATTCCAATTAACACCTTTTTATTGTGTCCACAAATGCAGAGTACTTGAATAAAACTATTCAGTCTCCAATAGACTCCAACTTTGAAAGGCAGGCCATAAAATCATACTCTTTAGGAATCTGAATATTTCTCTGACTTCTTTCCTGGAAAAGAAGATATTCAGGAGGTGGCTTTCTTACTTAGGATGCCAAGTGTAATGATTTCTGTCTAACTTGGGAGAGGAAAGGCCATAAAGATCGCTTTGTCTCTTCCTTTGTAAACTTAAACTGTGTCTTAGCTTTTGTTTTTGTAGTGTGTTTTCCTGTTTTACTTAATCCTTCATCACAGTAGTGTGCAGAATAATCCTTCAAACTGCTTACACTCTTGTGTCACAAAATTTCTTCTTCCCCTTTATGATGCTCCAGATGCTGCTCTCTCGTTGTTGTGACACCTCTTTCCTTGTATATCTGCTGTCGGTTGTTTTGCTCAAGATGTTTGTTTGCACTTTGTCAGGAAAATATTTTCTATTTTTCTACCAACTTATTAGCCTATTGATTTGAATTAGTAATTTCACATGCCTTTATTCCTGTTTTGACCTCTAATTTACTTAACATTTTGCTTTCTTCCCCCCCCCCCTTATTAATAAAGGATCTATGCCCCAATTATATAAGCCAAGTGCTTTCTTCTGGATGTATGTAGTGCTTTCTCAGCCTTCTTTTCCTTACGCTATTCTTACAATAAGGATTTTTCTATTGTACTGCACTGTGTGCCATACCCTAGATCTTTTCTCAGAAATCATAAAAAGAGATATGAAAATCTTCAGCACTCTTCATAAAGGAGACGATGGCATCATCTTTTACCACACATACCTTATTTATAGACTTGCCTTCTGGAAAAAATAAAAGTAGCAAAAAACAAACATATTTGCGTATATATAATGTAAGTTCAAGTGAAGACATAGTGAATCATAGGCAAAGTCAAGAAGTTGCGATTTAAGTTTATAACCATTTGAGAAAAGGTCGGGAATTTTGTCTTGTGGAGCTATGTCAAGAATAAAAGCTTATGCTGGATTTTTGAGCTATTTTCTATACTTGCTCACTGCTTGGTATCTTGATAGAAATAAACAAGTGGAGGTATTGTCTGAAGTGTTCTAACTAGCAATGGTTGAGTTCTGATGGAAAGAATCAGTTAGAGGAATATCTGAAGAAATGTCTGCAGTGTAGCAACTATTGAGTTTCAGCACTGAGGTCTTCTCCAAGTTTTCTTTTCCCACAGTGGTAGATTATCACTCAGATACTGAGGTTATGAAGGCAGGGAGGTCAGAAGAGATCACATGATTCTATTACGTGTTTACTAGTCATCATTTGCTGAATGTGTGGAGAGAAATTAAAGACAGATCTGCACCACTGTTGATGTTCTATGATAATATCTGTTACTGTGCTCAGAAAGTGTTTACTGAGGAGCTGTAAATCCAAGGGATTATTTTGAGAAACCACAAGGGAGAACACAGGCATCATGCTTATTGTGTTTTCTTATGCATTGTCATACAGAACAAACTGCTTAATAAAAGTTTCCCAGTGATGGCAAAGCTAAATATATATTACTACAGGAGCTTTTAGCCTCATGTGGCCTTTCACTATAACATACAATAGGGCTATGACATTTTGTAATTGCTGAAGACAGGCTTTGCATATCAACACAACATATAGTTATTCATTAATAATTTATGGGAACAAGATTCTCTCTAATATAATAAATGAATTATTAATTGATGCTCTTAAATAGCTTTAACAAAAGTTGCTGTATTTCTTCTTCCTTGCTGGGTTTAGGTTAACACAATATTTGCAGAGAAACAGATGCTACAAATTTAATTATGTAAACAAGTCAGCATTACTTTTCAAGATCTATCATATTATTTCAAAATATATCAAAATTAGCATATCCAGTGAAAAAATAATTTAAAAATGTGCTGGAAGCTGAAAAAAAAGAGGTATTTCTGGAGCGATAGCACAGCGGTAGAGCGTTTGCCTTGCATGCAGCCAACATGGCCGACCCGAGTTCAATTCCTTCGCCCCTCTCAGAGAGCCCGGCAAGCTACCGAGAGTATCTTGCCCGCACGGCAGAGCCTGGCAAGCTCCCCGTGACGTATTCAATATGCCAAACACAGTAACAACAAAGTCTCCAATGGAGACGTTACTGGGCCCGCTCAAGCAAATTGATGATCAACGGGAGGGCCTTTACTTACTTTACTTACTTACTTAGAAGAAGCAAGTAACAAGATGATTTTTTGGCCAGAGTTCCAACAGAGTTCCCGTGTTGAAAATATAATCATTTTGTAGTAGAATAAAATGCTTTCAAAGTGTTTATTTATTTATTTATTTATTTAATATTTTGGTTTGGGCTTACACCCAGTGACGCTCAGGGTTTACTCCTGATTATTCAGTCAGGAATCACTTCTTGTGGGCTCTCATGGGATTCATTAAAATAAGTTTGTTTTTTTCAAAAAATTTAAAGAGTCCATCAATATTTCCAATTCAAGCATGTTATCTTAGCTGAAGAAACTCCACTTTACAACTCAAACATGACTTTGTTAGTTATATGACTCACTGTGATAAGAGGATGGCAAAATATAAGGACAAAATTATAACTTGCAATGGATTTTAATTGTGACTTTTTACATTTAGGGAAGTAGTGATAAAAAATATATTTTGAAGTTTGTAGTTTATCACTTCTTAAGCCTACTTCTCAGATCAATCCCTAAGAAAGAATTAAAGTTAATGATATCCATTGCTAAACCCAAACAATAGAAATAATGCTATGTATATGGAAGCAAATAATTAACTGTAGCACTGTAGCACTGTCCTCCCGTTGTTCATCCATTTGCTTGAAAAGGTACCAGTAATGTCTCACAACAAATTGTGAGACTTATTGTTACTGTTTTTGGCATATTGAATGCGTCACGGGTAGTTTGCCAGAATTTTCCTTGCGGGCAAGAAACTCCCAGTAACTTGGCATGCTCTCCGAGAGGGGCAGAGGTATTGAACCCAGGTCGATCCCGTGCAAGGCAAACTCCCTTTCTGCTGTGCTATTGCTCCATTCCTAAATTATTAACAATAAGGAAAATAAGTCACTGTCACTGTCACTGTCCTCCCGTTGTTCATCAATTTGCTCCAGCAGGCCCAGTACAATTGTGAGACTTGTTACTGTGTTTGGCATATCAAATACATCACAGGTAGCTTTGCCGTGCGGGTGAGATACTCTCGGTAGCTCGCCGGGCTCTCCAAGTGGAGCAGAGGAATCGAACTTGGGTTGGCCATGTCGGCCGCTTGTAAGGCAAATGCTGTACCTGCTGTGCTATCGCTCCAGTTCTAAATAATTAACAATAAGGAAAATAAGTATGTCATGTAAAAATCCCCGACTTAATATAAGATGGAAACTGTATACTGTTTATACATGATTTTCTGAATTAAGGAAATTAGTTATTAAGAAATTATGAGCCTTGTATAATCCTATATAGCTAAGCAAAATTGATGGGCCAGAGCTGTAGATATATAGATGAGATGGCAATTTGTTTCTGGCATTAAAAAAGGAGAAGGAAAAAATAATTACCTATGACCTCTAATATGATCTAAATATTCAATGAAGGAAATGAGTACAATAGATTTTTCAAGCTTTTACGTGTTACAATTTAGCAATTTTTATGACTCCACAAGTTCACTGTCACTGTCACTGTCCTGTTGTTCATTGATTTGCTCCTGTGGGCACCAGTAACATCCCCATTGTGAGACTTGTTACTGCTTTTGATATTGAAGATGCGGGGAACTTTCCAGGCTCTGCGTGTGGGCGGGATACTCTTGGTAGCTTGCCGGGCTCTCGAGAGGGATGAATGAATCGAACCAGGCCTGCTATGTGCAAGACAAACGCCCTACGTGCTGTGCTACCTCAAGTTAGGGGAAATAAAACTAACTCTTACCATTTTTCTATTTTACACATATATTTAGAAAATAAGTTGTGTTTCATTGTCAAATGTTTATTAAGCTTCATTACTTCTTGGTGTATGAGAAGGTGAAAAAGCAGAGTGGATTGCACAATGACTTGTCTATATTACTTATAGGTGGCTTTCCCACTTATTCACTTATTTTCAGGTTTGCCTGCTTCTTGTTTTCTTGGGATGAGTCACCCCCTTCCCTCAATACACACACAAACACCTCAGCTTCCACTTCTAGGGTGCCCCTCATAAAAAGATGTCTCTTCTCTTATAGGTTCCTCTGTCTTTTATTCTGATCCAGAATTTCTTCCACTCAAACAATTCTTCTAATACAGATTGAAAGTTTTCATTTTTTGCTCCTTTTCCCATTATATTTCCCATTATGGTGCATGGCTTTCCTTAATATTACTATAGTTTTACTGGGAACTTGGACAAGAGGTAATAGAACATATAAAAACACATCTACAAACACACTCATCCATTTTGCTTTAGAAATAGTATTCATTTTATAAGTTATCTTTTTCAACTTATTTAATGACCAAGTTTTGACTGGACAATTTTAATAACTAGTATTTAAGTTATTAAATGATAAAGAACTGGAAATCCAAACTAAAAGATTACTATTACATTCTAAGTTTCATAATTCTTGGAAACAAACTAAAAATAGATGAATATAAAATGAGAAGACAAATATTAACTGGTTATAATATTTAAAATCTATAAAATATATTAAATTATGAGTCTACAAATAAGACATTAACATTTTCCTGCATTCAAAAGTATTTTCTTTAAAAAAAACTGTAGGTTTTGTTGTGCATATATATCAATACAAGTAAGAAAAATTGTAATTATGTTTTCCTAAACTTACAATTTCCTTTCATTACATTGTATTTGAATAGTCTAAGATAGTGGGTCCGAAAACCATTTTTTTTAAAATAAATGTTCATTGATCTCATCTGAATAATGATAGGAAAATTGATTAAATGGGGTGATTCACATTTAATTCGCATTAATAAAATCTCTCTTTCATAGTAACTTAGAGTCCCCAAATTTCATGCAACCTCAGACTACTGATAACATATAGAAAGAAGGTAAAATATATAATAATGTCAAAGGACAGCTAAACACTGTCCTAAATACATGATATAGATTCCTTTACATAGGTTTGGATAATGCACACATTCTAAAATGAATTACTTTAAATTTAAAATCTCTGATTTGCTGCTGATCCCATTTACTTTCCTGACACCATATGTGGTCCATGAAGCAGTGTTAGGAGTAATCCCTGAGTAAAGACCCAGAAGTAAGCCCTGAGCACAATTGATAAGGGCCCATATTTGCCCACCCCCAATAAATATAATAAAGTCACCTATTCACAAATAGTTAACTTGTTTAATTTGTATACAATGACTTTCTAAATCCAGACACTAGAGTATACTTATGGAATCAGGTGTACAACAAGACACTCAGGACCAAAAGGATTCTATTGTGCTTGGGAATACATTTAACAGACAGCTAAATGAATTAGTTAAGCAATAAATTAAAGACATTTTATCACCATTTGATTAATGGTGATAAAAGATGTCTACTTCAACCCCTAATTTACATGTGAAATTTTGAACTGTCAGGAGGTCAATGTAGTTCCTCCCAGTGGTCAACTATTCACTTTGATGTGGTGCCATTTGGAACCTGTGGTGCCAGGAATTCTCTGAGATATCTTGTGGTTCATAGGAAGTCTTTATGGATGCACCAAGTGATGCTCCAGGGATGCCAACTGTGTGGTCATCAGGCGGCTAGGGAAAGCCCACGGGTCTCTCTTGCAGCCTGCATTTGGTGGTCTCAGGCCACTTCCCCACCTGGGTCAACCAATGCCCAGGGCAGACAAAAGAGGAAGCAAGGGCCAGGCTAGTTGGTTATCAGTTGCCATTTATTCCATTCTCCCCACACGCCTGTTCCAATCTCACTTAGTTCCCCATTCTATTCTCACACTACCCTCCATTCCCATCTCCTCTAGTCTCTCCTGCCCATTTCTCTGTGCTCCCTCTCACTGCCTCAACTCTCTCTAGTCTCTCACCAAGCCCTTGAATTGGGGATAGCCATTACATCCACCAGTAGCAATATCAACATATGAAAGTCCTTCTGCTCAAGGGCAAAATACCATTTACAGATGTTTCTCCTCTCCTTTGTCCGACAGCTTAATTAACATCTTAATTAACATCTTAATTCTACTTCTTAATATTATTTTGTATGGATACAGTAAGAGATACATTAAGCTTGCAGGACAGCTCTCCTGGGGACATCTTGCTATAGATCTCAGACTACAGTGCTCAGGTCAGATTAATCTTTCCTAACCCTAGCAGGGTCCTAAACTAGATGTTACTTTTTGGGTCATGACAGAATTTGTCAATGACCATGTTCTTAACTTATAGTTAAGTATTATGGCACTTTGACATGGTCCATTTCAATGCTAGGGTAGCTCACACTTGCCCCGGGTCCATCCAGTCACTAGTCTGGACCCTGCTTTTGGGGTGCTAGGAAGTAAGGGCAACAAGCTTTAAGTTGAGAGAACAGATACCCAGGAGTGAATATCATTCAGAGTCAATGAACTCTCAAGTTATATGTATTCATAGCATTGCTGGTCTTTCTGTGTCTGTACAAAAAGGACATTGATCTGAATTATGTAGGTGTACCATAGTTTCTTTATCCAGATAACTATTCTTGGTCACTCAGGCTGTTTCCCGATTCTGGGTATTGTGAATAGTGCTGCAGGAACATAGAAGTACAAATAGTATTTATACTGTGTGTTTTGGGGCCCCCAGGGTATATTCTAAGAAGTGATATTACTGGGTTTGTATGGAAGCTCAATTTTTAGAGTTTTAAGGAATGTCCATATTGTTCTCCAATTAGCTGAACCAGTTGGCATTCCCACCAAGAAATGAGAGTCCTTTTCTCCTTGCATCCCCGCAAGCACTGGACAACCTTGTTCTTATTGATGTGTGCCAGTCTCTATGGTGTTAGATGATATCTCAATGTTGTTTGACTTGCATCTTTCTAATGATTAGTGATGCAGAGCACTTTTTCATGTGCCCTTTGGACATTTGCATTTATCTTTGGGAAAGTTTCTATTTATTTCTTCTCCCCATTTTTTGATGGGAATGAGAATATTTTTTCTCACAAACCCCTTATCAGATAAGAATTGGGTAAATATTTTTTCTCATTTTGTGGACTGTCTTTGTACAGTGGTCATCATTTCAAGGTGCAAAAGCTTCTTAGTTTAATGTAGTTCCGTTTGTTCCATTTTTTATATTTGCTTCCACTTCTTTGGTCAGAGGTATTTAATTTTTGAAGATGCTTTAACCTTCAGTGTCCTGCAGTGTCTACTTTTTCCTCCATGTACCTTATGGAATCAGATCTGATACTGAGGTCTTTAATCCATTTTGATCTAACTTTTGTGCCTGACATTAGAAAAATGTGTAAGTTCATTATTTTCTTTTGCATGTAGCTGCCCAATTTTCCCAGAAACTTGTTGATGCAGATTTCTTTGCCCCACTTAATATTTCTTTGCTTGCTCCACTTCATAGCTATCAAACATTAAGTGATCATATATTTGAGGATGCATGTCAGGATATTCATCTCTCATCCACTGGTCTGCAGTTCTGTCTTTATTCCAATACCATGCTGTATTAATTACTACTGCTTTATAGTACAGTTTGAAGTTGAAGAATGTGATGCCTCCTCTCTTCTTTTTACCCAAGGATTACTTTAGCTATTCCCAGGGTTTTGGGGGGAGGGTGTTATTGTTTTGTTTGATTTTCAGGAGTGTTCAACCTATTGTTTTGAAAAATGTTATTATGTCATTGCTATACTTACAGGGACTGCATTGAATCTGTATAATGCTTTGGGAAGTATTGCCATTTTTACAATATAAATTCTCCCAATCCATGAACAGAGTATGTATCTCCATTTCCTTGTGTCCTCTTTTTTTTTCTTGAAATAGTGCTTTGTAGTTTTTTTTTTACAAGTTCTTTAATTCCTTAATAAATCTAATTCCAATGTAGTTGATTTTCTGAGGTACAATTCTGAATGGATAATATATATATGTATATATATATGTGTATATATATATATATATATATATATATATATATATAGATGTAGGCAGGTAGATACAGAAAACAAAGACCTGATAAGACCATTGGCAGACCCTGAGGATGTAGGTCCTCTTCCCATGAAGTTCCTCAAACCCTCCCTTAATCTGATTAAAATGTAATTCAGCCCAAAGAAGACCATCACCACTCCCATCCTCCCTGGTAACCTCCTTAGCAATGGACTTTTACCTGGGAAGTAGTCCCACATGGGGGCAGGTTGGAGAAATCCTATAAAGGCCACCTTGAACAAAGGAAGCACATGCATATGCTGCCTGAGCCCATGTGCTTGCTGCTTGCACCCAATGTGGCCAAGCACATATGGTGCCCTAGCACATGTGTCGGCCACATCTCCCCTCTTAAGATGTATACTTTTGTGCTTCCTTGTCCAATGTTAGGATGTGTGTAGGGGCTCTCTCAGCCCTTGGAGAAGCCCGTGTTCTCTCTTGAGTACGTTACTCTCTCACTCTCTCCTCCTCCACACTTAAAAAACCTCCAAATAAAATCTGTTACTTCACTGCTTGTCTACTCCTGAAATTCTTTTCTGTGAGGAAAGACAAGAACCCAGTAACCCTGGGTCCCAGGTGACAGAGGTGGTTGGGGAGAGAGTGACCGTCTTTCTCCTCCCCACTTCACATAAGTCACCCGTGGGGCCCACCGACATCAATATCACTTTCTTCTCTTTCATTATTTGCATATAGGAAGGCCATGGAATTTCAGGGATTGATTTTATAATCTTAGGTCTTGAAAGCGCACAAAAAGAACAAATGGATTTCAAAGTTAGAAGGAAAAAGAATAGTAAAAATTAGAACAGAAATCAACAATATAGAATTCAAGAAACCAAAACAAACTATCAATGAAACCAGCAACATTACTTTTGAAAAATCCTCAGTAGATTCACAAGGAAAAAAGAAACTCAAATATTTTGAATCTGAGGTGCACAGGGTAAAGTTACAACAGATATTTCAGAGAAACATCATAAGAGGCAGCTTATTTTGAGAACCGAGAAAAATATGGATGGATTTTTTTTTCCGGAGATAAAACTTGATTTGGGGAATCAAACAATATACCAAAGAGGTGAGTATGCACAAGTAATGTCCTCATTTCCATAACTGTACTTGGAAATGTTCTTCCCTCTGGAAAGGAGTGTGTAGCAAATAAAGACAAAAGCACACAGGTTTTTTAGAGAACCCTATCTATGTTACTGCTTAAGAAAGTATCTTTTAAATTTGCTTTCCTTCTACAAACTAGCTCTTCCACTAATGATGAGGTTTGTCCCCAGAGTTGTTTATGAAATAATGCAGCTGCCTTTTTCTTTAAAAGGATTCTTGTATTCTGGAATTCCTTTCACCAAAGGATCTTCCCCAGAACGTTCTTCAATGTAGTTCTTTATTTCTTTAGAACATTTAGACGCCTGCTGCCTCTGCAACTTCACTTCTTTGCGAAGTTGCTCAACTTCCATCTTCAGTTCTTCCTTCTCCGGCAAGTCTTCGATGTGAAGGGCAGACATTCCTACCTGGAAGCTGGGCTCAGGGGCCTCTCTGGAAGCCGAACAGCTGAAAGTGCAGCAAACCACCAGCGCCTGCTGGCCTCTGCTGCATCCGGGTCTGTCCTCACGCCAGCCCTGCCCAGTGCTCCAGGACCTTAAAACCCCAGATCCATTTTTTCTGATCCTCCCATAACCACGAGGCTTGTCCAAAAGGCCCGAGTAGGGTTAAGGTTTAGAGGCGGCCTCAGCACCCTCCGAGGAGCTTCTCTCTGAAAAAATGGATGGATTCTTAAGAGCATATAACCCCCAAAATTGAATAAGAAGGAGGTAGAAACCTTAAATAGATTCATCATAAGTAGAGAAATTGAAACTGTAATTAAAAATCTTCCCATGACCCAAAGTTCTGTTCCAGATAGTTTCACTCTCTGTGTTTCAGAGAATTACTACCTATATCCCCCAAGCTCTTTCAAAACATTGAAGAACAGGAATCTTTCCTAACAACTTCAATAAGTTAGGAACTAATACAAACATTACCCTAATACAAAAAGCAGATAGAGATGTTACTAAAAATAAAATTACAAGTATCTTTCTCTGTTGCTATCAATGATAAGTACTTAACAAATTTTTATTAAATTGAATCCAACATATATCAACAAATCGGACACCATCATCAAGTGGGATTCATTAAAGGGTGGGTTAGGAGTTGCAATATTGAATGCCTGAAGTTCTATTATCAGTAGCTTTGTAAATGACAATGAATAAAAGAAAATAAATTGATAAAATAAACGGACTGGTGTAAAAAATCTTTTGAGGGTCAGCCAGGGAGTGGCCCCGATGGCTCTTCCCTGGTTCAGGGTGGGCCCAGGCTGCTTCTGCAGCCAGGGCGGCCCAGGATCTGGGACAGACAGTGGACAAAATGAGGGCCAAACAGGTGGATTGATCAGATGCCCGTTTATTCCATTCTCTCCACATGCCTGCCCCAGTCTCTCTGAGCCTCCTATTCTGGTCTCACACTGCTCCTCATTCCCGTCTCCTTCTGTCTCTCCCGCTCATCTCTCGGTGCTCCATCTCGCAGCCTGGGCTCTCTCTCTCTCCACGTACCTGCTCCTGTATTCCTCTACCACATTTTTCTCTCTCTGTCCCCCTTGCTAACCTCTCTGGGGTTCATCTTGCCACCCTTCTCTCTCCTCTCCAGCTCTCCAACTCCCCTGCACTCTTGACTGACAATGAACCTGGTCAGGTAGCAAAATCAACATATAAAAGCCCTTCATGAGGGCATACCTAAAAGGTATTCTAAAGCCCTTCCTGACTGGCCAAGGGCAAAATGCCTCCTAAAGTGTTTTTCTCTTTTCCTCAGTCCAATAACTATCAACATATCAATACTAACTACTCTTGCATGGACACAATAAGAGATAACATTGAAACTTGTAGGGCAGCTCTCTTGGGGTTCAAATCTAGTTATTACTTTTTGGATCATGACAGCATTTGTCCATGATCAAGCTCTTAAGTTATATTTAAGCATCATGGTGCTTTGGCCAGGCTCATCTCGATGCCAGGGTAGCACATAGCTTACCACTTGTCCTGGTTCCATCCAGTCCCTCGTCAGGACCCTGCTTTGGGGTGCACTAGAAAGTAAAGGCAGCTGAGGCTTATGTGAGAGAACAGATGCACAAGAAAAAATATCACTGAGAGTCACATTACAAAAGCATGTCTTCTTGTGTCCATACAAAAAGGAGATTGCTCTGAATAGACCGTGCAAAGGACTTCAGGAGAAAAGTAAAACAATATTTACAGGTCAACAGAGTACAAAGAAAGAAGTACAAATAAACACAGAGAGGAATGGGAGCACTGTGATGAGAGCTACCCAATAAACCCAAACTACCTGAGGCTATGCAGGAAGGACGGAACAGTGTTACCCTACAGGCTGGAGTGATAGGACAATGGGTAGGCATTTGCCTTGCACATGGCCCACATAGCCAACCTGAGTTTGATTCCTCTGCCCTTCTCAGAGAGCCCCACAAGCTTCTGAGAGTATCTCGCCCACATGGCAGATCCTGGCAAGCTACCCGTGACATATTCAATATGCCAAACACAATAACAAGTCTCACAATGTTACTGGGCCCGCTTGAGCAAATTGATGAGCAATGGGAGGACAATAACAGTGACAGTGATAAAATAAATTAATTGCATCCAAACTGGTGTCTTTTAGAAATGAAAAAGTTTTACCTAATTCTATTTATACAATCATAAAAGGAAGCTCCAATAAATTATGAAAAAAAATAGTGATAATTTGACCATAACTAAGGACTCAATTAAAAGGCTTCAAAATAATGTTGTCCAGGTAGTTCTAGTACAGGACTGACAATAGAAGATTTCTTTTAAAGAATGAAGCATTTATACTATTAATCATGAAACATCATATTAGCATGTCATAATATGATATTTTTCTATGTTTCTCAAGCATTATAGATTTCAATATGCAATTTTTTGAGGAAGGAATTAAAGGGCTAGTGTAAAAATGTTATATTTAATTATAAAAAGAGGGAATTGGTAGCATTGGTCAAAATTTTAAAAGGGAGAAGTATCTATTAATTTAAATGAAAAATTTTAAATTAAAATATCTAGCAGAATATACAGAATGCAAGCAGTCAAAAACAGAGAATATGATGGAACTGGGCTAATGTTGTTTTAATGCATTTAAATAATTAAAGTCGGAAATTAATTAGATATTTTCTACATTGCTGCAATGCAAATACCTTGATAATCTTCAATGGACACATTCTCATTCAATAATGTGTTCAAGTGCATTATTTTGTGCAAATTATGGGAGAAATCTTAGCACAACTAACCAACTTTATGAAATGAAATATAAATGTTTATAAATGGATTTGATGTAAAACCAGCTGTGGACTTAAGATATTTTGAATTCAGTAATCAAGACAATATAGATTGTGAGGAAGAAAATAATATTACTTTTTAAATAATGGTACTTAGATCTTAAATCTCCTTCTGCAGCTTAGAAATATTCAAAGGTATATCTGTGCACTTAGATGAAAGATGCATGTCTTCCTTCAACTTCAATGACTTAAGTCCCTATAGAACTTGCTGCTTATTCAACTATTTGCCTTTCTTTATCGCCATTTAGGTGTCACTTCTGCTGTGCTGGGAAACACTGAAATCTCCTAAGACAATTATCCATACTGTGTATCAGATTTATTTTTTCATAGTCCTGTACTGCTCTTTGATCCTTATACATTCTACTGTTTCTGCTTATTTTTATTACAATCCAAAAATGAAAGTACTGTTAGTGTAAAGCAAAGGTAAGCAAAAGCAAAAAATTATTTCTACCTCTCCCTAAATGTCCATAACTCTTCTAACTTATGGTGGACCAATGAATAAATGAATGAATAATGAGAAATGTTTTTCTTGGGTTACAATAAATATGAATTAATTAATCGATACAGTTTATGTATTCAAACCACATTATACATATACATTATACATTAAGTAGCAATATATTTAATGAATTATAGTAGTAATAAGAGAAATAAGAGAATATCCAGCATCTCAACTAGAAAACCCAGTGAGTACATCTGAAGCAAATGACAGAAAAAGTGAAATTTGATTGAACCCTCCAAAATAAAGCAAATAATTGGTTAATATGAATGAGATTGGAATTTCTGAGTAAAAAGAAAAACAGTATTTTCAAAAGAAAATTTCACTGACTACATCATTTATGTAAACAATACAAAAGGAAAAAAGTATTTTTAAGAAAAGTTTTATTGAAAACATAATTCATTCAATTAAAACAATAAATAATTTTATTAAAACCATAAAACCTTGGCCAATATAGTAAGCCTTTTATTGTTACACTAGCGTTATACTCATTATGCTTGAGAGACCATGTGGTGCTGAAGATTCATTCCTGTGGGCTTGCTATATGTTCCAGCTTCTAGCAGCAAAGTTTTAACTGAATTTGTGTTACCTGGATGTGGTCCAACTTTTTCTATCTAAATAAGGACTTTAAGATCTTGTAAATTGAGAGCTCTATGGTTTTGGGGTTCTGATATTTTCCATATGAAATACAAACAAAACAGTACATTCAGATCAAGTGTGTTGCTCAGGAAGTAGCGCTCACAGCTTGCATGTGTGAGGTCTTGGGTACATCCATTGCACAGAGTACCATAAAGTGTGGTATCCAAACTAACAACCAGACACTAATCATCTTCCTGTTATATTATCATTTACTGTTTGGAAGACCAAGTACTCAAGGTAGAAAATTGACTACAAGTAAGGTGTAAAAAGCATCAGAAAATGAAGTGAAAATGGTAAAATTATTTGTATATTTTATGTGCATGTGTATCTGTGGATACATAAATGGATAGATAGCTAAAATCTTTCCACCCAGTAATTGACAGGGCTATGTACTTGCTCATAACCATATGATATGACACCTCCACCTCCATTTAAGTCATCTACCAGCCTTGCTCCGGAGATTCATAAATAAATCTCAAAAGAGATCTACTAGCCAAAAAATCTCTCAGAAACCTGTTCCTGGCTGAGACAATTCTAGGGCACTTGGGAGGGGGTGGGTCAGGACTCACCCGAACAAAGTTCTGGCAGCCATTTGGTTCCACAACCCAAAGTTGCTGCCATGCCTCAGGCTGGACCCCATCATCTCTGGACTGACCTCACAGAGAAATTAACCTGCCGAAAACTCCATAACTGGAAGGAATCTCCAGGTTTTCTCAGAGTAAGCATGGGCTACCTTTCCCCAACTCCCTATACTTCTGGAAGACCAGGCAGTCATGCCCACACTCCAAAGCCACTGTCCAGTTAAACATTTAACTCCACCTGTATTACCCAGTTAAAAATTCTTGATTTCCTGGGGTGACATCTCTAATCTCTACAATATTGATAGTCTAGTAGTAGCATACCAGATTGGATAGGATATAATGTAGAGGCCAATCAATCTCAACTAACGAAACATTAATATAGAAGGTTTAATTTGTAAAAGCATCTTAGGAATCCCTCATACAAGGACTTATTGTCTCCATGGTGAGATAAAACACATTACAATAATTTTCTTCTAAAACAAATATTTTTATTATTCTGTTAGCAATTTATTGGTAACAAGCAATATAAAATATATTATCGTGGGCCTGCTACAGGTGAGCAGTCTTGAGGGCTGGTTATAAAAATTGGAGGCAATGGTGGAAGAAAAGTGATAGTGGTGGCAGGATTGGTGTTGAAATACTGAATGCCTATAACAAATCCTCATGAGAAACTCTGTAAGCCAGTGTTTAATTAAAGTGTGAGGGGGTATGTCTTCTTATATCATGAATCGCAATCACTTATTCTTGTAAATATAAGAACTGATAGAGTGGTTCAATTACCAGATCCCCTGGGTAGTGGCTTTGTTGAAAAAGATTGACCTCTTGTAATTTTAGTTTCTCTTTTCTGAGTTGTACATAATAAAAAAGAAACCATTCCCATATTGTTGCATTCCCATATTGTTTACTTTTTTTCTAGCTTTTTTTCTTTTTGTTTGGGGGCAACACCCAGCCGTGTTAAGTGCTTATTTCTAATTTTGCTCAAGAATCAGTCCTGGCTATGATCAGGAGACCATATGGAGGTCCTATGATTAAACTAGGATTTGCAAGACAAAAGCTTTACATTTCTACTAGCTTTCTGGACAATGCTTCCCCATTTTTGTGTGGAATCTTGAAAAACATTTCTCTCCAGAAAATCACATGTTCAAAAGACTCTATACTCTGTATCCATCACCAGATATATTCTGATTTTGTATGTCTTAGGAAGAAGTCATTCAATACTTTGTCCTACAAAATAAAGACCCTAAATGCAAGTGGATATTTAAAAGTAAACATATAGTATCTAGTAGTACCAATAGGTTGACAAGATATAAACTATTTCTTTGCTTATGTTTTTATATACCCCTTTATAATGGTACAGAATTTTTTCCATATGCTACTCAAATTTTATCAAATCCATACATTGGAAAAATTATTTTTGTCTTTACCAGTGAAATATATCAACAATTTCTATACATGCTATCTGGTATGCAAACTAAAAAGAAACCAAACTTTCATTTTCAATTTTTTGCGCAATGTCCTGAAAGAAAAAAAAAAGAAAAATGAAAGTAAAAGAAGTAGGATAAAATATCCTTCTCAAGAGTAACAGACAATGGTGATATAGTTTAAGTAGCAAAACATTTGCTACTTCAACAATTTGGAGATAAATCTCTTGCAAATTAAACTATTAATTTATTTGTGCAGCATAGATCAGCAGACAGTCAAATGTATCTAGTTGTGTTGAAGGACATGAGACTGGGGATCAAAACAAACTAAAATCCTTTGTTTATTCTGGCCAAAAATTTGACTTGTTTCCTCTGTCTCACAGGAATGAGTGCTATCCCATCGAATATTTCTCTTTTGCTCATAGATACATACACAAAAATCAGCTGCCAAAGAACTCATGCATGCCTAAGTTTGACTTTAAGCAACTCTTGCATCTTTCCAGTCAAGAAAGAAATGTTATGATTGCTTAAAGTTCTGTAATTTGAATTTGGGTAAAAAGAAATTTCTAGGGAAAGGTTTAGTTGAAACTTGATCCCTATAACACTGTTCCACATCCCCACCCACTCCCCCCTGTACCAAAGTCCTGTTGTTCTCATCATTGTTAAGTTTCACACCTACACTTATTTATTGATCCTCTCATTAATGTTGGGAAGTGAGTCACATATTTAAATAATTGCAATGCAGTAACCTCTTGTGAATAAAGGTGTCTGAGATACAAATAAAAATTTTCAATTGCAATTTCATACTCTGGAGAATGAGGGAAAGCATCAACAGGAAAGCTTTAATGATAATTAGCAATCACTAAAGTGATATTTGTTCGAATCTTGACACAATATAATTACCAAATATTAATATCAGAGTACTTCAGGGCTGGCAGAAAATATATAAGGGGTCTCATGGTTTGCACACAGACAAAGGATATTCATTGCATTAGAAAGAAGAAAATGATACTTATTTCTTACAGATAAGAGAGTCAGCTGACACATATATGTTCTTTAATCTCTTGAAGCTATTTACATGAAAAAGAGAAACACCAGTGTCAAATGGTACCTTAAGATATCTGTTCTTGGACAAGTACTGTCATTTTATTTGGTTGCAATAATGATGTTATTTGGCAATATGTCTGTACCGTATCCATAGTCTATTTGATATGCCATATCCAGTAAAAAAAAAAAAAAAACGGATCTCATTCCCCTGACCCTGAATACGGCAGAATGGAGAAGCATGTGGAAGGAGAGACTGATAAAATCCCAAGGCAGAAATACGCTGCCAAAACAAAGAAATACAAAATTGATTATCTGTACTTTTAATGCACGTACGCTGGCATCTGATGCACCCATCGAGGACCTGATGGTACAAGCGTGAAAGATCAAGTACAACATCATTGGTCTGACCGAAACGAGAAGACATCAATCATATCATAACGTTTTCAACATTGGAGAAGAAGATGGATATGTCATTCCCAATGTCCTCCCTTCCGAAATCCAACATGCCATCTCGTCAGTAAAGAAATAAAGAGTACCTGGTCCAGACAAGATCAGACCTGAACACCTGAAGAAATTACCATCAGTACTCATCAATACACTGGCTCGGCTCTTCACATGCTACCTGTCTGAATGCAAGTTTCCATCCCAGTGGAAAACCTGCAGGACTGTGCTACTGTACAAGAAGGGAGACATCCATGACATTGGCAACTATCGCCCAATCTGCCTGTTGTCTGTCATCTACAAACTGTTCACTTGAGTCATCCTGAATAGGATTAGCGGAACACTAGATAAAGAACAACCATGTGAACAAGCTGGATTCCGAAAAGGGTTCAGTACCATCGACCATATCCACACGATTACTAAGCTCATTGAGGTTTCTCAGGAGTTCAAGATGCCATTCTGTCTAACATTCATTGATTTAAAGAAGGCCTCTGATTCTGTTGAGATGGAAGCGGTCAAAGAAGCCCTAGCCAATCAGGGCGTACAAACTCAATACATCAGTATCCATTGTGAGCTCTATTATGGATTCACTACCAGGATCTCACCATTCTACAAAGAAGTAATCATCCATGTCAAGAGAGGGGTTCGGCAGGGTGATACCATTTCACTAAAATTCTTCAGTGCCACCCTCGAGAACATCATGCGACAACTGGAATGGGAAAGAATGGGAGTGAAGATAGATGGTCGGCAACTACACCACCTCCACTTTGCTGATGACATCATTCTAATAACACCAAATATCAGCCAAGCGGCACAAATGCTGAACGACTTTGACCGTGAGTGTGGAAAGGTCGGACTACAGCTCAATCTTACGAAGACAATGTTTATGAGAAACAGCCTCGTTCCTGACCCTCCATTCGCTCTCAACGGAACCACCATCTTTGAATGCAACAGTTATATATACCTAGGTCGAGAAATCAACATGATGAATGACCTGGCACCTGAGTTGCACAGGAGGAAGAGAGCAACTTGGAATGCCTTCAAGAGCATTGAAGAAATAACTAAGAGGACAAAGAACCTCCGACTACGAGCACATCTCTGTGATTCCACTGTTATTCCTGCATTAACATATGCCTCAGAGACCTGGGCCCTACAGAAACAGGATGAGAACACTATTCAGGTCTCTCAAAGAGGAATCGAAAGAGCTATGCTTGGAATATCATGACTCATTCAAATGAAAGATAGAATCCAGAGTTCTGATCTCCGTCAATGCTCAAAAATCAGAGACACTGTCTCATTTGCCAAAGCATCAAAAATCAGATGGGCTGGACACGTAATGAGGTTTACAGACAACCGCTGGACTAGAGCCATTACTGATTGGATTCCACAGGACGTCAAAAGATCGTGTGGACGCCCACCTACAAGATGGTCAGACTTCTTTGTCAAGACCCTGAATGATCGGTTTGAGGCTCTGCATGTTCCTAGAACAAACAGATGCCATTGGGCTACACTAGCACGCAACAGGGATGAATGGAGACGTTACTGGCACCCGCTCGAGTAATTCGATGAAGAACAGGGGATCAAGTGATCAAGTGATGTCTGTAGCCTATAGATTCTGAAGTAGAGGCTTGGGAACCTTAAATGATCTGTCTTGGTCTAAGACGAAGTGATATAGTGGATGTAACTACTGTGGATGCAACTTAAAATTTGGAGCCTCCAACTTCTTTTGTTTTTTCTTTGTATAGAGTACAACAATAATTTCTTATGGGTTCTGCACTGGTGACAGAACTGCTATTTCTCCCATAGTCCTCTGTTGTGTACTTCTCAGCACAATCAGTTATGCAGTATTTTCTTCCTTTGTATATTGGATAGGTTTTCTGACTAAAGTCATCATGTGTGCTTTTAGAGAACATTTTCTTCTCAAACTGCATGAGATGATAGATTCTCAGGTGCTGATATTTTAGTATTGTATTTATCTGTCTTTTTTTATTTTTAAGTCATCACAATAAAAATTCCTCTCAGTAATAAATAACTACTAAGATAAAGCCTTAAACCTTTCTCTCACCTAGCTGAGAATGTGGAGTACTTAAACAAAGCTCAATTTTATTTCTAATTTTTGTGCTTAATTTATTTTGAATTACTTTTATGTCTATAATGTAATTTATAAGATCAAAAGGTCACACTTGTAGTTTCACTTCATTCACAAGTCAACATAGTACTACCCATCTATTTCCCTCCATACACAAATTTCATCAAAGTTCTTCTTACTTTAGTGGTAGAATCTACTTAAATTTTTCAGGAGCAAGCATATGTTGAGGGATTTCCAAAGATAATTAGGTGAAGAGAAATCTTATTCTCAAAATGGATTAAGTTGAGAAGCATATAAAGTGTTGTCAATAGACATGTACATGGAAGGAAATGCAAAATGATACTTGTGTTCTTTTGGCTGCTGTCTAATTTACCTATGAGATATGCTACACGAATATGTTAGATTTCTGAGGAATCAGTTTTATAGTTTATAGTTTATTGAAAATTTCATAAGGAAAGAAAACTCACCTAGTGATGTATTTCTAGATTTAGTGTCTCTTAATATAGAATTTTTTCCATTCTAAAGTTAAGCAACAGCTACAGAAAAAAAATGCATGCATATGAGCAAGAATGACATGTCTCAGACTTAAAAGTAAGATTGTGGGTTTTTCAAAATATGAGATTAATACCCAAGAATAGCTGAGATCAGCACCAGGAGGATTACTCCATAGCTTAGTGGCCAGTTGGGCATTCTAGAGGAAAGGGCAGCTCAGATAGAGAGGGGAACACCAGATAAAGGGTGTTTGGAGGTCCCTCCCAGGAGGGAGGGGAGATACATGTCGAAAGTGGACTATGGACTGAACATGTTTGCCACTCAATGCCTCTTTTGCAGACCACAACACCCAAAAGGAGAGAGAGAACACAGGGGATTGCCCTGCCACAGAGGCGGGGGTGATGGAGGATGGGGGTGGGGGGATATTATCCATGGTGGTGGAGGATGGGCACTGGTGGAGGGATGGGTATCTGAGGTATCTGATCATTGTATGATCAAACCCAAGCACAAAAAATTGTAAGTCTACAACCGTACCTCATGGTGTTTCACTAATAAAAAAAAATAAAAATAAAAATAAAAAAGATTGTGGGTTTTTATTAATATTGCTTACCAACTCAAGCCTTTCTTCTTTTGTTCTCTCACTCTCATTCTTGCTCAATTCTCTTCCTTTACTCTTAATTTTTTTATCTCTAAATCAACTGCATGAAGACATTTTAAAATGCTAATAAAATGAAAAGGGTAAATGATAATTTAAATCATTTGTGAAACATAAATAAAACAATCCAGTTTTCTGTCTAATACGTATTTCTCTTAATCTTAGGAATTTACCCCTATGCAATTATGTTGTCTTTATATATTCAACTAAGTCAAGCAAAATATTGACACAAAAAACTCTCTGTCTCTCTCTCTGTCTCTCTGTCTCTCTGTCTATGGCTTTTTGTGTCATACCCGGCGATGCTCAGGGGTTACTCCTGGCTCTGCACTCAGGAATTACTCCTGACAGTGCTCAGGGATATGGGATATGGGATATGCCCAGAATTGAACCTTGGTTTACTGCATGCAAGGAAAATGCCCTATCTGCTGTACTATAGATTTGTTTTTTTAATTATCTTTTAAGACTCTAAGTATGTGACCTGTGAAGAAAGAGAGTATTCTTATAAGTCTGATAAATAATCAGAACAACATCTCTATCTAGTCCCTCAAGTATCAGGACTGTTAAAGGACATTACATTCAAAAGAATCTTTACTGAAAATTGCTACGTAGATAAGGATCCAAAGATGTTTTTAAACAGCTCCTTGTAGTATAAAGGTAGAATTTTAATCCCACCACCAGATAATGACAGTTATCTCTCTCAGAGGGAAATCAGAACTGAGGGTGAAGAAAATATATGGATGATGAAGCAGAAACTTTAAGGATAATTGGACACTGATAATATATAACATATTTCAGTCATGTATTCCTGTTATTTGGCTGAATATTTGTGTTTCCTCAAAATGCACATAAAACTCTATTCATGTCAGTGATGATTTGGAATAATGGATCCGTTGTGAGGAAATTATGGTTATATTACTTCATGAGACATTGGTATGGGGCCCTAATGATGGGATTAATGATCTAATAAGGAGAAAAAAAAAGAGACCTTTCCTCAGTTGATCTCATGTCTATGGCCTTAAGAAAAGGCCAGTGTCATATGCAATAGATATTTGTCTGTAAGTCACAGACAAGGCATTTACCAGATACTGGACACATTGAGCCCTAAACTCAGCATTTAGTCTCCACAACTTTAAGAAATAAATTTTTGTTTTTTATACTTTCATCTTATGATAGCAGTCTATGCAAGATACCTGTCATACCTACATGAAATCTCAGAGTGAAAAAGTAAAGCCCAAGACAACCTAAAATTAAGAGTGCTCTACCAGATTGGAAAAGGGAGTAAGACTGAAATAAAATATCATTTAGTTATTGTGAAATGCACATGGTGATATTGCTTTTACTCCCACTTAATAGTGTGAGTCTTACATTTGACTCAGTTAATCCAAATCAATAGGAATAAATGTCTTCCTTTCTTATTCCAAGCAAACTACACAAACTACTCTATTGTCTAGTCACCAGCCAAGAACCCTGAAAAATGCTTATACTTTAAAAAACATGCTTGAGAATATTAATGCTAGCAATAGTCAGAAGGGAGGAACAGAAAATAGAATGATCTCTCTCATAAGTGGGATATCAGGAAACAACAGATGGGTATAAATAAACATCCAAACATAACAGAAACTGAGAATTCATCTTTGCTAGGAAGCCCACGACAGGGGAGGGAAGGATATTAAGACCAGATGAAGGATATGGGACAATATTTCAAGGTAGAGGACACTGTGGAGAGTGTGGTGCTGGGATATGTTATGCATGAATCCTTATTAACGGTATTATAAACCACAGGGTATAATATTAAACTTTTTAATAAATATACAAATAAAAGAAAGCACAAAGTACTCACCAATCAGGTTAATAATATGGATAAAATGTAAAACAGTTAATATTGGAGGTCTGTATAAATAAATTATTAAAATATTGTCTTTTCCTCTGTTGAAGAAAATAAGTGTGGAGGTAAAAAATAGTGTAAAATATATAGAATAGAGGTCTCATGTATGTAGAGCATATGTTTTTTACTTCAGACTCAGTTTAGTGCCCAAGATTCCTTAATTTACGCAAGTACCAATCAGATATATTTTCTATCAGAGTTATATAAAAGGTAGAATTAGACTTGTTATTCATGCCTGTGTTTTTCCCTGAGTATATATATTGTTTGCTTGTCTCTATGTCTCTTTGCTAACTTTTTCACTTTGAAGAAGTGCATGTTTCCTCATATATATGTATGCATACACATATAATATTTTAATCACTGAGAATTACCGAATTACAAAATCATTCATCATTGTTTTAGACATGAAATGTTCCCATACATGTTCTCTCTTGAACTTGCACTTTTTCTCTTCCCTCAAATCTTTCTAAGTAAGGTTTGTTTAATAAAAATTACATATCTTCATTTAAAATTAATTAAAATACAGCATATTATGTCTTTATGTTTTATATTCACAAGTCAAGTAAAAAACACCTTTCTATAAGTCAAGAATTTTGAAAATTTCAACTTCAATCCACAGACTAGAAAATACATTTCCCTCTCAGTGCTAGAAAAGATTGCCATAGCTATCTATTATCATTTTATAGTAATTTAATCTAGAATGACACTTTGGGGAAATCAAAGACACCGAAAACTGAATTCCAACTGGAGTCTAGGAGTTAATTCATTTCTTTATATTTCCCAACTTCTAGAGGTTTACCAATAAGTTTTGATTTCTATCCTCTTCTCTATTTGAGGAGAAGGTAGGGGTGGGAGGGGAGTGTTGCACACCTGATGGTCCTTAGGGCTTTCTTCTGGCTCCATGCTCAATCCTGGCGGGGTTCAAACTGGGAATTAAACATGGTATCAGCTGCATGCAAGGCAAATGCCTTACCAGCTGTACTATCTCTCTGGCTTCCCTCCTCCCATTTTCAAATACAGCAAGTGATACTATGGTTCTCATTACTCTGACACATGCTCCCTCTGTTCTTTCTTCCACTTTTAAATATACTGTGATTCTTGTTAATTCAGTTGGGTATAACTAGATGATTCAGAATAATGTGACTAATTTGATATAGAATTAAATTGAAAACTTAATTCTATTTATATCATCATTCCTTGTTGCTGTGTAGCCTAGTTTAATTATGACTTCTAGAGATTAAGATGGGGACATATTGGGGTACACATGCATTTTATGCCTACCACCAAAGTGAACATTATAAAATATAAAATTCGTTCAGACAAACACACACACATTTGTCAAATTCAATCACCATCCGTAATATGTACTCAAAACTTGCTGAGTGGTTTTTTTTATAAACCAACATATAATTAAAGCATGCATAACCTTTAAATTAATTGTTTTACATTAAGTAGAGTCCTCTAAGACTTGCAGTAAATAAAGAAGATTTCTCTCACCACTCCTTCAACATACTACCGGAAATTCTATTTAGTTCAGAAAAAGGGTAAGAAAAGGAATTAAGAGGCAGATCTTGAGTTAAAAATAAATAGTAAAACTGTGCCTATTCACAGATAATCACTTAATCACTTAATCCCCGTTATTCATTGATTTATTCGAGCGGGTGCCAGTAATGTCTCCATTCATCCCGGTTGCGTGCTAGCGTAGCCCAATGATATCTGTTCGTTCTAGGAACATGCAGAGCCTCAAACCGATCATTTAGGGTCTTGACGAAGAAGTCTGACCATCTTATAGGTGGGCGTCCACGTGATCTTTTGATGTCCCGTGGAATCCAATCAGTAATGGCTCTAGTCCAGCGGTTGTCTGTAAACCTCATTACGTGTCCAGCCCATCTGATTTTTGATGTCTTGGCAAATGAGACAGCGTCCCTGATTCTTGAGCGTTGACGAAGATCAGAACTCCGGATTCTATCTCTCATTTGAGTGAATCGTGATATTCCAAGCATAGTTCTTTTGATTCCTCTTTGAGAGACTCGAATAGCGTTCTCATCCTGTTTTCGTAGGGTCCAGGTCTCTGAGGCATATGTTAATGCAGGAAGAATAGTGGAATCGAAGAGATGTGCTCATAGCTGGAGGTTCTTTGTCCTTTTAGTTATTTCTTCAATGCTCTTGAAGGCATTCCAAGTCGCTCTCTTCCTCCTGCGCAACTCAGGTGCCAGGTCATTCATCATGTTGATTTCTCGACCTAGGTATATATAACTGTTGCAGTCAGAGATGGTGGTTCCGTTGAGAGCGAATGGAGTGTCAGGAACAAGGCTGTTTCTCATAAACATTGTCTTCGTAAGATTCAGCTGTAGTCCGACCTTTCCACATTCACGGTCAAAGTCGTTCAGCATTTGTGCCGCTTGGCTGATGTTTGGTTTTATTCACAGATAACACATAAAAAATGACATAAGTTAGGAATGTATCCTCAAATTAAAATTATTTTGGTACTGTAATAAGACAATATATAAATGCACAAAAATCAATACTTTTATATGAAATAGAACTACTGTGTTATTTAACTGTAGAGATTCAAGAATTTGTCTAAAATTTCACTTTTTAATTTTGCATATAAAAGTGAAACAAATTCACAATGTTAAAAAAATTAAGCAAATTATATTTCTTTCTTAAACTCAGAAAAAAAATTAAGATGTTGAAGAGAAAGCAGATAGTTGTTCACAACCTAAGCTGTTGATAGCTAATTGACTTGGAATGGTATAGAGAGAAGGAGTTTCTGCTTGCAGCCATAAAAACTCATCTATATGGAGAGCTATACAGAGCAATATTTAAGGAGTGTACCTCCAGTACCCAGGCTGGAGCGATAGCACAGCAGTAGGGCACTTGCCTTGCATGCCACCAGCCCGGCCGAGCCAGGTTTGATTCATCTGCCCCTCTTGGAGAGCCCAGCAAGCTACCAAGAGTATCTCACCCGCATGACAAAGTCTAGGAAGCTACCCGTGACTTATTCAACAAGCCAAACACAGTAACAAGTCTCAAAATGGAGACGTTACTGGGCCCACTTGAGCAAATCGATGAACAACAGGAGGACAGGACAGGACAGGGCAGGACAGGACAGGACAGGACAGGACAGGACAGGACAGGACCTCCAGTACCCTGACTGTGAAGTTGAAATAGCCAACAGGAATCTAGTTTTGATCTCTATGTGAGTAAAATACAGATATCTCTCCACATCAGCAACTCAGCATTCCAGGATTAAGTTTTCTCAGCTGTCACTGTCACTGTCCTCCCGTTGTTCATAGATTTTCTCAAGCAGGCCCAGTAACATCTCCATTATGAGACTTTGTTGTTACTGTGTCTGGCATATCGAATACAACACGGGTAGCTTGCCAGCAGCAATTATTAATCTTCTAAGATGCCACCAATCATTTGTAATTAAATAAAAATTATTGGATGATGATGATGATGATGATGATGATGATGATAAATTTCCAGACCATGACTGACTGCTTAAACCATAATACACACTTAGCATGGGGAGCTCTAATCTCAAGGGAAGAAAGGTCACCAGAAAAGAACATGAGAAATCATTACAGAGAATAGCCATAATTTAAATTTAATTAACTCAGAAGAAGCAATAGTTGAGAGAATGATGTGTGTAATAATGAGTAATATCTAACCCCATGTGCCATTAAAATATTACAGCAAGTCAACAGATCCTTTACAGGTAATTTCCTATAGGAAACAAGCATTACCTTTCTCATATTTCTGATAACCTTACTGCATTCAGTGACAAATGCTGTGAGGACTTTGAGTGATAGTGTAGTTGGTAATTCAAATACAAACGTCCAAAACTCTTAGCAACTATGGCTGCAAACATCAATCAATGGGTGTATTTTACAGTGAGTTTAGGTAATATCTCAACAAATGTTCCTGCTAATGTTTCTTTAGTTATTGACAACTACAATATTTAGTGAGGTTTTTTTGGCAGTGTTCAAGGACCTGAGGACCACTCAACATGTTACTCAGTTTCAATGAAGACTCAATGAGTCAGTGCTCAGTTGGGCAATCTGGTGGTGTCAGAATTCACCAGATCATACTCTGGTAGTAAAAAGGGATGTTTTCTGTGACACCAAAGAAGGTTTCACACTAACCCATCTTTTAACTTTTTTCTTGACAAGTCAGTATTTTATGAAGTTCTATTCTGGTCAATTATTTTTGTTTTCATAAGAACACCAAAGATCCTATTTATTACTTTCAATAACAATATTAATGAGAATTGTTAAGACAAGAACTGATGTAGTGATGATGGCCAGATAATGACACAAAGGAAAAAGAAAGACCATACAAAACAACCCTGTGAACCCCCACTTCATCCACAAGCAAATAACCTTTCCTAGAATATGACACTATTGTTCCTTTATATGTCAGATGAGGCGAGGTTATCAAACTCCCATTTATTAGGTGTGGATGGCTTCATGTGTTGCCCAGGGCTTTAGTGTCAATGTTTGCTTACATTTCAAAGTAATAGAGTCATTTATTTTCTTTATGGCTTCCCAGCAATTTTAGGTAACACTATTTTATTGTCTCTCTTATGAAGACATCACTGCTTTCATTCAGCATATGCCAAGACTTGAGAAGGCAGGCAAGACCTTTTACAGCAGCCATAAGGGAAATTACTGATGATGATAGATACAGGTTCTTCCCTCCATCCTTGGTTCATACTTTCTATTAAAAGTAAATGCCTCAAGAGGCTTAGAATTTCTTAGAATATAAAATCTACCCTGGCAAAGTTTTAAATAAACAAGAGGGTCTGTTCTCTTGATTTAACTAAAATGATTGAGAAGAAATGAAATATTTGGAAATACAAGTAATCATCACATAGCAATGTCAATATCTTTCCTCCCCTGAATGTTCTATTCAAGTTCATTGTCTATAAAGGTGTGCCAGTGAGACTTTATGTACATAAAGACAAATTTCACAACGGGACAGAGAGAGAGAGAGAGAGAGAGAGAGAGAGAGAGAGAGAGAGTGGAGTGAGGAGGATGCTGGTACAACATATGGTTCCCTGAGCACCACCAGAAATGATCCCTGAAAATAGATCCAGAATTAAACTCTTAATAACACGTAATTTTTTGTTTAAATGTAGTACAATAAGTTGTATATCACATAGCAATAGCATACATTTGAGGTTCCCTACCTCCTGGACTTGACTACTTTATTAATGTTACTTATATATTCACTATTTTTAAAAGGTTTTGGCTATGTAGAACCTAAGACTTTATTGAATTTGAGATATATACTTTTATTTTTTTAATTCACTGTGATTTCCAAAGCTATTCATAATAGAATCATTTCAGGCACACAATGCTGCAAAACCAAACCCACCATGGTACCCCCAAGATCCCTGCCACCCACAGCCTGTCCCCGTGAAAAAACATATAACAAGTTTTAATTTCATATTTCTTGTTCCAACAAATCTTAAAGAAATGGCAAAAGGAATTAGCAGAAGATAAATCAGCAAGTCAATGTGTAATGATTAATTGCTATATAATTTTAACCCATGTACATAAAAACACTCAAATAATTTAATACATACCGCCTATTCCCATTGCATGACTAAGTTTTCAACTCTGGCATCTAAAACATATCAAATTGGGGCTGGAGAAGTAGCACAGCGGGTAGGGCGTTTATCTCGCACGCGACCAACCCGGGATTGATTCCCAGCATCCCATATGGTCCCCTGAGCACCACCAGGAGTAACTCCTGAGTGCAGAGCCAGGAGTAACCCCTGTGCATCGCCAGGTGTGACCCAATAAGCAAAAAATAATCTAATTAAATTTTATTTTGCACTTGAACCTTATTACAGTAATCATCAAATCTTTTCTGTCATAAATGAGACTTTTTCTCCCCACCTTGGTCGGCATATAATTTTTACCCCACAAAACAAATTGTAAATCAGTGCTAATAAAGTTGACTAGTAGTATAGAGGTCTCTGTATTTTTGCTCTTGGAGCATTTTTTTTAAATTTATTTTTTAAATTGCTCCTCACATATTATTTTTTTCTGCATGTGGCCAAGAAGGTTAACTTGGTGTTTCTTTTTCAAGACCTGAATATTAGTAGTTTTCATTTGTGGGATCATTTGTAGTAATTGATAATGCCTAAAATGAATGTACAAACATAACCACATTTTTGGTCTCAAACTAAAGGTATTTACTAAAACTTCCCTGTGATAATGAAATTTTAACACAGACCTTTCATTTGTGATGATATTCTGGATGTTCCGATTCTATAAGCTATATAGTACCTATTGTCCAAAAGATTTAGAATAACAAAGACAACAAATACACACGTACACACAACAAAAATTTTAGTAATATCACATGTTCATTAATTTTTTATCAATATTGCAAATAATTTACTTGTGCTCAATCTTGTTTACATGTTCAGCTCTTTCTATGATGACAGAACAGAACTACTCTTAGGAAAGTTTCATTTGACCAAAAAGATGAGATGAAGACTAATTTGAAATGCTTTTGCAGATTGTGTTGACCTCCATAATCCTTCTAGTATTCTAGTAGATAGCAACAGGACTTCTCTAGGATTACCTCTAGAGAGCTGCTATCTTGGACCCTGAAAACATGTGCCAGCCTTCAATCCATATTCCTTCTATTCCTATTTGAATCACTCCTTTGGGTTCTTTCTCTTAAAATCTGAGTTCTGTGTAACTCAAAGAGCATGAGGACTTCCAGAAAGTCCAAGAAAAAGGTTGAATAATGGAGCTTATCCAATTTAAACTAAAGTAGAATCTGGAAATAAGTGGAAAGCAATTAAATAGTTGGTTAGGTACTAGGGTGGTGGGGCCAACACCTTCACATCACCTCCTCTGCAGCTGCTACAAATATTTAATGATGATTGATTGTAATATTGTTATTTACAATTCTCATTTTTTTACCCATGTGGTATTCTATTTAATAAAAATTTACATGAAGAACACCTGCTAATCATCTGCTTCAGCTACTTTTAAAGGAAAAATTCTAGCAGTAGTTTTACTTTTTCTAATTAAGTAAGAAGTATGAGTTTTAATTAATGCTTTAATTAGGTGTCATTATCTACTCCTGACATTGCAAATTATTTGAAAGCAGACCTTGATTATTATATCGATGTTTGTTCTGTTCTTTAAAAAAATAATAAAGTAGCTAAATAGATGTTATGTGTTTCTCTTTAGGAATGACTTCCCTGCAGCTAAATAGTTCATTTCAGGTTCAACATCTCTTTTCACCGTGTCTATAACTAGCTGAAATCCCTAATCACAGAAGTTCATATATGTTCTCTCCAGAGCTCTCATTCTCTCCAAAATACCACTACACTAGATGTTCAGTCTGTAATTAGATATCTTCTTGACGCTGATCAGTCTACGTTGGCAGAAAAAGGTAGAAGCCACTTATAATCAGAGTCTTAGCTAGAAAATAGCAAATGCTTGCAATTAACAATAAATACTGTGACACAGTCTCAGAATAACTAATGCAAGTTACTTAATTTTGCATCACAACTTCCAAAACAACTTTAACCAGAAAAATTTAGTGATCTAGGGAATTTCAGTGTAAAGGTGAAAGTCAGAGCTGGCATTTTATCCAGAAACACTCCTTCATTCATTTACTCCAGGTGAAGGCCAGGAAAAGAATATTTTGTTGATTCTTATAGTTTTGATATAACTTCTCAATAAGTTGCAATGTTAATAAATATTTCCCTATATATTCTAAACAAGCAATTGAATAAAAAGGTAAAGGCCCTCCCGTTGATCGTCGATTTGCTCGAGCAGGCCCAGTAACGTCTCCATTGGAGACTTTGTTGTTACTGTGTCTGGCATATCGAATACTCTCGGTAGCTTGCCGAGAGGGGCGGAGGAATCGAACTCGGGTCGGCCATGTTGGCCGCTTGTAAGACGAACACCCTACCTGCTGTGCTATCGCTCCTGCCCACTCGAGCAAATCGATGAACAACGGGAGGACCGTGACTGTGACCAGACCGTGAAGCAGTTGAATAAAATAGAGAACTTGGTCTATACAGTTATATGAGTCATATATTGAAAAAGGAATCACCTATACCTAAACATTTCCCTGAACTGAACTACTTTTTTAAATTTGAATTTATACTAAAATACATAGGAAAATCAAATTAATATGTATTCTAAATATCATTTGAATTATTGATATATCTTCGGTCTCTTTTTCTTTCCTTTAAAATTATATGTTGTAACCCAAAGACAGTAGAAACAAGGGTCAGGACAAATGGTCCACAGGTGGGAGCCTGCCTCGAGGGCTGAGGGAGAGGTTAGTTGGAACAGAAAACGGACAATTATGATAATAATGGTTGGAAAGGATTGCTCCAGATCAGAGATGCATGCTGAAAGTGGGAAAGTAACCAAACATGATTGTTCTCTCAGTATCTGCTTTGCAAATGATAATGCAAAAAAGGAGTCCGAGAGAGAGAGAGAGAGAGAGAGAGAGAGAGAGACAGAGAGACAAGAGAAAGAGAAAGGCTGGGGGGAGGTGTGGCAGCAGGGATATGGGGGATATTGCTGGTGGGAAATTTACACTGGTGGAGGTATGGGTGTTGGAATATTGTATGACTAAAACTAAATCATGAAAGCTTTGCAATTGTATCTCACACTGACATGGTGATTCAATAAATAAATAAATAAGTATAAAATTATATATTGTAGAAACATAATGCTTGCTATCTGGAATTTGCTTAAGTGCCTATTTTATTTCCTCTAAGATATTCCCTGTATTCCAAATTAATATATTTAGGCCTACTTTTATAGTCCACTAGTGGCCATGTAATCTTCCCATTGTAACAAATATTTGGATTTCTATCATTTGCTATAAGAAATGACTTTTCTGTGCATATATATTTTTGCATGTACCTTGCATATATTCTCTTTGGAGACAAAAAGAAGACTATACCCAGAGATATATTTATAATCAGACTCCAACAAAAAGATTAATTTATATGTAAATTTGAAGAAAGAAAACCAGAATTATCAGAGCATTATTTGTCATAACACAAAGTTTCTCCATAATTTTGAAAAACAAATCATTCTGTCAATTTTAGATTTTATCAATGTATGCAATAAAAAATTCTATTTGGGGATGGGTGTAAAGATATTTCAATGGGCTAGAGCACATTCCTTGAACATAAAGACCTCAAGTTCTATACCTGGCACTATTTGGTTCTTCATACCGATATGTTTCAAAGTGTTCTCACTATTATTTTGAGAACTTATTTTCATGCACTTAATGACAATAGACTTTTTTCTATAAAAGATAATCTGATCTGCTGTATGCTTTTATATATATGGATGTGTGTATAGTTTTATCATGTTTTCTCATTTTAAAGGTTATGTGTATTAGACACATAAACCTTTAGTTAGTGATAATCACATTGTATAAAAAATTGCAAGCAATACATCACAATGACATTTTATTGCCACATTTAAATTGCCATTTGTAATACTACTTGGAAACAGAGGAATAAAAACATTAATGAGCATTTTTACAGAACATGAACTAGAGTTCAAAGTCAAAAAAGTAAAAGTATAAATTCTTACTTATTACTTATTATACTTAAATTTATAAAAACAAGGCATTGTGTTTATCATTTTGAAGAACAGATATCTAAAAAAAGAGTCCAAAGTTCTTTAGTTTATACTTTTATGAATTTCTTAAAGAAGAAAAATGTGTTGTATGTTTTTCTATTTCTGTTGATAGATACGACTTTGGAAGTAAAATAAAATAAGCAGTAAAATTCTTGCAAGGAGAATTATTGAAAAGCATAAAAGTAAAAAAAAGGCAAAGCATAAAAGTATATATAGGTCTGTTCAATGACCTTTATGACAGTGATACAGAGAAACAGACGTTCAGGTGAAAAAAAGTTATTCTCAAACATTAGACACACATGCACCTGAAGTTTTCAACTCCATATACAAACAGGCATTGAAATATTTAGATTGGAATTCTGGGTGAAAACTAAGGAGACAAAACCCATTAGAGTTTTAGCAGTAGTTCTTTAAAATTGATTTATTTTATTCTTTTTCCCAACATATTTAATATTTCCTATATCAAAATAAAAAGGAAAAGCACACTGACCTATTTGAGAAAGTATTTCTCACTGTTTTTGCTAAAAAAGAACTATTATAGGCTAATCACTGCTATTTGGGACTATATATGATGCTCTTTCTGACTTTACTGTCATTTTTAATGAAAATTTATTACAATTTATAATATATATAGTGTTAGAACACTCTTCTGAGCTTTAGAATTCATTTCCTATAAGTGATGTATTTCACAATATGCAAATACATAGATTTTTAGTTAAGAAAACAAGAGATTATTATTTTTCTTTGATCTGAAAAGGAATTCATTGCAATGTCTTGATTATCAATACCAAAATTGAGTAACTATAATGGCTTGCATTATTAAGCCCTAAGCAGGTTGTTATTTACTGCAATATTTATAGTGATTTTTTTCTATATTGAGCAGCTGCTTCTGAATAATGTCATGATTAGAAAATATGTGCATCAACTCACACTTCGCACATATATTTGCGTGTATATACAATATATAATACATGCACTGCAGCACTATCCTCCCGTTGTTCATAGATTTGCTCGAGCGGTCACCAGTAACATCTCATAACAAATTATGAGAATTGTTGTTACTGTGTTTGGCGTACGAATATGTCACAGGGAGCTTGCCAGGCTTTGCTGTGAGGGTGAGATGCTCTCGGTAGCTTGCTGGGCTCTCCAAGAGGGGCAGAGGAATCAAACCTGGGTTGGCAGCATGCAAGGCAAATGCCCTACCCACTGTGCTATCACTGAAGCCCACCCTATAGTAGTTCCTTGAAAATAATATTTTTTGGTGACTTCTTTTTTGCTACCTCTGAGACAGAGTGCTAGAGTGTACATATGTATATGTAAATATTATTAATCACTTAATCACTTAATCTATTAATCCCCGTTATTCATCGATTTATTCAAGCGGGTGCCAGAAACGTCTCCATTCATCCCGGTTGCGTGCTAGCGTAGCACAATGGTATCTGTTTGTTCTAGGAACATGTAGAGCCTCAAACCGATCATTTAGGGTCTTGACGAAGAAGTCTGACCATCTTATAGGTGGGCGTCCACGTGATCTTTTGATGTCTCGTGGAATCCAATCAGTAATGGCTCTAGTCCAGCGGTTGTCTGTAAACCTCATTACGTGTCCAGCCCATCTGATTTTTGATGTCTTGGCAAATGAGACAGCGTCCCTGATTCTTGAGCATTGACGAAGATCAGAACTCCGGATTCTATCTCTCATTTGAGTGAATCGTGATATTCCAAGCAAAGTTCTTTCGATTCCTCTTTGAGAGACCCGAATAGTGTTCTCATCCTGTTTTCGTAGGGTCCAGGTTTTTGAGGCATATGTTAATGCAGGAAGAATAGTGGAATCAAAGAGATGTGCTCGTAGCTGGAGGTTCTTTGTCCTTTTAGTTATTTCTTCAATGCTCTTCAAGGCATTCCAAGCCGCTCTCTTCCTCCTGTGCAACTCAGGTGCCAGGTCATTCATCATGTTGATTTCTCGACCTAGGTATATATAACTGTTGCATTCGGAGACAGTGGTTCCGTTGAGAGCGAATGGAGCATCAGGAACAAGGCTGATTCTCATAAACATTGTCTTCGTAAGATTCAGCTGTAATCGACCTTTCCACATTCATGGTCAAATTCGTTCAGCATTTGTGCCGCTTGGTTGATGTTTGGTGTTATTAGAACGATGTCATCAGCAAAGCGGAGGTGGTGTAGTTGCCGACCATCTATCTTCACTCCCATGTTTTCCCATTCCAGTCATCGCATGATGTTCTCGAGGGTGGCACTGAAGAGTTTTGGTGAAATGGTATCACCCTGCCGAATCCCTCTCTTGATATGGATGATTACTTCTTTGTAGAATGGTGAGATCTTGGTAGTGAATCCGCAATAGAGCTCACGAAGGATCCTGATGTATTGAGTTTGTACGCCCTGATTGGCTAGGGTTTCCATGACCGCTTTCGTCTCAACAGAATCAAAGGCCTTCTTTAAATCAATGAATGTTAGACAGAGCGGCATCTTGAACTCCCGTGATACCTCAATGAGCTTGTGTGGATATGGTCGATGGTACTGAATCCATTTCGGAATCCAGCTTGTTCATATGGTTGTCCTTCATCTACTGTTCTGCTAATCCTATTCAGGATGACTCGAGTGAATAGTTTGTAGATGATGGACAATAGGCAGATTGGGCGATAGTTGCCAATGTCGTGGATGTCTCCTTTCTTGTATAGTAGTACAGTCCTGCTGGTTTTCCATTGGGATGGAACCTTGCATTCAGACAGGTAGCGTGTGAAGAGTCGAGCCAATGTACTGATGAGTACTGATGGTAAGTTCTTCAGGTGTTCAGGTCTGATCTTGTCTGGGCCAGGTGCTCTTTGTTTCTTTACCGACGAGATGGCATGTTGGATTTCGGAAGGGAGAACATTGGGAATGACATATCCATCATGTGGTATGTGGTATGTGGGCAAGTGGATGTGGCTATTAAAGAGATCTGAGTAGAAGTCATGAATAATCTTCTCCATTGCCCTTCTGGAAGATGTGATAGATCCATCATGATGTCAGAGGGCAGTCATCTTGGTTTTGTAGTTGGTGAAGGACAGGCGGGCATTACGAATGTTTTTCCCAGCTTCTGCTGCATCTACCAGTACTGCTGCTCTCCTGTTCTTGAGGTCATCCTTGATGGCTTCTCTGCATTGTTTTGCCAGTTCGGTCGTTCGCTTGTTGTTGCCTGAGGCACATGCCAAACCACGTTGGCGAATAAGTTCAAGAGTGTTCGAAGAAAGACGGTTTTTTGTGGTTATCTCTCTCTTGGCATTCCTTGCACAATCATGTAGGTGTTGAATCATTCGATCGTATTCCTCATCAATGTTGTCAATGACGGCATCTTCCCATGTTGCCGCAATAGAGCCAAAGAGCTCCCAGTTGGTGGTTGTTCTGGGAGTCCTCTTCTTAAACCTTGCATTCTTTTCTCCTCGTTCTGTGAGGTAGAATTTTGCACAAAGAAGACGGTGGTCTGATCCCATTTGGAATTTTGGGACAACAGCAACATCGGTTAGGCAAAACCGCCGATTGAATATGATGTGGTCTATTTCATTGTGGAACCGTCCATCGGGAGACTCCCATGTCCAACGTTTAGATTCAGCCTTTTGGAATTGTGAGTTACCATAGAAGGTTTTGGTTGACATGATGAACTCAGACAGTCTGTCACCCTGTTCTTTCCATTCCAGGCCATGGGTTCCGATGTGGAGTTCATCGACTGATCTTCTTGGTCCTATCTTGGCATTAAAATCACCGACAATGATCTTGTAGAAGGTGTGATCTTCTTTATAGAACTTCTCCAGCTCCATGTAGAATTTCTCAGTTTCTCTTTCACCATAACTGGATGTTGGTGCATAGACAACAAAGATAGAAACTGCCGGTAGTGAGCCACATTTATTCAAGTGTAATCGTCCGATTCGGGTTGTTAGGCATTCAAATGAATCAATGCTCGTGACTAAGTTTGTGTTGACAAGGATACCAACACCACCGACGCCTCTTTTATCACATGTTCCAAGGAACAGTTCTTCTCCAGTGTCGAAAACAGCATGATGGGATTGATGTCTTCTCGTTTCGGTCAGACCAATGATGTCGTACTTGATCTTTCGTGCTTGTACCATAAGGTCTTCAATGGATGCAGCAGATGCCAGCGTACGAGCATTAAAAGTACAGACAATCATTTTTGTTTTTCTGCGTTTTGGCAGCCTATGTCTGCCTTGGTGTTTTATCAGCCTCTCCTTCCATATCCTTCTCGACTCTGCATATTCAGGGTTAGGGAAATGAGATCCATTTATTACTGGATTTGGCATATCAATTTGGTCTATTTGGCATAGACTACGGATAGCTTGCCCGGCTCTGCCGTGCGGGTTGGATATTTAAGGATATTTAAGGTACCCTGAAAACTTAGAGAAAAGTAAATAAATAGTCGTGCGGCCGCGAATGCAGCCGCGTGCTCCCAGGAGCTTGTTATGATAATCTCTGGATCCTGGCCTTTGTTGGGGTTACACGGCAGTTGGAGGGTGTAACTGTCTAGCTACTGACAGGTCCAGTCCCAAACCGTGCAGGCTTGGAGATCTCAGCCCCGGGTCCCACACACCTGGGTTCCTCTGCCCGTTCTGTTATGTCTGAGGCTTATCCAAGTGTGTGGAGAGTGGTCCCAGTAAGGCCTTGGTTGGGGCCTGGAGGTCTTCAGCTGTTGGGCCCTGGCGAGGATAGTCAGACACAGGGTAGGAGACTCTGCCTTGTGCTCTCCTGGGAGCTTGTTGTGATAAACTCTGGATCCTGGCTGTTGTTGGGGTTACACGGCAGTTGGACGGTGTAACTGTCTAGCTACTGACAGGTCCAGTCCCAAACCGTGCAGGCTTGGAGATCTCAGCCCCGGGTCCCACACACCTGGGTTCCATATTCAATATTCCATATTCCATATTCAATAAATATTATTGGTGTATTTAATGTGGTACCACTAATCGCTTTGTATTAACTACCAAATTTAAAAAATAGAAGCATTTAAATTTTATAGATGGGATCCAGAAGAACAAATTATTATTATCATGCTAGATCTGGAATTGCACACTTTAGCCTGACAAATTCCAATTTTTTATCCTGAAATGGTGACCCTGCAACTTCATCAACATAATTAAGTTGGATATATTCCTTTAATCTTGAGACTCAAGGACAACAGAAGAAAGGACATACACAAAGAGCAGCCTCAAACTATTGATGAACAACGACAAAGAATCTACAACTGGGTGATCTGATATAAAACACTATAATTTGTGCTTACAGAGATTCTCCTATTCATCTGTCTTCATTTGCTGTTCTTAACACTTCAGAAGGAGTTTAAGAAATGTTACAGTTAACTTAAAAGACAGAGAACTAAACGCAAGCTTTCCACTAGTCAAAGCTTCAAACACATCATTTTGATGACCTAATAATGTCTTTTTGTTGAAGATGACATATGAGTTTAAGTTGTTTTCACAGTCTTTTAGACATTCTTATATTCAGTGCTATACACACTCTTGGCTCTTTCATGATAAATGGTGAGATCCTGAATACTGCTCTTAAACAGAGCAGTACTCAGGCAGACTTTGGACCTTGATAAGCATCCCTTCACTCTGTTGTCTATCATGCCCCATCCCTACTCCTAACAAACTTTTACAAGAAGCTATTTTTATCAGAATTGACCTAAAATCTAAATATAGTTTCTATTCTTGGTGCTATTTCTAAACCTGCTGTTTCTCTTGTGAAATACTGTTAGCATTACAAGTAGGAATATATTGATCTTGGTGAAATAGTTCAATTTGACATAGATTGTGGTGAATTGTTTTTTTGTAATAGTTTTATTTTTTTAATAAAAAGAAAGTTACATAGAAAGTTGTAACACCTTAAATGAAGAAAAGTATCAAGGTCAACTAAAGCTGGAAATTTTTTAATTTATTTTAATCATGGATTTATCATCAGTATGAAAACACCTTTCATGTTGTAGTCTACTCCATACATTTTAGAATGATTTTAACAAGATAATATAGATTATAATTTTATAAATTATAAAAATAACATATATTTAAAATTTTGGGGATAATAAATTAAACAATTTGCACAACAAATATTGAGCACTAACTTTTTTGAAGATAAAATTTGAAGACAGTATTTGAAGATAAAATTCTTGATACATAGAAAATGCCAAATGGTTAAAAATTAGATAGATTTTGACCCAGTTTTCATCATGCTTACATATTTTTTCTATTTAAAGCACCATGACATTCAGTACTACCAATCACAATGTTTTATTCTTACATTATTTCAATAGCATACTGTCCACAATATCTGCTTTTCCCATCACTAAGAGGCTTACTACATTCACATCCCTTCTAATTAGCAATCTTGCTACTATAGAGCAGTTCTCAGGTTTTGTTTAGTTGCAATTGACCATTTGTTATTCTTATACTCTTTCTTTATCCCTCACATAGGAGAGTGATCATTCTGTCTATCTCTCTCCTTTTGATTGCTTCACTCAGTGTGATACCCTTCAGTTCCACCCTTATAGTAGCAAACTGCATGATTTCATTTTTTTCTTATAACAGAATTGTATTTCATTTTTCTTTATACAAGTTTCTTTATCCAGTCATTTGTTACTGGGCACCTGAATTATTTCCAGAACTTGGTTGTTGTGAACAGTGTTACAATGAACAGGTACTCAAATATCTTTCTGAAATGGTATTCTTGGGGATGTTGGGACAGATGCTGAGTAGAATTACTGGGTCATATGTAGCTTCAATTTTAACAGATTTAATTAGCACAGAGGTAGGGTGTTCGCCTTACAAGCGGCCAACATGGCTGACCTGAGTTCGATTCCTCCGCCCCTCTCGGAGAGCCCGGCAAGCTACCGAGAGTATTCGATATGCCAGACACAGTAACAACAAAGTCTCCAATGGAGACGTTACTGGGCCCGCTCGAGCAAATCGACGATCAACGGGAGGGCCTTTACCTTTACCTAATTATACATGGGCTGGAGTGATAGCACAGCGGGTAGGGCGTTCGCCTTACAAGCGGCCAACATGGCCAACCCGAGTTCGATTCCTCCGCCCCTCTCAGAGAGCCCGGCAAGCTACTGAGAGTATTCGATATGCCAGACACAGTAACAACAAAGTCTCCAATGGAGACGTTACTGGGCCCGCTCGAGCAAATCGACGATCAACGGGAGGGCCTTTACCTTTACCTTTACCTTAATTATACATAAGAAAATAATTTTTACAATAAATTGTCTATTTTTATATATGTTATGAGAAAAAGTTAAATGCCGAGATAAAAATACTAAACATAAAATCTCTGATGATTTTTAATTAGGATATGTATAATAGAGAAGAAACATTTAACTTGAGATATGGATAAGTTGGTTTCTAGGGTCTGAGAAGAAGAGTTTATCAACAAAGTGAATATTATGTATAAATATTTTTTGATAAAATGAAATACACATGTTTAACTGATTTAAAAATCACATGACTTATGTGCATAGAATGAGGACCACTATCTCATTAGATGATGCTAAAGAGATTATAGTATATTTATTAGAATGTCTGGTGAAATGTGGCTGCTCTATAAATATCGTTAAAATCAATAGCCCAGGGCTCTGAGAAATAGTGTTGGGAATAAGGATTTTGCCTTTCACATGTCAACCCCAGTTTTATCACATGCGGTTGCCAGAGCTGTCAAGAGTGATCTCTCATCATTGTTAGGTTTGGCTCAATCTTGCAACTCTCCTCCCCCACCAAAAAGAAGTTTCAAAGACTTACACAAATTCAGAGAAACACCTGGGTGAGTGGGATTTTAAGGTGATCATGGAATATAACAAAAATAAACAATGTGTATTAGCTAGTCAGGCAAATAGAAATCATTATAGATTAAGTAAAAGATATCTGTTATAAGAAATTGGTCATATGGTGATTAAAGACTTTAAAACACAAAGATAAACTTGATATTATCAATACAGGAACCTGTTGTCACTTTAAACAGGAGCCAGGAGAGAAGAGAGCTTTACCCAAACCGATTACAGTGTTATGAAATGGTATCTCAAAGAGTCACAGTAGACAACAAGAAGTCTTTAAAACAGAAGAAAAAGACAGAGGCAAAAAAGAGGGAATGTATTACTGCACGTCCTTTCTTATCTTCAAATGACCTTGCACCTCCCACTGGATGAACCCAGTAGGAAGTGAATAGGCAAGTGATCTTGGGAAATGCAATTTGGTTGATAAAAAATAAAATAAAATAAATTACAAGAATGGAACTGAGTGCTGTGTTGTAAACAGACACACAAAACACACACACAATACACATACAAGCATGAATTAAAGGGAGCAGTGTTAAAACCAGTTCCCCACTTCATAGGAATTGAAGAATACTTCACAGTTTGCAACCATCTCCCACATATATTGATAATACAACATATCCATCCTGCGGAATTTATTATGTGGACAGATGGATGTGGCTATTGAGGAGATCTGAGTAATCATCTCCATTGCCCTTCTGGAAATTGTGATAGATCAAGCAGGACATCGGAGAGCAGTCATCTTGGTCTTGTAATTGGTGTAGGACAAGTGGGCATTGCAAATACTTTTCCCGACTTCTGTCGCATCGGTCAATACTGCTTCTCTTCTCTCTTTGAGGTCTTCTTTTATTACTTCTCTGCACAGCTTTGCAAACTCGGATGTTAGCTTGTGATTCCCTGAGGTTTGTGCCTAACCACATTGACAAATGAGCTCTAGAGTTTCAAAGGAAAGTGTCTGTGGCTTTCCCACTCTCGGCATTCTACGCACAGTCATGGAGGTACTGAACCAGTCCATCATATTCCTGCTCAATGTTTCCAACGACGACATCTTCCCTGTTGCTGCAATAGTGTCAAAGAGCTACCAGTTGGTGATCATTCTGGAAATTCGCTTCTTAAACTTTGCAGTCCTTTCTCCCTGCTCTGTGAAGTAGAATTTTGCATGAAGGAGACAGTGGTCCCATCCTGTTGGGAATTTTGGGACAGCAGTGACATCGGTCAGGCAAAACCATCAATTGAATATGATGTGGTCAATTTTGTTGTGGAACTGACCACCAGGAAACTTCGATGTCTAACATTTAGATTCGGCCTTCTGGAACTGTGAATGGTCTTGGTCGACATGATGAACTCAGACAGTCTCTCACCCTGTTCATTCCATTCTAGGTCATGGATCCTAATGTGTACTTCAACCAATCTTCTTGGTCCTGTATTGGCATTAAAATCACCAACAATGATCTTGTAGAAGGTGTGATTTTCTTTATAGAACTTCTCAAGCTCCATATAGAACTTCTCAAGTTCTTCTTTCTCGTAGTTGGATGTTGGTGCATAGACAACGAAGATAGAAACTGCATTGAGATACATCTATTCAAGTGTAATCATCCAATTCGGGTTGTTAAGTATTTGAATGAATCAATACTCATGGCAAAGTTCGTGTTGATAAGGACCCTGACACTACTGACACCTCTATAGTGGCGTGTTCCGAGGAACAGTTCTTCTCCAGTGTGGAAAAAGGCTTGATGTGATTGATGCCTTCTTGTCTCAGTCATACCAATGATATCATACTTGATCTTCTGTGCATGCACTGTCAGGTCCTCAATAGATGCTTCCAATGCCAGTGTACATGCATTGAAAGATAACCATTTTAGTCCTTCTTTGTTTCAGCAGCCTAGTTTGACACTGAGACTTATCAGTCTCTCCTTCTTAATGCTGCCATATTGGGGACTCATTCAGGGTCAGAGGAATGAGGCCCATTGTTTTTGCTATTTTGGGCATATCAAATACACAACAGGTAGCTTCTCAGGCTGTCCCATGGAGCAGGGATACTAGCGGTATCTTGCTGGTCTCACCAAGAGGAATGGAGACTTTTAGGGCAGCCTCTAATCACCCTTACAAGTGTTCCCATGGTTCACATCATATTTGAACACAATCAAATATGATGCGGTAAACTATGGAACATGGGTAGGAAGTGTCTTATGAAGTTTCTGTCCAGAAAGCGGCCTGGAGCATGGCAGCAGCTGCGTATATCATTCCCAATGTTCTCCCTTCCAAAATCCATCACACCATTTCTTCAGTTAAGAAGTGTACAGCAACCTAGCAACCGGTCCAGGCAAGGTCAGACCCGAACACCTGAAGAACCTGCCATCAGTACTCATCAATACACTGCCTCGGCTCTTCACACGCTACCTATCTGAATGCAAGATTCCATCCCTGTGGAAAACCAGCAGGATTGTACTACTGTACAAGAAGGGAGACATCCATGGCATTGCCTACTATCGCCCGATCTGCCTGTTATCTGTCGTCTACAAGCTGTTCACTCGAGTCACCCTGAATAGGATTGGCAGAACACTAGATGAAGGACAACCATGCGAGCAAGCCAGTTTCTGAAAAGGATTCAGCACTATCAACCATATCCACATGAAAACCAAGCTCATTGAAGTTTTTCAGGAGTTCTAGATGCCGCTCTGCCTAACGTTCATTTATTTAATGAAGGCCTTTGATTCTGTTGAGAATGAAGCGATCATCAAAGCCCTAGTCAAACAGGGCATTCAGACTCAGTACATCAGGTTCCTCTGTGAGCTCTATTACAGATTCACCACCAGGAACTCACCATACTACAAGGAAGTGATCATCCATGTAAAGAGAGGTGTTTGGTATAGTGATACCATTTCACCAAAAATCTTCAGTGCCACCCTAGGGGAACGTCATGAGATGACTGGAATAGGATGTAATGGGAGTGAAGATAGATGGTCTGCAAGTACACTACCTCAGTTTCGCTGATGACATCATTTTAATAATACCAAACATTAGTCATGTAGCACATATGTTGGCCAACATTTACCGTGAGTGTGGAAAGGTTGGACTGCAACTGAATCTCACCAAGACAATGTTAATGAAAAATGAACTGGTCCCTGACATTCTATTCACTCTCACCCAAAAGCAGCAGCTATGTATACCTGGGTCGAGAACATAAGAAACGACTTGGTGTCAGAACTGCATAGGAGGAAGAGAGCAGCCTGGTACGCCTTCAAGAGGGTCAAAGAAGTTGTTAAAGGACAAAGAACCTCCAGCTTGGACACATCTTTTCGACTCCACTGTTCTTCCTGCACTAACATATGCCTCAGCGACCTGGGCCCTATGAAAACAGGACAAGAATGCTATTTGGATCACCCAAAGAGGAATCGAAAGATCTATGCTTGGAGTGTCACACTTCACTCAACTGAGAGAAGGAATCCATAGTTCCCATCTCCATCAGCAATCAAGAATCAGGGACGCTGCCTCATTTGCCAAGGTGTCGAAAAACAGATGGGCCAGACACATAATGTGATTTGTAGACGACTGCTGGAATAGAGCTGTTACCAACTGGATTCCATGGGATGTCAAAAGAATACCTGGCCACCCACCTACAAGGTGGTTGAACTTCTTCATCAAGACCCTGAAAAAATGGTTTGATGCTCTTTGTGTTCCTGGAGTGAGCAAACACCATTGGGCTACATTAGAATGAGATAGGGTCGAATGGAGACGTTACTGGTGCCCACTCAAGAAAATTGATAAACAACGAACAATGGGATGATAAGTGATTGATAATACATTATGGAATAATTCTAAAGTATGCCTTAAATAAAATGAGTCTTATTTAAAAGTATATGTATATAATTCCTTAAATCACTGTAGCGTCTCCTGCCCCCGAGCCTGGCTGTCCTCACTGGGGCCCCTTGGAAGGGGGCGAGTTGAGTTTCCCTCCCCACCCTGAGCAGAGCCTTGGCAGCCGAAGACTTCCAGAACCAGCCACAGCCATGCTGAGACCACTCTCCACATGTCCAGACAAGCCTCATGCATGAAGGAAACGGCAGAGGAACCCAGGCATGCAGGTCCCAGGGCTGAGATCTCCAAGCCTGCTCGGGCCGGGACTGGGCCTTCTCCACCCAGATCCTCCATCTTCCAGTTGGTAGGTGTTACACCTACCAGCTGCTGCCGGTACAAGGTGGTCCCATCAACAGCCAAGACCCAGAGACTATAAAGCCCAGCTCCCGGAAGCGCACAGCCGCAAATACATATTATTTTCTCGTTTTTACTTTGGAGAACTGGGCAGAAAGTATCCTGCCCACATGGCAGAGTCTGGCAAACTTCCCGTGTTGTACTCAATATGCCAAATACCAGTAACAATGATAGGTCTCATTCTCCTAGCTCTGAAAGAGTATTTAATATGGCTCTTTTAAAATATCAGGGCTAGAAAGAAGGAGACGTTACTGGTGCCTTCTCAAGGCAATCGATGAATGACAGGATGATCGTGATCATGAAATCACTGTAGCACCGTAGCACTATCCTCCCGTTGTTCATCAATTTGCTCGACTGGGCCCAGTAATGTCTCCATTGTGAGACTTGGAGTGAGAGTACAATGATAGGGTGTTTGCCTTGCTCATGGCTGGCCTGGCCAAGCAGGGTTCGATTCCTCTGTCCCTCTCAAAGAGCCTGGCAAGCTACCAAGAGTATCTCGCCCACATGGCAGAGCCTGGCAAGCTCCCTGTAACGTATTCAATACGCCAAACACAGTAATAACAAGTCTCCTTATATCAACTAGTAAGTAATTTATCAATAGCGCAGTATAGTGGCTGAAGAAAAAATATAACATTAATAAATTCATTATTCATACATAACTATTAATACGTGGTTATAGTGAAAATCTTTGAAACTAACTGGTTTACATAAATTTAACTACTTAGATATAATGATAAATGTTAACATGACTTACTAGTTGTAATTTTCTGTGTCATGAACTTGAATTATGCTAACATATGGAAGCACAATTTTATTTTGGTCATGGACCAATGTGATTACTAAGTATGGTATACATGTTAGGTCTGTCTGTTTGAAAGAGCAGTGATCTTCTGAGCAAGATTTGTAGCACTGTAGCACTGTCCTCCCTTTGTTCCTCTCTTTGCTCGAGTTGACACTCATCTCGAGTTCTCGAGTTCACACGTGAACCAGTAACGTCTCCATTGTGAGACTTGTTGCTACTGTTTTTGGCATGTCAAATAGCCATGGGTAGTTTGCTAGGCTCTGCTATGTGGGCAGGATACTCTCAATAGCTTGCTGGGCTCTCTGAGAGGGACAAAAGAATTGAACTCAGGTCGGCTGTGTGCAAGGCAAATGCCCTACCCACTGTTCTGTTGCTCCAGACAATTTAACTTCAATGATGAGCAAGATTATTGAAGTTAAATAACTGAAAAATATGAATATAATTTGAAATATGTATATAATAAAAATATTTTCACATATTTATATGGAAATATATGCACTAGCAAGTGATTAATATCTAGAAAAACATGACTTCAGGTTACATAAGAAAAAAATAGAAACTTTCATAAAAATATAACTTATGACTAAGTCATTTGTTTCTACTTCCCCTCTCCCCCAATTTTATTGATACACTACATATCACAATATTTTGGATAACTGTTTTATGAGCACATTGTTCTACATCTACTTCCAAAGAGTCCACTTTCCACCACAAATGTCCCACAGTTTCCTTCTATCACCCTGTTTCCCCATTGTTTTTAAGCTCAATTATAGAGACGATTATTTTTTAATAATTATATCAGTATCATTATCACTATCATCCTATTATTCATCAATTTACTTGAGCGGGCAACAGTAACATCTCCATTCGTCACTATCATGTGCTGTCAATATGCGTAATGGCATATTGAAGGCTCTTTCAGGGTCAGGGGAATGAGGACCATCACTGTCACTGTTTTTGGCATATCAAGTATGCCACGTGTAACTTGCCAGGCTCTCTCTGTCATACAGGCGGGATACTCTTGATTGCTTGCCAGGTTCTCTGAGAAAGAGAACCAGACAGTAAGAGATCACGCAGCCGCATTTGCTTCTGAGAGCTTGGTTCTATAGCCTCCTCCACCCAGATCCCCCATCATCCAGTAGCTAGACAGCACCCATCAAGTGCCATGTAACCCCATCAACAGTCAAGATCCAGACACTATAAAACCAAGCTCCCGGAAGAGAACAATGCAGAGTTTCCTGCCCCCAAGCCTGGCTGTCCTCACCGGGACTCTTGGAGGAGGGTGCATTGAGTTTTCCTCTCTGCCCTGAGCAGAGCCCTGGCAGTTGAAGACCTCTGGGACCCAACCACAGCCATTCTAAGACCACTCTCCACATGCTCAGACAAGTCTCATGCATGAAGAAATGGGCAGAGGAACCCATGTGTGCAGAACCTGGAGCTGAGATCTCCAAGCCTGCTCCGTTCGAGACTGGGCCTCCTCCATCCAAATCCCCCATCTTCCAGTAGCTAAACAGTTACACCCACCGACTACCATGTAATCCCATCAATGGCCAAGATCCATAGACTATAGAACCAATAATTATATATTATTTGAAAATTAATCAGGAAATACTGATGTATGTGAGGTTGAAACAATTTTTAAATAATACTTTTTCACCCATTTTTGTTTTCTAAGTTTTTATTTATAGCAGTATGGCCCAGCCTAATACGGCCAGAGCAATAGCATAGTGGGTAGGGCATTTGCCTTGCATGTGGCTGACCCAGATTCGATTCTCTGCCTCTTTCAGAGAGCCTGGCAAGCTACGAAGAGTATTCCACCTGTACAGCAAATCCTGGCAAGCTACCCATGATGTATTCAATATGCCAAAAACAGTAATACCAAGTCTCACATTGGAGACGTTACTGGTGTCCACTCTAGCAAATCGATGAAGAATGGAAGGACAGTGCTTTAGCAGTATGAACATATTTTTATTCATACCAGAGATAAATCATATGTTATCAATCAGTATTATTCACAGAATTCTTTTTTCTCATGTCTTCAGGATATGGAAACATAATTATTTTAAATAAATTCTGAGAATGTGCACTGTGATCAAGAAAAATTTCTCCTTTTAAAAGAAAGAAAATCTTTATTTTCAGCTAAATAAAAAACATTTCACAGGGTATTTACTGAAAACAATCAATAAGTTCCTTATAGGTATAAGTCAATACATATCAAGTCAACAGTATACTATTACTGGGAAGTCAATATGTTTTACCAAACACATAGAGAATTTACATTAAAGTAGACCACTGACATTTCAATCCATTATTTATTTACTTATTTATTTCTTTATTTTTAGTTTTTGGTGGCAGGAGTATTTTTTTGGTCTCATGAAATCACTCAATAGAATTCATTTAGAAACTTAAAATATTTTATTTATTTCAAAATACCTTCTTATACGGGCTGGAGCAATAGCACAGCGGTAGGGCATTTGCCTTACAAGCGGCCAACATGGACGACCCGAGTTCGATACCTCCGCCCCTCTTGGAGAGCCCGGCAAGCTACCGAGAGTATCTCGCCCGCATGGCAGAGCCTGGCAAGCTACCCGTGACGTATTCGATATGCCAAACACAGTAACAACAAGTCTCATGATGGAGACGTTACTGGGCCCGCTCGAGCAAATCGATGAACAATGGGAGGACTGTGACTGTGACCTTCTCATACTGTTAGTATAAAAGCATACTTGAAAGCACTATTTCTTTAATTTGTCTTTTTAGTTTAGCGATAGCACAGTGGTAGGGCGTTCGCCTTACAAGCGGCCAACATGGCCGACCCGAGTTCGATTCCTCCACCCCTCTTGGAGAGCCCAGCAAGCTACCAAGAGTATTCGATATGCCAAACACAGTAACAACAAAGTCTGCAATGGAGACGTTACTGGGCCCGCTTGAGCAAATCGACGATCAACGGGAGGGCCTTTACCTTACCTTTATCTCTTTAATTTGTCATGAGATACAGAGGAAAAGAGCTTTGAGGCCAAACTGCCAAACCACACACCTGAATTCCAAGTTCCATTTAACACTTGTTCTGTGGTCCTCAGAAAATCTTTATCTCTTACATTTAGGTGTTTTATTTTTCTGACCCAAATTTTGATTTTATTTTGCACTCAATAAAGTCTCTTATAGTCTTCCATTAGTTGAATACCATATGCACTCTACAAAAAGAAACAATTTCAGAGTTGAGTTAATAAGTTTTCTTTCATATCTAAAAAAAGATGCTTCTTTTATTATTGATTCTGTTTTTGTGCACAACTATATTTGTGCACATAAACCTAAAAAATACCTGTACTTGGATGCCATTTCTGACTGTTCTTTAAAAAAATAGAGATTATGTGGTGTTTTTGGCGGCCACCAGCAATTCAGGCCCTTGCAGCATCTACATCACTAAGCTAGAACATTGAATGATCGGGTGAGCTTGGCCAAATTTTATGAAAGTGAACTTCCAGATTCCCAAGCATTTCTTGAATAGCTCCCACCCTTTTAGAAAGACAAAGGTTGGACTGGAGGTTTATAATATTGGAGAAATACAAAGTTTCTGGGAAAGAAATTCTTTTTAAAAAAAAACTATTTTTATACATTTTATTTTCATAAAGTAGTTCACAACAGTTCATTACAGACAATATTCAAGTACCCACCCAACCAGCGAGCATCTTCCCACCACAATAAGAAGACTGTTTTATTTCATTCTGGGACCATTTAAGCCCATACATACAAAAATAAAAGCAATTACGTTAAACCCAAACACACATGTGCTACTTTAGGTACATCAGTGGACTAGAGTATAAGAGATCCGGCACGCTTCAGGAAATACTGCATTGCTCTCTTCTGGGAGCTTTATTTTATAGTCTCTGAATCTTGGTAGTTGATGAGATTGCATGGCACCAGGGTGAGGGGCAGGTGGTGGGGGTGGAAGGGCAGTTTGTGGGTGTCACTGCCAAGCTACTGGAACTGGGGATCGGGCTGGAGGAGGCCCAATCTTGATCTGAGCAGGCTTGGAGATCTCAGTCACAGGTCCCACATACCTGGGTTCCTCTGTCAGTTCCTTAATGCATGAGGCTAGTCTGAGTGGCCTTGAGCATGGCTGTGGCTGGGTTCTGGAGGTTTTCGGCTGCTGGCGTTCTGCTTGGGACAGGGAGGGAAACAACCCACCCCACTTCGAGATGCCCTGGTGAAGACAACCTGGTGCAGGGTCAGGAGATTCTGCCTGGGAAAGAGATTCTTAAACAATCAGAAAATTGACTAAAGCTATTATCCATCGTATATCTATATGTGAGTTTATATTGTTAAACATTTTTAATTTATAAAAATTATAAGGTTTAAATATTTTTTATTTATAAACCAAAATGGTGATGATGCATATTGTTCACGGTAGGAGATACTCTTTATTACCTCTATGGAAGATTTCATTTTATACATTATTTGTTTAAAATACCTATGAGTCACCTGATAAAGGATCTTAACAATAAGGAAAGCAATGGGTCAAGGCACCATGTTACTTGCCAATAAATTTTTTGTTTTAAAGAAATACAGGATAGTAGCTCAGATATACACTGAATTCTGGAAGATAGATATTTTAAGGGTCATGAAGATGAGATCGTACTTAACTGAGGTTCAAGAAGATCCAGAACTTTCTTTATAGAGGTTCTTGTTCTGGATTCCAGAAAAGAATGGAGAGTTGTAGAGTCAGAGGTAATGAAAAGGAGTCTTCTAATAACCACTCCTTCAAAAAAAATGGATTTTGACTGTTATTTTGACCCTCAAAGTGTGGTAGATGGAACAGTTTTATTGAATTTAAGAGACTAAAAAGATTTGCCTACTTAAGTAGATTTGACAGCAAAGAAAATTAAAAGCTATGAATGCAAGAAACATTTATTGTGAGGATGTACATTGATTATTTATATACACACTATTTAATATTTTTATGTATTCAGAGTGCAGAGGGATAGTAGAGCAGGTGATAGGTTTTTTTTTGTACCCAACTAACCAAGGTTTATACCTTGCATAACATATATTTCCCTGAGTCCTCCAGTAATGGTGTCTGAGCGCAGAGCCTGGAGTAATCCCTAATCACAGCAGAGTGTGTCCCATAAATCTCCCTGAATAAAAAAAGACATGTATATTTTGTGTATGCCCCATATAATCCTATTTTTGAAAGATATAATCTTGGCAATTATATAAACAGAAAAGGGAGACTAGACATAGAGATATAAGATAAGTAAAGTTATAAAATGAGTAAATATTTCTAATTCCTTTATTTTTCTTTTAGAAAAGGCAAATTAGCAAAAAAATATATATTTTATCACTGCAGGACATGCAAGAATCTAAAATGTACAGATGTATCAAGGAATAGTGCATAGTAATTCACATTCCTCAAACTTGTTTGACTGCAAAATCTTTAAATAAGCATTATACAGTTATTGTCAACATAATTTATTTTGCAGCATGTTGCTTTCTGCAATGAGGCCATCAGTACACTGTGAGTAACTGCATAAAATCTGTTTTGTGTCAATGTTCTTTGCATCTTCAATTTCTACAAGCTTTCAAAATCATCCAGATATGTTTATTAAAAAGGAATCTACTAGAACTAGGAAAAGGAAACAGAAAAAGGCTGAAAATTTGTATTTGAGCATTTTTCTTTTTCTCAAATGTTTTCCTTTAGGTCATGATTATTCAGCAATTCAGATTTGGAAAGTAGTTTTATAGAAAAAAAACAAGAGCTGCTAAGTCTTAGTCTGGGATAGTCTTCCCTATTTTATATAGAACCTAGTTCAATTTGTCTTTATAAGTCCCCCCCGCCAAATTTTTTTGTCAAAGACCTTTATTTTTTAATATGGGGGAGCTGAAATTTATCAGTCTTCACTATAAATGTCTAAGTATGGTGAAGTAAAATAAATAATCAATAAGAGTACATTTTAAAAGTTATTTTGATTATGTGACAATAATAAAGGCAATTATCCATTTGAATTTTAACTTATTCATTTCAAAAATAAGGATTCAATAAGGCATAGTAAAAGATGGTTTTGAGCATAATAATATTATTGATGTTCCTAGAACTAATAATGATCCATTGCATATTGGTTAAGCATTAAAACAGATATACCTTATCAGTCAGATTTATAACTAATTTTATGATGTAGATTGTATGTTAACTATAATTACAATGATTTTTAAAATAAAAATACATGTTATGTTTCTCATATTTATGTTTTTGTGTGAATAGCATTTTCTGTTTATGGCAGTGATTGATAACTATCTATACAGATGCCTATGATGTAGTAATTTCAGAGATTCTGAAGAACAGATTTTGAAAGGAGCATGTAGGGAGAGATAAGAAAGAAAATGATCATAGATGATTGAATCTGGTTAGACTTTAACCAGATTGTAGATGGGATATACGGGAGGTTCAGGTGTGTGTTCTTACTCCTACAGAAAAGGCATTGCTATTATGGGATTCAGAACTGATACTGAACAATATGAGAGTGGTTTTCTTTAGAAGACACAATCTGATAATGGTTGTTTGTCTGCAGTGATTTGATCAGATTAACTGGATAGATATGCTTTCCAGCTTGGCAAAGACTTTGTAACAACAAATTCAAAAGCTTTATTTCCTGTTGCATGTTTTTCAATTTTTGATATCAATTTTAGAAATTTATTATGATCCCAGTTAGTGGTTGAAAATATATCTAAAGGAAAGCTATTAGCTCTGCCGCTGATGTGTTGTGTGATCTTATTTAAGTTATTTAACTTTTGGCAGAGCAGTGTTCCCATCTGTAAATCCCGAATATTAATGTTATCTACTATACCATTATTACTTACCTAATGCCGCATACTAATGTATGATCAAGTTTGATAACTGACAATATAAATATCTGACTCACAGTAAAAGCTCAAAATTATCTGTATGACACGATATTACTGTTATTACAGTGCTAAAAATTTTGTAAATCAATTCATCCACATTGTCATAGTTTCTTCTTAAGAAGAAACAAGCACTATTTAACAAACAAGTAGTCTCTGGGATAGTCAGTGTTTTAAAATCATACATTCCCATACATATCAAAAATCTTATGATATAGAAATGCTTTCAGTGCAATTTAAATATTCCATACTATTTTCATCTCTTTTTTTCTCAGTGCCTCTCTTCCCTAAGTATACACATTTTAGCAAGTCACCTCTACTTCACACTCAAAGTTCCAGATATCTTTTAATTTAAGAAATTAACTCAATAACATTACCATAGAACACTGTGAAGAGCTCAAAAACTATGCTACCAATTTTTACTTTCTAATTCTAAAACCAAAAGATTGTACTTTGAAAAATTTCTTTTTTTCCAAGATACTGTATTGTTAGAGTCTTTGCGATGTTTGCACTGTCATTCATTATTACTATAATCGGAAAAATAACGTAAGGCCATTCTGGAGGACATTGCTTCTACTGTGGCATCTCAACATGTACCTGCTCCACTTTCACCCCAGTACAAATACAACAATGAGCAGAATTCCCCCGGTAATTGGCCCTCAAATTGTGTGTGTTTATGTTTGTGTGGTACAAGGGAGTTATGGTAGAAGGGAAATAAAACAGTCTCAGGGTCACTGGTTTGTGAGAATGTTTGACTTCCATATTTACTTAGATGTGTCAGAATACGCTTTCATTTAAAAAAAAATAATGGAAATATACAGAATGTGAGTAGTATAAGGAAAAGCCCTTTGTGAACATATTTCACTTTTCTTGAGAGGTCTGCAGGCTTTAAGGATATTCATTATTCTTGTCTCTGCTTCTTTGTTGATAGACTGAAAGGTTTAGAAATGTTTCCCTCAAACTAAATGGCACATATTGACATGCTTTTGTAGTCTGATTTCTGTTTCTGTTTTTTTCTTTTTTTCTTCTCTTTCTCTTATTGCATTTTAAATTTCTTAGCTTTCCCCTCTTTTCCCCCTTGAACTGCCAATAAGCTATTCTGTTTACCCATCCTCATTCCCACTGCATTTTAACTTCTGCTTCTAATAAATTATTCCATAAACTCAGATATTCAGCAACCAGTCTCCTGAGAATTACATCAGAGAGAAAAAAAATGAAGGCTAAATAAAGGCTTTGAGAGTTATGTTTTGAGTAATATGTCTTTCCTTCTATTTATCCCCAATTCAATTCCCATTCTCTCCTACCTGGACTATTGAGACTGTCTTCCAACTCATTTCCATTGCACATGCTACTTTGAAATTCTTTCTTTTCAGATGTAAATTCACATTCTGTAATGCCAATTTTGTACTTAAAATCATGTGCGTATTCTTCTGAGGAAAAATAATCCAACAAAGACTTCTTAATGACTTATCTGGTTCAGTGTATCTGATCCCTTTTTGCTTGGAGATACAAATCTGATTCTCCTACCTCATACACTGTACTAGAAACCGTCGGAGTCCTGGCCAGTTGACCCTGGCACTTTGGAGTATGATCCCTCCTGGTCGCCGGGCTTACTCCCTATAGGAGAAGGAGTGGGAAGGGGAGAAGCTTCTTCCTGGCCCTCCGCACACCACTCACACCACAGACTCCCACCGCCACGGAGAAAGAACCACGCGGAGGGGGGAAAAGCTAGTGGTCAAGCAGCAATCCCTTTATTAGCTCTCACACAGCGAGTTTTATACATCCAGTTCAGGGGGCAATCCACAAGTATCACATTTACCTTGTCAGGCTCAATACAGATGTTAGTTAATGATTAACATCTCCCACTTTCAGGGCCAGGTGTACTAGCTAAGGCAGATGGTAACTGTTGCATCCCTTATCCTCAACCAGAGCGCCTACTTGTGCGGAGTGCTGGAGCAAGCCCTTGAGCCCCTGAAAATAGGGTCAACTCTTTCTTTCAGGGACAGGGGATTTAGTCAAAGTCTCAGACTGGCTACTGAGACCCCAACAAGAAACATCAAAAATGGCTTATTTTTTTGTAAACTAAAACTTTACTTCACCTCTAATACTTTTCTATCCAGAACACCGTTCGTTTTCCCTCCACTTCCCTTTCAAAGACCAATCATTTGTCATAATATAATCACCATATCTACTAAGTCACCAATATTCTCTATTGACCTGTGTGCTACTTTGGCAACTTTGGCACAGAAGTACATAAGGGAGGCTTAAAGCTTTTTCATGCAGCATTTATCTTGGTTTGTCTTTATTATCTTAGATCTGCATGTCACTGGATTAATACTTCTGTAAGAGTAAGATTCTTAATCTCACCAGGCTTCTCTCTATTACAATTCTTGGGTCTAGAACTACTATTCATGGGTCAAAATTTGATACTAGGTTAGTTTAATTTACAATTTTTTTAAGACTACAAGTCACAGTTACTCCTTAGTCTTCTGTTTCCAGATTTTTTGGGGGGTGAGGGACATGCTTTTTGGGTTACACCCGGCAATGCACAGGATATGACTCCTGAATCATGCACTCAGGAATTACTCCTGGCAGTGCTCGAGAGACCATATGGGATGCTGGATATCGAGCCCAGGTGGACAGCGAGGAAGGCAAATGCCATGCCCACTGTGCTATAGCTCCAGCCCCTGTGTGTCCAGATTTCATTCCTATGTGTTGTCTATTTTGCAACCCCAGGATTTAGTTTATGCCAACTGTGAATTGTTCTCCTACTTAAGACTTCATACCTAAGTACTCTTAGGATAAAATTCGATTTTACTTTATATTATTTGAACTATTATGATGCTTATCTAGATTTGAATGTTGAGTTTAAGGGAATAAATTTCCACTGATATATCTATTCTGTCTAAAGGAAGTAGAATTTTGTTTTACTACATTCATTCTGGCCATATGCTTGATTAGTGGTTCAAACTGAGTTGAAATTTGGAAATACCTAGAGATTATATAGTAAACATTCTTGAAGAGTGTGTATCATATATTAATATTCATAGAAATCAGCTAGGGATCTACTTTAAATGCAGATTATGATTCAGTAGATCTGGAGTGGAACCTGAGATTTTATTTTGCTGGCAGTCCCTAATGAGATTGTTATGCTGCTGAGCAGGGATCATACTGAGCTATGAGTCATGATTTGCTACATCAGAATCTTTCTGATATGCCCTGGGAATTGGACATCCCTAAAAATTTCACAAGTGGTTCTGATAATCAAAGTTTGTAACTATATAAAATCATTCGTTACTCATGTTTTATTTTGTCTGTACTATATTGAGCATTGGTAAGATATTGTGCTAAAGACTGACTACATGGGTAAAGTCGATATGTTCCTGACTTATGAATCTCTTATCTACTGGGTATGAGATAAACATATGATAAACTTGGATTAAATATAGAAATTAATGCTAAAAAAGAGCCAAAACACCAAATTGTTCATAATTAATTCTATTTTAAAATTAAAAATAGAATGATTTTTGCCAGTCATGAAATTAATATAACCAGGTAATCTTTTAAAAAGCTAAGATAGGAGATAGGAATGAGCCTTCCAAGTTCTATAACCATTCTAAGGACACTAGTATATGGAAGAAAAAAATACAAATGGCAGAATTTCAAGTGATGTTATGAACAGAGACCAGATACGGTCGAGCATATACACAATGAAAAAAATTTTATCTAATCCAGAAATTCTGTGAAAGACAAAATAATATTATTTATTTCTGCTGAGTCACTACCCATATCCTGTATCAGAATATCAGCAATGATCCTCTGAACACATTTGTAAATGCTTTTATTTATGAGTTTCAAAAAGTGTTTGATCAGAAAATAGTCATACAAGTTTTCCCTTTCAGTGAATTTTAGTTTGTTTTCTATGTATCTGAATTGAATTAAAAAATTTCCCTTGTGTTTGGAGAGATAATAAAGGGGTTAATGCAAGTGCCTTCCATGCAGTCAGAGCTACAAGTCCTTCCTCACTTGTCGCTCTGGCACTGCATGGTCACCATGCACCATGCACCACCAGAAATGACAGAAGTGAGCACAGAACCAGGAGTAGTCCCTGAACAATGGTAGGTCTGACCCAACCTCCAGAACAACAACAATAATAACAACAACAACAAATGCAGGAAAAATCTATCAATTCATAATCAAGATTAGTGTACTAAAAACCTAATGACATCTAATCTAATAAATTAAACTCTTCCATTCAGTTGCAGGAGCAAAGCACAGGATGGAAATTGCTATAATCAGGTATTCTTGAGTTACTTCCCAAATCTTTACTGTGTGCCAATTTCTCCATTCCTTAAAGTAATATCAAATCTATAACATCAACTTAGACTGATATATCTTTTGCTATATCCTATGCCATTACATTTATACTTTAGGGAGTAATTCCTTCAGTTTGTTCTTCCTTTCTAGTGCATTCTGTCCCTTCATTTAAAAATCAAAATGAAGAACTTAGGACATGAAATTCTGAATTCAAAAATAAAGCAGCAACATAGTTATTATCAAAAAGTAACATTCCCAGGTTGTACTTATAATAAATACTCTTTAACATTCATACAATGGGTTTATACTGTAGTATGTCTTATAAACAGCTGAGTATTTTCACAATATAAGTTAATTAAAATTTTAACATGGTTATAATAATGTTAACATTTATGTTTTCAATGTATAAAATTAATGCCCCTTCACCACAATCAAAGTGCCCAAAATTTTGTAATCAAATAAATTTTAACAAGGATAATAATAAAACTCAATAATTATTGAAATAGCAAATCAAATTTGTTTCATAACAAATAGCAATAAAATAAACATAATTGTTTTATTTATTCAGTTTTCTGTTATGTACATATTTTATTTCCAAATCAACATTGTTGCATAAATTACATTGTTATGCACCACACAATGCATTTACCATGGTAAATTTTACTCTACATTTTTTAGATTCTAATTTCTGAGTAAATTCAATTAAATGGCTTAATTATATAAAGTAACTCAATGTTTTGCCTATATTTATTACTTAATAAATGGTAGATACTTTAATCAACATCATTATTCATTCTTCAGGGAACGAACAGGAGAGTTTAAGGGTATGATTAATAATAAAATAAATAGAATATGGTGAAAATATTTTTTTACTTAAAGAAATTAAGTAATTTTAAATAAAAATGCTGTATTTAAAAATAATTATACTTCTAAGAACTGAAGATTTAAAAGAAAGAGATTATAAATGTCATATATAAGACTGTAGAAAGGGCTGCAAAGTTCAAAAAGAGAACTCCCAGAATGACCACCAACTGGGAACTCTTTGGTACTATTGCGGCAACATGGGAAGATGCCATTGTTGACAACATTGACGAGGAATACGATCGACTGGTTCAGCACCTCCATGAATGTGCGAGGAACGCCAAGAGAGAGAGAGCCACAAAAAATCGCCTATCTTCGAAAACTCTTGAGCTAATTCGCCAGCATGGTTTGGCGCATGCCTCAGGCAACCGCAAGCTAACGTCCGAGCCCGCAAAGCAGTGCAGAGATGCGATCAAGGAAGACCTCAAAGAGAGAAGAGCAGAAGTACTGGTAGATGGGGCAGAAGCTGGGGAAAGTATTCATTACGCCCGCCTGTCCTTCACCAACTACAAGACCAAGATGACTGCCCTCCGATGTCCTGATGGATCCATCACATCCTCCAGAACGGCAATGGAGAAGATTATCCATGACTTCTACTCAAATCTCTTCGATAGCCATGTCCGCTTGCCAATATACCAAATTCCACAGGATGGATATGTCGTTCCCAACATTCTCCCTTCTGAAATCCAACACGCCATTTCGTCGGTAAAGAAACAAACAGCACCCGGCCCAGACAAAGTCAGACCTGAACACCTGAAGAACCTGCCGTCAGTACTCATCAATACACTGGCTCGGCTCTTCACTCGCTACCTGTCTGAATGCAAGGTTCCATCCCAATGGAAAACCAGCAGACCGTACCACTGTTCAAGAAGGGAGACATCCATGACATTGGCAACTACCGCCCAATCTGCCTATTGTCTGTCATCTACAAGTTGTTCACTCGAGTCATCCTAAATAGGATTGGCAGAACACTGGATGAAGGACAACCATGCGAGCAAGCTGGGTTCCGCAAAGGATTCAGCACCATCGACCATATCCACACAATAACCAAGCTCATTGAGGTTTCTCGGGAGTTCAAGATGCCGCTCTGTTTAACGTTCATTGATTTAAAGAAGGCCTTTGATTCTGTTGAGACGGAAGCAGTCATTGAAGCCCTAGCCAATCAGGGCGTTCAAGCCCAATACATCAAGATCCTCCGTGAGCTGTATTGCGGATTCACTACCAGGATCTCACCATTCTACAAAGAAGTGATCGTTGATGTCAAGAGAGGGGTGCGGCAGGGTGATACCATTTCACCGAAACTCTTCATTGCCACCCTCAAGAGAACATCAAGCGACGACTGGAATGGGTAGGAATGGGAGTGAAGATAGATGGTCGGCAACTACACCACCTCCGCTTTGCTGATGACATTGTTTTAATAACACCAAACATCAGCCAAGCGTCACAAATGCTGGCCGACTTTGACCGTGAGTGTGGAAAGGTAGGACTATAGCTGAATCTTACGAAGACAATGTTTATGAGAAACAGCCTCATTCCTGACGCCCCATTTGCTCTCAACAGAACGACCATCTCCGAATGCAACAGCTATGTGTACCTAGGTCGAGAAGTCAACATGACAAATGACCTGGCTCCCGAGCTGCGCAGGAGGAAGAGAGCGGCTTGGAACGCCTTCAAGAACGTAGAAGAAATAGCTAAGAGGACGAAGAACCTCCGGCTCTGGGCACATCTCTTTGATTCCACTGTTCTTCCTGCATTAACATATGCCTCAGAGACCTGGGCCCTACGCAAACAGGATGAGAATGCTATTCAGGTCTCCCAAAGAAGAATAGAAAGAGCTATGCTTGGAATATCATGCTTCCCTCAAATGAGAGAAAGAATCGGAGTTCTGACATCCGTCGACGATCAAGAATCAGGGACGCTGTCTCATTTGCCAAGGTGTCTAAAATCAGATGGGCGGGTCACGTAATGAGATTTAAAGACGACCACTGGACTAGAGCTATTACTGACTGGATTCCACAGGATGTCAAAAGACCGCATGGCCGCCCACCTACCAGATGGTCACACTTCTTCGTCAATATCATGAACCATCGGTTTGAGGCCCTTCATGTTCCCGGAGCAAACAGATGCCACTGGGCTACACTAGCACGCGACAGGGACAAATGGAGACGTTACTGGCGCCCGCTCGAGCAAATCAACGACTAATGGGAAGTTAAGTGATTTAAGTGATTTTAAGGACTGTATTAAAAAAGGCATTTTCCAGGGTTCTCTGCATTTGTTTTATGTATTATTGGATCAGTTACATTGTTTTTTTTTCCCTCAGGCTATAACAGATTTTGAGATCTTAGGGCATGCACAAAGGCATTAAGAAATTAAAAAATATAAATTTAAGCTCAAAGTATAAATTAGACCTGTGGTCAAAACAAACACTTGAACTGGCAGAGAGAACGCTAGAATACCTGACCAAATCAGCCTTGGTTGGCTACTCTGCCAGACCTTCTAGCCTTCCTTTTCACTCTCCTGATAGTATGGAAGAGTTGTTCTTTATTAATATCCATTGGCTTCAAAAGAACAATGATTAAAATCAAATCTCAAATCACCAATTGTGACAATCCCTTTCTACTGTAGATTTCAAGTAAGAAACAATGAAACATCCATATTACAGAGTAACTCACTCACCCCTTTAATTCTTTCACTACTATATAGATCACTGAGTTGAATAACTGAAATATTATTGTGTTGTTACAGGCTTGGGCTGGACCAATAGCACAGCAGGTAGGGCGTTTGCCTTGCACATGGCCGAGCCAGGGCACCCGGGTTCGATTCTTCCGCCCCTCTCGGAGAGTCCGGCAAGCTACTGAGAGTATCCCGCCCACATGGCAGAGCCTGGCAAGCTACATGGTGTAATTGATATGCCAAAAACAGTAACAAGTCTCACAATGGAGACGTTACTGGGCCCGCTCAAACAAATCAATGAACAACGGGAGAACAGTGCTACAGTGCTACAAGCTTAAGCTTCACTTCTCTCAATTACATATTTGTCACTACTACCCTAAATCATATTGTATGTTAGGGAATAGTTGCTTTATATTAACATGACACAAGTCAAATAGCACTAGATATCTTTCTATCCAGTGAGACTTCTGAGAACTTTAATTGGTATACATTCATGTGACCTAAATTTTTAAAAAGCTTTTTGCAGGAAAAAAACTATTATTAACCATATATAAGTACTTTATATTCTATTTTCAGAGATGGGGAAACTTTTACAATTGAACTTACTAATCTAATACCTAAGCAATCATTTTTTAATTGTTTCTCTTTTTGTTTAGTTTTGGGTCACACCCAGCACTGCTCAGGGGTTACTCCTGGCTCTGCATTGAGTGCTCTGCACTGCATCTTTCCTGTTGGTTCTGAGGGGACCATACAGGATGCTGGGGATCAAACTCAGTTCAGTCAGCATACAAGGAAAAAGGACAAGAATCTTACCTGCTGTAACCCAAACATTTCTTTGTTTCACTATTTGTCTGCTTCTGAAACAATTTCTTGGATAAAGACAATGATCTTGGGAAACTTGGAGGTAATTAGGGGTTTATTGCCCATACATCCAAGAATCTCTGCAGGTTTTTTTGAGTCCTAATCTCCATGCATCTTACTGTGAGGTTGCGGTGGACAAAGCAGGAGGGTGGTAGTAATACTCTCTCGCTCTCTCTCTCTCTCTCTCTCTCTCTCTCACTCTCTCTCTCCCCTCTATCTCTCACCGTCTGTTTCTTTCTGTTTCTCTTTCTCACTCTCTCTTTCTCTCTCTCTGCCAGCTACCTCCCACTCTACGGCTTCCCATTTACCCAGCAACAATAGTACAATTTATTTTATGATAATTTGCACATTTTTTAAAAAATGTATAATATATTCTTCAAATCTTCCTGAAAGGGCACTGAACTATGAGTGGGAAGAAAGACTGTGTTCAAGTTTTCCATAAAGTGTACCAACTTATCACTTTGAATTACCTAGCTCATCCTTTGTAACTGGAATGAAAAGACAGAAAACTCAACCAGAATACACAACAATCAATTATTGGCTGAGATTATTTTGTATTCTTCTAGGTGGCTTAACTTATAAAAATTGAGTGATGATCTAATATTTGATTATCAGAATAAATTATCTTAAACTCTTCTGGAAGACTTAGCTTAATAATAACATAGCTATATCGAAATTCAGAAATCTCAAATTTTATGATATTTAAAAATAGTTCATTCAAATGATGTTGCTGAAATTTCTCTGTAGTTAACTAGATGAACACTATTCCTAATGCTAGCTTCCTTTCATTGGAAATTCAGAACAATATTAGACACAGAGGCAAAAGTAAGTAAATATAGCTTCAAAGGTAAAGACTCATGGTGAGAACATGGTGCTTTTCAACATTTAATTGAAGGATAAATGCTGTGAAAAGCATAAAAAATCAATACAAAACATTAATTTTAAAGTTATGGGACTACGAAAAGGAGATGATTTCCCCCTGGATTTTAGTTGTAAGTGTGTGTTCTTTGTTAGCTGGACACATATTCAAATCTCAATTCTGTCAGTTACTGTGTGTGATTATGAGAAATGAGCTCAATATCTCTGAATTTTCAACTTCAACTGTAAAACTAAGATAGAAACCCACATGCAAAATTGTAAAAGGTTTTTAAATGTAAAGCAAAGCGGCATAACCAGTGATCAGGAACAAAGAGCCTTAAAATGTATTACTGGAAAAGCCCAAGGGAGCCAGTGCAAATTCAACCCCCATTCCTGATTCTTGCACTTTCTTCAGAAATAATTTCCATGAGGAACACATAGGATTAGAAGCAAAGCAAACGTTATTTAAAAAGATAGAGGAAGTAAACCCCTGCTGGGGCTGAAGCAAGTGTTTATTTAACAAAGAAGAAAGAACAGGCACCCCACAGTGTGAGTTAGGGCATCCAAAGAGCTGGGATATTGCCTCTGTATTTTTCAAGTCTCTATTCATGCTTTCAGACAGCTTCTTGTTCTATTCCCCCCTACTAGTGTCACCAAGTGGGAGGAGACATCTTGAGGGCAAAGGTTCTGACCATATTCTGCCATTCCAGGGGTTGCCATGACAACAACAAAATTAAAAAAAACCTGCCACAGTGCCTGTGGGCATGATTTTTACTAGGTGAATGCAGATGTTAATACGATGAAAAATATTCTGATGATCATATAATTGGCTACAGATCACTCACTTTACTTAAGACTGATCAATAGTTTACTTCCTTGATGACTTGATCACTTGACATATCATTACTCATCGATTTCCTCGAGCAGGTGCCACAACATCTCCATTCGTCCTTGACCGTGCTAGTGTAGCCCAATGCCATCTGCTCATTCTAGGAACATGAAGAGCCTCAAACTAATCATTCAGGGTCTTGACGAAGAAGACTGACCATCTCGTAGGTGGGAGGCCACACAATCTTTTGATGTCCCATGGAATCCAGTAGGTAATGGCTCTAGTCCAGCAGTCATATCCAAATTGCATTACGTGTCCAGCCCATCTGATTTTTGATGCCCTGGCAAACGAGGCAATGTACCTGATTCTTGATCACCGATGGGGGTTGGAATTCCAGATTCCTTCTCTCACTTGAGTGAAGCGTGATACTCCAAGCATAGCTCTTTTGATTCCTCTTTGGGAGACCTAAATAGCGTTCTCATCCTGTTTTCATAGGTCCCAGTTCTCTGAGGCATATATTAGTGCAGGAAGAACAGTGGAATTGAAGAGATATACCCAGAGCCAGAGGTTCTTCATCCTCTTAGCTATTTCTTTGACACTCTGTTTTTTTTTTTACTGAGAAAACATGGTCATAATACTTTATTGCAATGAATACAAAGTGACCTTCAATGATTTGATCCAACTGGTCAAATAAACAGAATTAAAAGATGAGCATATTGGACAATATCAAACTTACACAAACTTAGTGCAGATTTGGACTACATCTGCACTTCAAAATAACTGATGACCGGAATAAAGAGATTCAACATACTGAAAAAAATTGATCCACAACTTATCTGAAAGAGGGTCAATTTCCAAGATACATAAATCACTTATAAAACTTTACAGAAAAAACAACCAATATCAAAAATGGGGAGAAGAGATGAACAAAAATTTTATTGAAGAATACATACAGATGGCCAACAGATGTATGAAAAAATGTTCTACATCATTTATCATTGGGAAAATTCACATTATAACAATGAGTTGTCACCTTACACAAGTGGGATTGACACACATCACAAAGACCAAAATTATGTAGGGTTGCCTGGAAATGGACAAAAAAGGAACCCTTACCTGTTGGTGATAAGTTTCCCCAACATCTCATCCATTGCTGATGGGAATTTGACCGATTCAGCCTTTCTGGACAACAATATGGACAAGTCTCAGAAACATAGAATTAATTGATCTTTCATTTGAACCAGCAATTCAGCTTCTTGGCATCTATCCAAGGGCCCTAAATTTCTGTTCCAAAAAGACATCTAGTCTCCTATGTTCATTGCAGCAGTATTCACAACAGCCCGAATTTGGAAACAACCCTAATGTTTCAAGAACATATGACTGGGTAAAGAAACTGAGGCATGGTCAATACAATTAAGATTTTTTTAAAAAGAAACTGGTGTTTATTCACCATGGACTATTTGGCTATAATAAAAGATAAAAGCATGCAATCTGCTTTCATCAGAGTGGGTTGGAGAATATCGTGCTGGTGAAGTAAATAAGGAGAGGGGAAGATCCAGAATGGTCTTTCGCATATGTGGAATATAAAGAATCATAGTAAGTAAAAAAGGACTGTGGGCTGGGGGAGGGGGAAACTGGGGCAATGGTGAAGAGAAGTAGACACTATGGTGGAGGATTTTTAATCCTCCTGCCCACATACCAAATTCTTGTGCTTAAATCTTTGTGCTTAAAATTTGTGTGTGTGTGTGTGTGTGTGTGTGTGTGTGTGTGTGTTTAGAAGACTACTTAGACTTCCTTTGCTCTGAAATTCTGCTGCCTATGAATGGAGAGATGTTCAGAATGTTCTAACAGTCTGAACTGTTTGGGCATTCAGGAACTATCTTTGACACTCTTGAAGATGTTCCAAGCCACTCTCTTTCTCCTGTGTGACTCAGGTGCCAGGTCATTTGTCATGTTGACTTCTTGACCTAGGTACACATAACTGTTGCTTTCAGAGATGTTCATTCCATTGAGAGTGAATGGAACATCAAGAATGAGACCACTTCTCATAAACATTGTCTTCATGAGATTCAACAGGAGTCCAACCTTTCCACATTCATGGTCGAAGTCGGCCAGCATTTGTGACGCTTGGCTAATGTTTGGTGTTATTAGAATGATGTCATCAGCGAAGCAGCGGTAGTGTACTTGCGGAATGTCTATCTTCACTTCCATTTCTTCCCATTCTAGTCGTCACATAAAATGCTTGAGGGTGGCACTGAAGAGTTTCAGTGAAATGTTTTCACCCTGCCAAACCCCTCTCTTGACAAGGATGATCACTTCCTTGTAGAATGTTGAGATCCTGGTATTGAATCTATAATACAACTCACAGAGTATCGTGATATGTTGAGTTTGAACGTCCTCTTTAGCTAGGGCTCTGATGACTGCTTCAGTCTCAAAAGAATCAAAGGCCTTCTTTAACTCAATGAACATTAGACATAGTGGCATCTTGTACTCCCAAGAAACCTCAATGAGCTTAATTATTGTGTGTATATGGTCGAACGTGCAGAATCCTTTGTGGAACCTGGCTTGCTCTCATGGTTGTCCTTCATCTAGTGTTCTGCCAATCCTACTCAGGATGACTCGAATGAACAGCTTGTAGATGACCGACAATAGGCAGATTGGGCAATAGTTGCCAATGCCATGGATGTCTCCCTTGTACAGTAGTACAGTCCTTCTAGTTTTCCATTGGGTCAGAACCTTGCATTCAGACAGGTAATGTGTGAAGAGCCGAGGCAGTGTATTGATGAGTACTGATGGCAGGTTCTTCATGTGTTTGTGTCTGACCTCGTCTAGGCTGAGTGCTGTTTGCTTCTTTGCCGACGAAATGATGTCTCAGATTTCCAAAGGGAGAATGTTGGGAATGACATATACTTCCTGTGGAATTTGGTATGTGGGCAGGTGGATAGGGCTATCAAAGAGATCCAAGTAGAAGTCATGGATAATCTTCTCCATTGTCTTTCTGGAAGATGTGATAGATCCATCAAGACATCGGAGGGCAATTATCTTGGTCTTGTAGTTGGCGAAGGACAGGTGAGCATTGCAAATGCTTTTCCTTGCTTCTGTCTCATCTGCCAGCACTGCTTCTCTTCTCTCTCTGAGATCTTCCTTTATCACTTCTCTGCACTGCTTTGCTAGCTCAGATGTTCACTTGTGGTTGCCTGAGGCTTGAGCCAAGCTACATTAGAGAATGAGCTCAAGAGTTTTCGAGGACAGATGTCTTTTTGTGGATATCTCTGTCTCGGTGTTCTATCTACAATCATGGAGGTGCTGAACCAGTTGATCGTATTCTTCATCAATATTGTCAACGATAGCATCTTTCCACGTTGCCACAATAGTGCCAAAGAGCTCTCAGTTGGTGGTCGTTCTGAAAGTTCTCTTCTTAAACTTTGCACCCCTTTCTCCCTGCTCCATGAAGTAGAATTTTGCATGAAGAAGATGGTGGTCCAATACTATTTGGAATTTTGGAACAACAGCGACATCGGTCAGGCAAAACCATGGATTGAATATGATTGTGATCAATTTTGTTGTGGAATGATCCAACAGGAGACTCACGTGGCCAATGTTTATATTTGGCCTTCTGGAACTAAGAGTTACCATGGATGGTCTTGATCAGTCTGATGAATTCAGATAATCTCTCACCCTCTTTGTTCCATTCTTGGCCATGGATCCTGATGTGGAGTTCTTCAGTTGATCTCGGTTCTATCTTGGCATAAAATCACCAACAATGATCTTATAGAAGGTGTGGTCTTCTTTATAGAACTTCTCCAGCTCCCTGTAGAACTTTTCAATCTCTCTTTCATCATAATTGGATGTTGGTGCATAGACAACAAATAGAGAAACTGCTGGCAGTGAGCCACATTTGTTCAAGTGTAATCATCTGATTTGGGTCATTAGGCATTCGAATGAATCAATGCTCATGGCCAAGTTTGTGTTGACATGGACACCAACACCACCTATGCCTCTTTTGTTGCATGTTCTGAGGAACAGGTCTTCTCCAGTGTCAAAAACGTTGTGATGTGATTAATTCCTTCTGGTCTCAGTGAGACCAATGATGTCGTACTTAATCTTTCACTTTCACACCATCAGGTCCTCGATGGATGCATCCGATGTCAGTGTACATGCATTGAAAATACAGGCAGTCGTTTTTGTCCTTCTTTGTTTTGGCAAGCTAGTTTGGCCTTGAGATTTTATCAGCCTCTCGTTCCTCTTCCTTCTTCTTCTTTTTTTTTAATAGTGAGACACCATGAGGTACAGTTATAGACTTACAAATTTTTGTGCTTGAGTTTCAGTTATACAATGATCAAGTACCATCTCTCCACTAGCGCCCATCCTCCTCCACCACAATTCCCAGCATCCCTCCCGCCCCCCATCCCCCTCATCCCACCCTGCCACTGTAGCAGGGCATTCCGTTTTGTTCTCTCTCTCTCCTTTTGGGTCCTGTGGTTTGCAAGAGAGGCATTGAGTGGCATCATGTATGGTCTATAGTCTACTTTCAGCATGCTTCTCCCATCCTGGGAGGATCCTCCCAACACCCTTTATTTGGTGCTCCCTTCTCTATCTGAGCTTCCTTTTCCCCTAGCACGTGTGGCTGGCCTCCAAGTCATGGAGCAAAATTCCTGGTACTAATCTCGGCCATGCCTGGGTGTTAGTCTCCCATTTTGTTACTTTGTGTTCCCCAGATGAATGCAATCTTTCTGTGTCTATCCCTCTCTTTCTGACTCATTTCGCTTAGCATGGTACTTTCCATGTTGTACCACTTGTATGTAAATTTCATGACTTCATCTTTTCTAAGAGCTACATAGTACTCCATTGTGTAGATGTACCAAAGTTTCTTTAACCAGTCATCTGTTCTTGGGCATTCAGGTTTCTTCCAGTTTCTGGCTATTGTAAAGAGTGCTGCAATGAATAAACAAGTGCAGATGTCACTTCGACTATACATTTTTGCCTCTCTGGGATATATTCCCAGGAGTGGTATTGCTGGGTCAAATGGGAGCTCAATTTCTAATTTTTTTGAGAATAGTCCATACTGTTTTCCAAAAGGGTTGGAACAGTCGGCATTCCCACCAGCAGTGAAGGAGGGTCCCTTTCTCGCCACATCCACGCCAGCAGTGGTTGCTTTTGTTCTTGTGGATGTGGGCCAGTCTCTGTGGTGTGAAATGATATCTCATTGTTGTTTTGATCTGCATCTCCCTAATGATTAATGATGTAGAGCATTTTCTCATGTGCTTTTTAGCCATTCGGGTTTCTTCTTTGAGAAAGTTTCTGTTCATTTCCTTGCCCCATTTTTTGATGTGTTGGGTATTTTCTTCTTGTGGAGTTCAACCAGTACCTTGTACATCCTTGTTATCAACCCCTTGTCGGATGTCTATTTGGCGAATATCCTTTCCCATTCTGTAGACTGTCTTTGTATTCTGGTCACTGTTTCTTTGGAGGTGCAGAAGCTTCTTAGTTTAAGATAGTCCCATTTGTCTATCTCGGTTTTTCCTTCCTCTTCCTTCTTAACGCTGCCATATTGGTGGCTCTTTCAGGGCGGAGGGAATGAGACCCATTGTATTTATTGGTTTTGGTCTATCGAATATGCCATGTATTCCTTGTTTTACACAAAAGCAACAGATCTTCAGGGGCACATAAAATTCTGGAGAATTTCTCTTACTTCCAGAAACTGGGATTGGCACTTCACTTGGAGTCTTGTTGCTGGTAGTCTGCAACCCCTTTTTTAATCATGACTCACCCCTACCATTTGCTCTCTAACACCTAACATACCAACTTCTAACATCAACTTCTTAGCTATGTTACATTGGATGAAGTATGTTTGATGTACCCTTGGTGCCCCATTTATAAAATTATGAATGGTCTGAGAATAATTATATGTTCCTTTTAGATTGTCATAGTCACATGTGTAAATTATAATCATGTGTTTGTCCGAGTAATTTCTTGAATATAATATTCATCAATTCTCAATATAATTTGTTAAAGTTGTAGCTAAAAGTGTTAATATTTTCTGTGTCCTTGAAGTTTTCCTGGAATTTGCAAGTTACTGACTGGCTTCGATTGAGTTTGCCAAGCATATAACAAAGCTGAACTGAACACTTGTTCTATAGGGAAGGAAGCAACTGAAATACGAAGCTGAATCAAGTGAGGTGAATCAGATTGGGTGAGGAGATGCAGTAACACTATAGCACTATCTTATTGTTAATCGATTTCTTTGAGTGGGTACCAGTAAGATCTCCATTGTGAGACTTGTTACTATTTTCGGCATAGAAAATATGCCAGTGGAGCTTGCCAGGTTCTGCCGTGAGAGCAGGATAGTCTCAGTAGCTTCCTGGGCTCTCTGAGAGGGACAGAAGAATCGAACCCGGGTTGGCCGAGAGCAAGGCAAATTCCCTACCTGCTGTGCTGTCACTCCAGGAGATGCAATAAAACTCTGAAAACCTGATTAGCTTAAAATGAAATGATATTCTCAGTATGCATTGTGTATGTGTGTGTGTGTGTGTATGTGTGTGTGTGTGTGTGTGTGTGTGTGTGTATCATGGGCTGGAGCGATAGCACAGTGGTTGGGCCTTTGCCTTGCATGCAGCCAATATGGCCGACCCGAGTTTGATTCCTCCGCCCCTCCCGGAGAGCCTGGCAAGCTCCCCGTGACGTATTCGATATGCCAAACACAGTAACAAGTGTCACAATGGAGATGTTACTGGGCTCGCTTGAACAAATCAATGAACAATCGGAGGACAGTGATATATATTATATCACTTTATCACTGTATCATTGTCATCCCATTGATCGTTGATTTACTCAACTGGAAATGTATCCATTCATCCCAGTCCTGAGATTTTAGCAATCTCTCCTTCCTCATCTTTCCCAATGCTGCTCTATTGGAGGTTCTTTGAGGGTCAGAGAAATGAGGCCCATTATTGTTACAGTTTTTGGCATATTGAATATGCCATGGGTAGCGTGCCAGGCTCTGCCATGTGGGTGGGATACTCTCAGTAGCTTGCCTGTCTCTCCGAGAGGGACAGAAGCTTTGAGGGAACCAAGATATGTAAATGCGTATATATATATATATATATATATATATATACATATATACATATATATATTTCCCTCTATAGTTTGTTACCTACTATCTGAACCCCATAAAATATGGTGTGGTGATTATGGAAAATGGGTAAGGAATGTCTTATTATGTTTATTATTATTATTATGAAGATCTTGGCTTCCATTTCACATTGAGCCTAGAGTCTAAGGTCACAAAGTTCCGCATTACCTGGATTCTGTGGGACTTCACTCATGCATGAGGTTCGGCCAGAGTATGTGGAAAGCAGCCTGGAGCATGGCAGTGGTTGGGTTGTGGATGTCGGCTGCCTCAAAAACATGGATATATTTGTGAATCGATGGAGAGAACAAGATATGTGTATAACCATCAAAGACTACAAATAGATATCAATCTTGAAACATAGTTGCTTCCAGATTCAAACTATATTATAAAGCTCCAGTCATCAAAACAATGTAAAGTTGGTAAGAAAAGAGACTTGTAAACATAATGTAAGAGAATAGAGAGCCTAGAAATACACCCATGGTAGTTGATCAAATATTTTACAACAAAGTACAACTCGTAATTAATCCCCTGTAAATAACTTTAGTTAATTTATATCAAGGGAGTAAAGAATATAACTTCGATAAATAGCAGTTTCTGTTCTTTCAATAGTCACTGCTGTTGAAAAGAGGCAAGCATTATTGGGTGGTGGCTTATTTTCCTCCTAGTAGGACAATGCCTAAGCTCTGAAACATCAAGCCTGTATTACCAAACCTATTATTGATGGTAGGCTTATGCTACTATCATCATATGATAGTAGGGCTAGTCAGTAAAAAATTCAATTCAAGGGACTAGATAAATCATACAGAATTTGAGTATAGACATGAGGCTCAAGCTGTCCATGCAGTCAATCCCCACTACCATATATGATTCCAAACACCACATTTTATGTCCCTGAGTACAATGAAGGTGGCTTGAGTGATCCCTATGAAAACAGGTTCAAAGAAGCACCACTGCTTTATTTTTTATTTGATTGGATTGGATTTTTTTAGTCCACACCTGGTGGCGATTAAGACTTATTCCTGGTTCTGTGCCCAAGAGTTACTCTTGGTGGTGCTCCAGAGATGATATGAAAGACTGGTCAGGAGAATTCAGACAAGTTCCAAGGAATGAAAGACTGGTCAAGAGAATTCAGACAAGTTCCTATATCACTACACTATCTCTTCTCCCTACAATACTGCATTCTTAGACCAAATCCTTGCATCAAACTAGTTGAATGACAATCGCTGGTGTGATTTCTAGACCACCTGAACGTTGCTTGGGAACAGTCAATCCCCACCCCTACTTGGAAAAAAAAGCACCTCAAAATGGATTAAACACTTGAAATATCAAAGACCATTAAACTTTTAGAAGAGAAAATAGAGATAAGAACCTCTTGTCAATGACTTTCTGGATCTGACAGCAGAGGCAGCAAAAACTGAATTAATCAGTGAGACTGTATTAAACTTAAAAGCTTCTCAATAGCAAAGTAAATCAAAAACAAAATTAAAAGGCAAGTAATAGGATTTGAAACATGTTTCTGTTAAAGGATTAAATGCCATTATATGATTAAATGATCTTTATATATGTATATGTACATATACATATATATGTATGTATACATACATATATAAAGAGAGTTCTTACAATCTAAAAGAAAACTGTAAAAAATTCTCATTAGAAAATAGTTTATAAAAAATTGTTCAATGGAGGGTCTAGAAAGATAGTACAGATGCTTGCCTCGAGTTTCAAGCATTACCAGATTTAATAATAATTCTGAGTATTACTGGGTGTGATTCAAAACAAAAATAATCACAAAAATATGCAGATAATTTGGATAGTAATTTTTTCTGATATACACAGATAGTCAAAAATGTATTTAAAAATGTACATTATCAGCACTCATAACTGCAAAATGACATCAACCAAACACCAATAAAAATTAAATGGTTAACTAAAAAATGATTAAGATGATAGAAATTGTGAGGAAAGTGAATCCTTGTGCACTACTGATTGGGAGGCAAATTGACTCTATCATTATGGAAAATTTTATAAATATCCCCGCAAACTTAAAAATATAATAACATATGATGTACCAATTCTACTTCTGTATATATCCCAAAGAAAATGAAAACAAGGTATTAAAGTAGCTTTACCCACTCATACTCATTATTAATAGAAAAAAACAACTTATGTCTTTATTATTAGATTTTAAGAGATGTATAATTAATGAAGATATTTTAACACTGTTTGCCACGACAAATTATAAAATGTTACTATTTGTAATAGTACTTATGTTCATAATATCTAAAGGGATTATGACAAGTGAATAAAATAGAGAATACAAGTTCTGCATAGTATCACTGATATGTTGAATCAAGAAAGAAAAAAAGAATATACAGATCTGTAGTAACAGAGTAGTAAAATATTTTCCAGTGGCTGTGGGAGTTTTCTAAAGGAGTACAAACTGTGTGCTGTAAATTAAGCAAGGTCTAGAACAAAACATAGATGCCATATTTGATAACACTGATGTTTAATTGAAAATTGCTACTGTTATTAAAATGTGACATGCAACCTTTTTTGAATAATGACATGGAATAAATATTTTTCAAGGTGTACATACATTAAATCACCATGAAATATACCTTCTTTGTTTTGATTCTTTGTGGTACACATCTAGCTGTGCTCTGAGATTATTCTTGGCTCCTTGGTCACTAATAAATCCTGAAAGTGCCTGGGTCATCTTATGCAGGGCAGAAATTCAAACTGAGTTAGTTGCATGCATGGTAATAACCTTAAAGCATAATATCTCTTTGGCCCATGATGCATACTTTTAATATAATATAATTTCACATGTAAAGTTTATTTAAACAAAGCAATACTTATAATCTATATAATAATAAAATATAATAAAAACAAATCCATATCAATAAAACACAAAAGTAATTTGTTCAAGAAATTATTAAAATTTATAGATACTGAGTTTTGCTTTCATAGCCCAGATGCTCTTCTAGCTTAGTCTCAGTTAAGATTAATTTTCCATCTGATATTTCAGAGTCTTTTTGAACTTCAAAATGAATTCCTTTTCCTCATTTGTCACTGCTTGTACCCTGAACATGGTCAGCTATGAGGACGTGTGTACTTCTACTCATTAGAACATGGATACTTATGTAGCCTTGAAAAACTGCTCATCACACTTAACACTACACACATTTGTACCTTCTATTGCTGAGTAGTGGCAAGGAAAAAAAGGAGTACAACTCAGCCAAATCCCTCAGAGAGTTCCAATAGGGATGAACTATAAAGATTCACCATGAGAGCATAGGAGACACTATGGGAGGGGGGAAGCTTTGTACAAGCCCATCAAGTTCAAAAACTGAAGATGGAAGATTCCATCAGCTCTATAGATTCTCAAACAATAACTATAGAAAAACTTATTACTTATTACTGTTATTATTATGAGAATGTTTAGTTAGTACAAATAAATGACAGTACAGGTAGACAATAAAAACTAAGAAAGCATAAGAGTAAAAACAGCAACAACAAAAACCACAAAAAGTTCAACCAGCAGAATATGACAGCTGAAATTTTAAAAACAGTCAGTGGAAGACCTCTGTATCAGAATAATAGCTACTGTGCGGAGTTCATGCACAATTCAATCAGCATAATCAGTGGCTAAAAAAATAGCAGTACTCCTACATAAAAAAAGGAATAATAGCTACTGAGGAGAAAAATATCAGTGAGGTCCAGAGTAAAATGCAGGAAACCTTTAGAAAATAACTTAAAGTACAATAAAGTTGGAAAATTAATGAATAGCACATCAGAGAACTATAAGATTAGTTAAAAAGGGGAAAAAAACAAAATAAGTACATACCTGATATACTTTTAGGCTTTAAAATGTGAAAATATTATTAAAATGCTGGTTTTTAATACAAACAAAAATAAACACTGTCCTCCCATTGTTCATTGATTTGCTCCAGCGGGCCCAATAACATCTCCATTGTGAGACTTGTTGTTACTGTGTTTGGCATATTGAATATGTCACGGGGAGCTTGCCAGGCTTTGCCGTGGGGGGCAAGATATTCTCGGTAACTTGCCGGGATCTCCTAGAGGGGCAGAGGAATCGAACCTGGCTCGGCTGGGCTGTCTGCACGCAAGGCAAATGCCCTACCGCTGTGCAATTACTCCAGCTGTTTATTATAAAGTTTGAAAATGTAGAACAAATGTAGATTAGTAATGAACTAGGGCAAGTTTCCAATAAATGTGCTTTCTCTAACTATTCCAATTAATTCCCTAGGGTCAAAGCAGAAGTGTGAACTATGCTTAAAGGTAAAGGTAAAGGCCCTCCCGTTGATCATTGATTTGCTCGAGCGGGCCCAGTAACGTCTCCATTGGAGACTTTGTTGTTACTGTGTCTGGCATATCGAATACTCTCGGTAGCTTGCCGGGCTCTCCGAGAGGGGCGGAGGAATCGAACTCAGGTCAGCCATGTTGGCTGCTTGTAAGGCGAACGCCCTACCGCTAACTATGCTTAATTGAATAAATAGATGGCAGCACAGTATGACCAAAATATTAAAAGAAAAATAAAGAAAACAGGGGAGAAGTGATAGTTTAGCTATATCCAGTAATTAGTCAAGCCAGCACAGATTCAACAAATATCCACCCAAAATCCATTAAGTCCCAGATGAATAATCAAAAAACATACAATGTTCAAGAAATCATATAAACAAATGGCATCAAATGTTCAGAAAGAGTATATGGTGGATATTGTGGGTTGAGTTCTTACTTTACACAAAATTAATCTAGATCCCATCTCTAGCATCACTTATAGTCCCTGAATACCACCAGGACAGACCCTTGAACACAGAAACAGAGGTAAGCTCTGAGTACAAGATATAACACTCATGCTACCCCCCAAAAAAGTCACATCAAGTAACATAACATCTTATTATCTCATTCCTACTTTGGACAAACTGGCAGGCTACCGAATGTAGCCTGCCCACACGGCAGAGTCTGGCAAACTCCCTGTGTCGTACCCAATATGCCAAATACCAGTAACAATGATGGGTCTCATTCTCCTAAAAAGCCTTGAATATAAATCTCAGGGCTAGGATGAAGGAGACATTACTGGGGCCTGCTCGAGGCAATCGACGATTAACAGGATGATTTGTGATTTGTGTGAAGTAACATGAGTAAGCCATGCAAGTGGAACACCAGCTGCTAAGTAGAATTTAAAAAAGATTGATGAAGTCACTAGGGATGGGTGTCCAAAATAACTGTGATATGATAAAATACTGACTTTAAGTTGAATTGTATCTTTCCACTTGATGTTAAGCACAACAATATGCAACAGGGAATATTGAACTGAAGGCTGGAGCAATAACACAGTGGGTAGGGCATTTGCCTTGCATGAAGTCAACATGGACGACCCGAGTTTGATTCCTCCACCCATCTCGGAGAGCCAGGCAAGCTACCGAGAGTATCTCGCCCGCACAGCAGAGCCTGGCAAGCTCCCCGTGACGTATTCGATATGCCAAACACAGTAACAACAAAGTCTCACACTGGAGACATTACTGGGCCCGCTTGAGAAAATTGATGAAAAATGGGAGGACAGTGACAGTGACAGTGATAAAATAATGGGGCTCTAATTTTAGATTTATTTTCTTTCTTTACTCTTTCAAGAATATGCCAGCAGTCCATCCTAATCATAAAACAGTGGAAACCATAGAAAATTTTCAATCATACTCTGTGTATGATTATTTTAGTTCCGAGATACTCTGTACTTAAAAATCCTTCTGAAAACAGCACAGACACTCCCTTATTACTAATCAATAAACAATGTGAAAGAGGAAGTTCCACAAGATTCCTTTATGGACATGATTGCATAGAAATAAAATTAAACCATAAACTGTGTTAAAATACTGACAAAACACAGTGGACAGAAAAAAAAATAGTAATGAAATCCCAGATTTGGCTTTTGATCCCTAAGGTGCCTTTGAATGGGATTCCCCTGATGGGGACTAGGGGAGAATAATAATCCACTGGGTTGTGCAGATTGACAGGACCCACTATCAAGGAGAAAGAATGCATAATAGAACAGGCAAAGCCCCTCTCTCCCCAAAATCATTCATTAGAAACACTAGAACATAAAAGCTTCTGGAGCAAGGAAAGTTAACAGAACAGAGTGGTATTAATCAGAATATTGAGAAGCAGGACATTGGAATTCAAATCCAGTGTTAGATGTGTGCTTTCCAGTCCATAAGGTAGAAATTACTTGTCAGTGCAAGCACAGAGTTAGAGTCCAGTTTATGGATCAAAATTTCACTTTATTTTACCTGACTTTGCAATGGTGTTTATCTCTACTGTAGAGAATCTCCTTATTCTCCTAATTTATTTTAAATCCATTGCTAGAAGGGAAAAGTCTGAATATTTACTTTATCCAATGAATGAGGGGTTTTTCTTTGTACCATTAACCCCTACTGTTTTTAATAAGGTCACTGATTCAGACCAGAAGATCCAGAGTATTGATCTCTGTGGTTTCCTTTCTATTTAAATTTATGTTTCTAAAATGCCTAATTGTGATCTTTTGAAGTACCTAATTAAAGATTTAAAGAAATACTGAATATCCTGAGGTGTCTACCTGTCCCAGGTTTCTTTGCAAATCTGTTCAACCATAGGGAGTAATTTTAGAACTCACTCTGCTTTTATTTCCTGCTCTTCTTCATCTCCAATTTGCTTTAGTTTCCCTCTTCTCTCTGAAGCCTTCTCTGAGCATTATCTGACCTGGCAGTTTCTTTTTCTTCTTTTGTTCTCTAAAGACCACTCACCTTTTTCTGTGGAAGAAATTGCAAAGCAAAATATATACTTTATGGGTGTTCTAAGCCCTCCAAAGAGACGGTAAATATGTCTGCAGGTGAGCTGACTAGAAAATTCTGCAAGTGAGATGTTCCAGTGAACATTCTTTCTGAAGTTCTTTATCTCAGATGTCCTCAATCCATAGTGAAATTTTAGTACTGAGAAGTGCCACACACTAAAATACATGTCAGTGTGAAATACTTTGTCTATAGCTCCTTTCATCAGAGTTGTGTTCACTATGCCCAGATGTAGCATAACACTGTTTTGTCCTTCCTGCATAGCCTTAGGTAGTTTAGGTTTATTGGGTTGCTCCCATCACAGTGCTCCTATTCCTCTGTGTTTATTTGTAACTTCTTTCTTTGTGTTCTGTTGACTTGCAACTATTGTTTTTCTGTTCTCCCTATGTCCTTTGCATAGTTTATTCAGAGTAATGTCCTTTTTGTATGGACACAGGAAGACAGTATATGCTATGCTTTTGTAACATGACTCTCAATGATATTTTCTTCCTGGGCATCTGTTCTCTCACCTAAGGACCTAAGTCTCAGCTGCCCTTACTTCCTAGAACCCCCAAAAGCAGGGTCAAGATGAAGGACTGGATGGAACCAGGGCAAGCCATAAGCTATGTGCTACCTGGCATTGAGATGGGCCTGGCGAAAGTGTCACAATGCTTAAGTATAAGTTAAGAGCTTGGTCATGGACAAATGCTGTAATGATCCAAAAAGTAATAACTAGACTCGGACCCTGCTAGGATTAGGAATGGTTAATATGGCCTGAGTGCTGTAGTCTGAGTCTGTGGCAAGATGTTTCCAGGAGAGCTGCCCTGCAAGCCTCAGTGTATCTCTTACTGTGCCCATACAAAAATAACTAGTATTAAGATGTTGATAGAGTTCTTGGACTAAGGAAAGGAGAAAAACACCTTAGGAGTTACTTTGTCCTTGGGCAGTCAGGAAGGGCTTTTGAATACGTCTTAGGTGTTGTTTCCTTTGAAACTGGTGGGCCCTCAGGAAGGACTTTCTTATGTTGATTTTGCTACTAACTGGGTGCAGTGTCACCTAGGTGTGCTGGGGAGCGGAAGAGCAGAGAAAGAGAGAGAGAGAGAGAGAGAGAGAGAGAGAGAGAGAGAGAACGAGAGCAGGGCTGTAAGATGGACCTTGGAGAGACTAGCAAGGGGACAGAGACAGAAGAATGTAGAAGAAGAATACAGGAGCAAGCACATGGATAGAGAGAGAACCCAGGCTGTGAGATGGAGCACAGAGAGACATGAGTGGGAGAGACAGAAGGAGACAGTAATGAGGGGCAGTGTGAGACTAGAATGGGAGGCTCACAGAGACTAGGGCAGGCCTGTGGGGAGGATGGAATACATGGCAACAGATCAATCAACCAGCTTGGCTTTCATTTATTCCCATGACCCAGGCCACCCCCGCTAGGGGAGCAGCACAGGGCCCACCCTGAATGTGGGCTGTTAGAGGAAGAGCTGTCGGGCCTCCCCCTGCCCCTCCCCCAGGAGATATTATACACCCAGAGAGTGCCTGGATAATTTCTTTGGCCCTTAATCATAGACTGCTCTATATTTCCATCCACACAAGAATGTCTTTGACAGCAAGGACTGTTTTATTCATTCATACATTCATGTGTATATTTATCAAGCACTGTGTCTCTGGAACTGGTGTCTTAGCAGGAATAAATTGTATAAAATTGTTAACCAAAAGCAAAATATGGTTCTTCTCTATATCTGTGATGTCCTTGGATTGTAACCTACTCTGAAATTTTATGATGTTATTTGAAATAGATTTCCCACATTTAGAGACTGAAGATTGAAGTAGACAACTAAAGATGGGTAGATTGCTGTTTCATTTTAAGTGATGTAATATCATAAAACGTGTCTTATAAGTAATTATTATTATAAATATTATAAGTGATATAACATAACAAAACATCTTGGACAATTAAAAGATGGGTACTCTCAAATTCATAAAGTTTAGAAGCCTTTTGAAAGCCTTAAAGTAGAAGCCTTAACTAGAGTCATCTATAAAAACTATTCTGGTAATCTCAACTTTGTATTATTACATTACATTTTCAAGGCTATGCTCATAGGCAGCTTTGGTAAGAAAAACAAGAAGAATGCACATTCCTCAGAAATGATAAAATGCCTCCAAGTATTCAAATAAAGTTAAATGTCCACTATTGTCCACTATTCACTGAAACATTCGGCACATATCAAGGATGTGAAATCAATATAGGTGCCCAATAACAAATGAATGGATAATGAAAGTACAGTATATACACATAGTTGAGTAGTACACATCTTCAAGGAATGGAGAAATCATGTATTTCTCTGCAACTTGGATGGGGATGGAGTAAACCATGTTAAGTGAAATGCAAATTTACTCTTGACCCTTGAGCATAAAAATCAAAACAGGCAAGTAAAAAAAAAAGACAGGAATAATGAGAGGAAAGGTAAGGGAGATGGCAAGTGGAAGCTTTAAGGGCCCAGACCACAGTGGCCATATACAGATGAGGTATTAGTATATATCTAAACTACAGAGCCAGTAACTCTGTAAATACAAAATGTAAACTACGACAATCACATTTTAAAATGTGTCTATCAAGAAGCAGACAGTGGGGGGGAGTGAGCAGCGATGGTGGGGGATTCAAAGAGAACTTTGGAGCAGTGGTAGAGGAAAGTGAGCACTAGTGCTGCTATTTGTTCTGCAATATTGTATACATGGAACTCAGCTAAAAATAACTACATAAATCATGGCACCTAATATATGGTGAAAGTAAATTGAATTTAAAAATCAATCATGTCTTCTTTATGAACTCTAAAAGAATGTTATAAATTTCTGGAAAAAACAATTATCAAAATTTCATATTATAAAATCAAGCTTTATATTGCTTTCAGAGTACATTTTTAGAAATGACAAAAATAAAAAACTACTTGAGATCTGGGGTTAAATAACTTTTTTTGAGTGTAAAAATAGAATAAAGAGGAGAATAACACTTTTGGGAGAAGGAGTACCAAGTGAAAGAATCTACGATGATTTATAGTTAAATCTGCTTAACTATAGAGGTATTATTAAGTGTAAATTACTACTATGAAATATTCTATTATCTTTATTACCTATAGATAATATTTCTATTTTCTATGTATAAAAAGCCAGTATACATTATGTAATGAAACTCTCACTGAGCTTTTAATTCCATATATATATATATATATATATATATATATATATATATACAGAGAGAGAGATAAAAATAAAAATAAAGGGACAGTTTTAGTAGATATTTAGAGAACAAAATAAGTGAAACTTAATATCAATGATGTGATATATAAAAACAATTGAGATATGTATGCAAAGTTTGGTTGGATTGTAGTTTGATATATTGTGAAAATATTGCTAATATGATCATATTCTAATAGAGATAGTTTGGTTTTGCAGATGCAACTTTGAAATATCCAGGAATTGAGCTAGGCTATAGCTTAGTGATACTGCAATTTCTTTGCATGTGGCCCAAGTGAGACCCTAAGATCAACTCAAAGCACTAAGGAAAAAAATAATACAAAAAAGAAAAAGGAAAAAAATGAAGAAAGAAATATCCTAGAATAGAAACTATGTAATTATATAATCAATCTAGAGCTTCAAAAAAGAAATTTGATTTAGAACCATAATTTTGGTATCATCTGCTTAAGTAGCATTTCATTCTTCTAAGATTACCATAAGAAAGTACCAAAGTGAGTGACTTAAAATACAATCTCTTATTTTCTCACAGGTCTAGAGGCTTGAATTTCAAAATTAACATGAGGAATATTGGTTTCTTAGGAACCAATTTCTCTTGAAGTATAGATTGCTGTATCTTTCCATTGCCTTTTCAAGATAAGTTTCTCTGTACCTATATCTCAAACCTATTTTCTCAGAAGTACACTCATCATATAGAATTAGGGTCCACTCATATATCCTTGCTTCATCTTCATTAACTCTTTAAAAGTTATTATCTGAAAGTATGCTCAAATACGGAGGAATTGGGGTTTAGTACTTAAACATTTAATTTGGGGATCACAATTAGTCTACCTACTTAATAATACCTTTGTGAATGTGAAATAATATTCTTTGACAAAAATGTATTAGATGAGAAGGCATAGGAAAGCAAAATAGCAATCTAAATCAAATTCCAGGGAGGGAAAATGAAAAAAGAACAAGAATCTTAGAAAAAAAAATGAGGGAGATACATAAGTAACTGATAAGCCAATAAAATTGTATTTTTTGACAAGTAGTTAATTTGAAAAGCTTAGAATATTAAGAAAAGATCAGAGGAAATCGGTAAGGCAAAACCAAAGTTGTTGTTTTTTATCTACAAGGACTAATTAATTGTTTGGTAAACAGTAGATGTCAAAATGTCAAAATAGACAAATTATGCATTGCCCTATTGGAGACTTTTCATAAAATTTTACTGAAGTAACATTGGTTTAGAACATCATACAAGTTTCTGGTATATTTCATTATAATTCTACATCTATATAGATATATACTACATTGTGATGAATCATATTTTAGTATTGTGGTAAAAAAAAGAAGAATAGGCAAAAAGTAAAAATATTATAAAGTTAGTTAAACATATTTGTATAGACTTGGATAGGTTAATATCCCAGAAACTCAGTTGCAAATTATGAAACATAAATTTGATTATTTCTAGCTCATGGAACTGACTGAGATTATATGCCTATCACAAAAATCCATATGTTTGGTTTTATTCTAGGTTCTCATTGACATACTTTATGCATTGTATCCAAGATTGTTAAAAGTAGAAATAAATAGAAAGTGAATCCATATCAAGCCACTTCTTTTTTGATAGCAACATTGCTTAAATCTAAATAGGCTGTGCTGAGTGAATTTCAGATGGTTAGGATGAGAAATGGAAGGCTCTGCTGTAGTGTAAGAGACAGTAGAATGGCAATGAAGAGAAGCAAAGCAAGTTACTTTGTATACCAGTATCAGGGCACCAGGAAGTTGGCAACTCTAACACCAGAATAAGGTAATTCTATGTGAAGATTGTGTAAACAATACACAAAGAGAAGTCAAGCATTTTTTTATCATCTGAATCTTTTGAAGTATTTTAATCTTTGACATACATGGGTATGGGTGGACTTATGTATAAAACTTTTAAAATGTGGCAGATTTGATAAAAAGACAGATAATAGAGTGATAGAATACTAAAGCTATTCATATGTAAGTATATGAGAATTCTGATAATGTAAGACACACAATTTGCATGTAAAAACAACTGAAATCAGAAGACCTCTGCTGATACACTTTATAATTAAGAATTGATTACAATTTACTAGATAAATTGGTGAGCTAACTATGAGTACTTGGATGTGTGTGACAGTTTTCAGGTTTTACATTTTTTTTGATGATAATATTTCCTCTTCTATATATTCAGAGTACTTATGAAATCCAAATTCAACAAAAGTAGAAAAGGGAGAGACTCGTATTTATTTCAGCTAAACTAGGTAGACTCTAGTTTATTGAAATGGAAACCAATATTTAAAAATAAATTTTTGGGTGTGGAGCTGTAGTACAGAATGCAGGGCACTTTACTTATATAAGCTGGCCAGGATTTTATCTTTTGCATACCATGTGGTCCTCTTAGCTTTGCAGGGAGTGATCCCTATGTTCAGAGGCAGGAGTTAGCAGAGTACAGCCAGGTGTGACCCAAAAAAAACAAAACAACAGCAATGCAAAACAAAGAAAAAACACAGCATTTTTTTAATTTAAAGTCTGGTCCAATATAATGTTGGATATAGACCTAGCAGTGAGGTGTTGGAGTTGTTGGAGTTGGTTCCAATTGGTTCTCTGAGGCTTTTGAGTGACCTCACACTTTTAGGTAAAATTTAGTCTTAGTGAAATTATTTACACCACTAAGGTAAAGGTAAAGGTAAAGCCCCTCCCGTTGATCGTCGATTTGCTCGAGCGGGCCCAGTAACGTCTCCATTGGAGACTTTGTTGTTACTGTGTCTGGCATATCGAATACTCTCGGTAGCTTGCTGGGCTCTCCGAGAGGGGCGGAGGAATCGAACTCGGGTCGGCCATGTTGGCCGCTTGTAAGGCGAACGCCCTACCCGCTGTGCTATCAGGTCTGTGCATGATTGTTCTTTCCTGGAGAGTTGTTTCTTAAACAGAGAATTCATTAAGATTGATACCAATTCCAGGTTCCTTAGTGAATTTTTATTGGAAAGTAAAAAAAAATGAGGTGGTAATTTTGTCACACCTGTTTCTGTAATTAAAACAGCCTCATATTACAATATTATGCAAAATATAAAATTAATTTTTCTCTGAATTTTCACATAGGGTGTGTTGGGTAGCCACTGCCGCTGTGGGTGCCGAGCCCCCCTTGTGTGAGTTTACACATCTGGTGTCCCTGGGCCGGCGCGAGCCTCCAACCGGTACGCAACTAAAGGTAAGAATAGCGTTCGGTACACCCTGACTCTAGAAAGTTTAGTGAAAGAACTAAGATTTTGTGGTGTGGTGAATTAAATCTTGTTCTGCAGTCCTGTGGTAAGTGAAGCTAAACATGTCTACTGGACTTACATTCCTCACCCCCCCACTTTTACAGGTTGTGGATTGGACCATGCCGGGACGCCGTGTTTGTACTAACAATTCCATCCTTTTACCCTCTCCTTGGGATTCACAGTTGCCTCAGTTACCAAATGAAGAAGGAACACCTTTTCACTTTTCTCTAGGGTACTCACTTGATCCCGTCTGCATTGGAGCGCCTCCATGTCTTTCCCTTCACCCTCAGACTTGGATTCATACCAAGCCCCCAACGCATACCACTCCTGATCACTGGCTACAAGATTTTTCTTTTACACGTTTTCTTTCTATTGATGCGACACCCACTAACTTAACCTCTCTAGGTCAACCCTCCATCCCTCGCTGTGAATTTATCTCTATGAAAGATTGGAAGTACTCGCCCAGGGAGTGGACTGAACGCCGTTCCCCCCTAGACAAACTATCTCCTGGTAAGGATTACAAGTTGATAGACTGGGGACCTAGAGGCAAGTTCGTTCCTGATTGTATGAGTGAAATATTGCCTTTCTCCTCTCCTTATGCCTTATGAACAGTTTACCTTAAAGTAATATCCTTTTTGTATAGATACAGGAAGACCATTAACATTATGCTTTGTAACTTAGAATTTGATTGGCCTTGAATATTATTCACTCCCGGGCATCTTCTTTCTCGACTTTAGCCTCAGTTGCCCTTAGTTCCTAACACCCCAAAAGCAGGGTCCCAACGAGGGACTGAATGGACCCAGGGCAAGCGGTGAGCTACGCTGGCAGCGAAATGGGCCAGGCCAAAGTGCCACGATTCTTAACTATAAGTTAAGAGTTTGAGCATAGACAAATGCTGTCATGATCCAAAGGTAACGACGAGACTAGGATCCTGCTAGGGGTGGGAAAGACTATCTGGTCTGAGCACCGTAGTCTGAGATTGAGATGGCCCTAGGAGAGCAATTCTATAAGTTTTAGATATTTCTTACTGTATCCATACAAAATGATTTATATTATATTCTTATATGCTTGTCAGACAAGGAGAGGAGAAAGGCAATATTTCACTCATACATTGAAAATCATAGATTTCTGGGAAACTGATCTTACAAATTAACAAAGTCTGATTAAGGGGAAAGCTGATTAACTGGGTGGGAAGGAGAGCATAGGGAAGACTGCTTACAGATAAACATAATGGAAGTGGAAGTGCTTCAGGAGCACTGGGTGTAACCAGATTGATGGGTGTAACCAGATAAACCTAAGCTTCTTGTTGAAGGACAAAGCAATGTTACCCAACAGGGCGTGTTTATATATACATATATGTATAAATATATGTATTTATTGTGTGTATACACACACACATATATATCTTAACCTGTATAAGTGTAGGGAAGAACTCATCTATATGGTATGTAACTATGAAAGCAAGCCTCATATAAATATTCATATATGTGTACATAGATATATCTTAAGTTGTAAAAAGCTCATCTGTATGTCTCTCACCGAGGCAGTATTAGGTAGCAAGAAAGTAAAGTTGATGATCTTAAATGTAATAAATGAGAATATTGGGAAAAAAAATCATTTAGTGTTCAGTATGTGTCAGCCATTATTCCAAGGAATTAAACATATTAGTACATGCAATTCTCATGACTCTATGAGAGATATATTTATAGCTTTATCTTAGAGATGTAATTTTTGAAGTTCAAAATACTTACACAGCTGTAATGAGCAAATCAAGATATGTACTCTCAACTTCGAGCAGTTTCTGGCAAACAGTGGGTCCTAATACATGTATATTTAAGCAAACAAAAATTTACACATGTAACAGATACTGCCTTGACTTTCTTCTATACAAAGAAATCGCTATTTCTAGTATATTTTATAAAGGATCATGTTCAGAAATCAATTCCCAAATCTGTTTGCAATTCTAATGTGACCCATTCTAAGAGAAGAAAATTGCACAGTTTTATTTGTAATAAAAGAAAGATAAAGATGTGAGAAAGCTGCTTCTCTGATGTTCATTTACTTTTATTTTAATTAAATTTTATTATTATTTGTTTATTATTTATTAAGATTTGCAATAGTGTTAATATCTATACTTTTATCATAGTTACTGCATTTCTATCACCACTGAAGTGCAGAAGGTATTTATTTATCCTGTATTGGCTGTTGTTGTCCACTGTTTCTCTCAAAATAGATCTCTAAAAGACAAAACTGTGAGTGATTTAACTATTTATAATCTTGTATAAGGAGCTAATTTCAAGGAATGGAGAATTATTGCTCATAAGTAGATGGAAAACTCCTGTTTCTTCATGCTTTCCCATTGGAGTCAATTTGAGAGTCTGAGGAATGAGAGCTTCATACAAATGACCAACTTTCTGTGTCCTCAAACAGTGTCTCCTAGTCACTGGGTGTTCATTTCTCCATCTTTACAGGAACATAAGAGCAAACAATCAGATAATCTCTAAGATTTCCTTCATTCTGCGATATTTATGACATAGAGTCTACATATCCCCCATGTTGAAACATGGAGCTAATGACTTTGAACGATTTTGTTTTGTGACTTAAAATAGCCCTAGGGCTAATTGTAGAATGGCCCTCACCATGTCAACCATTATATCCAAAGTCATCGCTGGTCTGATAGCTAAATGTCAAGAGCATTTAGAACATTTTAAAAATCAGGTGATGTTCAAAGTAGAAAAAGATATCAAGCCAATTGTGTTTGTTCTTCTGGAGCACTGGTTCAGTTAGTAGTCTATAATAGTATTTTCTCAAGTTTTCTAGATGTATTTAAGAGAAATAGCTGCTGGTTCTTTCCTCTATCTGTACTCATCATTCTAAAAGCAAGAAAATAAACAATAGCATCTAATATTAGCTTAGTACTAAAAAGGTAATTTCAGATAATAAAATATCTCTTTCTAAGTTAAGGCATCCTAATGTTTATCTTAATATGAATAGAGAAAATAACTAATTTTCAAGCTCTAGATGGTTGTTCTGAATAGCTGGCATTATTTACTTTTGAATGTCAGCTGATTATATACCATGATAAAATGCTCTAAGGGCAAAGAAATTATATGTTTATTTTTTGGTTTGAAAGTTATATTGGAAGACATTCAGAAGATTAAAAAATTTGAACAAAAATAATGGAGAAAGAAAGAGAGAAAGAAAGGAAGCTAGGAAGGAAGGAAGGAAGGAAGGAAGGAAGGAAGGAAGAAGAAAGAAAGAGAGAGAGAAAGAAAGAAAGAAAGAAAGAAAGAAAGAAAGAAAGAAAGAAAGAAAGAAAGAAAGAACAGGCATAAGAGTAGAAAACTGAAATTTGGTGATACTCTGAACATTCACATGATTGTGTATGCTTTTGTTTACCCTGACTTAACAATGATTTAATTGATCCTGGATTCTCTTGTGATTTTGATGACAGACAGTAACCCAGTACTTTAAAGAATCCAGGAGAACTTTTGATATGATTTGATTTTTTTTTTGTTTTCTGTTTTCTGTTTTTGGTTTTATTGGGTTTTTTTTGTTTTATGTTTTTTGTTTTTTTTGTTTTATTTTGAAAACACCATGAGGTACAGTTGTAGACTTGCAAGTTGTTGTGCTTGGGTTTCATTTATACAATGATCGAGTACCCATCCCACCACCAGTGCCCATTCTCCACCCCCACCAATCCCAGTATCCCTCCTACCCCCCATTCTCCATCACACCCTGCCTCTGTGGCAGGGCACTCCCTTTTGTTCTATCTCTCCTTTTGGGCGCAGTGGTCTGCAGAAGAAAAGTTGGGTGGCAATTATGTTCGGTCTATAGTCTACTTTCAGCATGCATCTCCCATCCTGGGCGGATCTTCCCAGCACCCGTTTTCCCTTCTCTATCTGAGCTGCCTTTACCCCTGGAGTGTGCAGCTGGCCTCTAAGCCATGGAGTGAACAACCTGGTATTTATCACAGCTGTTCTTGAGTGTCAGTCTCTTATTTTGTTACATTATGTTACCCAGATGAATACAATCTTTCTATGTTTGTCCCTCTCTTTCTGACTCATTTCGCTTAGCATGATATTTTCCATGTTGTACCACTTGTATGTAAATTTCATGACTTCTTTTTTTCTAACTGCTAGATAGTACTCCATTGCGTAGATGTACCAAAGTTTCTTTAACCAGTCATCTGTTCTTGGGCACTCAGGTTTTTTCTATATTCTAGCTATTATAAACATTGCTGCAATGAACAAACAAGTGCAGATGTTACTTCGACTATACTTTTTTGCCTCTCCGGGGTATATTACCAGGAATGGTATTGCTGGGTCAAATGGGAGCTCAATTTCTAATTTTTTGAGAGTCGTCCATACTGTTTTCCAAAAGGGTTGAACCAGTTGGCATTTCCACCAGGAATGAAGGAGGGTCCCTTTCTCACCACATCCCTGCCGACACAGGTTGCTTTTGTTCTTTTGAATGTGGGTCAGTCTCTGTGGTGTGAAATGATATCTCATTGTTGTTTTGATCTGCATCTCCCTAATGATTAATGATGTAGAGCATTTTTTCATGTGACCTTTAGCCATTCGGATTTCTTATTTGAGAAAGTGTCTGTTCATTTCATTGCCCCACTTTTTCATGGGGTTGGATATATTCTTCTTGTGGAGTTCAACCAGTACTTTGTATATCCTTGATATCAACTCCTTGTCAGATGTGTATTTGGAGAATATCCTTTCCCATTCTGTAGATTGTCTTTGTATCTTGGTCACTGTTTCTTTTGAGGTGCAGAAGCTTCTTAGTTTAAGATAGTCCCATTTGTCTATCTCTGTTTTCACTTGCTTGACCAGTGGTGTGACATCTTTGAAGATACCATTAGCTTCAATGTCATGTAGTGTTTTGCCAACCTTGTCTTCACTGTACCTTATGGATTCTGGTCTGATGTTGAGGTCTTTGATCCATTTTGATCTTACTTTTGTACATGGTGTTAGGCAGAGATCTAAGCCCAGTTTTTTGCATGTAGTCATCCAGTTTTGCCCGCACCATTTGTTAAAAAGCTTTTCCTCTTACTCCACTTCTTGCTCCTTTATCAAAGATTAGATGATCATATGTTTCAGGGGAGATGTCAGTATATTCAACCCTGTTCCATAGGTCTGCGGCTCTGCCTTTGTTCCAGTACCATGCTGTTTTAATTATTACTGCTTTGTAGTAGAGTTTGAGGTTAATTCCTCCCATTTTATTTTTTCCCAAGAATTGCTTTAGCTATTCATGGGGACTTATTGTAACATATAAATTTCAGGAGTGTTTGCTCCATTTCTTTGAAGAATGGGTATCTAGTAGGGATCACATTCAATTTGTACAGTGTTTTGGGAAGTACTGCCATTTTGACAATATTAATTCTCCCGATCCATGAACAGAGGATATTTTTCCATTCCCTCATGTCCTACTTTATTTCCAGAAGTAGCGTTTTGTAGTTTTCTTTGTACAGGTCTTTTATTTCCTTGGTTAAACTAATTCCTAGGTAGTTGATTTTCTGCATACAATTATGAATGGGATTGTTTTATTCATGTCCTTTTCTTCTCTACAACTATTTGCATATAGGAAAGCCATGGACTTTTGGATATTGATTTTATACAAGTCTATCATTTCTAGGAGTTTCCTGGTAGAGGTTTTAGGGTTCTTTAAGTATAGTATCATGTCATCTGCAAAAAGTGAGAGCTTGATTTCTTCCTTCCCTACCTGGATGCCCTTAATATCTTTTTCTTGCCCAATCGCTATTGCTAATATTTCCAGTACTATGTTGAACAGTAGTGGAGACAGTGGGCATCCTTGTCTCATCCCTGATCTTAGAAGAAGGCTCTCAGTTTTTCCCCATTGAGGATGATGCTTGCTGTAGGCTTGTGGTAGATGGCTTTAACTATATTGAGCAAAGTCCCTCTATCCCCAATTTTGTGAGGGTTTTCATCATAAACGGGTGCTGGATCTTGTCAAATGCTTTCTCTGCATCTATTGATATGATCATATGATTTTTATTTTTCTTTTTGTTGATATGATGGATTATATTGATTGATTTCCGAATGTTAAACGATTCTTTCATCCCCGGGATGAATCCCACTTGGTCATGGTGTATGATCTTTTTGATGAGTTGTTGAATTCTATTTGCTGGTATTTTGTTCAGAATATTCGCATCCTTTTTCGTCAGGGATATCGGCCTGTAGTTTTCTTTTTTTTGTGATGTCTTTGTTTCCTTTTGGTATTAGAGAGATATGGTCTTCATAGAAACTGTTTGGGAGAGTTTCTGTTCTTTCAATTTCCTGGAAAAGCTTGAGAAGGACTGGCAGTAGGTCCTCTTTAAATGTTTGGAAAAATTCGCTAGTTAATCCATCTGGACCTGGGCTTTTGATTTTGGGAGATTTTTGATTACAGTTTCAATGTCCTTGATGCAAATAGGTCTATTCAGGTATCCATTTCTTCTAGGTTCTCTTGTTTCATGGTATACAGACTTTCAAAGTAGTCTCTATGATCTTTTGAATTTCTTTGGTTTCAGTTGTGATATCTCCATTCTTATTTCTGATTTGGTTTATTAGAGTTTTCTCTCTCTGCTTCTTTGTGAGTGTTGCTAGTGGTGTATGTATCTTGTTTATTTTCTCAAAGAACCAGCTCTTGGTTTCATTGATCTTTCAGATCGTTTCTTTGGGTGATATGTCGTTGATTTCTGGTCTAAGTTTTATGATCTCTTTCCTTCTGCCTGATTTGGGCTCCTACTGTTGATCCTTTTCTAAGATCTTGAGCTGTGAAGTCAAGTTGCTTATGTGCATCCTTTCTTCCATCCCAAGATATGCTTTCAGGGCTATAAATTTTCCCCTTAATATGGCTTTAGCTGCACCCCATAAATTCTGGTAGCTCGTGTCTTCATTCTCATTTGTTTTCAGGTACCTTTTGATTTCGTCCTTGGTTTTCTTCCTGACCCGTTGTTCAGCAGTGAGTTGTTTAGTTTCCAGGTGTTTGATTTTTTTCTCTGTGTCTGTGTGGGATTCACTCTATCCTCATTGCATCATGGTCTGAAAAGATTGTTGATACTATTTCTATCTTCCTGGGGTTGTCTCCCTGTCCTTCTGGTACTCCAATGATTCTAATATTGTTCCTCTTGGCTTCATCCCCTCGGTCTCCGATTCTCCTAAGAGCCATTTTAAGGTCTTTTCCTATTGCTTTTTGTTCCCTATGGGATTTCTGTTGCTTATCTTCAAGCTCGCTGATCCTGTCTTCAGCTGCACTTATCCTATTGCTAAGGGCACTTACTGACTTTTTAATTTCATCTACTGAAACCTTTATTTGTGACACTTCTTTTTGTAGCTTTTTTACTTCTGCTCTCATTTCTTCCTGTATTTTCTTGACTATCTGCTCTATTGTTTCTTTCATTTCTTCTTTTAGTTTTCTGGATATCTCTTCCATTGATTCTTTGAGTAGATCCTTGAACACCCTCTGCATTTTGTCCTGGAATTCTTTATCAAAGAGAGCATAATTGTGGACAACCTCGATTGAGGATTCGGGATTCTTTTCTTCGTATTCTCCTTGTAGTGGAGATTTGCGCTGTTTCTTCATGTTGTTTTGGTTGCCTAGAAGTAGAACCCTGAAATCACAGGTACTGTTCACTTTTATCATGGGAAAGGATTTTGGATAACATTGGTCGATGGTAGCCACCCTTCTCCCTTTCAAGAGTCTGACCTTCTCAATCAGGCATTATTCTTTGTTTTATAACCGACATTGCGTGAAGCTTTGGAGGACGTGCTTTTTAGTATTGAGCTTGTACAGCTTATTTCATAGTGGTCTTTTGTTAGAAATGGAGTAGGTGAGTGGGATGTTGTTGTATTGTAGTAGAGGTGGTCAGAAATTTTTGGTCGGTATTAGGCGACAAAGTGTGGGATAAAAGTCCTGAGTGCTCTGATTGGGAAGTATATCTGAGCCCGTGTGAGCGTCTGCCCACCCAGGAGAAAGCCATGCCCACTTCTGGAGGCCACGCCCCTATGTCGTGGCCACGCCCCTGGCCTGGCCCAGGGTCACTCCCACCCAGGATCCTGGAATTGAGGAGGGGCGATGGGGAGTCCAGTGGAGCTGCTGGCAATGTCCCCAGCTGGAGGGTGTTGGGTTCAGCGGGAAAAGGCATGGGGCTGGGATAGGAGCAGTGGTCCAGGCTTGGGCTCCCCCTACTCACCAGGAGGAGAGGGACTGATTGGTTGATGGACAGTCCCACAGAGCTGCTGCCAGTGTCCCCCACTGGAGGGTGTCGGGTTCGGCGGGAAAAGGCACGGGGCTGGTGGGGAGGAGCAGTGGTCCCGGCTCGGTCTCTCCCTACCCACCGAACTTTTGATTTTAGAAGTTTTTTCTCCTCTTCTTACCTATATTCTTCTTCTGACATGCTTGTTCTACCATCGTAGCACTGTCCTCCCATTGTTCATCGATTTGTTGGAGTGGGCCCAGTAATGTCTCCATCGTGAGGCTTGTTACTGTGTTTGGCATATTGAATACATCATGGGTAGCTTGCCATGCGGGGGAGATACTCTCAGTAGCTTGCAGGCTCTCCAAGAGGTGTGGAGAAATCAAATAAGGCTCCGCCAGGCTGGCTGCGCAAGGCAAATTACCTACCGCTCTGCTATCATTCCAGCCTGGTTCTACCATTATATATAAATGTATATATATATATGTATATATATATATATATAGATAGATAGATATGTGTGTGTGTGTATAATTTTCTTTAAATGTGAAAATAATTCTTGCCAAATTTTAACACATTCTTCCATGGAATAAGTGTCAGTTTAAAAAGTAGTATAATTGAATATATTAGTTTATATATATGAATTAATATTTGTATGTTAAATAAGCAGATATTCTGTGTTCAGGGATCACTTCTGTCAGGACTCAGCTTACCATATGAGGTATTAAGGAACAAACCTAGGCAGACATCTTTTTTATTTTATTTTATTTTTTTATTAGTGACACACCATAAGGTACAGTTATAGACTTACAAACTTTCATGCTTGGGTTTCCGTTATACAATGATCAAGCACTTATCCCTCCACTAGTGCTGAGCAATCATCTTAACTGCTGAACTCTTGCTCCCTTTCCTGGAAGTTTTAAGTGAACTTTCAATCTCTGTTGCAATTCAAATGCTAGGTCATTCTTTGTTTTACAAGTAATATCAATAATCACCATGGTAAGAGAAGTGCTAAAGCTATTGGTCTGGGATAAATGTAAATAAAAAAATGGTAAAATTTTGTCTTATTTTATGTTTTTCTCCTGATTACCTGACAGGTGACTACAGGATAAGAAACTCAGTGCTTGTGGCTCTGAATATCTTTTAGATAGCATGGATTCTATTTTTCTTCTATTATATAACTTATTAACTTATGTTAAAGTAATCTTGTATACACAATTATCATATATAGAGAGATATAATTTGCAAATAGCTCCAAGATGCTATTTAATCATATTTAATATAATTATAAAATATTGAAATAAAAATGCATGAAAAAATGTGATTCATCTTGGCAATATTTTTAAGAGGAAAATTTGAAATAACCTAGCAATTTAAAAATTTTAAGTGAATTTTCATCATCACATCACTAAAAATTATTTTTGGTCACCCATTTACACTTTTATTTATAAAGCTAAAGTTAACCTACAGAAGCAGTTTAATATAATCCTGTATGCAAAATATCATGTATAAATTTGTCTGAAAATTTTGACCAATTTTATATACATATGTATTATGTGTCAAAAAATATATAATAGGGCTGGAGCGATAGCACAGCGGTAGGGCGTTTGCCTTACAAGCGGCCAACAACCCGAGTTCGATTCCTCCGCCCCTCTTGGAGAGCCCGGCAAGCTACCGAGAGTATTCGATATGCCAGACACAGTAACAACAAAGTCTCCAATGGAGACGTTACTGGGCCCGCTCGAGCAAATCGACGATCAACGGGAGGGCCTTTACCTTTATATAATAGAAAACACAGAAAATTATAGGAATGAATTAACATTACCACAAATTTCTTATAAAGATATAAAATTACTGTGGCTTTGTTTTCTCTAATATTTTCCTAGCTTAAAATTATATTTCATATCATTTATTTATTTTTACTTAAAATCAACAACATAAAAACATGAGAACGCTATTCAGATGAACTCAGGATGAGAACACTGTTCAGCTCTCCCAAGGAGGAATCGAAAGAGCTATGCTTGGAGTGTCACGCTTCACTCAAGTGAAAGAAAGGATCTGGAGTTCTGACCCCCATCAATGGTCAAGAATCAGGGATGCTGTCTTGTTTGCAAAAGCGTCGAAAATCAGATGGGCTGGACACGTAATGCAATTTGGAGATGACCACTAGACTAAAGCCATTACCATCTGGATTCCATGGGACATCAAAAGATGGAGTAGCTGCCTACCTACGACAGACTTCTTCAAGATCCTCAATGATGGGTTTGAGGCTCTTCATGTTCCTGGAGTGAGCAGATGCCTTTGGGCTACACCAGTAAGCAACAGGGACAAATACAGGACATTACTGGCGCCCACTCAAGCAAATCAATGAGTAATGTGATGCCAAGTGATCAAGTGATCAAGTAATAAATATACGTCCTTTATTATTAGCTGAACATATGCCATACCTTTACTATAAATACTTTAATTAATAGAATGGACCAAACAATAAGTGTCATTGCCACTGAGATTCTCTTAAGCAATGACACTTATTGTTTGGTCCATTCTCTGTGTGTTCATGTTGTGTTACCCTTATCTTAGGTTTCAGAAATCAATGCCCCTGACAGGTTTTCTCTTTTAAGACAAAGCTCAGAATTATTTTTTAAATGAAACATAAAAAAATGTAGATCATATCTACAGCGCACCCATAATATCAGATACATGATATAAAAGAGAAAACGAGAGTTGTTGTCACTATAATATAACAAAAAGAAAACTTGCCCAATATAGCTCATTTTTAAATTTAATTATTTAAGTGGCTGTCTGATTTCCTAAAGAAAACTGTTTCTTGAATCTTATATATCTACATATATATATATGCATATATTATATGCTCAAGTTGAACAGTCTAAATTAGGCAAATCAAACAATACCCCTTTTGATTTATTATTTTTTTCTAGTTTTTTTAATATTGCTGAACAGTTACATTAATAAAAATATGAAGAATTCTCTCATCACTTTTTTTCAAACCTTGATATATTGAAATTAGATTTCTCCCTACATAACATATATAACAGAAGTGTTATGCATTTTTTTATACTTTCAATTTTGCTGGCAACAATTCTATCCTTTGCAATAACACTATTTTCTTCTTATCAGAAGCTAAAAAATGTTAGGTCGTTCCATCACCAACGATATTAACTTTAATCTCAGTCCATATCGAAGTTTTTCACAATGAAGTTATTATTGTTCCCAGTTAATGAATGACTTGTAGGATTATTCTCTGACACTATGTAAGTAACTTGTTCCTCACAAAACACTCATTAGCTTTATTGTATAATGATGACTTTGAAAAGTTCATTATTTATTAAAGAAACAAGCATATGTTGAATTGAGTTACTATTTTAATCTGCTTAGTAATCAAAATTTCCAGGTTCTGTCATTGAAAGTTTCATAAATTAAACTTTAACACTTTGATGTATCCTAGACACTCTTGAGATTGCCCAACTCTCTGTCTTAACAAGATATAAATAGATACCCCTACACCTATATCTGATATCATCATTTTTTTCCCTAAGGACCTATGGTTCCTTTTGATTTATAAGACTATTTAGAAATCAAATATGCAGTGTTTTTTTCTGTGTGTTTATTACTTGAACCATTTAATACTGACAGATGCATGTACACACACACACACACACACACACACACACACACACTGCAACATAGCACTGTCCTCCCATTGTTCATCGATTTGCTCAAGCAGGCACCAGTAAGGTCTCCATTGTGAGTCTTGTTGTTACTGTTTTTGGCATATTGAATAAGCCACAGGGAGCTTGACAAGTTCTGCCATGTGGGTGGGGTACTGTCAGTTGCTTGCTGGGCTCTCTGAGAGCTACCAAGGAATCAAACCTGGGTCCTCTGCATGCAAGGTCCTACCCGCTGTGCTATTGCTCCAGCTGTAGAATTCAGTGGATGTATATTCTTGCTTCTTCTATAAGACAGCACACTTAATGATCTGCATTTCTACTGGTAAATACATCCTAGACATATCTCCACAGAAAATATGACAGCTTTTTTCAATCAAGTATTCAGAAACTACCATTAAAGCTTTGCCAGTATGTTTTGACAGAAAGTCATATCAAATAGATGATAATTTATAAATATTCTGTGATATTTCATGAAAATATGTTTCCTCAAAAATAAATAATAAAAACACTCTAGGAGTTTAATTTCCTATTTAAAATATTTTATTGATTATCTAAGTGAAGAAGGCAAAATTACGCATTATCTCAGTCAATTATTTTTAGTTACACTTAATAAAATATTGGCATTTGTCACAACTTTGACTTAATTATACGTATAAGTTCATGTTCTCCTTATTAGATCTTAACATTATTAAAAGTGGAAAATCAACTATTTAAATACCAACTCGTATCTATATTCCATATTCAAACATTTATTTTTCTTTTGGGGTCACACCCAACGATGCACAGGGGTTACTCCTGGCTCTGCACTCAGACATTACTCCCGGTGGTGCTCGGGGGACCATATGGGATGCTGGGAATCAAACCTGGGTCAGCTGCATACCAGGCAAATACCCTACCTGCTGTGGTATCGCTCCAGCCCCTCATACATATTATTTAAGTATGCTATTAACTTTAAAATAATTGATAATAAGCAATAAGATCCTATGACAAAAGAAAAAAGTAGAAAAGTATGATTTTTCCCTCATATGAACATTGTACTTATCTTACTCTAAATTGCTCTATAAAGTTATTTTATTAGAAGAAACAAATTTAAACTGAAACCTAAATAAGGGTCACTTGGTGAAGGACACTACAAGCCCCATGAGAAATTACTAGGTCACCTGATGAGAGATTTGGATTGGAAAATGATTCTTTGATGAGTCTGAAATATAGTATGTCTCGTTTTCTGAACTCTCTATTTCCTCCTGCCATTTCTTACATCAAGTCCCTAACACAGGAGAGTTTCTTGGGGAATTTAAACTGACAGCTCCTTGCTGATTAGAAGCCGTAGGACAGGGCATCTCCAAAATGAGATCAATGTCAGAGTACATTTGCCCACAGCATCCACAGAAAGGGAAAAAACATAAAATCAACAAATGCTTTGCAACATTCTTTATTGGAGGAAAAACATAAGTTAGAAGCATGTGGGAGAAATAGGAGAGAGTTCACATTGTGCCCTTAAGGAAACTTTCAGCAATACCAGTGGAAGACAAACTTTCTGCCCTTTAAATTTCATAAATGAAGGTCTTGATAGCTTCATAAAATATGCCAAAATTGCAGATCTTCTGAAGCATTTAGGATAAAGTTACAATTTAAAAATGCACATTTTAAAAAGTATTTGGAAGAAAAAACAAAACATTTAGGTCTAGAGCTAACTGAGAAGAATGATGTTGAAATGTCTTATATAACCCTGTCATCCTGTAGATAAATGCTTTTTTCTATTAATAATACTCTCACCAATGATACTGAGTGACATGCATAAACCTCCACTGACATTTTATCATTTCTCAAAAACCATAACTTGTACTGAGTTCCTTCCTGTTGTTTTATACGTTCTATTTGGAAATACCAAATGGTACTGTAATAACTAGACATTATTTTAAAAAATAATAAAATATAAAGCTTTCATACATTACCACTTTCAATTTGAAGGAAATTTAAGCTCAAATCTAAAGAAAACAATAATATATAAAACATCTACAACATAACATAGAAGAAAACTAGATGTTCTTGTAAACAGTGGTGTGTTTTTAAAGAAAACACCAAAGACTGTAAGACAATTTGATAGCATGAAACATATATAAAGCACTATTATATCCTACTTAAAGTACATGCATATTGATTCTATAAAGATGTGATGAAAATTAAAGTAGAAAGACGAAAACTGATTAGAGGTAACTGGTCAGAATTCTTTTAAAGTAATGGTAATGTATACATTACACATTTACTTATTTGTTATTGCCCTGTTTTTTTACGAAACAAAAACTAAAACAACAAAATAGGAACACAATGTCCTCAAGATTATCAGGATCTCGAGATCCATTGCTCATGGTAGGGGTCCTTTATGGATCTGCATGCACATTGTGTGAATAAAAAAATAAATGAGTAAATAAATACATGTGAAAGATATGAACAGGACTTAAATTCAGCATTATCTTACATGTGGCACTATATTCTAAGCTGTTTTCCAGACATCCTGATATATACCAGTCCACATAGATAATTTTGTTTCATTCCTTGGTTGCTATGATGCTATGCATTGAACAATGTTTATGTGTGTGCACATGTGTATACACTAGAAACTAAATGTATATTTATAAAGTATAATGTTGTCACTTCCATTAGAACAGGTTTCTGTAGGAATAATTTAAGGACCTTAAAACTTACAATAATGAAAAGAAAAAATATTTCCAACAGGCCAGTTTGTTTGGGCACAGATCACAATCTGTACTGAGAGCACATCTAAACCAGTAAAACTAGGTGTTTTTATACTACTGGTCATGACCCAATCTCATTCATGATCAAATAAGTCAAACATTTAATTTGGCAAAGTAACTTTTGAATATCTGAATGCAATATGTTTCTTCACAATTAAGGTGCACAATTCTATAAGGTTATGACAAGTATTCAGACATATTAAACCATCACTATAGTCAGTCAATGTATATATAACCGGAGCATACCATAGCTTTCAAGATTTTTCTCATGATTTTTTTTGTGATTTTTCATTTTAGCTCTTGTCTTGTGAGTGTCTGATCTTCTTCTTCTAAGTATAATTACTTTGTATTTTTCTAATTTTTCACAAATAGATAATGAACTCTGTCTTCTAAGCATTTTATGTATATTTTCATGTAATTAATTCTACCTACAATGCTCAACAAAACTGAATTATTAAAATGATCACCAAAGAGTCTTTATGGAAATTGATTTCTTTCTGACAAGGACAATTACTCCATTTATAAAGGCTATTTTCCTCACTTATGTAAGAAAAATTAAATTATTTTTATACAGCTAACAAGATCATTTTAATATATAACTATTGTTCATCAACCTATTTATTTCACAGACAAGCTCTGTTTTCTACTTATTTTTAAGTAATTTTTACATTAAGTCATTGAAACTATACTTTAGCCTTAAATCTCTATATGAAACATCAATTTAAGAGTTTTTCTTTGGTAAAACTGCTTCCTAAGTAGCTTTATACTTTGAAAACCCTTTCAATTTCCTCTCAGCCATCCTGCTGGCTTTAGGTCCAACTTAAACAATACTGTTAGGGGAAAGAGATGAGGCTTACTTATATAATCTCTTAATTGAAAGGAAGATAAAAAGGATTTTCTTGAAGCAGATACAGTTTTATAAGGTTATATTTTTAATACAAAGAAGACCTATCCATTTCAGAGACTACTAAAGGAAAATGAACAGTGGTCTTAATATGATTCTATTTTAATGAAATAAGTCTTTTCAACAAGTTTAATTTTATGTATATTTTTAACTTTCTGTACCATAGTCAAAAGAGAAATAGTCTCATCTATAAATAGAATTATCATAAATGAATATAAACTAGACAAAAACAACCACAGATGTAGGTTTCTGATACTTCTATTATGCTCTGGGTCAACAATATCTGTTTCTTTTATAGCAGTTAGATACATGTTGTGGGTGATAACACAACATTTAAGGAGCAGTTTATCTTTATGTATATTGATAATAATGGAGGAGTAATGCAGACGTATTATTGTTAACTAAGAATGATAGTGATTGTCAATCCATTTGCAAAGCCACCGGGAATTGAAAAACACTGTGACTAACGGAAACCACTGTTGGAATCTATATGATTCTGAGCTCATAGAATAGATAATTGTACATCAAACTAGAGCTGAATATGACTTAGGTAGGAAGGTGGCAAGGTTAGGAGAAGATATTACATGCCAAGAAGATGGGAATCTTAGGTGAATTAAAAAAAAAAGCCTTGGGGACAACAGCCTCAGAAGAGAATTAGGAAATGAAAACAACAACAATAACAAAAAAAAAAAACTGCCATTGTAGGTAAAAAGGCTACAGAAGCAAGCCTGGTTTCTGATACAGATACTCAGGACATATTTCATAATGAATCCTCAAATTTTTCATTTTCTTACATGGTCATCATCTTTAAAAGCTTGTAAAACTTATATGTTAATATTTATGATCAGAGAAAAAAATGGAAGTATAGTAAGTATTAATTATTAAAATTATGTTACCTGGGTATAATATTAATAATTCTATAATGAACATTCTTTATACTTAATTGATTACATAATTTATAAATAAATCAATTCATATTTTAATTCTTCCTTTTCTGAAGGAGTATGAAGGATAGTTAAAACATATAAGGGTGTTCAATTGTATAGTGGTGAAAACTGTATAGATAAAAATTAAACTTTTAGTGATCATTATAATGCACAAAAATATAAAAATAAAAAGCTATACACCTGAAACATAATGTGAAATAAAACATTATTACCTCAATTTAAAACAAAAATGTTTCCTTTCCTTTATTTTCTTGCCGTTGCTGTGTATAGAATTCTGTTCGGCTCAGTCATTGTTAAAACACAGAAAACTTTTAAGGAGACTTTCCCTGGTGAGAGACGGTCTGCCTTATCAGAGCTGAGATCCCTTATAAGGATCACACTTGCCCTGGTAGGAATATGACTTAATAAAGATGAATGAAAACCACAAATAATATTTGAAATACATGACAAAGAGTTTCCTTTTTCAATTTGTCAATTATTGCATTCTTGAGAGTTATAATTACTCTTGGTTGTATGCTAATATTTTCTCCAGTTAGTCAAAAATCAATAAATTATCAGTAATGAACTAAAGAACTAAAATGTATCTTTCATGCTTATTGATTTTTGACAAATAGTGTTTTAGAAGGTAATTAGCATTATATTTTCTCAAAGAAATATAGGTCTCACACTTCCTTTCTTCCCTACTTTTCTGTGATGCTTCTATTCAACTTGCTGATATTTCAGTGAATAAATACTTTTGGACCTTGGACTTACTTTTGGACTTTGTTTCACCTCACCTCCTTGTAAATGAACTGATGAATAATGATTAATTACTGAATCAAACAGGAGTTTATTAATATCAGTTTTTCCTGATATGAAAATATTTGAATTTTAGTTCTAAAAAGTTTGTTATTAGGCCAACTTTTATTTACCCTTTTCAAGGTAATAAATGAAAGCTTTCATGGTCTTGGCTGTGAATATAAAATATCATTCACCAGAAATAAAGTTTCCGTTTATCCTTTATAAATATTTCATATTTATTTACTGTTTCTTATCAAGAAAAGTAGAGCAGTTTAAATGCAAGGTTGCTTAATGTGAACATTAAAACAAAAGCTATAGTTTGATTTTAAGGGGAAATGTGTCACATTAAATACACAGATATGGTGGTTGATATCTAATTGGTAGTGACTCAAGCCTACAAAGAAAGAGAGGTTTTCCTTTTTGCTTTGTAATGTTTTGTTGGACCGGTTTCAGAATTCTGAGATGTACTAAGCAAATTCCTGAACATGATGCAAATTTGTTGTTGCCCTCTCACACTTAACTGTTGATGCTGAGTTTCTTACTTTGCATCAGATCCATTTCATTTATCTGATATACTTTTGGGGGAGTTTTGACTGAAACTGCTTGCATCCATAATTATTTTTCACTTACCCATTCTATTTTTCTTTTCAACAGCTCATCATTGGACACAGCATGCCGAGAGATCTTTGCTCCAGCAGGGAAAAGGCAAGATTGAAAGATGTGACTGCTCAAGTGGAAGGCATGAATGGAGGGCACCTTGGAGGAAGGAGATACTCAAGGGAGCTGTTAGTGGGGAAACAATAGTAATTCCCTCAGGAATGTAAGAGATCCATCAGAGAAATAGGTGTGCAAAAGGTAGGCATTTATGCTAGGGGAAGCAGCTCGGAAATGATATTAGGCAGAAGAGAAAAGTCCACCAGAAGATTCTTGTAAAAGGATATTTTATTTTAGTCAACTCTCTAATGTAATAGATCTAGGCAGTTTGACATTCAAAGCAGATAATTCATGAAATGCAAACTCTTCAGAAAGACCTTGTTCTGTATGGAAAACTTTTTCTTTTGTTTCATTTGAAATGCTTGGAGTACAGAGTGAGAGACGGGATAAGCCAGTGATGAATACAAACGAAAGAGGGCAAGCTGAATTATTTGTTTTCATGGTGAGTGGCTACTTCTCTTAGTAAACACATGTATCTTTTATAAAAACCTGGCACTCAGAAGATGCTCTGGAAGTGCACACAATTATTTCAAGAATAGCAGAGATTCATGTCAATGCAACAATCTTGTTTTCAGGGGAGTTCTGCTCAAATAGACTACAATATGAATGATACAATAAGAATGAGCAAAAGACAAGAGAGAGGCAACAACAAACTAACAAAAAACAACATCAACATGATAATTTACAGCATACAGAAGAGGCAAACTAAGTTTTTAAAACTGGAAAAAGGCAGAATTAGTAACCATCTGACACCTAAAATAATGCATGTGAAAAACAAGTATGGAAGAAACATTTGCTTCAGAAATAGGAAGAGAATATGTCACTAGGGAACCAAAATCAACAAATAGAATCTACAAGTTATCCTTTAGTGGAAGTACATGGAAATTCAGAGGCAGAGCATAGCCCTACAGGGCTTCAAGGTCGAGGGCAATTTCCACATAGTAATGATCTCATTGCTTTTGCATCATCAGAAATTCTGTGGTCAATCTCTAGTAGGGCATAAAGAATTCCAGGCAATAGAGTAAGGATGACTTTGCATTATTTTGATGATATTTTAGTAATTGATACTCTGCCTCCAAGTTCTGTGTCCTGCAAAAGAAACCTAAAAGATGATTATATCTTTGCCTTTTTTTAGCAGAGGGTATCAGAGACAGAATATTAAAGTTCATTTTCTTTCAGTTTTTGTGCACACACCATAGTTATGAAGTTTATTATATGAACTAATAAATTCTATGATTAAATTAAAAAATATTCTTCACAGGCATTAAATTTTCTGACAACGTATAAACAAAAACTGTTTTAAAAAATTAGATCTTAAGTTCTGATTTTTTTTTGTAAAGTGGTTAAATTTGAAAAAGAGTTATATATCAAGCTATTTCAAACATGTGTTTATATGCCGATTCTTTTTGTGCCTTGACCTGCTTTTGTATAAAATGTGGCAGAATCATCAGACTACAAACACATTATTAAGCAAAATTTAAATGACAGTTCATCAGATATAATACTTAAAAAGATATATTTATATAAATATATAGTCAGCATCCCAAAATAATCCCCCTTGAGTAATCGGCATTACCATGATATGTTTTGTGATAAGCCCTTAATCCACTCAATAAGTCATTTATTTACTCTGACATCACTATATTGAAAAGCAGTACAATTGACTGAGAATAAATCCAGTAGTTTCTTTTACTTTAAATAAGCACAGAAAACAAAAATGAGAAATATACTTTATTTAGCAAATGTGATAGCAATGCTTAGATTTGAGGAATAAATTATTGCTAATAATTTGCATAAACACTATTGCAAGAAATGACAACATCCAGGTAGCATCACCACTAAGATCTTTATCTTAGCGGTAAAAATTACGTAAAAATATTTAGGCAGTGCATTTCTACTTGATTGGTAAGAATTTTAACTTCAAACAAGAAGATAAACGAAGCCGTCATAGTATGGGCAAGATACACAAAATATTTATGAGAAAATGTAACTAACAGATCTATAGAAAGTTCTGCATTTCAAATTTCTTACAACTTTATGACTCAAAGATGAGTTGTATTAGTATGATACAGAATATTTTTGCCCAGAATATAAAGATACCCAATAGATGTTTGCCGAATAGCCTTTTCAATGAACTCTTTGGAGGAAGAAAGGCAAAGTAAATAAAACACACTACAAAAAATGTAGAGCAATTATTTTTAGATAAAAGTACATACAAGTAATATTTGATTTTAGGACTATGCTTATTTTGTTACTATATTTAATATATACACATTATAGAGGGCTGGACTGATAGCACAGAGGGTAGGGAGTTTGCCTTGCATGCGGCTGACCCGTCTGACCTGGCTTCGGTTCCTTCGCCCTTCTTGGAGAGCTCTGCAAGCTACTGAGAGTATCTCGCCTGCACGGCAAAGCCTGGCAAGCTCCCCGTGAGGTATTTGATATGCCAAACACAGTAACAAGTCTCACAATGGAGACATTACTGGGCCTGCTCGAGCAAATCGATGAACAACAGGAGAACAGTGCTACAGTGCAGAGCTATATATTATAGAAAGATGAATAAACCTCCTAAGATATTTGGAGGTTATATATATATATATATAACATTATTATGCTAAGTTTTACATTCTATTAGTTATAGAATTAGTAACACTGCACTGCACTGCACTGTCCTCCCGTTGTTCATCAATTTGCTCCCGCGGGACTTGTTGTTACTGTGTTTGGCATATTGAATACATCACAGGTAGCTTTGCCATACGGGCGGAATACTCTCAGTATGCCCATAGAATTAGTAAAGTAGATAAAAGTTAAGTGTAAGGTTTGCTTAGGACCAACTGGCAGCTAGCTGATGAGATAGGACATTTCAGGAATAAAAAAATGACCCTGCGTCAAACCCCCCACCCCCGCCTTCCCCTCAGTGGAAGACAGTCCTTATGGTCCAGCTGGCACCAGGTAGCCACCATTCTGCATTCTGTGTTTCCTTACTTACACCCCCCACAGATAACGGAATGCCAGACCAAGCACATATGTCCGACCAATCTCTGTTCCCTTTCCTGCCAAGACAGCTTAAAACCCTGCTCCAGCTTTATCAGAGGTCAATAAGATGTGCCTAGGAGCACATCTTAATCAATTTCTTTTTTTTCTTCATTTCCCTTGTCTTTGTCCCTCTGTCTGCACCAGATAGTGTCCTCAAACCTATCAGTAAGCAGAATGGTGGGGATAAAATACGTCAAACATGCCTCTAAAAAAGTGCCTTAAGCTTTAATGTGAATAGATATTAAATTGAGGTTCTGGAAAACATGATATATATCATTCACCATCATCCTTAAGATAATCTGATTTAATACATAAGATTTTACACAAGAATATGTGTTTTTAACAGCTGCCTTAGACACAGATGAAGGGATTTCTGTTGCTTCATTAGCAGCTATTAAACTGAGAAGCTTTATAGTTATTTCAATGCTCATACTGTAGAGGAAACTTCCGTTTCCCCTTGCCAGCAGTTACATTTTTACTTATAGACCTAAAAAACACCCCATCCCCAAGGTCCTGAAATTCCCCAAGACCATACAATTTTGCCCAGGAGTTTAGGCTCACAAGGAGACTAAGATAATGGACAATGACTAAACAAATAGCCAGAAGACTCAAGTCAACCAGACCACTCTTTAACTTCATGCATTCTCTGTAACACAAAGACCCAATTTTCCTATTAAAATTTGTAAGTCTACAACTGTATCTCATAGTGTTTCACTAATAAAAATTTAAAAAACAAAAAAAGGGTTTCTATAAATAATGTTGCAAGATTTATCAAATAAGAACCCCTGATCTGCGTGGGACGGGCACAGAGGCCCAGCTCTGGGCAACAAAGCTGAACGGCTCCAATTCCAAACAGGAGATGTTCCCAACTCCACGCCCAGTGCCAGGGACTCTTTCCGGAGCCTAGGCCGCGAAATATTTTCCCCCTACATATGCCATAGGAACCATTAGCTACCTTCTTAGATGGAAACTTCTCTAGTTTAGCTCAGCCACTAGAAACACAGTAGCCAATAACTCATAAGCCTATCTTAACTCACACTGCATATCAAGCAGAATAGTAACAGTGAACGTGAAGGACTAAACCACACCTCTCACAATGGTAAAGCAACGCAAAAGCCCACCAAACTTTCATATTGAAGAGTCTAGCCCAGATGACACCAACAGTACTGTAGTGTTAGACAACCTCTCTGACAAGGAATTCAGAAGGGAGCTACTTAGGATGCTTAGGGAATTAAAAGAAACAATGGAAAGCAATGCCAATAGAAGACAAGAGGATCTGAAGGCAGAAATGAGGAAAATGCAATCAGAAATGTCAGACCTCAAAAATCTCGTAGGCGAATTGAAAAGCTCAGTGGAAGGCCTCAGCAGCAGAGTAACAGTGGCTGAGAACAGAATCAGTGAGCTCGAAGATGAAGTTCAGAGACTCTCCAGAAAAGAGCAGAAAATGGAAAAGAGACTCACAATTCGGGAACAGATGGCAAGAGAAGATCGTGATGAAGCCAAGAGGGGTAACATAAGAATTATAGGAGTCCCAGAGGTACAGGAAGAAAACCTCGATGAAGAAGAAACTGTCAAAGAAATCATTGCTACAACATTTCCAGAGCTGAAGAAAACTTGTGACCACATTCAGGAGGCCCGAAGGGTACCAGCTAGAAGAAATCCGAATAAAAATACCCCAAGACACATTCTGATCAAAATGACCAAAACCTTAGATAGAGACAAAATTCTGAAAGCAGCAAGATCGAAGAAAGAAATCTCTTACAAAGGAGCATCCTTAAAATTCACAGCTGATTTTTCTGATGAAACCCTCATGGCCAGAAAACAGTGGTGGGACATAGTGGAAAAAACTCAATGAAATAAATGCCTCTCCAAAAATACTTTACCAAGCGAGACTCTCATTCATAATAGAAGGAACAACACACAGTTTCACAGACAAACAACAGCTCAGGAACTTCATAGACTCAAGACCATGGTTACAAGAACAACTAAATGGGCTACTGTAAGGCAAGAAAGGCCCCTCAAATACACCAAATTTTAACAGAACAATGGGACAAAATCACATAACAATAATCTCTCTCAATGTCAATGGGCTAAACGCACCAATTAAAAGAAATAGAGTGGCAGGATGGATTAGAAAATTGAACCCAACATTCTGCTGCCTGCAAGAAACGCATCTCAATAGTCAAAGCAAACACAGACTCGGAGTCAAAGGCTGGAATACAATCCTGCAGGCAAACAGCTCCCATAAAAAAGCTGGGGTAGCCATCCTTATATCAGACCACATCGATTTCAGAGTGAGGAAGGTCATAAGAGACAGTGAAGGCCATTTCTTATTGATCAAAGGATCTGTACAACAGGAAGAACTTACAATAATAAATGTATATGCACCTAATGAGAGACCAGCAAATTACTTAAAACAACTACTCATAGATTTGGAAAAAGACATCAATAGCAACACAATACTAGTGGGAGACTTCAACACTGCTTTGTCACCTCTTGATAGATCAACCAGACTCAAGCTTAGCAAGGACATACTTCATTTGAGGGAAACAATGGAAGAAAGGGACTTAGTAGATATATACAGGACACTTCATCCAGAAAAAGCTGAATACACATTCTTCTCAAGCGTACATGGAACATTCTCCAAGATAGACCACATGCTGAGCCACAAAACATGCCTCCATAAAATTAAGAAGGTAGAGATTGTATCAACAATCTTCTCAGACCATAATGCCCTGAAATTAGAAGTAAATCACACACAAAAACAGAAAACTAAATCAAACACCTGGAAATTAAACAGTGCACTATTGAACAATGAGTGGATTAGACAGGAAATCAAAGAGGAAATCAAAAGATTCCTAGAAACGAATGAAAATGAGAACACGGGTTACCAAAACTTATGGGACACAGCAAAAGCTGTGTTAAGAGGAAAGTTTATAGCTCTACAAGCATTCCTCAGGAAGGAGGAGCGAGCACACATAAGTAACCTAACCTCACAGCTTAAGAGCTTGGAGAAGGACCAAAAAAAGGAGCACAACCCGAACAGGAGAAAGGAAATAATAAAACTCAGAGCAGAGATTAACGAGATGGAAACCCAAAAAACAATCCGAAAGATCAATGAAACCAAAAGCTGGTTCTTCGAGAAAATTAACAAGATCGATAAGCCTCTAGCAAAACTCACAAAGAAAGGGAGAGAGAAAACCCTAATAAACTGAATCAGAAATGAAAAGGGGGTCATTACAACAGAAACCACAGAAATTCAGAGGATACTCAAGGAGTACTTTGAGAAGCTTTATGCCATGGAACATCAAAACCTTGAGGAAATGGATAAATTCTTAGACTCCTACAGACTCCCAAGGCTGAACCAAGAAGACCTGGAATACCTGAACAGACCTATCACCATCAAGGAAATTGAAATGGTAATAAAAAGTCTCCCCAAGCACAAAAGTCCTGGCCCGGATTGATTCACTAGTGAATTCTTCCAAATCTTTAAAGAGGACTTACTCCCGATGCTCTTTAAGCTTTTCCACGAAATTGAAATATCAAAAACACTTCCAAACAGTTTCTACGAAGCAAATATCACACTGATACCAAAAGCAGACAGAGATACCACAAAGAAAGAGAATTACAGGCCGATATCCCTGATGAACACAGATGCAAAGATCCTCAACAAACTACTAGCAAATAGAATCCAACTACTCATCAAAAAGATCATACACCATGACCAAGTAGGATTCATCCCAGGGATGCAAGGATGGTTTAACATTCGGAAATCAATCAACATAATCCACCATATCAACAAAAGAAAAGATAAAAGCATATGATCATATCAATAGATGCAGAGAAAGCATTTGATAAGATCCAGCACCGCTTTATGATGAAAACCATAGCCAAAATGGGTATAGAGGGGACCTTCCTCAACATAATTAAAGCCATCTACCACAAGCCTACAGCAAGCATCATCCTCAATGGGGAAAAACTGAGAGCCTTCCCTCTAAGATCAGGGACGAGACAGGGATGCCCACTCTCTCCACTGCTGTTCAATATAGTACTGGAAGTACTTGCAATAGCGGTTAGGCAGGAAAAAGATATTAAGGGCATTCAGGTAGGAAAGGAAGAAATCAAGCTCTCACTATTCGCAGATGATATGATACTCTACTTAGAGAACCCAATAACTTCCACCAAAAAACTCCTAGAAACAATAGACTCGTATAGTAAAGTTGCAGGCTATAAAATCAATACCCAAAAGTCCATGGCTTTCCTATACGCAAACAGTGAGAGAGAAGAAAGCAACATGAAAAAAACAATCCCATTCACAATTGTGCCCCAGAAAATCAAGTACCTAGGAATCAGCTTAACTAAGGAAGTAAAGGACCTGTACAAAGAAAACTACAAAACGCTACTTCAGGAAATAAAAGAGGACATGAGGAAATGGAAAGATATCCCCCGCTCATGGGTCGGGAGACTTAACATTGTCAAAATGGCAATACTACCGAAAGCATTGTATAAATTCAATGCAATCCGTATAAGGATACCCATGACATTCTTCAAAGAAATGGAGCAAACACTCCTGAAATTTATATGGAACAATAAGCCCCCACGAATAGCTAAAGCAATTCTTGGGAAAAAGAAAATGGGAGGAATCAACCTCCCTATCTTCAAACTGTACTACAAAGCAGTAATAATTAAAACAGCATGGTACTGGAACAAAGGCAGAACTGCAGACCAATGGAACAGGGTTGAATACACTGACATCTCTCCTCAATCATATGCTCATCTAATCTTTGATAAAGGTGCAAGTAATGTGAAGTGGAGTAAGGAAAGCCTCTTTAATAAATTGTGTTGGCATCACTGGACGGCTACATGCAAAAAAATAGGCTCAGAACTCTGCCTAACACCATGTACAAAAGTAAGATCAAAATGGATTAAAGACCTCAACATCAGACCAGAAACCATAAGGTACATTGAAGATAAAGTTGGCAAAACCCTCCATGACATTGAAGCTAATGGTATCTTCAAAGATGCCACGCCACTGGCCGAGCAAGTGAAAACAGAGATAGATAAATGGGACTATCTTAAACTAAGAAGCTTCTGCACCTCCAAAGAAACAGTGACCAAAATACAAAGACAGTCTACAGAATGGGAAAGGATATTCACCGAATACACCTCTGACAAGGGGTTGATATCCAGGATATACAAAATACTGGTTAAACTCCACAAGAAGAAAACATCCAACTCCATCCAAAAATGGGGCAATGAAATGAACAGAAACTTTCTCAAAGAAGAAATCCGAATGGCAAAAAAGCACATGAGAAAATGCTCTACATCATTAATCATCAGGGAGATGCAGATCAAAACCACAATGAGATACCATCTCACACCTCAGAGACTGGCCCACATTCAAAAGAACAAAAGCAACCGATGCTGGCGTGGATGTGGTGAGAAAGGGACACTCCTTCACTGTTGGTGGGAATGTCCGCTGGTTCAGCCCTTCTGGACAACAGTATGGACGATTCTCAAAAAATTAGAAATTGAGCTCCCATTTGACCCAGCAATACCACTCCTGGGAATATATCCCAGAGAGGCAAAAATGTATAGTCGAAGTGACATCTGCACTTGTTTGTTCATTGCAGCACTCTTTACAATAGCCAGAAACTTGAAGAAACCTGAATGCCCAAGAACAGATGACTGGTTAAAGAAACTTTGGTACATCTACACAATGGAGTACTATGTAGCTCTTAGAAAAGATGAAGCATGAAATTTACATACAAGTGGTACAATATGGAAAGTATCATGCTAAGCGAAATGAGTCAGAAAGAGAGGGATAGACATAGAAAGATTACATTCATCTGGGGGATATAAAGTAACAAAGTATGAGATTAATACCCAAGAATAGCTGAGATCAGCACCAGGAGGATTACTCCATAACTTAGAGGCCAGCCGTGTATCCTAGAGGAAAGGGCAGTTCAGATAGAGAAGGGAGCAGCAAATAAAGTATGTTTGGAGGATCCTCCCAGGAGGGGAGATGCATGTCGAAAGTAGACTATGGACTGAACATGTTTACCACTCAATGCCTCTTTTGCAGACCACAACACCCAAAAGGAGAGAGAGAACACAGGGGATTGCCCTGCCACAGAGACAGGGGGGATGGGGGGATGGGGGTGGGAGGGATATTATCCATGGTGGTGGAAAATGGGCACTGGTGGAGGGATGGGTATCTGATCATTGTATAATTGAAACCAAAGCACAAAAAATTGTAAATCTACAACTTTAAAAAAAATAAAATAAAATAAAGGGAAAAAAAAGAAAAAAAAAAGATTTATCAAATAAAATAGATAAATATGAAAAAAATAAACTGTAGTTAACTCAGCCCTTATCATGTTAGGTGTTTCTTTTTCTTTCCCTTCTACTCTCCAATAAACTTTTCTATTTCCAATTCTGAGTCTGAGCATCTTTATTACTCAATATTTTCATTCTTGAGTGAATGACCATCACCACTCCTCCATCAATATCCTATGCCCAAAATTTTAATTTAGTTTCTTCTACCTTGACAGTTTTGAGAGATTTTCAAGCTATTCCAATTTATACTCAGGACTTAAAATACTGCTTTAAGAGCCAAAAAAATGAAGAACCCTTAAGTGGAATCTACCTTTTCACATGTAATACCAATTTTGAAATCAAAATTTCTAATTTGGGGTCTGGAGAAATAGCACAGCAGGTAGGGCGTTTGCCTTGCATGCAGCCGACCCAGGTTTGATTCCCAGTATCCCATATGATCCCCTGACCACCGCCAGGAGTAACTCCTGAGTGCAGAGCCAGGAGTAATCCCTGTGCATCGCCAGGTGTGACCCAGAAAGCAAAAAAAAAAAAAATTTCTAATTTGTTTATCTCCATAACATCGTCATAGAAATCATTACAAAACTTAGACTAGCTACTTTGAAAATTTTACTTTGGACATTAATATTCTATTCTGGACTGAAGCAATACCCTAGCAGGTAGGGCATTTGCCTTTCGAGTGGCCAACATGGCCGACCTGAGTTCTATTCCTCCACCCCTTTCGGAGAGCCTGGAAAGCTACTGAGAGTATCTCGCCCACTTGACAAAGCCTGGCAAGCTCCCCGTGATGTAATCAATATGCCAAACACAGTAAAAATTGTCACAATGGAGACATTACTGGGTCTGCTTGAGCAAATCGATGAACAACGGGAGGAGAGTGATTAATATTCTAAATGCTCTCATGCTTTACATAAAGATAATTTTCTCTATCTTCCCAAGAGTAGTCTTTGGGGAGGGGAAATATGCATTTTAAGCATTCATTCCAGGTTATTGTCATGAATAATTACTTTAAGAACCATTTCTTCCCAAATCCTTTCTCTTCAAAACGGCCAGTATAATTGTCCTCTCTCTCCATTTATTTTTTAATGTAAGTTTACTGATGACTGCTTTGATTGAAAGCTAACCATCATACTGTTTTCTGTCTCCAATCTTCATATATTATGTTTATACACATGATGAAAGAACAATATCATAGAAAACAACACAAGTATTTAGAATTCAATGAAGAGACAATCTGATTTTCAAGGTGCAATTGGATACTCGAGACTAACCCCTCCTCCTCACAAACCCACATATTGGAATCAAATTATTTGCAGACCCTCAGAGGCTCTGTGCTTCAGGTCTTAGCAGATGCATTGGAATATTTTACTTTCTCAACTCACCATGTTCATGCTTTCAGACCTCAGGTTATTCGTCAAACTTTCAGCTTCCTCTGATAACTTTGATTTTTGTTTGCTTGCTCTGCTTTTCTACAAACTGATTATGCTAAACACCTTAGAATCTTGGAAAGATGTAGACTACAATATCTAAGCAACTGGTAGGGTATACACAAAAGTGCAAAGGTGGAGCTATGTATGTACGTGTATGTAGTATGTGTGTGTGTGCAAAAGAGAGAGAGCAAGATGGAGAGAACGAGAGAAAGAGATGAGTAAGAGACACTGATCGATGAACTTTCTTTAAAAGTGTGCCTTGAAAGAAAATTGATCTCTGCCAATTTTCTTAATAGAAATCACATATTTCACTGGGTAAACAAATACTTTAATCATGAAATAGCTCTACTAAAAGTTGGCATGCTATTTGAAGGCCAGTTAATACAGTTTCTCATTAATCTGTCAGTGTCTTTGTTTTCCAAGGGAAAATTTCACTTCTCTATTACTGTGATAATAATAGGCTGCAATGGCCTATTAGTCATGGACATAAACTACAAATGCTCATCGATTTCAGGTAAATTCTAGGATAAAAATTGAATAACACAGACAATGTAGAATCACATCCAAATAGACATCATATTAAAAAAATGGGGGACCATCAAATCAACTCCCTTTATGGACAGATGAAAACGTAGGTCCACAATGATAACAGACCCCTAGGACTATGTCAGCCAGTTAGTTACACTAGTAACAGAACAAGAGAAAAACTTTATCCAGAAAGAGATCCTTTATCATATTAAAAATTATTTTTTCAAAGTTGTATTTAATCATAAGCTAATGTCAGAATAAAAAGAAGCATCAATGTGTTCAATACATCTTAGGATTTCAAAAATAATCATAAAAGGCTAGACATTAAAAGTGAGCTTTGACTTGTTGGGTGAGTTTTCTCTTAATTACTAATGATCCCTTCTGTATATAAATTTTGTCATTCTCGTACGTTAATATTTGTCACTATATATGCACTGTAGTGAAATATTAAAATAAATTTTTATTTCTTTCCTCTATATATTTTGAAATATTTTCTTTAAGCAGTGATATTGAAACTGCATTTTGTTTCATTCTTTTCTTCCTGGCCAAATGAGCAATACTATCACTTTGTAGTAAAGATAACTTCACTCCTTGAGGTACTATGGAAAAGATAAAACACATAATGATGTTCTTAGGAAAATAAATAAAACTGTTAAATTAATTGATAAAAATGATTTCAAGATGGGACAAAAATTGCCAAAGCTTCTACCACACACTTCTGTGAAATTTCATTGCTTAGAAAGACTGTTGGATTTTATAAGTACAGGATTTTCTCTTAAGCACAAGAGGCCATTTATATGTGCTGAGGGCAAAAGTGCTTAGAAATAGAACTGACTATTAATGGACTTTGGGATTATTTTGGGGCGGATTAATAGTTTCTAAAGTATATTATAGTGATATTTGCATATAGTTTGTATTATTTAATAACAATGACCATTGAGTCATAGATGCATGAATTTTATGGTATGTGAATTCAATATCAATGAAGCTTCTATACTTTTAAGGTACCTCCCACTCTATGTGTGCAGAAGTCAAGGGATTGTTAGATCAGTGCTTCCCAAAGTCAATGATACCACACTCTAGTAGGTGTTAGAAGCATCCAAAACAATGGTAAGAGTCTATGGTATAGTTGGGGTACACTTTACACTTGCTTAACAAAAGTATATTTACAGTATTGTGCTAGCACTTTTTTTCTGATAGGAGACAGTAATTAAAATAAACTTGGAAAATCTCTAGACTAGATAGAAACTGATTCTGTAGTTCTCTATCAATCTTTTCTATTATAGTAATTTTCAGAAGCTATTAATTACTATACCATATTTCATTTTAGAAGTTAACTCATACTAGTAAATGACTTCATTTAGCTGTTGCTCCTTTGCTGGAGAATGTCATTATATAAGAAAGAAATTTTCCTCATCTTCAAGTCACCCAAGATTTGAAACCAATGGAAATAAGTAATTGTGTTTAACAGAAGCAGCTGTTTCTAAATAGTCAAATAGTCAATGTGCAGTTACTCGTTTGTTAGGAGCAGAGAATTCCATCTAGTCCCACATGTAAAAACATGTGTGAGTGTTCTCTTTTAATCAAATTTATCCTGTGGTTACAGTAATACCACTTAGCATTATTTTGAAATTATGGATTGATTGTAAAAACCAGTGGGTTTTATGAGCTCACTTACATAATAATCTTACTATTAATTAAACTTTGCTAAATTCTTACCTATTTTTGTTTATGCTTGCCTCATCATGCCCAAAATGATAAACTATTGCTTATTAGATGACAGTAAGTGCATAAAACTGATTGTGATAAATAGCTTTATAAAAATTCCCAGTATTGTTCTATTATTTGTATATGACTTGCAATTTTGTGAGAATAATGAATATAGTGAAATGGGATTTGTTGTTCCACATTTTAATTAAACAAAAGATTGAGGACCACAGAGAAAAAAAGTCTGATAATCTGAACTATTGTCCCTTTATACTGTATATAATTTGGGAGACAGAGTTTTGCTTACATTTGTTTTGTTGCCTAATACGTCAGGATGAAAGTCTACCATTACTCAAACTGTTTGATCACAGGAAAGTTAAATAACCTCTTTGAGACAGTTTCCAAATACATAACAATTTGAGTAAGATAATAATATTCCAGTATTTATGGAAAAGATACACTACATCTAGCTATAGGAAATACTTGATTAATATATTTATAAATGTTTGTCAAACTCTAGAGGTAAATTACTCTGAATTTAAAAATAAGCACTCATATTGATAAGTGCTCACATTGAATTATGTACAGGTAAAAGAAGAAGTCTACAAGATAGGCCTTATGCAAAGATAAGTCTTTATCTGTCCATTTCAGCTTTGTAATTTAGTAATTGCCACTAATAAGCCACTGTAGCACTGTAGAACTGTCCTCCCGTTGTTCAACAATTTGCTCGAGTGGTCACCAGTAATGTCTCACAACAAACTGTTAGACTTGTTGTTACTGTTTGTATCATATTGAATGCATCACGGGGAGCTTGCCAGGCTTTGCCGGGCAGGTGAGATACTCTCTCTAGCCTGCAAGGCTTTCTGAGAGGGATGGAGGAATTGAATCCCAGTCAGCACCATGCAAGGCAAATGCCCTACTTGCTGTGTTATTGTTCCAGCCCACAGTCACAGGAAAGTTTTATGAACCATACCATATTGAGATACCTGTCACAATCATTTCAACAGAAATCTACTTTTGCCTTGTAATCTTCTGTGAAAAATTAGTATTTTTTATTAGGTCTAATTTTTCCCAAATGAAAAGTTACTGATGTGAAAGAGTATAAATAATCACTGTTAAGTTGGTTATACCTCTTGGCATGTTTGTTTATATATATAGTAAATACAAATAAGGACACAAAATATTAAAGTCATCAGAATGTTTTTCTGAAATAGTTTTCTGAAATTTGACTTATGACATCTATAAATAAACCTCAGATTTTCTCAGAAAACAAGTCTCATTGGTAGTAAGTAGTGTTTTGGTATTAATTTACATTACAGAATGAATTCTAGAAACCGACTACCCTTTATACAAGCTGCTAGCACTAAGGATTGTTATTTTATGTCTCTCATTATTTTTGGATATTTTCCATTGAAGTATGTCAATCTAGAAATTAAAATATATTAATCAAAAGTTATAAATATCCATATATAAAATATAATGGAGATATTAAAATATGCACAGTAAGCCTAACAAAAATTATGATGTGTATGTTTTATAAATTATACTATATGCCTAAACATACTTTTATATAATTTAAGCATAATAAATTATTATATCTTTACGATCAGATTGCTATTTATTTTTATAAGTACTTAAATTAATTTCTCCATAATACTTGTAATAAATGCACAATCAGGTATATTAAATATAAATTCCTCCTTTAATTATCTTTTGAGAATATGAAATGATCAGTGAATTTGGGGGTTCAGAGAATGTTCCTGTTCTAAGATTATTTGAAACAAATCAGGAAAGTTCCATTCTCTAACACAACTCTTCCATAATTATAGCTCTAGAAATGACAAAGCAATATTTTTTTTATTTGGGTTATGAAGTCTTTTAATTATGAGAAATCCTGTGGTAATTTAGATTATCATAGAAGGTACTCAGGATAGAAAATACTTTTTAATGGTTTCTAATTAATTGCTGGGCACCAAGAATGGTGAACCCATCTTCTGCTGAGGAATAGACTGTGATCAGAAGCCTTTATTTTTTCTCAGTTGTCAGAATTCAGCATTTATTATATTTTATATTTTCTGAACCATTTAAAGATTGTCTTTCTGTTAAACTCACTAGTTTCCAGTTGTCACCGAGAGATTTTACCTGCCTTTGCTTTTGCTATAATACAAATACTCCTCTAAACTTCATCTCATGAACTGATTGTAGGTCAGATTCATTTTAATGGAGATGACTTGCAAGAAAACCATCTGAGTTGTTTGAACTCTGGCAGAACCCTCAGATCAACTGAAGAAGCATGTACCCAGTACCCACTTTGGAGTTCCTTTCTGCACTAGAATTGAACTTGAGAATGAGTACTATATTTAGATTTTGAACTTGTTTTATACTGTTGCCAATAATTACAGCCCACCTTCAGGCAACTATCATTATGAATGACATAATAAGTTTTCATATTTTTAAGTCACTTCTGGGAATGAGCACCAAAAGTCTGGAAAACATCCCCAAATATTATCTTCATAGCTTTTCAATAAAATTGCAAATTCCTCTGGAGAAAATGGAATAGAGAAATAAAGGAAAACAACTATTCCAGTTACAATTATTATAGTTAGAATTTAAACATCTGACTAGCATTAATAACTAGAATTAAATGCTGTCTTTATCATTTACAAAGCCCATGACTTGAATCACTACTGACCCATTCTCTGGTGTCAACTATACACATCATACCCTCAATATTTGAGTAAAATAAATATAATTCTCTGAGTTTTAGGCACCTCTCTAATTCCTATACTAGTGAGAATGTATCCTGATATTGAATAAGAGTATGTATCAAATAGGTTTTTGCTTGTTTTTTAATGGGACTTATTGAAAAAAAATAGAAACAGCCTTAAATGCCTTAAATGCTGACTTGAGTGCGACTTCATCCCTTCTTGTCTAGGTTAATAGTTGAGGTCTAGAGAGTAAGATTTCATTTTTAAAGCTAAAATTCAGATCTTTATGGCAGTGGCTATCTTCATAAGCACTATATCTTGATCTTTGTGAGGACATGTTTGGGCATTTGTGTCTTCTTAGTTTTCTAGAACTGAATGTATTGCTTGATTTCTGTCAACTTAGTTTTCCATAGTATTCCATATTCTAATCTACTTTTACTGGGGGGTCAGATTCTGTGCATAAAGACAGATTTTGTAGCCAAAATGTCTAAATTTACATTACAATACCAGTGATGTAGGGTGAAGACTATAGTGCAGCAATGGACTGCTAGGTATCACACCATTAGTTTGTTGCTGCTGCAGCGACTACTACTATTGTTTATGCTTCTCTAAACTAGCAGGTATCACACAGCAGATTCCTCAATCATTTCAAAATAAGCAAATATCTGCTCTTAACTCTTTCTGTTACTCATTTGAAAAATTGTTGAATTATGATTTGGAGAGATAACCATCCAAAATTGGAAAACAACAACAATTATGGAGCATGCTTTAATCCTTTAATCTAATGTTTTTTTCTTCTTTCTATTCTGTCCTATATTAATGTGACATACACTTTACTTCCATTTACACTGTCAACTAATTATCTACAATCAAGCTTTCATGATAGCCATATGTGGTGTTTCATATTTGCAGTGTAAAACATCTCATAATAGAAACAATTTCAAAATAGTCTTTTATTTTATTTTTGGTAAAAGATGTTCACAATGGGCTGGAGTGATAGCACAGCGGTAGGGCATTTGCCTTGCATGCAGCCAACATGGCCAACCCGAGTTCGATTCCTCCGCCTCTCTCAGAGAGCCCGACAAGCTACTGAGAGTATCTCCCCTGCACGGCAGAGCCTGGCAAGCTACCCGTGATGTATTCGATATGCCAAACACAGTAACAACAAATCTCCAATGGAGACGTTACTGGGCCCACTCAAGCAAATCGATGAACAATGGGAGGACAGTGACAGTGACAGTTCACAATGATTTGTATTCATTATTCTAACCCCAACCCCACCACCATTATACCTTCCCACAACCATTATTTCAAATTTTCCCAAGCACCACCTAAGCCTGTCCCATTAATAGGTACTAAATAATTTATTTTGTAATGCTTGTTATGAATAATTTCCTAAAAATTATCAAAAATAATTATTTAGAATAATGTGAAGGTTGTTGTATCTCACCCTGGAATCATTAAGCCCTTGTAGAGGAGTTACTAGCATGTTGTTACAGACTGAGCTTTCAGTGTTAATATTTTCTCAATCACGATTGGTTGCTTTCGAGTTTACATCCCATCCAATGAGGTGTGCCTCTCCTGGTACATCAGTGGTATAGAATATGAGACATCACAGGGCTATGAATGCAGCCTTACACTCCAGGAATTCTAAAATTTTAAATAGAGTGATATATAGGGAGTTAGATTTTTAACTGGATGGTGACTTTGGTGTCCAGAGCATCACTGAAGTTTTTTTTATCTTTTTCAGATTTATATTTGAGTCTAGATCATGCCTGATTAATGAGAGGCATCAGAGGCAGTTTGTGAGCGTGACTGCCAGGCTCCTGGAAGAAAAGGGGGGTGAGGAGAGGTTACTTATCTCTGATTCTGTGAGAGCCTTGGAGATTTTAGTCAGAAAACCCACATACCTGAGTTATTCAACATATTCATTCCTCAGTGAGGCTCATCCTGATTCTGTGGACTCTGGCTATGAGCATGGTGACGATTGGATTATCCTCTAAAATCGTCTTTTCTTTTAGGCCTATTTCTTGATTAGGTGGTTATACAATCCTGAGATCTTTGTCTATATATTTTAAAGTACAGGTAAGGAATGCTACCTAGGAAAACATACAACTCAAAAGCACTACTGGCTTTAAATGTCTGCACAGAACACTTACAATTTCTATAATGCATTATCTATACTCGAGGCTGGAGCGACAGCACAGCGGTTGGGCTTTTGCCTTAGAAGCGGCCAACATGGCCAACCTGAGTTCGATTCCTCCGCCCCTCTCGGAGAGCCCGGCAAGCTACCGAGAGTATCTTGCCCGCATGGCAGAGCCTGGCAAGCTCCCCGTGACGTATTCGACATGCCGAACACAGTAACAACAAGTCTCATGATGGAGACGTTACTGGGCCTGCTCGAGCAAATCGATGAACAACGGGAGGAGCGTGACCATGACCATGACGGCAAACCGGAGTTCAAGCCCCAGCACCCATTATCTATACACAAATTGAATTCTAAGAGAGTAAATGATAAATATGCATTTATCACTGAAATAGAACAACCCCAAACAGAGATAAATAGTTTTTCAAATAAGGTATCTTTTATTATTTTCTTCCCATTGTAAATTCAATTCCTCATCATCACTTAGGATTATGGGAGAGGAAATCAAAATTATAAAGAGTTAGCTCATCACACCTGTGACAATTTTTAATTTCAAAAAGTATAGCAATAAACCATATTGATGAATGTGAAAAAAAATAAACTCTGATGAATTGTACATGGGAACATAAATTGGTACAACTTCTATGGAAAATGAAATGGAAATTCCTTAAACAAATACAAAGGAAAAATTCACCTGACCCAGTATTAACTCTCCTAAGCATTTATTCACAAATCACAGATCACAGATGATCCTGTTATTCGTCGATTGCCTCGAGCAAGCCCCAGTAATGTCTCCTTCATCCTAGCCCTGAGATTATATTCAAGGCTCTTTAGGAGAATGAGACCCATCATTGTTACTGGTATTTGGCATTATTGGGTACGACACAGGGAGTTTGCCAGACTCTGCCGTGTGGGCAGGTTACATTCGGTAGCCTGCCAGTTTGTCAAAGTAGGAATGAGCATTTATTCAAGTACATAAAAATACTAAACTGAAAAAAGAGTAAGTTCACTACTATGTTCATAGTAGCATTATCAACAGAAACCACCTAACATCTCATCAACAAATGACCAGATAAAAAAGCTTTGGAATATGTTCTCAATGGAATTCTGTGCCATTGAAAAAAGGGGAGGAGTGAAATTGGACCATTTGGGACAAAATGAATAAAGCTTGAAGTTACTATACAAAATTAAATAAGGAAATAAGTGAAGACAATGAACTTATTATACAAAACTAAATAAGAAAATTAGTGAAGACAAGTATCAAGCTATGAGAAATATTTTATTCATCTATTGAATGTGAATTATTGAAGAACAAACTTCTAATGAGCAAGAAAATTAACCCCTAGACATGGTAAAGGCCCATGTTAAAGGACAGAGAGATATTATAGGAGCAATTCTCCAGCACCCTTGGGTGTGTGACAACCTCCCCCACCCCCCCACCCCCGTCTCTGCTAATTATCATTTGGACCTGATGATAATAAAAATAATATTTTAATTTTTGCATTTATGTTATATATAGTTATACATTCCGCCCAGGGCTGAAGTGATAGCACAGTGGTTAGGCATTTGCCTTGCACGTAGTCGACCTGGGTTCAATTCCTCCGTCCCTCTCAGAGAGCCCTGCAAGCTACTGAGAGTATCCCGCCCACACAGCAGAGCCTGGCAAGCTAGCCCTGGTGTATTCAATATGCCAAAACAATAACAAGTCTCACAATGGAGACGTTACTGGTGCCTGCTCCAGAAAATCGATGAACAACAGGAGGACAGTGCGACAGTGCTACAGTTATATATTCATAGAACTAACTTTTCATTTTTTATTTTATTTATTTTAATTGAATAATTGTGAGATAGAGCATTACAAAGCTGAACATAATTAAGTTTCAGTCATACAATTTTCCAATACCCGTTCCTCCACCAGTGTAATTTTTCCAGCAACAATCTTCAGTTTCCCTCCCCTGCCCAGCTTGCCCACCTCAGCCTGCCACTGGGGCAAGCACCTCTTCCTGCCCCCGTTACACACACACACACACACACACACACACACACACACACACACACTTTTTTTGTTACATTTATTTATTGAATCACTGTGAAAAAGTTACAAAGCTTTCAGATTTAAGTCTCGGTTATACAATGATCGAACACCCATCCCTTCACCAGTAATTATTCAACATCAAGAACCCCAATATACCCCTCCCCCACTCCTTCTGATGCCTGTGAGGAAGATGATTTCTGTGTAAACTCTCTACTTTGATTGCATTCATTATTTTGACAAAAGATGCAACATTATTATTTGGAATTATCTCCCAGCAATCAGAACTTCTGAAAAGACATTGTGAAATATTTTGTTTTCTATTGCGATTACACAGACCATATGATGTCGCATGGCCTCTATCGTGGCCACGTAATTTTAGATTTCTGGTATTTTACTAATTAAGTCTGGAGGGATTTCTGCCAAGAGCCAGATAATTAAGAGATTGGTTTATGTGGCTCTGGTGCCATGGCTGTGCCGGAGAGATGCTCTTGGGGGACAACTCATGGCCTCGGTAGGGCGTGAAGGATATGCCGGTTTCGTCTCCCCTCCCATGAGGCTGCAGTTGTCCTGTCACTGCCGGTTCATACCTGGCTGTCCAATAAGCTCTGAGGCGGCGGCCACCATGCTGCCAGGAAGGGAAAAGGCGGAAGAGACAGACACCCTTTCCCCTCCCAGGGGGGTATGGCACCGTAGTTTAATGCATAGTCCATTCTCAATTCTGCTGCAAGCTGCTGGGCTCTGGATTAGGTCCTTGTGCTTCCGGTGCCATGGCCATGCCTGAGAGCTCCTCGTGGGGGGGGGGGGGGGGGGGACAACTCGTCCACATACACTCTTTTATTGGGCATTATGGTTTGCATAGTAGAGTGGAAGTTTACAAAATTAATCCCCATAAGTCTATGATGTCTGGGTCCTGGCGAGTCGATCCCTGGAAAACTGGAGTATGATTCACACAGAGTCGCTGAACTTACTCCCTAAAGGCAAGGGAGTGGGCAGGAGAGAAAACTCTGCCCTGGCCCTCTGCTCACTGCAGGATTTCTGCTGCTGAGAAATAACTCAAGTAGTTCTCCATTAATTGGCCCCTACTCAAGGTTTCTTATACATACATTCAGGGTGGAATTCTCACATACCGCACGTTCTTCTCATAGGGCAGCTAATGATTTACATATCCTGCTCTGAGGGCCGGGTTATCAGTATGGGTAGGTGGTCACAGTCATGTCCTTCATCGTCAACCAGACTGCCTGTGTGTGGGGAGTGCTGGAACTTCCCCCTGGGCCTTTGTAAACAGGACCTTCTCTTGCTTCAAGGGTAGGGGATTTGGTCAAAGGCTCAGGCTAGCTGCTGAGACCCCAAACACCATTTTTTATGCAAATAATGAAAAAGAATAAATTGATATTAAAAATAATTCTGTTAAAAATTGAGCCTCAGAAAATCAAGTACATTGGAATCAGCTTAACATCTTGTGCAGATGTAAAGAACCTGTACAAGAAAATTACAAAGGATTACTTCAAGAAATAAAAGAGGACACAAAAAAATGGAAGCATATCACATGCTCATGGATTGGGAGAATTCGTCGATTGCCTCGAGCAGGCCCCAGTAACGTCTCTTTCATCCTAGCCCTGAGATTATATTCAAGGATCTTTAGGAGAATGAGACTCATCATTGTTACTGGTATTTGGCATATTTGGTACACCACGGGGAGTTTGCCAGACTCTGCCCTGTGGGCAGGCTACATTCGATAGCCTGCAAGTTTGTCCAAAGTAGGAATGAGATAATAAGATGTCATAAAAAGATGTCCTGATTCGTGGCCGCGCGGTTCCTGGAGCTGGATTTTATAGTCTCTGAGTCTTGGCCGTTGATGGGATTACACGGCGCCAGGGGGCCAGCTGGTGGGTGTGACCCCCGCCTGCTGGAATTTGGAGGATCTGGATGGAAGATGCTCGACTCCAATCCGAGTAGGCTTGGAGGTCTCGGCCCCGGAACCCGCGTGGCTGTGTCCCTCTGCCAGTACCTTCATGGGTGCGGAGAGTGGTCTCAGCATGATGGTGGCTGGTCCTGGAGGTCTTCGGCTGCCGGAGCCCTGGTCGGGGGGGGGGTGGGGAGGAAAGCTCAACCCCCTCCCCTCCAAGGGGCCTCGGCGAGGAACAGCCAGGCGCGGGGGCAGAAGACTGCACTGTTCTCGTACGGGAGCTGAATTTTATATATGGGAGAATTAATATTGTCAAAATGACAATATTCCCTAAAGCATTACACAGATTTAATGAAGTCCTATAACGATATCCACAGATCTCAGAGAAATGAAAATCAAAACAGCAATGAGATATCATCTCACACCACAGAAACTGGCAAACATCCAAATAAACAAGAACAACCAGTGCTGGTGTAGATGTGGGGACAAAGAGATTCTTTTTCTTTCTTTCTTTCTTTCTTTCTTTCTTTCTTTCTTTCTTTCTTTCTTTCTTTCTTCCTTCCTTCCTTCCTTCCTTCCTTCCCTCCCTCCCTCCCTCCTTCCCTCCTTCCCTTCCTCCCTCCCTCCCTCCCTCCTTCCTTCCTTCCTTCCTTCCTTCCTTCCTTCCTTCCTTCCTTCCTTCCTCTCTCTCTTTCTTTTTTTCTTTCTTTCTTTCCTTCTTTCTTTCTAAAATTTTATTGAATCACCATGAGATAGTTACAAGCTTTCATGTTTGAGTTACAATCACACAATGATCAAAACCATCCCTCCACCAGTGCACATTCCCCACCACCAATCTCCCCAGTATATCCCCCTTTCCCACCCTCCCCCTGCCTCCATGGCAGACAATATTCCCCATACTCTCTCTCTCTACTTTTGGGCATAGTGGTTTGCAAACCTAATCATGAACAACAGATGCTGAGAGGTTATCATGTTTGGTCCATATCTACTTTCAGCACACATCTCCTATCCCGACCAATTTCTCCAGCCATCATTTTCTTAGTGATCCCTTCTCTCTTCCAGCTGCCTTCTCCCCTCTGCTCATGAGGCGGGCTTCCTGCTATGGAGCGATCTTCCTGGCCCTTGTATCTATTGTCCTTGGGTGTCAGCCTCATGCAAGAATAGCTATAGCAATCCTCAAAGAGATTCTCTTTCATTGCTGGTGTTCTTTTCTTTTTTTTTTCTTTTTTTTAGAAAGTTTCTTGCACAGACATTGTGTCTGTCTCTCCTAAAACAAATCAAGAAGTCCCAGAAATAGTACAGAGACAAATAGAACAAAAATAGTACAGGGATAAAGTGCTTCCTTTGTAGGTGGCCAGATGACACCTGACCCTGGCACCACATATGGTTCCCCAAGCCAAGCGCTAGGAGTGATCCCTGAGGAAAGGGTGTATGTTTTGAACACTACTGGTATGCTCCCCAATTTTTCACTCCTTCAAATAAAAATAAAAATCAAGAACATTAACAATCTGCATTATTGACACCAAAAATAGTTTAATATGTTATGTATTCACATTAAGTTAATCAGTACCTATATATGAATGCCCATTAAATGTTTCATGTGATATATATTATACTTATAATGTAATACACACACATATATGTACAAAGTTTTGAGCCCTGGGCCTTACACATGCATTACACGCACTATAGTAAAATGAAGCATAGTTCTTTTGTCAACAGTTTTAAAGACGTCGATGTCTACTCAAAGATTTAAGAGTTTATAAGCAATCCAATGTTTGTAGTTTTGTTGGAAAAAAAGATAATTTCCAGTCATTTATTTGAAAGTAGTTAAATAATCTTCTTATCAGCAACATTCAATGCTATCTGTTAATTTATATCATTCAGTAGCTGCCTGAAAAATAAACACGTTTAAACATTAAATCCAATTTATCTTTAAGTTTATATGCTGGAGCGATAGCACAGCGGGTAGGGCGTTCGCCTTCCAAGCGGCCAACATGGCCGACCCGAGTTTGATTCCTCCGCCCCTCTCAGAGAGCCCGGCAAGCTACCGAGAGTATTCGATATGCCAAACACAGTAACAACAAAGTCTCCAATGGAGACGTTACTGGGCCCGCTCGAGCAAGTTTATACAATGTATCAATAATATTATAGTTTACAGATGAACCAGTGTTGATTACAATGTTAAAAATAAATTTTTAAAAATTAGTTGCTCATATATTGATGCAAGTCTTGAAAATAACCTGTTACCAAGCAGAAAATGTAAATGAAATTACTAAGAAATTATTACAACGTTCAGATGATATTGAATTATTTAGAAAGTGTCACACCAAGCACCTATGTCCCCCTGCACAATGCTGCTAGGAAGAATTGTTTCAGAGATAATATCCAGTTCTCTTATCACTTATTCCTGACTCAATAGCTCAATCATTCATTAAATATTATATAATTAGTAAAGTCTATACCTCCTTTCCTCCCTCCCTCCCTGCCTGCCTGCCTCCTCCCTGTAGGATAACACTCTTTTGTCCTTCCTCAGGTAGCTTAGGTTTGTCAGGTCACCCATCTAAGGACACTGAACTTGTATTGTAAGCAATGTCCTTTCTGTGTGGACACAGGAAGACAGTTAATATTATGCTTTGTAACTTGGGAGTTTATTGACTCCGAATAATATTTACTCCTGGGCATCTGATTTCTTGACTCAGTTGCCCTTAGTTCCTAGCACCCCAAAAGCAGGGTCCCGATGAGGGACTGAATGGACCCAGGGCAAGCAGTGAGCTACCCTGGCATCGAAATGGGCCAGGCCAAAGAGCCACGATATTCAACTATAAGTTGAAGGCATGATCATGGACAAATGCTGTCATGATCCAAAAGTAAGTAACGGCGAGACTAGGACCCTGCTGGAGCTAGGAAGATTAACCTGGCCTGAGGACTGCGAAATGTATAGTGAGATGTTCTCAGGAAGAACCAAACTAAATTTATATCTCTTACTGTGCTCATACAGTACGACATTGCTAGAAATATTAGAAGTAGATTTATTACAACTATTTAAGTAGATTACTAACTGAGGGAAGAACACACCCTTGTTGGGATTCCACCCTAGGGTAGATCTCCTAGTAATCTGAAGTAATCTCTGTAGATGAAATTTTATCCTTGAGTTAATCTCCTGGAGGAGTGGTCTTACCTCTCTTTGTTGATTTGTCAGTATTCAACCCACCTTTATGTCACCGCCTTAAGTGACTGCTATATAAACTAAGACGTAAGCTCGGAGAAGGGAGAGAGTCAGAAGCGAGAGATTGGGCTCTGGAGATCCAGAGTCAGAGCCAGGAGAGAGGTTCCAAGATTGGGGCCCAGGAGAGAAGGAGGCAGAGAAAGACAGGAGTGAAGAAGATTGGAATAAACTACTATTGATATAGACTGGCCTGGCCCTCGTTTCTCCTTCCATCTGCCCTTGGCCAACAGCCGTTCCGATCCAGGCCACAGACAGCAATCCAGGCCACACATGGCTCAAGAGCACCGAACGCAGGCGGTGAGACAGTGCCATCCAGTGAGCCCGTGAACACACAACCTTCTGCGTGATAAGATTTTCCACCTCGTTCCTCCCTAGCTCGCTTCCTTCCTTCCTTCCTTCCTTCCTTCCTTCCTTCCTTCCTTCCTTCCTTCCCTCCTTCCTTCCATCCTCCTCCCTTCCTCCCTCCCTCCCTCCCTCCCTCCCTCCCTCTCTTCTTTCTTTCTTTCTTTCTTTCTTTCTTTCTTTCTTTCTTTCTTTCTCTCCCTCCATTCCTTCCTTCCATCTTCCTTCCCTCCCTCCTTACTTCCTTCCCTCCTTCCTTGCTTCCTCCTTCCTCCTTCCCTCCCTCCCTCCCTCCTTCCTTCCTTCCTTGTTTCCTTTCTCCCTTCCCTTTCTTTCCTTTCTTCTCTCTCTTCCTCCCTCCCTCCCTCCCTTCCTTCCTTTTCTCCCTCCTTGCTTCTTCCTTCCTTCCTCCCTCCCTTCCCCCCTCCCTTCCTTCCTTCCCTCTCTCCTTCCTTTCTTCCTTCCTTCCTTCCTTCCTTCCTTCCTTTCTCCTTCCTTTCTCTCTCTTCCTTCCTTCCTTCCTTCCCTCCTTCCTTCCATCCTCCTCCCTTCCTCCCTCCCTCCCTCCTTTCTTTCTTTCGTTCTTTCTTTCTTTCTTTCTTTCTTTCTTTCCTTCCTTCCTTCCTTCCTTCCTTCTTTCCCTCTTTCCCTCCCTCCCTCCCTCCCTCCCTCCCTCCCTCCCTCCCTCCCTCCCTCCCTCCTTTCTTTCTTTCTTTCTTTCTTTCTTTCCCTCCATTCCTTCCTTCCATCTTCCTTCCCTCCCTCCTTACTTCCTTCCCTCCTTCCTTGCTTCCTCCTTCCTCCTTCCCTCCCTCCCTCCCTCCTTCCTTCCTTCCTTGTTTCCTTTCTCCCTTCCCTTTCTTTCCTTTCTTCTCTCTCTTCCTCCCTCCCTCCCTCCCTTCCTTCCTTTTCTCCCTCCTTGCTTCTTCCTTCCTTCCTCCCTCCCTTCCCCCCTCCCTTCCTTCCTTCCCTCTCTCCTTCCTTTCTTCCTTCCTTCCTTCCTTCCTTCCTTCCTTCCTTCCTTCCTTCCCTCCCCCTTCCTTCCTTCCTTCCTTCCTTCCTTCCTTCCTTCCTTCCTTCCTTCCTTCCTTCCTTCCTTCCTTCCTTCCTTTCTCCTTCCTTTCTCTCTCTCTCTTTCTTTCTTCCTTTCTTCCTTTCTGTCTTTTTACCCTATTTCTTTCCTTTTCCTTTTAGTTAGTAGAACTAAGAGATGACCTGACTCCTAGAACTTGGATTTGCTAGTAGTCGTCTGTCTCAAATATTACAAGGTGGCTGAATTCCTGAAAACTTTTTGTTTGAAAAATCAAATGTCATGCTACTACACAAGTAAAAAAACAAGGAAACTATTAAGTATATGTATCAGGGTCCCCTGTGGTAGAGTATAAGATTGGAAATAGAAGACTACAAACTTTTATAATGAAATAAGAAATACTATTAAATAAACCAAATACAGAGGCTTCATATGAACTCTGAGCTTTCGCTATGAAAATGAGAAGCTCAAGAAAAATTAGAGTCTGTAGTCAAGGAGGATATATTTTAGAGTTAGTTAGATTTACCCATGTGTAATGGAGCTGTTTTATAAAATACTAAAATATAAAACTTGATTTTTACTAAGTTTATTAAGCCATTAATTCTCCCTTTTTATTGAATTGCTGATCCAATTATTCAATCTAGAAATATTGTCATGAAGATAAAAGATTGTCTATATAGGAAATGCAGGACATTGACAATAAAGTACATCATTATAAACAGGATGATACATGAAATTATGTATTTAACAAACATTTATTGAACACTGATTATGTGTTATGCACCTGGGTAATACAGATATTCAATACTATGTGATGACTCTCAAAGAATTCCAGTTAATGATGAAAACAAATGCATAAATACGTGCAGTAATTACAGTCCTGTGTGATGTGTAATAATAGGAATACAGACAACAGTAGCACAGAGATGATTTAATAGGCTATAATGCACATTAAAGCAAGTACTTGGCAATTATTAAGTACACAAGGTGAAAAATTATAATAATATTTTTTAATTTGTCAGGTTAAAAAATTTGCTGATTCTAATTTTCCTCTCATAGCAAATTGTCCCTTTATTGAAAAGTCTCCCTGACTTCATTCCCATATTATAAAACACTTTACCATTAAATAATCTTTAGTCAGCAACCTGGGATAATTTCAAGTAACTCTTGGAGAAGAATTATATTCAGAAATTGCATTTGAGACTGGTATTTATATTTGTGCTGAATGGAGGAAGACTAAAAAGGTAGTAAATGAATAGTATCGCGTACTATATTATTCTCATTATTTATATTATCAACTACAAAAGATAAAAACCTAATTATTTCTCAGTCTTATTGATTAACCTTATCTACAGGTACATAAAGTCATTTGTTTATTCAATAAATTCTTGTTGAACAGCATCTCTATGTCATCCACGAGCTGGAATTTCCTTGCCACACATGGAATCTGGCACAGGCAGAACTTTGAAATTATAAAAATATATCAATGGGAGACAAAGAGATAGTATGGTACAGAGGGTAGAGCATGTGCCTTGCACATAGCCAACCTGGGTTCAATCCCTGGCATCCCATAAGGTTTTCAGAGCACCAACAGGAGTAATTCCTGAGTGCAGAGCAGGAGTAACTCCTGTGTATTTCCAGGTGTATCCCCTTAAATGTTATTATTATAAAATTAGGTGATCAATTACAATAATAATGTTACTTGCAGAATGTATGAAACAAATAGCACCACATAGCCAGTAAAACCAGATGAACCTGTTTATTTGCTAGTTTCCAGCAGTAGAGAAGAAATCAAGAAAGAAAAGACATTAAGACACTGTAGATATCAATAGTGTATAAGGAAATCAGCAGACACCCTTCACAGTAAAATAACCCCAGGGGCTGAAGAGTATTTTTTAATCACGAATCACAAATCACGACCATCCTGTCATTCGTTGATTGCCTCGAGCAGGCCCCAGTAACGTCTCCTTCATCCTAGCCCTGAGATTTTTAAGAAAGTGCTATATTCAAGGCTCTTTAGGAGAATGAGACCCATCATTGTTACTGGTATTTGGTATATTGGGTACGCCACGGGGAGTTTGCCAGACTCTGCCGTGTGGGCAGGTTGCATTGGTAGCCTGCCAGTTTGTCCAAAGTAGGAATGAGATAATAAGATGTCATAATAAGATGTCCCGGGAGCTGGTTTTTATAGTCTCTGAGTCTTGGCCGTTGATAGGATTACACGGCACCAGGGGGCCAGTTGGTGGGTGTGACCCCTGCTATTTTTTAATAATAAAATGAAAACAACCATTTAGTCTCTGGAATATTTCCAAAGGAAATAGAAAAATTGGAGGCACATATTTAAGACAATTCTCAAATTTCAGAATGCATGATGAGTCTGTGGTATGATCACTTCAATTTTCCTTTTATTCAATGAAAGGACACAGTGAAAGAGCCCAGAATTACCATTCTTACTTTCACTTTTTCCCATTATGATTTGCAAATAAGTTTATATTCCATGCAGCTTAGACAAAGAGGACAGATATTAATTTAGTAGTCAAATATGATAATATTTCTATATTTTGGTCACACATAATGCTGCTAAGCACTTATTCCTGGCTCTTTCTGCACTCAGAGATCACTCCTAATAGTACTCAGGGGTCATCGGGGGAAAATATTACAGTATTTCTGAAATTAACCCAGACAATCAATATATAATGATCAAATTTCCATATAACATATTTTTCAGATATTGTTTAGCTAAATTAAATTGATATGAAACTTAAAGAGAGGTATAATGGTGAAAACAATCTTGAAAAGGGAGAAAAATTGAAGAATTCAGAATTTCTGATATTTTCCAGATATAATGAACTATGCATTTATGTAAAATTATAATGTATTTGCTGTGAATTATGCTAATTCAATATATATGTACATTTTGATAGACTTATAATACATTAGATTAAACATTTAACGTTTCTCATAGTTACAGTTTTCATTTCTTTTGGATCATCTATGGTGCAAATGTCAGATCTTATCCCAGCAAATTTCAGTTATGCAAACTTGCATTATCAATTATGTATTATAAATACATGTATGTGCGTGTGTGAGAGAGTCTTTGGTAACTATATTTTTATAAATTGTTTCTATAAGTTTGGTTTAGTAACATGTTACAGGTGTTTTTTACCTTTGGGCCTGGCTAATTTGGTCATTTCTTGCTGTTTGCTCTTCATGTTTGGGGCTGGGACACACCTGCGCTGAAAACCATCATTGATATTTCTGCCAGGGCTGGAGCGATAGCACAGCAGGTAGGGCATTTGCTTTGCACCAGGCCGACCTGAGTTTGATTCCTCTGTCCCTCTCTGAGAGCTCTACAAGCTACTGAGAGTATCCCACCGTCCAGCATAGCCTGACAAGCTCCCCATTGCGTATTCGATATGCCAAAAACAGTAACAACAAATCTCACAATGGAGACACTACGGGTGCCCGCTAGAGCAAATCGATGAATGGGAGGACAGTGCTACAGTGCTGAATTTTCTACTTCAAAAAAAAAAAAGAGATAATAGTCCCAAAGAGATATTACAGGGGGTTGCAGAGAGATAATACGGGGGGCGGGGGTAAGGCACTTGCCTTAACTTGCCTGATCCCAGTTCAATCCAGAGCACCATATATAGTCCCTTAAACACATCCAGTCATGATCCCTGAACACAGGTACAGGAGTAAGCCCTGAGAACTGCCAAATGTGGCACCAAACTCATACAAATAAGCCAGTAACAACTGCAAAAAGTATCATCCCTGCCTATTAATTAACATGTATATCAATAGAAAAATAAATGTAAGTCCAAAAATAGTCTTTTTTATCTACATTTTTATAAGCATGATAGACTATTTCATGAGTACCATATAATCTAATTAATTATATTGTAATACTTGGATATTCATTTATGAGGAAAATATATTGATCAATGCACCAACAGTGATTTAAAATTGATAGAAGTCAGATATGTCAAAATATATCAAAACCTTAAAGTTTAAAATTTATAAAAATATTTGGAGTAGTACTTTTTATGGCCTTGGTCTCTTTTATTATGTAGGAGTACTGCTATATATTCAGCCAATGATTAGCTGATTGAATTGGGTGTGAACTCCAACTTACATTTTTTTTCTTTTTTCTTTTATAATTTTATTTATTGAATCACCATGAAATCAGTTACAAAGCATTCAGGTTTAAGTCTCAGTCATACAGTGAAACACCCATACTTTCACCAGTGCCCATTCTCCACCCCCAAAAACCCCAGTATGCCCCCATCCCACATCCTCCCCCTAGCTGTGGGGTAGATGATTTCTACATTACTTTCTTTCTACTTTGATTACATTCAATATTTTGACACCAGACTCACCATTATTATTTGGGATTCTACCCCAACACTCAGATATGCTGAAAAGGCAACAGTAGACAATTTGTTTTCTATTGCTGGTTATGAGTAACATATGATGTCACCTGGCTGCAGTAGTGGCTGCGTGATTTTGAAATTCTGAAATTTTAACACTTAAATCTGGAGGGATTTCTGCCAAAACCTGCTGGGTTCTGAGATTTGTTCCTGAGTCTCTGGGATCATGACCGTTAGCAGCTTGATCAGGAGCCAGAAAGGACATTCATGGGCAGCGACTGGGGGTCTCATTGGGATGGGGAGGAAAAGGCCAGCTCAACCCACATCCCATGAGGCCCTGCATGTCTCTTCACTGAGAGCCCAAACCTGACTGCCCAAAGGCCTCTGGAGGATGGCAGCCACCGAACCGCCTAGGGGGAGCTGGCGGAGGAACAACACCCTTTACCTCCTGAGGTGGCCCGGCAACAATAACCTACTGTGGGTCTGGACACATCTCTGTCAAAAGCCACTGGGTTTCGAGATTTGTTTCTGAGTCTCTGGGATCATGGCTAATAAGCAGCTTGATCAGGAGCCAGAGAGGCTGTTCGTTGGTGACGACTCAGTGTCTCATTGGGTTGGGGAGGAAAGGGCTTGCTCCACCCCATCCTGTGAGACCCCATGTATCTTGTCACTGAGGGCCCAAACCTGATTGTCCAATGACCTCTGGAGGAGGGCAGCACAATGCCACGGAGGGAGAGCAGGTAGAGGGACAGCACCCTTCCCTCCTGGGGTGGCCCCGTGACAGTAACCTATTGCACGTTCCAGATGCATTTCTGCCAAAAGCCGCTGGGTTTCAAAATTTGTTTCTGAATCTCTGGGATCATGGTCATTAAGCAGCTTGATTAGGAGCCAGAGAGGCCATTCGTGGGCAGCGACTCGGAGTCTCATTGGGATGGGGAGGAAAGGGCTGGCTCTACCCGCATTCCATGAGGCCCCACGTGTCTTGTCTCTACGGGCCCAAACCTGTCCAGTGGCCTCTGGTGAATGGCGGCCACCAAGCCACCAAGGAGGAACAGGCAGAGGGACAGCATTCTTTCCCCGCCAGGGTGGCCCGGTGACAGTAACCTACTTCGGGGTCTAGACGTATTTCTGACATAAACCGCTGGGTTTTGAGATTTGTTTCTGAGTCTCTGGGATCATGGCTGTTAAGCAGCTTGATCAGAGGCCATTTGTGGGTGGCGACTTGGGGTCTCATTGGGATAGGGAGGAAAGGACCTGCTCCACCCCCACCCGGTGAGGACCCATGTGTCTCGTCACTGTGGGCCCAAACCTGACTGTCCAGTGGCCTCTGGAGGATGATAGTCACCGGGTCGCCATGGGGAACAGGCCAAGGCACAAAACGTATTCCCACCTGGAATGGCCCAGCACCAGTAACCTACTTAAGGAACAGGATGTATTTCTGCCAAAAGCCGTTGGGTTCTGAGATTTGTTTCTGAGTCTCCGGGATCATGGCCGTTAAGTAGTTCAACCAGCAACCAGGGAGGCCATGACTCCAATTACATAGCCGAGCTGGAGGTGGTTTGTAGGTGTGTTTCCCACATACGTAACTTTTGTTTACTTTCTTGGTAAACTTTGCCCCAAGTTTTTGGGGTCTGGCCAAAGGCACAGCAGCAATTTTGGGGTATCTGAAAGTCTGACGGTGCCATCAGGCTACTGATGCACTTGCCTCACAGGTACAGATTGACCTGCTGGCGGCACTGTACCACCTGGCCTTGGTCTTATTGTTTTTTGATATGTCATGCATAAATAATAGATGAGCTAGATTTATGTCAATTTTTTTAAAAAATTGATATAAGGAAATTGAAATATGAAACATGACTTAACTGGTAGAATACCTGCTTGCATGTAAGTGGCCCTCGTAGACATGGAGGACTAGAGAGTATGAGCCTTATTAAAACATGTGCGCATGCACACACAGATATTCAAATTCAGAGTCAGTAAATTGCAAAAACATATCTTCAAATTATCTATCTGGAAAGGAAATTGCATTCAAAATATATGAATCACTTGATAGATGATACAATTATATATTGACAGAGTATCAAAGTAATAAAAAAGTATTTCAGTAAATATATGAAAATTATTTAATAACATTTTTCATTAGAGGACAAAAATTAAAACCCCAATGATAGACCACTTTAATTATCCTAAGTATATGGAGAAAATTAAAGATGTTATCAAACGTTGGCATATAAAACTACTATGTAGAGCATATAGGAAAATAAAATATTGCAGGTATTTTTAGAAAAATATCTTGAGATAAAAGAAGTACCTCAAATGCTAAGCATGTGCATGCAATATACCTAGTTTTAATCACTGACGCCTCACAGTACTCTGAAGACTGCAGAGAACAACTTCCAGACACAGAGCAGCAAGCGTCCCCTGTGCATCACCAGGTCTGGCCTCCAAATTGAAAAAAAAACAAAACAACATTAACAAATGAAGAACCAAAAAACAGTGTGGTCATTCATCAAAGTATCGAGCATTATTCATTCTGACCAAGAGTTTAAATGTTCCAAGTACCCATTGATTAATAAATTGTTAGACAAAATACTGTAAGTCCATACAGTGAACTAAAATGTACTAAAATAACCATATAATGAATTACAAGAAACTAACTAATCTTGCAATCTACAGCATGAATAGACCTTGGAAATAATGTAGTAATTAAAGAATTAAAGTGACAAGCTAATAGCCATTTCACTTAATCACTTAATCACTTAACTTCCCGTTAGTCATCGATTTGCTTGAGCGGGCGCCAGTAATGTCTCCATTTGTCCCTGTCGCGTGCTAGTGTAGCCCAATGGCATCTGTTTGCTCCGGGAACATGAAGGGCGTCAAACCGATCGTTCATGATCTTGATGAAGAAGTCTGACCATCTGGTAGGTGGGCGGCCACGTGGTCTTTTGACATCCCGTGGAATCCAGTCGGTAACAGCTCTAGTCCAGCGGTCATCTTTAAATCTCATTACGTGACCAGCCCATCTGATTTTCGACACCTTGGCAAATGAGACAGTGTCCCTGATTCTTGATCGTCGATGGATGTCAGAACTCCGGATTCTTTCTCTCATTTAAGTGAAACGTGATATTCCAAGCATAGCTCTTTCTATTCTTCTTTGGGAGACCTGAATAGTGTTCCCATCCTGTTTGCGTAGGGCCCAGGTCTCTGAGGCATATGTTAATGCAGGAAGAATAGTGGAATCAAAGAGATGTGCCCGGAGCCGGAGGTTCTTCGTCCTCTTAGCTATTTCTTCGACGTTCTTGAAGGCGTTCCAAGACGCTCTCTTCCTCCTGTGCAGCTCGGGTGCCAAGTCATTTGTCGTGTTGACCTCTCGACCTAGGTACACATAGCTGTTGCATTCGGAGATGGTCGTTCTGCTGAGAGTGAATGGGGCGTCAGGAACGAGGCTGTTTCTCATAAACATTGTCTTCGTAAGATTCAGCTGTAGTCCTACCTTTCCACACTCACGGTCAAAGTCGGCCAGCATTTGTGCCGCTTGGCTGATGTTTGGTGTTATTAAAACAATGTCATCAGCAAAGCGGAGGTGGTGTAGTTGCCGACCATCTATCTTCACTCCCATTCCTTCCCATTCCAGTCGTTGCATGATGTTCTCGAGGGTGGCACTGAAGAGTTTCGGTGAAATGGTATCACCCTGCCGCACCCCTCTCTTGACATCAACGATCACTTCTTTGTAGGATGGTGATATCCTGGTAGTGAATCTGTAGTGAATAGCCATTTAATTATTTTATTTGCATCAAATGCCAACTGTATTGGGTAAAGTTTTAGTTTGTCTGCTAATAGGTAAAATATTATTTTAATATTTTATAAAATCACAAAGACTTGAATTGTTCTTTTTTAACTAAGTTAACTGTATAGAATCACGGTCCTCCCGTTGTTCATCGATTTGCTCGAGTGGGCCCAGTAACGTCTCCATTGGAGACTTTGTTGTTACTGTGTTTGGCATATCGAATACATCAAATACATCACGGGTAGCTTGCCAGACTCTGCCGTGCGGGGGAGATACTCTCGGTAGCTTACTGGGCTCTCCGATAGGGGCGGAGGAATCGAACTCGGGTCGGCCATATTGGCTGCGTGCAAGGCAAATGCCCTACTGCTGTGCTATCACTCCAGCCCAACTGTATCGAATGTGGATTATAATCAAATAATTTTGGATTACTTTTAAAAATGGAGAAAACACTGTCTTATGCTTAAATGTATCCTATTTAAGGGACTTTGTTTTGTGTGCAGCTTTGCTGCTTAAATTTTATTTGGATTTCAAGATGAGTATACCTGGGAGCTGTATTAGGAATACCAATCCGGATTTCTCTGGTTTGTCCTTCACTTGCTTCAGTTTTGTTGTGGTTCAATTAAAGATATCCTTTTCTGGGTAGTCTGTTCATATTTCGTATGTACATCTACTAACACAATTTTCCTTAGATGGTCTCTGCTCTGTTGCATTAAGCATGGTGTTTTCATGAATGGACAAAATGAGCTCACTGAGCTCCGCTGAGAGTTGTCTGATGCTTATGCCAATGGTCTCATTAAGAACTGTTGCTGTTGTTGGCCCTAAATGTGCAGACTCTATGGGGTACCTCTGAAGCTTTTTCTTGGTGTTCTCCTGTTAGGCACCTCAGATCTTGCTTCTGTCCATGACTGGTCCACCTACACCTCCTTACAGCCAGCATTGTGAGTTGTGCTACCAAGTGAAAAATTGATTGAAAATAAAAAGGAAGAAAAACAATTTTCTTTTTTCCATATTTCATTTAAGTAGGTAAGATATCAGTAATTGCTCACTGATTTTGATCCACTTCAAAATAAGTGCACTCAGTTTTTATAGTTCTCTTTCTTTATTTATTTATACATCTGGAGCGGTGGAGTTAGAATTAATGATTTTAGTGAAGAACTCACAATCTGGGTTCCAAAAAACTATGCCTGAGCATTATTCCAATCACTAAAGTTTTGTTTGTAATTTATCTTTCAGTGGCTCCCTTTATCTAACATTTTAGCTTTTATTCTTCAAGCTTGTTTAGAGGCTTTTTCTACCTCACTAATTCATATTCAAACAACACCTGCAATGCAACAGTACATAAGGTTTGAGCATTCCAGGAGGTAAGTCAGTCCTCTTGCAAACAGGACTTCCTCACCTCTGTGTTCTTACATCATTTGTCATGCACTTTTACCTTAGTATGTACCACAGTGCACTGTGATTATTAATTTATAGCTATATCTTAGCCTTCTGTACCTCTCTACATATCCATAAGACTGGGGACAATGCATTACTGAATTTTTGTTTTTAACCCGAATACCAATCCTAGTTTTGGGAACTAAACAAACTCTCGGTAAACATACCTGAAACTAATCAATCAAGTCATATTATATTTATTTGTTGTATCTGTAGTTAAACTTCTTGAACTACATCCCATTCATCACCTTAGTCCAACAAAAATAAAAGAGTTGGGCCCATTTCAGATATTTATTAAGGATTTGTCAAATTTCATTTTGAGGTATCCTACAGTAGAATAACTAACGATCTTTGAAAATCATTATCAATTAATTTTCCATCAATTATAATGCAGTCATCATTAAACATTATCAGTTTTAACACATTTTAGGTAATCTTTTGTTTTTAAACTAGTATTAAGAAAAATACATTTTTTGGTTACTATGAGAGTAAGCCTCCCACCACAAACATTTAGACACATACTAGAATGAACTAGACAGATGCATTTCATTTAGTGTGTATGATAAAACTGCTATTTGATATTCAGCTTTCTGTGTGGGGAAAGCCTCTTTGCTTTTCTGAATTCCAGTAATTGTCTTGTTTGTCGTCCCTTGCTGCAGACCTTTGCCTCCTGCCAACTGTTTGGTAGACGTGGTATCACTACTAAGAAGGAAGAGGTTCCCAGAGAGCATAAGATATATATTGAAATCAAACACTCTTCCAAAACTATTGTTTTCCAATTTCCACTAAATCATTCTTCTGCTGACCCTTTATACTCAGTGGATTTCAAAACACTTAGTGAAAGAATAACTAAAATAAAAAGTCATTATTCACAGACACTCTATACACTTGAAGGGTAAAATTAGTTTTCTTTTGACTAGTTATTTATATAAATGATTCTTTTTTTTGGCTTCCAGGTTTCACTTTGATATCTTCTGTTTAACTATGGCATAGTAATGGAATTTAAGTTTCAGCATCTCACTTCCTCTGCAGTTTCCAAATTTAGGATCAGAATGAAAGATTAGAAAGCAGGAAGAGATTATGTAGGAGGCACCATCTTATTGTAAATGCAAAAAGTTCTTGAAATTATGGAGCAAGCTTAAAATTCACTCTCTGAAGTTATTCCATGTATGACTATGTGAAAGTTAATCACCCTCTCCATATTAGTATTTTATTACTTATTAAAATTGAACATTCGATGTAATCATAATTCTAAAGTTATATTCTATCAATTAAAGTGGGATTTATTTCAGAAAAATATCAAACAAGTAAACTCCACAACTGTATGGCCCAGTACATTGAATAAACACTAGAAACTGATTACAATAATTTAAATTATTATTGGCTGGAGCGATAGCACAGCAGATAGGGCATTTGCCTTGCATGTCGCTGACACGGCTGACCTGAGTTTAATTCCTCCTCCTCTCTCAGAGAGCCCAGCAAGCTATCGAGACTATCTCGCCCGCGTGGCAAAGCCTGGCAACCTATTCATGATGTATTCGATATGCCAAATACAGTAACAAGTCTCACAATGTTACTGAGCCCACTCAAGCAAATCTTGAACAATGGGAGGTCTGTGAGGGTGATGGAATGCATTCAAAGATGTACAATCATAAATGGAGATATAAATCAAGAAAAAAAAAACATTCAGGGTCTAGAGTGAACAGTAGACAGGGCATGCTCCTTGAATGCTGCTAACCAGAGTTCAATGTCTGACCTCCCATATTTTCTCATAGTTGATCAGAGTGATTACTGAGCACAGAACCAGGCAAAGCCTGAATGTGGACCCCAAACAAACAAATCACACTTAAAGTAGATATAACTTGTACTCTACTATATCTAGTTATTCTTGTTTCCATTTTGGCAAGCCTTGTTTGGAAGGCTTTTCATCAATTTCTTTTTTGTCATTAAAGAAAACCGTGCAGGGCAATTGGTGCTGGTGCTGCCTAAATTGCACTAAGAAGGTCAATAGCAATACCTAGCTATCAAGCTCAGAAGGTACAAAGAGAATATGCAAGAAAGATTCATGTAATCCAGAAATAGACTACAGACCCATGTATGATGGAGACAAGTGATAGATGATTAAGAAATGCTATAGCATACAGCAAGTACTTTAGGGTATTGATTTTATAGCCTGCCACTTTACTATACAAGTCTATTGTTTCTAGGAGTTTCTTGGTGGAGGTTATAGGGTTCTCTAAGTATAATATCATATCATCTATGAATAGTGAGTGCTTGATTTCTTTATTTCCTACCTGAATGCCCTTAATATCTTTTGCTTACCTAATCACAATAGCAAGTACTTCCAGTACTATATTGAACAGGAGTGGAGAGAGTGGGCATCCTTTTCTCATCCCTGATCTTAGAGGGAAGGCTCTCAGTTTTCCCCATCGAGGATGATGCTTGCGGTAGGCTTGTGGTAGATGGCTTTAACTATATTGAGGAAAATCCCCTATATACCCATATTGGCTAGGGTTTTCATCATAAAGGGGTGCTGGATCTTGTCAAATGCTTTCTCTGCATCTATTGATATGATCGTATGCTTTTTATCTTTTCTTTTGTTGATATGATGGATTATGTTGATTGATTTCCGAACGTTAAACCATTCTTGCATCCCTGGGATGAATCCTACTTGGTCATGGTGTATGATCTTTTTGATGAGTCGTTGGATTCTATCTGCTAGTAGTTTGTTGAGGATCTTTGGATCTGTGTTCATCATGGATATCGGCCTGTAATTCTCTTTCTTTGTGGTATCTCTGTCTGCGTTTGGTATCAGGGTGATATTGCAGTATTCTTTACAATAGCCAGAATCTGGAAAAAACCTGAGTGCCCAAGAACAGATGACTGGTTAAAGAAACTTTGGTACATCTACACAATGAAGTATTATGTAGCTGTTAGAAAAGATGAAGTCATGAGATTTACATACAAGTCATACTACATGGAAAGTATCATGCTAAGTGAAATGAGTCAGAAAGAGAGGGACAGACATAAAAAAGATTGCATTCATCTGGGGGACATAAAGTAACAAAATAGGAGATTAATACCCAAGAATAGCCGAGATAAGTATCAGGAGGATTACTTCATGGCTTAGAGGCCAGCCGGGCACACTAGGGGAAAAGGCAGCTCAGATAGAGAAGGGAGCTCCAAATAAAGGGTGTTGGGAGGATCCTCCCAGGATGGGAGATGCATGTTGAAAGTAGACTATGAACCGAACATGATTGCCACTCAGTGCCTCTTTTGCAGACCACAACACCCAAAAGGAGAGAGAGAACAAAAGGGAATGCCCTGCCATAGAGGCAGGGTGGGATTGGGGGGATGGGGGTGGGAGAGATACTGGGATCCATGGTGATGGAAAATGGGCACTGGTGGAGGGATGGGTACTTAATCTTTGTATAATCGAAACCCAAGCACAAAAATTTGTGAGTCTACAATTGTACCTTATGGTGTTTCAGTAATAAAAGTTAAAAAAAAATAAAGAAATGCTATAGCATACCTAACGGCCAGAAAAGATGTAAGACTCCAAGTAAAAAAAAACAATTTTATAGGCAAGAGAGATAGTACAGCTGGCAAGGCACTTACTTTGCATGTAGCTCACCTCAGTTTGACCCATGGTATCTTATTTGATCTTCCAAGAACTGAACAAAGAGACAGTAGTTACCTCTGAGCATTGCCAGATGTGACTAAAAAAAAAATAAAAGGAAAAACCTCCTTTTAAAACATTATAGACAAGGGAAATCAGAATAAAGAAATTAGTCAAAGACCTAAGGAAGACACATTCTGCAGAATGTCTATCTACTGAAATCTCACATGTTTGGTCTAGGCTTATAGGTCTCCAAGATACCCCATTAGATGGGCTTCTCTGTGCATAGAGTCAATCTACAAAGTAGATGTTGCTATTTTGTCAAACACCCAAACTTCAAGTAAAGATAAAAAAGAAGAATATATGATCTACTAAAATCAAACTAATTAAACATCTCTGGGGGCAGGATTGGTAGTATAGCAAATAGGGTGCTTGCCTTGCATGTGGCCAACCCAGGTTCAATCCCTGGCACCAAACATGGACCTCTCAATCTGCCAGGATATCTCTGAGCACAGAGCCAGGAGTAAGTCCTGAGAACTATCAGGTGTGTTGCCCCCTCCCCCAAATAAGTGAGTGAATAGATTTTTTTACCCATGCAATATATTTACTAGACAGTATTTTTACTAATACAGGGATTAGACCTATAGACACACTTATTTCCCTTAGCTAAGTAGCAACCTAAGAGAAACCATGGGCAAATTACTATATAATCCCCCAATAATAACAAATTTAGTAACATATGAAGTTATTTTATTTTTAAAAAAAACAATTTTTAGAGGTGAAAAATTTAAAACAAACAAATGAACAAAAAATCTTCTTAGGGGAGTTTGATGGTTCATTCAAATAAGCAGGCCAAAGACACATAAAGACTCGTCATTGAAATAATTGACTCAAGAAAGAAATTATATAAATTTTAGCAAATATATGAAACCTTCGGTTCACCATAAAAAATTACACACAAAATGGGAAGAAAATGAATAAAAAGCTTCAGAATAAAAAGAATGTAGTTGCAAAAACAATGACCGAGTGAACTAAAACTCAATCAGAAAAAATACAAGATATAAAACATAAGTCCTACCCTTAATGTAATCATTTAAAATGGAAATATACTAAACCCTCCAGTCAAAATCACAGCAAAAAATATTTTTAATAAACCAACAATCTAATCCAAATTCAATTTACATTAACAAGAATATAGAAAGTTTATATATAAGGATACAGAAATGAAAAGATTTAATGAAATATTTACTTTCATTTAATCTGTATGAAATATAAAATATACCTTAATTTAAGAATTATCATGTGAGAAAGATAATAATGTTGAGCAATAGCACAGTGGGTAGAGCGTTTGCCTTACACGCGGCCAACATGGCCGACCCGAGTTCGATTCCTCCGCCCCTCTCCGAGAGCCTGGCAAGCTACCTAGAGTATTCGATATGCCAGACACAGTAACAACAAAGTCTCCAATGGAGACATTACTGGGCCTGCTCGAGCAAATCGACGATCAACGGGAGGGCCTTTACTTTTACTTACTTTACTAATAATAAACTTGTATAACAGACATTAAATGATTGTAACATGCATACACTGACCATTCGCTGTACACCTAAATTATGAAATTAACCAAATTGAAGGTAGTAATAGACAGCTATTTGAAAATAGTAATTTTTTTTTAATTCACTTTCATTAATGTATATAGTACTCAGGGACAAATAAGAAAAAAACAGGAGCAACATTCTAAAAATAGCAATCTGAGTTTAATCACTTAATCACATAACTTCCCTTTAGTCGTCGATTTACTCGAGCGGGCGCCAGTAACGTCTCCATTTGTCCCTGTCGCGTGCTAGTGTAGCCCAATGGCATCTGTTTGCTCCGGGAACATGAAGGGCCTCAAACCGATCGTTCATGATCTTGACGAAGAAGTCTGACCATCTGGTAGGTGGGCGGCCACGTGGTCTTTTGACATCCCGTGGAATCCAATCAGTAAAAGCTCTAGTCCAACGGTTGTCTTTAAATCTCATTACGTGACCAGCCCATCTGATTTTCGACACCTTGGCAAATGAGACAGCGTCCCTGATCCTTGATCGTCAACGGATGTCAGAACTCCGGATTCGTTCTCTCATTTGAGTGACACGTGATATTCCAAGCATAGCTCTTTCTATTCTTCTTTGGGAGACCTGAATAGCATTCTCATCTTGTTTGCGTAGGGCCCAGGTCTCTGAGGCATATGTTAATGCAGGAAGAACAGTGGAATCAAAGAGATGTGCCCGGAGCCGGAGGTTCTTCGTCCTCTTAGCTGTTTCTTCGACGTTCTTGAAGGCGTTCCAAGCCGCTCTCTTCCTTCTGCGCAGCTCGGGTGCCAGGTCATTTGTCATGTTGACCTCTCGACCTAGGTACACATAGCTGTTGCATTCGGAGATGGTTGTTCTGTTGAGAGCGAATGGGGCGTCAGGAACGAGGCTGTTTCTCATAAACATTGTCTTCGTAAGATTCAGCTGTAGTCCTACCTTTCCACACTCACGGTCAAAGTCGGCCAGCATTTGTGCCGCTTGGCTGATGTTTGGTGTTATTAAAACAATGTCATCAGCAAAGCGGAGGTGGTGTAGTTGCCGACCATCTATCTTCACTCCCATTCCTTCCCATTCCAGTCGTCGCATGATGTTCTCGAGGGTGGCACTGAAGAGTTTCGGTGAAATGGTATCACCCTGCCTCACCCCTCTCTTGACGTCAACGATCACTTCTTTGTAGAATGGTGAGATCCTGGTAGTGAATCCGCAATACAGCTCACAGAGGATCCTGATGTATTGGGCTTGAATGCCCTGATTGGCTAGGGCTTCAATGACCGCTTCCGTCTCAACAGAGTCAAAGGCCTTCTTTAAATCAATGAACGTTAAACAGAGCGGCATCTTGAACTCCCGAGAAACCTCAATGAGCTTGGTTATTGTGTGGATATGGTCAATGGTGCTGAATCCTTTGCGGAACCCTGCTTGCTCACATGGTTGTCATTCATCTAGTGTTCTGCCAATCCTATTTCGGATGACTCGCGTGAACAACTTGTAGATGACAGACAATAGGCAGATCGGGCGATAGTTGCCAATGTCATGGATGTCTCCCTTCTTGAACAGTAGTACAGTCCTGCTGGTTTTCCATTGGGACGGAACCTTGCATTGAGACAGGTAGCGAGTGAAGAGCCGAGCCAGTGTATTGATGAGTACTGATGGCAGGTTCTTCAGGTGTTCAGGTCTGACCTTGTCTGGGCCGGGTGCTGTTTGTTTCTTTACCGACGAAATGGCGTGCCGGATTTCGGAAGGGAGAATGTTGGGAACGACATATCCATCCTGTGGAATTTGGTATGTCGGCAAGTGGACATGGCTATCGAAGAGATTTGAGTAGAAGTTATGGATAATCTTCTCCATTGCCGTTCTGGAGGATGTGATGGATCCATCAGGACGTCGGAGGGCAGTCATCTTGGTCTTATAGTTGGTGAAGGACAGGCGGGCGTTACGAATACTTTTCCCGGCTTCTGCCGGACACTACTTCCACTACCCAGCTGTTGTCAAACTCCAGGACGCTTTCCGGACCCGCGTGGCAGCTCCGGCCGAGACCCACGCACGACTGAAGACCCACAGAACAAGATAAGCGGAACTCTCTGAGACCTTGGACTCCAGGCTCGGTGGGCCCAGGGACAGAGCTTCTCTGCTTGCTCCCACCACCACAGGTGATAAAGGGATTCTAATCAGGAGCCCCATCCTACCCTGCCCTGTCTGCTTCCATCAACCACCCAGGGATCGAATTGTGCACAGGAGACCCACCCTACCCAGATAAATACCCCACTGGCAGACTTCCACTCTCGACACTACTTCCACTACCCAGCCGTCGCCACACTCCAGGACGCTTTCCGGAACCGCGCGGCCACAAGTGGCTGCGCGACAAATCATAAGACACTAAATACCCATCTTCTGGAATTGTCGTACCATATTTGATAGGGTTCAAATATCGTAACACCTACAAGGGTGATTAGAGGTCACCCAAAAGCCTCTATCCCTCTCTGGAAAGAATGGCAAGCTACCGAGAGTATTCCGCCCGCACGGAAGAGCCTGGCAAGCTATCCGCTGTGTATTCGATATGCCAAAACCAGTAACTACAGCTGGTCTCATTCACCTGACTCTGAAGGCTTCACCGACATGGCAGCACTGAGAAGGATGAGAAAGGAGAGGCCGACAAAATCTCAAGGCCGACCTAGGCTGCCACAACGAAGGAAGACAAAAATGATCGTCTGTACTTTCAATGCACGTACGCTAGCATCAGATGCATCCATCGAGGACCTGATGGTACAAGCGCGAATGATCAAGTACGACATCATTGGTCTGACTGAGACAAGAAGGCACGAATCTCACCATGCCGTTTTCGACACTGGAGAAGAATTGTTCCTTGGAACATGCGATAAAAGAGGTGTTGGAGGCGTCGGTGTCCTTGTCAACACAAACTTGGCCAAGAGCATTGATTCATTCGAATGCCTAACAACCCGAATCGGACGTTTACATTTGAATAGATGTGGCTCACTGCCTGCAGTTTCTATCTTCGTTGTCTACGCACCAACATCTCATTATGATGAAAGAGAAATCGAGAAGTTCTACATGGAGCTAGAGAAGTTCTATAAAGAAGACCACACCTTCTACAAGATCATTGTGGATGATTTTAATGCCAAGATAGGACCGAGAAGATCAGCTGAAGAACTTCACATCGGGACCCATAGCCTAGAATGGAACGAACAGGGTGAGAGACTGTCTGAGTTCATCATGTCGACCAAGACCATTCATGGTAACTCACAGTTCCAGAAGGCAGAATCTAAACGATGGACATGAGAGTCTCCTGGTTTACGATTCCACAACGAAATAGACCACATCATATTCAATCGACAGTTTTGCCTGACTGATGTCGCTGTTGTCCCAAAATTTCGAACGGGATCGGACCACCGTCTCCTTCGTGCAAAATTCTACTTCACAGAGCGGGGAGAAAGGGCTGCAAAGTTCAAAAAGAGAACTCCCAGAATGACCACCAACTGGGAACTCTTTGGTACTATTGCGGCAACATGGGAAGATGCCATTGTTGACAACATTGACGAGGAATATGATCGACTGGTTCAGCACCTCCATGAATGTGCGAGGAACGCCAAGAGAGAGATAGCCACAAAAAATCGCCTATCTTAGAAAACTCTTGAGCTAATTCACCAGCGTGGTTTGGCGCATGCCTCAGGCAACCGCAAGCTAACGTCCGAGCTCGCAAAGCAGTGCAGAGATGCGATCAAGGAAGACCTCAAAGAGAGAAGAGCAGAAATCTGAGTTTATGCATTCAAAAAATAGATAAAGAGAAACTAAACACAGATAGAATGAGAAAAAAATTAAAATACCCAGAATTTGCTTAACTAGTGAACTTATGAAACTTTAAAGGAGATTTAGTACTTGTAATTTTATTCCTTCCAAAATGTTAGAGATAGGAACAGTTTTTAATCATTTTCTTAGACTAGTATTACCTTGGTACCAAAAATGGACAACACATTAAATAACAATAATAACAAAAAGTAATGAAATAATTTAATTGTGCATGAATTGTTTGTATATCCCATGACAAAATGAATCTCAGTTCTAGAACAAAAATGTATCTCAGCATATGAAAATCAATTTTTGATATTTATTACTATTGACAGAATCAGGAATAACACATATATATCAGCCTCAGTTGATGAAGGGAAAAAAAAAGTTGATGAAGGAAAAAAATAGTGAGCTCGAAGGTGAAGTTCAGAGACTCTCCAGGAAAGAGCAGAAAATGGAAAAGACACTCCCAATTCGGGAACAGATGGCAAGAGAAGATCGTGATGAAGCCAAGAGGGGTAACATAAGAATTATTGGAGTCCCAGAGGGACAGGAGGAAAACCTTGATGAAGAAGAAACTGTCAAAGACATCATTGCTACAACGTTTCCAGAGCTGAAGAAAACTTGTGACCACATTCAGGAGGCCCGAAGGGTACCAACTAGAAGAAATCCTAATAAAAATACCCCAAGACACATTCTGATCAAAATGACAAAAACCTTAGACTGAGACAAAATTCTGAAGGCAGCAAGATAGAAGAAAGAAATCTCTTACAAAGGAGCATCCTTAAAATTCACAGCTGATTTTTCTGATGAAACCCTCATGGCCCAAAAACAGTGGTGGAACATAGTGAAAAAACTCAATGAAATAAATGCCTCTCCAAAAATACTTTATCCAGCGAGACTCTCATTCATAAAAGAAGGAACAACACACAGTTTCACAAACAAACAACAGCACAGGAACTTCATAGACTCAAAACCATGGTTACAAGAACTACTAAATGGGCTACTTTAAGGCAGGAAAGGCCCCTCAAATACACCAAATTTCAACAGAACAATGGGACAAAATCCCATAACAATAATCTCTCTCAATGTCAATGGGATAAATGCACCAATTAAAAGACATAGAGTGGCAGGCTGGATTAGAAAATTGAACCCAACATTCTGCTCCCTGCAAGAAACACAGCTCAATAGTCAAAGCAAACACAGACTCAGAGTCAAAAGCTGGAAAACTATCCTACAGGCAAACAGCTCCCAGAAAAAAGCTGGGGTAGCTATCCTAATATAAGACCACATTGATTTCAGAGTGAAGAAAGTCATAAAAGGCAGTGAAGGCCATTTCTTAGTGATCAAAGGATCTGTACAACAGGAAGAACTTACAATAATAAATGTATATGCACCTAATGAGAGACCAGCAAAGTACTTAAAACAACAACTCATAGATTTGGAAAAAGACATCAATAGCAACACAATACTAGTGGGAGACTTCAACACCGCTTTATCACCTATTGATAGATCAACCAGACTCAAGCTTAGTAAGGACATAATTCATCTGAAGGAAACAATGGAAGAAAGGGACCTACTAGATATATACAGGACACTTCATCCTCCAAAAGTTGAATACACATTCTTCTCAAGCATACATGGAACATTCTCCAAGATAGACCACATGCTGAGCCACAAAACATAACTCCATAAAATTAGGAAGATAGAGATTGTATCAACAATCTTCTCAGACCATAATGCGCTTAAATTAGAGGTAAATCACACACAAAAACAGAAAACTAAATCAAACACCTGGAAATTAAACAGTATGTATTGAACAATGAGTGCCTTAGAAAGGAAATCAAAGGGGAAATCACAAGATTCCTAGAAACGAATGAAAATGAGAACACGAGTTACCAAAACATATGGGACACAGCAAAAGCTGTGTTAAGAGGAAAGTTTATAGCTCTACAGGCATTCCTCAGGAAGGAGGAGCGACTACACATAAGTAACCTAACCTCACAGCTTAAGAGCTTGGAGAAGGACCAAAAAAAGGAGCACAATACGAACAGCAGAAGGGAAATAATAAAACTCAGAGCAGAGATTAACGAGATGGAAACCCAAAAAACAATCCAAAAGTTCGATGAAACCAAGAGCTGGTTCTTCGAGAAAATTAACAAGATTGATAAGCCTCTAGCAAAACTCACAAAGAAAGGGAGAGAGAAAACTTTAATAAACCAAATCAGATATGTAAAGGAGGTCATTACAACAGAAACTACAGAAATTCAAAGGATCCTCAGGGAGTACTTTGAGAAGCTTTATGCCACGGAACATCAAAACCTCGACGAAATGGATAAATTCCTAGACTCCTACACAATCCCAAGGCTAAATCAAGAAGATATGGAATATCTGAACAGGCCTATCACCATCAAGGAAATTGAAATGGTAATAAAAAGTTTCCCCGAGCACAAAAGTCCTGGCCCAGATGGATTCACTAGTGAATTCTTCCAAATCTTTAAAGAGGACTTACACCCAATCCTCTTTAAGCTTTTCCATGAAATTGAAATATCAAAAACAGTTCCAAACAGTTTCTATGAAGCAAATATCACACTGATACCAAAAGCAGACAGAGATACCACAAAGAAAGAGAATTACAGACCGATATCCCTGATGAACACAGATGCAAAGATCCTCAACAAACTACTAGCAAATAGAATCCAACTACTCATCAAAAAGATCATACACCATGACCAAGTAGGATTCATCCCAGGGATGCAAGGATGTTTTAACATTCAGAAATCAAATAACATAATCCATCATATCAGCAACAGAAAAGATAAAAAGCATACGATCATATCAATAGATGCAGAGAAAGCATTTGACAAGATCTAGCACCCCTTTATGATGAAAACCATAGCCAAAATGGGTATAAAGGGGACTTTCCTCAACATAGTTAAAGCCATCTACCACAGCCTACAGCAAGCATCATCCTCAATGGGGAAAAATTGAGAGCCTTCCCTCTAAGATCAGGGACGAGACAAGGATGCGCACTCTCTTCACTGCTGTTCAATATAGTACTGGAAGTACTTGCAATAGTGATTAGGCAAGAAAAAGATATTAAGGGCATAAGGTAGGAAAGGAAGAAATCAAGCTCTCACTATTGGCAGATGATATGATATTATACTTAGAGAACACAATAACCTCCACCAAAAAACTCCTAGAAACAATAGACTTGTATACTAAAGTGGCAGGCTATAAAACCAATACCCAAAAGCCCATGGCTTTCCTATACGCAAACAGTGAGAGAGAAGAAAGCTACATGAAAAAAACAATCCTGTTCACAATTGTGCCCCAGAAAATCAAGTACCTAGGAATCAGCTTAACTTAGGAAGTAAAGGACCTGTACAAAGAAAACTACAAAACGCTACTTCAGGAAATAAAAGAGGACATGAGGAAATGGAAAGATATCCCCCGCTCATGGGTCGGGAGACTTAACATTGTCAAAATGGCAATACTATCAAAAGCATTGTATAAATTCAATGCAATCCCTATAAGGATACCCATGACATTCTTCAAAGAAATGGAGCAAACTCTCCTGAACTTTATATGGAACAATTAGCCCCCACGAATATCTAAAGGAATTCTTGGGAAAAAGAAAATGGGAAATCAACCTCCCTAACTTCAAACTGTACTACAAATCAGTAATAATTGAAACAGCATGGTACTGGAACAAAGGCAGAACAGCAAACCAATGGAACAGGGTTGAATACACTGACATCTCCTCTCAATCATATGATCATCTAATCTTTGATAAAGGTGCAAGTAATGTGAAGTGGAGTAAGGAAAAGCTCTTTACAAATTGTGCTAGCATCACTGGACGGCTACATGCAAAAAAATGGGCTCAGAACTCTGCCTAATATCATGTACAAAAGTAAGATCAAAATGATTTAAAGACCTCAGCATCAGACCAGAAACCATAAGGTACATTGACGACAAAGTTGGCAAAACCCTCCATGACATTGTAGCTAATGGTATCTTCAAAGATGCCACGCCACTGGCCAAGCAAGTGAAAACAGAGATAGACAAATGGGACTATCTTAAACTAAGAAGCTTCTGCACCTCCAAAGAAACAGTGACCAAAATACAAAGAGAGGCTACAGAATGGGAAAGAATATTTGCCGAATACACATCTGACAAGGGTTTGATATCAAGAATATACAAAATACTGGTTGAACTCCACAAGAAGAAAACATCCAACCCCATCCAAAAATGGGGCAATGAAATGAACAGAAATTTTCTCAAAGAATAAATCCAAATGGCAAAAAAGCACATGAGAAAACACTCTACATCATTAATCATCAGGGAGATGCAGATCAAAACCACAATGAGATACCATCTCACACCTCAGAGACTGGCCCACATCCAAAAGAACAAAAGCAACCACTGCTGGCGTGGATGTGGCGAGAAAGGGACATTCCTTCTCTGTTGGTGGGAATGTCGACTGGTTCAGCCCTTCTGGAAAACAGTATGGACAATTCTCAAAAAAGTAGAAATTGAGCTCCCATTTGACCCAGCAGTACCACTCCTGGGAATATATCCCAGAGAGGCAAAAAAGTATAGTCGAAGTGACATCTGCACTTGTTTGTTCATTGCAGCACTCTTTACAATAGCCAGAAACTGGAAGAAACCTGAATGCCCAAGAAGAGATGACTGGTTAAAGAAACTTTGGTACATCTACACAATGGAGTACTATGTAGCTGTTAGAAAAGATGAAGTCATGAAATTTATATACAAGTGGTACAACATGGAAAGTATTATATTAAACGAAATGAGTCAGAAAGAGAGGGATAGACATAGTAAATGATAGGCTAATATTCTTCTTGAAAGTGTCTATGTAAGAAAGAGAAAAATTAGAGTATAAAAAATTTCAGTCACATTCTAAAAAGACAGGAATCAGAGACACTTGGCCAAGATGGAGATAAGAAGAGGGGTAATGCTGAGATGTGTGTGTGTGTGTGTGTGTGTGTGTGTGTTTGTGTGTGTGAAGGGAATGAGGATTGGGGGGTGCAGTTTGGGAATGACAGCAGTGATTAAATTTAGGACCAGTGCCAATTCAGAACAATCATATCTTATTCAATCTGATTGTTCTACAAAGTCATTAATACCAATGAAGTTTATATTCATAGATACCATTCATTAGTATTTCAACATACCTTCTCAGTCTAAAAGAAGTCAAGCAAAATAAAAAAGTAAAATGATTCTAACTCAATTCACAACTTTTTGTAAAAATAAAAATTGCAATATAACTTTATATAGTAAGAATTACCTAAATTATCAATGAACAATTTATTACACTTAGAACAGCATGTATCTTTCCAGATTAACTTTTTGTTTGTTTTTAAGCTACACAGCTGTATTCAGGGCTTACTTCCATCTCTGTGGTGAGTATCATTTCTGTGTTCAGGTAGCATTCCATGGAGCATAAGCAGTGCTGCGGTATGTACTCTGGTCAGCTGCATGCAAAGTAAGAACCTTATCTTCTGTACTATATATTTCCATCCTCCTAAAATAAATTTTAAGTATTGTGATCTTGAATTTAAAAAGCTACATCAAGGAACTTGTGTTAACATCACTATATCCCCTGTATATCTTGAACACCCGAAGAAGAATTTATGCTGAAGTATGGCAACTATGACAGAGAAAGATCTTACAACTCTTTATAAGTGCATCTAATAGCAGACCTACTTTACATCATAAAACATTCTTCTTGCAAAAGAATTATGGGACTGCAGTTAGTTTATAACTTCCTGCTATCTGCAGCAGCAGATGTATCAGCATAGAGATGGAGTAGCTATACATGGTATCCTCCAAAGTAATGAATAGTAAAGAGCACATAAAAGAACAGATAATTGCACTGAAGTTAGAGGCTAGAATGAGTATTTAGCTGCCAGGACACTGGGTGGACATTTAAGTCATCGAGAAGAGGAAATGCCTACCAGGTTTAGAGAAATCCAAAAAATGACTACATCCTAGACAGAGATTGTCAGAATTAGCATTGTATTAGATTCAAGAAAGAAACATGATCTGCTTGATTTTGATCTTGTTTTTATTTAAATGAGTATTTCCTAGTTGTGGGATTAAGGTACTATTTCTTGAGTAGCAAAAATCCTAACTATGAAAAAACACAGACACTGAAAATATTTTTTTTCCTGTTCATTCCATTTTTCTCAATATTCTATTCCTCAAGAATAGAATGCTAGTTTCAGTTTATCTTTTGATTAGTTCAGATAGTTTTTGTTTTTTTTTCTTACGCTTTAGTTTCTTGTTTGGTTTGGGGCCACAACTAGCAGTACTCAGGGCTACTTCTGGATCTGCACTAAGGAATCACTTCTGTCCCGCTCAAGGGGATTAGCCCTTGTACCAGAGATCAAGCTTTGTTGGCCAGAGTGTAAAAGTCAAGTGCCTTAATTTCTGTACCATCTCCCCATGTATTTTTCTACTTAAAATACATTAAGCATTAGGGAGATTCAAATGTGTTCAGACAAATGTCTATATATGCCTAAAGCAAGCAATAAGAGAGTACCAATGAATTCTGTCTCTGAGCTTTATGCAAAAGAAGTTTCCCAATGACCACATCCACATCTACCTCATTAAAAAGGGTTTAGTATTTTACTTGAAAGAAGCATCATGATATGTTTATCAACCACTCTTTGATGGTAATTATTTAATTTTTTCTTTTTCCTGTTACTTTTCTACATGTAAATTTAAATACATAGGAACTTCTTAATAATATACTTATCTGAATCTAAAAAAACAGACTTATTACTGGGTCAGATTTTTTTTTTGTTTTATTTTGTGTTAATGTTGAAAGCATTGACAAATATTTTAAAGAGATTGTTAGAAGATTTGTTCATATGAGATGTCTCAAATTTCTTTTTTTTATCAGAGTAACCATATACTCTATTACCTATTATTGCAATAGTAGTAACAAGCCATTGCTTAGATTTAAAAATACATCAAGACATAAAGGCAAAAACGGAATTCATTTTATTTTTATTTCTCTAATTATCACTTATACTGAATTTGACTAACTTAAAAAGTAAAGGCCCTCCCGTTGATCGTCGATTTGCTCGAGCGGGCCCAGTAACGTCTCCATTGGAGACTTTGTTGTTACTGTGTCTGGCATATCGAATACTCTGTAGCTTGCCGGGCTCTCCGAGAGGGGCGGAGGAATTGAACTTGGGTCGGCCATGTTGGCTGCGTGCAAGGCAGACGCCCTACCCGCTGTGCTATCGCTCCATCTTAACTCTCAGTAAAATGGGTGAGTGAAGATTAGATTTCAAATTTAAAGAGAACAAGGAAATGGGGAAAATGATCCTTTTCATTAATCAGTACAATATTTTTTAAAGATTTCTGGAATTGAAGGGGCAAGAATTTTTACCTACGATGAATGTTTTAAAAAAAAATAATTATGGATCTACTTTCTTTCTTCAACAAATACTTAGCTTAGAAATGCTGAACTTTTTATTGTGTTGTTAAGATAGTGATTTCAGCTGAGATTTTGTTGGTAGCATAAGAGAGTAACTAGTCAAGAATCCAGACTGTCTCCCCACATGAAAGCCTATATTTTCTTTGTAGAATAGTATAAGGCACATAGGAACTTCTGATATAAAGCCATCCAATAATTTGAGTGATGTTACAGTAGATTTTATCATTATATAAACAGTAGAGTCCATCATTTTAAGATGCTATTTTTTAAAACAAACAGTGGAAACTGTCATGACTTAGAATGAGAAAAGCCAAGCATCAAAATTGCATAATATCTGATCATTTTGAAGGAAGAGAGGAAAATGTACGGGCTGACCTACTTTAAAATGACCCCATTAATGCCCTTACATGGAATTAGGCTGCTGCTTTAAACAAACTAGACTGATGGGTAGGAAAATTATTTGTTTTTCCTTATCTGGAAAAGATCAGCAAAGTTTCTCATATATAGAAATATTATATATCTACAAAGTATTCAATGATGCAAATTTGAGTATTTCCATACATAGGAGACTGATGCCATTGATACCAGGTGGTTATCATTTTAATATAAAATGTAAGAAGTTTTAAAAATTACTATAAATTTACTCATGGGGCATGACATTTTATAGGAGAATTGGTAGCAGTCCACTATACTGTGACTTCTAGGCTGCACTCTAATATCATATAGCTAATAAACACACCATTATCAGAACAGAGTTACCTTGGCATTAGATAAAATTAATATATATACTTACATTTATATAAATATTTATATATGTAAATCTGCTTTTTATGAATGCATTGATTATAGTATTAATTGAAAAATTCATGGAAATATGCTTATATTATTAGTTATAAAGACACTATAAAGTAAATCAGCTAAATTATACTATGCTTTATAAATATACTATAATTTCACTATTGAGTTTTCCTCTAACAAGCAGAAAAGTTCTTTTATAGTTTGGATTTGTAAGTACAGAGACGTTGATATTACCATATTACCATGTTTCCACCTACTTGGTATTTTTACTTTCTCACTATGCTGTTTTTCACCATATAGGACAGATTAAAGGAATGGAATATTTTCAATATACTGATTCTCGAAGTATACACACACACACACACACACACACACACACAATTTGCATAAGCGTCAAAGAATGAAATGCCCATATTCTTAATTCTGCCAATCTTGTTGATTATATTTTACTTTTTGTTTCTTTGGTTTGAATAATACTCAGCCCTGCTCAGGACATACACTTGGCTCTGTACTCAGGGATCACTATTGGCTAGTTGAGTGGACCATGTATAGTAAAGGTTGACCACCACAACTGTCCTGCCGTTGTTCATCGATTTGCTCAAGCGGGCCCAGTAACGTCTCCATTGGAGACTTTGTTGTTACTGTGTTTGGCATATCGAATACATCACGGGTAGCTTGCCAGGCTCTGCCATGCGGGCAAGATATTCTCAGTAGCTTGCCAGGCTCTCCGAGAGGTGCGGAGGAATCGAATTTGGGTCGTCCATGCTGGCTGAGAGCAGGGAAAATGCCCTACTGCTGAGCTATTTATTGAACCTAAATTGGCTGTATGTAAGACAAGCACCCTACTCATTGTACTATGTCTTTGGCACATGATGACTGTTTTTTAACTTTAAATTTACTTACGATTCAAAATTTATTTATATTTAAAATTTTTATTAGAACAATATGTGGTTTTTAAAGTTATTTATTATAGAGTTGTTTCAGGTATCCAGTGTTTCAACACGGATCCCACTGCCAATGTCCCCTTCCCTCAACTAGAGTCCCTGGTTTTCTCTTACTTCTAGGTCTGCCCTCTTGGCAGGCATGTAACAAATTTATTACACGTTATTTGCCCCAACAACAATTAAATAAATGTTAATTGGAATTATCAGACAATATTTTAATTTTAAAAAGGAATGGAAAAAATCTTAATTAAAAAATAGAAAAAAATTAAATCACTAAAACTACTAAAGCATTTTGCATCATGATGTATCACACAAAAAAATTCTAAATTTAGTATGTATTTTAATTTTTTGTCATTTTTTATTAAAATTACTAATTAATGACTTCTTATTGTCTAGTTTTCACTCATGGAGAACCCGGCAGGCTACCGAGAGTATCCTGCCTGCATGGCAGAGTCTGACAAGCTCCCCGTGGAATATTTGATATGCCAAAACCCAGTAACAGTGATGGGTCTGATTCCCCTGACCCTGAAATAGCCTCCAATGTGGCACTTACTAAAATCTCAGGGCTAGGATGAATGGAGATATTACTGGTGCCTTCTCGAGGAAATCGATGAACAACGGGATGACAGTGATACAGTGACAGTGAATTAATGATTAATAGATTTTAAGATCCTACATTACCCATTATGTCTGGTACTCTTTTCCTACTACTGTCATTTAATTTACAGTGAAGTTTCAGGAAAATGTTTGAGAAGACAAAGTTTAAAAGCCTCCTCAGATTTCTCATTACATTTAGAGTTAGCCTCAAATACTTAATAGGGGCAGACCTTGGACCAGAGTGATAGTATAATGGGTAGGGTGTTTGCCTTGCATGAGGTTGACCTGGGTTCCATCCCCAGCATCCCTTATGGTCCCCCAAGAACTGCCAGGAGTAATTCCTGAGTGCAGAGCAAGGAGTAACCCCTGAGAATCTTTGGGTGTGACCCAAAAACAAAAACATAAAATGAGGACAGGCCAGGGCCTATGAAAGGCTTCTGATTTTTTTGAAATAAGTTTATGAAGTACTCCCTTTCCACCTTTCCTGTTAAATCATCTAATGAAGTAGGAGAATTTTTTTAAAGGCTCATGGTTAAAAAAAAGTGGCACAATTAGAATACTGCCTGGCTATTTGAACCGCCGCCTGGCTTCTGTTATGGGATGTCCCAAGGCTTTGTTGCTCAGCTGGGAATTGAGATTTTTGATGCACCAAAAAATTCCAAATTCCAGCACCAAAAAATTCCAAATTCCAGTAGGCGGGGGTCACACCCACCACCTGGCCCCCTGGCGCCGTGTAATCCCATCAGCGGCCAAGACTCAGAGACTATAAAATCCAGATCCCGGACGAGAACAGTGCAGTCTCTGCCCCCGCGCCTGGGTGTTCCTTCCTGGAGTCCCTTGGAGGGGAGCGGGTTGAGCTTTCCTCCCCGCCCCGACCAGGGCTACGGCAGCCGAAGACCTCCAGGACCAGCCACCACCATGCTGAGACCACTCTCCGCACACATGAAGGTACTGGCAGAGGGACAAAGCCACGCGGGTTCCGGGGCCGAGACCTCCAAGCCTACTCGAATTGGAGTCGAGCATCTTCCACCCAGATCCTCCAAATTCCAGTAGGCGGGGGTCACACCCACCACCTGGCCCCCTGGCGCCGTGTAATCCCATCAGCGGCCAAGACTCAGAGACTATAAAATCCAGATCCCAGAATCGCGCGGCCGCAAATGCGGCCGCGCGACATCTTAACAGAATTTTTTTTTATGACATCTTATTGTCTTATTCCTACTTTGGACAAACTTGCAGGCTATCGAATGTAGCCTGCCCACAGGGCAGAGTCTGGCAAACTCCCCATGGCATACCAAATATGCCAAATACCAGTAACAATGATGGGTCTCATTCTCCTAAATAGCCTTGAATATAATCTCAGGGCTAGGATGAAAGAGACGTTACTGGGGCCTGCTCGAGGCAATCGACGAATAACAGGATGATGAAATGAAATGAAAATGAAATGGTTGCCTGTATTCTTAGATTTTCATACAGAAATTTCTCCTCTGGAGACATGTTGTCTTGTAATTATATACTTAATTTTCAGGATTGAGCATCATTCATTTATGATATGTGTTTTCATTGTCTGAATTAAAATGAACTCTTCCTGCAATCTTTACTAACAAAATACAGAGTACCTTTATAGTTTATTATCTTTAACCTACATCTTTTCTTCCTTTTGGAGACTGTAACTGCTCAAATTTAGTCCGTTCTAATGCAGATAGGGAGTTTTTGATAGTCTCTACTATTGGAGGACCAGAAATATTTGTCCAAAGAGTCAGTAAGCAAATTCTTGCAGGTCAGTACTGATATATATATATATATATATATATATATATATATATATATACACACACACACACACACACACATATATATATATAAACTAGAGTGGAAGGGAGAAAATGAGGATTGAGTGAGATTTGATGTGCTCACAGCCAGGTTTAGTTCATGAGAATATATAGAAAATTAAATAAGGACACACAGCAAAAATAAGTGTTAAGAAATGAAACTCTACTAGAGGAAAAAAAACAGAGTAAATAGCCATGATTCACTTCCTGTCCTGGGCTCTGTGATTTCTATTCTTGCTTTGTTTTGTTAAAAAAGTCAGTCAGTTCTTTTAATTTTTTTTAATAATTGAGCTAGTTCTTCTTTAAACCAAAGTGGTAGTCAAAGCACCAAATTATGCAGAATTCTCTCAGTTATAATACTTTACTCCGTACATTATTTCTATGCTTTCAAATTTTATCATTTCTTATTTTGAATGAATATACTCTTCTCCAGCACTAGAAAGAAAGGAGCATTATTCTTGCCATACTGATGTTTGCATCAAAGTGGATAACTTGAGTGGTAGGATTTTAAAGATAAATATTGGTAGACTGCCATAGTCTTGTTAGCTGAGAATTTCTTTGACAGAGAAACAAACTGGAATGGTCAAAAAATAAATTGCAGCACTAAAATATGTGAGCATATTTACCCTAACAATACTTTCTGTTGTCTTCTTTAAAATTCAGCTGCTATGTCTATGCCATGGACGGGAAAATCATTCAAGCTTCTGCAACAGGACTTGGTATCTTTTCTCTAACACTTGTTAAAGGCTGTCTAACATAGTATTTATCTATCCCTTCTGTTGCTTAATGGGACAATCTAAGCCTGCAAATTCTCAGATAATCGTCAAGCATTTCTACAGGGATTTCAGCAGGCACAAAGTGTGGCTGGAGAAATCATCACCCACCATAACCCAGGTATTAATTAGCTTTCCTTTTATTAATTATATGCAATTGCTCATAGTCCTTTGTGTTCTTAAGCCTGTGCACAGCATTCCGATATTTTGCAATATAATAATAGTGCCAGTGACTTTGATCATACAAAAGAAAGCAAATTATGTCGAGACTGGGATGTGTCGAAATATTATTATTATTATTATTATTATTATTATTTGCTTTTTGGGTCACACCCGGCGATGCACAGGGGTTACTCCTGGCTCTGCACTCAGGAGTTACTCCTGGCGGTGCTCAGGAGACCATATAGAATGTTGGGAATTGAACCCGGGTCAGCCGCATGCAAGGCAAATACCCTACCCGCTGTGCTATCTCTCCAGCTGACAATCTAATCATTGATATGTTGTCAGAACCATCTATGAATGAAACTCAAACAGTATTATAGACCATAGTTCCTCAATAATACTCATGTGCATATATGCAAGAGAGATGCACAGAAGTAAAATTCACTGTCTTGAATCAGCCATTTTTCCTTACACAGTGCAGTTCTTTAAGCTTCACGTAAAGAAAGCTTCTTAAAATAACAACATTCTTTTTCTGATAAAAATAACCTCTACTTCAAGTACTAAATGGAGTTACTACATAGTTAAAATACAAATGAATCATATAGAAATAAATAATCCTTTTTCTCCCTAAGTTGCATCTTTGAGCTATGCATATTCGTTCACATGATTTATTCTTGAAAATACTTAACATTTTGACAAGTATTTACCACATAGTTTGAAAAATTATCTTCAAAACAAAAATAAGCTCTTAAAGCAATAGGTCTTATTAGTTGTAAATCTCTGAAAGCTTCTCCAGCACAGAAAATTTCTGAAAGTTAATGCCCATAAAATAAGTGAATAAACAAATATGTTCCAAAGGTTTATTGTAAGGTTTGATGGTGTTTGAATAAACTGATACATCGGCTCTGCACAAAAATATTTTGGACACAGGTTGGAAAGAGAGCTCAAGGTACTAAACATATCCTTTCCATGTGAGAGGTCTAGGTTCTATCCCTGGCACTGAATAGTTCTTTAGGCATCATCAGTAATAACACCCAACGTTATAACCACACGGAATCCCTGAGCACTGTTTGGTGTGGCCCCAAAGAAAAGCAACGACAACAACAAGAACAAATATATTGAATAGTTTTTCCAAGTTGTTAGCTGTAGGAAACTCTTCTATCTGTAACAATTCAGAGAATAATTATCTCATTGTATTCATTGTTATATTCGTGATGTCTTTCTAACTCATTTGTTGTTTTATTCATCTTGTGTCTTCTTACTTCAGACCATCAGGAACTGGGCTGATTTTCATATACTTGTGAATTTCATACTCAAAACTTCATATATTTTTTTCTGGATTGTCCTTAATGTTTACTGAGCTTCAATTCTGCCTTTACTTTTTCCCCTTTACATTTACCAATTTCTTGATGTGTTATTCGTCGATTGCCTCGAGCAGGCCCCAGTAACATCTCTTTCATCCTAACCCTGAGATTATATTCAAGGCTCTTTAGGAGAATGAGACCCATCATTGTTACTGGTATTTGGCATATTTGGTACGCCAAAGGGAGTTTGCCAGACTCTGCCCTGTGCGCAGGCTACATTTGATAGCCTGCAAGTTTGTCTTGATGTGTATCTAATATTAAACTGTATTTCTTATTTGTTACATGAGATGAAAAACACACAGTGTTTCTAATCTATAATTTCAGATCCGATTTTCTCCTGGAAAAGTATGAGAGAGCAAATTATAAATGTTGTCGCTGGAACAATAGCACAGTGGGAAGGGTGTTTGCCTTGCACACAGCCAACCCAGGTTCGATTCCCAGCATCCCATATGGTCCTCTCTGAGCCACACCAGGGCTAATTTCTGAGTTCAGAGCCAGGAGTAATCCCTGTGCATTTCCGGGTGAGCCAAACAAACAAACTAACAAAAAACAAACAAACAAAAACAAAGTCTAAATGTCCCTAAATTCTGAGGTCCCTACTGATCTGATGATGGGTTTCTATTCTGTAGGACAGTTTACAGATTTTCTTTTCTTTTCTTTTTAATTGAGACACCATGAATTACAAAGTTATTCATGAACGAATTCTAGGCATACAATGTTCCAACACCAATCAACATTGTCCACTTCCCTCTATCAATGTCCCAAGCACACACACACACACACACACACACACACACACACACACACATATATGAATCTGTGGTCCATGGTCCACGATCCTCCTGTTGCTCATCTATTTGCTCGAGCGGGCCCAGTAACGTCTCCATCATGAGACTTTTTGTCACTGTGTTTGGCATATCGAATATGTCACAGGTAGCTTTGCCAGGCTCTGCTGTGCAAGCGAGATACTCTCGGTAGCTTGCCGGGCCCTCTGAGAGGGGTGGAGGAATCAAACTCGGGTCGGCCATGTTGCCCGCTTGTAAGGCAAATGCCCTACCGCTGTGCTATCACTCCAGCCTATATATATATATATGTATATATATATATTATTTTCCTTTATTTTCTGTGTTTTACAATAATGGTGCAGTCTTATGCCCCCGCGCCTGGGTGTTCCTTCCCGGGGCCCCTTGGAGGGGAGCGGGTTGAGCTTTCCTTCCCGCCCCGACCAGGGCTCCGGCAGCCGAAGACCTCCAGGACCAGCCACCACCATGCTGAGACCACTCTCCGCACACATGAAGGTACTGGCAGAGGGAAAACCCACTCAGGTTCCGGGGCTGAGACCTCCAAGCCTACTCGGATTGGAATCGAGCATCTTCCACCCAGATCCTCCAAATTCCAGTAGGCGGGGGTCACACCCACCACCTGGCCCCCTGGCGCCGTGTAATCGCATCAGCGGCCAAGACTCAGAGACTATAAAATCCAGATCCCAGACGAGAACAGTGAAGTCTTCTGCCCCCACGCCTGGGTGTTCCTTCCGGGGCCCCTTGGAGGGGAGCGGGTTGAGCTTTCCTCCCTGCCCCGACCATGGCTCCGGCAGATGAAGACCTCCAGGACCAGCCACCACCATGCTGAGACCACTCTCTGCACACAGGAAGGTACTGGCAGAGGGACAAAAACACTCGGGTTCCGGGGCCGAGACCTCCAAACCTACTCGGATTGGAGTCGAGCATCTTCCACTCAGATCCTCCAAACTCCAGTAGGCGGGGGTCACACCCACCACCTGGCCCCCTGGCGCAGTGTAATCACATCAGCGACCAAGACTCAGAGACTATAAAATCCAGGTCCCGGACGAGAACAGTGCAGTCTTCTGCCCCCACGCCTGGGTGTTCCTTCTCGGGGACCCTTGGAGGGGAGCAGGTTGAGCTTTCCTCCCTGCCCCGACCAGGGCTCCGGCAGCCGAAGACCTCCAGGACCAGCCACCACCATGCTGAGACAACTGTCCGCACACATGAAGGTACTGGTAGAGCGACAAAGCCACACGGGTTCCGGGGCCGAGACCTCCAAGTCTACTCGGAATGGAGTCGAGCATCTTCCACCCAGATCCTCCAAATTCCAGTAGGCGGGGGTCACACCCACCACCTGGCCCCCTGGCGCCGTGTAATCGCATCAGCAGCCAAGACTCAGAGACTATAAAATCCAATTCCCGGACGAGAACAGTGCAGTCTTCTGCCCCCAAGCCTGGGTGTTCCTTCCCGGGGCCCCTTGGAGGGGAGCGGGTAGACCTTTCCTCCCCGCCTCGACCAGGGCTCCAGCAGCCGAAGACCTCCAGGACCAGCCACCACCATGCTGAGACCACTGTCCACACACATGAAGGTACTGGCAGAGCGACAAAGCCACGCGGGTTCCGGGGCCGAGACCTCCAAGCCTACTCGGATTGGAGTCGAGCATCTTCCACCCTCATCCTCCAAATTCCAGTAGGCGGGGGTCACACCCACCACCTGGCCCCCTGGCGCCCTGTAATCGCATCAGCGGCCAAGACTCAGAGACTATAAAATCCAGATCCCGGACGAGAACAGTGCAGTCTTCTGCCCCCCACGCCTGGGTGTTCCTTCCCGGGGCCCCTTGGAGGGGAGCGGGTTGAGCTTTCCTCCCTGCCCCGACCAGGGCTCCGGCAGCCGAAGACCTCCAGGACCAGCCACCACCATGCTGAGACCACTGTCCGCACACATGAAGGTACTGGCAGAGAGACAAAGCCACGCGGGTTCCGGGGCCGAGACCTCCAAGCCTACTCGGATTGGAGTCGAGCATCTTCCACCCAGATCCTCCAAATTCCAGTAGGCGGGGGTCACACCCACCACCTGGCCCTCTGGTGCCATGTAATCGCATCAGCGGCCAAGACTCAGAGACTATAAAATCCAGATCCCGGACGAGAACAGTGCAGTCTTCTGCCCCCACGCCTGGGTGTTCCTTCCCGGGGCCCCTTGGAGGGGAGCGGGTTGAGCTTTCCTCCCCGCCCCGACCAGGGCTCCGGCAGCCGTAGACCTCCAGGACCAGCCACCACCATGCTGAGACCACTGTCCGCACACATGAAGGTACTGGCAGAGCGACAAAGCCACGTGGGTTCCGGGGCCGAGACCTCCAAGCCTACTCGGATTGGAGTCGAGCATCTTCCACCCAGATCCTCCAAATTCCAGTAGGCGGGGGTCACACCCACCACCTGGCCCCCTGGTGCCGTATAATCCCATCAGCGGCCAAGACTCAGAGACTATAAAATTCAGATCCTGGAACCGCGCGGCCGCATTTGCGGCCTCGCGACATCTTATCAGAACTTTTTTTTATGACATCTTATTGTCTCATTCCTACTTTGGACAAACTTGCAGGCTATTGAATTTAGCCTGCCCACAGGGCAGAGTCTGGCAAACTCCCCATGGCATACCAATTATGCCAAATACCAGTAACAATGATGGGTCTCATACTCCTAAAGAGCCTTGAATATAATCTCAGGGCTAGGATGAAAGAGACGTTACTGGGGCCTGCTTGAGTCAATCGACGAATAACAATAGTGGTAATGATAGGGTATAATGAATCTCACTTGAATGTTCCCTTCCCTGTTTTACCCCCACCACCCACAATGGTCTTTGTTTCTATTGACTTTGGGCATCTGTTAGGCCCCCTGCTATGTTACTTTCTATTCTGTATATGAGAGATCATTCGGCAACTCTCCTTCTCCCTCTGACAAGCTAACAGATGCATTTTTTCAAATCCTATAGCATATTTCTCCTCATACCCTCATTCCTTGGTAATCCTGAGTCACAATCTACACACAACTATAAGTAGACCAGACCAAGCTCCCTGGTCTTCTAATTACCTTTGGTTAATTCTTGTCTTCTCCTTCTTCTCCTCCTTCTCCTTCTGTTTCTCCTTCTTCTCCTTCTCGTTCTCCTCCTTCTCCTTCCTTCTCCTTCTCTTCATTCTTTTATTTTTTCATATGGGAGGGTCTATGTCCAGGATCTATTTCTGGCTGTGACTCAGAAATCACTCCAGGAAGTTCTCCTAGTACTCTCTGCAATGCTGGGGATAGAGCTAGATCAGCTGTCTTCAAGGCAAGCTCCCTACCTGTTGTACTATCTCTTCTGTCCCAATTCTAACTTTTTTCTTAGAGTTCTGATCTTTTTTCTCAAATTACATTCAAGTTAGGTCACGAAATTTTATTAAAATATTAGTCCAAGCTCTATATTGCACCACTATTTCTAGACTATAATTAAATTTGTTATGCATTATTTTATGTTTTAAGGTGACATATTTCATTTGTAAATTTCTGTGTAAGAAAATTTTTTATCAATAACTTCACAAAAAAACTGAGGTTTTTTTTTTAGTATTTTGACTTAGGAAAAATAATAAATTAAAGATCTTAACCTTATCAAGAAAATAAATATATCTACTTCTTTTTAGAAAATATTTTACTAAGAGATGGGAATGATAGTTAAAAACCACCTGAGAGCTCAGGGATAATATGAAGGGTCTTGCTAAATCAGATTCCAGAGAAAGGCAGACACCTTTCTCTTTGTATAACTTTTTAATGAAGGGCTTGGGGGTGGCTAATTATTTTTCATTTAGTTTAAAGTAGGTGATCCACTAAAACTGGAATCAGATGTTGGGATGAATATTTTCTGGTGTCTGTTCATTGAGATTATCTAGTCATCATCTAGGTTACCAGGCAGCCTAGAATATCCAGGCTATCAGGCACAAGTAAGGCACTTGTGAAGCTTCTTACCAATAGGGTGTGTATTTTCTTTGAGCCATATTATTAATCTTTTTCTGCCTATTCCCCATCCACCGCTTCCTCCCCTTTTTTTAAAGTATGGGTCTCTAAATGCTGCAGGTGAATAGGGGCAGACAAATTCCTAGTAAAAGTGATCCAAGGTTGGGCTTCAGGTTGAGGCCCCTCTAAATGGATTCTATCCATGGAACTTTTTAGAAGTCAAACAATATCCTTTAGGCTGGAAAGATAGCACAGAAATTAAGGTACTTGTCTTGCATTCAATCAGCCTGGGTTAAATTTCTGGTACTGCATATCTGCATATGGTCCTTTGAACACTGTCAACCACAGGGCCAACAGTAAGGCTTGAGCACAACTAGGTGTGGCCCCAAAAGCTATTTATTTTAAGAATTCAACAATACATAATTTTTATTCTCTTGCTCTGAAAGCTTGTATTATATATATATATATATATACATATATATATATATATATATATATCTCCAAGGAAAATAACTCAAGACTCGTGGGTCTCTTGTGCTTTAAAAAAACAAAACAAAACAAAAGATAGCCACTAATTTTCTCAGGTTTAGCAGGTCTAGTGTTCCCGTATTTTCAAAGTTTTTAAGGATTTTTTTTACCATAGGAGTAAAGGAGAACATCCACTACCCCTTTCCAGAATTTAAACAGAGGACAGTAGACATTTTTTTACACCCAAATAAAATAAATGCAGTTAACATGTGACCAAGGTAAATGTAGAATGATTATGTTCTAAAGCACAGCTAGGACTCTCAACACAACTAACACACTAAAATCATAGGATTACATTTTGAAAGAAAATGCACAAAAACCAATAGGAATTTTGAGATTTTTTATTTGAAGTTAAATCTTAATGCTATTAAATTCACAAATATGCTAATTTATATACCCAATTCTATTAATCTAAAACACATTGCAAACATACAAATAACTATTCTCTCCACATGTCAGCACCCATTCATTTCATGGTTTGGAAATGAAAGAATAGATTCCCCTTAAACTGCAAGTCAGCAGGTGTTTCTTTACAACTAACTTTAGTAAAATTCATATAAAATAGTAATTAACAATGATCTTCTTTACTTGTTAACTTAGAAGAAAAGAGCTCCAAAACTGCATGTTGTTAAAGCTTCTGTACTAAAATGTAGAAAAACTGAACTACACAAATATTGAAAAATTATTTTTTTTATTCCTGGTACCAGTACCACAATTCACAGGGCAATATACCTGATGTAATGAAAAGAAAAAGAAAAAGCTACAACAGATAAAAGACCTCAGGAATGTGCATCTAATCAACACTACATTGCATCAATCAATAGTTGCACTTTTGCAAACTGTGGCTATGACAGTCCTGAACAAGAAGGGTTTCTTGTTTAAGCTGCGGTAACTTTTCTGACTATGCATAATAGATCCTTCTGTGGCAGATCTTTACAGTTCCTGTAATGGATTTGGGAAGACTGTCTCAAAGTAACCTGCAGCTTTCCTACCAACTCCTTGCTCTCTCTTCTGGTAAGAACTGTAGCCCTTTTCTTCTGAGTTTTTAGAACCTTCTGCTACCATAGCCACCACTTCCACCAACAGATCCATAACCACCACCATAGGAACTGCCCAATCTTCTTCCACCAAAACTGCCCCCTTTCATGCGGTCCATAATTTGATTGCTGTTGTCCACTATAATTTCCAAAATCATGGTTCCCACCACCCCCATAGTTACCACCGCCAAAATTTCCCTCCTTTATTGTAACCATTATATGCTCCACCACCTTCACCATATCCACCACCTTGGATTCCATATCCTGGTCCTCCACTACCATAGCCTCCTCTACTATTATAACCAGGACCTCTGCCGCCACCACCTCCAAATCCATTATATTCACCTTCACCTCCTCTCTAACTACCTCTGCTGCCACCACCACCACCACCATAGTCTCCTATTCCACCCAAGTTTCCACCACGGCCAAAATTTCCTCCACCACCTCCAAAATTGCCTCCATGACCCATAAAGTTGCCAGATCCACCTCCACGACCTCTTTGCAATCCAGCCGACTGCATTTTTTGTTAGAAAGGGCCTTTTTCACTTCACAATTATGCTCATTAGTGGTGTGGTATTTCTGAACTACAATTTTATCAACTGTATTATGATCATCAGAAGTCACAAAAGCAAATCCTCTCGTTTTCCAACTCTACCCGTCTTCCATAACTTCTATGGTTTCCGTTTTTTTTAATTTTTTTGGGTGACATTTCAATAAACATTTTTTATTAGTGAACCACCATGAGGTACAGTTGTAGAACTTACAAGCTTTCATGCTTGGGTTTCAGTTATACAATGATCGAGTACCCATCCCTCCACCAGTGTCCATTCTCCACCACCAATGATCTCAGTAGCCCTCCCACCCCCGTCCCCATTCCCCCATCCCAACCCGCCTCTGCTGCACAGAATTACCTTTTGCTCTCTTTTTTCTTTAGGGTGTTGTAGTTTGCAATAGAGGTATTGAGTAGTCATCAAGTTAGGTCTATAGTCTTCTTTCAGCATGCACCTCGCATCCCGAGCGAGCCCTCCAAAAATCCTTTACTTGGTGTCCCCTTCTCTATCTGAGCTTTCTTTTCCCACAGAATGTGATGTCAGCTTTCAAGCCATGGAGCAGACCTGCTGTTACTTATCTCAACTATTCTTGGGTGTTCAACTCCCACTCTGTTACTTTATATTCCCCAGATGAGTGCAGTCTATATCTGTCTCTCTCTTTCTGACATGAAAAGTTCAATCCCATTCACAATAGTGCCCCAGAAAATCAAGTACCTAAGAATCAGCTTAACTAAGGACATAAAAGACCTGTACAAAGAAAAATACTAAACGCTACTTCAGGAAATAAAAGAGGACATGAGAAAATGGAAAGATATCCACTGCTCATGGATCGGGAGAATTAACATTGTCAAAATGGCAATACTCCCCAAAGCATTGTATAAATTCAATGTGATCCCTATCACAATACCCATGATATTCTTCAAAGAAATGGAGCAAACACTCCTAAAATTCATGTGGAACAATAAACCCTCACGAATAGCTAAAGCAATTCTTTGAAAAAAGAAAATGGGAGCAATCAAACTCCCTAACTTCAAACTCTACTACAAAGCAATAATAATCAAACAGCACAGTACTTGAACAAAGGCAAAGCCGCAGACAAATGGAACAGGGTTGAATATATTGACAACTCCCCCCAAATATATGATTATCTAATATTTTATAAGGGAGCAAGAAATGTGAAGTGGAGCAAGGAAGTCTCTAACAAATTGTGGTGGCAAAACTAGACAGCTACATGCAAAAAAAATGGACTTTATGGTTTCAATATTGCCGTACTTTTCAAAGTAGTCTCTCAAATTATATTCCTCTGTATCTGCTTTAATACCACCAACAAAAATTTTCTTCACTGTTAGATGGGCACTGAGCTTTATAGAAGCCTCTCTAGAAACAGCTCTTTTGGGTTTCACCACACACCCATCAACATTATGTGGTCCAATACACATAGCTGCATCCACCTCTTCAACACATAAGTCACAAAACCTCTGAAACATTTAGTTTTGGGGTCTCTCATCACCACTCAATCTGTAGTGTGCTCCATTTCTCAAAATGTTCTCTTAAACTATCATCTGTAATTTCAAAGCTGAAGCTTTCAATAAACAGTTTTCTCAACTGCTCTGTTTCTTTTGGATCATGGCCTCCTCCCCCTAGTGGCGGCGAGCGCCAGATTCGGGCTGGGGACAACCGGGCGGCTGTTTCACCTCTTTTCAGACTGGACACGCTTCTGCCAACTCGAGTTCAATATCAAAACCTACTTTTTTCAACCTTTGTATCTCCAGTTGATTTTACAGTGTTTTACTCCTATAAGGCAAATAATTTTTGACTTAAATTTATCATTTCATTTCATTTTTTCATTTCATCATCCTGTTATTCGTCGATTGCCTCGAGCAGGCCCCAGTAACGTCTCTTTCATCCTAGCCCTGAGATTATATTCAAGGCTATTAAGGAGAATGAGACCCATCATTGTTACTGGTATTTGGCATATTTGGTACGCCACGGGGAGTTTGCCAGATTCTGCCCTGTGGGCAGGCTACATTCGATAGCGTGCAAGTTTGTCCAAAGTAGGAATGAGATAATAAGATGTCATAAAAAGATGTCCTGATTCGCGGCCGCGCGGTTCCGGGATTTGGATTTTATAGTCTCTGAGTCTTGGCCGCTGATGGGATTACACGGCGCCAGGGGGCCAGGTGGTGGGTGTGACCCCCGCCTACTGGAATTTGGAGGATCTGGGTGGAAGATGCTCGACTCCAATTCGAGTAGGCTTGGAGGTCTCGGCCCCGGAACCCGCGTGGCTTTGTCCCTCTGCCAGTACCTTCATGTGTGCGGAGAGTGGGCTCAGCATGGTGGTGGCTGGTCCTGGAGGTCTTCGGCTGCCGTAGCCCTGGTCGGGGCGGGGAGGAAAGCTCAACCCGCTCCCCTCCAAGGGGCTCCGGGAAGGAACACCCAGGCGCGGGGGCAGAAGACTGCACTGTTCTCGTCCGGGATCTGGATTTTATAGTCTCTGACCAGGGCTCCGGCAGCCGAAGACCTCCAGGACCAGCCACCACCATGCTGAGACCACTCTCTGCACACATGAAGGTACTGGCAGAGGGACAAAGCCACGCGGGTTCCGGGGCCGAGACCTCCAAGCCTACTCGAATTGGAGTCGAGCATCTTCCACCCAGATCCTCCAAATTCCAGTAGGCGGGGGTCACACCCACCACCTGGCCCCCTGGCGCCGTGTAATCGCATCAGCGGCCAAGACTCAGAGACTATAAAATCCAGATCCCGGACGAGAACAGTGCGGTCTTCTGCCCCCGCGCCTGGGTGTTCCTTCCCGGAGCCCCTTGGAGGGGAGCGGGTTAAATTTATCATACTGGGATAATTGAATGCACTTGTATTCTCTAATTTGATAAACCACATAGTTTTTTTGTTGAATCCAGATTAATAGAAATGTTCTTGCCACTAAATTTATTGAGAAGCATAAAATACATGCAATAGTCAGAATTTTGATATCATTTATTGTATTATTGAATATTTTGCTCATATGTTAAACTAATGAATACTGAGGGACTACGTGCTTTTACTCTTATTTCTAATGATATCTGTAGAATAAACCTATGCTTTTAAATTGTTAAGTCAATAAAACAACCCTGGAGTCTCTTTTATTTCCTACACCTGGGAAGTCAAATTATGTTAAACCTTTGCTTCCTTTACTTAAATAATATTTCACTTAAATATTTATTTGATTATGTATTTTAAATATTTCAGATTGGAAAGATAGGCCTGAGGTTAAGGTACTTGCTTTATGTTCAACTGGAACACAAACCTGGTTTTAATTCCCAGCACCGCATACAGTCCACTGAGTACCAGTGGATATGGTTCAGATAGCAAACCTGAAAGTGTGCTCTGAGCACCACCAGATGTGGTCCCTCCCCAATAAAATAAAAGAGATTCACTAGTTTTATTAGTTATTTCTCTGATAATGTTGACAAATCACTTAGAATATAGCTTTAAAATGAATCAAGTCTCACCACTTGTAACATGGATGAACCTGTACAACATTATGGCAACTAAAACAAATCAGACACAGAAAGACAAAGGTCAGTCTCACCTCCATGTGGCTTCTAAAACTTTCAAACTCAGGGCCTGGAGGGAAAATACAAGAATAATGCACAGAAATAGGTCACTTTGCTTTCAAGTGGCTGTGGTTCAAACCCCACCCTGGTTCAAATCATTAGCATGAGTACCACCAGGGGCCACTCTTGAGATGAAGCAAATCCTAGTGATGTAGGTGGATGCATAATTTCATTTTATGCAAGCTGTTTACATAATGTACATTTAAAAGGTAAAAGGTAAAGGCCCTCCCGTTGATCCTCAATTTGCTTGAGCGGGCCCAGTAACGTCTCCATTGGAGACTTTGTTGTTACTGTGTCTGGCATATCAAATACTCTCGGTAGCTTGCCGGGCTCTCCGAGAGGGGCGGAGGAATCGAACTCGGGTCGGCCATGTTGGCCGCTTGTAAGGCGAACACCCTACCCGCTGTGTTAGAAAGTATTATTTTTATGTTTATAACTATGATCCTATTTCAGTTTAAACAATTAGTATACTTGGTTACATTTGCAGAGTTCCCTTTGCCATAGGACAGGAATATTCAAAATACAAGAATTAGGGTGACAAATGTTTTTGGGACAATAATTTTGTCTACTCTAGGTGCACTATCATAAATAGTTAAAATGTTTAACACCTGAAGTTTATAATTTTATTATAATGGTAGTATTATTGAAAATTTTGGGTTACTAATTTTGCTTTTCATTTTGCATTATATGCCTTTCTGTAAAATAAATGTTGTAGGACTTATTAATGTTAAGTAGATAAAGATTTTTCAACCTTGAAAATTTTCCTCTATACAATATTTCTAACTTTTTCAGTTAGTTGAAATACATGCTTTCTAACTATTTTTTAAATTCTATTTCCCAGATACCCCATCCTGGATAAGTACTGCCTCTCTGAACTTACATGAATGGGTTGTGAAGAACTGGTGTGAAATGAGATGTGCCAGAACATGGTTTTTAATGATACGAGAGTCCAAAGCGTTAGGTTCATATGTGTGTTTCTCAGATATATATATATATATATATATATATATATATATATATATAATGAGGCTGGAGACTCTGTGGGAAACCATATGTGTCCAGGTCTTGTAATGAGATGCGTGGCTGGTAAGTTGTAATGAGCTGCTTGGTGGGGGCCCTAATAGATATCTTGCTGGGAATGTGTAATTAGACATTTGACTTGGTGTATGCAATGAGGGATGTGACTGGGAACATAATTAGTTTGGGTGTATGAAGAGAGTGATGCTTTGCTAGACTGCAAAGCTGCTCAGGCATGCCTTGTGGGAAAGACATGCAGATTGCTATGATGTGCACACTGAGAGGGAAATGAGTTGCACAGGGAAGGTTCCACTGGGACAGGAGGAAACGTGGTTCCTTGATAGGGTGAAGCTATTCATTAGAAAGAACAAAATTCAGTGTGAGGTTACAGGAATAGACTTACTAGTGTGGCATACAAGGTTGAGCATGGATTCTGCTGCCATACTTCCCAGGCTGTATCCTGTTCTGTCAGTCTCAGAACAACTTCTGGCAATCATTCAAATTCTCCTTGAATCTCTTTTGCTTCTTTATGTGTAAATTCAAGATAAAAATAGTACTTACGCTATAGATTTTTATGTATGTTTTATGTGTGGAGAGGCTCCCAGTGATGCTGAGCAAGACTCCAAAAACCACTTCCTGCAATGCTTGGTCAGCTGGTCTAGTCATTGAGTGTGAAGGATCAAAGAGCTGCAATGTCCTGCGTGCCAGAGACCTCCAGGGTGACCCTTATTTGGGTATCTTGTGTGAATCCTAACCCCACATGATCTTCTGAGCTCTTGTTAAATGAACTAATAGGGTAATTTAATGAGAAAACCAGTGTTTTGAAAATATGTAAGTGATCCACATAAATATCCAGTGTTGTGGTGGACTTGAACCTCTAAATACTAGTCTACTAGCCTGAATCCTTATTACAAATTAATTGGGAAACAAAGGTTTGGAGATATTCAACTCGCTTGCCTTAAATAACATAATTAATAATTAGTTTGAATTAATCTATCTGGTGGAAGCAGAGTTTCAACTCTTTATAAAACCTTCTTTCTCTAATCAGTACCTTGTGTTTGCTTGTCTTTAGTTATATCAGAGTCTTGTAAAATGAGTTTTCTATTTTTTATATATATGGTAGATAGATTGATAGATAAATAGATAGATGGTAGACACATTTTTTACTGAAGTTGAATGATTTTACATTGAATTGGAAGTTTAAGTTTATTATTCTTTTATTAGCATTTAATATTTCAATATTGAGGTAAACCTTCAAGACAGAGTAATAGGTTTCTCACAAGAAAAACTTGCTAAATAAAATCTCAGGGGAAAAAATCTTTCTCAATGCAGGGACATTAGTGTTCCATATTATAATCACAGTTTTGTGATCTGTGTGCTTCATATAAGGTTACAAATTGAAATAGTACTGCTACATTTTTCTAAGGTTTTTTGATGTTTTCCCCCTTGGTTCCTGCTGCATTTCTTGCAAATACCATAATGGGTTTACAACAAATAAAACCATAATATTAACCTATCTTTGTGAATGTATAGGGTTAAAACTCTGTGAGCATTTTATAAGAGGCATTTTAAAAATACAACAATTCCAAGGTGGTCGTTAGCTGCTTTTTAACAGAGCTATTAGTTGGCTCTACTTTGGATTTTTATCTAAGCTCTTTAAGGAAATTTATTTTATACTGTGGGTTTGCTATCTAAACAAAATCTTCACCTGAGACTTTATACTGCTATAAAATTTTCCTTTGATGAGAGAAAGATGTTAGTGAATAGTGTATCAGTGAGGTTAATATAAGGTATGCTTCAGTAAAATAAAAGACACATACAGTAATTTGATTAAATAAAAGGATAATTCCAGTTCACAATAACATTCAAAAAGGATTGGTAGGGTGGTTCCACTCACTGAAATTCTTAAGATTTTGTCACATGAGGTTTACATTTTGTGACTCATGATTCATTGTAATTCAAGATGCTAGAGAACCAAATGTAGATGATTCTTCAAATTGCATTTTTTATTTTTCTTTAGAGATTTTGTTTAAAACTAATCATATGGCCATCAATTGAAAATCAAGGGGGGGCTGGATACTAACAGGAAATAGAACGTAGTATTATCTGTAATGGTCATTTATGCTATTTACTGTTTATTAAGGTTTCATATAAATTTGAGGATTAATTTTAACCCATACAAAACACATTGCTGATTTTTTGTTATTGTTTTTTGTTCTGCTTTTGGGAGTAACTCTTGGTGCTCAGGGATTATTCCTGGTTCTCTGCCCTGGAATAATTTCTGATGGAGCTCCAAGGACCACATGGGGAGCTTGACCAGGTTGAGTTGCATACAAGGCAAGTGCCCCATCCATCGTACTATCTCTCTACCCACTACTTTTTTTAAATAGAAATCCAACTAAATTTGTAGAATTCTTTGGGCTGCATCCATACCCTTAATAACAAATATTGCAATTTATTAACAAGAATTTTTGTGTTTATGTTTTCATCATGTTTTGTAGTTTTTATCCCTAACTTTTAACTTCATATTTAATTTAATCTCTACTGTATTTTTCCTGTTTGATAATATAAAAATTTAATTTAATTCTTAATTTTATTTCCATTTGTTCATTATTGAGATATGGAGTATAACTGATTTTGCACTTTGATAAAGACATTGTATCTTAAAATTTGACTTAGGACACTGTTTCCTGTATTTGCGTATTAGTGTGAGTGCATTTCTCTCTTTCACCTTCTTCTCGCTCTGCTGCTGAATAAAAGCCATAAAGTCTCTATCCCAATCTTCCTTTTTTTTTTGTTTTTGTTTTTTGAAAAACCTCTGATGGTGCTCACTTATTGCTCCTGGATTTGCACTCAGGGATCACTCCTATAGGCTTGGGAAACTATAGGGGATATCAGAAACAGAACTCAGGTTGACCTGCATGCAAGGCAAATGCCCTATCCACTGAACTATCTCTCCAGCTAGTCTTTTTCCTGATTTAAGGAATATTTTAAAATATTTTGCTATTGAAGCCAGTAGCCGCTCCTCCCCCGCAGCCGCGTGCCTTTTCCCACCTAACCCCATATTTCCAGCAGGGCACAGCTGCGCTCAGTGGGACAGTCCATCACCTAATCGGCCCCACCCCTCCAGGTGTGACCTTGGGACGGGCATGGGGCGTGGACACTACGAAGTGGGCGTGGCCTCCTAGAAGTGGATGTGGCCTTCATCCAGGCAGGCAGACGCTTAGGGGCCGCAGTTATATTTCCCAATCCTAGCACTCAGGACTTTCATCCCACGCCTTGTCACCTAATACCGACCAAAAATTTCTGACCACCTCTCTCTACTACAGTACAACAACATCCCACTCGCCTACTCCATTTCTAGCAAAAGACCTGTATGAAATGAGCTCTTCAAGCTCAATACTAAAAAGCACCTCCTCCAAAGTTTCACTCAATGTCGGTTATAAAAGAAAGAATGACGCCTGATTGACAAGAAGGTCGGACTCTAGAAAGGAAGAAGGGTGGCTATCATCGACCAACCTTATCCAAAATCCTTTCCCACCATAAGAGGGAACAGTACCTGTGATTTCAGGGTTCTACTTCTAGGCAACCAAAACAGCATGAAAAATCAGTGCAAATCTCCACTACAAGGTGAATACGAAGGAAAGAATCCTGAATCCTCAACCGAGGTTGCCCACAATTATGCTCTTTTCGATAAAGAATTCCAGGACAAAATGCAGAGGGTGCTCAAGGACCTACTCAAAGAATCAATGGAAGAGATATCCAGAAAACTAAAAGAAGAAATGAAAGAAACAATGGAACAGTCAAGAAAATACGGGAAGAAATGAGGGCAGAAATTAAAAAGCTACAAAAATAAGTGTCACAAATAAAAGATTCAGTAGATGAAATTAAAAAGTCAGTAAGTGTTCTTAACAATAGAATAAGTGCAGCTGAAGAGAGAATCAGCGAGCTTGAAGACGAGCAACAGAAATCCCATAGGGAACAACAAGCAATAGGAAAAGACCTCAAAATGGTGTTAAGGAGAATCAGAGACCTAGGGGATGACGCCAAGAGGAAAAACATTAGAATCAATCATTGGAGTAACAGAAGGATAGGGAGACAACCTCAGTGAAAAAGCTACAGTCAAAGAAATCATTGCTGAGAAGTTCCCAGAGTTAAGGAATGCAGACATCCAGATCCAAGGAGCCAGAAGGGTACTAGCTAAAAGAGACACCAGAAAAAACACTCCAAGGCATATCATAGTCAGAACGATGGATGCTGTGGACAGAGACACAATATTATAAGCAGCAAGGTCAAAGAAGGAAATTACATACAAAGAAGCACCCCTTAGATTCACAGCGGACCGATCAGGGGAAACCCTTCAAGCCCGAAGGCAATGGTGGGATATAGTGAAAAAACTCACTGAAATAAACACCGAAACAAGAATACTCTATCCAGCTAAACTCTCACTCAAATTCGATGGAACAATACACCTCTTTGTAGATAAACAACAGCTCAGGAACTTCATAGACTCAAAACCAAATCTAAAAGAAGGACTAAAGGGGCTCCTGTAAGATAAGAAGTAAAACACATATAAACACAACCAACTCCTACAGAAAGATGGCACAAAACCCCATGACAATAATCTCCCTTAATGTCAATGGTTTAAATGCACCTACCAAGAGACACAGAGTGGCAAAATGGATCCAGAAACTGAAACCAACATTCTGCTGTCTACAAGAAACTCATCTGAATATTCAGAGCAATCACAGACTCAAAGTTAAAGGATGGAAAACAGTCCTGCAAGCAAACAGCTCCCTTAAAAATGCTGGGGTGGCCATACTAGTATCCAACAACATTAATTTCAGGCTGAAAAAGATTAGAAGGGACAGCGAAGGCCATTTTCTCTTCATCAAGGGATACGTACAACAGGAAGAAGTCACACTCTTAAATGTATACACATCTAATGAAGGGACAGCTAGATACTTAAAACAACTGATAAATTTTAAGGAGGACATTGATAGCAACACAGTAGTAGTTGGAGACTTCAACATCACCTTATCACCTCTGGATAGATCAACAAGAACAAAACTCAGCAAGGAAACATTGGCTTTGAATGAAGAAATAGAAGAGAAAGGACTTATAGACCTATACAGGGCTATACACCCCTAAAAGAAAGAATACACATTCTTCTCCAGTGCGCACGGAACATTTTCCAAAATAGACCATGTGCTAGGCCACAAAACATACCTCAAAAAAATCAGGAAGATAGAAATAGTATCAACAATCTTTTCAGACCACAAAGAACTGAGGATAGAAGTGAATCACACACAGACACGGAGAATCAAATCAAACATCTGGAAACTAAACACCTCAATGCTGAACAACGAGTGAGTCAGGAAGGAAGTCAAGGACGAAATCAAAAGGTACCTGGAAACAAATGAGAATGAAGACACGAGCTACCAAAATTTATGGGATGCAGCTAAAGCCATATTAAGGGGAAAATTTATAGCTCTGCAAGCATACCTCAAGATGGAAGAAAGGATGCACATAAACAACTTGACTTCACAGCTCAAGATCCTAGAAAAGGATCAAAAGAAGGAGCCCTAAGTAGGCAGAATGAAAGAAATCATAAAACTTAGAGCAGAAATCAACGACATGGAAACCAAAGAAGCAATCCAAAAGATCAATGAAACTAAGAGTTGGTTCTTCAAGAAAATAAATAAGATAGATAAACCATTAGCAACACTCACAAAGAAACAGAGAGAGAGAACCCTAATAAACCAAATAAGAAATGAAAATGGGGATATCACAACAGAAACCAAAGAAATTTAAAAGATCATCAGAGACTACTGTGAAAGTCTGTATGCCACGAAACAAGAGAATCTAGAAGAAATGGATAAATTCCTGGATTACTATAATCTCACAAAGTTGAGTCAAGAAGATATGGAATACCTAAATAGACCTATTAACATCAAGGAAATTGAAACTGTAATCAAAAGTTTTCCCAAAAACAAAAGCCCAGGTCCAGACGGATTCACTAGCGAATTTTTCCAAACGTTTAAAGAGGACCTACTGTCAGTCCTTCTCAAGCTTTTCTGGGAAATTGAAAAAACAAAAACTCTCCCAAACAGTTTCTATGAAGTCCATATATCTCTAATACCAAAAGGAAACAAAGACACCACGAGTATAGAAAACTACAGGCCGATATCCCTGATGAACATGGATGCGAAGATTCTCAACAAAATACTAGCAAATAGAATTCAACTACTCATCAAAAAGATCATACACCATGACCAAGTAGGATTCATCCCGGGGATGCAAGGCTGGTTTAATACTCAGAAATCAATCAACATAATCAACCATATCAACAAAAGAAAAGATAAAAAAATATGATCATATCAATAAATGCAGCGAATGCATTTGACAAGATCCAGCACCCATTAATGATGAAAATCCTCCCAAAATGGGGATAGAGGGGACTTTCCTCAATATAGTTAAAGCCATCTACCACAAGCCTACAGCAAGCATTATCCTCAATGGCGAAAAACTGAGAGCCTTCCCGCTAAGATCAGGGACAAGAAAGAATTCCCACTGTCTCCACTACTGTTCAACATAATGCTGGAAATATTAGCAATAGCGATTAGGCAAGAAATAGATATTAAGGGCACCCAAATAGGAAAGAAAGAAATCAAGCTCTCACTATTCGCTGACGATATGATACTATACTTAGAGAACCCTAAAACCTCCACCAAGAAACTCCTAGAAATGATAGACTTGTAAAGTTGCAGACTATAAAATCAGTACTCAAAAGTTCATGGCTTTCCTATATGTAAATAGTGAGAGAGAAGAAAATGACATGAAGAAAACAATCCCATTCACAATTGTACATCAGAAAATCAACTACCTAGGGATTAGTTTAACTAAGGAAGTAAAGGACCTGTACAAAGAAAACTACAAAATGCTGCTTCTTGAAATAAAAGAGGATGCGAGGAAATGGAAAAATATCCCCTGTTCATGGATCGGGAGAATTAATATTGTCAAAAATGCAATACTTCCTAAAGCACTGCACAAATTCAATGTGATCCCTATTAGGATACCCATGACATTTTTCAAAGAAATGGAGCAAACACTCCTGAAATTTATATGGAACAATAAGCCCCCTCGAATAGCTAAAGCAGTTCTTGGGAAAAAGAAAACGGAAGGAATTATCCTCCCGAACCTCAAACTCTACTACAAAGCAGTAATAATCAAAACCGCATGGTACTGGAACAAAGGCAGAGCTGCCGACCTATGGAACAGGGTTGAATATACTGACATCTTCCCTCAAACATATGATCATCTAATCTTTGATAAGGGGGCAAGAAATGCGAAGTGGAGTAAGGAAACCCTTTTCGACAAATGGTGCTGGCAAAACTGGACGACTAAAAAAACTGGGCTTAGATCTCTGCCTAACACCATTTACAAAAGTAAGATAAAAATGGATAAAGACCTCAACATCAGACCAGAATCCATAAGGTACATTGAAGACAAAGTTGGCAAAACCCTCCATGACATTGAAGCTAATGGTATCTTCAAGGATGTCACGCCACTGGCCAAGCAAGTGAAAACAGAGATAGACAAATGGGACTATCTTAAACTAAGAAGCTTCTGCACCTCTAAAGAAACAGTGACCAAGATACAAAGACAATCTACAGAATGGGAAAGGATATTCTCCAAATACACATCTGACAAGGGGTTGATGTCAAGGATATACAAAGTACTGGTTGAACTCCACAAGAAGAAATCATCCAACACCATCAAAAAGTGGGGCAACGAAATGAACAGAGTCTTTCTCATAGAAGAAATCTGAATGACTAAAAGGCATATGAGAAAATGCTCTACATCATTAATTATCAGGGAGACGCAGATCAAAACCACAATGAGATATCATTTCACACCACAGAGACTGGCCCACATTCAAAAGAACAAAAGCAACCTGTGTTGGCGCAGATGTGGAGAGAAAGGGACCCTCCTTCACTGCTGGTGGGAATGCCAACTGCTTCAACCCTTTTGGAAAACAGTATGGACGACTCTCAAAAAATTAGAAATTGAGCTCCCATTTGATCCAGCAATACCACTCCTGGGAATATACCCCGGAGAGGCAAAAAAGTATAGTCGAAGTGACATCTGCACTTGTTTGTTCATTGCAGCACTCTTTACAATAGCTAGTATATGGAAAAAACCTGAGTGCCCGAGAACAGATGACTGGTTAAAGAAATGTTGGTACATCTACACAATGGAGTACTATGTAGCAGTTAGAAAAAATGAATTCATGAAATTTACGTACAAGTGGTACTACATGGAAAATATTATGCTAAGCGAAATGAGTCAGAAAGAGAGGGACAGACATAGAAAGAGTGCATTCATCTGGGTAACATAAAGTAACAAAATAAGAGACTAACACCCAAGAACAGCTGTGATAAATACCACGTGGTTCACTCCATGGCATAGAGGCCAGCTGCACATTCTAGGAGTAAGGGCAGCTCAGATAGAGAAGGGAGCACCAAATAAAGGGTGCTGGGAAGATCTGCCCAGGATGAAAGTAGTCTATGAACCGAACATGATTGCCAGCCAATGTCTCTTCTGCAGACGACAGCACCCAAAACCAGAGATAGAACAAAAGGGAGTGCCCTGCCACAGAGGCAGGGTGGGATGGGGGATGGCGGGTGGGAGAGATACTGGTAATGGTGGGGGTGGAGATAGACAAATGGGACTATCTTAAACCATTGGCACTGGTTGTGGGATGGATACTCGATCATTGTATAACTGAAACCCAAGCACAACAACTTGTAAGCCTACAACTGTACCTCACGGTGTTTCACTAAAAAATAAATAAATAAATATTTTGCTATTGAGATTATTGCCTTTTGGGTTTATCCTATATGCATTCTATTCTGTTAAAATTAGTTTTCTATTTCTACTTGACTATTTGTTTTTGTTTGTTTGTTTGTTGTATTCTTTTTTACTTCTGGGAGTTGATTAAATTTAGATTCTTTTTTTATTCTTTCATTTATTTTTTTAAATTTTTATTAGTGATACACCATGAGGTACAGTTTTAGATTTACAAATTTTTGTGCTTGGGTTTCAGTTACACAGTGATCGAGTGTCTATCCCTCCGCCAGTGCCCTTTCCCCACCACCAATGATCCCAATATTCCTCCCACCCCCGTCCTACCCATGAATTTAGATTCTTACCTTAAACGTGTATTCATGAACTATAACTGAACTGCATCCCTATACTGAGTGACTTGTTTGCTCGGGTTTAGTTTGGAATTGGTCTGGGGAACCACACCCACCTGACTGTGGCCTCAACTGGTCAGAGGGTTAAAGGCAGAGATCAAACATGAGCTGGCCACAGCAAAGCAAATGCTGTATTCCCTGTTTTCTCTAGTGCCTCTATTGAGAATTTTTTTTAATCAGCATAGGTGCTAACGTGGTTTTTTTTTTTTACAGTTGTAGATTTACAATTTTTTGTGCTTGGGTTTCGATTATACAATGATCAAATACCCATCCCTCCACCAGTGCCCATTTTCCACCACCTTGGATAATATCCCTCCCACCCCCATCCCTCCCATCCCACCCTACCTCTGTGGCAGGGCAATCCCTTGGGTTCTCTCTATCCTTTTGGGTGTTGTGGTCTGCAAAAGAGGCTTTGAGTGGCAAACATGTTCAGTCCATAGTCGACTTTCAACATACATCTCCCATCCTGGGAGGATCCTCCAAACACCCTTTATTTGGTGCTCCCTTCTCTATCTGAACTGCCCTTTCCCCTAGAATGCCTGGCTGGCCTCTAAGCTATGGAGTAATCCTCCTGGTGCTGATCTCAGCTATTCTTGGGTATTAATCTCATATTTTGTTACTTTACATTCCCCAAATGAATGAAATCTTTCTATTTTTTTACATACCCAATTTTTTTTAGATTCTGTTAATGCACATCTTCATTGTTGCTCTGTGACTATTTTAGTAAGTTTTCAGAATGACATACAGATCAAGTTGTATATTTTTTAAAATAAGTTATCCTTTTTTTATTTTGAAGTAAGTCAAATTATAGAAAAGTTGTGAGTATAATAGGCATTAATTTCCCTACAAATGTTGAAAATAGTTGTTGGCTTGATGCTCAGTTACCTCTGAAAATTTTCATGTGTATTTCCACAAAGCGTGCTCTGTATAATCTTAATATAAATATTAAGTCAGAAAATTACACACTGAAATAATAAAAGATGAATCTTCAGAACTTTTTTGAGCTTTAATTAACTATACCAATACTGTAGTTAATAAAGAAAGGATGCGGCTCAATATCAGATTTTCTATTTAATTGTCATCTAGGAGCTGGGCAGAGGTCAGCACTAAGGCAACATGACTAGCCTGCAATTGACCTCGGTTTACTCCCTGCACCAAATAAATGGTGCCCTGAGCATCAGTGGGGATCTGCAAATAACCCTGAACACTGTTTGGGTAGCACCGCCAGCAAAAGAAAATCTCAAGTAGAGTAGACTTTAGACCGAACATGATTGCCACTCAATGCCTCTTTTGCAAACCAAAGTACCCAAAAGGAGAGAGAGAGGAACAACAGGGAATGCCCTGCCACAGAGGCAAGGTGGAATGGGGGGGTACAGGGGATGGGAGGGATACCGGGATCAGTGGTGGTCGAGAATGGGCACTAGTGGAGGGATGGGTATTCAATCATTGTATAACTGAAACCCAAGCACAAAAATTTGTAAATCTACAACTGTACCTCAGGTGTTTCACTAATAAAAATCTAAATAATAAAAAAAATCACAAGTAAATGTCACATCTACTTAGTCTTCTTTAATAAGATATACTTTCTCAATTTTTCTTTCATGAACTTGATAAAATTTGATAATTGCAATGTAGTTATGCAATGTAGTTATTAGGTAGAAATTCCAGCTATTAAGGATTCTCCCACAATTTTAGAATATAATCAATTTATCAAGTTATCTATTTATGACAGGAAGATTCCTGCAGTGAGTTGAGTACATTTAATCTAGTGGCATATAATTTTGATTTGTCCCATTACTGGTGATGTGTGTTTTAATCAAATGATTAAGTTCTGCTATATAAGTAATCAGGTGTGGTGTTTCATTTTTTTTTCTTTGTAATTAGCAAATACTTTGCTCCTACAGTTTAGGCTTTTTTTCAGCTCCTTTCAGATATAAATCATATTTTGTGTTGCAAATTTAAGATTTTAACAGGAAGATTTGCAGCAAAAATATAGTAAAATGATTGCTACAGTAGGTTAGTTGAAATCCCTTCACCATGATTACTTTTGGTTAAAGACATTAAAGATGATTTTCTTACAAATTTTCAAATATATAATATATGAACCTGTATGGACTATAATTATATCTCATTTTCGGTCACTTTCAAATTTAAGCATAATAATAGAGTATTTGTCTTTCCCTATCTGGTTTGTTTTTCTGAGCATAATTCAGTTTCCTCAAGGTTCATCCAAGATTCATTCATATGCAAAAGTATTAAATAGCATTCTGTTAGATTGATGGTAGCTAGATAGATGGATAGATAACACATATCTGTGTCTATTTTTATACCAATAAAATATTATCTGTGGTTCTTTTACTATAGTTTTTTGTTTGAACATCACAGAGATAAATCACATTGTTAGTCATGCATATACCTTTAATTTGGTGTTAAATAAGGGTTGTTAGCATGATTTAAAATTTTTTAGGCCTAGAACCATACTACAGTGGGTAGAGTGCTTGCCTTGCCCCTTGATGACTATGTTTGATACCTGACATTTCATATGGTCTCCCTTCCCCATCAGCAGTGATACCTGAGTACAGAACCAGGAATAAGTCCTGAGCACTGCGAGGTGTATCCTTCCCCCTAAAAATAACATATCTATATTCTTCATGATACTGATGAACACTTTTCTTGTTTACAATTTATCTGGCATAGGTATTATAGTCAGTTAGAAAAATGCTTATATTGCAAAATAAATTTGAAAGTCTGTTTTGTTTTCAATTTTTTATAAAAGTTTCAGAAGATTAACATTAAATATTTTATTGTATGTTAAAATTCACCTGGGAAACTGTCTCAGGATTAGCTATTTTTATTTGACATATTTCTATGATATTTTCTCCTTAGTCATTACTAGTAGTTTCAGACTTTTAATTTTTTCAAAGTTCAGTATTGTTTTAGATTTTTATATTTAAGTAAATTGTTATTTTTTGTTTGTTGTATGAACTCTTAGTATATGATTTTCATATTGGTCTTTTATGATGTTATATAATTTTATTTTCCATTTCATATATTTATTCCTTAATCTTTATTTCCTTACTTTTCCTAATTTTAAGATTTCCTTGATTTTGTCAGCTTCCTCTAGTTTGAAAGTATTTTTAATGTCATGTCTTTACATTCTAAATGTTTATGCTAAATGTTAACATTTATCACTGTCAATTAACATCTAGAAACTGCTCTCATATTGAATGCTTGAGTTATCAGTGGCTCATTTTTTTTAACTTTTTAAACTTTATTTAAATACTGTTGTTTACAAAGAAAAGTTGTATTGGACATTCAAAGATTGGACATTCGGAAGATGCCAATTCCACCACCAATGAACCTTCCCTTACCATTGTACCCAGTTTCCACTCAACCTCCAAATTTACTCCCTTAGCAGCACAAAATAATTTATTTTATATTAGTTGTTACAACAAAATGACTGATGGAATTACTGAAATGTACTCAGTAAAAAAATTGTGAAAATGTTATATTTCACAATAGTGTCTGTCATTAAAATTATTGACTGAGAATTTACTTAGCTGTGTATTGCTAGTTGAAAATTCTGTGTTACTGTTTTTGTTTATTGAGCTCCCTTTATTTCTATGCTACTTTCTCATCTAATAAGATGTGCTCCTACTCAGTATTTGAGGAATTTGAAAGTGTCATGAAGTTGATTATATTGCAAAACTTCAGGATCTGAAGAATTAGGATAATGAGTTTCATCAGTTTGGCTTGGCTTGTATCTCTTCGAATATTAGTCATGAAACTGTAAACTGGCTTATTATTTACATGGCATTTGTCATGGGATGTGGGTATGGCTACTGGGGCTTCCAGCAGTACAGGGGGTGAGGAGGAAGCTATGTGTCAACCACTCTTGGAAGATTCCAGAATTCTCAGTTCAAAGACTGGTGTACCTATAAATTTTTTGTTACTTTTCCAGCTCTGCAGACATTAGTTCTTAAGCATTTAAGTTGGGCTGTTTGCCTGGTTTGCATGACAGTGGCTATGGGGTGTATGCGTGGCTTCTGGGTCTTTGGCACAGTGGAAACATGATCTTCTCCCTACAGAGGAGAAATGCCCATGAGTTCTAGTGGTTTGGTTTGCATCTCTTCTGAGATCAGTCATGAAGCTATAAAGCTGGGCCATTGGTTACATGGGAGTTGAACGGTGGTGTTTCATGGTGGGTGTGTCTTAAACTTATTTTTAAAATTATTATTCCATTTACATCCTTTTGACTTCATTGAAGTATTGATTATTCAGGAATTTGTTTAAGTTCACATATTTTAAAAATCATGTTGTTTTCCTCCTTTGGTTTCTTTCTAGATCCACTGCATCATAATTTAAATATAGTTGGTAAACCAAATAAACAAACATTAACAATATTATCATTCACATTACCTCAATAATAATCAAAATATATTTAAAAGCTACCTGATGTGATTGTAATGTGCTCAGAATTAATAATAACTGTTTTGTGATCTAATGCATTATTTATTCTGGAAAATGGTATAATTGGAATTGATATCTGCTCTGCTGTCATTTTCTTACTTACATTCATCTAGATAATTTTTTTTCATCATTGAAAGTGGGTTCTTTAAGTGTCTAGTAGTACTATATTGATATATTTTTCTCCTTAGAGATATGTTATGTATGCTAAATATATGCAAGTATTATGATATTAAGTGTGTATTTATTTGTGAATTTCATATTGAATAATATGGTCATTCTGATCATCATACAGTGATCATTTTACCCATTATTAATTTTAAGTGAAAGTTCATTTTGTCTGATTTCACTATAATTATTATATTTGTCTTTTGGTTCTTACTTGGTGGAATGTACATTTTATCCTCGAAATCTTTGGTATCTAAAATTTGCGAGTCTTTTAATAAAAAATATAGTATTGGTTTTGTCCTAGACTAGTTTTTATCAGTTCAGCAAATAGGACTTTTGTTTCGGGAACTTAAACTATTGACATTGGCCGCTATAGTAAATAAAGAAGTCAACTAGAAGGAAAAATGAATGAAGAAACAACAAAAAGTACTGGTACTACACTATAAATAAAATGACATGACTAAGTCTTTACTTGTTCACAAGTATATTAAATTCAACCTACTTAACCAAAATTTTTATGTTTATTTGTAGCAGTGAGGGGCTGGGGCAATAGTACAGCAGCCAGGGTATTTGCCTTGCGTATGGCTGACACAGGTTTAATCCACAGCATTCCATATAGTTCCCTGAGCACCATCAGGAGTAATTCCTGAGTTCAGAGCCAGGAATAACCCCTGAACATTGCTGGGAGAGACCCAAAAAAGCAAGAAAGAAAAAAAATATCAACTTATAGCAGTGGTTTTGGTCTCAAAATAGTATTTGAGAACTTATACCAATTCAAAAGCATCTTGCTAATGATAAAATAAACATATAATTCATGATCATAGACAAAATTAAAATGTGTATGTATCAAAATTAACGGTAGCACTGTCTATTTTAAAAGATTAAAAATTCCAATGATCCCTTCAATCATCATTGACTTAGTGATCCCTTGATTTAGTGAGCAGGATGGGAGATGTGTGCTGAAAGCAGATAAAGAAACAAACATGATGGCCTCTCAGTATCTATATTGCAAACCATTTAATTCCCCAAAGTAGAGAGAGTAACAGAGAAATTATCTGCCATAGAGGCAGGAGGATGGGAGACATTGGTGGAGGAAAAGGTACAGTGGTGGAGAGATGGGTGTTTGAACATTGTATGAGTGAAATTCAACATGAAAGCTTTGTAACTGTATCTCACAATGATTCAATAAAAGAAAAATAAGAGCTTAAAAATAAAAATAAGCAAATGGTTAAGTCACAAAATACTACAATCTCTAACACTAAACAGTATTTTAATCAAAAACCATATGTGGAAAAATGGTTCATATATATATGTGTATATAATGTAGATATGTAGTAGATTATGCCTTCTAAGTTTATGTAATTACACTCTGTTTCACAGGAACAAAATCTTCTCACCATGCATCCATGCATTTGATAAAACTTATCCTCATCGTTAAATGACTCATGACTGTATTTTTCTTAATAATAACTAAGAAACTAAGAAAAACTCATGCTTTGGTCTTTCTGAAAGAGAAGTTTGTCATTAAAACTATTCTCATTAATAAAACCACTAAAGTAAAATAAAAGAAAAAACATTTTTTGCAAAATTCTCAAGGTAAGCCAATAATGCTATTTCAATGTAGTTAGTGTCTTTATGTGTCTATAAGGCACATTCTATAAATTGGAAAGCATCCCTGAATCATGACATTTCAAAATATAATGAGAAGTTTGTCAACTTAATGAAATATTAATACCTTCATATCTAGTCTATGAAAAATAAAGTAAGTCAATTTTATTACTACTATCAATAATATCTATCTACTTCAATATCTATCTAGATTAATCTGTATGCATAATTCTATCCATCCCTCCACTGAAGAGAAATTAATTTATTTTTCATGATTGTAGAATATTAAGGAAATAAAACATTCTAAACATTTAAAAAATATAGACTCTTTATTTAACAAAATGGACAGTTGGATGATGACTGATCTCTTCACAAATAAATACTGGTATCACTTCTATCAACCTATTTATTCTTAAAACTCAGAAAGCATAATTAAGAAAAAATTCAGAGAACTGAACCCCATATAACCTTATTTCTGATTTGTTTTTGTGAAATTGCTGTTAAATTAATATCTGCATTTTATTATTTTAAGAAAAATGTGTAAACCACTCTAAATGTTATGTCTCTATTCAAATACATTTGTATTATAATATTTTCATAGAGAGAATATATAACAACTTTCTCAGACTTCAACTGAAAAATTATAGAGGTATTGTCAGTATTATTTTATGTTATGCGGCATTTATGGACTAGAAAATTCACAAAACATCATGAGATATAAAAGAGCCAGTTTAATTCAGAAAAATAATAAAATAGCAGTCATGAAATATTTTCATCTAGTAAATGTAGGATATCTTTCATATACTGGCCCCATAAGAGTCAGAATTGATTGCACATTAGAATCATTTTAATGACTTGAATAATATGTTACTGCTCAAGAAATACCACATAGAAGTCACTAGGGACCAACACCTGATAGTTCTACTTTCAAAGTACAGGTTTTGAGTGTGAAGTAAAAAAACTAGTGCATCATTAAAATATATAAATATTATTTTTTCTCACTATAACCACTGACTATGTTTCATTCTGTGCTAGAAAAGAAAATAAAAATTATATAATTGAATGAGAAGAACCAACATTCTTGGCCAAATAGATGTTTTTGCTTAAAATACTTTGCATTATTTAGCCAAGATGAAGTGTATAATAAATTATCTCACTGATTTTTACTACAAGCAAGTTTTCAAATATGATGGAAATCTTGAGAATAAAAATTTTAAGACGTGAAAGAAAAATTTGGTTTCCACTAGAATTTTCTAGTATCATAGGAGGAAAAAAAACATTTCACAGAGATGCAAGTGATCATATTCTTTCAGCTTGTCCCCTTTGGCGTTACATGAGAGTATAACACTAACAAACTGATAAATTTTTTCAGTAAAATTTCTAACCTATCTGAGATAGGAAAATAATTCCATGCATTTGTGTGCTTTATATTCATATACCACATTTTCTTTAAAAACTGGTTTATCGATAAACATCTAGATTATTTTATGTTAAAGAATATTAAAAGTAAATGTATTAACATTGATACACAGGACTTAGTGTAAATATATGATTTACTTTTATGTTATCTTTGGTAAATAAGTAACACTGGAATTATCAGATCATATAATAAATGTATAGTTGATACTTTGAAATTGTCCCCTATTTTCCAAAAATGGTTATACCATCGAAAGTATAGAATTATTTTACAGGCTTGACAGCATTTTTAAAATAAAATAACTGTATTTAAAAAAATGAATGTAGTCAGAGAGAGATAGAGGAAAGGATGAGAGAGATAAAGAGAAAAAGGGAAAATTATGATGACAAGAGGAGAAAAAAGGCCTAATTCAATGCTGAGTGGGTTCAAGAGAGATTCCAATATTTTCTACCTAACTATGTGAACCTGCAGTTCAAAAATCTAATTGTAAAGGTGGTACTGTCAGAACTAGGGGTGTTTGAAACTCTCAGGGTCATATCCACGAATGCATGGGAACCACATAGTGCTGGAGATCAAACTCGAGAATTCATGCATATCAGCCCTGCAAGACTTTTGAGCTATATTCTCAATCCCTTGATAGCATTAACCTTTGCATTTTAGCCATCTTAATAAGTGATAATATCTTACTGAGAACTTACTTGCATTTTACTGATAACTACCACTCCTCAAGATTTTTAATAAGTTCATTTGTCATTAAAAACTCTTTTCATTATTTCTATGAGTAGAGATAACATAATGAATTCTTTCAGCTTTTGTGTATCAGAAAAGCCTACTATCTTGGTTTTTGAAAGATAATCTGCCAATACATACTTTAGTGTAAAAGTTTTGTTTATTGTTTTACTTGTTACTGTTTTACTTAAGAGTTACAGCTCCAGTGTTTCCTTGAGTGATTTTCCCTGGAAATTCAGTTCATCTCATTTTTATTTCCTCTCTATGTAATGTATCTTTATCAATATGTCATGGTTTCTTTAAAATTTGCTCCTTGATTATGTATTTTATTTTGTTGAGTAGGTGATCAAATTTCTTTTTGATTTTACACATATTTCTTGCATTTGAAATTCATTAATTTTATTTCATTAATTTTATTGAGTATTGAGTGTAAAATTTATTTTTCACCTTCTCCCTATTACAGCCTAGTTGCTTGTACATTTGGTCACTTGAATTATTCACAGATAACTGATAGTCTTTTCATTTTAAAAAAATGTTTTCCCCTGTATGTCAATGTAGGCTTTGTATTTCCTCTCTGGGTTTTTTAAAATCTTTTAATGCCTACACTCAACTTTTGAACATATGGAATACAATTTTAATAATTGCTTTAATATCCTTCTCTGACATTCTAACATCTGTGTTAGCTCTAGTTTGGTTTTGTTTTTGACAATGGTTTATATTTTCCTGCTTCATTAAATGTATGGTCATATTTGATTGTCAGAAATTGTGAATTTTCCTTTTGGGATGGAAACTGGCTATTTTTGTATTTCTATAAATATTCCTGAGTTTTCTTCTGGGCACTCTTAAAAATTTTAGCAACAGTTTGATCTTTTGTGATCTTGCTTTTAAGTTATTTTAGGAAAGATCATAGCAGAGTTAGTCTATAAGAAAGTTTTTCTGGGGCCAGGACAATATTCTGTAGTCAGGTTATACGCTCTTCATAGCAGAGACCTGAGTTCAATTAAACATACCACATGACCCCAGAAGCACCATCCTATGTGTTTTCGGTGCTCAGAGTGGGGGAATGCATCTAGAACACAGCTTGGGTGATCCTGACACTGCCTACAGTACTTACAGACCAAAGCACTGAACTGCCTGGTCCAAATGAACTGAATATTTCTGGGAAAAGTTTGCACCTCTCAAAGCCTGATTTCAGACTTCCTTAAAAATAAAATTAATTGAACAAAACATTCTTGTCTTCTGGAAAGAGCAAACACCTGAGTGAGGCAAGAGAGATGACCACTGTTCTAATTTAAGGGTTTTTATACCCAGGCCATTGAAAGATCATAAGTACTCAATTAAGAGCAGTGGCCCTGCAAAATACATCAATTTTCTCACTCACAATTATCACTCCTGAACTTACAAGATCTTGAATGTGTTTCTTTACATTTCATCCTTCCTTATGTTGCCCTGTGTTATTCCTGCTTTTCTGTAATGTGTGACCTAAGAGTATATGCTTCCAGTTGGACTGGTGCAAAATAGACTGTTTTCTGAGGCCCCTGTGAGAAAAATGATGCTATTTCCTATATACTATAGGGTAATATTTTCCTTGTCTATTGCAGTATCCACTTATGTCCCAATCAGTCTTTGGTAAATTATCACAAGAATTCTCCACAGCTATTAAGAGATCTCTTTCTAAGCATCTTTCTCCAGTGACATTCTGTCCTGTACTCTCCAGATAATTTGACTGTCTAGACTATTAGTTTCTCTTTCATTTGGTGTAGACTCTGAACTCTTCCTAGGTGTCCAACCCTTTGTACTTTATAGAGATTCTTACAAGGTATTCAATGTTGACAAATATAATATTCACAGTTTGTTTCTATTTTCAAAAATTGAAGTTCTTCATTGTGTACTCTCTGAAATCTTCAAAACCAAAGATTTGATACAATCTCTCCAGTATTTGCTGCTGTAGATTTATGTAGTAGAGAAAGTATGGGTACAAATATTTCATCTGTGCTAAAAATATTTTATATTTTTTTCTGAAAATCATATTTAGTTTTATGTATTTATACACATTTTTATTATTCTATTTATTAGGATTATTCTTTTAAGGGCATCTGTGTCTCTAAGTGCCTGACATACGTGGGATCCTCTTCTGACTTAATATTTATGTGTGCTTTGGTGCTGGAGAAATAACATAGTGGGTTGGGTGCTTTCCTAGCACACAGACAATCCAAATTTAATCGCCAAGCATCCATGCAACACAGTAGAGCTCTCTCAGGAGTGATTCCTTCAATACAGAGCATGTAGTGAGCCCTGATTAACACAGGGTAACAATGATTTATGATTGTTCTGAGTATTGGAGTAACTTCCTAATGTATATATAGAAAAGAGCTAAAATTTTTAATTTAACATAATTTCAGAATGGCACTGCTTTGTCCTTTCTGCGTTACCACAGGGAACTTAGGTTTATTGGGTTACTCCCATCACAGTGCTCCCATTCCTCTGTGTTTATTTGTGCTCTGCTTCCACAACAGGTCAATCACCTTTATCTCCTAATCAGACTATATTAACTTGTAAATATTGCTTTTCTCTTCTCCTTAAGTCCTTTGCATAGTAAATTCAGAGCAATTTTTTTTTTAGTATAGACACAAGAAGAAAGTTGTGTACCTGACTTGATTTACTTAATATAACACTACCGAGTTTCATTTAAGTTGCAACGAATCGCAACTCTTTGCTATTCTACTCTTCATACAATTTGTTCATCTGTGCAACAGTTGGTCTTCTTTATTCCTGCTCTTATGTAGAGCCATTATGCCATGACAGATAGCTTTTGCTTTGCCCCTACACCAGTTGTACACAAAAAGTTCTATTTTTTAAATACATTTTTTAATTGAATCACTGTGAGATACAGTTAAAAAGCCTTCATCTTTGAGTTTCTGTCAAATAATTATTGAACAACTATCCCACCACCAGTGAGCATTTTCCACCATCAATGTTCCCAGTATTCCTCACGACACCCTCACCAAATCCCAACCTCTGCATCTGTGGCAGGCATTTTCTTCTTACTCTCTCTTTACTTTGGAGCATTATGGTTTTCATTAGATACTGAGAGGCCATCGTGTTTGTTTTTTGGTCTACTTTAAGCACACATCTCCCATCCCTGCAACCATCATTGATTTAGTGGTCCCTTCTCCATTTCTACTACCTTTTCCCCCAGCACATGAGGAAGGTTTGCTAACCATGGAGCAATCCTCCTGGCACTTGTCTTTACTGTCCTTGGTGTTAGTTTCATATTGTTATTTTATATTACATAAATGAGTGCAGTCATTCTATGCCTGTCCCTCTCCTTCTGACTCATTTCACTTAGCATGATACTCTCCATGTCCATTCACTTATAAGCAAATTCCATGGCTTTATTTTTTCTACAGCTGGGATGAGGGTAGAAACTATTTTGGAATATATTCACACATTAAATTCTTTTTAATATTACTTATTGTCAAAATAAACTAGCTATCCAGAGAAAACCTACCAGGGTATTGTCAGCAATTTATTCACTTGGGGGACAGAAAACTCCTGACTGCCATTGCTGCTGGTGTTCAACATAGGAGAAAGACAATATGTGACAAAAGATCCACTTCACATGCTAAGTATGAGGGGAAAAAAATACCACCCTCTAGCAATTTTCTATTCCCTAAAGGTAAAGGAAAAAAAAAAAAAGAAATATTTCTAAATTTCACAGTCCAGAGGCACAAACTCATAAAAAAAACCCAGAAGTATTCATAATACTATTAAAGCATTTATCCATCTGGCACTTTACCACTGATGTTAAAAGTCTATTTATATCACTTCAGTTTCACATGACACAACATGTAAGGATCTTAAGAAAAAACTCACAAAACCTGCCAAAACACAAATAGCTTAATTTAAATTGCTGCAAAAATCATTACAAACAGATATGACTATGATGTCAAAATTACTAGATTGGGAAGTTTAAGTGATACTGATTAATAAAAAAGGGTTTTAATAGATAAACAGATAGCATACAACAATGCTAAAGAAATTAAAAGTGCAAAATATTAAAACCAATACATCCAAAGTAATGATTGTTGGGATTGGGAGTTCCCTAGCCCTGGGAGGTGCGGAGAGACCAGATAGACACAATTCCTGCAGGAGTAAAAACGGGGTTTATTTAGACGAGCATGCTGGGGCTCCGCAGCATACCCCAAAAATGGGCAGTGGCTGAGAGCCCCGAACTTCTTCAAAGGGGATCTTATATAGGCCTTCACTGGCCGTTACAGCAAAGCCCGCGCATTTCATAGCCAATAGATTTGTAACAATATATACTTTCTTAACCAATCCATTTAAAAGTACCTCACTCCTTAGCCTATAGATTCAAAGATCAGCATTTACATACATGATTGTCAGCACAAGCAAGGTTATAGCCGGAATCATTAAGCCTTAGGCAATCTCCCTTGACCATCCTCCTTTTGAGTTACCCAAGTCTGCAGGGTGCTTTAGTGAGACAATACACTCCAGGAAAGGGCAATTTCCCCCAACCACCCACATCCTGAGTTATCCTTTACCCAAATCTGCAGGTTGCTTTACTGAGACAATACATTTCAGGGAGAGTAAATACACCTGAATCCTGTCACACTTGGTTTAGAAAGAAGTTATGCCCTGTTCACTTTCCAAGTCCCCTCTCCCCCAGGTGCAAAGCAGCCAAGCAGTTTTACAGAAAGCAATGTTGCAAGTTAGCTGAAGTACACAAAAATTTGATGCCCTAATATGGATTCTTTCAATGATAACATTAACCAAAATAAGTTTTTGATGGACTTATTAATAGATTGGGCAAGGCGGAGAAATAACTACTTGAGCTTTAGTATACATCCCTTGAACTTGAACTAAAAACAAAAAGCAAAATCAAAGTCTAAAACTTTTAGACCAGAACATATTTATATTATGGAGCAGCAGCAACTAATGCAAAATAATCTAAATAGGAATACCAGAATAATAATAAAGAAAATAATATTTTGGATTTTGGAAAAGTGAGATAGATGGTCAGGAACATAGCTCTATGTCCAAAGTACACAAAGTCATTAGCTTCACTCCTATTCTCCAATCTTTTTATTTCCAGATATCTAGCTTTTATATCTACCCAGAAAAACTAAATAGATATTGTGGCTTTTCCATTACATTAAAGAAAATATGTCACTTACCTGTAAAGAGTAGTGCTTGGCCCTACAAATCTGCTTAAATAAATGACTGAGAAAATAAACATTACCGTATAATTAGAGTGGCCAAATTGAGGCTGAGTTTATTCCTGCATATTTATAGGGATTTTATCTAAAGAGGCATAAATATTATTTAGAACCCCTTAATAGTATTTCAAGATAGTACCAAAAAATTTGCCTTTTGAGGTGTGTTTTCCTTTATTTTTCATTTTGGTTTTGGGTCACACTTGGTGATGCTAAAGGGTTCTTTCTGTATCTGTGCTTAGGAACTACCCTTGGCAGTGGTTGAGGGAACATGTGGGATGCCAGGTACAAAACCTGGGTCAATGGTATGCAAGTGAAGAGCCCTATCTATTGAACTGTCTCTCTAGTCCTGAATTTTCCATTCTTAACTTCAAAGTATATCATAGTAACTCATTCAAATGCATTCCCTGATATGAACCTACCAGCTTGATAGCTGAAAAGTTAAATGTTTGACTCTTGTTGATTATCAATCCCCAAAGCAATCTTTGCATCAAATAAGATACACCTTTATTGCACTACAGAGAAGTAACAGAAATCCAGAGATATTGTTTATTTTATATTTCAAGAACTTTGTATTAAAGAGCTGCATTGTGTACACATGAGCACAGTGGTAACTTAACTAATTAAAGATTCATTTGTAAGGAACAGAATCAGATGGATTGCAGTAATAACAGTGAGTCTAACTACTTAGTATTCCCCATCGTTTGTCTGCTGATATGAAAATAAGAACAAATGTGATTGTACACTATTAAAGATTATTAAGTATGGCAAGTATAAAATTACTTCTGTAATGCATTTTTTCCCTTAAAATCACTGAGTGATCAAGAAGGCACGAGGATGAAGGCATTTGTTAAACCACATCAAGCTTGAGGCATTAAACTGTCAAAAAATGGTTGCCTAACAGGGAAATCTAACAAAGAGAAGTCTGCAACTGCCATTGTATATTGAGTGAATTGGACACTAAGGCTCACAATGACCCAGCTCACTTTGAGATTTGGAGAGAGCCTTATAAGGCTTCCCAAAAGGACATGTAGGAAAGGTTATCTCTCCTAATTACTTCAAAGAGAATATAAAATTATCTGTATAATCATCGTGGGGCCTGTGTCTTTCTGGCTATGTCAAGCAATCAAAATCATTGCTAGAACAATAGCACAGCGGTAGGGCGTTCGCCTTACAAGCGGCCAACATGGCCGACCCGAGTTCGATTCCTCTGCCCCTCTTGGGGAGTCCGGCAAGCTACCGAGAGTATTCGATATGCCAAACACAGTAACAACAAAGTCTCCAATGGAGACGTTACTGGGCCCGCTCGAGCAATAATATACTTATGTAGATGTATACTTAGTGCTGCTTTCAGTTTCAAAGAATACCTGAGGAAGTTTATTCGTATAAAATGAATTGTCAAAGTAAAAGTATCTCTAAAAGAATTAAAAAGCACAAGGAGCTCAAGTTTAATATATTCTCTTGACCATCTATTTGTGATCTACTTCACTGATAGGGCTTTTATTGATTATATCCTCTTTATGTTGTTCCTTTATTAGAAGTGTGGCAAAAATAAGTTGGAACATATATTTAAAGTTGATATAAATAAGGACTCTCTGATTAAGAGGATAGGATATTCTTTGAAATTTTTTCCATAGGAAGTAGTTTTGGGCTGGAGCAATAGCACAACGGGTGGTGCATTTGCCTTGCACGTGGCCAACCCAGGTTCCATTCCTCCGCCCCTTTCAGAGAGCCCTGCAAGCTGCAGAGAGTATCTCACCCACATGACAAAGACTGGCAAGTTACCTGTGACATATTCAATATGCCAAAGACAGTAACAACAAGTCTCACAATTTGTTGTGAGACATTACTGGTGCCCACTCAAGCAAATTGATGAACAACGGGAGGACAGTGGACTACATAAGTAAAGGAAGTAGTATTATGATCATTACAAAAATATAAATTAGAGGGGTCAGAGCAATAGTATAATTGGTAGGACACTTGTCTTGTGAAGGGCCAACCTGGCTTCGATCCCCTGTGCCAAATACGAACTGCCGAGCTCACAAGGAGTGTCTCCTGAGCTCAGAGTTAGGAGCAAGCCCTGGGCATTGCTGGTGACTCCCCATCTCCACCAAAAACACAAATTGACAAAGTTTGGCAACTAGTAATACATAGATCAGGTAAATACCATCAGGTTTTTAAATATATCTCAAGTAAATCCTACATCCATGTAAGATAACACTGTTCTGTCCTTCCTGCATAGCCTCAGGTATTTAGGTTTATTGGTTTGCCCCCATCACAGTGTTCCCATTCCTCTGTGTTTATTTGTAACTTCTTTCTTTGTGTTCTGTTGACTTGTCAATATTGTTTTTCTTTTCTCCCTAAGTCCTTTGCATAGTTTATTCAGAGCAATGTCCTTTTTGTATAGACACAAGAAGACATGCTTTTGTAATGTGACTCTCAGTGATAATTCCCTCCTGAGCATCTGTTCTCTCACCTAAGCCTCAGCTGCCTTTACTTTCTAGCTCCTCTTAAAAAAAGCAGTGTCCCGACAAGGGACTGGATGGAACTGTGGCAAGCCGTAAGCTATGAGCTACGCTGGCATTGAGATGGGCCTGGCCAGAACGCCAAAATGCTTAACTATAAGTTAAGAGCTTGGTCATGGACAAATGCTGTCATGATCCAAACGTAATAACTAGATTTGGACCCTGCTAGGGTTAGAAATGATTAATCTGGCCGGAGTGGTGTAGTCAGAGTCTGTGGCAAGATGTTCCTAGGAGAGCTGCCCTACAAGTCTCAATGTTATCTCTTACTGTGTCCACACAAAAAAAGCTAGTATTGATATGTTGATAGTTATTGGACTGAGGAAAAGAGGAAAACAACTTTGGAGGTATTTTGCCCTTGGGCAGTCAGGAAGGGCTTTGGTATGCTTTTTAGGTGGTGTTCCCTTTGAACTTGATGGACCCTCAGGGAGGGCTTTCTTATGTTAATTTGGCTACCTGAATGGGTGCAAGTCAGCCTGGAGAAATAGGGGAGTTGGAGGGGCAGGGGAGAGAGACATGAATGAATGAAGAGAGGATTGAAATAAACAGCAACTAAGACCAACCAGCCTGGTTCTCCTTCTTCCTTCATCTGCCCCTGACAAACAACCATCCCAATCCAGGCCACACACAGCGGCTCAAGAGCTCTGAACACGGGCAGTGAGACAGAACTGTCCAGAGACCCCGTGAATACAGAACCTTCAGCATGCATAGTTTTTTACATACCACACTAAATTGTAGATATTATCTTCATTTATGAGGAAAGAATTGCCCAAAGTCCTATAACTTACTGAGGGAATCTTAACTGTGGTCGGTTCAATTGTAATAAAATATCCATTTCTTGGTAGAGGTTTTAGAGTACTCTAACTATAGTATTGATGTCGGTGGACCCCATGGGTGACTTATATGAAGTGGGGAGGAGAAAGACGGTCACTTTCTCCACACCTGCCTCTGTCACCTGGGACCCAGGGTTACTGGGTTCTTGTCTCGCCTCGCAGAAAGGAATTTCAGGAGGAGACAAGCAGTGAAGTAAATAGATTTTATTTGGGGGTTTTGGAGAGGAAGAGAATGAGAGAGTAACGTACTCAAGAGAGAATACGGGCTTCTCCAAGGGCAGAGAGAGAGAGTCCCCTACACCCTAGCATTAGACAGAAAAGCATGAAAGTACACATCTCAAGAGGGGAGATACGGGCGACACATGTGCTTGGCCACCACATGTGCTCAGCCACGTGGGCGTAAGCACACATGGACTCAGGCAGTATATGTGTGCCCTTCCTTTGTTCAAGGTGGCCTTTATAGGGTTTCTCCAACCTGCCCCCATCTGGAGCTTCTTCCCAGGTAAAAGTCCGTTGCTAAGGAGGTTACCAGGGAGGATGGGAGTGGTGATGATCTTCTTTGAAATTTCTTTCCTGGCCTTTTGTTCCTGCAGGAGCTTCTTTGGGTCTGTTGCTGGAGCAAGGTGAGGGTCTTATTAAGCCTTAGTTCTTTTTTTCCTATTTTCTGAAGGGCTGGCTTTTGTCATTGCTTTCGGGGGGGGGGTTCCCTGTCTACCTGCCTACATCAGTATCATGTCATCTACGAATAGTGAGAGCTTGATTTCTTCCTTTCCTACCTGAATGCCCTTAATATCTTTTTCTTGCCTAACCACTATTACAAATACTTCTAGTACACTATTGAACAGCAGTGGAAAGAGTGGGTATCCTTGTCTCATCCCTGGTCTTAGAAGGAAGGCTCTCAGTTTTTCCCCATTGAGGATGATGCTTGCTGTAGGCTTGTGGTAGATGGCTTAAACTATAGGAAAGTCCCGTCTGTACCCAATATGGCAAGTCTACAGAATGAGAAAGGATATTCACCCAATACATATCCAACAAGGGGTTGATATCAAGGATATACAGAGTACTGGTTGAATTCCACAAGAAGAAATCATCCAAACCCCATCAAAAAAAATGGGGCAACGAAATGAGCAGAAACTTTCTCAATGAAGGAATACGAATGGCAAAAAGGCACATGAGAACATGCTCTACATCATTAGTCATCAGGGAGATGCAGATAAAAACCACAATGAGATATCATCTCACACCACAGAGACTGGCCCACATCCAAAACCAAAGCAACCAGTATTTGTGCGGATGTGGTGAGAAAGGGAACCTCTTCTACTGCTGGTGGGAATGCCGACTGGTTCAGCCCTTTTGGAAAACAGTATGAACGATTCTCAAAAAAAATAGAAATTGAGCTCCCATTTGACCCAGCAATGCCACTCCTGGGATATATCCCAAAGAGGCAAAAAAGTATACTTGAATTGACATCTGCACTTGTTTGTTCAATGCAGCACTGTTTATAATAGCCAGATTCTGGAAAAAAAACTGAGTGCCTGAGAATAGATGACTGGTTAAAGAAACTTTGGTACATCTACACAATGGAGTACTATGTAGTTGTTAGAAAAGATGAAGTCATGAAATTTACATAAAAGTGGTACTACATGGAAAGTATCATGCTAAGTGAAATGAGTCAGAAAGAGAGGGACAGACATAGAAACATTACATTCATCTGGGGAACATAAGTAACAAAATAGGAGATTAACACCCAAGAATAGCCCAGATAAGTATCAGGAGGTTCACTCCATGGCTTGGAGGCCAGTTGCACATGCTAGGGGAAAAGGCAGCTTAGATCGAGAAGGGAGCACCAAATAAAGGTTGGGAGAATCCTCCCAGGATGGGAGATGCATGCAGAAAGAAGGCTATAGACCGAACCTGATTTCCACTCAATGTCTCTTTTGCAAACCACAGCACCCAAAAGAAGAGAGAGAGAACAAAAAAAAAAATGCCCTGCCACAGAGGCAGGGTGGGATGGAGGGGTGGGGAGTGGGAGGGATACTGGGATCCATGGCGGTGGAAAATGGGCACTGGTGGAGGGATGGGCTCTCAAACATTGTATAATTGAAACCCAAGCACAAAAATTTGTAAGTCTACTTCTGTACCTTATGGTGTTTCACTAATAAAAAATAAATAAAATTATAAAAAATGTCCATTTCTCCTCCAATTTCTACAGTAGCTATAGATATAAACTCTGGACCAGATAGGAATAAAATCAGTTATCTAAAATGGGACTGGATATCTTGCTGTTTTATAATATAGCATATAAATAATCCAAATTCTGTGTCAATTTCTGCAAAAGCTCAGAGCTTTCCTAAGAAATTTAACCCAGTGCTATTATTTTTGTTTCATATTCACTTCTGCTCCTTCCTCTATGTCTTCTTGCTTCTGAATCAGATCAAAGCTAGTCATAATTTCCCCCATTATTTAGTCACATAATAATGTCAAATTTACTCTGAGTTTACTATGATTACTAGATGCATTAAGGCACGTAGGAGCAGCAAACAACAAATTATACTTCACAGCAATCTAGAATATCACCTGTTTAACTTATGTTCCTCCTACACTTCCTAAGAATGTCAATCTTTCCCAATTCTAATTCTTCCCATTTTCTTATAGGATTTATATACTGGTTGGCATTCTTTATTCCCATTGAAATCTATAGGGAGAAAAAGAAAACATTTTTTTCTCATCTCTTTGCAAAATTTTCATTCAGAAGCTTCATTAACTGAGGCATTTCTAATATGAAATCAGGTAAAAGAATTGAATTATGTTGCGGGCAAAAATATAGTGTGCAGGGTATTTGCCTTGCATGTGGCTAACCAAAGTATGATCCCAGGGACCCCATATAGTTTCCAAGCACTGCCAGGAGTAATCCCTGAGCACAGAGACAGTAGTAAGTCCTGAGTGTAAGGGACAGGCCCAAAATAGACTACCACCAGAATTAATTTAGCTTAGCTTAATAGGAACCTGCATTGCAAAATAACTTGTTTTTCAAGAAACAGGTCTAGATAAGCTTTTTCAGATCCGCTTTATAGGAGCCTGCACTGCAAAATAACTGGTTTTTCTGCCCCTGAGCAAGGAATTCAGATACAGGTACTCGAAGGGTGGGGGTCAAACCAGATAACCGGATGTTTCTCACAAGACCCATGTTGCAAGACCCAGGACTGCCTTAAAAACCTGTCAGTTCCTAGGCACCAACCCAAAATGCTGATCTTTAAACTATAGGCTAAGAAGTGATGTACCCTTAATTGGATTGGTTAAGAAAGCACATGTTGTTACAAATCTATTGGCTATGAAATGCGCGGGCTTTGCTGTAACGGCCAGTGAAGGTCTATATAAGATCCCCTTTGAAGAAGTTCGGGGTCTTGCCTTACCTAACTGACCTGCGTGTCTGTGTAGGCGACTTGACCCTGGCTAGCCAGTCTTACAATAAACCTTGCTTGCTGTTTGCAGTCTCTGGAGTCTCTTTGCCGTTAAAGGGAGATCACGATCTGCGCCCTAACACTGAGGACTGCTGGGTGTGGCCCTGTGTAAACTGAAAAAAAAAAAAAAAAGACAGCAGCGGCAGTGACTCTGCCTCTCCTGCTGCCAACGTTCCGTAGTCTCATACCGATTCCCCCACCCCAGGGAGGTTGATGGTGATGGGCAGACGGAGGAAGGAAGGAAGGAAGGAAGGAGGACCATGCTGGTTGGTCTTAGTTGCAGTTTATTCCATTCCCATCTCCATTCTCCTCTGATTCTCCTCCTGCTTCTTCCTCCCCCATGCTACTTCATTCTTCTTCTCGATCCCCTTTCATCTTTCTCTGGAGTCTCGATTCTGATCCCCCAGCCCACTCTTACAGTAGAGTTAAATTCCAAAGCATGATGGGTTGGGGTAACAATTACACATAGGCATGGTCACAATCAATAGGGGTAGAATTCTTTCCCTAGGGGAAAGCTGCTTCTAGAACAGATACTCTCTCAGCAGGATGACCCACCCTAGAGCGGAATCCCAAGGGTGTGTTTCTCCTCTCCTTGTCCAACAAACATATAAGCATTCATAATATAAATTATTTTGTATGGATACAGTAAAAGTACCTTAAACTTATAGAATTGCTCTCTTAGGACCATCTCGATCTCAGACTACAGTGCTCAGGCCAGATAGTCTTTCCTAACCCTAGCAGGATCCTGCTCTCATTGTTACTTTTGGATCATGACAGCATTTGTCTATGATCAAGCTCTTAACTTATAGTTAAGAATCGTGGCACTTTTGCCTGGCCCATTTCGGTGCCAGGGTAGCTCACCGCTTGTCCTGAGTCCATTCAGTCCCTCATCGAAACCCTGCTTTTTGGGTTTAGGAACCAAGGTCAACTGAAGCTTAAGTCGAGAAAGCAGATGCCCAGGAGTGAATAATATTCAGAGCCAATTAAATCCTAAGTTACAAAGCATGGGCTGGAGCGATAGCACAGCGGGTAGGGCGTTTGCCTTGCACGCAGCCAACATGGCCGACCCGAGTTCGATTCCTCCGCCCCTCTCAGAGAGCCCGGCAAGCTACGGAAAGTATTCGATATGCCAGACACAGTAACAACAAAGTCTCCAATGGAGATGTTACTGGGCCCGCTCGAGCAAATCGATGATCAACGGGAGGGCCTTTACTTTACTTACTTACTTACAAAGCATAATATTAATGGTCTTCCTGTGTCTGTACAAAAAGGGCATTGCTTTAAAGTAAACTATTCAAAAGACATAAGGAGAGGAGAAAGGCAATATTAACTTACAATACAATTTCAGTGTCCTACAAGGATCTGACTTTACAACTAACAGATTCTGATTAGGGGAAACGCTGATTAACTGGTTGGGGAGGAGAGCATAGGGAAGAGTTTACAGATAAATGAAGGAATGGGAGTGACTCCAGAGCACTGTGATGGGTGTAACCTGATAAACCTAAGCTCCTGTGGCAAGGGAGAAAGGGCAAAGCAATGTTATCCTACATGAACCCCAAAAGTAAACAAAACAAAGATATAAAAAAAACATAATTAAATTAAAATTTAACAAGAGTAATCATTGCATTAATTTGGAGCGATAGCACAGCGGGTAGGGCGTTCGCCTTACATGTGGCCAACATGGCCGACCCGAGTTCGATTCCTCCGCCCCTCTCGGAGAGCCCGGCAAGCTACCGAGAGTATTCGATATGCCAGACACAGTAACAACAAAGTCTCCAATGGAGACGTTACTGGGCCCACTCGAGCAAATAGACGATCAACGGGAGGGCCTGTTCTATCTATTGGGAAAAAATGCCTAAGTCCAAGAACAAATGTTAAGATGAATTAGTTGATTGTCCAGAAAATAGCAGTGAATGAAACTAAGTTGACTTACAGTTGAATATCAGTTGTTAGATAACTACTTAGAAATGCTTGATACCATGTATGTCTTCTAACTTTCCTTTCATCCCCTTCTCTAGGGAAGAGATGGGGCTAAGGAGAGGTTAATGTACTGATAACCACCATCAGAGAATATTTCTAGTAATAAAAATTGAAAAGAGATTGAAACCTGTTGTCATAGAGATTGTGGCTGGGGAGAAGTCAAGTTAAGGGAAGTTAGTTCAGATCCATAACAACAGATTAAGATTAAAAACAGGAAAATAGTTAAAAAAATAGAACAATGATGTAAGGTTTTGTAATTCATTGCTAAAAAAAATGTGACAGACCAAATATGGTGAATGCATTGTAGCAAGAAATAGAAATTGAACACATATGAAGGTTCCCACTCCTCTGGTATTTGAGGTGCCCCCTTAAACTTATAAATCGGAAAGTTACAATCATTAATAGCAATCTATTTTGTATTTAGTACTTATTTATTCATGATAAAGATATAGGCTGATGTAAGGACAGAAATTCAAAATGTGAAGGACTCTCAGTGACACATGTACTTCCTGGAGTTCAAAGAAGCATCAACACTGATGCAATGTGTGTGTCCAAGCAGGTAAGATCAATGTCAATCATTCAACAGCAGGGAAGAGACTCAGAGGGATGTACAGAGGTTAAAGCATTTGCTTTGTGTGAAGTCAATCCTGATTTTATCACTGACACCAAGTATAATTCCAAGGGCATTACCAGGAATAATTTCCTGAACACAGGACCAGGGTTAAACTCTAAGAACCACTAGGTGTGGTTAAAACCTGGGAGAACAAAGAGAAGAGGAGGAAAAACAGCTATGAAACTGTAAAATTAATAATACAGAAAACAAAATATAGTTATTTTAAGTCAAAGGCGGTTTCAATAGGCGTTAAAACATTATAATATCAAGTGGTAGAGCACGTTTTTTGGGAAGTATAAGTTCCTGGTGTTTAATTCCTGACACTACACACAGAAACATGACTTTAAGGACCTGGGAATAGTTCAGGCAAAATGCATCTGTCTTGCGAGTATAAGATTTTGCATTGGATAACTTTGCCTCCCACCAAATATGGTCTCAGAAACTAAAAAAAAAAAAATGCCATTTATTATTAAATAATTAATTGTACAGACACAAAAGAAGTTAGGGATGTGGTTGTCAAGTTAGGGAAGTGTGGCCTAATTTCATAAATGTCACCTCCTAATATCCCTGCTACAAACACTATATTTTAATCAATAATTAGTATATCAATTTCTCATTAATATCCCAGTCTACACTATTTGCTTTACATGCATGTTTACATTCTAAGAGTTATTTCTGAAATAAGATATATCACCTATAATAAGGTGATAAATTAACTTGACATATTATAGTCTTGCTTTTGTTCTATTTACTCATAATATAGTAACAGTTAATTGGCTCATACAAATGAAGCAAATGTAATCAATATGCATTATTGACAAGAGAGTTATATAATGTAGAGATAGAGATCAGGATAAAGGAAATATTCCAAAATCTTTCGGTGAGAAAATACAAATCACCTCCAAAAAATAAAATAAATGAGAAAGACAATCGGAAGGGAGAACTTTGGGAATGACATATCCATCCTGCGGAATTTGATATGTGGGCAGGTGTATGTAGCTATCTAAGAGATCCGAGTAGAAGTTATCGATAATCTTCTCCATTGCCCTTCAGGAAGATGTGATAGATCCATCAAAAAGTTGGAGGGCAGTCATCTTAGTCTTGTAGTTGGCAAAGGACAGGCGGGCATTGCAAATGCTTTTCCTGGCTTCTGCTGTATCTGCCAGCACTGCTGCTCTTCTCTCTGTGAGGTCTTCCTTTATTGCTTCTCTGCACTGCTTTGCGAGTTCAGACTTTCACTTATGGTTGTCTGAGGCTTGTGTCAAGCCACGTTAGAGAATAAGCTCAAGAGTTTTCAAAGACAGGTGTCTTTTTGTGGCTATCTCTCTCTCGATGTTCCTCACACAATCATGGAGGTGCTGAACTAGTCGATGGTATTCCTCATAAATGTTCTCAATGATGGCATCTTCCCATGTTGCCACAATAGAGCCAAAGAGCTCCCAATTGGTGGTCATTCTGGGAGTTCTCTTCTTAAACTTTGCAGCCCTTTCTCCCCACTCTATGAAGTAGAATTTTGCAGGAAGGTGATAGTGGTCTGATCCCATTTGGAATTTTGGGACAACAGCGGCATCAGTCAGGCAAAACCATTGATTGAATATGATGTGGTGAATTTCGTTGTGGAACCGTCCACCGGGAAATGCCCATGTCCAACGTTTAGATTCAAACTTCTGAAACTGTGAGTTACCATAGATGGTCTTGGTCAACATGATGAACTCAGACAGTCTGTCACCCTATTCGTTTCATTCTAGGCCATGGGTCCCGATGTGGAGTTCTGCTGGTCTTCTCAGTCCTATCTTGGCATTAAAATCACTGACAATGATCTTGTAGAAAGTGTGGTCTTTTTTGTAGAACTTCTCCAGCTCCATGTAGAACTTCTTAATTTCTCCTTCATCTTAATTGGATGTTGGTGTGTAGACAACAAAGATAGAAACTGCCACCAGTGAGCCACATCTATTCAAATATAATCATCCGATTCAGGTTGTTAATGAATTAATGCTCATGGCTAAGTTTGTGTTGACAAGGACACCAACACCACTGACACCTCTTTTGTTACGTGTTCTGAGGAACAGTTCTCCTCCAGTGTCAAAAACAGCGTGATGTGATTGATGCCTTCTAGTCTTGGTCAGACCAATGAGTCATAATTGATCTTTTGTGCTTGTACCAGGTCCTCGATGGATGCATCCAATGCCAGCATTTGTGTATTAAAAGTACAGACAGTCATTTTTGTCCTTCTTTGTTTTGGCAGCCTAATACGGCCTTGAGATTATAACAGCCTCTCCTTCCTCATCCTTCTTAATGCTGCCATATTGGTGGCTCTTTCAGGGTCAGGGGAATGAGACCTATTGTATTTACTGGTTTTGGCATACTGAATATGCCACAGATAGCTTGTCAGGCTCTGCAGTGTGGGCAGGATATTCTTGGTATCTTGCCAGGCTGTTTGAGATGGATAGAGGCTTTTAGGGTGACCTCTAATCGCACTTGCAGGTGTTCCCATGGTTCAAACCATATTTGAACCCTATCACATATGGTGCAATAATCTTGTAAGATGGGTATTAAGTGTCTTATGATGTGTCGCATGGCCCTGAAGTGGCTGCGCAGTCCGGAAAGCATCCTGGAGCATGGCAAATTCTGGGTAGTGGAGATAGTGGAGGTAGCGCCGGTCTTTCGACGAGGTATTTATGTGGTAATGGTAGGTTGCTACTTCTTTGTGTAATTCCTGGGTAGCTGGATGTTGGTGGAAGCAGACAGGGCAGGGTAGGGTGGGGCTTCTGATTTTAAACCCTTGGTCTCTGGGAATTGGTGGAAGCAGGCAGAGGATCTCAGTTCCCGGGTTCAAACCAGCCTGGAGTCCAAGGTCACAGAGTTCCGCTTACCTGGTTCTGTGGGGCTTCACTCGTCCATGATTCTCAAACCGAGTATCCGGAAAACATCCTGGAGTGTGGCGGTGGCTGGATAGTGGAGGCAGTGAAGGAAGTGAAGGTCTGCCAATGAAATATTTATGTGGTAGTGGTAGGGTGGGTCTTCTATGTGTGATCCGTATTACACACAATTCTTTGTGTTCTCCTTTCCGAAATCCTACATGCCATTTTGTCGGCAAAGAAGTGAACAGCACCAGGTCCAAACAAGGTCAGACCCAAACACCTGAAGAACCTGCCACAACTTCTCATCAATACACTGGCTCAGCTCTTCACACACTACCTGTCTGAATGCAAGATTACATTCCAATGGAAAACCAGCAGGACTGTACTACTGTACAAGAAGGGAGACATCTATGACATTGAAAACTATCTCCCAATCTGCCTATTGTGTGTCGTCTACAAGCTGTTCACTCGAGTCATCCTGAATAGCATTGGTAGAACACTAGACGAAGGACAACCATGCGAGCAAGCCAGGTTCCAAAAAGGATTCAGCATGATCGATCATATTCACACATTAACCAAGCTCTTTGAGGTTTCTCGGAAGTTCAAGATGCCGCTCTGTCTAACATTCATTGATTTAAAGAAGGTCTTTGATTCTGTTGAGACTGAAGCAGTCATCAAAGCCTTAGCCAAAGAGGGTGTTCAAATTCAGTACATCAGGATCCTTCGTGAACTGTATTATGGATTAACTACCAGGATCTCACCATTCTACAAGGAAGGAATCATCCATATCAAGAGAGAGGTTTGACAGGGTGATACCATTTCACCGAAACTCTTCAGTGCCACTCTCGAGAGTGTCATGCTATGACTGGAATGGGAAGGAATGGGAGTGTAGATAGACAGTAGGCAACTATACCACCTCTACTTCGCTGATGACATTGTTCTCATAGTACCAAACATTAGTCAAGTGGCACAAATGCTTGCCTACTTCGACAGTGAGTATGGAAATGTCGGACTACAGATGAATCTCACTAAGACAATGTTTATGAGAAATGGTCTTGTTCCTGACATTCCATTCACTCTCAACGAAATGAACATCTCCAAATGCAACAGTTATGTGTACCTAGGTTGAGAAGTCAACATGATGAATGACCTGGCACCTGAATTGAACCACCTTCAAGAACACCGAGTATGAAGAACCTCCAGCTCCAGACACATCCCTTCAATTCCACTTCTCTCCTGCATTAACATATGACTCAGAGACCTGGGCCCTTCGAAAACAGGATGAGAATGCTGTTTGGATCTCCCAAAGAGGAATCGAATGAGCTATATTTGGAGTATCACTCGTCACACAAATGAGAGAAAGAATTCAGAATTCTGGCCTCCATCGATGATCAAATATTAGGAACATGCTCCTCATTCAACCAGGTACCTGCCTTCCCGGGCCTGTGCAGCTAAGTAGATCATCTGAGAATGACCAGTTTTCACCATTGGTCTTCGGGGGGAAAAATTGAAGCACACCTTGTGAAAACAAAGCTGAACCACTCCGGTTACTCTCTCCTCTTTCAACTAGGTACCCAACTGGCACCAGGGCCCCTTCCCGGGTCTGCACAGCTAAATAGATCCCCTGAGAACAACCGGTTTTCACCCTTGATCTCCGGGGATGGGAATTGAGACCTGAATTGAGACACCGTGCAAAAAAAAAAAGCTGAATCACTCCAGACACTCTCTCCTCATTGAACCAGGTACCCGCCTGGTGACAGGCACATTCCCGGAGCCACAGCCATTAATGTGGCCACGAGTTATCCTCCCCCACATATCCCATAGGAACTATAAGTTACCCTCTTATATTGAACTTTCACTAGGTTAGCTTAACCACCAGAAACACATTAGCCAATAATCTATTAAGCCCATCTCAATTTATACTGCATCTCAAGCAGAATGGAAAGAGTAAGCCTGAAGGTCTAAACCACACTGGTCACAATAGTAAAGCAATGCAAAAGTCTACCAAGCTTTCTTATTGAAGAGGCTAGCCAAGAAGACATCAACATTAATGAAGTGCTCGACAACGTCTTTGACAAGGAATTTAGAAGGGCACTACTGAGGATGCTTAGGGAGCTAAAAGAAACAATGGAAAGCCAATAAAACACAAGAGGATTTGACAGTACAAATGAGGAAAGTGCAAACGGAAATGATAGACCTGAAAATCCTGGTAGGCGAATTAAAAATCTCAGTGGAAGGCCTCAGCAGCAGAGTAACAGCTGCTGAGGACAGAAGCAGTGAGCTTGAAGATGAAGTCCAGAGAAAGAGCAGAAAATGGAAAAGAGACTCACAATTTGGAAACAGAATGCAAGAGAAGATCGCCAAGAAGGGTAACATAAGAATTATTCAAGTTTCAGAGGGACAGGAAGAAAATCCTGATGAAGAAGAAACTGTCAAAGACATCATTGCTACGACATTTCCAGAGCTGAAGGAAACATGTGACCACATTCAGGAGGCCCGAAGGGTACCAGCTAGAAGTAATCCAAATAAAAATACCGCAAGACACATCCTGATCAAAATGACCAAAACCTTAGATCGAAACAAAATTCTGAAAGTAGCAAGATCAAAGAAAGAAATTTCCTTCAAAGGAGCATCTTTAAGATTCACAGCTGATTTGTCTGATGCAACCCTCATGGCCCGAAAACAGTGGTGAGATATAGTGAGAAAACTCAAACAAATAAATGCCTCATCAAAAATACTTCATCCAGCGAGACTCTCATTCATAACAGAAGGAACAACACACAGTTTCACAGGCAAACAACAGCTCAGGAACTTCATAGACTCAAAACCATGGTTACAAGAAAAACTAAATGGGCTACTTTAAGACAAGACAGTCCCCTCAAATACACCAAATTTCAAAAGAAAAATGGATCAAAACCCCATAACAATAATCTTTCTCAACGTCAATGAGCTAAATGCACCAATTAAATATCAGCAAATAGAATCCAGCGACTCACCAAAAAGATCATATACTATGACCAAGCAGGATTCATCCCAGGGATGCAAGGTGGTTTAACATTCAGAAATCATTCAACATAATCCATCATATCAACAGAAGAAAAGATAAAAAGGACATGATCATATCAATAGACACAGAGAAAGCATTTGACAAGATTCAGCACCCATTTATGATGAAAACCCTTGCAAAAATGGGTATAGAGGGGACTTTCCTCAATATAGTTAAAGCCATCTACCATAAGACTACAGCAAGCATCATACTCACTGGAGAAAAACTGAGAGCGTCCCTCTAAGACAAGCGACGAGACAAGGATACCCACTTTCTCCACTGCTGTTCAATATAGTACTGGAAGTACTTGCAATAGCGGTTAGCAAGAAATAAATATTAAGGGCATTCAGGTAGGAAAGAAAGAAATCAAGCTCTCACTATTCGCAGATGATATGATACTATGCTTAGAGAACCCTATAACCTGTACCAAGAAACTCCTAGAAACAATAGACTTTTATAGTAAAGTTGCAGGCTATAAAAGCAATACCCTAAAGTCCATGGCTTTCCTATATGCAAACAGTGAGAAAGAAGAAAGTGACATGAAGAAAACAATCTTGTTCACAAATGTACCCCAGAAAATCAAGTACTTAGGAATCAGCTTAACTAAGGAAGTAAAGGACCTGTGCAAAGAAAAATACAAAACGCTATCTCAGGAAATAAAAGAGGACATGACACGAGGAAATGGAAAGATATCCCCTGCTCATGAATCGGTAAAATTAACATTGTCAAAATGGCAATTCTTCCCAAAGCATTGTACAAATTCAGTGTGATCCCTATCATGATAACCATGACATTCTTCAAAAAAAAATGGAGCAAACACTCCTGAAATTCATATGGAACAACAAGCCCCCACGAATAGCTAAAGCAATTCTTGGGAAAAAGAAAATGGGAGGAATCAACCTCCCTAAATGTAAACTCTACTACAAAGCAGTAATAAATAAAACAACATGGTACTGGAACAAAGCCAGAGCTGCAGACTAGTGGAACAGGGTTGAATATACTGACATCTCCCCTCAAACATATGATTATTAAATCTTTGATAAAGGAGCAAGAAATATGAAGTGGAGTAAAAAAACCTCTTTAACAAATTGTGCTGGCAAAACTGGACAGCTACATGCAAAAAAAATGGGTTCAGATCTCTGCCTAAAACCATGTACAAAAGCAAGATCAAAATGGTTTAAAGACCTCAACCTCAAACTGGAATCCATAAGGTACATTGAAGATAAAGTTGGCAAAACCCTCCATGACATTGAAGCTAATGGTATCTTCAAAGATGTCATGCCACTGGCAAAGGAAGTGAAAACAGAGAAAGACAAATTGGACTATCTTAAACTAAGAAGCTTCTGCACCTCAAAAGAAACAATGATCAAAATACAAAGACAGTCTACAGAATGGGGAAGGATATTCACCCAATACAAATCCGACAAGGGGTTGATATCAAGGATATACAAAGTACTGGTTGAACTCCACAAGAAGAAAACATCCAACCACATCAAAAACTGGGGTGACGAAATAAACAGAAACTTTCTCAAAGAAGAATTCTGAATGGCAAAAAGGCACATGAGAAAATGCTCTACATCATTAATCATCAGGGAGATGCAGATCAAAACCACAGTGAGACATCATCTCACACCACAGAGACTGGCCCACATTCACAAGAACAAAAGCAACCGGTGCTGGCGTGGATGTGGCGAGAAAGGGACCCTCCTTTACTGCTGGTGGGAATGCCGTCTGGTTCAGCCCTTTTGGAAAACAGTATGGATGATTCTCAAAAAATTAGAAATTTTGGGGTCTGGAGAGATAGCACAGCGGGTAGGGTGTTTGTCTTGCACGTGGCCAACCCAGGTTTGACTCCCAGCCACCAATATGGTCCCCTTAGCACCACCAGAAGTAACTCCTGAGTGCAGAGCCAGGAGTAACCCCTGTGCATCACCAGGTGTGACCCAAAAAGAAAAAAAATAGAAATTGTGCTTCCATTTGACTCAGCAATACCACTCCTGGGATATATCCCAGAGAGGCAAAAAAGTATCGTCTAAGTGATATCTGCACTTGTTCGTTCATTGCAGCACTGCTTACAATAGCTAGAATCTGAAAAAACCTGAGTCCCCGAGAGCAGATGACTGGTTAAAGAAACTTGGTTTATCTACACAATGGAGTACTATTTAACTGTTAGAAAAGATGAAGTCATGAAATTCATATGTAAGTGGTACTACATGGAAAGTATCATGCTAGGCAAAATGAGTGAGAAAGAGAGGGACAGACATAGAAAGATTGCATTCATCTGGGGAACATAAAGAAACACAATAGGAGACTAACACCCAAGAATAGCCCAGATAAGTACCAGGAGGTTCACTCCATGATTTGGAGGCCAGTCGCAGATGCTAGGTGAAAAGGCAGCTCAGATAGAGAAAGGAGCATCAAATAAAGGGTGTTGGGAGAATCCTCCCAGGATGGGAGAAGCATGCTGAAAGTATACTATAGACCGAACAGGACTGCCACTCAATGCCTCTTTTGCAAATCCCAGCACACAAAAGGAGCCAGAGAACAAAAGGGAATGCCCTGCCACAGAGGCAGGGTAGGATGGGGGATTGCGGGGTGGGAGGGATACTGGGATCTATGGTGGTGGAAAATGGGCACTGGTTTGTCAAGCTGTTGAAAATCAGATGGGCTGGACAGGTAATGCGATTTGGAGACAATCACTTGACTAGGGCCATTAACGACTGGATCCACTGGATGTCAAATGAATGCGTGGCCGCCCACCTACGAGATGGTCAGACTTCTTCATCAAGACCCTGAACAATCAATTGATTTGAGGCTCTTCGTGTTCCTAGAACAAGCAGATGCCAGTGGACTATACTGGCATGCAACAGGTATGAATTGAGATGTTACTGGCACCCGCTCGATCAAATCAATGAGTAATGGGATATCATGTGATCAAGTGAGACTGACATACAACTTCTCCTAGATCAGAGTGATGCAGCAATAAATATGATTAATGCCCTCAAATTAACAGAACTTTGCTATGATTAGTTAGAAAATCAATAAACATGAGATACTCTGAGTTTTGTTTCCTTTCTGACAATATTGAGGATAAAATCAAACAGAATAAATCAAAACAGAAATGTTTAAAACATTAGAAAAATAAAATCTACCAAGGACTACTGAACTGATTATAGAATATGACACTGAAAATGATCTAATGTGGTACAGAAGAATAAATGTAACCTAAAGAATATATGCTAGAAGAAAAATTCAGGATGTCAATCACAAAGAGGATAGATAAGAAAACAAGGATGTATAGTCAGGACAAAAGGATTGATTTGGGAGAAGTTGTGTTTTTCTTCATAATATGGAAAAATATACATCAAAAATTGGTGTGCTCAGCACAGAAACTGATGTATTGCCCCAGTGAACAAAATTTCCATAGCACAATATTAAAGGGGAGTTGATAATGACAAAGAGAAAAGTTAAAAATCTCACTAAGGGGCATTAAGCTGTAAATGAGAATGCATGATAAGGTGCGTAACTTTGGAGAATAGGGAGGTAGATTTTGTGCCAAATATATAGCACTCCAATTCTACAATTCTATACTGACTCACTGGAATGAAACATATATGACGATAGGGTTTAGATTGAGTTCAGAATTGCTGCCAAGTATACTGTAGCAAAATTAGGCAACTGTAGCTAAAATTAAAAAAAAAAAACCTTACTGAATAGGAGAAGGTATTCACACACCTGATACCCAGCTAATATATAAGATATGTAAAACACACAAAGAGCTCAAAACCAAAAATAAATAAATAAATAAATAAATAAATAGTTCCTCAATAAATGGAAAGAGGACATAAATACACATAATTATGAAGGAAAAGCTTTACAATTATTAAGCTACATTGATTAACAGGGCAATGCTAGCAAAAAGGTAACTGAGATATCACTTCATACCGGTGAAAGTTGGTTGTACCAATATGACCAGAGACAATTAGCAGTGGTGGGATAATACAATGAAAAATGATCTGCAGTTCACTATTGAGAGACGGTCATCTTGTTTAGTTTATATGGAAAATAGTTGGAAATGTTGAAAAACGTCAAAAGAGAATTTCCATATGATCCAGTGATCCTACTCCTTGGCATCATTCTAAAGAAAATAAGCATTAGAATGAAAAGGTATACATCTATGTTTGCCTCAGTGCTACTTACGTTATCAAAATCTGGAAACAACCTAATGTTTAATAAAAAGTAGCTCTGTAGCACTGTCCTGTAGCACTGTCCTCCAGCTGTTCATCGATTTGCTGGAGTGGGCCCAGTAACATTTCCATTGTGAGACTTGTTACTGTGTCTGGCATGTAGAATACATCACCAGTAGCTTGCCAGGCTTTGCCATGCGGGCATGATACTCTCAATAGCTTGCCAGGCTCTCCAAAAGGGGAGGGGGAATCAAAGCCTGGTCTGCAGGATCGGCCGCATGCAAGGCAAACGCCTTACCTGCTGGACTATTGCTCCAGACCAATAAAAAGTAAGTGGCTACAAAAAATGTTGATATGCACATATGCACACACACACACACACACACAGAGAGTGAAATACTACTCAGCACACTGGAGAACTAGTACAGGAGGTACAAGTTGCCTTGCAAACGGATAACCTTAGTTTAATTCCCAACACGCATATGGTCCTTTTAGCATCACCAGGAGTGATCTAGAGCCTGGAGTATGTCCTGAACAATGGATGTGCCAGATCCCAAAGGAAATATAATTCAGCAACAAAAAAGTATGAAGGGTTGTCTTTTTATACAGGTGGTATAGAGCTAGATGGTATCTTATTAAATGAAATGAGAGGGAGAAAAAGATGCTGGTTGATCAAACTCAAAAGTGGTACTTAAAAAATAAATCAATAAAATATAGACAGTATTTAATGAAAACAAGCACTTGACTTACACAACAGAACTGGTATTACTAAATGCTTGTTATATGGCCTGCGGGTCTTAGGAGGGAACAGTTTTGAAGATTTGAGTGGTAGTAATATTTCAATAATTCGTGGCCACAGGACATCTTATTATCTGGTTTTTACTCTGGAGAACCTGGCAGGCTACCAAAAGTATCCTGCCCACACTGCAGAGTCTGGCAAACTCCGCGTCGTGTATTCAATATGCCCAAAACCAGTAACAATGATGGGTCTTATTCTCCTGACCCTGAAAGAGCCTTGGATGTGGCAATTTTTAGAGGCAATCGATGAACAATAGGATGACAGTGATACAGTGAATATTTCAATAATACATTATTTTTGAAAGGAGGAGGTGTTTTGCCCATATCTGGCAATGCTCAGAGCTTACTTTAAACTCCGTGCTACGGAACTCTCCTGGTAATGATCAGGGGACCATATATTGTACCAGAAATTGGACTGGGGTCAGCCATGTGAACTGCAAATGTTTTAATTTCTGCAATATCACTCTGGACCAATAACAAAATATTTAAAAAAAAAACAGTTTTTAAAAGTTTAAAAAAAAATCTTTGTTTTCAATTTAAATACTTCCTTGCATTTCAAAATTCACCAGGTTAACAAATAAACCAAAGTATTTTGGGGTGGAAGACCAGAAGGTGGCAAGATTTTAAAGTAACATTTGAGGATTTAAATTGTGTTTACTGAGCTAGCACAGAAAAGGAATGCTAGATTTGATAGACACAGCCCAATATTCAAATCCCATTTCTGTGTTCTTTACACCACATGAACTGCCACCCATTGAGCTACAATTATATTATTTTGGGAAGTGGCCCAGGTGCTTTAGATGTGCATGATTAACATTTAAAATAATAATGCCAACTCATTTTGTAACTCATAACCAAATGGCTCTCTTAAACACACCGTGACCTAGTAGCTGAGGGATGCCAGGGTTTCCCGTGTCTGTGGCTGAGGTCCTCCTGAACTGTAGCCTTCTGTTTTGCATACAGAATAAGTGTCCATTAGGCTCATTAATTCATGAGCACTCTTTATTTTAATGCTCATAGGGTGCTGTGGCATTTAAGTCACCTTTAGTTTCAAGCTGACATTTACCTCACACTGAAATTAATGAACATTCAGGGACAGTTCAACCAATACAAGAAATCCTTGAAATGAGAAACACATTAGGGTCCAGAGAAGGGTCACATTATTCTTGGCACAGTGGTCATGGTTAATGAAATCTACATTTAATCACATGAACAACAACTTGTCAAAGGATCATTTGGCACTGGGCAGAATTGTATTAGAGAGAGAATTCCCTCTCTCCCCACCCTCAGTGTATTTCTTTAAAATTTATAGGGTCAGGGCATGGCCATTAACATATGGATTACAAGTAAAGAACATTTTTTATATATTATCCCAAACTCACTAGGTAGCTAACATAATGTAATAGAGTGTTTGAAACAAAAGCATATAGTATTAGAAACTCACTTGTTTTTTACACTTAGGACAAAATTTAACACTAGCATAAATAATGCATTTTGTATTTATTTCTGTATCACTTCAAATTATGTAGCAAATAATTAACATCTAACATTTTGCCTGATTGGACTAAGAGGTAGCACAATGGATAGGGCATTTGTTATATTTGTTATTTGTTTGTTATTTGTTGCATGCGGCCGACCTGGGTTCGATTCCCAGCATCCCATGTGGTTCCCTGAGCACCGCTAGGAGTAACTCCTGAGTGAAGAGCCAGGAGTAACCTCTGTGCATTGCTGGGTGTGACCCAAAAAAGAAAAAAAATAAATAAATAAATAAATAAATAACATTTTGCCTGATTGTGAACTTTATTTCAATGCTAAAAATTTGAAAATTTGTAAGGGAAGATTCAAATCACATTTTGAAGGTGATGAAACTGAGAGTTATTTGCATCTATGATAAAAAATTGTTTATTTTCATTAAAATGATCTAGTCCTTTTTCAGTGCATGAAATAAAACTGTACACTGAAGACTCCTGAACATTTACTTCCTGTATTTATTTTTATTTATTTATTTATTGGATCACTGTGAGATAAACAGTTACAATATTGTAAAGACTAGTCATACAATTCAGTCATACAATGCTCCAATACCTATCCCTTCACCTTTGTACACGGCCTTCCTTATTTAGTGCTTGCTATCTAGAATGTATATCCTTGAGAAACTTCTGCTATGTTTAACAAATTAAGAAACTGATTTACTTACCTGATAGTGAACTTGAGAACATATTTAAGACATTTTAATTCAACAATTTCCTTGGATCATTGACTCCAAAGGGTTTGTGGAGGATCGTCACACATTCCTCTGATTATAACTGAGTTGCCCAGGGAGATTAGTGCAATATCAGATCCTTGTGTGGACAAGAGTGGGCTTGAAAACTCATACCCAGAGCTGGGGTTTGCAGCACTGGCCAATTCCTTGGCTTCTTTATTAAACCAACTCCAATACATAATGCTTAAAAGGAAATTAGATAATATCTGTGAATGTGATATTTTTAGAGCATAGCTCTATCATAAATTTCAACTTGTTTTTTCCTCCCTTACTTTTTCCATTGCACATTATTTAAAAATTCAAATAGTGTCTTTGATCTGTCTATTACCAGTCTATTATTTTTATGACATCCTGGGGACATAGAACAAAGTGATGATACATGTGTCTTTTTTGCAGGAGACTCCACATTTAATCTCTGGCACCATAAGGCTACCCAACCAGCACCTCTGGGCATAGTCTTGGCTACCCAACCAGCACCATCTAGCATCAAAGCTAGACCAAGTAGCACCATATTCTGATCATTCATCCCTCACTTGCAGGTATGCCTCAACAGGGAGAAAAATCTCTGAGAATAGTCACCTACTCTAGAGCACTGTAGGAGAGCCTACCACTACAATTCCCAGACTCTCCGTTGCCCCCCCAAAAATTCATTGAAATTTCTCCTCTAAAGAACTAAATTTCAAAGTGATAGATTCCCTGTGATTTCTTAGTCTTGAATGTAGGAATCTAGTTGGCCTTTCTAGATGCCATTATTAAAAATTAATCTTTAATAAATGGCAGCACCTTAATTTATAATTGAAAAGGAGAATAATGCATGCATTTTTGTCAGGAAAGGGGAAGCACTTTAGGAATGACTTTTGTGAAAGATTATGCAGTCTACTACAAGTTATCACTGCAGAGGGAAAACAATGTTTCTTTGATCAAAACAGGACAAGGAGCACATCTAAATCAATACATGTAGAATTTAATACCACCAGCTGTCAGAATCACAAACAGAGAAAGTGAATGTTAATGGCAGGAAGGCAAACATGTTTACTGTGGAAAGGTTACTGGTGAGAGGCTTGCATGGCCTTCCTAGAAAAGGCAAATGATAACAATACCCATAGATCTTAAATTTTGCTGTCAATATTTACTTAAAACCTTGTAACATAGGGGACGGAGACACTGGTTCAAAAAGCTGAAGTGGAGGTTCTGCCAGCCAGAGACACAGAGTTGATCCCAGTCACCACATGACCCTTTGAGAACCACCAAGAATAGTCCAAAGCAAAACAAATAAAACCTATAACATGATATTTAACACACAATTTTAAAATATAAAAATAAAAAGAGCATGTATCCTGAATTTGGAAAACAGATACAACAAAATTGTTTATGTCTCACTCAAGTACATCTAGAAAGGCCACTGAAGTCAATACACACAGATTTTTCAATGTGTTCAGAATGCATTAAAAGTTTACATATGGGCTGGAGCAATAGCACAGCGGGTAGGGCGTTTGCCTTGCACGCAGTCAACATAGCCGACCCGAGTTCCACTCCTCTGCCCCTCTCGGAGAGCCCGGCAAGCTACCGAGAGTATTCAATATGCCAGACACAGTAACAACAAAGTCTCCAATGGAGACGTTACTGGGCCCGCTCGAGCAAATCGATGATCAACGGGAGGGTCTTTACCTTATATGCATTTTCAATGTGTAAAAATTAGATAAAATAGAAAGTTTTTTTGACTTTCAGAAAAATAATAGCTTAAGTATCTATGAACACATTAATCAAATCATAAAATAAGCATATTTATAATGATTTTTGCTCTAACTATAGATTTTGTTTTCAATTTGAGAAAGCACCTTTAGGCACTAACCAAAAAATATATAAGTATTTCAACCAGAATTATTAAAAATATATGGTTTTATAAAACCATACAGCCATCTTAATTTGCCTGTCAAAATTAAATGTGATTTTCTAATGACATCAAATACTCAATTTGTAGTAAATAATTGCTCTTACATATTTTCTATGGGTTTTTACTTAAGATTAGATACTAATCATCAAAGACTAAATGGTCAATAGTTTGAATGAAGAACAAACTATTTGCCAATATTTAAAATGTGTTGAAATTTCAGTTCCCAGTTATCTAATAAAAGCAATAATAAGGCATCACTTTATGTAACTATCACAATGATTGTTATTTGAAGTCAAGACATTGTTATCTGTTTAACAAATGGTTTATGGTTTTGTCCTGAGTAAAGCTCTGGACACCTGCATACAGTTTTGTGTTGCTAAGAAACCATTTTTCTAATATCAGAACATTATAATTATCATAGGAAAATAAAGGCTTAAGAAAATGTTCTTGATATTCTAAACCTTCTCTCAGAGCTCATTCTAGATAAGGAATTGATAAAATGAAATGAGTAATATGGATATGGATTTTCAGAGCAGTGTAATTTTAAAGGGAAAAACAGCTAAATATACGATTTTGCATACATTATCTTAATGTTCTCGCTATTAAGTCATAAAATTATGGTGAATAAAAATATAGAAATAAGAAAAATATAAAGATATAAAATTAAATGAGGGAAGTATACAAAACTGTACATTGTAGCTGAAATTAAAATAGAAACATTGATTCAATTGAACACTAATTAATTCTGCTATATATGCAGGAAGATGAGTAAGCTTTTAAGGAGAAAATAAACATTTATTCCTCAATTTATTCACAATTACTCATAATAGAATATATAGATATTTGTAAGTATTAATAAATTTAATTCTACAGAGAGATCCAAAATGGAGAATACCCAAGTGACCTGCCTATGTCAGAATTCTAAGCCAATTTTAGTCAAGATGTTGGGAGACGATCTTACCCTAGAAACAGAACCAGAGAGATAATACTGCAGGTAGGGTGCTTGCCTTGCATGTGAACAACCCAGCTTTGACTTCTAACACCACATATGGTTCCCCACATACTCCCAGAATTTATCCTTGAGCACAGACCTGGGAGCAGCACTGAGCACTATTTGCTTATCACAGATCACCCCGCAAAGTAAGGAACCAAAATGAGAGATAAAAGGTTTTCAAGGAAATTCCCAGCCTCCAAACCTTTTGTGTCCTTTGTTTGTCTGGTTTAATCCTTTAACAATGTGAAACTGTCTCTGCTACCAAATCCATTCAAAATGATATTTTGGTACTTATTAGATTCCCAATGGGTCATCCCATAAATCAGTTATCTCCCCTTAAACATCAGATCTTGGAACGTAGAGAGGTTAAAGCAAATGCAGAAGTAGAGGAATTGAGGCACATGCATGCAGTCAGCCACAGTTTGATCCCTGCACATATGGTTTTCCTAGCAGTAGTAGCTGAGCACTACTCTCATGTAGTGTACTGTAGAGTAATGTCATGCTTAGGAAACCCTTCAGAATAATAGACATAAATCAAACTTGTTATTAACTTGTCGTTTTATTTTTCGTCAATTGAAGTAGGAGAGTGAGAGGATTATTTCTTACAGAGCCTTTTTTCTGTTAAGACTTTCAATAGTTTGAATGTTGGTCATCTGCATCGAGGAAGTTAATCAATGTGTTTGTTCAGTCCAAAGATTTAAAAGTTAATCTCTCCCAGACACAACAAGGATATTTAACTAAGTATATGATACACCATTGATCCAATCAATTAGATACATAGACCTAATATACAACAACTAAAACAGATGCACACACATTTTATATGTAAAATTCTACACTCCAGAAGTTGAATTGCTCAAATCCAAGTTAAAAAATGATAATTTTAGTGATAAATTACCTTTATAATATTTATAAAGTAAAGTAAAGTAAAGGCCCTCCCGTTGATCATCGATTTGCTCGAGCGGGCCCAGTAACGTCTCCATTGGAGACTTTGTTGTTACTGTGTCTGGCATATCGAATACATCACAGGTGGCTTGCCAGGCTCTGCCGTGCGGGCGAGATACTCTCGGTAGCTTGACAGGCTCTCCGAGAGGGGCGGAGAAATCGAACTCGGGTCGGCCATGTTGGCTGCGTGCAAGGCAAATGCCCTACCGCTGTGCTATCGCTATAATTATAATTTTTTTTTATAAGAGCCAGATCTTGCTGAGCTGGGGCTTCTGAAAACTTGGAGGCATAAGGTTCAGGGTATGTATCCAGGACCTCACACATTGCAAGCATATGCTCTTCCACCTGTGCTCTCTTCCTGGTTTCTAAAAGAAATATTTTATTCATCAATTACTTTTGTAGTCTTGTAAAAATTGCATGTATTTGGGAGGAATGGGGGCTAATTTAACAGTTTGAAATGGCAAATTGGAGGTATCTCTCAAACAGTGCTCAGCAGGATCAGGGGGACATTCCTGGTGACCCTGTGGTCAACCCAAAAGCAATTAAATGCTATAGACCAAGAATGCAGTGCTGGCAAGGCCCTGCAGAATAGGGAGCACCAGAACCATGCCTACCTATGATTGGGAGGCCATGAGGTTATCAGGGGTCAAACTTGGGTCCATAGCATATATACATCAGAATTATGGTACTATCTCTCAGCTTCACTTTATTGTGTGATACTATATTGTTTTTTTTCAAATGACATTAAAACTAAAAATTTTTGTCAAATCACCATTTTATATTCCCTTTCTCTTTCTCTGCTTAATGATTTGTATTATTGCTTTTTATTCAAACTTTAAAAGAGATTAAATGATCAGTTTGCCTAAGCTACTTGTTTATATGAGTGCTTTAATATTTATAACTTATGAAATGTTTTATTATTTAAATTTTATTTGAATTACATGTCATTTGCTTATTTTTATTTTACTTTTTGATTTTATGGTCATATCCAGCAATACTCATGGTTTACTCCTGGTTCTGTCCTCAGGGTTCACACCTGGTCAGGGAATTGACCAGAACTGACCACTAATAAAATAAGTACCTAATCCCCTATGCTATGTTTCTAGTTGTGGGAAGCCAAGAGCCCTCTCATAGACCCTGGCCATGGTTCCCATGTTAGGAACTGCTTGGGACAGATATTGGTGACAGTCTCCCAGGGCTTCCTGACCTCAGTGGATGCCTGATCTATAGTAAAATAACATCAGGCTGACAGTTATCTTATCTGGCCTTATCTACAGTAACCTCCAGGATGCATCTACTGCCCTAAGACCCTTTGATATGCAAATGTAAAGCTCAGGATGCACCTACTGCCATAAGACCCTTTGATATACAAATGTTTACCTTGAATGTTAGGTAAAGCTCTTGTTGCCATGTATGGTTATACTGCTTCTGCTTGTGACTGGGCTATCCCAGACCCTATATAAACAGCCTGTATCCCTCAATAAAGCCTGTCCCTTTTTCTCTCTGTTTCTAAACTGTACTCTGTCTCTTGTGTCTCGTGTTCATTCGGTTGGTCCCTCCTTACACCATCAGATCAATCCTCGGGCCACCTCCAGGGGCCGGAGAGTGGTTAGCGGGGGCTCCATGCATCTAGTTCCAAGAAGGATAGTTTAAAACATTTCTTTGTTAATTATCTTTATATTTTCTATTTTCTCATAAGTCTGATAAATACTTCCAAGTTGATATCTACTAAATATTTGTATATATGTTTATCTTTAAATCATTAATAAACCTAAAATGTATTTCCCTTAATTTTTTATCTAAATAAATAGTAAATATTTTTATAATGTATGGGCCTTGTAATTTCCTGGAATATCTAGACCAATATTTAAGACTTGCAGTAGACAAAAGTACACAATTTTGTTTCTTCATTTAAATAAGCAGCTATGAGCAACTCCTCAGAAGTGACAGGTGTAACCCTAAAACAAAACAAATGAAAAACAAAAAATTTTAAAACAATTAAAAAGTATAACTATATAAAAATAATGCGCAATTGCTTTAAGAGTAATAGTATCAGATAATATGTTAAAATACAAATAAGATTAACAGTTTACATAAAATAATTGACCTTTCTTACATAGTGATAGTTTATTTTTCAATTTATATAAGATAAATTATTTCCTTGTATCTAACCACGGCGAGTATATTTGTTGTTACTTCAAACAGAGGGCTTTGACTGGATGGGGTAAAAACTGATATGAGATTTCTTTTTGCTAGAAATTGTTTTTAAAAAGTTGAATAGAATAAAACCATTGAATTATATAATTTAAAAGGTAAAGGTAAAGGCCCTCCCGTTGATCGTCGATTTGCTCGAGCAGGCCCAGTAACGTCTCCATTGGAGACTTTGTTGTTACTGTGTCTGGCATACCGAATACTCTCGGTAGCTTGCCGGGCTCTCCGAGAGGGGCAGAGGAATCGAACTCGGGTCGGCCATGTTGGCCGCTTGTAAGGCGAACGCCCTACCGCTGTGCTATTGGAATACTTTTATATAAAAGTGATACCAAATGAAAAGTGTTATGAAAGAAAAGTATAAGATAATATTTAATATCTCTAAGGTATTGATAAATATCAGTTGAATCACTTAGTATATAATTCATAATTAAGCATAATATGTTAGTTTTAAAAGAAACCATCTTAGCATATTTTCTTTTTGTACATTCTTTCCCAATACTCAAATGGCTATGTTATTCAAAAATGCAACACTACTTTGTATTGAATAATAATCCAAAGTTCAAGAATGACCAAGTTGAGCAGCTATATTAAGTAACTACTTACAAAATAGAAAACGACAAGAATTTTAAGGTATCAAATTAATGAAAAAATTTAATAATTAAAAATTAATGTGGTCACAGCATTATCCAAGAGTAGACTTTCATGTTGAAAGAATAATTTTCATAAAATCATAATTGAATGGAAGTATGTGCTTGAATAAAAGTATGTTCAATGAAAGTATGTACAATATGATAAGCATAAAGACCAAAATAAAAATAAAATAATATGCCACTCTATGTATATATATATATATATATATATATATATATACACATATGAACACATCCAGTGGATGAGATCGGGAGATGGTATCAGATAGATTTTTATAAATAACATAGTACAAAGGAAATATTTTGTGCTTTGTGCTATGTTATTTATAAAAAATAATACAGATTATTATAAAAAATAGAACACAAAATGTTCATTTCTTAGACTGCTGATAACTCACAAATTTTACTGTCACTTTATATATAAAAAGAAGCTACAAAGGGACTGAATAAACTTTGAAATTAATAATTATAAGAGGAGAAATAAGTGAGTCATCAAACATATGAATTGCCTGAGAATAATTATAACATTAACAATAAAAGCAAATAGCACATAAAGGGTAAATTAAAGATACACTGCACTGCACTGCACTGTACTGCACTGTCCTCTCATTGTTCACTGATTTGCTCGAGCAGGCACCAGTATTGTCTCACCACAAATTATGAGACTTGTTACTATATTTGGCATATCAAATATGTCACGGATAGCTTGCCAGGCTTTGCCATGCAGGAGAGATGCTCTGGGTAGCTTGCCAGGCTCCCCGAGAGGAGCAGAGGAATCAAACCTGAGTCAGCCGTGTGCAACACAAATGCCCTACCATCGGTGCTTTTGCTCCAGCCCAAATTAAAGATACAGATAGATAAAATTTTTAATATTAACAACTCAAGAAAAATGAGAAAATATAAGGCTATATTAATGTAGAAAGAAGTTTTTGAGGTGAACACCATAAAGAAAGGACAAAACTATATTTTATAATGAAAAAATTAAAAAATCTCTAAAAATAATGTAATGGGTATGAGCCTTTCTGCATTTAAAGTGTGATAATAAAATAGATAAAATTTCATTATAAGGTGAAATTGAAAAATCATATTCATTTACAACGAGGATTTGAAAGAATCCATATTAGGGCATCAAATTTTTGCGTACTTCAGCTAACTTGCAACATTGCTTTCTGTAAAACTGCTTGACTGGTTTGCACCTGGGGGAGAGGGGACTTGGAAAGTGAACAGGGCATAACTTCTTTCTAAACCAAGTGTGACAGGATTCAGGTGTATTTACTCTCCCTGAAATGTATTGTCTCAGTAAAGCACCCTGCAGATTTGGGTAAAGGATAACTCAGGATGTGGGTGGTTGGGGGAAATTGCCCTTTCCTGGAGTGTATTGTCTCACTAAAGCACCCTGCAGACTTGGGTAACTCAAAATGTGGATGGTCAAGGGAGATTACCTAAGGCTTAATGATTCCGGCTATAACCTTGCTTGTGCTGACAATCATGTATGTAAATGCTAATCTTTGAATCTATAGGCTAAGGAGTGAGGTACTTTTAAATGGATTGGTTAAGAAAGTATATGTTGTTACAAATCTATTGGCTATGAAATGCGCGGGCTTTGCTGTAACGGCCAGTGAAGGCCTATATAAGATCCCCTTTGAAGAAGTTCGGGGCTCTCAGCCACTTCCCATTTTGGGGTATGCTGCGGTGCCCCAGCATGCTGGTCTAAATAAACCCCGTTTTCACTCTTGCAGGAATTGTGTCTATCTGGTCTCTCCGTGCCTCCCAGGGCTAGGGAACTCCCGATCCCAACAGATTTTTTATATATTTTTCTAGTTTTAATACAAGAAGAACAGTGGAATTGAAGAGATGTTCCCGGAGCCAGAGGTTCTTCATCCTCTGAGCTATTTCTTCAATGCTCTTGAAGGCGTTCCAAGCTGCTCTCTTCCTTCTGCGTAACTCAGGTGCCAGGTCATTCGTCATGTTGACTTCTCAACCTAGATACACATAACTGTTGCATTTGGAGAGGATCGTTCCATTGAGAGCGAATGGAACATCAGGAATGAGTCCATTTCTCATACACATTGTCTTCGTGAGATCAGCTATAGTCCTACCTTTCCACACTCACAGTTGAAGTTGGCCAGCATTTGTGCCCCTTGGCTAATATTTGGTGTTATTAGAAGGATGTCATCAGCAAAGCGGAGGTGGTGTAGTTGCCGACCATCTATCTTCACTCCCATTCCTTCCTATTCCAGTCATCACATAACATTCTTGAGGGTGGCACTAAAGTGTTTCAGTGAAATGGTATCATCCTGCCAAACCCCTCTCTTGACATGGATGATCACTTCCTTGTAGAATGGTGAGATCCTGGTAGTGAATCCATAATACAGCTCACAGAGGATCCTGACGTATTGAGTTTGGATGCCCTGTTTGACTGGGGCCTCGATGACCACTTCAGTCTCAACAGAATCAAAAGCCTTCTTTAAATCAATGAATGTTAGAGCAGCATCTCGAACTCCCAAGAAACCTCAATGAGCTTGGTTACAATGTGAATATGGTCAATTGTACTGAATCCTTTTTGGAACCCAGCTTGCTCGCATGGTTGTTCTTCATCTAGTGGTCTGCCAATCCTATTCAGGATGACTCGAGTGAACAGCTTGTAAACGACAGACAACAAGCAGATCGGGCAATAGTTGCCAATGTTGTGGATGTCTCCCTTCTTGTACAGTAGAACAATCCTGCTGGTTTTTCATTGAGACGGAACATTGCATTCAGACAGGTAGCGTGTGAAGAGCCGAACCAGTGTATTGACAAGAACTGACGGCAGGTTCTTCAGGTGCTTGGGTCTGACCTTGTCTGGGCCAGGTTCTATTCACATCTTTACAGACGAAATGGTATGTCAGATTTCGGAAGGGAGAACGTTGTGAACGACATATCCATCCTGCAGAATTTGGTATGTGGGCAAATAAATAGACGTGGCTATCGAAGAGATCCGAGTATAAGTCATGGATAATCTTCTCCACTGCCCTTCTAGAAGATGTGATAGATCCATCAGGACATTGGAGGGCAGTCATCTTGGTCTTGTAGTTGGCAAGGGACAGGCAGGCATTGTGAATGCTTTTCCCATCTTCTGCCACATCTGCGAGCACTGCTGCTCTTCTCTCTTTGAGGTCTTCCTTTATCGCTTCTCTACACTGCTTTGTGAGCTAGGACGTTCACTTGTGGTTGCCTGAGGCTCACACCAAGCCACATTAGCGAATGAGCTCAGCGAGTTTTCGAAGACAAGCGTCTTTTTGTGACTATCTTTCTCTCAGCGTTCCTCACATAATCATGGAGATGCTGAACCAGTTGATCATATTCCTCGTCAATGTTGTCAACGACGGCATCTTCCCATGTTGCAGCAATAGTGCCAAAGAGCTCCCAGTTGGTGGTCATTCTGGGATTTCTCCTCTTAAACTTTGAAGCCCTTTCTCCCCGCTCTGTGAAGTAGAATTTTGCACGAAGGAGACGGTGGTCTGATCCCATTTGGAATTTTGGACAACATCAACATTGGTCAGGCAAAACCATCAATTGGATATGATGTGGTCAATTTCATTGTGGAAACGTCCACTGGGAGACTCCCATGTCCAACATTTAGATTCAGCCTTCTGGAACTGTAAGTTACCATGGATGGTCTTGGTCGATATGATGAACTTAGACAATCTCTCTCCCAGCTTTTCCATTCTACACCATGGGTTCTGATGTGGAGTTCTTCGGCTGATCTTTTCGGTCCTATCTTGGCATTGATATCACTGACAATGATCTTGTAGAAGGTGTGGTCTTCTTTATAGAACTTCTCCAGCTCCATGTAGAACTTCTCAATTTCTTCTTCATCAGAACTGGATGTTGTTCCATAGACAATGAAGATAGAAACTGCAGGCAGTGTGCCACATCTATTCAAGTGTAATCATCCAATTCAGGCTGTTAGGCATTGGAATGAATCAATGTTCATGCCAAGTTCGTGTTGACAAGGACACCACCGATGCTACCTCCAGTACCCAGCTGTCGCCATGCTCCTGGCTGCTTTGTGGACACTCAGGCCAAGACTCACACACGAGTGAAGCCCCACAGAACCAGGTAAGCAGAACTTTTTGACCTTGGATTCCAGGCTCAATGAGATCTAGAAACAGAGATCCTCTGACTGCTCCCACCAATCTCTGGTATTGTATTAACATATACCTCAGAAACCTGGCCCGTATGAAAACAGGATGAGAACGCTGTTTGGGTCTCCGAAAAAGGAATCAAAAGAGCTATGCTTGGAGTATCACGCTTCACTCAAGTGAGAGAAAGAATCTGGAGTTCTGACCTCTGTCAACGATCAAAAAGCAGGGATGTTGTCTCATTTGCCAAGGCATTGAAAATCAGATGGGCTGGACACGTAAATGCGATTTGGAGATGACTGCTCGACAAGAGCCATTACCGACTGGATTCCATGGAACATCAAAAGATTGTGTGGCTGCCCACCTACGAGATAGACTTCTTCGTCAGTACCCTGAACGATCGGTTTGAGGCTCTTTGTGTTCCTGGAGCGAGCAGACGCCATTGGGCTACACTAGCATGTGACAGGATTGAATGGAGATGTTACTGGTGCCTGCTATAGCAAATCGATGAGTAAAGGGATGTCAAGTGATCAAGTGATTATGTATTAATAATATATAATATATAACTATTCTAATTATATAATATTTATAACATATTCATAATTTATATTTATTTATTTTAGTTGTGGGCTGGAGCCATAGCACAGTGGTTGGGCCAAGATGGCCGACCCGAGTTTGATTCCTCCGCACCTCTTGGAGAGCCCAGCAAGCTACCAAGAGTATCTCGCCCGCACGGCAAAGCCTGGCAAGCTACCCGTGACATATTCCATATGCCAAACACAGTAGTAAGTCTCACAATGTTACTGGGCCCGCTCGAGCAAATCGATGAACAACAAGAGGACAGTGATACAGTGATTTTAGCTGTGGGTTGGAGCGATAGCATAGCGCGTAGGGTCCTTCCCTGGCACGCAGTCAACCCAGGCCTTCCCTGGTTCGATGCCTCTGCACATGTCGGAGAGAATGGCAAACTACCGAGATTATCACGCCCCCATGGCAAAGCGTGGCAAGCTAACCATGATGTATTCTATATGCCAAAAACAGTAACAAGTCTCACAATGGAGACGTTACTGGTGCCTGCTCGAGAAAATCGATGAACAACGGGAGGACAGTGCTACAGTGCTATTTTAGTTTTACATAGTCCTGTCCTATAAATCATTATGTGCTTGGGGGTCACTCCTGACAATAACCATGTTATATGTTACTGATTGAACGTGAGCCTTCTGCATACAAAGCATGCACTCAGCCCTTTTAGGTATATTCCCAGGCCCTTACTTATCCAAACTGAAGTCTGGCATGGAATATTAATACCTTGGGTCAAGATTGTTGGTAAAAGCTTATCGTAATTAAGCTCCTAAATTTAATGTTTATAGAATCAGCAGCATTTCAGGTTCCATTTCATTTTGTAAATATAGGGAATCTACAATGTGTGAAACACATTCCACTACTTAATAAGGTAAAGTAAAATTATTCCTAACCTCTAAGTATATAGGTACATTTTACTGGGGAATATTAAGCATGCAAATAATGTCATTATTATATAATAATAAAGTGACATAAAAAATAAGAAATAGTATTAAGATAATAGGGTATTTTGGAGAACAGCATGTTGAATGATCAACCAAAACTTTTCTGGAGTCTGAAGGGAGTGTGAATCCCTTCAAATTTTAAATGCAGGTACCTGGAGAACAAACATTTTCTTTGTGTGTGTTTTTAAATTTTTATACATATTTTTAAATTAATCACCTTGAGATACAGTTACAGACTTACAAACTTTCGTGATTACGTTTCAGTCATACAATGATTGAATGCCCATCCTTCCACCAGTGCTCATTCTCTACCCAAAGAGAACAAACCTTTTCAAGCATAGAAAACAAGGGCAAATGCAGTGAGATGTGCTTTCATCACATGTTTATAATGTTTAAAGAATTGCAAGATTTTATTTGCTGTTGTTATGTAAGTGAAAAGGAAAATGGGGAAAAGTGATTAAAGGTCTTTGCAGGCCGTCATAAAAACTTTGTGATTTACCTAAAGTCTTTGAAGGAGGAGTGCTGTTTCCTGGTTTAAAGGGAGTCTGTTGGGATGCTATGTTAAATCAGTCAATGGGAAGCAAAATAGGAGCACGTCAATCAGATACTATTTCAATAATCCAGGAAAGAGCTGATAGACAGAGTAGTCAGGTGACTCCATAGTTAACTGGCAAGATAATATGTTACCATTATTTGGGTGTTCTCTGTTTTTTTTCTTTTTTTTTAAATTTTGGTTGGAGAGTGATGCTCTAATCATAAGTTTTCTCATATGCCTACTAAATTTCACCTCACTTTCTGAAAGGTGATATGTGTTATTAACATATGAAATTATAGTCCTTTGCTTCTAATACTTAGATACACATGCATATATAACACAAACATATATAACATAACATATATAAACATAATTATCATTTTATAGGAACATATTGAGGTTTCTCGGGAGTTCAAGATGCCGCTCTGCTTAACGTTCATTGATTTAAAGAAGGCCTTTGATTCTGTTGAGACAGAAGCGGTCATTGAAGCCCTAGCCAATCAGGGCATTCAAGCCCAATACATCAGGATCCTCCGTGAGCTGTATTGCGGATTCACTACCAGGATCTCACCATTCTACAAAGAAGTGATCGTTGATGTCAAGAGAGGGGTGCGGCAGGGTGATACCATTTCACTGAAACTCTTCAGTGCCACCCTCGAGAACATCATGCGATGACTGGAATGGGAAGGAATGGGAGTGAAGATAGATGGTCGGCAACTACACCACCTCCGCTTTGCTGATGACATTGTTTTAATAACACCAAACATCAGCCAAGTGGCACAAATGCTGGCCGACTTTGACCGTGAGTGTGGAAAGGTAGGACTACAGCTGAATCTTACGAAGACAATGTTTATGAGAAACAGCCTCGTTCCTGACGCCCCATTCGCTCTCAATGGAACGACCATCTCCGAATGCAACAGCTATGTGTACCTAGGTCGAGAGGTCAACATGACAAATGACCTGGCACCCGAGCTGCGCAGGAGGAAGAGAGCGGCTTGGAACGCCTTCAAGAACGTCGAAGAAATAGCTAAGAGGACGAAGAACCTCCGGCTCCGGGCACATCTCTTTGATTCCACTGTTCTTCCTGCATTAACATATGCCTCAGAGACCTGGGCCCTACGCAAACAAGATGAGAACGCTATTCAGGTCTCCCAAAGAAGAATAGAAAGAGCTATGCTTGGAATATCACGTTTCACTCAAATGAGAGAACGAATCCGGAGTTCTGACATCCGTCGACGATCAAGGATCAGGGACGCTGTCTCATTTGCCAAGGTGTCGAAAATCAGATGGGCTGGTCACGTAATGAGATTTAAAGACGACCGTTGGACTAGAGCTGTTACTGATTGGATTCCACGGGATGTCAAGAGACCGCGTGGCCGCCCACCTACCAGATGGTCAGACTTCTTCGTCAAGATCATGAACGATCGGTTTGAGACCCTTCATGTTCCCGGAGCGAACAGATGCCATTGGGCTACACTAGCACGCGACAGGGACAAATGGAGACGTTACTGGCGTCCGCTCGAGCAAATCGACGACTAACGGGAGGTTAAGTGATTAAGTGATTAAGTGATAGGAACATATACTTTTATTAGTGGTGAAAGCATTTGTCTTTGGCTTTGGTCTATTTGCTCAGTGCGTTCTTATCTCAGATTTTATTTGATTAGTATCAAATTATTAATAGTAATATAGCAATGCCCTATTGTTTATCTATTTTTTCGAGCGGGCTCCAGTTACATCTCCATTGTGAGACTTGTTACTGTTTCTGGCATATCGGATAGACCACGCGGAGCTTGACAGACTCTGCCGTGAGGGCGGGATACTCTCAATAGCTTGCTAGGCTCTCCAGGAGGGATGGAGGAATAGAACCTGGGTTGGCCACATGCAAGGCAAACGCCCTACCCTCTGTGCTATTGGTATAGGAAAGGAAAATCTGACTATTTACAGATTTAATTAAAAGCAAGATTCTTGAGTGTCTGGAATGATAGTAGAGTTGTTAGGATGCTTGCCTTGCACATGGTTGACCTGGGTTCAATTCCCAGCCCCACAGAAACAAAAGATATAGTCTGCTAAAGTACTTATTGAAGTCCTGCACACTGTTGGGTATGGTGCAAAACAGTAACAAAAGAATGAAAACTTACTGAGTAAAATGCAGTTTAATCATATTCTCTTGGGAAATGTAAAGGATCATAAGTAAATAAGAAACTCTTTTTTAAAAATTCACACATAGATAATATTCCTTTTTAAAAATAATTAATTTGGGGGCCAGAAACATCGAACAGCAGGTAAGGCACTTGCCTTCACACTGCCAACCTGGGTTCGATTCCCAGCATCCTGTGTGCACCTCCAGGAGTGATTAGTGAGTATAGTGTTAGGAGTAATACCTGAGCATCGTGGGGTGTGGACCTAAAACACCCTCAAAGTAATTAAATTTCATTGTTATTGTAGGTAAGGTAACATCTTTAGAATAGTGTTAACATTTGTGGTCTTGATGCACCTCACCACTACTAGAGTGACCAGTACCTTTCATCACTGTCCTTATATTACTTCTAGCCCACCTTTTCATTTTTCCTCTGCCCCCATGCTTATTACTATCAATTTGGGAATCTGGGGCCAAGGATTTGGCATTATTGTAGATCAATTTTTAATTAAATCACAGTGAGATACACAGTTACAAAAAAAATTGTTGACAATTGGATTTCAGTCATATAATGTTATAACACTTGTCCTTCATCAGTGTTCATTTCTCACCACCAGTGTCTCCTTTTCCTCCTGCCCTCTCCTCTGCCCCCATCCCCAGCCATCTCTGTGGCAGGCACTTTTCTCTCTCTCTCTCTTTTTTCTCTCTCTTTCCTCTTGGGTATCATGGTTTGCAGTACAGATACTGATAGATTATCATGTATATCCCTTTACTTTTAAATTTCTTTTTAATATGCTTTTATTACTCATTGTGTATTAAAAGGGCTGGAGCGATAGCACAGCGGGTAGGTGTTTGCCTTGCACGCAGCCAACATGGCTGACCCGAGTTCGATTTCTCCGCCCCTCTCGGAGAGCCCGGCAAGCTACCGAGAGTATCTCGCCCTCACGGCAAAGCCTGGCAAGCTACCCGTGACGTATTTGATATGCCAAACACAGTAACAACAAGTCTTACGGTGGAGATGTTACTGGGCCCTCTCGAGCAAATCGATGAATAACGGGAGGATCGTGATGGTGAGTTTTAATAGCTCTGTAGCACTGCTCTCCCATTGTGCATCAATTTGCTCAAGCGGGCACCAGTAATGTCTCCATTGTGAGATATGTTGTTACTATTTTTGGCATATCAAATACATCATGGGGAGCTTGCCAGGCTGTGTCGTGTGGGCAGGAACTCTTGGTAGCTTGACAGGCTCTCTGAGAGGGGTGGAGGAATCGAACCTGCGTCAGCCGCATGCAAGGCAAACGTCCTACCTGCTATGCTACTGCTCCAGCCTCTATAGTTTTAATACCTTTAATAAAGAAATATTACATAAAAGTAAAAAGGAATGAAAACTTGGAAGCTTTACCTTATAGAATGTGAAGTCTATGGCAAACATAGTAAATAAGATCTGTAAGTATCCATACAATTGCTCAAAATTTAAAAATAAAATCAGAAAAAAGTCTAACCCTTAAAAATTAGTACACAGATTTTTTTTTAGATTTTGATCATCTTTTAAAGCATTAATTTAATAATTAAAAATTAGTACCCCAAATATACAGCTGAAAATTAAATATCTACCAATTCAAGTCTAAAAGCAAAATTCAAATTGTAACCCAGTTTTAAAAGGAACATCATAAAACACACACATATAAAGCCTAAAAAATTAGCTGAATGAATCTTTAAAAACCACCATCTATACAAGAAGTAAGAAGTAAAGTAAAGGTCCTCCCATTGATTGTCGATTTGCTCGAGTGGGCCCAGTAACGTCTCCATTGGAGACTTTGTTGTTACTGTGTCTGGCATATCGAATACTCTCGGTAGCTTGCCAGTCTTTCCGAGAGGGGCGGAGGAATCGAACTCGGGTCGGCCATGTTGGCCGCTTGTAAGGCGAACGCCCTACCGCTGTCCTATCGCTCCAGCGATATATGTATATATTACCATATGCATATGTATATATTACCATATATACAAACATTTTACAAATCCAATTTAATTTTTTGGTTTGGGGATTTGGGAGAGATATCTTTCGCACTCTACTATTTGATTCTGAAATATTAGTCTGGATTATTAGTTTCATAACCACTAGTAGCAAAAATGTCTAGAAAGAAAACAAATATTCACTGCCTCACAATTTCTAAATCCTGTTTTTAGTTTCCAGAGTCAACTTTCGTCAGTCATTCCTGATTTCAGTTCTTTCTGGCAATGTCTATAAGAAAGGCAAATTTACATTTTTAAAATCCTGGAAAATAGCTATTTTTGCTCCATCATGAAAAAATGAATAAAATGAATGAATGAACACATTTACACTCAAAGTTATTTTTTGATTGGAAAATGAAGTCTATAGTTATAGTCCATGAATATCCTCAAGATCACTCAGGAAAACTTAAGGGGGGTTAACATAGACTCAAATTGTAATAATCCCCAAACTGAAATACAGACAAGAGTTAGAATTCTAAACTGAGAATCTAAAATACTAAATAAGATATAGGTACTTCTAAAAAATAAATGTCGATGCTAGCAAGTGTTAAAGAAGGATGGACTTAATCAAAAGCAATTCATTTCGTTGGACATGGGAATACAGAGATCTCTGAAGTACCTCACAAAAGCAAATAATTTTATGCTGTCACTGTCACTGTCCTCTCGTTGTTCATTGACTTGCTCGAGCGGGTCCAGTAACGTCTCCATTGTAACAATTGTTACTGTGTTTGGCATATCGAATACGTCACGGGTAGCTTGCCAGGCATTGCCTGCGGGCTCTCGGTAGCTTGCCGGGCTCTCCGAGAGGGGCGGAGGAATCGAACTCGGATCGTCCATGTTGGCTGCGTGCAAGGCAAATGCTCTACCTGCTGTGCTATTGCTTCAGCCCAATTTTATGCATAAGTAGTAAACTTACTGTGTTACTGATAAATTAGGAAACCAGAAGTAATGTGTGTAGAAGTTTAGCTGTGAATCAACAAAGTTAAAAGCTCAGTTCCATTTAGTGAACTGGGCAATAGACCAATGTTTCTCATTTTAGTCAGTATGTTAATTCGCAGGTTATTCCCTGAAATGAAATAAGTATTTCATTTAATTCAAAAACACTTATTGAACATTCATTGTGCAAAAATCACTTATTCTTGTCATTATTACAAATATTTTATTTTATGTGTTTTGGGGACTCTGGGTTAAAGAGAAACTTTCAGTCCATGGCTGAAGGTCACCCAGTAACAGAAGTGTAATAACAAGTTAAATATGTTATGAACTGAAAGCTATAATATAACTGACCTTTGGAAGACCCCACATTCTTTTTGAGGTGGAAGAAGAAGAAAGCCTTACTGGACTCCTAGGATAAAACTGAAATACCTGAAGGCTCAGCATTAATATTTAGTGTGGCTAGCTGTAGTACTTAGTTTTCCCCATTGTCACTGAGTCTCAAGAGGGACCGGGGGCCTTTGATTTTCTGAGAATGGCTGCTGCATAACTCCATTCCCCCTGGGGCCCCATTCAAAGTGGAAATTCAGAACCTGGAGGGAATTGCAAAGCTTCTTTAAAAGATGCATCTGAACTTGCTGATACAGATGCTTTTACAAAGAGTTGGGAGTGAAAAGGTCATTTATAGCAGCATTAAATGCTTGACCTTTAATTTTTATTCTAAATTATCCTGTGATTGTACAGCAGCACACACACACACACACACACACACACACACACACACACACACACACGAAAAGCACTCATTGTAAGCTTATTAGAATGCCTACAGATGGACTCTTGCCCAGTGCTAAAGCAGCAGGTAGCTGCACTTAATGTTTCTATCTACTCTTTATTTGGCATTACCACTGGGAAATGAAATGCTTGAAGACAAAATTTGCCAAAAAGTTATTTTATTCAGCATATGGTAACAACACAGATATAAATATCTTTCTCTGAGGGGAAAAATTTGAACAGTGAGAAGGCTTTTCAACAAGTCATACACTTGTCTGGCTGTCCGAGATTGAAAGTTAAATTAGTTGAATAAGCTCAGAAGTTGTTTCTTTTTGGGGGGCTGGAGAGATAGCGCAGTGGCTAGGGCATTTGTCTTGCATGAGGCTGACCTGAATTTGATTTCCAGCATCCCATATGGTCCCTGAGCACCACCAGGAGTAACTCCTGAGTGCAGAGCCAGGAGTAACTCCTGCACATCGCCAGTGTGAGGCAAAAAAGCAATAAAAAAAAAAGTTGTATCTTTTTAAACTGAAGTTGTATCAGTTAAAAATTTTACTCCTGTTTTCACCTCTTCCCATAATCTGACTGTCTGTCTCTTCCTGACGTTTTTCCATAAAATTGTAGGAGTTCTACCCAGTCAGCGCCATTATTGTCCCCTGAGCTCCTCAGGAGTGATTCCTAAGTACAAAGCCAAGGATTAACCCTGAGCACTGCTGGGTGCTGCCCCACTGCCCAATTTTTTTTTTAAATTAAATTCACAATAACATAAAGTACACAAGAACATAAATTAGAACACACTGGGTCAAGATCAAAGTTTCTCTTTCAGGTCTTGGTCACTGAAAAAAAATAAAAAAGATAAAACTAAAAAGAAAAAAAAAAGTGGAGATGTAATATATCATCCTTTTCTACCCTCAAATTCCAATTCCTATTTTCATTCACTTTAATTATTTTTTTATAAGAATACTCTCAAAAATATGGATCTGGGGCCAATAAATGCTGGTGCATCTCTAAAGTCACAACCCATGCTGCTCAGCAAGTCATGTGTTACTGGGAATTCAGTTCATCTGCATCAATTTAAATAATTTTCAAATATTTTAATTTAATTACCATAAAGTAATCTAGAATATATTTATCCTTTCATATATTTTTCATACATTTTTCATGGGCTGGAGCAATAACACAGTGGGTAGGGTGTTTGCCTTGCGTGCCTGTTTTCACCTCTAGATGAACTAGGTGACCCGGGTTTGATTCTTCCACCCCTCTTGGAGAGCCCAGAAAGCTACTAAGGGTATCTAGGCCACAGGGCAAAGCCTGGCAAGCTACCCATGACATATTCGATATGCCAAACACAGTAACAAGTCTCACAATGGAGACGTTACTGGGCCTGCTAGAGCAAATCGATGAACAATAGGAGGACAGTGGCAGTGACCGTTTTTATTAAATTTTATCCCCAAAAAGCTTTCTCAAAATATTGAAGCATATTCAGTTTTTAATTTGTTAGTTTATATTTTCAATTTTCTTTTTTAATTTTTAGAAATTGTTATTTCTTGCTTTTTCTGTCTTTTTCAAGATTCCTATCTTCTATTGATATGGACATTTCAGCTTTGCATTTGAGAATTGAAACTTTTAATTATTTTGATGGGCTGGAGCAATAGCACAGTGGGTAGGAAGCTCGCCTTGCATGTGATCGACCTGGGTTCAATCTCTTCGTCCCTCTCGGAGAGCCCAGCAAACTACCGAGAGTATCTCGCTTGGCAAGCTCCCCATGGCGTATTTGATGTGCCAAAAACAGTAACAACAAGTCTCACAATGGAGATGTTACTGGTGTCCGCTTGAACAAATTGTTGAACAATGGCAGGACAGTGCTACGGTACTATAATTATTTTGATATTTGTAACACTTCTTCAATCTACTTTTTCTCCTTTCACTTGAAAGTTTTCTTCTAATACTGATATATTTTGTTCTTCTATCATTTACTTCAATTATTTTGTTTCTTTTAAAATATTATATTTTAGGTTTTTCTCTCTTTTTGAGTTTTAATTATCTGATAGAAAGTCATTTTGTTTTTATTTTCTTAACTCTGAAGGGAATTTGAAAGAACATGATGATGTGCTATTCATTTTTCTAGTAAAACAAGATTTCCAGCATTTTTAAGAAGCATGTAAGTAGGGAGATAGCATGTGTGTGTGTGTGTGTGTGTGTGTGTGTGTGTGTGTGTGTGTGTATCTCTAAAATCAGAGTATATCTTTCAAATTAAAGGTGGATTTAAGATTTCAATCTTAATCCATTGTGAGAATGAGTAATGGAAACAAACGAATTTGGTTAGGAAGATCCAAAGGGTCTTTGGTTAGGAAGATCCAAAGGATTTCAGAAATATAAACTACATTATTTTGTTAGGAAACCCTTTAAATGAACCTGTCTCAGCGGCAAAGTTTTGACTTACTGATAACGTTAACAATGTTGATTGATGGGTCATTAAGAGAGCAAGATGTGCATTATTTTTTTCTATAAAGAAATATAACAATTCACAGTAATAGGCATGAGTTTATTGCCCAGTTCTTATATCTTGTTCTTTGTTTTGAGAATAACCACATGACTGTTATTTTTCAGTCTCTCCTAATCTCTCTGTGCTTGAAGTGAGAAAAGGAAAACTGTAATTACCAGTAACCATTGTCAGTTCCTTCTGGAAAACCGTTACTTGCACGGTGTACATGGTGTTGCATGAGTCTTTCTGGTGACTGCTCTGCTGAGCCCTGAAAGGAAGTCTGAGAAAACCAAAAAGATAATACAGCAGGGAAATCACCTTTCTTGGCTGAAGCCAAATCTTATTAGACACTCAGCACTATATATGTGTTCCCTAGTACGTTTAGGAGTGACTCCTGAGTTATAAACCTTGAGCATTGCTTAGTGTAGTCAGAAAAAATATTTTTTGAAAGGTCTGACAAATATGTAAGGTAATAAAATAGTGTATATTACTAATTTTAAAAATATAATGACTAATTTTAAAATAAAATATTAATATAATATATATATTAAAATAAAAATATAATTAGATAAAATCTCTTAATTGATCTGCATCCTCAGAAAATATAGATTTGTTAACTTTTGCCTCCATGTTCCTCTAAAATAGATGTCTGATCAAGTCAAGAAATATGACAAATACTTATAAATTCTCGCATTGTAAACAAAAGTTATAAATAAAAATGCTTACTCTATGAGAACAACAATATATTGCTAAAATATTCCATGTATACTTATACATAAATTTTAGTTATATATTCATATAATTCAACATAGTCATCATAAATAAATGGGTATGTCTCTATTTTCTGACAGAATATAAATTAATGGTATTTATATAAATTATTAAATCAGATTTAAATATCTTATCCTTTTGCATGCTTGTTGCTCTGTTGCTCTAGAAAATTATGGAAGAGAGACAGAGATATATTGCAGTCGATAGGGTGCTTACCTCTGACATTGCCAACATGGGTTCAGTCCCAGCGTCTTATATGGTCCCCCAAGCTCCAACAGGAATGATTCCTTTGTTCAGAGTCATGAGTAGGCCTGTACCACACTCAGGTGATGCTCAAAAGAAGTAAACAAAATTATGGAAGACTACATTTAAGTTGGTATATCTGGATAAAGAGATTAGCAGCTTTAACATAAAGCATCTCTTTTAGTTAATGACTCTATTGTCTTATAATATTGTTTCTCTCATGAATTATCAAACTATGACACTGTAGCACTGTAGCACTGTCCTCCCATTGCTCCTCGATTTGATTGAGTGGGCACCAGTAATGTCTCACAACTAATTGTGAGACTTGTTGTTATTGTCTTTGACATATCAAATACATCAAAGATAGTTTGCCAGGCTTTTCCATGCAGGCAAGATACTCTCAGTAGCTTGCTGGGCTCTCTGATAGGGACGGAGGAATTGAACTCGGGTCAGCTGTGTGCAAGGCAAACATCCTACTCACTATTCTATTTCTCCAACCCCAAACTATTGCATAAAAATAAATTATCATGCCAGATTTCTTTTTTTACTTACTTAAATACAAATTAACCCCTCAAAGTGTCCCTACACTAATTTTGAAGTAACAAGATGTACATAAAAAACCAAACTTTTTATACAAAACTTCCTACACATTCAGCAATCACTACTCAATAAGATGCCATGACTGTTGTTATGCTTTCTAGTCACCAACCTACTATGGAAATCAACCATTCAGCACACACCTGAAGAGCATTATATTTCTAACATACTTGACTTTTTTTTTTTTCTCACACAACTGTGCCTCATCAGCCATCAGTTTACCTCTAGGTGTGCTGATTTGTGTTTTATTTTACAATCTCCTTTCTGAACTGCTACTAAATCCAGTAGATACTCCCATCACTCTGATTGGTACCATTGCTTTGTGCACTGATACACTAGTCTTCCATTTGTCTAAGAAAAAGAATTTGAAGAATGTATGTGTCTCTGTGTATTGCAGAGAGTAACACAAAATTACTTGAAAAGAGTAATATAATATTATTCCTTCTCTATAAATATATATTTTAAAATAAAATTTTTAGTTTCAGTTTATGACTGAGCAATATGATTACCACACCATATTTGATAGGGTTCAAATATAGGTTGAACCATGGGAACACCTACAAGGGCGATTAGAGGCTGCACTAAAAGCCTTTATCCCTCTTGGACAGTATGGCAGGCTGCTGAAAATATCCCGCCTGCATGGCAGAGCATGGCAAGCTATCCGTGGAGTACTCAATATGCCAAAAACAGTAAATACCATGGGACTCATTCCCGTGACCCTGAAAGAGCCACCAATATGACAGCAAAAAGGATGAAGAAGGAGAGGGTGATGAAATCTCAAGGCTGAACTAGGCTGCCAAAAGGAAGAAGAACAAAAATAACGTGTCTGTACTTTCAATGTATGTATGCTGGCATCAGACGTATCCATCGAGGACCTGACCGTGTAAGCACGAAAGATCAGCTACAACATCATTGGTCTAACCGAGACAAGGTGGCATCAATCAAATCATGACGTTTTTGACACTGGAGAAGAACTTTTCCTCCGAACATGCAACGAAAGAGGAGTCAGTGGTGTTGGTGTCCCTGTCCACACGAAGTTGGCTATGAGCACTGATTCATTCGAATGCCTAACAACCCGAATTGGATGATTACACTTGAATAGATGTGGCTCACTGCCAGAAGTTTCTCTTTGTTATCTACGCAGCAACATCCAATTATGATAAAGGAGAAATTGAGACATTCCACATGGAGCTGAAGAAATTCTATAAAGAAGACCACAGCTTCTATAAGATCATTGTTAGTGATTTTAATGTCAAGATAGGACCGAGAAGATCAGCCAAAGAACTCCACATCTGGACCCATGACCTAGAACAGAACGAACAGGATGAGAGTCTGTCTGAGTTCAACATGTCGACCAAGACCATTCATGGTAACTCACAGTTCCAGAAGTTCAAATCTAAACGTTGGACATGGGAGTCTCCCAGTGGACAGTTCCACAACGAAATTGACCACATCATATTAAATCCATGGTTTTGCCTGACTGATGTCGCTGTTGTCCCAAAATTCCAAAGGGGTTTGGACCACTGTCTCCTTCGTGCAAAATTCTACTTCATGAGTGGGGAGAAAGGGGTGCAAAGTTTAAGAGGAGAATGCCCAGAACGCCCACCAACTGGGCACTCTTTGGCACTATTGCTGCAAATAGGAACATGCCATTGTTGACAACATTGATGAAGAATATGATTGACTGGTCCAAAACCTCCATGATTATGTGAGAAACTCTGAGAGACAGATACCACAAAAAGATGCCTGTCTTTGAAAACTCTCGAGCTCATTTGCCAACATGCTTGCCGCAAGCCTCAGGCAACCACAACTGAAAGACTGAGCTCACAAAGCCACGTAGAGAAGTGATAAAGGAAGACCTCAAAGAGAGAAGAGCAGCAGTGCTGCCAGTTGCGGCAGAAGCAGGAAAAAGCATTCACAATGCGAGCCTGTCCTTCACCAACTACAAGTTCAAGATGAATGCCCTCTGATGTCCTGATGGATCTATCACATCTTCCAGAAGGGCAGTGGAAAAGATTATCCATGACTTCTACTTGGATCTCTTCAAGAGCCACATCCACCTGCTTACATACCAAATTCAGCAGGATGGATATGTTATTCCCAACGTTCTTACTTCCAAAATCCAACATGCCATTTCCTGGGTAAAAACCAAATAGCACCCAGTCCAGACAAGGTCAGACCTGAACACCTGAAGAACATGCCACCTATTCTTATCAATACACTGGCTCGGCTCTTCACATGGTACATGTATGAATGAAAGGTTCCATCCCAATGGAAAACCAGCAGTACTGTACTACTGTACAAAAAGGAAGACATTCACAACATTGGCAACTATCGCCTGATCTGCCTGTTGTCTGTCGTCTACAAGTTGTTCACTTGAGTCAGCCTTAATAGGATTGGCAGAACACTAGATGAAGAACAGCCATGCAAGCAAGCTGGGTTCTTAAAAAGATTCAGCATGATCGACCATATCCACATGATAACCAAGCTCATTGAGATTTCTCGGAGTTCAAGATGCCACTCTGTCTAACGTTCATTGATTTAAAGAAGGCCTTAGATTCTGTTGAGATGGAAGCAGTCATCAAAGCCCTATCAAAATGGCGCATTCAAACTCAATACATCAGGATTCTCCGTGAGCCATATTATGGATTCACTACCAGGATCTCACCATTCTACAGGGAAGTGATCATCTATGTCAAGAAAGGGGTTTGGCAGGGTGATACTATTTCAACGAAACTCTTGAGTGCCACCCTAGAGAATGTCATGCTATGACTGGAATGGGAAAGAATGGGAGCGAAGACAGATGGTCAGCAACTACACTGCCTCTCGTTCACTGATGACATAATTCTAGTAACACCAAACATTACCCAAGAGACACAAATGCTGGCCTACTTCAACCATGAGTGTGGAAAGGTCGGACTACAGCTGAATCTCACCAAGACAATGTTTATGAGAAATGGTGTCATTCCTGACTCTCCATTCGCTCTCAATAGAACGAACATCTCTGAATGCAACAGTTATGTGTACCTAGGTCGAGAGTCAACATGACCAATGACCTGGAACCTGAGTTGCGCAGGAGGAAGAGAGCAGCTTGGAACACATTCAAGAGCATCGAAGAAATAGCTAAGAGAAAGAAGAACGTCTGGCTCTGGGCACATCTCTTTGATTCCACTGTTCTTCCTGAATTAAGATATGCCTCAGAGACCTGGGCCCTACAAAAAAAGGATGAGAATGCTATTCAGGTCTCCCAAAGAGGAATCAAAAGAGCTATGCTTGGAGTAACATGCTGCACTCAAATGAGAGAAAGAACCCGGGGTTCTGACCTTCGTCAATGGTCAAGAATCACGGACGCTGTCTCATTTGCTAAGGCATAGAAAATCAGATGGGCTGGACACGTAATGAGATTTGGAGACGACCACTGGACTAGAGCCATTACTGACTGGATTCCATGGGACGTCAAAAGATTGCGTGGCTGCCCACCTATAAGATGGTCAGACTTCTTCATCAAGACCCTGAATGATCAGTTTGAAGCTGTTCGTGTTTTTAGAATGAGCAGATGCCATTGGGCTACACTAGCACAAAACAGGGATGAATGGAGACGTTACTGGCACCAGCTCGAGCAAATCCATGAGTAACAGGATGTCAAGTGATCAAGTGATCAATATGAGATATAGGCCTGAGTATAGTTAGTCTGGATTGGGATCAAAAGAACTACTTCAATATCATCACATAGAGTCGCCAAAGAAATTTATTTAAGAGAGTAAGAGGGCCATAATCTCATCTCACTTGCAATTACCCTTTCTGGTTTTCTTAATTTACTTATATTTATACAAATTTATCTCTAACATATTTTCTGGAAGACCATCTACTGTAGCTTATATATGCAAATATATAGTGATATAGGTAGATATGGGTTTGTATTTGTAGTTTTAATCAAATGGCAATGTATTTTTTCAGCTTTATCTTGTTTGAAAATGTCGGTATATCCCCATTTCATTGAAATAACTGTTTTCAGAGAACAGTTTTCTAGGTTATCAGTATTGGGTTTTTGTTACTGAAAAGATAGTATTCCATCACTTTTTTTTCCTTCATACTATTTCTATTAAGAAATCTTTTATTAACCTTATTTTTCCCTGTATACAAGGCATATTTTTCTCTGCAAAAAATTTTAATTTTTAATTTAAATTTTTTTTTTTTTGCTTTTTGGGTCACATCTCGTGATGCACAGGGGTTATGCCTGACTTACGCACTCATGCACTCAGGAATTACTCCCCACGGGTGCTTAGGGGACTGTATGGGATGTTTGGAATTGAACATAGATTGGCTGCGTGCAAGGCAAATGCCCTACCCACTGTGCTATTGCTCCAACCCCATCCCCACAACAAATTTTTAGAGTTTTAACTTTATGATTGATTTTAAGTATTTTTAATTTTTGTGTACTTTACACAGCGGGTAGGGCGTTCGCCTTATAAGCGGCCAACATGGCCGACCCGAGTTCGATTCCTCCGCCCCTCTCGGAGAGCCCGGCAAGCTACCGAGAGTATTCGATATGCCAGACACAGTAACAACAAAGTCTCCAATGGAGACGTTACTGGGCCCGCTCGAGCAAATCGACGATCAACGGGAGGGCCTTTACCTTTACCTTACTTAGTTAATATGTTTTTAAGCTACTTGTTTAAGAACATATGGACTAAATTTATAGTAACTCTATATTGTGAACTACTATATATGGGTATCAGTTTTGGATTTATCTCTCTCTTTCTGTTTATATGTATATTTGTATACACACACATACTATTATATGTGTATATTATATGTGTGTGTGTGTATCATATGGACCATATTTTATTGCTTCATTGTATCTTGCTAATCTTTGGCTGCCACACATTAGAAATCCAAACTTATTGAATGATGAAGTGAGTGAAGTGAGTAGATGATAGTGGGTGTGTATGTGTGTGTGTGTGTGTGAGAGAGAGAGAGAGAGAAAGAGAGACAGAGAGACAGAGAGACAGAGATAGAGACAGACAGATGGGGAGAGATAGATACAGAGACAGAGAAGCAGAGATCAAGTGAAGAATGTATTTTGCTGAAATTCTTTAGCTTGTTTTGTGGGACACTGTAGGATGAGATTGCTTTGTCCTTCCTCCACAAGGAGCTTAGGTTAATCTGGTTACACCCATCACAGTGCTCCTGAGGCATTTCCATTCCATTGTGTTTATCTGTAAACATTCTTCCCTATGCTCTCCTACCCAACCAGTTAATCAGCTTTCCCCCTAATCAGACTCTGTTAATTTGTAAGGTTAGATTCCTCAGAAATCTATGATTTTATATGTATGAGTGAAATATTGCCTTTCTCCTTTCCTTATGCCTTATGAACAGTTTACTTTAAAGCAATGCCCTTTTTGTATAGATACAGGAAGACCATTAACATTATGCTTTGTAACTTAGGATTTGATTTGAATATTATTCACTCCTGGGCATCTGCTTTCTCGACTTAAGCCTCAGTTGCCCTTAGTTCCTAACACCCCAAAAGCAGGGTCCCGACGAGGAACTGAATGGACCCAAGGCAAGCGGTGAGTTACCCTGGCATCTAAATGGGCCAGGCCAAAGTGCCACAATTCTTAACTATAAGTTAAGAGTTTGATCATAGACAAATGCTGTCATGATTCAAAAGTAATGATGAGACTAGGATCATGCTAGGGGTGGGAAAGACTATCTGGCCTGAGCACTGTAGTCTGAGATCGAGATGGCCCTAGGAGAACAATTCTATAAGTTTAAGATATTTCTTACTGTATCCATACAAAATAATTTATATTATATATGCTTATATGCTTGTTGGACAAGAAGAGGAGAAACACACCCATGGGATTCCGCTCTAGGGTGGGTCGTCCTGCTGAGAGAAGATCTGTCCTAAGAGCGGCTTTCCCTGAAGGAAAGAGCTCTACCCTGTTTATTGTGACCACGCCTATGTGTAATTATTACCCCAACCCCTCATGCTTTGGGATTTAACTCTACTGTAAGAGTGGGCTGGGGAATCAGAAAGAAGAGAAAGAGGGATCAGAATCCAGACTCCACAGAGGGAGGATGAAGGGGGATGGAGAAGGAGAATGAAGTAGCATGGGGGAGGAGGATGCAGAGGCAGAGGCAGACGCAGAGGCAGAGAAGGGAGATTGGTGTGATTGAAATAAACTGCGACTAAGACCAACCAGCCTCGGCCCTTATTCCTTCCCTTGCCTGCCCATCTGCATCGACCTCCCCGGGGTGGGGGAAGTGGCGTGAGACTACTTTTTGGGTCATACCTGTGAGGTGTTATTGGTGTCTCTGCACTCAGGAATTACTCCTAGAGGGGCTCGCGGGATCATATGAGATGCTGGCAATTGAGCCCGGGGTTGGCCGTATGCAAGGCAAATGCCCTACGCATCGGGCTATCGCTCCAGCCTCACTTTTTTTTTTTTTTACTGATTCTCAGTGTTATAAAAATTTGCTCATATACTTTTAATGATTTTAGGTGTTTCAGTGATGACAGTAATCTTGCCACTATATCTCCATCTTGGATTTAAGAGTCCTGATTATTTTTAAAACTTTCAATGACTTTTAATCAATTTTCCTTCCTCTTCAAAATATATTATAAACCAAAATGGGTCCTCTTTCTAAAACATAATACTATTATATCGTAATTAATGTAAAACCTTTTAAAACTCTTTTTTCAAAATACAATTAAGTTTAGAATGTGTATCAGTAGACAGAATTTATAATGTGTATCAATAGACAAAGTGTATCCACCTTTCTATAATATTCATACTTTCTGCCTGAAATAATGGAGCAGAGTAATCAAGTTCTAAATAATTTATCTTCTCTTTATCCCCTATTGGAGAGGGATGTTTAGCTACTTCCAGTTTTTCAGATAGTTTAATATTCACTTTATCATTATATTTATAATATAATATGATTGTGTTGGGCTGGAGCGATAGCACAGCGGTAGGGCGTTTGCCTTGCACGCAGCCAACATGGCCGACCCGAGTTCGATTCCTCCGCCACTCTCGGAGAGCCCGGCAAGCTAACGAGAGTATTCGATATGCCAGACACAGTAACAACAAAGTCTCCAATGGAGACGTTACTGGGCCCGCTCGAGCAAATCGACAAACAACAGGAGGGCCTTTACCTTTACCTTTATGATTGTGTTATTTTGATGAATCTGTTATTTAGTCTTCTTAGTACTTAGTAAAATGTTTTTTTACAATATATACTTTAAAAAGATATGACTTTTACATATAAAAAGTAGTCACGGTCCTCCTGTTGTTCATCGATTTGTTTGAGCGAGCCCAGTAACGTCTCCTTCATGAGACTTGTTGTTACTGTGTTTGGCTTATCTAATGCGTCACGGGTAGCTTGCAAGGCTCTGCTGTGTGGGCAAGATACTCTTGGTAGCTTACCAGGCTCTCCGAGAGGGGCGGAGGAATAGAACTCGGGTCGGCCATGTTGGCCGCTTGTAAGGCAAACGCCCTACCACTGTGCTATCACTCCAGCACTATAAGAAGTAGTTAAATAGATAATTTAATAATTGAAAAGATTTTTAAATAGTTCAATGCTTAAGTATGAATTAAAGAAAGAATGCAAGTAGAAGTTGTCAATGTTTCAAGATCCTTATTGAATTCCAGGCATGTAACATCTTTCATTTTTGCTTCAGAAAGAAAATAATTAGCAATACTTTTAATCAGTAGTTCAACTCTGACATTTATATAGTGATGCTTCTTAGTCAGAAAGCAACACTAACTGTTCCCCTGAATAAACAGAGCATGGAATTTAATTGGAGTACCTCATTTGAAGGACAGAAAATTGTGTTCATCTTTTCTCTACAGTTTTAGCCCAAGCAGAAAGTATCCAAAATGAATGCTATTCAGTGGAATCAAACTGCTCTGATTCAAATTATCATTGTATTTCTAACTCTAGTGACTTTGGACTTTGTTTGCCCTGGTGGCTTTATCATGTGCCTTAATCAACTTTGATGATGATGATGATGATGATGATGATGATCAAGATGATGATGATGATGATGATGATGATTTTGTAAATCTGGGATGGTTTGGACGACACACAGCTCTGCTCAGTGACTGCTTGTCGCTCTCTGCTCAGGCTCCCTCCTTCTGCTCAAAGTATTTGATCCTGGATTGTCTCTTGGACACACCACTCTCTACCTTAGTTTCTAGTTATTTTAAATGGAGTGAACTGTATATGTTTAATCTCAGAAAAACATTGTTAAACTCACATAAAGCATTACCTTTATGTGAACATAAACAAAGTAGCTGTTATCTTCAGTTTTGGTCTTAAGACGTTTCAGTAGACTTTAACTGGTGTTGAACATCACAGAACTTCAACAGAACTTCAACAACTTTAAATTAGAAATAAATGGAGATGTCTTAATTTTAGATAAAAAAAATGTGTGTGTGGGGGGTTGCACACCTAGCATTCTCAGGGAAAACTCTTAGCTCTGTGTTCAGGCATCACTCTTGTTTTTCTTGGGGGAACATATGGATGTCAGATATTGAACCCCATTGCCTACATTCAAGGCAAATGCGCTATTCACTGTACTGTCTCTCTGGCACACAAATAAAATGTTTTATATTATCATATGCAAAGATCTCAGTGGAATGACCCTACAGACAAAATACATACTAGGTGAATCAAAAAGGCCAGAGAAAAAGTCATTTTTGTCTTGATATTTTCACATGTGGTATTTTTCATCAAAATATTTTATTATGATTCCATGATTTTTCCAAGATGCTCATAATACAGTTGTTTCAGGTATTAAATGTACCAACACCAATCCCACCAGCAATGTGCCAGTCTCTCCATCAATGTCCCTAGTTTTCTGCTCAGTACCCCATACTGCCTCCTTGCAGGCACTATCAAATTAACTGCATATTGTTTACTATAAGACAAAAGCAAATGGATTTATCATATAAAACAAATGAGTCAATGATGCTATATCTCACAATGATGTGACTAAAGTCATTGTCTGAGAATCTACTTTGCTGATTGTTGAGTCTTCAGTATTAGTGTTTAGGCTCATTGAGCTTGCTTCTACATTTTCACACTCAGATTTGCTGTGATATAACTGGGATAATAGTACTGTGGAAATTTAAGGTGTCATATGTGGCTGCACAGTCCATGATCCATGGATCTGGAGCAACTTAGTGTCTTGGCAGCTCGATGAGGTTTACCTGTGGAGCTGTGTTCTTTCTAAGTAAGACTGTGGGCTAGTGAGCCTTCAGGGAAAGAAAGGGGAATCTACCCACTTCTATCCTGAGAAGGCCTCAGAGTTTTCAGCCTGGCCCAGTCTTGCTGGGAGGATTAGTCAGTATCATATTCTCTTGGTTCTATGACACTGGGCCATTTTTCAGTTGGCAAGATGTCCGGCCTGAGTGGCTGCTGCTGGATTTTCTGGTGGTTTGGGTATTGAAATGTTCTGGTAAATATTCTGGGCAGTAATTTCAGTTACCAAAATAAAAATCCTATTTCTCTAATTTCCAAAAATGTTTTTTAAAGATCAGAAAGCTCCCAAGGTATGATGATTCTATAGCAGTGTGTGAGGATCAGATAATTTTGAAACTCCCTCTCACACCCGCTAATACAGGGACAATTAGTATAATTTTGAGATCAAGACTTGTCATAGGTAACAGTCCTGTGATGGAACCTAAAACCACAGTGAAAGGAAGCTAAAGTTATAGATAATTTTTCTCTGATTTGAGTGTTGTTGTCTTCACCTGGATGGTGTCTCCATGGGCTTGTGACATGACACAGTTCTGAGGGCACTTCCCTTACCTGTATCTAATGGAAGATGTCTATGTTCACAACTTTTCTCAAATTAGTAAGATCCCTAGGGATTTGTTACACATCTGCAATACCTCCAGGAAAATAGTGCTACACTATTTTGAGTTTCTGTATCACTCATTTCTCTGATAGCAGCAAAGTAGTGGCCCATGAATTACCTGTCAACCTTTCACCATGCAGAAACACTGTTATCCAGATACAGATATGTCTTGTAGTCATCCTGACTGTCATTTATGCTACTCTGCCTTACTCCAAATTTTGAGAAAATCAAATGAGTAATATGCCTACTGCCATGTGTTCCCAGAGGAAGGTAACAGAACTATTTTTATGCAAAGATTTTTTTCTAATAACTATATTCTCTCAATCTTCTTTATATGGACAATGCAATACTGGTTATTACACATTTCTATGAATAGTAGAACTTTATCAAAAAGAAGAAAGATGAAGGTTGTGCCCTCTGTGAATTTCCAATAGAAAGTCTGTTAGGGCACGACTCTGGATCTCTGACAGCAAGCAAGGACCACGCAGCGATGCAATCAGCAAGCAGGTAGTTTATTGAGCTGGCTAGCCAGGGTCAAGCCATCAGGCAAGACCCCGAACTTCTTTAAAGGGGATCTTATATAGGCCTTCACTGGCCATCACAGCAAAGCCTGCGCATTTCATAGGCAATTGATTTTTAAAAACATATACTTTCTTAACCAATCCATTTAAAAGTACATCACTCCTTAGCCTATAGATTCAAAGATCAGCATTTATGTACATAGGCATTGTGGTTAGTGGGTATCTGGTAACTCAGACATTTCTATATTTACCTGGCTCCCTTTGATTGCTGGCTCATGGCTCCTGCATTCCTGTGGAGGAAGATAAGGGAAAAACTAACAGAGGTAACAGATAAGGAAGGGCCAACAAATGGTTTCAGAATTTACATCCCAATTAGGAATGTGTAAACACACAAAAAATAAAAAGGGCCGGCGGTCTTGCCGTTTCCCCACTCCAGGGAGGTCGATGGCGATGGTCAGGTGAAGGAAGGAAACGAGGCCAAGCTAGTTGGTCTTAATAGCCGTTTATTACATGGAAGAGATGTATGTCATGGAGGCCTCAGGAATCCTCGAGCACGTGCGCCTTTGTTCTCTCAGCTTCTGTCCTCAGCCCCATCTTCCCAGGATCTCTGATGCACGTGTTCCCCCGTTCTCTGGTGCACGTGTCCCCCCAGAGAGCCCTGAAATCTCCCTTATATAGATCATAGTACCTCTAAAGGGCGCAATATAATGATGTCATCAGAAGGAGTTACAGAAAGAACTTTGAGGCGGCAAACCATACATTGTTTCCTTACATCCGCAGGCCAGTAATCCTGGCCTCACCTTTTCACAAGCTACAAGTACTTAGATTAGCACAACAAAGACCAGTCTGCTAGAGCTTGGAATCTACATCTCCAAAAAAGCAGTCTCATCCAAGCTACTCAGGACACACAGAAAACTGCTTCTAGGACGTGTTTCTCCTCTCCTTGTCCAACCAACATATAAGCATACATAATATTAATCATTTCGTATGGACACAGTAAGAAATACTTTGAGCTTATAGAATTGCTCTCCTAGGGCCATCTCGATCTCAGACTGCAATGCTCAGGCCAGATATCTTTCCTATTCCTAGCAGCAGGGCCCTAGTCTCGTCGTTACTTTTGGATCATGACAGCATTTGCCTATGATCAAACTCTTAACTTACAGTTAAGAATCGTGGCACCTTGGCCTGGCCCATCGCGATGCCAGGGTAGCACATAACTTACCGGCTTGCCCTGGTTCCATCCAGTCCCACGTCGGGACCCTGCCCTTGGAATGCTAGGAAGTGAGGGCAACTGAGGCTTAAGTTGAGAAGGCAGATGCCCAGGAGTGAATAATATTCTAAGCCAATCAATTCCTAAGTTACCGAGCATATTAATTAATTGTCTTCCTGTATCTATACAAAAGGACATTGCATTAAGGTAAACTGCTCAAAAAACATAAGGAGAGGAGAAAGACAATATTAACTTACAGTACAGCTTCAGTGTCTAAGCAGGATGAGACCTTCCAAATTGGTTGGGGAAGAGAGCATAGAAGAGGTCACAGACAGACAAAGTAATGGGAGTGACTCGGGAGCACTGTGATGGGTACAATCTGATAAACCTAAGCTCTGTGTACTCCAACAAGGAAGAGTCAACAAATGGGGACAGAATTTACATCTCAAGGCTTTACCAGGGAGGGGGCAGGTAAGGAAGAGTTACTAATTAGCAGAGTTTAGCTCTGGAATTTCCCTTGGGGTCCCAAGGGACCTTAGGATGGAAATTCTACTTTGTTTGTATTGATATTTGTCCATGACACTTTTTTTTATGAGTTTTTCCTCTGCCCCTCCCACAGAGCCTAGCAAGCTACAGAGAGTATCCCGCCCACATGGCAGAGCCTGGCAAGCTCCCTGTGACATATTTGGTATGCCAAAAACAGTAACAACAAGTCTCACAATGTAGACATTACTGGTGCCTGCTCGAGCAAATTGAAGAACAATGGGAGGACATTGCTACAGTGCTTCTCAATAAATACCACATTTCCCAATTCTTGTTTTTCATGATATTTACCAAGGAGGAAGACTTTAGAACTATTTGTCAATATTAGGAAATAATGACAATACACATTTTCTTATAGAGATAAGAAATCAATTTTTTTTAGAGAACATAAATTTAAAATATTATAAGGAGACTACCCAGTATAGATATTAACTTTATGCAATGGGAAATAAATCATGTAAGTCAAATGTGTTTAAAGAGCAAATGAGCCCCAATGTAAAATGAGTTCTTCCTTCTTAAAAGGTAAAGTCTTAAATCAGAGATGAGTAACCTCTCTTCAGAAGCCCTCTAGCAAGGATTCAGCCTCAGGGGAGGGATGCCCTATTAGTGTGTAATCAGCATCAGAACTGGGAGGAGAAGAGTTTATGTTGTAGTCCCTGAGGTGTTTTTAAAGTTATGCATACATTTGTTAAGATTCTTAACTTCAGGAGTTGAACCTTAATTCCTCTCTGCTTGAATATGAACTACTCTTGATAACCCTCTCTGGAGAGTAAAATAGAGTTGAAGTGATGGCTGATGACTTGGAAACTTGGTCTCTGGCTTCTCTTTTACTGTCTGTAAAATGACTTGTTCTGGGAGTATCCAGTGGCCATTTCCAGAGAATATGTAAGCGACACATGTAGCTCCCTTTTACTTAACTGGAAGAAAGAGGCTTTCCATCATCAGCCTTGTTAATCAGATACCTTAGAGGTGGACTTTCACATCTGGGTCTTAACCATATTTTCAATGACAATAGTCTCATTTAATACCTTGGCTCTGTTTTGAGAGATCCTGAAACATTCAGGCAACTTGTTTTCTAATTCCTCATCTTTTGGAACTGTGAGAGATCACAAAATGTGTTGTTATGAGTAACGCATCTTTTGGTGTAATTTGTCATGCAGAAAACTAATTAACATTAGCAATGACTAAAGCAAACACCTGCCTGGCAGTCTGATTCAATAGATTTGAGGCAAATTTTAGAGTATACATTTAACTGTAATCATCCTCTTGATTCAGATGCAGTTATTCAATCAGTAGGTATTTAGGATTATTACAAAGTTTTCTGTAAGTATGTATTAGATTTATATCATCTATGCCTGGGGCTCTCTCTATAGGAGGAATATCATTTTATTCACTATTATTTATTACCTGGTATTCAAGTGTATGGATGAAATAGTGTTATCTGCTAAGGCGTATACTTTTGAAAACATTCTTATAAATGTTATCAATTTAAAAAATAATCCATTCTTATAAAATACAAAAATCATAAAATTGCATAAATAATTCAAATAGATTATTGCATATATATTTATTTCTACATTTTATTTGATTTATATTAAATTTTAAATTATACAAACAATATTGCTTTACAAATTTCAACCATTTTTTGTTTACCAAAGAACTAATTCACAGACTATAAAGGAGATAAGTAAATATATGCTACATAAGATTTACTAGAATTTTTTAATTTAAAAATATTTGAAAGAAAAAAATAAAAAATAAAAATATTTGAAAGAAATAAACAATTGATCAAGTGTTAATATAGATTGTGATAATATTCTATTAATTTTAAATTGCTAGCTAAAAATTTATAGATATTTTAAGGTTTTCCAGGAAGGCAATTTTAATCTAATTTAAGAAATTATTTAATGACAAACATTTCCTAGGAGATAGCATATGTTTTATAATAAAATAGAACAAAAATGAGGCATGAAGTACAGTATATATCTTGCAGTTTATAAATACAACATCAAAACTTACATAAAAACTTCAGGGCACTTAGTTTCACCCTAAAGAGAATATTTGTTTTAAAGAAAACTGAATAACACTCATATGCATGTAGACAATATCTTTATGCAGGGAAATAGTTAAAAAAGAAATGAACATACCTTCTTGGTATGGAACATAATTTTGTTTATAAAGAGAGTTTACAAGTCTAAGGGCAGTGACCTCCAGGTAAGAACACATTATCATACATACATGCAAAGAAAATCAAGAAAGTCTGGGCTTGAGTTAATTGAAATACAGAGCACACAGTGTGGTTGTAAGTGTTGGACATTATGAGACTTAAGATTTCCTGGACAATGATGAATTCTATTGTGAAGTGTTCCACCTTGCTGGAGAGACTGGTGAGAAAGAAAGAATTATATTGTTCACAGTAACAATATCATTGTTATTATTGCTTCTTAATAGTACTCCTGCTGCTAACGATATTGGTAAAAATATTTTGACACAAGTGCTTATATAGAGAAATAATATTTTATTTTGAAAGATGAAAATTAAATTCTTTACTGATTGTTTATTCTTGCTGCCTTTCTCCAAATTTAACTTTTAAACATGAACATTTACTTTGAGGAGAATTATCTAAGTGGCTTACATATAAAGGAGCAGAAATCATGTATTTTATATACAGAACTAGAGTGGAAAATTTGAGAGCATTGAGCAAATATTTTAGTTATGTAAAAATAATATTAAAAAAGCAAAAATAACCAAACTTCCTTGCATAAGATTCTGGTAATAAAATTTTAAAATGTTATAAATCTGGGAAGCAAGATTTTATTAACACCTCAATGCATGTTGCTTTTGTGAAAAAAGACAAATCAAAGATTGCCTAAAATTCTTATATTAGGCAAAATTCTATTGAGTTACACATGCCTTTCTCTGATACTTAAATATAAAATCCAGATCCAATGGATTTACATGATCTGATGGTATAAAATATATTGTAGACAAGGCATTAAAAAAAATTCCATTGACAGTTCAGCAGGGAAAATCATCATTTTATTTTAAGAACTAAAAGTCCTTATCTCCCACAAGTGGCTCTTCGGTACAGCCAGGACCCCAGAGGCACATGGACCTAACTCGGAACCAGCAGCTTTTGGCAGAAATGTGAATGGACTACTCATTAAGCTACGGTGCCATCCCCCCACCCCCTAAGGAAAAGGGTGTCTGTCTGTCTCTTCCACCACCCTCCACCCCCGCGGCATGGTGGCCATCGCCTCAGAGCTTATTGGACAGCCAGGTATGAGCCGGGAGTGACAGGGCAACGGCGGCCTCATGGGATGGGGGAGTGGAACCAGCACGTCCTTCTTGCCCCGCTGAGACCACGAGTTGCCCCCCCTCCCCCGACGAGCAGCTCTCTGGCACAGCCAGGGACCCAGAGGCACACAAACCAATCTTGGAATTATGCAGCTTTTGGCAGAAATCTCTCCAGACTTAATTAGTAAAATATCAGAAATCCAATGTGGCCTTCATAACAAGCAATAGAAAACAAATTATTTCATGATGCCTTTTCAGCAGGTTTGATTGTTTGGGGAAAATTCTAAATAATAATGGTGAATCTTTTGTCGAAATGATGTAATCAAAGTAGAGAGAGAGTTAAGTGGAAATCATCTGCCTCACAGGCATGGGGAAGGGTCGGATGGGGGGTATATTGGGGTTCTTGGTGGGGAAAATATGCACTGATGAAGGGATGGGTGTTTGATCATTGTTTGACCGAGACTTAAACCTGAAAGCTTTGTAACTTTCTCATGGTAATTCAATAAATAAATACATAAATAAATAAATAAAAATAACTAAAACCCCTATAGGACATAAGCAAATGAGGCATAGCCCATGACCCTTTAAATCTTACAGACAAGTAAATGATGAAGCTTTTCAAACGCACATGTCTCCATGGAGCTTATTCCAGTGTTTGAAAACGACCTGGACAAGCTTATGGCTGCTCTTGTTCAGCAGCAATAGAGTTTGATGTGGAGGCAAGCGGGCAGGAGATGATGCATCTAGTTTCTATGACTGTGCAGATGACCAAATCGAAACAAGCACCTAGCCAAACTGATCAATTGTGCAGAGAGTAGCCACTTAATACAGTTGAAAATACCATTTCACATGAAAAATAGCAGCTTCAGAGGTTGCCTATGACTGCCAAGTCAGTCTATGACAACATAACTTTCAGAAACTGGGTTCTTAGAAGCAGGCACCTGCAGTTTGGAAAAATTATAAGGCTTTCATGTACATAGATGTTTCAGAGACTAATCATCTTTCTCTGGTTTTAGATTCTTATTTGTAAAATATGTTGACTAGTCTGTGCACTTGATTTCGACTGCGGTTTAGATGAATACTACACCAAAGTTAGTTTTGGGAAGTGAGGGAAATCCAGACTAGATCGAATGTTCTGAATAGACACCTGTAGATTTCAATTTCTTCTGTATTCAATAAAGCATTTAGTAGGATGAAGACCATAACACCCATGAGAAACAATTATAGTGTATAGAATATAATGAGAGTAAATATTGAGTGAACACTTTTAGAATTATCTGAGAGGCACTGTAGCACCATCTTCCCATTGTTTATCAATTTGCTCGGGTAGGTACCAGTAACGTCTCCATTGTGAGACTTGTTGTTACTGTTTTTTGCATATTGAATACACCATGGAGAATTTGCCAGGCTCTGCCGTGCGGAGGGCATACTCTCGGTAGCTTGCTAGGCTCTCTGAGAGGAACAGAGGAATCAAACCCGGGTGAGCCACATGCAAGGAAATGTCCTACCCACTGTGCTATCACTCCAGCCTATATGAGAGGAGGCAGAATTAAAGATTTAATATATTTTTTTCTTAAAGCTAGGAAAAAGATGAACGTGATATAACACGAGGATTTGGACACATGTAAGGCATGACCTCAGTCCTGATTGTATTCCCAGATTGGCATACTAGCTATTCGCCTCCAGCAGCTGGGGGCAGTGACCCTAGAGGAATCACATGACCTGAGCAGCAGCACATTTGCAGACCCTACTACTGAACCTAAGGCTACTGCAGTACATGTGCAGAGCCTTTCATCACTAAACAAAAGTAAATCACTTTACTAGCAGTGATCCATGAACACAGAGACAAGTCTAAGCCCTGAGCAAATATCTGCTGGGTATGGCCCCAAACGAGAAAACAAACCAAAAAAAAAAAAAATCCAGTGAACGGATTTGTTATAAGCAGTTGCAAGGGTGGGTGTTAGGGTGAGAGGGCATGGAGGTAGGGGGAGGGGAGAATAAATCTGGAATTTGAGCAAAAAGAAGGCATGTTCACAAATTGATTCATAAACTTGAAATACCACATTCTAGTGCATTGAAAAAGACTGGAATTTGATCCTGCTTTTGTTGACTTACTTCGCTACAACATACCTCATTATGGATTTCATGAGTATGGTCATCTATTCTTTGCATTAAAAATATTTACATGCACACACATGGAAAATTCTGTCTTGGGCCAGAGAGGCAGTAGAGTGGATAGGACACTTGACTTGCAAATGGTTTGGGTTTCCCATATGGTCCCTGAGTACTACCAGGATCGAAACCTGAGTTCAGCCCATAGTAAGTCTGAGCACCCCTGGATGTGGCCCAGTCCATCCCTCCCTACACACACCACACATTATCTCAAAAGAAATTGCCGGCTAAATCTTATAATTAATCTTTTAGTAATAAATTCCTAGAATTTAAAATAAGCATTCTAATTCCTACATGTATGTTCTAAAACCTAGTTCTTAAATTGAGAACCATGACCTTGTAACTGAATGTGTCATTTACAAAACAAATTGGCAACAGGAAAGCTTTCTGAATGCATGTCCAAAAATTAATTCAAAATCAAACTTTTAAGAAGCTGATGTTTCACTCGAGTCATTCTGAATAAGATTGGCAGAACACTAGATGAAGGAAAACCATGTGAGCATGCTGGGTTCTGAAAAGGATTCAGCATGATTTACCATATCCACACAATAACCAAGCTCATTGAGGATTCTCAGAAGTTCAAGATACCATTCTGTATAACATTCGTTGATTTAAAGAAGGCCTTTGATTCTGTTGATATGGAAGCGGTCATCGAAGCCCTAGCCAAACAGGGCATTCAAACTCAATACATCAGGATCCTCCGTGAGCTGTATTGAGGATTCACTACCAGGATCTCATCATTCTATAGCGAGGTGATCACTGATGTCAAGAGAGTGTGAGGATGGGGGGTGGGAGGGATGCTGGGACCCATGGTGGTGGAGGATGGGCACTGGTGGAGGGATGGGTACTTGATCATTTTATAACTGAAATCCAAGCACAGAAATTTGTGAGTCTATAACTGTGCCTCATGGTGTTTCACTAATAAAAAAAATAATAATAAAAAACAAAGAGAGAGGGGTTCGGCAGGGTGATAACATTTCACCGAAACTCTTCAGTGCCAGCCTTGAGAACATCATACAACAACTGGAATGGGAAGGAATGGGAGTGAAGATAGATGGTAGGCAACTACACCACCTCCACGTCACTGATGACATCGTTATAATAACACCAAACATCAGCCAAGCGGCACAAATGCTGGCGGAACAGCTTGTAGACAACAGACAACAGGCAGATCAGGCAATAGTTGCCAAAGTCGTGGATGTCTTCCTTCTTGTACAGTAGTAAAGTCCTGCTGGTTTTCCGTTGGGACAGAACTTTGCATTCAGACAAGTAGTGTGTGAAGAGCCAAGCCAGTGTATTGATGAGTACTGATGGCAGATTTTTCAGGTATTCAGGTCTGACCTTGTCTGGGCTGGGTGCTCTTTGCTTCTTTACCGACTAAATGGCATGTTGGATTTCGGAAAGGAGAACTTTGGGGATGACATATCTATCTTGCAAAATTCAGTATGTGGGCAGGTGGACGTGGTTCTCGAAGAGATATGGGTAGACGTCATGGATAATCTCCATTGCCTTTCTGGAAGACGTGAGAGATCCATCAGGATGTTGGAGGGCAGTCATCTTGGTCTTGTGTTGGCGAAGGATAGGCACACATTGTGAATGTTTTTCCCAGCTTCTGCCGCATCTGCCAGCACTGCTGCTTTTCTTTCTTTGAGATCTTTATCGCTTCTCTCTACTGCTTTGCGAGCTCGAACTTTCGCTTGTGGTTGCTTGAAGCTTGCACCAAGCCATGTTGGCGAATGAACTCGAGAGTTTTTGAAGACAGGGGTCTTTTTGTGGCTATCTCTCTCTCGGCGTCCTTCGTGCAATCATGGAGGTGCTGAAGCAGTCATTTGTATTCCTCGTCAATGTTGTCAATGACAGTATCTTCCCATGTTGCCCCAATAGTTGCAAAGAGCTCTGAGTTGGTGGTCGCTTTGGGAGTTCTCTTCTTAAACTTTGCAGCCCTTTCTCTCTGCTCTGTGAAGTAGAGTTTTGCTCGAATGAGACGGTGGTCCGATCCCATTTGGAATTTTGGGACAACAGTGACATTGGTCAGGTAAGACCTTCGATTAATATGATGTGGTCAATTTCATTGTGGATCCATTCCCTGGGAGACTCCCACATCCAATGTTTATATTTGGCCTTGCGGAACTGTGAGTTACCATAGATGGTCTTGGTCAACATGATGAACTCAGACAGTCTCTCACCTTGTTTGTTCCATTCTAGGCCATGGGTCCCGACGTGAAGTTCTTTGGCTGATCTTCCTATCTTGGCATTAACATCACCGACAATGATCTAGACAAGGTGTGGTTTTCTTTATAGAACTTCTCCAGCTCCATGTAGAACTTCTCAATTTCTCCTTCATCATAATTGGATGTTGGTGCATAGACAACGAAGACAGAAACTGCCAGCAGTGAGCCACATCTACTCAAGTACAATCATCCAATTTGGGTTGTTAAGCATTCGAATGAATCAATGTTTATGGCTAAATTCGTGTTGACAAAGACGCCAACACCACTGACACCTCTTTTGTCGCATGTTCCATGGAACAGATCTTCCCTAGTGTTGAAAACGGCGTGATGTGATTGATGCCTTCTTTTGAGACCAATGATACCCATACTTGATCTTTCACACTTGCTCCATGTGGTCCTGGAAGGGTGCTTCTGATGCCAGTGTACGTGCATTGAAATTACAGACAGTCATTTTTGTCCTTCTTCATCTTCGCAGCCTAGTTCGGTCCTGAGATTTTATCAGCCTCTCCTTCCTCATCCTTCTTAACACTGCCATACTGGTGGCTCTTTCAGGGTCTGGGAAATAAGACCCATTGTATTCACTGGTTTTGGCTTATTGAATACACCACGGATAGATTGCCAGGCTCTGCCATGAGGGCAGGACATTCTTGGTAGCTTGCCAGGCTCTCTGAGAAGGACAGAGACTTTTAAGGTGACCTCTAATCATCCTTGCAGGTGTTCCCATGGTTCAAAATCTATTTTAACCACATCAAATATGGTGCAGTAATCTTATGTTAAGTGTTTTATGATGTGTCATGTGGCCGCAAAGCTCAGAGCACAGAGAGGCCCGCAGTCTTGAAAGCATCCTGGTGCCCAGCAGCGAATGGGCAGTGAAGGAAGTGGAGGTAATAGAGTTCTGCCAGGCTGCTGGGAGCAGGCAGAGGATATCTATTTCCTGGTCCGTTGAGCCTGGAGTTCAAGGTCATAGAGTTCCGCTTCCCTGGTTCTGTGGGGTTTCACTCCTGGGCGAGTCTTGGTGCATGTGTCTAGAAATCGTCCTGAGCTTGGCAGCAGTTGGGTAGTGGAGGTAGTGGAGGTAGATTCTTAAACTAGACTCAAGTCTTCAATTTTCTCTCCTCTATGCCACTTCACTAATTTCCACTCTCTGGAAATCTCCATTCTCCCCAGATGATAGAGAAAATAAGAAAGACATGAATAATTTGAAATATATCCCTTATTATTAAGATTGACTCTTAAAATGTATTATGTAATATTAAACTATTAAAAAAAAGCATGTCTTTGCTTCTAAAATGGAATGTATGAAGTTATGTTTTGGGGAATTGCTTTTGCTTTATGTTTTGAGGGCCAAGACTTACTCCTGAGGCCGTGCTCAGATATCACTCATGCAGGGCTTCAGCATACCATATGTGATACTGGTCATCCAACTTAAGCCTTGAGCATGCAAGGCAAATGCCCTACCTATTGAAATATATCTATAGTCCCAAAATCATGATTAAAAATATAAATTGGTCATCGTATCTGACAAATTATTTATGAATATCTGAGAAATTATTGAGATAAATTTTAATGTTGCCATCTCTCACACAGCATGCATTACATATGGTTTCTTTTTTAATTTTTTTAAATAATTATTTATTTATTTTTATTAGTGAAACAACATGAGGTACAGTTATAGACGTATAAATTTTTGTGCTTGGGTTTCAGTTATTCAATGATCAAGTACCCATCCCTCCACCAGTGCCCATACTCCATCATGGGTCCCAGCATCCCTCCCACACCCCATCCCCCCATCCCACCCTACCTCTGTGGCAGGGCATTCCACCTTGTTCTCTCTCTCTTCTTTTGGGTCCTGTGGTTTGCAAGAGAGGCACTGAGTCGCAATTGTGTTTGGTTTATAGTCTACTTCCAGCATGCTTCTCCCACCCTGGGAGGATCCTCACAACACCCTTTATTTGGTGCTCTCTTTTCTATCTGAGTTTCCTTTTCTGCTAGCACATGTGGCTGGCCTCCAAGTCATGGAGCAAAATTCCTGGGACTAATCTCAGCCACTCCTGGCTGTCAGTCTCCCATTTTGTTGCTTTATGTTCCCCAGATGAATGCAATCTTTCTGTGTCTGTCCCACTCTTTCTGACTCATTTCACTTAACATGATACTTTCCATGTAGTACCACTTGCATGTAAATGTCATGACTTCATCTTTTCTAACAGCTACATAGCACTCCATTGTGTAAATGTACCAAAGTTTCTTTAACCAGTCATCTGTTCTCGGGAACTCAGGTTTTTTCCAGATTCTGGCTATTATAAAGAGTGCTGCAATGAACAAAAAATTGCAGATGTCACTTCGACTATACTTTTTTGCCTCTCTGGGATATATTCCCAGGATCGGTATTGCTGGGTCAAATGGGAGATCAAATTCTAATTTTTTGAGAATCCTCCATGCTGTTTTCCAAAAGGGTTGGACCAGTCGGCATTCCCACCAGCAGTGAAGGAGGGTCCCTTTCTCGCCACATCCACGCCAGCACCGGTTGCTTTTGTTCTTGTGGATGTGGGCCAGTCTCTGTGGTTTGAAATGATATCTCATTGTTGTTTTGATCTGCATCTCCCTGATGATTTCTGATGTAGAGCATTTTCTCATGTGCCTTTTTGCCATTTGGATTTATTCTTTGAGAAAGTTTCTGTTCATTTCCTCCCCCCATTTTTTGATGGGGTTGGGTGCTTTCTTCTTTTGGAGTTCAACCAGTACCTTGTATATTCTTGATATCAGCCGCTTGTCGGATGTGTATTTGGCGAATATACTTTCCCATTCTGTAGAATGTCTTTGTATTCTGGTCACTGTTTCTTTTGAGGTGCAGAAGCTTCTTAGTTTAAGATAGTCCCATTTGTCTATCTCTGTTTTCACTTGCTTGGCCAGTGGCATGATATTTTTGAAGATACCATTAGCTTCAATATCATGGAGGGTTTTGCCAACTTTGTCTTCAATGTACCTTATGGATTCTGGTCAGATGTTGAGGTCATACATTCATTTTGATCTTACTTTTGTGCATGGCGTTAGGCAGAGATCTGAGCCCACTTTTTTTGCTTGTAGCCATCCAGTTTTGCCAGCACAATTTATTAAAGAGGCTTTCCCTGCTCCATTTCACTTTTCTTGCCCCCTTATCGAAGATTAGATGATCATATGATTGGGAGGAGATGTCAGTATATTCAACTCTGTTCCATTGGTCTGCAGCTCTGCCTTTGTTCCGGTACCATGCTGTTTTTATTATTACTGCTTTGTAGTAGAGCTTGAAGTTAGGCGGGTTGATTCCTCCCATTTTCTTTTTCCCAAGAATTGCTTTAGCTATTCGTGGGGGCTTATTGTTCTATATAAATTCCAGGGGTGTTTGCTTCATTTCTTTGAAGAATGCCATGGGTATCCTTATAGGGATCACATTGAATTTGTACAGTGCTTTGGGAAGTAATGCCATTTTGACAATATTGATTCTCCCCATCCATAAGCAGGGGATATTTTTCCATTTCCTCATGTCCTCTTTTATTTCCTGAAGTAGCATTTTGTAATTTTCTTTGTACAGTTCCTTTACTTCCTTAGTTAGGCTGATTCCCAGATACTTCTTTTTCTGGGGCAGAACTGTGAATGGGATTGTTTTCTTCATGTCACTTTCTTCTCTTTCATTATTTGCGTATAGGAAAGCTATGGATTTTTGGATATTGATTTTATAGTCTGCCACTTTACTGTACAGATCTACTATTTCTAGGAGTTTCTTGGTAGAGGTTTTAGGGTTCTCTAAGTATAGTATCATATCATCTGCGAATAGTGAGAGCTTGATTTCTTCCTTCCCTACCTGGATGCCCTTAATATCTTTTTCTTGCCTAATCGCTATTGCAAGTACTTCCAGTACTATATTGAACAGTAGTGGAGAGAGTCGGCATCCTTGCCTCATCCCTGAACTTAGGGGGAACGCTCTCAGTTTTTTCCCATTGAGGATGATGTTTGCTGTATGTTTGTGGTAGATGGCTTTAAGTATATTGAGGAAAGTCCCCCCTATCTCCATTTTGGAGAAGGTTTTTATCATAAATGGGCGCTGGATCTTGTCAAATGCTTTCTCTGCATCTATTGATATGATCATATGATTTTTATCGTTTTTATTGATATGATGGATTATGTTGATTGATTTTGGAATGTTGAACCATCCTTGCTTCCCCGGGATGAATCCTTCTTGGTCATGATGTATGAACTTTTTGATGAGTTGTTGAATTCTATTTGCTAGTATTTTGTTCAGAATCTTCACATCTGTGTTCATCAGGGATATCGACCTGTAGATTCCTTTTCTTGTGGTGTCTTTTTTTCCTTTTGGTATTAGAGTGATATGGGCATGATAGAAAATGTTTGGGAGAGTTTCTGCTTTTTCAATTTCCTGGAAAGCTTGAGAAGAACTGGCAATAGGTTCTCTTTAAATGTCTGGAAAAATTCTCTAGTAAATCCATCTGGACCTGGGCTTTTGTTTTTGGAAAGACTTTTGATTACAGTTTCAATTTCCTTGTTGTGAATAGGTCTATTCAGGTACTCTGTATCTTCTTGACTCAGCTTGGGAGATGATAGGAATCCAGGAATTTATCCATTTCTTCTAGGTTCTCTTGTTTCGTGGCATACAGACTTTCAAAGTAGTCTCTGATGATCTTTTGAATTTCTTTGGTTTCTGTTGTGATATCCCTGTTCTTATTTCTGATTCGGTTCATTAGGGTTCTTTCTCTCTGTTTCTTTGTGAGTGTTGCTAGTGGTTTATCTATCTTATTTATTTTCTCAAAGAACCAGCTCTTGGTTTCATTGATCTTTCGGATTGTTTCTTTGTTTTCCATGTTGTTGATTTCTGCTCTAAGTTTTATTATCTCTTTCCTTCTGCCCAATTTAGGCTCTTTCTGTTGTTCCTTATCTTAGATCTTGAGCTGTGAAGTCAAGTTGTTTATGTGCATCCTTTCTTCTGTCCTGAGATATGCTTGCAGAGCTATAAATTTTCCCCAAATGCGGCTTTTGCTGCATCCCATAAGTTCTGGTAACTCATGTCTTCATTTTCATTTGTTTCCAAGTATCTTTTGATTTTGTCCTTGACTTTCTTCCTGATCCACTCGTTGTTAAGCATTGAGTTGTTTAATTTCCAGGTGTTTGACTTGGTTCTTCGTGTCTGTGTGTGACTCACTTCTATTCTCAGTGCAGCATGGTCTGAAAAGATTGTTGATACTATTTCTATATTCCTGATTCTATTTAGGTATGTTTTGTGGCCTAGGACATGGTCTATTTTGGAAAATGTTCCGTGCGCACTGGAAAAGAATGTGTATTCTTTCTTTTTTGGAGTGTAGAGCCCTGTATAGGTCTATAAGCCCTTTCTCTTCTATTTCTTCTTTCAAAGCCAATGTTTCCTTGCTGAGTTTTGTTCTTGTTGATCTATTCAGGGGTGATAAGGTGATGTTGAAATCTCCAGCTACTATTGTGTAGCTAGCAATGTCCTCCTTAAAATCTGTTAGCAGTTGTTTTAAATATTTAGCTGTTCCCTCATTAGGTGTGTATACATTTAAGAGTGTGATTTCTTCCTGTTGTATGTATCCTTTGATGAAGAGAAAATAGCCATCGCTGTCCCTTCTAATCTTTTTCAATGCAAAATTAATGCTGTCGGATACTAATATGGCCACCCCAGCTTTTTTGAGGGAGCTGTTTTCTTGCAGGATTGTTTTCCATCCTTTGACTTTGAGTATGTGTTTGCTCTGACTGTTGAGATGAGTTTCTTGTAGGCAGCAGAATGTTAGGTTCTGTCTCTGAATCCATTTTGCCACTCTGTGTCTCTTAATTGGTGAATTTAGACTGTTGACATTGAGAGAGATTGTTATGGGGTTTTGTGTCATGTTTCTGTGCGGGTGTGTTGTGGTTGTAAGGTTTGTCTTGTCTTATACTAGCCCCTTTAGCCATTGTTTTATCTTTGGTTTTGAGTCTATGAAGTTCCTGAGTTGCTGTTTGTCTAGTAAATAGTGTACTGTTCCTTCGATTTTGAGTGAGAGTTTACCTGGATAGAGTATTCTTGGTGAAGCATTCATTTCAGTGTGTTTTTTTCACTATATCTTGCCACTGACTTCGGGCTTGGAGGGTTTCCTCTGATAGATCTGCTGTGAATCTAAGGGGTGCTCCTTTGTATTAGATTTCCTTCTTTGCCCTTCCTGCTTGCAGTATTGTATCTCTATTGGCAGCATCAATCATTCTAATTATGATATGTCTTGGAGTGTTTTTGTTGGTCTCTTTTAGCTGACACCATTCGAGCTCCTTGAACCTGAATGGCTGCATTGTGGAGCTCCTGAATTTTTCAGCAATGATTTGTTTGACAGTGTTTTTTGTTGTTGTTGTTGTTGTTGTTGTTGTTGTTGCTGTTGGGATTGTTTCCCTGAGCTTCTTGTAGTCCAATGATTCTAATGTTGTTCCTCTTGGAATCATCTGCTAGGGCTCTGATTCTTGCCACTGTTTGTTGTTGCCTGTTGGCTTGGTGCAGCTGATCTTCCAGCTCACTGATTCTTTCTTCAGATGTGGTTATTCTATTGTTAAGAGAGGAGACTGAGTTTTTCGTTTCATCTATGGAATATTTTAATCATGACATTTCTGCTCTCATTTCTTCGTGTAATTTGTCAATTTTTTCTGTCGTGTTACTGGCTGTCTGTATGACTGTTTCATTGAGTTGATTGAACATCTTCATGACTTTGTATCTGAATTCTACGGCAGAGAGTTCCCTAAGGTGAGCAGTATCGACAGAGTCTTCTAGATTGTTTTTGTTGTCCTCCCCTTGTGGTGGGGATTTGCATTGTTTCTTCATATTGCTGTGTAGGTTGGGGACTAGATTCCTTGGGGACTAGGTTCCTTAGTATGGGTAAACTACTTGCGGCCACATAAGCATCCGCCTGCTTAAAAGTTGGCCACACCCACTTCTACAGAAGTCACGCCCACTTGTGAGGAGGCCACACCCCTACAGAGCCCTGGGTTTGGGATGAGAGCAGCGCACAGTGTGAGGAGTGAAGAGGGGTGGGCAGACACTCAGAGCTGCTTTTCTCCAGGCGTCGCAGGGATGCCTGGGGTCTTGAAGGGAGAGATCCAAGTCTCTGGTTCAAGAACCAGCAGGTGAATTGACCTGGGTTTCGGATGAGAGCAGTGCGCAGCGTGAGGAGAGAAGAGGGGTGGGCAGATGCTCAGAACTGCTTTTCTCCAGGTGTCTGGGGGGACGCCTGGAGTCTTGAAGGAAGAGATCCAAGCCCCGGGTTCAAGAAGCGGCAGGTGAACTGACCTGGCTTTGGGATGAGAGCAGTGCTAAGCGTGAGGAGTGAAGAGGGGACACATATGATTTCTTAAACACTTTCAAACGTGATCCCTGATCACAGAATCAGAAATAAACACTGAGCATGTTTGCTTGTGACACAAATTTCCAAATCCCCAAAGTAAAAATTTATAAAACAAATGAAAAAAGTAATATCCAGAGACTGTAGAGATAGTGCTGTGGGTAAGGCACGTGCCCTGCGTGCTGCTGACTCAGATTTGCTACCAGCAATCCAGTATGGCACCCTAAAGATTGCCATAAATTTTCTCTTAGTGCAGGGTCAAAAATAAACCTTAATAAATACTTATTGTGCAGCACTCCCCCCCCCAAAAAAAAAACCCTCAAGATACAAATCACGAATATTTAGCACTGTACTGTCCTCTCATTGTTCACTGATTTGCTTGAGTGGACACCAGTAGCGTCTCCACTGTGAGACTTGCTGTTACTGTTTTTGGCATATCAAATACACCACCGGGAGCTTGACAGGCTCTGCCATGTGGGCGGGATACTCTCGGTAGCTTGCTGGGCTCTCTGAGAGGGGTGGAGGAATCAAATCCAGGTCGGCCATCTGTGAGGCAAATGCCCTACCCTCTGTGCTATTGCTCCATGAATATTTATGTATTTTAAATTTATTGAAATAGTATTAAGAAGATGATAAGATGATAAGATGATAAGCTTCCAGGAGCTGAGTGTGATAATCTCTGGATCCTGGCCGTTGTTGGAGTTACACAGCAGTTGGTGGGTGTAACTGTCTAGTTACTGGCAGGTCCAGTACCAAACCGTGCAGGCTTGGAGATCTCAGCCCCGGGTCCCACACACCTGGGTTCCTCTGCCATTTCTTTTATGCGTGAGGCTCATCCAAGTGTGTGGAGAGTGGTCCCAGCATGGCCTTGGCTGGGCCCCGGTGGTCTTCAGCTGTTGGGCCCTGGTGGAGACAGTCAGGCACAGGGTAGGAGACTCTGCCTTGTTCTCTTATCTTATCATCTTATCATCTCATTCCTACTTTGGACAAACTGGCAGGCTACCAAATGTAACCTGCCCACACGGCAGAGTCTGGAAAACTCCCCGTGATATACCCAATATGCCAAATACCAATAAAAATGATGGGTCTCATTCTCCTAACCCTGAAAAAGCCTTGAATATGGCACTTTAAAAAAAAAAATCTCAGGGCTAGGACGAAGAAGATGTTACTGGCACCTGCTCAAGGCAATCGATGAACAACAGGGTGGTCGTGATCGTGATCGTATTAAGAAAGACAAAAATTATTTCTCAATTTTTTAAGTCTTTCTTCAAATCGATGAAAAATGGGAGGACAGTGCTACAGTGCTATCAAAAACTATTTTAAATGTATTCTATAGAAGATACAAGTACTCAGCAAAGATTTATTTTAGTCTTGATCTTATTTATCTATATTTTTCTTATACTACTGTGATAATATAAGACACAATGATTTATAACCCATGACTTCAAAAATACTTTCAATTAATAATATCTTGTATTGTTAAGTGACATTGATATAGATTACAAAAGCAGTGTGGAACCCCCCTCTCCAAATGAAGACATTTCAACAAGACATAAACATACGATCGGATATCCTATCGTTAGATTTTAATGACAAATTCAAACTTAAAACAAAGTGGATGAATTTGAAGTTGTAAATCCTCAGAACCAATTTTAAATGAACTCAAATCAATGTCTTGGTGTTTTATGTCTACAACATATAATAAAATATTTGCTAATAAATGTAAAGTTGTTCAAGTTCATGGAATCAATGGCATTTTACATTTTTATCAATATGGGAATGAATTTAGAAATAAATCTTACAATTTGTGCATCTTTATGCCAAAGTTATTTGTATTTCTAGTACCACCATCTGTTGCTATTGTGACATGATTTGTAAGGTGACATACATGTGTCTGTGTTATATTTGTAAATATGTGTAAAGAAACAATGAGATAAAGAAGGCAACTAATGTGATATCATGTCATCAGGTCTCACCACTCCCCTCACCTTTGCTCAAAAAACTTTTTATTTGCTCATTTATAATTACTATGATTTGGAAGGTTGTTTTTATCTGTTTAAATTTTTCTAAGAGTTACTTCTTTGAATACTCATATTAAACACAGGTAGAGATTGTACTATAGATTGCATTTTTGACAAAGCTGAGTAAACATTTTGATACCAAAAGTCAGTGAGGCCTTAAAACCTATGTGTTCAACCAAATGTCATACAGTTCCACATTTGGAAGGATGTTACAGAAGTGCTTAATATAAATAGATCACTAGTATTATAAAATAGCAAAGAAACAAATTTATATATCCTCAAAATATCACTTAATGACTTAATCACTTAACTTCCCGTTAGTCGTCGATTTGCTTGAGCGGGCGCCAGTAAGGTCTCCATTTGTCCCTGTCGCGTGCTAGTGTAGCCCAATGGCATCTGTTCGCTCTGGGAACATGAAGAGCCTCAAACCGATCGTTCATGATCTTGACGAAGAAGTCTGATCATCTGTTAGGTGGGCGGCCACGCAGTCTTTTGACATCCCATGGAATCCAGTCAGTAACAGCTCTAGTCCAGCAGTCGTCTTTAAATCTCATTACGTGACCAGCCCATCTGATTTTTGACACCTTGGCAAATGAGACAGCGTCCCTGATTCTTGATCGTCGAGGGACGTCGGAGCTCCGGATTCGTTCTCTCTTTTGAGTGAAACGTGATATTCCAAGCATAGCTCTTTCTATTCTTCTTTGGGAGACCTGAATAGCGTTCTCATCCTGTTTGCATAGGGTCCTGGTCTCTGAGGCATATGTTAATGCAGGAAGAACAGTGGAATCAAAGACATGTGCCCGGAGCCGGAGGTTCTTCGTCCTCTTAGCTATTTCTTCGACGTTCTTGAAGGCGTTCCAAGCTGCTCTCTTCCTCCTGCGCAGCTCGGGTGCCAGGTCATTTGTCATGTTGACTTCTCGACCTAGGTACACATAGCTGTTGCATTTGGAGATGGTCGTTCCATTGAGAGCGAATGGGGCATCAGGAACGAGGTCATTTCTCATGAACTTTGTCTTCGTAAGATTCAGCTGTAGTCCTACCTTTCCACACTCATGGTCAAAGTCGGCCAGCAATTGTGTCCCTTGGCTGATGTTTGGTGTTATTAAAAAAATGTCATCAACAAAGTGGAGGTGGTGTAGTTGCCTACCATCTATCTTCACTCCCATTCCTTCCCATTCCAGTTGTTGCATGATGTTCTCGAGGGTGGCACTGAAGAGTTTCAGTGAAATGGTATCACCCTGCCACACCCCTCTCTTGACATCAATGATCACTTCTTTGTAGAATGGTGAGATCCTGGTAGTGAATCCGCAATACAGCTCACGGAGGATCCTGATGTATTGGGCTTGTATGCCCTGATTGGTTAGGGCTTCAATGACCGCTTCCGTCTCAAAAGAATCAAAGGCCTTCTTTAAATCAATGAACGTTAAACAGAGTGGCATCTTGAACTCCCGAGAAACCTCAATGAGCTTGGTTATCATGTGGATATGGTCGATGGTGCTGAATCCTTCGCGGAACCCAGCTTGCTCGCATGGTTGTCCTTCATCTAGTGTTCTGCCAATCCTATTTAGGATGACTCGAGTGAACAACTTGTAGATGAGAGACAATAGGCAGATCGGGCGATAGTTGCCAATGTCATGGATGTCTCCCTTCTTGAACAGTAGTACGATCCTGCTGGTTTTCCATTGGGAAGGAACCTTGCCTTCAGACAGGTCGCGAGTGAAGAGCCGAGCCAGTGTATTGATGATTACTGACGGCAGGTTCTTCAGGTGTTCAGGTCTGACCTTGTCTGGGCCGGGTGCTGTTTGTTTCTTTACCGATGAAATGGCGTGTCGGATTTCGGAAGGGAGAACGTTGGGAACAACATATGCATCCTGTGGAATTTGGTATGTCAGCAAGTGGACATGGCTATTGAAGAGATTTGAGTAGAAGTCATGGATAATCTTCTCCATTGCCGTTCTGGAGGATGTGATGGATCCATCAGGATGTCGGAGGGCAGTCAACTTGGTCTTGTAGTTGGCGAAGGACAGGGGGGTGTAACGAATACTTTTCCCAGCTTCTGCCCCATCTGCCAGGACTTCTGCTCTTCTCTCTTTAAGGTCTTCCTTGATCGCATCTCTGCACTGCTTTGAGAGCTCGGACATTAGCTTACAGTTGCCTGAGGCATGCGCCAAACCACGCTGGTGAATTAGCTCAAGAGTTTTCAAAGATAGGCGATTTTTTGTGGCTATCTCTCTCTTGTCGTTCCTCGTACATTCATCGAGGTGCTAAACCAGTCGATCGTATTCCTTGTCTATGTTGTCAACAATGGCATCTTCCCATGTTGCCGCAATAGTGCCAAAGAGTTCCCAGTTGGTGATCGTTCTGGGAGTTCTCTTTTTGAACTTTGCAGCCCTTTCTCCCTGCTCTGTGAAGTAGAATTTTGCACGAAGGAGACGGTGGTCCGATCACGTTCGAAATTTTGGGACAACAGCGACATCAGTCAGGCAAAACTGTCGATTGAATATGATGTGGTCTATTTCGTTGTGGAATTGTCCACCGGGAGACTCCCATGTCCATCGTTTAGATTCTGCCTTCTGGAACTGTGAGTTACCATGGATGGTCTTGGTCGACATGATGAACTCAGACAGTCTCTCACCCTGTTCAATCCATTCTAGGCCATGGGTCCCGATGTGAAGTTCTTCAGCCATCTTCTTGGTCCTATATTGGTATTAAAATCACCCACAATGATCTTGTAGAAGGTGTGGTCTTCTTTATGGAACTTTTCCAGCTCCATGTAGAACTTCTCAATTTCTCCTTCATCATAATTGGATGTTGGTGCGTAGACAACGAAGATAGAAACTGCAGGCAGTGATCCACATCTATTCAAATGTAAAGGTCCGATTCCGGTTCTTCGGCATTCGAATGAATCAATGCTCTTGGCCAAGTTTGTGTTGACAAGGACACCGACGCCTCCGACACCTCTTTTATCACATGTTCCAAGGAACAGTTCTTCTCCAGTGTCGAAAACAGCATGGTGAGATTTGTGCCTTCTTGTCTCGGTCAGACCAATGATGTTGTACTTGATCATTTGCGCTTGTACTATCAGGTCCTCGATGGATGCATCTGATGCTAGCATACGTGCATTGAAAGTACAGACGATCATTTTTGTCTTCCTTCATTGTGGCAGCCTAGGTCGGCCTTGAGATTTTGTCAGCCTCTCCTTTCTCATCCTTCTCAGCGCTGCCATGTTGGTGAAGCCTTCAGTGTCAGGTGAATGAGACCAGTTGTAGTTACTGGTTTTGGCACATCAAATATACAATGGATAGCTTGCCAGGCTCTTCCGTGCGGGCGGAATACTCTCGGTAGCTTGCCAGTCTTTCTGAGAGGGATAGAGGCTTTTGGGGCGACCTCTAATCACCCTTGTAGGTGTTACCATATTTGAACCCTATCAAATATGGTAGGACAATTCTGGAAGATGGGTATTCAGTATCTTATGATGTGTTGCGCGGTGACGAAGTGGCCGCGCGGGTCCGGAAAGCATCCTGGAGTGTGGCGACGGCTGGGTAGTGGAGGTAGTGTCGAAGTATATTCTAATATAATACATGCTATACTTTATAGAATATCCATGTTTGTTTTAATGAAAATACTTTATATACATAATTAAATGCATGAATTGTATTACTAAAAATTGCAATAGGAAAAAGTTTTTCTTTTACTAAGGAAAGACACATCTAAGATATTAGTATTATTAGTTTAATAGGTCCTTCAATTCTTTATAAAGCATTGAAATATTTCACAAACATATAGAATATGCATGTAAAATCTAACTTGAGCATTTTTTCTTCAACAATATATTTTTGTTTTAAACTTACAAACATTCTTCATAATATTCCAAAGTTGAGTCTGTCATTTCAGCAATATCCTTCTTAATAATTTGATTTTTGCTTTTGCTTTAATAAAAATTCTTTCAGGTGATACTGTATACATGTGTATGAGTACTTTTCTATAAAAAACACCTCAAAGAATTATTGGATCATATGACATCTGCACTTTGTATTTTATAGCATTCAAAATTGCCATTCAATTTCTCTGGGTCAATTTTTTCTTCCACAGCAGCATATAGGGTTTCAATTTAGCAGCAAACTAAGATTTGATATTGTCAAACATTTTTATTTCTGCATTCTGTTCATTAGAAATGGAATTTCTTAACCCAATGTCTCTGCCAAAAACTTAGAAAATCTTATTAAATATAGTATCACATATATTTTTCTTTGCAACTTGTTTGTCTATTCATTGTACATTTTCCTTGATCTTTAGTTGTCTTTTCCTTATTCTTTGTGCTCTTAATTCATCAAGCATGAACCTTTCTTCAAATATAATTTGTTTTTAACTATAAGGGTGAGAAGTTAAGTTACGTATTTAATGCTTTAACCTGATTTTATATATTTATAAATGAACTTGAAGTTGTAGAAGAAAGATTATGTGGAGGCAAGATCTTTAATTCCTGTACTATATTTCAGGTCAAGCTCTTGATTTTTTAACCAGAAGCCACAACAGAACAGTATAGATAGTCATTAGGAATAGAGAAAACTATGATAGGAGAACTATTTTAGGAAAGGAAAATTATGATAGGGGGACAGATGTAATTGAAGACTATGTGAGAAAACAAATATCTGTGCTTTAAAAAGGGATAGTAGTGTTGACAGAGATTGCGGCTTGTAGTTCAGCAAATGTTGGCTCAGATGCCACTTAGGTAGTATTAAAGGAATAAATTTCTTAAAAGAAGTGGCTCATTTCTTCAAAAATATTTTACATGATGTAATTGCCATAATCACTCTTGCTAATTTAATAAAGAATTCATTATTAAATGACTAATGACAAAAGAGGTGTCGGTGGTGTCAGTGTCCTTGTCAACACAAACTTGGCCATAAACACTGATCCATTCAAATGCCTAACAACCCAAATCGGACGATTGCACTGGAATAGATGTGGCTCAGTGGAGGCAGTTTCTATCTTCGTTCTCTATGCACCAACATCCAATTATGATGAAGGAGAAATTGAGTTCTACATGGAGCTGGAGAAGTTCTATAAAGAAGATGGCAGTTTCTACAAGATCATTGTCAGTGATTTTAATGCCAAGATAGGACTGAGAAGATCAGCCAAAAAAACTCCACATTGGGACCCATGGCCAAGAATAGAACGAACAGGGTGAGAGACTGAGTTCATCACGTCGACCAAGACCATCCATGGTAACTCACAATTCCAGAAGGCCTAATCTAAAGGTTGGACATGGGAGTTTCCCTATGGATGGTTCCAAAATGAAATTGACCACATCATATTCAATCAACGGTCTTGCCTGACAGATGTCACTGTTGTCCCAAAAATTCTAAATGGGATTGGACAACCATCTCCTTCTTGCAAAATTCTACTTCACAGAGTGGGGAGAAAGGATTGCAAAGATTAAGAAGAGAAATCCCAGAAAGACCCCTGGTGGGAGCTCTTTGGCACTATTATGGCAACATGGGAGGATGCCATCTTTGACAACATTGACGAGGATATATGATCGACTGGTTCAGCACCTCCATGGTTGTGCGAGGAACATCGAGAGAAATAGCCACAAAAGCACGCCTGTCTTTGAAAACTGTCAAGCTCATTTGCCATTGTGGCTTGGCGCTAGCCTCAGGCAACTGCAAGTGAACGTCCGAGCTCACAAAGCAGTGCAGAGAAGCAATAAAGGAAGACCTCAAAAAGAGAAGAGCAGTAGTGCCGGAGATGTGGCAGAAGCCAGGAAAAGCATTTGCAAAGCACGCCTGTCCTTCACCAACTACAAGACCAAGATGACTGCCCTCCAATGTCCTGATGGATCTCTCACATCTTCTAGAAGATCAATCGAGAAGATTATCCATGATGTCTACTCCATTCTCTTTGAGAGCCATGTCCACCTGCCCACATACCAAATTCCACAGGACAGATATGTCATTCCCAACGTTCTCCCTTCTGAAATCTGTCACGTCATTTAGTCGGTAAAGAAGCCAACAGCACCCGGCCCAACAAGATCAGACGCAAACACTTGAAGAACTTGCCATCAGTACTCATCAATACACTGGCTCGCTTTTCACATGCTAACTGTCTGAATGCAAGGCTCTGTCCCAGTGGGAAACCAGCAGGACTGTACTACTGTACAAGAAGGGAGACATCTGAGACATTGACAACTATCACCCAATCTGTCTGTCTGTCGTCTACAAGCTATACACTTGAGTCATCCTGAATAGGATTGGCAGAACACTAGATGAAGGAAACCATGGGAGCAAGCCTGTTTCCAAAAAGGATTTTAGCACAATTGACCATATTCACATGATAACCAAACTCATTGAGGTTTCTTTGGAGTTCAAGATGCTTCTCTGCCTAATGTTCATTGATTTAAAGACGGCCTTTGATTCTGTTGAGACTGAAGTGGTCGCCGAGGCCCTAGCCAAACAGGGCATTCAAACTCAATACATCAGGATCCTTTGTGAGCTGTATTACGGATTCACTACCAGGATCTCACCATTCTACAGAGAGGTGATCATTGACGTCAAGACAGGGGTTCAGCAGGGTGATACCGTATCACCGAAATTCTTCAGTGCCACCCTCAAGAACGTCATGCAATGACTAAAATGGGAAGGAATGGGAGTGAAGATAGACGGTCGGCAACTACACCACCTCCGCTTTGCTGATGACATCATTCTTATAACAACAAAGATCAGCCAAGCGGCACAAATGCTGACCGGCTTCGAGCGTGAGTGTGGAAAGGTCAGACTATAGCTGAATCTCAGAGACAATGTTTATGAGAAAAGGTCTCGTTCCTGACATTCCATTCACTCTCAATGGGATGAACATTTCCAAATGCAACAGTTATGTGTACCTAGGTTGAGAAGTCAACATGATGAAAGACCTGGCACCAGAGTTGCGTAGGAGGAAGAGAGTAGCTTGGAACACCTTCAAGAGCATCAAGGAAATAGCTAAGAGGACAAAGAACCTCTGGCTCTGGGCACCTCTCTTCAATTCCATCATTTGTCCTGCATTAAAATATACCTCAGAGACTGGAACCCTACAAAAATACGATGAGAATGCTATTGGGGGTTCCCAAAGAGGAATCGAAAGAGCTATGCTTGTAGTATCATGCTTCACTCAAATTAGAGAAAGAATCCGGAGTTCTGACCTCCGTCTACGGTCAAGAATCAGGGACACTGTCTCATTTGCCAAGGCATTGAAAATCAGATGGACTGGAGACGTGAGATTTGGAGACGTCTGCTAGACTAAAGCCATTACCGACTGGATTCCACGGGACATCAAAAGATCGCTTGGCCGCCCACCTATGACATGGTCAGACTTCTTTGTCAAGACCCTGAAGGATAGATTTGAGGCTGTTTGTCTTCCTAGAATGAGCCGACACCATTGGGCTACATTTGCATGTGACAGGAATAAGTGGAGATGTTACTGGCACCCGCTCGAGAGGATCAATAAGTAACAGGATGTCAAGATATCAAGTGATTAATATTGAGTGACAAGTCAAGCCAAGCAAACATGGATTAGGAATATCTGATATAAGCCATATGGTATATTTTCAAGACTGAATCTTTTCTTCTAAATTCTTATAGTCATTATAACAAGCTGACAAACTTAAAAAACAAAAGTCAAGATTCTAATAGAACCCCACTCATTTCTCAAACACACATCTCTAAATTGACAATTCTCTGACCCAGACACATTAAGAACACAAAGGAATACAATAGCTCCCTACCTTATCTTTATTGAATTTTCCAGTATTTTTCTCACTTTTATTCATCCTTGGTCATCTTACAATTGCATCTCTGATACTATTAACTTCCAACAATAGAAATACTTTTAGATAAATGTTATGATCACCTTTGAAAGTTATAGAGATTGTTTAGTGGTGAATACAGTAGATAGAAACCTGGGAAGGTGGTTTTTAGTAGTACTTAATAGAAATTAAGTTTGGAGTTTCTACAGTAACTGTAAAATAAGATAAAAAAATTCTCTAGAATTGTGGGTGTTCACATGCCAAGAAGTGGATTTAAAACAGAGGTAATTTTATAAACAACTTTATATGTGTGGAACGGAGAAAAGGTAGACATTCATATAAAATATTATAAAAAATGTGACACCTGAGAGTTGAGATAAAATTAATTGGAAACTATATAGGATCTTCAGATTTACAAAAGTAATACTTAGAAAGAAAGAATACTTGGATTTGTGTGTGAATGTTTTATTATACATCCATGGGTAACAAATTATGCTGTCCATTTTGTTTTGCCTTGTTTCTTGGATACATTTCTAAACTTTTTTTGTTCCATGTTTCATGGCACATAGGAGATATAATGAAATAATTCTATTTATTAAGCAGACTTTTTTAATTTAAATTTTATTGAATCACTGTGAGATAGTTACAAGCTTTCATATTTGGGTTACAATCACATAATGACCAAACACCCATCCCTCCACCGTGCACATTCCCCACCACCAATATCCCCGGCATAGCCCTCCTTTCCCGCCCTCCCCCTGCCTCTATGGAAGACAGTATTCCCCATACTCTATCTCTACTTTTGGGCATTATGATTTGCAGTACAGTTACTGAGAGGTTATCATGTTTGGTCCATTATCTACTTTCAGCACACTTCTCCCATCCCGACTGGTTCCTCTAGCCATCATTTTCTTAGTGACCCCTTCTCTATTCCAGCTGCCTTCTTATTTAGCACACTTTTATACATAGCACTGTAGCACTGTCCTCCCATTGTTCATTGATTTGCTGGAGCAGGTGCCAGTAACATCTTCTTTGTGAGACTTGTTACTCTTTTTGGCATATCGAATACGCCATGGGGAGCTTACCAGGCCCCGCCGTGCGGGTGGGATTCTCTCGATAGCTTGCCAGTCTCTCTGAGAAGGATGCATGAATCGAACCCAGGTCATCCGCTTGCAAGGCAAATGCCCTACCCACTTTGCTATCACTCCAGCTCTTTATACAAAAGTTCTTAAGAATTATTTATGCACACAAATGTAGGATTAGACAGTGAATGCATTCCTCACTTTTCTTTGTTTTTGTTTATTATTTTCTTTTATAAATGTTTATTTACATTTAAGGTTTGCATTAAAATATTTTCTATATTTATAGTTAAGTAAATTTCAAAATTAGGAAAAGTGATGATTTGTTGCTTGTTACTGAAAGAAACCAGGACTATTTTTGCATGACTGCAGTGTCCAATTTATGTGGCAAAACCTTTTTTTCATTTTCACTTTAGATAATTTTAGCTATATATTTAATAATATTTCATAGCAATGCCAATATTATTATTCTATAATTACAGTACTGCTACACTTTGCCCAACACCAGACTTGCAAGATCTCTTTACTTGTATTTAAAGGTCCCTTCCCTACCCACATTGCTGCTCTGGCACCCTCATTTCAAAGTTCTGTTGACCATATTTGGGATTTGTTTTTTTGAGTTTTATGTAATACCTTGCTCTGGTTTCTTGTACTTGACAGATATATGAAATCATCTGATATTTGCGTTTCTATTTCTGAACCATTCATTCAACAAGACTTCCTTCAATTCCTCCAAAGTTTCATCAAACTATAAGTCATCTTTACTAAAATCTGAGTATTATTCCATTGTATGTGTCAGTATATGCATGTATATAAAATATATATTATATATAATTATGCATATATACACCCTAATATATTTATTTACCCACTGGTTTAAATAAGCTCTTTTCCCCAAATATTGTTTGTTATCAATAATTCTATTTGAATCAATATTTTGTGTTCTTGGAGTTAATGCCAAGGGGTGTACTTACAGAATCATATGGTATCACCATCTTACGTTTTTGAGAAGTTTTCAAACTCTTTACAAGAAATGTTGAACTCAGCAACACCCCTACCAGCATCAAAAAGAGTTCCTTTTTAGTCACGTCATCTCATCATCTCCAGCACTTATCATTTTCAGATTTAGTAACATAGATCATTCTGCTAGCATGAGGTTGCATCTCATTATTTTGATTCGTGTTTTCCTAATAATGATAGTGAACATTAAAAAAAAATCTTGTTATCTTTCTTTATCTTGTCTCTGAATGCCATTTCATATTCTCTCCCCATTTTTTTGATGTGGTTTATTCATTTGCATTGAGTTTGAGAGTGTTTTATGTGCTATGGTTCTTAGGCCTTTTTATGATGTATGATATTAGTATATTCTCCTTTTCAGTGGGGTATCTTTGTGTTTTAGGCCTAATTTATTTCAAAGTGCAGAAGGATTTTAGTTTCAAGTAGTTCCATTTGCATATTTCTGCAAGTTTTCTTCCATGACAGTAGGGTCATATTACTGAAGATTCCTCTGAAGTGAAGATCCTAGAGAGTCCTGCTATATTGCCTTCAATACATTTTTTTATTTTACAGAAAAAAGTTTCAATACAAGTCTTTAATCCATTTCACCTAGCTTTTTTTTAAGATGTCAGACAGAGATATACTTTCACCCTTCCTTCCTTCCTTCCTTCCTTCCTTCCTTCCTTCCTTCCTTCCTTCCTCCCTTCCTTATTACCACTCCTCTCCCCCCTTCCCTCCCTTCTTCCTTCCCTCATTGACCATATTTGGGGTTTGTTTCTTTTGGAGGGTATGCCATTCCTTTCTTTGGTTTCTTATACTTGACATATGAATGAAATCATCTGATAATTATATTTTTATTGCTCACCCACTTCATTTAACATGACTTCCTTCAATTCCACCAAAGTTTCAGCAAATACAATGTCATCTTTTCCTTCCTTCCTTCCTTCCTTCCTTCCTTCCTTCCTTCCTTCCTTCCTTCTTTCCTTCCTTCCTTCCTTCCTTCCTTCCTTCCCTCCCCTCCCTCCCTCCCTCCCTCCCTCCCTCCCTCTCACCCTCCCTCCCTCTCTCTCTCTTTCTCTCTCTCTTTCTTTCTTTCTTTCTTTCTTTCTTTCTTTCTTTCTTTCTTTCTTTCTTTCTTCCTTTCATGTGACTATTTACTATTCCCAACACAATTTGTTGAAGAGACTCACCTTTTTCCAAATCATGTACCTAATCTCCGTTACATAAACACCATGCTTCTCTGATATCTCAATTTTAATTCACTGATTTGAAAATCTGTCATTTTTATCCAGTAACAGGTAGATTTTTTTCTTTTTGTTCTTTTTGGGCCACACCCAGCGATGCTCAGGGATTACTCCTGGATTTGCACTCAGGAATTACTCATGGTGGTGTAGGGTCCATATGGGATGCTGGGAATGGAACCTGGGTTGGCTGTGTGCAAGGCAAACACCCACCCTACCCGCTGTGCTATCTCTCAAGCCCCAGTACCAGGTAGACTTGATCCCAATGGCTTTGGAGTAGAGACTGTAGTCTGGAAATTCAATATTTCTCACTTTGTTTATCCTAAAAATTGTTTTGGCTACTCTCATTGTCTTAGTCATTTATATGTGGCTATCAGCTTTTCCAATACTATTTTGAAGAGAGTGTCACTCTGTTGTCTTTTATTCATTCTTTTGCTATTAAATAACTTATTGTTGATGACTCAAAACAATAGCTTTCTAAATATTTTGTCTCATTTCTAATATTGATTTTATAAGATTTTAGTACATGACTAAAAAGTGATTTAAACTTGGTTTGTTTTTAAAATTATATGTATGACATAATAACTGCAAATGGATTTTTAGGAGAGCTACTTAAAATGATAATTAAACAATAACTGACATAAACTTTGATTGTTCAGATTTTGTGGACATAATTAGTTACTTACAATCTGAAAGTGAAGGGTCAACATGATATTACAGAGCATAGACTGCTTGCCTTATATGCGGCTGATCTGATTTCAAATCTTGATACTGCACATGATTCCCTAAGCACTGCCAGTAGTGATTCCTGAATGCAGAGCCAAGAATAAACCCTGAGCACTGCTGGATACGGTCCCAAAACAAACAACAAAAAGACTGAGAATGAGTCATAGTTAGTAAAATATTTTGTGTCTTTTTTATACATGTTTCTGCATCTTGACTCCTTTATTTAAAGATGATAAAAAGAAGAAAAGATCAAAGACAAATGGTAAAGGAGAACTCTGCCATTTATCCTAAGTATTATGGATTATTCCTCAATTGATCAAACTACTCTATATTTCTCATATGATTCCCATTTATCAAGTTAACAATCTGTGACTGAATTTTAGCTTTTATTAGTATGCAACCTCACTTTCCTTAATCTCTAATCTTGACTGCTGTTTCTTTTTCTGAGTATATCTTACTCTTAAAGTTCACATTCTTTGCATATTTCTTTCACAATATATGCCTTCCTAATATTACACCACATTTTGTTGGGAAAAGTAATCCTATTCCTTCCAACCCCATTGTCACTGATCTTAAATCAGAAAACGGGATTGAGTAAAGTACACAATTATTGAAAAGAAATGTCCTTAATAGTCATCATTTCTCAACATGGTTATGACTCCAATCTACAAAGGCAGCATTCTTTGATTACTATCATCAAAAGCCCATTACTCTAAAGAGGACAGTACATATTTTGAATGATGCTATTAAGGTATTTTTGTGGCTGAAGTTGCTAAATAGTGAGTACTTTACTCCTATCCAGTCATGCAGAAAGCACTGAAATATTTAAAATACGAGGCAATCAGGCACAGAACCTAATATTTACTCTCTGAATCACTTAGCTATATTTCATCAGCTCCCCTGATCTTCTGAATTTTCATCAACAGAACATACATCATGAAATCCTCTGGTGCAGAGGAAGGTCACAACAACACCTTCCAGTGACTTCCATAGTGAAGACATTAAAATCTGAAGATACATTCATTTTCAAAGATATGCTTTTCTCTTGTGAAATGAGAATAGACCAAGAGTTCATCCTGAAGAAAATCAGCCCAATCTTTTTTCTCTGCTCTTAAATCAAGCAGAACTTGTCACTGCCTTCTGTATTCACTTTGCATAATACTATTTTCTTTCCCTCTTGCATATCTGCCCTCCTTTCTAAATCCACTGTACTCATATATTGATCAAGCGGAATAAGTGTGTTCAACATATATTTTTAAAAATCATACCTGTTAATTTTTTTAAGATCTTGGTTTATATCTACTGATAGATATTTCACCCCAGAATGAAGGTTTCACTAATCATATCACCTCAGAGGCATGGGTAGAGGTGAAGTCTGGGGAGACGGCAGATGCTTCATAGAAAATGATTTGAGTTTCAGCTCAGACACTTTGCAAGTCTGAGACACTTCATCTGGGATCTTATTTTCTTAGCTGAGAATGTAGGGCTATTGAAGACAAAGAAAAGTTGAAAATGTGTAGGAAAACATCTTTAATTATTTGGCTATTAAGTACTACCATTAGTAATATTAGAAGTAGAATGAAAAGAATTAAACTATCTTGACATTAGGAAGCATTTTCAAATTTTGATTCAGTTGTCATCTATGGTTTTCTAAACAATATACCCTTAATTTTGCTTTATTATTTTAAAAAATGCAATTGATCCACTCTACTACACAAATATTGAAATAGCATGAAGTAAAACTCATCTCTGAACATGATTACCAGTTAGTACATAGCTATGATTTGGAAAAAATCTATTTCTAATATTTTCATGGAAACTACATTAACTATAGGTAAATTTGTTACTATGGAAATAAAAGTACATGAAATACACTGGAACTTTAACTTACAAATTATTCTCCGTAAAATGTTATTAATTATCTTTCTCACTCTTAGTAAACTGCATATTTGTAGAATTATTTTAGGTAAACTTGTTGTTAAGTTATCAGCATAGAATTATCAACACTGTTATTTATATATTTGCTTATTTTGGCTTTGGGGCTACACTTGCCACTGCTCAGGGATTACTGCTGTCTCTGTGTTCAAGAATCACTCCTGTTAGGGTCTGGAAGATATGAGGTGCTGGGGATCAAATCTGGGTCAGCCACATGCAAGGCAAGTGATTTTCCCATTGTACTATTTCTCTGCCTCCAAGTATACATTTAAAATATTGTATACCTGAAAAATATATGAGGTTTTAGAAAAAAACTACATCAGCTTATCATTGATTTACAAAGTTTTGGAAATGGGGCAGGAGTGATTGTAGAGCAGATAAAGTATTTGCCTTGCATATGACCTATATGACCTAGCCAGTTTCAATTTCTGGCTCCCAGTATGGTCCCCTGAACAACATCAGGAGTAAACTCGAGTGCAGTCAGGGGTAAACCCTGAACACAACCTGGGGTTCCCCAAACAAATAAACAGAATTGTAATAGAATATATATATTTTTTAATTTTAGGAGTGTAGTTTGATTGATCTGTATATGTATAGATATCACCATCTCTCAACAATTTAAAAAAACTGCTTCTATCTGGGGCTACAGAGATAGTACAGTGGGTAGAACACTTGCCTTGCACACAGCAGATCTAGCATTCAATGGTCTGCCAAACACTGCTAGGATTAGTTATTCCTGAGTGCAGAGCTAACAGTAACCATGAAGTAATGCTAGATGTGACCCCTGGCCCCTAAAAAAACAAAACAAAACAAAAACTGTATTTGGGATATAAAGAAACACAATAAGAGAACAACATATAGTCAAAGTCAACATGTATGGAGATTTTGTCTCAAAAGCTGAGCTCACATGGGAAAAGGTTGACCAAGAGAGTCCTTGGGACACTGCTGAATGAAAGTGCACACTCTGACAACATGTGTGATGTTGGAATTTGTGATTTCAATGATGGAACATGTGACTCCAGAAGTGCACACTCTGACAACATGTGTGATTTTGAAATATATGAAAAATACAATTAGTAGTATTATAAATTCTGGTTTCTCAATAAAAATGATAATAAAATACAATAAAATAGAGGATGTAAGGAAAAGTGGCAGTACAGGTACTTGAACCCGGGACTCCTGCATGCAAAGTATGTGCTTTAGCCTCACAAGACTGGGGACCATCTAATTCCTTCATCCAGGGAATTAATGAAACAAATTCATTACATCAGACCCAATTAATTAAAATATATTAATCTGTTCATGGCAGAACCTGGCAAGCTAGCCGTGGCATATTCGATAAGCCAAAAACAGTAACAATAATGGGTCTCATTCCCCTGACCCTGAAAGAGCCTCCAATCGTTGGGAAAGAAGAGTAAGGAGAGGCTGCTAAAATCTCAGGGCTGGGATGAATGATGATGGTACTGGGGTACACTCAAGTAAATTGATGAACAACAAGATGACAGTGACAGTGACAGTGACAAGGAAAAGTGGCAATCATAATATAAGTGATTCATTTTTATCTGACTAAAAGGAATGCTGTAGGACTACAGCTGAATCTTACGAAGACAATGTTTATGAGAAACAGCCTTGTTCCTGACGCCCCATTCGCTCTCAATGGAACGACCATCTCTGAATGCAACAGCTATGTGTACCTAGGTCGAGAGGTCAACATGAGAAATGACCTGGCACCCGAGCTGCGCAGGAGGAAGAGAGCGGCTTGGAACGCCTTCAAGAACGTTGAAGAAATAGCTAAGAGGACGAAGAACCTCCGGCTCCGGGCACATCTCTTTGATTCCACTGTTCTTCCTGCATTAACATATGCCTCAGAGACCTGAGCCCTACGCAAACAAGATGAGAACGCCATTCAGGTCTCCCAAAGAAGAATAGAAAGAGCTATGCTTGGAATATCACGTTTCACTCAAATGAGAGAACGAATCCGGAGTTCTGACATCCGTCGACGATCAAGGATCAGGGACGCTGTCTCATATGCCAAGGTGTCGAAAATCAGATGGGCTGGTCACGTAATGAGATTTAAAGACGACCGTTGGACTAGAGCTGTTACTGATTGGATTCCACGGGATGTCAAGAGACCGCGTGGCCGCCCACCTACCAGATGGTCAGACTTCTTTGTCAAGATCATGAACGATCGGTTGGAGGCCCTCCATGTTCCCGGAGCGAAGAGATGCCATTGGGCTACACTAGCACGCAACAGGGACAAATGGAGACGTTACTGGCGCCTGCTCGAGCAAATCGACGACTAACGGGAAGTTAAGTGATTAAGTGAAAAGGAATGCAGAATACACTATGTCAACATGATCACAATAAAAATCCATACAACATTTCAAAATGTACATATCACCTGATATTTAACAATTACTTTGATTAGTAATTGAACTTGATAACAGATATTTATTATGGATGAATTTTCAAAGATGTTTGTCTTTTTCTATTTCTTAAATTCTAGACTAAGCACATATGCTATTATTTTGCAACCTGAGGGAAATGAAGCAAAAATGAAACATCGGTGATTAGATAAATATTCAAAATAATAGAAAGATATTTAGTTCCAGATGGTAAATTATAGGTCTGACCTTTGAGAATTGTGGTATTAAAATTATGTACAGGAAACCGTTCATATTGCAAAATTCTCAAGAAATATTGTTCCACAAGTTACTAATTCTTTGTGATATAGATATAAGCTACAGGATAAAAATGTCACTTTGAAGCTCGGTGTTTTGGTTTGGACACTACACCAAGCAGTCCTAAGGGCTTACTTCTGCCTCTGCACACAGGAATCACTTATAATGTTCAGGGGAATAGAAGGGCACCAGGCATCAAACCTGGACAAATTATATATATGCAAAGCAAGTATCTGCATTACATATCGCTATCTTCAAGATATTTTATTCTTAAATTATTACTAGTTCCTTAAATTTAAATGACTATACTACTATATAGAACCATATCAGATGTGACCCTGGAGACCCCTGAGAACCTCTGAAATGACCTTGGTGGTCTCTGACTCCACAAAGCCCAAGCAGCACTGCATCCTTGGAACCAAACTGAACTACCAGTACAACTGGCCACATACCTATCACAGGAACACACTTCAGGCAACTTGAACAGCACTGGAGAGTTTTTTTCTCATACTCTAAAAAGAACACAGTCCCTTTATTCAGAAATACAACAGCAATGTTATAATTGAGATGTCAAAAAATCTCTAGAATATATCTTAATCTAAAATTATCTGTTCAAGCTAACTTGTTCTTTTCCCTGCAGCTCTTGAAATTCCGACTACCCTGGCTTTCCTACTACCCTCATACCCTACAAATGTGATTGTTATTTAGATGAGTAATAGATCATTCAGTAAATATGCATCAAGTTTGGGGGAAAAATTTAAATCATCTTTAGATCATCTTGAAGAATTTCCACATGTAGAAATCAAAAAGAGCCATGTGTGTAGAAAAATAATGTCAGGGAATGATATGGTCTGAAATATAGAGGATAATACTGAAGAACTTCTCACCATCAACTAGGAAATGTCAAAATAAACAGATTTCATTCAGAGCAGATAAATATCAAGCTACTCTGTCTCCCCTACTCATACAAGTCAACTCATTGTAGGGGTGTTTGATTAGTGACTTATGGTAGGAGTTTTTCTACTTGAGAAAAACCCAACTTCCACCTAAGCATATGCCTTTAACTACTACTACCTCAGAAGGCAAGTTTTAGTATATAATATTTTTCAAGCAGAAATTTAAAAAATATATAAAGTATAAGACATTGAGATTTCAAACTTAGGGACTAGAGCAATAGTCCAGTAAATAAGGTGTTTTCCTTGCATGTTGCTTACCCCCAAATGTCTCAAGGTGTGAGCCCTCAGCTCAGAATCAGGAGTAAGCCCAGAGCACAGTTGACTCTATATCAGAAAGGATGAACTCCAAAAACCAAAAATTTGAAATATAGTAATGTGTATGAAAGGAAAATCAGAAGCACCAGTAGGTATCCATTAATGAAGAAACTAATATTTAAATTTATTAGCATTATCATTATTTTTGGCTCTGGGGTCATAGCCAGCTATGTTCCAGGCTTATTTCTGATTTTCTGCTCACAGTTCATTCCTGGCAGTGCTCAGTTGACCATTTGTAGTTTCAGGGATTGAACCAGAGTTGGTCGAATATAAGACAAGTACATTAACCTATGTACTATTACTTTGGCTTAAAATTCATATTTAAAAGATCTACAAAAACTATTGAATCTGATCTACAAATTATCAAGTAGAGTTGGTATTCTATAATGTTTCCATTTATGAATTTTTACTTAATTATGGTGAAAAAACAGTGTAGGTCAATAGAAGCTGTCCTTAAAGTTTTAAATTTTGATCCCAATTGTGAGGGTCTAGCACTTTTCTTGCTAGCAGCCAAACCGAAATCAATCCCTAGCACTGCACATGGCTCCTCAAAGTACCATTAAGAATGATTTCTGAATGCAGAGTCAATAATAAACCTTGAGAACAACCTGGTTTGACCCGCCTCAAAAACAAAACAAAAGAAAACAAAGTTTTGAACATTGATCTTTTTTATATGCTAATGATATTTATTACAGTACTCTTGGTGTTGGACAGGTCACAGTTCCAAATCAATCACATGATATGGTGTGCTGTATATTTCAATACAGTATTCAAATTATTTTATGAACATATATTTATATAAATAGACTGTATACAAGATGATAGCTTAGTAAAATATAAAATATAAATATTTTATAAAATTTTAAATATATTTAAGTTAGTCTAGGTTAAATTAATGTTTGGTAGATTCTGAGTGTCTACGTCATATACAATTTATGGTCTTTTTGTTTGACAATGGATGAATATGGACATAATCCTGTCATAGGTCAAGGAATATTAGTAAAGTGATTAGAATTTGTTAATATGTTTCCAGAATTGCAATTTACAAGCAAAACATAGCATGTGGAAGTTGAGCAAATAGATAAAATTGACATGTTAGAGAATTGGAAGATGTATAAAAGTAATTTTGTTTTGAACCCAATACAAATGGACTAAGACAGGACATGCCTGAAAGTAGACTATAAAGTAATAAATTTATCATCATGACAAAATTATAAAAAGTAATATCATCAAGATAAAAAGTATAAAAATTAATATCAAGAAAAATGTAAATAAGAGTCATATAGAATAATTATTGTGTTCAAGTAAATTAACATTTAGTTGAGAAAAACACTAATGTATACACAATAAATATTTTTAAAGAATTTGGTAACTCTAAGCCAAATAGCAACATTGTCCATTTGTAGTTGATCATCAAATTGCTCGAGTGGGTGCCAGTAATGTCTCTATTCCTCCCAACCCTGAGATTTCAGCAGATTTTTCTTACTTGTCTTTTCCCGATGATTGGAGGTTCTTTCGGGGTCAGGGGAATGAAACTTGTTGTCATTACTGTATTTGACACCGCGGGGAGCTTGCCAGGTTCTGCTCCTGTGGGAAGGATACTCCCAGTAGCTTGCCAGGCTCTCTGAGAGGCATGTATTTATATATTTTTCTCTATTATTTGCTGCCTACTGTCTGAACCTCATCAGATATGATATAGTAATAGTGAAAAATGGGTAAGAAGTGTCCCTCGCGGTCTGGAAAGTGGCTTGGAGCATGGCTGTGGTTGGGTAGTGGAGGTGGTCCCTTGGGGTTAGCAGGGCTCTCACCTGCCCCACAGCCTGGCGCAGAGTCTGGTGGCATGCTTTTGGGAACCACATTTTATACTCCCGTCTGGGAGGAGCATCCTGAGTTCTGCAGGGTGACCCATGAGGAGAATATCAGGTGCTGGCAGGGTGTGGATTATGACTGTGATCCCTGAGTCAACATTAATAAATAGAAATAATTTTCTAAATATCAAATATACACTAGTATACAAGTGAGATTTTCAAAAATAAATGTCTTATGGGTTTCAGTATAAAAATATCACAAAGGAGTGACTAATGTTTCATTGGAAAATCTTAATATTTTTTCATGAAAACTCAAGATATTTCTATATTTTGTTATAATTAAAATGAACAGTTAAAAAGAAATATTAAAAAACAATGACGCGCCCGCAGTTATATCACTCACATCAAGCACTCAGGACTCTCATCCCACAACTTGCCGCCTAATACCAACCAAAAATTTCCCACCTCTTCTACTATAATCCAACAACAGCCCACTCACCTACTCAATTTCCAACAAAGACCTGTTTAAAAATAGCTGTATAAGCTCAGTACCAAATAGCACCTCCTCCAAAAGTTTCACACAATGTCGGTTATAAAACAAAGAATTACGCCTGATTGAGAGGAAGGTCAAACTCAGAAACATAGAAGGGTGCCTACCATTGACAAAACCTTATCCAAAATCCTTTCCCACTATAAGAGAGAACAGTATAATCTGTGCCGGACCGGAACCGAGGCCCATTTTTCGGCAACAAAACTGAACGGCTCCTGGCAGTCTTTCCTCATTCAACCAGGTACAGCCTGCCCCCACGGCTTGGGACTCCCCCAGGGAATTCGCAGCTAGCTCGATCCCCTAGAATTGCCGGTTTTCTACCTTGACCTGCGCAGGACGGGAACTGAGGCAACATCACATCCCACTGCAACAAAGCTGAACGGATCCGGGAACTCTCTCCTCACTCAATCAGAATAGTAACAGTGAATGTGAAAGACTAAACCACACTGGTCACAATGGTAAAGCAACCCAAAAGCCAACCAGACTTTCTTATTGAAGAGGCTAGCCCAGAAGACACCATCATTGTAGTGTTAGACAACCTCTCTGACAAGGAATTCAGAAGGGAGCTACTTAGGATGCTTAGGGAACTAAAAGAAACAATGGAAAGCAATGCCAACAAAAGACAAGAGGATTTGAAGGCAGAAATGAGAAAAATGCAATAGGAAATGTCGGACCTGAAAACCCTGGTAGACGAGTTGAAAACCTCAGTGGAGGTCCTCAGAAGCAGAGTAACAGCTGCTGAGAACAGAATCAGTGAGCTCGAAGATGAAGTTCAGAGACTCGCCAGAAAAGAGCAGAAAATGGAAAAGAGACTCACAGTTCGGGAACAGATGGCAAGAGAAGATGTGATGAAGCCAAGAGGGGTAACATAAAAATTATTGGAGTCCCAGAGGGATAGGAAGAAAACCCTGATGAAGAAGAAACTGTCAAAGACATCATTGCTACAACATTTCCAGAGCTGAAGAAAACTTGTGACCACATTCAGGAGGCCCAAAGGGTACCAGCTAGAAGAAATCCGAACAAAAATACCCCAAGACACATCCTGATCAAAATGACCCAAACTTTTAACAGAGACAAAATTCTGAAAGCAGCAAGATCGAAGAAAGAAATCTCTTACAAAGGAGCATCCTTAAAATTCACAGCTGATTTTTCTGATGAAACCCTCATGGCCCGAAAACAGTGGTGGGACATAGTGAAAAAACTCAATGAAATAAATGCCTCTCCAAAAATACTTTACCAAGCGAGACTCTCATTCATAATAGAAGGAACAACACACAGTTTCACAGACAAAAAAGAGCTCAGGAACTTCATAGACTCAAGACCATGGTTACAAGAACAACTAAATGGGCTACTTTAAGACAGGACAGGCCCCTCAAATACACCTAATTTCAACAGAACAATGGGACAAAATCCCATAACAATAATCTCTCTCAATGTCAATGGGCTAAACGCACCAATTAAAAGACACACAGTGGCAGAATGGATTAGAAAATTGAACCCAAACTTCTGCTGCCTGCAAGAAACACAGCTCAATAGTCAAAGCAAACATAGACTCAGAGTCAAAGGCTGGAAAACAATCCTACAGGCAAACAGCTCCCATAAAAAAAGCTGGGGTAGCCACCTTAATATCAGACCACATCAATTTCAGAGTGAAGAATGTCATAAGAGACAATGAAGGCCATTTCTTATTGATCAAAGCACATGAGAAAATGCTCTACATCATTAATCATCAGGGAGATGCAGATCAAAACCACAATGAGATACCATCTCACACCTCATAGACTGGACCACATTCTAAAGAACAAAAGCAACCGATGCTGGCATGGATGTGGCGAGAAAGGGACACTCCTTCACTGTTGGTGGGAATGTCGACTGGTTCAGCCCTTTCGGAAAACAGTATCGACGTTTCTCAAAAAATTAGAAATTGAGCTCCCATTTGATCCATCGATACTACTCCTGGGAATATATCCCAGAGACGCAAAAATGTGTAGTCGAAGTGACATCTGCACTTGTTTGTTCATTGCAGCACTCTTTACAATAGTCAGAAACTGGAAGAAACCTGAGTGCCCAAGAACAGATGACTGGTTAAAGAAACTTTGGTACATCTACACAATGGAGTACTATGTAGCTGTTAGAAAAGATGAAGTCATGAAATTTACATACAAGTGGTACAATATGGAAAGTATCATGCTAAGCGAAATGAGTCAGAAAGAGAGGGATAGACATAGAAAGATTGCATTCATCTGGGGGATATAAAGCAACAAAATATGAGATTAATACCCAAGAATAGCTGAGATCAACACCAGGAGGATTACTCCATAGCTTAGAGGCCAGCCGGGTATTCTAGGGAAAAGGGCAGTTCCAATAGAGAAGGGAGCACCAAATAAAGGGTGTCTGGAGGATTCTCCCAGGAGGGGAAATGCATGTTGAAAGTAGATTATGGACTGAACATGTTTGCCACTCAATGCCTCTTTTGCAGACCACAACACCCAAAAGGAGAGAGATAACAAGGGGGAATGCCCTGCCACAGAGGCAGGGTGGGAAGCGGGGGTGGGGGAATATTATCCATGGTGGTGGAAAATGGGCACTGGTGGAGGGATGGGTATTTGATCATTGTATGACCGAAACCCAAGCACAAAGATTTGTAAATCTCCAACTGTACCTCATGGTGCTTCACTAATAAAATAAATTAAAAAAAAAGAACAATGAATGTGCAATTGTGGAATGGTGATATAGCATTTGGAAAAATCTTTGGGAGAGTCACCTTAAGCAGAATAACTTTTAAAGTCTTTTTACCACAGTGAGGAATGCCTTTCCTCAGAGACCATTGAATTACTCACTAGGAGAATGATTTTTCTTTACCCATATCTTCTGTGAAGGTGGAGATATAATTGGGTGATGATCTTTGATATGCTACCCTAAGAACAATTCTACAAAGGATATTTAACCTGCTGTGTCTGATTGCCTTAACTTGCTGGCAGAATTTATTCTCAGAGGACCTAATATTCACAAAGCTGACAGAACTTTACCAATCAGGTTACAGGGGTTCCTAGTTGTCCCAGAAATCCCCCAAAAGTCAATTTCAAAGGATTAAAGTAGAATATTAAGTCCTGAGATACTTGAATGAAGTTAGAGCTGGTATCAATGGAGTATTTCTTCCCTCACTTTACATTGTGTGCAGATTTTATTCATTAAATATAACTGAATACACCCAAAAGTTCTTTGGAGATCATCTCAATGGGAAAGATCATTAAAAAGTGATTTGTGTCTGTGAAATCATAAAATAACCCTGCTAACTAGAAAGAAACCACATGTGCTAGGGAGCTAACATCCTCATTCATTTAATAACTTGAGTTTTTAGGAACTTTTAAAATTTAATGAATTGGGACATATGAAATAATTAGCAGACCTCATATGCTTCAAAATTCCCTCAAACAGCTTAATTTTTCTTCTTAGAGTAGTATTAAGGCAGGATCTTTCAGAGAAGTCAGAAATATATAAGAAACTTTCTATTTTTCTTGGGAACTTCCAACAAAATCCTCAGAAGAATTTGCTTCCAACTGTGCAGTGTTTTCTTTTTTTCCTCAAAGTTGTCATAGACCATTAAGTTCGATCTTTAGCTAGGAATGAAGACTGCTGAGGGCAAGGGCAGCATCCAGAGAGTAAACATCTTTTTAACAAGATCATGATTATTAATCTAAACATTGGAAATGAATGGGGAATGTAAAGCTTAGTCTACCACATCTTGTGACCATAACTGGACTTGGAATATTTTAATGTCTAAAGGATATTAGAATCACTAAACATTGTTATCATATTGAATGGTTTTTTAAATATAGATTTTTATTCGAATTCTATTTGCTCCTTGTGTGACCTTGGATAATGTCAGAAACCATCTTTCTTTTAGTTTGTTGAGAGTTTTCTAACACAGTCCAAATAAACTGCTTAGCACAGCAAATGGTACATAACAGTTACAAATAAATTGCTAATGATAAATGTTCAGTGGACCAGAGAATGGTAGCATTTTCAATGACAATGGTTTACTCAAAAGGAATAAAAGGTCTCCATTAGCATCTCTGCACTAGCAAAGTAATTTTAACTTCCTTCAAGATTTTTTTTGGCAGGAAGAAGACTCTCCAATAGAGCTGGGGATTTATTCCTAATGATACCAACATGTAATGTTAGGGATAAAACTGAGGGCTTCATGCATGTCACACATGCATGCCACACATCCCAATTCTTCAAACTGTCTTTGGCCAATTTTAAGATTGATTTATTCTATTCTCATACATATTTCTGATATTATATCACAAAATTTTGCATATGAAATATTTATCCTAAATTGATCTCCCTTGACCCTAGAAAAGGTTTTCTTTATCCAGCTGAAATACCATTGTTCAGCTATCTACTCACCAAATATATATATATGTGTGTGTGTATATATATATGTATATATATATATATATATATATATATATATATATATATTGAGTCCACACATTGATTCTCACAGACTGTTTCTAGCTCTGGCTTTAGTAATAACCCTTGGAGATTTGGAGATGCTCAGTGGTCCATGTATGGTTAACCAGTAAACAAACCATGTTCACATACAGACTCTGAATGTAAGACACGTTTCTTACCTCCTTAGTTCTCTCTAGCCTAGAAACAATATTTTTTCTAGTTTTTGGTCCCTAGAATGACATTCTTAATAAGTATTTTTCTCTTTTAGAGATAAATATGTTATTTTATCAATAGACTTGTTTTAATTCTATCTTGTCAATGATTTTATTTGGTAAGTATAAAACTGTTTTAAGCATCTATTTTTTTCTTCCCAATTGCCATTTTTTATTCTTTCACATTTTTGTCTGTTGAATCAGGTAATTTTTGTCAGTAATAATAAAAAGATGAATAAGGCAGGTACATAAAAACATAAGGCCAAGTTAATCACACATTTGAAGTGCAGATTATTAGAATGTGGAAATCACTTTGACATAGATATCCAAAGCAAAGAAAATAAAGCTTTAGTGAAACAAATAGTGTAAATTGATGAAAAGAAAATGTATAGATTAAGGGATGAGGAATAAGAGGCAAAAACATGGAGGATTTGATGAACTCATAGGATCAACAGTGTCCAGTATTTTATCTTTTCCTGGAGACATAAAATTTTATAATTCTTAAAATTATTTCTGAAATAATTTGTTGTTTAGTTATTCCTGGTGGCTCTGATATTTCTTCTGGCTTTGCGCTCAGGGATCACTCCTGGCACAGTTGTCAGGGAAATATGTGCTTTTCCAGGCTTCAAACTACATCAGTAGGATGCAAAGCAAACATCTTAACGCCTGTACTATCTCTCTCCAACCTCTAATCATTTTTCTGTGTTCCTAGTGGCAATTGTATTTTTCATATTTTTTTATAAATAGCAACATTCTAATTTTATCTTTATTATTAATTTAAAACATATAAAATTATTTTATTTTGGTATGTCACTTTGTTAATATTAATGTCAGATTTGATTATTGTATAATGCAAGATAGCATTATCATGTTCAAAGGCCAGTTTACTCTATATAAGAAAATACTTTACACATTTTTTAGTTATATTTTCCTAGTTAATCTTTAACTTTATAGAAAGTCATGATGTTAGGTATGACTGTCATCCTGTTGTTCATCGATTTCCTCTAGTAGGCACCAGTAACATCTTTGTCCTAGCACTGAGATTTTAGAAAGTGCCACATTCGAGGCTTTCAGCTCAGGAGAATGAGACCCATTATTGTTACTGGTTTTTAGCATATTGAATACACCACGGGGAGTTTGCCAGACTCTGCCGTGTGGGCAGGATACTTTTGGTAGCCTGCCAAGTTCTCCAGAGTAATAACTAGATATTCATGGCTGCGCACTTCCAGGAGCAGGGTTTTGTAGTCTCTGGGTCTTGGCCGTTGGTGGGATTACACAGTGCCTCTGGGGCAGTTGCTGGGTGTAACGCCTACATACTGGAAGATGGGGGATCTGGGTGGAGGAGCCCCAGTCCCAATCTGAGCAGGTTTGGAGATCTACACCCTGGGTCCTGCACACTTGGGTTCCTCTGCCGGTTCCTTCATGTGTGAGGCTCCTCCGAATGTGTGGAGAGTGGTCTTAAGCATGGCTGTGGCTGGAACTGGAGGCCTTCAGCTGCCAGGCTCTGCTCAGGTTGGGGAGGGAAACTCAACCCACCCTCTTCCAAGGGGCCCCAGTGAGGACAACCAGACGCAAAGGCAGGAGACTCAGCTCCCTGAGCAATGCTAGGAGTAATTCCTGAGTGTAGTAATTCCTGAGCATCATCGGGTGTCACACACACACACACACACACACACACACACACACACACACACACACACACACACACACACACAAACCAACAAGAAAACTTAAGAAAACAACTAATAGAGACATACAAATGAAACTTTGACATGAGCAACTTGCTGCAGAGATGGCCCCAGATTTTGCAATAGGCTTTTTCGGCTGAGCTGCTCCAGACAGGGGCAGGTGTTGTCCCTCTGCCTTCCCTCTAGGAGCTCTAGAGGCTGCCATTTTCTAGAAGTCTGCGAGAAGCTTCAGGTACAAGTGGCAGTGATGGCAAGTTCCAAGTCTCATGGGATAGGGGAGGAGTGGGCCCTTCTCCTTGCCCCCACCCCTATGGGTCTCTGAGATGATGCCTCATTTGTCTACTTAAGCTCCCACAAGGACACAATCCAGAGACACACAAACGAATCTCAGACCCAAGCAACTTGCTGCAGTGATTTCTTCAGACCCTAATCTTCAGTACCTAATGATGTTAGGTACTGTGGATAATCTAAACATTTGCTTTTCACACATGCTAGCTATCATAGGTTAAATCATAAACTGGATGATTTAAGTATTATGAAAGTTATTCAGACTAGTTTTATGGCACACGATATGTTCTACCTTGACGTGAGGGTGGTTGTTCAATGGTTAGTGAAATGTCTTACATGCATGAAGCCTGAGTTCACTCACCAAAACAAGAGCAAAATTGTGTGTAAGTGTTTGTGTGTGTATTTGTGTGTGATCTACCTTTGTGATGCTTTATTGTGAAATTGTAACTAAGTTCATGCAACTAGTAAAGGGAAAGAGCTTACCTTGTTTCCTGCAGATCCTGGTTTGAATTTCCTGCATCACATATAATCCCCCAAGCACCATCAGAGTCACTCCTGAACACTGAGGCAGAAATAGCATCTGAGCACCAAGTGTATGACCTCCCTCAACAAATGAAATTAGCACTTGTGAATTCATTCAGCATGATTTTTGTCAATTTGTCTAAAAATTACTAAGAGAATGTAATTTTCAATTGTATGTATACCCATAATTTTATTTTACCTTATTTTTAATTTCAATTTATTTTTAATTCTAATATTGAGAGTTATGCATTTAGGGATATCATTGATTTCATTGTGTTTTTGTTTTATTTTGGAATCACAACTGACTGTGCTCAAGACTTACTCCAGGGTCTGGACTCAAGAATCACTCCTGTGGTGCCCAGGAAGCCTATGTATTGCTGGGGATTGAACTCTGGTCAATTGCAGTCAAGGTAGATGTCATATCCTCTGTATTATTTCTGAAGCCCCTTTCTAAGATTTATTTAAGGCTACTTTTAGTGGAAAACTCTTCTCAGGTATATCCCCAAATACTTATGCATGTCCCCAAATACTCATCTTTTGCCATCTTGCTCCACAGGTTGGAGAAAGCTCAAATGATTTCTTGTCATGTGTAAGTACTGGGAGTTATTACTGTTGCTGTTATTATGATAATCATTATTATTATCATCATTATTAGCAGCAGCAGAAGTAGCAGCCATACCTAGAGGTGTTCAGTACTTTCTCCTGGCTCTGTGCTCATGGATCAATCTCAGTGGTGCTGAGATGAGCATCTATGGTGCCAGGAATTCAAACAGAATTGGCTGTACACAAGACAAATTCCATAACTCTCTATGTTATCTCTTTGCTCCAGTACTTAGAAGTTTTAAACCCTCAAATTCCACATAAATTTTCTTTTCTTGGTACTATAGAATGTTACTTTACTTGTGAATATGTTGAGGCTTTCTAGCTTCTCCCCCTACCGGGCACCCCAACTCTTATATGTGGTTCTTAGCAGTTGCCTATAACATGACCAGTGATTTTATTTTGTTTAACTTGATTTTAGCATTCACCGTGCTTGAATTTTTCAGGTTTGTATACATGTGTTGGAAATGAGAGAGGTGTTTATTTGAAAGGGGTTATTTTATTTTTAAATTTTATTTTTACTAAGCTATCATAGTTTACAATATGGCATTGAAGTTATTTTCTTATAGTTGCAGAACTATTACACCAGTCTACATTCCCTTTCACCTTTTTTTGTGCTGTGTTACATTTTATCAACTTTGAAAACATTGTATCATCTTTCAAACATTTTTATATATCATATATTTTCTTCAGATGACTTGTATGTTTCTTTGATTTATATTCCCCATCCATTTCAAAAGTCGTGTACTTATGTTTTTGTACCTTTTATTTTCTGTTCTTTTCAATTTGATTAGCATATATTACCTTTTCTTCAGGTTCACTGAATATATTGCCCGTTAAATCATTGAACATCTTTTAATTTCTTATGTATATTTTGATATTTAGCTTCATTATTAATGACTTACTACACTAGAATATACAGGTCATATTTTCTTGACTCTGAATATTTTAATAAATTTTGACAAACTGTCAAAGTCTGTGTAATGGTGATGGGTAAGATGTTCCAGAAATAAACATTCACTTTTTTACAGTTTGAAAGTGTGGGAGAAATGTTCTGGTATCAAATGTTTTGAAGGCCAGATCAATAAATTTCCTCTAAAGGGGACAGTAAGATAGTACAGATGACACAGTACTTGGATTGCACTTGGCTGATCCTGGTTTAATCCCTGAAACTTCATATTTTCCCCAAAGAATGTTAGGAATGGTCCCTGAGAACAGAACCAGGAATAAACTCCAAGCACTACCAGATGTGGCCCCACAAAGAAACAAACAAAAAAATTTTTTTTTAAATAGGTAGATTTGAGTGGAGTTAGTGTTCAGAGATTTCTTTTTCTTAATATTCTTTAAAAAATTAAATACGCAAAAATGAGTGCTTAACTGGTATCCAAGCTCCTACAAAATTATGGCATTATCCACGTTTCTGACCCTTAAGTTGGTGGAAAAAGTGAAGTTGGTTAGAGACAACTAACCAACCTTAAGAAGGAAACTTTAGAAAGTTATATATGCACCTACATGCATATGGTAATTCATGTACTTGTGCTTTTGCAAATGCTGTGCTCCTTTCATAGACAGGAGGAAACAGAGGAAGCATTGTACTTTCGAAAACTTGCAATGAATGAGAATCTTTCTGCAAGAAATCTCTACAGAGACAAAGGGCTAAACTGGGAAAAGCATGCAAATCATGTAAGGCTCAGTGAAATTTGGAAGGAAGTGACATATAAATTTGCTTTCTTGTGTGCTGAGCCAGTATGTGTGCAGATGTGCCAACTTTGTACTTTAAAGGACAATAATTTGTGCTTATACACTGTCCATAAATAAATACGGCAAAGCTCCATGAAGCTGAAATATTGCTCACCTTTCTGTTTTTTCACTCATTTTGCTTTTTATAACACAAACCTTTGAATCAGCAAATTATAGTCCTTTGACTTTATGAAACTTTCACAAAATAAGTGAAGGGTTAATTTCAAAATATTACACCACATGGACATAATGTATCTAAAACTTTTCAGTAGTGCTTAGTCCTTTAGCTTTATGAATCTTTCATAAGAATAAATGAAGAGTCCATTTTAAAATATCACAACACATAGACATGATATATCTTAAGTTTTTTCTGACTAAATCAAAAGTTTTATAAAATGCTAATCCTTGAACAGCTTAAAATATTTGAAATAATATTAGATAATCCCCATAAGACCTATGCCCGACCTCTTAACATTAAAATCCTTCATTAATTTGGCATACTTGCTAATACTAATGAGTCAGTGTTGATTTATTATCATTAGCTTTAGTCCATATTTTATTCATATTTCCCCAATATCCATTTAAATTTTATTATTCTAAGATACAGTTCTTCTATAATCATAATCCCTTGGCTCCTTTTGCATATGACAATAGCTCAGAATTTCTTGAGCGTGTGATGATCTTGAGAATGTTTTGGAGCACCAGTGGAGTTTCTCAGCTAAAGTTATTCTGCTCTTGGACTGAAAATTAGACTGCAGGGAGATTATTGTTGGAGGAAAAAACAGAGGTAAAGCACCATTGTCATTACAACATGTCAAGGATATAAACTATTCAAACATGATAAATTCCCATTAATGTTTTTAAAATTCAAAAGTGAACCATAAGAGGATATGGTGCCGCTAGCAGGTCAATTTGTACCTGTGACATGAGTACATCAGCAGCCTGATGGCACCTTCAGACTTTCAGATACCCCAAAATTGCTGCTGTGCCTTGGCCAGACCCCAAAAACTTGGGACAAAGTTTACCAAGAAAGTAAATGGCCAAAAGTTAGGTATGTAGGAAACACACCCACAAACTACCTCAGGCTCAGCTATCTAATTGGAGGTATGGCCTCTCTGGTTCCTGATCGAACTGCTTAACGGCCATGATCCCAGAGACTCAGAAACAAATCTCAAAATCCAACAGCTTTTGGCAGAAATGCATCTGGCCCCTGCAGTAGTTTACCAGCGCTGGGCCACCACAGGTAGGAATAGCTTTCATGCCTTGGCCTGCTCCCCCTGGCAGTCCAGTGACAGCCATCCTCCAGAGTCCACTGGACAGTCAGGTTTGGACCGCAGTGACGAGACACGTGGGACCTCACAGGATGGGGTTGGAGCCGGTCCTTTCCTCCCAGTCCCAACGAGACTTTGTGTCGCCGCCCACAAACGGTCTCTCTGACTTCTGATCATGCTGCTTAACGGCCATGATCCCAGAGACTGAGAAACAAATCTCGAAACCCAGCGGCTTTAGGCAGAAAAGCATCCGGTCCCTGCAGTAGGTTACCGGTGCTGGGCCAACCCAGGTGGGAATAGGTTTTGTGCCTTGGCCTGTTCCCCCTGGTGACCCAGTTTTCACCATCCTCCAGAGGCCACTGGACAATCAGGTTTGGTCCCACAGTGACAAGACACATGGGACCTCACGGCATGGGGGTGAAGCCGGCCCTTTCCTCCCTGTCCCAACGAGACCCTGGGTCACTGCCTACGAATGGCCTCTCTGGCTTCTGATCAAGCTGCTTAATGGCCATGATCCTAGAAACTCAGTTAAAATTTCGGAATTTCAAAATCGCGCCTGCACTAATACAGCCATGAAACATCGAGCGGGCATCATCATATGTTATTAATAACCAGCAATAGAAAACAAAATGTCTACTGTTGCCTTTTCAGCAGATCTGAGTATTGGGGTAAAATCCCAAATAATAATAGTGGGTCTGGTGTTGAAATATTGAATTTAATCAAAGTAGAAAGAGAGAGAGAGTAATGTGGAAATCATCTGCCCCACATTTAGGGGGAGAGAGTGAGATGGGGGTATACTGGGGTTTTGGTGGTGGGGAATGGGCACTGGTGAAGGTATGGGTGTTTCATTGTATGACAAAGTCTTAAACCTGAAAGCTTTGTAACTGCTCTCACGGTGATTCAATAAATAAAATTATAAAAAATGAAAAAAGTGAACCATAATAAGGAATGCATTTATCCAATTGCCTTTAGAAAATACTACAAATCTTATACATCAGATATAGAATATTTATATCAGATATGTTCAATTTGTTATTGTTTGTAACCATGAAAACCTAGAAACAAATTATAAACCAATAAGTGCCTGAATTACGATATATAAATTTGATAAAATTCTACTTGATGTTCCTTTTTTCCAACCTGTAAATCTCTTGATAATTGAAAAATAGAAAACAATGTCTAAAATAAGATACATTTGATATAAGTTATCCTTCCATTAATGGATCAACTTTGAAATTGCAATGTGAAAAGGACACCTTAAAATCTGAGAGCACTTGAGAAATGTTTGGTTACATGTCTATACCGCCTGCACATACAAACGGGATCTTGCTCTCTTGATAGTCTATGTGCCACCTAGGCTGACCATTCACAAAGAGTCATCACGAAGTACCTTTCTTGAGTAGTCTAAAATATCATCGCTATGAGTGTGGTCAAGATATTCCAGAAGTCATGTTCTACACACAGGTTCACAGAACTCTTGTACCGCCTGGATTTGGCACATCAAATTTCAGATTTGTGATCCTACTAGTATTTAGGTCTCTTTAACAAGAAGAGTTTTCCTCCTGGTCCCATCAGTCATTGCCCTTTTAGACCCAACTTAATTATATTCTCACAAATTCATAATAATAAGTTTTCTTTTGCTTTCCTTTTCAATCTGCTAGAAGAATTCTTAACTGGGAGTAGTGTTTAAAGTAAATGAATGGTCTTTCCTAAAAACTATCTTAGTTACATGTTATATCAATCTCTACATGATATATATATACATAAACATGCATATATGTATATAATGAGTTGATACTCTAAACTGGAAAAATGATGTATCTATTCTGTTTCACAATAAAATGTTATTTAAGTACTTTATCCATGGTGATTCTGTTGGGTGAGTGGGCAGGGTCAGGTTGCAACTTCACTTAACAATCAGACTTAGTTGATGAGTCCTCATCATTTTTTGACTGTACCACCTGAAAGTCAGGACTTGTCATGGGGCCAACTTGGGTGTCTAAGCTTCAGAGAATCATCATTTGCAATTGTTCAACTGACATAAAAGATTACCTCTATGAAAGGAGGGGAAATCCTGTGAAATTGCTTAGAGAGAGGTGGTGACCAAATAAGCCACTCAGCTCAACTCCTCTAGGCAGGTTCCCATCCAAAGGGGATCTTGCACAAATATTCTTAACTTTTCTTTCAGATTGGAAAAAGGAAGTCTGAGAGAAGTTACCATATGAGAGAAGTTTCCATATGAATGCCTAGTGGAAGACATTGGAGCAGGAATCCTCAGCTTAGGGGAAATGCCTAGACAGCTATAATTTCCTTCTATAGGGAATCTGTGACCTCTTGTACCAAACCATCTGGGTCTGAATCTAGCTCCTGGGTTTGTAAGCAGCATAATGAGATAAAATGCAAAACTCTCTGTCCCTCAGTTTTCTTATCTGTACAATGAGAGACAGAAGCTATTTGTATTAAATTTATCTTGCTTAATTTATATTCTAGTTGCAAATATACTTATAGATTATAAAGTCTATTACATAATTAGCTTTAACAATGGTAATTAATATAAGTAAGACTATTATTCTGGGCCCATGGGAAGTATGTTCAATTATATTCAAACATCAGGACTCTGAGAAGAGAAATTGTCTTTCTTCAAGGTGATAACAAATACTCTGTCTTTAAAAGATTTAATGAATCAGGATAGAGAAGTCTGACAGGTGCCGAGAGCTCATGAGAGTGCTCAGACATTCCCAGTTAAATCTGCAATGTTGAACAACTGTTTGAGCACATCGGTAATCAGGATTTACTAACACTGTGCAATCTATGTTTTATTATTGACTTCATGCCAGGGAGAATAGTTCAATTGAGAAAATTCAGCCACCAGTGGTTCTTTGTTTCTTTTTTAACCACAACACAAACCTGGGATGAATCCTTTGATCAACACCTAAGAGAAAGAATTTCAAAGAACAAGAAAAGCTTTCTTACAGAGTGGTTTGAGTATTAAGACAAAAATTTTAAAACAAAAAGGTTTGTGGGGTCAGTGCGATTATACAGCAGGTAAGATGCTGCCTTGAGTGTAATAGATCTGGGTTTAATCCTCATTTTCCCATATGGCCCCTGAGCACTTCCAGAAGTGATCCCTGAGTGCAGAGCCAGGGATAACTCTTGAGCATCACCAGGAATGAACCCAAAACAAAACAATAGAGAAAAGAAAAATAAAATAAAATGGTTTGTGACTTCTTATCATTTGAGAAAAAATAGATGCATTCAGTAATTAACAGATTATGTGTTCACTTAAACATTAATTAGATAAATAGCTGCAAGATTGTTTATGCTAATTATATTGTCAGATAGTACAGCAGGTAGACAAATGTCTTGCACATAGTGGACCCTAGATTGATCCCAGCACTACATATTGTCCTCTGAACATTAACATGAAAGATCCCTGAGCACAGAGCCATGAGTAATTCCTAAGTATAGCTGGTGTGACACAACCTCACCCCCAATTACATTTTACTTTTTGTTTTCTTAGTTCACTCTTTTTGATCGAACAATCTCAGAATAATAGGTGACACAGACGAATGAGGGGTATAAAAATTAATTCAACAATGGCTTTGTGAACACTTGGTGGAAGTAAATGCGATATTGGATGATTCTGTCCTCACAGAAAAAATAAAGCTTGTATCGTGGCTTGCAATATAGCACAGAAGGTAGGGAGCTTGCCTTACATACAGCCAATTCAGGTTTAATCCCTGGCATCCCGTATGGCCCCTAAGCACTTCCAGGAGTGATGCTTGAGCACAGAACCATGATTAAGCCCTTAATACAGTATAGTGTGCCCCCCCCAAAAAACCCCACAATTTAAAAAAAGGGAAAAAAAACTTGTATTCCTTTTTAGTCTTGAAAACCAGCACTCATTCCTAGAATGCTGACTTTCGCTGCAATGTACTGTTTTCTTTTGTCCTCTTTTTATTTGGGAATATTAGGCACCTTTTAAATAGTTGTCCAGAAGACTCCAGGGCCAATTTCTGTGATACCTTGTTGACCAGGCTGGAAGTACAATGCTGATGCTTAAGATTTTAAAAAAATTGAATCACCATGAGATACAGTTACAAAGCTTTCATGTTTGAGTTTCAATCATACAATCAGTGCACATTTTCCACCACCAATGTCCTCAGTACCACCCCCCCCCACTCCGCATCCCAATCTCCCTGCCTCAATGGCAGACAGTTTCCCCCATACTCTCTCTTCTTTTGGACATTGTGGTTTGCAATACAGATACTGAGAGGCTATTACATTTGGTATTCTATCTACTTTCAGCACACATCTCGCTCCAACTATCATTGACTTAGTGATTCCTTCTATATTCCAGCTGCTTTATCCCCCAGTTTATGAGGCAAGCTTCTAACCTTGGAGCAATATTCCTGTACCTTGTCTCTACTGTCCTTGTGTGTCAGTCTCATATTATGTTATTTTATATTCGACAAATAATTGTCATCATCCTATCTCTGTCCCTCTCTTTATGACTCATTTCACTTAGCATGATACTCTCCACGACCATCCACTTATAAGAAAATTTCATGACTTCATCTTTCCTAACAGCCACATAGTATTTCATTGTGTAGATTTTGAAGCTATTCAGGCTCTGAGTTTTAAGGGACACCCAAAGCCACCACAGCCATATTTGCAAATGGACTGAAGCGGAGTCTTGCATGTGTGTGAGTCTCTGACCCATGGATGTTCTCACCAGCTCTGTAATTTAATTTTAATTTCATATTGTGTTCACAAATTAAGCTTCTTAAAATTAACTTTTCCTACATCAGAATTGTTCAACTTGTCTAACAAGTGTCATCAAGAACATGTCACAGTTGGACAGATAGTAAATATTTTTGGTCTCTGTTTCCACTTTCTCATAATAGAAAATTATAAGCAATTAGGAAGAAATGAAACAATTTGAAGCATTATTAGTTATTTTATGAATAGATTTTTATTGTCAGATAATTTTTTAGCTACTCAACTCCTACAAAAACACCAATACAAAAATTCAACAGATTTCTATTCTTCATTGCTTGATTGAATGCATAAAGCACCTTCTGTAGTTCTAACTGTTAAAATTCTAAACAACAATTTCTGCCACTGTTTTATATATTTTATCAAACAAAAAGAATTAAAAGGATAATTACTTGACCTCTAACTATTTTTTTTATTTTGGCCACACCTACCAATCTCAGGGTTTATTCTTGGCTCTGTGCTCAGGAATTACTCCTTACAGTGCTCAGGGGTCCATATGGAATGCCAGAGATTAAACACTGATTGGCCAATGCAAGGCAAATACCATGCCTACTGTACAATCTATGCAGTCCCAGATATTTAGGACTAGAGAGAAAAATAGATAGAATATGTCAGTTTTAAAACCAGTTTAGGTTCTTGTATATTTTATTTTTGTTTGCTTTGTTTGTTTTACAAATTTTATTATATTTTTATAAATAATTTCACAATAATTTACTAGATTCAGTATTCCAACACCAATATCACAACCATTACACCTTTTCACATCATTATTTTGAATTTTTCCACATCCAACCAAGCCTGACCCCAAAGCAGGTCCTAAGTAATTTACTTTGTATTGTTTGCTATGAATAATCTGTTAAAATGATCTAAAAATGTTTCCTTGGAGGAAAATGTGTGAAGATTGTTGTATCTCACCCTGGAGTCCATAAGCCCTTGTATAAGAGACTACTAATATATATTTACATGTTGATCCTAGTGTGATAATTTTTTTTAACATATAGACCCATCAACTGTGGTATTATATTCTTGGTACACTAGTAAAATAGACTCTGAAGTCTCCCGTGGCCACAAATGTGGTCACATGCTTTAGAACTTCTAGAATTTTAAATAGGGTGATACAATTGGAGATGACTTTGTGTTCTCGAGCCATCTCTGCAGCTTATGGCTCTCTTCTTAGAGTTATTTGTGAATTTATTTATTTCTGGATCATGGCCATTCATGAATTTATATGGCGCCAGAGGCAGTTCGTGGAAGTGACTGCCAGTCTCCTGGGAAAACAGGGAAATGTGGGGAGGTCGCCCACTCTGAACTCCATGAGAGTCTGGAGATTTCGATCACAAAAGCTGAACACCTGAGGTTTTCAGCATATTCAGTCTCAAGGATGAGCCTCGTCTGGAGCCTGTAGAGATCAGCTGTGAGCAAGGCAGCAATTGGGTCCTGGAAGTTTTTGTCTACCAGGACTCTTTTGGGGCTGGTGCTGGGCTCACTTGCCCCCATCCAGGTTGCCCCAAGAACCGAGGTTGAGCCTGGTGTGGCATCTGGAAGCATCACTTTCTCCTCATGCATTTTAACAGGGATAACGTCAATGTAAAATGAGGAAAGAGAAACAACTGTGTCACTGTCACAGTCACTGTCCTCCCATTGTTCATAGATTTGCTTGAGCAGGCCCAGTAACATCTCCATCTGAGACTTGTTACTGTGTTTGGCATATCAAATACATCACCGGGGGTTTTCCATGCTTTGCTACTCTTGGTAGCTTGCTGGGCTCTCCGAGAGGGGCAGAGGAATTGAATCTGGCTCAGCCTGGCTGGCTGCGTGCTAGGCAAATGCCCTACCGCTGTGCTATCGTTCCATCCCCAACTGTGTAAAGTCATTCTTATTCTGCTTTTTGGCTCAATTTTACAGGTAATGTAAGTGACTCATTAACTGGCACATTTTTGTTAATTTTTTAGAAAACAAAATAAATACAAACCTTGTTTTGAAATATTTCATGGAATTTAACTAATAAATATCTACAGTGAAATCAATATCTGTGGGTTGACATTGTTAGTCTGAACAATGGTTATAATGGTTTACCTGGTTATAAAGGTAAAGCTCGAAACATGTGCTTTTAAAGCAGTGGAAGCACCTAAAATTATTCAGGAGTATTTGGTTGTTTCTATTCTACAAAGTTATGCAAGCAATTAAAATTAAAAACAACCAATCTGCAGTTATTTAGTCATAAACTTATTCCAATCATATATACATTTAGTCAAAGGAAGGATCAAGAACTTTTCTCACAATTATACTCTTCCTGCTCAATTTTTGATTTGCTGAGACTTTTAAAGGGTGATTTTCATGTGGGAATGAGAAATAATTTAAATGATAATGTGTTCTGCAAAAGTACCTCTCTACTTCAGCTGCGTTTGTGGAAGATACCTCATCCAAATAGTGTTAAACTCTTCTCCTGGTTAATGTCCTCCCATTCCACTGGGATTTTTTTCAAAATAGGTATTGCCGGCAGTCTAATATCAGCAGTTTTCTTTAGTGATACCTTGAAGAGGTTAGCAATATTCTTAGACTATTTTTCCAGCTACAGCATTCTTTTCTAAACTATAATTTTATGCCTAAAAGGAAAGTCATATATGTAGCACAACTTTTACATTTCATCCTTTAGGTTTAATGAAACTGACCCTGATTTCCAATGACTCCCTCATGTTCACTAGAGAGCCCAAAATCAGATATTGGGTTAAAATTTAAATATGTGTTCTATTCTGCTAGTTCAGACAAAATTATATTACAACTTTATGTTTCACCAAATGTGTGATCTGGCTATGTATTAAAATTTAATTTTACTTACTTGGCAAATTAAAACTTTAAAATGTTGCTCATATAGTGTGCTACTTTCATCGAAATTAATTTTATCATTAATTTTTAAAACAGTTTTTATATTTCTTAAAGAAAACTAGATAGTACATTTCTTTTTATTCATTTTTTAAATATAAAGTCAGTTTGATTTACACAAAGTTATTCATAGTTTAGTTTCAGCAAACAATGTTCCAATAACAAAATCACCAACAAAGACAACTTTGCTTCTCCAATGTCCCCAGGTACCCACCCACACCTTAGGCATGCCATCATGATAGGTACAATTTTAAGTTTGCTAATTGGAGTTTGGATTTCATGCTTTTAGTTGTATTAATTCTGAGGCTCAGATATATAAACCACATCTCTACACTACCAATGTGTCCAAGGCCCATGGTTATTATACTTGTTACCTCTTGTCTGTCTCATCTCAATTTCCTCCTAGCTTTCTTTCCTTCCATATGTTTTTTCACTCAATTAATCTAGAGACTGGGGTACTCTTGACACTCCATTTTGATACCTTGCATTCCCTTGTCTTGTTATTCTGTATCTGTGGTATCCAGTGATTGTCTTTCTTTGACTTCACTTAACATGAAATTCTCTAGTTTTACCAAACTGCAGAGAATTGCACAATTTTATCTGTCCTGCCAGCTGCATAGTTTTCCATTGTGTATATATATCATACCTTCATTATCCATACATCTGTTGTTGGACACCTAGGTTGACTTTATACCCAGGTATCCTAGGTATCATACTAAGTGCTGCAATGAATAATGGTGTGCATATGCCATTTTCAATGAATGCTAAAGTCATTTAGCAGTTCTATTCTTACTTTTCTGTCAAATTTTCATACCTTTTTCCATAAGGTTAAACCAGCCAACACTTCAACCTCAGTGGTTGAAATGATATCTTACTGTCATCTTGATTTGAATTTTCCTGATACTAAATCATAGTTAGCATTTTTTCATACGCCCATTGGTCATGAGAAAAAAATGTTCTTCATTAAAGATGTGTCTGTTCATTTCCTCTCCCCATACTTAATAATGTTTTTGTTATTAATCTTTATGAGTGATTTATATATCTTGAATATTAAACATTTATCTGATGTCTTAAGTGTAAATATTTTCTCTTAATAAGTTGAATGTCTTTAGTTGTAGACCACATTTCTTTTTCCTTCTTTCTTTTGCAGAAAATCTTTAATTTGATTCAGTCTCATTTGTATATTTTTATTTTTGTTACCTATGTCAAAATGAAATCATATAATTGAGAACAATTTGAGTTTCAAAACATGGAAAGTCATACCCATATTATCCTAAGTGTATTTCATGGATTCTGGTCTGATTTTGAGTTCTTTTTTATCCACTTTGAATTGACTTTTATATAAAATGTGAGATATGCATTATATTTTATTTGTTTGCTAGGGGGTGTTCAGTTTTTTCAATATTTGTTGTAGTGGCTATCCTTATTTCACAGCATAAGCTCTTTTGTGAAAAATTAGTCGAAAAATAGATCTGGGAATATTTCTTTAGGTACTTGATTCGAATATATTGGTTAACAAATTGTTTCTTATCCCTGAACTTTTCTATTTTGATCAATATATCTTTATAATGCAGTTTCAAGTTAGGTAATGAGGCCCTTCAAAATTTTATTTTTCTTAATATGTATTTGGCTAATCAGGATCTTTTCTGATTTCATAAAAACATTTTTCATGTACTTTACTAAGTCCTTTAATAGAATGTCATCTAGGTTTGGAGGGGGGTTGCATTGAATCTAAATAATAATTTATATACAATGTTCATTTTTGACAATATTGAGTCTTTCAAATCATGACCATGGAATATTTATTGTTTTATTCTCAATATCAACTTCTATCTCTTGCTTAAGTTACTTGTATTTTTCAAGTATAAATCTCTCACATCTTTTAAGTTTATTCCCAGGTACTAGTTTTGGTATAATATTTTGTTTTGTTGTTGTTTTTCATTTGGTTTGAGGCCACACAGGTGGTTTTCAGGGTTAACTCCTGACTCAGTTCTCAGAGATCTCTTCTAGTTGGTAAACAGAGAGTCATGTGGGGTGCGATGGATCAAAATCAGGCTGATTTCATTCAAGACCATCACCCTACTGCTAAATGCCCCTCCAACCCTGAACACTATTTTGAATTGAGTAGACCCATTGATATCTTTCTCATCTAACTCATCAATCGCATATAGGAATTTTGTGCAAATTTGTCATAGGAATGTAAGAAATTTGGGGATTTTGATTTTGTAGCTGGCTACTATTCTGTATTGATTCATTGTTTCTAGAGGTCTTTTAGAGTACTTTATAGGATCTTCCATGTATATTATTATGTAACCTGCAAATAGTGATAGTTTAAATTTTTTTCAAATTTGGATCACTCTGACATTTTTATTTTGCTTGTTTTCTGTTGCTAAGACTCCTGATATTATGTAGAATAAAGTGGACACAGTGGAGATCCTTGCCTTATGCCTAATATCAGAGAGAATGCTTCTTTTTTTTTTTGTAATTTTGAGTGATACTGTCTGTGGGTTTGTCATAGATGCTCATTATTATCTTGAGGAAATTTCTAACACCCCTACTTTGTTGAGAGTTTTTATTATTGAAAGCATTCTCTGCATCAATTGACATCATTGTATGACTTTCACCTTTCCTTTTATTGATGCAATATATTATGTTAATTGATTTGTGTAGTTAAACAATTCTTACATGCCTGGGATTAATCAGACTTGACTGTGGTCTAAGCTATTTTTGTGTTCTCTGAGATTTGTTTTTTAAGGTTCTGTTGGGGATATTTGCATTGATGTTCATCAGAGAAGTAGGTCTGAAGTTTTCTAGCAGTGCCTCCCTCTGCTTTGGGTATCAGTGTAATGACTTCATAGAAGCTAATAGGTAAGACATTTGTTTCTTCACTATTTTGGAAGAGCTTAAAGAGCAATAGTAATGGGGCTAGAGTGATGGTGATGGTATAGGAGGCTAGAGGGTATAGGAGGTCTGATGCTTGTCTCGATCACAGTCCACCTGGGTTTGATCTATAGTAGTCCATATGGTCACCCAAGCTGCTTCAGGAGTGATCCCTGAGCAAATAGTCAGAAGAAAGGCCTGAGCACTATTAGGTGTTCCCTGTCCCCCCACATCTGCCCAAAAAGAGTATCACTGTATCACTGTTATCCTGTTGTTCATCGATTTCCTCGAGCAGGCACCAGTAACGCCTCCTTCATCCTAGCCTTGAGATTTTAAAAAGTGCCACATTTGAGGCCCTTTCAGGATCAAGAGAATGAGACTCATCATTGTTACTGTTTTTTGGCATATTGAATATGCTATGGGGAGTTTGCCAGACTCTGCCATGCAGGCAGGATACTTTCAGTAGCCTGCCAGTTTCCCCAGAGTAAGAACTAGATAATAAGGGAGCTAGGTTTTATAGTCTCTGGGTCTTGACTGTTGATGGGATTACACAGTGCCACTGGGGGCAGTTGGTGGGTATAACGCTTACCTACTGGAAGATGGGGGATCTGGGTGCAGGAGGTCCAGTCCCGATCCAAGCAGGCTTAGAGATCTAAGCACCAAAAAGAGTAAAGGTAGTAAGTCTGTTTTGAAGATTCGATACAACTCATGAGGTCCAGGGCTTTTGCTCTTGTGGGAGATTCTTAATTACAGTTTTGATTTCTTCACTTGTAACTAACTTGTTTAGTTTTTATATTTCATTATCACTCAGTTTTGCAATATTGCATGATTATAAGAATTTGTCCATTTCTTATGCTATTTCCTTTGTATTTGAGGTAATTATTTTTTCCCGGTGCTTTAAGTAGTCTGTCTTCTCCTTTGTTCTTATTTATTTATTTATTTATTTATTTATTTTTTAGCCATTTTGATTACAGTGTGTCTTAGTGGTGTTGTCTGAGTCTCTTTTGTTTGGTACTCTGAAGGCCTTTTGAATCTGTGGAGAATTTTCCTTCCAGAGACTGGTAAAATTCTGAGCCATTATCTCTTCCACTAATTATTCTTGTTTCTCTGTTATCTCTTCTCATTATCTATAATTCAGAGACTATTCAGATTGTTCTCTAGCTATTATCCATAGAGTACCTCACATTCTCTTCCATTTGTTTACTTTTTGTTCACCAGTGATGCTAGCTTATATTTTATTTTCAAAGCCACTTATATAATTCTTCATATTCAAAATTCTGTTGCTGTGACTTTCTCTTGTATTCTTTAACTCCATAAATGTCATTTGTATGAATTTTTTCATGCTCTGAATCAATTTTTATTTGAGCTGATTGAATTTCTTCTCCAGGATTTGCTTAATTCAATTGGCAATAATTGCTTAATTTCTGTTGCCATTGCAGAGGGTGTTGATGTAAGTATCTCCTGACCAGGCTCGAAAATTCTGATGAACTTGAAATATTGCCTGGGTTCTTGTCAATACAGTTAAATTCCTTCCCCCCCCCCCCATTATTTTAGAGTTTTATGGGTTTGAGAATGGAGCTTTATATTCCTGATGACCTAAGTACTGATCAGTTATTATATTAACAGGCTGATGTCTCTGTTATTCAGACTATTTTTATTATCATGTGATGATATGTGAGTGTGACAAAGAGTTGTGTTTCTAGTTCTTCCCATAGAGTTTCCAGGGCGCCCATGGAAGTAGTGTGTCACTGAATTAGGACTAATAGTTCCCCACCTTCATAAAAAGTGTGTGTGGGTAGTTGAAGTAATACATTTGCACAAAGACATTACTGTCCTCACACATTTTGTTTCAGTGTGAACAGATCTACAAGGGTCTTTCCAATGGTTAAGTGGAGAGGAAGGAGAAAATTCCAAAGTCCCTTCAGTGTACCTGATTGAGAGGTTTTCAAATTGTCATTAGGGGTCAAAGAGTCAGTAGAACAGATAGGGTGTTTGCCTTGCACAGGTCCAACTTGAGGTCAATTCTTGTCATGGAATATGGTTCCCTGAGGAGGATCTAAAGTAGGCCCTGAGTGCAGATGCGGGAGTACTCCTAAGCACATCCAGATATGACCCCAAAACAAACAAACAAACAAACAAAATGACATTGGTTTGCAAAATCCCTAGACTATGGGGTGGGATGATGCAGACACAGCTTGCTAAAATGGGCCCTGGAGTCACATCTTGAAGATATCTGAATGGCCCAACCATGAAGAAGCGAACAGAGAACTAAATAACACATTTTCTTGATTGACTAAAGCACTTTAAATTTATCTTTAGTAAAATGAAAAAGCTAGTGTTTAAATTTTCTCATATCTCAAACATTATTTTTGAAATCACTATTTTTTAATAATAATCATTTTTAATGATGACATACTAAAATAGGTAAAGTACGAAGAGGTATGGATAAAACCAGAGTCTTGCAAGTGAGTAGGGTGAGAAGAGAACAGAATTTCATTTGTAAATCTCAAGGGAATAAATTGATAATAGAGAAAGAGCTTTATAAAGTAAGAAAATGCAATAAAATCCTGCATTTTAATAATACTGCACCCCCATCCCCATGTCAAGTACAAGCTCCCACTCCACCTCTGGTTAAATCTCAATTTTGTCATCTATAACATTTTTTACTGTGCAAGCATTTCCCAAGTACTATAAGAGAAGTGATTAAGGAAACATATTTCTTTTTACAGAAATTTCCTTAGCATCAGCTTTGAGGAATCCATCTCAAACTGTCAAATGTCTTTCTACTTGGTACAGAAATGTGATTCATATCCCATTATATAAACTGTATTGTATTACAAATGGATTGGTGTTTTCTATATGACTTGTTTATTTATTTATTTATTTATTTAGCTATGAGGGGATCTGGAAAAGTCGTTTCCATTGAGTCTGAGATGTATTTTCTATAAAGAAAAGTGAAGAAAACATTTTAATCTTATGGAGGGAAAACATAAACATATTTTATTATATATTATGAGCTGATATTTTAAAGTCTACAAAGAGATTCAGGGATTCTTGTGACTACCAGTAATCTAAGAAATGTAGGAGAAAAGGAAAACACAAACTGAAATAACGGCACAGGACCCCTACACAATAAAGTGGCATCACTTTCAACAGTGAGTACAATTCTTTAATCATGAGTTCGAAACTGATCTCTTCTCCTGCTTCTTCCATGAAATAATTTGCAAGTGTAAAGTGACTGAAAGGATGAATATGAAGTGTCCTGAGGACAAATGTGGTTGTAAAGTGAACACATATTCTCTTCTTTGGCAAAACATCAAAAACAACCAGGCCAGTGATTTAAAACAAGGTGGCAGAAAAGGCAAACCAGGGATTGTTTAAGGAATAATACTGAGGCAAGCAAAGATATAGATCCAAAATACCCTATCATATTTCATGGTAAAGATGCATATGCATTCACTTTCACCTGTTGTAATGCTGCTAGTTTTGGATAAATTCATCATAGCTGTCATTGTGAAGTGTCACTTTTCTTCTTCACTATTTTTTTACACTTAGATTTACTTCCAAATTCTGATATTATTTCAAACTGAAAATTACTTCAAGGTTTAACCAAGGAAGAACAGTCCTTTATCATTGGCCTGCAGTAATTGTACTTTATAATTAAATCTTCTAATACATTGTTATTGGCATAAATATTGCTATTTATTAGTATTTGTTAAATTGTTTCATTTAACAACATTATAAATTATATATTAAAAGTCACTGTCACTGTCCTCCCTTTGTTCATTGATTTGCTCAAGCGGGCCTGGTAACATTGTGAGACTTGTTACTGTGTTTGGCATATCAAATACATTGTGAGACTTGTTACTGTATACATCACAGGTAGCTTGCCAGGCTTTTGCCATGGGGGCGAGATGCTCTCAGTAGCTTGCCGGGGTCTCCAAGAGAGGTGGAGGAATCAAACTTGGGTTGGCCGTATTGACTCTGTGCAAGGCAAACGCCCTCCCTGCTGTGCTATCGTTCGAGCCTGTAGTAATGTGAATGTAGATAATGCATTTTTTTTTTTAGTATTGAGTAATTATTCAGAGAAAGAAAATATGCAATAAAATCATAGGCAATTTGGTGGACTTTATTTTTATAAAAAGGTAAAGGCCCTCCCGTTGATCATCGGTTTGCTCGAGCGGGCCCAGTAACGTCTCCATTGGAGACTTTGTTGTTACTGTGTCTGGGTCGATATTTTTATAAAAAATAATATAAAAGTTGGGTTATACATGTTATCCTTCTTATTTGAGGGAAGTCTCACTGATGTAATCAAAATCTAATAATTTTGCTTTTATGAGCATTTGTGGAAGAAAAATTCAATTTTATAGAACAACCAATTCTGTAAAGAAAGTTCATGATAATTGCTGGGCTAACCAAGACGGCTCAGGGTGGGGGGGATCTAAAATCTGCTGCTGAGCACCTGCAGGCTCATGAAACTGCCTAGAGAATTTTTCATCCCGTTAGAATTCCTGGAATTTACACAGAAGCTCCTACATGGGAAAAATTTGCACTGAAGTTCTGCCTCTTTTCCCATGCAAATTGCCCTGTAAGATGCCCATGCAGTTTAGCATTGGGCACAGCTTCACTGGCATCTTTAAAAGTCCGCATATCTCGCCCAGGAGCACTCTCAGTTTCCTCCAATAACCTCCTTTTCAGTCTAACTCCTTTGATCTTTACCCCTTTCTCTCTGCAAACTTGTTCCCAGGTCTTTTAACAATCCGTCCATCCTCCCGTTGTTCATCGATTTGCTCCAGCGGACCCAGTAACATCTCCATTGGAGACTTCTTTGTTACTGTGTTTGACATATCGAATACATCGCGGGTAGCTTGCCAGGCTCTCCGAGAGGGGCGGAGGAATCGAACTCGGATCAGCCATGTTGGCTGCATGCAAGGCAAGCGCCCTACCACTGTGCTATCCCTCCAGCCCCCTTTTAATAATAGTAAATAGGATCTATTTTTTTAAAATCAATTTCTTCTGCAAAGATGTAGCACTGCACTACACTGTAGCACTGTTGTTCCCATTGTTCATCAATTTGCTCGAGGGGGCCCAGTAATGTCTCCATTGTGAGACTTGTTACTGTGTTTGGCATATTGAGTATGTCCTAGGTAGCTTGACAGGCTTTGCTGTGCAGGCGAGATACTCTCAGTAGCTTGCCGGAATTCCGAGAGAGATGAAGGAATCAAACCCGGGTCGCCTGGGTGGACCACTTGCAAGGCAAACGCACTACCTGCTGTGCTATCACTCCAGACCCTGCAAAGATGTAATATTCAAAAATGCTTTTTGATTTTAATTAAAGTTAAAACAATGCAGACATTTTATGAAATTCTTCATCACTATCTACCTTATGTTTCATTTAATGAGCATTTTATAATGTGATGAATCAAGTGGAATTTTTTAGAGTATAACCATAAAATATAGGCCTTGTGTTCAGTTTTCTCATTTGAGAAGAGAGGAGAAAGCAAAGCAACAGCGTATAGTTCCACATAGTTCCACATGCCTATTTCTTTGATGGTACAACTACTGAAATATTTGCCTTTCAAGGGATACATGAGGAGGATTTTGGAGTAAGTGAGAAATATCAAAATATCTTAAAGCTTTAGAACTCCTGAATTCCTTAATTAGCACAGACAATGATAAAGACATTTTCTTTATCAGTGAAATAAGTAAGTGCAAAAAATTAAATGAAGTCAATAGAAAGTGGTGATGTGGTGACTTAGAAACTATTTCTGATTATTGAGATAGATATTTTTAAGAAGACTTATTTCAGATAAGAAAGTCATAGAGCATTGTTGAGGGTAGAACTATTTTGTATCTGAGAAATAATAAGCGAAGGCAGTGAGAAACCCAATAGAATTTCAGGTTGCGAACAAGACTGCTCTTCAGTGAGCTTGAAAGAATTTGCTGTAAGGATGTGAAACTGACCAGGATGTAGAAGCAACCCAGGACCTTATGTTGCAGATAACCATTTTTGTTTTAATTTATTTAACCTCACAACAGTTCTCAGAGCATATAAAGAAGAGACTATGGGAGAAGGCCTGACTTGGAGCTTTGATTCCCACACTGAGTGAACTTGAAAATTGAAGAAAAGGTCTTTCTATTTTTTATTATGAATTCTTACTGCTTCATCATTTTTTCCAATTTTTCTGAGATATATTTGGCATGTAACTTAATATTTTTCTCAAGGAGCTTCCAATCTCTCCTGGCTTTATTTCATTATTACATAACTAATGCTTAACCCACTAAAATCATAGCTCTGTCTTTATCAAATTCAGAAAGAGCTTTCCTTCCTCATAATCCTTATATACTTCTTCAGCTTCCGTTACAGTTATTCTAGGACTTTGATCACCAGCCTCCACATAATCCTTGCTCCTATGAAATGTCATTATTTCTTCTACAGAAAACTTTCTCAAGTAATGCTTACCAGTCTTCCTTCTCCACCACTTCCTCCTTCTCCTCTCGCTCCTCCTCTTCCTCCTCCTTCTCCCCCCCATGCTCCTCTTGCAATAAAGCCTGTATTCACCCACAAACCGGATTTATGCCTTTCATACACTCTTTGCTACGTGAGATTGCCTCATTGTTTGTGTATGTGCTCGTTTATGTCTTTCTTCTATATGACATATAATTTCTAAAAGCATAGACTTTTTAATCTTGTTTATCCACTTGTGGCCATACTATAACACAAGTTAGTTCCTTGATAAACTTCTATTATCCAAACAATGGAATGAAATTAGTCAACTTGAATTGTCTCAAAATATCTCTGTTCGTTAATCAGATGTCCCTCACTCACTAGATAATATTCCAAACAAATAAAATTGCATGTATTTTTTAAGTTTTCACAATTATCTGAAAATTGCTTTAAACATAAGATTTAAAAAAATAAAGGTGGGGATGCACAGCTAGCTCCATCTTCTAGAAAGCCGGTTTTCTCCCCTGATCTGCGCAGGACAGGCACAGAGGTCCAGCTCTGGGCAACCAAGCTGAACGGCTCCTATTCCAACCAGGCACAGCCCGCCCCCAAGGGCCTGGGACCCTCTCTGCGCATGCGCAGCTAGCTCCATCTCCTAGAAAGCTGGTTTTCTCCCCTGATCTGCTTGAGACGGGCACGGAGGCCCAGCTCTGGGCAACCAAGCTGAACGGCTCCTCATTCCAACCTTAGACATTCTCAACTCCACGCTCAGTGCCAGGGACTCTTTCCGGAGCCGTGGCCGCTAACGTGGCCGCAAAATATTTTCCCCCTACATATGCCATAGGAACCATTAGCTACCTTCTTAGATGGAAACTTCTCTAGTTTAGCTCAGCCACTAGAAACACAGTAGCCAATAACTCATAAACCTATATTAACTCACACTGCATATCAAGCAGAATAGTAACAGTGAACGTGAAGGACTAAACCACACTAGTCACAATGGTAAAGCAACACAAAAGCCCACAAAACTTTCTTATTGAAGAGTCTAGCCCAGATGACACCAACAGTACTGTAGTGTTAGACAACCTCTCTGACAAGGAATTCAGAAGGTAGCTACTTAGGATGCTCAGGGAACTAAAAGAAACAATGGAAAGCAATGCCAATAGAAGACAAGAGGATTTGAAGGCAGAAATGAGAAAAATGCAATTTGAAATGTCAGACCTGAAAAATCTCGTAGGCGAATTGAAAAACTCAGTGGAAGGTCTCAGCAGCAGAGTAAGAGCTGCTGAGAACAGAATCAGTGATCTGGAAGATGAAGTTCAGAGACTCTCCAGAAAAGAGCAGAAAATGGAAAAGAGACTCACAATTCGGGAACAGATGGCAAGAGAAGATCGTGATGAAGCCAAGAGGGGTAACATAAGAATTATTGGAGTCCCAGAGGGACAGGAAGAAAACCTTGATGAAGAAGAAACTGTCAAAGACATCATTGCTACAACGTTTCCAGAGCTGAAGAAAACTTGTGACCACATTCAGGAGGCCCAAAGGGTACCAGCTAGAAGAAATCCGAACAAAAATACCCCAAGACACATCCTGATCAAAATGACCAAAACCTTAGACAGAGACAGAATTCTGAAAGCAGCAAATCGAAGAAAGAAATCTCTTACAAAGGAGCATCCTTAAAATTCACAGCTGATTTTTCTGATGAAAACCTCAGGGCCCTAAAACAGTGGTGGGACATAGTGAAAAAACTCAATGAAATAAATGCCTCTCCAAGAATACTTTACCCAGCGAGACTTTAATTCATAATAGAAGGAACAACACAAAGTTTCACAGACAAAAACAGCTCAGGAACTTCAGAGACACAAAACTGTGGTTACAAGAACAACTAAATGGGCTACTTTAAGGCAAGAAAGCCCCTCAAATACACCAAATTTCAACAGAACAATGGGACAAAATCCCATAACAATAATCTCTCTCAATGTCAATGTCAATCAAACGCACCAATTAAAAGACATAGAGTGGCAGGATGGATTAGAAAATTGAACCCAACATTCTGCTGCCTGCAAGAAATACATCTCAATAGTCAAAGCAAACACAGACTCAGAGTCAAAGGCTGGAAAACAATCCTACAGGCAAACAGCCCCCATAAAAAAGCTGGGGTAGCCATCCTAATATCAGACCACATCGATTTCAGAGTGAGGAAGGTCATAAGAGACAGTGAAGGCCATTTCTTATTGATCAAAGGATCTGTACAAAAGGAAGAACTTACAATAATAAATGTATATGCACCTAATGAGAGACCAGCAAAGTACTTAAAACAACTACTCATAGATTTGGAAAAAGACATCAATAGCAACACAATACTAGTGGGAGACTTCAACACTGCTTTGTGACCTATTGATAGATCAACCAGACTAAAGCTTAGCAAGGACATACTTCATCTGAGGGAAACAATGGAAGAAAGGGACTTAGTAGATATATACAGGACACTTCATCCACAAAAAGCTGAATACACATACTTCTCAAGCGTAGATGGAACAATCTCCAAGATAGACCACATGCTGAGCCACAAAACATGCCTCCAGAAAATTAAGAAGATTGAGATTGTATCAACAATCTTCTCAGACCATAATGCGCTGAAATTAGAAGTAAATCACACACAAAAACAGAAAACTAAATCAAACACCTGGAAATTAAACAGTGCTCTGTTGAACAACGAGTGGCTTAGAAAGGAAATCAAAGAGGAAATCAAAAGATTCCTAGAAACGAATGAAAATGAGGACAGAGTTACCAAAACTTATGGGACACAGCAAAAGTTGTGTTAAGAGGAAAGTTTGTAGCTCTACAAGCATTCTTCAGGAAGGAGGAGCGAGCATACATAAGTAACCTAACCTCACACCTTGAGAGCTTGGAGAAGGACCAAAAAAAGGAGCACAACCCGAACAGGAGAAAAGAAATAATAAAACTCAGAGCAGAGATTAACGAGATGGAAACCCAAAAAACAATTCGAAAGATCAATTAAACCAAGAGCTGGTTCTTCGAGAAAATTAACAAGATCGATAAGCCTCTAGCAAAACTCACAAAGAAAGGGAGAGAGAAAACCCTAATAAACCGAATCAGAAATGAAAAGGGGGTCATTACAACAGAAACTACAGAAATTCAAAGGATAATCAGGCAGTACTTTGAGAAGCTTTATGCCACGGAACATCAAAACCTCGAGGAAATGGACAAATTCCTAGACTCCTACAGACTCCCAAGGCTGAACAAAGAAGACCTGGAATACCTGAACAGACCTATCACCACCAAGGAAATTGAAATGGTAATAAAAAGTCTCCCCAAGCACAAAAGTCCTGGCCCGGATTGATTCACTAGTGAATTCTTTCAAATCTTTAAAGAAGACTTACTCCCAATCCTCTTTAAGCTTTTCCATGAAATTGAAATATCAAAAACACTTCGGAACAGTTTATACGAAGCAAATATCACACTGATACCAAAAGCAGACAGAGATACCACAAAGAAAGAGAATTACAGACCGATATCCCTGATGAACACAGATGCAAAGATCCTCAACAAACTACTAGCAAATAGAATCCAACTACTCATCAAAAAGATCATACACCATGACCAAGTACGATTCATCCCAGGGATGCAAGGATGGTTCAACATTCAGAAATCAACATAATCCATGATATCAACAAAAGAAAAGATAAAAAGCATATGATTATATCAATAGATGCAGAGAAAGCATTTGACAAGATCCAGTACCCCTTTATGATGAATACCCTAGCGAAAATGGGGATAGAGGGGACCTTCCTCAACATAATTAAAGCCATCTACCACAAGCCTACAGGAAGCATCATCCTCAATGGGGAAAAACTGAGAGCCTTCCCTCTAAGATCAGGGACGAGACAAGGATGCCCACTCTCTCCACTGCTGTTCAATATAGTACTGGAAGTACTTGCAATAGCGATTAGGCAAGAAAAAGATATTAAGGGCATTCAGGTAGGAAAGGAAGAAATCAAATTCTCACTATTCGCAGATGATATGATACTCTACTTAGAGAACCCAATAACCTCCACCAAAAAACTCCTAGAAACAATAGACTCATATAATAGAGTTGCAGGCTATAAAATCAATACCCAAAAGTCCATGGCTTTCCTATCCGCAAACAGTGAGAGAGAAGAAAGCAACATGAAAAAAAACAATCCCGTTCACAATTGTGCCCCAGAAAATCAAGTACCTAGGAATCAGCTTAACTAAGGAAGTAAAGGACCTGTACAAAGAAAACTACAAAACGCTACTTCAGGAAATAAAAGAGGACATGAGGAAATGGAAAGATATCCCCTGCTCATGGGTCGGGAGACTTAACATTGTCAAAATGGCAATACCACCAAAAGTATTGTATAAATTCAATGCAATCCCTATAAGGATACCCATGACATTCATCAAAGAAATGGAGCAAATACTCCTGAAATTTATATGGATCAATAAGCCCCCACGAATAGCTAAAGCAAATCTTGGAAAAAAGAAAATGGGAGGAATCAACCTCCCGAACTTCAAACTGTACTACAAAGCAGTAATAATTAAAACATCGTGGTACTGGAACAAAGGCAGAACTGCAGACCAATGGAACAGCGTTGAATATACTGAGATCTCCCCTCAATCATATGATCATCTAATCTTTGATAAAGGTGCAAATAATGTGAAGCGGAGTAAGGAAAGCCTCTTTAACAAATTGTGCTGGCATCACTGGTCGGCTACATGCAAAAAAATGGGCTCAGAACTCTGCCTAACTCCATGTACAAAAGTAAGATCAAAATGGATATAAGACTTCAACATCAGACCAGAAACCATAAGGTACATTGAAGACAAAGTTGGCAAAACCCTCCATGACATTGAAGCTAATGTTATCTTCAAAGATGCCACGCCACTGACTGAGCAAGTGAAAATAGAGATAGATAAATGGGACTATATTAAACTAAGAAGCTTCTGAACCTCCAAAGAAACAGACCAAAATACAAAGACAGTCTACAAAATGGGAAAGGATATTTGCCAAATACACATCTGACAAGGGGTTGATATCCAGGATATACAAAATACTGGTTAAATTCCACAAGAAGAAAACATCCAACCCCATCCAAAAATGGGGCAATGAAATGAACAGAATGGGGCAATGAAATGAACAGAAACTTTCTCAAAGAAGAAATCCGAATGGCAAAAAAGCACATGAGAAAATGCTCTACATCATTAATCATCAGGGAGATGCAGATCAAAACCACAATGAGATACCATCTCACACCTCAGAGACTGGCCTACATTCAAAAGAACAAAAGCAACCGATGCTGGAGCGGATGTGGTGAGAAAGGGACACTCCTTCACTGTTGGCGGGAATGTCGACTGGTTCAACCCTTCTGGAAAACAGTATGGACGATTCTCAAAAAAATTCGAAATTGAGCTCCCATTTGACCCAGCAATACCACTCCTGGGAATATATCCCAGAGAGGCAAAAATGTATAGTCGAAGTGACATCTGCACTTGTTTGTTCATTGCAGCACTCTTTACAATAGCCAGAAACTGGAAGAAACCTGAATGCCCAAGAACAGATGACTGATTAAAGAAACTTTGGTACATCTACAAAATGGAGTACTATGTAGCTGTTACAAAAGATGAAGTCATGAAATTTACATACAAGTGGTACAACATGGAAAGTATCATGCTAAGCGAAATGAGTCAGAAAGAGAGGGATAGATATAGAAAGATTGCATTCATCTGGGGGATATAAAGTAATAAAATATGAGATTAATACCCAAGAATAGCTGAGATCAGCACCAGGAGGATTACTCCATAGCTTAGTGGGCAGTCTGGCATTCTAGAGGAAAGGGCAGCTCAGATAGAGAAGGGAGCACCAAATAAAGGGTGTTTGGAGGATCCTCCCAGGAGGGGAGATGCATGTCGAAAGTAGATTATGGACTGAACATGTTTGCCACTCAATGCCTCTTTTGCAGACCACAACACTCAAAAGGAGAGAGAGAACACAGGGGATTGCCCTGCCACAGAGGCAGGGGGGGATGGGGGGATGGGGGTGGCGGGATATTATCCATGGTGGTGGAAAATGGGCACTGGTGGAGGGATGGGTATCTGATCATTGTATAATTGAAACCCAAGCAGAAAAAATTGTAAATCTACAACTGTACCTCATGGTGTTTCACTAATAAAAAAAAATAAATTAAAAAAAAATGAATAAAAAAAAGAAAAAAAATAAAGGTGGGACACAAGAGAGTGCAAAGAAATGAACTCATATTTTTAATTTTGATTCCTGGATCAAAAAGTCCACTGAGCATGACATGAAATGATCCCTAAACACAGAACCAAAAGTAAGTACTGAACAGTTTTACATGTGGAACTAAGACAACGACAACAATGACAACAACAGTAATAGAAGTGATTTACTAGTACTGGTACATTCATCATATCATGGTACAGACATAATTTTATCATTCCCCTCAGAGCAACTATTTATTAATTTCTGCTACATACATAGGCAGAAAATGGTCAAATATTCAATCTTTTGTCATTTTAATTTATAGCTATTTTTTTCATCAATCTTTTTTTATACCATAAGCAGTCAAAAAAGACAAATATTCTTCAATTCTTTGCATAGAGGTATTCTCAGCAAAATATTTAATTTGATTGCTTACAGTTTCTAACTTCCACAAATCACTGGAATATCGTTCAATCATTTTTGGTCACTTTCTAAACTGGAATGGTTTTATTTAATTTTGTAATAACATATTTATCAGTTTTGCTTCATGACTCAGCAGGCTGACTGCCAGTTATTACATATCTAGTAAGTACCTTAAAATTTTTCTACTATCTACCCATAAACCAGGTCTTATGACGTGATGCATGTTCAGATATTTGTTACAGGAGCATACTATTTCTTTGTTTCACAGTCTGAATTACTTGGTTTAGGCTTCCATAACATAGTACCATATACTGGATGTTTTACATAATAGAAATTTTTTTCTCACAGTATTGGAATATGGAAAGTATATGATTATGATCAGGTTCTGAGAGAAAGTATCTTTCAATATTGTAGAAACCTTCACACCTATAGACTCATTTGCATAGATGCCATTGAGGTAATCTAGTGGATTCTACTACAAGGATGCCAGATATGATCAGAAAATAAAGCCCAATAAGGTCTGGGTATTTATTTCTCTAGTTTCCTTCACCTTTTGACATTTTAATAGGTTGACTATATCCAATGTCATATTTCCTGTAAAGACAGCTTGATATACACAACTTTCTTTTCAGAATTTGCTTTTCTGATCATATCTAAACTGCATTTCTATCATGTGTATGTCCCACAAATAGTAGGAATAAGAACTAGGAAGAATACTCCACAGCTTAGTAGCTGGCCTCACATGCTGGGGGGAAAGGCACCTCAGATAGAGAAGGGACCACCAAGTAAAGAGTGCTAGGAGGGCCTGTTCAGGATGGGAGATGAGTGCTAAAAGTAGACTATAGAACGAACATGATGGTGACTTAATAACTCTATTGCAAACCACAACACCCAAAAAGAGAGAGAGAGAGCAAAAGGGAATACCCTGCCACAGAGGTGGGTTGGGGTGGAGGGGACAGAGTGCGGATGGTGGGAGGGATACTGGGACCATTGGTCATGAAAAATGGGCACGAGTAGAAGCATGGGTACTCTATCATTTTATGACTGAAATGCAAGCACAAAAGTTGTATTATTTATTTATTTTATATGACATATTCTATATGCAAAATTCAGTAAATAAAATGGATCTCATTCCTCTGACCTTGAATATGGCAGCGTTGATAAGGATGTGGAAGAAGAGGCTGATAAAATCTCAAGGCTGAACTAGGCTGCCAAAACAAAGAAAGACAAAAATGACTGTCTGTACTTTCAATGCATGTACACTGGCATCTGATGCATCCATCGAGGACCTGATAGTACAAATGCGAAAGATCAAGTATGACATCAGTGGTCTGACCGAGACCAGAAGGCATCAGTCACATCATGCCATTTTTGACAGTGGAGAAGAACTGTTTCTGGGAACATGCGACAAAAAAGGCATTGGTGGTGTCGGTGCCCTTGTCAAAACAAACTTAGCAATGAGCTCTGATTCATTCGAATGCCTAAAAACATGAATCGGACGATTACACTTGAATAGATGTGGCTCACTGGCAGCAGTTTCTATCTTTGTTGTCTACACACCAACATCCAATTATGGTGAAGGAGAAATTGAGAAGTTCTACATGGAGCTGGAGAAGTTCTATAAAGAAGACCACATCTTCTACAAGATAATTTTAATGCCAAGATAGGACTGAAAAGATCAGCCGAAGTGCTCCACATTGGAACCCATGGCCTAGAATGGAAAAAAAACAGGGAGACAGACTGTGTGAGTTCATCCTGTCAACCAAGACCATCCATGGTAACTCACATTGCCAGAAGACCGAATCTAAGCGTTGGACATGGGAGTCTCCCGCTGGACAGTTCCAAAATGATATTGACCACATCATATTCAATCGACAGTTTTACTTGACTGATGTTGCTGTTACCCCAAAATTCCAAACAGGATCAGACCACCATCTCCTTTGTGCAAAATTCTATATCACAGAGTGGGGAGAAAGAAATGCAAAGTTTAAGAAGAGAACTCCCAGAACGACCACCAACTGAGAGCTCTTTGGCTCTGTTATGGCAACACGGGATGACGCTGTCACTGACAACATTGACGAGGAATACAATCGACTGGTTCGGCACCTCCATGATTGTGCGAGGAATGCCAAGAGAGAGATAACCACAAAAAAATGCCTGTCTTCAAACACTCTTGAGCTTATTTGCCAACGTGGCTTGGCGCATGCCTCAGGCAACTGCAAGCGAAAGTCTGAGTTTTCAAAACAGCGCAGAGAAGCGATCAAGGAAGACCTCAAAGAGAGAAGAGCAGCAGTGCTGGTAGATGTGGCAGAAGCCAGGAAAAGCATTCGTAGAGCCTGCATATCCTTCACCAACTCCAAGACAAGATGACTGCCCTACAACATCCTGGTGGATCTATCACATCTTCTAGAAGAATAATGGAGAAGATTATTCATGACTTCTACTCAGATCTCTTTAATAGCCACGTCCACTTGCCTACATACCAAATTCCGCAGGATGGATGTTGTTCCCAACGTTCTCCTTTTCGAAATCTAACACGCCATCTTGTCGGTAAAGAAACAAAGAGTACCTGGACCAGACAAGGTCAGAATTGAATACCTGAAGAACCTACTGTCAGTACTGATCAATACACTGGCTTGGCCCTTCACACGCTACCAATCTGAATGCAAGGTTCCATTCCAGTGGAAATCCAGCAGTACTGTACTACTGTACAAGAAGGGAGACATCCACAACATTGGCAACTATCACCCTATTGTCTGTCATCTACAAGCTGTTCACTTGAGTCATCATGAATAGGATTGTCAGAACACTAGATGAAGGACAACCATGCGAGCATGCCGGGTTCAGAAAAGGATTCAGCACCATCGACCATATCCACACGATAACCAAGCTCATTGCAGTTTCTTGGGAGTTCAAGATGTTGCTCTGTCTAATGTTCATTGATTTAAAGAAGGCCTTTGATTCTGTTGAGACGGAAATGGTCATTTAAGCTCTAAACAATTAGAGCGTTCAAACTCAATACATTAGGATCCTGTGAGCTGTATTATGGATTCACTACCAAGATCTCACTATTCTACAAAGACGTGATCATTGATGTCAAGAGAGGATTCGGCAGGGTGATACTATTTCAGCGAAACTCTTCAGTGCCAACCTTGACAATGTCATGCGATGACTGGAATGGGAGGGAATGGAAGTGAAGATAGATGGTCAACAACTACACCACATCTGCTTTGCTGATGACATCATTCTAATAACACCAAACATCAGCCACATGGCACAAATGCTGACTGGCTTCGACCGTGATTGTGGAAATGTCTGATTACAGCTGAATCTCACAAAGACAATGTTCATGAGAAATAGTCTTGTTTCTGTTGTTTCATTCACATTCAACAGAACGACCAACTCTGAATGCAACAGTTATGTGTACGTAGGTCAAGAAGTCAACATGACGGATGACCTGGCACCTGAGTTGTGCAGTAGGAAGAGAATGGCTTGGAACACCTTCAAGAGCATCGAAGAGATAACTAAAAGGATGGAGAACCTCCAGCTCTGAGCACATATCTTCGATTTCACTGTTCTTTCTGCATTAAAATATGCCTCAGAGACCTGGGCCCTACGAAAACAGGATGAGAACGCTATTCGGGTCTCTCAAAGTGGAATCGAAAGAGCTATGCTTGGAGTATCACGCTTCACTCAAATAAGAGAAATTATCCAGGGTTCTGATCTCCGTCAACACTCAAGAATCAGGTACTCTGTCTCGTTTGCCAAGGCATCGAAAACCTGATGGACTAGACATGTAATGAGATTTAGAGATGACAGCTGGATTCCACTGGACGTCAAAAGATCACGTGGATGCCCACTTACAAGATGGTTAGACATCTTTGTCAAGACCCTAAACGATCGGTTTGAGACTCTTAATGTTCCAAGAACAAGCAGATGCCACTGGGCTACGCTAGCAACAGGGATGAATGGAGACTTTACTGGTGCTCGCTCGAGCAAATCAACGAGTAACAGAATATCAAATGATCAAGTGATTTATTTTTATTAGTGAGTCACTGTGAGGTACAGTTATCTCACGGTGATTCACTAATAAAAATAAATAAGTAATAAAATTATATGTGTGTGTGATTTATCCACATATTAGAAACACCTTTTTAAATTAGTCCTTTATAATTAAATAATCTTTATTATAATTTGTGCGTAACATAAAATAGGTTACTTTCAGAAATAAAATTTTTTTAAGAAGGAAAATAAAATAGTCAGTGAGAATAACTCCTGTGGGGGAAGTCATTGAGCAAACGACTGGTCAGTTTACCACAAAGAATCACTAGGTCAGTTCAATGATAATTAATTCAAAAGAAGTATCTGTCAGATTATATGTAAAGAAGACTTGCTTTCATGAATCCTCAAAGGAACTAGAGTCTGAAGAAAGCCTCATCAACACATCTATAGGCAGACCCATATAAGCAATAAATTAAATACCTTAAATTTGACCCAAAATGTCATAAAAGTGGTTTTACTACACTTTAGTGGTTATCAACTCCACTACCTTCATTTAACTGTGATAGAGCTAAAAAGACAAATAGTGAATCCTAGTAAACATAGATGGTTGGGAGTTTGTCTTATTTCTATAAATACATTTCTCTAGAATCTGCTTAGTAATGAATCATTATCATTACTGACAACTTAAATTCATAGGAAACATCCCTGATCATGACAAGTGATGTATTAAATATTTAAGTAATATTGCATAAACTGTAAAGCATTTTAAGATTTGCTTTCTGCATCACCTAAATAAAGAAAATATCACATTGAGCATATCTTTATATAGAAAATATACAAATCCACAATTAAATAAAAGTTTGTAAAACACTGATAAGAAATAAATTACCAGTGGGTTGCACATACGATGTTTTAGATATACTTAGTTGTCAAGAAAAGAACCAGAAATCTTTAATGATAAGTTTATTTAATTTGCTGTGAGGAGTGGCACGGACTTTTTATTTAGTATTTTCATTCCAGTATGAAGTCAGTAGTGGAAATCATGATTTTACAGAGATGATAGAGATACTGCTTAATGGACTAGTTTTTTTGTTGTTCTTTTTAATTCAGAGAAGCTGAATTTGATCCCTAGATCAATAGGATTCCTTGAGCACAACCAGGGTGTCCACCCAGGCAACAAGCCTTGAGTAGCCTCTGAGCACCACTAGGTATGGCAAAAAAATGAAGACCTTTTTATGAAAACATTGACATGCACTTCTCCTTAGTGTGACTACCAAGAATGACTAATGAGTTGTGTGGGACAAAATAAATTGACCTCAGAGTCAGATAAGCTCTTTCTATGGAATTATGAAGGCTCTATGATTTTTACAAGCTTCCTTCCTCTCTAAATCTCTGTATCACTGTTGCCGGGCTCTCTGAGAGGGACAGAGAATGTATGTAAGAGAACAAGCAAGTATGTAAAAACCAAACACGTGTGCTGCTTTAGGTACATAAGTGGGCCCACCTCTCTAAATATTAGACATAAAATAATTATACGTAACAGTTTCCTCATAAGTGGATTGCATGTGAAAAAAGGCAATTTCTGTAAAGACCCCCAAATAGTGTCCAACATTAATTGACATTGTTGATGGCCAAAATCTGAACCCAAAGGAAGTTAATTTCTCTAGAATGACTCCAGAAAACTTCACAAACATGCACTACCATAGAAAGTAAGGTCTTAACCCCTTCCTTGTCATAAAGTTAAGTGGGAAAAATAATATTAAGCCTTATATTTCTGGACTAACAATGCAGCAGAAACGTGGTATGCTTCCAAATATTAAAAGAATATTTCAAATAAAAATGATTAATACTTAGAAGACCATAATTTTAAATAGTAGAATCATCATTTTAATTTTAGATGTAACATAAACTAATATAAGCTAACTATGTTAAAGGAGAGAGAGAAAACACTGAAATAAGAATAAATCCTTTATTTTAGAGCATATAGAATCCAAACAAGAACAAAGGAGCAGAATAATGAAATCAGCTTTGCCACTTAGTTTTTAAGCAAGTTAAAGTTATCATATCCAAGGCCCAGTTTCAAGAGTTGAGATGTTTCTTAACAAATTATCCTAATGGACAAGCACACTATCTATCATCTTTTACAGTGGACCAAACATACCTCATCTAACAAGATGGCAATTTATACGAACTGAGAATGATGAAAGTCACAGGTATTTGCACAATTTATTATTGGTGTAAAACTACGTTAGTCTAACCAGTACTTGACTAAAATTTACTTAGAACACTGTGTATTTAAACAAAGGGTTATTATTGTCAAGTGCCTTTTCAAATATAAATGTCGACTAAAAAGTTTAGATTGGTTATACATCACCTTGATTTCTATTGGAAAGAATGTCACAGATGAAAACAGTCATACATTCTTTTAAATAAAATTCACATTTAATTTATCAATATTTTAATATTATTTTTCTCTTCAGCATGAGTAGGTGTGGACAGAGTCAGAAGGAGAGGCTCCCCAAAAGTATTCAGGGTTCTTCAGGGTCACACCTGCTAATATTTAGCTAATTAGTATGTACTTTTCTATGGTTGGGCCAGAATGGGCTGCTGTTCAGTTTAAAGTGCTGGAGGTCACAGGGAATTACAGTGGTGCTGGGAATGATATGCACTACTAGATTTAAATGGTAGACTTTGGTTTCTATTTTCTCCTAACCTCCAACCTATTTCTCAGACCTCTATTATTTATTTTTTTTGGGTCACACCCAGAGGCGCTCAGGATCTCTGCTAAGGGATCATTCCTGGTAGTCAAGGCCCAATTCAGTGCCAGGAGTCAAACCAAATTTGACCACATGCTAGGTTAAGTGTTCTACCTGTTGCAATATCTCTCCAGTCTTCTCAATTTTTTAATAGGATGATTTTAGTTATTCTCAAAATTTCAAAATCTGTACAACAAAGATAATTAATTTTTGTAGTTTTATAGTCTGCAACAATTAGTAATTTTTCCACTTTAATGCAAAGGTAACTAGATAATACACAATCTAATGAGCATATCTTAAGTGAAATTGAATTGATACTTAAAATTCAACTAGCATATAATTGGAGGTGTCAGGAGCCACCAAAGACTGCTAAGGAGGCCTGGGTTCTGTCCCCAGTAGTATTCAGGCTGATTTGCAGGCTAGATGTTTTAGTACTGATCTGGAAACGAAGTGAAATTGCTTATTCAGTACTGCTGACTACAACATCTAGGGATCTAGGTCAGGACTTATGTATATGTATATAAAACTCTAGTCCTTTGAGTCCCACGTTTTATTTTTATTGTGATTTTTTTCTGTGTATTTTAAAAACTATGTCTTAGTCAAAATCCATACGAAAATAGGTGGTTTGATCAACCAGTAGTAGTTAACTGAGGCTGCTTTGTACTTACCATGAGTACATTACAAATCTTTTCAGGAACACCCCAATATGCAGAGCTTTTAACATACATCTTTTAATTTTGTCATTATTGATACCACACAAATCTGTTAGATATGTTCCATAATTTCACCATCACCTCGCATTTTATTTATACTTGTACACCATGTATCTGGCACTCACTTTTAATGTCTTTAGATTAAATGAAACAATGGATTTATGTGTTGCCCCTTTTCAGAGAAATGTATTTCAGAGTGGTATTTAAGAACATCTTCCCACTAAGTCCAGGCGCATCTAGAAAGAAAGACCTTTCAGACCTGACTCCTTTTTGCTCTCAGCACTTGCTGTATAGAAAGATCAAATAGAGGAAACTAGCCAAGTGTGGTGCCTGGCTACTGATCCTTATGTTCTCTCCAGATCAGCATGAACCTTTCAATTCTCTTACTCATATTTATCGGTGTAAAGCATACTTATTCACAGCTGTTTAGGTTTTATGATTCAATTTCTCCTGCCTAAAATATATCATTTTTGAAACTTATTTTCCAAGTTTTAAAACTTATTTTTGTTTTGTTTTGATTTTTAAGTAACACCCAGCTGTTCTAATGAATGTGCTCTGTGCTCAGGAATCACTCCTGGCTGGATTTACAGAGCCAAATGGGGTACCTGGAATTAAAATCAGGTTGGTCACATGCACTTTATTCTTTATACAATCATCCCCCACAATATATCGAGTGAACTAAAAACACCCACACAAATGTGATAAAATTATACTATTAATATAATAATAAAATTTTTGTCAAGAGATAAAAATCATTCACATAAACCAGTTGACAATTTTTTATCATAATTGTTTATTGGTAACTGTTGCACTCTTCCTTTATGGGACAAATCACAAAGTCCTTTGGATGCTCCTGTGCTTGACTGCTTTTTATTTTGATTTGTTTTTTTTTAATTTATTTATTTTTTAAATTTTTATTAGTGAGACACCATGAGGTACAGTTGCAGACTTACAAATTTTGTGCTTAGGTTTCAATTATACAATGATCAAATACCCATCCCTCCACCAGTGCCCATTTCCCACCACCACAGATCCCAGTATCCCTTTCCGCACCATCTTCCCTATCCCACCCTGCCTCTGTGGCAGGGAATTCCCCTTTGTTCTCTCTCTCCTTTTGGAAGTTGACAAAATTTTAACTTTTATTTTTGGAAAGTTTCTTTGGCCAGATGGAAAGAAGAAACTTTACATATCAGATATCAATAATGAAAACACCATCATACGCCCTTCCTTATTATGCTGTACAGTATTTGGGAAGCTAAGTTACACAGTCTTGTTTCCCAAACCAAGGAAACTTAACATTACTAACATTAGGGGATAGAGAGAAACAATAGGGGATATGATGTTTGTCTTGCAATGCAGCAACCTCTGATTCCCAGTACCACATATGGATCCCAAAACACCTATAGATGTCATGCTTGAGTATAGAGCAGGAAACCATTGCAGTGTATAGCCAAAGAAAAGAAGAAAGAAAAATAAGGAATGGAGAAAAATAAAAGGAAAAGAAAGAAAAGAAGGAAGGAAGGAAGGAAGGAAGGAAGGAAGGAAGGAAGGAGGAAAGAGAGAAAGAGGGAAAGAAGGAAAGAAAGAGGAGAGAGGAAGGAAGGAGGGAGGAGAGAGGAAGGAAGGAGGGAGAAGAGAGGAAGGAAGGTAGGAAGGACATAGCCATGTACTAACCTATCAGCTTTATGCTTCAGATCCACAAACTAAATCTCTAAGGAGATGCCAGACAAATGCTTGAAGTTCATGGATATACACACACATCTGAAAACTCTGAGGTGCCCTCAGGAAGTCAGTGAGCCAAGTGCCCTACCTTCAAAACTCTGGCAGCCTCACCAATACCCCACTACTGCTGCCATACCAATAGCCTATGATCTAATTCCATGCTTCAATAAGAATCTGTGCAGAAACACCAGCCACATAAACCCAAGTACTCGGGTACTGGGTTAAGAACACTAGGATCTTCATGGTGTGGGGTGGAAACTTTCCCCAATCCCTACTACCCCCCTCTCCGCCATCCATTCTGGAAACCCAGAAGCCTACAGCACATGACTTAGCCACCATCATGCTGCCTATCCACTGGTCCTGCTCTTCAGATTCATGAATTAAATCTGAGGGAATGCAACTGAGGCAGTTGAAATTTAGGACACAATTGCCCCCTTAGCTGAAAACACTGAGGTACCCTCAAGAGGGGTCAGGCTGAGAACCCACCCTGCCAAAGTACAAACAGTGTCACCCATATGTCACTACTGTCATCATGCCAATGTCCTGCAACTTAACTCCACGACTTAGCAAAGAGTCTCTGCAGACTCATCCAAGTTGTGAAAATCCTGAAATTTCTGGACAGCATAAATTTTACATATTAGAATATATATTATTTAATAGTAAGGTTCAAGTTTGGTTGTCTCCTAATAGAGTTAATTGCTCACCAAAATATTATTTTAAACTGATAGAAATGTGTTGGTGACCTGTTTTGGAGAAGTGAGGCACCCACACCAGTCTACTCTGAGAAAACAACTATTTCCTTTTATTTAATGGCATGATCTGTGTCATAAATAATAGTGTCCTTTGTAATTCTGCACTGTAGCACTGTCCTCCCTTTGTTCATTGATTTGCTTGAATGGGAACCAGTAACGTCTCCATCATGAGACTTGTCACTGTTTTTGGCATATCGAATACAACATGGGGAGATTTCCAGACTCTGTCGTGAGGGCAAGCTACTCTAGGTAGCTTGCCAGACTCTCTGAGAGGGACAAAGGCATTGACTGCATGCATGGCAAATGCCCTATCTGCTATCACTCAAAAGATATAATACATAAGTGAGTCTTTCTTACCTATGACTCAAAGCAGTGCTCCTGGATCACAAGCCTATCCTCGAAGTCCAGGCAGTGGTCAATGGGTCAGTGCCTGGGTCAAACACAGATTTTCCATGTGAAAGGCATGTGCTTTTACTGAAAGGCATGTGCACTCCTTTAGCAATGTCCATAGTTACCATATTTGTGGCTTTTTAATCTAGGGAAGGCAGCAAATACCTGTGGACTTTTCCTCATGTCACACATAGAAATACTCAATTCACATGCTCAGTTGTGAATCTATTGTAAGCAAAATAGAATTAAATATCTATTGGTAATTTTAATTAGGTAAAGGTAAAGGCCCTCCCGTTGTTCGTCGATTTGCTCGAGCGGGCCCAGTAACGTCTCCATTGGAGACTTTGTTGTTACTGTGTCTGGCATATAATTAAAAATAAAAATGAAATAAATTTAAAAATAAAATAAAAATAATTCATCCATTGAAGATGCAACAAGGTATTAGGACTATTCTAGCAATAAAGAAGGTAGGAATTATTATTATTATTTTTTTAGGCAACCAAAGTATCACTTACTTGCTAAATATGTAAGAACAATATTCTTTTTTTTGTTTTTTTTGGGAGGGGTCACACCTGGCAATGCACAGGGGTTATCCCTGGTTCTGTACTCAGGAATTACTCCTGGCAGTGCCCAGGGGACCATATGGGATGCTGGGAATTGAACCAAGGTCGGCTGTATGCAAGGCAAACACCCTACCCACTGTACTATCGCTCCAGCCCCAAGAACAATATTCTTATAGTTTATGCACACAGAGTATATACATATATTAAACTATAATTTTTTAAATATGACTTTATGCGTAGAGTTTACATGGATGTCTCTATTAATATAAGTAGGAATAAAAATAAAATCAAGAAATACCCCAGACACATTCAATTTTGTTTGGAGAAACTTTGAATAGTATATGTGTAACTCTAACTTGTTAACTTGAGTTGCTTGGTTGGTTCCAGGAGGAAGTAATATGGACTTGTAATTTTTTCCTTCGGGCAACATTAAATTAATTTATTCCTTGTTAAACAAGCAGAAAAGTGGGGAAATGCTTGGCAATGAATTTCATGTGAATTTCTAAAAGTCAGGAAGAACTGAAACCCATCAAGAAACATCCATAATAATGGATTTAGTCATCCTTCCTTGACAAAGACTTAGCAAGGACTCCCAAACCAGAGATGCTTGAAAAAATAACTCTAAATGACCTGTTTTGGAGAAGTGAGGCACCCACACTTGTCTACTTTGAGAGAACAACTATTTCCTTCTATTAAATGGCACGCTCTGCATCTAGGAAGTCAGAAAACAGAGTATAGATATGAGCAATGAGATGGGCTCATGGAAGGCAGGCTCAGGAAGAGCATTATGCTCTGTCTCAGAGCCAAGAAGTCAAGTCAGACTGCCACTACAGAGTTTAGCAACTGTTACAAGACATTTATAAAGCCACAGAAAATGGGTTCAAAAGCAAAACAGGATGTTGAGTTATTGAAACAGCGGGAGCTGAGATATAGAGACTCAGCCCACGGAATAGGTAGCCAATCAGGATGTAGAATGGGTTGGCTGGGGGCAGGATTTGGCTACAGATATAAAGGAGTCCTTGAGCAACAGCTCGCTTCTTCTCCCTTTTTGTAATACACATTCCCTGGCCCCACCGCTCTCTCCAGGACAGATAGGGCTGCATGAGCCTGGACAAGATCTAGTACAGGTGGGCATCTCGGGACCAGAAAGGGGACCAAACAGGATTGGATGCCCAGAAGAGGATAAATTATTTGAGCACGGGACTATCACCCAAGCACATGTGGCCAGCAGCTGGGAGTAGAAAACCTGGGACTAGACAACAGGAACTGTAGGGGTGCAGCTGAGAGGCCCGCAAGGGTACAGAAAATAGGGTTCTTGTCCACACACTTTGGGGCTATGACTGTAGACTGGAAAATCACACATGGGACAGAGAGCAGCTTAGGAACTGGACCCGGTCATGGTACATGAGAGGTGAGAAAACTGCGTGGGACCCAACCGGAAAGTCGTTCACAGGAACAGGCAGTGTGGGACAGGACCAGTGACATCGTTCACCAGAGTGAGTAGACAGTGTGGGACAGGACAGGGAAGTTGTTCACAGGACCAGGCAGCATCAGCGACAGGATCTGGTCATCATTCACAGGTAAAAGAGAGGCCTGAGCATCTGAGTATGGATCTGGAATCATCTCCCTTTTGTGTGCAATAAATTAATTTTCAATATCCAAGTTTTGTATGCAAATCTTTCATTTAGTTCTTAAGAATCCATCAGCACAGGAAAATCCAGTTTGGTGCCAACATATAGTCTGAAAAATACCTTTCATCAGCTGCCTGCTCCAGAGATAGAGGAAACTGTGGGAAGTCAAGCTGACAAGACATAGTTCTCCTGTGTGGTTAAAATTAGGTAACAAAGGATGCATTGGAGAAGAAAGGGAAAGAACTCAAGTTCTCCTTGAACTGGCTTGTCCACAGAGCTTCTCACCTTGACAGAAATATATTGCTTACATTCAAGGCCTTTCTTTTAAAATAAATGCTTGCTAATCCATTACGTATAACAGTCTCTGTTTTAATAGGCACTATACATCTCTCATTTCAGCAGGATTTCTATGAACTTGATCACAGAATACAAATATCTTCCTTTGTCTTCTCATTTTTTAAGAGGCTGACAGATTTGAAGCAGAGTTTTCTACTCACTCAGCCTTAATTAAATCTTCAAATAAAGACAGGGAATATTTCTAAAGGTTGTATGATTCTATCTAACTACCATCACCGAGTGCTCTTTTTAGCTTATGGATAATGAAATCATAGAGATAAAATAAAAATTTCAAATATATTTAGGTATAATAACAAAAAGTTAAAAGCCTAATAGTTTTTTTTTTCAATTAAAAATCAAGCCTTTATTTTTTAAGAAAAACATGCCTGTGAAACTACAGCAGGGGGGGGGATAATATTACAGTGGTGTGCACTCAAAGAACCAGCAATTGTCTTTAATAGGGAATTGTAAAGTTCCTTTTTCTTTTCCAGCACTCATGCAAATATTCACTCTCCTTTACTGCATGAAGTAGTCATTTTTGTTTTGTTTTTGCAGTCAATGGCATTTTCTTTTTTTGTTTTTTGAAGTCACTTGGGTACTTAGAGCTTAGTCCTAGCTCTTTGCTCAGGCATCACTCCTGATGATAGTCAAGGGAACATACGCAGCGCAGGATCTAACAAACCAAACAGTCCACATGCAAGGCAAACAACCCCCTTCTTCTCTCTGGACCCTGGAATAAATATTTTTTAAATACTAGCTACCCGTGATGTATTCGATATGCCAAACACAATAACAAAAAGTCTCACAATGGAGACGTTACTGGGCCCACTCAAGCAAATCGATGAACAATGGGAGAACAGGACAGGACAGGACAGGACAGGACAGGACAGGACAGGACAGGACAGGATAGGACCTACTCAGATATAACCACAGGTGACTTTTATTGAGACATTAATTTATAGAATTAACTCAATATGCTGGAGCGATAGCACAACGGGTAGGGTGTTTGCCTTGCATGGGGCTGACCCGGGTTCAATACCTCCATTCCTTTCGGAGAGCCTGGGAAGCTACCAAGAGTATCCAGCCTGCACGAAAGAGCCTGACAAGCTCTCCATGGTGTATTCAATATGCCAAAACAGTAACAACAAATCTCACAATGGAGACGTTAAATGGTGTCCACTCAAGAAAACTGATGAACGACGGGAGGACAGTGCTACAATGCTACAGTGCTGTAATCTGGTACAAGAAACTTCTAAAAGATATATTTAACAGAGATATTTTTGTGATCAAAAGGAAAATGCAAAGAATTTCCTCTTTAGAGATCCATGCCCAAGGTCTATGCTCTTCGTTTATCTGCCTTAGTATGTCATATTTCAACTTATTCTAAACATTAAAAATTAGTTCTCTAAGAGAGAGAGAGTGAAGAGAGGTGCTTGCCATAGAGGCAGGCTGGGGTCAAGGGTGGCTTGAAGGGGTGGGAGGGAAACTGAGGACAATGGTGCTGGGAAATTATACTGGTGGAGAGTGAGTTTTGGAACATTGTATGAAAATCAATCATGAACAATTTTGTAATCCTTTATCTCCCTGTGTTTCAATATTTTTTTAATTTAAAAAATTGTAAAAAGGAAAAAAATTAGTTCTCTTTAAAAATTAGGTAAAGCTCTCCTACTGTTAGAATTCTGCAGGCAAAATATCTTTTTTAAAAGTGAAATCAAATTGCTTAAAATGAAACCAAAAGACCAACCAAGTAAATCTTAGTGTTTGCCTGTGTTTAAAGAAAGATTAAATATATATATATATATATATATATTTTAAATACCAATTTAGCTTTTGCATATAGTAGGCGAGGCACTTTCTTTGAAAAAGTTAAGTGCTTTTTCTTTAGTTTAACAGACGAATTCTCCTTTGGGAAATGCACAAGAGTGCTTAGACATCTATGCCAGAGATCACATTAAAATAGTGCAGTAGGTGAAATGGAATGCAAGCACTTTAAATCAGGTATTATCTCTCTGTCTGCACTGTAGAACTGTTCTCCCATTGTTCAGCAATTTGCTCGAGCAGGCAACAGTAATGTCTCCATTATGAGACTTGTTGTCACTGGTTTTGGCATATTGAATACGCCACGGGGAGCTTGCCAGGCTTTGCCATGTGGGCAGGATACTCTTGGTAGCTTGCCAGGCTCTCTAAGAAGGACGGAGGAATCATACCTGGGTCAGCTGCGTGCAAGGCAACTGCCCTACCCAATGATTATTTTTGTGGAGGTGGGGGGTTGGTCACATAAGGTGGTGCTCAGGGATCGTTCATGTTTCAGTGCTTAGGGGTCATACTTGATGGACCATATGCAGTGCTAGGGACAGGAATCAGTTGTGTTGCTTGTATAGTATCTTATACTGTACTATATCTTCAAGTCCTGAATTTTGTATTTTTACCAAGCTTTTTGAACTAAACATCTGATCTCTTCACATATGGTGTCTGAATTTTTATGTGAAGTTCCTCTCAGCTCTGTATGTCAATCAACACAGTCTTAAAATATCACTCCAGAGTGGAAATATTTGTTTATCTGTGTGAGGCCTTGGGAATATCTTTTAACTAAGTGACTCTAGTATCCACCTGCATTTAATGTATATTCAACTTAATTTCATCTCAAATGGTCAATTTAAGGGGTTACTCTTAATGACTAAAATATGTGAAGATGGCTTATTTGTTCTTGTTCCCCTTTCTCTATTTTATTAGGTTATTAAAAGGACAGAATTAGAATTGCATTAGCCATTTATATACTCATCATAATAAAGCTGGCAACAACAAAATCAATTCTAAAATGGTCAATTACGGAAACACAATTCCTAATTTGCAAGTTGAGCACATATTGGCAGGGGCAACTGGCTTGCATAATAAATGTTATCCATTCTTTTCTTTTATATCTTTTCAAATTTAATAAGACTTACAAAAACTGCCCTGAGTATCTATACGAAATATAAAGCAGTGTTTTCTCTTCCTAACTTCCTAATAGCATACCAAAATTATTATTCACTTACTGATGGGGAAACTGAGTCACAGTGAACCAAGTGATCTACCTAAGTGTGTGAGGGATAGAGTATAGACTTAAAACTAAGCTATATGTTTTATTACCTCCATTTCCCTCACTTAATTCACATCAGTAATATAAAGTGTTTAATCATTACATCACACTTATCTCCACTTTCATCTTGTGGTTGTATAAAAAGAGGGCAGTTATTTATATTAGCAAAGAGAGAATGTAAGGATTTGTCACACAAATTTGATCCACACTGAAGAAAATGCAGCGAGGGTGAAACTACACAAAGGCATGAAGATACGAGGTGCTAGGGAAGAGGAAATGCAAAATAATGTGGAGAACAAGGGAGAAAACATCTTTTATAGTACCCATATTGGGAAAACATGGTGCTTATTGAAAAGACACTGGCTATAGTAAATTCTATTCCCATTATGGCTTGGACATGCTAAGGAATAAATTTATATTCCTTTTGCTAAAGAAAGGAGCCAATAAACATTTCTAGTCATTTCAGAGCATAACAGTACTGTTACATGAACAATGTTGGTATTCACCAAATGACCTTATAAGGTAGATTTGTTTTTCATGTCCATCTTCCAGATGGGTTCACTGCCTTTATAGATATGATTTTGTTGCTTAAAGGTCACAGCCTCTAAGACTGGAATGAAACCCTCATTTAAATGTAAAGTGTTTTTTCAGAGATATTATGTGTTATTTTAAAAGCAACCACCCAACCCTGAAAGTACAACTGAGAAGATGATTGCCATAAAAAGTCCTCTGATAGATTGTCTGTAGTGATATTTATGGGGTCTTGCTTATACTTGTAACTATAAAAGTAAATGCATCATACATACAATGGATTCTTGACCAATCACTGCCATCTTTGTGTCTATATTCACTTATGAATTACTTCATATAAAGAGTCAAAGAAAAAAATTTCCCCAAAGTCTTACAGTTTTGGTCAGAAATGTAGTTTTAAACGAACCTAGTGTTCGTAAAATCCTCCTCACTTCCTACATATATTTTCCACTTGCCATTCCCCCATGCCCTAAGGTTAATCTATAATCTTTGCATCTATTTTGAGATCTTGGTTACTGACTATATCTGCAATACTCAGGAAAGACATCTCATTATAAAGCTATAAGTAAAATTTTATCATTATTCAAAAATCATGACCAGCATTGCAAATAATAGCAGTCAGGCATTTTATTTTTATCATATCAAATATGTAATTAACTGCATTGACCTGACTTATGCAAAAGTTGAGATTTTATGTTTTTTTAAGCCTAAGATTATTCAGTTTAATATTAGACTAATGCCTGCCATTGAAAAGATCAACACATAATTTGGTCAAACCTTTTCAATTCTGAACAATAATGAAAGGAATAAGAGGTAAATAAATGGCAATAAGATTGCTTTTGAATTTGTCTTGTAGAGCTTATATTAATCTTTTTGGGGTGATAGCTATTAAAAATATTAGTCTGGATAAACATATTGCCTATCCTGTCTTTCATTTTAAATGAATCTCATTTCTTTTGTTTGCATCTCGATTCCCTTTAAAGAGTCACAAATAAAATATATTATATCATAACAATCATAAAATGCAGGTGTTGGGATGAAAGAGCATTTTAGCACCTGAATTTTATGAGGATATAAAGGAGAAATATAATATAGTTAAAAGTACGTTTGCTTTGCCTTTGTTTCCTCTAAAAAAAAGAATTTAAAAGTACTTGGTCCATCAAAAAAAAAGAATATAAAAACTGCCAATATATTTAAAAATAAAAAGGGGAAAGAGGAGAAAAGATAAAACATTACTTCTGAGTAAGAACATCTAAACACGTTTTATGTTTTAAGGAGATGTTCTTGAAATTTCATTTAAATGTACAGTGCAAAAACAATTAGGAATATTTAGGGCTGGAGCAATAGCACAGCGGGTAGGGCGTTCGCCTTACAAGCAGCCAACATGGCCGACCTGAGTTCGATTCCTCCGCCCCTCTCGGAGAGCCCGGCAAGCTACTGAGAGTATTCGATATGCCAGACACAGTAACAACAAAGTCTCCAATGGAGACGTTACTGGGCCCGCTCGAGCAAATCGACGATCAACGGGAGGGCCTTTACCTTACCTTTACCATGCCTTAGCTACCACTAAGTTTCTAATAAACTCCATACCTCAAGTCTTCACCATACCTAGAACTAGAGTGCCTTGTTCTGTCGTGAGTTATAGGTATACTTGTAATTCCCAGTAGAGAAAATGACAAATGAGATTGGAGTCAATTTAGATGCCTACAGTACTCCAAAACGCTGCAGTTTAAAATGGGAGGAGAAAAACCCATAACAACTACTAGAACTTATTCAGTCAATGGATCTTAAGTCCAATCTCTTCTGTTTATTATTTACTTCAAAATACATCATTCAATATGGTGCCTCCATGTTCTGTTGTTGTAGCTTAGATCTCATGTTTTCAGTGTTGCCAAGTCTCTGGGGTGGATATATAACTATACCACTCTCCCACTGCTTAAATGAGGCCCCTGATTATTGTTCTCTCTTTTGCTTCTTCTTTCCTGACCCTTGGCTCCTTCTGAGGTCAATGTCGTATTGGTCTATAAATATTATATGCTTAAAACTCAAGTACCAATAACTTTATGTATCACAGATTTGATTTTTTTGCTGGTTTATCATTTATATTTTTATTTTAAAAAGTCGTTCATGATAATTTGCTAAAGACGTTCCACATTCCAACACCAATCCTCCCATCATTGCACCTCGCCACCACCGTTATTTACAATGATCCAACACTGCATCCTCCAAGGGGGTGGAGTTTGTTTGCTTTGGGACCACCCCATCCTGGGCTCATAGATCACTCCTGGTGGGACTCAGTAGTTCATATGAAGTTCCAGGAATTGAACCTGGGTTGGCCTTGGGCAATGCAAGCTCCTTATCCACTATCCATGGATAAATGCTATCCATGTATTTTCTTTCCAGTCCCAGGAACTTTTGACAAAGCAATAGTAATTTAAATAATGTGAGTGGAAAAGAAACAATCACCAGTGAATTCCATCCAGTTTTTTTTTTTTTTGCTTTTAACAAAGATTAAGTTTGCATAAACTCACAATCAAATCTGTAGATTTGATTCCTGGCTTACCTAATGTCTAGTCTAAAAATTATGAATTTCCTCATAAGTTATAATCTATTAGCACCACTGTTTTAAAATTATTTTGTAGATCGTATGAGACAATGATAATTAATTTTTGTTTTAAATATTTGTAGAACTCCTACATATTCAAGCACAGTGTGAAAAGATTCTCTCTCACCAAAATTAATTAATTAAAAAAACAAATAATTTTATGTATATTTTGTTCATTTGATCACTTGACATCATGTTACTCATCAGTTTGCTCGAATGGGTGCCAGTAACGTCTCCAATCATCCCTGTCACATGCTAGTGTAGCTCAATGGCATCTGCTCACTCCAGGAACACAAAGAGCTTCCAACTATTTGTTCAGGATCTTGATGAAGAAGTCTGACCATCTCGTAGGCGGGCAGCCACAAGATTTTTTTATGTCCCATGGAATTCAGTTGGTAGCAGCTCTAGTCCAGCGGTCATCTCCAAATCACATTACGTGTCCAGCCCATCTGATTTTTGACACGTTGGCAATCGAGACAGCATCTCTGATTCTCAATCATCAACAGAGGTCAGAACTCCATATTCCTTCTCTCACTTGAGTGAAGCATGATACTCCAAGCATAGCTCTTTTGATTTCTCTTTGGGAGACCTGAATAGTGTTCTCATTCTGTATCTGTAGGGCCCATGTCTCTGAGGTGTATGTTAGTGCATGGAGACTGGTGGAGTCAAAGAGATGTGCCTGAAGGTGGAGGTTCTTCACCCTCTTACTTATTTCTTCACCGCTCTTGAAGGTGTTCCAAGCCACTCTTTTCCTCCTGTGCAACTCAGGTGCCAGGTCGTTCGTCATGTTGAGTTCTGAACCTAGGTACACATAACTGCTGCATTCGGAGATGTTCGTTCTATTGAGAGCAAATGGGATGTCAGGAACGAGTCTGTTTCTCATGAACATTATCTTCATGAGATTCAGCTGCAGTCCTACCTTTCTGCACTCATGGTCAAAGTTGGCCAACATTTCTGCCGCTTGGCTAATATTTGGTGTTATTAGAAAGAATGTCATCAGCGAAGCAGAGGTGGTATAGTTGCTGATCATCTATCTTCACTTCCATTCCTTCCCATTCCAATATTTTGTTATATAACTAAAATATTATGTAGAAATTAGTGGGTAATAACTGTAAAGTAATATATAATAATTTATAAAAAAGAAACTATTTAATAGAGGGAGATAGAAAAACATATATATTCATGTGCAATTAGCAAGCCACAAAAGTCAAAATATCCTTTATCTTTGGTGGGAAAATAGGTTGTTTCTTGACTTTGCCATAATAAAAAAAAATCTCATACTAGAATGCCATACAAAGACTCTACATGGGTTATAAAAAGGTATTGACTTTTGAATCAGAAAAGTGAACATTTTAAATTCAGATAGGTTTTTTTTTTTTGTTATGTGGCCTTTGAATTATATTCTAAGTGTAAGGGAAAATCTTTGGTATATATTGAAGAATGGTGTGACAGAATCTGACTTGCAAATCTCTCAGGCCATTTAAAGAAAAAAAACCTTAATGTGTTGGAGCAAAATGAACTAAATTTAGTTATATTAAAGATGACAGCACTTTGTAAAGCAAAGTGTGTTAAGAAATTAAGATAGTAAATATTTATTATATTAAAGATAAAGTGAGTAAGTAAATGGAACAAAAATTATGGAAATAATACAATCATTCAAGTGGTTTGCGATAAAGTACTTATTGGCCTCAATTACGCTAGTAAGAGATTGTGTGTTGAGACATTTCTCAGCAACACAAGAAACAAATTCAAGAGATAAGGATGAGAAATTCCTATTAGCAGTGAAATTTCTTTTTTTTGTTGTTGTTGTTGTTGTTGAAATAAATAGATTTTATGTGGAGAGTTTTTAAAGTGTGGAGGGGGAGAGTGAGTGAAAGAAAGTAACATACTCAAGAGAGAACGTGGTCTTCTCCAAAGGCGGAGAGAGCCTCTACACACATTCCAGCATTAGACGCAAAAGCATGAAAGTACACATCTCAAGAGGGGAGATATGGGCGACACATGTGCTCAGCCACCACATGTGCTCGGCTGCGTGGGCAAAAGCAGCACACAGGCTCAGGCAGCATATGCACATAGCAGTGAAAGTTTTAAGAGCTTCAGTAGTAAAAAGTAGTATTTTCAGAGCCTGGAACAGTTTTAGGAAGCTATATTAGAATTATAAGGTGATACTAAAACCCCTCTTAAGATTTCCTCAAATGTTTCAAGGGAGAGTACTCGGTGTTTTCAGGTTTTGTTTGATTGATTGATTGATATTGATTTATTTTAGCGATAGCACAGCAGGTAGGGCGTTCGCCTTACACGCGGCCAACATGGCCGACCCGAGTTCAATTCCTCCACCCCTCTCGGAGAGCCCGGCAAGCTACTGAGAGTATTCGATATGCCAGACACAGTAACAACAAAGTCTCCAATGGAGACGTTACTGGGCCCTCTCGAGCAAATCGACGATCAACGGGAGGGTCTTTACCTTTACCTTTACCAGGTATGATAAGTTGTTCTGAAGAAGGTACTAAGTAGTCATGAGTGTGTAATAAACAGTCAAAGATGACCTTCTAGAATACAAAAGAAAGTGCCATTTCTGTGTGAGCATAATTTATTTGTGAGCATACTGCATTTTTTGGAATTATTGGTGAGAAGGACCTTACCTCAAAAGCTAATATAGGATGATTTGTCCAATAGAAATGAATATATTTCTCTCTTTGTGAAAGTAATGTCCTCATGGAAAACAAACCCTTGAGTTACAGCTATAAGGTAGAGAAACCCCTCAGATCAGAGGTTGAAGAACTCAGGGAATAAGCCAACAGAATAGAGTTCTAGGAACATCATAAAAAATAAAGGGTGATTAGGTGGAAATAAATGTGGTCAAATTAGAGGTATTTATAGATTCATTAGATTGTTTAAGGCAATAAAAATAAGGGACATAAAATAACTTAAGGCAATGCCTAGTCAACTCAATGATGGATGATATCTTTGACACTGAATTTGATATTTGACATTGAATCATGTCATAGAGTTTGAACATCATATCATAGTAAAGCAAGCATCTGAAAAAATGCAAGTATTAAATACTTGTTTAGTAGTATGTCCAATTATCATAGTAAAATAAGCACTTGGAAAATAGTAAAAACATAAAACATTGTACAATAATCTTTGAAAAAATTCTGCTTAAATTCTATTGTAGGTGGAAGAATTTTTTAAAAATAAAAAAGTCAAAAACAGTGTGGCTTTTATTTTAACTCAGATGATGAAGGTCTCAGGCATGTACCTTTCAGCAAATTATATTTGTGAGACATCAAGAAGGCTGAGAAAAATTTCAAAATGTATTTTCCCTGCAATTGATTTGCACTAAAGTAAAATAGGAGAAAAAAACATTGAAAATCCTATCAAGCTTTTATCAGCTCATTAATATTCTTTTAATCTCCCATTTTCAGCAGTTTAATTTAGTTGCTGTTTCTAATTTACATAGAGAAAACATTCCTAATTGATTTAATCCTGGTTTCTGTCTTTCTAGCCATCCTATTGCTTGTTATTGATTCCATTAATATATGCAGACCAGACCTCAGATTTTGACTTTGAAAACATAAAAGTGCCTTTTTTGGAGACTTTTTCTACCAAACTTCTCTGAATGAATTTAGAGTCAATTTAGTTCCATGCTTACTTTCAGCAGCTTAATATGAATTAAATTATTTATTATTTTCATCAAAATGCCTTTGAAAACTAACTATACCATGGGCTAGAGCTATAGCACAGTGATAGGGCGTTTGCCTTGCATACAGCCAACATGGCCGATCCGAGCTCAATTCCTTCACCCCTCTCGGAGAGCCTGGCAAGTTACCGAGAGTATCTCGCCCGCATGGCAGAGCCTGGCAAGCTACCCGTGATGTATTCGATATGCCAAATACAGTAACAACAAAGTCTCCAATGGAGATGTTACTGGGCCTGCTCCAGCAAATCGATGAACAACAGGAGGACAGTGACAGTGACAGAGAACTATACCATAAGCACCATATTGAAGTTATTTGTTGGAGGTAAATATTTTTTTTTAAAAACAACGAAGAGGGGCTGGAGCAATAGCACAGCAGATAGGGTGTTTGCCTTGCATGCGGCCAACCCAGGTTCAATTCCCAGCATCCCATATGGTCCTCTGAGCACTGCCAGAGTTGATTCCTGAGTGCAGAGCCAGGAGTAACCCCTGTGCATAGCCAGGTGTGACCCAAAAAGCAAAAAAAAAAAAAAAACAAAAACAAAAACAAGAGAGAGATATGAAATGGTGTGGTAAAGGTAAAAGCTCTCCCATTGATCATCGATTTGCTCGAGCAGGCCCAGTAACGTCTCCATTGGAGACTTTGTTGTTACTGTGTCTGGCATATCGAATACTCTCAGTAGCTTGCCGGGCTCTCCGAGAGGGGCGGAGGAATCGAACTCGGGTCGGCCATGTTGGCCGCGAGCAAGGCAAACGCCCTACCCGCTGTGCTATCGCTCCAGCCCAAATGGTGTGGTGTTTATGATAAAATGACATTTCTTCAGAGGTATAAATGTGGACATATATATCCTTGATAAAATGATTAGCATTCAGATAGTTTCAAGAAAGGAAATTAACATGTGCAAAACCCTTTATCTAGAAATGAATGGAAAGAATGCTGCTGGGAGAATGAAATAGAATTTGGAGAGATTGAAGGGTATCTTATGTGGAACTCTAGACCTGTGGAATTCTAGACATTAGGAAGAGTTAAAATATTACTATTATGGAAAATTAACAAGTAGATAGTTTTAGACAGAAATATAAAATGAACCAATTTAATAAATATGATGAAGATGCTAGGAATGACAGATTTCCTGTCACTCACCACATATGACATAATCTTTTGAATTATGTGAGACCAAATAATGTGTTTTTATTTCTGTCTTTTTTTTAATGTTTTTTATATGCATCCCTATTTTGATTGTAAATATCAATAGTTCATTAATTTTAATTGCTGTGATATAATACTGTCATTGTATATCAGAGTTTCAATTGCCTTCAATAAATATTTAGGGTATTTCTAAGTTTTGACTTTTAAATTAAGCTATTATAAACCCACAAGCTTTTATAAAGATTATATTCTTCTCATTGGTTAAATTACTAAATATATTTGGATTTACAAATTTTATTGGAGTGCTTATTTTTTTGCAAACATGAAACTAATTTTGAAGTGGTTATACTATTTAAAATTTATACCAACATTTAGAAAAGTTCCATTTGCACTGTATAGTCTCAAACATTTGCCATTTTCATTTGTTTATTTCTTTTTTTTAATGAAATTAGTTAACTTTTTTTCTTTTGCAGTGCTATTATAGAATTTATGTATTCATTTCTTTATTTTTAAAAATTTTGATAGCACAGCGGGTAGGGCGTCTGCCTTGCACGCAGCCAACATGGCCAACCCGAGTTCGATTCCTCCGCCCCTCTCGGAGAGCCTGGCAAGCTACCGAGAGTATTCGATATGCCAGACACAGTAACAACAAAGTCTCCAATGGAGACGTTACTGGGCCCACTCGAGCAAATCGATGATCAACGGGAGGGCCTTTATTGAATCACTGTGAGATAGTGACAAGCTTTCATCTTTGGATTACAATCACACAATGATCAAACACCCGACCCTCCACCAGTGCACATTCCCCATCACCAATGTCCCCAGTATACCCCTCCTTTCCCACCCTCCCCCTGCCTCCATGGCAGACAACATTCCCCATACACTCTCTCTACTTTGGGGCATTATGTTTTGCAATGCAGATACTGAGAGGCTATCACGTTTGGTCCTTTAACTACTTTCAGGAAACATCTCCCATATCAACCAGTTCCTCAAGCCATCATTTTCTTAGTGATCCCTACTCTTTTCCAGCTGCCTTCTCCCCTCCACTCATGAGGCAGGCTTCCAGCTATGGAGCAATCTTCCTGTCCCATGTATCTACTACCTTTAGTGTCAGCCTCATGTTAGGTTTTATACTCCACAAATGAGCGCAGTCCTTCTGTGTCTGTCCCTCTTTTTCTGACTCATTTCACTCAGCATGATAGTCTCCCTATCTATCCATTAATAATCAAATTTCATATTTTCATCTCTCCTGAAAACTGCATAGTATTCCATTGTATAGATGTACCAAAGTTTCTTTAACCAGTCATCTGTTCTAGGGCACTTGGGTTGTTTCCAGATTTTACCTATTGTGAGCAGTGCTACAATGAACATATAGGTACAGATTTCATTTCTACTGTGCTTTTTTTTGTATCCTCGGGATATATTCCCAGAAGTGGTATTGCGGGGTCATATGGAAGCTCAATTTCTAGTTTTTGAAGGACTGTCCATATTGTTTTTCAGAAAGGCTAGACTAGTGGGCATTCCCGCCAACAGTGAAAGAGTGTCCCTTTTTCCCCACATCCATGCCAGCACTGATTGCTTTTGTTCTTCTGAATGTGTACCAGTCTCTGTGGTGTGGGATGATATCTCATTCTCGTTTTGATTTGTACCTCCCTGATGGCTAGCGATGTGGAGCATTTTTTCATGTGCATTTTGCCCATTCAATTCCAAACTGTACTACAAAGCAGTAGTAATTAAAACAGCATGGTACTGGGCTAGACACAGACCTGCAGACCAATGGAATAGAGTTGAATATTCTGTCACAGACCCCCAAATATATGACCACTTAATCTTTGACAAAGGAGCAAGAAATATGAAGTGGAACAAGGAATGCCCTCTTCAACAAGTGGTGCTGGGAAAACTGGATAGCTACCTGCAAAAAAATGAACTCTGACATCTCTCTAATGCCAGGCACAAAAGTCAGATAAAAGTGGATTAAAGACCTCAATATCAGACATAAATCCATAAGGTACATAGAGAAAAATGTAGGCAGAACTCTCCATGACATTGAAACTGAAAGCATCTTTAAGGACGAAACAACACTGACCATGAAAGTGGAAGCAAACATAAACAAATGGGACTACATCAAACTAAGAAGCTTCTGTACTTCAAAAGAAACAGTGACCAAAATACAGAAAGAGCCCACAGAATGAGAAATAATATTTACCCAATACCCATCTGATAGGGGTTTAATATCCAGGATATACAAGTCACTAGTAGAATTGTACAAGAAAAAAACTTCCAATCCCATCCAAAAATGAGGAGAAGAAATGAACAGAAATTTCCTCAAAAAAGAAGTTAGTTAACTTTTAATAATATCTCATTGATCTTTTTTAAGAAATGTATCAATTCAATGTGTAATCCTACCCAAGTGAGACAAATCACTTATTATAGTTTCCTTTCCATTCATTCTTTGATTCATTCCATAAACTCAGCATCCACTCAAAGTTCCTGAGAAGTTTGCTTCATAAGGATAATAAATTGTGACAACTTCTAGAAAGAATCAGTGATTAATGAGAATACATTAGTAGCATAAAAGAGACTTACCTAATTTAGTCCAATTTTAATCCCCAGATAGAACAGAAAAATTACTTTTGATAGGTAAAGGAAGACGATCTATACAGATAGCAATGTGGAAATTCAGATTAAGCTACATATAATTAAATTTAAAAATGAGTAGTACATATTTTTCTAACTAGTGACTTGATTCTATTTTTCTTTAGACCATTGTCTAAAAATTAAGTTTATTATTGCAAGATTATATCATAATATGTCCATATATATGTGATTTTTTCTATTACAGAAGACAATATTCCATTATAAATGAGTTCCATATTTTTTCATTACAGCAATTACAGTAGAAAAAACCTTACATTATTTAACCTCTTTTTTTATTTAATTAGATTTTTTTATTGAATAATATTGAGATATACGGTTACAAAGTTGTTCATAATTTGGTTTGTCATACAATGGTCCAACACCCTTCATCAGTGCACATTTCCCACCATCAACTTATTTAACTTCTTACTCTCCAGTATAGACTCAGCTGACCAAAGGCCGACTCATATATTTTCCTCATCTTCTGGATTGTTTTTATTATTATCAACCCTCTGATTTATTAAACTTGTTAAAGGTAAATCTGATAATTTAAACCAGTGCCAATATTTTGTCCACCATATGATCTAAAACATTATGATAACAGGTTGGAGCAGTATACATATGATACAATGGGTAGAGTGTTTTCCTTGCATGTGGCTAATCTAGGTTCAAATACCACATTCAATATGTTCCCCCAGGCACTGCCAGGACAAATTCCTGGATTTAGGCTCAGAAATAACCCCTGAGCAGCACCAGGTTTTGCCCTCTGTTCTTTAATTATGCTTTCTCTGAAATTAGATTTAAGAGAAAATGTATCACTATACAAGGAGTGAAGCGATCTTCACTTAAAAACAAGAACATTTGTTAGATGTGCCTATAAATAGACAGAAAAATCACTTATAATCTATTCTAAACTCTTTTAATCAATATATCTTCTGAAATGTTTGATTGATATACATTCAGAAGCAAAATTATGAATGTAACATTGCATAGGAACCAGAAATGAGAATACAAGAAGAAATCATACAACGATACAAGGCAAGTAGTAAAGTTTGGCAGGTCTTAGTTTAATTCTATAAATGATCCAGTGCAAAAAAAAGCAAGAACAATAGAGATTTTGAGACAGATTAAGAGGCCTTGAGAACTTACTCTATAAATCCTAATGAAATTTTATATGGAATGACTTGTATGTACATCAAAGAAACATGGCTGTGGTGATTAATGAGATAGGATAAAAAATTAAGATCAATTGGAAGTCAACTGAGTTTATAAAATAGAAAAAACAGTTCCCGTGAAGAATTTACAATGACATGAAAAATAGTAAAAGGCAGAATTGACATGGCAGAAAATTGAGATTTGGAGAAAGATGACTTGACAAGGGAGATGGATTCTAAACTCCCTGTTAAAGTGCAGACCCAAAGAAGAAGCCTATTGTGTTGTGTCATTGCTTGAACAGGTGCAAACTGGGACAAATCTATAGCACAGGTATGTAATTCGTAAACCTAGAAAAAGGAGTTCTAGCTAACTGACATACTGAAAGGATATGATTGTCGTATATCAGACAGTTCTGACTAATGACTTTTAAATGACTTCTAAATAGCTTACAAATATAGTTTTGCATTTGGCAATCTGTAGTTTTACGAAAATTAATTAATTTAATGAGATGAAAATGGAATGGCATATTCTGCAATATGTCTCTAAAATAACATTTTGTACATTGATTTTAAAAATAGGTTGATGGCTGGAGTGATGAGACAGGGGGTTAAGTCAATTTTCTTGAACGTGGTCAACCAGATTTGACCTTCAGCATCACCTTTGGTCTCATGAGCATTGCCAAAAAAAAAAGCTGAGAATAGAGCCAAAAGTAAGCCCTGAGCAAAGATGAGTATGGCCAAAAAGTAACACAAAATATAACAATAAATAAAATGAAACTAAATCAAATCTACTATCTATAATTATAAAAGATAAAAGGCAACCTTTACCCTTAAAATAATGCCTGAACTTTAATTAAGGAGAATTTATATAATCCATAAAATTATATAACCAATATTATCCTAAATTTAATAAAATATCAAGATATTTAGCTATATGAATCTCATGATTTAAAAACATACTTCTTGTCTTTGAATCCTCGCCATTTTACAAGCAAATGATAGATTTTAAAAACTGTCACAAACATAATATTAGAAGAAGTAAATTGCAAATTATAAAATTGAAAAAAGCGATTGTTATTATATATAAGAATAAAAATAAGTATGTCACAATTTTACTTAGCACTCATCTACATAAATGCATCAAATGAGGGAGCACTGAGATTTGTAAAACTACTATTATCAAATTAGAAGGAAACTATCACAGCATCACAGAAGTAGTAGAATATTTTAATACCACCTTTCACCATTAAATGTATCAATTAAATAGAGACTCAGGAAGGAAAGAGAGGTACTAAAGAATTATAAGAAAACCTAGAATAGTTGAATTTAACAGATATTTATAGGTCTCTATCGCCAAAAGATGCTTTTCAGTACCAAATAGAGAAAATATTTTTTAGTACCTCTCAGATGACATGCTCTGACAACAAGTAGAAAAAAATGGGAACAACAAAAACAGTTGGAAGGTGTGTAACACACTACTAAACCACAAGTGAGTCAAAGACTTTTCTAGCAAAATAAACATTAAATCAGAATAAACACCTTTTAAAATAAAATAAAAGCTCTTAGAAAGTACAAATAACTATAAATAAATAAACAAAAAGTAAAATGTTTGTTAATAAAATGAATCTGGGGACAGAACAGTAGTATGTGATCACTGCATGTGACCTACCTGGGTTTGACACTTGCATCCCATATGGTCCCTTAGTCATGTCAGGAGTAATTCTTGAATGCAGAGCAGTAGGAATCCCTGAACATTGTCAGCTCTGGCCCCAAAAAACTAAATCAATTTTAAAAAGTGTGATAAGAAGGAGCAGAAGGACAATACAGCCAGGCACACTGCCAACCTGGGTTCGGTATCTGACACCACAAATGATCTTTGAATTAACTCCTGGGAGTGATCCCTGAACCTAGAGCCAGGAGAAAGCCCTGACTAACACTGATAGAGGTTCAAAAATAAATAAACAAAAAATAAAATTAAAGTAAAAAAATAATACAACATATTTTCTACAGGAGACTCATTTAATAAGAAACTAATATTGAAAATCAACAGTAGAGATAAATTAATCTAACAAGTATCACGACACGAATCACTACCTTCCTGTTATTCGTCGATTGCCTTGAGCAGACCCCAGTAACGTCTCCTTCATCCTAGCCCTGAGATTATATTCAAGGCTCTTTAGGAGAATGAGACCCATCATTGTTACTGGTAATTGGCATATTGGGTACGCCACGGAGAGTTTGCCAGACTCTGCCGTGTGGGCAGGCTACATACGGTAGCCTGCCAGTTTGTCCAAAGTAGGAATGAGATAATAAGATGTCATAATAAGATGTCATAATAAGATGTCCCTGTAGCTGGTTTTTATAGTCTCTGAGTCTTGGCCGTTGATGGGATTACACGGCGCCAAGGGGCCAGTTGGTGGGTGTGACCCCTGCCTACTGGAATTTGGAGAATCTGGGTGGAGGATGCTCGGCCCCAAGCCGAGTAGGCTTGGAGATCTCGGCCCCGGAACCCACGTGGTTTTGTCCCTCTGCCAGTACCTTCATGTGTGCGGAGAGTGGTCTCAGCATGGTGGTGGTTGGTCCTGGAGGTCTTCGGCTGCCGGAGCCCTGGTCGGGGCAGGGAGGACGGGGCCCCGGTGAGGACAGCCAGGCACGGGGGCAGGAGACTAACAAGTATACTTATACTATACTTATATACTTATACTAACAAGTATAAAATAGTTTAATATTTTAAAAAATAATATAAACAAGCACATACATGATTTATAAAATATATACATAAAAACACATTTTTTGCTTTTATAGATATGCACAAACTAGAAAAATCTACATAAAATAGTGACTGACACAGATTTATGGACAAAAACCCTTGTATATATAATAATTATAATACAGTTCTCTATGAAAGGAAGAAAGAACAAAAATAATTATATTGAAAATCAGAATAACCTGTTTGCCAGTACTTAATAAAAACAATGCAAAAATATGTAACAACAAAATAATTCAGGTTATTTTTGAGCACATAATAGACACACAAAAGGAAAACTATCCTGAGAGAAAAAATACTTAGTACATTTCATGGTCTTAATATACTAATAAGCTCTCTGACCATAATGCAAAAGAAGTGATAGTGAAGATATCATTAATCTTCAAGCCTGAAAATTAAGATATAAATGAAGTAACTGTTCTTTTAGCATGAAATTGTACTAGAACTTCTTCATATATTGAATCATATTTAAGGAAGTTTTAGAAAGAATCATCATACAATATTGAACATTAAATTTATTTATCAGAAAACATAATAATCTAACAATATTAGGGAAAAATCTAGTATACTAGCAAAATTTTATTTTACATTTTTCATAGCAATGTAGAGGTTATTCCACCTTGGAGAATTTACTGTTCCCCTATTACAATATAAAGAACAGAATGTGAATCAAAGAGCGTGAGCCATCAATATTTATGAACTTGTTCTTGATTTTTAGTTTATTCTTCATTGTTGTATCATTTATTCTACTTTCCTGGCAAAATCACTCCAGCTATTTGTTTTTGAAACAAGAACTCCCTAAAATTGTTTTTACTAAGATCACTTTTGCAGGCAGTGCGGTGTGAGGCAACAGCGACCAGAGAGGCCCCCTCTATAGCCACAGGTGTCCAGGTAGGCGAGAGGGGACAACTCCTGCATTTTCAGAAGTGCTGAAACAAGGAATATGATTTAAACTGTGACCTTAGGATCTGCTTCAAGGCGAGGGCCCTCCTGCCACAGGTAGTCCAGCTGTGGGGGAATGTGACTTCCTGGACGGCAGCAGTCACACTGCCACCAATTAATCTTCCTTCCATATTACATTGGAACCACCACATCTTGGCCTTTCAAGCCAAACTCTCATGAGGGCAGCCTAGTTATCCCAACCATATTAGGCCAATAATCCATTAGCCTATTCCAATCAACATACCCCCCAAACTCACAAAACTAACAGTGAACACAAGAATCAGAACAACCCCAATCTAAAAGTAACACTAAGTATAAGGCAAAAAACACGGCCCCTCAATCAGTGCTGAGTTCCCATTCATGTCATACAGGATTTGGGGATTGTTGTGAAGGAAACTGAGAACATTGGTGCTGGGAATGTACACTGCATGGTTGTTGGAACAATGTATGACTGAAACCCAATCATGAAGAGCTTTGTAATTGTCTATCTCTTGATGATTCAATGAAAAAAAAATAAAGCTTACTTATGATTTCTAATTTAATAAACATAATGTAATAAATAACAATAAATATAATAATAAATAATAATATAATATAATAAATAAATAATAATCTAAATAAATAAAATAAAAATCATCAGTATTGAGTTTTATTTTGTTAAAGTGCTACTTATTAGCCCCTTCTTTTTGACACAGTCACCGACACGCACACATATTTTTAATTTTTTGGTTCAACTTTATCTTCTACTTCATCAGTTAGTATGCTGTCTGCTTTGGGAATTTTATGTTGTCAAGTTCTGACATGTTCTGAATTACCTTATCAACTATATGTTAATACTGTTCACTAAGATATATTTCTTAAAGATACTTTATTTTGGGTTTAGCACATATAAAACAAGGCACTGTTCCCAATACTATATCAGTGTATAGATTAGGAAGGTCATGGAGCATGAAATATGAAGTTGATAACATGTGATATCAAGTTGCACACACAGAGGGAAGGATAAAATATGCGTAGTGACTGGGTTTGGAGGGGAGAAAAGTGTATTGAAAGTCAGACCAAAAAATATAATTGACTTTCCATGAAGCTAAGCCAAAACTTACTTTTATTTCCCATACCCCTAATTTAATTCACCCAACCATGATTTTCTCAGTAATGGTAATTCTGTCCTTTCAGTTTATTTAGCAAACATTCTAGCCAACATGATTGTACTATTTTGTTTTTCAAAAGTCCAAATATTTATCAGCAAAACCTGTTCACTTTACCACCCAAGCATACCCAGAGAGGTTACCTTTTTGTTTTATCATATTGGGGTTTCAGACCATATAGGGATGTGCTTAATCCTTACTCTGTGTTCAGCACTCCTGACAGTGCTCTGGTGACAATATTCAGTACCTAGGATCAAATCAGAGTGAATCGTGTAGGTGAAAAATGTCTTACCTTTCGTGCTATCTTCAACCATTGTCTTGACTTTTATTAGTATTCTATGTAGAATAAGACTCCTTCGTTTTTTACTAAAGAACTTCATCATTTCAACAGATTTACTCTTGCTTGTTCATGCTCTAATCCTGATATAGTATCTTGAGTTGTTTTTTTTAAAATAGAAATCAGCAACGTAAGTTTATTCCTGATAAAAGGTTTTCCAATATTAGTTAAAAGCCCAAGTTCTAGTGTTCTATTCTTCTTTTTTTCTCTTACACATCATATTCCCCATCCTCCCCTGCTTCCTTCCTTTATCTTCGCATTCTGGTTTCTTGTTTTTCTTAAAAATAAGAAGTATTTTATTATTTCCGATGCTTGAAATAACTTCTTTCTACCTATAAAATTCTTTGCTTCAATAGCATACCTTCAAGATTTAGGCCTCACCTCTTTTTTCCCCAGCTTCATCCTACATACTCTATGTTTTACAATTTAGTTATACTTTTAACTATGAGCCAATAATTTTAACTATGAGCCAATATGTAGTATTTGTGGTGATTCTATACCATGTTTACCATGAAAAAGCCTGAATCTTTCTACCATAATTGCAAATTCCTCTCCCCATCACTCACTTCAAGATCCTTAGATTATAGTTATTGACTGATCCATGAAGTATAAAGAAACAAAGCAAGGGATTATACAATTTTCTATATAGTCTATTAAAATCACACTCGTAACTCTCTCATTCAGTGTTTCCTGCTTTTGTTTTTATTGCACTTACCCCTTTCTTATTTATAACATGAAATAATTCACTGCATTTATTATTTATTGTGTTAGCATTTAAAAACATAAAATCTGGTCCATAAAATGATTAATTTTATATTAAAGCATTAGAAATTTTAGCATTTGTACTGGAGCAAAAGCACAGCAGGTAGGGCGTTTGCCTTGCACGCGGCCAACCCGGGTTCGATTCCCAGCATACCATATGGTCCCCCGAGCACTGCCAGGAGTAATTCCTGAGTGCATGGCCAGGAGTAGCCCCAGTGCATCGCTGAGTGTGACACACACACAAAAAAATTAGCATTTTACTGACATAAATTTAATAAGAGTCAGTGACAAAAAGAAGTGTTCAGAAAATTTAATTTGAATAAATCACAATTACGATCACAATCATCCTGTTGTTCTTCGATTGCCTCGAGCAGGCACCAGTTACGTCTGCTTCATCCTAGCACTGAGATTTTAAAAACTGCCATATTCAAGGCTCTTTCAGGATTAGGACAATGAGACCCATCATTGTTACTGGTATTTGGCATATTGGGTACACCACAGGGAGTTTGCCAGACTCTGCCGTTTGGGCAGGTTACAGCAATAGCACAGTGGTAGAGCATTTGCCTTGCACATGGCCAACCCTACTCACCCAGGTTCAATTCCTCCACCACTATCGAGAGCCTGGCAAGCTACTGAGTATATCTCACCTGCCCAGCAAAGCCTGGCAAGCTACCCATGACGTATTCGATATGCCAAACACAGTAACAATAAGTCTCACAATGGAGATGTTATTGGGTCCGCTTGAGCTATTCGATGAACAACGGGAGGACAGTGACAGTGACAGTGATGTCATACTTATTAATATCTAATAATTATGAATTTGAATAAATAGCAGGAAAATTTGAAGTATTCCAGAAATTGTAATATAATCACTGGTTATTAATGTGGACAAAATAAATTTTGAACTCATATCATTATAACTGTTAATTTCTATTGTATTAAAGAAAAATTAGCTTAATAAAAAGATATGGGAAATTATTACTTCTAAATGAGATTTAATAACGAGAAAATCTGATATAAAATATTCACATTTGGAAGAAATAGAGCCCAGTATAATTAAAACTTTATCAATGATTTTAATATAATTAAAATTCAAACCACAAGTGGGGAAATATGTGCCCCAAATTTACTAATACTTAAGAGAAATTAAAAGTAATAATATTGAGATTTTTATAAAATATATATAAATTAATATAATGTAAAATACATTTCTCCATGTGCAGAAATCTCATGGAAGATGATAGAAAATGGTCTAAAAAGTCTTACATTGCCGTATAACATGAAAAATGCAAGTTGAAGGAAATTGATACCATTTTCATTACTAGTCTGATCAACAGCTAACAAGTAAAATTAAAACCCAGTATACTTCAATTTTGTCAAAGATGCAGGGCCAAAAGTTCTCTAAAACAAGTTAATAAATATAGTGACATGATACCACACTTTCAAAAGATCCATATTGCTTTATTAAATGAAAAAATTAAATTTTAGCATTAGAATTACATAATAAATTCTTATTCTGAATGATGAAACTTAAGTAGATAAAGGCAAGAATAAAAAATTAATAAATATAAACTGTCAGAAATTTTACTTTGATTAATACTTAGTAATTAGTAATTTGATTAATACTTAATAATTAGTATTGATACCTGTATTAGATTAGATTCATTTGCTTTTACAAATTTTATTCACTATTTATTAAACTGTTCACAGCAATGCCTGGCAAGCTAACCGTGACATATCCAATATGCCCAAAACAGTAACAAGTCTCACAGTGGAGATGTTACTGGTGCCTGCTCAAGCAAATTGATGAACAATGGGAGGACAGTGCTACAGTACTATTAAACTGTTTATTTACAAAGTTGTTTGTAGTAGTTCAAGCATATAATACTCCAATACTAATTCCATCACCAGTGTCAATTTCCCTTCACCATTATTTTCTGCGTGACTCTTCTTTCTAAGCCTGTCTCCTTGATAGACACATTAAGTTTGTTTGTTATTGCTTGGGTCTCATTCCTCAGTTTGGTTGGCTCTTTGATATATATATATATATATATATATATATATATGTATATATATATAAAAATTCTATGCAATTTGTTATATATATTCCAAAACTCTTCACTTTGCCCCTGTTCCTGTTATTATTTTATATCACAATGCAAGTTAAACATATACAGTGTTTATATGTTTGTGCATATTATTTCTCAATTAAAATGGGGAGGAAGTATATCTAAAAAATTAATAAGAAAAATAAACAAGTAAAATTAGATCGTATCTAATTAAATCAATTAAAATAGGTTAGCATTCAAAAGTAATTTGTGTTGTAATTAATATTAATGCATTTTAGAATTTATATAAAAATACAAACTATATTGAGGAGGGAAAAGGTAGAATTTATCAAAGGAATATAACCATGGATAAATTCTTGGTGTTGTTATCGTGGGGCCATACCAAGATGTGTTCAGGGATTACCCATAGATCTGCAGTTAGGAATTACTCCTGGCAGTAACTGGGGGACTATCTGGGGTACCAGGGACTGAATCCAAGGTTAGCCAGAGTTGGCTTTGATTGGCTGTGTGAAGGCAAACTCCCTGTCCTCTATATGTTTCTCCAAATTAATCAATTTGAAAAATTAAAGATTTAACCTTAAAGAAATCTTAGCAATTTCATTGTATGTACTTTTAAATTAAATGACATTTTTAATTTGAGAACACTAAAATAGAATGTTACATTTATAGCATCTTTTCTGAAGCTTAAAAAACTTAACATTTAAAAGTGTAGAATAAATAAAATTAAAAATATCATGCTCACTTGCTAATAGATATTCAAGAATCTAAAAATACACCTATTCAAAAATGAAGCCCATTAATGTTTTAACATTGTATTGTCTGACCAAGTAACATTTATTCTGTTACAAATAAATGAATCCATTTTTGTGACTTGTATTCATAGTATTAATTATGACTTTAGGCTAAAAAAGAAAGAGCATCTTTATTATTATCTAAGAAAATACTAAAAACGCCATAAAGACCTCCTAGATCGTAGGCTGCTCTATTATAAAATGCACTATTAGCAAATGAGGAAAATAATTTAAAATATTTATCTAAGAAAATAATCATAATGTAAATGGCAATTACAGACTCTAATGCATAGCGCAAATCCAATCAAACAAATAAAGATAAAATAAGATAAACAAAATAAGAAAATTGGAAGTGTAATTATCTGAAGGAAATACAATTCTTCAGTGAAATAAGAATAAAGTTCATTGGATAACTTCTAGATGATTATGAATTATGCAAGGAGTTAAGTTTCAAACGAAAGTCACAGATCATTTAATTTGAACATTTTCTTAACAAATTGGAAAACAATGTAAGTAGAGTTAGAAATAAATTATTTTAAAGACAGTTAAATCATAAAATATTTTTTATCTTGGAAATGAGTTTGATTGAGTGAGAGCTATCTGCCTCTCCACCTGAGGGCATTCTCTTGAATATGCATCACTGAAACCTTCTCTGGGACTACCAGAAGATTCTAAATGAAAGGGTAGGAAATTCATAAAAAGAAGGAAACCTAAAAAGAAAATCTGAAATCTTCATGTAAACTGATCTCATACACATAACCTATCCACAAACCTTGCATGCATGGGAATTCAACAAATTATGTAACTAAAAGCTAAAAACTATACACATAGGCTTCAAATGTCATATGCCAAAGGGGAGATAGAATTTATAGTTTTAATCTCATCAAGTTAAAGGTGCAAGTCACTCAGTTTCCTGTTGAAACGAAAGAAAGTAAACTTAATGAATAAAGAATATGTTCTAGCCTGAGGATTTTCCCCAAGATAAAAGGAAAACCTAATCACAGACTCATTATGAAACCAAGCATCCAGAAATTCAAGATGCTCTGCTTGTAATTTATCTGCCTAGTTAAACAGAAAAACAATGTGATTTACAGAAAAAGGAAACAAAACACAGAAATTCTATAATGCACATCATGCAATCAAAACTTAATATTCACAAAAACTTAATATTTATGAGGAAAGACATCAAAATATGAACTTCAGTTAAGAGAAAAACATCAATCAATTGAAACTGATCTACAGTGCACACAAATGTTAGAATTATCAGGCAAGAATTTGGAATTTCCTATTGTAAATACGCTGAATATCATAAATAGATGACATGATATACAGCTGTAAAATGGCAGAATAGCAATACAAGTAATGATATAAAATGCAAAATTACAAAATTGTACAAAATTATAATATAAAATATATTAAATAAAATGTCATGTATCGGCATAACAGAACACAGATGACAGAAAAGAAAATTAAGGAAATAAAACATGGAGCAATGCATAATACACAATTTATTTCATGGAAAAACGAAATAAAAAAATCTACAGAGCCAGTAATTGTATCACAATATAAAAAAGTTTAACTTAAATGTAAATGAAGTTTCAAAAGGAGAAAGGGATAGAAATGTACTTCAAAAGAAACTCTAGAATGTCAAGTTTTATAAAGAAATACATATATACAATAATTTCTGTAAGCCCAGATAGAGATAAATTTCAAGAAAGTCATTTAGAGACATAATAAAAACACTAATATGCAGAGATATACAAGCAAAATTTATTTTTAAAGTACATTAATGCAAAATAACAATAATAAGAATGATAGCTGTTTTATTACCAGAAGCAATCATGATAAATAGATAATGAAAGTACATGTTTAAGTTCCTGAAAGGAAAATGATTTTATATTCAATAAAACATGCTTGGAAATGAATTCTAGCTATTTAGATGAGGACTTGAGTTTAAATTTCCCTCTATAATCCCTCATTTTTCTATTCATGGGACACATTTAAAAATAAAGACCTAGGAGCTGGAGTGATAGCACAGCGGGTAGGGCATTTACCTTGCACACGGGCGACCCGGGTTCAATTCCCAGCATCCCATATGGTCCCTCGGGCACCGCCAGGGATAATTCCTGAGTGCATGAGCCAGGAGTAACCCCTGTGCATCACCGGGTGTGACCCAAAAAGTGCAAAATAAATAAAAAAAAACACCTAAGTATAAGACAAGAAAGAGATGTCTACCCTAACCACCTAATTTGGAGATTTTCATTTCTCTCTATCTCTCTCCTCTCTCTCTCTCTCTCTCTCTCTCTCTCTCTCTCTCTCTCTCTCTCTGCCACATCTCTGTCTCTCTCTCTCTAGTAAACTAGGACTATGTGACCTTTTCAGCCTTATATTGTACCTACACACACACACACACACACACACACACACACACACTCTTCTGAAAACTATAAATAAGAAATAATATAACTCAAAATTATTTATTCTTTATTATAAATCAAACTGTCTTTAGTCAAACAACCCGATGAATTTAATAACACTGCTGTGAGAAATTAGGAATTGTAACAAGTGCTTGCTATCATCTATAGATGGTTTACACCTTTTTCAGTCCTTCATAACCTACACATTCTTAATTCAACCTAGCATCTCTTGCTTCTCAACACACTATCTCAATTCACCTATTTGTTCATAATATGTTTGTTCCTATCTAAAAGTATCTCACTTAAAATTGTTTTTTCAGGTTTCCATGTATTTTATCATACTATGACTTCATTTAATGCACATTGAGATAATTTCTTCCCCCTTTCCCTCCTTTTTTTAAAATAGATTGTTCAGGACTGTGCTGTTGAACTTCCACACATTTATGACGTTTACAGTTGAACTTCTGCTACTGATTTCCACTTATATACCTGTACATTGTGGAGAGATTATTGTAAATTCAAATTTACTACATATTCTTTTTGTACTAGATTATCTATTTTTAAGAATGTTGTGTGTGCACTCTGAAATACAGTGTTCTGCTAATGTCAAGTATGATGAACATATTTTTATTTGGCACATTGGTCTAATGTATTATTCAAATTTAATGTTTCATTGTTGATCTTTGATGGATTAAGAGAACTATCTTTTGTTAAAATTGGGGTGTTGATGGTCTGGAAGGATAGCACAGTGAGTAAGAATACCTTTTTGAAAGCAGATGGCCCTGAAATGAAATCCCTGTATCTGACATGCACAGAAAAAACTGGCATCTCTTCTCTGGAGAATGGCAATTGCTTTATCTGTGACAATCAGCATCAAAACAATTTTTGGTTTCACCCCAGTGAGGTATATGAAAACACCACAGAAAGGAACACTAATCACTGTTCCTGAATTGTATAAAACTTATACAAATTTTTTAAACATGAAATTTTAAAAGTGACACCAACCCTGGTGAGTGGCAAAGGTGTATGAATACAAAGGTCAGAATTATGACCACTCTCAAGCACAGATAGGATTACCCTTGTAACATCTAGTAAACTCTACAACTAGAATCAATGTACTTCATCTAAAAATGTGACTCCTGCTGAGGAAATATGCAATCACTACAACTAACCCAGTGGAAAACTCAGTGAGTTCAATCAAATGAGTACACAAAAAACACACCTTGGTGTGTAACCCCTGCCAACAACCGCAACTGAAAAAATACATAAATACCATGGTCAGGTCTGTGTGAGACTTCCCACCAGTCATCACACTATCAAGAGCAGCAAAGACAAGTTGGAAAAGAGATGACAAGAACAACCATAGTGTTTTAGACTCTTTTCATTATAATCTTATGGTTTATTCCTCTCTTCAAATACTTTAGTATTTGCTTAATATATTGAGTTCTTATGTGATATATATTGGGTACATACAAACACACACACACATATATTTGTAATTCTCATGACTACTTGAAAATTTAACCACTCATGACACAAAACAAGTGCCATCTCTTCAGCCCCATATTTTTTCCTGTTATTTTTAAAAAATTATTCACAACTCTACATTTGCTAATTGGTGTCATACTTACGTTGGCTATTCTTTACCTGACTGGCACCATGTTTGTAGCAGTGTAACACTGTTCTCCCATTGTTCATCGATTTTCTCAAGCAGGCACCAGTAACATCTCCATCGTGAGACTTTTTGTTACTATTTATTAAAAATTGTTCTACAGAGCAAAAATCTTTCTGTTTTTCAAACTTCTTATATCATCATTTAATCAACTTCCTCTGGTTGGCCTTATCTTTGACTTGCCTGTCCTTTGGAACTATTCCACCTGGAATCTGTCAACAAGGAAAGTCTGCATATTTTAATGCTGTTCAATGAATTCCTCATCTATTATTCATAAGCATTCTTTTCATCTGCATTTGTTTATGATGTTCATGGTATGCGGCCACTGCATTGTAGAATTCATGTTTGAGCTTATCCCTTGGTGCTTGTCAGTCAAGTGTGCTGTCTCTCACTGGCCACTTGAGCAATTATGTTTGTGCCTAGCAACTTTCACTGGGAGCAGAAAAAGTGAGTGAAATTCTGTTCATGCCAAATTTAAGTATACTGAGGTCACTTTTATCAATAGTTAAGAGAAAGTTTATCACCCATAATAATATTGCAAAAATACTGGAAGTTTTGAAATTGCTTTCATTTTTCTTCCATTGTCTTTGAAGAAAGGGCATAATCTACACAGAAAGTCATCAGGCTATTAAAGAAAAAATTCTTCATCAATCTGAAGTAAAATATATGTCATATTTAATTTTTTCTTGCTAATTTACAGATTCTCATGCATATTACAAGTACATGAAAATTGTGCATCATTAAAATCAAATAGAATATATTTCTTAAAACTTGTCTTAAATAGCAATTGTATTGTATGAAACCCTGGGTTTCTGGGAGTGGAGGGAAAATTATTTTAAGGATGTGCTATTAATCTCTACTATTTGTCATTATGTTTTATGAATTTTGTCTATAAAGAGACTAGTACATACTAAATGTTGAAATAAATATCTCATAGTGGTATTCTCATGGTAGTGGAAGTAGAAGGTGTCAGCACTTCTTACCCAGCAGTTTCAACTGGTTTATGGGTCAAAATGGAAAAATTATAAAAATACACAAAATATACTTATTTATTTATAGCCCAATAAGCAGTCAATTCTCTAAATGAACAATTTTGCATCTTCAATGTGCCTTTGACCCTAACTTTGACAACAAAATAGACCATACTAATGTTTATATACTGCTCTGAGGGTAAGCTTAGTATCTTATGTTTTATATATAGTACCACTTCAACAATTCACAACAAATAAAAATATTTTTATTTTCATTTTGAACTTTAGACTTTTTGTAACCAGTTATTTTAAATCCCCTAACATGGATTTTTGTGGACATGAGTTTATTTTACATAAATTGATCCTTAATGTTTTTTGTTCATTTGTTTTGTTTTGTTTTGTTTTAGGACACTCCTGGTTCTGTGCTGAGGGACTACTTCCTGTGGTACCAGAACACAACATGAGGTACTGGGAATCAAACTCAGGTCAGAGCATGTAAGGCAAATGCATTATCCTGCTAGTCCCAATGCTCAGTGATTTTTTAATTTGAAAATCCTTTATACAGTCCTATCATCTTATCATCACGACTTTGTTTGTTACATGAGGTCTCAAACAATGCCATTTTATAACTGTAAAAAAATATGATGTGCCCAAATAAAATGTCATAATCAAAAGTATAGAATCCAAAACTATGAGAGTCTAAAACTCTAATTTTTGATTTTCCATTTTTTCTCCAATGCTTCTTTAGCACTCATCCAATGAAATATTTATTCCCCATTTTTTGTTTAAACCAGACATATTTGTTTTCTTTTGTTATTTATTCTATGTATGCAAAACAAGTCAGCTAAGCTAGACTCTCAGCTTCTTTTTATATTTTCTGCCTGACTCAGACCAAGGCTAAAGGACTCAGATTTATAAATAGAAATTTTCTGACTTCAAAGTAAAATAAATCTAACTCACAAAGCACGTCTTCTATTAATGTTTTCTCTCTTTGTTTCCCCCATTGCTTAATTTCTCTCTTTGTTTCCCCCATTGCTTTTGTTTCCCCCATTGCTTAATAATTGCTTAAGAACAGTCAAGATAGAAGAAAGATGCATCAAAATGTAGAAAACTAGTTTTAGAGAAATCTCTCAAATAAAATAAAATCTTAGCCTTAAGTTTTCACCTTGGGTCAATAGGGATTACAAATACCCACTGAATCAGGTCAGATGAAATCCTACATAGGCAAATGATTAAACTTTTCACTTTTCTCATCAATTTTTTTTGGAAAAAATTATGACACTAATCAGAACACTAGTTGTCAGAAAACATAAGTAGTTTTATTACAATATCCCAAATCTATTGCTCAACACAGATAGTATACCCAGCCCTGGTTTATTGAAATATTGATTGTTGACAGTTCTTCGAGCATCATAAAGATACAACCCCCTTTGCAGTATTCCTGTACTGACCTGATTGCAGTTCATAGCAAGTGATTATACCCTGAAGAAATAGAAATAAGATGGCCTCCATAATGCTCTTATTGGAATGACTTCAAAAGACTGTTTTTCACAGGTTCCTATAGACTCTATAGAAACTTAAGGTTTAGTATCCTTATGGCTAAGCTCTCTGCTTTTCACATCTTTTTTTTTTTGCTAGTGTGTTGCTTAAGTATGTCCCTCAATGAACTCTCTGCTGGAAAATCTTAGCCGCAGAATCTGTTTCCAGGGAAACAAGTCTTAGATACCAGATAAAATAATGTTAAAGTAGGAAAAACAGTATGGCTACTACGGTCTTAATAGCAATCAAAACTGTTTCAACTTCATTAAATCTGATGTTTTATTATTTAAGGTTACTTTCTTATGAACTCTGTGTGTATCTAGAAGGTGGCAATGTGCTGACACTCATATCCACCATCACTTTCTGGTCTAATTTAATCTTAATGAATTTGACTCTTTAGAGTAAATTGGATTATTTTCATCTTTTTTTTTTCTTCATGTACTATGTCACTATAACTGAAGAATATGTAATAATTTAGGAGAATCAGTAGAACCTCTACAACCTGAGAGTCATTATCTTTCTTTAAAAATCTGCTTGCTTGATTATTCTAAGGGTTTCTCTTGGGATTCTGGGCCACAAATCACCAATCTTATTTTGTCAGATAGGTGCATTTGTCAAAATGCAAAGAACTTGGGGTTCAAAAACCAAAACTATAAATGCTTCTAATTTAGAACATCATGAAAGGAAATATTATCAACTCATTGTTTGACTCTATTTATTACATCATAGGAATCTTTATTATTTCTGATGCTGTGAGCATTTTTTAAATCTAAGAGACCCAGACAATCTAAAAGAACAAATAAGAGAAAGTTCAGAAAATAGCACATGTTAAATCCATCTTCTTGATGTACATGATGAGGAAAATGGTTCTAAATGAAATGAAACAAACATTTCTAAAATATAAAGTGAAATAGAGAATTACTTACGCTGAAGCATGTTCTCTTTTTTCTGGCCAGTGAAATTTGCAAAGAAACCAGCAATGCCATGCCCCACTCTGGATATTCAACTCCATCGCATTTGGCAGCCCCTGTTGGAGCAACAGCTGGCGCACTTTGCTGCTCTCTGATTCGAGTCTCCTGTTGACAGCTGTTTCTAACACTCTGGAAGCCCTTTCCTGTATTTATTGGAATTTTCTCTTCAATGCACTGTGAAATGTAAGTTAAATTATAAATATCATTAAATTTGAGATATAACAAATGTAGTCACTCTTCCAGAAGAATTTGGCATCTTTCCTTTAGTATAAGACCTTAACAGCTTTGCATTTAAAATATAAATTTAAAATAAAGCATTTTTAAATTATAAAAATGGGAAGTCATCACCCATATAATCCCAGCTCTGTAAAAGAGATATTATTTTTAATTGGGTACCTATACACCTACTTGTTTTATTGTCCTCAAAATATAGTGGACGGAGAGTTAATATACTAGGTAAGGGAATTGACTTGCAGTCAGCTGAACTGAATTAGATCTCTGCCAATACATATGATCTAAAAGGTCCTTATGTGAGTGATTCCCTGATTCCTGAAGACCAAATCACAGCTCGGGTAATAGCAGGGAATGGCCCCCAAATAAAATCAAGTTAAAGTGGATGGGTATCATTATTATCAGAACTGTCCTTCCTCAGAAAAATTGTCATATCCCTGTTTTTCTATATTTGCTGTGTGTACGTCTTCTGTTTTAGTCTGCAACACATTTAAAATATGGGTTTTCAGAATACTGACCATATTAAGTCAATAATTTGTGCATATTGAGTAAAGATGTAGGTTTATAGTAGAAGCTTAGGATGAATGCTTTTTGAACCAAAACTGAATTGATATGAAAAATGTTATCCCAGTTATGCTCTGAGATTTAAAATGGAGCGATTTGAGATAAAAGTTCCTAGAATAGGTTATCCAAATCTCTATAATTTCATTTTTTTATAAATAGATTCAGAGTCCAGCTCAGTCCCATTTTTTTACTACTGAGTACAAAGAAAAGATATGAGGACAAAATATGATACCAGCAGGCCAGGAATTACAAAAACACTATAAGAAAAGCAAAAGAGCCTTATATTCATAGAGAATGATGATTTACGTCTTCGTATATTCTACTTTTATTTAGTAGATTGGCTCAAGGAGACCTTCAGATCTATTTTGCTCTAAGATGCTCTCTCTCTCTTTGTCTCTCTTGCTCTCTAGCTCTCTCTACATATGGATAATCTTTATAGATAGATAGAGTTCCTCAAAACTATATATATTTCCAAAAACTATACCTAGATAGTCTATCTATAGAGGTATCTAGATAGATAAAGAGATCCTCAAATCTATAAACATTTCCCCAAACTATATATCACTCTATATACATATATATATATATATATATGTTTTTATTACATTCAGGATTTAGCTAACAGTGATCTGATCAAGGGTTACTCTGATTTGTGCTTGGAGATCATTGCAGCAGTGCTCTTGGAATCATTTGGTATGAAGGGATTATTAGATCCCTATTTTAAAAAGTATGTGCTTTAACCCATTGACCTGTATTTCTGGTCTTCTATGATTTAATTGTAATCTGCAATTCGTTCCGAGTTCTCACCATTTTCCTTCCACTCCACATCAATAGTTGACCTCTTTCACAGATACATAAGAGTCATAGTCTGGCATATGTGCTTCCTCATTCATATATTTTTTCACTGACTCTAATTTCTTCTCCGGTTATGGAGTATATTCTTCCTCCAAGATTCAATCAATTTATGAATCTGTGTCATTGTATTCTTTTTTCTCCATTCTGCTAATAATGCATTACTATTTTCCTTTGCTGATGTAGTCCTTTGCATGTGCTCTGCCTTCCTTTTTGTACTTGCTTCCAAATTTGATAAAAAAAAATTCCTTGACAGCAGTAGCAGTTGTTTGATCATAATTTGTTCTTCTGCAGCTCCTATCAGACATTCCATATTCCAGTGATTTATTTTCTCTGGAGGGGGTCATTTAAAACAAATTTATTTCAAATGGACTTTATTCTGCTAATCATCCCATTCCTATTCTTCCTTTAGCCTCAAGTACCCCAGTGTTCAGTCATTACTTATTTTTTCCTTTATTTTTAGAAAGTCTTCTCCTTTTTTATTGAATCGCTGTGAGATAAAGTTACAAAGCTTTCATGTTTGAGATTCAGTCATAATACCCATTCCTCCACCAGTGCACATTTCCTACCACCAATGTCCCCAGTACCCCCCCCCCCCAACCATCCCAATATCACTTAACTTCCCGTTAGTCGTCGATTTGCTCGAGCGGGCGCCAGTAACGTCTCCATTTGTCCCTGTCGCGTGCTAGTGTAGCCCAATGGCATCTCTTCGCTCCGGGAACATGGAGGGCCTCAAACCGATCGTTCATGACCTTGACAAAGAAGTCTGACCATCTGGTAGGTGGGCGGCCACGCGGTCTCTTGACATCCCGTGGAATCCAATCAGTAACAGCTCTAGTCCAACGGTCGTCTTTAAATCTCATTACGTGACCAGCCCATCTGATTTTCGATACCTTGGCATATGAGACAGCGTCCCTGATCATTGATCGTCGACGGATGTCAGAACTCCGGATTCGTTCTCTCATTTGAGTGAAACGTGATATTCCAAGCATAGCTCTTTCTATTCTTCTTTGGGAGACCTGAATGGCGTTCTCATCTTGTTTGCGTAGGGCCCAGGTCTCTGAGGCATATGTTAATGCAGGAAGAACAGTGGAATCAAAGAGATGTGCCCGGAGCCGGAGGTTCTTCGTCCTCTTAGCTATTTCTTCGACGTTCTTGAAGGCGTTCCAAGCCGCTCTCTTCCTCCTGCGCAGCTCGGGTGCCAGGTCATTTGTCATGTTGACCTCTCGACCTAGGTAGACATAGCTGTTGCATTCGGAGATGGTCGTTCCATTGAGAGCGAATGGGGCGTCAGGAACAAGGCTGTTTCTCATAAACATCCCAATATGTCTGTGAGAAATTGTCTGCCATAGAGATAGGGGGAGAATTAGGAACATTTCTTGTGATTTTGTCTCATTTTATGATTAAAATTTCCTGAAATCACCATTTTTCTTTTGTTTACATTTCTCTTCTAGAGAAATGTAACATGGACATTCTATATGGATATCTTGTATACAACCTAAAATTAGTTTGTCTTAAAAAATGAATTCTAAATCTCTTCTTTTATGCGTGGAAGTGAGCCTTCCTATGGTGAGCTTTTTTTTTTTTTGCTTGCTTCCAAAAAAAGTCTTTGAACCATTGGACCCCTTTTAATCTTTAAATCCACATTAATATATCTAATTAACTCCTTTATAATGGGGCTTTAGGCTTTTGAGCCATACCTGAGGGTGATCAAGGATTATTATGTACTGAGTGCTCAGGGGGCATTATCTGAGGCACTTGGGAGATGGTGGAGTTCTAGGGATCTAACCCTAGACTTTTACATGCAGGGATTGGTAAGGTAGTCTCCTGGCCCATGAACCTACTTTAAAGTATCTCCAAGTGAAAACTCTTCATACAATTTATTGCTGCCAACCAATTTTCAGACTTTAACACCTCTCATTTATATTCACCTATAACTTACTTGCCTTTTAATCTTTATTCAAAAATCCTTTCTCAACATAACATTCTATAAAAATGCATAATAAATCATGCTACTTGTCCTCTCAAAATTCTGCAGACTCTATGTTTTCCAAACAATCAAAGTCTAAGCCTTTTAAGTAGTCTACAAGGGCTTATTGAACTCTTGGACTCCCTTCACCAAACACATACATGCATACATACATTGTGTACTTTCAAATATCAGTTTTTCTTTACTTTTATTCTGTTTCAGCCAACTAATTATTGATATTTTTTCAGAATTTCATACCCTGTACCTTGAGCTGGCTATTGCACTACTTGAAGGTATTATCTACTGGATATGGTGAAGACAGTTTTTCAAGCATTTGCCCCAATGCTACTGATTCAGAAGGGCATATTTGAGCTAATATATTTAACAATTATTATCAATTCTTTTATCTAAAATTCTGAAACACTTTTGGTCTACTTTTCCTATATACCATGTATCACACCCTAATGTGTTTGTCAATTCTCAATTTGTTGTTTTTATTCTTTTTTTTTTTTTTTTTGCTTTTTGGGTCACACCCGACGATGCACAGGGGTTACTCCTGGCTCTGCACTCAGGAATCAACCCTGGCGGTGCTCAGGGGATTGTATGGGATGCTGGGAATTGAACTTGGGTTGACTGCATGCAAGACAAACACCGTATCCGCTGTGTTATTGCTCCAGCCCCTGCTGTTTTCATTATTTATTGGTAGATTCTATTGCTAAATTTAAGGATTCAGGATTTAGAAGATTAAAGGTCATTGCTACTTTGTCCACTGTTCTATTTAAAAGGAACATAATGTATGCATAATGTATGCATCCTTTTCTTAAAATACTTTTGAACAAATGGAGCAGTAAAATAAAGTTTATAAACTTTATGGTTCACTATTTGTATGTTTATACAACCAATAAAATAGGAATTTACTTAGTTCTTTTTAATTGAGTTTAACAAATATATTTTTTAAATTTTTATTAGTGAAACACCATGAGGTATAGTTGTAGATTTACAAATTTTTGTGCTTGGATTTCAATTATACAATGATTAAGTACCCATCCCTCCACCAGTGCCCATTTTCTACCACCACGAATCCCAGGATCCTTCCCATCCCCCATTCCCCACCCCCCCGCCCAATCCCACCCTGCCTCTGTGGCAGGGCATTTCCTTTTGTTCTCTCTCTCCTTTTGGGTGCTTGGTTTGCAAAAGAGGAATTGAGTAGAAATCATGTTTGGTCTATAGTCTACTTTCAGCATGGAACAATCATCCTGGGCAGATCTTCCCAACGCCCTTGATTTGGTGCTCCCTTCTCTATCTGAGCTGTCTTTACCCCTAGCATGTGCAGCTGGCCTCCAAACCATGGAGTAAACCTCCTGGTACTTTTCTCTGCTATTCTTGGGTGTTAGTCTCCTATTTTGTTACTTTATGTTCCCCAGATGAATGCAATCTTTCTATGTCTGCACCTCTCTTTCTGATTCATTTTGCTTAGCATGATACTTTCCATGTAGTACCACTTAACAAATATTTTTTCACTTATACTTAATGTGTAGTCATATTTAGTTTTACTTCTAAGTAATGCTGCTAGAACTCTAATAATCTAGGCAAACAGTCAAATAAGGAATGTATAGCAGATGAAAATCTGCAAAATACATGATATAGGTAGATACATAAAGAAAATAAAGTTTTATTTAAATCACCAAAGCTTAGTAGAGGTCACATATGACAGTGTGTTATTAGCACAATATCCTGAAAAGTATTTAGTTGAAAATAAAACAAATGTGGATAGATATAAATAATTCTCTACCATATTATAGTGTGTTTTATATATATCTTATACACTGTCAGAGGAAATTAGATAAAAGATGAAATCTTCTATTCAAAAAATATTTAAGACATTGAGCTCACTATATACACCCATAAATTAAGTTCCCACTCACAATAATCTCAAATTACACTAATAAGTTTTCCCTGTAAAATTGTCATATATCCCTTGACTTTCAATATTCTTCATTTTTTTCCTTAGAAAAGGACATACTTCTGCAGTCTTAATAAAAATTGCAACCTTAAATTTGGTTAATTAAATAAATGATTATATCTTGAGAAAAAATAAATCCATTATCACAAATAAATACTATATTAACTAGAATATAGAGATTTTAGTTGCTTATTGTTTAGTTTTGTTTTTTGCCTACCTCCCAGTTGAAAACTGTAATTAATTTGCATCTTGATTGGAAAGGACTTCACCTCAGGCCCCTAAAAATATTTCAAACTAGGTATCACATAATACCAATTTAAAAAGTTGAAATTTTGTCTAAATAGCACACGAATTAAGTAGTCTTTCCCTAACTGCTACAGGGATACTCAGAGCTTGTATGCACATGTGCGAACTTACCATCTGTCTCCTAGTTTCAAGACTCTTTGTAGCCCCTGCCAGAAATAAAGGAACCATTTTGAGAATGCAGTAGACTGGATCTGCTGTCAGACCACTGTGAAAATTAGTGTTAAAAATAATTATGGTCTGAGTAAGTTAAACAGAGAAAGTCAGTTTGAACTTTTGTATGTCAATACAGTCAATACAGCCTTCCTTATAAGATAGTGATCTATGCGAGAATAAGTTTCAACCAGAACTTGTACCTGTGCATCCATATTCACACAATATATCAGTTTCCACATCAGAAATGTGCAGAAATTTCCATTAAGTACATATTTTTCTACATGTGCTTTTTGCTAATAATAATCATAGAATACCCAGTATCAATGCCACCAAATTTCGTTTGGCTATCTTTGTGTTCTTTGCTACCTCAGCTATTTTCAAGAACTCTTGGTAACTAAAAAATCTAATGCAAACCTATAATCATTAACATAGATAAAATTCTATATGATCAATGACTATGTGATCATGTAAACATCATATTTAATTATCAGGACAATGTAAGGATTACAAGCAAATGTGTATGTGATTTATTGTTAATATATCATTGTCTAATTTAAGTAAGGGAAATTGCCACTGATGTAACTTTAGATGAATATTCTTTTGTGATTTATATGGAGAATAGATATCAGTCATATGAATTATTTATTATTACAAAAGAAAATACCTCAGTCGTTAATAATTATGTAAAAGTTTTTCGATTTGTGTACTAGAGTTATTGCTAAGAACTTTAATATAGTTACAAATGGGGTGAAAGACTGGCATTTTAATCTATTAAACCTTCAAAATCAAGTAAAAATATTGATCTGGGGGAAGAGTTAAGATAGTCAAATGAAGAGTTCCTGTCTGTTACTTTTTCATGGCAAAGTCTTCAGGAAGAAATGAAGTGCTTGTATAGTATGCCCCAACTTTCTGGAGTATAAATCACTGGATCTGAGCATGCACTAGGCATGCATTTCTCTGGAGGAGACTGAATACTGTAACTAAGAGATAACATAAGTTGTGAAACTGAAAGTCCCATGGCAGAAAGAGGTGATCAGGGAAGGACAAGCTGTCTTAGGCATCTCAGGTGTGTAGGGAACAGACCTCAGTAACTTCATGAGACAGTGGTGGAGATATGCTAAGTGCATGGATTTCCACAGAGATTCTGTGCTCTGACAAGTTGAGTAGGAAACTGCCTAGGAGGTACCATGAATAGTCTCTTTGTTGCCTCAAACAGCTGGGCCTTCCTTCATGAGGGAGGTGTGCTCTGCCCTTTCGGTCTCTTGCACAGTCAAACATTTGCAGTCTTATGGGAACTTAGTCAATAGTAGCAAATCAGCCTCATTGACACATGCTCACTTTAGCAAACTGGTAATCATGTCACCCGCTTTGGGCTCTTCAAATAGCAGTAGGGACTATGAGACAGGAGGAGCTCTGTGTTGCATTCAACAAGACACATAGACATCTGCCAAGTTCTGTTAATACAGAGTCCCTTTTGGCAAAGCTGGCTCTCCTAATACAGATACTTGGACAGTTTGTAGATATTTCTGACTGGAAGGCATCAAATGCAGAATAAATCTGGCTTACAGCCATCTATGGTTTTACATGAATCCAAACTCTTGTGTGTTGCATTAAGTTGATTCCAAAAACCTCTTAAGCAATTTTAGCATCAAACTGTAGTTGAGCAGCTACAGAGCATTTGTTCCCACAAATTCTCAGTGGCTTGTCCAAGCGACACTAACTCAGAGTCACAGGCAGCAATCCATCTTGCAAACTTAACACCTAATCATTGCTCATTACAGCTTTTTCTCAGAACTCCATTCCCAACAGTTCCATAACACTAGGAATAATAATTTAGTAATTAATTAAGAAAAGATAAGTAGTTTAATCAATTGGTGGAAAGTTCCTCAAATGCAGCAACATTTTCTATACTGCCTAAGGAAGACTGCAAAACAATAGTCTTCTTGCTGCTCAACCAATTGAAGAAGTTAGAAGAAGCAATCATCAATATGCTCAGATAAAATGTGACAGCAAAATGAAAAAAAATCAACCAGACAGATAAAAGCTCTAATTAGTTGAAATACTAAAGAGTAGTTGAGTTAAATATACTTTTGGGGATCTCTGCATAGAACGGAAGAAGTTAAAACTTGATTCTGTGACAGCAAGCATGAGCTACACAATATCATTAAAGAAAAAGGAAAAAAATAATTAAAAAATGAAGGGAACAGAGGACCAGAGTATAGTACAGTGGGCAGAGTACTTGATTTGCATGCAGCCTATCTAGTTTGATCCCAACACTGCATCTCATCCCTCAAGCATCATCAGAAATGACCTTATGCATGAGCCAGAACTAGTCCCTAAGCACCAACCCGTGTGACCCCCAAAATAAAAAACAACCCCTCCAACCAAAAATGAATAAAAATGAAAGGAATATAAGAGGTACATGTTATAGTATTAAAATCAATATCTGCATTATAGAAATAGCAGAAGAAAAGGAAACAGATGGTGGGGAAGAATTACTGACGGTAAAAAATAGCAGTAGAAAACACTTTTATGAAAGTGCACTTATTCAGGAATCACATAGACTCCCCATCCCCCCAAATTAATAAACCCCAAGAAAGCACAAAGTTACACTGTAACCAAAAATGGCAAGAACAATGAGAGATATAACAAAAGTAGGAAAGAAGCTAAATCTCGGACATAAAGGTAATCCAGAATACTGACATCAGATTTCTCAATGATATTTGAGTCAAAATGAACTCTTCCTGGAAAAAAAAACCCCTCTATCCTACTGTATTTGAGGAAGTGATAAAAACATTGCAGGAAAACAGAAACAAAAGGCATTTATTGTCTCTAAGCCAACTCTTCAAGAAATATTAACTGTCTGTAAGAGAAAAGAAAACTCCATTCAGATGATGAAAGATACACAAAAGATAAATGGGGGGAGATTGGAGAGTAAGTAATGTAGGGGCTTTCTTGACTAAAATACAGGCATAAGTGTTTAAAACTTAAAATAGGAAATGAGCTGAAAACTTAAGATGTAAGCCACACTAACTTTAAATTAAAAAGGCTTAGCAGAAAGCAATAAGAAGCAAATGAAACAAATCAATACCTGAAAGGTCATTGTCACGGGTGTGAGGTGATAACTAATAGTCTTTTTGATTCACATTTTCCTGATAATAAGTGAAGAAAAACACTTTCCCACATGACAATTTGTCACCTATATGTCTTCTTTGAGATCTTGTATATTCATTTCCTCTCCCCTTTTTTGATGGCTGTTGGATTTGTTTTGTTGTTGAGCTTTGTATTCTATGTATATATTAGCCCTTTAATAGACATATAGCATGCAAAAAGGCTCTCCAATTCAGTAGAGTATCATTTAATCCATATTTTCTTTTTCCATACAGAAGTATTTTATTTACTCTAATATCATCTGAATATTTTTTTGTTTTTAGAAATTAATTTCTTTATTTTAATAATGTATCTTTGTTGTTACTGTGTCTGGCATATCGAATACTCTCGGTAGCTTGCCGGGCTCTCCGAGAGGGGCAGAGGAATCGAACTCGGGTCGGCCATGTTGGCTGTGTGCAAGGCAGACGCCCTACCCGCTGTGCTATCGCTCCAGCTGGGCCCGCTCGAGCAATAATGTATCTAGATATCAGTGATAGAATTTCTCTATCTTGTAATTTTTATTTTCATAGAGCTAATATTTTACTTTGGCTTAAAAACTTGAAAATAATTTTTAGATGTGTATCCAGTGATTTGCCTCCATTGGCAACAAAGACAAAAGCAAAATAAGCACATAGGATTACATTATTATTCAGTGCAAAATAAAAAGTTCCTGCATTGAAAAATTGTTATTATTAAAAAATAAATTACATTTACTTGAAGAAATAGTCACTAATTATTTGGCAAAATGCTAATATCCAAGATATATAAAGATATTCTTATTTATTTATTTATTTATTTATTGAATCGCTGTGGGAAAAGTTACAAAGCTTTCAGGTTTAGGTCTTGGTCATGCAAATATCAATCACATTTCCCTTTACCAATACTTATTTTTCAACACAAAGAACCCCAATAAACCCCACTCCCCATCCCCCCAATGCCTGTGGGGCAGATGAATTTTAGTTAACACTCTATCTACTTTGACTAGCTTCATTGTTTCGATAAAAATTGCACCATTATTATTTAGACTTTACCTCCCCCCCAAATCAGCCATGCTGAAAAAGCATTGTGAAGTGATTTGCTTTCTACAGCTGGCTTCAAGAATTAAATGATGTCGCGCAGCCGCTATTGCAGCCGCACGGTTTTGGATTTCTGCTATTTTACTTATTAACCCTGGAAGTATTTCTACTGAGAGTCAGATAATTAAGAGATTGGTTTCTGTGCTCTGGAGTCATGGCCGTGCCGGAGAGCCGCTCGTGGGGGGCAACTGGTGACCTCGGTAGGGCGTGAAGGACGGCCCAGAATGCCCCCCTTCCCATGAGGTTTCAGTCGTGCCCCACCCCCAGCTCATACCTGCTCTCCACAAGGCTCCCATGTGGCCGCCATAAAGATATCTTAAAATCTCCATTCAAAAATGGGCAGAAGAGTTCAATAGATATTTCTTTAAACATTCATATGGCCACCAGCACATGGAAAACAGTGCTGAGTATTACTGATTATAAGGCAAATATAAATAAAAATAATGAGCTATTATGCCAGTAATATCTTATGTTAAGAAGGCCAGAAACAAGAAATAATGATAAATATAGAGTATGAAATGTATGGAATTTTCATTTACTGTTACTGGAAATATAAAATGGTTCAGCCTTTATGTAAATCTGTAGGGATAATTCTCAAAAAGTTTAAACAATACTTCTATATTATTAAGAAACTCCATATGTGTGTGTGTGTATTCCCTAAACAGCAAAATGATATTTGCTTATTTATGCTCACTGCAAAAATTTTACAATTTTTTTCTTGAAATTCTTGAAACAAGTACCCAAAATTAAGTAGTGCATAAAAGTATAATATAGATAGATAGATCGATCGATAGATAGATAGATAGATACACACACACTTGGGCTGGAGTGATAGCACAGCAGGTAGGGCATTTGACTTGCATGCAGCCAACATGGCTGACACAAGTTTGATTTCTCCGCCCCTCTTGGGGAGCCAGGCAAGCTGCCGAGAGTATCTCGCCCGCATGGCAAAAACTGGCAAGCTACCCGTGATGTATTCGGTACGGCAAACACAGTAACAACAAAGTCTCCAATGGAGACATTACTGGGCCCGCTCGAGCAAATCAATGAACAACGGGAGGCCAGTGACAGTGATATATATATATATATATACATATATATATATATATCATTGGAATGTCATTATTCTGTAAGAAAAGACATTCTTGAGTTTTTCTGCAATATAGATAAATCTAGAGGATGTCATGTTTCATGAAACAAATCAAAAATATATCACAAATGCCAAGTGACCTTACACAGTTTGGTATACAAATTCAAAAACAAACAAACAAAACAAGATGCTTCAGAGATGTATAAAACATTTCACTACAGGGAAGAGGGTAAAATTAGTGACAGAAAATGAAATTTGAGATTCAAATAAAAAATCAGAAATAGTATTTTGTGTACCAATCATAGTACTCCATTTGTATTTCTTGATGCAAGGACTAAGAGCAAATTTTTTTCAAGTCATTGGGAGGCAGCAATTGTATACACAGATGATGTAAATAAACATCTTAACAGTTTTTGTAAATATTCACACAGTGGTTTTTTTCAAACAGTACACAAAATTTCTATTTGAAATGAATTTAGTAAAATTATGCAACTAAATTGACTACATCTTCATACGCAAGAGTTAAAAGTCAATTTGGAGCCTAAGGTGACTCAAGTGACAAAACACATGCCTTGCAAGTACAAAATCCTGAGTCAGATACCAGTATTGCATATCTCTTTCACCCAGCAGTACTAAACTATAATGTTCTCCAAGCACCCCAGTGATACAAATCACCACCCGCTGAGTGCCAGCATGTTAGGCACCAACTGAAAAATAAAAAGACAGATTTGCTTTCATTCTAGTCTCTTATAATTAAAAAGGGACCTGTTATTAGTGAAATATATACATTTTATAATCAAACCAGTCTATTAAGAAATTCTTCGAGAGCAGAATTTGCAAAGTTGAGTACTATCATGACAAATATCAAGAACCCATTTCAGTGATGAACCAATTTGACTTAGAACTGTCTTTATGGACCAATATATTCCAAAGGGCAACTAAAGATTTTACTTGAAATTTGTCTTAAATCATATTTCAATAAAATCACACGCTCATGTCACTTCCATGGAATACTTGATTTCTTACTTCTGAGACACTCTGGGTCATAAATTAAGCTTTTCTAGTGCAAGTGCCCTAGAATAAATAGAAAATTCTCACATTTACTTCTAGGGGTTCTCAAGAACATTGTTTTTGTGGAAACAAGCAAAGTTTCTACTGCAACATCCCCATAAAGTTAACATTCAACACATTGTATTTTCCTGCACCTCAATATTTATTATTGAATCATTAAAATATTAATACTCCTACGTGAAACATTTAATGAATTATTTGACTAAATTGACTACATATTTAAAAGTTAAGTCAATTTGAAACCTGAAGTGACTCAAGTGGTAGAGTACCTGCCGTATATGTGCAAAAAAAAAACCCATTATTAAAATATCTCTGCCTAAAAATTGAGTTAGAGGCAATAATTTGTTAAAAAATGAGGTTTGTGTCATCTCAGAAAGTAGGGTGATTTTTATTATGATTAAATAAAATTTGTAATACAATTAGGATTTTGTTACTACTAAATTTCAATCTATATATTTATTCATTAATAAACAAAATATGTAGCACTGCAGCACTGTCCTTCTGTTGTTCATCGATTTGCTCAAGCGGGTCCAGTAACATCTCCATTATGAGACTTGTTGCTACTGTGTTTGGCATATCAAATACATCATGGGTAGCTTGCCAGGCTTTGCTGTGTGGGCGGGATACTCTCGGTAGTTTGCTGGGCTCTCTGAGAGGGGCAGAGGAATCGAACCAGGGTCGGCCTGGCTAGCAGCATACAAGGCAAATGCCCTACCACTGTGCTATAACTCCAGCCCTCTCAAAAAGTAACAGAAAATATATATTAATTTATTTTGTTAGGTCAGTTCAATACTCTACTAAGAGGTTCTAACAAAGAAAATTAGAGAAGACAATGAATTTAAAAGTATGAAGGGGAAGACGAGGTTGAGGGGTTTGAAAAACTAAAGATGCTATTTCACAAGTGGCTTGATCTTACCTGCACAAAGCCCTAGAGAAAAAATACGCAACAACTAATAAAAAAGTCAATTAGTCAATCTTCGGAGTAGCAGGGACCCACTGCGGAGAGCACATACAAAATGATTAATAAATCATAATAAATATATTTAATCAGGTATAATTATATTATTTTTGACACAAATATGACTCTAACTTGTATCTTTAGTCTAGACATATGCATTTCATACTTCCTTAGAGGTACCAGGCCTACTCATTAAAGGGCCAACTCGCAGTTCAATAAGTACAATGTCAGCAGTGTCCACTGAAGTTATTGACAGACAAGACTTTTTACTGATAAGTTCGGTGTTTGAGTAAAGCATCAAAGATGTTCTTTATGTATATCCACCAATTGTTAGTAAAACAACTTGCTGTGTGAAGCAGTTCATGCAAGCTATTTTTTAACAGAGAGTTTTAAGACTTATATAACATGGTCCAACTACAGTTAATGTATTTATATTTTGATATTTAAATCTTTTTTTTTCCGCAAATTTAGTGTGATGAGTAAGGAGATCTCGCATACCTCTTAAATACTTAAAGAGCTTATTAACTATCAAATATATATTCTATTTTAATATTATTTTTCTGGTTTGAGCAGGAGAATCACTCATGGAAATTTAGGTTTTAATGATGGGGAATTTCTTTAAAAAGTAAAAATCAAATTTAACCTGAATCCAGTTAGTGAAGAAAAGAATGGGAGAGCGATCCTATCTATTTGTTGCCAGTATTATTTTTTTTTTAAAGAAATAGCTAGGTAAATAAGTTGCAGAAGGGATATTACTGGAGAGAAATCTAGAAAGGTTGAAGGTTAAAGAGAGAATATGCAGCTGAAATTCCAGCCAAAATGACCAAGAACTTCCAGGACAAAGAGGAAGTAACAAGTAGGCAATAATCACTGCAGGATTTCAACTACATAGGAAAGAACACAGATGAGAACCTACAAAGAAAAGCTGGCCAGCTTTGTTAAGACCATGTGGAAACAAAAAGAAATAAACAGATGTTGCTACTCACCAGAGATCAAATTAGATGTTAAGTGATCTAAAGAGCTAGAAAATGTGTCAATTTTAAATTACAAGGACCTGAGAAGTAGTGCAGGGTAGGTTCTTGCCTTGCATTTGGATGGCGTGAATAGAACCCCATTTGGTGCCCAGAGCACCATCAGAAGTGAACCCTGTGCAGGGAGCCAGGATTAAGCCCTGAACCCACTGTGTGTGATACAGAAAGCAACCAAACAAACATGAAAGAGAGAGAGAGAAGAGAGAGAGAGAGAGAGAGAGAGAGAGAGAGAGAGAGAGAGAGAGAGAAAGAAAGAAAGAAAGAAAGAAAGAAAGAAAGAAAGAAAGAAAGAAAGAAAGAAAGAAAGAAAGCGTGCCTTATATACATATCTGGTGAATAACCATTTCTTTGACTAAAGATTGAGAGGCAATGATCTTGTGATATGTGAGTTCACTATCTGAAGTCAAAGTCCCAAAATTCTGCCTTCTCCTGTTACTTCCTGGCACAAAAATCACAATAAAAAGATAGAATGCAATTTATTAAGTACAGCCAGAGAGCTTATATATGATATCCTCTGAAATATGTGCATGTGTCAATAGTGGGTGTCACAGAAGACAAGAGAAAATCGATGAATAAATTGCCTTTTGGCATTACCTCTATTGGGTAGTCTTAAGCCTACTTTTTATACACCTTTTATTTTATTAAATTTATATATATATGTATAGGTATGAATATACATATATGTATGAATATATGTATACATTTGGATTTGAGGCAATATACACCAGTGCTCAGGGTCTACTTCTGGATCTACATTCCAAGATCACTTCTGGTGAACATGGGTGATAAAACAGGATACTGGGGGTTGAACTAGGGTCAGCTACATGCAAGGCAAGGACCTTTGTCTCTGTAATACCACTCTGGCCCTCTAAATAACTTTTAGAAGGAATAATGTCTCTCTTGGTAAAATAATGTTCAGTCTTATATTTGTATTTATTTTTCCTCATATTTTATTGACCCATTCTTGCTGCTGTAGATTACCCATTACTGTAATGCTTCCCTGTCTAAGTTTTGTCTTCAACTATGTATTCTAGAAAACACAAACTAACACAATGGTTTAGATGTAGTTCTAGGAAGCAGACCCTGATGATAGCATTTTGGATTGTTTTACCTACTTATATGAGAACGACCCCTATCCTTGGTCATCAGACTTCCCTCTTGCCTATAGTATTATTAGAGTCTAAAAGTTTTCATATGTAATTAATTGAAATGAGTCACAAGTCATTGGAAAATCTATATGTGATACCAAAAAGTATGGGAGAAATATATAGTTATTCACTTCAACCTTACCAGATTAGGGTCTTACAAAAGTAAATTCAGATAGAGAAATTACTTGATAATTGTGCTGTACATTGAAATACAGAACCTATTTGTAGAAGTCTTAAAGAGTCATAATTTTTTTTGCAGCTTTAAGAAAAGGTAAAGTTAAAATTCATGTCCAAACTAATCAAAAGAGTGATATTCTTACAGTATTTTTGGAATGAACTCTGTTTTGTTGAAGTTCAATATAAAGTGCATAGTTTAAAGTGTACAGTTTCATAAATTTGGAATATTAAAAGCTTGTAAAGTAATTACCAGCAGAGAAAAATAAGATATATCACATTAAAGTATTTTCTCCCTTTTGAGCACTTCCATTTTCCTGTTTCCATGCAATCACTGATATTCTTTCTGTGACTGTAGATATTATTTATAAGGTCTTATTAAAATCTATAAATCACTATGAACTTTCTTCTGTAACATTTTTTGCTAGTTATACTTGGATGAGATGCAACCATTTGGATTGTGTAACATTGGTTCCTTATATTTGATTCCTGAGTTGTATTTGCCACATATTATTTACCTATTCACCATCAGATAGATGTTTAAATTGTTTCTAAATTAGGGTTGTTATAAACATGGCATGGCCCTCCCGTTGATCATCGATTTGCTTGAGCGGGCCCAGTAACGTCTCCATTGGAGACTTTTTTGTTACTGTGTTTGGCATATCAAATACGTCATGGGGAGCTTGCCAGGCTCTGCTGTGCGAGCGAGATAAAGTATTGTAAATTTTATAAACAGTTGCAGTGAGAACATATACTTTCATTTTCTTGAATAAATGCAACTAATGGAAAGACTAGATATCCTAGCAGTAATATATTTAGATTTTTCAGAAAGTAACAAAGTACATTTCAAAATAATTGAATATTAATTTTCCAATGATAGTTTGCTACTTGTTCCACATTGTTAAAACTTAACCTGCAAAATTTTTATTTTATGTATCCTAATATGTGCATAATAGTATATTATTGTTGCAACTTAAATTTCATAAACAATAGTGATGTTAAACATTTTAAGTGGTTATTTGATGTAAACTATATATTCTAGGTTAATAATTTTGTTCATATATTTTGTTTTTTAATGCCCGAGTTCGATTCCTCTGCCCCTCTCAGAGAGTCCGTCAAGCTACCGAGAGTATCTCGCCCACACAGCAAAGCCTGGCAAGCTACCCGTGAGGTATTCAATATACCAAACATAGTAACAAGTGTCACAATAGAGATGTTATTGGACCGCTTGAGCAAATTGATCAACAACAAGAGGACAGTGGCAGTGGAGCGATAGCACAGCGGTAGGGCATTTGCCTTGCATGCAGTCAACATGGCCGACCCAAGTTCGATTCCTCCACCCCTCTCGGAGAGCCCGGCAAGCTACCGAGAGTATCTCGCCCGCACGGCAGAACCTGGCAAGCTCCCCGTGATGTATTCGATATGCCAGACACAGTAACAACAAAGTCTCCAATGGAGACGTTACTGGGCCCGCTCGAGCAAATTGATGATCAATGGGAGGACCTTTACTCGATGAATTACATATATATGTAATTCATGGTTTACCTGGTTTATTGCCTATATTTGATTGCTCTTAACCACATAATAACATAATAACCAATTTTCTTAACTCTTGTAAGACAATTTTTTTGTACTTATTGCTTTTGATGCTGTGACTGAATAATATCGATTTAATCCAAGGTTTTAGATTTACTTTCATTGTCTTATAACATTATTATAGCTTACGTAGTCTTTTGTGTATTTACTAATGTAGCACTGTCACTGTCCTCCCGTTGTTCATCAATTTGCTGGAGCAGGCCCAGTAAAGTCTTCATTTTGAGACTTTTTGTTATTGTGTTTGGCATATTGAATACATCACGGGTAGCTTGCCAGGCTTTGCTGTGCAGGCGAGATACTCTCAGTAGCTTGCTGAGCTCTCTGAGGGGGTGGAGGAATCAAACCTGGCTCAGCCAGGTTGGTTGCGTGCAAGGCAAACGCCCTACCACTGTGCTATCATTCCTGGCCTCAGCGCAGAGGATCTCTCTCTGCTGCCTGCATTGGCAGGTCAATGGCAAGGGGCAGGGGAAGGAAGGAACGAGGGCCAGGCTGGTTGGTGTCAGTTGCAGTTTATTCTTTTCTCATCTCCATTCTCCTCTGATTCTCCTCCTGCTTCTTCCTCCCCCATGCTATTTCATTCTCTTTCTGAATCCCCCTTCATTCTCCTTCTCACTCTGGATCTCCTAGCCTCCTCTTACAGTCTAGTTAAATCCCAAATCATGAGAAGTTGGGGTAATAGTTACACATAGGTGTGGTCATACAATCAACAGAGGTAAAGTTTCCCTTGGGGGAAGCTTCTTCTAGGACAGATTCTCATTCAGTAGAATTCTTATTCAGTAATTCTTATTCAGAATTCCCAGCAGAAGAATCCCATGGGTGTTTCTCCTCTCCTTCTCCAACAAACATACAAACATTCATAATATTAATCATTTTGTATGGACAGAGTAAGAGATAGAAGCTTATAGAATTGATCTCCTGGGCACATCTGGTTTCTACTACAGTGTTCAGGTCAGATTAGTCTTTCCTAACCCTAGCAGGATCCTAATCTCGTCGTTACTTTTTGGATCATGACAGCATTTGTCCATGACCAAGCTCTAAACTTATAGTTAAGTATCGTGTCGCTTTGGCCTGGCCCATATTGATGCCAGGGTAGCTCACAGCTTGCTCTGGGTCCGTTCAGTCCCTTGTCGGGACCCTGATTTTGGGATGCTAGGAACTAAGGGCAACTGAGGCTTAAGTGCAGAAAGCAGTTGCCACAAAGTACATATTGTTCTGAGTCAATTAACTCAAAATTTACAAAAGCATAATACTGTCTTCCTTTGTCCATACCAAAAGGACATTGCTTTAACCAGTTCAAAAGATATAAGGAGAGGAGAAAGGCAGTATTAACTTACAGTAAAAGTTCAGTGTCCTTAGAAGGATCTGACCTTACAAGTTAACAGAGTCTGATTAGGGGGGAGAAACTGATTAACTGGTCTGGGAAGAGAGCACAGAGAAGTTACGGATAAGCACAGAGGAGTGGGAGTGAAGCAGAAGCACTGTGATGGGTGTATCCTGATAAACCTACGCTCCCCTGTAGCAAGTGAGAAGTGACAATCCAATGTTATCCTACATTCTTTTAGTGCTATTTCATTTGAGTTAATTTGGTCTTTAGTCAAAATTCAGGTTCACTTTTAATTTGTGTACTAGTTAACAGTTCCAATTCTGTCAAAAGATTTTTAATGAGTAATTTGTTGCTTTTGTCATTAGTAACAATAAACTGATTGTACAGATCTATGTCTGCAGTTTATTTCATCCAATGGTGTTTTCCAGCTTTGACATCCATAGAAATAATTTTGATTAATATGGTTGAATCCAAAATTATTCCTACAATACTGATTCAATCCTTAGAAACATCAGATCTTGTTATTGCTATTTTTATTTTTTTAGTTTCTCTTAATGATATATATTAAGAGTTGAACTCCAAGCAGAGGGAGTGCTTTAGAAGCCATTTCTGGAGATACTCAGCTGACTTGCTGGTGGGTCAGTGCTAGGTTTGGAGAATGGGGAGCTGATGTGGCCCTGTGAAGCCAGAAATCACCAAGGCCATTGAAGAAGTATTCCTGGGCCTCCAGGGACACAACCTGTAATGCTTGGGAGACCAAGTGGAGCTGGTGATTAAATCCTCATTGGTCTCATGTGCCCCGTTAAGCCCTATACTATCTCTCAGTTCCTTCGCAATGGCCTTTAATATTCAATGTAGTGGTCAATAATCATTTTGTCAGACCCATCCCTAATTATTTCACGGTTTTGTTGCTATTTTAAATGCTATGGTTTTAATTTTTTATTTGTTATAGAAAATTGTGATTGCATTTTTTGTTTGACAATTTAGTGACTACATAGGCTAAATTTAATTATTAATTCTAGTTGCTTATTTCAATATATTACAATGTGTCTTTAACATGAATGATTATGCTTTCTGTAAAAAGGGAAAATCTTAAATCTTTCTAATTTCTAAGCGATTCATATATGTATGTTTGTATATGTGTATATAATTTGGCTTTCTACAATAGCTAGAGATACCAACCTCAAGATAAATGAAAGCAGTGAGAGGAAACATCCTTCTGTTTCTCATGTATTACAAAGAATAGCATTCACTCTTTCACCATGTCCAATAGGCATACTATTAGAATTCTAGGTCTCCAGGATCATATTTAGCAGTGCTAAGGAAGGGGTAGGCTCTCCAGAACTGTACCCTGAGATATTCAGGATCAAATGGTTCCAACAATTGACCTGGGATTGGCCTTGCACTAGACATGCACCTTATTTAACCTGTATTATCATAGCTGATAAATGAAAATGTATAAGGTCTATTTAAATGAATATATACAAATATTTATGTGTACTCATTTATATAAATATAAAACATTTTGTTAGGTTTAAATTATTTCATTAGTTCAGGATATAATGGTAAGTGGCATGGAGGGAGATGAAAACAAAAAAGAAAATTTGTACTAGCCTTGAATCAGGAATATTAAGTGTTAAGGCATAGGATAAAAAGTTTAAAAACTGTGATTTATAAGTATACGATGGTGAGGTAGGCAGTTTTGTAATTAACAGTTAGACTTAAAGAAAATAAAATGAAAATGACTCTGAAAACTTAAAACTTCTAATAGAAACAGCTTATTTGAGGCATCACAAAATCGGAAACCATAAAATTAGTCCTGTCTATCAAAATTAATCAGTTTTATGGAGAAATGTACTAATGATTCAGTGCTTCTACTCACTGGAAGAGAGGCTGGCAAGAATTGAAATAATACTCTAAGTAATTCTCTAACTGTTGAATTATTTTTCTAATAAGTTCAGTAATTACTGCACATACTTCATACTTCTATCTTCACCTAAATCAGTTCTGCTCCAAATATGACATGAAAGAAGATATTGCTGAACATTAGTCATGGTGTCCTATGATTTATAACAAATGGTATTTAATATCCCTATAATTACTAATTGAACTCTTTTATTTCATTTTTATACTCTTACGAAGAAAGCTAGAAAATCCTAATGGAATTGATTGTCAGTTATTTGCAAATTCAAAGTACAGTTTCTTCAATGTTAATACTCATGTTCCTTTTATTTTATTCTTATATGTAAAAATTTTTAATGAAACAAAATATATCAAACTGCATGACTTTAATAGTTATAAAATAATATTGGTTCTATGAATACCCTATACACTGATCAGCATTATGATATATGTATAGTCACTTTCTAAGGTAAAAAGTTTCCATAATTTTTTTGTATTTAAAATAAAATGTAAAAATATTTTTTTAAAAAAAATATTGTTGGGCTGGAGCTATAGAACAATGGTAGGTCATTTGCCTTGCACACCGGCCTGGCTGAGAGTTGGGTTCAATTCCTCAACCACTCTCAAACAGCCCGACAAGCTACCAAGAGTATCTTGCCCACATGGCAAAGTCTGGCAAGCTACCCATGAAGTATTCAATATGCCAAACACAGTTACAACAAGTCTCACAATGGAGACATTACCGGGCCCTCACGAGCAAATCGATGAACAATGGGAGGACAGTGCAGTGCTATTGTTTCTAGACCGTATAGTTACACAGGGGAATATGGTTGTAAGGCAGCTTTGTATCTACACACATATCAAGTTTTATCACTACACACACACAAACACACATTGAATTAGTTATAGGTAATAAAAATTTCACTATAGTAGATAAAAGAAATTTGTTTTCTTTGTCTAAGCTTAATTCACTGTTATTTTATGGTAGTGATATGCTTCTTGCAGTTTACTAAGATATCACCTAGCAGTGCCGTGCACCCTACTCAGCAATGTGGAATGGTTCTGGGAATCAAATTCACAGTCGCATACCTGAAAGGCAGGCATTATGCTGTGGAACCACTTTCCCTGGGTCAATATTTTCCTTTCAATATGTCTATTTATATCCTCTGCTAAGTCTCTGTACATAGTGTAAAAGTAAAAGGTCACTTATATATTATGATGTATATATTGAGAAAAAAAGTAGGAAGTCTCTTAAGAAGACTTACCTTTGACTTCATATGTAACAGAGATTTGCTTTGAGTCATTACTTGAGTATCTAAAAACACTTCTCTAATGTTTATGCCTGAGAACTTAAAATGAAAATTCAAAAACTTAAGACTTTTTTTAATCTTGATTTTGTTGTCTTTCACTTTTCCTGAAACAAATGAAGAATGCCAAGTTGATGAAATTGACTTAATGGTGATTAAAATAGGAGGATGAAATGGGAGAAATATTAAGTTTGTCAAAATCACTTCTATATTATACTGCACTGTCACTGTCCTCCCATTGTTCATTGATTTTCTCGAGTGGGCCCAGTAATGTCTCCATTGTGACAATTGTTACTATGTTTGGCATATCGAATATATCACGGGTAGCTTGCCAGGCTTTTCCTTGTGGGCGAGATTCTCTTGGAAGCTTTCCGGGCTCTCTGAGAGGGGCGGAGGAATTGAACTCAGGTCGGCCATGTTGGCCACTTGCAAGGCAAATGCCTTACCCACTGTGCTATTACTTCAGCACCTATATTATACAGATTATAAAAATAAAAATGTTAAATAATTTTACTTATACTTTCAATAATCTAGAAAAAATATCACAATCACATATCACAAATCATCCTGTTAATCGTCGATTGCCTCGAGCAGGCCCCAGTAACGTCTCCTTCATCCTAGCCCTGAGGTTATATTTAAGGCTTTTTAGGAGAATGAGACCCATCATTGTTACTGGTATTTGGCATATTGGGTACGACACAGGGAGTTTGCCAGACTCTGCCATGTGGGCAGGCTACATTCGGTAGCCTGCCAGTTTGTCCAAAGTAGGAATGAGATAATAAGATGTTATAATAGGATGTCGGGAGCTGGTTTTTATAGTCTCTGATTCTTGGCCGTTGATGGCATTACACGGTGCCAGGGGGCCAGTTGGTGGGTGTGACGCCTGCCTACTGGAATTTGGAGGATCTGGGTGGAGGATGCTCGGCCCCAATCCGAGTAGGCTTGGAGATCTCGGCCCCAGAACCCGCGTGACTTTGTCCATCTGCCAGTACCTTCATGTGTGTGGAGAGTGGTCTCAGCATGGTGGTGGCTGGTCCTGGAGGTCTTTGGCTGCTGGAGCCCTGGTCGGGGCGGGGAGGAAATCTCAACCCGCTCCCTCCAAGGGGCCCCAGAGGCGAGGGCAGTCAGGCGCGGGGGCAGGAGACTGCACTGTTCATCTTCCGGGAGCTGGTTTTTATAGTCTCTGAGTCTTGGCTGTTGATGGGATTACACGGCGCCAGGGGGCCAGTTAGTGGGTGTGACCCCCACCTACTGGAATTTGGAGGATCTGGGTGGAGGATGCTCGGCCCCAATCTGAGTAGGCTTGGAGATCTCGGCCCCGGAACCCGCGTGACTTTGTCCATCTGCCAGTACCTTCATGTATGCAGAGAGTAGTCTCAGCATGATGGTGGTTGAATAAAATATATTATTTAGTAAATGGTTAATAAATTGTTTTAATTGAGATGTACAATAAATTAAAATGTCATCTATTGAACTTAGATGAGAAAGAGATTTTATGTGTTATGTATTTTTTATGTTTGCATAATTTTATAAGTGGCATTTTATAAATAAGACCAATGCTCGGAGAAGTTCAACGATCAGGATAATAAAATAATTAATGGTAGAGGCTGGAGTTTAAAAAGTCATTATTTTTACATTATTTCACATATAGTGACAAATATTTAAATATGTTTAAATATTTAATACTTTAAAATACTGATAGTACAATAAGGATTTTTTTTTTCTTGTGATTAGAAGTGTTTTAATTATATGGAGACATGAACTTCCATTCCTGTCTGTCAACAGGATGACAGGTTCTGAAGAAAGTACAGACAAGGTGCAGTAACTGATCTTGGCAGCAACATATCTAGACTTGAACATGCAAAAGTAGAATTTCTGTTCAAATGGCATTTTTCTTTTTTATTTATTTATTTATTTATTTATTTATTTTATCATTTTTTTATTAGTGAAATACCATGAGGTACATTTATAGACTTATAAATTTTTGTGCTTGGGTTTCAGTTATACAATGATCAAGTACCCATCCCTCCACCAGTGCCCATCCTCCCCAACCACGGGTCCTAGCATCCCTCCCACCCCCCATCCCACCCCCATCCCACCCTGCCGCTGTGGCAGGGCATTCCCCCTTGTTCTCTCTCTCTTCTTTTGGGTACTGTGTTTTGCCAGAGAGGCATTGAGTGGCAATCATTTTTGGTCTATAGACTACTTTTAGCATGTCTCTCCCACCCTGGGAGGGTCTTCACAACACCCTTTATTTGGTACTCTCTTCTCTATCTGAGCTTCCTTTTCACCTAGCACATGTGGCTGGCCTTCAAGTCATGGAGCAAAATTCCTGGTACTAATCTGAGCCATTCCTGGGTGTTAGTCTCCCGTTTTGTTGCTTTATGTTCCCCAGATGAATGCAATCTTTCTGTGTCTATCCCGCTCTTTCTGACTCATTTCGCTTAACATGATACTTTCCATGTAGTACCACTTGTATGTAAATTTCATAACTTCATCTTTTCTAACAGCTACATAGTACTCCATTTTGTAAATGTACCAAAGTTTCTTTAACCAATCATCTGTTCTTGGGCACTCAGGTATTTTCCAGATTCTGGCTATTGTAAAGAGTACTGCAATGAACAAACAATTGCAGATGTCACTTCGACTAACCTTTTTGCCTCTCTGGGATATATTCCCAGGAGTTCTATAGCTGGGTCGAATGGGATATCAAATTCTAATTTTTTGAGAATCGTTCATACTGTTTTCCAAAAGGGTTGGACCAGCCTGCATTCCCACCAGCAGTGAAGGAGGGTCCCTTTCTCTCCACATCCGCGCCAGCACCTGTTGCTTTTGTTCTTGTGGATGTGGGCCAGACTCTGTGGTGTGAAATGATATCTCATTGTTGTTTTGATCTGCATCTCTCTGATGATTAGTGTTCTAGAGGATTTTCTCATGTGCCTTTTTGCCATTCGGCTTTCTTCTTTGCGAAAGTTTCTGTTTATTTCCTAGCCCCATTTTTTGATGGGGTTGGGTGATTTCTTCTTGTGTAGTTTAACCAGTACCTTGTATATCCTTGATATCAACCCCTTGTTGGATGTGTATTTGGTGAATATTCTTTCCCATTCTGTAGGCTGTCTTTGTATTTTGGTCTCTGTTTCTTTTGAGGTGCAGAAGCTTCTTAGTTTAAGATAGGGGCTGGAGCGATAGCACAGCGGGTAGGGCTTTCGCTTTACAAGTGGCCAACATGGCCGACCCGAGTTCGATTCCTCCGCCCCTCTCGGAGAGCCCGGCAAGCTACCGAGAGTATCCGATATGCCAGACACAGTAACAACAAAGTCTCCAATGGAGACGTTACTGGGCCCGCTCGAGCAAATCGACGATCAACGGGAGGCCTTTACCTTTTCTTTTGAGGTGCAGAAGCTTCTTAGTTTAAGATAGTCCCATTTGTCTATCTCTGTTTTCACTTGCGCGGCCAGTGGCGTGACATCTTTGAAGATACCACTAACTTCAATATTGTGGAGAGTTTTGCCAACGTTGTCTTTAATAAACATTATGGATTCCGGTCTGATGTTGAGGTCATAATTCCATTTCAATCTTACTTTTGTGCATGGCATTAGGCAGAGATCTGAGCCCATTTTTTTTTGCATGTAGCCGTCCAGTTTTGCCAGCACAATTTATTAAAGAGGCTTTCCCTGCTCCATTTCACTTTTCTTGCCCCCTTATTGAAGATTAGATGATTATATGTTTGGGAGGAGATGTCAGTATATTCAACTCTGTTCCATTGGTCTGCAACTCTGCCTTTGTTCCAGTACCATGCTGTTTTGATTATTACTGCTTTGTAGTAGAGCTTGAAGTTAGGTAGGTTGATTCCTCCCATTTTCTTTTTCTCAAGAATTGCTTTAGCTATTCGTGGGGGCTTATTGTTCCATATAAATTTCAGGAGTGTTTGCTCCATTTCTTTGAAGAATGTCGTGGGTATCCTTATAGGGATTGCATTGAATTTGTACAGTGCCTTGGGAAGTATTGCCATTTTGACAATTTTGTTTCTCCCCATCCGTGAACAGGGGATATTTTTCCATATCCTCGTGTCCTCTTTTATTTCCCGAAGTAGCGTTTTGTAGTTTTCTTTGTACAGATCCTTTACTTCCTTTGTTAAGGCGATTCCTAGGTACTTGATTTTCTGGGGCACAATTGTGAATGGAATTGTTTTCTTCATGTCACTTTCTTCTCTTTCACTATTTGCATATAGGAAAGCCATGGATTTTTGGGTATTGATTTTATAGCCTGCCACTTTACTATACAAGCCTATTGTTACTAGGAGTTTTTTGGTAGAGGTTTTAGGGCTCTCTATGTATAGTATCATGTCATCTGCGAATAGTGAGAGCTTAGTTTCTTCTTTCCCTATCTGGATGCCCTTAATATCTTTTTTTTGCCTAATCGCACAATAAGGATTTTAGAAATAATTGTTTAATTAACTTTATTAGCAGACTCAAAGATCATCAAGTAGAATAGAATGTTTGAAATTCCTTCACACTATCTGCTATTTATCCTAAGAATGACAATAACTCTGAGGGCAAAAAAATTCTATCAATTTATAGGATACAAATTGCACAAATCCATCTATAGGAAGTATAGTACATAGTGGTATAGTGAAGATTATTCTGATTAAAGTGAAAAAGCCACTGACAGACGTGATACTATCAGAAAATCTCTTTATTTCTAACCTCGACAGTCTTTTGATGACTTCAATTTTATTACTAGAATAAACAGAGCAGTTACTGATGCATGTTTATTAGAGTAGGTTACCATATGGGACATACAGTATGTTTCCTAGCAACAGTTTGGCCTATACTCAGGTCTAACTGAACGTATTTTGTAGTGTCTGGTCAAGTGAACCTTCACATATTTTTCAGTTTCAACCCATGGAGTGGAATCGATTCAATTCTGTACTATGCTCCATTGAAAAGTTTTCTTTTCTGTTTTAATTGATTTGTGGCTCATGAGAAGATCTGTATTCCTAAAATTACTGAAGATAATTCTTAAGTGTAGATCTTATGCTGAAATATTGATCTAGAATAGGAGAAGGTATGCATTTCCCTTAACCCCAAACACCCAAAATACTTAATTTTTTTTTAAATAAGTACGCTGCAACCTGGGTTCAGTCCCCGGCAACACACATGGTCCTGTGAGCCGGCCGGGAGTGATCCCCGTAATCCCCGACTGTTGCCAGGTGTGACCCGAAAGCCAAAGAAGAGAATCGCAGCTGAGCGTGCATTTGTAGCAGGTGGCCTGGTTTGTGGGGGGTCTTGGAAAATCTCTAGTGTCAGCTGTGCCGTGTCTTGGGCGCTTGCCCAGCAGGATGCAGGTGAGGACCACAGTCAGGACTGACCCGCCAGCGTAGCTCACTCAGCTCAGTTGGATCATGCAGAGTCCATCTACTGAGATTTTGGTTTGTTTCAGGGCCCCACACCCAGTGGTGCTCAGGGAGCACTCCTGACAGATTCCGGGAGGAGATGTAATGCTGGGGATCAAACCTGGCAAGGCAAATGCTCTGCCCACGGTACTGTCTCTCCAGCCCCAAGAGTTTTATTGACCCGGGTTTGATTCCTCCTCCCCTCTCGGAGAGCCCGGCAAGCTATCGAGAGTATCCCACCCGCACGGCAGAGCCTGGCAAGCTCACTGTAGCGTATTCAATATGCCAAGCACAGTAACGACAAGTCTCACAACAGAGACGTTACTGGTGCCCGCTCCTGCAAATGGATGAAAGACGGGAGGATGGTGCTACAATGCAGTGCTGCATATTCTTTATTCTAACATCAGTTTAGATCTTGTGTAAAAGATAGAGTGGCTTGAGATTCAAGATTTAGTATATTAAATTAATAATAACAACATAATACAACTTATGTACATAAATGTGAACATTATCGGTTGATTTGATTTTAGATATATTTCTGTTCCTCCCTTTCTGTGTCCTTGAATAATTACTTTCCTCCAGACTCAGAATGACTGCAATACTCATTTCAGTCAATGAGGTGAAGATTAGATTTAAAGGAAATGTCTTTCCTGACTCATGACATAATAAGAAAAATAAATTTTGTTCCTGCTACCCTCTCCCCATTGCTGGGACATATATTCTATAATTCCAGTAATTTACTGAAGGATGCAATTGAGGGTGTCTCTTTTAAATATTACATGAAACCATTTCCACCATTCTTTATATGCCAATGAAGATTCTCTCTCTCTCTCTCTCTCTCTCTCTCTCTCTCTCTCTCTCTCTCTCTCTCTCTCTCTCTCTCTCCCTCTTTCTCTCTCTCTCCCTTTCACTAAGTCACTTTTGGGATCATACCTGAGAGTAATTAGTGACACTTATGACTTTGGGGATTGTGTTTTGGGATTGTGTCCAGTTCGGTTCAGAGTTGACAATTTTACCCCATTCTTGAAAGCAAAGTACATATAGAGTCCTTAGAGCTATCTCACTAATGCCAGTTGAAGGATTCTTAGAGATTCCTTACTTAGCTTCAAAATATTTCTTGTGAAAAGCAACAGCTATGTGATTGGAGTGGTAAAATTTTCAGACAGGGCTTAGAACTCAGAGAAAGAAAGATATTCTGGAAACTAAGGATATAATAATGGTCAGTGGTTCCATAGGCAGTTGAAACTCCATAAATATCCCAAGTAATAGGGTCCATAGTTTAAAGTTTCCATGTTGAAACCTTTTGTATACTGGATGGGTAGAACACCTAAGCTCTGCTGCTCAAGAGTTCTGGCATGTATGTACCCTTTTTTAAAAATTTTTTTAAAAATTTTTTAATTTTTTTTTTTAAATTTTTCTTTTTTTATTAGTGAAACACCATGAGGAGCAGTTGTAGATTTACAATTTTTTTGTGCTTGGGTTTGATTATACAATGATCAGATACCCATCCCTCCACCAGTGCCAATTTTCCACCACCATGGATAATATCCCCCCCAACCCCATCCCCCCATTTCCTCTGCCTCTGTGTCAGGACAATCCCCTGGGTTCTCTCTCTCCTTTTGGGTGTTGTGGTCTGCAAAAGAGGAATTGAGTGGCAATCATGTTCAGTCCATGGTCTACTTTCAACATGCATCTCCCCTCCTGGCAGGATCCACCAAACACCCTTTATTTGGTGTTCCCTTCTCTATCTGAGCTGCCCTTTCCTCTAGAATGCCAGACTGGCCACTAACCTATGGAGTAATCCTCCTGGTGCTGATCTCAGCTATTCTTGGGTATTAATCTCATATTTTGTTACTTTATATTCCCCAGATGAATGCAATCTTTCTATGTCTATCCCTCTCTTTCTGACTCATTTCGCTTAGCATGATACTTTCCATGTTGTACCACTTGTATGTAAATTTCGTGACTTCATCTTTTCTAACAGCTACATAGTACTCCATTGTGTAGATGTACCAAAGTTTCTTTAACCAGTCATCTGTTCTTGGGCATTCAGGTTTCTTCCAGTTTCTGGCTATTGTAAAGAGTGCTGCAATGAGCAAACAAGTGCAGATGTCACTTCGACTATACATTTTGCCTCTCTGGGATATATTCCCAGGAGTGGTATTGCTGGGTCAAATGGGAGCTCAATTTCTAATTTTTTTGAGAATCGTCCATACTGTTTTCCAGAAGGGCTGAACCAGTCGGCATTCCCACCAACAGTGAAGGAGTGTCCTTTTCTCGCCACATCCACGCCAGCATCGGTTGCTTTTGTTCTTTTGAATGTGGGCCAGTCTCTGAGTTGTGAGATGGTATCTCATTGTGGTTTTGATCTGCATCTCCCTGATGATTAATGATGTAGAACATTTTCTCAGGTGCTTTTTTGCCATTCGAATTTCTTCTTTGAGAAAGTTTCTGTTCATTTCATTGCCCCATTTTTGGATGGGGTTGGATGTTTTCTTCTTGTGGATTTTAACCAGTATTTTGTATATCCTGGATATCAACCCCTTGTCAGATGTGTATTCGGCGAATATCATTTCCCATTCTGTAGACTGTCTTTGTATTTTGCTCACTCTTTCTTTGGAAGTGCAGAAGCTTCTTAGTTTAAGATAGTCCCATTTATCTATCTCTATTTTCACTTGCTCAGTCAGTGGCGTGGCATCTTTGAAGATACCATTAGCTTCAATGTCATGGAGGGTTTTGCCAACTTTGTCGTCAATGTACCTTATGGTTTCTGGTTTGATGTTGAGGTCTTTAATCCATTTTGATCTTACTTTAGTACATGGTGTTAGGCAGAGTTCTGAGCCCATTTTTTTGTATGTAGCCGTCCAGTGATGCCAGCACAATTTGTTAAAGAGGGTTTCCTTACTCCACTTCACATTACTTGCACCTTTATCAAAGATTAGTTGATCATATGATTGAGGGGAGATGTCAGTGTATTCAACCCTGTTCCATTGGTCTGCAGTTCTGCCTTTGTTCCAGTACCATGCTGTTTTAATTATTACTGCTTTGTAGTACAGTTTGAAGTTCGGGAGGTTGATTCCTCCCATTTTCTTTTTCCCCCAAGAATTACCTAAGCTATTCGTGGGGGCTTACTGTTCCATATAAATTTCAGGAGTGTTTGCTCCATTTCTTTGAAGAATGTCATGGGTATTCTTATAGGGATTACATTGACTTTATACAATGCTTTCAGTAGTATTGCCATTTTGACAATGTTAAGTCTCCCGACCCTTGAGCAGGGGATATCTTTCCATTTCCTCATGTCCTCTTTTATTTCCTGAAGTAGCGTTTTATAGTTTTCTTTGTACAGATCCTTTACTTCCTTAGTTAAGCTGATTCCTAGGTACTTGATTTTCTGGGGCACAATTGTGAACGGGATTGTTTTTTTCATGTTGCTTTCTTCTCTCTCACTGTTTGCATATAGGAAAGCCATGGACTTTTGGGTATTGATTTTATAGCCTGCAACTTTACTATACGAGTCTATTGTTTCTAGGAGTTTTTGGCAGAGGTTATTGGGTTCTCTAAGTATAGTATCATATCATCTGCGAATAGTGAGAGCTTGATTTCTTCCTTTCCTACCTGAATGCCCTTAATATCTTTTTCTTGCCTAATTGCTATTGCAAGTACTTCCAGTACTATATTGAACAGCAGTGGAGATAGTGGGCATCCTTGTCTCGTCCCTGATCTGAGAGGGAAGGCTCTCAGTTTTTCCCCATTGAGGATGATGCTTGCTGTAGGCTTGTGGTAGATGGCTTTAATTATGTTGAGGAAAGTCCCCTATATACCCATTTTGGCTAGGGTTTTCATCATAAAGGGGTGCTGGTTCTTGTCAAATGCTTTCTCTGCATCTATTGATATAATCATATGCTTTTTATCTTTTCTTTTGTTGATATCATGGATTATGTTGATTGATTTCCGAATGTTGAACCATCCTTGCATCCCTGGGATGAATCCTACTTGGTCATGGTGTATGATCTTTTTGATGAGTAGTTGGATTCTATTTGCTAGTAGTTTGTTGAGGATCTTTGCATCTGTGTTCATCAGGGATATCGGTCTGTAATTCTCTTTCTTTGTGGTATCTCTGTCTGCTTTTGATATCAGTGTGATATTTGCTTCGTAGAAACTGTTCCGAAGTGTTTTTGATATTTCAATTTCGTGGAAAAGCTTAAAGAGGATTGGGAGTAAGTCCTCTTTAAAGATTTGGAAGAATTCACTAGTGAATCCATCCGGGCCAGGACTTTTGTGCTTGGGGAGACTTTTTATTACCATTTCAATTTCCTTGATGGTGATAGGTCTGTTCAGGTATTCCAGGTCTTCTTGGTTCAGCCTTGGGAGTCTGTAGGAGTCTAGGAATTTATCCATTTCCTCAAGGTTTTGATGCTCCGTGGCATAAAGTTTCTCAAAGTACTCCCTGAGGATCCTTTGAATTTCTGTAGTTTCTGTTGTAATGACCCCCTTTTCATTTCTGATTCGGTTTATTAGGGTTTTCTCTCTCCCTTTCTTTGTGAGTTTTGCTAGAGGCTTATCAATCTTGTTAATTTTCTCGAAGAACAAACTCTTGGTTTCATTGATCTTTCAGATTGTTTTCTGGGTTTCCATCTCGTTAATCTCTGCTCTGAGCTTTATTATTTCCTTTCTCCTGTTCGTGTTGTGCTCCTTTTTTTGGTCCTTCTCCAAGCTCTTAAGCTGTGAGGTTAGGTTACTTATGTGTGCTTGCTCCTCCTTCCTGAGGAATGCTTTTAGAGCTATAAACTTTCCTCTTAACACAGCTTTTGCTGTGTCCCATAAGTTTTGGTAACTCGTGTTCTCATTTTCATTCATTTCTAGGAATCTTTTGATTTCCACTTTGATTTCCTGTCTAAGCCACTCGTTGTTCAATAGAGCACTGTTTAATTTCCAGGTGTTTGATTTAGTTTTCTGTTTTTGTGTGTGATTTACTTCTAATTTCACCGCATTATGGTCTGAGAAGATTGTTGATACAATCTCTATCTTCTTAATTTTCTGGAGGCATGTTTTGTGGCTCAGCATGTAGTCTATCTTGTAGAATGTTCCATGTATGCTTGAGAAGAATGTGTATTCAGCTTTTTGTGGATGAAGTGTCCTGTATATATCTACTAAGTCCCGTTCTTCCATTGTTTCCCTCAGATGAAGTATGTCCTTGCTAAGCTTGAGTCTGGTTGATCTATCAAGAGGTGACAAAGCAGTGTTGTAGTCTCCCACTAGTATTGTGTTGCTATCGATGTCTTTTTCCAAATCTATGAGTAGTTGTTTTAAGTACTTTGCTGGTCTCTCATTAGGTGCATATACATTTATTATTGTAAGTTCTTCCTATTGTACAGATCCTTTGATCAATAGGAAATGGCCTTCACTGTCTCTTATGACCTTCCTCACTCTGAAATCGATGTGGTCTGATATTAGGATGGCTACCCTAGGTTTTTTCTGGGAGCTGTTTGCCTGTAGGATTGTTTTCCAGCCTTTGACTCTGAGTCTGTGTTTGCTTTGACTATTGAGCTGTGTTTCTTACAGGCAGCAGAATGTTGGGTTCAATTTTCTAATCCATCCTGCCGCTCTATGTCTTTTAATTGGTGTGTTTAGCCCATTGACATTGAGAGAGATTATTGTTATGGGATTTTGTCCCATTGTTCTGTTGAAATTTGGTGTATTTGAGAGGCCTGTCTTGCCTTAAAGTAGCCCATTTAGTTGTTCTTATAACCACGGTTTTGAGTCTATGAAGATCCTGAGCTGTTGTTTGTCTGTGAAACTGTGTGTTGTTCCTTCTGTTATGAATGAGAGTCTCGCTGGGTAAAGTATTTTTGGGGAGGCATTTATTTCATTGAGTTTTTTCACTATGTCCCACCACTGTTTTAGGACCCTGAGGGTTTCATCAGAAAAATCAGCTGTGAATTTTAAGAATGCTCCTTTGTAAGAAATTTCTTTCTTCGATCTTGCTGCTTTCAGAATTTTGTCTCTGTCTAAGGTTTTGGTCATTTTGATCAGAATGTCTCTTGGGGTGTTTTTATTCGAATTTCTTCTAGCTGGTACCCTTCAGACCTCCTGAATATGGTCACAAGTTTTCTTCAGCTCTGGAAACGTTGTAGCAATGATGTCTTTGACAGTTTCTTCTTCATCAAGGTTTTCTTCCTGTCCCTCTGGGACTCCAATAATTCTTATGTTACCCCTCTTGGCTTCATCACGATCTTCTCTTTCTATCTGTTCCCGAATTGTGAGTCTCTTTTCCATTTTCTGCTCTTTTCTGGAGAGTCTCTGAACTTCGTCTTCGAGCTCACTGATTCTTTTCTCAGCAGCTGTTACTCTGCTGCTGAGACCTTCCACTGAGTTTTTCAATTCACCTACGAGATTTTTCAGGTCTGACATTTCCAATTGCATTTTTCTCATTTCTGCCTTCAGATCCTCTTGTCTTCTATTGTCATTGCTTTCCACTGTTTATTTTAGTTCCCTAAGCATCCTAAGTAGCTCCCTTCTGAATTCCTTGTTGAGAGGTTGTCTAACACTACAGTACTGTTCATGCCATCTGGGCTAGACTCTTTAATAAGAAAGTTTGGTGGGTTTTTGCGTTGCTTTACCATTGTGAGAAGTGTGGTTTAGTCCTTCACTTTCACTGTTACTATTCTGCTTGATATGCAGTGTGAGTTAAGATAGGCTTATGAGTTATTGGCTACTGGTATGTACCCTTTTAAGCTCATTTTGTGTAACTCTTTATTTTACTGTATTTGCATATTTTCAATATTATTTCTAACGAATCTCTGAGAGTAAATTAACCTCTGGGATCCGTGAGTTATTCTAGCAAATTTGCAATCTGGAGTAAGGGTTATGAGAAGTCTACTAGTCAAAAGAACATGTGACCTGAACATTTTATACCTATTTTCCATAAAATTTCACCCAGAAGTTTTCTAAATAATAGGCAGTCTTTTATTTTATGTTTCTAGCAAAGAAAAAAATGTGGATCAGAGCCCAATAAACTAATAATGGACAAGTAGCATATAAAGCAGATAGTGATAACATTAAATGGAGTTACTATCATCGAGCTCAAAATATAATGAACATGTTACAGATAATACTTATAAAGGTTAGTGTTATTATGTGTAGAGACAGAAGTATAGGTCTATGTAAGATGTTATAATATCTCTTTCAAAGACATGTTACTTTGTCAAGTGGATTATTTTGAGATAATATCTATTGAAACTTGTTACACTCAAGGGAATCCTTTACTACCCTTGACGATAAAAAAAAAATGGCCATATGAGGTGCTGGGAATCAATCCCATATGATCCCCCAAGCACCGCCAGGAGTAATTCCTGAATTAATGAGCCAGGAGTAACCCCTGTGCATCGCCAGGTGTGACTTCTCCCCCCAAAAATATGGCCCTGCTACCATAATTAGAATGTTAACTACAAAGAACCTTTCCAGCAGATAAGCCTATAAGTATGATGTGACAAGTGTACATATAAATCATCTTGTTTTTATCATATGAGTCTCCTTCTAATCTGTGGGTGTTTCTCCTCTCTTCTTGAGTGCACAAACCTTATCAAATTGTCATCTAAGAATAAAATTTTGCCCTGCCCTATTTACACTATAATTTATATTGACATATGTATGTAAATGATGAAAGTGTATATTTTTTTTCCATTTTATTGGATGCTAATTTAAGAAATTGACCCAGTCATTAGAAAATTAAATGTATGTCTAGGACATATATCCTCTTTCTAACTACAGGTAATGCTTCACTGAACAATACACGATTTGAGTTTTCATTCAAATTCAATTGTTTACATTTTTCACAAAAATATCATGAGATACATTAGTAATTATTTTCTTTTGTTAATATCCGGTTCTTTCCCTCACAGAGAGCCCGGCAAGCTACCGACAGTATCCCACTCACATGGCAGAGTCTGGCAAACTCTCTGTGGCATATTTGATATGCCAAAAACAGTAATAACAAGTCTCACAATGGAGATGTTACTGGTGCCCGCTTGAGCAAATCTACGAACAATGGGAGGACAGTGCTACAGTGCTACAGTGGGACTTAATACAAATTTATATAGATTCAAATAAGGAAAATTATAGTGGGTAGGGTGTTTGCCTTGCATGTGGTTGACCCAGGTTCAATTCCTCCATCCCTCTAGGAGAGCCCGGCAAGCTACCAAGAGTTTCCTGCCTGCATGGGAGAGCCTGGCAAACTCCCCATAGTGTATCTGATATGTCAAAAAAAGTAACAAATCTCACAGTGGAGACGTTACTGGTGCCTGCTCAAGAAAGTTGATGAAAAACGGGAGGACATTGCTACAGTATTAAGTCCCAATAATAAATAATTGATTTATAAAGCCAGTGACTTCTGAAGATTGTCTAAAAATATCCCAGATGGCACACTTTGGTCACCCGAAGTATTAAATAAATGTACAGATTTTTAGTCTTAACCTAAGGGAATTCGGTTTATATATCTGAGATTCATATGCTCAAGCTCAGAAAGAGTATTGACATGAAAAATAGATTAATGGTAGACTTAGGTCAGTTGTTTTTAATTATATTGGAACACGAAAATTAATTCTTTACCTTTTTAACCTTGGAAGAATTAAAAAAAACTGGTATTCTTGCTGGTGTAACAGAATGTTAAGGTGGTGGATATGTGGTAAGGAAAAGAAATTAACTGTCTGAAAGTTTCCTGTGTAATTTAAATGTTCTCTTCTGCTTTTTTTGAAAAAACAAACATTTAAAAACTTTACAACTTAATTCATTTAATAGTAAAATTTTATTGGTAATTTATTTATTGTAAACAACAAATTGTGTCATTATTTATGTAAACAAGACTTAGCACTGTCACTGTCCTCCCATTGTTCATCATTTTTCTCAAGCGGGCCCAGTAACGTCTCCATTGTGAGACTTGTTATTACTGTGTTTGGCACATTGAATATGTCACGGGTAGCTTGCCAGGCTTTGCTGTGGGGGCCAGATACTCTTGGTAGCTTACCAGGCTCTCTGAGAGAGGCAGAGTAATCAAACCCGGCTCGGCCGGGCCTGCTGTGCACAAGGCAAATGCCTTCCCTCTGTGCTATCGCCCCAGCCCAAACAAGACTTATTTTATTTTTATTTTTTGCAGAGGGTCACACCTGGCGATGCTCAGGGGCCACTCCTGGCTTTGCACTCAGGAATCACTCCTGGCGGTGCTCAAGGGACCATATGGGATCCTTGGAATTGAACCCGGGTTGACCATGTGCAAGGCAAACGCCCTACAGGCTGTGCTATTGCTCCAGTCCCAACAAGACTTATTTTAAATATTTTTGTAAACTCGAAATGCTAGACATGTTGTACCATGTTAAATAAATATCAACTCACAACCAGTATGATTGGTACAAACACTCAAAACTACTTGAGAATTGTGCTAACACAAATGCTTTCCATCATAGCAATTTGTTGCATATGATGATAGAGACTGATGAGTTAAAAGCTTAACTGATTTTGATAATTAAAGTATCTGTCCTAGAACTAGTTTCCCTAGTTTTAGCAAGATGAATGGTTCAATTTTATTGTCTTCTACATGGGCATAGACAAATCCATAAAGTTAGATGCCATAGGTTTTGGGACATTAACATTGTATCTATTGTTTTGAAATATTCATGTCAGTCTAATGTGTGCTAACTCAAGCTTTTGCATGTGCAGGTCTAACTTTGGGAATTAAGCCAATTACATGTAATTCAATTATTAGCAAAAGGTATATAGAGGTGAATAAACCAGTTAAGAAGAAGATTTGACAATTAGGCTAGATAAAAACTAATCATCGATATCTCAGGATTTCCTCCATAGATTTTCATTTCTAGGTATAGAAGAACCTCTAATTTTGAGTTAGTCTTCTTAAACATTCTTATTTGGGACATTTTGGTACCACAATAAGAAGATCTAAAACTCATCTTAAAATCAATATACAAATTTTTATCATATTTCAGATATGCATTATCAGAACTATATTGTTTCACTTAGGTGGGTCCTCTCACACAAATATATCTTCATCAATTCTTTTCTTTCACGTGTTTATTCATATTGCTAGCATTAGTCACTCTTCTTAATGCCCCAGTCTCTGCATCAGGAGGATGCCCTCAATCTCACTGGTCCCACCTGACTTTTCATCCATAGAGACATAAAATGTCAATGTCCTTAACAGTTTGAACAATAGGTATCATGATGTCAGGGTCATTGCTCTATCTGTACATACCTCAATAAGATAGAAATGAAAACAAGGATGTTAAAGAATATGTTAGTTTAGCCAGTTGAAGACATTAGCTTCATTAACATATAGCTTAGAAATAACTTGAAATCAAAAAGTGTACCTTTAACATAATTTATCTACTTTCAAAGACTTGGCATTGGCCCTCATCAGGATTTCTTAAATTGTCGTCATTGTGGTTATCTTGTTTGGGGTCCATACCCACCTGTGCCAAGGTATTAGTTTTACCTCTGTATACTCAAAGATCACTAGGGTTCCACATAGAGTGCAGGGAATCAAACTAGGGTCAACCTCATGCAAAGCAAGTATCATACCTATTGTACTATCTCTCTGCATATCTATTATACTATCTCTCTGACCCTCCCCATTTAGTTTTCACTTGGTGTTTCTGTCTTCATGATCCCTTAACATGTCACTTCTTTATCTACTTAAGGTTATCTAACTTTTCTGAACAATCTATGTAATTTAAAACTTTTTTCAATATAAAAGCCCAGTTAAAACAAAAATAATAGTATTTTTCTCCATGGATTTTGGCATCTATTTATTTTTAAATTTATATTTATTCATATATGTCAAATTACATATACACATACACTATGCATGACTTAAATGATTGATCAATCCAGAGGTTTAGCAAATTTGCCTTAGCTGCAAAACTTCAATTAAATTTTTGATACACATAATGAGCTTCCTATAATTGTTATTTTTGGCTAATGTCATAAATTCAGAACGTTAAGCTTTTATGTGGATCAAAATTCAGTCAACAACTAAATGAGTCAGTTATTTGTACATCTCAAATATAATTCTCAATAAGCCATTTCACATGTGATACTAAATGCCTTTCTGTTTGGATTTAAATAAATAAGGAGCTATGCTAATGTAAGGTAAGCCACTGTCCTTTCCTCTTGGCCTTCTAAGTGGTAATAAAATCACATAGAGAAAGTATAGAGTTTCCACAGCAACCCACATTTCCTGAAACAATAAAAATCACTATTGCTTCTGGGGTTCCTTTGTCAATATATAATAACCAGTAACAGAATCATTTTCCTGAAATGAAAGGATAATTCACTGACTGTTTATGAAGGAGGATACATTTGTTCTGATATTGAGGTCAGATTCTTTGCAATGTTTCTGGTTTACATTTCTGAAAATTTACCTGTAAAGAATAATTGATTTTACCATCACCTAAAAATAACTATCATCACATTTGATGGCTCATTTCATATGGAGAAATATGTACAAATGCTACTTAGAAGGACAAATTATTCAATACATCCATCATATCCACTTCCTATACAAAGTAATCACTTGGCATAAAAAAATCAGTAAAAGAGAGATGAAAAGGACAAATAAGTTAAGGTGATTGTCTTAACTGATGATGCAAAGCAGGAAGTTGCTATAAAATTGCCATCTCTTTTGATTAATATTCAAGTGTTTGACAAAGCAAGATTGAACAGCTCAAATGTGGAGGTCTAAATTTAGGAGACTTTTTTGAGAGGGCTGCTTTGTCCTCTAATGCCTCCTTTTGGATTCAAATAAATTTAAGGAATTTATCATTCTCTGAAAGGAGAGAGAATTACAGGGCATTAAATATGCCTTCCTTTTCAGAGACATCATGTTATTCTTACTTGAATGACACACTAAGCTGGCTTGTAATTAGAAAGAATCTTCACCAGGTAAGCCATTTGAATGCAAGTACGGCATGCACTTCCTTCAAGATTCATTCTGGTCTGCTTGCCAGATGCAAATTTATATCAAGGCCATGGGCAGGATGACAAGTGAGGACAGTATTCATATAACATGACCCCTTAACAGAAAATTGAAAAAGACTGCATTCACTTAATGCAATTTGTGACACTGAAAAAGGACTGATAGAATGATAAACAAGAACATAGCTAGGCAAGGAAGGCAGATATTGAGGAGCAGAAAGAAGACAAACATTTAAAGTAATATATTATAGAGAGACATGAGGTATATAAGACAGTAAGGGCAGCCTGTGAATGAAAGGCATTAAAAAGTATGATTGACTACATGTCAACTGTGTTCATGATTTTTAGATACTTTCCTGAATAACTCAACTATTGATCATACAGTCTCTGATGCCTAATGAGCCATTAGTTTGCTGTTTTTAAGTTAATATCATTGTCAGTATTTAATAACATAAGAACTATTATCTGACATTATGCAAAGATGAGATGCTATTATAATTGTCTTAGCAGATAAAATTAAACACAAAGAAAGTGGAATTTTAAAAGTCAAGCTTTCATTACTCTCTTATTTTAACTTTTAATTGGAAAGTTAGCTTCTATTTACTCTTAAAAGTAAAGATTTTTGCAAACGGATCATCTATCTCTTTAATGTCAAGGATTATTCTCTTCTTGAAAAGAAAAAGCTGGAAATACTGGATCTTGGAGCATGCATTTATTTATGAGATTCAATTTGTTCAGTCCTTTACAGCATGTCCCATTCCTGTTCTGCTCTTGGACATTTACATAAAATTTAAATGTTCATTCTAATTACATTTGCTAAATTTTCCTTAAGAAGATAGTCTGAGACTCCTTTTAAGGTTTCAAATCCAGAAAAGAAATGACCTAATTTTTTCTTTGACAATTGAGGTATCCCCATGTTTAATGTAATAAATGAAAAGCAAAGATAACCCTACCTTATTTCTTCCCTGTAAATGACTTCTTTTAAGTCAGAATTTGCTTTGCATAGCAAATAATATTCTAGCATTTTCTTTTCCCCCAGCGAATTAGCAACCACTTTTCAGATTACAAATTTTAAAATTTCAAAAGTTGTGCATCTCTTTTCCAAACATTTGGATAAGACATGGCCAGGATTTCTGAGTCAATACGTGCACTATAAACCTCCAGTCAAGATTTGACTAAAATAACAATATTACTTCAGTATTTGTACTCACACACACAACATGAAAGAGATAAATGAAAAAAATGGACAAGAAAACGTCAATAGATGTAAGCAAAGTTTAAAAAGAAGAATAGATGGAGTCAGATAGAAAAAGCAACAGCAGAGCCTTAATCTTGCACTTGACTATTCCTGCTTTGATCCCCGACACCCTATACGTTCCTGATTCCATCAGGAGTGACCCCTGTGTACAGAGCCAAGAATATACCCCAAACTTTCTGAATGCGGCCTACAAACAATAATAGAAATTAACAAAATAGACATCTAGACAAATAGAAACTAGGTATTTTTAAAAGTATTGATAGAATAGACAAAAATTTACTCCAAATCATAAATAAGAAAGAAAAGAAGGATGTTATATTCTGTCTTTCTGAAAATTAAATCTTTGGTTGCAACTGCTGAAAATAAAAACATTGAAATTTTTTTTGTCTTCCAGTCAAAATTTCCATGATAGTTTCAAAGGTTTGACAGTTTTAATTTAAATACTTCTAACACAGAAATTAATATTTCTTCATAAATTCCAATTTCCACTTAATGGTTATTTACCATTTTTTGAGCATATCTTGATATTAATTATTGAATTGTGTTAAAAAGTTAATGTTCTGGATGGTGAGTATCATGCTGAGTGAAATCAATCAGAGGGAGAAGGAAAAACATAGATTGACTGCATTCATTTGTGGGCGATAAAAAAGAAAAATAGTATGTGAATAAAACCCAGAGACACAGAAACTAGGGGCAGGAAGACTGGTCCATCCATGGTAGAAAACTTGCCACAAAAAAGGGGAAAAGAGCGCAGTTAGGAGACATCATTATGACAATGATATTTGGAAATTATCATGCTGGACAAAAATTGAGTACTGAAAGGAGGTAAAATGATATGCATGATACCCTTTCACTTACAGTATTTAAAACCATAGTGTCTCAATGGAAAATAAGAGAAAGAGAGGTAGTTAGAGGGTGAGAGAGAGAGAGACGAACAGAGAGAGAGAGAGAGAGAGAGATTGAGAGAAAAGTATTTGCCATAGAGTCAGGCTTCAGGGACAGGATGGAGTGCAGGCAGGAGGAAAATTAGGGACATTGGTGCAGGAAATATGCACCGGTGAAAAAATGGTAATTGGAATATTGTATAACTGAAACTCAATAATAAGCTTTGTAAGTATATCTCATAATGAATAAAATATTAGTGGTTGTTTCAAATGTATTCAAAAATATATGAACTAAGTAATTTAATTGGTTCCAGAAATAAGAGAATCTCGGCTCATTGGTGGTGAGAATGGGCACTGGTAGACGGATGGGTACTCGATCGTATAACTGAAACCCAAGCACAAAAGTTTGTAAGTCTACAACTGTACCTCATGGTGTTTCACTAATAAAATAATAATAATAATAATAATAATAATAATAAATGAAATAAAGAAAAATTTAAAAACAGAAAAAAATTATATCTGTATTCCATTCTCAGAACCCTTTGCCCCCACACCAGGCTCTCTTTACCAGGGCCCCTCAGAAGGAGTTGGGTTGAGTTTCCCTCCTTGCCCCAAGCAGAACACCAGAAGCTGAAAAACTCCAGAACCCAGCCATAGTCATGCTCAAGACCACTGTCCACACGCTCAGAAGAGCCTCACAGTAGAGGAACCCAGGTATGAGGGTCCCGTGGCTAAGATCTCCAAGCCTGCTTGGATGGGGGCTGGGTGGGCCCCCTCCGCCCAGATTCCCCATTTTCCAGTAGCCACACCCACAAACTGCCCCTGGTGCCATGTAATCTCATCAACAGTCAAAATCCAGAGACTATAAATCAGGGCTCCCGGAAAAGAGCAACTCACTATTTCCTGGAGTGCATGGCCTTCAATGCAACCTCTTATACTCTACTCCACTGATGTACCTAAAGCAGCACACATGTGTTTGGGTTTAACATACTTGCTTATATTCTCTGTCCCTCTCAGAGACTTTGGCAAGCTACCCGTGGTGTATTAGATATGCCAAAAACAGTAACAAATAACAGGCCTCATTCCCCTGACCCTGAAAGAGCCTCCAATACGGTAGCATTGGGAAAGACAAGTAAGGAGAGGCTGCTAAAATCTCAGGGCTGGGACAAATGAGACACTACTGATGTCCGCTCAAGTAAATCAATGAACAACGGGATCACAGTGATACAGTGATTTGATTCTCAGGATTGTCATTAGAGAGATGTGCAAACTCCTTCAGATAGCTTAATCTCAGGATTTTTTTTTTAATTTCTAAAATAACATTTTCTTTTGTTTAGTACATTTTGTGTAAAATTATATAATGTTTGTCTTTATAGATCTGACTTTTTTTATATTGAGCATAAGGGCTGGAGCGATAGCACAGCGGTAGGGCATTTGCCTTGCATGCAGCCGACATGGCCGGCCTGAGTTCGATTCCTCTGCCCCTCTCAGAGAGCCTGGCAAGCTACTGAGAGTATCTCACCCGAATGGCAGAGCCTGGCAAGCTACTCGTGATGTATTCAATATGCCAAACACAGTAACAACAAAGTCTCCAATGGAGATGTTACTGGGCCCGCTCGAGCAAATCAATGAACAACGGGAGGACAGTGACAGTGACACCCTCTACATACAATGCATCCATCTTGTCGCAAATGCCAAAATTTCATCTTCCTTTAGTAGCTGAATAGTAGTTAATTATCTGAATATTTGTAGCTATATCTATTTGTATGTATAAATGTGTTATTAACTCCACTGATAAGAAAAACAGAAGTAAAATTAAGTAAAATTAAATCAAACTGACACATGGCTGCACTGCTATAAAATTATTATTTAAAAATTCATTCTACTGAAAGTAGTATTAACATAACAACCATTTGATAAAACACTAACACTAAAAGTAAAATAATGACCAAAAACAAATATTGGCAAGGATGTATAGAAAAAGAGCCTCTTATTCACTGTTGGTGGGAATGTAAAATTGTTTATTGTTCAGTGCACTTTAGCACTGTCCTCCCATTGTTCATTGATTTGCTTGAGCAAGCCTAGTAACATCTTAGGGATTTTTTCAAGAATTAGAGAACTTTTGATTAACTGCCACATGATTTTGATCATCTACCATACGATGTAGCATTTCATTCATAGGTATTTATCCCAAGAATAAGAACACTATAATTTAAAAAGATACATGCACAACTATGTTCTTTGTAACACTATTTATAATAGCCGAGATCGGTAAATAACCACTGTTCATAGTGGCAGATGATCACATAAAGTTATGGGATAATGCTCAGTTACAAGGGAAAAAATGAAGTCTTGCTTTTTATTAAACATGGATATAATTGGAGGCTAAGAGAAATACATCAGAATGATAAAGACAATTTTTAATGACCTGACTCATAAGTACTATATATATGTATGTATGTATATATATATATATATATATATATATATAAAATAAGGAGGATAAACAATATCCAGTGAAAGTAAGTTCATAAACTCTAAAAACACAATCAATATCATCTAAGGGGAGTGGAAGGAATAGTCTTTTGGACCATGGTAAAGGACTATCAAAACTTTAGTGCTGACTGTTGTGTGGTATCCTCATAGACTAAGTCATTATGTTACATAACTTTTAAAAAGAAGAACGTTTCTACATAATTCAAAACAAAAGAGTGAAATATGGGGCCAGAGAGATATTAGAGTGTAGGGCACAAGCCTTTCAAGCGGTTTACCCAGATTCAGTCTTCAGCTTCCCCTATGGGCCCTCATTCTCCCTTCAGCACTGCCTGGAGTAATTCCTGAGCGTAAAACATAGAGTAACCTCAGAACATAGCCATTTGTGTCTCCCAAACAAAAACAAAACAAAATAAAAACCTGAAATGTTACACTTTAGAAGAATAAAAAGATATGATTTCAGTTATATGAGGGAACTTAGAGTGTTTTGAGTAATAGTTATGGGATAAATAGTGATTTATTAAATAATGGGGGGATTATAGCTTAAGGCCTATAAAGTTTTTGTTTGCAATAAAAAGAAAAAAATCTGGAGCTGGATAGTGGAAACATAATGTAACTGTAAGGTTATACTTAAAGATACTTAGTTTTACACTTAAAAGATAAACATATATTTATGTTACATTAATTTTACATTAAAATGATACACAAAAAAGGTAAAACAATGGAATTGCATCACTTTTTTATTCCTTTAAAATTAAATTTGATTTAATCTCATTGCTTTACCTTTATAATTTTAGTTACAGGACGGAACTTAGTTTAATTTAAATAATGACAGAATACAAAACAATCTTAGCATACAGATCTAGAAAAGATAGGACAAGGAGGGGGTGAGTGGGATTGTTTGTAAAAGAGGGCAAAGTCTAATACACTTGAGAAGTCAAATATAATCTCTAAATTTTCTAACAAAGATAATTGACATGTTACCTATGACCTGGCACCCGAGCTGCGCAGGAGGAAGAGAGCGGCTTGGAACGCCTTCAAGAACGTTGAAGAAATAGCTAAGAGGACGAAGAACCTCCGGCTCCGGGCACATCTCTTTGATTCCACTGTTCTTCCTGCATTAACATATGCCTCAGAGACCTGGGCCCTACGCAAACAAGATGAGAATGCCATTCAGATCTCCCAAAGAAGAATAGAAAGAGCTATGCTTGGAATATCACGTTTCACTCAAATGAGAGAACGAATCCGGAGTTCTGACATCCGTCGACGATCAAGGATCAGGGACGCTGTCTCATATGCCAAGGTGTCGAAAATCAGATGGGCTGGTCACGTAATGAGATTTAAAGACGACCGTTGGACTAGAGCTGTTACTGATTGGATTCCACGGGATGTCAAGAGACCGCGTGGCCGCCCACCTACCAGATGGTCAGACTTCTTTGTCAAGATCATGAACGATCGGTTTGAGGCCCTCCATGTTCCCGGAGCGAAGAGATGCCATTGGGCTACACTAGCACGCGACAGGGACAAATGGAGACGTTATTGGCGCCCGCTCGAGCAAATCGACGACTAACGGGAAGTTAAGTGATTAAGATTAAGTGACCTATGATATTAGTCAAGTCGGGGAGAATGAGAGGAAAAACAGACTTGATATGAATAAGATTTTCATTAGGATAATATCAGATGCTGTCAAGAAATCCATGAGAAAATACAAATATACATGGGAGATAAATATACATTGAAAGATCATAATTACATAGAAATTTATGAAGTTATAATAATAATTCAAAATCATCATGAAAATCTTAGGTGAAGACAAAAAAGTTAAGAGCAGAGCCAAAAGCAAAGATTTCTTGAACATTGAGCATGAAGTGACAAAAAGTGAGCAGTAGAAACAAAAAGATAGAGGGATAAACAAGACAAATAGTATTATGCAGAGGATGAATTACAAACTCAAATATCATATTAATATTTGAGTTCAAAGAAATGACTCATTAAAAATTATTTGAATTTAACAAGTTCAGTTTTCAAGAATCTGCTTAGGTCTTTTCTAAGCAGAGCACATTATATGCAAATAAGAAGAAAGAAAAACGGTTCTTCCCCAATGTTGAGCGGGTCTTCTTCCCCCTCCAGGTCAGTTAATCCATCAGTATTCAAACCCAGGGCTTGGCTTTCTCTGCATACACGCCTAAGGCATTCTCTAGGACCCTGAGACGTGGGCTCAGATCTCTGCTTAGCACCATGTACAAAAGTAAGATAAAAATGGATTAAAGACTTCAACATCAGACTGCAATACATAAGGTACATTAAAGACAAGGTTGACAAAAACCCCCATGCCATTGAAGTTAATGGTATCTTCAAAATTGACACGCCACTGGCCAAGCAAGTGAAGACAGAGATAGACAAATGGGATTATCTTAAACTAAGAAGCTTCTGTACCTCAAAAGAAACAGTGACCAAAATACAAAGACAGTCTACAGAATGGGAAAGGATATTCGTCCTATACCCATCCAAAAAGGGACTAATATCAAGGATATACAAAATACTGGGTGAACTCCACAAGAAAAGAACATCCAACCCCATCAAAAAATGGGATGACGAACAGAAACTTTCTCAAAGAAGAAATCCGAATGGCAAAAAGGCACATGAAAATATGCTCTACATCATTAATTATCAGGGAGATGCAGATCAAAACATCAATGAGATATTATCTCACAACACAGAGACTGGCCCAAATCCAAAAGAACAAAAGCAACCTATGTTGGCATGAGAAAGGGACCCTCCTTCATTGCTGGTGGGAATGCTAACTGGTTCAGCCCTTTTGGAAAACAGTATGGACGATTTTCAAAAAATTAGAAATTGAACTCCCATTCGACCCAGCAATACCACTTCTGGGAATATATACCAGAAAGGCAAAAAAGTATAGTTGAAGTGACATCTGCACTTGTTTGTTCAGTACAGCACTGTTTATAATAGCCAGAATCTGTAAAAATCCTGAGTGCTCAAGAACAGATGACTGGTTAAAGAAACTTTGGTACATTTACACAATGAAGTACTATATGGCTGTTCGGGTAGGGCGTTCGACTTACAAGCGGCCAGCATGGCTGACCCGAGTTCGATTCTTCTGCCCCTCTCAGAGAACCCGGCAAGCTACCGAGAGTATCCGATATGCCAGACACAGTAACAACAAAGTCTCCAATGGAGACGTTACTGGGCCCGCTCGAGCAAATCGACGATCAACGGGAGGGCCTTTACCTTTACCTTACCTTAGAAAAGATGAAGTCACGAAATTTACATACAAGGGGTACTAGGTGGAAAGTATCATGCTACAGGAAGTGAGTCAGAAAGAGAGGGACAGACATAGAAAGACTACATTCATCTGAGGAACATAAAGTAACAAAATAGGAAACTAACACCCAAGAATAGCCTAAGTAAGTACCAGGAGGTTTACTCCATGGCTTGGAGGCCAGCAGCACATGCTAGGAGAAAAGGCAGCTCAGATAGAGAAGGAAGCAACAGATAAAGGTTGTTGTGAGGATCCTCCCAGGTTGGGAGATGCATGCTGAAAGTAGACTGTAGACCAAACGTGATTGTCACTCAATGCCTCTTTTGCAATCCACAGTACCCCAAAGGAGAGAGTGAGAACAAAAGGGAATGCCCTGCCACAGAGGCAGGGTGGGATGGGGGGGATGGGGGTGGGAGGGATACTGGGATCATTAGTGGTGGAGATTGGGCACTGGTGGAGGCATGGGTACTCGATTATTATATAACTGAAACCCAAGCACAAAAATTTCTTAAGTCTAAAAAAAAAAGGAGGCAGGTTTTTGGAAGTAAATTAAATGCTTCTGTTTTCTTCAGTGTTTCTTAAATTCTGTCATTACTCTGGCTTTCAACAGAGCTCTTGCCCCCACGAGCTAACTATGTGGCTAGCTTAAGATTTAGAATAAAATTAGAAATAATCCCAGATGGGGGCAGCATCTGGGGGAGTCCCCAGAGTATTCTGCTTGTGTGTGGACATCAGTTGATGTAGTGAGCACATGCTGAATTTCATGGATTGGACCTGGCAGCCTTCTTTGTGGCAGCTGCAGGGCATGGCTATTGTTGACTCCTGGCGTACTAGGGTGCCAAGTGTGCGGGCACCCCAGGAGTCTATCACTGCTCCTGGAAAACAACATGAAGCCATGAAAAGTTCCTAGCTAGTGAATATACAAATTGGATGAGTATGTTTTCTGAATGAACCGCAAAATCAGTCCACACATGTCATCGAACAAAAGCATTTTATCTGTGTTTTAAAATAAATGGCCTTTATTGAAAGGAAGGATGTGACTGGCATTTGTTTGGCGCTGTGCCCCAAATCTGGGGTGTGTGGTTGATGTTCACAAGAAGGCTGGTGGTTGTTTTCCAGCTCTTCTCTCTAGAGCGGTCGCTCTCTTTGTACAATCTGTGAAGGGATCCTTTCCCTTTCTAAAGCTCCGGAGTCTTTAATGAACACAGGTATATTGTAACTTGCAGTTTAACAGCAAAATAAAAGTGATGATGTATGGTGAAAAAAAAAAGAAAGAAAAACATATAGTGTGTTACTAAATAAGTAGGTTTCTGCACTTGAAAACAAAAATGAAAAAAATACAAAATCACTTAATAATCTGTTCTGTGTTTAGTTATCTATGTTCTGTTTTATTAAGATGCATTTTAATTATAGTAACTCTGAGGAATTAAGATCTTTGAGTTTGAGAGATAGCTTAAAAGACTGAGTGCAGGTTTGCTATTTGGAGTCTATTCTCAGAACTACTTATCTTCCTCAAAGCACTTCTCAGAACAATTCCTCCATGCAAACATGAAAGTAGACCATGAACACTCTCAGGTAAAACCACAAAGCAAAACAAAACAAAATAAAATAAAAATACTAACACTGTGTCTAACACTAAATAGCTCCATGCTCTAGGACAAACCTCAGAACCTTCCTGATTAACATTTATTTCTCTCAGTAACTCATCCTTATATAGGATTACTCATTTAACTGGAGTCATTTTTAGACATTGAAAACTTCAAATCAAGTTGAATCAAACAGTCCGAATTCTTCTTTCTAATAAATAATTTTTAGTTCATTTTTGTATTAATATTTTATTTTTGCTGAAGTAACAAATTTGCAATAAGGCTTATGGTAGTGATTTTCAGTTGTTTATCCCCATCACCATGAAAGTGCCTAACACTTTATACCAATGACACTTTCAGTCCACATCTTTAGAAGTTATACATACACAGAAAATATGCTTAATTGATTAGACTATATCATTCTATTTGTTTTCAATTTCTTCATTTTAATACAACATTGGCACATACCATTATTGACTCCTATTTGAATTTGGCATAGCTAAGACAAAAGCAATGCCCCCATCAATGTTAAAACAAAAATTTTAAAAAACCCAACAATTTGAAATTCACTAATAATTGCCAGTTACAAGTAACTACAATGGAATGAACAACAATAACCAAACAACCCCCCTATAAAAACCCCTCATATTATAATTACATGAATTATAATTAACATTATATAGTAGTTCTGAGAAGTGCTTTGAGGAAGATAAGTAGTTCTGAGAACTACTATATAATATATAACTATATTATAATTAACATTTATTTCTCTTTAAACACCATTTATAAATCTTGTAAACCTCAGTCTCTGCTCTGGTTCTAATTTATCTTTCAAAGTCAAAAATTAAATCAATTATATAGTCAAGCCTAAACTTAGATATTACTGCCTGATAACTCTTACTCTTTACAGAATGGCATTCCTTATAAAATGCATTGATTTGTTATTTTATAAAATGAGTTACCTGCCACTGTATTTTATTGGAATAGACAAGGAAACTTTTGTGAATATAGGAAGAATATAGGAAAACATCTGCAGATGTTTATTTCTACTATACTGATTATCTCTAGTATTCATCATGTTCACTCTAGACATGATCACATTAAAAATATAAGGGTTATAATTTTTAAACAAATCTTTTAAAATATTAGACATCACATTAACATTAAAATGCTAAATTAAAATATGAATTTGTTTTATAAAATAAACTACAGCCTTTGTTTTGCTTTACTTTCTCTACCAACTTTAGTTCCTAAAGAAACCACCAACTGGGAGGGTAATTTAACAGAGAAATTAAGTAAAATCTCTTTGCTAATAATTTTTGAAGGAAGCAAATGCAATGACTTATCTGAACCTTAGAATGAACAGCTAACATGTTACCTTTCAAAACAATATAAATGATATTATTAGCATAAAGGAAAGAAAATTGCACTCCAGATGCTGCATAAGTCAATGCCTTTGCCAAGATTTTGATCAGAAACTTATACTTGGCAATTGGGATTTAGATGGATAAGTGGAGTTTGAATAATAAAATTTAAATATTAATTACAATCTTGCTGTAAAAAGCAAATAATACAAACAAAATATATGTGCATAATTAAATAGACTTTAATGCATTTTAATCTTAAATTTATATCCTCACAGACAGTAAAAGGATTGGTGAAAATAACAAAAAGTTATAAGAGCTAAAATATTGTGTCCTGCATATGCTATATATTCACTATGAGTACTAAGTTGGGGGGGATTAATTATATATGGGCTAAATATTTCATCTCTTAAATATTGTCCCATATTTCAAAGGGTAACAAACAAGGAGGGATTCAAATATTTTTGTTTATTTGTTGTAATTTTTTTGTTTACTTTTAAGCCACACCCAAAGGTGTTTAGGTATCACTCCCTGGTGGGACTCAGGAAATTATACGGGGTGTTAGGGATAAAACCCAGGTTGGCCAAGTATAAGACAAGCAGCTTGCCCAATGTACTTCTTCAGTTCCCTATTTGTCACAATTTAAATGTTAGATTCTCAGAAATATAATCTACTGTCAATTATATTTTTCTCATATTTATAGTGGCAAATCTATAAAATATCAATGAACAATTATATTAAAGATAAATGTGTCCTTATGAAGAAAATTATTTTATGTTGAAAGGATGATTTATTTGTTCTGCAATAAAAAGTCATTAAAAATCACCTAGAATTAAGAAGCAAGAGTTTAAATTAGTGTATAAAATTCATTTAACTTTGATTTAAACACAAATTCTACTCATAAACTCAGTTTTCTTTAATTACTAGTTTCTCAATTCACAAATATTAAGAGTAAAAGTTCTATGCCCATTTGGCACAAAAACATGTTTACTTGAAAAAAACTACTTTCAAAGAGAGTGTTCTGTGTTAATTTTTACAATTTTGAATACTTTATATCTAAACACCATAACATATTCCCAAATCAGCAACTATTATATTTATAAAATCCCTTATGAATATAATTATATACTTTCCTACATATCACTTTTGTACAGAAAATTCAATGCATGGCAAGAGTTTTTGGAACTTCAAATTTTTAAATGTTTCAAGAAGGTATACTTAATTTTTAAAAAGTGTTCTCAAACACTGCATTGGTCTATTTTTTGCTTACTCATGAGAAAATAAACCGAAGAAGTCAATTTTTTTTTTTTTTTTTTTTTTTTTTTTGCTTTTTGGGTCACACCCGAAGATGCTCAGGGGTTACTCCTGGCTCATGTACTCAGGAATTACTCCTGGCAGTGCTCGGGAGACTATATGGGATGCTGGGAATCAAACCTGGGTAGGCCATGTTGGCTGCGTGCAAGGCAAACACCCTACCTGCTGTGCTATCACTCCAGCCCCAAGAAGTCAAATATTTTTATGAAAATTTACTATTAATATCCCATGGCTTTAACTTTAGAATTTACCATTTCTATGCACAATTACCACTGACCTGTTCAACTTCCCTTCATGAACTCTTGGTTGAAAAATATAGTTTACAGAATTCAATGGGAATTTTTTCTGTTAATCAGATACTCAATAACGAAGCCTTTTAGCCCTTCTGGTGCACATACCATGTTCCAACGTTTATTGTAATTTTTTATAAAGAAAAGGATGATGATGAAAAAATTGCCTACCCCCAAATCCCCGCCCCCATTTGCATTCATCACTTTGGTTTCATCTTTAGCCAATATAGATAACATACAATTGAACACTGGGGACATTCTCTCTCTACCAGAAGAGCTAGACTGTGTGTTCAAAAGCTTCTAGAGTTCATTTCAAAGCAGAGCTTTAATAAATATTCAGTTGTGATAGATTGATAAGTGCAATTAGATACTTTCCAAAGTAACAAAATTGTTATTGAACTGCAAAAAAATTGTGTCTAATGTTTGTCTTCTTTAATTTAACTATTCATTTATATATATTTGAAACTTACATCAGAACTTTAAAGAAGTATGAGTCTTAAGTTATTATTCCCTGAGAGTGATGGCATTTTACTTCCAGATCAGAGTAACTTTAGAGAGATTTCGATTAAGCAGATGTCAATTTATTAACAACCCAAAAGGGAATAATATGCTTTTTATTGTTTGCTGACCAACCAAAAGCAAAGATGAAGGCTATATACAAGCACGGTGTTAGCAAATTGCGACTAGTCCATTAATGAGCTCTAAAACCATTAGGTGGGATCATGCTTACAAATTAAAAGAGACAGAGAGACACAGAGATACAGAGATAGAGAAATAGAGATAGAGAAGAACGTGTCACCAAGAAATAACAGATATGTAAATTGATGATTGTTGTTAGAAGTATTATGAATATACTCAATGTTCTGATTTTGTAATAATCAGGACAGGCTAAAATTTTTCAAAAATAAGACCAGGAATGTGTCACCAGACTTAGTTTTTTACCTATTTAGGTTTGGTCTTAGAAATGATTGTGATAAAGTTTTTTAAATGATAGATTATAGACAGGGGTTTGTGGAAAGTAAAGTATTCATTGATGACAGATATAAGGTAAAAATATCATAATCTTAGAGAGTCAATATTATTTTCCACAATTAGTATAAAACTTTTATCTTCTTACTCTTCAGAATTTAATACTATAAACTGAATATTTGGCTCCTCCCTTCAAAATCTAAATTTTAAATATATAATATTCCAAGGTGATGTCATTAGGTTGGACTTCTGAAGTTGACTTAGTCATGAGGGCAGAGATATTTTGAATAAGATTATTTTGTTTAAAAACAAATTAAATGACCCAGAGAGATCCTTTATCTTTTCTACCAAGTGAAAATGCAACAACAGGAACCTCTCAGAGATCTTGAAAATAGTCCCTCACTTGAAAGGAATATATCAGAAATTGACCTTGATCTCTAAGCATTCAAAACTATTTTTAATGAATCCATTTTATATGTCACTAAAATACCCACCAGAGTATTTTATTTTTAATTATAGCAACATGAATGGATCAAAAGTGGAGATGAGTTCTGGCATAATTATGCTAAGAATTCTTTTGTTCTACCTGACATCCACAGAAATCACTCAGCAATTTTCAGCTAAGTAGATTGATTCATTTGGTCACTGCTGATTTTAGTCATGTACTTGTCACACTGATGAGGATTCTGGGAAAATATTCACTTAAGACTATTGAATGCAAAGCACGCATATGAATTTTCTAGCATAGAATAATGAGCTTGGGGCCAAGGAGGCAGCACAGAAAGTAAGATGCTTGCCTTGCATGCAACTGACTTGAGTTCGATCCTTGGCATCATACGTGGAACCCTTGGGGTCAACAGAAGTGATCCATGAACCCTAGACAGATGTGTGTGGCACAAAACTAAACATATAAAATATAAAGTTTCTCTTCAAATTAAGGCTTGGCTTCAAGAAAGAGTAATCCAAAAATCAGTAAGTAGAAAGTTTCAATATTTGAGGTATGGGCGTAAAAATATTTATTCCTTATCCCACATTTTTTTTCTATTTGTTGGCCTGTGGGGGTGCGGCTGGACAAATCAAATAGTAAAGGAAGGGACGAAAAAACACACATCTCAATCTAACAATGAATCCGGTAAGTTCCTGACTCTTACTCATAGCTTTATTCCTTCTTTGCTTTGCTTAATAGTTGATGTTTCCTTCACTCCTTAAAATATTGTCCTCATATCTAGTTACCCCATTATTGCATTTAAGAGAAGAAAATTAAAGTTTATTGAGGTATGCTCATTTTACCAAAGTAATCTTACTCCCCAGCTTCTAGTAATAAAACTAGGAAAAATATTTTTCAATCACATGTAGGTACTCCCGTGATAACACCTATATTGCTTATTTACTCTGTCTCCTGTTTGCCATTTAATAAGATGTCGCTTGAATTTGGTTGTGTCTGATCCACACTGAATACTTGCTCTGCCTAGCACAGTCTTTACTGAATTGTAAAATTAAAAAAGATTTTTTAGGTAAAGTAAAAGTAAAATGAACAAATAAGGAAGTAAACTAATGAAATAGTTATGTAAAAAAATAGAAATTTAAGATCACATAAGGCATGGGAAGCTGAGAAAGATATCAGAACAAAAGGAAAGAAAGGTGCTTTTATGATACAAGGCTTATTTCACAGGACATAGGTCAGAGGTAACATCCATTTACTAAAATAGGGAAATATTAGGTATAAATATTAAATCAAAAGAGAAATTTTGAAACATATAATACACTAACAAAAGCACTACAAAACAAATAAAGAACTTTCATTCATAGCCTATATTGGGGAATCATAAGTGAGTTTCTTCTCCATGAAATAAAAAAGTTATAAAAATATTAGGAAAGAATGTTTGGGGGTTGTATTTCTGTTTCAAGGCCACTTTTGGTAGTTCTCAGTGATTACACCTGGTTCTGTTTGGAGATCACTTCTAGGGAGCTCCAGGTACCACATCAGGTATAAGGGATTGAACTCAGCTCAGCTGTGTGCAAAGCAAACACCCTACCTACTATATTATTGCTTCAACCCGAATGTTTTTTAAGACACTTACCAATAGACAATAGGAATTGGTTATTAGAAAAAAAAACAGGATATAGAAGCTATGCAGCTGTATCATTTTCCATTTTAGAGACAATTCTGAGACTTCAATACTAGAAACTACCCAAAGATACTATAGCTTTGTTTCACACTGCGGTGATACAGCTGGAATTCTGGAGAGACCAAATGAAGTGGATCGGCACCCACTGGTGGCTTACATGAGGTTAAGAAGAGAAAGATGGTCACTTTCTCCTAATCCACCTCTGACATCCCAAGATAGGGTGTGATGAAGTCTGCAATGAGCAACTGCAAGGTACGGATCTCAAGCTGGCTGTCAAGCTACAACTGACATCCGTTTGGTCTTCTTGGCAGAGGAGACCCACTAACCAATTTCTCAGGGAGCATTGGACTCAGGCTAGAGCCAGGGATTGCTCTTTGTAGTAAAGAAATATCAGTCTCATGCTTTAACCAGGATTTCCATGTACTTTGTCCTGTCTCACAGAAAATAATTTTATGAGTACACAAGCAGGGAAGTAAAAACAGATTTTATTTGGAAGGGGATGGAAGGAGAGAAAGTGTGTGTGTGTGTGTGTGTGTGTGTGTGTGTGTGTGTGTGTGTGTGAGAGAGAGAGAGAGGGGGGGGGGCATAGTGTGTAACACATTCAAAGAGAACATAGGCTTCTTCAAGGGTGGAGAAAGCCTCAAGAGGGGAGATGAGGGCAACACACGTGCTAGGGCTCCACATGTACTTATCCACATATCCACATGGGCTCAGACAGTATATGCACATCCTTCCTTTGTTCAAGCTGGCTTTTATAAGATTTCTCCAAACTTCCCCATATAGAATGTCTAGCTTGGTAAGACTCCGTTGCTATCATAGTTGTCAAGGGGGTAGAGATTGGAGTAGTTTATGGTTCTCTTTGAAATTTCTTTCCTGGACTTTGTTCCTGCTGGAGCTTCTCTCAGAGCAGGGTCCAGACTTCTCTGGGTCTGTTGGAACCAGGTGAAGCCTTATCAGGCTTTAGCTAAGGTAATCAGTATTTCTTTAGAACAATCTTAGAAATTTCCATGCATATGGAAATAGCGTCTATTCCCACCAATCATAATGGAAATTATAAGTTACAAGGATGTTTTGCAAAACATCCAGAGGCTTTATTTTAATAAATTAACCAATACTTGTTATCCTGGGCACATAAGAGCTGAATGTATAGCACGATTTCTTCACTTTTTCTATATTACAGGGGGAAATTTTATTATATGATTTCTATAATTAAAGCTATGAGTTTAATAAAGAAGCATGCTATTTTTATCATTCTTTAATTTCTTACTACCAGGCAATTTGGTTTTGGTAATTTTACTGTTCAGAGACTTCATCTGAAGACAAACAAACAAAAAGGAAAACAAAAACACAATACTAGAGAAAGTCAGTTCTATATTGAAAGGAGAACCACAGCAATGGTAATTGAGTTCATACTAGTAGTACTCCAAGAATTGTATAGTTACAATTGTTTAGCTAGACAATTCTTGGAATAAGTTCAGCTCAAAGTGAAGCTCCTGCTCCAAATCATTTATTATACCATTGGAAATAATCATACATATTTGAAGAAGAAAAATAATGAGAATTTTATCCAATATCATCAGAAGTATTATTTGAAGACACTTTGGACATTTCCAACAGAGCAATATAGTATGTGCTCTCTTAAGTTGCATTCTAGCAAGTCTGATTTTTCTATCAGTGACAAAGCTGCATCATGCCTATTACAGGGTTAACATCAGCAGAAAAAAGTGGGATGATATGGTTTCTAGTGATTTTTCATACTTCATTAGTGACTATTTCTATAATAAATTTTTCCACAATATCAATGAGAATTTTTAATGTATAAAATATATTTCTGCATAGCCATTCTTGAGAAAAAATTATGCACATTATAACCCATTATCTTCTATTTATAGCAAGTAAATATTAGTCGCATTTTATTTCCATGACCTCATAAAAAATTGAATTGGAACAAGAAAGTTTGCCAAATATACTTAAAGAAAACTATGTGCTAAAACAACTTAATTACAAAGTCAAGTAAATTGACTTTGTTCAGTATCTTTTATTCAGTATCTAATGGTAGGATATACCCCATAGCTTAAAAAAGTCTGACAATATGAATAATAGATGCATAAAGATGGGTTTTAGAGTGACCAAAGATTAGATTAAATATTTGTAAATATCTTTGTAAATTTTCCAATAGCATACATATTTAAACTCCTTGCTTAATTTCCTATTCTCCCTTTTGGTGGAGAAACCTGCTAGAGAAATATTCAAGAAGTAAGCTGCCATCGCTAATTCATAACCTTGATGCTCAAGGGGACACTCCATTTATAATACTCATAGTCTGGACCATAGAGCCAAGATAAATACAAAACCTTCTTGAAAGTTTGCCATACCAATCAAAGAAATTCACGTATATGCCAAATCTTAGATAACATAAAGGGAAGGGATGAGGCTGAAGTGGTAAAACACTTGCATGTACAGAATTCTATGTTCAGCCCTTGATAACACACAGTCATCTCCAAAGAATCTGGGTATGCTCCCCAAAAATTTAAATAAAAATTTGATGCAGTCATTTCAGTCATTTACTCAACGTTTTTTGGAAAGGATGCCACATATCTTATGGGAGTAAGTCTGTTCAGGACTTACTCCTCATTCTGCCCTCAGGAATCACTCCTGCAGTGGTTAAGGGACCATGTGGGGTGTTCATGATTCAACTGGGATAGGTCAAGTGCAAGGGAACACTTTATACCTATATTATTTCTTTGTTTCTCAAACAACATTTTACGTAAGTCTTTTTATTGCCATAGACATCATAAAAATCATACCACATATTTCTTTTTTAATTTTATTTATTTATTTATTTTTTGCTTTTTGGGTCACACCTGGCCATGCACAGCGGTTACTCCTGGCTCTGCACTCAGGAGTTACTCCTGGTGGTGTTCAGGGAACCACATGGGATGCTGGGAATCGAACCCAGGTCGGCTGCGTGCAAGGCAAACGCCCTACCCACTGTGCTATCTCTCCAGCCCCGACATATTTCTTTTTTTAAAATTTTGCTCTTATGTCAAGAATTGTGCATAGGGGCTGGAAAGATAGTACATCAAGTCAGGTAATTTCCTCACATGAGGGTGTCATGGGCTTGACCATGTATACTACATAAAGCCAACAGTAAGGCCTGCTTGGTGTGGCACAAAGTTCCCTTTCCTCTCCAATAAAAAAGTATTTAAAAATAATATAAACTCTTATTAACTGTATTATAAACCACAAAATCTCAGTTTCTTTTAAATAAAAAACTAAGAAACTGCATAATTTTCTAACTATAAAGAAATATAAAATAGAATAAAGAAAGACATTGATCTAATGTCCAATCCTTAAAGTGCATAGAATATGACATGTGAAACATTTCATTATAGCAGCATTAGAGATATATTTGATGACTTGATCTCAACAAGGGAAATTATGATTAAGATAACAATCATGGTTACATTAAATTTAAAATACTTTGCAGTGCAAAATAATAACACATAAACAGAATTAATAATCAGCCTATTGAGAAAGAAAATGTCTTAGTGTTAGATAGGGTGGGGATAGAAAGGCACTATCCTAAACTACTATGGGGAATATAAATAAGTGAAACCATGAAAAAATGGCATGTAGCTTTAACAAGAAGCTAAAAAAGAGCCATAATATACCCAGCAATCAAGTGTTAATTTCAAAACTTTTCTCAGTATTTTTACATACGTTCAGGCATTCCTTTATTTACTACAACATCAAAACATGTATTATATCATGGGCTGAAGATATAGTGTACTGGGTAAGGTGCTTGCCTTGTTCATAGCCAACCCAGGTACTATCCCCAGAATCCTATACAGTCCTCTGAGCCTTGTCAGGAGTACTTTCTGAGCACAGAGGCAGGAGTAAGCCCTGATGATTGCCAAGTATTGCCAACAATAGTTTAAGAAAAGGTTACACCTCCCTGTATATTCTATGTATGCTACTGAAAATAGCTGAAATATAAAAACAACAAAATATACATAGAAATTATTGAATAAAAAGATAGATATATTTATATAACCCAGTGAATGCTAATCAGCTATGAGAATGATGTCACTTTGCCATATTCTATAAAATTGGAAAACAGACCATAAAAATAATAAGCATATCATTTAATAAACGGGGGCTAAGGAGAAAGCTAAAAAAACTGGAATACATGTACATAAAGCATAGAAAAGAACCCGAGTCTGTTTCTTGATACCGCATGGGCTTCCAATCTTACCAGATGTGATTTTCATGGACCCAGCCACATAAGAGTTGAGCAGCACAGCATCACTGTAGTGAACCCTGAAAACATCATACCTGCTATGCTTAGTTAAGTGCCATAAGTGATGGTCCTCAATCTTTGAAGCACTGGTGGGGAAACTCCCCCATTAATAAACTGTGTACATTGAAGAAAATGCCAAGGCTATCCAATGAGAAAAAGATATACACATAGTGCATGGGCTGTGTAAAATATTTCAAATTAAATTCAAAATGTTTCAAAATAGTTAATGCATCTGATCCAAGAGTTGCCATGGTAGGCCCTCACCTAGTCATAATAATGTTGGCTATTTTTTCCATAATTTAGAAAGGATAACAATAATTATTGATGAATAGAAGCATAAATGAATTTATGACAAAAACAAGCTTAAACTAAGACTTAAAGGATTTAAAGTACTTTGACATATAAAGAGGAAAAGATTTTTTTCTCTGTTAAGACAAGAGAAAAAAATCTCATAAGATAAAGTTTGAATTAAATATAAAGTCTCTCATAGGAAACTTACATGAGAAGAATGAGGGAAGAATAGATTGGAGTGGGACAGTGGGATAATGGTGGAGGGAATCTGACATTCTAGTGGAGTGTGTGATATTGAATGATTTATGTGAGAAAGCTACCTAATTAATTGACATTGTAAAACAATTGACATTGTAAGTCAATACTAAGACAGTGATTAAAATAAAGTAAAAATCACATTAAAAAGTTTAAATAAATTGTGGAGAAGAGGTCAATTCTGAACAAGGGAAGAGTGGCAGAATGCTAATATTGATTATTGATTAGTGTTCTCAAAAGAAAAGAGAAAATTGATAGATAGATATATAGATAAATAGATAAATGGATGGATGATGTAGGTGACAATTATAAATAATTGGCTTTTAAAAATAAAGAGGGTAAGAATTATCCAGATTGGTTTTTGGCAAGTTGCAATTCTAAGACTGATGATATAGTTTTAGTCCAAGTTCAAAGACTTGAAATCACTAGGAAAGTAGATTGGATAAATTCATATATATATCATATGTATATGATATATATATCACTTGATCACTTGATGACTTTTCATCCCATTACTCATCGATTTGCTCAAGTGGGTGCCAGTAATGTCTCTTCGTCCCTGTAGCATGCTAATGTAGCCCAATGGTGTCTGCTCATTCTAGGAACACAAAGAGCCTCAAACCAATCATTCAGGGTCTTGACAAAGAAGTCTGACCATCTAATAGGTGGGCAGCCATGCGATCTTTTGAAGCCCCGTGGAATCAGGTCAATAATGGCTGTAGTCCAGCGGTCATCTCCAAATCTCATTACGTGTCCAGCCCATCTGATTTTCAACCCCTTGGCAAACGAGACAGCATCCCTGATTCTTGACCGTCCACGGAAGTTGGAATTCCAAATTCTTTCTCTCATTTGAGTGAAGAGTGATACTCTTTCGATTCCTCTTTGGGAGACCCGAATAGCATTCTCATCCTGTTTGCTTAGGGCCCAGGTCTCTGAGGCGTATGTTAATGCAGGAAGAACAGTGGAATCAAAGAGATGTGCCCAGAGCCAGAGGTTCTTCATCCTCTTAGCTATTTCTTCGACGCTCTTGAAGGCGTACCAAGCCGCTCTCTTCCTCCTGCGCAGCTCGGGTGCCAGGTCATTTTTCATGTTAACTTCTCTACCTAGGTACACATAGCTGTTGCATTCGGAAATGTTCATCCCATTGAGAGAGAATGGAATGTCAGGAACAAGACCATTTCTCACAAACATTGTCTTTGTGAGATTCAGCTGTAGTCCGACAATTCCACACTCACGGTTGAAGTTGGCCAGCATTTGTGCCACTTGGCTAATGTTTGGTGTCATAAATACGATGTCGTAGGTGGTGTAGCTGCTAACCATGTATCTTCACTCCCATTCCTTCCCATTCCTGTAGTCACATAACGTTCTCGATGGTGGCACTCAAGAGTTTTGGTGAAATGGTATGAACCTGCCAAGCCCCTCTCTTGATGCCAATGATCACCTTCCTGTAGAATGGTGAGATCCTGGTAGTGAATCTGCAATACAGCTCACAGAGGATCCTGATGTATTGAAAATGAATGCTCTGTTTAGCTAGGGCCTCAATGAATGCTTCCATCTCAAGAGAATCAAAGGCCTTCTTTAAATCAATGAATTTTAGACAGAGCAGCATCTTGAACTCCCCAGAAACATCAATGAGCTTGGTTATTGTATGGATATGGTCGATTGTTCTAAATTCTTTTTGAAACCGGCTTGCTTGCATGGTTGTCCTTCATCTAGTGTTATGCCAATCCTATTTAGGATGACTCGAATGAACAGCTTGTAGATGACAGACGACACGCCGATCGGGAGATAGTTGCCAATGCCGTGGATGTCTCCCTTCTTGAACAGTAGTACAATCCTGCTGGTTTTACATTGGGGCGGAACCTTGTATTCAGACAGGTAGCATATGAAGAGCCGAGGCAGTGTATTGATGAGTATTGATGACGGCAGGTTCTTCAGGTGTTAGGGTCTGACCTTGTCTGGGCCGGATGCTGTTCGCTTCTTTACCGACGAAATGTCGTGTCAGATTTCAGAAGGGAAAATGTTGGGAACAACATATCCATTCTGCGGAATTTGGTATGTAGGCAGGTGGCAGATCCATCAGGCTATTGAAGAAATCTGAGTAGAAGTCATGGATAATCTTCTCCATTACCCTTCTGGAAGCTGTGATAGATCCATCAGGATGTCGGAGGGCAGTCATCAGATTTTATATATGTGTATACATATATATGGAACTGGAGACAAACAATAATACTTTCAATTAACTCTAATAACATAAAATTTCCCATATCACAAGCAAAATGTATATTCTCTTCTTGTTTCTGTTTAGGTCTTCTTTTGATTCCCTAAGGCCAATTTGAAAGGAGAATATGTCTTTTCAGGGCACCAATTCACATCTTTGTCTCATCCAGATATATCCATATTATCCATATAATGTTCTGCCAAACATCCAGGCACCAATGACCCAGTCAGGTTGACCTGTAAAATTTGCCAGCATTTTTCGAAGTGTCACTATTTATACCTGAAAAACCTAGCCTAAAATTTAGGTTAATTTTGTAGTACATGTTTCTATTTGGAAATGAAATCCATTGATATTCTAGGGGTAATATCACAAGCTGGGAAAATATGACTATTAAATTTGTAGGAATATTGTAAGAAATTGTCAATCTATTAGTAGATTGAATTTGAATAGAGTCAGAGTGTGTATATTATATAATTTGACAAATACTACAAATCACAACCTTTTAAAAAATGTATAGGTCTGATTGTTAAACATTATAGTATTTCTGTGATATCTGAGCACCAGTGAAATATGGAGATTTTATGGAATATTTAAGATTTATTAAAGTTCTTAAATATCTCATTTATGCTTAGTCTATGATTTTATAATGCATGACTTCTCAAGAACACATATATCATTATTATTGCTATTATTGGAAAAATTACAAAAAAGATTCATTTCATTCTGGAGGTCTAAGTTAAATAAATATATTACCTAGGCAGATATAGATCACAATCAGTGGATGTCACAATGTAGGCTCATCTTGATAAGATGATTTAGTTTCCCTGCTCATAACCACATTTTTTCCCTCCAAAAGTAATTTAATTCAAAGTAAATCTTTAGTTACAACTTTGTGTGAGGTAGGTATGCACTAATCTGGATTCTTCAGATGATATAACAGCGTGTTCTCAAGTAATTATTAATTAGCCCTATCCTTCTCTTTTGAACAATAGAATAAATTTGTCCGAAAATTGGACTGATACCCTAATTTTGCATAAACATTGAAATAGATTCAAAAGTCAAAGGCTCTAGATCAAAATGTTGACTGTACTAAAAACAGATGGATAGGTTATAAATAGTTATACTTTCTATGACAAAAATAAACTAATACATTTTAATAAATATTCAATTTAAATATGACACATTTCAGAATTCTCATTTGATTACTTGATTACTTGACATCCCATTACTCTTTGATTTGCTCAAGCAGGAGCCAGTAACATCTCCATTTCTCCCTGTTGTGTGCCAGTGTAGTCCAATGTTGTCACGCTCATTCTAGGAACACAAAGAGCCTCAAACTGATTGTTCAGGGTCTTGACGAAGAAGTCTGACCATCTCATAGGTGGGCTGCCAATGCCATCTTTTGACGTTCCATGAAATCCAGTTGGTAATGGCTCTACTCCATTGGTTGTCTCCAAATCGCATTTACGTGGCCAGCCCATCTGATTTTCAATGCCTTGGCAAACAAGACAGTGTCTCTGATTCTTGATCATAGATGGAGGTAGGAACTCCAGATTCTTTCTCTCACTTGAGTGAAACGTGATGTTCCAATCATAGCTCTTTTGATTCCTCTTTGGGAGACCCAAATAGCATTCTCATCCTGTTTTCATAATACCCAGATCTCTGAGGCATATGTTAATGCAGAAAGAACAGTGAAATGGAAGAGATGTGCCCAGAGCAGGACGTTCTTTGTCCTCTTAGCTATTTCTTCAATGCTCTTGAAGGTGTTCCAAGACACTCTCTTCCTCCTGCACAACTCAGGTGCCAGGTCATTCATCATGTTGTGTTCTCGACCTAGGTGTACATAACTGCTGTATTCAGAAATGTTCATTCCATTGAGAGCGAATGGAACTTCAGGAATTAGACTGTTTCTTATAAACATTGTCTTCATGAGATTCAGTAGTCCGAACTTTCCACACTCACAGTTGAAGTCGGCAAGCATTTGTGCCACTTGGCTAATGTTTGCTGTTATTAGAATGATGTCATCAGCGAAGTGAAGGTGGTGTAGTTGCCAAATGTCTATCTTCACTCCCATCCCTTCCCAATTCAGTCATCACATGACCTTCTTGATGGTGGCACTCAAATAGTTTCAGTGATATGGTATCACCCTGCCGAACCCCTCTCTTGACATAGATGATCACTTCCTTGTAGAATGCTGAGATTTTGGTAGTGAATCCATAATTCAGCTCACGGATGATTCTGATGTATTGAGTTTGAATGCCCTGTTTTGCAATGGCTTCGATGACCCCTTCAGTCTCAACAGAATCAAAGGCCTTCTTTAAATCTATGAACATTAGACAGAGTGGCATCTTGAACTCCTGAGAAACCTCAATGAGCTTGGTTATCATATGGATGTGGTCGATCGTGCTGAATCCTTTTCGGAACCTGACTTGCTCACATGGTTTTCCTTCATCTAGTGTTCTGCCAAACCTATTCAGGATGACTCGAGTGAACAGCTTGTAGACGACAGACAACAGGCAGATTGAGGGAGAGTTGCCAATTCCATGGATGTCTCCCTTTTTGTACAGTAGTACAGTCCTGATGGATTTCCATTGAGATGGAACCTTGCATTCAGAAAGGTAGCATGTGAAGAGCCGAGGGAGTGTATTGATGAGTACTGATGGCAGGTTCTTCAGGTGTTTGGGTCTGACCTTGTCTGGGGCAGATGCTGTTCGTTTCTTTACCGACAAAATGGAGTGTCAGATTTCAGAAGGGAGAATTTTGGGAACAACATTCATACTGCAGAATTTGGTATGTGGGCAGGTGGATGAGGCTATCTAAGAGATATGAGTAGGAGTCATAAATAATCTTCTCCATTGCCCTTCTGGAAGATTTCAGAATTACTTAAAACATTTTAGGATAAATAGTGTATCCTAAAAAGTAAATTTCTCTTAAATATATGCAGTAAGTTATCTATTCAGAAGGAGATACTTCTAAATGTTTTTACAAGCCCCTCAAGTGTTGTCTGAAATTTCATAAAAATACCAAATACTATACACATATAAATATATGTATACAAATAATACATATATATGTGTGTATAGACACATGATATTTGAAAGTTAAGAGGAGGAGGAGAGAGAGAGAGAGAGGGAGAAGCAGGGAGGGATAGAGGAAAATAATGATTTAATGAACTCAACTCATTGTTTATTCATCATTATTTTTTATTTATTCCTTTATACATTTTTGGGAGATACTCAGTGATGCGCCATTATTACTCCAGACTTTGCATTCAAGGGTAATTCCTGGACATGCTAGAGGGAAGATACAGGTATGCTGAGAATTGAATCCGAGTTGTGTTTGTGCAAGGCAAACATCCTACCTACCATAGTAACTCTCCTGTTACTTTACTCAATTGTAATCTGTTCAAATCTATTAAATTGATAATCTCAAACATCTAGTAGAACATTTTGAATTATATGTAATCATTATATTATTTTTCTAAAGAAATTACTTTATGTATAAAATCTAAGATTTATAAATATAAAATCTCATTCGACTACTGCTTATATGACTGTGCTGGAGGTTTGCTCACTAATAATTTTCTTGATAAATGTAATATAATCTTAGTAGATAGAAGGTTCAGGAAGATTTCTCCAGAGTTGGAATCCTGCCTCATGAGCGAGTGGGGAGAGGACAGCTGGAATAGAGAAGGGGTTGCTAAGAAAATGATGCTTGGAGGAACTGGTCGGGATGGGAAATGTGTGCCAAAAGTAGATAAAGGACCAAAGATGATAACCTCTAGGTATCTGCATTGCAAACCATAATGCACAAAAGTAGAGAGAATGGGGAATATTGTCTGCCATGGAGACAATGGGAGGGTGGAAAAGGTGGGGGTATACTTGGGATATTGGTGGTGGGGGCACTGGTGGAGGGATGGGTATTTGATCATTTGTATGATTGTAACTCAAACATGAAAGTTTGTAACTATATCTCACGGTGAATCAATAAAATTAAAAAAACTAATATAATCTATATTTTCAAAAATTTACTTTGTAAAAAATCTAAACATGGCCTAAGAATAAGTAGCCCAATCTAAATCAAAGGCAAACGTTTTGTGAGAAAGGTAAATATTTGTTGTATCTGAACAAGACTATTTTCTCTATGTCTTCTCCCACCTACTGAGGTGGGGACTCCATTTGATCACTTTTGCCATGATTCCTCTTCTTTTATATGTCAGTGGTGAAAAAAATTATTCCTGTGAAGAATTTCTCACACAGTACCTACTTCCTATTGCTGAATATAAGTTTTGGGTAAATGCAGTTAAGAAGTAGGGTGTCTCTTGTTGCCTAGTTACCTTTTACATTATGGAGATTATATTATTAGCCTCCTTGGGGTCAGCATAGTTGAGAAGACTGGGAGGTCTCATTATACTTGTCCTGGTACATGATACAATGATTTCATGTCTAGAGAGTCAGCCAAAAAGATCTCTTGCCAACTCCACTCCTGGAACAGAAATGTGCTGAGAGGAGAGCTTGCTATCTTATCATATTCTATACCTAAACTGTGGATCATAGAACTGGCCTGGAGTAAAAGCAGGTGATTAAACAAATAACTTTTCATCTCCTCCCAAAGGAACTGATTTAATTTGCAATAGAGAGTAAAGAAGTTCAAGTCCAAGGGCTCTGTTTAAAAACAAAAGTGGTATTAAAGGACAATCAAAAGAAGAGTAAAGATGCAGGCTGGACTTCAGGTCAGGGTATTTGCTGAAAAGAACAAGGGATAAATCCACTAAGTTGTATCTTCCTGGATCCTTAGTAAATACCAAGAACTGACATCAAAAATGATTCCTGCAAACACTCCACCTTTTAATTGAAGTATATTCTACAATGTATTCCGCAAGGCAGTATTAAAAATAATGAAACAGTAAGTTAGCAAATAGTAGAATACCACAGCTGATGTACAATCAGGAAACTAGAGATACGGAGCCTTAACAGCTGTCTTTTCAAAGTAATTTTAGATATTTGGAAGAAGCTTATATTCCATGAGAAATAACACTAAAGGCTTTCTCCTTGAGAGAAAAATAGATATTGACAAAAAGAAAATCATATGACACCTGCACAAATACATGAAGAAGAATCAATCAATAATTAGTCCATGTATCAAGTTCAGACATTCTGCAAAATGTTTTCTAAAATGTTCAGTTTCAATAAAAAAATAAACAAGTGATAGTCAGAAAAAAATTCCCCAACACTAGAAAAGCTGTAGACAAATTTCACTGGTTCTGTAAAGAGTGTAGTGAGTAAGGTAGACTGGTGAAAAGAGTGCTTCCATCTCTTTGCTCAATCTACCTGCTACAAGCACCTACATAGCACAGATGTTCATATCGCAACAGCCGCACAAGACAATCATCAAACTACACCTAAGTTTACTTGTTCTGCAGGACATGAGAGAGTTCTCTGGGAGCTTGGACACAGCTAGGAGTGAGGAATTGCTCTTTACAGGAAAGGAAGGTCAGTCATAACATCAGGACAGGCATTCAGGCTCCAAGTCCTTCTCTTGCAAAAAACAAAAAAATCAGGATGTAAAATGGTAAAGAAATATCATTTTGTTTTGTTCTCTTTTTTTGGTGTTTTGGGCCACACTCGATGGTGTTCAGGGCTTACTTCTGGCTCAGTCTTCTGGGATCAATCCTGGTGAAGTGTGGGAGACACATGGAGTGCCCGAGATGGAACCTGGGTCTGCTGTATACAAGGCAATCACCCTACCTGCAGTAATATATGTTCAGACCCAAGATAATTTTATTGAACAAAATTTGGTTAGAGATATATGAAGGGAGAGAAAGAGAGGAAAACATGTCTTCAAGGTAGAATATGGGCTTCTCCAGAGCGGAAGGAAAAAAAATGACACAAAGAGGCAGAGACAAGCAAGAAAAATTCCTGTTCCAAGGAGAACATGGGTCTGAGAGAGAAAAAACAAAAACTAAAGAAAAAGAAAAAAGAGAGGAAAGGGTTTGAAAATATTCAAAGATAATGGTTTATGTATACACGTAGGACAACATTAGTTTGTCCTGTCTGCCTTGCCACAGGGGGCTTAGGTTTATTGGATTATTCCCATCACAGTGCTCCCATTACTCTGTGTTTATTTGTAACCTCTTTCCTTTTGATCTGCCTTTCCATCTAGATAATCACCTTCATCTCCTAATCAAACTCTATTAACTTGTAAATATAGCTTTCTCTTCTGCTTAAGACCTTTGCATAGTTAATTCAGAGACAGTTAATGCTATTTTTTTAAACTTAGGAATTAGTTGACTCTGAATGATATTCACTCCTGGGCACCTGTAAGCCTCAGATGCCCTTATTTTCTAGCACTCCAAATACAGCATCTCAATGAGGGACTGGATGGACCCAGGGCAAGCTGTGAGCTACCCGGGCATCAAAATGGGCCAGGCCAAAGCTCCATGATACTTAACTATAAGTTAAGATCATGGTCGTGGACAAATTCTGTCATGATACAAAAAGCAACAACTAGATTAGGACCTTGCTAAGATTAGGAATGATTAATCTGGTCTGAGCACTGTAGTCTGAGATCTGTATGTGTGTCTGTTTGTATAATGTAACACATACACATATATCTATATCTATCTATCTATCTAACCATTATATTGTATTCAAGGAATGGTAATGTTACTTGTCAATGATGGTATTATATTTCTATTTGCCTCCTAATCACTATGTAGTCAGAGGAATAAGTTGTCTTGTGAAGTTTCAAGTTTTTGTCATTGTCAAACTTCAGGAGTAGATACCCATCAATGTGCAAGGCATGAAATAGTACTGGTCAAGGGCAAAAAAAAAAAAAGAAAATAAATAAACATTAAAGAAGATTTTCTACCAGTCAAGAGTATATCTATTCCTATTCCTCTGTCTACAAAAACAACTTATTTGGGGGCTCCTGCTGGCAGTTCCTAGCTGGATGATAAAGGAAAGAAGAATAGAAAATGTCTTGGACTGGCAAAAATAGCATGTGGAGGAGCTTCTGACAAATCAGCTGTGCTTTGGGAGGTCCACTGTTCTTTCTGACTACAGAAGTGCAGTTTGCTTGCAAGTGGTCAGATCTGAACCAGTAAGTGCAGGATCTATTTCTCTGGTAAGAATGAGGATTCTTGATAATTGTCTTCAGTCCCAAACATGTTCAGCTATTTGCTGTAACTGAGTAGAGCTTAACCCAGGAATTGTCCCCAGGGTCTTTTACCAGAGTGAAATCCAATAAACTGTCACCTGTGAAGTTGAGAGCGTTCATCAATAGGGTACTTGCCAGAAATTTCAGGCACTGTTTGTTTACACTGCATAGTTTCTTACCAGCCATTCCAGTGGCTGTGGTTGGGAGAGGTGACTCTCAACTAAAGAAGCAGGATTCCAGGGGAACTGAGTGATAACAACCAAGAGAAAGTTGTCTATACTTTTCTCTATACCCAGATCAGTTACTGAGGGAGCACAACTGGGGAAATTTAGGACTGATTAGAGACTTCTCAGAGCACCTGCACTGTACAAACCTTGCAGTCTCACCAGTCCCACAAGGCAGTCTTCAAACTGCCCCCTGAATCACACTTGTTCTACACATGGGAAATGATCCCTCCCACTGGAGTTCTCAGGAACTCAAGTTGCAGCAAGGAAAGAAAATTCTCCTCTGAAAAGGAAACTCAGTTCTAACCCAGGCTTTTTCAGGCTCTTGGATTTTCCTAATAAATGAATAAATAAATGGAAAATAATAGTGAAGTAAAAAAAAACTTTATTTTCAAAATGAGAGATGGGGAAGGGGGAGAGAGAGAGAGAGAGAGAGAGAGAGAGAGAGGGACAGAGACAGAGACAGAGAGAGACAGAGACAGAGAGAGACAGAGACAGAGAGAGACAGAGACAGAGAGAGACAGAGACAGAGAGAGACAGAGACAGAGATTTCATCTGCCAAATTACTTCATGCATAGTTTTCCCAATTAGTCCTCAAAGAGTATTGTTAGGATAGCCACCAAAGAGGAGGGATTAGAGTTTTTGATGGTCTTCTTTGATATTCTTACCATGGACTTTGTTTCAGCAGTAAAGCTTTTCCTCCCAGGAGTCCAATCAGGCTCTGGGCCTGAAATTCTGCATGTCAATGCCCAAGGCCCCACATCTCCTTATATGGGTCCCAAAAGCCTTCATGCCTTGGGCAGGTTTAGGTTCCAGAGTGTCTATTTCAATATTATTTACCTTCTCAGTACTCCCAAACTAGAGTTGTGTAATGAATCACAGAATTGTGGTGTGGTATTCGGTGCAGTGCCCCCACCCCACAAGATAAAGTCTATACTTTAGAATTTCTTCCCAGTAACTGCCGTATTGTTCTAGGGTGATGTTCTTTTCTTGAAGAGGACCTCACTCAGGCTCCGATCTGTCTGGGTATTTTCCTTTGCCATCCCTGGCTTTAAAGAATATAAATTGTGAATTCAAGTCAGTTTCAATGTAAACTAAACCCAGTTTAATTTGTTTTAGTAATTGCAATAAGATGTAAAAACAAAGCTTACCTTTTGAGGTATCTCCTCTCACTCAGTCTTCTAGGTTCATAGTTTGAAGCCTAGTTTGTTTGTTTGTTTTCCATTTTCCCCTTTGGACCACATATCCCAAACTCTGGTTTTATCTTCTCTATTTGATATCAGATGTACCTGGACGGATGATGTAATATTTTAGGAAACATCTTAAGATATTCTCTGAGTGTTTTTGTTGGCAAAGGTGACCAAGAATTCCTTTCTTGGAGCATGTTGACTGACTCCTGAGAAAATACATGCTACTACTTATATTTCAGTTTGGTTTGTATAATAGTGATGCAGGTATGGCAGAAGTGGAAGCGGCTGATGTCTCTGTTCCTTCGTGATTCTCAGGTTCTTCATCATTTTCAAGAATGAAAATATTAAATAATTAAGATGCTCAGACTCAGGGTTAGAAAGTAGAAAAGTTTATTCAAAAGTAGAAGAGAAAAGAAAAGGAGCTCCCCAAGTGGGGAGGAACTTGGTAAAGGACCAACTATGGCTCTTTGTGTGAGATTGTTTTAAGAAAACTGGGCCTTTGTGTTACAGAGAATGCAGGAAATCTACAGGGTGTTTGGGCTGGTTTGTCTTTCTGGTCACCTGCTTTGGGTATTGTTCATTATCTTAGTCTTGTGACTTCTAGTCCTGGGACAGAAGAATATGGTCCTGGGAAACTCCAAGAATGTTAAAGATAGGGCTTTGGAAATGTGCTACGGTGAGTCAATGGGGAGAAATGAAACTGCTGGCGAGGGGATACTGTGGATTCTGCTCTTGTTGACAAGGGGAAACTGAGGCTTCCTCTTTCAATAGGATACAGTGAAAAGAATACTGAATAATATGATGTGGTTAGGTAGCAACTAGTTATTGTGGGTTTACCATGACAGGATACACTTTAGTTTTATAATTTATAGTCACATGACCCTATCATGAGTTAACATTCACATGAAGTAACAAGAATTAAGGAAGTCAGCAAACTTGTACAAGTTATATATTTAAAGCAGAAAGTGACCTTTCATGTGTTTTTCACTCTGCTTCCTCCTGAACCTTCCAAATCACCTAGCAGGCTTTTAAAACAATCCTAGTATAGAAATGTCTATTTTCTCTATTCTGACTTCTTTTTCATTTTTAACAGACTAAATATTCATCATTCTCTGAATAAAAAAGTCACTATAAATTAATTCATTTCCCGAGAGACCCTTTAAGAACCATCTATCAGTTTTTGCTACCCATAAGTCTCTCAGTAAACTTTTTTGGTATACAAAGGAACAGATACAGCATACTTAAGTGATAAGACTGACTGGATCATAAAGACATTGGTGTGACTATTACTTGCTTTAGGTGCTGCAAAAAAAGGCACAGCAGCTATAGATTTGAGAAATTTAACTACTTGTAAAGTGTCATAATTTCTGAAAACTGCCCTGCCTGTCATGTTTTACTGATATTCTGAAATTGAGCTTATAAATTAAAAATAAGGCGTACAACATGCAGTTCCACATGATGTACGTGGGCATGACTTTATGGCAGCCAATCAGAAACTTCCATTATGCAACTTAAGTTACAAACACAGTATACCCTCTAGTTCTAAGAACTGCATTTTGAATATACATAATATTCTTTCAGAAAAAGGAGTGCACTGGGTATGAAATTATTCTCACTCTGGTGATGTGAAACATTAAATTGCACAGCAACTGTTTAAAAGTCAAATAACTCCCAACTAATGCCCATTTTTTTCAAAAATTATCCTGCAGTTTAATTGAAACTTTGTTTACAAAACATTATAAACAGCCTTTAAAAGCATAGGGTATTTATTCATAGTCAGTTTTACATCCTTTGCTTATGCTATGTCCCTCCTCTTGATACCCAACATTATCACAGCTCAGTGTGTAATGCAAATCCTATATACACTGAGGCCAGCCAAAGTGCCAGTATTTTAAAAATATTCAGCTACTATTCCTACTTCTACATCTTCACCGTTTTCTGCTTCCTACTTGTGTTTATTCATCTTTCAAAATAAGCACTAAGTAAAAGACTAAAATGAATAATCAACAAAGCATAATCCCCTTTTTAAAAAAATCTGCTTTGTAAGTATCTGAATTTATTTCTCTATGCCTAATACATTCAGTTAAAATTCAATTTTAAAAACATATATTCATTGTTTGTTCATTGAGCTGCACTACTGAGTCCTTAGGTAGGGTAGTAAAATTAATCTGACAATACCCTTACCCTCAAGGAGATTTTAGTTTAATGGACAATCATCCTGCCCCTAGAATTTTCAATGCTATAGAGTTCTGTCACTGTCGCTGTCGTCCTGTTGTCCATCAATTTGCTCGAGCAGGCCCAGTAACATCTCCATCGTGAGACTTAGTTGTTACTGTGTTTGGCATATCGAATACATCACAGGGAGCTTGCCAGTGGCAGGCAAGATACTCTCAGTTACTTGCCGGGCTCTCCAAGAGGGGTGGAGGAATCAAACTCGGGTTGGCCATGTTGGCTGCATGCAAGGCAAATGCCCTACCTGCTGTGCTATTGCTCCAGCCTTTATAATTATTTTGTGTAACTTGGTAGTGATATTTGCACACTTTATACTAGGTATGAAACTGCTTAGAAAGCAGGAAACAAGGTTCTTTTACTAGCTAAAGGAACATACATGCAGAAGTGGAATGTGGTGTCATCGGGAGGGAAGCACGTTGGGAAGAGGCAGTCAGAACAGTCCTTGATATGACCTTCCTGCTTGTTTGCCAAGACTTTGCTGACAAAGTACCCTGGACATTTCAGACTAGGGAAAAACCGGCATGACCTTATACATGAGACATATATTACAAACCTCTAAGTCTTACTAAGGCATTCATCAAACTGTACTTGAGACCCATTTGCTCTGTGCAGCATAGAAACTGGTCCCTACTACATGAATTTTGGTGAAACTATGCAGTTCTCAGACTGAGGCAAGGTTCTGAGGAAAAGAAAAAGTCCATCTCAATCTTCTCTCAGGTTTCCTAAATTCTTTGCATTTTCTTAAGGAAAGGAATTATGGAGAAGAGGAATGGTGAAATAGAATAGAAGAGGAATGGTGAAATCAGAGTATAGCATGAGCGAATGAATCATCTTCTTAATAAAATACATTCACCCATAGTTTAATCCATCTATTTGTTCATTCTTGGAATACTAGATGACAATTCATGTTTAAACGGCTGAAAATGTAAAACCTGTTGACACTTGTCCTTTAATTTCAGATCTATATTCTACTGAGACTTTTGTTTATACCTTCAATATAGTTATCGATATAGTTATCCTATATGTCTTAATATTAGCACCAATTAATAGCATTTGCATACATATCTAAAATCAATATTTAAAATGGATGGTTGTATGGATTAGTCAAAGTAAATACATGCACATATATAACTTGTATATGTATACATCATGGGCTGGAGCTGTAGCACAGTGGGTAGGGCATTTGCCTCGCTTACGGCCAACTGGGGTTGGATTCCTCCATCCCTCTTGGAGAGCCTGGCAAGCTACCAAGAGTGTCCTGCCTGCATGGCAGAGCCTGGCAAGCTACCCATGGCATATTCAATATGCCAAAGACAGTAACAACAAGTCTCACAATGGAGACTTTACTGGTGTCCGCTCGAGCAAATCCATGAACAACAGGAGGACAGTGCTACAATGATATGTATCCATCATGTACATATATGTAATACTAGTCTCAATTACTTGACCTATTAGAATAGTCATTGTAAAAAGTAAAAGTGACTAATCATTAGTGTTCAATTTGTGTTAATCTATAGGCCCTGATTGATAAGATCACTTCACAAAATGTTTGTTTTCTTTACTTAAGTGAGGTTGGCCACCATAAGAACTGTATAGTACTCTGTTGCTTTTAAGAGTATAATCAGTGAACTTTCATTATCCTTAAGTAATAGTTAATATTGAATTATAAAAAGCTGAAAGAGAGGAATGTGAGAGTCCTGGCTAGTCAACTCTGGCATGCTGGAGTTTGATTCCCCAAGCCGCTGGACTTACTCCTTGTAGGAGAGGGACTGAGATGGTAGGAGAAGCCTCATCCATGTTCTGAGCAGGGTGGGTCACCGCCTCCACAGAGAAAGGACTACATGGGGCTGTGGGGGGGAGCTGTAGTTCAAGCACCTTTCCATTTATGAGCTCTCACACAGGGGTATTTATACATATATCTCCCAGGGCAATCCTCACGTATATCACATAAACCTCCATAAACCTCGTATACATTGTCAGACTCAGTACAGATGTTAGTTGATGATTTACATTCCCCGCCTTCAGGGCTGGGTGTGTTAACACGGGCAGCTGGTAAGGTCCTACATCCCATTATCTTCTCAACCAGAGTGCCTTTCTTAGTGGAGTGCTGGCACAAGGCCCTGGGCCCCTGTGATCAGAGCCAGCTGCTGTTTCCAGGGGAAGGGGATTTGACCAGGGTCTCAAGTTGGCTGGTGAGTGAGACCCCAACAGAGGAAAACAATGACATTCCATAAGTGTGTGTGTTTTTAAGTGATCATTGTTGCTAAAATTATTATTACAAATAAAATTAAAACCATTGGACTGGAGCGATTGTACAGTGGGTAGGGATGTTTGTTTGTCTTGCGCGTGGCTGACCCGGGTTCAATTCCCAACATCTCATATAGTACCGCGAGTCAGGAGTAATACCTAAGTGCAAAGCCAGGAGTAACCCCTGAACATTGCGGGGTGGGACCCAAAGAGAAAAAAAATAAAAGCATTAAAAATTGCCATGGTTATTTTAATAATCAAATGTTATTTTAAAATATAAATTACATTGCAGTGCAAGAAAATAGGATCAACCATGCTGAAATAATCCAACTGTTTTTGGTTTGTCATTTCAAAATATTTTGTTTCTATTTCTCCCTACATATATTTGTATTTTTTAAATATAATTCATTATGATGCTGAGTGGAAGAACAAATTCCAATTCTTTCAACCCTGTGATTATGCAGCTTCTATGTTGAGTTCTATTTTCCTGTCAAGCCAGGCAAGACTTTTTATGTTCAGCTGTCTCTGTACTAGCAGACCTAGAAAGGATAATATGGATTTCATCCCTTTTAACAAAATGTCATGCATTTCACGTGCCTGAGTTCATCAAAATCCTACTGTGTAATGTTCCAATAGATGTGTGCTACATTTTCTTACTTGTGTTCTCCCAATTTATTTTCATTTTTAGAATGCTACTTGATAATCATTAATTTATTCCACCTGTCAGAAAAGACAGAATATTGCCCAGAGGGAGACTTTTCAAAGGGTGGGGGGAGGAATATTAATCTTACCAGATTTATAAACATTTATGTATAAATGAGCAGAATGATATGCAGAGAGGTATTAACTGGTATTAAAAGTCTCATGACTTTTCTCATTAAAAGAAACATTTGTGTTGGTTCCTTAAATCTGATATTTTAAGTGAATCTAATGACCAGACTCACTGTCTTCCTCATAAATGCGGATCTGAGGACTTGCAGAGTGGTTCCCATATGTACTTAGAAAAATATGACTCATAAGAGATTAATTCTTCCACTTACAAACCAATCTAGTGGAACTCCTTAGAACCTATCATTTAGACTCTTAAGACAAACAACTTTATACAGGGACTCATCAGATAAATAATAAGAATTTTCAAAATCTTATAATAAAAAGATAATGAATGTCAGTTTACTGAGCAAATATAATATAAAGCTAAATGTTAAGTGGAAATAAAAAGTAGAGTAAGATGTGGAATTTGAAATATAGAATTCATAGGGAGTATGAAGCCGCCAGCAGATAAACCTGTTCCTGTTGGATGAGTGCATCAGCAACCTGATGATGCCTTCAGTCTTCCAGATACCCCCAAATTGCTTCTGTACCTTTGGCCAGACCCCAATAACTTGGGACCACGTTTACCAAGAAATTGAACGGCCAAAAGTTAGGTATGTAGGAGACACACCCACAAATCACCTCTGGCTCAGCTATATAAGCTCATTTATTGGCCTTATTTCAGAGAACTCATGGCTGCTTCTCCCAGAAGGGAGCACAAAATGAGGCCCCCATAACCATGCCACCAGATTCTGTGCCAGACTGTTTTCACTCGGGGCTCCCCAGAGGGTGATGGTGAGAGCCCTCCCCACCCCAAGGGACCCAGCCCTGGCAGCCGAACTCCACTACTCAACTGCCTTCATGCTTCAGACTGCTTTCCACATGCTTGGGCTTAGCATTACATATGAGTGAACGTATTCCTGGACACATCATAACACACTCCCTGCCCATTTTCCATAATTATGATACCATATTTGATGGGGTTCAGACAGTAGGCAAAAATCATAGAGGGAAAGCCCAGTAAGCTACTGAGAGTATCCTGCCAACACAGCATAGCCTAAAAGCTACCTGTGGCATATTCAATATGCCCAAAACAGTAACAATAACAGGACTCATTCCCCTGACCCTGAAAGAGCCTCTAATCATTGGGAAAGACAATTAAGTAGAGGTTGCTAAAATCTCAGGACTGGGATGAATGGAGATGTTACTAGCATCTGCTTGAGTAAATCGATCAACAATGAGATGACAGTGATACAGTGCTACAGTGCTATTTCAGACACCTATAAATTTTAAATGAGATCAAAAGATGAAGTTATAGCCTGTAGTGCTGAGGTAGGCAGGAACCCGACTGAGAGGTCCAGGCTCGCTTGGATCAGGACTGGGTCTTCTCCCCCCATGTTCCCAGTTTTCCAGTAGCTTGGTAGTCACACTCATGGACTGCCCACTCATGGACCGTCCCCCCCCCTCCCCCCCGCGCTGGTGCCATGTATTCTCATCAATTGCCAAGATGCAGAGACTATAAACTAAAACTCCGAGAAGAGAATGACACAGAATTTCCTGGTCATTATATTCTATCCATAACAAGCAATACAAAACATATCATCTAGCATTGCCTTTTCGGCAGGTTTGAGTAGTGGTGAAAGTTGTGTGGAAATATCCAATGTAGACTAGGTAGAGAGAGTATGGGGGAAATTGTCTGCCGCACAGGCAGGGGAAAGGATTGGAATGGGGGTAGGGTGGGGGAATACTGGGGATTTTAATCATGGAAAATGTGCACTGATGGGTGTTTGAGGATTGTATGACCGAAGCTCAAACATAAAAGCTTTTTAACTGTATCTTACAGTAAATTTTAAATAATGGGGAAAAATAAAATAATAAAATTAACATTCAGAATAGAATAAAAAAAAGTAATGTGGAGTTCATGCCCAATTCAAGCAGCTTAATCAATGACTGAATTAATAGCAGTACTTCTACATTATTTAAAAAAATAGGATTCATAAAATGAATGAAAATGTGAAAGAAATAATTATGTAAAACTAAGAAAGCAGAATCTCAGGAGAGAGGCTTAAACATAGAACTTTCAGCAACTTACTGTTTCTATTGAATTTGCTGAGACTACTAGGGAAAGGCCCCTACTGGAATGTTTTACCACGTCACGCCCCTGCCAGAATTCTGTCCAAAGTTCACCCACAAGCTTCTCCAAAATGGACCAAATGCTTTATAGTCTAAACAGAGATACAAAGTAGATCACCCCCTATAGGGCATTGCAATGTGGAGCAAGTTCCTAAAGCAGTGTGAAGGAAAAACTGGCTAGAATTAAACCAGAACATATGGGGTCAGAGAGAGAGAACAGGTGATAGAATAGGGCTTTTGCCTTACATGTGGCCAACCTCGGTTTCATACTGGTATCCCATATGGATGCCCCAGCCCTGCCAGGAGTAATTCCAAATTGCAGAGCTAGGAGTAACCTGTGGCCACGTGGGTGTAGCCCAAAAGAAAAAAAAAGATCTTAGCCCAAACATATGCTCTACAATAGCACAAATTTATTGAGTGGTCATGCATATGCATTGAAACTCATACAAATAGAAAATGGAACAATGAGTATCTCGTAAGATAGTACAAGAGTTAGGAGCATCTACTCAACCAGAGTTCAATCCTGGCACAAAATGATCCACCCAAGTGTCAGTACAGCACTGTAGTTGTGGGCAACTAAGCATCCTTGAATCTTTGCCTTGAGTCACCATTCTAGCTGTCAAGAATCACAGGTGGTCTCCAGTACCCCAACCCATATTCAGAGCACCACTTGGGAGACCACCTTTATTTTCAAGTAGAACTAGTATAGATAAGGTCACAAAACCTGCAAAAGAAATATCAATCTTGTAAAAGTGTGAGAAACCGAAGAGTCGCTTAAGTGATGTAGCTATCTTGCATAAACATGCCAAAGCCAATTAGATTCTCAGGACTTTTCAAAGTGTGGAAATCTTGAGCCATCAGTAGAGGTCCTTAACTATCCTTTAGAAGCATATCTTGCTTGGTTTATTAAAGTATCCTTTATATAGTTTATCTTGGTTTTCTTTCATTTCTTTGACTCAGCTTCTCACCACCTGTCATCTATGGCACAGCAATTTTATGTCTAAGAAGAAAGTGCGGTGGGACGGGCACAGAGGCCGAGCTCTGGGCAACAAAGCTGAACGGCTCCAATTCCAACAGGTACAGCCCGCCCCCAAGGGCCTGGGTTCCTCTCTGGGCATGCGCAGCTAGAAACAGCCCCTAGACAGCCGGTTTTCAACCCCTGATCTGCGTGGGACGGGCACAGAGGCCCAGCTCTGGGCAACAAAGCTGAACGGCTCCAATTCCAAACAGGAGACATCCCAAACTCCTCGCCCAGTGCCAGGGACTCTTTCCAGAGCTGCGGCCGCTGACGCTGCCGCGAAATATTTTCCCACTACATATGCCATAGGAACCATAAGCTAACTTCTTAGATGGAAACTTCTCTAGTTTAGCTCAGCCACTAGAAACACAGTAGCCAATAACTCATAAGCCTATCTTAACTCACACGGTATATCAAGCAGAATAGTAACACTGAACGTGAAGGACTAAACCACACCTCTCACAATGGTAAAGCAACGCAAAAGCCCACCAAACATTCATATTGAAGAGTCTAGCCCAGATGACACCAACAGTACTGTAGTGTTAGACAACCTCTCTGACAAGGAATTCAGAAGGGAGCTACTTAGGATGCTTAGGGAATTAAAAGAAACAATGGAAAGCAATGCCAATAGAAGACAAGAGGATCTGAAGGCAGAAATGAGGAAAATGCAATCAGAAATGTCAGACCTGAAAAATCTCGTAGGCGAATTGAAAAGCTCAGTGGAAGGCCTCAGCAGCAGAGTAAGAGCGGCTGAGAACAGAATCAGTGAGCTTGAAGATGAAGTTCAGAGACTCTCCAGAAAAGAGCAGAAAATGGAAAAGAGACTCACAATTCGGGAACAGATGACAAGAGAAGATCGTGATGAAGCCAAGAGGGGTAACATAAGAATTATTGGAGTCCCAGAGGGACAGGAAGAAAACCTCGATGAAGAAGAAACTGTCAAAGACATCATTGCTACAACATTTCCAGAGCTGAAGAAAACTTGTGACCACATTCAGGAGGCCCGAAGGGTACCAGCTAGAAGAAATCCGAATAAAAATACCCCAAGACACATTCTGATCAAAATGACCAAAACCTTAGACAGAGACAAAATTCTGAAAGCAGCAAGATCGAAGAAAGAAATCTCTTCAAAGGAGCATCCTTAAAATTCACAGCTGATTTTTCTGATGAAACCCTCATGGCCCGAAAACAGTGGTGGGACATAGTAAAAAAACTCAATGAAATAAATGCCTCCCCCAAAATACTTTTCCCGGCAAGACTCTCATTCATAATAGAAGGAACAACACACAGTTTCACAGACAAACAACAGCTCAGGAACTTCATAGACTCAAAACCATGGTTACAAGAACAACTAAATGGGCTACTTTAAGGCAAGAAAGGCCCCTCAAATACACCAAATTTTAACAGAACAATGGGACAAAATCCCATAACAATAATCTCTCTCAATGTCAATGGGCTAAACGCACCAATTAAAAGACATAGAGTGGCAGGATGGATTAGAAAATTGCACCCAACATTCTGCTGCCTGCAAGAAACGCATCTCAATAGTCAAAGCAAACACAGACTCAGAGTCAAAGGCTGGAAAACAATCCTACAGGCAAACAGCTCCCATAAAAAATCTGGGGTAGCCATCCTTATATCAGACCACATCGATTTCAGAGTGAGGAAGATCATAAGAGACAGTGAAGGCCATTTCTTATTGATCAGAGGATCTGTACAACAGGAAGAACTTACAATAATAAATGTATATGCACCTAATGAGAGACCAGCAAAGTACTTAAAACAACTACTCATAGATTTGGAAAAAGACATCAATAGCAACACAATACTAGTGGGAGACTTCAACACTGCTTTGTCACCTCTTGATAGATCAACCAGACTCAAGCTTAGCAAGGACATACTTCATTTGAGGGAAACAATGGAAGAAAGGGACTTAGTAGATATATACAGGACACTTCATCCACAAAAAGCTGAATACACATTCTTCTCAAGCGTACATGGAACATTCTCCAAGATAGACCACATGCTGAGCCACAAAACATGCCTCCATAAAATTAAGAAGGTAGAGATTGTATCAACAATCTTCTCAGACCATAATGCGCTGAAATTAGAAGTAAATCACATACAAAAACAGAAAACTAAATCAAACACCTGGAAATTAAACAGTGCACTATTGAACAACGAGTGGATTAGACAGGAAATCAAAGAGGAAATCAAAAGATTCCTAGAAACGAATGAAAATGAGAACACGAGTTACCAAAACTTATGGGACACAGCAAAGGCTGTGTTAAGAGGAAAGTTTATAGCTCTACAAGCATTCCTCAGGAAGGAGGAGCGAGCACACATAAGTAACCTAACCTCACAGCTTAAGAGCTTGGAGAAGGACCAAAAAAAGGAGCACAACCCGAACAGGAGAAAGGAAATAATAAAACTGAGAGCAGAGATTAACGAGATGGAAACCCAAAAAACAATCTGAAAGATCAATGAAACCAAAAGCTGGTTCTTCGAGAAAATTAACAAGATCGATAAGCCTCTAGCAAAACTCACAAAGAAAGGGAGAGAGAAAACCCTAATAAACCGAATCAGAAATGAAAAGGGGGTCATTACAACAGAAACCACAGAAATTCAGAGGATCCTCAGGGAGTACTTTGAGAAGCTTTATGCCACGGAACATCAAAACCTCGAGGAAATGGATAAATTCCTAGACTCCTACAGACTCCCAAGGCTGAACCAAGAAGACCTGGAATACCTGAACAGACCTATCACCATCAAGGAAATTGAAATGGTAATAAAAAGTCTCCCCAAGCACAAAAGCCCTGGCCCGGATGGATTCACTAGTGAATTCTTCCAAATCTTTAAAGAGGACTTACTCCCAATGCTCTTTAAGCTTTTCCACGAAATTGAAATATCAAAAACACTTCCGAACAGTTTCTACGAAGCAAATATCACACTGATACCAAAAGCAGACAGAGATACCACAAAGAAAGAGAATTACAGGCCGATATCCCTGATGAACACAGATGCAAAGATCCTCAACAAACTACTAGCAAATAGAATCCAACTACTCATCAAAAAGATCATACACCATGACCAAGTAGGATTCATCCCAGGGATGCAAGGATGGTTTAACATTCGGAAATCAATCAACATAATCCACCATATCAACAAAAGAAAAGATAAAAAGCATATGATCATATCAATAGATGCAGAGAAAGCATTTGATAAGATCCAGCACCCCTTTATGATGAAAACCCTAGCCAAAATAGGTATAGAGGGGACCTTCCTCAACATAATTAAAGCCATCTACCACAAGCCTACAGCAAGCATCATCCTCAATGGGGAAAAACTGAGAGCCTTCCCTCTAAGATCAGGGATGAGACAGGGATGCCCACTCTCTCCACTGCTGTTCAATATAGTACTGGAAGTACTTGCAATAGCGATTAGGCAGGAAAAAGATATTAAGGGCATTCAGGTAGGAAAGGAAGAAATCAAGCTCTCACTATTCGCAGATGATATGATACTCTACTTAGAGAACCCAATAACCTCCACCAAAAAACTCCTAGAAACAATAGACTCATATAGTAAAGTTGCAGGTTATAAAATCAATACCCAAAAGTCCATGGCTTTCCTATACGCAAACAGTGAGAGAGAAGAAAGCAACATGAAAAAAACAATCCCGTTCACAATTGTGCCCCAGAAAATCAAGTACCTAGGAATCAGCTTAACTAAGGAAGTAAAGGACCTGTACAAAGAAAACTACAAAACACTACTTCAGGAAATAAAAGAGGACATGAGGAAATGGAAAGATATCCCCTGCTCATGGGTCGGGAGACTTAACATTGTCAAAATGGCAATACTACCGAAAGCATTGTATAAATTCAATGCAATCCCTATAAGGATACCCATGACATTCTTCAAAGAAACGGAGCAAACACTCTTGAAATTTATATGGAACAATAAGCCCCCACGAATAGCTAAAGCAATTCTTGGGAAAAAGAAAATGGGAGGAATCAACCTCCCGAACTTCAATCTGTACTACAAAGCAGTAATAATTAAAACAGCATGGTACTGGAACAAAGGCAGAACTGCAGACCAATGGAACAGGGTTGAATACACTGACATCTCTCCTCAATCATATGCTCATCTAATCTTTGATAAAGGTGCAAGTAATGTGAAGTGGAGTAAGGAAAGCCTCTTTAATAAATTGTGTTGGCATCACTGGACGGCTACATGCAAAAAAATAGGCTCAGAACTCTGCCTAACACCATGTACAAAAGTAAGATCAAAATGGATTAAAGACCTCAACATCAGACCAGAAACCATAAGGTACATTGAAGATAAAGTTGGCAAAACCCTCCATGACATTGAAGCTTATGGTATCTTCAAAGATGCCACGCCACTGGCCGAGCAAGTGAAAACAGAGATAGATAAATGGGACTATCTTAAACTAAGAAGCTTCTGCACCTCCAAAGAAACAGTGACCAAAATACAAAGACAGTCTACAGAATGGGAAAGGATATTCACCGAATACACATCTGACAAGGGGTTGATATCCAGGATATACAAAATACTGGTTAAACTCCACAAGAAGAAAACATCCAACCCCATCCAAAAATGGGGCAATGAAATGAACAGAAACTTTCTCAAAGAAGAAATCCGAATGGCAAAAAAGCACATGAGAAAATGCTCTACATCATTAATCATCAGGGAGATGCAGATCAAAACCACAATGAGATACCATCTCACACCTCAGAGACTGGCCCACATTCAAAAGAACAAAAGCAACCAATGCTGGCGTGGATGTGGCGAGAAAGGGACACTCCTTCACTGTTGGTGGGAATGTCCACTGGTTCAGCCCTTCTGGAAAACAGTATGGACGATTCTCAAAAAATTAGAAATTGAGCTCCCATTTGACCCAGCAATACCACTCCTGGGAATATATCCCAGAGAGGCAAAAATGTATAGTCGAAGTGACATCTGCACTTGTTTGTTCATTGCAGCACTCTTTACAATAGCCAGAAACTGGAAGAAACCTGAATGCCCAAGAACAGATGACTGGTTAAAGAAACTTTGGTACATCTACACAATGGAGTACTATGTAGCTCTTAGAAAAGATGAAGTCATGAACTTTACATACAAGTGGTTCAATATGGAAAGTATCATGCTAAGCGAAATGAGTCAGAAAGAGAGGGATAGACATAGAAAGATTGCATTCATCTGGGGGATATAAAGTAACAAAGTATGAGATTAATACCCAAGAATAGCTGAGATCAGCACCAGGAGGATTACTCCGTAACTTAGAGGCCAGCCAGGTATCCTAGAGGAAAGGGCAGTTCAGATAGAGAAGGGAGCACCAAATAAAGTATGTTTGGAGGATCCTCCCAGGAGGGGAGATGCATGTCGAAAGTAGACTATGGACTGAACATGTTTGCCACTCAATGCCTCTTTTGCAGACCACAACACCCAAAAGGAGAGAGAGAACACAGGGGATTGCCCTGCCACAGAGACAGGGGGGATGGGGGGATGGGGGTGGGAGGGATATTATCCATGGTGGTGGAAAATGGGCACTGGTGGAGGGATGGGTATCTGATCATTGTATAATTGAAACCAAAGCACAAAAAATTGTAAATCTACAACTTTAAAAAAAATAAAATAAAATAAAGGGGGAAAAAAAAAAAGAAGAAAGTGCGTCATCCCCAACAACACTTGACTCAGAATTTGAAATGATTAAAAACGGGAGAGGGAATAACAAATAAAGCACCCGCTTTACATGTGGCTGACCTATATCTATTTCCCGGCACCCCATTTGGTCCCAAATCACCTCCAGGTTATAGAAAGCCTTGAGCACAGCCAGACATGGCCCCAAATCCCAAAAGAAAAAAGATTTAAAAGTGAACGTATATAGGTTCTGCCATCACTGGACCAGTTGCTAAGGAATGTGCAGACTTTTGGCCCAGGGTTTCTTCTAATGCAGGCAGCATTGCATGATTCTTTGGTGCATTTATTAAAAAAGAACCCATCAAAGCTTCCGGGGAGGGGGGGTGAGGAAGATATGACTCAATAGATTTAAAGTCAGTGAGGCCCAGAGGTGACTCACATCCCCAGATATGAGTGGGGAGAAGAAAGATGGTCATTTTCTCTCTCCTCTGCCAACCCGGGACCCAGTGTTTTGGGGATATTGTCTCTCCTCAAGGAAAATAATTTCAGGAGTAGATGAGCAGTGACATAAAACAAATTTTATTTGGAGGTTTTGGGGAAGGGGATGGAGGGAAAGTGAGAGAGAATAATACCCTCAAGAGAGAACATGGACTTCTCTGAAGGCAGAGACAGTCCTCCCTACACACACCCCAGTATCAGATATGTAAGCATGAAAGTACACATCTCAATTGGGGAGATGCAGGCACCACATATGCTCGGCTACCACATGTGCTCCTCCACATGGACACAAGCAGCACATGGGCTCAGGATGTATATGCAGGCGCTTCCTTTGTTCAAGATGACTTTTACAGGGTTTATCCAACCTGCCCCCCACGTGAGGCTTCTACCTAGGTAAATGTCCATTGCTAGGGAGGTTACCAAGAAGGGTGGAGTTGGAAGTGGTCTATGGTCCTTTTTAAAAAAATCCTTCCCTGGCCTTTTGTTTCTTCTAGAGCTCCTGGGGGGGGGGGGGCAGGGAGGGTTCAGCCTTCTCTGGTCTGTTGCTGGTGCCAGTTGAACATCTTATCAGGTTTTGCTTCCTGTTTTCTACAAAGTTGACTTTTCACAACTTCCAGGCTATTGATAATATTATTTCCCGGGAAATTCATTGCCATTGCCTTGGGTAGGGTGTGTGTGAGGGTGTGTGTGTGGGGGGGGGGGGGGAAGGCAGGGGTGGGATGCTTTCCTATCTAAATGCCTGCCTGCATAGATTCAATCCATTACTAACAAAAGAAAATAAAATTGCTCAAAAAAACCCTAAAATATCTTTGGAAGTTCTGTTCAGAGCTCTCATAAAAAGAAAAGATACTGATTTTAGAACCCACAAATCAAATAGTGACCTTTGCATATTGCCCTGCTTTTCTAAAAATTGAAGTTGCCTTCAATACATTTTGGTGGGATTTTAGCATTTACTTAATTTTCTTTATTGCCAGGAGAAGGTACGCCTACATTAACAAAGTACATTAAGGCATCCCAATCCAGTTTAACAGTTGTTTAAAAGTCTCACTAATTTTTTAACTTTTCTTATATTGAAAGAATCCATTTTAGGGCATCAAATTTTTGCGTGCTTCAGCTAACTTGCAACATTGCTTTCTGTAAAACTGCTTGGCTGCTTCGCACTTGGGGGAAGGGAGGGAACCTGGAATGTGAACTGGGCATAACTTCTTGTAAACCCAAGTATGGTAGGATTCAGGTGCATTCACCATCCCAGGGATGTATTGTCTCAGCAAAGACCCCTGTCGACGTTTTGGGTAAAGGATAACTTAGGATGCGTGCAGACTGCCCACGATCCAGGAATGTATTGTTCTAGCTACGACCCTTGTAAATGTTGTGGGTAATGGATAACTCAAAATGCGGGAGATGACCTAAGGCTTAATGATTCTGGCTATAACCTTGCTTGTGCTGACAATCAGTGTACGTAAAGGCTGATCTTTGAATCTATAGGCTAAGGAGTGATGTAATTTTAAATGGATTGGTCAAGAAAGTATATGTTGTTACAAATCTATTGGCTATGACATGCGCGGGCTTTGTTGTAACGGTTGATGAAGACCTATATAAGATCCCCTTTGAAGAAGCTCGGGGCTCTCTCAGCCGCTGCCCTCTCTGAGGTATGCTGTGGAGCCCCAGCATGCTGGCCTAAATAAACCCCGTTTGTACTCCTGCAGGAATTGTGTCTATCTGGTCTCTCCGTGCCTCCCAGGGCTAGGGAACTCCTGATCCCAACAATATAAGACACTAACTTTATTTTCAATAAGATTACTTATCCAACTCTTCTTATAAAGAGTATGAGAGAAAAAGAGTTTGATCCTTAAATTAAAGAACAAGATTAACATACAAGTATACTTTCAGGAAATGTTATTATTGTCCTCTTTCCAATTTAATATCCTCCCCCTGGGCCTGGAGCAATAGCCCAGTGGGTAGGGTGTTTGCCTTGCACTCGGTGGACCTGGGCTCCTTTCCCAGCATCCCATATGTTCCCACAAGCACATCCAGGAGTAATTCTTGAGTGCAGAGCCATAAGTCCCCCCTGTGCATCACCAGATGTGACCCAAAAAGCAAAATAATAAAATAAAATAAAAAACAAATAAATATCCTCCCCAGTGTTTTGTCACATACTAATCTTTACATGAACCCAATTATAGAGTTGCAATAATTGGTATGCTTTTCTCTATGAAGTTCTAGTGGGGGAGGGGGTGGTGTGGAGGTAGAGCTATTGCATAAATTGAAAAGAATTTTGTATCTATTTATAGTGCAATAGCAATTAATAGAAGTGTGGAGTGTACAATGCTGAGAGGGGAAACGGAGGGGTGGATCTTACAACACTCAGATGCTTAACAGCAACACCCAACCCCCTCGCAGTCTTGTGCAAACCAATCAGGGGGAAAGAAATGTCCTTTTTTAGTATAATCCATTTTCTGCTTTTGAACCAGGCTTGCTTAAGGTATTTAAGCTATTTCCTTCTGTTCATGGGACTTGGACTCTAGATATGAATCCTCTGAACCTGTGTTGACACATTTAATAAATCTGCTTCCTGATAAAGGCTCCATGTTTCTTAGTCTTACCAGAACATCCTGGAATAATATATTTATCTTAACTAAAAACTTTGTTTGGTGTTTAGTGGCTGACCCAACAGTATGGTGGGTAAGATGTTCTATCCATGGCACTTCATTTGGTCCCCTAGACCCACCAAGAGTGACCACTCAGTAGAGTTGGGATCCCTGAGCCTCACCAGCATGAACTCTGAGCACCCCTGGGTATGGCCCAATGTTGGATCCCTCTTTAGCACTACTTTGAGCCATCTGGATGATGCCACCCTTTTGATTCAACATCTGGAGAATTCTTGAGGTTAAGGAGCTTCCAAATATCAAATAAGCTACAGATAGCTTGCCAGGCTCTGCAGTGTGGGTGAGATACTCTCGATAGCTTACCAGGCTCTCCAAGAGGTATAGAGGCTTTTAGGGCTGCCTATAATCGCCCTTACAGGTGTTCCCATGGTTCAAACCATATTTGAACCCCATCAAATATGGTTTGGTAATCTTGGAAGATGGGTATTAAGTGTCTTATGATGTGTCATGAGTGTGGCGGTAGCTGAGTAGTGGAGATAGTGGAGGTCTGCCGATAAGGTATTTATCTGGTACCAGTAGAGTGGGACTTCTGTGTGTGATCCCTGGGTCACCAGAGATTGGTGGAAGCAAGCAGGGCACGGTAGGGTGGGGCTTCTGGGTTTAATCCCTGGGTCACCGAAGATTGGTGGGAGCAGGCAAAGGATCTCAGTCTCTGGGTCCCATTAAGCCTGGAGTCCAATGTCACAGAGTTCCACTTACCTGGTTCTGTGGGGCTTCACTTGTGCATGAGTCTTGGCCCGAGTGTCTGGAAAGTGGCCTGGAGTGTGGTGGCGGCTGGGTAGTGGAGATAGTGGAGGTCTACCAATGAGGTATTTATCTGTATTTATATGCCAAAACCAGTAAATACTATGGATCTCATTCCCCTGACCCTGAAAAAGCCACCAAATGGAAGCATTAAGAAGAATGAGGAAGGAGAGGCTGATAAAATCTCAAGGCTGAACTAAGCTGCCAAAACAAAGGAGAAAAATGAGTGTCTGTACTTTCAATGCATGTATGCTGGCATTGGAATCATCCATCATGGACCTGATGGCGCAAGCCGAAAGATCAACTAAGACATCATCTGTCTGACCGACACAAGAAGGCATCAACCACATCATGCCATTTTCGACACTGGAGAGGAACTGTTCCTCAGAACATGTGACAAAAGAGCGTCAGAGGCATCAATTTCCTTGACCACACGAACTTGGCCATGAGCATTGATTCATTCGAATGCCTAACAACCAGAACCGGATGATTATACTTGAATAGATGTGACTCACTGCCAGCAGTTTCTATCTTCATTGTCTACGCACCAACATCCAATTATGACGAAGGAGAAATTGAGAAGTTCTACATGGAGCTGCAGAAGTTCTATAAAGAAGAACACACCTGCTGCAAGATCATTGTTGGTGATTTTAATGCCAAGATAAGACCAAGAAGATCAGCCGATGACTCCACATTGGGACCCCTGGCCTAGAATGGAATGAATAGGGTGAGAGACTATCTGAGTTCATCATGTCGAGTAAGATCATCCATGGTAACTCATAGTTACAGAAGGTTGAATCAAAACATTGGACATGGTAGTCTCCCAGTGGACGGTTCCACAACAAAATTGACCACATCATATTCAATCAACGGTTTTGCCTGACGAATGTTGTTGTTATCTCAAAATTTGAACGTGATCAGACCACTGTCTCCTTCATGCAAAATTCTACTTCACAGAGTGGAAAGAAAGGGCTGCAAAGTTTAGGAAGAGAACTCCCAGAACAACCACCAACCGGGAGCTCTTTGGCGCTATTGCGGAAACATTGGAAGATTCCTTCTTTGACAACATTGATGAGGAATACAACTGACTGGTTCAGCACCTCCATGATTGTGCAAGGAACGCCAAGAGAGAGATAGCCACAAAAAGATGCCTGTCTTCGAAAACTCTTGAGCTCTTTCGACATCACAGCTTGGTGCAAGCCTCAGGTAACCGCAAAAAAATGTCTGAGCTCACAACGCAGTTTAGAGAAGTGATAAAGGAAGACCTCAAAGAGAAAAGGGCAGCAGTGATGGCAGATGCAGCAGAAGCCCAGAAAAGCATTCGCAAAGCCCTCCTGTCCTTCGACATCTATAAGACCAAGATGACTGCCCTCCTATGTCCTGATGGATCTATCACATCTTCCAGAAGGGCAATGGAGAAGATTATCTATGATTTCTACTCGGATCTCTTTGATAGCAACGTCCACCTGCCCACATAAAAAATTCCACAGAATGAATATGTCATTCCCAAATTTTTCCCTTTCAAAATCTGACACGCCATTTTGTTGGTAAAGAAATGAACAACACCTGGCCCAGACAAAGTCAGACCTGAACACCTGAAGAACCTGCTGTCAGTAATCAACAATATACTGACTCAGCTCTTCATGCGCTACCTGTATGAAGGTAAGGTTCTGACCCAGTGGAAAAGCAGCAGGACTGTACTACTGTACAAAAAGGGAGACATCCATGTGATTGGCAACTATTTCCTGATCTGCCTGTTCTCTGTCATCTACAAGCTGTTCACTCCCGTTCATCCTGAATAGGATTGGCAGAACACTAGATGAAGGACAGCCATGCGAGCAAGCCGGGTTCTGAAAAGGATTCAGCATGATCGACCATATCCACATGATAATCAAGCTCACTGACATTTTTCTGGAGTTCAAGATGCCGCTCTGTCTAATGTTCATTGATTTAAATAAGGCCTTTGATTCTGTTGAGATTGAAGTGGTCATTGAAGCTCTAGTCAAACAGGGCATTCAAACTGATCCTTCGTGAGCTGTATTACGGATTTACTACCAGGATCTCACCATTGTACAAGGAAGTGACCATCTATGTCAAGAGAGGGGTTCAGCAGGGTGATACCATTTCACCAAAACTCTTTAGTGCCACCCTCAAGAATATCATGAGACGATGGAGTAGAAAGGAACAGGAGTGAACATAGATGGTCAGCAACTACACCACCTCCACTTCATTGATGATATTGTTCTAATAACACCAAATATTAACCAAGCGACACAAATGCTGGCAGACTTCGACCATGAGCGTGGAAAGGTCAGACTACAGCTGAATCTTACAAAGACAATGTTTATGAGAAACGGTCTCCTTCCTGACATTTCATTTGCTCTCAACAGAACAAACATCTCCGAATGCAATAGTTATATGTACCTAGGTCGAGAATTCAAGGTGACAAATGACTTGTTAACTGAGTTGCACAGGAGGAAGAGAGCAGCTTGGAACATCTTCAAGAACATCGAAGAAATAGTTAAGAGGATGAAGAACCTTGGCTCCGGGCTCATGTCTTTGATTCTACTGTTCTTCCTGCATTAACATACGCCTCGAAGACCTGGGCCCTATGAAAACAGGATGAGAATTCTATTCAGGTCTCCAAAGAGGAATCAAAATAGCTGTGCTTGGAGTATCTTGCTTCCCTCAAGTGAGAGAAGGATTCTGGAGTTCCAACCTCCATGGACGATCAAGAATCAGGCATGTTGTCTTATTTGCCAAGGTGTCGAAAATCAGATGAGCTGGTCATATAATGAGATTTGGAGATGACTACTGGACTAGAGCCATTACTGACTGGATTCCATGGGACGTCAAAAGTTCGCATGGCCACCCACCTAGGAGATGGTGAAACTTCTTAGTCAAGATCCAGAACAGTCGGTGAGAGGCTCTTCATATTCCTGGAGTGAGTAGGCGCCATAGGCTACACTAGCAAGTGACAGGGACAAATGGAGATGTTACTGGCACCCACTTGAGCAAATCAATGAGTAATGGGATATCAAGTTATCAAGTGATCAAGGAGCTTCTGAGACATCACCTCAAAAATGGAGGTTTGTACCAAAGTGATGCTGTCTCTCCATAATTTGTAAACATTGTTCCTCTGTAATGAGTAGTTCATCTTGGGTATATACCTGTTTTTCCTCACTAGAAGGTTATATTAATTGAGTTACCTGGCACCCTTTTTCTTCAGTGTTTCCATGAAAAATCTACACCCCGTGGATACTCCCAATGCTCGTACTTGTGTTAAACTTCTTTGTGCTACACTTCCCCCTGCATTGCTTCCCATTCTATTACTGTTTCCTACTCTCTAGTGGTTCCTCTTTAGTATATTAAATTTTTTTAATTTTGAAAGTTGTTGATTATTTTCTGGCGATCTGCCTCAACCCATTCCTCATCTATTTATCAGCCTGGGATCATCTAATGACCCTAAATCACCAGGGGACCAGGTAACTGCTGGACAGTGACAAACAGGCCAAAGAGCAAGCAAACAAATAAACAACCCTCCCCTTAATTTTTTTAGAAACTTTGCTATGTTTTTTCATGTGGCTTTTGAATAGTTGCCTAGTCTTTCCATTACAAGTTAATGGGGTTTCTCTATCCCTTTAGCATTTTTTTTTTCAGAGAAAAATTGCTTATACACTTTCTTTAGTTTTGATTTACTGAGGAAAACATGCAACAGTTTCTGTTTCTGTTTCAAATACTAATCAGTTCTTCATTTTTCTAGGTATAATATTCTTGACAATTTTTAAGATACAACTTTCTTGTTTTACAGTTCACATTTTTCTTTTACACTTTATATCATTCAACTTCTTTATGTCATGTAAAACTCTTGCAGAAAAACATACAAAACAATGATCTTATGCTTAAAAGGATCCCATTGAGCATGATGAACCCCATTCTCTTAATGGTTTGAAGATTTTTTCTTTATCAGTATGTTGTGGAGAACAGTTTTTGGAACCTAAACCAACTGGAAGTCATGGAGGCCATTGACACACACACAAAAAATTCTTCTCAGGAGCTGGAAATCCATTAACATGCATAGTTCAAACTCCAAGCAACGATGGATTCCTAAAAGGTGACTAGAACAAAGGCCATATAAAGAATATCCAAATAAGACCATCAACTCCTTCAAGTTCTCTCCCTTGGTAACTACCTAGGCAACTGAATGGGGTCTGGAGGCTACTAGGGAAAACTGTGTATAAACTAACTTGATAAAGAAAGAGTCACAGCAGTTGCCACAGCATCTCCTCTCTTGATATGGACTTTCATAGTTCAGGATACATTTACCCGTTCTGGAGAAATAGCCTGCCCATCCCTGTTTGTGATGCATACTGGCTTTTCTCCATTCTGGACAAGACTTTGTTCTTTCTTAAGAATGAACCTCTCTCCTCCCTACCCTTTATTCCCCAGTAAACTTGTTTTACTTTACTATTCTTCTCCTCCTGAAATTCTTTTCTGTAAGGAAATAGTGATGAACCTGAAATGCCTAGGTGACTTTTAGGACTGACTTTCCATTCCTGTGAGAGCAATTCCTCACTCCAGCATAAGTCTAAGGCTCCCTGAGAAATTAGGTGGCAGGAATAATTTCCCATGCTGTGCAGAAGAAGTGGACCAGCTTCAGTGGCCTGGTGGGGTTGGCAGGATGTGAGCATTCATACTGTGAAAGGGCTCATAACAGATTCTCATTAGTCATAAATTTCCCAGGCACTTTCTGGGTGACCAAGGTGGATATAGAGTGAAGCAGTAGATGTCCTTCATATGGCTGGCACAAATCTTTACCACTTCATATAAATCACACACAGATTCCTACTCAGTAGTGGAGCTTGAGTCCATATTGGTATGAATCTCTTTGAGTATTTCCTATTGGAGTAAATTAAACATTTCAATATTTAAAAGTTTTGGCAATTGTTTCTTCCAATATATCTGCTCAATTTATTGCTTTTTTATTATTTTTTTATTTTATAAGGTGGTTCACAATATTTTACTACAGTAAATATTCAAAAACCAATCCCACCACCATTACAACTTCCCACCACCAAATTCGGGATATTTCCATCCCAAGCCCCAGTCCCTGCCCCAAAGCATAACCAAAATAATATATTTTGTATTGTCTGTTATGGAAAACCATCTTATGATGTGTCTCACTGCCACAAATGCAGCCATGTGGTTCAGGAATAGATTCAATAAGGCCCAAGAGTGTGGGGAATGGCCTTGAGCATGGTGGCAGTTGGGTTCTGGAGGTTTTCAGCTGCTGAAGCTGGGCCCCTTAGGGCAGGAAGCACTCTCACCCACCCCGCCCTAAGTAAAACAGCCTGATGCAGAGTCTGGTGGCATGGCTATGGTAGGCATCATGTTGCTCCCTTCTGGGGGGGTGGGGAAGTCATATGATCTGGATGGTGGCCAATGAGGAGATTATCTGGCACTGGCAGGAGGTGGGTAATAGGCATGACCCCTGGATAGCCAGAGACTGGAAGGAAACAGGCAGAGGATCTTCTCTCCTGGTTCCATTGAACCCAGAGTCCAGGGGGTCACAAAGTTCCTTATTACTTGGGTTTTGTTGGACTCACTCATGCGTGAGGCTTGGCCAGAACATGTGTGGAACGGCCTTGATAGTGGTGGCAATTGGATTATGGAGGTTTTCGGCTGCTGAAGCTGGGTCCCTTGGGGCAAGAGAAGCTCTCACCCGCCCCCATCTGGGGTGCCGATTTATTACTTTGGAACCCCCATATTTGACTAATGTTGTGCAACATGTTCATTAAACTCTGCTACTTTCCTGTATTCTTTTTTCCCCACACTCATCAATCTCAGGCTGGAGAGATAGCACAGGAGGTAGGGCATTTGCCTTGCATGCGGTTGATCTGCTGGACCTGAGTTTGATTCCTCTGCCCGACTCAGAAAGCCCAGCAAGCTACTGAGAGTATCTCACCACACAGCAAAGCCTGGCAAGCTACCCATGAAATATTCGAAATGCTAAACACAGTAACAACAAGTCTCACAATGTTACTGGGCCCGCTAGAGCAAATCGATGAACAGTGGGAGGACAGAGACAGGGACAGTGAGTCATCAATCTCAGATGACACTCTTCAAATTCTTGACTATTTCTCCTGGCTATTCAGTGTTTTGGGATCCCTGTATTGACTGTTTAAATTGACTTTTTATCTTTTATATTCTAACTCCCATTTATAGTCCATTTCTTTTTAAAATAATTTATATCTATGTTCACATTTTCAGTTTATTTAAAATGTGTTATCAAATTTTCCTCTAATTGTATTTATGAACTTTTGTTCTTAGAATACACTTAAGACATACTTTTGAAAATATTTCTAGTAGCCTATATGTTGTTATTACTGAGAGTCAGTTATCAGGGATATTTTTCTTCTTCATAGAACAGATTATGTTTGACAGATCTTTTTTCTATGATTTCTACTCTTTTGTTAAACATCGTGAATTTGAAAGAAGCAGCTATGTCCTCTAGCAGTCTTTGCAGATTGGCTCCTTTCAGGGGAGAATCACTAATTAGCTCAACAGAAAGGCCGAATTCTTTTTAGATTTTTCTGGTGATTCTTTTTTTCTAGATCTACCCTTCCCCCTTTCAATTCAGCCACATACAGAGATATTTTCAAAGCATCAATTTTCCCAAGAGCCTTATTCTTTTTCTTCTCAGGCATTTAGATGTTTTAAATATGCCTGTACCTTTATCATGCATTTGCAGGTCTCCAATCCCCATTGTTTTTTTTTTCAGACAAAATAAATAATAAAGGGCTTCTTTAGCTGCTTTCATTAGTCCACAATCCTATATTCTAACTAATACATCTATTCCTGTCTGAAATCCAGATCAAGTATCTCTAACTCTTTCTTCATTCCCAGTGAGAAACAGAGAATTGGATTCTTTCTTCCTAACAGTGTAAAGTTGCATTGTACTAAGAAAGGAATAGGGCAGCAATGTGCAAAGGAAAAGAAAAATTTTCAACTGTTTTGAATGTATTCTTTCTTTATCGGGAATTTATTTATTGACTTCAGGACATTAACTGACACCCAGAGTTCCCACAAAGCTCTTTTACTTAGTTTATTGTCTACATCATGTTTCCAAGTGGGACCGGAAGCTTCATAGTCTAGAATTTTCCTAACATAATTTTTCTAGTGCAAATTACTGTTGAATGGATATGACGTCTTGGGAAATAACAGACCATCCTCTAGTTTTACAAAAGATAAAATTAGTTGCTTACATTTTTCTTGCTGGGAAAAGAGAGAACAAAATTTTTTTTTTCATGTATGCATTTGATTTTTTTCCCTTTATTTTATTTTATTTTTTTTTACAGTTATAGATTTACAATTTTTTGTGCTTTGGTTTCAATTATACAATGATCAGATACCCATCCCTCCACCAGTGCCCATTTTCCACCACCATGGATAATATCCCTCCCACCCCCATCCCCCAATCCCCCCTGTCTCTGTGGCAGGGCAATCCCCTGTGTTCTCTCTCTCCTTTTGGGTGTTGTGGTCTGCAAAAGAGGCATTAAGTGGCAAACATGTTCAGTACATAGTCTACTTTCGACATGCATCTCCCCTCCTGGGAGGATCCTCCAAACATCCTTTATTTAGTGCTCCCTTCTCTATCTGAACTGCCCTTTCCTCTAGGATACCCGCTGGCCTCTAAGTTATGGAGTAATCGTCCTGGTGCTGATCTCAGCTATTCTTGGGTATTAATCTCATACTTTGTTACTTTATATCCCCCAGATGAATGCAATCTTTCTATGTCTATCCCTCTCTTTCTGACTCATTTCAGTTAGCATGATACTTTCCATATTGTACCACTTGTATGTAAAGTTCATGACTTCATCTTTTCTAAGAGCTACATAGTACTCCATTGTGTAGATGTACCAAAGTTTCTTTAACCAGTCATCTGTTCTTGGGCATTCAGGTTTCTTCCAGTTTCTGGCTATTGTAAAGAGTGCTGCAATGAACAAACAAGTGCAGATGTCACTTCGACTATACATTTTTGCCTCTCTGGGATATATTCCCAGGAGTGGTATTGCTGGGTCAAATGGGAGCTCAATTTCTAATTTTTTGAGAATCGTCCATACTGTTGTCCAGAAGGGCTGAACCAGTGGACATTCCCACCAACAGTGAAGGAGTGTCCCTTTCTCGCCACATCCACGCCAGCGTCGGTTGCTTTTGTTCTTTTGAATGTGGGCCAGTCTCTGAGGTGTGAGATGGTATCTCATTGTGGTTTTGATCTGCATCTCCCTGATGATTAATGATGTAGAGCATTTTCTCATGTGCTTTTTTGCCATTCGGATTTCTTCTTTGAGAAAGTTTCTGTTCATTTCATTGCCCCATTTTTGGATGGGGTTGGATGTTTTCTTCTTGTGGAGTTTAACCAGTATTTTGTATATCCTGGATATCAACCCCTTGTCAGATGTGTATTCGGTGAATATCCTTTCCCATTCTGTAGACTGTCTTTGTATTTTGGTCACTGTTTCTATGGAGGTGCAGAAGCTTCTTAGTTTAAGATAGTCCCATTTATCTATCTCTGTTTTCACTTGCTCGGCCAGTGGCATGGCATCTTTGAAGATACCATTAGCTTCAATGTCATGGAGGGTTTTGCCAACGTTATCTTCAATGTACCTTATGGTTTCTGGTCTGATGTTGAGGTCTTTAATCCATTTTGATCTTACTTTTGTACATGGTGTTAGGCAGAGTTCTGAGCCTATTTTTTTGCATGTAGCCGTCCAGTGATGCCAACACAATTTATTAAAGAGGCTCTCCTTACTCCACTTCACATTACTTGCACCTTTATCAAAGATTAGATGAGCATATGATTGAGGGGAGATGTCAGTGTATTCAACCCTGTTCCATTGGTCTGCAGTTCTGCCTTTGTTCCAGTACCATGCTGTTTTAATTATTACCGCTTTGTAGTACAGTTTGAAGTTTGGGAGGTTGATTCCTCCCATTTTCTTTTTCCCAAGAATTGCTTTAGCTATTCGTGGGGGCTTATTGTTCCATATAAATTTCAGGAGTGTTTGCTCCATTTCTTTGAAGAATGTCATGGGTATCCCTATAGGGATTGCATTGAATTTATACAATGCTTTCGGTAGTATTGCCACTTTGACAATGTTAACTCTCCCGACCCATGAGCAGGGGATATCTTTCCATTTCCTCAGGTCCTCTTTTATTTCCTGAAGTAGCGTTTTGTAGTTTTCTTTGTACAGGTCCTTTACTTCCTTAGTTAAGCTGATTCCTAGGTACTTGATTTTCTAGGGCACAATTGTGAACGGGATTGTTTTTTTCATGTTGCTTTCTTCTCTCTCACTGTTTGCGTATAGGAAAGCCATGGACTTTTGGATATTGATTTTATAACCTGCAACTTTACTATACGAGTCTATTGTTTCTAGGAGTTTTTTGGTGGACGTTATTGGGTTCTCTAAGTAGAGTATCATATCATCTGCGAATAGTGAGAGCTTGATTTCTTCCTTTCCTACCTGAATGCCCTTAATATCTTTTTCCTGCCTAATCGCTATTGCAAGTACTTCCAGTACTATATTGAACAGCAGTGGAGAGAGTGGGCATCCCTGTCTCATCCCTGATCTTAGAGGGAAGGCTCTCAGTTTTACTCCATTGAGGATGATGCTTGCTGTAGGCTTGTGGTAGATGGCTTTAATTATGTTGAGGAAGGTCCCCTCTATACCCATTTTGGCTAGGGTTTTCATCATAAAGGGGTGCTGGATCTTATCAAATGCTTTCTCTGCATCTACTGATATGATCATATGCTTTTTATCTTTTCTTTTGTTGATATGGAGAATTATGTTGATTGATTTCCGAATGTTAAACCATCCTTGCATCCCTGGGATGAATCCTACTTGGTCATGGTGTATGATCTTTTTGTTGAGTAGTTGGATTCTATTTGCTAGTGGTTTGTTGAGGATCTTTGCATCTGTGTTCATCAGGGATATCGGCCTGTAATTCTCTTTCTTTGTGGTATCTCTGTCTGCTTTTGGTATCAGTGTGATATTTGCTTCGTAGAAAATGTTCGGAAGTGTTTTTGATATGTCAATTTCGTGGAAAAGCTTAAAGAGCATTGGGAGTAAGTCCTCTTTAAAGATTTGGAAGAATTCACTAGTGAATCCATCCGGGCCAGGACTTTTGTGCTTGGGGAGAATTTTTATTACCATTTCAATTTCCTGATGGTGATAGGTCTGTTCAGGTATTCCAGGTCTTCTTGGTTCAGCCTTGGGAGTCTGTAGGAGTCTAGGAATTTATCCATTTCCTCGAGGTTTTGATGCTCCGTGGCATAAAGCTTCTCAAAGTACTCCCTGAGCATCCTCTGAGTTTCTGTGGTTTCTGTTGTAATGACCCCCTTTTCATTTCTGATTCGGTTTATTAGGGTTTTCTCTCTCCCTTTCTTTGTGAGTTTTGCTAGAGGCTTATCGATCTTTTTAATTTTCTCAAAGAACCAGCTCTTGGTTTCATTGATCTTTCAGATTGTTTTTTGGGTTTCCATCTCGTTAATCTCTGCTCTCAGTTTTATTATTTCCTTTCTCCTGTTCGGGTTGTGCTCCTTTTTTTGGTCCTTCTCCAAGCTCTTAAGCTGTGAGGTTAGGTTACTTATGTGTGCTCGCTCCTCCTTCCTGAGGAATGCTTGTAGAGCTATAAACTTTCCTCTTAACACAGCCTTTGCTGTGTCCCATAAGTTTTGGTAACTCGTGTTCTCATTTTCATTCGTTTCTAGGAATCTTTTGATTTCCTCTTTGATTTCCTGTCTAATCCACTCGTTGTTCAATAGTGCACTGTTTAATTTCCAGGTGTTTGATTTAGTTTTCTGTTTTTGTGTGTGATTTACTTCTAATTTCAGCGCATTATGGTCTGAGAAGATTGTTGATACAATCTCTATCTTCTTAATTTTATGGAGGCATGTTTTGTGGCTCAGCATGTGGTCTATCTTGGAGAATGTTCCATGTACGCTTGAGAAGAATGTGTATTCAGCTTTTTGTGGATGAAGTGTCCTGTATATATCTACTAAGTCCCTTTCTTCCATTGTTTCCCTCAAATGAAGTATGTCCTTGCTAAGCTTGAGTCTGGTTGATCTATCAAGAGGTGACAAAGCAGTGTTGAAGTCTCCCACTAGTATTGTGTTGCTATTGATGTCTTTTTCCAAATCTTTGAGTAGTTGTTTTAAGTACTTTGCTGGTCTCTCATTAGGTGCACATACATTTATTATTGTAAGTTCTTCCTGTTGTACAGATCCTTTGATCAATAAGAAATGGCCTTCACTGTCTCTTATGACCTTCCTCACTCTGAAATCGATGTGGTCTGATATAAGGATGGCTACCCCAGCTTTTTTATGGGAGCTGTTTGCCTGTAGGATTGTTTTCCAGCCTTTGACTCTGAGTCAGTGTTTGCTTTGACTATTGAGATGCGTTTCTTGCAGGCAGCAGAATGTTGGGTGCAATTTTCTAATCCATCCTGCCACTCTATGTCTTTTAATTGGTGCGTTTAGCCCGTTGACATTGAGAGAGATTATTGTTATGGGATTTTGTCCCATTGTTCTGTTAAAATTTGGTGTATTTGAGGGGCCTTTCTTGCCTTAAAGTAGCCCAGTTAGTTGTTCTTGTAACCATGGTTTTGAGTCTATGAAGTTCCTGAGCTGTTGTTTGTCTGTGAAACTGTGTGTTGTTCCTTCTATTATGAATGAGAGTCTTGCCTGGAAAAGTATTTTTGGGGAGGCATTTATTTCATTGAGTTTTTTTACTATGTCCCACCACTGTTTTCGGGCCATGAGGGTTTCATCAGAAAAATCAGCTGTGAATTTTAAGGATGCTCCTTTGTAAGAGATTTCTTTCTTCGATCTTGCTGCTTTCAGAATTTTGTCTCTGTCTAAGGTTTTGGTCATTTTGATCAGAATGTGTCTTGGGGTATTATTATTCGGATTTCTTCTAGCTGGTACCCTTCGGGCCTCCTGAATGTGGTCACAAGTTTTCTTCAGCTCTGGAAACGTTGTAGCAATGATGTCTTTGACAGTTTCTTCTTCATCGAGGTTTTCTTCCTGTCCCTCTGGGACTCCAATAATTCTTATGTTACCCCTCTTGGCTTCATCACGATCTTCTCTTGCCATCTGTTCCTGAATTGTGAGTCTCTTTTCCATTTTCTGCTCTTTTCTGGAGAGTCTCTGAACTTCATCCTCGAGCTAACTGATTCTGTTCTCAGCCGCTGTTACTCTGCTGCTGAGGCCTTCCACTGAGCTTTTCAATTCGCTTACGAGATTTTTCAGGTCTGACATTTCTGTTTGCATTTTCCTCATTTCTGCCTTCAGATCCTCTTGTCTTCTATTGGCATTGCTTTCCATTGTTTCTTTTAATTCCCTAAGCATCCTAAGTAGCTCCCTTCTGAATTCCTTGTCAGAGAGGTTGTCTAACACTACAGTACTGTTGGTGTCATCTGGGCTAGACTCTTCACTATGAAAGTTTGGTGGGCTTTTGCGTTGCTTTACCATTGTGAGAGGTGTGGTTTAGTCCTTCACGTTCACTGTTACTATTCTGCTTGATATGCAGTGTGAGTTAAGATAGGCTTATGAGTTATTGGCTACTGTGTTTCTAGTGGCTGAGCTAAACTAGAGAAGTTTCCATCTAAGAGGGTAGCTTATGGTTCCTATGGCATATGTAAAAGGTAAAGGTAAAGGCTCTCCCGTTGATCGTCGATTTGCTCGAGCGGGCCCAGTAACGTCTCCATTGGAGACTTTGTTGTTACTGTGTCTGGCATATCTAATACTCTCGGTAGCTTGCCGGGCTCTCCGAGAGGGGCGGAGGAATCGAACTCGGGTCGGCCATGTTGGCCACTTGTAAGGCGAACGCCCTACCCGCTCTGCTATTGCTCCAGCCATATGTAGTGGGATATGTAGTGGGATATGTAGTGGGATATTAGTGGGATATGTAGTGGGATATGTAGTGGGAAAATATTTCGCTGCCGCATCAGCGGCTGCGGCTCCGGAAAGAGTCCCTGGCACTGGGCGAGGAGTTGGGAACGTCTCCTGTTTGGAATTGGAGCTGTTCAGCATTGTTTCCCAGAGCTGGGCCTCTGTGCCCGTCCCACGCAGATCAGGGGTTGAAAACAGGCTTTCTAGGGGCTGTTTCTAGCTGCGTGTGCCCAGAGAGGGACCCAGGCCCTTGGGGGCGGGCTGTACCTGTTGGAATTGGAGCCGTTCAGCTTTGTTGCCCAGAGCTGGGCCTCTCTGCCCGTCCCACGCAGATCAGGGGTTGAAAACCGGCTTTCTAGGGGCTGGTTCTAGCTGCGCGTGACCAGAGAGGGTCCCAGGCCCTTGGGGGCGGTCTGTCCCTGTTGGAATTGGATCCGTTCAGCTTTGTTGCCCAGAGCTGGGCCTCTCTGCCCGTCCCACGCAGATCAGGGGTTGAAAACCAGCTTTCTAGGGGCTGGTTCTAGCTGCGCGTGCCCAGAGAGGGACCCAGGCCCTTGGGGGTGGGCTGTACCTGTTGGAATTGGGGCCGTTCAGCTTTGTTGCCCAGAGCTGGGCCTCTGTGCCCGTCCCACGCAGATCAGGGGTTGAAAACCGGCTTTCTAGGGGCTGGTTCTAGCTGCGCGTGCCCAGAGAGGGACCCAGGCCCTTGGGGGCGGGCTGTACCTGTTGGAATTGGATCCGTTCAGCTTTGTTGCCCAGAGCTGGGCCTCTCTGCCCGTCCCACGCAGATCAGGGGTTGAAAACCAGCTTTCTAGGGGCTGGTTCTAGCTGCGCGTGCCCAGAGAGGGACCCAGGCCCTTGGGGGTGGGCTGTACCTGTTGGAATTGGGGCCGTTCAGCTTTGTTGCCCAGAGCTGGGCCTCTGTGCCCGTCCCACGCAGATCAGGGGTTGAAAACCGGCTTTCTAGGGGCTGGTTCTAGCTGCGCGTGCCCAGAGAGGGACCCAGGCCCTTGGGGGCGGGCTGTACCTGTTGGAATTGGAGCCATTCAGCTTTGTTGCCCAGAGCTGGGCCTCTGTGCCAGTCCTACGCAGATCAGGGGTTGAAAACCAGCTTTCTAGGGGCTGGTTCTAGCTGCGGGTACCCAGAGAGGAGCCCAGGCCCTTGGGGGCGGGCTGTACCTGTTGGAATTGGGGCCGTTCAGCTTTGTTGCCCAGAGCTGGGCCTCTGTGCCCGTCCCACGCAGATCAGGGGTTGAAAACCGGCTTTCTAGGGGCTGGTTCTAGCTGCGCGTGCCCAGAGACGGACCCAGGCCCTTGGGGTCGGGCTGTACCTGTTGGAGTTGGAGCTGTTCAGCTTTGTTGCCCAGAGCTGGGCCTCTGTGCCAGTCCCACGCAGATCAGGGGTTGAAAACCGGCTTTCTAGGGGCTGGTTCTAGCTGCACGTGCCCAGAGAGGAACCCAGGCCCTTGGGGGCGGGCTGTACCTGTTGGAATTGGGGCCGTTCAGTTTTGTTGCCCAGAGCTGGTCCTCTGTGCCCGTCCCACGCAGATCAGGGGTTGAAAACCGGCTTTCTAGGGGCTGTTTCTAGCTGCGCGTGCCCAGAGAACAAAATTTTTATTCCATATGGTTTATAGTGGAATTGCAAATACTCTTGGGTACACAAAAAGCCGAAAAAATTAGAACTGTCTATTATTCAAAATTTTTTTTATTTAAAAAGACATTTCAAATGAAAAAGAATGGATTCACTATGTTTCTGATATATATTACAAGCATAAAATGTTATAATTATAAAAGCACCTTCCATATAAGGAACTTATCTAAGAAATAAGTAATAAAAATGTTACTTGTTCATTGATTGAAAGAATTAATATTTTCGAAATGAGCATCCTATACAAAATATTAGACAGGTACCAAGAAATTAGGATAAATTCTACTAAAATATATATGTATCTATAAAACATCTTGAATAGTCAAAGCTATCCTCTCAGAAAAAAATACTGGATGTTACTGCTTTTTTGTGATATATAGTCATCATTCATGTTGTACCCAAACCACTAGTAAATTTTCAAAAAACTGAGACTAGCTCCTTAAGTTTTAATCTTTTAATATCTACTGCTTATCAAATGAACTTAATTCTATACTCTGTTGCCATTGCTTGAAAAATAAAATTCCCATCAGGTAGGTTTATTCCTACACTCACATATATCTTTTATCCCAGTTTGTAACTTTTAATTTATTTATAATTAAAGTCATACTTCTTACTATATTAAACAGCACAGCAAGTAATATGGCTTCATATAGGACCCCTTCTCTCATTGGCTATCATATATTCTCCTACAATCTTTTTTAAAAACATCTGTCTTCTTTTTAAACCATTCATGTAATTTTTCTTGTATATGTCGATTTTTGACTATATTATTTCCTTCTTTCAAAATTATTTTCTTTTATTTCCTGAATTTTCATGCTTTTGATCTCTCCTCAAATATTGCTTTCTTAGAGAATCTTTTCATGGTTTCCCAGTTTAGAAAAGATCCTTCTGTCTAAACTTCTTCAGATTAATGAATTTTACCAGGACTTCATACATAACAACTGTAATGTCACATTCAAATGTATAGTTATTTCAATTCTCTGTCCTTTTTATACACAATGAAATTATTTAAGAACAATGTAAAAACCATTTCCACATACTATGCACAGAACTTTCCTCACAGCAGGAACTCAGTAAATATTCAGTGAGTGAGTGGACAGGTGAATGCCTCAAGAGATTATGTTCTGTGTTGTAAAATATTTCCCATAAAATTCTATACCTATGTGCACTGCATTTAACAGTGAAAGTATCTCATTCTTTCCATGACCATTATAGATGGATTAACTTTGTTTTCTATTGAGAACTGTATTTTTCTCTTTAGTGTATAAGTAATTTTTTCTATTTCACTTAAACTTTAATTTCTATTGTAGTTTAGAAAAGATGTTATGTTAAATAAATTATAATACCGTTAATGTATGGATCAGAACGATAGCATAGTGGGTAGGGCATTTGCCTTGCACGCAGCTGACCCAGGTTTGATTTCTCCGCCTCTATTGAGAGCCCAGCAAGCTACCAAGAGTATTCTGCCACCATGGCAAAGCCTAGCAAGCTACCTGTAATGTATTTGATATGCCAAAACAGTAACAAGTCTCACAATGGAGATGTTACTGGTGCCCGTTCGAGCAAATCAATGAACGGGAGGACAGTGCTGCTGATAATGTTTATGGTTGTGATCTATAAAGTTGCTACAACTTCACTACCACTGAAGTGTCGAAGATCGTTACCACTGTCTTCATGTCATTTCTAGCCCACCACTTCATCCCCATCCTTCCTCCCACTACTCTCACTGCTTTGTCGTCTTAATTTTGTAAAAAAAAAGACAAAGTTTTAGTTATGATTCAATATAGACTATTTTTTCGTTTTATTTCTCTGTCTATCATAAATGAATAATGTCATCAGATATTTGACTATGGTACTTAACATGATGCTGCCAGTTGTATCCAATTGCATCAAACTTTGAGATTTCATCTTTCCTTGCAGCTCCACAATATTTACTGTGTACATATACTCTAACTTCTTTATCTACTCATCAGCTATTTGACATTTGGATTATTTCTGTATCCTGGCTATTGAACTTAAAGCTGCACTGACAATAGCTGCACATATATCTTTTCAAGTTGATATTTTTGTGTCTCTCCCCAAGGGGGTTGAGATATATAGAAGTTGAATTGCTACTTCTATAGGTTAATGTACAAGGTTCTTGTACATGATTCTTGGTTCTATTGAGAATTTTCCATGTCATTTTCACAGAATCTGTGCCAGATAATAGTTCCACAAACAATGAATAAAGATCCTGAATTTTACTTCAGAAGTTATTATATTGGTCATATAAGAGCACAATTATTCAATATATCAAATGGGAAGTGATATATGATGGGCCCTGTCAAAAGAGGGTGATATTGAATTGACTGCAAGTGTGGATTATAATGTAAAGAAAAATAAAAAATATTTATGTAATTTTACAAGAAATGCTTCTTACTGCTGTTCTCACAGTGAAGTTGTGCTCAGAGCCTACCAAGACCATTGTGGTGTGTCCAGCAGCAACTAAAGACTATTCTGGCTTTGCTGGGGAGGAAAAGATATAAAGAAATGTCAAGACAGAGATAAAATAAATTAATGATCTGGCATATACAAAGCAAGTGCCCTACCACTGAGTTAACTTCATCACTGATTTAATATTAAGTTAAATATAAGTTAAGTATTTTTTTAAAATGTGAGTTATTTTTTCTATGAAAAATACTAAGTACAGTTATTAAAGTGTTAACAATTAATGAGTATTGGTGGTGAAAGTTTATTATATTTGCTTTATGTAACACATATATTTAGAATTTTATAATGTTTGACATTATGAAAGTCAAGAAATCTACTAATTGTATTTTTTTAATTTTTAGTACCTTTCTTTAATGTAATTTCAAGTTTACAAAAAAGTAGTAAGAATAGTACAAAGAATATAAAAATAGTATGTTCTGTACCCTGAATACTACATAATTAATTTTTAATTTTTTTCAGTCACAATAAAATTACAAAGTTATTCATAATTAGGTTTCAAGCATACAATATTTCAGCACTAATCTCATCTATAAATCACACTACAAAAAACCGTTAATTTTTATTTTTTATTCAAATACTTACAAAAATATTCTTTATTTGTTATTCATAATTGCTTTTCTTTGTGTTTTCTAAAACAAAACTTTATATAACTAGAATAAAATAATCAAAATAAAAAAATTAATATTGACATTATTACACTACAGTTAATGGCAAAATTTTGCCACTTTTTAACTACTTTTATTGTAAAAACATTTTAATTTCCATTGAATTTATATCAGTACAATACATATTAAATGATGGTTTTTGTTTTGGTGCTTTGCTATGATTTGTTTTATTTTGGTTTGGTTTCTTAGATGTATAGGGCTTCACACATGCAATCTGGGGTGCATGCAAAGCAGATGTTCTATTGCAGAGCTGCAGTCACAGTTTTAGATTTTATGATTATTTTTATTTTCTTATGTCTAGATATATCCTCCCAAACGTGGAAAGGCATTTGCCTTGCATGCAGCCAACATGGCCGACCCGAGTTCAATTCCTCCACCCCTCTCGGAGAGCCCGGCAAGCTACCGAGAGTATCTTTCCTGCACGGCAGAGCCTGGCAAGCTACCCATGATGTACTCGATATGCCAAACACAGTAACAACAAATCTCATGATGGAGACGTTACTGGGCCCGCTCTAGCAAATCAATGAACAACAGGAGGACCGTGACCGTGATCCTCCCATGTGTCTTAGTATCTGTCTTTTGTTATTTTAAACATTGCAAACATATTACTTTGAATAACTTTTCTCACATTAAAAGTGTCTGTTACTTCATTATAAAATCAAAATTACATATAACTTAAAAATATTACATCAAAGAAATGTTTGCTTCTCAATGCACATTAAGAGATACATGATGTTTGATTGTACTTGGTCTGGGTATTTTCTAACAGGCTTCTTATTCTAAAATATATTTCCAAAATCTATCCCTATAAGATAAGATTAATGAACATCCATAATTTGCAACTAAAAACCTATTTAATAACACTATCACTATCCTCCTGTTGTTCATTGATTTGCTCCAGGGGGGTCCAATAACATTATGAAACTTGTCACTGTGTTTGGCATATGAATACATCATGGGTAGCTTGCCAGACTTTGCTGTGCAGGCGAGATACTCTCGGTAGTTTGCCGGGCTCTCCGAGAAGGGCAGAAGAATCCAACTCAGGTCGGCCATGTTGGCTGCGTGCAAGGCAAACGCACTACCTGTTTTGCTATCGTGAAAATTTCATTCAATAGAGTAACCACATAAATTTCTTTAGTCAAAAATTTTTTATAGTAGTGCAAAATGGTGATTTTTAAATTTTATTTTTCTTCTATATTTATCAATGTACTTTTTCATATAAGATATTCACCTACTAGGTGGCGAAGAGATAGTACAATGGTTAAAGTACTTACCTAATGTGTTTTCGACCTGAGTTCTATTCCTGGCACCACATATAATTCTGACTAGAGCAATTGTACAGAAGTTAGGGCACTTGCCTTGCACAAGCCTGACTCTTTAGATCCTCAGCAACCCATATATTCCCCTGAGCCTGCCAGGAGTGATCCCTGAGTACAGAGCCACTAACCAAAACAAAAAATATGCCAGTAGTGAGCTCTGTTCATAGTCAGGAGTAAGTTTTGTTGTGTCTCTCAGAAATAAACCAAAAGTGATATTCATCTAAGGTAAGGACACCTGAATATGTTTAACATTTATTAACAGACCTAAATGAATTCATTGATAACGTCATAATAATTAGAGAGGACTAAACATACCACTTACATGAACAGGCAGATCATCCAGTGAAAAAATTAATAAGGAGATGTAGTATCAAATGAAATAATCAATTATATGCATCTAATAGATATTCAGAGAAATCCCAATTCCAAAGAAATAAAACATATTATTCTCAGATGTATATTGTTCATAGACTGGAATAGATAAAATTCTGGTACAGGAGAACCTTTTTATAAAATTTGTGATGATTGATATTATATTGAGCATATTAATCATATGCAGATTAAATAACATCCTTCTGCATAATTCTTCAGTCAATGAAGAAAACAAATGATGATTTTATTCTAAAAATCTGGTACATTAACAACAAAAAGATTTGAATGATTAAATCTTATGGATTAACTTAAAACAGTATTAGGTAGATACTTCATGCAATAGAAGCCCACATTAATAAATAAAGAAAGTTTTCGCCTTATAATGGTCTAGAACTGATAGAAAAGGAGAAACAGAAAACAAAAAGTAAACAGAAGAAAAAGAATAATAAAAATTTGAACAAAAATAAAATTGAAATAAATAAAAAATAAAAAATCAATAAAAGCAACAGCCGATCTTTTGAAAGAATCAATAAAATTTAAAAATATCATATTAGAGTCATCAAGAAAAAGAGAGAAACATGCTGAACAGAATTAGAAATAAAAGTGAATATTAAAATGGATGCAGTAGAAACAGAAGGAATCAGAATAAAGCTACTCTGGTTGTATATTTGTGAATCAATTGTATAGGTTTTAGAGAATCAAAATTTTTAGAATAATAGAACTTTCAACAATAATCAAGGATGAAATAAGTAACCTGAAAATACTAATTTTAAGTCTATAATCAGTAATCCAATCTAAAAACAAAAGTCAGCACCAGATGGCATCAGGAATGAACCTACAAAATCTTTCAAAAGAGTGGAAAGAAGAAAAAAAGAAAAGAAATAATAAAGAAAAAAATAGAAAGAAGAGGGAAAGGGGAAAAAAAGAAAAAGATAATATCCATGTAACTCAACTCTTTCAAAAATTGAAGTGTGAAAGACCATCCCAGAACATTTGATGAAATTAATGTCACTTTGGTTCCCAAGTCAGAAAATATGTCACTATGGTACATCTACACAATAGAATAGTATGCATATGTTAGAAAAGATGAAGTCATGAAATTTGCTTATAAGTCATGGCATGGATAGTGTCATGATAAATAAAAAGAGTCAAAAAGAGAGGAAAACATAGAATAACTGCACTTATTTGTATAAAATAACATAGTATGAGACTAACACCCACAGACAGGAGAGGCAAGGGCCAGAAAATTGTTCCATACTTGGAAACCTGCCCCATGTGCTAAAGAAAAAGGCAGCTGGAAAAGAGAAGGAATCACTAACTTAATGATGGTTGGTGGGATTGCTTGGGATGCGAGATGTCTGCTGAAAGCAGACAAAGGGCCAAACATGATGGTCTTTCAGTATCTGTATTGCAAACATTATGTTCAAAAGTATAGAGAGAGAAAGAAGGAAAGTGCCTGCCATAGAGGGATTGGGATGGGGTGGGGGTTGCGGAAAAATTATTAGGGGCATAGATGGTGGAAAAAGTACACTGGTGGCTAGATGGTCACTATATTCAATCACTATAGGAATGAAGCTCAATCATGAAAACTTTGTAACTGTATCTCATGATGATTCAATACAAAAATAAGAAAAAGAAAGTACAAACTACAAACAGTTAAAGAAAAAATAGTAAGAAAAGCAGCTTAGTATAGGAATAAAAAAGGCACACAGAGGAATAGAATAGAATAGAATAGAATAGAATAGAGAATAATGTATTCCATAATCATTGAATATCCAGATTTATGTATTACATAATACATTATGTATTACAGAATACATAAGACCATGAGCAGAAAAAGGAAAGCCTCTTTATTAACTCATAAGTGCTAGGGAAATTGAATTAAACAGATGGGTAAAATGAAACTACATAAATAATTAATACTGTAGTCAAAAATAAATTGAAATCAATCAAGAAGGAACTATTTCACTAAAATTAAGAACAACACAAAGGAAAGAATACAGATAAAATACCTAACATCTTACTACATATTACTTCTCAAAATCTGAAAAGTATTTGGATGATCATTTCCAACATAAAGAGGGAGAATAATGAAAAAATGCATCTACATCAAAGTGAAATTATTTTACATAGCAAAATAAATAATCACGCCCTAGAAAGCCGGTTTTCAACCCCTGATCTGCGTGGGACGGGCAGAGAGGCCCAGCTCTGGGCAACAAAGCTGAACGACTCCAATTCCAACAGGTACAGCCCGCCCCCAAGGGCCTGGGTCCCTCTCTGGGCACACGCAGCTAGAAACAACCCCTAGAAAGCCGGTTTTCAACCCCTGATCTGCGTGGGACGGGCACAGAGGCCCAGCTCTGGGCAACAAAGCTGAACGGCTCCAATTCCAACAGGTACAGCCCGCCCCAAGGGCCTGGGTCCGTCTCTGGGCACGCACAGCTAGAACCAGCCCCTAGAAAGCCAGTTTTCAACCCCTGATCTGCGTGAGACGGGCACAGAGGCCCAGCTCTGGGCAACAAAGCTGAACGGCTCCAATTCCAAACAGGAGACGTTCCCAACTCCTCACCCAGTGCCAGGTACTCTTTCCGGAGCCGCGGCCGTGTTAGCGGCCGCGAAATATTTTCCGACTACATATGCCATAGGAACCATAAGCTAACTTCTTAGATGGAAACTTCTCTAGTTTAGCTCAGCCACTAGAAACACAGTAGCCAATAACTCATAAGCCTATCTTAACTCACACTGCATATCAAGCAGAATAGTAACAGTGAACGTGAAGGACTAAACCACACCTCTCACAATGGTAAAGCAACGCAAAAGCCCACCAAACTTTCATAGTGAAGAGTCTAGCCCAGATGACACCAACAGTACTGTAGTGTTAGACAACCTCTCTGACAAGGAATTCAGAAGGGAGCTACTTAGGATGCTTAGGGAATTAAAAGAAACAATGGAAAGCAATGCCAATAGAAGACAAGAGGATCTGAAGGCAGAAATGAGGAAAATGCAATCAGAAATGTCAGACCTGAAAAATCTCGTAAGCGAATTGAAAAGCTCAGTGGAAGGCCTCAGCAGCAGAGTAAGAGCGGCTGAGAACAGAATCAGTGAGCTTGAAGATGAAGTTCAGAGACTCTCCAGAAAAGAGCAGAAAATGGAAAAGAGACTCACAATTCGGGAACAGATGGCAAGAGAAGATCGTGATGAAGCCAAGAGGGGTAACATAAGAATTATTGGAGTCCCAGAGGTACAGGAAGAAAACCTCGATGAAGAAGAAACTGTCAAAGAAATCATTGCTACAACATTTCCAGAGCTGAAGAAAACTTGTGACCACATTCAGGAGGCCCGAAGGGTACCAGCTAGAAGAAATCCGAATAAAAATACCCCAAGACACATTCTGATCAAAATGACCAAAACCTTAGACAGAGACAAAATTCTGAAAGCAGCAAGATCGAAGAAAGAAATCTCTTACAAAGGAGCATCCTTAAAATTCACAGCTGATTTTTCTGATGAAACCCTCATGGCCCGAAAACAGTGGTGGGACATAGTAAAAAAACTCAATGAAATAAATGCCTCCCCAAAAATACTTTTCCAGGCAAGACTCTCATTCATAATAGAAGGAACAACACACAGTTTCACAGACAAACAACAGCTCAGGAACTTCATAGACTCAAAACCATGGTTACAAGAACAACTAACTGGGCTACTTTAAGGCAAGAAAGGCCCCTCAAATACACCAAATTTTAACAGAACAATGGGACAAAATCCCATAACAATAATCTCTCTCAATGTCAACGGGCTAAACGCACCAATTAAAAGACATAGAGTGGCAGGATGGATTAGAAAATTGCACCCAACATTCTGCTGCCTGCAAGAAACGCATCTCAATAGTCAAAGCAAACACTGACTCAGAGTCAAAGGCTGGAAAACAATCCTACAGGCAAACAGCTCCCATAAAAAAGCTGGGGTAGCCATCCTTATATCAGACCACATTGATTTCAGAGTGAGGAAGGTCATAAGAGACAGTGAAGGCCATTTCTTATTGATCAAAGGATCTGTACAACAGGAAGAACTTACAATAATAAATGTATGTGCTCCTAATGAGAGACCAGCAAAGTACTTAAAACAACTACTCAAAGATTTGGAAAAAGACATCAATAGCAACACAATACTAGTGGGAGATTTCAACACTGCTTTGTCACCTCTTGATAGATCAAACAGACTCAAGCTTAGCAAGGACATACTTCATCTGAGGGAAACAATGGAAGAAAGGGACTTAGTAGATATATACAGGACATTTCATCCAGAAAAAGCTGAATACACATTCTTCTCAAGCGTACATGGAACATTCTCCAAGATAGACACATGCTGAGCCACAAAACATGCCTCCATAAAATTAAGAAGGTAGAGATTGTATCAACAATCTTCTCAGACCATAATGCGCTGAAATTAGAAGTAAATCACACACAAAAACAGAAAACTAAATCAAACACCTGGAAATTAAACAGTGCACTATTGAACAACGAGTGGATTAGACAGGAAATCAAAGAGGAAATCAAAAGATTCCTAGAAATGAATAAAAATGAGAACACGAGTTACCAAAACTTATGGGACACAGCAAAGGCTGTGTTAAGAGGAAAGTTTATAGCTCTACAAGCATTTCTCAGGAAGGAGGAGCGAGCACACATAAGTAACCTAACCTCACAGCTTAAGAGCTTGGAGAAGGACCAAAAAAAGGAGCACAACTCGAACAGGAGAAAGGAAATAATAAAACTCAGAGCAGAGATTAACGAGATGGAAACCCAAAAAACAATCGGAAAGATCAATGAAACCAAAAGCTGGTTCTTCGAGAAAATTAACAAGATCGATAAGCCTCTAGCAAAACTCACAAAGAAAGGGAGAGAGAAAACCCTAATAAACCGAATCAGAAATGAAAAGGGGGTCATTACAACAGAAACCACAGAAATTCAGAGGATCCTCAGGGAGTACTTTGAGAAGCTTTATGCCACGGAACATCAAAACTTCGAGGAAGTGGATAAATTCCTAGACTCCTACAGACTCCCAAGGCTGAACCAAGAAGACCTGGAATACCTGAACAGACCAATCACCATCAAGGAAATTGAAATGGTAATAAAAATTCTCCCCAAGCACAAAAGTCCTGGCCCGGATGGATTCACAAGTGAATTCTTCCAAATCTTTAAGGAGGACTTACTCCCGATGCTCTTTAAGTTTTCCACGAAATTGACATATCAAAAACACTTCCGAACAGTTTCTACGAAGCAAATATCATACTGATACCAAAAGCAGACAGAGATACCACAAAGAAAGAGAATTACAGGCCGATATCCCTGATGAACACAGATGCAAAGATCCTCAACAAACTACTAGCAAATAGAATCCAACTACTCATCAAAAAATCATACATTGATCTTTCGGATTGTTTCTTTGTTTTCCATGTCGTTGATTTCTGCTCTAAGTTTTATGATCTCTTTCCTTCTGCCTGATTTAGGCTCTTTCTGTTGATCCTTTTCTAAGGTCTTGAGCTGTGAGGTCAAGTTGTTTATGTGCATCGTTTCTATCGACTTAAGATATGCTTGCAGAGCTATAAATTTTCCCCTTAATACAGCTTTCGCTGCATTCCATAAGTTCTGGTAGTTTGTGTCTTCATTCTCATTTGTTTCCAGGTATCTTTTGATTTTGTCCTTGACTTCGTTCTTGACCCACTCATTGTTCAGCATCGAGTTGTTTAATTTCCAGGTGTTTGATTTTGTTCTCCGTGTCAGTGTGTGATTCACTTCTATCCTCAGTGCGTCATGGTCTGAAAAGATGGCTGATACTATTTCTATCTTCCTGATTCTGTTGAGGTATGTTTTGTGTCCTAAGACATGGTCTATTTTGGAAAATGTTCCGTGCGCGCTGGAGAAGAATGTGTATTCTTTCTTTTTGGGGTGTAAAGCCCTGTATAAGTCCATAAGCCCTTTCTCTTCTCTTTCTTCTTTCAAAGCCAATAATTCCTTGCTGGGTTTTGTTCGTGTTGATCTATCCAGAGTTGATAAGGCGATGTTGAAGTCTCCAAGTACTATTGTGTTGGTAGCGATGTCCTCCTTAAAATCTGTTAGCAGTTGTTTTAGATATTTAGCTGTTCCCTCATTAGGTGCGTATACATTTAAGAGTGTGATTTCTTCCTGCTGTATGAATCCCTTGATGAAGAGAAAATAGCCTTCACTGTCCCTTCTAATCTTTTTCAATGTGAAATTAATGTTGTCGGATACTAGTACGGCCACCCCAGCTTTTTTGAAGGGGCTGTTTGCTTGCAGGATTGTTTTCCATCCTTTGACTTTGAGTCTGTGTTTGTTCTGGCTGTTGAGATGAGTTTCTTGTAGGCAGCAGAATGTTGGGTTCTGTCTCTGTATCCATTTTGCCACTCTGTGTCTCTTCAATGGTGAATTTAGACCTTTGACATTGAGAGAGAGTATGGTTATGGGGTTTTGTGTCATTTTCTGTAGGGTGTGTTGTGGTTGTAGGGTTTGTCTTTTCTTATAGTAGCCCCTTTAGGCCTTGCTTTAGGTTTGGTTTTGAGTCTATGAAGTTCCTGAGCTGCTATTTATCTAGAAAATAGTGTACTGTTCCTTCGATTTTGAGGGAGAGTTTAGCTGGATAGAGTATTCTTGGTGAAGCATTCATTTCAGTGAGTTTTTTGACTATATCTTGCCACTGCCTTCGGGCTTGCAGGGTTTCCTCTGATAGGTCTGCTGTGAATCTAAGGGGTGCTCCATTGTATGTGATTTCCTTCTTTGCCCTTGCTGCTTGCAGTATTGCGTCTCTATCGGCAGCATCAATCATTCTAACTATGATATGCCTTGGAGTGTTTTTGTTGGGGTCTCTTTTAGCTGGCACCCTTCGGGCTTCTTGAACCTGAATGGCTGCATTGCAGAGCTCTGGGAATTTTTCAGCAATGATTTGTTTGACGGTGTTTTTTTCATTGGGATTGTTTCCCTGAGGTTCAGGTAGTCCCATGATTCTAATATTGTTCCTCTTGGAATCATCTGCTAGGACTCTGATTCTCTGTAGAGCCATTTTGAGGTCCCTTGCCACTGTTTGTTGTTGCGTGTTGGTTTGTTGCAGCTGATCTTCCAGCTCACTGATTCTCTCTTCAGCTGCGGTCATTCTATTTTTAAGAGAAGAAACTGAGTTTCTCATTTCATCTATGGAGTCTTTTAATCGTGACATTTCTGCTCTCATTTCTTCGCGTAATTTGTCGATTTTTTCTGTGGTGTTACTGGCTGTCTGTCTGACCGTTTCATTGAGTTGATTGAACATCTTGATGACTTCATATCTGAATTCTGTGTCAGAGAGATCTCTTAGGTGAGCTGTATCGACAGACTGTTCTGGATTGTTTTTGTTGTCCTCCACTTGAGGTGGGGATTTTCTTTGTTTCTTCATATTGCTGAGTAAGTTGGGGACTAAATTCCTTGGGAACTAGGTTCCTTTGAATTAGTAAAAAAGTTGCGGCCGCTTAAGCAGCCGGCCGGAAAATAGGCCACGCCCACTCTGAAGCCATGCCTACTCTGAAGCCACGCCCACTTCTGAAGAGGCCACACCTCTACGGAAAACTGGGTTTGAGATGAGATGAGCACCGCATGAGTAGTGAAGAGGGGACGGCAGCCGCTCACGGCTGCGTTTCTCCAGGCATCTGCCGGGATGCCTGAGGTCCCGAAGGGAGAGATGGAAGTCCCGGGGCCACACACCAGGGGTAGGTCTGACCTGGGTTTGAGACGAGAGGAGCGCCGCGTGACTACCGGGGAGGGGACGGCAGCTGCTCACGGCTGCGTTTCTCCAGGCGTCTGCCGGGATGCCTGAGGTCCCGAAGGGAGAGATGGAAGTCCCAGGGCCACACACCAGGGGTAGGTCTGACCTGGGTTTGAGACGAGAGGAGCGCCGCGTGACTACCGGGGAGGGGACGGCATCCGCTCACGGCTGCATTTCTCCAGGCGTCTGCCGGGATGCCTGAGGTCCCGAAGGTAGAGATGGAAGTCCCGGGGCCACACACCAGAGGTAGGTCTGACCTAGGTTTGAGAAGAGAGGAGCGCCGCGTGACTACCGGGGAGGGGACGGCAGCCGCTCATGGCTGCATTTCTCCAGGCGTCTGCCGGGATGCCTGAGGTCCCGAAGGGAGAGATGGAAGTCCCGGGGCCACACACCAGGGGTAGGTCTGGTTCTTCGAGAAAATAAATAAGATAGATAAACCACTAGCAACACTCACAAAGAAACAGAGAGAGAGAGCCTTAATAAATCGAATCAGAAATAAGAATGGGGATATCACAACAGAAACTAAAGAAATTCAAGAGATCATCAGAGACTACTTTGAAAGTCTGTATGCCACGAAACAAGAGAACCTAGAAGAAATGGATAAATTCCTGGATTCCTATCATCTCCCAAAGCTGAAGCAAGAAGATATAGAGTACCTGAATAGACCTATTCACATCAAGGAAATTGAAACTGTAATCAAAAGTCTTCCCAAAAACAAAAGCCCAGGTCCAGATGGATTTACTAGCGAATTTTTCCAAACATTTAAAGAGGACCTATTGCCAGTTCTTCTCAAGCTTTTCCAGGAAACTGAAAAAACGGAAACTCTCCCAAACAGTTTCTATGAAGCCCATATCTCTCTAATACCAAAAGGAAACAAAGACACCACAAGAAAAGAAAATTACAGGCCAATATCCCTGATGAACACAGATGCGAAGATTCTCAACAAAATACTAGCCAATAGAATTCAACAACTCATCAAAAAGATCATACACCATGACCAAGTAGGATTCATCCCAGGGATGCAAGGATGGTTCAACATTCGGAAATCAATCAACATAATCCATCATATCAACAAAAGAAAAGATAAAAATCATATGATCATATCAATAGATGCAGAAAAAGCATTTGACAAGATCCAGCACCCATTCATGATGAAAACCCTTGCCAAAATGGGGATAGAGGGGACTTTCCTCAATATAGTTAAAGCCATCTACCACAAACCTACAGCAAACATCATCCTCAATGGGGAAAAACTGAGAGCCTTCCCCCTAAGGTCAGGGACGAGACAAGGATGCCCACTCTCTCCACTGCTGTTCAATATAGTACTGGAAGTACTTGCAATAGCGATTAGGCAAGAAAAAGATATTAAGGGCATCCAGATAGGGAAAGAAGAAATTAAGCTCTCACTATTCGCAGATGACATGATACTATACTTAGAGAACCCTAAAACCTCTACCAAGAAACTCCTAGAAACAATAGGCTTGTATAGTAAAGTGGCAGGCTATAAAATCAATACCCAAAAATCCATGGCTTTCCTATATGCAAATAATGAAAGAGAAGAAAGTGACATGAAGAAAACAATTCCATTCACAATTGTGCCCCAGAAAATCAAGTACTTAGGAATCGCCTTAACTAAGGAAGTAAAGGATCTGTACAAAGAAAACTACAAAACGCTACTTCAGGAAATAAAAGAGGACATGAGGAAATGGAAAAATATCCCCTGTTCATGGATGGGGAGAATCAACATTGTCAAAATGGCAATACTTCCCAAGGCACTGTACAAATTCAATGCAATCCCTATAAGGATACCCACGACATTCTTCAAAGAAATGGAGCAAACACTCCTGAAATTTATTTGGAACAATAAGCCCCCACGAATAGCTAAAGCAATTCTTGGGAAAAAGAAAATGGGAGGAATCAACCTACCTAACTTCAAGCTCTACTACAAAGCAGTAATAATCAAAACAGCATGGTACTGGAACAAAGGCAGAGTTGCAGACAATGGAACAGAGTTGAATATACTGACATCTCCTCCCAAACATATAATCATCTAATCTTCGATAAGGGGGCAAGAAAAGTGAAATGTAGCAGGGAAAGCCTCTTTAATAAATTGTGCTGGCAAAACTGGACGGCTACATGCAAAAAAGTGGGCTCAGATCTCTGCCTAACGCCATGCACAAAAGTAAGAGCGAAATAGATTTATGACCTCAACATCAGACCGGAATCCATAATGTTTATTGAAGACAAAGTTGGCAAAACTCTCCACGATATTGAAGTTAGTGGTATCTTCAAAGATGTCACGCCACTGGCCGAGCAAGTGAAAACAGAGATAGACAAATGGGACTATCTTAAACTAAGAAGCTTCTGCACCTCAAAAGAAACAGTGACCAAAATACAAAGACAGCCTACAGAATGGGAAAGAATATTCACCAAATACACATCTGACAAGGGGTTGATATCAAGGATATACAAGGTACTGGTTAAACTACACAAGAAGAAATCACCCAACCCCATCAAAAAATGGGGCGAGGAAATGAACAGAAACTTTCGCAAAGAAGAAATCCGAATGGCAAAAAGGCACATGAGAAAATGCTCTACATCACTAATCATCAGAGAGATGCAGATCAAAACAACAATGAGATATCATTTCACACCACAGAGACTGGCCCACATCCACAAGAACAAAAGCAACAGGTGCTGGCGCGGATGTGGCGAGAAAGGAACCCTCCTTCACTGCTGGTGGGAATGCAGGCTGGTCCAACCCTTTTGGAAAACAGTATGGACGATTCTCAAAAAATTAGAATTTAATCTCCCATTTGACCCAGCTATAGCACTCCTGGGAATATATCCCAGAGAGGCACAAAGGTATAGTCGAAGTGACATCTGCAATTGTTTGTTCATTGCAGCACTCTTTACAATAGCCAGAATCTGGAAAAAACCTGAGTGCCCGAGAACAGATGACTGGTTAAAGAAACTTTGGTACATTTACAAAATGGAGTACTATGTAGCTGTTAGAAAAGATGAAGTTATGAAATTTACATACAAGTGGTACTACATGGAAAGTATCATGTTAAGCGAAATGAGTCAGAAAGAGCGGGATAGACACAGAAAGATTGCATTCATCTGGGGAACATAAAGCAACAAAACGGGAGACTAACACCCAGGAATGGCTCAGATTAGTACCAGGAATTTTGCTCCATGACTTGAAGGCCAGCCACACGTTCTAGGTGAGAAGGAAGCTCAGATAGAGAAGAGAGCACCAAATAAAGGGTGTTGTGAAGACCCTCCCAGGGTGGGAGAGTCATGCTAAAAGTAGTCTATAGACCAAACATGATTGCCACTCAATGCCTCTCTGGCAAAACACAGTACCCAAAAGAAGAGAGAGAGAACAAGGGGGAATGCCCTGCCACAGCGGCAGGGTGGGATGGGGGGGGAGGGATGGGGGGTGGGAGGGATGCTAGGACCCGTGGCGGGGGAGGATGGGCACTGGTGGAGGGATGGGTACTTGATCATTGTATAACTGAAACCCAAGCACAACAATTTATAAATCTATAAGTGTACTTCATGGTATTTCACTAATAAAAAAATGATAAAAAAAAAATAAATAAATAAATAAGTAGAATTAAAAAAAAAAAGATCATACACCATGACCAAGTAGGATTCATCCCAGGGATTCAAGGATGGTTTAACATTCGTAAATCAATCAACATAATCCACCATATCAACAAAAGAAAAGATAAAACGCATATGATCATATCAATAGATGCAGAGAAAGCATTTGATAAGATCCAGCACCCCTTTATGATGAAAACCCTAGCCAAAATGGGTATAGAGGGGACCTTCCTCAACATAATTAAAGCCATCTACCACAAGCCTACAGCAAGCATCATCCTCAATGGGGTAAAACTGAGAGCCTTCCCTCTAAGATCAGGGACGAGACAGGGATGCCCACTCTCTCCACTGCTGTTCAATATAGTACTGGAAGTACTTGCAATAGCGATTAGGCAGGAAAAAGATATTAAGGGCATTCAGGTAGGAAAGGAAGAAATCAAGCTCTCACTATTCGCAGATGATATGATACTCTACTTAGAGAACCCAATAACTTCCACCAAAAAACTCCTAGAAACAATAGACTCGTATAGTAAAGTTGCAGGTTATAAAATCAATACCCAAAAGTCCATGGCTTTCCTATACGCAAACAGTGAGAGAGAAGAAAGCAACATGAAAAAAACAATCCCGTTCACAATTGTGCCCCAGAAAATCAAGTACCTAGGAATCAGCTTAACTAAGGAAGTAAAGGACCTGTACAAAGAAAACTACAAAACGCTACTTCAGGAAATAAAAGAGGACATGAGGAAATGGAAAGATATCCCCTGCTCATGGGTCGGGAGACTTAACATTGTCAAAATGGCAATACTACCGAAAGCATTGTATAAATTCAATGCAATCCCTATAAGGATACCCATGACATTCTTCAAAGAAATGGAGCAAACACTCCTGAAATTTATATGGAACAATAAGCCCCCACGAATAGCTAAAGCAATTCTTGGGAAAAAGAAAATGGGAGGAATCAACCTCCCGAACTTCAAACTGTACTACAAAGCAGTAATAATTAAAACAGCATGGTACTGGAACAAAGGCAGAACTGCAGACCAATGGAACAGGGTTGAATACACTGACATCTCTCCTAAATCATATGGTCATCTAATCTTTGATAAAGTTGCAAGTAATGTGAAGTGGAGTAAGGAGAGCCTCTTTAATAAATTGTGTTGGCATCACTGGACGGCTACATGCAAAAAAATAGGCTCAGAACTCTGCCTAACACCTTGTACAAAAGTAAGATCAAAATGGATTAAAGACCTCAACATCAGACCAGAAACCATAAGGTACATTGAAGATAAAGTTGGCAAAACCCTCCATGACATTGAAGCTAATGGTATCTTCAAAGATGCCACGCCACTGGCCGAGCAAGTGAAAACAGAGATAGATAAATGGGACTATCTTAAACTAAGAAGCTTCTGCACCTCCAAAGAAACAGTGACCAAAATACAAAGACAGTCTACAGAATGGGAAAGGATATTCACCGAATACACATCTGACAAGGGGTTGATATCCAGGATATACAAAATACTGGTTAAACTCCACAAGAAGAAAACATCCAACCCCATCCAAAAATGGGGCAATGAAATGAACAGAAACTTTCTCAAAGAAGAAATCCGAATGGCAAAAAAGCACATGAGAAAATGCTCTACATCATTAATCATCAGGGAGATGCAGATCAAAACCACAATGAGATACCATCTCACACCTCAGAGACTGGCCCACATTCAAAAGAACAAAAGCAACCGATGCTGGCGTGGATGTGGCGAGAAAGGGACACTCCTTCACTGTTGGTGGGAATGTCCACTGGTTCAGCCCTTCTGGACAACAGTATGGACTATTCTCAAAAAATTAGAAATTGAGCTCCCATTTGACCCAGCAATACCACTCCTGGGAATATATCCCAGAGAGGCAAAAATGTATAGTCGAAGTGACATCTGCACTTGTTTGTTCATTGCAGTACTCTTTACAATAGCCAGAAACTGGAAGAAACCTGAATGCCCAAGAACAGATGACTGGTTAAAGAAACTTTGGTACATCTACACAATGGAGTACTATGTAGCTGTTAGAAAAGATGAAGTCATGAACTTTACATACAAGTGGTACAATATGGAAAGTATCATGCTAAGCGAAATGAGTCAGAAAGAGAGGGATAGACATAGAAAGATTGCATTCATCTGGGGGATATAAAGTAACACAGTATGAGATTAATACCCAAGAATAGCTGAGATCAGCACCAGGACGATTACTCCATAACTTAGAGGCCAGCCGTGTATCCTAGAGGAAAGGGCAGTTCAGATAGAGAAGGGAGCAGCAAATAAAGGATGTTTGGAGGATCCTCCCAGGAGGGGAGATGCATGTTGAAAGTAGACTATGGACTGAACATGTTTGCCACTCAATGCCTCTTTTGCAGACCACAACACCCAAAAGGAGAGAGAGAACACAGGGGATTGCCCTGCCACAGAGACAGGGGGGATTGGGGGATTGGGGTGGGAGGGATATTATCCATGGTGGTGGAAAATGGGCACTGGTTGAGGGATGGGTATCTGATCATTGTATAATTGAAACCAAAGCACTAAAAATTGTAAATCTACAACTTTAAAATAAAATAAAATAAAATAAAATAAAATTAAGGGAAAATAAATAAATAAATAAATAATCACAAGAACAAAAAGACAACTTTGTTATTGGTAGGAGATATTTACATCTTGTATATCCAACAAATGCTTAATTTTCAATATATATATAAAGAACTTATGCAACTCAACAACAACTATGCAATCAACCCAACTAAGATATGTGTTAAAGATCTGAAGAGGAAATTCTCCAAAGACACACAGTCTAAAGACACATTAAAAAAATCCACACTATTGGGGTATGGTGCAGCCAGCAGGTCAATCTGTACCTGTGAGGCGAGTGCATCAGAAACCTGATGGCACCGTCAGACTTTCAGATACCCCAAAATTGTTGCTGTGCCTTTGGCCGGACCCCCAAAACTTGGGGCAAAGTTTACCAAGAAAGTAAACAGCCAAAAGTTAGGTATGTGGGAGACACACTCACAAACCACCTCTGGTTCAGCTATATTTTTGGAGGCATAGCCTCCCTGCTTCTTGATCGAACTGCTTAATGGCCATGATCCTAGAGACTTAGAAACGAATCTTGGAACCCAAAGGCTTTTGGCAGAAATGCGTCCTGTTCCTGCAGTAGGTTACTGGTGCTGGGCCACTCCAGGTGGGAATAGGTTTCGTGCCTTGGTCTGTTTCCCATGGCAGCCCAGTGACTCCCATCCTCCAAAGGTCACTGGACAGTCAGGTTTGGGCCTGCAGTGACAAGACACACGGAGTCTTATCAGATGGTGGTGGAACTGACCCTTTCCTCCACATCCCAGTGAGACCCCGAGTCACTGCCTACAAATGGCCTCTCTGGCTCCTGATCAAGCTAATTAATGGCCATGATCCCAGAGACTCAAAAACAAATCTCAAAACACAGCAGCTTTTGGCTAAATGCATCTGGACCACATACAAGGTGACTGCCGCCTCAGAGCTTCTTGGAAAGCCAGGTATGAGCCAGCGGTGACTGGGCAACTGCAGTCTCATGGGAAGGGGGGTGGTACCGGCATGTCCTTCACACCCTACCGAGGACATGAGTTGCCCCCCACAAGCAGCTCTTTGGCATGACCATGGCTTCAGAGGCAAAAGGACTTAATCCAGAGCTCGGCAGTTTATGGCAGAAAATCGAATGGACCATGCGTTAAACTATGGCACCATGGCTCCCCGGGAGGGAAAGGGTGTTGCTCCCATCTGCATTTTCCTCGCCTGGCAGCAAGGTGGCCACCACCTCAGAGTTTCTTGGAAAGCCAGGTATGAGCCATCGGTGACGGGGCAACTGCAGTCTCATGGGAAGGGGATCGGTACCGGCTTGCCCTTCACGCCCTACTGAGGTCACGAGTTGTCCCCCACGAGCGGCTCTCTAGCATGACCATGGCTCCAGAGGCAAGAGGACTTAGTCCAGAGCCCAGCAACTTGCGGCAGAAAAGTGAATGGACCATGCATTAAACTACGGCGCCATGCCTCCCCAGGAGGGAAAGGGTGTTGCTCCCTTCCGCCTTTTTAACCCCTGGTAAGAAGGTGGCCACCGCCTCAGAGCTTATAGGAAAGCCAGGTATGAGCCGGCGGTGACAGGGCAACTGCACTCTCATGGGAAGGGGGGCAGTACTGGCTCGTCCTTCACGCCCTACCAAGGTCATGAGTTTCCCCCTACGAGCGGCTCTCTGGCACAGCCATTATATCTGATGCACAGGAACCAATCTCATAATTATCTGACTCTCTGCAGAAATCCAAAATTGCGAGGCCTCTATTGCAGCCATGTGAGATTATATGGTTCTCATAACCAGCTATAGAAAACAAAGTATTTCACAATGCCTTTTCAGCAATTCTGATTGTTGGGGAATATCTTTAATGCATGGTCCATTCGATTTTCTGCCATAAACTGCCGAGCTCTGGATTAAGTCCTTTTGCCTCTGGAGCCATGGTCATGCCAAAGAGCTGCTTGTGGGGGGCAACTCGTGTCCTCGGTAGGGTGTGAAATCATAATAAGATGTAACCTCATACCTGCGGAATGATCTATGTAAATACATTGGGATCAACAAATGTCAGTGACATCACTTATTTGTACATGTACAAATATGAACCCATATGAGAAATTTAAATATGGTATATTTGAGAAATAAAAATGCATATTATAAAGTAAAATAAACCAATCTGAAAGGTCTACAAACTCATTCCAATTTTGTTGGCAATAAAATGAAAAATAAAAAAGGAATTCTGGTACACTGTTGGTAAGAATGCAAATTGTTGCAGCTTCTGTAGAAAAGGTTAAAGATATTCCATAAAAATTGAAAATGAAAGCAGTAAGTTGAAAAAATATTTGCATTTCTATGTTCATAGCAGCATTATTCTCATTAGCTAAAACATGATCCACCTAAATGCCCATTGGCAAGTGATTGAATTAAGAAGTTGTAGCACCATTAAAATAGATTAAGCTATGTATTTTGGGATAGAATAGATGGATCTTAAAATAAGCACAAAAGCAACAGGACAAGGGTCTTATGGCAATGACACTGGGACTTTGGTGATGGATGAGCTGAATAATATGTAAAAGTTAGTATGAAGCTAAACTTCTGAAATTCCACAATATTTTGTACCAGTGATGAATCAATAATATTACAGATAAGTAAGTGAAAAAAGACTAAATTGTGAGTGCTAATTGTGCTTATTGTTTTGTGTCATTGTTTCTAATTCTTCTTGGCTTATGAACTAGCATATCACCTATTTATCCATCAACCAAACCAATTGATGAATCTACCAGTAGATCTATCATTTATCTTCTAAAATCTATCTTTCCATAGAAAGAACATTGAAGAAAAGTTCACGGTCACGGACCTCCTGTTGTTCATCAATTTGCTCGAGCGGGCCCAGTAACATCTCCATCATGAGACTTGTTGTTACTGTGTTTGGCATATTGAATATGTCACGGGTAGCTTGCCAGGCTCTGCCGTGCGGGTGCGATACTTTCGGTAGCTTGCCAGGCTCTCCAAGAGGGGCAGAGAAATCGAACTTAGGTTGGCCATGTTGGCTGCATGCAAGGCAAACGCCCTACCTGCTGTGCTATCACTCCACCCCATTGAAGAAAAATTAGAAGAAAATTTTCTTTTTATGCAACAGAAACTTGTTTTCTGAAGATTCTGTCTAAACCACCACAAGAATAAAATCTAATACAAATTTCATGCATATTTCTCTTTTATACTCTCTTTCTTGGTGTATTTAGATTTCCTGGGGAGTGAAAACTCATATAGGAGTAGCATGCACCTAACCTCTGAGCTCTATTCTTGTCCTGAAAATTTTTCAGATGATTAAATCTCATTAGAAATTTTATGATCTCCATTTTCAGGATTTTCTCCTCTCTATTACTGTATTCTTTACTACTACTTGAGCTTACTCCTATCATAGCTCCCATCACAGTGAATTTTACATGAATCAACTGTTTGCAACTTGCCAAGTGTGAAATCTTCGGACTTTCTTCTATTCATCTTTAGCAGCTAATATGGTGTCTGGATGTAATGAATGCAAGAATGTGTATAACATGCATGGAAAATTTGATAAAATTTTCTAAGAAAATATATTTCTAATTAAGAAAAGTACTGGGGGGGTTGAGTGATAGCACAAGGGGTAGGGCGTTTGCCTTGCACGTGGCTGACCCAGGTTCAATTCCCAGCATTCCATATGGTCCCCTGAGAACTGGCAGGACTAATTTCTGGATGCAGAGTCAGGAGTAACCCCTGTGCATTGCCAGTTGTGACCCAAAAAGCCAAAAAAAGAAGAAAAAGAAAAAGAAAAGTACTGGAGCTGATTTTAAAAATAAGAAAAGAAAGCCTAAAAATATATTATAAGAATGTATATTATTATTTACATTGCATAATTTGACTGACATGGCTCTATCTTAGGGCTGGTAAGATAATTTAAGGTATAATGCCTCAGCACCACCAGGTGTAGCTTTGAAGTTTACTGGCACTTCTGGGGTGAACCAGATGAAATCCAAGAACAACTAGGGTTTCCCTGGTATTCTCCAGCATCCCTGATCATAAGCATTGAACTCTCCTGGACTCCCTAAGCACTGTCTTGAAATATACCATAAAAAATAATAAGAGCATGATTTTGGGCCAAATAGATTAATTAATCAAGTGACACTTTTTACACTCTAGCATCATGATATGGGTAACATTTTGTGAGGCTACATAATATATTTCAGGGAATAACATACATCTCATAATTTAATTTACATTGTCAAGTCATGACAATATAAAAAAATAAGGGTCCACTTTTAATTAATGACTTACTTCTAATGAATATTGGTTATTAAACTAGTAGACTGATTTGATTATAAAGTAAACAAATAAAATCCACTAAAATGAATAACATGAGTCAGAGATATAGTATAACGTGCAGGGTGCTTGTCTTGCATGAGACTGACCTAAGTTCAATCTTCAGTACTACAACATGTCCCCTGAGTCTTGCACTGCAGGAGTGGTATCTGAGCACAGAGCCAGGAATAAGCTGGGAACCCCACCAAATATGGCTCCCAAAGTTTAAAATATAAATTAATAAAAAATAACACAAGAGTACGGGGGTATGATGCCTCCAGCAGGTCAATCTGTACATGTGAGGAGAGTGCATCAGCAGCCTGATGGCGCCTTCAGACTTCCAGATATCCCAAAATTGCTGCTATGCCTTTGGCCAGAGCCCAAAAACTTGGGGCAAAGATTACCAAGAAAGTAAATGGCCAAATGTTAGGTATGTAGGAAACACACCCACAAACCACCTCCGGCTCAGCTATATAATTGGAGGCATGGCCTCTCTGGTTCCTGATTGAACTGTTTAATGGCCATGATTCCAGAGACTCAGAAACAAATCTCGAAACCCAGTAGCTTTTGGCAGAAATGCGTCTGGTCCCTGCAGTAGGTTACCAGTGCTGGGCCAACTCAGGTGGGAATAGGTTTCATGCCTTGGCCTGTTCCCCGTTGGGGGCTCGGTGGCCGTCATCCTCCAGAGGCCACTGGGCAGTCAGGCTTGGGCCCGCAGTGACAAAACTTGTTGGGCCTTGTGGGATGGGGGTGGAGCCGGTCCTGTCCTCCACACCACAACGAGACCTCAAGTCATCGCCCATTAATGGCCTCTCTGACTCCTGATCAAGCTGCTCAACGGCCATGATCCCAGAGACTCAGAAAGAAATCTCGAAACCCAGTGACTTTTGGCAGAAATGTATCCAGACCATGCAGTATGTTACTGTCACCGGGCCACCTCAGGGGAGAAGGGTGCTGTCCCTCCGCCTGCTCCCCCTTGGTGGCTCGGTGGGCCGCCATCCTCCAGAGGCCATTGGAGAGTAAGGCTTGGACCCGCAGTGATGAGACATTTTGGGCCTCATGGGATGGGGGTGGAGCCAGTCCTGTCCTCCCCACCCTAACGAGACCCCAAGTCATAGCCCACGAACAGACTCTCTGGCTCCTGATCAAGCTGCTTAATGGCCATGATCCCAGAGATTCAGGAGCAAGTATCAGAAGTCAGCAGGTTTTGACAGAAATCCCTCCAGATTTAAGTGTTAAAATCTCAGAATTTCATAATTGTGCAGCCACTACTGCAGCCATGCAATGTCATATGTTATTCATAACCAGCAATAGAAAACAAATTGTCTACTGTTGCCTTTTCAGCAGATCTGAGTGTTGGGGTAAAATCTCAAATAATGGTGGGTCTGGTGTCAAAATATTGAATGTGATCAAAGTAGAGAGCGAGTAATGTGGAAATCATCTGCCCCACAGGTAGGGGGAGGGTGTGGGATGGGGGTATACTGGGGTTGTTGGGGGTGCAGAATGGGCACTGGTGAAGGTACAAGTGTTTCATTGTATGACCGAGACTTAGACCCAAAGGTTTTGTAACTGCTCTCACGGTGATTCAATAAATAAAATTATAAAAAATAAAAAAAACACAAGAGTAAAGAATTTCTAATATAAATGTGCTAGGTGACCAATAAAAATAATCTGATAGTGGAAGCCACTTAAGTTCCCCATGTTTTATGTTCATCAATTTTGGGTTTACTGAGTCACAAACCATTTTCAAGGAGTATATAGAAATGTGATACTTAGATGAAAATTTATCCTGTAAAGATAAGATTCGGGAACCAAAGGTGGCACCTAAATTCAGAGCAGAGTTGGGGGTCATTGGTACCTACAGCAGGAACAGAGCATTTTATTAAGAGATCTCGTTATTTGAGTGAATGACAGAAAGTGAAACTCAGAAACAACTTGAGAATTACTTTCATGGTCTAGTGAAACTGTGAAGGAAATGACAGTCTTTTCACATATATCCATCTAATGACTTGTTTTGTTTTGTTTTTATGCCACAGTCAGCTATGCTCAGGACTTACTCTTGGTTCTGCACTCAGAGTTTACTCCTGGCAGGGTTTGGTGTTCTCTACAGGGTGCCAGAGATAGAATCTGGGCTACCACATTCAATGCAAGTGTCTTATCCTCTGTAATATCTCTCGAGCCCACATACTAATGATTTCTTAAAGATCCATAACATATTTCATACTATGTAGTAGCTGCCAACAATAAAAGATACACATCCTAAGCAAACTTGAAGAATATATGCATACATATAAGCATTCTGGGCAAGAAAACCCAAAATTACATAGATTCTTTTATTCTGCTTTTGGTTTTTTTGGACCACACTTGGTGGTTATTACTTCTCGCTCTGTGTTTAGGGATCATTTTTTCCAGGACTCAGGGAGCCCTCTATGGTGCCAGGAATTGAATGCTAGTGGGAATGCATGCCATACAACTCTCCTTATTTATTGTACACTAACTCATATGGATGACATTATAATAACTACATGCATACTAGATATTAGAATAAAAGGATTTAGAAGAAAATCTTTGATTCTCTCCTCAAACCTCACAATTGTTACAACAAAGTGACAAGACTGATATAAGAGCCATTTTATCATATTCAAATCAAATATTTTTTTAACTCTATGTCAAAACTGCGGAGTGGGGTTCTAGGCTACATGCAGTGGTTTTACTTCTCGGGGCTCCTGCTCCCTAATTTTCTTCATTGTCATGCATGAGCTTATTGGTTTTGTGATTTATATTCTGTATCTGATAAAGCAGAGTGTTTCCTCTCATTCTCCTCTACCCCTTTCCTAGGCCACTTCCCATAACAAATTCCCAATTTCTACTCAATGCCTTCGTAATGGTGCAACTGTCTTCTCTGAATTTTTATTTATGGAGAGTGCATCATTTTCCTTGTCTTCTGTACTCTGAATGTTTCTTTCCTCTTTGGATTTTATGTCTTCTTGGTTATGAAATAGTTCATAGACAATAAAAGGGAAATGCACTGCTGTGGAAGCTTAACCTCAAACGAACATAAAATAATGAACAAACAAAAATCACAACAACACTACAGGTTTTAGAATCAAGTAATGCAGAACTTTGCTGCCAGACAAGTTCTATAGTCAATTCCTACTTCATCTCTAAAAGATATTAATGTAGTTAGGTTATGTCAACTTGTCAATATTCTCTCTAGTTTCAAACTAACTGGGCAATGAAAAGGACAGTTAAAATGACCAGCAATCTTGTAGACACATCTTTGAGTATGACTGCCAGCAGGACCATTAGTATTGCTTATTGCTCCCATGTTGTTTCTTGCTCAGGACTACACGTGTGTCACTACTAAATGATTTACAAAAAAACAAATCTTTTTTTTTCTTTTCCTTTCTCAGGAGAATGGTAGCACATCAGATATTTAAAGTATCTTTAATGTGTGCTTACTCTTTTTCTTTTCTTAGTAGAGTAGAAAATTATTGATATGGTCATAGAACTGAAGACTCATAAATCTAGATTAAAAAAAAGTAGGTGTAGATTTTTGCTTTATGATTTAAATTAGATGGATTAGTTTATCTGATCACTTCCAACGTGTTAATCTATTAATTTTACTTAAAACATGAATCATGTATTACTGAATTCATTGTATGTTTGTAGTAAACAAAAACGAAATATATAAAATGCTGAATATCTACTATATTAATAAATTTAGTAAAAAATGTGTCTGACCAAAGAATAACTAAAATAATGACCAAGAATAAATACTCATGACTCATATTACCTTTAATTTTTTGAAGTTGAAACTTAGGGAAAAATCAAAACATGATTAACATGATTTTCTCTCAAACTTTATGTTGGATTAATTTTTTACACATAAGTTATTTATAATAATTCATAGGAATCCCCTGTATTCATCATACAGTTTTCCCTTATGGGTGCATCTTCCAAAATGAGGATAGAATATTGACATATATAACAAAAATAAAGAATAGTCATAATACAACAGGATATCTCATATAGACTTTCTAAAGTACAGTCACATTTTTCTTACCTACTCCCCTAATCCCTGCCTACTTTTAATCAGTTCTCTATTCCTCAAAGGTTTGTGAATTAAAAAATGTTCTGTGAATGGAATCAAACAATAGGTGACTGTTAAGAATTTGCATTTTTCTACTCTTCTTAATTACCTGAGATGCAACCAAGCTGTTCTGTGTGTTGATAGTTTATTAATTTTTTTATGGTAGCATCCCATGATATGGATTATACCAGTTTACTTAACCACTAATTTTGAATGACTTGTTTTTCAACTTCAGGCTAAACGTTTACATTTAAATAGATGTGGCTCACTGCCTGCAGTTTCTATCTTCGTTGTCTACGCACCAACATCTCATTATGATGAAAGAGAAATCGAGAAGTTCTACATGGAGCTAGAGAAGTTCTATAAAGAAGACCACACCTTCTACAAGATCATTGTGGGTGATTTTAATGCCAAGATAGGACCGAGAAGATCAGCTGAAGAACTTCACATCGGGACCCATGGCCTAGAATGGAACGAACAGGGTGAGAGACTGTCTGAGTTCATCATGTAGACCAAGACCATTCATGGTAACTCACAGTTCCAGAAGGCAGAATCTAAACGATGGACATGGGAGTCTCCCGGTGGACGATTCCACAACGAAATAGACCACATCATATTCAATCGACGGTTTTGCCTGACTGATGTCGCTGTTGTCCCAAAATTTCGAACGGGATCGGACCACCGTCTCCTTCGTGCAAAATTCTACTTCACAGAGCGGGGAGAAAGGGCTGCAAAGTTCAAAAAGAGAACTCCCAGAATGACCAACAACTGGGAACTCTTTGGCACTATTGCGGCAACATGGGAAGATGCCATTGTTGACAACATTGACGAGGAATACGATCGACTGGTTCAGCACCTCCATGAATGTGCGAGGAACACCAAGAGAGAGATAGCCACAAAAAGTCGCCTATCTTCGAAAACTCTTGAGCTAATTCGCCAGCGTGGTTTGGCGCATGCCTCAGGCAACCACAAGCTAACGTCCGAGCTTGCAAAGCAGTGCAGAGATGCGATCAAGGAAGACCTCAAAGAGAGAAGAGCAGAAGTACTGGTAGATGCGGCAGAAGCCGGGAAAAGTATTCGTAACGCCCGCCTGTCCTTCGCCAACTATAAGACCAAGATGACTGCCCTCCGACGTCCTGATGGATCCATTGCATCCTCCAGAACGGCAATGGAGAAGATTATCCATGACTTCTACTCAAATCTCTTCGATAGCCATGTCCACTTGCCGACATACCAAATTCCACAGGATGGGTATGTCGTTCCCAACGTTCTCCCTTCCGAAATCCGACACACCATTTCGTCGGTAAAGAAGCAAACATCACCTGGCCCAGACAAGGTCAGACCTGAACACCTGAAGAACCTGCCGTCAGTACTCATCAATACACTGCCTCGGCTCTTCACTCGCTACCTGTCTGAATGCAAGGTTCCGTCCCAGTGGAAAACCAGCAGGACCGTACTACTGTTCAAGAAGGGAGACATCCATGACATTGGCAACTATCGCCTGATCTGCCTATTGTCTGTCATCTACAAGTTGTTCACTCGAGTCATCCTGAATAGGATTGGCAGAACACTAGATGAAGGACAACCATGTGAGCAAGCAGGGTTCCGCAAAGGATTCAGCACCATCGACCTTATCCACACAATAACCAAGCTCATTGAGGTTTCTCGGGAGTTCAAGATGCCGCTCTGCTTAACGTTCATTGATTTAAAGAAGGCCTTTGATTCTGTTGAGACGGAAGCGGTCATTGAAGCCCTAGCCAATCAGGGCATTCAAGCCCAATACATCAGGATCCTCCGTGAGCTCTATTGCGGATTCACTACCAGGATCTCACCATTCTACAAAGAAGTGATCGTTGATGTCAAGAGAGGGGTGCGGCAGGGTGATACCATTTCACCAAAACTCTTCAGTGCCACCCTCGAGAACATCATGCGACGACTGGAATGGGAAAACATGGGAGTGAAGATAGATGGTCGGCAACTACACCACCTCCGCTTTGCTGATGACATCATTCTAATAACACCAAACATCAACCAAGCGGCACAAATGCTGAACGACTTTGACCGTGAATGTGGAAAGGTCGGACTACAGCTGAATCTTACGAAGACAATGTTTATGAGAAACAGCCTTGTTCCTGACGCCCCATTCGCTCTCAATGGAACGACCATCTCCGAATGCAACAGCTATGTGTACCTAGGTCGAGAGGTCAACATGACAAATGACCTGGCACCCGAGCTGCGCAGGAGGAAGAGAGCAGCTTGGAACGCCTTCAAGAACGTCGAAGAAATAGCTAAGAGGACGAAGAACCTCCGGCTCCGGGCACATCTCTTTGATTCCACTGTTCTTCCTGCATTAACATATGCCTCAGAGACCTGGGCCCTACACAAACAAGATGAGAACGCCATTCAGGTCTCCCAAAGAAGAATAGAAAGAGCTATGCTTGCGATATCACGTTTCACTCAAATGAGAGAACGAATCCGGAGTTCGAACATCGGTCGACAATCAAGGATCAGGGAGGCTGTCTCATTTGCCAAGGTGTCGAAAATCAGATGGGCTGGTCACGTAATGAGATTTAAAGACGACCGTTGGACTAGAGCTGTTACTGATTGGATTCCACGGGATGTCAAGAGACCGCGTGGCCGCCCACCTACCAGATGGTCTGACTTCTTTGTCAAGATCATGAATGATCGGTTTGAGGCCCTCCATGTTCCCGGAGCGAAGAGATGCCATTGGGCTACACTAGCACGCGACAGGGACAAATGGAGACGTTACTGGCGCCCGCTTGAGCAAATCGACGACTAACGGGAAGTTAAGTGATTAAGTGAAGTGATTAAGGCTAAACTTAATGAATTATAGGCATAATTCAGTAATTGCATTTTAATACAGTAATTGTGTTTATTACCTTATCAGTAATTGACAAAATTATTTTACATGGTGTCTGAACTATTTTACATTCCCAAAAGCAATAGATGAATATAGTAAAAGATAAATGACATAAAGTAAGGCCCTCCCGTTGATCATCAATTTGCTCGAGCGGGCCCAGTAACGTCTCCATTGGAGACTTTGTTGTTACTGTGTCTGGCATATCGAATACTCTCGGTAGCTTGCCGGGCTTTCCGAGAGGGGCGGAGGAATCGAACTCTGGTCGGCCATGTTGGCTGCGTGCAAGGCAAACGCCCTACAGCTTTTCTGAATATCCCAAATCATTTTGGGTGTTTAATTTTTTGTTTTCCTTGCTCTATCAAATTATCTCATTGTCTAATTTGCATTCTCTAATTAAAAACATATTTGAACACTTTTTGTGTTTATCAGCTGACCATTCCATTTGAGAAGTTTAATATAATTTATTTACTAATTGGATAATTTTCTTTTCTCTGTGGATTTTTAAATTCCTTATTTCCAATATGATAATTGTTCACATTAGTGATTAATAGATTTTTGTAAATAAATTTATCAGTGCATGTTTTTGACCTCTTAACACAGAGATATAGAGTAGTTTTTTTATTTTGATAAATTAATTTTACTAATCTTTGATTTTAGAAATAGTGTTTTGCTATTAAACTGAAGAACTTTCTGTCTAACCCTATATTCTCAAGTATTCTCCTACTGGTATTCTGTTCTTGTAAAACTTTTATAGTATTTGGGTTGAAGAGATATTATATGAGTAGAGATGCTTGCCTTATATGTGGCCAACACCCATTTGATCCATGGCACTTCACATGGTACCCTGAACACAAGTCAGGAGTAAACTCAGAGCACATTTATTTTTTTTAATTTTTAAAAAAAATTTTATTAGTGAAACACCATGAGGTACAGTTGTAGACTTACAAACTTTTGTGCTTGGGTTTCAGTTATACAATGATCGAGTACCCATCCCTCCACCACTGCCCATTCTCTAACACCACTAATCCCTGTATCCTTCACACTCCTCATTCCCCCATCCAACTCTGCCTCTGAGGCAGGGCACTCCCTTTTGTTCTCTCTCTCCTTTTGGGTGCTGTGGTTTGCAAAAGAAGAAATGGAAAAATATGCCCTGTCCATGAATCGGGAGAATTAACACTGTCAAATTGGCAATACTTCCCAAAACACTGTACAAATTCAATCCAATCCCTATAAGGATACCCATGACATTCTTCAAAGAAATGAAGCAAACACTCCTGAAATTTATATGGAACAATAAACTCCCACAAATAGCTGAAGCAATTCTTGGGAAAAAGAAAATGGGAGCAATCAACCTCCCTAACTTCAAACTCTACTACAAAGCAGTAATAATTAAAACAGCATGGTACTGGAACAAAGGAAGAGCCAAGCCGCAGACCAATGGAACAGGGTTGAATATACTGACATCTCCTCCCAAGCATATGATCACCTAATCTTTGATAACCGGGCATGAAAAGTACAGAGGAGCAAGGAAAACCTCTTTTAACAAATTGTGCTGGCAAAACTGGATGGCTACATGCAAAAAAAAAATGGGCTCAGATCTCTGATTAACACCTTGCACAAAAGTAAGATCAAAATCATTAAAGACCTCAACATCACACCAGAATCCATAAGGTACATTGAAGACAAAGTTGGCAAAACCCTCCATGACATTGAAGCTAATGGTATCTTCAAAGATGTCACACCACTGACCAAGCAACTGAAAACAGAGATAAACAAATGGGACTGTCTTAAACTAAGAAGCTTCTGCACCTCAAAAGAAACAGTGACCAATATATAAAGACAGTCTACAGAATGGGAAAGGATATTTACCCAATACACATCTGACAAGGGGTTGATATCAAGAAGATACAACGTACTGGTTGAACTCCATAAGAAGAAAACATCCAACCCCATCAAAAAATGGGGCAATGAAATGAACAGAAACTTTCTCATAGAAGAAAGCCAAATGACTAAAAAGCACATGAAAAAATGCTCTACATCATTAATCATCAGGGAGATGCAGATCAAAACAATCATGAGATATCATTTCACACCACAGCGACTGGCCCACATCCAAAAGAACAAAAGCAACTGGTGCTGGTGCGGATGTGGTGAAAAAGGGACCCTCCTTCCCTGCTGGTGGAATGAATGCCTACTGGTTAATCCCTTTTGGAAAACAGTATGTACGATTCTCAAAAAATTAGAAATTGAGCTCCCATTTGACCCAGCAATACCAGTCTTGGGAATATACCCCGGAGAGGAAAAAATATATAGTTGATGTGACATCTGCACTTGTTTGTTCATTGCAGCACTGTTTACAGCAGCCAGAATCTGGACAAAACCCGAGTGCCGGAGAACAGATGACTGGTTAAAGAAACTTTGGTAAATCTACACAATGGAGTACTGTGTAGCTGTTAGAAAGGATGAAGTCATGAAATTTACATACAAGTGATAATACATGGAAAGTATCATGCTAAGCAAATTGAGTCAGAGTACATTTAGCTATTGCCTAAAATGCCCCTGTAAAAGTAAATTAAATTAAAATTCTAGAGTACTAGATTATATCTTTAAGAGTATGATCAATTTTTAGTTCAAATTCTGTTTACATTCATGATAAATTTTGAGTTCAAATTCTGTTTAAACTATTAAATTTAAACATCATAGTTTTATGGTAACACACTTTAGATTATTTATTTTCCTAACACAATTTATTGAAGATAGTTTATTTCCTCCATGAACTTGCTTGTCCATCTTTGTCAAATTTGGTTGAGCATATATATATGTATATATGTTTATGTATATATATAAATATATGTCCATTTCTTTGTTCAGTGATTTGCATTATTCTGTGTAACTTTCTCTTCACTTACCACTTTATGTCAATCAATTCATTTTGACATAATCTTGATCATTGTAGCTATAAACATTAATAATGAATCTAGTAGCTCTCCCAACTTTATTGTTCTGATTATTTTAGTCTTCTTTCCATATAATTGGAAGTATATAAAAGTTTCTCATATTATGTCATGAAGGGAAAGTTTCCATTGATCCCTGCTGATTACAGAAAACCCCTGATATGGTAGGCAGAAAAAATTCTCCAGGCTGAGCTGCCTACTTCCTTTCTATAGGTAGTAGAAGGAAATCTTTAGTTTGTTTGGACAAGGAGTGCTTCTCAGGCTAGAGGCTTATTAAAGCAGTGTAGAATATATAGCAATGAAATAAATAGATATTATTCATGGCAGAATTTCCCCCTCTGTGTATCCTATCCCATTTTTTGTCTCTGGTTTGGGGAATGAAGTTACTTCTGGAAAATAAAGTTGTGTTGTTTTTTTCTCTTTCTCTCTGATATATTATCTTGTTTTAACTAAAGTCCCTAGTTTTGTTATTTGACACTAATATTGGTATTGTTGTGGATAGATTTTGCGGATAAGATTAAAGTTTCCAATGAAATGATTTTAATTGATGTGACTGTTCTGGATAATAGAGATAATAGATTCTAACTGAAACTCTTTGGTCTTGTCTAAGTAAAGCTATGGCTTTCTTGGGATAGAGAAGTGCTTCTATCAGTGGAAAGTATTAAAACTCAGGGGGTTCTCATCCTGTTCACAACTTTCTGAATACTTGTACTAATAGTATTTGTACCTGCTCTGCTGTTCTGCTTTCTGGCTAAAGTCTTACTGACATAATCAATAACTACTTAACATAAAATTTAGGTCAAGAGACAATGCAATCAAACATTCATCTAATATCTTAAAAGGCAACTTAACCCAACTAAGCAAATACACATCAATTGAGCAACAATAGATTTTTTTTGCATTTTTTTAAATTTTTTTTATTAGTGAAACACCATGAGGTACAGTTGTAGATTTACAATTTTTTGTGCTTGGGTTTGATTATACAATGATCAGATACCCATCCCTCCACCAGTGCCCATTTTCCACCACCATGGATAATATCCCCCCCACCCCCATCCCCCCCTGCCTCTGTGGCAGGGCAATCCCCTGTGTTCTCTCTCTCCTTTTGGGTGTTGTGGTCTGCAAAAGAGGCATTGAGTGGCAAACATGTTCAGTCCATAGTCCACTTTCGACATGCATCTCCTCTCCTGGGAGGACCCTCCAAACACCCTTTATTTGTTGTTCCCTTCTCTATCTGAGCTGCCCTTTCCTCTAGAATGCCCGACTGGCCACTAAGCTATGGAGTAATCCTCCTGGTGCTGATCTCAGCTATTCTTGGGTATTAATCTCATATTTTGTTACTTTATATCCCCCAGATGAATGCAATCTTTCTATGTCTATCTCTCTCTTTCTAACCCATTTCGCTTAGCATGATACTTTCCATATTGTACCACTTGTATGTAAATTTCATGACTTCATCTTTTCTAAGAGCTACATAGTACTCCATTGTGTAGATGTATCAAAGTTTCTTTAACCAGTCATCTGGAGGAACAATAGATTTAATGACCATATTTATATCAATCCAGTCTGTGAAACATATTGAATAATCAAACATCTCAGTATATTATGCAAATTCAGATCATTGCACCATAAGTCTGATTGCTAATGTGAAAGACTGACAAACATAGGAATGGCTGAGCAAGCAAATCAGGCACAATTTTTACACCAATGAATTTATTGTTGTCCTGTGCTAGAGTCCAGTTTTTGTTTTGAATCTAAGTATTTAATCAACCAATAAGTAACTGACTTCCCTCTGTGAAAGGCTGTGGAACTGTTCTTTAATTGATGCTTCCCAGAAAACAGAAAATTGAAACAAAATTTTAGCTTCATAGTAATTTTTTTTCTAACAAGAAAATATTTGAAAAGTGCACAAACAAATGTCAGCTAATTTCATTCTTAAAATAAAAGCACCCATTGAATAGCAATCCTGAAGCAATATTTCTATGCTAAATTCATAAGTAAGATGAGAGATGTAGATTTAAAATTCCATATTTATGCACAGCTAATTATTAGGTTTTTTTGAAGTACAGTAATTTACTAGATCATTCATTCAGTCAACAAGTTTTTGCTTCTCTCAAAATGATTTTTGCATATTCATATACCTGGGGTGTGTGCAGTAGAAAGAGACAATTCTAGTTTTGCAGTAACATGGGAGTCTTAATTAACTATACATTTCCACTGGAATTATGGAAATTTTATGGTTGTATTAAAGCTAAAAAGACTAAGAGATCAATGTAATTTAAAAATTATTTTCATACTATAATATTTTATAATTTTTTTATTTTATCATGTTTCTACATCTTCCTCAAAAACCCTCTATTATAATCAAAAGAACTTACAGCATATGGCAATTGACATAGGAGTTTTCAGCTTCGATAGGAACATCCATTTTGCCAATGAAATCTCTAACTTTAGTTTAACCACAGAGATCTTAGAAGACATAAGATCTGCTGGACTCACTTTACTCACTAGAATATACATGAAAAAAGTAACAAGCCTCCACTGAACTCTTGGCTATTCTTAATATCAACATTATACTTATACAAAACTCACACACTTTTGTATAATAACAAACAGGGAATTGTGGGCACAAGAAACTTGAGAATCTTCTGGTTTGCTTTGGATGTTCCTAGGATAAAGCTATAACAAGAAAACATTTTGGAGAATATATCTGAAGAAATGTTGATCAAAACTGATTAAGCTCATATCTTTCTTGACATATGCTTGTGTAATAAAGTAACCAGTAACCAACCAATAAAGTAACCAACTTTTTGCAAAGTTGTGCCCACACCTTTTTCTTCCCGTCCAATTCAGGAAATCGGTGGACTCTTTAGTACTAATTAAAAAAGTAAGAATGCACGCACCTGAGACTTATATTTTGGGTGATGAACTCTTTACTTAGTGTACCCAAATTTCTGTATTCTTTGATGCTGCATTGAAAGGAGACAGAATTTTATAAATATCCATGTCCTGATAAATACTATCAAATCCTTGATGAATAAAACTTCATCATTACCATACTACAGAGCATGTTCCAAATATTCTTCAGCCACATTCTTCAGTCACAGTATATGTGATGTGTAATTATGTGTGCACATATTTGAGTAATCTCATTACCTACTCTTATAAATATGGATCAATTTCCCTGAAAAACTCTAGATATCCTCAGACTGTTTTGTCATCTAACTCTGCACCGCACTGTCCTCCAGTTGTTCATCGATTTGCTCGAGCGGTCCCAGTAACGTTTACGTCGTGAGACACGTTGTTATTGTGTTTGGCATATCCAATACATTATGGGTAGCGTGCCAGGCTTTGCAGTGCGGAGGAGATACTCTGAGTAGCTTGCTGGGCTCTCCAAGAGGGGCGGAGGAATTGATCCTGGCTCGGCTGGGCTGGCTGCATGCAAGGCAAATGCCCTACTGCCGTGCTATCACTCCATCTAAATCTACTGATCAAAAATCTAAACTTCTCTTACTCTTTCTAAAACTTGATCTATATCAGTGCTGGTCAGAGTAGCAACTTCCCAAGTTATAAGTTGTCTTCTTGACAATATATCTTTTATATTTTCATCTGTTCCTGTGATTTTGGGATGACACCTGAAAACCAATATAGTTTCCTTAATTATAAGTGAAACTACATAAATATTGTGAAAATATTTTGTGAAAAAAGAAAGCCTTGTTTTTATTAGTGAAACACCATGAGGTCTAGTTATAGAGTTACAAATTTTTGTGCTTGGGTTTCAGTTATACAATGATCAAGTACCATCCCTCCACCAGTGCCCATTTTTCACCACCATGGGTCGCAGTATTCCTCTCACTCCCCCATACCCCTATCCCACCCTGCCTCTGTGTCAGGGCATTCCCTTTTGTTCTCTCTCTCTCTCTCTCTCTCTCTCTCTCTCTCTCTCTCTCTCTCTCTCTCCTTTTGTGTGCTGTGGTTTTCAAGAGAAGCATTGAGTGGCAATCATGTTTGGTCTATAATCTACTTTCAGCATGCTTCTCCCATCCTGGGAAGATCCTACCAACACCCTTTATTCGGTGCTCCCTTCTCTATCTGAGCTCCCTTTTCCCTTAGCACATGTGGCTGGCCTCCAAGTCATGGAGCAAAATTCTTGATACTAATCTAAGCCACTCTTGGGTGTTAGTTTCCCATTTTGTTACTTTATGTTCTCCAGATGAATGCAATCTTTCTGTGTCATGCATGACTGAACAGACTGGGGTAAATTGGATCCAAGCATGACTGAACAGACTGGGGTAAATTGGAGGGGTGCAGGTTAGCCAGGGACCCACCCAAGCATAACCCCCAGCAAACTCTTCCTTCCACAATCCAAATTTATCTCCATATCCCAGCCTGACATCACTGTCTCAGGACAGACCTCACCAAGATAATCTGCTGAAAATTTTAGTATGCGGGCTTTGTGACTGAAATCTCCAGGCTTTCTCAGAGTTGGGATGGGCTACCTTCCCCCACTTCCCAATACTCCTGAAAACACTGGCAGTCACTCCAATGAACCAATTCTAGCTTCACCATGTAAGTCCTATTACCAACCTTGTTTCAGAGATTGGTAAATAAATCTCGAAAGAGACCCAAAGCTGTAGTTAATTTTGGACCAACACATTCGGGATGGTTTGGCCAGGGTTTTACCCTGGCAGAGCTCCTGGCAACCGCTTGCTTCCACAATTCAAAAACACCACCATATCCCCAGCCTGACATCACTGTCTGAGGATGGACATAACCAAGATATAATCTGATGAAAATTCTGGTATGCAGAGTTTATGACAAAAATTTTCAGGCTTTCTCGGGGTTGGGATGGGCTACCTTACCCCTACTTCCCCGTACTTCCAGAGTGTTGGCAGTCACGTCCACCCCCAAAGCAGCCACCCAACTGAAAAGCTACTCCTGCCTTACCATTTGGATAAAAATACCTAATGCCTGAACAAACACCATGATCTCTTAGCATCTGTATTGCAAATCATAATGCACAAAAGGAAAAGGCGCACGCGAGAGAGAGCAAGAAGGAAAGTGTCTCCCATAGAGGAAGACTGGGGTGGGGTTTAGGGGGGTGGGGGATGGTGGTGGGGAAACAGGGGACATTGGGGGTGGGAAATGTACATTGTTGGAGGGATGGGTGCTGGATCATTGTATAACTGAAGCCCAGTTATGAACAGCTTTGTAATGGTCTATCTCATGGATAACCAATTATTTTTTTTTTAAAATAGGAATGTGGAGTTCATGCCCAATCCAATCAGCTTGTCAATGGCTGAATAAATAACAGTACCCCCACATTAAAAAAGAAAAGAGAAATACTTGTTGGATATTTTTTCCCTTTTTTGGATGGTGAGCAGGATTTTGATGGGGAGAAAATTTGTTAGAGTCAATGCATGAAAAAAATCATAAACTTACAAAAAAGAATGATAATATTGTTATAATTTACAAGTTTAAAAAATAGAATTTTCCTATGTTTAAAATATAATTGATTATTTTAATAATATTCAGCCTTCTTGTTAGGGCCTAACTCAGGTACTTCCCAAGTATAATTCAAACATGCCCCATGACCTCGGATGGAAGAAGCTGAACAAAGATCATATATTTCAAGATAGGTAGGCAGTAGTTTAATATTCTGGGGAATTCAAGAAGACTTTGTGTTGAGTGTCTGCAGAAAGAGAGTTTTCTGTATGCCATCCATGCCCCAACAAAATCACAAATGTGCATATAGAGACTTTAGTTATTGATACATTTCAAACAACTCAATTCATATTAAATATGTTTTATGAGTATGTAGCTTTAGATATGTCTACTGAAAGAATTATCAAAATGTTATAATGTAGTCTGGGGAGATGACACAAAAAAAACCTGAGGGCATATTTTGCTTGAGGGAGACATGAGTTCAGTCTCCAGCTCGTTATGGTTTCCTGAGCACCAAAAGTAAATGACCCCAAAGTCATTCCTGGTCTAGAAGTGCCCCTGAGTACAACCAGGTTTGGCCCACCTCCCACCCCCCACAAAAATTCAAGTAATAATAAGACTGTATCTATTACTGCGAAACATGAGTTTAAAATTATAATTCAAATCCAGAAAAGTTTTTTTTTGTGAATAAGGGGTTCGAGAAATCATTATTAAAATTTATGAAAGATTTGATAATACAATGTAAAGCTAAACAGTATTATTGAATTAAAAAGAAAGCAGCTATCCCACTTAAAGTGTTAAATTGAGAAAATATTATAGTACTAGGCCCATAAGAATGTATCAGAAAGAATACATCTATGTTTTTAGCAAAGTATTTGAAAGATGAATTTATTTAAAAAGCAATTGGTGGGCAAGAGAGATGGCACAGCAGATGAGGAGTGTGTTTTTCAGGTAGCTGACCAAAGTTCAATCTCTGTGACGATAGTTGGTCCCATAAGCTCCTTCAGGAATATTCTTTGAGCAGGGAGACAGGAGTAAGCCCTGAGCATGAGCAGTATGACTACCCCCCCAAATTAAAATAAATAAAATTTATATTCATTAAACATAATATAATTTTTGATAGGATATATATTAAATAAATAATTTTTTGGTAGTACAATAACATTTTAGAGAAATTTTCCTAAGAAAATAGTCACTTAATCACTTAATCACTTAATCCCCGTTATTCATCGATTTATTCGAGCGGGTGCCAGTAATGTCTCCATTCATCCCGATTGCGTGCTAGCGTAGCCCAATGGTATCTGTTCGTTTTAGGAACATGTAGAGCCTCAAACCGATCATTTAGGGTCTTGACGAAGAAGTCTGACCATCTTATAGGTGGGCGTCCACGTGATCTTTTGATGTCTCGTGGAATCCAATCAGTAATGGCTCTAGTCCAGCGGTTGTCTGTAAACCTCATTACGTGTCCAGCCCATCTGATTTTTGATGTCTTGGCAAATGAGACAGCGTCCCTGATTCTTGAGCGTTGACGAAGATCAGAACTCCGGATTCTATCTCTCATTTGAGTGAATCGTGATATTCCAAGCATAGTTCTTTCGATTCCTCTTTGAGAGACACGAATAGTGTTCTCATCCTGTTTTCGTAGGGTCCAGGTCTCTGAGGCATATGTTAATGCAGGAAGAATAGTGGAATCAAAGAGATGTGCTCGTAGCTGGAGGTTCTTTGTCCTTTTAGTTATTTCTTCAATGCTCTTGAAGGCATTCCAAGCCGCTCTCTTCCTCCTGCGCAACTCAGGTGCCAGGTCATTCATCATGTTGATTTCTCGACCTAGGTATATATAACTGTTGCATTCGGAGATGGTGGTTCCTCTGAGAGTGAATGGAGCGTCAGGAACAAGGCTGTTTCTCATAAACATTGTCTTCGTAAGATTCAGCTGTAGTCCGACCTTTCCACATTCACGGTCAAAGTCGTTCAGCATTTGTGCCGCTTGGTTGATGTTTGGTGTTATTAGAACGATGTCATCAGCAAAGCGGAGGTGGTGTAGTTGCCGACCATCTATCTTCACTCCCATGTTTTCCCATTCCAGTCGTCGCATGATGTTCTCGAGGGTGGCACTGAAGAGTTTTGGTGAAATGGTATCACCCTGCCGAACCCCTCTCTTGATATGGATGATTACTTCTTTGTAGAATGGTGAGATCTTGGTAGTGAATCCGCAATAGAGCTCACGAAGGATCCTGATGTATTGAGTTTGTACGCCCTGATTGGCTAGGGCTTCCATGACCACTTCCGTCTCAACAGAATCAAAAGCCTTCTTCAAATCAATGAACGTTAGACAGAGTGGCATCTTGAACTCCCGAGATACCTCAATGAGTTTGGTTATTGTGTGGATATGGTCGATGGTACTGAATCCTTTTCGGAATCCAGCTTGTTCACATGGTTGTCCTTCATCTAGTGTTCTGCCAATCCTATTTAGGATGACTCGAATGAACAACTTGTAGATGACAGATAATAGGCAGATTGGGCGATAGTTGCCAATGTCGTGGATGTCTCCTTTCTTGTATAGTAGTACAGTCTTGCTGGTTTTCCATTGGGATGGAACCTTGCATTCAGACAAGTAGCGTGTGAAGAGTGGAGCCAATGTATTGATGAGTACTGATGGTAAGTTCTTCAGGTGTTCAGGTCTGATCTTGTCTGGGCCAGGTGCTCTTTGTTTCTTTACAGACGAGATGGCATGTTGGATTTCGGAAGGGAGAACATTGGGAACGACATATCCATCATGTGGTATGTGGTATGTGGGCAAGTGGATGTGGCTATTAAAGAGATCTGAGTAGAAGTCATGAATAATCTTCTCCATTGCCCTTCTGGAAGATGTGATAGATCCATCATGATGTCGGAGGGCAGTCATCTTGGTTTTGTAGTTGGTGAAGGACAGGCGGGCATTACGAATGTTTTTCCCAGCTTATGCTGCATCTACCAGTACTGCTGCTCTCCTGTTTTTGAGGTCATCCTTGATGGCTTCTCTTCACTGTTTTGCCAGTTCGGACGTATGCTTGTGGTTGCCTGAGGCACGTGCCAAGCCACGTTGGCAAATAAGTTCAAGAGTGTTCGAAGAAAGACGGTTTTTTGTGGTTATCTCTCTCTTGGCATTCCTTGCACAATCATGGAGGTGCTGAATCATTCAATCGTATTCCTCATCAATGTTGTCAATGACGGCATCTTCCCATGTTGCCGCAACAGAGCCAAAGAGTTCCCAGTTGGTGGTTGTACTGGGAGTCCTCTTCTTAAACCTTGCATTCTTTTCTCCTCGTTCTGTGAAGTAGAATTTTGCACGAAGAAGACGGTGGTCTGATCCCGTTTGGAATTTTGGGACAACAGCAACATCGGTTAGGCAAAACCGCCGATTGAATATGATGTGGTCTATTTCATTGTGGAACCGTCCATCGGGAGACTCCCATGTCCAACGTTTAGATTCAGCCTTTTGGAATTGTGAGTTACCATGGAAGGTTTTGGTTGACATGATGAACTCAGACAGTCTGTCACCCTGTTCGTTCCATCCCAGGTGTGTGGGACCCGGGGCTGAGATCTCCAAGCCTGCACAGTTTGGGACTGGACCTGTCAGTAGCTAGACAGTTACACCCTCCAACTGCCGTATAACCCCAACAAAGGCTAGGATCCAGAGATTATCACAACAAGCTCCTGGGAGCGCGCGGCCGCATTCACGGCCGCACGACTATTTATTTACTTTTCTCTAAATTTTCAGGGTACCTTAAATATCCTTAAATATCCAACCCGCACGGCAGAGCCTGGCAAGCTCTCCGTGGTCTATGCCAAATAGACCAAATTGATATGCCAAATCCAGTAATAAATGGATCTCATTTCCCTAACCCTGAATATGCAGAGTCGAGAAGGATATGGAAGGAGAGGCTGATAAAACACCAAGGCAGACATAGGCTACAAAAACGCAGAAAAACAAAAATGATTGTCTGTACTTTTAATGCTTGTACCCTGGCATCTGCTGCATCCATTGAAGACCTTATGGTACAAGCACGAAAGATCAAGTACGACATCATTGGTCTGACCGAAACGAGAAGACATCAATCCCATCATGCTGTTTTCGACACTGGAGAAGAACTGTTCCTTGGAACATGTGATAAAAGAGGCGTCGGTGGTGTCCATATCCTTGTCAACACAAACTTAGTCACGAGCATTGATTCATTTGAATGCCTAACAACCCGAATCGGATGATTACACTTGAATAAATGTGGCTCACTACCGGCAGTTTCTATCTTTGTTGTCTATGCACCAACATCCAGTTATGGTGAAAGAGAAACTGAGAAATTCTACATGGAGCTGGAGAAATTCTATAAAGAAGATCACACCTTCTACAAGATCATTGTCGGTGATTTTAATGCCAAGATAGGACCAAGAAGATCAGTCGATGAACTCCACATCGGAACCCATGGCCTGGAATGGAAGAAAATAATAAATTATAATTTAAATTATGTAATATTTTTAAGTTTTGAAGAAGATATGTCCAAATCAAATCAAAAGGTGTATCAATGTTTTTAATTATTACTACATATCAGGAGTTATGATAAGCATATTATATAAAATGTAATACTGTGTCATCACAATAATCCTGTACAGAATAAGTTAGACATGTTATCATTGTGAAATGTAAAAAAAATAAATAAATTGGTTAAAATCTTGTCTAATATCAATCCTAGTGTGTATGAAACAGTCTTAACTCAGACTCAATTTATTTATCACAAAATCATTGACTATAACAAGATCTTGTGATAATACAGAGTGTTTTTTTCCCCTTTAATTAGTGAAGATAACTGTTTATATACCAGGGGATATGGGATGATTACAACTTTCTAAAAGGTAAAGGTAAAGGTAAAGGCCCTCCTGTTGATCGTCGATTTGCTCGAGCGGGCCCAGTAACGTCTCCATTGGAGACTTTGTTGTTACTGTGTCTGGCATATCAAATACTCTTGGTAGCTTGCCGGGCTCTCCGAGAGGGGCGGAGGAATCGAACTCGGGTCGGCCATGTTGGCCGCTTGTAAGGCGAACGCCCTACCCGCTGTGCTATCGCTCCAGCCCTTTCTAATCACAAATACAACTTTCTAATCACAAAGAAATATTTAAAATGAATAATCTTATTCATTGTTTCATTTTAGCTCTAGATGAGAGGATTATTCTTTACTTTTTTCAATCCCAAATTTCTTTTCTGATCATTAAAAAGGTGTTTTGTTTCAGTTGGAAATATCTTAATGGGTATTAACAATTCAAATTGCGAGATATCTTATAAACATTCCAAAACAATAATTTATTCATGCAAAGACATTGGAGCCAAGAGTAGGTTTTCCACTGTTTCTCTCTCTTTCTAAGAATTTGAATCATTATACCATATTTAAGTTCAAGTATTCTTTCTCCTTTTATTTTCAATCACACATTAAAAACCTAGATTCTTTCTCTATAAAAAAATTCATTTTTGAAGATCTTTGTGCAGTCAAGGGTCCTCTGCCTTTTCAGAGTAAAAAGATTAATTCACTCTCAGAGCTCTGACCTGGAATAAGAGATACTTTCTATTTGCCACATATCAAACCTGTATTTCCTCCTCATTTTTTTCTTTTATGACTGAAGCTTTTCAAGGACATGGGATTAAATAAAACTAGAGGAAAGTTGATAGTGCCATAGGACAGAAAATGTATTATGCTTTTTAATTATATGTGGAACAGGGAAGAATTGCCCTGCTCTGCTGTGTGTATATTAGTTTGTGTCTTTTCCCCCCTTCACAACAAGGTCATCTCTAAAAGAAATAAAAGTAGATGAAGTAAATTTTACTTGATTGAAACACAAAACATAAAACTGTGAGGCCATAGAATTATTTATTTGACTTACCTTCAAAATCTAAAAAATGTTAAGAAATAGAAAATAAATTTATATTCATATTCAAAATACTGCACTCTCCTCCCATTGTTCATCAATTTGCTCGAGCGGATCCAGTAATGTTTCCACTGTGAGATTTGTTGTTACTGTGTTTGGCGTATTGAATAAGCCACGGGTAGCTTGCAAGGCTTTGGTAGGTTGGTTTGGTAGTTGGTAGGGCTGGAGCGATAGCACAGCGGGTAGGGCGTTCGCCTTACAAGCGGTCAACATGGCCGACCCGAGTTCGATTCCTCCGCCCCTCTCAGAGAGCCTGGCAAGCTACCGAGAGTATTGGATATGCCAGACACAGTAACAACAAAGTCTCCAATGGAGACGTTACTGGGCCCGCTCGAGCAAATCGACGATCAACGGGAGGGTCTTTACTTTACTTTACTTTACTTTACTTTTTATTTATGCACTTTTTAAAATTTAGTATAATTTAGGTACATACAATGGTATTAAAGCTTAAAAATCGTTTGAGTACTCCTGACATAACCAGGTGAAAAAAATAATACAAATATTCGACTTAGTCTGTATCTAGGTTCTCTAATGATAATACAAATACTTGCAAAGTGATAGTATAATGTAAATCTTATCACGCCGAAGGTTGTGTGTTCGTGGGCTCACTGGGTGGCACTATCTCACTGCCCGCGTTCGATGCTCTTGAGCCGCTGTGTGTGGCCTGGATTGGGACGGCTGTTGGTCAAGGGCAGACAGAAGAAGAAACGAACGAAGGCCAGGCTGGTCTATATCAATAGTAGTTTATTCCAATCCTCTTCACTCCTGTCTCTCCTCTGCCTTCTTCTCTCCTAGGCCCCAATCTAGAACCTTTCTCCTTCTGGCTCTGACTCTGGATCTCTGGAGCCCAAGTCCTCTCGCTTCTGACTCCCCTCTCCGAGCTTACAGTCTTGGTTTATATAGCAATCACTTAAGGTGGTGACATAAAGGTGGGTTGAATATTGACAAATCAACAATGAGAGGTAAAACCACTCCTCCAGGAGATTAACTCAAGGATAAAATCTCATCTAAAGAGATTACTCCAGATTACTAGGAGATCCACTCAAGGGTGGGATCCCAAGGAGGATGTGTTCTTTCCTCAGCTAGTAATCTACTTAAATAGTTGTAGTAAATCTACTTCTAAGATTTCTAGCAATGTCATTCTGTGTGAGCACAGTAAGAGATATAAACATCTCATTATACATTCCACAGTCCTCAGGCCAGGTTAATCTTCCTAGCCCTAACAGGGTCCTAGTCTCCTCGTTACTTACTTTGGATCATGACAGCATTTGTCCATGATCATGCCCTCAGCTTATAGTTGAGTATTGTCGCGCTTTGACCTGGCCCATTTCGATGCCAGGGTAGCTCACAGCTTGCCCTGGGTCCATTCAGTCCATTGTCGGGACCCTGCTTTTGGGGTGCTAGGAACTAAGGGCAACTGAGTCAAGAAAGCAGATGCCCAGGAGGAAATATTATTCGAAGTCAATCAACTCCCAAGTTACAAAACATAATATTAACTGTCTTCCTGTGTCCACACAGAAAGGACATTGCTTACAATACAAGTTCAGTGTCCTTAGGTGGGTGCGACCTAATAAACCTAAGCTACCTGAGGAAGGACAAAACAGTGTTATCCTACAGTATAATGCCACAGAGTACTGAAATTAACACAATCAAGATATAGAACAATTCCATTATCAAAAAGGTGTTAATAGAATTTTATCTTATCCTAAGTTCTCTCAACTTTTTTTATTGCTGGTAAACACTGTATGTTTTTCATTTTTTTAAATTTAAATATTTTAACAATAGTATGGGCTGGAGCAATAGCACAGCAGTACAGCGTTTGCCTTGCAAGCGGCCAACATGGCAGACCCGAGTTCCATTCCTCCTCCTCTCTGGAAGAGCCAAGCAAGCTTTTGAGAATATCTCGCCCACATGGCAAAGCCTGGCAAGGTACCCCTAATATATTCAATATGCCAAACACAGTAACAACAAAGTCTCACAACAGAGACATTACTGAGCCTGCTCAAGCAAATCAATGAACAACGGAAGGACAGTGTCTATGACAGTGAACAACAGTATATAAATAAAATCACAGAATAAGTAACTTTTAGTATTGTCCTTATTATTTTTCTCTATTCATAAGATTTTTCTAATATTTCTTACTGTTGGAAGTAAAAAAAAATGTTAGAAATACTATTAAATTGTTTTCAGCTAACATAATTTCTTTTCTAGTAATAATTTTTAAAAATGAAATTTTTTGGTTTTATGAGAATTATATTTTTAGTTTTATAAGATACTGTCAAACAGCTGTATAGAGTTATTATATTATTTCACATTTATATCATCAATCATCCTTTATCTTTGAATCTTCTCTGGAACTTGATGCTATCATTATTTTTCTTATTTGTTTTCTTTAATCAATATGATAGTTGTATATTTCTAATGCATTCTGATTTTCATTTTATTTCCGTTCTGATTAAAGATTTTTACATATTCTGGATTCCCATTTTAGTGAATAGTATCTTTATGTCCCTTGAATTTTTTCTACTGGATTCTTATAACATTGAGTTTTGAAAGTTCATTTATTGCAAAGGAAAAGTATGTAATTTGTTGTATCACAGATGGAACTGGAAGGTATGCTGAGTCAAGCCATCTTATCAAGGAGGGGGCAGATAGCTAATGTCCTCTCTCATTTGTGAGATTAAAAAAATAGCATGAAAATAAAAAATGATAAAAAAAAAAAGAGAACCTGAGAGAAGGCTTACCAAGAGTGGGTGTGGGGAGAGATTAAGAGAGTTTGGTGTTTAAACAACTGTACACTATGGTAGAGAGTATGGTATTGCAATGTTGAATGCAATACTATTATTAACTATAAAACCACAGTGCTTCAAGTTAAATATATTACATCATACTAAATAATTATCATTTATTCTCTAATAGAGACAAAGTCAAAGATTTTAAGTCAAACTTAACTATTTTCACAGTCCGGTCACGGTCACGGTCCTCCCGCTGTTCATCGATTTGCTCGAGCGGGCCCAGTCACGTCTCCATCATGAGACTTGTTGCTGTGTTTGGCATATCGAATACGTCAGGGGTAGCTTGCCAGGCTCTGCCGTGCGGGCGAGATACTCCCGGTAGCTTGCCGGGCTCTCCTAGAGGGGCGGAGGAATCGAACTCGGGTCGGCCATGTTGGCCGCTTGTAAGGGAAACGCCCTACCACTGTCAGTTATTTTTTTCATGTGCTAAGGAATTTAAAAAATATTTTTTACCTGAATCACAATGAGATACAGTTAGAAAGTTATTCATGATTGTATTGTTTTAGTCATATAATGTTCCAACATCCATCTTTTCACCAGTGTACATTTACGACCACCAGTGTCCCGTTTCCCTTCTTCTTCCCACATCCCCCACCTTTTATCTACCTCTATGGCAGGTACTTCCCATCTATCTCTCTCTCTCTTCTCTCTCTCTCTCTATATATATACATATATATATATATACACATATATATATATATCCTTCTCCATCCTTCTTTTGCCTACCTCTATGGCAGGCACTTTTCATATCTCTCTCTCCTCTCTCTCTCTTTCTTCTCTCTCTCTCTCCCTCTCCCCCTCACTCCCTCCCTTCCTCCCTTCCCCCTCTCTTTGTCATTATGATTTTCAGTAGAGATACTGAAAGTTTATCATGTATACCCCTTTACCTACTTTCAAAGTGTCCAAAATGATTACTTTGTCCAAAGTGATCATTTCTAATTATTGTTGTCATAGTGGTCGCTGCTCCACTCAGAGACCACTTTTCTTTTCACTTTTATTTAACTACTAGGATTTTAAAAGCAGTCGTTTTTTGAAAATAATGCATTAAACCAAGGCATTCAATGTTCCAACAGAAACCTCACTTTTTCGACGTGAGTCTAAGAATTCTTTACCTAGCTCTAAATCCTAAAGGTTTTTTTCCTACATGGTTCTCTATAAGTTTTATAGTTTTATGGCACACATTTGAATCCATAATCAATTTTGTACTGTTATTTGTATAAGTCGTGAGGTTTAGTTTAAGGTTCATATTTTTGTGGGTGTCCATGTAATCCATTTTGAGCACGATTTATGAGAAGACTGAATTTATTACCAACAAATCTATTTTTTCTATTGTTAAAAATCAATTAAGTATATTTGTGTGGGATATTTCTGGCTTCTGTAGTCTATTCTATTGATCTATATGTTTACTTACATGGCATGAAATTTTGAATTTTATTTTAGTTCTGTTCAATGTATTTTTTAACATCTTTGGAGATTTCCTATTTGACATATGAATTATTTAGAAAGGTAGGTTTTAGTGTTAAAGTGTTTGGAGATTTTCTTGTTTTCTTTGCTATTGATTTCTAGTTTGATTCTATTGTAGTTGCAGGCCTAGCTCTGTATTAATTCTTTCAAATGTTGAAAGTTTGTTTTGATTTTGTTTTTGTTTTGTCCAAGATATTGGCCTGTCCTGGTCATATTCTGCAGACAATTAACAAAATTGTTTATTCATTTATAGGAAGAGTATACTGTAAATCTTGATTATGCCCTATAGACTGTTGATATTGTTGAGTTATATATTCTTGCTGGCTTTCTAATTCTCTTTTAGATTGTGAAAAGAGGCATGTTGAAGTCATGCAAATCATTGTGGATTTGTGAATGTCTTCTTCCAGTTCTATCAGTAGTTTACATTTTCTTCAACTTATTTGTTACATTCACAATTAAAATTGTTATACTTTCTTAGTGAGTTGTTTCTTTTATAAATATTCTTCTCCATATTTTATAATTTTTTTTGCTGGATGTCTATACTATCAGGTGTAGATATAGTCACTTCATTCCTTTGCTTAACATTTACATTATCTTTCACCATCACCTTTATCATACCCAAATTGCAATGTACAAGATTTTCATCTAAATGCATTTAGACTTATATTAGGAAATGCTATATTTTTGGTACAGTTATTTGAAGCAAATTAGAAGAAGCAAGAAATTGAAAGCTTTTTGCATTTACTTATATTTTTATTAAGGTTGCTTTAATTATTTTCTAATATTTCAGTATTTCTTCGTATTGCTTATTTTTTTCTGTTTAAACTGTCATCCCCCATACATTGTAGGTAGATGTGCCATTGTTTTATTTGATATAACCAAAAATACATTTGTTCTCATTAGTCTTGAACTATGGTTCTTCTGTGTATAGGAATATGGCTAACAGATCTTTGCTTAAGCAACTGCTATTTAAAAACTTGCTGTTCCACTTCTTTTTGCTGCCCTTGGAATCTAATGAGAACTATGTTGAATCAAAAATGTGTGTTCCCATGATGGTAATTTGTCACTGATCACTAACTGATTCAAATTTTATTTTCGTTTTTTAAGTTTTAGAATTTTTACTTTTCTTGTATTTTGGTATATAGCCTATCTGTACTTGCTTTGTATTGTGTTTAGAATTAACCTATATTTCTAAGACTCCTAGCATCATTCCTTTGCTAAATTTGAAAAGTTTTCAAGCATTTTTCTTAGAGTAACTTTTTAACTATGCTATTTTTTTCTCACTTTCGATCACATTGATAGATATATTCACTTGATTTATGTTCATCTCAATATTACAGCTTCTTCCACTGGGAGAGTCCTGGGAAATTTTTACTCTCCCATTCAATCTCCAGTATGTATGTGTCCAAAAGTGGTGGTTAAATTAACAGAGGAAAGAAGAAAGGAAAATAAAGAGAAAAGACAAGAGGACAAAATCAGCACAGGAAAAACAATCTCAGTGTGAAATATCACTTATGTTGCTCTGTTTGGCAGGCATTTTTCTGTTACTATATACCTTATCCAATTCCCAATGTCCTCAATCACATCTTTAATAATTTAATACTGAGAGAGATGTGTTGAGAATTATATAAAATGATATGTCTATACTTTCTGTGACAGAGCCTGGAACTGTTAGTAGCTACCTAGTCAATTTTAGTTTAAATCTCTTCCTAACTAATATTATCAATTATGAATGGACTTTTTCTTAGATTATTTTGAATTCAGTGAAGACTTTGTTTTGTTATCTCATCCTTCAAACGAGTTGATGAATTACTACTTTGAATGATAATATGGCTAAAACTCATTGTCTTTATAAACATCAGGTAATAGCAACATAACTCAGGAATGGACATCACAACTTTCTGTAGAACTCAGTCTTTTTATCAAATGATGTGCAGATTCATTTGTAACTCACTTTGAAAAGTTGAAAAAAATATCACTTGGCCCCCATTTCATATTCATTACACTGAATCCTATGAAATACTCCATTGATTTTATAATCCTTGTCATTAGTCGTTAAATGTTTGTATTATTCTGCTTCCTGATAGTTAGAAAAGCTGTTAGGACATTATTTCCTATAGCTTTATTCTGCCTTAAGATTTGTTTTCCTGGGGCATATCTGGGTTTTAAAGGGTTTCAGAGGGTATATACATTATTTTTGACAACGTGCTCTTGATGATTTTTTTGAAACAGAGGGCCTGTACCTGTCAGATTGGCTTTTTTACAAGTATATAGCTGTACTTGCAGGGTTATTTCATTGAACCTAGATGGATAAGTGGAAATGTCGCAACTTTAAATGTAAACCACAAGAGTTTGACTCTACATATACTCCTTATTCCTTTAGGTATGATTGGGAGTAGCTTGCTTACTGCAATGTCTATCTTCTAGTATTGTTTTAAAGATAAAATGAGAAACAATCTAACAGTAATTGTCATTTTTCTAAGTACTATGTATTAAGTAGTTCAGATCATTTTTGCCAGCCCCTGTTGCACTGTATCTAGTTATACAAATGGAACAGTAGCTTGCAGAAGTGCATGTTGTGGTCACACAGCTGAAAACTGGCTATACAGCACCTGAACTCAGATGGTAGATCTCAAGAGCCTTCTGTAGCACTGCTCAAATTTCAGTTCTCTTTTGCAAATGCATGACTATGAGCTTCCAGGGAGTCCTCACAGCCTTCTCATTTGGACTGTGTGTTGACAGTATGTCAGCAAAATGCCTAACTACCAGATTTAACTGACGCCAGTTCAAACATGTTATTTGTTTCTGGTTATATTTTGTTCTGAAAGCTAATATACTTGCACATGTCACCACAATCACCTTCCTTAGAGTTAAGACGTATTAGGCACTTAGAGAGTCAGAGAACAGTACAGGGATCAACTGAAGAAGTTTATAATCAAGATAGAACCATCAAGTCTTTGAGTTGAGTGGAACTGTGCAGATAGTAATGGACTATTTCTTCATTTTTAAGATAAATAACCTGCATCACAAAGACTTGTTTTAGGTCTCATAGCACTTTCCAGGCTATAAAAGCACTTTCATTCACATTTCACCATCAGTATAGCCATTTCAGAGGGTATTATTAGGCCCACTTTAAAATTGACAACACTTGAAGTCACCAGAGTTTATAAAATTTGACTGAGATGCTGTGAGGTAATAATAGCAAAACTTGGGATTGAAACATGGATTTGTTGTTTTAAACTAGAGATACCTTCACGTGGCCATGTGTTTATGTTTTGCTATCATCTTCATCTGTGTTTGCAGGCTCAGATAGAAAAGAAGAAACCAACTTTGATACAGAAAAAGCCTTAGGTCTAATCATAATATTCCACTCACTTTTTTATTGTCTGAAAGTCCTCACTTGTCTTGATCTCAGGATCTCTGGTTCAAAAAGAAAATAGCAATCAAACACAGTCCATCAAGTCTCTAAAATGTATCAGTTGTCATTTATTTAATAGATTTATTTTACTTAGATGCTGCTTTATTTGGAAATATTCATATGATTCTACAATTCAGGACAGAAGACAAGAGGCATGAATTAAGGAAGAGGAACATTTGACTTATAGGAAATTTTATCTTCCTTCAAAGCTAGAAGACATGAAGTAAAATACAGAGATTTATACTTAAAAAAAGCACTAGAGACTAAAGAGATAATACAGAAATAAAGAAAAGTATTAATTTGCCTTGCATATGTCTGGTATGTCTGGTTCACCACATATGAGTCTGCTAGGCAACATCAGTGGTCACTCCTGCAAGTAAAATCAGAAAAATCCCATGATCACCGGTGGGTAATTCCCCTGTCCAACAGAGAAAAATGCAAACTCTGTGGAACCCTTCTCTGTGGCCCATAATGCCTCAGGATCAGGACATTTGTGTGATGTTTTTGTTCCAGAGGTACAAAAGCATGCCATCATACTAATTTGAGTCAGAAGAAAGTGCTCTGAGTATGGAAGAGGAAACAATTCAATCTTTATTGGTAGACCAACTGAAGTGTAGTGTTTCTCAGTTGTTTGTGTATTTGCCTTTTCAAAGAAGATAAATTGTCTAAGCACTGCTAGAATATCTGAGCAAAAAACAAGTCTCTCACAGTTTATTACCTCTATAATATCTTACATCAATAAAATAAAGGGTAGAAGTCAAGACTGGCTAGCTAAATAATTCAGGGAGTACTAGTATGAGAGAAGAGCAGAGATATAACGTCCTCTTGCAAAAGGTCAAGCATTTGCTCAAAGCCTTTTTATTTCAAAATGACAGGAGGAATTAGAGAGATTAAAAAAGAAAAACCACAATCAGAAATGTCAGATGAGTTGGTTTATTTCCCTTCTAAATGGATAAAACATTAGACAAAATAGCCAAGGACCAGAAGGAAAAATAGCAGTTTTACAGAGTGACAGAGAAAATTCCAGAATAGAAACATGGAAACAAAATTACTATATAATTAAACTTACAAATACATCTGTCCTGATTTGAGTTTGGGAGGTAAGAGGGAACCTGAGGTAACTGGTAGAAAAATGGGGTCACAGGATGGTGAGGTTAGAGTTGATAGCATTGTATGCCTGAAGCATTCAGTCAAACAACATAGAGTAAATATTTTCAAAAAACAACTATAATTTTAATTTTTGAAAGAGGTGAAGAAGCTCTCTCAAAGTTTTGTATGTATTGTTTACGGGTCACAACGCAATGGTAATCTGGGATTAATCTGGCTCTATGCTCAGGGATCACTCCTGTTGATGCTCAAAAATGCTTAAGTGGTGCAGGAGATCTAACCCAAATTGATTACTTATTAGGCAAGCACCCTACCTCCATACTATCTCTGCAGCCCATAAGATATTTGAGGGAAAATGTCTATAGGTATGGTATTACTCGAAGCTTTCTGATTAAAGTATGCTACAGGTAGCAATTAGACACTTTTGTCCTAAAAATGTAGTAGTGAAGTAGTGAAGGAAAATAATGAATGACAAGATCTTAGAAGAAACCAAATGAAAGTGTTGGAGAACTAATCTCAATCCTGGCACAAAATGGCTGCATCAACTCTAATCAATGGATATATGACTTCCTCTAAGTCTCTTACAGAAGATATTTATTCTGATACTGTGTATTTTTGCCACAGAAAAAGTTATCCAAAGATTCATATTCTACCCAAAGAAAATTTTGTATTATAATGATGATAACAATGACAATGAAAATATCTATCATTATTTGTAAGTGTTTTTGCAATAATTCCTCAATTAACATGCACATGGACTTGTCAGCCTACAATATTCTATTTCAGGAAATGACATCGATGAAACTATCTTTTAAAATTATGGGGAGTATCAAAACAAAAAGATCTTTAGCAATTATTAAATAATAAAAGCTGAATAAAGAACATGGTAATGTGAATTTCCATTCACTTAAAGAATAATAGGTATCATTTATCTTTGGATTCAGAAGAAATGCATTGCATAATAACTACTTCATTAACATAAACTTTAAGAGAAGAATACACTGAATTCATTTCCTTTCTTTGAAACATAATCCATGCGATTATTTTAAAGATTAAAAATGCAGTTGACTAAATTGAGGCTAAATAGAAAGCTCCCAGAGACCAAGGTGGGAATAATTTGCATTTTGTTCACAAAAGACTTCGATTCTGGGTGTAAATTTCTCTAGTACGTACATTGAAAGTAAATAGGTCTGTCAAATTTTTCATATTTTCTCTTAATTCCTTTTCTAAGTTTATATCATTTTCTCCTTCCTTTTCTTTGTTGTTGTTGTCATCACTATTATTATTGACAGGCCACATGTAACAACTGAGGTGCTTGGATCATAAGTGACATTGCTGCTGAGATCACACACTGCATGTGGGATGGGTGATGCTGAAGATCAAAAGTGTGGTCTATTTCCTGTAAGGCAGGCAGGCACCTTACTACTAAGCTATCCCTGGGCATTCCAGCTATTTCTTTCATTGTGCTAAACTTTTATGCTAAAACATAAAATTTACCATCTTAACTGTTTTTCTTTCCTCCCACCCTCCCTCCCTCTCCCCTCCCTCCCTCCCTTCTTCCCTCCTTCCCTCCTTCCCTCCTAGGTAATAAATAATGTGAGGTATAAATATTTAGTAAATAAATATATAGTCTATCCTTTCTATTTTTGTCTATTTTTGGACAACACCAAGCATTAATGGGGGAGCTTCTCACATCTCAGTGCTCAGGCTCACTCCCAGGGTGATCAGAGGAGCATGCAGTGCCACATATCAAACTTGGACCTCCTGCATGTAAAGCATGTGCTCCACCCCTTCCATTTACATTGTAAAGTTTCTATTTTAACCACAACAGAAGAGAGAACACTGTGATACATTTTATATGCTAACTGTATATATCAATAAACAAACAATTCATATGAAAACACAAAAGTAGAAGCAATGTAAATAAATATCTCATGTGAATGAGACTAAAGAAAGCAGATACCACAAAGATCGAATATGGGACATTTTTAATATTCCAACTTTGAAGGATATTACAGATAGAATTAATGTAAATAAACACTAAACAAGTTGATTTAGTATTTTACTAGGATTTTTGGAATGTCTTTAAATTACGCTGAATTTCAATTTGATTTTATTACTTCAAATTATCTATCAGATGTTGCAATATCTCTGAGCCAATAACAGTAGCAAGTTATGTTGCATTCTTGTTTCAACAGCAGACACTAAAATTCATAAATAAATTTATTTTAAAATGATGCTCTTTCTTTGTAATTAAATTACCAAAGAATTGCCATTTCAAAAACTTAGGCAGATGTGAATATTTTCTACTTTAACGTTTTATTCTTCTCTGAAATGAATTTAAAAGATTATTTATGATGCTTTATTTTCCTATCTTTAAATGTAGTACTGTAGCACTGCAGTGTCCTCCCATTGTTTATCAATTTTCTCAAGCTGGCACCAGTAACATCTCACAACAAATTGTGAGACTTGTTACTGTTTTTGGCATATCGAATACACCATGGGTAGCTTGCCAGGCTTTGCCGTGAGGGTGAAATACTCTCAGCAGCTTGCCTGGCTCTCTGAGAGGGGCAGAGGAATTGAACCTGGGTCAGCTGCGTGCAAGGCAAATTTCCTACCCGCTGTGCTATCACTCCAGCCCTAGACTAAATGTATGAATTTTTAACAGCCGACATGTTTATAATAAATGTAACATAAATAAATGCACATAAATTGGCACATAAAATTATAAAGTTTGATATTTTCTACTCAGATTTTAGATGTTCTTACCATATTTCAATAGCTCAATATTGAGAGTGAAATTTTTTTTCAAAAAATTCATGTAAATGTCTATTCTTTAAACAATACTGTGGTGATGGCAATCATTAATTTATTTCTCTTCTGTAACTTACCACTTTTGTCTTTTTGTAACATTTATGGTATTCACAAAATTGTACCATATGATTGTTCTCAGTCTCCATAAATTTTATGATGGAAATTTATTCAATTCAAAGTTAATGTCATTTTGTGTATGGACAAAATGTTCATTAAACTAAAATTTAGTAAAGGAAGGTACACCAAAAAAAAATTCATGTTGCAATGTACGAACATCGGCTTAATAACATTGAATAAGTTAAAAAGCATAAAGTAAATCTATTTTTTTTAATTAATAAGTGATATCTCAATCTTCTTTGAGTGCACTTGAGGGACACACTGCAGTGGTCAGGGCTTACTCCTGGCTTGTGGTGTTGGTATCTATGGGATGCTGAGAGTGAACCTGGATAAGCCATGTGCAAGGTATTATTGCTGTACTGTTGCTGTACTACTGTACTATTGCTTTGACCACTTGATATTGTAATACTTTTGAGAAGATATTTAAATAATTTATCGATATCTAACTGAATGCCTCACTAATTATTGATAGACTTATTTTAGTTTGTACATGGAAAAATAGAAAATAACTTGGTTAGAAAAAAATTGAGGCTCTTGGTCAATGCATGACTTTGTTCAGAGGTTAGGTCTGGCTTTGTGCTCAGGAATCACTTTACATAATGCTTAAGGAACCATATATGGCTCTAGTAATTTAAACTGAGTAGTCCTCATGAATGGCATGCTCCTCATTCACCTATTTTCTCTATGGTCCCTTGGATTCAACTTGGATTCAACACCGAACTTGGATTATACATATAGTAGATAGATAGATAGATAGATAGATAGATAGATAGATAGATAGATAGGTCATATAGTACATATAGTAGATAGATAGATAGATAGAATTATATATGTATATATACTTCACTAATTTATTTTTAAAACAGAAATTTAGCCAGTTTTTGCTACATAAATTGATCAAATTCTTATGATAAGAATAATGACAAAGGAAGATAAAATTAGTGTGAAATATTACTGAATATTCTAGGGAAAAATATTTTGGATATGTGAGCTGTCATTTACAATCCCTTTCATTGCAGAGGCCTTAAAGGGATATAATACCTTTCCAATTGAAATAGTGTATGTAGACTGGGGGAATGTTAAACAAAGTACTTGAGAAAACCATGAGATAAGGATAAAAATTAGATTTCAAATATCAGAAAAGGAGATGCCTGCATCTTGACATAACTTTAAGATTTATTCAATAGATAGGGCTAAATTGCAACTGAAAATGAAAATTTTCTAAAAATACAGTTGAGTAAACCACATAGCTAAATCTTAGATGAATATGATACTGAAGATTTAGAAACTTCACCTTAAATTAAAAATTTTAAGTGTAACATAATTCGAATCTCAATTTTTTTTCTATTTTTGGAGGCTTAGTGGGTAGGACTGAGGGTTACCAGGTATACCAGTTACACCTTATTTATAGAGGGCCATGCAGTCTCAAGGATCAAACTCAGGGTCATGTGCATCCAAGGTATATAACCTCTGGCCCCTGGAATATCTCCCTCAATCCTCAAAATGTTTTTTCTGTTTGTTATTTAAAAAATTAAAAGTTGAATGAGAGACAACAATATGATTTAAAAAATATTGAATGCAAATGCAATGCAATGAATGCAAAGAAAACATAGGCTCACAGAGTGCCCAGACAATTTAATTAACAAACTTATTTATGGGCTGGAGCGATAGCACAGCGGTAGGGCATTCGCCTTACAAGCGGCCAACATGGCCAACCCGAGTTCGATTCCATCGCCCCTCTTGGAGAGCCCGGCAAGCTACCGAGAGTATTCGATATGCCAAACACAGTAACAACAAAGTCTCCAATGGAGATGTTACTGGGGTTGCTTTAGCAAATCTACGATTTATGATAGCTTTATATAATAGGTTAAGCTAAACATCAGGAATATAATAACTAGAAAATTAGAAATATAAAGAGTTAGAGATTATGTTAAAATTAAATTAAAATTCTGAAATTAAATGAAATATTAAAATAATGAAGGCACAAAATTATAGTTAACTGAATAAATGATATTGATTAAATTATTAAACTGAAAATAGGTGACTAAAACAATGAATTAAAACAGAAATATATAAGCATGGAATAAGAATGAAATGAAGCGAGCACAGAGCAACAGAGAAGAAAGGCCGCTGGGGGCTCCACAGCTCCTGGAGAATGCTCCAGGTCCCAAACAGAGCCGAGATCACCAGGAAGTCCCAGATGGGGTAGGTGCCACATCCCGCCTTCTCCAGATAGAACCCCGGTGACCATGAGCCTCTACGAGCATAGCTAGGGTATGCAGGAAGCAGACTTTTACTCCAAACTGCCGGGTCAGCCCTGACTCCCTTTGATTCTGGAAGTCACACCCACCCCCCATTGCCATCTTTACAGCACGCAGCAACAGAGAAGAAAGGCCACTGGGAGGCTCCACAGCTCACAGAGAATGCTCCAGGTCCCAAACAGAGACGAGATCACCGGGAAGTCCCAGATGGGGTAGGTGCCGCATCCTGCCTTTTCCAGATGGAACCCCGGTGACCATGAGCCTCTACAAGTATAGCTCGCTTATGCAGGAACCAGGACTTTTATTCCAAACCATGCAGCTGCTTACAAAGTGATCAATGGAAAGTAAATCATCCAACGTTTCTCCCTGACAATCAGGCTTAACTCTTTTACAAACCACAACACCTAATAGGAGAGAGAGAACAAAAGGGAATGCCCTGCCACAGAGGCAGGGTGGGATAAGAGGGATACTGGGATCCGTGGTGGTGGGAAATGGTCACTGGTGGAGGGATGGGTCTTCAAAATAAATAAATAAATAAATAGAAATTTTAAAAAAAGAATAAATAAAGCATTAGAGACTTAAAGACATGATATGTGAAATAAGGAAAATAAATCAGGTGAGTCTAAATTTGAGACAAATCTAAGAATTTTGTAGTTATTAAAAGATACCATACTATTGAAAAAATGCACTATAAACTTCTATCAGGATGAATACAGAGAAAATTCTAAGAAAACTTGCTCATAGTTAAGAACTGAACAAAAAATAAACAGAAAATAATAAAAATATGGGCAGGTAAATTAAGGATACAAATTAATTTTAAAGATGAATATATCCAAAATGTAAATTTAAAGGATTTTAACTTTTTTTTTTTTTTGCTTTTTGGATTACACCTGGCAATTCACAGGGGTTACTCATAGCTCTGCACTCAGGAATTACTCCTGGCGGTGTTTAGGGGACAACATGGGATGCTGAGAGTCAAATCCGGTTCGGCCTCATGCAAGGCAAACGCTTTATCTGCTGTGCTATCACTCCAGCCCCATTAACTTAAATTTCTTAATCAAGGTAGCACTGTAGCACTGTCTTTCCATTGTTCATCGATTTGCTTGAGCGGGCACCAGTAACGTCTCATAACAAATTGTGAGACTTGTTGTTACTGTTTTTTGGCATATTGCATACACCACAGGGAGCTTGCCAGGCTCTGCCATGTGGGCGAGATACTCTCGGTAGCTTGCTGGGCTCTCTGAGAGGGGCGGAGGAATGGAACCCGGATCGTCCACCAAGGCAAATTCCCTATCCACTGTGCTATTGCTCCAGTATCTTGCAATATTTGCAGGTATTTACAATGTATACAAATGTTGAATAATTATGTTCTAAACCTGAGATAATATGTCACCAATTAATAAAAAATAAAAAATAATGAAAAAATTCTTAATCAGAATAAAATACATTTCAACTGATAATCTAGATTTCTGGAGTTGGCAGAGGGGCTTCCAAAAGTGTTCAGGGTCCCTGGGGCCACTTCTGGAAATACACAGCCAACTGGGAAGGAGATTCAATGCAAGGGACTTAAGATGCAGTGCCACTCTGAGATTGTAGTTCACAGGGACCTCCAGAGCTACACTGACGGTAATCAGAGGTATCCGGAATTACACTTAGTAATGTTTGGAGGGCTGTGCAATGCCCTGGAAAAAACTGTGGTCCTGTACATGCAAAGGATGTGTTCTTGATATCTTCCCCTGTCCCCAGAAATTTTAGATTTTTAAGGTAAGGTAATTAATTGCTCAGTTGTACATTTTGTATTCATTGCAGTAAAGAATTCTCATTGTTTGATATTTATATGATGATAGTTATTTATCTTTCTATATATATAAAATGGCGTATCTTTTTTATTTAATAATGTTCCATCTGCACATCATTTTAGAGAAGGTGCATGCTCAAATCAAAAGTCCATTCTTTCCTTAAGGTTTTTTGTTTTATCGTTATGAGTATTAATAGTTATTTACATACTTTGGATTAAAGTCCTTAATCAAATATTTATTTTTAAATTATTTTCTGCCAAGCTGGCTTTTTTTTTATCTCTTTTTGACATTATATTACATGGATCAGTATTTTGTTCAACTTTAAAATTTCCAGTTTACTAAATTTAAAGGCAATAATTATGTTTTTCAAAGATTGTGACTTTGTGTACTAAAAAGTTTAAAATGTCTTATAGGTGTGATATTAAGTATAAAGCTGAGTAGAAAAGGCAAATGATGATAAACAATACTGGAAAGTAGGAAGAATAATGAAAAAAAAGTCATATATAGGATCTATGTATGCCAAGGAAAGTAAAGCACATGGATGTATATGATGGAGAACCTGTAAAGGATTCTAGTCATAATCAATTCTGAAATAATTGAGTATTTATTTTAAAAGGAAACTAGTGCTTACTTCCATGCTCTCATCTGTAAAATATGGGAGATTTAGTAAGGAGATTTTAAGAACCTCAGTATTTGTTTCTGGAAAATTAGAGATAACATGATGAAATGTATATTAAGGATTAGTGTGCCATGTTACATAAAATATTGTCATAGTGAAAATATTTTATATGCATATGGTTCTTTTTATAATAAGGATTAAACACGATCTGTCTGTTTTCCTTTCAGAAGATCCACTTGCAGTGAGAAGTATTCTGCTTGTAATTTGGAGAAAATCCTGGCATCGAGTGGGATTTTAAGCATCGCATTTCTGAAGGACGGAAACCAGAGTTGGGAGTGAAAATAATCTAAAAGTACCATCACGTGACCATACCAATACTAATTTTCACTAGTGTCTTCACATAGTTTTGGTAATGTAGATTGCTTTATTTTACTATCACTTGGAGGCATATAAAAGTTACATAAAATAAAAGGATGATGCTAAAGTTGAAAAGTCATGCATTATTATTACAAAATCACTTTACAGGGAAGAATACTTACAGGGAAGAATACCTACAACTTATGAAAAAATTCATTTAGTTAAGATACTCAAACACCTCGATGAATGTATTATATATTATGGTAGTTTCATAATTTAAAAGGAATAGAGAAACAGGAAGTTAAACAAAAAGAACTTCTAACATATTGCCTCTAATAATAACCCATTTGAGCGTGTGGCGAGATTGAAGAGGGAGGTTCTATTTCATACCACCCAGTTCAATATGACAGACTCAATATATCAGTGGATGTGTTATTAAATAGATTGCTATAAAAAGGGATAAAATTAATTTTACACTACAGTGCTCCTTCTAAATGTGTGTGTTTGCTGGAAGAGTTTGATGCTGCTCTTTGAATAAAAAGTGATTTTTTTATTCTTAGTATTTTACCCAGTTTGCATCCTAGGGGAACTTTGCAGACAGATCACATTTTATCTATGAGCAAATTCAAGTCACCAAAAGCCTACCATGTTATTTCCAACCATTCAGCGGGAATATTATTTGCTTATCGCTCATAAGTTGTGAAAGTAGAAATATCATTTGAAAGATAATTTTGGTTTTGATTTCAATATTAAAGAAAATATTAATGTGTGTGTACTTAGAAATACTTAGCAGTCCTTCTTTCTTGCAATGTTTACATGCAGTAAATTTTTACCAGAAATAAATAAATTCAGTATCATGTATTTTTTTGTTGTATTTCTGGGGGAACTTGAAAAATACAATGTGTTTTGATTATCTCAAAAATCCAATGTTATGTTCATATTTCTTCATATATGTCCTTTATCATAATAAGGCAAATAATCCCAACAGAGCTTCTCATTTTTCCTTTGACACATGGTCTGATGACTTATTTTTTATATTCTTTATCATTTGATTATGTTGTTTAATAACTGTATAACATTGTGAACTGTAGATGATCATTTTCTGTAATTAAGATAGCCTGTACTGCACTGTAAAAAAAAAATCTAATAGCTGAATATGAAAAACATTCAAAAGTGGTGTAGACTCCTCTTCAAGATGATACAGGTTTCCTCACTGGATAGAGGTTTGGATACAGCAATAAATGAAACAAGTTCCTGACTTTAGGTAGCTGTAGTATTCTTTTATAAGTATGATTTTATAGGATTATTCATAGAGCATAATTTACATAGTCCAAAAAAAGAAAGGAAAAACAGTTTAATATTCCAAAGATACCACTATTATTCAGTATTTTATCATATACTGCTGAAATTGACCTATTTCTTCCTAATCCTCACATCCCCATTATAAATTTTACTTTCAAGTATAGGTTATATTATACTGAAGTCTAAATTAAGATGCATATTAGAGAGATACCCAGAGAATGAAATATCTCTACTTACAAATATTTAACTTAGCTTTCTTCTACTTAAAAAGTTATAATGTATGTGATGAAAATTCACCCACAGATTTGTTTCTCAGAACATTCTCTGATAAAAGGTTAAAAGGAAGTTCTAATACTCTCTGAAAAAGTGGCTTATCTAGAACTGAGGAAAATATATTAGAAGAATAAGGAGTACCTTGTATTAATAGAAAGTGAGGGAGTATTCAAGGGGTGGGACTGAAACTGGGGACACCAGAAAATTACAGTGGTGAAGGTATGGGTGTCAGAATACTGTATGACTGAAAGACAATCAAATAATTTTTAATGCTCTATTGTACAGTAATTTCATAAAAATAATAATTAAAATTAAAAAATAAAGTTGAATTACAAAAAAATTAGAATGAGTGTCAATTCTCATTGCAGTAAAAGAAAAAGTGCAATTTCCTAGAATATAATCTAAAACTATTAACAAAAAAGAAAGAAAGTGAAGGAGCATACAAAAACAAATCATGATGGATGGGGATAAGGTTGGGATTTCAAAAGACTATGGGCCTCACTTGGACAAGCTCATAAATGTCAAAGTTGGAACATCTTGATTAGACACATTAATAAATAATTATACAATATGATTCATATTATAAAATAAAAATATCTGACAAAGATATAAAAAATACACAATTGATTGTATGTGTATTTGCTCTCTATCACAAGTTATAGTTAAATTATTTTTATGATTTTGTTTTTCTAGGCAATTCTATTAATTGTGTCTGAGGATTTGTTTCTACTGGACATTGGAAATACATTCTTTATTGTATCCCTTTACATTTTTGTAAAAAAATTATTATATTTTTGGGGCAGGAGATATAGCACAGTGGGTAGGGCATTTGCCTTGCACACAGCCGACCAGGGTTTGATTCCCAGCATCCCATATGATCCCCTGAGTAACACCAGGAGTAATTCCTGAGTGCAGATCCAGGAGTAACCCCTGTGCATCGCCAGGTGTGACCCCCCTAAAAAAAAGCAAAAAAATATATCTATATATATTATATTTTTATTGGTCTTTTCCTAGATTTCTTATTCTGTTTTCTAAATTTAAGTCCTTCAAACATCATTATATTACCATATTTAGGTTTGGCAGTAAATTATTAAATTTAATAGCTTACATACTATAATATTTTTATTTACTTTTCAAAATCTTTTTAACTATCCTAATCTCCATGACTCTCTATCAAACTTTAAAATAAAATTTCTCTCTATATATACATGCTAGCATAAATTAACCCATTTGAATCCTGGCAGAAATTGTACAAAATCTATATATCAGTTTAGGAGAATTGATCATTTTATGATATCAGAGCTTTTAATTAATGAATATGGCACTACCTATTCATGATACTTTTGACAAGTGCCTCAAAATTTTGCATAAAAAATCAGTTATGTTTTACATGATGATGAAGGGCTGGAGCAATAGCACAGCAGGTAGGGTGTTTGCCTTACACGCAGCCATTACTGGTGCCTGCTCGAGCAAATCTATGAACAATGGGAGGACACTGCTTACATGATGAAATATTTTTAATTCCACAAACTATGCCTGAGATATATTTATCCTTTACCCTATCTCTTGATACTGCCAGTATTACTTATTTTGTCTATTCAATTAAATTATATGTGATCATATGATGGTTTCTTTTCTTAACTCTTAAAAAATCTTAATTTACAGTCAATTTAATACTGGAAATTTTATTTAATACACGGATACAATTTAAATATATACAATTTAATATAGGAAATTTCTGAAGATGGTATAGGCAGCTTTCATATATCACATAGAGTTTCAAACAAGACCCACACACACTGTGAAGCATAGATGAAGTCCTGCCCCAGTACCAAGAACCATCTAGGGCAGCATGAGGCCTGGAGGAGAGTGCTCCAATTCCAGCTCAGTTCTGCACACAGAAAAATTTAGACAGAACCCCACCCCCCTGCTGACCCCTCAGGACAGCAAGAACGCTCGATCTAAGCCCTCTCCCAACTGTACAGGTTATAAAAAATGAAACGCTATAGGTGAGAAGACAGCCTGGAAAATAATAGGAGTCAAAGCTTCACATTGCAGGCAATACAGGCACACCACACAGGGTTTTTTCTCTGCTCTGATCATGGGAGTAAGTTAAACCATACCCACCAATGACTAAAGCCCAGGAGAAGTGAGTGAGTTCCCTCAGACTATGGAACATCAATAACAATAAAAAAGCTATTCAGCCATGTCACAGAAAGTGACAAAATTCCAGGAAGATCACCGGCTGCATCAGGACTTTTCTTACCTGCCAGAAAAATACTTCAAAACAACAATTCTATTGACCATAAATGATTTGAAAAAGATATTTGAATATAGAAACAGTAAACTTGTAGAGAGTCTAATGGGAAAAAAAAAGTGAAAGAACACCATTAAAAAGAAATAAAATCGTTGAAGAATACAGTAGCACAATGGATGAAACTGAAAATCAGATCAGAGTTCTTGAAGATTTAACAGTTTCATCAATGAAAAAAGATAAATAAAAAAATAAGGGGTTGTAGTGATAGCACAGCAGATAGGGCAATTTCCTTGCACATGGATGACCCGGGTTCGATTCCCAGCATCCCATATGGTTCCTGAGCACCGCCAGGAGAAATTTCAGAGTTCAGAGCCAGGAGTAATCCCCGAGCATCACTGGGTGTGACCCCAAAAGCAAAAAAAAAAAAAAAATTAAAAAATAAATTAAGAAAAGACAAAGAAAATATATGTTTTTGACAATATTAAGATGCACAGCCTTAGAATCAAAGGAATCCTGGAAGGAGAGGAAAGAGAGAAGAGAAAAAAAGGGAGCTAGAGTGATAGTACAATGGGTAGGGTGTTTGCCTTGTAGGCGGCAGACCTGGGTTTAATCCCTGGCATCCCATATGGTCCCTCTCAAAAAAAAAGTCAGAAGTAATTCCTGAGTGCAGAGCCAAAAGTAATCCATGGATCCATGAGCATCCCTGGGTGTGACCCAAAGAGCAAAAAAAAAAAAAAGAAAGAAAAGAAACGTTTAGCAGAAGGAATAATAGATGAGCACTACACAATTTCTAGAGTTAGATTAGAGCACTGATCCAGGAGACCAAAGAGTGCCAGTAACAAAGTAAATCAAAAGAGAAAAATACCATGTACATTATGAACACAATAGCATGAACGACAAATAGAAACAGACACTTTAATGTTCAAGAGAGAAGAAAAACTTTGCGTAGAATGAAAATAACAAGAGATTCACAGATCTCTTCAATGACATTCTACAATGTATAATTTTTAAATGACATTCTACAATGAAGAAAATGAAATTTATATATAAAAGCTATTGAACAAAAAGATCTTCCAACCAAGAATCCTCTTTCTAGCGAGGTTATCAATCTAAGTTGAAGGAAGGATAAAAACATCCTCAAACAAATAGTAGCTAAGGATAGTTGTAGAATATTAATAAGTTCTTATAGGGAAACAGAAAGGCTTCATATGAAAAGCAAAACCAATTAGCACAAGAAATCAAACTCTTCATGGATCTATGGAAAGAAATTCCATTATATCAACTATTTCTATAAATATAAATAAGTTTAATTGTTTTATAAAAACACACAGAGTGGCCACCTGGATCAAGAAACAAAACAATCCTTTGTCATTTACAGGAGATGAATCTGAACTCTTACAATAATTACAGACTCAGAGAGAAGTTTGGAAGACAATCATGCAAGATAATGGTAGGATACAAAAAGCAGCACAAATAATATTCTCATCATACCAAATGTCAATCAAGCAAATTAAAATAATAGCAGAAAGGGAGAAAATTGCAAATTGTTTAAGTAATCGATATATCAATAATAATTATTTAAGGGTGGAGCAATACTACCTTAAATTGAACTCTTCATAGATCTATGGAAACAAATTCCATCATGACAAAAATTTCTATAAATGTTAATAATTTTAACTGTTTCATAAAAGACACAGAGTGGCTTGCTGGTTAAGAAGCAGAACAAAGCAAAACCTAACAGACTATGGTTTGCCTTACACACGCCTGACCTGGGTTGGCTCAGGAGTGACCCATATTGTAGCCTGAGCCCCACAGGGAGTGGTTCCTGAAAGTGGTATTGTTGAGTCAAATGGGAACTCAATTTTTAAGTTTTTGAGGAATGTTCTTATTTTTTTTCAAAAAAGGCTGGACTAGTCAAAATTCCCACAAACATTGAATAAGAGTTCCTTTCTCCTTGCATCCATGCCATCACTGTTTGTTCTTGTTTTTTTGGATCTGTGCCAGTCTTTATGATGTGAGATGATATCTCATTCCTTTTTTTATTTGCAAATCCTGATGATTAGTGATATAGAGCTTGTTTTCATGTGAGTTTTGGCCATTTGAATTTCTTCTTTGAGGAAGTTTCAGTTCATTTCTTCTTTTTTTCTTTTTTGCAATTGAATGTTCTTTTCTTGTGAAGTTCTACCAAAGTCTTATATATCTTTGATATTAACACCTCACCAGATGGGCATTGGGTAAATAACTTCCCATTCCGTGTGCTGTCTTTATTTCTTGGTCATAATTTCTATAAAAGAGGACCCTCCTAGTTTAATGTAGTCCCATTTGTTTATCTTTGCTTGGTCTGTGGCATTTCATCTTTGAAGATGCCTTTAGCTCCAATGTCATGGATGGTTTTGCCTATGTTTCCCTCCATGTACCTTATGGATTCAGGTCTGGTGTTAACGTTATCTATTTTTATCTGATTTTTGTGCATGACATTAGAAAGAGGTTTGAGTTCATTCTTTTACATGTAGCTTCCCAGTATTTCCAGCAAAGCTTGTTAAAGAGGCTTTCTTTGCTCAACTTCATATTTCTTGCTCCTTTATCAAGGATTAAATGATCGTATAATTAAAGGTCTGTGTTAGGATATTCAACTCCATTTCATTGATCTGCGTGTCTGTATTTATTCCAATACCATGCTATTTTAATCACTACTGCTTTGTACTAGAGATTGGAACTGGGGAAAGTGATTCCTCCTGTATAATATTCTGGGAGCAGCCAGTGGGAGGCCCCAACAGCTCTTCCTCTAGCCGCTCAGGTTCTGGGGGGCCCCGGGCCACTTGCCCAGCCAGGGCAGCCGAGGTCATGGGACAGAAGGAAGGAGGAAAAGAGGGCCAAACCGGTTGATTGAGCAGATGCCCTTTTTCCATTCTCCCCATGCGCCTGCCCCAGTCTCTTTGAGCCTCCCATTCTAGTCTCACACTGCCCTTAATTCCCATCTCCTGTCTCTCCCGCTCATCTCTCCACATTCCATCTCGCAGCCTGGGCTCTCTCCAGGTGCCCGGTCCTGTATTCTTCTACGTCCGTCCTTCTCGCTGTGTCCCTCTTGCTAGTTTTTCCACACTCCATCTTGCTGCCCTGCTCTTTCTCACTCTCCAACTCCCTCATCTCCCAACTTCCCAGCAAGTCACTCTGGGCTGAAACCATACCCAGTCTGGTTGCAAAATCAACATAAGAAAGCCAGTCCTGATTGCTATCAGGCTCAAACGTGGAAACACCACCTAGGGATTATTCCAAAGCCTTTCCTGTCTGTCCAAAGGGAAAATACCTCCTGAGGTGTTTTTCTACTTTCCTCAGTCCAATAACTCTATCTACCAACATCTTAATACTAGTTGTTTATTTATTTTATTAGTGAAACACCATTAGGTACAGCTGTAGACTTACAAACTCTTTCATGATTGGGTTTCAATTATACAATGATTGAGCACCCATCCCTCCAGCAGTGCCCACATTCCACCACTATAGACCAAATACTAGTTATTTTTGTATGGACACAGTAAGAGATACATTGAACTTGTAGGTTGGGTCTCCTGGGAACATCTTGCCACAGACTCATACTACAGCGCTCAGACCAGATTAATCATTCCTAACCCTAGCAGGGTCCAAATCTAGTTATTACTTTTTGGATCATGACAGCATTTGTCTATGACCAAACTCTTAACTTGGTTAAACATTAGGCACTTTGGCCAGGCCCATCTCAATGCCAGGGTAGCACATACCTTACTGCTTGCCCTGGTCCCATCCAGTCCCTCATTGGGAACCTGCCTTTGGGGGTGCTAGGAAGTAAGGGCAGCTGAGGCTTAGGTCAAGAGAACAGATGCCCAGGAAGAAAATATCACTGAGAGTCACAAAAAATATCATTGAGAGTCATGTTACAAAAGTATAGCATATACTATCCTCTTCTCTGAATAAACTATGCAAAGAACTTAGGAAGAAGAGAAAAACAGCATTTACAAGTCAACAGAACACAAAGAAAGAAGTTACAAATAAGCACAGAGAAATCGGAGCACTGTGATGGGAGCAACCCAATAAACCTAAACTACCTGAGGCTATGCAGGAAGGACAAAAAACAGTGTCATCCTATACCTCCCATCTTCTTTTCCCCAGAATTGCTTTAGCTATTCATGCAGGTTAATTGTTCCATATGAATTTCAGGAGTGTTTGGATTAATTCTTGAAAAAAGTGTCCTAGGTATCCTTACATGATCTTCATTGAATCTGCATAATATTTTGGGGTATATAGTCATTTGACTTTTAATTTTTGAATCCATGAGCAGGGGATGCATCTCCATTTCCTCATGCCCTCTTTTATTTCTTGAAGTAGCATTTTGCAGTTTTCTCTGTACTTTACCACCTTAGTTAAACTGATTCTGAGTTACTTGATTTTCTGAGGCAGGATTGTCAACTGATTGTATTTTTAATATCATTTTATTCTCCTTCATTATCTGTATATAGAAAAACCATGGACTTTTGAATATGGGTTTCTTAACCTGCTACTCTACTATTCAAGTATATTGTTTCTAGGAGCTTTTTGGCATAGTCCTTAATATTGCCTACATATAATATCATGTCTTTTGCAAATAGTGAAAGCTTGACTTCTGCCTTTCCTATCTGGATACCATGGTTTCTATCCGGATAGCATTAAGGCTATGTGAAGTATTTACAGTACTATATTGAGTAGAAATGGTGAGAATGGGCAACTTTATCTTGGGCCTGATTTTAGATGGAAGACCTTTAGTTTTTCACCATTGATGATCATTTCTGTGGACTTGTGTAGATGGCTTTGACTATATTGAGGAAAGTTCTTTAAACTCCCAATTTGTTGAGAGGTTTCAGCATGAAGGACTACTGGATCCTGTTCAATGCATTTTCTGAATCTATTGATTTGAACATATTTTTTTTTATACTTTTATTGATGGGCTGGAGCGATAGTACAGCAGGTAAGGCATTTGCCTCACATCCAGCCAACATGGCCAACCCGAGTTCAATTCCTCCACCCCTCTTGAGAGCCCAGCAAGCTACCGAGAGTATCTTGCCAGCACAGCAAAGCCTGGCAAGTTTCCCATGACGTATTCGATAAGACAAACACAGTAACAATTGTCACAATGGAGATGTTACTGGGCCTGCTCGAGAAAATCGATGAACAACAGGAGGAGAGTGACAGTGACTTTTATTGATATGGTTATTATGTTGACTGACTTGCAAATGTTAGACCATCTTTGCATTCCTGGAATGAGTCCTACTTGATCATGGTATATAATCTTTTTGATGAATCATTAGATTCTTTTGCTAGTATTTTGTTGAGGATCTTGTGGTGTCTCTGATTTTGATATCAGGGTGATGTTTGTCTCATAGAAATTATTTGGGAGTGTTTCTTTTTCTTCAATTTCCTGGAAAAGTCTGAAAATTGGTAGTAGGTCCTCTTTAAAGGTTTGGAATAATTCATTAGTGAATCAATCCATTTGGGTCTGGGCTTTTATTTGGGGGAAGACTTTTGATTACTGTTTCAATTTCCTTCATAGTGATAGGTCTGTTCAGGTATTCCAAATCTTCTTGGTTCAGCTTTAGGAAGTTATAGGAATCCAGAAATTTATGCATTTCTTCTAGGTACTCTTGTTTTGTGGCATAAGTAATGAACGTAATCTGTTAAATATCTGTCCTTTCTGTTGTGACATCCTCCCTTTCATTTCTGATTCATTTTATTAAGGTTCTCTTTCTGTCTTCATTTGTGAGTCTTATTACTAGTTTATCAATCTTGTTTATTTTATCAAAGAAACCAGCTTTTGGTTCATTGACCTTTAGGATTTTGGGGGATTCCAGCTTGTTAATTTATGCTCTAAGATGTATTTCCTTCCACGTGCTTGGTTTGTGTTTAATCACAAAATAAGTGAGTGCGGGGGTGCCACGGTTTTTCTCACCCACCAGTTGTGTTCAGTGACCACAAGCTGCATCCCCTCTCTGGCCTGCAGCCACCTCCAACAGACACATGAAGGAGGGAACAGGGTCACCAGGCTGGTTGGTGATCATTTGCTGTTTATTCCATTCTCCCCATGTGCTTGTTCCAGTCTCACTAGGCACCCCATTCCAGTCTCACCCTGCCCTCATTCCTCTATTCCTCCTATCCCATGCTAGTCTCTCCACATTCCCTGTCTTGCAGCCTGGGTCTAGCCCCAACCTCTCAAAATTGGGGGAGCAACTATACCCAGATCAGGTAGCACAATCAATATATGAAAGCCCTTCCTTCTTATGAGGAGAAAAGCTCTTCTAAAATAAGACAAAGATCTCCTGAATCCAGGAGAACCTCCCAAGGGTGAATTACCATCTAGGGGTATGTCTCTCCTTTTCTTAGTCCAACAATCCTCTTAGATTTACTTACTTCTAAATAATATTTCTAGTCATTTTGTATGGACACAGTAAGAGATATATTAAGCTTATAGGATGGCTGTCTCCTGGGGACACCTTGCTGTAGATCTCAGACTACAATGCTCAGACCAGATTAGTCTTTCCTAACCCTAGAAGTGTCGTAGTCCAGTTGTTACATTTTGGATCATGACATAATTTGTCCACGACTATGCTCTTAACTTAGAGTTAAGTATTACGGTGCTTGGCTTGTCCCGTTTTGATGCCAAAGTAGTGCACAGCTTGCCCTGAGTCCATCTAATCCCTCATCGGGATCTTGCTTTTGGTGTGCGAGTAACTAAGGGCAACTGAGACTTAAATTGAGAAAACAGGTGTCCAGGAGTGAGTATTATCTAAAGTCAATTAACTCCCAAGTTATGAAGTTATTAATTGTCTTTCTGTCTATACAAAAAGGACATTGCTCTGAAGCAAATTATGCAAAAGAACATAAGGGAAGGAGAAAAAGCAATATTTCACTTACACATGTAAATCCAGAGATTTCTGAGGAATTTTATTTTACAAATCATATGTACTTCACAGGGGAAATAGTTGATTAACCAGTTGTGGAAGAGACAACAGAGAAGTTAAAGATAAATAGAGAGGAAGGGGAGTGCCTCAGGAGCACTGTGAACCTAAGCTCCCTAAAGATAGGGAGAAAGGACAAACCAATATTATTGCACAGGTTTTACACCTTTTGTTGATCATTTACTAATATCTTAAGCTTTCAAGTTCAAGCTATTTATGTGAACCTTTTCTTCCTTCCTTTGGAGTGCGTGCAAAGCTGTACACTTTCCTCTTAATGCTGCTTTTGCTGTATTCTACAATTCTGGTGCTCATGTCCTCACTCTCATTTGTTTCCAGGAAACTTTTGATTTCCTCTCTATCCCACTGGTTGGTCAGTAGTGAGGTGTTGTTATTTCCAGGTGTTGGGTTTGATTCTCTATTTCTGTGTGTGATTCACTTCTATTTTCAGTGCATTGTGGTCTGAAAAGTTGACAAAATTTCTATCGTCTGATTTTATAGAGGTATGTTTTGTGGTCCAACATTTAGTCTATATTATAAAATGTTCATGTGGAGTGGAGAAGAATGTGTATTCAGCTGGTGGGAGGGTGAAAGGACTATATATATATATATATATATATATATATATATTAGCCGTCTCTTTTCCATTTACTCTATCAAAGCCAATATTTACTTGCTAAGTTTATTTTATACATATTGCCATTCTATGCCTCTGAATTGGTGTATTTAGCCCATTGACATTGAGAGAGATTATTGTTATGGTATTTTATGTCATCTTTCTGTACACATTTGTTGTATTTGTGGGGTTTATCTTGCCTTACAGTAGCCCCTTAAATCCTTCTTTTAAAGTTCGTTTTGAGTCTATGGATTTCTGAGATACTTGTTTATCCATGACTTTGTGTATCATTACTTTATATCTTAATGAGAGTCTAGTCTGGGTAAAGTATTCTTTCTGAGGCCTTCATTTTCATTAAGTTCTTAAACTACATTCCATCATTAACCTCATAAAGCATCTATTTACTCCTTCACTTGTTCCTCTGGAAAATTACAGAAAATCTTCATTTTATTTTACTGGCATGTCAATGAAGAAAGACTGGCTATGTCCTTGAAGTGTCAGTGAACAGACTACAGTAAATCAACCATATTTCAGGAGGACAATGCTTTGTTAAACAGAATCACTGAGAAACCAGGTGGAATTTAAAGACAGAACTGATGGTATATCATAGTAGACCATAGTAGACTACACAAAGGAAAACCAGTAAGAAACAAAGTGAGTCCTGGATAAGACATGAAACATTAGGAGATCCAACATTACCTACTCAATAATGCTAAGGAAATAATTTTATTATCATAAACATCTTGAGTCCTGAATATTAATTTTGCAAACAAATTTCAAGGCTCCACTCAGAACTAAATCAGTAGCATAGTTAAAAGATCACTCATATGTGAAATAGGGACAAAACTAGGGAATAGACTATATAGAACAACGAAGGACAAATCATTGGTTTTGGATTACACACATAAATTACCAATATAAAGTAGAGTTAGTTGGGGGAATGGGAACTGAACTAGAGGTAACAAAAAGACATTGGTAAACAATCTTGGGCACTTTGGTAGGGAATGGATGTGATAAATTTGTACATCAATACGATGTACATTTTTGGTGGGTGGATAAAGAGGTTACAGGTACAAAAATAGTAAGGCAAGCACCTTACTATATTATCTCTTTGAACATAAAATCATAAATTTTAAGCATTTTTGTATGCATCTCAACTGAACCATTATAAAATTATATAATTTTTTTAAAAAATAAAAGGCTATCACCATAGTTATTTGTACAATTATCAAAAGCACTGTATTAAGATCAATACATCAGTCTCCAAAGGTCACATATCATATAATTATTCCATAATTTTGAAAGGACTAAACCATAGTTACCACATCAGTAAATAGCATAGCAATTTCTAGGCAAAAATTGATATTGTATTATATAAAATATGTATTTAATCATTCAATGACCAAATTTGTATATATACATATGCATATACATGTATATTTCTCACATAAATTTGGTTTTTATTAACAGTGTAGATTTGTATCTCCAAGAACACATATAATTCCCCAAATGATTTTAGAGCAATGGCAAAATCCATTTGCTATGAGAATTGTTCTTTACCCTAAGCTATTGAAAAATGTTTCAAAATAATAAAAGTGATGTTGTTACTTTACTTATAACGTCTCTTTTCCCTAAATTATCTTATTAATATGATATCTATTTGATGGTCTCTATGATGGAGGCTAGTGGCCAGGGAAACAACCATGAATAAATTTGTAATTTTAAGTCCCAACCTTGACTTCAAGAAAGAAAAGAGTTTTAGCAGGTTTAATTAAATAATGATTAAGCAGCCAACATGGCCGACCCGAGTTCGATTCCTCCGCCCCTCTCGGAGAGCCCAGCAAGCTACCGAGAGTATCTCGCCCGCATGGCAGAGCCTGGCAAGCTACCCATGATGTATTCGATATGCCAAATGCAGTAACAACAAAGTCTCCAATGGAGATGTTACTGGTCCCACTCTAGCAAATCAATGAACAACAGGAGGACAGGGGCAGTGACAGTGACAGTGACAATAATTCAATCATTCTTGCTTCTTTAATGGTGGAATTACAACTCCCCCCAAAATACTGAAGTTTGGAGACTTTTACTATTTCTGAAACAGAGTTATGCATGCAACATAGGTTGGTTCCAAACTTCACGAGGACAAAAGTTTATTTAAAATTTAACCCTACGCATCTATATAACTAGTGATTCATGTATTTTAGTGTTTTTTGTAATAACTCAGTGCTAGTAAGTAAGTAAGTTATGAATCCTGTGACACATTAGCAAGTTGATCAAAGCCAAAGGGTTAATAAAAAAACATTTTATCTATATGATTGAAGAATAGTGCAATTAAAGTCACATTCTGAGCTTTTGATTGCCATATTTCTAAGAGATGAGCCATCAAGTGGTATTTGTGACTTAATTTGTGGAATCTGATGATACCTCTAGGTTGGCAGTGTAGAAGTTAGTTCACTAGTAAAAGACACAGCTTCTGCCAGAAGTTTTACATACCTATATAATTAGGAGAGGAAATATATATGTCAGAATTACACATAGAGTCAAATCTCTAAAAAAATAAGTATTTGAACAGGATTAGGGTTATCATAATACATGATTATTATTGTTATAATTAGTCATGTTTAAAATCTTTATAAAATGAGAAAGAATCTTTAAAAAGTACGCAAACACACAAGCTCACATCACCTGGACTGCAGCAGTTGAAAGACCATGCTACATTTAGCCTTGAATATTTCACACTCAGAGTGGCATTCACTGGCACAGTGCTTTCAAACAGATAATAGGGTCCCATAAAAAGGGAGAAAATTTGGCCAAATGAGTTTTAGAATGAATGAATGCCTCAGCTAAATAAGGTGATTTGATTTCCAATAGAAACATCCAGCAACAGAATGGTCTGTCTGAGGAATACGATAATGAACTTCTGTCATCAACTAAATGACTGGATATTATACAAAGTTACTCATGTCAAACAATTTTGTAAAAGCATATTTTGTTGGGGAAGAGGGAGGGATGGATGAGTCTACTGTGCGGTGCAGAAATACTATACAATTCCAAGCAGTAGCACAACAAGCAATTCCAAGAACGATCACATCAGTGCTCCTCCCCCTCTTGGCACATCATTCACCACAATGTGTTTATGAAACTCCTTCTACAAATGCTCATATGGTATTGTTCCAAATAAGAAACTGGGGCTAAAGGGCAGCATCTATTGAATATGTAGGCATTGCATTTCCCTTTCCTCATCATCCCAGATGTGATAATTTAACTGGACAAAAGATAATGGGAAAACTTCAGAAACCGAAGGCACACTCTATCTGGTATTTGTGTTCAAAGTTCAAATACACATGAGGGGAATATGCATACACTAACATCTCTTGGAATATCTGTTTTCAAAATCTGGCACTAACACATGATGATGGCCATTTAAATTCTACTTTATCCTTCTTATTGTTTGCTAAAAACTTTAAAACAGTGCTTTCATATAAATATAATCCTTCACAATTAGGCAATACAGTTTACCTCACATGTTGTTCTCATTACAAATACATTTGTTCTTGAAATTGTCAACCTCAGGATAGTAGTGTTTTCATTAGTTTCTTCCATTCTGGGCTGGAGTTATGCATTATTCCTGTAAGTCACAACAAGGTTAGTAGCATAATAGTAATTTCTTATAATATTTTGAGATTGATTACACTTTCTTGACATTTTCTTTGTTATTAATGAAACTGTCAGAAAGGTGACAACAAAGGTTCTTGATTTTTCAGATTTTTCATAAACAAAGAAAAGAGATCATCTTCTGGGGTGATTTCTATTTTCTTTTTTTAGAAGACAGTAGTAACTGCCTCACTAGCATGCACTGGTTGCCTTCCAGAGAGGGAGAGAGTCCAATATTCTTTATCAAGTTTGACAGCAGGCTGACAATATTGAGCTGTTGATTTTCATGTGCCTGGTGGTCAGTTCCCATGGTAGATGCTGGCATTTCTTGCTTGGATAATTACTTAAAATACATGTATGGGAATTAACCAAACTGGATGTACTTGGCAGCCCACAGGCTCATGTCAACACCCCAGGCTGTGCACAGTGAGAGCTGAGCTGAGCCCATTAGTTGCTGACAAAAGAATGAAGGTGAGGTGGGAACTGGGAAAATGTCATTTAGACATGAAAATCAGGAAGAACCAAGTACTTGAGCCCAGGGCCCCAAATAAATTAAAGTAGGCCTAATGAAAAGCAGGCAGCAGAGCTTAAGGAAATTGAATCCTCGGCTCCCTGCCTGCCTCTGTTTATGTGCCCCTCTGGTAATTGACCATTTAGGAACTGATTTGAGTTTTACAGCTGTCATAACAGGCAAGTGTAGGTCTATCCATCATCCCATTTCAATCTAAGTCAGTCGGGTTCACTTTGGATGCCCTTAATTCAACACTGCACAAATACTATCTCGATTGCCTTCTCTGTACTCCTACTTTGGTAACCCCATCCGATAGCTTACAGAAGCATTAGCCTTACAACAACACAGCCTCTGGTGGGCTAAGAAAGGAGCAAAAAAACTCACGAGTAATCAAAGTCTATTAACAACTAGTATCTCAGCTGGTGTATGAGTGTATAGATAGGTACATATTCAAATAAAAGGAAGTGTGATTCTGTGCTAAGTTCTCTACCAAATGAGCTACTTCCTGGTTCCACATTCTTTAAAAAAAAATTGAGGTTGTTCAAAGTATTCTCTTTGTTTGCAAGCTAAATAAATCAGATTGTTTAACATTTGTTGTTATGTTCACAAGCAGGACTATGTCATTGAAATGTCATTCCCATCTTACCCTCTTTCAGACTCCTCGTGCTGTAGTCCATACATCTCCTTTGGTAAAGTTACCTAACACTTTCTTCTACCTGCCCTTATCCAAACATGCATGCCAAACAAAACTATGTGAAATATTCTACCAAGCTACTAACATCATAGTTTTTATAGATTCCATTAGTTCAGCTTCTTTGAACACTCTCCTAAGATATTTCATAATGATCTCAGTCACAAACAGTCAAAATCAAAGCTTCACCATAGTCACTCCATACTCTACTCCCAATCAATTCATGTTCCTTGTCATATATCTCAGAGCTTGGAGCAAAATTTCATTCAAAATAGAAACCCAACTCCATCCCATCTATTTCTTACCTGTTTTTCCTCATACCCTTTCATTTATGTCCTTTAGAAATCATATGTCCTTTAGAAATCATAAACCTAAACAGAATTTCTCTTTTTCCATAATCTAATTGCCAGGTGCAATTAGATTCAAGGTACTATGACTTGCAAAGCAAATTCTCCATGGCCTTTCAGTCTGCAGGCATGGTCATTCTATTGACAGATGTTGCCAGGGAGCGTTCTAGTCACGAATCCGCTCTACAACCCCTGAACTTTATGAATGTCAATCCTTTTCAGGTTTGAGAAGAAGAATCCCAAGCATGACTTATCTTGTCTGTCATGATCTTGATACTACTTAACTTTTAGACATATTTTTTACATTGCATCTTGTTAAATCCAGGTTTTATTCATTGAGGAACTTCATCTATTTGTCATTTTTTTTTTTAATTTTGGTATATCCTGTACATTTTTGCCTGGAATTTTTATTTTTCTTTGCTGGCTTGCTAAAGCCTTTACATAACAAAGTCTTGTTTGAAAGTGAACCTTATGGGAAGCTTTCCATTCTTCTCTAAAATTGTTTTACTTTATTTTTAATGATAAATAGTTTAGTCTGTCACCACCACATGACCCCAGCACATCCCTAATCAGGCCTTTGGCTTATTTCAGTTCCTATCTACTGGCCCAACTTTGATCTCGAGTGAATGGACAAGCTTATACTATATATTGTTATAACTCTAAGGACCAGTACCGAGATGAATTAGCTGCTTAACTAGTGAATCATTCTATAAAATGCTCTTTCTTTAAATTCAAAAACTCTTAATCAGGATCTGCCCCAAAACAAGTTGTTGTAAAGTGGTGGAGTAAAATTAGAAATAGGTATTTTTGGTTCCAAATTGAATATTTTTACATTATACTAGAGTTTCTTTCTAATCCATAATGCTATATACAACACACACATACACAGAGAGAGAGACAGAGAGAGACAGAGAGAGATCATAAATGCATGATAACACAAATAAATAGCCTCCCTACTATATAGACATGAATAGAATATGTAGATTTTACTTTTTGTATGGTAAAAACATTTAACATATGTATTGGGGGATCAGAGAAATTCAAGGATTATGCTACATTAACAGGACAGATTATTTGATAACTTAGAGGTAATGATAGATGATTTTGTCAGACACTGAGGAAGAATTTGCTACTTAGAATAAGTGGAAACTGTATAAGGTTGAAGAGTTCTGACACAAGAGTTAGAAGACAAGAAATGCAAGTTGTCTCTGAAACTAGAAAAGATAAGGAAACATCTCCCATACAGCGACCAGAAGAAATATGCCTCCCTGATCCCTTCCTTACCTTGAGTACAGTGAGGCTGATTTTGAGTTTCTGACCTTCATAATGTTAGAGAATAAATTATGTATTGTTTTATTTGGGGGGTGGTGAAGGGCATACCCAGCAGTGCTCAGGACCTATTCTATATTCTGGGATTACTCAGAAAATGTCTAAGGTACCAAGCAGTGAAGGAGATTGAATGCAGGCCTCCTCTATGTAAAGTATGTGCTCCATGTAATTGAACTTTCTCTGGTTCATAAATTACATTAGGTTTAAGACAATATATTTGCAGTAACACGATAAAGTAGCACTGTAGTACTGTAGCACTATCCTCCCGTTGTAAATAGATTTTCTCATGTGGGCACCAGTAATGTTTTCATTGTGAGACATGTTACTGTTTTTGGCATATCAAATACACCACGGGGAGCTTGTCAGGCTCATGCCATGTGGGTGGGATACTCTTGGTAGCTTTTCGAGCTCTCTGAGAGGAAGGGAGGAATCAAACTGGAGTTGGCCATGTGCAAGGCAAATGCCCTACCTGCTGTGCTATTGCTCCAGCCCAACATGTTAAAGTAAAACTAAAAATTTAATATAATTTAAAACTGAGAAAATCAGTATGTACAATGCATATTTAATATAATATGCTTCTTCATTCACCTAGCCTTATTGAGAGTAATTTGGTAACATGCTTAAGCAAATTCCACTGTATTAATTAAATGGATGAAGGGCACACAATTCATCAGAAAATTTATACAAAATCATCTGAAACAAATTTAATAGAATTATTGCTTGGTAGTCTTCTAATTTTTTTCTAATGCCAAAATCCAATGAGAAGGATAAACATAATTGGTTTGTGACTTTAAACAATTATAAATTATTTAATATGGTGATAGTAGTAGAAAATTATCTCATTAATTACATATGATTTATTGTTTTTAAATTGTAGTTGGACTTCATGCTTAAATAGACATCATATTGTAATACATAAGGAGAGCTTACTTAGTAAACTTCAATGAAAGAACATTGTGTTACATGTCACCTAACCACATTGCAGCTGATTGGTCTTGTATTCAATTGGAAGGAAAATATTTTATATCTACAATCCTAGAACATATATATTTTCTAATATTTTTATTCTACTGCTGTTCAATTTTAGTACATTTCCTATATTTCCTCTCACATGGTTCTTCTTATGTTATTACAGAAGTCATGGTGTGCATCATCAAAATTCTTCAGAAATTTCTCACACATTTCTTTCCCTTTAAGTTACCCCTTTGTCAGTGTCTATATTCACAGTTATTTCCTCATCATTTTAATTAGTATCAAGAATATTTTAGTTGATATTTCAATTGCTTTCCATGACCTTAGAGTAGGGCATTTGTCTTGCGCACAGCCACCCCGGCCGAGCCGAGTTCAATTCCTCCACCCCTCTCGGAGAGCCCGACAGACTACTTAGAGTATCTCACCCGCACGGGAAAGCCTGGCAAGCTACCCATGATGTATTTGATATGCCAAACACAATAATAAGAAGTCTCAAAATGGAGACGTTACTGGGCCGTTCGAGCAAAATCGGTGAACAATGGGAGGACAGTGACAGTGACAGTGACCTTAGAATAAATGATAAAGTTCTTCCAGTTACCAACAAATCAATAAAGTATTGTGTCATTTTTTTTCTCACATATTTTGAGCCACACTCATTGTCTCCTGCCTGTATTTGAGGCCTCTGGGTAGTTTCCATCCCTCAGATCATATACATTCTTGCATAGTCTTCTGTCAAATATCTACCACATGATTCACTGTATTCATTTCACATCTTCCCATAAACATCACACTCACATAAGGATTTACCTCACAAAAAGGTTTTATAAATGAAACCCCCATCAGGGTATGGTGCCACCAACAGGTCAATCTGTACCTGTGAGGTGAGTGCATCAGCAACTTGATGGCAATGTCAGACTTTCAGATACCCCAAATTGCTGCTGTGCCTTTGGCCAGACCCCAAAACTTGGGGCAAAGTTTACCAAGAATGTAAAAGACCAAAAGTTAGGTATGTGGGAGAAACACTCACAAACCACCTTCAGCTCTGCTATATAATTGGAGGCATGGCTTCTTGATCGAACTGCTTAATGGCCATGATCCCAGAGACTCAAAAACGAATCTTGGAACCCAAAGGCTTTTGGCAGAAATGCGTCCTGTTCCTGCAGTAGGTTACTGGTGCTGGACCACTCCAGTGGGAATAGGTTTCGTGTCTTGGCCTGTTCCCCCTGGCAGCCTAGTGATCACCATCTTCCAGAGGCCACTGGACAGTCAGGTTTGGGCCTGCAGTGACGAGACACACTGGGCCTCACCACATGGGGGTGGAGCCGACTATTTCTCCCCTTCCCAATGAGACCCTGAGTTGCCGCCTACAAACGGCCTCTCTGACTCCTGATCAAGATGATTAATAGCCATGATACGGGAGACTCAGAAACAAATCTTAAAAACCAGCGGCTTTTGGCAGAAATACATCTGGACTGCATACAAGGTGGCCGCCAGCTCAGAGCTTATTGGAAAGCCAGGTATGAGCCAGCCGTGATGGGGCAACTGCAGTCTCATGGGAAGGGGTGTGGTACCAACTTGTCCTTTATGCCCTACCAAGGTCACAAGTTGCCCCCCACAAGTGGCTCTCTGGCACGGCCATGGCTCCAGAGACAAAAGGACTTAATCCAGAACCTGGCAGCTTGCGGCAGAAAAGTGAATGGACCATGTGTTAAACTATGCCGCCATGCCTCCCTGGAAGGGAAAAGGTGTTGCTCCCTTCCACCTTTTTCCCCCCTGGCAGCAAGGTGGCCGCCACCTCAGAGCTTATTAGAAAGCTAGGTATGAGCTGGTGGTGACGGGACAACTGCAGTCTCATGGGAAGGGGGACGGTACTGGTACTGGTTCGCCCTTCACGCCCTACCGATGTCATGTGTTGCCCCCCACAAGCGACTCTCTGGCACGGCCATGGCTCCAGAGGCAAAAGGACTTAGTCCAGAGCCCAGAAGCTTGCATAGGAAAAGTAAATGGACCATGCTACGGCTCCATGCCTCCCAGGAGGGAAAGGGCGTTGCTCCCTTCTGCCTTTTCCCCCGCTGGCAGCAAGGTGGTCGCTGCCTCAGAGCTTATAGGAAAGCCAGGTATGAGCCAGTGGTGACAGGGCAACTGCAGTCTCATGGGAAGTGGGGAGGTACCAGTACATCCTTCAAGCCCTACCGAGGACACGTGTTACCCCCCACGAGCGGCTCTCTGGCACGGCCATTACACCAGACACACAGAAACCAATCTCGTCATTATCTGGCTCTTTGCAGAAATCCAAAACTGTGGCCGTGTGACATTATAAGATTCTCATAACCAGCTATAGAAAACAAAATATTTCACAATGTCTTTTCAGCAATTCTGATTGTTTGGGGGGAAATTCTAAACAATAATGGTGCATCTTTTGTCGAAATAATGAATGTAATCAATGTAGAGAAGAGTTAAGTAGAAATTATCTGCCTCACAGGCATTGGGAGGGGTGGGAGGAGGAGTATACTGGGGTTCTTGATGGTGAAAATGAGTACTGGTGAAGGGAAAGGTGTTTGATCATTGTATGACTGAGACTTAAACCTCAAAGCTTAGTAACTTTTCCCACAGTGATTCAATAAATAAATATAAAAAGAAAAAAAATAAATAAAATTAAAAAAAAATTAAGGTGGAGTTCATGCCCAATTTAATCAGCTAATCAGCGGCTGAATAAATAGCAGTACTCCTACAAAAAAAAAAAAAAAAAGAAACCCCTCAAATACTTCCTGTTGGCATCCTTGATGAATTGTTTTCCTTAGCACTTATCACCATCAAGTATATTGCAAATCATAACGAATTTTTCTTCTTTATGGTACCTACCCTCTCAAAAAAAGCTAATTTCGTTCAGGTCAGGGATTTTTCTTTACAAGACTGGGGCCCCAAGTCCTTGAAAAGTGGATGCAGTATAGTAGGTGCATAAACATTTTCTAACTATTCTCTCTCTTGCCAGTACATTCATCAAACATCTTTAAAAAATATCAAAAATTCATAAATTCCACATTTGAAATTCATTAGTGATTCTCTGTCAGGAACAAGTTAAATTCCTGTTTTTCAAATTGGATTTACACATCACTGCAGATCTCAAATTTGCCTTCTCATCATTTCTTTTCATCCTATGCCAGAATTCATACTATGTCTGTTATAACTTGTCCATGAACTCTGGTTGCCCCTAAGCCACTGATATTATGCTTTTACCCTGTGACTTTATCTAATGAACTCTACCTTTATCTTGCAATGCATATTTTGAACACCAGAATTTTTGTAAAGATTGCTCAAACTCTTCAAAAGACAAACTATTATTCTCTTTATTATTTCTTTTGCAAGCACACTTGCAAGCAAAATCACATGATGCATTTCCTGCTGTTTTCCTCTCTCAAGAAGCAAAAGTTCTTTTATATTTCCTTGTTTACCAGCAAAATGCCTGGCACATACACAATAAAAGCATGATTGACAAATTTTATCAAAAGATGCAAAAAGGGGAGCTTGAGAGATAGCACAACGGGTAGGGCGTTTGCCTTGCATGCGGCCAACCCAGGTTCTATTTCCAGCATCCCATATGGTCCCTTGAGCACTGCCAGGAGTAACTCCTGAGTGCAGAGCCAGGAGTAACCCCTGTGCATCGCCGGGTGTGACCCAAAAAGAAAAAAAAAATGATACAAAAAGGAATTACTTGATACTAGAATTGTAGTTTCTTGCCATTTGATTTTCCCTGCCTTCACACAGCACCCAATTTTGCACTTTCAAATATACATAGATCCTTTATGTATTATCCTAGAAATAATTGAAAATGGCTGCTCTTGGAGAAAGAGACTACAGTGTAGTGTTTAGTTACTCTAGTATTCATAACACTAATGGAATCAATATCCCAACTTCTATAAAATGAGTGCAAGGAATAGCAAATAGAGAGACTGAACTAAAATTCCACTGAGTAACCCAATAGGGTAACTACTCCACTTTTGTTTAGTAAAATTTAAACTGTGTCCTCTGTTGAAGAAAGCCTTTCAGGACTTTTTACAGTATCGATAAGGCTCTGTGTCTATGACCCTATTCCCTTGAACAAATGTTCTTATGCAGGGAAACATAGAATTAGTTTTAATATCTGTAAATGTTCTTATATAGCACTGTAGCACTGTCCTCCCGTTGTTCATCGATTTGCTCAAGCGGGCACCAGTAACATCTCCATTGTGAGACTTGTTCTTACTGCTTTTGGCATACTGTGTATGCCATGGGACGCTTGCCAGGCCCTAACGTGCAGGCAGGATACTCTTGGTAGCTTGCCGGGCTCTCCAAGAGGGGCAGAGGAATTGAGCCCGGGTCAGCCATGTGCGAGGCAAATGCCTTACCCACAGTGCTATGTGTTATCACTATGTGTAAAATATATTTTCAACACAATATCTAGGTTTAAATAACCCCCAATGTAGTGTGAATTATTGTTAGTGTAAATATAGAGATTTATATGAATGTTTTAGTTTCCTAACACATGTGGTATACATATTTGTATAAATAAAATTATAAGGAGGAAAAAAGTTTTATCTTTGTCACAGAGAATCAGAAGTTATAGTTTAGACATTTTAAAGGGAAAATAATTACTTTATTCCTAAAAGACCTAAAAAGTATGGATCAGTTATAAATATTATATATTTGATTAGAAAGTTATTTTTTCCAGAAAGGAAATACAACCACCTCTTGACATGAATTCTGCCTGTGAGTTGCAGTTCCATTTAATCCTGGATTTTATTTTCATTTACCCTTAATGTCAAGTAAAGAATATTGTTTATTTTGTGTTATTCCCTTGCAGTCAAATGAGATCTGTGACATTTACCAGAATGCTGCATACCTAGACTAAGGCTATTATGAACTTCACTACAGCATTGTAAACAACATTAGGTTTCCAGTCTGAAAATATGGCTCATTTCTCCTAATTTCCACATTTTTATCAACTAAGTATACTAATGAAAAGGAAAGTCATAAACACTCTAATTACATATCTGCATAGTAATGCATTCTAATGCATCTTAAGAGCTCTCAAACTTTTTTAAGATGCCAAACCTAATATTAAAAAAAACAAATTCTCTCCTAGAGCAAAGATGGCATTATCTAAATGTTATCCAAATACTATGGATAGATAGATAAATATAATGGTGTACATATATATATACATATATTGATATATATACATATATATTGATTTTATGACATGTATGATCAACTTGATGTAAAAGTCCTACAGTGAGATGGAGCACAGGAAAAGTACATTCGTTAGTCATTGCGTGGGTCTCCTCCAGGTAATGTGTGGCTGATGTAGACTATTTCGGGGCATAAAAGAAAGACTACAAAAGTTTTCACCCAGCAGTGATATGTCAATTGGAGGATTAAAAGTCCATTCTACCTAGTGGAAGAACTATGTCTACATCCTATGGTCACACAACATTGTTGAGTGGAAGGCAAATTTAGCAGTGCACAGTTAATTTTGAAAAATTATTTCAAGCGGGTAGGGCATTTGCCTTGTATGTGGCCAACCCAGATTTGATTTCTCTGTCCCTCTTGGATAGCCCGGCAAGCTACCGAGAGTATCCCACCCGCACAGCAGAGCCTGACAAGCTCCCCATGGCATATTCGATATGCCGAAATCAGTAACAAGAAGTCTCACAATGGAGACGTTACTGGGGCCTGCTCAAGCAAATCAATGAACAACGGGAGGACAGTGCTACAGTGCAATGCAGTGTCCTGTATTTGATGACGGAAACAAAATAATATTTGCAGCTAATTTAAGGTTTTTTTTAGCTAAACAAGAGAAATAAAGTCAATATAACTAATACCTTGCAGGCCCTTTTCCTTCAACTTTACTGAAGGATAAAGTCATTTTCTGTTATTGGACGTGTATTTGTTGTAACAAAAATAACCACTTTTACCAATAATATTTATTTATACATGCAAGTTTAATTTAAAAATATTTCAGAAATGTGAAATGAAGTATTAAACACTAAAAGTGTATAAAATTTAGTGTATAAAGTATTAATATGCTGGTGGAACAGTGTATAAAATAATTAATTTGTTAATTTATTAAAAAATAAGAGAGATATAATAATTCACTCTATAATGGATTATAAAACCAATACTACTAATAATGCTAATATAACAATAATGGCAAGCTACTCGTGATGTTTTTGATATGCCAAAAAACACAGAAACAACAAAGTCTCCAATGGAAACGTTACTGGGCCTGCTCGAGCAAATTGATGAACAATGGGAGGACAGTGACAGTGACAGTGATTTGTGGAATACTTCCTTCGTATGTATTAGTAATTTTCTTCATATGTCAAAATATCAAATCCCCTCTAACATCCTAAGAGCTAGGTATATAATTGAGATATTTCTGTCCTAAAACATTACTAATAACAGTATTGCAAATAGTGATGCACAGCGGGTAGGGCATTTGCCTTGCACGCAGCCAACATGGCCGACCCGAATAACAATTTAGTCACAATAATTTTAATTCTACTAAGATGCTATAGGTGGTGCCCCAACTTACACACAGCACTGTCTAATACTACAGAGAGCTTAATATCATTTGTGGTATGGAAGACCCTTATTGGAACCATTTCCATTAAGTTTAAACCTCTTCCAGGTTCTATTCAGGTTTCACTTTTTTATAAAGGACTATACAGTGTAAGGACATAATATTGTCATAAATAACTTGATTGTGACCTAGAAATTTTCTATGGAAGACTAACAAAAACAATATATGATACTTGTGGTTAGAAATTTTAATGAGAAGAGAGTTGTAGTTTTGTTTCAAAGTTTTTATTTTTAAAATCACTTATAGTGTTCTCTACACATGTCACATTATACTGGTGTTCAAAAGAAAAAGAATTTAAAAACTCATCAATTTATTTCATAAAATAAGCTGAAGCAAGGACTGTGAAAAATAAGCATAAAAATATCATGTGTGAAAACTATTTGCACAATAAGAGATGCAGACAAAGTGAAGGTCAAAACTGCCCTCTTGAACCTTGCAGCAATATGCAGAGCATGAGGCAACAATAGATATTGTTCATTTGAAAAAGCCATCAGGCAGAAAATATTTGGCTTCAGAGCACTGAGGTCCCAGAAGTCAGCATGAATGCTTTTATATCTATTAATTTATTCATGCAATCATTTTATTCAAATATCTGTGAACAGATATTGGGATTGTGTTTAAGAGCAATAAATAAAACAAATATTTGACTTAAAACCTTCACAGTATAGTAAAAGTGATAGATACTTATACTAACAACAGGAATGTAGTCTCAGGAACATTATTTCAGAGGTAATTACAAGGACCAGAACCTTGGAATTAGAGTGTTAATATTGTAGGAGACTAATTCTCTATTCCTCAGGAATTACTCTGCCATCACTCAGCTATATGCTTTGTAGAAATCAAAGCATCACACACGAGACTCAAAACTTAGTTTTCCTTTATTTCTTCAATTCTGATTTTTATTGAAAGTGTTGGGCTGGAGCGATAGCACAGCGGGTAGGGCGTTTGCCTTGCACGCAGCCAACATGGTCGACCCCAGTTCGATTCCTCGGCCCCTCTCGGAGAGCCCTGCAAGCTACCGAGAGTATCTCACCCATACGGCAAAGCCTGGCAAGCTCCCCGCGACATATTCGATATGCCAAACACAGTAAAAACAAGTCTCACAATGGAGATGTTACTGGGCCCTCTCGAGCAAATCGATGAACAAGGGAGGACCGTGACCGTGAATTGAAAATGTTAATGCGCTGCTTTGCCCTCTCTGTTGAGTTAACAAGAATGATGGCAAATGATGATAATAATATTGATGTTCCTAACTGGTAGGGGTTTTCCTGTATACTATTTTTGCCTGTATGCCACATTTATTGGAACCATTTTTTTCTTGTAACTATTGGGACAATTTACTTTTGTCATGAGATCTGGGAGATGAATGAACCATAAACTGAGCTTTTCTTAAACCACAGGCCCAAACTGAGATTCTGTGGGACTGCTGCGCCTCTATTCATAATGGATTTTAGAAGAGATTGCAGAACAAAGAAGCTTAGGAGATGTACACTCACCTTATATCCACAGCTAGCTGTAGATTTGTCTTGGAAGAAAAGGGAAAACTGGGGTTAGCAAGTTTTAGTGTAAAAGCAAAACAAGAGGCAACTAAAGTAGTGCTTAAAGACACAGGTTCACAGGCCAGGTAAGGACTTTCTCCTGATATATGGCTAATAAAGATTCAAATCCAGTACCCTATATGAATCACAAGCCTCCCAGGAATGACATCTGAGCACAGAGTCCAGAGTAAGCTTTGAGTACCACTGGTGTTAAAATATTGGCACTTTTATGTCTTACCTACGAGAACTTAGGTAACTCACTTAACGATGTTTTTAGTTACTCCATGTAAAGATGTAAATAATATCAATAGAAATAGCTATATGTCTAAATATATGCATGAATTAATTCTGATAAGACTCAGAACAATATCTTATACACAATGAATACTATATAAGAAACTTCTATTAAAATTGTATTTTTTAATTAGAAGATAAATTGACAGGAAATATATTAGTTACTATTATTTTTAATTTTTAAAATTTATTTTCATACAATTGTTCACAATAATTTATTATATTCAATATTTCAACACCAATACCACTACCATTACACCTTTCTACCATGATTATTTTGAATTTTCCCACCACCTTCCAAGGTTTCCCCAAGGACAGACATTAAATACTTTTTTTGTATTGCTTATTATGAATAATCTAGTAAATATGATCCAAAAAAGTTTCCTTAGAGAAAAGTGAGTGAAAATTGTTGTATCTCACATTGGAGTTATTAATCCCCTGCACAAGAGATCACTACATGTTGTTAAAGGTTGAACCTTCAGTTTCCATTTACCTTTCATTGCATCAAATGGGATGTGCTACTCTTGATATATAAGTGGCATAAAATATGAGATGTCACTCCAGGAATTCAAAGATTTTAAATAGATTGCTAGAGCTGGAGTTAAATTTGTAACTGGACAGTTATTTGGGGACCCAGAGACATCTCTGCAGCTTGTTGTTTTCTTCCAACATTTATTTGTGGGTCTCTGGATCATAGCCGTTAATGTGCTTATCCGGCACCAAGAGTCAGTTTGTGGGCATGACAGCCAGGAACTCAGAAGCACAGGGAGATAGGAGGTGGGGGCCCATTCCTAATTCAAACTGAGCCTGAAGATTTCAGTCACAAGTCCCACAATACCTGGGTTTTTCAGTGGATTCATTCTCATGCATGGGGGTTGGGACAAGCCTGTGAAGGTCGGCAGTGAGCGTGATGGTTATTGGGTTCTAGAGAAACCTGGGTGAAGTCAACCTGGAATGGGATCAGTAGACATCTATGCAGTGTGTTGGTCTCTTCTGAAATTTATTTGTGAATCTAAGATATTAATACCACTAAATGATTATCTGTAACTTATTTATTTGCCAAAATCAGGTTTTGCATCTCTTCTATGTCAATGCATTATGTTTCAAGAGGTTTTTAATCTCTTTTGGCTGAAAATCATTGTATTTTTTCTCTGCACTGTATACTCAGAATGTCACATGTAATGCCTAATTTATATCAAATACTCAAAAGTGTTTAAAGAAGAAATGTCAGAAAAGAAGTTGCTACTTAAAAGAGGAATTAAAGGGTTTTAGTACTGAAGGTCACCAGTAGGGTTATACACACCAACCACTCCCTCATCTGTAGGGAGTTCCTCTTCCAAAGTCCTCTTACTGTCATTGACTAAGATGAGAGAAATGATTTGAACATTTCTTTTGACTCCACAGTATGGACTGCAATACCACTCAATTATAATTTCACTTATGAGCATATTTTCTGACAAGTGGAAGATGTTTAGCAATGCATTATAACTGAATGAGTGGATATGTATCCTTATAATCAAAGTGGCCTCAGTAAGAAATGAAGCATAGAGTGTACAGCCCAGTCCATCTTGTCAAGAGGAGTCCCTGACTCCAGAATATAGTGTATTTGAAATACAAAAAGGTCACTTGATCACTTGACATCCCATTACTCATCGATTTGCTCGAGTGGGCACCAGTAATTTCTCCATTCATTCCTGTCGCGTGCCAGTGTAGATCAATGGAATCTGCTCATTCTATGAACACAAACAGCCACAAACTGATCATCCAGGGTCTTGACAAAGAAGTCTGACCATCTCATAGGTGGTTGGTCACATGATCTTTTGACATCCGTGGAATCCAGTTGGTAATGGGTCTAGTCCAGCGGTCATCTCAAAATCTCATTATGTGTCCAGCCCATCTGATTTTTGATGCTTTAGCAAATGGGACAGTGTCCCTGATTCTTGATCGTTGATGCAGGTCAGAACTCTGGATTTATTCTCTCATTTGAGTGAAGTGTGATACTCCAAGCATAGCTTTTTTGATTCCTCTTTGGGAGACTCAAATAGCATTCTCATCCTGTTTTTGTAGGGCCCAGGTCTCTGAGGCATATGTTAATGCAGGAAGAACAGTGGAATCAAAGAGATGTGCCTGGAGCCGGAGGTTCTTCATCCTCTTAGCTATCTTTTAGATGCTCTTGAGGGTGTTCCAAGTTGCTCAAGTGTCAGGTCATTTGTCATGTTGACTTCTCGACATAGGTACACATAACTCTTGCACTCGGAGACATTTGTCCCATTGAGAGAGAATGGAATGTCAGGAACGAGATCATTTCTCATAAACATTGTCTTTGTGAGATTTAGCTGTAGTCTGACCGTTCCACACTCACGGTCAAAGTCAGCCAGCATTTGTGCCACTTGGCTGATGTTTGGTGTTATTAGAACAATGTCAGCAGCGAAGCGGAGGTGGTGTAGTTGCCAACCGTCTATCTTCACTCCCATTCCTTCCCATTCCAGTCATCGCATGATATTCTCGAGGGTGGCACTGGAGAGTTTTGGTGAAATGGTATCACCCTGCTGAACCCCTCTCTTGATGTTAATTATCACCTCCCTGTAGAATGGTGAGATCCTGGTAGTGAATTTGCAATACAGCACAGGAGGATCCTGATGTATTGAGTTTGAACGTCCTGTTTGGCTAGGGCTTCGATGACTGCTTCAGTCTCAACAGAATCAAAGGCCTTCTTTAAATCAATGGATGTTAGACAGGAAGGCATCTGGCACAAAAGGTATCAAACTAATTTGTGATGTTGAATGTTGCAGGATTTTAAAGTCTCATACAATCATTTTCACTTCAATTTCATGCAATCAATTTAACTTCACCCTACTTAAATGCCTTAACTTAAAACTGCCTCTCAGAGAGCCAAGCAAGCTACTGGGAGTATCCCACCCACATGGGGCAGAGCCTGGCAAACATCCCGTGGTGTATTCGATATGTCAAAAGGAGTAATTATAACAGGTCTCATTCCCCTGACCCTGAAAGAGCCTCCAATCACTGGGAAAGATGAGTAAGGAGAGGATGCTAAAATCTCAAGGCTGGGACAAATAGAGACATTATTGGTGCCCACTCGAGTAAATCAGATGACAGTGATACAGTGAACCTTAAACAGCTTCTAGTGATTTGACCACTTTATAACTCTCTCTTAAGATTAAGCAATAGTTCATGCTCCTATAAATTCTAAGATATGTTATATTACTAATGAATGAATTCATATTTTGGTTTATATTTTATAATCAGTAAGTCAGATTAGCTCTTGTAGCTAGTATAAATACACCTCCTTACATCTGTTTTCTTTAGGGAGTCTGAAAAATTAATATAACAAAATATTCTGAAACAATGATAAAATTTGTGAAATTAAGAATCAGACTTTCAATTGTAGAGATTATGCTATAATACTTCTTGACAAGTTCTACCACTCTCGGAGAGCCCAGCAAGCTACCAAGAGTATCTCACCTGCACTGCAAAGCCTGACAAGCTATCCATGACGTATTCGATATGCCAAATATAGTAACAAGTCTCACAATGTTACTGGGCCCACTCAAGCAATGGGAGGACAGTGACAGTGACAGTGACAGTTTCTAGTCTTTTTTTTAATACAAAACTTGGGGAACCTTTGTACAAGAATTTCCAATTACAGGAATATGTTTTCACTCTCGTATGTTTATTTTTTTCCTACTTAAGGATTCCTGAAGATGTCTAGACTAATTTCTATTACTTTTCAATTAATTTTGGCTCTTGGAAAATTATTGTTTCAATATTTAGACAACCTTTCTCCATCAAAAGTTTTATTCTAAGTACAAACTACCACATATATGTTTAGCTGATTTCTGGCAAATGAATGAATCCTATTATTATGGTTTCCGTTGTACAATAAATATCAAAATAAGTATAGAAAACTTAAAATAGGTCTGAGAGATAGAAAAGTGGATGAGGCACTATCTGGTACACAGTCTATCCTGGTTCAGTATGAAGCACCCTCAGGTATTCCAAGCAGCAGCACGAGGAGTGATCTCTGAGGAGAGAGCCAGGAGTAAGCCCTAAGTGTTGCTGGATGTGACTGAAAACAAAAGAAAAAATGGAGAAAGGGAGAAAGAGAGAAAGAAAAATAAAAAAAATGCATGTAACTGATTTCAATGACATCAATTGGCAATATAAAACCTAACAGGTGGTGGGAAATGGGCACTGGTGGAGGGATGGGTATTTGATCATTGTATAATTGAAACCTAAGCACAAAAATGTGTAAGTCTGCAACTGTACCTCATGATGTCTCACTATTAAATAAATAAATAAATAAAATTAAAAAAAAACTTTAAAAAAAAAGAAAGAAGAGGGGCCGGAAAGCATGTAGAAGGCTGCAGGCAACTTTAAAAGAACAGTTTAGTAGTAAGGGAAGGAGAAGCTCAACTGCATCACAGAGTGAATCACAGTGTTCAGAGAAGAAACAACAGTTCTTTGAAATTTCCTCAAGGGTGGCAAAAAAAAAAGAAAAATGATGTCACTAGTAAGTCCCTTCTGCTTTCATCCTTCAACGGTGAGGAAGTATAAAATATTTGAAAATAATGGGAAAGGAACATGGGGCAACAGAGAGATCAAAGCTGGAATGAAATTTTAGTAGGAGCAGGGAGGTGTTAGATGCAGTGAAAGACAGTGATATTTAAAAAATTATACTTAGAATCAATAAGAAAATAAAACCAGCATTTTACCATTCAGTAGAGGTAATCCTTGCATTGAACATTGGAACTGGCTGACATAAATTTTCATCTTCTCAATATATAAACTAAAACATCAACCCTGTGCTCCTGTATACCTGTGTATATTGAAGCCCTGGAGGGAAATTCTTTCCCACTTAAAGTGCTCCTCTAAGACAGCTCTTATTTAAAACATGACTGAACTAATAGGGCCAATAGTCCCTGAGAAGGGAGCCTGAGTGCAGGAGACAGTCTACAATCAAAGTTGGAAAGAGGTAGTAAGAATGTCCACTCATGTCCAAGCAGAAAGTGACATTGTGCTATTTTTCCCTGGTTCAAAAGTTTTCAGTTTCAACACAGGTATAGAAAAGTAAGTTTTCACCCAGGAAAAAGTCAGACAAGGATAATTACATGACATTTTCTCTTCAAACAGCTATGATTGAGCTCTCAAAAAGTTTCAATTCATAGAGCTTGATGAAAGCAACCAGGAGAGTAAAATAGGCCCATGGTTGTCTCTTCCCCAAAAATATTTGAGAGAAGAATGGAAACAAGAATCGAGCACTTCTACCGATAATGAAATATCAGAAATCCCATTGCACCGTCCCCTCAACTCCATATGCATTTGCTATTTTGAGGGCAAGAAGCATGAGATAAGACAAATGTGTAATTACTGCTTGACCCACTCTTTCTAGTTTTCCATTTTCATGAGATGCCACAATTCATTATTTGCATTGATATATACAGAAGGATGGGGTCGCTTAGTTGATATTCATTTATTCAGCAGTCTGTAATCTATATTTAATGGAGTACCAGACTGTGGCATAATAAACCGTTTAGAAAGATAGCTGCTGCGTACACAGGGGTTATTGCTTGCATAACCTGTACTTATTTTTCATTACAAAACTAAAAGAGCAAAGCATAATTCATACAAGCAAATGAAGTTAACATTTAATGGCTTGAAAAATGATAGTTTGAGCTTGTACTATGTCAGGCACTGAGTGGCTGTAAAATAAAGCAAAGAAGTCCCCCAAAATTGCTAAATAAAAAAAAGCTGTTTTTCAGTACAATGTGAAATATGGCTGTCTAAGCAAACACTCAGACTGCACTTTGTAAGTACTAAGTAGTCCCATAATTGGCCTGACTTGCAACGCTGCTCCAGGCACTGTTCTTTCCACATAGGCAATCTCTGAACAACAGCTGGCCATGGGGCTAAGGATCTGGGAGGTTTTTTCCCCTGCCACCTCATCCTCAGTGCCCCTGCTGAATATGGTCCAGTGCCACACAAGCCTAGGGAACTAGGTATAGAAAACACTGTCACCAAAAGTCAGTGATGAACTGAATGCTCATCCCTGCTGGCCCCAAAGTGCCAACATCATCAGATGCTAACATCATGTCTCTGAAATGTTGCCCTGTAGAATCTGTCTCACTTAGGTTTGTACAAGACTGTGGCAAAATTAAAAATCATAAGGGAAGTATTACAAGTTTAAGGGGTATTACTTTTTCACAATTTAAGGATTATTATTTTCACAAAAAAATTTTTGTTAGGTTTGTTCTAAGATTTAGTGATTATGACATGACATGATAATAATAATACATGGTAAGTCCACTTGCCTTTTTATATAATATGAGCAAATATTAGCTTCTTAATATCTTCAGGCCTCCAAATTTCTGGGAACAATTAATTTCTCACTCTCTAAGGGTGATAAGATTTATTTTTGTCTGAAAAATCTACCACAATATTCATAGATATTACTAAGAAGTCTACTTTATTTTATTTAACTCATGACAAACTTAATTGTGGTGCCATTTTTAAAAGTTTTTATTTCTGTGGGTTCTCCGGTGGTAGATATTTGATAGATAAAAGACTATCTATACATTTTATAGATTTTCTGTTATCTCATGTTCTAATTTTCTTTAACATAGCAACAGATAAATGCATTATTATAACATACATTAAAGTTCTTGTCAGGGTTCAGGAAAAATAGGCAGTAAATCATTGACAATATTTTTATATAAAAATAGTTCTCATTTTTGTTTAGGAAATGTCTGAAAAGTGGAAATAATAAAGTTTCCTGAATAACAATTAGCCAAGTTTCTTAGATAACATTAAGCCAATTTCCTGGATAAACACATAATTGAAATCTCCACATCTGCAGATGGTGAACGACTATTCATTGCTATAATTCCATTGTATTAGGGCTTTTTATTTGTTCTTACATATATCATTGTTTGAATATAAGAATTATTAATATGAATATTAATAATTTATAATAATCGTGATCACAAAGAGAGAGTAGTTAAAAGTCACAGCATGAATTTTTAAGTAGACCACAATTAAATTCTATTTAAGGTTGTCTGTGAGGAAACAAAGGTAGCACGTTATAATCTATAGTAGACCAGTCCAATGAATAAAAAAGGAACACAAATGAACAGGATTGGGGAAAGAGAGTGAGTCTATTCACAAATTACATTGAAATTTCTAAGACTTGTATACTATTGTCAGGGTTCCGGCCAGTCGACCCCAGCACACTGGAGTACGATCCCCTCTCGCTGGACTTACTCCCTATAAGGAGAGGGAGTGGGCAGGAGAGAAGCCTCTGCCCTGGTCCTCCATGCACTACGGACTCCAGCCGCCTCAAAGAACCACGCGGATGGGAGAAAGCTGGTGGTCGATCAGTAATCTGTTTATCTGGCACCTGGAACAGCGGCAGCGCCTTGAACAGGGACAGCGTGGACATGGACAGTGTGGACGTCGCTAGAGCAAGTTATGACCCTCTGATCGCCCCAATTCATGCAGTAAAATAGGCGACTGCATTGGAGATAGCCGTCTGGTAATTCAGGCAGGAGAATGAACGGGCACTCAAGCTCAGCCCCCCTGATAGTAAGGTAAACTGTCAGAAGAGTCCTCCTTGAAATAAAACTGTTTGGGTCAATTCCCACCTTTGTTTTTGCTTCTCAACCCCTACCCCCGCCCCCCCCGCCCCCACACACACACACTCCATGTGAATCTGACTCAGCTGAATCTCTTTTCTGTATTCTTTACTTTGCCTTGGTCATCTTTTAGAGGAACCATCATCTATCCTGACCTTCTCAACCCCACTAAATTCCCCTCTATCATGGGCAACTCCATTCAGAAGATGCCTCACCCAGGTCTGAAAGCTTTGTGTTATCTGCTAAAGAGCCAGGGTTAGAATTTTCTGAGGATAGGGCATTTAAGATTTGGGACGCTATCCTTGACGTGGCTCCTTGGGTTACCTCTTCTTGTGGGACGCCTGGGACCAGGTAGAGAAGCTTGTTATACCTCATAGGCCTTGACATCTTGCCTGGTGCCCGGGTTACCAGATCTCCAGAGCAATGGCAGCTTTATCATCGGCACCCCCAATTCTAGAGGCCACTGTTCCCCAGGTCCCAAAAATTACATGGCTCCCAGGAACAGTGACTGCTAAGTCTAGAAAAGGTAAAGACTTTAAGGGAGTTTGTTAATGAACAACTAGGCCAGGTGAGCAGCTCTGGCCCTACATCAACTTACCCACATTAATTGGAGAGGTCTGAAGGCACGTTTACCAAATATAGCTGTATTAGAATTGAATTGTCAGGACTTGCACCTCCTGTAAACCCTTTTTACAAGTCCCACCTCTGCAAGGGTCCAGAGTCAATCCATGTGGGCTCAAGCCCAATACCCCTTGGCAAACTGTTATCACCCACCATACACCATTTGACAAGCTTAAATATATCTTTGTGAGTGTGGATACAAGCTCTAAGATCTGCTGGGCTACTGCCCACACTGGAGAAAGGGTAACGCACACCACCTCCTATTACCTACAGTGATTTGCCACCTTGGGGTTATCAGCTAGAGTTAAAACTGATAACGGCCCTTGCTTCATTAGTAAAACACTTCAGGACTTCCTAAAAAAATGGGACATCCAGTATTCTACGGGTATCCCATACAACCCACAGCAATTGTAGAGTGATGTAATCAAACCCCGAAAACTCAGCTTTCAAAACAAAAAGGGGAGTTATTCCCCACCAGCATTTAGGGCTTGCACTCTTCAAAGTCAATATTTTAAATTTTTCAAAAGAAAACTCTTGTTCACCTTTTCACCAGCACTAGCAGTAGCAGGAGGTATGACCAGAAATCCTGGTATGTTGAAAGAATCCTTCCATAGGGCAATGGAGAGGCCCAGACCCATTCATTACCTCTGGTCTAGGCTTTGGGTGTGTGTTCCCTATTTATGAACCCTAAAGTATCTGGGTGACCGCAAGGGCCCTCAAAAATCTAGATCCTGACAACACCCAGGGGTGTGATAATGCCCTTGAGGAGGATATCCTTTCTGCTTAATTTCTAGATGGCAGTTCCTTCTGGACCATGACACTCTTTGGCTGCCGTGGATGTCACTAAACACCAGCCATACAAACTGACCTGGGAACTCAGCTGAGTGGGGAGCAACAGATTGGTGGTCTCAATCATAGAACAACATCCAGCTGGGACATGGGTCCCAATGATCAAATTTGATCTATGTGACATAATAAAGCATGAGTGGGATATGTCATTATGAATGTCAAGTCCAGGGACGAAAGTGGGAATCCAAAGGCATTATTTTTATGTGTTCATAGGAACAAGAAACTATGGGAAATGTGTATTATATCAGAACCACTTTTGTAAGAGCTGGGACTGAACTTATTATTGTCGCAGGAAGGAGGTTTGTGTGCCGCATTAGGGGAGGAGTGTTACTTTTATGCCCCCAAAGGCAGGGTCCCAATAAGGGACTGAATGTAACCAGGGCAAGCGGTAAGCTATGTGCTACCTTGGTATCGAGAGGGGCCAGGCCAAAGCACCGTGATTCTTAACTATAAGAGTTTGATCATAGACAAATGCTGTTGTGATCCAAAAGTTATGATGAGACTAGGACCCTGCTAGGGATAGGAAAGACTATCTGGCCTGAACAGTGTAGTCTGAGATCGAGATGGCCTAGCAGAGCAATTCTATAAGCTTAAAGTATTTCTAACTGGGTCTATACAAAATGATTTATATTATGTGTGCTTATATGTTTGTTGGACAAGGAGAGGAGAAACACACTCAGGGGATTCTGTTCTAGGGTGGGTTGATCTGCTAAATGAGAATCTGTCCTAGAAGCGGTTTTAACCAGCTTGGATGAGGCTGAAAATTTTTCCCCTTCAAACTGCCTTCAGTAAATAATTTCAGTATATTGTAAGAGGCAGTTTCCCTTTCCTCACAGAGACCTGGCTGATGTTTGACATGCAGATCTCTGGTGATAGCCAGCCTGATCTTTGGGATGTAGATTCCAGGCTCTAGCCAGACTAGCCTTTGGGATGCAAATCCAAGTGCTTGTAGCCCAAGAAAGATTTCAGTTTTGGGTTTGTAACTTCTTTCTGGAGACCAAAATTACTGGCCAGCAGATGCAAAAACACTGTGTATTTTTTGCTGCCTCAATTCACTGCATTGCGCCCATTAGAGGTACCATGATCAATAAAAAGAGATTTCAGTGCTCTCTCCAGAGAGACAGGCCTGAGAGAACTAAGGGGAACTCAGACTGAGAGAATCAGGGACGGTCTGAGAGAACCAGTGAACACAGGTCTGGGAGAACCTGGGCCCTCCATGACATAAATTTCTGGTATATAATGAGACTGTCTGAGAGGACTGGGAGAGGCAGAAGAGAGAAACAGGAGTGAGTGGAGAGAGGATTGGAATAAACTGCAAGACCAACCAGCCTGGCCCTCATTTCCTTCCTTAGTCTGCCCATCACCACCAACCTCCACAGGGTGGAGGAAACAACCTGAGAAAACCAAACATGGGTGGCAGGATAGATAGACCGCTGCTGTCGTTTTGTGTTTACACAAATGACAAACTCGATTATCTTTGCTCCCGTTATAAATAAATAACAATATATAAATAAATAAATAAATAAATAATAGATGTCACATAGCACTATATGCATGCTATTTTCCTTGGAATTTTTCCTTGTCAAAGCACCAGCACCAGTCTTGTCTGTATTTTTTGCTTTGATTCCTCAAATGTATATTTTAATCTTTTTACGAAGCAGTGTTTAATTAGTTTGATACATATTTTGTCCATATGCTTCCTAAAATAAGTTATATTTGATAGCTTTCTATATCAATAATACTTTAAATGAAGCATTATTTATTTCTTGTTTTCTTTTTATATAATCTAGACTTGAAAATATTATAGATTATCTAATTTATGATAGTAAATTGAGTCCCAGATAGTCTTAATAACTTGTCTTAGATCATAAACTGTTTGATAAGAGTTTATGCTTTAGATTTTGGTCTTTTGTATATTTTTTATTTTCTGTCTTTGGTATAAGTGACAATGGAAAATACCAATTTATCAGCAGTCTTCAGTGAGAAAAATGTATATAAATAAGGGGGGTTTTGTTGTTGTTGCTGTAATGTCTGATATGAGAAGTAAATTAAGTGTTTACTAGATCACAAATGAAGAAAAAGAAAACATTCTCTCCTTCAAAAAAGTTGAAGTTGAAGTTTAAATAAGCATGCAAATGAAACAAACTACATACAAACTTTGTCCACCTTAGATCTTAGGTATATTGAAAATCAAGATTTAGAGGCAATACTACCCAGAAAAACAAGGCAGATTATAGTGATTGTTTGCTTTTGATTTGCTGTTACTGAATATATAACAAATTTAAAATATCAACTTTTTTAGCTCTATCCTCCCCTTCTTCCCTAATCCTGATGATTTCAATTCAATAAGGTTCTACTTGAACAATTTCTCTTTTTAAAAGCTAGTGTAAAATGTAAAGCAAATATGCCACCATTCTGTCAGCAAATTAGCTATTAAATTTCACCCTAAAATAGGATGCTTAATGATTTTTCTTGAGTTGAACCAGAAGTTGATCACTGGAAAATGGAAACAATGCTCATTTTACTCTCTGCTCAGCATGACTCTGCCCAGTCAACAGAGTTGACTGAGGACTCTACTTAAAATTCAGTGGCACAACTATCACAAACGCTGGGCAAAGCAAATCTTCAAACTAGAAAATGAGAAATTCACAAAGTAATGACTAAATCAATAGTATCTATAACCTGGGATGGAGAGAATGGCTTGTCTACAGTATTGATAGTTATTTGTAATGCACAGAGACTTACTTAATGTTCAGATATAGATGAGAACACAGGCACTCATCAGTGAATTAGTTGAGAAGTATTGTGGGACATAGGCCAGAACAAACTTACTTAATTCTTTACTTGGGCAAAGACAGTTAGCACAATTGTCAATCCTGTAATTAGAGACAGGATTGGAAAAGCAGGATAAAGAGAAGATGGGTAACCGTAGGTAAGCCCTTCTGAAACATGCTGAGAAGTGCTTTCTTTTTTGTCAGAAATTGGCTCAGAAACCTGGCAGGGGTGGGTGGAGTTGCAGGTGGGGACATCTGTGACTGTAACTGTGAACAGCTGGAGACCAGAGACAGGATAGATGACTAGTGAACAGGCTTGAAGCTTATAAATTTATCTCTTGAGAGCAGGGCACGACATAACAAATTTTGCCATAAAATTTGGTTAATTATCATGCTATGGTATGAAATCTTGCTCTAAGTGACCTAAAGAAGAACTTTGGGAAGAGATAAAATGAGTGTTTCTAATGAAGATAGAAAGCATATAGCACTAGTGTATAAAAATTCTCTATTTCGGGCCTGGAACTATAGCAAAGTGGGTAGGGCATTTGCTTGCATGTGGCCGACCTGGATTTGATTCCCAGCATCCCATATGGTCCCTGGAATAACACCATTAGGAGTAATTCCTGGGTGCAGAGCTACGAGTAACCTCTGTGCATCGTCAGTGTGACTCAAAAAAAAAAAAAAAACAATTCTCTACTTCAAAAATCTCAAATGAGTTTTCTCATACCCTTCCTCTTTGAGCACTATCAATAGTGGCCCAAATTAAGAAAAAAAACAAACAAAAATCTCTAATACAGAGCATATAAGTCTTAATAACGTTAGGATGAAGAAATCTCAGTGGTCTAATGGGGAAGCTGGAGTGTCTTTATCCAATGGTATGCTGTAAGGGAGGTTGATACCACCATCTTAGCTGAAAACCTGTGTTCGCCCTGTGTTTTCATTGCAACTGAGAAGCTTGGTTTATATAATATGAAAAGAAGTATGACTTTACACTCAGCTAAAACTGGATAAGTGAAAAATGCAAATTGTCAAAAAAATTAAAATAAATTAAAAAGGCAAATGAGGACAGGCACTTTTTTCAGTTACAAAGACAACAAAGCTTCATGATAAATAGGAATATTAAAGATTTGGGCTTCAGAGGGGGCATTTATTAATGATGAGAGGATAGTCATGATGGGATTGATCGGGACAAACCCAGGGAAGAATGTGTTTATTAACAAAACACCTTGCTGCTGAACTGAGTATTAGTACCCATTCCCACAATAAGTAAGAAATGATGTTTGATACAGGAGTTGCTTGAATTCTTGAAAAAGTGCCTGGCACTGGTCTTTGTAGTATATCAGGGGCAGAAGGCAAGTCATGAGCTGCAGAAAATTTCAAGGGACTAAAAAAGACAAAGGGGGTACATTAAATTAAAAGTGTTTGCACTATGAAAGAAACCCATCATTAAAATAAAGACATCCTATTGAATGAGGGAAAGCATGTGTCTACTATATATCTTAGAAAGGGTTAATATCCAATAATATAAACCACACTCATGGCTCAGCTACAACAACAACAAAGCAATTGTGAAAAAAAAGGGAGAAGTTTAGAATGATACTTTTCAAAAGAATGCACACAGATGGTCAAAAAGCATCTAAAAACAGAGTTTTCCCGCTGATTCTCGAACCCGGGACTTGGATTTCACCCTGCAAGCCCCCAGGCGTCCCCCGGATGCCGGGAGACAAAGCAGCTCTGAGCCTCTGTGCCTCTCCCTTTCCATAGCCCAAGCTGAGCTGGTCTCTTCTCCCCACCCAGGGAGAGGTTGAGGAAACAAGTCCAGAAGCCTCAGTAGGTGCTAGCCACCTAAGGGACCTCTCTGACAAAGAATTCAGATATGAAGTCATCAAGATGTTCAATCAACTCAATGAAACAGTCAGACAGATATCCAGTAAATTGAAAGAAGACATGAACGAAACAATCGATCGCACAATCGACAAAATACAGGAAGAAATGAGAGCAGAAATTGGAAAGCTTCGCACAGAAATGGCACGAATCAAAGATTCCATAGATGAAATGAAAAACTCAGTCTGTGCCCTCAAAAATAGAATGACCACAGCTGAGGAAAGAATCAGTGAGCTGGAAGATCAGCTGCACCAAGCCAACACGCAACAACAAACAGTGGCAAAGGACCTCAAAATAGCTCTACAGAGAATCAGAGTCCTAGGAGATGATTTCAAAAGAAACAATATTAGACTCATTAGGCTACCAGAAGCTCAGGGAAACAATCCCAATGAAAAAGCCATGGTTAAACAAATTCTCTCTGAAAAATTCCCAGAGCTCCAAAATGCAGCCATTCAGATTCAAGAAGCCCGAAGAGTGCCAGCTAAAAGAGACCCGAACAAAAACACTCCAAGACATATCATAGTTAGAATGATTGATGCTGCCGATAGAGACACAATACTGAAAGCAGCAAGGTCAAAGAAGGAAATCACATACAAAGGAATACCCCTTAGATTCACAGCAGACCTATCAGAGGAAACCCTCCAAACCCGAGGGCAGTGGCAAGATATAGTGAAAAAACTCACTGAAATGAATGCTTCTCCAAGAATACCCTCTCTAGCTAAACTCTCACTCAAACTCAAAGGAATGGTACACTATTTTCTAGATAAACAGCAGCTTAGGAACTTCACAGACTCAAAACCAAACCTAAAACAAGGGCTAAAGGGGTTACTATAAGACAAGACAAACCCTAAAACCGCAACACACCCTTACAGAAAGATGACAAAAAGCCCCATAACAATAATCTCTCTCAATGCCAACGGTCTAAATTCACCATTTAAGAGACACAGAGTGGAAAAATGGATGCAGAGACAGAACCCAACATTCTGCTGCCTACAAGAAGCTCATATCAAGAGTCAGAGCAAACACAGACTCAAAGTCAAAGGATGGAAAACAATCCTGCAAACAAACAGCTCCTTAAAAAAAAGCTGGGGTGGCCATACTAGTATCCGACAACATTAATTTCAACTTGAAGAAGATTAGAAGGGACAGTGAAGGCTATTTTCTCTTCATCAAGGGATATGTACAACAGGAAGAAATCACACTCTTAAATGTATACGCACCTAATGAGGGAACAGCTAAATATTTAAAACAACTGCTAACAGATTTTAAGGAAGACATTGCTAGCAACACAATAGTACTTGGAGACTTCAACATCAACTTATCACCTCTGGATAGATCAACAAGAACAAAACCCAGCAAGTAATCATTGGCTTTGAAAGAAGAAATAGAAGAGAAAGGGCTTATAGACCTATACAGGGCTTTACACACCCAAACGAAAGAATACACATTCTTCTCCAGTGCGCACGGAACATTTTCCATAATAGACCATTTGCTAGGACACAAAACATACCTCAACAGAATCAGGAAGATAGAAATAGTATCAACCATCTTTTCAGACCATGATGCACTGAGGATAGAAGTGAATCACACACAGATAAGGAGAACCAAATCAAACACCTGGAAATTAAACAACTCAATGCTGAACAATGAGTGGGTCAGGAATGAAGTCAAGGATGAAATCAAAAGATACTTAGAAACAAATGAGAATGAAGACATGAACTACCAGAGCCTATGGGATGCAGCAAAAGCCATATTAAGGGGAAAATTTATAGCTCTGCAAGTATATCTTAGGTCTGTGAAAAGGATGCACATAAACAACTTGACCTCACAGCTCAAGAAATTAGAAAATGATCAAGAGAAAGAGCCTATATCAGGCAGAAGGAAAGAGATGATAAAACTTAGAGCAGAAATCAATGACATGGAAACCAAAGGAAAAATCTGAAATATCAATGAAACCAATAGCTGGTTCTTCGAGAAAATAAACAAGTTAGATAAACCACTAGCAACACTCACAAAGAAACAGAGAGAGAGAACCCTAATAAAGCAAATCAGAAATGAGAAGAGGGATATCACAACAGAAACCAAAGAAATCCAAAAGATCATCAGAGACTACTTTGAAAGTGTGTATGCCACGAAACAAGAGAACCTAGAAGAAATGGATAAATTCCTGGATTCCTATCATCTCCTAAAGCTGAATCAAGAAGATCTAGAGTATCTGAATAGACCTATTCACATCAAGGAAATTGAAACTGTAATCAAAAGTCTTCCCAAAAACAAAAGCCCAGGTCCAGATGGATTCACTAGCAAATTTTTCCAAACATTTAAAGAGTACCTACTGCCAGTCCTTCTCAAGCTTTTCCAGGAAATTTAAAAAACAGAAACTCTCCCAAACAGTTTCTATGAAGCCCATATCTCTCAAAGTGGATTAAAGACCTCAACATCAGACCGGAATCCATAAAGTACATTGAGGAAAAAGTTGGCAAAATGCTCCATGACATAGAAGCTACTGGTGTCTTCAAAGATGTCACACTAATGGCCAAGCAATTTAAAACAGAGATAGACAAATGGGACTATCTTAAACTAAGAAGCTTCTGCACCTCAAAAGAAACAGTGGTCAAAATACAAAGACAGTCTACAGAATAGGAAAGGATATTCACCGAATACAATACAGGGGTTGATATCAAGGATATACTAGGTACTGGTTGAACTCCACAAGAAGAAAACACCCAACCCCATCAAAATATAGGGCGATAAAATGAACAGAAACTTTCTGAAAGAAGAAATCCGAATGGTTAAAAGGCACATGAGAAAATGCTCTACAACATTAATCATCAGGGAGATGCAGATAAAAACCACAATGAGATATCATTTCACACCACAGAGACTGGCCCATATCCACAAGAACAAAAGCAACCGGTGCTGGCCCAGATGTGGCAAGAAAGGGACACTCCTTCACCTTTGGTGGGAATGCCGACTTGTTCAGCCATTTTGGAAAACAGTATGGACGATTCTCAAAAAATTAGAAATTGAGCTCCCATTTGATCCATCAATATCTCTTCTGGGAATATATCCCAGAGAGGCAAACAAGTATAGTCAAAGTGACATCTGCACTTGTTTGTTCATTGCAGCACTCTTTACAATAGCCAGAATCTGGAAAAAACCTGAGTGCCCAAGAACAGATGACTGGTTAAAGAAACTTTGGTACATTTACACAATGGAATACTATGTAGCTGTTAGAAAAGACAAGTCATGAAATTTACATACAGGTGGTGCTACATGGAAAGTATCATGTTAAAGGAAATGACTCAGAAAGAAAGGGATAGACATAGAAAGATTGTATTCATCTGAGGAACATAAAGTAACAAAATAATAGACTAACACCCAAGAATGGCCAAGATTAGTACCAGGAATTTTACTCCATGGCTTGGAGGCCAACCACACATGCTAGGGGAAAAGGGAGCTCAGATAGAGAAGGGAACATCAAATAAAGGTGTTGGGAGGATCCTCCCAGGATGGGAGAAGCATGCTGAATGTAGACTATAGACCAAATATGATTGTCACCCATTGCCTCTTTTGCAAACCACAACAATAAGAGAGAGAGAACAAAAGGGAATGCCCTGCCACAGAGGCAGGGTGGGATGGGGGGACGGGTGGGCGGTGGCAGGGATACTGGGATCCGTGGTGGTGGGAAATGGGCACTGGTGGAGGGATGGGTATTTGATCACTGTATAATTGTAACCCAAGCACAAAAATTTGTTAGTCTGCAACTGTACCTCATGATGTCTCATTAATAAAAATTTAAAAAAGCATCTAAAAACAAGCCTTCATTACTATCTAAGAAATTTAAGCCAAAGTGATTTAAATGAGGTACACCTAATGACAGTGTAAAAGGCCTATGTCAAAAAATTTGTTGATAATCAGTACTGTGGGTGATGTGGCTGAAAAGGAACTGTCATTTCCTGTTGGCAGGACTATCAGGTTATTAAAAAGAGAGAGAGAGAGATCTCAAAATATTTAAAATAGATCTATTATATGATCTAGTAATTCCATTTATTGTCATTTATTTCAAGAACACCAAAACACAAATCCAAAAAAGATACAGGAAAACTATGTTCATTGCATTGCAATACTAGTCACAACAATCAAGACTTTTTAAAAAAAACCCTAGTACTCAACAGAGATAGGTGAATAAAGAAATTATAGTACACATGAAATATTATTCAGAAAAAGATGCAAAATTTGCCATTTACTACAAATTCGATGGATATAGAGGGTAGCTTGCTAAGAAAAATAATATAAAAAATTCTTGATAATCTCATTCATATGTAAAATTTAAAGACACTAAACAAATGTATAGACCATGACCAATGAAAAACCAACCCTTATATTCTGACTACAGAATTTTATTATGGCATGGAGTCAGGAATGGGGAAGGAGCAGATGAGAAGGGCTGGATCACTAAGAAAATGGTGGAGTGATTCTGGCACTTTGGTGGGAAGTGTGGTATAATGACATGTATGCTTAAAGAACAAATAATGATATAAACCATGTTTCCTCTATAAAAACAATTCAACAAGCATAGCAAATGGCTTGAAGATAAAAATTACTTCTAAGCAAAGAATATACTTAAAATTATGAACCTCATTATTTGTCCTAAATTTTATGAGTATGTAAATAAATTTATCTATGCTAGTGACAAGTAAGTTTCTCCATGCAGTTGACCAAAATATCATTCTTTTTTTCCATTAAAAATATGACTCTTGGTCAGATTTAGCTAATAATACAAAAGCATTGATTATAATGTGTTGGATGACTTATGATGGGCCACTGCCTGGAGGGATAATACAGTGGATAGTGTGTTTGTTTTGCACATAACTGATCCAAGTTTGTTTCCAGGTATTCCATAAATGATTCCTGAGCCTGACAAGAGTGATCCTTGAGCACAGAGCCAAGAGTAAGCCCTGAGCACTGTCAGGTGTGGCCCAATACCAAAATAATTAAAAAACAAGCAAACAAATCCCAAACAACTAATGACAAAAAATGTGATAGAATGATCAAAAATAAAAAGATGAAGGGGGAAAGTGATTTGTAACTACTGAAGAATTTGAGAAAAGACAAGAAACATAAATATTAAAAAGAAAACCTCAAAAGTATCTCCCACTGGGGCTTTTGGTGGAGTTAAATAATCATCAAACTCAACTAGTGTTCTTTTCCTTATATTCAGTACCATCAAAATAAGAAAATACAGTATTCTGGAAGCTTCCCTTATAGCTCAGAGAGTAGAACATATTCAAAGAAGCAAATTGCAACTCTTCTCTAGGTGCTGAGACTGAATCACTTGTCATCCTTATGTCAAATTTCCTGTAGCAACCTGATCAATTCATCTGTACTCCTATAAACTCTACCTTCCAAAATATTCAGAATATTCTTGTTTTATGCTCCCGTTCCTGTAACAACTCAAACTAAAATAAACAGCTAACTTCCCCCCTTTTTCCCTTACCCATGTTCCCAGGACAAAGAGTTAACCAGTCTGATGAGTAGAAAATTATTTTAAAATAAAACAATATTTCAAAGAGCGACACTTTAAATAATTCTAATATTAAAAATCTGTAAGAATCTCTTGCCTTCAGGTTCACAAGGTTAGAAAACTGGCCCTTCTTCCATCTCCAGCCAGAATTTGGTTAGAGAAACATCAGCAATCTCTGAGCTTGATTATTTCCTCAGCATTCAGCAAAGGCCATCATCAACCGTTGCCTGGATGACTGAAGTGACCTCGAATATTTTTAGATCCTCTGTTCCTTCTTTGTCTTCTCTGTTCAGGGTGACTGTAAAAGCAATCACATAAGTTTACATTTAAACTGTGTGTGTGTGTGTGTGTGTGTGTGTGTGTGTGTGTGTGCACGCTCGCACCCTTGCACATGCTGCGGGCCTCCCAGGAGTACCAAGGACTCGGGACACCACTGCCCTGGAACCCCACCCAAGTTGTATGGCCCTGACTAACTGTGTGTGGGCTCATGTACATGGTGCTGGCTGGGCCACTTAGTGCTGGGTGCCTCAGAACTGTAGTTGTGCTGCTGGGAAGAGGCATATGGTGCCAGGATGAATCTGTGTTATCATAGAGACTGTGTTCCATCTTTGAATTATGTCTTAAGTGACACTGGTATACCTCCAGGAGAACAATAAGAGCAGTACAAATAGTTAAATGACAAAACAGTAACTTCGAAGTTTTCAGATTTTTTTTTGAGGTTATTATTGCTCAAAACAATCAATTCAATGTAATCCAATGCCAAAGAGGCATATTTCAAGATACTATATCCTGGTATTCTTTACCACAGACACATTGCTTGGAAGTGAAAGAAAAAATACAATTTCAAATTTTGTTAAATTAAAATTCTCTGTAAAGTGACATGCAAAAGTCGGATATTCTAGGTTGGCAGCAATATCAATATTCCTCTATCTTTTTGAAAATATTTTTGCTTAAGTAAGAAATGAGGTACTCACATGGGGTTTCACTAATAAAAAATTTAAAAAAAGTAAACAGAAAAAAAAGAAATGAGGAACTTTTTTGTCATTGTCTGTAGGTGGTTCTGGCGTTCTAGTTCGCTTTGGGGTATCAAATCTGGCTCTGTGCTCAGGGTTCACTCCTGGCTCTGTGCTCTGGGGCAGCATCTGACAGATGTCTGGCAGGACACCATAGGTTTTATTGGGTCTCAAACCTGGGTAATATCTGCACTCATATGCTAGGCAAGTACATGAATCTTTGTACAATTACCCTGGCCTCTTGTTTTTTGTTTATTGGGGGCATATACAGTACTCAGGGGATACTCCCAACTCTGTGCTCAGAGATTACTCTCAGTGGTGCTGCTGACCATTGAGTACTGGTGGTGGATTCTGGACCTCTGCATAAAAATTATGTGCTTAGTTCATTGAATTATCTCTTGTTCCAAGAAAGAGAATTTTTAAATAAAAGCAATCAAGTCATAAAGTCTGTACTTCTACAGTCTGCCAACAACAGATTGCAATCACTGGTCATAATATGCTGCACTATCTGTTTGATAGAGTACAGCAGAGAAAGAGTTAAATCTGTTTGGAAAGGAAGAAAAGCTGAAAAGCACCAGAGATATGTAATCAGCTGTATGATCTCTGGTGGAGGCAGCCTCTATATCATATCCATTATGAGTGATACAGATGCAGAAAACTGTATTCTTCATATCATTACACTTACGTACAGCATAATTTTGCTTCCAGAAATCCTAGGCTGCATAGCCTGAGGTATTTGATAAAATTGAGAGGGAACACTAGAAATGAATCATACCAGTTTGACATTTCCAGTTCTGCTGTGACCGCCAGACCAAAATATAGTCTGCTGGCTGCTTTTTTCATTAGCGTGAAACTGCCAGGTTTTAAAACAGTTTATCCATTGAATTAATCTCCAACCTGTCTTTCACACAGGGCAGATACAGCTCCCCGCATCAGTCTTCTTACTCTGAAGCTCTTATTTTTATTTGTATGCATTCTGGGTAATGAATAACGATCTATTGTGCTTAGAGAATGCCATTCTCTAAAATAGCTTCTAGCATTTTGTAAATGTTAACTCATTAGATCTCACATAGTCCAGAGCCATCCATCAGAGTGAGGTAGGTCAAAGGCGTCATATTTCACATTTTACAGATGGAGGGATTGTAGAAACTTCAACCCAAGGTCATATGCAGTTGGCAGCTAAACTGGAGAAGACAAGGTGTAGAAATATAATCCTGGAATCCTGCAAACCTCCCTCTGCTTTTTTGCATGCAACTGGTCCTGAAGTTCTCATGAACACCAAGATATGTGCTTTCTGCTTAAAGGAAAGTCAGAGGGGCATGAGAGAAAGGATGCTGATCCACTGCTTATCACTTATTTCTTTTTCTGACAAAGTATAATTACAATGCATATATCCAGTTGTTACATTTTAGTCAATTCAATTCAACATTATGCCACTCTCAGCTCTGGGCACTTGCAAAAAATTCCAAGCATCTCTATTTCTCACCCCATTTACTAGTCTGGGAAGAAATAAAGCTGTTGAATCAATTTCCTGTCTCAAAGAAAGTGAAGTAAGTGTTGCAATTCCCCTTTACAGTCTTGATTCCCTTTTTTCACCTTTCTAGTGAAACAGGTGGCTCAAGCAGTGTTACTGGACATTGAAAGCTTTGCTCTCTTTTTTCTGGTCTATGTTCAATGTCCTCTTTTCCTCTCCATCACAAATCTCTTTGCTCAGCTCCTAAATGAAAAGTCTGTGCAGCAATCTTTGCATCTTTTTCTACATTCTAGTAAAAATTGAGAGGGATATAGCTAAGGATGGTGGAAGATTTTTCTCAGTGCTTGGTTCCTAAGACAGAGGGGCAGGACAGCTACTGCACATTCATGGCAAAGTTTAATAGAAATTCAAGGACAGTCCAGATTGGCCTATTTTTTCTTTTATATCTTACATCATATACAATAAAAGTTTCCCTGATATGAAGAACGATGATGTGCTCCAATTTTCAATGTATTGCAAGTAGGAGAAAATAATCTAAAGGTTGTGAAGATTCTGTACTTCCAGAGTCTCAGATTCATTTTCTCTAACTGTTGCCAGAATATTTCAGTGTCAGACATACAGTAGAAACTGAAACACCAGAGCAGTGTAAGTAGTTGAATGACTTGTAAGATATTAATTATGATTATTATGTGGGGAGGAAATTGGTATAAAAATATTTCCTTTAGGGGGCTGGAGCGATAGCACAGCGGGTAGGGTGTTTGCCTTGCACGCAGCCAACATGGCCAACACAGGTTCAATTCCCAGCATCCCATATGGTCCCCTGAGCACCACCAGGAGTAATTCCTGAGTGTATGAGCCAGGAGTAGCCCTTGAGCATCGCCAGGTGTGACCCAAAAAACAAAAAACAACAAAAAAAAAGTCAGCCCTAGGCACTAAGGCTGTTTCCCCAAAACTACAATTTAAAAATAAAATATTTAAAAATAAAAATTAAAAAAATATATCCTTTAAATTATAAAATACAATAAAATAAAATTTCTGATACTTTAACAGGGATACATATATGTTCAAAACATTATGCACTCATCAAGAACAAAAAAGCAATAGATTAGCAAATATTTCAGATCTGAACATAATGAAAAATGGCAATCATGCTATTCTTTTTGTCCTACAAGTTGTAATTTCATATTTGCCTATGTACCATTAGCAAAAGATTTGTAGTTAAAGAAGAAGATATTTAAGCACACTGAAAATATTACTTTAACTCACTTTTTTTGAAAAAGCTGCACAAATGACCATCTTTAAAGCTGAACCTTCTATTCATATCGCCACGAAATACGTGGGATTCAAGAAGACACTAAATGGGAGGCAAGAGAACATGGAATAACATTTATTTAAGGAGATTTTCTTTTTAAATAATTCTGATAGCTGAGCTTTTACTAATTTAGTAATCTAATTTCATTAATTGAATGTTTCATTCTCCTGATATATTTTGACTCATTATAAATATTCTGTACTTGCCAGAAATGTTATTTTATTGTCATAATCTTTGCCAACTTACCTTCTTATTTATATCTGTGTATAAATATGGGGGAGAGTAGATTTTTTTCTTTATTTCTCTCTCTCTTTTCTGTTCAGTTATTTTCGATTACACCCAGCAGTGTTCAATATTCCTGGTCTGCAATGAGAAATTACTCCTGTTTGTGCTCGAAGAAACATGTGGAGTACCAGGAATCAAACCTAGGTCAGATGTTTGCAAAGCAAGCTACTTACCTATCGTTAGCCCTGATATTTGAGATCTTTTTTTAACAATTGAGAATTTGCCAATTTATATTCAATTTAGAAGTAAATAGAATGGCTTTCTATTCCATTGAAAGTACTGGATTATTAAATAAGATTTTATTTTTTAATTTCATAAAGAAAAGCAATGCTTCTCTCGTAGTCTTATGGTTTTCTCAATCATTCCTAGACACCAATTAGCAGCATTTGTAAAGGAGATTTCTGGGAACTAATGACTTGGCTACAAGAATGAAGAGGTGAATTGAGCCCAAAACAAGCAAACAAAACCCCTACCTAAGATCTTATATGCCTGGATTACAAAATGCGTTATCACATGATTTAAAATTACAAAAAATACTTTGGATATTTAGAAATTCACTGTCTGTCTGTCTGAATCTATCAGGGTGTTACAACAAAATAAATCTAAATAACTTTAGATTCAAGAAATTTATTACAAAATATTTTACTTATTCAGTAGCGAAAATGGTTATGCAAATCCAATTTCCATAGTAGGCCTTCACAAAGGACAGTTTAGTACTGTTTTCTGGTGTAAGTTAAAGATATAGTCCATGGGCATAATATTTTCTTTCTTTTTTTTTGAACTCCACCTTACTTTTTTCATAATTTTATTTATTTATTTTTCTTCTTATATTTACTTATTGAATCGCTGTGGGAAAAGTTACTAAGCTTTCAAGTTTAAGTCTCAGTCATGCAATAATCAAACACCTTTCCCTTCACCAGGACTCATTTTTCATCACCAAGAACCCCAATATATCCCCTCCCACCCCTCCCAATGCCTGTGAGGCAGATGATTTCCACTGAACCATTCTCTACATTGATTACGTTCATTATTTCGACAAAAGATGCACCTTCTTTAGAGAAGTCTCAATTTTTTATTTAACTTCTGTATGCTGATTAAAACAGGGTCAAATATTATTAAGGGTAATCTTCCTTACTTAAAATGATTATAGACTTCAATTCATCAACAAAATTAACTTCACAAGAATGCCTGTTTCGGGTTGAATTACTGGGAACACTAAGGCAAACCATTATATATATATATATATATATATATATATATAAAACTTCACACTTAATCGTCTAATTTTTGAGTAGAAAACAAATCATCTCTATTTTGCATACTTTAATTTTACAACAAAATAAACAAACACAACGCACAACATCCAAACCTGAAGTCAAATTTGAAGTGGGTGGGGCAGTGGAGGTACAGCTTGAGACCATATCCCTAACCTGCTTTAAGTTAGAAAAGACAGGAGTGTAGAAAACAAAGACCACTAGAGCCTGGTGGGTAAGACCACTCAGGACTACTGGCAAAAGGAATTAGGACACTATACAGTGGGCAAATCTGCAGATACAAACTTGTAGTCTATTTCCTCCATGCAAGATGCATCCTCATCATTCTCAATGCCCAGGCCTAGCTTGATCATGCAGAGGATATGGTTGGAGTGGGCCTGAGGGTTGTCAAGTGAGAAGTCAGAGGAGAGCAGGGCAGTTTCGACTAACAGGACAAGGTCCTTGACAGCCTTGACAATGTGCAAGAAAATAATTTTAGATTTTTCTTGTTTGATTAATCAAACCTTAGTATCTCCACCCTAGCCCCCCTCTTTTTCTCTCATGTTTTTCCTCACTGGTTATATTTTCCTACAGATGGTTTGTTAAAATGCAAATGCTTGAATTATTTTTTCTTATTTCAATTGAAGAGAAAATAGCCAATTTTCTACTTTTATCTCATCTAAATGGGATGCATTTACTCTTCTCTTTCTAAGATGGGGAATGAGTATTCATTCATTTTTAGGTAGTCTCTATATACTAATAACATACAGATAGAGTTTTGTGTAAGTGGCAGGCATGCTAGTAATTTTTGTAGTAGAAATGATTTGAAGAATTTCTTACACCAAAAGAAAATATAAGTAAGCATAAGAGACAATGCTGCCACCTAAAACCAGTATTATCACATCAGTGAATCCTATCCATCAAAAATGCAAACCTCTTCTCCTTTTCGACTGAAATAATTACCAACTATTTTTCTAGAAATCCCATTAAAATTGAAATACCTTTTGCTTCAACAATTTTGCAATCGCATTTGATTGATTGAATGATTTATTACTTGATTCATTCATTCATCAAGCACATTGTCTTGTGATAAATGTACCTTGTATAGAGATAAATAAAGCAAAATATCCTACTCACAAAGAAGTCCTTGTCTCCCCAGGGATGGAATGTGTTAAATTTCTAACTGCAATATGACAGTCATTAGCATAATGACAGAGGTAAGAAATATTTGAGCAGTTCAATGAGAAATTAATTAATATATGTATACATTACATAAATATAATAAATAAAGTCTTGACAATGACTTTTTAAGAATATAAAAAAACAATTTACCGGGGCTGGAGCTATAGCACAGCGGGTAGGGCGTTTGCCTTGCACGCAGCCAACATGGCCGACACAGGTTCGATTCCCAGCATCCCATATGGTCCCCTGAGCACCGCCAGGAGTGATTCCTGAGCGCATGAGCCAGGAGTAACCCCTGAGCATCGCCAGGTGTGACCCAAAAAGAAAAAAAAACAAAAAAACAAAAAAAAACAATTTACCAAGAATGTTATCAAACATGTATGGAGGTGACAAAAAAGCAAAGAAAATCATAATATGAATGATTTTATATTCTAAGCCTCTAACTTGGGCCAAAAGATATATGAGTACACATTCTTCATTAAAATTAAATTTATCAATCTACTTTAAAATCAAGTAAGATGGGGGCTGGAGCAATAGCACAGAGGGTAGGGTGTTTGCCTTGCACACGGCCAACCCGGGTTCGATTCCCAGCATCCCATATGGTCCCCTGAGCACCACCAGGAGTAATTCCTGAGGGTAAAAGCTAGGAGTAACCCCTGAGCATCGCCGGGTGTGACCCAAAAAGAAAAATAAATAAATAAATAAATAAATAATTAAAAATAAAATCAAATAAAGTTAATCTCAGATTATGAACTTTTGTAATTATAGAAAATGATAAAACAGTACATTTGTTTATTAAATTATCTCCTTCAATCACTAAGATTATAATCATTCTTTTTCATACTGCCTTTTAGAAGCCTACTAAATTGAAGTGACTTACGTATGAGCTGGAATATAAGATTAATACATAAAATCAATTTAGAATAATATTATAAGTGAGTAGAATAAATTATAAACAATGTATGTCTAGAGAGGAAGCCAATCCTTGTGTACTATAAAAAGAGTCCACAGAAATTTTATTTTATGTAAACAAATTTTTAAATTTTATTTTTGTTCATTTTTATTTTTTTTTCAACACCCATTCTTTTACCAGTATACATTTCCCACCACCAATGTCCCCATTTTCCCTCCTGCCCCTACCTCCTAACTACCTCTGTGACAGGTATTTCTCTCTCCCTTTCTCTCTCTCTCTCTCTCTCTCTCTCTCTCTCTCTTTCTCTCTCTCTCTGTCTTTGTCTCTGTCTCTTTCTCTGTCTCTCTCTTTCTTCCCTCCCCCACCCTGCCTTCTGTTCAGGTATTCCAAATTTTGGTTCAGTCTTGGGAAGTTATAGGATTCCAGAAAGTTATCCATTTCTTTGTGTTTCTCTTGTTCGTGGTGGTGAAAAAGATTCTCAAAATAATCGCTGATGATCCTTTGAATTTCTGTGGTTTATGTTGTGATGTCCCCTCTTTCATTTGTCATTTGTCATTTGTTTTATTATTATCCTCTCTCTCCCTCTCTCTCCCCCTCTCTATCTCTAATCTTGCTAGTGGTTTAGCAATCTTGCTTGTTTGTTTTTCAAAGAAACAGCTTTTGGTTTCATTGATTATTTGAACTGTTTTTCAGGATTCCAGCTCATTAATTTCTACTCTAAGTTTTATTTTTTCCTTCCACCTGCCCGGTTTGGTCTTCTTTGTGCTGGTGTTTTTCAAATATCTTAAGCTATGAAGTAAAGTTATTTATGTGGGTACTTTCTTCTTTCCTGTTGAAAGCTTGCAAAACTATAAACTTTGCTCTTAATGCTGCTTTTCCTATATCTCACAAGTTCTGTTAGTGTGTCTTCACTCTCCTTTGTTTACAGAAATCTGTTTTTTTCCTCTTTGATTTCCTCTATAATCCATTGGTTGTTCATTCAGTAGTAAGCTGTTCAGTTTTCAGGTGTTTGACTTGATTTTCCATTTCTGTGTGTGATTTACTTCTATTTTTAGTGCCTTCTGGTCTAAAAGGATACTTGATACATTTTCTATCTTTTTAATTTTATGGAGGTATGTTTGTGGTCCAGTATGTGGTCTATCTTTGAGGATGTCTCATGTGCCTAGAGAATGTATAGTTCATTTTTTTGGGGGGGGATAAAATAACTCCTGTATTTATCTACTAGCCCCCTCTTTTCTGTTTCTTCCTTCAAGGACAATATTTCCTTGCTGAGTTTTATTCTTGATCTGAAAATGGATCACAAGGCAGTGTTGAAGTCTCCAGCTAGTATTGTGTTGCTACCAATGTCATCCTTGATAAAATAAAGTTGCTTTATTTTGCTGACTCCATTGGGAGCATACACATTTAATAGTGTAATTTTGTCCTGATGTACATATCCCTTGATTATTAAGAAAATGGCCTGTACTGCCTCTTGTAACCTTTTCCGGCCTAAAATCTATGTTGTCCAATACTAATATGGCCGCCCTCTTTTTTTTTCAGAGAATTGTTTGAAGAATTGTTTTCCAGCATTTGACTCTGAGTCTGTATTTGCTCTGACTATTCAAATGTGTTTCTTGTAGACAGCATAATGTTGGATTCAATTTTTTGAAGTACATAGATTTTATTTGGAGGGTTTTTGAAGCTGGAGAGAGAGAGAGAGAGAGAGAGAGAGAGAGAGAGAGAGAGAGAGAGAGAGAGAGAGAGAGAGAGAGAGAGGCGCTAAAGAGAGAATGCGGGCTTCTCCAAGGGTGGAGAGAGCCCCTAGACACATTCCAGCATTAGACACGAAAGCATGAAAGTAAACATCTCAAGAGGGCAGATATGAGCTACACATGTGCTCAGATGCCACATGTGCTTGGACACGTGGGCGCAGGGCAGCATATGCACACCCTTCCTTTATTCAAGGTATCCTTTATAGGGTTTCTCCAATCTGCCCGCAGTGGGGCTTCTTCCCAGGTAAAAGTTCATTGCTAAGGAGGTTTCCAGGGAGGTTGGAAGAGGTGATGGTCTTCTTTGGGCTGAATCAGTAAAGTTAATCCGATTGACGGATTTCGGGGAATTTTCTTCATGGGGAGGGATCCAATCTCCTCAGGGTCCTCTGCTCAAGGTCTTATCTGTATCCACAAAGTGGATAAACCTTGGACTTTCCCTCCCAAAAAATTTTGCCCAGGGCCTTTCCCTATCTACCTGCCTATATCATATTCCCCCTAGAGATTTCACCACCTTAAATCTTTAAGGGAAAAATGGTCAATGGTCCGTCTTCTGAAGCTGCTTCATTCTGACAGAGGGGCTCAGACCTTGCCTACATAAGGAGTGAAACCTCATGCTTAGTTCTTAGTGGGCCCCAGGCAATGAATTGGTTGGGTTCCTGAAATTATTTGAACGAAAAGATCAGATCAATTAGATCTGATTTCCAGGAAAACACACAAATGTAAAAAAAATTAAAACACTCATAGGTTACTGTGAAACAAAGAATTTCACACTTGTTTACAAAGTTCTCTGAAGATCAGGGCTAGGTTGATACCTGGTGATAAGTCTTTGCATGAAATAAAGTTATCGTAATAATAGCATGCATTTTCACATACTGGACAGACTATTAATAGTCAGAAAATTTACCACATTTTCCATGAAATTCTCCATTCTTATCGCAAACTTTTACTAAGGTACAATGCTATGACTTCAGACTATCAGGCTAACATCCGAGATTAATCAATTATAATTCTTTTCTAAACAGCTCTAGAAATTTTAGTTACCAAAAGTCTCAGAAATCAAATAAAACACTGGTAGGATAAGTTTTGCAACCAACTTTTTAACTCTAGAAACTCATGTTCTAAATGAAACCATTACTCTTTGAGCCTGTTTTTATGTACCACAATTATTGAAATTCTTTTGAATTTAAGAAGCTGCACTATCCAGGAAAAGCTGTGAAACTAGAGCCTAAAGCTAAGGTGAAATAAGAATTCAGAGAATTCAAACCCTTATAAGCCTCAGCCAATTTTAATGAAAAATTCAGCTATTTTTACAAACAACATAGGTACAGAAGCCATTAAAATAAAGTTTCCTCATGTTTTCATAAATAGTGGCAATTCAAGTATTTTTTATGCTAATGCCAAAGTTTGGGGAAAAACCGAAGGCTTTTGCTGTTTCTGAAAGCATGTTTGTATTATTGTGGAATTGTTAAAAGCATCTGGTGTAGAAAGTTAATGATTTTTTTAATATAATTTATTTATTTATTGAATCACTGTGGGAAAAGTTACAAAGCTTTCAGGTTTAGGTCTAAGCCATGCAAATATCAAACACATTTCCCTTTACCAACACTTATTTTTTACCACGAACCCCAATAAAACCCCACCTCCCACCCCTCCCAATGCCTGTGAGGCAGATGAGTTCTAGTTAACACTCTATCTACTTTGACTAGATTCATTGTTTCGATAAAAGATGCACCATTATTATTTAGAGTTTACCCCCCCCCCCCCAAATCAGACATGCTGAAAAAGTGTTGTGAAATGATTTGCTTTCTACAGATGGGTTCAAGAATTAAATGTTGTCACACCAACATGACCACCAGTGGGAGTTGCCGGGTATTTGGGCCATCTAGACATCATTCCGGTAGATTCTGTGCCCCAAACTGCCTCCAGCTTGACAACTACCAGGAAATACCTTCCTGCCACACAGTGGGTTACTTCTTTCTCTTGCTTCACAAAAATATAAACTTTTAGGTCAGAATGAACAGCATAAAATAAAAAAATGTTCCAAATACATATTCCTCTATAATCAAGTTTCTCATTTATAAAATTGGAAAACTGTTCTTTATGATCATTCTTGAATCTATACAGCTTGAATATTTCCAGCTGAAAAAAATCCATCTATAGACAAAATTTTGAGCATGAGTTTGCTGGTGGCTTTTTTTTTTGGGGGGGGGGGTATTTGTTTTTATATTTATGAGTGAAACATGATGAAATCATGGTTTTCTCTGGGGCTGTGATGTCACATGAGACTCAGGAGAATTTTTCAAGTTCACTAGCTGTTGACAGAATTCAGTTCTTATAGTTGCAGAAGTGAAATTCCTTTTTTTCCTTATCTTGTCCACAATAGGGTACACTTGCTTCTTGAAGATAAGAAAAATAGCATTCTAATCTTTGAGACCAGTTTTAGAGATCTAATATGATTAGACTAGGTAGTATAGTATACCTTTATTCTCAAATTCAATTCAAGACGTTAGTACACCTACAAACTTCTTCATCTTTAGCATATAACATAGTAATAAAAGATTACTACAACATGGACATAAGCTGCTCACACTCAAGAGAAAAAACATTATTCACAGTGTGAATCTTGAGTGTCATCTCATAATTGTTTCGCATGAATAAGTAAAAGGAAATTTATTCATTAGTTCATATTTATTGAAAGCCTATTGTTCCTGAATTCTAAGTATATGTTTAATAACAAAATAAGATCCTAAGATTTATAAAACCATGAAAAACCTAAATAATGTATTAAATAGTGGGATCAGTACATGGTGTTAAAGAACTAGAAGGAAAATTAAAAAGGTGAATGATTGAGATAGAGACCCTGTTTTATACATGCTTTTTTAAAAGGAGGGAGTGGATCTGGAAAGACATGAGACTTCTTTCTCAGATATTCTAGGTCTGAACAGGCTGAATAGGAAGATTATTTCATAGGTCATCAGGATAACTGAGAAAGGTTCAGTGCCCTACAGTTGAGTCAGAAGACAGTCATTCGGGTAACTCGAGGAATATGGATGGTGGTATTTGTGGATTATGCTATCTGCAAAAATAAATAACTCTCACTGCAATTTCCCCCAGTTTTTCTGAGGAAAAATATTCTTTTTCAATATTTTATTCTGATCTTCATTGTGTTCTAGAGATTTGAGGTAATAATAAAGTTCGTAATGAACCAGAAGTTAAGAGGGACCACATATGTGGAGTCTAGTGAGTGTTAACATGTCTAAACCATGAAATATTTATAGTAAAGATGGATAAAGGAACAGAAAATACTATCAGTTCTTACAAGATGTAAATGTTGCTTCGATTTCCTTCCATGGAAAAATAAGTCATTAATTTATTTGGCAAACTCTAAGTTTAAAGGAAAATATAATAATGCATTCAGAGAATAGAGAAATGATACATATGATAAGACCCACATGTATCCTGGTATTAAATATGTGATTTTGCACAAGTTTACAGGGAATGTATGTTTTGAAACCAATCTGTATACATAGTAGGTGACAGTTTTGATATGGAAGGAAATGAACTTTAGTTACTTCTCTTGTTATTAAGCATTTGTTAGGGAAAAAACGTCAACAAGTTTGTTGACACATGGATGAACATGGAGAGTATGATGCTAAGTAAAATGAATCAGAGAGACAAGGACAATACTCATAATAGCACTCATTTGCAAGATTTTAAAAATCATAGCAGGAGAATAATACTCAAAAACAAAAAACTGAAGACCAGGAGGAGAGAACGGGATTCTCCTTTACTGTTATTGGGATGCCTCCTGGACTCATGTTTTTGGAAAACAATATGGGAATTTTCTCAAAAAGCTAGAAATTGAACTTCCATATGACCCAGAAACACCACTTCTGGAGATATACTCCGAAGGCCAAAAACCACACTGCAGAAAAGCCATTTGTGCTTCTAAATTCATTGTCACAATATTCACAGTAGCCAGAATATGGAAACAGTCCTAGTGTCAAAGAACAGATGACTGGAGAAAGAAACTATACTACATCTACACAATGGAATAATATGCAACCACAAAGAAAAAAATGATATCATGAAATCAGCAAAAAATGGATTGACATGGAGAGTATCATGTTGAATTAAATGAATCAGATGGAGAGTGACAGACATAGAATGATTGGACTCATTTGTGGAGTTTAAAAAACAAAGTATGAGACTAACAACCAAGGACAGTGGAAAAAAGAGCCAGGAATAATGGGCTATGGTTGTAAACTTGCCACAAGTGGTGGTGGTGAGGGGGACAGCTAGGATAGAGAAGGGACCACGATGCCAAAGATAGATGGAAAATGATGGAAATGATGACTCTGGACATGAACTGATTGTTGAAAGTAGGTAAAGGGACAAACATGATAAGCTTTCAGGACCTGTATTGCAAACTATAATTTGCAAACGGAGAGAGAGACACACAGAGAAAAAGAAAAAAGAAAAGTGCCCAATATAGAGGTAGGCAGGGGGAGAAGGAAAGAGTGAAATTAGGAACATTGGTGGTAGGAAATGTACACTTGAAGTGAACATTGTATGACTGAAACCCAATCATGAGCAACTTTATAACTATGTATCTCATGGTGTTTTGATAATATATAGATATAGATATTTATAAAATAAAAAATTCTTCACGTTTTAGCAGAGAATCAAACTTTAGTGTATGTTTGTGATTATTTTCAAAATTAATTTAGACTGAAGATAAAAAAGAACTGCTGTCTACTTCCTCTCACCATATATTCTGCGCCACTAATGGCAATCACATTTTATTTTGTAGATTTATTTTTCCCCACTATAGTTAAGCTAATTACATAATAATGATTTATGAGTTTCCTTGTTAACTTAATATATCCTGTTAAATTTCCTCAGAGATTATTTAAATCCTTTCTTGATTTTCCTCTCATTTTATTCCATGTTTCATTATAGCTTTCTTCAGTTGCAAGCTTCATTTACTTTATACTTACAAGCTAGTATAAAATATACCTGTTTTTCACCATTACTGACTTTTCACATATTTTTGTGTGTTTTCAAGAATTAACTTGTAGGTCTTAACTCACAGACATGGGATTCAGTTAATTCTTTCCTTCTTTCTTTCTTTCTTTCTTTCTTTCTTTCTTTCTTTTGCTTTTTGGGTCACACCCAGTGATCCAGTGATGCACAGGGGCTGCTCCTGACTCTGCACTCAGGAATTACCCTGGCAGTGCTCAGGGGACCATATGGGATGCAGGGAATTGAACCCGGGTCAGCCGCGTGCAAGGCAAACACCCTTCCAGCTGTACTATCTCTCCAGACCCCCAAATTAATTCTTATTTCCTCTTCTCACCACATTTTGTCTTGGTTTAGATCCTCAGAGAGATGGAAATTAACTATTTGAGACATACTTAAGGAGGTCCAATAACCTCTATACTCTACAATGCAGGGTTCAGGGTAGAAAATTTCTCTGCTCACCTGCTAGTACATGAAATAATTCTACATTTATTAATTAATCAAGGAAAAAGGAGGTTTTTAACAACCAGACAAATAAATGTCAAAGTGGCATAGGGGTCAATGAAAGAGCTCTTAATTACTAATGCTGCAACTGTTTAGGACAAAATACTGTGGTGTTTGTTTATAGTCTAAAGAACAAAATAATTATACCATGAGTCTATTTTGTTGTAAATGAATAAATGATTGCATAAATAAGTAGCACTGTAGCACTGTAGCACTGTCCTCCCATTGTTCATCGATTTGCTCCAGCAGGCACTGTTACATCTTCGCTGTGAGACTTGTTACTGTGTTTGGCATATCGATTATATCACATGTAGCTTGCCATGCTTTGCCGGTAACTTGTCAGGCTCTCCGAGAGGAGTGGAGGAATCGAACCCCTGTCGAACCCTGGTTGGCCTGGGTCAGCCATGTGCAAGGCAAACGTCCTACCCTACCCGTTGTGCTATAGCAGCCCAGCATAAGTAAGTAGTGGGAAATAAAAAAAATGTCTCAAAAAACAACAAACAATTCCAAACGATTTGTGCAGATATTACAATCTTCAATAAACAGAAACAAATTCTAAATTAAATATAGCTTGTACATAAGCAATTTTTCCAAATTGGAGGAAGAGGGGATAACAAAATACCATATTGTGTTAGTTTGACAGCAGATACCTAATGCATGATGGGAAAGATAGTCTGCCTTCCAAATCCATTACTCGCATTCAGCCCTAAGAGAAAATAGAAACAAATCCAAGCCAGAGAACTCTCTGCAAAATTCATGACCAAACTCTTCATGACTTGCATGAACCAAATTCACACAAAGTTCATTCCTCCATGTTCTCAACATTAATCCCGCTACCAGTGTTAACTTTCCTCCACCAGTGTTCTCATGCTCCTTCTACACCCCGCCACCTGTCACCTTAACAGGTGACACATGTCCGAGTTCTGTGGTTTTAGTCTGGATTTCATGTGGAGTCTGTGCTCTGAAGTTGTAGATACCGTACTCTTCTAAATCATTGATAAAACTGAAGCTGCTGACCCTGTTCTCCTATCACTTCTCTTTTCCTCTTTCTCTGCCCCCCATTTATTATTTTTTATTCTAGCCACAATTTTTCCCAATTTTGTAATATAGTCAATGATAGAATTTATGAATATAACATTCCAACGCCACACCTTCTACCAGAGATTCTTTTTTCCTCTACCATAGGGTGAAGATCCTCTCCAGGTCTCTCCCTACTTCTAACCTCAATATCTCTCTCCCCTCAAACACACACATCTTACTGCCATGGTAAACTCAGTCTTATAGACAAGATCTTAGATTCTTTTGCATCTGTCCTTTTGATATTCTACTAAAATACTTTTTTATATTCCACACGTGAAAATCATTCTGTTCTGTCTCTCACTTTCTGACTGTCTTCATTTGACATGATACTCTCCAGTTCTATCCAAATAGCAGTAATTTGCAAGCTTTTGTCCTTTTTAACAGCTGAGGAGTATTCCACTGTGTATATATACCATAGTTCCTTTATCCAGCCATCTGTTCTTGGACACTTTTGCTGTTTTCAGATTTTGTCAATTGTTAATAGTGCTGCATTGAATATAAGAGTAAAGATTTCTTTTCTGATTAAAGTTCCGGGGCCTTTGGGGTAGATGCTGATAAGCAGATTTACTGGATTATACAGAATCTCAGTTGTTCATATTTTTGATGAGTGTCCATAATGTTTTCCAAAAATGTTTAATGGGTTGATATTCCTACCAACAGTGAATTAGTGTTCCTTTTCCCCAAAACCCATGTCAAAATGTTCTTTTTTAAATGTATTTCAGACTTACTGTTATGAGGTGATGTTTAATTGTTTTGATATTTACTTATACCTTATGATGAGTAAAGCAGAGAATTTTTTCATACACTTACTGATCATCTTTGATTTCTTTGCATACATTTCTTCTTTCTCCTTTTGAATAAACTTGTGTATTGTGTATATATAGTGTATATATTGTATATATATACATATGTATGTATTTAATGTTTTTGTTCGGTCATAGAGGGTTAAGGTACCTAATACATAGTCCTTACTTCTACTGATGTATTTTTCTACCTGCTTAGGATCATCCCAATAGTCTGATACTCCTTTGCCTTGGGCATATAATGGGTCCATTCTTTGGTTTCTGTTTGTAGGCATACCCCTTGCCCTGCAGCAGAGTTTCACCTGGATATTCCAGAAATCAAAGAATCGGATCAGAAATGTTTTAACAACTCCAAAAATTCACAACTTGGAGAGAGAGTGTTTTATTTTCAGAAACCATAAAATGGGAACATTGCAGTCATTTTTATTTGTGTTTGTGCCATACCAGCCTTGCTCAGGAAACCCTCCTGGTTGTGCTTAGGGAGAAACCTTACACAATTCTAGCATTAAAGCAGAATTCACTGCATGCAAGGAAAGTGCGTAAATCCCTGTAGTTTTCTCTCTGATCCTGAACATGAGATACATTTTTCAGGGAGCCCATCTGGGATTCTTCCTTGATGCTCTTCCTCAGATCTCGTGCTCTATTATCCCTCCTATTCATTCTGCCTTGCTTTGAAAACACTGAAAGGACTAGTAATTTTTCTTTTTTTCTGAAATTAGTTTTAGAGAATTATCTTGATGGTTCTTTACCACTCGGGCCTCAGGTCATTTCAAATACCAACCATTTTTAATCCCAATATTTTCTTCCATTCTACATCTTCTCTTTTCTTCTCTTAACTCCTGTTTTCGTTAATACATTTATTTGTATCTGACATCTATTTTATTTCCTTATAATTCACATAGAATATACTCTATGGGGCAGGCAATTTTCTGTCATGTCTTTCATAACATATCCTGAATCTATATAATTGTCTAATAAGTAGTACAATATCTGTGAGTAATTGATTGAATAGATGAAAAGATCTAGGTTTCTAATTAATACACGAGTAAGAGAGAGGAATTGACTAGTATGAGCCTGGATAAATTGAAATTATATACAATAGAGGGGAAACAGAACTGAAGGGCTGAATGCATTTTTAAAAATCCTTTGTCATCTTCCAGTCCTCTCTTCCGGTGTCCTTGTTGTAAGCACACATACAAGAACTGTGGGCAAAAGTGGACTGACACACAGAAAAGCATGAGCACTTCATGTGGTATTCTATAACTGTGTCCCATAGGAAAGGAGAGAGAAAGAGAGAAAGAGACTGAGAAAGAGATAGAGACTGCTATCAAAAGGTAATTGAAATACTTGCAGTAGGCCCTATAGAGTTATATTCAGCTAGGTAAGAAAGGTTTTGATGGTTTTTAAGTGGAAGATCACTTCAGAGTCTTTGCTGGAGTTTCGCCTCTTTTATATGCGATTTGAGAACAAGTTTGCCAATGCAAAGCAGACAGATTCCACACTCTAAGCATTTTGAGCGAGTTAAAGCATGGCATAAATATGAAGCTGCATCATCCTTACAGTTGGAAAGTATTCTATAAAAAATATTTCCTATGAACATCATTAAATTAGTGGCATTAAAGGTCCATATATGAATTTATATGTGTATAATGAAGTTCTAAGACCTCTAGAAGGAAAATTATACTTGATTTTAAAGTCTAATTTACTATTATTATTATCGGGCTCCTTAATTGTTATTTACAATGAAGTTTTATTTGTTTTCCTTCTGTGATAATACATTTTTACACCCTTCCATTTTCTGACTTAGAGAATGTAGGGTCTTCAAAATGACAATGTTATTTTGACAGCTTTGCTATTTTATGAAAAACAAATTTTGAATCTGAATAAAAACTTGTAATTGACAATATTTCCTAAATGTATTTAATTTCTGAATTTACTTAAAAGAATAATACAGAAAAAGTGAGATAAAAAATTTATCAATATTTAAAAAATTATATCTTGCTATATCATATTTCTCATGATAATTATTATTCAAGTGATGTTTTTCAGAAATCGCTTCCTTGACTATGTGGTCTCAATGTTGATTTTATTTCTATGTCATTAAGTAACATGCAGTTCAAAGACAATTTCAACTGTTTATTGAATGTTTCAAGCCTTTTTAATAAGCGTTCTTTCCTAAAATAATTTATAAAAGTTAAGGCCCATGTGGTAGCTCAGTTTTTCATAATCCTATTTCACAAGGAAATTTCTCACAGGGTTTGCAGAACCATTTAAATGTCTGATTAAAGAATATAAGTTGGTGAAAAATTAGAAAGTGAAAGAAACACATGTCTTTTAAATCTAAGACATGTTTATTTAGTTTAAATTTTAGAAAAATTTGACAAAACTAATTTGATTAATTATCACAAAAGTATCACATTGATAGATGATATTATCTATTGGAAACTGAGTGTATTATTCTGGTATGCATTGATATCATATCTTTATGACTTCTCTGTAAATCTAACTGTATTTTGTTTTGCTTTCTTTGAGTTTTGGACTCTTGCCTGCTTTTCTCAGAGCTTTCTCCTGGCTCTGAGAAAATTATAATATATTAATATTATAAAATATAACTAGCTTATATTTTGTAATATAAATAATATGTTAATAATACAAAGCATTTAAATTAAAATTTTAAATTTTTATTTAATTTTAATTTTTATTAAAATTATATTATATGTTTCAAAAATGATATAAATCGCCTGGTGATGTTAGAACAGAGGACCATATGTGGTGCCTCTGTCTGCTGCATGCCAAGCAAGTACCCTACCCACTATATTATCTCTTAGTCTTTTTTGGTTTTATTTTCAGTAGTGCAGAGTTTTAATATGTTCTTGAAGGTGATATAGAGAAGCGGCATATTTTATTTTTAACATAATCAAATTTATTGATGTTTCCTGATCAATAAAGACACGAGAAAATGATCAAAGGAAACATTTCAAAAATATTACTCAGTTATGAAGAATATGAAGTCTAGCCCAAGGGTCCACAAACTTTCTGCAAAATGCTGTGCAACAAATATATCCTTTATGATGTTCATTCTATTTTTCTTGCAACTAGTTAACTCTTCGTTATCAGCCACAGACAATTTATAAAAGAATGAGTCTGGCAATATTGCAATAAAATTTTATTATGGACATTAAAATATTAGTTTTTTGCGTTTGTCACCAAAAACAACTTCTTACTAACCTTCTCTTGTTACTCCTGCTCTGCCTTTCTACCTCCTCATTTAACAATTTATTTTGATTGCTTGAGAGATAGATTAATTGGCTCAGCACATATTTTGAAGCAGGAGCCTACGGTTCAACATCCAGGTAACACATGGTCCTTTGAACACTGCAGGAAGTAATCTGTGACCATAGAATTTGGAGTAATCCCAATGAGTGTGATTTCCCCAAAAATACAAATAAATAAATAAATCTTTATTTCAAAGACAACATGCAAATTTTGGAGTACATGTTTAATATGAATTTATCTGATGTCCAACTCATCACATATAATTTTGTTCATAGTACTCTTTCAAGATCTTTGAATTTTGTAATTTGCTATAAGTAATTCTCTTTTATTTCTAATTGTGTTTTCTCATATTTTTCTCTTTGTAAGTCTATTTCAAGGTTTATCATATTCATAAAGGTAAAGGCCCTCCCATTGTTCATCGATTTGCTCGAGCGGACCCAGTAACGTCTCCATTGGAGACTTTGTTGTTACTGTGTTTGGCATATTGAATATGTCACGGGGAGCTTGCCAGGCTCTGCCGTGCGGGCGAGATACTCTCGGTAGCTTGCGGGGCTCTCTGAGAGGGGTGGAGGAATCGAACTCGGGTCGGCCATGTTGGCTGCGTGCAAGGCAAACGCTCTACCGCTGTGCTATCGCTCCAGCCCCATCATATTCATAAAACTCAAAAAAGTAGTCATTGCTGAAAATTGATCAGTGAATTGTTAATATTTCCAAAATTGATGTAAAGATCTGAGTCACTGAATAGATATATCATCACATACCTAGAAATATTATCCAAAAGACAAAGATATAGTATTAGAGAGGATGTTAAGATAGTTATCTCTGATACACTCTTCGTAGAAATATGAATTAGCTACTATGGAAATATTATTTTGTATTCCATTTTTTTCATTATCTTTGGAAGCAATATAAAAATTCAACAAAAATTAAGGAAAAATATATTATTCAGTTACTCCATCTTCTGAATATTTACCCCCAAACTGGAAATTTATTGATTGTAAAAAATTGTAAAATTCTTACTTACTAATTTGTAGATAATAACACACTCCCATACTTATTACAATATCAAATACAATAGCCAATAACATAAAACAACCTAACCATCAATTGTTGAATGGGAAAAGTAGTGAGGACCAGGGAAATAGTATAGAGGTCAGGGCACATATTCCCAATTCAATCCTTAGCACCATGGTTTTATCTAATTTATGCCCATATTGCTTAAGTATGTAGGCGTTATGCACACCAACTGCCCCAGGTGCTGTGTAATCCCATCAACGGCCAAGACCCAGACACGATAAAACCTAGCTCCCGGAAGAGAACAGCACAGATTCTCCTGCTTCCTCACTGGGGCCCCTTGGAGGAGGGTGGGTTGAGTTTCCCTCCTCACCCGGAGCAGAGCCCCAGCAGCTGAAGACCTCCAGTTTCAGCCACAGCCATGCTTAAGACCACTCTCCACACGTGCGGACGAGCCTCACGCATGAAGGAACCGGCCAAGGAACCCAGGTGTGCGAGAACTGGGGCATAGATCTCCAAGCCTGCTCTGATTAGGACTGGGGCCTCCTCCAACTAGATCCCCCATCTTCCAGTATGTCCATGTTACACCCACCAACTGCCGCCAGCACCGTGTAATCCCATCAACAGCCTAGACCCAGAGACTATAAAACCCTGCTCCTGGAAGAGAGATCTTATTATCTAGTTCTTACTCTTGGAGAACCTGGCAGGTTACCAAAAGTATCCTGCCCACAGAGCAGAGTCTGACAATCTCTCCGTGGCGTATTTAATATGCCAAAAACCAGTAACAATGATGGATCTCATTCTCCTGACCCTGAAAGAGCATCGAATGTGGCACTTTCTAAAATCTCAGGGCTAGGATGAAGGAGACGTTACTGGTGCCTGCATGAGGAAATCGATGAACAGGATGACAGTGATACAGTGATTACCTAAGGATGTGGTAATGTTTGGGCTGGAGTGATAGCACAGTGGGTAGGATGTTTTCCTTGCACGCAGTCAACATAGCCGACCCGAGTTCGATTCCTTCGCCCCTCTCGGAGAGCCCGGTAAGCTACTGAGAGTATCTCGCCCACACGACAGAGCCTGGCAAGCTCTCTGTGACGTATTCAACATGCCAAACACAGTAACAACAAGTCTCATGATGGAGACGTTACTGGGCCTGCTCGAGCAAATCAATGAACAACAGGAGAACTGTGACAGTGGTAATGCTTAGCACTGCATTATTGGGGATCAATAGGCTCACTGTAGCAGTGCTGTCAAACCATGAAGAGGGTCCTCTAGTGCTGAAAACAAAACACAGGAAAACAAAGTCAGGTGACAGATAGACTTGACCCATGGAATATAATTTCCTAAACCTAGGTTTAAGGATCTATGGAAGAAACAATACAATATGCAAAAATACATGAATACTCTAACACAAATTTATGAGATATCAGATGACAGAGCAGTAGAAAGAGCCCTAAAAGCTACTTCCTTTATTTATATATAAACATAATAGAGATCTACAGATAAGCAAGTATAAATAAGTTTAGTTATGATTAATATTAACCTGAGCTGGAGCTAAGCACAGTGAGTAGGCCATTTGCCTTGCACATGGCCGATCCGGCTGACCCAGGTTCGATTCCTCCACCCCTCTCAGAGAGCCCGGCAAGCTACTGAGAGTATCTTGCCAGCACAGCAAAGCCTGCCAAGTTACCTGTGACGTATTCGATATGACAAGCACAGTAACAAGTGTCACAATGGAGACGTTACTGGTCCCACTCGAGTAAATCGATGAACTGGAGGACAGTGACAGTGACAGTGACAATATTAACCCACCATTCTTACTGAAAATTCTTACTAATTTCATAATTATGAGAGAATTTTAATGTTGACAATATTTTCTTCTTAGAAACGCAATGAGAACTCAATTTTCAGGGAGCCTGGAAATTAAATTCATCTGAAAGTATGATTGATAATACTTTTTATTGTCAATGTTTAAGGAAAAGGAAGGAACCTTGCACAGGAGAGTAAAGCAGCCTAATTTCTATTAATTGAGACTGGATATACAATGAATAATTGCAGCACGATGTATAAAAATAGAACTGAAGTCTATAAACTGAAGCATCAATCCCAGAAAGTCAAAGTTCTACTTTTAAGTGTTGGGACCAGGACATCAAATCCCCATCTCTAGCAAGTGTTTGAAGATCAATTATTATAATACTTTTAATATTGGCTGCAATTAATAAGAACTTCACTAATAATTTCAATCGTTAACATAACATCTTCCCTAATTTTGTTCTCATTTCCAACTTAGATTTAAATAGAGAAAGCAAAACATGTCATGCTAACCACTAACTTAGATGCAGTTTCTAATTAGCACACTGAAAACCTCCATTCAGGTTGCATGTAAAATCTCTTTAAAACTTTGTTCTTACTTACCTACCTTTGAGTCTCTGTTAAAATATAAGTGATGGTAGCTGATGCCCTTGCAAACTTGAATAAATAGTTCTTGCCTGTTCACATATTTAAAAATTATTTGCACATAATTAAAATTTAAAAATATGTCATTTGATAATTTGTAAATAAATTGAGTTAAATCTATGTTACAAAAATCAGCTGAATGTGGGGCTGGAGTGATAGCACAGCAGGTAGGGTGTTTTCCTTGCATGCAGCCAACCCGGGTTTGATTCCCAGCATCCCATTTGGTCCCCTGAGCACCGCCATGAGTAATTCCTGAGTGCAGAGCCAGGAGCAATCCTTGTGCATTGCTGGGTGTAACCCCCCCCAAAAAAAATGTCAGCAGAATGTGAAAAGTTCTGTAGTGATTGCTGTCTGGTAAGACACAGATAGCTATCTGTTAAATAAATTTGTCTTAGAATAGCCTTGAATATAGAAGAATATCTTGGCATAGAAGGACTTGATCACTTCACTCCAGCCATAATGATTATAACTATTTCAAGTGAGTAATTTATTTTCATTGGTAGAATTCTAAGCCCAGCTATTGTCTCTTACAAGATGATTCTACCTCTCACCTTACCTCAATATTTATGATAGAGAATCTGTAAGGCATGTAGCAGGAAACACACAGAATTGTTTCTTACGTTACACACCTATAGCTCCCACAGATTCCATGGTTTGAAACGTGTGTTACATTCAGAGAAGCAATAGGAAAAGAACAGAGGTAGAATAAAGTTGACAGATTTAATTACAAATTTTATAACTCAAACTTTTAAAATCAACATATACCCCAAATAATGTACTTGTACTTAAAAGTGAATATCTACAACTATAGCACTGTAGCACTGTCCTTCCATTGTTTGCTTTTGGCCCTGGTATCCCATACTGTCCCCTGAGTTTCACCAGGATAGATTCCCAAGTGTGCACAAAAATATGGCATCAAAAGTTAATTTATTATTTAATTATTATTATTATTTTTTAATTATATTTTATAATTAAATTATAGTTTATAATTATAGTTTAATTATTATTATTACTATTATTATTATATTATATAATATATATTATATATATATTATTACTATTATTATCAATTCACTCGAGTGGGCATCTATAACGTCCCTATTGGGAGTCTTGCTGTTACTGTTTTTGGGCATATGAAATACGTCACAAATAGCTTGCCAGGCTTTGCCATGTGGGCACGATACTCTCGGTAGCTTGTCGGGCTCTCCAATAGAGGTGGAGAAATTGAACCGGGGTCAGGAGTAAAAGGCAAACACCTTACCCTCTGTGCTATCGCTCCAGCCCATCTACAACCAAATCTAATTAAATATCTGAAGTTGCATTAAAAATAGAAACCCCTAAAAATGGAAAGATAAAACAACGGGTAGGACACCTGCCTTGCTTTTGGCCCTGGTATCCCATACTGTCCCCTGAGTTTCACCAGGATAGATTCCCAAGTGTGCACAAAAATATGGCATCAAAAGTTAAAGAATAAGACTGACTTGTTTATAATCTTTTAATGGGGTGCTTGCAACAGAGTTTAATTATTATTATTATTATTAATATTATTATTATTAGGCACACCTGATGATGCTCAGGGCTAACTAGTGGCTGTGTTCAGAGATCACCCTTGGTGGATTCAGGAGAACATATCAAGTATGTCAAGGATCAAACTCAGGTCAATTGAACAGTGTTAATATATTTGTGAGTGATTATTCAGAATTGTCCTTTTTAATTTTCAAGTGTTTGATTGTTGTATATGTCTTCTCTTACTGTTATAATAGAATACTAATGATACTTCAGTGTTCTTTCAAGCCAATTAATTTTATAAAATAAAATATTATAAATAAAAGATACCTGCTACCATATGAAATACCAATGAATATATAAAAGTAAACCATAATTAAATCATTGACAATAATAAAAAATTTAATATACTTGACATACGTATGATAATGAAATTGTTCATAAGACAAAACTGAATTTGTGCCATAATCTGCTTAGAAGGCTCATAAAAATGGATAAATCAGTCTCACATGCTGGGGAAAATGACAGCTGGGATAGAAAAGGGATTACTAAGGAAATGATGGTTGGAGGATCGCTCTGGATGGAAGATGTATGCTGAAAGTAGACTATGGACCAAACATGATGGTCTCTTACTACCTGTATTGCAAACTACAACACCCAAAAGGAGAGAAATAGTAAGAGGTATGTGCCTGCCACAGAGACAGGGGGTTGGAAGGGGTGGTGGTAGCGGAAAGGATCCTGGGAACAGTGGTGGAGAATAGGCACTGGTGGAGGGATGGGTGCTTGATAATTGATAGAAACATAATCATGAAAGTTTGTAAGTAACTTTCTAAATTTAAAAAACGGAGAAATGAGAAGAATAATAAAAATTAGGCAGACATTGTCAAGTGGTCTACCTTTGAAAGAAGCGAACTATAGATATACATTTCTATGTCTCTTTCCATATGTTCAAGTCATATTCCCTATACACAATACAACTGTGACCATGAAGAAGTTATTTTAATTCCTTAATGTATCAGAAGGTAGAGTTCAAGACTTCTGGAACAGCAGGAAATTGAGGGAAATATTCTGAAAAGGAGGGAGTACAGAAGGGGAACATCTACAGTTTGCATGTAAACCTCTAAATCCAAATGAGACACAGGCACTATACACAATGCAAATGCAGTTCAAGAAATAGAAAGACAAATGCATTTTCACATAGAAAAAAGAGCTCTGACTCAAAAACTCACACTGCAGGGTCTTTGCAAATATTTTTAACTTACAATGAATCTGTTCCATCAATAACTAACACAAAATATCCACAAATTCAATATGTTTGACCAGTAGTAAAACTGTAACTTTGAAGTACTAGAATAAAGAAAAAAATACAAAATTCTATATCACAAAAATATAAGCAAGATAAAACTAACATAGGCAGAAAATGAAAGTCTTATTACCAGAAGACCAATTATCAATTATTCAACAAGGCATAGTGATAATAAATTCATATGCATCCAGTTAGAGGACTTCAAAATATATGAAGCAAAGATTGACTAAAAAGAGGAATAGACAAATTCTCTCACAGCTGAGGATTTTAAAACATCCTTCTCTCAGCAATTGTTTCAGCAATTGTCCAAAAGTCAGTAAATAGATAAAAGATTTGAATAGCACTATAACCCAATTAGAACTAACTGGCAATTACATCGCATTACATAAAATGGTTTTAGAACACATAGTCTTATTTTTCAAGTGCATATGAAATGCTCACCAAGATAGACCATATGCTGAGACAAAAAAACAAGTCTCAAAAGATTTAAAAAATATTTAGAATCTTAGAAAGCATGTAATTTTAACACAAATAAATCAGCATTATAAGATATATAGAAATGGTGACTATTAGTAACTGTAAGTATAGCAGCTTTGAGTAAAAAATATACAAAAAATCTATTTTGACTATAATAAATATACAGCACATCAAAATTTGTTAGGTACGGACAAATATAGAAAAAACATAGTTGTGAAGTGTTTATAATAGAACAAATATTTAAAACTAAAGGAAGTTTGCTTTTCGACATCACTCTTTGGGGGAGTACAATGGAAAATAGTGAACAAGCCAGATTTAAATGATGACAGAGGAAGTTCCTGGCTTTGCTCAAAAGAATAACAGCTGTTCGTCATAAAGGCAGGACTCTGAGAGATCTCAGTGGGAATCTCAGAGATCTCAGCTCAACGTGGGAATGAGATAATCCCCACATCTCTGAGATCAGCACAGACTGCAATAAAGAGGATGTGGAAAAGAGTTATATTATCACTGAACAGAAAATGCTGGTAGAGTGTGGTTGTGTTAGGGTATATAGTAAGGCTGCAAACCCACATCAGATCCGTAGAGAGAAGGAACAGAAAGAGTGGAAGCACATACCCATGGTTCTCATGATAGCCAGAGGGTATGGGGTGCTTCACACATATACCTGCCAAGAATAACAATGAAAAAGCACTCCACACGACACACTCCTCCACTCCAAATGGTACTAACCTTGTTGGTTGCACAACTAAGGATGCCGAGTATCACATGAAGGACCTCAGAAAGGAGTCGTATCAGTAGATCATAAGGATAAATTAGCCAACCACCCATTTAGCATATTCTCAACAGAACATTAATACATTTAAGTCCCTTCTTCAGCCTGATAGCACAATTATATGTGTACATTTAAGGAACTAAAGAAACTAATGAGGCCTCTGCCCCTAAAAAAAAAAGTCAAAAAGTCACAGCAGAAACATCTGTAAAAGTAAAAATGGTTCACATTTCATCAAGAAAATTAAAAAGAGGGCTGGAGTGATAGCACAGTAGGTAGGGCATTTGTCTTGTATATAGCTGATCAGGTACAATTCCCAGCATTCCATATGGTCCCCTGAGCACCACCAGGAGGAATTCCTCAGTGCAGAGCCAGGAGTAACCCCTGTGCATTGCCAGGTGTGACCCAAAAATCAAAAAAATAAATAAAATAAACTCAATAAAATGAAGGCTAAAAATCGGTTATTCAAATAATAAGTTCAAAGAGATTCAATATATAAAGAATTTAATATACAGGAGCAAGTTCTAGAAAAGCTATAGAAGCAGAGATACCAAATGAAGAAGCAAGCAATGAGGTTGAAAGACTAATGAGGTAAAAGTTAGTCAGGTGGAGGAAAAGAAGGAAAAAATGTTTTAAGAAAAGAATCTGTATAAAAACTAGATTCCACAAAGAAAGCGTATATAAGATATGGGTATCCCAGAAATGGAAGAGACGAGATAAAGCATTCAAATAAATAGCTACAGAAAATTCCCAAATGTTAGTAGGAAGGGAAATATACTTTCATGAGGCTAAAATAACATCTAGTTATTTAAAGACAAGGAGACCTACAATACAAAGAAGCCCATAATAGTTCATGGAAGTCTTTTCAATATATTTTTCTGGGAAAAACTGATTGCAATGCCAGAAATAACAAAAACAGCAACAAAAAATAGACCACTATGAACTCCATTAAATGGAACTAGAAATCAAGACATCAGTATATTAACTGAAACTGTAGAGCACATAGAAAAAAATGTAAGTTATATACTCGTTAATACCAGCTTTAGAAAGATATCTGAAGTCCAGAACATAATATTAAAGAAAAAAAAGCAAAAAATAAACAAACCAAACTACATCAAACAAAAAGTTCTACTCAGCAAAGAAATCTTGTACCAGAATAAAATAAGACATCTTAAATGGAAGACGTTTTACATATCGCATTTCTTACAATATGTCAATATCCAAAATATACAGAGCGCTCATAAAACTTAACAATTAAAAAAAATACAACCTGATTGAAAGACAGGCAAAGATCTGAAGAGGCACTTTTCCAAGGAAGCCATTGTGATGGCCAATTGTCAATGAAAAATAATCATTTTCTATTCTTTCACAGTAAATTCAAATAGAACAACAAGATAACACTCCATACCATGAAAAATATTGGCAGGTATGAAACTCATATGTTGAGATCCTGGAGGTTATAGTTAAATAGTGGGAAACTCCTATCTTTCTAGTTCCCTATCTCAAAGACAAAAGAATGTCTATCGTTGGGGCACTGATACTTACTAAAACAGAAATGAGGCTACTTTGTATGTTGATGAAATGTTCTCATCTTTATCAGTGTTACTATCACTTGTAAGATTTCTACTCCATAAACAAGATTCCAGAGGATGCAGACTTACTATACAAAGTTTTTTAGAATTCCCATAATTTTGAGATTGAATAGCACTGTTGCACTGTCGTCCCATTGTTTATCGATTTGCTCACGTGGGCACCAGTAACGTCTCCATTGTGAGATGACTCGTTACAGTTTTTGGCATATTGAATATGCCACGGGGAGCTAGCCAGGCCCTGTAATGGGGACGGGATATTCTTGGTAGCTTGCCAGGCTCTCCGGGAGGGACAGAGGAATTGAGCCCAGGTCAGCTGTGTGCAAGGCAAACACCCTAGCTGCTGTGCTATCTCTCCCGCCCATATGAAACATACACTTACATATATGAAAGCATGTATTAAAGTGAATTATTATTGTGAAATTATTTTGATCTTTGAAAAAGTCAAAATATAGGATCAAGCTTTCTCTGAGAAAGTCTAAAATTATAAAAATAGTTTAAATGAATATAATAGCCAATAGAGTGAATGAAGATAGCTTTCTTTTACTATGTAATCTCCATCATATCATCGCTTTCTATGTACTATGAATTCATATTTGAGATTAAATATCTAATTATAATAAACCATCATTTAGGACTCTAACCTATATTTACATTTCATTCCACATTTTTAAACCATGTTCTTCTCAATACCAAAGCCAATAAAATGTTCTAGATTTAGTCACATCTGTGCTCTTACCATTACAAAAAATTTTATTTACTCAAATGAGGTAAAATAATATAATTATAATTATATTATCAGTGCATAGCACTAGTAATTGACTATATGTTTGAATAACACTGTAAACCATAATAGAAAGAAGGTGATTAATAAAAGATAGTGTTAATGGTAACCAAGCTTTAGGTAAGAATTTAGTACGTATTAAGTACTTTCCAAACAATCTTTATAAACAACACCACCACAATACTACTCCCAATGGTACTCTAAGTAGTTGTTTAAAATTATCTATATTATACATGATAAAATTAAATCTTAAAAGTACAATTTTCCAGTAATAGGCACACTGGATTGCATTGCTTAGTACTGTATAGAACTCAGAAACCCTCTTGGAGATTTTTGGGCTAAAATGAAACAAAAATCCATTCTACTCCATCATAAGAGTCTTTAATGTGCTTATTTTTTTTACCTGGATAAGAGTTTGACTCTAAATAAGGAAAAGAAAAAAAATAACTTGGTACAGATGAGGAAATGCAGTTTAAAAAATATCAGTGAGAAGACCCAAATAATAGAATGAATTGACTTAAAGAGTAATGACAGCTAAAGAGATACATTTATGATGGTATTTCCTTGTATAAGGTATGACTATTTTCTTGTTTCTCTGCTTATTATTATTATTGCTCACACGTTCCTCAACTAGTTAACCCCTTTTCCTTTTTAAAATAATAAAGTGAGATTGAAAAGAACCAAAGAATTTGTCCAAGATTCTGCAGAACTGGGACTACAAATGGAAATTCCATCTTTGAGGCATCAATTCTTGTCTTCTCCTCCCCAATCACTATTGAAACTACAGCAGATAAAAGAAGAGTCAGATGGACAAACAGTAAAGTGGACATATTAAGTTCAGTGTATACGATAGCAATGTCATTTGCATAAATTTTCAGTATTTCATCTCCTATTGTCATGTATTTTCTCTGAGTGTCCAAAGAGGCTCTCAAGAAACACTATGTATCATATATAGACACACACTTCACAGACAGAGCTTTGGGAGGTTCTTACATGTGATGGAATGCAAGTCATGAGCCAAGTGAAAAATATGATATTTATCTTTCTTTACAAAACAGCAATTACATAAAGTGTTTCTCATTCTGAAAATGAGAAAATAAGACTACAATATTAAGTGACCATCAAAGATTTATAATTTTGTTTTATCTAGTAAATTCAGTTTTTCTTTTAAAAATCTCTTAACAATAAAATATCATTTCTTTCCACTGTTAATTTTCTGCATTAACTAATAGTTGTGGTACTCAACTCTTATTAATTTATGAAAACATTTGTGAAATATGTAGTATTTTATAGGAAAGTACAAAATATTGACCAAAAAAGCATTTATTTTATCATGGGTAGATAAATTGCCAGAAGGCTTAGAAAGTATAAAAAATAATAAAATAAAAGTCACACTTTGTATGAATTGACTTTTTTATATTAAAAAATTATTTAATTTTGGACAGATAAAATCATCAATATCTCTTCCAACTTCTATAATTGATAAATGCATGCCTTATCTTGGTTACCCATGCTTTCAATAGTACTTTTTTTACTCCTAAAATATACTTTTTGCTGTAACAATGATGAAGACTAGATCAATTAAATCAATTAAATTAATTTTAAATCCTTAAGAAATTATTTTAGATGTGACTGCCTTGTTGGGTACCTACTGCATGCCTGCACATAACTGAATCTGAAAATCCCACAAGTAAAGAATGTCTTACCTAGTCTCAAAGGTTTTGCAGAATTACTTAACAGATATGGGAATAGAAATATAAAAATAATTATATAGCTAAATTTATTGCTGCCGAGATGATTATTGCAGATTAATGAAAAGGTGGCTCCCAATATGGGATTAATTTGCTCTCGAAAAGAAATGAGGCGGTGAGGCGAAAAAATGTCACCTTTGTGGTGGGTCTTGTGGCACTCTACACACAGCAGGGACATTTTATAAACTAAAATCACAACAGAGTGAGTTCTTAACTCTTACAGCAACTTGACAAAGATCTGTCATATTCATTCTCTGGTTTTTCCCTATAAAAGCTACTTAAATAAGGTTCCTAGCCAGTGTATTGATGAGTACCGACGGCAGGTTCTTCAGGTGTTCAGGTGTGACCTTGTCTGGGCCGGGTGCTGTTCCTTTCTTTATTGACGAAATGGCGTGTCGGATTTCTGAAGGGAGAACGTTGGGAACGACATATCCATCCTGTGGAATTTGGTATGTCAGCAAGTGGACATGGCTATCGAAGAGATTTGAGTAGAAGTCATGGATAATTTTCTCCATTGCCGTTCTGGAGGATGTGATAGATCCATCAGGACGTCTGAAGGTAGTCATCTTGGTCTTGTAGTTGGCAAAGGACAGGCGGGCCTTACGAATACTTTTCCCAGCTTCTGCCACATCTACCAGTACTTCTGCTCTTCTCTCTTTGAGGGCTTCCTTGATCGCATCTCTGCACTGCTTTGCGAGCTCGGACATTAGCTTGCGGTTGCCTGAGGCATGCGCCAAACCACGCTGGCGAATTAGCTCAAGGCGATTTTTTGTGGCTATCTCTCTCTTGGCGTTCCTTGCACATTCATGGAGGTGCTGAACCAGTCGATCGTATTCCTTGTCAACGTTGTCAACAATGGCATCTTCCCATGTTGCCGCAATAGTGCCAAAGAGTTCCCAGTTGGTGATCCTTCTGGGAGTTTTCTTTTTGAACTTTGCAGCCCTTTCTCCCTGCTCTGTGAAGTAGAATTTTGCACGAAGGAGACGGTGGTCCGATCCCGTTCGAAATTTTGGGACAACAGCGACATCAGTCAGCAAAACCCTCAATTGAATATGATGTGGTCTATTTCGTTGTGGAATCATCCACTGGGAGAATCACATGTCCAACGTTTAGATTCTGCCTTCTGGAACTGTGAGTTACCATGGATGATCTTGGTCGACATGATGAACTCAGACAGTCTCCCACCCTGTTCATTCCATTCTAGGCCATGGGTCCCGATGTGAAGTTCTTCAGCTGATCTTCTCGGTCCTATCTTGGCATTAAAATCACCCACAACAATGATCTTGTAGAAGGTGTGGTCTTCTTTATAGAACTTCTCCAGCTCCATGTAGAACTTCTCGATTTCTCTTTCATCATAATGAGATGTTGGTGTGTAGACAATGAAGATAGAAACTGCAGGCAGTGAGCCACATCTATTCAAATGTAAATGTCCGATTCGGGTTATTAGGCATTCGAATGAATCAATGCTCTTGGCCAAGTTTGTGTTGACAAGGACACGGACGCCTCCGACACCTCTTTTATCGCATGTTCCAAGGAACAATTCTTCTCCAGTGTTGAAAACGGCATGGTGAGATTCGTGCCTTCTTGTCTCTGTCAGACCAATGATGTCGTACTTGAACATTCACGCTTGTACCATCAGGTCCTTGATGGATGCATCTGATGCTAGCGTACGTGCATTGAAAGTACAGATGATCATTTTTGTCTTCCTTCTTTGTGGCAGCCTAGTTCGGCCTTGAGATTTTGTCGGCCTCTCCTTTCTCATCCTTCTCAGTGCTGCCATGTCGGTGAAGCCTTCAGGGTCAGGTGAATGAGACCACTGTTCACTCGCTACCTGTCTGAATGCAAGGTTCCCTCCCAATGGAAAACCAGCAGGACCGTACTACTGTTCAAGAAGGGAGACATCCATGACATTGGCAATCATCGCCCGATCTGCCTATTGTCTGTCATCTACAAGTTGTTCACTCGAGTTATCCTAAATAGGATTGGCAGAACACTAGATGAAGGAGAACCATGCGAGCAAGCCGGGTTCCACAAAGGATTCAGCACCATCGACCTTATCCACACAATAACCAAGTTCATTGAGGTTTCTCGGGAGTTCAAGATGCCGCTCTTTTTAACATTCATTGATTTAAAGAGGGCCTTTGATTCTGTTGAGATGGAAGCAGTCATTGAAGCCCTAGCCAGTCAGGGCATTCAAGCCCAATACATCAAGATCCTCCGTGAGCTGTATTGCGGATTCACTACCAGGATCTCACCATTTTACAAAGAAGTGATCGTTGATGTCAAGAGAGGGGTGTGGCAGGGTGATACCATTTCACAGAAACTCTTCAGTGCCACCCTCGAGAACATCATGCGATGACTGGAATGGGAAGGAATGGGAGTGAAGATAGATGGTCGGCAACTACACCACCTCCGCTTTGCTGATGACATTGTTTTAATTACACCAAACATCAGCCAAGCGGCACAAATGCAGGCCGACTTTGACCATGAGTGGTGGAAAGGTAGGACTACAGCTGAATCTTACGAAGACAATGTTTATGAGAAACAGCCTCGTTCCTGACGCCCCATTCGCTCTCAACGGAACAACCATCTCCGAATGCAACAGCTATGTGTACCTAGGTCGAGAAGTCAGCATGACAAATGACCTGGCACCCGAGCTGCGCAGGAAGAAGAGAGCAGCTTGGAACGCCTTCAAGAACGTCGAAGAAATAGCTAAGAGGACGAAGAACCTCCGGCTCCAGGCACATCTCTTTGATTCCACTGTTCTTCCTGCATTAACATATGCCTCAGAGACCTGGGCCCTACGCAAACAAGATGAGAATGCTATTCAGGTCTCCCAAAGAAGAATAGAAAGTGCTATGCTTGGAATATCACGTTTCACTCAAATGAGAGAAAGAATCCGGAGTTCCGACATCCATCGATGATCAAGAATCAGGGACGCTGTCTCATTTGCCAGGGTGTCAAAAATCAGATGGGCTGGTCACGTAATGAGATTTAAAGATGACCGCTGGACTAGAGCTGTTACCAACTGGATTCCACGGGATGTTAAAAGACCGCGTGGCCGCCCACCTACCAGATGGTCAGACTTCTTCGGCAAGATTATGAACGATCGGTTTGAGGCTCTTCATGTTCCCAGAGCTAACAGATGCCATTGGGCTACACTAGCACACGACAGGGAGAAATGGAGACGTTACTGGCGCCCGCTCGAGCAAATCAACGACCAACGGGAAGTTAAGTGATTAAGTGATTAATTGAAATGAGGTTCCAGTCAAGGGCCATTTTAGTGCCAAGGAGTAAGAATAAATATCATAAATATACATGCTCCTGGTAAAACAAGTGGAGAATGATTTTGAATAGTTCACATAGAACTAGATCTTATTGAAGTTTTTCTATTGACTTCTTCTCATGTCTTAGGTTTATGTTTCTGCACTTTCTTCTCCTTTCTTCTTTACAAAAAGGTTCTATTCTTCTTTATTTCCTCCGCTCACTACCTCACCCCCAGTCCCAACCTCTTTATTTGGAAAAGTTTCAGAACTACAGAAAAGATGAAGAAAAAATACTTTTAAAAATTTATTCATTTATTGGCTTTTTTCGTCACAACCAGCAATACTTAAGGGTAACTCCTGGCTCTAAACTCACTGTTTACTCCTGGCATTTCTCAGAGGAACACACGGGATGCCAGGGATCTAACCCAGGTCCCCCGCATGCAAAGCAAATGCCCTACCAGCTCTACTGTCTCTCTGGCCCAGAAAAATACTTTAAAAGCAGAAGAAGCAGCTGAAAAATACCTCCTTTTTAAAAAAAAATCTCTTCCCACCTCCTCTCTCTTATTAATTAATTTCAAACACAGTAACAACAAGTCTCCTGATGGAGACATTACTGGGCCCGCTCGAGGAGATCGATAAACAACGGGAGGACCGAGTTAGTTGCTAGGTATTTAAATTTTAGAGATTTTCTGATTCATATTAATACATATAATTACTGAGGACAAAGTCTTCTGCATAAAGACAATACTATAATCAAAGGAACTGGACAATAACCAATGATATTAGCTAATAAACAATCTGTTACTAGTTCTCCAGTTGTCCTAAATTTCTTGTCAACAGTAGTATTTATTTCAGAATGGATATTCAAAATCAAATCAAGAATCTTGACTAACGTTTACTTGCCACATTATTTTTGCCTCTTCTAGTGTGTGATTCTCTCAACATTGACATTTGTAAAGCAAATTATCTTGTGGGAAGGTCCATATTCTGGATTTGTCTCATGATTAGATTAAAAGCAAATTTCCTGTTGACATATTATTTTCTTCGACACCAGAAAGCACTGTGCACTTGGAAAAAGTAAATTCTATTAGATAGTTTTATAGAAAAGGTATATCATCCCCTTGTTTATAAACAAAATTGAGGATAATACCAGAAGCTTCTGTGAAAATGATTCAGCACAAAATAGTCAACCAATTTTTAAGTATCAATTTGATATTCTATGCTTTCATCAATGGTTATAGAGGTTACCATGATAGTTTTATAATTCTCTAGTAAATTATATAACTTATAATATACAATTATCTCTACATTAATTTTGTAATTCCCTAGTAACATCTACATTAATTACTCACTAAAACATAATCAGCTATCTTTTTATTATCTATATCTATAAACTTCTAATTTTGTTTACATTGTATAATTAAGTAATATTATCCTTTTAACATATAAATTGAGTTTGAATAACTTGTTGTCTAAGCAGATCTCATATTTCTTTTCCTTGAACCTATATTTTTTTTGTTTGGAGACCATATCCACCAGTGTTCAGGGCTTATTCCTGGTTCTGCATTCTGCCCTGGAGGGATTTGGGGACCATATGGGATGCCAAGGATTGAACCTATATCATTCACTTCACTTTCCCTCTGGTTCTTACATCTATATTTCCAGTATGTTTTCTTACTTTTTGAAGCAATTTGTATCTATGTCATTATGTAATTTCCCTCATCTAGACCTGGAATAAACATTTAATACAAGGAAGACCAGATTTTTTATTATTAATGTTAAGTAAAAAAAGTATTACAATCTAGGTAATATGGTTTCAATAGTTTTTGAGTTTATGATATTGATGGTCAATACCATAAAATTACTAAACTTACTATACACCACCAACACTGAATGTCAAAGTCTCCCAATCACTGTCTTTATGTCACCTGATCAGGAAGTATTCCCATTGCTCTTGGAGTTTCTTCTCAATTCTTTTGAGTAACTTTGTGCTTCCATGTCCAATCCAAACACTGCTTTTCCTTTCCCTCACCAGAGAATATAGGCACACAGTAACATTTATCTCTCTACTGATCTTTACCTCTACCATCAACATCCATCATCTGTCTTATCTACCTACCTATCTACGCAATCATAAAAAGCACATAAAGATGAAAAGTTTGGAAATTGCTGCATCATGACCACTACGAATAACAAAACTACTAAAACAAAGTTATCTATGGTTCAACAATTATTTTGGTTTCTTCAAATTGATCACAAACATGTAGGCAAAAATAGTACTCTGGAAAATTCGCAAAGAATGATAATTTTATTTTGCCCAAATGTTATCAATTGAAACTCATTTAATTGTTTCTTCAATATTAAATTTTATTACGTGTCTTATTACGAAATCCAAGTTTATGTGCTTCATGCTGAAAAGACAAGATTTCTTATTGAGAAATAAGGGCTTTATTCAGGTGTTAACACCTTGAGAAGATGGTGGATTTCTTGTCTCTAAAACCCATTTTACTCTCAGTTTGAGCTCAGGAGATTATGTAGGACTTTTTAGGAAAAAAAGGTAGAAAAATCTTAAGAACATGGATGATGAGGAGAGAACACTGTCTTGAGGCAGCCTGAGCTGGCATTAATAGTTAATAATTTCATGGACATTGATAGTCTAATTCTTGTAAAATTTTGAGCTATAATTTCAAACAACTATCCATTTCTGGCTTCTAACCAATAAAAATTTTCAAGAGTCTTTTCATAAGTTCTAGTATTTTCACTTTCTACCTCTACCTATCTGAATTGGACTTTTTAAATATAAAACATACAACACACAAGAGGACATCTCTTAGTATTGATAGGGCAAAGGTCAAGGAAGAATAAGAAATTGTAAGATTTAAACATTAATAAAGAGCAATATGGAATCTCCAACTTTCATTCACTTATTATCTCTTTTCTGTTGGACTTAACAAATTTGTTCAAGATTATAATTCAAAAGTCAATACTACGAGCATAGAGAAGGAACACATGGAGGGTGCGGGAACCACAGATCCCGGAGGGAAAAAAAAAAGAAAAAACAGGTTCCAAAAAGAGCCGAGATCACCGGCAAGTTCCAGATGGAGTAGGTGCCGCATCCCGCCTCCCCCAGATGGAACCCCGGTGACCAGAAGCCTCTACAAACACAGCTCAAGTATGCGGGAACGAGGACTTTGTCTCAAATCTGCCGGACTACACCTCCCAGGTAACCTCTGATTCCGGAAGTCACGCCCACAGCCCGCCCCCCAGCGCCATCTTTGAAGCGTTCAGCATAAGAGAAGGAACACATGGAGGGTGCGGGATCCCGGAGGAAAAAAAAAAAGAAAAAGCAGGTTCCAAAAAGAGCCGAGATCACCGGCAAGTTCCAGACGGAGTAGGTGCCGCATCCCGCCTCCCCCAGATGGAACCCCGGTGACCAGAAGCCTCTACAAACACAGCTCGAGTATGCGGGAACTAGGACTTTTCCTCAAAACCGCGCGGCCGCATACCTGCGCGACATCTCTCTATATACAAAGTGATCAATGAGAAGTAAATCACCCAATCTTTCTCCCTGAAAATCAGAGTTAAGTTTGGAGCACGGCCACAGCCCCAGAAACACAAGGACTTAATGCAGAACCCAGCAGCTTAGAGCAGAAAAGTGAACGGACAATGAGTTAACCCAGGCCATCGTTTCTGCCCAGAGGGAAAGGGTGTTGCCCCATTCGCCCTCTATTCTCTGGAAAGAAGGATGGCGGCCACATGGGAGCCTTGTGGACAGCAGGTATGAACCGGGGGTGTGGGGGCGACTAAAACCTCATGGGAAGGGGGGCGTTCCGGTCCGTCCTTCACGCCCTACCGAGGTCACCAGTCACCCCCCACGAGCGGCTCTCCAGCACAGCCACGGCCCCAGAAGCACAAGGAGTTAATGCAGAACCCAGCAGCTTTGAGCAGAAAAGTGAACGGACTATGCGTTGATCCAGGCCACCAAGTCTGCCGGAGGGGAAAGGGTGTTGCCCCATTCGCCCTCTCCTCTCTGGAAAGAAAGATGGCGGCCACATGGGAGCCTTGTGGACAACAGGTATGAGCCGGGAGTGTGGGGGCGACTAAAACCTCATGGGAAGGGGGGCGTTCCGGTCCGTCCTTCACGCCCTACCGAGGTCACCAGTTGCCCCCCACGAGCGGCTCTCCAGCACGGCCACAGCCCCAGAAGCACAAGGGCTTAATGCAGAACCCAGCAGCTTGGAGCAGAAAAGTGAAAGGACTATGCGTTAATCCAGGCAATCATTTCTGCCCAGAGGGGAAAGGGTGTTGCTCCCTTCCGCCCTCCTCCCTCTGGAAAGAAAGATGGCGGCCACATGTGAGCCTTGTGGACAGCAGGTACGAGCCGGGGGTGTGGGGGTGACTAAAACCTCATGGGAAGGGGGGCGTTCCGGTCCGTCCTTCACGCCCTACCGAGGTCACCAGTTGCCCCCCATGAGCGGCTCTCCAGCACAGCCACGGCCCCAGAAGAACAAGGACTTAATGCAGAACCCAGCAGCTTGGAGCAGAAAAGTGAACGGACTATGCATTGATCCAGGCCATCAAGTCTGCCGAGGGGAAAGGGTGTTGCCCCATTCACCCTCTCCTCTCTGGAAAGAAAGATGGCGGCCACATGGGAGCCTTGTGGACAGCAGGTATGAGCCGGGAGTGTGGGGGGCGACTAAAACCTCATGGGAAGGGGGGCGTTTCGGTCCGCCCTTCACGCCCTACCGAGGCCACCAGTTGCCCCCACGAGCAGCTCTCCAGCACGGCCACAGCCCCAGAAGCACAATGACCTAATGCAGAACCCAGCAGCTTGGAGCAGAAAAGTGAAAGGACTATGCGTTAATCCAGGCAATCATTTCTGCCCAGAGGGGAAAGGGTGTTGCTCCCTTCCGCCCTCCCCCGTCTGGAAAGAAAGATGGCGGCCACATGGGAGCCTTGTGGACAGCAGGTATGAGCCGGGGGAGTGGGGGTGACTAAAACCTCATGGGTCGGGGGGCGTTCCGGTCCGTCCTTCACGCCCTACCGAGGTCACCAGTCGCCCCCCACGAGCGGCTCTCCAGCACGGCCATGGCCCCAGAAGCACAAGGACTTAATGCAGAGCCCAGCAGCTTGGAGCAGAAAAGTGAACGGACTATGCGTTGATCCAGGCCATCAAGTCTGCCGGAGGGGAAAGGGTGTTGCCCCATTCGCCCTCTCCTCTCTGGAAAGAAAGATGGCGGCCACATGGGAGCCTTGTGGACAGCAGGTATGAGCCGGGAGTGTGGGGGCGACTAAAACCTCATGGGAAGGGGGGCGTTTCGTTCCGCCCTTCACGCCCTACCGAGGCCACCAGTTGCCCCCCGCTAGCGGCTCTCCAGCACGGCCACGACTCCAGAACACAGAAACCAATTTCTTAACTATCTGACTTTCAGTAGAAATACTTCCAGGGTCAATAGGTAAAATAGCAGAAATCCAAAACCAACATTTAATTCTTGAACCAAGCTGTAGAAAGCAAATCACTTCACAATGCTTTTTCAGTATGTCTGATTTGGGGGGGGGGGGTAAAATCTAAATAATAGTGGTGAATCTTTTATTGAAACAATGAATCTAATCAAAGCAGATAGAGTGTTAACTAGAATTTCATCTGCCTCACAGGGACGGGGAGGGGTGGGGGGTGGGGTTTTATTGGGGTTCTTCAGGGTAAAAAATAAGTATTGGTAAAGGGAAATGTGTTTGATATTTGCATGACTGAGACATAAACCTGAAAGCTTTGTAACCTTTCCCACAGTGATTCAATAAATAGAAAAAAAAAAAAAAAACGAACTTCAGAGGCCATAGAGAAAATACAGACGTTAGAGTGCTTTCTTTGTACTCACGAACGAGGCTTGATCCCCTGCAACCCATATGGTTTCCCAAGTCCACCAGGAATAATCCCTAAGTGTAGAGCCATGAGCTACTCAGAGCACCACTGTGTAGCCCAAAAACCAAAAAATAAATAAATACAATAAACTTCAGCTTTTTAAAAGGTTAAAAAAAAAAGTCAATACTACAAAGTATTCAATCAGAATTTATCCCTGTTCTCTACCTCATCTAATCGATCTATCGCAAAATCATTTCAATATATCTGTATTAATGCTAATTTATAAAAAACATGATTTTATTGTACAATGCCATATATGTGATCACCCAATATGATCACATGACTAGGTTTTTCTATAATTAAATTTACTATGTTGTTGTTGATATGCCTGTAGAGGGGAAAAGTAGCTTGACTAAGGTAATCTGTGGCTTTCCTTTCTAAACACCTCAGATACCTGGGTATGTAGGATCTGTCATATCTGAGAGTCTGCCAGGAGCATTTGCACAGAAAAGACCTTATGTCTCATCTGCTCCCTACCACAGTTGGAAAACTGCATCTGAGTTCCATCTAATGTATACAATAAATGTCTAATACCTACCACCCATGTTATTGGGATTAATGGAATTCAAGCTGGAGCAAATTAAATTAAATTAAAGGCCCTGCCTTTGTTCATCGATTTGCTCGAGCGGGCCCAGTAACGTCTCCATTGGAGACTTTGTTGTTACTGTGTTTGGCATATCGAATACATCATGGGTAGCTTGCCAGGCTCTGCCGTGCGGGTGAGATACTCTCGGTAGCTTGCCGGGCTCTCCGAGAGGGGCGGAGGAATCGAACTCGGGTCGTCCATGTTTTCGCGTGTAAAAGGGCTGGAGCGATAGCACAGCGGGTAGGGCGTTCGCCTTACACGCGGCCAACATGGCCGACCCGAGTTCAATTCCTCCGCCCCTCTCAGAGAGCCCGGCAAGCTACCGAGAGTATTCGATATGCCAGACACAGTAACAACAAAGTCTCCAATGGAGACGTTACTGGGCCCGCTCGAGCAAATCGACGATCAACAGGAGGGCCTTCTATTGAATCACTGTGAGAACAGTCACAAAGCCTTTCAGTTTAAGTCTCGGTCGGTCAAACAATGATCAAACACCCGTCCCTTCACCAGTGCACATTTTCTGCCACCAAGAACCCCAGTATACCCCCCTCCCACCCACCCCCACCTGTGCGGCAGATTTCCACTTTAGTCTCTCTTTCTCTACGTTGATCACATTCAATATTATGACAAAAGACCCAACATTGTTATTTGGAATTTTCCCCAACATTCAGACCTGCCAAAAAGACATTAGATAATTTGTTTTCTATTGCTGATTATGAGAGTATATAATGTTGTGTGGCCACAATAGTGGCCACGCAAATTTGGATTTCTGATATTTTAGTAATAAGCCTAGAGGGATTACTGCCAAAAGCTCATGGGTTCTGAGATTGGTTTGTGTGTCTCTGGGATCATGGTCATTCAGAAGCTGGAGGAGGCATTTGCGGGTGGCAATCCAGGGCATTGTCATGGTGGGGAGCAGGGCCGGTTTCATCCCCCATTCCAAGAGGCCCCATGTGCCTCACCAATGCAGTCTCATAACTGCCTGTACATTAGGCTATAAAAGATGCAGGCCACCTTGCCGCCACCAGAAGGGGGGACAGGCGGAGTGACAGACACCCTTCCCCTCCTAGGGTGGCATAGCAATGTAGTTAAATGCTCAGTTCAGATGCATTTCAATTGGGCATTATATATTGCTCAGATTTTCCCACCAACATTCAAGACTATCTTTCAGGAACAAATGCTAGATCATTTACTTTTCATTGATCACTTTGCATATCAGGAAATGTTGCACGACTGTGTAAGAGGTCGTGTAGGTTGGAAAATAGTCCTGGTACCTGCATACAGAGCCATGCTTGTAGAAGCTCATGGTCACCGGGATTCCATCTGGAGAAGGTGGGGAGACAGCACCTACCCCATCTGGGACCTCCCAGTGATATTGGCTTGGTAAGGGGCCCCAGAGAATTCTCTAGGAGATATGGAGACTGCCAGCCAGTTCTCTTGGCTGCTGTGTGCTGTAAAATCTATTGACTTGATTTTTTAAAAATTTACATAGTTGAAAATATGTTCTTAGTATGTCATTTGCTTTTTGACTTTATTATACATATACAGGCACAGACTTTTCTATATGGGCAATTTTTGCTCTCTTTTTTGTTTGTTTGTTTGTTTCTTTGTTTTCATCACATTAGTATGTGCTCAAGGTTCACTTCTTCCTCCATACTCAGGGATTACTCCTAGAGGGGTTCAGAGACCATAATAAGGAGCCAGGGATCAAAGCCTATTACCTGCTTTACTCTCTCTTTGGACTATAAGTACAGTTTAAAACAACCACTTTGATAGTAATTTACTCAAATAGTCTAAGTGGATTCCTAAATCAAAGGCTTTCAACTTCAGATCAGCACCCTAGAAACAACAGTAAGAGACATTTAGATGAACTAAGCAAATTGAATGTGGAGATGGGGGACTCTAAAGCAACTCCTTTGTTTCAGGTTGAGAAAAGTAAACAAACTTGTGCAAATGAGGTGTTTAGTATGTGAAAAAAGCCCTAAGGAAAGGCAGAACACTTTGTATCAAAACAGTTTGTGAATGATAGTAATGGAAATTAGATCATTAAGATGGAAAGGATTTGACACATCTAAAATCAAGGACCCAGGCATTCATCTTTGTATTCCTTACATAACTTAAAAGGGCCCTCCCGTTGATCGTCGATTTGCTCGAGCGGGCCCAGTAACGTCTCCATTGGAGACTTTGTTGTTACTGTGTCTGGCATATCGAATACTCTCGGTAGTTTGCCGGGCTCTCCGAGAGGGGCGGAGAAATCGAACTCGGGTCGGCCATGTTGGCCGCGTGTAAGGCGAACGCCCTACCCGCTGTGCTATCGCTCCAGCCCTTACATAACTAGCACCTGAAAAATATTCAGTCAATATTTTCAGAAGCTAGTAGGTTGAATCTAAACTAGAGAAACAAGAAACCATGGCAATAGTGGAGTTTAAAAAAAAAACTGCACTAATCTAGATACATTCTTGTGCAGGTACTTTTATGTAAATCCGATTTCTTGAACATTTAATACAAATTTTATTTTTAAAAAATCAATTGCAATGTTAATTCAAACTTTTCATGCATATAAGGCTCTGTTTTTAAAGAGTAAACCTCTCTCACATGTATGCAAGTATAAAAGTTTGAGAAAGCTATTGCTTTCTCAACTTATTCCTTATACCCATATATTGATCAATTTGAATTTTCCAAAATATAGTACATGTGGGCTTATTAATTATAAAACTGAATTGAATCAGTAGAGAAATGAACAGTCACTTAGATTTTGACTCTATAAGTCTGTAAACTGTAGCCTTTTCATTATCTTAAAAAATCAGCCTGATTTCCTGAAGATAGACAATAGGCAAGTTCACTTCAGAGAAACATAGCATCTTATGAAGAATTCACAAGTGGTATTCAAAGGAGAGAATTTTATAGGAATCCTTTCTCCTTCTCCCGTTAAATGCTTGCTTTTTAAAAAATGGAAATCAGAACTTTTATTCAGTTGTTATTGAATTTTCCTATGGTAAAATATTCTCAAACAGTTAGTCCTGAGTCCATTCCAAGATACAAGGATACAAACAGCACAAATAAGAATATTTGCCCAGTCCTGCTTATAAATTGGAGAAAAACAGAGTATCTTCCTGTCAGACCATTGGATGGGCTCCTTCATTGGTATGATATTTTTTTTTTCTAACAACCAGAGTTCACTGCTGTGCCCAGCTGGTTCTTATGTCCTTTCAAAATGCATCACAGAGAATAAACATATGATTAACCAACAATGACAGCCTTCAACAAAGCACAGCAAATCATTCTTTACTCCTTTGTAAGTAATCAAAGCTGCAGCCCCATGCAGCTAACTTAAAATATCACCCTTGAAGCAGAGAGAGGAAAGGAAGTTCCAGTCTGTTTATGTTCATCTTGCCCATTTAAACTCTGTCATTGCAAGCATTCACATCTACAAATTCTTCCATTTGCAAACAGACTCCATTTCACAAGCCCCCATTTTAAGGGGGGTTAAGGTTTAAGTGTTAAAATAGATCAAAAGGCAATACATGTGGAATATCCTCATCACTTGGGAAAAACATTTCCTTTTAGCATAACCCGTCCTGTTGGAAAAAACATTGTCATTAGGCACATGTCAAAAATAAGACTTTTTTTTTCACGAAATAGAAATTCAGGAATGGGAATGTGATTGTATTATAAAAGTACTGGTTGCTTTAATATGTAGCATTTTCATGGATATGGGACTATTTTATTGGGTGTTGCATTCCGAATATATAGGAAGCATAGGTAACTGTTTCCAGAATAATGCTCATAATTATTCATTGATAAGACTTGCAGGTCTGCAAACTTTGGGAGCTTCTAACTATTGAGAAAAATGAAGAAGTTTTTTGTTATGCTAATAAACTGACTTCTCTGTAAAGCACCCTAAGAAACTTGCCAGTGGAGACAGGAGATGACTGGAGGGTCAGAACTTGCCACCCTTATATCTGGGCTTTGGGAAGTGAGAGGTGCTGGAAGTTGAATACATCACCAGTTATAAAATGCAATCAATGATGGCCCCCAAATTCCAAAATACAGAGTTGAGAGAACTTCTACATTTACAATCTTGATATATAGACTCTCATGGATAGAGGATTGAAACTCCACATTCTTTCTCTGCATCTTGCACTATTTTTCTTTTACCTGACATTTTATGAGTCATGCCTTTTTATTTTATTCTTTTTTCCTTTTTGGGTCAAGGTGCAAGGCAAACACGCTACTCGTTGTACTATTGCTCTGGCCCCCGCATTATGCCTTTTTTAAAAAAAGTAAATGAAAGGGCTGGAGATATGGTACAGAAATTAAGGCCTTTGCCTTGTATATGGCCACTCCAGGTGTGATCCCAAGCACTGCATAATGTCCCTCGAGCTCTACCAGGAGTGATCTCTGAGCAGAGTCAGGAATAAACCCTAAGCACTACCAGGTATGGTCTTAAAACCAAAATAAATAATAATAAGTCATTGTTATTTGTTATTAAACCACAGTGTTCTGATAATAAACCATTACCTGATATCTATAGCTAGATATTTATACCATTAGCTGACTTTGTATTAACTTTATTGTACACCTTTGCTGAGGCTACTGGCCCCCAAACTCTGCAAATTATTTTACACACAGTGATGTCAGTAAGCCCCACAGGTGACTCATGTGAAGTGAAAAGAAAGAAGGCCACTTTATTCTTTTTTAAAATTAATTAAGTTTCTTTAATGAATCACCTTGGGTTACAGATACAGACTTACAAACTTTAGTACTTATGTTTCAGTAATACAATGATCGAGTACCCACCCCTTCATCAGTGCCCATTCTCTACCACCAATGATCCCAGTATCCCTCCCCCCACCCTCACCCCATCTTCCCCACCCCACTTTGCCTCTGTGGCAGGGCATTCCCTTTGACTCTCTCTCTCTCTCCTTATGGATGCTATGGCTTGCAGTAAAGGTATTCAATGGCCATCATTCCATCTGTAACCTACTTTCAGCATGCATCTCCCATCCCAAGCGGTCCCTCCAAGCACCTCATACTTGGTGGTCCCTTCTCTATCTGAGCTTCTCCCACTCCACCTCTGCCACCTGGGATCCAGGGATCCAGGGTTACTGGGTTCTTGTCTCATCTTGCAGAGAGGAATTTCAGGAGTAGACAAAGAGTAAAATTACACTCATAATTGGAGCTTTTGAAGCGAAGGAGGGAGAGAAAGTGGAATGGAGAGTGGAGAGTAACGTGCTCAAGAGAGAACCTGGGCTTCTCCAGGGGCGGAGAGAGCCCCTACATACATCCCAACACCAGACATGAAAGCATGTAAGTACACATCTCAAGAAAGGAGATGCAGGTGACACATGTGTTTGGGTACCACATGTGCTGCTCGGCCACATGGACACAAGCAGCACAGGGACTCAGAGAGCATATACACACATCTGATTTATTCAAGGTGGCTTTTATAGAGTATCTTCTCAGGATGTCTTGTTTTGGAATGTTCTGAAATATTCTATGGGCTGAATCACTAAAGTTAATTGGACTAAGGGAGAGGTCCTAGGGGCTTTGAGAAGTTTCCTTCACAGGGAGGGCTCCAGTCTCCTCCAGGTCATTGCTGGCTGACACCAGGTGAGGATCTTGTCAGGCCTTAGTTCCTGTTTTCTGCAAGCTGGGCCTTTGCGACTTCAGAGCTATTACTTCCCAGAAAATTTGCTGCTATCAACTGGGGAGAGGGCCTTCCCTATCTGCTTGTCTGCCTACATCAACAGTTCTGGAGACTGGAAGTCTGAAAAGGTGACTTAGTCAGGCTGGCTCCTTTTGAGCCTGAGAAAGAAGGATTCTTGCCAGTTCTCTTTCCTTGGTTTATGATCTGAGACAAAACAAATAGTAAGATTCATTGTCTTCTTTCTTATAGAAAAAACATTAGTGTTTATTATGCCAATGAAGAGAGCATCAGGCCTTATGATATTCTTGAGTGGTTGATTTTTGCTGTGTCATTCCATGAATCTACCAGAAAATACCTGCTCTATGCTCTGCTTGCTTTTTTACTCCTAATTCCCTGAGTTTACTAACCAGCAGCCATCTTGTTCCTTCTCATGAGTCAATCTACTCCAATTATGAGCTCTTTTCCTCCTGCATTTTGCATTCAGGCACACAGAACCCATGTTTTCTGGCAGTCCCATGTTTCTCCCTGGTATGTTCTGACCACCTTCCAGCAGGCAGCCTGGGGAAATGCCATGTGGTATGAGCACATGCACCTGTCAGCCAGGATTCCTTGGTGAAATTCAGGCTCTGTCACATACTACTCAGGAATATGAGCAAAATAACTATAATATCAGTACCTTGGATACTTGGTCTGTAAAATGTGAAAGCCAAGAGGACCAACCTGGCGGGGTTCCTATGAGGATTAATCACAGTGCCTGACTTTCAGTAAGTTCCAAGGAGGCATTTGTTATAGTTCTTTTGTTTGTGCTGTCTCCATGCTGAGCTTAATGATACACCAATTCATAAAATCTAAAATAAACTCTTGGGACCAGAGCAGGAGGCACTTGCCTTGCCCATAGTTGAGCACCCGGCTTCTATCCCCAGCATCCCATATGGTCCACAGAGTCTTCCAGAGGTTATCTCTGAGTGCAGAGCCAGGAATAATCCTTGAGTACCACAGAGTGTAGTATAAAAACAAAACAAGTACTCTTGTTCAGGCTGTACAACTTCAAAACTGCAAACTCACTAAAAGAAAGAAATGTATATTATTTGGTTTATTTTTATTATAATGTTCAATTAATTCCAACAGCACACATTAAAATTAACATAATTTTAAAGTTAAATAAATAATGTCATAAGTCTTGACTTTTATTGACAAATGATTAAACATTAGGTTGTAGAGTCATTGTACCTTCAGTATTTTGTAAGACGAATCTTAATAATTCTGACTTAAAGGTAGATAAGAAGTTTATAGAGAGCAAACAATCTTCTGTGGCCAGATTGTGCATATACTGCAGTATATACACAATCTGGCCTACAGAAGCCAAGATCTATTGAATGTTCAGACTCTGGATCTTTAGATAATGCCTGGTACAACATTTGTGTGCTTGTGTTGTGTTGTGTTGTGTAGTATTTTCTTTTGATGGTTTGTGAAAGAACCCATCTCTGTTCTTATTTCCAATGTCCTTTTGGTCAGAGCAGCATCTGGTATACTGTCAAATTACGATTCATTCCTCAGGCCACATAATTAACAATTTACTCTCTTCATCATATTTATTATATCAGTACATAATTCTGTCATGATGAATAATGCTGTGCCTATTAATTGTTGCTTACACATATACTTCCTTTCCCTGGTGAGCATATAAGCCTCTTCTAATCATGAATTATACTCTCTGTTTTTTGCACCCATAGTATTATAGGAAAAGCGAAGAAAAAATTTAAAAGTGGAACACATATAGGTGCTTTTCTATAACTAGTTTTAATGTCTGTGTGTATGTGTGTGAGTGAATAAAACTTACATTCCAACATGTTAGTAGAATAGGGCACTGTGTAATAAATGTGTATAGATGAATAAATGTCAGTTGAAGAGAGTGCTCTGCTTTTATTGGATTTTTTACAACAAGAGGATGATAAAACCTGTCCATTGCTATTCCTGTCACTCTCTTACATTTGGTGAAAAATAGTATTTCAGAATATGAATTATTACCCCAGAACATGATCATTAGCTATTTGTGATACAGGGACTAGAGGTCTCCAAGTAGTCATACTAGTTTCTCTTATTATTTTAGCTTGGTTAAGACTAATTCTAATTTAAAAACAACAGTTCTAGAGAAAAAAGCATTGTTTTCTAGAAAGTTCTCCAGTGGAACTCCATAATACTCTGATTTTATATTTTTACATACTGTGCTTGTCTGGGGTCTATTCTATTTCATCAGAAATCCCAAGGTCAACGTCTAGACTTTGGTCTTTTAAAAATAAACTCATTGGTGATTTAAAATATGCAGTCTTAAGAACCAGTGCACTTTAATATTTGGTAATAGGTATGTGGCTAAAAAGATGGCTTCTGGTGAGGTTTGAAGGAGGCTCTTCTCAGATACGTATAAGTATGTATATGTATATGTATATGTATATGTATGTGTATATATATGTATATATATATATATATATATATATATATATACATAAGACTGAACTTGAACCAACTCTTAATGTAGGTAGGATTATAGGCCATAAAATCAAAGGTCAATCTTTTAGTTGCCCACGTGGTTAACAGGTCGCCTAACATTTACTTACCCTGGTCCTTCATTGCTTCTGTTAACTGGGATCATGACACATGTGATAATAAACTGCTAGTGATAAAAATTGCTAAAGCCTCATGTTATTTAAAGCTATTTCCACATAGCATTTGGCTACATTTTTCTATTCTGTTTGAAGCTATTATCCCAGAGGGTGGAAATAATTAGTTGTTTCATTTTCACAAATTTCTGTTAGGTACTTCCTTCAAAATAATTGCTGGCATTTTTTTCCTGATGATTTTCAGGTAGGGAGCCTCAGAGAAGCCTATGTTATTTTTTTTCTGAGAAAAGAGCATTGTGAAGCTCTCATGAAAAATATGTTTTATTAGATTATATGGAATATTTTCCCCCTCTTATTGCAAAACACATGGAACTATTGCTGCTTTGTTTTAAATAAAAACAAGCTGCTCCCAAGAATTTTTTATTCCTCATTATGAATAATTTTACCATTGCATTGCATTTATCAGGAGTATACTCACTTTTACATGAATTAACAATGTCATAAATGTAGGGAGAAGGTAACATGTGTACATTGAGATGTAGTTTCCAGTGGTGAAACCTGTTTGTTTGCCCTTTGCAAAGATTCCCTATGCATCACTACAATATTTTCAAGTTATTCTGTTTCCAGCTCTTCATTGCTGAAGTTCCTTTGCATTCTTCTTTCTATAATCTGGTTTGCCTCTTTACATAATTTTGACAAACCTTCCACCAATTTTCCCCTCTCGTTAAAATGCTCAGATAAGCAGTCTAACTTGTAATAGGCAAACAATACAAATTGAAGCTCCCTTACCTTCTTTTGTCTTTGATGGTTGAAGAATGTTGACCAGCAGATAATATTTAAAGAGAATGATATTCCAATTGTTAAGTTTATTGCAATTCAAAAGGTTATCAAGGGCAGTTATAGTACGTTGGAGCAAAAAAAAAGGAAATTCAATATTGAAATTATTTTTGCTTCAATTTAATATTTGTGTTATATATAAGCATCCTATGGCAAGAGACTACCTAGTTTTCTGTTTATATCAAGAGGATCTCAAATGTATTTTGAAGGTTTGAGAGATAGCTCAACTGGGTAAGCTCTTGATTTGCATGTGGGAAGGCCAGCTCAATCCCCAGAACCACACCTTGTTCCCCAGACACTGCCAGTATCAATTCCTGGTCATAGAACCAAAAGTGACCTCTCAGTACCATGAAGTATGACCACCCCATTTCCCCAAATAAAATGTTTTGAGACTGAAGTTGAACCGACTCTTAAAGAAGTGGCTTCCTATACCCTAAAATGTGGCTTCCTATACCATAAACTGTTTAAGTAGAAGCTGCAGATGAGTACTCAAAAGTTTATGAAACTCACTTCCCTGATGCTTTTATGTCCTCTCAGGAAAATCCTTAAAAACTGTTATATTTTTCCCACAGTGTCTGGCCAAGGAAATAAAATTTGAATTCAAAAATAACATAAAAGAAAAATTGCTTTTCCCTCTGTCATCCTCTTTCCTATCCCATGGATAATCACCACTAACATCTTGATGGCTGCCCTTCCTGTTTTCTTTAAACCCGCCTTTATATATTATCTTCTCTACTCCAAAACGTCATCAAAATAGTAATTCACTTGTAAGCGGATACTTTGTTTCTATTTGTTTTTGCTTCCTAGCACTGAATATGATTGCTTTTGTCAAAAATTATTATTATGTAATATTTGCAATGGATATACTGTTTGATATGGATATATCATAATCTTTTTAACAATATATATCTGAAAAAATAATATTCAGTTCTTTGTCATTTGGGGAAAAACCAAAATGCTAGATTCTAATAATAGGTGTTCACATGTAGCAAAAGAAAATCAGGAAGCTGTGGGGATCCTTATAAAGCAATTGTTTTGCCTAGGATGCTGAAAAATGTTAACGGTGACATTAGTTGAGCAAATGAAGGGACAGAGCCTTTCAGGTAGACTACAGAAAAATGTAGATACTCCCTAATCTTAACTAAGGACAAACATAAAATTTCATCCAGGGTTGGGATATTTAACAGGCAAGAGTTTCTGAGTTAGTATCTCCATGGGATGGTATGTTTTTATTCTCCTCATTGCTTAAGCGGAAACTGTGATGAAAACAAAAAAAGAGTATTTCTTTGCAGAAAATGATTCTGAAAAGAAAGCCAGCTGTTAATGTTTGCAATGGCACTGAAGAGAAAGGGGTGATTCTTGCCCAGAAAATAGCTTTATAAATTATTTTGATTCTATATTTATAGAACAATTCAGGGCCGACAAGGTTCAACTGCATTTTCCAGTTATATTTACTGCATCTAAAGTTGGAATTACATGCTATAGTGTATGCAAATTTGGGGAATTTAGAATAGTGTAAAACATTGCTTGTAAATGACAAGAGTCTGCTCTAGTTCAAATCATTATGGCTAAAATATAAAGAAAATCATGTACTGAAGCCAAACTTCAAGCAGTGATGCTTATTCTAATATATTATTTCTCCACTAATATCACAACTTCTGTGATGGTTGAAGGTTCACAGTGGAAAATACCAGAGAAATATAGCAAAAATGAAGGTGATATTTTGTGACGCATTTCTTTATTTCTTTGAATAAAACCAAAGTAACTGTCTAAAAACAAAAACTCATTTGGTTTATTTATTAAACAAAAGTCAAATAACAGTTTAATTAAAAAATTAGTGTGTCCTTATGTTAATTCTTACTGTTTGTCAAGGTCAGATATTTACGGAGACTGATAACCTGAAAGATGAAATAGCCTGATGCTTTTATGCAGAAATATGCAACTCCAGTTCTTTTTCTAGATGTGGATAAAGTAATTGCAATCAGTTACACTCCCAGGGCTTAAAGTCAAATCAGGGAGACACTGAATTGTGGCAGTTGGGATCCTCTTGTCGCCATATACTGAAGTCAACTTGTGAGCTGCAGTATAGACTTTATTCACAAGAAAATCATAATAAAGGGCAGAAATTAGCTCCAACAGGAGTGATGAGAGAAATGTAATGGGATTCTGTGTCAATTTCAAGTACATAGTAACATTTCTGAACTTGAAAAAATTTATGCAAATGTGGAAACAGGCTGAAAACTGAGACTAGCATTCCATCTTGCTATGAAGGGACAATGAGATGAAATTCAGTGATATGACTTAAATCATACTCCTAGAATTCTTAAATCAACATTTCTGAAATAGGAGGTCAGAGAGATAAATCAAGGGGTAGGGTGTATGTCTTTTATGAAAGAGGACCTAAGTTTGTGGGTTAGTTTGATTTTATTTTGGGGCTATACCCAACTATGCTCAGGAGTAACTCCTGGATATGTGCTCAGAGTCACTCAGGACAGTGCTGGGGATCCATAGTGGTGGACTGAAGCTGAGTTGGTAATGTGCAAGGCAAAAAGGCACCTCGATCTCTGTACTCCTCTCTGGCCCAAAGAGACCCAAATCTTAAATCCAATCACCACTGGATGAGACCATGGTGGCCTCCAGCACCACTGCAGCATCACATTCCGGCCCCACAAGGAGCACCACATCCCCTGCTCCTATCTTTGAACTGTCTGATTCTTCAGATGGGATATTTCTGGGAGTGGTTCTATGGGCCCCCTGAAGAGTGTTTGAAAAGTCTCCAACAAATCAAACTTTAAAATGATTATGGAAAAATTAACTTTTAGATAACTTGTAATGCTAGATACTATAGAATTCATATTATTAATACTAGCTATTTATAAAATTCTGCTTTCTTTGCTGTAGAGGAGAAAATCACTCTCCATGGTTTCAGATCCCTTGTGGTTTGGTGTGAAAATGTAACTAATTCAGCTTCATAGAAATTTGAATGGGAAAGATCTGTTACAATTCCTGACATGATCTATAAGAAACCCTCTATCTGCGATTCTCTATACTCCTTTTTTTCTTTTTGGGTCACACCTGGCAATGCACAGAGGTTACTCCTGGCTCCGTACTCAGGTCTTACTCCTGGAAGTGCTCAGAGTACCATATGGAATGCTGGGAATCGAACCCGGGTCAGCCACGTGCAAGGCAAACTCCCTACCCACTGTGCTACTGTTCCAGCCCCCCCCCTTTTTTTTAAATCTTCTGGTGATAGGATGCCAACACGCATGATAATCTAGAAGAAGGTGAAGCCATAAATTAGAGAGACTCCGGAATCCCTTAATCACTGCATATAAGAAGAGTCACTAGCCAAAAAGGAAAATCTATTATTGATTTTACCTTGCTGTTCTTAGCCTTGGAAACCCACTCTTCAAGTTTTCCCTAGACTCCCCTAATTTATAGCTGTTAGTTAACTTTAGTTAAGAGCACTTCAGTAATAAATTAGAAGAGGAGAAGAACTGGTGGGAAAGAGAGTAAGAAAGAAAGGTTTTCTCCTCATGTTGCCTTCTGTATTGTGTCTCCCTCCTCCCTCTAAACAGCTACTATAAAATAAGTCTATAACACTAAAGGCTATAACACCAAGTTCCTTTAGAATGAGATGCAAAAACAGCATTTTATACATAGAACCAGGACTCCAACTGAAGAGGAAGGTTGAAGGTGAGAACTTTCTAAAGAAAAACTATAGGACCAGCAATATTATAGTCCCTTTCTTGCCAACACATCTTTGTCTGGATGACATGAAAGTGTTACCTTGGGAAACATTAATTACCATCAGTTCTCAACCAGTTAGGAATTAAGTAAGAGTTTTGACAACACGTATATTGAGACCTATATCCTAGACTTATGACCTAAGCTTTAGGTTGTGAATCCAAGAGAGTTCCTCAAATCTTTTATTCTATTGATTTCCCCAGATAGCTGTGCCTGAAATGAGCATGTCCGGTTGTCCTAGATTTCTTCTGAGAGAAACTTCCCTCCACTCACATTATAGGAATAGAGATATTATGGTCTTCATTACCACTAAGCTTCATGAATGGAATCTGAGTTGGGAAAATGCAATACCTACTAATTAATTAAAGGTTATCTTGGTTATCTGGAACAGAAGAAAAGCAAGGAAGTAGTCTCTCTAGATAATGGCAAGCAGTTGGGAAAACAAAATAGTGTGGAAAATTCATTTTATATTCTCAAAGTAACATGATTGCATTCTCTTTTGACATTTCTCTTCACCAGCAATATTAATGTCTCAGGGGCTTCAGGGCATCAAAAGGTAAATATGGTCCCTAAGAGAAACTTAACATGCTGAGCTTCTAGTACCTTCTCTTTAAAGGGCATATTTTGCTAGTCTCCTTCTCATGACACCTTCTAAATAGCACTCAGAGTAACTCTTGGGAAAAGGCACTATGAGTTCTTTATGGGTAGGATTTGCAATTTTGAGGCTTTGTGTCTCAGGCACCCACATTAGGGCCCAGCAAGTAGTGTTCACAGAATATTTGTTTAGAATGATGTTCAATGAGTGGGTTCAAAAGTAAAAAAAAATAATAAAAAGAATGAATTATAGCAAATATCTTTTTATAGGAGATATAATGATATAATAAAATATAAATTTTATTAAATATATTAGGATCAAATGAGTTTGCAGTTTAGTGAATTGTAAAATTTATTATACTAAATATGGCAGTCAATTAGTATTGCTATTAATCACATATTTCTTATTCTTATATATCTTTCAGATACCTTGTAAATTCTCTTCATGTTTATTATGTTTGTAGGACAATTATGTACCCCAGCCTCTGAGTTCCTTCACCTCCACCCATTAGATATTTTATTTCTAAATGTTTATCAAACTAAATTAACTGAACTTTGATTAAATTAAGAAATTTTAAAAGCCTGAAACATTTAATTCTCTCTAACTTCTCACAAAGTTCAGTCTAAGAACATAATTTAAGTTGTTCCTCTACTGGCTTTGATTTCTTCTGTGTTTTACCTGTTAATCTTCTCTTTTTTTTCTGAAATAATCCTTAGAAAATATTCCAATCATATCTCATGTGATCTCATGTGTATATCAAATAATATTTTGGCTAAATTTTCAATAGAAGACCACCTTTTTTAAGTAGAATTTGATAGAGTAGACTTGTAGGTTAGGGAGGGCAGGAGAAGGAGAGTGTGTTGGATTTTTGTGGTTGCAAGAAAAAAAAGATTCCTAACAATTTTAAAGTTAAATATAACTAACATATCAAATAATTTATTATTCTACTATATAAGATACCTGCCAGTAGCTAGACAGTTACACCCACCAACTGCCGTGTAACCCCAACAACGGCCAGGATCCAGAGATTATCACACTCAGCTCCTGGGAGAGAACAAAGCAGAGTCTTCTACCCTGTGCCTGACTGTCTCCACCAGGGCCCAACAGCTGAAGACTTCCGGGCCCCAGCCAAGGCCATGCTGGGACCACTCTCCACACACTTGGATGAGCCTCACGCATAAAAGAACTGGCAGAGGAATCCAGGTGTGTGGGACCCGGAGCTGAGATCTCCAAGCCTGCACGGTTTGGGACTGGACCTGCCAGTAGCTAGACAGTTACACCCACCAACTGCCGTGTAACCCCAATAACGGCCAGGATCCAGAGATTATCACACTCAGCTCCCGGAAGCGCGCAGCCGCTCAAGGCCGCGGGACATCTTATCATCTCATTCCTACTTTGGACAAACTGGCAGGCTACCGAATGTAACCTGCCCACACGGCAGAGCCTGGCAAACTCCCCGTGGTATATCCAATATGCCAAATACCAGTAACAATGATGGGTCTCATTCTCCTAACCCTGAAAGAGCCTTGAATATGGCACTTTTAAAAAAAATCTCAGGGCTAGGATGAAGGAGACATTACTGGGGCCTGCTCGAGGCAATCGATGAACAACAGGATGGTCGTGATCGTGATCGTGATAAGATAGCCAAGAAAGAAGTTTAATAACTTATTTAAGCTCAAAGAAGTTATTGCAAATAAAATTATAATGGAGTACCATAAGTTCCAACTAAGTTCTCTTTCCAGTTTGAAATATACTGTTCAAAAATGTATTTTTAAAACATTTGTTAAAACCTACCTCGAAATTTAGCAACTGCCTGGCAAATGATGATTTAAACGACGTAATTTAAGATCCAGTCCTTGAAATACATGCAACAAAATATGATAAAGAAGAACATTGCTTTAGATTACAAATAATGTATAACAAAATTCCTAATCGATGTATACATTTTTATTTAAAAACTTATAAAATATATTACTACATTTTCTGTTTGGTGGGCTATATAGCTGGGGAAATCATTGCTAAAAGAAGTTACATTAGATGTGCAGTAAGTAGAATGGATGCAGAAAAGGAAAAATCAAGCACCCAATGTTTGATTTGGGAAATACAAAAATGAAGTGCTCCAGAGTTCATTGCAAAGCTAATTTGGGGCAGAATGGAGAGAGAGGCTGGGCCACACACTGCAGCACTCAGGTCTTACTCCTATAGCTCAGCACTCCCAATGGAGCTCAGCTGTACCATATGTGTTTACAGGGATTGAACCAAAATCAGCTATTGAAAGACTGTACTGTCTCACCGGCCTGCAAAACTGATTTTTGAGTTGTCATTTTTTTTCCCTCAAGTTGTCTCAACATGAACTGAATGACACTGCTAGGAATTGTCAAGAAAGACCTTTAGTCTTGGAGATTCATTTGTATTAACAGGGAGTCATTCCTGGTCATCAAAAATTCCTAAACAGGCTCTATTTGTTATTCTGAACTGACAGCCAGATTTTAATACATATTGTTTCGCCAAATATTTATTTTAAGCCTTTTTTTCTCTCAAAACTTATTTTTAATTTATTTATAGCTTCCTTGAAATTAAAAGATGTCTTACCTGACCCACTACCTCAATTTTACCTTATGGAACAAAATGTTCCTTTTTAAATTCCTCATTTTCCATTATCCATTTGTAGCTTACTCTCACCTATAACTTAAAGCAATATGACTGACAATATTGACTTTCTAAGAAAGAATTGTGAGACTAGGCTCGAATTCTCACCTCAATGTGATTTGAAATCAATTTATTTCTCTCATCAAAAAATTTTGACCAAAGCATATTCTTTTGAAATTTTATTCAATATTTTATGATTAAAAATGGTTATTTATCTTATGTATTTTTCTACTTTGAGATATTAGGTTTAATAAATCATGGTGGGACCTAAGATTTTGCATTTCAATTTGCAAGTAATCTAACAAGTCCATATAGGATGGTTATTCATTCATGTTGTGGGTTGATTTTCTGTGTTTGGAAAACTCATGGAAACAAATATATAATAATTTAATAAAGGTAAGGTAAAGGTAAAGGCCCTCCCGTTGATCGTCGATTTGCTCGAGCGGGCCCAGTAACGTCTCCATTGGAGACTTTGTTGTTACTGTGTCTGGCATATCGAATACTCTCAGTAGCTTTACAAATAATAAATTTCTGTTTGTTTAATTTATTTTTTTGTTTTTTGGGGTCACAGGGGTTAGTCCTGGCTTATGCACTCAGGAATTACTCCTGGTGGTGTTCAGGGGACCATATGGGATGCTGGGAATTGAAACTGGTTCAGCACCATGCAAGGCAAATGCCCTACAGGCTGTGCTATTGCTCCAGCCCCATTTCTTCTTTTAAGGACTCAGCTACTACCACTGTAAAGCTGTGATCTAGCAGTTACTATCTTAAGCTCAACACAATGGATCTTCAGGAATGCCTTTGGGTTTCTTCAAAGATTTCCAAAGGTGCACCTCTAACAAACACCAATGTCTTCAGTTTCCTTGGTGGTGATTACCATTATACTGAGGCAATTTTGTGTTTGTCTCATCCAGGACTGGTTCAGTGTTTGTTCACTGAATTGACACAGAATGACTTTTATTCATTCAGAGACAGGTGACAAAACAAAAAAGAATATATTTTGTAAACATACATTGTTGACTTAAGCTGTGTGAGAGAATTTGAGCCCAGTATGCCTTTTTGAAAGACCCAGAATAGTAGAGGGTGAGTTAAATTGAAGTCTGATGGTGAAATTAGTAATTGCCAAAGAAGATCCAGTTCCTTTCTTCTTAGTACAGTTGATTGCCTAATCCACAGCTTTATTTTCGTAGTTTCTTTTATCTGAAAACAACTATTGGTAGAAAACAATGCATAAAATAAGAGATTTTATAAAAGGAGATCACATTCACATGAATTTATCCTTTTTATATTTATTATGAAATATGAACACTAGTGGTTATGGGGCAAAGTATGCAGTGATGTGAAACATAGGGTCTTCACGCATAAGGAATGTGTTCTACAACTTGAGCCCTATTCCCAGGCTCTTAGATAATATTAGTGAAAGTTTATTAGTTAATATTTTGTATTTTATTCTAAGTCACTGTTCTAGATATATTATACTATATCTAATTTAAATATTAAAATACATTATATATTAAAATTATATAAGCTTATATAAAAATCTGTAAAAGACTGAGTGATATCAACCTCTAGGCATCCATGGGAACATAAAACATATATCTCTATGAACAGGAGGGAATACCCCATTGTAAGACACTTTACCACATTGTCTGAAGTCTGCTTCAGACTTGTTAAGGTCTGTGAAATGCCTTAAGCAATGAAATTCAGCAGAAGGGGCAGTAACCTAGCTGGACCTCGTCTTCGAGATGTTCTGTCGCTCTATAAGTCCGAACACCAACAAACTATCTGGAGACAACTGTATAATGAGGAAGTCAGCATACCTTGGTGTTGAGACCAGGTGGAAACACCAAGACATTGATAACGAGGAAAAAGCTTTATTTGGCTAGAGTCCAAAAGATAGCACAATAGTTGGGTACTTGTCTTGTATGAACCAATGTGAGTTCAATTCCCAGTACTAAATGTATTTCTCTGAGCACTGTCAGAGAACCTAAGTTCAGAACCTAAGAGTAAGTCCTCTCCACTTCCAGGTTTAGCCACAAACAAATAAACAAGAAACGCTTAATCAAACCAGACAACTACTATGCCAAACATATAACTATGGTAAATGCTGCTTGAATCCATCAGAGACTGAATGAACAGAACTCTGAAAACAACAATCCCAATTTGTTTTTTAAGTCACAAGTTCAGGTGTGGTTTATCATATAACAAAAGATAAAGTGTATGGGATATGAAATTTGCATTTAGTGCTGGTAAGGTGTGATATTAACATTAATATATAAAAACATCGTTAACTTTTTGTAATGGAATTGTATTAATACACACAAAAAAAGAAGTGAGTTTCCAATAGGCATGAAAACAATAGCTCATAATTTACTCTCTCTAAATATATAAATAGTGTTTAAGATTATAGACCTAGGAATAAGTAATATTAATACCAATTTTAGTAATAAGCATCAGTTATTGAGTTCTTACTATGTGCTCGGAATTAATTGTTGGACAACAATTTCCTCCTTAATGCTCTACATAGAATCATTGTTCCCACTAAAAGCCCTAAATAAATGAAAATATTGACTCCATGTAACAGCACATTCTGGAAGTCTCTTTTGTATTTTTAGTTTTCAGAAACCCTCACACTGTTACCAATAAGAACACAAAGTCATCCTGTGATGGTAAGAATGAGTTTAAAAAACAATATTTCTAATACTGGAAATACCGTTTAAGAAAAATTTAAGTATATTTCTTTAATAAAATTCAGAAACTTTTATATGATGAATTATAGTAGTACTTACTTTATAACTTGGGAATTTATTTAACCTTGAATTTCTTTCACACCACCAAATAATATTGCATGTGTAGAGTGCTCACAAGTAGAGACTGATTGCATGTATGGAAGGTTTATTAGTATTGTTTCAGGCAGGAAATTGCAAATGGCCACTGATGTTACAAATATAAATACAGATAGAGAAACAGTTTCAAATATAATATAGATGATTTGTAAGGGAAGGTTCGCAAAATTGTAAGGCTGAAAAAATAACAGTATGGTAATATTATATTTAACAACAGCAGTTATCCCCAAATACTGTAGGGTCAGATGGACTTAGAAAAGAAATACTATTATCAGTGTTGATTTATTTTTTAAAGCAACATCCAGCAAAAATTTAAAGTAATTGCAAAGGTTTTTTAAAGGCAATTGGTTTATTCCTGATGTTTACTTCTAGAAATTCTGGCAGACATAAAGGTAAAGAATTCTAAGAAATGTCCTATCCTTTTGCTTCCTCTGCATTCAGATCTTCTCTTTGTTTCCCCATTAAGAGTAGCAGAAAGCCAAAGAACAGGGGATTATTAGAATAATCTATTTTTTCCGTTGTAGAACACACACACACACACACACACACATATGCATTGGGCAGAGAATGGTACATGAAGAGAAGACCAAGAATAGTATTGAAGGACAATGGCCTTGCACTCTCTTCCTCTCTGTTGCAGCTTCTCTATTTCCCAAGTTACAAGATACTCAGGTTGAAAAAAGCAAGCTACGAAACAAGACAAGAAAAAGAGGAGGTATGAAGTAACATTATTATATACAGATAGACATTGATTTATAATTTATATCAAAATGTAATATTTGCAAAATAAATTCGATGAAGTTTCAGTTAAACTTCAAGGACCAGAAAGATTGTATGAAAGCATAAAGTCTTAAGTACGAATAAAGGTATTATAAAATTTCTTTTTAATTTTTCAAATTGCAAATCACTACTAAATAACTACAGTAATCTAATGACTGTTTTGGCCTAGAAATGTACAAATAGATCAATAGAATATAAGACAGTGTAAGGTAACAGAACAACCTGTATGTAGTACAGTGATGAATGACAATAATGGCATTTTAATTCAGTGTTAAAAGGATGAATTGTTTAATAAATGGGACTGGAACAGCTGGCTATCCATCTGGAAAAATATAAAACTAGACTCCCTTTTTGTAATATGTTTAAAATTATTCTAAATGGATTAAAAACTTAATTGTATGAAATTAAAGAATATCTGAGTTCACAGAATTCTCAGTGAAAAGTAGGTGTGACTATATGAGTTGATTGAAAAAATATATCAGAGTAAAAGGGAGAATGTACAGCAGCTAAGGCACTTGCTTTGCATACATCCAATCAGGGTTTTATCTTTCACATCCCATCTGGTTCCTGAATACCTCCCACCTCCACCCAGGTTGTCCTTGGGCACAGAGCCAGGAACAAGCCCTGAGCACTACCAAACAAACAATAAAGTAAAATAATCTAGAAAATCTGAGCACAAAGAATCTTGGTAAATATTTGCAAAGAAAAGAACATGTAGATGCAAATGTTCCATTCACAGATGTCATTTGCCCATCACGAATATTGTACAAAGTTCTGTTACCAATTTACAGGAAAAGAGTAAATGTGTTAAAATAAAGTATGGACATTTACATAAACTAATGTTTTAGATGACCAGTAGATTTATGAAAAATATTTAAACAAAAATTATGAGCAAATTAAAATAGCAATAAATATCTGTACATATGGGCTGGAGCAATAGCACAGTGGGTAGGGCATTCGCCTTGCACGCAGCCAACATGGTCGACCTGAGTTCTATTCCTTTGCCGCTTTCGGAGAGCCCGGCAAACTACCAAGAGTATCTCAGCAAAGCCTGGCAAGCTACCTGTGATGTATTTGATATGCAAAACACAGTAACAAGTCTCACAATGTTACTGTGCCCACTCGAGCAAATCGATGAACAACGGGAGGACAGTGACAGTGACCCATGGTCTATCTAACATTTTTTCTTTCTAAATAGAATAATTATATTTGGACATGTGAAGATTGGTAATGTTCCTACTTCTATACATGATATAATCCTGTTAACAACTGCATGAATTTCATCATTTTCATGAATACACACCTAAATTTTAAATATATGCATAAATATCCATATGTGCCTGCTTATGAACACAAAAAATGGGAATATAAGTACAGATTATGTCCCCTTTTCCTGATCAGTATGTGAGTTTGAGCAGGTTTGCTTATGTTCCTTGAATGTTACTGGCTTTTGCAGTATATTTGGCATGAGCTTAGCCAGAAAATGTACTTTTGCAGTTCACGTGGCTCTTTCTAAACAAGCTGTGGGATTAATTAGGATGTATGGCACTGTTTATCTTTATCATTTATTTTAGCTTGTGGTTTTCCTAAGTGATTATTCCAAAGCTTAGTCAATTACTTTTCTCCTTCCCTTGGGTTGCCCTGATATAGGAATCATTTGCATTTATTTCAGAAACACCAAGAAAGTAGAAATCATTTAGCCTGCTGAGGCCTTAGTTTTTTCATCTGTGAAATGAGGATAATGATACCTTTTTGTCCATGTCTCAAAGGGATATGATAGAAATTAATGAGATAATTAACTGGCTATCAGCTCCTCATAAGGCTGTACCTTTGAAATCCAACATTTTTTTTAATCATTCATGATCTTTAATGCTACTCACAAGTGCCTTTCATCTTTGTGGGTGTTACTTGGAGGAAAACATAATACACCAGGTCTGGTATAATAAGCACAAGTTAAAACATGAAAAATTATGCACTGTAGCCCTGTAGCACTGTCCTCTTGTTGTCCAACAATTTGCTCGAACGGGCCCAGTAATGTCTCCATTGTGAGACTTCTGTTGCTGTGTTTGGCATATTAACTATGTCACAGGTAGCTTGCCAGGCTTTGCTGCGTGGGCGAGATACTCTCTGTAGCTTGCCAGGCTCCCCGAGACAGATGGAGGAATTGAACCCAGTTCAGCCAGGCCGGCTATGCGCAAGGCCAATGTTCTACCGCTGTGCTGTCGCTCTAGCCCTGAAAAATTATGAAAAATCAAATTAAAATTTTCTTGTTTATGGAGAAATATCCAAGCATTTTGCTTATTTTACTACAAAGGTTTCGGAATTAGGAAACCCATTTTTAAACCCAAGGCTGATTTTCATAGAAATATAAAAAGGAAAATGATAGTCTCCAAACCTTCTCTACTTCATCTTAACAGACTTACATTATAATACCAGGCACTCTTGTTTTTGGTTTTATTTGTTTGTCTTTTTATTTCATCAGTTCCTGCAGTCAATTCCAACTGTCTTTCCAGAATGCAGCTTATTCTATGTACTTTTATCAAGTTTTTTTCTAAAACTGGAGAATCTTTCTAAAAAAGAAATAGCTATTGAAGGACTGTGCATAAAAGCTCTTACCTAGTTCTTTGTTTCCACATAAAATCCACATGCCTTCACATCTTTGTATGTCTCTGAATTAGTATTGTCCTTTCATTCACATAAATACTTAGAAGTCAAATTATTATACCTTATGATGGCTCTAAATATTAAATTTTTAAAGAAACTTCATGTGATTTTCTATTCCAATCAAAAGTGCACAAAGTTCGCCTTTCTCCATATTGTTTTCTATAGTTGCTTTTTTTTCCTATTATAGAATTTTTGACACTGACTTAAATATAAAGTTTTAACTCCTCTTCCCTGCTGGTTAGTGACAATAAGGCTTTATAATATGTGCAATTTTCAAGTAAGCTTTTCCATTTGGCATGTTACATTTTAATTTTTTTCCCTTTGCAATATGGAATCTTTAGTTTGATATTGATATTTTCATTCATTGTCCTTGCATTTAGAGAAGTCCAGAAAGTCTTTGGAAGACCAACATCAAGTGCTTTACATCCAATTTTATTCTAGAAATTTTATAATTTCAAATTTTACATTCAAATATTTTATTCATTTTGAATTGATTGATTTTTGTGTATGGTAAAAGATAGCTGTTTATTTTGTTTGTTTGTTTGAACATAGACTCTTTATTTTCTTACCACCATTTATCCACAAAAATTTATTTCCCTGTTGCATTATTTCAGACCATTTTGTTGTAAAGTAATTGACTATATATTAGGATTTGATATTGGGCTATATGTTCAATTCCACTTCTATGCCAATACCCTACTGTTTTGGTTATCGGAAACTTGCAACAGAGTTTGAGATCATAAATCATAATACCTCAAGCTTTGTTCTTCTTTCTCATGTTGGTGTATTGGCAATGATTTGTAGCATCTGAATATTATTATATTGGTATTCCCATGTAGACAAATTTTAAATTAAAAATAGTTTGAAATGCTTCTCAATGTTTCTGTTTAAAAATCAATGCTCTTAAGTGAATATAAACATTGAAAGGCAACCATTCAGTAAATGAAGTACTCAGAACACATAAACCAGTCTTCTGATAATTTTACTTTGGAGTTACAAAGTTATATATTCATAAATAAGCATTGATGTATACTGGAGGAGATTCAATCCATCTAGGGAAAGCATAGGTAGAAAATATTATGTGAGTAGGGGAAGATGTGATCTTTATAAGTTCAAGCATATACAGTTATTCCTTGAAGACATCTATATGCAACAAGAAAATCACTGAGTCTACAAGATCTACAAGATCTCCTTTTATCTTGGAGCTAGCGTAACTAGCTGTGTGCAGGTTACTCTTATTGAATCTTTCATATAGGTTTCATATAGGGCTGGAGCGATAGCATAGCGGTAGGGCGTTCGCCTTACAAGCGGCCAACATGGCCGACCCGAGTTCGATTCCTCCGCCCCTCTCGGAGAGCTACCGAGAGTATTCGATATGCCAGACACAGTAACAACAAAGTCTCCAATGGAGACGTGGCTGGGCCCGCTCGAGTAAATCGACGATCAACGGGAGGGCCTTTACCTTTACCTTTACCATATAGGTTTATTAAATACCTCCTCTTATTCTTCCTCACAGAAACACGCAAATATAGAAATGATTTTCCGCCAGAAAGGTAGAAAAATTGAGGTTCATAAAGTTTCTGTGACTCGGTGTCATCTATGCTTACGAATTCCCTATGAGTACTAGTAATTTATGGATTCTGTGTATACTCCACAGAATTACTTTGATATATTTCTTATGATTTTATTAATCCTCATACCTTAAAATTAATGATTTCTTGTTCACATCATTAATCATCAGGGAGATGCAGATTAAAACCACAATGAGGTATCACCTCACACCACAGAGACTGGTCCATATCCACAAGAACAAAAGCAACCGGTGCTGGCGCGGATGTGGTGAGAAAGGGACACTCCTTCACTGTTGGTGGGAATGCCGACTGGTTCAGCCCTTCTGGAAAACAGTATGGATGATTCTCAAAAAACTAGAAATTGAGCTCCCATTTGACCCAGCAATACCATTCCTGGGAATATATCCCAGAGAGGCAAAAAAGTATAGCCGAAGTGACATCTGCAATTGTCTGTTTATTGCAGCACTCTTTACAATAGCCAGAATCTGGAAAAAACCTGAGTGCCCGAGAACAGATGACTGGTTGAAGAAACTCTGGCACATTTACACAATGGAGTACTATGTAGCTGTTAGAAAAGACGAAGTCATGAAGTTTACATACAAGTGGTACTACATGGAAAGTATCATGTTAAGCGAAATGACTCAGAAAGAAAGGGATAGACATAGAAAGATTGCATTCATCTGGGGAACATAAAGTAACAAAATAGGAAACTAACACCCAAGAATGGCAGAGATTAGTACCAGGAATTTTACTCAATGACCCGGAGGACAACCACACATGTTAGGGGAAGCGGGAGCTCAGAAAGAGAAGGGAACACCAAATAAAGGGTGTTGGGAGGATCCGCCCATGATGGGAGAGCAAGCTGAGGGTAGACTGTCGACCAAGCATGATTGCCACTCAATGCCTCTTTTGCCGACCATGGCACTCAAAAGGAGAGAGAGGGAAATGCCCTGCCACAGAGGCAGGGTGGGATAGGGGCTGGGGGGGTGGGGAGGGGATGCTGGGATCCGAGGTGGTGGGAAATGCGCACTGGTGGAGGGATGGGTGTTTGATCATTGTATAATCGAAACCCAAGCACAAAAATGTGTAAGTCTACAACTGTACCTCATGGTGCTTCACTATTAAAAAATTTTTAAAAAAACCTTAAAAAAAATTAATGATTTCTCTTCATTGCACATTACTGTGCATTAATAAATGTATTTTAATCAATTTATATGCTATTATAAATATACCATAAGTAACAGCCACTAAGCAATATGAATGGTCCATGTTTTCTCCCTAATATAGAGATATGTGAGATAAATGAAATTATTGCTCTTTTGAAAGCAGAATCAATTTCTAATACATTTTAAAATAAGTCTGTAATTAATTAAACTCTTGCTATATCTAACTATAAATATTTAATCATCTTCAGCAGTTTGTTTTTTAATGTGTTTGGATTTTACTAATTTTACTAACTTTTACTAATATAACAATAGCTTACAACACAACAAATGTCTATATATTTTAGAAATACAGTGTTATTTATTATACTATAGCCATCACAGGGTCAATATCTTTCTATCACAACATAATGCAATCACTTCATACTTTCACAAAACTCCTTCCTTCTTGTTGACCCAATTTCTGGGCTAAGAGACTAAGGGTGTGTCCTCATTGGGAATAATCTCTTCCTTTTCTTTGCTTCTTTACATACCATCAATGAATGAAATCATATGGCAGAGAACAGCTGACAAACATGTCTTTCTCTTTCTGATTTTTGCTTAGCAATGACCCCCACAATACAATTCCTGTGGTAACAAAAAAAAGGTTTTATGTTTCTAATAGATATGCAGTATTCCATTTTATAAATACCACCTCTTTGTTACGCATGAATCCATTGTTGAGCAACAGTTATTTCCAAGTGTTGTTTGTTATAATTTGCTCTACAGTGAAAGTCAGTGTGCAAATACCTTTTTGAATTAGAACTTCTTCAAACTATTTGATTAAATTTATAGGAATATATTTGCCAAATCGTAATTCTATTTTTAATTTTTACAGTAATGTTTATTTACTTTGAATAAAGGCTGAACCGATTCACATTCCCATCAACAGTGAACGAGAGGTAGTACAGTGGTAAGATGTTTAAGTGGAAGTGGCCAATCCCAGTTCCAATCTCAGTGGCCAATCCCGGGCACTAAACATAATCCTACAAACTCCACCAGGATTTATCCTTGGACACAGAGCCAGAAATAAGTCATAAGCACTGCTGTATGTGGCTGCCAGAAAAAAAAGTACCGTGGACAAGAATTTTTTTTGTTGTCGGTTGGTTGGTTTGTTTTACACACTCATAATGGTAAAAAAAATATCAAATATCACCACCACATGGATGAAAAAGAGAATGTCAGAAATTAAATGACAATGCCAAATTCTCACAAATTCTAGGAGATGTGGTTTATTTATCTCCAGGTCTGTCCATTGTCAAATTTGGCATGTTTTCCAGATGACATAACCCCCACCCCAATAACTTGTGTTCTGTTACCCCCAACCCTCAAGTACATTCCTGCAGTTACCTCTTATCCAAAATATGGAATACGTCACTTTTGGCAGGCAAAGTCACTACTACATGTATGATGCTGCTCAACATATTTAACTTCAAATTCCAAAAAGATTCACAATATTCAGTTCTTCAAATGGACTCTAAATAGAAAATTATTAAATAAATGTTGATTTAAAATGTTCAGGGAGTTATGACATGAATGACCCCTTGGGCCCCATGCCATAGCTTTAATAGTAATTGGAGCTTGTCTAAAACCCCTCCAATCTTCTGTACTAACATGTAGGATTTTTATCACAAATTTGCAGTTCCGTCTCCTTATGAAGGGAAAGATTCCCTTGCAATGTTTTTAATTGACCTTAATCTAATGTGATGTGTAATACACTCAGCTGGATCCTCAGGCACTCTAGAAATAGAACAGTAAAACATCTCTTAAATCTAAATTATATTTGAAATAGTAGATTAGATTATTCCCAGCGTCCTCAAACAAACCGTAGCCTGCTGAAATTTATCTTGTGCTTTCCAAACAAGGCAGAGACTCCAGCCTGATATGTTGAATGCTTTATGAGTTCATCTATGTTGAAAATCACAACAGTGTCTTCTAAATGAACCAAATAGCTGATGCCTGCAAGGAGAGGGGTGGTCTACTGTGCACATAGCCCTGCTGACCCCAACACGCTACAACTGTGTTGACTCTGAGATAATTGACCTGCAAGGAACAGGTTGAGAGTTTCAGAGTTTAAATAGATGGGAATTGATTCTCATTGTGGTATATTAGCTGCTCTGTGACCTTTGATAAGCTAGTTGTCATAGCTCAGCATTGAGTCCTTTAAAGAGTTCTGAGGTTTCTACTTGCTTATAGTTTCATTGTGGCATTTAAGTAGAATGTGTAGAAACATCCATATTTGCAGGCATTCAATAACTTTGAGATATAATGATGATGATGATAATGTTGATGATGGTGATGATGATGATGAATTTCAGTACAAACGAGGACAGGGACTTAAAAAGACTGCTCACAATAGCTCTTCACTAAATCTACATTAAATCACTACACTAAATACAAGTTGATAACATGATCATGTGAAATAATTCGGTGTGTGAATCATCCTGGCTGATCTCCCATCCCCTTCATCTACACCCCAGCTCTCAACCTAAGAGGAGGCTTCTCCCAGCATCTCACCGGTACCCACAGCCCTGTGCCAGCTGCCATCCCCAAAACACCAAACTTAAGTTCTCCATCAGGTGTATGAATCCCTGCATCCCCCGCACACCTGATCTACCCATCTAGCATATCTTTTAAACCTCTAAACATAAAACCGCTAGCATCCACGTGAAGAAGTTACTTTGTCTGCACCCCATATTTGAGGTACAAGTTAACCCAGGCCTCACATATACCTATCAATAAGCCACGGCAACACACAAAGATAGCTCAACTCTAGGGGCAAAAACAACATGAGAAAAAAATTCCAAAACACAAAGGTCACTATGGTAAAACAACACAGAAAATCACGAAGCCTAATTATTGAAGTTGCTAGCCCAGATGAATCAAATAGTAATAATGAACTCTATAACCTATCAGATAAGAAATTTAAAATGGAACTTTTAAAGATGTATAAGGAGTTCAAAGAAGCAATGTGATGCACTGCTGATAAAATACAAGATGATACAAAGGTGGAGGTGAGGATAACTCCAAACAAAAATATAAGCAGAAATGATAACCTAAAAAATCTTGGTAGGTGAAATGAATAAAAATTGGGGAAGGCCTCAGCAACAGAGTAACAGCTGCTGACGACAGAATAAGTTAACTCCAAGATTAGGTGCAGAGGATCTCCAGACAAAAGCTGAAAATGAAAAGAAGCCTCAAAATATACCAACAGAGGTCAAGAGAAAATCGAGATGAAGCCAAGAGGAATAACGTAAGAATCATTGGAGTCTCAGAGAGACAAGAGGAAAACCCTTAGGAAGAAGAAACTGTAAAAAACAAATTGCTGAGACGTTCCAAGAGCTGAAGATTACATGTGAACATATTCAAGAGACTCAAAGCTAAAAGAAAGCCAAATAAAAATACTCCAAGACATTCTGATCAGAATGATGAAAACCATAGACAGAGATAAAATTCTGAAAGCAGCAAAATCAAAGAAAGAAATTGCCTATAAAAGAGCATCCTTAAGAATCACAGCAGACTTATCTGATGAAACCTAAGGATACAAAGACAGTAGTGGGATATAAAGACGAAACTTAATGAAATAAATGCCTCACCAAGAATACTTTACCCAGATATACTCTCATTCATATAGGAAGAAAAAACATGCAGTTTCACAAACAACAGCTCAGAAATTTCAGACTCAAAACCATAGCCAAGAGCAACTAAATGGGCTACATTAAGACAAGACAAGCCCCTCGTATATACCAAACTTTGGCAGAAAGATGGGACAAAACCCCATAACAATAATATCTCTTGATGTCAATGATTCAAATGCAAAAATTAAAAGACTCAGTGATAGGATGGATCCAAAAATTGTACCCAACACTCTTCTGCCTATAAGAAACACTATCTGAACAGTCAGAGCACACAGAGACTCAAAGTGAACGGATGGAAAATAATTCTACACACAAACATCTCCCTCAAAAAAAGCAAAAGTGACCATATAATATCAGACCAAGTAGATTTCAGACTGAAGAAGTTTACAAGAGACAGTGAAAGTCATTTCTTAATGATCAAATGATCTGTACACTAGGAAGAACTCACATTCCTAAATGAATATGAACCTAATGAGGATGCAGCAAAATACTTAAAATTGCAATTGCTCATAGATTTGAAGAAAGAAATTATAGCAACACAGTAACAGTTGGATATTTCAATATCACTTTATCATCTATTGATAGACCAACCAGACTCAAGCTCAGCAAGGACATACTTTATCTGAGGGATGAAATGGAAGATGAGTTTTATATATATAACTATATATATAAATATATATATGACATTTCATCCCCCCCAAAGCTGAATACACATTCTTCTCAAGTGCACCTGGGGCATTCTTCAAGAAAGACTACAGTCTGGGCCACAAAACATACCTCCATAAAATTAAGATATGAGAAATTGCACCAATGATCTTTTAACATCATAACACATTAAAAATGAAGTGAATAACATTCAGAAATAGAAATTTAAACCAAACACCTAGAAATTAAACAGCTCACTATTGAACAACTAGTGGCTTAGAAAGGAAATCAAAGAGAAAATCAAAAGATTCCTGGAAACAAACGAAAATGAAGAAACGAGTTACCAGAACCTTTGAGGCACAGCAAAAGCTGTGTTAAGAGGAAAGTTTATAGCTCTACAAGCATTCATCAGGAAGGAAGAGTGAGCCCACATAAGTAACTTAACCTCAAAGTTTAAGATCTCTTCAACAAATGAAGACCAACCAGACAGCAGGAAAGAAATAATAAAACTTAGAGCAGAAATTAATACATGGAACGCCCCCCCCCCCCCCAAATTCAAAAGATTAGCAAAACCAAGAGCTGGTTCTTTGAGAAAATAAAACAAGATTGACAAACCAGCAACAAGACTCACATGGAAAGAAAAGAGAGACCCCTAATAAACAGAATCAGAAAAAAAGGAAGACATCACAACAAAACCTACAGAAATTCAAATGATAATCAGAGATTACTTTGAAAAGCTTTATACCATAAAACTAGACAACCTTGAAGATATGGATAAATGCTTGGACTTCTATAATCCCCCAAAACTGACCCAAGAAGACTTGGAATACCTGAGAAGACATATCACTATCAAGAAAATGGAAATGTCATCAAAACTCTCCCGAGAAACAAAAGCCTGGCCCAGTTGGATTCACTAGTTAATTCTTCTGAACTTTCAAAGAGGACCTACTCCCAATCCTGTTCAAGTTTTTTTTTTAAGAAACAGATACATTTCTGAATAGTTTCTTTGAGACAAATATCTCCCTCATACCAAAAGCAGATAGAGAGACCACTAAAAAAGAGAATTAAAGACCAATATCCCTGATTAATACAGATACAAAGATACTCAACAAAATATTAGCAAATAGAATACAATGACATATTAAAAGATCATAGACCATGACCAGGTAAGATTTAAACTGGGGATGCAAGGATGATTTAACATTTGCAAGTCAATCAACATAATTCACCATATCAAAAAAAGAAAAGATAAAATCATATGATCATATCAATAGATGCAGAGAAAGCATTTGACAAGACCCAACACCCATTTATGATAAAAACGCTCAGTAAAATGGGGAAAAACAGCCTTCCTTTTGAGATCGGTAGCAAGATAATGTTGCCATTTCTCACCACTTCCATTCAATATAGTACTGGAAGTACTTGCCATAGAAATTAGACAAGAAAAGGATATCAAAGGCATCCCTATATGAAAGGAAGTAGTCAAACTATCACTATTTACAGATGACATGATACTATACTTAGAGAACCCTATAGGCTATACAGAAAAGCTCATAGAAATAATAAGTTTGTATAGTAGAGTGGTAGGTTACAAAATCAATACCCAAAAGTCCATGGCCTTCCTATATACAAATAGTAAAAAAAGAAGAGACATTAGAAAAAAAAAACGTTCACAGTATTGCCTCAGAAAACCAAGTCCCTTGGAATCAGCTTAATTAGAGAGGTAAAGCACCTCTCTTCAGATACAAAGAAAATTCCATAATATTACTTTAAGAATTAAAAAGAGGACGCTAGGAAATGGAGACACATCCCATGCTCATGGATCGGGTGGATTAATCATCAAAATGCCAATACTCCCCAAAGATTAAATGCAGTGCCTATAGGGATAACCATGACATTTTTCAAAGAAATAGACAAAACACTCCTAAAATTCATATGGAGTAATAAATCCCCACAAATAGCCAAGCAATCCTTGGGGAAAAGAAGATATGTGATATCAACTTCCCCAATCTCAAACTGTACTACAAAGCAGTAGTAATTAAAAAAGCATGGTATTGGAATAGAAACAGACTTGCATACCAATGGAACAGAGTTGAATATTCTGACACATCCTCTCAAGTATACGATCACTTAATCTTTCATAAAGGAGCAAGAAATATGATATGGAGCAAGGAAAGTCTCTTCAAGAAGTGGTGCTGGACACAGCCGTACAGAGCGAAGAAGGACTACATGGAGGGCTGGCTCCACAGATCCCGAAGAAGAAACCAGGTTCCAAAAAGAGCCGAGATCACCGGGAAGTCCCAGATGGGGTAGGTGCCGCATCCCGCCTCCCCCAGATGGAACCCCGGTGACCAGAAGCCTCCACAAGCATAGCTCGAGTATGCGGGAACTAGGACTTTTCCTCCAAACCTCTGTATATACAAAGTGATCAATGGGAAGTAAATCACCCAACGTTTCTCCCTGAAAATCAGAGTTAAGTTTGGAGCACGGCCACAGCCCCAGAAGCACATGGACTTAATGCAGAACCCAGCAGCTTGGAGCAGAAAAGTGAACGGACTATGCGTTAACCCAGGCCATCATGTCTGTCTGGAGGGGAAAGGTGTTGCTCCCTTCCGTCCTCCTCCCTCTGGAAAGAAAGATGGCGGCCACATGGGAGCCTTGTAGACAGCAGGTATGAGCCAGGGGTGTGGGGGCGACTAAAACCTCATGGGTAAGGGGGCATTCCAGTCCGTCCTTCACGCCCTACCGAGGTCACCAGTTTCTCCCCACAAGCGGCTCTCCAGCACAGCCACGGCCCCAGAAGCACAAGGACTTAATGCAGAACCCAGCAGCTTGGAGCAGAAAAGTGAACGGACTATGCGTTAATCCAGGCCATCATGTCTGCCCGGAGGGGAAAGGGTGTTGCCCCATTCGCCCTCTCCTCTCTGGAAAGAAGATGGCGGCCACATGGGTGCCTTGTGGAGAGCAGGTGTGAGCCGGGGGTGTGGGGGCAACTAAAATCTCATGGGAAGGGGGGTGTTCCAGTCCGTCCTTTACGCCCTACCAAGGCCGCCAGTTGCCCCCCACGAGTGGCTCTCCAGCATGGCCATGACTCCAGAGCACAGACACCAATCTCTTAATTATCTGACTCTCAGTAGAAATACTTCCAGGGTTAATTAGCAAAATAGCGGAAATCCAAAAGCAACATTTAATTCTTGAACCCAGCTGTAGAAAGCGAATCACTTCACAATGCTTTCTCAGCATGTCTGATTTAGGGGGAGTGGGTAAACTCTAAATAATAGACGTGCATCTTTTATTGAAACAAAGAATCTAATCAAAGCAGATAGAGTGTCAACTAGAATTTATCTACCTCGCAGGCATTGGGAGAGGTGGGGGGTGGGGTTTTATTGGGGTTCTTCGTGATAAAAAATAAGTATTTGTAAAGGGAAAGGTGTTTGATATTTGCATGACTGAGACCTAAACCTGAAAGCTTTGTAGCTTTTCCCACAGTGATTCAATAAATAAATAAATTATTTTAAAAAAAAGTTGAAAGTCAAAAAAAATTAAAAAAAAAAGAAGTAGTGCTGGGAAAACTGGTGAGCTATATGCAATAAAATGAACTCTGACCTCTGTCTAATGCCAGTCACAAAAGTCAGATCAAAATGGATTAAATAGCTCAATATCAGACCTGAATCCATAAGGTACATGGACGAAAATATAGGCAGAACTTTCCATGACTTTGAAGCTAAAAGCATCTTCAAGAATAAAACACCACTGACCAAGCAAGTGGTAACAAAAATTAACAAATGAGATTACATTAAAATAAGAAGCTTCTTCACCTGGAAAAGAAACAGTGGCTAAAATACAGAAAGAGCCCACAGAATGGGGAAAAAATACCCATCAGATAGGGGCTTAATATCCAGGATATATAAGACACTGGTAGAACTTTACAAGAAAAAAACCTCTAACCTCATCCAAAAATGGGGAGAAGAAATGAATAGAAACTTCCTCAAAAAAGTAATTCAAATGGCCAAAGGCACATGAAAAAATCCTCTACATAACTAATAATCAGGGAGATGAAAATCAAAACAACAGTGAGATATCATCTCACACCACAGGATCTAGCACATCAATAAGAACAAGAACACCATTGCTGGTGTGGATGCGGGGAGGAAGGGACTCTCATTCATTGTTGGTGGGATGGCAACTGTTCCAGTCTTTTTGGAAAACAATATGGACATTCCTCCAAAACAACTAGAAATTGAGCTCCCATGTGACCCAACAATACCACTTCTGGGAATAAATCCCAAGGGTGCAAAAAAAAAAAAGCAGAAATGACATTAGCACTTGTATGTTCATTATAGCACTGTTGACAATAGCCAGAATCTGGAAAAAACCTGAGTGCCTGAGAACAGATGACTGGCTAAAGAAACTTCGGTACATCTACACAATGGAATACTGTTATAAATGAAATCATGAAATTTGCATATAAAAGAATGAACATGGAGAGTATCATGCTAAGTGAAATTAGTCAGAAAGAGAGAGACAGACATAGGATGTGTTTATTATGTGGAACATAAAGTAGCATAATATGAGACTAACACCTAAGAACAGTAGAGATAAGCTGGGGGCTGAAAGACAGTTGGGATGGAGAAGGGACCACTAAGTCAATGATGTTTGGAGGGATTACTTGGGATGGGAGATGTGTGCTGAAAGTAAACCATGGACCAAACATAATGACCTCTTAGTATCTGTATTGCAAATTATAATGCCCAAATTTAGAGAGAGAGTAAGAAGGAATATACCTGCCAAAGAGGCAGGGGTGGAATAGGGTGGGGTGGTGGGAGGAACACTGGGAACAATGGTGGTGAAAAATGTGCACTGGTGGAGAGATGGCTGCACAATCATTGTATGACTAAAATGTAATCAGGAAAGTTTGTAGCCTGTATTTCATGGTGATCCAATAAAAATAAATAGATAAATAAATAAATAAAATTAAAATTAAAAACTATTTAAAAATATAATTTTGTCTTCCTTTTTTTAAATGATATTTTATTTATCTATACAGACAAGTCTATTGATGTGGGAAATGATACAGAAAACTCATTTGCAAGTTACCTAGTCTTCCCCAATACTATTATTTTACAAAGCTCCAAATAGAATATTAACCAGAATGCAATCAGGATAAAGAGCATTTCCATAACCACAGGATCTCTGAAATGTTCTTTTACAGCCTCTCCTGCATTCTCACTCTTCATGGTGTTCTTCATGCTTAGGAACTACTAATGTGTTTTTAATTGTATGTATCAGAGTTAATTTCTTTAAAATGTTAGAAAAAAACTATTCCATTTTATGGGTGTATCGTGATCTGTTGATTATTTACTTCTAGATTTTTACAATTTTAAATTTAGTTCACCATAGTATTTTGTTTGTTGAATTCATCCTGGATAAGCAACAAAGATACAATTTCTAGACAACAGGATGTTTAAATGTTTAGCAGTTTAATAAATCACCAAATTTATCAAGAGTGGCTAATCTATTTTCACTCCACCTGCAGCCTACAAAGCAGTAGTAATTTAGTTACTCAGCATTCTCTCTAGAATTTATTTTTGCTATTATTTTTCACTTTAGTGATTCTGATGAGCATACAATTACAATTTGTTTTGGTTTAAGTGTGTTTTTTTCCCCAATGTTTGAAGAGGTTGAATAGTTTTTAATATGCACACCAGACATCTATATAACACTTGATCACTTGACATCCCATTATTCATCAATTTGCTCAAGTGGGTGCCGGTAACATCTTCATTCATCCCTGTAGCGTGCTAATTTAGCCCAATGGTATCTGCTCATTCTAGGAACACGAAGAGCCTCAAACCGATCGTTCAGTGTCTTGACGAAGGATTCTGACCATCTCATAGGTGTGCGGCCACGTGATCTTTTGACATCCCATGGAATCCAGTCGGTAATGAGTCGAGTCTAGTGGTCATCTCCAAATCTCATTACGTGTCCAGCCCATCTGATTTTCGACTCCTTAGCAAATGAGACAGCATCCCTGATTCTTGACCATTGACAAAGGTCAGAACTCTGGTTTCTTTCTCTCATTTGAGTGAAGCATGATACTCCAAGCATAGCTCTTTTAATTCCTCTTTGGGAGACCTGAATTAGCGTTCTAAGAATTACCTAGCATAATATTACATTTTGTACCAAAGTCCATGGTCTATTTTCAGTCAATTTCTTGATAAATGATATTTAGCTAAGGTCCATTTTATTGTTGTTTGTTCTTGTTTTGGGGCCATGTACTCAGCAGTATTCAGATGTTAGGGAAACATGCAGTGCTAGAGACCTAACCCAGGCCTCCTTCATGTGAAGCATGCATACGTATCTCTGACGCCTTAAGACCCACTTTTTAATCTATGAAGGTTCAATAACTTCAGTGCCTTTTATTAGAAAGTCTGGCAATTTTGAACTTTTTTTGGTCAAAAATCTGATTTCTCCGATGTGTTTTTATGGGTCTATTTCTGGTGTTTTTTCTGTTTTGTTCATCTATGTGTTTGCCTCTTCCAATTATACATTCTAGGTATGCAGTAGCACTGTAGCACTGTCCTCCCATTGTTCATAGATTTGCTTGAGTGGACACCAGTAATGTCTCCATTGTGAGACTTGTTACTGTTTTTGGCATCTCGAATACCCCACAGGGAGCTTGCCAGGCTCTGTGGTGCAGGCAGGATACTCTCAGTAGCTTGCCAGGCTCTGGGAGAGGGATGGAGGAATCAAAACCAGGTCAGCCAAGCGCAAGGCAGACACCCTATCCTTTGTGCTATGGCTCCAGTCCTAGGTATACAGTAGAACAAAATATTGTCTCTTGTACAACTAGACATACATTGAGTAACACTTTATATTTCATTGTTTTTGTTTGTTTTATCAAATCTCTGAGATACAGTTGCAAAGTTTTTTATGATTGAGTTTCAGTCATACAATGTTCCAATACCTGTCTCTTCACTAGTGTACATATCCCACCATCAATACAAATATCCCCAGCTTCCCTCCCACCACTCCCAGGCAATCTGCCTCTAAAGCAGGCACTTGTCCTCTCCCACCCCTCATTTCTCTTGGGCATTATGGTTTTCAGCGGGTACTAAAGGGCTATTACTTATATCCTTTTACAAAGTTTTAGTACTCAATCTTGTCCAGAATGATATTTCCAACTATCATCATAGTGGTCCCTTTTCTATCCTAATTTTCCTTTCTCTCCACCTCTCACAGCCTCCCGCTCCCACTCCCTCATGGTTTCAAGCTTCCAACTGCAGACCAGTCTTTCTGGACCTTGATTCTACCGCCCTTAGGTTATATTTGCTTTTTATATCCCACAAATGACTGTAATCATTCTATGTCTGTCTCTCTCCTTCTGACTCATTTAACTCAGCAGGATTTTCTCCATGTCCATCCATTTATAAGCAAATTTTCTAACAGCCACTTGGTATTCCATTGTGTAGATGTAACACAGTTTCTTTTTCCAGTCTCTATTCTCCAGCCATCAGGGCAGTTTCCAGATTCTGACCCCTGTGAAGAGTGCTGTAATGAACAAAGGAATGCAGAAGGCTTTTCTGCAATGTGTTTTGGGGCCCCCTAGAGTATTTTCCTAGAAGTGGCATTGCTTGGTCTTACGGAAGCTGAATTTATAGTTTTTTAAAGGAATGTCCATATGGTTTTCCAAAAAGAATGGGCCAGTCAGCATCCCTACCAACAATATAGGAGAGTCCCTTCCTTCCCCCTCCCCCCCCCCCCCCCACTGCAGCCAATGCCAGCACTGACTGTTCTTAGTTCTTTTATTTTTTTTATGTGTGCTAGTCTCTGTGGTGTGACACATCTCATAGTTTTTTGGTTCACATCTCCCTAATGATTAGTGATGTAGAGCATTTATTTCATGTACCTTTTGGCCATTTGTATTTATCCTTTGAGGAAGTTTCTGTTCATTTATTTCTGTAATTATACTTGATTGTTTTTAGAAATTGTTTATCTTTCTACTTATTTGTCTTTCCATATAATTTTAGAACAATCTGATCTATATCTAAAATATTTTTCTGGTACTCAAGAAAAAGGGATTTAAAATTTAAAGAAACTGGCTCTTAACTATGTCAGTCCCCAAATTCATGAATATGTTACATCTTTACATTTATTTAAGTATTGCCTGATTTTCAACAGCATTTTGTCATTTTCAGTATATTAATTTATGTACATAGGAGCAATAGCACTGTGGGGACTGGAGCAATAGCAAAGTGGGTAGGGTGTTTGCCTTGCATGTGGCCGACACAGCCGACCCGAGTTCGATTCCTCCGTCCCTCTTGGAGATCCCAGCAAGCTACCGAGAGTATCTTGCCCACATGTCAAAGCCTGGCAAGCTACCCGTGACGTGTTCGATATGCCAAACACAGTAATAAGTCTCACAATGTTACTGGGCCCGCTCAAGCAAATTGATGAACAACGGGAGGACAGTGACAGTTACAGTGACAGTTTTAGTGTACTTCTAGGCTCTGAACTCTCATTGGTGCAATTGAAAGAGCAGTTGTGTTTTAAATGTCTATTTTCCCTTTTGGTAAAATTAACTATGTTGTCTTGATATGTATCCTGTGACCTTGTTGGATTCACTAATTCTAGAAACGTTTTGTACTCTGTGAAGGAATTCTTGGTAGACTAACATGTCATTTTGAAATAAAGTCATTATTGAAAAAAAAGTCCCACATTTTCTACCCATGTATCGCTACAGATCTATCTTTGTATACTTGATCTTAAGCTCATTCTACTTTTCTGTGGCTTTTGTATTAACAGCAAGCAGAAAATGTCAGAAGACTTTTAAAACCAGTCTCATTAATTCCTAAAAATGGAAGGAGGCAGTATAGATTAATTTCTCCTCTGATTTGTATTATATCTCACAGGACATTTCGATTTCAAGTAGACAGGTTTGGCTACAGTGAGTATGATATTTAAGTAGTAGTAAAGACATTCTGATATTTTAAAAATAGAAATACAACAGAAGCTCACCTTACAGATTTACTGTGAATGCCAAAGAACAAAAAATGAGAAATTTATTTTAAATTTAAAAACTTTATAATAGCTCTTAGAAATTATCATCAATTCAAATTGCCTCTGTCCAGGTATTTGCAAATCTACATTTCCAACTATAGGGCAGAATATTGTAGGAAACTTTCACACATAACTAGAGATGACACAATATATGAGACTCTTCATGGAAATAAAAAATATTTCTTAATGGTGCTGAAGAGATGGTGTGCAAAAGAGATGGTGCTGAAGATGGTGCTGAAGAGATGGTGTGCACTTGCCTTGCACGCAGACCCCAGTTAGATTTCCTGCATCCCCATATGGTCCCCAGGCTCTGCCAGAAGTAATTTCTATATATACAAAGCCAGAAGTAACCTCGGAGGATCACAGGGTACTACCAAAAAGCAAATGTGTTTATACATAAATATATATGTATATATGTACGTATGCATATATACATACACATATGGCTGGATAGACAGCACAGCGGGTAGGGAGCTTGTCTTGCATGCAGTCGACCCGGGTTTGATTCCTCCTCCCCTCTTGGAGAGCCTGGCAAGCTACCTGTGGCATATTCAATATGTGAAAATCGGTGACAACAAATCTCACAATGGAGATGTTACTGGTGCCCGCTCAAGCAAGTCGATGAAAAATGAGAGGACAGTGCTACAGACAGTTCTACGCATACATATGTATACCTATACATGTGTATATGTTTGTGCATACACATAAACATATATATCCATAAATACATATTTTATATAATACATTATAAATATATTTATTTTGTTGTTGTTGGGGAGGCAAGTTGGCAGTGCTCAGGTGCCAGAGACGGAGTTCAGGTCAATGTTGTGCAAGGTAGGCACTCTGACTGCAGGATTATCTCGACAGTCCCCAAAATATTTCCTAATATATAAGAAGGTCCAAAAAAGGATTTTATAACTTTAAAATCTACATGCATATTTGTTATAGTGTTTGGTGAAGGGATAAAACTACATTTAAAAATTCTGTTTTGGTTTAAATGATTATCTTTTGTCTCACTTCTTAGACTCTCTCAATTAGATCTCCAAGGGGATCAAGGCTATAGTTTGTATCAAAGAAGGTTTTAATAAACGCTTTAATTCCCTAAATTTAGGAGTTTTTAATATATCTAATCAGCACACCAAAATCCTCAATGCAAAGAGAAGTGAGATAAAAAATAAAGTTGAACTCATAAAAAGTAGTTTCAGAGATACCACCTGAAGCTGTATCCTCTCTTCAGTTTCTTTTAGACTTTGTTTTACCAGATATTAAATGCTGACACAGAATCATCATTTAAAACAGATTTCTTGATAATTCTTCAAAGGCACAACTAGGAATAAATATCCAGACCAAACTTAACAACCAAACTTAAACAACAAAATGTAATAATCTTACAAATTAAATCGAGATTTTAGAGATGGAAGTTAATTGGTGCACGGAATAAGAAAAAAATGGGGTCTTAGTGGTGTACTTTAAAACAATTTCAAAAGATTAAAACAATTATTTTTTGCTGTGTGGAATCATAACATTCAACTCTCCCTTTGGTGTCACCTTCCACTTAAGAAACATCCTGTTTGTGCATTATTTCTGCTTTCCCCTGCTTCCATTCTCTGTCTTTAAAGATGAAGCTATAAAGTGAAGGATTTGAGGTCTGACCCTTAGCTGAAATTAATTTTTGTTGGCAAATATTCCCTATAATAAATCACAAATAATTTATTAAGCTCAGAAGGAAAAATAACTTAAGAAGATGAGGTTGGAAAGTAGAATTTATTATTTTAGCCACCAAAAAAAGCCTTCATCTTTTTATTGTGAATGCCATATTTTCTGTGTATGAAGAAGACACATCACAAATATATGAAAATCAATGCATCTATATTGTATTCCAGCAGTGCCAATGGAACTAACAAATGCATAATCAGTCTAGCGCGTTCCATTGAAAATAAATTGATTTTTCAGCACTTTTCCCCAAACTCTAGCTGTTTTGAAAATAAAATCATTTTCTTGCTTTCTGACACAAGTGCATTTTAAATGTTAGCATTTTTCTCATCTAACAGTTGTTTTGTGATTTTCTCCCACTGATTGGACATATCTAATTATCCAAATAGCTATTTAAATGGAATGAATTTTCTGTAATGTCCTTAAAGTGCAGTTTGAAGAGATGACATTTTCTGTGACCTTTAAGCCACAGCCACCTTCCTCTGCTCAGTCCTAAATGAAACAGGGCCCCATAATCTTGACACCATTTTTTTATTGTTCTTGAAATCTACATGTTTTAATTTTTTAATTCTCAAGTATGACAGCTACATAGCCATAAAAGGTGATTTAAAGTGTTTGTACAAGATGTGAAACTGACTGTTTTCTACTTACAAGTAGCATAAAAACTCAGATTTATCACTGGTGCCTATTTTCTGGTGACGTTTTTATGAAAATAAAGTAATTTAGGAGACATTTCTCTGCTTGCCTAAACTGAAGACTATACTGTAACATGTCATCAATATTCTCTTCATTTTAAAGAACACCCTTTATGAAGACATAATAGTTTTTCTAGAGTTGTCTACAGTGATGAAAAGATATAGACTGGTTGGCTTTTAAAGTACATTATATTCACTAATTACTTTATCTGTACATGCCTGCCAAAACCCAAGAATTTTCTAAACTCTTAAATTACAATAATTTCCCCATCTCTAGTGTTCAATTGCTATAACTACAACTTTTATATAACATGTATTTGATATATTGTCCACATAAATGGTATAATATGCAAATACATGAATGTATATATTATGATATTATAATTATTACATTATTTCGCTGTATTCTTTTTGAACTAGGACAATGAATTGAATTTCAATGTTTGGTATGATATTTTCTTTTCTTGGCTAAAACATATACTAATATTTTGTCTGAATTTTCAAAGCAGCTGTCTCTAATGACACATTTTTTTTTTCATAATCTAGTCACACCAGTTTTCCTATGACTCTGAAGAAGCCAAAATTCCTTCTGTCATCAAGTTTTCGCTTATGCTTTACCTTTTATTTAGAATAATATCTATACTATGTATCACATTCTAAAGATGACTTACCTAACTTCTACTCAGATAATAAATTTATGCTCAAGTGTGATTTTCTCAGAAACCCTTTTCTACTGTCCATCATCATATTAAAGCCTTTCCATAAATGGGGCATGCCTCGGTCACACACAGTTGTTGAACGGAAGGACAGGGCAGAAAATAGGATAGTTGGAACTAACCAGGCAGGTCTGGAGTGCATAAATTTTCTTTGTTGGTGGTGATTTTCACCAGGCGTGAGACATGGTCAGATTTATGATCCGATGGGTAAGACTTGCACTAAAATATCTGATAAGATGAAATGATTTAAGGAACATTCAGGAATAAAATTGGTGATTGATTTGTTGATTGGCATAATGTAGATAAAGACAGAGAAAGGAGTCTGAGACAGCATGTGGGTTTCTGACTGAATGACTGGTAAAGTGCTGAGACAGAAAAGAGGAAATGAGAATTGATGCAACTGGGAAATTAACTTGTTTTTGAAAACCAAATTAAATCTGAAATTATGCAAAACAGCCAAATTATGTGAAAATCTTCATTAAAACTGGTGTTTAAATCAGAACTTCTAAACTGGATTAGATGAAAATGAGAGAAAGGGGGTGGAGAGAGAGAGAGAGAGAGAGAGAGAGAGAGAGAGAGAGAGAGAGAGAATTAAGATGTGATGACCTATTGAATTGGAGGGAGCAGAGAAGAGAATAGTACAGGAGCTAAAACAACACCTATCCTCCATGTGGTTGACCCCAGCACCACACAGTCTCTTGCATCACTGACCGCAGGTCTAGAAGCTCCCCAAGCACTGCCATACCCCCCAGGTTCTAGCGTGTTGGCCCAGGTGATCTCCATCACCACAGTGCCAAAACAGGTTGAATCCTTTATTCCTCACTTCAGGAATATATAAACATAAATGCATATATGTGTATGTATATTTATATATAAATACATAAATATATATCTATATGTATTTATGTAGAAATAAGTTATATATACATATTTATACATATATATAGAAAAGATTACTATTTCATAATTGATAGAATACGAAAGGTAACCAGAAATGACTTCCAAGGTGAAAATTATAAAATTGGCAAAACAAAATAATTTCAAGACAGAATAATTTCAAGATAAAAATAGCAGTTAAGAGAGAAGAATAATGGGTCTCATTCCGCTGACCCTGAAAGAGCCTCCAATACGGCAGCACTGGAAAAGACAAATAAGGAGAGGTGGTCAAACTCTCAGGACTGGAACAAATGGAGACGTTAGTGGCACCCATTCGATGAACAGGGGGATGACAGTGATACAGTGAATTATTTTAACAGAATAATGTAACTACATAGTTAAAATCCCAAAAAGTCCAACAACACAAATAATAAAATTTCAACGCTTTAGTAAGTTATTTTATTTCTTTTGTTTTGGGGGCACACCCAGTAGTGCTCAGGGATTACTCCTGGCTCCGTATTCAGGTATCATTTGTGGTAGGCTTGGTGGACCATCTGGGATGTTAAGGATTAAACCTGGGTCAGCTATGTGAAAGCATGTCTTACTGGCTGTACTATCTCTCCACCCCCTGCTTTGGTAAGTTCTCACAAAAATTCTTTATTTGACCAAGTTTAGTCAGACCCTTGAAATTTCTCTCAGGTAATTTGTGTATTTCCTCGTAAAATCTAGTTTTCGTAAGAACCCTGCTAAATATGTTTAACTAGAACTCCACCTTTAATACCTGAATGAGTTAATCTTCTGACCCCACCACCAAGTTAAGTTCTGATCATCATGGCTGCTTTTAGCAAAAATCTTTTTATGTAAGTAGTCATACACTGACCACCACAACCCTCCCACACCCCTGTTTCCTTATACTAATTTTCTATTCATTGATCTTTATCTTACTTTTTCAAAATACTTATTTCTTTTAGTGTTGGAAAATGCTGCAACTATTGATACGATTCTAGAATTAAAATTGATTAGATAACAAAGCTTCTATATTGAAATGAAAATCAATTTATGGTGGCCAGAGTGATAGTACAGCAGGTAGGGCTCTTGCCTACTACTGGTCAACCTGGGTTCAATCTCTGACACCAGCAGTGCAGTCAGGAGGCAGCCCTGATCACCAACAGGTGTGGCCTCCAAACAAAAATAAAACCAAAGAAACCAAGTCGCCTGGAGCACTGCCAGGTGTAGCCTCAAAATAAAAAGCAAAACAAAACAAAAAAGAAAGTCAATTTATGAGAAAATTATTATCTTTGGCCACAGGGTTAAGTCCTGGTCTAAGAATCTATTAAGTTGTTTGTTGTGTTCAGACAACAGCAACAAACTGTTGTCCTCAGCTCCTTGGTTCAGACTTCAGGATCTGTGGTCTATGGTCTGGGTCAATGAGTTGACACGGAGGGTATGGGAAGTGGGTTTATTTGTCATAATTTCATAATTATGGGGACTTTAGGAGAAACAACCCATCCCAATTACAAAAAAAAAATCTCAGCCTGGGCACCAGGTACCTGAAATTATTTGCAAATATGCATCTGTGAAGAGAATGTTTATGAAGTTGTAGAACTGAACACGTGATGTATAACTTTAGTTGGTAGGATGAGGATGTTGCTGCCAGAGCTTTGAGTGGGCTGTTATTTAGCCCTCCTGCCTCCCATCGGTGCTCTGGGTTTTCAGGTGTGGGTTAGGTGATTCCATAAAAGGTTAGCTGTTTTGCATACATTGCCTGAGAGATTTAGTTAGAAATTCTTCTTGACTTTTTAAACTATCATCTCTCACCTCCCCCTATTGATAGGTAAGTTTGATCTATTTTCCCCAATGCAAACCCCATTAACTATGATTTCTATATCTAAATTGATATGCGTGAATAAAGTCAGCTTTGTAGTAGAGAGATATTAACACTTCAGTAGTGGGTATAGGGGCTGGAGCCATAGCACAGCGGGTGGAGCAACTGCCTTGCACACGGTCAACACGGATTCAGTTCCCAGCATGCCATATGGTTCCCTGAGCATCGCCAGGGGTGATTCCTGAGTGCAGAGACAGGAGTGACCCCTGAGCATCACTGCTTGTGACCCAAAAAAGCAATAATAATAATAATAATAATAATATAATAAAGTAGTGGGTATAATATACACCATTAACCCCCAAACATAAAAATATGTATTTTTGTGAACCTGTAACCTCAATGCAAAAAAGTCAAATATATACACATATACATATATAATTTTATATTTTTCTTCAATAGTTGTCTCACCATTTTAGATAATGGTCATTTTAATTATCTACACCAGTGTTATAACAAAAAATATAGTGAACAGTAATATCTTGAAAAACATTGGGGGGATTCAGCCAAAGAGAAGGACTACATGGAGGGCGGGATCCACAGAGCCCGAAGGAAAAAAAAATAAACAGGTTCCAAAAAGAGCCGAGATCATCGGGAAGTCCCAGATGGGGTAGGTACCGCATCCGGCCTCCCCCAGATGGAACCCTGGTGACCAGAAGCCTCTACAAGCACAGCTCGAGTATGCGGGAACTAGGACTTTTCCTCAAATCTCCCGGGACTACACCTCCCAGGTAACCTCTGATTCCGGAAGTCACGCCCACAGCCCGCTCCCCCAGCGCCATCTTTACAGCATTCAGCCGAAGAGAAGGACTACATGGAGGGCAGGATCCACAGATCCTGAAGGGAAAAAAGAAAAACAGGTTCCAAAAAGAGCCGAGATCATCGGAAGTCCCAGATGAGGTAGGTATCGCATCCCGCCTCCCCCAGATGGAACCCCGGTGACCAGAAGCCTCTAAAAGCACAGCTCAAGTATGCGGGAACTAGGACTTTTTCTCAAAACATCTCTCTATATACAAAGTGATCCATGGGAAGTAAACCACCCAACGTTTCTCTCTGAAAATCATAGTTAAGTTTGGAGCACGGCCACAGCCCCAGAAACACAAGGACTTAATGCATAACCCAGCAGCTTGGAGCAGAAAAGTGAACGGGCTCTGCGTTAATCCAGGCCATCATGTCTGTCCGGAGGGGAAAGGGTGTTGCCCCATTCGCCCTCTCTTCTCTGGAAAGAAGGATGGCGGCCGCATGGGGGCCTTGTGGACAGCAGGTATGAGCCGGGGTTGTGGGGGCGACTAAAACCTCATCGGAATGAGGGCGTTCCAGTCCATCCTTCACGCCCTACCGAGACCCCCAGTTGCCCCCCACGAGCAGCTCTCCAGCACGGCCACAGCCCCAGAAACACAAGGACTTAATGCAGAACCCAGCAGCTTGGAGCAGAAAAGTGAAAGGACTATGCGTTAATCCAGGCCATCAAGTCTGCCAGAGGGGAAAGGGTGTTGCCCCATTCGCCCTCTCTTCTCTGGAAAGAAGGATGGCGGCCGCATGGGAGCCTTGTGGACAGCAGGTATGAGCCGGGGGAGTGGGGGCGACTAAAACCTCATGGGAAGGGGGGTGTTCCAGTCCGTCCTTTACGCCCTACCGAGGCCACCAGTTGCCCCCCACTAGCGGCTCTCCATCAGGGCCACGACTCCAGAGCACAGAAACCAATTTCTTAAATATCTGACTTTCAGTAGAAATACTTCCAGGGTCAATAAGTAAAATAGCAGAAATCCAAAACCAATATTTAATTCTTGAACCCAGCTGTAGAAAGCAAATCACTTCACAATGCTTTTTCAGCATGTCTGATTGGGGGGGGGGGGGTAAACTCTAAATAATAGTGGTGAATCTTTTATTAAAACAATGAATCTAATCAAAGCAGATAGAGTGTTAACTAGAATTCATCTGCCCCACAGGGACTGGGAGGGGTGGGGGGTGGGTTTTTATTGGGGTTCTTCATGGTAAAAAATAAGTATTGGTAAAGGGAAATGTGTTCGATATTTGCATGACTGAGACCTAAACCTGAAAGCTTTGTAACCTTTCCCACGGTGATTCAATAAATAAATAAATAAATAAAATTAAAAAAAATTAAAAAAAAGAAAGACAACTTTCAGAGACAGCAATTACAAAATTTCAAAAATTCCCAAATAAAAGCAGTCAGAAGCAAAAAAAAAAAAAAATTGGGGAAATTGCCATAATGGCAATCTTGTCCTGCAGACCTATGGTAAGTGAAGCTAAACATGTCTATTGGACTTACATTCCTCACCCCCCATTTTTACGGGTTGTGGATTGGACTATGCCAGGACCCTATCTGGACTAACAATTCCTTCCTTTTACCCTCTGCTTGGGATTCACAAATGTCTCAGTTACCTAATGAAGAAGGAACACATTTTAATTTTTCTCTAGGATACTCACTTGACCCCGTTTGCATTGGAGTACCACCCTGTCTTCCTCTTCATCCTCAGACTTGGATTCATACCAAACCCCGATACATACCACCTCTTATCACTCACAATAGGATTTTTCTTTCACACGTGTCCTTTACATTGATATGACACCCACTAACTTAACCTCTCTAGGTCAACCTTCCATTCCGGTTTGTGAATTCATCTCTACAGAAGACTGGAAATACTCACCCAGGGAGTGGATGGAATGCCAGTCCCCCCCCTACCCCCCCTCCCCACGCAGGCAAACTTTCTCCTCGTCATGATTATGAGTTGGTAGACTGGGGACCTAGAGTCAAGTTCTTCCCTGATTGTATGGATGATTCTGATTATGTTAAATGCCATTATCTCCCTTCAATCAATTGGCCTATCACTTCTCCTTTTAACTATCCTCCAAGCTTTCATATGCAGACCCACTACCTGCTGGAATGGCACGATGGGGGGTACTCCTCCCCTCGTCCTCAAGCTATATGTAGTGTAACACTCTATCTGGAGCACACCAACCTATGGAAGGTAGCCGCGGCCTTAAGCCCTGGCTTCTATGAAGATGGATATTTACGTGACTCTAAGCAGCTCAATTTTACTTACTACATCCATTATAACTCCTCTTTCCACATGCAAGCATGTGTCAAGCATCCTTATGTGTTTGCTCGAGGCACTCTTTATTTTGACCCCATCAAAAGAAAGGTCTCTTGTAGTGATTGTGCATTATTTACCTGTCTCAATTCTTCCCTCTCAGTCCAAGATTCTCCCCACAATATAATTTTATTAAAGGCCAGATCACATATATGGCTACCAGTGAACCTGACCAGAGAATGCAATGCTCCCCTGCTGAAGGACTCCTGACTGAAGTTGTGATGCGACTGCTCTGGCGTTCCCGACGATTCCTTGGACTCCTGATTGTAGCTATCCTGGGATTCATTGCTGTGACCACTACTGCTGCTGTTGCAGGAACAGCTCTTCAAACCTTGATCCAGACGCACGATTTCGTCAAAACATGGCAAAACGACTCTCACCACCTCTGGACGATGCAAGCCACCATCAACCATGACATTAAGCAATGACTGGACACTTTACAACAAGTGATACTTTGGGTCCAGGGGCGGGTTGATATCTTAGAGCAACAAGTGAGACTGTTTTGTGATTGGAATAGTTCCTCTTTCTGTGTTACCCCCATAGATATAATGGGTCTGCTCATATGTGGGACAAAATTAGATACCATTTGCAAGATCTGAAAGAAAACATGTCCCTAAATACTCTTGCCCTTCAGAATGAGATTGTTTGAGTGTTTAAGGATAAGCTCCCAGGAATTCAGTATGAAAACTTAGCCCAGGGTATTGCGGAAGCATTACAGGGCCTTGACCCAGGTCATGGTGGCAAAGCATTACCCACGCTATTGGTAGTGCCAGTATGGCCTTAATTATCATGTTCATCCTATTGGTTATAGGATCCTGCCTCTTTAGCCAATACTGAGTCCATGGCTCATGGATCTACTATGATCTTTGGCGCTTTGTAAACAGAAAAGGGGGATATGTAGAATAACATTGCCACGGGGAGCTCAAGTTTATCAGGTTACACCCATCACAGTGCTCCCAAGTCACTCCCATTCCTCTGTTTATCCATAAACTCTTCTCTGTTCTCTCTTTCCCAGCCAGTTAATCACCTTTTCTCCCTAATCATATTCTGTTAGCTTGTAAAATCAGATCCTTCTAAGGACACTGAACTTGAATTGTAAGTTATGTCCTTTGCACAGTTTACCTTAAAGCAATGTCCTTTCTGTATGGACACAGGAAAACAGTTAATATTATTCTTTGTAACTTGGGAGTTGATGGACTCCGAATAATATTTACTCCTGGGCATCTGCTTTCTTGATTCAGTTGCCCTTAGTTCCTAGCACCCCAAAAGCAGGGTCCCGACGAGGGACTGAATGGACCCAGGGCAAGCTGTGAGCTACCCTGGCATCGAAATGGGCCAGGCCAAAGTGCCACGATACTCAACTATACTGAGGCTCAGGCTGAGGCTCCGGCAGGGGCTCAAGCTGAGGCGTGGGCGTGGGCTCGGGAGTTTGGGCTCCAGAAGGCAGAATCAGAGGTGAGAGTGAAGATTGGAATCAACTACAATTGATACCGACCAGCCTGGCCCTCATTCCCAGCCTGGCCCTCCTTCGTTCCTTTGCCTGCCCATGGCCATCGAACTCCCTGGGGTGGGGAAATGTCTCCAGACTACCGAACACAGGCGGCGGGAGAGATAGAGCGCAGCCAGACCGTTCTGAAAACACACAGTCATTTTGCAAGTAAGAAAAATGGGATTTAGCAGAAAAGCATACAAATGCCTCAGGTGACATAATTAGTGATCGGCAGATACTGAAAGTTTTCTCTGTAATAAAACTTCAATAACCAACAACTTTTGTGCCATTAATGATGTTTTGGACCATACTCAGTACTCTTTAGGACATGTTCTGGCCCTTGTGCTCAGGTACAATTCCTGGCAGTGCTCTGAGGACCATATATGATATTGGAATTTCATCCTGGGTCATCAACATGCAAGGTCAGGCCCCTTAACTCCCATACTATCACTCTGACCTGACATTTATTTATGTATTTATTTATTTATTTATTATTCACTCATGCATGCACTTTTTCATTTATTTTTTACTTTAAAATAATTGCTTTTCTCATATCTCTCACAAGTCTTAAAGACAACTATAGGTCTTTCCAATTTCAGCAACATTTACTGACCTCTTGACAAAATGGTAACTAGACGATTAAAAACCTGAATAAAAAAATCTAGTCATAAATAAAAGTAAAACTTTCATTGAGATATTATGATTGTCATATTTTTGCAGGGTCTTCTTCTTAGCATCCACCTTGTAACTTCTAGCATACTTCTTTATCTGCCTTGCAACTTCTGTCATACTTGACTATTTGACATTTACTAAGATAGATAGGGAATGAAGTTTTTGTTAACTGCATTTCAAAGTGTTTGAGATATCTAACTTTTCAAGATTGTGTTCAAACTCTGGTCTTGAGCCCCTCCCAGAGTTTTAGTCTCCCAATTTCAGTCTCATTCATTATATTTTTATCACAACCAGCATTCCACAAAGACCAAAAACAAACAAACAAAAAAAAACTCATATAAGTCCCTATAGAAGAAAGATGGAAGGTAAAATAAAACAAATGGATATAATATATTAAAATATGTATTTATATGGATACACTTTTAAAATGCTTTAGGAAGAAACTTTACAATTCTGGAAAGTCACAAAAACAACAGAAACATTGGCAAAATTTGTCCAAATATACTATATCTGAACTCTACAAACAAAAGTTTTTACATTTATAACAATAAGCTATGTTTATTCAAGACAAATGACAATATTTTTGGTCTTTTACTCAGGGTATTTTCAGTTCCTATTTCCAGTTTCAAGGCTATGTTAAAAACCAACAGTCTCTTAGTAATTTTTAGACTTTAAAACCTAAAGGTCCAGAAGCCACTGTTGTAGTAGATGGGAGAAATCTGCCCCTGCCCAAGTAACCCTCTAGTTGTTAAGTTTCTAGAAAATCATTGCTATTTATTATTAGTCAGCTCCTTAGAAACACCTACCTCACAAGCTTCATGATTCAAACATTTTTGATGGAGCTTCTACTTACCAAGGAAAATTGGGGAAAAATACAAATTGCAATTATTTAACTACCAGAATAGTTGAGGTGATGACACAATAATTGTAGCAAACAAAAAGTAGGAACATAAAATAAAAAGGAAATCTGAGGAATAAGGTCTCAATAGGAGAATTTTAAAAAAATCTCAAAGAAATTCTTGGAACAAGAAAATCACTGCCACTCATAAACCACCTCTAGTATCACGGAAACGCATTCAGTGGCCATGATGCAGAGATCCATAAATAAGTCTTGAAATAGATCAGCAAGTTAGTTACAGATATTCTTCCAGAACTTGCACAAGGCTGAGTCATTTGGGTGACCCTGGAGGGGGCGGGTCAATCCATTGTCTGCCCAAACAGATCCCTGAGAGCCAAAGTATCCACACTCCAATTACTGACTTCCTGGAGCCACATTTCAAACTCTACCACACCCATATACGAGGAGTAACACATCAAATTGGATGGGATGTAATGCAGAACACAACCAATCCTAATAACAAAATATAAACACAGAAGGCTTAAACTGAAACGAGATCTTAGTAATCTCTTTAAAAAGGTTTAGGGCTGGAGCGATAGCACAGCGGGTAGGGCGTCTGCCTTGCACGCAGCCAACATGGCCAACCCGAGTTCGATTCCTCCGCCCCTCTCGGAGAGCCCGGCAAGCTACCGAGAGTATTCGATATGCCAGACACAGTAACAACAAAGTCTCCAGTGGAGATGTTACTGGGCCCGCTCGAGCAAATCAACGATCAACGGGAGGGCCTTTTTACTTTTAGTGGCTGCATAGGAGATACAACAATCTACACTAACTTTCCTCTAAGACAACTTTTTTTTAAAATTTTTTAATTTTTATTTATTTATTTATTGAAACGCTGTGGGAAAAGTTACAAAGCTTTCAGGTTTAGGTCTCGGTCATGCAAATATCAATCACATTTCCCTTTACGAATACTTATTTTTCACCATGAAGAAACCCAATAAACCCCCATCCCTCACCCCCCCAATGTCTGTGGGGCAGATGAATTCTAGTTAGCACTCTATCTACTTTGACTAGCTTCATTGTTTCGATAAAAGTTGCACCATTATTATTTAGAGTTTACCAGCCCCCAAATCAGCCATGCTGAAAAAGCATTGTGAAATGATTTGCTTTCTACAGCTGGGTTCAAGAATTAAACGGCCGCATGGTTTTGGATTTCTGCTATTTTACTTATTAACCCTGGAAGTATTTCTACTGAGAGTCAGATAATTAAGAGATTGGTTTCTGTGCTCTGGAGTCATGGCCGTGCCAGAGAGCCGCTCATGGGGGGCAACTGGTGACCTCGGTAGAGCGTGAAGGGTGGGCCGGAACGCCACCCGTCCCATGAGGTTTCAGTCACGCCCCCACCCCTGGCTCATACCTGCTCTCCACAAGTCTCCAATGTGGCCGCCATCTTTCTTTCCAGAGAGGAGAGGGCGAGTGGAGCAACACCCTTTCCCCTCCAGGCAGGCATGATGACCTGGACTCATGCATAGTCTGTTCACTTTTCTGCTCCAAGCTGCTGGTTTTCTGCATTAAGTCCTTGTTCTTCTGGGGCCATGGCCGTGCCGGAGAGCCACTCGTGGGGGGCAACTGGTGACCTTGGTAGGGCGTGAAGGACGGGCCAGAACACCCCCATAAGACAACGTTTTTTGATCATTTTGTTAGGTATAATAATGATGGGATTGGTGTTGGAATATAGAATTCCTGTAACAAATCATCATGAACAAGTTTGCAAACCACAGTGTTTATATAAAGTGTAAAGGGAAAATTTAAAAACAAACAAAATTAAATTTAAGTAAAAGAAAATCAAGGCATAAAAACTTACACATACACGAAGGAAAACTACTTCATACTGCTGAGTAGCATGAGACTTTATGCAAGCAGAAAATAAAGATTGAGTTTTAAATCAATAAAAGAAAATGTTTTGAACTACTACAAGGTGAAGATATCTTTAACCACTAGAAAATTTAAGATGTAACCCTATATAACAACTTGGCAAAGGACAAGAGAGCTGATAGTTCAAGGTATTTAATAAAACTTTTGCTCAATAATTAGTCAATCACTGAGGTCACCAGGCAGAGGTTAATTCTGCCACTTTATTTTAAATACAATCACAAACACATACACATACAAACTTTCTAAGATTAATTCAAAAGTCATTTTATAAATAGCTATAGCAATAAGCTGGAAATAGGGGAGAAATATGATTTTCAAACTACTGAACAATTTTACTTAAATATCACTTATATGACTTGTCATCCCCTTGACCATTGATTTGCTCTAGCAGGCTCCAGTAACGTCTCCATTTATCCTTGCCATGTGCTAGTATAGCCCAATGGCGCCTGCTCACTCCAGAAACACGGAGAGCCTTAAACCAATTGTTCAAGGTTTTGATGAAGAAGTATGACCATCTTCTAGGTGAGTGGCCATACGTTCTTTTGATGTCCCATGGAATCCAGTCGGTAACTGCTCTAGTCTAGCAGTTGTCTCTAAATCTCACTATGGGTCTGGCCCATTTGATTTTTGCTGCCTTGGGAAACAAGATAGCATCCCTGATTCTTGAACATTGATGGAGGTCGGAATTCCAGATTTCTTCTCTCAGTTGAGTGAAACATAATATTCTAAGTATAGCTCTTTCAATTCCTCCTTGGAATACCTGAATAGCATTCCCATCCTATTCATAGGGGCCAGGTTTCTGAGGCATATGTTAATGCAGGAAAAAGGGTGGAGTGGAAATGATGTGCCCAGAGTCAGATGTTCTTTGCCCTCTTAGCTATTTCTTCGACACACTTGAAGTTGTTCCAAGCTGCTCTCTTCATCCTGTGCAGTTCAGGTGCCAGGTCACTTGTCATGTTGAGTTCTCGACCTAGGTACATATACTTGCTCCATTCGGAGATGTTCATTCCTTTGAGGGCAAATGGAGCATCAGGAACAAGTCCGTTTCTCATAAACATTGTCTTCATGAGATTCAGCTGCAGTCCAACCTTTCCACACTCATAGTAGAAGTCAGCCAGCATTCGTTCCTCTTGGCTGATGTTTGGTGTTATTAGAACATTGTCATCAGTGAAGCAGAAGTGGTGTAGTTGCTAACCATCTATCTTCACTCCCATCCCTTCCCATTCCAGTTGTTGCATGATGTTCTCAAGGTTGCCACTGAAGAGTTTCAGAGAAATGATTTCTCCCTGTCAAACCCCTCATTCTTTTTTTTACAATTCTTTGTTTTTAATTTCCTTTAAACAATGTCTTCTGCTTCCAATATATAGGTCTTTCTTTTTCATTTTTTTCTTTTTAAATTTTTATTAGTGAACCACCATGAGGTACAGTTGTAAACTTACAAATTTTTGTGCTTTGGTTTCAGTTGTACAATAATCGAGTACCCATCCCTCCACCAGTGCTCATTCTCCACCACCAATGATCCCAGTATTCCTCCCACCCTCCATCCCCCCACCCCACCCTGACTCTGTGGCAGGGCATTCCCTTTTGTTCTTTCTCTCCTTTTGGGTGCTGTGGTTTGCAAAAGAGGTATTGAGTAGCAATCATGTTTGTTCTATAGCCTACTTTCAGCATGCATCTCCCATACTGGGAGGATCCTCCCAACCCTCTTTATTTGGTGCTCCCTTCTCTATCTGAGCTGCCATTTAACCTAGTATGTGCGGCTGGCCTCCAAGCCAAAGAGTAAACCTCCTGGTACTTATCTCGTCTATTCTTGGATGTTAGTCTCCTATTTTGTTACTTTATGTTTCCCAGATGAATTCAAACTTTCTATGTCTGTCCCCCTCTTTCTGACTCATTTCACTTAGCATGATACTTTCCACGTAGTACCACTTGTTTGTAAATTTCATGACTTTATCTTTTCTAACAGCTACATAGTAGTCCATTGTGTAAATGTACCAAAGTTTCTTTAACCAGTCATCTGTTCTTGGGCACTCAGATTTTTTCAGATTCTGGCTATTGTAAAGAGTGCTGCAATGAACAAACAAGTGCAGATGTCACTTCGACTGTACTTTTTTGCCTCTCTGGGATATATTCCCAGAAGTGGTATTGCTGGGTCAAATGGGAGCTCAATTTCTGATTTTTTTGAGAATTGTCCATACGGTTTTCCAAAAGGCCTGAAGCAGTCAGCATTCCCACCAGCAGTGAAGGAGGGTCCCTTTCTCACCATATCCATGCCAACACTTGTCAAACCCCTCTCTTTACGTAGATGATCACTTCCTTGTAGAATGGTGAGATCCTGATGGTGAATTTGTAATACAGCTCACAGAGGATCCTGGTGTACTGAGTTTGAACACCCTGCTTGGCTAGGGCTTCAATGACTATATCAGTCTCGACAGAATCAAAGGCCATCTTTAAATCGATGAACCTTAGACAGAGCAGCATCTTGAAATCTCGTGAAACCTCAATGATCTTGGTCACTGTGTGGATATGGTCGATCATGCTGAATCTTTTTCAGAATCTGGCTTACTTGCATGGTTGTCCTTTGTCTACTGTTTTACCAATCCTATTCTTGATGACTTGAGAGAATAACTTGTAGACGATGGACAACAAGCAGATGGGACGATAGTTGCTGATGTCATGAATGTCTCCCTTTTTTTACAACAGGATTGTCCTGCTGGTTTTCTATTGGGACAGAACCTTGCATTCAAACCAGGTAGTGTTTGAAGAGTCAACCCAGTGTATTGACGAGTACTGGCGGCAGATTCTTCAGGTGTTCGAGTCTGACATTGTCTGAGGACCAGGTGCTGTACACTGTTTTACTGATGAAATGGCATGTCGAATTTCTGAAGGGAGAATACTGGGAACAACATATCCATCATGCAGAATTTGGTATCTGAGCAGGTGGATGTGGCTATTGAAGAGATTTGAGTAGAACTTTTGAATAACCTTTTCCATCGCCTTCTGGAAGATGTGATAGATTCATCAGTATGTCAGAGGGCAGTCATCTTGGACTTGTAGCTGGCAAAGGACAGGCAAGCGTTGTGAATATTTTTCCGGGATTTTGCCGCATCAACCAATACTGTTCCTCTTTTCTCTTTGAGATCTTCCGTTATCACTTCTCTGCACAGATTTGCGAGCTCGGATGTTAGCTTGTGATTGCCTGAAGCTCGTGCCAAACCACGTTGGCAAATGTACTCTAGAGTTTCCGAAGACAGGTGTCTTTTTGTAGCTTTCTCTCTCTCAGCGTTTCTCAAACAATCATGGAGATGCTTAAGCAGTCAATCGTATTCCTCATCAATGTTGTCAACGATGGCATCTTCCCATATTGCTGCAATAGTGCCAAAGAGCTTTCAGTTGGTGGTCATTCTTGGAGTTCTCTTCTTAAACTTTGCAGCCCTTTCTCCCCGCTCTGTGAAGTAGAATTAAGCATGAAGGAGATGGTGATCTGATCCTGTTTGGAATTTTGGGACAACAGCAACATCGGTCAACAGCAACATTGATCAGCAAAATCGTCGATTGAATATGATGTGATCAATTTCGTTATGGAGACTCCTTTGTCCAACGTTTAGATTTGGCCTTCTGGAACTGCGAGTTACCATGGATGGCCTTGGTCAACATGATGAACTGAAACAGTCTCTCACCCTGTTCATTCCATTCTAGGCCGTGGGTCCCAATGTGGAGTCCTTTAGGTGACCTTCTTGGTCATATGTTGGCATTGAAATCACCGACAATCACCTTGTAGAAGATTTGGTCTTCTTTATAGAACTTCTCCAGCTCCATATAGAACTTCTCTATTTCTTCTTTGTTGTAGTTGGATCTTGGTGCATAGAGGATGAAGATAGAAACTGCAGGCTGTGAGTCACATCTATTCAAATGTAAGTTTCCTCTTGGGTTATTAGGCATTTAAATGAAACAATACTCATGGCTAAGTTTGTGTTGACAAGGACACCGACACCACCAACACCTCTACTGTTACATGTTATGAAGAACAGTTCTTTTCCAGTGTCAAAAGTAATGTGATATGATCGATGCCTTCTCATCTCGGTCAATCCAATGACATCATACTTGGTCTTCTGCGCTTGCACCATCAGGTCCTCGATGAATGCTTCCAATGCCAGCATACATGTGTTGAAAGTATAGACAATCATTTTAGTCCTTCTTCATTTTGGCAGCCTAGTTCATCCCTGAGATTTTAGCAGCCTCTCCTTATCTGTCCTTCTCAATGCTGCCGTATTTGGGGGCTCTTCCAGAGTCAGGGGAATGAGGCCCATTTTTTACTGTTTTTGGCAGTACTGTAGACAAGGGAGGAATAGGGTGGGGGCCTGCTACTATAGAAAAGGGAGAAGTAGGGCAGGGGCCAGCTACTGTGAACAAGGGAGGAGTAAGGCAAAGCCAGCTAGTGTAGACAAGGGAGGAGTAGGGCTGGGGCCTGCTACTGTAGATAAGCGAGGAGTTGGAAGGTCCACAGACCTTGATGGTTCAACGACTAATCTTGACACAGGGCAGCAACAGTGCCAACCGGCAAAGAGCAAAACAACTCAAATTGTTACAACATGCCACCCTCACAGCAGAGCCTGGCAAACTACCCGTGGCATATTCGATATGCCAAAACAGTTCTTAAATACATATATACATATGTATATTTTTTTAACAAAAACTATCAGAAATGCAAATAAATAGAAAGTAGTGATTCATACATTAGATAACCAATATTTTCAATGTTTCTAATCAACAACATGCTCAAAGCTCTACTGAAGACAATTAAACAAAGAGACCAATAAAAAGTGTAAATTGAAAGAAATGTATTTCCATGTATTTTTTTCACTAATTTTGTGAGGTCATTATGAGATTGTAAAGCTCAATGTTTCATTTCCTTCCTTTATTCAGAGATTAATTTCTTTCTTTACTTTTACCAGTAGTAGATTTATTGAAATAATTGAGAGTCTGAAAGACTCTTTTGAAAGTGTAAAATTAAGTGAATACTTAATGTTAGTGTTTATAGATTTGTCTAAGAATAGCCACTATCTAACTTCAAGATACTGTGTATACTTTAACAATCAATCCCAATTGTTATCTCTTTCTCCAGAGAGATATGTTGGATTTTCTATTTTGTCTACTTTTGGTTTGGGGGCCACAACTACAGTGCTCAGGTTTACTCCTAGTTCTGCATTCAGGAATCACTTCTGGCATTGCTCTGGGGACAGTATGCCTTTCTGGGGTTAGAATCCAGGTTGATGCATGCAAGGCAAGTATTGTACAGTCTGTGCTAGTGCTTTGGTCCCTAGATTTGCTTTTAAATAGGTATAAAATCATATAAAACTTACTATTTCTGTTTACTTTAGCATCAAGGCAACTCTATGATGCATGCGTATTTTCCACTAAAAAATTCAGCATTTTAAAATTTATTATTGAGTTAATGTGGTTTACAATCACTATATCACTGTATCACTGTCATCCTGTTGTTCATCAATTGCCTCAAGCAGGCACCAGTAACATCTCCTTCGTCCTAGTCCTGAGATTTTAAAAAGTGCCACATTCGAGGCTCTTTCAGGGTCAGGAGAAGGAGACCCATCATTGTTACTGGCTTTTGGCATATTGAATATGCCACAGGGAGTTTGCCAGACACTGCCATGTGGGCAGGATACTTTTGGTAACCTGCCAGGTTCTCTAGAATAAGAACTAGATAATAAGATGTTTCAAGACCGCAAATGTGGCCGTGCACTTCCGGGAGTAGGTTTTATAGTCTCTGGGTTTTGGCCGTTGATGCGATTACACGGCGCCAGGGGCATTTGGTGAGTGTAACGCCTACATACTGGAAGATGGGGGGTCTGGGTGAAGGAGAAACCAGTCCCTATCTGAGCAGTCTTGGAGATCTACGCCCAGGGTCCTCCACACCTGGGTTCCTCTGCCTGTTACTTCATGCGTGAGGCTCGTTCGAACATGTGGAGAGTGGTCTTAATCATGGCTGTGGCTGGAACTGGAGATCTTCAGCCTCCAAGGCTCTGCTCGGGATGGGGAGAGAAACTCAACCCAACCGCCTCCAAGGGACCCCAGTGAGGACAGCCAGGCATGAAGGCAGGAGACTCTGTGCTGTTCTCTTTCGTTACACCCACCAACTGCCCCTGGTGCCATGTAATCCCATCAATGGCCAGACCCAGAGACTATAAAACCCTGCTCCCGGAAGAGAACAGGGCAGAGCCTCCTGCCTCCGTGCCTGGCTGTCCTCACCGGGGCTCCTTGGAGGATGTGGGTTGAGTTTCCCTTCTCACCCTGAGCAGAGCCCCGGCAGCTGAAGATCTCCAGTTCCAGCCACAGACACGCTTAAGACCACTCTCCACACGTTCGGACAAGCCTCACGCATGAAGGAACTGGCAGAGGACCCCAAGTGTGCGGGACCCAGGGTGTAGATCTCCAAGCTTACTCAGATTGGGAATGGGGCCTCCTTCACCCAGATCCCCCATCTTTCAATATGTAGGCGTTACACCCACCAACTGCCCCAGGTGCCATGTAGTCCCATCAACATGGTTTACAATAGTCTGTGCTTTTGATGTACAGTTATTGTAAGCACAACACAAAACCTTACATGGTTGTTTTTCAAATCAAGCTGTTGTATGAGTAGTATGAGTTTGGTTATCCAGTGGTTGATGAATACCAGAGTTGTTTCCACTATTGACCATCATTTATAATGCATTCAGGATTTGGTGTATTGTAGGGTGGGAAAAGGGGAGGCACTGGTAATTCTGCATGAACAGGGCATTTGGTTCAGCTCAAGAGCATATAATGTGAAACTGCAAAGACCCTGCAGTTTTCAGAATATTCCAGCCTAGGGCTCCACTTGGTCATGATTTTGGATACTGAGAGCTGCACAGATGATATTCAGGGTACCATGTGTTTTTGGAACTCCAAAATCATGTGGGACCTTGCCTAGAATGTGCCTTAAATGCTGTACTATCTCCTGTGCCCTGTACATGGGATTTTGCATAGATACATACTTTCCACTTTTTAGGTTCATTTTTAGAAATGACATTTTGGACTTCTTAGAGATAAATTTTAAGTTTGAAATTTTCGGAAATTGTCACTTTATTTTTAAAAATTATTACAGAATTATACCTTCCCTGCAAGGATATATGAAGATTCAATTTCTCTGCATCTTTAATAATAACACATGGCTTTATCTGTTTTTATTCTTTTAGTCATCATACTTGATAGCTAATTAGAATTTTAATTTGAATGTCCGTAATGACTAAGATATTGACTATTATTTCTTTTGACTACTAGTCATTTGTATATATTTTTTGAGGTATATCTATTCAAGTTACTTGTCCATTGTTTATTTATTTATTTATTTATTTTTATTGAATCACCCTGAGACGGCAGAGCCTGGCAAGCTCCCCGTGACGTATTCAACATGCCAAACACAGTAACAACAAAGTCTCCAATGGAGACGTTACTGGGCCCGCTCGAGCAAATCGATGATCAACGGGAGGGCCTTTACCTTTACACCCTGAGATACACAGTTACAAAACTATTAGGTTTCAGTCATACAATGTCCCAACACCAATTCCTCCTCCAGTGTACATTTCTCACCACCGATGTCCCCAGTTTTCTTCCAGCCAACGCCCGCTCTCTAAATCATCCTATCTCTATGGCAGCACTTTTCTTCATTTCTTCTCTCTCTTTCTCTCTCTATCTCTATCTCCTTTCTTTTTCTCTTCTTAAATAAGGTTATTTGTAATTCTTTATTCTGCATCCCATCATTCATTAGTTGCAAGATTTACAAATATTTTATCATATTTTTTAAATTATTTTATTTCACTTTTGATCATGATACAGGACATTTTTTATTTTAGGGAAGCTTGAGGTATTTATTTTTTCTCTGGAAAATATGTTTTAAAGTCACTTCTTAAAAATTTATTGCATAATTCAGTGTTAAAAATTTTGCAACAGTATGTTTTTCTAAGAGTCTTTTTTTTAATTTTGAACTTATACTTATGCCTATGAATCTTGTTATCTTTGCAAATGATTTATGATAGAAGAGCAGTTCTATTCATTTGAACAGATACACATATGTCCTCATACCATTTCTTGAAAAGACATTTAATTACTTGACAGGCTTATGCAAAACCAATTGATTTAAACTTAAGAGTCTATTCATGTTGTGATGTAATTTTATTCTAAACATCAATATATCTAGACTTATGCTAATACCATGTCTTGTAAACCACAGCTTTGTGAGTTATTAAATTGGAAGCATGGTCCCTCAATAGTATCCTTTTTTTTTTGCAATTTATTTTATATTCAGTGTCTGCTGTGTTTTTATATAAATTTTCATACGTATAGGTTACTCTCTGTACCCTATTCCACACAAAATTCAACCAAGATTTCAACAGGTGACATATTTAATCTGTAGATTCATTCTGAAACTTGATACTTAATATTGTAATTTTTTCTCACTGTCACTGTCAATGTCCTCCCATTGTTCATCGATTTGCTAGAGTGGGCCCAGTAAGGTCTCCATTGTGACAACTGTTACTGTGTTTGGCATATCAAATACGCCACGGGTAGCTTGCCAGGCTTTGCTGTTTGGGCGAGACACTCTCAGTAGCTTCCCGGCTCTCCAAGAGAGGCAGAAGAATCAAACTCAGGTCGGCCATGTTGGCCACTTGCAAGGCAAACGCCTTACCCACTGTGCTATCACTCCAGCTCAATTTTTTCTCATTCAGAAAATATGTTTGCCATTAGGAATTACCAAAATCTTCAATAAACTTAAGTAGATTTTAACCTGAAAAATTCTTCACACTTGCCATTTTAGATATTTTTACATGATGAAATTTTACAACAATCTACATGTTTTTTGTTGCTGTTATGATTTTTAACATCATGTAACCTAAATAATACTCAGGGCCTGTTAAAACAGGCAATGGATGTAAAACTGATTCTCAAAAACAGTCCTGGCAATACACTTTTATATCCATACTTGAAAATTTAGCATAGATTTCTTTTTTATCACCCTTCATGACTATCATAATTCATTTCTTTTAAAATTAATTATTTTTAATTAGAAATTCAAATAATGTTCCTAGTTTCTATGTTCACCTTTAAATGAAAAAAAACATACTACATAAATTATTTCAGTTAAAATTTAAAATGATATCTAATGAGGACATTTTAAATGTCACTGAAAACATTGCGATAAGAAACCTGTTTACTAATGAATCATAACGATAAATATCTAATTATTTCTTAACAAAAATCTCAATTAAATGTGTTAAGGATTTCATTAATGTTCAGGAGAAACAGAAAATCACTTTAAAAAATATCTTAGAGTCTTTAATCATTTTCTTCTATTCTCCATGAGCTGGTAATTCACTTATCATCTGCTTGGCCTGCTGTCATTAGCTGGGGGACAAGGGGGATGGAGGCAGGAAAGGGACCTGAAGACAGTAGGAACAATATGGGTAAGAACACAGAACAACAAAGAAAAGTATGTTCACCCTAGAGAACAAGATTAATTTAAGGTAATTGAAATATATGTTTTATAATATTAAAAAACTGTTTTATTAATCTCATTTAAAGTTAGAAAAACAAATCTGGTGGTGTTATATAGATAAGAGGGAATTATGACTCATCCTACACAGGAAGCTTCCATCAAATCATTATCCTAAAGTAGTAGAGCTTGCCCTCTATCTTATTTTCTTAATTCCAACTTCTGTACTTGGCATTACCCTGAATGCCTTTCTAAATGTTATGCTGTGATGGAAATATCTTTGATAGCATGAGATAGAAAATGATTTTAAAAGGAAAGAGCACTGAAGAGAACTGTATCTCACGACTGACATCCTTGTGATCAGTCCTAATTTTCTGGACTGAACCCTTATTCTTATAAAACATTACTGAGCTAAGAATATATTTCTGATAGTGTTTCTGTATAAATCCCATCAGATAATCTGCCCACTCAAAAGAAAATTTTAAACAATTATTGGTAGCTATGGGCTGCTCCTTGCTATCTGGTGAATAATCAGAACACACTGTCAACCAAGAGTTAGAGGGAATCTTTGGAAATAATGCAAAATTTTCAAATTGAATCATGTAGTAATGGTTTAGTATGTAAAACAATCTTCGTCAACCTTAAGGAAGTAGAAGAGACATCTATGTGATATTGGGGCATGACAACACTTCTTTTACTGAAACCCTATAGTAGAAATAGAGTTATCCATCCACACTCTTTACTAACTTTTCCTAAACACATGTTACATATCCAACTTTGAATTAAAATTTTCTCTGAAAAACACATAAAAAAGGCCAAGTACACATCTACAAATGAATTACAACATAATCAGGCACCAAAATTCATTATACATATTGGGATTGGGGGAGAGATAACAGAAATAACAGAGCAGCTCTTATTGCAGAACTTAATAGAAATATAAAAATTTAAGAACTAATGACAAAGACTTTATCCTCTATTACTTACAAAACTTCAAACATTGCTATTTAGCACTTGTGTCAGTATTTTTTATAAATTGAGATAATGTACTTTATTGCTTATATTGTTACTAAGTTAAGTGATATTATGTATCTGCCACAGCTCTTGGTAAATACTCACTGTTCAAAAAGCCAATTATTATTTAGTAATTAATAAACTTCATTTACTGCCATTGTTAATGATTCAAATGAGGCAACATGCTTAGAATGTAGCCAATGTAAATTTAGAAACCAGTCTAGTCAGAGAATAATGAAGTTTTTCTCCAGACAAAACTCAAAACAAGTCTCACTAACATGATCCAAATGATCACATAACAGAAAATGCCATTTTGCCTCTCTGATAATCTATACTGTCATTAGGCCTTTGAGAATTTTCCTTTCGTATTTTCTTAGTATACTAGATTTGTCAAGCAATTGCCCTTGTGTGCTGATAGAGTGTAACTTGAGCTAGGACACAAATTACCTTGACACCCTATTACAGAGATTGGAAATGCTATTTTTATGTATCTGCTAATAGCTGTCCTCCCAATAGTGCCCATGTGACCTTTAAATATCACAGAAGCTAAGTGGCAAAGGAGAATAATAATGGCATTTTAATTGATTGGTAAATTATTGAGCAGCATTAGCTAATACTTCGTTAACACCTCTTCCTTCTCCCTATCCCACTCCATGTCACTAGAACAAATCATTACACTCTCTGAAGGGTTCCTGCTTTTTTTACATGTGAATCTGTGATCCATTTGACCCTGTCTTCTGTGGTGTAACATATAGGTTAGAAAAAAACTGGCAGATAAATGTTAGGGTTAAAAAAAAAATCTATGTAGAAACTATATGCTAAAAAGGAAATGTCATTGTAGACTATATTTTACTAAGTTCAAGCCATTTACAGTAAAATTCATTAACCAAAAGCTTAAATTTTTCACTTACTATTATAAAAATATAATTTCAGATGAATCTCACATTGAATGGAAAGTTCTGTTAGTAATGACTTCGAGACCATATACACCCTAACCTGAGTATTTGGAGAGGACACAGAGCTACGTTGCTCATAACACCCTCAAGAAACTGTTGCCTCACCTATTGAAAGTGTGATCACAGACAATCTCCACCTTTGTGGGTGTTTCCCTTACCCAAGGACTCATTTGATCAAGAATGGCACCACATCAATAACTGATTGTTAATCTATGTAAGTCCAAGAAAGTAAAGCCCAGATGACCCTTATATGTTTCTATATATACCCCAAAGCTCCACATAGGGTTTTCTAAAACTGTCTGTTCTGTACCACAGTGCTGCTTTTCCTTACCCATCCCAATTTTTCCCTTCTTCCACTGATTTTGTCTCCAAAATAATTCCCTTACTACAAAATTGTTTCATTAGCTACTTCCACACAAAATCTTAACAGTACTAATCTTATAGTTAAATCTTTATCTTTCCCCTCAAATACAGGCAACCAAAAGTTATTGATTATTGCATAATTTACATTATTCTCTCTCCTCTAATGAGATTCTTCAAACTAATATTGCTACTGAAACCTCCAGTTTAATTATTTTCTACTCTCCAAGCAAGTACCTTCTCACATCCATCACCTACAACATAAAAATGGAGAGACTCAGAGTATGCCAATTGCCTCTCACATTGCTTTCCTCTATATAAAAAGTCTTTTTCCTTAGAATATCATAAAAGGAAAGTGAGGTAGTGCAGAGTAAGCTAACCTGCACCACATATGATTCACCAAGCATTACCAGGATATATATATATACATATATATGTATATATTATGTATACATATATAAATTTGATAAAATGTTTATTTGAAGAGTTTGTCTATCTTTAACTATGCTTGGAAACTTTCTTGGAATTTTTGATTTGTGCTTGGTGGCTCCATTTCATTCCAGTTTCCTTCTACATGGAAGCACTGTGTAAGACATATGTGGTTACCTATTAATGTCCAAACTCATAATGAGGTAGAACAAAGGAAAGCATACCATTTCTATAGCTTTAATGCCATTTCTATAGCTTTAATGCTTAATGGCCTTGGGTATATGAGTATTTCATAATAAAGCATGCCAAAGACTGAATGAATGTGAAAGAGAATTAATAAATAAATGATTTTTCAGAGATTCAGACATTTCGTCTTCCTAGGCTTTCCCCCTCACTTTTAACCAATGATATTTCTTTTTTTAAGCATAACTCTGTACCTTTATTTTTGAAATTATTTATTATTATTTTTTATTGTAGGAATAGCACTGTAGCACTGTCCTCCCATTGTCATTGATTTGCTCCAGTGGGCACCAGTAACGTCTCAATTGTGAGACTTATTGTTACTGTTTTTGGCATATCAAATAAACCACGGGGAGTTTGCCAGGCTCTTTAATGTGGGTGGGATACTCTCAGTAGCTTGCCAGGCTATCCAAGAGGGATGGAGAAATCTAACCGGGTCAGCCGTGTGCAAGGCAAACGCCCTACCCACTGTATTATTGCTCCAGCCCAATGTGGGAGTACTGCTATTTATTCAACCACTGATTAAACTGACTAAAGCAGGCATGATTTCCACATTACCTTTTTATTTTTTTATTTTATAAAGTAGTTCATGATATTTGATTACATTTAATATTCAAACAGTAATCCCACTACCATTATACCTTCCCATCACCATATTTCACACGTTTCTATCCCGAATCCCAACACCTGCCCAAAAGCAGAATGAAATAACATATTTTGTATTGTTTGTTATGAGAAACCACTGAAAATTCTACAAAAACTTTCCTTGGAGGAAAGAGTGCAAAGATTATTGTATTTCACCCGGGCCAATAAGCCCTTCTATAAAAGATCACTAATATGTTGTTAAAGGTTGAGCCTTATGTGCTTATATATTTATACCTGAAAAAAGCATTTCCCTGTACAATTTGTTGGCTCCCACTTTGAACCCCCTAGAATGTGTTGTGGTTCTCTTGGAGTATTGGTGATGCATGGTATGAAGTGTCACACAGCCACAAATGTGGCCACCCGGTCCAGGAATAGGTTCACTCGTGGATCAGGCTCAGCCCAAGTGTGTGAAGAGCAGTCATGAGCATGGTGGCAATTGAATTCTGGAGGTTTTCAGTTGCCAGGGCTGGGTCCCTTGGGCAGGAAGGGGTCTCACCCACACCCGTCTGGGGTTCCCCAAATGAATCAGCATGGTAGAGGTCCAATGGCATGATTATGGCAAGTGTTATGCTATGCTCCTCTCTGGGAGAGAAGAACATTCGACTCCGGATAGTGACCAATAGCGAGATTATCCAATGACATTTTAGAGTTTAAAACACCTGGACAAGAGTCCAATCCACAATATCTAGAACTGTGTTTCAGTTTTTTGGTCCTCTTAATTAATATGTGTTGAAGCTCCAAGAGTAAGAAGAAAATAGTGACTCTGAGCTTTTCTGTTTTTCCAGAGTTCAGTAATACATGTCACAATTAAAATTACTGTGCCCACAGGTACACTTCTGGTAACAGTGTGTATGTAAGCTCCTCCCTGGCTCAATGTTAAAATGAGTCCATTCAACTTACAATTCAACCTCTACATTTCATACAAGTTAAGATTCAAAACGTACTTGGGATTTAGAGAGCACTGGGAAAAAAAAAGAGAAAGTAAGTTCTATGAACAGGATCAGAGGGGAAGCAAAAGCTCAGAAGGGGGCCATGAAGCCAAAAAAGGTGCATTATTGTTGTATAGAAAGCTAGGAAGGGAAATTCAGGCATAGAAGTGGAGTTAAGAGAACAAGTTCTATTTCTGAGCCAAGGGATTGAGTTTCTATGTTCATCTGAAAATTAAAATAAGAACAACTGTATCACTGTATCACTGTCATCCTGTTGGTCATCGATTGCCTCGAGCAGGCCCCAGTAATGTCTCCTTCATCCTAGCCCTGAGATTTTGAAAAAATGCCATATTTGAGGCCCTTTCAGGGTCAGGAGAATGAGACCCATCATTGTTACTGAGTTTTGGTATATTGAATATGCCACGGGGAGTTTGCCAGACTCTGCTGTGAGGGCAGGATACTTTTGATAGCCTGTCAGGTTCACCAGAGTAAGACCTAGATAACAAGATGCCGGGAGCAGGGTTTTATAGTCTCTGGGTCTTGTCCGTTGATGGTATTACACGGCTCCAGGGGCAGTTGGTGGGTGTAATTCCTGGAAGGTGGGGTATCTGTGTGGAGGAGGCCCCAGTCCCCATCTGAGCAGGCTTGGAGATCTATGCCCTGCGTCCCGCACACCTGGGTTCCTCTGCTGGTCCCTTCATGCATGAGGCTCCTCTGAATGGGTGGAGCCTGGTCTTAACTGTATACATAAAACAAAAAAAATTCTTCTCTGACAAGGGTTGGACATATTTTAAATTGTTCACATAACACATATGCCTTCTCTCTTAATGACAGGATGTATTTACCCTGCGTAAATTTGTATACATTTTAGTTCTACTCAGGAACATTTATGACCACTTGTTTTAGTAGTTCTTATTCATGGCCTTGATAAATTTAAGTTCTCACAGAGTAGCCATTACCAGGATGAGTTTTCCTCTCCATAAAATAGGCAACATATTTTGTAGGGCATTCCCTAATTGAAATCATCCACATTTAAGTCCTAACTTTGAAGAAAGACTGGTTGTCTTGAATCCTCGAGGTCACACCCTGAATACTTATCTAAGGATGTGAACAAGATTATGATTATAGCCCAGAAAAATAGTACAGAAAAATAGTACATCTCCCAGAGAAATGGTTGGTGATAAACATCTAGCTCACTTCTGAGTCCCAAGGTCTAAGAAATGTTGACTTTACTACATATCCAACACAGCAAGTATTTTTCGTATATCTAGTAGCACTGTAGCCCTGTCTTCCCATTATTTATCAAGTTGCTCGAGCAGGCACTAGTAACATCTCCATTGTGAGACTTGTTGTTACTTTTTTTGGTGTATCAAATATGTCATGAGTAGCTTTGCCATGTGGGTGGAATACTCTTGGTAGCTTGCTGGGCTCTCTGAGAGGGGCAGAGGAATCAAGAAACACAAATGGAAGAATTTTAAGTGCTGACTTTCAATGACAGAAGAACTAGGAGTCGATCAGAACATGCACCACCCCCCCACAGACACACACATAAATACACAATACGGGGTGGGGGGGATGAGAAAAACTATTCTGGCACTTGTTTCTCTTGTTCCACCCTTATCATCCAGTAACTATCACTTCAGACAATCCTTAAACTGCAGAGTAACCTGTATGTTCTGCCGCTAGTAACTGACTCATAGTAAACTAGATGTCAGTAGATTATGTTTCAATTCCAAATTTACAGTGCAAGAAGTTGTGCTGGAGGTGCCTATGAATAGATATGAAATGGATATTGAATGGGGGGGCGGGGGGAAATTTCCGAGTTCGATTCCTCTGCCCCTCTCGGAGAGTCCAGCAAGCTACCAAGAGTTTTCTATATGCCAAACACAGTAACAACAAAGTCTCCAATGGAGATGATACTGGGCCTGCTCGAGCAAATTGATGATCAACGGGAGGGCCTTTACCTTACCTTACCTTACCACACAATCTAAATCCTTTCTTACTCTAATGTCAATAGCACCCAATGGCAGACAATTAGCACCAAATATTTACTAAGGACCTGCCACCCATTTAGCAATGGAAAGTAGAGAAACAACAAAGTGGTTTGTTTGAGGGCTGGTCCTGTAAAACTGACCTACCTGGGAATGATCCCACTCCTTGCCAACTGACAACTTATGAAAATGACAACATGGTTGACAATATTCTACACTGTGACTCAGATTCCTAATCTGTGGAATGGAGACAAGAAATGGAGCTCAACAAAGATAGACATGTTTATAAAACCTAGGGACTTAGAAATATTCCATTAATTCCTCAGCACTGAGTAGCCATTATAAATAAGAATGAGAAAAAGATAGACACAGTTCCTTTGCACTCACTAACCACTGCTGAGCTATAGACACTACCTCTGTCCACAGTCCCACACTACCTTTTTGGTGCCACTATCTATCTATGACACTATTTTACTCTCTCCAGGGACATTAAATTATGTGTCCTGGTTAACTGCTTTCATTCCCTGCAGAACTCTGCTTCTAAGATTCTCATAGCAGTCTTCAACCTAGTTACATTTCCTCAAATATGTCTCATGTAGCATGTTCATATTCTAATTCTTACAGTGTCTGCAATCTTGGCTATGATCTTGCACATATCACTTAACATAATTTGTTCATTCATGTCGGGAAACTAAGAACACATCATCTCTAAAGTCATTTTTGACTTTAATTTCCTAAGATATAATAATGGTATTTTGTGAGTCATTTAAAGAAAAACAACAAACTCCATGTCAACCTTATAAGTCTACAACAACAGATAGAGAATCTCTCGAAATGTGAGTAGAGTTTACATTATAGGTATTAAGCTCTGGACCAAGAAGGAAAATAGGTTTATCTATGGGAAACTAGTGAATCTCTCTCACGGACTGGGCCTAACTCACTGTCAATGAATAAAAATTATACTGAGAAAAGTGGTCTACCAAAGAGATCAGTACTAGACACTTATCAGATAATAGTGGATAATTGTAAATCAGATTCCGGAAAAAGTGAGCAAAATCAATGACCAAATAATATAAAAGAAAGTGCTCTAAGGACAATAAATAAAGGTTAGAAATTCCGATATGGATTAAATTGGTGGAGGGAGAAAAGGGAAGAAAGAGGAGGAAGAGTTGGAGACCGCAGACTGATTAAATAGCAATACTCATAAGCAAAGACTTTATTTTCAAATTTTAAAACAGAGCTGAACAGTGTCACTTCTGCTCCTAGGACAAATATTATTATAGTTCAGTCATGAATCAGAGAGACAGAAGCACTGCTGATAGGATTTCTGGATTTCAACAATACCAAAATTCTTATCTGTTTGTGAATGTAAGGGAGGGGGGCATACATGGGGGGGGTGGGAAAGAGCAAACGCAAGATAAAATAAACATCCTAAAAATATTTATGATGAAGTGCATTTGGAAAACATTAATCAGAACCAAGTTAGAATCAGGAATCTTTATGACTGGTGTGTTATTTCTTCTATTTTAGACTCAATTTGGTCATTTTAAAGATCTTCACAGTGTTCAATGCTTTAATTTTCTTCCCTGTGTATAAGACAATTTGTTTTCAGTTGAAGTAACATCTGTTTCTGCAGATAATTAAGTTATTAGATGCCGATCAATTTAATAAAGCCACAAGGCTTTACTGACCTCTTTATGCATAATCAATGAATTTAGATGCAAAGTGTGAAAACTTCACTTTTTAAAAATGATCTAAATCTTCTATTAACAGTCATTTTGTAATTATGTGTTGTTTGCATCTAGAGAGCAATGCAAACACCACATTATAGAAACAAAGATTATTCAGTCATTAGGCAGAAACAAGAGAGAGGCCAGGAAGTAGCTAGTATCCACTTTATCATGGAGCAAAGGTTTCCACTCCTTCTTGCCTGATACCTCCTTACTTCATATTTCCCATATTAATTGCTCTTACTCTATATAAATTTCAGTTTTAGAATATTCTCAACATTTTAAAGATATTTTCCATATTTAATCCTGCCAATAATCATAAGTAATTATCAATAGTCTCAACTTTGCAAATAGCTGAGAGATTTTCTTGTTTTGTTTTTCAAGTTTAGTCAAAATAAAACTTTCAATCTCTGGATTCTGGAATCCAGCCTCTATCATAAACCAACCTATTTTCACTGCTTTATTCCACAAGGTAATGGTCTAGTCTCTAAGTCTGTTATCTCTCTTTTCTGATTTTTGCTTGCTTATGATAGTTTGGAGGTAAACATACAGTTCTGATTCCCAAATATTTCAAAAGAAGTTATACATGATCTAGAATACTGATTCTGGGGATGTGGACAAATAGTAAATTAACCATCTTCACTATAAATAATGGCAAAAAGTTTCTACTTGATCAGGATTCTATGAATCAGGAAGGAAATTAAACAGCACAGGTAAGATTACATCATGTGAAAGCCTTCAAGCCATCAAAGAATCTAAAAGATGCCTCTTTAAAAGTTAATACAGAGTTTGTGACTGTCTATCATATTGATTTTGTTTTTGCCTTGGACTGGACTGTGCTCAGGACTTTTACCTGTTCCTGATCTCAGCGACCAGTCCTGGCAGAATTATGGGGGCCATCTGGGGCTCCAAATATCCAAGGCAGATAGGCCGCATGCAAGGTGAGTGCTCTATCTACTGTACTATCTTTGCATCCTCAAGTCTGTGACTTTCAACTCAAACTTATATGCCAAATGAATATGAGTATAAATTATAAAAAGACAGCATTCCTTGTCATGTCTAATGTTTCATGTCTCATTAAGATACTCTGTAGTTACATATTTTATTAAAGGCAATAGCAATGAAGGTGGTAGTGCAGTATCAATGACAAGACAGTGTTAACCATCTCTTGGCTATGAATTTTAAGATTCTTACAGAAAATGAGTATTAATAACCCTCTTATTTACATAGGACAATTGTATCAAAAAGATAATATAAAGTCCAACATTCTGAAAATGTAAAAAAGCAGCTCAGTATAAAATACTATTGACTAGCTAATGGTTCAGTTAATTTTAAATAGGTCATTCGATTCATCTAATGGGAATCATGTCTTTAATGTGCTTATTCAAAACTCACCTAATAATGATTTTATCAATGTAAGTTCAACGCAGATAAATTGACACATTAGTAAATTTTCTTTCAAACAATATACAAACAAAAGACTAACTTGTAGGTTTCTAATTGTACTTCCAGTTCCTGTCTGTATCTTATACAAAATGATGAGCATAAGCACAGCACAATGTTTAGTTCTTTTTTTCTTTTCCAACAATTATAGAATCAGGACACATGTGGTTTTAGAATCAGCAAGTAGCTCCTATCATTTGACAAGTAGATTTATCCTACTTTGAATACTAAACACATAATGAGTTTTTAATGTATTTTTTACAGGTCCTACATCCAGTGGTTCTGAGTAATGGAGAGACAATGTCAGGACCTGTGAGGAAAATCCCAGCTATGTGGGTCTGATTATTAGGTATTCATATCCTGCAGCACTTAGGGGATACAAAAAATTCTGATAGTAATGAGGTTGGGCACTCAATACTGATGATTGAACTCAGGGCCTCATGCCTCATACATGCTAGGTATGTGCTCTAATGCTTGAGCCATATCTATACCTTGGCCTCTCTTTATGATTTTTAATATAAAACATTAAATTCTGTCTTAGCAAGACCTTAGCTGTGGGTTTTTATGAAGATATAGTGATACGCAACTTTAACTTTATCACTAAATTTCTTTGTTTTAAGATAGTATTTTACTTTGATATTTCTAAATTTTAAAATTTTAAATAAAACTTACATATGCAAAGTTTTATTATTCTCTAATTATAAAGACATTCTTCTGTTTCTTTGCTTTTTTTGCATACAAAATAGAAAAATCTTTTTTGGGGGTAAAAGGGACTATTTACATTTTGACAGAAAGTATTAAGTAAAAAGAAAATTCTTTAGTTCTCTGACTTGTAAGATTAGAAAAATAATCATGAATCCTAGTCTTGTCTTTGAAATAGTCTGGACCTGTGCCTGCTGCCCATTGTCCTGTCCTATCTCTTGACTCCATATTTAACCAAATCAATCTCTGAAATATACAGTTCAATATGCTTCTGCAAATACATAAACCTGTGTAATTGCTGCCTAAATAAAGATGCAATAGAAAATTTCTCACAGTCTACCGATATTTGGGCTACGTCAGCGATGCCACCTCAAAGAAATTCAGCATTCTGACCTCTAACAACATAGATTTATTTTGCCTGATTCTGAACTTCCTCTAAGTAGAATAATAACCAAGTATTATTGTTAAAGTTACCCTGAAATAAACCTGAATAAAATTATTATATTGTTACCCTGTACTTTATGCTTCCTCCATAGTCTCTTCGAAAGATGTATGATGGAAATGCAGAAAATAGTTCTCACTTTATGGATGATTAAATCTGAAAGTTATTCATATATAATATATCTTTTCTTTCCACATTCCTTCCAAACACAAGGGAACTAAAAACTCCATTATAAGGAGTGCAAGCAGGGGACACACATTAAAACAAAGTGCCTTTAGGCAAAAGCAGCTGGCTACATGTAATGCTCTGACTCTGGTTTGGCTGTGAAGAAGTATCCATTACAGTTGGCCCAGATGGCCACTTCCTGTTTTCCCTGAGTTCCTGGCATAATAAGTAAGAGATACAGCATCTAAAACCAAAATGGTGGTGGTAGTGGAAAATGACTGAAATTACTACCTAGTATATAAGAAATGTGGTGGGAAAATTAAAATGTTAAGTCACAACAGAGAAGAATCGAAATGAATCTGAACATCTTGTGAATACTTTTCTCATTAGGATGTGGCCCATAAATAAAACTGTTGTTCAATCACACTTTATATTTTTATAGCAAATTTTTTTCGGTGTAATGAGTTTTAAGAAAATGAAAGTTCCCCTGAAAAATTATGAATTTCTGAAATTTTACTTTTCAAGAGTATTACAAGTAACATTCAGATGACCAACTCTGGTTCAATCTCCAGCATTGTAGACCCCCAAACTCCCTACCAGAAGTGTTCCTTGAGCTCAGAGCCAGGGGTAAGCCCTAAGCACATTCTTGGATGGCCCCAAAACAAAAACAAATAGAAATTAAAATCTCAACAAAATGACACTGCACTGCACTGCCCTCCCATTGTTCATCGATTGGCTCGAGGCGCCCCAGTAACATCTCCATTTTGAGACTTGTTGTTACTGTGTTTGTCATATCGAATATGTCATGGGTAGCTTGCCAGACTTTGCCTTGCGGGTGAGGTATTCTGGGTAGCTTGCCGGGCTCTCCGAGAGAGGGGCGGAGGAACTGAACTGGGCTCGGCTGGGCTAGCTGCATGTAAGGCAAAAGCCCTACCACTGTGCTATTGCTCCAGCCTCAACAAAATGACAGGCATTTATCTGACAGTTAGGCAGTTATCTGAAGAATGTATAAAAAAATTCAAGATACACTTGTACTTATTGTGACACTGTATACAATGCCCAAAAACAAAAACCGAATAGTATGCCATATACATGTGTGTATGTGTATACCTATAGCTATATAGTATGTTATATATATTCTATATCTGTCTATATCAATGTATATATGATATAGATGTTTATATAGACAATCTCATGCGTAATGGCTTACTATGCTATCTTTGAAAAGATGATATTGTGCCTTTTTGGAAAAAAATAGGTCAATCTTTGGTGGTTGTGCCAAGTAAAATTAGAAAGACGTGAAAGACAAAGATGGTCCACTTCTATGTGGAATGTGAACAACTGAAGCAAATTAATTTGTCAAACAAAAATTCCAATAAAACTCATAGAATCTATAAAAGCTTTTGTAGTTAACATAGTGAAAGAAGTACAAGAACATTTTTGATGCATCTTTTTGTAAAGCAATGATAAATCTATTAAAAATCTATTAAAATTATTAAAAGTCTATTAAAATCTAATTAAAAATAAGAAATGTAGCAGTTAAGCAAAAGAATTTTCCAGACTCCATGAGAATAACTAAGCCATTTCTTCTGGAGTCTTAGTCTAACAATATCTCCTCCCATGAATTATTTCTCTTTTACCAATCACTGTTGGTTGTACAATTTGTATTTTCCTGTCATACAATAGAGACATCAAACTATACAACAAAGGGGAAAAAATGTAAGAAGGGAGAATGTTTTCTTAAGTAGAAACACTTAGTAAAAGTGGCATGTTGAAACTTAAGCATGCACAACATTTCCTAAATTCCTCAACCAGCAGCAGATTCTTTATTCCACTGTTTTAGTTTATCTTTGTTTCAGATGTGACTATGTCTACTGCTACTGATGAAAATCATATTTCCCCTCAGGACATATTTTTGGCACTTTCGATTTTTACTTAATCATACCTTTCTTGAGTCTGGCACCTTAGACCACTCGGCCATCCTTTCTTATTTTCTGTCCACATTTATTTACTGCTGTGTGACAATCCCAGGAAGCTGACATCAAATAGCCTTATAGTCATTACTTTTCATGTTAGTTTGGGTAACTGGCTTTGTGAAGCATGGATCCTCTGCTCAGTGTGACATAGACTTGGCTACCTTCAGCTTGTCTAAGTTGTGAGGGCTATGGAGTTTTCACTCACATATACAGCACCACAATACTCTGCTATTGACCTCCTTTACATTAGTAGATGAGCTTCCTTATGTTGTGGTGACAACTGGCATGGCAGATGACTTCAAAAACAAATGAAATTTTCAGACTTAACATTTTTCTATTTTAAAATTAAACAAGATGAACCTAAACACAGAGAAACATAAAATAGATTTAATTTCTTAATGATAAGAGAGGCCTCCACACACTAGCAAGAAAGGCCTGGTGGTTTGGAGAATCAATGCACTCCTGGATGCTCCTGAGTATATTTTACTCATCATTTACATTTTTTTTGTGATTTATGTATGCTATCTAAAATTAATTTTTCCCAACTAATTAAAAAGCTCCATATTTTGGTTCATATTTCTCAGAGGAAAAAAGTCAGTTAATTACCATTGCCCTTACATGGGATATAATTTCAAAAGTAACTTCATATGCCATTTAACATTTTACACAGGTTAGTTATTTATAATTTGGTTCTGACTTTTCAACCATTCAACTACAGTTCTTAAGTAGAATTTATATTGCACTGAAGGGAAGGTCTGGGATACTTCATCAGTGCATGGTTAGTGGGAATGATCTATTTCCAAAAGCTTGCAGAGATAAATGTATTTATCTTAAGTAATCTGCTATAGAAAAAGATACCTTAACCAATAAGACAAAACAAAGATTTAATAGTATATTTAATCATTTTTTCTTTTTAAAATATGTTCTTGTTAACCTTAAAGCTCTCTGTCTATGGAGAGAGATACAAGCAAGTATCACAGAAAAAAAATGATCATAAGTGAATCATGTTTATTATCAACCTTTGTGATTCTGGTATTGTTGCTGTACGTTTCTCTCAATTTAAAATTATGATCACAAAAACTTCTGTAACACATACAACTCTTCAAAATAATCTTGAAATATGAAATTTACAGAACAAATTAATCTCTTCACTGAAATGCATATCAAATTTCTTTATCCCCCAAATTTTCTTTAATTGCTTAAAAATTAATTGCATTGCTCTGAATTTCTTTAAATATCATGATGAGAAATTCAATAATAAATTTAACAATGATATTTGTGATAATTATTCTTCATATATGTACTAAGAATTTCTTGATATTTGATGCCAAGAAAGAATAAGACTTTAAAATTAGAAACATTTTTTTTCATCAAAAATGTACTGAATAAGAGCAATAAAATGCCATATCAAATGGCTTTAAGTTTTGGAATATCTAATCCATTTTTAAATTTATATTTATCTAATCCATTTTTAAATTTATATTTTTAAAACACCAAATCACTTTCTTGGAATTACTCTTCTGAACAACTGAATACACCATGTATAGGATTTTGTATACACGGATGCTTTGATTTGTATCCATTGATTCCAGCCTGGACACACACACATATATATATATATATATATATATATATTCACATTTATCATTTGTTATCTTTCTACTTTAGAGTTTTAATAAATATTTGAGATAACTCAAGTAATTAGTGAGAATTGAAGCTCAGAGAACTAAAATAAATATATAAATAAATCATATAAATAAATATATATATAAATACATAAAAAATAAAATACAACTAAAGTAAAGGTAAAGGCCCTCCCGTTGTTCATCGATTTGCTCGAGCGGGTTCAGTAACGTCTCCATTGGAGACTTTGTTGTTACTGTGTCTGGCATATCGAATACGTCACGGGGAGCTTGCCAGGCTCTGCCGTGTGGGTGAGATACTCTCGGTAGCTTGCCGGGTTTGTCAAGAGGGGTGGAGAAATCGAACTCGGGTCGGTCATGTTGGCTGCGTGCAAGGCAAACGCCCTACTGCTGTGCTATTGCTCCAGCACAACTAGGGCACAAAAATGTGATTACTGCTGAGAATATAAGGAACTGAAATTCTTTGTAAAAGAGATTAATTGAAAATTTGAGTTTCTTAATAAAGATTTTATTTCTCTGACTCTGCACCAGGCTGTGGGGGAGGGGACGGTGAGAATCCTCCCAACCCCAAGGGACCCAGCACTGGCAGCTGATCTCCACTGCCCAACCACCACCACGCTCCAGGCCGCTTTATGGACTGGAAACACATCATAAGACACTTCCTACCCATTTATGCCTCTCGGAGAGCTTAACAAGCTACTGAGAGTATCCCACCCACACAGGCAGAGCCTGGCGAGCTGCCCATGGTGTATTTGATACGCCAAATACAGCAACGGCAATAAGTCTCATCCCCCTGACCCGGAAAGAACCTCCAATCCTTGGGAAAAGACGAGTAAGAAGAGGCAGCTAAAATCTCAGGGCTGGGAGGATAGAGAGCTTACTGGCACCCGCTAGAGTAATTCGATGACCAATGGGATGACAGTGATTGCTCTTTACTATTGTCAGTCCTTTGTATTGCCTCCTTTTTCAAATATAGCTATTAGATAGGTATTTTATGTTATATGATTTCCACAGAAATTTATTTTCTGATTTATTTTCTGATTCATACACTTAAGTTCTACTAAATGCATTGATTCTTTTCTATTAATATGTAGTTTAATTATTTTCATCAGAAAACAAATGTTTTTCAAATTTAATCATCAACACAAGACGAGTAAATAGTAATTATTAAATATTCTCCCTGAATTTTTTAAAGATACATATTCTTTAGTTGGGCTGGAGCGATAGCACAGTGGGTAGGGCGATCGCCTTACAAGCGGCCAACATGGCCGACCCGAGTTCGATTCCTCGGCCCCTCTCGGAGAGCCCGGCAAGCTACCGAGAGTATTCGATATGCCAGACACAGTAACAACAAAGTCTCCAATGGAGACGTTACTGGGCCCGCTCGAGCAAATCGACGATCAACGGGAGGGCCTTTATTTATTATTCTTTAGTTGTTAAATCCAGTGTTTTCATATATTTCATTGCATTCAGTTGTTCAAATTAGGGGTCAGAGGAAGAGTATAGCAGATAAAGCACTTTCCTTACATGCAGCCAACAAATGTTGAATTGTTGGTACCACTAGAACACCTCTGGGGGTTACCTTAAGCACAGAGTAAGGAGTGAGTCATAAACACAGGTGGGTATCCTACCACCACTCAAAAATGATTGTTCAAATTATGTGTATAGGAATTAGAGGAGTTAAGGGCCTTGCCTTTATGTAGTCTTTCACAGTTTTATCTCCAACACCACAACCAATTTTCTGAACCCTACAAGTAGTGGTCCATGAGCATAAAAACAAGAGTAAGTATTTTAGGAGGCATAATATCACCAGCCGGTCAACCTGTACCTGTGAGGCAAGTGTATCAGCAGCCTGATGATACTTTCAGGTTTCCTGATACCCAAAATTGCCGCTGTCCCTTGGCCCTTCGACCAGACCCAACAACTTGGGTCCAAGTTTACCAAGAAATTAAACAGCCAAAAGTTAGGTTTGGGAGCCATGCCCACAAACCACCTCTGGCTCAGCTATACAAGCTCACTTATTGGCCTTATTTCAGAGATCCATAAATCTTGAAAGAGATTAAAAGCTGCAGTTAATCTCAGACCCATGCATGACAGAAAAGACCAGGGTAAATCGGAGAATGGCTGGTTGGCCAGTCGCCTGCCCAGGTTGAGCCCCTGGCAGCCACTTACTTCCACCAATACATAATCGTCACTATCCCCCCAGCCTGACTTCACCATCTCAGGATGGACCTCACCAAGATATAATCTGCTGAAAATTTGGGTATGCGGGTTTTTTGACTGAAATCTTCAGGCTTTTTTCAGGATCTGTATGTGCTACTCCCCCACTTCTCTGTACTTCTGAAAGCTTCGGTAGTCACATCCACACCCCAAAGCAGCCACCCCATTGAAAAGCTACTTCAGCCTTACCATGCAGATAAAAATACCAAATGCTCTGAACAAAAACCATGATCTCTTAGCATCTGTATTGCAAATTATAATGCACAGAAAGAAAATGAAAGAGAAAGAGAGCAAGAAGGAAAGTGCCTCCCATAGAGGGAAGCTGGGGGTTGGGGAGTGTTGGGGGATGGTGGTAGGGAAATGGGGAAATTCTGTATATCACTGCATCACTGTCATTTCATTCATTGATTTACTCGAGTGGGTGCCAGTAATGTCTCCATTCGTCCTAGCCCTGAGATTTTAGCAACCTCTCCTTATTCGCCTTTCCCAACACTGCCATAGTGGAGGCTCTTTCAGGGTCAGGGGAATGAGAACCATTATTGTTACTGTTTTTGGAACATCAGATACATCACGGGTAGCTTGTCAGGCTCTTTGAGGGGAAATCAGGGGAGATTAGTGGTGGGAAATGTGCACTGGTGGAGGGATGGGTTCTGGATCATTATATGACTGAATCCCAATTATGAACAGCTTTGTAGTGGTCTATCTAACAGACATTCAATTTTTAAAAATTGAAAATAATAAATAACAATAAAGAAATGTGGAGTTCATGCCCAATTCAATCAGTTCAATCAATGGCTGAATAGATTTAAAAAAATGGTTGTTAATGATTGAGTTTTAGTCATGGGATGTTCCAGTACCCAACCCTTCATGTGTGCATTTCCCACCACTGGTGTCCCCAGTTTCCTTCCCCTCCCTTATTTTTCATTTTATGTCATCAAATTTATCAAACTTTTCTTTCTACTGCTTAGAAATTTGATCACAGTAAGAAACAGTTTTTTTACTCTCAGGTTATAGAGAAATTTAGTTATGGTTTAATTTTATCATTATATTTATATTTCTGATTCATGTGGATTTTGTTGTATTGTTTTTTGTAAGTTAAAAATGTAGTTTTGGACTTATTCCAATGACTGCCTATTTTGTTAATTAAAAAGTTGGTATTTTCTGTGTCTGATTTGACATACTACCATTTAAAATGTTCAAGTCCCAAGTGCACTTTCTCAATTTTGAAATCTCTTCTAGTTTCTAGTTTCTGTCCTTTTTTTTGTTTCTGTATCTTTTTTGCACTCTATTAATATCCTTGTAATTATACAGGCTTTATAAAAGTTTATAACTTTAATACAGGTTTTGCACTTTACTTGGTAAATTAATACCTAGGCTTTTTTGTAATATAAATTGGTTATTTGATTCTCTTTTCTAAGGGGAGTGTTTGCACATGAAAATTTTTGGTCTCTGTGTTTAAATCATAAAAAAATTCTACAGAAAAGGTGGGACAGAAGTGTTTTACCAAAGCTGTATCACAACTGATAGTAGGACATTATGCTCACTCCAACTTCTTTTTCCCTCATGTCTCATATGAGGTAGAAAATAATAACATGGTAAAAATAAAACAAATATTAAATGTCTAGATCCCACAGACATAAGGTACTAAAATACTTAGATTCAATCATGTACATCTCTTCTATTTTTTTTATCATTTCATGTATACCTGTTTCTGAGGTTGAATTCACATGTTAAGGTTATAAGATTGGCCAATTCATATGACAACCAAGCCATAATAAATGATATCACCAATAATTTTCCAATCCCAAATATGCATAGCCTGAGAAGCTTCACAATTTGTGAATTCTGAAACACAGTTAAAAGTCAGGGTGTGTGGGAGAAAGGTTTTGTACTATCAAGAGGACAGTGATCCTGATTTGTGTGGGAGATGTGATTGGGAGGTCTGAATAATTCTGTAAACTGAAAGGAAAATGAAGTCCATTTGTATGAGCAGGTAATGTGCCTCATCTCTCTAATGTAGGATTATTTCACTAGTACTTATTCACAAAGCATAGTGAAATGTAAAACTATAATTAAGCTGTTTAAAATCCACCAAAACTCATATCAGGCAGTAGAAAACATTAATTCTAGATCTTCTACCACAAATTTCTCACTTTTCACTTTACCACACATCAATCGGGATTTGGCAAAACAGTGAATGCCAGAGGCCAACTCTAAGTGGAAACAATTTAGGGAAACCAGTAATGTCAAAAGGAGAGATAACAGACACTTAAGAAATCTGAAACCTCTAACACAGACATTATAATAAATAGCCCAATTCCTAGCCTACTTAATATGAGTCCACATGGTAAAGTCTGATTTTCCTCTCTGATATAACATAACTGACCTTCAAAAATTGAAACCAATGCCAAGATACGAGAAAAGCAAACCTTGTAATGGCAAGCATCAGATCTCCCTCGACACACACCTGATACACACAAACACACACACACTACAACAAATATAAAATCGAGATGAAATAACTATATTCACTTCAGAACAGCAACAACAACAAAACAAGATAAAGGTATATAAAAGTTTGCATCAATTTTCTTTTAAAAAACTAAGAAATACCTTAAATGAGTGTACAGTTAGCAGCAAGCATAGATTATATAAAGTAAAAGCAGATAAAACCAAAAGAAGAAATAAAAATATTTACGATTATCATCTATAACCTCCACATTCTTCTGTTGGTAGCTAAAAGATAAAGTATATAAAATTAAGGAGAATTACAGTTATATTAACATTATTGATATATCAAGTTGATGTATCAATTATATCAAATTGATATATCAATTATATCAGGTTGATATAATTGGCACTTATCGAATAATCCATCTGAAAATTGTAGTTGTACCTTTTTCTCAAGTTCATATGCTGACTTAACTAAAATATCATAATCCAGACCAAAAAAATCTATGTTGTATTATTAAAATAATATGAATTCTTCAACCAAATTAGAAATAAATCATAAATATCCATAAATATCAAATATTTACAGGTTAAACACCACTCTTTAATAAATTTATTAGTCATCTAAAAATAATCTTTCAAATAAAATGTAATTTATAAATTTCAGTGGGATATAGTTAAAACAACCTTATACATAAATATTTATAATTAAATTATTATATTAGAAAAGAAGAAATAATAAGTCCCATTAGCTTAGAAATGTAAGAATATCCATTCCCTAAAGATATTTAAGTTATGTTTGGATAAACAAAGTGACTGCATTGAGTGAGATTGGAAAAAGTGAGATGGGGATTGATTTTTTTCATTGTAAAGTTTGTTATAATTGCATGTTTTTCAAATACATATTATTTTGTTAAAATATTAAATGATCTTAATATGGATCTAATTATATTTACTTAACAAACTTGTCAAAACTCAAGAATGAAGAGTCTGAAATCCATGTTTCCATCCCTCCATTCCCTCTTCCAATTCAAAATTGGAAAAGTTTCATTCCAAAAGATTTGTATTTTTTTTTTTTATGTTTCGGGGTCACACCCGACTGTGCTCAGGATTTACTCCTGACTTAGTATTCAGGTATAAATTTGAAGGAGCTTGGGGAAACAAAATGTAGTAGTACGGGATCAAACACAGGTCAAATACCTTACTGGGAATACAGTTTGGTTTGGAGCAATAGCCCAATGGTAGGGCGTTTGCCTTACAAGCGGCCAACATGGCCAACCTGAGTTTGATTCCTCCACCCCTCTCTGAGAGCCTGGCAAGCTACCGAGAGTACCTCGCCCGCAAGGCAGAGTCTGGCAAGCTACCCGTGACGTATTTGATATGCCAAACACAGTAACAACAAGTCTCATGACGGAGATGTTACTGGGCCTGCTCGAGCAAATCGATGAACAATGGGAGGACCATGACCGTGATTTGGCAAATATTACATTTGAAGCAAAGAATTTCTTTCCATCTAGCTCTCAGTCAAAAGTCTATGATGAAATTCCCTTATAAAGATGGATGGACATAAGGGAATTGCATGGCAATACTGGAATTGAATGGCCCACACCAGGAAGTTGCCCTTTCTGAAAAGCCTGTCCAGGGAAGCTTATTTTCTTGGCTGAATTAATGTGTTCTTCCTCTACTGAATTTTTAATTTATTTTTCTTGAGATTTTACTGGATGGCTTTGTATGCACTGCAGAGTCATCCTGCTCACCACCTAGGGACCCCCACCCCCACATGTAGGGCATGGCCAGGGCTCTGGGTTTCTATATGGTCTCTGTATCAGGACCATGTGAAGAGCTGCAGTTTATACTTAGGGGTTCAGGGTAGACGTTGGACTTTCTAGCACTCCATCATTGCTGTGTTTTGAAATACCAAAGCTTTGGGTTGTTGTTCTGTTTTTAAATAAATATATTTCAAACTTAAAAAAATGGATGGATGTGGGGAGTATCATGCTGAGTGAAGTAAATCAGAATGAGAAGGACAAACAGAATGCACTCGTTTGTGGGATATAAAAAAAAACATACCCAAGGACACTAGAAACAAATGGACTAAGTCAAATCGTCCTGAAAGCCTACCTTAAGGGATGGGAGAGAGAGCAGCTGGGATACAGAAGGGACTACTATGACAATGATATTTGGAACCGATCTCTCTAATGGGAGATGTGTGCTGAAAGTGAGTAAAGGATCAAACACAATGGCCTCTAGGTATCTGTATTGAAAACCAGAATGCCCAAAGGTGAGGAAGAAAAGAGAGAAAGAGAGAAAGAGAGAGAGAGAGAGAGAGAGAGAGAGAGAAGAGAGTGAAGAAAAGTCCCTGCCATTAGAGGCAGGCTGGGACAGATGGGGATGGCGGTGGCAAAAGGGATGTAGTGGTGGGCAATGTACACCAGTGAAGGAATGAGTGTTGGAACATTGTATAATTGAAACCTGATCATGAGACCTTTTTAACTTTATTTCACAGTGATTCAATAAAAATAATAATTAAAAAATTTCTGTCTTAGTCAGATGGAGAGGCAAGAATCGGTATCTCACATTCTGCTTTTACATTTCATTGCATAGTCATCTCAGATTTTATGCCTTTTTTTGCAAAATAGAGGAGTGACACCATTATCTAAAATATTTTTAAATGTTCTTATATTATGAAAAACAGAATGCATCATTATGTGGTGGTGATGACAATGAAGTGAAGTAAGGGGTAGCTAGCTCATACATACCAAAAAAAGTTAAATTTTGAATGTTGAGGTATTGTGGTCACCCTCTTCTTTTCAAACCCCACTTGTAAGATTGAGAGTGCAGAATAGTGAATGTAGGTTCCATGTAGGAAAGACAAGCATAAAGACTAGAGGCTATGACTCCAACATCTTCATTGAGCTGTTGGCTCCTGAATTGCAATTTTCATGCACAAAGTGCAACTGCCTAAATCCCTGTGTCAGAATCATGGATCAAGGACTTAGCCCAGGCAAAGAGATAGAGTTTTGCTCAGCGTAATGCAGAAATCAAAAGATCTCCCAAAGGAACTGATTTCATTTGTAAGAGTTAATGTAGTTTCATTCTTAAGGAAGCTCTTAAAAATAATGAAGGCTATGGTATTAAGCAATTAAAGAGAATACTAGTAAAATCATTAGCAATATAAGCTATGTCATAGCTCAATGCGTTTTCAAGAGAGAACCAGGGGAAGATACAACTTAAAAGAGTTTTCTGGAAGGCACCAAAAAATTCATCAAAACTCTGATCCTGCAAAACTCTACTTGTGAAGGAAGTTATGTGTAATTGGGTAAGCATGAGGAATAATATTTGGTCCTTAACACTGTTGATAATTCAGCTACAATCAGCCACTAGTCAGTGCCTTTTGACCACTGAATATAGTCTTGGAAAGGAATAAATATGTCCATAAGAATGCCTGGATCTCTGACTTCTCTAAAAAAAAATCCAAAAAGTTACTAAACAAATAAGCCAACAAATAATAATGGCAAAATCCTCAGATTAGGGGAACAGGCACTCAACTTGACTACATGATTATTTGTAATGTAGTACCACTGGACTGTAGCACTCTCCTCCCGTTGTTCATTGATTTGCTTGAGCAAGCACCAGTAATGTATAACAACAAAAAATGATCCAATTAGAAAAAAATACATATATAACTGTGATATAGAGAAAATGTTCAATTTAATAAACACTGCAAGGAACTATTATATATATAATATATGTGTGTGTGTGTGTTCAAAGAACTAAATTGAAACAAGATAGGATGGGATTATTTCATTGAATATAAAATGAATATTATGAAGTGTTTCTAGAGAAGAAACAAACGATAAAGAGACCAGAATAAAGGGAAATTAAGAGAGATTAGAAAAATGTGGGCCACAGTAAAATGCAGTAACCTATGATGTAAAGGAAAAAACAGCAAGAAGAGCAGAGGACAAATAATACAAAAAGAGGCAATGCATATCCGCCCTCATTGCTTCCGAGAAAAAAAATTTCTGCTTTACCTGCCAAGTTTTTGAGCACCATCCCATCACCACTATCCTTCTGTCTCAGACCTGAGATGCCCCCTGCTGTTCTGGTCAGTTCATCCACTGCTACTCGAACCTGGGATTTGGATTCTCCCTGCAAGACCCCTAGGCATCCTCTGGCATGCGGGGAGAAAATCAGCCCTGAGCGTCTGCCTTTTCCTTTTCGTCCCCCAAGCTGTGCTGATCTTCTCCCAAACTCAGTTCAGTTCATACACTGGTACTCGAACCCTGAACTTGGATTTATCCCTGCAAGCCCCCTAGGCATCCTCTCAGACAAGCTGTGCTGGTCTTCTCCCCTACCCAGTCTTTACTCCCCCCCCACAAATCAGGTACCCGTGGGGCGTGGCCTTTTCGGAAGAGGGCGTGGTTTATGTAGAAGTGGGCGTGGCCTAATTTTCGGCGGGTCAGCGCTTACTCAGCTGCAGGTAGTTTAGCTATACCAAGAAACCTAGTCCCCAAACCTACACACCAACATGAAGAAACGACGCAAATCCCCACCACATGGAGGGGGGGACCAATGAAAAGATTCCAGAAGCCTTTGCTGATACTGCTCACCTAAGGGACCTCTCTGACAAAGAATTCACTTACGAAGTCAGGAAGATGTTCAATCAACTCAATGAAACAGTCAGACAGATATCCAGTAACATGACAGAAAAAATCGACAAATTACACAAAGAAATGAGAGCAGAAATGTCACGAATAAAATATTCCGTAGATTAAATGAAAAACTCAATCTCGGCCCTCAACAGTAGAATGACTGCAGCTGAAGAGAGTATCAGTGAGCTGGAAGATTAGCTGCACCAAGCCAACAGGCAACAACAAACAGTGGCAAGGGACCTCAAAATAGCTCTAAGAGAATCAGAGTCCTAGGAGATGATTCCAAGAGGAACAACATTAGAATCATTGGACTACCAGAAGCACAGGGAAACAATCCCAATGAAAAAAACATGGTTGAACAAATCATTGCTGAAAAATTCCCAGAGCTCCACAATGCAGCCATTCAGGTTCAAGAAGCTTGAAGAGTGCCAGCTAAAGGAGACCCTAACATAAACACTCCAAGATATATCATAGTTAGAATGATCGATGCTGCCGATAGAGATACAATACTGCAAGCAGCAAAGTCAAAGAAGGGAATCACATACAAAGGAGCACCCCTTAGATTCACAGCAGACCTATCAGAGGAAACCCTCCAAGCCCGAAGCCAATGGTGGGATATAGTGAAAAAACTCACTGAAATAAATACTTCACCAAGAATACTCTATCCAGCTAAACTCTCAATCAAAATCGAAGGAACGGTACACTATTTTCTAGATAAACAGCAGCTCAGAAACTTCATAGACTCAAAACCAAACCTTAAAGAAGGGCTAAAGGGGCTATTATAAGACAAGACAAACCATACAACCACAGCAGACCCTTACAAAAAGATAACACAAAACCCCATAAAGTAATCTCTCTCAATGTCAATGGTCTAAATTCACCAATTAAGAGACATAGAGTAGCATGTGGATTCAGAGACAGAACCCAAAATTCTTCTGCCTACAAGAAATTCATCTCAACAGTCAGAGCAAACACAGACTCAACGTGAAAGGATGGAAAACAATCCTACAAGCAAACAGCTCCCTCAAAAAAACTGGGGTGGTCATACTAGTATCCGACAACAAAAATTTCAGGTTGAAAAAGATTAGAAGGGACAGTGAAGGCTATTTTCTCTTCATCAAGGGATACATACAACAGGAAGAAATCACACTCTTAAATGTATACGCACCTAATGAGGGAACAGCTAAATATTTTAAAAAAACTTCTAACAGATTTTAGGGAGGACATTGCTAGCAACACAATAGTAGTTGGAGACTTCAAGATCGTCTTATCACCTCTGGATAGATAAACAAGAACAAAACTCAGCAAGGAATCAATGGCTTTGAAAGAAGAAACAGAAGAGAAAGGGCTTATAGCCCTATACAGGGCTTTACATCCCAAAAAGAAAGAATACACATTTTTCTCCAGTGCGCATGGAACATTTTCCAAATTAGACCATGTGCTAGGCCACAAAATATACCTCAATAAAATCAGGAAGATAGAAATAGTGTCAACAGTCTTTTCAGACCATGAAGCACTGAGAATAGAAGTGAGTCACACACACACACACACACACACACACACACACACACACACACATACACACACACGCTGAACCAAATCAAACACCTGGAAATTAACAACTCAATGCTGGAAAACGAGTGAATCAGGAAGGAAGTCAAGGAAAAAATCAAAAGATACTTAGAAACAAATGAGAATGAAGACACACGCTACCAGAACTTATGGGATGCAGTTAAAGCCACATTATGGGGAAAATTTATAGCTCTGCAAGCATATATAAGGACGGGAGAAAGGATGCACATAAACAACTTGACTTCGCAGCTCAAGATCTTAGAAAAGAATCAACAGAAGGAGCCTAAATCGGGCAAAAGGAAAGAGATCATAAAATTTAGAGCAAAAATCAATGACATGGAAACTAAAGAAACAATCTGAAAGATTAATGAAACCGAGAGCTGGTTCTTTGAGAAAATTAATAAGATAGATAAACCACTAGCAACTCACAAAGAAACAGAGCAAGAGAACCCTAATAAATCGAATCAGAAAAAAGAATGGGCATATCACAAGAGAAACCAAAGAAATTCAAAAGACCATCAGAGACTACTTTGAAAGTCTGTATGTCACGAAACAAGAGAACTTAGAAGAAATGGATAAATTCCTGGATTCCTATCATATCCCAAAGCTGAATCAAGAAGATATAGAGTGCCTGAATAGACCTATTAACATCAAGGAAAATGAAACTGTAATCAAAAGTCTTCCCAAAAACAAAAGCCCAGGTCCAGATGGATTCACTAGCGAATTTTTCCAAACATTTAAAGAGGACCTATTGCCAGTTCTTCTCAAGCTTTTCCAAAAAATTGAAAAAATAGAAACTTTCTCAAACAGTTTCTATGAAGCCCATATCTAATACCAAAAGGAAGCAAAGAAAAGAAAGAAAAGAAAACTACAGGCCAATAAACCTGATGAACATGGACGCGAAGATTCTGAGCAAAATACTAGCAAATAGAATTCAACAATTCATCAAAAATATCATACACCATGACCAAGTAGGATTCATCCCGGGGATGAAAGGATGGTTTAACACTCGGAAATCAATCAACATAATCCATCATATCAACAAAAGTAAAGATAAAAATAGTATGATCATATCAATAGATGAAGAGAAAGCATTTGACAAGATCCAGCACCTTTTTACGATGAAAACCCTCACCAAAATGTGGATAGTGGGGTCTTTCCTCAATATAATAAAAGCCATCTACCACAAGCCTACAGCAAACATCATCCTCAATGGGGAAAACTGAGAGCTTTTCCCCTAAGATCAGGGACAAGACAGGGATGCCCACTGTCTCCACTACTGTTTAAAATAGTGCTGGAAATACTAGCAATAGCGATTAGGCAAGAAAAAGATCTTAAGGGCATCCAGGTAGGAAAGGAAGAAATCAGGCTCTCACTATTCACAGATGATATGATACTATACTTAGAGAACCCAATAACCTCCACCAAAAAACTCCTAGAAACAATAGACTTGTATAGTAAAGTTGCAGGCTATAAAATCAATACCCAAAAGTCCATGTCTTTCCTATTTGCAAATAGTGAGAGAGAGGAAAGTGACATGAAGAAAACAATCCCGTTCACAATTGTGCCCCAGAAAAACAAGTACCTAGGAATCACCTTAATTGAGGAAGTTAATGACCTGTACAAAGAAAACTACAAAGCGCTACTTCAGGAAATAAAAGAGGACACGAGGAAATGGAAAGATATCCCCTGTTAGTGGATTGGGTGAATTAACATTGTCAAAATGGCAATACTTCCTAAAGCATTGTACAAAATCAATGCTTTCACTATTACGATATCCAAGACTTTCTTCAAAGAAATGGAGCAAACACTCCTGAAATACACATGGAACAATAAACCCCCACGAATAGCTAAAGCAATTTTGGGAAAAAGAAAATGGGAGGAATAAACCTCCCTTACTTCAAACTCTATTGCAAAGCAGTAATAATTAAAACAGCATGGTACTGGAACAAAGGCAGAGGTGTAGACCAATGGAACAGGGTTGAATATAATGATATCTTCCCCCAAGCATCTAATCTTCCCCAAAGATCATCTAATCTTTGATAAGGGGGAAAAAATAGTGAAGTGGAGCAAGGAAAGCCTCTTTAACAAATTTTGCTGCCAAAACTGAACAGCTACGTGGAAAAAAAGTGGGCCCATATCTCTGCCTAACTCCATGAACAAAAGTAAGATCAAAATGGATTAAAGATCTCAATATCATGCCATAATCTATAAAGTTCATTGAAAACAAACTTGGCAAAACCCTACATGGTATTGAAGCTAATGATATCTTCAAAGATGTCACGCCACTGGACAAGAAAGTGAAAACAGATAGACAAATGGGACTATCTTAAACTAAGAAGCTTCCGCAGCTCAAAAGAAACAGTGACCAAAATACAAAGACAGTCTACAGAATGGTAAAGGATATTTGCCGAGTACAATACAGAGGTTGATATCAAGGATATACTAGGTACTGGTTGAACTCCACAAGAAGAAAACATCCAACCCCATCAAAATATGGGGCTATAAAATGAACAGAAACTTTCTGAAAGAAGAAATCCGAATAGCTAAAAGGCACATGAGAAAATGCTCTATATCATTAATCATCAGGGAGATGCAGATAAAAACATCAATGAGATATCATTTCACACCACAGAGACTGGCACACAACCAAAAGAACAAAAGCAACCGGTGCTGGTGCGGATGTGGCGAGAAAGAAACCCTCCTTCACAGCTGGTGGGAATGCTGACTGGTTCAGCCCTTCTGGAAAACGAAATGGACTATTCCAAAAAATTAGAAATTGAGCTCCCATTTGACCCATCAATACCACTCCTGGGTATATATCTCAGAGAGGCACAAAAGTATAGTCAAAGTAACATCTACACTTATTTTGTTCATTGCAGCACTCTTTACAATAGCCAGAATCTGGAAAAAACCTGAGTGCCCAAGAACAGATGACTGGTTAAAGAAACTTTGGTACATTTACAAAATGGAGTACTATGTAGCTGTTGGAAAAGAGGAAGTCATGAAGTTTACATAAAAGTGGTAGTACATGGAAAGTATCATGTTAAGCAAAATGACTCAGAAAGAGAGGGATAGACATAGAAAGATTACATTCATCTGGGGAACATAAAGTAAGAAAATAGGAGACTAACACCCAAGAATGGCCAAGATTAGTACCAGGAATTTTGCTCCATGGCATGCAGGACAGCCACACATGCTAGGAGAAAAGGGAGCTCAGATAGAGAAGGGAAGCACCAAATAAAGGGGGTTTGGAGGATCCTCTCAGGATGGGAGAAGCATGCTGAAAGTAGACTGCAGACCAAACATGATTGCCACTCAATGCCTCTTTTGCAAACCATAACAATCAAAAGGAGAGAGAGAACAGAGGGGAATGCCCTGCCACAGAAGCAGGGTGGGGTGGGAGGGATGGGTGGTGGGAGAGATACTGGGATCTGTGGTGGTGGAGAATGGGCTCTGGTCGAGAGATGGGTACTTGATCATTGTATAATTGAAATCCAAGCACAAAAATGTGTAAGTCTACAACTGTACCTCATGGAGTTTCACTAATAAAAATTTTAAAAAAAGAATATAAGGGGGTATGGTGCCACTAGCAGGTCAATCTGTACCTGTGAGGCGAGTGTATAAGCAGCCTCATGGCTCCTTCAGACATCCAGATACCCCAAAATTGCTGCTGTGCCTTTGGCCAGACCTGAAAAACTTCTGGCAAAGTTTACCAAGAAAGTAAACGGCCAAAAGTTAGGTATGTGGGAAACACATTGGTTGGTTCCTGATTGAACTGCTTAATGGACGTGATCCCAGAGACTCAGAAACGAATCTCAGAACCAAGTGGCTTTAGGTAGAAATGCGTCTGGTCTCTGCAGTAGGCTACTGGTGCTGGGCCAACCCAGGTGGGAATAAGTTTCGTGTCTTGGTCTGTTCCCCCTGGTGGCCCAATGGCCGCCATCCATCTGAGGCCACTGGGTAGTCACATTTGGGCCCCCAGTGACGAAACACACAGGGCCTCATGGGATAGGGGTGGAGCCTGGCTTGTCCTCCCCACCCCAACAAGGCCCCAAGTAATCGCCCACGAATGGCCTCTCTGGCTCCTGATCAAGCTGCTTAACGGCCATGATCCCAGAGATTCAGAAACAAATCTCAAAACCCAGTGACTTTTGGCAGAAATGCATCCAGACGCCACAGTACATTACTGTCGCTGAGCCACCCCAATGAGGAAAGGGTGTTGTCCCTCCGCCTGCTCCCTCTTGGCGACTTGGTGGCTGTCATCCTCCAGAGGTCATTGGACAGTCAGGCTTGGGCCCGCAGTGACGAAACTTGTTGGGCCTCACAGGATGGGGGGTGGGGGGTGGAGCCGGGCCTGTCCTCCCCATCCCAACGAGACCCCTAGTCATCGCCCATGAATGGTCTCTCTGGCTCCTCATCAAGCTGCTCAACGGCCTTGATCCCAGAGACTCAGAAACAAATCTGTAAACCCAGCGGCTTTTGGCAGAAATGTGTCCGGAGCCCTCAGTAGGTTACTGTCACCGGACCACCCCAGGGGGGAATGGGTGCTGTCCTTCCGCCTGCTCCCTCTTGGCTACATGGTGGCTGTCATCCTCCAGAGGCCATTGGACAGTCAGGCTTGGGCCCGCAGTGACGAAACTTGTTGGGCCTCACGGGATTGGGGTGGGTGGAGCCGGGCCTGTCCTCCCCACCCCAACGAAACCCCAAGTCATCACCCACGAACGGCCTCTCTGGCTCCTCATCAAGCTGCTCAACGGCCATGATCCCAGAGACTCAGGAGCAGATCTCTAAACCCAGTGGCTTTTGGCAGAAATCTCTCCAGATTTAAGTGTTAAAATTTCGGAATTTCAAAACCACATGGCCCTACTGCAGCCACACGACATCATATGTTATTCATAACCAGCAATAGAACACAAATTGTCTATTGTTGCCTTTTCAGCAGATCTGAGTGTTGGGGTAAAATCTCAAATAATGGTGGGTCTGGTGTCGAAATAGTGAATGTGATCAAAGTAGAGAGAGAGTAATGTGGAAATCATCTGCCCCACAGGCAGAGGGAGGGTATGGGATGGGGGTATACTGGGATTTTTGGTGGTGGAGAATGGGCACTGGTGACGGTATGGGTGTTTCATTGTATGACTGAGACTTAGACCCAAAAGCTTTGTAACTGCTCTCACAGTGATTCAATAAATAAAATTATAAAAAATGGGGAAAAAAGTAAGGTGGAGTCCATGCACAATTCAATCAGCTAATCAGTGGCTGAATAAGTAGCAGTACTCCTACAAAATAAAATAAAATAAAATAAAAAATAAAAAAGAATATAAAAAGAACATGCATACAAACACACAAACTCACATACTTTCAAATAAATGATGTTTAAACTCTCAACTATCAAATGCAGTATTTCAGGTACACACTTAAAACAGTTTTAAACTGTTAATAGATTCAACAAAAGAGATCCATAAGCACAGCAATCTATAAATGATGAGAACAGAACCAAGACATTATATTATTTTTATCTAAAAATGTATGTATCAAGTAAAAGCAAAATAAGGTCTTCAAACATAAAAATGAGAAAAATCATCTCTGTACTATCCATATAACAAGCATTAGCATAGGAAACTCTGAAAAAATAAAGTTTATAATCCCACAAAGTTATTTGACTTGACAGAAAAAAATGAAGACAAATGGGTAAGTGCTTAAATATTTATTAAAGATAACTAAATGCACTTTGGCTGCCAGGGCTCTGCTCGGGGCAGGGTAAGAAACTCATCCCGCCCCCCTCCAAGTCGCCCCAGCGAGGACAGCCCGGCACGGGGACAGGAGACTCTGCGCTATTCTCTTCTGGGAGCTGGTTTTTATAGTCTCTGCGTCTTGGCCGTTGATGGGATTACACGGTGAAGACCTCTGGAACCAGCCACAACCATGCTGAGACCACTCTCCACATGGATGAAGGTACCGGCAGAGGAACAAAGGCATGCAGGTCCTGGGGCTGAGATCTCCAAGCCTACTTGGATCAGGGCTGAGCATCCTCCACCCAGATCCTCCATCTTCCAGTAGGCGGGGGTCACACCCACCAACTGCCCCCCCCCCACCCCCGCCATGTGCGGCTGCACAACATCTCATTGTCTCATTCTTGCTTTGGACAACCTGGCAGACTACCGAATGTAGCCTGCCCATGCGGCAGAGTTTGGCAAACTCCCCATGGTGTACCCAATATGCCAAATACCAGTAACAATGATGGGTCTCATTTTCCTAAACCTGAAAGAGCCTTGAATATGGCACGTTTTATAATCTCAGGGCTAGGACGAAGGAGACGTTACTGGTGCCTGCTCCAGGTAATCGACGAACAACAGGATGATCGTGATCAGGATCGTGAATTAAATGCACATTGAATATCGTTCCTAAATTTATTTTGAAAACATAATTAGATAAAGAAGTATTGTTTGTAACTCTATTGATGAGCCTAAAGCACATAGGAATGTAGAATATTTGCTAAAATATCATAAAAAAGATGGTGGGGGCAAAGCTATATTGGAATAAGAAAATGAATTTGTATTATATGTCAGAACACTAGCAAATAAGGAAAACAGGACTGTAAAAATGACAAAGATTACACTGGGAAGGGCCAATCCAGGTTCAATTCTGGCACCTATATGGTGCATCAATCAATCTCTGAATACTCCCAACTCTTTGGGAGCAACTCCTGAACCATTTCTGGTGAAATCCAAAAGTAACAAAAAATTATTTTCTATCTTACATATTAATAAGTACTAAAATATGTATTGTCAATCATATATCTGTAACTTATAAGTAATGGGATATAGAAATAATCATTAAAATTAATCTTACTAGTAATGGGAGGCATTTGATAATAAGGGTTAAACCATCAGAATATCTATCTATAAACTGTAGCACTGTCCTCCTGTTGTTCATCAATTTGCTTGAGTGGGCACCAATAATGTCTCCATTGTGAGACTTGTTGCTACTGTTTTTGGTATATCAAATATGCCACGGGTAGCTTGCCAGGCACCGCTATGAGGGCAAAATACTTATGGTAGCTTGCTGGGCTCTCGAAGAGGGATGGAGGAATCGAACCCGGGTTGGCTGCATGCAAGGCAAATGCCCTCCCTCTGAGCTATTCCTCCAGCCCTATCTATCATCTATCTATCTATCTATCTATCTATCTATCATCTATCTATCTATCTATCTATCTATTTCTCTATCTATGTATCTATCTATCTAATCAATTATAGACATATACACACTTAATAACAACAATTTATGAACCCATGTAGATAGAATATATCAAGTAGACCTAACAAACATCTATAAATTGTCCATCAGAAAATTGCAGAATAGAATCACTTCTCAAGTTCACATGGAATATTCCAAGTACACTCTGTATATATTAGAGCATTACTTCTCAATTGGGGTGGTCACCAAACCCTTATGGATGTGATATTCCAAAGGGACCACAGATAAATGTTGTATAAATGGAGGGACATACTATGAGACTAAGGGGCCAATAAGAATAGCACAGCTGTAATAAGTTTAGAAACATAATTATATCAATAAAAAATCAATAGACATAATAACATTAATTCCCCAGAAAAATAAAATTGGAAATTAATAAAACAAAGAAATTTAGAGGAGTAGCATACATGTGACACTGTCCTCCCGTTGCTCATCAATTTGCTCGAGCAGGCAGCAGTTAGTCCCCATTGTGAGACTTGTTGTTACTGTTTTTGGCATATCAAATATGCCACGGAGAGCTTGCCAAGCTCCGCCATGCAGGCAGGATACTCTTGGTAGCTTGCTGGGCTGAGACGGATGGAGGAACCAAAACCAGGTCGGCCGCGCACAAGACAAACACCCTGCCCACTGTGCAATTGTTCTTTATATGTAGGGAGAGAAATTAGAAAATTTTGAAATAAATGTGTTTAGGGGATGAAGAGATAGTACAAATTTTAAGATACTTGTCTTCTATGTGGATGACCCCAGTTCTATCCTTAGGACCACATATGGTCCCCAATTTCTACCAGGAGTGATCCATGAGCAAAGAGCCTGGAATGAGCCTTAAACACCATGAACTGTTGCCTTTCTTCCCATGGCCCACCTAAAATGTCTCTTAGTGTCTGTAGATAGAAATTCAGGTTACCACTTTCTCACTCAGAAATAGCATGTACCATGTTAAAAATAATCAGGACATATTTATTTATATCTTTATATTTTTAATACTGTATGTTAATTGGGCTGGAGCCCAGTGTGTAGGTGTTTGCCTTGCACGTAGCCCACCTGAGTTTGATTCCTCTGTCCCTCTCAGAGAGCCCGGCAAACTACCATGAGTATTCTGTCCGCACAGCAGTGCCTGACAAGCTCTGCATGGCATATTTGATGTGCCCAAAACAGTAAGAAGTCTCACAATGGAGACGTTACTGGTGCCTGCTTGAGCAAATCAATGAACAATGGGAGGACAGTGTTAGTGCTACAGTATATTAATTAGGAAGGGACTATAACAAGATCAGTAGTGATTCTCAGCACAGGAGAGAGGAGAGGAAATATCTAGATTCTGATCATATGGAAGAATTCTCATCTGAGAGCTTTTTTGGACTCCAGGAACCTATGTTCTTTCAACATCCTTTATTATTCTGAAGCTTCAACCTATCTGTAATGCCTTGGGTAAGGAAATCCCTGTTTTCCAAGCTTTGAAATCACCATTCCAGTACGTGTCTGAGGATCTCTGAGACCTTAGATAGACTGCATATTTTCTCAGATTCTTAGTTTTATATGTAGAATGAGAACTGGAAGGAATTCCTTAGAGAGATATATTGAAAAGAGTAATACATAAACTGATTTGCATGGCATTGAGCTTGTAAGAAGTATTAAATGAGAAGAAAATGTGAATAGCCAGTTTTAAAGATTCTGAGAGGAAGAGATTCTGGAAGTTGGGGTGAAGATCACTTTGTAGAGGGGGCAAATTAACGGAAAAAACTGGAAATCTTGTCCCTGGAAGTGCGTTTGGGGAGTGGTTGCAGAGAATTGAAGACAATTGATCTGAAGTGCCGGGTGGGATCAGAAATAGACAAGATCTCAATGATCTAGCCATGTCTCAGATGAGTGCTAAGTAGTTTTCTGCTCGTTTCTCCCTGTCAATCCTATATGGAGAATGTGGACAAGAATCCAGGGAAGAATCCTGGTCCGAGTGATGCCAAATCCCGCTTGTGCTCTGTTTTTTATTTGTTTTTAGTTTTGGTGCCACACCTGACTCAGATCACCCCTGACTCTCTGTCAGGGAAACATAAGTGGTTCTGGCATCAACGAGGGGTTCTGCTTTAATCACCGTATTCGCTCTCCACCAACTAAAGGGTGTGTTCTGATGTTACCTTCCTAGAATAGTGCTTTTTGGGAACTGCGGCATCAGTTTGGACGATTCTCAGGTCCATAGACAGGGAGACAATAATTCTGAAAATCAGAGCTTTAAGAAAATTACACATCACTGCATATGAAGGAGAGGATATGAGGAAAAAGAACAGTTCCAAAGGACATTGATAATACATGCACAAAGACTGCTCACGGGAGAAAAGTAGTCAGGGGAAACAAATCCTGGGGAAATTCCGGAGCCTGAAAATAGAAATTCATTTTATCTATGGTGGGATTCGCAGTCCTAAATCTAAGCAGGCCTCTTAAAAAGTGATTTCTGAATCTGATCATCAGTGTCCAATCACTGAGTATAAATCTGAGTCTATACAGATAGCAATGGATACAACAGAGCCCAGGTCTGTGGCCTATCCCATGGATGGGGTGAGTGGGGGTGATGTAGGAAGCTCCTGGGAAACCTATAAAACCTATACGCTGAGATGCTCCCTCTATGAGCCTGTTGCTGTGCTTCAGGCAGCTCTAGGAAGTAGCTGGACATGGATTGTTCTATCACTAGCCTGATGAAATATCCTTAAACTGAAGCTGTGGTGGCGTCAACAATTCACATACACCTGTACAGTGCTTGTGCCGAAAGCACTGTTGTGGTAAAGAAGCAGTGCTTTGTGTTAAATAAAAAACTTTATAAAAAAGTTGTTACATATTAACTTTATAGACTAATTTTCTACCTGCTGTTGACCCTGACTTTATTCATTTCACATAATAATATAAACCCTTACTACTAAGGTTTCGGCTGGAGTGATAGCACAGCAGCAGGTGTTTGCCTTGAGTGTAGCCGGCCGGGCAAGCCCGGTTAGATTCCCCCGCCCCTTTCCAAAAGCCCGGCAAGCTACCAAGAGTAATCTCGCCCACATGGCAAAGACTGGCAAGCTACCCGTGACGTATTCAATATGCCAAACACAGTAACAACAAGTCTCATGATGGAGACATTACTGGGCCAGCTTGAGCAAATCGATGAACAATGGCAGGATAGTGTGCAGTGCTATTACTAAGGGTTAAATAAAATATTTGTAACAGGAAGTCAAATAACTATCAACAAGTAAATGTCAAAGAATGGCGCTCAATTAGTATTGCTATTAATGTAGCCCTAGAATTAAAATGCACAGCTTTTTCATGTCCCACATTTGTCCTTTGCTATTGATTAGTTTAGGAAACAATCTGTCAGTTATCTGCTTTTGTCTGGGAATAGAAAAAAAAAGTTTTAAACTTCTAACTTCAAGGTTTTTATATACTATCAGCCTTCATTTTATTTATACTGTAGGCCCCGAGACCCTCAGTCTATCTCTGTGCCTGTTTCACAGTCCCTGATTTCTCTCTCTTCCTCCCTGTGGCTCCTAGTGGTCAACAGAGATCAAGGCAGAAAGGTTTAGGGCTGTCAAGGCAAGGAAATTCAGAGCTGAACCAGAAACAGGGCATCTTTCAAACAAGTGGACTATTTATTAAAATACAACTCTTTGAATCATTCTGCTAGAGGAAAAATCTTTAAGAATATATTGTTTTGTTCTGAATTTTCCTCAGATCTGAATTTTCCATCACAGTCATATTGCCCTTTTATTATAAAGTTCTGACACCAAGATATGGGATCATTTATGAGACTGCTGGAACATAGCATAAAATGGCTAAAAAAAATTAATCGTTCATTTTGATTTAGTCTTCTCTTCTCCCCAGTAATGACTTTGGAAGCCATCCTATTGACCTTCTCTGCTTTTGTTCCCATCAAAATCGATACAGTATGCAATGTCATAAATTTGCTTTGGCTGGTTTTCAGTTCATTGCCAGACCTAACGCTCCGCCTGCGAGGTGGGTGATAATGAAGTTGTGGGTAAGAGGCCTCCTATAATCAGCAGTCATTACAGTAAATGACAAATAGGTAATCACAACCAGTAGGATTGGCGAAATATTGATCAAGAAGCAGGCTTGGAATGTTAACCTTTACCGGCAGTTCTATGGGCAATGAAACAGTAGTAGTTTCAAAGCTACGATTCATAATAGTAGCTTCAAAGTACTAGGTTCAAACAATTTTCTTATCAAGGATTATTTCTTGATGAATCAGAGAGGAATACAAGTAATTTGTGTGCTTTGCTAGGTCATAAGGCCCTGTTATTTGAATGTTAATATTCTCTAAAACTTTCCTTACAGACACACACCCAGAGTAACATTTTACTAGTTTATGTGCCCCGTGAGTCAGTTAAGTGAAAACATAATATTCAGCATCATACCTTACTTTCTAATTTTTATAGTTTAAGCTTTCCCTTAACTTACTGGACTACTTGGAAAATATACTTTTAAAAGAAATAAAAATTGATTTTAAAGGATCTGCAGCTTCATATAGAAGTGTTTTCATTACTTCATTACTTAGTACACTACAGATGTTTCTGTTTGGATATTATTAATCAGTAATTATTTAAGGATGAAATTTTTTAAGTTTTCAGTTAGAGGATTATATTTGGAAAACTATGAATGACTTTTGTTTTTCTGAAGCCCTTTTGCTGTGTGTGTTGGCATAAACGCAACTTTTCTTCTTTAATCAATCTTATAAATTACAATTACTTTTGTAATGTGTTGGAGTAGTAGCACAGTGGGTAGGGCGTTTGCCTCGCTCACAGCTGACTTGGCTGACCCAAGTTTGATTCCTCCGCCCCTAATACTTATAGCAATAGCTTCTGCACACTTTGTAATGTCTGGTAATTGATAATGACTGTTTCATTCTTGATATTGTCTATTTTTCCTTTAAGTGTTTTATTTTAATTTGGTTTTTTATAGATTGGTACATTTTATTAGTCATTTGAAAAGTTCATATTTTCCTTATACTGTAGTGTCCTCTTAATTTTTTCATTTTAATTTTATTATTTAATACTTGCTTCCTTCCATTTTATTATAATCTACCTGTGCTACTTATTCATTTTCAATTTTTTTCTTTTTATAATTGAAGTTATTAATTTTCTCTGCAGAGCTTCTCACCTTTACATAAGTGCAAAATTTGCTGGCATCTCAATTTTTCCAATTTTTAAAATTTTATTCAGTTCAGAAAGAATTATAATATATTTTAAGTGCTGCAAATTTTAAAATTTGTCTTTAAATTTCCAAATATTGATTATCTTTTCTTTTTACCTTTTAAACGTTATTTGTTGTTAATTAATTGAGTTGTAGGCAGAGAATATGTTTCATGTGATATTAATCCTGGAAATCTAGTGAATCACTAAAGTTTATCTAGCAAATGGAACTTAAAAATGTTTGCTATGTATTTATAAAAAACATTTTCTAGTTTCTTCCTTTTCCTTTTCTCTCGTCCCCACCCCACACCCTATCACAAACTCTTTACTTCCTTGCTCCTCTGTAAATGGACTATATGAGCTTCATCATTCTGTCAACAGCACTTTTACCTTACTTTACATATCTATTTACACATACTTATCTGCATGGACAGTATTTATTTGGTTTGTTTTTGTTTTGGGGACACAGTGGTACTCCAGGTTTACTCGTGGCTAAATGTTCAGAGAGCACTCCCAACCAAGTTAGGAGAACTATACATGGTGTTGGGAATGGAATCTGGATCTACCATGTAGAAAGCAAGTTCCCTACATCTGTTCAGTCCCTCTGGTCCCTGTATGGCCCTAGTGTTAAATGTTATTCTCTCAGAAATCCTCTTTGTCTAGCCATTAATACTAAGCACTTATTAATCACCCAGTGTTTTCCTCCATTAAAGCACTCATTCATGTAAGCAACTATTACAAAATATGATAGAACAGTTGCTTTAAATCTTTCCCTTAATATTTTCCCTTCTACTTATTCTGATACTAAAACCAACCATCTAGTACTTGGTATTATATGGCTTGCTGGTAACAGTAGTAATTTAGGATGCTGGGCCTGGATTAGTGTGAGAGCCTTTTCTTGGAACTGATATGTGGATATCCTTATTGGTTATTGGTGCCTTTAAGCTGGAAGATAAAAGTTAAGTTACTGGAAACCATATTCATCAGATTTTATTATTTTTCAACTATACAGCTGAACAGAAGCTTAAGAAGCAAAAAGAGTGGGGAGCCAGAGTAATAGTACAGTGGGTAGGGCATTTGCTTTGCACATGGCTGACCCAGGTTCAATATCTGACATCCCATATTGTCCCCCGAGAACCTCCAAGAGTATTTTCTGAATAACCCAGGTTCAATATCTGACATCCCATATTGTCCCCCGAGAACCAAGAGTAACCCTGAGCATAACCAGGTATTTTTCTCAGAAAGAAAAAAATAAAAGAAAGTAAAAAAGAAAGCAAAGAAAAACTTCCTGGATGTGACAGTTGATTAATACAATTGATGGTTTTCTTCTTTGACCATTCTAACTCTCACAATCAGTCATTTTATAAACTTTTGCTCATGTTAATTAGTTTTTATTTCTTGGAGAAAAAAGATATAACTAATATATTTATGTTTATGTTCCTCAAATGTGGTCAAGAGAAACAAACAGGACCATCTGGATTATTATCATAAATTTAATACCCAGATTTAACCAGACTTACAAAAGCTTGGGACTCTATATCGTTAGTATATCTCTTTTGGATCCTTAAGCATGCTAAAACTTGAGACAATACCATTTAGATGATAAAATATCTCATTATTTCAAGTGTTATAAAAATAATAGAAAATGACATCTTGACCAAACAGAAATATTTTATTCAGAGTCTTATAGTCACGTCTGGACTTGCAAATTGATAGTGTTAAACATGGACAAGACACAATTAGACAGAAACTATGCTGGAAATATTAAAATTTTCTACATTCCTAGATGGTTGTTGAACATAGAGAGTGTGCAAAAATATTAAATGATTGAAGGAATAAAACTCATAAGATGAAAAGTAGAATATAGGGAGCCAGAGAAGCAGTACAGTAGCAAAGGAACATGCCCAGAACTCAGCTTGATTCCCCATACCATGTATGGTTTTCTGACAATTGCCAAGAATGTTCCCTTTGCATAGAACTAGGAGTAAGCACTCAGCACAGCTAGCACTGGCCCAACCACCAAAAGGAAAAACAAAATAAGCAAAAATAATAGGAGATGGGAGGCAAATTTTTAAGTAACATTGAACCAGAATGACTGGTTTGAAGATGTGTAATGCTAGACAACTTGATCACTTGACATCCCCTTACTCACCGATTTGCTCAAGTGGGCGCCAGTAACAACTCCATTCATCCCTGTCGCGTGCTAGAGTAGCCCAATGGTGTCTGTTCATTCTAGGAACACGAAGACCCTCAAACTGATCATTCAGGGTCTTGACTAAGAAATCTGACCCTCTCGTAGGTGGGCGGCCACTCAGTCTTTGACATCCCGTGTAATCCAGTCGGTAACGGCTCTAGACCAGCGGTCTTCTCCAAATCTCATTTCATGTCCAGTCCATCTGATTTTTGACATCTTGACAAGTGAGACAGCGTCCCTGATTCTTGACCGTTGATGGAGGTCGGAACTCCAGATTATTTCTCTCATTTGAGTGAAACATGATATGCTTGGAAAGCATAGCTCTTTTGATTCCTGTTTGGGAGACCCAAATATTGTTCTCATCCTGTTTTCGTAGGGACCAGGTATCTGAGGCGTATGTTAATGCAGGAAGAACAGTTGAGTGAAAAGGTATGCCTAGAGCCAGAGGTTCTTTGTCCTCTTAGCTATTTCTTAGAAGCTCTTGAAGGTGTTCCCAGCTGCTCTCTTCCTCCTGCACAACTCAGGTGCCAGGTCATTCGTCATGTTGACTTCTTGACCTAGGTACACTTAACTGTTACATTAGGAGATATTTGTTCCATTGAGAGTGAATGGAATGTCAGGAATGAGACTGCTTCTCATAAACATTGTCTTTGTGAGGTTCAGCTGGAGTCCAACCTTTCCACACTCATGGTCGAAGTCGGCCAACATTTGTGCCGCTTGGCTAATGTTTGGTGTTGTTAGTTGATGTCATCAGCAAAGCGGTGACGTCATCAGCAAAGCAGTGGTAGTGGTATCTCCCCTACCCAGCCACCGCAATGCTCCAGGACGCTTTCCTAACTCTCAGGCCGAGACTCACACAGGAGTAAAGCCCCACAGAACAAGGTAAGCAGAACTCTGAGACCTTGGACTCCAGGCTCAACAGATCCGGGGACAGAGATCCTCTGCCTGCTCCCACCAACCACAGGTGACGAAGGGATTAAAACCAGGAACCCAAACCTACCCTGCCCTGTCTGCTTCCACTAACCACCAGTGACCCAGGGATTGGATTACACACAGAAGACCCACCCTACCAATACCAGATAAATACCTCATTGGCAGACCTCTACTACCTCCACTACTCCACTACCCAGCTGCCACCACGCTCCAGAACACTTTCCGGACATTATAAGATACTTAATACCCATCTTCCGGGATTGCTGCACCATATTTGACAGGGTTCAAATATGGTTTGAACCATGGGAACACCTACAAGGGCGATTAGAGGCCGCCCCAAAAGCCTCTATCCCTCTCAGAGAGCCTTGCAAGCTTCGGAGAATATCCCGTTCACACAGCAGAGACTGGCAAGCTATCCGTGGCATATTCGATATGCCAAAACCAGTAAACAAAATGGGTCTCATTCTCCTGATCCTGAAGGAGTTAGACAATTAATGGTAGGAAATTGCTAAAATGCCAAAAAGCAAACATGCGCAATTTCATTCTTGACTATACAGGAACTTAATATTGTACAGCTTCTTATTAGCTGCATCCTCTTTTTCCAGCCTGCTGTAATTTTCCTCACCCAAATTTTTTATCTATCCCTAAGTCCTCACTGAATCCCATTAAATTTGCTGCATCACTTCCTGGTTTCACAGAACCGCGAAACAAGGTTTTCTAGAGTCTTCTCCTTTGTGTCTTCCTTTGACATAGCTTCATAGCCCTCGCCTATCCACCTTCTACCTCCCTATTTAAAATATAATTATTTCCTCAATACCAAAACTGTGGAGGAGAGGAGTGCTTTATATTCAAGGATATGAAGAGAGAAAAGATAAAATGTGATCTGAGGGCTATTCACACCTCACAAAATTTGGCATCTAATTGATTATTTATTTAAGGTTGTTTGCTTCTAGAGTGATTTGGAGAATGTTACTTAGAAAAATGGTAATTTAAATCATAATTTGGACCTCATAATTTCAAACCAATCACCAACCATTAGGATACATGTTTTGGAGTGAAGACATGGAGTGAGACAAGTGGTATGTTGCAAATCACAATTGAAAAACGTCAGTCCTTGAACATATCAACCTAAATGTCATTTTCTTCTTGCTATAGTCAGGCTATACAGGCTGTACTACATCACAGAAGTCCATGATCAGTCTAGTTCCAAGAGAATACTGAAGTACCTTGTGATGGTATTTTCTCCACTCCGATCACAGAGCAGTGAGCCATGGGATGCTAAATTAATATTAGTGCTCTACCTTTAGCACAGCGGGTAGGGCGTTCGCCTTACAAGCGGCCAACATGGCCGACCCGAGTTCGATTCCTCCGCCCCTCTCGGAGAGCCCGGCAAGCTACGGAGAGTATTCGATATGCCAGACACAGTAACAACAAAGTCTCCAATGGAGACGTTACTGGGCCCGCTCGAGCAAATCGACGATCAACGGGAGGGCCTTTACCTTTTACCTTTTACCTTTTCATGCCAAAAAGTTCAGATGTATACAATAAGTAAATAGATAAAACAATAGAAAGACATTAAACACATTGGACTTGATACATGGTATTCTAATTTTCATTAACTCTTCTTTCCCTACTTGAATAATTTTATTAGACCCATGTCATTACCTCTGTAGTTGGGTTCCAGTTGTACATAGTTTAGTGCTTGTTGTTGAGTGAGTAAATGTGCAACACTGTCATCTGTCTTTCTGGAAGCTACCATTTTTCTAGGCCTTTCTTAGAACTTATATTTTATTATCTCTGATAGTTACCTGACTAAAAGAAAGCTGAAATGATAGTTAGAATCATGGTTATTCTTGAAGATCAAATTTGCCAAAGTGCGAAGGAACCTAGTTATATTGCCTAGCAAATTGCAACAGCTTTTTCGTCTCGTAAATTTTATCCTTAGTGAGAATTGAGGTTTTATGATCACAGAATATTTGATCCAGTCACAGAAATATATCTTATCATTGGTTCTTTTTATCTTATTTCAAAGAGATTTTATATGTTAAAAAATAAACTTCAAGCAGGATCATATCCTAAAAATGATTGATGATATACAATCCTGGAACATCAAAGATCAAAATAATCAAATGATAGATACAAAAAAATTCACTCAACAGCAGGATGCAGATTTGTTTGTTTCTTATTGTATTTGATAAACAAAAAACATACTCTTCAAATGCATATGAAAAGTCAGATCCCTAGAAATAAACTTTAACTTAGGAGAATAGATATAATAAAAAAGTATATTCTTTGATGAAAATGGATGTAAACTTGAAATAAATAGTAAAATAATATTCTAAAACTCAAATATTAAAGTGAAAATAATTTAAAATAATGCAATGATTTAAGTGTGAATAAATGTTGAATAATCGATAATTTATAGTAAATAAAAATACAGCATCAAAATTTGTAGGGTATAAGTAAATCTTTGCTTAGAAGTATATTTATAGCATTAAAGTATTAGCAAAAAAGAAGTCTGAAATTAGTTTTCAATCTTAAGCACCTAAAAGAGGATGAACTAATCAAGTATAAATCACAAAAATATAAATATTAGAAGAGAATAATAGAAAACAGATTAACCATTAAAGAATAATAAAACAAAAAGTTTATTCTTAAAAAGATAAATACACATAATAATAAAATTATGCCCAGATGAATTTTTTAAAAATCAGAAGTGACAAAAATTCCCAAAGTAAAACAGATTGAATCAGGAATATCTAATACATATTGCAGAACAAAAAAAAGATAAAGAGAAAATAGTAAAAGCAGGTATTATAATAATAACTTGATACTATAGAAGAATAAAAATTTTTTTTAAATCACAAACTTAATTTAAAAGAATTATGCATTAGAACTAACCCTCTGTCTGTAATTTATCAATTTCTTATTTACCCTATTCACAAAGTAAAAGGAAACAGTTTATTTACAAAATAACCTATTCACAAAGTAAAAGCCAGGAATAAATAAATTCAGTAGTGAAATATCCCTATTTTTAAGAAAAGGGTTATATTTAGCAATATATATTGCATACTATAAAGTTAGGAAAGGTATACTGCCCTCCCGTTGTTCATTAATTTGCTCAAGCGAGCACCAGTAAATTTTAAATTATTTTATAAAGTCAGTATTATGTTAATATCAGGAAAAGCAAATAAAGGAACTAAAAGTAAAAATCTATAAACACAAAAATATTAGAAAATTATTGAGTAAAACCCAGCAATTAAATAATAATATATAATTTAAACAAGCCAGTTTTCTAACAAGAATGCTGAGTTGGTTCAACATAAAAAGTAAATCATAGCAATTTCAAACAGATAATCTGAATTTCTTATTGGAAATAAAACTAGAAAAAAATAAACAGTCCACAAATCAGCAAAGTTTTTTTCCAGAGATATTTTCTTAATTTTTTTTCTTTTCTGTTCCCCACCTGGAAGTGCTCAAGGCTTATTCTTGTAACTGTGTTCAGGATTAAGCACTGGTGAGGCACAGGAGTGATTACATCCACGTGGGGTCCCAGAGATGATCATACACAGTTTGATTATGTTCAAGTATACTATCACTGTACTACCACTCCAGCCGCTATACTACAACTTCTTCTTCTTCTTCTTCTTCTTCTTCTTCTTCTTCTTCTTCTTCTTCTTCTTCTTCTTCTTCTTCTTCTTCTTCTTTTTTTTTTTTTTTGCTTTTTGGGTCACACCGAGCAATGCACAGAGGTTACTCCTGGATCATACACTTAGGAATCACTCCTAATGGTGCTCAAGGGGTCATATGGGATGCTGGGAATCAAACTCGGGTTGGCTGCGTGCATGGGAAACGCCCTACCCACTGTGCTATGGCTCTAGCCCTACAACTTATTTATCCACTCAATCATTATTAGGCCCTTGGATTATTTCAAGATATATTCTATGTAAATAGTGCTACAATGAATTCATATGACTAAATTTTTATTCGGTTTTTTTTTCTCCATCATAGAGATACCTGGGCAAAAGTGCTCTAGATCTGCTTGAGCACTTCCTGTTTGCCAGACATTTTGATAAAGGTTATTCTTACAGTTATGTAATAACTCATTGTTATTTTATTTCAATTTCCCTGATAACCAGTGTTACTGAGTATTTTATTCATGTGTGTTTTCCTTCTGTGTCTTCTTTGGTGAAGTGTCTGTTGAGCTACTCTCCCCATTTTTTGATGATGTTGTTTGATTTTGTTGCTGCTGTTAAGTTTTGTGAGTGCTTCATAAACCTTCAGTATCAACTCTTTTGTCAGAGGTATGTGAATAGTTTTTCCCATTCAGTAGAGTGTATATTTATTTTAGCTTCTTTCACAGTGAAGAAACATTGGTCATTTGATATGTTTGATTTTCATTTTGTTTTCACTGTTGGCGGAGTTGAATCACTGAAGGTATCCACGAAGGTAATATAATGGAGATTTTTTTTTCCCTCAACTTTCTCCGCTGCTTAATAAATTCAGGTCTACCATTTAAGTGTTTAAAACATTTTGAACTTGTGCCTAGTGTGATTTTGTAGTCTAAAACTTTTTCATTATTAACTCTCTGAAATATTTTTTGTTTTAATATTCTATATCTCAATTAATAATACTCATTGTCCAAGAGTAAGTTGCAAAATGATTTTTTCCTTATATTCTCAAATAAAAAGTTTTTTTAAATAATAAGTTTTTCAGACAAAAATTCAGTTTACCTCCTAAATAGTTCTTGAACATTTCTTACTTCCTCCAACTTCATCCACTTTCTTATTAATCGTTCTTATTATAACCTCTTATTATTGTAACCACTATTTATTGTTTACTGTGTGCTTAATATATATTTAGCAAGTAAAAGTTTTTTCTTTATTAATCATTTATTTCTTTATTGGCTTTTTCGGTCACACCCAGCGATGCTCAAAGGTAACTCCTGGCTCGGGACTCAGGAATTACTCCTGGCTGTGCTCAGGGAACCATATGGGATGCCAGGGGTTGAACACATGTTGGCCACATGCAAGGCAAACACTCTTCCCGCTGTGCTATCACTCCGCCCCTTTATTAATCATTTAACTTTTATTTTGACATGCAGATCAGAGCTCTCTAAAGAAATACACCAAGATTAGTATACATACATGAAAAAATTGCTCTTTAAGGGAATTTACTATGAAGACTGACAAGTCCAAAGTCTGCAGAGTAATGAAGCAGGGTAAGAACTCAGGGAAGGTTTTACTTTGTTGCTAGTCTGGAGAGCTGACTATTGACAGAATTTTCCTCCTAGATATTATATTTGTGGAATGAGAAAATTATTCTTGATTTGTTTCTCCATTCCTTTTTGTGCTGCTCTTCAAGTCAGATGAAGATACTAATGTAATTAAATGGCACTTCTCCAGGAGCAGCAACTTCTTAACAAATACATGTAAGTTATTGTTGTGTGTTAGAAAAAACTTAGAAAAAGTGAACTACTGATATTTTATTAGGAACTACCATTAATTTTAAAAATCTTACAACAGACTAAGCAGACCGTGTAACTACAACCTGTCTCATGTCAAATACCTATTACATCTTGACCTGAAAATTATTTGATAAGAACATGTTAGAGTGTGTTTCCAATCCAAGCCACTTATAAGTTTTAAAGATGGATATTTTAAATACTTATGGACACAATTTCTTGGACCATACATTTACTTGGGTCATTGCTTTGAATCACTCATTCATTCATTTTGTCATTTAGCAGCAAGTTATAGAGCAATTATTATGTACCATTTCTGCTCCTAATTTCTAATAATCAAGAATTTCACTCATGTCACATCTACACAGAGGTGAAATCCAGGGTCTTACATATACAGGGCATATGTTCTACCACTTGATCACTTGATCACTTCCCGTTAATTGTCGATTTGCTTGAGCGGGCGGCGCCAGTAACGTCTCCATTTGTCCCTGTCCCGTGCTAGTGTACCCAATGGTGTCTGTTTTCTCTAGGAACATGAAGAGCCTCAAACCGATCGATCATGATCTTGATGAAGAAGTCTGACCATCTGGTAGGTTGGCGTTCATGCGGTCTTTTGACATCCCGTGGAATCCAGTTGGTAACAGCTCTAGTCCAGCGGTCATCTTTAAATCTCATTACATGACTAGCCCATCTGATTTACAGTGTCCCTGATTCTTGATCGTTGACGGATGTCGAAACTCTGGATTCTTTCTCTCATTTGAGTGAAATGTGATATTCCAAGCATAGCTCTTTCAATTCCTCTTTGGGAGACCCGAATAGTATTCTCATCCTGTTTGCGTAGGGCCCAGGTCTCTGAGGCATATGTTAATGCAGGAAGAACAGTGGAATCAAAGAGATGTGCCCTGAGCCAGAGGTTCTTCGTCCTCTTACCTATTTCTTCGACGCTCTTGAAGGCGTTCCAAGCCGCTCTCTTCCTCCTGCGCAGCTCGGGTGCCAGGTCATTTGTCATGTTGACCTCTCGACCTAGGTACACATAGCTGTTGCATTCGGAGATGGTCGTTCTGTTGAGAGCGAATGGGGCGTCAGGAACGAGACTGTTTCTCATAAACATTGTCTTCGTAAGGTTCAGCTGTAGTCCGACCTTTCCACACTCACAGTCGAAGTCGGCCAGCATTTGTGCCACTTGGCTGATGTTTGGTGTTATTAAAACAATGTCATCAGCAAAGCGGAGGTGGAGGTAGTGGTGGTACTCACACTACCTCCACTACCCAGTCGCCGCCACACTCCAGGACACTTTCCGGACCCGCACAGCCATTTTGCGGCCGCGCAACACATCATATGACACTAAATACCCATCTTCCGGAATTGCCGTACCATATTTGTTAGGGTTCAAATATGGTAACACCTACGAGGGCGATTAGAGGTATCCCCAAAAGCCTCTATCCCTCTCGGAAAGACTGGCAAGCTACCGAGAGTATTCCGCCCGCACGGCAGAGCCTGGCAAGCTATTCGTTATGTTCTACCACATGAGCCACATTTCTGGCATTTAACAAATATTTTTGTTGAGGATATTGTGTCTCAAAACTCTTCACTCTTCTTAAATACATATTTATACAATAGTCTGCTAGCTGAGAGCATTGCCTAAAGTTCTGCCATCCATTTCACTGATTCTCATGCAATAGTTCTCATATCAATAGCACTAGAATCTCCGAGGAATTCCTGATACAAATTTTTTTGTCTCATCTCTATTCTAGTAAACCATAGAAGTTAGATTTGATCCCATTAACTGGTGATTTAACAGGACTTTCCAGTGAATCTGGTTTGCAAAAATTGAAATTTAGTCACTTAACTTTTTTCCACAAAGAATTTCTGTGGGAAACACTCTGAGGATTCTTCACCCAAAGGTCATAGGTCATAATTAGTAAATAAACTCTGGAAAATGGGTCTTCTTTCTCTATTCAGCCTAACCTCTTTTCATCAATAATCATTTTTCCAAATGCTAATAACTTAAAACTCTCTTTCACCATTACATTCTTAACTTTTCTAACTGTACTCAGTGTTTTACTGATGGAAGAAACATGCATGTCTATTTTGACTCTCATTTATCCTAAATAGTCCTCTATCTTTCATAACTAATCTTTAGATTTATTTTTAGCTAGACCTAACTCACATTTCTTATAAGAGTAAATCAGGGTACAAGAGGAGAACAAATAAGATATTTCCCATTATTTTTTACCCACGCAGCACCCCTCTTAAGATGGGAAAGGTGGAGTCGTGGTAATAAGAATGTGCTTCACTAATACATTAAAAATATCTTATCTGTTCCCCCAGCAAAATGTCAAGAGCTATTTGGCTTAGAACCCATTACTTTGTGGGTAATAAAATAAGCATAGATTTTATAATCATATCATACGACTAAAGGACTCAAAGGAATTTTAAATAAATGATTTCTCTAAATGAGTGATTGTATTAATTGCTACACATGGCATTTAGCTTATCTGTTAATATGTCCCAGTAAATTAACTGATACTACTTCTTCTCAAGGTGCCTGTGGCTATCATGATGCAATTCAGACTGGATGAAATGCACAACTGAGGCTACATAAGAAATATTATCACAGAAAAGCCTATCATCTTGTGGTGAAAACATATGGACAGAGAAGAAATTAACAGTGGAAAAGCTAGTGGGGCAATAAATATCTGACATTAGCACTAAGAAAATTCATTTAGATATTTAAGTAAAGCACTCTAGTGTCTAGCTATTTAAATTGACCTATTGATCTTTTGTTTCAATAAACTGCTCTCACCTTGATTGCCTGGTTAACCTAGTATATGTCAAAGACATATCTTCAATTCAAAACTTTCTCTTTCTGGGACCGGAGCAATAGCACCACAGGCAAGGTACTGGGTTCAATCCCTTGCATCTTTTATGGTACCACATGCCCCACAGGACTAATTCCTGAATGCATATCCAGCAATCCTGAGCATTGCTGGGGGTGCTCCCCGAAAAATTATTTCTTCTTATATATTAATTTTAATGTTTTATTTACCTCTCTTTTTGTTTCTTTTTTTTTCTTAGTTAGAACCTAAGAAATTATACTAACTACAATAATAAACTTGCAGGCTATTATTAGCTATAATTGATAGGGATGCCTTGGTAATGTGGATTGGGAGGTAACAGTTTCTGGAACCCAAGCTAGGCCAAAATATATAAAGATTGTTACAAGGAGATCAGGAAGACTTTCAGATGCAGGTACCAAGTACTAGACCCCCTTAAAGAAGAGACTCCCATGCTTGAACAAAGATCAGACTAAGGGTATCAAAGAAAACCATGTTTATTATTAAGTTCTCCTCTTTAACAATGCCATTAAAACAGGAATGGACGGGCAGTTTGGAAAAACTGTATAACATTAGAGTCAAAAACAGTCATTTTTCTAATTTGAGGTTCCCTGAATGTCTACCTGTGATGTGATTATTTCCGTCTACTTTATGGCTCACATTCTTCATCTTGGGAATTCACTCACAGCTCTACTTGGTATTTGTACCTGGCTCTTTTCACTTTGAAGAAGTCCTTGTTTTCTTTTGAATATGTAATTCTCCTTCTCTATCATTGCATTTCCCATGTAGACTTATTTCACTATACATCTCCTACCTAAAATTCTTTTCTGTGAAGGCAAGTGACAAATCATAAAAGAAAAATATCTGAACAGAGGTAGGACTGATATTTTACTTTCCTGTAAAGAATAATTCCTTGCTCAAGTCTGAGACTAGGGCCCCCTGAGAAACTGTGAGGTGTGAAATAATTCCAATGCTGTGACTATCAAGTGGTACTAAGCTGAATTTTGGTGATGGCTGCATCACACTTGTGAGACAAATGTCGACACCATGTAGATGCTTGTAGTAACCTTTATCAGCTTTGCCCATCCCAGGCATGCATGAGTAACAAGGTGGGTAAGTAGGACAGCAGAGTATGCCACTCTAGAGATTATTACCTCTCTTTCCACTTTGCAAGGCATTGCAACAAATGGATCTGATGTTAGTTGGCTGGACAACACAGTCGTTACAGGCACAGGTGCTGCTTTAATACCAATCACAGTCAATATCACTGCTGCCTTGCTATGTGATTTTAGTCAGTTATACAATTTAGTACTCACCGGGGCCCCTTGGAGGGGGGAGAGTTGAGTTTCTCTCCCCCCCCACCCTGAGCAGAGCCCCAGCTTCTGAGGACCTCCAGAGTCAGCCACAGCCATGCTGGGACCACTCTCCACACGTCCGGATGGGCCTCATGCATGAAAGAATTGGCAGAGGAACCCAGGCATGAGGGTCCTGGGGCTGAGGTCTCCAAGCCTACTTGGATTGGGAATGGGCCTTCTCCACTCTGACCCCCCATCTTCCAGTAGGTAGGCGTCACATCCATCAGCTGCTGCCAGCTCCAGGTTGGTCCTATCAACGGCCAAGACGCAGAGACTATAAAACGCAGCTCCTGGAAGCGACATCTTATTTTTCCTTTGGAGAACCTGGCAGGCTACCAAAAGTATCCTGCCCACACGGCAGAGTCTGGCAAACTTCCCATGTTGTACTCAATATGCCAAATACCAGTAACAATGATGGGTCTCATTCTCCTAATCCTGAAAGAGCATTGACATGGCTCTTTTAAAATCTCAGGGCTAGGAAGAAGGAGACATTACTGGTGACTGCTCGAGGAAATCGATGAACAACAGAATGATCGTGATCGTGATACAATTTCGTCAGGTATCACGGTCCACAGTCCTCCTGTTTTTCATCGATTTGCTCGAGCGGGCCCAGTAACGTCTCCATCATGAGACTTGTTGTTACTGTGTTTGGCATATTGAACACTTCATGGGTAGCTTGGCAGGCTCTACCGTGCAGGCGAGATACTCTCGGTAGCTTGCCGGGCTCTCCGAGAGGGGCGGAGGAATCGAACTCAGGGCGGCCATGTTGACCGCTTGTAAGGCAAACGCCCTACCGCTGTGCTATCGCTCCAATCCTAGTCAGGTACACAGATGTATAATTAGTTAATATAAGTACTTAGAATAAATAGAGTGCATAGCATATTCTGTGTAGAAGTTAGTTGGTATTCAAGTTCAATAACAAGAAGTAATTAGAGACATTACCTTGGAATGGAGAAATAATGCAGTAAAACTATTTAAATAACATTATTTTAGTTGAGGGGGCTGGAGTGATAGCACAGCGGTAGGGTGTTTGCCTTGCATGCAGCCAACATGGGTGACCCGAGTTCGATTCCTCTGCCCCTCTCGGAGAGCCTGGCAAGCTACCGAGAGTATCTCGCCTGCACAGCAGAGCCTGGCAAGTTACCCGTGACGTATTCGATATGTCAAGCACAGTAACAACAAAGTCCACAATGGAGACGTTACTGGGCCCACTCGAGCAAATCGATGAACAACGGGAGGACCATGACCGTGATTTTAGTTGAGAATTTAGTATTTTAATATTAAATGCTCTTAATTATTAAATATATAAATTCTTTCCATATATCGGGTCATGTGGTAAGCAGTTGAAATAAAAGGTTGTGTGTGTATGTGTGTATGTTTGTGATCAAGATCAAGAAATGATTGCAAAATGAGAAAAAATTTACCTTACTGAAAATAATAACATCTTCCCCCAAATCCTGTTTACTTGTGCTTCCTAAGAATACATCTCAAGAAATATCCTCCAATAAACTCCAACTTGTAATCTGCTTCTCAGAAACTCTAATATAAACCAACCACTCACCACTCTATGGAATCACCTTTTCCAAGAATCATTTATAAAGAAGATTTTTGGAGGAACGTTAGTGCACAGAGTCGTGCTTACTCCTGCTTTTTGTTTGTGTATAGCTCTGTGTGGTACTCAGAGCCTAGATGGTGCCAGGAATCAAATCTGGGTCTCCTGCCTGTGAATCATGCACTCAGACTGGAGCTTTGTCTTTTCTCTAACAATCAACTTTCTAGAGTGAAAATATGATTTTTACATCATCTCCAGTTTTTCTCATGAAGAATCTGGGATTTATAGATGAGCAAAGACATATCTCTATAATAAAGCAAAAAGGTAATCAACTCATTATTAAAATTAGAATCACCTACCTACTAACCTTTAACTCATCTCTATATTCATGAAGAATATTCTAGATCTTCTAATATAGAGTTTTGCCTAATTTTTGCCTAACTGAACTTCTGCAGTAACTAAATGCAATTATATATATGCAAAATTTTATGCATTTATATTAAAAGTATTCTTAAATTAAAAATACTAATTTGGAGTACTTCCATACTACAGTTGTCTCAGTGTTTGTCACTGAAAAGTATACAAAATGTAATAACTATCATTCCTATGTAGAAACAAATATTTAAGCATACATATTTTTTGCTTCCCTTACTCCTTTGAGATTTCCTAAAAGATATTTTTAAAATGAATGAATACTTCAATCAAATATTATAGTCTGTGTTTACCACAGAATCAGTTGTGAGTTGATTATTAATGCTTTTGAGGAATAACAATAATTTTCAGTAGCTAAGAAGCTCCGTGCAGAAGACCCAGGCTCCATAGGTGGCCACCACATAAACTTTTAAAAAAGGCAAATAAAGTGACAAATAAAGTTGAATAAAAAAATAAAAATACAAGGTCTGTATCCCCAGACAAAGTAAATTATAAATTTTGAGCAAAATTTTAAGGAATTTTATATTTTATGGGTTTCTTGAAAACTTGTAAAGTAAAAAGTGACTCAACAGAGTTTTCTCATAAACATTAAATTAGCTTCTCATAAACGTATTTTATATCACCAATTAATGATTGCAACATTAGATTCAGTCATTTGTTCATTTCTTTGAAAAAAATGTATTCCTATGGCAAGTATTTCTAGAGCACTTGCCATGTGTCATGCATAGAGATAAGTCTTAAAAATTCAGAAATGAAAAATATACTGCCTTTCATTTTGAGAAATTGCTTCCACTGAGTAGTGGAGAAGAACAAAGACATTTGAAAAAGCAATGAAATTACAAAACTTGGTAAAAAAAAGTGTCTTGCAATAAGTTAAGAAATCTCAAGTATGGTTAAGATTTCTAACTTAAACTATAGAGTTCCAAAGACTTTTCTTGAGTAGGTTTTGTTTTAGCATATCCAAAAGGAATTATAGTTAGGGTAGAAACAAGAGAGCCAAAAAGGAACAATTCCACAAGCACTCCTGTGGCATCAGGAAAACAATACAGAAAACTGAATGCATTATCTCACAAGGGATCTCATTGAGAAAATTCACTGGTCTTTACCTCAGAGAGACTCAACTCTATGAAACACTGAATGACTGACCTGCTCAGAGTGGAAGAATGCTCCCCTGGGTTTTGGGAAGTAGAAGCAGAGAATTAAAGAGAAAAGGAACCAGTGAGCATTCTGTCTGTGAATAGTGATTGTTTGACTGCTTTTCCAACATGAATCTTCTTAATATCTTCTTGCCTAATTGCTATAGTAAGAGCTTCCAATACTCTTGGGAAAAAAATAAAGACTATAAATTCTTGTCAAGTGCCTGACCTAAAGGAAAGAGACTCTGTCTCTCTGTCTCTGTTTCTCTGTCTCTCTGTCTCTTTCTCCCCCTCCTCTACAGATAGATAGATAGATAGATAGATAGATAGATAGATAGATAGGTATGGGCTGGAGCTATACCACAGAGGGTAGGGCATTTGCTTTGCATGCTGCTGACCCAGGTTTGATTTCTCCATCCCTCTCTGAGAGCCCGGCACAGCAGAGCGTGGCAAGCTACCCGTGGCATATTCAGTATGCCAAAAACAGTAACAAGAAGTCTCACAATGAAGATGTTACTAGTGCCTGCTCCAACAAATCGATGAACAATGGGAGGACAGTGCTGCAGTACAGTTATCGCTCCAGCTATATATATATATATAGCTGGAGCGATAACACAGCGGGTAGGGCGTTCGCCTTACAAGCGGTCAACATGGCCGACCTGCGTTCGATTCCTCCGCCCCTCTCGGAGAGCCCGGCAAGCTACCGAGAGTATTCGATATGCCAGACACAGTAACAACAAAGTCTCCAATGGAGACATTACTGGGCCCGCTCGAGCAAATCGACGATCAACGGGAGGGCCATATATATATATATATATATATATATATATATATATATATATATATACACACACACACACATATGTATAGGTGTATGTGTGTGTGTATATATATATATATATATATATATATATATGTCCCTCTTTCCCCTCTCCCGTGCCCCTCTTCCTTGCCTCCCCTCTCCCATTCCTTCCTCCCAGGGCTTATAGAAAGTTAGCTTTGTAACAAGATTCTGATCTTGTTGGGTCCAGCATAGTGTCTAGCTCTCTTAGCCTTTCCTGGGAGCGGCATTTCCAAAGTGAGATCACCCCTATAGGACTGCCATCTCAGATCCTTCCCAACTAAGTTGACATGCCCCTACCCTATCACACAAGTTCAAGACTAAGAGCTGAGCTATTAAATTTTTCACAGAGGTTTATTTCTGTACTGGAACTCACTGAGTTGTAAAGAATCTCAGGACTTGCTAAATCAAAAAATTTTGTGACCACACTTGAAACAGTCATTCCCAAATAAGGACCACAGAGCAGAGTGGATGCTTCACAATCACTCAGGAGGACCACAGTGAACATCCCACTCCAATAGGGTCACAGACTCAAACACACCCTAACAAGCTTTCTTGCAGTTTGTTTTTTGCCTTTTCAGCGAGGGACACCAAACCATACTCAAGAGACATAGGTGTCTCTACTGGAGACACTCAGTCAAGAGATAAAATTTTAGGTGGTACAACTTCAAATGCATTTATATATCAAGTTTTATGCTTACTATTTAAGACTTACTATTTCATTATTATAAGGATTATCTCTATTTTCCAAATGGTATAATTGAGATTCAGAGATATTAATATATATAAATGAGATCACTTCACTTAAGTATACAGATGAAATATTCAAAATCCAAAGTGAGATCAGCCCTATAGAACAAATAGAGAATCCAAAATAGTAGAAAGTAGAAATATGTTTTTCTACTCTCAAAATAGTAGGAAGTAGAAATATGTTTTTCTACTCTGAATCTTATATTTGTAACATGAGTTTATCATTGTGAAAAGTGATCGATCGATATAAATTTATGGGTGTTGTAAGACTGTATGTTCACATGTATTCAATCTGACATTTGATTTTCAACTCCACACAAAAATTATTTATATACATATATATTACATTTGATGTTACTATGCAGTGAAAACATGAATAACTGCATTATATATTGTGAATATTTTCATAAATAATGCGAAGAAAAATTTTAATACTTGCCATATAAGTTAGTGTATATGCAACATTTCAGTCATTATTGGTGTCTTATTTTTGTTATGAATAAATAACTAAAAATATTATACATAATTTGTGACTAAATTTTATAGAAACTTTTAGTTTAGTGTTTTCAAAATCATGTTACGCTGTATTTATATATAATATATAAAATAAACTAAATCTCTTTAAAATATAAAGCATTTTCGAAATACTTTAATATAAGTATTTTATAAATACAATATAAAGTAGCACTGTAGCACTGTCCTCCCATTGTTCATTGATTTGCTCGATTGGGCCCAGTAACGTCTCCACTGTGAGACTTGTTACTGTGTTTGGCATATCGAATACATGATGGGTAGCTTGCCAGGCTTTGCCATGTTGGTGAGATATTCTCTGTAGCTTGTCGGGCTCTCTGAGATGGGGGAGGAATCGAACCCAGGTCAGCTGCGTGCAAGGCAAATGCCCTACCCACAGTGCTATCTCTAACTAAATCACATTTGTTTATAAAGTATAAATTAAATTATTAGTGACTGCAATTACATGGTTATCAAAACCATATATGTTTTAGAAGTATAATTTTGCACCTCTCCTAAATGTTATTTATATTCCATACCCACTACCTACCTACCAAAATACATCCACCATTCTAGTGGGTCTTTCCATACTTCAGTTCCCTTTTCCTCTTCGTATTATCTCTCTGTGCTACCTCAATTCTAAAGTAGTGTTAAAGATTTGTTTTCATTGGTGTCCTCTGCTTTGATTTGTTCCTCCATATCAAACTAATGGAATGAGAACATGTGGCATTGGTTTTCTTCTCCTGACTTGACTTGCTTATCATGACCCAACTTTAGTTCCATTCATGCTGTGATAAAAGGCAAGATTTGTGTGTGTATAAATATATGCACATGTGCTATAATTTCTCTATACAATTATCTGTTGTTTAGTATTTGGTTTATTTCAATATCTTTTATTTTATTTTATTTTATTTTTTATTTTTATTAGTGAGACACCGTGAGTTACAGTGGTAGACTTACAAATTTTGTGCTTGGGTTTCAATTATACAATGATCAATATTAGGATATCTTTAGGTATAAAATTATAAACTTTAAATAGAAATAAATTTAGAATAATGTACACTGCCATTGAATAAATGAAAAAAAAGAAAGTTTATATCAAATAAAAATTCAAGGAAAACTAATATCATTTTAAAAGATGCCTAACCAATAGCTAACAATCATGGAGAAGTTCTGGAAGTATTTTCTCGCTTGAAAAAGTAGATTGTTTTTTACTTGATGAAATAAAGAGAAATGTAATTATATATTAAGCATTTAACTAATTGCAAATTACTCACATGAAGAGTACAAAGCTCATCACCACTTTGGGGATATGACTTCAGCTAATACCTAAGTTTTTTTTTTTAATTTTTATTAGTGAGACACCGTGACATACAAAGTCTCCAATGGAGACGTTACTGGGCCCGCTCGAGCAAATCGACGATCAACGGGAGGGCCTTTACCTTTACCTTTACCGTGACATACAGTTGTAGACTTACAAATGTTTATGCTTGGGTTTTAATTATACAATGATCAAATACCCATCCCTCCACCAGTGCCCATTTCCCACCACCACGGATCCAAGTACCCCTCCCACCCCCCATCACCCCCACCCCACCCTGCCTCTGTGGCAAGGCATTCCATTTTGTTCTCTCTCTCTATTGGGTGTTGTGGTTTGTAAAACAGCAATGAGTGGCAATCATGTTTGGTCTATAGTCTACATTCAGTATGCTTCTCCCATCCTGGGAGGATCCTCCTAACACCCTTTATTTGGTGCTCCCTTCTCTATCTGAGCTCCTTTTCCCCTAGCATGTGTGGCTGGCCTCCAAGCCATGAAGCAAAATTCCTGGTACTAATCACATTCATTCTTGGGTGTTAGTCTCCTATTTTGTTACTTTATGTTCCCCAGATAAATGCAATCTTTCTATGTCTATCCCTCTCTTTCTGAGTCATTTCGCTTAACATGATACTTTCCATGTAGTACCATTTGTATGTAAATTTCATTACTTCCTATTTTCTAATAGCTACATCGTACTCCACTGTGTAAATGTACCGTACCAAAGTTTCTTTAACCAGTCATCTGTTCTCGGACACTCAAGTTTTTCCAGATTCTGGCTATTGTAAAGAGTTCTGCATTGAACAAACAAGTGCAGATGTTGCTTCGACTATACTTTTTTGCCTCTCTGGGATATATTCCCAGGAGTGGTATTGCTGGGTCAAATGGGAGCTCAATTTCTAATTTTTTGAGAATCGTCCATACTGTTTTCCAGAAGGGCTGAACCAGTCTGCAACCCTACCAGCAGTGAAGGAGGGTCCCTTTCTCGTCACATCCATGCCAGCACCGGTTGCTTTTGTTCATGTGGATGTGGGCCAGTCTCTGTGGTGTAAAATGATATCTCATTGTGGTTTTGATCTGCATCTCCCTGATGATTAATGGTGTGCAGCATTTTCTCATGTGCCTTTTAGCCATTCGGATTTCTTCTTTGAGAAAGTTTCTATTCATTTCCTCACCCCATTTTTTGATGGGGTTGGATGTTTTCTTCTTGTGGAGTTCAACCAGTACTTTGTATATCCTTGATATCAACCCCTTGTTGGATGTGTATTTGGCAAATATTCTTTCCCATTCTGTAGACTGTCTTTGTATTTTGGTCACTGTTTCTTTTGAGGTGCAGAAGCGTCTTAGTTTAAGATAGTCCCATTTGTTTATCTCTTTTCACTTGCTTTGCCAGTGGCATGTCATTTTTGAAGATACCATTAACTTCAATGTCATGGAGGGTTTTGCCAACTTTTTCTTCCATGTACCTTATTGATTCCGGTATGATGTTGAGGTTTTTAATTCACTTTGATCTTACTTTTGCACATGGTGTTAGGCAGAGATCTGAGCCACTCTTTTGCATGTAGCCATCCAGTTTTGCCAGCACAATTTTTTAAAGAGGCTTTCCTTGCTCCACTTCACTTAGCTATTATATGTAATGTTACAAAGAAGATAGACATTTAAATATCTTTTCAAATCAGTATTTCTGTGTTCTTTTGGATTAGAATATTTAATTATGTTTGTAATTTTAGTAATCTCCATGCTTTATTTTTCTATAAAGATTAGACCAATTTGCTTTTCTGTTTGCAAGGGGCCCCAATGTTCATATGCTTCTGCTTAGTCCCAGAGGGTGTGTTCTCTGATCTTGACCCTAATATGCCTCTAAGTCAACTCCACATGCAGGCTCCCCAGACAATTTTGTTTCTACAGCAGGGTAGCATGAAGAATGCCAGTCACAGCAGAGACTTTGACCCCCATCTTATCATTCAGCTTTTCTTGATTTTGGTGTACAGGAACTCCAGAGCACTTGTGAACTAAAATGCTCGGTCTCTATGCCCAGACACTGTAGAGCAATATTTCCTATAGTGAGTAATATATCCCCTAGGGGGCAATGACTCAATGTGGGCAGGATTATCCTTGGGTGTAAATAGAGGGCACTTTCTGTTTGGACACTTAAAGGAGGTAAATTTCCAGATGTCTCTCAGTGATTTTTTTTGACATTAGATCCCCACAAACGCACCCCATATTGTTTGAAACAGAGTAACCACTGTATGCTAAGGGCTGCACATTCCTGCTTACCAACTATTAGTACTTAGCACATGCATGCATATTAGCACAGACTTTCTTGTTTTGAGTGTTTTTTTTGGTTGGGTCACATCTGCTGGTACTCAAGGCAGACTCCTGCAATCAGATATAGCTCTTGGTGGGCTCTGGAGACCATATGAGGTGCTAGGGATTGAACTCAGATCAATCAGGAGCCGTGCAAGCACTGTATTTCAGTATGGTCTCTGCACATAAACATTAACTCCAGATTAATGCTCCTGGCACTTGTTCAAACTTGATGTGCAAGTTCCCCAGAAAATTCTACATTCAAACTACTGGACACTGCACAAATCTACTGAAATTTGGCATCAATGAGTCTGAATATATGATTGCAGTCCTGACCCACTCAATTTGGTGTCATAGACCTTCCAAGACTTACACAATATTACATAAAAGGACTACACAACCATCTTTTCTGCTTGAGTTACTGTAGTTAATCTCAAATATTGGAAACACAAATACCTAGTAACAAAGGGTATACTCAGTCTTATGTTTATTATTGAGCTCTTGCTCTCTAAACCTAGGCCAAATCTGTTTTTCACAGGAAATCTACTTGAAGTGCAATGATAAACATAGGTTCAGAAAAAATAGTAAAAAACAATCATATATGAAAATAGTTCCCTAAAAGCCTGGGATAACCATACTTATACAAAAAAAGACTTAAAGCTAAAATGATAATAGAAGGGAATTAATAATATACAGTGTTTTAGGAATTAATACTGCCAGAGAATATCACACACACACATAAATATAGGTGTATGCAACAAATGAAGGGAACTCAAAATATACAAAGCAAGTACTATTAAGTCAGAGGATGAAATTAGTAGCAACATAGTAGTAATAGAATGCAACACTCCATTCTGATCACTAAATTTGTAAAACAGCCAAGAAATCTATGTGAAAGAAAAAATTATAGCTTTAAATGAAGTCTGAATAATAAAATATAGTAGATATTTTACAAAGTTCTCTATTCCCGGAAAAGTAGAATAAGTTTTATTAGCTAATGTATAAGTACAGACCAAAAACAAGAGCACAAATCCGTTTTACATACAAAAAAGTCTAGAAAACAAAGGAAGCAATCCCGTTTAAAATTGTATTTAAGGGGGAGCAGGAGTGATAGTATAGCAGGTAGGGAATTTGACTTGCATGTGACTCACCCAGGTTTGCTGCACCTCATCTCATAGAGTCATCCAAACACCACCAGAAGTAGCCCATGAGTGCAGAGTCATGACTAAGCCCAGAACACTGTCAGATGTGACCCCCAAACAAACAAAGAAAAATGAACTTAAGGGCAAAAGAGATAATAAAATGGGTAGAATGCCTTATACAAGGCTGACTGGATTCCATCACTGGCAACATATATGGTCCCTTGAGCACTACCAAGAGGAGTGATCCCTGAGCACAGACCCAGGAAAAAAAGCCCTGAGTACTGCTGGGTTAAGGTCAAAACCAAAATCAAATATAATTACATTGAAAAGAGACAACTTAACAAAGAAATTAAAGTATCTATACAGTAAAAGTTGCCAATATTAAAAATAAGATCATGATCACGATCATCCTGTTGTTCGTCAATTTCCTCTAGCAGGCACAAGTGATGTCTCCTTCTTACTAGCTCTGAGATTTTAAAAGAGCCATTTCAATGCTCTTTCAGGATTAGGAGAATGAGACCCATCATTGTTACTGGTATTCAGCATATTGAGTACAACACGGGAAGTTTGCCAGACTCTGTCGTGCGGGCAGGATACATTTGGTAGCCTGCCAGGTTCTCCAAAGGAAAAATAAGATGTCGCTTCCAGGAGCTGCGTTTTATAGTCTCTGCGTCGTGGTTGTTGATGGGACCAACCTGGAGCTGGCAGCAGCTGATGGGTGTGACGCCTACCTACTGGAAGATGGGGGGTCTAGGTGGAGAAGGTCCAGTTCCAATCCGAGTAGGCTTGGAGACCTCAGCCCCAGGACCCGCGTACCTGGCTTCCTCTACCAGTTCTTTCATGCATGAGGCCCGTCCAGATGTGTGGAGAGTGGTCCCAGCATGGCCGTGGCTGGCTCCAGAGGTCCTCAGCTGCTGGGGCTCTGTTTGGGGTGGGGGGGAGATAAATTAAAAATAATATAAAAGCAATAATAAAAGCATTTTATATTTATACATAGAAAAAATTAATATTGCAAAATTACCAAAGCATTAAACAAATTCATAGCAATGCTTATCAAAATTCCAATAGCATTCCTTGACATTACTAAAAATAATTTTTATGTTCTCTTCTTATCTTGTGGTTTAGACAAGCTGATGTGCAAAGTTGTCTATAATAGAGTTTTATAGAATGGAAATGGAAACATACAATTTCCATTTTTATTTATATTTTTCTGTCCCTTTTATTTATTTTTTTTACATTTTTTTTATTAGTGAAGCACCATGAGGTACAGTTGTAGATTTACAAATATTTGTGCTTGGGTTTCGTTCACACAATGATCAAATACCTATCCCTCCACCAGTGCCCATTTTCTACCACCATGGATAATATCCCCCCCATCCCCCCTCCCACCCTGCCTCTGTGGCAGGGCATTCCCCTTTGTTCTCCCTCTCCTTTTGAGTGTAGTGGTCTGCAAAGAGGCATTGAGTGGCAATTATGTTCAGTCCATAGTCTACTTTCAACATGCATTTCCCCTCCTGGGAGGATCCTCCAAACACCCTTTATTTGGTGCTCCCTTCTCTATCTGAACGGCCCTTTCCCCTAGAATACCCGGCTGGCCTCTAAGCTATGGAGTAATCCTCCTGGTGTTGATCTCAGCTATTCTTAGGTATTGATCTCATATTTTGTTGCTTTAATTCCCCCAGATGAATGCAATATTTCTATGTCTATCCCTCTCTTTCTGACTCATTTCGCTTAGCATGATACTTTCCATATTGTACCACTTGTATGTAAATTTCATGACTTCATCTTTTCTAAGAGCTACATAGTACTCTATTGTGTAGATGTACCAAAGTTTCTTTAACCAGTCATCTGTTCTTGGGCACTCAGGTTTCTTCCAGTTTCTGGCTATTGTAAAGAGTGCTGCAATGAACAAACAAGTGCAGATGTCACTTCGACTACACATTTTTGCTTCTCTGGGGTATATTCCCAGGAGTGGTATCGCTGGGTCAAATGGGAGCTCAATTTCTAATTTTTTGAGAAACGTCCATACTGTTTTCCAAAAGGGCTGAACTAGTCAGCATTCCCACCAACAGTGAAGGAGTGTCCCTTTCTCGCCACATCCACGCCAGCATCAGTTGCTTTTGTTCTTTTGAATGTGGGCCAGTCTCTGAGGTGTGAGATGGTATCTCATCGTGGTTTTGATCTGCATCTCCCTGATGATTAATGATGTAGAGCATTTTCGCATGTGCTTTTTTGCCATTCGGATTTCTTCTTTGAGAAAGTTTCTGTTCATTTCATTGCCCCATTTTTGGATGGGGTTGGATGTTTTCTTCCTGTGGAGTTCAACCAGTACTTTGTATATCCTTGATATCAACCCCTTGTCAGATGTGTATTCGGTGAATATCCTTTCCCATTCTGTAGACTGTCTTTGTATTTTGGTCACTGTTTCTTTTGAGGTGCAGAAGCTTCTTAGTTTAAGATAGTCCCATTTATCTATCTCTGTTTTTACTTGCTCGGCCAGTGGCGTGGCATCTTTGAAAGCACCATTAGCCTCAATGACATAGAGGGTTTTGCCAACTTTGTCTTCAATGTACCTTATGGTTTCTGGTCTGATGTTGAGGTCTTTAATCCATTTTGATCTTACTTTTGTACATGGTGTTAGGCAGAGTTCTGAGCCGATTTTTTTGCATGTAGCCATCCAGTGATGCCAGCACAATTTGTTAAAGAGGCTTTCCTTACTCCACTTCACATTTCTTGCACCTTTATCAAAGATTAGATGTTCATATGATTGAGGGGAGATGCCAGTGTATTCAACCCTGTTCCATTGGTCTGCAGTTCTGCTTTTGTTCCAGTACCACGCTGTTTTAATTATTACTGTTTTGTAGTAGAGTTTGAAGTTAGGGAGGTTGATTCCCCCCATTTTCTTTTTCCCAAGAATTGCTTTAGCTATTCGTGGGGGCTTATTGTTCCATATAAATTTCAGGAGTGTTTGCTCCATTTCTTTGAAGAATGTCATGGGTATCCTTATAGGCGCTGCATTGAATTTATACAATGCTTTTGGTAGTATTGCCATTTTGACAATGTTAAGTCTCCAGACCCATGAGCAGGGGATATCTTTCCATTTCCTCATGTCCTCTTTTATTTCCTGAAGTAGCATTTTGTAGTTTTCTTTGTACAGGTCCTTTACTTCCTTAGTTAAGCTGATTCCTAGGTACTTGATTTTCTGGGGCACAATTGTGAACGGGATTGTTTTTTTCATGTTGCTTTCTTCTCTCTCACTGTTTTCGTATAGGAAAGCCATGGACTTTTGGGTATTGATTTTATAGCCTGCAACTTTACTATACGAGTCTATTGTTTCTAGGAGTTTTTTGGTGGAGGTTATTGGGTTCTCTAAGTATAGTAACATATCATCTGTGAATAGGGAGAACTTGATTTCTTCCTTTCCTACCTGAATGCCCTTAAATATCTTTTTCTTGCCTAATCGCTATTGCAAGTACTTCCAGTACTATATTGAACAGCAGTGGAGAGAGTGGGCACCCTTGTCTCATCCCTGATCTTAGAGGGAAGGCTCTCAGTTTTTCCCCATTGAGGATGATGCTTGCTGTAGGCTTGTGGTAGATGGCTTTAACTATGTTGAGGAAAGTCCCCTCTATACCCATTTTGGCTAGGGTTTTTCTCATAAAGGGCTGCTGGACCTTGTCAAATGCTTTCTTTGCATCTACTGATATGATCATATGCTTTTTATCTTTTCTTTTGTTGATATGGTGAATTATGTTGATTGATTTCTGAATGTTAAACCATCCTTGCATCCCTGGGATGAATCCTACTTGGTCATGGTGTATGATCTTTTTGATGAGTAGTTGGATTCTATTTGCTAGTAGTTTGTTGAGGATCTTTGCATCTGTGTTCATCAGGGATATCGTCCTGTAATTCTCTTTCTTTGTGGTATCTCTGTCTGCTTTTGGTATCAATGTGATATTCGCTTCGTAGAAACTATTCGGACGTGTTTTTGATATTTCAATTTCGTGGAAAAGCATAAAGAAGATTGGGAGTAAGTCTTCTTTAAAGATTTGGAAGAATTCACTAGTGAATCCATCCACGCCAGGGCTTTTGTGCTTGGGGAGACTTTTAATTACCATTTCCTTGGTGGTGATAGGTCTGTTCAGGTATTCCAGGTCTTCTTGGTTCAGCCTTGGGAGTCTGTAGGAGTCTAGGAATTTATCCATTTCCTCGAGGTTTTGATGTTCCGTGGCATAAAGCTTCTCAAAGTACTCCCTGAGGATCCTTTGAATTTCTGTAGTTTCTGTTGTGATGAACCCCTTTTCATTTCTAATTCGGTTTATTAGGGTTTTCTCTCTCCCCTTCTTTGTGAGTTTTGCTAGAGGCTTATCGATCTTGTTAATTTTCTCAAAGAACCAGCTTTTGGTTTCATTGATCTTTCGGATTTTTTTGGGGTTTCCATCTCGTTAATCTCTGCTCTCAGTTTTATATTTCCTTCCTCCTGTTCGGGTTGTGCTCCTTTTGTTGGTCCTTCTCGAAGCTCGTAAGCTGTGAGGTTAGTTTATGTATGTGGGCTCGCTCCTCCTTTCTGAGGAATGCTTCTAGAGCTATAAACTTTTCTCTTAAGATAGCTTTTGCTGTGTCCCATAAGTTTTGGTAACTCGTGTCCTCATTTTCATTCGTTTCTAGGAATCTTTTGATTTCCTCTTTGATTTCCATTCTAAGCCACTCATTGTTCAATAGCACACTGTTTAATTTCCAGGTGTTTGATTTAGTTTTCTGTTTTTGTGTGTGATTTACTTCTAATTTAAGTGCATTGTGGTCTGAGAAGATTGTTGATACAATCTCTATCATCTTAATTTTATGGAGGTATGTTTTGTTGCTCAGCGTGTGGTCTATCTTGGAGAATGTTCCATGTATGCTTGAGAAGAATGTGTATTCAACCTTTTGAGGATGAAGTGTCCTGTATATATCTACTAAGTCCCTTTATTCCATTGTTTCCCTCAGATGAAGTATGTCCTTGCTAAGCTTGAGTCTGGTTGATCTATCAAGAGGTGACAAAGCGGTGTTGAAGACTCCCTCTAGTATTGTGTTGCTATTGATGTCTTTTTCCAAATCTATGAGTAGTTTCTTTTAAGTACTTTGCTGGTCTCTCATTAGGTGCATATACATTTATTATTGTAAGTTCTTCCTGTTGTACAGATCCTTTGATCACTAAGAAATGGCCTTCACTGTCTCTTATGACCTTCTTCACTCTGAAATCGATGTGGTCTGATATTAAGGTGGCTACCCCAGCTTTTTTATGGGAGCTGTTTGCCTGTAGGATTGTTTTCCAGCCTTTGACTCTGAGTCTGTGTTTGCTTTGACTATTAAGGTGTGGTGTTTCTTGCAGGCAGCAAAATGTTGGGTTCAATTTTCTAATCCATCCTGCCACTCTGTGTCTTTTAATTGGTGTGTTTAGTCCATTGACATTGAGAGAGATTATTGTTATGGGATTTTGTCCCATTGTTCTGTTGAAATTAGATGTATTTGAGGGGCCTGTCCTGTCTTAAAGTAGCCCATTTAGTTGTACTTGTAACCATGGTCTTGAGTCTATGAAGTTCCTGAGCTGTTGTTTGTCTGTGAAACTGTGTGTTGTTCCTTCTGTTATGAATGAGAGTCTCGCTGGGTAAAGTATTTTTGGAGAGGCATTTATTTCATTGAGTTTTTTCACTATGTCCCACCACTGTTTTCGGGCCCTGAGGGTTTCATCAGAAAAATCAGCTGTGAATTTTAAGGATGCTCCTTTGTAAGAGATTTCTTTCTTTGATCTTGCTGCTTTCAGAATTTTGTCTCTGTCTAAAGTTTTGGTCATTTTGATCAGGATGTGTCTTGGGGTATTTTTGTTCGGATTTCTTCTAGCTGGTACCCTTCGGGCCTCCTGAATGTGGTCACAAGTTTTCTTCAGCTCTGGAAATGTAGCAATGATGTCTTTGACAGTTTCTTCTTCATCAGGGTTTTCTTCCTGTCCCTCTGGGACTCCAATAATTCTTATGTTATCCCTCTTGGCTTCATCACGATCTTCTCTTGCCATCTGTTCCCGAACTGTGAGTCTCTTTTCCATTTTCTGCTCTTTTCTGGAGAGTCTCTGAACTTCATCTTCAAGCTCACTGATTCTGTTCTCAGCAGCTGTTACTCTGCTTCTGAGGCCTTCCACTGAGGTTTTCAATTCGCCTACCAGGGTTTTCAGGTCCGACATTTCCGATTACATTTTCCTCATTTCTGCCTTCAAATCCTCTTGTCTTTTATTGGCATTGCTTTCCATTGTTTCTTTTAGTTCCCTAAGCATCCTAAGTAGCTCCCTTCTGAATTCCTTGTCAGAGAGGTTGTCTAATACTACAATACTGTTGGTGTCTTCTGGGCTAGCCTCTTCAATAAGAAAGTTTGGTGGGCTTTTGCGTTGCTTTACCATTGTGACCAGTGTGCTTTAGTCCTTCACGTTCACTGTTACTATTCTGGTTGAGTGAGGAGAGAGTTCCCGGATCCGTTCAACTTTGTTGCCGCGGGATCTGATGTTGCCTCAGTTCCCGTCCCGTGCAGGTCAAGGGAGAAAACCGGCAATTCTAGGGGATCGAGCTAGCTGCGCATTCTCTGGGGGAGTCTCAAGCCGTGGAGCAGGCTGTACCTGGTTGAATGAGGAGAGACTGCCAGGAGCTGTTCAATTTTGTTGCCGAACAATGGGCCTCGGTTTCCGTCCAGCACAGATTATACTATTCCCTCTTATAGTGGGAAAGGATTATGGATAAGGTTTTGTCAATGGTAGGCACCCTTCTAAGTTTCTGAGTTTGACGTTCTTCTCAGTCAGGCGTTATTCTTTGTTTTATAACCGACATTGAGTGAAACTTTTGGAGGAGGTGCTATTTGGAACTGAACTTATACAGCTGTTTTCAAACAGGTCTTTGTTGGAACTGGAGGGGAGGGGCGGACGGAATGGTGGTCAGTCCCCCGGAGCTGGACGGGCACTTTCCCCACTGGGCTTCAGGTGGGAATCTCTGTCCCTTTTATTTTTAACCTTTCCATTTATCCATTGGTTTTACTTATTTATTTTCTTTTTAATTTTTTTCTTGAATCATACTGAGATACACAGTTACAAACGTCATGACTGTGTTTCAGTTATGTAATGTTCCAGCACCTTTCCCTTCACCAGTGTACATTTTCCATTTCCCAACACCAATGTCTCCTGTTTCCCTCCCACACACTCCTCTACTCCTCTATGTAAGCACTTCTCTCTCTCTTTCTCTCCCCCCACACTCCCCCCTGTCTCTTTTCTTTTGGCCATTATCATTATAGTTTGCAGAATAGATTGTGAAGGGTTATCATGTTAGTGAAAAGTTATCGTGCATATCTCTTTACTTACTTTCAACACTTGGTTCTTGTCTAGAGTGACCATTTCTAACTATTATTTTCATACTGGTCCCTTTTCTATCCTAACTGCCCTTTTTCTCAAATAAACTTGTGGCAAGCTTCCAACCATTGACCAGTCCTTCTGGCGCATGTTTTCCCTGGCCTTGGATATTAGTCTCATACTATTATTTTTATATCTTACAAATGAGTGCAGTCATTCTATCTGTGCCCCTGACTCATTTCACTCAACATGATATTTTCCATTTATAAGAGAATGTCATGACTTCATTTTTTCTTACAGCTGTGAAACATTCCTCTGTATAGATGTACACTACCATAGTTTCTTTTCCCAGTCAGCTGTTCTCCAGCACTCAGACTGTTGTTTCAGATTCTAGTTATTGTGAATAGTGCTGCAATGAACACAGAAGTGCAGATTGTATTTTGGGGCTTCCAGTGTATATTCCCAGAGGTGGTGTTGCTACCTCTGGGAATATACCCTGGGAGTTGAAATGGGAGCTCAAGTTCTAGTTTTCTAAGGAATGTGCATATTGTTTTCCAAAAAGCCTGGACCAGTTGATGGTCCCACCAACAATGAATGAGAGTCCCTTTCTTTCCACATCCATGCCGGAACTATTGTTCTCATTCTTTGGGATGTGTGCCAGGTACAGAAGCATTTTAGTATAACGTAGTCCCATTTGTTTATTGTTGTTTCCACTTTTTGGTCAGTAGTGTTTCAATTTGAAAATGTATTTACTTTCAATGTCATGGAGAGCTTTGCCTACATGGAAAAAAATTCCTCTTACAGATTCAGGTCTGATGTTGAGATCTTTAATCCAGTTTATTAGACTTTTCTGCATGGCATTAGAGAGAAGTCTGAGTTCATTTCTTTTACATGTATCTTCCCAATTTTCCCAGCATCACTTGAAGAGGTTTTCCTTGATCCATTTCATATTTCTTACTCCTTTATCTTAATCACTTCATCACTTAACTTCCCGTTAGTCGTCTATTTGCTCGAGCGGGCGCCAGTAACATCTCCATTTGTCCCTGTCGTGTGCTAGAGTAGCCCAATGGCATCTGTTCGCTCTGGGATCATGAAGAGCCTCAAACTGATCGTTCATGATCTTCACGAAGAAGTCTGACCGTGGGCGGCCACGTGGTCTTTTGACATCCCATGGAATCCAGTCAGTAACAGCTCTAGTCCAGCGGTCATCTTTAAATCTCATTACGTGACCAGCCCATCTGATTTTTGACACCTTGGCAAATGAGACAGCGTCCCTGATTCTTGATCGTCGACGGATGTCGGAACTCCGGATTCTTTCTCTCATTTGAGTGAAACGTGATATTACAAGCATAGCTCTTTCTATTCTTCTTTGGGAGACCTGAATAGCATTCTCATCCTGTTTGCGTAGGGCCCAGGTCTCTGAGGCATATGTTAATGCAGGAAGAACAGTGGAATCAAAGAGATGTGCCCGGAGCCAGAGGTTCTTCGACCTCTTAGCTATTTCTTCAACGTTCTTGAAGGCGTTCCAAGCTGCTCTCTTCCTCCTGCGCAGCTTGGGTGCCAGGTCATTTGTCATGTTGACTTCTAGACCTAGGTACACATAGCTGTTGCATTTGGAGATGGTCGTTCCGTTGAGAGCGAATGGGGCGTCAGGAACGAGGCTGTTTTTCATAAACATTGTCTTCGTAAGATTCAGCTGTAGTCCTACCTTTCCACACTCATGGTCAAAGTTGGCCAGCATTTGTGCCACTTGGCTGATGTTTGGTGTTATTAAAACAATGTCATCAGCAAAGCGGAGGTGGTGTAATTGCCGACCATCTATCTTCACTCCCATCCCTTCCCATTCCAGTCGTCGCATGATGTTCTCGAGGGTGGCACTGAAGAGTTTCGGTGAAATGGTATCACCCTGCCGCACCCCTCTCTTGACATCAACGATCACTTCTTTGTAGAATGGTGAGATCCTGGTAGTGAATCCGCAATACAGCTCACGGAGGATCTTGATGTATTGGGCTTGAACTCCCTGATTGGCTAGGGCTTCAATGACTGCTTCCATCTTAACAGAATCAAAGGCCTTCTTTAAATCAATGAACGTTAAACAGAGCGGCATCTTGAACTCTCGAGAAACCTCCTTTATCAAAGATTAAATAATCATATATTTGAGATTCAGTGTTAGGATATTCAACTCTATTCCAATGATCTGCAAATCTGTCTTTATTCCAATAAGATGCTGTTTTAATTACTACCACTTTGTAATACAAAGTAGTTTGAAGTAGTTTGAAGTTGGGAAAAGTGATGCCTCCCATCGTCTTTTACCCCAATGATTGCTTTAGCTATTCGTGGGGTGTTATTGCTTCAAATGAATGTTAGGAGAATTTGGTCTGTTTCTTTCAGGAAAAAAACTGTCATGGCTATCCTTGTAGAGACTGCACTGAATCCATATAGTGTTTTGGTGAGTATTACCATTGTGACAATGTTAATCCTCTTGATCCAAGATCAGGACATGCATCTCCATTTCCCAATGTCCTCTTTTATTTATTTAAGTAGTGTTTTGTAATTTTTCTTGGTGTAGGTCCCTGGCCTCTTTAGTTAAGCTGATTTCAAAGTACTTAACTTTTTTTAGGGGGGTGCACCATTGTAAATGGAGTTGTTTTTTAATATTTCCTTTTTTAATTATTTGTATATAGGAAAGCCATGGACTTTTGAGTGTTGATTTTGTAACCTGTCACTCCACTATACAAATATATTTTTTTCAGAAGCCTTTTAGTAACGCTTCTGAACTTTATACATAGGATTCTCTAAGTATAGTATCATGTCACTTGCAAATAACTTCTTTCTTTCCTATCTTGATGCTCTTGATGACTTTTTTTTTCTTACCTTTTTTTGCAAGTACTTCTAGGACTATATTCAATAGCATGGTGACAGTGGGAACCCTTGTCTCATGCCTGATCTTAGAGGGAAAGCTGCTAGTTTTTCCCATTGAGGATAATGATTGCTGTGTGCTTGCGGTAGATGGCTTTGACTACATTGGGAAATGTGTCTTCAACTCCATTTTGTTGAGAGTTTTTCTTAATATAAACAAATGTGTGCTGTATCTTGTCAAATACTTTCTCTGCATCTATTGGTATGGTCCTGTGGTTTTTTATTTTATCTTTTATTGATGTATTGTATTATAATTATTGAGTTGTGAATATTGAACCATTCTTCCATCCTGGGATAAATAATGCTTGTTTATGGTATATGATCTTTTTGATGAGTTATTGCATTACATTTGCTAGAATTTTGATGAGGATCTTTGCTTCTGTGTTCATCATGGGTATCAGCCTGTAACTCCTCCTTTTCTTTTTTTTTTTTTGTGGTGTCTCTGCTTTGGATATCAGGGTGATGTTTGCCTCATAGAAACTGGGAGTTTTTCTGTTTCTCAATTTCCTGGAAAAGCTTGAAAAGTTCTCAGTAGGTCGTTTTCAAATGTATGAAAGAATTTACTGGTGAACTCATCTGGCCTGGGCTGTTGTTTTTGGGAAGACTTTTGATTGTCATTTCAATTTCTTTGATAACAATTGGTCTGTTCAGGTATTCCAGGTCTTTTTGGTTCAGCCTTGGGAGGTTTTATGAATCTAAGAATTTATCCATTTCATCTAGGTTCACCTGTTTAATGGCATAAAGATTCTCAAAGTAATCTCTGATTACCCCTTGAATTTTTAGGCTATTATTGTGATGTCTCCACACTGGTAGGGTGTTTGCCTTGCAAGCTGCCGGCCCGGCCGAGCCAGGTTTGATTCCTCTGCCCCTCTTGGAGAGCCCAGCAAGCTACTAAGAGTATTTTGCCTGCATGGCAAAGCCTGGCAAGCTATCCGTGACGTATTTGATATGCCAAACACAGTAACAAGTCTCACAATGGAGACGTTACTGGGCCTGCTTGAGCAAATCGATGAACAATGGGAGGACAGTGCTAGAGTACAGTCTCCTCTTTCATTTCTGATTTGATTTATTAGGATCTCTCTCTCTCTCTCTCTCTCTCTCTCTCTCTCTCTCTCTCTCTCTCTCTTTATGAGTCTTGCTGGTAATTCCTGGATCTTGTTCATCTTTTCAAAGAAAAGGCCTTTTTTATTGATCATTTGAATTGTTTTTCTTGGATTCCAGCTCATTAATTTCTACTCTAAATTTTATTATTTCCTTCTTTCTGCCTGATGTGGGTTCGTTTGGTCATCTTCTAAGATCTTAAGTTCTGAAGTCAAGTTCTTTATATGGGCTCTTTCTTCCTTCCTGATGTATACTTGCACAGCTGTAAACTTTCTTTTAATACTGCTTTTGCTTTATTCCACAAGTTCTGGTAGCTTGTGTCTCTCCTTTGTTTCTGGGAATCTTTTGATTTGCTCTTTGATTTCCTTTCTAACCCACTGGGTCATTCAGTAATGAGCTGTTCAATTTCCAGGTGGTTGATTAGATTCTCTGTTTCGGGGCAAACAATTTTCTAACTTTAATCCCACCACTTTGAATACATTCCTCCAACAATGTAGCCGAGTTCTTTCCTATGATCAAACTTTTCTTATTGACATACATGTTTTTACCTTAAATTATTGTAGTTTGGGTCCCAGGAATACTGTCATGGTGACTCTAGTATACTTAAATGTATACACATGCTTCTCCTCCACACCCAAGATGAGTCCAAGGCCCTTCCTGCTTGCCTCTAGATTTTTGCAGTCTATCTGTTCTTGCATCACGATCCTATATCTCTTTTCCTAGACTGACTGTTTCTATATTCTAGGATCAAGAGTACATTCACATTTGATAATTTCCATTCCTCCGTAATGTTATTCATATACCACAGATATATAGAATAACATAACAGTGATATCAATCATTTAATATATATATATACATGTATATGTTTGTATGCACATATATAAAGGCACATAGATACACACACTGGAGATATATATATGTAAATTATCTATATATGTATATATAAACTGTTTCATCATTCTTTTATTGCCTTCATGAGTTATGTGAAGAGAAGAAAATGTTGAGTTTCTTATGCATCAACACTGACCCCAAATGTGACTCTCCATTTCAGATAAATAGAATTTTTTCACACTTCTGAATTATTTGTATATTTATTTTTGTATGTTTATCTGCTCGTCCCCTCTCATTTCTCCATCATTCAGTCATTTGTTATTCTAATTTGTGAAGCAACACCAATTATACTATCCAGAATATAGAAGAAAAAAATAATTACATAGTTTTAAAAGTCATAATTATGACTTTAAACACATTTATTACTTAAAAGGAAAAATACCTTTCTAAAGCTCAAGCACTGAACTATTACTTTATAGTTTCTATATCTGTTAAATAGAGATAATCTGGGGCTGGAGAGATAGCACAGGTGGTAGGGCATTTGCCTTGCACGCAGCAGAGCCATGTTTGATTCCCAGTATGCCATATCGTCCCCTGAGCACCACCAGGAGTAATTTCTAGTGCAGAGCCAGGAGTAACCCCTGAGCCTCACTGAGTGTGATCCAAAAAGAAAAAAAAATGAGATAATCATTAGAAATGTTAATCTCTTTCAAACTGTTATGAAGTGTAATAATAAACAAAGTAATCTGAAATGTTGAAAATCTGGAATATATAGTTGTTGTTAAAGTAGCTACTCAATTTATTAAGTAGCAAAACAATTCCATAGATTTTCAGTGTATTTAATAGAGAATAACAGTGTATTTAATAGAGAAACATTCGTTTCTCTAATAACAATTTCTACTCACTTTCTCCTTCAAAAAATGCATATTTCTTTCTGGACTCTCTGAATCATGAAGGCTTTAAAAGAAAGCATTCTTAAAAGCTTGACATTGCAAGAATCAACTATAACCCTGTCACTTTTACTTTTTCTAAAAGTAGTGTGGAGAGGATTCCACATTATTTCCCTATCTGTTGAGAGCTTAGCTCCTATAGAAAGCCAAGTTTCATCTTTTGCTCTGCAATTCTTGCCTAGTAAGGAATTTATATTGGTGTTTTCAAGGTTGTCCATTATTAATAAATCCTAGTAGTTATCCCATAAGGAATATTCATTCTTTTTCAGACATGAAGTGACCATTAAGATGTACCAGTAAAGAATTCAGGGCTTTTAGTGTCTGGTTCTATTTCTTTTAGTTCCAGGATTTTAAGGAAAATGTATTGCAATGAAAAAGAATATTTATTATTATGTATGCAAATACATTCTTATTTAATAAACAAATTGCAACATATGAAAACAATTAGGTTTTTTCTCTTTAATTGAAATTTAAATAAAAATTAATTTGTAAATATGAAATAAAAATAGTATTCACTTGTAGAAAAATGTCTATAAATACCACCACATTTTTAGACTGTAATCTGATACTAGTTGGGACTGTTGGGGCCTCCCTAAGTAAGGGAAACACCACAGAATGGAGAGTGGTCCAGATAAATAGTGGAGGTGGATCATGCAAGGACTTATATTTTTTCTATTTTATGCTTCAGAGTGAAACCATAATTGCTATTCTGAGATCAACACCAGGAGGATTACTCCATAGCTTAGAGGCTAGCCGGGTATTCTAGGGGAAAGGACAGTTCAGATAGAGAAAGGAGCACCAAATGGAGGATGTTTGGAGGATCCTCCCAGGAGAGGAGATGCATGTTGAAAGTAGACTGGACTAAACATGTTTGCCACTCAATGCCTCTTTTGCTGATCACAACACCCAAAAGGAGAGAGAGAACAAAAGGGAATGCCCTGCCACAGTGGCAGGGGGGGATGGGGGGGATGGGGGGGATGGGGGGAGGGATATTATCCTGGTGGTGGAAAATGGGCACTGGTGGAAGGATGGGTATTTGATCATGGTATGACCGAAATCCAAGCACAAAAATTTGTAAATCTACAACTGTACCTCATGGTGTTTCACTAATAAAAAATAAATTTAAAGAAAAACCATAATTGCTGAAAATAAGAAAAAGAGACATATGAGGTCTACTCATACCCTCCTCAAATAAGTAAATGGGCTACGAAATGAAAGTGACCTTCATGTCTTTAAGGATGGCTGACTTTCCATAATGATTCTTCTATGCTGCTTGATAGTAACTGTAGCATGAAGACAGAATAATGTTCTCTTTAATCTGGGATAAGAAACAGTTACCTTTCAAGTATTCATAAAATGTATGTGTCATATTCGTAAACCAATAAGAATGGAAGGAACATTTATTATCTACCCATACACTGAGTTTGGGGTTAAGGTGCTTTCACATGAGTTTTTCTAAATAATGATCTTCCCTTTTACTTTGGTACTGGATTGTTGTGATCAGAGAGTTGAAAATATTAAAACCAATCTCAAGCTCAATTCACATTACAGCATTATAATATGTACTACATAAATGCTCCATATCAGCACTTTCTTATAAAACTTTAAACAATGCCAGAAATAATTTATAATGTTTAATCTTATTTAAATAAATTTGGAGTGATAGCACAATGGGTAGGGCATTTGCCTTGCACACAGCAAACATGGTCGACCCGAGTTCGATTCCTCCACCCCTCTCGGATAGCCTGGCAAGCTACCCGTGATGTATTCAATATGCCAAACACAGTAACAACAAAGTCTCCAATGGAGACGTTACTGGGCCCGCTCGAACAAATCAATGAACAATGGAGGACAGTGACAGTGACACAGTGAAATTGATTTACTGTTTTGGAGGTCATATATAATAGTGCTTGAGATCTTAGGGCCACTCCTGGTAGAGGTGGGAACAGCAGGGCTATCTGCATTAGAGGGTCAGAACGTTTTGTGGACTTGGGGGGTGGAATGTGGAATATTTATAACTATGACCAAATATATATGTATATATACATATTTGTGTGTGCAAAGAGATAGAGTCTTCTATATAAAAAAGTAACATCAGATTTCCTAGTAAGAAATGTCAAAGATTTTCTTTCAACTCCCATTTTTGTCATATTCTGACATCACTCTTTCTTCTCAACTATTTATTATTTTCTATCACATAATCCCTAGACATCAGCACATGTTTTAAAATAAAAAAATGTTTTAAACCATTTATTTAATCACTTGTATCACTTGTCATCCCATTACTCATCAATTTGCTCGAGCTGGTTACAGTAACTTTTCCATTCATCTCAGTCGCATGCTAGTGCAGCCCAATGGTATCTGCTCGCTCCAGGAACACGAAGAGCCTCAAACTGTTCATTCAGGGTTCTGATGAAGAAGACTGACCATCTCATAGGTGGGCATCCACGCATTCTTTTGACATCCCAGGGAATCTAGTAGGTGCTCTAATCCAGCAATTATCTCTAAACCACATTAATGCTGGGCCCATCTGATTTTTGATGCCTTGGCAAACAAGACAGCATCCCTGATTCTTGATTGTCGATAGAGGTCAGAATTCTGGATTCCTTCTCTCAGTGAGTGAAGCATGATACTCCAAGCATAGTTCTTCCGATTCCTCTTTGGGATACACGAATAACATTCTCATCCTGTTTTTGTAGAGCCCAGGTCCCTGAGGCATATGTTAGTGCAGAAAGACCAATGGAGCCTAAAAGATGTTCCTGGAGCCGGAGGTTCTTTGTCCTCTTTACAACTTCTTCGACGCTCTTGAAGGTGTTCCTCTTCATCCTGCACAGTTGTGATGCCAAGTTGTTCCTCATGTTGAGTTCTCGACCCAGGTACACATAGCTGCTGCATTTGGAGATGTTCGTTCTGTTGGGAGCGAATGGAAAGCCAGGGACTAGTTCTTATTTCTTCAAGATTGACTTGGTGAGATTCAGCTGCAGTCAGACCTTTCCACACTCAGGGTCGAATTCGGTCAGCTTTTCTGCTGCTGGCTAACGTTTGATGTTATTAGAATGATGTAATTAGCGAAGCATAGGTGGTGTAGTAGCCAACCATCTATCTTCATTCCTATTTCTTCCCATTCCAGTCATCGCATCACGTTTTTGAGGGTGACACTGCAGAGTTTTGGTGAAATGATATCACTCAGTCAAATCCCTCTATTTACGTTGATGATCACTTCCTTGTAGAATGGTGAGATCTTGACGGTGATTCCGTAATACAGCTCACAGAGGATCCTGATGTACTGAGATTTTATGCCCTGTTTGGCTAGTGCTTCGATGACTGCTTCAGTCTCAACACAATCAAAGGCCTTCTTTAAATCAATGAACTTTAGACAGTGCAGCATCTTGAACTCTTGCAAAACCTCAATGAGCTTGGTCACTGTGTGGATGTGGTTGATTGTGCTGATTGTGCTCCAAAATCCTTTTTGGAACCCTGCTTGCTCTCATGGTTGCCCTTTATCTAGTTTTCTGCCAATCCTATTCAGGATGACTCTAGTGAATAACTTGTAGATGACGGTCAACAGGCAAATTGGGCGTCGTGGATGTCTCTCTTCTCGTACAACATGTCGGTCTTGCTGGTTTTACATTGGGATGGAACCTTGCATTCAGGCAGGTAGTATGTGAAGAGCTGAGCCAGTGTATTGATGAGTACTGACAGCAGATTCTTCAGGTGTTCCGGACTAATCTTGTCTGGACCAGGTGCTGTACACTTCTTTACTGATGAACTGGCATGTTGTATTTCAGAAGGGAGAATGCTGGAAACAACATATCCATCCTGCGGAATTTGGTATGTGGGCAGGTGGACGTGGCTGTGGAAGAAATCTGAGTAGAAGTCGTGGGTAACCATTTCCATTACCCTTCTGGAATATGTGATAGATCCATCAGGACGTCAGAGGGAAGTCATCTTAGTCCTGTAGTTGGCGAAGGATAGGCAGGCATTGCAAATATTTTTCCTGGTTTCTGTCACATCAGCCAACACTGCTGCTCTTTTCTCTTTGAGGTTTTCCTTTATCGCTTCTCTGCACAGCTTTGTGAGCTTGAATGTTAGCTTGTGATTGCCTGAGGTTCACGCAAAACCACGTTGGCTATTGAGCTCAAGAGTTTCCAAAGACAGGCATCTTTTTGTGGCTTTCTTTCTCTCGGATTCCTTGCACAATCATGGAGGTGCTGAGACCAGTCGATGGTATTCCTTGTTAGTGTTCTCAACAATGGCATCTTCCCATGTTGCCACAATAATGTCAAAAAGCTCCCATTGGTGGTTGTTCTGGGAGTTTTTTTCTTAAACTTTGAAACCTTTTCTCCCCGTTGCATGAAGTAGAATTTTTCACAAAGGAGACGGTGGTCTGATCCCATTGGAATTTTGGAACAATAGCTACATCAGTCAGGCAAAATCATCGATTGAATGATATAATCAATTTCGTTGTGTAACTATTCACCGGGATACTCCCATATCCACCGTTTATATTTGGCCTTCTGGAACTGCAAATTACCATGGATGGTCCTGGTCAACATGATGAACTCAGACAGTCTCTCACCCCGTTCGTTCATTCATGGGTCCCTATGTGGAGTTCTTTGGGTGACCTTCTCGTCCCTATCTTGGCATTAAAATCACTGACAATGATCTTGTAGAAGGTGTGGTCTTCCTTATAAAACTTCTCCAGCTCCATGTAGAACTTCTCAATTTCTTCATTGTAGTTGGATGTTGGTGTGTAGATAGAAACTGCCAGCAATGAGCCTCATGCATTCAAATGTAAGCGTCCAATTCAGGTTGTTATTTCTTTAATAAGAACTAAGAAATTTGGCAAAAAATATGCAATTCAACATTTGGATGAATAAAATACACTGGAAAAATACACCAAAAAGAAAATGAGGTGGATAAAGAATAGAAGTAGAACTCAGCATGAGAATAGAAGAAGTTGGAAATCAAATCAGTGACCATGAAGACAGGATCACAGCATCATCAAGAAAGTGAAGGCAAATAATAAAGAGATTTTTTTTTTCAGTGAAAGAATTCCAGGCTGGAAATACAGTACATGGTAAAGCACTTGTCTTGCAACCAATCCAGTTCAATCCTTAGCACCTCATATGGTGCCCAGAGCACCATCAGGAGTGGTTCCTAAGCAAAATGACAAAAGTAAGCCTACTTGCTGTGACCCCAAAACCCACAAAAAAGAAATTTTAAAATATCAAATGCATAATATTAAGAACAACTTCAGATTTAGGGAATTCCATAAATAAAGAGTAGAGAGAAGGGTGAGAATGGCTAGAAGGAGAAACGTTTGGAGTGAACTTCACCAGTATGAGGGAGAATGATGCCCTGTATCAGAGGACCATAGTGACAATAAAGCAATATATTGTAATCCCAACGTAAAGAAATTAAAAGTTAGGGTTTACAAAGGGTCGAAAGAGAAACAAAACTTCCCATATATGGGAAAGAGCATGAGATTTGCATCCGTTTTCTCAAATAACAATTTGGAATAAAATGGAATGTAGTAATCAAGAAAAAAGGACTTCAAAACCGTGTATCTTGCAAGGTTATTATTCAGATTTGAGAAATTGATAAAAACAATTTTCAGAAAAACAACTGAAAAGTATCTGTTGCATCTAAACAAGCTCTGCAAGAAATACTGAAAGGCTTTCTATAAAAACATGTTGAATAGCAAAAGTGACCAAAAATCCTCAGAAAAACAGCAACAAACCCATTAATATCAATGATATTTTTTCTAAACATCAATGGGATAAACTTTACTGTAAAAGGCAGACTATAGAGATGGATCAGAAAAGAAAAATCAATCTTTCTGTTACTTATAGGAGACAGACCTGAACTCTAAATATAAAATCTTCTCAGAGTTTAAGGATGGCAAATAATCATACACACAATCATTAGATTTTTAGAAATTCGGTCTGCCATATTAACAAATATCATTCAAGTTAAAGAGAGTTATTAGAAATAAGTATGGACAGTACATACTGTTTTTGGAATCAAAAGATCATGAAGAATTAAATTTTATCAAAATATGTGCATAAAATGAATTAAAGCAAAGTTTATAAAGTAAATAATAGACCTGAGGAACTACATTAATGGGAAGGAAACCTTAAAAAATCTTTTCTTATTGAATAGATCCGTGAGAAAGAATATCAGTAAGGAAACATGCGGGAGGAGTGGGGTGGGGGGAGAAGGAGGAAGAGGCTCAGGAGGAGCTGGAGAAGGAGGGAGAAGAGAAATCACTGATAAAACTCAGTAACAATGGAAAAAAGTAAAAGATGGAGAGAGTAGACAGACATCTTCACAAACAGAAGATTTAGATAACCAGTTGCCATATATAAAAATCTTTTTGTCACTTTTTATCAGGGAAATATAATTCATAACAGTGTGGTACCATATCACACCAGTAAGAATGCCATATATCAAAAATACCTGGAAAAAAGGGGGAAAAACCCCTCTTATTCACTGACAGTGTAAAGTTTATTTGGTCAGCCTCTGGAAAACAGTATAGATTTTTTTTAAAAAATAGGAGAGATTCTGCAATCATTATTCAAACCCGGGACTTCTCTTTCTTCGCGTATGGACCCCAGGCATCCTTTAGGACCTTGGGCCACCCACCATCCCTGAACCACTGCCTGTTCATCCTGAATGCCGTCCACAGTTCTCTTCTCCACCCAGGTCAGTCATTATTTGAACCCGGGACTTCGCTCTCTCCACATACACAGCCCAGGTGTCCTCTAGGACCCTGGGCTGCCCACCATTCCAGAATCTCTTCCTGTTCCTTCCGAATGCCATCTCTGGTTTTCTTCTCCTCCCAGGTTGTACCCCCCCACAAGCACCAGGTACTCCTAGGGGACATGACCTCTTCAGTAGTGGGTATGGCCTCTGCAGATGTGGGCATGGCCTAATTTTGGGCCTGTGCAGGTGAATTACTAATACCCAGTAACCTCTTATAACACCTCAGTCTACATACCACCACACCAACATAAAGAAACAGTGCAAATCCCCACCACGAGGAGAGGATGTTGAAGCATCCAGAAAACTCATTAGGTGTTACTCACTTAAGGGAGCTCTCTGAGAATGAATTCAGATATGAAGCAATGAAGATGTTCAATGAACTCAATGAAATAGTGAGACAGTTGTCCAGTAAATTAAAGGAGGACATGAAAGAAACCATCAAGAAAATATAGGAAGAAATGAGAGAAGAAATTGCAAAGCTACACATAGAAATGTCATGAATAAAAGATTCCGTAGATGAAATAAAAAACTCAGTGTGTGCCCTCAACAGTCGAATGGCCAAAGCTGAAGACAGAATCAGTGAGCTGGAAGATTAGCTGCACGAAGCCTACAGGCAACAACAAACAATGGCAAAAGACCTCAAAATAGTTTGAGAGAGAATCAGGGTCCTAGGGGATGATTCCAAGAGGAACAACATTAGAATCATTGGAGTACCAGAAGGTCAGGGAAACAGTCTCAATGGAATAGCCACAGTTAAACAAATCACTGCTGAAAAGTTCCCAGAGCTGGACAACGCAGGCATCCAGATTCAAGGAGTCTGAAGGGTGCCAGCTGAAAGAGACCCTAACAAAAACACTCCAAGACATATCATAGTTAGAATGATGGATGCCACAGATAGAAACACACGACAGAGGGCTAATAGTTCTATACAGGACTTTATAGCCCCCCAAAAGAATACACATTCTTTTCCAGTTAACATGGAACATTTTCCAGTATAGAACGTGCACTGGGCCACAAAGCATGCCTAAAAAGAATCAGGAAAATAGACAGTGTATGAACTATCTTCTCAAACCACAATGAGCTGAAGACAGAAGTTAATCATGTATAGACGCAGAAAACCAAATCAAACATCTGGAAATTAAAAAATTCAATGTTGAACAACGAGTGGGTCAGAAAAGAAATCTAGCAATAAATCAAAATATACATGGAAACAAATGAGAATGAAAGCATGGGCTACCAGAACTAGTGGGATGCAGCTAAAGCTGTGTTTAGGGGAAAATTTATAGCTCTGCAGGCATTTCTCAGAAAAGGGCCCACATAAACAACTTAACTTCACACTCAAGATCTTAAAAAAGGAACAACAAAAGGAGTTCAAACCCGGCAGAAGAAAAGAGATCATAAATCTTAGAGCAGAAATCAACGACATGAAAACCCAAAAACAAGTCAGAAAGATCAATGAAACCAAGTTCTGGTTCTTTGAGAAAAATAAATAAGAGAGATAAACCACTAGTAAGACTCACAAAGAGAGAGTACCCTAATAAATGGAATCAGAAATGAAAAGAGGGATATCGCAACAGAAACCAAAAAAACTCAAAAGATCATCAAGAAACTACTTTGAAAATCTGAATGCCAAGAAACAAGAGAACCTAGAAGAAATGGATAAATTCCTGGATTCCGATAATCCCCCAAGGCAGAATCAAGAAGATCTAGAATATCTGAATAGTTCTATTAATATCAAGGAAATTGCGACTGTAATCAAAGGTTTTTCCAAAAACAAAAGTCCATGTCCAGACGGATTCACTAGCGAATTTTTCCAAACATTTAAAGAGGAGCTACTGCCAGTTCTTCTCAAGCTTTTCTAGGAAATTAAAGAAACTAAAACTCTCCCAAATAGTTTCTATGAAGCTTATATCTCTTTAAAACCAAAAGGAAACAAAGATACCACAAGAAAAGAAAACTACAGACCAATATCCCTGATGAACATGGATGAGAAGATTCTCAACAAAATACTAGCAAATAGAATTTGAAAACTCATCAAAAATATCATACACCATGACAAACCAGGATTCATTCTGGGGATGCAAGGATGTCATAACATTTGGAAATCAACATAATTCATCGTATCAACAAAAGAAAAGATAAAAACCATATGATCATATCAATAGATGCGGAGAAAGCATTTGACAAGATCCAGCATCCATTTATGATGAAAACCCTCACCAAAATGGGGATAGAAGGGACTTTCATCAATATAGTGAAAGCCATCTACCTCAAGCCTATGACAAGCATCATCCTCAATGAGGAAAAATTAAGACCTGTCCCTCTAAGATCAGGGATGAGACAAGGATTCCTACTCTCTACACTGCTGTTCAATATAGTACTGGAAGTACTTACAATAGCGATTAGGCAAGAAAAAGATATTAAGGGCATTCAGGTAGGAAAGTAAGAAATCAAGCTCTCACTATTCGCAGATGATATGATACTATACTTAGAGAACCCTAAAACCTCTACCAAGAAACTCCTGAAAACAATAAACTTGTATAGTAAAGTTGCAGACTATAAAATCAATACCCAAAAGTTCATGGCTTTCCTATACGCATATAATGAGAGAGAAGAAAGTGACATGAAAAAAAAATCCCTTTCACAATTGTGCTCCCAGAAAATCAAGTACTTAGGAATCAGCTTAACTAAGGATTTAAAAGTCCTGTACAAAGACAACTACAAAACGCTACTTCAAGAAATAAAAGAGGACATGAGGAAATGGAAAGATATCCCCTGCTCATGGATCCAGAGAATTAACATTGTCAAAATGGCAATACTCCCCAAAGTATTGTACAAATTCAACGTTATCCCTATAACAATACCCATGACATTCTTCAAAGAAATGGAGCAAACACTTCTGAAATTTATATAGAATAATAAGCACCCACGAATAGCTAAACCAATTTTCAGAAAAAAAGAAAATGGGAGGAATAAACCTCCCCACACTCAAAGTCTACTTCACTTCACTTAATCACTTAACTTCCCGTTAGTCGTCGATTTGCTCGAGCGGGCACCAGTAACGTCTCCATTTGTCCCTGTCTCGTGCTAGTGTAGCCCAATGGCATCTGTTCGTTCCGGGAACATGAAGGGCCTCAAACCGATAGTTCATGATCTTGACGAAGAAGTCTGACCATCTGGTAGGTGGGCGGCCACGTGGTCTCTTGACATCCCGTCGAATCCAATCAGTAACAGCTCTAGTCCAACGGTCGTCTTTAAATCTCATTACATGACCAGCCCATCTGATTTTCGACACCTTGGCAAATGAGACAGCATCCGTGATCCTTGATCGTCGATGGATGTCAGAACTCCGGATTCGTTCTCTCATTTGAGTGAAACGTGATATTCCAAGCATAGCTCTTTCTATTCTTCTTTGGGAGACCTGAATGGCGTTCTCATCTTGTCTGCGTAGGGCCCAGGTCTCTGAGGCATATGTTAATGCAGGAAGAACAGTGGAATCAAAGAGATGTGCCCGGAGCCGGAGGTTCTTTGTCCTCTTAGCTATTTCTTCGACGTTCTTGAAGGCGTTCCAAGCTGCTCTCTTCCTCCTGCGCAGCTCGGGTGCCAGGTCATTTGTCATGTTGACCTCTCGACCTAGGTACACATAGCTGTTGCATTCGGAGATGGTCGTTCCATTGAGAGTGAATGGGGCATCAGGAACAAGGCTGTTTCTCATAAACATTGTCTTCGTAAGATTCAGCTGTAGTCCTACCTTTCCACACTCACGGTCAAAGTTGGCCAGCATTTGTGCCGCTTGGCTGATGTTTGGTGTTATTAAAACAATGTCATCAGCAAAGCGGAGGTGGTGTAGTTGCCGACCATCTATCTTCACTCCCATTCCTTCCCATTCCAGTCGTCGCATGATGTTCTCGAGGGTGGCACTGAAGAGTTTCGGTGAAATGGTATCACCCTGCCGCACCCCTCTCTTGACATCAACAATCACTTCTTTGTAGAATGGTGAGATCCTGGTAGTGAATCCGCAATACAGCTCACGGAGGATCCTGATGTATTGGGCTTGAATGCCCTGATTGGATTGGGCTTCAATGACTGCTTCCTTCTCAACAGAATCAAAGGCCTTCTTTAAATCAATGAACGTTAAACAGAGCGGCATCTTGAACTCCCAAGAAACCTCAGTGAGCTTGGTTATCGTGTGGATATGGTCGATGGTGCTGAATCCTTTGCGGAACCCTGCTTGCTCGCATGGTTGTCCTTCATCTAGTGTTCTGCCAATCCTATTCAGGATGACTCGAGTGAACAACTTGTAGATGAGAGACAATAGGCAGATCGGGCGATAGTTGCCAATGTCATGGATGTCTCCCTTCTTGAACAGTAGTACGGTCCTGCTGGTTTTCCATTGGGACGGAACCTTGCATTCAGACAGGTGGCGAGTGAAGAGCTGAGCCAGTGTATTGATGAGTACTGACGGCAGGTTCTTCAGGTGTTCAGGTCTGACCTTGTCTGGGCCGGGTGCTGTTTGTTTCTTTACCGACGAAATGGAGTGTCGGATTTCGGAAGGGAGAACATTGGGAATGACATACCCATCCTGTGGAATTTGGTATGTCGGCAAGTGGACATGGCTATTGAAGAGATTTGAGTAGAAGTCATGGATAATCTTAAGTCCATGCATTAAAGACCTCAACATCAGACCGGAATCCATAAGGTACATAGAAGACAAGATTGGCAAAACCCTCCATGACATTGGAGCTAATGGTATCTTAAAAAACGACATACCACTGACCAAACAAGTGAAAACAGAGATAGACATATAGGACTCTCATAAACTAAGAAGATTCTACATCTCAAAAATGCAATGACAGCGGCTGGAGCAGTAGCACAGCAGGTAGGGCTTTTGCCTTGCACTTGACTGACCCGGGTTTTATTCCCAGCTTCCCATATGGTCCCCTAAGCACTGCTAGGAGCAATTCCTGAGTGCAGATCCAGGAATAACCCCTGAGCATTGCTGGGTGTGACACAAAAAAGATTAAAAAATTACAAAGACAGTCTACAGAATAGGAAAGGATATTTTGCCAATACCCATCCAATAAGGTGTTGATACCAAGGATATACAGAGCAATGGTTGAACTACACCAGAATAAAACATCCAACCCCCATCAAAAAATGAGGTGATTAAATGAAAAAGAACTTTCTCAAAGAAGAAATCCGAATGGCAAAAAGGCACATGAGAAAATACTCTACATTACTAATCATCAGGAGATGCAGATCAAAACAACAATGAGATATCATCTCACACCACAGAGACTGGCCCACATTCAAAAGAACAAAAACAACCAGTGTTGACACGGATGTGGCGAGAAAGGGACCCTCCTTCACTGCTGGTGGGAATGCTGACTGGTTCAGCCCTTTTGAAAAATTGTATGGACAATTCTCAAAAATTTAGAAATTGAGCTCCCATTTGACCCAGCTATACCACTCCTGGGAATATATCACTGAGAGGAAAAAAAAGAACAGTCGAAATGACATCTGCAATTGTATGTTCATTGCTGCACTATTCACAATAGCCAAAATTTGGAAAAAAACCAAGTTCCCGAGAACAGATGACTGGTTAAAGAAACTTGGTACATCTACACAACGGAAAAATATGCAACTGTTAGAAAATATGAAGTCATAAAATTTAGATACAAGTGGTTGTACATGGAAAGTATCATGCTAAGTGAGATGAGTCAGAAAGAGAGGGAGAGACATAAAAAGACTGCATTCACCTGGGGAATATAGAGTAACAGAAAAGGAGTCAAAGTCCCAAGAATAGTTAAGATAAGTACCAGGAGGTGCTCCAGGGCTTGAAAGCCAGTACCACGAGCTGGGAGAAAAGGCAGCTCAGCTAGAGAAGGGAACACCAAGTAAAGGATGTTTGGAAACTCACTCGAGATGCGAGACGCATGCTGCAAGTAGACTATAGACCGAACAGGATGGCCATTCAATATCTCTATTGCAAACTACAAGACCCTTAAGGAAAGAGTGAGCAAAATGGAATACCCTGCCAAAGAGGCAGAGTGGGGTCAGGGGGATAGGGTTGGGGGTGTTAGGGCTACTAGGATCGTTGGTGGTAGAGAATGGGCACTGGTGGAGGGATGGATACTCGATTATTGTATAACTGAAACCCAAGCATGAAAGTTTGTAAGTCTACAACAGTACCTTATGGTGTTTCACTAATAATAAATAAATAAATAAATAAATAGGAGAAATTCTTTTGAACACAGCAGTTTCATTTCTTGGAATCTACTGTACAAAGACAAAACCATTAATTTGAAAATACTTATCTTTAAGTTCTAAAGAAGGTCAAAAAATAAACATACATTCTGTTATTGCAGTGCTTCGTCTCTTAGTTAGCTGACCTGAAGAATTAGGTTCAAATTTATTTATTTATTTTTATTTTATTTAATTAATTTTTTAAATTTTATTAAATCACCATGAGATAGTTACAAGCTTTCATATTTGGGTTACAATCAAACAATGATCAAACACCCATCCCTCCACCAGTGCATATTCCCCACCACCAATATCCCTGGTATACCCCCCCTTTCCCACCCTCCCCCTGCCTATATGGAAGACATGATTCTCCATAATCTCTCTCTACTTTGGGGCATTATGGTTTGCAATACAGACCCTGAGAGGTTATCATATTTGGTCCTTTATCTACTTTCTGCACACATCTCCCATCCCGACCAATTCCTCCAGCCATCTTTTTCTTAGTAATACCTTCTCTATTCCAGCTGCCTTCTCCCCTTTGCTCATGAGGCAGGTTTCCAGTTATGGAACAATCTACCTGTCCCATGTATCTATTACCCTTAGGTGTCAGCCTCATGTTATGTTGTTTTATACTCCACAAATGAGTTCAGTTTTTCTATGTCTGTCCCTCTCTTTCTGACTCATTTCACTTAGCATGATACTCTCCAGGTCTATCCATTTATAAGCAAAGTTCATGACTTCATCTCTCCTGACAGCTGCATAGTATTCCATTGTGTAGATGTACCAAGGTTTCTTTAATCAGTCATCTGTTCTAGGGCACTTGGGCTGTTTCCAGATTTGGGCTATTGTGAACAGTGCTGCAACGAACATATATAGGTACAGATGTCATTCATTTCTACTGTACTTTTTTGCATACTCGGGATATATTCCCAGAAGTGGTATTGGGGGGTCATGTGGAAGTTCAATTTCTGGTTTTTGAAGGAGAGTTCTTATTGAGTTCTAGAAAGGCTGGACTAGTTGGCATCCCCACCAACAGTGAAAGAGTGTCCCTTTTTCCCCCACATCTACGCCAGCACTGGTTGCTTTTGTTCTATTGAATATGTGCCAGTCTCTGTGGTGTGACATGATATCTCATTGTTGTTTTAATTTGCATATACCTGATGGCTAGCTATGTGAAGCATTTTTATGTGCCTTTTGGCCATTCCTTTTTTTGAGGAAACTTCTTTTCATTTCTTCTACCCCTTTTTTGATGGGGTTGGAGCTTTTTTTTCTTGTACAATTTTAGTAGTGTCTTGTATATCCTAGATATTAATCCCTTATCAGATGTGTATTGGGTAAATATTCTTTCCCATTCTGTGGGCTCTTTTTGTTTGGTCATTTTTGGTCACTGTTTCTTTTGTAGAACAGAAGTTCCTTAGTTTAATGTAGTCCCATTTGTTTATGTTTGCTTCCACTTGCATGGTTAGTGCTGCTTCATCCTTAAAGATGTTTTTAGCTTCAATGTCGTGTAGAGTTCTGCCTACATTTTCCTCTATGGACCTTATGGATTTATGTCTGATATTGAAGTATTTAATCCACTTTGATCTGACTTTTGTGCCTGGCATTAGACAGAGGTCAGAGTTCTTTTTTTTGCAGGTAGCTATCCAGTCTTCCCAGCACCACTTGTTGAAGAGACTGCCCTTGTTCCACTTCAAATTTCTTGCCCCTTTGTTAAAGATTAAGTGGTCACATATTTGGGGGTCTGTGACAGAATATTCAATTCTGTTCCATTGGTCTGCAGGTCTCTTTCTACCACAGTACTATGATGTCTTAATTTTTACTGCTTTGTAGTATAGTTTGAAGTTGGGGAGGGTGATGCCATCCATCTTCTTTTTCCCAAGGATTGTTTTATCTATTCGTGGGGGTTTATTGTTCCATATGAATTTCAGGAGTGTTTTGTCCACTTCTTTGAAAAATGTCATGGGTATCCTGATAGGGACTGCATTGAATTTGTATAGTGCTTTGGGCAGTATTGCCATTTTGATAGTGTTAATCCTTCCTATCCATGAGCTGGGATGTGTCTCCATTTCCTAGTGTCCTATTTTATTTCTTGAAGTAGTGTTATGTAATTTTCCTTGTATAGGTTCTTCACTTCCTTGGTTAAGCTGATTCCACGGTACTTGATTTTCTCAGGTACTAGTGTGAACAGGATTGTTTTTTAAATGTTTCTTTCTTCTCTTTCATTATTTGTATATACAAAAACCATGGACTTTTGGGTATTGATTTTGTACCCTGCCAGTTTACTAAACTGACCTGCTGTTTCTAAAGCTTTTCTATAGGATCTTTAGGGTTTTATAAGTACAGTATCATATTGTCTGAAAATAGTTTGACCTCTTCCTTTCCAATCTGTACTCCCTTGATACTTTTCTCTTGCTTAACTGTAATGGCCATGACTTCCAGTACTATACTGAACAGGAGTAGCAAAAGTGGGCAACCTTGTCTTGCGCCCGATATAGAAAGAAGTCTATTAGTTTTTCCCCATTGAGAATGATGCTTGCCATGGGCTTGTAGTAGATGGCATTGACTATATTGAGGAAAGTTCCTTCAATGCCTATTTTGCTGAGAACTTTCATCATAAACAGGTGCTGGATCTTGTCAAATGTTTTCTCTGCATCTATTGATATGATCATATGGTTTTTATCTTTTCTTTTGTTGATATGATTGATTATGCTGATAGATTTCTGAATGTTAAACCATCCTTGCATCTCTGGGATGAATCCTACTTGGTCATGGATTATGATCTTTTTTATGAATCATTGGATTCTATTTGCTAATAGTTTGTTGAGGATCTTGGTGTCTATATTCATCATGGATATCGGCCTGTAATTCTCTTTCTTTGTGATATCTCTGTCTGCTTTTGGTGTCAGGGTCATATTTGCTTCATAGAAACTGTTCAGAAGTGGTTTTGATACTTCAATTTTGTGGAAAAGCTTAAAGAGTATTGGGAGTAAGTCCTTTTTAAAGACTTGGAAGAATTCACTAGTGAATGCAGCTGGACCTGGTCTTTTGTGCTTGGAGAGATTTTTATTACTGTGTCCATTTCATTGATGATGATAGGTCTGTTAAGGTATTCCAGGTCTTGGTTCAGCCTTGGGAGGCTATAGGAATCTAGGAATTCTTCCATTTCTTCTAGGTTTTTCGTTTTCCGTGGCATAAAGCTTCTCAAAGTACTCCCTGAGGATCCTTTGAATTTCTGTAGTTTCTGTTTTAATGACCCCCTTTTCATTTCTGATTCGGTTTATCAGGGCTTTCTCTCTCCCTTTCTTTGTGAGTTTTGCTAGAGGCTCATCTATCTTCTTTATTTTCTCGAAGAACTAGCATTTGGTTTAATTGATCTTTCAGATTGTTTTTGGGTTTCCATCTCATTAATCTCTGCTCTGAGTTTTATTATTTCCATTCTTGTGTTCAGATCAGGCTCCTTTTGTTGTTCATTCTCCAAGCTCTTAAGCTGTGATGTCAGTGGGCTTAAGCTGTGTGCGCTGACTCCTACTTCCTGAGGAATGCTTGTAGAGCTATAAACTTTCCTCTTAAAACAGCCTTTGCTGTGTTCCATAAGTTTTGATAACTCGTGTCCCCATTTTTTTTTTTCGTTTCCAGGAATCTTTTGATTTCATCTTTGATTTCCTTTCTAACCCACTCATGTCCAAGAGTGAACTGTTTAATTTCCAGGTGTTTGACTTAGTTTTCTGTTTGTGTATGTGATTTACTTCTAATTTCAGCACATTGTGGTCTGAGAAGATTATTGAAACAATCTCTATCTTCTTAATGTTATGGAGGTGTGTTTTGTGACTCAGCATGTGCTCAATCTTGGAGAATGTCCATGCACACTTGAGAAGAATGTATGTTCAGCTTTTTGAGGATGAAGTGTCCTGTATATATCTACAAAGTCTCTTTCTTTCACTTTTTTCCTCAGATGAAGGATGTCCTTGCTAAACTTGATCTATCAAGAGGTGATAAAGCGGTGTTGAAGTCTCCCACTAGTATTGTGTTGCTATCGATGTCTTTCACCAAGTCTATGAGTAGTTGTTTTAAGTACTTTGCTGGTCCCTCATTAGGTGCATATACATTTAGTATTCTAAGTTCTTCCTGTTGTACAGATCCCTTGATCAGTAAGAAACAGCTTTCACTGTCTCTTGTTCTTGTAATCTTCTTCAGTCTGAAATCAATGTGATCTGATACTAGGATGGCTACCCCAGCTTTTACATGGGAGTTGTTTTCCCATAGGACTGTTTTCCAGCCTTTAACTTTGAGCCCCTATTTGCTCAGACTATTGAGATGTGTTTCTTGCAGGCATCAGAAGGTTGGGTTCAATTTTCTAATCATCCTGCCTCTCTGTGTCTTTTAATTGGTGTGTTTAGCCCAGTGACGTTGAGAAAGATTGTTGTTATGGGGTTTTGTCCCATTTTTCTGCTGAAATTTTATGTATGTGAGCGGCCTGTCTTGTCTTAAAGTAGCCCATTTAGTTGTTCTTGTTACCATGGTTTTGAGTCTATGAAGTTCCTGAGCTGTTGTTTGTCTGTGAAACTGTGTGTTGTTCCTTCTGTTATGAATGAGAGTCTCGCTGGGTAAAGTATTTTGGTGAGGCATTTATTTCATTGAGTTTTTTCACCATATCCCACCACTGTTTTCAGGCCATGAGGGTTTCATCAGACAAATTGGCTGTGAATTTTAATGATCCTCCTTTAGAGGAAATTTCTTTCTTTGATGTTGCTGCTTTCAGAATTTTGTCTCTGTCTAAAGTTTTGGTCATTTTGATCGATTTTCTCTTGGAGTACTTTTATTCGGATTTCTTCTAGCTGGTACCCTTAAGGCCTCCTGAATGTGGTAGCATGTTTTCTTCAACTCTGGAAACGTCATACGAATGATCTCTTTGACAGTTCTTGTTCATCAGGGTTTCCTTCCGGTCCCTCTGGGACTCAAATAATTCTTATGCTACTCCGCTTGGCTTCATCACGATTTTCTCTTGCCATCTCTTCCTGGATTATGAGTCTCTTTTCCATTTTCAGCTCTTTTCTCGAGAGTCTTTGGACCTTGTCTTCGAGCTCACTGATTCTGTCCTCAGCGGCTGTTCCTCTGCTGCTGAGGCCTTCCACTGAGTTTTTCAATTCACCTACCAGGTTTTTCAGGTCTGACATTTCCGTTTGTAATTTTGTTTGCATTTTCCTCATTTCTACCTTCAAATCCTCTTGTCTTTTATTGGCATTGCATCCCATTGTTTCTTTTAGCTCCCTAAGCATCTTCCCTTCTAAATTTCTTGTCAGAGAGGTTGTCTAGGATTTTATTACAGTTGGGGTCTTCTGGGCTAGCCTCTTCAATAAGTAAGCCTGGTGGGCTTCTGCGTTTCTTTACCATTGTGACCTGTGTGGTTTAGACCATCACGCTCACTGTTACTATTCTGCTTATGATGCAGAATTAATTGAGATAAGCTTAATGAATTATTGGTTAATGTGTTTCTGGTGGTTAAGCTAACCTGGTGACAGTTCTCTCTAAGATGGTAACTTATGGTTTCTATGGGATAATGTAGGGGAAGAATAACTCCGGGAAGGGGCCCTGCCACTGGTCGAGTACCTGGATGAGTGAGCAGAGGGTGTCTGGAACGATTCAGCTTTGGTTGCACAAGGTATGTGCCTCAATTCTCATCCCCCACAGACCAAGGATGAAAACCTACCATTCTCAGCGGGTCTAGTTAAATGTGCAGCCCTGGGAAGGGGCCCTGCCACTGAGCAGGTGCCTGCATAAGTGATAGGTTCAAATTCAAGTTTATATAAAAATTCAAAATTTTGATTAGTATATTAAATTGAATTTATTTTACAATATCTTCCTTAATTAGAAGTAATGTAGTATAAGAACTGTCAAAATACCACTGAAAGGTTGAAAGGAGACTAAATGTAAAGGTAAAGGTAAGGTAAAGGCTCTCCCGTTGATCGTCGATTTGCTCGAGCGGGCCCAGTAATGTCTCCATTGGAGACTTTGTTGTTACTGTGTCTGGGATATCGAATACTCTCGGTAGCTTGCCAGGCTCTCCGAGAGGGGCGGAGGAATCGAACTCGGGTCGGCCATGTTGGCCGCTTGTAAGGCGAACGCCCTACCCGCTTTGCTATCGAGACTAAATGTAGTACCTTTAAATATATGACAAAGAGAAAAATAGTTTTCCTCCAGTTATAGTCTGAAGAAGTACTTTAAGTATTCACTGCTGTGAATAGATAATTAGATTAAATATTTGGTAGTTTGATAGATAAATATATGAATAGATGGATCAACAGATTAATGTATGATAAGTAGATTAGATAAACAATAGGTAGAGAGATGTAAGTATTCATAAAACCTAATACATGGTAGAAAAAAGTGCTAACTGAAGGTGTCAGGCATACGAAAGAAAGCCTTGGCAAGGAGTCTGAGTCAAATGAGGACAGGATTTATATCTGAAAAACCCAGGAAGAACAACTCACTCATATTCAGACAAAATTTATAACACAAAAAGTGAGTATCTATACTGGTCAATGTGGAAAAATGAAGTTCTGGAACACCAGTGTTCTTAATAAAGGTAATGGTAAAGGCCCTCCCGTTGATCGTCAATTTGCTTGAGCGGGCCCAGTAATGTCTCCATTGGAGACTTTGTTGTTACTGTGTTTGGCATATCTAATACTCTCGGTAGCTTGCCGGGCTCTCCGAGAGGGCCGGAGGAATCGAACTCGGGTTGGCCATGTTGGCCGCTTGTAAGGCGAACGCCCTACCTTGACATATAGTTAAAGTTAAAAAGTTAAAGGCCCTCCCGTTGATCGTCGATTTGCTCGAGCGGGCCCAGTAACGTCTCCATTGGAGACTTTGTTGTTACTGTGTCTGGCATATCGAATACTCTCGGTAGCTTGCCGGGCTCTCCGAGAGGGGCGGAGGAATCGAACTTGGGTTGGCCATGTTGGCTGCGTGCAAGGCGAAAGCCCTACCCGCTGTGCTATCACTCCAGTTTAACTTAACTAAGTTTACCTTCCCAGTTAGTGACAAGCAAAACTAGTGCCATCTTCTTCATGAGAATGGAAATTTGAGATACTCATGAGCACTAAATCAGAGTACTCAAGTGCCCTGAGGAGGAAGAAATATGGCTTTAGGGAAAGTCAGACAACATCTGGAATATTGGAATTAATAAGATCCTGATGGATTGCCTGCTATTTATACAGAATACAAATGCTCATAAAATGCCTAAATTACTAGAATGAACAGACTGATGTATGTATGTATATATAGATGATAAAATAATAGATATAGAATACATATAGATTCTACAGACATAAATACTGACGTAGATAAATATTCGAAGAGTCAGACATTGTCAATGCCAAATACAATATATAATACAAAGGGGTTACGTTATATGTAACTATTTTCTATTAAAAAAAACTACCAGAAGCTGTTAGAATACTGGGTTCCATTTTTCAGTTTTAAGCAAGGGGTACACAAATAATCCCTGACAACAGCTGATGAAACACAGGGAAAGTCTCAGAGTGGATATTCATCATGCAAACAATAGCAAGTGGCCATGAATTCAAGTAGTTCTCTCTTTAGACTGTAGAGGTAATTGAGTAAAGGGAGATAGATGGACACTCCCACTGCCTTCAGCAGAGTCCCAGGAATTATAAAGCTCCTCCAAAACTCTGAGTTTCAAGCTATCGTTGACCCTAGAAAATTTTGTGAGCACATGTTTATTTATCCTAGATTATAAAGCTCCTTGTGAACAGAGCTGATTTAAATCAGTAGCCTAGTCCTTATCAATTCACCCAGCAGAGCAGAGAACTCTAATTACTTACTCTCTCAAATTAATGTTGCATCAATTATGTAAAGCAATTGCTTTTCAAATGGAGGTCTGCATTGTCTATGGCCACTCTTATTGAAAAGAAAATTGTTTTGTTTTTGTTTTCATAGTAGTATAAAGATAAAATAAGTTATTCAGAATCATTTTATGATGAGCATATTACAGAGTTCAGACCCCAAATTCTAGGATCTGTATCATTGCACCCTGTGTCTCTGTCTCTCTGTGTCTTTTTCTCTCTGTCTCTGTACCTGTCTCAAGGGAGTCTCCGGGCAATGTTCATGGGATCATCTTCATGATTTTAAGCCAACAAGAATTGAATAGTTCCAAGCTAGAGCCAAATGACATAGAGACGGTGCATTCTAACTATGTTGAGTATCACCAGAGGTCACTCTGGTGGTTACTATTGGCATCCAGGACTACTCAGCAGTGCTCAGGGGTCCACAGAGAGCTACATCTCAATCTTGAGCCCTTGTTGTAATACTGAACACTTAGTTACTTCTCCAGCTCCATGCATCAGTTCTAATCTGTTCTTTCTTTTCAATTGCCAAATTATGTGTGCACTTAGCTGCTAATGAAGAATCTAGACTTCTGAAGGATACCATATCATCAAATAGAAAGAAAGAGAACTAATAGAGATGTTAGTGCACATTTCTGGAATTTCATTCAGTGGTGTAGTTCTGGACTAACTTAGTTCTACCCCACTTTGCATCTGTCTTGTCTTTCTGTTTGCTTGATAGGCAATATCAAGTACTAGTTTCAGAGAACAGAAACTGCTTGCAACCTACAATTGCACAAGATAACTCTCTGAAATAAATTCCTTTATTTTATAAGGTCGACCCAAGTTCGATTCCTCCACCCTTCTCGGAGAGCCCGGCAAGCTACTGAGAGTATCTCGCCCGCACGGCAGAGCCTGGCAAGCTCCCCCTGACGTATTCGATATGCCAAACACAGTAACAACAAAGTCTCCAATGGAGACGTTACTGGGCCCGCTCGAGCAAATCGATGAACAACGGGAGGGCCTATAAGGTAGTAATTCTGTTTTTCTGGTTGCACTGATATAAGGGTTGATGCATTGCTTTTGTTCTTATCAATGTTTTACTTTTCTCATAGTTTTATTTGTATCAAACAGTAATATTTTAAAAAGCAACAAAGAATTTTATGTTCCTGATTCTAGAAATGAATGCATTAAGGAATATTTTAATAACACTGTAGACCTAATTTTACTTTCAGTTAGACCAAATAGTTGTTGGTGTTATTACATAATGTATGACATATAGATTTTCTGTAAGTATACAATAAATATTTGGCACAGTAGCATATAATTTGCCATTGACCAGATTCTGTGAACATCATAATTGCCCGAGGTTCACGTGATCACTATCTTTGTGTTAAATTATGCACAGAAGTGCTAAATAGAATTTATCATAGATGTGCTAAATTCAGTACCATTTTGATTAACTGCCTTTCATTTCCTTAGAAACTCTAAATATGATTCAAACAATGCTATTTTGCAAATACATAAGAGAAACACAAATATGAATCCACCAAAAAAGAGAACAAATTCTGCCCATATATATGATATTTGTACTTCCTATTAAGAACACATCTATTTTTATAAAATACTAAAATTAAATTAAACAGGTAGTGGGAAATGTTTAATGGTGAAGGGATGGGTATTGGAACATTGTATGCTTGAAACTCAATAATAAACAAATTTGTAACTATGTATCTCACAGTGATTCAATAAAAAATGATAATAAAATGAATAAAATAACATCATAATATGAAAAAAGCTCAAATACTAAGATTTGAATTTATAAGTCATGAATGTTTGCAAACAAGAATGAATTGCAGTAAAACATTTTCTAAAAAATGATTATCAATTTTAATAATCCAATAAATATAGACTATTCATAATAAAATGTAGACCAGAAACTGATGTTATGTCTTTCCACTGTTATATTTAATAATACCACAACTATTTCAGCAAAACATAATCTACAATCCACTATATCAGTGTTGAAGATTTAAATATTGATTTTGTAATTTTGTTGGAAATCTTTATTTGTTTCCATTTATAGCCCTATAAGATCCAAATGTGAAGTGCGAATCTCTATTTTATAACTTTTTAAGTAGTATATCAACAGAACTCATTTCCATCAGTAAGTTCTACTAATAAAAATTTAATTTTTACTCTCTCACTATAAATACTATACCCTCATGTCTTCACATAAAGACACCATTTATTATTCAAGACTCAGCTCAAATGTCCTTTCTTCTCTAAAGTCTTCTCTGACTCTGTATACAATAAAAAGTCTTAAATAATCCCCTACATATTTAACTTTTATTTTTCAATAGTTCACCACGTTGCTGAAATATTAAAATTATTGAGTAGAGAAGCAAATTCCCAGTGATTGTGAAGTAATTGTCATAAATTAGGGCACTCTAGGTAAAATTTATAATTCATCTCTCAGTAAACAAAACAAATTTATGTAAGATTATGGAAACATTGTTAACCAAGTTGACATAATTAGACTTTTTAGAACATCATACTTCATGTCACACTGTCACACTGCCCTACCATTGTTCATTATTTGCTCGAGAAGACCCAGTAACATCTCCATTGTGAGACTTCTTGTTACTGTGTTTGGCATATTGAATACATTACGGGTAGCTTGCCAGACTTTGCCGTGCCGGCGAGATACTCTCAGTAGTTTGCCAGGCTCTCCGAGAGGGGCAGAGGAATCAAACCTGGCTCAGCTGGTCTGGCTGCGTGCAAGGTAGACAACCTACCACTGTGCTATCACTCCAACCCATCATACTTCATAGAGAATGTAAATTTATTTCAATTGCAGATTAATTAAATAAATATAGGTTTAAATATATATTAATATTGTTTTAATTACCCAATGCTTCACTTCCCATTTATCTTGCAATACAATACTTTTCACCTAAACCCTGCCTGCCTATAATCCTAAACGTAGCCCCAATTCTAAACCTTACCTTAGCCCAGAGTAGGCCTTATCTCTGGTGATGCCAGAAACTTGCAAGTTTCCAGAGTTCAAAGATTTCTGGAACTTGACTTTCATTTTCAAGAAATAACACCCAAAAAGAATACAAACAAAACTTCCAGAAACCTACCCCAAAACATTGCTGAAGGCAATTCCTAACTGTCTTATTAACTTGAACAACAAAAACAAAAATAGGCATAATCCTACCATATAGCACAGACAGCAAAACAAACACACAATGCTTCACATTCCTTTTTATCTTGGAACACAAAAATGCTCTCAATATAAACCCTACACATCCCTAAGAATAACCTTAAATTCCAATTCTAACCCTAACCCTAAGAGTATACCTGATCCACGGAGATATCAAGACTAGCAAATTTTTAAAAAATTGTCATCTGTGAACACTTAACTTTTATTTTATTAAAATAGCACTGATAAAGATAATACGTAACATCTTCAGAAACCTAACCCTAAATCTTGCTTTAGGCTAATACCATCTTTCAAATAAGCATGACCCAAGAATAAATTCTAATCCGACCAATTAGACTAAGCATAGTAATCACACAATGCCTCACTTCAATTTTTTTCTAGAACAAAACCATACTTTCCACATCCCTAGCCCTAATTCTAGCCCAAATTCTAAAGTTATCAGAGCCCCATAATAGGCATGATCTCTAGTGATCAAAACCTAGCAAATTTCCATATTTTAATGATCTCTGTACATATTAGATTCCTTTTAAAGACAAAAATAAACACTGAAAAAGATAACATATAAAACCTCCAGAAATATAACCCTAAACATTGCAAAAGGCTAATCCTACCTTTAAAATAATTGTGACCCTTTAATAGGTATAATTCTACCAAATAGACTCAACAGGAGAATTGCACAATGCTTTACTTCCTTTTTTATCTTGGAATACAATACTTTCCACCTAAACCTACACATCCATAACTCTAATCCTAACTGTAACTCTAACACATTCTTTCTACCTAAACCCTATACATCCCTGCTCTAACTCCAGACCTATTTCTGTCATTAGCCCTAACCCTCGGCCTATATTATGTATGCTTTCGATTTATAGACATGACTTGGATAGAAACCATAGTCAAGAGTTTTACTCATATCAGGTTACCTAATAATTTATTAGAGAAGTAAACAAATGTTTTTAATTGCAACATGAAAAGAATAATCTTTGAATTGATGGGAAAGTGATTCTGACAAACCATATAAATGTCGTACTATAGAACATTTCCATATCAGAAGCTTCTACAAACCAGTTGAATATTGTGTCTGAAATTGATCCAGAATGTCAAGTTGTTCTTTTTTTTTTTTGAAGCTAAAAAAATGAGTAATTAGTATCACTTAATCAAAAGCTTAAAAACTGTCCAATTTTGTCTCTGGTTTGGTATATAAACTGATCTTTTTATCTTTTGTTAAAAATTCAATGCAGAATAGTATCATCTTATTCTCTCAGTTTCACTCATATGTACTCACAAAATCGTTCACTAATCCATTTGTTGCTCCTACTCTATTCTACTATTAAGTTAATATAAGGCCCTCCCATTGATCATGGATTTGCTCGAGCGGGCCCAGTAACGTCTCCATTGGAGACTTTGTTGTTACTGTGTTTGGCATATTGAATACTCTCGGTAGCTTGCCGGGCTCTCCGAGAGGGGCGGAGGAACCCAACTCGGGTCGGCCATGTTGGCTGCGTGCAAGGCAAACGCCCTACCGCTGTGCTATCACTCCAGCCTATTTTTACTATTAAGTTAAAAGTGATAATATACACATTAATGAAAAACATTTATGAAAAATAACCAAAATTTTAGTAGGTGAAAAAATAAATATAGAGATAAATATAAGAATATCTGTTCCTGAAGAGATAGCACAGTGGGTAAATCACTGTGCTAACTAATCTGGGTTCAATCCCTTACCCATGTGTGATCCCTAGATCACAGCCAAGAATAATCCCTGAATACAGAGCAAAAATAAACCCTGAGCACCACTTGGTGCAGCTCCCACCCTTAACAACATCAAAAGAGAATATCTAATTGAGAAAGATACAAGTACAATAGTTTTCATAAAGGTCATAATAAAGGTATTTGACTTTTGTTTTGTTTTGTTTTGTTTGGGAGCCACTCTTGGTGATGCTCAGGAGTTACTGAGGAGTTACTCCTGGCTCTCTACTCAGCAATCACTCCTGCCTGGGCTGGGCTTAGTTTTTGATGTTTCTTCAGGTAGAAAACTTTATCTCTTAGACATGTTTCTATACAGACCTTCCACATTTAGATAATACTACCCAGCATCTCTGTCAGTGTAAAGTCTCCCACCTCTTGTCCTCTTTCTTCAATCTTAGATTTTTGTATAAATTTTGCTCTATCTAGAAAGTTGTTTCACTATTCCTCTCTATTATATTCTTATACCCACTTTTTATAAGACACAGTTTAATTTGTCAAAATGTTTGTTTTTCTTTTTGCCCACATTGCAAAATGTGTGTGTGGCATGTCTCACTCCATTCTTCATACTTTCTTCATACTCTCTATCTATTCTATAGGATATTGAAAGTCAGATGTTTAATGAGAGTAAGGCCCATCTGGTACCTGCTATCTGCCCATAGCAAGGGACAGAAGCATAACTTTTTTGGAAAAGGTATTGAAAAGGGGGTCTGGGATGGGCTGATATGGTAAAGTTGTTGGTGAGTATGTATCATGCCTAAGATATTGACAGTTCTTCTTGCTAAAGAATCATAGAAGAGCTGGAATGCAAACACATTTACCCCTCTCCTTACCTGTATTCAAACACATTCTTTCTCAACAGATTTGTCGTAGATGTAGAACAAGCAAAGGTCACAACATGCAATTTCTCTATTAATAAATGTGCTGATGTGGAAAACCTGTAAAACATAGTTTACAAACAAATGTTTTTCCTGAATTTCTCAGGAAGAGCAATTTGCTTAGGTAAGAATGTCTTGGGTAGCACAAAGATATTAACATACAAGACAAAGATGCACAGTTTCTTTTATTTCTATGCAAAGAGGAATTAAGCCTAAAACTCCATTTTAAAAAGATATTTCCCTAGGAATGGATAGAGATAGCCACAGGCTATATAAGAGTTATCTTTGTGTTTGTTTAAATGCTCCAGATTAATTTTTCCTAACCACTTTTTATAATGAAGTAAGCAATATCATGCCAACTGAGAAAGTCATGGTGCCTGCAGCCACATTTCAGAGAAAGTGCAGTAGATTCTAAGATCTCACTGTGCATTATGCTAAGACCAAGAAAAGAAGAATCTCTAGTTATGAGACTTAAAAATCAGTAATTTTATTTTATTTTGTTGTTTGGAGGACCATATCCAGCAGTGCTCAGGGTTTTCTCCTGGCTCTGTGCTCAGGAGATCATGTGAGGTGGTGTACATTGAGCCCAGGTAAGCCCAGTACAAGGCAAATACCCTGCCAATAGTAATGCCTCTCTGATGACATTAGTAATTTTAAAGATGCTCCAAGTGACCTTAGTGTAAAACCAAGTTTATGAATTATATGCTGTATGCCCTAGTGGTTGCTATTGAAATGGGAAAGTTCATGAAACCCTGGAAGGTGGTCTTGTACTTACTTGGACATGAAACATTTTATGGCAAGAATATTGATGACAGCACCTCAGACCACCCCAACAACCATGCCCCTGTGGCTGGGATTGAGCACTATCCCCACAAAGTGACAACTTCCAAGGTCAAGAAGAAAATCGCCAAAAGATCAAGTCTTTTGTGAAAGTTTATAACTATAATACCTTATGCCCACAAAATACTCATGGACATTCTCTTGGACAAAACCATCTTCAGTTAAGAATGTCTTCAAAGACCCTGCTCTTAAATGCAAGGCCTGGAGAGAGGCCAGGGTGAAATTCGAAGAGAGATACAAGAATGGCAAGAAAAGATGGTTCTTCCAGAAGCTGCAGTTTTAAATGTTTTGTTTAAATCATTAAAAAAATAGAATAAAGATTTGGGAAAAGGATTTATAGGATATTGGGGGTGGCTGAGGAGGAAGACAGAAAAAAAGGGATGGGAAATAATTATATAATGCAATGGTAGAAGGTTATTAGATGCATCGTCTTTTTTTGTTCCGGTATTACCTAGAAAGGATTCTTACAAGCCATCCAGTCTAGACCATAGAGCGCTCAGATACTTGGTCAAACATGTTTCTGTGTATTTCTGTGAGAGATAAATTGTGGGTAAGATTGACAGATAAATATGAGATGTTTGAATAAACTGAATAAAGCAAACTTCCCTCCCTACTATGAATAAATTAGCAGTTGAAGGTTGTTGTGTAAGACCCCTCTTAATCTTATTACATCTCCTTTTGCCAGATTGTTTCGAGTTAGAATATTTTTATATTTGATTTTTTTTCTATCTTTCAACACAAATGGAAACATTAGTTTCCCTTAGTCTCCAGCCTGCTGGACATAGTAATGGAATTTATAACATCAGCTATGTAGCTCTAGAAATCTCTAGATTACTCACTATCATTGTGACTCAATAGTCTATTTCTTTTATAATCATGTGAGTCAATTCTTAGTAATACAACTCTTTTGAAATCATACATATATACATTTGTCTATGTGTATCATGCTTATGATATATACCTATATATCCTGCATTTCCCATACACTGATACAGATACTCAGCTCTGTTCCTAAATATTGTTTCAACTGGAAAGGTGTGGCCTAATATGTTTATTGTTTATCATCATTATTATTAGCATCATAATTATTTTTTTCATTTCTAATATGGACATACTTTGCAACATGGACACCAATGAGTACTCAGGAATGTTACATGAAATTTTCTTTTGGTATTCATCTTTGCATATTAAATAAAAATACTATCTCATGAGGTTATTCGTAAAATGGTAAGAGCAGTCATACTAGGTCTAGTACAGAAATAATAGGAATATTTATTTTCACATACATCTATGCTATGAGCAAAATATTTACCCTTAGCAAACAACTAAAATATAGTTCGATATCATCAATGACACACTTTAGAGTACACTTTCCATTTGTATCACAGAAAGATCATGTTTTTAATTTGATCTAATAATAATATATGCATTATTTACTCTGTCTTTTGATTCATCAACACAGTACAGATAGGCTTTTACCTTCCTCAAAAAATCAACACTTGTTTAGTGTATTTCATTTGCTTCTATTTTTTATTTTCCTTAATCCCTGGCTTTCTTCAGATTTGAATATCTGTATGTCTTGCAGTCTCAGCTCTTCTTATTTCAAATAAATAGGTGGTGTTAGCAAAAAACTGATAGTTGAGACAGGATTTCGCCAAACACTTGGTTTGAATTTCAAGGCTGCACTACCACTTGAAATACCTTAAGCAATATATCTGACCTTCAAATATGGCAATGTTTTAAGAGTCTCCATTGGCTATAGGGTCACCTTTCAATCCATTTCATACTTGTAACCTTTCAAACAATCTTCTGAAATTCACTGTAGGAATATGTTATCATATTTACAACAACAAATTAATAGCAATTTAAGTTTTTTTTAATAATTTCTATTAAAATTCATTTTTAAACTTGCAAGATTGCTTTTCTTAAATCAGAAAACTTGGTGATAACAAATAACTCAAAAGGTCTAAGCAGCAAGTATGATGCAGTTATAATTATCTGAATATGTTAACATTTAGGGAACAGTCAGGCGCATTACTGGCCTTTAGAAAAATAGAATGCTTCATGTAGACATTAATTAATCAATAAAATCCTAATTGGATTTTATTAAGTATTGGAAACGACATTTCAACTTAAAATTCCATGTACAACCCTGACCCATTCCTAAGAAGCAATAAAAGTCAATTAGGGTGCTATTCAAATTATAATTATGAATGCTATCATCATCTTCTCTACATTAATATTACAACAATTAAGTATAACATGGAATTGAATCAGGCAAATCCTCCTACACTAATTACTCACTTTTTTACTCTTTTGAGGAATTCAATATTATACAAAAGTGACTTTTAAACATCACAAGTTTTGAAATTAGAAATTTGAGATAAAATCCATCTTCTACTAATTGCATATGTATTTAAGACTAGTGTTTGCTAGAGTGAAAATGGGGACAACAGCAGTCATTTACAGGAGCATGTTGAAGACTAAATTGATACATGTTAAATTATAAATGAGCGAGCAGAGGTCATGAACACTGTAGCTATCTAGAAAGTGGTGGATTTATTCCAACATTCACGTCTGCATTCATAAAATCTTAGAGAAACTGGATAGCTCAAACCTCACCTCTCGTTTTCACTGTAGGAACATTTTTTTACTGCAGTCTTCAATGATTGTTTAATAATCTCATACTGAAGACCTTTATTACTTAGAATTTATTTCCTCCTGGGAAATCCTAAATTCATTTTTACACTAAGATATGCATAAATTGACCTTATTGACTCCCATTAAATCCAGATATACCATTAGCAATAGCACAACCCATATTGAAATCCTTTTCCAGTTTGAATAGTTAAGAAAAGATAACCAAGTGTTTGAGAGTACAAACTTTGGAGTTGACTTCCATGGTTTAATTCCTATTGGTTAAAATTCTACTCCTACTGTATGAACTTTAACCTACTAAACTCTCAGTCTTTAGTTTTTGCATCACTTACATGCATATAAAAATTCCTGGCTCTTAACATGTGCTATGAATTTTATGTATTATTTAATTTTATTTTCACTTTTTTCCCACACTTTCAAACATTCCTTGTAGGATTTTTTTTCCAGTCTAGATGATCAAATCAAATCTGATCCCCATTAAACTGACAATCACAATGTATTTCTTGGTAAGATGATTTACATATTTCTCAGTCTTTATGATAACAAAACACCCTTCTTTTCTGAATGAATAAGTGAGGAGACAGATTCAGAGGTGAAGTAAGGGAGGTCCTCTCATTCACACAGCATGTATGTACAGATCCAGGGATCACGATAAGCTCTGGATTCTGTATAAGGGCTTTACTGTATTTTCTCAGGCTTCAGTACATAAGAAACAAACTCAGAGTTTTAAGACCTGAGTTACAGATAAGGCCTTGAGGTTAGAACTGACCACTGTGAGGAAAAACAGTGAAAACCAGGTTTAATGGATATCACTTATCTTCTTCTCTGGTGGCAGCTGGGAGGTTTGGACACTTACACTCTGTGATTAAACAGGAAGCTCATGCAGATTTCTCCTGGAAAAGGCAATAAAGGGCTGTAGAGGTGATGCTGTGATTCAAACACTCAATTGAAACTATTCTATTTTATAACACACAGCATAAGAGTTTATTAGGAAAAGAATATGTGTAATTCAGCAATGGCATTTTGAATCATTTGTTTAGTCAAAGAATGAGTACTATAGTTAAACTTCTGCATATCATAGGAAATCTAAGAACACATATTTCATGGTACTAGATGTTGCAATGGCTTTAATAACATATGAAATTAATCGCTTCCCTTATTTTTATTATTGAATCAGCGTAAGATAAAGCATTACAAAATTGTCCATGATTGCATTTCAGTCATAAATTATTCCAACACCCAACCCTCCACTAGTATAATTTTGCAGCACATGTCCCAGTTTCCCTCCTACCCCTACAAGCCAGCCCCCTTCCCCAGCCTGCCTCTATGGCAAACTCTCTCTCTCTCTTTTCTCTCTATTTCTTTTATTTTAGGCATACGATATGCAATACAGATGCTGAAAGGTTATTCTACATACCCCTTTACCTGCTTTCAACACTCAGTTCTTGTCATAATGGATCCTCCTCTATCTTAACTACCATTCATCTCCCACACCACTGACCAACCACTGACCAGTACTGCTGGCCCATTTTCACTGGCCTTAGATATTTGTCTTATGTATTTTTTGTAACCTACAAATGCAGTCATTCTATATCTGCCCCTCTCCTTCTGACTCATTTCAATAAGCATGAAACTCTCCAAGTCTATCCATGTATAAGAAAATGCATGACCTAATTTTTCCTAATTTCTTCCCTTCTTTTCTTTTTAATATTACTTAAGGAATTATTATTTGTTATAGCACAGCGGGTAGGGCGTCTGCCTTGCACGCAGTCAACATGGCCGACTCGAGTTCGATTCCTCCGCCCCTCTCGGAGAGCCCGGCAAGCTACCGAGAGTATCTCGCCCGCACGGCAGAGCCTGGCTTATTCGATATGCCAGACACAGTAACAACAAAGTCTCCAATGGAGACGTTACTGGGCCCGGTCGAGCAAATCGATGATCAACGGGAGGGCCTTTACTTTACTTTACTTATCAAAATTTTATGGAGAGCGTTACTGCTGTCTGACTTAATATTATCTAAGATACAGTCTAGTAGAGAGGAATGTTATTACTTTATTTTTGTAGTGCTGCTGATTCAATCTAGTGACTTACAGATACAAGGTAAGTGATCTACCCTTAACCTACATTAATAAGAACAATATAAGATTAATATCAATACGGTAAAAAAAAAAGACGGCATTGCAGATTCAGAATCATTATCTTTAATTATTTTCCTAGTGGGGCTTGAGCAATAGCACAGCGGGTAGGGTGTTTCCTTGCATGCAGCCAACATGGCCCACCCAAGTTTGATTCCTCTGCCCCTCTCAGAGAGCCCAGCAAGCTGCTGAGAGTATCTTGCCTGCACGGCAAAGCCTGGCAAGCTACCTGTGACATATTCTATATGCCAAACACAAGTGTCACAATGGAGACGTTACTGGGGCCTCTCAAGCAAATCAATGAACAACGGGAGGACAGTGACAGTGATTTTCCTAGCATCACTAAGCAAAATAATATGTGAAATAGGTCCTGGATGCAAACACCCTTACTCAAAATCTCGTTGACTTTGAGAATAGTTTTCCATTAAAATTTAGAGGAATATTTCTGACCAAATTTTTAATATACAAAAGTTTCCTTACTAGTATGCTTAAAATTTTAAGAAAAAGTTTCCTCGCTATAAATTTTATCAGTCTTGTCATTTAATCTTTTATTAATTAAGTCTTACACTTTATTTAAAAACAATTAAAACAAAAGCATAATCATAAGAAATAACCAAAAGTATACAAATGGGAACATTTATAGTAACAAAGAAATCTTAGTGGCTAGCAAAGACAGAAAGCCATGGGGAATGGAGAGAGACTCTTTTAATAAGGACTGGTCTTCATTTTGGGGTAATGAAATTGTTCTTGGACTAGATGTGGTAAAGGTTGCAAATATTTACTAAATGTCAGTAGTGATAAAGTTTGGTATTTGTACTTTACCTCCAAGAAAAGATCACAAAATTCATTTTAGAAAAAGTTCACCCTGTGGAAATCAATCAGGTTTAATACACAGAAAAACATTTCAGGGGAAAGAGAGATCTTTGTTTTAATTCTCGCTCTATCACTTATTAGGTATTTGACCTTGGACAACTGACTTTATACCCTTAAACCTCAGGTACCACAAAAGCTTTTTTGTTGAATTGGCATAGTATTTTATGTATAGTAGGTGCTTAAAATAGTAATGACCACATATTCATGGCTTCTCTAAGGTAATATAATAGATAAAAAGAGAGTGATATAGAGGTTGATTTTATTGTAAGGAGATTTGCTGAAAATGTGCAGCAGTTATTCCCAGGAGTTTGTTTCCCAGGTATTTATATTATTCACCAAGTTTTAATTTTTTGTTTCTTCCCACACTGGAATTCAGTACAAAGGATATTTTGACATTTCAATAAAACAATAATTGGAAATATTATCTACCACAATTATTAAGCTTCTGTGACTAATATTAACCTTGTTTATTACTGCTTTCTTTAAAAAATGAGATTAAATAATGGACTGAGATTAACAAAATATAAAGGATGGATCATGCTAACTGTATTTTGAATATACGTAAATTATCAATATTTCTTTAAGATTGATAGCTAAGGCAAAAATTGGATGAAATATTAGAAACTAAAAGTATAGCTTAAAGTTATATTAGTGAACACAAACAGCAGTTGCTATGCTTTCCACACTGTCCTAAGGGATATTTCTTACACACACACACACATACACACACACACGCACACACGCACACACTTAGAAGTCAAATTTAACAGCGCATAAAAAAGATAATATGTTATGATCAAGTGAGATTTAATTCCAAAATCATTAAGCTAAGGATGAAATGGCTTAAGATATGCAAATCTGTACTTGGGGTACAACATATCAGAGCAAATAACATAAATAATACAATCATGGTAACTGTCACTATCCTCTTGTTGTTCATTGATTTTCTCGAGAGGGTCCAGTAACGTCTCCATCATGAGACTTTGTTGTTACTGTGTTTGGCATTTCGAATACATCACAGGGAGCTTGCCAGGCTTTGCCATGCGGGTGAGATAATCTTGGTAGCTTGCCAAGCTCTCAGGGAGGGGTGGAGGAATCGAACTCGGGTCGACCATGTTGGCTGCTTGCAAGCCAAACGCCTTACCTACACTGTGCTATTGCTCCAGTCCTAAATAATACAATATTCATAATAAATGCATAAAAATAATTTGAAAAAGTTAAGTCCCTTATTTAAATACTTTCAATGAATTGGGTATGAGAGTAAAACATTTCAGCATAGTAAAAACCGTATAAAACAAACTGATGGTGGTTAAAACAATACGAACAGAGAAAAGATGAAAGATTTTTTCTAAAATAAAGAATAAAACAAAAGTTAAACAGGAAATGCTATAGAGAGTAATTAAGTAAAAAAAGAAAAAGCTATCAAATAGTACAGAAAAAAAAGTAATTTGTACCTATTTTGGGTGACTTTTTTAGATTTAGAAAGTTCTAAACTTTATATACATATACTCACACACAGTTGTTACAATGAATAAATCCATTAAAGTTGCAGGATATAAATAAATAAGATTTTATCAATTGAATTTCTACATATGAACAATATCTATAAAAGTTAAATAGGTATTCCTATTTACAACAGCTTTCAAAGGAGAAAATTAATTTAATCAAGATAAAACACCAGAATATTGAAAAATATAAGACTTTAATGAAAGAAATTGATGGAGACCAGAAGTAAATGGAAATCCTGTTATTCAGATCAGGGGAATTAATATTGTTAAATGTTCTTTCAAGACACAGCCATCTCAATAAATTCAATAAGTTTTGTGAAACTTCTATCAATATTCCTAAGATATTGTTCTCAGAAATTAAATAAGCAATCTAAACTTTTGTGCAGAATTTCATAAACTACCCAAAATATGAGGCATCACATTTCATAATTTCACATAGTATTATAAAGGTATGTATTAAGTAGAATGTTATTTGCATAGAAATAGACCCATAGATCAAAGGAACAGAATAGATAATCCAGAAATATATCCTTACATAAACAGTCAACTAATATCTGATAAAAAGAAGTTAAGAATACTTAATGGAGATGTTTTTTAGTAAATAGTGCTGAGGGAAAGCACACTGACATTAGTCTTGACAGTAATTTTTTTTACTATGACATTACAAGAAAAAAATAAGTGAAGATTACATCTAAAAGTTTCTGCATAAAAAATCAATAAAGTAAAAAAAGTGACTTATTGGATGAATTAAAATCATACACTTCTAAAAAAGTTAGTATAAAAGTATATGTAAAGACTCATACAAACCAATAGAGGACTTGAAAAACATTTTTCCAAAGATTAACCAATGGCCAACAAATGTACTAAAAGGCACACCATTTACTAATTATCAGAGAAAAGCATAGTAAATGCATATACATGTACATATAACCTCATACCCGCTAGAGTTATCAAAGTGCTATTATCAAAAAAGAAAAGAGTTACAAGTCTTGATCAGGTCACAGAGAAAAGAAAATCCTTGCATACAGTGGTGTGAAGGTAAGCTTGCAGAGTCACTAAAGAGAACAACATGGTGAGCCCTCAAAAGAAAATAAAAAGTGTTAGTAAATAACACTAACATATGATAACCACTTCTTGGTTTATATTTGAAATAAATTAAGTCTCTGTCTTGAAAAATAGCCTACTTCCCTGAGTAACTCCAAGTTCAATAAAGAATTATTCACATTAAATATGACATGGGAATATTATGACATGGAAACAATTTAAACTTAAATATCATAAAGCAAATGTTAGACTAAAGAAAACATGATCATATTATATATGTGCATGACACATGTATATAAAGATAAATGTACAATAAATAATGAAATATAGCACAGCGGGTAGGGCGTTCGCCTTACACGCGGCCAACATGGCCGACCCGAGTCCGATTCCTCCGCCCCTCTCGGAGAGCCCGGCAAGCTACCGAGAGTATTCGATATGCCAGACACAGTAACAACAAAGTCTCCAATGGAGACGTTACTGGGCCCGCTCGAGCAAATCGACGATCAACGGGAGGGCCTTTACTTACTTTACTATAGCATACTTCCATGTATGTTATATCTAAGAAAATGAGAATTTATATGATATATATGTGGTATAATCATACTAATCAGGCACAAAAAAAAAAGGAGCAAATCCTACCCCTTGCAAAATTAGAACCTAAATAAAACTTGAGGCTATTATGCTAAATTTAATAAGATGGAGAAGAACAAATATGATAGCTTATGAGTTAAAAGTAAGAAACATGTTTGTAATCTCTTATATAAAGGCTTACTGGCTCCAGGATGAAATAAAACAATATTAACACACTTTTCCCTAAGGAAACTTTATTGAACCACTTTTAGCAGATTATTCATAAGTAATACAAAATTAATTGTTTTGGTTCTGCTTTTGGGGGTCACAGTTTGGAATTTGGGTGGAATCATTTGAAATATTGTGGTGGGAGGTGCAATGGTGGTAGGATTAGTGTTTGAATATTAAATGTAACAAAAAATTGTGAACAACTTTATAAAAATAAAATAAATTTTTAAATGTTAACAGAGAGCATGATGGGTAGGGCATTTGCTTGCATGACCCAGGTTTGAATTTGACATCCTATTTTGTCCCCCATGCACCACTCAGAGAAATTTCTGAGTGCAAAGCAATAGTAACCCCTGAGTATCACCAGTTAGGACCTAAAAGAAGTAACAAATAAAAAAAATGTGGAATCAAAAAATAAAACCAAGGGATGAAAACATCCCAAATTTGGTGGTGGGAAGGTATAATGGTGGTGGGATTAGTGGTTGAATATTAGCTGTAATCAAATATTGTGAATCACCTTATAAAATAAAAAATTAACAAATAAAAAATAAAATCAGGCTCTTAGAGAGGAAAGTAGTGATTACCATGGGAGGGAGTTGAGTAAATGGGGGGATGCTGGTCAAAGGTTATAAACATTTTAGTTTTAAAATAAGTAAGTTTGGGCAAGCAGTGGTAGGGCATTTGCCTTGCACGCAGCCGACATGGCCAACCCGAGTTCGATTCCTCCGCCCCTCTCAGAGAGCCCGGCAAGCTACCGAGAGTATCTCGCCCGCACAGCAGAGCCTGGCAAGCTCCCCGTGACGTATTCGATATGCCAGACACAGTAACAACAAAAGTCTCCAATGGAGACATTACTGGGCCCGCTCGAGCAAATCGATGATCAATGGGAGGGCCTTTTGATTTGATTGAAGAATTTTATGCTGCCTAAAATTAACAATATTGCTGATAGGGTTGGAATGATTTATGAGTAAGTACTACAAAACAGTTATTTGAAACAATTTACAATATCTGTGTCAATCTTCTTGTGTAAATACTTTTGCACTATATCTGTGTATATGAATGTATAGAAGAATGTACATATACACACATATTAGAAGAACTTTCTCAGATACACATTTCAAGAAGTAACTGAATAAAATAAGTATGCCCTTTAAGTTTGCCTTTCTTCCTTACTGTTATTGATGTAACATGTTTTACAAGTGTTAATGCCTATTATTTTGTGCACTAAGTCACTGCATCTCCATACAATGTGCGAGAAATTCTTTTGTCCTTATGTCATTTCTATGAAAACTGCTTTGAACGCAGTATTTAGTGACAGAATTGTCTAGTATGCTTGAGTATAATGCAAATTATATATATATATGTGAATTTTAATTTTAGACACCACCTGGTTTAAAATATTGCTGATGGTAGCATTTTATGCATATAATATTTCAACACTACCTTCATCAATGCACCTCCCCCTAATCAACCACCTACCTATATGGTAAGCTCAATTCTATAGACTGATTCTCAGGATTAGTTCCCTTGCCTTTGGTCATTTTACTTTTGTACAGCACTTCTTTATATCATGTAGAGAGAGCTGATGTTGTAACTGTCCTTCTCCTGGCTGATAACACTCAGCTAAATATCCTCATGTTCATCCATGCAAATTGCTTGATTTTGTCTTTTTTATAGGAAAGTAATATTCCATTTTGTATATGTACCATAGTTTCCTTACCCAGTTATCTGTTCTTGAAAATCATGGTTGCTTATAGATTTAGACTATTATTATAATAGTATATGAGTATATGCACTTAGTATATGAGAGCAAATGTCTTTCCCAAATAGTTGGCTTTTAGGGTAGATGCTAAGAATAAAAATTGCTGTGTCATATGGAGGTTAAATTCTTAGCTTTTTGAGAAGTGACCAAATTGTTTACCAAAAAGGTTTATTCAGTTGATATTCCCATCAGCAGTGGATGTGTGTTCCTTTTTCCCACGTCCATGTCAATACTGATTATTGATGTTTGTATTTTGGGCCACACCCAGCTGTGCTCCAGGCTTACTTCTGGCTCTTCACTCAGGATTCACTCCTGGTAGGGACCATTTGGGGTACCAGATATTGAACTCAGGTTGGCAGTGAACCCCCCAGCCTCCTGTTGTTTTTTATGTTTGTAGTTCTTACTGGTGTTAGATAATATTGATTTGTATTATATTTTGCATTTTTCTGGTGATCAATGATGCACAACAATTTTAGGAGTTTATGTTCTTCTCTTCGTGTTTTTTTTTGATACATGGATCACTTTTTCTTGATAGGTTTTACAACTTATCCTGGATATTATTGCTCTGTCAGATAAGTGGTGAGCAAATATTTTCTCCCAGTCTCTGGGACGTCTTTATTCTCTGGTCATTTTTTTCCTTTGTGATGAAGAGTTTCTTAATTTAACAGTCTCATTTCTTTAGTATTACTTCTGTTTAATTGGTCAAGAACACTGAATCACTGAATATATAGTCAGATTTAATATTATGAGAAATATGTATGTTTTCCTCAAAATAGTTAATGATTCAGGTCTGATATTGAGGTTATTAATCCATTTTGAATTGACTTTTGTGCATAATATGAGAAAGAGGAAAGAGGTCTGAGTTCATGTGAACTCACTGGTCTTCCCAACAACCCTGTCCACATAGCACCAGATGTGAAAATAAAACAAGTACCGAACTCAATTTCTGTCATGAGACTCTCGATAAACTCTAAAAAATGATCAGGATTTTGATCCATCACAAATGTGTTTTTCACAGGACAGAATTCACTCATTGCCTCTTTTGCAAACCACAACACCCAATAGGAGGGGGTTATGGGGGTGGGAGGGATACTGGGATTCGTGGTGGTAGGAAATGGGCACTGGTGGAAGGATGGGTATTTGATTATTGTGTAATTGAAACCCAAGCACAAAAATTTGTAAGTCTACAACTGTACCTCATGGTGTCTCACTAATAAAAAATTTTTAAAAAAAGATAGAATAACTCGAGGATTCTACATAGGAGAAGAGCCCTCCCCAGCCCTTACCCCTCAAACATGACTCTCTTGGCTTACTTTTGATTGATTGATTGATATCACATTGATGGGTTTTGTTAATTCTCCTCTGTCTCATTTTGTTTTGTCTCACCTCATTTAAGCTTGAAAAAAGTTATTCATGAATTGGAATAATGTGTTCTCAAGAAAGTGCTTGGTCTTTGTATATGCAAATGTTCAAAATTCTTTTTCAAATGAAGTCTCTATCCATTGATCCCTAAGGGGCTTACATCTTTCATCAAGCTCTGAAATTTGTTTACTGCTTGCATTTTTTATGGTGCTGGAACTGTCTTATAATTTCCTGTGTGACTCTTTATTTCTCTCACTACTATGCAATTTTTGGTCTCTATGTTGAGTACATTTCAATGAGGAACTTGTGGAAAGAATGAAAGGTATAAGTAATTATTATTGCTTTAAGAAAAAAAGCATGTCTGATAGATAAAAGAACAGAAAATATATCTGTACCTTCTTTTATTAGCATTATAGCATGTACTGAATGATACAGAAAGCATTATTCCTTAGACCCAATAATAAATGAGGCAGTGACAGTTTACTGTGGACAAATAGAGGCAACTCAGTACTTATGAGATTGAAACTATGATTTTTCAAGACATAACTTAAAAAGAGTCACACATAGGGAAGTATGATATGATATGAAATTGAAATTTGAACACAAGAGCTATGGCTAAAGAAGGAGTCAGTCAGATTTCAGAATACCTAGTAGTTTTCTGCATTTCCTAAACGTCAAGTTTGTGGTACTCACTGGTCATTTACTCAGCCCATTCTGTGTGGAATAGAAGAAAATTATATATAATAATAAGGCCCTCCCGTTGATCGTCGATTTGCTCGAGTGGGCCCAGTAACGTCTCCATTGGAGACTTTGTTGTTACTGTGTTTGGCATATCGAATGCATCACGGGGAGCTTGCCAGGCTCTCCGAGAGGGGCGGAGGAATCGAACTCGGGTCGGCCATGTTGGCCGCTTGTAAGGCGAACGCCCTACCCGCTGTGCTATTTTTAAACAATTTAGATCCCCAAACTTCTTCAAAATAGTTTTTCCAGGGAAATAGATGTTGATCCTGGAGCAATTAATCTCAAGTTAAGGTAAGTTGAAAAATTAGAAGGGCATGTCATTATTCATCCTACTAAACAGTAACTCTCAAGCAAATGGACAGTTTTGTAGCACTGCCAGAAATTATGCAAGAGTATTAAAAGTATCTTGAGTGACAAGATAGTTAACTGTCTAAGGTGTCAAATGTTCTAGACTTTAAGTCTTATGTACAAAGATACTGAAGAAATTAAAATGCCAAAATAAAATCATCAAATAATTAATGCATGTAAGGGCCTAAAATAGATAGTTTGAGAAGCTGAGAAGTCAATACTTGACACTTTTTTAAATCAATTTGTGTTGACTTTAAGTTTTGTATATACAAGGTAAAAGATTAAATAATGGGTTACTTAAGGGATGTTTCTCCCAGGGCCAGGAAATAGACCAAAGAGTGGATATTAGGCTAACCTATCAATGATAAACTAAAACTTAGAAAACAATAATAGTAGTGAAAAATATTTCTTTTCAAGAGGGATCAGAGATATTGAAGAAGGCAAGGCATTTGTCATGCATACAATCAACCACAGTTCAAATTTCTGTCACCAAATAAGGCCTCTGAGCACTGCCAGGAATCATTCTGAGTAGAGTCAAACATAACCCACGAGAAATTTGTGACTTCTCCCCTGAGGAGATAGACAGACAGACAGACAGACAGATGATAGATAGATAGATAGATAGATAGATAGATAGATAGATAGATAGATAGATAGATGGATGGATGGATGGATAGATAGATAGATAGATAGATAGATAGATAGATAGATAGACAGACAGACAGATTTCTAAGAAAGTTCAAATCTTTCTCTAAGATGGTGTCCCCTTGTTATTTTATTTCCTTATGTTTTATTTTTTGCCACACCAATTGCAAACATTTTAATGAAGTTCCACCTTGGAAGATGAAACCTTTGCAGATATAACTTGTGAAATTCTGAAAGTCTTATACCCTTTCAACCATTCTGGTGTTGTTCTAGGGGTTGAAATAAGCTATCATTTTTGGACTGAAAATATTTAAAGTTTTACATGTAATTTTAAAAAGAAGGCATAGAAAGTGCAAAGTCATTCAGAAAAACAAATAGGCACAATTTGTAAATTAAACTAAATCGAAGTTTACCTGTATATGGTATTATGTATTACAGTAAAATTGGCATTAGACAGTTTGGAAACACTAATTCTATTTTTATTTGTTTTTTGTTCCACACCCAGTGGTACTCAGAAATTACTGCTGACTCTGCAATCAGGATTCATTCCTGGCAGACTTGGGGGACCACATGAGATTTTAGGGATCACAACTGGGTCATCTATATGCAAGGCTATCTTTTACAGTATCTGTCTGGCCAGAAATACTGAAACTTTTTATAAGTATTTGGCCTTTTTAGTTATGAAATAATATTAAGAAAAATCAATATTCTTAAATGATTTTATTTACAAGAGCATACTATGTTTATCTAAGGAATAAAACATTTATTTAATACAATAAAATAAGTTCTGTAGATCAGTTCCCAAGGTTGCAGAGAATAGACTCTGAGGGATTTATGAGGACTCTTTTTTGAATACCCCCTCTCACACCTCCCTCATATTCCTAATATCTCAAACTAATACATTCACTTTTTGTGTTTGGCTGTAGTGGAGTGATTCATTATGTCAGTCACACGCTTCATACTTACACATGACGCAGTATATCAGGGGAAGTGAATGATCCAGAAAGCAGACACCAGATGAAATGGACTGAGGTAGCATGGAAGTTGGGGCTGGGAACTAAAGAAAAAAATGTGGGAGCTATAAAGACAATAAACTTAAATTAAGTTTGCAAATACTTGCAAAGTCAAAAAATGTCCTGAGACCACCAATGTTGAAAGGAGTATGGGAGAAGAAAGGTTAGAAAGGTGGGAGCTAAAAATGGGTTAAGATCCCAAGGCACTGGAGTTATTCGTTGATTGCCTCGAGCAGGCCCCACTAACATCTCTTTCATCCTAACCCTGAGATTATATTCAAGGCTCTTTAGGAGAATGAGACCCATCATTGTTACTGGTATTTGGCATATTGGGTACACCACGGGGAGTTTGCCAGACTCTGCCATGTGGGCAGGCTACATCTGGTAGACTGCCAGTTTGTCCAAAGTAGGAATGAGATAATAAGATGTCATAATAAGATGTCGCGCGGCCACAAATGCGGCCGCGCATTTCCGGGAGCTGGTTTTTATAGTCTCTGAGTCTTGGCCGTTGATGGGATTACATGGCGCCAGGGGGCCAGTTGGTGGGTGTGACCCCTGCCTACTGGAATTTGGAGGATCTGGGTGGAGGATGCCCGGCCCCAATCTGAGTAGGCTTGGAGATCTCGGCCCTGGAACCCGCATGGCTTTGTCCCTCTGCCAGTACCTTCATGTGTGTGGAGAGTGGTCTCAGCATGGTGGTGGCTGGTCCTGGAGGTCTTAGGCTGCTGGAGCCCTGGTCGGGGCGGGGAGGAAAGGCACTGGAGTACTTTTCTATTTTAAATACATGTGTCATTGTTGAATTCAAATAAAAGCAGTTATCCCATGTATAAAATAAGAGCTTACATAAAAACAAAATTGAGAAGGCAAATAGAAACCTTGAAGCTCTAGCTGAATCCAAAGTCATCAACATCTTAAATAGCCTCTGGAGAACCTCACCACATTTTCTAGGAAGAAAGTAAAAAGCAATACAATCTGTGAGAGACATGCAATAGGGTCCTGCATTTTGCTGTGTGTTTGTGTGCATTCTCACTTTTAGTCTCCCAACATCATGTACATAGAAATCCAAATAATATTTAATGTAGCATATATTTTGTGGGCTATATTTTCACATTTATGTATTCATTCTAAAATAGAGATCTGTATCCTTATTATTAGAAGATATAGGATTAATGTGTAAGGAGGGCCATGAAAACATAATTAATTCCAACATTAATTATACAAGTTCTGAATGTGCCTCTGAATGTGCATCCTGTTTTCAGAAGCAGCTGTTGTCCTGTTTCATATGGGTTATTGTGCATCAATCTCAATGAGTGTAGTGGCAGACAGAAATGAGAGAAAGCCAACTAGTTAAGGAGTTCGGCTTTGATGATCCATGGACATGTGACTCTTAGGATGTTACCTTTGATCACAAGAGTTCTAGAACTTAATATATTTATTTATATCTTATATAGCTTATATTAATAGATAATATATATATATACATATATATATAATACGCCATGCATAGCATTCCGGGCTCTGCTGTGTAGGAAGAATACTCTCAGTACTCGTGCAGGCATAATACTCTTGGTACTTTGCTGGGCTCTCCAAGAGGAACAGCAGCTTTTAGGGGGCCTCTGATTTCCCTAACAGGTGCTCCTAGTCTAGCGCAAGCAAGTTTTTGGTCGACTGGCATGTTGTAATGATCTGCATGCTGACAAACACGCACCTGCTCCCTCTTTGGGCAGCACTTGTTGGTTCACTCCTCACCCTTTGGCGCCATTGCCAACCCCTGCCATGATGAGGTGGTGAAACATCAAGGGGGCATATTCACTATTCCAAAAACAGTAACAATAATGGGCCTCATTCCCCTGACCCTGAAAGATCCCCCAATATGGCAGCATTGAGAAGGATGAGAAAGGAAAGGTTGATAAAATCTCAGCGCCGAACTAGTCTTCCAAAAATGAACTAAAAAGACTGTCTGTACTTTCAATGCACATACGCTGGCATCAGAAGCATCCATCAAGTACCTGATGATGCAAGCGCAAAAGATCAAGTACGTTGACATTGGACTGACTGAGATGAGAAGACATCAATCACATCACGCCATTTTCGACACTGGAGAAGAACTGTTCCTCGAAACACGTGAGTGTAGAGGTGTCGGTGGTGTCTGTGTCCTCATCAACACGAACTTGGACATGAGAATTGATTCATTCAAATGCCTAACAACCCAAATTGCACGCTTATATTTGAATAGATGTAGCTCATTGCCTGCAGTTTCTCTCTCTGTCGTCTACACACCAATATCCAACTATGATGAAGAAGAAATTGAGACGTTCTACATGGAGCTGGAGAAGTTCTATAAAGAAGACCACACCTTCTACAAGGTTATTATTGGTTATTTTAATGCCAACATAGGACTGAAGGTCATTTAAAGAACTCTACATTGGGACCCACAGCCTAGAATAGAAAGAACAAGGTGAGAGACTATCTTAGTTCATCATGTCGACCAAGACCATTCATAGTAACTCGTAGTTCCAGAAGGCCACGTCTAAACATTGGACATGGGAGTCTCCTGGTGGACAGTTCCACAACAAAATTGACCACATCATGTTCAATCGACAGTTTTGCCTCACCAATGTCGCTGTTGTCCCAAAATTCCAAACGGGATCAGAGCACTGTCTGCTTCATGTGAAATTCTACTTCATGTAGCGGGGACAAATGGCTGCAAAGTTTAAGAAGAGAACTATCAGAACAACCACCAACTGGGAGCTCTATGGCCCTATTGTGGCAATCTGGGAAGATGCCATCATTGACAACATCAAGGAGAAATACGACCAACTGGTTCAGCACCTCCGTGATTGTGCGAGGAACATCAAGAGAGAGAAAGCCACAAAAAGATGCTTTTATTCAGAAACTGTAGCTCATTCGCCAACATGGTTTGGCGCGAGCCTCAGGGAATCACAAAATGACGTCTGAGCTCACAAAGCTGTGCAGAGAAGTGATAAAGGAAGCCGTCAAAGAGAGAAGAGCAGCAGTATTAGGCAATGCAGCAGAAGCTGGGAAAAGTCTTCACAATGCCTGCCTGTCCTTCATCAACTATAAGACCAAGGTGACTGTCCTCCAACATCCTGATGGATATATCACATCTTCCATAAGGGCAATGGAAAAGGTTATTCACGAATTCTACTCAGATGTCTTCAATAGCCACAATCACCTGCTCACATACAAAATTCCACAGGATGGATATGTCATTCCCAGTGTTCTTCCTTCCAAAATTCGACATGCCATTTTGTCAGTAAAGAAGCATACTGCAACCAGTCCAGATAAGGTCAGACCTGAACACCTGAAGAATTTGCTGCCAGTACTCATCAATACACTGACTCAGCTCTTCACATGCTACCTGTCCAAGTTTTCATCACAATGGAAAATCAGCAGGACCATTCTATTGTACAAGAAGGGAGACATCCATGACATTGGCAACTATCGCCCAATCTGCCTATTGTCTGTCATCTATAAGTTATTAATTTAAGCCATCCTGTTCACAGGATTGGCAGAACACCAGACAAAGGACAACCATGCAAGCAAGCTGGGTACCGAAAAGGATTCAGCATGATCGACTATATCCACACAGTGACCAAACTCATTGATGTTTTGTGAGAGTTCAAGATGCTTAAGGTTCATCAATTTAAAGAAGGCCTTTGATTCCATTGAGACTGAAGCAGTCATCGAAGCCCTTGCCAAACAGGGCGTTCAAATCCAGTACATCAGGGTCCTTCGTAGCTGTATTACGGATTCACCATCAAGATCTCACCATTCTACAAGTAAGTGATCATGAACTTAAAAAGAGGGTTTCAGTAGAGTGATATACCATTTCACCAAAACTGTGCAGTGCCACCCTTGAGAATGTTATGTGACGACTGGAATGGGAAGGAATGGGAGTGAAGATAGATGGTTGGACACTATACCAACTCCACTTCGCTGATGACATCATTCTAATAATACCAAACATTAGGCAAGCAGCATGAATACTGGCCATCTTCGACCTTGAATGTGGAAAGGTCAGACTGCAGCTGGATCTCATCAAGGCAATGTTTATGAGAAACTAACTAGTTCCTGACATTCTATTTGCTCTCACTGGAACAAACATCTCCTAATGCTGCACTTATGGTACCTGGGTTAAGACCTTAACATGACAAAAGACTTGGTGCCAGAACTGTGCAGAAGGAAGACAGTGTCATGGAATGCCTTCTCAACATCGTCGGAGAATGTGTTAAGAGGATGAAGAACCTCTGGCTTCCAGCACATATTTTTGACTCCACCATTCTTCTGCACTAACATACACCTCAGAGACCTGAGCCCTATGAAAACAGGATAAGAACACTATTCAAGTTTCCCTACAAGGAATCAAAAGAGCTATGCTTGAAGTGTCATGCTTTACTAAAGTGAGAGAAGGAATATGGAGTTCCATCCTCTGCTGATGATCCAGATTTGAGATGCTGCCTCATTTGCCAAGGCATGGAAAATCAGATGGGCCGTACACATAATGTGATTTGGAGACAACTGCTGGACTATAGCCATTACAGACTGGATCCCATGGGACATCAAAAGAACGCCTGCCCACCCACCTATAAGATGGTCATACTTCTTTGTCAAGACCCTGAAAGAATGATTTGATGCACTTTGTGTTCCTGGAGCAAGCAGATGTCACTGGGCTACACTAGCACACAGCAAGGATGAATGGCAAAGTTACTGGTGCCCTTTAGAGCAAATCAATGAACAATGGGATGACAAGTGAAACAAGTGATCTGTACATATGTACACACATACATATATGTATATATAGAGAGAGCACTTTACCTTCCATGCTGACATTTTCAGATTTTTTGATACTGTGCTCACACTTTCAGAAAGTCAATAATATAAAGAAGTGTTAGTGATTGACATTGTTTGCTGGATCAGGAAAAATTATCAAAAGATAATTGAAAATCAGTATAAAGATCTAATTTTGTCTCTTAAGAGAGTCGATTGAAATTCTAGCCACAAACATTTGTTGAGCCTGTAAAAAGGACTTAGAACAAGTCATATTGAAGAACATATGGCAGAAGTTACTTGCAAGTTCCTTTATTTCATAATCTGTTGTTTATAATCCCAAATATAGCCAACAAAAGTTATACAATTATAGATCTGGTCAGGGTTTATAATTGAATTTCACCAGGAAATCTTGTACTGAGAGAAGCTGATACTAAAATTCATTATTCCCTTGGTATCTTTTTGTATTTTCTTCTATTTTCTATTTGTATGAGAGCTATACCCAGCTGTGATCATGACTTACTTATAGCCCTGACTTGTGCTTGGGGACCACTCCTGGAAGTTTAGAAGGACCTATATAGTTCCTAATATAATTTGAGTTCACTGCTTGCAAAACAAAAGCCTTACCTGTTGTACTATCTCTCTGCCCTCTATCATTGGTTTCTTGAAGTTTTCTCCCATTTGACTATTAGATGTAATCTAGTATTAGGTTCTTGCTTTCTCATTAAGCAAGCTGTAATGCGCTGGTAACAGAGACCATTTTGATGATCACCATCACCCTGGGAAATATCTAGCTATTGTTTGGAGCAAAATACTTGCCTCTGACCGATTATGTATAACAATATACATACCAACACAGAGATTGTTTCAGAAAAAACATTCTCCTGACAATTGGCAGATTAATACAGGTAGCAAAAGATCTCATAATGGCACCTTAGCTGAAGAACAGTCTAGATAGCTCACTTAAATATGTTTGCATTACTTACTGTGTAGTTTGGTAATTATTACCTAATGATTTATTTTGCCAGTGTCTCTTCTTTCTAAAAACTGGGCATAACAATGAAAGGAAACAGTGTTTTTCTTACTATAAAGGTAAAGGTAAAGGTAAAGGCCCTCCCGTTGATCGTCGATTTGCTCGAGTGGGCCCAGTAATGTCTCCATTGGAGACTTTGTTGTTACTGTGTCTGGCATATCGAATACTCTCGGTAGCTTGCCGGGCTCTAAAGCTGGGTATTTACATACAAGAACAAAAATTAAGTGGGACAATAAGATAGTTCAAATAAGAAAGCACACACCTTGCTCTAAATTCAATCCATGACACACATGTACCCCCTGAGCACTAGAATAACTGCATCATTGATTGCTCATGAGAGCGCCTGATTATTCCTGAATCACTGAGATGGCACACCAGACCAACACACCTAGGCCAAGGATCCTTAAGAGGAGCTCCAGGATCCCCAGAGATCTACTGGATATGGTCCCTATACAAATTTAATTATATCTTAACATTTACCACAGCGGGTAGGGCGTTCGCCTTACAAGCGGCCAACATGGCCGACCCGAGTTCGATTCCTCCGCCCCTCTCGGAGAGCCCGGCAAGCTACCGAGAGTATTCGATATGCCAGACACAGTAACAATGGAGACGTTACTGGGCCCGCTCGAGCAACATTTTACTATAAACAAAAAAAATTAAATAATAAATAAAGTACACTGGTCTATCTCTTCAGCCCCTGAGAAATACTACATATGTTGAATGTAAATTGTATATTGCATGTTTCTCTACTATTTAAGGAAACTTAAAATTAATTTTAAACTGAATAAAATTCAAACTATAAGGTGACATTTCCTTCATTGTCTGTGACTTTTTTTGGCATATAATAATTACCAGATAGTTAAAATTATTTATGTAATCTATACCTCATATTTTCAGTCATATTTCTAAAAATTAAACTTCTTTTTGATTCTGATCATAAGGAATGACTTCCAGTCAGAGAAATAGTACAGTAGGTCAGGCACTGCCTTGAAAATTACTGAACCCAGTTTGATCCCACTTACTACATATAGTCCACACAAACCTGACCACAAGCGATCCCTGTCCACAGAGCAAGGAGTAAACCCTGAGCATAACTAAGTGTTACCCAAACTCTCCATTTACACTCAAAATGAAATAAATAGAGAAAGAAGGAAAGAAAGAGTGAAAGAGGAAGGAAGGAAGGAAGGAAGGAAGGAAGGAAGGAAGGAAGGAAGGAAGGAAGGAAGGGAGGGAAAAAAAGAAATTTGTTAGGGTTTGCCTTTAAAAAAAATCCTATATCTTCTCCATGAAGAAGTCTTATTTGCAAGTATGTTTTTCGACTAAGATTAATGTATATGGTGCTAATACACTTCTTTTTTCAAAGAGAAGAGTCATGGCCTGTTTTAAGTAGCTGCCAAGGTTAGATTGAGCAAACTAGAAAAAAGACTGCTAGTGTTAAGTTTTAAAAACGAGAAATACAATTCAGGATGACTGAATAAAACAAAGGGTGTTCAAAGCTAAAAGAACAATCTGTACAATACTTTGTAAATCTACAGACAGTCCAGTATAATTGAAATGTCAACAGGTATGGGGTGATGAAAGAAGAAGGAACGTAGAAAAGAAAATAAAAGTGGTAATGTGTTTTGACCGAAACTTAATAATGAGTTGTGACCCATACTAAAAATATTTCATTTAAGTTTTTATTCACAGATTACAAGGATATTATCAAATGTTCCATGAGGTCACTCTGTCAGCAGATGGGAGGATAAACTGAAGCAGTGAGACTCAGAGGCATGTCAGCAATAATTTATCTGGGTAATAAACATTGAGAAGGAAATAGCAATTGGGCACAGATTGGCAAATAAATAAATAATTAAAATGTAAGATATAAAATGGATAGGCCTTACTGTCTGTGGGAGATTAAACTAAAATAGTTGGGATGTTTTCCAGATTCTCAGCTTAATCATCATATATTTAGAAAAGAGAGTGGGTGTATTAGAGTGGTTTTAGAAAGAGAAGTTGGGGGAGCCAGTGTAATATAGTTGAGCAGTGATTCACTATCTCTTTGTTTATTCTACCAAGCTCATCTGTGGGAGGAGGGGGGGAAATATGTATTCTGAAACTATAACATTCTGTCTACCTTAAATGTGCTTATATTACAAAAAAACCCTTTATAGATAACCATTATCTCTTTAATTTCTAAATTGTTTATGCAGGTTAATTTTTTCCCTAGGAAAGTTCCAGGGTCCAAAAATTTCATGAGCATTTCTTTAGGTAATCACCATGCAAAGAAAGTCCTTTCCAATTACCAAAGACTCACTAATAATCATCAGGAATGTTCCAATTCCTGTCTTCACATCCCTTTAGGGTAAATTATTGATGCATAACACCCCTAAATCAAGCATCAGCTTTTTCATGGAATCCTGATGTCTTTACTTTTCTCTTGAATACTTTATATTTGTACTTTTTGTAGTTCATCTTTCCACCAGACCTGAAATACTACTGGGACAGTTGTTGGGTAACAAAAAAATTCTTCCCTCATCTATGTTTAGAATAACACTAAGTGATTGTTTCTGCCAAAGCATGCACTTATCAGGACTTCCTGACATTTCTCACTTAACCCAATACCCTTGCAAACCTCCTCTAGTAGACACTGAGTAAAGGAAGACTCCTCTTACACAGTTGTTTTGTAGGATTTGCTAGGGATTTATTCTTTCCTTTCAGTTGCAAATTGCCAGGAACTAAGAATGAACAAAAAGAAACATCAAGGAATAAAGAGATAGAGCTTGTTTGGCATTGTCAGGCCCTCTCTACAATTCCCAGGCCAAGTTTCTTGATGCTGTTGTGACAAGGTATCTTTGTGTGTGGAAAGCTTGGAGCTTTAATATATGCTGCTACCTCACACAGCTGGCACTGTCTGTTTGTAGCTGAAATGGAATGCACCAGCTGTTAATTTGTATGAATACCAGTAATCCCTCATTTGCATCCTGGGTGGCTGGTTTGATCATGCACAAAAAGAACCTTGTAAGCCTTGGCCATTTGGCATTTCAGAGATGAAGCTCTCATTGCAAACTGTAGTTTCCTCTGATTCCTGGGACAACCGCCATTGGCTCCAGTTCATATTATTCATTCTGTCTCTATTTAATAATAATAGTAATAATATCAACAGCTACCACAATAATATAATAAGCAGTACTTGTTGAGCCCTTATTAGGACCAGATCCATATGGAATGTCTCCCAGATTATCAGTCTTTCAGTTCCTGAAAATGATGCAAAGAGTCATTAATGGGCAAGTAGTATGTTTCCCATTCCCTAAAATTCCCCTTGACCTTTTGCTATCTACCTGGACATATGACAGCCATTCCAGTCTCTCCCCAAGATTATAATCCCTATTTAGACCTATTATTCATTTTCTGTACTCTCAGGGACAAAGCCATAATAATTTCTCTCTTGCCTCTGTCCCATCACACTCTACTTGTCTTGGCCATGGGAGTATGGACACTGCCCACCAGTCAGGCTACTTCCAGTTTATAATGATACTGAAATTTAAGTTGAGTCATCTGTACATTATGTACATCATTTAAATGTCTTAACTTAGAATTTAGTAGATAAATAAAATTATTAATATATGTTAAGGTAAATGTACTACATTAAATATTTTATGATCAATTTATTATATGTGGTCAATTTATTATATCTGATCAAAATATTATATATAATTTTTTTTATTTGATGGCCAAGTTGGCAGTACTCAGGGACTAGTTACAACTCAGTACTCAGTGATCTCTTGCAGTTATCGTCAAGGAAACATGAGGTGCCGGGGATAATATATGGGTCTCCCACACTCCAAGAGTGTGCTTTTTGAGATATCTCTCTGACCCTAATTAAATAAATTTTAAATAATATAGATGCAGAGGATTTCATAATGATTTTAGAGCATCTCTATTTTCTTTATTCAAGATTGTTTGTATATGAGATCTATATTGTAGAAATATATGTGACAGTGTTCTATCCTACATCCCTTCTTAATTTAGGACTCAGTCACATTATATTAATAGTTCAAAATGAAGAGTTTGTTTATTGCTTTATTTTATACATATATATGTGTGTATATATAAAGAATCACTGTGAGTTAAAGATGTAAAGTAACAAACATGTTTGAGTTTCGGTCATACAATGATCAAACACCCACCCCTTCACCAGTGCACATTTTCTGCCATCAAACCCCCCAGTATACCCCCCCCACACACACCCTGGTCCCAACCCTTTCCTTGTCTGTGTGGCAGACAATTACCACAATATTCTCTCTCTAGTTTGACTGCATTCAATATTCTGACTCAAGTCCCATCATTATTTATTTGAAATTTTCCCACCACCACTCAAACCTGCTGAAAAGGCAATAATAGACAACTTATTTTGTATAGCGTGTTATGTATAGCATAAGATGTTGTGCAGCTGCTCTCACTCGTGCAATTATAAAATGTTAGATAAGTAGGGCATGGAAAGATCTCTTCAACGAGATGCTCAGTTCTGAGATTCTTTTATGTGTCTCTGGATCATGGCCATTATGGAGATTAAGTAGTAGCCTGAAGCAGTTTGTGGGCATCATGTCAAGGTCCCATTACTCTGATGAGGTGGAGAGATGAGAAGTGCTGACCCATCCCCCACCTCGTGAAGCTTGGCATTTGCCGTTACTGCTGCTGTGTACCTGGGTTTTTCATTGGGTTCTGGGAGATGGCAGCCATCTGGATTCTTAGGGACCAGGCAGAGGGACAGCACCTGCTCTCATCTGGAGTAGCCCAGTGAAATCATCCTTGTGCAATGTCCAGAGGCATCACTGCATCTAGCTGCTCAGTTCTGAAATTCTTTTCTGTGCCCTCTTTATGATATATTCTAGTGGCAACCAAAGAAGTTCAGTTCTCCCCTAAAAGTAATAAAAAGGAATTAAGAAATAAAAGAATATATTATATAAGCAATATGCTATTCTTCACAAAGATTAAAGTATTTATTCCTTAGCCCCTTATGGAAAAAGTTGACTCATCTACTCATCTAAAAAAACTATATTATTTTGTTATATTATTCTGTTATATTATTTTGTTATTGATATATTATGTCTATTCACATCCATTCTTCCACTTGTTTTTATAAATAATTTTGTTGTCACACAATCATTCTTATTCTTGGATGTGTTATCTAGGGCCTCGCTCCTTAAACTGGGGGTTATGACCCTATATGGAGTCAGATAACTGGGTATGAGTATTATTTATTTATGATTTCTTTATGATTTATTATCAACAATTATTTTTACTGTGCAGATTTTATGCTACTGTACACCAAGGTCATCTGGTGTTCAGATAAAATTTCTTGGCCAAAGGCATTACAAATGGAAAAGTTTGAGAAATTCTGTTCTATGGTAGCCTTCTTGTTTTAATCACAGAGCTTAGGTTTTACACAGACTGTCTGACTTGCAAAACTCAAAACACTTAAAGATGAACACTTTACAGTAAACCCTGACCATTGTGTAGACTAGAAACAGGAAAGGAAAAAATTAATGATGTAGATTAAATTCCAAAGTATGTTGTCTATAGTTACTCCATTTTAAATAGAATAAAATTTTGAAAAATTCTTCCAATAATTAAAATCATTAGCTGAATCAATAAAGTTCTAATTCAGTTCACTGACAACTGAATTATCATTTAACATAGTTAAATACTAAATACATTAAATATAGTTACTGTTTCACTCTTAATATCTTATTTGACAATGAAAGGCAAAGTCAACCAGCCCCATGTGAGAACTTATTTGTTTATTAGATATAGTCATAGGTTGGCTATAAATTTGAGTTCAGAAAAAAATGTGAAAATAAATTGAGTATATAGAATTTATAATAGAGTATTGTACTATTTTACTATTTTTAAAAATAATGATAAATACTGTTTGGTAGGATTCATAATAGACATATGTACATCTCTGTATACATCTATTTTGTATATCTTCATATACATATATACTCATGCACATATTTTCTGTTGTTCAGGGAGCCAATTTTTGTCTATCTACTATTTCACCCCACTAATTAATAGAATCTATGTAAGTTGATATGCAGAAAAACTGTAATCACATTTAGATTTCAATGGGAGGGTAAAGTCCTACATAAATATGGGTGTTGGCAATACCATTAATAAGAACTGATTATTTGAGCTTTGGGGAAAGGGTTATGTTTAACAAAATAGATGTTTGAGAAAAGTGTTGGTCCCATAACCACTTAGAGACACATAGGTTAACAATTTATTGTAATAACAAATTAAGCTTTACTGTGATATTAATTTATTCACGGAAACTTCAGAAAAACTCAGATTGGTATTGAGAACAATAGGTAGTTCCATAATCTCTTCTAACATTTCTGGCTTTCTCTAAAGTTTCTTAGCTTTATGTCTCTCTGGAAAACATGCAGTGTCTATATTTGTAATATTCCGGCTGTGAGATAGCATTCTTATCTACAGATTCTAAATTTGTTTTAATCTTTGTAGAATATCTGTTTCATGTCTGAAATAGCAGTTAATTAAAAAGATGATCAATAGTCTCAATAATCCAGAACAACAAATTATTGTAATTTAAAGAAACTACTACAGAATGATATTTTGAGCATCAAAATCTATTGGAGGGGGAGAATAAATTAATAAACAAATCAGAAAATTACAGTTTTAAAGATGAACCCAAGATATTAAGTGACATATACACACACAAATAGAGGGAGGGGGAAGAGGGGAAGGAAGAAATTAATTTCATGGAGATTAAATACAGTTTAAGAGTTAACACTTACAGGAAAATTGGGAATTATCCAGGTTGTGTATGTATTGGGCTGGAGAGATAGCACAGTGGGTAAGGTGTTTGCCTTGCACGCAGCCAACATGGCCGACCCGAGTTCGATTCCTCAGCCCCTCTTGGAGAGCCCGGCAAGCTACCGAGAGTATCTCGCCCGCATGGCAAAGCCTGGCAAGATACCCGTGATGTATTTGATATGCCAAACACAGTAACAAGTCTCACAATGGAGACGTTACTGGGCCCACTCGAGCAAATCGATGAACAATGGGAGGACAGTGACAGTGACAGTGTATGTATTATTACTAATATAAATGTAGGAAAAAAATCACTCAGGTAAGCAAGTAGAGCCAAATGGAAATAGGAAGGAGCTGTGAACAATATAAAGTTTAAAACATGCTGAGTTGTTAGGAAATCAGATTAGAAAGGAGAATAAAGATAAATCTTGCCAAGAAGCTTGAAATCCTACTTTAGTTACTTCGGTATCCAAGTTGGTCCTCTTACCCTTGAGGTTGAGGTAGTTCCATAATCTCTTCTAACATTTCTGGCTTTCTCTAAAGTTTCTTAGCTTTATGTTTCTCTGGAAAACATATAGTGTCTATATTTGTAATATTCCAGCTGTGAGATAGCTTTCTTATCTACAGATTCTAAATTTGTTTTAATCTTTGTAGATATGTTTTATGTCTGAAATAGCAGTTAATTAAAAGATGATCAATAGTCTCAAGAAATTTTTTGATCATAAATCATGTTAAATTGGCATGCTATACTATTTTTTTTAATTCATGTAGAGCAGATGAAATAGGTGGGAGAATTTACCCCTGGGGAATTTTAGGGGTCTTAGGTATAAATTACTCAGTCTTGATAAGATTATCAAAATCAGTCTGAATAAGAATGGGAGAGTTATTTTAAGGGTCCAAAGCGAACATCCCCAACCACTCTGAGTTTTTTTTCTGAAGTTTCCGTGAATAACTTAATATCACAGTAAAGCTAAAATTTGCTAATAGACACGTGGAGAGTTATAGTTATAAATTGCAAAGTAAAAGGAGGCAAAACAGCAGTACATATCCTGACTTAAGGGACCTGGGATATCAAAGAGGCATCATTTCTACTCTGAGAGTTAAAGTGATGTTTTTCTAAGAGGCGCTATGTTCAAAGATAACTTGTTCAATTACACCTGAATGATACCCTTGATTTCATATTTTTCTAGATTAGTAGTCTAAGTCAGTGATCAAAGAACAGTGATCATTTCTTCCATTAGGACAAAGGCATTAGGAAATTTCTTCTTTAATTAGAAGGGCAAAAAACTAAGGGAAGAAAAAGAACTTCTCCTTAGTCTCTGGAGTCTTTATTACATGAAATTTAAAGGACTCCTCATTCTTTCTGAAATGATTAAGTGTATTTTCAAGACCTAAGAACTTGTGTATCTTATTTCCAATACCAAAATGACATAAATTGGAGAAGGACTGCTCTGGACATCCTAGGAAATATTCTCTCCACCTTTTTGAAAAGTCAATTGCCACCACACTTGTAGAGAGACCCTGATGTATAAAAGCACAGCATTAATATCCTAGATTTAGATTCTAGTTGCTAATACTCTGATGTGGTGATAACTCTTGCTTGTAAATATCCCTTTAACATGATATCTATAAAAGATCTTCCTAAAATGTATTTTGGCATATGGATTACTTCAAGGTAAGGTTATCAAGTACCTGCGGTTAAAACAAAACAAAACAAAACAAAACTTTGACCTTCCCTTAACTTGCTAGAAAAATTAAAATGAAATAATTGTCCATAGTTAGGATATTTTATCAGAAATAAAAAGGAAACCTAATTTATAATGTCTAAGCAAACATAATTACAGAGAGTATCTTTTTTTTTTTTAATTCATCATATAAGGTTACTTCATCACTCTTTGAAACACCAGGCCCCAACCCATTTTTTTTTCTTTTGCTTTTGTTTTGGTTTTTTGTGTATGTTTGGGCCACACTGGCAGATGCCTGTGATAGAATTCAGGGTTGGGCACATGCAAGGCAAATGCCCCACTATACGTGCAATTGTTAGTCCCTCTAACCCATTTTTATAACAGAAAAAGTGTCCTCATTTTTCTCCATTTAGTTTATAATTTGAATACACGTAAATCCTTTACATTTGTATAATTAAAATGTCTATGTTCACATACAAAGAGTTTGCTCTGGGAGTGAAATTGGGGATATTGGGGGTGGAAAATTCACAATGGTAAAAGCATAGGTGTGTTGGAACATTGTATGACTGAAACCAATCATGAACAACTTTATAACTGGATATCTCATGGCGATTCGATGAACAAAAAATAAAGATATATATTCTGAAAAGTATGAAGCTAAAATCCAAGACCAATCATGTCTGTCCGGATTGGAAAGGGTGTTGCCCCATTCGCCCTCTCCTCTCTGGAAAGAAAGATGGCGGCCGCATGGGAGCCTTGTGGACAGCAAATATGAGCCGGGGGTGTGGTGGCGACTAAAACCTCATGGGAAGGGGGGCGTTCCGGTCCGTCCTTCACGCCCTACCGAGGCCACCAGTTGCCCCCCACGAGCGGCTCTCCAGCATGGCCACAGCCCCAGAAGCACAAGGACTTAATGCAGAACCCAGCAGCTTGGAGCAGAAAAGTGAACGGACTATGCGTTAATCCAGGCCATCATGTCTGTCCGGAGGGGAAAGGGTGTTGCCCCAGTCGCCTTCTCCTCTCTGGAAAGAAGGATGGCGGCCGCATGGGAGCCTTGTGGACAGCAGGTATGAGCCGGGAGAGTGGGGGGGACTAAACCCTCATGGGAAGGGGGGGCGTTTCGGTTCGCCCTTCACGTCCTACTGAGGCCACCAGTTGCCCCCCACTAGCGGCTCTCCAGCACAGCCACGACTCCTGAACACAGAAACCAATTTCTTAACTATCTGACTTTCAGTAGAAATACTTCCAGGGTCAATAGGTAAAATAGCAGAAATCCAAAACCAACATTTAATTCTTGAACCCAGCTGTAGAAAGCAAATCACTTCACAATACTTTTTCAGCATGTCTGATTTGGCGGGGGGGTAAACTCTAAATAATAGTGGTGAATCTTTTATTGAAACAGTGAATCTAATCAAAGCAGATAGAGTGTTAACTAGAATTCATCTGCCTCACAGGGACTGGGAGGGGTGGGGGGTGGGGTTTTATTGGGGTTCTTCATGGTAAAAAATAAGTATTGGTAAAGGGAAATGTGTTTGATATTTGCATGACTGAGACCTAAACCTGAAAGCTTTGTAACCTTTCCCACAGTGATTCAATAAATAAATAAATATATAAAAAAATAAAAATAAAATAAAATCCAAGGCCAGGGTAAACAGGGGCCAGAAGTACTGGTCATTGGTTGGAAGTTTGCCATGAGTGTGTGAGGCGCAAAAACCAGTTAGGATAGAGAATATAAGAGTATGACAATAGTAGAAATGATCACTCTAGATAAGAACTGAATGTTTAAAGTAGGTAAATAGATAAAATTTCACAATCTGTATTGCAAACCATAATGTCCAAATGGAGAGGGGGGGGAGAAAAGAGAGAGAGAAAGAGAGAGAGAGAAAGGGAGAGAAAGGGAGAAGGAGGAAGGGAGAGGGAAAAAGGAGGGAGGAAAGGAGGGAGGGAGGGAGGGAGGGAGGGAGGGAGGGAGGGAGGGAGGGAGGGAGAAAAAGAAGAGGAAGCCAGAAGAGTATTTGGGGTGCAAGAGGGAAATTGGGGACATTGGTGGTGGGAAACGTACACTGGTGAAGGACAGGTTTTAGAACATTATATGACTGAAACCCAATCATGAAAAACCTTTCAACTGTGCACCTCATTGTGATTCAATTTAAAATAAATAAATAAATAAATAAATAAAAAGTAGTGTCTGTAAACAATAAGCATAACAGCTGAAATAGTAGGTGATATAAATTACTAAGCAAAATGAAGTAAAATTCCTTTAAGGCATTTGATAAGCAGAATATCAATTTTGAAAAGTTTTTGTCTCATAAATAATTTTGGGACTGGAGTGATAGCACCGTGGGAGGGTGTTTGCCTTGTGTGCAGCTGGCCTGGCTGAGCCAGGTTCGATTCCTTGCCCCTCTTGGAGAGCCCAGCAAGCTACCGAGAGTATCTCACCCACACAGCAAAGCCTAGCAAGCTACCCATGACGTATTCAATATGCCAAACACAGTAACAAGAAGTCTCACAATGGAGACATTACTGGGCCCGCTTGAGCAAATCAATGAACAATGGGAGGACGGTGACAGTGACAGATTTTATATTAAAAAAGAATGATGTCTGTGGCTGGCTTATCTAGTTTTTGCCCAAGTGAGCACAGAGCCCCAGAAAGACTGTGAAACCTATGAAGCTTAAAGTTTTGAGGACCACCATGAAGAGAGAAGAGGGAAACATCATCTCTGATCCTCTAGTATATTATTACACTTAGAACTATTATATGATTATGCATTGCTTTTCATAAGCTATGCTTTCAAATTAGTCAGCTGAATTTTTCTGCTGTTTGGAAGGGACAAGCTGTATACAAAAGATTGTTGTAATGTTTTGAAGATAATAATTTTGTTTCAGAAAATAAAAACTCAGAAGTTAGAGAGATAGTATCACTATATCACTGTCATCCTGTTGTTCATTGATTGCCTTCAGCAGGCACCAGTAACGTTTCCTTCGTCCTAGCCCTGAGATTTTAAAAAGTTCCACATTCGAGGCTCTTTCAGGGTCAGTAGAATGAGACCCATCATTGTGACTGGTATTTGGCATATTGGTTACACCACAGGAAGTTTGCCAGACTCTGCAGTGTGGGCAGGATACTTTTGGTAGCCTGCCAGGTTCTCCAGAGTAAGAACTAGATAATAATATCTCCCTTCTGGGAGCAGGGTTTTATAGTCTCTGGGTCTTGGCCGTTGATGGAATTACACGGTGCTGGGGGCAGTTGGTGGGTGTAACGTCTACTTAATGGAAGATGGGGGATCTGGGTGGAGGAGGGCCCAGTCCCAATCCGAGCAGGCTTGGAGATCTACGCCCAGGGTCCCACACACCTGGGTTCCTTTGCCGGTTCCTTCATGCGTGAGGCTCTTCTGAACGTGTGGAGAGTGGTCTTAAGCATGGCTGTGACTGGAACCGGAGGTCTTCAGCTGCCGGGGCTCTGCTCAGGGTGAGGAGGGAAACTCAACCCACCCTCCTCCAAGTGGCCTCGTGAGGACAGCCAGATGTGGAGGTAGGAGACAGAGAGATAGAATAGGGATAAAAGTGCTTGCCTTGCCTATGACTGTTAGTGGTTTGAGTGTCAGCAACACATATGGTTCCCAAGCACAACAGAACTGATTCCTGATCCAGCAGTAAGCCCTGTTAAACCACCAGGCATGGCCCCAATACAAACAAAAATAGGAGGATTCAGATTCCATCTCTCATACTGCAGGGTTCTTTAAAAACAACAGTAGGTTTACTCTAGGTTACTGCCAGGTGTGGCCCCAAAACAAAAGCAAAAACAAAGCTGAAAGAGGACTCTTATTTAAATACATTTTATTTAAATAAATTTTAAATAAATTTTCTTACAGTGGTCACACACTGATGTGAAACAAGGTAAGGTTAACTTGAGCCATACTCAGAGATGATTAATGATTTAGAATATCAGAAGAGGTTTCCAAAAGATGACAGTGTTCAACAGTGTTTTAAAAAATAAGTAGCACAAAATATGGGAATAAGAGAAAGTACAACTGGGAAGAAGCAGTTATACAAGTATAAGTTGTATAACTTGGATTGTATAACTTGGATTGTATAATTTGTATAAGTTGGATTGAGTCTATTCCCGTGAACTTTTCAGAAACATGTGAAAGTCTGTCTTAGAGGATGAATATCCTCTTCTTGGCCAAGTATAAATTATTGCCCTCTTCTGGAAAATTTGTTCAAGTAATCAACTGGCTCTACTGAAAGTTTTATCTGCGCTCAAGGCCTCCTAGCCTTGCTATCTATTAGAATTGCAGTTACACTGAAGCCTTCTCATTTGACTGGCACTGCTCCCATGCTAGAAATCTGGACTGCTCTGCAGTTTGCCCCACTTCCTTTTTTTTTTATGATAAACATGTTGTTGTGCCATCACATTCACTCTCTTGGTTGTTGCTAATGTGACCTTTATATAGATTGTTGTCACGTTTTTTCCAACCATGAATTCTCTTCCATCACTAAACATTCAAAATCAAATTTGTCTCCTCCTGTCCCTGCCTTTCATTTCTTGAGTTCTTCATAACTGAGTTAACGGTAGAACTATTTAGTAAGTTATAATTCTAAGAACTATTTGAGGTCATTCCCTTTTTGTTCACCATTACATAAAATGGGTGTTAGCAGCTCATCACCATCAACTTATCCTTCCATAATGCCACCAGTGTCTCAATTGTTTTTTCTGACTCCAGGCTCAACTCTTTTTCCCTCTACATTATATCCAGAAACAATACTTCAAAAATCAAGATTTATATCATTCAAATTTATAGGTTGATATTTTTGAGTTCAAGATCCATAGTACAATTTTGTTAGTTCTTAAAATTTTGTTTCTACATATACCTGAAGGGCAGGAGTGCAGGAGAGAAACTGGGGACATTGGTGGTGGGAAATGTACACTGGTGAAGGGAGGGACAGGTGTAGGAACATTACACGACTGAAATCCAACCATGAACAAATTTGTAACTGTGTATTTCACTGTGATAAATATTTTCTTAACTGAAAAACTTGTTTTTTATAAATGGTGCAGTCATTTAATGTCTGGCCCTCTCCTGACTTATTTCACTCAGTGTGATACTCTTCATGACCATCCATCTCATAAGCAAATTTCTTGACTTTATTTTCTTAATAGCTGCATACTATTTCACTATGTAGATGGGTCATAGTTTCTTTATCTGTTCTCTAGCAATCGGGTTGTTTCCAAATTCTGGCTATTGTGAATAGTGCTGCAATAAACATACAAGTGAAGGTGGCATTTCTCCTATGTAAAACAAGATTTTTAAGGACAAATTATTTATTGTTTCAACTTCATTATGTATATTGGCTCTTTCTGATTTTTTCTTTCCTTCTTATTTGATCTTGTGATGCTGTAAGTTTCTAAGTGAGCTAATTGATTTTAAGATCTCCAATTTAGTGACATAAAGTTGAACATACTAGCCACTTAAGATATTTTGTGGTATATGAATAATATATTCTATTTATTTATATTTTATCTGTCCTATTTATTTTAGGAGTCTATCCAAAACTTTGCCAATCATATTTATTCTTTAAAAGATATTAATTCCTGGGACCAGAGTTATAGTACCGTGGGTAGAGCATTTGCCTTGCACACAGCTGACCTGGGTTCGATCCCCAGCATCCCATATGGTCCCCCAAACACCACAAGGAGTAATTCCTGAGTGCATGAGCTAGGAGTAACCCCTGAGCATCGCTGGATGTGACCCAAAAATCAAAATAAATAAATAAATAAATAAATACAAAAAATAAGAGCACCAATTCCTAATTTGATTAACCTCTCAAGTTTTAATTTGTTTTGCTATCATTTGTATTATTTCTTCCTTTCTATTTATTTGGGAATTCAGTTAATGTTCTTTCTGATACCTTAAAATTGAAGTTAAATTTTTAATTTATAGTCATTTTTTGTTTCCTGAAGAATTCTTGTATTGCCAGTAATTGCTGTTTTTGCTATTTTCCATATATTATTTCAACTTCTCATGAGAGGTTCTTGTTTCTTTAGCGCGGCGTTTGCCTTGCACATGGCCAACCTAACCGACCCGGGCTCAATTCCTCTGCCCCTCTCAGAGAGCCTGGCAAGCTACTGAGAGTATCTCGCCTACATGGCAAATCCAGGCAAGCTATTCATGATGTATTAGATATGTCAAACACAGTAACAACAACTCTCACAATGGAGACGTTACTGGGCCCACTCGAGCAAATCGATAAACACGAGAGGACAGTGACAGTGACAGTGACAGATCTTTTCAATGGTGAGAGTTGAGTGTTAAATTCTCATACTACCCGTGGCATATTCAATATGTGAAAACAGTAACAATAACGGGTTTCATTCACCTGACCCTGAAAGAGCCTCCAATAGGGCAACGTTGGGAAAGATGAGTAAGGAGCCGCTGCTAAAATCTAAGGACTGTGATGAATGGAGGCATTACAGGCACCTGCTCCAGTAAATTGATGAACAACGGGATGCCAGTGATGCAATAACAGTGTATTACTCTATACTACATTATCGGATTGCTCTGATAAATAATAAGACGATATGTGTTCAAGAATTAACAGAAGATTATTAGTTTCATTTCATATTGGTCTGGGAGCTCAGATAGAATTATCTGAAGGGATAATGCCCAGGAATACCAGGAGGTTCAGTAGAATACCTGAATATCTGACAAGGTTAGATGGGAAAAAAGGACTAGTGGATAATTGTGTCCAAATCATCAGACACAAACGAAAGAGAACATAAGGAATAAACAAATGAAATTGGTGGGTTTCACCTTAGAATGAATCATATCCAAAGGTAATCTGTGCTGATTGAAAAAACAACATGAAGCCCATCGTTCACCTCTGCAGCCATGTCGACACACTCACTGGCCCTGCTCCACTAACTACCAACTAAACCTCCCCAGAAGATGCTCTCCAAGCAGTTAATCTTATGGAACTTCTGGCCCCCTCAACTAAAACCCCCAGAATGCTCATGGCAGACAGGGGGACCAAATATCCACCGAGTGAAGGCTCCTGTAGCAGCATCCATTCCCACCACTACAACAGAAGCTCAACTCCACGACCTCACGAAGATTCTCTGCAGAGACACCAATCTCCAAATACTTTAAGGTACCTGGAGCTGAGAATTCTGTTTTTGTTTTGTTTCATTTCGTTTTTTTTTTTTTTTTTTTTTTTTGTGAAATGGGGGTGAGTGGCCTCTCATGCCCCTGCTTCTGGAAACTCTGGCAGCCCCACCCACCAGCCTTTTTGTCTCTCTGGCCCAGATTTCAACAAATCCTGAAGCAACAAAAAGCTGATTGGCAATCAGACATAGCAATCAATGTTTACATAAATTTATTTTCAAGATCTATTGCTATTAATATTGTGACGTTATTGTCTAATCATTTTAATCCTAGAACTGTATCAACAATTGTTGCTTTTTTCTACACTAAATAATTTTTTTTAAAAAAACACGTAACAACAATAGGGGGCTTGAGAGATAGCACAGCGGGTAGGGTGTTTCCCTTGCATGCAGCCAACCGGGGTTCGATTCCCAGCATCCCATATGGTCCCCTGAGCACCACCAGGAGTAACTCCTGAATGCAGAGTCAGGAGAAACCCTTGTGCATCACCAGGTGGGACCCCAAAAAAGAAAAAAAACTGTAACAACATAATGTTTCATAATAGTAAAAACAGAAAGCAGAAGGGAGGTTCAGCCTATATATCATGAGCTAAATAGGTCAAGCTCTAAAACTGCTAAAAAAAAACTTTATGGAAAATGCCCTTATCTTTGTCATTTAATTATAAGTCAATTATAGTTTGGGAGGCACCTAAAATATGAGTAGTGCAACATATAATTGGAATAATCTCTAAAAATGATATGTATATTAGAGAAACCTATTTAATATGTCACACTGTAGCTCTGTAGCACTGTCCTCCCATTGTTATAGATTTGCTTAAGCAGGCACCAGTAATGGCTCCAATGTGAGACTTATTGTTACTGTTTTTGGCATATTGAATATGCCACTGACAGTGATCTTGTAGAAGGAGTGGTCTTCTTTATAGAACTTTTCCAGCTCCATGTAGAACTTCTCAATTTCTCCTTCATCATAAGTGGATGTTGGTGTGTAGACAGTGAAGATAGAAACTGCCAGTAGTGAGCCACATCTATTCAAGTGTAATTGTCCAAATCCGGTTATTAGGAATTTGAGTGAATCAATGCTCATGACTAAGTTTGTGTTGATGAAAACACTAACACCACCAATTCCTCTTTTGTCACATGTTCCAAGGAACAGTTCTTCTCCAGTGTTGAAAATGGAGTGATGTGGTTGATGCCTTCTCGTCTCAGTTAGATGAATGATGTCATACTTGAGCTTTCGCACTTGTACCATCAGGTCCTCAATGGATGCATCCGATGCCAGCATACTTGCATTGAAAGTACAGTCATTTCTGTCCTTCTTTGTCTTGGCAGCCTAGTTTGGCCTTGAGATTTTATCAGTCTCTCCTTCCTCATTCTTCTTAATGCTGCCATATTGGTGGCTCTTTTAGGGTCAGAGGAATGAGACCCATTGTATTTACTGGTTTTGGCATATAAAATATGCCACAGATAGCTTGCCAGGCTCTGCTGTGTGGACGGGATATTCTCAGTAGCTTGCCAGGCTCTCCGAGAGGCATAGAGGCTTTTAGGGCGGCCTCTAATCACCCCTGCAGGTGTTCTCATGGTTCAAACCATATTTGAACCCCATCAATATGGTGTGGTAATCTTGGAAGATGGGTAGTAAGTGTCTTATGATGTGTTGTGTGGCCACTTTGCAGCTGCATGGTCCAGAAAGCATCCTGGAGTGTGGCGGCGGCTGGGTAGTGGAGGTAGTAGAGGTAGTGGAGGTCTGCCGATGAGGTATTTATCTGGTACCGGTAGGATGGGTCTTCTGTGTGTAAACCCTGGGTCACCGGAGATTGGTGGAAGCAGATAGGGCAGGATGGGGGGGGGGGCTTCTGGGTGGCTGGAGATTGGTGGGAGCAGGCAGAGGATCTCTTTTCCCGGGTTCCATTGAGCCTGCAGTTCAAGGTTGCAGGGTTCCACTTACATAGTTCTGTGGAGCTTCATTCGTGCATGAGTCTCAGCCAGAGCATCCAGAAAGCATCCTGGAGTGTGACAACAGCTGGGTAGTGGAGGCAGTGGAGGCAGTGGAGGTCTGTTGATGAGGTATTTATGTGGTACTGGTATGGTGGGTCTTCTCTGTGTAATCCCTGGGTCACCGGAGAATGTTGGAAGCAGACAGGGCAAGGTAGGGTTGGGCTTCCGGGGTTAATCCCTGGGTGGCCAGAGATTGGTGGGAGCAGGCAGAGGTTCTCTGTTCCCGGGAGTCCTGTTGAGCCTGGAGTCCAAGGTCACAGAGTTCCGAATCTCACGAAGACAATGTTTATGAGAAACGGTCTCGTTCCTGACGTTCCATTCGCTCTCAATGAAATGAACATCTCCAATTGCAACAGTTATGTGTACCTAGGTCGAGAAGTCAACATGACGAATGACCTGGCATCTGAGTTGTGCAGAAGAAAGACAGCGGCTTGCAACGCCTTCAAGAGCATTGATAAAATAGCTAAGAGGATGAAGAACCTCAAGCTCTGGGCACATCTTTTCAATTACACTGTTCTTCCCACATTAACATATGCCTCAGAGACCTGGATGGACCCTACAAAAACAGGATGAGAATGCTATTCAGTTCTTCCAAAGAGGAATCAAAAGAGGTATGCTTGGAGTATCACGCTTCACTCAAGTGAGAGAAAGTATCTGGAGGTCTGACATCCATCAACGATCAATAATTAAGGACACTGTCTCATTTGCCAAGGCATCGAAAATCAGACAGACTGGACATGTAATGAGATTTGGAGATGACTGTTGGACTAGAGCCATTACCAACTGGATTCCATGTACATCAAAAGATCGCATGACCACCGACCAAGAAATGGTCAGACTTTTTTGTCAAGATCCTGAACGATCGGTTTTTGGCTCTTTGCGTTCCTAGAACAAGCAGACGCTATATTGGGCTACACTAGCAGGCGACAGGGATGAATGGAGACGTCACTGGTGCCCATTACAGCAAATCAATTAGTAACGGGATGTCAAGTGATCAAGTGATCAAGAATATGCCATGGGTAGCTCGCCAGGCTCTACAGTGCGGGTGGGATACTCTTGGTAGTTTGTCTGGTTCTCCAAGAGGGACGAAAGCATTGAACCCTGGTCAGCCACATGCAAGGCAAACGCCCTACCCACTGTGTTATCACTCCAAAACCATTTAATTACCAAGTAGCACTGTAGCACTGCCCTCCTGTTGTTCATCGATTTGCTCAAGTGGGCACCAGTAATGTTGCACAACAAATTGTGAGACTTGTTTTACTGTTTTTGGCATACCAAATACATCACAGGTAGTTTGCCAAGTTTTGCCATGTGGATAAAATACTCTCAGTAGCTTGCTGGGCTCTCCGAGAGGGGTGCAGGAATCAAACCTGGGTCTACTGCATGCAAGGCAAATGTCCTGCCCGCTGTGCTGTCACTCCAACCCAATTGCCAAGTATCTATTCTTTTCAGAGGAATTTCTATTCTGTAATATGAGTCCCTTTGAGCATAACATGACACTCACCATAATCATGCCACAGACCCTGCTCCAGGCTGTTTCATTCTGGGTGCCCCAGAAGGGGATGGGTGAGGCCCCTCCCTGTCCAAAAGGGAGCCAAAAACCTCCAGAATTCAACCACTGCCATGCTCATTACCATTCTCCACATGCTTGGACCCAGCCTCACCCACAAGTAAATCCTCAGAAAACCCAGGTATGCAGGACTTTGTGACTGAGAACTCTGGTAAAACAGAACTGGAAACAGGGAACTTTCATCCATTTATCCCTGTTTCAGGCAATTCAGCATTCATGCCTGTAAGCCACCTTTGGCTGGTGACAGATAATCTCATCATCGGCCACCATCAAGAGTCACATATCCGGGTTGGAGAGATAGCACAGCGTGTAGGACATTTGCCTTGCATGCGGCTGACCAGGGTTCGAATCCCAGCATTCCGTATGGTCCCCTGAGCACCGCCAGGAGTAACTCCTGAGTTCAGGGCCAGGAGTAACCCCTATGCATCGCCGGGTGTGATCCAAAAAGAAATAAAAAGAGTCACATATCCTTCTCTCCCTGAATATGACACTCACCATAACCATGCCACCAGATCCCACACCAGGCTGTTTCATTCGGGACACCCTGGAGGGGTCAGGTGAGAACCCACCCCAACCCCAAGGGACCTAGTTAGGCAGCTGAAAACCTCCAGTATTCAATAGCCTCCATGTTCACCACTGCTCTCCACATGCTCTGGCCGAGTATCACCCATGAGTGAACCTATTCCTCAACAGTGTGACCGCGAAGACACTTACCAACCATACTCCAAGAGTACCGCACCACATTCCATGGGGTTCAAAGTAGGAGGCAACCAATTTTAGAGGGAGATATTTCCCTCCCCACCCAGACCAGACCTCCAGAACCAGCCACAACCATGCTGAGACCACTCTCCACACGCATGAAGGTATCCACAGAGGAACAAAGGCATGTGGGTCCAGGGACTGAGATCACCAAGCCTGCTTGGATCGGGACTGAGCATACTCCACCCAGATCCTCCAAATTCCAGTAGGCAGGGGTCACACCAACCAACTGGCTGCCTGGAGCCCTGTAATCCAATCAGTGGCCAAGACTCAGAGACTATAAAACCCAGCTCCCGGAAGACATCTTATCATCTCATTCCTACTTTGGACAAACTGGCAGGCTACCGAATGTAACCTGCCCACACGGCAGAGTCTGGCAAACTCCCCGTGGCCTACCCAATATGCCAAATACCAGTAACAATGATGGGTCTCATTCTCCTAACTCTGAAAGAGCCTTGATTATGGCACTTTTTAAAAAACCTCAGGGCTAGGATGAAGGAGACGTTACTGGGACCTGCTAGAGGCAATCAACGAACAACAGTATGGTTGTGATAGTGATCGTACATATATATGTATATATGTCTGTAAAAATATAAATATACGTATGTATATATATGTACATATATATCTATATATGTACACAAGACTCCACATTTAACAACATGTTCACTTGATCACTTGACTTCCCATTAATCGTCGAATTGCTCGAGTGGGTGCCAGTAATGTCTCCATTTGTCCCTGTCGCATGCTAGTGTAGCCCAATGGCGTCTGTTCGCTCTAGGAACACGAAGAGCCTCAAAACGATCATTCATGATCTTGCTGAAGAAGTCTGACCATCTGGTAGGTGGACGGCCATGCGGTCTTTTGACATCCCATGGAATCAAGTCGGTAACAGCTCTAGTCCAGCAGTCGTCTCTAAATCTCATTACATGACTAGCTGATCTGATTTTTGACACCTTGGCAAACGAGACAGCATCCCTGATTCTTGATCGTTGACGGAGGTCGGAACTCTGGATTCTTTCTCTTATTTGAGTGAAAGGTGATATTCCAAGCATAGCTCTTTCAATTCCTGTTTGGGAGACACGAATAGTATTCTCATCCTGTTTGCATAGGGCGCAGGTCTCTGAGGCATATGTTAATACAGGAAGAACAGTGGAATCAAATAGATGTGCCCTGAGCCAGAGGTTCTTTGTCCTTTTAGCTATTTCTTCGATGCTCTTGAAGGCATTCCAAACTGCTCTCTTCCTCCTGCGCAGCTCAGGTGCCAGGTCATTTATCGTATTGACTTCTCGGCCAGATATACATAGCTATTGCATTCGGAGATGGTCTTTACATAGAGAGTGAATGGGGTGTCAGGAACGAGGCTGTTTCTCATAAACATTGTCTTCGTAAGATTCAGCTGTAGTCCTACCTTTCCACACTCACGATCAAAGTAGGCCAACATTTGTGCCGCTTGGCTGATGTTTGGTGTTATTAAAACAATGTCATCAGCAAAGCGGAGGTGGTGTAGTTGCCGACCATCTACTTCACTCCCATTCCTTCCCATTCCAGTCGTCGCATGATGTTCTCGAGGGTGGCACTGAAGAGATTCAGTAAAAAGGTATCACCCTGCCGAACCCCTCTCTTGACATCAATGATTACCTCTTTGTAGAATGGTGAGATCCTGGTAGTGAATCCATAATACAGCTCACGGAGGATCTTGATGTATTGAGCTTGAATGCCCTGATTGGCTAGGGGTTCAATGACCGCTTATGTCTCAACAGAATCAAAGACCTTCTTTAAATCAATGAATGTTAGACAGAGCAGCATCTTGAACTCCCGAGAAACCCAATGAACTTGGTTATCGTGTGGATATGGTTGATGGTGCTGAATACTTTGCGGAACCCGGCTTGCTCACATGGTTGTCCTTCATCTAGTGTTCTGCCAATCCTATTTAGGATGACTCGGGTGAACAACTTGTAGATGACAGACAATAGGCAGATTGGGCAATAGTTGCCAGTGTCATGGATGTCTCCCTTCTTGTACAGTAGTACAGTCCTGCTGGTTTTCCACTGGGACGGAACTTTGCATTCAGACAGGTAGCGAGTGAAGAGCTGAGCCAGTGTATTGATGAGTACTGATGGCAGGTTCTTCAGGTGTTCAGGTCTGACCTTGTCTGGGCCAGGTGCTGTTCGTTTCTTTACTGACGAAATGGTGTGTTGGATTTCGGAAGGGAGAACATTGGGAACGACATATCCATCCTGTGGAATTTGGTATATTGGCAGGTGGACATGGCTATCGAAGAGATTTGAGTAGAAGTCATGGATATTCTTCTCCATTGCCATTCTGGAAGATGTGCTAGATCCATTAGGACATCGAAAGGCAGTAATCTTGGTCTTGTAGTTGGTGCAGGACAGGCAGGCGTTATGAATACTTTTCCCGGCTTCTGCTGCATCTACCAGCACTTCTGTTCTTCTTTCTTTGAGGTCTTCCTGAATCACATCTCTGCACTGCTTTGCAAGTTCAGACGTTTGCTTGCGGTTGCCTGAGGCATGCACCAAACTACGTTGGCGAATAAGCTCAAGGGTTTTTGAGGACTGGCGTTTTTTTGTGGCTATCTCTCTCTTGGCGTTCCTTGCACAATCATGGATGTGCTGAACCAGTCAATCGTATTCCTTGTCAATGTTGTCAACAATGGCATCTTCCCATGTTGCTGCAATAGTGCCAAAGAGTTCACAGTTGGTGGTCGTTCTGGGAGTTCTCTTTTTAAACTTTGCAGTCCTTTCTCCCCACTCTGTGAAGTAGAAATTTGCACGAAGGAGACAGTGGTCCAATCCCGTTTGGAATTTTGGGACAACAGCGACATTGGTCAGGCAAAACCGTCGATTGAATATGATGTGGTCTATTTCGTTGTGAAATCGTCCACCGGGAGATTCCCATGTCCAACGTTTAGATTTGGCCTTGGAACTGTGAGTTACCATGGATGGTCTTGGTCGACATGATGAACTCAGACAGTCTCTCACCCTGTTTGTTCTATTCTAGGCCATGGGTCCCGATGTGAAGTTCTTTGGCTGATCTTCTTGGTCCTATCTTGGCATGAAAATCACCCAAAATGATCTTGTAGAAGGTGTAGTCTTCTTTATAGAACTTCTCTAGTTCCATGTAGAACTTCTCAATTTCTCCTTCATCATAATTGGATGTTGGTGTGTAGACAACGAAGATAGAAACTGCAGGCAGTGAGCCACATCTATTCAAATGTAAATGTCCGATTCAGGTTGTTAGGCATTCGAATGAATCAATGCTCATGGCCGAGTTTGTGTTGACAAGGATACCAACGCCTCTGACACCTCTTTTATCGCATGTTCCGAGGAACAATTCTTCTCTAGTGTTGATAACGGCATGATGAGATTGGTGCCTTCTTGTTTCGGTCAGACCAGTGATGTAGTACTTGATCTTTCGCGTTTGTACCATCAGGTCCTAGATGGATGCATCTGATGCTAGCGTACGTGCATTGAAAGTACAGACGATCATTTTTGTATTCCTTCATTGTGGCAGCCTAGTTCTGCCTTGATATTTTATCAGCCTCTCCTTTCTCATCCTCCTCAATACTGCCATAGTGGTGAGGCCTTCAGGGTCAGGGGAATGAGACCCATTGTAATTATTGGTTTTGGCGTATCGAATACACAACAGATAGCTTGCGAGGCTCTGCCGTGCAGGTGGAATACTTTCAGTAGCTTGCCAGGTTTTCCGAGAGGGATAGAGGTTTTGGGGCGACCTATAATCGCCCTAACAACATGTTAGTGATTTCTTATCGAAGGACTTAATGACCTCTGGGTGAAATACACAATCTTCACACTCTTTTCTGTAAGGAAACTCTTTTGTAGCATTTTCAGTGGCTTTTCATAGCAAAAAATACAAAACATATTATTTGGTTCTGCTTTAGGGCAGAGGTTGGGATTTGGGGTGGAAACAATCAGAACATGGTGGTGGGAAAGTGTAATGGTGGTGGGATTGGTTTTTGAATATTAAATGCTATCAAATATTGTGAACAACTTATAAAATAAAATAAATGAATACTTTTAAAAAATATGAATGCCCTTTCTCCTTTTTGTCTTGAAGCACCAGTACCTTATTCTATTCTTTATCTTGGAGTATTTTTATTTCACCTGGTTTACTATTAAATTTGCATTTATGGGATTGGAGGGACAGTAGAGTGGGTAGGGGTTTATCTTGCATGCAGCCAACCAGCGTTCAATGCCCGGCATCCCATATGGTCCCATGGTACCCCCAAACACCACCAGGAGTAATCCCTGACATCTCTGGGTGTGATCCAAAAAGAAAAAACAACTTCAAAAAAAGCCAATTTTGTGTTTAAGTAGCTTCTCCATAAATGTGTATTAAATGTGTCCTTCCTTTTTTTATAATCTGCCTGATGTAAATTTGACTTCTTGAACATCTAAGATTAATTCAGTGGCATGCTGGAAATGTCTGACCACCCCTGAACTCCATGGTTTTCCTCACCAGAGATGAAGTTCCCTCAGGGTTGTCAGTTTTCACAATTTAAACCTTCCTATCTTGTCCAGCACAGGGCTTAATGACATCAAACTCAAAAACAATCGCTATTATTCAGATTCTCTTTTTTTTATGCTAAAAGTGGTACCACCATGGTGTTTCACTAATAAAAAAATGAATGGTTAAATTAAAAAATAAATAAATAAAAGTGGTACCAGGAAAGTTAGCAACTAAAGCAAAATATCTACTAAAGACACGAAGAGAATAAATCATTCTAGTTGAAACTCAGCTAAAATTGAGCAATTTTATAACATTTGGGGAATTCTACAAATCCATTAAAAACAGTGTAAATGATAAAGCTGGTGATGGATTTCTCAGAGAAAAAATCATTAGATAGTTCTAAAATTGTAAAAAATATATTATGTGCCATAAAGTACAAGAGGATATCTTTCTCAGTCCCTGCTTGCTCCAGATAGTGTCCTATGATGACTTCCACTGGGATTCCCAAGCTATTTTACTAAACCTGGGTGGAGCTACTTCTTACTACTTTCTACAGTAGTCACAAATTAGCACCCAGTCAGTCATGAGGATTCTCAGATGGGTCTTATAAGCCTGGGGAATATGTGATCAAAGTCATGGCACGATTTGATTTAGAGCAGTTCACTGCAAATAATGTGGAGTAGAAGACTCTAGAATAGTCCCTTGATGCTATGGAAAAGCTCTTTAAAATAATTACCTAATGATTTCTGGAATAGGGAAACATTAGATGTTAAGAACGCTCTAAATTCTCTGCTTACTCAGTTTTCAGTAATAACAGACCTCTTCCTGATTGAATAAAATATTGTCATGCTTTCTACTTAAATTAAACCTTGAATGCCAAGAAATAACTTAATGCTTTTAAAATACCTTACTTAAAATAGAATAAAATAAAATAAAATGTTTTACTCAATTTAATTGATAGTAAATATTTAGGAATTTTATTATTTGGCCTCATTTATTTGGTTATAAATTATATTTAAGTAAATCAACTGAAATTTTGATATTAGTTGAATATCTATTGTGTTTTAAATGCTGCCAGTATTTGTAATCCGGAGTACTGGGAGGAGTCACATATTATCTTTAGTTTTAAATTTTATTTATTTATTTATTCATTTATTTTTGGTCTGGGGTTCATACCCAATAATGCTCGGAGGTAACTTCTGGCTCTGCACTCAGGAATCACTTCTGGTGGTACTCAGGGGACCATATGGGATGCCAGGGATTGCACCTGGGCTGTCTGCATGCAAGGCAAGCACCCTACTGACTGCACTATTGCTCTGACCCCAGAGTCACATATTGCCCTTATTTTTAAGTAATGGATCAGAAGTTATAAGAATATAATACTTGTCCAGGTACATGCTACTGGAAAGAGGAAACACTGTTCCCACGTCTGTTCTCTTCTGCCTGCACAAAGCAGTCTCACACTATAGGCAAGGCTGATTCACTGTCTACCATGCAAAGCACTAGAGCAGTTACCTGTGTTCCAAATGTTATTCTGTATCATTGATCTTTTTGTATTTTAACCACTTTACTTTCTTCCCAATGGATTATATCTAGAAAATTTGTTCTAGATCCTGAAACTTTAGGATCAGAAATTGGGTCCCATCGAGATGATTCCAGTCTTCAGACCTCACTTTTTGCATCAGTCGAAGATCTTCTTTGAAACAGGTTATTTTTGTGTGACCAATTGATATGGGTATGGAAGGAATACCAAGGCTTCTGTCCTACCAAACCCTCACTGCCAAAAATGCTTGATGTGAGGACTAACAAAAAAATCTAGACAAGTAGTTTTCATAAGAAAGCTATGGGACTCAGAAAATGTGGAGTGTTATTACAAGTCCTCAGAAATGAAGCACAACACAGAAAGGCAGAAACAAGCAGTGATGCAGCTACGCTGGAAGACAGCGAAGTTTGGGAATTAAGAAGTCTAGAAGGCCTGGTGATAACTTGAACAGGATAAGATCTCAGAGTTCAGAAACAGTTCTCTTCATTCTAGGACTCCAGAAATTGCCTGCTGTAACCTTCAGAAAAGGACCAGGGAGCAGGACAACAGAGTCACTGGAGAAACATAGGCAAGTCCTCATAGCCAAACCTCAGGGCCAAAGAAGGAATGAGGGTCTGTATTAGGTAACTAGAGTAACCAAATCAGAAATTTCCAAGAATCAACATTGTTTTATAAACAATTGATCCCTTAACCCAAAGAAATTCAATTGAGAGAAATGAAAATCCATAAAATTATGTTTCATGACATTGTATTTTGATTTTCTTTTACTTTGCAAAAGTCCGAAGTAGGTAGCATAATACCCCTCTAAGGAACCATACAAATTATCAGCTTGGGTAGAATGCCATGGAAGCTGGATTATGAGAACTATTCTGTTGGACATCCCCTATCCCTACTTAGTGTTCTCACAGATTCACTAATAGGAGAGCACAGTGAACTCAAATCAGATATCAAATACTTGTCACCCAGCACAGAACAGAGCACACACAGGAATGAGGAATGCATATTATAGGAACAAACACACACAATTTGAACCATGCTTTTGTGAGTAATAAAGAGGCAGAAGTTTACTAAATAGAGAAAACATTCAAAAAAGAGGTAACCCCTGAGATGTTGTTTGGATATAAGTTAGAGCTGGTCAGACAGAAGAGAATAATGTTAGATGTCAATGCATATCCATACTTCTGGAGAATGGATAGTATATGATTAAGTAGTTTCAGTAGAATTATTAAAAATCAGTTGAGAAAATCAAAATAAGTGATTATTCATGCATTAATTCTTCTATCCTACATGTATTATTCATTCACAAAATACCTGGCACAGCGTTGAGTGTGTCATTGGAAGTTACAATATCCCCAGTTTTCATAAGTTCATGTGAAGACATGGCAACAATTCAAAAGTTACATGAATATTGGTAACAACTTATGCCAAATGTGGAGATAATAGACAAGGAAGAAAAAAGAAAAATCATTTAGTACATGATTGGCATAGACTGAAGATCTAGGAAAAAACACTAAAGAAAAGCACCTGTCTTCAAAAGCCTAATATCTCTTGGGGCAGATGGAAAAGAAATGCACACACTAAGGGTTATGTGACTTGGACATTTTTCCTTTACAAAAGCAGATTACTATGAGGGAATTCCATAGGAGCTGCTCTGTCAAACATAATTTTAATATTTAATTTTACAGATTTTAAAAAATCTTATTTAAAAAATAGTGGAGGGTCACAGGCCCTTTGATAGTGGTGGTATATGGTAACTTAATAGTCAAATGTTATATAATTAGAAACTATGCAACTATATTACTTGCACAATAATAAAAAATCTAAGGAGTGTTTCTCCATTTTAATTAAATACAAAATTCTGTTTTCGGGGCTGAAGTAGTAATACAGTGTGTAGGGCGTTTGCCTTGCATACAGCCAACCCAGGTCCCGTGAGCCTCATCAAGACTATTCTTGAACGCTGGGTGTCGCCCCCCAAAAAACAAAAAACAAACCAAGAAACTCAGTTTTATTATTATTATAGCCTTCCTGTTAGGACACACTGCTGACATGTTTTTTTCAGTCTTAATTTCTATGCTGCCAATAAACAGGGAAAGAATAAACATGGAGAGGCAGAAATTATTGAGCAGAGACAAAAACAAACAAACAAACAAACAAAAATAGTGGAGGAGAGTAGAAAAATGTTCTCAGGAAAAGGACATTCTTAACTGTGATAGTAACCCAAATGTTGTTTAGATAAGCAAACTCTTATTTAAACCAAACAAACCAGGTGTGCACAATTTACCACATTCCTTTACATTCTTGTTTTTGCTTCTTACACTGCAAGTTCATTAAATTTTCAACTTTATAGAACTTTTCTTATCAGAAAAGATACTTGATTTTATAGTGAAACTTAACTAGGAAAGGGGGCAAAACTCATTCTGCACACAAATTTTCTGGAACAAATTTATTCCTTGAATAAGAGTAACTTGCCAAGTAAAACAATTTGCCCACTTATCTATAATGACTTTCATTTCATGAACCAGTATAAAATCATCCAGACCACTTTAGTTTTTTATAAAAATTACGTTATCACTGAGAATAAATTCTGGACTCTTTTAGTTTAGCACTTTGAAGACAAGAAGAGGCTTTTCCAATTTTGTTCCCAAACTCAAAAATAGTGGATAAGAATTATTTGATAAATAAATCCATCGATAGGTGAATACATGAAAGAAGTCAGGCACAATTTCTCATGGAATAAGCACTCAAAGAAATGACACAGAGCTGTGAAGTTACTTGCTGACTTTCCAGGGGAGGAAGACTTTCAAAGTTTTCTTGTTTTTTTTTTTTTGGTAACAGAATCTTAAATTTATTTGTACCATCAAATCCTTTTTGAAACAAACAAGCACAGTTACTCAATAACCCCAAGAAAATCTATTTTAAGTAAATAAACAGAAAGTTTCCCCCAATTACACACAAGGTTTCTATCGCAACCCCTCCTATATTGTTTCAGTATTCCAGCGTCTGCTAGGAGTATCACCCACGTTGGGAAACTCTGCCTTAGGATCATAAACTTTTCCTATAAAGAAGCATAGCAAAATCCCCAACAAGACATGTTAAGTGCATACCAACTTTCTGTGTTCTGAAAATGCTAGAAATGAGCTCATTTTATAAAAATTATTTTCAGAAAGAAGGTGGCTTAAAGGCACAACACATGCTTTGTATATGTGAGACCCTGGATTCTGTCCCCTGAATCACAGAGAGGAGGAGAAAGAGGAGGAAGGAGAGAAAGAGAAAGAGGAGGAAGGAGAGGAGGAGAAAAAGGAGGAAGGGGAGGAGGGGGGAGAAGGGGGAGGAGGAGGAGGAGGAAGAGGAGGAGGAAATCAATAAAGGGGGTGCGGGGGTTCCTAGGGCATATTTCTGATTGATTGATCTCTTCTAAGCTCATTGATAAAATGAGACAACAATAAACAACAAAGTGACAAACAAGTGAACGTGAAACAAATCAAAGTTCTGGAAATAGCTCTGTTTGAGTCAGAAGGAACACCCTGATGTTGTTTTAGCCTTGGGAGTGCTAAAGTTCATTACCTCCTAGGCTGACATAGTTAATTGTAATACCAGCACTCAGAAAGGACATCAGAAACTGAAGTTAGAGAAACTAAGATCAAACTTCAAATTCTCCCTATTTTATTGCTTAGGGAAGCTAAGCAATTCAGTGGGATTTAGGTTCTATGGCCTTAACCTTTACACTATTTTGTTATACCATCTTTAAGAAAAAGGAATGTAAGTAAAAAGTAACATGAAACTATGGCTATTAAGAAAGAGACATGGATGTATAGTCTGACTTTATTTTTTCTTGAGATTTCCGGTATTCTCACATAAAAAGGTTTCTGGATAGTAGGTTGCATCCCTTTCTACTACTGGAATAAGCTACAGTCCCCAGATGCTTCCAATATTTAATGGATCTTGTACATGTAGAGTCCTACAACTTAAGCTTTGTGGCATTTTTCCTTTTCAAATATCTTAAATTCTGGGTAATTTTATGTATAAAATAAATTATAGTAATTCTCACAGCACTGGGTTTTATAATAACCAAATGAAGAAATCTATGTGAAACTTCCTTGGATAGGTAATATCTTTTTGAAAAGTGTGTGCAATGTTCCGTGTAAGGTACAGCCCACACACTAGGCATGGGGACTAGAAATGCCATAGAGAAGGGAGTGGGAGTAAGAAGACAAAGAAATCTGTACTGGATAAAAAAAATCTAGTGTAAGAAATCAAAAGCACAAATTATCTAAGAATGACGGAAGTTATGGCAAGTAGAGAAAACAATGGTTAAAATATAAGGGTACATTACAGGAGTAGCTTGAAAAGTAACTTTAAGACATAATTGGAAAGTATTGTTATAAGATACCACTCTTGCATTGAACGTGTTAATATAGAAATTATGTCTGATACTGAAATTGAAAAGTTGCATAAGAATGAGGAATTGATACATGTTATAATGAAAAGGTGAGGTTTGGACAGGGAATGTCTGAAGAACTTAGTGGTTAGGGAAGAGAAGGAGTAGGAAGAGGTGAAGGAAGAGGAGGAGGATATTAGATAAAGTGGGGGGGAGGTTCTCAGGGAATATTCCTGACCATGGATCTCCTCTAAGTTCACTGAAAAAAATGGACTATATACTTCCATATAGAACACTATGCTACTATATGGCAACTCCAAAGGAAATTGGCAGTGCACCTATTGGAAGAAAGGCAGAATAGCCACAGACCAACAATATGAAGTATGAAGAACAGGAGAGTTCTATTTTAGCCCCACCCCATGTCAGCTGACTGTTCTCAGGCAAATTGCTCATAATCATCAGCATCAAATGATCAGATTTCTCTAAAGTGGACATTTAACATTTATAATATTAAGATTTTCTTCTTTTACTTTATGTGCTTATTATAGTGGATACTCTACATTGATACTAAGACCTGCAGGCATGACAATGAAATTCTCTAATGATATTTTTTGTTCCTTGTGATCTCTACTTGACTTTTTTTGGAGAGTCAGAAGACGTAAAGATGTTCAAAATAGTTTTGTGCTGTGTGTGTGAGACAGTGAGAGAGAGCGAGTGAGTGAGAGAGTGAGAGAGAAGAGACATAGAGTAAGAAACAGAGACAGTGACAGAAACAAAGTCCTCCTATGCCTGTGTACAGATATAACATTGGCTTTCTTTCACTGACTAACTAAAATCCCTCAAACAAATTGTCACCATGAAACAAATAGCATTGCTTTTCTCTCCCCTAGTAATGATTTTATTTTCTTCTCTTCCCTAATAATAAGATGTATTTTCTGTTTGTTTTCTGGTTAGTAAAAAAAATTATGATGTTTAACAGGTCTCTTCCTGTATGTAGGTGTGTCTCTTATATCATAAAGAAAAGATGAATTTTTCATAATTTTTGTACAAATTGTTACAGAATATTTAGGCAGATAATCTAAAAGTATTCAGTGAAACAATAGGAAATGCATTTAAAAATGCATATAGGGTTTAATCAAAATTGCCTGGTTCCTCCCATTTGGATCTACAGAAGAATATGAGACCACTTCACAACTTTCACACGTGATCATCAGCTAGAAATAGCCTTTTTTTAAGGTTCTGCTGAATCAATTTTCAAAAAAAAAAATCTCCCCTAGGAGTAGGTGGCAAGATTCCAAACTCTAGATGTGAAATGAGCATTCAGGTCTACAAGCTGATCTGGGACATTGGCTTCAAGCATCCATGTCCTTGTCCATTCTGCTAAATGTCCATCAAAAGCACCTACATTCCTTCTCCCAAAATCTTGAAGCAAGTTAAAAATGTTTTGAATTCAAATATTTGATGGAATACTTAGCACTTTCTCTTTTAAGATGCTTTTCTCTCTTTTTAGAAGATTTAAAACTCAAGAGGATGGAAATGCTTACGAATAGTCGGGAGATGAGCCTAATGGGAAAGTTCCGTGCATTGTGCTCACTCCACGACCAAGGTGAGACCGTGCTGAGCAGGGGGCAAAATTCACAAAAGAGGGATAAGTTTACTTTAGTTTCATTTAGTTTGCTTTTTTGCATTTTGAGTTTCTATTTTTTATTTTTTACTGTGAAGGTAAATTGCTTTGTGAGAGTATTAGAAGTGGCCTTTTGACAGCCAGATGGGACTGAAGTAAAATTTCCATTTTAGTCAAACTGGCTTCACACACTATGCAATTTTCTTTATCCCCCAGTTTAAATTCAAGGCTCCTATAGTGATATCACATTCAATCAAAGCCGACAGGTTATTTCTATTAAAGTTTGGGGTTGAATGGAGACTAACTAGAATGGTGCTTCTATTGCTAATATTTCATTCCAGTGGCAGAATGCAATACCTTGGATGAAGTTAAGAAGATAAAATTTCAAGTACTGCTGAAATTGAAAAACAGCTTGTTAAAGTCATTCAGCATATTTAAATAAAATCACCATTTATTTTGATGTGCCCTGAATTACAGAGCTCCTTAATTCCATTGTTGTTCCTCCCTATCTGTGCCTTCCTGAGGGTCTTAATTATTGCTCTCTCAGGAGATCTGCCCTTTGGACATCAGGATGATAGGACAGCAATGAAGAGACTGCTGACCCGCCAATTCCTGGTTATTGCACAGAACAAAAATCCATTTTATTGAATGATCTCCAATTAAGGGCCAGGTGGGGAGAGAGAGGGTGAAAATTCACAGTTCTTCTTTCCACAGACTTCAATTAGCCTTTCAAACCTGTTCTGTGTGGTTCAAGTGTAATAAAAGCTAATTCCCTAAAATCATGTTGGCTTCTCTGAAAGCCAAGGCAGATGCTAGGTGGGAGTTAGAATTCAGGAGAAGATAAAATAGCTGCTAATTAGGCACACACCTATGTGTGCAACTATCAACCTTTCTTTTAAGAAGAGCACAAATAAGACTCAGTCAAGTGTTGTCTTTTAAAATAAAAGCTTTATTTAGCAGAACTATAGAAAATGCACTCGTCATGCCTAAACTTTAAAAGCACACCAAAAACTTATCCGTGCCCATTGTATTTGCCAATATAAGCAAAATAGGACCATCATTCTTTTATGCATTCTTAAATATTGAGTGAACATCTTCAGGCATGTAACACCTGTATAACTAGTACCATACTCAGCATTGCGGTCAACATAAATGTTGGGAGATAAAAATATTGATTTTAGACTGATATAAGGTCAATAACCTCCACAGTTCAAATATTTTTTAAAAAACTGAGGAGGCAGGAGATGATATCTCAAAGACAAAAACTATGCTTCCCAGGTAAGTTGAAACTTCACTGTATATCATAAGTTCCTATTATTATCATAATTTCAGGAATCTAGATTCTTGCCCTGGCTATGTTCTGATTTCACTGTATGATGTGAGGCAACATTTTTAACCTTTTAAAGATGTTTCTCCTTCTAATGAAAAAGTAGAAGCTACATAATATAATTACTCTGAGAATCTAGTCATGAGATGTGTAGCAGAGATAGCACTATGAATAGCTTAAAGCAAATCTAGAGTGAAAGAAAAGCAGAAAAGAAGTAGAAAAGAGATAATGCAATAAAGAAAAGCACAATAAGCTTGACACACTGAGGAAGGTCTGCAAAATATTTCCAAGATCTCACTAATGTGTAAGGATTCCCTCAGCTACTCAGACATGACACTAATCCTTCAAATACCCACACTAAACTGAACAAGACTGAAGGACAAGGTTTCTTTTGTCACCTCTCAAACCAAACCATGAACATGCTGTATCTTTCCATGTATTAGTTTTATAAATCATTTTTCTTATAATTTTTTTATTTTTGATTCCTAATTTTATACTTATTCATAAATATTTTTTCTCATGCTCTTCAAAATTATGCCAATTTTGCTCCTCATACTTCTAAGTTGTGTAGGGTTAGTATAAAGAAAAACAATAAATTTTGTATAGTCACTTTAATTTCGCAATCTCAATAAAATCATTCATAGTTCTATTAGCTTTCCCATGTATTTAATACAATTTTTATCTTTATGCTATGTGATCTTCAAATAAAAAGCATTTAGCTTTTTAATTTATTCAAATAAAAAATCAATTTCTTTTTTGTGCCTAGTTTATTTCAGAACCTTCAGTCAATATTGAATGGAGTTATCAAAGTGAATATTGTTGTCTTGTTTTTGATGAAAAATAATTTATTTTCCATCATTAGGTATAATGTAAAAATGAACCAGATACATTTCTTTTAACAAGTTTAAGGAAATTTTATTCCAAAACAAGTCTCTTTATTCATAAACTAGTCATTAATTTTTCCTGATAATTCTTGTGTGTTTACTAAAAGAAAATATTGATTTTTTAACAATTTTTTGCATAGGTATAGTATGATCATTGATTTTCGAATACTAAAACAATCTTGAACCTTTGATTTAATTACACATGAACATATCATGTTATTCTTTTCATTTTCTGAGTTAATTTGCCAATAATATATGTTATGGGTTGAACTGTATTTCTGAAAAAATATGATGAAGTGTTAGCTTTCAGTAACCTACGAATGTGATCTTATTTGGAAATAGGATCTTCACAATTGATCAAGCACTGTCTTCCTGTTGTTCATCAATTTGCTTGAGCAGGCCCAGTAAAGTCTCCATTGTGAGACTTGTTGTTACTGTGTTTGGCATATCAAATACATCCCGGGTAGCTTGCCAGGCTTTGCCGTGTGGGCGAGATACTCTCGGTAGCTTGCCGGGCTCTCTGAGAGGGGTGGAGGAATCAAACCTGGGTCTACCAGGCCGGCAGCAGCATGCAAGGCAAACGCCCTACCACTGTGCTATTGCTCCAGCCCTGATCAAGGTTACCTGAAGTTATTAGAATGGGCATTAATCCAATAGGATTGGTCTCCTTGCAAATAAAAGTTTTGATTCAAACATAAATGTGCATAGAGAAAAGTTGTTGCAAAGATCACTATTGATAATGAAAGGTGAGATCAAATGTTGCAGCTGCAAACCATGGAGCACCAGAGATTGCCAGGTACCATGAGACACTAGAAACATTTCAAAGACATAATTAAACCAGAGACTCAGAAGGAAAATGGACCTCCCAACATCTTGACCTCAGACTTCATGCCACCAGAATTCTGAGAGAATAAATGTGCTTTGTTAAGCAATCTAGTCTATGTACTTTGTAATGGCCACCTACGAAAAACTACATGTAAATAATGTCTCTATTTCAGAATTAATTAATAATTTTTACAAAAAATTAAGATACAAATGTGTGTATCTTCATTTTGCTAATAAAAAGTGTTGATGAACACTTTTTTATGTTCCTGTTTTCTGTAATATGTCCTCTTCATGGATTATCTCATTGCCCTTTCATAATTTTATGGGATTATTAGATTTTTTGAATACATGAATCTTAGTGAGTACTCTATGTTTTTATATATTTTAAATATTTAGCATTATTTAGTATATTTTGTGCAAATATTTTCTGCCATTTTTATTTCAGCCCAAGTTTCTTTCAAGCCAAATTTCTTTTCCCATGTAATATCTTTAAAATGTGATGTGGGAATGTTGACTGTTTCAGCCTCAATAGAGTAAAAAATATGGAGATTTATCAAAAACACAAAAGAATAGAGTTTTACTATAACCCAGAAATCTTACTTCTTGCTGTGCAGCCTCAAAACATTAATTGAAAATGCTTTTTGCAACTACATTGATCATAGCACTCAATACAATAATCAGGGCATGAAAACAACCCAAATTTCCAACAACAAATAAATGATAAAGAAGTTGATATATATATATATATATATATTAGAGAGAGAGACAATTATGATAGAATTCTAATAGAATACTATGAAGATATATAAAAAGGTGAAATCATGTGATTCACTACAACTTGGATAGAGTTGGAAGGTATCACTTTAAGAAAAATGAGTTAGAGGGACACATTATGATAATCTCAATTTAGCAAGAAACAAGATAAGGGAATGGAACATATCAGATGATGCCAAACCCTTGGTTCCATATTACATAATGAAGAAGATATATGATGAGGTATAATGATGCATTGGTAGCATGTAATATGCTCTCACATTTTTTCACTTTGAATTTCACAAAACCTTTTTAAAAATTCCAGTAATCTATTTTATTATTGTTGCTTGTATTTATTTCCAATTCAGTATTTACAGAGAACCAAATCAAACACCTGGAAATTAAACAACTCAATGTTTAACAATGAGTGGAAGGAAGTCAAGGAAGAAATTCAATTCAGTATTTAGTCAGTTTTGTACATCAGAAGCTTGAAAAATCAATCACTACATCATCTAAGCAAATAAAACACTAAACTCATAAAGAAACCAACTCTTCTTGGACCTATAAGAGAGAAAGTAGGACAGAATTACTGCTCCCAAAACTAGATAGCTGATATAACACTAACTATAGCACAGACTCACAGGTCGAATTCAATATAGACATTATAAGCAAGAAATCCTGAAGCATACTTGATAAATTTCTGGAAACTTAATATGAGCAGTGTTAAGAATTAAAAGTCATAAGATACCCAAATAAAAGTGAATACCCGCAATATTGTGAGTTTTATTTCCAGAAAGTCTTCATAGTATATATTAATGTTGTTAATATGAATGCCTTTTGCATTTTCAACAAAGAAAAGTAAAGTAAATCCAGGGAATTCTCTTTTTCTTAATCTGTGTCAGTCTAGTCACCTTTCTCACATAAATTCAGGAAAATAATTGAGAAACTAGTAAAACTCAAAATCCAAAAGTAAAGGCACACTAAATCTCTGAGACCATATTATAGAATAGCTAAACCTTTACTTTACAACCACACCTCATCAGCACATCACTACCAAGCTATTTATAGCAATCCCAATGTATCATATTCACCTATCAAGAAAAAAAGTACATATGAAAAAAACTACAAAAATTATCAAAATGCAAAAGATACACTCTGATGAGCATAATAAAATAAAAGACATAGCAGGAATAGTAAAATTATCAGACTGGGCATTTTAAACAAGTATGAATTTATTAACAGTTCTAATGGATAAAATCGAGAGCAAGGAAGAACTGATTGTCCATGTATACATAAAGATGCAAGTCTTAAGAAAGAGCAAAAAGAAATGTCAACTATTGCAAAATGCATTTATTATCAACCAAATAAAGATTACCCTTAATGAACTTATTAAAAGACAGAACATGACTAAGCACAGAATCTCTGAGTTATAGAACATATCAATAAAATCTCCAAAGCAAAGAGAATAAGACTAAACATCGGTAGCAAAAAAGTGGAATGCCTATGGACTGTAGGACAATTTCCGAAGTTGTATGTACATATAATGGGAATAGTAAAATAAAAAAAGAAACAAAAGAATATGTGAAAGAATGATTAATGAAAGCTAGAGAGACAGTACAGAGTAAAGGTTATTGCTTTGAACGTAGCCAATCCTGGTTTTATTTCTGGCACCACATATGACATAGTCAGGAGTGACCCCTAAGGACAGAGCCAGAGTCAGGCCTGAACACCACCTAAAATAAATACTGATAATTTCCTCAAAATTAATGTTGAAAACAAGTCACAGATTCATAAAATAAGAAAATAAGTAGAATAAGTGCCTCACCCCCAACCCACCAAATAACAACTATAATATCACTTTCTTTACAGAAAAGAGAAAAATATAACAAAAGAAGCCAGCAGGAAAAATACCTAATATATAAAAGACGCAGATAAGAATTTTATCCAATTTCTCCTCAGAAGCATGTGAAATAAAAAGTCAAGTGAAAAATTTAAGGAATTGAGAGAATAAGTTTCTAAAATAGTGACCTGCAAAATTACCCTTCAAAAGTGAGAGAGTTCAACCTTTATATTTTCACAATGAACAGCAATTGAACAGAAACTCTAGGAGAGCTCAGAGTTCACTTAAGAAGTTTTAGAAACACCTAAGGCAAAAATCCTGAGAATAGTTTTATTTTTAAAAAAATGTAGAATGAAGAGTTTCACCTCCATCTGTACTGTTCCGTTCTTCAGGCATTGGTCATTTCAAGGCAAGATCCCTTAAGTTCAAGAACATTCCTCTTCCTGGGAAAAGAGCAGAGAGAGCCATTGCCAGCCTCATGGAGCATGGTTCTAAAGTCTTTCTTTGGTTTTACCCCACCCAGAAACCCACATAGTTAACAACACTTCTCCACGCACTCAAAGTTAAAGTCTACTACTGTGCAACTATCTACTTGCATCCCTGACTTTCCTCAGTACTACTAATACTGTGTGTATGTTAATAGCTGACCCAGCAGCCTACTTGGAAGCCCTGATCCAGTCTTAACACCTGGTACTTGTCTGCACTCCTGAATACTGTGATTGTTAGATACAAAAGCTATCACTCCTGCGCTGATACTTTAACTCCTGACATGTGCTTCCATTGGTTTTCCTACATTAGCAAGTATTAATCATAACCATGAGTGTGTGGCCACCACAGCTGCTCATGCACTGTAAACTAGCTTCTTCTGCTCCATATACCTACAACTACCTGAGACAGCTACACATCTGTACACTGTAGGCTTTAAATTTGATTAAAAACTTTTACTACCTCTGCCCATGAGTAAACTGCAGCTTTATGAATATACATTAAAGGCCAGTCTTCTTTAGCTGTTTGAGCACACATTTAGACCTGAGTCTCATCATCAGTTCTCACTATCTTATACCTGCTTCTGACTAATCTCAGTAGTCACAAAACTCAATGCTGAGAGTTCAGGTTCATGAAACTGTTCGTGTGCTTGTAGTTGATTCAGGTTCTGTTCTAAGCCTAGATTATTGTTGCTTTATGTACTCCTGAATGCTGTGATTGTTTGATACAAAAGTTATCACTCCTGCACTGATACTTTAACTTCTGACATGGGCCTTCTGGCAGCCACAAGGCAAGCAAGCACAATAATTCTGTATGTCAACACTGCCTAACTTGGTTCCATACTACTGCAACTAGAGGTACAAATAAAGATCCCAACAACCTTCACAACCACTTAGACCATTGGAAACCCTTGCCAATTAAGAATAACATGTCATGGATGCCAGATTCATGTGATGATGAGATACCATGATCTATTAGATCTAGGTTCACCATTTTCCTGCAGGTGACAATCTCCAAAAGTAGACCCAGAGTCATATTCCTATGTCTCTTACTGCTTGTCAAAGTCTTTTTTACAAGAGAAATCTTACGACATTTGAATAAATAACCGTATTAAAATCCACAAATATCTGCACAGGCAACAGAGATCACAAAGAATTGGAGAAACGAGAAATGGAAAATAATTAAGTTCCAGCCTGACTCCAGAGAAATGCTGATACACAGATTGCCTGGCCAAAAAAAATTAAAAGTCATTATTCTGAAAAAGTCCAGAGAACTATAAAAAACACAGTAATTTTTTTTTTGCTTTTTGGGTCACACCCTGCGATACTGAGGGGTTACTCCTGGCTTTGCACTCAGGAATTACTCCTGGGGGTGCTCAGGGGACCATATGGGATACTAGGAATTGAGCCCGGTTCAGCCACGTGCAAGGCAAATGCCTCGCTCGCTGTGCTACCTATCCAGTCTCACACAGTTAAAATTTTAACAAAATCAGGAAAACAATACAGAAAGAAAGTGAGAATTTCACCAGGGAGGAAAGAATTTAATGATACGTAAAATTACAACAGTATTTGACATGTAAATATAAATGAACTAAATTCTTAGATCAAAAGGCAGTGATTAAATGTTTATAAAGACCCAATTATATCCGTCAATGAGAAAATTATTTTAAGTTTAGGACATATATAAACTGAAAGTAGTAAAATGATACACAGTGAAAATGGTTTCCATCAGCCTACAGGACCATCCTATTGGCTCTCACTATTTATTCCTCTTTGGAATCACTGTCATTTATCACTTCACAATTTTCTTATTTGTATGGTTTGGGGATTTTCATCTGTTCATGAAATTTTTATTTTTTTAATGCAGAAGGACAAGCAGAAGATTGACAGTAAATAAGAATAAGAGTAAGTGTGTCTTTTGGCCATTCGGATTCATTCTTTGAGAAAGTTTCTGTTCGTTTCGTTGCTCCAATTTTTGATGGGGTTGGATGTTTTCTTCTTGTGGAGTTCAACTAGCATTTTGTATATCCTTGATATCAACCCCTTGTCAGTTGTGTATTCAGCAAATATCCTTTCCCATTCTGTAGACTGTCTTTGTATTTTGGTCACTGTTTCTTTTGAGGTGCAGAAGCTTCTTAGTTTAAGATAGTCCCATTTGTCTATCTCTGTTTTCACTTGCTTGGCTAGTGGCATGTCATCTTTGAAGATATCATTAGCTTCAATGTCATGGAGGGTTTTTCCAACTTTTTCTTCAATATACCTTATGGATTCCCATCTGATGTTGAGGTCTTTGATCCATTTTGATCTTACTTTTGTACATGGTGTTAGGCAGAGATCTGAGCCCAGTTTTTTGCATGTAGCCGTCCAGTTTTGCCATCACCATTTGTTAAAAAGGCTTTCCTTACCTCACTTCACATTTCTTGCTCCTTTATCAAAGATTAGATGATCATATGTTTGAGGGGAGATGTCAGTATATTCAACCCTGTTCCATAGGTCTGCAGCTCTGCCTTTGTTCCAGTACCATGCTGTTTTAATTATTACTGCTTTGTAGTAGAGTTTGAGATTTGGGAGGTTAATTCCTCCCATTTTCTTTTTCCCAAGAATTGCTTTAGCTATATGTGGGGGCTTATTGTTCCATATAAATTTCCGGAGTGTTTGCTCCAGTTCTTTGAAGAATATCATAGGTATCCTGATAGGGATCGTGTTGAATTTGTACAGTGCTTTGGCAAGTATTGCCATTTTGATAATGTTAATTCTGCCGATCCATGAACAGGGGATATTCACACCACAGAGACTGGCTCACATCCACAAGAACAAAAGCAACCTGTGTTGGCGCAGATGTGGCGAAAAAGGGACCCTCCTTCACTGCTGGTGGGAATGCCGACTGGTCCAACTCTTTTGGAAAACAGTATGGACAATTCTCAAAAAATTAGAAATTGAGCTCCCAATTGACCCAGCAATACCACTCCTGAGAATATACCCCGGAGAGGCAAAAAAGTATAGTTGAAGTGACATCTGCACTTGTTTGTTCATTGCAGCACTGTTTACATTAGCTAGAATATGGAAAAAACCTGAATGTCTGAGAACAGATAACTGGTTAAAAAAACTTTGGTACATCTACACAATGGAGTATACTATGTAGCTGTTAGAAAAGATGAAGTCATGAAATTTACATACAAGTGGCACTACATGGAAAATATCATGCTAAGCGAAATGAGCCAGAAAGAGAGGGATAGACATAGAAAGATTGCATTCATTTGGGTAACATAAAGTAACAAAATAAGAGACTAACACTCAAGAACAGCTGTGATAAATACTAGAAGGTTTACTCCATGGCTTCGAAGCTAGCCGCACACTCTAGGGGTAAAGGCAGCTCAGATGTAGAAGGGAGCACCAAATAAAGGGTGCTGGGAAGATCCGCCCAGGTCGGGAGATGCATGCTGAAAGTAGACTCTAGACCAAACATGATTGCCACCCAGTGCCTCTTCTACAAACCACAGCACCCAAAAGGAGAGAACAAAAGGGAATGCCCTGCCACAGAGGCAGGGTGGGATGGGGGATTATGGGGGTTGGAGGGATACTGGGATTGGTAGGGGTGGAGAATAGGCACTGATGGTGGGATCGGTACTCAATCATTGTATAACTGAAACCCAAGCACAACGACTTGTAAGTCTACAACTGTATCTCATGGTGTTTCACTAATAAAAAAAAATAAGAGTAAGTATAACGTAAGTGTAAGTTCTTGCTTCATGACCCAAACTAAACCATACTGAGAATATCTGTGATTAATACATGTGTAAATAAAGTAATGCCAATTTTAATTAGTGTAATTAATTTAATGTGATTATGAGATATCATTTAAAAATAATCAGGAGATTTAATATTTTAATTAATAAAATTAAATTTTTGTGGACATCATATAATTAAAAATTATTTCATGACCTAAAAATGTGTGGCATGGGAAGTAACAATAAGGACAATAACTACCAACTGATAAATACATCAAATTGATGGATACATAAAATAAATTTCTGGACATTAATAAGTGGTAGGAACTGAAAAAATAGTGGTTTTGTTGTATGCATTTTTTAAAATGTTTTAGAAGATTATACGTGTGATAGTATAGTGATTTTTAGGAAAATATTGTTGCACTGTTAAAATAATAGAAATTAGTATTTACTGTGCTCCTCATTTCATATCATAAAATCATTTTTTACTTCCTGGAGCTGATTTCCAATGTTTATGAAAATGCCGCTTCAATGAGCTTTACTAAGTGCAAAGAAACAAATGAATGCATTGAGAAAGTTAGTATCAAATTTAAAATTTACAGAACTCAGATGATATACAAGTGTGGAATGTAATGGGGGATTGAACTTTTATTTAAAGTTAATTTTAAGACAGGATAAAATATAATAGTTGACATGAAATAAAAAATATGAGGACTCACAAATGAATCTCGGAACAGAGAAACTTGCTACAGAAATGTCTCCAGGCTTTATGCCAGGTTGATTTCACCAGGTTCCTCATACGGGAGCAGGGATTGTCCCTCACCTATTCCAAATGAACCTTGTGGTCCACAAACCTCCAGAACCCAATCATCACCCCAGAGCGGACAATGGTGAGGAGAGGACAGAGGAGGAAAGGAGGGTCAGGCTGGTTGTTATCAATTGCAGTTTATTCCAATCTCATCTCCATTCTCCTCTGATTTGCCCTCCGCTTCTGCCTCCTCCTCCCCAATCTTACAGTCTCAGTTAAATCCCGAATCATGAGGGGTTAGGGTAGTAATTACATGTAGATGTAGTCATACAATCAAGAGAGGTAATGTCCTTCCCTCAGAGGAAGTTTCTTCTAGGACAAATTCTCATTCAGTAAGATGACCCTCCAAAGAGCGAAATTCCATCTATGGGTGTGCTTCTCCTCTCCTTAGTCCAACAAACATATAAACATTCCTAATATTAGTCATTTTGTATGGACACAGTAAGAGATACGTTAAGTTTATAGGATTGATCTCCTGGGACCATCTTGTTATAGATCTCAGACTACAGTGTTCAGGCCAGATTAGTCTTTCCTAACCCTAGCAGGGTCCTAATCTCAGTGTTACTTTTTGGATCATGACAGAATTTGTCCAAAATCATGCTCTTAACTTATAGTTAACTACTGTGGCCCTTTGGCCTGGCCCATTTCATGCCAGGGTAGCTCACAGGTTGCTCTGGGTCCATTCAAGTCCCTCATCGAGACTGTGTTTTGGAGTACTAGGAACTAAGAGCTACTGAGACTTAAGTCAAGAAAGCAGATGCCTAGGAGTGAATATTAGAGTCAATTAACTCCCAAGTTGCAAAAGCATAGTATTAACTGTCTTCCTATGTCTATTAAAAAAAGACATTGCTTTAAAATAACTACGCAAAAGACATAAGGAGAGGATAAAGGCAAGATTTCACCATTGAATACAAGTCCAGTGTACTTAGAAGGATCTCACCTTACAAGAGTCTGATTATGGAGAAAAGGTGATAGACCAGTTCGGGAAGAGAGAACAGAGAAGAGGCTACAGATAAACAAAGGAATGGAAGTGTCTTGGGAGCACTATGATGGTTGTAACCCAATAAGCCTAAGCTCCCGTTGGCAAGAGAGAAAGGATAAACCAATGTTATCCTACACCTCACAGCCAATCTTTACAGGCTTATCCTGTACAAGAGATTAAATTCACTGAAAAACCCAGGTATTCAGGACCAGTCACTGAAAACTCCAGGTCTCAAGGAGGAGGGAAACAGTCTCCCCTTCTCATCGTCCTACCCTTCTGGAATCCTGGTTGTCATACCCAGAAATTTTCTCCAGGTATCATTTAATCACTTTAACAGCCATGATCCAGAGACTCACAAATGAATCTTGGAACAGAGCAGCTCACTGTAGAGATGTCTCCAGACCCCAGTTATTTATAATTCCAAGAGCACGCAGCTGCAAAAGCAGCCACACAACATCTCATACTATTTTTTTTAACTATTTTATTGAATCACTGTGAGATAGACCCTTGAAGACATTTCATACTATTCATAACAAGCAATAAAAATAATGGCGGTGTGAAAGTGTAATGGTCATGGTATTAGTGTTGAAATATTAAATATAATCATTGTGAACAACTTTATAAAAACTTTATAAAAATAACTTTATAAAATAACTTTATAAAATAAAACATGACAAAATAACTATAAAATAAAACAACTTTATAAAAATAAAATTTATTTTTAAAAAAGCAGCCTTTTTCTATATTATATTTTATTATTAAAATATGGAAAACCTAGTAAAGCTAGAAATGTTCTTAAGAATCAGACATTGGAGTTTATTATCAGCATGAAAATCAATTTCAGGGGCAGGTAACTAAATGAAGAAATCATATAGTAAATTACTAGAGTAGCAGAATTAGAATAGAGCTCAGTTTTTTGGACTTGAAGTCAGAATATACATTTGCCAACAACTGACCAGCAACTAGCCAACACCAGTGATTTACTTATTTGTTTTAAGCATGTTAAATACCTAATTTAATTGGAAATTAGGTAACACACTCTTCCCTTAAAAGCTTGCTTAAAAGTCTTTCTAAAATATGCTAACCTCCTCCCCAATCTAGAGGTATCTATGAAAGTCCAATGCAATCTCAGAAATCACTTTAGAAATGGCACAGTTTGTATTAATCTGAACTCTATAGAATCATGAAGAATGTCTTCCTTTGAACTCCTTCCTTTGAAATTTGAATGAGAAAGTGCTACAGCATTGTATTGAAATTTAGGGATTTATCTTTCACAGAAGCAAGTTTTTTTCTCATCAATAAAGACCTAAAACTATGAGTAAAGTAATAATCCCAGAGCATACTTAGGTTGAGACTAGAAACCATAGAAAAGATGGCTGCAGAGGATAGTACACTCAAAAGCATCTTTTATCTCTCATGTTTGCTTTTTATCTTGTACTACTTTCTCTCAGTCTTAAACTGGGAAACTGTATCAGGACAGGAGGATAGCTTGGGCTAGATCTTGTGATCTTGGTGAAACAACAAAATAATTCTAAAACTGGAATATAGAATTAAATTTTTTAAATGAACAGAATATCACAATATGGCACTTAGTTAAAGGAATTTAGTTACAACTGATAAGAGCAAGTAAAAGTGTAAATGTAGATGGAGTGAATTAGCATTTTCTCATTTAAAAAGTTATCACATTTATGTGGCTGCTGATATATAATACTTCTGATACTTACACGGTTTGTTTTCCTCATTTTATTTTAGAAATACAACACCCAACATATATATTGATGATGGTATCTATATACTGTCTCCATTCTTCCAAAAATAATCTCTAAGATCAAGTATTCGTCATCCTTCCCTATAAGAAAATTGGTAATCCATTCCAATTAGCAACTGGTCCTAGTCACTCAACATTTGCCGACGAAGACAAACTACAGAACTGGTTGGAGTGGACTGGGCCAACCACATCAATTTTTTCTTGTATTGGAATTTGCTCACGTAATTTCATTGTCCACTTTAACACAGTCATCTATCTGTGTTCATTGACTGGTCTGAATTTACACAGGTTATTTGAAAGATAAAGGTCAGGTACACGCCGGACTGTTAGAACCGCATTCGTTAGCCACAGTCCCCTCATCCCCCAGCCCCACTTGCATCACTGACTTTCAACATCATCAGTGTCATCTATAGCAGGAGAGCAGTAAATTAAATGTGGCAGAACATGAAACGGGAGCCAAGAAAAAAGCCACAGATTAGTGATAGATGATGCCAAGTTCAACCTTATTAGCCTTTGAAAAACCACACTGTTCTGCCAAGCCAGTATCTAAACCTTGTTATATACAGAGCACCAAGACAGTTCAACTCACTGCTCCTGGTTTTAATCAGGTGATAACAAAGAGGCAATTATTTGTAGCTTGAAGATGAAGATGAAGTCCTTCCTTAAGGAAATTTGCTACTAGCAAATTAAAGTCCACACATTTTTTAAAATTCTTTCTTTCCCCTTAGCCTTGGAGCCTTCACTAGCCTTGTTTCACTTTGTTTTTAAGGCATCCTCAAGGAAAAAAAAAACTACCAAAACAACCACAAAGAAAAGAAGGGCTTGGCTTGTTCTTTACTAGTTTCATCAAATTAATACAATGACACTGCTCATTAGAGACAGGTTATTTCTTATCATCAGTGTGGTGGGGATTGTATTTGGACACTGCTCTCTCTTTTAACATTGTAGAATGGAAAGCCATAAAAGGGGCCCAGGTGAAGATGTTAGAAAATCCAGAGAAATACAACAATATTTGTATTTCTTAAAGACTGGAAATACCCAAGATAGTTAAGATATCAAATGAAGCAGTTAACGTAGATTCTGAGTATGGTTCTGGAGAAGACTGGTCTTGCAGCATAACTTACCCATCACAAAAAACAGTGTCTAACAAATTTATAAGTATAAATTAATTGAATCTTGTACCTGGGTCTATATTACACCCTACAAAATATGTGCTCTGAAAGATATTACAAAGAAAAATAAGCTTTGCTTTCTCAGCATATTATATATTGCCAGGTAGAACTAAGGAAATGAAGGAAAAACTTTTTGTTCCTTAGTTCTAGGAGAAAAGATGGAGAAGAAGAAGAAGAAGCTAAAGAAGCTGAAGAAGCAGAAGAAGCTGAAGTTAAAAAAGGCAAACACCAAATTCTGTTACTAGGTGAGTAATCGGAGTATTTAGAAGTAAAATAAATACATTCAGATAAGAGGAGGAGAGCTTCTCACAGTATTCTGAGCATTGAATCAGGGCCACAGAAGGTACAGTGCTTGCTTTACATGTACCGGATTCCCCTAGCACCTTTAGTAGTAATTCCTGAGTGCAGAGTCCAGAGTAATCACTGAGTATCTCCAGGTGCGCTCTAAGCCCCCTCCCCCCAAAAAAAGCCCTTGGAATGCATTGACTGGTAACATCTGTATCACCTGGATGCTTGTGAAGATGCAAAAATCTAAGGACATAGCCCTCTTACAGAATTAGAATTTGACTGGACAAAAAGACTAAGTTCTATAAAGATTGGAAAATATTTGTTAGTCTTTCTACATTAAATTTTTGGGTGGGAGAGGAGTAAGCATATCACAGTTATGCTTAGAAAGAAGGCTTGCAGAATGGGTTTAGCAAAGGAGAAAAATGCTTCCTTCCTTTAGAATTCAGTTTTTTCCTTTCATTTTTCTTCTTAGAAGGCTTTCCATTCAGAATAAGTTCTGTAACATTAAACCATACTTCTTTTTACATTATTGTCCAAGAATTTCCATTTGCATGATTTCTAGTAGTCCTAACCCCATCAGATTTTATATTACTTCTTCTGAACTCCCTTGCATATTTAGTTTTGAATTTTTCATATTTTTAAGGTGGTACATCTTATTTATCCAATGAAATAGAAGCACAGGAAAGCTATTTTTTCCCTATTTATTTTCCTTACGCCATGCCAATGCACATTTTTTCAAATAGCAACCCTGGAATGAAAACGAGTTACCCTAAAAGACTCATGAAAATGGGGCACAAAACAAGGGAGTAACTATGCCTTAAATTCTATCTTCACATGATTACATGACCATGGTAGTTTAACTACTTTTTATGCATTTAGTGTTCTTTAAGAATAGTAATCATTTCAAAATCATAAAGCACATATACAAAAAGACTTAATACCAAGTCTTCTAAAATTTAGGAGCAAAATAGCAGTTCAGAGATGGAGAGAATGCTCGATGGGTTGAACACACGCTGTGCAAGAGGGAAGCCCAGGTTTGATTCCAGGCACCAAAGGCCAGGGAGCAACCCCAGAGAGTAGCCTTGGGGTTTGAAAGTAGCCTCAAGCAACAACTGTGATGCTAAAACAAACAAAATTAGTTACTGCAATTCTTCCATTATTAAAAGATTAAAATATGACTTAAAATAAAATATCTTTTTAGCCATATTTTTACCTTTTATACTAGTAGGTTCTTCAGCAACAGAAACTTGTCTATATTTCCCATTTTCTAGTTATCCCACAAATCTCCTTCATGTGATTACTTCTAAGGTAACATCCCTTATTCATCTATCTTTTTTTTTCTTGACTATTTCTAATATAATTTTCTCTTTATTATATAAATATGTTCCCATATGGACTTTCTTCTACATCAGGTCACCCAGCAGGCTGTCATCTACCGATCCATCCAAAAGTTGGAACCCTCTACGGCCCTCAAATAAGTACTCGTGATGGGATTGCATGTCTCTAATTAATCTTAGGTTACTTCTGCCATCACAGTAGCACTATTCTCCAAAATTCTTAATCTAGTTAAGGAACTATAGGTGCCCAGACAGGATTATATGACTAAGGTACTAAGTTTGCATTCTGGAAGATCTATTCTCACCAAACGTGTATTGCTTTATAACCTCAATCTTGCTTTATTCTTCTCTCTAATAAAAAATATTGATAATGGGCTTGGGAATCAAAAGGTAGGCAGCAATTCTTTCTGGGGCTCACTTTTATCATTATGCTTGAATTTCTGCTGGTAACTTCTTAATTAATCATTACAACACAACTGGGGGATCAAATCATGTAGTTTCACAAGACATGAAATACAAGAAGTCGGGTTGAATTGTTAGATCATAAAACTAAAGGGCTTGAAATGCCTACTTCTGAATTTCCAAACTTTGTAAGCCAAATTGATCCAGAAGATATTTTTCTAGCTGAAACATTCACAACTTTGAGAACTAGGATTTAACTCAAACAGCAATCTCTATTTGACTCAAAGATCTCAGTGTCTCTATATGCTTTAGCTTATTTTTTTCTGTAGGAAGTTATCCCTTCTTGAACAGTAGTACGGTCCTGCTGGTTTTCCATTGAGATGGAACCTTGCATTCAGACAGGTAGCGAGTGAAGAGCCGAGCCAGTGTATTGATGAGTACTGACGGCAGGTTCTTCAGGTGTTCAGGTCTGACCTTGTCTGGGCCGGGTGCTGTTTGCTTCTTTACTGACGAAATGGCGTGTCGGATTTCGGAAGGGAGAACGTTGGGAACGACATACCCATCCTGTGGAATTTGGTATGTCGGCAAGTGGACATGGCTATCGAAGAGATTTGAGTAGAAGTCATGTATAATCTTCTCCATTGCCGTTCTGGAGGATGTGATGGATCCATCAGGACGTCGGAGGGCAGTCATCTTGGTCTTATAGTTGGCGAAGGACAGGCGGGCGTTACGAATACTACTGTTCAAGAAGGGAGACATCCATGACATTGGCAACTATCGCCCAATCTGCCTATTGTCTGTCATCTACAAGTTGTTCACTCGAGTCATCCTGAATAGGATTGGCAGAACACTAGATGAAGGACAACCATGTGAGCAAGCAGGGTTCCGCAAAGGATTCAGCACCATCGACCATATCCACACGATAACCAAGCTCATTGAGGTTTCTCGGGAGTTCAAGATGCCGCTCTGCTTAACGTTCATTGATTTAAAGAAGGCCTTTGATTCTGTTGAGACGGAAGCGGTCATTGAAGCCCTAGCCAATCAGGGCATTCAAGCCCAATACATCAGGATCCTCCGTGAGCTGTATTGCGGATTCACTACCAGGATCTCACCATTCTACAAAGAAGTGATCGTTGATGTCAAGAGAGGGGTGCGGCAGGGTGATACCATTTCACCAAAACTCTTCAGTGCCACCCTCGAGAACATCATGCGATGACTGGAATGGGAAGGAATGGGAGTGAAGATAGATGGTTGGCAACTACACCACCTCCGCTTTGCTGATGACATTGTTTTAATAACACCAAACATCAGCCAAGCGGCACAAATGCTGGCCGACTTTGACCGTGAGTGTGGAAAGGTAGGACTACAGCTGAATCTTACGAAGACAATGATTATGAGCAACAGCCTTGTTCCTGACACACCATTTGCTCTCAATGGAACGACCATCTCCGAATGCAACAGCTATGTGTACCTAGGTCGAGAGGTCAACATGACAAATGACCTGGCACCCGAGCTGCGCAGGAGGAAGAGAGCGGCTTGGAACGCCTTCAAGAACGTCGAAGAAATAGCTAAGAGGACGAAGAACCCCCGGCTCCGGGCACATCTCTTTGATTCCACTGTTCTTCCTGCATTAACATATGCCTCAGAGACCTGGGCCCTACGCAAACAAGATGAGAATGCCATTCAGGTCTCCCAAAGAAGAATAGAAAGAGCTATGCTTGGAATATCACGTTTCACTCAAATGAGAGAACGAATCCGGAGTTCTGACATCCGTCGACGATCAAGGATCAGGGACGCTGTCTCATTTGCCAAGGTGTTGAAAATCAGATGGGCTGGTCACGTAATGAGATTTAAAGACGACCGTTGGACTAGAGCTGTTACTGATTGGATTCCACGGGATGTCAAGAGACCGCGTGGCTGCCCACCTACCAGATGGTCAGACTTCTTTGTCAAGGTCATGAACGATCGGTTTGAGGCCCTCCATGTTCCCGGAGCGAAGAGATGCCATTGGGCTACACTAGCACGCGACAGGGACAAATGGAGACGTTACTGGCGCCCGCTCGAGCAAATCGACGACTAACGGGAAGTTAAGTGATTAAGTGAAGGAAGTTATCCAGATTTCACTTATTTAATTGTTCACATGATGAACTCAGACAGTCTCTCAACCTCTTCATTCCATTCTAGGCCATGGGTCCCGATGTGAAGTTCTTCAGCTGATCTTCTCGGTCCTATCTTGGCACTAAAATCACCCACAATGATCTTGTAGAAGGTGTGGTCTTCTTTATAGAATTTCTCTAGCTCCATGTAGAACTTCTCGATTTCTCATTCATCACAATGAGATGTTGGTGCGTAGACAATGAAGATAGAAACTGCAAGCAGTGAGCCACATCTTTTCAAATGTAAATGTCCGATTCAGGTTGTTAGGCATTCGAATGAATCAATGCTCATGGCCAAGATTGTGTTGACAAGGACACTTTTATCGCATGTTCCGAGGAACAATTCTTCTCCAGTGTCGAAAACGGCATGGTGAGATTCGTGCCTTCTTGTCTCAGTCAGACCAATGATGTCGTACTTGATCATTCGCACTTGTACCATCAGGTCCTCGATGAATGCATCTGATGCTAGCGTACGTGCATTGAAAGTACAGACGATTATTTTTGTCTTCCTTCGTTGTGGCAGCCTAGGTCGGCCTTGAGATTTTGTCGGCCTCTCCTTTCTCATCCTTCTCAGTGCTGCCATGTCGGTGAAGCCTTCAGTGTCAGGTGAATGAGACCAGTTGTAGTTACTGGTTTTGGCATATTGAATACACAACGAATAGCTTGCCAGGCTTTTCTGTGCAGGAGGAATACTCTCGGTAGCTTGCCAGAGACTGTCTGAGTTCATCATGTCGACCAAGACCATTCATGGTAACTCACAGTTCCAGAAGGCAGAATCTAAACGATGGACATGGAAGTCTCCCAGTAGACGATTCCACAATGAAATAGACCACATCATATTCAATCGACGGTTTTGCCTGACTGATGTCGCTGTTGTCCCAAAATTTCGAACGGGATCAGACCACCGTCTCCTTCGTGCAAAATTCTACTTCACAGAGCGGGGAGAAAGGGCTGCAAAGTTCAAAAGGAGAACTCCCAGAATGACCACCAACTGGGAACTCTTTAGTACTATTGTGGCAACATGGGAAGATGCCACTGTTGACAACATTGACGAGGAATACGATCGACTGGTTCAGCACCTCCATGAATGTGCGAGGAACGCCAAGAGAGAGATAGCCACAAAAAATCATCTATCTTCAAAAACTCTTGAGCTAATTCGCCAGCGTGGTTTGGCGCATGCCTCAGGCAACCACAAGCTAAAGTCCGAGCTCGCAAAGCAGTGCAGAGATGCGATCAAGGAAGACCTCAAAGAGAGAAGAGCAGAAGTACTGGTAGATGCGGCAGAAGCCGGGAAAAGTATTCGTAACGCCCGCCTGTCCTTCGCCAACTACAAGACCAAGATGACTGCCCTCCGACGTCCTGATGGATCCACCACATCCTCCAGAACGGCAATGGAGCAGATTATCCATGACTTCTACTCAATTCTCTTCAGTAGCCATGTCCACTTGCCGACATACCAAATTCCACAGGATGGATATGTCGTTCCCAATGTTCTCCCTTCCGAAATCCGACATGCCATTTCGTCGGTAAAGAAACAAACAGCACCTGGCCCAGACAAGGTCAGACCAGAACACCTGAAGAACCTGCCGTCAGTCAGTACTCATCAATACACTGGCTCGGCTCTTCACTTACTACCTGTCTGAATGCAAGGTTCCGTCCCAGTGGAAAACCAGCAGGACCGTACTACTGTTCAAGAAGGGAGACATCCATGACATTGGCAACTATCGCCCGATCTGCCTATTGTCTCTCATCTACAAGTTGTTCATTCGAGTCATCCTAAATAGGATTGGCAGAACACTAGATGAAGGACAACCATGCGAGCAAGCCGGGTTCCGCAAAGGATTCAGCACCATCGACCAAATTCACACAATAACCAAGCTCACTGAGGTTTCTCGGGAGTTCAAGATGCCGCTCTGTTTAACGTTCATTGATTTAAAGAAGGCCTTTGATTCTGTTGAGAAGGAAGCAGTCATTGAAGCCCTAGCCAATCAGGGCATTCAAGCCCAATACATCAAGATCCTCCGTGAGCTGTATTGTGGATTCACTACCAGGATCTCACCATTCTACAAAGAAGTAATCGTTGATGTCAAGAGAGCGGTGCGGCAGGGTGATACCATTTGACTGAAACTCTTCAGTGCCACCCTCGAGAGCATCATGCGATGACTGGAATGGGAAGGAATGGGAGTGAAGATAGATGGTCGGCAACTACACCACCTCTGCTTTGCTGATGACATTGTTTTAATAACACCAAACATCAGCCAAGTGGCACAAATGCTGGCCGACTTTGACCGTGAGTGTGGAAAGGTAGGAATACAGCTGAATCTTACGAAGACAATGTTTATGAGAAACAGGCTCGTTCCTGATGCCCCATTCTCTCTCAACGGAACGACCATCTCCGAATGCAACAGTTATGTGTACCTAGGTCGAGAGGTCAACATGACAAATGACCTGGCACCCGAGCTGCGCTGGAGGAAGAGAGCGGCTTGGAACGCCTTCAAGAAGGTCGAAGAAATAGCTAAGAGGACGAAAAACCTCCAGCTCCAGGCACATCTCTTTGATTCCACTGTCCTTCCTGCATTGACATATGCCTCAGAGACCTGGGCCCTACACAAGCAAGATGAGAACGCTATTCAGGTCTCCCAAAGAAGAATAGAAAGAGCTATGCTTGGAATATCACGTTTCACTCAAATGAGAGAAAGAATCCGTAGTTCTGACATTTGTCGATGATCAAGAATCAGGGACGCTGTCTCATTTGCCAAGGTGTCGAAAATCAGATGGGTGGTCACGTAATGAGATTTAAAGACGACCGCTGGACTAGAGCTGTTATCGACTGGATTCCACGGTATGTCAAAAGACCGCGTGGCCGCCCACCTACCAGATGGTCAGACTTCTTCGTCAAGATCATGAACGATCGGTTTGAGGCTCTTCATGTTCCCGGAGCGAACAGATGCCATTGGGCTACACTAGCACGCGACTGGTGCCCTCTGGAGCAAATAGACGACTAACGGGAAGTTAAGTGATTAAGTGATTAAATTGTTCACATATGTTCTTCTAATAAATTTGAGTGTCTGGACTCCTATACAAGTCCAGTTAGAAATTGCAAATCAGTCATATTCTTAAAAGTTTGTACTCTAACGGCTAGAAAAGTTTTCTTGCCTAAAGTGAAAATAAAATAACTGAAAATTGACATATAAGGCAAAATTTGTGGTAGCACTGTAGCATTGTAACACTGTCCTCCCGTTGTTCATCAATTTGCTCGAGCAGACCCAGTAACGTCTCCATTGTGAGACTTGTTGTTACTGTGTTTGGCAGACTGGGAATAATATTCAGAGCTTTTCTAAGATCATTGCTATTCCATTGCATCCATTTACTTTTTCTTTGAAGATTACCTACCTTCTATTGGTTAGATTTGTTTTCGTACATGTTTGTTGATTCTTAGAAATAGAATTAGATTGTTTTCGTTAATATAAAAATATAAAAAACATAAATTTTATTTAAGTGAGTTTTTCTGTTGAACTACTTTTGCCTCTAGGAGACATTTTTTTCAAATGCCACAGAATTTTGCTGTAATTCAAATATGATGAGGTAAACAGATAAGTAAATGGTTGCCATTTAAAAAGAATTACCTTTCCTCTAAGGAAAGTTTTTTGTAGCATTTTCAAAGGTTTTGCATAACAAACAATACAAAATAAATTATTTCAGTTCTTCTTTGGGGCAGGAGTTGGGGTTCAGAATGGAAACATTTGAAATATGGTGGTGGGAAGATGTAATGGTGGTGGGATTGCTGTTCTAATATTAAAAACACAAAACACTGTCCTCCTGTTTTTCATCGATTTGCTCGAGCAGGCCTAGTAACATCTCCATTTTGAGACTTGTTACTGTGTTTTGCATATCGAATACATCACGGGTAGCTTGCCAGGCTCTGCAGTGAGGGCAAGATACTCTCAGTATCCCAGAGGGATAGAGAAATCGAATCCGGCTCAGCTGGGCTGGCTGCGCACAAGGCAAACGCCCCACCGCTGTGCTGTCGCTCCAGCCCAATGTAATAAAATATTCTGAATTACTTTAGAATATAAAAAATACATTTTTAAATGGAAAAAATAATATAAAATAAAATAAAAAAGAGTTGGTTTCTCACAGTCATTAAGAAGAAGAGGCATATTATATCATGTCGGGTCCTCAACGAGAGCACCAGAGTGAGTCAGGAGGTAGTAGCTGGAAAAGGAAAACATGAGATTGGGCTTTTCCTGTGCTGCTTGTAAGAAGAAAAATGGGAGGCAGGGTCAGCAGCTGACCAGATTTAGAATTGGACAGTCTGAATAATTTCAGCAGGCTCTAGACTTTAGGGTGTTTCCTTGTTGTCTGATAACTGGCCCTGGAGAGATTCACAAAAGGGAAATAGTATCCTTAACTGCATGAGCCAAATAAAAAGGGACAGGGAGGAGGATGAATTTAAGATTACTTGGTTGCATGTCAAAGGTATACTCATAGGCAAGTATTTATTTTCTCTAAGAGTTTGCTACTCTTATCAGGGGCAGTCGTGTTCAGACTAGCAAGGTCTCGAAGTCATCATAAAATACAGAAATACAAGGCACTCGATGGTTAGGATGTGAAGCCAGAGACATCCCACCTGACTTCCTCCAGCCGCTTTGCATTCACTTTAGGTTTAAGTCACAGAGGTATCTTCCTATTCCAAGGCACCTATACTCTTTACACTCCTCCAACTTCTCCATTTTGTTGGACATGTTGGATATTCTTTACTTCACATTCTTTACCTACCTAGTACAGGTCCTTCAGAAAATACTTGGAGCTCCTTTATTATATAAACATCTTCTTTCCCATTAACCTCCATTCAAACTAAATTAATTTTCCTGTTAATTTCCATTCAAATTGAATCTACTCATGTATCAATTGTGTGTCCATACAATCAAAATAGCTATCATCATTAGGATTGTCTTTCTCCTCCAGGTTTCCTGAGTAACTAGCAAGTATACTGGCCAGCACAGGCACTTAACATGTTAAATACACAGTGGACCTAAGGCTTTTCATGTATAGGCAAGCAGACAGATAAACTAAAATCCCTTCCAAAGGCTTAACTGAATAAAGGCAAAGTATTTAGCTTTATATTAGAACTTAAACTCAGAAACAAAGTGTGTGTATAAAAATAGAATGTATTAGTAAAGTGAAAAAAATATACTTTATCTCAGGAATTTGGTTTGGAGTTTAGGAAGTGGTGTTTTTTAAAAATATAATGACATTCTAGTTTTTCCATCATTTATGATTCAATAGAAATGTATGCATGTGGCTTGAGAAAAGAAACAAAATTTATTCTATGAATATGCTCAATCTGTTCAAGCCAACACTGTGTTTCATTCATAGTGTGAATACAGAGAAGCTGTTTTACTTCTATGAAGACATCTAAGATCACACTGCAGGAAGAAATAGAGATTGGAAGTGACAGCAGGCATTTCCTATCTCTGCTGAAATCAAACCATGTAGAGAGGCATAATTTTGACTTTGAGTTATTGATCATAAAGTAACCAAATATTAGTTTAATCCTCCTACTAATCCCCTCCTGAGATCTGTTGATAGTGAATTGGGGACCTGATATTGTCGGAAAGGCATTAGACCATTCAAATGTTTACTCAGATCAAGTAGCCCTTTCAGCACACTTTATGAGAGTTCCCCCAAAGATATTTGAAAGCCCTGATTTAATAATGGAGTAAAATGTTAACAGTGAGGCAAGAATGCTCATCTCTAAAAAGAATTTTACATGATATGCACATATCAGTATGTTCTTATACATGTATGCAATATGAAGACATTATATATATGCATATACAATGTGTGTGGTATAAATACATATATTGGAGATAAAGATAGTCTAAGTAGGGCTCTGACTTCATTATGTTCTAAGTACACTAAAAATATTTTTAAATATTTTCAGTCATGCTTGATTTTTTATGAGCTGAAAAGAAATGTAGCTTGAGATGTTAAAGAGTAAAAATGAAATAATTCTAAACATTCAAAGTAATGTATTCTCTAGAGTTTTTAGTGGCATTGGGATATACCTGAAAGTGCACGAATCCATTCCTAGCTCTGTGTTCAGAGGTCACTTTTGGTGGCGTTCATGGGCCTATAAACAGAAACAGAGATTGAACTAGGATCAACAGCATGCAAGATAAAATTTTAACCTCGAAATTATCTCTCCAATTGGAGTTTTTGTGTGGTTTATTTATTGATTGATTTATTTGTGAGATTCTTATGGAGCTAGTGAAGATAACCATGTGGATTATTTTATTAGCAAAAATGACAGCAAGATAAAGATTCTGGATTTACATCTAGATACTCACCCTGGGAATTGTAGCATTTGACTCCTCACATTCAGCTTCTTTTAATGCCACAGTCTCCAATTGGCAAGAGTTTTGGTCTGACACTATGATAAGTTGAGAGAAACTGGCCAATTATTTCATAGTTGTTCTTCCCCTAAAGTGTTTCTATGCACAAGTGACTTGTGAGAACAAAAGAAGATAATTAAGTGCTGAAACACTTTGATTTATTAAGCATGGGCTCGTTTCTGACATTTATAGTATGACTCAAAGAGAGTCCAGAGCTGAAAATTATGTACTCCTTATTTTGCATGATGCTCAAAGAAGAAAGGATGATATGACCTGGGGCAAATCTGACAATTCAGAAGTTGATCTCAGTTCACCTTTCCCTGGGGGTTCTTGTCAGCCCAATTCCACATCATCGGGTGCACTTCACTAGAGCCAAGGTCCTTGTTTTCTTTCTCCACTCAAAGTAGAACTGAATTTTTTACTTTGCTTTTGAAGAATAATAAATTTAAAGGGGGAAAATTCAGCAATAGAAATAGTATGGAGACCATCTAAATTCCATTTATCCAGATTGACCTATTAAGATTTTACTTCACTTTCCCATCTGCTTAATCTTTAATCTAGCATCTGTCTACCACTGTCTACCTAATTTAAATTTAAGTTAATGTATCAGACCTTTTCCTCTAAATAATTTAATGTTGTGTTCCCTAATAATAGGCATATGCTTTAATACTATCATTTCAGTAAATTTAACATTGACTCTGAACTCTTCTTTAATCTACTGAATCTGAACAAAGGTAATAATTGACTTACTAGTGTCATTTGTAGCATTGCTTCCCTCTAGTTGAGGAGGAGATTTCTTTCAAGTCAGGTGCTCCATTTAGTGTCATAGTTCTTAGCTTTCTTCTAACTTGGAACATTTCCATAACTTTTTTTTGACATTTATGGTCTTGCCATTATTTAAAAATTACAATCTTGTCTTTATGTTAAATGTGCTTTTATGTTTATATGATGTTTTTATATAGGCTGAACCTCACACATAAATGAAGTCCCAGAAACCCAGATAATGCAAAACTTTATGACCTTAGACTCTGGACTCAACAGGACCCGAAACAGAGATCCTCTGCCTGCTTCCCTCAGTCTCTCGGAGACTCAGGGATCATGCCCCTGGGCCAGACTCTGCCGGCATCAGATAATCTCCTCATTGCCCACCCTCCAGAACTCAGGATGCTCCACCCAGACTGTAATATAAAAGGAGAACCCCAGAACCATGCCACTGGACTCCGCAGCAGACTGTGGGGCAAGTGAAAGCCCTCCCCAACCCAAAGGAGCCAGCCCCGGCAGCCGACCTCCATTACCCAACCACCGCCATGCTCCAGGCCGCTTTCTGAACTGCACACGATGGCAAAGCGGCCTCATGACAAATTATAAGACACTTCCTACCTATTTATGCCTCTCGGAGAGTCCAGCAAGCTACCGAGAGTATCCCACCCACATGGGCAGAGACTGGCAAGCTCCCCATGGCATATTTGATATGCTAAATACAGTAACTACAATAGGTCTCATTCCCCTGACCCTGAAAGAGCCTCCAGTCATTGGGAAAAGATGAGTAAGAAGATGCTGCTAAAATTTCAGGGCTGGGAGGAATAGAGATGTTACTGGTGCCTGCTCAAGTAAATCGAAGATCAATGGGATGACAGTGATACAGTGAAACAGTGATGATGTTCTGATAGTAAGATAATGGTTATTGTATTGTATTGTATTGATGCACCTATATGTGCAGCTGTCCCTTCATAACTGATAATAATTTTGGCTACACAAGTTTTTCTCTAGCAAATAATTAGTTTTCTTCCCCTTACAACTCATGATATGTGAAGACAATTTAAGTATTTTCCTTCCATGAAAATGTTCTTATGTTTCACATCTATTGATGATTTTAGTCTGATGCAATCCATGTTTTCCTGGTTGCAAAATACTTTTTGCAATTCTGGCACTATATAACATATTCTAGCATCTAGCAGAAGGTTTTCTATATTACACAGAACTTTTTAATATCTATAATCCTTTCAACTATCAATATGTAGTTATAACTTCTATTATGAATGGTTTAAAATGTATGATTTTTTTTTACTATTTGATACTTGTGAGGGAGGTTGTGTCATATCCAGTTGTGCTCAGGAATTGTTCCAGGCTCTATGTTCAGGATTTCTCCTGGAGATACTTGGGAAACAATATATGATACCAAGGTTTAAGTCCAGTATGGCTGCATGCAAGGCAGCACCTTACCTGCTGTACTATCCTCCTGACCCTCATTATTTTATTCTTAAATTGTGTGATCATTCATCTGTGGGAACTGCTGTAGGCTGATCCCTATTTGTGTGTCCATTCTACAGGGAGCCCTTACTTCCCAAAAGCAAGAATAGCATGAACTATTTGTTCAGTATTGTATTTTGTTAAATTACTGTATCTCTTTCATCACGTTGTTTGTCAATCTACTCGAACGGGCACCAGTAACATCTCTATTCGTCCCAACCCTGAGTTTGTAGCACTCTCTTATTACTTGTCTTTCCCTATGATTGGAGGCTCTTTCAGGGTCAGGGGAATGAGACCTGTTACAGTTACTGGTTTTGGCATATTAAATACACCATGGGGAGCTTTCCAGGCTCTGCCTGTGCAGGAAGGATACTCTTAGTAGCTTGCTGGGCTCTCCGAGAAATATATATATATATATATATATATATATATATATATATATATAAATTTATTGCCGCTGCTGTTGAACTCCATCAAACATAGTGTGGTAATTCTGAAAAGTGGGTAGGAAGTGTCTTATAATGTGTCTTGAAAGTGGCTTGGAGCATGGTGGCAGTTGGGTAGTGGAAGTCGGTTGCCGGGGCTGGGTCCCTTAAGGCTGGAAGGGCTCTAACCCACCCCCTCTGGGGTGCTCCAAGTGAAAACAGCCTGGCGCAGAGTTGTTAAATAGCTGCTTGTCGTCCTATTGTTCATTGATTTGCTCGAGCGGTCCCAGTAACATCTCCACTGTGAGACTTCTTGTTACTGTGTTTGGCATATTGAATACTTTCTCGTAGCTTGCCAGGCTCTCCAAGAGGGGAGGAGGAATAGAACCTGGCTCGACCAGGCTGGCTGTGCGCAAGGCAAACGCCCTATCGCTGTGCTATTAGTTATGAATATTAGTTCTCCTTTAACACAGGCATTATACCCTTCCCAGCGGTAGCTAAGTTAAAGAATCAAACACTGTGACCATTAGTTTCTTGGAATCACACATTATTAATTTATTTCTCATTGAGTGCATTTAGGTACTCATTTCAGATAAAATTACAGTTACTTCCATTTTCTTTCACTTTTAAGCTTTATTCTCATTTTATGGTTTTGATTTTTAAAATGTGATTAGCAGGCTTTAAAGTTAAAATATAAAGACATTTAAAAAAAGAAAAGTGTTCCTCTTCTGGATCCTTTCATCTCAGCCCTCTCTTTAGTCATCTTGAAATAGTAAATTTTATTTTAAAAATTGATTTTTCATAGCTTGTTCTAAATCTTTTTATCTGATTCATTCTTTATCTTGAGGGACACATTTGAAAAAATAACTTCTATATTCTTCAGAGTCATGTTACAGTTTAACTCTCCGAGTCTCCCTAGAAAGAAGATCCCACCATTTAAAAATACTGCATAGGGGCTGGAGCAATAGCACAGGGGGTAGAGCATTTGCCTTGCACGCGGCCAACCTGAGTTTAATTCCCAGCATTCCATATCGTCCCCTGAGCACCGCCAAGAGTAATTCCTGAGTGGCAGAGCCAGGAATAACCCCTGTGCATTTACAGGTGTGACCCAAAAAGCAAATAAATAAATAAATAATAAAAAATCAAATTTCTGCTAACATCCAAGAAATAAAGCTGTACATCTTGGAATAAGGAAGAGCATGTTTCACCATCTTCGGCACTTAGAACTGTAAATTCAGAAGTTAGGAATGTTTCAGGGCTCTTAGTGTTTCTGTGACTAAAAGCCCATACCCAGAAATTCCAAGACCATAGCCATAAGTTAAGAAAATAATTGAATAAATACTTTAAAAAGCCGTGTCACTGAAGAGTTATTGTTTGGGAAGTCAAAGTGCATGGTGGAAGAACTCCAGATAAATACCTAATATTTTAGCAAATGGAAAGGTTGTTAAAGTTCAAGACCCAATAGAGCTGTAGAGTACCCATATCTCATCTGTGGGAAATGAATATAGCACTTGGCTTCCTGACTACCCAGCTTCAGTTGTATACAAAAGTAATAAATACAAAGAAATGTATAAGCAGCCACAGCCAGAACAACTGGGTTATAACAGTAACATTGTGTGGTCATCATAAAAATTCAAAGAAGATATAACTGTTGTCTCTATTCTCCTTTGGAGGCAACTTCAAAGAAGTAACTTCGTGAACTTAGTCACTTCACTTCAATGCCCTCAAGTTATCCCAGAAGAAGGTATAATATGAAAATAAAACACCATTCTCATTTCCAAGTGGGTGGAGTAATCCAGAATTATCTGAGGTTTTCAAGTAAACAATAACATCAATAACATTCCAATAAGATCCAAGTTCTTGAATAGTATGTCAACTTTATCCACGAGAAAATAGGTTCAGGAGTACTAAAAAGTTTGATGAACATCACACATTTTAAAAATGGCAGAACTGGGGCTGGAGCGATAGCACAGTGGGTAGGGCATTTTTCTTGTATATGGCCAACCCAGATTCAATTCCCAGAATCCCATATGGTCCCCTGAGACCTCCAGGAGTAATAACTGAGTGCATGAGCCAGGTGTAACTCCTGTGCATTGCCAGGTATGACTCAAAAAACAAACAAACAAAAAAAAGGCAGAAATAAACTTTGAAACTCAGATTTTCTAAATAAAAATAATACAGAAAAAATCTAGTTTCAAATAAAAAATAAGCCAGGTTTACAGTTTTCTAGCTATATATCCCTTAGTAAAGTATGCCTGCACTTACTACACTTGTCTAATGAAGAGATAGATAAAATTATCTCGAAGCCATCTTCCAATTCTAAAATAAACTATCTCTCTCTTCTAACTCTCTCTCCCTATATTTGTAAGTTAATAGAGATAAGGGAAGAAGTCATTTTCAGGGATAAGGGCCAGAAACAATAAAAGTAAATCAATGCAGGTAATAAAAGCTCAAAGAAGACGTGAGCAATACCTAGTCAACTGGGACTTGAATACTGAGGTTTTCCCTTCCTTGGTTCCCTGAAAGGTGGATGCAGAGAACACCGAAGTGGATCTATGTGTGCTAAAAGTGATCAACTATAGCTCCCAAATTGTAGTAAGCACAGAAGAATGAAAACAAGAGATGACTGTTAAAGTTGTCTAAGGCTTGTCTTCCAACTAGTAACATTTTTTTTTCATTTTTTATAATTTTATTTATTGAATCACCGTGAGAGCAGTTACAAAGCTTTCAGGACTAAGGCTCGGTCATACAATGAAACACCCATACCTTCACCAGTGCCCATTCTCCACCCCCAACAACCCCAGTATACCCCCATCCCACACCCTACCCCTACCTGTGGGGCAGATGACTTCCAAATCACTCTCTCTATACTTTGATCACATTCAACATTTCACACCACTCCTACCATTATTATTTGAGATTTTACCCCAACACTCAGATCTGCCAAAAAGGCAACAGTAGACAATTTGTTTCTATTGCTGGTCATGAATAGTATATGATGTCACGTGGTTGCTGTAGTGGTTGCAAATTTTGAAATTCCGAAATTTTAACAATTAAATCTGGAGAGATTTTCTGCCAAAACTGCTAGGTTCCAAGATATGTTCCTGTGTCTCTGGGATCATGGCCATTAAGCAGCTTGATCAGAAGCCAGAGAGGACATTCATGGGCGGCGACTCATGGTCTTGTTGGGGTGGGGAGGACAGGACCAGCTCCACCCCCATCCTGTGATGCGCAAAATGTCTTGTCACTGCAGGCCCAAACCTTGACTGACCAATGGCCTCTGGAGGATGATGGCCACTGAGTCACCAGGGGGAAGCAGGCAGAGGGACAATACCCTTTCCCCCCTGGGGTGACCTGGCAACAGTAACCTACTGTGTGGTCTGGACACATTTCTGCCAAAAGCCGCTGGGTTTCGAGATTTGTTTCTGAGTCTCTGGGATCATGGCCGTTAAGCAGCTTGATCAGGAGCCAGAGAGACCATTCGTGGGTGATACTTGGGGTCTCATTGGGGTGGGGAAGACAGGACCGGCTCCGCCCCCATCCCGTGAGGCCCCGCATGTCTCGTCACTGCGGGCCCAAACCTGACTGTCCAGTGGCCTCTGGAGAATGGTGGCCACCTAGCTGCCAAGGGGAACAGGCCAAGGCATGAAGCCTATTCCCACCTGGGTTGGCCCAGTACCAGTAACCTACTGCGTGGTCTGGATGCATTTCTGCCAAAAGCCGATGGGTTTCGAGATTTGTTTCTGAGTCTCTCGGATCATGGCTGTTAAGCAGCTTGATCAGGAACAAGAGAGGCCCTGCCTCCAATTATATAGCTGAGCTGGAGGTGGTCTGTGGGTATGTTTTCCACATACCTAACTTTTGGCCGTTTACTTTCTTGGTAAACTTTGCCCCAAGTTTTTGGGGTCTGGCCAAAGGCACAGCAGCAAATTTGGGGTATCTGGAAGTCTGAAGGCGACATCAGGCTGCTGATGCACTCACCTCACAGGTACAGACTGACCTGCTGGCGGCACCAAAACCCCCCAACTAGTAACTTTTTATGTTTCTTCATGCAGCTTTTATATGTGGAATATGAGGAAGATGTTAATATTCAAATTTACTAATATAGGCAGACTGAGTCTCAAACAGTCAAGAATATTTTCTATGGCATGAGATGAATTACAGAAGGAGGCAGAATGTCATTCCAATCATACTGTAGAAATCAAAAGATACATTTTTTTCCTGCTCTTTGTTTCTGCCTAGATGTTTCTCAAATTTATTTCAGTTGTGGCCCCCTTCTAATCTTGTTTATTTCCAGTTCCCCTTCACTGCCCTGTTTATTGCCTAAGTCTTGGTCATGCCCCCATCTCCCCGCCCCGCCAATCTACACAATTATCAGTGGTCAGTCCCTTGGAATATCTTAGGGGCCTAAAAAACATATGGCTTCCAATTGAGAAACTTTGTTCTACCTCCAAGGATAGAGTACATTGAGAAGCTGCAGGAAGGAAACCACACCAAATCCCTTTCTCAAGGGACCTTGAGATATTTCTGTTTAAGGGAAAACCTGCACCACATATCGAAATTTTCCTTCCTTTCTCTGCCTAGTGTTGTGGGGAATAAGATATGACATTTGGTAATTAATTTTTTCAGATTTGCAAGTTTGTGTAGTAAAGGATGTAAATTAAGCAATTCTTATTTCCATAACATTGAGACCCAAAGGGCATCACTTTATGATGCATCTGTGAAGCAATGATGTGTAGATTTTTATTATCCAAAATCCCAGAATCCAAATGCCCTGTCCTACTTTGTTATGCAGTTAGACAAGTGAAATAAAAATGTAATTGGACATGTTTGTCTCCTGATTTTTATTTTCTGAGTCTACCCACCAGAGCTGACAGGAACTGTTCCCTAAGACAGGCTCACTGTATAAAAAAAATTAAATTAAAAGAGTATTACCAGGTAATTTTAATCACATTTCAAGAAGATGTAAAATGGCTACCACAATATATGCACTAGAACATGATGGAATGAGATGATGAGAGGAAGGAACACCCAGTAGGATATGGTAAGTTAAGATAGGAAAGACAACAAATTAAAGGCATAGAATAAAAGTATCTACGGGAAGAGAATAAAAACGTTTTGATGGCAGTTCAAGGGAAATAGGACAAGATGAAATACACACAGAAAACAATTAGAATTGGAGTCAGCTTATTACCATACTTGACAAGTCTGTGGCCATAGGAGACTGGAGCAGATAGTGGAAAAAATTACTTTCCAGTTCTAAAATGAACATACGAACATTTTGCATTCATGTTTGTATATGCATGCATGCTTGTGTGTTGGTATGAAAGGGTAAGTTTCTTTTTAATAACAAAAACTTCAAGCAATCAAAATGAATTATCACAGTTGCTGAAAACTCAGGGAAGTTGCAGGGAAGACATGGTTGATTGAGACTTAATTCTTGGTGTATACTTAGCCCAGATTCCACAATGGATAAAGGTAGAGATCAATGTAAGGAGAATCTAGGGAAATGTAGAGAGAATTTGTGCCATCAACAATTGTCCAAAGATTGAAGCATGTTTGAGCACTGCACACAAAAAAGTGCTGCATGACTTGAAGCTTTAACTATGTGAACATGTCATTTTTTAAAAGAGGAGTTTTAGTGTGAAGCATTTCTCACATTTGTTAGATGAGTCGAGAAAGAGCATGAATGAAGAGAGAGATGAAGGAGTCTAATGTTGAATGTTCTTAGGGAAGAATGTAAAGTCAATCACAGATCAGCTTCTCAGGCAAGGGCATGAGGAGTCGGCACTTTGCTTTTGATAAAATTACAGAAAAGGAAGGGATGCCATATTATCAGAACCAACATCCAAAGCAGAGACCTGGACTAGAGTAAGAGAAAAATTAAAAAATCTTATTATGAAGAGTTAAAATGAAACTTGGAAGCAAGGAGAGATAGCCACAAAATTTGGCTAATTGTATAGCTCCAGCCATTAGAACACAGTAGTGGGGTCCACTTGTCCATGTCAGAGCTCCTCCTAGGGTGTGGAATGGGCACTGAATGGTAAGGAACAAGAGAATTCCTGCCATTAAAAAAGAAACTTCTCTGGGTTCCTGTCTCTGAATAATGAGAATTATGTAGTGAGTGGAATAAACTATAAGATACTTATAGAATAGCTAGTATCTTCTTGAGTTTTGTAAGGTTGTGAGGTATAAAAATAAATAATACCAAATTGCCTAAGCTTGGTGATATAAAACACGTGCATAAGATGATGTCCAGTGGTTGTGGAAGAGCCTATTTGAGTATATAGTAAGAGGACCTTCTACCATGTGAGTTTTGGAAAGCATCGAGGACATGATATTTGGACTGGACCTTGAAAAATTTTGTGACTTATTTGTGGGGAAAGCAGAGACAAATGAAAGGGTAGAAATTTTAGATAGAAGACAATAGACACCTAAAAAAAGAAAAGTGTGTTCACTAGGCTTACTGACAACATCACTATGTCACTGTCATCCTGTTGTTCATCGATTTACCCAAGCAGGTGCCAGTAACGTCTTCATTCATCCCAACCTTGAGATTTTCACAGCCTCTCCTTACTCTTCTTTTCCAATGCTGCTGCATTGTAGGCTCTTTCAGGGTCAGGGGAATGAGACCCATTATTGTTACTGTGTTGGGCATATTGAATACGCCACAGGTAGCAACATAAAAAAAATCAAAGTACCACTTTCAGAGAAAAACATTCACCAGAGCTTAAATATAACTCCTAGCTTCTTAAAACAATTCTCTAAATAGAGTTTCATGTTATAAAGGTAGAATTTTGCTATCGTATTTTTCATTACTATTTGTAATTATTGAAAAATAACTTTTAAGGTTTTCTGAGGGAATTTTAGACATAATAAGCATAGTAAAGATCATTTATATTCTACAGGACATCTCAGAAAAATTTAAATTATTAATGTGCAAAGATAAGGGCGTAACATGAAGCATTTGTTATGTTTATTAGAAGATGGAGTTGATTTTTCAGCGCAGGCAGAAATGAGAGACTACAAAACTGTAGCTTAAAATTGAATATAAGAGTTTAAGACTCATGTCTCCATTCATTATATATTGTGACATTTTCACCATAGAAATTGTCAAATTGTATGGTTATGGTTTACAATCCAGTCTTCAAGAACCATATTGTGAGGTTTGGATGGACATTAGATACTTGTGACCAATGAGCAAGTGAAATATGCAGAGTTTGAACTGAGCAGTACTGTCAATGACTAGGTGTTAGAAGTACATCAGTGCCTTGCAGTATATTCTATTAGGCACTGCTGCTGTAGGTCCAAAACTATTCCAATGAGAATATATTATCCTCCATATTTTAATGCTTAACAATTTTTAGCATGCAACAAGCACTTAATATTTATTGAGTTGCTAAAATAACAAAGAACTAAAGCACTGTGTAAACAATACTACACTTGAAGTCTGATGCAAAATGTTTATTCCACTTCTTACTTTAATCTTAGTAGATTATTTTTTCTTATAAACGAATGACTCGTTTAACAATGCAAGTAAGTAATTTGCATGTCTGAAGTTTATCCCCTAAATTGTTTTGCAGTATCGAGGAGACTAGTCTTCCAAGAAATAATATTATTTTATAAGCACACAGAATTCTAGGCTATAAAAGTATTTGCTACAGCTGGGAAACCTGTAAGTGAATTTATAGCAGTTTATATGACCACACAGTCTCCTTCATTTACAATCTCACTTCTGTTTTCATAACTCTGTATTTCCTTTTGTCTTCAAGAAAATTTGTTTCTGAAAAAAATCAATTAATACCTAATCTCTAAAGCCTTTCTACCACTCACAGTTCTGGATATTTTGAATACGAAGTTCTCTAACATGTTGACAGTTTTTATAATTTCTCATTCTCTGATGAATTCTTACATGTCCTATATGAGGCTTTCTTCTCTGTCTTTTCTTCATGACATGATTCTAATTTTCTGGATATTTAGACAAATACCATCAAGTATTTGAAAAGGAGATAATAGCGACTGAAGTGAGTACCCAAGCACTTTGAAAGTAAATCAATGAAAGTAAGGAGTTGTGGAAACTACTAGATGAGAATATGGTGTGAAATCCTATTCTTAACTAAATTTGAATAGAATAAAGCAAGAACAACTTGCATTGTTGTTCCATTCAAATCTAGCTCCATGTGCTTAAAGATGATCCCTCTAGAAGTTCTTTTTTAGCATTAAACTGGTACATTTACTCTATCACAATTTTCTTCCTATCTCCTATTTTTGCCTTAGAGACATATGACATATATGACATATGACATATAACAAATGCTCATATATGTGACTTTGCAACTGAGAAATACATGAAGATGGGAAATGCAAAAGGAAAGCACTGGCAGGGCCATAGGCTTGTAGTGGATACTAGGAAGCTGATTAGGGTGGTGCTGTGATGACAGAAGATTGACAAAGTTTGGAAGCTTCAGATCTATTGCTTGAGTCAATAAATTATTAGAGCATGAATGTTTGTAAACTTTTGACCTGGCTAAGGAGATCTCCAGAAAGATGTTTAGTCCCTTGGGGCACATCAATATATAATTAAGTATTACAAGGTACATAACCCAAATAAAGAATTATTTAGACATCACACAGATGAGAACAATATATAGGAAGCTGTGTTGAGTGAGAAAATGAGTGTTCTCATTTCTACTACCCAGGTAATAAAAAAAAAATCTCAGAATGAATAAAAGATTAAAATATAGCGCTTGTACCAAGATGCCTAGTAGATTCTATCAGCTAGACAGAGTTTCTTTAGACTTTTAAGTATATGTTATTCTAGAAACCTAATCTCTGCATAACAATTTATAAAGCTAAAAATGCCTCAAGAAATCAGGTATGTGACTTTTGTCAAATTGGAACATACTCTGCTGAAAAAATACTCCCAAAAACTTCATAAGGAGTTTAAAGGGTCTCGTCAATACTTTGGGTAGGATGAAACCCAAACTGTTCAAATATCAGAAATCCTTACCTTTGATGTTCTGCAGATAAAATTTAGGAGAAAAAAGTCTTGGCTGTATGAAACACTTTTTCTACAGTAAAATAAGCCTTTCTAGAAGGCAAAACTAAGAGTCTCATTTTCAGACACTATGTGTTGAGATGGCTTATCATAACAGTAAAATCTAATGAATAGTTTTGAGTTATAGATCCTCAAGTAATAATCCACACATATAAATTATACAATTGTCATATGTATAAAATTATACTAATATATATTAAAGCTTCTGTCTCACTACATGTTGTGAGAAAGTTCATGCTGTGGGTTCTGCTAACAGTTTGATTTCTACATAAACTATCCTTATTATTTTGTGAACTTCTATTCATCTGTACAAGACTAGTCACTACCTCTTAATTTTCTTTTAAAACAAGGTCAAAATACCAGAATGAAATAGAGCTCACCTATCTAAATAGATTGTAATAAGTCAGATTATAATAAAATGTGTGTTTGGGACTTTAATTCCTATTCGCCTCTCAGACATGAAAAGAAACCCTTATAATGTGTATTTTTTCAGTGTAGGCAGCATGGGTGTTCAAGAGTGCGAATATTTCTAAGAATATATTGTCATCACACCATGCTTACTACCAAGATACTTATATTCTGCCACTCAGACTGTTCTGCTATCCAGTCCACTCCCCACTTTTGTGGTAACATTACTTCAATGGAAATAGATTTTCATTAAAGATTGTCTATTCTTTTGTGTGGTTCCCATATAAACCAGATGTGAGTGAGAAAGTCTGTTACTTGCATTTCTCTTTTATTAGATACTCTCCATTATTATCCAGGTTGTAGAACAAAGAGAAAGATCTAATTTTTTCTTATACTTAAGTAGTAGTCTATTGTGTGAATAGAATATCACTTATTCTTTATCCACTTATCTGTTATTGGATACTTGAATTGTTTCAGTTATTATATATTTCACAAAAATATACATTTTGTCTATTATAAACAGTATGATGAACATAGGTATACATAAATGTTTTTAATTACATTTTATGTGTTTTGATTAATATCTTGCAGTGGCATGTCTTTATTGTATAATCTTTCCTTTTTAATTTTTTTGGATATATCTGCACTCTCTTCATAAGAACTAAACCACAAATAGTAATAATGTCCTTTTTCCTCCACATACTGGTGAGAAATTGTTGTTTCTGGACTTTTTTATAATGATAGAATATTCTTACAGTTGTGATGTGATATCTCATTGCCATTTTGATTTGCTTCTTATAACTGATTATGAACATTTTGTCATGTATCCGTCACCATCTGTGTGTTTTTATAAGTTATTGTTCAGCAATTGTACTGACAGGAAAATTACTTTTTGTTTTTGAGGTGCTGGAATTGTTTATATAGAAAGAAGGATATTTTTATAAATAAACATTAAAAGATCTATAAGTGCAAACTTTACAAAATGTAGTTTCATAATTTAAAGAATTGTATGATTGTGTTAATAATTTCCTAAGTCTCATTGGTTAAAATTATTATGTGCATGATAAATAATGATATCAATATCATTGTTAACTGTAGAATATCAATAAAAATAAATTTATTAAGACAATAATGTCCTAAGTCTCAAAAAAATATAATCCTCCTCGTCCTAGTCTCTGTACTTTGTGGAGTAAACTAGAGTGGAAGCTAAAGCTAGCACGAAGTAAAAAGGGCAAGAGTGGGATGGGAGACTCCAAAAAGTTGGAAATTTAAAAAGTTGCCTACAGGGGCGGGAGCAATAGCAAAGTGAGTAGGGCATTTGCCTTGCACGCGGCCAACCTGAGTTCGATTCCCAGCATCTCATATCCCATATGGTCCCCTGAGCACCGTCAGGGGTCATTCCCGAGTGCAGAGCCAGGAGTAACTCCTGTGCATCTCTGGATGTGACCCAAAGGGCAAAACAATAAAAAATAAATAAGTAAAAATAAAAAGTAAAAAGTTGCCAAGAAAGAGGCATAAAAATTAATTTAGTAGTATACACACAGCAGTATAATGAGTCATTTATCATAACAGGAAGAAGAAGGAAAGGGTAGAAATCTGTGAACTACCTTCATCCTTGAGAATTTTCTGGAGAAGAAAAGTTAGAAAAGTCTTAAATCTAGGGATAGGAACATTTATATATGTGTGCTATAATAATAAACCTATAAAATGACACCTATACTTTATTCAATAATCATTTAAGTATCTGGTATGTTATTCATGTGCATAATAATATTAGAACAGCATTACATTGTGTCTTGTTTTGTTATTTGTTTGTTTTGTTCCAGACCTAGAAGTGTGCAGGGTGCTCTCCTAGCTCTGTGTTCTGGGATCACTCCTAGATGTGCTCAGTGAAACGTATGGAGTTCCAGGGATCAAACCCAAGTTGACCACATCCAAGGTAAGAGCATTATTCACTGTGTTATGTCTTCATCCCCTGATACATTTTTATAACTCACAATCTGGTTGGAATCCATAGTGAGTGTAGCTAGCTGGGTAGTAAAACAAAAGGATATATGACAATGGGAATTGACTGAAGACCCCTATATTCTAAGCATTGTGCTGGTCTTTTACATCTGTGATGTTATGGAAACCATTCTCTGGGACTGATCCATTATAATACACAATTTAAGGATGATAAAATTTAATCGAATCTGTCCTTGCATGACCAAAGTATGGCTGAGAACTGAAGCAAGGTTTGAAATTCCTCAGAACTTAAAGCATAGGTTTAAATGATTTCCACTCAATGCCTCTTTGAAAACCACAACACCCAAGAGGAGAGAAAGAGAACAAAAGAGAATGCCCTGCTACCGAGGCAGGGTGGGATGGGGGAGATGGGTGCTGGGAGTGATACTGGAATCCGTGGTGGATGGAAATGGGCACCGGTGGAGGGATGGGTATTTGATCATTATATAATTGAAACCCAGGCACAAAAATTTGTAATTCTAAAACTGTACCTCATGGTGTCTCACTAATAAAAATTTAAAATAAATAAATAAATAAATAATTCAGAGATATAGTCAGGTTGGATTCGAATGTGACCCTGGGAAGAGTGAAGAGAAGAGCAGAGGGGCAGGGTAAACAGAAAGGATGAGATAAATCAAGAAAAAAGAGATGTAGACCATTTTCAACAAACACTAAGAACATTCACCCTAAGAGCATCTCTTTCTCAAGGAAGGCAGGGTTTAGGACCAACTAGCACCTGAAGCAGCAACACTTTTTCCAGCACTTCTTCCCTATAATTACCAATTAGCACCTGTCACAGCCTCCTTTTCCTGGGTAGTTGATGAGAATTGAGATTCTAGCAGGTCGGAGATTTCACTAAAGCCCTGTAGTTAATAATGGTGCTATTCAGAGCAGAACTAATAGCTCACACATGGAAAGGAGTCCCCCTTTTATGTGACCGGATTCTCCCAGGACTTGTTCTGTTTGATTTTTCTGTGCCCAGGCACTTTAACAAGCTATTGTTAGCCACTAATAACTTGTAGAGTCCCCCTGGCCAGAGAGCAGGACACTCCATCACTGAATAATCCAGTTTTTTATTTTATTTGGGGAGTTTGTAAAAGGACGATTCATTTCTCCTCTGCTTTGAGGTGATTCTCTGAACCATCTTTCTCAATATTGCCATACTGATGGCATTTGCTGAGGAAACTGGGACATGCAAAGTCCCATCCAGGATCCAGAATAAGGAGAAAATACCAAATTATGGGCTATATAGTAACTTTCTACTCTAATCAGAGAATCACCAGTACATAAAAATATCCACATAACAGATTACACACACACATCCTCCCTTTTGTATGTTACCCAAAAACCCTGTAAGAATCTGTCACTCTGATTTGTTTTCTTGTGGTCTCCTCCAGGCAACTATATTTCAATGTCAAAAGAAGCTGTGATTTAACTCTTGGACCAAACTTGACCCTAAAGGCCCAGATGAATCACAATCACAGGAACTAACCAAGGCTGTTTGTTTTGCAACATCTGTTGTCTATTTCCTTTGAGGAACCCAGCTTTCCATTTCTTCATTGCCACTACTGGGGTGGAGCTAAGTCCTCCCAGGCAACAAAGTGGGTACAAGATACCAGATGTTGTCTCCAGTTCACAGTAATTGGTCAGGTCTTCGCACATACCCAATTCATGTCAAAGAGAGAAAAGACCAGAGATTTTTGAGTTACTGGGAAAGAAACCTGTCCTCTCAAGGACTCCAAACTTGTCAGGTTATAAAACTAAACTACATGTTGGCATTTTTGCCCTCATATGTGAAGGCTGATGGTAATAAAGAAAGATTGGAGCAATGTTAAAAATGCTGGGTATAGAGACTGACACAATGTTACTGCAGTTCAGTCTGATTCTATTTACAGATTTCGAATGACATTGTTTGGGCCTCCAGACCCACCACTTTCTGAAGCCACTGTCCTCTGACTCTTAGATGCGCTGACCAGACCTTCCATATTAACAGTGCTCATTTTCATTTCTACAAACTAGTTTCAAACTCAATTATAGAAAAGAATCATCTTGAGGGGCCAGAACGATTGTAGTGTTCTGGTAGGGTGTTTTGCACAGAGCTGACAAAAGTTCAATTATTTATTTATTTATTTAATTTTTTTTACAAGTTCAATCTGAAGCATCTCATGCAGTACCCAGTCACCAATAGGAGTAATTCCTGAGTGCAGAGCTGGGAGTAAACCCAAAGCATTGTTGGGTATGGCCCAAAAATCAAGACAGAGAGGAAGAGAGTCACCTTGATTCACATATAAAATAACTCAGAGGTACTATGCTAATAGGCAGAAGTGAGAAACCTATTAAGAAGCATGCCCTAAAACAATCAATATATGGCAACTAGGTGGTCAATTTGGTGCTATTAAATTACTGATTTTCTTAGAGAGAAAAAAGAACTCATCTCTTCATTCTTGTTCAATTCATCTCAATCCAGAGGTACCCCTACATATCATAAGTTGTGATCATAAAATTCTCACATAACAATTCTGATTTAGATATCAAAATTTCAAAGGGAGTTGGCATTATAATTCTCTATAAAAATAACAGAGTCTAAGAAAAGTGTTCATTATTTGATCTAAAGAACGGTACAAAGAATCCTTAAAAGTTGAATCAAAGTTGCTATGGCTCCAAATTGACCTTGCCTCTTGTCATTTTTTTCTCTCAAAATAATTCCAGTGTTCCCAAATAAATGCTAAAACTGGGAGGCTTTCAAATCAAGCACTGCCCAATCTGTCCCTCTGTCTGTGTGTGTAGTGACTGGGAAAGCAGGAACACAGAACAGTTATCATCACTGTCCTTTATCTTCCTGCTGGCACAGTGTGTGTTCGCAGTAGGTGCTTTAAAAATATTCATTTCTAAGTAAAAACACCTAATAAAAAGTCCTCAAAACTCAGGACAAGCAACCAGACAAAATCAGGACAGAGTCAGGACCCCGTCTCCCTAATTTATTCGTGATTTTTTAATTACATCTTCTGAGATACAACTGTGTTACTCTACATGAGACAGGTCAAGGAAGGGAAGACTTAAAAGCTCACCAAACACTTTAACAGATGCTAAAGGCCCAGGGCAGCCTGAGCAGTGCTTGGTGACACTGGCAAAGTGAGCAGGAGAGAAATCTAGATGTGAGAGCCCCACACAGCTCAGATCATCACCTCTGGCAATAGCCACACGAATATTGTCCCTCCCAGAAGTTCTGAACCGCTGGGTTGTCTTCAAGAATCTGGGGGACCTTAGTAAAGTACACCTGCCTGCGTTCCACCTACCCACCTTCTGGTGAAGTAGGTATTCAATGAGGCATCCACAAACTTATTAACCCCATGGGCTTCTAATGAAGTTTTACAACTAGGAAAACATTCTTTTAGCTTTGGAGTTCCAAAAGCAGGACTGTGTCTGTCTTTAGAGTAATGACTAGAAGGGCAGCTCAGAGTTGAAAATGTAGGAAATAAATGTTGCATTAAGTTGTAGAAATATATGAAATTTTCCTGTCTTCAAGTTCTTCTTTTGCACAACAGAGACCCTGACTCACCTCTCAGCACCTGTATAGCAGGCAGTCCTGGACATCCACTGCTCGGACCCTGAGGCACCGTGACTTGAATGTGTAAAAAAAAAAATTCTATAAAGAACTGTGTTGTGCCAAGGACCTTAAGATGGATTAAGAAGCTCATTAGACTATAATGTTTATGTATTGCCATGTCTCATGGTATATAAACTTTCCATCACAAAAACACAGCTTTTCTGGAATATCGATAGTTTCTTAGCAAGTAACACAATTTGGGGGAGTTTCCTACCCAAAACCAGTACAAATGTACAAATAATCATGCACACATTGAGTTTCAGGTTGCTAGGTCCAACATCAAATATTTTACAACATACAATAATTGTTCTTTTTCTTAAAAAAGAAATCCTATGATGGGTGGCATATTCAGAATACAATCCAAAGTTCTTGATTTATATCTCCTATCTACTTCCAATAAGATAAAATAATCATGCCACATATTTTCTTTAATGTGATGAGAACTAGAAGAACACAAGAAAAAAAGTTTAGTGAATGTTCTATCTGTCACTTCCAGATTGGATAATTTCTGTCCTCACAAGAAGAAAAAATGGCACTGTTTGTTCTTATTATTTTTGGTGTGTGCCAGTCTCTGTGATGTAAGAACAGCCAGTGCTGATGAAATTGTGGGGATAAGGGATTCTCTTTCATTGTTGGTGGGAATGCCAACTGGCCAGCCTTTTTGGAAAACAATATGGGCATTCCTTAAAAAAAAACTAGAAATTGAGCTTCTTTATGACCCAGCAATACCAATTCTGAGAATACATTCCAGGGGTGCAAAAAAACACAGTAGAAATGACACCTGCATCTGTACATTTATTTCAGCATTGTTCACAATATCCTGAAACTAGAAACAATCTGAGTGCCTGAGAACAGACAACTGGTTATAGAAACTTTGGTACAGCTACACAACGGAATACTATGCAGCTGTTAGAAAAGATGAAGTCATGAAATTTTCTTGAAAGTGAATGGACATGAAGAATATCATGTTAAGTGAAATGAGTCATAAAGAGAGGGACAGCCATAGAATGACTGCTCTCATTTGTAGTATATGAGACCAACACCCAAGAACAGTAGACACAGGGCCAAGAAGATTGCTCCATGGTTGGGAGACTGTCTTATGAGCTGGGGGAGAATGTAGCCAGGATAAAGAACCGATCACTGAGTCAATGGTGGTTGGAGGGATCACTCGGGATGAGAGATGTTTGCTGAAAGTAGATAAAGGATCAAACGTGATAGCCTCTTAGTATCTACATTGCAAACCATGATGCCCCAAAGTAGTGAGATAGTAAAAGGGAAATTGTCTGCCATTTAGATGGGGGAGTGGTGGAATAGGCAGGTAGACTGGGGATATTGGTGGTGGAAAATGTTCACTGGTGAAGGAAAAGGTGTTCAATCATTGTATAACTGAAATTTAAATATGAAAGCTTTGTAACTGTAACTCAGTGATTAATTTTTTTTAAAAAAAGCTTTTTGAAAATTTTACCTAAAAATGAAATTTTCTTAAACATGGATGAGCAGAGAGAGTTTATACTGAGTGAAGTGAATCAGAGAGAGAAAGAAAGACAGAAATATCACACTCATTTGTAGGATATAAAAAAACATAGTACAAGAATAACAACCAAAGATAATAGAAACAATGAGCAGGAGTACTGGTCCATGGTAGGAATATTACCACGTGGTGGGGGTGGGAGTACAGTAGTGCAGTTTAGGACAGAGAAGGGATCAGTATAACAATCACCATTAAAAATGATCACTCTGGACAAAAACTGGGTTCTGAAAGGAGGTAAAGTGATGTGTTTGATACTCTTTTAGTAACAGTATTGCAAACTTAAGTGCCTAAAAGGAAAAAGGAGGAAAATGTGAGAGAAAGAGAAGGAAGCGGAAGGAAGCGGAGGAGGAGGAGGAGGAGGAGGAGGAGGAGGAGGAGGAGGAGGAGGAGGAGGAGGAGGAGGAGGAGAAGGAGAAGGAGAAGGAGAAGAAGGAAAAGGAGAAGAGGGAGAAGGAGGAGGAGGAGGAGGAGGAGGAAGAGGAGAAGAAGAAGAAGAAGAAGAAGAAGAAGAAGAAGAAGAAGAAGAAGAAGAAGAAGAAGAAGAAGAAGAAGAAGAAAAAGGAAGAAGAAGGAGAAGAAGAAGAAGAAGAAGAAGAAGAAGAAGAAGAAGAAGAAGAAGAAGAAGAAGAAGAAGAAGAAGAAGAAGAAGAAGAAAAGTGTCTACATAAAAGGAGGCTGGTGAGTGAGGGCAGAGGGGGAAACCTGGTACTTTGATGGCAGGAAATGTGCATTGATGAAGAGATGGGTGCTGAAACATTGTATGACTGAAACTTTTTCATGAACAACTCTATAACCATGTGTCTCACAATGATTTAATTTCATATTAAAAAGGAAAAAGAAAAAAAGTTATCCCTCAGTCACTGTAATGTGTATCATTGATATTAATATCCAGATTATCCTTGAAGTCACCACAAGATGTTTATATCTTATGTAATACACTATCAGAGCTCTCAGAAAACAAGAATTTCACACAGGTAAAAAAGGGATTGAGAAGAACCTATATTCATCAAATTACCTGTTCTATTTCTTGCTGAGATATGCATGCTCTTAATATTGAAGTGAATGCTAAAAGTCTGTAAATGTGGAATAACCTCTGAAAAATAAAAGACTGTGTCTTATTTTGTGGATTTTCTATTTTTAAAATAACGACACTTTATCTGCAAAATTTTTTTTTTCTAAAAAGTATAATGTCTTTTTTTCTTTTTCTCTTTTTGGAGATTGTTTTCTTTTGTTTTGTTTTGCTTTTGCAGGAGCTCTAATTCTTCCTACTGCACTGATCTTGGTTTATTGTTTAAAACAAATGTCTTTCTTTAAAGTAACCTCCCACCTTTTGTTCTCTGCCTAAGTAAAGAAAGAAGAAAGTTAGCTATAAAGAAAACAATGACTTTCGCAGGCACTAGGTAGAAATGATTTAAAAAGCTTCCATCCAATTGAGAAGAAAATGTGTAGCCCTTTAAAGCTGAACTCTTGGAAGCTGCATTGCAAGTAATTGGAGTCAGTGTGAATATCACATGCAGCAAAATGAGAAAATGTCACTAAGTCATCCTTCTTCAATGAAGAAATGCTTGTCTTTCTGTTCTAAGGGCTTGAAAAGAACTTGCTCAAATGAGAGCCTTTTTTTCTCTCTGTTCTCTTGCAGGTGAGTTCATTTTTCTAAACTCCTATAGAAAGTTTGCCTAAAATCAGAAAAAGATAGTGGTAGTACCACCCTCCTCCTATTCTCTTTATCCATGGTCATTCATAAAATACAAGATTTTTTATGAATCTTCCATTAATGAAAGCAATGCCTACAACTGAACCATCTGATGAGCAAGTCTGATAAACAAACCATGAGGTTTAGCCCTGGAAATGAGTTTCCTTTCTCTAGGAAAAAGCACTTCACAGTATCCTATCTCAGAGTTTAAAGATTAAAAGGCATTGAGGACCAGAGTGATGGTGCCGTGGGTACCGTGTTTACCTTGCATGCAGGTGACCAAATTTGATCCATGGAACTGCATATGGTCCTCTAAACCTCATTAGAAATGATCCTTGAGCTCTGATGTAGCAGTAAGCCCTGAAAGCGGTAGGGTGTGGCCCCCCAAAACAAAAATATTAAGAGGAAGGGGAATTGATGGGGGGATTCTTGAGACAGTGGAGGAAAGCAGACACTCTAGTGGTGAGTGTGATATTGGAATGATATTTGCATCAAACTCTATCATTAACAATACTGCAGCACTCCTGACCTGACGGCGGCGCCCATCTCATCTTAATTCCAGGTCAGCACAGCTACCGGCTCGCGACCCTGGGACCTCCATCTTTCCCTGCAGGACCCCAGGTGTCCCCCGAGATGCCTGAAGAGAAGCAGTTTTGAGCGTCTGCCCTGCCCTCTTCACTCCTGACCTGACGGCGGCGCCCATCTCATCTTAATTCCAGGTCAGAACAGCTGCCGGCTCGCGACCCTGGGACCTCCATCTTTCCCTGCAGGACCCCAGGTGTCCCCCGTGATGCCTGAAGAGAAGCAGTTTTGAGCGTCTGCCCTGCCCTCTTCACTCCTGACCTGACGGCGGCGCCCATCTCATCTTAATTCTAGGTCAGCACAGCTGCCGGCTCACGACCCTGGGACCTCCATCTTTCCCTGCAGGACCCCAGGTGTCCCCCGAGATGCCTGAAGAGAAGCAGTTTTGAGCGTCTGCCCTGCCCTCTTCACTCCTGACCTGACGGCGGCGCCCATCTCATCTTAATTCCAGGTCAGCACAGCTGCCGGCTCGCGACCCTGGGACCTCCATCTTTCCCTGCAGGACCCCAGGTGTCCCCCGAGATGCCTGAAGAGAAGCAGTTTTGAGCGTCTGCCCTGCCCTCTTCACTCCTGGCCTGATGGCGGCGCCCATCTCATCTTAATTCCAGGTCAGCACAGCTGCCGGCTCACGACCCTGGGACCTCCATCTTTCCCTGCAGGACCCCAGGTGTCCCCCGAGATGCCTGAAGAGAAGCAGTTTTGAGCGTCTGCCCTGCCCTCTTCACTCCTGACCTGACGGCGGCGCCCATCTCATCTTAATTCCAGGTCAGCACAGCTGCCGGCTCGCGACCCTGGGACCTCCATCTTTCCCTGCAGGACCCCAGGTGTCCCCCGAGATGCCTGAAGAGAAGCAGTTTTGAGCGTCTGCCCTGCCCTCTTCACTCCTGGCCTGATGGCGGCGCCCATCTCATCTTAATTCCAGGTCAGCACAGCTGCCGGCTCACGACCCTGGGACCTCCATCTTTCCCTGCAGGACCCCAGGTGTCCCCCGAGATGCCTGAAGAGAAGCAGTTTTGAGCGTCTGCCCTGCCCTCTTCACTCCTGACCTGACGGCGGCGCCCATCTCATCCCAAACCCAGGGTTCTGTAGAGGCGTGGCCTCCTCAAAAGTGGGCATGGCCTCAAAAGTGGGCGTGGCTTAATTTCCGGCGGGCCAACGCTGATGTGGCCGCAGGTTGTTATCCCACACTAAGGAACCTAGTCCCCAAGGAATCTAGTAACCCAACCTACTCAGCAATATTAAGAAACAAAGAAAATCTCCAACACAAGGGGAGAACAACGAAAACAATCTAGAACATTCTGTCAATACAGCTCACCTAAGGGACCTCTCTGACATAGAATTCAGGTACGAAGTCATCAAGATGTTCAATCAACTCAATGAAACAGTCAAACAGACAGCCAGTAACACCACAGAAAAAATCGACAAATTACGAGAAGAAATGAGGGCAGAAATGTTACGATTAAAAGATTCCATAGATGAAATGAGAAATTCAGTTTCTTCTCTTAAAAATAGAATGACCACAGCTGAAGAGAGAATCAGTGACCTGGAAGATCAGCTGCAACAAGCCAACACGCAACAATAGACAGTGGCAAGGGACCTCAAAATGGCTCTACAGAGAATCAGAGTCCTCGCAGATGATTCCAAGAGGAACAATATTAGAATCATGGGACTACCTGAACCTCAGGGAAACAATCCCAACGAAAAAAACACCGTCAAACAAATCATTGCTGAAAACTTCCCAGAGCTGCAAAATGCAGCCATTCAGGTTCAAGGAGCCCGAAGGGTGCCAGCTAAAAGAGACCCCAACAAAAACACTCCAAGACATATCATACTTAGAATGATCGATACTGCCGATAGAGACACAATACTGCAAGCAGCAAGAGCAAAGAATGAAATCACATACAAAGGAGCATCCCTTAGATTCACAGCAGACCTATCAGAGGAAACCCTACAAGCCCGAAGGCAGTGGCGAGATATAGTCAAAAAACTCACGGAAATGAATACTTCCCCAAGAATACTCTACCCGGCTAAACTCTCCCTCAAAATCGAAGGAACGGTACACTATTTTATAGATAAACAGCAGCTCAGGAACTTCATAGACTCAAAACCAAACCTAAAGCAAGGCCTAAAGGGGCTACTATAGGAAAAGACAAACCCTACAACCACAACACACCCGCACAGAAACATGACACAAAACCCCATAACCATTCTCTCTCTCAATGTCAACGGTCTAAATTCACCAGTTAAGAGACACAGAGTGGCAAAATGGATACAGAGACAGAACCCAACATTCTGCTGCCTACAAGAAACTCACCTCAACAGCCAGAGCAAACAGAGACTCAAAGTCAAAGGATGGAAAACAATCCTGCAAGCACACAACTCCCTCAAAAAAGCTGGGGTGGCCATACTAGTATCCGACAACATTAATTTCACCCTGAAAAAGATTAGAAGGGACAGTGAAGGCTATTTTCTCTTCATCAAGGGATACGTACAACAGGAAGAAATCACACTCTTAAATGTATACGCACCTAATGAGGGAACAGCTAAATATTTAAAACAACTGCTAACAGATTTTAAGGAGGACATCACTACCAACACAATAGTACTTGGAGACTTCAACATCGCCTTATCACCTCTGGATAGATCAACACGAACAAAACCCAGCAAGGAATTATTGGCTTTGAAAGAAGTAATAGAAGAGAAAGGGCTTATGGACTTATACAGGGCTTTACACCCCAAAAAGAAGGAATACACATTCTTCTCCAGCGCGCACGGAACATTTTCCAAAATAGACCATGTGCTAGGACACAAAACATACTTCAACAGAATCAAGAAGATAGAAATAGTATCAGCCATCTTTTCAGACCATGATGCACTGAGGATAGAATTGAATCACACACAGACACGGAGAACCAAATCAAACACCTGGAAATTAAACAACTCGATGCTGAACAATGAGTGGGTCAGGAACGAAGTCAAGGATGAAATCAAAAGATACCTGGAAACAAATGAGAATGAAGACACAAACTACCAGAACTTATGGGATGCAGCGAAAGCTGTATTAAGGGGAAAATTTATAGCTCTGCAAGCCTATCTTAAGTCGATAGAAATGATGCACATAAACAATTTGACCTCACAGCTCAAGACCTTAGAAAAGGATCAACAGAAAGAGCCTAAATCAGGCAGAAGGAAAGAGATCATAAAACTTAGAGCAGAAATCAACGACATGGAAAACAAAGAAACAATCCGAAAGATCAATGAAACCAAGAGCTGGTTCTTCGAGAAAATAAATAAGATAGATAAACCACTAGCAACACTCACAAAGAAACAGAGAGAGAGAACCCTAATAAATCGAATCAGAAATAAGAATGGGGATATCACAACAGAAACTAAAGAAATTCAAGAGATCATCAGAGACTACTTTGAAAGTCTCTATGCCATGAAACACGAGAACCTGGAAGAAATGGATAAATTCCTGGATTTCTACCATCTCCCAAAGCTGAATCAAGAAGATATAGAGTACCTGAATAGACCTATTCACATCAAGGAAATTGAAACTGTAATCAAAAGTCTTCCCAAAAACAAAAGCCCAGGCCCAGACGGATTTACTAGCGAATTTTTCCAAACATTTAAAGAGGACCTATTGCCAATTCTTCTCAAGCTTTTCCAGGAAATTGAAAAAACAGAAACTCTCCCAAACAGCTTCTATGAAGCCCATATCTCTCTAATACCAAAAGGAAACAAAGACACCACAAGAAAAGAAAACTACAGGCCAATATCCCTGATGAATACGGATGCGAAGATTCTCAACAAAATACTAGCCAATAGAATACAACAACTCATCAAAAAGATCATACATCATGACCAAGTGGGATTCATCCCAGGGATGCAAGTATGGTTCAACATTCGGAAATCAATCAACATAATCCATCATATCAACAAAATAAAAGATAAAAATCATATGATCATATCAATAGACGCAGAGAAAGCTTTTGACAAGATCCAGCACCCATTCATGATGAAAACCCTTGCCAAAATGGGGATAGAGGGGACTTTCCTCAATATAGTTAAAGCCATCTACCACAAACCTACAGCAAACATCATCCTCAATGGGGAAAAACTGAGACCCTTCCCCCTAAGGTCAGGGACGAGACAAGGATGCCCACTCTCTCTACTACTGTTCAATATAGTACTGGAAGTACTTGCAATAGCGATTAGGGAAGAAAAAGATATTAAGGGCATCCAGATAGGGAAAGAAGATATTAAGCTCTCACTATTCGCAGATGACATGATACTATCTATACTTAGAGAACCCTAAAACCTCTACCAAGAAACTCCTAGAAACAATAAGCTTATATAGTAAAGTGGCAGGCTATAAAATCAATACCCAAAAATCCATGGCATTCCTATACGCAAATAGTGAAAGAGAAGAAAATGACATCTAGAAAACAATCCCATTCACAATTGTGCCCCAGAAAATCAAGTATCTAGGAATCAGCTTAACTGAGGAAGTTAAGGACCTGTACAAAGAAAACTACAAAACGCTACTTCAGGAAATAAAAGAGGACACGAGGAAATGGAAAAATATCCCCTGTTCATGGATGGGGAGAATCAACATCATCAAAATGGCAATACTTCCCAAAGCACTGTACAAATTCAATGCAATCCCTATAAGGATACCCATGACATTCTTCAAAGAAATGGAGCAAACACTCCTGAAATTTATATGGAACAATAAGCCCCCACGAATAGCTAAAGCAATTCTTGGGAAAAAGAAAATGGGAGGAATCAACCTCCCTAACTTCAAACTCTACTACAAGGCAGTAATAATTAAAACAGCATGGTACTGGAACAAAAGCAGAGCTGCAGACCAATGGAACAGAGTTGAATATACTGACATTTCCTCCCAAACATATAATCATCTAATTTTTGATAAGGGGGCAAGAAAAGTGAAATGGAGCAGGGAAAGCCTCTTCAACAAACTGTGCTGGCAAAATTGGACAGCTACATGCAAAAAAGTGGGCTCAGATCTCTGCCTAACACCATGCACAAAAGTAAGATCAAAATGGATTTATGACCTCAACATCAGACCAGAATCCATAATGTTTATTGAAGACAAAGTCGGCAAAACTCTCCATGATATTGAAGCTAATGGTATCTTCAAAGATGTCACGTCACTGGCCGAGCAAGTGAAAACAGAGATAGACAAATGGGACTATCTTAAACTAAGAAGCTTCTGCACCTCAAAAGAAACATTGACCAAAATACAAAGACAGCCTACAGAATGGGAAAGGATATTCACCAAGTACACATCCGACAAGGGGTTGATATCAAGGATATATAAGGTACTGGTTAAACTCCACAAGAAGAAATCACCCAACCCCATCAAAAAATGGGGTGAGGAAATGAACAGAAACTTTCGCAAAGAAGAAATTCGAATGGCAAAAAGGCACATGAGAAAATGCTCTACATCACTAATCATCAGAGAGATGCAGATCAAAACCACAATGAGATATCATTTCACACCACAGAGACTGGCCCACATCCACAAGAACAAAAGCAACCGGTGCTGGCGCGGATGTGGTGAGAAAGGGACCCTCCTTCACTGCTGGTGGGAATGCCAGCTGGTCCAACCCTTTTGGAAAACAGTATGGACGACTCTCAAAAAATTAGAATTTGATCTGCCATTTGACCCAGCTATAGCACTCCTGGGAATATATCCCGGAGAGGCACAAAGGTATAGTCGAAGTGACATCTGCAATTGTTTGTTCATTGCAGCACTCTTTACAATAGCCAGAATCTGGAAAAAACCTGAGTGCCCAAGAACAGATGACTGGTTAAAGAAACTTTGGTACATTTACACAATGGAGTACTATGTAGCTGTTAGAAAAGATGAAGTTATGAAATTTACATACAAGTGGTACTACATGGAAAGTATCATGTTAAGTGAAATGAGTCAGAAAGAGCGGGATAGACACAGAAAGATTGCATTCATCTGGGGAGCATAAAGCAACAAAAAGGGAGAGTAACACCCAGTAATGGCTGAGATTAGTACCAGGAATTTTGCTCCATGAATGGAAGGCCAGCCACAGGCTCTAGGTGAAAAGGAAGCTCAGATAGAGAAGAGAGTACCAAATGAAGGGTGTTGTGAGGGCCCTCCCAGGGTGGGAGAAGCATGCTAAAAATAGTCGATAGACCAAACATGATTGCCACTCAAAGCCTCTCTTGCAAAACACAGTACCCAAAAGAAGAGAGAGAGAACAAGGGGGAATACCCTGCCACAGAGGCAGGATGGGACCGGGGTGGGGGATGCTGGGACCCATGGGGATGGATGACGGGCACTGGTGGAGGGATGGGCACTTGATCATTGTATAACTGAAACCCAAGCACAAAATTTGTAAGCCTATAACTGTACCTCATGGTTTTTCACTAATAAAAAAAGAAAAAAAATCCAAATAAAAAAAAAGTGAAAAAAAAAACAATACTGCAAATAATAGTGCCTCAATAAAAAGGGAAAATTAAAATATAGAAGTGTTTAGGATTCAGATAGGAATATTAGAAGACTAGGTAGCACATTCAGTACCATAGTGCTTATATTAATAGATAAAATGTGAGATTCTCAGTTAAATATGAAATTTAAATCAACAATATCAATAATTCATATTTCATATATTATAAATGAAATATTATATATTGCTATATAGGTTATGTTGTAAATTCTGGTAACTCTAACTTTGACCTTTTTTGCTATATGACCTACTTTTATACTTTTTTCATAGGAATAATAGAGGAAATAATCCTCACTATGCAGAATAATTATAAAGACAAACAGTGTTAATGTCTGAAAATACTGAAAAAGTATCTGATGTCATAAGCACAGTATCAACCTTTTGTTAAATAAAAAGAAAAATTGTAACTGGAAAAGTACCTAGGGCTAGATTCACCAAGTAGATACTCAAATTTTACAAATGAATGAAATAGCCATCTTTATCTTCTACTCCTAAAAACTGACTGCGAGGGATCAGAAATAGTACAATGGGTAGGACCAATCGAGGCTTAATCATGACATTTCATATGACTCCCCAAGTACCACCAGGAGTGATTCCTAAGAGCAGAGCCAAGAGTAACCTCTGAACATCGCTGGGTATTGCCCCAAAGCAAAACAATGAACCAAGACTGAGAATTCAGCTGAATAGGATAGCTATAGGATAATCCAACTTCTAACTAACAATTAGAAGATGGGATAGCATAGACTGGTGCAATAAAGAATATAAAAAGATTTTATGAGCTGACTAGCTCACTGATGCGACTGTCAATGTCATCTGTCCTGGATGAAAGCAGTGACCCATTAACTTAGGCTCATCTGAAGGGAAAGGCAGAAAGTGTTTGAAGCTGTCTATGTCTTTTCAAAGGCAAAAATAGAAATGAAAGAGCAGATCTACTATTGGATTAAGAATGGTGTCTGTCCTGCAGATCAATGGAATAGAGTTGAATATCCTAACACAGACCCTCAAATATAAGGCCATTTAATCTTTGATAAAGAAGCAAAAAATATGAACAGAAGAGAGAAAAGCCTCTTCAACAAGTGGTGCTGGGCAAACTGGGCAGGTACATATTACAAAGTGAACTCAGACCTCTAAGGCCATGCACAAATGTCAGATCAAAACTATTTAAAACCTCAATCCAAAAGATATATGGAGGAAAACACAGGCAAACCCCTCCATGACACTGAAGCTAAAGACATCTTCAGAGATAAAACACCACTGAACAAGCAAGTGAAAGCAAAGAAAAACAAATGGGACTATACTAAATTAAGAAACTTCTGCACTTCAAAAGCAGCAGTGTAAAGATACAAAAATAGCCTGCTGAATAGGAAAATACATTTACCCAATATCTATCATATAAGAGGTTAACATCCAAGACATATGAGGCACTGGTAGAACTTTACACAGAAAAACAACCAACCCCACCAAAAAAATTGGGAGAATGAATGAACAGAAATTTCCTCAAAAAAGATATTCAAATGGCCAAAAGGTGCATAAAGAAAATTCTCAGATCACTAATCAAGGAAATGTAAATCGAAACAACAATGAGGTATCATCTCACACCATAGAGACTGGCACACATTCAAAAGAACAAGAACAATCTATGCCGGCATGAATGCTTGGAGAAAGGGATCCTCCTTCTAGTGTCTGCCAATCCTATTCAGGATGACTCGAGTGAACAGCTTGTAGACGACAGAAAACAGGCAGATTGGGTGGTAGTTGCCAATGTCGTGAATGTCTCCCTTCTTGTACAGTAGGACAGTCCTGCTGGTTTTCCACTGGGATGGAACCTTGCATTCAGACGGTAGTGTGTGAAGAGCCGAGCCAGTGTATTAATGAGTACTAATGGCAGGTTCTTCAGGTGTTCGGGTCTCACCTTGTCTGGACCAGTGCTGTACACTTCTTTATTGATGAAATTGCATGTAGGATTTCGGAAAGGAGAATGCTGGGAATGACATATCCATCCTGCAGAATTTTGTATGTGGGCAGGTGGATGTGGCTATCGAAGAGATATGAGTAGAACTTGTAGATAACCTTTTCCATTGCCTTCCGGAAGATGTGATAGATCCATCAGGACATTGGAGGGTGGTCATCTTGGTCTTGTAGTTGGTGAAAGACAGGCAAGCATTGTAAATACTTTTCCCAGCTTCTGCCACATCGGCCAACACTGCTGCTCTTCTCTCTTTAAGGCCTTCCATTATCTCTTCTCTGCACAGCTTTCTGAGCTTGAATGTTAGCTTTTGATTGCCCGAAGCTCATGCCAAACCACGTTGGCAAATGTGCTCGAGAGTTTTTTAGCTTTTTTTGTAGCTTTCTCTCTCTCAGCATTCCTCAAACAATCATGGAGGTGCTGAACCAGTCAACCATATTCTTTGTCAATGTTGTCAATGACAGCATCTTCCCAAGTTGCTGCAATAGTGTCAAAGAGCTCCCAATTGGTAGTTGTTTTGGGAGTTCTCTTCCTAAACTTTGCAGCCCCTTCTCCCCGCTCCATGAAGCAGAATTTTGCACTAAGGAGATGGTGGTCTGATCCCATTTAGAATTTTGGTACAACAAAACATCGGTCAGGCAAAACTGTCGATTTAATATGATGTGGTCAATTTTGTTGTGGAGCCATCCCCTGGGAGACTCCCATGTCCAACGTTTAGATTTGGCCTTCTGGAACTGTGAGTTACCATGGATGATCTTGGTCAACACGATGAACTCAGACAGTCTCTCACCTTGTTCATTCCACTCTAGGCCATGGGCCCTGATGTGGAGAAGATCAGACGGCTAATCTTCTCAGTCCTATCTCAAATACCTCCACTACCCAGCTGCCACCATGCTCCAAGCTGCTTTCCGGATACTCAGGTCAAGACTCACACACGAGTGAAGCCCCACAGAACCAGGTAAGTGGAAATTTGTGAACTTAGTCTCCAGGCTCAATGTGACCTGGAAACAGAGATCCTCTGCCTGCTCCCTCCAATCTCCAGCAACCCAGGGATCAAACCCAGAAGCCCCACCCTACCCATTCCGGCCTGCTTCTACCAATCTCCAGCGACCCAGGGATCACACTCAGAAGCCCTACAGATAAATACCTCATCTTCAAACTCCACTGCCTCTACTATCTCCACTACCCATCCGGTGCCACAATCCAGGCTGCTTTCAGACACATCATACGACACTTAATACCCATCTTCCAAGATTTCCGCACCATATTTGATGGGGTTTAAATATGGTTTGAACCATGGGAACACCTGCAAGGTCAATTAGAGGCCACCCTAAAGGCCTCTATCCCTCTCGGAGAACCCAGCAAGCTACCAAGAGCATCCTGCCCACACAGCAGAGCCTGGCAAGCTATCTGTGGCATATTCAATATGTCAAAAACAGTAAATACAATGGATTTCATTCCCTGGACTCTGAAAGAGCCACCAATATGGCAGCGTTAAGGATGGGAAAGGAGAGGCTGATAAAATCTCAAGGCCGAACTAAGCTGCCAAAATGAACAAGGACAAAAATGACTGTCTGTACTTTCAATGCATGTATGCTGGCATAGGATGCATCCATCGAGGATCTGATGGTGCAAGCACAAAAGATCAAGTACGACATCACTGGTCTGACCAAGATGAGAAGGCATCAGCCACATCACACCATTTTCAACACTGGAGAAGAACTGTTCCTTGGAACATGCGACAAAAGAGGCATCGGTGTTGTTGGTGTCCTTGTCAACACAAACTTGGCCATGAGCATTGATTCATTCGAAAGTCTAACAACCCAAATTGGACAATTACACTTGAATAGATGTGGCTCACTGCCGGCAGTTTCTATCTTTGTTGTCTATGCACCAACATCCAATTATGATGAAGAAGAAATTGAGAAGTTCTACATGGAGCTGGAGAAGTTCTATAAAGAAGATAAATAAATAAAATATCTGAAAATCATTATTCCCCCCTTTTTCTTTAATCCCTAAAATACCTTTCCCATCCACACATTTGTCTTTATAGAAAGAGATCTGTGACTCACACTCATGGAAAAATCACCTTACCTATAACCAGTTTTTAGTGGATGCAGAAAACAGAGATTATAGAGGTGCTAAAGAAAGGTTTATAAATATAATTTAGGTAATATTGCTAGTTTTTTAAGTTAATATAATATTTCTTATCTTTTAAATCAATCTGAGCTTGCTTTTAGAGCACCAGTAATCTAAAGTGTGCAATACATTTTGTGCATGGGATACAGCGCTCATATCACTAGAAGTTAACAATGAGACCACATTTTGAATGGTTGTTGGCACCTAAATTTTCTCCTTTTCTTCCCTTATGTCCATTCAAAGTGTTTTTCGTACCTACACAGTCATGGGGATAGGGTACATTGAGGAAGTGTAATTTGGTTAATATATATTATGTACTTCACTGGACACAATTTCAATTCTTATTTATACCTCTCTTAAAAAATTTTATCTGCTGCTATTTAGTGAACCTTAGAAAAAGCACACAAAGTTAATGATTATCTTGTGGGAATATGATTAATGACTGAGATGTCATCCCAGCTTTCTAAGCCTCAAGATGTCTGGCACCCTAAACTCAACAAATCATGAATTCACACAATAATCATACCTACTTCTCAAGTCCTTTTTCACATTCACTTCTGGCCTTAACAACAATGCTATTATTGGTTCCTGTTGTCAGTACTCTCCGTGAGCAATTTCTTTAGAAAAATACCCTGTCTATACTATGATAGGATAGGTATACCAAATACTTGCTATTTTCTTTTTCAACTTTCTTTGTCTTTTTTGACAGTGGATATTATTCTAAGCCCCACTTTACTGCTGGTATTAACAACATCCTATTTTTTAGGAATTACTTCTTAAGGTTCTGTGATATGCCAGAATCTTTCTTTTCACAATGTACTTCCCTCTCCACAATCTTTCTAGCATTTGTTGGAGGGCAAGAGACAAGTAGAAGTTAGAAGTACCAGAAAGAACCTTCTATTGAATGATGTAAATAAGTAAATAATACAGGTGAATGAGCCCATAATGCAGTCCTCAAATACAGAGAACTAGAAACCAAGAAACTGTTTTCAAAGCATTTGTAAAGAAAAGTATCAGTCCTTCACTAATAACTACTGAGGAGGATATCTTATTTTAACAGACTCATAGGGAATGGAAAAATAGAAAAGATTCTGTGGACTCAAAGATTTTGGGATGTACAGTTGCCCAGATAAGTAAATAACATCAGTCCATAAAGATGTTTTAATTAGGAAGTGGAACTATAGAGAAAAACATTTATGTGTATTAAATTTTCTATGTCAAACTATTTGTCTACTGCTTTATGTATCACCTCATTAAAAGAAACTGGATATTGAAAACATAAAAACTATAAAATTTGCAATATTTTAAAAGAATGGAGCATTATTGGTCTCCCAGATGCTTAATAAATATTAATTTTGGTGAATGAATGCATGAATGGTTTATTAACTAGATTAGAAGCTTAAGTGATTAGATAAGAACATAATAAATCATAGAAAAATAGAATGTAAGTTTTCACACATTGTTCAATGACCAATTTGGCTACAACTTTTTTTATCCTCAGCATAAAATGATAATTAAATCAGTGAATTTTAGCTCCAAACCTACCCCCACACCAATGTGGGGAACTGGGTGTAACTGAGACTTTGCAAAACTTTTCTGGGTCTCCATTTCTTCACAGGAGGCACCAGGTTTGTGTGAGCCCATGGCAGATAGGAGCTGCCTTCTGTCTTCACCCTCTCTGTTAGGGGTGACTCAGAATAAGCTTTCGAAGCATTTGTGGAATGAATAATCACCATCTGTCTTATAGCCAGACATTCTGACTGACCTGGTATGAAGGTGTTTCTTTTCCCCTCCAATTGGGAACTCTGATGCAAGTGCAGCAGGAAGAGCAACACACAGCACTCACCAGGGCTTGTGATTCAGAATGTTCCCTGATTCCACGTGGGCTGCAGCTCTTCTGTATGAGCTGACGTTTCCAATGACAAGTGGTGAAAGGGCACTGGGACACAGGCTCCAGAATCACAAAGTGCTTTTCTGAGATGTGGGTAAGAACACCCCTGGGAAAAACTAACCTTTTATTATGGTCACCTGAGTTCCTGATTCTTTCAAGTATATTTTCTGTGACCACAAGCCAAATACATCACTGAGATACTGGCTGAATGGAATTACAGAGACATCTAATGCCCACTAGTATAAATGCCATCCTTGTTTTGAAGGAAATACGCATCCTTCAATGGAATTCCATCCTTAGGGTAAAAAATAAAAAACTCCTAAAACATAAAATACTATCTCTATAATGATAGTAAGTATATTTTTCATTATAGAAAATAGTTGAAAGTACAAAAATACCATCTAACCCCAATATTCCTTTTCCCCTCTACTCTCTGCCTTCAAATTATAAAGTCAAACTCAGAGAGCCAGTCTTCAGGGAAAACTTTTGCTCTGCAATTCATGTTTATACATGCAAATAACTGCTTGATATATACACATCTGTGGGGAAACACATTTTCTAATAAATGATTAACAATATTCAAAGCTAACTGCTCAAGATGAATGCAAAAGAGCCGGACTTTTTTTTGTTATTTGCCAGAAGTGCTTAGCAATCTAAAAAGGAAGTAAAAACAAACAGGGTTGTCAATTCAACTAAACAAAATATTTTGGATAGCATATTTCCCCAGGCTGCTCTCAGTTCCCTCTTAACCTCCCAAGCTACGAATACATTGTTCTCTTTTGGTGACAGGCTAACACCTTATCCTGAGGCAATTGAGATGGATGCGTCTGGAGATGGGTGCACAGTCATCAGTGGGTCCACACCCACTCCCCTTCCTCATCCACACACTTCCATATATACTCATACATACATTGGTATGCATGTGCATATACACATTCTCAAATTGTTATTTTATATGAGAAGACTATGAGAATCACATTTATTAATATAAAAAGTCTATAAGGGATGGAAAATTAACCTGCATTTGTAAATTTTATAGAAATCTTTTCTGCAGATATCCACTAGTGGCAAAGCTAAGAGACATGCTATTATTCTCTTGTGATGTTATATATTCACCTAAGCCATTAAATATTCTTGGAATTCTTAAGAGATAATTGTATTTGTACATAAAAGTATAATTTAGTTTATTAACTCCTATCTCATGGGAACCACTGTTTATGTCATTATTTTTGTATGCTAAATGACATTTAATAAATGTCATTTATTCATTTAATAGAATAAATTCATTTCCTTCATTTAATAGAAGAAAACATATTGAATATTTACCATATTACAGATATACTATAAAACTGTGGCATTTAAAGCATATTTCAAGGCATTGTCACTGTCACTGTCCTCCCGTTGTTCTTCGATTTGCTCGAGCAGGCCCAGTAACATCTCCATTGTGAAACTTCCTACTGTGTTTTGTCATATCGTATACGTCATGGACAGCTTTCCAGGCTTTGCCTTGCAGGCGAAATACTCTTGGTAGTTTGCCGTGCTCTCAGAGAGGGGCAGAGGAATCGAACCTGGGTCGGCCGGGACAGTCGCATGTAAGGCAAATGCCTACCTGCTGTGCTATCGCTTCAGCCCTTTCAAGGCATTATGAAATATTATTCAAAACATCTTTGTGGATGTTTATAACAATTTTCTTAGGATACTTTTCCAGAACTTGTATACTGAAAAAAAAAAACTATATAAGCATTGAGCTTTAAAACATGTTAAAATTTCCCTTCAGAAAGATTATGCAATTGTGTCCAGTCACTAGAGAACAAAATGGATTCCTAAAACATTACCAACATGGATATACATTATTTCATTTTTTGAACTGCAAATTTGATTGATACAATAGGACTGAATTCTGGAAACTTTTACTATTTTTGTGAATTTTAGCAATTTAATTAAGCATTCTTTGCCTTTAATTTCTCACTTATAAAATGTTATGGTAAATTGCCTCTATTTTACATGCAAGTTTTGAGGATTAGTAAATTAATGCTCATAAAATGTACAGAACACTGCCTGGCACATGGTCAGAGTTCAATAAATGCTAGCGCAATTAGCTGTCATTTGGGGGAGCAGATTGCCTATGTACTGAATATAGCTGCATGCTTGAACATCTGTTCCATGCCTATTACATTACATGATCTTTTCAATACTGCCTGAGGTGAGCATGTCAGATAATTGTCCCCAGAGGAAAAATGAGGGAAATAAAACTCAGGTCAAAATATCTTGCAGTTTAGTTAAACTTGAGTTTGAGCAATACGTCTCTAGGGAATATGCCTTTCACATTAGAGTGAACAGGATTTGGGGAGATCAATCTATCCAGAGAAAACAAATTTCAACTACATGTATTTATTTATATACTTGCCACATTAAACATGTCATAATTATAAAGCTAGAAAGACTGTTTATCACCAAGATTTGGAAAAATAATGTCAAGAGATACAAGTTCAATATTTGGCATTACTTGTGCCCTTGAGTGAATGCCAGTTTCATAAATAGCCAAGTTGTACAAAGTTTAATCATGGACATGGTCTGAAGACAGTAGACTAATAATAAAAATTATCTCTGATAGACAAAACAGGTTTATATGATTATAGATTTTAAAATCTAAATCCCTTGGAATAACAAAGATTCAGATATTTAATGCCACATGAAAATAAAGTCCAACTTTCAATCATCTCATCTTCACTTTTATACAAGTATTATTTCTAACCTAGCAACTTTTCATGGCAAACATAGATTCACTGTAAGAAAACATTGGGGCCAGAAAAATAGTAGAACTAGTAAGGCTCTGGCAGTACAAATAGCTGACCTTGGTTCAACTTCCAGCACCACAAATGGTTATGGAGCCTGCCAGTAGTGACCACTGAGGCAGAGTCGGGAATAATTCCTGAGCATAAAGAGTGTGGCCCGAAAGACTTTTTTGAAAAGAAATAGCAAACAAACAAAACATTACAAAATTATCAAATTCCCTTTAAATATTTTCAAATACAAAATCTAGGCAAAAGACAATGCATATAGAAATAACATTGTCAAAATTATAACTAAAGCATTATACAGTCCCAATACATTATTTAGTCCCAATGAAATACTGATGACATTTTTGTAAAGACATAGATCAACTGCCATTAAAATTTATATGAAATAGTAGACTCTACCTCCTCCTCTGCCACTTAATAGTCAAACTCATCCTAGAAAAAAAGGAAGATGGTAGGATTCTCTTTTCCCAACATCAAACTATATAATATATCTATAATATCAAAACATCATGGTACTGAAGTAAGGATTGAGAAATAGACTAATGAAATAGTAATGAGAGACCAGAGAGATCCTTAGGTATGTGGAAAGTTAGTCGTCAACAACAGAGCAAAAAGTACAAAGTGGAGCAAGGAAAACTTATTCAACAAATAATATTGAAACAACTGATTTGTCACATGCAGAAAAAAATCTTTATTCAGACCCTTTTGTAACACCATGCAAAAGTCAAATCAAAATGGAGTAAAGACCTTGATATCAGACCTAAATCCATAAATTATATTGTGGAAAACATCAGTACCATTGTAGCTAGAGGTAACTTTAATGCCATTGGCCAAGCAAACAGAAGCAAAGACAAACAAATGGGAGGGACTACATGAAATAAAGAAGTTTCTCAATTGCAAAATACAAAAGACAATGAGTTAAAAATACACCCCACAGACTGCAAAAAATCATTTCCCCACCACTCATCGGATATAAGTTTAACATCCAAATATAAGGCATACACAAACACACACACACAGAGATGCACACACACAGAGAGAGATGCACACACACAATGGAAGAAATGAAATCAGGGTAAATTTTCTCAAAAAACACATACACATTTCCAAAGACTAAAATGAGCTGCATCAGGGGTGTGAGGAATAACACGGCGGGCAGCGTGTTTGCCTTGCATGCTACTGAGTTGGGTTGGATCCCTAGCACCTCATATGGTCCCCTCAAGCCCCACTAAGAGTGATTCCTGAGCACAAAGTCAGGAATAAGTCTTGACTTCTTTTGGGGGTCACCAAGTGTAACCAAAAAATGAATAAACAAATAATTTTTAAATACTGTGCATCCCTTATTATCATGGAACTACAAATAAAAACAATAATAATATATAGCCTGGGCTGGAGCGATAGCACAGCGGGTAGGGCGTCTGCCTTGCACGCAGCCAACATGACCGACCTGAGTTCGATTCCTCCGCCCCTCTCGGAGAGCCCGGCAAGCTACCGAGAGTATTCGATATGCCAGACACAGTAACAACAAAGTCTCCAATGGAGACGTTACTGGGCCCGCTCGAGCAAATCGATGATCAACGGGAGGGCCTTTACTTTACTTTTAAGATATAGCCTAAAACCTAGAAGCTTAACACACATCACAAGAAGCATTGGTGTAGATTGAGAGAAATGCTACCCTCATTCACTGCTGGTGAGATTGTGAACTGGTCCAACCCTTTTGAAAACAATATTGACCTGTCTGAGGAAAAACTAGTTGATCTCTCATATGACTTAACAATTTCACTTCTTAGCATCTACCCAAGGGCCCAAAAACTGTATTCAGAAAGGACATTTGCAACACAATTCACAGTGACAAAAATCTATAAAAAACCCAAGTGTTCACGAATAGATGCCCAGATTTAAAAAAAAAACTATATTCAGTGCAATGGGGAGGAGTGATAGCACAGCGGCAGGGCGTTTGCCTTGCACGCAGCCAACATGGCCGACCCAAGTTCGATTCCTCCACCCCTCTCGGAGAGCCCAGCAAGCTACCGAGAGTATTCGATATGCCAGACACAGTAACAACAAAGTCTCCAATGGAGACGTTACTGGGCCCGCTCGAGCAAATTGATGATCAACGGGAGGGCCTTTACTATGTGTATTCAATGTACTACTATTCGCTAAAAAGAAAAGGCAGAATTTGCTTACATGGATGTACCCATAGATCATCATGATGTGATGGAACGTCAGAAGGAAAAGGACACAAGTGTGATTTATCTCATATCTGGAAAATAAAGAAACAGACGGGTATGACAAATGCCCAAAGGCAAAAGAAACTGAGAACTGATCTACAGTATTAAACTTGCCATGGGGGAGTAAAAAGTGGAAGAAAGAGAGAGAGAGCACATTGGGACAATGGTGGAGGGAGGTGAACACTATGGGGGAGAGGTATGGTGCAGGATTGCATAATGCATAAAACCCTATTAATAATATAAGCAATGATGCCTAAAATTAGGTGACAGAGCATAATGAAGTTAAAGCAGTCTAAGGCTATTACATTGCCAATAAAAAATGCTCCAATAAGTGCCAATATATGTTATTTTTTATTTAATTGTTTGTTTCTTTACTCTGGCCACAGCCAATGGAGTTCAGAATTACTCCTGGCTTTATGCTCAGGGATTATCTTGGTAGTACTCAGGGAGACACATGGAAAAAAACTTGGTCAGTCACATATAAGGAAAATGCCTCACCAGCTGTACTAGGTCTCCAGGACATATTTTATATTTTAATGTGTTGACAATATATATTGAAATATATAGTCATAAAGGATTGGATATCAGTGATATAATTCCATTGTCAGGGAATAAGCACGTCAGAGATCAATACATTCTAAAAATATTAGAAGATTCTATTTTTCTATTTTCCTGGGAACAGTGACAACTAGAAAACTTGTGTCCCCAATAGATTTGAAACAGTAAATTATTCTGAAACTCCCCTGCTTTTACTAACATCAAGTGTAAATATAAATCCTAGCAATACATCCCACTATTTGCAAACTACACAGACAAATCAACTTCAGAGATAAATCTTTGAAGAAGAAGCATTTAGTATTTGCCTAAAATAAAAAGTTTAAATAAATAAAAAAAATTTTAAAAAATAATTTGTGTTAACTGAACAGAGAAAAATTGAATTGCTTAATATCCTTAGAACAATGAAAATAAATCACAACTAAAAGGTAACTAGAAAATAATAAAAAATCTAAATTGTTTACTAAACAAAAATAGATGGTATGAAGAGTAGATTAAATATAGTTAAAAGCAAATAATAAACTGGATAGCAAAGGAATGTTTTTAACATAGCAGTCATGATGGAAGTACAAAGGTATACAAAGCAACATAATAAAAATGAACTAGAAGTCCCAACATATAAAAACGTTGAACAGTGCATATGCTGCCCAAGCCCATGTGCTGCTTGTGCCCACGTGGCCGAGCACATGTAATGCCCAAGCACATGTGTCATCCACATCTCCCCTCTTGAGATGTGTACTTTCATGCCTTTTCATGCTTTTGTGTCTAATGCTAGGGTGTGTGTAGGGGCTCTCTCCGCACTTGGAGAAGCCTGTGTTCTCTCTTGAGTGCGTTACTCTCTCTCTCTCTCTCTCTCTCTCTCTCTCTCTCTCTCTCTCTCCACACCTTATAAACCCTCCAAATAAAATCTATTTGCTTCAAAAAAAAGTTAAACAGTAAGTATAAAGAAATCACCAATCTGAGATGTTCTACTAAAGACAGTTATGTCTGACAGTAAACAGAATAGTAGGAAAGCTTTCCCATTATGAAATATGTGAAATTCTTGAATAAAATACAAGTAAAATAATTAAAATGTTGATGTGACATTGCATAAATGAAAGAAAAACCTGTTTGTCAGACCAAGCAAGGCTTCTGAATTGTGACTGCCCTTAGACCTTGAATTTTCTCTACTATAAAAATTGGGTTTGAAAGGCCACATAAGAGAAAGGCCTCGGGGTAATACAAGACGGAATTTGGGAGACTGAGATCTCTCATCAGTACAAGCCCTGCAAATGACTTTAAACCCAGTGAAGGGTGGATTACAGAAATTTCATACTTTGAAAATGTAAACATTAAAAATATAAATTAAAAGCAAAGTCTTAAACTGGACTCTAGATAGGGGAAATAAAGTGTCTCCCCTGAGACTTTAAATAACAGGCTTGGAGAAAGACAGGCAATTTCAGATCCTTACATGATTGATTCAATGTCATCACAAATAAAGAGAACTTAATTTAAAGTACTCCTTGATTAGTAGCAGTCCAGGGCAACTGGTGGGAGTAAAGCAATTAACCCTTGTGAGAGAGGGAGGAGGTAGCTAGTTTTCACCAAATTTACATCAAACATAAAAGTAATCTAAAGTGAGATGGGCTGGAGGAAAGTCACCATTATTATACATCAAAAGAAATGACTTATCAGTGTTGTAACTAATATAATTAACAAATATAGGACATTATGAAGAATGTCTAAAATAAATTTTAAAAATGAGAAGAAAAAAAACCCAAAATATTAGTCAGCTATTCTTATACACAAGCAAAACTTGTTTATATTCAGGGCACTCTAAATTAAGTTTGAGGACAATATGGAATAAATGAGCTCTCATGCATTATTATGAAATATTAATTGGATCAATCATTTCACAATATACACTAAAGTTAAATACACACCAATTCTATGACCTACTATGACCCTATTCTAGCTGTTTATCCCTTTACAAAACATCAGGTAACAAAGATTATATCTTTGTAGTATCATTAGTCACAATTGCTTCAGACTAAAACAAAGTGTCATTCATTAGTAAAAGTAAACAATCGTATTGTGATACATATTATTTTGTAATTATTGGCAATGAAATATTACTAAGCACAATGGTATATGATATAAGGAGAATAGAAATACTGTTAAAAAGAAAAAGCTTACAACTAGTGGTTCTCTGGGGATCAGAGGGTGCTGGGGATGGAACTTCACCTCAGATATACTAGTAACATGCTCTACCACTTTAACTGTAACCCACACTTAACATGTTAAATCTCATAAAGATAATATTTAATGACAGAAGAGTCACTAGAGTAAATAGTTTATTGGCTGCATTTTATGGAAATTGAGGAAAAGCAAGAGCTTTTGATTATATTAGAAAGAAAAAAATGGTTACCTATATGAAGAAGGTCAGGTAATACCTGAAAGGGATTTCTAGAAATCCGGAAATCTCATAACTATTTTTCTTTAAATCTTGGTGCTGTTTTTAATTTGGTTTTTTTAAAGGAATAGTATCCTAATTAAGATACTATGGGAAAAATATAAATTATAATGAAATAGAAGTACTACAAAAGATGTAATAAAAGATAGATAGGAAAACATAAAAATAGAAAGATTTATCTGCACTGCAGCTGAAAGAAGAAAGGTGTTGGTGAAGGTTGAGAGATGAGGAACAAAGGAAAAGGTAAACTGGCACACATTCAAGCAGGATGCCAAAGATCTCACTTACATGGTACGTGAGGAAACAAAGAAGTTTCATCTGCTGATCATTGATCACCTACACCACAAGAATAACCCTAAGTCTCACATCCAGCCTGCCTTCACTCCAGGAAACTGCCTGACGCATGCCACCTTGACCCACATTCTCCTTCCAAGCAGACTCCATCCTTGTACATTATGAGTCCATTAAGTCCTCATGGTGACCTTCCTTCCCCACCTCTCACCCAATAAAAACGTACGACTTCATTCACCCCCACTGTCCTGCTGAGAAAACCTAAAATGGCATTGGTGTCAGCTAGAAACTCAGAGTCATAAGAACTAGCCTGATATCGTGAACAGGAGCAACAGATGACTATTCAGACCACCTGGAAGCCTGAGGTCCTGCAAAACAAAAATAAAGGAATGTGTATTCTAAAGCAGATAAGGACAGAAATCCAGGTAAAACCCCAAAGGCGTCACAACTTTCAATGCTGTCAGAGGATGATCTCAAAACAACAGTCTGTTCTATGTTCACTAACCTGAGGAAATCACTGGAAAGGAGATTTAATAAATGCAAAGAAAAAGTTGATGGAAAAGCAAAAAAGAATTGATTCAAACAGAAATGAAAGAGATAAAGAATACAGTAGGTATCAGGAGTAGAATTGAAGAAGCCTTACCATCAAATATTTGGCCTCAAAGATAAGGCACATGACATCATCAATAAGAAGGCAAAAAAGAGATCTTTTAAAATGAAGAAAATTTAGTACATTTAATAGATAATAACTAAAGGAAGAAACTATAAATTGTGGGAATTATAGGAGAAGAAAGGGAATGACTAAAAAATATAATATAGAATTTTCTTAGTCTGAAACACAAGGATGCAGAAGGTCAAAGCAGTTAATTAAACTTAAACTTAAACTTAAGTTAATTAAACTTAAACAGAACAAACCAATACATATTGTATTAAAAATGGCAAGTCTCTGTGTAAGAAAGAAAGGGGGGAAAGCACGAAGGGGGAGAGATTGCTTAAAGTTGCAAGAGAAAAGCAAAGTCTCAAATAGAAAGGAGATACAATTCACATCAAAATTCTGAAATGAAACTCCAAAATCAAGAAGAGAATGGAGTGATATATTCAAGTACATAGTGAAAAGAGCCTTCAAACAGAAGTAGTCTACCCTGCAAGGTTATCACTCATATTTGAGAGAGTGATAAAATCATTCTCAGACAATAAATAGCTAAAGACATTTGCTGCATCTAAACCAGTTCTCTAAGGAAGACTGGATGTCTTTGTAAGAAGCTTCTTATGAAAAACAAATGGTAAATGACAAAAATGACCTAAATGCTATTTTTTTTTAAAAAGTGGAAAAAAAACTCATCAGTAATCTCCCTAAATGTCAATGAAGTGAATTCTCCTACCAAAAAGTAGAGTACAGTCAGATGAATGAAGAAAGCAAAATTCTGTTACAGGGGGCCCATTTGAATTATTTTAAATATAGGCTCAGGGTGACATATTGTAAAGGAATCATATAAGATAACAGTAGATAAAGATTAGAAATTGACAGCTATACTCATATTAAACTAAATAGCATTCAGCAAAAAATGTAATAGAGATGAACATTATATACTCATTATGGGATCGATAAATCAATAGGACTTAACTCTTACCAATCAATATATATTTACTTGGTGAGATGAAAGCAATACAATAATAGTGTAAGACTTTACACCCTACTTTGTCAGTAGACAGAAAAGCCAGACATAATACTAGTAAGGAAAAAAGATAAAAACAAGAAATTGAAATAATAGAGATTGATATATATTTAAAGAAGTTTCTACCCTTAAAACACTGAATACACATTCTTTTGTGCAATCATTCTCAAGATAGATCAAATGCTCGAATACAGTTTCAAATGCTGGGATACAATTTAAGTATCCAAAATATAGAAATCATGCCAAGTATTTTCTCAGATACAATGACATGTAGGCAGAAATTAACCATTAAAAGAAAACAGTTGAAAATCCTAATATTTGGAAAGTTAACAGGAAATCTTAAGTACCTATTGTTACTTATCATTAAGTAACATATAGGGCTAAATCAAAGCTAGTTCAAAGAGGAGATCAAGGAAGAAATGAGAAACTCCTGTGAAACAAATGAGAATAAAGACAGAAACTATGGAAGACAGAAAAAGAAATACTAAGGAGGAAGTTTGTGGCAGTACAAATTTACATCAGAAGCAAACAAAAACGTTCAACTCAATAACCCCATCGAGAGCCGATATCACTGGGAGGTCCCAGATGGGGTAGGTACTGTGTCCCCGCCATCTTCAGATGGAATCCCGGCGAACATGAAATTCAAAGTGATCAATGGGAAGTAAATGATCTAGCATTTGTCCCTGAAAATTAGGCTTGAGTGGTGGTGGGAAAATCTGAGCAAAAGATAATGCCCAACCCAAATACATCTGGACTTTGTATTTAACTATAGTGCTATGCCACCCTGGGAGGCGATGTGTCTGTCACTCCACCTGTCCCCCTTTGTGGCAGCGACATGGTGGCCTGTATCTTTTAGAGCCTAATGAACATCCAGGTATGAGACTGCATTGATGAGGCACATGGGGCTTCATGGGATGGGGATGGAATCGGCCCTGCTCCCCACAATGACAATGCTCCTGGTTGCCACCCTCAAACGCCTCCTCTGGCTTCTGACCGACCATGATCCCAGAGGCACACATCCAATCTCGGAATCCAGGGGCTTCTGGCAGTAATCCCTCTAGGTTTATTACTAAAATATCAGAAATCCAAATTTGCATGGGCATTATTGTGCCACACGACATCATAAGCTCTTAATAATCAGCAATAGAAAAAAAATTTTCTAATGATGTCTTTGTGGCAGGTCTGAATGTTGGGGAAAATTCCAAATAACAATGTTGGGTCTTTTGTCGTAATATAGAATGTGATCAATGTAGAGAGAGAGAGAGAGTAAAGTGAAAATCTGCCACACAGGCAGGGGGTGGGGGTGGGAGGGGGGTATACTGGGGTTCTTGGTGGTGGAAAATGTGCACTGTTGAAGGGATTTGTGTTTGATCATTGTATGACTGACCGAGACTTGAACTGAAAGCCTTTGTGACTGTTCTCACGGTAATTCAATAAATAAAATTTAAAAAAATAACTAACCTAACCTCACATCTTGTATAACTATAGAAAAGACAGCAAAGAAATATCAAGGAATAAGATAATGAAATTAAAATAGAAATAGATACATAGAAATCAATAAAATAGAATAAAGAATCAAAAAAAACTAGGAGCAGATTTTTCAAAAGAATAACCAAAATTGACAAATTCTTAGCTATATTTGTGAAGTAAAAATGAGAAAACCCAAGTAAATTGGGTAAGAGTTGAATAAAGAGACATCGCAACAGATACCTCAGAAATACATACTATCACAAGAGGTTGATATGAACTACCCTACTAAGCTTGAGAACCAAGTGAATCATTATAATAATAGAAGTTATTATTAAGATTGAATCAGGAGGAAGTAAAAAATCTGACCAGATTATTCATGAATAATGACATTTAAACAACAATTATAAACTTCCCCCCCAAACAAAAGTCAAGTCCAGATACATTTATTAGTGAGTTCCACAGAACCTTCAAAGAAGAATTAATTGCCTACAACTCACAAATAAACCTCAGAAGAGATCAACAAACTGCAGAAAAGCCTCCAGAACCAGTGCGAGGCTGTCACATCCAGGGCACCTAAGATGGGGACAGGTCAGTTTCCCACCCACTCAAATAGAACCCCAGCAGCTGAAAATCTCCAGAACCCAATTGCTGCCATACTCGCAGTTGATCTCCACAGACTCAGATGAGCCTCATCCATGAATTACCCTGCTGAAAAACTCAGGTATGCGGAGTTTGTGACTGAAATCTCCAGGCTCTCATGGAGTTGGGAATGGGCGACATTCTCCCAATCCCCTGTTTTTATTGAAGCCTGGCAGTCCCGCCTATGGACTGCTTCTAATGCTACATAAGTGTATTAACCAACCATGATTTAGAGACTCACAAATACATTTTGGAAGAGGTCAACAAGCTACAGAGATGTCTCCAGACCCCAAAGTTACCATCCAGATAAAAATTTAACTCCATACTATGTAGCTGTTAGAAAAGACGAAGTCATGAAATTTATATACAAGTTGTGCTACATGGAAAGTATCGTGTTAAGCAAAATGATTCAGAAAGAGAGAGATAGACATAGAAAGATTACATTCATCTGGGGAATATAAAGTAACAAAATAGGAGACTAACACCCAAGAATGGCCAATATTAGTACCAGGAATTTTACTCCATGGCTTGGAGGCCAGCCACACATGCTAGGCAGCTCAGATAGAGAAGGGAGCACCAAATAAAGGGTATTGGGAGGATCCTCCCAGGATGGGAGAAGCATGCTGAAAGTAGACTACAGACCAAACATGATTGCGACCCATTGCCTCTTTGCAAACCACAACACCCAATAGGATAGAGAGAACAAAAAGGAATGCCCTGCCATAGAAGCAGGGTGGGATGGGGAGGATGGGAGGTGGGAGAGATACTGGGATCCGTGGTGGTGGGAAATGGGCACTGGTGGAGGGATGGGTATTTGATCATTGTATAATTGAAACCCAAGCACAAAAATTGTAAGTCTACAACTGTACCTCATGGTTTCTCACTAATAAAAATTAAAAAAATAATTTAACTCCAGCTGTAGTACCTTATTTAAAACTTTAGAATTCCTGAATCAGCATCGTACCACTGATGTACCAGGAGTAGCACACCACATTGGATGGGATGGAAAGTAGAAAGCAACCACTGTCACTGTCACTGTCCTCCCGCTGTTCATCGATTTGCTCGAGCAAGCCCAGTAATGTCTTCGTTGTGAGACTTGTTGTTACTGTTACTCTGTTTGGCATATCGAATACGTCACAGGTACCTTGCCAGGCTTTGCCGTGCAGGCGAGATACTTTCCGTAGCTTTCCGGGCTCTCCAAGAGGGGTGGAGGAATCAAACCCGGGTCGGCCGGGTAGGCCGCGTGCAATCTCTGTTAAAAAATATTAGAACACAAGGCTCAACCTGTGACAACCTCTTACTAGTCTCTTAAACAAGCGCTTAATGGTTTCAGAGTGAGATATAACAATCTTCACACATTTTATTCTAAAAAAATGTTTTGATCATTTTTAGCGATTTTTTCATAACAAGTAATACAGAATAAATTATGTAGGGCCTGCTATTAGGACAGGATTGGGTGGAGGTTGAAAAATTGACAAGTATGGCTATGGGAAGGTGTAATGGTGGTGGGATTGGTGTTGGAATTTGTAATAAACTGAGGCTGGAGCAGTAGGTCAATCTGGGTGAGGTCAATCTGGGTTTAATCCTTGCACTTGGTCAACCTGGGTTCAATCCTCTACACCCTGTACGGTTCCCCTCACCACCGCCAGGAGTGATCTATGAGTGCAGACCCAGCAGTAACCCCTGAGCATCGCCAGGCATGACCCAAAAAAAGCAAAATAAGAAAATAATTGTGAACAAGTTAATAGAAATAAATTTTTTTTAAAGAAAGATTTGCTGTCCATACTACTCGGTCTCTTTCAAAGATTTCAAGATACAGGATTCCTTCTTAACAGTTTTTATAAAGATAAAGTTGTGGCAGGGTTGAAGGCAGACAACGATATTATGAAAAAGAAAAATTTCAGAGCAACATCCCTAATGAACACTGAAGCAGAGATCCTTAATAAAATGTAAGTGAACCAAGTCCAAAAATATATCACTCAAAATTTCATTTCTTGGCATATGCCACCCAAAACAAAAAATCATTAATTTTTCAAAAGCTATATGCACACTAATGTTCACTGTAGTGCTTAAAATAAGGGGTAGGATATAAAACCCCAAATGTTTAATGATGAATAGATAAAGAAGTTCTGGTATATATAAACAATATAATATTATGTAGTCATAAGAATTATGACTGAAAACTTGCATGGAGCATGTTAAGGCATCATGTTAAGTGAAGGAAGTCAAAAGAAGAAGGACAAAAACCTCACTTATTTTTGGTACAGATGCAAAACATGGGAAAAGACAGTATCAAACCATCAGTTCTGTATTACTGTACTGAAAATAGCAAGTAAGGGAGGTCAAAGATAGAAGTGAAGAAAATGTTATAGGTGAGGAGATGAAGAAAACTTGTAGTAATTTGATGACATTGATGAAAGGTGACATTGAAGTAGAGGTGACAAGGTGGAGGGTGACACGTAGAGGTGACAAGGTGCAGTACTCTATACATCAAAATCATGCTAACTCTATTGGTATTAGGTGGACTGACTCATTTATTTCTAAAATAGACTTATGAGGAAATGTGCATGTATCCTCCTATCTTACATTGAACCATATAATTTATTGATGAAAGAATCAAAGATTAAATTTTTAAGTTAAATGAGGAAAATTGAAAAGGGAAATAGAAAAATAAGGAAAGGGATGAAGGGAATAAACAACTGTCAATAAAAAATAAATCCTGGATTCTGACAACATAATTGAGGTTACCAAATAGGGTTGCTGGTGGGGTTAAAGAGATAAAGGAGATCAGGGACTAGAAGTGGCTTAAAAACAATGGTGGAATTTACAATTTTAGAATTCCAGAAGCACACGGCCGCTCTCATGGCCACAAGATATTCAAAGTGAGCAATAGAAAGTAAATTCTCTAGCGTCTGTCCCTGGCAGGCAGGCTTGAAAGGCAGTGGGAAAATTCAAGCAAATTATAATGCCAAAAAATAGAGAGAGACTATGGGGGAAGTTGTCTGCCACCAGGTGGAAGAGGGCTGAGGTGGGGGTGGGGGATACTGGGAACACTTATGGTGGAAAATGTGCACTGGTGGAGGGATGGGTGTTCGATCATTGTATGTCTGAAGCTCAAACATGAAAGCTTTGTAACTGTGTCTCACAGTGATTCGATTAAAAAAAATAGTGAAGGGGACTTGATGCTTTGGTGGTTATGTTGATGCCAGCAGTCGTTTGGTAAGACTAAAGTGTGGAGTGACAAATACCTTTGTAAAGAATGATATCTTGATAACAATAAATATAATAATAAACCAGAATAACCTGAGGACCTGTGGGAACCAGAGTAGGGACCTGAGGGAAATAGTGGAGGGGTCCTTGCACTCTGATTGTGGACATGGTTTAGTAGCACTACATGCGAAAACAATAACATCAACAGTATTGTTAATAAAATAAATAATGAGTGAATTACAGTTAATAGAATATTTCCAGAAAAAATGTATGTGAACTGCCGAGGAATAAAATTTTCAGAAGGACAGCTAAATTCCCAAATTATTAAATAAAAAAATGACAAGTAAGTATTTCTCATGAAGAAAGCATAATAAACATGTCATAATATCACAAATTTTGCTGTCAACTTTTAGTAAAATACTCAAATGCAAAATTGTACCTAGAAATAAATGTCCTTATATTAAGTATAATGAAGAAAATAAAGGCAATTTCCAACAAAGAAGGCCCAGAATGAAATATCCAGCAAGATCTAAGGAGAAAAATATGAAAATTTAGTTCAGAACCATTGCTGTTAAAATAATTCTAAGAAAACCTCTTTGTTAAGATAGCAAACGTTTTTGAAAAAGCAAATACAATTCACTGAAAAATATTAAAGAAATTTAAATCAAAACCAAAGTGAGATTCTATCTCAGATGTTAGAATGATCATTATTAAGTGATGAGAAACAATAAGAGTTGATGACATTGAGAACAAGAAATTCATGAGCTCTCATATTGAAGATGTAACTTGACATAGTCACAATAGAAGGCAAATGGAAGTTCCTAAAAAATTAAGAAGAAAAAATAGTGAATTTGAATGCATAAGGATTTGAATTATTAAGCTTAGAAAATACAAGAGAAAAAGAACAAAAAAGAATTTTAACAGTGTCTAAGATTCGTGTCAGACAATGAGAAGACTTATATTAGAAAAAAGGGAAAAGTTCTGAATATCATTTGTAGAAGCAATGAATAAAAAATATTATGTATTCATTGATAGAAGTCTACACACATAAAGAAGCTCAACAAACCCCAAATATAAGAACTTAAAAAGATTCATAAGACACACTTAAAATAAAACTGTCAAAAGACAAAGCCAAAAAAGGTAAAGCCATAAAGAAAAAACCACCACCACCCCTCCAACACACACATACACATACACACACACACACACACACACATACACACACATATAATCACACACACAGGAGATGTCATTCTAGTTCCTATCTCATTTATTTTTCAAGATTTTAAGAAACAATTGTCCCTTCCTTCACATCTAGTTACCCATCCACTTGCACACTCATTACAGTGTGGATACATTTGTGTTCATCCTCCTGTGCTTCTACCATAATTATGAGAAAAGAAATGATACATGGTCATTGCTCCTAACCTGTACTCCAGACATGTGGAAGAGTCATTTTCATCAAATGACTTAATTACAACTTTGTTTTTCCAGACAGGATAGTCTCTCTAATGACTAGGTAAGAGATTTTGGAGGCAGTACTTGGAAAGCAACTTCTTATCCCAATGACTAATTCCAAGACAGCATTCTCAAGGCTTAAAATGAACATACTTTTGTATTCCTAGCTCTCTCAAGTCTCATTTATGGAACTAATCTCATAATCATAAATTGATGTGAATAAGACATTTTAGGTAATACATATGCATCTTTCAATCATTCTTATACTTTTTGATATTAAAATAAAACAAGGGTCAACTTTTCTAAGCATCTTCTTAAATTCATCGTATCTTTCTTGATCAACCCCTGTAAAATAATCAGACTTCAACTTAATTCTTAAAATGTTATTCATTTATTTTTTCATTGTTTCCCCTACAAATAAAATAACATACTAAACAGGAATATTTTTTCTCTATTTTATTTAATCTCTGCTGTTCATATTACTGAAAACAAAAGACAGAATATATATGCAATATATATTTATTTAATATTACTTAATAATACAAGCATCATATTTTCATAATATCCTACAATATATCACTCACTAATTTTGGCCATTCTGTAGATAATAAATTGAGAATGACTATAGTTAAGGTAATACATATTATATAATACATTTAGTCATGGCATAGTTAACTTTCCTTTACTCTATTAATAACCAGTACTCTATTCATGGGCTAGAGTGATAGCACAGCGGGTAGGGCGTTTGCCTTGCACGCAGCCAACATGGTTGACCCGAGTTCGATTCCTCCGCCCCTCTCGGAGAGCCCGGCAAGCTACCAAGAGTATTCGATATGCCAGACACAGTAACAACAAAGTCTCCAATGGAGACGTTGCTGGGCCCGCTCGAGCAAATCAATGATCAACGGGAGGGCCTTTACCTTTTACCTTTACTCTATTCATACTGTATAAATATTTCCCAATTTCTTCCTATAAAAATTTGATATTAGCCTTGATTCATTTAATGTTAATGAATCTCCAGCCTTGATGGTCTAAGACCTAAATCAGGATTAGAAGGGCCTCAGTCTCAGTCATGCTTATAAGGATTTAGTGTTATCTAAGACAAATATAACAAACAACTTTTCTTTATAAAATCTATTTAGTTTATACCGATCTTTTGAGGCATAGATCTGTGTTTTAAGGCAGATTTCTGATCATTTAGATAACTATTTTACAATTGTACATTTTCTGAGTTGATTCACTGGACTATATATACACTCTGATCTGACTGGAGAAGGAAATTCCAAAGGTTACTTAAAGACTTTTGCCTTTATGATTAATACTCTGATAGTAGTTAGATTTCCCTAAATTATCAATGAGAAGTCAGTTTCCTATTTTACATACTGCCAGGAAAAGCATAAACCTCATGCTCTGTGTGTTTGTTCCATGTTATTTATCTCCCTGCCCATTTACCTAAATGGTCATTATTCTGCATTCCATTATCTTCAGCCTGTGATGATGCAAAAAGGTTGTAGTTCATAATTTCTTACGAGAAGAGTCATTGCCTCTTTGGGGTATGGGCTGGAAAACACTCATTTGGAAGAAATATGGCTGCGGCTGCACCATTAAGTCTTTCCTCCCAGCCATAAAAGCTTAACAGTGGTACTGCTTAATCACTGCCTTTCAGCAGCATAAAATGCACAACACAACTTTACAGGCCCTAACCCTAAGCCTGGCTAACATATTAGTAAAACAGATTCTTCTATAGAGTTCTATCCAGATTAAGGCCTAGTACAGATATTTCAGCTTCCTGGATGGTTGCATGATGAGAATTCATAGCTAGCTATACAATTTTTAAGTACTATACTCTGCCACAGAGAACTATGCATCCAAAGTTATGCCAACAACAAGGAAACTGATATTGGGTAATAAAGGCCAGATCCCTAAGACAAGTTGACCAAGCTCAAGAACTTCCCACTGGTTGGCTGTGGCTTTAATTGAGACCAGAATGCAGTTCAAATTTCCCCTCAAAGTAATTCCAACATCTCACATTATTAGAATTTTTCCTTCTGTGACCACCCTCTAAATGACTTCTGTTTTCCCATCTCTAAATGTACTTTTAGGAATCTGCAAAAAGGCAATGACAATATTTGCTATAGTCTGCATCACTACATTTGCTAGTCCCTACGCCAACTCTTTCTATATATTTATTATCCTCATAGGAGGTAGATGACATCTAATGTTCCAAAATTAGCCCTGCCTGTTTAGGAAAATAGGGAGGAATAAAATACTAGTAAGAAAATCATGACATGCCTACCTAAGATATTTTTAATCAGCTTAGCTCAGAGTTTACAAGATAAACACAGTAGAGTGAACAACAGGGATTAATTGAAGTTAAATGTCTATTTGCTAGCTTTGATAATGAGCCTATTTAAAAAAAAAGCAGGCACACCAGTCCATGTGGACTGAGAAGATAGGAGTTAAGAAGAAAATAGAGAAAGTTTCCATCTTGCTATCTCTAATGATTTCTGGACTCAGAAGAGCACTAATTATAATTGGTTTGATTTACTCTTGCTTTCTGAAAACCATGAGGTTAGGGCACATCACAGGAGGAAAATGCAAAGCCAGATTTCACTTCAGAGAAAATTTAAAATTATAAGGTAGCTATAATACTAATAATTATTCAGTTGACTGGAGATAGATATAACTCTTAGTTATTTGTTACTTTATAATTCTTACAAAGAACCATTGGTTTTCATTGATTCTATGAAAGTAATTTAAACAGAAAAAAGTAGAAGGTATTTCAAACTTTGTTGGAAATATCTAGAAATATCAGTGGATGGCTGATTTGGAAAGAAGTCACTATTTCTATAGACAGAGGATTTACCTTCAACCACCTTCAACCTTCTGCACTAATGTCAAGTAGCCTGTATTAGTAAAATAACCCTTAATTTATTTCAGCATTTCTCTTTATAAAAGTCTTGTATCAAATACTCTAAACATTCATCACTTCAAAATCAATATTCTGGTATAAGTTTAAATTATGTTACCTTGGAATACCAACAAATTCAATGTTTCTGAAAACGATTTTGTAAAATGTTCGCCACTTAATACCAAAATTAGTATTACTAAGTAAAGTAGTCATTAAAATGAAGCCCCACTTAATCACTTAACTTAACTTCCCGTTAGTCATCGATTTGCTCGAGCGGGCGCCAGTAACGTCTCCATTTGTCCCTGTCGCGTGCTAGTGTAGCCCAATGGCATCTCTTCGCTCCGGGAACATGGAGGGCCTCAAACCGATCGTTCATGATCTTGACAAAGAAGTCTGACCATCTGGTAGGTGGGCGGCCACGCGGTCTCTTGACATCCCGTGGAATCCAATCAGTAACAGCTCTAGTCCAACGGTCGTCTTTAAATCTCATTACGTGACCAGCCCATCTGATTTTCGATACCTTGGCAAATGAGACAGCGTCCCTGATCCTTGATCGTCGATGGATGTCAGAACTCCGGATTCGTTCTCTCATTTGAGTGAAACGTGATATTCCAAGCATAGCTCTTTCTATTCTTCTTTGGGAGACCTGAATGGCGTTCTCATCTTGTTTGCGTAGGGCCCAGGTCTCTGAGGCATATGTTAATGCAGGAAGAACAGTGGAATCAAAGAGATGTGCCCGGAGCCAGAGGTTCTTCGTCCTCTTTGCTATTTCTTCGACGTTCTTGAAGGCGTTCCAAGCCACTCTCTTCCTCCTGCACAGCTCGGGTGCCAGGTCATTTGTCATGTTCACCTCTCGACCTAGGTACACATAGCTGTTGCATTCGGAGATGGTCATTCCATTGAGAGCGAATGGGGCATCAGGAACAAGGCTGTTTCTCATAAACATTGTCTTCGTAAGATTCAGCTGTAGTCCTACCTTTCCACACTCACGGTCAAAGTCGGCCAGCATTTGTGCCGCTTGGCTGATGTTTGGTGTTATTAAAACAATGTCATCAGCAAAGTGGAGGTGGTGTAGTTGCCGACCATCTATCTTCACTCCCATTCCTTCCCATTCCAGTCGTCGCATGATGTTCTCGAGGGTGGCACTGAAGAGTTTCGGTGAAATGGTATCACCCTGCCGCACCCCTCTCTTGACATCAACGATCACTTCTTTGTAGAATGGTGAGATCCTGGTAGTGAATCCGCAATACAGCTCACGGAGGATCCTGATGTATTGGGCTTGAATGCCCTGATTGGCTAGGGCTTCAATGACCGCTTCCGTCTCAACAGAATCAAAGGCCTTCTTTAAATCAATGAACGTTAAGCAGAGCGGCATCTTGAACTCCCGAGAAACCTCAATGAGCTTGGTTATCGTGTGGATATGGTCGATGGTGCTGAATCCTTTGCGGAACCCTGCTTGCTCGCATGGTTGTCCTTCATCTAGTGTTCTGCCAATCCTATTCAGGATGACTCGAGTGAACAACTTGTAGATGAGAGACAATAGGCAGATTGGGCGATAGTTGCCAATGTCATGGATGTCTCCCTTCTTGAACAGTAGTACGGTCCTGCTGGTTTTCCATTGGGACGGAACCTTGCATTCAGACAGGTAGCGAGTGAAGAGCCGAGCCAGTGTATTGATGAGTAATGACGGCAGGTTTTTCAGGTGTTCAGGTCTGACCTTGTCTGGGCCGGGTGCTGTTTGCTTCTTTACCGATGAAATGGCGTGTCGGATTTCGGAAGGGAGAACGTTGGGAACGACATACCCATCCTGTGGAATTTGGTATGTCGGCAAGTGGACATGGCGATTGAAGAGATTTGAGTAGAAGTCATGGATAATCTGCTCCATTGCCGTTCTGGAGGATGTGATGGATCCATCAGGACATCAGAGGGCAGTCATCTTGGTCTTGGAGTTGGCGAAGGACAGGCGGGCGTTACGAATACTTTTCCCGGCTTCTGCCGCATCTACCAGTACTTCTGCTCTTCTCTCTTTGAGGTCTTTCTTGATCGAATCTCTGCACTGCTTTGCAAGCTCGGACGTTAGCTTGCGGTTGCCTGAGGCATGCGCCAAACCACGCTGGCGAATTAGCTCAAGAGTTTTCGAAGATAGGCGACTTTTTGTGGCTATCTCTCTCTTGGCGTTCCTCGCACATTCATGGAGGTGCTGAACCAGTCGATCGTATTCCTCGTCAATGTTGTCAACAATGGCATCTTCCCATGTTGCTGCAATAAGGCCCCAATATACTGTAATTTGAAAACACCAAAGGTAAGCCATTAAAAAACCTTTACTATTGAGACCTACAAATCATGCAGCCTTATTAGATAGTATTCATACCTCACTATCATGAAGGTCCATAAATATTAGCACTTAACATGTATCTTGTATATAGCAAATACTCACTAAATATTGATTAGATTAATAAATTAAAAGCTATATGAAAACTATATAATCAATTGCCCCTAGTAATCAAATAAACATCTGTTTTCTCAAGCCACATCCAGCAGTGCTCAGATCTTACTCCTGGCTCTGCATGGAGGAATCACTCCTGAGTCAAACTGAAGCTGGGACATGTAAGGACAGTGTTGAGTCCACTGTAGTCTCTCTCCACTACCCACCAGTGAGTTCACAAAGGAGCGTGTGCGTGCTGCGATGGTGCATGTGTGTTGGGTGACTGAGAACCGCCTCCCATCCTCCCCATGCCTCCCCAGGAGAGAGAAAGAGAGATGGGGACCACAGCTTGATGGTGAAAATGGCCCATTTTATGCAGAGCTGCTAGCATACTTATAGAACATCTGAAGTGGTCAGAGGTATAAAACTGCATGTCCATGTGAGTTACAGATGTAAAACCATTCAGCAAAGGCAATTTTCCTGGGGAGATAAACTCAAGGAGATACTCTGTCTCCCAGGGATATCTATATTGCTTTTCTATTTTCTTCTAGTCATATATATGTATCAAACAATTAAGTAAAACAGTCAGTTAAACAATTAATCCTACTTCTTACTAATACTTGCAGTCATTTGGATAAACACAGTAAGAGATAAAGATCCCAAAACATAGTTCTCTGGGCTCTGAGAGAAAGTGAGGCTTTTACCATAAATCCCAGACTAAGTCCTCAGGTCAGTTCAGCTTGTTCTTCTCCATGGAGGTCCTGTCTCTTAAGTCATAATAGTTTGCATCAAGATGAGGCATTTATGCTTTCTAGATTGTCACATTTCGATACTGGGGTAGCTTTGCCACTAGCCCCAGGTCCATCCCAGTCCCTCCCTTTTGAGGTGTTAGGAATTAAAGCAACCGAAACCTGAGTCAAGTAATTATTACAGATGTCCAGGAGTAGATATATTTCAGAGTCAATCAACTCCCAACTATTAGGAGCATAGCATTAAGGTCTTTCTGTGTTTAAGCAAAGAACATTGCTCTATAGTAAAATATGAAAAGGCTGCAGGAGAAATAGAAAAGCAAGTAATTAACTACAAATACAAAATCCAGAATTACCAGAAAGTTTTGGCTTATAAGTAACCAAGATTGACTTAGGGGACTATGACAATAAGGTGTAAAACACAAAGGAAAGGTTAAAAATAAACTCAGGGCCCTCTGGAAAGAAAGATGGTGGCTGCATGGGAGCCTTGCGGAGAGCAGGTATGAGTCGAGGGTGTGGGGGAGACTAAAACCTCATGGAAAGGGGGGCGTTCCGGCCCGTCCTTCACGCCCTACTGAGGTCACCAGTTGCCCCCCACGAGCAGCTCTCCGGCACGACCACGACTCCAGAGCACAGAAACCAATCTCTTAATTATCTGACTTTCAGTAGAAATACTTTCAGGGTTAATAAGTAAAATAGCAGAAATCCAAAACTGCTATCGCGGCCACGAGACAACATTTAATCCTTGAACCCAGTTGTAGAAAGCAAATCATTTCACAACGCTTTTTCAGCATGCCTGATTGGGGGAGGGGGGTAAACTCTAAATAATATTGGTGCATCTTTTATCGAAACAATGAATCTAATCAAAGTAGATAGAGTGTTAACTAGAATTCATCTGCCTCACAGGCATTGGGGGGGTGGGGGTGGGGTCTTATTGGGGTTTTTCATGGTAAAAAATAAGCATTGGTAAAGAGAAATGTGTTTGATATTTGCATGACTGAGACCTAAACCTGAAAGCTTTGTAACTTTTCCCACAGTGATTCAATAAATAAATAAATTATTAAAAATACATAAAATAAACACAGGGGATTAGGGATGCTGGAAAGAGCACTGTAAGTCTCGCTGGGAGGAGTGAAAGGGGAAATTCACTGATGTAGCCTAAAATCACTTAATCACTTAACTTTCCGTTAGTCGTTGATTTGCTCGAGCAGGCGCCAGTAACGTCTCCATTTGTCCCTGTCGCGTGCTAGTGTAGCCCAGTGGCATCTGTTCACTCTGGGAACATGAAGAGCCTCAAACCGATCATTCATGATCTTGATGAAGAAGTCTGACCATCTGGTAGGTGGGCAGCCACGTGGTCTTTTGACATCCCGTGGAATCCAGTCAGTAACAGCTCTAGTCCAGTGGTCATCTTTAAAATCTCATTACATGACCAGCACATCTGATTTTTGATGCCTTGGCGAACGAGACAGCATCCCTGATTCTTGATCATTGATGGATGTCAGAACTCCGGATTCTTTCTCTCATTTGAGTGAAACCTGATATTCCAAGCATAGCTCTTTCAATTCCTCTGGGAGACCAGAATAGCGTTCTCATCCTGTTTATGTAGGGCCCACTTTTCTGAGGCATATTTTAATGCAGGAAGAACAGTGGAATCAAAGAGGTGTGCCTGGAGCCAGAGGTTCTTCGTCCTCTTAGTTATTTCTTCGACGTTCTTGAAGGCATTCCAAGCTCTCTTCCTCCTGCGCAGCTCGGGTGCCAGGTCATTTGTCATGTTGACTTCTCGACCTAGGTACACATAGCTGTTGCATTCAGAGATGGTCATTCCGTTGAGAGCAATTGGGGCGTCAGGAATGAGGCTGTTTCTCATAAACATTGTTTTCGTAAGATTCAACTGTAGTCCTACCTTTCCACACTCACGGTCAAAGTTGGCCAGCATTTGTGCCGCTTGGCTGATGTTTGGTGTTATTAAAACAATGTCATCAGCAAAGCGGAGGTGGTGTAGTTGCCGACCATCTATCTTCACTCCCATTCCTTCCCATTCCAGTCGTCGCATGATGTTCTCAAGGGTGGCACTGAAGAGTTTCGGTGAAATGGTATCACCCTGTCGCACCCCTCTCTTGACATCAACGATCACTTCTTTGTAGAATGGTGAGATCCTTTGTAGAATGGAAGTGAATCCACAATACAGCTCACAGAGGATCCTGATGTATTGGGCTTGAATGCCCTGATTGGCTAGGGCTTCACTGACCGCTTCCATCTCAACAAAATCAAAGGCCTTCTTTAAATCAATGAACATTAAACAGAGCGACATCTTGAACTCCCGAGAAACCTCAGTGAGCTTGGTTATCGTGTGGATATGGTCGATGGTGCTGAATCCTTTGCAGAACCCGGCTTGCTCGCAGGGTTGTCCTTCATCTAGTGTTCTGCCAATCCATTTAGGATGACTCGAGTGAACAACTTGTAGATGAGAGACAATAGGCAGATCGGGCGATAGTTGCCAATGTCATGGATGTCTCCCTTCTTGAACAATAGTACGGTCCTGCTGGTTTTCCACTGGGACGGAACCTTGCATTCAGACAGGTAGCATGTGAAGAGCCTAGCCAGTGTATTGATGAGTAATGACGGCAGGTTCTTCAGGTGTTCAGGTCTGACCTTGTCTGGGCCGGGTGCTCTTTGTTTCTTTACTGACGAAATGGCGTGTCGGATTTAGGAAGGGAGAACGTTGGGAACGACATATCCATCCTGTGGAATTTGGTATGTCGGCAAGTGGACATGGCGATTGAAGAGATTTGAGTAGAAGTCATGGATAATCTGCTCCATTGCCGTTCTGGAGGATGTGATGGATCCATCAGGACATCAGAGGGCAGTCATCTTGGTCTTGGAGTTGGCGAAGGACAGGCGGGCATTATGAATACTTTTCCCGGCTTCTGCCGCATCTACCAGCACTTCTGCTTTTCTCTCTTTGAGGTCTTCCTTGATCGCATCTCTGCACTGCTTTTGCGAGCTCGGACATTAGCTTGCGGTTGCTTGAGGCATGCGCCAAACCACGCTGGCGAATAAGCTCAAGAGTTTTTGAAGACAGTCTTTTTTTGTGGCTATCTCTCTCTTGGCGTTCCTCGCACATTCATGGAGGTGCTGTACCAGTCGATCGTATTCCTCATCAATGTTGTCAACACTGGCATCTTCCCATGTTGCCGCAATAGTGCCAAAGAGCTCCCAGTTGGTGGTCGTTCTGGGAGTTCTCTTTTTAAACTTTGCAGCCATTTCTCCCTGCTGTGTGAAGTAGAATTTTGCATGAAGGAGACGGTGGTCCAATCCCGTTCAGAATTTTGGGACAACAGCGACATCGGTCAGGCAAAACCATCGATTGAATAGGATGTGGTCTATTTCGTTGTGGAATCGTCCACCGGGAGACTCCCATGTCCAACGTTTACATTCTGCCTTCTGGAACTGTGAGTTACCATGGATGGTCTTGGTTGACATGATGAACTCAGACAGTCTCTCACCCTGATGTGAAGTTCTTCAGCTGATCTTCTCAGTCCTATCTTGGCATTAAAATCACCCACAATGATCTTGTAGAAGGTGTGGTCTTCTTTATAGAACTTCTCCAGCTCCATGTAGAACTTCTCGATTTCTCTTTCATCATAATGAGATGTTGGTGCGAAGACGAAGAAGATAGAAACTGCAGAGAGTGAGCCACATCTATTCAAATGTAAATGTCTGATTCAGGTTGTTAGGCTTTCGAATGAATCAATGCTCATGGCCAAGTTTGTGTTGACAAGGACACCGACGCCTCCAATACCTCTTTTATCGCATGTTCTGAGGAATAATTCTTCTCCAGTGTCGAAAACGGCATGGTGAGATTCGTGCCTTCTTTTCTCGGTCAGACCAATGATTTTGTACTTGATCATTCGCGCTTGTACCATCAGGTCCTCGATGGATGCATCTGAGGCTAGCATACGTGCATTGAAAGTACAGACGATCATTTTTGTCTTCCTTCGTTGTGGCAGCCTAGTTCTGCCTTGAGATTTTATCGACCTCTCCTTTCTCATCCTTCTCAGTGCTGCCATGTCGGTGAAGCCTTCAGGGTCAGGTGGATGAGACCAGTTGTAGTTACTGGTTTTGGCATATCGAATACACAGCGGATAGCTTGCCAGGCTCTTCCGTGCGGGCGGAATACTCTCGGTAGCTTCCCTGTCTTTCTGAGAGGGATAGAGGCTTTTGGGGTGACCTCTAATCGCCCTCGTAGGTGTTACCATATTTGAACCCTATCAAATATGGTACGACAATTCCGGAAAATGGGTATTTAGTGTTCTATGATGTGTCGCGTGGCCGCAAAGTGGCTGCGCGGGTCCAGAAAGAGTCCTGGAGTGTGGTGGCGGCTGGGTAGTGGAGGTAGTGTCGGTAATGTCTGCCAGTGGGGTATTTATCTGGTCCTGGTAGGGGTAGGGTGGGTCTTCTGTGCGCAAATCCGATCCCTGGGTGGTTGATGGAGGCAGAAAGGGCAGGGTAGGGTGGGGCTCCTGATTAGAATCCCTTTTTCACCTGTGGTTGGTGGAAGCAAGCAGAGGATCTCTGTCCCTTGGTCCACCGAGCCTGGAGTCCTAGGTCTCAGAGAGTTCCACTTATCTTGTTCTGTGGGTCTTCAGTCGTGCGTGAGTCTCGGCCAGAGCTGCCACGTGGGTCCGGAAAGCATCCTGGAGTGTGGTGGCAGCTGGGTAGTAGAGGTAGTGTTGGTAGTTCCGCTTATCCTGTTCTGTGGGTCTTGGATTGTGGTGGCGGCTGTGGTTGGTGGAAGCAAGCAGAGGATCTCTGTCCCTTGGTCCGCTGAGCCTGGAGTCCTAAGTCTCAGAGAGTTCCTCTTATCTTGTTCTGTGGGTCTTCAGTCCTGCCTGAGTCGTGCGGAACTCTCTGAGACCCACCCTACCCCTACTGGGACCAGATAAATACCCCACTGGCAGAGACTAACGACACTACCTCCACTACCCAGCCGCCACCACACTCCAGGACGCTTTCCAGACCCACGTGGCAGCTCCGGCCGAGACTCACGCACGACTGAAGACCCACAGAACAAGAGAAGCCTAAAATACTTAGAGTTAATAAACAACACCCACCTATACAATTGTATAAGAGTATGAAGCTCTTTTACATTTAATTCTCTATCTATGGCAATGAAAGTCATTTCAGAAAAATTTATAAATCTTCCCACTTCTGGTAAACTTTGTGATAGTGTTAATAGTAAAAAAAAATCTGTAGAATATATTCTGATCGTCCTATATTCATAATATATTCTGATAGTCGCTGGAATGATAGCACAGTGAGTAGGGCATTTGCCTTGCACTCGGCCTACCTGGGTTTGATTCCTCTGCCCCTCTCAGAGAGCCGGGCAAGCTACTGAGAGTATCCCTCACACACGGCAGAGCCTGGCAAGCTACCCATGACTTATTCAATATGCCAAACACAGTAACAACAAGCAACATCACAATGGAGATGTTACTGGGTCTGCTTGAACAAATCGGTGAACAATGGGAGGACAGTGCTACAGTACTAAAGTCCTGATTTAATATTTTGGAATAAAGATAAAAGAAAAATATATAATAGCAATTAGATAGGAAATAACTAAATATGCAAAATGCAACATATGAAAAAACTATCAAATGTTATAAATATTTATATATTTTCAAGATGATACAGACTCTCTGGTGAAAATACTGGTCCCTTTGTTTCTATAAAAGTATCAGAAATATGTTCATACCTCAAAGAAGGAAAAAATAATTCCTCTTTGAATTGAATCAAAAAGATTAAATTATCCAAGAATCTAGAGTAATATTTCTGAACCCTTTTTGACATTCATAGAATGACAAACTGTAATACTAGAAAATAATTTATTAGATATTTGTGAGGAGGTATTACTACTGATATGAAACAAAAGAGGAAAATTATGGATAGTTTAAAGCTCTGCCACTGTGGGTGTGGTGCTGCCAACAGGTCAATCTGTATCTGTGAGGTGAGTGCATCAGCAGCCGGATGGCATTTTCAGACTTTCAGATACAGAAAATTGATGCTGTTCTTTTGGCCAGAACCCAAAAATTTAGGGCAAAGTTTATGAAGAAAGTAAATAGTCAAAAGTTAGGTATGTGGGAGACACACCCAAAAACCAACTCCGGCTCAGCTATATAATTGGAGGCATGGTCTCTCTGGTTCTTGATTGAACTGCTTAATGGCCATCATCCCAGAGACTCAGAAACAAATCTCAAAATCCAACGCCTTTTGGCAGAAATGCGTCTGGTCCCTGCAATAGGTTACCGGTGCCCAGCCACCCCAGGTGGCAATAGGTTTTGTGCCTTGGCCTGTTCCCCCTGACAGCCCAGTGGCCTGTATCCTCCAGAGGACACTGGACAGTCAGGTTTGGGCCCGCAGTGATGATACACATGGAGCCTCACGGGGTGGGGATGGATCTGGCCCTTTCCTCCCCATCCCAACGAGACCCTGAGTCACCACCCATGAACGGCCTCTATGGCTCCTGATCAAGATGCTTAACAGCCATGATCCCAGAGACTCAGAAACAAATCTCGAAACCCAGCGGCTTTTGGCAGAAATGCGTCCAGACCCCGCATTAGGTTACTGTTATTGGACCACCCCAGGAGGGACAGGGTGCTGTCCCTCCTCCTGCTTCCCCTGGACAGTTCGGTGGCCACCATCCTCCAGAGGCCATTCGAAAGTCAGGTTTGGGCGCTCAGTGACGTGACATATGGAGCCTCACGGGGTGGGGGTGGAGCCGACACTTTCCTCCCCATCCCAATGAGACCCCAAGTTGACACCCATGAATGACCTCTCTGGCTCCTGATCAAGCTGCTTAAGGATATTATCCCAAAGACTCAGAAACAAATATCGGAACTCAGCAGGTTTTGGTAGAAATCCCTCCAGATTTAATTGTTAAAATTTTGAAATTCCAAAGTCGCATGGCTACTACTGCAGTCGTGTGACATCATATGTTATTCATAACTAGCAATAGAAAACAAATTGTCTACAGTTGCCTTTTCCGCAGATCTGAGTGTTGGGATAAATTCCAAGTAATAATGGTGGGTCTGGTGTCGGAATATTGAATGTAATCAATGTAGAGAGAGTAAAGTGGAAATTATCTGCCCCACAGGAAGGGGGAGGATATGGGATGGGGATATACTGGGGGTTTTGGTGGTGGAAAATGGGCACTGGTGAAGGGACGGATGTTTCATCATTGTATGACCAAGACTTAAACCCAAAAGTTTTGTAACTGCCCTCACAGTGATTCAATAAATAAATTTATTTAAAAAAAAACTCAAATGGAACTGAGACTGACACACAGCCTACTGACAATATAAGCTAGGTGAGAACAACGATCCTCTTTATGACCCATGTGGAGAAGAACAACAGGACTTATGATGATCATGAGAACACAAAAACTCCAAAACTGATTCCAATTATCTAATGCCAAGTATAATAGGCCAACTAACAAGAGCAGCAACTAATAAGAGCAGTAAAATCTTGGAGAGAGCATGAAACAGTCCAGTTCAGATTGTCATCAAAAATTGTAATACTGAACTAAATATGTTTTTTTGAATCTCCAAATTTATAGCTAAATCTCTATTCCAGATTAACTCCTCTAAGAATAAACTGCTGCAGAATGAATGGGGAAAATAGGGGATTACAAAAAAGTATCTAAATAAAGCCATGAATGGAAGCAAAAAAAAAAAAGATAGATCTGTGAAATCATGAGATCACAGATTTATCCCTTTTCAAAATGAAACACAAAAATGGATCTCTAGAGAAATAAAGCTGGAAATGCTATCTTGGTGCATTTATTTATTCAAAGGTGTTAGAAACAGATAATGAAAATACCACATGAAAAAGATGTTTGAAAAATGAAACAAGACAAATTAAAAAGATTATACACACTAGCAAAGCAACAGAAATTACTGTTTAAATATACTAAAAAATTGCATAGCAAAGCTTAGGATTACCTGAGAGTGGTAATAACATCTCAGAAGTTATTTTTAAAAATAAATAGAATATAATCTCAGAAATAAATACCTAAAATATAGCATAAGCAATATATCATGTCTTTTAATAGAAGGTTTTCTCTTATTGAATTTTGAAAGAAAATATTTAAAATTATAAATGAATGAGGTAGAAATAAAAAGAATTGAAAAGAAAGTAGTAGGGATAGAATAGAGACAAATGTGGTCCACTTGTCACAGATATGAAGTTCTCAAGGGAGATAAGAAAATCAGTAAATTAAACTACTGAACAAAACTTTTCAAAATTAAAATAATGTTTGTATATGGACACTGTAACAGTCATCACATACATGTGAAAGTCAACCTATAACAAACATTGAGACACATCAAACCAAACTCACTGTATTGTAACAAAAGAAAATATTTTCTGGTGTATCTGGCAAAAGATCAAGTAGTTATAAAAGAAGTAAGCAGTATGGACTTAAATTTTCTTTGATATAAGAGTTTGATATCAGAGAATAGTTAAGATATTAAGGAAAATAAAAAATAAAACAGGGAATTTATATACGGTCAAAACTGATACTTTAGTATAGTTTTATTATAATGCAATAGTATATGAGGTATATAGCTTCCATCATACTTTCCTGGTGATTCTAATGAATCAGTACCAATTAACCTAAATTACTGAAATCATAGCAATAATGCATGCTGTTAACATGAAATGTGTATTTTTGTATGGAATTAAATATTGCTATGTAATATAACAGATTAAGAATTAGCAGGCACTGAAAAAAGGATTCAGGTAAATTATCAAATATAGATGGAAAGGATTCACCAGAAGTGTGGTGAAATGACTTCAGTGAATTGCTCTACCATAAAAATGATGAAAAAAATATTGGCAATACAAAATTAACAATGAATTATATCCCAGATCTAGAAATTAACCAAAAGCACAGAAAAGTGAAATAACTTACCTTAAATAAAAATACTAAAACTCTATGACATAAAATGCAATGTGACATTTTAACAGGACTATTCTCATTCTCCTTCATCCTGTATTCAGTAATATGGCAGCTATTAAAACCCCGTGTTCTCACAGTCAATCAGCTGCCTGACTTTTGAGATTCCCTTAAAGCATCATCTTTCAATCACAATAAATAAGTTTACTGAACTTAAAAATGCCAGGAGAATCTTTTCTCATGGGTGTCATTAACTATATAGTTCAACTCAGAGCTCTGATCATCACAGGTAAAGAGTCTACTCTTCGGTCCTTACTGAAGCAATGTCAATGTGGTTGCCTCAAGCTGTGATTTAATTCCCTTGTGGTAAACAGGACTCTTCTCCGTCCACACCTGTCCCGTGCATATGAAAGGAAATATGGCAAAAGCGACCCTGGGGATTTGTTCTGTCACATTCCTGGAGAATTTAAAGGTTGTACTGATCCAAAGGGCTGTGTGTATGCCAAGAAACAATCTGATAAAATATAAAACCCACTTACCTCTGTTTGAACTTGAAGTGCTGCATAGCAGAAAGTGAAGGCTAAGTTTATCTTGAAAACTGCCTACAGTTTAAAGATGCCATTCCCTTTGAAATGGAAGGCCAAAGATAGGTAAGACATTTCAGATCTGGCCTATAGATCTTAATTGCTGAGGATTTCATCATATTGACATAGGAATAAACACTAGGAAACTAGAAGTAAAAATAAAATAATTATTTTAAGTAGTTGAAATCAGTAGCTTCAGTTGAAGAGAATTCAGAATGCATATTAGTTAAGATAATTTCTTTCTTAAATAAAAAAGCAACAAGAACAATTTTTTATCACACCACCAAAAACGAAGGAGGTTAATAAATCTGACAGAAATGCTATATATATATATATATATATATATATATATACACACATATATGTATATATATATATATTATTTCTAGTTAATGAGAAACAGAAATGCAAAGTGAATAAAGTATTTCACATGAAAAGAGGAAACAAAGGATTAAAAACTATAGTTTGAGCACAGTAATCAAAGAATTTAAATTTGTTGATGAAAATATAAACAAAAACAAAAACCAAGTTGGTAAATTATTAAGGATTGTATGAGTGCTATGCCTTATCAAGTATAGTTCCAATCACAATGTTAAATTAAGAATAGCTCAATATGAAAACTGAAAATAACACAAACTAAAAACTATGAAGCTAAAAATAGCTTAACAATATACCCATAGCCAAAATAAAAATTTACAGAAAATGTGTTGGTAGCAGATTGAGCAGATAGAAGAAAGAATAAATGAACTTTAAGAGGGGTAATACTACACTTGATCTTAGCCAAAAGGCCGAGAAGCGAGAGGGGTAATAATAATCCACTTTGAAGTAGCACATAAAAGGACAAACACAAATGAACAAAGTATTAGAGACCTATCCAGAATACAAATACAAACATTTGTAGTTGTTTGAGAAAAAAAATTAAAAAAGTAGAATATATATTTTAAGAAAAATATATTTAAATTACATATTTAAATTATCTCATATTAAAATTAAAGATATTGATCTATACATTTAAGGATCTCAACAAACTCAAAATAAAATTAAAAATTTATATCTAGAAAAATTATAAAGTTACAGATGAAAAATATTTAAAGCAAAATTGGGAAAACTATATAACAAAAGTGATCTTGGGGCTGGAGAGATAGTATAACAGGTAGAGAAATCTCCTTTCATGCAGCAGAACTAGGTTTAATCCCCCAAACCCCATATAGTTCCTGGAGTCCTACTAGAAGTGATTCCTGAGCACTTTCAGATATTCCCCCAAAACCAAAACAAACAACAACAAAAACCACACAAAAGTGATCTTATCATTTATAATTTACTAGAAACTTGAAGACTAAATTACAATAGCATGTCTACCTTCAAATTACTGAATCTAAAAATTTCAACATAAAAACATATCTAGAAAACTAAAAATTAGGGTTTTTTATTAAAAAAAGTGTTAAAATTTAGACATACTAAGATCTACAAAAACTAAGGTAATATACTACTGGCAAATTCTCATGTATTAAACACCATATTCTTCTGTGTTTTATGGCTTTATTTCATAACTTTGCTTTATATTTAATAACATTTTTCCATGGGAGTTACATAGGGCTCTAGTTTAGTTCTTTTGTGTATGAGTCTACAAAATTTTAACACCATTTCTGAAGAGATTTTCTCTCTTCTCTTTCATTTTTTTATTGAATTACTCTGAGTTAGACCATTACAAAGCTGATCATGATTGGGTTTCAGTCATACAATGTTTCAACACCTATTGACCTATTGCCCATTCCTCCACCAGTGCACATTCCCACTTTCCCACACCAATGCCCCCAGTTTCCTTCCCACCACCCACCTTCCATTTCTCCCCCTTCCCAACGTATCTCCATAGCAGACACCTTTCTTTCTTCTCTCCTCTCTCTCTCTCTCTCTCTCTCTCTCTCTCTCTCTCTCTCCGTCCCCTTTGTGCATTAATGTTTTGCAATACAGGGTGTTCAGTATTTTCATAGGAAAGGCACATGTGGCTGGAGTAGCTTTTTTTTTTAACTGGGTAATGGCTTTGGGGTGTGGACATGACTACACAGGCTTCCGGAAGTATAGGAAAGTGGGGGAAGGTAGTCCATCTCGACTCTGAGAAAGCCTGGAGATTTCTGTCACAAATTTGCAAACCCGAATTTTCAGCAGGTTAGTGTCACAGTCAGGTTCGTCGGGAGATAGTCGAGTCCAGCTGGGGGCATCACAATGAACTTGGATTGTGGGAGCAAGAGGCTGCCAGAGGCTCTGTTTAGGGTGGGGGTGGTCATGGGGCTCCAGACTGAACCACCCCTCTCCAATCTACTCTTTTCTGTTTCGCCTTGCATAGGTCAGAGATTATCTGCAGCCTTTGATCTCTTTTGAGATTTATGTATAGGTCTCTGCAGCTCAGAGTTCCTCCAGCTGCCACTGCATCACCTGTCCTGAAAGCATCTTGGGTCTCCCCACCCCCCACCCCCACCCGCTTTGAACTTTTGACTGTGGTAAATTACCTGCCCATGTATATTTCTTTTATTTCTGGGTACATTTTTTCATATTTATCTGCACATTTTTTATTAATTATTATATTGCTTTCATTACTTTCACCTTGTAACATAGCTTGAAGTTGGGGAGCATGATGTTTCCATTTTTCTTTTATTCTCACAGCTACTTCGGTTAGCCTGGGTCTTTTCTGTTCCTTTATCTATTTTTAAGAAAAATATTTAAATACTTTATAGTGATTGCACTGAATACGTATTTTTACTGAAATTGTTATTTAAGTAACATTAATTACTCTAATTCATAACCACAAATCATATTCCCATTTCTTTATATTTCCTATCTCTTTTGACAATGTAAGATTTTCAATAGAAAGGTATTTCATTCTGTTCAATTTATTCTTTTATGATAAAATTACATATAGGGTTATTTTCTTAATTTCTCTTTCTTCTAGTTAATTTTCTATAGTAGCAAAGCTGATTTTTTATTAATTTTATCTCTGCTTATTTGTTGCACTTATAGCTTCTAATCATTTTTAGTGGAATCTTTATGGTTCTCTATGTTTATAACCACGCATCTGTAAAAAATAATAGCTTTACTTTATCTAAGAGAGGTGGCTTTAAAAGTTTCTGTGAACATTTTCCAGAACCATTTCCTCTGGCTCAATCTGGAGTGAGTAAACAAAAGTATCCAGCTCTCAGATTTTCCTAAGAAGGTAGCACTGTCTGTAGCACTGTCCTCCCATTGTTCATCGATTTGCTCGAGTGGGCCCAGTAACGTCTCCGTTGTGAGACTTGTTACTGTTTGGCATATTGAATATGTCACAGGTAGCTTGCCAGGCTTTGCCGTGCGGGCGAGATACTCTCGGTAGCTTGCTGGGCTTATTTCTCTTTCAAATGTAAGGCACACAATTCTAGACATAATTCTATTAGTCACCTTAGTACATAATCTGCTACCCTCCCATTCCGATACTTTTATCAATCTTGCTGCTTCTGAATGGGATTTTCTTGCTCTCATAGGACACTATTCAGTATTCCTTGTAAAGCTTCTAAAATTTTGATGCAGCATTTTCCATTTTTTGATGTTGTCTGAGAACACTTTTATCAACATGAGGGTAGAACTTTCTGGGGGGAAGCTGCTTTCATTCAGCACGTCGAATATATCATTCCATTCTCTTCTGCCTTCTACAATTTTTTTTGAGAAATTTGAGGCTTATGGACACTGCCTTATATATGAGGTTTCACTTTCCCTCTGGATTTTCTCTTCTCTTAAAGTCTCTCAGTCTCTGTGTGTCTGGCTCTTTGTTATTCTTTCCATCCCAATACTCTTTTTAATTCAGTCAGTGTAAGTCCAGAAATGACCTTCTGCAAAACATTTGTGACTAGACTATCACCTGGCTGCCACAGATTTGCATTAGGTGTTATATGGGATTCCTGGTCCCTTCTCATTTTATGCTTTCCCTTTCCATCACCCATAAGAAGCTCCCATTAGCAATGAACTTACCCACAATTCTCTGTTCTGCAGAACTAAATGTCCTAGATGTCAAGGCCATGTTCTTTATTGGCTTTTCTCATTATGGTCTCTTATGAGGTATTATGTTTTGTCTAGTTTTTTGTTGACTCTGCGGGAGCACTCTCAGAACTTTTCCATCTTTACCCCACATGCTCACAAAGGTACACACATTGTGGTGTTTAATTTTTTTGAAACTAAAACTAAACATGAAAGAGAATCCTAAGAAGGTAGTAGATAGCATTTCTAACTTTTTGGCTTCTCAAGTTTCTGCATTAGTGAACTGTGAATGTTGATTTCCCACTAATATTACTAGTGTGTGTTAGTTACTGGAGACAATAACTTCCTAAGAACCAAAAAGGAATGTAGACTTTTATCCTCTCTAGAATACACCAAAGAGACTTGGTCTACTATCTAATTCTTCATAAGTGTGGAGCACACAAGAACAAAGGTGGTGGATTCAGAAAGCACAAAAATTAAAGTGAGATGCCTATCTTTAACTAGAATAATTTGTATATGTTACTTTTACTTAATACTTTTTATTAGGTTAGTCCAGTAAGACAAAGATTAGTGGTAATTATTTGTAGTAATACATCCAGTCAAGGAAATCTAAGAAAGGGAAATATATTTTGAACAATTTTTAAAACAGAATAGCAATTCTAATGAAATTGAGGCAAAACAGTTTTCTAACAGATAATTCAGTATCATGAACACAAATATTCTCACTGATTTTAATAAGCATCAATGAGAATCCAATATCAACTCATCAACAAAAAATTTTTTTTAACAAATACATAAACATAAAATCTACCAAAAAGAAATTATGGAATTGATGAATTGAACAACTAAATTTAAAACTTCAATAGAAGAATTTACAACAGACTAGATCAAATAAAGAAAGAACCCAAGAAATCTAATTTTTGAGAAATTAAGAAAGGAGATAACTATTAATCATACTATCCTACATAACAAACACAAACTGTCCTCCTGTTGTTCATCGATTTGCTCGAGTGGGCCCAGTAACGTCTCCATTTTGAGATTTGTTGTTACTGTGTTTGGCATATTGAATATGTCATGGGTAGCTTGCCAGGCTTTGCTGTGTGGGTGAGATACTCTCAGTAGCTTGCCAGGCTCTCCGAGATATCCTACATAGAATTACCTAATTATAATAGAAAGTATTAATTTTAGAAAATATTAGAAATGGAAGAAATAATAAAACTGAAGATAGGAAGGGACTTGTGGAAAACCATTTTGCAGCATTGTGGGAGTCCCAAAAGAGAAGCAGAATGAGAAATTTATAAACTAAATTAAATAACGCGTTACTGAAAAATTCGTAAAATTAGACAAGAAACAAATATTCAGGTTCAAGAAAACATAATGTGTGTAAATATATATGTATAATATATGTTAATGTCTTCAGAGTGAGACAAATTTTAATGAAATTATTAATCATAATGGTGAATTTTGAAAACAGTAGGAGGAAATTAACTTGTCACAAATAAGGAAATTCCTTGAAGTCAATCAACAAATATTTCAAAAGAAATCTTGAAGACTAAAGTGAGTAGAATATACTTCAATGTTATATAAGAAATTAGTTGCTACCCACGAATACTCTACTTAGGCAAAATATGCTTCAAAAGATGAAAAACAGATTAAAAACCTTATCACACATAAAACTTTGAATTTTCTAACTAACCAGAATTAATATAATTCTAACAATATTTTTAATCATATATACCTTTAAATACTTTGTTGGTAGTATTAATATTGTCACTATGGTTTGGGGAGAGAAATTAAACAAGTTAGACCACATGTTTTGCACACAGAAGTCAGAAGTTCAGCCCTCAGCATGTTATAGAACCCAGTAGATTGCTGGGTATGACTCTTATAGCTCCTTAGTATTATAAAATAAACCTCAGAGGCCCTGAAATGTGAGACCCAAGAAACACCAGGATATTACCAGGATAAAGCACCAAACCATCAGGCTTACATAGCCAGGCTGAATAATGCTGGGTGTAGTCCCTAGGTTTTTTTGGTTTGTTATTTTTTGGGGTTTTTGTTTGTTTGTTTTATTAGTGAAACACCATGAGGTACAGTTGTAGACTTATAAGTTGTTGTGCTTGGGTTTCAGTTATACAATGATCGAGTACCCATCCCACTACCAGTGCCCATTCTCCACCTCCACCAATACCAGTATCCCTCCAACCCCCCCCCCCATCCCCCATCCCACCCTGCCTCTGTGGCAGGGCACTCTTTTTTGGTCTATCTCTCCTTTTGGGTACTGTGGTCTGCAAAAGAGACATTGGGTAGCAATTATGTTCAGTCCATAGACTACTTTCAGCAGGCATCTCCCATCCTGGGCAGATCTTCCCAGAACCCTTTATTTGGTGCTCCCTTCTCTATCTGAGCTGACTTTACCCTTAGAGTGTGCGATGACCTCTAAGCCATGGAGTGAATGACCTGGTATTTATCACAGCTGTTCTTGGGTGTTAGTCTCTTATTTTGTTACTTTATGTTACCCAGATGAATGCAATTTTTCTATGTCTGTCCCTCTCTTTCTGATTCATTTCGCTTAGCATGATATTTTCCATGTAGTACCACTTGTATGTAAATTTCATGATTTCATTTTTTTCTAACTGCTACATAGTACTCCACTGTGAAGATGTACCAAAGTTTCTTTAACCAGTAATCTGTTCTCGGGCACTCAGGTTTTTTCCATATTCTAGCTATTGTAAACAGTGCTGCAATGAACAAACAAGTGCCGATGTCACTTCGACTATACCTTTTAGCCTCTCCGGGGTATATTCCCAGGAGTGGTATTGCTGGGTCAATTGGGAGCTCAATTTCTAATTTTTTGAGAGTCGTCCGTACTGTTTTCCAAAAGGGTTGAACCAGTCGGCATTCCCACCAGCAGTGAAGGAGGGTCTCTTACTCGCCACATCCGCACCAATACAGGTTGCTTTTGTTCTTTTGAATGTGGGCCAGTCTTTGTGGTGTGAAATGATATCTCATTGTTGTTTTGATCTGCATCTCCCTGATGATTAATGATGCAGAACATTTTCTCATGTGCCTTTTAGCCATTCAGATTTCTTCTTTGAGAAAGTTTCTGTTCATTTTGTTGCCACACTTTTTGATGGGGTTGGATGTTTTCTTCTGGAGTTCAACCAGTACTTTGTATATCCTTGATATCGACCCTTTGTTGGATGTGTATTTGGAGAATATCCTTTCCCAATCTGTAGACTGTCTTTGTATTTTGGTCACTGTTTCTTTTGAGATGCAGAAGCTTCTTAGTTTAAGATAGTCCCATTTGTCTATCTCTGTTTTCATTTGCTTGGCCAGTGGCATGTCATCTTTGAAGTTACCATTAGCTTCAATGTCATGGAGGGTTTTGCCAACTTTGTCTTTAATGTATCTTATGGATTCCGGTCTCATGTTGAGGTCTTTGATCCATTTTGATCTTACTTTTGTACATGGTGTTAGGGAGAGATCTAAGCCCAGTTTTTTGCATGTAATCGTCCAGTTTTGCCAGCACCATTTGTTAAAAAGGCTTTTCTTACTCCACTTCGCACTTCTTGCCCCTCTATCAATGATTAGATGATCATATGTTTGAGGGGAGATGTCAGTATATTCAACCCTGTTCCATAGGTCTGCAGCTCTGCCTTTGTTCCAGTATCATGCTGTTTTAATTATTACTGCTTTGTAGTAGAATTTGAGGTTCGGGAGGATAATTCCTCCCATTTTCTTTTTGCCAAGAACTGCTTTAGCTATTCAAGGGGCCTTATTTTTCCATATAAATTTCAGGAGTGTTTGCTCCATTTCTTTGAAGAATGTCATGGGTATCCTAATAGGGATCGCATTGAATTTGTACAGTGCTTTGGGAAGTATTGCCATTTTAACAATATTAATTCTCCCGATCCATGAACAGGGGATATTTTTCCATTTCCTCGTGTCCTCTTTTATTTCCAGAAGCAGTGTTTTGTAGTTTTCTCTGTATAGGTTCTTTACTTCCTTAGTGAAACTAATTCCTAGGTAGTTGATTTTCTGGCATACAATTGTGAATGGCATTGTTTTCTTCATGTCATTTTCTTCTCTCTCACTATTTGCATATAGGAAAGTCATGGACTTTTGCAAATTGATTTTATACCCTGCAACTTTACTATACAAATCTATCGATTCTAGGAGTTTTCTTGTAGAGGTTCTAGGGTTCTCTAAGTATAGTATCATATCATCTGCGAATAGTCAGAGCTTGATTTCTTCCTTTCCTATTTGGATACCCTTAATCTCTTTTTCTTGCCTAATCACTATTGCTAGTATTTCCAGTAGTATGTTGAACAGTAGTGGAGACAGTGGGCATCCTTGTCTCGTCCCTGATCTTAGGGGGAAGGCTCTCAGTTTTTCCCCATTGAGGATGATGCTTACTGTAGGCTTGTGGTAGATGGATTTAACCATATTGAGGAAAGTCCCTTCTATACCCATTTTGGCGAAGGTTTTCATCATAAATGGGTGCTGGATCTTGTCAAATGCTTTCTCTGCATCTATTGATATGATCATATGATTTTTATCTTTTTTGTTGATATAATGGATTATGTTGATTGATTTCTGAATGTTAAACTATCCTTGCATCCCTGGGATGAATCCCACTTGGTCATGGTGTATGATATTTTTGATGAGTTGTTGAATTCTATTGGCTAGTATTTTGTTGAGAATTTTCGCATCCGTGTTCATCAGGGATATCAGCCTGTAGTTTTCTTTTTGTGGTGTCTTTGTTTCTTTTTGATATTAGATAGATATGGGCTTCATAGAAACTGTTTGGGAGAGTTTCTGTTTTTTCAGTTTCCTGGAAAGGCTTGAGAAGGACTGGCAGTAGGTCCTCTTTAAATGTTTGGAAAAATTTGCTAGTGAATCCATCTGGACCCGGGCTTTTGTTTTTGGGAAGACTTTTGATTACAGTTTCAATTTCTTGATGTTAATAGATCTATTCAGGTATTCCATATCTTCTTTACTCAGCTTTGGGAGATTTTAGGAATCCAGGAATTTGTCCATTTTGTCTAGATTCTCTTGTTTCGTGGCATACAGACTTTCAAAGTAGTCTCTGATGATCTTTTGAATTTCTTTGTTTTCTGTTGTGATATCTCCATTCTTATTTCTGATTTGGTTTATTAGGGTTCTCTCTCTCTGTTTCTTTGTGAGTGTTGCTAGTGGTTTATCTATCTTGTTTATTTTCTCAAAGAACCAGCTCTTGATTTCATTGATCTTTCGGGTTGTTTCTTTGGTTTCCATGACGTTGATTTCTGCTCTAAGTTTTATGATCTCTTTCCTTCTGCCCGATTTGGGCTCCTTCTGTTGATTATTTTCTAAGATTTCGAGCTGTGAAGTCAAGTTGCTTATGTTCATTCTTTCTTCCATCCTTAGATATGCTTGCAGGGCTATAAATTTTCCCCTTAATACGGATTTAGCTGTGTCCCATAAATTCTCGTAGTTCGTGTCTTCATTCTCATTTGTTTCCAGGTACTTTTAGATTTCGTCCTTGGCTTCTTCCTGACCCACTCGTTGTTCAGCAGTGAGTTGTTTAGTTTCCAGGTGTTCTCGGTGTCTGTGTGTTTCACTTCTATCCTCAGTGCATCGTGATCTAAAAAGATGGTTGATGCTATTTCTATCTTCCTGATTCTGTTGAGGTATGTTTTGTGGCCTAGCACATGGTCTATTTTGGAAAATGTTCCATGCGCACTGGAGAAGAATGTGTTTTCTTTCTTTTTGGGGTGTAAAGCTCTGTATAGGTCTATAAGTCCTTTCTCTTCTATTTCTTCATTCAAAGTCATTGTTTCCTTGCTGAGTTTTGTTCTTGTTGATCTATCCAAAGGTGATAAGGCGATGTTGAAGTCTCCAACTACTATTGTGTTGCTAGCAATGTCCTCCTTAAAATCTGTTAGCAGTTCTTTTAAGCATCTAGCTTCTCCTTCATTAGGTGTGTATACATTTAAGAGTGTGATTTCTTCCTGTTGTACATATCACTTGATGAAGAGAAAATGGCCTTCGCTGTCCCTTCTAATTTTTTCAGCCTGAAATTAATGTTGTCAGATGGCCACCCCAGCTTTTTTGAGGGAGCTGTTTGCTTACAGGACTGTTTTCCATCCTTTAACTCTGAGTCTGTGTTTGCTCTGATTGTTTAGATGAGTTTCTTGTAGACATCAGAATGTTGGTTTCAGTTTCTGGATCGATTTTGCCACTCTGTGTCTCTTGGTAGGTGCATTTAGACCATTGACATTAAGCGAGCTTATTGTCATGGGGTTTTGTGCCATCTTTCTGTAGGAGTTGGTTGTGTTTATATGTGCTTTCCTTATTATCTTACAGAAGCCCCTTCCGTCCTTCTTTTAGATTTGGTTTTGAGTCTTTGAAGTTCCTTACCTGGTGTTTATCTACAAAGTGATGTATCATTCCATCGAATTTGAGTGAGAGTTTAGCTGGATAGAGTATTCTTGGTGATACGTTCATTTCATTGAATTTTTTCACTATATCCCACCATTGCCTTTGGGCTTGGAGGGTTTCCTCTGATAGGTCTGCTGTGAATCTAAGGGGTGCTCCTTTGTATGTAATTTTCTTCTTTGACCTTGCTGCTTGTAATATTGTGTCTCTGTCACAGCATTCATCATTCTGACTATGATATGCCTTGGAGTGTTTTTTCTGGGGTTTCTTTTAGTTGGTACCCTTCTGGCTCCTTGGATCTGGATGTCCTCATTCCTTAACTCTGGGAACTTTTCAGCAATGATTTCTTTAACTGTAGCTTTTTCTTTGAGGTTGTCTCCCTGTCCTTCTGGTACTTCGATGATTCTAATGTTCCTCTTGGCGTCATCCCCTCGGTCTCCGATTCTCCTAAGAGCCATTTTGAGGTCTTTTCCTATTGCTTGTTATTCCCTATGGGATTTCTGTTACTCATCTTCAAGCTCGCTGAATCTCTCTTCAGCTGCACTTATCCTATTGCTAAGGCCACTTACTGACTTTTTAATTTCATCTACTAAATCCTTTATTTGTGACACTTCTTTTTGTAGCTTTTTTATTTCTGCTCTCATTTCTTCCTGTATTTTCTCAACTATCTGTTCTGTTGTTTCTTTCATTTCTTCTTTTAGTTTTCTGGATATTTCTCCCATTGATTCTTTGAGTAGATCCTTGAACACCCTCTGCATTTTGTCCTGGAATTCTTTATCAAAGAGAGCATAATTGTGGACAACCTCGATTGAGGATTCGGGATTCTTTTCTTCGTATTCTCCTTGTAGCGGAGATTTGCACTGTTTCTTCATGTTGTTTTGGTTGCCTAGAAGTAGAACCCTGAAATCACAGGTACTGTTCCCTTTTATCGTGGGAAAGGATTTTGGATAAGGTTGGTCGATTGTAGTCACCGTTCTCCCTTTCTAGAGTCTGACCTTCTCAATCAGGCGTTATTCTTTGTTTTATAACTGACATTAAGTGAAACTTTGGAGGAGGTGCTTTTTAGTCTTGAGCTTGTACAGCTCATTTCATACAGGTCTTTTGTTAGAAATGGAGTAGGCGAGTGGGATGTTGTTGTATTGTAATAGAGGTGATCAGAAATTTTTGGTCAGTATTAGGCGACAAGGTGTGGGATAAAAGTCTTGAGTGCTCTGATTGGGAATTATAACTGTGGGACTGTGAGCAGTCGCCCACCCAGGAAAAGGTCACGCTCACTTCTGGGAGGCCACGCCCCCTTCTTAGTGGCCACGCCCCTGGCCCATCCCAGAGTCACTCCCACCCAGGATCCTGGAATGGAAGAGGGGCCATCGACAGTCCCATGGAGCTGCGGCAGGTGTCCCCCGCTGGGGTCTGTGGGGTTCAATGGGAAAAGGCAAGGGGCTGTGGGGAGGAGAGGCTCCCAGCTTGGGCTCCCCCTGCCCACCTGGAGGAGAGGGTCCGATTAGGTGATGAACTGTCCCACGGAGCTGCGGCAGGTGTCCCCCGCTGGGGGCTCTGGGGTTCGGAGGGAAAAGGCGCAGGGCTGGGGGGAAGGAATGGCTCCCGGCTTGGGCTCCCCCTGCCCACCTGGAGCCCCTGGGTTTTTAAGCACTGCCAGGAAAGTCCAAAAAAGTTATATTTATGACATTGTTGTGCATGGTATAAAATTGATAAACAAATTATTATGATGATTCACAATTAGAAATTAAATATTATTGTACACTAACAAGAGGAGTTTAAAATTTTCTTACATTCCTTACATTCTTAAACTGCACATATTGATTGATCCTTTTGCATTATGGGCACTCCTTATGCCCAAGGAATACTCAGCAAATACTTTCCTATTGTGATAAACCAGGAATCCTTAAAAAAAATCCAAAGTTCTAGATATGCAAAATAAATGCAAAAAATTGAGCCACAAAAGTTTTCCATAATAAAGCAAAAATAAATAACGAATTTCATAACACTAATGTCAAATGTAAAATCTAACAAGTTCTTAATGTCTGTATATGAGTAAAAAGTTGGTTTTTTAACTACAATGGATTTCATAACTGCTGTATCAAGAAGTCACTGTCACTGTCACTGTCCTCCCGTTGCTCATTGATTTGCTCGAGCACGCCCAGTAACATTGCGAGACTTGTTACTTTGTTTGGCATATCGAATATGTCACGGTTAGCTTGCCAGGTTTTGCCATGCAGGCGAGATACTCTCAGTAGCTTGCAGGGCTCTCCTAGAGGGACGGAGGAATTGAACTAGGGTCAGCTATGTCTGCCGCGTGGAAGGCAAAGGCCCTACCTGCTGTGCTATCGCTTAAAGATATAAAAGTTACAATAGAGCAAATCAAAACACACATTATTTAAAAAAACAACTTATAATTTTTCAAAATAATATTTTAAAAGCAATAATTAGCATTATTCTTCATTTGTTGTGTAAATATACCCCCAAATAACTACTGACATAAAAATTGTTTATAAAATATTCCCTTTCATATGCAGTAAAGAAGTTATAGCATATGAATATCAATCCCCTTAGTATAAATCTATAAAATATTGCTAGTCTTATAGTTAAAAAGTGTAAAAAGGAGATCAACCATTCCTATTAAAACTATCACTCAACTCACTGAAAAGTACTCAGGTATAATTAAATTTAAAAATAAACTCTTATAAGCTACCGAGAGTATCTCGCCCGCACGGCAGAGCCTGGCAAGCTCCCCGTGACTTATTTGATATGCCAGACACAGTAACAACAAAATCTCCAATGGAGATGTTACTGGGCCCGCTCGAGCAATCGATACAATCGATGAACAACGGGAGGGCCTTTACCTTACCTTAATCTCTAGATTTACATGTAAATCTATAACAAATAAGTGCTAAAGAATGTTAAATATCAAACCTCACATTTGCCAGATTAATTTTATTCATTCTTTGGCTAATAGACCAACCAAACTTTTTGAATAATTTGTTCAAAATATAAATACTAGCAGTCCTCAAAATCATAGTTAAAAAATTGTCATAACTATATATGAAAATAGAGTAACCATGGGACAATGGCATAGAAAAATTGACTTATGTGATATAAGTATTCTAAATTATGTATTAACAAGTAATCCTATAAGACAACATTATAGGCATATAGGACCATGAAATCTCTAGCCCAATATTTATCATAGTTATCAGGATAGCAGAAATCAATAGCAGCTATAAAGACTAGAAAAATTGTGTTCACTAAAACTCATTTCTCATTCCTGAATTTAAAATGAAGTTAAGGTTTTCAATATAGTAACAATAAATTGATGCAAATCCAGCATTATGCTTAATGATAAACCACTGAATGTATCACCATTAAAATAAGGACTAAATGTTATCAATGCATTCTGTTATCATATCAATTAACATATGTAAGGCCAGAGAGATAGTACAGTGTTAGGACCCCTGTGCTTTGCATTTGACTGACTCCAGTTTAATCTCTGGCAACACATATGGTTCCCAGAGCATCTTTGAGCAGGTTACTTTACTTTGAGTAGCCTAAGTAAAGCAGATTGTCACCTCTGATGTAATTGGGCAAATTCTAATCAGCTGAACAAAAGTATAGTGGAACTCCTCTTGACTGACTGAGGTGCAATATGATCTTTTCTTGCTTTGCTACAAGAACTGAAACATGGGTGCTTCCTGTCACTAGCCCAACTACTTTCCTGCTGTAACAAAAAAGATAAACCACTTAGAAAACATTTCGAGAAATCAGTTCTCTTGGCTCTCAGGACTTCAAACTTAGACGAGAATTACACCATTCATTCTCGAGCTGATTAGTTCATTGACTGAAGACAAGGATATTTCTCACCATCCATAAAAAGAGTGAGGTGTTTCTTTATAATAAATATTCCCTATTCATTTCTTTAATAAGCATAAAAAAGATAAAAAGTAAAAGTAAATATGCCTTTCTCCCAAATATTTACATTATTATTCTGGAGGTCCTAGTGAAACAAGTAGGCAAGAGAAATAAATATGATAAATACAATTAGAGAGAACACAAAATCATTTACATTTGCCAAAGGTGAATGCTCATAGCTAGAAACGGTCACGGTCACAGTCCTCCCGTTGTTCATCGATTTGCTCAAGCGGGCCCAGTAACATCTCCATTGTGAGGCTTGTTACTGTGTTTGGCATATCGAATATGTCACGGGGAGCTTGCCAGGCTTTGCCATGCGGGCGAGATACTCTCGGTAGCTTGCCGGGCTCTCCGAGAGGGGCGGAGGATAGCTAGAAAAACCAAGAATAAATTGAACACAATTAAAAGTGAAAAGAGAACCCAGTAAAATGGTTGATTATAAAATCAACACATAAAGTTTAATAATTTAACACCACAAAAGATAAACCACTTAGAAAACATAATGAGAAAGAAATGGTAGTTATATCATGATCATGATCATCCTGTTATTCGTAGATTGCTTCGAGCAGGCACCAGTAACGTCTCCTTCTTCCTAGCCCTGAGATTTTAAAAGAGCCATTTCAGTGCTCTTTCAGGATTAGGAGAATGAGACCCATCATTGTAACTGGTATTTGGCATATTGAGTACGACACGGGAAGTTTGCCAGACTCTGCCATGCGGGCAGGATACTTTTGGTAGCCTGCCAGGTTCTCCAAAGGAAAAATAAGATAATAAGATGCCACGAGGCTGCAAATGCGGCCATGCACTTTCGGGAGCTGGGTTTTATAGTCTCTGCATCTTGGCTGTTGATGGGACCAACCTGGCGCTGGTGGCAGATGGTGGGTGTGACGCCTACCTACTGGAAGATGTGGGATCTGGGTGGAGAAGCCCAATCCCAATCCGAGTAGGCTTGGAGACCTCAGCCCCAGGACCCGCATGGTAGTTTTATGAACTAATAGAAATAGAAGCTCTAATAAGAAATAACTTGGTACTCTATGAAGAAATATAAATGCTAGTAAGAATTGTAAGTGAAAATTATTTAAATGGATAGATTCATTTGCAATGATTTTTGTGGGTTGAGCATGGGAGGGTTGAGCCACACCTGGTGGTGCTCAGGGCTTCCCCCTGGCTCTGTGCTCAGCAGTCACTTCCGGCTGTGCTCTAGAGACCACATGCAGTGACAGATAATAAACAAATGCTTGTTTCATGCAAGGCAAGTGCCTTAATCCCTCTACCATCTCTCTGATACTTTTAAATTTTGTAATTGGTTTTGTTACACGGTTATAGTAATGTCGGGGTTTATGCTATTGATGTACAAATTTACTGCACCTAACCACCTCAATGTGTCCAATATCCTCCAACAACGCTCTTATGTTACTTCTTGTCCACCTCTTCACTCCCGTCCCATACTGCTTTATTATCTGAGTTTTAGGATCTAAAGTCAAGAGATTGTCATTATCCAATATTGTCTTTCATCTTGTTTTGTTTCTCTATATACAACAGATGAATGAGATAATATGGTATCTATTATCTCTCTACCTTATTTCATTTTACATAATAACCTGCAGTTCCATCCACATTGCAGAAAACTGCATGCTTTCACCTTTTGTTGTAACTGCATAATATCTCACTGTGTTTTGCATTGAATTTTATTTTGGTGTTTTTGTTTATTTTATTTTGGAGGGTGTCATCTCCGGAGATGCCCAAGTTACTTCTGACTCTGTACTCCAACACTCCAAAGTTACTTCCAGGCCTCTGTCCAGACTCCAATATATTGGGACCCAGTCACACAGAGAATGTAACCTGTTAAAATATTTAGGCATACAGGTCTCTATGACTGAAATCTCCAGGCCTTCTCTGATGGGCTACATCCCCATAAACCCTACACTTCTGGAAGCCCTGACAGTCATGTCCACACCCCAAACTTTCCTCCCAGTTAAAAATTTAACTCCAATCACACTGCCCACTTAAAAATTCTGAATTTCTTAGAGCAACATATACAAACTGTACAACTCTGATAATCCAGGAATAACACATCAGATTGAATAGGATTGTAATGTAGAAGGCAACTGCTCTGGACTAATAAAAACATTAACACAGAGGGTCTGGAGTGATAGCACAGAGGGCAGGGTGTTTGCCTTGTACGCGACTGACCCAGGTTCGATTCCCCGCATCCCATATGGTCCCCCGAGCACCGCCAGGAGTAATTTCTGAGTGCATGAGCCAGGAGTAACCCTTGCACATGACTGGGTGTGACTCCCCTCCACCCCCCCGCCCAAAAAAAACCATTAACAGAGGCTTAACTTGTAACTTTTGTTGTTGTTTTTTTGGAGGAGTTACACCCAGTGATATTCAGGGGTTACTCCTGGCTCTGCACTCAGGAACTACTCCTGTTGGTGCTTTGAGGATCACACAGAATGCTGAAAATTGAACACAGATCAGCCGCATGCAAAGCAAACACCCTGCCTTCTTTACTATCACTCTGGCCCCCTGTAACAACATTTTAGTAATACCTCCTACAAGGACTTAATGTTCCATGATAAGATGCAACAATTTCCACCAATTTTCTATCAAAGAAATGTTTTTGTTCAATCTCTAACCAATTTATTGGTAATAAGCAGCATAAAATAAATTACTATGGGACTGCTAGAGGGGTAGACTTTAGGGGTGGTTGGGAATTTTGGACAACGGTGGAGGGAAGGTGATAGTGGTGGTGGGATTAGTTTTGGAATATTGAATGCCTGTAACAAATCATTGTGAACACCTTTGCAAACTAGTGTTTAAATAAAGTGTAGGTAATTTATCCTTTTAACATTCATAGGCTTTACCTATGTCATGTAAACTCCAAAATATATAGCACAAAATTTAAAAGTTTTATTGACAAGTAAGACATAATGAGATCCAAGTAAAAAATAAAATTTAGGGGCCAGAGAGAAAAGATAGTATAGTAGGTAGGGTATTTGCCTTGCATGCGTCCACCCAGGTTTGATCCCCAGCATGTCATGTGTTCCCTTGAGCAGTTGCTGGGGCTTTGTTTGGGCGGGTGCTGGCCTGCTCCCCTCTGAGAGTGTCCCTGGGTGTATCAGTCCAGAATGGGTGTTAGGGAAACTTATTTTTTATGACTAGTTGATCTCTTTCGAGATTTATTTATGAATCTCTGGAGCAAGGCTGGTAGATCAATTTACATGGAGGCACAGGCGGTTGGTCTGGATTGTTTTCATATTCCTATTATTTGAAGAGAACAATGATACTGCTATAAAGTTATCAAGATTTCATAAACTTATAACTAAATCTATAAAAAGCTTAAAGGTTTTCAAACCTGAATGTAAGTATCTATGAATGTATCTTTATATGAACTTGACACTTCAGAAGGAAAGATGAGGTAATAAAAGAAATTAGTTTAAAAGCCCATATAAAAAGTAGATACAAATGTATATGTAGAATATTTCCAAAAGAGATATCCACAAATAATATAGTAATTGTAAAATTTATATTGACATATGAATAGAAGACTCAAATAAAATGGAAAAATATGTCTTACAAAGAATTTAAAATTTAGTATAAGAAATGATATTAGGTTAAACCAGTTAGGAATAGATAGATTAATTAAATGATATTTGGACAAATAACTAGTCCTCTGGAAAGTATTGGATGGTGAATCCCAATTTCATTCTTTGTATAGAAAGTATTTTTAAGTGGATTAAAGTTTTGAAAAATGAACTGTAAAATTCTAAAATGAATGAGATATTTTAAATATAGAGCAATAGCACAGGGGTAGGGTGTTCGCCTTACAAGCGGCCAACATGGCCGACCCGAGTTCGAATCCTCCGCCCCTCTCAGAGAGCCCGGCAAGCTACCGAGAGTATTCGATATACCAAACACAGTAACAACAAAGTCTCCAATGGAGACGTTACTGGGCCCGCTCGAGCAAATCGACGATCAACGGGAGGGCCTTTACCTTTACCTTTACCTTATTGTGAAAATTAATCTACAAGTTAAGTCAAATTCTAATTAAAACAAGATGGAATTTGACTCTTAATTTTTTGACAAACCAGAATACATTTAAAAATGACATAAAACTTTTACCAGATTTGTTGGGGTTTAAGTAGAAGGGACTCGATCTCGATCCAAACATAAAAAAATAAATATTAGCACACAAGATTCAAAATGTATCTGCATGTTAGTAATCTCTGATACTAGGGCTTAATGGTTCTAGGGTGAGATACAACAATCTTCACACATTTTCCCCTAAGGAAACTTTTTTGGATCATTTTTAATGCATTATTCATAATAAGCCATACAAAATAAATTATTTAGAACCTGCTTTGGGGGCAGGATTGGGTGGAGGTGGAAAAATTCAAAATAATGGTGGTAGGAAAGTGTTATGGCGGTGGGATTGGTGTTGGAAATTGAATGTAATAAATTATCGTGAACAACTTTATAAAAAATTGGAGAAAAATGACATGAAACTTTTAAATGAAGTAGACCAACTGTTATATTTGCTTATTTTTTCTTCTCTAAAAACAAATAGTTATCCAATAAGTGCTGTAGTTATTCTCTCTGACTTTATTGAACTATTTAGTAAAATAAGTTCAGTAATAAATTCCCTAGCATAATTCATAGCTGTTCTTTTCTGTAGTGATTTGTGAGACAAAGACTATAACAATCTTTTTGAAAATGTGTGGTATCAGTGTTTATTGTGGTATTGTGTTTGGGGAGAAATTGAAGTGTAACTTGTTTTTATTACTAGAAAGAGCATACTAATTAGTTGTTGGCTTTGTGATATCTCAGGCAAGGTCTGAACACATGTCCGATCGAATTTCCATTGACAAGAAGGAATAAACACACCCATTTCTAAACCAGATTACTCTCTCTGTAACTTAGCTCTCCTAGTTGAAAAGATTGCTTATTGCACAATGCCTGCCTGGTTGTATTTATTTACCCCACTGATGTGTTGACACACGAGAGAACATTTGACACTAACTAGCATGAAATATACCTCCCAATATTGAGGTGACATGTTTGACCCTCTCAGTTTCTATGATACATATTACTGAAGGCCCCTTCAGGACATTTTTACCTCAGAATGAATTTGTGTTGTTATTAAAGAGAGAAAGAATGCACATAGCAGATTTATGAGCCTTGTCTGTCTGCCAGAAAACTAGCTGTTTTGACATAATCTCCAGGAAATGCCTTAGGTATTGAATTTACTCAACTATGAAAGGTGGTTACATCAGACAGTTAAACTATTTTTCTGGTTTTTTTCATATGATCAGTTCTAAACAATAACTAATACAAGCTGTTTTGCCATTATAAATAACTACTATAAGTATATGAAAACCATATCTATTTGCTCATTTCATACTGAACATCTATGCTGGAGACATGGAAGTTAACCAATCAGAATAAATTTAGTAATTTCAGAACACTTGCTTTCTAATGATATATATGTGTGTGTGTGTGTGTGTGTATAGCTATGTATATTTAATTATAGGTGTAGTTGACACTAGCAAGATTTCAATTTAATGAAATCCTAGCACCAGAGAGACAGGTAGTGCAAAGTTTAAGGTCTTGCATGTGATTGACCCTGGTTCAATATTTTGCACCATATGTAGTCACCTGAGCACTTCTAAGCATGATCTCTGAGCACAGAGACAAGAATAACCCTGAGTACCACCAGATGTGGACCGCAAACAAAGGGTAAAGGTAAAGGCCCTCCCGTTGATTGTCGATTTGCTCGAGCGGGCCCAGTAACGTCTCCATTGGAGACTTTGTTGTTACTGTGTCTGGCATATCGAATACTCTCGGTAGCTTGCCGGGCTCTCGCAAACAAAAAAATACCAAAAAAACCCTAAATTTCTGCAAATTATAGAAGTTGAGATATAATAAGCATATGGAACAAGAGTAGGTAATTACACATGCAATATCTTCTTTTGTAGGAGGTTTCTTATATTATTGAATGACTGTTATTGTGGCATATGAGTAAATTTATATAATTCTGATTAATAACAAGTAGAAAGGAACAAATTCAAAATAGGGTTTTGGTTCATAAGGCTTAAAAGCTTCAGTTTCACGTTTATTCCTCATCATCACTTTACATTATTTCCTAGTAATACTTTAATACTAAAAATACTAAAAATACTAAAAAATGCAATTTCCAAATTAGCACTGTCTCTGTCTTTGATCAGTTGTTAAGGTCAAAATATCAACTTATTTTCTTCTTGCCAAACCATTTCAACCTAGTTATAATTATCAGTTATAGTGGAGATTGTTATCTTTGTCACTTTTACTTCAAAGGACATGGATATTCAGAAAGGTGGTAGAAGTGCATGAGTCAGAGATAGACGTGCTTCTTTGAGTCTTGGGTTCTGATCCAAATGACTAGATGTTATGTTTTAATATACTTCACAAGCCACAATGGGAAGCAAGATAAATATACCCTAGTAATTTCCCACTAATAATTTCAATCTAGTATAGAAACAAAGCATCAACATTAGAATTGCAAGACATTATTTTTTAAGTAAATAATCTCCTTAAATCTGGATAATCAAAAAAATTCTACAAGTTCACATTAAGAGAAGACACAAGAGAATTTATGACATATTCCAACTGTGATAACAGTCACAGAGAATTCTCACTGGTAGAGAAAACACGTCTAGGTCATTTTGTCAGAGTTGCTTTTTTAAATATAACTCAAACATAATGCAAATCTCTCACCTCTCTTCCTTTAACATAACATTATTTTTCAAAAAAGGTCCAAGTACATCTTTTCCAGCCCTTTAATGCCATAATCTCTAAGACTGACTCCCTGGAGAAACTAACTAACCAGGCCTATACCCACTGCAGTTGAAAGCCTTCTCTCCCCATAAGGCTCACTGCTGTCATCACCAGGAACATTCCTTGCACAAAATGACATTGACAAATGTGTGTTGAAGTAAATCAAGCTACTGCAAATGAACAAAAGGACAAAACAAAAAAAAATGCGGAATTGCCCCTAGTTCCAGGGAGAAAACTTTCCATTATGTCTTCTGAATCTGAGAGGAGGAGCTAAATTTATTTTTCACCATTTCAAGGAAAGTTTTATGTGGTCCCCTTCTATCTCTCAGGGTGTTATAATATAACTACTAGATGGGGATTTATATTAGGAGGTAATAACATATGGGTTATTTTCTCATATACAAATGAAATCCTCAAGCCCTCCAGCTCCAAGCTAACAATTTGAAGTTGTTTTATCATGAAATTATAAAATATCAAGTTCAAATATTCTCACTAGGCTTTAATTTATAAGGTGTATGATTCTGGTCAAATAGCTAGTGAGTTACAAAAGAACTACAGCATGAAGTGAATAAGAGAAACAAATGATTTAGAGAAAAATAGAAATTTGCATCACTTAGACACCCAAACGCAATTTGCCTGTCACACCTAACTTTCCCTTTTGTTCACCTTTTCTCTGACACAAACGTACTGGTTCTCTTATTGTATAATAGTGATACTTTCCCTCCAAGCCCTGTTCAAACCCATGACATTTCATTAATTGACTATATTAAAGTTTTTCACTGTCTCTGTGTCATCAGTCTCAAATACAAAAGCCCTCCTGTATTATTCTCCTCCAATGTTTAAAATAAAACTTTGATGATGGAAAAGGTATTGCTTTCCTATCCTCACCACTCTCAACCATGGTAATGAAAAGCATAGCCAAAAGGCTAGCTAGCTGAGACAAAACAGGATGTCTCTCAACTAACTGAATTGCAGTGTTTTCTATCCAGTCCCTCCCAAATTCAGTAGGAAGGACAGACCAAGGGCATGACACACATTGCTTCTACCCTTTTCTGTCTCAACACTCCATACTGCTGAAATCAATGGAGATGAACACATGGCATTAAATGTCTTTTGAACCCTTTCTGGTGTGTCATCATATCTTGAGTCTTCTAAACTAATTACCTCAAAGATGACTTGGAACAATTTATTTTGCTCTAGAGAGGGTAATCACAGAAGGAAGTAAAATGACATGATTAATGTTCAAATTCCCAAAATTATTGTTCTGCTTCATTCCAAGGTGTGTTACAGATAGTAGTTGCCATCAACCCCTGGGGAATTATGAGTACTTTCCCCGACAATATTGCATTAAGGTAGCCTTAGGCAGAACATTAAGTATGTTTATCCCAGCTTTAAGATTATGCCTAGCCATCCCTCCATACTTGATAGGCCAGCACACATAGGACCAATTTAGTCCCATCTTACCATATGTCCAATGTCTAACCGAAAAAGTTAGGTAAGAAAATTTTACTGAACCATTGAAAGGAAAACCTGCCTTCCCAATAGATCCTCCTTTCCACATTAAGATTTCTGCTAATTCTTTAAATCATATAAGGAAATGAGCCCATAAGTACCCATAAGGGGATATGGGGAACATAGGAAGATATTTTCTACTTAATATGAGGAAAGTAGTTTCCTAATAAAAAACACTTTGTATCAGAACATGTCTGTTGCTGACAAAAAAATCTGATCATATCAGTAGGTATGAATATGCCAAGCCATTAATATCATCTCCCATGCAGCAAATTGCTTGTCATGCTTCATTTATACTCATTTATGACTAAAGAGAAGTATTTGCAGAGACATGCCATAAATATATTTTACACAGCTCTCTGGAAGCGTTCATCTCCTGGTTGGTGAAATGTCTAACAAAGGCACAGACCCCAGGCAGACTGTGAAGGCAGAGCAGACTAGGAAAGCAAGTGAGGGGGGCGGAGGAAGGAAAGAAAAGGGAAGAAAGGAGTGTCAACCAAGCAGGAATAATAAAAATTCATGAGCCTGAAGCAGGATTGGATTTATGCATTTAGACAATAGCATCGAACTAAAAGAAAGTTAATCTGTTGTAAATCTTCCCACTTCTTGGTAATTCTGCAGAAATTCATTTACAATAATTAGGAATAAGGGGAAACATAATGGATATGACAGTCTATGTATATCCACTCACTGTGGGCATGATGTTACTGGCCTGCATTTGCAATAACATGCAACCATGGAAATACCTTACACTTTAAACTCTAGGTGAACAGAGCAAGTGTGCCTGCCTATTATCATCAATGCCTGATTTAAGCTGCTTTTCCATGTCTTCTTTACTTATTGTCCAAGCTTTCAAAGCTTCCACCTTTAAGACAGCTGGTCTGAGTCTTGTGGTTACTTACTGCTGATGTCATTGTACTAGTCTCCCTGGTTGGGGTCATGTGCCTTGTGCTTCCCACAGTTGCTTCTGACCCCTCTCATTTCAAGATCTCAGTCACTTAAACAAGTCCCTCAGATTGATTTAAATACTGTTTAAGTTCAACCCTGTAAAAGTAGCATACTAAGCAACCCCGAGTTAATATGGTCCAAACATGTAATTCTTTTCCTAATCACTGCTTTCAGCCAGGCTCTGTCAAATTTGCTCTTTGTCATTTAATAACAGTTTGTACAGAACTTGTCTCAGACTCTCTTGTTTATTCAAAGTTGACACAGTGCAAGACTTTCAATCTTACATTGAGTATCATGCTTTCCCTTCTCCTAAGCCAAGCATCTGGTTCCAGAAATTCAAAATGAGGTGAGTCATGGACAACAATTCTTTTTCAACTCTCCTTCTGCTGGAGGCTGAAATAAAGAGCTGAGCTGTCAGGACTCAGTCTATGTTCCTACCAGAACACAAGAAGTCAGTATCTGTTTCTTGTTGGAGCTCCACTCACAGATGATCCCTTTTCTCCTAATGACACAAATGATGGTATTGTTTTAATGGGTCTGTGTTTGCAATAACCACCTTTGCTCCTGTGAGTGGGTCAGATCCAATTTACCCATGGATTTAGTACCCTTGTCTAGTTGGCGGCTGCCAGTCATGCCCATTAATCCTACCCCATCCTGCATGTTTCATCATGTGGATTTGATATTGTTCTAAATTTCTCTTTCAAATCCCCATTGTCATCCTATTTCAGCACAATGGCCTATTTCTGTGTACATGTAACAATACATATTGTTTTCAAAGTCTGCTCTTCTTCATTTTGGAACATCCTGATTTTCTTTACTCCAAATTCAGTTCTGCTTATTCCCACACTCAAAAATTTTCTAGAAAGGCTGACTTCCCTCTATATCCTGCCTACCCTACTGGGATCAATTACAAACTGCATTCTCAAAGAAATCTGAATTCCCTTCTCTTTGAGTAGCTTTCAAATTGCTGTGCTTTTCAAATGACACATCGTTCCAACTAAACTATTACGTCCTGAGGACAGAGACTAATACTGTTAAATACTATTGATAAAATATAAAAATAATAGTTTTGTACACATAAATACACATTGTTGAACATATCAATGATAATAATAGTGGTAGACCCAGAAGAACCATTTAGAACTGTTGGCATTTCATTTGCAATCAACTCTGTGATCAGATAAGTAGAAGTGGCATTGAGGTAGGAGAATCAAACTGCACAGAGTTAAAGTTAAGGAGTAAAAGTAGCTAAATATGGATAATAAGGAGTAGTAGACCCTGCAAGACACTAGACTCAGTGGTAATATCAACAGAGGTCAACACACACTAGTTAGTTCTGTCAATCACTGTCTTGCGAAAATATATCAGAGTTTCTAGATCTTATGTTCCAAGAAAAAAAGTACAGATCACAAGGTGAATTTTTTATCTTAAAACCAGTGTCTATATTGGCACCACGTCTATCTTCAACATCTTCAGTTATTACTATTATATAAATACATGTTAAAATAAATTAAAATCACATGTTCGGCAGGGAAGATAGTAAAATGAGCAGGGTCCTTGTCCTGATCAACCAAGGTTTTATCCCTGGCACATCAAATGGTCCATGAGTACCACCAAGAGTAACCCCTGGGTCAAGATATCTGAGGTATGGTTCCAGAAAGCAACACGAAAAAAACACATAACCAAGCAGACAAACACAATGATAAAAAGTCAAGTTTCATGTGTTGGTAGATATTTAGTATCTCTTCAATAATTCACGATAAGAAGCCATAAAAGTGGCTGAATATACCACTGAATAACATATATAAGATAGAAAATCAACAGTTACAATTATATGTTCTAAAGTTGGGACTACTTAATAGCTTTTTCTATTCATAGTGATCTGTATCTTCTGTATTATGTTACCTCCATTTCTTATTAGATTCTAGAGAACCAATCAGTACAAAGAAAAGGATTTTCATCGTAACTCGTGGAGTGAGTTACATGAGTCCCTTCTAAATAATGTATCCCAGGAGTCAGAGACATAGTACACCAAGTAGGGCACTTGCTTTGCATGTTGGCCTATCCAGGTTGAATCTCTGGAAGCATTCCCTGGATATAACCTCTGGAAGCAGGTCCCCCAATTCCCTCAAGTAATGATTCATAAGTGCAGAGCCAGGAATAACTCAAGCATTACTGGAAGTGGCCCAAATACATACAAACAAACAAAAAAGGAAAAATGGGAAAAATAGGAAAGCGGATATATAAAAAAGAATATCCATTTTGAGCACAGTAATTTTTGTGTGAATGCTTGACACAAGGGAGTTTCAAAACTTTTCCTCAATTTCTTTCACACAGACCTGTGACAATAATGCAGATGTCAGAGGGAATGCTCTCCAACACTTCTAAAATGTAGCTTTCTGTTGTAGAATTCAACCAATGTGATTTCTAGTTCTCTTCATCCTGAATAAATGAGGAAAACATTGTTCTCAACCAAGATCAACTGTGAGTTCAAGGTTCTAGAAGGGAAAAATCTCTGAAATGAACTCTTCCAAAACAGAAGAGCATTGAAAACCCCATACCATGCTCAGAGATGAAAGGAATTTTCATTTTTTCTAAGATTTAACATGTTGGTGAGAGCACAAAATGCAGCCCCAATTGGAAAAACCCATGTCAATCATTAATAACCTGAAAATGTCCACTGCACTTAAATGGCACCAGAAAAACATATATACCACCATCTGTGAGTGGTTAGATAACACAAATTATTATGATCAAATTTTATAAATAAGTTGCATTTCACATATTTTCTTATTTCATCCTTAGCTGTTTTTGCAAAACAGATGCCAGTAATTCACTTTATCTATCAATACAAAATGAGATGAAATAAGAATAAAAATATCATGGCCAAGAAAATATGTGACTCCCTGGGAAAGGGTTTTAGGATTTAGTGGAGAGCAATGGAATATAGATTGCAGAATTGAATGAATATACTGATAGTGCAGGGAGGCAGGAAAATGCACTAATTTGGGGTAGTGAAAGAAGAAAAGATTGCAGTATTCAGGAAAGGAAATCAGTTTTAATCCACTAGAACAACCAATGAAAATTCAGTGCCCTTGAAAACTGAGCTGCAAATAAGCAACCCATTTCCATACAGACCTGAGGCTGTCACAAAGAATGTCTAAATGCCCAAAAAGAGAGAAATGCCCAAAAGTGATGAAGAAATACCTGAGAATGAAGAGCTTGATAAATAAGCACTGCAGAACCTCTTCATGAGAGAGGAAATGGGGAGTTTCTGGGATCATGGGATGCCCCTGAATTTAATGTTGAAATACATCAGTACTTGAATGTAGCCTTGTGATTAGAATACCTGAACCATCTATCAGATGAACCCAGGAGTTCTTGGTACACAATAGATAATGACAGTTTGGCCACATTTCTCAAAACAAGAGAAAACTTACTAAAACTATTAACAAAGGATTTTGGTGGGAGACACTGAGAACCAGAAAGGTTAAAATACTAACCCGATTCAGAGTACTAAAATGTGAAAGAATTAGACCACTTGTTCAGATATTTCCCATCTCAAATATTTCACATTTCCCTGGTGCCTACATAGCCTGAGTTCACAGGTACTGGCAAGAACTGCCCTTTTCAAACAGTAACTTGCTGACAAACTGATGCCCAACACATTGTACATAAAAAACAGAATTTTTTTTCCCTCAGTTAATTTCTCTGTGATGGTCTGGTACTCATAGTTTAACTCCCATTAATCATTAGTGCTTCTTTAAAAATGATCTTCACCATTGATAGAGTGTATTGATTTGTAAGAGTCTATAAAGCAGACAGATCTTTCGGATTTCCACAAGCACTCATAATAATTCTGCAATGCATTCTGAGTGTCTTATAATTTAGTTCAATTCTGGCACTTACTACCCATATTTAGCACAGATTCCAAAGTGAGGGGTGACATCTTTCAGAGATTGCCTTTACTCCAGACACCAATCTCGAGTTTTGTCTGTTTCCTTCATCCTAATCATTCATATTCCTTAGAAATCAGCTCCAAATTGCAAAACCCTATATTTCCACCCTGATTGGAATTTACTCCTGATGCCAATTACCCAGAGTTACCATCAGAGACTACTAGGGACCCAGTTCTTCACAAGACCACCTCCACTTTAAGTGCAGTGCACATCTTAGAGGATATCCATACAATTATGGATAATAATAATAATAATAATATAATCCAAAAGTTCCAAACCCCTAATGTTTGATGATTCTTTTTTAAAATTTTTTATTATTAATGGTCACTGTGAGGTACACTTACAGAGTTATAAACTTTGTGCTTGCGTTCCAGTCACACAATGATTGAGTACCCATTCCTCCACCAGTGCCCATTCTCTACCACCAATAATCTAAGTATCCCTCCCACCACTCCCACCCTATCCCCCACCCCAAACCCCACCCCACCCTGCTTCTGTGGCAGGGCATTTCCTTTCGTTCTCTCTCTCCTTTTGGGTGTTGTGGTCTGCAATAGAGGTATTGAGTAGCCATCATGTTTGGTCTATAGTCTACTTTCAGTACATATCTTCCATTCTGAGTGGGTCCTCAAAACACCATTTACCTGGTGTTCCCTTCTTTATCTGAGCTGCCCTCTGCCCCAGCATGTGAGGAGAATGACACACAGAATTCAGTGAAGACAGCATAGATATGATTACAGCTTTATTATGAAGAATACAGATCAGAATCAGATCAGGACTGGAGCCATAGCTCAGCGGGTAGGGCATTTGCCTTGCACATGGCCAACCCGGTTATGATTTCTTTGTCTCTCTTGAAGAGCCTGGCAAGCTACTGAGAGTATCCTGCCCTCATGGCAGAGCCTGGCAGGCTCCTGTGATGTATTTTATATGCCAAAAACAGTAGCAAGTCTCACAATGGAGACGTTACTGGTGCCTGCTCAAGCAAATCGATGAACAACGGGAGGACAGTGCTACACACAGTGCTACAGATCAGAAACAGTTAAATGAAAAGATGACATGATATAAAGTGACTCATCAATGTGCTCATCAACTAAAGTTCCATGATTTTGGTCTCCAGAGTTTTAATTAGCTTCTCATTACATAGGTGTGATTGATCAAAGAATTGGTCTCACAACCCAATCCCCAGCCTTTCTCTCCCCACCCTGACATTACATATCTGAAAGTTTCAACTTCAGATTACAAAGTAGATCTTTCAGATGACACCAAAAACTAAGACTCCACTTTGAGTCACATCATTAGCATAAAAATAGTCCTGCAACTTAATAATTTCAAATATTTTTGAAGCTCTGTGCTAAGACGTAGGCAAAGACCAGATGAATTGTTTACTATATCTTACTATAAAATGAAGAGGTGATCTCACTAAAAGAGTGAATGGGTCCAGAAAGCAAAATAGGAACTCTCAAAGCGAAGGAAACAATGAGTAAAAATATATATGGCTCATCTTCAAGTTGAGAATAAATATGAATAGTGTTTAACACCATAGTTTAAAGACAGATTCTAGTTCTCTGACCCTTAAGTTGTGATCTTTTAGATAGGATTTTATAATCTCTGTGAGTTCCATTTCCACATATGATAGATGGAAGTAACAAGAGACCCAACTTATGAGTCCTGATACCAATATTTAACAATATTTAAAACAATGCTAAATATTTAATATTTAACAACCTATATATGTGTTTAGACCTGTATTTGTGTGTAGTAAGATTTTGTTAGTAGTAATAGCAGTGATGTTATAATCATATGATTGCTACTATATTAGAAGATAGACATATGTAAGATGTCATAAAATATGAACATGAAAAAATAATCAAATAATTTCCTATATAACTAAGGAAAGTAAATTGCATTATAATAGCTATTCTTTTTTCTAATTGTGGGTTATAACTCATCAATGAGTTGTAAAATAACCAGCATTTTTGAAGTCTACAAAAATAAGACAATAGCAAAGAGTATAAGCCCCACAAAATAAATTATTTTAATTATATGTATGCATGTACATTTATATACAATGAACTGTCACAATACATTGCCTTTCTTTTCTTGAGCAATTTTCCTTCTAAATTAATTGTACTGTGAGTTTTTTGAAGCCAGGATAACATTATAATCATCTTTCAATTTCTAAAAAATAGGCATAGGATAGGATGCAAGTTATAATGAGTAAATGTTTTTCAATCTTTTAATTTTTTAATTGAAAGATTGATGGGTATATAAAATAATTTATAGATGTTTTCACTGATTATAGGGTATAAATTGGTATTTCTTCAGAGTATCAAAAGAATAACTGAAATGGAGATAAATACTGACTCTCTATTCTGTAGGTGTATAATTGCTAATAAAGTATTAAAACTATTAGAACACAATGCAAGAGAGCATATTTTAACAAATATAACGAACACTACACATGTATCAAACAAGCATCTACCACTCTTCTAGGAATGTAGAATACTAAACAAAGAACTTGTTTTGGTGTAAGTTAAATTCTGATGAAGGTGATGAGAAAAAAAGCAATTAAATATAAAATATATGTCAGAATTGATTAGTGTCAGGAGAAGCAATGTGGTGGGGAGAGAAAGAATAGGTAAAGCTATTCTTAGCTAGCAAAGTCGAGAAGGCCTCTGAGGAGCTGATATTTGAGCACAGACCTAAATAAAATAACATGTTCAGCAATGCAGTTATCTTGGGAAGAAATGTCACAAGAAAAGAAAATACAAAGCCAAATATCTGGAGATGGACTATATTTGAGGTATCAGAAGAAGAGAACAGAAGCTCTTATGACTGAAGATGAGAGTGATGAGGGGTATGTGTGTGTGTGTGTGTCTGTGTGTGTGTGTGTTTCAGAGATGCATGATGAACATGATAAATTAGATAAAGATAATAACAATAATGGCAAATGTCAAAACTATGCCATGAGATGAGCAGCAAGTAATTGTGCACTCATAATAGTGTAGTAAATCATTTAAATCCTCAGAACAGTAACTATGATACAACAATAGGTAAAAATCTTTTTTTTTCTTTTTTTTTGGGGGTCACACCCGGCAATGCTCAGGGGTTACTCCTGGCTCATGCACTCAGGAATTGCTCCTGGCGGTGCTCAGGGGACCATATGGCGTGCTGGGAATCGAACCTGTGTCGGTCATGTTGGCTGCGTGCAAGGCAAACGCCCTACCTACTGTGCTATCACTCCAGCCCTGGTAAAAATCTTTTGATCACTCCCTTATGCACTTGTGTATAAAAACTCATGCATAAGAAATTTAATTAAGCTTTATAGAGAGAGAAACAGATTTGGTTTAAAGTATTTGCTAGAGCAATTTAAGCCAGCATTTAACTAACTTGGTTCTTTGATTACTGAGTGATCCTAGATTTCAAATAAGACATCAAACTGACTCTGCATGGAGGATACTTGAAAAAAAACACTGCTGATTGGGTAAGACTTGAGTAGGTCTGAAAAAAAAGAGGATGAGGGTAAAAAGGAAGGGCTATTTCATAAGGAATAGCTTAGACTAAAGAGATATTGGTGGATGTTTGGCTATTGATAGTCTTTGATAGTCTGCCTCATTAGCAAAGGGGAGAAGGCAGCTGGAATAGAGAGGGGATCACTAAGAAAATGATAGCTTGAGGAAACGGTCAGAATGGGAGATGTGTCCTGAAAGTAGATAAAGGACCAAACATGATAACCTCAGTGTCTGTATTGCAAACCATAGTGTCCAAAAGTAGAGAGGGAGTATGGGGACTATTGTCTGCCATGGATGCAAGGGGAGGGTGAGAAAGGGGGTGTATACCGGGGATATTGGTGGTGGAGAATGTGCTCTGGTGGAGGAATGGGTGTTTGATCATTGTGTGATTGTAACCCAAACATGAAAGCTTGTAACTATCTCACGGTTATTCAATATATTTTTTAAAAGAGAGAGAGATGTTGGTGGATAGAAGCCCTAAATTGGGAATACAGAGAAGGGGAACGCAGTTCACTTAAGTACACAAGAAATCTACCATGTCATTGTAAGATATCAACTGCCATTGCCATAAGAAACCTGCCTAAATTTTTGTTGAGTCATACACAGTGCAGCTGTCCTCAAGCAAAGCTGACAACTTTCTGCTCAGAAAGAATAAAGGGGCCAGGAGCTGGAGCAATAGCACAGTGGGTAGGGCATTTGCCTTGCACGCAGCCGACACAGGTTCGATTTCCAGCATCCTATGTGGTCCCCCGAGCACCTCCAGGGGTAGTTCCTGGGTGCAGAGCCAGGAATAACCCCTAAGCATCGCTGGATGTGACTCAAAAAACAAACAAAACAAAACAAACAAACAAAGAATAAAGAGGCCAGCAAGATAATGCAGAGGGTAAGCTACTCACCTTACATACTGCAGACCTGTGTCCAATTGCCAGCACCCTATATGGTACCCCAAGCTTCAGCAGGAGTGAGTCCTGAACACACACAGATCCAGGAGCAAGCTCTGAACAATGCTCCATATGACCACACACACAAAAAGCAAGCAAACAAATGGGGGCGGGAGGGGGGGAGGAATGAAGTTTAGGTAGGAATCTGAAAAATCCAGAGTGTTGAACTGAAACATTTGCTGTGGAAACAGTAAGAGAAAGAGAGTTTTTTTTTCTCTCTCCCGTTGACCTTTCTGAATAGCTAGTTGCATAATAGCCACCCGTCAATGTATTTTCATTATGCTCCTAAATTGATGGATGCCCAGATAACTTCCTACCAGTGTCTTCTCTGAACCCAGAAGCCTTCAAGGTGAGCAAAGTGCCCAACTTGGAGGTAGAATACTGAGAATGTGTCATCTGAAATGAACTTTATTCTGATTCTAAGTGTCAAATGTGTCCTTTCGAGTAGAACTCCCTCTGCCTCAACTCAGCCTGATATATTTAGAAGATTAATGCTGGTTTCTGCACCGTTATTTTTCCAGATAAATCCCAAACAATTGGGGAAAAAAAACACCTTAGAAATCACACACAAACACACTCACACACCCCTACCTTTCATTGTTATGATTTTTGACAAATTGTGAGAACTGAGCAATACTACGTCAGGTAGGGCACTTGCCTGGCGTGAAGCAGACCCGATTTAACCTATGGCACCCCATACAGTTTTCTGAGCACCATCAGGAGTAAATCCTGAACACAGTTCCAGTAGTAAGCCCAGGTCATATCCAGGTGTGTTCCTGAAAAAAAATTATTGAACTGTGAGTTAATTTTATAGGAGAGAGGACGCCTTCCATAGGTAACAAAGTCCAGGGTCAACATAGACCATATAAATAGACTGAGTATGTCCCAGGATAATCACTGTAGTTACCATCACCAAACTCTGCCCTCTTTTCTTTAGAACAGCTCAGTTTTTCCAGGTTTCCATATTTTCTTTCATATTTTTCTCAAGGTCAATTACATCTACTTCAAGGCAGACCATGCAATTCCTAAGTAAATCTCACTGCCAAGACATAATTTCTAGATCATGAGTGACTTCCAAATATAATTTGGAAAAAGTTACAAGAAAAATGTTACTTAGTAGCTTCTGAGTGAAACACACCCTTTCCTTCCATTTTCAGAGGAGATGTTCTTGATGAGGAGTACGGTACTTAAGAGCTGCAGGTATTATTGGCCGCCAATTTATAGCCACCAGGGGGAGCAAGGTGACAGCAGAAGGAAATAAGCAGGTCCTGATAACTGAAAGACCAACCCTTTGCCTCCACACTCCAATCCTTGAGAACAAATTTAACTGCATCCTATCTGAAACAGTTACCTGTCTTCTGGGTTCGTTAACCAACAGCCTTGAATCATTTATTTACTCATTTAATCATCTATTCACTTAACAACTAGTTCTCTTGATTTGCCTCAATTGTTGGAGATTTGATTTAGAGTCTTCCATAATATATGGAGTATACAATATTCTCCTTAGGTTCATGATCTGCAGGTATGTACAAAAACATCTTATTAAATAATAAATAAGAATGCATGTTACTGAGATGTTTCGTCAATAAAATGGTATAAAGTCATAATGGAATAAAGAGAATACCAATCATTTCTACTCAAGGTGGGGAAAGGAAGACTCACATGTATCTTAAACTCTCAGGAAACATTGTCTTCAGGTGAGAAGGCAATAGTACATCAGGTGAGAAAATAAGCATGCTTAAGAATTCATAATTTTAAAGATCACAATAAGTAGCTCAAAGAACTATGAGAAACTTGTTATGATTGCAGCCTGTGGGCATAAAAGGAAAATGCCAAGAGCTAAAACTGAATAGTTAAAGAGGGAAAACTTTGGAAGACTTCAATTGTCACCATGACAGACACCTTGAAAGATTTTAAGTAATAGTTTTCCATTCCAAAGATTGGTCCTTCTTTGAGAAAGCCTTATGTGTTTATACACTGGGTTTGTGTGTGCTGGGGAGAGGTAACGGAACAGGCTGCAACTATGTATATTTCAAAGAGCACTGATACAATAAAGCATGATACTCAGGTCTAACAACCTGAAGTGAAGGACTACAGTCCCTTTTATCTCTGTGGGTATTCCATGAATTCAATTTTAGGTCCGAAAAAATTGGAGATTCACTATAAGACTTATGTGATTATTAGGATAAGAGACTTTTGTAACATAATCCCCAAGAGATATTCGCAAGAAGGAAGTATTTTATTTGATATGTAAATTTTGCATTAATTTTAATATGTAGATTCTTATATCACTCAAATGTGAGTTATATTTTATAACTAAAATTATAGTTACCCATATTAGAGTTTGGTACTGAGCAAAGTATTAATGACAATACTAAAGTAGTGAATAAGGTGCTTAATATCTTTACCATTATATTGACATCTTCTTTATTCTTTTTCATAATACTGAAAGGGGTTAGGTGAACCATAAAAATGTGCCCTTCACTGCAGGCAGAATCATCTTCAAAAGTCACCCTGAAGTCTCAACACCCATTCCTGCGATAGCACTTTAGCTCAAGCTGTTTCCCATGCCAATATGCTTTTTCTTATATTTGTTTCCCTGATTTTGTTCATTAAAGACAAGTTCAGATCCATGTTTTTCTTGATATTAGATCTAGAAAAAATTATTAGGCACTTCTCATTCACTTCACTTAATCACTTAACTTCCCGTTAGTCGTCGATTTGCTCGAGCGGGCGCCAGTAGCGTCTCCATTTGTCCCTATCGCGTGCTAGTGTAGCCCAATGGCATCTGTTCACTCCGGGAACATGAAGGGCCTCAAACCGATCGTTCATGATCTTGACGAAGAAGTCTGACCATCTGGTAGGTGGGCGGCCACGCAGTCTTTTGACATCCCGTAGAATCCAGTCGGTAACAGCTCTAGTCCAGCGGTCGTCTTTAAATCTCATTACGTGACCAGCCCATCTGATTTTCGACACCTTGACAAATGAGACAGAATCCCTGATTCTTGATCATCGACGGATGTCAGAACTCCGAATTCTTTCTCTCATTTGAGTGAAACGTGATATTCCAAGCATAGCTCTTTCTATTCTTCTTTGGGAGACCTGAATAGCGTTCTCATCCTGTTTGCATAGGGCCCAGGCACTTCTCATTAGCTGTGAGTTTTCTTAACAGTATGAGGTTTGAAAAGCCACTTGAAATATATAAGCCTCAGTTTCTCCTATTATAAAGGAAATATTTTAAAAGCTATATTCAATATGTATATTTAAACAATTCTTTTATAGATTACTAATATATTTTGATATAGATGTACAAAACATTTTTGTTACTTCTCTTTCCTACACTACTAGGGGCTGGAGTGATAGCACGCCAGTAGGGCGTTTGCCTTGCACACAGCCAGCCCGGCCGAGCCGGGTTCAATTCCTCCACCCCTCTTGGAGAGCCTGGCAAGCTACCGAGAGTATCTCGCCCGCACAGCAAAGCCTGGCAAGCTCCCTGTGAAGTATTCAATATGCCAAACACAGTAACAACAAGTCTCAAAATGGAAACATTACTCGGCCCTCTCGAGCAAATTGAGGAACAATGGGAGGACACTACTAGAAGCTTTTCTACTCTCATCTTTTATCATTTTATTCCTTTCTATATTAAATTTTCTACTTCTCTTTTCTATACTACTCTCAATATGTTTGTTCTGCTTCTTCTGCTCATGAGAGCAGAGAATCCTCTCATCTCTTCATCCTGTATTACACACTTAAGTAATATGCTTCATTCACTTATTCTCACAGTAAGACTTCCCTCTCTGCTTCACCCTTCTCAGTGGTTTTTCTTCCCCTTTAAGTGAAAACTGATTAAATGTCCAGTCATCAGGAAAATCAACACCAAGGAGGACTACAGAATACAAAAACGTGAACAAGGCACTTAGAGCTACAAAAAATATTGAATAAGACTTGGTCTACAAACAGCTCATCCTCAAAAACTGGCAGTCAGCCAAGTCCATAGAACTTCTTCATTCCAGGAAGTTTCTTGTTCCTGCTAAATTTTGTCTGCAGCTCAAGATTGTAGTTCAACAAACTGAGGGCTGTAACAATACTAAACAAATACCAAACAATACCTTCAAAACCAGTCTACATGTCCCACCCTAGAAATATCCTAGTGATTGCCCATCCCAAATCTGACTGCCAGAATGTTCTTTCTTACCCTAAATTTCATTCATTTTAAACTCTAAATTTATTATTAAAGGCCATAGATTTGTATCCATATTATCCAAAAAAAGCACTCTACCTTCCTTACAAGTAAATGTTAACCTTTGTACTGACTGCATTCTTTAATAAAAACAGTATTTAGAATTGGGTTTATGTTCATAGATATTCTTCTCAATCTCACTTGCTTTTGAAGAGTTGGTATTATTATCTCTGCATCCATAAACAAGAAAGTGAAGAACTCGTTTTATTCACTGTTCTGCCATATGGCACTGACATCAATGAAAAAAGTAACAGAATGAGCAGATTCCCTTTAAATCATAATTTATTATGTAACAACTTCAAGGTAAAGCAGTAGCCACTTAACAATTGATACCTACTGAGAGACATCAGAGTGCAATCCTGTGGGGGAAATGAGAATGCTACTAGTACCACTAATCTATGTTTTACAGAATAATACACTATCACCTATGTGAATTGATGTATTTAGAGTTTTTCTAAACCTACCAAAGTTCCCATTGGCATATACTGATATACACTCAAATACACCATTAATAACCATTTTAATTATAGGTGTTTTCTTATCAAAGGACTCAAACCACTTATGTGGTTCTAAGTAACCATTTCATTTTGTATGTACCAATGCTGTTTGTATGTCTGACAAGGACTCAAAGAAAATAAAAAGTATTCAGACACTAGAGTATTGAGGGTAAGAATATATTAAGAGAAAAGAAAGTAAGAGGAAAAAATTAAATTAGAAACTGTCTGAGTGGGAGTTAGCCTGAGAAGAAATAAGGAATTTTCCAACAGAGAGGTAAAATATGGATCAAAGATTTTGGTGCCAGAAAGATCTTGGTGTACTTAGGAATCCTCAGATGACCAAAATAATGGGAGTTAAGAGGCAGAAGTGAGTTCAGAAGAAGGAAGCAGATCAATGTTTTTGAAGTCAAGCTATGGATTTGGGGCTTGATTCTAAAGAATCAGAAAGTCCTTTAAGGATTTGGAGCAGGGGTTGCATTGATTTCTTTCTTAAATGATGAAACAATATTCTTTGTAGAAAACAAGAGATATGGGGCAAGTGGATAGACCAATCAGTTAGAATGAAGCTTTGAAGAGGGTAACCACGGAGCTCTACCCAGAGCACGGCTTGCATTGAATATAGTTCAGTATCAATGCCATTGAGGCAGAGTCATGTGGCCCTGTCTCACATTAGGTCCAAACTGTTTCCCCATGTACCACTTCTGTCGAGTCAATGGAAAGGTCTAAGGCATCAAACAGCATATACATTAACAAAGGGACTAAGAAAGACCACCACAGCAGTTGGAAGGAGGAGAATGGATGAAACTATACACTTCCACACAATTATGTTGGAAGAGTTAAATTGCACAGAATATATTAACTCTAGCCCAAAATCTGAAATTTAGAGACATAGCAACTACTGATGGCAACACTTAATTCTCCCTTCCTTTTCTCTCATCAGTATCATGTCTGATCTCTGTGAAAAACAGGCAAGCCTTTATTTTTTTAATAATCTCCAGCTTTAGTTTATGATGCATACTTTACTGCTAGCTTCTTTATTTAATAAAAATTAGATATAAACCTTCTTTCACTTAAGATCTCCTCCTTGCAGGGATAGGAGATAGTATAGCAGTTATAGTAGATGTTTGTAGGTTCAAATCCTAGCATCCTAAGCACTACCAGGTGCAGTCCTAGAGGCCCCTGATCACAGCTGTATACAGCCCTGGACACCACCAGTGGTGCCTGGTATCTCCATGTGGCCCAGGTATCTCCATCACCACAGGACCCAAGCAGCACACATCCTCGGGCACCTACATTGAACCCATAGACTACAATTTAACTATTCCAACATAACTGACTGCCTGAGTTTACCAATGGGACCCCTGGGTCTCCTGAGCATTACTTGGAAAGTCTCCATCCCCCCCCACACACACACAAACACACACACACACAAAAAAAACCTATTGTTTTCCAGCACTCTAAGCTGTCCAAGCACCCAAAATAAAATCTTAAAAACTCACTAAATATCATTTAAGAGCTCCTAAATATTATGTCTCTTTCTGTTTAGGGTCAGGGGAAGACCAGGGGAAGAGAGTACTACAGGAGAATAAACCAAAAGTTGCAGTTCTAGATCACATTCAGACAAGGTAGAAAAGAATCTCAAAGAACCAGAAAGATATCTAGTCAGTACACAGCATCAAACTTGAAGGCCAAAATATGAGGCACAACTGGTGTGGGGATGGGTGTTTGATCATTGTATGACTGAAACTCAAACATGAAAGCTTTTTATCTCATGGTGATTCAATTTAAAAAAATGAGGCACAGGGTTCAGGGGATGACTAAAGAGGCTAGAAGCTTGATGTGTGGAGAGCAGTATTGAATAGGTTGAGGAAAAGGACATACAGATGGCTCAGAGATGAGATTCTCTCAGGGATGGAACTCCCATGGGGAAGGATAAACAAGCAGGGCAGAGAGGGGCAAGTCTCCAGAGCATCATCCTACATTCAGCACCAGCTAAAACAGAAAAAAGAATCACAATCAATACTGGAGTGCACACTTCCAGAAGAGAGCATAGTTATGCTTACTCATTTGACCCTAAGTAAGAAGCAAGTAGAAAGACAGAAGTATCATATCCTATTTGAGACCTCATTAGTCCTCATTTGAGGACTGTGTTCTAGAAAGATGTAAGTCTGCCAAAGAAGAAAACAAATGTTAGGGATCATACTTGACTGGTGTGTATTTGCGTGTGTGTCTGTGTTTCTGCGTGTGTTTGTGTGGTGAAATGCCTTAAATGAAAATTTCTATACACACAACTAAAAGCATGGGTCTCTCCTAGGAAATCTAGAATCTATCAAAATGTTCTGAGAAAGGCAGGAAACCATCTTAAGGACGACTGATATAAGAATCTTCTCACTAATATGAGAAGTTTCAGATCAGAGACAAGGAAACACTCTAGAAACTCTTGTTTGAACATTTGTTTGAATACTTCTTAGTATTCAACTACAGGGTTCAACTAAAACTCTCTCCAGTCACAAGATGAGAACTGGATGAGGAGGAAGAAAAGGAGGAAGAGCACTCATCTGTGCTTCGAAGAAAATATACATTGGTAGAAAGAACATTGTTTCTAGAATCAGACAAGTAAGAAATAAAAACCCTGAGGAAGCAACTCAGGTTCCAACATATGAAATTTCTGCTTTGCCTATAAAGTCTAAGTAACCAGAACATATTTATTAGCACCTCATACCCCCATACTTTGGGAGACGTTGAATCACTCTCTGCAATGCTCAGCCATGTACTGTGGGCCTGACAGTTGGATACTTTGTTCCACTATACAGTACTTCTTGAACCCAGCAGTGCGCTGAGACCACCATATCCACATGAGACCATTATAGTGTTAAGAACATTACTCAGAGCCTCTAACATGCTAAACATGTGCCCTATCACTGACATGAGTTATCCCCTTAGTTCTCAGAAAAGTTATTTAACTATGAAATTTAGATTCAAAGTACCTGAATCAGAGCACTTATAAATTCTAGGCAGTGTTCTGATTGTTGGGGCTGCTGTAAATATATATGCATATTATATATAAAATATTTATTTACTGCTTTAAACTTATATGTATATATACTTTCAGCGGGTAGGGCGTTTGCCTTACAAGCGGCCAACATGGCCGACCCGAGTTCGATTCCTCTGCCCCTCTCGGAGAGCCCGGCAAGCTACCAAGAGTATTCGATATGCCAGACACAGTAACAACAAAGTCTCCAATGGAGATGTTACTGGGCCCGCTCGAGCAAATCGACGATCGACGGGAGGGCCTTTACCTACTTTACTTTTGAAGCAATATAAATGAGAGAGGTTAAACAAAATATAGATAAGAAAATTTAAAAATTGAAATAGTAAATGTCATGAAAATATGAAATGATGTAAGCAAGCTCCAGTTTGGTCATAAAGTGGCATGAGAGCAAATCAGAATGAAATGTGTGAGTGAACTGAGCACAGATCCTATGCAAGAATAAGGAGTCACAAGAGCAAAAACCCACAAATGGCATGTGATTGGCATATTTAAGGAGCAATCTTGATAGTTTCATCTCTTTTTATGAGGATTCAACTCATCAAGGACATGCCCACCTTCAATCCTAAAGCCTTGTCAGTTGTCTTTAAGAGATAATTTCAGGTGTCTGAGAGATAGTACAGTAGGTAGGGCACTTGTCTTATATATTGCTGCCCAAAATTTGATCTCCAGAACCCCACATGATCCCCCAGACCTGCCAGGAGTGATTCCTGAGTGCAGAGCCAGGATTAAGCCTTGAGCAACCCTGGCTGTGGTCCAAAAACAAAAAGAAAGAGAGAGAGAGAGAGAGAGAGAGAAGATAGAGGAGAGAGAGATCACTCAAAATCCATACCCTTTATCTGAAATAATTTCTATTTCATTGTGGGCCACAGGCAGTGGTACTCAGAGATTACTCTTGTTTCAGTGCTCAAGGATTATTTCTGACAAAATTTTCCATCTTAATAGATTGTCTTCCTCGGAGATTTCTGCTTCTGTCAGAGTACTAAATGCCTCCAAGTCCCCCAACTTGAAGTTAGCAGATAGGCCTCACCCCTGAATCTCAGTTTCATGGTACAGAATGAGAGCAGAAGCATGTGAAAGCAGGGGATACATGGTGTCCCAGGGAGTGTGATAGTCCCCAGACACAAGTGTGAGAGTAAATCTGGAGACAGTGGTGTGGGTGACAAGAAAAGTCACAGCACCAATTCCTTCTAACTTCTGGTGAAGGTTTATAGGCTGGCGTCATGTTCCACAGAGACTCTCCTCAGAAAGTTTAATGGAAAAGACACCGGAGAATGGAAAGACAGGAGAGATGTGGGATATTTTCTTCAGTTTCATTGGCTTTGGAAAACTGAAAAAGAATTCACCACCTGCGATTCAAGCCCTGATTGCAAAACATTCTGTTATTTTAGCTCTGGGTCTATAGTTAGCAGATTGTCAGTTTGGTCTCGCAGCAATGCAACAGCCAAAAAAGATTAGACATTTTAATTTCCTGAGCAGGTGCAGGTATCAGGATTGGTTTAGGCACACCAGCAAAAATGAAATAGAGATAGAGGAGGAGAGCAAGGCGTGCTGTTATATGCTTGTATGTGATAGAGAGGAGTGGGTGAGGCAGAAGCGGGAGAAATGAAGCAGAATCAAGGCACATCTGAGCATGGGAGAAATACAAGAGAAAGATAGCCAGAAAGCTTACTAGAAATTTTGATCTCAAAGAAATAGAGGGCTTTCTCTACCCATTTCTTCTTTGACTAGTATCACCCTCATGTAATTATCAAGGACACAATCCACCAATACTACTGTGACAAAAATGTGAAAAGATAGTTTTTCAACAGACATGGCCGTTGGGGCCTGGCCAGTCGACCCCAGCACACTGGAGTATGATCCCTCAGAGTTGCTGGACTTACTTTCTATAGGAGAGGGAGTGGGCAGGAGAGAAGCCTCTGCCCTGGCCCTCCGCGAATCGTGGACTCCAGATGCCTCAAAGAAAGAATCACATGTAGGGGGGAAAGCTGGTGGTCAATCAGCAATCCGTTTATTAACTCTCACACAGAGGGTTTTATACATGCATTTCAGGGGGCAATCCACCTGTATCATATTTACTTCAGCAGGCTCAGTACAGATGTTAGTTAATGATTTACGTCTTCGCTTTCAGGGCAGGGTGTATCAGCTCAGGCAGATGGTAACTACAACCGCCCTCTTACTAGCACATAAGATGGTTTAGGTGTGTGGAATGCTGGAGCAAGCCCCTGGGCCCCTGTAAACAGGGCCAGCTCTTGCTTTCAGGGGCAGGGGATTTGGTCAAAGTCTCAGGCTGGCTGCTGAGACCCCAATACATGGCCACTGTTCTAACTTCATATCTTTAACAGATGCATTTCACCCTCATAAACAGTTATATACATCACAAATGTAGACCCAGACCTGGTGGTCTTATCTATTACTTATTTGTAAGTAATGCAGCAGGACTTCACAATGTTGAGAAATTTTGCCTAAGAGATCGAAGGATGCTATCAAGGGTCTGGAGAGTAGCAGATGAAATAAGGCAGTTTACTAGCTTGACTGCTTTTCTCAGAGTCACCACTAGTACTAAGGCTGTATTTCTAAGGAAACGATGTAGTAGGAACCTTTGAGGTACACTCCCTTTCACTGCCCTCTCAGTCTTAGAAGCCCCCCAAGATGAACTTAGGTGTTGCTGAATAACTATATCCTAACCTTTGACAATCTTTCAGTGGTTATAAGAAGGAAAAGTATAGAGTAGTGAATATAATATATGTGAATATATGTGCCTAAAGTTTTTATTTTCACAAATTCACTCAACAAATGTTTGTACCTCTTTCACTATGTGCTAAGTATTCTGCTAGATGCTGACTATATAACAGCACCACAATAGTCATGAGACCTTTCCTCATATTATGGGTATAAATATTATGGAAAATAATTTAAAAGGTGTATTAAAATGATTTAAGTCTTAAGTAAGCTGATAATAATAAAAATTAATGATGGAACCTGGCTTATATAATTGTTTGATGATTAAATTATATAAGTAGTTTCGCATACTGCTTGACTCAAAGTATGCTACGTAGCACTAATCACCTTGCTCGAGCGGGCCCAGTAACGTCTCCATTGGAGACTTTGTTGTTACTGTGTTTGGCATATCGAATACTCTCGGTAGCTTGCCGGGCTCTCCAAGAGGGGTGGAGGAATCGAACTCGGGTCGGCCATGTTGGCCACTTGTAAGGCGGACGCCCTGCCACTGTGCTATCGCTCCAGCCACCTTAACATATTTTTCTCCATTTGCAATTCTGAAAATGAGAAGAAATTTACACTTTCACATATAAAAAATTAGAAGAGTATCACTATTTGCAGTCAGAAAAATGCCAGGAATACATAAAATAAGTTACTTTCATTGAACTCATGGAGACTCGAAGTCACAATACAAACTAACAAACAAGAAAACAAATAATAATTTTTTTTAAAACCTTGGAATCTGGAGAGGCAATGACAGAATCAGGACCCTAGAGACGTGACTAAATACACAAAGATTCAGTAAGATACACAGCAAGAATATTTTTAATGAAATACAGAAGTCTGAATGTGGTAAAGTCTGAGTATGAAACTCCATCGTGCCACAGAAAATAAAGGTTTATACCTTCTTAAAGGCTGTTTTTCTAGGACTCCACTAGGATTTACACATAAGATAAGGGAGAATCCTGAGAATGCTTAGGCATGGAGCTTGCTGGCAGATGCTGAATTGACAATCTTGATCTTCCTATACCTATGTCCCTGTATTCCCTACAGAACGAAAGAACCTTTACAGGATAAAAGATAGCAAAAGCGGTAGCCCCAGAGCATTGAACAGCACCTACTATGGCTAAGCCAAATAAACAGTTAAAGAAACTACCCACTGAAGAGAAACCTGGATGCATTTCATGCCCAGGATTACTTCTGGGAGAGAAGGCAGAAAAACACACATTCAATACAAGTTCATTGTGCTTACGAAGTAGGACAAATTATCCCACCAGAGATGTCCTCACCTTGCTATACACAACACAAGCACTGAGTAATATGGAGTGCAAGAAGAATGGAGAAAAAGACTCACTTAGATATGTGGTGCAAAGTCAAGATACAGAGATAACTAAGCAGAACCAAAATAAAAAGTCACCTAAAAAAGTGCTGTGGATTATTAGTCCACATATATAAATAGAATTTTACCGATACAATTTTTTTATTTAATCATTTTTTTTATTAGTGAAACACCATGAAGTACATTTATAGACTTATAAATTTTTGTGCTTGGGTTTCAGTCATACAATGATCAAGTACCCATCCTTCCACCAGTGCCCATCCTCCCCCACCACGGGTCCTAGCATCCTTCCCACCCCCCATCCCCCCCCCCCCGTCTCACCCTGCCGCTGTGGCAGGGCATTCCCCCTTGTTCTCTCTCTCTTCTTTTGGTTACTGTGTTTTGCCAGAGAGGCATTGAGTGGCAATCATGTTTGGTCTATAGACTACTTTTAGCATGTCTCTCCCACCCTGGGAGGGTCTTCACAACACCCTTTATTTGGTGCTCTCTTCTCTATCTGAGCTTCCTTTTCACCTAGCACATGTGACTGGCCTTCAAGTCATGGAGCAAAATTCCTGGTACTAATCTGAGCCATTCCTGGGTGTTAGTCTCCCGTTTTGTTGCTTTATGTTCCCCAGATGAATGTAATCTTTCTGTGTCTATCCCGCTCTTTCTGACTCATTTCGCTTAACATGATACTTTCCATGTAGTACCACTTGTATGTAAATTTCATGACTTCATTTTTTTCTAACTGCTACATAGTACTCTATTGTGTAGATGTACCAAAGTTTCTTTAACCAGTCATCTGTTCTCGGGCACTCAGGTTTTTTCCAGATTCTGGCTATTGTAAAGAGTGCTGCAATGAACAAACAAGTGCAGATGTCACTTCGACTATACCTTTTTGCCTCTCTGGGATATATTCCCAGGAGTGCTATAGCTGGGTCAAATGGGAGATCAAATTCTAATTTTTGAGAATTGTCCATACTGTTTTCCAAAAGGGTTGGACCAGCCTGCATTCCCACCAGCAGTAAAGGAGGGTCCCTTTCTCGCCACATCCGCGCCAGCACCTGTTGCTTTTGTTCTTGTGGATGTGGGCCAGTCTCTGTGGTGTGAAATGATATCTCATTGTTGTCTTGATCTGCATCTCTCTGATGATTAGTGATGTAGAGCATTTTCTCATGTGCCTTTTTGCCATTCGGATTTCTTCTTTGAGAAAGTTTCTGTTCATTTCCTCGCCCCATTTTTTTTATTGTATTTTATTTTTTTTAAAGTTGTAGCTTTACAATTTTTTGTGCTTTGGTTTCAACCATACAATGATCAGATACCCAGCCCTCCACCAGTGCCCATTTTCCACCACCATGGATAATATCCCTCCCACCCCCATCCCCCCATCCCCCCTGTCTCTGTGGCAGGGCAATCCCCTGTGTTCTCTCTCTCCTTTTGGGTGTTGTGGTCTGCAAAAGAGGCATTGAGTGGCAAACATGTTCAGTACATAGTCTACTTTCGACATGCATCTCCCCTCCTGGGAGGATCCTCCAAACATCCTTTATTTGGTGCTCCCTTCTCTATCTGAACTGCCCTTTCCTCCAGGATACCCGCTGGCCTCTAAGTTATGGAGTAATCCTCCTGGTGCTGATCTCAGCTATTCTTGGGTATTAATCTCTTACTTTGTTACTTTATATCCCCCAGATGAATGCAATCTTTCTATGTCTATCCCTCTCTTTCTGACTCATTTCGCTTAGCATGATACTTTCCATATTGTACCACTTGTATGTAAATTTCATGACTTCATCTTTTCTAAGAGCTACATAGTACTCCATTGTGTAGATGTACCAAAGTTTCTTTAACCAGTCATCTGTTCTTGGGCACTAAGGTTTCTTCCAGTTTCTGGCTATTGTAAAGAGTGCTGCAATGAACAAACAAGTGCAGATGTCACTTCAACTATACATTTTTGCCTCTCTGGGATATATTCCCAGGAGTGGTATTGCTGGGTCAAATGGGAGCTCAATTTCTAATTTTTTGAGAATCGTCCATACTGTTTTCCAGAAGGGCTGAACCAGTGGACATTCCCACCAACAGTGAAGGAGTGTCCCTTTCTCGCCACATCCACGCCAGCATCGGTTGCTTTTGTTCTTTTGAATGTGGGCTAGTCTCTGAGGTGTGAGATGGTATCTCATTGTGGTTTTGATCTGCATCTCCCTGATGATTAATGATGTAGAGCATTTTCTCATGTGCTTTTTTGCCATTCGGATTTCTTCTTTGAGAAAGTTTCTGTTCATTTCATTGCCCCATTTTTGGATGGGGTTGGATGTTTTCTTCTTGTGGAGTTTAACCAGTATTTTGTATATCCTGGATATCAACCCCTTGTCAGATGTGTATTCGGCGAATATCCTTTCCCATTCTGTAGACTGTCTTTGTATTTTGCTCACTGTTTCTTTGGAGGTGCAGAAGCTTCTTAGTTTAAGATAGTCCCATTTATCTATCTCTGTTTTCACTTGCTCGGCCAGTGGCGTGGCATCTTTGAAGATACCATTAGCTTCAATGTCATGGAGGGTTTTGCCAACTTTATCTTCAATGTACCTTATGGTTTCTGGTCTGATGTTGAGGTCTTTAATCCATTTTGATCTTACTTTTGTACATGGTGTTAGGCAGAGTTCTGAGCCTATTTTTTTGCATGTAGCCGTCCAGTGATGCCAACACAATTTATTAAAGAGGCTTTCCTTACTCCACTTCACATTACTTGCACCTTTATCAAAGATTAGATGAGCATATGATTGAGGAGAGATGTCAGTGTATTCAACCCTGTTCCATTGGTCTGCAGTTCTGCCTTTGTTCCAGTACCATGCTGTTTTAATTATTACTGCTTTGTAGTACAGTTTGAAGTTCGGGAGGTTGATTCCTCCCATTTTCTTTTTCCCAAGAATTGCTTTAGCTATTCGTGGGGGCTTATTGTTCCATATAAATTTCAGGAGTGTTTGCTCCATTTCTTTGAAGAATGTCATGGGTATCCTTATAGGGATTGCATTGAATTTATACAATGCTTTAGGTAGTATTGCCATTTTGACAATGTTAAGTCTCCCGACCCATGAGCAGGGGATATCTTTCCATTTCCTCATGTCCTCTTTTATTTCCTGAAGTAGCGTTTTGTAGTTTTCTTTGTACAGGTCCTTTACTTCCTTAGTTAAGCTGATTCCTAGGTACTTGATTTTCTGGGGCACAATTGTGAACGGGATTGTTTTTTTCATGTTGCTTTCTTCTCTCTCACTGTTTGCATATAGGAAAGCCATGGACTTTTGGGTATTGATTTTATAACCTGCAACTTTACTATACGAGTCTATTGTTTCTAGGAGTTTTTTGGTGGAAGTTATTGGGTTCTCTAAGTAGAGTATCATATCATCTGCGAATAGTGAGAGCTTGATTTCTTCCTTTCCTACCTGAATGCCCTTAATATCTTTTTCCTGCCTAATCGCTATTGCAAGTACTTCCAGTACTATATTGAATAGCAGTGGAGAGAGTGGACATCCCTGTCTCGTCCCTGATCTTAGAGGGAAGGCTCTCAGTTTTTCCCCATTGAGGATGATGCTTGCTGTAGGCTTGTGGTAGATGGCTTTAATTATGTTGAGGAAGGTCCCCTCTATACCCATTTTGGCTAGGGTTTTCATCATAAAGGGGTGCTGGATCTTATCAAATGCTTTCTCTGCATCTATTGATATTATCATATGCTTTTTATCTTTTCTTTTGTTGATATGGTGGATTATGTTGATTGATTTCCGGATGTTAAACCATCCTTGCATCCCTGGGATGAATCCTACTTGGTCATGGTGTACGATCTTTTTGATGAGTAGTTGGATTCTATTTGCTAGTAGTTTGTTGAGGATCTTTGCATCTGTGTTCATCAGGGATATCGGCCTGTAATTCTCTTTCTTTGTGGTATCTCTGTCTGCTTTTGGTATCAGTGTGATATTTGCTTCGTAGAAACTGTTCGGAAGTGTTTTTGATATTTCAATTTCGTGGAAAAGCTTAAAGAGCATCGGGAGTAAGTCCTCTTTAAAGATTTGGAAGAATTCACTAGTGAATCCATCCGGGCCAGGACTTTTGTGCTTGGGGAGACTTTTTATTACCATTTCAATTTCCTTGATGGTGATAGGTCTGTTCAGGTATTCCAGGTCTTCTTGGTTCAGCCTTGGGAGTCTGTAGGAGTCTAGGAATTTATCCATTACCTCGAGGTTTTGATGTTCCGTGGCATAAAGCTTTTCAAAGTACTCCCTGAGGATCCTCTGAATTTCTGTGGTTTCTGTTGTAATGACCCCCTTTTCATTTCTGATTCGGCTTATTAGGGTTTTCTCTCTCCCTTTCTTTGTGAGTTTTGCTAGAGGCTTATCGATCTTGTTAATTTTCTCGAAGAACCAGCTTTTGGATTCATTGATCTTTCGGATTGTTTTTTGGGTTTCCATCTCGTTAATCTCTGCTCTGAGTTTTATTATTTCCTTTCTCCTGTTCGGGTTGTGCTCCTTTTTTTGGTCCTTCTCCAAGCTCTTAAGCTGTGAGGTTAGGTTACTTATGTGTGCTCGCTCCTCCTTCCTGAGGAATGCTTGTAGAGCTATAAACTTTCCTCTTAACACAGCCTTTGCTGTGTCCCATAAGTTTTGGTAACTCGTGTTCTCATTTTCATTCGTTTCTAGGAATCTTTTGATTTCCTCTTTGATTTCCTGTCTAATCCACTCGTTGTTCAATAGTGCACTGTTTAATTTCCAGGTGTTTGATTTAGTTTTCTGTTTTTGTGTGTGATTTACTTCTAATTACAGCGCATTATGGTCTGAGAAGATTGTTGATACAATCTCTACCTTCTTAATTTTATGGAGGCATGTTTTGTGGCTCAGCATGTGGTCTATCTTGGAGAATGTTCCATGTGCGCTTGAGAAGAATGTGTATTCAGATTTTTGTGGATGAAGTGTCCTGTATATATCTACTAAGTCCCTTTCTTCCATTGTTTCCCTCAAATGAAGTATGTCCTTGCTAAGCTTGAGTCTGGTTGATCTATCAAGAGGTGACAAAGCAGTGTTGAAGTCTCCCACTAGTATTGTGTTGCTATTGATGTCTTTTTCCAAATCTATGAGTAGTTGTTTTAAGTACTTTGCTGGTCTCTCATTAGGTGCATATACATTTATTATTGTAAGTTCTTCCTGTTGTACAGATCCTTTGATCAATAAGAAATGGCCTTCACTGTCTCTTATGACCTTCCTCATTCTGAAATCGATGTGGTCTGATATAAGGATGGCTACCCCGGCTTTTTTATGGGAGCTGTTTGCCTGTAGGATTGTTTTCCAGCCTTTGACTCTGAGTCTGTGTTTGCTTTGACTATTGAGATGCGTTTCTTGCAGGCAACAGAATGTTGGGTTCAATTTTCTAATCCATCCTGCCACTCTATGTCTTTTAATTGGTGCATTTAGCCCATTGACATTGAGAGAGATTATTGTTATGGGATTTTGTCCCATTGTTCTGTTAAAATTTGGTGTATTTGAGGGGCCTTTCTTGCCTTAAAGTAGCCCATTTAGTTGTTCTTGTAACCATGGTTTTGAGTCTATGAAGTTCCTGAGCTGTTGTTTATCTGTGAAACTGTGTGTTGTTCCTTCTATTATGAATGAGAGTCTTGCTGGGAAAAGTATGTTGGGGGAGGCATTTATTTCATTGAGTTTTTTTACTATGTCCCACCACTGTTTTCGGGCCATGAGGGTTTCATCAGAAAAATCAGCTGTGAATTTTAAGGATGCTCCTTTGTAAGAGATTTCTTTCTTCGATCTTGCTGCTTTCAGAATTTTGTCTCTGTCTAAGGTTTTGGTCATTTTGATCAGAATGTGTCTTGGGGTATTTTTATTCGGATTTCTTCTGGCTGGTACCCTTCGGGCCTCCTGAATGTTGTCACAAGTTTTCTTCACCTCTGGAAATGTTGTAGCAATGATTTCTTTGACAGTTTCTTCTTCATCGAGGTTTTCTTCCTGTACCTCTGGGACTCCAATAATTCTTATGTTACCCCTCTTGGCTTCATCACGATCTTCTCTTGCCATCTGTTCCCGAATTGTGAGTCTCTTTTCCATTTTCTGCTCTTTTCTGGAGAGTCTCTGAACTTCATCTTCGAGCTCACTGATTCTGTTCTCAGCAGCTGTTACTCTGCTGCTGAGGCCTTCCACTGAGCTTTTCAATTCGCCTACGAGATTTTTCAGGTCTGACATTTCTGATTGCATTTTCCTCATTTCTGCCTTCAGATCCTCTTGTCTTCTATTGGCATTGCTTTCCATTGTTTCTTTTAGTTCCCTAAGCATCTTAAGTAGCTCCCATCTGAATTCCTTGTCAGAGAGGTTGTCTAACACTACAGTACTGTTGGTGTCATCTGGGCTAGACTCTTCAATAAGAAAGTTTTGTGGGCTTTTGTGTTGCTTTACCATTGTGACTAGTGTGGTTTAGTCCTTCACGTTCACTGTTACTATTCTGCTTGATATGCAGTGTGAGTTAAGATAGGCTTATGAGTTATTGGCTACTGTGCTTCTAGTGGCTGAGCTAAAATAGAGAAGTTTCCATCTAAGAAGTTAGCTTATGGTTCCTATGGCATATGTAGTGGGAAAATATTTCGCGGCCGTGTTAGCGGCCGCGGCTCCGGAAAGAGTCCCTGGCACTAGGCAAGGAGTTGGGAAAGTCTCCTGTTTGGAATTGGAGCCGTTCAGCTTTGTTGCCCAGAGCTGGGCCTCTGTGCCCGTCCCATGCAGATCAGGGGTTGAAAACCGGCTGTCTAGGGGCTGTTTCTAGCTGCGTCCTCGCCCCATTTTTTGATGGGGTTGGGTGATTTCTTCTTGTGTAGTTTAACCAGTACCTTATATATCCTTGATATCAACCCCTTGTCGGATGTGTATTTGGTGAATATTCTTTCCCATTCTGTAGGCTGTCTTTGTATTTTGGTCACTGTTTCTTTTGAGGTGCAGAAGCTTCTTAGTTTAAGATAGTCCCATTTGTCTATCTCTGTTTTCACTTGCTTACCGATACAATTTAAAATCTCAGGATAAGAACTACAGCAACAAAATTTAAATACATCAACTCCTAACTAGATAATTCAATGTGCGAGCATAAATATTCACCCCCTTCCCCAACACACACATATACACAAATTAAAGGCAAAAGGGGACAAAAGAGTGCTTCTCTTCCAGCATAAAAACATATTTTCTCAGGCATAATGACATATTACCTTCATAAAAAGTGATGGAAATGATAAAAGACAGAGAAAAATAAACCTAAGACAAGACAATAATCAGAAATGGGCCTAGATATGACAGACTGTAGACTTTTCTTAATCTTTTAGACTCTTCTAGAAAAAGGATGATTTGGCTATTTATAAAAGTAGAGGATAAACCTGATGGATAATTTTAGTAGAAAGGAAAATAATTGGAATGAATCCGAAAAGCATAGCAATAAAAAATACAGTGTGTGAGGCCAGCTTCCAAGCCATGGAGAAATCCTTCTGGCCCTAATCCCTATTACCCTTGGGTGTTAGTCTCCCATTATGTTACTTTATATTGCACCAATGAGTTCAGTCATTTTATGTCTGTCCCTCTCTTTCTGAGTCATTTCACTTAATATGATAATTTCCATGTCTATCCACTTATATGCAAATTTCATAATTTCATCTAAGAGGTTGAGTTTCCCTCTCCACCCTGAGCAGAGCCCTTGTAGCGGAAGACCTCCAGGACCCAGCCACAGTCATGCTGAGACCACTCCCCACATGCTAGGATGAGCCTCACGCATGAAAGAACTGGCAGAGGAACCCAGGTGTGCAGGACCTGGGGCTGAGATCTCCAAACCTGCTCAGTTCAGGACTGGGCCTCCTCCACCCAGATCCCCCATCTTCCAGTAGCTAGACAGTTACACCCACCAACTGTCATGTAACCCCATCAACGGCCAAGATCTAGAGACTATAAAACTGTAAGTGATGGTCTTCATTCCCTTGACCCTGAAAGAGCCCCCAATATGCCATCAGGCTGCACTAACACATGACAGGGATGAATGGAGATGTTACTGGCTCCCGCTCGAGCAAATCAATGAACAACAGAGTGATAGTGAAAGTGATATAGTGATCTTTTCTAACCGCTGCATAGTATTTCATTGTATAGATGTACCAGAGTTTCTTTAACCAGCCATCTGTTCTCGAGCACTCAGGTTTTTGAAAGTAGACTATAGACCTAACATGATGGCCAGTTACTGTCTGTGTTGCTAACCATAACACCCAAAAGGATAAAGAGAGAAATTAAAAGGGAATGTGCGTGCCACAGAGGCAGTGGGGTTGGGGTGGGGGTGGTGGGAGGGATACTGGGAACATTGGTGGTGGAGAATGGGCACTGGTGGAGAAATGGGTACTTGACCATTGTATACATGACTGAAACATAATAATGAAAGTGTATAAGTCTGTAATTCTATCTACAGTGTTTCATTAAAAAATTTAAAAATAAAAATTATTTAAAATATTTTTAAAAAATGCAGTAATTGAACTCCACTTGGGGCTTTCCACCCATCAGATCACCACACTCACTTCAGAGACAGCTTCTTCAAAACAATACAAATGAATAAGTTTGGTTGGAGAGCTGTCTCCAGTCCTGATTTCAGGAACTAGATGTTGACTCCAACTGCACCTCCACAGCTGAAACATGTTTGGGCTTCTCACTTCAGCTTGCCTGGGGAAAGAGAAGGAGAGAAGGAGAGCAAAAGCTTAGAATGCCAGGAAGAGGGTCTTAATTGAGCCAGTAGCTCTAAGACAGCAAACCCCCATCATTAGTCCTATTACAGGAGTGAATCAGTAAATGAGACCAACATATAGCACTAAAGTCAGCATAAAACTATTCTCTTGCCACCACCACGCACAGAGCATCAAACACAATGAAGTACAGGAATCCAACCTACAAAGTCCCAGAAATAGCCCCAACCACACAAAAATGATTAATTTTGCTTGATGAGAAATTGAAAGTGACAATTGAAAGTGTCAATGGTTAGGTTATTCACTGGATTGAAGAAACAAATAAAAGATTACCAGTTAGCCTTGAGAATATTCAAGAACACTTAAATCAGAAGTCACTAAGCAGAAGAACAAGCAGAACTTAAAGAACACAAAGGAGACAGTGAACAGCAGATTCATTAAGCAGAGGATTGAATCAGTGAACTTGGGACAAGAAAGAAAACAAGAAAGACCAAAAGAAGGAAAGAAGAATTCAGAGAAATGAAGAATACACCAGAGATACATGGGAAAGACTATAAACTATGTGGAATACATATAAAGTATATAAAGTAATAAGGTCACAATAGGAATGGAGGAAAAAATAGGCAAACAGTTTTTTGAAGAAATAATAGCTAAGAAAGTGCCCAATCTGAAGATCAGTCTATACATCCAGATCAGGAAGCATAAAGACTTCCAAAGAGAATAACAAGACACTTGAAATTAAAATGGAGAGTCAAAGATACAACTCTAAGTGCTAAAGGAGCAAAGTTTAAAAAAAAAAAAAACCTTTAAGGACAGTCTATAAAACAGCAGATTTCTCTAAGAAAACATTATAGGTAGAGAAAGCACAATACAATCAGCACATTGAATAAAGTAAGCAAATATTCAATTAAGAATACTTTATCCTGTGGCTGGAGTGATAACACAGCAGATAGGGCATTTGCCTTGCATGTGGCCAACCTGGGTTCGATTACCAGCGTCCCATATGGTCCCCTGAGCACTGCCAGGAGTAATTCCTACCTGTAAAGCCAGGAGATAACCCCTGTACATTGCCGGGTGTGACCCAAAAAGAAAATTTAAAAAAAGAGAATACTTTATTCATTCAAGTTTATAGGTGCAATACATATTTTACTTATAAAGATCAGCTAAGCAAGTTCATGGACACCAAATAACCCAAATAAATATTTGAAGATGAACTAAATAGACACATCTGAAGACAAATAACTCCCCATATGAATAAAGACATTTTAAACACTTAGAATCTACACAATACGGCATCAAATTATTTCTTTCCCATATATTTCTTTATTGTCAATCTCCTGAAGATTGACTAATGGGCTAAATTATTGAACTCATCGTTCTTCTGCCTGAAAGAGGTGCACTTGACCTGCCATGATAAACACAGAGTAAAAGACAAGAAAACAGCTACAGACATGAACAAAAAAAAAAAAAGTCTGGGCAACCGTACTTACATTAAATACCATAGACTTCAAACAAAAAAGTTTATAAAAGGCAGAGATGGCCATTATATAATGATCAAAGTATCTATCCATCAAAAAGACAATACTCATCACCATGCACCAAATGAGAGGGCGGCAAGATGTGTATAGTGACTACTAACATATCTGAAAATAAACAATGCAATATGATAGTAGTAGAATACTTGAATATCATATTCTCACCACTAAAAAGAACAGGAAAGGGCTTGATTCCATTGATGTTGTAAATATGGGGAGAAGAGGAACCAGGAGAATATTGACCTAACTTCAAATTGGATTTCTCATTGGCTCCCAGTGGAATGCAGAACAAATCTTTGCTAACACATGGTAATGTGAAATCATTTTATACATCAATCTCCTTGAAAAGCAAGATATCAAAACATGTAGATCAAGAGTGGCAGGTCCTCCCATGGAACTAAACATACTGACTTGTAGTAGCCACTATTCACTCACTAGCATACTGCCCTAACTTTTCACTCATGCTGCTGTTTTGCATATTCAGCATGTTTTGTTTGTGACTCATTTCCCAATCTCTTATCCATAAAACAATATGACTAGGCAGAGCTGGAGCAACAGTGCAATGGGTAGAGTGCTTGCCTTGCACACAGGTGACTCTATTTTGATCCCCAGAATCTCATGTGTTCCCATGAGCACTGCCAGGAAGAGTTCCTGAATGCAGAGCCAGGAGTAACCCTGGCCAAGCATGGCCCCAAAACAAAAAAGTATTTCAAAATGCTATGTAATCCTCCATGTTTATTGCAGTCTTATATGCGATAGTCAAGAGCTGGGCACATCATGAGTGTCTAACGAAAGATAATTGCACGAAGAAATAAATTAATATATATATATATATATATATAATGGAATGCTACTCAGCTAATAAGAACTAAATACTGCCGAGTGCAACATAGAAGGAACTAGCTTTAACACTTAGTGAACTGGCTATAGCAATAGTTCAGTGGGTAGGGCACTTGCCTTTCATGCAACAGAACCAATGTTTGGTCTCCAGCATCCCATATTATCTCTAAGCACCTCCAGGTGTAGTGTCTGAGTGCAGACGGAGGAGTAACCCCTGAATATCACCAGATGTGGGCAAAAATAATATATATATATACAAAATAATGGCTTAGGGAAGGGACATCAGGGGTTGGTAAAAAGGGTAAAAGGATTCTATCATATGGTGAATAATAGAATTAAATTTTTAATAAACTTGTTGTAGTATATTAGGTCCTTATTTATAATGATGCACAACTGAAAGTTGGGTGTTATAATTTTCTGTTATGTCAATAAATGTCAATTTAAAAATATAATTTACTTAAGGATTTGGATGGATCCTAGCACTGTAGCACTGTCCTCCCATTGTTCATCGATTTGCTCAAGTGGGCCCAGTAACGTCACCATTGTGAGACTTGTTGTTACTGTGTTTGGCATATAGAATATGTCATGGGGAGCTTGCCAGGCTTTGCCCTGTGGGCAAGATACTCTCAGTAGCTTGCCGGACTCTTTGAGAGGGGCAGAGGAATTGAACCTGTCTCTGCTGGGCCAGCTGCACGCAAGGCAAACACCCTGGCAGAGTCCCTGAACAGAGCCTGCAGTGCATCAGGAGAGCAGCTAAGTGTGGCTCAAACCCATCTTTTTAAAAAGATACATAATTTATTTGGGCTGGAGCGATAGCACAGCGGGTAGGGCGTTCGCCTTACAAGCGGCCAACATGGCCGACCCGAGTTCGATTCCTCCGCCCCTCTCGGAGAGCCCGGCAAGCTACCGAGAGTATTCGATATGCCAGACACAGTAACAACAAAATCTCCAATGGAGACGTTACTGGGCCCGCTCGAGCAAATCGACGATCAACGGGAGGGCCTTTACCTTTACCTTTACATAATTTATTTAGTAACATATAATCCAGCATAATAAAAGCTACAAAAACTTATAAGATAACAATTTAAAACAAATTGTTATAAAAAATGTGAGCTTTTACAAAAATCAAGAGTGGCTGAGATTAGTACCAGGAATTTGCTCTATGACTTGGAGGCCAGTCACACATGCTAGGGGAAAGGCAGCTCAGATAGAGAAGGGAGCACCAAATAAAGGGTATTGGAGGATCCTCCCAGGATGGGAGAAGCATGCTGAAAGTAGACTATAGGCCAAACCATGATTGCCACTCAATGCCTCTTTTGCAAACCACAACACCCCAAAGGAGAGAGAGAACAAAATGGAATGCCCTGCCACAGAGGCAGGGTGGGATGGGGGATATGGAGGGTGGGAGGGATATTGGGACCCGTGATGGTTGAAAATGGGCACTGGTGGAGGGATGGGTATTTGATCATTGTATAATTGAAATCCAAGCACAAAAATTTGTTGTCTACAACTGTACCTCATGGTGTTTCACTAATAAAAATTCTAAATAAATAAATAAGTAAATAATACCTCTTAAAAAATCAACAGACCTTATGCAATTTGTAAAATAATTTCCTTTAACAAAGAAGAAAAATTCTTACCAAATATAATTGAAATAAAAGTATGCAACAGAATCCCTATTTTAATAAGCGAAACTCTATGCTTTCCAATGGCACGGACAAAATTAACAGGGAGCAGGTGTGGCAGTCCAGGTGCCCCATAGTCTCCTGAGACCCTGAACAGTGAACACAATGGGTACAGGGTGGAGAGGCAGAGGGAGAAAAATAAGCACACTTTCTGTAACTCTTCTGATTTCAGTGGATTCTTCCATTGTGGAATGTATCATAGAAAGTATCTTACACAGATACTTTGTATCTGTGAATGGAGGACAGTCTCACAAGCAGTACTCATAAGACTTGAAGACACCTTCCAGCAATTCTAGGCCAACTGAACTATCAACTCAATGCACATACCTAATAATGCAGTGCCACCTGGGCCCTGAGGTGCAAGGACTTGCCAGAGACTAACTGGCAGTGTTCAGGGTTCTCCATGACTGCAGATGCCTCCAAGAATGAATCCAGGTATTAGGAGGAGTATGTGGTGCCAGGGGATGTACTGGGCTTGACTGCATGGAAGACATGCACCTGAATCCCTGTACTGTATCTCTTTCCTGCACACATTGTTTTAATAAGAAATAAGTGAGATTACTAGGGTGGATCTCATAAATTATGCAATGGGTTAGTTTCTTTTCACAAAATTTCACGTAGGGATAGTCACAAAGAAGGTCTTCAGACCAAAACAAAAACAAACAAATAGACAAACAAAAATAAAAATGAAGATGCGCAGGGGGGATGGGGGGATGGGGGGAGGGATATTATCCTGGTGGTGGAAAATGGGCACTGGCGGAGGGATGGGTATTTGATCGTGGTATGACCGAGATCCAAGCACAAAAATTTGTAGATCTACAACTGTACCTCATGGTGTTTCACTAATAAAAAAAAAAAAAAAGGAAAAAAAAAAAAAGAAATCCGAATGGCTAAAAGGCACATGAGAAAATGTTCCACATCGTTAATCATCAGGTAGATGCAGATCAAAATCACAATGAGATGCCATCTCAAACCACAGAGACTGGCCCATATCCACAAGAACAAAAGCAACTCTTGCTGGCGCGGATGTGGTGATAAAGGACACTCCTTCCCTGCTGGTGGGAATGCCAACTGGTTCAGCCCTTCTGGAAAACAGTATGGGCGATTCTCAAAAAATTAGAAATTGAGCTCCCATTTGACCCAGCAAAACCACTCCTGGGAATATATCCCAGAGAGGCAATAAAGTATAGTCGAAGTGACATCTGCAATTGTTTGTTCATTGCAGCACTCTTTACAATAGCCAGAATCTGGAAAAAACCTGAGTGCCGAGAACAAATGACTGGTTAAAGAAACTTTGGTACATCTACACAATGGAGTACTATGTAGCTCTTAGAAAAGACGAAGTCATGAAATTTACATACAAGTGGTACTACATGGAAAGTATCATGTTAAGCGAAATGACTCAGAAGAAAGGGATAGACATAAAAAGATTGCATTCATCTGAGGAACATAAAGTAACTAAATAGGAAACTAACACCCAAGTATGGCCGAGATTAGTACCAGGAATTTTACTCCATGGCTTGGAGGTCAACTACACATGCTAGGGGAAAAGGGAGCTCAGATAGAGAAGGGAACACCAAATAAAGGGTGTTGAGAGGATCCTCCTGGGATGGGAGAAGCATGCTGAAAGTAGACTATCGACCAAACATGATTGTCACCCAATGCCTCTTTTGCAAACCACAACACCCAATAAAAGAGAGAGAACAAAAGGGAATGCCCTGCCACAGAGCCAGGGTGGAATGGGGGGATGGAGGGTGGGAGGGATACTGGGATCAGTGGTGGTGGAAAATGGGCACTGGTGGAGGGATGGGTATTTGATCATTGTATAACTGAAACCCAAGCACAAAAATTTGTAAGTCTACAACTATACCTCATGATCTCTCACTAATAAAAATTTTTAAAAAAAAAGATACTTCAAAAAAAAATGAAGATGCTTCATCTTCCAGAGTACAAAATATTTGAAAAGTCCTTTCAAGTATGAGTTTAGTCGCCTGAGAATCATGCCATAGGAGCAGCTTGTTTCAATGGCAATTTTATGTACAATTTAAAATGTATAACAACCAAAACATCTCTTCAATTATGTTCTCACCCTAAAATAACTGTGAAATAATTCTTATGCAAGATGACAGACTTTCTAAATCAAGATGTTTTCAAGAGTAGAGAAGAAAGAACTATCTTGTGGTGGCTGTTGCGTCTCAACTTATTTTTCAAACTAGTTGCAAACAAAAATATCAGGGAGCCATCAAAGGCTTACATTTAGCAAGTGTAACTAAAGCAATGTTTTCTTGACACTTAAAAGTGTCGTGAGTTGTTTACAAATTATTAAGGGAGGAAAAAAATCTTATTTCAGCAAACTAAGTTCTCAATTAACATCTTTCATAAGTTCTTTGGAAACTGCCACTTGAATAATGGTAGTTCATGCATTTATCAGATCCTTGAACAATGTGGATTCCTTGGACTTTGGCAGGGTCCTTTTTCTTCTTATAAATGTTATATTGAAATGGCATCTAAAGTGAAACATAATTTGAGGACCTGCTATTATGTTTCAAAGAAAAGAAAGTTGAGAAAGGAGAAAAGGATTGATTCATTCTTCTTTATCCATTTGGAACTCATTTTTTTTTGGTAAAACCCTAGAGTTCCTTTTGATTGTTTGCCCCATGTATACCATGACCTTGCAAGTTCATCTAGGTAATATTGCTAATGTTTACTATCAAATAGGATGACATTCTCTTCCTGCTCAGAAAAACTCCAAGTCTTTTATTCCCAGTTTTGTCCCATCTCAATTTCTCTACCAGACTGAAGTTCTTCCAGAATTCGCCCTGCTAATATAGTGACTCACTCATCTATTCACTCATAAATATTTTCTCACTTAATAGTTTTATCGTACTGGAGCAATAGCACAGCGGGTAAGGCATTTGCCTTGCACGCGGCCAACATGGCCAACCTGGGTTCCATTCCTCCACCTCACTCAGAGAGCCAAGCAAGCTACCGAGAGTATCTCGCCCACGGGGCAAAGCCTGGCAAACTACCGTGATGTATTCAATTGCCAAACACAGTAACAACAAGTCTCAAAAAGTGGAGAGGTTACTGGGCCCACTTGAGCAAATCGATGAACAATGGGAGGAAGTGTCTATTTTGGGCTGGGGCGATAGCACAGTGGGTAGGGTATTTTTCTTGCACTCAGCCAACATGGCCAACCCGAGTTCGATTCCTGCATCCCTCTCAGAGAGCCCGGCAAGCTACAGAGAGTATCTCGTCCACACAGCAAAGCCTGGAAAGCTACCCATGATGTATTCGATATACCAAACACAGTAACAACAAAGTCTCACAATGGAGACGTTACTGGGCCCACTCGAGCAAATCAATGAACAACGGGAGGACAGTGACAGTGAACAGTTTCGTCCTGCAGACCCCAAATCAAGATGTTATAAGTGATTGGCCTTGAGGAACTTTGAGTTTGTGAAAGACAAGTGAAAATATGTCTTAGAGGCACATGCAAGATATAAAAGGAAGTAGTAGTACATTTTACAGTTTGAGGGTCTAGAGGTCTTCCCATCATTCACCCTTCTCTTAAGCAATGCATTCACTTAGATACCATATCTGAGTATACCGTTCACTCTATACAGTATGCTGCTGGGGACATAACTAGCAAAGATATATGTACCTATGCTGTACATACTATGCTGCTATAAGAATTGCATTGGTTAAAATTATTAAAAAAAAAAAACTGGAGCTGGAGACATAGTACAGTGCCTAGAGAATTTACTTTTCATGCAGTTGGCCTGAGTTTGATTCCTGACACCCCATATGGTTTGTCTGGTCCCCGAAGAGTGATCCCTGAGCACAAAGTCAAGAGTAATCCCTGAGCACCACCTTGCGTGACCAAAAACAAAACTAAATATGCATATATAAAACATATTATACACAATATTGGTCATAAATATAATCTAGCAGCACCAGAAAATTATAATTACTATTCATGGAGAGAGGGAGTAAAAGAGTGACTAGAATAAAGATGAGAAAAGGAAAGAAGAAATCTATTACAGGTTTTTGCTGTTGCTAGACTATCATGCACAGAAAGCAAAACTAGGTTATGAGTTAGTTACTATCTGCATACTCTGGTTTGTAGAGCTTTCCGGATACCTAGTCTCTCATGTATAAATAAAATAAATTTCCTTCTGAAATAGTATAAAAGAAAATACATAGCTATGAAGAAAGAAGCTATTTTTCTAAACAAACAAACAAAGAGGTCTTCATTGTAACAGCCTCTCCATGCTCTTAAAAACACATCATTATTTTAATTTTAATGATTATATTTTAAACTTTCTTCACTTAAATGCCTGTCTGTGAAATAGGAACATGGTACCACTTCAATTAGGTAAGTATTTATTGAGCAATTATAAAGTGTCAAGCACTATTTCAGGAACTGGGCTCTTTTAATGGTCCACTTGTGAAATGTTCCCCAGGATCTTCCAATCAAAGAGATTAAATGTAACAGCAAATAAAATGCAATACAATACTATCAGTGAAATCATATTATAATAATATATGTAAGTTGTATACTAAAGAAAGAATTTAACCATCAGAAGAATCATGGGAAGTTTCTTAACAAGAAATATTTACCTCACAAGTTTAAAAAAATGAATGGAAAATGACTTCACAGATATATTAATCACATGCTTTTCCAGTAATTAGTGTCACCAGGAAGGAGCAGTAATACAGAAAAAAATTTAGAGAACAAACTAATTTGGAATTCTGGAAACTAGTTGAAAATTTATAAGAACTAGAGTATTGCTTAATGAAGTAAATGACTACTAAGATTTCTAATAAGGTACTATAGTATCTTTGCTTATTTGACTACAATCCTGTTTTCCCCACCTCAGCAATAATAGTGGTACAGTGACTTGAATTCCTAATGTCACTTGCTGGTCTCAGAGGAGCAAGGTAGAATTTTTCAAAATTTGTGATTGTGCATTTTAATTCATTAGGGGATTCTCTGAGTAACTAACACAGAGACTTTTCTTTGGTTTAGTCCCTGAGGGTGTAGTGATTTTTCAGTCAGCATCTGTAGAAAGCATTCAAAGATATATTCTACAAAAGACCAAGGCCAGGGAAGGCGGACTGGACAAACAAGAGAAAGAACAAAAAGTTGAAATGAGGATACATAGTAGTATCATTCTTAGGGCAATACATTTTTTAAGAGTCAGAACCTAACCTCAAAAATAACCATTTGCCACCGCATCAAAAAGTGCGGCAACAAAATGAACAGAGACTTTCTCAAAGAAGAAATCCGAATGGCTAAAAGGCACATGTGAAAATGCTTTACATCATTAATCACCAGGGAGATGCAGATCAAAACAACAATGAGATATCATTTCACACCACAGAGACTGGCCCACATTCAAAAGAACAAAAGCAACCTGTGTTGGCACGGATGTGGCAAGAAAGGGACCCCCCTTCACTGCTGGTGGGAATGTCGACTGGTTCAACCCTTTTGGAAAACATTATGGACGACTCTCAAAAAATTAGAAATTGAGCTCCCATTTGACCCAGCAACACCACTCCTGGGAATATACCCCAGAGAGCCTAAAAAGTATAGTCGAAGTGACATGTGCACTTGTTTGTTCATTGCAGCACTGTTTACAATAGCTAGAACATGGGAAAAACCTGAGTGCCCGAGAACAGATGACTGGTTAAAGAAACTTTGGTACATCTACACAATAGAGTACTATGTAGCAGTTAGAAAAAAATGAAGTCATGAAATTTACATACAAGTGGTACTACATGGAAAATATTATGCTAAGCGAAATGAATCAGAAAGAGAGGGACAGACATAGAAAGATTGCATTCATCTAGGTAACATAAAGTAACAAAATAAGAGACTAACACCCAAGAACAGCTGTGATAAATGCCAGATTGTTCACTCCATGGCTTAGAGGCGAGCCGCACACTCTAGGGGTAAAGGCAGCTGAGAGAGAGAAGGGAGCACCAAATAAAGGGTGCTGGGAAGATCTGCCCAGGATGGGAGATGTCTGCTGAAAGTAGTCTATGGACCAAATATGATTGCCACCCAATGTCTCTTCTGCAGACCACAGCACCCAAAAGGAGAGATAGAACAAAAGGGAGTGCCTTGCCACAGAGGCAGGGTGGAATGGGGGATGGGGGTTGGGAGGGATACTGGGATTGGTGGGGGTGGAGAATGGGCACTGGTGCTGGGATAGGTGCTCGATCATTGTATAACTGAAACCAAAGCACAACAACTTTTAAGTCTACAACTGTACCTCACAGTGTTTCATTAATAAAAATAAATAAATAAATAAATAAAATAACCATTTACCAAAATTTGTATATTAATATATAACAATTACATAATATATTTAGTTAAATGTGCTGGAGCAATAGCACAGTGGGTAGGGCATTTGCCTTGCACGTAGCTGACCCAGGTTCGATTCCTCCATTCCTCTTGGAGAGCCCAGAAACCTACCGAGAGTATCCAACCCATACAGCAGAGCCTGGCAAGCTACCTGTGACATATTTGAAATGCCAAAAACAGTAAAAAGTCTCACAATGGAGATGTTACTGGTGCCGACTCAAGCAAATCGATGAACAATGGGATGACAGTGCTACAGTGCTATTTAGTTTAACAAAATTTTTTAAAGTTTCTTTTGCATCCATCCTCACACAAACTGAATATAATATATTGTAGAAGAATAATACCCATGGCCAGGGACAACAGGAACTAGGAGAACAAGTCAGCCATTGGAACTAACTATAAGTACACGGGGGTCTGAGGGTAGTGAAGAGAGAGAAGAGACCATTATGACAATAATAGCTGGAAATGATTATGCTAGACAAGAATATCTTTTAAAAGTAGTAAAGAGATATTCTTGATAACCTTTTAGTATCAATAATATAAACCACAATTCCCAAAAAGAGAGAATAAAAGAGAGAGAGAGTGAGAGAGAGAAGAAAAGTGCTTGCCCCAGAGGCAGGCAGGGGGTGAGGGGTGAGGGTTATGGGAGGAAACCTGGGGACACTGGTGCTGGGAAATATATACTGGTGGAGGGATGGATATTGGAATACTGTATGACTGAAATCCAGTCATAAACAGCTTTGTAAGGGTCTGTCACACAGTAACTCAATAAAAAAAGCTTTAAAAAATTATGTGAAAACCAAAATAAAGAAACCACAAGGACATGCATCTTCTTTTTATTCCCACATCAATGTCAAAAATACACTTGGCATTCTGTAAATATTTGATGAAAAATTAATGTTCTTTTATTAGCATTAGATTTGTATTGTGTTAATATTATTAACTAGAACCATTAAAATATCCTTTCACTGGGAGTTGGGATTAGAACCCTTTAGATGTTTGTTGTTAGGGTGACAGCCCATAGTGTTGCATCATCAGTGAAGTCATGGCTGGACAGTTGGCCAAACAAATCTTCATACTCTCACCCAATGAACTCTCTTCTTTCCAGCCCTCAGTATTATATAAGGCTGTTCATACAATGCAATCTCATCTTTTTATAGGAATTAGTGGCTATGTTGCCCTCTTGCTTCCATAAAGGCTTCTTCCCATAGCTCTTGTCCATTTGTCTACTCTCTAATGTAATACGAGTGACCCTTCAACATAGGCAAGAATCAGGGTTGGCCTTGTGCAAAGAGAAAACAAAAGACTAGAAAATTCCTCTCAGAATTTCCTCTTATTACCCATAATTAAGGAAATTTTCTGATCATATCCTATTAATGTTATAACAATATAATTATTTAAAATCATCAGTGCATTGACAACTTTTCTAAAATTTCTATTATTCTCATGAAATTTATGGGTTGAGAATTCAAGAAGTACCAAAAAGATAGTGCAGTGGGTAAGTTGATTGCTTTAAACACATCAGGCACAAGGTCCATCTCCAGCATTGCATATGGTTCTCCAAGTACCACCAGTAGTGATCCCTGAGCACAGAACCAGGAGTAAGTCCTGAGCATTTCCAAGTGTTGAGCATTAAAAAAAGAAGAAATAAAAAACTGTGTAGAAAAAATAACTTTTTGTACATTAGATTAAATTTTAGCTTGAATCACCCAAGAGATCTAGAACTGAATTATCTAGAGACATATTTTTTTCAGATATTTGGAAACTGATATTTAACATTGAGTAGCACTTTAGGAAGAATTGCAAAATTCAGCACTATAGACCTTGCACGTGTCCTCTGCTTTCTCCTATATTTGTGACCTCAGGGTAATAATGATCACATTTTTCATATGGAAACTCAGTACTCAAAGTACTATTATTTAACTGAGAAAGTAGAAGCCCAAAAGTCATACAACATCAATTCTAAAATATTCTATTGGGTTGCAACTAAGTCACAGAAGAGGAAATATAATTTTTCTGCTTGGTAGTGGAGTGAAAAGTTCTATAAAAGCATAAGGAAGATTTTAATCTACTCTGGAAAATGCATGCTACAATTTTAAGGACTGATAGAATTCCCTGTATAATCTCACTCAGGTCGCTGAGGGCCCGGAACCCCAGTAGCTCTGCCCCTCGCCACCTGGGTTTGGTGGACTCAGGGCACTCACCCACCCAGGGCAGCCCAGGCCAGTGGCAGACAAGGGAGGAAGCAAGGGCCAAGCTGGTTGATGATCATCAGTTGCCTTTTATTCCATTCTCCCCACGTGCCTGTTCCAGTCTCACTAAACTTCCATTCTAGTCTCACACTGCCCTTCATTCCCATCTCCTCCTGTCTCTCCCACTCATCTATCCACACTCTATCTCACAACCTTGTCTCTCTCTGTCCCCACAGGCCTGATCCTGCATTCTTGCCCTCCATTCTTCTTTCTGTCCCCCTTGCTAGTCTCTTCGCATTCCATCTTGCTGCCCTCATCTCTCTCTCCACTCTCTCTAATTCCAGATATTGGTATTGGGGGTAGATACCACACCCCAGCAGCAAATTCAACGTATCAAAAGCCCTTCTTCTGCTCAAGGGCAAAATACCACTTAAGTGTGTTTCTGCTGTTCAATAACTTAATTAATGTCTTATTAGTCCAATAACTTAATTGATGTTATTTTGTATGGACACAGTAAGAGATACATTGAGCTACTAGGGTGGCTCTCCTGGGGACATCTCATTACAAACTCAGACTACAAAGTTCAGGCCAGATTAATCATTCATAACCCTAGCAGGGTCTGAATCTAGTTATTGATTTTTGGATCATGACAGCATTTGTCCATGCCCATGCTCTTAACTTATAGTTAAGTATTATGGCACTTTGGCCAGGCCCATTTAGATGCCAGGATAGCACACAGCTCACAAATTGCCCTGGGGCCATCCAGTCCTTCATCCAAACCCTGCTTCCGGGGTGTTAGGAAGTAAGGGCGACTGAGACTTAGGTCGATAGAACAGATGATCTGGAGGTAATATTATCTAGAGTCAATTAACTCCCATGTTACAAAAGCATAGCATTAATTGTCATCTTGTGCCCATACAAAAAGGACATTACTCTGAATTAAATATGCAAAGAACTTAAGGAGAAGAGAAAAACAATATTTACTAGTCAACAGCAAATTGATGAACAAGAGGACAGTGCTACAGTGCTACTAGTCAACAGAGCACAAAGAACTTACAAGTAAACACAGAAAATTGGGAGCACTGTGTTGGGAGTAACCCAATAAACCTAAGCTCCCTGTGGCAAGGCAAAAAGGACAAACCAATGTTATCCTACACTCCCAAAGCTCATTTCTTTAATTTGGTAAACCTTTATTTTCATCAGTTCCATTTTTCTTTTTAGTAAGGAAATAAAGGTCAATACAAGTTAGTCCTTAGCCCTCCAAACTAAAAAGGAGTAGAAACAGATCTTCAACTCGGTCTGTCTCACTCTAGAAAGTATGCCCTTCTTCATGAATCAAGCTGACAATATTGAGCATATGGTGCATTGTTTGATAAGAGCAAACATGGGGGGTATGCTGGAGAAATAATACAGCTGGAGGGCACTTATCTCGAAAGCAAGAAGCTTATGTACAATCCCTAGCATCCCATATGAACCCCAAGAACCACCAGGATTAATCCCTGAGCACTGCTGGATGTGGCCACAAAACAAAACAAAAAGAGAAAGCATTTGTTATTTACATAATTTGAAAAAAATATCACTTACACTAAACAGTAAAATTATTTAAAAGACATAGCCATTGATACTGACAGAAAGAAATTGCAATGTTTGAAAATATTCAATGATAAATCAAATTAGCAATTTAAAAACTTCCCATCAAAAACACATACCAAGGAGCAATGAGAGACAGTAAAGCTTCCTTGTGAGCAGCCAACTTGGGTTTGATCTCCAGCATTCCATATGGTCCCTCAAGCACCACCATGAATGATTCCTGCTTGTGGAGTCAAGAATAATCCCTGAGCATCACTGGGTGTGGCAAAAAAATAAAATAAAATACCCATTCCAAGAATGATTCACTGCTAAATTCCCATAAACTCTTTCCAAAATTAGACTGAAAAAAGTCATCCCAAATTCTTATTTGGTGATTGATTTTATACTAATGTCTATTGCAAAACCAGACAAATATACAATAAAGGTAAAATAATGCACAACAAAGGTAAGCTATGCATCAACTTTTTATTAATAGAAACATAGCATTGGATAAAATAAAATAAATCTATGTTCCAGCAACATAGAACAGATATTACATATCATTATTAAGTGGGTTTTATACTAAGTTAGTTTAACATTTAAAAAATCTATTAATGTAATTTACTTTATCAATAGGCTAAAAGACAAAAATTACAGGACAATTACAACAGATGATCCCTTTATGAAAAAAATGAAAAATACTCAACTAGGAATAGAAAATAACTTTCTCCATGGATGAGTAGAGGGAATTCGAGGTCATTAGTGGAGGAAGGTTGACTCTGGTAGTGGGTTTAGTGCTAAAACATTGAATGCTCTAAACTGTTATCGCAGCTTTGTAATTCATGGTGCCTAAAAAGTACATGTATAAAAATAACAGTTAACATTATGTTTAAAAGTAAAATCATTAGGGATTAGAAAGATAGTCCACAAGGTGCCTTGAGCATCATCATGTTCATCCCCAAAGGCCCCCAAACACCACCGGTGTGGCCTTAGAGATACTAATCACCTTTAGGGTAGCTGAATAATCCTAGTACTATTGATCCCAAGTACTGTTTCTCATAAAATTACCAGTTGGCTGACTCATATCACTAGGAGAGGGTCCCCAAGCCTCCTGGACACCTCCTAGTAGACTATCCACCAAAAAAAACCAAAATTACTAAGTTTTTGAATATATGCAAAGAATGAAATTGATGTCTTTGTTCACAACATATGCCAAAGTTGACTTAAAACTTTGATCACAGACCTATAAGAGTTGAGATCCTATAAAACAGGATTTCCATGGTTTTGAATTAAGCAAAATATTTTTAGATTCAGTATCATAAGCTTGTGACAACAGATTAAAAAAATAGAAGAAACTCCATAATAAGTTAAAACATTATGCATTAGAAGATACCATCAAGAAATGGAAAAGGCAATTGTGTTGTAAATGAAGCTAAATGCAAAAAATGCATGAAGGTTTCTCCATACCAATGAGTAATCCTCTCACACTGGTAAGATGTCAAGAATTCAAGTCCATCTGAGCTGGCAGTGACAGGGCAACTGCAGTCTCATGGGGGGGGGGGGGGAGCGGTACCGGCTCGTCCTTCATGCCCTACTGAGGTCACGAGTTGCCCCCCATGAGCGGTTCTCTGGCACAGCCATAACACCAGACTCACAGAAACCAATTTCATAATTATCTGGCTCTTTGAAGAAATCTAAAATCATTATATGATTCTCATGACCAACTATAGAAAACAAAGTATTTCACAATGCCTTTTCAGCAATTCTGATTGTTGGGGGAGGGGGGCGGGGGAATTCTGAACAATAATGGTGCATCTTCTGTCGAAATAATGAATGTAATCAATATAGAGAAGATTTAAGTAGAAATCATCTGCCTCACAGGCATTGGGAGGGATGGGAGGGGGGTATATTGGGGTTCTTGGTGGTGAAAAATGAGTACTGGTGAAGGGAAAGGTGTTTGATCATGGTATGACTGAGACTTAAACCTGAAAGCTTTGTAATTTTTCCCACAGTTATTCAATAGATAAATATAAGAAGAAAAAATAAACAAAATTATGAAAAAAGTTGGAGTTCATGCCCAATTCAATCAGTTAATCAGTGGCTGAATAAATAGCAGTACTTCTACATAAAAAAAAAGAATTCAAGTCCAATTTGGCACTATCTTCCCCTCAAAAGTGTCATATTTTAAAGGTTAAAAACTCAATTTGCCAAAAAAAAAACCCTCAATTTGCCAAGATCATCTAATACTTCATAAACAGGTAGCAAGCCTGAAGTGGTTATCTGTTCAGCTGATCATAGTTTGGAGGTTCCTACAACCCTCTTTTCAGTCTAACACAGGGGCAAGTAGCAAGCCCAGGTTACTACCTGTGCTTCAACTGAACTGGCTATAATGCAGGACACCCCTTTCCAAGTTTGATGAATTTGCTAGAATGCCACATAGAATAAAGGAACTCATTTACTAATAAAGTACCTATTTATTATAGAAGGTACAAAAGGACATAAATCAATGGCTCAAAAAAGTGAATTATGGGCTGGATTGATAGAAAAGCAGGGAGGGCATTTGTCTTGCACACAGCATATCTAGGTTCATTCCCTGCATCCCATATGGCCCCCTGAGCACTGCTGGGAGTAATTCCTGAGGGCAGAGCCAGGAGTTACTTCTGATCATCACCGGGTATGACCAAAAAGGCTAAATAAATAAATAAGTAAATCATTTTAAAAAAGAGAAATATGGGGTGAAGTTTTACAATAAAGGAGCTTCTGCTTTTGGGAATTTTGGGTCCAGTGATGTGCAAGTGAAAGCACTCTGGTTCCCCACTCAGAAAGCTCTACAAAGCTCCATAGGCAGTAGTGACATATTAACTCACTGGCCACCAGCCATTGAATTCAACCTCTAGCTCCTCTTTTCTCCCACAAAACTATGCGGATGAAAGAAAATTCCAGTTCTCACATGCAACCAACCATCATTCTTAGATACTTCCCTTTGAAGAAAGCAGTTCAGGTCCAGAGAGATGGTACAGAGATTAGGTATTTGCCTTACAAGTAGCCAATCCAGGTTTGATCCCAGCACTCCATATGGTCCCCTGAGCCTGCCAGGATTGATCTTTGAGTTCAGGAAGAAGGAAGTCCTGAGCATCAACCAGTGTAGTACCCAAACAAACCAAAAACCCAAGATATCCTTCCACTAACATTATAAGAGATAGCTTTGACATATCTAATATTTTAAAATCCCAGATTTAAGATACCTGTGAGCCATGACAGAGACCAACTATGTATGAAAAGTATACTTTGGTGATCTTAAAAAAAAGTTTTAAGAATAAAGGATTTGAATTAGAACAGAAAAAGAACCCTTACAAAAATTTTAAATGACAAATAATCCTATGTACTTTTTTTTTTGCCTTTTGGGTCACACCTGGAGATGCACAGGGGTTACTCCTGGCTCTAAACTCAGGAATTACCCCTGGTCGTACTCAGGGAACCATATGGGATGCTGGGAATTGAACCCAAGTCAGCTGTGTGCAGGGAAAACATCTTGCCCGCTGTGCTATTGCCCCAGACCCCTATGTGCTTTTTAATGATGCACATCTCACACTTGTATAACATTATCATGCTGTACTCAATAAAAAGCAAAATAAAATATAAAAATAGGCAAAGTATTTAGAAAATCATAAATCCAAAGTACATAAACAAATGTTTCAATAAGTATCACTTAATCACTTAACTTCCCGTTAGTCATCGATTTGCTCAAGCGGGCGCCAGTAATGTCTCCATTTGTCCCTGTCGCATGCTAGTGTAGCCCAATGGCATCTGTTCGCTCTGGGAACATGAAGAGCCTCAAACTGATCATTCATTATCTTGATTTAGAAGTCTGACCATCTGGTAGGTGGGCGGCCACGCGGTCTTTTGACATCCCGTGGAATCCAGTCGATAACAGCTCTAGTCCAGTGGTCGTCTTCAAATCTCATTACGTGATCAGCCCAGCTGATTTTTGACACCTTGGCAAATGAGACAGCGTCCCTGATTCTTGATCGTCGATGGATGTCAGAACTCCGGATTCTTTCTCTCATTTGAGTGAAACGTGATATTCCAAGCATAGCTCTTTCTATTCTTCTTTGGGAGACCTGAATAGTGTTCTCATCCTGTTTGCTTAGGGCCCAGGTCTCTGAGGCATATGGTAATGCAGGAAGAACAGTGAAATCAAAGAGATGTGCCGGGAGCCGGAGATTCTTCTTCCTCTTAGCAATTTCTTCGACGTTCTTGAAGGCGTTCCAAGCCGCTCTCTTCCTCCTGCACAGCTCGGGTGCCAGGTCATTTGTCATGTTGACTTCTCGACCTAGGTACACATAGCTGTTGCATTCGGAGATGGTCGTTCCGTTGAGAGAGAATGGGGCATCAGGAACGAGGCTGTTTCTCATAAACATTGTCTTCGTAAGATTCAGCTGTAGTCCTACCTTTTTCCACACTCACGGTCAAAGTCGGCCAGCATTTGTGCCGCTTGGCTGATGTTTGGTGTTATTAAAACAATGTCATCAGCAAAGCGGAGGTGGTGCAATTGCCGACCATCTATCTTCACTCCCATTCCTTCCCATTCCAGTCGTCACATGATGTTCTCGAGGGTGGCACTGAAGAGTTTCGGTGAAATGGTATCACCCTGCCGCACCCCTCTCTTGACATCAACGATCACTTCTTTGTAGAATGGTGAGATCCTGGTAGTGAATCCGCAATACAGCTCATGGAGGATCTTGATGTATTGGGCTTGAATGCCCTGATTGGATTGGGCTTCAATGACCGCTTCCATCTCAACAGAATCAAAGGCCTTCTTTAAATCAATGAACGTTAAACAGAGCGGCATCTTGAACTCCCGAGAAACCTCAATGAGCTTGGTTATCGTGTGGATATGGTCAATGGTGCTGAATCCTTTGCAGAACCCGGCTTGCTCGCAAGGTTGTACTTCACCTAGTGTTCTGCCAATCTTATTTAGGATGACTCGAGTGAACAACTTGTAGATGACAGATAATAGGCAGATAGGGCGATAGTTGCCAATGTCATGGATGTCTCCCTTCTTGAACAGTAGTACGGTCTTGCTGGTTTTCCACTGGGACGGAACCTTGCATTCAGACAGGTAGCGAGTGAAGAGCCGAGCCAGTGTATTGATGAGTAATGACGGCAGGTTCTTCAGGTGTTCAGGTCTGACCTTGTCTGGTCCGGGTGCTGTTTGTTTCTTTACCGACAAAATGGTGTGACGGATTTTGGAAGGGAGAACATTGGGAACGACATATCCATCCTGTGGAATTTGGTATGTCGGCAAGTGGACATGGCTATCGAAGAGATTTGAATAGAAGTCATGGATAATCTTGTCCATTGCCATTCTGGAGGATATGATGGATCCATTAGGACATCGGAGGGCAGTCATCTTGGTCTTGTAGTTGGCGAAGGACAGGCGGGCATTATGAATACTTTTCCCGGCTTCTGCCGCATCTACTAGTACTTCTGCTCTTCTCTCTTTGAGGTCTTCCTTGATCGCATCTCTGCACTGCTCTGCAAGCTCAGACGTTAGCTTGCGGTTGCCTGAGGCATGCGCCAAACCACGCTGGCGAATTAGCTCAAGAGTTTTCGAAGACAGGCGATTTTTTGTGGCTATCTCTCTCTTGGTGTTCCTCGCACATTCATGGAAGTGCTGAACCAGTAAGTATAGGAAAAGTAAGTATATGAACCAGTATATGAACCAGTATATGAACCAGTAAGTATAGGAAAAGATAATCAGTATCTTTGGCTATAAGGGAAATAAAAATCAGAACCATAATGAGATACAATTTCACACTTTAAATAATGCTTATGATAAAAGGTACTTAATAACATATTTTGGCAAAGATGTTAAGAGTTTGAAGTCCTGAGATGTTAAGACAAACGTCTTTGAGTAAAACTTTGACAGTTTTTAGAAAGTTAAATAGCTAAAGCAAATATATTTTTAGACATCATCTAGAAGAAATGGAAGGCTCAAAAACATAAGTACATATGTTTGCAGCAGCTTTGTTCATAGCACAGAAGTAAAAGCCATTGATAAATATTTGAGTAAAATTCCATTTTATCTAGGCTTTAAAGTTCGTACAGCAGATAATACTCTTGTCTTGCACATGACCAACCCAGATCTGAGCCCTAGCACTGCAAATGATTCCTATGCACTGCCAGGAACGATCCCTGAGCACAGAGATAAATAAGACTAAGCCCTGAACAGAGTCAGGTAAGGTCCCCAAAATAAAATAATATATATATATGTACAGTGGAATATCACCTGTCAATAGAAATAAAGTTTAATATATACCAAAAATATATAAATTTTGAAAAAATCATTAAGTAAAAGAAACTATATGCAAAAGACAATAAATTGTGTGACCCTGTCTATATAAAATATCCAGATTTTGCAACCCAAAGGGACAGAAATTTGATTCATAAGCACACCTTAGTCTAGTGAGAAGATGGGAAATCTGAGTGATTGGTGATGGTCCTAGACGTAAGCTAAGGGTGAGAACATTTTTTTCAGTTTGATACTTGAGGGGCTAAAGTTATAGTACAGTCACTAGGGCATTTGTCTTGCACACAGCCCACCTGAGTTTGAACCCCAACATCCCATATGGTTTTCCAAGCACAAGCAGGCATAATTTCTGAGTATAGGGTCAAGGAGTAACCTCTGGGCATCACTGGGTTTAGCCCCCAAAACAAAAAATAATAAATAAATAAATAAATAAACAGTAGTGAAGTTTGCCAGACTCTTAGAAAGTCATAAAACTATCCTTTGCAAATGAGTTACTTGTATGTAATGTAAAATTTATATTTAGTAAATCCTTTATATTAAAAACAAAGTAGAAAATTCCCAAAGTTAATGTCTAAATGACGTTGACTATTTTCAACTGTGCTTGCTTTTGACTGAGAAATCCTCTCCCCACCACAGGGAAGTGTTTGTATGTGAAGGAAGCAAATGGGGGTTATTTTGAACATTTGACACTTGGAGAAACTCTGAGCTGCTTTTAAATTAAAAATGTGATGTTGTTTATCTAAGCTCTCGATTAAGTTCTAACCTAACAAAGTCCTCTTTCAAACTTCTTAGACCTGCTTCATTCTTCTCTTGATTTAATGATTTGGGTCAAGTGGTGGAGCTGCTGTGTGGAATATCTCTCTGGAATATTGTTAGGAGACAAGGTTCATGTCATGTAACTTGGAACATACCTCTAAACTTCTCTGTACTTCTCTTTCCTTTCTTATTATCACAAATGCGGAATCGGGTCTGGTCCTTTCATTGGTGGTACTGTGAAGGGTGAAATTAAAGCGTGTGAATGAAAGTCATTAGGATACTTTGTAACGTAGGTAACCTGTTTTCCCAATTTGTACCAACCTCTAAGTAATTGTGCCAAAGACTTATTTTATTTTCATTGAATCACCACAAGATACACAGTTACAAAGCCGTTTATGGTTGGGTTTTAGTCATACAATGTTCCAATACCCATCCCTCCACCAGTCTACATTTTCCACCACCAATGTCCCCAGTTTCCCTCCAACCTCCACCCACACACCATCCTGACTCTATGGCAGACACCTCTCTCTCTCTCTCTCTCTCTCTCTCTCTCTCTCTCTCTCTCTCTCTCTCTCTCTCTCCTTTTGGGAATTATGGTTTATAGTACAGGTACTGAGAGGTTATGGCATTTGTTCATTTACTTACTTTCAGCACGTAGTTCTTATCTAGAGTGATCATTCTTAATAGATGAAGCATCAAGTCATCAAGACTGAGTTTCTGTACCACAGAATCATACAAAGTCATATTCAGAATCTGGGTCATTTTTGTATCCTTTCTCTAAACAAGACTCTTAGCCATTCATAAACTATTCTCAGAAGCCCAAATCAGCAAATTACTAGAATTGACTTCCTTGACAATCCATGAATGTGGTTTTATAAATCAATTAAGTTTCAAAATATACTGTAAATTCCCACATCTGCTACTTTAGAATATTGATTGTATCTTTCAAAGATTTATTCTGGGTCAGAAATTACTGTTTGACGTGTTAACTGACAAAGGTTGAGAAAGTATCTGCATTACCAAATTGACTATTTGATTACATATTGACAGATTTTTTAAAAAGCAATAGTTTTTCTATTTCTGTGTGTTTGTCTCAAAAGGAAATAAAAGTAGGTCAGAAACAAAGATTATTGATATGAAATGAACTTTTTGTCTATCAAACTGGTAAAAAATAAGTGTTATTTAAAAATGTCAATTTGCATCTATCTGATAAATAATGTACTTGTTAAGAACTTCTTCAAATAAGTACTTCTATCAGGAAAGGACAAATTAATAAGCCTCCTTGACTGAACATTTGCAAGTTACCAATGTGGATATTTATGTCAAGGTTTAAAAAATTGTCTAGAAAAAAAACTTTCTAAACTCAGTTATAACTGTATGACCAGTCCAAGCAAAAACAAAAGAAAGCAGATCATAATTTCCAGCCTTTTTTTATGAAGAATATAAATAAGTAGGTGACCCCTATGTTTAATACATCATGTAATCTAAATCTCAACAGAAGCACACACTCACACACACACGCACACGCGCACTCACGTGCTTGTACACACGTATGTACTCACGTACACATTCCTTGAATGTACCTTCCCCTCCTCTGGATATGCCTTCTGAAAAGCACTCTTATTTCATTGTCTCTTCATTAACTTACTCTTTATGTGACAGGAACCATGTTAGATGTAAAAATTTAATTATACTCCTACAACTCAGGGTTGGGTTCTTTCTTTGAAAGCCGTCCGTGACTCCCTTATTACACTGACTCACCCATACCTAATTCAGCTCTAAATACACAAGAACCAAAGTTCCAGTTCTCTCTTAACACCATGTGCCTTCCACTGCTTTTCTTTGGCTCTCTATCTCCCCCTATTGACTATTAGCGTCACAGGATCAGGGACCATCTTTTTAACTCTATGTTCTTTGTCTTGGGTAAAGGCCCTCCCGTTGATCATCAATTTGCTCGAGCGGGCCCAGTAACGTCTCCATTGAAGACTTTGTTGTTACTGTGTCTGGCATATCAAATACGTCATGGGGAGCTTGCCAGGCTCTGCCGTGCCGGCGAGATACTCTCGGTAGCTTGCCGAGTTCTCAGAGAGGGGCGGAGGAATCGAACTCGGGTCGGCCATGTTGGCTGACGTGCAAGGCAAACGCCCTACCGCTGTGCTATCGCTCCAGTCCTTCTGTTATAGAACAGAAACTCCATAGATATTTGATGAGTAAGTGATTCAAATTGAAGGACTGAATGGAAGGACTCACGCTGAGAATAAGGGCGTGCAGACCTTCTACTGTGGCAATCAGTTTGTTTCTAGTAGAATGGAGTGCAGATTTCTCAGGAACTCTGCTAGGATCCCTGAAAGCAGAGGGTCCTTGTGCCCTCAGGTTTGTCTTCCTTTAAGATTGCTACCTCTTTGACAGAGTGGCCATATGCTAATTCTAACATGAATAAGTCCATGTTAGGGAATCAGATGGGCCTAGTCCCATCTGATTGGAAATCCCAACCCAGAGATAGATAATTCCCTCAGGCACTTCCCATGAGGGAAAGGATGCTCAAGTTGACAGTCATGGCTTGAGTCACCCCGAGGAAAGTCTATAAAAGTTTCTTTCTGCAAAGATGGTTATTATTGTTGTATTTGTTATAAAGAAAACCATAATAAATATCAGCAATGATTCACTGGAACTTTGGTGAAGCAAGGATATCATATTAAGTGAACTATGTCAGAAGAAAGACAAACACCAGATGATCTCAATTATCTGTGGTACAGAGAATAACTAAGGATTATCAGAGACCTCAGAATATAGGAATATAGATACCTCAGAATATAGAAAGGAGGATAGAAAGATAAAGAAATCTATCAGAGTAGCAGGAAGAGAATGGGAAGTAATGAGCACCAGGGGTCAAGAGTCTCAGGCATATCCACAGATTAGAGGAATGTCATAGCTCTATATCCAACCACAGAGTCAACAACGCTGAAGATCCAAACAACCAAACTTAAAAGGTGCCTGACAAAAAGGCAGGCTGAGGTGTGAGGGGGTTGGAGGGGACCTGTGGAAACTGGTAAAGGCAAGCTGACACCAGTGGTAAGACTGATGCCTAAAAATTAACTATGAATTACTTTGTAAATCATGGTTTCTAAATTAATAAATTATTTTAAAGTAGCTTTAAAATAAATACAATGTGTTATTTTTAAAAATCATCAATTTTCCCCTTCTGCTAAAAAAGACAAACTTCCTGCCTGGCCTTTTGCAACTTTACAATTTTCCAGTACCTGGTGATTTCATGTTTCATTATGTCCCACCTAGATGTCTGTTTACTGCCTTCTTTTTTCTTACTGATGAGTCAGGAATGAGGAAAAGAGACCACCATCCAGGCCACAGTCCGGATCTGCATTCACTGGCACTCAAGAGTCGGCTCCCAACAGATACTCTTACCAGGTCTCTTCCCTGACATTAAAGAGGACTCTAAGTCCTTATTTCTTCAGTGACTTTCAGTTTTGGGGCCCCTAATAGGCAAGCAAAATTCAAAGAGGTGCGGGCATGGACAATGGTGCAGAACACCAAGCAGAACAGTCTTGAGGAATTCGGCATACAAAAGAATCTCTGAACTGAGCAACTCGCTGCGGAGATGCCTCTGGACTTTAAGCCAGGCCAACTTCACCAGGGGGGCTGAGATAGGAGTAGGCGTCGTTCCTCCACCTGCCCCAGCAGCCGGCAACATCAAGAACCCAACGAAAAGTGCAGGTACATGAGTTCAATGACAGCAAACTCGAGGCCTCAAGGGGATGGGCTGGTCCTTCTCATTCCCTGTCCCCATGGGACCCTGGAGGTCACACCCACAAGCTGCCTCCAGCTGCTATTTAAGCTCCTTAATGGTCATGATCCAGAGACACACAAAAGAATCTCTGAACCAAACTGCTGGCTGCAGAGATTTCTCCAGACCCTAATTATCTAAAATTATAGAATTCCAGGAGCGCGTGGTTGCGAGACATCTTATGCTATTTATAACAAGCAATACAAAAGAGAGTACGGGGGAGATTTCTGACAGAGGCAGGGGGAGGGGGGGGCTGGGGGAATACTGGGGACATTGGTGGTGAAGATATGCACTGGTGGAGGGTTGGGTGTTCAATCACTGTATGACTGAAACTCAAACATGAAAGCTTTAAAACTGTATCTCATGGTGATTCAATTAAATAAATAAATAAAACGAGTAAGCTCATCACCTACCTACAGTAGTGTCATGATAATTACCTGCCAAAATGCATCTGAAAGTTTTAGGCAATCAATACTACTTGTTATTGCAACAGCAGTACTTCCAGAAAAGCTCTTCCCTGTTACTTCTGTACAAGGAATCCTTTGACAAGATGTTACATATTTGCAAACAGTCTCCTGCTGTGTTTCCATTGCAGGTGCAGAGCTACTGATAACACCAGATGTGTTATCACAAATTACCATTGGAAATCTTCACTGTGTATAAAGCATGCTTTGTCATTCCTCCTGTAAGGGCATTTGCACAGTGAAGTAGCTACAGGGCAGAGGACATTTAACGCAGCAGATTGTACTGGAACTCTGCCATCAGCTTTCTTTCAGACTCAGGGTTATGTCTAGTTTCAGAAAGAAGCTCAATCAGAATTGCGTGGTGCTTAGAATGACTGGAGAGTGGAAAATAAGATCATTGTGCTCAGGTCCCTCCTGTTCCATCAACCTGCACTTGTAGAGCCCCTAGGAATACCCAGCACACCATTCTTCACCTACTCCTGTTCATAGGACAAGCTACCCTTCAACATTCCTTTCTTTTCCTTTACACACCCCATAATCCTCCTCATACTTTTACAACACAACTACAATTCACTTCATGAAAAGGCTTGACTTCAGAGAGCTTACCTTTGAATAGTTCAGGGTCAGGGACGTGTATCCTCACAGCAGTTCAAACTTCCTCCTTAACTTAAGGCTGTCCTTATATGTCACTCTGCATCCAAGATTCAACCAACTGATATCCACAATTGATTAAACTTGCGAATTTGGAATCCTTAGCAAGAAAAATAATCCAAGTATAAATGACCCATGCAAATCAAATTCATGTTATTCAAACGTACACTGCATACTCATTGTCTAGATATTTTTCTAAGACTGATAATGACAGAATTAAACCAGAAAAAAATGGCCATTAATGGGAAAATATTCTCAGCATATTCTCAGAAGATAAACGAAAGTGTAATAACACTTGATCAAAGTTGGTAGAGGGGAGGGACTAGGGCTCAAAATTCTGCAACTCAATAAGACTCACATTAAGTGGCCCATTCCGCGGCCCCAGCTGAGCCGGTCCCTCTTCCCCCAACCCCCAGGTTAGTTTTCGCGCTCTCTCTCGGACCCGGGGCCGGGATCCCAGCGTGCAAGTCTCTGGAGGCGGTCCCCGAACGAACGCTGAGTAGAAAAGTGGAGTTCAGCCTGTCTGCTTGTCCCATTCGCAGCCCAAGCTGAACCGGTCTCTTTTTCCCCACACAATCTTTACTTCCTGGACAGACACCAGGTATCCGTGGGGGTGTGGCTACTTTAGAGGTGGGCGTTGCTTTAAAAAGTGGGCGGGGCCTAATTTTGGGGGGGTCAAAGCTTATGGGCAGCGGGTAGTTCACTCACATCAAGACATATTACCCCTAAACATACACAACAACATGAAGAAACAACGCAAATCCCCGCCACAGGGAGACCATGAGGAAATAGGTCTAGAAGCCTCAGTAGGTGCTAGCCACCTTAGGGACCTCTCTGATAAGGAATTCAGATATGAAGTGATCAAGATGTTCAATCAACTCGATGAAACTGTCACACAGATATCCGCTAATCTGAAAGAGGACATGAAAGAAACAATCGATTGCACAATTGATAAAATACAACAAGAAATGAGAGCCGAAATTGGAAAGTTTATCACAGAAATGGCACGCATCACAGATTCCATAGATGAAGTCAATTCCTCACTCACTGCCCTCAAAAATGGAATGACCACAGCTGAGGAAAGAATCAGTGACTTGGAAGATCAGCTGCACCAAGCCAACAGACAACAACAAACAATGGCAAGAGACCTCAAAATAGCTCAAGAGTGAATCAGAGTCCTACTAGATGATTCCAGAAGTAACAACATTAGAATCATTGGACTACCAGAAGCTCAGGGAAACAATGAAAAAACCATGCTGAAACAAATTATCACTGAAAAATTCCCAGAGCTCCACAATACAGCCGTTCAGATTCAAGAAGCCTGAAGGGTGCCAGCTAAAAGAGACCCCAACAGAAACACTCCGAGACATATTATAGTTAGAATGATTGATGCCGCTGATAGAGACACAATACTGCAAGCAGCAAGGGCAAAAAGGAAAATCACATACAAAGGAGCACCCCTGAGATTCACAGCAGACCTATCAGAGGAAACCCTACAAGCCAGAAGACAGTGGCGAGATAAAGTAAAAAAACTCACTGAAATGAATGCCTCACCAAGAATACTCTATCCGGCTAAGCTCTCACTCAAAATAGATGGAATGCTACACTATTTTCTAGATAAACAGCAGCTCAGGAACTTCATAGACTAAAAACCAAACCTAAAACAAGGACTAAAGGGCTACTATAAGACAAGACAAACCCTACAACCACAACACACCCGCAAAGAAACATGACACAAAACCCCATAACCATACTCTCTCTCAATGTTAACGGTCTAAATTCACCACTGAAGAGACACAGAGTGGCAAAATGGATACAGAGACAGAATCCAACATTCTGCTGCCTACAAGAAACTCATCTCAACACACAGAGCAAACACAGACCCAAAGTCAAAGGATGGAAAACAATTCTGCAAGCAAACAGCTCCTATAAAAAAGCTGGGGTGGCCATACTAGTATCCGACAACATTAATTTCACCTTGAAAAAGACCAGAAGGGACAGTGAAGGCCATTTTCTATTCATCAAGGGATACGTACAACAGGAAGAAATCACACTCTTAAATGCATACGCACCTAATGAGGAAACAGCTAAATATTTAAAACAACTGCTAACAGATTTTAAGGAGGACATTGCTACCAACACAATAGTACTTGGAGACTTCGACATTGCCCTATCACCTCTGGACAGATCAACAAAAACAAAACCCAGCAAGGAATCATTAGCTTTGAGAGAAGAAATAGAAGAGAGAGGGCTTATAGACCTAACAGGGCCTTACACCCCAAAAAGAAAGAATACACATTCTTCTCCAGTGCACACGGAACATTTTCCAAAATAGACCATGAGCTAGGACACAAAACATACCTCAACAGAATCAGGAAGATAGAAATAGTATCAGCCATCTTTTCAGACCATGATGCACTGAGGATAGAAGTGAATCACACACAGACACGGAGAACCAAATCAAACACCTGGAAATTAAACAACTCAATGCTAAACAACAAGTGGGTCAGGAACGAAGTCAAGGACGAAATCAAAAGATACTTGGAAACAAATGAGAATGAAGACACGAGCTACCAGAACCTATGGGATGCAGCGAAAGCTGTATTAAGAGGAAAATTTATAGCTCTGCAAGCATATCTTAAGTCTGTAGAAATGGTTCACATAAACAAATTGACCTCACAGCTCAAGTCCTTAGAAAAGGATCAACAGAAAGAACCTAAAGCAGGCAGAAAAAAAGAGATCATAAAACTTAGAGCAGAAATCAATGACACGGAAACCAAAGAAACAATCAGAAAGATCAATCAAACCAAGAGCTGGTTCTTCAAGAGAATAAACAAGATAGATAAACCACTCACAACACTCACAAAGAAACAGAGAGAGAGAACCCTAATAAATCGAATCAGAAATGAGAAGGGGGATATCACAACAGAAACCAAAGAAATCTGAAAGATCATCAGAGACTACATTGAAAGTCTGTATGCCATGAAACAAGAGTACCTAGAAGAAATGGATAAATTCCTGGATTCCTATCATCTCCCAAAGCGGAATCAAGAAGACCTGGAGTATCTAAATAGACCTATGAACATCAACGAAATAGAAACTGCAATCAAAAGTCTTCCCAAAAAACAAAAGCCCGGGCCCAGATGGATTCACTAGCGAATTTTTCCAAACATTTAAAGAGGACCTGCTGCCAGTCCTTCTCAAACTCTTTCAGGAAATTGAAAAAACGGAAACTCTCCCAAACAGTTTCTATGAAGCCCATATCTCTCTAATACCAAAAGGAAACAAAGATACCACGAGAAAAGAAAACTACAGGCCGATATCCATGATGAACACGGATGCGAAGATTCTCAACAAAATACTAGCAAATAGAATTCAATTACTCATCAAAAGGATCATACACCATGACCAAGTAGGATTCATCCCGGGGATGCAAGGCTGGTTTAACACTCGGAAATCAATCAACATAATCCACCATATCAACAAAAGAAAAGATAAAAATCATATGATCATATCAATAGATGCAGAGAAAGCATTTGACAAGATCCAGCACCAATTTATGATGAAAACCCTAGCCAAAATGGGGATAGAGGGGACTTTTCTCAATATAGTTAAAGCCATCTACCACAAGCCTACAGCAAGCATCGTCCTCAATGGCGAAAAACTGAGAACCTTCCCTCTAAGATCAGGGATGAGACAAGGATGTCCACTCTCTCCACTGCTGTTCAATATAGTACTGGAAGTACTTGCAATAGCGATTAAGCAAGAAAAAGATATTAGGGGCATCCAGGTAGGAAAGGAAGAAATCAAGCTCACACTATTTGCAGATGATATGATACTATACTTAGAAAACCCTAAAATCTCTATCAAGAAACTTCTAGAAACAATAGGCTTGTATAGTAAAGTGGCAGGCTATAAAATCAATACCCAAAGGTCCATGGCTTTCCTATATGCAAATAGTGAAAGAGAAGAAAGAGACATGAAGAAAACAATCCCATTCACAATTGTGCCCCAGAAAATCAAGTACCTGGGAATCACCTTAACTAAGGAAGTAAAGGACCTGTACAAAGAAAACTACAAAACTCTACTTCAGGAAATAAAAGAGGATACGAGGAAATGGAAAAATATCCCCTGTTCATGAATTGGGAGAATTAACATTGTCAAAATGGCAATACTTCCCAAAGCACTGTATAAATTCAACGTAACTCCTATTAGGATACCCATGACATTCTTCAAAGAGTTGGAGCAAACACTCCTGAAATTTATATGGAACAATAAGCCCCCACGAATAGCTAAAGCAATTCTTGGGAAAAAGAAAATGGGAGGAATCAACCTCCCTAACTTCAAACTCTACTACAAGACAGTAATAATTAAAACAGCATGGTACTGGAACAAAGGCAGAGCTGTAGACCAATGGAACAGGGTTGAATATACTGACGTCCCCCCAACCCAAGCATAAGAGCATCTAATCTTTGATAAGGGGGCAAGAAAAGTGAAGTGGAGCAGGGAAAGCCTTTTTAACAAATTGTGCTGGCAAAACTGGACGGCTACATGCAAAAAAAATGGACTCAGATCTCTGCCTAACTTCATGTACAAAAGTAAGATCTAAGTGGATTAAAGACCTCAACATCAGACCGGAATCTATAAGATACATTGAGGAAAATGTTGGCAAAACCCTTCATGACATAGAAGCCAATGGTGTCTTCAAAGACGTCACACCGCTGGCCAAGCAAGTGAAAACAGAGAGAGACAAATGGGACTATCTTAAACTAAGAAGCTTCTGCACCTCAACAGAAGCAGTGACCAAAATATAAAGACAGTCTACAGAATGGGAAAGGATATTCGCCAACTACACATCTGATAAGGTGTTAATTTCAAGGATATACAAAATACTGGTACAACTCCACAAAAAGAAAACATTCAATCCCATCAAAAAATGGGGAGATGAAATGAATAGAAACTTTGACAAAGAAGAAATACGAATGGCTAAAAGACACATGAGAAAATGTTCCACATCATTAATCATCAGGGAGATGCAGATCAAAACCACAATGAGATATCACCTCACACCACAGAGACTGACCCACATCCACAAGAACAAAAGCAACCTTTGCTGGCGCGAATGTGGCGAGAAAGGGACACTCCTTCACTGTTGTTGGGAATGCTGACTGGTTCAACCCTTTTGGAAAACAGTATGGACAATTCTCAAAAAATTAGAAATTGAGCTCCCATTTGACCCAGCAATACCACTCCTGGGAATATATCCCAGAGAGGCAAAAAAGTATATCCGAAGTGACATCTGCAATTGTCTGTTTATTGCAGCACTCTTTACAATAGCCAGAATCTGGAAAAAACCTGAGTGCCTGAGAACAGATGACTGGATAAAGAAATTCTGGTACATTTACACAATGGAGTACTATGTAGCTGTTAGAAAAGATGAAGTCATGAAATTTACATACAAGTGGTACTACATGGAAAGTATCATGATAAGCGAAATGACTCAGAAAGAAAGGGATAGACATAGAAAGATTGCATTCATCTGGGGAACATAAAGTAACAAAATAGGAAACTAACACCCAAGAATGGCAGAGATTAGTACCAGGAATTTTACTCAATGACCTGGAGGCCAACCACACATGTTAGGGGAAAAGGCAGCTCAGAAAGAGAAGGGAACACCAAACAAAGGGTGTTGGGAGGATCCTCCCAGGATGGGAGAAGCTTGCTGAAAGTAGACTATGGACCAAACATGATTGCCACTCAATGCCTCTTTTGCAAACCACAGCACTCAAAAGGAGAGAGAGGGACATTCCCTGCCACAGAGGCAGGGTGGGATGGGGGCTGGGGGGTTGGGAGGGGTACTGGGATCCGTGGTGGTGGGAAATGCATACTGGTGGAGGGATGGGTGTTTGATCATTGTATAATTGAAACCCCAGCACCAGCACAAAAATGTGTAAGTCTGGAAAAAAAATAAATAAAATGTTTTTTAGTGGAAAAAAAACCCATGGATATTGAGATCCATGGTGGTGGAAAATGGGCACTAGTGGGTGGATGGGTACTTGATCATTGTATAATTGAAACCCAAGCACAAAAATTTGTATATCTACAACTGTACCTCATTGTGTTTCACTAATAAAAATTTTAAAAAAAAGGAAAAAATGTGTAAGAGGAGTAAGGCTAGAGTAAATCAACATTCCTACAAATAATAGCTATAAAACTCTGGAACAAAAATACCTAAGACCTGTTAACAAAGAGAGTTTTGGAGGAGAATCAAAACTCAGAAGCCATCAACACAAGATGACTTTTCCTATTGAGGGGGAGTGGTCTTGGTCTAATGAAATACTCTGGTAATAATTTAGGAAATCTAGAAATATAGATCAAAAGCAACAACTATGATCTTCTGGCCTAATAAACAAAGAGGTATAATTTTCCGGAGCCATGACTGCTTCTTTGAGGAGGGTCTCAAAAGCAAAAGAAAGAGAGAGACAGAGAGAGACAGAGAGAGAGAGAGAGAGAATTAGAGGAGGAACTAAATTATGTGTACAAATCTTGCCCAAATCTCTGAGCTACACTTCATGTATATCACTTCATGCAATCATATATATAAATAATACTTATCTAATTATAAGTAAAATATTAGTATGAATTATTGAGAGCAATAGTTAAGTTCCCATGTACCTATTAAAGTCATACAAGTTATAAACATCAATACTCTTTGGAGGAATGCATAGAAATCAAATATCTAAGATATAATTAAAAATATTCTATACATCAAAGTTTTTTAGGGAACAGGGTGGGAATGGTGGGAAGGATGCTGGGACCATTGATGGAGGAAAATGGGCACTGGTGGAGGAATGGGTACTCGATCATTTTATGACTGAAATGCAAGCACAAAAGTTTGTAAGTCTGTAACTGTACCTCACAGTGATTCAATAATAAAAAATTCTTTAAAAAATATATATTGTATGCCTACCTATATATTTTACATGTATAAATATGTATAATGACATATAAATATGAAGAAATAATCATAAAATATAAAATAAAATACTTTACTTGATAAAAAAAATTAAGTGGTGTTGGAAGACAGAATCGGTGAGTCAAACTCAAAACTCATGTGAAACAGGAAGCATGAAGCCTGCCGGTTAATCCCCCAGAAAGACAATGTTGTGAACAGCAAACAGGGACAGACACTGTATTGTAGTTGTTAGGACCACATGAAAAGCCTACCCTGATTCTAGCAATAAGCAGTGTGAGGGAAGTGGGGTAAGAGTCAAGAATAGCACTCCCTGAGCACTACAGGTTGTGGCACAAATGAAAAATGATATAAGATAAATAAAACTCCAAAGCAAACAAAAAATTCAAACTGCTTCTGTTAAATAGAACCAAGGATAGAAAGGAAGTGGGAGGATTGGATTGGTCATGTTTATTTTCATTATAAGACTGTATAAACCACTAGTTTCCGTCCCATGTACACATTTTATTAAAACAAAGATATAAAACTAAGCAATATTGTTTTCATTTACTAAGTTCAAATATCCAAATTATGTTGTTCTCTGTAAAATTTGGAAGTCTTCCAAAAAAATAAAAACACATCATTTCTTTCTGGTTTCTGAGGCACACCTTGCAATGCTCAGTTGTAAGCTGACTCAGTGCTCAGGAATTGCTCCCAGTGGTGAGTAAGAACCATGCAGTGCTGAAGATCAAACTGAGATTCCTACATGCATATCACACTCCACTCCTTTGAGCTATCTCCCCAAGGCAAGGAGAATGACTTTTCCAAGATCCTTGAATGATTTAATGTCAGTCAGTCCCAGAACTGGTGCTGAAGAATCTGATAATGGATTTCTTTCTTTGGGAAAGACAAATCTTACCTTATTCCCTGGGATATGAGTGAATAAATGGCATTCCCCTCCTACTCCTTTGCAGTGGTTTTACGGATGTGAAGCCCCTACAAACAGAATGGACAGAATATTTTTTTGTTGTTGTTTGCTCATTTGTTTGTTTTTAAATTATTTTTGTTGAAGTATTTGTTTACAACACTATTAGACTTAATTTAATGGTTGTGAAACATGACACCAGTACCTCCACAGGTATTTCAAGATCCCTCCACCCGTAGTGGTGATTATTTGAAATCCAAGCTGCTTGTCTACTGTCATAATTTTTAAAACTGAATTTGTGTCATGCTCATTCATGATGTGGCCATCAGTCATGAAGAAGCCAGTAAAACAGGGTGATAATGCACACTGTAGACTACAGAGGCAATCTACAGCATAACTGTACTTACAGCAGCAAACAGTATGATGAATGACCTAGAAAACGAAAGTTTGTCATTCACCTGGAACATAGAACAAAAGAATGACCATATTTGAGATGCCATAGGAAGAGAAGTAGTGAGGAATCAGATATTTTATTTAACTGCACCTTAAAACTTGTCAAAAATGTTGAATTACTATTAGTAACTCCCTTTTGAATTTAGGTGATTTAAACGAATCTCAAAGCATAGAAAACTTTGGGAGAGTTGGGAGAGCAGCAACAATGGTTTGTTTCAGTATTTATATCCCTGCAATATTTACTTCCTTTAGGTGGGTGATGGGGAGGTTACTAATAAGAACTTAGTATTATTTACTTGATTTTGAAAATCAAAACTTTTCAAGTAATAAAAATAATCTGAGAAATAAATTAGATCTTGAAGTAAAATTATTAGTCCTGGGCCCAGGGAGACAGCACAAAGGAAAAAAGTGCATGCCTAGCATGAGTAGGGGTTCAAGTTTAATCCCCTTCACCATACGGCTCCCTAAGCACCACCAGATATATCCTGGAATCCCAGAACATATCCTGACATAGCCCTGTAGTATGTTATGGCTAGGCCAAAAATCAAAGAATTGATGGCTTTAGCACAAGTGTCTGGGTCCAAAACCATTGCACTGAGTATTTTTAGAAGTAGCCTTGGGGCTCCAAGAAAACACTCAAAAATTATTAATGAGTAACTTTGTAACTGTGTATCTCACAATGATTCTAAATAAATAAATAAATAAATATTACTCTGGACTGAAACAAATACAGAGATTTTACAGTCCATCTCCTTCACCCTGGCTTACAGTGCATCTAGATATAAGGTTTCAATATACAAGGTCCGTCCACCTCTTGACATCTTTTAAGTAATGAAATCAGAGTGACACAGAATATTATTATCATGATTATTATTGCTATTATCCACCATCAAGCAATAATGACTAATGAAATACAAATGATCCTCACTGATTTCTGAATAACACTACTTTGAGAACCGAAAATGTCACTTCCACTTTGTTAGGTAGAAAAGTTCTTCTGATCCTTACTGAGAAATTATAGGCTTTTCAAGACATATTTGACAACCACAAAAAAAGTAGAACTCCATATTTTAAAAGCCAGATGAACAATACGTAATTTAAGGCATGCTTATGTATAAAAAATCTTCCACTCACTCATTATGTAATTCACTTTTCAATGCCAAGCACTTGACATATGATATGTGAGTGACAAATTAAAAGGAGCTGAAATTTCACATGCTCACTTTATTCCAGAAGAAATAAAAAAATTTACACAACCCCATTGGATAAAAAGGCTTCTATTATTTTTAGAAATCTCTTTGGTTGATGGAAATTTTGCTGACTTTTCTCAATAAACTTTAAAAACAAATTTATCAGGTCAGCAAATGCTATTAACCTATGTCCCTCCTGAAATAGATATTCCCCCAAAACAACTTTCTGTTCTGGATTTCCTGTTCCTGTTCATACCAGAATTATCGCTCCAGGTGTCAAGCAACACCAATTTCAAACCACTGTGGGGGGTAGGTAGGCATGTAGAAATCGTATCATGATGATAACAGTACGCTATCAGGGTGCTTGGTTTATTAAATGGAGTCAAATCCCTTTTCACAAGTAAATATGGCGCTAGGGAGGTGATGAATCAGAACTGAGGAAATGCTCAAACTGATCTGAGCATCTCATGAAAAACACAACATTTATACTTACTGGCCAAAAAGGGGTCTGACAGTGCCTAATGGTGACCAGGTCCATTTGATGCCATTTCAGTCTTCTATGTTTTCTCTCCAGAGGCGAAAAAAAAAGAATCATAAAAGTATTTGTGAATCAAAAGTAATTTTCTTAAAGTAAGAATAACAAGAACCAGTAAAAATTTAAAGAAAAGAAGTCATCTTTCTTAGACTAATTCCTTCTCTGCGATATCTCAGCAACTAAATGCTATAATCAACAACATGCATAAGGTGACCCCAGAAGCAAAGTACTTATACCTAAATTCTCCACTATTGTTAAAATATGCTCACCCATAGTTCAAAAATCATTACAACTACACAAAAGCTCTTCTTTCTGAAAGTTGCCACCTGTTACTCTTCACACCTCAGCTCTCCATACTGTCCTTACAGGTTTGTGTGGTCAGGAGGAACCTGTGAATTATTCTATAGTAATTATTTTCAGTCCTTTCTACCCTAGCCTATTTTAGTTTATGTTTGAGGTTTTGTTATGACTTTCTTCATACTTCTACCTCTTTTAGCTGCTTTATAACGTTCCTTCTCAGCAAGGCCCAAATTTCAAAATCTCCTTTGCATTGTTCAGTTCTGGTGCAGCTCTCCTAACAGAACAGACACAAGTCAACATTTCAACTGCATCTGTAATGTATCAAGCCTGACATAGCAAAGGCAGCAAGCCCAACCTCTGTGCTATTTCTTAATAGTTAATTAGAACCCAGAAAAGCACTTTCTTCCCCAGTCATTCTCCTATATCTATATTATAAAGAACAGAAACAGCTAAGCAGAAAACATACTATTCTCAGGATAAAAAGAATGGTTTGACTATAGTACCCAAAATAAAGCAAAGCTATTCCTTAGATAAATAATCTGTGTCAAATATATTCCAAGTATACCAATTTATATAAAATATCCTTTAAATTCAATATCAATTATACAGCGGTATGATTTTTGTTTTTGTTTGGAGGCAGTTCTCGGAAGCTACTAAAAGATCTCTGCTCAGGAAAGTTCCTTGGGGTGCTTGGGAAACCATGTGGTGCCAGAGATTGAACCCAGATCTGCTACACCCAAAGCATGTACTTCATTTCTTTGAACTCTCTCCTGGGGCCCTAAGGTGGTTACTATTAAATCAATATACAGTGAGTCTAAGAAAATGTGCTATGACAATATACCAAACAAACAGAGCAGAGAAGGATAACCAGAAGACTCCAGCTCTGCACAGAATTATTTGTGGGCTTCCATGCTTTCAAGTTTCAATTCCTGGACTACACGAATACTGAAATAATGGGCAACTGTGAAGTACGTTTTTGTCTGTCATGCTCTATGTTTTAAAAATGGTTGTCAAATATACACAATCCAGGATACTCTGTTGTTACTCCCAGTTCCTGATTCAAGATGTTCATTTTCAGCATATCCACGACCTTCTTATCTTCCAGCAGACTCTGGCAGGTGCTTACTTCCTGCCTGGAATTCTTCGTTCTTGTACTCTAAGATCAAAACCTTCTTTGAGCTTTTTTTCCCCTGCAGTCTGTAGGTGTTGGTGCTGAAAGGATAGTAAAGGTGAGGGTGTGGGTGTGTAGAAAGGGTTTGTTTGCTTCCTTTACTGCTTTCTGCATCTGTTATGAAATCAGCACTGCCTCTGCAGTAACAACAGGATTTGACTATTTGATTTCAGAGGTCTTGCCTTAGATATGCATGTTAAGTGTCCTTGAGTTTAACTTTAACTTACTCTCTACTGAATCAAAATACAGAGGAAGATACAGTATGATCCAACCCCAAATCCCTGCTAACAGCAGCAGTGGTCAGCAGGCCACTTCCTTAAATCTGTTCAAGGGCATAAGTATTATCATGATTTCATCAAATGTCCTCTTACAAGCACCACGGAAAGTCCATCCCATCATGTTTTTACCTCTACTCTTCTCCTATCTAACATCCATTCATTAGCCATAGTAATCAACACAAAAATGAGGTATGAGGGGTTTTAGTTTAGTTTTTGCGGGGGGCAGGGGGGGATGGCGGGAAGGGAAGCAGTGCACACCCAGCTGTGCTCAAGGCTTGCTCCTGGTTCTGTGATCAGGAATCACTTCTGGCAGAGCTCAGGAGACCAGATGGCAGGCCAGGATCAAACCAGGGTCAGCCACATTCAAAGCAAACACCCTAACCACAGTACTATCAAATCAGCCACTGGATGTAAGTTTATATATCTTTATGTCAGTATCAGTGTTTCAATTTTTGTAGCTTCGTGGTAAGCTTTGAAATTGGGAAATATGAGCCTGTTACTTTGTACTTCCTCAACATTTTTTATCTTGAATTTAATTGATTGTTTCCTTTATCAATCACCCACATAAAAACTTTCAAAATGTGGAACAAGACAAGGATGACCATTTTTCCTACTTCAATAACTTATAAACCTCTCAAATGTAGAACAAAAGAAAGATGACCATTTTTTCCTGCTTCTTCTGATCATATTAAAAGTGTTACACAAACCAAATAAGCTATACAAAATAAACAAAAGACATTCAATTTAGGGAAAAAGTGAAATTATCACTTTCTGCAGACTGCACAATTGTATCTGTAAAAATTCCTAGAGATTCCACCAGAAAATCCTGTTACAACAAATAAAAGAATTTTAAAAGTTACAAGATCAAAATAGCATACAGAATTTAGTTGTGGGGCCTGTAAAAATTGTTCAGCGAGTAAGGCATTTGCCTTGCAAGCCGCCAGCCTTGCATGTGGCTAACCTAGGTTCAATGCCTGGCATTCCATATGGTCCCCCAAACACAGCCAGTAATAATTTTTAAGTGCAGAGCAGGGGTAACCCCTAAGTATAACTGAATGTGGCCCCACCCCCCAAAAATTCAATTGCACCTCTATAAATAAATAATAAAGGATCACAAAAATGAAATTTATTTATGATTATCAAAAGAAGAAAATATTTAGAAATAATTTTACCTAAAAAACAATAGATTTCTGGCCAAGTGGAGGGATACTGGGGATATTGGTGGTAGAAATTGTACACTTGTAGAGGGAAGGGTGTTTGATCATTGTATGACTGAAACTCAAACATGAAAGTTTTTGTAACTGTAGCTCACGGTGATTCAAAAAAAAAATTAGTGGAGTTTATGCCCAATTCAATCAGCTTAATCAATGGCTGAATAAATAGCAGTACTCCTACATTAATAAAAAAAAATTTGAATAGATTTTTATCGGAAAAAACTATGAAACATTGCTATGAAAAGTTAAAGAAAATGAAAACAAAAGGAAATGCTTTCCATGTTCATTAGAAAATTTAATATTTATTAAGCTCTCCATACTATCTAAAGCAATCTTGAATTAAATACAATCCCTCAATTATATTTTTACATAAATAGAAAAATTATATATAATATTTGGTATAACCAAAGTGGTGTTGAAAATTAGTAAAGTTGTTGGTATCTGCATGGTTTCAAAACTTAGTATAGGGGCCAGAGCAATAATATGGCAGGTAAGGTGTTTGCATTGCACATAGCCTACCTAGACTTGACACCTGGAAACCCATATAGTTCCCAAAGCACCACCAGGAGTGATCCCTGAGTGCAGAACAGAGAGAAAATCTTGAGCACCACTGTGTGTGCCCCCCAAACAAAACAAAACATAACAACAATAAAAACTTATTACAAAACAACATAATTAAAACATTGTGGAGATAGCATAAATAAGAAAGACATAAGTGAAATAGAATACAAGGAAGGAAGGAGTTCTCACATATGTAATCAAATGACTTTTGGTGAAGATTCTAGGAGAGTAAAAGACCATTCAGAGGAGAAATTAATTTTTTCCAAAAATGGGTTGATAAAACTAGTTCTCTACATGAACAAGGATGGAACTGATTCTTAATATGACATTGTATAACAAAAGTAACTCAAAATTAATAAAAATAATTAAGCTATATGGATAAAATTTCTATAACATAGGAGATAGCTTCATGGCATTGAATTTAACAAATATATCTTAGCGTCTTAAACTCAATAAATACAAAATAAACAATGCATTTTTAAATGATCAAAAGATAGGGATAAATATTGCTGGAGAAAAGAAATGCAAATTGACAATATGCACCAAAAAATTCAATATCACCATTCAGGGAATGCAAATTAAAAGCAAAAGGAGCTACAATTTCATACATGTTAGGACACTATTAAATGAAATTAATATAAATATATATAATTAAATTTTATTTTTTAAAAAAAGGACTGGAGTGATAGTACAGCAGATAGGGCATTTACCTTGCACGCGGTCAACCTGGCTGATTCAAGTTTGATTCCTCCGCCCCTCTCAGAGAACCCCGCAAGCTACCAAGAGTATCTCTCCCGCATGGCAAAGCCTGGCAAGATACCCATGACATATTCGATATGCCAAACACAGTAACAAGTGTCACAATGGAGACATTATTGGGCCCTTTCTAGCAAATCGATGAACAATGGGAGGACAATGACAGTGACAGTTAAAAAACAAAATAATTTTTGACAAGGTTGTGAAGAATGTAAACTCTTTTGCATTGCTGTAGAAATGTCACTATCACTGTCACTGTCCTCCCGTTGTTCATCGATTTGCTTGAGCAGGCACAGTAACATCTCCATTGAAGACTTTGTTGTTACTGTGTTTGGCATATCAAATACATCAAATACCTCTCTGCCGTGCAGGTGAGATACTCTCGGTAGCTTGCTGGGCTCTCCGAGAGGGGCAGAGGACTCGAACTCGGGTCGGCCATGTTGGCTGCATGCAAGGCAAACGCCTTACGGCTGTGCTATCGATAATGCAAATACTGTGAAAATGGTATGGACATTCCCAAAATTTATAAGTTAATTGCTATTTGTTTTTGGTTTTGTGTCAGTCATGGCAGTGCACAGTGCTTACTTCTGGATCTACGCTCAGGGATCATTCCTGGAGGTACTCAGGGGACCATATGGAGTGCTGGAATTGAGCCTGGGTTGGCCATGTACAAAGTTAGTTCCCTACTCACTGTATATTTCTCCAGCCCCTGTTATGGATAATTCTGTTGTTAACATGAGTGTATCACGGTGTGTTTTAATCCCTGCATTAAATGCTGAAGAAATAGTACACCTGGTGTAAATGTGTATATGTGTGTATGCATGTGTATGTGTGTATATGTGTGTGCATGTGTGTGTTTTTATTCATATATAATGAATGTTACTCAACCTTAGAAAGAAGAAAATTCTGACACATGCTGCAACATGGCTGGATCTGAAGACAGTAAATAAATAAAATAAATCAATAGTAAAATGCCAGATATTGTGTGAATTCTCTCACATAGATTATCTAGGATAGAATTTATTATAGAGACAGAAATTAGAATAGTGATTGGAAGGTCTTAGAAGAAGCAACAGGGAGTTAAGGGCTTAATAGTTTCAGTTTCATTTTGGGACGATGAAGATGTAACTGTAGACTATGATGATAACTATTTAACAATATGAATATTCTTAATGACTCTAAATTGTATATTTAAAAATGCTTAAAGATAGTAAATGTTATGGCAGTTTTATCTGAACACAGATTTTTAAAATCTTTCAAATTTTTGGCAAGTCCAGTAAGGTTCTCCATTCAAGTTCAAATCCCATCACAGGTGCTTTTCCAAACAAGAATATCCTTTATCTCTTCTTATCTTTTCCTAATACTAACTCTTAGTTGGTAACAAAGTTCAGGGTTTATGTTGTTTTGGGAAATATTCTTTGATCTTCTGATGCATCATCTTCATTTCCCTGTTGTTCCACTACTCTTTTAGGGCACTGAGACAGTTAAAATCTAATTTTCCTATAACAGATCAGTAGAGAAGAGATGTTGGAAGGAAATAAAGTTCTCATGTTCATATACAAATGAGAGGAGAAAGTTTCACTTGCAGGAATGAATTCAAAGATGATACATATAAAAACAACAGTGCTCAAAAAAAAAGAAATCATTCATAATAACTGTTTCATGTCTTTAAAAAGAAGGCAGGCAAAAGTTAAATATATTAACTAGTAAAGCAAAACATGTATTCAATATATAAATGTAAAAAATATAAAATGCATAATATTAAAAATCAAATGGCATACTACAGAAGAAAATTTTTATATTGAACATATAAAAATAGAAATTATATAAAATGATATACTGAGGTAAAAAAGCTAAGTAATTCACTGTTACTTGTGCAGTGAGTATCTTTTTGTGCTACTGTAGAGAACTGTAACCAAACAAATATATGTGGGATTTAAATCCCTACACAAAAGAAGAGAAAGTAGAGAAAGAAAAAGTTATATTTGAAGAAAAACTGTCCCAGAATATCTAATTGGATGAAAATAATAAACCCACATAACCAAGACATTCAAGAAGCAACAATGTTAAGAAATATGAAATGAAAATTCAAGCAAGTGACTTGCTAAAAGAAATATGGAGCAAAAATTCTACTAAGATGCACCAGAACTTGGTTTCTTTAAAATGACAATAGAAAATCATGCAAACACACAGAGAAAAAGTATATGTAATAACGAATACAAAAATACATAAAAATAAAATAAATAAAAGTACTGAAAGTCTTCTTGTTGCAAAGTGAAACAACATCTTCCAAGTACAAAAAGAAGTTAATCTGCTAAACTCAGCAAAAATATGTTCTGAAAACTAATATGAAATTAGACTCTGCTGAAGACACACAGAAAGTGAAATAATTTATCGTTAGCTAATCTGCACTACAAAATACTAGTTAAAAAAATATGACAGTGCCAGAAAGGTTAAATATATAAATTGAAATAAGATAATTTTCCCATAAAAGAATTCTGAAGGCATAATGGCTTAAAAAATAATAGTGATGTATTATGAGTATTATAAAGTATGTAGGAATAAAATACATGGCAACAAAAGAACAAATGCCAAGAAAAAATATAGCAATATAGTTCTCCATACACTGTGTAGAGAGTGGTATATTAAATGGCTATATAGACAAAATAAGTAAAATATTTTAACTATATCCAAAGCAACAATTGCTTCTCCTGAGTCTTTTAGATGATCTCATGAGGCACTTCTAGCACCAATTCTTCCCTCTTGAATGTAAATAGTACCTGAGTAACTTCCAACTAAATATGAGAACATAGAAAAGATGCATTTTACAGGATCTCACTCTATCCCTTGCTACTTTTAAGTATCAAAAAATAATGAAGTGAACACATTCCCACCAACATGAATAAGACAACATACAATATCTACTCTTATTTTTTAATTTTTTTTTTTGCTTTTTGGGTCACACTTGGTGATACTCAGAAGTTACTTCTGGTGGTGCCCAGGGGGCCATATGGGATGCCAGGAATTGAACCTGGGTCTGCTGCATGCAAGGTAAATGCCCTACCTGCTGTACTGCTCCTGCCCCCACAATATCTTCTCTTATAACTCCTATTCACTATCATAGTTATCCATTCAGTATGACAAGAAAATAAGCAGCATAAACTTATAAATGCAGAAGTAAAGTTCTCTCCACTCATAAAAATGTCTACAAAAAATGCCAAAGAAATTATAAAAAAATCTAGTATAAGAAGTTATAATAGGGGCCAGAGCAATAGCACAGTGGGTAGGGCGTTTGCCTTGCCTGCAGCTGACCTGAGTTTGATTCCCAGCATCCCATATGGTTCTCTGAGCACCGCCAGGAATAATTCCTGAGTGCAGAGCCAGGAGTGATCCGTGAGCATCGCCAGGTGTGACCCCCCCCCCAAAAAAAAAAGCAAAAAAAAAAAGAAGTTTCTACTACAAATTCACTGTACAAAAATTTAATTACATTTCTATGTATTAGCAGTAATAATGGGCTGGAGTGATAGCATAGCGGGTAGGGCATTTGGCTTGCAAACCGCCGGCCTGGCGGAGTCGGGTTCAATTCCTCCACCCCTCTCGGAGAACCCGGCAAGCTACCCAGAGTATCTTGCCAGCACGGCAAAGCCTGGCAAGCTACCGGTGATGTATTCGATATGCCAAACACAGTAACAACAAGTCTCACAATGGAGACATTACTGGGCTGCTCGAGCAAATCAATGAGCAATGAGAGGAGAATGCTAGCAATGGTAATTAGGAAAAGAAAAAAATGTAAGATTTCTGCTACCAACAACATTAAAATCCTTGGTATAAATATGGCAAAAATGTGCAAGAGAGTTATAGTTAAAAACTAGGAATCAGGGGCCAGAGAGAGGGTGGGTGCTTGCCAAGCACATTGCTGACCCAGGTTTGATTCCCCACAATCCGTGTATTCCCCCAAGTCCTGCCAACGAGTGATCCCTGACGACGGAGCCAGGAGTAAGTCCCGGTATGTCCACACTCCAGGTATGTCCCCCAACAGAAAAAATAGTTATGGTTGAAAAATAAAATGTGATTATAAAACATATGGAGAAGGAATAATTGAGTAACCAAAACAATGCATAAAGAGTAGAGCAGTTTGGAGGACTCTATATCTGTCTCAAAACTCAGTTTAAAGTTGCATAAGTGAAGACAGTGAGTTCATAAAAATAGGATAAGTTTATAGCTCAATTTGAAAGAATGTGGGATTAGGTCCAAACATATCGGATTAATTGATTTTTATTTTTTACAAAAAAAGCAAAAAAACATTGATGTACATTCCGGAAAAAAAAAAAGCAGTCGCTGTTCTCAAACCTTATGTGACTGATCAACTGGATGTCATATGCAGTTCAAAAAAATAAAAAGACAAGTTATAGACTGTGAAAAAATATTTGTGGATCACATATCTAAACAAACAAACACAGTTCTCCAGTTGTTCATCTATTTGCTCAAGTGGGCCCAGTAATGTCTCCACTTTGAGACTTGTTACTGTGTTTGGCATATTGAAAACGTCATGGGTAGCTTGCCAGGCTCGGTAGCTTACCAGGCTCTCCAAGAGGGATGGAGGAATCAAACCCAGCTCGACTGTGGGCAAGGCAAACACCCTACCACTGTGCTATCGCTCCAGCCCCATATATCCAATAAAATATTTATATACAGATTGCAAGAAGAGCTCTCAAAACTATGAAAAAATAACTAACCAAAAATTTTAAATGAGGATCAAATATGAACAGAAATTTCACAAGCACAAAACTTGAAATGGGAAAACTTACAAGAAAAGACATTCAACATTAATAGAAATTAGAGAACTAGTTAAACCATGATTAGATAAAACCATATATACATATTTAAAATAGAAAAAAATAACTATTAAGAAGCTGACAACAGCATCTTCTAACAATGACATAGAATACTGTACCACTTGCATTCTTTTGGTGAGAATACAAAGTGGTAGAGGAGCTCTAGAAAACAATTAGCTTCCCTTCATTCTTCTGCCTTCCTTTCTCTTCCCTTAAATAAAGTATTTTCTGAATTCAGCCATTCAATCTCCAGTCCCACTCCTTTAATCTTTACTTAAGGGCAAGAACCTGAGCATCCATGCCAGCTTTAACACTCCACATTTGCCTAGTAAATTCTAAACAGATCTCTTGCACAGCACACTTGCTCATGTCCTACCAGCCACATGATTAAGCCATCAAGCTTAACCAGAAGCCCCCATGACTCCTGGAGAACCCAGGTTCCCACCACTCAAGTACTTCAGGAGTCATGGACTCAGACAAGAGAGGGGGAATTATTCTTCTCAGGATAGGAGAATCAGTCCTAACCCCTGCATGAGGTTCCAGGATGCGTCCTCACCAAATGAGTTCTCAAGGATCCATGGACTAAGGTTGGAGGGAGGGGGAAAATTGTTCTTTGCAGGTAAGAAAAGTCAGTCCTTAACTAAGACACAGGTCTTGTGAGTTCATTGCCTTCCCTCGCAGCAAAGAATTGCAGAAGGAGGTGAAGTAGTGAAGCAAATTAGCTTTTATTGAAAGAAATTTAGAAAAATGTGGAGGTAGAGAAAGAGAAGTTTTCCTCTGGAGAAGTTTGGGTTCTCCTGAGGGAAAAAAGGAAGAGAAAAAAAAGTGAAAAAAAAAAACCCCTTACCTTTGGCAGGGGGGTGGGGGGGTGGGGGCAGGGGGGGGGGTGGTAATATACAAATTCTCCAAATAGTCTGGGCCTGGAGTTCTCTGTATATACTGGGGTAGCACTGTCCTCCCATTTTTCATCGATTTGCTCAAGCGGGCCCAGTAACGTCTTCATTGTGAGACTTGTTACTGTGTTTAGCATATCGATACGTCACGGGTAGCATGCCAGGCTTTTCTGTGAGGGCGAGATACTCTCAGTAGCTTGCCGGGTTCTCCAAGAAGAGCGGAGGATTAGAACTCAGGTCAGCCAGGTTGGCTGCGACATAAAAGTTAATTTTGGACTCTTGATGAGGTCCTTACCAAGACTATTAAGAATCTCCCATAGCTTCTCCTTCTCTTGAGAAGTTCATCCATCTCAGTATGGGGCTTCAGTTTCTGCTTTCAGTTGTTAACCCATCTTCTCTGATGCCAAAGAGCTCAGGATTTGCATCTCAAAGGGATGTGGTCTTCAAGCTTTGAGCTACTTCAGCACTGGTAAATTTCTTCTTAAATTATATCATTTCCCGGTTATTCTAGGGTGTTAGTCTCCTATTTTGTTACTTTATGTTCCCCAAAGTACCGGGAAAATTACTCCATGGCTTTGAGGACAGCCGCACACACTAGGGGAAAAGGCAGCTCAGATAGAGAAGGGAGCACCAAATAAAGAGTGTTGGGAGGTTCCTCTCAGGATGGGAAATGCGTGATGAGAGTAGACTATAGACTGAACAAGATTGCCACTCAATGTCTCTTTTGCAAACCACAGCACTCAAAAGGAGAAAGATAACAAAAGGGAATGCCCTGCCACAGAGGTAGGGTGGGATGGAGAGATGGGGGGAGGGAGGGATACTGGGACTGGTGGTGGTGGATAATGGGCATTGGTGGAGGGATGGGTATTCAATCATTGTATAACTGAAACCCAAGCACAGAAATTTGTAAGTCTACTACTGTACCTTATGGTGTTTCACTAATAAAAATTTTTTTTCCATTTTTTTTATTATTAGTGAAACACCATGAGGTACAGTTGTAGATTTACAATTTTTTGTGCTTGGGTTTCGATTATACAATGATCAAATACTCATCCCTCCACCAGTGCCCATTTTCCACCACCATGGATAATATCCCTCCCACCCCCATCCCCTCCATCGCACCCTGACTCTGTGGCAGGGCAATCCCTTGTGTTCTCTCTCTCCTTTTGGGTTTTGTGGTCTGCAAAAGAGGCAGTGAGTGGCAAACATGTTCAGTCCATAGTCTACTTTTGACATGCATCTCCCCTCCTGGGAGGATCATCCAAACACCTTTATTTGGTGCTCGCTTCTCTATCTGGAAGGGAGAAGGAACAACACACAGTTTCACAGACAAACAACAGCTCAGGAACTTCATAGACTCAAAACCATGGTTACAAGAACAACTAAATGGGCTACTTTAAGGCAAGACAGGTTCCTCAAATACACCTAATTTCAACAGAACAATGGGACAAAATCCCATAACAATAATCTCTCTTAATGTCAATGGGCTAAACGCACCAATTAAAAGACAGAGAGTGGCAGGATGGATTAGAAAATTGAACCCAACATTCTGCTGCCTGCAAGAAACACATCTCAATAGTCAAAGCAAACACAGACTCAGAGTCAAAGGCTGGAAAACAATCCTACAGGCAAACAGCTCCCATAAAAAAGCTGGGGTAGCCATCCTAATATCAGACCACATTGATTTCAGAGTGAAGAAGGTCATAAGGGACAGTGAAGGCCATTTCTTATTGATCAAAGGATCTGTACAACAGAAAGAACTTACAATAATAAATGTATATGCACCTAATGAGAGACCAGCAAAGTACCTAAAACAACTACTCATAGAATTGGAAAAAGATATCAATAGCAACACAATACTAGTGGGAGACTTCAACACCACTTTGTCACCTCGTGATAGATCAACCAGACTCAAGCTTAGCAAGGATATACTTCATTTGAGGGAAACAATGGAAGAAAGGGACTTAGTAGATATATACAGGACACTTCATCCTCAAAGAACTGAATACACATTCTTCTCAAGAGTACATGGAACATTCTCCAAGATAGACCACATGCGGAGACACAAAACATACCTCCATAAAATTTAGAAGATAGAGATTGTATCAACAATTTCTCAGACCGCAATGCTCTTAAATTAGAAGTAAATTACACACAAAAACAGAAAACTAAATCAAACACCTGGAAATTAAACACGGTGCTATTGAACGATGAGTGGCTTAGAAAGGAAATTAAGATTCCTAGAAAAGAATGAAAATGAGGACACGAGTTACCAAAACTTATGGGACACAGCAAAAGCTGTCATAAGAGGAAAATTGATAGCTCTACAAGCATTCCTCAGAAAGGAGGAGCGAGCCCACATAAATAAACTAACCTCACAGCTTAAAAGCTTGGAGAAGGAACAACAAAAGGTGCACAACCCAAACAGGAGGAAGGAAATAATAAAACTCAGAGCAGAGATTAACGAGATGGAAACCCAAAAACAATCCGAAACATCAATGAAACCAAGAGCTGGTTCTTCGAGAAAATTAACAAGATCGATAAGTCTCTAGCAAACCTCACAAAGAAAGGGAGAGAGAAAACCCTAATAAACCGAATCAGAAATGAAAAAGGGGTCATTACAACAGAAACTACAGAAATTCAAAGAATCCTCAGGGAGTACTTTGAGAAGCTTTATGCCACGGAACATCAAAACCTCAAGGAAATGGATAAATTCCTAGACTCCTACAGACTCCCAAAGCTGAACCAAGAAGACCTGGAATACCTGAACAGACCTATCACCATCAAGGAAATCGAAATGGTAATAAAAAGTCTCCCCAAGCAAAAAGTTCTGGCCCAGATGGATTCACTAGTGAATTCTTCCAAATCTTTAAAGAGGACTTACTCCCAATCCTCTTTAAGCTTTTCCATGAAATTGAAATATCAAAAACACCTCCGAACAGTTTCTACGAAACAAATATCACACTGATACCAAAAGCAGACAGAGATACCACAAAGAAAGAGAATTACAGGCCGATATCCCTGATGAACACAGATGCAAAGACCCTCAACATACGACTAGCAAATAGAATCCAACTATTCATCAAAAAGATCATACACCATGATCAAGGAGGATTCATTCCATGGATGCAAGGATGGTTTAACGTTCGGAAATCAATCAACATAATCCATCATAACAACAAAAGAAAAGATAAAAACCATATGATCATATCAATAGATGCAGAGAAAGCATTTGACAAGATCCAGCACCCCTTTATGATGAAAACCCTAGCCAAAATGGGTATAGAGGGTACTTTCCTCAACATAGTTAAAGCCATCTACCATAAGCCTACAGCAAGCATCATCCTCAACGGGGAAAAAGAAAAACTGAGAGCCTTCCCTCTATGATCAGGGACGAGTCAAGGATGCCCACTCTCTCCACTGCTGTTTAATATAGTACTGGAAGTACTTGCAATAGCGGTTAGGCATGAAAAAGATATTAAGGGCATTCAGGCAGGAAAGGAAGAAATCCAGCTCTCACTATTCGCAGATTATATGATTCTATACTTAGAGAACCCAATAACCTCCACCAAAAAAACTCCTAGAAACAATAGACTCGTATAGTAAAGTTGCAGGCTATAAAATCAATACCCAAAAGTCCATGGCTTTCCTATACACAAACAGTGAGAGAGAAGAAAGCTACATGAAAAAAACAATCCCAGTCACAATTGTGCCCCAGAAAATCAAGTACCTAGGAATCAGCTTAACTAAGGAAGTAAAGGACCTGTACAAAGAAAACTACAAAACGCTACTTCAGGAAATAAAAGAGGACACGAGGAAATGGAAAGATATCCCCCGCTCATGGGTCGGGAGACTTAACATTGTCAAAATGGCAATACTACCGAAAGCATTGTATAAATTCAATGCAATCCATATAAGGATACTCATGACATTCTTCAAAGAAATGGAGCAAACACTCCTGAAATTTATATGGAACAATAAGCCCCCACGAATAGCTAAAGCAATTCTTGGTAAAAAGAAAATTGGAGGAATCAACATCCCTAACTTCAAACTTTACTACAAAGCAGTAATAATCAAAACATCATGGTACTGGAACAAAGGCAGAACTGCAGACCAATGGAACAGGGTTGAATACACTGACATCTCCCCTCAATCATATGATCATCTAATCTTTGATAAAGGTGCAATAAATGTGAAGTGGAGTAAGGAAAGCCTCTTTAACAAATTGTGCTGGCATCACTGGACGGCTACATGCAAAAAAAATGGGCTCAGAACTCTGCCTAACACCATGTACAAAAGTAAGATCAAAATGGGTTAAAGACCTCAACATCAGACCAGAAACAATAAGGTACATTGAAGACAAAGTTGGCAAAACCCTCCATGACATTGAGGTTAATGGTATTTTCAAAGATGCCACCCCACTGGCCGAGCAAGTGAAAACAGAGAGAGATAAATGGGACTATCTTAAACTAAGAAGCTTCTGCACCTCCAAAGAAACAGTGACCCAAATACAAAGACAGTCTACAGAATGGGAAAGGATATTCGCCAAATACACATCAGACAAGGGGTTGATATCAAGGGTATACAAAGTAGTGGTTGAACTCCACAAGAAGAAAACATCCAACCCCATCAAAAACTGGGGCAATGAAATGAACAGAAACTTTCTCAAAGAAGAAATCCGAATGGCAAAAAAGCACACGAGACAATGCTCTACATCATTAATCATCAGGGAGATGCAGATGAAAATCAAAATGAGATACCATCTCACACCTCAGAGACTGGCCCACATTCAAAAGAACAAAAGCAACTGATGCTGGAGCGGATGTGGCGAGAAAGGGACACTCCTTCACTGTTGGTGGGAATGCCGACTAGTTCAGCCCTTTTGGAAAACAGTATGACATTTCTCCAAAAATTAGAAATTGAGCTCCCATTTGACCCAGCAATACCACTCGTGGGAATATATCCCAGAGAGGCAAAAACGTATAGTTGAAGTGACATCTGCACTTGTTTGTTCATTGCAGCACTCTACAATAGCCAGAAACTGGAAGAAACCTGAGTGCCCAAGAACAGATGACTGGTTAAAGAAACTTTGGTACATCTATACAATGGAGTACTATGTAGCTCTTAGAAGAGATGAAGTCATGAAATTTACATACAAGTGGTTCAATATGGAAAGTGTCATGCTAAGCGAAATGAGTCATAAAGAGAGGGATAGACATAGAAAGATTGCATTCATCCGGGGGATAAAAAGTAACAAATCACTTAATCACTTAACTTCCCGTTTGTCGTCGATTTGCTCGAGCGGGCGCCAGTAACGTCTCCATTTGTCCCTGACGCGTGCTAGTGTAGCCCAATGGCATCTGTTCGCTCCGGGAACATGAAGGGCCTCAAACCGATCGTTCATGATCTTGACGAAGAAGTCTGACCATCTGGTAGGTGGGTGGCCACGCGGTCTTTTGACATCCCGTGGAATCCAATCAGTAACAGCTCTAGTCCAACGGTCATCTTTAAATCTCATTACGTGACCAGCCCATCTGATTTTTGACACCTAGGCAAACGAGACAGCGTCCCTGATCCTTGATCGTCGACAGATGTCAGAACTCCGGATTCGTTCTCTCATTTGAGTGAAACGTGATATTCCAAGCATAGCTCTTTCTATTCTTCTTTGGGAGACCTGAATAGCGTTCTCATCTTGTTTGCGTAGGGCCCAGGTCTCTGAGGCATATGTTAATGCAGGAAGAACAGTGGAATCAAAGAGATGTGCCCGGAGCCGGAGGTTCTTCGTCCTCTTAGCTATTTCTTCGACGTTCTTGAAGGCGTTCCAAGCTGCTATCTTCCTCCTGAGCAGCTCGGGTGCCAGGTCATTTGTCATGTTGACCTCTCGACCTAGGTACACATAGCTGTTGCATTCGGAGATGGTCGTTCCATTGAGAGCGAATGGGGCATCAGGAACAAGGCTGTTTCTCATAAACATTGTCTTCGTAAGATTCAGCTGTAGTCCTACCTTTCCACACTCACGGTCAAAGTCGGCCAGCATTTGTGCCGCTTGGCTGATGTTTGGTGTTATTAAAACAATGTCATCAGCAAACCGGAGGTGGTATAGTTGCCGACCATCTAACTTCACTCCCATTCCTTCCCATTCCAGTCGTCGCATGATGTTCTCAAGGGTGGCACTGAAGAGTTTCGGTCAAATGGTATCACCCTGCCACACCCCTCTCTTGACATCAATGATCACCTCTTTGTAGAATGGTGAGATCCTGGTAGTGAATCCGCAATACAGCTCACGGAGTATCCTGATGTATTGGGCTTGAATGCCCTGATTGGCTAGGGCTTCAATGGCTGCTTCCGTCTCAACAGAATCAAAGGCCTTCTTTAAATCAATGAATGTTAAACAGAGCGGCATCTTGAACTCCCGAGAAACTTCAATGAGCTTGGTTATCATGTGGATATAGTCGATGGTGCTGAATCCTTTGCGGAACCCTGCTTGCTCGCATGGTTGTCCTTCATCTAGTGTTCTGCCAATCCTATTTGGGATGACTCGAGTGAACAACTTGTAGATGACAGACAATAGGCAGATCGGGCGATAATTGCCAATGTCTTGGATGTCTCCCTTCTTGAACAGTAGTATGGTCCTGCTGGTTTTCCACTGGGACGGAACCTGGCATTCAGACAGGTAGCGAGTGAAGAGCCGAGCCAGTGTATTGATTAGTACTGACGGCAGGTTCTTCAGGTGTTCAGGTGTGACCTTGTCTGGGCCGGGTGCTGTTTGTTTCTTTACCAACAAAATGGCGTGTCGGATTTCGGAAGGGAAAACATTGGGAACGACATATCCATCCTGTGGAATTTGGTATGTTGGCAAGTGGACATGACTATCGAAGAGATTTGAGTAGAAGTCATGGATAATCTTCTCCATTGCCGTTCTGGAGGATGTGATGGAACCATCAGGACGTCGGAGGGCAGTCATCTTGGTCTTATAGTTGGCGAAGGACAGGCGGGCGTTACGAATACTTTTCCCCGCTTCTACCGCATCTACCAGTACTTCTGCTCTTCTCTCTTTGAGGTCTTCCTTGATCACATCTCTGCACTGCTTTACAAGCTCGGACGTTAGCTTGCGGTTGCCTGAGGCATGCGCCAAACCACGCTGGCGAATTAGCTCAAGAGTTTTCGAAGATAGGCGACTTTTTGTGGCTATCTCTCTTTTGGCATTCCTCGCACATTCATGGAGGTGCTGAACCAGTCGATCGTATTCCTCGTCAATGTTTTCAACAATGGCATCTTCCCATGTTGCTGCAACAGTACCAAAGAGTTCCCAGTTGGTGGTCATTCTGGGAGTTCTCTTTTTGAACTTTGCAGCCCTTTCTCCCCGCTCTGTGAAGTAGAATTTTGCACGAAGGAGACGGTGGTGCGATCCCGTTCGAAATTTTGGGACAACAGCGACATCAGTCACCAAAACCGTCGATTGAATATGATGTGGTCTATTTCGTTGTGGAATCGTCCACCAGGAGACTCCCATGTCCATCGTTTAGATTCTGCCTTCTGAAACTGTGAGTTACCATGAATGGTCTTGGTCGACATGATGAACTCAGACAGTCTCTCACACTGTTCGTTCCATTCTAGGCCATGGGTCCCGATGTGAAGTTCTTCAGCTGATCTTCTCGGTCCTATTCAAGTATAGCTGAGATCAACACCAGGATGATTACTCCATAGCTTAGATGCCAGCCAGGTATTCTAGGGGAAAGGGCAGTTCATATAGAAAAGGGAGCACCAAATAAAGGGTGTCTGGAGGACCCTCCAAGGAGGGGAGATGCATGTTGAAAGTAGACTATGGACTGAACATGTTTGCCACTCAATGCCTCTTTTGCAGACCACAACACCCAATAGGAGAGAGAGAACAAAAGGGAATGCCCTGCCACAGAGGCAGGGTGGGATTGGGGGGATGGGGGGGGGAGGGATGTTATCCATTGGGGTGGAAAATGGGCACTGGTGGAGGGATGGGTATTTGATCATTGTATAACCGAAACCCAAGCACAAAAATTTGTACATCTACAACTGCACCTCATGGTGTTTCACTAATAAAAAAAATAATAAAAAAAATTAAAAAGAATAAAACCTTACAAGACAAAAAAAAAAGAGAGAGAGAGGATTGGGAGTAAGTCCTCTTTAAAGATTTGGAAGAATTCACTAGTGAATCCGTCCGGGCCAGGACTTTTGTGCTTGGGGAGACTTTTTATTACCATTTCAATTTCCTTGATGGTGATAGGTCTGTTCAGGTATTCCAGGTCTTCTTGGTTCAGCCTTGGGAGTCTGTAGGAGTCTAGGAATTTATCCATTTCCTCGAGGTTTTGATGTTCCGTGGCATAAAGCTTCTCAAAGTACTCCCTGAGGATTCTTTGAATTTCTGTAGTTTCTGTTGTAATGACCCCTTTTTCATTTCTGATTCGGTTTATTAGGGTTTTCTCTCTCCCTTTCTTTGTGAGTTTTGCTAGAGACTTATCGATCTTGTTAATTTTCTCGAAGAACCAGTTCTTGGTTTCATTGATCTTTCAGATTGTTTTTGGGTTTCCATCTCGTTAATCTCTGCTCTGAGTTTTATTATTTCCTTTTTAACACAACTTTTGCTGTGTCCCATAAGTTTTGGTAACTCGTGTTCTCATTTTCATTCGTTTCTAGGAATCTTTTGATTTCCTCTTTGATTTCCTTTCTAAGCCACTCGTTGTTCAATAGCGCACTGTTTAATTTCCATGTGTTTGATTTAGTTTTCTGTTTTTGTGTTATTTACTTCTAATTTCAGCGCATTATGGTCTGAGAAGATTGTTGATACAATCTCTATCTTCTTAATTTTATGGAGGCATGTTTTGTGGCTCAGCATGTGGTCTATCTTGGAGAATGTTCCATGTACACTTGAGAAGAATGTGTATTCAGCTCTTTGTGGATGACGTGCCCTGTATATATCTACTAAGTCCCTTTCTTCCATTGTTTCCCTCAGATGATGTATGTCCTTGCTAAGCTTGAGTCTGGTTGATCTATCAAGAGGTGACAAAGTGGTGTTGAAGTCTCCTACTAGTATTGTGTTGCTATTCATGTCTTTTTCCAAATCTATGAGTAGTTGTTTTACGTACTTTGCTGGTCTCTCATTAGGTGCATATACATTTATTATTGTAAGTTCTTTCTGTTGTACAGATCCTTTGATCAATAAGAAATGGCCTTCACTGTCCCTTATGACCTTCTTCACTCTGAAATCAATGTGGTCTGATATTAGCATGGCTACCCCAGGTTTTTTATGGGAACTGTTTGCCTGTAGGATTGTTTTCCAGCCTTTGACTCCGAGTCTGTGTTTGCTTTGACTATTGAGATATGTTTCTTGCAGGCAGCAGAATGTTGGGTTCAATTTTCTAATCCATCCTGCCACTCTCTGTCTTTTAATTGGTGCGTTTAGCCCATTGACATTAAGAGAGATTATTGTTATGGGATTTTGTCCCATTGTTCTGTTGAAAGTTGGTGTATTTGAGAGGCCTGTCTTGCCTTAAAGTAGCCCATTTAGTTGTTCTTGTAACCATGATTTTGAGTCTATGAAGTTCCTGAGCTGTTGTTTGTATGTGAAACTGTGTGTTGTTTCTTCTATTATGAATGAGAGTCTCACTGGGTAAAGTATTTTTGGAGAGGCATTTATTTCATTGAGTTTTTTCACTATGTCCCACCACTGTTTTCTGGTCATGAGGGTTTCATCAGAAAAATCAGCTGTGAATTTTAAGGATTCTCCTTTGTAAGAGATTTTTTTCTTCGATCTTGCTGCTTTCAGAACTTTTTCTCTGTCTAAGGTTTTGGTCATGTTGATCAGGATGTGTCTTGGGGTATTTTTATTCGAATTTCTTCTAGCTGGTACCCTCCGGGCCTCCTGAATGCGGTCACAAGTTCTCTTCAGCTCTGGAAATGTTGTAGCAATGATGTCTTTGACAGTTTCTTCTTCATCAAGGTTTTCTTCTTGTCCCTCTGGGACTCCAATAATTCTTATGTTACCCCTCTTGGCTTCATCACGATCTTCTCTTGCCATCTGTTCCCGAATTGTGAGTCTCTTTTCCATTTTCTGCTCTTTTCTGGAGAGTCTCTGAACTTCATCTTCGAGCTCACTGATTCTTTTCTCAGCAGCTGTTACTCTGCTACTGAGGCCTTCCACTGAGTTTTTCAATTCGCCTACGAGATTTTTCAGGTCTGACATTTCCGATTGCATTTTCCTCATTTCTGCCTTCAAATCCTCTTGTCTTCTATTGGCATTGTTTTCCATTGTTTCTTTTAGTTCCCTAAGCATCCTAAGTAGCTCCCTTCTGAATTCCTTGTCAGAAAGGTTGTGTAACACTACAGTACTGTTGGTGTCATCTAGGCTAGACTCTTCAATAAGAAAGTTTGGTGGGCTTGCGTTGCTTTACCATTGTGACAAATGTGGTTTAGTCCTTCACATTCACTGTTACTATTCTGCTTGATATGCAGTGTGAGTTAAGATAGGCTTATGAGTTATTGGCTATTGTGTTTCTAGTGGCTGAGCTAAAATAGTGAAGATTCCATCTAAGAGGGTAGCTTATGGTTCCTATGGCATATGTAGTGGGAGAATATTTCACGGCCGCTAACGCGGCTTCGGCTCCAGAAAAAGTCCCTGGCGCTGGGCGCCAGGATGTACCTGGTTGGAATAGGAGACATTCAGCTTTGTTGCCGAGAGCTGGGCCTCCGTTCCTGTCCCATGCAGATCAGCGGAGAAAAAAACCTCACTAATAAAAATTTAAGAAAAAAATTATATTATTTCCCAAGAGCTCATTAAACAGCTCCCCCATTTATCTGCCTGAAACAATAATAATAAATTAAAATTGATTTATGCCTTCTATAAAATATTATGATTTAAATAAAAATTGTAACATTTAATGTCTGCATTGATAAGAATATAACTGTAGCACTGTAGCACTGTCCTCCCATTGTTAATCGATTTGCTCTAGCAGGCACCAGAAACGTCTTCATATGTAATATGCCAAGGGGAGCTTGACAGGCCCTGCCACACCGGCGGGATACTCACTGTATCTTGCTGGGCTCTCTGAGAGGGATGGAGAAATCAAACCCAGGTCGCCCACGTGCAAGGCAAATTCCCTACCCGCTGTGCTATCTCTCCAGCCCAAGGATATAACAAAATTACAAAATATGAGTTTTTAAATTAAATTATAGTCGTGTAAGAATCCTGGTGCTTAAAAGGAGAGAGAGAACAAAGGGGAATGCCCTGCCACAGAGGCAGGGTGGGAGGGGGGTGGGGGGAAATGGGCACTGGTGGAGGGATGGGTATTTGATCATTGTATGACCGAAACTCAGGCACAAAGATTTGTAAATCTACAACTGTACCTCATGGTGCTTCACTAATAAAAAAAAAAAATCCTGGTGCTTAAGAAAAAGTTTAATATTAAATCTAAGAAGACCTTGACCTGGAGCCAGACCTATATAGTTCAGTGCGTGGGTCATTTGCCTTGCATAAGACTGACTTAGGTTTGATATCTAGCATCTCATTTGGTCCCTAGAGCACCACCAGGAGTAATTTCTGAGTACAGAGAAAGAAGTAGCCCCTGAGCATTGTCATGTGTGGTCTCAAAAAAAGAAAAAAAAGAAAAAGACCATGACCTGATTAGGAGATATACTATAATTTCAAGAAAAATCTGTCAGTAAAAATGTAAAATATTATAGTTGAAATTCTATTCCAAATAAAATACAAAAAGTATTTTATGTCAATACTTGAAGTATGTAAAAAATGGGTATAATATGTAATGTGTAATTTACACATTACAAATGTGTAATGTGTAAATTAAATATTTATAATCATAATATGAATATGTAAATTACTCAAAAGAAAAGAAGAAAACATTTATACATAATAAAATTAGAAAATAATAAGAAACTAAAATAGAACTAATCAAATTATTACAAAAGCTTACATAATAAAATACATTGACAGACAATATATAGAACCAAGACATAACTTCCTATTCACTAGTAATAAAATTTAAAGACATGGGTGAACTAAAAGTAAAACAATGGAGAAATCATGTATGTACATAATAAGCACAGGAAATCTAGTGAGACTCTCTTATTAACTGAAGATGTATAGGTTAAGTCAGGAATTATTAGCAAACATATATTAGATTATTAAAGAGTTTACAGGTGTGTGAACCGTTCTGCTCACTCATCCAGGTACCTGCCCAGCAGCAGGGCCACTTACTGGGGCTGCGCATCCAACTAGATGCCCTGAGAACAGCTGGTTTTCCTCCTTGGTCTGTGGGAGACGGGAACTGAGGCACACCACGAGAAACCAAAGATGAACCGTTATGGGCACACTCTGCTCACTCATCCAGGTACCAGCTCAGCGCCAGGGACCCTTCCCTGTGCGGCCGCGAGTTATTTCCCCTACATATCCCATAGGGATCATAAGTTACCCTCTTAGATGTAACTTTCACAGCTCAGGAACTTCATAGACTCAAAACCATGTTTACAAAAGCAAATAAATGTGCTACTTTAAGACAAGACAGGCCTCTCAAATACACCAAATTTCAACAGAAAAATAGGACAAAACCCCATAACAATAATCTCTCTTAAGTCCAATGGGCTAAATGCACCATTAAAAGACACAGGGTGGCAGGATGGATTAGAAAATTGAACCCAACATTCTGCTGCCTGCAAGAAACATATCTAAATAGTTAAAGCAAACACATGTTCAGAGTCAAAGGCTGCAAAACAATCCTACAGGCAAACAACTCCCATAAAAAAGCTAGGGTAGCCATCCTAGTGTCAGATCACATTGACTCAGACTGAAGAAGGTCATAACAGACAGTGAAAGCTATTTCTTATTGATCAAGGGACCTGTACAACAGGAAGAACTTACAATACTAAATGTATATGGACCTATGAGGGACCAGCAAAGTACTTAAAACAACTACTCAAAGACTTGGAGAAAGACATTGATAGCAACACAATACTAGTGGGAGACTTCAACATCACTTTATCACCTCTTGATAGATCAACCAGACTCAAGCTTAGCAAGGACATACTTCATCTGAGGGAAACAATGGAGAAAGGGACTTAGTTGCTATATACAGGACAATTCATCCTTAAAAATCTGAATACACATTCTTCTCAAGTGTGCATGGAACATTCTCCAAGATAGACCACATGCTGAGACACAAAACATACCTCCATAAAATTTAGAAGATAGAGATTGTATCAACAATCTTCTCAGACCACAATGTGCTGAAATTAGAAGTAAATTACACACACAAACAGAAAACTAAATCAAACAACTGGAAATTAAACAGCTCACTCTTGGACAACAAGTGACTTAGTAAGGAAATCAAAGAGGAATTCAAAAGTTTCCTGGAAATGAAAGAAAATGAGGACACGAGTTACCAAAACTTATGGGACACAGCAAAAGCTGTGTTAAGAGGAAAGTTTATCCCTCTACAAGCATTCCTCAGGAAGGAGGAGCGAGCCCACATAAGTAACCTAACTTCACAGCTTAAGAGCTTGGAGAAGGACCAATAAAAGGAGCCCAATCCAAACAGGAGAAAGGAAATAATAAAATGCAGAGCAGAGATTAACAAGATGGAAACCCAAAAAACAATTCGAAAGATCAATGAAACAAAGAGTTGGTTCTTTGAGAAAATAAACAAGATTGATAAGCCTCTAGCAAAACTCACAAAGAAAAGGAGAGAGAAAATCCTAATAAACCAAATCAGAAATGAAAAGGGCGTCATTACAACAGAAACTACAGGAATTCAAAGGAAGCTCAGGGAGTACTTTGAGAAGCTTTATGCCACGGAACACGAAAACCTCAAGGAAATGGATAAATTCCTAGATTCCTATAGCCTCCCAAGGCTGAACCAAGAAGACTTGGAATACCTGAACAGACCTATCATCATCAAGGAAATTGAAACGGTAATAAAAAGTCTCCCCAAGCAAAAAGTTCTGGCCCAGATGGATTCACTAGTGAATTCTTCCAAATCTTTAAAGAGGACTTACTCCCAATCCTCTTTAAGCTTTTCCATGAAATTGAAATATCAAAAACACCTCCGAACAGTTTCTACGAAGCAAATATCACCCTGATACCAAAGGCAGACAGAGATACTACAAAGAAAGAGAATTACAGGCCGATATCCCTGATGAACACAGATGCAAAGATCCTCAACAAACGACTAGCAAATAGAATCCAACGATTCATCAAAAATATCATACACCATGACCAAGTAGGATTCATGCCAGGGATGCAAGGATGGTTTAACATTTGGAAATCGATCAACATAATCCATCATATCAACAAAAGAAAAGACAAAAACCATATAATCATATCAATAGGTGCAGAAAAAGCATTTGACAAGATCCAGCACCCATTTATGATGAAAACTCTCAGCAAAATAGGCATTGAAGGAACTTTCCTCAATATAGTCAAAGTCATCTACCACAAGCCTTCCCTTTAAGATCAGGCACAAGACAAGGTTGTACACTCTTGCCACTCCTATTCAATATAGTACTGGAAGTCTTGGCCATTGAAGTTAGGCAAGAGAAAGGTATCAAGGGAATACAGATAGGAAAGGAAGAGGTCAAACTATCACTATTTGCAGAAGATATGATAATATAGTTAGAAAGTCCTAAAAATTCTACAGAAAAGCTCCTAGAAACAATAGGTCAGTTTGGTAAAGTGGCAGGCTACAAAAGCAACACGCAAAAGTCCATGGCTTTCTTGTATAAAATTAATGAAAGAGAAGAAATAGATATTTAAAAAATCCTGAAAAGATGAAGTCATGAAATTTACATACAAGTGGTGCTAGATGGAAAATATCATGTTAAGCGAAATGAGTCAGAAAGAGTAGGATAGGCCTGGAGAAAAGCAGCTCTGAGCATCTGCCCTCCCCTCTTCACTCCTCACACAGCGCCCATCTCATCCCAAACCCAGGTCAGCTCAGCCTGCCTGTTCGTGGCCCCGGGACTTCCATCTCTCCCTTCAGAGTCCTAGCAGATGATTCCAAGAGGAACAACATTAGAGTCATGGGACTACCCTGAACCTCAGGGAAACAATCCCAATGAAAAAAACACCATCAAACAAATCATTGCTGAAAAATTCCCAGAGCTCCACAAAGCAGCCATTCAGGTTCAAGGAGCCCGAAGGGTGCCAGCTAAAAGAGACCCCAACAAAAACACTCCAAGATATATCATAGTTAGAATGTTCGATGCTGCCGATAGAGACACAATACTGCAAGCAGCAAGGGCAAAGAAGGAAATCACATACAAAAGAGCACCCCTTAGATTCACAGCAGACCTATCAGAGGAAACCCTACAAGCCCAAAGGCAGTGGCGAGATATAGTCAAAAAACTCACTGAAATGAATGCTTCACCAAGAATACTCTACCCGGCTAAACTCTCCCTCAAAATCGAAGGAACAGTACACTATTTTCTAGATAAACAGCAGCTCAGGAACTTCATAGACTCAAAACCAAACCTAAAACAAGGGCTAAAGGGGCTACTATAAGACAAGACAAACGCTACAACCACAACACACCCGCACAGAAAGAAATCACACTCTTAAATGTATACGCACCTAATAAGGGAACAGCTAAATATTTAAAAAAACTGCTAACAGATTTTAAGGAGGACATTGCTACCAACACAATAGTACTTGGAGACTTCAACATCGACTTATCAACTCTGGATAGATCAAAAAGAACAAAACCCAGCAAGGAATTATTGGCTTTGAAAGAAGAAATAGAAGAGAGAGGGCTTATAGACCTATACAGGGCTTTACACCCCCCAAAAAAAGAATACACATTCTTCTCCAGTACGCACGGAACATTTTCCAAAATAGACCATGTGCTAGGACACAAAACATACCTCAACAGAATCAGGAAGTTAGAAATAGTATCAGCCATCTTTTCAGACCATGATGCACTGAAGATAGAAGTGAATCACACAAAGACACGGAGAACCAAATCAAACACCTGGAAATTAAACAACTCAATGCTGAACAACGAGTGAGTCAGGAACGAAGTCAAGGATGAAATCAAAAGATACCTGGAAACAAATGAGAATGAAGACACAAACTACCAGAACTTATGGGATGCAGCGAAAACTGTATTAAGGGGAAAATTTATAGCTCTGCAAGCATATCTTAGGTCTGTAGAAACGATGCACATAAACAACTTGACCTCACAGCTCAAGACCTTAGAAAAGGATCAACAGAAAGAGCCTAAATCAGGCAGAAAAAAAGAGATTATAAAACTTAGAGCAGAAATCAACGACATGGAAAACAAAGAAACAATCCAAAAGATCAATGAAACCAAGAGCTGGTTTTTCGAGAAAATAAACAAGATAGATAAACCACTAGCAACACTCAAAAAGAAACAGAGAGAGAGAGCCTTAATAGATCGAATCAGAAATAAGAATGGGGATATCACAACAGAAACTAAAGAAATTCAAGAGATCATCAGAGACTACTTTGAAAGTCTGTATGCCACGAAACAAGAGAACCTAGAAGAAATGGATAAATTCCTGGATTCCTACCATCTCCCAAAGCTGAATCAAGAAGATTTAGAGTACCTGAATAGACCTATTCACATCGAGGAAATTGAAACTGTAATCAAAAGTCTTCCCAAAAACAAAAGCCCAGGTCCAGATGGATTTACTACGAATTTTTCCAAACATTTAAAGAGGACCTATTGCCAGTTCTTCTCAAGATTTTCCAGGAAATTGAAAAAACAGAAACTCTCCCAAACAGTTTCTATGAAGCCCCTATCTATCTAATACCAAAAGGAAACAAAGACACCACAAGAAAAGAAAACTACAGGCCCATATCCCTGATGAACACGGATGCGAAAATTCTCAACAAAATACTAGCCAATAGAATTCAACAACTCATCAAAAAGATCATGCATCATGACCAAGTGGGATTCATCCCAGGGATGCAAGGATGGTTCAACATTCGGAAATCAATCAACATAATCCATCATATCAACAAAATAAAAGATAAAAATCATATGATCATATCAATAGATGCAGAGAAAGTATTTGACAAGATCCAGCACCCATTCATGATGAAAACCCTTGCCAAAATGGGGATAGAGGGGACTTTCCTCAATATAGTTAAAGCCATCTACCACAAACCTATAGCAAACATCATCCTCAATGGGGAAAAACTGAGAACCTTCCCCCTAAGGTCAGGGACGAGACAAGGATGCCCACTCTCTCCACTGCTGTGCAATATAGTACTGGAAGTACTTGCAATAGCGATCAGGCAAGAAAAAGATATTAAGGGCATCCAGATAGGGAAAGAAGAAATTAAGCTCTCACTATTCGCAGATGATATGATACTATACTTAGAGAACCCTAAAAGCTCGAGCAAGAAACTCCTTGAAACAATAGGCTTGTATAGTAAAGTGGCAGGCTATAAAATCAATACCCAAAAATCCATGGCTTTCCTATACGCAAATAGTGAAAGAGAAGAAAGAGACATGAAGAAAACAATCCCATTCACAATTGTGCCCCACAAAATCAAGTACCTAGGAATCGCCTTAACTAAGGAAGTAAAGGACCTGTACAAAGAAAACTACAAAACTCTACTTCAGGAAATAAAAGAGGACATGAGGAAATGGAAAAATATCCCCTGTTCATGGATGGGGAGAATCAACATTGTGAAAATGGCAATACTTCCCAAGGCACTGTACAAATTCAATGCAATCCCTATAAGGATACCCATGACATTCTTCAAAGAAATGGAGCAAACACTCCTGAAATTTATATGGAACAATAAGCCCCCACGAATAGCTAAAGCAATTCTTGGGAAAAAGAAAATGGGAGGAATCAACCTACCTAACTTCAAACTCTACTTCAAAGCAGTAATAATCAAAGCAGCGTGGTACTGGAACAAAGGCAGAGCTGCAGACCAATGGAACAGTGTTGAATATACTGACATCTCCTCCCAAACATATAATCATCCGATCTTTGATAAGGGGGAAGAAAAGTGAAATGGAGCAGGGAAAGCCTTCTTAATAAATTGTGCTGGCAAAACTGGATGGCTACATGCACAAAAGTGGGCTCAGATCTCTGCCTAACACCATGCACAAAAGTAAGATCGAAATGGATTTATGACCTCAACATCAGACCGGAATTCATAATGTTTATTGAAGACAAATTTGGCAAAACTCTCCATGATATTGAAGTTAATAGTATCTTCAAAGATGTCACGCCACTGGCCGAGCAAGTGAAAACAGAGATAGACAAATGGGACTACCTTAAACTAAGAAGCTTTTGCACCTCAAAAGAAACAGTGACCAAAATACAAAGACAGCCTACAGAATGGGAAAGAATATTCACCAAATACACATCCGACAAGGGGTTGATATCAAGGATATACAAGGTACTGGTTAAACTCCACAAGAAAAAATCATCCAACCCCATCAAAAAATGGGGCGAGGTAATGAACAGAAACGTTCTCAAAGAAGAAATCTGAATGTCAAAAAGGCACATGAGGAAATGCTCTACATCACTAATCATCAAAGAGATGCAGATCAAAACAACAATGAGATATCATTTCATACCACAGAGACTGGCCCACATCCACAAGAACAAAAGCAACCGGTGCTGGCGTGGATGTCACGAGAAAGGGATCCTCCTTCACTGCTGGTGGGAATGCCGGCTGGTCCAACCCTTTTGGAGAACAATATGAACTATTCTCAAAAAATTAGAATTTGATCTCCCATTTGACCCAGCTATAGCACTCCTGGGAATATATCCCAGAGAGGCAAAAAGGTATAGTCGAAGTGACATCTGCAATTGTTTGTTCATTGCAGCACTCTTTACAATAGCCAGAATCTGGAAAAAACCTGAGTGCCCGAGAACAGATGACTGGTTAAAGAAACTTTGGTACATTTAGACAATGGAATACTATGTGGCTGTTAGAAAAGATGAAGTCATGAAATTTACATACAAGTGGTACTACATGGAAAATATCATGTTAAGCGAAATGAGTCAGAAAGAGTGGGATAGACACAGAAAGATTGCATTCATCTGGGGAACAAAAAGCAACAAAACAGGAGACTAACACCCAGGAATGGCTGAGATTAGTACCAGGAATTTTGCCCCATGACTTGAAGGCCAGCCACATGTGCTAGTTGAAAAGGAAGCTCAGATAGAAAAGAGAGCACCAAATAAAGGGTGTTGTGAGGACCCTCCCAGGGTGGGAGAGACATGCTAAAAGTAGTCTATAGACCAAACATGATTGCCACTCAATGCCTCTCTTGCAAAACACAGTACCCAAAAGAAGAGAGAGAGAGAACAAGGGGGAATGCCCTGCCACAGAGGCAGGGTGGGACGGGGGAATGGGGGATGGAAGGGATGCTTGGACCCGTGGTGGGGGAGGATGGGCACTGGTGGAGGGATGGGTACTTGATCATTGTATAACTGAAACCCAAGCACAAAAATTTAGAAGTCTATAACTGTACCTCATGTGTTTCACTAATTAAAAAAAATTATAAAAAGGAAAAAAAATAAAAATAAATAAATAGAGTGGGATAGACACAGAAAGATTGCATTCATCTGGGGAACATAAATAAAGTAACATAATGGGAGACTAACACCCAGGAGTGACCGTGTTTAACACCAGGAATTTTGCTCCATAAACTTGGAGGTCAGCCGCACATGCTAGGGGAAAAGGAAGGTCAGATAGAGAAGAGAGCACCAAATAAAGACTTTATTTGGTGTTGGGAGGATCCTCTCAGGATAGGAGAAGCATGCTGAAAGTAGACTATAGACCAAACATGATTGCCACTCAATGTCTCTCTTGCAAACCACAGAACCCAAAAGGAGAGAGAGAGAACAAAAAGGAATGATCTGCCACAGAGGCAGGGTGGGATGGGGGGATGCGGGGTGGGAGGGATGCTGGAACCAGTCGTGGTGGAGGATGGGTGCTGGTGGAGAGGTGGGTACTTGATCAATGTATAACTGATACCCAAGCACAAAAATTTGTAAGTCTATAATTTTACCTTGTGGTGTTTCACTAATAAAAAAAAATCCTGTTCACAATAGTACCTCAGAAAATCAATTACCTCGGAATCAGCTTAACCAAAGAGGTGAAGGACCTATACAAGGAAAATTACAAAACACTACTTCAAGAAATAAAAGAGGACACTAGGAAATGGAGAAACATCCCCTGTTCATGGATAGGGAGTATTAAAATTATCAAAATGTAAATACTATCCAAAGCACTATACAAATTCAGCATGGTCCCTATCAGGATACCCATGACATTTTTCAAAGAAATAGACAAAACACTCCTGAAATTCATATGGAAAAATAAAGCCCCACAAATAGCTAAAACAATCCTTGGGAAAAAGAAGATGGGTGGCATCACCCTCTCCAACTTCAAACTGTACTACAAAGCAATAGTAATTAAGACAGCATGGGCTAGAAACAGACCTGAAGACAATGAAACAGTCAAATATTCTGTCACAGACCACCAAATATTTCATCACTTAATATTTGACAAAGGAGCAAGAAATGTGAAGTGGAACAAGGGAAGCCTCTTCAACGAGTGGTGCTGGGAAAACTAAATAGCTACCTACAAAAAAAACAAATGAACTCTGACCTCTGGTCTAACGCCAGGCACAAAAGTCAGATCAAAGTGAATTAAAGACCTCAATATCAGACATGAATCCATAGGTACATAGAGGAAATTGTAGGCAGAACTCTCTAGGACATTGAAGCTAAAAACATCTTTAAGGATGAAACAACACTGACCATGAAGGTGGAAGCAAACATAAACAAATGGGAGTGCATCAAACTAAGAAGCTTCTGCACTTCAAAAGAAACAGGGACCCAAATAGAGAAAGAGCCTACAGAATGGGAAGGAATATTTATGCAATACCCATCTGATAAGGGATTAATATCCAGGATATACCAGACACCAGTCGAATTGTACAAGAAAAAAAAAATCTAACTCCATCAAAAAATGGGGAGAAGAAATGAACAGGAGTTTCCTGAAAAAAAGAAAAACAAATGGCCTAAAGGCACATGAAAAATACTCCACATCACTAGCCACCAGGGAGGTGCAAATCAAAACAACAATGAGGTATCATCTCACACCACAGAGACTGGCACTCATTCAAAAGAACAAAAGCAACCAGTGCTGGCATGGATATGGGGAAAAAGGGACACTCTTTCACTGTTGGTGGGGATCCCCACTAGTCCAGCCTTCCTGAAAAACAATATGGACAGTCCTTTAAAAACTAGAAATTAAACTTCCATATGACCCCGCAATACCACTTCTGGGAATATATCCTGAGGATGCAAAAATGCACAGTAGAAATGACATCTGTACTCATTTGTTCATTGCAGCTCTGTTCACAATAGCCAAAATCTGGAAACAACCCAAGTGCCCTAGAACAGATGACTGGCTAAAGAAACTTTGGTACATCTACACAATAGAATACTATGGAGCTGTCAGGAGAAATGAAGTCATGAACTTCGCTTATAAATGGATAGACATGGAGAGTATCATGCTAAGTGAAATGAGTCAGAAAGAGAGGGACAGACATAGAAGGACTGCACTCATTTGTGGAGTATAAAACAACATAACATGAGGCTGACACTTAAGGAAATTAGATACATGGGACAGATAGATTGCTCCATAGCTGAAAACCTGTCTCATGAGCAAAGGGGAGAAGGCAGCTGGAATAGAGAAGGGATTACTAAGAAAAAAAATGGCTGTAGGAATCGGTCAGGATGGTTTATGTGTGCAGAAAGTAGATAAAGGACCAAACATGATAACCTCTCAGGGTCTGTATTGCAAACCATAATGCCCAAAAGTAGAGAGAGGTTATGGGGAATCATGTCTGCCATGGAGGCAGAGGGAGGGTGGGAAAGGGGGATACCGGGGATATTAGTGGGGGGGATGTGCACTGTTGGAGGGATGGGTGTTTATCTCACAGTGATTAAACAAAATTTTAAAAAAAAGAGTTTACAGGTGCTGAAGAGATAGTACAGCAGATTGGGCTGTTGCCTTGCACACAGCCAACCTGGGTTTGATCCCTGGCACCTTATAATGTCCCCTGTGTCCCATTAGGCATTATCCCTAAGCTTAAGAAAGTGTTGCCCATAAACAAAGATAAAAAAGCAACAAACAAAAAACATTTACAATTCTGTTTCCAGTGAAGTATAGATCAGATAATTCCTGAAAAGAAAAGTGAAAAAAAAGGCAATTGGATAACTCACTGATCAATAATTATAAAAAGGGTTGATTTTCTTTTTATTATTCTCTTTTTATTAAGAGATTTTGAACACTCTTCTAAAGATAATTGATAAAACAAGTAGGCATAAAGTCAATAAGACAAGGAAAACTAAAAAGCATGCCAACCAATTGAACATAAGAAAATCAGACCTGAAAACATTTTATTTGACAGTGTTTTCAAGTGCATAGGAAACATGCTATAGGCAGTTAATTAAAGGGAATTCTGGTAAAGAGTTGTGGGGAAATAGAAGAAAATGCCTAACCCTGATGCAGCCCAAAGGCATGAGGAAAACATGCCTTTGAGATGCAAATACTGACCTCTTTGGAGAAGAACATTTTCTCTGCCTTTTCCACTCTAGAGAAGCACATGTTCTCTCTTAAATACCTCCTCTCTCTCTCTCTCTCTCTCTCTCTCACACACACACACACACACACACACACACACACACATACACACACACATACACAGATCCCTACTTCTCTAAATATTTTTCAATAAAACTATTTGGGGAGGGAAGAAGATGTTCCTGGAATGGTTAGGACTGACTTTCCCTTTCCTGCCAAGAGCAGTTCTCCACTCCAGCCTGAGTCCAGGACTCCCAAGAACCCTGTGGTGGGCTTCAGGAGCAGCTAGACAGCTGCCTTATTAGAATGGAGTGCTAGCGCGTATGCCCTGTAGTGTGTAGTGCAAACTTTATAGTCCCAACCCACACTAGAAATTTCCCCCTGGTCACCCAGGTAGGTTGAGCAAAGAGATGAAAATGCCTCACTTCTCTCTTGACCCAAGTCACCTGTAACAAAACATTTCCCAAGTTAAAAACTATATAATAGTAAGTTATAAAGAATGAAATCTTGTAGAATGTGTTCTTCCACTAAATATAGTTGTGTTATAGTAAATAACAATTTATGTATAAAACCACAAGATTTTTTTAATTGGTAATAGGACATAGATAACATATGTTAAGGGAAAATAGAATATCTGAAAATTTAAAATGGAAGGTTTTGGGGTTGCAGTTTAATCTATGCAAAGCAAAATAAAAACTTTCATTTGTTCATTTTTAATAAAAGAAAGGTTTTTGTTTATTTTGTTTTCTTGTGGGCCACACCCAGCAGACTTACTGAACATGTAAGGCTACTCCTGGCTCTGCACTCAGGGATCACTCCTGGGTCCTCCGGGGACCATATGGGGTACAAGGGATCAACCCTGAGTCAGCCACATGCAAGGCTAATGCTCTATCTGCTGTACTATCTCTCTGGACCTTAGAGAAGATTTTTGTTTAGTTTAGTTTGTTTTGTGTTTTGGCCATACCTGATAATGTCAGGGGTGCCTGAGCACTCATGAATCACTCCTGAAAGTGCTTAGGGGACCATATGGGATGCTGGAGATAGAAACCTGGTTGGCTGCAGACAAGGCAGGAAACTTACATGCTGTAGTATCACTCTAGCCAGCTAAAGAAAGATTTTTTTTAACAAGTCTATATTCTCTTATTACAAAAGTGGAGAAAACATAGAATACTATACCAAAATTATATAGAAGAGAAGAATAAAGAAGATAAAATTAGAAATTGGTGGCAGAGAGGAGATTTCTTGGCAATATGATGACAGATCCTGATCCCCACCCCCTTAAAGAACAGTGATTAGGCAGCTAAACAGCACTGGAAGAGTTCTGGGATTACTTAGAATCAACCATAACACAACAGAGACACAAATCTCTAAAAATAAATAGCTCACCAAAAAATATGTATAGGAACAAGCCTCATCTTGCCTGTCTTGTCTCATCACCCACTCCAGTGCCAAGGAGGAATTCCCCAATCCAAGAAAATGCCCATCTCTGGGAAAAGGAGAGCAAGGTGAGAGACAAGCATCCCCAACTTTTTGAGGAGCTAAAAGGAGATTCAGTTTCTTCTCACCCAAATTCGTGCAAATAATTGGCATTGCTCTCTGGAGTGAGCAAGAAACAAAGAGCAAGCTTATTAATATCAGCTATGCAATAGGAATGATCGGTTGCCAGTTATATAATCTCCCTCCACTGTTGATAACCTCAAGAAGTTCTTAAGAATAATGCAGAAATTTGCATATTTAAAGACTGGAGAGTCCATTGCAGACCCGATCATACACCTCCACAGATGATCCAAACAGCTTCTACAGCTGAGCAAACCAACAACCAACATAGCAACTGTGTATCTTTGGGTCTTTGCCACTAGAGGCACCACAGATTTTTCTCTGCACAGATTCAAGCTGTGTATCTCCTTTGCCCAGGAGAGATACCCCTGCTGATAATATTATAGATGTTCTGAACCCCAGGGCTCTCTACTACCACAACACATACTGCCAAACCTTGCACTTAGCAAAGATAAAACATACAAAGCCAGCCACCACAGACAAATACGTGCATGGCAACTGTAGTACACACTAGCAGCATCAGCCCCCACAGCTACACATGTACCCAGAGACAGCACCCACAACAGTCACTAGCCATCCCTCCCATGTGAGCCCATAATTTGTACTGGTAGCCATGCACTTGCATGCTTCTGACCTTATCTTCTGACAAAAATTCTCACTGCTATGCATTTTTGTGCTACTAAGCTCAGTAATATGAGAATACACCGACAATTCTAGGCTCCACAAGTGCTTGTATACCTGGAGAAAGCTCTAATACACATACAATGGTCTGTACAGACACATGTGTTCAGGAGACTGCTGCAACTATGCTTTCATAGACATTATGCTGGAGCGATAGCACAGCGGGTAGGGCGTCTGCCTTGCACGCAGCCAACATGGCCGACCGGAGTTCGATTCCTCCGCCCCTCTCGGAGAGCCCGGCAAGCTACCGAGAGTATTCGATATGCCAGACACAGTAACAACAAAGTCTCCAATGGAGACGTTACTGGGCCCGCTCGAGTAAATCGACGATCAACGGGAGGGCCTTTACTAACAAATGCCCTACATGCTGTACTCTAGCTCCGGTCCCAACAATAAAAACTTCTAATTGAAGGTTAAATAATGTGTATTATAATGACTGTAACTGATACCAATAACCCAGTTAAAGTTAAGATATTAATTTCTAAGCACTCTCATCACAAGATTTTACCTTTTTCTATTTATCGTTTAATTTTATCTATATAAGAGACTGAATGTGAGATAAACCTATTATAACAATCATTTCATAACATATGTAAATCAATCCACCAAGCTCTGTGCCTTAAACTTATACAGTGATTCCTATCAACAATTTCTCAAAAAGAGAGAGAGAAAAATCAAGATCCAAATAAATAAGGAATATTTCATTTTCCTGACTCAAAACTTAAAGCTTTGTAAACTAGCTCCAAAAATATATATAGTTCAGTATAGATCCAACTCAAATCCTCAAGGTTTTTATACAAAACTTGACAAGATACTTTTAAACATATGTGGAAGTCTTAAGCACCAAGATTCATCAATATACTCTTGAGGAAACTTAGGTAGGAAGTACAACCTCACCACATACATTAAATGTTATAATAACTAAGAGAGGAAGGACATTTTAGTAAATAGATAAGCAGAGTGATACCAGACTTTCTATATAAGAAATGTCATACATAACGACAAATGAGGAAGTTTTATCTTTTAAAGTAATCAGCCATCCACATTAGGAGAAAAAATAATTTAAAATTTTACCGCACATTACACGTAAAAATTAATTTCAGATGCTTTAAAGTTTTACATATGTAGTATAAACTATAATCATTTTAGAATACCATATGGAAGAATATCTTTATGACTTCGAGATAGAAGTGGATTTCTTAAGATTTAAAGAGGCAAATAATTTAAAAATAACATAAATGTAAGCATTCTAAAACTAAAGGCTTATCTTTGTGAGAAGAAATCATTGTAAAAATAAACATAAATTGAGGAACATTTGTAAAATTTCATAACTGTCAAAAGGATTTAAATGAAAAATATTTAAAGAACTGATATGAATCAATAGCCAAAAGTTAACTCAAAAGAGAAACGTACAGAAGACTTAGAGGAATACATGACAAGGAAACACCAATGGCTAATCAAATATGAAAGGATGCTCAAGTCATTAGTAATCAGGAAAGTTCGAGTTTAATCCACAGTTACAAGTCATTTTACACTTATCACATTGACCCATTTTTCAATGTCTGACAAAATCAAGTTATGGCACAGATGTTCAGAAAAATCCATCTACTACTGTGGGGTCATAATTTGGCATTCAGTAGTATAATTAAACTTGCATATTCCCAAGTTGTTTTCTTTCCTAGGAAGCATGGGAATATTGGCGTACGTGTGCTCCAGGGAATGTCAGCAGAGTGTTCATGGCAGCACTCTTTATAAAACAAAACCTCAGAAATAAGCCAAATGCCCAAAGACAGGAGAATTCATAAAGGCTGGTACATTGGTACCAAGCAGTACTGTACAGCAGTGAAAATAAATGAGCTAGCATATGGTGACTTACTCTCAGGAGACTGTGTTGAGTGGAATAAAGCAAATTGCAGATGAATACATATTGTACAATCCCATCTAAATAAAATTTAAAATTTGCAACTCTAAGCACTATGTTCTTTTGGAATGCTGCAAAGCAGAGCTGTACTGGGCCTTGCTGCACAGCTTCACCAGGAAGCCCTGCAAATGTAGCTGATATTCTCTACAGCTTTATAGAATGCTTCTGTTATAGACTCAGCCATAGCTGTTAAAACCATGAGGAAATGCAAGAAAATAATAAACATAAGCTCAGTTTGGGGGTTACCTCCAGAGAAAGTAAGAAGACAGGAGCAGGGAGGCTTCACATTAGACTTAAAGATGAGAACAATGTTCTATTTCTAAGCAACATTAATGTATGTTAGTTTTTATGTATGATTCTTTTATATTTGTAACACATAGTTTATAAATGTCATGTTAATGTCATGTTATATCTGATAGTTAATGAAATTTAAAATGACTTATTTGGATATGACCTTACTTCCAATCTTTAAACAATTCAAGAATTCCTGCAATACTCTCATTTCATCATGAACGAACCTTAATTTCCATGAATATTGAAGACTTATGGGTCAAGAGTCTGCAGAGCACATATACTGAAACAAACACAGATTGACTTCAATCAAGTCATTATCAAATTATGACATTGGGAAGCTTACTTACTTAACCTCTATGATTCTAGATTCTCAATCTTTAAAAAGTACATAGTAAAGTATAACTGACAAAGCTGTGAAGAACAAAACCATGTAGAGGAATTATAAATTAAATATGGATTTACAGTGAATAATTTGATAAAACATCAAAATATTAAATGTACCTGACATTTAATTTCTTTTAATTTAGTCCACAAAAATCCTCTATAATCTTCACATAGGTATATAGGTAAGACAGTTATTGTGACATTTTTTTGATAGCAGAAATTGAGAAGCATTACCTTATGAGAGTGTTAAATTAGTTATAGTGCATAATTATTTCAAAATACATTGTAGTCATCAAAATGAATATATCAAAATAATTCATTGCTATCAAAAAAAGTGTGATACATAGCTAAGTGAAAAGTATCCTCATTCAACTAGTACAGTGTGAAACCCAGAAAAGTTCAAAAATGTTTGAGTTTCTCAGTTAGCAGAAAACAAAACAGAAACTGCTCTCCATGCCACATAATTTTCAATTACTCCTATTACACAACCATCTTTATCAAATCTGTTGGTAGCTGATTCTTCCTTTGTCTCCTGAGATTTTGTTTGATTTTTTCACACTATTCACATTTATATAAATGAAAATGTTATGATTTTAGGGATTTTCTGAAATCCAAAACATCACGTGTAAAATAAAACTTTTATGCGAGTAGGTGGGCACTTGCATTAAGATTTTGATAAGATATATTCCCAGGACTGGTATTGCTAGATCAAATGGGAGCTCAATTTCTAATTTTTTGAGAATCGTCCATACTGTTTTCCAAAAGGGCTGAACATTCCCACCAGCAGTGAAGGAGTGTTGCTCGCTACATCTGCGCCAACACCAGTTGCATTTGTTCTTTTGGATGTGGGCCAGTCTCTGTGGTGTGAGATGATATCTCATTGTTGTTTTGATCTGCATCTCCCTGATGATTAGTGATGTAGAGTATTTTCTCATGTGCCTTTTAGCCATTCGGATTTCTTCTTTGAGAAAGTTTCTGTTCATTTCATCACCCCATTTTCTGATGGGGTTAGATGTTTTCTTTTTGTGAAGTTCAACCAGTGCTTTGTATATTCTTAATATCAACCCCTAATCAGATGGGTATTGGGTGAATATTCTTTCCCATTCTGTAGATTGTCTTTGTATTTTGGTCACTGTATCTTTTGAGGTGCAGAAGCTCCTTAATTTAAGATAGTCCCATTTGTTTATCTCTGTTTTCACTTGGATGGTCAGTGGAGTGTCGTCTTTGAAGATACCGTTAGCCTCAATGTCGTGGGGGGTTTTGCCGACCTTGTCTTCGATATACCTAATGGATTTTGGCTTGATGTTTAGATCTTTAATCCATTTTAATCTGACTTTTGTTCATGGTATTAGGTCGAGGTCTAAGCCCATTTTTTTTACATGTAGTTGTCCAGTTATGCCAGCACCATTTGTTGAAGAGGCTTTCCTTGCTCCACTTCACATTTCTTGCTCCCTTATCAAAAATTAGATGTTCATACATTTAGTGTTGTGTGTACGGATATTCCACCCTGTTCCATTGGTCTATAGCCCTACCTTTCTTCCAGTACCATGCTGTTTTAATTATTAATGGTTTGTTGTAGAGTTTGAGGTTGGGAAAGGTAATGCCTCCTCACGTCTTTTTCCTAAGAATCGCTTTAGCTATTCATGGGCGTTTGTTGTTCCATATGAATTTCAAGAGTGCTTGATCTATTTCTTTGAAGAATTTCATGGGTGTCTTTATAGGGATTGCATTGAATCTGTGTAATGCTTTCGGGAGTATTGCCATTTTGACGATGTTAATTCTTCCGTTCCAAGAGCAGGGGATATGTTTCCATTTCCTCATGTCTTCTTTTATTTCATGGAGTAGCATTTTGTAGTTTTCATTGTAGAGGTCCTTTACCTCTTTAGTTAGGCTGATTCCAAGGTATTTGATTTTCTGCGGCATGATTGTGAATGAGATTGTTTTTTTCCTATCACTTTCCTCTGTCTCATTATTTGTATATAGGAAGGCCATGGATTTGGGGGCATTAATTTTATAGCCTGCAACTTTACTGTACAAGTCTATTGTTTCTAGGAGTTTCTTGGTAGAGGATTTAGGGTTTTTGAGATATAGTATCATATCATCTGCGAAGAGTGCGAGCTTGATTTCTTTCTTTCCTATATGGATGCCTCTAATGCCTTTTTCTTGCCTAATTGCTATTGCAAGTACTTCCAGTACTATATTGAACAGAAGTGGTGATTGTGGGCATCCTTGTCTTGTCCCTTATCTTAGAGGGAAGGCCCTTAATTTTTCCCCTATTGAGGATAATGTTTGCCATGGGTTTGTAGTAGATGGCTTTGACTACCTTGAGGAAAGTTCCTTCAAAACCCATTTTGGTGAGCGTTTTTTATCATAAATGGGTGCTGTATCTTGTCAAAAGATTTCTCTGCATCTAAGGATATGATCATATGGTTTTTATCTTTCCTTTTGTTGATATTATGTATTAAGTTAATTGATTTCTGAATGTTAAGCCATCCTTGCATCCCTGGGATGAATCCCACTTGATTGTGGTGTATGATCTTTTAGATGAGTATATCTTAGAGAGCCAAAAAGTATATCTGAAATGACATCTGCACTTCTATGTTCATTACTGCACTGTTCACAATAGCCAAAGTCTGAAAAAAACCCAAGTGCTTGAAAACAGATGACTGGTTAAAGAGACTTTGGTACATCTATACAATGGAGTACTATGCAGCTGTTAGAAAAGATGAAGTCATGAAATTTAATTACAGGTGTTGCTACATGGAAAGTATCATGCTAAATGAAATGAGTCAGAAAGAAAGGGACAGATATAGAAAGATTGCATTCATCTGGGGAACACAAAGTAACAAAATAGGAGACTAACACACAAAAATAGTCAAGATAATTACCAGGAGGTTTACCTCATAGCTTGGAGGCCAGCCCCACATGTTAAGAGAAAAGGCAGCTCAGATAGAGAAGGGAGCACCAAATAAAGGGTGTTGGGAGGATCCTCCCAGGATGGGAGATGCATGCTGAAAGTAGACTATAGACCTAACATGATTGCCACTCACTGCCTCTTTTGCAAACCACAGCCCCCAAAAGGAGAGAGAGAACAAAAGGGAATGTCCTGCCAAAGAGGCAGAGTGGGGGGGAGGGGCTCGGGGGTGGGAGGGATACTGGGATCATTGGTGGTGGAGAATGGGCACTGGTGAAACCCAAGTTTTATAATTGAAACCCAAGCACAAAAACTTGTAATGTCCAGAACTGTATCTCATGGTGTTTCGCTAATAAAAATTTTAAAAAATACAACAACAAGATAATGCTAAAAAAATATTTTGAGAAGAGCTGTTCTATTTGGGGCACATCATTTATCCTCATCACATGGTCTCTACCTGTCTGTGTTTTTTTGTTTGTTTGTTTTCCAACCTGAAAAACTGGGTCAGAATGGCATATAAAGGCATCTCAAAGGTTCTCAAATGAATAATTTAGTAATTCCCTAGTTGTTTCAGTGGTGCTGAGTCTGCCTCTAACGTGTGATCAAAGACAGGATTGTAGAGGTTACACTGACCCTGTACTGCCTTCTGTCAAAGCTCATATTACACTTGTCTGTCTCCCTCTTGACAGCATAAAACCCTCAAAGACAGCTATTCGGAATGATTGGATGAGTCCTTGGGAAAAAAAATTAAAAAAAAAAACAGACCATCACTAAAGAGACTTCACAGATACAGAGGAGAGATGAGTGAAAGTATAGAATCATCCATTCTGGGCCCTAAAGGCAAAGGTGCCCTCAAAATTAGGAAAAGAATGACATTTTGTGGGACTTTTTTGTTGTTGCTGTTGGATTCACTTAATTTATTGTAATAGAACGTAGTAGCCAATTTAAGAAATAACTATGATATTGCCTTAATTTCTACACTTTTCCCTTTTCACTCAGTGACTAGATAAGACTAGAGGTATTGGTTTAGGTTTTCATCCACATAGCTAACAGCCTATATCCAGTGCCCACAGCATGAATGGGAGTCACGGGAACTCCAGACACTTTGATGTGGGTTTTCACTCACAGTTCCAGTTCCAGCTCATCTAAAACATGAAATACTGAGATGCAGGAATACCCTTGGTTCACCAATTCATTATGGATTGATTAATGGTGCAAAACAATGATAAGTTGTACAAACCTGAGATAAGAGTCTGCCTGTCCTGACACATTAGTGTAAGAGCCTATATAGTTAGAATTGTTACACAATCAGTATTGTTTCCGAAATATATACATATACATATGTGCATATATGTGTGTATATATGTGCGTGTTTGTGTGTATATGTACATATACATATATGTGTACACCTCTAGACTTCTCTAATCTTCTTGTGAACAAGGAAAAGGATAGAAATTCAGGCAATATCCCATCTATTACAGTATCTAGACATTTATACCCACCACCTGTCCCCAGTGCTGTGTATTCCCATCAATGGCCAATATCGAGAGACTATAAAACCAAGATCCTGGACCTCTTATTGTCTAGTTCTCATTCTCAGGGAACCCAGCAGGCTACTGAGAGTATCCTGCCCGCACGGCAGAGTCAGGCAAGTTCCCTGTGGCGTATGCAATATGCTAAAACCCAATAACAATATGGGTCTCATTCCCCTAACCCTGAAAGAACCTCCAATGTGGCACTTGATAAAATCTCAGGGCTAAGACAAATGGAGATATTTCTGGTGCCTGCTCGAGGAAATCGATAAACAACAGGATGACAGCTATGACAGATAAATTATATATATATATATACATATATATATATATGGCTGGAGCGATAGCACAGCGGATAGGGCGTTCGCCTTACAAGCGGCCAACATGGCCGACCCGAGTTCGATTCTTCCACCCCTCTCGGAGAGCCCGGCAAGCTACCGAGAGTATTCGATATGCCAGACACAGTAACAACAAAGTCTCCAATGGAGACGTTACTGGGCCCGCTCGAGCAAATCGACGATCAACGGGAGGGTCTTTACCCTTACCTTTACCCTTATATATATATGCAGACTGTGCTGTTCTCCTCTGGGAGCTGGGTTTTATAGTCTCTGTGTCTTGGCCGTTGATGGGACCAACCTGGCACTGGCGGTAGCTGGTGGGTGTGACGCCTACCTACTGGAAGATGGGGGGTTCTGGGTGGAGAAGACCCAGTCCCAATCAGAGTAGGTTTGGAGACCTCAGCCCCGGGACCCGCATGCCTGGGTTCCTCTGCCAGTTCTTTCGTGCATGAGGCCCGTCCAGACGTGTGGAGAGTGGTCCCAGCATGGCCATGCCTGGCTCCGGAGGTCCTCAGCCTCTGGGGCTCTGCTTGGGGGGGCGGGGGAGGAGAAAACTCAACCCTCCCCCCTCCAAGGGGCCCCAGTGAGGAGAGCCAGGCGCGGAGCAGGAGACTGCGCTGTTCTCCTCCGGGAGCTGGGTTTTATAGTCTCTGCATCTTGGCGGTTGATGGGACCAACCTGGAGCTGGCGGCAGCTGGTGGGTGTGATGTTTACCTACTGGAAGATAGGGGGGTCTGGGTGGAGAAGGCCCAGTCCCAATCAGAGTAGGTTTGGAGACCTCAGCCCCGGGACCCGCATGCCTGGGTTCCTCTGCCAGTTCTTTCATACATGAGGCCCGTCCGAACGTGTGGAGAGTGGTCCCAGCATGGCCATGGCTGGATCCAGAGGTCCTCAGCTGCTGGGGCTCTGCTCACGTGACATCTTATTATCTTTCCTTTGGAGAACCTGGCAGGCTACAAAAAGTACCCTGCCGGCACGGCAGAGTCTGGCAAACTTCCCGTGTCGTACTCAATATGCCAAATACAAATAACAATGATGGGTCTCATCCTCCTAATCCTAAAAGAGCATTGAAATGGCTCTTTTAAAATCTCAGGGCTAGGTAGAAGGAGACATTACTGGTGCCTGCTCGAAACAATCAACGAACAACAGGATGATCGTGATCGTGATATATGCAGAGCCTGGCAAGCTACCTGTGGCATATTCTATATGCCAAAAATAGTAACAATAACAGGTCTCATTCTTCTGACCCTGAAAGAGCCTCCAATATGGAAGTGTTGGGAAAGATGTGTAAGAAGAGGCTGCTAAAATCTCAGGGCTGGGACAAATGGAGCCGTTACTGGCACCTGCTCGAGTAAATCAATGAACAATGGGACGACAGTGATACAGTGATATATATATGTATATGTTATACAGTGATATATATGTTATATGCTATATGTGTATATATATGTCACAAGTCTCTCACTTGTGGCCTAGTTTTGTCTCTGTTTATATTGGTCTGGAGCCCAGGGATTACTCCTGGCTCTCTACTCAAGGACCACTCCTAGTAGTTCTCAGGAAACCATATTGAGTGCTTGGGATTGACTCTAGGTCAGCTTCATGGAAGGCAAGCACCCTGCCCGCTATACTATCTCTCTAGCCCCTGCTTCCAAATTTTATAGAGGGATATATTGAAGCTCTAATGTAAAAGAACTACCCAGGGCCTCTGTTTCTGTATGCAAAGGTTGAAATTCATTTCTTTTACTTTTAGGAGTGACACTTCCAGCAGTATCCAGGGGATCATGCCGTCCAGGGTCCAGGGCTGCTAGGTGCCAAGTACATACTCCAGCTCTTTCAGTCATCTTTCCAACCAACCTAAGGTTAACATTTAAATCTATCCTTATAGGATTCTAAAACCCATGCCTTTCACACAATTTATCATTCTACAGAAATTTAGGTGCTCAGTGATCAGAGATAATCAGAACCATCATGAATTAAGTCTCACAACTTTTTTTTGGTTAAATTCAGATTAATCTTAGAGCTCACCATTTTGCAATTTCACTTTTATTGTATGCTACAAAACCATGAAGCCCAATGGGAAATGCAACCAATTCTACAGGCATAATTTCATCGCCCCAAGAAAATGCCAGCTGCTTTCCCACCGCCTAGGCATTTATTACCATCGGGGACCTCCCTTTAGAATGGCTCTTCCAACACTGTTCCTATCCAAGACAATTTAGTCAAATGATATTAGACTTGCTATTTTCTTAAAAGATAAATAAAAACATTATTTCAGCAATCCTGTCAAACAACACCGGGATGAAGCTTTAATTAGTAACTAAACAGAATCCTTATTGCCAATAAAAGCAGACTTGCAGCAGTATGGTGTCGTCTACGCCAAGAACTCTTCTCAGACTAGAGTCTGAGAAATTTCCAATGACCCTTTGAGATCGGGCTATCTTCATTTAGCATATAGTGAGATTGAAGCTCAAATGCATATCATTACAACATAATATACAGCCCTTTCCTCTAACCTGTGCACTGAATAAGTATGTGAGTTTTCATTGGGCACTGATGTAGAATCGCCAAAACAATCACAATGAGTCTTTATTCACTTTTCAAGGTGCTGATAATCAACCTCAGGAGAAAAGCAAAACTCCACTAAAAGAAAAAAAAGTACTTGAAGGCACTGAGTTTTCTGTGTCATACCAGGCTACAGTATTTTTCTGGTCAAGCAATAACCTCTAGGAAGTTAGAGGCCTATGGCATAGCCAATCCTTCTCTTCTGAATTTTTCTCCCTCTCTTTCTTATCTCCCCATCAGTTTCGTGTACATTTCTATTTTCATATGTCATGTGACTGGGAGATAATTTTCTCTGTTGCCTTATTGCCCAGTAGACTTTCTAAGAACAGGTACTGTGACACTTTCTGTAGTATAAAATGCAACAAAAAGTTGGGGCTAGGAGAAAACCTACTCATAGGTGTCGGATTTGGATAGCGGAATCAGGTTTCCTGGTTTTTACCCAGGTTTGTAATCTCTTAAGGGGGGAGAAAACTGCACGTGGCAACAGTCTCTTCTCTTTAGAGTCCTATTGTTTCTTAGTCTCTGACTTGTGGCCTAGTTTTGTCTCTGTTTATAAATTCATTGTAGGGTAGCACTGTAGCACTGTCCTCCTGTTGTTCGTGATTTGCTCCAGCGGGCCCAGTAACGTCTCCATTGTGAGACTTGTTACTGTGTTTGGCATATTGAATACGTCACGGGTAGCTTTCCAGGCTTTGCCATGAGGGTAAGATACTCTCAGTAGCTTGCCGGGCTCTCCGAGAGTGGCTGGCCATGCACAAGAAAAACGCCCTACTGCTATGCTATCACTCCAACTGGTGCGCATCATCCCTGTGCCCAGGGGCACTGGCATCATCTTGGCACCCGTGCCCAAGAATCCACTGGTGATGCCAGGATCAATGACTGCTACACCTGGCCAGGGGCTATACTCCACCCTGGGCAACTTTGCCAAGGCCACGTTCAATGTCATCTCCAAGAACTACAGCTATCATTATAGGGTATGAATACAACATTTTTGTCTTTAAACATGGCCCAAAATTGAAGAAAAGGGTACACTAGACTATGAACCAAGAGAACTGAGTGTCAATATTGGTTCTGTCACTAATGCTTTCCTTGACAACAAGAAGCCCACACCTCTCTGAGCTTTAGGTTTCCCATCCATCAGATGAGACTACTAATTAGTTCAATCTTAGTCTGTTCCAATGTTCAGACTGTGTAACCTTAAAGTACAATACAGTGAGGTTGGCTAGCTCTTTTTAAGCTGCCAAAGGATGATTTTAAGTCTGAATATCAGGGGAAGCTTGAGCCTTTTGAATAATGACTTTGCAGATAGGCATTGGGGTGTCATAAACCTTCCTTGCCATTCTTCAAGTTATAATTCCACCTCATTGTCACTAACACTCTAGTTTCTGCAGTAATTTCATTTAATTTTATGGCCTGGCTTCTCCAGCCTTCCTAGTCAGATAAGCAGGTTTTGACAGAACCGAGGACAATGTTGGGCAATGATTTGCAAGGTAGTATGAACAGTGTATAAACCAGCCAAGTCAACAGCATAGGTGGAGGGAACAATTTACCTCTGGAGAGAGGACCAAACCTCCTTCTAAGCAAAGGATTCTGGCCAATGTAGCCAAGATTGCCTGGCATGAAGCAGATGGCATGCTCATACTAATGAACACAGGGATGGGTTCATGGGTTTCTACTGGGCACAGAGGACAAGCAGGAGAGTTCAACTCTCTCCCTGGAAGACCCTCTGATGGCCAAGCACAAAAGCAGGAAAATATTAAGTAGTGAATAAGGGTTACTCAGGACTGCCATGTGTAAGGAAACAGCCATTACTGTGGTTTTTCTCTTTTGGGCAAGTTACTTAAGCAATAGGAGTCTTGTTTACTAGGGGGTTAGTGAGCACAGTGCAGTGAATATCACATCTTGCTATGTCAGACCTTCTGCCCCAGAGTTTCATACCCATATGGTCTCTCTCTCTCTTCTCTCTCTCTTTTTCTCTCTGTCTCTCTGTCTCTGTCACTCTGTCTCTGTTTCTCTCTCTGTCTCTCTGTCTCCATCTCTCTGTCTCTGTCTATCTGCCTGTCTCTCTCTCTGTGTGTCTCTCTCTCTTTCTCTTTCTCTCTCTCTCCTTGATTGGCCGAGGAAGCTAGAACTCTAACTCCTGTTCAATGTTGTCAGCTCTTTTCTGGGAGTTTTCCGTGAGGTCCTGTGCCGTGTTCCATTTGGCTTACATCTCTAGATGACAGCAAAATGTTTGATCAGAAAGACAGCAGGATGTGTTTGCAAGGAACTAGAAACCTCATAGTGCCCAAAGGAGCACAGGAAATTGCATAGCAGAGGGAATAGTCCTTAAGGAAAAAGTAAGAAAGGAGGAACTGGGGGGCGTGGGCTGGGTGAGGTGAATGTCCATTCTCTTTGATCTTAACCTTAGTTATGCCCAAATCTCAGGACTAAGTATTGCCTGCCTCTTTCCTCCTAACAGAGACATTCTAGAGGGGGTTAATCAGTAGGAGAAAATTTAACCCACATGGCATCTCCTCCAGGTAGATACTTAGAATTTAAAATATGAATGTGGAGTAGAAAATTGTCTCAATGTTGAGCAAAGCTCTGAAGAAGAGCATAGGGCTGCTGTATAAAGTATGTCAGTGGGACTGGGGCTTCTAAAGGCCTTAAACTTCACCTGGAAATGGTATTGTAGATCTGAAAACACTCGTGCGATAGAGAGATAGTACAGTCTTACTTTGCATGCAGCCAACCTGGGTTCCATCTTGAGCACCCCATATGGTCCGCAGAGTCCTGCCAGAACTGATTCCTGAGCACAAAGCCCGAAGTAAATTCTGAGTACTGATGGGCATGGCCAACAAACAAAAATCATAAAATACCCTATCTTCCAGGCAGGACATTAAGCTCATACACCTTTCCTCCCATGCATCAGTGAGATAGGTGTCCTTAGGAACCAAGATTTCAGAAAAGAATGCAAACCCTAAAGACAATAGGAAACCTGTGTGGAGTACAGTTTGGAAGAGGGGTGGGGGATTATCATAGAGCTTCTCCTTTGCAGGTATCTTGATATTGAACCACTCAATAATATGAGCTCTCTACTACATAGGAGTTAAATGAAAGTGTCCCTGGCATCCACCTAATGGATGCAGTAGCATGCCTTGTTTCTGAGGGGGAAAAAAAACTTTATCAGTTTACCATTGATTTACAATTTTGTTGAATATTAGGACATTAGCTCTATTCACTTACTTGATAAACTTGATAATATGTGTGGTTTGGCAATACAAAAATTTAATAGAACTGATGTATATGTATGAGAAAAGATTTTGAAAACCTCAAAAGTTCCTTTGAGTGGATTCTTGTAAGGCAAGATGGGAAAGAATTGGATATATGTCATGGCTATGTCCAAACTTTTTACCTTTACATGAAATCTACCTCCACCAGGTCCCCCTTTCCTTACCAAATAAGTCTTTTCAGACATGTTGCATGGAGAAGGAAATATGCATACATATTTGGAACCAAATAGAACTAGATTTGAACCCACTATTTATAGTCTTTCATAATTGGCCTTTTGGAAATTCAGTTTCCTTATATGCAGTATGACTTCAAAAACACTTTCTAGATTTTTCTTTTGTTTTGTTCAGTTTGGGGACTATATCTGGTAGTGTTCAGGAACTACTCCCAGTTTTGTGCTCATGAGTTATTCTTAACAGTGCTCAAGGATGTTGCTGGGGATTAAACAAGAGCCTTCTGCATGCAAAACTTATGCTTGAGATATTTCTTTGATTCCTTCTAGACAAGATTTCTTATTATTCTTCATTTGTTTTCAAAGCACACCAAAAATGCTCAGGGCTTACTTTTGGCTCTGCTCAGGGGACCTTATGGGATGTCTGATTGCACCAGTAAGGCAAGCACCCTACCCCACTGTACTATTGCTCCAGCCCCTCCTAGACATTTTTAAGTCTAACAAATAGCCTGCAGTATTAACACACTGGTTAATACAAAGGATTCTCAGATTAACTTTTCCAAAATTCACATATACCTCAAAAGAGTACCTATCAATTATACAATGATAAAATACCCATCCCTACACCAGTGCCTATTTACCACCACCACGGACCCCAGTAGCACAAAAATGTGTAAGTCTGCAACTGTACCTCATGATGTCTCAATATTAAAAATTTAAAAAATAATTATAAAAACTGTTCTACCAAAAAAAAAGAGTACCTATCAGATTCTCAAGACTTCATTAAAAACACAAGTCCTGAAGAACATTGGGCCTAACTACTGTAAAAACTTCTTCCATCCCAATAGAATTGACCCTCTACTGTCTGGATCTCTTTCTTTCTAATGGTTTCTAATTTTAATATCAAAACCACAATTTCTAAATGATAACTTGGTCTAAATTCCAAGTGAAATATAATATATGAATTTCAGGTCATACCTCTGCTTCAAGGACCAGAACTGGAAGCCCATTCAGCTCTAACTTCATTTTCCAAGTAGGCAGACCTGAATTTTCTGAGCTGTGAGAGCTTCCCTCTGGACTACATTAGTTCTAATCTCTTTCACCTTCTCACTTGTCTCTGGACACCCTCCTTTCAATCAATCATTCCTGAGGATGGATCTTTTTTCTGCCATCACAGTTATGAACCAGAACCAGTGCCTGCATGTTAACATTTATCTTTCACCATCCCCACTTTGTGGAGACTGCATTTCAAAGAGAATCACTGAAATTCTACACGGGGCTCTTAGTTTCACATTCAGAAATCAATGGCCTTAGACCACTTCGGTTTTCTATGCAATGTATCCATGATTTTCTAGCTACACCAGAAAGCCCACATTTTAAGCATTCATTTGCTATGGCTTAAAAAAAAAATCCAGTGCCTCCCCCCACAAATGAAATTACAGCTATCAAACATAATAGATGTTATTTTTTAGCTGAGCCTACAATTTTCGAATGAAACCACTGAAAATGTGAAGGAAAATGCTGTATTTGAGGCAGCTTTGAAAATTATGCCATCAAGTTTGCTCTTCAATTCAAACCCATTTGAGTGACTAAGAAACAGAATCAAAGAGCGGATCCATTGTCTGTTCCAATCCTAAGTAATCTCTCTTTTCATTGGCATGAGTACAGAGGTGCTCTGCACAATGGAGAAATGATGGTAGATGAAATTGATCCTGGGAGTGAACAGTCTTCTGGTCTGGGAATCTAAGAAGTTTAAGAAGAGACAGCACTACTGACAGGATTGAAGTATAGTCATAAATGAGATAATATATAAAAACGCTAACATGTGAGCTAATGCTTACTGCAGTAGTTCTCAATCAAGGTGATTTTATATTCCAACAGACATTGGGAAATTTTGGGTCATCACAAATTGAGAGTTGGGGGTAGGTAATATTGACATGTATGTAATATCATACATTTAATCTAATGCAATAAGGACTTGGGTTGTCCTAAATATCTTAAATAGGATGTTGAGCATTGAACAGCCCAAGCCCACAGCCAAGAGTTATCTATTTAGAAATGTCAGTGACAAGATTGATAACAAACACCTAGCTTACAAAATATCCTTGATTTTTGGATAGGGAAATGAGTCTCAGAAATCACTTCTCAGATATAAGTAAACAAAACAACTAATAGCCTTGATGTCTATCTGACCTTGCAATTTCATAATAAATTTTAAGAGATCACTGTAGAACCAGGGATAATTTCCAGCATTTAAACATATTGTCATGATGTATTTTTATCACCTTATCAAGTTATGACATTAACAGTGCACCTAAAAGTAAAATATAAGTGAACATACACATACTATTTAAAGTTAAGAAATCCTGATTACGTATCTCTGTCATCAAATGGCCAAGTGGCTTAAGCTTAATCATTTTTTAAAATCACACTTTCCTCATTTAAAGAAAATGAATCACATTAAGGTTATAATTACAGGGAATTATCAAATGTTGTCATGCTTGTCTGCATTTTCTCTAGCTAATTAATCAATGTGAAAATGTATTAGTCCAATCCAAATTTAATTTGCATGTTACAAGGGAGATACACTTCAACCCAAAAGGATGAAGGGTGAATAATGTCATGTCAGCAAACACGGTTAGATGGTGGAAAAAATTATTGCGGGTGTTTTTAAGAGGACATTCTCTCTCTCTATCTTGGGGTGCTGCATTTATCCTGGAATCTAGTGAGGTCAAGATTAACGGTGATGTACTGAGAAAGGCATAACCTGGCACGATAGACACAACTTCAGGACCATGACCTTGGTTAGTGGTCACAGCTGCTTTGTGAAGACTCTGCATCTACCTTAATATTATACAATGTCATGTAGCAACTTTCTCTCTAGATTCTTCTTCTGATATGCATGTGACCTATACTAAGCTTAAAAGCATGAGTGGACTTAGAGAGTCAATAAATGGCCTCTTGAAATCTTATTAACAGTGTACTGATGTCATCACTCATTTTAGAATGAAATTATTTAGGATATGTTTGTGAAAATAGAATAAATTATGATTATATCTCTGGTACAAAATTCCTAATAATTTTAAAAAGCTATAAGAATGAAATTTTGAGCTACTTAAAAAGCAAACATCATTTTTAGGATTTAAAGCAGAAGTTTCACAAAATAGAAAGTTATGAGATAGGATGGTAGTAGCTTCAGGGGTAAAATTGTGGAGGAATTTCTGTTGTTTGATAAAAGATGGTAGATTTCCAGTGAGGCACTGAGTGATATTTTTCTGAGAAGAAGGTAATAGGTATGATAATTTGAGGAGACTCTGATTTAAAAGAAGGAAGTACGGACTGAAGAAAGAGTGTAGTAGATAGGCGCTTGCCTTGCACACTGCCTATCCAGCTTTGATCCCTGGCATCACATTTGGTTCCTAAGCCAATCTGGAGTGAATCCTGAGCTTAGAGTTAGAAATAAGTTATGCACACTGCTGGATGTGATCCAATAAAATAAAATAAATAAGCAAAAAGGAAATAGGCTGCAAATAAACTGAGTTTTCCATTATTAAAGATGTTCAAATATTAGCTAGCTGGTGCCCTGCCTCTCTGCTTTTCCTTCTTATGTACTAAATAAATTATAACAGGGTATCATTTTCTAGCAAAGTGTGACATCTTTTGGGCCGTCTTGTGCCAGTTTGTGAAAATGTTCTCCAGTGTAGTAGGGATAGGGTGACATTTCATTTCATCTGCCCTTCCAATATTTTCACCCTTCTTGTGAGTAGAATCCTGGAGGTTCTTCAGACTCACATTGCCATAAGGATGAGAATAATAAAGTAAAGATTTGGGGCAGAGATAGGGAATTAAATAAATTGTTTCAATAGATGCAAAAAATAATGATAAAACTCAATTTCATTTTCATAAGAAAATCCCATGAAATTATGAATATGGGACTTTTGATGATTTGTTTGGAGAGCCACACTCAACAGTGTTCAGGGCCTCACTACTTTGGGTTGTCACTAGATACCAAGCATATTAGTAGCTAGGGTAAGGATTAGAATTGGGGCTTGGATTAGGTAGAAAGTAATGTGGTTTTTCAAAACAAAATTCGGAGTAAAGAATTTTTTGATAGTTATGTTGGGGCTAATTGGTAGGATTGTGCCTCTTCTAGGGTACTGTTAATGTGAAATATGGAAATCACCTTGAGCAAGACTTGCTGATAGGTTTCTGAAGGTTTGGGGTGCTAACTTTTTTTTAAAAAAATTTATTAGTTTTACTTATTAAACCTGGAAGTATTTCTACTGAAAGTCAGATAGCTAAGAAATTGGTTTCTGTGCACTAGAGACGTGGCCGTGCTGGAGAGCCGCTAGTGGGGGGCAACCGGTGGCCTCGGTAGGGCGTGAAGGGCGGACCGAAACGCCCCCCTTCCCATGAGGTTTTAGTCGCCCCCACTACCACGGCTCATACCTGCTGCCCACAAGGCTCCCATGCGGCCGCCATCTTTCTTTCCAGAGAGGAGAAGGCGACTGGGGCAACACCCTTTCCCCTCTGGACAGACCTGATGGCATTCCCTTTTGTTCTCTTTCTTCTTTTGGGTGTTGTGGTCTGCAACAGAGGCATTGGTGCTAACTTTTTTGTTGTAATTTCAGAAAAATAAACTTTAAGCATTTAGAGATCATTAAATTTTTGAGATGTGCTACTTTGGGGTCTCACTAGATATCAGACCTCCTCGGAGCTAGAATTAGTTTATCAGGGCTTGGGTTAGGGTTAGAGATATGGAAGACTTCGGTGGAAAGTAATGTGTTTTTCAAAGATGAAATGAGGAGAGTGAAGCATTTTGCGACTGTTATGTTGGGGCTAGTTGGTAGGATATTGACTCTTCCAGGGTCCAGTTTTTGTGACATATGGGAATAGCCTCAGGCAAAATTTGTTGATAGATTCCTGGAAGTTACACAAAATTTCCCATCTTGTTTTTTGGATTTTGTTTCAGAAAGTTGGCAGAAGTGCAGACATCATCTTACCATTTTGCAATTAGTAATAAAAAAAATGTCAGAGACTGTTAGAACCAAAGAGAATTAGAACCTGGCTTTTTAGTTTCACTAATGAAATGCTTACACTCTCACCCACCTTCCTTCGGACCTCTTGCTGAATGAATAATTTTCTGAGTTGTAGGTTATTATAAAACTTGCATTGAAAAACATTTTCGGTATACACAATTTCAAAAACTGAAAATATTTTCATGAAAGCATGAAAAGCTAAGGTCTAAGTTTATTTTATGAGGTTACCTTGTCTACTGCAATTTTGTCAGTAATTCTGTGAAAAGCAGTTCAGTTTTGTTTTCCTTTCACGCAGAGTCATAAGGAAAAATGTTACATGCAGTAAAACCTGATGAAGAATCTAAGAGTAAAATTTCACAATAGAACAAGTTAGAATTGAAAAAGAATTCAAAAAGTATAAAAGTGTCAGTATTTAAAGCCTGAATGACCAGCTGAAATCATTTACCTTACCTTTAATCCAAAAGTAGTCTCATGGGATGCATGAAGGAAATAGCCCAATCAAGTCCGTGAAGGGGAAAATGTTTCACACAATGAAATGATCACAGTATTAAACTGAGTCTCTTTAGATAGTATCAGCAATGATATTGTAGTTACCAAATAATGGATAAACAACTAAAATATTTCGTGAATAACAAATCTTATTAACTTATAAATAAAAATATCTGTTGCTAAATAAACACTAGTACTCATATATTAAAAATAAAAATATTAAAAATTGAAATTAAAAAATAAAGCATAATCCCTGGGGAAAAAATAGAAAAATTTCTGTGGATAGGATAAGTTCTAGGATTAATTTACCATCTAAGATATCTTACAAAGACACATTTTTTTTTACATCGTTCTTTTCTCTATTCTTGGTATGTTGATTTTTACCACAAGGCTATCATATTCCAAGTGCAAAGAGTAAAGAAAGAATTTTGAGGGAAAATAAATTACTTTCCAAAAAAATAATTACATTACATTTCTCTTAACTATGCAAGAAGAGAATGGTTTGACATTCTCAAATGTTTAAAAGAAGTAACCTTCTGACTGGAGAGATAGTCCAGGGGTTAAGGTACTTGATTTGTATGTGGCTCACCTCAGTTCAATATCTTATGCTGTATGTATGATCTCCTGAGTGTAGTGACAAATGTAAGTCCTGGACAATACCAGATGTGCCCCACAAACAAAAAATTAAAATATAAATAACCTATGATCTAGAAAAATCCTCCTCAATCACGATCATGATCACGATCATCCTGTTGTGCATCGATTGTCTCGAGCAGGCACCAGTAACGTCTCCTTCTCCCCAGCCCTGAGATTTTAAAAGAGCCATTTCAATGCTTTTTCAGGATTAGGAGGATGAGACCCATCATTGTTACTGGTATTTGGCATATTGAGTACGACACAGGAAGTTTGCCAGACTCTGCCATGCGGGCAGGATACTTTTTGTAGCCTGCCAGGTTCTCCAAAGGAAAGATAATAAGAGGTCGTGCAGCCGCGAATGCGGCTGCGTGCTTCCAGGAGCTGGGTTTTATAGTCTCTGCATCTTGGCCGTTGATGGGACCAACCTGGCGCTGGTGGCAGCTGGTGGGTGTGACGCCTACCTACAGAAGATGGGGGCTCTGGATGGAGAAGGCCCAGTCCCAATCCGAGTAGGCTTGGATACCTCAGCCCTGGGACCCACATGCCTGGGTTCCTCTGCCAGTTCTTTCATGCATGAGGCCTGTCTGAGCGTGTGGAGAGTGGTCCCAGCACAGCCACTGGACCACTCTCATGGAGACCACTCTCAAAATCCTCCTCAATAGAAGAAATAAATATTCCCCCAAAAGGAAAACTCAAAAACTGTATCTAATGCCACCAATAATCAAACCTTAAAAGAAAAAGTGAAAGAGGTTTTTTAGAAGATTTCTCTGTGATTGGAAGCTTGCCTCATGATCTAGTGGAGAAGGCAGCTAGGATAGAGAAGGGATCATTAAGTCAGTGATGGTTGGAGGAATCACTTGGGATGGAAAATGTGTCCTGAAAGTAGATAAAGGATCAAACGTGATGGCCTCTCAGTATCTGTGCTGCAAACCATAAGGTTCAAAAGTGGAGAGAGAGTAAGAAGGAAATTGTCTGCCATAGAGGCAGTGGGTTTTGTGGAGTGGAGGTGACGGGAGTAATACTGGAGACATGGGTGGTAGAAAATATACACTTATGAAGGGACGAGTGTTCAATCATTATATGTCTGAAACTCAATCATGAAAACTTTATAATTGTATCTCATAGTGATTCAATAATTTTTAAAAAAGAAAATAAAAAACAGAGGTGGCCATACCAGTATCAGATGACAGAGAACTAAGACTGAAAGAACGTTAGGAGAGACAATGAAGATCATTTTTTAATAATCAAGGAATCTGTATGTCAGGAATAAATCACATCCCTGAATTATACACACCTAATGAGGAACCAGCAAAATACTTAAAAACAATTGCTAATATACTTGAAGAAAGATATTGATAGCAAAACAATAGGAGTTGGAGATTTCAACACCACTTTGTCACCTCTTTAAAACCCAGCAATACCACTTCTGGGAATATATCCTGTGAGCCCAAAAACACACTGCAGAAAAGCCATCTGCACTTCGATGTTCATTGCAGTGCTATTCACAATAATCAGAATCTGGAAGCAACCCAAGTGCTTGAGAACAGATGACTGTATAAAGAAACTATGGTACATCTACACAATGGAATACTATGCAGCTGCTAGGAAAAACGAAGTCATAAAATTTGGTCATGGATGGACAGGCAGAGTAGCATACTGGGTGAAATGAGTCAGAAGGAGAGGGGCAGACATAGAATGACTGCACTCATTTGAGGGATATAAAAAAAATAGTATGAGACTAATAAACAAGGCGAGGAAAAAACATGAGTTAGAAGGACAGTCAATAGTTGGAAATGCCACAAATGTGGAGGTTGGAGTGCAGGGCAAAGGGCAATTGCGATAAAGAAGGGACCAGTGTGACAATAATAGTTAGAAATGATCACTCTGGACAAGAAATGAGTGCTGAAAGTAGGTAAAGGGATATGCCTGGTAACCTTTCACTATCTGCGTTGCAAACTATAATGCCCAAAAGGGGAGCAAGAGTGAGCAAAGGTGAGCAAGAGCAAGCAAGAGTGAGAGCAAGAGAGAGAGAGAGAGAGAGGGAGAGAGAGAGGGAGAGAGAGAGAGAGAGGAAAACAGAGGCAGCTGGGGATGGGGGTTGGGGTGACCAGAGGGAAACTGGGAACGTTGGTGGTGGGAAGTGTACACTGGTGAAAGGAAGGCTATTGGAACACTGTATTACTGAAACCCAATCATGAACAGCTTTGTAACAGTATCTCATGGCGATTCAACAAAATTTTAAGAAATTTTAAAACATAAAAGAACCCCTGAGCATCACCAGACTTGGCAAAAAATAAAGAAAAAAAGTAAAGAAGAGAAACGCATGACCTACCAAAAATGAATCAGAAATGAATTTACAAATTAGAACACACCAAGTTATTGAAAGAATATGAATAAGTAATGAAAGTATCTCAACAAAGAAAATTCCGGGACCACATGAATCCTTGGTAAAACTTGCCTACCATTTTAAAAAGAATTAACATCAACTCTTCTCAAATTTTCAAAAATTGATAAGGAGGGAAGGAGGGAATACCCCTTGCCAATCTCATTTTATGAGATCAACTTTACTCTGATACCAAAGCCAGATAAAAATAGAACACTACAGAAACAACAGGCCAATATTCCTAATGGTTATTAGATGCAAAATTGCCAATGAAATACTAGCAAGTCAAATTCAATAATACATAAAATAAATCATTCATTATGATCAAGTGGGATTTACCTCTAGTATGCAAAGGTGTGTCAATATATGTGAAGCAATCAATTTTATTTTTCATTATGGATAAAATGAAATAAAACTAACCATATGATTATCTCTACTGGTGCAGGAAAGGCTTTTGGCAGAACATAAAATCAGTTCATGATAAGAATTCTTAACGACTTGATCACAAAACCAATGTACCTCAGCATAATGAAGACCATATGTCTGGCGCACAAAACCAACATCAGATTTAATAATAAGAAGCTGGAAAAGCTTTCTTCTTTGTTAGCAACAAAGCAAGGGTTCCCACTCTCATTCCTCCAATGGACTATTGGAAGTCCTGGTCATAGAAATAAAGAAAGAATGAAAAAAGTAGAATAAAAATGTTTTCCAAGTTGGAAATAAAGAATATGTTGGGGCCAGAAAGAATATAGGGATTAAAGTGTATACTTTACACAGGGTTAATGTCAATTAGATCCCCAGTACTATCCAGCCTCTGAGCATCATTTAAGTACAGTCCTGGTGAGCCTCCCTGTCAGCACCTGCCATCAAGTACCAGGGCCCAAGCAGCACTATCTCGTTGGACCCTAACCCCAACACCAGCCTGGTTGTTGGAGAATCACTAAATAGGGTCCCTGGAACTCCAGACCACCATATGGATGGTTTCTGAAAAATAAATTAAATAAAAATAAAAATTACTTCTCTTTGCAGATGACAGTTGTTATTATTATTTTGGGGTCAAAACAGAGATACTGTTGGTTCTGTGCTTTGGAGTTGCTCCAAGTGACCCCCAAGGGACCATGCAATACCAGGAATAAAATCCAGATTTTCTACATGCAAAGCAGCATCAGTCCATAGAATGGTCTCCCCAGTCTTGCAGAGGAAATACTACATTTTATAGGCAGGAAATTCTAAACACTCAACTAAAATAACTTAGAACTATCAAAAATCTCAGCAAAGTCTTAGATTGCAAAATTATTGTACGTAAATGAGAGGTGTTTCTGTACATATCTGAAAAACATTAAAATCACATTAACACTCACATCAAAAAAGTAATGTATTTAACAATAAATTTAACCAGAGATGAATTTTTATTACACTTAATATAACAAAACTTTGCGGAAAGAAACCAAAGATGACACATGTTAGTAGAAAAAAGCCTTGTATGCAGAGATTTAAAAAAATTTATATTGTTAAAATTGTCCATGCCATCTAAATAAATCAATAGGTTCAAAACAATAAATAATCAAATATTAAAATATTATATAAAAATGGAGGAAACGTTTGCAAGTCATATACCTGATAAGGTAATACCCAAACTAAAATATCTCAAAATACATAAAAACCTATGGCACAAAAACAAATAACTAAATTATAAAGTAACAAAAGATCAGACTGACTTTGTCTTAAACAACATATTTATATAGCAAAGTGTATGGAAATATGTCCAACATCATTAATCTCTTATCACTAGAGAGATGCAATTCATAGTCCAATTCAAAATCATTGTATAATTCCTCTTACTTGTTTGAATTGATATCATCAAAAAGCCAGAAAGAACAAATGTTGGCAAGTCTGTGAATTAAAGGGAGCCCTTGCACATTGTTAATAGGATTGCAACTTGGCTTAGCTACTATAGAAAATAGCATGAAATTCCTAAAAAAAAAAAAAAAAAAAAAAAATTCAAAAATGCACTACCAGAGGACTCAGTAACACACTTTGGGAAATACAAGCAAAGGAAATAAAAAATTATTTCTAAAAGATATCTGAAAATACTTAAGAGAAGCAATGGGAGATAGATAAAGGGATTAAGGTACAAAGATGGTGTTAAGAAATGACAAAGCCAACACATCTAGCCATTGTCTACTTAAGCTTATCCTTAGGCCAGGATCCAGAGACACACAAACGATCCTCAGATCCAAGCAACGTGATGCAGCAATCTCTTCAGACCCTAATTATTAAAATTTTAGAATTCCTAGAGCGACATTATATTGCATCTGAAATAAACAACACAAAACTCATTGTCTAGCATTGCCTTTTTGGCAGGTATGAGTGGTGGTGGGTCTGGTCTCGAAATATCAAAGATAACTAAAGTAGAGAAAGATAGTATCCACACAGGCAGGGGGAGGTGTGGAATGGAGCACGGTGGGGGGGGGGATGCTGGGGATTTTGGTGGTATATAATGTACACTGGTGAAGGGATGGTTGTTGGATGACTGTATGATCGAAACTCAAACATGAAAGCTTTGTTACTGTAGCTGACAGTGAATTAATAAATTTTTTTAATTAAAAAAAAAAAAGAAAGAAATGACAGAGCCAAAAATTCGAACCAGAGTCAACACCACTGAAATCAAGAGACCAAACTTTAGCAACCAATCTTAGAAAAGTGCCTGTCAAAAGGGCAGGCTTGGGCTTGGGGAAGGGATGTCAGAGAGAACCTGAGAACATCGGTGGAGGGAACTTGACTCTGGTGTAGGGAAGTTGACTGAGGCTGCGATATAATATGTCTACAACTCAACTATGAATGGCTTTGTAAGGAACAGTGCTTTAATAAAATATTTTAAAAAGATCTGCAACCATGTATTCCTATAACATTATTTACTAGTGCCAAGATACAGATAAAACTTCAGCCTAAGTGTCATCAAGAAAAAAAATTAATAAATAAAATATGGAGCAACAGCATAGTGGTAGGGCATTTGCCTTGCCTGGGGCCCTGCCAGCCGAACCTGGTTCAGTTCCTCCACCCCTCTCAGAGAACCTGGCAAGCTACCGAGAGTATCTCGCCTGCACAGCAAGACCTGGCAAGCTACCCATGACGTATTCCATATGCCAAACACAGTAACAAGAAGTCTCACAATGGAGATGTTACTGGGCCCACTCAAGCAAATCAATGAACAATGGGAGAACAGTGCTACAGTGCTACAGTGCTACAGTGATATATATCACATTTATATATATATCACATTTATATATAAATATATATCACATTTATATATAAATATATATACATACAGATGTTTATATATGTATTAAGTAAGTAAGTAAAGGCCCTCCGTTGATCGTCGATTTGTTCGAGCAGGCCCAGTAAAGTCTCCATTGGAGACTTTGTTGTTACTGTGTCTGGCATATCGAATACTCTCGGTACCTTGCCGGGCTCTCCGAGGGGGCGGAGGAATCGAACTCGGGTCGGCCATGTTGGCCGCATGTAAGGCGAACGCCCTACCCGCTGTGCTATCGCTCCAACCGATGTTGGAATACAATTCACCACAAAAAGAAGGAAATCCTGTCGTTGAAGGTGATATGAATGGACTTTGAAGGCATCATGCAATTGACATAAGTCAGATGAATAAAAACAAATAGTGTTTGATACTACTTCCATGTAGAAGATTAATCACTTAATCACTTAACTTCCCGTTAGTCGTCGATTTGCTCGAGCGGGTGCCAGTAACGTCTCCATTTGTCCCTGTCGCGTGCTAGTGTAGCCCAATGGCATCTGTTCGCTCCGGGAACATGAAGGGCCTCAAACCGATCATTCATGATCTTGACGAAGAAGTCTGACCATCTGGTAGGTGGGCGGCCACGCGGTCTCTTGACATCCCGTGGAATCCAATCAGTAACAGCTCTAGTCCAACGGTCGTCTTTAAATCTCATTACGTGACCAGCCCATGTGATTTTCGACACCTTGGCAAATGAGACAGCATCCCTGATCCTTGATCGTCGACGGATGTCAGAACTCCGGATTCTTTCTCTCATTTGAGTGAAACGTGATATTCCAAGCATAGCTCTTTCTATTCTTCTTTGGGAGACCTGAATGGCGTTCTCATCTTGTTTGCGTAGGGCCCAGGTCTCTGAGGCATATGTTAATGCAGGAAGAACAGTGGAATCAAAGAGATGTGCCCGGAGCCGGAGGTTCTTCGTCCTCTTAGCTATTTCTTCGACGTTCTTGAAGGCGTTCCAAGCTGCTATCTTCCTCCTGCGCAGCTCGGGTGCCAGGTCATTTGTCATGTTGACCTCTCGACCTAGGTAGACATAGCTGTTGCATTCGGAGATGTAGAAGATTATAACAAACATATGGGGGTTGGAATGATAGTATAATGGGTAGGGCACTTGGTAACATGTGGCTAACCTGGGTGCAACCTCCACATCCCCTATGGTCCCTGATCCTCACTAGGAGTGATCCCTTAGTGCAGAGTCACCCTTTGGTGCTCAGAGCTTACTCCTGACTCTGTGCTCAGGTATCACTGCTAGTGGGCTCTGGGAACCTTATATGATGCCAGGGATTGAACTTGGGTTAGCCACCAGAAAGCAAAAACCCTACTCACTGTACTAGCTCTCTGGCCCCAAGAAGTCTAATTTTTTTGACATATAAAAACTAAATCATGTGTGTGTGTGTGTGTGTATGTAAACTTACATAAGGTGGATTTATCACTGGTGATGGTGTGGTGGTGCAATTAAATACATGAGAAACTGTTAGTAATAATATTATAAACCATAGGATCTCAATTTTAAAAATTAAATTGAAAACATACTTTTTCAAATTTGAATAGAAAGTCACTAAATTAGGCTAAATTACTATAACCTATCTTTTGCCTCTGTATCTATATTTTCCTCCAAATAGAAAGAATCTTATACTATATTTCTTATTTTTATTTAAAATATATTCAGATAAAAAGAAACCCTCGTTCCATCCCACTGGCAAAAGTAAACAAAGTGAGTTTTTGGTCTAATTGTGCTGCTCAGAATTGCAGCATGTCCTTTTTTCCTTTTTTCTATTTTTAGAATTCTTTCTGTCTCTTCTACTTAAATTTTCTTGTGGCATTTTTAGACTGTAAGTTTATATTTATAGCATTAATTTTGTTGAAGTCTTATATCACTTTTTAAAAAATGTAACTTGGTGTCTTTTCATTTAGAAAAAATTAGTTGCTGACTTACTTTCAAATATGCCTTTGGTCCCACTTAATTCCCTTCTCTCTCTGAGACACCAGTCACTTAAGTCTTTTTCTGTGCTTTTCCTATTTATTTCTCCTCCTTACTTCAGACTGTTTTCTACTAATCCAATTTCTAATTCTATGTTTCCGAATCTGCTGTGAAATTTATCTATTAAAATTTTAATTCACATGTTATTTTATTTTTATTTCTGAAATGTATATAATATTTTCCATACATGAGAACATCCTCATTTTATCATTTGATTCCTTGGATATGTTAGTATAGAGTATGGTGTGTACTATTTTAAAAATTATTGGATCCTATTACCTTAATAATGGAATAGCTGAATCAAAGTGTAGATATAATTGAAACAGAGGTATTTGCCAATTAGTGGTTTTATTCCTATTTCCAAAATATGTGAAAATGTTGTGTTTTTTTTATCATATATCAACGATATAATTTTAATTTGTAGTTTTAATGCAATGCTTGAAGAGGAGCATCGTAATTTCTATTTTTCATTTCTTGATCATAAGTTAGTCTTCTCAGCTCTCAGATCTATTCTTACTAAAATTTATTAGTGTTTTATCTCTCCCATTGTTTTTTAATTTTTTAATGCTTTTTTGGTTTTGGGATCACACCCATAAGTTCTTAGGGCTTACTCCTGGCTCTGCAGTTGGGTATTACTCTCATCTGGGTTCAGGGGATCACATGTGGTGCTGGGGGGGGTCTAACTTAGGTAAGCTAGGTACAAAGTAAACACCATATCCACTGTTTTTCAGGACCCTATTTGACTTTGTGTTCTCTTTGTAAATTATTTGCTCAGATTCTTTGCCCTTTTTCCTCTTGTGTTGACTGTCTTCATTCTTACTAATTTTTAGAACTCTATTATTAATAAATAATATATTCTGATATACCAGGAGTTAATATTAAATCCCAGTCTACTAAGAGTTACTTAATATCAATGGTTTGTTGTTGTCAGAATCCAGGTAAGAATTTCTAAAATACCAATTCAGACACACACACAAAAAAGACACCCTGGTATGCAATAGTACACAAAGATATGTCAATTTATAATAAATCAGTTCATAATAATGTGGTGAGTTTGTTCTTTGTAAGTTACTATTCTTAATGTCTTAAGAAATATCAACTCATAAAATTCTCAAAATGGTATAAAGAAATATACAAGTCTGAATGTCAGCTGAAGCTAAATCTAAAAAGGAAAATAGTGCCTGATTTTCTTTTAAACTCTAGGCAGAAGAAGCAAAACAACAACGAAATCAGTGGCTCACAGGAGACCAGTCATATATTGCAATATCTTGTCTAATGTCGGTCAAGTGACTGTGAGATGGAACCAGTGGATAAGCTTCAGGGTTAAACTAAAAAGCCCTGAAATTTAGTACCCATAAGAAAAAAACTTTGCTACCTTCTCTCCTCCCAGTATTTTCAATCACCTCTCATCTCTGTATATTCCACTGTTCCAACAACTGTGGGATTTAGGAAGTTCAAGATTTACTAGTGTGCCTCTAAAGATATAGTATGGCATTGCTTTGCACTGTACTCCAGACTCCAGAAAAAGAACCATGCCCATACTAGGCATTATCTATACTATGTGGAGACATTCTGTCAAGTATTTGTCAGTTCTTGTTTCTTCTCTTGCTAAAGACAAATCTAATTTACCTCTGTAACCTCTAAACCAGAAGTGCTTGGCACACAGGGATGATTAGTAAGTGTCTGTTGAATAAATTAGTGGCTGGTTAATGCATGTTGATGGACAAATGTATAGGTATGAGAGTATCTCTTATCTAGTCACTTTCCTCATGTAGATGAGTGGATTGCAGTTGATATGTCTATGAAATGTTTAATGTTCTGTAAATGTTTCTATATCTCTGGATAGTTTCTTTTCATCCTGGAAGAGTCCGTTTTTTTTTTTTTTTGTGGAATTTATTCCCATACTTTTAGTTTCACCAATATGGAGAAAGCTATAATTAAAATGGTTGTTTCCTTTAGCTGCTTTTTCTCTTTGCAGAGCAGAAAGATCTTTTGTACTTTTTGTTTCACGTTTCTGAGGAAACAAACACCAACAGCTTCAGGGATGAATAACAGATTTCTCTGTCCACTGTCAGAGTCAATATAATCTGCAAAGAAAGTTTATTTTATGTTTATTATTTTTACGATTGCCATATACCATGAAATCTTTATACATTTAAAACTTTCATCATTGTCAGCAATTTTCTACACAGTCACATACTGTTGAATCAAGGCATCAAGATCACATAGTAAGAGGCAGTGGGACTTCCTGAAGCGCTATTCATGCTTAAGAAGCTGCTTCCCAAGATGTGTTTTTCCTGGTGGAAGGACTTGAGGACATGAGGTCAAGCCAAACCATGCTAGTACATTCCACATTCCAAGCCTCTGCTGAGATGAAGCTTAGGTCATATCCACTGACACTCAATTGGCCAAAACAAATCTCATGGCCAAGTCCATTATTCACAGGGCCAAGCAGTACACAGGCTCATACTGGGGAAGTGAAGAGTAAATATTTGTTGGATAATGATACAAACTATCACTGGGTGAGGGGTGTCATTAAAAAGTTAAATGCCACAGCACTTATTGCTTACTAGCAATCTAGGAATGGTTGATGCTCACTCAGTGTGTATCTGTAATTTACTTTTCATGAGAACACTTTGACAAAAAGAACTGACAGTCTGCAAAACATTTGTAATCCTTTCTGAAGTTGTATTTATGACTAGTTTGTGTCTAAGTTCATATTTCCAGAATTTTCTGTTTTATATGACTTTATATTTTATGTGACTTTTCAAATAAAACTAATTTTACCAATGTTTTCTGAATGAACTAAATAGAACTTTTATTATAGCTTGTCATGCAAACACATTAGTGTGCTTATGGTTGATGAATTCTGGCTATAAATAACACAATAGCTTCCTTAGTTATTTAAATATTTTGTTTCCTTCCTTCCCTCCTTCCTTCTTTCTTTCTTTCTTTCTTTCTTTCTTTCTTTCTTTCTTTCTTTCTTCTTTCTTTCCTTTCTTTCTTTCCTCTCTTTCTCTCTTTTTCTCATTCTCCCTTTCTCTTTCTTTCTTTCTTTTTTCTCTTTCTCTCTTTCTCTCATTCTCTCTTTCTTTCTTTCTTGCTCAGGGTTTACTCCTGGCTCTACACCTCTACACACAGGGTTCACTCCTGGTGGGGTACCAGAAATGAACCCATGTTTGTTGAATTCAAAACAAGTACCTTACCAGCTGTACTGTATCTCCAGACCCAAACATTTTTCATTTTTATAAAAAAATTATAAAAGCTCTGCCTATTTTTGATGATCCAGTAGGGTCTGTGTGTGTGTGTTGTGTGTATATGTATGTTTATCTGTCTTTCCGTTTCTCTGTCTATGTTTCTGTCTCTCTTTGTCTCCCTTCCCCACACTAGTGGTAATACAAGTAAACATTGAAGCACAATTACAGTAATCACTATGGTATTCTGATAGAAGATAATCATTTCTCCTGAGGGCATCCTCTAGAATTGGCTGAGGGTGAATTAAGTCAGAGATAGTCCTTCAAGGAGCTTTCAGAAATTGAGACACCTTTCTTGACACAAACCTCTCAATTAAACTGTGGGTCAAATAGGAGCTGGGGCACTGAGCTAATGAAAAGTTGTCACCATCCACAAGCATTTTTAATTAAGGGTCCTCAATTAATTCTTACTATATTTCTGTTTCCTAAGACAAGCAGTAAGCTGAAGTCTTTTTGATATATTAGGTATTCCATGTGGTGTACAAGTTCTATTTTTATTTATTGAATCTTCAGATAAACTTTTTAGAGTTATTTAATTAAATTATTTATTTTGTCAGCTAATTCCTTGGACATATTAACATGAAGTACATAAAACTTTAGTGTACAACTTTAATTTATTAATTCAAATAGGACAGAGGACTTTTGTTTTAAAAATCCATCCTCTCCTACCACACACTACCCCACCCACATTCCTGTTTTCCAAAGGCTCTTTTCACTATTGCATATAGAAAATTTATGATTGATTGCTTAATTTTTCTAGATAATATGCTTATTATCCTATGTCTTGACATGCCAACTTCATTCAATGTGCATTCACTTCTTGTGCAAGTAACTCCTCATTTAAACCCCACCTCAGATCATTTTCCCCTATTCGTGCTCAGGAGAGAGACTTGTGGTAAGAACTTCATCAGTGGAACATCTAATAAAGTTAGGTAGAAGAAGTTTCCAGCATGAGATAGGAGCAAAGAGAGGTAGCCTTTTTACCTCTCAGATTACTGTGTAGGCACTGCATATGTATGTCTATAGATATGTGATCCTCTAAAGCTACAACAGTTGGGAGATTCCTATGCAATTTTGTTATTTCCCTTGAAAACTACTGGTGTTTATTAAGGTATAAAAGCCTTAACCAGGAATATACTTCAAAACACTCTTTATGTTTATCCCTTTTGGAGAATATCATAACTATCATTTCAGGGTCCCTATGAATCATCTTCAATAGAACATTCTGTGAAAATTTAGCTCTTGGGTTCCACTTTTGACTTCCTTTCCTATTTTCATCTAAATGTCTTCTAAATAGTTGTATTATGGTGAAGCAAGGATATCTGGTGAGACTGCACTGATGAGGCACGTGGGGCTTCATGGGATGGGGGGTGGAATCGGCCCTGCTCCTCGCCATGACAATGCTCTGGGTTGCCACCCTCAAATGCCTCCTCCGGCTTCTGACCAACCATGAACCCAGAGGAACACATACTAATCTCGGAACCCAGGGGCTTCTGGCAGTAATCCCTCTAGGTTTTTTACTAGGGCGTTCGCCTTACAAGCGGCCAACATGGCCGACCCGAGTTCGATTCCTCCGCCCCTCTCGGAGAGCCCGGCAAGCTACCGAGAGTATTCGATATGCCAGACACAGTAACAACAAAGTCTCCAATGGAGACGTTACTGGGCCCGCTCGAGCAAATCGACGATCAACGGGAGGGCCTTTACCTTTACCTTTACCTTTTACTAGAATTCCAAATTCGTGTGGCCGCTATTGTGGCCACACAATATCATATGCTCTTCATAATCAACATTAGAAAACAAATTTTCTTTGTGGCAGGTCTGAATGTTGGGGAAAATTCCAAATAATAGTGGTGGGTCTTTTGTCATAATATTGAATGTGATCAATGGAGAGAGAGAGAGAAAGAGAGAGAGAGAGAGAGAGAGAGAGAAAGTAAAATGGATATCTGCCACACAGGTGGAAGGTGGGTTGGAGGGGGTATACTGTTGTTCTTGGTGGTGGAAAATGTGCACTGGTGAAGGAACGGGTGTTTGATTATTGTATGACCAACTGAGACTTGAACTGAAAGGCTTTGTTACTGTTCTCATGGTGATTCAACAAATAAATAAAAAATATATTTAAAAAAAAGAATATCTGGTGAAATGATGGAAGAGATGCTGGCACGCAAACCTTTCTGCTACTATACAACTAAAAATCAATTGTATATCTCAAAGAGGATTTTATTAACTTATAATGTGGCTTATTTGAGAATAGGTAAATCTGTATGCCATAATTGTGAAATAAATTGGAAAAATCAGTGAAGAGATCCCTGCTATGGCATGAACGTACTCCTGCTGCCAAACTGTCACAAGGTGACAGAGCTGAAGGAGGGTCAAGAGTGAAAAGAGAGCAGCTCTCTTATCTAGGTAGAAACCAAAGATTGCCGCTGCTGGGAGAAGCCAAGTTTTCAGACAAACACACACTCAGAAACAAGATCGAATCCTGGTATTTGGGACTAGTGGCAGCTAGACTGTCCCACCCATTCTCCTCATTTCCACCTTTTAGGGAAGAGTTACAATAATCCAGTTGTGGTCTGCAGATGAACTGTAATGCAGATTTTTGGTGTGAATAGAATTAGCAGGGGTCTCAGAGGCAGAGACAGTACATACAGTATATAGTGTTCTCTCTCTCTCTTTCTCTCTCTCTCTCTCTCTCTCTCTCTCTCTCTCTCTCTCTGGCAACACTGTGGTAATCACAGTTTTCTATTTCAGCATAGTCATCACCCTTCATCTCTATGTCATTGTCACAGAACCAAAAGACATACCATGCTATGCTAGCAGAGTTCCACCTGTAAAAAATAGTTAACCCAGATGTGTGAAGAGAAAAATTCTTCAGACAACTGACACAAAAAAATATGAAATTCCTCAAAGAAAACAGTTTGTCTTCAGAGAGCAAACTTAACAGAACTGAAAGAGCTACCATAAAAGTAATTAAATTTTATAATGGTACTGGAGCAATAGTATAGTGGGTAGGGTGTTTGCCTTGCATGTGGCCAACCTGAGTTTGATCCCTGGCACCCCATATGGTCTCCTGAGCACCTCCAGGAGAGATAACTGAGGAAAGAGCCAACAGTAAACCCTGAGCACCACTGAGGGTGGTCCAAACACAAACAAACAAAATATCCCACAAGGTAGGAAAGTTAGAGATCTCAACTAAACACATATAAATAAGAGAAAGCTATCAAAGAAAAAAAGAGAGCTGCAAGAGTATTAGAGGACTTCACAAAAGATATTAAACATATTTTTAAAATTTTAGACATGTTAGATATGAAGAACACACTGAAGAAAAAGCAGTCTAACATGGGGAAAATGTTACAAGAGTTCATCTCAATGGGAAAAAATTGAAATTTGAAAACAAAACTGGTACTAATCACTCAAATTGAAAAGAGGAGAGAACAGTTGAGAGGGAAAATAAAGAAAATACATGAGACATATCAAAGTCCAGAAGAAAGATAATCAGGATTTTGGAATTAACAAACTATAGAGAAATAACCAAGACTATACTGAAAAAAATCAGCTGACCTAGATGTGAAGGATGATAGGAGAACACCACATTTTTAAATTTAAAATAACCAACATGAGTATATGTGATTATCAAGTTATCAAAAATCATAGATTGGGGCTGGAGCGATAGCACAATGGGTAGGGCATTTGCCTTGCACACGGTCAACCTGGGTTCAATTCCCAGCATCCCATATGGTCGCCAGAGCACCACTAGGAGTAATTCCTGAGTGCATGATTGAGGAGTAATCTCTGTACATTGCCAGGTGTGACCCAAAAAGAAAAAAATCATAGATAAATATTGAATACTGAATGGGAAAAAAAAACGTAACATGCAAAGTTGCTTTCATCAGACTTATTCAACAGAAATCTTACAGGTATAAAAGAGTGAAATGACATATTCACATCACCAATAGTAAAAAATTACCAATAATAAAGAATACAGCCTGTGAAGTATCAAAGAGCAGATGACCAGATAAAGAAACTGTGGTACATATATGCAAGGGAATACTACTCGGCTGTAAGAAAAGACAAAATCCTGCAACTGTGTTGATGGATCTGGAGAATATCATACAGAGTGAATTTAGTCAGGAAAGGAACATATAGAGAATGATTTTCCCCATATGTAGAATATAAAGTAGCATTGTAAAAAAAGGAATGAATACTCAAAAGCAACATAAACTGAGAACTGGTCTTTAGTAGGAAATAAATCACTGTAGTGGGGTTGAGGAATATCATATGGTGGAGAGGATACTGGGACATGGTGGACAGAAGCTGACACTGTATTATGGTAGTGAAATGTTTTCTTTGTGAAACCTTTCCATTATCAATATTGTAAATCATGACACCTGTAGCACTGTAGCACTGTCCTCCCATTGTTCATTGATTTGCTCAAGCGGGCACCAGTAATGTCTCCATTGTGAGACTTGTTGTTACTGTTTTTGGCATATTGAATATGTCACGGGTAGCTTGCCAGGCTCTACCGTGTGGGCGGGATACTCTTGGTAGCTTACCAGACTCTCTGAGAGGGGCGGAGGAATCAAACCCGGGTCAGCTGTGTGCAAGGCAAACACCCTACCCACTGTGCTATCGCTCCAGCCCATCATGACACCTAAAATAAAAATTTAAAAACCTTATTTATATATACATATGTGTGTATATATGATGTATATATATAAGAAATAAAGGTTTTTATCTGTCAAAGACACAAATAGAGTTTACCACAAGCAGGGTTGTTCTACATTGTTGAGTCTACAAGAAATGTTGAAAGGAGTTCTACACACAATTAAGAAATAAAAGATTTTAAAAAGTGATAAACATGATAAACAGAAATATAGTAGCAGAAACAAAGCAGTGATAGGAGACCAAAATAAGCATGACGAGGAAGGAAGAAGAGGATGTAATCAGTGAACAAAATAGCTGTATTATTATACTTGGTTCTTTGCTAATTGTCCTTCTAACTTTTTAAGAGGTGCTTGGGGCACACAACCTACCTCTCAATTTCTGCTCTACAAGATGAGATCATCTGCACTCTCACTCTTCTCTGGATTTGAACACCTATTCACCTGTGAAACTGGACTTGCAAGATGTTGTGTATCTGTTCAGAGACCACATTGTTTTATGGGTTGATTTGTTTGCTTGGTTTACCTACAGCTTATTGTGAACAGAAATACCACTGAACAGTGACTATGTTGCAAGAACCCATGGCAGATCACAGAGGTGTGAAAAGTTTGTTTCTCTGAACCTTGGGTTCTGATCTCTTGATTCCAACATTTTTTTTTAAAGTGACCCAAACTTGTGGTAACATTAATGATCTTTTCTTATTCTCCATCTATGCTCCAAAATACTGTTGTGCTTTAGTTAGCTTTATATCTACATCATGACTTATTTGTGCAAATTTTTATTGGTTCTTGAGAGTTTTCAGTCAATATTATTTTGTTGTTGTTATGGAAAAGCAATGTATGAATTTCCACCGTCCTTTCAGATGAGTTTCATTCCAATGGTCATGCTTCACCTATGTTATCCTCTTTTAACCTTTTTCTATAGAATTATCCCTCATGAATGTGATCACTCTGTAGAGTTAAAAGAAAGTCCTGAAACCTGTAATGTGCTCCAGACCTCCACACTAATAACAGTCTGTATTATTGATGTGAGTGGTGATGTCATCTGCATCTCAATGACTACTGTGTGAAGTGAGAATATTAACACCCACCCATTCCCCCAGTCTGATTGGCCTTCTCTCTCTTCCCTCTCTCCACCCACCTGTTTCTGAACACTTAAAAAAAATCTCCTTTATCACTGGTGTCTTATATGTATGGTTCAATTTAACCTGTTCAACTGATACAATTCAGAGTACCAGTCTGCATTCTTCTTTAACTCTGAACTATTTTCTTTTTCTCCCTTTATTCTTCTTTGTCTTTACACAATTTACTAGTAACTTACACCTTCCATTTTCTCTGCTCCCTGCAAACTTCATATTGTTTGGAATTTATGACTCATCTTTCAAACATTCTTTATTTTTTTTCTCAGTCTAGAGTTCCTTTAGCTTTAATTTCCACTGTCATTAACTTCTTTAATTGAATTTTCATTTTAGCTATATATAACTAATTTTCAAGTATTTGTTCTTATTGTTTTTCATTTTTTAAATAACAAAGCTCTCATTGTATGCTTGTAATAGTCTCTGGGCATATTAAAAGTTCTGTCTTGTTCTTTTGTTTTATTAAAGTTCTCCTCTTAATTATTTCCCATTCTTTTACTGGGGTTACTTCTTCCTTTTGTTCAGCTTGGGCTTTTTGTCCATGTTCATTTCCAGTGAATGACTTGATTGTCAGATATAATTGCCTATCAACATAAAAAACTGGAAGATCAGACTGATAATTTTACAGAGTTGTTAAGGGTTTCATCTTCTAGTTTCGGAAACCATCTGTTTCCTGATCAGCTTTTGTTCTAGGAAAAAGAAATTTGACTGGGAATTCTGTTTCTGAATTTTATGGTTTTATAGCCCGACAGGGCTGGAGCGATAGCACAGCGGTAGGGCGTTTGCCTTGCATGCAGCCAACATGGCCGACCCGAGTTCAATTCCTCCGCCCCTCTCGGAGAGCCCAGGAAGCTACCGAGAGTATCTCGCCCGCATGGCAGAGCCTGGCAAGCTCCCCGTGATGTATTCGATATGCCAGACACAGTAACAACAAAGTCTCCAATGGAGACGTTACTGGGCCCGCTAGAGCAAATCGATGATCAACGGGAGGGTCTTTACTTACTTACTTATAGCCCGACAGGATATGGCTCCCCCAAATCCAGGGAGACAGGGATTTGACTGAAAGAGGATTCTTTCTACACTAGTAACCTGGCCAACTTACACTATTTGATGTGAGTTGTGAGATTTATTTCTCTTTTTGTTTTAGAATGTAATTCTAAAAATATTTAATTAATGTGAACTACAGAGTTACAAACTCATCATTATTAAGTTCCAGGCATACAATGTTCCAGCATCAATCCCATCATGAGTGTCCACTTCTCTCCTTCATTGTTCCCAGTTTCGCTCCTGTCCTCCAACCTGCCTCTAGAACAGGCACTTTCCCCCTCCACCACTGTATAGTGTTCCCTTCTTTAAACCCACAGTTATTTTCTCTGTGGAGGACAAACTTATGTGTTCAGTATGATACTTTGTACTCAAGGCGAGATCATAGTGGGATCTGAATTTGTGCGATCTGCCAGTTGAAGTTGATCTTCGACCTATCTTTTCATTGCCATTCACTTTCTTTTCCAAGCCCTATTCTCTAACCTGCTAACTTACTGCACATTACTGAAGGGCTGACAGGCTGTTTTTCAGAAATACAATCACCACGGATGCCAGACACCCACACCCACAAACTTCCCCAGCATTTCTTCTAGACTGCATTCTCTATTTCTCAATCTCTTAAAATGTTCCACACCTCATTCTTTGCCTGGATTTAAAAAAAAATATCATAAATGTTGAGAATTGCTTTAGAACTCCTTCAATTGACATTTGTTTTCACTTTAAAATAATAGTAGTGAGATACTAAAAGGGAAAGAACAATAATTAACCTATTATTTTGAGTCATTCACTTGAAGGAGCTTTTTTCAAATGGAATATATAATCACTCATGTCCCTTGACCTTGAATGACCATTCTCACCTGTAGGTGAACCTTCCTATATCTAGGTAAGTAATGGCATGCTACATTTCTGATATTTTACTTTTTTCCTACCAAGATATGATGCTTTATTGTTTTTCTCCCTTTTTTTTTAACTGTTTACGTTTTTTGCGGGGGGTCACATCTGACAGAGTTTCTGGTTTACACCTGGCTCTGCACTCAGAAATCACTCCTGGTGGTACTTGGGGAACCATATGGATGCCAGGGATCAGCCCTTGCAAGGCAAGAACCCTAGCCACTATGCTCTCTTGCTTCTACCATATTCTTAAAAAAAAAGAATATTCTACCATATTCTTAAAAAAAAGAATGTTTTTTTAGCCATTGATTAAGTTGATTGAATTGGGCATGAACTCCACATTACATTTTTTATTCAGTATGTTAATTTAATTTTATTATTTTTAAATTATTTTTAATCACCATGAGATACAGTCACAAAGCTTCCCTGTTTGAGTTTCAGTCATACAATGATAGACCACCCAACCCTCCACCAGAGCACATCTTCCACCACCAAGGTCCCCAGTATCCCCACCCCTCCATCCAATCCCTTCCCCTGCCTGTACAGGCAGACAATCTGCCCCATACTCTCTTTTGTATTAGTTGTTATGAATAACATAAGATGTCATGCAGCTGCAAGAGTAACTGTATGCTCCTGGAATTCTAAAATTTTAGATAATTAGGGTCTGGAGAAATCTCTGCAGCAAGCTATTCAGTTCAGAGATTAGTGTCTCTGGAACATGGCTGTTAAGGAGTTTTAATAGCAGCCAGAGGCAGTTTATGAGTGTGAACTTCAGGGTCCCGTGGGGAATGGGGATGAGAATGACTGGGCCATCCCCTATTTCTGAGGCCTGGAGTTTGCCGTCACTAAACCTGCATACCTGCACTTGTCATTGGGTTCTGGAAGTTGGTGGGCGCTGGGATTTTTATAGGGGGCAAGTGGAGTGATGACTCCTGCCCCTGTCTGGGGCACCTTGGTGAAGTTGGCCTGGCTTAAAGTCTGGAGGCATCTCCGCAGCGAGCTGCTTGGTTCAGAGATTCTTTTGTGTGTCTTCGGATCATGGCCCTTGTTTTCATTTTTTCCAGAGAAATAAACTATTGACATATGCTCTGCTGGGTGTGCCCACTTGCCTGCAGCGCAACTCTGGCCCTAATTGCAGCGTTTGATCTCTTTCGAGATTTATGGGTCTCTGAAATAAGGCCAATTAATGAGCTTGTATAGCTGAGTCAGCTATACAGGTTTGTGGGTGTGGCTCCCACATACTTAACTTTTGACCATTTAATTTCTGGGTAGACTTGATCCCAAGTTGTTGGGGTCTGGCAAAGGCACAGTGGCAATTTTGATATATCAGAAAGTCTGAAGTCACCATCAGGCTGCTGATGTACTCACCCCGCAGGTACAGGTTGACCTGCTGCCAGCACCATAACCCATACACCCCATATCTTTTTTATTTTTAATGAATGATTGAGCCTCAATACATTATACATATGTATATATATATATGATATAGATTCCATTAACTCCACTTTGCAGTTAAAATTTGGAGCAAAGTCACTTTAAAAAAATGGCAAGTTATGATCCAGGAAAGAGATGCTATGGTTGCTGCTTCCAAACCCTGCTCTATTCTTGCTCATGATATTGTTTTGAGGATTAAATAAGATAAAATACATAGAGATCATAGCAAAGACTTGACAAGGGAAATTATCATTCCTTCTTAGTCACAGAGTTGTATATCCCACATTCCTTTTTCCTCTTGACCAAAGAGAATAAAAGACACATTTTTGTTTTTAGAAAAAAAATCTAAGGAGAAAATTGCTTCATTCCCTTAGAGGGCCCAAAAGCTCAACCTAGAGCAACTGGAAATGTCATTTTTAGTTCAGTTTTCATACCAATGCCTTATACCCAAAGGGAAAGGGCTGTGATCCAAATAAAGTTCACAGAAAGTAATTCATCTCTACTTGCTGGAAGACATTCAAGTCCATGGTATCCGCCTCCTTTCCTTGTGTCTCAGGGCTTCTTGCGTGAATAACTCTATCAAGGAGACTGAACAATTACTCTGCCTCTTTAGACTTCAGTTTCCTTTTCTATAAATTGAAGAGGGAAAGGGAACAAAAATGTAACAAACCCCACCCATCCTGTAAAGCAGCTGTGTTAGTGACATAAGCTATGACCAAAGTCAGGTGCCTATGAAATTGTTCCTACCTCTATAATCCTGCTGGAATGTGTTTCTATGGAAACTCACACATATCCTGAAGTGCTGGAACCACCAGACTGACCTATATGCTGTGTGTTTTTCACTGACTCCTTTTATCTGCCTGAAATTCAAGTTAGGCCCCATTTTAGGCATATGTTTTTGTTTTAGTTTCTAGAACCACATCCCATAGTGCTCTGGGTTCATTAGGGATATACCCAGTGATGCTCAGGGGATCATGAGGTGCCAGGGATTGAACTGAGGTCTTGAATTTTTTAGGTATGTACTCCAACAATTGACAATCCATCTTCCCCGTCATATAGGTTGACGCCAATTGTTATTTCATTCTTGTCCCCGACCACCTAATGTTCCTGTTGGGTTTCTAAGCTGTTTCTCCTCGCCTAGGAAGTTTCTAGACGACATTCACGGCACCCTTCAAGGAACTAGTGTAATTTAGAGACCAGCTTGAGTCTGGCATAAGATATGCTCAGTTACTTTGGCCATTCTCACTTCTGCATGGTCAAATGAAAGTTAATTTTTAGAAAAGAACAGAAAAAGAAGGCCTAGCAGTCTAGTCTTAGCAGGTAGCATCAAGTCCCTTCTCATGCCTGGAGTTGCATGGCTCAACCTTCAAATTTCTTTATTAATGTATTCTTTCTGGAAAGTCCCCAGCACTGCTGAGGGTGGGGTGGAGGGTTTCTGCTCATATTCCAGTGCAGACTGCCACTGATCTTTCTGTGAAACATTCATTCTCCACTCTCTGCTCTTCACTCTTCACATCGCTATCTTAAACCAAGTCCCATTACTTCTCCCTAAGTCTCTTAAAATGTGCATAACCATAGTTGGATTTTCTTAAAATCTGTCAACTTGCAATCAAGTGAGTCGCACTATGTTTCTGTACAAATAAGAAACATTTTTTCCAAAGGCTCAGGAGAAAATATTTGTAATACAAAAGAAAATAAAATGTTGATCTTTCATTTATAGTTTAAAAATCAATAATAATACAAAAAGTTAGCTATTTCTCAAAAGGAAATACATGAAGGAAATACTAAATAATGTGCAATTTGAGACTTGAGGAAATGACTGTCCTAGTGCCTTGTAGACATACAATTTTGAGTTTTCTCCCTGGCATTGGTTCACATGGAATTTGTGATCCTTGTGGCACTGCTGATGGTATTCTGAAATCTCTGGCACACTGAAGCTTTTATTGTTTTCTTATTGATTTATTTAAACTCTTCCTACACAAAATGTATGCTATCCCCGCAACAAACTATGTGTTTCTGGCAGACACCACAATGAAGAGACATAACAGCATCAACATCAAAGGGAAGAGGATATAATGGATTTCAAAAAAGAAGAATATGCAATCTGTTAATTATAATGACAGCATATTCAACCTCACTACTTTTCAAGAAAATACAAACTCAGATAAAGACATATTTTTCTCATCCATAATCTCGTCTCATGCCAATGACTTAAAAATCTACCGCTTAACCTTGGCAAAAGTCTCTGAGATATTTCTTCTGGATAGGAAGAATATACATTGTTACAATCAAGACATAAATAAAAAGTCTTAAATATGCTCTTAACCTTTGATCCAGTTCTATTCGCCAGAATATTAGCTAAGAAAAAAATGTGAAATGCAGATATTTATGTTTATATGGTTTATTACAATAATTTAACTAGCAAAGAAAAGAAACAACCTAGCAATTTAAGCAAATTAAAGTCTTGTTATGCGTTTGTATGGGAGGAAGGCTGTGATATAATGCTGCTAGTGAGAATGCAGCATTCCAAATAATATGTTCAGTAAAATTTCAATAATATATACCCAATCTCCACAAATGTAAAGAGAAGACAAGAAGCAAGTGTTTCTTACTATGCTACAGCTTCTGATGTATCATTAGGGTTTGCAATTTATTTCCCCTCCACTTGATATTTTTCACACAATAATCATAAATTGCTTTGATGGGGAAAATTGTCATTTGAAATTTAAAATCTACCTAGATAAAATCTGCATAATTGTGCTTGTAAGAATTTACAGCTGGAAGAGAGTCACTGCAGAAGAGGGACCTCCACACTATCTCTCAAATGAACCCAAGCACTTCCCATGGACTAATTCTACCTAGAAGTACTGGAAAGAAAAAGAAAACTTTCGGGGCTGGAGCGATAGCACAGCAGGCCCTACAAAAACAGGATGAGAGCACTATTCGGGTCTCCCAAAGAGGAATCAACATGGCTGACCCGGGTTTGATTCGCAGCATCCCATAGGTCCCCCGAGCACCGCCAGGAATAATTCCTGAGTGCAGAGCCAGGAGTAACCCCTGAGCATCGCCAGGTGTGACCCAAAAAGCAAAAAAAAGAAAAAGAAAAAAAGAAAACTTTCCAAAATCTGACATCTGACATATTTACCTATTTCTCACAGACACTTAGTAGCTTATATGAGTTCATGTATTATACATGTATGGCAGAGCTGACTTGCACTAGTTTTTGTCACTTTTCCTAGTTTCATATTTCCCACCTTTAGTGTGGACTTTTGATAATACTGGATCCCCCATAATGAAATAGTGGGTCACTTTATTTAAAAATTGTATTTTACTTGAACCATTATTCTTAAAACCTTTAGTTTTTAGAAACAATACAGGATTTTAGGCATTTTCCTGGCATCCAGCTGACTCCTGTTTAATCCCAGCTTCGTATTGTCCCTTGAGCACTGCTGGAAGCTCCAGAGCACTGCCAGGTTTGAGTCAACACACAGTAGCTCCTGAGCACTGCCAGGTATGAGTCAGCACACACACACACAAATATCTAACTACCTGAGAGCACATTTTAAGTAACCAAAAGAAATCCAAAGAGGATTTTATCCTTTATAACAAAGAGCATATCGAATATCAAATACGCCACTGATAGCTTGCCAGGCTCTGCCATGCCAGCGGGATACTCTCAGTAGCTTGCCAGGCTCTCCAAGAAGGATAGAGGTTTTTAGGGTGGCCTCTAATCGCCCTTGTAGGTGTTCCCATGGTTCAAACCATATTTGAACCCCATCAAATATGGTGCGGTAATCTTGGAAGATGGGTATTAAGTGTCTTATGATGTATTGGGAAAGCGGCCTGGAGCATGGCAGTGGCTGGGTAGTGGAGGTTGTGGAGGTAGTGTAGGTCTGCTGATGAGCCCCACCGATAGGGTGGTGCTTCTGGGTGTAATCCCTGGGTCCCTGGAGATTGGTGAAAGCAGGCAGAGGATCTCTGTTCCCAGGTCCCGTTGAGACTGGAGTCCAAGGTCGCAGAGCTCCACTTACCAGGTTCTGTGGATCTTCACACGTGCGTGAGTCTCAGCCCGAGCTTCTGGAAAGTGGCCTGGAGCATGGCGACAGCTGGGTAGTGGAGGTACTCACTTTGACTCTGAGTGTGGAAAGGTCAAACTACAGCTGAATCTCACGAAGACAATGTTTATGAGAAACAGTCTCGTTCCTGACATTCCATTTGCTCTCAACGGAACGACCATCTCTGAATGCAACAGTTATGTCTACCTAGGTTGAGAAGTCAACATGACGAATGACCTGGCACCTGAGTTGCTCGGGAGGAGAGTGGCTTGAAACACATTCAAAGAAATAGCTAAGAGGACGAAGAACCGCTGGCTCCAGGCACAACTCTTTGATTCGACTGTTCTTCCTGCATTAACGTCCGCCTCAGAGACCTGGGCCCTACAAAAACAGGATGAGAACACTATTCGGGTCTCCCAAAGAGGAATCAAAAGAGCTATGCTTGGAGTATCACGCTTCACTCAAGTGAGAAAAAGAATCCGGAGTTCCGACCTCCATCGGCGATCAAGAATCAGGGATGCTGTCTCGTTTGCCAAGGCGTTGAAAATCAGATGGGCTGGACACATAATGCGATTTAAAGATGACCGCCGGACTAGAGTCTTTACCGACTGGATTCCATGGAACGTCAAAAGACGGCATGGCCACCCACCTATGAGATGGTCAGATTTCTTCATAAAGACCCTGAATGATCAGTTTGAGGCTCTTCGTGTTCCTGGAGCGACCAGACACCATTGTGCTACACTAGCACGTGACAGGGACAAATGGAAACGTTACTGGTGCCCACTCGAGTATATCGATGAGCAATGGGATGTCAAATAATCAAGTGATCAACAAAGAGCAAAAATAGAGTTCACCTTTGTTTTACACAAGGTAGCCATTCCAGAATCTGTGTACCCATAGCCTTGACAGCAAACTTGCAATGTTCCTTCCAGGAACTACTTACTCAAGTCAGGTGATTCATGTGGAATTCCTGTTTATGCTATATAAGAGTATGATGTTATGCATTATGTGTGATTTGGTATGATTTAGCAGGCTTCTTTGTCGGACTGTAAATACTCTACAATGTTTCTATATAAACTGATGATAATTCCTTCCTTGCTTTATGTAATTTCTGTACCCTCTTCAACTTTTTACTCTATTACTAAGTATTAAGTGCAGGAAGAGACCGTAATAACACATTTATGTGCTTTAATGTCAACTTCTAACATATAATCTATTTTTATATACTTATTTTACTTCTAAAACTAGGCCGCTCCTTTAAAATTGAAACTTCCTTGATTAACTCTGAAACATATAAATCATTCTCAGCTTACCAAACCACTACTCACTATTAAGCACTATTTACCTTCTTTGGAGAAAAGAAAAGTATGAGATCCATACTATAAATCAACTGTTTTTATGAGGTACATGAAAACCATATCATTAAGTAACTTCTATGTGTAGACTAAGAATAGCAATTATACCATTAATGATTGATAGTCTAATGTATTACTCACAACCTACCTTTGAAGTTTGTCTCAATTTCATAAATCAGAAAATTGAAACACAGAAGTGTTAGGTCAAAGCTAAAGGTTACCCAGGTCTAGAAAACTGTAAAGTCAAAAATCCAGATGGAGACCAAAATCTTCAGTTACTTGAGATGGCATGAACCAGTCACATCTGCCTGGCTGGGGCCAAATACTTTAATTGTATAGTCAATGTCAATTTCTTCTTACATATGACTTTGCTAGTTTATAGAAAAATTCACCTGTACAGTTTAGATAGAAAATTAGTTAGTCATCCTTTCCATAACGAATTCTTAAACTTTGGTACTTTTGACTTGTCCTAATCAAAAAAGTTAAATCAATTAACTTCTTCTGAATATGTATAAAGACTAGTCAGCTATAAGTGAGCTTTTGAGAAACTTCCCATTAATGAGGTACAATGATTGATTATCTGGGGAAAAAGAATTTCCTTCAGTTTTTTTTCCCAGCACCCCAGTTGCAGGTCAGATATTTAAAGATGCTTTTTAGGCTCCAAACACAAGGGATTGTCCCTATCACTCACCAATCACTTAATCACTTAATCCCCGTTATTCATCGATTTACTCGAGCGGGTGCCAATAACGTCTCCATTCATCCCGGTTGCGTGCTAGCATAGCCCAATGGTATCTGTTCGTTCTAGGAACATGCAGAGCCTCAAACCGATCATTCAGGGTCTTGACGAAGAAGTCTGACCATCTTGTAGGTATCACTCACCAATATGCATTAAAAAACAAAAAAAGTTGACCTCTTACATAGTTAGTTTCTACTAAAGTCATTGTTAGCTTCTTTTCTCTATCAGTGTTGTTTTATAGACTTACGTCTCTAAGCTCTGGAATGTGAGTTTTCTGTCTCTATTTTGTAGATAAGGAAACCAAGGCTTAAAAGTTTCTACACCTGGCCAAAGGCACTCTGTGACTAGTTCATTTCAATTCAACATGTGTTTATGTCAGGTAGGAAATTTAAATAAAGATCTGTTAAGTTAATGACAGGTTCCTCATTACTAAAATATTTTTAAAGTTATGAGCTTGTCCCAGATGTAGCAAGCAAACACTCCTAATCAGGATGCTACAAGTTTGTCCAGCCTGGGTAGAGCAGAGCAGAAAGTTTGTATTGCACACCTCTAGGGGGCAGCCTTGCACTGAGATCCGTAAATAATATTTGCACTGTAAATGATATTTATGATACAGACAATTGGAACCTGGTCCTCCCTCACATACCCTCTTCCTCTCCCTGCCCTCCCCCCCCCCCAGGAGGATAAATAGGTGGGAGGAGTTACAGTTCTACACCCCTGGACTGTTGAGTAGAACACCATGCAAGTCCTACAGGATGGAGCAGACTTGCTGGGATTTGAAACAAGGGTGACACTCTCCAACCTCTGTCTTTCTCCAAGGATTGGAATGGAATGGAGCAGAGGAGGAGTATAATAATGCTACGTATAACATAGCACTCTTTGTGGGCTTTGTGGGTGGAATATATTTAACTAACCAAACTGCCAAAATATATGTCCTGTTTTAATTGATTGAAGTGTACACTTGCAAACTCCACTTTGGTAGCCTCACAAAAGGGGATCCAATACATTCAAGACTTTTGCCCAGAAATTCTTTTTTGTTGTTGTTCTTTTTTTTCTTTTACTTTACTTTGGTGTTGTTTTGTTGTTATTGTTTGCTTGTTTGTGGGCCACACCCATTGGTGCTCAGGGTTTGCTCCTTACTCGGTGCTCAGGGATCACTCTGGGCAGTTGTCTGAGGACTGTATAGGGTGCTGGGCTTCAAATGCAGGTTAGCCGCTAGCAAGGCAAGAACCTTATATTCAGTACTCCCCTTTTTGCTCCCCAAATTCTTTTTTTCTAAGAATCATTCCCAAATGTTAGCCCAGGCATGGAGACCTGGGGTCCCTGAGGGGCCAGCAAGGCTGGAGTTTTTCCCCTAGCCACGGAGCAGTAGAGCAGCCAGCAAGGTTCAAAGACTTGTCTGTCCCAATGCGATTATGGTCACGTCCCTGACATTGCTGGGGCCAGCTTTCCACATTTGAGTGTTTTTCAAACACAGGGGGACATTCTCAACCACGGTCTCTGTATCTGCTATTTGCAGATGGAAACAGAACAGAGCAGGCGGGGGCAAAAAAAAAAAAAAGTGATTCTTGCGCAGCGAAGTTGGAGCAAAGAAGAGTTCAGAAGTGGGCGGGTATGTGTGTTAAAAAAAAAAAAAAAAGGAGGGGTGGAAACCCCACCAGACCAGCCCGGGCTGCAGAAAAACATAAATGAAGTCTGCCTATCTCGGTCGAGTCCCTCCCCTCGGCCCCGCCAGACCCGAGTGACACAGGTGCCGCTTCCTCCCGCTGCAGAGCGTCGGGAGGGCCCGCGCGACCCTTGCCACTCCGAGGGAGCCCCCCTGGCGTCCTCCCGGGCCGGCGCCCGGCACCGTCTGCGATGAGCGGTTCCAGCGGCACCCCACCGCCGCCCGGACGAGGTGAGTGTCCCCGGGGAGCGGCGGCGCGCGCGCCCGGGGGTCGGGGAGCCCCAGGCCAGGCGGACCCCAGCCGGGACACAGGGGCGGCAAGGCCGAGCCCGGGCGGTCCGGGTCACTCTCGGGACGGTGTCCGGACTTGGCTGGACCAGATGGGCGCTGGGCTCAGAACCAGGACGCCCGCCCCGTCGCTGGGTCCCTGGACCTCGGTGTCTCCGGGGTCTTTGGGTCTCTGGGTGTCTGTATCTCTGGGCTCCAGGTCCTAGGTACGCCCCCCACCCACCCCCCACCCCCGGATCGCTCCGCCCGGACCCTGTGCGCGCCTTCACCCCGGCCGGCCGGCCAGGACAGGGCCGCGGACCAGCTCGCCCAGCCGCCGGTTCGCTCGCTTTCTGTTTCTTTGTGTGGTGTGGCTGGGGAGGCTGGAAGCAACTGGGGCAAGAAAGTTTTCAGGCTGAAAGAATCAGGAATGAAGGCTCAGTCTTCCAGGCGAGACGGCTCCAGCGGGCCGGAGAGAAGAAAGGCGCGCAACAAGTTGCTTTCTGGGCAGCCCGGCTGGGGCTCAGGGCTAACTGTAACAGTAACTTTTCCCCCTCCCCCTCGCCCCCCCACCCTCCTCCCCGTCGCAGATCCCAGGGCCCCCAGGACCGAGTCTAGGCAGGTCTCAGGGGGATCTGTGCACCCTGACCCTTTTAGTGTTTTGTTACTCCTCATGGCTTTCTTTTTAAAAACTAGCACATGTTTTCTGGCTGGCAGGAAATCACATACCATGAGATTCTTTGTGAGCATGTTTCAAAACATGATTGGGCCTCCCTCTGTTCTTCCCCTACCATGTTCTGTAGCAAAAAGAATTAGTTTTGTAAAGAAAATATATATATATATATATATTCGATATGCCAAAAACAGGAACAACAAGTCTCATAATGGACACATTACTGGTGCCCTCTCAAGCAAATCAATGAACAACAGGAGGACAGTACCACAGTGCTATATATATTCCCACCCTACACAGCAACTTCGTTACAAACTGTCACCCAGGGGAGAAGAAAGCCTGAGTCTAGAATGTAATCAAGTTAAGCAATTAATATGATAATTTTGTTGACTATGAAGACACCAACACATTTCACATTTGGGGGTCTGAAATTCAGGTAGTTGTGAGCCTCACCTGGCAAACCTGACTGTGGGTCTTTATTCCTATGTAATGGGCTCTGAGTGTGCAAAGTTCATGTGCCCTGAACGTGCAGAGACAGGACATAGGGGAGTGAGGGCTTCCCTGCTTGTTTGGGGATCTTATGGCCCACTATTAGCCAAGTGCCAGAGGCAAGCCAACATCTCTTAGCTCCAGTTTCATCATCTACAAAATGGGAATAACAGGATGTTCCTGCTTGGGTTGTAAAAACGGAGCACATAAAAATTGAGCAAATAAAAATGGCCCAGCACAGAGACAAGCACATACAAAGTATTTTTTAAATGTCAGATGACTGGAGCAATGGAACAGCTTATAGGGTGCTATCACCTGAGCCTTGTACACTGCCAACCCAGATTCAATTGGACCCTATATGATTCTCTTTGCACCACCAGAAGTAATCGCTGAGCCCAGAGCCAGGAATAAGCCCCAAGCACAGCCAGGTATAGTCTCCAAAACTAAACAAAACAAAGGTAAGGCATCTTTATACTCAGTTATATGAGACCATGGGCTGGAGCGATAGCACAGTGGTAGGGGGCTTGCCTCACGCGTAGCCAGTCCGGCCAAGCTGGGTTCAATTCCTCTGCCCCTCTTGGAGAGCCCAGCAAGCTACTGAGAGTATCTCGCCCGCACGGCAAAGCCTGGCAAGCTACCCATGATGTATTCAATATGCCAAAACACGGTAACAACAAGTCTCACGATGGAGACTTACTGGGCCCGCTCGAGCAAATCAATGAACAACGGGAGGACAGTGCCAGTGACAGTGACTTGAGACCATGATTCTGTAAGCTCATAGACCTTATTGAGTGTGTACACATATGCACGCATGCATGCTGTGTGTGCACATGTGTTTGTGTGCGTGTGTGTGTCAGGGGGAGAGTATGCCAGGGTTGCAGGGACAGAGCCATTGCTGTCATCTGAGTTTATGCAAGCCTGAAGCCACTCTCCTATCCAGAGAAACGCTTCTACCCACCCCAGAGTCTTGTCCCTACCCTACCCCCTGCAGTTCTACATTTCAATTTCAGACCTTGATCAATGACTGTGACACCTCCCTTCCAGAACTGGTGGGGACAAAGCCCTTACTTGCATCTCACACCAGATTACCCCTGAGGAATTGACTTATGGCGGCATCTCGTCTGTGAAAAAGCTGTGCACCCTCTTTCTTGCTGCTAATGTAGGCAGGATGTGTCTGTATCCTGTCTCAGTTTACGTGGTTGCTCCTCAGAACCAGAGGTTAGAGGAGCCGAGGTTCTCTTTGCCAGGCCTGCCTTACCCAGCTAGACTCAGCCTACTCTTATAAGCCTGCAAACCACAGTTATTTTGAATGAGTCATGCACGGAAATCCATCGGGGCCTTGCCCTTGGATGGAAGGGGTCAAAGCTCAGTGAGAAAGGAGATGGCCAGGTTTGGCAGCTTTAGATAGAATTGTCTCTGGCAGAAGCAGAAAGGATTGCATTAAGTCCCAGATGAAATTCTATCTCAGCCATTGCTTAACTCCTCCAGATATCAGTGGTGTTGAGAATCACAAGGCATTGGCATAGGCAGCAGCTAGACTTTTTCAAGGGTGCCTGTCTGTGGTTGGGCTGCTATTTCTGAGTATTGCGGTGCACCCTGGGAAATAGGGAGGTGGGGTAAGGGACATTCTGAGTTGGCAATGGGAGCACTTTTCCTCATCTACAATGAGTGGGGGGAGGGCCCTCACAGGCAGGAAGAGTTTGGGCAAGTCAGTCCATTTGTGTCTTTGGTTGACAGGTATATACACTCTAATTGCCCTTCTGATGCCCCAACCAAAACACCTTCCTGAACCTGAGTGACCCCAATGGACTAAAAATAAAACAAACAAATGAATTTGAACAAAGAACAATGAGTTAAAGAAAGACAACTTTATACCTCCAGAACAGTAACTTTATTGATATATAAGAATTCCTCCAGAAGTTTATAGGTATACATGATTACTTTTTATTTTACATAGTGAAGCATATTTTATATTTTCTACTTCATTTTGTCATTTTTCATAAGGCTGTATCTTAAAAATTATGCCTGATCACCTTATGCAGGCTAACTCATTCATCTCAGAGTATGGCTGTTGTGAATATATGAATAAATTGGCTGTTTGATTTAGCTAATTCCTCCACAAATGGACACTTAGGTTGTGTACAATCGTTACTTGAATTTTTTTTAAACCAGACTCAGTGCTGCTATGGCAACTCTTGTAAAGTAGAATTTTACATGTTTAAGTTTGTGTACATTTAGGATAAATCCACACACATATCCCCAAATTTAATTTCTGAGACAATGAATATGTACATTTGAAATGTCAGTCACAGCTGAAGATTCACCCTCCAATATGCACGTAAATTTCTGACAACATTTGCCAATGAGAATTCTTACTCCCCACTTTCTCACTCACAGTGATGTCTTTGTGTTGGCCAATCCTGGTTGCCAACAATAAGTAAATTCATTTCTAAATGTGTCTTTGTAATTACCAGTGAAGCTGGTCGTGTTTTGGAATCTCCCTAAGGTATTATGTTTCTTTTTTTGGAAAGTACCTTTAAATGGCCTTTGCCTTTTCTCATTTTATCAGTTCCTGTCCCCAAAGAGGAAATGTGTCCAGAAATTAATGGTGTGCCCTCCTTTTCCTGGCAAGCTCGAGGCAGAGCAGACTGTAGAACACTAAGTGCTGAAGTCAGACCTGAGTTTGAACCCTTTTCCAACACAAATTGGTTCTAGGGAGTATATAGAGCCGCACTCTTCTCGTCTGTCTATGGGGATAAAATACCAGTTGCTCCACAAAGATCAGGTGATGAATGAATGCACAAGAGCCTGGCACTATGCCCAGCATTGGTGGTGTTGGTGGTTGGGTTCCTTAACAGAATTTATCAAAGCAGACCTGGCCTGCAGGTGCTGGTAATCTCTATTTTCCTTGAAAACAGCTGGTGGTTTTGCTTGTCTAATGTAACAACATCAGCAACAGTACTGAGGTGCTAAGCCCTGCGGTGGCCGGTGAATGGGTCACCCTTTCACAATCTGGCATCATCTGACATTTTTCTTCTATACAAGTTTGCAGTTGGAATGTTGACCATGGGGGAATGATGTACCTTCAGGCACCCAGATCTTGAGGGCACAGCCAGGCCATGGACATAAGCTGTCAGACTCTAGGGCTGGCAGAGCTGGGGTAAGGCCTTCTGCCTGCATCTGCCCTTTCTATCACCTTCTCACGGTGAGGACTGGAAATCACCCCTGTGGTTTCTTACTCAAAGGAACTGTGTGAGGCACAGATGTTCAGACCTGTCAAGCACCCAACAGCTCTGCAGGTGGGCCTGTGCCATCCTTAGTTCACTGCTGCCCTCCACACCAGGCTCCTTTTCCAATCTCAGGCTCAACTCTCTTAGGCCCTCTAGAGCTGACTGGGGTTGTTTCTTAAGATTTTCTCTCATAGACTCTCCTCATGCTAATATCATCCTGAGTCTCCAGCTTCATCTCTGCGGCCACCCATAGTCTGTCTAGGTACCCACCACCAACACACACAAATATGTACCCATGCACATACATACATACTGACACCCCACTCTGTCTTGTTATTATCTGCTTGCTGGACAGGGTTGAATTTGTGCATACACACACACACACACACACACACACACCCCTCCCACACTGCTTGGGCCCTCCCTGAACACTAGCAAATTGTCCACTGTGATTCTGACAGATTCCTTGATCTGTCTGATTTCTGGAATTGATCTAGACTTTTTCCAATTGTGACCCTGCCTGTCCCCCTCACTCCTTGGCACAGGAAGTGACCCTGTACAGAAGACCAGAGGGCAGCAGTCCCAGGCTCATGTCCATCTTAAACCCAAAAGTACCTTTTAAAACTCACACTCTCAGCAGTTCTCAATCCAGAACTAGGTATGTACATGGAAATCCGGGAAGCATAAATTAAAATGGACAGTAAGTCAAACCAAAAGCAAATTCTAAGGAAACAGTGATGGGCTCCAGTCCTCTCCATCTGGCTCTTTTCACCCTCCAGCACTGAATCATATTTGGTATTCCCCCATCCCCACCTCCATCCTTCCCTATTCTGTGCAATCTGAAGTTCTGAGGAAATTATGGCTCCTGTCCTCTGTTATTATAAGTTTTAAGTTTTGTGTGTCCTTCCAGAACAAATGTTAGTGTGCAAAATCTTATCCAACAATAAATGTTTCCTCCCAACATTAAGAGGGATGATGGTTAACCGTTCTGAGACACAGGCTCCTGAATAGACTGAGAACTAATTGTATGACCATGGAACCATGTTTTACCCCTTACCTGTGCACTGAGAGTGGTTTCTTTTCTCCTGGGGGAGAGAGGGAGGAAGGGAAGGAGGGAGGGAGAGAGGGGGAAGGGAAGGAAGGAAGGAAGGAGGGAAGGAAGGAAGGGAGGAAGGGAGGAAGGGAGGGAGGGAGGGAGGGAGGGAAGGAGGGAGGGAGGGAGGGAAGGGTGAGTATACTGAAAGGCAAAATCAAATCAAATCAGACTATCCCCACAGCCCTGAAAATATGAGTTTAAAGAGACAGGGCAAGTCTCCAGACATGGCTGGGTCAGGAGAATTATCAGACAACCAGGATTAATAATATTTTAAGACACTGAATACAGTGTTTCTCTTGTTTCTCTTCTTTAGCAACCCCCTTTGGTAGTTGAAGCCCAACCTCTCTTATTGACAGAAGTCTCTAGCATAATATTTGGGGCTCGGTAGATACATGTCAGCTCCTTCCAGGTCTCTGAGGAAAGAGAGCCAATGTGAGCAGTTGTTTGTGAGGGAAAACTCTGGCCAGTTAACCGCACTGCACCCACTGCACTCTCATAGAAGCGTTGCCTCTGGTCCTTGTGTTGCTGCTGGCTGGCACAGCCTTGCGCAGGGCACACTCAGGGCTCCTGATACTTTCTCCTGCCTGTGGTGTATGTTTTAAGAGGCCTTCAAATGTGACGTCCCTGGCCCTGAACCCAAGAATGGGTCACATTTTATCAGTAGCTGTGTGCGTATGTACTCTCAGCAGTCTTAAAGGGAAGAAGAATATGTTTTTGCTAGATGAAACCCAGATAAAGCCGTCATGACTTCCTGCCATTTGTGTGTTGGGCCTCAGTTTGTGACTTCCGAATTCACCCGCTCTTGCCAGAACACAGACTTTAGCAAGCAGAGGTTTCAAGGCTAGTTTCTCCTCCTCTATTTAAAAAGAGTTGGTTAGCCCCAGGACACTTTGCATTGATTTACTAGCAATAAAGAAGTTAGGTTAGAACACCAGGTTTCTAGTTTAAGGATTTGGTTTGAACCTGAACCCTTTCCGCTCTTTGTTTAGTTCATCATCCAGGATGAGGCTGGCTTCGAGGGCACAATGTCCCTGAAGTCAGAGAGGGCCCAGCCCTTAGAGGGTCCCTCACATACGTCTGTCACTATCCTGAAGGTTTTAATATTTGAACTAGAACCTCACACTTTCATTTTTCACCATGGCCTACAGTTTTAAAGCTAGTCTTAAACAACAAAGAGAGATAAGGATTATTTCTCCCTCGGGAACTTGTTCAAGGGATTAATGATATTATTATAGATAAAATTATGAGTACAGCGTGCTAACTGATTGTGCCACTGGAGTCGGCAGAGCCTGGCAAGCTTCCTGTGGCATATTTGATGTGCCAAAAAACAGTAACAAGTCTCACAATGGAGACGTTACTGGTGCCCACTGGAGCAAATCGATGAACAACGGGATGACAGTGCTACAAGTGCTGAAATTATGAGTGTAGTACCTGGTCCATGTTAAAAACTGCCACATACTGAGTTTTTGATTCCCTGGCTCCTGAATGATGCTGGAACCCTCCCTACCACCCAGCTCCCCTCTAATCTCAGTCTTGTCTGTTTGTCCACTTGGAAATAGAACCTAAGGACCGAGTAGGACTTTGTACCAAATCCCCTTGAATGATAGCAAAGACTGAAGGCCCAGGAGGGCTTTCAATAACATCTTAATAGCATTTGCATTCTGATCCCTCTGAATAATGAGACCTGACTCTAGTATGCCAGTGTGGTATGGAGGGAAACAGACCAGAGGACACATGTGGACTAGACCTATCACCTGTCACACTAGCGGTGTGGCTTGGGACAAATCTCCTAGTCACTGCTCCTTACTTTGCTGCAGGTGGCCCATTCCATCTCACCTGAACACCAGTCCCTTAACAAAAGGTATTTCAACTGCCTTGTACCTAAACTGGCAGGAAGGAAGGGGGGAAAGGATGAAGGGAGAAGAAAAGGGAGAAGGGAGGAGTAGAGAAAGAACATGGAGGTCCAACCTGCATAGGCAAAGGCTGATTTCCTGAGAAAACTATTGCCCCAGTATTCACCTGTGTCCTCGTCCAATTCTGTAAAAGACCCTGGCCCTCCTTGGTGAATAAACAGTGGCCTCATCTGCACTTAGCCCAGCTCATTGACCTCTGTCCTCCCAGTGCTCCTTATGCACCCCAACTGGTGTTTGTGTGGAACCTCTGCTCTTCTCACCTTATGTGTTCCACCTTCCAATGTCCTCTTTCATCACCCATTTCTCTCATTTCCTCAGTGCCGCCGTCTGTTCAAGTTCCTCCTGAGAACCCTCTCAGACACTGAGGCTTACCTGTCTTCCGAGGAGTCTGTCTTCTCATTCCTTCCAGCTACAACCCCAGACACAGTGCCTGCCTGCAGAGCACTGTCCCTTGGTGCTTTGGACCAGGCCTCGGAACTGACTCGTTTCAATAGTCCTCTTTGGCTGCTGCCAAAGGTCTCATTTTAGTAGCATTCGTTTCAACTATGGCTGAAAATCCCAACAAGTCCTTTTATTATTTTTTCTCAATTGTTTTCCTCCATTTATACCAATTCTACAAATTATTCTGGCCTGCTGTCCTCCTAAGGTGAATGGCTTTCAGACTCCAAACATAGCAAGTCGACTTCACTTCACTCAGGTTATCTCTGCCCCTCTCCAGCAGCCCTCTGGAAGCTATTTTTATCTCTATTTTGCATGTGATGAAACTGAAACATGAAACTAAGAGGCAGCATGACTTACAGAGAGGCACAGCTGACCCTCTCATCCACGCTTCCTGAAAGTTTTCTAGGACCAGCATAGCCTGAACATTATGCATAGGATTTAGGGCCCACAGTGAATTCAGAGAATCACAAAAATATTTGCTTCTTTTAAAATAGGAAGGGAAAAAAAACAAATGAGCTTCCTGAGATTTAAGTGTTAGTACTGTCTTTCTGCTGATACCACCTTAAAAGGCAAGTTTTACTGTTTTGCAGAAGGTAGGTCCCACAAAAGACTAGACATATGTCTATGAGGGTCAGGCTGTGGCGATAACTCAGCATTGCCAAGACTGGGGGTTTGGGGAAGGCAGGGATGCCCACAGTCCCTGTATTGCCATTGTCCCTACTTGACTCTGCCCCTTGTGCTCTAATCTCCTCCACATGGCTGTCCATCCTCTAGTCCTCACACATCTCCTCGGCAGTCTGCCCTGACATGCCAGGGCCCTGGGCAGGGAACTGCAATCCAGCAGTCTCTGCCTGCCTTTGACTTTTGTCCTCCAGTAATTCAGTCCAATATCAATGTCCTGAGGTGCCACATTTTCTGCTCTATCTCTGTCTCTCTCTCTCTCTCTGTCTCTCTCTGTCTCTCTCTCTGTCTCACTTCTCTCTCTCCCCTTTCTCTCTTTCTCTCTCTTTCTTTCCCTCTTTCCCCCCTCCAACACTGCTTTTCTCTTACTATCTTGGCTTTGTATGTCTTAGAGTGAGACTAATCTTGGCTTTCAAGATTCAAATAGAATGTTTTCTTCCTTGTTTTATAATTACAGAAGGAATTTATTTTTTAACCTTTTTTAATGTTTTGGTTTAGAGTAGGCATACCTGGTGGTACTCAGGAGCTATGCCTGGCTCTGTGCTTAGGCTTATGGTGGTGTTTGGGGAACCATTACTGGGGATCAAACCCAGGTCACCCACATGCGAAGCATGAATTCATCTCACTGTGCTATCTTTCTGAGTTCAGCAGATTATTTTTATTGTTTTATTATATATTTGAGTAGTGCGTGTGCTACACACGTCCGGATGGGCCTCATGCATGAAAGAACTGGCAGAGGAACCCAGGCATGCGGGTCCTGGGACTGAGGTCTCCCTCGGATTGAGAGCGAGCCTTCTCCAACCAGACCCCCATCTTCCAGTAGGTAGGCATCACACCCACCAGTTGCCACCAGCGCCAGGTTGGTCCCATCAACAGCCAAGATACAGAGACTATAAAACCCAGCTCCCAGAAGCGCGCAGCTGCATTTGCGGCTGCGTGACATCTTATTATCTTATTTTTCCTTTGGAGAACCTGGCAGGCTACCAAAAGTGTCCTGCTCGCACGGCAGAGTCTGGCAAACTTCCTGTGTCATATTCAATATGCCAAATACCAGTAACAATGATGGGTCTCATTCTCCTAATCCTGAAAGAGCATTGAAATGGCTGTTTTAAAATCTCAGGGCTAGGAAGAAGGAGACGTTACTGGTGCCTGCTGAGGAAATCAACGAACAACAGGATGATTGTGATTATATATTTATATAAGACCACAATGAAGGACATAGAAATCTTCTCTCTTGGACAGAGGTGACTGAAGTACTCGGAGGATAAGCAGATGGCAGCCAAAAGGCAGTTCAGAGGGAGATGTAGGCCGATAGAAAGGTGGGATTTTCCCTGGTAAAGTAGACCCTCCAGGGGCTGGAGTGTTAGTACAGTGGGTAGGGTGCTTGCCTTGCACTTGGCTGATCTGGGTTTAATGCTGGTTTCTCATTTGGTCAACCAAGCCCTGACTGGAGTGATCCCTGAGTGAAGAGCCAGGAGTAAACCCTACGCACCGCTGGTGTGGCCCAAATATGAAAAACAAAACAACAACAACAAAAAGGCCATCCAGTGAGTGGCACAGAATGAAGAAAGGAAAAGCCTGATGGGGTACATGGTCATTCTGAGTCTGAGTGCAGAGAGTAGGATGTGGGTCCAAGCATGGGTGCAAAGTGTGGGTGGTGGTGAATAGCAGTTGGCAAATGTCTGTTCAGTTCTATTCCACACCCAAGGGCAAGGATTTTCTTGGGACCCATTGAATCCTCACATTACATGAATGTCAAAATCACTAATTCCAGTTTGAAAATACAAACACTGAGGTTCAAAGAGATTGTTGTTGCACAGAAGCACTGGAACCCTCCAGCCTTGAGTGGGCACAATGGGTGAGGGGTACAGCAACCTGAGCCATCAGAAGGGACTGCCCATAACTGCCTTTCTGCCAAGTTATCTGTGGTCCTGAGGTCACCTCCAAAGAAAAGCCTTTCTTACTCCCCCCTCCCCCCACTCCATCACATGTGCTCCTGCTGCCGTACCCTGCTGCCCCCCACCTGGTACCCAGCAGCTGCCAATGAAATGCTCAGAAAGACACACAGGGTCACTTGTTGACTGGGTGAGTTCTGCCAGCCAAGACCAACCCACACACAGGTCCCACGTTCCCCCTGGAATCAATGAGCAGCTGCTTCTCAGGGTCACCAGAAAGGCACAGGGAGAGAATCCTGCCCCCATCAATTCCTGGCCAATTCCTGGAATGCCTCCACCATAGAAGGCCCCTCTAACCCCGGGCTGGCTGCTGTGTCTTTTGTTAAATATCACCAGTCATTGGGGCTATTATTCCAGGGGGCTATGCCTTGTTCTGACCCCTTTAAACTCATTTCTTCTACTTTTTTTTTTTTTTTGCTTTTTGGGTCACGCCCAGCAATGCACAGGGATTACTTCTAGCTCTGCACTGGTTCTGTACTCAGGAATTACTCCTGTCAGTGCTCCTGGGACCATATGGGATGCTGGGAATTGAACCCAGGTCGGCCGCGTGCAAGGCAAATGCCTACCTACTGTGCTGTTGCTCCAGCCCCTCATTTCTTCTTTTCAAGCAAGAGTTACTACTCTCTCTTTGGGTAGGGAAATGAGGTGAATCTCACTGAAGAGAAATGATTTATTAAAACTCACACAGTCAGGTATACTAGATGGAGAAAGACTGAATTTAGGCCTCTCATTCCTCTGGGGTGAACTTTTCTGCACCACAAACTCAACCATTGTGTTAAGTGGGAGTGAGGATTGGGGTGATGTTGAAGAGTCAATACCAAGACTTCAGGTGACTGAGAGAGAAACTATGAAACTGGACCTTCCCTGTCTCCAACCCTTCCTTACAGGAGTGCCCATAGGCGTCATGTATGCGCAGAAGGCCACACGCTTCTGTGGGTATGCAACTGCTTTCCACTTACCTGCATTCCACAGCAACAGGCCAGTGTTGTTGCAGGTTTAAGAGCAGCAAGTGAAAATTTAATCTGTCCTGAGCCAAGGCAGACAGACATAAAATCCATGGGTCCTACCTGTATCCCAGAGATAGCTTGAAGCAAATGCAAGAACTACTACTACCACCGTTATGGCCATGCACATGTTTTTGGAATGTTTTTTTGTATGCCATCATTTCTGAGGCATGTTCCAGTTTCTCTGCCTCAATCTAGAAGGTCTGTCATCTGCCTGACTGTTTGCAATATTCTCTTTATCTAAAGATATCACCCAAGGTCAATGTGATTGTGGAGGTCAGATTATTTTGCCTATGGTATTTTGCATAGAACCTGCATCAAGTCTTTTAATTAAGGTAACAATTGATTAGAAAGTCTATGAATAAAGCTAACTGTTGCTCTGGTAGGTCATATTGGAGATACATAAATGTTCCAGTAATTAATTTATGACCAGTCCCAAATTTGACCCCTATGCACACTCCAGCCTATCATATGATCTGGGATCCTTTACCAAATATCAAGTTTTCTGCTACCTCTTGTGTAACAGGTCTCTTGAGCCTTCAGCTGTTCCATGCAATTTTAATAAATTAGTCTACCATGGTGCAATCTGATGCATCTTTATTTTAATTCAAGGAACACATTTTTTTGTGCAAGTGTTTGCCAAAGAGACACAGGGACAAATGTCTCAAAGGGTCTTCAGCTTAGTTGAAATAGACAAGGGCCTGGTCAAAGAATATTGAAGTGTATGTGTGTGCATATGTGTGTGTGACTGTCTGTGTTTCTGTGTGTCTGTGTGTGTGTGTCTATGTGTGTGAGAGTCCTGCCCTCAGAAGCATAATTGAGCTTTTAGGGCAACAAAACATAGGGAAATTAATCACAAAAATTTGGGTATGGGGAGGGGGGGGAAGAAAAAAATAATTTGGGTATCAAATTAATCTCCAATGTCTTGTGATTAATTACTTAAGTAGCTAGATAAATATCTGGACATTTAAAAAGATCACCATATACCCCTGAGATGTACATTGATATCAGATATTAGTCAGCTATCATTATCTGATAACTAATATTCAATTATGGTCAATTTCTACTTTAGTGGGCACAGTTTCATCTTGATGAAAGTTTATGCTTGAACAACAAGTTGTCAAAGATCTGTGTTGCTTCTTGATAAGATCTAAGTCGGTGTTGACTGTGGAGAATATACAACTCTGAGGATTGAGTTAAGTGAAGAAAAGTCTTAAGAATGTAAAAAGGGAAAAATGCCAATAATCTGAGTGCCAGTTGAGTGCAGGGCTGATCCTTCTGGGTAACTACTGAGCACTGTTGGTTAGCGAATCTCATTTATCTCAGGCCAGCATCTCTCTCTGTAAGTGACCCCAAGGGCAGCACCCTGTGCTCAGGAAGCAGAGCATGGCTATGAGCGGCAGGGTTGTGATTCAAACCCAGGTGGTCCACCCCTGCTTCACCATTCATGAGTGTAAGAAACAGGGAGTCCCATTGGTAAAACAAGGTTTTCTTTCACAGAATGAATAAAAGAAAGTTGACTCAAATGGGCTTTTTAAACTTCATTTTTTTATATCAGCCTTTGGTGATTACCCCTAGGTCATTTCCTAGTTAAGAATGGAGAGATTTCTAACAAGACTTTTCTTTTAAGCTATTTTTAAACACTCATTTAAGAGCGATGCTGCCTGTCACTCAATGGTAAAAGCAAACAATGTTGGAAAAATTCAAATGCTTTGATGGTCCCACAGTCAAAGCCAGAGGGATCCATGGTTTCTCCTTTAAAGTTCAGACAGTCACCCTGGAATCCTCTTTCCCACTCATGGGCATTTCTGGGTGGTTTGTTTTCTGAGGCTTTGGTCTCAGCTTTCTTTACTGTCCTTTTCTCCTGCTGTCTCTGAGGCATAATTATCTCAGTTCCTGGCCCCATTTTCCTCTCCTTGCCCCAGGGCTGTGAGGACAGAGGATGACTGTCTGGGCGGCTAAAAGCCTGACCTCTCACTGCCCTGCCTCCTGAACCTAAGTGGTCCTTGTCATTCTCTTTCATGTTTGACTGAGAGGGATCCTCCCCAAGGGGAATTCAGGGGGAATGGAGGGCAGCGAAATGAGGATTCTTTGTCTCTGTTCATAGTCTCCTGAGCCTCCAGGTTTCTTCTGAGTGTTTCCTTGCAAACTCTAAGTCCTCTGGCATGCTTGTTCCATGCCCTTCCATATAGTCTTACCATGGTCGCTTGGACTTTTGTCCTGTTCTGGGACCTAGTCTCTTGGGAGTCAAGGATCACTGAGAACCTCTCTGAGATAGGGTTTTAACAATGAGAGTAATCACTCATATGATTTCAGAGCCAGGGTCAGGGAGATCTCAGACAGTCATTACTACAATCCATCGCCTTATCCTAGAGGTTTAACTCCACATAGAATCCCACTTCCTCTCTCCCACATCCCCTCACCATCTGCTCTCTTGACTCCACTGCTCACCACAGAGGACACACTTGGAATAGTGATTTCATAGCTTTTGTCCTCCAATTCCTTGATGCCCATGTTCACACCAACTTATGGGATTCAAGATAAGATGAGCCAGTATGTGGCTGATGTTGTAGATGTGGCCACAGTAGTAGACAACTAGCTAGCAAGGAACAGGAGCATTGCATGGGTTAAAAGTCTAGGCTTCAGTTGTGACAGATGTGGGTTCAAAGATAGCTCAGTCACTCAACAGCCCCATTCTTACAAGTCCTTTCCATGAGAAGATGCAGGTAGAGATCCAGGCCTAGTGTGGAGCAAACACCCAGTTGGTGTTGATCTCGAGGGAAGAGAGAAACGTGGTGGCACAGAGATTAAGTGTGTGGCAAACTAAGATCTGCGGGGCCAGTTGAACCCAGGTGTGTTCGAGTGGACAGCAGCTGTGCTCATTTGTTTACATAATATCTTTCATGGGACAGTGACAGAGGCCATCTGGTCCACAAAGCCTTAACTATTTACTACAGCACTGTAGCTAAAATATTTGCTGACTTTTAATTTATTTATTTATTTATTTTGGCCAACTTAAGTCAATAATAGAAGCTCTAATGGCTGCACTTAGACCTAGAGGCCACCTGTCCCATTATACCTTCCTCCAGGAACACCATATCCTCATGGTAGATGAGAAGCCACAGAAAAGAGACCTGCAGGAAATGTCAGGATCCAGGCAGCAGTCAGAAAGGCCCTTCACATGGTCATACAGAAAATACTGTATTCCAGTGACTTGACCCACCTCAGTCCTAGATGACCAAGGGAGGGTTCAAGCAAAGAGATTTATCTCCAAATGCCAATGTTGGGCCATGTGTACTTTACTGGATCTTACTGAAACTTCTCTCCCAATCAGGAAACTATTAGCCCACATTTCAGATTTGGAGAGGAGACTCATAGAAGCAGCATCTTCACATTTGAATAGTGATAAGATGGTGGGTCAGCAGTTGTGCCTGAGTCTGTGCCTAGGCCCTTGGACTCTGCCATGTGTACCAAGTCTCTGGACCCAGAGTCAGATACTTTGAAAGAGTGTTGAGCACCAAGTGTGTGTCAGACTCTAGTCAAACCTGGGAGAGGTAACCCAGCCAGCCATCAGCAATTCCCAAGGATCTGCATTCTATGGAAGAGAGAAAGTGGGCACAAGGTCCAAGAATACAAGGGAAGGTAGTATGGCTAAAATCAGGCAACTGGCTAATGTCTTCTGAACAACATAAATGGGTGATCGCACACTTCCACTATTTAAATGAAGGTGCTGTAGGCAGCAGGCTTTGTCCATCTTTGTTTCAGCAGCATCTTAACATTTCCTAAGTGGGTTTGAAACAAACTCATAATGCTCAGGAGAGAAGTGTACAATAGAAGGTACCATGTGCTAGTGAGAATAATGAAGCCAGGTGGAGAGAGAGAGGGAAGCTGAAGATAGAGATGCTGTTTGCAAGAGCGTGGTCAGAGAAGTTTATACCAAGAGGGTGGAAAAGGGATGGAGCAGGATATTTGAGAGAAGACATGAAAGGAAGAACACCTCAGGTGCAAAGGCCCTGAGACAGATGCATCCCTGGCCTGACCAAGGACCACTCAGGAGCCAGTCCAGCTGAGGGAAGAAGTAGGAATTGTCATCATGAGATATTGTGAAACAGGTGAGGATGGTTGACTTAGAAGTGATGGGATAATCTCCCACACCTGTTGGAGTCACAGGAATTCCAGCATCCTCCTGAGTTTAGGGGCTCTACCCCTCCAGATGCTCAGAACTGTGTCCTTCAGCATCTCAGCTCTACTCTTGTTAGGGCTGAGAACATAGTCTGGGTGGGATATGACAGGTGGCAGATGCTGAGAAAACTGCAGAACCAAGAAGGTAGTTGCAGAGACTGGAGGGAGATTACAGGGGGTGTGATTCTTGCCTTGAATGAGCCTGACCCAGGTGTGATCCCTAGCGCCCCATATGATCCGCAATCTATGCCAGGAGTAAGCTCTGAGTGCAGATGAGTATGGCCCTCAAACAAGCAACAACAAAAAGAAGGTGGTAGTGAAGAGTACCTGAAATGGAGGATGAAGGAAGGGAGGGGAGGAGCTTAGTGTATTTTTCACTTTTTTGGTTTGGGGGCCATACCCTGCAGTGCTCAAGGGTTACTTCTGGATCTGCTCAAGAGTTGTTTCTTACTCTGTACTCAGGAATCACTCCTGAAAGGCACAGGGGATCATATGGGCTGTAGGGGATTGAATTAGTGTCGGCCGTATACAAGGCAGGTGCCCTGCCTCTGTGCTAAAATTAGGACCTCCAGCCCTAATTTTCAGTCTTTCAAGATAGATGCCTTAGTTGTACATGTGCACATATGTGCATGAGCTCATGCACATGTTTGTGTACACACACACACACACATACACACACACACACACACAAACATACCATTTTCAAAAACCTCTATGAAGAGTTAGAGATGTAGTACAGGGGTTAAGGCACTGATCCTGAGTCAGTTCCTAGAGCATTTGCCAGAAGCACACCTACAAAATTGCTAGTTGCTTCTCTGGTTGAAATTTTTATGCAGTCCAGAGCTCACAATGTGCTTTACAGAAAAGGAGTGAATTTGAGGGGGTCCTTGACTGCAGCACTTTTAGTCCACGAAGCATTTAGATCCCTTGGGAACAGCTAGGAATGAGGACACCCAAGCCAGTGCCTGCAGAGCTAGAGGATGTTCATGGGCCCGACACCTGAAATTCTGAGTAACTGTAAACCTGGGAGTGAGGGGAGTGGGGCAATAGCCCAGCAGATTGTAGCACAGACAGGTGGACAAAGGGAGTCTGTAGCCCGTGCTCCTGGTGTCCAACTACAGTCTGGCTGGAGAAGGAAGTCCTGACAGCATGCTCAGTCTCACCTAACCATCCCTAGAGAAATGAAAATAGAACTCTATATCCTCCTGGAATCAGAGGGCCCAAGAGACTAGCACAGTCTTGAGCAGCTCAAATGAGACAGAACCCAGGAGTTTACCAACTCAGTCTTTCCCATATCAGATACACAAGTAAATATGATTCCTCCCATAGAAAAGTCCCATGAACCATCAGGTACATAAGAATGGCAGGATGTGTGGCAAACTCTGCTTGCTTATAGGTGCACACCTTTCTCCTCAGTCTGAGGAGCAGGTGAGGGGCCTAGTTAAATCCCAGGAGGGGAGGTACTTCCGCACTGTCTCCTTACCTCTCAGAATCTAGTTTTAAGTGGCAGGTTTTCTTTTCTGTTTAGCCATTCTGTTGGAAGTCTGGCCCCAAGGCCTGATTCTGTGCTGGCAACTGTTCCTGTGAACCTAAGCAAATGACAGTCCTTATCTTGCTCTTCCTCTGGTGGCCTGTGGCGGGAGGCTGAGGGTGGAGAGGGCGTGGGCTGTCTGTGCACAGGAAGCTGCTTTGGCCGCCGGTGCTCCCTGTGAGGACTGGTTTGGGGGAGTCTGGGTCCTGCTGCCACTTTATGTGGGTACTGGAAGGGGTATGTCCTAAGAACAGACTGTACTTCAGCTAGAATCTGGTCCCACAACCTCTGCAAAAACCTCTGCAACAACCTCTGCAACAACTTCTGCGGCACCAGCCTCTCCAGCCCTATGCTTTTTGTGCAACCGTGTGAAGTAGAAAAATGGCTTCATGCATAAGCAGTCTCTGATTTTCCAATGAGTGTGTAGGCGTGTGAGCACATCACACACACACACACACACACACACACACACATACACACACACACACACACACACACACGCACATGCCTGAACATTCTCACACACTGTGGGTCTTACTGATACCCACCTCTGAGAATTTGCCTCTGATCACAGTACCAGTTCCTGTTGAGTGCCCCGTCCTGCTTGAGGACTCTCAACAGCTCCTTAGACACATTCACACTCTAAGCTGAGCCTCCTTCTGCAGCACAGAGCTTGGCTTCAAAGGGGTGTGAGATTGGGGCTGGGGGAAAAGGGGCATTGGTGCCTAGGGACCAGCTAGCTAGGCTGTGTCTAAGTGGAAGGAATTTCTATGTCTTCAAGGCCCTTTTCCCTCCTGTTTTATTTAAGTAGATGGAAATGTGTCCTTCACCCAGACCTGCCTCTGACTGGCTTCTGAGAAAGCTTTATCTTATCTGACAGCTGCAGAGGGATCTGGGGCTTGTGCTGGGCGGGCCTGGTGCTGATAAGGGGGCCCTGAGCACCCTAGCAGCTTTCTCAGACCTCCACAGTTAGACACAGGAAGCTTCTTGGCTTTCTTAGGACTCAAGCAGGCCTCCAGCAATAGTAGTATTGTAACACTGTCATCCAGTTGTTGTGCTTGAGTGGGAACCAGTAATGTCTCCATTATGAGCCTTGTTGTTACTGTTTTTGGCATATCAAATACACCACAGGGAGTTTGCCAGGCTCTGCCGTGCAGGCGGGATACTCTTGGTAGCTTGCCAGACTCTCTAAGAGGGATGGAGGAATAGAACCCAGGTCGGCAATGTGCAAGGCAAATGCCCTACCCGCTGTGCTATTGCTCCGGCCCTACTATTGCTCTAGCCCTCAGCAATAGTATCTAATGGAAATTGTTTGGTTTTTTTGGCAAGGAGGATTGTTGAAGAAGAAGATGATGCAGAGTATTGGGTCCCCGAAGATGATACTAGAAAGCACCTCCCATGGGCACAGAAGGATTTTGTGTTCCCTTTAGGTCCATTGAAAACTCTTCAAAGATGAGAATGGCCTGCCTGCTCTCTCTTTCGAAAAGGGCAGACTGGGTGAGCTGAATATGCCTTTGAGAAGATAACTTAGCCTCTCTAACCTTACTTGTCTCATCTCTAAAATGGGCTGATCATTCTTGTCACGTGGAGGCCCTGCAGCCTGCACCCCGCCAGGGGCACAAGAGGTTGGGCTGCCACCACCAGGTTCAGTCCCACCCTGGGATGCACTACCTGGATCTGGCAGGGAGGGGACAAGGGGTGAGTGCTCAGCAGTAGACCGTGGGTCTACTGGTTTGGCCTTAAATCCTGGCTAGGTCCTGGGGAGGTGACTGTTTGGCTAATTCTCAGTCTTCTCATGTGCAAAATAGAAGTGAAACTGCTACAGGGCTGCCATGGCTGCCAGGGAAATGACAGTCAGTGAATGAATACTTGTGATTTTCAGTTGTTTTCAGGAGAGCAGGATTTGATAGTTGAGTATGAGAGGATGGAGAGGGTACCACTCCCCCCATCCCCCAGCTTGGAGCACATAGCAGCCAGCTGACACCCCTCTTACCCCAGCTCTGATGTGCACTTACGATGCACTGGGTGCCCTAAGCCCAGGCTCTGATGCCAGTGGATGCTCCCAAACCAGGCAGTCAGCAATGTAGACAGAGTTATACAGAGGTTCCCTGAACTTGGGCCTATGACAGGTGTCTTCCTTTGAAGATACGCCATTCAGAGGCTCCACAGGGGCCAGCAGGGCAGGTCTAGCCTACTCATTCACATGAGCCCTGGTCATTCCCATGGTTCCTTCAAGGTAAACCTCATTAGAAAAGTTGCCAGGCAGGCCACAAGCCCCAGCAGTCACTGGGGCTGATAAACCATGAATAGCAAGAGAGAAGGCTGGCCAAAGGGAGAGCAGCCAGGCATCCTGGCTCTCTGCCCAGGAGAGACAGCATCTGAGGACTGCTTGGTGATGGCTCCTCGCTTTTCTTTCCTGGAATCAGTCAAAGCATCACCTGTAAACTCCAAGGGTCAGAATAGGGGTGTACACAGAAATTCTTGGCTGTGTGAAGAGGTAATTGCAAAACGTGATTTTAGCAGCAAGCAGCTGCTAAGTGTCCAATTCACTTAATTTAGTGATGGATGCAAACTCCTACTTTCAATGGAGCTACTCTGGGTATTTTTTCCTGCTGTATTTCAGTCTGCTGGCTGAGAGGAAAAATGTCGGTGGCCATTCCATGTAGGATACTTGGTTGCAAGATGTCCAGACACGCAGAGGAAGATACCATAACTTTCCCTGCATTCTGAGGCATTTTGACATTTATTTAATGAGTGTATACACAGAAGATTGAGATCACATCTTCCCAAGAGGCCAGAACAGACATCACCTAGGGGTGGCCAAGAACTGGTGTAGGGGTCGGAGTGTGTAAATTCAGCAGAATACTGAATAAACTCAAGATATGTTACAGATGTAGCAGCCATTCTGGCTGAGTGAAGGGTATGAATAGAACCTAGAGGAATGAAATTGAATTGGAAGTCACAGGGGTCTCCTGGAGATAGGAGTGTGAAGGTATTAAATGACACTGGGAGAGTTCTGCTGGTTTGAGCCTGTGCTCTGGACTCAGACCCGGCACTTTCCAATGCATTCCTTCAGGTGTGTCCACGCAGGACCTCCTGGTGTGTGTGGAAACAGCACTTTGGTGCCATAGAGTTAACAGGGCTGCTTTCTGGTATGGCTGAGGTAAGCTGTCGAAGAGCCAGACTGTTTGTGCTGCTGGCACGTGAAGCTTAGAATATGCTTTTACTCAAACTTTTATTGTTTATCTGAAATTCCGATATAACTGGTTCCTTGTGTTTTGTCTGGCAACCCGAGGAAAATGGGAGCTAGCGTGGGTGTTTTTGTCTAGGGTCCCCTGGGATTTGCAGCTGAAGTTTAGAACTAGGAGCAAAGAAATTCCAGCTGGAAGCTACTTCCCCAGTTACTCAAGTTCCAGACCAAAAAGTCTTAATACTGGGAAGACTGAGCTTTCCTATCTAAAACCACAGCCTCAACTAAGCTTTACAAGATTCTCGCTGTATTCTGGAAGCCTTCCACTATGCTTGGAAACCTATATTTTTACCCAGGTCTTAAAATCTAAAACACATCCTAGTTCTTAAGATTTAAGTAATGTCTTAGGACATTACAATATAATTATTGTGGAAGTGATTCAGTGATTGGATACATTTTAATATGAAATAATAAATCTATATTCATTAGCGCTTCTACCTCTGCATTTTATCATCTCCTTTTTTAAAAAAAATCTTTTTTAAAAATTAAATCACTGTGAATCTTACAGTCTTCAGTTATGTGAATCACACCCCTGCTAGGACCTCAGATCCTTACTGTGGGCTTCCTGCATTATCTGGTTTTGTTATCTTGTCTAGTCTGCCCTACTTTACCCCCACACCCAAACTCTCCATGTCCTTTGTCTTCTGCCTGTGTTGAGCTGATTGATCCTTTACAGTTATTGCCAAATTCTCTTCTAAACTTGCTTTTCTCTTTATTCTTGTTGTGTGTCAAGATTTCTAGAGAATCTCTTTTATAATCTTTCACTTTCTCATTTCCAGAAAGAAATGACCTGGTTCCCCCCACCCCCGCCACCATTTAATTCAATTAATTAATTGTGGGCTTACCTGGCTGTGCTCAGAGAGTGTTCCTGGCTCTGTGCTCAGGATCAACCCTGGCCATGCTTGGGAAACCATATACAATACCAGGGTTTCAAACCAGAGCAAGTGCCTCCATCCCTATACTGTCTCTCTGACCCAGAAGACCCCATTAATAATCCTATCTTTAAGACTTTTTATTGATCATTACTTATCAAAAAAGATGGTAAAGGTAAAGGCTCTCCCATTGTTCATCGATTTGCTCGAGCGGGCCCAGTAACGTCTCCATTGGAGACTTTGTTGTTACTGTGTTTGGCGTATCGAATACGTCATGGGGAGCTTGTCAGGCTCTGCCGTGCGGGCGAGATACTCTCGGTAGCTTGCTAGGCTCTCCGAGAGGGGCGGAGGAATCGAACTCGGGTCGGCCATGTTGGCTGCGTGCAAGGCAAACGCCCTACCGCTGTGTTATCGCTCCAGCCCCATCAAAAAAGATGAATTTTATCAATTATTTTAAAAGTAGACATGAGGAACAAATATAAGACAAAGAAAAGGTAGAGAGGAGAATAAACTCAAAATATGTTACAGATATAGTCATTCGGGTTTTTTTTTCTTCCTTCCCATAATACCAAATCTTTTGTATTTTTAAAATTATTTGAAAGATATAAAATTTAAAACTTGCATATGTTTCCATTAGGAATTACCCTGGTTTGGTGCTAGAACTTTGGTGGTGTGTATAGTAAACCAGAAAATCATATAAAGATGTTAATGTATATCCTTCAAATTCTGCAGTACTGAAAACTAATGACAATAAGTATAAAAGGGGACAGCACAAAAGTGACTGTTTAAGTGTACTCTAACAACTTGAGACTTCTCAAAGCTTCTCCCCTAGGCATGCACGTTCCCAGAGGCTGCTCCAAGAATAAAGATTTGAGGAAGTGACTAGTGTACACTATATTATTGAGATGAACTGAACTGCATACGGGACTAACTAAAATTAAAGGCACTATACAACTTATGATACTCTACAGGAAATGTTACAGAAAATATTCTCATTTTGGGACTGCCTAACAAAGTCTTCTGAATTTCCTTGTTTGTTTGTTTATTTTAAACTTACTGATGGAGGAGAAAGAAATTATCTCTGCTACTAAGGACACAGTCACTTGGCATCTTGACTGTTTTGAGACTATTTGAGACTATTTATCTGGGAAGTTTGTCATCTTGACCACTCAAATAGAGCTAGTCCTATAGCTGATGTCTTTTTTTTTTTTTGGTGACTTTTTTTCTCTGTTATTTAGTATGCTTAAAAAGAAATTTGACACATCAGTTTGACAGAACAATAAATTATGTTTGTACTTTCCCTTCTCCCCCTATGATTATGGGTTAGATTCAAAGCTGCTTTTGAAGTCTAAGATCGTTGATGAGGAAAGCTAGACAAAGCCTAGCCTGTCCTTGGCTGCATTAAAACGGCAGAAGTGTGTCCTCTGTACCTCTGGTCATTAGACAATGATCAGTTGACGAACTTTAACTCAGCCACCTACAGAATTCCGGAGTGGAGTGAAGCTTGTTGGCTTTCCTTTGATTAGTCTCCAGGGCATTTATCACTTTCTATGAAAGCAGCATTTAATTTAGATGTCAGTTGATTTGTGTCATGGGATTTCGACTGATGGGACGAAGAGTTATGCATGTGTTTGTGGCTTCTTTGCTTTTAAAAGATTAATGTTGGGGAAGTATAAATCACAAGACTTGATCGGGGTCTGGGATGACAAAAATAGGAGCATACCATGATGGATTGAGCGTTATTAGAGAAGATCGTCAGCAGCCCAGGAAACAGGGAGTGGGGGCTGTGAGGAGACCTGGATTCTTCTCCCCAAGCAGATAGGACAGAGGCTTGAGCCAAGTGCAGAAAGCTTCCTGCTCTGTCGCTGGACTTTAAAAAAAAAAAAAAAACAAGTCGGTGAATTAGTGACTTCTTGGAGTCGCTATGATTTTCAGGGGCAGTGGAGAAAGCAGGACTCAGGAAGCCCAACTATTCTAGAAGAGAAATAATCATAACCTGCCCCCCAGCCCCAGGTTATAGGAACTTCCTTTCCTGTGCTTGTGTATGCACCTCTGTGTGTGTCTCTGTGTGTGTATACATGTCTCTCTGGGTTTGAATATCTATGTGTCTATATATGTCTCCACATACATCTATGTGCTCTGTGTGTGTGTGTGTGCACCATTTGTCTGTCTCCCTGGGAGATATGCAGCAGTACCTTCTCTACAGATGACTGAGCTGAGGAGAGAGTGTTCATTTGCAGCTGGGACTAGGCATTTGCAGGACATCAGGACACTCAACTCATCTCTTTGGCACCACAAATCATGTTTTAGGGTGCCATGAAGCACTCTAGAACTTTTTTTTTTTGCAAAGAGTTGTTTGGTTATGTGCATGTGTGCATGTCCTAGTCCCCAACATCCCAGGAAATATGGTCCCCATATTGAGATCCAAATGCACGACTGTCCCCTTGCCATATTTTCATTTTTTCTTTTTGGGTCACACCTGGTGATAAACAGGGGTTACTCTTGGACCTGCATTCGGGAATTATTTCTGGTGGTGCTCAGGGAACCATATGGGATGCTGAGAATCGAACCCAGGTTGGCCGCATGTAAGGCAAATGCCCTACCCACTGTGCTATCACTCTAGCCCTCTTGTCCCATTTTCAGCAGTTGTCCAATAGAAAAACAAATCAAAAAAAGCATAGCACACAACCAACTAGAATGCAGGACAGATAGACTCGCACAGAGTTCATGTATGTGTGCCACTTTTTATAGTGCCTATGACCCATATGAAAATGGTATGACTCAGCACCCACCTCCCTTCCTGGTTTGGGATGAAGAGGATCATTCTAGGAACAGAGGAGGAATGATACCTGCATGTTTTGCTCCTGAGGCTTCTTTCCTGACTGACTTCTTTACCACTTTCTTGGTTCATAAACTACAGGTTCTGCCTCTGGGTGATCCAGGCGTCCCCTTAGCAGGTTCTGTCTGACCTTGAAATGCAAACTGTGCCTCATCTGTACCCACATGCTGGGCAGCACAGGTGTCCACCCTTCCTCATGCCCTCGCTGTCCTGACCAATCTCCTGACACCTAAACTGCTGCTTCCGCCTGTCAGACCCAGTGAAGGAAGGAGAAAACCATTTTCCTCATCCTGTTCACCAACTGATGAGCCTTCTGGAAACCCAATAACAAAGTGTGGCTAACTAAATCATCATTATTTACACATGCAGCTGAATCGAGGACATTTAGTCATGTAATTAGGTACCTAATTATGCTGAAAATGTAATTATATGATTTTTTAAGTGAATTAAGTCCTCCAGAGAAGTGGTGAGAATTAGGGCACGTGATCCAGCCAGAGAGCAAGACCCGCTCAGCGCACAGTGGCATGACTCTAGACAGCAGAGACTACTCTTGAATCCTGTCTGAGTGTGCATGCACACATACAAACAGACAACCACACGTACACATACACACTTGCCAACTTTGGCTCTGCAAATCCACTACTATACGATGCCTGCTGCATACCAGGAGCTTAATAAATGACAGTCATTAATATTATTGAAAGCTCAGTGTACAACTGCAGAGTGACTGTTTAATGGTCGGCTTGGAGACTCTTAGGGGGGATTATTTATTTAACACGGGAGAGGCAGGTGTATAGAAGAAAAAAAAAACATGATCAAAGAGTCAGCTGAGACATGCCAGAGGCTACTTTATGCAGCATCACTTTTTCATTCACTCAGCATGTGTCAGGCATGAAGGTATGAAATATAGTCCTTGCCCTCTAGTAGCTCCAAAATTAGTGTGGAGACAAAGAGCTGCAGAGCATTTTAATGGCGATTTGCACAATTTGTTCCAGCCTATGGGTGAAATCCATCCTTTGGCCTATGTTGGTAGTTAAACTTGCTATGAATATTTTGTTTTGTTTCATTTTTACATGTATAAAGGGTTAGAAAAAAATAAAGCAAATGACATATAAAATAGAACATGGAGTGGAGACCATATATGACCTTTAAAGCCCAAAACTATAATTAAGAAGACTTTGCACCTGTGGTAGAAATAGAGGAAGCTATACAGAAGTCCTGGGTAGCAGTCAGGGATGACTTCTTATAGGAGGTGACATCTGAGCTCCACAAAAGAGCAAGAGTTTGGTGAGACCTAGATGCTCTCTGGCAGGTTTCAGCACTGCCTCCCAGGAGCTTCTTGCAAAGAGTTGGCTCACACACTAGAAGTAAGGAACACTAGATTTAGGATATTCTTACCTAAAATGAGTGCTGCTGGAGTTCAGAGACTCTGAAATGCCTCGCAGTTGATCTTGGATGAGAGCTGTAGCAGCAGCACAGGCAGCCATCCAGCCAGATGGTACACTTGACCCTCAGTAGCTGTCACAGTGCTGGGAGGAAAGAACAACTCTTGCTGCAGAAAGTCTCCTCTGCTATTTCCCAGTTGAGTCTTTTATCAGGATTGGTGTTTTGTTGTTGTTGTTGTTGTTGTTTTGTTTTGTTTTATTTGTTTGTTTTTCACCCCTTCATCTCCCATATACACACCCTCCCTGCAAAGACTCTCCAAGTCAGACATTAAACAGCCACTCCACTTATTTACACCAAGGCTTCAACAATATTAATGGCTGTCACTTATTCCTGACAGAGGCAATGGAGAGGGACTTCAGTGGACAAAAGGCATTATCTTTAGCCTTTGAATCGCATGAGAGTCTGTTCTAGGTCTGAACAATGTGTGAGAAAAGAAGGCATAGACCTGTGAAAACATCAGACCTGACCCCAAACCTAAAGACCCCCTCAATTCCTGAGACTTCCTTCTGGTCTTTCCCATCCCAAGACCTTCCCTCCACCCAGTCTGCCACTGCTCCCCACTTCTCTGCCCACTGGGACCTGTGACTACATGACCATCCCCTGACCTCAGCCTCTTCTTTTACATTTGTCATTTCCTGACAGTGCAGGAAGAGCTCAACCTTCTTGTGTCTTGAGGCTGCAAAGTACAGCCATCAAGCTGTCCTGGGCTACCCAGTGTCCTCTGACATACCCCAGAACATTAGACTTAAATGGGCCACTTTCTAATGGGACACTCCTCTTTCCAAAGTAGTTAGAGTTCATTCTCTCCCTCATCTCAGCCTGACTACTACCTTTCAGGCTTCTATCCCAGAATACTCTAGATGTGTAGGCTTCAACAGCAGACATTTCTTTCTTACAGTTCTGGAAGGTAGAAGTGCAAGGTCAAGACCCCAGCAGATTGGGTGTCTTGTGAGGGTTTGTTCCCTGGGTCCTCAGTGGCTGTTTTCTCCCTGGGTGTAAATTCTCTGTGGTCTCTTTTAATACAAGCACTAATCTCTTTCACTGTGTCCCACCCTTATGATCTAAGTCTCTCCCCATGACTCATTTCACAAGCAAATGGGGGTATGAAGAGGACACAAGCATTCAGTGAGAGGTAAAATCCAAAAGACTTTCTCCTTTCCTCTTCTCTGCATGTCTTTATAGTACTCATCACTCCCTTGCCAGTACCATGGATCCTCAGATGAATTCGTGGTTGCTAACTCCCTCCTTAGAACAGAAACTCCAACTCACACAGTTGACGATACACGACAGTTGACTACAGGCACTGTGAACAGCACTCTCCGGAGCTCAGCAGCCTCGTTTAACTGAAACTGTCAGTTAGCAGCTCTCACTTCCTCTTTTTTGGCCCCTGGTAACCACCTTCCTACCGTCTGATTCTGAGTGGACTCTTTTACATTAGTCACGTAAGTAGAGTCACAGACTTAACCCTTCTAAAGCTCATTTTCTTAGGTTCTTTGAAACGAATGTGAATCTAAAGCTTTTCATTAGATTTGCCTGTTTCTTCCTGGAAGATCCTAGAAAATACTTAATGTACCCAGGATGTGGTCCAGGGGCAAGGCCAGCTTCACAGAGCATGACTGATAGCATGGTCAAGAGGAGAGATGAGGTTTCCCCACTGTAGGATCATAAGAACCCTCCTTCTTCTGGCACTGCCTCTCTCTCATTACAGAGCACCCCCGTCTCCAGGTCTGATTCCCAGCACCTACTCATTCCAGGCATAACAGTAAGAGACCAGAATGAAAATTACATTGTGAATGTGTGGTTGATTTTAGTATTATGTGCTGAAGCTTAGTGGAAAAATACATAAAAAGAATTTATTAACTAAATATCGTTATAGCCCGTTTGTATTTCTTTTTCTTCCGACTCAAAATGTAAAACATTGGGGGCAGTCCCCAGTTGGTGCATAGTTTCCAGATAGATAATGTAACTCAGAAGAAAGTCAGATAACAAGCTGGGTCCAGGGGCATGGTGGCTCCCAGCAGATGCAAAGACATGGAATATGGGACTGGGCTGATAAGCTAGAGAGGTTCTGGGGAGGACATGTTGCAGTGGAGGATCCCAGCAAGGAAGGCCAGGATGAACATTCAGAATCATTTCCAGCACAAAAGTGCTGTGATCCCAGAAACAGATAAATGTAAACTCACTACTAGATTACTAATAGATTATTTTTCCTCACCCAACTCCTTCTGTAGATTTTGAAAAGCATTTTGCAACCTTGAGATACAGGGGCTGGAGTGATAGTACAGTGGGTAAGTCATTTTGCCTTGCATGCAGTCGACCTGGGTTCAATTTCCAGCATCCCATATGGTCACCTGAGCACCGCCAGGAGTAATTCCTGAGTGCAAAGCCAGGAGTAACCCCGTGCATTGCCGGGTGTGACCCAAAAAGCAAATAAATAAATAAATAAAAATAAAGCACCCTTGAGATACAATTCTAGCAACCCCTATGTTACAATAAGAAGCATTTGGTGATTATAGGATCTTTATAAATTCTTCTCTCTGCTCGAAAGGAGAGTTTTACCCAATTTAGTATACCTATCTATAAGACAACTTCCAAAGGAATCATTGCTTCAAGAGTCCAAATGCCACTGCTTCCTTGTTTGTTTTAATTTTGTTTCATCAAATCACTGTGAATTACAAAGTTATCTTGATAAACACATAAGTGGATAGACTCCAAAAATATAGGACAAAATCATTTATGGAAGATTAGTGATTTCTCCTCCCAGCCCGCCCCCACCCTCCCAAAGAAGCAAAAGAGATTGAGGGTAGGGTTGCAAGATAGAGGAGGCCTAGAAGGAAAGTTGAGTCTGGCTCTTCCATTCTAAGGCCCTTGGCCCTGGGCTGGGGTCTGAGGGACAACCAAGGACTCTCTTCAGAGCTTTCTGGATGTGGGACTCTGGACAAAATGAGGAAGTGAGAAGAGCCCTTTAAATAGCTTTAAATCCTGGAACTTTGAGAAGTCAATTAAATAGGGCACCAAAATGATCTCAGCGCTAGAGAAGTGAGATCAAAATGGATTAAAGACCTCAACATCAGACCAGAATCCATAAGGTACATTGAAGACAAAGTTGGCAAAACCCTCCACGACATTGAAGTTAATGGTATCTTCAAAGATGTCACGCCACTAGCCAAGCAAATGAAAACAGAGAAGTGAAACATGCAGGCTGGGAATCCTGAGATTTCTTATACTCTTTCTCTGTCCCCTCCCAGAGAACTTTCCAATATCCACTCCTGATAAAGGATCTCTAGGACTTTTGAACTCAAAGAACATTTAGAATGCCTTAATCTGCAGTGATAGCCCAGGAGAGGGTGACATGAACACTTTCTTTTCCCATTGTGCACTTCTACAATGGAAAGGAAATTGCGAACATGAAGCATATCCTTATCAGGTTAAGCAAAGGGTGTGTGAACAAAGACTCAGATGTTTCAGAGAGGACAGTCAAAGGCAGTTCAATATGCCTTGTGAGAGACACAGCCAATCACCGATGGAGGGTGAGGGAGGGACAGGAGGAACCTTCATGGGCCTTCTACTCTGAAAGTTTAAAGTCTTTCATAAGACTTAGAGATCATAACCAATTCTGAAGATTTTTGCCATTCCTTGATAAAAACAGCACCTTTGTAGTAGATGATTTGGAAAGTGTAGAAAACTATACATATTAGAATAGACAGCACCACTCATAATCCACATTCACTACCCAAAGCCACTAATTCAATAGGTTGAGTATTTTCTTTATTCCTTTGCTAGGATTTCCAAATATTTAATATAATTTGTATGTGTAGAGTTCTGTTTCTTTCCCCTACACAATACTGCAAGCAAGTCTTCCTGTCACTAAAAACCTCCATGCATCACTTCAGTAACTGCATAATATTCGATATGGGTGCATCATAATTTGCATAGCCAATTTCCCACCATGGAACTTTTAAAGCTGGAGCAATAGCACAGTGGTAGGGCGTTTGCCTTGCAAGTGGCCAACAAGGCTGACCCGAGTTCGATTCCTCCGCCCCTCTCGGAGAGCCCAGCAAGCTACCGAGAGTATCTCGCCCAGACGGCAGAGCCTGGCAAGCTACCCGTGATGTATTCGATATGCCAAACACAGGGACAACAAAGTCTCCAATGGAGATGTTACTGGGCCCACTCGAGCAAATTGATGAACAATGAGAGGACTGTGATACTGATACTGTGATTTTTATTTAAGCTATTTTGCAACGCTTCCATCATAAATTTCTGTTTCCACTTATTTCTCGAGGATCAATTACTTGAATTTTTTGATTCTCAGAGTGAGTGGTGCATTTGTCAGCTGTCTCACATACACATTTAAGGTGTCCATTTTTGAGAATCCACTTCGACCAAGATCGTGTTTAACACTGATATCAGTGATAAGAGCTAATATTCAAATTGCAGACCCACCCTGCACACTGCAGAGTGCTCACCACATACTGTCTTTTAAGGATCCTATTCAGGAGCACTGTCACGTTTTACATTTAAGGATCCTGAAGTCTGAGAAGCCACAGCATACTACAAGATGGTCTAGTTGTGATTGGATGGTGGGGGCTGGAGAGGTTGTTGTCTCAATACCTCTACAGCATGACCCTCCCTCTACTCTCACTTTTTGACATGTCAGCTCCAAGCCTGACCATCTCAGTCAATGTTCTGGTCTCACATGTACATATGTGGATGTTGGACCCTGAGACTGGGAGCTAGCATCTTCTTGTGCACCCCAGTTTTCCCCATCTGCATGGAACTGGAGCTGGGCACAGGAATATTCAGGACTTGCTGTGTTCTAGCCAGTTCTGGTAAAGCTCGGATCTGGAAGCAAATGCTGATTCAGATACCCAGTCCCTTTTGGTTTCTTGAATTAGCTCCAAACATTCATTTCCTTCCCCATTTTGATATCAGGATACCAGCCTTTGGAGAAGCACTTTGCTGTTGCCTCATCAGAGAGCATAAATAAATCAGCAGGAATTGTCTTCCCTTCCACTCATCCCACTGAGTCACTGAGCACACAAATCACATGCAGGAAGTAGCTGCAGACTCTGTGGAATGTCCAAAGAGCAAGGCTAAGGATGCTGCCTCCTCGTGATCCATCATCATCAGGGCATGTGTATCACTAGCACAATGCACCACAGGACTCTGGTCATTACAGAACAGACAGGAGAGCTGGCAGAGGTAACAGAGTCTCAGTTTGCTCCAGGGCTGGGTCACCAATCATATAACTTAACTCCAAGAAGAAAGGATACCAAGCCCAGGGGCTAAGGCTTTATTAGCATGATTGACAGGCCACACTGTCAATCTTTCAGAGTTCTGTTTGCTGAAATCTGACATCTCCGCTAGCAAAAGGGTGTGTGTTTGTGTGTGTGTGTGTATGTGTGTGTGTAAGCAGGAGAACTGATCACATGATGGATAAGCCCCTCTCACCCTCTCACTGAAATAGCTGGTTCTCAAGAGAGCTCCTGAACCAGAAACAGCAGGAATAACATGACCTGGGACTGTGTTCAAAACACAAATTCTCCAACCCACACCAGATCTACTGGCTCAGAATGGGCTGGGGTCAGTGATCCAGCGACTGGCAACTCTGCTGTTTCATAAGGCTTGAGAACCAACAATTTAGCTCTCAGGCTCACAATAGCTCCCTTGGGCAGTATCATCTCTGTTTTACTAGTGAGGAAAGGCAGAGAGGAGAGGTATGGTATCTTACCTGGGAGAGCTAGCCCTAGAGGTTAGGTGAACTCCTGAGAGCTTAGAAAGATGAGGTATGACTCCTTGTGAGTAGATTAGAATCCTTCCTCCTCAGGATCTCAGCTGATGGTAAAAACATTAATCCATTCCCAGTTATCCATCACTCAGCAAATTCCTACCAAGTGCTCCCATATTTGTTGCTTCCTATTGGTTCCAAAGGAAAAATAGAAACATAAGATGTTTGTCCTTTCCCAGGAAGCCCCACATGGATAAACATTAATTCCATGCTGGGCTCACACGGGTCCACTCTAGCAGCTGTAGAGAAGTACCGGATATACAGTTCACACAGGTCAGTGGTCCACCTCCTACCACAATGTTTTTGTGGGTTAGTGCTACAGAGAATTCTTCTAGCATCAGATTGGTTGGCAAAAGAAACAATCATTTTAATACTATAGACATTAATAGGTAATCAACAGCATAAATGATAAGGATTTACCTATCAGGAGGGACAAACAGGATTGAAATTCTAAACAAACAAATGGATTGGGATGCAAGGGGACAGAGAAGTAACTTAATGTCATGAGCAGGGGATTCTTTATATTTATTCTGAAATAAGATTCTTAGATGGTGAGATCATTTCTACCGGAAAAAAAACTATCCCTGGAGATCATCATTATTCTAGGAAGTAAGAGCAAGACTTTCTCTTTAGTCTCCAGGGTCTCTTGATCTCAGTTTAAAGTAATCTACATGTCAAAGTGAGGCATCTCAAGGAGGTCAGCTGAAAATCTTGAGGGGAGTTGGGGGGGGCGCTTCTGGTAATAATCTTCCTTATCATCACTGCCTTACCAAGGCAAATCAGCAAAAAATAGATTCCAAACAAGCTTGTCAAACTAAGGAAAAGAAGGTATACAAACAAGGGCCCCAGGATTTGGGAGGGAAGCAGAGTATAAATGTCTTAGCAGAGTAGAACTCCTCCCAGGAAACCCAAGTAGAGGAATGCCTGGGTCTACTGATGTCTGGTGTCTGGAGACAACAGAGCCCATTTAAGGCTTATAAATCCAGGCATAGAAACTGGACAGGCAGAGATGGGTGGGTGAGGCCCCTCCACACCCCAAGGGATCCAGCCCTAGGAGCCGAAACTCTGCAGAACTCAATCACTGCCATGCTTATGGCCACTCTCCACACTCTAGGGCAGAGCTTCACCCACGAATGAACCTATCTCTGGACTACGTGACATTTCATACCTCACACCACTCATACTCCAAGAGTAGGGCACCACATTTGGTGGAATTTAAAGGAGAAGGCAACCAATTTTAAAGGGGAATATATTTTGATAGATAGATAGATAGATAGATAGATAGATAGATAGATAGATAGATGCATAGATAGATATGTGCACACAAGGCTCAACCTTTAGCAGCATGTTAGTGATTTCTTACAGAAGGGCTTAATGGGCCCTGGGTGAAATACAACAATCTTCACACACTTTCCTCTAAGGAAGTTTTTGAAGCATTTTCAGCAGTTTATTCATAGCAAACAATACAAACTAAAAATATTTCGGTTCTCCTTTGAGGCAGGGGCTGGAATTTGGATGGAAACATCCAAACTGTGGTGGTGGGAAGGTGTAATGGTGGTGGGTTTGGTGTTCGAATATTAAATGTAATCAAATATTATGAACTACTTTAGAAAAATAAAATTACATTAAAATAAAAGAGAAAAAAAAAGAAAGAAAGTGGATTGGATTTGGGGAGAGGTCGATGGAGCTGCAGAATATCTGTGGGGACAAAGCTTACCCCCAGGCTGCTGATTGCTCCCTTGAATGGAGGAGCAAGGAGCTGAGGAGCACTGGTGGGGGAACTGGGCTAATTCATAAAAGTTTGCAGCAATTCCCCACACAGACCACATAAAAATGAGGTTGAGTGACCCATCTACAATTGACTGGGAGGTGTTCAGTCTAGTCCTCTCAAGCTTGAATGCTGCCCTTGTTCAGAGCAAGCGTTGTCTCATTCCCAGGCTATATTCCGGGCCTTTCTCTTCAGCATCAAGTCCCACTTAAAGATTTTGTTCTTCTCCCACTACAAGGATCAGTTGGCTTGATGAAGAGACAGGTGCATATTAGGCATTAAGCAGCTGGTTTTCCTCTCCTGGTTTGCAAAAGCCGCACCAACTGTTTTAAGTCTAGACTTTCTTGTACTTTTAAGAAGAAAAAAATATACTACACTCCCTTTCAGTGGCCTTAGCATTGTCTTAATCCTGAGCTTTTTCACTTGCCTGCTGAGACCAAACACTTTCTTTCTGTCCCAGCCTCACAGGATGTGGATCAAGCCCCAGAAAGCTTCCCAATTAACCACCCTCCTCCCCAAGAGACAACCTCCACAACCTGGTTACAACCTTCTCCTCTCCTCTTTATTTCGAATTGAATTTTCCTCTAAATCCTCAGAGTGTATCTTCAGGAAAGGGACAATGGTTCTCCCCTCCTTCCTCAGTACCATGAGTCAAAGGAGGGTATTTGCTTTTAATAAACCCTAAACCCCACACAATCCTAAGGTGACAAGTACCCTCTCCTAAAGTTGCCACTTCCTAGCCAATCCTTGGCTCTCAAGATTCACTTTACGTGATTTCCTCTGCTAACATCATTCTGGGGTTAGGAAATATCATCAGCCTTTTTAAAAATTTTTAACATTGCATCTATAATATTATAGACATTATTTATAATTTCAGATGTATAGCATTATAATTCAATATGTTGCATTGTGATCACCACCAAAAGTCAAGCATCTGTCCCTCCTCTTATAATTGACTCCCTTTATCCTCATCATTCTCCCCACCCACACAATGCTTTTTCCCTTTGTAACCAATATGCTCTCTCTAACAATTAGTTTCGCTTTGCTTTTGTGTTCTTTGCTTTTTTTCTTTAGCTTTTTTTTTTGGTGTATTCTAAATAAAAATGAAATCCTACAGTGTTTGCTTTCTCCACCTGAATGTTCCCCACTTATTAACACCCTCTAAGTCAGTACACGTTGTTGCAGATAGTCACATTTCATTCTTTTTTATAGTTAAAATGGGGAGTATTATTCCATTTTTAAGAAACACTCTGTTTCAAGGATGGAATCAGAGCATTCATTCCTTTTAACTTAGACCCTGCAGTCCAACTGAGGCGGATTGGATATGTGTTGAAATAAGATTCCGTTTTAAAAAATAAATAAATTTGTAAATAAAGCTCAGAGATAAGAGCAGAGTTATAAAAGTAGAGAAAACCTAAGAATAGATACTTTGGTTGTTAGTAATGTCATCGTCTCTTTTTTTTTTCCCCCATTCCTTTTTCTATGAGTTCTGCTCCATTGCAATTGCCTAGGTATAAAAACTCCCTGTGTAAGATTCCATAGAGTACACAGGGAAGGGATTTCCTTTCCTAATTTTCCACAGATAGCTTCTGGTTATGTAGTCTTCCCCAATTTACTGAGTCCAAGAATGCAGAGAAACTACATCTTCTGTCCTCCTAGTCATGTGGGTCTCAAGCATGGGTCTACCATGCAACGATTTGATGTAGTTGATGTTGCCACCTCCAAACCTCTGATACCCACTGCCTTTTTGTTTCTGCTCTTACACAGTGACATCCACCAAGGGAGCATAAAGATGAGGGATAGTGGTTAGGGGAAGGGAAGCATGGCTGCATATATTCACAGCTGTATGTCTCAGCAGTCAGCCACACTGCAGGGCATTTGAGTGATTCTGGGATTGGAACACAGTGTTTATCATGTGACACATCAGGACCATGAGGGCATTTTGACCTTGAGAGAGGCAGGTATATTCTGAGATTCTAAGATGTTTGTAAGAATATAAGAGAATTTTCCCAAAACTTTCAAGGTTATTCTTGAGATTTTGGAACAATCAAATTAATATTAGATTAGTGAGGGAAAAGAGAAATGTAAAGAATCAACATGAATGTGGATTTTAAAGAAAATAGAACAACTTGAGAGTATTTAATCAAAGGTAAAGAATTGGGTGGGTCAAGAAGAGAAAGGACAACAGAGGCACTTGCATGACAAAACCAGATGCTCTGTAACTAGACATTTTCTCTGTCATATAAGTAGTTTTTCTTCCAGAAACATTATTTCTAGAGAACACTAAAACTAATACCCCTCAATTCTTACTCCTCTAGTTAGTGAAAGGAGTGGTAAGAAATTTCTCTTGATTATGCAGGGTCTTGATTGATCTGTGCTTAAAATAATACTCATGTCAAATTTATTTGTCTTGGGAAGATTTGTTCTGGACATCTTTGGAAAGCCAGTTCTTTGTGATCCTATTCACATGAATATTCCTGGCCAGGTGTCACCTTACACTGTAAATTTGGTATGGGAACTTAGGACTTGTGTGTTATTCATAGATGGCAGAAGCACCCATGTTGCAGGATTCTAGCGGATTAGGCCCCTGACATGCCAAGAGCAACTTCCTAGACCCTGGGTGCTGGCATGATGGCCAGGTAGCATAACAGATGCAGATAGAGGTCCTCTAGTCCCCCACAGATACCCTGCTAATGGCACTAATACTAGGAAATTTCCCCCATGTCCTACTCTTACTGTTACTCTCAGTTTCTCTACTACCCTGACCCACCCCTCGCTCTCAGTGGACTAGCCTTGGGGTCTACTGAGGTCTAATAGACTAGTAATCTCCTCCAGGAAGCCGTTCCTGAGAACTAGAGAACAACCCTTTCTGAATTTACCCACAGATACAATTGTCCCCAGTACACAGTAAGCTCCCTGAAGGGATAGCCTTACCTTCACTAAGAAACATACTGTTGGGGTATAGTGACTGCTAGAGAAAATTTGCTGATGGAAGGAATGAAGAAACAATCTCATGCACTTACTCTCAGGTGATCAATTTGTGAGTACAGAAGATGACTCTGACTGGGGAATCCCCTCTTCAACCCCAACTCCCACCCAAACACTTTTTTTTTGGTTCATGTTTACACTTGATCACTCAGGGAGTGGTGATGGAGTTTTCCTTTTTCAAAACTGGAGAGTGGGAAACTGGAAGTGGGGCTCTTCCTCCAACAACTCTGAGGACGAAGGAAAATCCATTAGCTATGGCCTTGGAGGAATGGAAACAAGCCTTTTCAGGGGAAAGAGAAAGAGTGGGAGAAAAAAAGACAGGGAGAGAGGGACAAAGAGAGACAAAGACAGAGAGACAGAGATTTCCCAGCATAGCTCCACTTATCCAAGGAAGGTGGCCGTGTATGTCTGAGGCCAGGACACAACCACCACTCTCCATCAACCTCTGAGAAGCAACATCAAGGTTCCAGAATCCAGTTGCTCTAGAAGTTATGCAGCCTATTAGCTGTACCCAGCTGCAAACTATAGCACAGAATTTCACCTTCAAAGAGGGTAGCAATTATGCCTTGACAGCCAGAGGAGAAAAATTGACCACCCGATGGACTTTGAGTATAAGAAAGGATATTACTGCTGGTAAATGAAGGTTCTATAGGTGAAAGGCCACTGTCACCCAGCGTATAGACCTCATGGGAACATATGTGTATACACAGCAGCACTATAGAGAATAAGCAGGGTATTTTTAAAAAAGATATATTTATATTTATTTTATGGAATTACCATTAACTACAAAGATATTTAGGATTGAATTTCAGTCATATACTGTTATAGCACTCATGCCTTCACCAGTGCCCACTACCTCCCACCAATGCCCCTGATATCCCCCCAACCTGACTCAGTGGTAAGCACTTTCCCCTCTTTTATTGTCGTAGTATTCCCTTCCCTAACTTATCCTTCCCACCATTTCCCCAGTGTCCAGCTTCCTTTTAAAGACCGGTTCTCTTGCTCTTCATTTCCATTGCCATTGGGCATTTACATGATATTCCCTGTGAGATTTAATTATGTCCCACATATAAGAGCGATCATTCTGTATCTGTTCCTCTGCCTCTGACTGATTTCACTCAACACGATACTCTCCAGATCCATTCACATTGCAGAAATTGTATGACGTTATCTTTTCTTAAGGCTGAGTAGTGTTCCATTGCTTATATATACCATAGTTTCTTTATCCAATCATCTCTGAATGAGTATATTTTAATACCATGGAATCCCAGGTTAGAATAATTTCTTTTTTTTTGTAGATTGAGAGATTTTTGACAAGATGAGTGACCTCTTTTATCACTCATTATCTGTCACTTAAGAAAAGCTTCCCTTTTGCAGACTTTCTGTAGTATTAAATGTGGAGTTCAGTAGCACTTTCTCTCAGGGCCTGAAGCTAGTAAAGGCACAGAGGACAAGGTGTTCCCCTTTGTCTTCACATCACGGGACCAGACCTGCAGGAACGGCATCACTTCCATAGTCAGGGGAACATCCTTCCCACACCCAGATTTCCTGCGATTCCATGAGCACAGGGGCCCGCCTTCCTGCTCCCTCCACTCGGTGCACTGGGAGCAAGAGCATCTGTGAGGCTCAGACTTTCCCTTCCTGTTTCTGGATCTACCAGCTCACAGGAAGCATCTGTTGTACTGAACTTGGCCTTGGGGCCAGGTCTGCAGCCAGGGGCCACACTGGGTGTTGAGAATCCCAGTCTTGTTGCACAACTTAGCCACTCTACTGCCATTTTTGTGAAGCTGTGTTTGGCTCTGTAACTTATTCTTGTAGTTGGGTCTCCTGAACCCAACACGGTATAAGCAAGGATTTGTTTTTTTCCCCTGTTTGTAGTAGTGTTGCCTTAATTATAGTCTCCAAACATCTGTACCACTGTAGCACTGTCCTCCCATTGTTCATCAATTTGCTCGAGCGGGCACCAGTAACATCTCCACTGTGAGACTTGTTGTTACCATTTTTGGCATATCGAATATGACACAGGGAGCTTGCCAGGCTCTGCCGTGTGGGTGGGATATTCTCGGTAGCTTGCTGGGCCCTCCGAGAGGGGCAGAGGAATCGAACCCGGGTTGGCAGCGAGCAAGGCAAATGCCCTACCCCCTGTGCTATTGCTTCAAATATTTTGGTGGGTAAAACCCTAATGAGAAATGCTCTTGACACGTTGACCTGTCCTTGTGCTTGTGATGGAAAGGGTGAAGATGAAATCTCAGCTCCACTAACAGATACTCACCCATCTGCACATGATAGATCCTGTGGGGAAGGTCTCTGTCTCCATTTTCCCTCTCACCTCCCTCTTTGTCATTGTATTTTTCCTCTCCCCTGTCTCTCCAGTCCCCTCATCACACCCTCTCATTATGAACTTACCCTTTGGCACTTACCCTTTAACAAACACTGCTGCTAGTGACTCCTGTGTAATAGTCCCATTGAGACAACACTGGGGGTTGGCGCCTAGTGTCTATCCTCTGTGGACTCCGAGTACTAGGAATGAGCATTTCTAATAAGTGCCCCAGAAATGCTGCTGTTCGGAGGACCACACATAGGGGGCCTTCTATTGTACACCCTTGCTTTCCCTGATAGGTCCAGAATTCTTCTTTTGTGCCAGTTCCAATATCCATGGTAGTTTACACTGAAGAGTCACTACCTTGGGATCTGTCCCACAGTACATCTTGCAATTTGATTCCACCCAACTCGATGGGTGCATGCAGGAGAGTGGTAGTCCTATCTACTACGCACCTCATTGGATGTGGACCCCAAAGGATACCTAAACTATTCCCAGTCCCACCTCCAACCCCCCTCTCCCACCAAGATATCTTCTAACCAGGACATCCTCTGGTATATATCCAGCTTAGTCACTGGTACATGCCTGTCAGGGTCAACACACTGACCAGACACAATCGATGAACTGCTCACTCTCCTGCTAACAGTACAAACCAGAGAAAGGGGTAACACTTTTGTGGGATTTAACTTCCAAATCTGTGATGTGGGAATATAAAAACTAATACTGAAAATTGCTATCACAAAGAGCAAATTAGTTAAAACATTTTTTAATTCTGAGAACAGTACCAGACGCATGGCAAACAATTTTAGTCACTTTTTAAAAAATTTAACAGAGTGAATAACAATTCCTTCTGCTCCTGGCTATGGTGGAGAAACTGACTTAAGGCCCAATGACCTCCCTGCCGGAAAGTCAGTAAGAACTATTCTTGAATTAAGCCTCTAACTGTCCAGGCTGAATTCAGTAAAGCATTTATTCTTTCTTGCTGAAAGAATTGTGATTAGTGACTAAATGTCTTAAGAGATCTAGAATGCCAGCATCCAATTCTATTCATCTGTGTCTGCATGAATTTATTCATGCTCCCATGCATTCAGCAAACATTGATTGAGTGCCCACTGTGTGCTGGACACTAAATCACAGGCTGCATGTCAGATCTGCATCAGAGTCACAGAGGCACAAAAACTTCCTGCTGCTCCTGACCCAGTCAGGCTGACTTTGTGACTCTTCCTCCCTCCTCCTGCCCATCTGCGATATGTGTCTACTCTTGCTTCTGCTGACCCAGGTCTTGTTTACTCCTCCTCCCCCACTGCAGGCTCTGTGGCTCCCTAGCTTGGCTTCCTCTGGACTTCCAGCCTGGAGCCTCCACTTCCTTTCCACCACTGTCCCTCCTGGGATAAGGCACCAACAAGCCATTTCTTATCAGAAAGAGGCATCTGGCAGTCTTGCTGGAGAGAATGACCTCATGGCACTATAATTAAAAGAATTATCTGGGCGGAAATGACTGCTATGAAGAATTTTTCTCTGTTTTAACATGCATAGCCCTTGTAACGGGTGCATGAGATTTTCATGTTAACATTGATAGTTTCATCGTCTAATAAAATCCTTTCTCCCATTCATCTCCCAGAGGAGAAAGGGAATGTTTTGTGCAGCAGCTCATGTCCCAGGCAGGCTCCTGCTCTCCTTGACATCCCAACCTCAGGTCAGGCTGTGGAGGCTTGGGAACATGGATCAATGAGGGGATCCTTCCCACAGAAGACCAGATACAGAGAACTATGAAGGGTCACAGGGAAGAACATCTAGACATGAGTCCTGGGGCAGGGGGTTCTCCCACAGATAGAGAATACACCCCAGAAGAAAGGATAACCTCTAAAGTCCTGGTACACTATGGGACAAATTGCATGACTATAGGCACTGGACCCTTAGCCTCAGGCTTCTGCCAGAAAATAGACTAACAACACCTCCCACCTCCTGGGAAACCTCCAAAGTCTTCCTGATATAGTAAACAGAAGGGAAGTAACTAAACCAGCACCTGGATGGAATGCACAGATGCTCCACAAATGGCCTGTTTTTACCATTACCCTGAGACAAGTTGGGACCCACAGAGACTGGAGGTGCTGGCACTCACTGCATCATGCACGTCTTCCTATCTCTCACAGGTATCTGTTTGCATCTTCCAGATGCAAGCCCCGCTCCCAGTTAAAGATGCAAACATGCTCAGGCTGCATCTGGCTCTGTGAGCCCCTGGCAAGAGGCCTGTCCGTGCCCCCTACTGCTTCCTGTTCACCCCGGGCCCACGCGCTGTGCAGTCCTACATAGATGGCATGCAGGTCAGCTCCCTTCACGGCAAGCCTTCCTCTCTCACTTCTGGCTCTACTGTTTTTTCCACAGAGCTCGACCCAGGGAATGATTCCACCAAGACAGACATCGCCATCATTGCAGGTGAGCTGTTATGGGACTGTTGGGTGGTCAGGAGGGTTGGAGGAAATGCCCAGCCATCTGGGCAGGGAGAGGGGCAGGGGAAGAGGAGCAGGGGATGGCACACTCAGCACTCTGCCCTCTCCTCAGAGGTTTTGGGGTGCAGCCTGGAAATGCTGGTTCCTGCAAATGATGTCCAACACAGCTTACTGCGGGCAAGGATGAGAGAGATAGTGAGAAGGCCCACAGTCAGTGTTGCTTTTGCACTGACCAGGCCTTCCTGGAGCTTTTTTCCATATCCCTCATACCGGGTCTCACACCCTGTCCCTCCACCCTCATAGAGATGAGAGGCAACCTGAGTCTTCATTCTAACCTAACACAGGCTCCACATGTCAAGCCTGTGACCCCAAGCTACTTCAGGAAGGGCTAAATTTGGACTTGATCTTTCTCTCTTTTGAGATTCACACTTATCACTCGCTTTTTTATAGGCCAGAGGACTTTGCAGCTAGAAACAGATAGACAAAGTAGACTGTTCACTTCTATCCATTAGACATTCTTCACCTCCTTAGACTCAGAGGTGTCCTTTTTGTAGCAGTATTATATTGTGCATGCCAATGTTCCCTTGTTAGCAGTGCAAAGTGTAGAGAGTATTCTATAAAAATATCAGTTTAACCTGTCCCCCCATGTTCTTCCACAACTCTTCGCCAAGGGTTCTGATATTCACCTTTATTCTTAGAAAAGGCTGAGGTCTCTTGGAGTCCTTACCTCAAAGAGAGTTTGTTCTGTAGTTCTGAAGTCACAGGACCCCTTTACTACCATAAGAGCCATATCCTTTAGTCCCTACTGAACCTCTTCACTGTTTTCCACTCCCCCCATAGCTCCAAATCCTTGAGTGACTTGACCACTATTGCCCAACCCCGCATCCAACCTCCTGACCTTTTCTGACCTTTCCTGGCCTCAAACAGAAATGAAACCTGACCATTCCCACCAGCCCTTATCTTGGTGAGATCTCTATCCCTCAGTATACATCCCATTTCAGTCCTTTGCTTGCCTCTCCCTTTGCTCTCTGCCAATCTCGTAGCCCACATTTCCTCTCAAAGCACAAGAGTGTAATGGAATGATGAGCACAAATCTCTAGGGCAGGGAGGATGAGGGTGTATTTTTTTTCCACAAAGGAGTGTGCAATAGGACAGCCAGTTTTATCCCCTTAGCCCCATGTCCAGGAAGTTCCTCAGATGGGGTTGGGGTTGTCCTGCTTTAGAAACCTGAAGTGATGATCCCTATAATCCCTTAATTTTTTTTTGCTTTTTTTTGGGGGGGGAGGGTCACACACGGTGATGCACAGGGGTTATTCCTGGCTCTGCACTCAGGAATTACTGCTGGCGGTGCTCGGGGGACCATATGGGATGCTGGGAATCGAACCTTCATTGGCCGCGTGCAAGGCAAACGCCCTACCTGCTGTGCTATTGCTCCAACCCCTATAATCCCTTAAGTTTTAAGCAAACCCCACATAGCTTCATTGTGTAAATTATGCACATGCTGTCTTGAAGTCTTCCCAGGTCTCTATGTCTTCATCTGTGAGCAGCTGCCTCTCTGCGCCGGGATCACTTTCAGGATTCAATTTCAACCTGTCTGCAGAGGGCGGGGTAGGAGGACAGGAAGGAAGAGAGTGACAGAGAGGAGAGAAGAGAGAGAAGGGAGAAGTCCTGATGGGCACCCAACAGGCAGGGAGAAGAGAGGCAGGAAAGAAGTGGAGCCAGTGACATTTTTTGTAGGAGGACACCTGATCTGACACAACGCTCCCAGATCCTACCCAAACCCAGCACCCCCACCCTTACAATGCTTCCTAATGCTTCCTAATCAGGGGACCTGGTCCATAATCACGAATATCTTACCACCTACAGGTGTGATTGCTGCTGTGGCCTTCGTTCTTATCTGCCTCCTCCTCATCATGCTGCACTACATGTACAGGCACAAGGGCACATACCACACCAATGAGGCCAAGGGCACAGAGTTCGCTGAGAGCGCCGACGCAGCTCTGCAGAGTGACCCTTCTCTCCAGGATGCCGGGGACAACAGCAGGAAAGAGTACTTCATCTGAGGGATGCCCGGCCTCAGCTCCCCAACACGTCCTCCTACTCTAAGAGAGAAAATGTACCCAAGCACTCCACCCCACTACCTGCACCACCAGGCGAACCTTGAGAGCACTTACCTGGTTCCGAGTCTTCACCCTGCCTGTGTGCCGACCCAGGGAGGAGGGAGGAAAAGAGGAGGACTCACATACATCCTCTCCCAGGGCCCCCGGGGTGAAGTGACCACCTCAGAGGCCTTTTCTTTGCCAGGAAGAGAGAGAGGATTTGGCTCTCCCAGGGCAGTGCATTGGCAAGCAGCATGGTGTGACCGGCTTGCAGAGAGTGAGCAGGGCAATGGGCCTGGAGCACCTGGGAAGCAAGACAGGGAGTCATCAGTACGTTGATTGGGGATAAGGGCATCAAATGTCAGCCCTTGACATTTGGGGGGAAACAGCAGGTGCTGAAGCTAAAAAGGCACTCTTGTTTCCCATTGATCCAGCTCAAAACAATTGAAAATAAATTTGAAATGTAACCAAGCATTCAGTCAAATGACATTACTGCAATTGTCTGGGTAAAAGATTGCTGTTGTACAGGGTCGGCTTTTGTGGTAGCTGATAGAGTTTGGGAAGGGAGCAGGAGGGTTCTCAGAGTTCTCAGAAAGCAGAAATCACACAGGAGCCTCGCTTTAGGGAGAGACAAGCCAGAGACCCTCATTCCTTTCCCCAAACAACAGAAGCTTCCTTGTTCCTTTAGAAATACATTGTCCCAGGGCAAAGCATGGGTCAAAGTGTTGATTTTCTCTTTATGGCGTTAGAAAAATATGGCCCTCTTAAACAAACATGAATCCCTTCCTTCCCATAATGACAGGAAGTGAAGATGGCATCATGGTCAAAATGCAGATAGCAGGCTTCCACTCCTTGAGTTTGATCCCTGGGCCCACCTTTCTTAGTTTTAAGACCTCTAGGGTCTTAGGGATCTTGTTTCTCAAGTGAATATGACTAAGATACAAGTGGGCTTTCAAGGTTGATGACAGGAACAAATATGTCAAGTGCTAAAAGACAACTTGTCTTCTGATGCTAATGTCCTATACTCAGTGTGCAGTGTGTACATTGATAAATGAATGTTCCTCATCACACCATTTCTTAGTGCTTCATGATCAGTAACCACAATTTGAAATGAACTTGCTAACCATCCTCTTTTATGAGAGTCTTAGACTTCAGTAGCTTGGCCATCCCTCCAGAGCCAACATCTCCAGGATTAAATACTCTATCCCAAGGATTCCAGGAATTTCAGGATTCATCACTCGTAAGACCACTTCATTCATTCATGACAGTCAGTGCAAAGGTCTCCATCATTCTTCCTAGAGATATTATAGGTCCAAGATAAGCAGGAAATGAACACCAACCAAACGGGATGGATGGCATAATGACTGTCAGGTTGTTATGGGTAAGTGGATTAGAGAAGAAAAGAAAACTGGTTAAGGAAGTTAGTGGAAAAAAGGTTGACTTTTTTTTCCATCAGGGACCCATGCTCACTGACCTTCTCATGCATAAAAAAGGGATTTGGCTATATCCATATTTCCCAAGTAGTGATCTAGTAAACACGAATTTTTCAAAATGACAACAAAGAATCCCAAACCAAAAGAATGGTCCATGTACAAATCATTCTGTAAAATGACATATTAAGTGAGTCAAGCCAATGCAAGACTTCTTTTTTTTAATGTAGGAGTATTGCTATTTATTCAGCCACTGATTAGCTGATTGAATTAGGCATGAACTCCACCTTAATTTTTTTTCATTTTTTATAATTTTATCTATTGAATCACTGTCAGATCAGCTGCAAAGCTTTCGGGTTTAAGTCTCGGTCATACAATGAAACACTTGTACCTTCACCAGTGCCCATTCTCCACCCCCAAAAAAACCAGTATTCCCCCATCCCCAACCCTCCCCTTACCTGTGGGGCAGATGATTTCCACATTCCTCTCTCTCTACTTTGATTATATTCAATATTTTGACACCAGACCCACCATTATTATTTGGGATTTTACCCCAACACTCAGATCTGCTGAAAAGGCAACCGTAGACAATTTGTTTTCTATTGCTGGTTATGAATAACATATGATGTTGCATAGCTTCAATAGTGGCCACTAGATTTTGAAATTCCAAAATTTTAACACTTAAATCTGGAGGGATTTCTGCAAAAACCTGCTGGGATCTGAGATTTGTTTCTGAGTCTCTTGGATCATGGCTGTTAAGCAGCTTGATCAGAAGCCAGAAAGGCCATTAGTGGGTGGCCATTAGTCGCCACTCAGGGTCTCGTTGGGATGGGGAGGAAATGGTCGGCTTCACCCCCATCCCGTGAGGCCCCACATGCTCGTCACTGCAGGCCCAAACCTGACTGTCCAATGGCCTCTGGAGGATAGTGGCCACCGAGCCACCTAGGGGGAGCAGGCAGAGGGACAGCACCCTCCCCCCCGGAATGGCCAGGCGACAGTAACCTACTACATAGATCCGGACACATTTCTGCCAAAAACCACTGGGTTCCGCAATTTGTTTCTGAGTCTCTGGGATCATGGCCGTTAAGCTGCTTGATCAGGAGCCAGAGAGGCTGTTCATGGGTGATGAGTTGGGGTCTTGTTGGGACGGATATGAAAGGGCCAGCTCCACCCCCATCCCATGAGGCCCTGCGTGTCTCGTCACTGCGAGCCAAAACCTGACTGCCCAGTGGCCTCTGGAGGATGGTGGCCATCGGGCCGCCAGGGGGAACAGGCCAAGCACGAAATCTATTCCCACCTGGGGTGGCCCAGCACCTGGAACCTACTGTAGGGACTGGACGCTTTTCTGTCAAGAGCCATTCAGTTTCAAGATTTGTTTCTGAGTCTCTGGGATCATGGCTGTTAAGCAGTTCGATCAGCAACCAGAGAGGCCATGCCTCCAATTATATTGCTGATCCGGAGGTGCTTTGTGGGTGTGTTTCCTACATACCTAACTTTTGGCCACTTACTTTCTTGGTAAACTTTGCCCCAAGTTTTTGGGGTCTGGCCAAAGGCACAGCTGCTATTTTGGGGTATCTGGAAGTCTGAAGGCGCCATCAGGCTGCTGATGCACTTGCCTCACAGGTACAGATTGACCTGCTGGCGGCACCATACACCCAATGCAAGACTTCTTGGTATCAGTGTCATTTTTATTCAAAATTGTGCATGGAATAGAGAAAGTAATGCAACATTTCCAAAATATATTTAGGTGGCAATCCCATTATTTCCCAGAATGCCTGCTACAAATTTGCAAGCCAAGAGTTTCTGGGAACATGTTTGGAAACCACAAAACTACTTCTCATGTCTTTCCCACAGTGATATCCCTTTGTTTATGAGACTATGTGAGCATATGATCATGTCTTCAAAGTCTGTGAGATCAGACCTCTGCTAATGGGCACCAAGAAGACCCTCAGAGCCCACCACAGAACATACCCTGATTTAAAGGGTCAAGGGCAGGAAAAGCCAGGAACCTGGGGACTGCCTGGCATTGGTGCCTACATAGGGAAGAGGAGTGTGTTCTACTACCCTCTTCCCTCCTCTGTACATATAGTGCTCTGAGAACTGGCCTCTCTCCCTCTCTTCTCTTTCCTGCCTACCCTAATGTTCTGGAAACCATGCGGAAGTTCAACCGACTCCTCAATCCACAGAATCCCCAGGCCATGCCTGAATCAGGTATAGTGGTGACATAGAAGTCACAGGTTTGGGTCTACCATTGTGGCCCAGTGGATATGCCAGTAAGAAGGAAACTGCCTCAGGCTGGTGTCCAATCTATAGCACTTAAGAGAGAATCCACTTGATGGTGTGCATGTGCAGATGACATCCCTGCATCAAGAACTTGCTATTATACAAATAAATAGTGCCCCTTAAGCTTTCCTTTTTCTTGGAGCCTTCTGCATCATTGAACCAATATCACCACACAGCAGGCCTGAGACCAATGTTGACTGACGCAATTAAGCATGAACATGCATGCATCAGGATCAATTCCAACATGACTGTGTGTAGAGGCCACATCAACTAGCATTTCTCAGCCACCCGCAGGGGATTGTAGATTCCAATTCACTTCTGACAATGATGACCTAGCACCAGATTCTACAGGTTAAGGGCACATAGATCCCAAATGATCTTCTACTTCAGAGAAAAGTCTCAAGCCCAGATTGTTAGTTAGTGTCAAATTGTTTATAAGCCATGGATTCCCAAGAGTCCCTCTCCAGTTGTAAGAAATAAGTTGTGAGAATAGTGCATAGAATTTAGGAAGCCCATGTACCCACTAGATGACCAATTTGTCATTATATAGAATATAATCTGGGAACAGACAGATGGAAGAAATGCAGAGGATAAGGTATAAGGGAAAGAGAGAGAGAGAGAGAGAGAGAGAGAGAGAGAGAGAGAGATTCCATGGCTTCTCATGTAAACCACTCTCCCCAAATCTTCACATCTTCACCAACCCCAAACTTCTCTAAGTCTGTTCTCTTGAGTTTTTCATAAGTCTTCATTAAAATAATAGCATAATTCTGAACCTAATGTCCGGAAGTTATCTTGTACCTCTAGCTCCTCTCTGCTCCCTACAGTTGAGGGCTGAGAATAGGACCTAGAACTGGAACTTCATACCTTCTAATCTTAGGAGACATTCTCAAGGCTGGTAATCCCTATCCTATCGTACTTCCAAAAGTCATCTCTTTGTTAAAAGTCATTAACATTTTTATTTTATTTTGTGTATTGTGGTTTACATACTGTTACCAGTAGAATTTTATATTTAAACTAAACTATTCTAGCACCACACCCTCCACCCAAGTGCCGGCTTCCCTCCCCCAGTGTCAGTGTCCCTCACCAACACCGTCACCCACACCATGCTAAACTGTCTAATGATGACAAATTCGCATGTCATGTATATAATATAGATCATACTGTATCTCTACCTCTCCTTCTGACTAACTTCACTTAGCACAAAACTCTCCAGTTCCATCCACCTGGCAAAAATTCCATTATTTTCTTTTTCTTCTTTTTTTTCTTTTTGGGTTATACCTGATGATGCACAGGGGTTACTCCTGGCTTTGCACTCAGGAATTACTCCTGGCGGTGCTCAGGGGACCATATGGGATGCTGGAAATCAAACCTGGGTCGGCCATGTGCAAGGCAAACACCCTAACTGCTGTACTATCACTCCAGCCCCTATTTTATTTTTCTTACAGCCATGTATTATTCCATTGTGTATATGTAATACATTTTAAAGTTTTTCTTTTGTTTTCTTCATTTTATTTTGTGAAAACACCATGATTTACAAAGTTAATTCACAATTGGGTTTTAGACATATGCAATATTCCATTACTGATCTGCCACCAGTTTCAAAATTCATCTTTGCAACACATCAAAATATACATTTATTGTTCTCCTCAAGAAAACATCAAAGTTTAGGGTAACTGTAAACCAGGAACTCTAAAAAAGACCAAGTATATCTGGGATATATATTTTGATCATCAGAGTGACTCAAAAATATTCTTATAAATCACAGTATCACAGTAATTCTCCAAAAACCAATCAAATGAAAGAAGGGAACTAGAGAAAAAAGAGAGGAGAGATAAAAGGGAGGGTTGGAGGAAGAGGGAAGAGTCAACAAGTACACACTGAAATTCTGGCTTCTTGCACTTGGCTCCTCCTTTTATCTTCACAATCACCCTCCAGGTGGATGGCCTCTTGCTCCCTTTATACCAGAAACACAGGCTCTACAGAGAAATTGTAGAAAGATTAAAGGAGTTGCTGGAAGCCAAGGGAGCACCGAGGTTTGCGTGAGTAGAGAGGAACCTCCTTCTAGCAGCTGGGAAGCTGAATCAGCATGAGCTCTTCATGAAAGCACACAGATCCACTAAGACCCAGAGCTGCAAGACTTCCCAGGTCTGCTGGTCCCGCCCAGTGGTGACTAACACTCTTGTTTCTATTGTGGGCTCCTCTGGACAGAGGGACAGAGCTCTGAGTGGTGGCAGCTGGTGGCTGAGTGGAAGCTATACTTTGCTGAGTTTGATACACTGATAAGTTAGATAAAATCTGGGAGAATGATTAGCAGGATGGTAATGAAGGTAAGTCATTTGAAGTATATCACATCTCATCCACCCTCAGGTACCCAAGAATCATTCAGAGCACATCCACCCTCAGGTACCCAAGAATCATTCAGAGCACTCTCATCACAGTGATTGAGAATAAAGTGGTTAGCTCTCACATCCTGTCAAAGCATCCCTATCAACCCTTCTTGGATCATGTGTGCTTTGAAAACAATGTTTAATCTCAAATAGTCGTGTCCAATGATGAAACTGAGATGAGTTGCATAACTTCAAGTGTACTATTTTTTCTTAAAACATGAATGAAGCCTGTAAGAAGGTTCCTGGGAAATGACAGGTAGCAGAGCCAGAGTCTCCCTTCTCTGAGCTCTGATTAGCACACAAGTAGGAAGGAGATAGAAAGGTCTTCTGCCCTTTCTGACGAAGCTCTTCGGATGTGTTGAAGCCCAAAAGTCTCTACCAGGAATCTTTTTTCCCCTTTCTTTCAATATCTTGTTCAAGTATTGAGAAAGATATCTTGGTTTTTTTATATACAAAGAGTCTCTCCACACCCTACCCTGGACTCAGATATATTGGACTTACAAAAAAGGCTGGAAAGTTTAAAAAGACAAGCTAAACTGGAGTTCTTCGCAGCTAAGAGTAATTATCCCTGGGGAGGCAGAAGGAAGTTCCCTAATTTGTTTATTCCACCCACTATTAATCACCTGCCTTTAAAAGATCATTCTGGGAGGGGAAAATGTGCAGCTGCAAGCTAATAAATGAAATATATATGTATATATACATAAATGAAATATATATGTATATATACATAAATGAAATATATATGTATACATATACATGTAAGTGTGTGTTGTACACATGTGTGCATACAAATATGCATGTGCATATATCCAGATACATTGCATGCTTTATTGATTAAGATAAGATTATCTAAAGGAAGTATATACAAAGGCACTAAGATCCCAAAGGCATAGTGCCATTGAGTGTGGACTTGAACATAATTCCCCGACAATGCACTTGATAATGTGTCAAATTTTTGTGAGGGTTCACATTCTTTATCATGAAAATGCTACTTCTAGATCTCTCTTCTGAGAAAATATGCCAAAATAAACACCAAAATTCCCATTTTAAAAGGTCCATTATAGTCCTATTTATGCCGAGGAAAATACAGAACTTTTTAAGTGCTTATTATTAGGGGGTTGTTAGGGGAATTATGATGCCGACATGCAATTAGGTATTCTGCAGCAATAAAACGATGTTACGGAGAATTTTTAATAAGTTGAGGAAATGCTTGTGATATAATGTTAAGTGTAAAACATTAAAATATGCAATAGAGCTAGTGCCAACTAAAGCCTCCTTAAAAGGCACAAGAATGGGGAAGAGAGCTCAGGGCTGGAGTGCACACCTCACATGTATGAGTCCCCCTGTTCCATCCCCAGCTCTTGCAAGAGCCTCTAGTACTGCAAGTATAGCCCTAGAGGCCTCCAGCACTACTGGACCCAAGCATGAAAGCATCCAGTCTTGTGGGACAAGTATTAACAGCAGGGGCCCTTAAGTCGCCTGAACGTTGTTTTAACAGACCTTCCACAAATAAATTAAAAGGCACAGAAAAGATGGGGATGCCAATGCATGTTTACAATGCTACTTAAAAGAGCTAACACCACTGAGAGAAATTATCCCAGAAATTAAGAGCACCTTATGGACAACCCTCACCCTTCAGAGGCTGTGACTACAGCATCAATATCAACAAAGCTCTTTGTTTCTTTGCCTCTGGGTTTAGCACTCTTGGAATCCCTCATTTCGCTAGAGGCCTTTAGTAGACAATTAGTCCCCTGAGAGTTCACACCAGAGATCTCCATCTCCATCTCTTTGCTGAGGCTCTTCAGCCGACTAATAGGAATGAGTCATGGGCTTCTGATACTTCCTTCCTATTCAACATCTTTTAAATTTGCTACCAAAAGGACATAGTCAGAAACGCATGCTGTAGATTAAATTATCCTCATCCAATTGACACTGCTGCAAGAGCAGATTATTTTATAAAGTGTGTTCTTCTAAATCTTGGCACTGTAAATTGCTTAAAAATTCCATTAGCGAAGCTTGTCTATCATGAGAGGCATTCTTCAGAAAATGACAGAATGCATGAGTGTCTCCCAAACTACTAACCCCATCTATCCTATGAAAGTAAATTAAAACCTGCCCCTCCCAGAAAAGTCTAAGCAACCTACTATTACTGTACTATTGGAATCTAACCTCTTTAGAGGATTGAGGAGATGGGAGACAGGCAAGAGGTACCAGCTACTAGAAGACAAGAAAAAGTTTAGGTAGCCCAGATCTTTAAGAGGTAAGATAACTACAGCTCAGAGTTGAATAAGGCAGATTTAGAGTGTGCACTCAAGTAGGAATATTACTCATCTTCCTTTTTAAGAAAAACATACTATAGATCGTAGTAGAAGCTAAAGATTCATTTAATCCTCACAACAATCCTCTAAGTTAGGTAATATTTTCTCCTCATTATTAAAGAAGGAAAGGGAGACATAAAGCTCATCCAGATTGCATAGCATGACATAGCAGAACCAGGATCTTTCTTTTCTTACTGGTCACATCTGGCAGTGTATGTCCAGTATACTCAACAGTGCTCAAGCCAGTGGTCATCCGGGGTCACCCAGTGCTACAAGGCCATGCCCTGGGGTGCTCTGGGAGTTTTTGAGATGACAGGCATTGAACTCAGGGCTTTGCATATGCCTGGCACATGCTCCAACACTTTAGCTATCTTTCCAGGCCCCAGAATCAGAATTTCAACACAGGCTTTAGCTCTTGTGTATTTATTTTTTTTGTAAGAAACTGAAGAATTTGCAATGGAAGAACCACGCAGAATTTCTGGGAACTTGGAACCTCTGGGTCTGCATCATGGTTCTAAGTGCTCAGACACCTTTCCTAGGTGGAATTCTCAGCCATTCTTGCCAGTGTTCCAGCATTAAGTCTATCAAGAAGGCCGTTATTCTACCTAATGCAATGATTTCCCAAAGATCAAGCAAATACATTCTCAGAAGCACCCAAGGTAGATAGATACCTTGGTCTACCTATCTATCTATCTATCTATCTATCTATCTATCTATCTATTCCTTACTCCCTTCCCCCCTCCTTTTTTTAAAATCAGGGATCTCTGTCCCCATCCAATAGGACAATAGAGAAAAGAATGGCATTTCCAGAACCCTTATATGACTAGAGACACTTAACTCTCTGTAGAGTTGAAACCCTTAAGAGACTGTGTTGTCCTGAAACCTAGTGGTGTTCTTAATTCATGGAACTTGGCAAAGAACAGTTTCTGGATCTCTGAGAGGGTAAAGTCTCCTGCACATCATGGAAGGAGAATGTGTCTTCATCCCAAATCATAGTTTGTGTGGGGAACTCCCTACTATATAGAACATAGCTAGTTTACTCCTAGACAATGAGAATATTTCAGAAGTGATGAGACAGGCTATAAAAAATGTAAAAGTATCAACAATTAACCATATCCATCCATTTATATGCTAATTTAATTACTTCATTTTTCATGGTTGTTACATAGTATTCAATTGTGTAGATATGCCATGGTTTCTTTAACCAGTCATCTGTTCTCAAGCACTCAGGTTGTTTCCAGATTCTGGCAATTGTGAATAGTGCTGCAATGACATCAAAGTGCAGATGGCTTTTCTGTAGTGTGTTCTTTAGCTCTCAGGGTATATTCCCACAAGTGGCATTTTTGGAACATATGGAAGTTCAATTTTTGCTTTTTGAAACATGCCCATGTTGTTTTCCTAAAAGACTGAACCAGTCGACATTCCCTCCAACAATGAAGGAGAGTTCCTTTCTCCCCACATCCACACCAGCATTGGTTGCTCTTGTTCTTTTTGATGTGTGCCAGACTCTGTAATGTGAGATGATATCTCATTCTTGTTTAGATCTGCATCTCTCTGACTATTAGCGATGCAGAGCATTTTTCCATGTGTCTTTGGCCATTTGTCTTTCTTTTTAAAAGAAGTTTTGTGTTCATTTCTTCTCCCCATTTTTGATGGGGTTGGATATTTTTTTCTTGTAAAGTTCTATCAGTTCCCCATATATCTAGGATATTACCCCCTAATCATTAATAAAATGATTGAGCTCATTTGTGAGATATATATCTTTTCTAAAAAATCCTAGTATGAGATTAACACCCAATAATAGTGGGAACAAGGGTTAGAAGGAATGGTCAACAATTGGCAGCTTGCCACAGGTGGTGGTAGGGAGACAACAGGTCTGAGTGCTGAAAGTAGGTAAAATGACAAACACAATATGTTTTCAGTACTGTGAGACATAAAACCCAAAAGGAGAGAGAGAGAGCAGGAGAGAAAAAGAGAGAGAGAGAGACAGAGAGAGAGAGAGAGAAAGCGGCTGCCGTCGAGGTAGGCTAGGGGGAACAGGGGGGAAACTGGGGGCATTGATGGTAGGAATTGTACTGGTGAAGGGAACATTGTATGGCTGAAAACCAATCATGAACAACTTTGTAACTGTGTACCTCATGGTGACTCAATAATATATATATAAAATTAAAAATATTTAAAACTGAAATATAATAAAATGCATCTCAAAATGTAATGAAATATAAATTTATATATGGATGAAAACAGTAGTCTTAAATATTAATATTATGTAAAAAATCTATAGCTTTAAGAAAGAAGTTTTCTGGCTAAGGAATGAAAGAATATTCAAAAAAAAATTCAAAGAGCTTGCTAAAAATCAAATAAAAACTAATGGACTGGAATGATAGTACAGAGAGTATGGCACTTGTGTTGCATGCAGCAGACCTGAGCTTGATCCCTGGCATCCCACATGGTCTCCCAGGTACCACCAGGAGTTAATTCCTGAATGCAGAGCCAGGAGCAACCTCTGAACACTGTTTCAAAACAAAATAAATAAACAGATAAATATTAAATGAAAAATAAAAGTAATGAAAAATTATGTAAAATATTATTCTCTAAAACGAGCAATTTTAACATGTCAGGAATGATTTAAAAAAGAAACATAAGAGAAAGTAATTCAGGACTTAAACAAAAAACATAACTTTAGTTTTTGTCAAGTAAAATTTTTAACAGGCACTATGCTTTACAGATTTGTGCTTTACTAATATGTCCATAATAGAGTTTCAGGCATACAGTGTTACAATAGCAATTTCACCACCAACGTCAATTTCCCTTCACCAATGCCTTCAGGTTCCCTCCCATTCTCCAGTCCACTTCCTTAACAAACACATTTTCATAATTATGGTTACACTTTTGTTGGCTCTGTGGTGTGGACATAATACCACCCCTCTACACCACCTATGTGTCCTAGGCCCCTGAGCCTTGCCCATGACCTCCCATACACATCTACTTACTTAGATGCACCCACCCAATCCAAATTTTTCTAATCAGCTCAGGTGTCCAACCTTTCTATCTAGGGTCAATGGTTTGACCACCTTACATTCCCTTGTCTTATTATTCTATATACCCCAGTTAAGTTGGATCATACACTCTTTGACACTACTATAATTTACTTCACTTAAAATAACATCCTCATTTTCCTCTGAATTGCAGCAAATTTCATGACTTCATCATTCCTGGCAGCTGTATAGTATTCCATTGTATATGCATAACACACCTTCATTTTCTGCTCACTTGTTGGACACCTGAGCTGATTCCGTATCCTAGCTATTGTGCTAATTGTTTCAATAAACAGTAATATGCGTATTCTTTAAATGAATGTTTCTTTTGTATCTTAATGGTAGGTATCAAGAAATGGAATTGCTAGGTCATGTGGATGTTCTATTTTTTTTTTCTGAAAAATCACCATACTGAGAAAACATCATTTAAATGCTACAGATTTTAAAAGGACAATAAGGCCATTTTATCTTTTTTTTAATTTTTATTAGTGAAACACCATGAAGTACAGTGTAGACTTACAAATTTTTGTGCTTGGGTTTCAATTATACAATGATTAAGTACATATCCCTCCACCAGTGCCCATTTTCCACCACCACGAATCCTAGTATCCCTCCCACCCCCTTTCCCCCGCCCCCATCCCACTCTGCCTCTGTGGCAGAGGATTCCCTTTTGATCTCTCTCTACTTTTAGGTGCTGTGGTTTGCAAAAGAGGCATTGAGTGGCAATCATGCTCATTCTATAGTCTACTTTCAGCATGCTTTTCCCATCCTGGGAGGATTCTCCCAACACCCTTTATTTGGTGCTCCCTTCTCTAACTAAGCTGAATGAGGCCATTTTAAAAGCAGAAAATTTAGATTAAAATGTTCAGACTCCTAAGAAATATTAAGGTGCTGGAGAGATAGTCCAGTAGGTAGGGAGCTTGCCTTGCACCCTGCTGATCTGGGTCCAATCCCAGCATACATTTCCCTGAGCACACCATAAGTGGTCTCTGAGCATAGAGCTAGCCAGGAGTAAACGTGAGCACAGCCAGATTTGGACAAACACCTGCCCCCTATCAAAATTCTTTTTTTTAATTTAATTCAAAATTTTAAAAAAATTTTATTGAATCACCATGAGATAGTTATAAGTTTCATGTTTGGGTTACAATCACACAATTATCAAACACCCATCCCTCCACCTGTGCACATTCCCCACCACCAATATTCCCAGTATAACCCCCCTTTCCCACCCTCCCTCTATCTCCATGGCAGACATGATTCCCCATAACCTCTCTCTACTTTTGGGCATTATGGTTTGCAATACAGACCCTGAGAGGTTATCATGTTAGGTCCTTTATGTACTTTCTACACACGTCTCCAATCCTGACCAGTTCTTCCAGCCATCTTTTTCTTAGTGATCCCTTCTCTATTCCAGCTGCCTTCTCCCCTTTGCTCATGAGGCAGGCTTCCAGCTATGGAGCAAACTGACCATGCAAGTGGAAGCAAACACAAACAAAATGGGACTACATCAAACTAAGAAGCTTCTTCACTTCAAAAGAAACAGTGACCCAAATACAGAAAAAGCCTACAGAATGGGAAAGAAAATTTACTCAATTCCCATATGACAAGGGATTAATATCCATGATATACAAGACACTAGTAGAATTATACAAGAGAAAAACCTCCAAACCCATCAAACAATGGGGAGAAAAAATGAAAAGAAGTTTCCTCAAAAAAGAAATACAAATGGCCAAAAGGCATGTGAAAAAATGCTCTACATCACTAGCCATTAGGGAGATGCAAATCAAAACAACAATAAGATATCATCTCACACCACTGGCACACATTCAAAAGAACAAAAGCAACCAGTGCTGGGGTGGATGTGGGGAGAGAGGGACACTCTTTCACTGTTGCTGGGAATGCCCACTAGTCCAGCCTTTCTGGAAAACAATATGGACAGTCCTTCAAAAACTAGAAATTGAGCTTCCATATGACCCCGCAATACTTCTTCTGGGAATATATCCCAAGGATGCAAAAGAGCACAGTAGAAATGACATCTGTACCTATATGTTCATTGCAGCACTGTTCACAATACCCCAAATCTGAAAACAACCCAAGTGCCCTAGAAAAGATGACTGGTTAAAGAAACTTTGTTATATCTACACAATGAAATACTATGCAGCTGTCAGGAGAGATGAAATCATGAACTTTGCTTATAAATGGATAGACATGGAGAGTATCATGCTAAGTGAAATGAGTCAGAAAGAGAGGGACAGACATAGAAAGACTGCACTCATTTGCGAAGTATAAAACAACATAACATGAGGCTGACACCTAAGGTCAAAATTATTTTTAAAAATAATTAAAACCCTAGTAATGAAGAAGAATGAAAATGAAATTTGACATCTCCTATAAAGTAACTGAATCAATAGTTAAAATCTTCACACAGAAAACTACCACATTGATTAAATTTTTCAAAGAGCTATACTACATATCCAAAAGACACATGACCTAAATTCTCAGCTTTTCCAAAGAGGAAGAAATAATGGACTTACTTTGTGAATTTGACTTAATTTAGATACCAAAATCCAACACAATATTTTTATAGAATTGCAGGCTATTTGTTCTTCATTAATATAGATGTAAAAAAATCCTTGTTTCATTATTAGCAAATTGAAGTTAGCAATATATATGAAATTTTATTCTGCCATAACCTCCAGGTCTATTCTGGGAATATGAGGATGCATTGTCATTCTTTAGAAATCAATGAGTAAAAGTCATTCATCAGCAGATCAAAGAGAAGAAAGTTATAGATATTAATTATATGTAGAAAAAGCATTTGATAAAACTTAGCATGTATTCAAATTTATAGTAAAAAGTTAGGAATCTAGAAATAGAAGAAAATGTCTAAAATATGATCATATAAATATCATATATAAAATAAGTTTCAAATTTTTTCTAATATTAGGAGTAAGTAAAGGGCCAACTATCATCATTTAAGTCAAACATCAGTATGCTAGAGCAGACATAGAAAGGCAAGGGGAAAACGTTACAAAAATTGGAAATAAGAACCAAAATTGTTGCTATTTTAAGGTAATATGACGGCCCATATAAGTAACCTAAGAAATTTACAGATATATTATCATATTGATAAGAGTTTTGAAAGATATTTGGATATAAGTTCAGTTTTTTAAATTGTATTTTTATAATACTAATAACTCCTCTTTTGTTTATACTTTTAAATGTTTTTGCTATGTCACATTAAAATTGTTTCAAAAGAATGACAAAATTCTCCATAGAACTACATTTAATAGAGGATGTAATGACCTCTATAGCAAAACTAGAGACTCAACTAAAAGGCATGTAAGAACCCCAGGAGTGCAGAATAAGTCACAGCACTTAGCACACATAGGAGTTTGATCTCCTATTTAAGGCTCCAGAGCACAGTGGGATGAGGGCCTGTAGGCCTACAGCATCACTGGAGGGGACTATGTCCCAAAGAAAAAAAAGTATCTATGTATAAAGTTCATGCCTATCAACCCCAAAATGTGTTTGGGATTTTTTTCTTGTTTTTCTGTGGCTCTGTAATTTGACCTGCTGATCCTAGTAGTTACATAGAAAACCAAAAAAGATGATCAGTCAAGCAAATTTAATAAAATTTTTCCTATCACTGTCAAACTTAAGACCAAGCCCTATTAGATTCTAAAAATTAGTCAAAATCTCAAAAAATTATATAATGAGGTGTTGGTGAAGGGAAGGAAGAAATAAAGGGAGGGAGGGTGGGAGGAAGGTAGGAAGGATCAAGTAATAGACTCTCACATAAATGGAGCCCAGGTGCTAAATTTCATGTTGCACTTCTATGAGGAAAGTTTAACATTTGAAGAGACACTAGAATCCATACATTTTGGTCCTTATATGCTTCCCTGTCTCTGCTTTGGTGCTTGTCTGGGGACCAGATCTAAAGAGGGTAGTTCTGGTGTGCTGATGGAGCAATGAAGACTGTTCTGCAAGAAGAATAATAGAAAATTAGGCATGGATATGGCTTTAGAGGGAACTAATTACTGGTGACACTCCCAAAAACCAAGCCCATGGGACATAATAAGTGAGGTCTTCCAGTTCCAGTCTGCTGATACCTGCAGTGACCCTGATTAGAAGATGCTATAAAGAATTTGCTGGAAAAATACAAACAAAAGGGTTTTCAGAATTTAACCAGGGGAATCACAAAGTGAACTATAAAAGGTCTCCCTCCTGTACTTGGGACTGAGAAACAAAAGCTTGATGTTCACTGAACACCAGATTGAAGAGTTCTTGTGACCTGTGCTTGTATAGTTTTCCCATTTCTCTGTGCGTCTGTCCAATATTTAACACTGTAAGCATTTTACTACCTCAGGCTTCTTCCTCAGATGCCTCACCAATACCTCCCTCATATCTCAACATTAGATCAAAGATTATCTGCTCTCCGCAGAGTCAGCCTGTTCTCAGAATTCCTTCCCAGATCACCTCAATGTTGTCTCTCTCTGGATACTCAATACTTCCATCAGTCTTTGCAAAATCTAGGTAAGAGGAAGCTCTGGGATCCCATTAGGCTTAACAGACTTAGAAACTAAGATGTGGGACTGCAGTGCTGACATGTGATGAAGAAACATGATCTTCCATTAGTACGAAGATCTGCCTCTGTCACATAAAGCAGAATGCAAGTCTAAGCATGGTTCTAGCAATACAGGTGGACATGACTTTTGAGACAGTCAAAATACTCAGTCACTGTCAAACTTAGGACCAAGCCCCATGTACTTGGACCTCGTTCAGCTCTTCTGTTCACCTTCTAAGGGCTAAGGGATCATTAGCACAGTGACCAACACTAACACTGTTTTAACACTGAATTTGCAAATTAACAAATGACAACGAGAAAAAAAAAATAAAAAGTAGATGCCAAACAATGCTATTTAAAACCCTAATTCTAACATCTTTACCCAAGAATGAAGATAGAAGGAAAAATGCCAATAAATGCAATTAACAGTAGTAATAACAGGAACAAGAGCAAGTTATAATGTAATGAGGTAAGGGCTATCCTAGGCACTTAATACCCTATATCTAATTAAATTCTCACAATAATACCAGGAAATAAATATAAGTGAAATTAAGATGCTCCAGGGCTAAATAAGAATAAACAAATAATAAATCCCCTGCCAAAAGTGATGTAAGTGACAGAGCTAGAAAGACGCGAGTACTGGAATTAGGGAACAAAATACACTGTTTTCAATGTCAGATAAGAAGTATGCTAATGAGAGTTTTAGTCGCTTCTAGGCTATTCTTACAACACAGACTGGGTTACTTTCCTTACACTACAGAACTCTTATTTCTCAGTTATGGAGAGAAAGCTAGGGTCAGGTTCTGAGAAGAGTCTCTCCTAGTGTGTGCAGGCCACTTTCACATGACCTTGAAGAAGGTCAGAACATGCTGCACCCCAAAATGCTGCTAAAATATAGTCTGGTGGCTATTTTAAGTTTAAGACACTTGAAAATGCAAGGGGAGGCTTTCTTTGAATTCAATATAAAAATTGAATCCTCCATCCCCTAAAAGAAATTCAATTGTCACAAATATTGCTAGTTTATAAGTCCTAGATGATTGATTATAGAAGATACAGAAGATACAAGACATGAAACCCACACTTAGATAAACTTTGCCACCAAATTTCCTCACACCTTCCTTTGTTTCTTCTAAGGGCCCTTTCTGGAGTCCCTCTGCTCCCTCCAAATTAATATGTGTATAAACTCTCAAATATCACAGCATTTTAAGGTATTTATGGTTTTGCTATTTTGTTCCTATTTAATAATTTGTGCCTGAATTCAATTCCTCCGTCCCTCTCAGAGAGCCAGACAAGCTACTGAGAGTATCCTGCCCACATGGCAGAACCTGGCAAGCTTCCCTTGGCATATTCGATATGCCAAAAACAGTAACAAGTCTCAGAATGGAGACGTTACTGGTGCCTCCTCAAGCAAATTGATGAACAACAGGATGACAGTGCTACAGTGCTTAATAATTTGTGAACATTTTCTCTTATTAACCTCTTTTATATTTACTTATAGCAATTTTAGAAAGTATGTTTACTTTATCCTCTGAGCATCGAGAAAACCTATACCCTCATTTGACCTTAATTTTCTCCCAAAGGCTCATCTCTAAATACCATTGCATTATGGATTATGGTTTCAACCTATGAATTTTAGGTGAACACCGATACTCAGATCATGGCAGGTAGAGTCACTCTGTTCCTTACTCTCAGGGTATACCACAGTCTTCTTGTCCAACCCTCCTGTCTTCAAAAACCTATCCCCAGCTACAGTCTCCTGAGAGCTGCATAACAAACTCATGTCCACGGACACTAAGCCTTTGTGTGGAATTTTAAAAACTGGGCCCAGAAAACAAATACTCCTGACCTCTTGTTCTGGTATAAGACAAAGACACCCACGTAACGGAGAACAATGCTCTGTATAGTCATGTCCCCAACATTAGGCTGAGTGGAGAAAAGAAATTCTGCTTATCAATGAAATTTTATAGAGGACCAGATAGGTCCTCATATTTTGGTGAAATGTCCTTGTGGAGAATTTCAAAGAAGAAATCAGTAAGCCTCTTTCTCTGACCTTCTTTAGAATTCCACCCTATTTCTCACTGTGAAGCTTTGTACAGGGTTTCTTAAAGACCATTTAAAATTGGAAGACACGTGATAAGTATTTGGATTTCTTTTTTTTTTCTTGAAAAGCCAAAAGAAACATTGGATCTTTGCCTATCCTGACATCTTAAAAATCAGTGACAGGTGCCACCATGCCTGGTACATTCTCGTGTTCGATCACAACCTTATTCCCCAACATTACCTGCCTGATGTCCTGGGTGCCACATATCACTGCATTGTTTTTCTTTATGGAAGATAAAAAAAATTCAGACCAGGAGATCTGTAAATTTTAAAAGGTTTGGAAGAGATTGCAATGAAAGAGTTAATGAACTCTTGGTTAACTATCAAAATATATGCAAAACATATGGCTGAGGATGTTGTTAGGAAGCAATTGATTGTCATATCTTATACTATTCCTAGTTCATTCAGTGAAACATAGGTTGAAGCTTCTGGATATTTGTTCCTACAAGAGATGTTCTAGAATATAAATCATGCAGGAAACAAATAATTCAAACTCAAGGTTCTGTGTTATTGACAAAAGGTGAACATTGGAATCTATATTTACATATAGAGAATTAAAATATGAGGATATGTTATGAAAAAGATCTTGCTTTGTATTCCTTAGAAGTGTGTGGTGAGGAATGTCAAATTTCCCATTCTTAGAACAATAACAACAACAAAAAGGCTTCAAGAAATAGAAACAAACTTTTAAGTAACAGTGAATAGCCAAGATGTCTGTTTCCATTAGAAAGATCTGGTAGGACATGAATACTAATTCTTACATCTCATTTTTCTAGCAGTTGGCCTCTCTACTTCTACAGGACTTCTTCATTTTTAATAAAAAATGGCATTTGCCAGCACACTTTTTTACATGTCATCATGTGCTTTCTTACTTCTACTCAAGCACATAAAAGTCACTGCATTCTTCTCCTGACCTGTTACAAATTTTCTGGAGGAGGTAGGGGAGGTGAGAGGTCAAAAGTTCCTAAAACAAAGTTAAAAAGAGCTCTTCATTTAGTGTTTAATATGCACAAAGAACAAGGTATTCCTTGGAGTATGATGACAGGAGCTAAGGATACACAATCTAATTTAGGCCTCATAATAACCATCTATATGCTGTAGCAGTTTAACCTATAGTAAACCTATAGAGACTCTGACCCAAGGAGGTCAAGGAGCTCTGGATCTTTGGGTTTGTAAACTCATATTATGGAAATTCTCTTCCTTATCTTAAAACCACGCACTCCTTCTCATTAGCAGTCTGTATTGATTTTAATGTCTGCTGCCTTTTCCTAGTCCCTTTCTCAGACAAGCATTTAATTCTGTATGTGTCAACAAATGTTCATGGGTTGAATGAACTTTGACTCAACCTCCTGTAGTTTTGGAGTTTTTAGACAACTTTATACTCTGACCTCTTTTGACTCAAAATAAATAAACTAAACTGAATATTAAGTTCACACTAACTAAAATAGCATGAAATGTATTCTAAGATCGGTAGTCCCTTCCGATGATATCATCTATTCACCTGATTAGTCAACCCCTGTCTAATCATACAAATGAGATTGTCTTAACTTTATCTCCAGAGCTTTAAAAAAAATGGGAGACAAGTAGGTATGTGGCACAAAAAAGGGTGTGCGCCATTTGTTAGTAGTCATAATAATAGTAATAGAGATTGTCATAAGGGCAATTAGGGTAATAGTCAAAATAGGAAAGAGTGGTGATGTGGTAGCTTTGGATTGTGATGAGTGCTGCTGATGGTGATAGTGATGGTAGGTTGTGATATGTCAGACTTAGAATGGAGTATTGATGATAGTGATGACAGTATTGGTACTGGGGATACCAATATGGGTAAGAGGAGTGGTGATGATGAAGAGTTGGGAGAGATAAAAATAGTAGAGATATATGAGATATTTGCATCTAACTCTGGTCATTGAACCAACAAACTTTCCTGGCTCTCAGTAGATTTTCATCATATTCACTACCTGATTCAGATAATCCCAGGGTATCCCTAATACCAAGGCTCTTGGTATCATCTCAGTCCTTTAGAATATTTCAAATGATCTATTAGTTTAGGAACACACCAAATTTAGGTATGGGAAATCTGATTAGATGGAGATCAAGGTGCTTACAATCTAGAAATACTCAGATCCAGGGGCCAATTCCCAGCATTCTAACAAGCTTGCCCTCTCTCAAGATTCCTTTCTCCTCCCAGAGAATAGAGAAGTAGACCAAGGGATTAAAGTGCTTACTATGCATTGTTCCAAGGCAGCTGACCAACAAAGTATAAATAGCTCAGTTAACACAGGCAACAGCTGGCAGGAAAAAGTTAACTGTATGCCTTGCTAATCTGGTGTGGAATGTCAGCACTGTGAATGTCACAAGAACCCTAACAGTAGAAAATGGTCAAGTAGGGGTCAGATGGACAGTACAGAAGGGAGGGCACTTGCCTTGCACCCAACTGACCTGGTTTTGATCCCTGGCATTCCATCCCAGATGGTCCCCCAAGTACCTCCAGGAGTGATTCCTAAGTACAGAAACAAGAGTAATCCCTGAGCATCACTGGGTGTGTCCCCAAAACAAAACAAACAACAACAAAATTTAGGTAAATACTGGGGAAAATAGGTGGGCTAACTAATAGATTGGGGTTAGCATGTGAAAATAGGAGCGGATGCTTTTAGAGACTTGCATGCGTTGGTTGAAGTCAGGCAGTAAATACTAGCAAATCAAATCAAAATAAATCATCCTTCATCTCAACTGCTTTATAAAGAAAGAAGAAGTTAAGGAAAGAAGATATAAGAGAAAAGGAAAAAATCAACCTCATCAAAAAAATGGGAAGAAAAATGAGCAGACACTTATTATACAAATAATAGGTGAATGAAAAATGTTTTGCATTCCTTATCATCAGGTAAACACAAATTAAAACAATCATGAGCTATCACTTCATACCAGAAAGACTGTTAAACATCACACAAAAAGAGAAACAACCTGTATTGGCATGGCTGTGGGGGGAAAGGAACCCTCATCCACTGCTGGTGAAAACATAAACTCACTCAACTTTCTGGGAAATAATATGGACACTTCTTAAAAAACTTAAGAATTAAACTTCATGTAACCCAGAAATTTTCTTAGCATTTTCTTTCCAAGGGCTCCAAAACCATATTCCAAAATCACATCTGCATCGTTACGTTTGTTGCAGAATTTTTCACAATAGCAAAAATCTGGGAATGTTCTTGTGCAAAAGCAAGTTACTGGATTTTTTGAAAATATGGTATACAAACACAATGGGAACTACTTGAAAGGTCTGAGAGTGGACTCATGGAAGGAAAAGCCGAGACCAGGAGAAAAGTCAGGTTGATATGGGTTTACGGAGTGCTCCTGGGATAGACTCACTGACCTCCAGTGAAGAGGCCCAGAGAAGTCACGCCTAGTCAGAAGAAGATGGATAGCCAGAATTATCTCTCTTTAATGTGGAATCTTGAAAAACACAATAAGAAAGTAACAAATGACCAAAAGCATAGGAACTTGAGAACAGATCTAGAGAAGTGAGCTTTTCAAGGCAAAGGGTAAGATGAGGGATGAGGGACAATGGGACAATATTGAAGGGAAGGGACACTGATGGGCAGTATGGTGCTGAGCTATTGAATGCATGAAACCCTACAATTAACAGTATTCTTAAATGCAACTCTCTTTTTATTTTAATTTAAAGGGTTCTGGAGAGATTGTACAATGGGATAGGTACTTGTTTTGCATGGTGGCCAACTAAAGCTTGTTTCCTGGCATCCCGTATGGTTTCCTGAGTACCATGAGAAATGATCCCCAAGTACAGAGCCATGATAATTTCTAAGCACTATCAGGCATCACCCAGTTTTTTCAAAAGAGTAAGTCACAAGAATTTGGCTATATGAGGATAGTCAGGGAGAAAAAAAGGCTCTGCAATCATTTTTTCAATTTACTTTTTTTCCTACTTGCATATACTCTTTCATGTGAAGATTTCTTTTTATCTTTTTTCTTTTTTTTTTTTGCTAGATAAATAATAGTTGACTGGGTGTTCTGGAAAAGTAGACTAGCTCTTGATAAGATGTAAGGACCCCTTCTCTTTAAAAAAAAGACACTGTTTACTTCATAGAAACAAGTAACACTTTTGAAAACTCATTTTAAGACTTCAGCAAACACTTTTCAAACTATAGTATGAAAGAGCTGTCTCTTCCCTTTCCTTAAACAAACACTCCTTGCAATATATCCTTGCAAGCACTACTTTCAGAAACATTTATTTTTTAACTCAAATATCTGTTTTATTTTAAAGATCACGATTGACAATTAGATTTTCAAAAGTTTTCCATGTCAAGATGTTTTAATAGCAGCCTTCCCATTTTTAAAACTTTGTGTGAGCACCATATGTTTACTTGCTTCACCAGCCATAACATTCAGAAGAATTTCATTAAAAAAAAAACAAAAAAATTCCTGTTGGAATCTCAGCAACAAACGAACTGAATTTTTAAAAGTAACTTTGAACTGTGAAGGAGAATGTAGCAAATGTCAACTCAAGAAAGCGTATGTGAAAATAATACTGAGTAATTAAAATTAATAGACAGAAATCCATATTAAATGAGGTCAGATTGCTCAAAGAATGTCCTCACAGGCAATGCCAAACTCCAGGACCCAGAATGCCTTCAATCTCCAGAGGAAGCATGTTACTTTACTTCCCCTTTCCAGCATGTAGAAGACAACTCTTTTTTTCATTTTTTGTAATTAGTGAAACACCATGAGGTACAGTTGTAGACTCACAAACTTTCGTGCTTGGGTTTCAGTTATACAATGATCAAGTAAGCATCCCTCCACCAGTGCCCATTCTTTACCACCAATGATCCCAGTAGCCCTCCCATCCCCCCACTCCATCCCCACCCACCCCACCCTGCCTCTGTGGCAGGGCATTCTCTTTTGCTAAGAGACAACTTTTTAACTCTTTGTTCATCAACAGCTCAGCCATAGAGAGAATGTTATAAACCAACAAAAGTCAAAATTCTCACACATCAAGTCACCTGTTTTTTTCCAACAAATTCAGCAGTTACAATTCATTCTTTCTCTATATATGTATACATACTATATAAATATATCACTGCCATTGTCCTCACATTGTTCATCGATGTTCTCCGGTGGGCCCAGTAACATCTCCATTGTGAGACTTTGTTGTTGCTGTGTTTGGCATATCAAATACATCACAGGGAGTTTGCCAGGCTTTGCCGTGTGGGCAAGATATTCTCAGTAGCTTGCTGGGCTCTCCAAGAGGGGCAGGGGAATCGAACTCCGGTCGGCCATTTTGGCGTGCAAGGCAAATGCCCTACCCGCTGTGCTATCACTCGAGCCAATATATATATATATATATATATATATATATATATAATATATATATTTATATATCTGTCACTGTCCTCCCATTGTTCATTGATTTGCTTGAGCGGGCCCAGTAACATTGTGAGACTTGTTACTGTGTTTGGCATATCGAATATGTCATGGGTAGCTTGCCAGGCTTTGCCATGCGGGCGAGATACTCTTGGTAGCTTGCCAGGCTCTCCGAGAGGGGTGGAGGAATCGAACTCGGGTCGGCCATGTTGGCTGCGTGCAAGGCAAACGCCCTACCAGCTGTGCTATCGATCCAGCTCATATATATATATATATATATATATATATATATATATATTTGAACATGGAGAGTGTTGGGATTTCCGAATTGAAGAAATTGGAAAAAAAAAAAAAGGTGAACTCTAAGTGAGCAAAGTATAGCACTGTAGCACTGTCCTCCTGTTGTTCATCGATTTGCTCGAGGGGGCACCAGTAACATCTCCATTGTGAGACTTGTTGTTACTGTTTTTGGCATATCGAACATGTCGATATTCTCGGTAGCTTGCTGGGCTCTTCGAGAGGGGTGGGAGAATCAAACCTGGGTCCCCAGGCCAGCCACATGCAAGGCAAACACCCTACCTGCTATACTATTGAGAGTATACTGAATATTAATGGAGCGGATTCAGTGGGTGCCTGAGAGACGTGGGAACCCTAGATAATGACATGGGATGAAGACAAAGGTACACATATGAGTTGACATCTTATGGGAAGGGTACAAGTTTGAGGATACAGGTCTCTTCCAGTTGAATGAATTACATGAATTAAATAGAATCAGCATTCTATTTCAGGCCCAGAATCAGAATTCCTGAAGAGTGCTTTAGAATATCCAGAGCTTAAAGTGCTTGCCAGACATGCAGCCAACTGTAGTGTGATCACTGTCATTACACACAATCATCCAAGTTGCATCAGAATACTTACTTCCTGCAAAAAGAGCCAGGAAGAGACCCTGAGTATTGCTGGGTGGGTCCTTCTTCAAAAAAATCAAAATTAAAATAAGAAAAGAATTCAAAATAAGAAAATGAGACATTTCTATACAGTCATTAGATTGTTGGGATCATCACACCTTAGTGAAAATGAATGCAGCATTTCCTCTTCTTTGAGGTCAAGGGAAAGAAGCGATAGTTCAGTTCTTGGATGCTCAATAGAAGCCGGATTAGGCAGCAAGTAATTTTGCTGGACTCAAAGGGCTAAAGTGGACTCTACCCCATCTCATCAGGCCTCAGGACTGAAGCACTTAGTTAAGTGTCCTGTCTGCTCTCAAGGAAAAATAGAAAAAATAGTATGTGAACCCAGAAATATGTGATATCTAAGGGAGAAACTCTGATGAGACAAGTACAGTTGATCTTTCCATGATGGTTGGAGGAATTGTTCAAGATGGGAGAAGTGTGCTGCAAGTAGATAAAGGACCAAACATGATAGCCTTTCAGTATCTATGTTGCAAAACATAATGCCCAAAAGTAGAGAGTATGGGGGAAATTGTCTGTCATAGAGGCAGGGGGAGGGTTGGAAGGGAGTGGAGGAGATAATACTGGGGATATTGGTGGTGGAGAATGTGCACTGGTGGAGGGTTGGGTGTTAGATCATTGTATGAATGAAACTCAAACATGAAAGTTTTGTAACTGTATCTCATGTTGATCCAATTGAAAGAAAAAGTACAGTTAACCCTTAAACAATGTGGGGGTTAAGACATAATCAGACCATCACCATTCCCTTACACCCTTTCCACTCTCCATACCCCTATATATAGAAAATTCACTCTAAGTTTTTTAACTGAAAATTCACTACAAGTTTTAACAACTGAAAACCCATTACTACTTAACTATAGTTGCTCCTTATTCCTTGGGACTCATGAAGTCTCAGAACACCACTGCAGGCATAACAAATTTCTCATGTTTTATAATTTCTCACCAAGAGTCAACAAAAGACCAAATGGCACCCTCTGAGAAGTAGGAGAACTCAGTTTTAATTATGCCAGTGGACCCAGCAGAGCATGTGCTTCAAAGCCTGTACCCTAAACAAAGGCAAGAGTTCTATTTTATAGAATATATGGTGGTACAGAGGAATGAAGAGGGGGGAGCAGGGATGATAGGGGGACATTTGCTGGCAGAAGAGTAAAGAAGCAGAAATTCTCAAGCATGTTATTTTGCAAAGCAAAATCTGGACCACCTCAAGGCCATGAATACATTTGACGCACATTCCTAATTTATGAAGGTTACAAAGTGAGACAACAACCATCTCAAGGACATTCTGAATGCACTGCATGGCTGTATTATGTCTCCCAGACTCAGTTGCCCCTTGACAGCTCCTATTCTCTGATGTTAGCCTGTTTGAATTTAGCCTATTTCAAATGCAGGCAGGGATATATTTTTCTCATCACCCACATGCACAGAAATTCTCACCAGAAGCCTGAGTCCTTTACCATTGACTATTGGATCCCCCACCAACAGATTCAGTCAACAGATATGTTTGTTTGCGTGGGTGCAGGTAACAAATGTGTGTGTTTAAAACCCAGGAAGTTAAAAACTCACGTTATACCAGAGTCAACTATTTGACTCTGATTGAAGAGCCCACAACAAGCTCCCCAACTTCATTTTATCTGAGTCTTCAGCAAATTTCTCTAGGAATCTCTGGGCACGGGTAAGAGCTCTCACACAAAACACGTTCTGGATGGGATCATGGCTTGTCAAGACTAATTTCTAGCATCCACTCTGTTTTTCCAATAACCTGTTTTTGGGGGAAAAAGACAGCATTAACAGGCATGGTAATAACCATCCCACCCAGTGGGAAGCATTTACACTCTGCCAAAGGCTCTGATGGTTTTATTTACAACAGTCATGCCAAGTCGGTACTAAACTCATTTTACAGGTGAACACAAAGAGGTGGCATCTAAGCAACACAGCCAGAGTGAGACAGCTGCTACAGATCCACATTGACTCAGTTTCATGCTCATGGCTCAGCCTGACAAATGGGCTAGAGCAGACCTCATCCTCACCTGGCACTTGAATCCCAGAGAAGGACGGAAGAATGCCACCTCTCCCAGGAGGGACCTGTATGCTCCCCACAGCTGATTGATGCAGGTCAAGGCATAGTCCCACTGTGATTTGAGACAACCTCAACCATAAACTGCAATTCACTGCCTCTTCCCCAAACAGACACTTAAAAGATGACCTATGGAGAAACAAATGAATACATGGATATGGAAATGCATTAGGAGGCCACATGTTGGATGCTCTAGCTTTATTGAGCCTTGGGAATCTCTACTTACCTCTTAAATCTCTTTCTAGGGCAGTTGCTTCCTGGACTCCATAGCATAAGGATATTAGAAGACCTATTGCATGAAAACACAAGCTTCTCAGCTAAATTTGAATTTCAAATAAATAGAAAAAATAATAACTACATAAATCTGTCCCATGCAATATTTGTAATATATATATAACAAAAAAATAATTTGCTTTCATCTGAAATTCTAATGTGATGGTAGGGGTGATACTGTATTTTAGCCCACAACCCTACTTCTGGGTTGTTTTTCTTTTGCTTATAACTTCTACATACAGCAGCTAGGAAGTCTATGCCTTTAAAATTGCCTGAAATGCTTCAGGAGTGGAGTCTTTCCTTATAAAGTGAAGGCCTGATGCACCTGAAGCCAAGATGTCATGTCACACAAACACTTGCAGATAACCTTAGGGGAAATCACTGTACTACCTCTCCCATGGGAGGTGGGGGTGGGCACTGTGTTTCTCTTCCACCAGGACCCTGACCCAGGAGCACAGTTCTGCAGAGAGGCTACTTGGACATTCAGAGTTCCCATCCCAAATGACTCCCCGTGTGGTGGCATCAATACCCCCTCACAGACAACTCTGTGGCTGCTCTGAAGAGCTTTACAGTGTCTCCCCACCTGGAATTCTGAGGTTTAATAGACCCACTGGCTTCAGTGAACAGAGCCAAGACCTAGAGGAAGTAAATCCAGATGTTCGAGGAAGAAGGAAGGACAGCAACCTCTGGACTGGGCTTGAACTCTGAGGCATGGCGCCCAACATCCTTAAGTGTAGAGATTAGAGGTTCTTCTCCACTCAATCAGATGCCTGCAGTTTGTGGTCTTCCCAGTACCTTCCTCTGGACCAACAGGTTCCCATCTCCTTCCCAAGCCTCATCTCTCCTCCTGAAACCCAGGGTCTTGCTCTCCTGACGCAGAACCCAACCCTCTAAGAAGCCAGAGAGTCTCAGTCTCCCACTGAGGCAGTGGGGGACACAGGTAACACACACAACTGCCAGCCCCTCAGTGGGTTCTGGAAGCCCAGGTACACTACCACACAGAGGAGCATCATTGTAAATGGATCCCATTCAGCCCCTTGTGAATGAGATGTGGGCCCTGGGTGCAAGATATGCTTCCATTTTTTTTTTACCATTTTTTTGTGTGTGTGGGTGTTGGTGCAGATCTGGCTGTGCTCAAAACTATTCCTGGCTCTGTACTCAAAAATCACTCCAGGTAGGGCTCAAGGGAAAATATGTGGTGCTGGGACTGAACTCAGGTTAGTTGTGTGCAAGGCAAGCACCTCACCCCCATTCTATCTTCTCCACCATCCTCCTCTGCACCCTCCCTCCCGGTTTTCCCTTTTATTAAAGCCAGAAAACATTTTTATAGAAAATATCTGAAGTAAATTTCTCTAGCAGAGGATTTCCCTTTCGTGATAGCTGTGAGATTCAACAGAATCACAAGCAGCTACTCAAGGAATGGGCAGTGACAGGCACAGGGACCTTCTGGGGTTCTGTGAAGTATGGTGACAATCAATGACCTTTTCTGGAGCTCTGGATTCATCTCTAATAAGGTCTGTATGCCCCACTCTAGACCTTCCAGGGAGACAGACACAGGGAGTAACCTAGTGTAACCTATTGGAGGAACTGTGCAGGGGGCAGGAGATGGGGTCATCCTCCAGCTGTTGTAGGAATGATGGCCAGGTGTCCCGGATCAATGACACAGCACAGAGAAGAAGAGCAGAATAAACTGTTCAGGAGAGACTCAACTCTGAGTGTCCCTTCTGGGACAAAGGAAGCCTGATGGAGTGCAGTCCACACAGCAGCCCATGTAGGGGGCTGTTCTCTATCATGATGCCAGTTGACTATCATCCTTTCTCAACCCAGACTCACAGTGCTGCCTCCTAGCTGCTTGTCTGCCCATGAGTTAGCCAACATCACTGAGCCAACACCGCTGAGCCTATGTCTTCATTTGTTTTAAAAAATACATATATATATACATATACATATATATATATATATCAAATTGAGATGCAGAAATAAAGCACAGTGTCTGGAGAGTCATTACAAATATCAGAGTAGAGGGGCAGGAGAGATACCTGTGAGCCGACCAAACCCCTCCCTCTCAGAGTTCCGGGAGCATCTGGCCAGTTCCTGACACTGGCCAGACTGGTCATTCCACCCCAGAATCTGGGAGGTTTTGTAGAATAAAACAGAAAGGAGCCAGGGACACTCCCAGTGAGACTCCCAGGCAGTCTGTGGCTGAGTGGAATTTGTAACTGGCTTCCCAGGAGGGAACTTTGGGCTCAGAGCAGGCAAAACAAGCCAAGTCTATGAGGTCACAGGAAAACAGGGCAGTGGGGATAGCGTTGGGGGGCGGGCAGGAGGGGGGGAGCTTGCCTGCTGAGTCCTCTTAGAAGGACAGTGGTCATGAACTCCCCCAGAACGACATATGGAGAGATCACACACACACACACACACACACACACACACACACACACACGCACACACATTTGCATGCGCACCATGTATGAGACTGGCTTCTCATGGGCAGTCTGCACCCTTGGGCTCCGGAAGCTGCTATGGGAAGCTGGAGGAGAGAGGTGTCTGGGAGTTTCTGAGGCTGTGAGGCTTAGTGACAACAATGTCAGCTTAGGACTCTGGCGCTGGAATCAGAACCAGTCAGGAATACTGAGTTCCTGAGGATGGGCTGGAACTTAGGCTCATGACATATTTTTCCATCCAATGAAAGAGCCAGGGTATAGGAGCTCTGTATCCAACAGGGAGACGTCCCTCCCTCTTCTCTCCATGCACTGCTGCTCTGTGAGGACCTGGGAGCCCTTATCTGATCTGGAAAGTTGGGTGCCAGGAGGACTTGAAGATAAGGACACAGTGAGCACGCTTTCCCGGAGACCCAACAGGAATTCTCATTACTGCTATTTTCTCTGACCTCCAGAAGCAGAGACCTCAGACTGGTATGGACATACCCTCTGTGGAAAGGAGGAGAGAAAGCCCAGAGGACCTCTTGCTCTTCCCGAGCGTCACATAGCTAAAGAGCAGCAAAGCCAGAGCTAGCCAGGGCTGTCCCATCCCCATGTACCCCAATCCTTTTCCCCACTACCATCAGTAGTTACTGCAACATCTGGGAACTTGCTAGAAAGGCAAGGTTTAGTGGCTACCCTGGAGTCTCTGGGTAATTTTAAGTCAGTTCTGCCTTGATAACTATGGTCTGACTTGTGTGAGCCTCTAGAAATGGGGGCATGCCGAAGCAGCAAAACCCAACACAACCTGAAAGCATCTGCAGAGAAATAGGAGATGAGAAGGAGGCAAGGTGGGAAAGTGTTAGCAGGACTAGGTGATGCCAAGGCAGGTGGTCCACCCTCACAACTTCCCTGCCCTTCTTCAGTGGGTAGGCTAGAATAGTAGGACTCATAGAAGGGGTAAGGGGTTACTTGGATCCAGCCCTGCCTTTGCCCCATCCCCCATGCTCTTACGCCTTTACAGGAGGGAACAGAGTAGAGCAGAGAGAGAGAGAGAGAGAGAGAGAGAGAGAGAGAGAGAGAACAGACAGAGAGGAGGTTTAACATTCATCATGCAGGAACTACTTAGCCATCACTGGGCCAGAATCTAAAGGCAGATTATTCAGTTTTCAAATGGCTCATCACACTGATAGTAGCATGCTGGGTCAAGATCAGAAAACAGGACTTCTTAGCAAGAGTCAGTGCACAGTACCCCACTTCTAAATGGCCATAGGCATATTGGATTGACAAGAGAGACACCAGCAAATACATTGTTGGAAAAGCAGATGCTCACTCTGTTCCACAAAACTTGACCTTGGATTTTTGCTGGTTTTGAGGGGTGGCCCACACCCAGCTGTTTTCAGGAATTTGTCCTGACTCTGCACTCCTAGATGACTCATAGCAATGCTTGGGGACACCATATGCAGTGCTGGGGGTTGAATCCTGGTCAGCTAGGCGCAAGGCAAGCACCTAACTTACTGGACTAATTCTCTGTCTCAACCAATGACTCATCCAGACTCTGTACACATAGATCTCTGAAGTTGACTGTCCCCAGCAGTCAGAATTGAATTGTCCTTCCCAGAGGACTTACAAAGACACAATAAGAGCAACACAATCGGTGCCACACAAGGAACATAAAGCTGATATAATCCAGTCCTTGCCTCAAAGAGCTGCCCACCTTGCAATCGAGCCACTCACCTTAATCAGTCATTTCATATGGTCTTTGTCCACCTATAAGCAGTGGCTGATCAGTGCTCTACTGCGTGTCAGGGCTTAAGGACAAGTGGCTACAATTGTTTGTGTTGCTACCCTGCTACTACAGAGGCTGCAAGGATGCGATGCACTTCTCTTCTCTGTTCAGAGCCTCCTTGGACGATCTGTGGAAGTGGTGTGCCCTCAGCCCGATGCCTCTGAAGGTCTAGAGCTTTTTTACATCCAAATCATCCCAGATTCCTCCCTTCTACACCTCCCTAAATGTGACATTAACACACTCCAAAGCCCGCAGCATATTCTCAACTTGCAGCAGAAGGTCTAATGATGTTCAGTAAATGTTTAATTATACAATTTTCTTTACACTACTGAATAAATAACCCAAATCAACTTGTCTCTACCTTGCAGGTTGATAGTTTTTTCTTCTCAAGCAAGAATTACTCTCTGCTAAAGAGATGTCATTTTATAATATAGTCTTAATTGTTCCATACAGGTGCCTGGTAGGATGTGGTATTGGGGGCAGGTGGGAGCACAATGGGCCTGTGTGCAGGGCCCTGGCCTGCATCTGCTGGGCTGCAAAGCTGATTTGGATAGCCAGCAGGGAAGCCATCACCAATGTACGTCGTGGTCAGAGGCATGGAACCCAGTGGGGAAGGTCATCCCCGGATAGAGAAGGCACAAAGGTGACTGGGAAGGACCCAGGGAGATTCAGGAGGAACGCCAGGCCAGCACAGTGAAGGGTGGCATGAGAAAGTGCTCTGAGAGAGGCAGACTCCTAAAAGGGAGACAAAGTTAAAACTCATGGGAGGAAATAAGAAGCATCTCAGCATGCCATAAGCATGCCACAGCTCTCAGAGAGGAGACAGAAGGGAAGGCAACAGTAGCAGTAGTGGGGAGAGGCATAGGGACCAGTGGAGGGAAACCGGGCCAATTGCAGACCTGGGAGTTCATTTAAGGTTATTTTCAGATCAGGTGACCACCCTGTGACCCACCCTTCAGCCCTGCCCTGGGGCAGCTGCCTTTAAATAGCACCACTGCCACGAGTTAGGCTAGGTACATTTTCTCCACAGTGTTCCTGCACTCTGCTTGTAAGTGGAGGAAAGATGATCTGAGCTGCAGAGTCGGGAGGGACCAATCCAATGCACATGGACCAAGCACCACGAAAGATTCTTTTGACACCAGTGAAGGCAGGGTGGGACACCGAGCAATTTTGAAGATAAGATTAGTGGTGGAGTCATCTTCCCTCAGGTGACCACTCTGTGCCAAGCCTTGTGCCAGGTATGTGAATGTTCAATTGCTCATGTATTCTGAGCAGTGTCTTTACTTGCTGATAAGGACTGAAGACAAGGAGATTTTAGGGTCCTATGAGGAGAGGTCATTTGCCCAAAGCTCCAAAAACTTCACTTTCTCTTGTGCCAGACATTTATTCTATCTCTATTTCTCTCTGTATCTCTGTCTGTCTCTCTGTCTATCTCTGTCTCTGTCTCTCTCTCTGTCACACACACACACACACACACACACACACACAGAGTCATATTACGCTGAGAAAGACCACAGGGATCAGGTGGAACTGAAGAAATATGGAACTGCCTTCAGCTGGGGTGCTTATTTCGAGGAAGCTAGCACTCACAGGCCTGTAGAGTTCTAAAAGAGATGCAGGGGCTGGAGTGATAGCACAGCAGGTAGGGCGTTTGCCTTGCACGCGGCCAATCCGGATTTGATTCCCAGCATCTCATATGGTCCCCTGAGCACCACCAGGAGTGATTCCTGAGTGCGGAGCCAGGAGTAACCCCTGTGCATCACTGGGTGTGACCCAAAAGAAAAAAAAAAGAGAGAGTTGCAAAGGAGTCAGATCCCTTCTCTCTCTGTCTCCCCCTGACCCCATTGGAACATGCTACTTGGGTAAAAATGAGGAGGTTGTGGAACCAGGCAGAGAAGCCAACTAGAAAACTAAAGTCTCTGTAAATTAGGAAGTCAAGTTATTGCTCAACACAGCAAGTTAACAGAGTCTGATTAGGAGATAAAGCTGATTCACCAGTTGGGGAAGCAGAGCATAAAGAAAGGAGTTACAAGTAAACACAGAGGAATGGGAGCACTGTGATGGGAGTAACCCAATAAATCTAAGCTCCCTGTGGCAAGGTGGAAAGGACAAAACAATGTTATCCTACAGCCCACTATTATATGAATGTCTGTGATGGCAGACTCTCCCACCCCCAACAATGACCACCACCACCAGAAACAGCTGTGCAATCTCCCACAGACCTTCTAAAAATCTATTGTAACCCAGAGAATGTCATGATCAGAAATTACTTAGAACTTGGTGTAAAAGAGAAACCACTGGGATTTGGAAGAGAGCTTCAAAACTTTCATTTGTCTTTTGTAACAGCAGTTTTGACTGTTTGAAGCTTGCAATTTTCACTTGAAGACCTTCTCACATTCTCAGTTGCCACCAGCAAAATGCATTTCCATTACCCTGTCACAATTTCAATGACAGGACAGTTCATCTGGGTTGGCTAACCAGCACATAAATAAGTAAACAAAACTTTTCCTTGAAAGATTTTTTTTGGCACTATCCCTCATGGCTGACCATGTACAGTCTACTGTTCATGTATTTCTAATAGAAATGTCTGTATGCATGTACCAAGTGGAATACAGATATATTCTTTTCAACACTCTCTGTAGACTCTCCTAACTTGGAATATTTTTTTTAAGTTTTATTTATTGAATCACCGTGAGAATAGTCACAAAGCCTTTCAGTTTAAGTCTTGGTCGGTCATACAATAATGAAACACCCATTCCTTCACCAGTGCACATTTTCCACCACCAAGAACCCCAGTATATCCCCCAGTCAATCCCTCCCCCCCAACTGTGTGACAGATTTCCACTTTACTCCCACTCTCTCTCTCTCTATAGATCACATTCAATACTATGACAAAAGACCCAACATTATTTTTCGGAATTTTCCCCAACATTCAGATCTGCCAAAAAGATATCATTAGATAATTTGTTTTCTATTGCTGATTATGGAGAGCATATGATGTTGTGTGGCCACAATAATGAACACGCAAATTTGGATTTCTGATATTTTAGTAATAAGCCTAGAGGAATTACTGCCAAAAGCCCCTGGGTTCTGAGACTGATTTGTGTGCCTCTGGGATCATGGTCATTCAGGAGCCAGAGGAGGCATTTGTGAGTGGCAACCCGGGGCCTTGTCAGGGCAGGGAACAGGGCCAATTCCACCCCCCATCCCATGAGGCCCCACGTGTCTCATCATACCCACAATCCATCCCCAGCACCATCTTTCAGCACACAGCAGGGAAGAAAACTGACCGGCTGAATCCACAACCCCTGAAGAATTCTCCGGGCCCCATACTGATCACCAGGAAGTCCCAGATGGGGTAGGTGCTGTCTCCCGCCTTCTTCAGATGTAATCCCAGTGACCATGAGCTTCTATAAGCATGGCTCCCGTATGTGGGTACCAGGACTATTCTTCCAAACCTCTCCTGATATGCAAAGTGAGCAATGGAAAGAAATGATCTAGCATCTGTCCCTGGAAAGCAGGCTTGAATAGTGGTGGGGAAATCTAAGCGAAATATAATGGCCAACCAAAATGCATCTGGACTGTGCATTTAACTATGGTGCTATGCCACCCTGGGAGGGGAAGGGTGTTTGTCCTTCCACCTGTCCTCCCTTATGGCGGCAGCATGGTGGCCTCTGTCCTTTGGAGCCTAATGGAATATTCTTTATCAGGAGAAAGGGTATGTAAATAGGATTTGGACTCACAATGGCCTGATGCCGGCTGTGAGTCAGTGGACCATGAGCAAGAGTAGTATGGGCAGGAGCTCCGGGAAAGGTGCGAGGGCCGTGACTGAGATTAGGATCTCAGCAACCCTATGATGCTCTTCAGTGGCATCATGTGTTCTCCAACTAGTCTGGCACTTCCACATGGAGCAGACAGATAATTTCACCATTTTTTGCCATTTTATTTTGGATTCGCCCAAGTGCCTTCAGCTTTGAGAATATTCCCCGTCTCCCCTTCCAGACCCCACCTCTCTCTCTCACTTTGCCAGTTGGATCTTTTTGATGTTTCTTTTCAAATTTGTGGTATATATATCTGCTGATTAGACAACATTAATGTCATCTTATTTCTTTTCTACTTCTTGTCTAAAAGTCTTTCATCTATGTAAATTATGGCCCACAGGGACTGACCCTAGAATTAACAACTGTTTGGTAATTGAATGTTCAATGAGTAGAGGAATTTGCACCTAAAACCCACATCTATGAGGATAATAAAGAATCAGGGAATAAAGAGGATATCATCAATGGAAAAAGTCATGGGACCTTTCTTAGGAAAGAAGGTGCAGCTGAGTATCTGAACTCTGCCGAGCTTCCTCTCTGCTGGAGTCTCTCCCACTGCCCCCCCCCCCACACACACACACACACAACTCCACAATGACACCAAGGGACCTTCTTTTACATGTTTATTCCTTCCAAGTTTACAGACTGATGTTTTGGAAAGTGGGCCCAATTGTTACAGAAAGGAAGCCTTCAGACTTTAATCAAGAAGAAAAGGAACAAATGGGTGAAAAAAACTTTCTTTGAAGAAAAGTACAGCTTAGCTCACATAATGCAGGTCATCTGGTCAAATCTGAGGGGACTCATGCTCCAGATCTATACCAAGTCATGTGATATACAGAGGATAAAAGTTTTATTTTGTGACGGGAAAATTAAATCTTGGGTGTGGGGAGAGGTGGTATTTATTTTGGAATGACAGGGATTGAAGCACATACCTTGCATGCAGCCAACCCTGTTTCAATCTTCAAGTACCACCAAGAGTAGCATGCGATGCCTCTGGGATACCCCAAGTAATCTCTGGCACCACAGGACCTGAGAAGTACCACTTCCTCCAGCCCTTGCATTGAACTCTCTCCCACTTTGACCTAGAATCAGCAGAAAGTTCCCCTGATCCTCTGAGCACTGCTTAGGAAAATTTCCCCTCTAGAGTAAAACTTTAAACTAGGAGCTTAACGTGGTCCTCTATATTGAAGTATCTTTTGCTGCATAACAAACTTTCTTAAAATGTAAGCTAAAGGTAAAGGCCCTCCCGTTGATCGTCGATTTGCTCGAGCGGGCCCAGTAACGTCTCCATTGGAGACTTTGTTGTTACTGTGTCTGGCATATCGAATACTCTCGGTAGCTTGCAGGGCTCTCTGAGAGGGGCGGAGGAATCAAACTCGGGTCGGCCATGTTGGCCGCTTGTAAGGCGAACGCCCTACCCGCTGTGCTATCTGGAGACTGCTCAAATGATAGAGCACAGGCAAATTCCTGAATTTTATCCCTGTGGCCCTGGTAGTCTCCAGCACTGCCTGGTAAACCCTTAAGCACCACTACTAGCCTGCACCAGACTGAGTTCTGTCAGGGGTTGTTCCTATATATAAAAATAATCTTACTGCTCAATACAAAAACCGTCTCATATGCCTACAATTCAATGAGTGAGCCATCTGGCCTGGGCTCAGCTGGGAAGTTTATATGTCTCATCGCCTGGGGTCATGACTGAAGTCATCTAGTGACTAAACAGTGCTGGGTGATCAAAACTGCCCTTAGTCAGATGTCTGGCTGTTGGTTGACTCAGGGACTCAGTTGGGAAGGCTCATCTATGCTCCATGTTGATGCTCCAAGCTAAGCCCAGGCATTTTCATGAAATATTCACATAGAAGTAATCTAGGGAAATGAGAATTAACGTCAAAAAGCTTCTTGAGGCTTAGGTTTAGTTATGCAACATCACTTCTTCCCCTTTGTAATAATCAGAGTAAGTCACATGGCCATGCTTGGAGTTTTCTAGATTCTACGTGATGGTATAAAGAAAAGGCATGGAGACTGGAGTAATACTAAAACAGATCAGATGTGGGCCTTGCATACAGCTGACCCGGGTTTAATCTCCAGCATCCCAAATGATTCCCTGAGCACCATCAGGATTGATTTCTGAGGGCAGAACCAGGAGTAACCCCTGAGCATTGCCAGGTGTTTTGCCAAAAAACAAACAAACAAAAACAAGAGAGGGATGATGGCAGCCACGTTGCCACAAGTGTGGAAGGCATTGCTTGTATCTACTACATTCCAAAATCCAGACTAGTTGCATAAAATTGGTGCTATGTTTAATTTCTACCACCTAGGAAAATAATGACCTTTGGTAAAGTCTATAAGACTCCAGGAAGTAGAGCTGGGGGTGGGAATGAAGAATCTGAGTAAGGAATCCACTAAGATCAAGATGCGATCTGTTAACCAATTCAGTCAGACAAATATATATAAATCTGTAATTAAGGAATAGATCTACAGGATCAAACAATTGTGAGTCAATATTGCATAGATGGTACAAAAAGACATGACTAGATAAAACTAATTAGAGTGTGACTATATAGTGAAGTTGTCATGAATCTAAACCGTGGAGCACATATACAATAAAATATCAAAGAATCCAGAAGAATTTTTCCAGAGATGATTGATTTATGAGTTAAGGAGAAAAAACCTGAATATAGTAATCTAGTATTACAGTGCATAAAACTGTCAATAATTAGTAATTCATTTGGTAAAAGCAGTATGTAATAAAACAAAATGAGGACCAGAAACTTTATCTTTTGCATGACAAAAATTTGATCCCAATCAGGATGATTTGGTAATAAGTTTTCAGGTATAACACTGAAGGCACAGTTTTTGAAGTGAATGAATGATCGTTTTAAACAATAGCAATGAAAGACTACTGCTCCATGAAACACATTGCTTAGGTAATCAAGAAATAAGCCACAGAGTGGGGAAAAATAGTGGAAATTAAGTAGTAGATAAAAGTGAACTATTTAAAGCATATAAAAATAGCATAGTTCTGTATATTGGGGAGTATAAAAGTTATGTGCATTGGGAAAGACCTTAAAGGACACTAACTTCAACTCTAGCTGATAATTTGCATAAGCAGAAAATGAATATTAAAGTATCATGATCAAAAAAATTAGCCTAAGTGCATTATAAAGTAATGCCTTATCAGAGCCTGTTTTTGAATAATAATTGTGGTAATTGTCATTAAATGAGGGGTGAAAGAGTGGGGGGAAAAGGGGTAGAAAAAGGGGAAACACATTTTTGAAAACTGGAGAAAAGTCAAGCTATTTTATAAAGTACTTAAAACCCCAACAAAAAAAGGAGTACCTTGGCTGAATTGTGTATGCAGAAGTTAAAAATGAAGAGGATGGATATTTAGCCAAATGTATTTTGAAGTCAAATATTGAATGCAGTTCCCAATTTCTCCTAACTATAGATGATGAGAGAACAATTAGAAGACTTGTTAAGCAAAAGGTTAATGGAACTTGAAGACTTATAAAACGTCATAGTCTGTTCACATTGCAAAACATGAGAAAATGTGTTGTAGAGAAAATATCAAGGGTGTGGCTGGAAGATCACTTGGTAGAAAGCCTGGGCTTGGCTCTGTACTCCATCAGTGTTCTCAGCAAAAAAATAAAATAAAAATAAAAATTGAAGTGGTATTAGAAGCAGCACTTACAGCTGCTGCTAATGAAACAGAGTAAAGGGAACTGGTAGTTGTACAATTTCTCCACCTCTATTTTATGTCATCTTTTAAGTAAAGGGGGAAAGTAATTCTCAAACTGGTTTATACAATGTTCTTGTTTCCAAGTTTTGTATCACCTACCAGCCCTTGAAAAGTGAAACAACTTGCAAGAAATAAAAAAGTTTTGGAGGAGTCAAATAATTAATCTCCCAAAGTACTTCCAGACGTATGAAGAAATTGGAACTCTCGTATCTTGTTGGAGGAACTATGAAATGGTTTAAGTACCCTGTAAAGTAGTTTTACTTACCTGAAAAAGTTAGAAATTAAATTATTATATGATCTTAAATTTCATCCCAAGTATATAGCCAAGGAATTGTAAACAGATACTCAAGTGAGCACATAAATAGCTATGTTCATAGCAGTACTGTTCACAAAATCAAACAGAAACAGTTCAAATGATCATCAACAAATTAATGACCACAAAGACCACAGTATACATAAAAAACATAATGTTATTCTGTAATAAAATTAGAGTATTGAGGGACCAGGGGAAATGGTACAGAAGAAATATGCCGGGCCTGCATGCTGCAGTCCCTGATTTGATCCCAGGCAACACATATGGCTCACAGGACACTGTCAGGGATAAACTTGATTTAAAATAATATAGACATAGTAGTTGCAACAACACTATGAACATACTTTCTGCTATATAGAGAAATGGAAAGAAAAATGAGTAAGTAGAATGAACAAAGTCAACTATATGGTGATGGATGGAATCTATAATTCTGATGGCAAAAGTAGTAATTACATATTTTCAATTAGAAGGTCCAAATACAAGGTAAAATTAATGCAATATATTTAGATATCAGAGATGAAGACTTATTAATATAATGAGAGTAGTATTGTATTGGGTATTGTATCAATGATTTTAAGTTCTCTATTTATATAGGTTGAAGTTATATACAATCAATCATCACAATTGACTTTTATTGATTTGTTTTCAGACTTTTCCATTTGCTTTTAAGTTTTGTTGGAGCAAGAAATATCAAGTACATTTATGATGTGCCTGTTAAGAAGGGCAGGTTGGAGGAGTTAGAGGAACATTGGTGAAGGAAGGTCAAACAGGTGGTGGGATTGGTTTTGGAGCATTGTATATCTGAAACAACTTTATTATGAATAACTATAAATCACTATGTTTTAAGAAACATAAATTTTAAAAAATATATTAAGGACAATAATAGGGGTCTTTAACACTTTAATGGTAGTATAGGTACAGTAATTTTATATGCCAAAGGCATACATTTTAACATTATTATGACCATGTTATAATAATTACAATAAAAATTGGAATAATCCTATGTACCTGAAATGTAAATACTGCTAAAAGCAAATTATATCATAAAATATATATACAAATATAGGCACAAAGTGGTTAATTTGACTTTATATAAATTTCGCCTCAATAAATTATGTCAGAAGACAGCATGGGATATCCATGTACTGGTGAAACTGTTCTGTATCTTGACTGCATTGTTGGTTATAGGAACATACACAATTAGATAACATTATGTAGAATTAAAACATATGGATATGTATTCACACACAACACACAAGAAAATTTAAGATATACAAATTGTATCAACAGCAATATGAACTCAATAGAATAAACTGGGAAGCATACATGGGCTCTCTACTATTGCTAAAGCTGAATATAAACCCATAATTACCTTAAAATAAAAACTTTTATTTTAAATCCTTTCTCTTCTAAGTTACACTACCTTCAACCTACATTAGGTGAAAAATTCAGAGAGCTGGCTTGTCCACCATATTTCTCACCAAATGGTTCCCTTACTGAATGTTTCTTGGGACTTTAAAACACCTGAAATTTATCTACCAGTATCTTGATGCCTATTTATTTGATGATACAGAATTTTCTCAAATTTCCTAACTATATTTTCCTTTAAACCTGAGGATTTGCCTCCTAACACTAATCCCTCTTTCAGCATCAAGTATACTATCCAAAACAGACTCAACAAAACTGAAAACCACTGAGATCTAAGCTGCAACCACAAGAACTTTGTAATGTGCCCATCAAATTGGCAGGAGGGCATGGGTTGAGGGCTGGGAAGGGAGGGACTATGGGAACACTGATGGAAGGAAGCTGACACTGGTGGTGGGAGTGGTGTTGAGATGTTATAAGCCTAAAACTCAACTATCAATAACCTTGCCATAGTCCTTAATTAAGAACTTTTAAAAATTAAATAAAATATAAATAAAATATCAAATAAAAATGAAATAAAAACATTACAGCTTAATATTGTCTATCTCAGCTTGAGTGACTACTCATTTACATATTTGCACTTTGAGTTTGTAGGAAAAAAAGGGGAAACATTATTTTCTTTTATGTTTCCAGTCCCCACTCCAGGGGAAAATACTGAGGGGCATACAGTTTTAGGAATAAACCTTTTTCAATGAAGATAAGCAAAGGGACACTAGTTGTTCAGTGGTTGGTTCAGCATGGCTAACTTCTGGTCTGGTATGGAAAGACTATGCATCTGGGAGACAGGTGCTAGAAATTTAAATAAACTGAGACCCTGAGAATCGGCTTCCTCTCCTCTGACCTTGCTTTGCTTGCATCTACTCTAGAAGCTGTCAGTTTCTTTTTTAAGAAGTCCCTTCCAGTTCTAAAATCCTCTGATTCTTCTTGTCTGCCATAATAAATCTTTGTTCTGCCACTCTCTAGTTTAGTCATTTAACCCCTGCTGAGCCCCAGACAATGGTATGTACATCTTTCTAAATAATACTAAATAAATAAATACATGAATGAATAATTGAATGATCCTCTGGATTTTTTTTCAGCAATTTTATTGAATCTGCCAATCAATTTGAAGAGAGTTGACATCATTTTATTGAGTCTTCTGACCCATGAATAACATTCATTTGTATTTCCACTTACTTAAATCTTCTTTAATTTCCTTTAGCAATGTATTGCAGCATCTAGATAAAGATTCAGCAATCCTGGGGTTAGAGGGAGAAAGTCTTTCTCAAGATTTTAATTTTTATAAAATCAAAGGTATTTATTTTAATTTATCATTGTTCACTGATGATAGATAAAAAATACATTTTACATGTTGACCTTGTATTTTGCAAAAGTTTTTAACTCAAGTTGGTGTAGATCTCATTTAAAACTTTTTTTTATTTTTATTAGTGAGACACCATGAGGTACAGTTGTAGACTTACAAATTTTTGTGCTTGGGTTTCAATTATACAATGATCAAATACCTATTTTTCTAGTTAGTTTATGGATAATATTAAAATTAAGGTAGTTTTATATTTTTCTTTAAATCTAGGTGCATTGATTTTATTTTCTAGTCTTATTCCAGGTGATGGTTGCTTGAAGAAAGTAGCTTTCGCATATATGTGACCTCAGAATGAAATAAGCTTTCAAGTTAGAGATTTGGGTATAACTTCCCTAAGAAAAGAAGTTAAAGTGGGCTTTGTAAGTCAACAAGGATTTTATTAAGAGTTTCCTGCAGTGATAAAGTGGCTACTTTAGTGATAAAAGTAAATATAATGTTTAAGACACAGGCATCTAGAACAACTCAAGTCTTAAGAATCACTCGTTGGTATTCAAGAGTTTAAGTCAAGGAGCCAGAAATGGTCCAAGAAACTTCGATTTTTCTATCTGTAAACTGCCTCACCACATACTTTAATTCAGAATTACGTAAAGAACAATGACTGAGGGGCTGGAGCAGTAGTACAATGAGGAAGCATTTGCCTTGTATGTGGCCAAACCCAGTTTGGTTCCCATCATACCATAAGGTCTCCTCAAGCACTGCCAGGCATGATTTTTGAGCAGGAATAAGCCCTGAGTGTGGCCATAGTGCCACCTCTACCCCCCCCCCCAAAAAAACAGAACAATAAGAACTGAAGTAATACCCCATATTTTAAAAGGAAAACAACAAGGAATTTGATCTAGGCAGTTTATGATGATTCCTAAAGCAATTGCACAGCCTTTACCAAATAAAAAGATCATCCACATGCCCGTATTAGGAGGTAGTCCAGACCTGCAAGACTGACCCTTTCACTACCTCTACTGCAAGAGCCAGCCACTCCTTTAATACCCACATGAAATGTACCTTTAATACCAGGGTTGATCCTCCACATCCTTAAGTGACAGTCCAGGCTCATCCTAAACCAAGTCTATAACAGAACACAGAAATGTATACTGAAGTCTCAAGATGTTTCTAAGAGGACTCTGAACTTGGATAAAAACTCTACACTATGGGGTCTGCATTCACGTTGGTACCAGTAGAATCATTTTCAGAGTTAGGAGACATTCTTTCATTCAGATATCATTCAGTCCCCTGTGTCCTATGCCAAAATCGACCTGGAATTCCACACTAACAATTGATTTAGTATTCACCAAAAACCCTTTTATAGGGGACACACTTTCCACTAATAAGTCTGTTCATCCCCAATTTGTGTGCTCCTACTCGGCTATCCAAAGCAGGGTACAATGAAGTCGAGGGAGGGCACAAAATGAGGGATGGAAGGCAACTAATGATTACAATGTTTGTTTTCTACATAACCTAAGTCTATGTATATCAGAAGGGAAGGAGAGAATACAAGGCACATATAATCCTCCAATAGGGGATTTTTCTCCCTTTCAAGCAGAGAGAATCCTCTTTTCTGATAGAAATATTCAACTGATTCCATTAGAATATTGTGATATAGTAGAAATTATATATAGTAGAAATTATATACTGGTCTCTATCTGAGACTCTTGACAGAGAGATCCTGAATTCACTGGGATTTCCTGGGTGAGAGAAGTATCCTTTGTTTCAATGACACTGCTCTAATATACTTCCTAATATATCCTGGATGGCACAGGTTAATCCACCAAAAAAAGGCCATAATTTAAAACTTGGAGTTCGCAGCTCCCTATTCCTATTCTCTTAAGAAGGGAGAAGAACTACACGTGTAGTGGATGATAGATCATGCCTATGTTATGAAGCCTCTATAAAAATTCCAACAGTAAAGACCAGGGAGATAGCTCGAAGGACAAAAGTATAAACCTTGCATGTGCAAAGTCATGAGTTCTATCCGTGGCACCACATGGACCCCTGAATAGTACCAGGTGTAGCCCTAGAGGCCTCTAAGCATTTCCTGGATTGGTGCTGGAATCCCCCAGCACTACTGGAGTCGAGAAGCACACCACTGTTGGGCTCTCACATTGGATCATTCCATCCAGTTGGCTGAAAATCACCCACAGGAGTGACCAACAGGCCTTGGAGCACTGCTGAGGAGGCTTCAAAAGTACAGGGCTCTGGGAGGTTGGCAAACACATCCATATACCAGGAGGGTGATGCAACCCAAACCTTTGGAGGAAAGAAACTGCTGTGCTAAGAACCCATCAAGACCTCACCCTAATACCTCTTCACTTGATTGTTCATTTATCTCTTTTTATCATGGTCACTAATTAATTAGTGAATTTCAGTGCTTCCCCATTTCTGTGAGCTGCTTTTGTACATGAAGCTTCTAAGAAGGGGTGTTGTGGGCATAACCCATTTGTGGCCAAATTTGACAGAGGTTGTGGGTAGTCTGGGCTTCTATCACCATCTGGAGCTCTGAAAAGTGGTAGGGCTGGGAGGATGGCAGATTTGGGGGACTCAGCCTTTAATCTGTGGGACCTGACACTGGATCCAGGCAGATAATGTTAGAATTGACTTAAACTATCGGATACCATGTTAGTATCTAGGGCATATCTTGGTGAGTGTGTGTGTGTTTGTAAAAACATACTTGTTGAGCAGAGGTGTCAGAAATGAAGTGTTGTGTGAAGTACAGGCTTCAGAGAAGATTATACACAGTAGGGAAGAACTTGTTTTTCCCCATGCAGAGAATATAAAAACACTGAGCTCTGAATTTTTCTTTTATAAGCTTTCTCTCTCTCTTTTCTCTATCACTTTCCTCTCTCTCTCCACACACACACACACACACACACACACACACACACACACACACGGTTCAATATCTGCAGATGAAAGACTGTTGATTCATACAAGAAAATTTAGGAGCCTATGTGTTCTTAGTGGGTCTTACTTGAGCATCTACTTCCTAAATGACTTTCCCATCACAAATCCTGGTATTTTCTTAGTTTGTGCTTATAGCTTTGCCAAAATAATATTGTTCAAAATCAGTCTGTTCTTTCAAAGGCCTTTCTCTCCAGCAAGCTCTGTAGCAGGTACCCACTTCTCTGATCTTTCTGAGTATAGTTCCCCAAGGATGCAGCTCATTTGCTCTCTACACCAGTGGTCCACCTTTGACAACCATTGGCTTAACCTTTTTCTCAGTTTCTGTCATAGCAACAATGACATTTAATTCACTGGTGGTCACCAAGAGTCACTTTCTGGTTTTGATGTGAAGCATAAATCTCTTTAAGCTCCTACCAAGCACCACTGGATACCTGTGGCCACACACAGTAGAGAATTTATCTTCAATTATTTTATGATTCATATGAATTCATCTACACTAAAACATTCATGGCCCATTTGAAAGAACACATTTATTCCCACTGTGGAAAATACATAGAAATTATTCTTCGTTTTGAAACATCAAAAGGCTAAGCATTTAGCAAATCACAACTTCAGAGAAGTTTCTTTAGTTTCTCCCCTTTTCAAATGAAAAAATAATGCTATATTAATGGGATAACCATGTGCCCAGCAAGAAGAGTGCCTTGAACCCTAGGATTGCTGTATCAAGGTTGTTTATCAGTCTGTAGGACAAAGACAAATGCACGAACCCTGACTTAAATCCACTTTGTTTGGGGCCAGAACAATATCTAACTCAGTCTTCATATTGACTGAATTTTTTACTGTAACAAGTGAAGAATTATCTCTTTGGGAAAGTGCTCATCTTTGAGAAAAGAGTGTCACAATGACAAAGTTCTTCAAGGATTTTTGAAGGCATCTTCAGTACAAAGTACCTAGGTGCATCTGTATTGAGGCTGGCTCATAGATAAGCACATTCCATATGTATTTCGATGCAATTTCACAATTCCATATGTATTTCAACCCTTTAAAATATCAAACAAAGCAGCATGGAGACAGTCACAAAGCCACAGGGCTGGAGCTCAGCCCATGTTTAACCCCTGGTACCTCCTGCTCTCCTAAGCACTAGTGTCTCCTGAGCAACACGGTAGTGGGTCAGATAAACCCCATTATGGCAGCACATCACCAGGCCTTATGAATGGCCATATATCATTGGGAGTGACCCCTCGTCATCCCAGATGTTGCCCCCCTAAGTAAAATAACAAGCAACAATAAATAAGATGTCAAGCATATAGAAAAACCATCAAGAAAGACACTGTTTCTTTTTCATTGCATATAGTCATATAAAGCAGATGAAGACACTTTTATTTTGGGGTCACACCAGTGGTTCTCAGGAGTTACTCATGGATATGTGCTCATGTAATCACTCCTAGAGGTGCTCCAAGAAACCTATGTGGTGCCGTAAATTGAACCCAGATCAGGAGCATGAAAAGCAAGTACCTTACCTGCTGTTCTATTGCTCCAGCCACAGGCACAAACTTATTATGTATAATATTATCATGTTTTCTCATAAGTCAGGGGCAGATAATTTACTTATCATAATGACTAACATTTTATTTTATAGATTGCTATTATTATACCTCCCTTTTTTCATTTAAGAGAGAAACAGAAGTTATTGTGGCCAGAGTTTTATTAACTTTTTTGCAGACTAATGTCATGTTTACATAAATCATCTCATCTTTGAACTTCATTTTGGTATAGTAAAAGTAGTATTACAAAATATTTCCTGTGAACAGTAAACTGGGACTAACAGTAGTGAGAAGCACCACTCTCCATTTATGACTTGGTCCAAACAGATCAGATGTGGAAGAGAATCGCTTTAATAAAGAGAGGTTGGGATTAGATGGGACGGGGAAAAGCTAACTTGGAACTGAGGAGAGACAGTAGAGACACACATTAAATATTTAGTTGGGTAAGAAATGCTGCGTCAGCATCAGCCTCAGGTTGATGCATAAAAGCATGTGATCCCATTTCCATCAGCCAGATGTCAAAGTGTCAGTTCTCAAGCAGAAACTGCATAATGTTTAATTTACATCTTCACTGACCATCAACCATCATTAAAAGGGTTACACTACTTCGGGTCAGAGCAATAATACAGCAAGTAATGGTGCAGTGCATATGTCCAACATGGGCTCCATTCTTCACAGCCTATGTGGTCCCCTAAGTTTACCAGGAATGCAGAGTCAGGAGTAACCCCTGAGAAACACAGGGTGTGTCCCCAAAACAAAAAAAAGAAGGGTTATTCTTTCATTTTGTTCTTTTTACTTTTTTAGATCAGGATCCTGAACATTCGGTTTGAGGCTCTTTGTGTTCCTAGAATGAGCAGATGCCATTGGGTTACCCTAGCATGCGACAGGGACAAATGGAGACATTACTAGTGCCTGCTAGAGCAAATCGATGAGTAACGGGATGTCAAGTGATCAAGTGATTTTTTCAGATGGAAAACTAAAGTGATTTTTTTAATTGATGAGACAAGTTACCTAGCTGTTCATGATAGGGTCTAGTCATACAATGTTCCAATAGCTATCCCTCCACCAGTGTACATTTCCCACCACCAATGTCTCTGGTATCCCTCTCACCATCACCTTCCCCCCGTACACACACACAGTCTGCCTCTATGGCAGATACTTTTCTTCTTTCTACTTTCTCTCTCTCTCCTTTCTCTCTGTCTCTCTATGTCTCTCTGTCTCTTCTTTCTACTTTCTTTCTCTCTCCTTTCTCTCTGTCTCTCTATGTCTCTCTGTCTCTGTCTCTGCCTATCTGTCTGTCTCTCTCCCTCTTTCTCTCTTTCTCTCCCTCTCTCTCCTCCCCCTTTGGGCATTATGATTCACAATACAGAGATACTGAGAGGTCATCATGTCTGGTCCTTTACTCACTTTCAGCATGCAGCTCCCATCCAGAGAAATCACTTTCACCTATCATTGTCTTAGTGGTAACTTCTCTCTCCCAACGGCCTTTTCCCCCAGCACTTGAGGCAGGCTTCCAACTGTGGACCAATCCTACTGGCTATTTCCTCAATGAACAGAGTTATACCCCTTATCCATAAAATCAGTGCTCAAGGACAGAAATAATAAATGGAATGAATGAATGTATGAATGGAATGCATGATTACACAAATGTGCAGGCTGTCAGGGTTGAAGACGCAGTGCATACCTCACCGGTGTGAAGCCCTGAATTCAACCCCAAAACCTGGAAAGATAAAATTAGATTTAAAAGTGAGACTGCCGGGCTATAAAATCAATACCCAAAAGTCCATGGCTTTCCTATACGCAAACAGTGAGAGAGAAGACAGCTACATGAAAAAAATGATCCCGTTCACAATTGTTCCCCAAAAAATCGAGTACCTAGGAATCAGCTTAACTAAGGAAGTAAAGGACCTGTACAAAGAAAACTACAAAACGCTACTTCAGGAAATAAAAGGGGACATGAGGAAATGGAAAGATATCCCCTGCTCATGGGTCGGGAGACTTAACATTGTCAAAATGGCAACACTACCGAAAGCATTGTATAAATTCAATGCAATTCCTATAAGGATACCCATGACATTCTTCAAAGAAATGGAGCAAACACTCCTGAAAATTATATGGAACAATAAGCCCCCACGAATAGCTAAAGCAATTCTTGGGAAAAAGAAAATGGGAGGAATCAACCTCCCGAACTTCAAACTCTACTACAAAGCAGTAATAATTAAAACAGCATGGTACTGGAACAAAGGCAGAACTGCAGACCAGTGGAACAGGGTTGAATACACCGACATCTCCCCTCAATCATAGGATCATTTAATCTTTGATAAAGGTGCAAGTAATGTGAAGTGGAGTAAGGAAAGCCTCTTTAACAAATTGTGTTGGCATCACTGGACGGCTACATGCAACAAAAATGGGCTCAAAACTCTGCCTAACACCATGTACAAAAGTAAGATCAAAATGGATTAAAGACCTCAACATCAGACCAGAAACCGTAAGGTACATTGAAGACAAAGTTGGCAAAACTCTCCATGACATTGAAGCTAATGGTATCTTCAAAGATGCCATGCCACTGGCCGAGCAAGTGAAAACAGAGATAGATAAATGGGACTATCTTAAACTAAGAAGCTTCTGCACCTCCAAAGAAACAGTGACCAAAATACAAAGACAGTACAGAATGGGAAAGGATATTCGCCGAATACACATCTGACAAGGGGTTGATATCCAGGATATACAAAATACTGGTTGAACTCCACAATAAGAAAACATCCAACCCCATCAAAAAATGGGGTGAGGAAATGAACAGAAACTTTCGCAAAGAAGAAATCCAAATGGCAAAAAAAGCACATGAGAAAATGTTCTACATCATTAATTATCAGGGAGATGCAGATCAAAACCACAATGAGATACCATCTCACACCTCAGAGATTGGCCCACATCCAAAAGAACAAAAGCAACCGATGCTGGTGCGGATGTGGCGAGAAAGGGACACTCCTTCACTGTTGGTGGGAATGTCGACTGGTTCAGCCTTTCTGGAAAACAGTATGGACAATTCTCAAAAAATTAGAAATTGAGCTCCCATTTGACCCAGCAATACCACTCCTGGGAATATATCCCAGAGAGGCAAAAAAGTACAGTCGAAGTGATATCTGCACTTGTTTGTTCATTGCAGCACTCTTTACAATAGCCAGAACCTGGAAGAAACCTGAATGCCCAAGAACAGATGACTGGTTAAAGAAACTTTTGTACATCTACACAATGGAGTACTATGTAGCTGTTAGAAAAGATGAAGTCATGAAATTTATATACAAGTGGTACAACATGGAACGTATCATGTTAAGCAAAATGAGTCAGAAAGAGAGGGATAGACATAGAAAGATTGCATTCATCTGGGGGATATAAAGTAACAAAGTATGAGATTAATACCCAAGAATAGCTGAGATCAGCACCAGGAGGATTACTCCATAACTTAGAAGCCAGCCGGGTATCCTAGAGGAAAGGGCAGTTCAGATAGAGAAGGGAGCACCAAATAAAGGATGTTTGAAGGATTCTCCCAGGAGGGAGATGCATCTCGAAAGTAGACTATGGACTGAACACGTTTGCCACTCAAAGCCTCTTTTGCAGACCACAAAACCCAAAAGGAGAGAGAAAACAAAAGGGAATGCCCTGCCACAGAGGCAGGGGGGGATGGGGCAATGGGGGGTGGAAGGGATACTAGGATCCGTGGTGGTGGAAAATGGGTACCGGTGGAGGGATGGGTATTTGATCATTGTATAATCGAAACCGAAGCACAAAAAATTGTAAATCTACAACTGTACCTCATGGTGTTTCACTAAAAATAAAATAAATAAATAAATAATTTTAAAAAAAGTGAGACTGCCGGTAAAAGAGGAAAGTCTGGTTGCCATGTGTTAATACACCTCCTAAGTGGAACCCTAAGCTTGCCTGGCTCTGAGCCTGAGCCCTCCCCTCCTTCCTGTCACTGCATGGGAACACATCAAACACAAGTCCCTACACTGGAGGCAGTAAGAATGGTTCTCAATGAGATAATAGTACCCTGTGAGGAACTGCCCCACCACTGACCACCCAAAACAGATCCGAGCCCACCCTACCGAGTTTTCCTATCAGCTCAGGCCGGTTTCTAGTTCTCCATATCTCTGTTGTGCTCTATTGTCTCTGGGCTTGTGAGTTAGTGCAAAACTTATGTGTGTCCCTCTGACCTGGGACTGAAGAATAGGTGGTAAATAGACTTGCTCTCACCCAGCTGATACCAAGATATGGAGCAGACATTGGAGGGAGAAATAATCACCTCAACAATGTGCAAATCCAGCAGAAAAATTATCAAAGTTATAAATGAATAAGCACACTGTCACATCATTTGACACTATCAAAGACAGAATTGGGGATAGAGTGGGACATCCAGAAAGATGTCCACAGAAAACAAGGACTGAGCTAAGAGCTGAAGGCTGGATAGGAATTAACTGAGAGAAATCAAAGACTCTCTACTGGAGGTAGAGAGTGATAGAGAGAGGGAGTGGCATGTGCAAAGGTCCTGTGGTGGGTAGAACCAAAACTACTGCCCTGTAAGCCAAAATAAAGAAAGCAGAAGTGTGGAGACAAGATAAATCTGAGTAGAGATATATACCAGGAGGGCCTAGTAGTGAGAACAGGAAACTAAAGAATGACAAAAAAAATGCAGAGATCAGTTTAGGAAATTTGTTCAAGGATTTGTAATTACTTCAGATGATTTGGCAGATTTATAGCTACCCTTAATGCAGGTACACACCTGACACAAAGAAGTTGCAGCAAGCTGCAAACCTTCTCAGGAAGCTTGTCGCATGGCGAGATCTCCAAGTTTTCTGTCTCCAACCTTCCTAGTTGTGATCATAACACATGAAAGTGGGTCTCTTGGGAACTGGAAGCACACATACACAGCCAATAAGCAATTCATATGCTGTGTGACTTTGAAAATATAGCTTAACTCTCTGAGCACTTTTTTCTCCTTTACAGGAAAAAGAAGGAAAAAACTAAAATAAAACATTCAGAACCGGGGCTGGAGCAATAGCACAGCAGGTAGGGCATTTGCCTTGCACTTGGCTGACCTGGGTTCCATTCCCAGCATCCCATATTGTCCCCTGAGCACCACCAGGAGTAATTCCTGAGTGCAGAGCCAGGAGTAATCTCTGTGCATTGCCGGGTGTGACCCAAAAAGGAAAAAAAATTCAGAACCAAGGCAGAGATATAAGACTACGGTGTTTATTGTTACACAACCAGCCTAGAATGAATCTCTATCACCCCTTCTACTGATTGACTATGTAAACTTGAGAGAATAGAGACTATTAAATGATCTTCTCTATATCTCAAAAATTGGAGTCTAAAATTAAGATGATAGTACCTCCACCAAAAGCATATTCTGAGGATTAAATGATAATCTACCCCCAAGTGCCTGGTATTTTCAACATGATCTCACCAGCAGCCAGTGGCAATGTTCCAGGATCAGAGAAATAGAACAGCCAGTAAGGTACTTACTTGCATGCATCCGACCTAGGTTCAATTCCTAGCATCCCATATGGTCCCCGGAGCACCTCTAGGAGTGATTCCTGAGTGCAGAGCCAGGAGTAACCCCTGAGCATTCCCAGGTGTGCCCCACCCTAAATAAATAAATCTATTACTGTATCATTGTCATCCTGTTGTTCATCGATTTATTCAACCCAGGAGAAATTTTAGCCCTGAGATTTTAGCAGCCTCTCCTTACTTATCTGTCCCAATGCTGCTGTATTGGAGGCTCTTTCAGATTCAGGGGATGAGACCAGTTATTGTTACTGTTTTTGTCATATTGAATATGCCACGTGTAGCTTGCCAGGAAAATGTCCCTGAACCTCACTCTCCAGCTTCTCTGCATGGTCCATGGAAAAAGATGTGTCATTCTCTCAGGTAACAGGAATGGCCATGATCCAGCTCCTTTCCCACCTTCACTCCCACAACTTAAGGGTGGCGCCAAGGCAGAGAGGATGAATCCAGGTCCTCCCATCAAGCACTACTTAGCTATGCACACACATCCATACTTCCAGACCCACCAGGAAAAGTCTGTCACCTTGTTAATTGCCCTGATTTCATTTCTTAGAAGCAAACACTAGGACTACCACCTGCCCCATATGTGCCCTGTGCCAGACGTACTTTCAAATGCCTTCTGGCCCTGAGGATGGTGATGTCTATATCTCCCTGTCATAGATGGAGTAGTGTGAACAGTAGTAGCTTTACCATAAAACCCAGCTCCCGGAAGAAAACAGCACAGAGTCTCATCAGAATCAAGATTTTAATATTGGTACAATGGTATCTTTTACTATAAGACTCTACACAATTTTATCAAGTTCCAAATCATGCCTTTCTCAATTACTGATATTTTATTATCTTCTAGGGCAGAATTTTCATATACATTTATTCTTCTTTATTATATAATGATCCTATGACTTTTCTTTTATTATATTGACATTTTTTAATAGTGCGGAGCTTACTTCCCCAAGAATCTCCCTATTTGGGGGTTTGTGTATTTTCTCATTATGTAACACAGGTAATGCATGTTTTTCAGGAATCCCTTTAAGTCATTAGAAGCTACATTATGTTGATTTGTGCATGTGTCGTGGCAGTAGCATTGGTTATTTGGTTAAGGCATTATTTGCTGGCTTTTTCTATGGTAAAGCTACTGTTCACATTTTGTAGTGAGTAACTAATATGTGGGGAGATATTTTGATGATCTGTAAATTGCCAGTTGTCATCAAATCTTCACCTGAACTTCAGCATCCATTACTGCTTCCTAACTGAATCCAGGGTGTTCAGTCAAATAAGGGGTGGGGTGGGGTGGAGGGATGACACTATGGTATGAATTGATTTCCAACTATTAAATATTTTTCTCCCTTTCATGTCATCATTTATCAATGTCATAGACTTGTGGATTCTTAAATTGGTTCTGTCTGATAATCTATTGCTATCATGTATATTGATCCAGAAATTGTCACAAGCTGTGACCAATCATTCCTGTTGAGGCTAGCTCCAGCCCCTCTGGCACAATCCTCATGCTCTTTGCACACTCTCCTCTCACAAAAGATGTTCAAGATGTTTCGGGTTCATCTTCTATTTCCCCTGCCCTGGTCCTTCTCTCCCTATGTTCCCAAGGAGTCCTGATTCCCCTCAGGAGAGCATGGCATTTAGAAAGTAAGGTCTTGGTACTGGTGTGATACTTGTTCTAAGTCAGGCTATAGATCGCTAACAATTTTTCTGCTCTATCTCTTGTGGTCAGGCTCCTCTCTCAGAGGAGCATCTAGATAGCAGGCAGGCAGGCAGGCAGCAGAGTGTGTACATCTTAAGGCTTGCATTTGGGGACCTATTCCTCACTTACTCTTGTCTAGCTCCCCTTTCAATACAAGGTATTGCCTTCCCCTCTCCCAATGTAGGCCAAGCTCTGCTTCCATGCTGCCACTTCTGTGAGTGCAACACACATACACACACAGACACACACACACTGCCTCAGGGTCCCTTGTCACTGAGACACAGAGTGTGTCCTTATATTCATGTACCTGCTGGGGGCCATATGACCAGGAGTGGTGACTAAGAGACGTTGGTCATTAGTAACCCAGATTTCTATTTTCCAGCAGGACTGAGTGCCATGTGAAGGTAGGAAAGACAGAACAAAGGAAATATGAGGATCAACCCTATCCTAGGCATGACTGCCTTCCATTTAGAGAAATCAACTGATATAATCTCTGGAATTAGCCTTTTTATAGAGGGCCATATGAATGTGTGTGTGTGTGTGTGTGTGTGTGTGTGTGTGTGTGTGTGTCCAGTATTCAGATACTTCTCACTTAGAAGAATGTCATACATGGTGAGTCTGAGTAGAGACTCAGAATTTTAAATCTTACGCTGGATCGACATGGGACCCATCCCATGCCTCCCAGGATGGTACCTGAGACTGTACCATTCTCCATACTGCACAATGGGCCCTGGCCTCAAGAGGTTATTTACTTGGTGATTCATTCATCTTAAATTTGATTTAAAAATTATCTCTACAGTCATTCTAACTATATTTGCTCTCCTCTACACTGATACAGACTCAATCCTTCATCCCAGGATGTCCACTGGGCCAGCATGTCAAAAACTGAATAGCTCAGCTGGGAAAAACTTTGCAGAAAACACACCATAGTCCCTGAGAGAGTTCAGCTCAGTCGTGGGTGAGAATGGGTTTCCTTCAGGGCACCAGGGCATGGGAAACACTGTGGACGTGTGAGGGACACCCTTTGCTAATGGCCATGGATCTGCAGACAAGAGAAGCAAGAGCCTTCAGAGAGGAAGCTAGGTAAGGTGGCAAGGTGCCTCCAGTGACCTCTCTCTTAGTCTGGCTTGTCACTCATGGAAAAGCTCCTTGTTAACACCCAGAAAGGGCCAGTCTGTGGCAGGGGTCTCCTGGGCAGGAATCCATTTCATTTGCATGTCAAAGAATAAGAGGCAGCTTGTGGGCAGCACATGCTTCAGCTCCAGCCTCCAGGGTCTCTCAGTGGGGGCACCCCTGGCTCTCTGGTGCACTGTAGCTGCCCCAATCTGCCTGCACAACTTGCATTCTCTTCCACCATTCTTTTTCTCCTTAGCATTTGTCACTCTCTGACATTTTACAGCTCTTCCTAACTTGTGTTCTTTATTGTCTACTTTCCCTATGAAATGTTAAGACCCAGTCAGGCTGGGATGTTTCTGCGATGTTTCTGGGATTTGTCCATCTCTGTGCCTTCTGTCCCCAGAGCAGTGCTCTCCTTGTTGGTAGCATGGGATCGCTGCATGCTTTGTAAGAGTTCAGCTTTGTAAGAGACAGGCAGATGGCACAGACCGTGGATAAATAAGTGAGGGTATTTGCCAACTACACACCTGATAAGAGGGTTAATTTCAAGGATATACAAAGTACTGGTTCAACTCCACAAAAAGAAAACATTCAACCCCATCAAAAAATGGGGAGACGAAATGAATAGAAACTTTCACAAAGAAGAAATCCAAATGGGATTGAGAAAATGGTCCACATCATTAATCATCAGGGAGATGCAGATCAAAACCACAATGAGATATCACTTCACACCACAGAGACTGGCCCATATCCACAAGAACAAAAGCAACCATTGCTGGCGTGAATGTGGTGAGAAAGGGACACTCCTTCACTGTTGGTGGGAATGCCAACTGGTTCAGCCCTTTTGGAAAACAGTATGGATGATTTTCAAAAAATTATAAATTGAGCTCCCATTTGATCCAGCAATACCACTCCTGGGACTATATCCCAGGGAGGCAAAAAAGTATAGTCGAAGTGACATCTGCAATTGCCTGTTTATTGCAACACTCTTTACAATAGCCAGAATCTGGAAAAAACCTGAGTGCCCAAGAACAGATGACTGGTTAAAGAAATTTTGGTACATTTACACAATGGAGTACTATGTAGCTGTTAGAAAAGACGAAGTCATGAAATTTACATACAAGTGGTACTACATGGAAAGTATCATGTTAAGCAAAATGACTCAGAAAGAAACGGATAGACATAGAAAGATTGCGTTCATCTAGGGAACATAAAGTGGCAGAGTAGGAGACCAACACCCAAGAATGGCCGAGATTAGTACCAGGAATTTTACTCCATGACTTGGAGGCCAACCACACATACTAGGGGAAAAGGGAGCTCAGATAAAGAGGGGAACACCAAATAAAGGTGTTGGGAGGATCCTCCCAGGATGGGAGAAGCATGCTGAAAGTAGACTATAGACCAAACATGATTGCCACTCAGTGTTTCTTTTGCAAACCACAACACCCAAAAGGAGAGAGAGAACAGAGGGGAATGCCCTGCCACAGAGACAGGGTGGTATGGGGGGATGGGGGGTGGGAGAGATACTGGGATCCGTGGTGGTGGGAAATGGGCACTGGTGGAGGGATGGGTGTTTGATCATTGTATAATTGAAACCCAAGCACAAAAATGTGTAAGTCTGCAACTGTACCTCATGATGTCTCACTATTAAAAAAATTTTTAATAAAAAAATAAAATAAAATAAATAAGTGAGGGTAAAATATACATAACTTGCTCCAAGAAGGCTGATGACCTAAGACCACAAAGCAACTATTTGCTCTCCGCCCACCTTGTCTGCCCTAGCTCCATCCTCCCTTAAAAAAAAACCCAAAGTTGGTATAGTCCTGTGAGTAAAACAAGTTTAACTCACTTTAGACAAAGAGGGCTACAAAAGTGTGTCCAAGCAAAAAATGACCTGACAGAAATAGGATCTCACCATGACTCCAATGAAGGAGTTGGCTGATTCTGTATCAGTCTATGGCCATGACTATGTAAATATCCCAGGCTTTGTTCTTAATGCACCTGCCAACTGTCCTTAATGTGCCAATTAATGGAAACAATGGAGCAACTGTCTGGTACCTGAGCTAGATGGGGGATAAGAAGTTATACTCAGCCAAGGACAGCCTAACCCCTTGCTCTGGGCTCTTTGCCATCGACCTCTGAAGATTCCCATCTGATTGGCATTATTGTGGGAAATCACCACACTCCCAGATGATGCACACATGCAGATAAGCTTCGCAGGCACACGTAAGCTCTTTCCAATTTACCTTGTGATGGTCCATCTACTCAGGATGTCTTCCAACAAATGTTCATCTTTAAAGCACTCTCTCACTTCCTCTTCATCTCTTTTTATCGAACCTTCCCCAGTAGCACTGGGGTGCCCAGGGACCACTTCTGGTGAAGCTTGGACTGGATGCTCTGATGTTCACCCGGAACAATGATGTGCTGTTCAGGTCCAGGAGTTCTGGGGGTTACCAAAGTCAAATCCCACAGGTGATGGGAGGTTGGTTATGCAGGAGAGAGGGTGCTGACAGGGCAGAGGGGGATGGGGTAGGGGGGTCATCTCTTGCCAAGAATAGAACTCAGGGATCTGAGCTATCACCCTGATCTCATTCCTTTTCTACTTATACAATTCTGATTCCCACAGGCAGGCTCAGAACCCAAAGACCCCAGAACATGGTGTCAGTATGCATGATAGTATGAGAATGGTAGTATAAGTGTGAGCATGTGAGTTTGGGTGAGAGCGTTGGTGTAAGAATATGAGTGAGTATGAATATGAGAGTGACAGTGTGAGAGTGTGAGTTCAACTGTGGGTTAAATCATTCTAATTCAGCATATTTTTTAAAGTCTCTAGAATTCTCATTTTCTGCAAATCCAACACCATGCAAATCCAGTCTGGTGGGAACAGTGTCCAGTTCATGTGTAATCAGACCTTTGCACCTGTGGACCCATCTGTAAGTTCTTATCTCTCTAACCTCATACCCTCTTTTTGCCAATGGGATCCCAAAATAGCCTGTGATGAACCTTGGGCTTATTTCTTATTTCCACATATTCCCATGGAAGGACTTTCTACGATTAAGCTAAGACACTCAGCCTTGTAAAAGACTCTGTTTACATTAAACCAAAGTTCTTTGTTCTTACAAAAAAAAAAGAAAAGAAATGAAATGAATTAACAGACTCATGGCTGCTTCCTTGACCCTAATTTTAGTTTGAGACTAACCATGTAGAGTGTGGGGAGATAGCTCAAGTGTGTGGTGGTCCTGTGTTCAATCCCCAGCAGCATATGTCTCCCAAAGCACCTGATTTAGTTCTGGGGGTCCCTAAATATTGGGAGTCTAGGCACTGAATCATCAGTCAATTCATCTACATGTCCAGACAGATATTTGCGTAAATGTCCCCTGGGAACACCTCCCCCAGCACCGTCAGGGGCTGCCTTTAAAAATGGGGGGGGGGGGAAGAGAAGAAATGTGTCGCAGGTAGTTTTTAGAATATAAAGATTTTATTCATTTATTCACTCATTAAATATATAATACTAATTATTAACAGTAATAATTATTTGTATATACAAAGACAAATCAATTCTGATCCTGCAGCCAGAGAGCTGCCATCTGTCTAGAGAAAGAAAATATGCAAGCAAAGTAATACAGACACAATAAGTCCAGTTCAAAGGGATAAGATGGAAAGAGATAGTTGAAAAGTTACTATTTCTAATTTTGAGGCCCTGTTTGTCAAAGAGCTTTAGAGAAGAGCAATCAGCAAGAAAAGAGTTCAGAATTAAGGAGAAGAATGAGGACCAGAGAGAGAGAGAGAGAGAGAGAGAGTACAGTGGGTAGGGTTTTTGCCTTGTACACAGCTAACCTGGGTTCAATCCCTGGTATCTCAAATGGTCCCCTGAGCACTGCTGCAAGTGATTTCTGAGAGCAGAACCAGGAAAAACCCCTGCATAAAATTTTCTATCATTTCCAAAACCTGAAATAAATATATTAAATTGCCCTCCACCCAAATGCCCGAGACAAACCATTTCTGCAACCTTGACATTACTTTTAAATACTGAAAATAACTTCATAAAACAAATATATTTCCTATGTTTAATTTCTTAGCAAACACATAAAACCACATGTGTGGGTTTTCTTTTGTGTGTGAAATGACATTCAACATATAACCTTAAGAATTTAAATACATTACTAATTTTTTTTAAATAACAAAACAACGAATATGGATGCGTGTTGTTTTATCAGCCTATAATGAGAATGGCTAGATAAATCAGTAGACTAACAAAAGAAGCAGGAAAAATATACACTGACTCTTTGTTTCTGGTTAGACGGCGCTAATTAAAAATTATGTGCATTGGAAATATTCTTGTTTCTGCACCAAGTTGATGTTTCTCCTCATCGTGGGGTTTCTTAGTTCACCTTCTTACTAAGGCTCAGGTGAGCACTTCCATATCTTTGTTTAAATCACTATTTCATGCAGGAATTTCCAGGAACTGAGAAGCTGAGCTGGGAGCTAGGGAAAGGGGCAAAGCCCAGAAGTGCCAATTTCCTGTTTTCATAAAAGTTTCTGTCTAGCACCAGTGCTGCACCCTCGCCAGAGAAGGAGCCAAATTAGGAACATTCTACACACACACACACACACACACACACACACACACACACACAATCAACTTTTTCAACTTAAGTTCTGGCTTCCCCTTTCCGCAGTTCATCTCCCCGACTCATGTTGCTCTCAGTCCCCAGTGTGTGAATTGCCTATGAATTAAAACACTTTATGGAGAAATAAGTTGACAAACAGCCACAGTTGTTAAAAAGCAACAACTAAAATCATGCAGAGGAAGCCAATCTCCAGCATCTTCCTCTGGCTATGCAGGATGGAAAAAGGTTTCAAGTGGGATTTGGGAATACACCTTTTACATTTTAGCCAAAACCACGAAATGCACTGGAAAGTGCAATTTTGACTTGGACAGGTCAATCAGAGAGGAGTCAAAAGCAGCTCTCTTTTCACACCTTTTTAATATTTCTTCAATTAACACTTATTAATTCCATCAAGCTCTTCTGTGCTGGCTACGTGTCAAGCAAGCAATACTGGGGCTACAGAGTGAACTTGTTAAATCAGGCCGAGATCTTCCCAGAGAAATCACAGGAAGACAAGTTCCAATGCAATTAGCAAAGGGTCTTTATTGGCTATCTTGTTAAGCTCTAGCTAGGACCCTCCTCATCTGGTTAACCCAAACAGTGCAGCCTTCTCAGAACAAGTGGCCCTGCGTCTCAAAAGTGAGGGGCTTTTATACCATAACATTATTTAACAGAGACTTTCGTCAGACCACCCTTTTGGTCGAAGTCTGGGGAGGGCGCTTTCCACTCCTTGTACTTAGCTGATTGGTTTTAAGTTGGAGTTATATAAGGGCTGCATAAGAGTTACATAAGGGTTAGATAGAGGGTGCTTCCCTACCTTCATCTGATTGGTAACTCTTAGTTGACCTCACCATGGCTATCTCACTTTGGGAAAGTCATGCCTCAATTCCAGGTATCTGTGCTCAATTCCAGGAATTCTGGAACTGAAGTCTAGTCCTAGCTTCTTCTGGCTTCTTTATGAACATGTCATGGTGCTGCCTTTGCTTCTCTATCTCTCTAACTCACATATAAGCCTCTCCTTGAGAAAGTTAGTCTTAGGGGGAAGAAAAAAGTAATTGGGCAAGCATTGATCATTGGAGAAATGTAGAGCCAGAGCCAGAGAAAAGTGGAGAATGTTTGGGTAAACACAAAGTGGGTCCTTTCTACTGAACGGAATCTTGGTGCGATTTCAAAAGAGGGAAGAACACTGAGAACCCAAAGATGAGAAATGGACAAACTGGGACTTCTACAAGTGATCAGGTTACCAGGTGAGCTGTCCTTCCTCTTTATCCAAGTGATTCAGAAGATCCAACGGTGCTTGCAGTGGTAGTGGCAAAGCACACTCTGTGTAGAGCATCTGGGGAGCCTCTTATAGGTGGATCCCAGAACGTAACATTAAGATTTTGATTTCTTTTTAAAGAAAAAAAAGGGAGGCTTATTCCTGGCTCTGTGCTCAGGGGTCACTTCTAGCAGAGATTGGGGAACTGAAGTGGCAGGAACTGAATCCAAGTTGGCAGGAACTGAATCCAAGTTGGCTTCATGCAAGGCAAATACCCTAGTATTGCCCCAGCCCTATTTTGGAACAAAGTCCTGCCATCTCTACACATGATGATTCCACTTTTTTTGCTTAAGGTTTTTGGTTCTGGGTCATACATTGTGGTCCTGAGGTCCTACTCTTGATTGTGTTCAGATATCACTTCTCTTTCTGTGCTCAGGTATTAATACCTTGAGGGCTCAAGGGACCACATGCAGTGCCAAGAATCAAATCAGGTATAGTCTCATATCAGGCAATCATATTAGTCTTTGTCCTAGCTCTCTGGCCCCAATGATTCCAATTCCACTTTCAATGCGGCTTTCTGTCGAGCTGAGACTCACCCACGAGTGAATCTGCAGAAAACCCAAGTGTGCAGAACTGGTGACTAAAAACTCCAGGTTCAGCGGAACTGGGAATGGGTGACTCTTGCCCATGTCCCCGCATGTTTTCAGCAATTCAGCAGTCACATCCACAAGTCACCTCTGGCTGGCACCAGAGAATCTCATCAACAACCACAATCCTGAGACTCGTTGTCTTTACTTCCATAGCCATCTGCCGGATCCCATGCCAGGCTGTTTCATTAGGGGCACTCCAGAAAGGGGTAGATAAGTCTCTTCCGCACCACAAGGAACCCAGCCCCTGCAGCTGAAAACCCCCAGAACTTAACCACCATTATGTCCGGGGCCACTCTCCATGTGCTCAGGCAAAGCCTCACACACTTGTGAACCTATCCCTGGACCTCACAACATCTCATAATTCATACTCCAAGAGTAGCGCACCACACTTGATGGGGTTTAAAGTAGAAGGTAACCAATCATAGAGAGAAATATATTTTAAATATATATATATTTATATATGCACACAAGGCTCAACCCTTAACAGCATATTAGTAATTTTTTATAGAAGACCTTAATGGCCCCTGGGTGAAATACAACAGTCTTCAAACACTCTCCTCTAAAAAAATGTTTTTGGAGGATTTTCAGAAGTTTATCTATAGCAATCAATATAAAACAAATTATTTTGGTTCTGCTTTGGAACAGGGGCTGGGGGTTGGGATGGAACCATCCAAATATGGTGGTGGGAAGGTGTAATGGTTGTGGGATTAGTGTTCAAGTATTAAATGTGATCAAATATTGTGAACTACTTTATAAAACTACAATAAAATTAAGTAAAAAAACACAGATTTTGGTTAGTTTCTAGTTTTTATTGGACACTTAATCATGGTCTTTCAAGATACTGAGCAACCTTAAACACTCGTCATGAACTAAATATTGTGTGATTCACCAAGACAGCAAGTTAGTTGTGCACAGCCAGACTCCATTATCAAGAGGAAGTGGCAGATAAAAGATGATTTAGCACCTTGCCTGTCTTACCCTGATCTCAGCCTGATCCATTCCAAGACTTCCCCAACCTGAGAATAAAAGGAAGGGCTCTTAAATACACCTTGGTGCTAGGTGTAGTTCAGAGGCAAAGCACTTGTCTTGTATGTGTGATTCCAGGCAATACTAAAAATAAATAAATAAATAAATAAATACATAAATAAAATGCATCCTGATACATGTCAGTGATCAAAATCACAGCAACATTACTCAGCTTAAACATAACATTACTCCATTAAAAGAAACTCCCTCCCCTGAAAACATGAAAGGCTCGTGTAAGAATTAGCCCTCGTCTTGAAAGCTTTGGGAGGCCATAGTGCAGGAGTGAAGGTCATAGTGAGCTCAATTCATACTCAGAAAATTACCACTGCTCATGGTCACATGTGGATGCTGCTACTTGAGGAGCTGTTTAAGGACAGATTAAAACTGTGAAATTGGAGAGTCAAAGATACACATTTCCTGAGTCAGAAAGAGAGGGATGGACATAGAAAGATTGCATTCATCTGGGGGATATAAAGCGACAAAATATGAGATTAATACCCAAGAATAGCTGAGATCAACACCAGGAGGATTACTCCATAGCTTAGAGGCCAGCCGGGTATTCTAGGGGAAAGGGCAGCTCAGATAGAGAAGGGAGCACCAAATAAAGGGTGTTTGGAGGATCCTCCCAGGAGGGGAAATGCATGTTGAAAGTAGACTATGGACTGAACATGTTTGCCACTCAATGCCTCTTTTGCAGACCACAACACCCAAAAGGAGAGAGAGAACAAAAGGGAATGCCCTGCCACAGAGGCAGGGTGGGATGGGATGATGGGGGTGGGGGGGGGATATTATCCATGGTGCTGGAAAATGGGCACTGGTGGAGGGATGGGTATTTGATCATTGTATGACCTAAACCCAAGCACAAAGATTTGTAAATCTACAAATGTACCTCATGGTGCTTCACTAATAAAATAAAATTTAAAAAAAAGATACACATTTCCCTGGGGATCACTTGCATCGCTGCAAGAGTATTCGGGGCTAACTCCTGACTCTGTACTCAGGGATCACTTCTGACAAAGCTCAGGGAACCATACGCCATGCTAGGATCAAACCAGAGTGGCTTATTACAAGGAAAAAGTTCTATCTAATGCATCTTGGCAAGCAAAATAAATAAAAAGTTAATGTTACCCCTGTCCACAAAGTGGAAAAAAGAAGGGGAAGGCTACTAACCATCCTGGCTTGGTTCCTCCCAGCCCTGGGCAAGGATACTGAGGACTGTCCAGCAGTAGCCACATTGGGGGCATCTTAGTACTCAGGATCACCATCTTGCTCTCCAAGTAAGGATTACCCGCACACTCCATGTTCGTGTATTTCTTCACCTCTCCATATCTCAACATGGCATATAAAGGCATCCTAACTCTAGTCACCTAGTCATACAAAACTCACAAGAAATAACTCCAAATTCTAAACATCTCAATGGGAAACCATGCAGAAGTCCACCAGGCTTAGTGAGTGAAGATGATAGTCTGGAAGACTCAACCAGTAATAAAGAGCTCTAAAACGTTTCTGATGAGGAATTTAGAGATTAATTGTGGAGGATGTATAAGAAGCTCAAAGAAACAATGTGATGGGCATCCAATAAAACACAAGAGGAAATGAGGAAACTACAAACAGAAATGACAAAACTTTTAAACTTGGTAAGTGAAATGATAAGTGGAATACCTCATCAGCAGAGTAACAGCTGGTGAGACAGATTCAATGACTTCCAAGATGAGGTACAAAAAAAACCTTCAGACAGTAACAGAACGTGGGGAAAAGTCCTCAAAATAAATTAATAGCTACAAGAAAATTTTGGAACAAATTTTAGAGGAACAACATAAAAATCATCAGTGTCCCAGAGATTCAGGAAGGCAACCCTAATGAAGAAACAACAGTCAAAGATATCATTACTGAGAAGTTCCCAGAACTGAAGAGTGAATGCACTCAGATCCAGGAGGCCAAAAGAGCTAAAAGAAATCCAAATAAAAATATTCCAAAGATACATCCTAATCATCTTGGGCTGGAGCGATAGCACAGTGGGTAGGGTATTTGCCTTGCACGCGGCCAACCCAAGGACCCAGGTTCGATTCCTCAGCTCCTCTCCAAGAGCCTGGCAAGCTACCGAGAGTATCGCATCTGCAGGGCAAAGCCTGGCAAGCTACCCATGATGTATTCGATATGCCAAAAACAGTAACATCAAGTCTCACAATGGAGATGTTACTGCTGCCTGCTTGAGCAAATCGATGAACAACAGAAGGACAGTGCTACAGTGCTACATCCTAATCATAATGATAAAACCATAGATAGAAATATAATATGAAAGCAGCAAGATCAAAGAAGGAAATTATATACAAAGGAACATTCTTAAGATTTACTGCATATTTATCAAATGAAACCCTCTGAATCTAAAGAAAGTGATGGCATATAGTGCAAAACACACACACAAAAAAAAAATGAACTCCTCACCAGCTACACACTCATTCAGGTATAAAGAAACAATACATAACTTCACAGAAAAACAACAATTCAAGAACTTCGCAGACATAAAACCATCTTTACAAGAAGAATTAAAGGGTATGTTAAGACAAAACATGTGCCACAAACATGCTAAGTACACCAATTGGGAAACACAGACTGGCAGGATGAATTAGAAAATTAAATAAAAAATTCTGTGTCTAATAGAAACATATTTTAAAATCAGAGAAAACATAGACTCAAAGTCAATCATCAGGCAAACGAAGTCATAAAATTTGCTTATACATGGATTACATGGAAAGTGTCATTCTGAATGAAATAAGTCAGAAGAAAAGGAACAGAGTTTGAGTCAGAAGGAAAGGGAAAGACATAGAATGATTGTACTCATTTGTGGGATATACATATATTTATATATAGATATAGATGTATGTTTGTATGGGAATAATACCCAAAGTGGTAGGAATGAGGGCCAGGAAGACTGGTTCATGGTAAGAAGCTTGACACAGGTTGTGAGGAAATATGACAATCACCACAATAATAATTGGAAATGATCATTCTGGACAACAATTGAGTGCTGAAAAAAGGTAAAATGGTATGCATAATAACCTTCCAGTAACAGTATAAAACCATAGTGTCTAAAAGGAAAATCAGAGAGAGAGAGAGAGAGAGAGAGAGAGAGGACAAGTGCCTTCCATAGAGGCCTACTGTGGGGGGTAGAGAGGGGAAAAATGGGGATATTAATGCTAGGAAATATACACTGGTAAAGGGATGGGTGTTGAAACACTGACTAAAACCCAGTCATGAACAACTTTGCAACTGTATCTCCTAGCGATTCAATTAAAATAATAATGATAACTGTAAAAAAAAGTGAAATTGAAATGCTTGTGCTTCTAGAAGTTTGCCCTGTTCTGTGTGGTACTTCCTGCTAGTTGATTTAATGTTGTAGGTGGGAGGCCCTCAGAATGATATATTAATTTATTGACATTTAGATTTATGGGCTCTAAAACATGCTAACTGAATATAATTAAAATTAACCAACCTGACCCTTGCTGTCCTCAAACCTGTGAGACAGTTGAGAGAATTTATATTTCTCTGCAATCAAGGAACTGCTTTAGAATTAACCCAGTTTCAGTATGCCTGTTTTTACTTAGCTCTGTCAGGGTAGAAATAGAAAAGAGTATATATTAACCATATTTTAAAGCACATATTCAAGTTCAGAGGCACTCTCCTGGCTTACACCGCAGATTTGATAATGTGTTTTTCCATGGTTGCTGAGGAAGAAGTGGCCAAAAAGGAAGAAGATGAATTAAAAGCCAGTGGAGTTTCCAGTTGAATTCGATGATAGAAACAGGTTCTGCAGAGGCCAGAGAAATAATACAGCAGGTAAATTGCTTGCCTAGCATGCAGCCAAGCCAGGTTCCATCCCCAACACCACATAAGGTCTCCCCAGAGCACCATCCAGTGTGACCCCTCAGCAAAGAGCTAGGAATCAGACCTGAGCACTTCTGAGTATGCCCACAAATCTAAAAAAGATGAAAGGATGAAGGGAAAGTAACTGTGTCACGGATAGAACAATATTTCTAGGACCTAACAGAAGCAAAACCTTGTGAAGACACAGGCTGGATATCCCACTATCCTCATCCCCCTAATATTTCTTCAACAGCAACTAAAGTCAGAGTCTAATCTAACTGTGCACACTGTACCCCCAATCAAAGGCAAGGCAAGAGACAGTCTGGGCATCCAGTCTTTTCTTACTGAGAAAAAGTGGAGGCAGTTGTTGAAAACAAAGCAATAGCAAAAATCTCTCTGTCTCTGTTTCTCTCCCTGTCCCTGTCTTTGTCTCTGTCTCTGTCCTTTTGTCTGTCTCTCTCCTTCACCCCCCCACTAACACATACACATACACACACACACACACACACACACATACAAAGTGAAAAAGTGTGTGATCACTCTAAGGTCCATCTTTTCTTCACACTCAGGATAAAAACCCCATAAAACACCACAAAGGCTTTGATGGGAAAGCAAACAGACCTTTAAGAACAAAATCAGTGAAGACTTGAACAGAATAGGTAAATGCCATTACCTGAAAACAGGAATTTAGATGGAATGTTTCAATTACACAAGCAAACAGCAAAAAATGCACGTAAATAATAACAATGAGAGGGGTACAATATGCAATGATAAAGAACTCGGACTCACAAATGAATCTTGGAAGAGAGCAGCATGCCACAGATGTCTCCCCACCCCACACTAGGCTGATTTCATCGGGGCACCTCAGAGGTGGTCAGGTGTATCCATAAACTGCCTCAAATTAACCCTGGCAGCTGCAAACCTCTAGAACCCAATCACCATCACATTCACGATGACCTTCACAGATTCATCCTGAGGCCCCCACACATGAGAATGAATCCACTAAAAAACTCAGGTATGCGGGACTTGTGATTGAAAACTCCAGGTTTCATGGAGTCAGAAATAGGTTCCTTCCCCCATCTCCCTCCCATTCCAGTTTCCTGACAGTCACACCCACGAACTGTCTCTAGTCGCCATTTAGGTGCAATAATGGCCATGATCAGAGACTCACAAATGAATCTCAAGAGAGCAGCATGCCACAGAGATGCCTCTGAACCCCAAATATCTAAAATTTTAGAATTCCGGAACATCTCATACTATTCATAACATGCAAAACAAAATAGATTACTTAGCATCTGCCTGTGGAACAGGCTTGGGTGGGGTGGGAAAATTCAAAATAATGGTGGTTGGAAGGTGTAATGATGGTAGGACTGGTTGAAATATTGAATGTGTTCAATTTTTGTGAACAACTTTATGAAAATAAAAATTTAAGAATAAAAGACTAAAGAACTCAAGCTAGGAAAAAAAAAACAATATTTCACAATTGCTGTAAAGAACAACTTAATAAAGCCCAAAGGTTGTCACAAGAGAACTGAAACAGAATAAGACAGAATAAAAAAAATTTACAGACATACAGAACAAATGAGTGTCAATTCAACATTGTTAGAGAACTAATAATATACTAAAAACAATTTGAAACAAAATGGAATAAATGCCATTGAAAATAACTGTTCATCTAGAATAGTTTGAGGAGGAATTTATTTAATTGCTCAGCCTGCACTTACTAATGCACCAACACTCTTCTAAGAACTTTGCAAAATTAACTGTTAATCTTTATAGAGATCTTATTAAGTAGATATAATTGATATTTTCATTTTTTTAAAGGACAATAAGGCACAAATGGGCTAAGTATGTTGTCTAGGGTCACATAGTTACTATGTGGTGGTCTGGATTCAAAATCATAGCAATAAATTACTTTTCTATGACCAACAATAATAAATTTATAATAATAAACACCACCAAACTGCATCTGGCTTACAATAGGTTGCACAGTATTTTTTTAAAGTCTCAACAAACTTAATACTAACCATTGTCCCAGGTTAATACAAGTGCGTAACAACAAAATCTCCAATGGAGACGTTACTGGGCCCGCTCGAGCAAATCGACGATCAACGGGAGGGCCTTTACCTTACCTTTATACTAACGTTGACTTCAGCATAAGCATAATGAGCTTCCAGAAGCAAAACCCAGATGTGTGGGTTCAAGGACTAAGACTCCAGGCCACATAGCTGCAGCACAGATGGGCCAGCACTTCCTGTCTCCCAGCACCTTGGGGTCCTGGCTGTCACACCCACAAACTGCCTCTGGGCACCATCTCAGCACATCAATGGCCTTGATCCAGAGAGTCCCAAATGAATCTCAAAATGGATTAGCTCCCTACAGAGATGTCTCTAGACCCCAACCATTTACACTTTTAGAATTCCAGAAGCACGCAGCAGCACAAACTGTCATGATATTCATAATAAGCAATAGAAAATAAATGACCTGGAGCTGGAGTGATAGTACAGCAGGTAGGGCATCCAACCCAGGTTCGATTCCCAGCATCCCATATGGTCCCCTGAGCATCGCCAGGGATAATTTCGGAGTGCAGACCCAGGAGTGACCCCTGTGCATCACCAGGTGTGACCCAAAATGCAAAAAAAAAAAAAGAAGAAAGAAAATTACCTAGCATCTGACCCTGGCAGGCAGGCTTGAATGGTAGTGGGAAAATTCGATATAATGGTGGTGGAAAGGTATAATGGTGGTTGAATTAGTGCTGAAATAGTGAATGTAATTAATGTGAACAACCTTATGAAAATAATTTCTTTTAAAAAAACGCAGGCATAAACCTACCAATTAGCCACATTTAAGAATCATGGAATACTTCACTTGCCTTTTTAACTTTGAACACAACAATACTTAACATCAAAACACTAAAGATCCCAAACCCTAACCCCAACCCTAATCTAAATCCTACCCTTGCTCGTAATAAACATGATATTCACTGATGCCAATTATTCCAAATTTAAAGATCTTCCTACACTTAATTTTTATTTTTATCTATAAATACAAAAAAGTTAAGACCAAAGCTTTCACAAACCTAACCTTTGGCCCTAAACTAATCCTAACACTAATCCTATCAGTACATGAAAGCTGATCCAAACATAGGCAAAAACCTACCAAACAGCACAAATTTTAAAATTGCCCAACACTTCACTTGCTCTTTTAACTTTCAGAACAGCAGTACTTGACACCTAAATGCTACGCAATCCCTAACCCTAACCATAATCCTAAACCTAACCTATACTGTCTGACTTCTATTGATGCTAAAAATAAGTTTTTTCTAAATTTCAAGATATCCATAAAGGCCCTCCCGTTGATCGTCGATTTGCTCGAGCGGGCCCAGTAACGTCTCCATTGGAGACTTTGTTGTTACTGTGTCTGGCATATCAAATACTCTCGGTAGCTTGCCGGGCTCTCCGAGAGGGGCGGAAGAATCAAACTCGGGTCGGCCATGTTGGCCGCGTGTAAGGCGAACGCCCTACCCGCTGTGCTATCGCTCCAGCCCAGGGTAACTGGAGTGATAGCACAGCAGATAGGGCATTCACCTTACACGCGGCCAACATGGCCGACCCGAGTTCGATTCCTCCGCCCCTCTCGGAGAGCCCGGCAAGCTACCGAGAGTATTTGATATGCCAGACACAGTAACAACAAAGTCTCCAATGGAGACGTTACTGGGCCCACTCGAGCAAAAGATATTCATAAATTTAGTTTTATTATCAAGTATAAAATGGGAAAGCTAACATCTAAACACTCCAAACATAACTTTAACCTTACTATAAAGTATATCACACTACTAATTAGCAGAAAATTAGCAGCAAGTCCCACTGCTAATTCTATAAGCATTCTAACCCTGACACAAGCAAAGATAAAAACCTAACCAAAAAATTTGTCCTAATCCTACTGCTAACCCTAACTGTAAACCTTATTTTACTGATGCCCCAAACCACCAATATTCCTAAATTAAGAATATTCCTATAATTAAATTTTATTTCTACAAATGATCCCAGAAAAAACTACCACCTGAATTCTACACAAATCAAAAGGCTACTCCTAGCTAAAGGCTACTCCTATTATGATACAAAGCCTGAAATATGCAAAGGCATAAACCTTCCAATTTGCCCAAATTTGACAATTGCCCAGTCCTTCACTTCTTCTGTCAACTTAGAAAACAGCAATATTTCACACTTAAACCCTACACTTTACCTGATCCTAATCCTAGCCCTAATCCTACTATTAACCCTAACATTCAGTGATCCTTACTTTATTGATGTACAAAACATTTTTATAAATTTAATGACCTTCCTACATTTAGCTTTCATTTCTAAAGTAATGGTATGGTTAATATCATCAGTAAAATTTCCCTAAATTTAATATTCTTTCCATAATTTCATTTATATGGATCACTGTCACTGTATCACTGTCCTCCCGTTGTTCATCAATTTGCTTGAGCAGGCCCCATAACATCTCCATTGTGAGACTTATTGTTACTGTATTTGGCATATCTGCCATGTGGGCGAGATACTCTCGGTAGCTTGCCGGGCTCTCCGAGAGGGGTGGAGGAATCGAACCTCCGGATCTGCTGGGCTGGCTGCATATGGATGAACACAGAAAAAAACTACCTTCCAAAATTTCCACAAACAGATCCCTAACCTTAGCCCAAGGCATATTCTATCATGATACTATATGCCTGACCCAAGTATAGTTAATAACCTAACAAAATACCCAAATTTAACAACCTCCCAATACTTCACTTTCACTGTGGAACACAACAAGACTTCACACCCAAATACTACACATTACCTAACTTTAACCCTAGCCCTAATCCTATTACTAACCTTAATTTACAGTAAGCCCGACTATACTGATGCTCCAAACAACCACGTTTCTAATGACTTTCTTTTTTTTTTATTACTTTAGAGTATAACAAAGCCATTAATGATTGGATTTTAGTCATACAGTATTCCAACACCCATCCCTCCACGATGTACATTTCCTAGCACCAGTGTCCCCAGGTTCACTCCAACCATCCCCCCACTCCTCACCCACCACTGCCTGCCTCTTTGGCAGGTGCTCTTCTCTCTCTCTCGGCATTGTGATTTGCAATACTGATACTGAAAGGTTATCAAGGATATCCCTTACCTACTTTTAACCCTCAGATATTATCCAGTATGATCATTCCCAGCTATTATTGTCATGCTGGTCTCTTCTCTATCTTACCTATGCTCAGTCTCACCCATACTTATGGTTACTTCCAACCGTTAACCAGTCCTCCCGACCCCTGTTTCCCCTGGTCATTGATATTATTCTTCTACTGTATATACTATATATATTTTTTATCATGATCTTCTTGGACTGGAGCGATAGCACAGCCGGTAAGCCTCTTGCCTTGCACGCGGCCAACCCGGTTGGCCCAGGTTGGATTCCTCCACCCCTCTTGGAGAGCCTGGCAATCTACTGAGAGTATCTCCCTTCACGGCAAAGTCTGGCAAGCTACCCATGACGTATTAGATATGCCAAACACAGTAAGAAGTCTCACATGGTTACTGGGCCCGCTCGAGCAAATCGATGAACAATGGGAGGACAGTGCTACAATGATCTTCTTGTAATTAAGGATGAATACAGGAAAAGATACCTTTCTAAGGATGAACACAGAAAAAATATACCACGTAAAAACTCCACAAATCGAATCCTAAACCTAGCTAGAGATTAAGCCTGTCATGACACTAAGTCTGAACCAAGCATTGGCATAAACCTACCAATTAGTGCAGATTTAACAATTGCCCATAAATACTTTAATTCCCTTATAGGATCCCTATCTTGAAGTACAGCAAAACTTAACTCTATCCCTAATCCTAAACTTAACACTAATTCACAGTAAAACTGACTTTTTTATTGTTGCCAAAAAATACCAATTTTCCAAAACTTAATGATACTCCTATTCTTAACTTTTACTTCTAAGGATGATCACAGAAAAACTACCACTAGAACCTCCACAAAATATCCCAAACCTTAGTTCAAGCTCACACAACTATGATACTAAGCCTGACTCATGTAGAACAATAAACCTACCAATTAGCCCAAAGTTGATAATTGCCCGATATTTCATTTTCTTTTTTATCTTGGAACAAAGCAATTCTTTACCCCTAAACCTTACACACTACCTAAACCTAGTCCTAATCGTACTATGAACCCTAATTAACTATAAGACTGATTTTACTAATGCCACAAACTACCAGTTTTCCTAAATTTCATGTTCTTCTTGTACATATCTTTCTTTTCTAAGAGTGGACACCTTAAAAGCTGCTACCTAAAACCTCTACTGAGGAAACCCTAAACCTAGTCTGAGGCTAATCCTAATGTGATACTAAGTAGAGGGAACAAACCTACCAATTAGCCCAAATCTAACAATTGCCCAATACTTCAATTTTTTTCTTGAAATACAGAAATACTTCACACTTAAACTCTACACACACCCTAGCCCTAACCCTAATACTTCTCCTAACCAAAACTCATAGGAACCCAGACTTTATTGATATACCAAACTACCAATTTTTATAAATTTAATGATCTTCCTATACTTCACTTTTATTTCTAAAAATAAACCCAGAAAAAATATTACATAAAGCCTCTATAAACCTTAACTGAGGATTATCTATCATGGTATTAAGACTGACCCAAGTATAGCAATAACCCTACCAATTAGCCTAAATTTAACAATCTCCCAATCTTCCCTCTTCATCTTGGAGCACAGCAATATTTCACTCCTAAACTCTACACTATTGCCTAACCCTAGCCCTAATTCAACTCCTAACCTTAATTAAGAGTAAGCCCGAACTTACTTGACACGCAAAACTAGCACTTTCCTAAATTTAATGGACTTCCTATACACTACCTTCATTCCTAAGGATGAACACATTAAAAGGTACAACCTAAAACCTCCAAAAGTAGAACCCTAGGCCTAGGTTAATCCTATCATGATACTAAACCTGAACCAGGCACACGCAAACACCTACCAATTAGCCGGAATTCAACAATTTTCCAACACTTAGCTTCCATTTGAATCTTGGAACACAGAAATACTTAAACCTTAAATGATGCATATTTTCTTACTCTAGCCCTAATCCTATCTCTAACCCTAACAAAGAGTAAACCTGACTTTACTGGTGCAAAAAAATTACTGATTTTCCTAAATTTAGTGTTCTTCTTATACTTAACTTTCATTTCAAAGAATAAAGAATTTTTCTAAATGTCAAGATCTCCCTAGACTTAGCTTTCACTTTTCATGTATGAACAGAGAAAAAGCTGGCATCTAAACCCTCCAAACCTAACCTTATCCCGACTAATGGCAAATCCCACTGAGAATCTTATCAGGATACTAACTCTGACCCAAGCATAAGCATAAACCAACCAATTAGCTTAAATTTAACAATTGCCCAAAACTTTACTTGCTTTTGAACACTGAAAAACTGCAATACTAAATGCTAAAACCCTATACAATTTCTAACCCTCACCCTAGCACTAGACATAATCCTAACCCTAGCCCATACTAAGCTTGACATTTTCTGATGCCAAAAGCTATACTTATCCTTAATAAAAAGATATCCCTGTAGTTAAGTCTCAGTTTTAAACATGTGCAGAAAAGAAACTAAAGCCCCACACACATAAGTCAAATCATGTCCCTTAGGCAATACAAATGCTAATCCTATCAGTATAGTAAACCTGACTCATGCATAGCAAAAACCTACCAAATTGAACAATCACCTAATACTTTATTTGCTATTTTAACTTCCAAAATGCAATACTTAAAATGTAAATGCTATACAATTCCTCTATGTAACCCTAGCCCTAATCTTAAACCTGACCTTTACTGATACCAAAAATTACTAATTTCCCTAAATTTCAAGATCTCCCTAGACTTAGCTTTCATTTTAGAGTCTGAACACAGAAAATTAAGCATCTAAACCCTCTAAACCTAATTCATACTTCACTGGCCTATTTTATTGTGAAAACAGTAAGACTTAAGACCTAAACTCTCTACATTTTCTAACCTTTTCCTAGCCTTATTCCTAATTCTAACCTTAACTAACCCTAATTTACCAAATGCTAACCTTAAAATGCTTAAATATATTTACTATTTGGAACAGTCCTGTGAGACTCCTCCAAATTTAGCAGTGAGTTAACTAGAGTCCAATAATTGATTGATGAGATAATAAGCAAACTAGAAAACGAGAAAGATAACAGAGCAGTGAGGGGGAAAAATAGGCAAGATTCATCAGAACATGCTCCCCAAAATGAAATAGGAATAATGCAAAGTACTTCTGAAGCTGATCAATAGAATAGTTTATATGTTTTAGACGCATATTTTAATCAAGATACTAACGTACTCAATGTTGAAAGATATTTTTTATTTAACTATCACAATGGTAGGATAAAAAAGGAATTTCCAATATCCTGATGTAGAATCAATAACCCAGAAAAGTTACAAAATCTTGCTTCACATTTCTCACAGAAACAGCAATACTAAGGATGCCTTTACAGAACAAAACTCCACCTTTCTCTTTAAGTTCACTTAGGTGACAAGTTAACACAAGCAAACGTGAAAATACTCTGAGAAGGTCAAATCCATCAATCTTTTCCTTGAAAAGATGGCAGGAACAACAACTTTAGAGAGTTGTTGGCAAAAACAAACAACTTTTTAATTATATAATAAGTGTGCATGGTTTACATGCAGGAGGCCAGGGTTCAACCCCCCCAGCAACTCAAGGTCCCTGAGCACTGCCAGGAGTGACCTGCACAAGAGTAGCACAAAGATATATATATATATATATATATATATATATATATATCACTGTTCTCCCATTGATACGTCACAGGTAGTTTGCCAGGCTTTGCCGTGCGGGCGAGATACTCTCAGTAGCTTGCAGGGTTCTCCGAGAGGGGTGGAAGAATCGAACTTGGGTTGGCCATGTTGGCTGCACTGTGCTACCCACTGTGCTATCGCTCCTGCCCATATATATATATATATATATATATATATATATATTTATTTATTTAAGACAGAACTAAAGAGAGACTAGAGCAGTTGCCTTGCTGCGACCATTGGGATTTGATCCTAGCATCTCATATGGTCCCTGAACCCAGTCAGGCTTGATCCCTGAGTGCAGAGCCAGGAGTAAGTCCTGAGCATCAACAGGTGTGACCCAACCAGCCACCTTCCCTGTCCTTAGAACAATTAAAGTATTAAATATGTCACTGACTTCAAGTATCCATGTAGGAAAAATGTCAATAAGATGTGTTTTGGAGTTTGGTGGTGGTGATGATGTTTTATGTGGAGGGAGAAGCAAATTTAAAAAAAAAAAGCATGGATTTTCTTACCCCTTTAACTACAGGAATTGTTAATAGAAAAGAATATGGATATATTATGTCCTGTTTTCTTCCTCTGTTTCTCTATCCATTTGGCCTTGCAGGATTAAACAAATAAACCTGGACAGACCTCAGAGCCCCTAGCAGCTACTAAGACATTCTTCCCAGAACGCTGCTGGCTCTGCAATTCAGCACTCTCCTCTCTCACCACTGAGTACTCCTTCTCAATCCACAACTTACATGCAATCCTCTCTCATTCCAGAGCATTCTGAGTTTTCTAGGGTAGTCTCAGCCTAGACTCATCTTAATGCCACATCTTCTGGGCTGGCTCAGATTGCAAGGTGAGAGGGAGGCAAGAAAAGGGCTTCCAAGAGATTCCCCCAGCCCATCCCAAGAGGACCCAGCCAACAGGATCACAGACAGAATTTCAGTTTGAATGGCTCACGGTTGAACAGTCTACACTCTCCCCCAAACTCAAAGACAGCAAAGTCCCTGAGGTACATCTCAGGCAGTGCCATGATCCAAGTTATTCACTTAATGTTAAACTATTAGTCCTGTTTCACTCCTGTTTCTCCAAGGGAAGCAAGAGAGGAGAGAAGCGGTCTTCAGTCAATGGAGAGTAGGTTTATGTGGGACTGGGAGAGACCAGGCTGTCCCAAGAGCCCACATACTTTGCAAGTGCCACCTCCCCTCCTCTGTCCGAGAAACACACTCTCTCAAGTGGATGCTGCTCAGTAAGAAGTGCTCACTGCCTGGCCAGTCTGCTGAACCACTTTCCATGCCTGCACTAAGCCCATCTGTGCCTGTGCTACTTGATGCTGCATTCCATGTGTCTCTGGTCTTCCCTGCCAAAAGCTCATTTTCCCCTGTACAAGAAAACCCTCCCTGCTTCACGTTCTGCTCATCTTGAAACCTACTCTCCATTGACTGACCTCCTCACCTATCACCCCCCCCAACCTCCACATGACCAAGGGATATATGTTTGCACAGACACAATTCTGATCTGCCCTGAGCCAGCCCTGCGGTTGCTAGCAAAACTGAATCCAGTGGCCCCATGCAACAGAGGACTAGCTTTCTCTCCTAGGGATGAAGTTCAGAGAGGAGCCTCTGGAGCTTCAGCCCCTTCTACCTCGCAGCTCTGCTCACAGCAGCATAAGATTTTGCTCCCCTGGGAGAAAGCACTGTCGCACTGTAGCACTGTTCGCTCATTGTTCATCCATTTGCTCGAGCGGGCACCAGTAACATCTGCATCGTGAGACTTGTTGTTACTGTTTTTGCCATATTGAATATGCCACAGGGAGCTTGCCAGGCTCTGTCGTGTGGGTGGGATACTCTCGTAGCTTGCTGAGCTCTCGAAGAGGGAAGAAGGAATCAAACCCAGGTCAGCCGTGTGCAAGGCAAACACCCTACCTTCTGTGCTATCCCTCCAGCTCCTTCTCTGGGAGAAAAAGAAAAGAAAAGAAAGGAAAGGAAAGGAAAGGAAAGGAAAGGAAAGGGAAGGGAAGGGAAGGGAAGGGAAAAGGAAAAGAAAGGAAAGGAAAAGAAAAGAAAAGAAAAGAAAGGAAAAGGAAAAGAAAAGAAAAGAAAAGAAAAGAAAAGAAAAGAAAAGAAAAGAAAAGAAAAGAAAAGAAAAGAAAAGGTTCCAAATGGCCACTGGAGCCCTTGCTCCCGTTTCCAGCTACCATCTCCAAGTTTAGGAGGCAGCAAGGTGGAAGAGGGGAGAGATGAAGGGCTTTCTCAGGAACCTGAACTAAGGATTCTGTTTTTTGCATCTCTACATCTTACTGGCAGCATGCCAGGAGACTGGGAAGAAGGTTTTCCAGGTGGTTGTTGTGCGGTTCCCTGCCAGGATTGCTCCTTCTCTCCTTGGCTTTAAGGGCATCTGTGTCTCCTGCTGTCATTGTACAGATCTGGCAGCTGCCTCTGCCTTCCAGGCTGGGGTTCCTGGACCCACGTTTCTCTGCTCAGACTCTCTTCACTCTTCCCCTCACTTGTTTCTGCCTCTCTTCTTTTCCATGTTTCTCCCGGGCCTCCCGGTGTTTGTCCTTGGTCAGTTCTCTCAAGCCTGACCGCTGGCCCTTAGCCATCCGCCTCTTGTGACTTCTCCATCCATTTCTTCGTGTGTCCCTCTGGCTTCTGTTTCCTTACACGATCTGTCCCAGGGGCTCTCCAGGTTTCTGGGCTGTTTATTCCTACCTGTGACAAAACCATCCCCTTCTGCTATTCCTCCTTGGATTGTCTGATGTGCTTCAGGATTAGGAGGGGCTGTGGGGACTGGCAGGAGTGACAAACACCCCAAGATAATGTTTGAGACACACTGCACTGGCCTGTAGCGGTGATGGGGCTCACCTGTTCCATGGGTGCCTCTTTCCAGCAGTGCCGCTGCACAGGAGCTGGAGAGTGCAGGTGTGGGGGGTGGGGGGAGGAGTGGGAGGAGCAGGTTGAGGTAACCTTCTCCAAGAAGTGCGGCTTTGGCATCTGGCTTGCAGCTGAGAGGTAGCTCAGGGCAGAGAGAAGCGGCACTGGAAGGATGCATCAAGACTCTCAACTGGGGCAGAAGGAAGAAGCAGGAAGGCCCCTTGGGAAGGGACTAGGTGCAGGACTCTGAGCTTCTGAGGAGCAGGAGGGGAGGAGCTGGGGCAGAGAGCTGGGGTTGGGAAGAGGTGGGATCTGAGTAAGGGAAGATCCTGAAAAGAGAGGGATCTGGGGTTTGGCAAGAGGTGGGGGTACGGGGTGGGGGGAGGGGGCAGCCAGAGGACAACTTAGATCCCCCAGAGATGGTTTCCAGAGACCGTAGGTAACAAGTGTGGGAGACCGCTATATGTTAGGCAGGTTATTACCATGGAACTGGACACTGCAGAGAAGGTGGTGAGCAGACCTGAGGCAGGCTTGAACCCCTGAGTGCAGTCAGAGCAGCTAGGAGGAGAGGAGAGAGCATCCTCCAGGGAGGAGAGGGTGTGGCCAGACAGAGGCAGGAGCAGCAGTGGGACAAGGACAATCACCACGACACAACCCTCAGCCCCAGTTCACTAGAGGTGCTGAAAGTCAGCGGGAGGAGGCATTATGAGAGGACCTGTTTGCAAGGTGCAGAAGCGGGCAGGCTGACAAGCTAGGAGCTGCTGGGACTGTAGGTGACGCTCTGGGTAGGCAGAGGTCACTTCCTCCTGCAGATCTAGGAGCCTGAGCGAGGCCATGCAAGTGAGACCCCAGGAAAGACTTACTGGGACTGAGACAAGCAAGCTTAACTACTCACATCCTGATTCAAAGGGACCCCGGCAGTCCGTGCATGTTCTCGGGCTCAGGGACCAAGGTGAAAGCTGTCCTGTGCAGTCTGGGCTCCTAGACTCCGCCTCTGGACACCAGAGCGAAATGCTGCCTGGGATTCCGTCCCTGCAGAACCCAGAGCTCTTGATTCAGGCCCGCCTGATTCACATCAGCCTCTTCTGCAGCCTAAGGTGGCAGTCGGGGGTAGCTGTCAGTGCTTCTAGCTCTGGAAGCAAGGAGTGTAAGACGAAGATGAGGGAGTATGAGAGCCCTCCAGGCCTTATCAGAATGGGGTCCACCCTCTGCACTCCACTGCCCCATCTACCAGGAGGGAGAGATGCCAGCTCCAAGCAGATCCTCTCCCTGCCCATAGAAATCCACCCAAGGCAGGACCAGCTACTGCGGGCGTTAGAGAAGCTGTGCCTCCTGGTTTCGGGTGCAGAAGTCGCTTCCCCTCCTCCCATCCTCCGGCGGGGCGACGAGTCCCCTTCCCACCGACACGGGGCATCGCCTAGAAGCCGACCCCCAACCCCACTCCACCCCGGGTCCCCCCCACCTCCTCTCTTGGTCGGCGCCTGACTCTTTAGGTGACCCTGGACACGCCACGCCTGTTGTCCGCGCCTCAGTTTCTCGACGAGTGCAGCAAGACATGGAAGAAGTGGCAGCCGCTCTGCTGGCCCTTGCTGCCCCAAAGTCCGGGATTTTTTCCCTCCCGCGCCGCGGAGCACGAAGCGCCGTCCGATTTGCGCGTGCCCTGTGCACCCTCTAGTGCCTTCTTCCCGCCACTGCACGATGTTTTTCCTGCGAAGCCCCTTTTGTGGCCAGCCAATCGAAGAGGGAACCGGATAAATAATCCTCAGGATGAATAAATAATAGGTAAACGATAATGAGTGAGTGAGCACTTGAATGCCACGGGTATCAAAATGAACGCACGCATAGAGTGCATTTATGAGAAAATGAGCAGTGGAACCAAGTCAATTAACTGGCTTTCTTGTGATTACTGTCAAACATGTCATTTAGAACAAAAGATCAGACTGCTTGACCAGCCAACAAGATCTTGTGCATGACAGAAATCCTGCACATTCTCGCCGTCAGCTCGCCTGCCTCACACATCCCTAGTCCTTCCTTTCTTTGTGCACCTGCCCCTCTGTTGATGCCATTCCTCTGCAGGAAACATCCCTCCCTTTCTCCTTGGATGCCACTATGAGCTGCAGCTATTTTTTTCTTCCCTTTCTGGCGCTCCCTCTGGGGAGTTTCCCCATCATAGGCAGGGTCACTTGCAGTGTCTGTCTCCTGCACCTACACGGGGCGGGGGCTTACAAGTCAGGGCATAGTAGATGGGTGCACCCCAGCATCAGCTAATATAGAATTGAACGCAAAACAGAGGCAAGAGGAAGGGCACTAGCTGATGACAAGACTCCACACAAAAGGACTCAGAAGCCTCCCATGCAGACCCTCATGGGCCCTATCCAGTTGCATGGAAGCTGGGCAAGAGGAGCAGGGACAATGACAGGAACCAACGGCACTGGGTTCAAGCCAGCTGGAGTGTCCAGCCTGGGGCTCCTGCCCAGCTCTCCAGAGGAGTCAAAGGGGTGCTGGAGCAACAATAGAAGACTGATCCATTTCCACTGCCAGCTTCCCACTCCCTCTGGCCCTGACCAGGACAGATGCTGTTAATTAGGTGGGTTTTTTTTCTTTTTGGGTCACACCCAGTGATACACAGGGGTTACTCCTGGCTCCTGTACTCAGGAATTATTCCTGGCAGTGCTCGGGGGACCACATGGGATGCTGGGAATCGAACCCAGGTCGGCTGCATTCAAGGTAAGTGCCCTACACAGTGTGCTATCTCTCCAGCCCCTGTTAATTAGCTTTGATGAGAATCTCAGAGCAGCAGCCCTCCTTGGCTTCCCTCAGCCCGGGGTGTTGCAGCTCCTTCCACCCTAAATCCCTACCAACTACAGCTTAGATTCCAGAAGGGATCACAGTTCTCAGAGCAGTCCAATTAAAGGGGCTCTGGCAGATCAAACTAGCAGTCAGTTCCAGCAGGGCTTCTTCCCTGTGACCCCACAAGCCCTCAGAGTGAACAGAGGGGCCCCCAAGCTATTTCCCCTCTCCCTATCTGTGAATCAGAGCTGTTGTGTTTCTGCTGTCTGGCAAGCATCACTGGTCGCTTCAATTTTCCACCTACTCCTGAGAGTCCTTGTTTCTTTCTCCAGGAGTGGGGACCCTCAGGAGGCAACAGGAAAGTCAGCATGGGGCTGGGGTGTGAGGAACCAGGTCCCCTCCCTGTTTCGAGCTCCTCTATCAAAGGGAGTCTCCGGGATTGAGTTTCTGAGCCAGGTAGATAGCTCGTGTGGTAGAGCACATATCTATATGTGCAAGACTCAGACCTCAACCCGCTGAACTGCTTCTCCACTGCCACCCTCAGCACAGTGGAATGCAGCCTGTATGGGTGCAGAGCAATGGACAGGACCACCAGGCAAGCATCCCTGGAAGTCGCTCCTTGGGACCCTGAGCTCTGCTGGGGGTGAGCCCTGTAAAAAGAATAATCCTCACCCTCCAGAAGAACCACAAAGAAGTCAGCAGCTCTATGTGTGCACGCACATGTTGTGTGCATGCATGCATGTGTGTATGTGAGTGTGCGTGTGTGTGTGCATGCATGCATGTGTGTATGTGAGTGTGTGTGTGTGTGCGCGTGCGCATGTGCATGTGCATATGTGCATGTGCACGTGCATGTATGTGCATGTGTGCTCCAAGCTGGGAAACTGAAGTTCTAAGAAGGTAAATTCTCTGCGGGGGATTCAAACCCAGAGCCACCTCTCTTTAAAATTCCTATTTCTGGGGAGAAGGCAGCTGAAATAGGGAAGGGATCACTAAGAAAATTATGACTGGAAGGATTGGTCGGGATGGGAGATGTGTGCTGAAAGTAGATAAAGGACCAAAAGTGATGGCCTCTCAGTATCTGTTGCAAACCATAATGCCCAAGAGTAGAGAGAGCATGGGGGAAATTGTCTGCCAGGAAGGCAGGAGGAGAGTGGGAAGAGGGCGGTATACTGGGGAGATTTGTTGGGGGGGAATGTGCACTGGCGAAGGGATGGGTGTTTGAACATTGTGTTATTATAACTCAAACATGAAGACTTTTAACTATCCCACGGTGATTCAATAAAATAAAAAAATGAATGAATAAATAAATAAATAAATAAATAAAATCCCCATTTCCCTGCCCCAGGGCTGCTGGCAGCAGCTCCCCTAGCATGAAGCGTTTGCTCCTTGGAAAACGTTGCCTTATGCAGGACTGAGAATCAGACGCTCAGACATCAGCTCAGGGTTCCTTTCACCTGAGTCCGCTTGGCACCTCTGCTCCCTCCCACAGTGGCCCTCTCTGTCCCGATGGTCACTTGCCACCTCCCCGGTCCACTCTTCTAGCTCAGCACTGCAGGCTCTTCAAAGTGGGCTCTTCAAACTTCCTCCTCTGCTGCCCCTATTTTTCTTTCAGGATGGGTTTTTTTCAGCAGACTGACTGCGGGGACAACTTCATCCTGGGATTGCCATCACCCCAGTGGGTGGCTGGTAAATCTCTTTGACTCTTTTAACTTCACTAAACTATCAGTATGGCATGGGCAAGAGATGGAGACGGAGCTGGCCTCCTCTTCCCATATCTCTCCCCTCTGAGCCCTCCTGCCTAACTGTGGCAGCTCTGTGACCTCAGGTTTGTGCCCTCACCCAGGGCAGTAGGATTCTGGGTTTCCTGTTGGTGCCCAGCTCCAATGGGAGAGAGCAAAGTTGGAGCCTCGCCCAGGCCTCCCCACCTCCTTCCTCCCAAAGTCCCTTGGTGTGTCCCACCAGCTCAAGGTCACTCTGGAACCCACACATGATTGCTTCAGGCCCGTCCAGAGGCCACAGCTATGACCTTGTGGCCAGTTAAGTGAGCAGTCCCTCCCAGCCCTTGCCGTTGGGAGTTCCTGCACCTGCTGTTCTCAGTCAGGGAGTTTCTTCTTACCACCCAGTGTGGTCCAGTAGGCCCATCACTTTCAGCATATGTGCAATAGTAAGCCCCCCAGGCACCTGGTTCCAAGGAATAATAACAGGTGGCAAACCTCCCTTTTCCCACCCTCCCCAGGCTAAATTAAGAACTGACCGCTTAGCTCATCATTTTTATTCTAAGATGTAATGAACAGAAACCCCAAAGTAGTACCTGGGCCAACCAAAACTGTCGCATCATAAGGGAGCCTGAGTGGTTTCCACATTCCTGTCCTCTCATCCCCACCTAGTCAGGAGCTTTGTCCTACAGCTTTGTTCCACCTGCAGCGGCCAGCACTGGTCAGGGGCTGGAGGCAGCCAGGCCATCATGCCATGATCCCCAACAGCTACTGCAACCAGAGCCCCAGCACAGGGTGAGGAGTTTCTGGTCCTCTTCCTGTTTCTGGGGCCAGGGGTCAGCCCCGTCATCCATCCCTGCCAGGCAGCTCCCAGGACTCAGGAATGAGAAGACACGAACACGTCCACTCTCTATCGCAAATAATACTCAGGTAATACAGATGGGTCACACTGTGTTTGCCTGGAAGGGCTCAGCACCAGGAGGGAGTCCAGTGACAGCCCCCAGCACTAGCACCTTCAGGTCTGCTCAGCTTTCAAGTCAAGCCACTCTCTTTCTTGGGCATGTGGCAGAGGAGTGAGGGCCTGGCTGTCCCCCAAGGCAAGATGTGTGAACCAGCAGGAGTCTAGAATGGGCAGCATCAGGGCCAGAGCGATAGTATAGCAGGGAGGGTATTTGCCTTGCGTGTGGCCAACCCAGGTTGAATCCCAGGCATCCCATATAGTCCCCAAGCACTCTCAGGAGTAACTCTTGAGTGCAAAGCCAGGAAGAACTCCTGGATATCACCTGGTGTCACCCAAAAAAGAAAAGAAAAAATAAAGAATGGACAGCATCATGGCCTGGAACCAAGGCCCCTCCTGTGGGCTGGCAGAGACACAGTCAGATCTCAGGGTGCTCTAGCAGCCCACAGCCTAGCTCTGCTCCACTCCTCTCTGCCCACATAGACCTTTTCCTTCTACCTCCATCTTCAGACACACCTGTCCCAGGGTCCTCCTCTCTACTGTGCTGACAGGTCCCTGCCAGGCCTTGGGCCTCCAGGCCTTTCTGTGCTAAGGAGTGACCAGTCACCTGATGCTCAGGGGAACCATCTACAGTGTCAGGAATTCAAATTGGGGTCAGCTGCCGGGAGGCAAGTGCCTTAATCCCTGTTCTCTCTCTTCAGCCCTTTCAGAACCAGCTATTCCCACCCACCTCCCCCAAACACACCAGCTCTTAAAGTGGATTTTACACCCTCCGCATCCTCCAAACAGCCCACCTTGAGCCCCCTGAGCAGAGAAAGGCAGTGGAAGGTCCCTAGCCGTAATCAACTAGATCAGCAATCAACTAGATCAGATCTTTGTCGGGACTCCAGCTCTTGGCCCTGTAACACTGCCTGACACAATCTCATACCGCCCTACAATGCCACCTATGTCTGGTGAAAGAATGAATCACCCAGTGCAGGCAGGTAGGCGACCCGAGGAAGCCTATCCTCCAGGACAGGACTGGGGGGCACACCCCTCACAGAGCCTCTGAGAAGGAGTCGGCTGGCTTCCGGCATGATGAACTGAGCAGTGGACACGGCCCCCATGACAGGTTTTAATTTGTAATTGTTTCTATCCTCATTTCCCGCTTCTGCACCACTGACAGGCTCCCGCACTTAAATCAGCTTTGTCCTTCCTGCCAAGGAGAATCGTAGCCATCCAAGTCCGTGACTTGTGCAGAGGGCCTGCAAGATGAATGTGAGGAGAGGGGGCCCGAGAGGGGCATCAGGGTGAGCAGGCAGTTGGTTTGCCTTAGTGACAGAAAGCTCCCACTCTGAGCTGCAGACCCTCACGATACACAGCTCGTACCTGCACTGATGCCCTCTGAGGTCACCTCATGCCTAATTCTAAGGCGAGAAAAATAGGGTGCAAGGAAGATGAACAACCCGAGTGAGGGAGGAGCTGGCCCACCTTGGCACCTGGAAGGACTGTGAGAGCTGCAGTCAGAGCTTGACTTTGTGGGGTGTGATGAGAAAGGTGGCTAGGGCTCCCCAGCCCCTTCTCCTGTAGCCAGACACCTGAAATCCCAGTGCCAGGCCCTGTGGCTGTAAGCTCTTGGGGGAGTGGTGGGATGGAGGGTGAGGGGGACAGCATTTGCTCAGTTAGATCAACTATTATGACTTGTACTCTGCACCAGGAAGTGACCTTGGAAAAGCAGTTGGCCACACCTCTGGATGCCAGGTGGGCCTGAGGACTGGGCAGCTCAGCATACAGGTTGCAGGAATCAGGAGTAGGAGTTCTCTGAGGAGGAACTAATGGGGAAACAGGGTTTCCTTCTAGCAGGAAGGAAAGGTCTGCAAAGGTGGGTTCTAAGGAACCCTAGTGGATTTCCAGGGTCCTTAATGCAGGGGCAATATGCCAGAAGGCCGGCAGAAGTGCATGGGAAATGTTTGAGTTTAGCAGTAAGTGGGACCCACAAACAAAGTGATATGAGGAAAAAGGGACAACTGAACCCAAAAGCTTCCAAAGACCAGGTGGATTGTCATATGGGGTGACCGAGGTTGTGACTAGATGCCACATCTATGTCATCCATTTGCAGTGCTCAGATGTTCGAGAGGACAGTGTATCTCTAGAAGGTTATTTCAGGTGCCCTCACCCCTTCTTCCTGGTCCCAAGAGTACAGTGCAGACTGCAAAGTGCTGAGCTAAAGAACACAGAAGCCCATCTTAGGCTGCAGCTGTGCACCGGCTAGAGTTAAGCATATTTGGAAGCTGAGACAAGAAAGGGGCCTGGGAGAGGGTATCTGTCATATACATGACTTGAGTCCTACCAACCAACACATTTCTAGGGACATAACTTGCCAAAACTGGATGATCAGATAGACAAATGGACAGATACATTTGAATAGACAAATGTATGATAGATAAGTAGATCTGTGGGTGATTTGATGGATGGGTGGATGGATAGACTGCAAGATGGTTAGCTAAAGAGCCCTCAAGCCTACCCTAAGGAAAGCACAAACTGTACAACCGATCCAGTGACACACACTCATACCATTCACCAGCACACATTCACTGAGATCATTGTTTATTCACATGTTTACACTTCTAAATCCACACATATGGAAGCTTAAACTCATGTTATGTACATACACCACCATATAGATGCTTGAGACATGATTTAGTCACAGATGTCAATTCATCCCTGTGCATGGCCAGAGTTGATCCACCAGCTAGTGCAGATTGCCCATTAATGGCCTTGAAACTGATTAACACAGAATGGAAACTCTCAAAGAGTAATATTAAGTCCTGGAGAGTGAGTCTTTCTTACAATCGCTTGCGTAGGGGTCAGAGCGATAGCCTAGTGTGTAAGGTTTTTGCTTTGCTCATGGTGAACCTGGGTTCAATACCTGACTTTCTATATGATCCCCTGAGCATGCCAGAAGTGATTTCTAGAGTCATTTCTAGAGTGATCCCAGAGTCAGGAGTAATTCCTGAGCATCACCAGGGGTCGTCCAAAAACATAAACAAGAAAAGAATGCCATTTTAGTCCTCTCCTGGGTTTCTCAAAACACTCGTTTCTGAACTGCAGTTTTGATTGTTTTGTTTTGGAGTCACACACAGCAATACTCAGGGCTCACTCCTGTCTCTATACTCATGAATCACTCCTGCTAGTGCTCGGGGACCATATGGGCTGCAGGGGATTGAACCCAGGTCAGCCACATGCCAGACAATTGCCTCAGTGATATCTCTCCGGCCTGTGATCTGCAGTTCCTATCAAATATTTGATAGCAGGTGAATGCTGTGCCTCAGTCATAAAATATTCACCTCCTCACACAAATGGTTTGCCCTAGGTTTGCTTCCTGGAATCCCCCCACAAACAAACACACAGTAACTGACCAGAACATCCCTGTTCTCATATCCAGGTACCCTTAGCAGCAGAGCTCGGGAACTTTTGGAAGTGCCTCAGGTGTTCACTGACATTTCAGCAAGAACCTAAGGTCTCTTTGCACCCATAGTAACTCCTAGGGATAAGGATGTTTGCCTATCCCTGAATACACACTGCACACTTTTCACCTCCAAAGAATAATAGCCCTTGTGGTCAAGATGCTCACAGTTTAGCCTTTAAAAGTATTGAAAGGCAAGAGAACTGGAATATTGTGTGGTCAAATCATGAGAAAAAAATATTTTCATGGTTTCATGGATGCTAAGGTTAGTCAGGGTCCAAGGACAGTTTGGGTCCTGGTGAATCCTGGACATGGCCTTTAAAGCGCTGGACTCTGTGTGGGTAGAGAGGAGCTGGGGAAAGGGTTGAGGCAGTGGGAAGGTGGCTCCAGGCACCAGGGACAGGGATGCTGACGCTGTAGAGAGAGCTGTGCTTTCTAAGAAGGGATGCAATTTTGTGCCTCCCAAGTATTAGGTCCATGGCACAGAGTCACCAGCTGAAAATTGGGACTTTGGGTGTACTTGGCTTTGGTTCCCCTCTCCTGTTCTGAGTCACCCAACTAAAGCAGAGCCACACTTCATGGTTCCTAGGAGAGTCTCTAACCTGCGGGATTGTGGGGCCACTTGAGTGCTCTCCCCATCCCAGGGGCTGCCTGAGCCTGGAAGAACTACAGATGGGCTCACCCAGAACTGTCGTGTTGCTGCTGGCACTCAAGAACAAGCATTTATATACAGATCTTCATGTGCATGCACGTGCGCAGACCCCCCCCCCCCCCACACACACACACATACACACACTACCCACTGTGTTTTATCACAGCTCCATCAGCTAAGAGAATACCCTACCTATCTGCCTGAGCCCCTTACACACAGCCCACCCTCCCTGGCCATACCATATGCAGACAACCTTCGGAAAGTGGATTGGCGGGGGCGGGGGTGGGCGGTGGTCATGGTAGGCCAGCCCTCACAGCTCCACTGAGAACTTCCTTTCTCAAAATACAGACCCAAGTTGCTCCTCACACCTGGCACACACACAACAGTTTCCCAGTCCTCTGGGATGAGGTTCAGGCTTGCTGGGTAACTCAAGTTTTCAGAGATAGAACCATTTCAGAAAAGCAATCCGGCATTTGCTTCCATTCAGCGCTGCTGCATCTTCTTTTCTAAGCAAACAGAAAAAAAAAAAAAAAACTAGCCACCTGGCTACCGGGACCTGAGCTCAGGAACGCCAGAGTGCCCAGGCCTTGCTCAAGGAAAGAAGAGAAGAAAAAATGGTCTGAGTCGAAAAGGAAAAGAACGATGCTACCATTTGTCTGGGAACTCTGGCGCACAGAGTTTTATCAGCCATGAAATTAGCACTTCATGCAGTCCTACTCTAGCGTCCCGGTGCGGGCTGGGGTACCGCCTGGGTGCCTCCCAAGAGTCACCGCAGACCCTGCCCTCCAGCTCAGCCATCCCTGTTGCCCGAAGATGACTTAAAACTCAGTTTGCAGCTTTGTAACTGTGCATCTCATGGTGACTCAATTAAAAGAAAAATATTAATGAAAATAATTTTTAAAAAATTTAAAAACTTGGTTTGTTTCAGGCAACATGCAGCCAGCTAGGACAGCAAGGCCAAAAAGCCCTAAGTCTGTGTTCGTGTGGCCCCCGGGTCAGCTCAGGATGCAGAAAGCAAGAAAAAAAGAAGAGACCAGAGAAAGAAGAGGCCCCAAGTTCCAATGTTGGCATTAACTCACTAGACTGATGCTTTAGGCTTTGGGAGGAAGCACAAGAGTTTCACAGGAAAACTTTGACTCAAATCTGATTGCCCTAGCAAAGACATGACCTTAGATAAGTTCCTTTATCTCTCCCAGTCTTAGTTGTTGCCCATTTCAAGTGGGACCAGTACCTACTCTGTGAAGAGGATTTGGCTCCCTGGGTGGGCTTGTGGGGGCATTTGGGTGCTCTCCCTATCCCAGGCACTGTCTGAGCCTGACAGAGCTGCAGAAGGGCTCACCCAGAGCTGTCTTATTGCTGCTGGCACTCACGCATGAACATTTATACACAGATTTGCCCATACATGCCTGTGAGTACACGTGTGTGTGTGTGTGTGCGTGCACACACACATACTCACATACACACACACATGCATTCACACACACACTTCAAAACCCCTTTCCAGAGAACTCCATTCAACTGGAATGGGTCTCTGTATCTGCCTCTCGGTGATGATTCCAGCAGCATTCACAGTCAGCTGTTTGACCCAGGTATTTCAGGATGAACAAACATCAAAAATGTTTTCCTCCATCCTGCCCTTGCCTGCTCCAAGTGCTATTGAGGTTATTGCCCCTTTAAGAATGAAAGAGAAAAGACTCATTCTCATTCTCCTCCTTCTCTCTCCCAGTTGCTTTCTCTCTTCTGGGAGTCTTCAGCTTGGAGGAGCTGGGGGGGTGGGGGCGACATTCACCATGAGCATCCCTCACAGGGACCATTCTGCTGTTGCGTAGATCTCAGCACAGGAAGATACCCAACCCAAATATGGGGGCTACAGAATGTGACTCCTTAGTACCCCCAAATTCCCTGAGCTCAGGAATGGGAGTGTCCTGCCTTAGGGAGTCTGAGCAGGGCTGGCAGTTAGGCATCTCCACCCATAGAAGCCAGAAAAGATCTGAGGTAAGAACTCTGCAATCAGTGAGCAGACATGAGAATAGGCACTGTGGTTGGGGCTCCATGCACAGGAAAAAGAGTCCCAAACGGTCAACCAGATAGGATTTGCAAAGGCTGAAATAACCCTGCTATTCACTGTCTATTCATAGATGCAAGTCAGGCTGTTTTCCAGTGCCCACTCCCCTCAACATTTGTAAAGAGTCTGATTGTTATGGTCATTCTTGATGAATTCTCTTACAGCTAGAAGTAAAACTACATCATCAGTAAATTAGCCCCTTGGTATGTGGAAACAGTGTAAGGGACTTTTAGTAAGTTTCCCATAAAAGGTTCAAGTGCCATATTTGACTTTCTTGAATGATTCTCCATCTCGATAGAGTGTGCTATATTTTCACTAGACCTAAGCCATATATTCAAGGTAAGGTAAGGGCCCTCCCGTTGATCGTCGATTTGCTCGAGCGGGCCCAGTAACGTCTCCATTGGAGACTTTGTTGTTACTGTGTCTGGCATATCGAATACTCTCGGTAGCTTGCCGGGCTCTCGAGATATTCAATAAGAAAATATATTTAAATGATGGCAGATAGTTTGATGTGGCCAATTTAGAGCTAATTGAACCAAAAGAGAGACTAAAGGCTGTACAAGAAGGGAGAGCACAAGTGATAACTAACCTTGTGCGGCTGGGAAATTTTTCTTCCATCCAGCGGTGCTTCTAGAGAGATTTTTAACTCTTTGACACATATATGCCATGAGAAAATCGATTAGAAATCAAGAGGCCAGTAAGACACAGTGGCACATGTTTTACGTACCAAAAGTGAAGATGAAGCAAAGTAAGCAATATTGACTAATATTAAGAAATTTTGAGAATAATTCTTGACTACTGTCATTCCACTGCTATTCGGCTCTCCCAAAGAGGAATTGAAAGAGCTATGCTTGGAATATCATGTTTCACTCAAATGAGAGAAAGAATCCGGAGTTCAGACATCCATCAATGATCAAGAATCAGGGACACTGTCTCGTTTGCCAAGGTGTCAAAAATCAGATGGGCTGGTCACGTAATGAGATTTAAAGACGACCGCTGGACTAGAGCTGTTACCAACTGGATCCCACGGGATGTCAAAAGACCACGTGGCCGCCCACCTACCAGATGATCAAACTTCTTCATCAAGATCATCAATGGTCGGTTTGAGGCTCTTCATGTTCCCAGAGCGAACAGATGCCATTGGACTACACTGACACGTGACAGGGACAAATGGAGACATTACTGGCGCCCGCTCGAGCAAATTGAAGACTAACGGGAAGTTAAGTGATTTAAGTGATAAGTGACTGTCATTCCTTGAGAGGCAGGGTCAGAGCTGGGCCCATGCTTCTCTTCTCAGTGGTTTTATGTCAGATGTGTCCATTCACTAAGCAAGGGAAAGCTGGAGAAAGTATGGAGGAAATATAGAGAGCTCATTGTAGAGGGGTGAAGGGTAAGTCTATATATGTCTAACTTGGCATTGTATGCAAGAATGCAATTTAGGAGTGCTCAGTAATCAACATACAAAGAACTTATTGTGATGCCTAGAAACAACAGATAGTAATCTATAAAACACTATCAAATGCAGTGATCTGCCTTTAAAGAGGAAAAGATTGAGCCTAAAGAGGTCATGATTCTCCACCTGGACAGTGTGCTGTATTTTCTTTCGACCTAAGCCATACATTCAACAACAAAATATATTTAAATGATGGAGGAGGGAAGGATGGAGGGGAGCAAAAAAGTGGGGGGAAGGGAAGGAAAAGGATCAAAGTGGGACACAATTTCACTTTTTAATTTACTGGGAGCAGGAAATTGCTGTCTGTGGAAGTCTATTTCTCAGAGAAAGAGTCGCCCATCAACTGAGATGAGGCTGTAACATAAAGCAATAGGAAGTATGAGATGGGAAAGTTTTCATTCAATCACAGGGGAGAGTTTGCTGGCCAGGGTTTGCTTCTCATTTCTCCTCTCTTAGAGAAGAATTTTGAACTTATGTGTCTGGGAATAGGATAGGAACACAGAGAATGAAGTGTTTTCCTTCTGGCCTTCAGCAAGAGTGCCCCATGAAAAATGGTAGCAATGATCTGGTCAGGCACCAGCTGCTTTGGGGGTAAAGTTTTTAGGGCACAAAAGATGAAATTTCCTATCACTGACACCTAAACAGTTTACATCATAAAATCATAATGTACTGAGTATTATAATACATAGTATTCTTATATATAGTAAGAAATAAGATTGAGTCCTTGACCTAATATTTGTGTCTCTCTCTACCAGAAGAGAAGACAAGGCGAGAACCTCAAAAACATTATGTCGGGATCTGGTCATCTGGCTTCCTGCCTTAGAGCAGTCAACATGGACCACCCACTCACCTGGAACATCACTGGAGCTGGCGCTTAAAGAAATTTCTGTCATTCTGACTACCCGACTGGGCACTGATCATCCATTAATAAATGGTCACCATGGTCCATAAAACACAACTAGCATGACCACTCTCCAAGCTCCCCACACAAGGTTGACATCGTCTCATTTCAGGAATATTTATTCACTCCAAATCCCTGGCACTTTCCAGCAACAGCGATTGTTAGTTCCTATAATTTAGGTTCTTTTTTCTATTCCTGAAAAATAAATTACCTAAACAAATTGAATAGAATAAACAGCTTGAATTGCAAATTATAAAGTTGCCTAGTCTAGCAGTATAGGAGGTTGTTATTCACAATATGTCACTTTAAGATAAGTTAATAAAGAAATATAGAAGAGAATTCATTTTTGGTCATCATTAGCATATACAGTACAAAAAGCTACGGGGTATTCAATTAATTCTAGACCATAATTATGGAGCAGAAGTCTTGTGTATAAATCAATTTTCCTCTTTCCCTCACTCCCTCTCTCTCTCTCCTTTCTTCCTTTTTTCTTCCCATGTAATAGAAAAATACTATTTCTAGCTGGAATTTTAAAAGAAGAATGAATAACTGCTGCAATACAGGGATCAGGTGCCCCGAGAACGTATATGGGAGCTTCAACCCTGAAGGTATTTCATAAATTTCTCACGTCCAGAAAATCATAATTACCATTTCAGCAATCATTTTCCCTTTTTTTCAAGCTGCCATCTGTCAGGAGGCACTGGCCACCTAAACCTCAAGTAACTTGAGCAGTCACTAATTAATCCCAGAAGACATCGTAAGCTAAGTGGAATGTATTTTTTAAAAGATCGCAGAAAAACAGTCACCATAAGATACTGCATAAGGAGAGCAACTTCCTTTGTCATCCTGGCCTTCAGCAAGATTGCCCCATGAAGACAAAATAATGGAGGAAATTATTTGCAAAATAGAAACGGGGTCCAGGAACTGGAAGCTTGAGGGCAGAAAGTTTTAAATTATGGTTTTGAGATTGCTGGGGACATTGCTTGGAATTGTGTGGGGGCATTTTAATGCACAATTCACTTCTAGATGTTTTTAGAAAGTATGAATTTTCAGTGTCTCAAATCACTTTCTTTGGCTTCTGCCCTAAAATTAGATGATTCTCTAATCTCTGGGTGTTTTGCTGATGAGAAAAGATGTCTCTGTTTGACCAAATTTCTCTGTCTTTAAATACACATTTTGCAGGTGTTAAACACATAGAAATATTCCCAAGTCATTGCTTTTCTCTTCTCTAAGTACAGGGCTCTGACTATGATGTTTCTGTCCCATAGCCTGGAGAGTATCTGTAGTTTCTATTTGTTTGATGGCATTTCTGTTCTCCTGCTGAATTTCTCTATCTGTCAAACAAACTTGCAACCTTGACCAGACATTAAGCAGATTTGACCTCTAGCCAACCAGAACATTTTTGTTGAGGGTCTGGAATATTGGATATAGAAGTTGCTAGTAATAGGATCCTATTAGAACTAGGAGGGCAGGGAGGGTGTCACCATGGTAAGACCAAGCTAAGAGTAAACAGCCTTCTGGTGGCTGGACTATGAGCTTCTGCACCTGACCATGGCTAACCCATCTCATCCTAGGCTTCAAGTGTTAAGATCCAGTACAATCCCTTGCCACTGTTAAGACATCTAGTAGGTTTAATTGCAAACTAAAAACTCCATCCAGGAGAAATACTTGTTGCCTGCCCTCTCGCTTTCCCTTCCCACTGCCTTCTTCCTTTCCTTAAAGCATCTGAATCCTGTCCTGTTCTGCCACCTCACATTTGGGGCCCACCCACACGGCTGTGCTCATGGATGAGCAGTTTCATGCACTGAGGAACAATGGCTTCTGAGAGTGGGGAACTGTCTCCATGCCCACTTTATGGACACACACAAGGGTGCAATTTCACAGTTCAGCCTGGTCCTGTCTAAAGTGAGGGGTTCTTGGGAATGGGGAGATATTGGAGATGATTTCCCAGGACTTGATGAGAAGCCTTCTTTTGGCACTCAGGGATAAGGCACCCATAGAACAGAGTAGGTGGGGGCTTGGCAAGAGATAGTAGTTGAGAGGAAAGAAGGCAGTGACTTATGAAATTTAGGAAGAACCCCGTCATGCTCTCCAGCCCTCAGCTTCCCCCAGGGTCTTGCTGCTGGTGCTCACCACATAAATTATCTCAAGGCCTCTCACAGAATGTCTCTCAGGACTTTTCAAAACACTCTGTACTGGCTCAGAACCAATAGCTGGAATTTCTTTCCACATAGTGCTTGAATTCAGTTATAGCACAACCAGACAATGCTTTTCATAAAGTTCCTTTCTGAGTCACTAACACCAAACCTTAAGTAAGATGAAGTGGGACAGGCCAGAGTGCCCATATTGTGGCCAGAGTCTCCACTTTCTGGAAGGGTACTCGCCATGATCACCCTGAACTTAACCCAGACAAGACAGAGCTTCATATAACTTTGAACTAGGGCTCCCAAACATTTCTCTCGACCTTTGTGCTGAGAGAAAGGAGAGGCAACAGGAGTGGTGTGAGAGCTGCCTTCTCTGGGAACACCTCCTGTAGGAGTGATCAGCTGTGGGAGATGCCCAGTTAGTGCCACCCTCCAGTGTGTGGTCCCATGGGAGATGTTTCACACCCAACTAAACAGACTGAGTCTCTAAACCAGATAGAGCCATAAGCTTACCTAATGGGGATCAATAAAGATTCTACCTCATCCTGCAGAATCAGCCACTTTACTATCTGCCAGACACCAGGAAACCCTGGTTTCTTGGTGCACCATTTGGGGGAACTCTTGCAAATTCTGGTACTGCAGGAATGGAAAACAGTTGAGTCCAGTGATCCATGATGGGCCCAAAAGCAATAACCTTCTAACCACAAAGACACAGGCTAGACTTTTCTGAGCAATGGTAATGGAATTCACTATTCACACCTCCCTCTCAGTGCCAATTGTTCCCTCCTCTCTCAGTTTGTCCATCCCAGGACTTTCTTGGAGCACTTGAAGATGGAGGAGCACTTGATGAATGAGGAGAGACCAAAACACCTCATTCGTCTTTGTGTTTCCAGGCCTCCAGAGAGGTTTCAATAAACACAGTCATGCATTTATTAGTTCACTCAGCTCTTAAAACAAAACAAACTCCCACAACTTTATTACTGATTGGCATTCCATAGTTCGCTGTATCATTAAAATGTAAAAATACAGTGAAGCGGTCCAGTGCCACACCTCCAAGAGAACATGTTACTGCTGAATCTTTCAAGGTAGACTGGTCCAGGCAGAGAAAGAACTGTGGAGCCTTCTTGGAATGGAGGCAGGCAGACTCCCAACCTGCAGCCCTGCCTGACACTCACTAACTTAGAAACAGTCGAGCTTCATGACTGAACTTTATTGTTTCAGATCTGCACCTGGATTATGCAGCCATGTATGAGACACCTCCAAATTTCATAGTATTGTCAGCCCAGTAGGATAAGAATAAATTTTATAGGAAAATCACACAGACGATCACCAACCTCAATGAGCCTAAACAATAACACAGAAGGCTCAACAGCAGATTCTCAGACACTGACTTTAGTAACATCATTATGAGACCTAACAATCTTCACAAATTGACTCTTATTGATCTAATTTTTGACAATTTCATTTGTCTTTGTACTGCAGCAAGCTGTATGAAGTAAGTTTGTTCCGCAAGGGAAGCAGGCTGGGGGGTAGATGGGAGACTAGGGACACTGGTGTTGTATTGGTATTAGAACATTTAGTGCCTGAAGTAACTACATTACAAACAACTCGGTAAATGACTATATTAAATTTTTTTTAATGTAAAAATAGGGACTGGAGCAATAGCACAGTGGGTAGGGCATTTGCCTTGCATGCGGCTGACCCAGGTTTGAATCCCAGCATCCCATATGGTCCCCTGAGCACCGCCAGGAGTGATTTCTGAGTGCTGAGCCAGGAGTAATCCCTGAACATTGCCAGGTGTGACCCAAAAAGCAAAAAAAGTAAAAATATTGTTTACAATACCGTTAATAATTATGCACCACACTCATCACAAGTGTACCCATCTCGCTCCCAAGAACCCCAGTGTCTTTCTCTTTCAACCCCACCAATTGTGTGGATCAGTTCTCCAGTTATATTGACTTTTGATCCTTGCTGCTTCCTTGCTGTGATTTTTACAAGATAGACCAATATGAGTCTTTATGAAATAGTACATATGAGAAAGATCATTCTCTATTGATCCCTTTTCTTCGGACTGACTTCACTGAGCATGATATCCTCTAGTTCCATCCATGTTGCCGAAAATTGCATCATTTTGTTCTTTTATGAGCTACATAGTATTTTAGATATATACTACAATTTCTTGATCCATACATCTATATCTGGGCATTTGGATTTTTTTTCGTATCTTAGCTATTGAACAAAATGTGTCATTTAACATTTTTTGTGACAAAATTTAACATTTTTTGTGACAAACCACTTTGGTTCAAATTTTAGGTTGTTTCACAGTGCATCTTGCTTAAAAATCTACAAACATCATGGGCATCTTAACGACTTAATTCTAATCAACTTCAGCTACCATTAAACTTGCCCCTCTCCTGTTCTTAAATCTGTCTTTATTCTTCACACTCTCACCTTAATTTCAGGTATTGATATTCTCATTCTCTTTTCACTGGGCTCTTTTCACAAAGTAAAGTGATGTGTTGATCATCACTGAAATCTATTCAGATGTTTTAGATAATAGATATGATGAGAAAACCTTTATTTGATCTTTGCAAGAAGTCTCAGTCTTAACTGTTGTTGTTGTGGTGGTGGTGGTGGTGGGCTAGAGCAAAAGCACAGCAGGTAAGGCATTTGCCTTGCACATGGCCAGCCAGGCCGAGCCGGGTTCTATTCCTCCACCCCTCTCAGAGAGCAAGTAAGCTACTGAGAGTATCTCGCCCACACAGCAAAGTCTGGCAAGCTACCTGTGATATATTCGTTATGCCAAAAACAGTAACAAGTCTCACAATGGAGACATTACTGGGCCCGCTCGAGCAAATCAATGAACAATGGAAGGACAGTGCAGTGCAGTGCAGTGCAGTGCAGTGCAGTGCAGTGGTGGTGGTGGTTATTGTCCACATGTTTCTCAGTGTTACTGTTTGCTCTTCGGAGTTGAGGAGAAGTTGCTCCTTAGACTAAATTCCCAGGTCTCTTGACTCAATTTCCAATAGCAGCCAGAATACAATTTTAATATTTTGCTTTCCAAACTCATCCCTTTAAGCCAGGAGTGCTCCATTTGGGGAGCAATTATGTATTTTTTAGGTATCATAGGTCGTGCAATTCTATATATTTCACCAACATACACATGAACTGCATTGCTCAAAACTCCAATAGAGGTTGTGGTGTCCTTTCCTGCAATGGGGAAAACTCTTGGAGGAGGATGGAATGAGTGAAGAAAATACATGAAGGGTTCTATTTCAGACAAAGTAACTAAGATGTCTTGTATGACATTCACCAGGAGATTGGAATTCAGAGAAAGGGCTGAGGTCAAGGTATCAACGAAATGCATCACTGACTTCTTGCTTGTCTATATGCTGAGAAATTAATCAATCAAATAAATGAGGAATTTATTCTGAATTAATTTTCAAATTTAGGACCTCCTCAATATGGGTATTTTCCCCACTCAATCCAACTCTGGGAACCTTGGTGTTCTTATGCAACTCCTTCCCCACGTCTCTGGTCCTGTGTCATCTTTGAAAACCATCACCTTCAGCACACAACCACCAAGAGATATTGTGCTGTCTTGTTTCTCAAGAATCCTACAGAAGAGGACAACTTGTTAATCACCAGTTGCCCAAAAAGATCTAAGTCCTTTTCAGGCCTAACAGGCTCTGACTGTCTAACTATAAATTAAATGCAGCCTTCTTCTTTTATTGCAGACAATCTGAAATATTAAAGAAGGTTAATAATTAAGGCTACTCTTGAACCAGATCAAAGCCACAATGCTAATGATTTGAACCACTTGCCTGCTTCTGAGACTTCCCTATCCTACAAACCCCCAACCCTGGCCCTATCAGTCCTCCCACACCCTGAGAAGGCAGGCTGTGAAAGGATTTTGTGAGCTGCATCAAAAAAGACAGCTTCAGAAGCTCACTGAAATTTTGTTCAATTGTCTTCACTCTTCTGGACCCAGGCAAACAATCAGTATGAAGTGTTTGAGGGTCTTTTATTTTTAAGACATGAATACTTATGTCATCCACATACAACAGCAGCTTAGCAACATGGCATTTAAATATTTCACTTCCCTGGGTAAATACGTTTGATGCCAGAGTCCCAGCTTGAATTTAGTATTTATTGTGCCTCTTTTTCCAAAATTCATTTTAAAATGGAGCATTTATCAACATGCTCAAAAAATGGCTCCAGATCCCTAAGAATGACTGGGGTTCGGTCTTAGGCCCAAGCTGATCAAAGGTGACCTACAACATCATACATAAAATTGAAAAGAAAAATGAGGCTGCCACTTTGATTTTCTGTATGTTAGCAGAGAGCTCCTTCATGGGACACTGCGACTCAGAAGGGACACTAAGTCCTTTATCCCAGAACAAACAAAACGATAGTTGATGCCTAAAGGACAGTTATTTGGAAAAGACAAATGTTGTTGGAAAAATACCTCTTGATCTTGATAGGTACATGCTGTGAAATCTCAGATTCTAGAGAGACACTTTGCTGGGGATAAAAGTTGTGACATTTTTCTGGAGGTGGACTGGCATATCCAGTCCCTGGTCAAATTGTGTTTGTACCTAGAAGGATCAAGGAGGCTCAGGGGGTGTTCAGAGAAGAAAATATGTTCTTTGCATAAGAAATAGCACAGGAGAAATTCAAGCATTTCAGTCTTTTGCTAAATTTCTGTTTTCTTCCTATAAATTCATCCCTCCACTACCTTGATACCCTTTTCATGTTGAATGCACAGTAACACCTAGTCTTGCTCCTACCTTTTCAATCTCTCCCTCTCAGCCTTGCCTGCTTTCTGCCTGTTTTCTATCTCTCTCTCCAGACTCTCCCTGGATCTCCTTATCCCCACCCACAACTTCACTGTCACATTAGCCGGGAATTTCCACCTTAAAGATACTTTGAAAATGGAATAAAAACTGTGTGTTTTCTCCTGGAAATATATCCCAGAGAGGCAAAAACGTATAGTTGAAGTGACATCTGCACTTATTTGTTCATTGCAGCACTCTTTACAATAGCCAGAATCTGGGAAAAACCTGAGTGCCCAAGAACAGATGACTGGTTAAAGAAACTTTGGTACATCTACACAATGGAGTACTATGTAGCTGTTAGAAAAGATGAAGTCATGAAATTTACATACAAGTGGTACTACATGGAAAGTATCATGCTAAGCGAAATGAGTCAGAAAGAGAGGGATAGACATAAAAAGATTGCATTCATCTGGGGGACATAAGGTAACAAAATAGGAGATTAATACCCAAGAATAGCCGAGATCAGTACCAGGAGGATTACTCCATGACTTAGAGACCAGCCAGGCATTCTAGGGGAAAGGGCAGCTCAGATAGAGAAAGGAGCACCAAGTAAAGGGTGTTTGGAGGATCCTTCCAGGATGGGAGATGCATGCTGAAAGTAGACTATGGACCGAACATGATTGCCACTCAATGCCTCTTTTGCAGACCACAAAACCCAAAAGGAGAGAGAGAACAAAAGGGAATGGCCTGCCACAGAGGCAGGGTGGGATGCGAGGGATGGGGGTGGGAGGGATACTGGGATCCATGATGGTGGAAAATGGGCACTGGTGGAGGGATGGGTATTTGATCATTGTGTAATTGAAACCCAAGCACAAAACTTTGTAAGTCTACAACTGTACCTCATGGTGTTTCACTATAAAAATTTAAAAAATTTTAAAAATTTTTTAAAAACTGTGTTTTCCCTTCAGGGGAAATACACATATCTCCCCCAAAATTTGCATTCACTTTAGGGGAGCCACCGAGCACCCCTATCACACACACACTGTCTCCCCTTCATCACAAGACAGGTTCACTTTAACTAGTCCTGGCTCCCATCTTATTGGAGCCCACAGGGAAGCAGCTGTTTCTTGGCCCTGAAGAAGAGCAGCCAAGACTGTACTAGAACCCAGGGCTCCTGACTCACACCAAGGCCCTTTGTACTTTTGTTATGTTTCCCATAAAGAGAAGATAGAGACACACAAAGGAACCTCGGACCTGAGCAACCTGCTACAGAGATAGAGATGGCCCTGGACTTTACAATAGGCCGTTTTTACTGGGCTGCTCCAGACCGGGGTAGGTGCTGTCCCACCGCCTGCCCCTAGGAAAGCTGGCAGCCTCCATTTTCTAGAAGTCACAATAAGCCCCAGGTTCATGAGCAGCAGTGACATCAAACGCCAGCAGGCCTCACAGGACAGGGGAGGAGTGGGGACTCCTCCTTCCCCCCGCCCCAGTGAGACTCCAAGATGATGCAACACCTGGCCACTGTCTACTTAAACTCCAACATGGCCAGGATCCAAAGACACACAAACGAACCTCGTACCTGAGGAACTTGCTGCAATGATCTCTTCAGCCCCTAATTATTAAAATTTTAGAATTCCTAGAGCATGCGGCCACTCCTGTGGCCAAGTGACATTATATTCCATCCAAAACACATTGTTTAACACTGCCTTTTGGGCAGATATGAGTGGTAGTGAGTCTGGTCTCGAAATATTGAAGGTAACTAAAGTAAAGAGAGTATTGTGCAAATTGTCTGCCACACAGGCAGGGGAGGTGTGGAATGGAGGAAGGGGGAGATAGTGGGAATTTTGGTGGTGGGTAATGTGCACTGGTGAAGGGATGGGCATTGGATGACTGTATGATCGAAACTCAAACATGAAGGCTTTGTTTCTGTACCTCATGGTGAATCAATAAAACAAAACAAAACAAAACAAAGTAGAAGATATAGCAGAGTCTTCATGAAATGGCAACATCTTGGCTATTTCTGATTTCTATTACTCTAGTACTTCTATCTCTCCAGGAGCAAGCACTAAATATCTTCAGCAAGGAGAAATGCATCCTGATAGATTTCAAAAAAAACTTTTATGTTTAGAGAAATGCAACTCTCTATCTTTAGGAGAGTGATCAGAAGAGATGCACTAACCTCCTCCACAAATATTCAACACAGGATCTACAGGTTTCCCACAGACATCTAAGGACAATCAGGGAGGCATGAAAAAGTTAATGCACAACTCACTAACTGATCTTTCATTCTGCATTCATATTCACCAAGGCCAGGGGTTTTCTAACTCCCCAGTAGCTCCTGTCCAGACATGGTTCAAATTCTAATGATCAGCCACACTACTTTGAACCTGGAATTTCTGAGCAGAGCAGCAAAGCAAAATGCACTGTCTTACTAGGGCAGAAGAGCTCACAGCTGTACTGTAGTAGCTGTTTCTTAAATCAGTTCAGGTTCCACAGCTTCTGCAGTGACAGAGATAATTTTCTAATTCTCTAAACCTGCAAAAGTGTTACAGATTTCCCCTTTTGGGCAAAGTGATTCTGGGGGCTGGAAATGTTTTCTGGGAAATTGACCTGGAATCTTCCCCAACAAATTCTAAAATATTTTGTAAGCAACTAATAGACCCATCCAAAAACTGTTTCTACTTAAACTAAGTAGGTGGAGTCTATTTTCTACAATTTAATCCTTATTGAACCTGGCATCTTTGACAATAAAATGGAAAAATCATCATTTTCATTACATGTTCATTTTTATCTTCTCTTAACTTGAGTAGAATTGAAAAACCTTCCTCTGGGTTTAAGAAGCATCTGTGTTTCCTTTTCTGTGAATAATTGGGTGTTTCTTTAAGCAGCTTTATCCTACTAAGTAGATTAAAATAGGTCAAACATATTTTCATATTATTGCTTCCGTTAACTTTGAAGTTTTACTTTCCACATTTAGGTTTTTAACGTAAAAGGATTACACATGTGTATTTGGGTTAGTAGCCATTTTTCTTTGTACTAGCTTCTTATTGATTGTGGTCATCCAGATCTGTCCCCAAGCAGTCTCTACTCTATCCCATTTATCATTTTGCTCATTTTCTCACAAACATCAACTTTTATTATAATAGCATTATAAGGTATTTTCTTAAATAGTGGTATAAATTCCCCTTGCTCCTCTTTCCCAAATTTTCCTAAATTGTTTATGAATATTTATTATTCACTATACTTACTTAATCACTTAACTTCCCGTTAGTCGTCGATTTGCTCGAGCGGGCACCAGTAACGTCTCCATTTGTCCCTGTCGTGTGCTAGTGTAGCCCAATGGCATCTGTTCGCTCTGGGATCATGAAGAGCCTCAAACTGATCGTTCATGATCTTCACGAAGAAGTCTGACCATCTGGTAGGTGGGCAGCCACGTGGTCTTTTGACATCCCGTGGAATCCAGTCGGTAACAGCTCTAGTCCAGCAGTCGTCTTTAAATCTCATTACGTGACCAGCCCATCTGATTTTTGACACCTTGGCAAATGAGACAGCGTCCCTGATTCTTGATTGTCAACGGATGTTGGAACTCCGGACACTTGCCGACATATCAAATTCCACAGGATGGATACGTCATTCCCAATATTCTCCCTTCTGAAATCCGACACGCCATTTCGTCGGTAAAGAAACAAACAGCACCCGGCCCAGACAAGGTCAGACCTGAACACCTGAAGAACCTGCCGTCAGTACTCATCAATACACTGGCTCGGCTCTTCACTCGCTATCTGTCTGAATGCAAGGTTCCGTCCCAATGGAAAACCAGCAGGACCGTACTACTGTTCAAGAAGGGAGACATCCATGACATTGGCAACTATCGCCCGATCTGCCTATTGTCTGTCATCTACAAGTTGCTCACTCGAGTCATCCTAAATAGGATTGGCAGAACACTAGATGAAGGACAACCATGCGAGCAAGCAGGGTTCCGCAAAGGATTCAGCACCATCGACCATATCCACACGATAACCAAGCTCACTGAGGTTTCTCGGGAGTTCAAGGTGCCGCTCTGTTTAACGTTCATTGATTTAAAGAAGGCCTTTGATTCTGTTGAGATGGAAGCGGTCATTGAAGCCCTAGCCAATCAGGGCATTCAAGCCCAATACATCAGGATCCTCCGTGAGCTGTATTGCAGATTCACTACCAGGATCTCACCATTCTACAAAGAAGTGATCGTTGATGTCAGGAGAGGGGTTCAGCAGGGTGATACCATTTCACCGAAACTCTTCAGTGCCACCCTCAAGAACATCATGCGACGACTGGAATGGGAAGGAATGGGAGTGAAGATAGATGGTCGGCAATTACACCACCTCCGCTTTGCTGATGACATTGTTTTAATAACACCAAACATCAGCCAAGTGGCACAAATGCTGGCTGACTTTGACCGTGAGTGTGTAAAGGTAGGACTACAGCTGAATATTACGAAGACAATGGTTATGAGAAACAGCCTCATTCCTGATGCCCCATTCGCTCTCAACGGAACGACCATCTCCGAATGCAACAGCTATGTGTACCTAGGTCGAGAAATCAACATGACAAATGACCTGGCACCCGAGCTGCGCAGGAGGAAGAGAGCGGCTTGGAACGCCTTCAAGAACGTCGAAGAAATAGCTAAGAGGACGAAGAACCTCCGGCTCCGGGCACATCTCTTTGATTCCACTGTTCTTCCTGCATTAACATATGCCTCAGAGACCTGGGCCCTATGCAAACAGGATGAGAATGCTATTCAGGTCTCCCAAAGAAGAATAGAAAGAGCTATGCTTGGAATATCACTTTTCACTCAAATTCACTATACATTTAGGAAAATTTTAACTATGACTTCAAAATATTTTGTGAGAATTTTCAGGATGTTGCTTAGTTGATATATCAATAGAAATAATATTAAACCATTTTTAGAAATAAACTTATTATGAGTATTCAGGTTTTTATGTCCTTTAATTTTTATATTCTCTCTATTGATATTTGTATAATCTCTGTCAATATCCAGATAATTAGTAGTCTTTTTGACTGTTGCAAATATTTTATACTGTATTTGGGGATAATTATTAATGTTGAGGGCAAATGCTTTTGATTTTTGCAAATGTATTTTGTATCTAGCTACCCAGTAACTATTTAATTGTACCCTGTTGGCTTTGTACATTCTCAAGGTAGAAAAATCATCAATGAACAGAGTTTTATAGCTTCTTTCCAATTTGTATAACTTTTTTTCTTTCCTTATACTGCAACATTTCTCAGAACCTTCAATGTGATGAAAATCTAGCAATAAAAGAGGTCGTCCATAATTTCTATAGAAAAATGCATCTAAAATTTCTGCAGTAATTATTTATTTGTTCTCAGTTTTTAGGCCTAAAATGCTATCAACGGGGGTATGATGCTGCCAGCAGGTCAATTTGTACCTGTGAGGTGAGTGCATCAGGAGCCTGATGGCACCGTCAGGCTATCAGATACCCCAAAATTCCTGCTGTGCCTTTGGCCACACCCCAAAAACTTGGGGCAAAGTTTACCAAGAAAGTAAATGGCCAAAAGTTAGGTATGTGGGAGACACACCCACAAACCACCTCTGGCTCAGCTATATAATTGGATGGCATGGCCTCTCTGGTTCCTGATCGAACTGCTTAACAGCCATGATCCCAGAGACTCAGAAATGAATCTTGGAACCCAAAGGCTTTTGACAGAAATGCATCCTGTTCCTGTAGTAGGTTACTGACTCTGGGCCAATCCAGGTGGGTATAGGTTTTGTGCCTTGGCCTGTTCCCCTTGGCAGTCCACCATCCTCCAGAGGCTACTGGACAGTCAGATTTGGGCCTGCAGTGATGAGACATGTGGGGCCTCACCAGATGGGGGTGAAACCAGCCCTTTTTCCCCATCCCAGCAAGACCCCGAGTCGCCACCTACAAATGGCCTCTCTGGCTCCTGATCAAGCTAATTAACGGACATGATCCCAGAGACTGAGAAATAAATCTCAAAACCCAGCGGATTTTGACAGAAATGCATCTGGACTGCATACAAGGTGGCTGCTGCCTCAGAGCTTCTTGGAAAGCCAGGTATGAGCCAGCAACTGCAGTCTCATCGAAGGGGGGTGGTAATGGCTCGTCCTTCTCGCCCTACTGAGGTCACAAGTTGCCCCCCACAAGCGGCTCTCTGGCACAGCCATGGCTCCAGAGGCAAAAGGACTTAATCCAGAGCCTGGCAGCTTGCCGCAGAAAAGTGAATGGACCATGCATTAAACTACGGCACCATACCTCCCCAGGAGGGTAAGGGTGTTGCTCCCTTCTGCCTCCCTCCCCCTCCCCCCCCCCCCCCGCCCACAGCAGCAAGGTGACCACTGCCTCAGAGCTTATTGGAAAGCCAGGTATGGGCTAGCGGTGACGGGGCAATTGCAGTCTCATGGGAAGGGGGACGATACTGGCTCGTCCTTCTCACCCTACCAAGGTCACAAGTTGCGGCTCTCCGGCACGACCATGGCACCAGAGGCAAAAAACTTAATCCAGAGCCTGGCAGCTTGAGGCAGAAAAGTGATTGGACCATTCATTAAACTACAGCTCCATGCCTCCCCAGGAGGGAAAGGGTGTTGCTCCCTTCCGCCTTTGCCCTCCCCCCCGCCCCCAGCAGCAAGGTGGCTGCCACCTCAGAGCTTATAAGAAAGCCAGGTATGAGCCAGCGTCGACAGGGGGTACCGGCTGGTCCTTCACACCCTACTGAGGTCACGAGTTGCCCCCCACGAGCGGCTCTCTGGCACAGCCATAACACCAGACGCACAGAAACCAATCTCATAATTATCTGGCTCTCTGCAGAAATCCAAAATTGCAAGGCTGCTGTTGCAGGCACACAAGATTATATGATTCTCATAACCAGCTATAGAAAACAATGTATTTCACAACGCCTTTTCAGCAATTCTGATTGTTGGGGGGGGGGGGATTCTAAACAATAATGGTGCATCTTTTGTCGAAATAATGAATGTAATCAATGTAGAGAAGAATTAAGTGGAAATCATCTGCCTCACAGGAATTGGGAGGGATGGGAGGGGGGTATATTGGGGTTCGTGGTGGTAAAAAATGAGTACTGGTGAAGGGAAAGGTGTTTGATCATTGCATGACCAAGACTTAAACCTGAAAGCTTAGTAACTTTTCCCACAGTGATTCAATAAATAAATATAAGAAGAAAAATAAATAAATAAAATTATGAAAAAAAAATAAGGTGAGTTCATGCCCAATTCAATCAGCTAATCAGTGGCTGAATAAACAGCAGTACTCCTACATAAAAATAAAATAAAATGCTATCAAAAGTTAATGAGATGGGGCTGGAGCCATAGTACAGTGTATAGAGAGGTTGCCTTGCACGCGGCCGACCAAGATTCAATTCCCAGCATCTCATATGGTCCCCTGAGTACCACCAGGAGTAATTCCTGAGTGCAGAGCCAGGAGTAACCCTGTGCATTGCTGGGTGTGACCAGAAAGCCAAAAAAAAAAATTAAGAGAGGCCAGAGTGATAGTACAATGGATAGGGTCTTTGTCTTTCACAAAGCTGAAGGGGTTCCATCTCCGGCATCCCATATGGTCCCAAAAGGACCGCCAGGAGAAATTCCTGAGTGCAGAGTCAGATTAACCCCCGAGCATTGCTGGTGTGACCTAAACAGTGCCCCCAATACACACCAAAAAAAATTAAGTTAATAAAAAGTTCCTTTTCTATTCTTTTTTGCTAAAATATTTTTCCATTGTTAAATTAAAAGAATGGCTAAATTGCAAAAGATGGATGGGTAAGGGTGTGGTCAACCATTGTTTAAAGAGTAGATCAGCTGTCCTCTGGAACAGAAATTGTCAGCACTTTTTAGAACCCCTCCACCCCTTCCTTCTCTGAGATCCCCTTCCCTGCCTTTATAAGTTGTTGTTGGCAAGTGTCCAAGCTTCCTATCTGTTTTAGAGAGTAGGACTTTTGTTACTAAGAACTCTTTGTTCACATGGACAATGAGCCAGAAATACTCATCTCCCTAGTACTTAGATCTTCTGGTAGTTTCAGAAGCAAGAAAACCCCAACAACCTTGGATCAACTCTTGGTACTCCTGAAGCTTCTTGCAAAATGAGTACAGATTGAAGCTCCACAGGACTTCATCTTAAAAATCACATCTTGATTGGTGTTTCCTTCTCTCTCTCACTCATCCCCCAACTATTTCAATCATTTTTTCCCAAAAGTACACCCTTAATAAATAACACGTATATAAATATTCATCCCAGAATCTGCTTCTGACCTGCAATTCTGATCTTGGAAAACACTTTTACAGCATCTACAATAGTTGAATATAAATACTCCCAAATGTTATAATTCCACTCTTAGCTCCACACAGCAAAAGCAAACTAAACAAACAAAAAACATACTTTAACAAAGTCATGTACAGATATGTATGACAGCATTATTGTTGATAATCCAGAACTAAAAACAGCCCACATGCCCACAAAATTATCAGAAGGAGTAAACAAAATATCTGCTATTCACACACTGGAACACTTCAAGACCATAAGAATAAATAAGCAGCAACTTCACATGGGAAAATGGAGGAAAACAGGAAACCCAGGCACAGAGGGGAACTAAGGGTAAGACTTGATTTTAAGTGCAACCTGAGAAAACTAATCATCAACCCAGTTTCATCTTTTTCTTTTTGTTCCACCTGGCTGCTTCTTGTCCAAATACCACTCATTAAGTACAAAAATCTTTGACCTGCTTGAAATCAGCATGGTTGTTGTCCTTGAGAGGGTTCAGGACTGGTGCCTAGAAGAGATGTGGGTTGATATTTAGATTTATGGTCATTGGTTGCATAGATCCTTTAGGTTTATGAAAATTAGCTGTTATTGCATATGGTTTCCATAGTTTTCTGTTTGTTAACCACCGATATTTATTTATTTTTGTGGTGCATGAGATCAAACCCAGATCCCCATCAATACTTTCTCTAAAATTACGAATTAATGAAGGGCCTGTGGTTAGCTTTGTAGTACAAGCCCAGCAGCAAGTCATTTGTGATTCTCCGTGCCACAACAAAGGATGGAATTTCTGAAACTCTACAATCAAGGGAGCATGAGCAATGCAAGTATAGGGAGAAGCACAAACCACTGCATACAACCCCTGGTTGCTGTGACAATAACAAGAGGAAGGGGAAGGGATTAGAAACTGAGAGATTTAACTGCATCAATTTTTTCTGCACCTATTGATAATTAAGAGAATTTTTTAAATGCTGGACCACAGTTGCTCTTCAAGACTGTTCTTTGAACACGGCTTCGCTTGTTTGTCTCCATGCCTCTGCCTTGTTTGCCTCTGCTTTGGAAAAACTCTCTTGAACAGATACTTCCTCTCTTTCTCTCCCTTCACATCTTTCTAAGTAAATTTTATTCAATAAAAACTATTTTTAAGAATAAATTGGACCATTCTAACTTTTTTGAGATAAACTTTTCCTGAGCATGCTGAATTAACTTCTTGCAGGTTGAATTTGATTAATATTTCTTTCCATTCTGAAACATTTTTGTTGTTTTATATGGTTTTAGAATTGTGTTTAATCTATAACCTTGGCAACTTAGTATCTATTTATATTTCTGGAAATAGTAAAGTAAGTCTTTTAAAAACTGCATTTCAGATTGTTTTACTCTTTTCATTTCAGTTCAGTAGAATTTACAACTTAGTAGGATTTGGGTCTTTCAAGGAAAGAATATTAATCTACCCATTTATTTAGTTTCTATTGGTATGTTAGATTTTTCTGCTTCTTTCCTCCTTTACAGATTTTATACATTTTAAAATAAAATGCAGCCATTTTCTTTTGTTTGCTTGCTTTTTTTGTTTTAATTTTATTGAATCTCTCTGAGATTACAGTTACAAGCTATCATGTTTGAGTTACAATCACACAATGATCAAACACCCCATCCCTCCACTAGTGCACATTCCTCACCACCAATATCCCCAGTATACACCCCCTTTCCCACCCTCCCACTGCCTCCACAGCAGACAATATTCCCCATATTCTCTCTACACTTTTGGGCATTCACTGTATCACTGTATCACTGTCATCCCATTGATCATTTAATTACTCAAGTGGGCGCCAGTAGCGTCTCCATTCCTCCCAGCCCTGAGATTTTAGCAGCCTCTTCTTACTCATCTTTTCCCAAAAAATGAAGGCTCTTTTCAGGGTCAGGGGAATGAGACCTGTTGTCATTACTGTATTTGGCATATCGAACACACAAAGGGAGCTTGCCAGGCTCTGCCCATGCGGCAGGATACTCTCAGTAGCTTGCCAGGCTCCCCAAGAGGCATATATTTGCACATTTTTCTTTATGATTTGTTGTGTATTGTCTGAACCCCATCAGATATGGTGTAGTAATTATGGAAAATGGATAGGAAGTGTCTTATAATGTGTCCGGAAAGCGGCTTGAAGCGTGGCAGTGGTTGGGTAGTGGAGGTTGGCTGCTGGGGCTGCGTCCCTTGGGGTGGAGAGGGCTCTCACACATCCCACAGCATGGCATGGAGTCTGGTGGCATGGTTCTGGAGCCTCATTTTATACTCCTGTCTGGGAGGAGCACCCTGAGTTCTGAAGGGTGGCCGATGAGGAGATTTTCTGGTGCCAGCAGGGTATGGCTTATTGGTGTGATCCCTGATTCACCAGAGACTGAAGCAGGCAGAGGATCACTGTTCTGGAGTCCAGTTGAGTCCAGAGTCCAAGGTCACGAAGTTCCGCATTATCTGGGTTCTGTGGGACTTCATTCATGTGTGTAGCTCAGCTTGAGCATCCGGAAAGCAACCTGGATTATGGTGGTGGTTGGATAGTAGGCTGTCGGGGCTGGGTCCCTTGGGGAGGGGAGGGCTCTCACTTTGGGGCACCATGGTTTGTAATACAGGTACTGAGAGGTTATCATGTTTCGTCCTTCATCTACTTTCAGCACACATCTCCCATCCTGACAGATTCCTCCAACCATCATTTACTTAGTGATCCCTTCTCTACTCCAGCTGCCTTTTCCCCCTACCCCACCCCCCATGAGACAGACTTCCAACTATGGAGCAATCTTCCTGGCCCTTCTATCTACTGTCCTTAGGTATCAGTCTCGTGTTATGTTATTTTATACTCCACAAATGAGTGCATTCCTTCTATATCTGTCCCTCTCTTTCGGAGTCATTTCACTTATCATGTTACTCATCATGTCTATTCACTTATAAGCAAATTTCAGGATTTCATCTCTCCTAACAGCTAATGCAGCCATTTTCTTAGGGTGTTCAAGTTTGTTAAAAATAATTTCTTTCTATAACCTCCATGGATTTCTTTTCCTACTTAAAATTCTGATCTTATGAATTTAATTTATGGTGTTTTAGTTTTTGGACCATCCCAGGTGGTGCTGAGGGCTGAGTCTCAGGAGTATTCAGGGAACCATGCAAAACTGAGGACCCCCATGCAAAACATGTGTTCCAACCCTTTGAGCTATCTCCCTCATTCCCCTTCTGAATTTATTTTGCGGTCAAATGAGATTATGGTTATAGTTTTTCCTTTTTTCCTACATGGTTATCCAGTTGTCCCCACATGATTTATTTAATAATACATCTTTTCCTCAGGGAAGCTGATTCAGAGGAAGAGTTGTGAGAGGCAGCTTTACTATTTACTGAGAACATCAAGGCAGTATGAGATACTGGGTAGACAGAGAAGATGTGAAACTCTTGTATTTCTTCCACTGAGAAGTGAGAACAAAAGAAGAAACAAACAAATATCTATCTAAGTGTGTTCAGATAGACCCCTGCCAGTCTGTCTCCTGTGGAGGGGACCCACAGGGAACTAGCCAGGTAGACTGGATCACACAAAAGAAAACAAAAGTAAGGTATATATTGTGGTACTTGGATTTTTATTGTAAGGACAATAGAAATGGTATTCTTCTGATTTTTTCTTTATACTTTGATCTGAAATGTCACAAAAACGGGCAAGACATTTCCCCCAAAGTCAGAAGGCACCTGTGACTTGCTTTTCAAGGACTGCTACATTGGAATGAATTCCCAGGGGATCAGATATAAGGATCCTCACCTTGCACAACATCATGGTTTAGGGTTGGGAAGGCAGGAAACGAAGCTAATTCCTTAATAAAAGCCGCAGTTATACCTTCCTATAAGTTGGACAGAGTAGAACAATTCAGAACAATTTACATGATGCCAATCCAAAATATGTAATCCTTAGTTATTTTAAGAGTAGCACAGGGAGATGTGGAGGGATAGAAGAAAAAATATTGTTCACTTTTCAGAGAATGCGTCCACTCCCCTCCACCCCCAACTATTCATTGGGAAGAATCTAAGTAGGAAGTATACTCTCTCCCAGGTTTATCAGAAGAGAAAAGGAAAATAAGTCTTCACAATTAAATGATTAGTCTTCCCTTCAGTCTTACTAAACCACTTAGACAGTGACTATTTCCAGGTTAAGAAGCCTTAAAAGTGCCAGTGCACTGATTGGTTTAAATCTACCTTCCTAAGCCAATCACAGACAAGGGGACTGGACCATTGTAATGGAGTCCTAGGGCTTAGTTGCAGGAAAAAACCCAGGAGGTTAGGTTCTTGAACCAAACTGGAATAATGGAATACATATTGTTAAATTGTAATTTGGATTATAATAACTAAAAAGAATAATGGAGGAGCAACTGAAAGTGTTTCAAACACATATTTTTTAAACATTTTTTTCTAATTATGGAAAAAATATATTACAAAGTTTGCCATCTGTTAATCAGTTTGGGGATTTCCCATGCAGTGTTAAAGGGGCCAGGGTACCACTTCCCTAGTGATAGTCAGGCAACCAAGGTCCCTGTGGTACAAACTCTGGGATCTTATACATGCAAGCAAGCATCTCTGACCTCTCAGCTATAACCTCTGCTCCAGTTTAAGCATTTTAAGTGCAAAATGAGTGGCACTGATTACATTCACAATGTTTTGTAGTCATCACCACTATATTCTCCAGAACTTTTAAATCATCTTTCAAATAAAGTCTGTAACTCTTAAGCAGTAAGACCCCTACTTCCCCTACTACCAGACTCTGATAAATTCTAATATATTTTCTGTCTCTATGAATTTGCCTATTCAAGATATTTCAAATTTCCATACAAAGGAAAATATACAATATTTGTTCCTTCATATCCGCCTTATTTCACTTACATAGGGTTTTGATGATTCATCTGTTCCACATTAGAATTTTTTTTTTGGGTCACACCCGGCGATGCTCAGGGGTTACTCCTGGCTCATGCACTCAGGAATTGCTCCTGGCGGTGCTCGGGGGACCATATGGGGTGCTGGGAATCGAACCTGTGTCGGTCATGTTGGCTGCGTGCAAGGCAAACGCCCTACCCGCTATGCTATCGGTCCAGCCCCTAGAATTTTATTTTTAAGACTAAAAAATACCTTGTAGTATGTATATAGCTCTTGGAGATACTCTCGATAGCTTGCCGGGCTCTCCAAGAGGGGTGGAGAAATCGAACCCTGCTCAACCGGGCTGGCTGCGCACAAGGCAAATGCCCTACCGCTGTGCTATATATATAGCTTGGGCTGGAGCGATAGCACAGTAGTAGGGTGTTTGCCTTGCACGCAGCCAGCCCAGATGAGCTGGGTTTAATTCTTCTGCCCCTACTCGAGAGCCCAGCAAGCTACCGAGAGTATCTTACCCGCACGGCAAAGCCTGGCAAGCTACCCATGACATATTCAATATGCCAGACACAGTAACAACAAGTCTCACAATGGAGACGTTACTGGGCTCACTCGAGCAAATCAATGAACAACGGGAGGACCATGACCATGATGTATATAGCTCATTTAGATTATCCACTAATCTGCTAATGGACGTGGATTGTTTCTCCTTCTTTGTATTGACAGACTTCCTAGCAAGTGGCATGTGCTACCTCATGTGATTTTGATTTTCATTTTTCTAATAACTATGTTTAACCTCTTTTCAAGTGTCTGTCATATAAGTGTCTGTCTTCCATAATCTTCTTTGAAGAAATATGGGAATCCTTTGACCATGTTTCCATTATTTTTCCAAAGAAGTTCTTTACACATATTAGATCAGTGTTTCTCAACATTTTTACACTTGTGGACCAGCATCTGTCTGGCATACTGGTCCATGGACTGGTGGTTACAATTAAGTAATTTTCAACATTTTTAAATCCATGGACCTACACCACTTAATGGACCAGTTCTAGATAATAAGTCCTTTTCTAAACAAATAGTATGTGAACATTTTCTGTCATTCTGTGGCTTGTTAGTTTACTTTCTTTATAATATCTTTCAATGCGCAAAATGTGTTTATTTTGAAAATAGTGACCCAAGGATTACATACAGAAGACCTACCCTACGAGTACCAGATAAATACCTCACTGGCAGACCTCCACTACCTCCACTACCTCGACTACCGAGCCACCGCCACGCTCCAGAATGCTTTCCGAAACTCACGCATGAGTGAAACCCCACAGAACCAGGGAAGACACTTACTACCCATCTTTCAGGATTTCCACACCATATTTGATAGGATTCAAATATGGTTTGCATCATGGGAACACCTACAAGGACGATTAGAGGCTGCCCTACAGGCCCCTCTCCCTCTCCAAGAGCCGGGCAAGCTACTGAGAGTATCCCGCTCGCACAGCAGAGCCTGGAAAGCTGTCCGTGGAGTATTCAATATGCCAAAACCAGTAAATACAATGGGTCTCATTTCCCTACTCTGAAAGAGCCACCAATATGGCAGCATTAAGAAGGATGAGGAAACCAAAGAAATCCTAAAGATCATCAGAGACGACTTTGAAAGTCTGTATGCCACGAAACAAGAGAACCTAGAATAAATGGATAAATTCCTGGACTCCTATAATCGCCTAAAACTGAATCAAGAAGATCTAGAATATCTGAATAAACCTATTAACATCAAGGAAATTGAAACTGTAATCAAAAGTTTTCCCAAAAATAAAAGCCCAGGTCCAGATGGATTCACTAGCAAATTTTTCCTAACATTTAAAAAGGACCTACTGCCAGTCCTTCTCAAGCTTTTCTAGGAAATTGAAAAAACGAAAACTCTCCCAAACAGTTTCTATGAAGCCCATACCTCTCTAATACCAAAAGAAACAAATACATCACGAGAAAAGAAAACTACAGGCGGATATCCCTGATGAACATGTATGCGAAGATTCTCAACAAAATACTAGCAAATAGAATTCAACTACTCATCAAAAAGATCATACACCATGACCAAGTAGGATTCATACCGGGGATGCAAGGATGGTTTAACACATGGAAATCAATCAACATAATCCATCACATCAACAAAAGAAAAGATAAAAATCATATGATCATATCAATAGATGCAAAGAAAGCATTTGACAAGATCCAGCATCCATTTTTGATGAAAACCTTCGCCAAAATGGGGATAGAGGGGACTTTCCTCAATATAGTTAAAGCCATCTACCACAAGCCTGCATCCTCAATGGCGAAAAACTGAGAGCCGTCCCTCTAAGATCAAGGACGAGAAAAGGATGTCCACTCTCTCCACTGCTGTTCAATATAGTACTGGAAGTACTTGCAATAGCGATTACACAAGAAAAATATATTAAGGGCATCAAGGTAGGAAAAGAAGAAATCAAGCTCTCACTATTCACAGATGATATGATACTATACTTAGAGAACCCTAAAACCTCTACCAAGAAACTCTTAGAAACAATAGGCTTGTATAGTAAAGTGGCAGGCTATAAAATCAATACCCAAAAGTCCATGGCTTGCCTATACGCAAATAGTGAGAGAGAAGAAAGTGACATGAAGAAAACAATCCCATTCACAATTGTGCCCCAGAAAATCAAGTACCTAGGAGTCACCTTAACTAAGGAAGTAAAGGACCTGTACAAAGAAAACTACAAAACACTACTTCAGAAAATGAAAGAGGACACGAGGAAATGGAAAAATATCCCCTGTTTATGAATCGGGAGAATTAACATTGTCAAAATGACAATACTTCCCAAAGCACTATATAAATTCAACACGATCCCTATTAGGATACCCATGACATTCTTCAAAGAAATGGAACAAACACTCCTGAAATTTATATGGAAAAATAAGCCCCAACAAATAGCTAAAGCAATTCTTGGGAAAAAGAAAATGGGAGGAATCAACCTCCCTAACTTCAAACTCTACTACAAAGCAGTAATAATTAAAACAGCATGGTACTGGAACAAAGGCAGAGCTGTAGACCAATGGAACAGGGTTGGGTTGAATATACTGACATCTCCCCCCCAAGCATACGACCATCTAATCTTCGATAAGGGGGCAAGAAAAGTGAAGTGGAGCAAGGAAAGCCTCTTTAACAAATGGTGCTGGCAAAACTGGACGGCTACATGCAAAAAAGTGGGCTCAGATCTCTGCCTAACTCCATGTATAAAAGTAAGATCAAAGTGGATTAAAGGCCTCAACATCATACCGGAATCCATAAGGTAAATTGAGGAAAAATTGGCAAAAAACCTCCATGACATTGAAGCTAATGGTATCATCAAAGATGTCACACCACTGGCCAAGCAAGTGAAAACAGAGATAGACAAATGGGACTATCTTAAACTAAGAAGCTTCTGCACCTCCAAAGAAACAGTGACCAAAATACAAAGACAGTCTACAGAATGGGAAAGGATATTCTCCAAATACACATCCAACAAAAGGTTGATATAAGGATATACAAAGTATTGGTTGAACTCCACAAGAAGAAAACATCCAACTCCATCAAAAAATGGGGAGATGAAATGAATAGAAACTTTCACAAAGAATAAATCTGAATGGCTAAAAGGCACATAAGAAAATGCTCCACATCATTAATCATCAGGGAGATGCAGACCAAAACCACAATGAGATATCATTTCATACCACAAAGACTGGCCCACATCCACAAGAACAAAAGCAACCACTGCTGGTGTAGATGTGACGAGAAAGGGACCCTCCTTCACTGCTGGTGGGAATGTCGACTGGTTCCGCCCTTTTGGAAAACAGTATGGACTACTCTCAAAAAATTATAAACTGAGCTCCTATTTGACCCAGCAATACCACTCCTGGGAATATATCCCAGAGAGCTAAAAAAGTATAGTCGAAGTGACATCTGCACTTGTTTGTTCATTGCAGCCCTCTTTACAATAGCCAGAATCTGGAAAAAAACCTGAGTGCCAGGAAACAGATGACTGGTTAAAGAAACTTTGGTACATTTACACAATGGAGTACTATGTAGCTGTTAGAAAAGATGAAGTCATGAAATTTATATACAAGTGGTACTATATGGAAAGTGTCATTTTAAGCGAAATGACTCAGAAAGGGATAGACATAGAAAGATTGCATTCATCTGGGGAACATAAAGTAACAAAATATGAGACTAACACCCAAGAATGGCCGAGATTAGTACCAGGAATTTTACTCCATGGTTTGGAGGCCAGCCACACATGCTAGGGGAAAAGGCAGCTCAGATAGAGAAGGTAGCACCAAATAAAGGGTGTTGGGAGCATCCTCCCAGGATGGGAGAAGCATGCTGAAAGTAGACTATAGACCAAACATGATTGCCACTCATTGCCTCTTTTGCAAACCACAAAACCCAATAAGAGAGATAGAACAAAAGGGAGTGCCCTGCCACAGAGGCAGGGTGGGATGGGGAAGATGGGGGATGGGAGGGATACTGGGATCCGTGGTGGTGGGAAATGGGCACTGGTGGAGGGATGGCTATTTGATCGTTGTATAACTGAAACCCAAGCACAAGAATTTGTAAGTCTACAAAAAAAAAGAAGGATGAGGAAGGAGACGCTCATAAAATCTCAAGGCCGAACTAGGCTGCCAAAACAAAGAGAGACAAAAATGACTGCCTTTACTTTCAGTGAATGTATGCTGGCATCGGATGCATCCATCCAAGGACCTGATGGTACAAGCACCAAAGATCAAGTCCGACATCACTGGTCTAACCGAGATAAAAAGACATCAATCACATCATGCCATTTTTGGCACTGAAGAAAAACTATTCCTCGGAACATGCGACAAAAGAGGCGTCGGTGGTGTCGGTGTCCTTGTCAACACAAACTTGTCCATGAGCATTGATTCATACGAATGCCTAACAACCTGAATCGGACAATTACATTTGAATAGATGTGGCTCACTGCCAGCAGTTTCTATCTCTGTTGTCTATGCAACAACATCCAATTATGATGAAGAAGAAATTGACAAGTTCTACATGGAGTTGGAGAAGTTCTATAAAGACCACACCTTCTACAAGATCATTGTCAATGATTTAAATGTCAAGTTAAGACCGAGAAGATCAGCCAAAGAACTCCACATCGGGACCCATGGCCTAGAATGGAATGAACAGGATAAGAGACAGTCTGAGTTCACCATGTCAACCAAGACCATTCATGTTAACTCACAGTTCCAGAAAGCCAAATCTAAACATTGAACATGGGAGTCTTCCAGTGGACAGTGCCACAACGACATTGACCACATCATATTCAATCGACAGTTTTGCCTGACCACTGTCACTGTTGTCCCGAAATTCCAAACGGGATTGGAACACAGTCTCCTTCATGCAAAATTAGAATTTCACAGAGCAGGGAGAAAGGGCTGCAAAGTTTAAGAAGATAACTCCCAGAACGACCACCAACTGGGAGCTCTTTGGCACTATTGTGGCAACATGGGAAGATGCCGTCATTGACAACATTGACAAGGAATAGGATTGACTGGTTCAACACCTCCATGATTGTGCAAGGAACGCCAGAGAGAGAGAGAGAGAGAGAGAGAGAGAGAGAGAGAGAGAAAGCCTGTCTTCAAAATTTCTTCAGCGTATTCACCAAGGTGGCTTGGCGCAAGCCTCAGACAACTGCAAGCAAATGTCCGAGCTCACAAAGTAGTGCCTAGAAGCGATAAAGGAAGACCTCAAAGAGAGAAGAGCAGCAGTGTTGGTAGATACAGGCACAAGCCCCAAAAAGCATTCGCAATACCCGCCTGTACTTTGACAACTACAAGACCAAGATGACTGCCCTCCGACGTCCTGATGAATCTATCACATTTTCCAGAAGGGCAATGGAGATGATTATCCATGGCTTCTACTGGGATCTCTTTGATAGCCATGTCTACCTGCCCACATACCAAATTCCACAGGATGGATATGTCATTCCCAACATTCTCCCTTCCGAAATCCGACACTCCATTTCATTGGTAAAGAAGCGAACAGCACCCAGCCCAGACAAGGTCAGACCTGAACACCTGAAGAACCTGCCACCAATTCTCATCAATACACTGGCTCAGCTCTTCACAAACTACCTGTCCTAATGCAAGGTTCCATCCCAGTGGAAAACTAGCAGGACCGTACTACTGTAAAAAAAGGGAAACATCCACGACATTGGCAACTGTCACCCAATCTGCCTGTTGTCTGTCGTCTACCAGCTGTTCACTTGAGTCATCCTGAATAGGATTGGTAGAACACTAGATGAAGGACAACCATGCCAGCAAGACGGGTTCTGAAAAGTATTCAGCACTATCGAACATATCCACATGATAACCAAGCTCATTGGTTATCATGTGGATATGAGGTTTCTCAGGAGTTCAAGATGCTGCTCTGTCTAACGTTCATTGATTTAAAGAAGGCCTTTGATTCTGTTGAGACAGAAGCGGTCATCAAAGCCCTAGCCAATCAGAGTGTTCAAACTCAGTACATCAGGATCCTCCGTGAGCTGTATTGCGGATTCACTACCAGGATCTCACCATTCTACAAGGAGGTGATCACTGACATCAAGAGAGGGGTTTGGCAGGGTGATACCATTTCACTGAAACTCTTCAGTGCCACCCTCAAGAACGTCATGCAACGACTGGAATGGGAAGAAATGGGAGTGAAGATAGATGGTTGGCAACTACACCACCTCCATTTTGCTGATGATATCGTTCTAATAACACCAAACATTAGCGAAGCGGCACAAATGCTGGCCGACTTCAACTGTGAGTGTGGAAATGTCAGACTCTAGCTGAATCTCACGAAGACAATGTTTATGAAAAACGGTCTCGTTCCTGACGTTCCATTCACTCTCAACAGAACGAACATCTCCGAATCCAACAGTTATGTGTAATTAGGTCAAGAAGTCAACATGATGAATGACCTGGCACCTGAGTAGCACAAGAGGAAGAGAGTGGCTTGGCATGCCTTCAAGGGCATCAAAGATATAGCTAAGAGGATGAAGAACCTCCAGCTCTGGGCACATCTCTTCGATTCCACTGTTCTTCCTACATTAACATATGCCTCAGGGACCTGGACCCTACAAAAACTGGATGAGAACGCTATTCGGGTCTCCCAAAGAGGAATCAAAATAGCTATGCTTGGAGTATCATGATTCACTCAAATGAGAGAAAGAATCCGGGGCTCCAACCTCCGTCAACGATCAAGAATCAGGGATGCTGTCTTGTTTGCCAAGGCGTTGAAAATCAGATGGGCTGGACACATAATGAGATTTGGAGATGACTGCTGGACTAGAGCCGTTACCCACTGGATTCCACAGGACATCAAAAGATTGCATGGCCGCCCACCTACGAGATGGTCAGACTTCTTCATCAAGACCCTGAATGATCAGTTTGAGGCTCTTCTTGTTCCTAGAACAAGCAAACACCATTGGGCTACACTAGCACATGACAGGGATGAATGGAGATGAAACTGGCACCCGCTCAAGCAAATCGATGATTAATGGGATGTCAAGTGATCAAGGGATTATTTCTTCTGCTGGTCATGCTTTTGGGATCATATCTAAGAATTTCTTGCCATTTACACACTATGTAGATTAACTTTCATTTTTAAGAGCTTTTGATCTTAATTTAGCTCATTGATTTTCAGTCAATTTCTGTATATGTATGGTGTGAGGTGGAAATACAACCTCATTATTTTTCATATTGGAACCCTTTATCATAGCACCATTTGTAGAAGAGGCTATGATTTTCCTGTTGAACAGATCTATCACTCCTGTTAAAACTCAGTTGCTCATAAAGGTCTGTATCTATTTTGTGCTCTTAATATCTTTCCATTAGTTTGTAGTTTATCTTCATGCCAATGCCACAATATTCTGATTACAAAGCTACAGTAAGTTGGGAAGTATTAAGCTTAATTTATATTGGAGACTTTATGTCAAGAGAATTTTTTATGTCAAGAGAATCCTGAAACATTTTCTAGATTATTGTCACTTTTCTCTATCCCACACAACTCCATATGAATTTGAGAACAAGCTTTTCTATTTCAGGAAAAAAAAAGCTGAGAGAGGAATTGTTGCATCTGCACATAGCTTTAGATAGTAGTGAATCTCAACAATAGTCTTCTGAATCATAAACATGTGATATCTTCCATTTATTTATGTTTTTCTTAATTTCTTTTAACAATGTAGCACTGTCTGTAGCACTGTCCTCCCGTTGTTCATCAATTTGCTCGAGCGGGCACCAGTAACATCTCCATTGTGAGTTTTGTTGTTACTGTTTTTGGCATATAGAATACACCACAGGGAGCTTGCCAGACTCTGTCGTGCGGGCAGGATACTCTCTGTAGCTTGCCGGGCTCTCAAAGAGGGGTGGAAGAATCGAAACTTGGTTGGCCATATGCAAGGCAAAACCCCTACTTATTGTGCTATCACGCCAGCCCTTAACTATGTAGTTTTGCACATAGATTTCACTTCTTTGGTTAAATTTACCCTAGATATTTTACTCTTTCCAGTGCTTTTTTATGTTTATTTTTGTTTTAGGATCATACCCAATCCTCATTAAGAGTAAGTCCTGAGCACTGGGTGTGACCCTAAAACCATATCCAGTATCATATCCAAGGAACCATATCCAGAACAAGAGATCAAAGGTGGTTGATCATGCAATGCAAGTTCCTTGACCCTGGTACACTTTCTGGTCCTCAGAAGCTATTTTATATAAAATTGCTTTCTTATGTACCTTTCAAAATACTCACTGCTGTTGTAAATATTTTTTCTGATGACAGCTTTTTAGTTAATCTTGTAAAAACAGCTTTGCTGAATTTGTTTACTGGTTCTTTTTTGTGAATTCCTTTTAATTTTCAGTTATACAAGATCACAATGTCAGCAGGAAATTAACTTTTTCCTTCTATTTTCCTTATTTAATCTCCCATGCTAAAGTTTTAGTACAAGTTGATGCAGCAGTTTTAAAAGTAAACATCACTGTCTTATTCCTGACTTCAAGAATGTTTTAGTCTTTTATTAATACATATGATATTAGCTGTGGATATTTATTAAATGCCATTTTATTTATTTATTTTTTTAATTTATTTATTTATTGAATCACTGTGGGAAAGTTTACAAAGCTTTCAGGTTTAGGTCTCAGTCATGCAAATATCAAACACATTTCCCTTTACCAATACTTATTTTTTACCATGAAGAACCCCAATAAGACCCCACCCCCCACCCCTCCCAGTCCCTGTGAGGCAGATGAATTCTAGTTAACACTCTATCTGCTTTGATTAGATTCATTGTTTCATTAAAAGATTCACCACTATTATTTAGAGTTTACCCCCCCCCCAAATCAGACATGCTGAAAAAGCATTGTGAAGTGATTTGCTTTCTACAGCTGGGTTCAAGAATTAAATGTTGGTTTTGGATTTCTGCTATTTTACCTATTGACCCTGGAAGTATTTCTACTGAAAGTCAGATAGTTAAGAAATTGGTTTCTGTGCTCTGGAGTCATGGCCGTGCTGGAGAGCCGCTCGTGGGGGGCAACTGGTGGCCTCGGTAGGGCGTGAAGGGCGGACCGAAATGCCCCCCTTCCCATGAGGTTTTAGTCGCCCCCACACCACCGGCTCATACCTGCTGTCCACAAGGCTCCCATGCGGCCGCCATCTTTCTTTCCAGGGAGGAAAGGGCGAATGGGGCAACACCCTTTCCCCTCCGGACAGACATGATGGCCTGGATTAATGCATAGTCCGTTCACTTTTCTGCTCCAAGCTGCCGGGTTCTGCTTTAAGTCCTTGTGCTTCTGGGGCCGTGGCTGTGCTGGAGAGCCGCTCGCGGGGGGCAAATGGTGACCTCGGTAGGGCGTGAAGGACGGACCGGAACGACCCCCTTCCCATGAGTTTTTAGTCACCCCCACACCACGGCTCATACCTGCTGTCCACAAGGCTCCCATGCGGCCGCCATCCTTCTTTCCAGAGAAGAGAGGCCGAATGGGGCAACACCCTTTCCCCTCCGGGCAGACATGATGGCCTGGATTAACGCATAGTCCGTTCACTTTTCTGCTCCAAGCTGCTGGGTTCTGCATTAAGTCCTTGTGTTTCTGGGGCTGTGGCCGTGCTCCAAACTTAACTCTGATTTTCAGGGAGAAATGTTGGGTGGTTTACTTCCCATTGATAACTTTGTATATAGAGAGATGTTGCGCAGCCGCATAAGCGGCTGCGCGGTTTTGAGGAAAAGTCCTAGTTCCCGCATACTCAAGCTGTGCTTGTAGAGGCTTCTGGTCACCGGGGTCCCATCTGGGGGAGGCGGGATGCGGTACCTACCCCATCTGGGACTTCCTGATGATCTCGGCTCTTTTTGGAACCTGTTTTTTTCTTTTTCTCCGGGAGCTGTGGGTCCCGCCCTCCATGTGGCCCTTCTCTTCCCTTAAATGCCATTTTAATGTTAAGAAAGTTTCACTGTCACTGTCCTCCTGTTGCTCATCAATTTGCTCGAGCGAGTCCAGTAACTAAACCATTGTGAGATTTGTTGTTTCTGTGTTTGGCATATCAAATACATCACAGGTAGCTTGCCAGGCTTTGCCGTGCAGGCGAGATACTCTCAGTAGCTTGCCGGGTTCACTGAGGGTCAAAGAAAGTTTACCTTTATTTTTTTGCCTAAAAAACTCTTTTTTAACATTTTTAATTTTTTTTAAAAATTTTTATTAGTGAAACACCATAAAGGTACAGTAATAGACTTACAAATTTTTGTGCTTGAGTTTCAGTTATACAATTATCGAGTACCCATCCCTCCACCAGTGCCCATCCTCCACCACCAATGATCCCAGTATATCTTCTACTTCCCCATCCCCCCCATCCCACCCCACCTCTGTGGCAAGGAATTCCCTTTTGTTCTCTCTCTCCTTTTGGGTGGTGTGGTTTGCAAAATAGTGAGTGGTAATCATGTTTGGTCTATAGTCTACTTTCAACATGCATCTCCCATCCTGGGAGGATCCTCCCAACATCCTTTATTTGGTGCTCCCTTCTTTATCTGAGCTGCCTTTTCCTCTAGCATGTGCAGCTGGCCTCCAAGCCATGGAGTGAACCTCCTGGTACTTATCTCGGCTATTCTTGGGTGTTAGTCTCCTATTTTGTTGCTTTATGTTCCCCAGATGAATGCAATCTTTCTATGTCTGTCCCTCTCTTTCTGACTCATTTCGCTTAACATGATACTTTCCATGTAGTACCACTTGTATGTAAATTTCATGTCTTCCTCTTTTTTAACAGCTACATAGTACTCCGTTGTGTAAATGTACCGAAGTTTCTTTAAGCAGTCATCTGTTTTCGGGCACTCAGGTTTTCTTCCTGTAGTTTTCTTGTGGTGTCTTTGTTTCCTTTTGGTATTATAGAGATATGGACTTCATAGAAACTGTTTGGGAGAGTTTCTGTTTCTTCAATTTCCTGGAAAAGCTTGAGAAGAACTGGCAATAGGTCCTCTTCCAATGTTTGGAAAAATTTGCTAGTGAATCCATCTGGACCTGGGCTTTTATTTTTGCTAAGACTTTTAATTACAGTTTAAATTTCCTTGAAGTTAATAAGTCTATTCAGGTACTCTATATCTTCTTGATTCATCCTTGGGAGATTATAGAAATCCAGGAATTCATCCATTCCTTCTAGGTTCTCTTGTTTCGTGATATACAGACTTTCAAAGTAGTCTCTGATGATCTTTTGAATTTCTTTGGTTTCTGTTGTGATATCTCCCTTCTCATTTCTGATTTCTGGTTTAGTTTATTTGGGTCCTCTCTAGCTCTTTCTTTGCGAGACTTGCTACTGGTTTATCTATCTTGTTTATTTTCTTGAAGAACCAGCTCTTGGTGTCATTGATCTTTTGGATTGTTTTTTCGTTGTTGTTTTGTTTCTATGTCGTTGATTTCTTCTCTAAGTTTTATGATCTCTTTCCTTCTGCCTGATTTGGGCTCCTTTTGTTGATCCTTTTCTAAGATCTTGAGCTGTGAAGTCAAGTTGTTTATGCCCTTTCTTCCTTCCTGAGAAATGCTCACAGAACTATAAATTTTCCCCTTAACACAGCTTTAGCTGTATCCCACTGGTTCGTGTCTTCATTCTCATTTGTTTCAAGGTGTCTTTTGATTTCTTCCTTGACTTCCTTACTGACCCACTTGTTGTTCAACAATGAGTTGTTTAATTTCCAGTGTTTGATTTGGTTCTCTGCGTATGTGTGATTCACTTCTATCTTCAGTGCGTCATGGTCTAGAAAGATTGTTGATACTATTTCTATCTTACTGATTCTATTGAGGTATGTTTTGTGTCCTAGAACATGGTCTATTTTGGAAAATGTTCCGTGTGCACAGGAAAAGAATGTGTATTCTTTCTTTTGGGCATGTAAAGCCCTATATAGGTCTATAAGCCCTCTCTCTTCTATTTCTTCCTTCAGAGCCAATGTTTCTTTGCTGAGTTTTGTTCTTGTTGATCTATCCAGAGGTGATAAGGCAATGTTGAAGTCTCTGGATACTATTGTGTTGCTAGCAATGTCCTCCTTAAAATCTGTTAGCAGTTGTTTTAAATATTTAGCTGTTCCCTCATTAGGTACGTATACATACAAGAGTGTGATTTCTTCCTGTTGTACATATCCCTTAATGAATAAAAATGGCCTTTGCTGTCCCTTCTAATCTTTTACAACCTGAAATTCATGTTGTTGGATACTAGTATGGCCACCCCAGCTTTTTTTTAAATTCTTATTAGTGAGGCACCTTGAGGTACAGTTGTAGACTTACAAAATTTTGTGCTTGAGTTTCAATTATACAATGATCAAATACCCATCCCTTCACCAGTGCCCATTTCCCACCACCATGGATCCCAGGATCCCTCCCACCCCCCATCCTTCCCATCCCACCCTGCCTCTGTGGCAAGGCATTCCCTTTTGTTCTCTCTCTCCTTTTGGGTGTTGTGGTTTGCAAAAGACGCAATGAGTGGCAATCATGTTCTGTCTATAGTCGACTTTCAGCATGCATCTCCCATCCTGGGAGGATCCTCCCAACACCCTTTACTTGGTGCTACCTTCTCTATCTGAGCTGCCTTTTCCTCTAGCATGTATGGCTGGCCTCCAAGCCATGGAGTGAACCTCCTGGTACTTATCTCGGCTTTTCTTGGGTGTTAGTCTCCTATTTTGTTGCTTTATGTTCCTCAGATGAATGCAATCTTTCTATGTCTTTCCCTATCTTTCTGACTCATTTCGCTTAACATGATACTTTTCATGTAGTACCACTTGTATGTAAATTTCATGACTTCCTCTTTTCTACCAGCTACGTAGTACTCCATTGTGTAAATGTACCAAAGTTTCTTTAACCAGTCATCTGTTTCCTGGCACTCAGGTTTTTTCCAGATTCTGGCTATTGTAAAGAGGGCTGCAATGAACAAACAAGTACAGATGTCACTTCGACTATACTTTTTTGCCTCTCTGGGATATATTCCCAGGAGTAGTATTGCTGGGTCAAATGCGAGCTCAATTTCTAATCTTTTGAGAATCATCCATACTGTTTTCCAAAAGGGCGGAACCAGTCGGCATTCCCACCAGCAGTGAAGGAGGGTCCCTTTCTCACCACATCTGCGCCAGCACTGGTTGCTTTTGTTCTTGTGGATGTGGGCCAGTCTCTGTGGTGTGAAATGATATCTCATTATGGTTTTGGTCTGCATCTCCCTGATGATTAATGATGTGGAGCATTTTCTTATGTGCCTTTTAGCCATTTGGATTTCTTCTTTGAGAAATATACCCCAGTTTTTTTTGAGGGAGCTATTCGCTTGCAGGATTGTTTTCCGTCCTTTAACTTTGAGTCTGTGTTTGCTCTGACTGTTCATATGAGTTTCTTGTAGGCAGGAGAATGTTGGGTTCTGTCTCTGAATCCATTTTGCCACTCTGTGTCTCTTAATTGGTGAATTTAGACCGTTGACATTGAGAGAAATTATTGTTATGGGGTTTTGTGTCATCTTTCGTTAAGGGTCTGTTGTGCTTGTAGGGTTTGTCTTGTCTTATAGTAGCCCCTTTAGCCCTTCTTTTAGGTTTGTTTTTGAGTCTATGAAGTTCCTGAGCTGTTGTTTACCCAGAAAATAGTGTACCGTTCCTACAAGTTTGAGTGAGAGTTTAGCCAGATAGAGTATTCTTTGTGAAGCGTTCATTTCAGTGAGTTTTTTCACTATATCCTACCATTGCTTTTGGGCTTGGAGAGTTTCCTCTAAATAGGTCTACTGTGAATCTAAGGGGTGCTCCTTTGTATGTGATTTCCTTCTTTGACCTTGCTGCTTGCAGCATTGTGTCTCTATCCACGGCATCCATGATTCTAACTATGCTATGTCTTGAAGTGTTTTTGTTAAGGTCTTTTTTAGCTGGCACCCTTCAGGCTCCTTGAATCTGAATGGCTTCATTTTCCAGCTCTGGAAACTTTTCAGCAATGATTTGTTTAACTGTGGCTTTTTCATTGGGATTGTTTCCCTGACCTTCTGGTACTCCAATGATTCTAATGTTGTTCCTCTGGAATCATCTCCTAGGACTTTGATTCACTCTAGAGCTATTTTGAGGTCTCTTGCCATTGTTTGTTGTTGCCTGTTGGCCTGGTGCAGCTGATCTTCCAGCTCACTGATTCTGTCTTCAGCTGTGGACATTCTACTGTTGATGGCACGACTGAGTTTTTTATTTCATCTACAGAATCTTTTATTTGTGACGTTTCTATACGTAGCTTTCCAATTTCTGTTCTCATTTCTTCCCGTAATTTCTTAATTGTTTCTCTCCTGTCCTCCTTTAATTTACTGGGTATCTGTCTCACTGTTTCATTGAGTTCATTGAAAATTTTCATTACTTCATACCTGAATTCTTTCTCAAAGGGGTCCCTTAGGTGAGTAGCACCTACTGAGGCTTCTGGACTCTTTTTATTGTCCTCCCCACGTGGTGGGCATTTGCATTGTTTCTTTATGTTGGTGTGGAGGTATGGAGACTGAGATGTTACTTGAGATTGTTGAGTACTAGTAGATTACCTGCGCCCAAATTTAGGCCACACCCACTTCTACAGAAGTCATGCCCACTTCTGAAGAGGCCACACCCCTACTGATATCTGCTGTTGGGGGTGGGGGCGTGCAACCTAGGGGAGGAAGAACACTGGCACAGCATTGGGGACAAACAGGAAGAGGCTCAGGGATGGTGAATGTCCCAGGGTCCTAGAGGACGCCTGGGGTGCATACGTGGAGAAAGCCAAGTCCTGGGTTCGAATACTGACAGACTAACTGACCAAGAAAGTTTACTTTAATCCTAGTAATCTTTAGGGTTTTGAACATGAAACAATTTTTTAAATGCCTTTTCTGCATCAGTGAAGATGATCATATATTTTACTTCTCCTTTGTGTTATCAAGATGGTAAATTACACGTATTGAATTTCTTTAGTTGGATCATTCTGGTACTCCTAGGATAAATTTTACTTTTTTCTTTTAGTATACTTCTTGACTTTATTAGTATTTGTTGATACTTTTCATGTATGTTCTTCAAGCATACAGGCCTATAATTTTCTTCCCTTGTGATGTTACCATCTGGCATTAGGATCCTGCTCTCATAGAAATGGTTAAAAAATTTCTTCCTAACGCTATGTGTTTTTTAATAACTTGAAAATAATTTGCACTAATTTTACTTTAAATTTTTGCTTGAACAGTGGGTAAGGCACTTGCCTTGCCAAACCAGTTTAATCCTCAGCAGCCCATATGGTCCCCCAAGCACTGAGTGCAGTGCCAGGAGCAGCCCTTGAGCACCACCAGGTGTGACCAAAAAACAAAAACAAATATACAAAAAATGTGAAGCCATTTGGTTCTGGGAGGTTTCTTATTGCCAATTCAATCTTTGTTATCGATTTATTCAAACTGAGTTGTTGAGGGGGGAGTGTTTTTAAAGTTTTGGTAATTTTGATGCTTCTAGAAAAAATTTATTTTAAAAAGATTATATTGTTTTCTTGAATAAACTTATACATAGTACTCCCAATCCTTTTAAACTTTCTGTTAGGATTATTTTATTACTAATTTTAGTTATTAGCATTCTCCTTTCATCAGTGTAGATGCAATTTTGTCAATTTTATGGATCTTAAAGAACTAAGCTGGGAATTCATTAGTATTTTCTACTGTTTTTCTGGTCTCTGTTTCTTTTATTGCTGCTCAAATCAACATGCTTTTGTTTCTTCTGCTAGCTTGGGTTTAGTTTTGGATTTATTATTCTTTCTCTAGTTCCTAAAGTTGTAATGTTAAGTTACTTATCAATCTCTAAGCATTTTCTAATCTAACCTGTGATTTATTTCTTTTAAAGCACTAGTCAGAATTTTCTGATTTCTACCTATATGTGAAATATTCTCCTGTTGATTTCTAACTATGCCAGTGTATTGTATTATTTAATTTTTTAAATATATTGAAATTTGTTTTATAAGCTTACAAATGTTCTTCCTGGATAGTGTTCATATAACTTAGTGTTTAAGAATGGAGTTTTCTGTGTATTTTTTAGGTCTCATCAGGTTATTGTGTTAGTCATATCCTGCTTAAATATTCATTATTGAAATCGATAAACTGAAGTCTTCAACTATTACTATAGAACTACTTATTTATCATTTGATTCTGTCCGTGTTATCTTCATGTATTAGGGAATTTGCTGTTTTGTTCATATATATTAATAATCATTACAACTTCATGAATTAACCCTTCAATTATATCTAATGTTCTTATCACTTTTTTCTTTTGATTATTATTTGTATGGAATGCCTTTTTCATCCTTTAAGTTTTAATTTTTTTGTGCCTTTAAAACTAATATAAATCTCTTTTAGATAGCATATAACTGTATTTTTTTAATTTATTCTGCCTGTCTTTGCCTTTTAACTGACAGTTTTGATTAATTTGCATTGAAAGCTATTGTTGGTAGAGGCATTTACTTCCACAAAAATAATTTTGTATTATATTCTGAATATCTTATACCTTTCTTTCTCTCAGTTCCTCTTTGATTATCATTTGTTTCTTTGATTTTTTTGTTTGTTTGTTTGTTTGTTTGAACTGTTTTGATTCTTGACTCATTGTCTTTGGATATTTTAAGACACATTTCTTTATAGACTACATGGCAATTATATTTAACAACCTAAATTTATAATAGCCTGGTTTAATTGATGTCAACTGAACTTCAACAGCATGCAAACATTCTGTTCCCATATAGCTCCATATTCTATATTGCCATTGTCATAGGTTATATCTTTCTACAATATGTTCCCAATGATTGAGGCATAATCATTTTATGCATTTTTCATATAAGAAATAAAAATCAATCCACAAACCCATTTTTTTTAAAGTACTGGCTTTTATATCTGGCTGTGTATTTACTTTTTCTTGTCTTATTTATTCATATCACTTTCAGTGACTCTCTGGTGTCCTTTCATTTAAATCAGAAGGACTCTCTTTGGCATTTCTTGTAGGGTAGTTCTAGTGGTTTTATTCACTCAGCTTTTATTTATCAGGGAAATTTTTAATTTCTCCTTTATTGTTCACAGTCCCAGATAAAGGTCAGGTCTTGGAAAAGAAAGGTCATGAATTGTATTTAGGATAGCAATGCAACCTGAAATGGTCCTGTAAAGTGCATGGGAGGATTCAGCAATGTCTGGGGAATTGACCACCAAGGCTCAGGTAGAATTAGAGAAATCTCATAAGGGGAAATCACTGAAACCTTTAGCTCCTGGATTTATAACCCAGAAATAAGTCCAAATTCAAGGAAAATGAAGGAATGCCTATTAAAACTATAATAATCCGTGTGCATTTTCAGCAAAATAGAGGCACAAAATAAAAACTAAGTTATAGAGAGAAAGTCTCATTTTTTTTCTTTCTTGTGGTTGAGCAACTACATAGTGATCGAAAGAATGGTCTCCAGGCTTATGACTTTTTCTCACATTAGAAACAGCTATGCAACTGACTACAACAACTCCTCTGTAAGAGGAGGTAACTTCCAGAGCAATAGATGCTATAGGAGAAGTCAATTTGACAGCGGTTCCCCCCATCTCACCTCGATACTGTCTGCATATCTCCTGCAGAGCCCCCATTGGTCAATTCCAACCAGAAGAGGGAAAGGTGATGGGTCTGGAATGAAAAATGGACTGGATGATAAGTCTGCAGGTTATCATCACAGATTTTAAAGAATCATAGAAAAAAGGAGATATTTCTGGGGAGCAAAGTAGACTATAGGCCAAACCTGATTGACACTCAATGCCTCTCTTGCAAACCACGGCACCCAAAAGGAGAGAGAGAGAGAGAACAAAAGGGAATACCCTGCCACAGAGGCAGGGTGGGATGGGGGTATGAGGGGTGGAAGGGATACTGGGACTCATGGTGGTAGAAAATGGGCACTGATGGAGGGATGCGTACTTGATCATTGTATAACTGAAATCCAAGCACAAAAATCTGTAAGTCTGCAATTGTACCTCATGGTGTTTCACTAATAAAAAAAAAAGGAAGATGAATCACTGAAACAGAAGGGATGTTTTTGTGAAGCAAAAACACAAACTAAAACAAAACAAGAAAATAAATTCTGTGAAAGTTTCTGGGAAGCAAAAGGAAAAGGTTTATTATTTTAAATAATACTCTTACTAGAATGGAATACTGGAAACATTGCTTTCCAAGCCCCGCGTACAGATAGAATGGAAGCCTGGAGATAACTTTGGTCAATTTTCCTTGGTAACCACAAGCTCATCTGTACATTTTCTTATTCAAAGAGAAAAAGCTGAATGTAAGAGTTATGAAATTTACCAAAATTTTATAAAATGCATTTGTTGATCACACCAGGGGATATACTTCAAAAAATCTGGATTTCCCATAGAGTTGGCCCTTTCTCTGAGGTTAGCCTTATCTGTGAATACAGGCTTGAATAGGTGTCAAGCTTATTCATATTTTTCCTGTCATAGCATCTCCACACATTCTGAGAAGGGATAGAAAGCTGCATTATGGGAGTCTTCAGGGACGTCCCTGAAGCTGTGTGTTCAGATTGGGTTAGAATCACAAGTCACTCAGGAATGCTAAGCACAGTAAAGTTTCAATTGATTAGTTGATGTGAAGTTGAAGGAAAGCTTTGCTTATTTATAATATAAAATTTTACTTTGGGATCTAATATTTTATAGATCTTAAATATGTTCTTAGACCTTTATAAAGTTCAGGCAAGGATAGTGAAAGCAAGGCACTAAACAACAGCTGTGTAGGTGGCCCAGAGCAACCTTTCCAGATGGAATTTTGAGGATGGTAAGCTCCAAAAGTGAAGATGCCAAGAACTAACACAGTACCTAATTTTCAGACCAGATTGAAAGAGATTTGCAGATAGCTCTCAGGTATGAGAAAAATCAGTCACAGATATATTGAATCGAAGAAAATTCATTTCTAATTTAGTAATTAACTCCTAGAAAAGCTAGAATATTGCACAAGAAATCAAATGTATTTGTAGAATCAAAAAAGCATCAGTGGGGCTGGAGTGATAGCACAGTGGGTAGAGAGTTTGCCTTGCACGCAGCTGACCCGAGTTCGATTCTCAGCATCCCATATGGTCCCCTGAACACCGTCAGGAGTAACTCCTGAGCGCAGAGCCAGGAGGAACCCCTGAGCATCGCTGGGTGTGACCCAAAAAGCCAAAAAAAATCACCAGTTATGAATAACATTTTTATGTAATAATGATAGTATAAACTTTTAATAATGACTTAACCAAAAAAATATCATCAACGTTTTTGAGATGGTGAGAAAAAGAAACTAAATAATTGAATACTAAAAATCTATCTTGCAGAGTGGAACTAGATACCAAATAAAATTAAATGAGTGCTGAGAAAAGCATAGTAATAAGAAATGGCAAGCTAATAACAGAAATTTAGGACTGATTTTGCAAAATTTAGGCTAATTTGTGAGAAAGCAATGAAACCTATCTGTGTCTAAGTGTGGCTTACCAGACCTGGCCCTTTAGGGGAGCCTCAAATTGTCAAGTCCTGGGTGTTAACAGATTTTCTTCCAGTAGCATCCTTCTTGACTGTTTCTCAAATGCTCATTAGAGTTGCTTTTCTTTATTATATGTTTATCTTTTCATAGAAGATTTATAAAATGAAAGGAATTTTTAAATATGCAACACAGTGCTATTGTCTATTGTCACAACATGTTGCAGTAAGTATTGTTCACTTGGTTGTTACTAAGAGTAGATCTTGAAAAGGCTTTTTTTTCCTTTTCAGGTCAGACCCTGCAATGCACAGGGGTTACTCCTGGCTTTGCACTCAGCATTACTCCTGCTGGTGCTCAGGGGACCATATGGGATGCTGGGAATTGAACCCGGATTGGCCGCATGCAAAACAAACGCCCCACCCCTCCAGACTCTTTAAAAGGCTTTTTATGAGAGTAAAAAAGTAACTTTCTATGGTGATCTATTACCTTCAATTATTGTGGTGGTAGTTTCACAGTGAATATACACATTGGATCATTATATTACACACCTGAGACTGATATAACATATGTGTCACTGACACTTGAATTTTTAATATTTAAAATAAATAAAAGCAAAAATATGAATCAAGAATGAAGGTTTTTCTGTAAGAAAGCTGATCTGAATTTGGAAAAGGATTCAGTATCATGAAAAGTGAGAGCAGTATTCTAGAAGGAACAGAACTGTAGACTACAGATGTGTTCATATATACTCAGGGCCCCCGACAGGCAGTACTGTGCCACCTTCAGTTCGATGTCTAAGGTCAACATAGTGGGAGCTGAGGAAAAAATCCCAGCATCCTTCAGGGGTTAGGTGCTGAGGGTGGAGCACTTCTCTTAAGGGAGGATCACTGCAAGATTTTTCTTGAAGTATTATCAGAAGTTAGCACCTATGGTTATTTATTTCCCCATCACTCCCACACTTAAAATACAGAGGTCCACTTTTCCAACTGGTATCTCTCTGAGGAGACATCCCAGATTTAGAACAGCCCATGAGATCAGCTCACACCCCACTGGGATTGAAGTTAATTCCATTTCTTCCTGTCTGTCATTCTCTCCTCTACTTACTTCCCTCCTAAGAATGCTGAGCATAAGTCACCAAAATGCAGATCTCCATCTCCAAATCTGTTTCCAAGGAATTCAAGCTGAGGAACATGGTGAGGCTCTTGGATGGTGAGTCCCAGAGCTAGCATGCATCACTTCCATCAGCTAGAAGCTATTCACAAGGCCCTTCCTCATATTGACAGAGTGGACAAATGTAATCCAGAATTTAGCTGATGCTTCCATTTGCACCTCTGAGAAGGGGAGAGAAGGAGAGAAAGGCAGAGAGAGACAGAGAAAAGTAAAGGGGAGAGACGGAAATAGGGTTGAGGGGAGTGAGAAAAAGAAAGAAATCAGGGGAAACACATTTGTAGTATCAGAAGAATTACTCTCAGGTACCTATTCTGTCAGTATCAAGGCCATTCTTGAACTCAGCTATTAAGAACCTTTTCTATAAATGGTCCTGGTATTCATTCTCTGCCATTAAATCACAGGTACTTCTTTTGCCTTAAGAAGATATGTTTTTGAATAGAACAGAGCAAACTCTGAAGACTGTAAAAAATCATTTGTAGGCAGCTACCTCTCAGTCATGCATTTTAATTTTCCTAATGCCAAAGGGAGGCTTACGGCTCTGTCATTCCTTTCCAGATTTGCCAGAGCCCGTGCTATGTATGGCATGTGACATCTTTCCACTGCTGCTAAATGCAGGGTTGCAGGGTCAGTAGCGGGAGCAGGACATGGGCCTACAGTGGGGTCCAGCAGGAAGGAAGATCTGGAGGAAGTTCACAACAGGCAAGTCAATCTTCATGGAATTTAGGGAACAAGCAATTTAGTTTTACTTCATTTTTCAGTTTTGGAGTCCACATTAGGCAGTTCTCAGGGCTTCCTCCTGGCTCTGTCTGCAGGAATCACCTGGTGAGATGGTCCATATAGGATGCTGGGGATAAAATCTGAAATCAGCAACATGCAAGGCAAGCACCTTAAGTCCTGTACTATCTCTTCAGTCCCAACCCAGCAAGTTTATTACATAAGAAAAAGGTTTTGTTTATAACTCAAGGCATTTTCCAAAACCTAAGCTGAGTGTCTTTCATGGAAATGCCCCCAAGATCTGGGAAATGGCCTGAGTTTGGAAGAGAGGAAAGTACATAGTGCAGTGCCCTTCCCTGTCCAGAGGCAGTTCGAGCTGATCAGCTAAGACCATTCCTACTCCTATGCTGATGCTGAGCTCAGAAATAGCTGTGAGCCCATGAGCAGTGGCTGTATCTCAGGTCAAGATACTCCTGCTCTTCGGAGACCCAGAGAACCTGAAGGGGGCATGCCAGAAGATCAGTGCCTGGTCTTCTTCCACGAATTTTCTGCATCTTTCTGCTGTCTCATGTCCACATTCATCTTGCCTAAGGTCCTAGGGCTGCTGTGTTTCCCTCCCTCTGACTCACTCCCCTTCATCTTCACCTCCAGTTCTTCTTATCCAGCTTCCTGGTCCACTCATTGGCCGTGCATGGTTCAGTGAACATTGTTCCTGTTCCAGCCACCCTGATCACAATGAGAAAGCTCATCTTTGTTAATAGTCATGTTTTGAGAGAACAGGGGGGAATGCCCTGCCACAGTGGCAGGGGGGGATGGGGGGATGGGAGGATGGGGGGGGAGGGATATTATCCTGGTGGTGGAAAATGGGCACTGGTGGAGGGATGGGTATTTGATCGGGGTATGACCGAGATCCAAGCACAAAAATTTGTAAATCTACAACTGTACCTCATGTCGTTTCACTAATAAAAAAGAAAAAAAAAATCGTCATGTTTTGTGGGTAGCCTTTTCCTATCTCTGCTCTTCTAAATATTTTTCTCTATTTTCTACTTCTTTCTCTCTTCCTTCTCCTGGGCTTTCATCCTTAGTTTTTGTCACATTGCAAAGTGTCGTTATCCACCCCACCCCACCCCACCCCCGTTACCCACATACAAAAAAGAAAAGTAGGAAAAATCATGTTCTGGATGTCAAAAGAATCTAAAGACGAGGCAGCATCCTTACCCCAAATGGCAAACATAAAATCTCCACTTGACACTTACCACTCTTTGGGAATGGCTCTAATACAGTCTTGCTGTCTCCATCCACTGTAGGCATTTGAGAAATTTCCAAACATTTTGGAGAAGCAGCATATATTTTGGCCTTGAAATGGGAAGGCCAACTCATCTGTTATCTTCCACTCAAATCAGAATGCCACTGGAGGTGAGCTATGGCCCCAGCGGTGTGGCCTGGGAGATGGATGAATACACCCTCATGTTATGCTGCATCCTCAAAGCCAATCAGACCTTCCTGACACCCATACGCACCACAGAGCCAGGGGCATGACAAAGGCAATATGCTTTTGCTATGATTTGTCTCTGATAAAGCATCCAATCTTTAAGGTCCAATTCCTAAATCTGATATAAGAGTCTTCCCTGTCCCTGGAGAGTGAACTGTTCCCCCAGACTGATGTGACAGGAAGGGACACACAAGACCCTACTGCAGTCAAATATCATGTGTTGAAAAGAGAAGAAGACTGGCTTTTTGTTTGTTTGTTTGTTTGTTTGGGGAGAACACCTGGCAGTGCTCATGGGTTACTCCTGGCTCTACACTCAGGAAATACTCCTGGCAATGTTCCAGGGCCCATCCAGGATGCCAGGGATCAAGCCCAGGTCGGCTGTGTGCAAGGCAAATGACCTACCTGCAATACTATCATTGGGCCTAACGCCTTGCAATGTTTTTAAGGTGTATGTCTATACATCTCTTATTGGGTCTCACAGGAGTTCTTTCACCTGGGGACAGGAAGTCTTGCTGCTCAGTTTCCCCAGTGAAACCACATGGAGAGGGTGGTACAGAGGCAGAATTGTCAACTTCTTCAGAACTCATGCTCTGCTTGAGTCATCCTACAGTCTTGGAAGAGCAGCCTCTTTTTTTTGTTTTAATTAATTTTTGTTTGGTGGTGCTGAGTTTTTATTTTTTTATTTATTTTTTTAAAATTTATTTGTTGAATCACCGTGAGAACAGTTACAAAACTTTCAAGTTTAAGTCTCAGTCATACAATGATCAAACACCCATCCCTTCACCAGTACATATTTTCCACCACCAAGAAGCCCAATATACGCCCCCCACCCCTCCCATGCCTGTGAGGCAGATGATTTCCACTTAAATTTCGGAAGAGCAGCCTCTTAACCTGGAAGTAATATTTTCACCTGGTCAGTGAAGGCCTCTTAACTCTGACTCATACAGGCCACCTCTAAGACCAAATGTGTGTGAGTAACCTATTCTGTCACATTCTGGTGTTGCTTCTCCCTTGGATCCTTTTCTGTTTCCTCGCTTTCAAGACAATCCCAAAGAGCCCTGATTGGGATGTAATACATTGACGTTTAGGAGAGCAGCTAACACAGAGAAAGGAATAGGTATCAGTTTCCAAGTAACCCCTGTGCACCACCAGGCATGACCCAAAAAGAAAAAGGAAAAAAAAAACAAGAGACAACAACCCACCTCTTGGAGAACTTGTGCCTAAGTTCTCACAGCAAATGATAAGAAATATCCATTTTAAGGGAAAAAAAAAGATTTATACTGGTGACAGGGCAATCCACAGTCACCTAATCACTAAGGAGCAGAGAACTGTTTATACAGGTCAGCTCTTTCATCCTTAGCCCTATTATCTGTTTGCATACCAATTTCACTAAATGCCAACATTACCCAGAAGGACATAAAGCATGCAAATCAATCCCTAAGTGTAAACTTTGTGATTTTTTTTCTTTTTTATTTATTTATTTATTGAATTACCGTGGGAAAGGTTACAAAGCTTTCAGGTTTAGGTCTCAGTCATGCAAATATCAAACACATTTCCCTTTACCAATACTTATTTTTTACCATGAAGAACCCCAATAAAACCCCACCCCCCACCCCTCCCAGTCCCTGTGGGGCAGATGAATTCTAGTTAACACTCTATCTGCTTTGATTAGATTCATTGTTTCAATAAAAGATTCACCACTATTATTTAGAGTTTACCCCTCCCCCCAGATCAGACATGCTGAAGAAGCATTGTGAAGTGATTTGCTTTCTACAGCTGGGTTCAAGAATTAAATGTTGGTTTTGGATTTCTGCTATTTTACTTATTGACCCTGGAAGTATTTCTACTGAAAGTCAGATAGTTAAGAAATTGGTTTCTGTGCTCTGGAGTCGTGGCCATGCTGGAGAGCCGCTTGTGGGGGGCAACTGGTGGCCTCAGTAGGGCATGAAGGGTGGACCGAAACGCCCCCCTTCCCATGAGGTTTTAGTCGCCCCCACTCCCCCGGCTCATACCTGCTGTCCACAAGGCTCCCATGCGGCCGCCATCTTTCTTTCCAGAGAGGAGAAGGCGACTGGGGCAACACCCTTTCCCCTCCGGACAGACATGATGGCCTGGATTAACACATAGTCCGTTCACTTTTCTGCTCCAAGCTGCCGGGTTCTGCATTAAGTCCTTGTGCTTCTGGGGCCGTGGTCGTGCTGGAGAGCCGCTCGCGGGGGGCAACTGGTGACCTCGGTAGGGCATGAAGGACGGACCGGAACACCCCCCTTCCCATAAGGTTTTAGTCGCCCCCACACCCCCAGCTCATACCTGCTGTCCACAAGGCTCCCATGTGGCCGCCATCTTTCTTTCCAGAGGGAGGAGGGCGGAAGGGACCAACATCCTTTCCCCTCCGGGGAGACATGATGTAAACTTTGTGATTTAGGGGGGAAGAGGATATGGTAAATAATGATTTTTCTTTCCTAACAATTTTTAGGCTAACGTTTAAGGGAAGGTGATAATTTTGATAAATTTGGAAGGAGCATAATACTGTTAGAGTGACATAGCAAAGTATTTTAAAAAGCTACGGAAATTCTTCTATGTACTAGTTACTAGAATGTACATTCACATTTTCTTACTATCAGAAAAATACCACAAATTATGGTATAAAAATTTATTATTATTATCATTTATTATTATTATATGGAAAGCAAGGTTCTGAAATTTTAATATACTTTCCAAGAATCCAACCACTGGGAGCAATCTCCTGCCCATGGTATGTATAATCAGGCTTGGCCTGCTACAGCACACAGGACACATGGCAAGTACAGTTCTTGAGTTTTTCCTATTACTGACTTTGGCAGATTCCCTAAGGTCACAGTGCCTTGGCCTGAATGAGTAGTTTTTTTTACCTTGAATCCCTGAATCCAGTCAGCTCTCTTTATGCTCACTGATCCCTGAAGGTCTTCCACTGGATTACAAATTGACAGGAATGCTATGTGCGTTATTTACCAGTCTAGCACTACCCTGGAACCTACTCATACTTGGTGATCAGTTGCAGCTAATGAATGGAAGAAAGAGCAGAACATAGGAACTCACTCAAGTACTCTACTAGAGAGCACTGGATGGTCAAATTTGGAAACTCAGGATTTCCTGGTAGGAGCAGACCAGTTCACCAAATCCCAGAGACCAGAAGCATAGATTAATTTTCCTTGGGATACGATTGAAGTTACCCAGGAAAGTAATTTTATTTTATATATTTTTAGTGATGAATAATTTCTATTGAAACTTATTTAGAAAGGTGTGAGGTGAAAGAAAGAGAGAAGTATGTATTCAAGAGAGAATACGGACTTCGCCAAAGAGGAAATAAGCATGCAAAGAAACAGAGACAAGCAAGTGACAAGGGAGAACATGGACGTAAAGAGAAAGCCAGGAGCAATGATTTTAAAACCACTGTTCACCTATCGAGAAGTGAATTATTAGGTACTGCTCACTCAAATGATGAGTCAGGCTGAGTTGTCAACCAACCAGAAATAACCCTGACCCACTCAGGTCGAATGGTCGGTAATAGGAACTAGACAGTGCAGAATTAATGTTCCAGTTCTGTCAACAATGTGTATGTGACCTTGGTACCTATATTGATTAAATGGTTTGGAGTCACAAATAATAGAAAATTTAAGCTGGCCTACTGATACAAGTTTGTACCTCATGTATTTGATGAAGCCTGGGGTTAATTTTGATGGTTTGAACACGAATATATCTTTACTTTCCTGTAATTGTTTGACAATCCCGAGTCAACTTTACTCCCAGGTTCTTTTGCTTATGGGATCAAAATGGTGGGGGCGCAATTGAAGCCCTCCCCTTTCCTTATGAAACAGTCCATAGAGAATATATTGAATTTGTGGGATGTTCACTCTCACTGGAGCCTTCCACCACAGTTTCAGTTCTTAATAATCACAGAAGCCACCAAGACAAAATGTGTGGTCAATTTTGCCTGAGGAAGGAACCTGTTTTCACTGAAGTGTATAAATGCCCAACACAACTCATCTGGAGCACTAGAAAATGCATAAAAAGAAATCGGAAAGAATAAAATTAAAAAGGTTCTGGAGAATCTATCCATAGTAATCCATAATCAATAACAACCCTAGGTCTCTAATTTCAACTAGAATAGAAATAAGTCATAGGGACTGAAAAGTTAGTACAGAGGAAGGAAGATGTTTGCCTTGCATATGACTGACCTGGGTTCAATAGCCACACCACATATGGTTCCCTGAGCACCACCAAGAGTGATCCCAGAGCACAGGGCCAGGAGTAATCCCTAAGTGCAGCTTTATATGACCCTCCCACATATGGTTCCCTGATATGGAGATATGGTTTTTATCTCCCATCCCAGATAAAAACCCCATGAATGATAATAACTATCAACATATCACATGGGAACAGGAGAGTTTAAATGAGATAAAGAGTAAATATAGTTTTCAAAGTCTACAGCTTTACGCAAATGCCTGTAAACTCAAAAAGACAGCAGCGGTGGTCTATATCTCTCGCTGCCAGCGTTCGGTAATCTCACGCCACTTCCCCCACCCTGGGGAGGTCAATGGCAATGGGCAGGTGAAGGAAGGAAGTGAGGGCCAGGCTGGTTGTTGTCAGTTGCAGTTTATTCCAATCCCATTTCCTTCCTCCTCTGATTCTCCTCCTATTTCTTCCTCCCCCATGCTACTTCATTCTCCTTCTCGATCCCCCTTCATTCTCCTTCTGGCTCTGGAATCTGGATCTGAATCCCCCTTTCTCCTTCTCCTTCTGGAGTCTGGATCCGGATCCTGATTCCCCAGCTTACTCTTACAGTCTAGTCATATCCCCCAGCATGAGGGGTTGGGGTAACAATTACACATAGGTGTGGTCACAATCAGTAGGGGTAGAGTTCTTTCCCTCGGGAGAAGCTGCTTCTAGGACAGATTCTCATTAGCAGGTCAACCCACCCTCGAACGGAATCCCATGGGTGTATTTCTCCTCTCCTTTTCCAACATATAAGCATTCATAATATTAATCATTTTCTATGGGCACAGTAAGAAATACATTAAGCTTATAGAATTGCTCTCAGGGCCATCTTGATCTCAGACTATAGTGCTCGGGCCAGATAGTCTTTCCTGTCCCTAGCAAGCTCCTAGTCTCGTCATTACTTTTGGATAATGACAACATTTGTCTTTGATCAAACTCTTAACTTATAGTTAAGAATCGTGGCATTTTAGCCTGGCCCATTTCTATGCCAGGGTAGCTCACAGCTTGCCCTGGGTCCATTCAGTCCCTCATTGGGACCCTGCTTTTGGGGTGTTAGGAACTAAGAGCAACTGAGGCTTAAGTAGAGAAAGCAGATGCCCGGGAGTGAATAATATTCAAAGCCAATTAAATCCTAAGTTATAAAAGCATAATATTAACTGTCTTCCTGTATCCATACAAAAAGCACATTGCTTTAAAGTAAACTATTCATAAGACATAAGGAGAGGAGAAAGACAATGTTAACTTACAATACAAGTTCAGTGTCCTAGAAGGATCTGACCTTACAAATTAACAGATTCTGATTAGGTGGAAAAAGCTGATTAACTGGTTGGGGAGAAGAGCATAGAAGTGGTCACAGATACCCAAAGGAATGGGAGTGACTTGGGAGCACTGTGATGGGTGTACCTGATAAACCTAAGCTCCTTGTGGCAAGGGAGAAAGGACAAAGCAATGTCATCCTACAGATGACTATTTTTTCAGGTAATATGCTAGTTTGATTTTTTTTTTGGTTGGGAGCACACCTTGCTGTGCTCAGAGTTTATTTCTGACTCCGTGCTCAGTGGTCACTAGTAGTGGGGATCAGGGGACCACATAAGATATTGGGATCAAACCTGAGTTGGCTGTGTAGAAGTCAAGAGCCTTAACTACTAAAGGCTATTTTTTGAGATTTTATAAAATCCATTGAACATTCATTCCAGTAAACAAATTACACACATTTTGAAATGTAATATTAGATGTTCATTCACTGACTCTGCCCGTGAACCCTGTTAAATCTACTCATTCCCTGATCTTTCTTTCTCAAGGACTTAACACTTTCTGTAAACTTACTATGTCCTGGGCACTGACCAGGGTGATTTATAAATACAGTCTTTAACTCTGCTGACCTCAACACTAGGTGGCTAGCATTATCATGCTTATTGTACAATAAAGAAACCAAAGCTCAGAAAATTTGAGTCACTTAGCAAACTCTCACAGCTGATAAGTCATAGAACTAAACTGGAACTATATTTGTTGATCCAAATTCAATGCATTTTTATGTCATTCACTTTTAATTCCTTTCCTCTCTGTTTCTATCAGACTAAACCTCTGTTTGCTTATTTAGCTCAAAGCCCCTTCTTCCAAGAAGTCCATGTTGATTACCCCACAATAATCAAATTGCCTCGCCTAATTTCACATTGTTTTATAAAAATTACATCTACCTTCAGAAGACTATGTCATATTTTTATAGAAAATATGGAAACATATGCTAAATCCAAACCCTTTTAACATCACTCTGAAGCCCAAACTCTTCTTGCAGGCAAGCCTATTGGAACATTGATGAGTTAGCATTAGGTGCTGGCTTTTCCTTTCCCATAAGAGTCCACTTCATTTTAGTTTCACCACTTCTCAGTAGTGTAAAGTCTTGTTTGTCATCCAGGATCAGAAACTAGAGAACATAACCTGTAGTGCAGTTATCCCAACTCGCTTCAACATTGAACGCAGACCTCTCCCTCCTCTGTGCTCTACTGTGCTCTTCTGCTGTGTGCTTAGACTCACTGTGCATCTCAGGTCAGTCAGAAACTCCCAAACTTATTTGGCTACTACTTACTTTTGAGGAAAAAATAAAAACCACTCAGCACCTCCCTGGAAATTTCCCTTCTGTAGCAGGTCAATCAGAAAGAAGCACACCTCAGTTGCACCCAAGATTACTACCATCCCATTGCCCCCAGATAATTTCAACATCTACAAGAGGTGATATCACCCACATTGAGAAGCACTGCACCATATACCAGAGTTCCTTGAACTAGCAATGACTCTCTTCATCATTCAAGTATGTTCTGGAAACCTCTGCTGATGATATCCACTGTAACTGAGTAGATGCCCTGAGCCAGGCTCAAGTTTACCTTTCATTACTTTCTCACAACAGCTATAGTAAAGCAGACAATTTCTCTCTCAGGGTGTTTTTGAGGTCCCAGAGTCTGTGCTAACCATGACACCTCCCTGCTCCATGTATTGTCCTTAAGACTATTTGGGTTCTGTCTCTCCTAGGCAGAATCAGGGGTGTATCTATACTCAGAGATCTCAAAGTACTTCTCTGGCCAGCTCATGCCATAACCAGAGTCTTGTTCTTTGTGATGCTATCTCCCTCTCTGACCTCCTCCTGACTATGCTACACATACTTATCTGTTGGATAACCCTGGGTTTGTCTTTGTTGCTCCCACAGGACGCTTAAGGTTTATTGAGCCACTCCTACAACATTGCAACTGAGACAGAGCTAATAATTCCATATTGCTTTTCTCTTTACTTTATGAGTGAAGCCCCACAGAGCGAGGAAAGCAGAACTCTGTGACCTTGGACTTCAGGCTCAACAGACCCGGGAACAGAGATCCTCTGCCTGTTCCCAGCCACCCAGCAGACCTCCATTACCTCCACTAGCTCCACTACTGAGCCACCAACACATTCCAGGATGCTTTCTGGGCCGCGTGGCCGTGTGACACATCATGAAACACTCAATACAAGATTACTGCACCATATTTAATTGCGTTGAAATATGGTTTGAACCATGGGAACACCTGCAAGGAAGATTAGAGGCCGCCCTAAAAGCCTCTATCACTCTCGGAGAGCATGGCAAGCTACCAGGAGTGTTCTGCCTGCATGGCAGAGCCTGGCAAGCTATCCGTGGTGTATATGATATGCCAAAACCATTAAATACAATGGGTCTCATTCCGCTGACCCTGAAAGAGCCACCAAAATGGCAGCGGTAGGAAGAATGAGGAAGATAGAATCTCAGGAATCTCAGGGATGACCTAGGCTCCCACAACAAAGAAAGACAAAAATGACTGTCTGTACTTTCAATGCACGTATGCTGGCATTGGATGCATCCATTGAGGACCTGATGGTGCAAGCACGAAAAATCAAGTGCGACATCATTGTTCTGACCGAGATAAGAAGGCATCAATCACATCACGCCATTTTTGACACGGGAAGAACTGTTCCTCGGAACATGTGACAAAAGAGGCATTGGTGGTGTCAGTGTCCTTGTCAACACGAACTTGGCCATAAACATTGATTCATTCAAATGCCTAACAACACAAATCAGACGATTACACTTGAATAGATGTGGCTCACTGCCAGCAGTCTCTATCTTTGTTGTCTACACACCACCATCCAATTATGATGAAGGAGAAATTGAGAAGTTCTACATGGAGCTGGACAAGTTCTATAAAGAAGACAACACCTTCTACAAGATCATTATCATGATTTTAATGCCAAGATAGGACCGGGAAGATCAGCCAAAGAACTCCATATTGGGACCCATGGCCTAGAATGGAACGAACAGGGTGAGAGACTGTCCGAGTTCATCATGTCAATCAAGACCATCCATGGTAACTCACAAGTACAGAAGGCCGAATATAACATTGGACATGGGAGTCTCCTGGTGGATGGCTCCACAACAAAATTGGCCACATTATACTCAAATCAATGGTATTGCCTGACCGATGTTGCTGTTGTCCCAAAATTCCAAATGGGATCAGACAACTGTCTCCTTTGTGCAAAATTCTACTTCACATAGCAGGGAGAAAGGGCTGCAAAGTTTAAGAGAACTCCCATTACTACCACCAACTGGAAGCTCTTTGGCACTGTTGCGGCAACATGGGAAGATGCTGTCATTGACAACATTGACGAGGAATATAATCGACTGGTTCAGCATCTCCATGATTGTGTGAAGAATGCCAAGAGATAAATAGCCACAAAAAGATGCCTGTCTTCGAAAACTCTCATGCTCATTTATCAACATGGCTTGGCGCAAGCCTCAGGCAACCACAAGTGAATATCCGAGCTCGCAAAACAGTGCAGAGAAGCGATAAAGCAAGACCTCAAAGACAGAAGAGCAGCAGCGAAGGGCAGATGCGGCAGAAGCGGGGAAAAGTATTTGCAATGCCTGCCTGTCCTTAGACAACTACAAGACCAAGATGACTGCTCTCCGATGTCCTGACGTATCTATCACATGTTCCAGAAGGGCAATGGAGAAGATTATCCATAACTTCTACTTGGATCTCTTCGATAGCCATGTCCACCTGCCCACATACCAAATTCCCCAGGATGGATATGTCGTTCCCAACATTCTCCCTTCAAAAATTTGACACACCATTTCCTTGGTAAAGAAACAAACACCAGACGGGCCATACAAGGTCAGACCTGAACACCTGAAGGACCTGCCATCAGTACTCATCAATACACTGGTTTGGCTCTTCACACGCTACCTGCCTGAATGCAAGCTTCCATCCCAATGAAAAACCAGCAGGACTATACTACTGTACAAGAAAGGAGACATCCATGACATTGGCAACTATCGTTCCATCTGCCTGTTGTCTGTCATCTACAAGCTGTTCACTCGAGTCATCCTGAATAGGAGTGGCAGAACACTAGATGAAGGACAACCATGCGAGCAAGCCAGTTTCTGAAAAGGATTTAGCCTAATCAACAATTTCCACACAATAACCAAGCTCGTTGAGGTTTTTCGGAAGTTCAAGATGCCACTCTGTCAAATGTACATTGATTTAAAGAAGATCTTTGATTCTGTTGAAACTGAAGCAGTCATTGAAGCCCTAGCCAAACAGGGCGTTCAAACTCAGTACATCAGGATCCTCCATGAGTTGTATTGCAGATTCGCCACCAGGATCTCACCATTCTACAGGGAGGTGATCACTGACGTCAAGAGAGGGGTTCGGCAGGGGTGATACTATTTCACCAAAACTCTTCAGTGCCACCCTCGAGAACATCATGTGATGACTGGAATGGGAAGGAATGGGAGTGACAATACACGGTCGGCAACTATACCACCTCCGCTTCTCTGATAACATCATTCTAATAACACCAAACATTAGCTAAGTGGCACAAATGCTGGCCAACTTAGACCGTGTGTGTGGAAAGGTCGGACTACAGCTGAATATCATGAAGACAATGCTTATGAAAAACGGTCTCATTCCTGACGTTCCATTCACTCTCAATGGAACAAATATCTCCAAAATCAACAGTTATGTGTACCTAGGTCGAGAAGTCATCATGACGAATGACCTGGCACCTGAGTTGCACAAGAGGAAAAGAACGGCTTGGAATGCCTTCAGAAACGTTTAAGAAATAGCTAAGAGGACGAAGAACCTCTCGCTCTGGGCACATCTCTTCGATTCCACTGTTCTTCCTGCATTAACATATGCCTCAGAGACTTGGGCCCTACAAAAACAGGATGAGAATGCTATTTGGGTCTCCCAAAGAGGAATTGAAAGAGCCTGCTTGGAGTATCACGCTTCGCTCAAATGAGAGAAAGAATCCATAGTTCTGACCTCTGTCGACAGTCAAGAATCAGGGACGTTGTCTTGTTTGCCAAGGCATCGAAAATAGATGGGCTGGACACATAATGAGGCTTGGAGATGATCACTGGACTAGAGCTATTGCCAACTGGATTCCACGGGACGTCAAAAGATCGCCTGGCTGCCCACCTATGAGATGGTCAGACTTCTTCGTCAAGACCCTAAATGACGATTTGAGGCTCTTCATGTTCCTAGAATGAGCAGATGCTATTGGGCTACATTAGCACATGACAGGGATGAATGGAGACATTACTGGTGCCTGTTAGAGTGAATCAATTGATGAGTAGTGGGATGTCAAGTGATCAAGTGATGGTTTATTTAGCAATGTCCTTTTTGTACAGATACAGGAAGACAATTGATGCTATGCTATGTAACATGGAAGCTAATTGACTCCAAAATAATATTTACTCCTGGGCATCCATATTTACTTGACTTAAGCCTCAGTTGCCCTTAGTTCCTAGCATTCTAAGAGCAGGGTCCTGACGAGGAACTGATGGACCCAGGGCAAGCTGTGAGCTACCCTGGCGTCGAAATGAACCAAGCAAAGCACCATAATACTTAACTATAAGTTAAGAGTATGGTCAAGAGTGTCTTGCCACTGTGCCTGGCTGTCATCACCGGGGCTTCTTGGAGTGGGGTAGATTGAGTTTTCCTCTCTGCCCTGAGCAGAGCCTTGGCAGCTGAAGACCTCTGGGACCCAGCCACAGCCATGCTGAGACCACTCCCTACACACTAGGATGGACCTCACGCATGAAGGAACTGGCAGAGGAATCCAGGTTTGAGGGACCCAGGACTGAGATCTCTAAGCCTGCTCAGTTTGGGACTGTGCCTCCTCCACCCAGATCCCCCATCTTCCAGTAGCTAGACAGTTACACCCACCAACTGCCGTGTAACCCCATCAACGCTCAAGATCCAGCGACTATAAAACTTAGCTCCCGGGAGCATGTGGCTGCATTTGCGGCCACACGACCTCTTATTGTCTAGTTCTAACTCTCAGAGAACCCAGCAGGCTACCTAGAGTCTCCTTCCCGCATATATGCCTGACTGGTAACATGTGTAAAGGTGATTAGAGGCTTCCCCAAAAGCCTCCATCATTCTCGGAGAGCCTGGCAAGCTATTGAGAGTATCTCGCCCACACAGCAGAACCTGGTAAGCTACCCATGGCATACTTGATACGCCAAAAATAGTTAACAATCATGGTCCTCATTCTCCTGACCCTGAAAGATCCCCCAGTATGCCATCGGGCTACACTAGCACATGACAGAGATGAATGGAGATGTTATTGGTGCCCGCTTGAGCAAATCAATGAACAACCGGGTAATAGTGATAGTGATAGTGATGGTCATGGACATATGTCCACAAAACCCAGTGACAGAATGGCTAGTCTTATCCTTCTATCACTCATTGACAGCCTAGGAGTGCTGCTTAACGCTTTCCCTGCAGATCCTTGGAGGAGGAGGGTTACCCCTCATTCCCACTACTTTGCTCTCAGTGTCTATCTTTGGCCATACAGAATTTCAATGGTTATTTATTTTGAGCATCAAAAAGAGAAAGTAACTGCAAAATTGCAACACAAGACATGGCCGTGGGCAGGACTACATCTGTGTTGGCTCCCTCCTCTCTATCCTGCCTTCACGCCACACATGAGGCAGAGGGATGCCTACCCAGCAGGCAAGCTCAAATTCGTCTTCCTCTCCTGCCTTTCCCGGATGCTGCAAGCCAGGTTGCTGTGCAGTGCTTTCCGCCCAAACAGAGGAATCCTGGAACCCTGCAGTCTTTCTAATCATCCCCTAAGGCCTGAGGCTGATGAGCTGTGGGAAGGGCGGGCTGCAGCACTAGAGCCTGCTTAATTATCATGGGCAGAACAGCTCAGCAGGCCCTGACTTCCCACAGTTAGGGGTAAGGAGGCCAGTTCAGGTTAGTTAATAAGGACAGAATCTTTGGCCCAGCAGGAGCCATGCTGGCAGAGTTCAAAACGCTGAAGCACATTGTACAAAATGCCATTTTCCCTAGAAATTGAATTAGCATCTCATTTTTTCCTTACTTCTCAAAGGCCATTACCTTGCTCTCTTCCACTCTCCTTCCCTGCACAAACCACACAGGCATGCTTTTGACTAACGCTCGTTTTGAAATGTTATTCTGTAAAGGTTTCCTTAAGTTCATAGATATCAATCAAAAGGAACATGGCAGCCAACCTTTGGGGGCTCCTACAAGTCAATGATAGAACAATTAGAATATCAGAAAGAATAAATTCTAATGGATTTTAACATGATATCGTATAAAACCATGAGTTTGGACTTATGAGTTTAAAACTAGCATAATTGAATATGGATAGATCAGAACTCTTTATCATCTTCACTACTTTTCTATAAATCTAAAACTGTAGTGAAACTAAAAAGTTTATTTTATTAAAAATATTCATATAAGAATATCTATGTACTTCATAGTTCCATTTAGATGAAATGTCCTGAATAAAAAGGTTAAGCATATAGAAATATCTTCACTGTTGCCTAGAAAACATAGGAGGGAGAAATTGGAGTGATCACTTAGAGAAGCATTTCTCAACTGGAGGCCATATGACCCTTGTAAGCCCCCAGGATATTCCAAGGGAGGCTTAGACGTAAACCAAAAACCATTAAGTATCATGGCATGGGACTAGAGGGTCAACCAGTAAGGACAGGGGATCATGGAAAGAAAACAAGTTCAGAAAGTGGCTGAGATTGGAAGAAGGTTAGAAGACACAGGCTAACAGTATTGAATTTTCATTTGAAGTGATAGTCTCTGGGACTAAATGGTAGTGATGGTTTTGCAATACTGTAACTGAATTATGCACTTTTATATGGTTAGCATGCACAACAATAAGTGTCTATGAATGCACACGAAGGCAGAAAAATCTAAATATACATAATAATAATGGTATTTTTTATTTCAAGATAGTAGATATTGCTGGGTAAGAATTTAGAAAAACAGGATGAAGTCATAGCACTTTTATGCATGTGCTCATTTGCTCATTCATGGATACAAGAAATGCTTACTGATTGACTCTCCATTATGACCAGTCACTATTCTCAGATATGAGACACATTTGTGAGAAGATGCAGACACAACTAACCTTTTACAGTATCTTTAAATTAATGTGTGTCCCTAAACCAGGATGGCTGTTATGACTAGCACCTACATATTTGATGTTCTTATTGACAACACCATGATAAGTGATCTTAAAGGAATCCTTATTTAATTTCTATCAACTCTACAAACTAAATCTTAATCATATTCTACAAACAAACCATGAAGACTTTCAGGGGGTGTACAATTTGCTCAAAGTCAGACAACTGACAAGCTTGACTTTGAACCCAGCGTCTCAGACATATAAGTTGTGGAAAGCACCATGTCGACAGAGCTCTCTCGCTTGCTCCCCTCCTCAGAATATGGAGGTGTTTTTAATTTTGTCTAAACTTCTCTGTGCACACTCTGATGGGATTTTCTAGCAGAGATATAAAGATGTCCTTATATCAGAGAAGACTTCTTTTTAGCAGGATGTATTTGGTATGTCTGGTTTGCTTATAATAAGCATATTTTGTCTTATTGGATAAAACTGGCTGATAAATAGTCACACAGGTTCTCAGCCTATGTGGATAATGAAGCAAAAACAGTAAAATACTCAAAATCTAAGGTGTTTGTGTGTGTGTGTGTGTGTGTGTGTGTGTGTGTGTGTGTGTGCGATAACGTGTACAACACACATTGCTAGATCTCAACAGTTACTCTGAAATATGTCCCACTTGCGAGTAAGGGATTCCCATTTGAGACTTGGTGGCTCAGTTCCCTTAAAGATTATAAGACTGTAAAATAGTGCCTGAGTCTTCTGTTCTTAACATCTCTTCTCCCAAATTAATAAATGTCAGTGTGGCATAAAATTTAAAATAATTAAATTTGTATAAGATTTCCCAAATACCTCATCAATCCCCATGGAATATTGTTAGAAAATTAATTCTCTTTTCATAAAACTTTTAAAGGTAAGAACGTCTAAGAGAAATTTGAAAGTACTGTTTTGTAATTCTTAATGAAATTGTGGACCTAGGCAGTGATATAGATGGGTGCTGAAATCATCAGGTGAATTGTTGGTTGGGAGCAAACTCAAAGACAATACAGACTAATAGAGCCTGTCAGGAAAGGCAGAATAACTGGACACCACATGCCTCCTGGTATAATAAGAAGACCTAGTTTATCAGCATGTTGCAGAGAGGCAACCTGAGCCCTGTGAAATCCCAAGATCTGACTATGAGTTTTCAAGTAATGTAGACTCTGAAATAACATCTCAGGGATCATCTCAGAGAACATAGGATAAAGTTAAAACTAAATTCTAAATACAAAGGACCTATCAGGTAAGTGATGGGGGCTCCTTAAACAAAAGAATGGAGGCAACAAAGGGATCAGGGAGGTAAAGAAGTTTATAAGACATACAACATCCAAATACAACAGGTAAACATTATTTGAATTCTGAGTTAAACTATTCCACTACAACATAATCTTTTTCATTCCATCAGGGAAATCAGCACTATCTAATGCTGGTGAAAAACTTTCATTTGATAGGTTTATATTTCTATTACTGATGGATGGGCTGGAGTGATAGCCCAAAGGGGAGGGCATTTGCCTTGCACGCGGCTGACCCGGGTTCTATTCCTCTGCCCCTCTTTGAGAGCCAGTCAAGCTACCAAGAGTATACCGACTGCATGGCAGAGCCTGGCAAGCTCCCCGTGGCATATTCGATATGCCAAAAACAGTAACAACAAGTCTCACAAAGGAGACATTACTGGTGCTCGCTTGAGCAAATGGATGAACAACGGGATGACAGTGCTATATTTCTATTATGCCTACACTTAAAATAAGGACTAGAGTTACAGGTAACATTAAAATAATATATATAAAATTTTTATTAAAATACTCAGGGCTGAGAACTTGCACTGTAAAATAAAATACTCAAAGAAAAAATAAAATATCTTGTCACATGTAATGAATACATGAATATTATTGTTCTATTTTCAGAAAGTTTAAAAATTTCCAAAATCAAATATTAAATTTATTTTTAAATACATTGTGTGCCAGGGATGTAACTCAGTGGTAGATGCAAGGGTTACCTGGTGCCCCTCCATCCATAGAACCCCCCCAAAAAAGATTGAATCCCAGGGGTGTAAATGGTATGCTTCACATGTATGAGGCCCTGAATTCAATTTCAAGCACCAACCACTATCCCTGAATTTAAAAAATAAAATTACATTTCTAAATTTTTTAAATAAATTTTAAAATAAAATTTTTTAGATAGGCGGTGTGAGTGAACATATGGCATATTTCAAATCAAAATGATTGGGAAGAACATAAGAATAATGGCATAATTTGGATGGAATGGATCTAAATGGAATGATATTTTGGTTTAACTTCTAGAAATGGCTGAAAAGATACAATGACAGTACAGTAATAAAAATCTCAGAATAACTGAAAATGTACAGGAATGAATGACTCAAAAGAGAGATTAAGAAATGAATGGAAATATCAGAACATTATGATATGAAACATCTGTTTTATTGATTTGCTTGAAATTAAATCACCCTTAGTTTTCTGCAGTTGAATACAAAGTATCAATTATAACTTCCTAATAACCATAATGAGAAAGTTATCTGTCCATGATGCCCACCCCCCATTAACTGAGAGCAGATTTTTAAGCCACAAATTCACATGATAAAACAGATGGTTATCTTATTCCTCAGACTCTTAATTAAGAAAGTTCTCTCTCACCAGGTGCAAGGACAAGAATGGCTTCTGTCATGAACCAGGGGGCTCCCAGGAGAAGCAAGGCTCTGAAAAGGATGTGAGTGCCTAGCATATTTTTTTCAACCTTGTGGACAACTAAATTTTTCTAAAACTTTTGATGTCAAGAGATATAGTGTTTGCTTTCTGGCCTTGAAATGATTGACTTCTGTGTAATTTCATCCATAGATGATGTCAGAAGCCATATGCTAGTTCCCAGACCCAGAAGGATACTGGCCATTTCCATATCCTATGTCTTGGAACATTGACTTTGGAATTACCATCCATATGTAAGAAATCTTGCATACACGGAAACTACCTGAACAGGCTCTGAAACTTCATGGAGAGAAGGAGGGATCCAACCAAGTTTGACTAGACCCTCACTGTACACTTTTACACCCCCACTGGGGCATCAGCACCATGTATGTGAAGTCTTATAACCTCCAATTGCCGAATGAAAACTACCAGTTATTGTCACACAAGGGCAATCACCCCACTGAGCCTGTCCAAATTCTCCTTCTATTATGAGCATTAAAAAAAGAATATTGAACAAAAAAAAAACTATTGCTTTACACTACTAAATTGGAGTAGTTTAATTTGACACACACAAGTAGATGTCAGTGTGGCAGAATTACATTATGTTAAGCAAAATAAGTTGAAGATGAGTATAATAATATACAAATGTAAATAGTAATATGCAAATATATTTGTATATTACTGTTTACATTTGTAAAATGTATAAAAATGTATAGCATTGATATGTAAATTCTTTTATTAAAATTGAAAAACTGTAAAGAAAATCACTTGATCACTTGACATCCCGTTACTCATCGATTTGCTTGAGTGGGCACCAGTAACGTCTCCATTTGTCCCTGTCGTGTGCTAGTGTATCCCAATGGCGTCTGCTCATTCCAGGAACACGAAGAGCCTCAAACTGATCATTCAGGGTCTTGATGAAGAAGTGTAAGCATCTCGTAGGTGGACAGCCACACGATCTTTTGACATCCTGTGGAGTCCAGTCGGTAATGGCTCTAGTCCAACAGTTACCTCCAAATTGCATTACATGTCTGGCCCATCTGATTTTCGACACCTTGAGACAGCGTCGCTGACTCTTGACCGTCAACAGAAGTCAGAACTCTGGATTCTTTCTCTCATTTGGGTGAAACGTGATACTCCAAGCATAGCTCTTTCGATTTGCCTTTGGGAGACCCAAATAGCGTTCTCATCCTGTTTGTGTAGGGCCCAGGTCTCTGAGGTGTATGTTAATTCAGGAAGAACAGTGGAATCAAAGAGATGTGCCCAGAGCCGGAGGTTTTTCGTCCTCTTAGCTATTTCTTCGACATTCTTGAAGGCGTTCCAAGCCGCTCTCTTCCTCCTGCACAACTGGGTGCCAGGTCATTTGTCATGTTGACTTCTTAACCTAGGTACACATAACTGTTGCATTCGGAGATGTTCGCTCTATTGAGAGTGAATAGAATGTCAGGAACGAGTCCATTTCTCATAAACATTGTCTTCGTGAGATTCAGCTGGAGTCCGGCCTTTCCACACTCACGGTAGAAGTCAGACAGCATTTGTGCCACTTGGCTAATGTTTGGTGTGATTAGAACAATGTCATCAGCAAAGCACAGGTGGTGTAGTTGCTGACCGTCTATCTTCACTCCCATTCCTTCCCATTCCAGTCATAGCATGATGTTCTCGAGGGTGGCACTGAAGAGTTTCAGTGAAATGGTATCACCCTGCCGAACCCCTCTCTTGTCATGGATGATCACTTCCTTGTAGAACAATGCGATTCTGGTAGTGAATCCATAATACAGCTCACGGAGGATCCTGATGTATTGAGTTTGAATGCCCTGTTTGGCTAGAGCTTTGATGACTGCTTCAGTCTCAACAGAATCAAAGGCCTTCTTTAAATCAATGAACGTTAGACAGAGCAGCATCTTGAACTTCCGAGAAACCTCAATGAGCTTGGTTATTGTGTAGATACGGTCGATCGTGCTGAATCCTTTGTGGAACCCAGCTTGCTCTCATTGTTGTCCTTTGTCTAGTGTTCCACAATCCTATTCAGGATGACTTGAGTGAACAGCTTGTAGATGACAGACCACAGGCAGATCAGGCGATAGTTGCCAATTCGTGGATGTCTCCCTTCTTGTACAGTAGTATAGTCCTGCTGGTTTTCCATTGGGATGGAACCTTGCAGTCAGACAGGTAGTGTGTGAAGAGCCAAGCCAGTGTATTGATGAGTACTGACAGCAGGTTCTTAAGGTGGTTGGGTCTGACCTTGTGTGGGCCAGGTGCTGTTTGCTTCTTTACCGACAAAATGGTGTGTCAGATTTCGAAAGGGATAACACTGGGAACAACATATCCATCCTGCGGAATTTGGTATGTGGACAGGTGGACGTGGCTATCGAAGAGATCTGAGTAGAAGTCGTGGATAATCTTCTCCATTGCCCTTCTGGAAGATGTGATAGATCCATCAGGATGTCGGAGGGCAGTTATCTTGGTCTTGTAGTTGGCGAAGGACAGGAAGGCGTTGAGAATGCATTTCCTCACTTCAGCCGCATCTACCAACACTGCTGCTCTTTTCTCTTTGTGGTCTTCCCTGATCACTTTTCTGCACTGCTTTGCAAGCTCAGACATTCACTTGCGGTTGACTGAGGCTGGCGCCAAGCCATGTTGGTGAATGAGTTGGTGTCTATCACTCTCTCGGCATTCCTCGCACAATCATGGAGGTGCATAACCAGTGGATTGATCATATTCCTCATCAATGTTGACAATAACAGCATCTTCCCATGTTGCCACAATAATGCCAAAGAGCTCCCAGTTGGTGGTCGTTCTGAGAGTTCTCTTCTTAAACTTTGCAGCCCTTTCTCCCTGCTCCATGAAATAGAATTCTGCACAAAGGAGATGGTGGTTCGATCCTGTTTGGAGTTTTGGGACAACACTGACATCTGTCACACAAAACCATCAATTGAATATGATGTGGTCAATTTTGTTGTGGAACCATCCACCGGGAGTCTCTTATGTCCAACGTTTAGATTTGGCCTTCTGGAACTATGAGTTATCATGGATGGTCTTGGTCGACATGATGAACTCAGACAGTCTCTCACCCTGTCCATTCCATTCTAGGTCATGGGTCCCAATGTGGAGTTCTTTGGCTGATCTTCTTGGTCCTATCTTGGCATTAAAATTGCCCACAATGATCTTGTAGAAAGTGTGGTCTTCTTTATAGAACTTCTTCAGCTCCATGTAGAACTCAATTTCTTCTTCAACTTCTTCTTCATCATGATTGGGTGTTGGTGCATAGATAAAGAAGATAGAAACTACAGGCAGTGAGTCACATCTATTCAAGTGTAATCATCCAATTCGGGTTGTTATGCATTCAAATGACTCAATGCTCATTCCCCAATAAGGGGCGAGGTGGGGTCGCTGGCCTTGCGGGCGACTGGTGAAATACCACTACTCTGATTGTTATTTTCACTGACCCGGAAAGCCACGAGGGGCTCTCACTTCTGGTGCCAAGTGCCTAGCCGCAGGGCAGTCAGGCACGACCCTCTCTGGGGACAGTTTCAGGTGGGGAGTTTGACTGGGGCGGTATACCTGTCAAACGGTAACAAAGGTATCCTAAGCCGAGCTCAGGGAGGACAGAAACCTTCCATGGGGCAGAAAAGCAAGAGCTCGCTTTATTTTGATTTTCAGAATGAATACAGACCATGAAAGTGGGGCCTCACGATCCTTCTGACTTTGGTGCTTTTAAGCAGGAGGTATCAGAAAAGTCAAGAAAATAAAAAGTAAAATCAGGTTACCAGGGGAAGGAGGTGATAAAGATGGCACCTAAAGTTCAAACTTTTAATAAGTACCAAATATATATCGAGGTCTAAAATATGACACATTTAATATATATAACATTATTATATAATGCCACAATTACCATTAGAATTACTTTGTGCTTACCCCTCTTGTCCTCTTTCCATCATCTTTATGTGCCAACGCCATGGTACGTATGAACATCCTGGCTGATGCCCTCAAGAGTATCAATAATGCCCAAGAAGTGAGGTAAGTGCCTGGTGCTCATCGGGCTGTGCTTTGAGGTCATTGAGAGGTTTGTGACAGTGACAATGGGGTATAACTACATTGGCAATTTGAAATCACTGATGATCACAGAGCCAGGAAAATTGTTGTGAACCTCATAGGCAGATTGAACAAATGTGGCATGACCAAGCAGCCCCAGATTTTGTGTGCATCTCAAAGATCTAGAAAAATGATAAAATAACCTGCTTCCATCCCATCCATCTGGTTTCATTGAACTGAAAACCTCAGTGGGCATCATGGGCCATGAAGAAGGAAGATGAAAATACACAGAAGAAAAATCCTGGATTTCTTTTTCTAGGAATCTAATACCTATGAGCAAATAAAACAAACAGAATAAAATAAACACATATATCACTGGGAGGGTTGACTTTTATTGCAATATACAAATATATTTAAATGACACATTATACATATTGAATTTACATTATGTTACAATTGACATTTAGGCCAACCAGACATAGGGGCAGATTCCTAAGTAATAGCAGATCATTGGCATAAAGTAGTATTTTCTGTGCAGCTGGCACAGACACTGCACCCCCATTCAGGCGGATGGGTGGGGTATGGTGATCAGAGGAGGGAAGAAGGGTGGGGAGTAGGGTGAGGACAAAGAGTCCCATGCTTTTTGAACCTTGGTTTGAGAAGGCACAAGTGTCAGGCAAGGTCTGTATTTGCCTATTTGAGACTGAGAAACAAATGTGGGAAAAAACTCAAAAGAAGAGAAAACAAACAAAGGAAAGAACAAGGTGGGTTGGGACTGAGCCCCACTCTGTGGCCTTGTGCAAAACACCTCAATTCTCTGAGAATGGGCTTTGCTTCCTCCCAGCACTGGTGGTTGGCATGACCAGGCTACAGCTGCACAGAATATCTGCACAGGCACCAAGAAGGGTCGCTCAGTCCCCCGGAACCCCTGGGATGCAGTTCTCGTTTCCACTTCTAAAGGCGAAAAGACTGCACTCTTTGAATGACCACAGCAAGAGGAGCACAGGACCGGAACATTTGAGAACCTGTTTTCCAATTTAGTGCACCCTCGCAGACCTTGGTTTGCTCACTGCTGAGACAGGAACAAGATGCCTGTGCTTCTCAGTTTAATCTGTCACTGCCACATTCCTGTGTCGTAGAAGTGCCAGGACCAACACAGGCTCTCAGTAAATGTTGGCCTTCTTCTTAAACTCTCAGACAAAATCCCCCAACACTTCCAGATTGGGTTTTATAGAAAGAGGCAAAGTCTCCCATGTGTTGTTTTCATTTTATTTTTAACCCAAGAAGCCTTAAGAGGGTAGGAAAATGTAGATTTCTTTAGGCAGTCCTGATCCCTTAGTGGATGAACTTGGCAGGACCAGTGTGTGAAGCCCTGGCTGCTGTAGTCTGTGGAGTAAAGAACCAGCTGACTCCAAGCCGACTGCTCTGGCTCAACAACCCAAGGATGCTGAGATTGAGACAATTCCTTTCATCTCCCTGTGACTTTCTCCAGTTGCAAAAACTTACACAGAGGTCTTCTCTTGAAACATTGCCTTTATTTTTTAAATAAAATAATATTGTAGGGTGGAACAGGTAGTAATTTAGTCATTGGCATCATCAGAATCTCCACCATCACCACATTTAAAGAAGGTTCCCCAGGCCTGGGAGATGCAAGAGAGATACGTGGGGTCTCTCTTAAAAAAATTAAATGAGCTCTGGTCACTTTCATGTGTCTCTTAGTTCCAGAAACAGTCACCCTGAAAGGCTGAGTCAGAGGGATGGATGGGCTTAGGCTTTTGCTGGACTGCCTTCCCGCGCTACATAGACTCACAAAAATCAAGACAAATCCCTCTGAATCCAGTGAAAAAGGCCTTTTTTTCACTCCTTTCTTCATGCCTTTTCTGTGAAGCCAAGTTAGGTGCCTGGTAGAGAGATGCAGAGCATCAACTCATCACGGCAGGTCACTAAAAGCCTTTGCCATATACAAGTCCCTGGACCATTTCTGACCCTTTCCCTAGGGATAATGCTTATTTAAAGTGAGTGTGGGCCTGGAAGAGATAGCGATATTCTTAAGAAGTAGCTGGTTAACTAGAAACTGGGGTGGTGCAAGGACCCAGGAGAGAGGGACATGTCAGGAGTGGACAGAAATCTTGTCCTCTAAAGTAGAGGTCCAAATTCAACTACCAGTCTGGGTAATATAGGAACGTGTCTGTTATAGCATAACCCTGGCTGCACTCTACAAAGTGCACGGGAAACTGATAGGGGAGGGGGAGAGAAATAAGTCATGCCCAAAGTATTTGAGGATGGAAGAAGCTAGTTGGCTGGTAGTTCAGCATGATGGAGGGATGATGTTGAACCAATAGAAGGAGAAGGGCAGGAGAGAAAAGAATAAAATCATTTTCTGCAGAGCAGTGTTCCAATAGGAAGAGTATTCAATAATGGACATGGTCCTGGGCAGACAAATGATACATACATGACTAATAAAGATGTTTGTATCATTCACAGAAGACTATGATGAAAACTCCTTCTTGGATCCTTGATGTCACCCTTCCATTATATCTGATATGCTGCTAAATGCTGTTGTGTGAGGGGATCTGAGTTCAACTGTGGATCTCAGATGGAACAGCTGATCTTACTTGAAAGTAACATGAAGAGATGACCAATATGAATCAGGAGAAAAATCAGAGGGAAGCAAGAGAAGTGAAAACTGAGGAAATCAAAACTGATTTGGGAGTCGTCCCAGTTTAAGAGATTCAAGAACTGAAGCAATTTTATTTGACTTCAGGGATGGAGAGACCTTGCTGATATCTGAACTACACAGATTATGACACCATTACTCCACACCATTCTGGAAGAGAATACGGGTGGTAGAAAACTAGGACATGAGTCTGAAACAGACATGATTCATATCCTAAGATTATCTCCTGTTGGAGAATGAAAAGAAACAAAGCCATATTGGAGTATTATTACCAAATTCCTGGAAATGTGAAGGTTTTCCTCTCAATGATGATGTTACCTGTCCTTAGAAGGTTACAGACTCTGGCTTAGCTTCTACACCAGGCATAGGTAGAATTAGACCCAGGAAACCCACGTTCTTAATACAGCTCTGATGTGAACCTAGAAGGATGGACCAAATGTTGATTCAATACTGTGAGATGATGATGTATGGGAGAAGAGAGTGCAGTTCCCTACGGAGTTGAAAATGCCTGGGGACAAACTAGAAAACTGTGTTTCAGGGAGGGTGAGCATGTCCCTTACCAACAAAAGACAATTCTCTGAACTAACAATGATGCACTAGGTAGAAGGGAAGTTGACCAAGGAAAGTAAAGATGGTCTTAGAGACAAAACTGAACTGATTTCTTTTATTTCTTCCCTGTCTCTTTTTGGTACTATGTGAGCCAGTCACTGAAATTCAATGACTTCTTCTATCTTTCTCACATCTACAATGTACAATGGAGGGAATGTCTGCATGGCAGGGCTGGGAAATGCAATTTTCTGACTTAACCTGACACAATAGGTCAGCACCTGTGAATGTTGTACAATGACTAAGGTGGCCAAAGCATGACTCTGTGCTGGGGGCAACCTGACCCCACTTCCATGTCCTGGGAACTCCTGAAAGGACGTGGCTCGTGATTGTCAGCCCTGTGGCTATCTGATTCCCCGCAGATAGCTTGCAGAATTAACTGGACAGTCCAGAGTCTGAATTTATGTCTCCAACCACCCAGAGGATTCTCCTGCAGATGGGAGCTTCTGTTCATTTCAGCCAGACACTGCTTTAAATTTATGCTGCCAGACTTCATTAGGACCAGGTTTGCCAGAACCATTATAAGTGGGGGATGCACAGGAGAGGTTCTTTGGAAATGGAGTGTGAAATAAGGTAAAGAAAGGTTTAATGGGGCTAGAATCAAGTTGGCAAAGTGCCTTATTAATAGTTCCTTTATTCCTTGTCACAGTGTTTATTAAACTCCCCCTGAGTCTGACGCTTCTGCGTCACCATCTGCAGCTCCTATCCACCAGTGGGGACCTTGTTGGCAGATGGATGCTAATCCTGGGGTTCTCTCCTGGCCCCTCCTTTGATCTGGGGCCTATAGTTAGTTGGAAGGTGGGGATAAAAAGAACCTAACCAGATGTCAACAAGAACAGGAAAATACACTTTTCTCCTCATACTACATAGGCAAGACCATTTTCTGTGCAATGTGGAGAGATGCCTAGAAAATAAATATCACCCCCCAGCCCTCACCCCAAAAGTTGGCCAAATCCTAAAGGGAATATTAAGGAATGTCAAGGGAAGTTCACAAACAGTGTGAGCAGTGACATGGGATCCTGGTAGAACCTGAAAAATGGAAGAAATGGAAGCTCTAAGACTTACTGGGGTTCCTCCCCACCTCACTCACTCCCCCACTCACCCACTTCCCCCATGCCCCCCCAATCACACTTATAGGGATGCTTGAACATAGCTATGCCAGTTTGTCAAATCTTTCCTGGGGCAGTGATATCACTGCTGGGAGGACCACAACACCAACTCATTCCTGTATGTAGCAAAGGCTGGTTCCAGAGATATTTAGACCCTCCCCTGCCCAGAGGCATTCATAGCTGTGTCAAGTCTCCAGTCAACATCATCCAGTTGCCTCCAGTTTCTAATACTTCTCTTCCTCAGAGGAGGATGAGCCATTCAACTGGAAACTACAAACTGCAGTCTGGGAAGTATGGCCAGTCTCCAGAAGAGGGGTGTCTTCTGCTTGTCATTCCCACTCAAGGTTCAGCAAGTGCATGATGAGGATGAGATGAGACACTCACTTTGGCCTCCACCATAGCTACAGGCAGCTAAGGTGACTGGTGTCCTAAAGGCTCTGAGCTTTACGGAGATGACATGAGCACATGGAGTTTCCAAAAGCTGCTTGAGGTCTCATGGATTTGCGCACTGAGACATTTTGTAATGTAAGTTGCCCACCATTCGAGTATAAGGAGAGGAAGTAGAATTCTTCTAGTAGAATGGCCAGACTAAACATCTCCTTAAGGCTCACAGAGCCAGGAATACTATCCTAACAACCTTCTGTTCTGACAATAATAATAACATGCTGACTTTACATATTTCCTTGTGTCTCATGTGTTCTACAATCTATTGTCCATGATGTAGATTTTACTGGTCAGCCCATATTGCAGATGGGGAAACTGAGGTAGAGAGACAGAAAGGAAATCGCCCAGTATCGCACAAGGATGAAGTGGGAAAGCCGGGGCTTGAACTCAGACAGAATTGCTCAACATCTATCTCAATACAGGCTATATTGCTCTGAGATTTTCTCTGACAGCCGCCTCTCTGGAAGCATTGCAAGGACTATTCGTGTGTAGAAAGGAGATGAGTCAGAGGTGGGGGTATGAGTGCCTACCTGTCTGGGAGCTTGAACCTGATTTCCCTGACCCAGGACAAACTCAGTGAGGTCACCTTTCTGCAGGGATAGTCACGGTTGCCACTCTGTGGTGAGTGACCTGCCTCCTGCTCCCATGCCTTCACTGCAACCTCCCACTGCTGAAGGGCTCTGCAGGACAACAGCCCGCACAGGCTCCCACATCCCCCCACATCGAGGACTGCTGCCAGCAGCCTGAGGCTTTTATCTTGGATTGATTGGCCCCTTGTTAGCTGTCACAAAGCAGCTACTGTCATAGATTGAACATCTCAGTGAGGGGCCTTGCCACACATGCATTCGCTTTCATCTTCCAGGCAACCTGGTGACTCCGCCTCATATCCAGCTTTCCTAGCAAGTCCCAGAAGGATAATGGACCAGCCTGAGCTCACCCACTCAGGACAGGAGAAGCTATGGTTAGAAATGAGGCCAACACTACCCCAAAATCTGTGTCCTTTGAGTTCCTCAAATCTGTATTAGGATTGTGTGACTGTTCCTATTGGATTTTGCTTAGAAAAATTTTGGAGGAAGTTATACCCAAATAGTGCTCAGGGAGCCTAGCATTCTCTCCAAGCAGGCTAGTGGCTCAGTGCTAAGGCTCAAGCATGCAGTGCTACTCAAACCCTTGGGTGCCAGACACCACCTGGACCAATTTAGCAGTGCTCAGGGCTTCTAGGGCTGTACCCAACAACCCTGAGTCTCTGGGACTATAACTAATGATACTCAGTGGGGGCAGGGCAGTGTTGAGGTGATAGTACTGAGAATCAAACCCAAAATAAGCACAAGTAAGGCATCTATCCTGATCCCTATATCATCTTTCTGGCCCTTGAAATTTTAGCTTTCCAGAATAGACTCACATTCATATCATACTCAAGGAGCTGGAGTGATAGAACAGCAAGTAGGGTGTTTACCTTGCATGTGGCTGATCTGGGTTCGATTCCCAGCATCCCATATGGTCCCTGAGCACCTCCAAGAGTGATTCCTGAATGCAGAGCCAGGAGTAACCCCTGAGCATCACCTGGTGTGACCCAGAAAGCATATCGCACTCAACCCTGCCATTCACTCTGAGTTGCTTATCCTCTCTGAATTGAAGTTCTCTAGGAAGAAAGACCCAGGGCTGGAGCAATAGCACAGCGGGTAGGCCATTTGCCTTACATGCAGTCAACATGGCCAGCCCAAGTTTGATTCCTCCACCCCTCTTGGAGAGCCCGGCAAGCTACTGAGAGTATCTCACCTGCAGGGCAAGCCTGGCAAGCTACCCGTGACATATCCAATATGCCAAACACAGTAACAATTGTCACAATGGAGACGTTACTGGGCCCGCTTGAGCAAATCGATGAACAATGGGAGGACAGTGACAGTGACAGTGATAGGAAAAAGACCATGAAGGGGCCAGAGTGGTAGTACAATGGGTAGAATGTTTGCCTTGCACACGATGGATCAGGTTCAGTCTTCAGCATCCCATATGGTCCCCTGACTCTACCAGGAGTGACCCCTGAGCACAAAATCAGGAGTAATCCCTGAGCACTGCCATGTGGGTCCAAAAACAAAAGAGAGAGAGATAGAGAGAATGATCCAACTTTTTGTCTTTATCTTTCATTTTATAATCATCATAATAACCTCCAAGGGAGCCAAACCAACAGTTATAATTTCTATTTTACAAATGAAGATTCTAAAGTGTGGAGAGCTCATACTATCAGCCAACTTGTCATGCTGACCTATAAGGAACAACAGCAGTAAAAAATAATAACAGCAATAATAGAGCAGCAGTTTAAATTACTGAGTCACTGCCATATGCTAAGTCCCCTTATGCATTAAATGCATTACATATTCTCATTTAATCCTTATAGTTGCTTTCTGAGGTAGCTATTATTACTACCTTCAATTTATAGAAAAGGAATTACTAAGGTCAGGACTCAAGTGAGTCTCCTAAATAATAGATGATAGTGTTTTCTTCAGTTAATTTTGTTCCACCTTTATTCATTCTGTATTTCTTTGATGGCCACTGTACATCACACACAGCACACAGTTTCGAGAAAATCAAGGTAACCAGATTAACAGAAATGTGTCCCAAAGCAGCATCCAGAATAAAGTGTCATGCAATAACTGTTATTCCTCAACTCCCAGCAATCTCTGAGTCAGCTCAATAGATGATGTCGTGCTCGTTTTCAACATCCCCTGAGACTTCTCTCCAGGTCTCCACCAGAACATGGTTAGCCAGACTCACTAAATATTCCATTTGACCTCATAATATGAGCTTCTTTTTCCCTTGACATTTTCTTAAAAAACAGGAAAAAACTCACAACTAGTCTTTTTAAACTCTAGCCCAAGACAAGGAAAGTGGTGTACTTTTAATGAAGAAGAAGACAACGAGGATGAAGCAGGGGCAAAGTAGCCTACTAAATTTCAGACTGGCATTTAAACTTACTCATGTGATTCAAACTCATTTACTTCTCTTGAAGTTGGGTGACAAGAACATATATTTCCCTGGAAATGTAGCACACTAAAGCCACTGTAAATAAGAGCCTGAAAAATCGCACTTTTATCTCCATGATGATTTATGAGAGTCCCTGTTTTCTCCAGCTGACTGAATTCAAGACTATGGACAGGGCTAGCTGTGCTGACATTCCAAATTCCTACTGTATACTCCAAAGTTTGAGTCTCTGAAGTACAGCACTGAGAATCCATCTTTCCTGGGCTTCTTAAGCAGGCTAGGCTTCAGCACCCAGTTCAACACCATGACAATAAAAACATCATTTCTTTCTCCACAGATTCCTTATGAATATTGGATTCTCATATACATTGAGTTGTAAGCTATTCACTGATATCTTATATTTAGAGAAGTCCCTGGATTATCCAAAACAGCTCATTCTCACATAGTCTTATCCTCATCCTGTCAGTCATCTGATCCTAAATTATTGTTGCTCAGATTCCTCAAAATATATTTCTTCTCTCCAGCTTAGGATCCCTGTAATATATATATATACATATATATATATTTACTTTTTAGGTCACACCAGGCATTGTACAGGGATTATTCTTGGCTCATGCACTCAGGAATTACTCCTGGCAGTGCTCAAGGGACCATATGGGATACTGGGAATCTAACCCAGGTCAGTCACATTCAAGGCAAACACCCTACCTGCTGTGCTATCGCTCCAGCCCCATGCTTCTAATATATTGACCCCACCAATTCCTTCTACTGTGTCACAAGATCTTATCACAATAAACTTATAGAGGTGAGAATTCTTGTCCTTTTCTTTAATCTCTAAAGTTTCCACATTCTCCAATCATGTTTGCACAACTCCCAAGTTCCCAGCTCATGCTTGCTTCCATAGTATCCATATGCCATTTGAACTCTGTAGAACATAGGTTCCCTGTCTTTTCTATTTAACAGTACCTTGCTATAGACTACACATTTGTACTCTTTCACAATTCTTATGTTGAAATTGTGACTTCTACCATAGAGATGGCCTCAGAAGGTGGGATATTTGGGAAGCAATAAGTTAAATGAAATCATATATGTAAAGCCCCACAATGCAATTAGTGTCTTTATAACAAGAGGATCAGATTTGTGTTTCCTGTCTCTGATACTTTAGAATACAACATGGGTCAGAAATAGTATAGAGGGTAAGGTATTTATCTCTCATGCAGCTGACCAGGGTTCTATCCCCACCCCCGCATATGGTTCCTTGAGCCTGCCAGGAGTGATCCCTGAGTGCAGATCAGGAATAAGTCCTGAGCACAGCTGGGTGTGGCCCCCAAATAAAAACAAACCAAAAAAAAAGAAGCATCCAACAAAAAGAGAATCACCTAAAAACAAGAAAGAGTGCCTTCACCAGAAACAGAATCAGCTAATACCTGCTCTTGGATTTCCCAACATCCAGAATTCTTAGAAAAAAATTTCTGTTCTTTGAAACTTTCTCAAAGAAGAAATCCGAATGGCAAAAAAGCACATGAGAAAATGCTCTACATCATTAATCATCAGGGAGATGCAGATCAAAACCACAATTAGATACCATCTCACACCTCAGAGACTGGCCCACATTCAAAAGAGCAAAAGCAACCGATACTGGCGTGGATGTGGCGAGAAAGGGACACTCCTTCACTGTTGGTGGGAATGTCCACTGGTTCAGCCCTTCTGGAAAACAGTATGGACGATTCTCAAAAAATTAGAAATTGAGCTCCCATTTGACCCAGCAATACCACTCCTGGGAATATATCCCAGAGAGGCAAAAATGTATAGTCGAAGTGACATCTGCACTTGTTTGTTCATTGCAGCACTCTACAATAGCCAGAAACTGGGAGAAACCTGAATGCCCAAGAACAGATGACTGGTTAAAGAAACTTTGGTACATCTACACAATGGAGTACTATGTAGCTGTTAGAAAAAATGAAGTCATGAAATTTACATACAAGTGGTACAATATGGAAAGTATCATGCTAAGCGAAATGAGTCAGAAAGAGAGGGATAGACATAGAAAGATTGCATTCATCTGGGGGATATAAAGTAACAAAGTATGAGATTAATACCCAAGAATAGCTGAGATCAGCACCAGAAGGATTACTCCATAACTTAGAGGCCAGCCGGGTATCCTAGAGGAAAGGGCAGTTCAGATAGAGAAGGGAGCACCAAATAAAGGGTGTTTGGAGGATCCTCCCAGGAGGGGAGATGCATGTCAAAAGTAGACTATGGACTGAACATGTTTGCCACTCAATGCCTCTTTTGCAGACCACAACACCCAAAAGGAGAGAGAGAACACAGGGGATTGTCCTGCCACAGAGGCAGGGGGGAGTGGGGGGATGGGGGTGGGGGGATATTATCCATAGTGGTGGAAAATGGGCACTAGTGGAGGGATGGGTATCTGATCATTGTATAATCGAAACCCAAGCACAAAAAATTGTAAATCTACAACTGTAAAAAAAAAAAAAAGAAAGAATCAAACAAAAAAAAATTTCTGTTCTTTAAGTCACCTGGTATGTAACATCTTGTTATAACATTTCATGCTGACTGACCCACTGAGTTAACAATTAAGGTTTAGTGTAAGTACTACCTCTTTGGAAGGGTTCCATGATTCTCATCCGGGACTGGGTAGGCACTTGTGATCTGCAACTACGTAGGATTTATTACAATGGCATGTAAATATCTGTCACTTTGACTTTCTGCAATCTGAACTATGAGATTTCTGAAGTAGGAAACCAATTCTATTTGTATTCTTTAAGTCTAACACTATGGGTGATCAATGGTAGAGTTTGATAAATGCTTACCAAATAGATTAATAAATGGATGGATGCAAGAATATGCAACCAGATTACATAAATGGATAGCTATTGCCAAAGATAAATTGTGACAAGTTTGACAGCTCAACCATTAACATCAGGCTAAAAAATATTTGCAGTTAATCTAAAAGAACTCAGGAAAAAAGAACACTAGGTAAGAAACAAACAACAACAACAAAAAACAAAAAAGAAGTGTTAGACTAAAGCCCAAGCGCAAATATGACATTACCTTTAAATTGTTAAACACTCCATCGCACTGGGCTAATAAAAGTAATACCTAGTTATATCTTTCACCAGGTTTAGTGGTGAAAAATTTATTTTATTTAAGTATTATACAAATAGATGTCAAGAAAAGATTATGGTCATAGCTAAACTGTGACATTTTATAATAGTAAGTAAGGCAAATCATCAAGAACACATAAAAAAATTAATGTATAAATTCCTAGTAACAAAACTTCAAAATACATGAAACAAAAAAAATAACAAAATTAGAGGGAAAATAAATAAATCTACTATCATTGATGCTTTTCAGCAATTATAAAAGTGAAAAAAACACAAGGATATAAAAATTGAAGCACCATTAACCAATTCAACCTAAGTGACATTTAGAAAACACTATACCTAATTATTATAAAATATTTATCATTTGAATGGAGGAAGCATAAGGAATATTTACCAATATTTACCACAATGCAAAATAAACCTTAATAAATTTTTAAATAGTCAATGTCACAAAATGTCTTCAGTCCACAACATTGTTAATTTTTGGAATCAACAGCAATAAAATATATCTAATATATTTAGCAATATATTTAGCAATAAAATATATCTAATATATTTAGAAAATATTGTGCTTCTAGATAGCCCATATATCTAATATATCTAATATATTTAGCAATATATTTAGCAATAAAATATATCTAATATATTTAGAAAATATACTAGAATGCTTCTAGATAGCCCATATATCTAATATATCTAATATATTTAGCAATATATTTAGCAATAAAATATATCTAATATATTTAGAAAATATTGTGCTTCTAGATAGCCCATATGATTAAAATAATCATGAGTAAAATCTAATCAAATGAAATAAAAAGGAAAATATCACATTCATGGGATGCAGTAAAAACAGTACTTAGCTGTATTGCAAACCATGCAAAAAAGGAAACAGAGAGAGAGAGAGAGAGAGAGAGAGAGAGAGAGAGAGAGAGAGAGAAAGTGTCTGTCATAGAGGTAGGCAGAAAATGGGGTGAGGGGGCAGGAAGAAAACTGGGGATATTAGTGCTGGGAAATGTACTCTGGTGAAGGGACAGGTGTTGTAACATTGCATTACTGAAACCTAATCATGAACAATGTTGTAACCGTATTCAAGTGATTTATTGAATCTCACAGTGATTCAATAAAAATAAATAAATAAATAAATAAATAAATAAATAAATAAAAGGCAGCGTTTTCTCAGACTCTTAAGTATAAGAGTAAGTCAGGGAGAAAACTATGTCAAACTGCTGAATCATTCCAGGTTGACTGATCTCCAGGCCGAGAACTCTCGGGCCTTCTTGGAACTGGATCAGACAGATTCCCCTCCCTGCCAGAAGGCCCAACCGCCCCTGCTCACACCTGGCTTCATTCCAATTCCACAGTTCCTTGCTCTTGCAGCTTTATATGAAGCTGTACGACACCTCCAAATTTCATAGTCCTGATGATGTCCCAGTCGAAACACAGCAAATTTTATGGTAAGGGCGCTCAAAACCTCACTAAGCTCAATGAGCAAAATAATAACAGAGAAGGCTCAATCAGCACCAACCAGTTCAGGAATTCCTCAAAGACTTTGGTAACACCGTTGTTAGAGATAACAATGATCACAACTTGTCTTTTGTTTATCTGCTTTTGATAATTCTATTTGCCATTTTGTTATAACAAGCAATATTATATAAATTTGTGCCTGCTGAAGGGAAAAGAACTTGGGTAACTAAATGGAAGGAAGATTGCACCAGTGGTGGGATCGGTGTTGGAAGATTGAATGGTTTGACAACTGTATCATGAACAACTTTGTAAATCATGGTGTTTAACTAAAAAAAATTAATAAGAATAAAAATCAGTATTTAGAAAATTTATAGTTTTAAATGTTTAAATTAGGAAAGCAGAAACTATACTTCCATAATCTAAGTTTCTAACATAAGCTCAAAATAAGCAAAATAAAACCAATGTAAAAATATTATAAACATAAAAGCATAAATCAAAAAAAGAAAAAATAATTAAATTGAAAGTTAGATCTATAACGATTCAATTGATTCAAAAGTCTCTAACATAAATTAAAAAAACACAAAATTGTGAACATCAAAGATTAAAGGGGATATAAGTATAGTTTCTACAGATGCATTGAACCACAAGCCCACTGACTTGAATAGTAGCAGAACCCCTTCTGAGTTCTTCTTGGGAGGCAAAAGAAAAAAACCCAAAACTTTTCTGTCACATTTCTGAGGCTAAAGAGTATGGGAGAGTCTTATGTTAATTATATCTCAATAAATGTGAGGGAAATAAAATTAGTCTCATGCAAAACAAGAAAAAAAATGGATGCTAGAAGTAATTTAATGGGGTAGATCTCTGAGGCTCCTACAAGATTGCAATCAAATTGTCAGCCAGAGGAGTAGTCATTTCAGGGCTTGATTGTGCTGTAAAATCTACTTTGATGCTCATAAAATAAGTTGCTGGCAGTTCTCTTGGTGCTCACTAACTCCGACAAAAGGTCTTTATTCCTAGTCACACTGAGTTCTCCACAATGGTCTGAGTAACCTCACAACATAGCCTCTGGCTTTCTCCAAAACAAGATGATCTGAGAGAAACACATAGATTACAACTAGAGTCCCTTATAATCTCTGCATAAGTGGTACGCTATCCAAATCAGTGTGTGATGTTGGTAAAACATACCAAATCCTTTTCAGGAGAAGAAGGGACTACATAAAGCTGTAAATTCCAGGAGGTTAGGGACCATTGATGGCCGTCTTGAAGGTTCACTACCATACCGATAGGTATCAAAGAATTTTAATTCATAATAAAAATTATCCCAGAAAAATAACTCTAGATTCATTCATTTTTATGATACTTTTCAAACATCAATAAATTCTTTATAATTTATTTATAAAGATTATAATAAAAAGTATTTTATTTGTAAATATGACATTATAAATAAATTTAAAAGTATATATAAATATAAGACTTTGTTTATAAGTAATTATTTAATTTTTTAAGAAAATATAGCAGGTATGAATATTTATAAACTCATTTTATTATGAAAACTAAATCTTATAAAACTTACAAAAAAAGAATATTTGGTGCTGGAGAGCTAGAACAGCAAATATGGTGTTTGCCTTGGCTCAAAGCAAAAGAAAAAAAAACAGAAAGGAAAACATAAAAATTCAAGACTTTGATTTCCTTTCTAACATACATATATAAAATTTGTATAAAATATTAGCAATATTAGCAAAACATAAAATTAAACTTATCAATTGTATTTTATCTCAGAAATAGCAGATTGCTTCAACATATAAAAAATTGGTATACTTAGTTGGATTCATAAATAAAGGTCATAATTATAGAAGATATATTTGAAAATAATTCAATACTTATTCAACAAAAGAAAAATCTCTTAGCAAACTAAATTTGAAGGAAAACTCATCAATTTTCTAAAGTCATGCTACCGAGAGTATTCGATATGCCAGACACAGTAACAACAAAGTCTCCAATGGAGACGTTACTGGGCCCGCTCGAGCAAATGAAAATCTTGTAGTAAAATCAAACTATATGATGAAACATTAATGAGAGTATTGGCAAAATTAATGATTGGTGAATATTAATGAGAAAGTGAGAATTTTTCACCACAAGATTATCTGTTCTTGTCTCTTATTAGATATTGTTCTAGGAATATTATTCAATGCTATTAAATAGGGAAAGTAAATTAAAAAGCATAAAGTTGAAATAAAGGAAAGGAAAAACTTTCTGTTTTTTAAAACCATAATTATTAGAAGGAAATCTTAAGAAATCTATAAAAGCCCTGAAAGGACTAATTAATTTAAACATTTAGCAAGATCAAAGGGCATAATCAATTGCACTTTCATATGTTAATATCAAACAGTTGAAAAATAAAGTTTGAAGAACATACCACTTAAAAGAATATAAAAATAGGGCCGGAGAGATAATACAGCAGATAGGGCACTTGCCTTTCAAAAGGATGTGGTTTCAATCTCCGACATCATGAGTATGGCCAGGAGGAATTCCTAAATGCAAAGCCAGAAATAACTCCTGAGCACTGTCAGGTGTGGCCCCCCAAACCCAAAGGAATATAAAAATATTAAAATACTTAGAAATAAAAGTACGAAAGACCTCTATACTTAAAACTATGAAGCATTCCTGGAATAATTAGAGATATTAAAAAATTGAAAACATATTATGTCCATGATTTGAATAGGTAAATATTGTAAGATATCAGTTCTGCAATATTTATCAATAAGCCCAGTATACTCAAATAAAACTTTAAGTTCAATTTTTTATAAAAGTTAATATCTTTTGTTTTATAATTTATTTGGAAATTAAAAGGACCTAAAATAATTAAATATGTATTTCAATTAAAGAATAATAAATTAATGTATGCCACCTGATCTCAATGCTTACTATAAACTGATGGTTATAATGACTACACGTGTTTATAGAAAAATAGCTTCAAGGAACAAAATCATGTGAATATGAAATTACACACATGTATCCTATTTACTTTTTACAAAAATGCCAATTAAATTTAGTGGGGAAAAAATATTTTCCAATGTATGTTTGATATGTACCTGGCAGGGAAGTACTGTAATCAGAAAGCTGGCTTTCCTAGGGCAAGGCTTACACTTGTACTCCTGATGTGTTGACTGCTATAATTTTCCCAAATGCTGGAAACTCGATTGCATGGTAGTGGGGAACTACATTCAACCTAAAAATGTTATGTTCTAAAGTTTGATCATTAGCTTCTTTCCTCAAAACACAACCTCAAACCTTCTACACATTCCTTTACGTTCATTCTGTCCTGTAACTCAATCTCACGGTGATGAAGCACTTTTAGGTTTAAGGACAATGACAAAATGCACTTTGTGTTATTGGTCACCAGGCTACAGCGTTTGTAGCGCTATGGAGACTAGTAGCCCCAAAAATCATATTTCCAAAGAAATTCAATTCCTGCAAAGAAAAGTCTATCATTACTCAAGCCTTAGAGTAAAACAGAGGTTGCCAGACACAGGCCGGTGAGAAGCAAAGGCCTCAGGCAGTAGAGCCCTCAAAAGGGAAATCCTCAAGATTCTTTCCGGTGGACTGAATAGTACTCTCCAATACAAATGTATGTCTTAATTCTGAGAACATGTTTAGGGAATAGGAGCTTTTGCAAGTGTAGTTGAGTTAAAAATCTGTTAAAGTAGCCCTAGGACTCTTGTCTAGTCTCCTGCAGACAAGCTTCCCTCAAAAGCAGCACGAGACAGTGATTGGCAGTGATTGGCTTTTACCCTGTGCCTAGTTCATAGAGTGTTGCTGAACTGTCTTGCTGTCTGGCTGCCCTCTCCGTTAAAGGGTGGAGAATGTTCAGGGAGATCAGAGCACCTCACACTACTGAGTCTCACACTCTCTCTCTGAAGTCGGTGGGTCCCCACATGTGGTTTCTGTGAAGCAGACAAGAGGGAGATGGTCACTTTCTCCTGATCTACCTCTGCCACCCGGGACCAGCTGGGAAGGCTAGAACTGATAAAGTCTGAAAAGTCAGTCCTAGGCCTTACCCAGGGTCTCTAGGTACTTTGTCCTGCCTCACAGAAAAGAATTTCAGGAGTGGAAAAGTAGTGAAGTAAAACAGATTTTATCTGGAGGCTTAGGAAAAGGAAGGAAGGAGAGAGTGAGAGAAAGTAACTCACTCAAGAGAGAACCCGGGCTTCTCTTTCCAAAGGTGGAGAGAGAGCCCCTACACACACCCCAGCATTAGATATGGAAACATGAAAGTACACATCTCAAGAGGAGAGATGAGGGCAACACGTGCTTGGGCACTACATGTGCTCAGCCACATGGGCACAAGAAGTATATAGGCTCAGGCAGCATATGCACACCCTTCCTTTCTTCAAGATGGCTTTTATAGGGTTTCTCCAACCAGACCCCCACGTGGGGCTTTCTAACAAGTTAAGGGTCTATTGCTAAGGTGGTTGCTAAGCTAGCATTGAGAATGGTGAATGGTCGTCTTTGCAATTCCTTTCCTGCCTTTTCTTCCTGCTGGAACTTCTCTGGAAGGAGGTTCAGCCTTCTCTGTATCTGTTACTGGTACCAGAGGAAGGTTTTATCAGGCCTTGGTTCCTCTGTTTGAAGCCTTAGCCCTATTGGTTTTATTACATCCTAGGAATTCCATGCCCATCGGGGCCCTTCCCTGTCTACTTACCTACATCAGCTCCACATTAATTCAGGAATAGTGGCAGGTCTTTCTATTGGTTTACAATTCCCAGGTACTTCAATATTTTCAAGAGTGAAAATATTGAGTAATAAAGGTGCTCAGACACAGAGTTGAAAATAGAAAAGTTCATTGTAAAGTAGAAGGGAAAGGGAAGAAAACTCCCCAACTAGTTAGGAACTTAGTATAGGACTAAGGATGTTAACTATGACACTTTTTTTTTTTTGGATGGGGAGGTAGCACTGTAGCACTGTCCTCCCATTGTTCATCAATTTTGCTCGAGCGGGCACCTGTAACGTCTCACAACAAATTGTGAGACTTGTTACTGTGTTTGGCATATTGAATACATCACGGGTAGCTTGCCAGGCTTTGCCGTGTGAGTGAGATACTTTCAGTAGCTTGCTGGACTCTCTGAGACGGGCGGAGTAATCGAACCCGGGTTGGCCATGTCAGCCCAGCCACATGCAAGGCAAACTGGGTCTTTGTGTTACTTGAGTGACAAGAATGTTGCAGAAAATGTAGGGAAGTTAAAGACAAGGGTTATTTGTGTGTGTGTGTGTGTGTGTGTGTGTAGGCCCTTTTAAATGATAATTGAGCTTTTTACATATCTTATCCATTGACTGAGAATGCAAGGATCAGACAGAGTGGGCTAGCCACTTTCCTTGGGCATAACCTATTCTCTTAGCCTCCTAGTGAACCTAAACTCTGGGACAGAATTTAATGGTCTTGGGAACTACAGGGAGATTTAAAATGTAAGACTTTTTGTGGTGAGAAATATACCCTGGTGTTGGAACATTATGTGACTGAAACCCAATTATGAACAACTTTGTAACTGTGGATCTCACTGTGATTCCATAAAAATAAACAAATAACTTAAAATAAAAGAAATAAATGAAAATGTAAAACAAGTCCTTGTTAATAAGGAGTGTGTTAAGTTGATGGAGACAAATAGAACTGCTGGTCAGGAAAAACTGAATCTTCCTCTTTCATTATCATCTCACAGAGCAGGTGTTAAGTTTTCAGATTCGAACCCAGACACTGACCAGCAGCTGCCAAGCTAACTTTTGCCCTTTTTCTGAGCATGGAGCACACAGGCATGCCAGGGCTGAGGGTGCTGGTCACCATCCTCCCTGAAAAACCAGCAAGGGCAGGAGGCCAGCCCAAGGCCTTTCCTGGTTCAGGAGGGAGGAATGGCATAATTCAGGACAGCTGCGTTCTTCATCAGGTTCCTCCTGTAGACCAACACTGCAGGGCCTGAAGAGGAAGGTCCTGCCCGCAGCTGAGTCATGGGGGAAAACCACACTTCCAAGCACTCCTTTCTGTGTTTGTCAAAGCTGCTGAAGAAACGTCTCTCTCATCAGGCATGTTCCACACACACATGCATCAAACTGAAGCCTCGACCATCTACTCGGGCAACAGGCTCCGTGGCCCCCACACACTATCAGTCTGGAAAGTTACCATGCTTCCTAATATATTTTGACAGCATCTCTTTTTAATCACATCTTTAATGCTTGCTAACCTGGCCTGTTGTATTTGTGTCAGGTCTGGGCTGTGAGGCTCCCTGAGGCTAGGTGGTGATCATCAGTTCCAGTTTCCCACCTGCCAATCTCATAGCAGCAGACTTGGTTGTCAATGGATCCTTCCTTCCCCTCTCTGTCCCAGCTTACTCTCACACCACTTCTGACCATGTGTCCACCCAGCAAGAAGAGCAGGTCCCTCCAGCCAAAAGCTAGTTGGTTTTGTTTTGTTTGTTTTATTTGCTTTTTGGGTCACACCCAGCAATGCACAGGGATTACTCCTGGCTCTGCACTCAGGAATTACTCCTGGTGGTGATCAGGGGACCATATGGGATGCTGGGAATCAAAACCAGGTTGGCCGCATGCAAGGCAAATGCCCCCAGCTAGCTATTTTGTTGTTGGATCTTCTGCCCCTTTCCTGGCACTTTATTCCTGCCTCAACTCTATTCAGCTGTCCTGTCCCCCTGAACGTTAACCCACCAGCCCAGCCAGCATCAGGCTTTAAAACCAGCAGATGAGGCCCAGTAGCATTGTGTTGGACTGCCAGAAACCAGACCAGACTCCACTGTGAGCAAGAAAGCTTTATTTAGGAAAGGTTGTGGGACAAACACCCTGAGAGTAGAATGCTGTGCTGGAAAGAAGAGGGTGCTTTCTTTCTACAGGCATAAGCTGTGTGTGAAGGTCACAAGGGAGGGTTTTCTTGCTTAATCAGACCAACAGCCGGAAGTCTGAGTTTAATGAGGGTGACATTTCTAGGAGAGTTAGGACCTTTTGTTCTCAAGAAACATGCTTTACTGGGCTTCCAACATCCGGCTAAACGTCCAAACCGCCTACTATCTCATCTGCCAGATGTCTGAGCAATGGGGAGTTTTACAGTGCTGCCTTACACTTGGCTCTATGTGCTTTGCACATGCTTTGCATGCAGGAGGCCTCACTCCTGGCCCCGCTGAAAGTGACCCCCCTGACCAAAGAGCTAGAATAATCCCCGAGCACCACCAGCCATGGCTTAAAAGCAAAGAAATGAATTAATAAATAAAGGAGCAGATGAGCCCTTGCTGCACAGCGCCCAGTGAGAAAGCTCTCTCTTCTTCCTGCTAGTCTCCAGGTGTGCATTTTCCCAAATTGTCTTTTCCCCCACTCTATGCCCTGGATTCAACTCCAGGCCATGTCTGACACTTTCTTCTTCATCCAGTCCTGCACCCTTGGATCTCTGACCCTCCTAAACATTTTGTAAACATGTAAACCTCTATTTTATCTGCCTATGTTCACCCCAGGGGACATTAGACCCAAATACTTAGCCCTGATAGTCCCCACCACTGGTGACTCCTGCACATTCAATGCCAGACACTGCTTCTTTGCTTGCAGCAGCTCTCCTCACCCTCCACCTCATCCACCCACTTACCACTTCATCCCATTTAAAACCCTTCCTCAAGAATCCATTACTCCTTCCTGTCCGTCCCAAACAGAACTAGAAAGCTGATGTCAGGTGACAAACTGAGTGTCATAGCAGTGCCCCGACATTAACTGTCTCTTACTCACCAACCTCATTCTCTTTTGTAAGAGAAGCTGAATTTGGTAAACCCAGCCAGGCCTGCAGTGACAGTGTCCACAGCACCATGTGTCCGCATTCCCTGGGAGATTAGCAGTGGCTGGCATTTACTGAGACTCTGCCATGCCAGGACTGTGCAATGGCTCCATATACAGCATTTCAATCCTCCCTCACTACCATCCTAGGAGGTTCATTTTCTCTGGCACTGGAAACTTACAGAAACTGTGGCACTTACTAGTGTCACACAGGCAGAACTCAGTTTGAGCTCAACTCTTGAGGCCAAGACTTGAAGCTCTTAGTCATTGATAGATAAGGTCTCATTTGATATTTATAGCATTCGTGTCATCTTACACCATAAATTTACCCACACATTCTTTTCTTCAACAAATATTTACTTAATAACTACTATGAACAGGGCACTGTTCTAGATATTAGACTTTAGGAATAAATTCATTTAATCCTCCCCACCTCCATGCTCTCAAAGCCCCTGGACCAAAGAAATTTCTATGTCTAAGGAGAAAGCACAAACAAAGAGATAATACAAGCTCTGAGTCAGGAAAATCATAAAATAAATAAGTCAAACCTACTGGGATCAAATTAATATTGGGGGAATAAAGAGAGAGGAGGGTGGTGTCTTTAAGACAGAAGGTGAGAAAAGTCTATCCTGGCAAAGGGAACTTAGCAGACAGGTACCTTAGCAGACAGTATCTGTCTGCTTCATGCTCTAAACCTTCCCTCTAATCAGTCTGTGATGAGTACATGGAGCTGGGGATAAGGTTAAGCAAGAGGTTTCCTGTACAACCAGTTGCAGAGAATTTAGGATCTGGTTTGAACCAGAGCTCATCAACTGTTGGTAGTTCAGACATAGGAAGTAAGGAGAGAAAAATGAAGGAAAACCCTCAAAGTGAAGAACAAAAAAATTGGTGGGTGCTAACTTATTGAGATGAGGAAAGGAAAATGTCAGCCAGCTGGAGGGAGGAAAGGTTGAAAATCAAAAGTAAAATTTTTGTCATGACTGCCAAACAATGAAGGGGAAGTACAGGCCAGGTAGAATTACCTACCACTCCAAAATCAACAAAGCTCAGAAAGCAAAAGAGATTTCATAACTCATTTACCAAAGATTCAGTAAATTCTGGTATCATATGTTAAGGAAGAAATTTATAGATTTTCTTTTACCCTACTCCAGAGATGAATATTCATATTTCACCACAGAAATATCAGTGTTTGATTGCAGGCTGCTGCAATCCATCTTCCTGGATTCCATTTTTCTACAATTTAAAAATGCTGAATTCCAATACACATCTGGCGGCAACTACAGGGCAAAGAATTAGGAACCTAAAAGTTGAAATGTAAATCTATTGCTTTAGGGCGAGGGACTGAAGTTATAGTTTAAGGAAAATCAGCACAAAGATAGAGTTTAGAGCTCTGTGGTCAGAATTCCCCTGGGAAAATTTTGTAAATAATCAAACAGATAAATAAATGAAGGCAGAGGCTAAGTCATGGGAGGCTTATTGTAACATTTAGAGGAATTCATAGACTTTTAGACCAAGTTTACAATGTAGGATGCTGAGAATCACAGAGGAAAAAGTGGTTTGTAGATATCTGTGTATTTGTGAAACAACTAGCACAGGTCATCAGGTTTAAAGCTCTTGGATGGGAGCTGGGCATTGCATACAGACTGAGGAAATGAAGTTGAGTCAAGTTATTGTTTCCTCCTGTCCCTGAGCTCATTGATTCAGAATTCTAAATTCTGAAATAACCCAACTGCTGCCTGTTGGATAACATTGATTGTCCTTGCTCCTCCTGCAGGGAGCTTAAGGTTTATTGAGCTACTCCCACGACAGTGCCCCTGAGGCACACCCAATTCCATCAAGCACTAATCCTATAGTGCTTTTCTCTTTCCTTTATGTCATTTGCATGGTATATTTAGCAATGTCCTCTTTGTATGGACACAAGAAGATAGTTGATACTATGCTTTGTAATATGGGAGTTAATTGAGATTCAAAAAAAAAATTTACTCCTGGGCATTCATGTTTACTTGACTTAAGCCTCAGTTGCCCTTAGTTTCTAGTACTCCAAAAGCAGGGTCCCAATCAAGGAACTGGATGTACCCAGGGCAAGCTGTAAACTACCCTGGCATCGAAAGAAGATAAGCTAAGTGCCATAAGTATAACAAATTAAGAGCACGGTCATGGAATAAATTCTATCATGACCCAAAAAGAAGTAACTGAATAAGAACCCTGCTGGGGTTAGGAAAGACTGACCTGGCCCAAGGACTATGGTCTGGAATATATAGCAAGATGTCACCAGAAAAATCCAATCTTTAGGCTTAATATATCTCTTGCTGTGTTCATACAAAATGATTGAAAATATTGTAAGAAGTAAATTTACCATGATGGTTTAAATGTATTACTAGCTGAGGAAAGGAGAAAGCAATATACCCCTAGATAGAACCTGCCCTTGAGCCGATCTCCTAGTAATTTGGAGTAATCTCCTCAGATGATATTTAATTCTTGAGTTAATCTCCTGAAGGAGTGGCTTTACATCTGTTTGTTGTTATGAAAATGTTCAACTCCACCTTTGTGTATCCTCAGCCTTCATGATTTCTAAATAACTATGCTGTAAGGGACTAGAAAGTTGATGACTAGAATGAGAACTGAGACTTTGGAGACTTTGGGTCTTTGAGGACTGGAGGGTCTGAGGACTAGAAGGAGGACAAGATGAAGAGGATGACTGGAAGTAGAGGACTATGAAACTATGACAAGACAAGAAAGAAGATATAACAAGGGAGAGGACTTTGAGGTCTATGAGACTAGGATGATGGAACTATGGTGACTGGAAGTACAACCAAAACCATGACTACAATTATGCCGTAAGAGAAAGATTGGACAACATCAGGGAGAAGAGAGAAATAAATTAACTGCCGACCATCCTGGGGCCTGGGCTCTGTTTCTCCATTCCTCTGGTAGTTGTCCATTCATTCGTCCATTGCCACTATGGGCCAGCCTGGGGAGGCAGCTCTCAGCCATGGTACCCTCTTATCCATGCAATTTTCATGGAAACTCACAGCTACCTAGTCCTGGGTTCCCTTCCTTCCAGGCATCATGCATCCAGAATTATAATTTGCTAGGTGTTACTTATGGCTCTAGCTCATAAGCTACTGAGAGTTGACATCCTGTCTAAACCATTTTGCAATTTTTTTTATGTGAGGCATATCGTAAAAGCTCAGAAAATATGTGTTCAAGGGTTCTAAAATCCAGCAGATATTAAAATGCATGTCTGTCATGATTCCCTGGGCCATACCAAAAGTATCCATGGCACACAAAGGAATGGGAACTGTAGAATAACATCAGTTTGTCTTTTCTCCCTTGCCACACAGAGCTTAGGTTTCTTTGGGTTACATTCACCACAGAGCTCCTGAGGCACTCCCATTTCTCTGTGTTTATCTTTAACTCCCCTGTGCTCTGCTTCCCCTATCTGTTAATCACCTATATCCCCAAATCAGACCCTGTGACTTGTAAAGTCATATCTATCTAAGGACTCTGGACTCTTGTATTTGTAAGTAAAATATTGTGTTTTTCTTTCCCTTATGTCATTTCAATAGTTTACTTTAGAGCAATGTCCTTTTCTTATAAACACAGGAAGACAGCTAATGCTATGCTTTTGTAACTTAGGAGTTAATTGACTCAAAATAATATTTACTCCTGGGCATCTGTCATATTTACTCAACTTAAACCTCAGTTGCCCTTAGTTCCTAGCACCCCCAAAGCAGAGTCCTGATGAGGGACTTGGATGGACCCAGGGTGAGCAGTAAGCTACCCTGGCATTGAAACGGGACAGGCCAAGTGCCATAAAATTTATAATAACTTAAGAGCAAGGTCGTGGACAAATACTGTCATGACCCAAGGAGAAGTGACCAGGGTTAGGAAGAACCAATCTGGCCTGGGGACTGTGGTCTGGGATCTATAGTGAGACGTTCCCAGGAGAGCCACCCTATAAGCTTAATATACCTCTTACTGTGTCCATACAAAAATGACTAGGAAGATTATTAATAAGTAAATGTAAGTTGACCACTTAAATGTATCTGAACTAAGGAAAGGAGAAATAGGTCCTTAGATGAAATTCTGCCCTTGAGCAGATCTACTAGTGGGATGAGATCTTTGTCTTAGAAGAGGTTCCCTGGAAGGAAGGCCTGTCATAGTTGATTGTGCTTTCTCACCTATGTGGAATTGCTACTCCCAACTTTTGATATTGGGCTCTTGACTAAGGCTGCAAGAGTGGGCACAGAAAGAAAAGCATGTGGGAAAGTAGGAGACAGGAATGAGTGACAATGTGAGACTGGAACAGGGCACTCAGTGAAACTGGAATGGGTGCACGGGGAGAATGGAAATAACGGTGGGACCAAGATTGGAATAAATGGCAACTGATCACCAACCAGCTGAGCAGCCCTGTTCTCCCATTTATGCGTCTATTGGAGACTGTCGCAGGCCAGGATGGGGAATCAGCTCTTGGCCACCGAACGCACGTGGCGAGAGCGCCTAGACACATACTTAGTGAACACACAAGGCACAGAAGAAGCTGGTCCTGTTGTGCCTTTCTTGTCCCTCAGAATGCATATACGAGCAAAGATATCTTGACCCCTGTGATGTTCACTTCTGAGACTCCTTAAATCAAAATTCTATTAGAGTAAAACTCAAAATTATATTCATCCAGTGGTTCTTAGCATGATTCAAATAAGCAGATTTTAGTCACTTAGAGCCTCTCTAGCCTGTCTGCTTCACACACTCTGTCAAACTTCACCCATCATTTGCTAAACACCAGATAAAATCCAGAGATATAAAGACCTCTCCCCTACCACTCCTTCCCTCCGCCCAAGCCACTGCTAGTCTTTATGGTGCTCTGATCTCCCGGGATGCTGAGTATCACACAGAAATCGCATCTCCATGTTCCTCCTTCCTCAGGAGTTCTGTAGCGTGATTCTTTTGAATGGTGTCCCTGCACCATAGGATCTGATGTCTTTAATCTGTGTAGAACTTTTTCTGAGGAAAGCCTATCAAAGCTTGGCTCAAATCAAGCTTGCAAGCTTGCTTTACCCAAATAAAGCTTGCCACCTCATGCTTATATTTTTAATTTAGCCCTCCCAGTTCCTAGAAACCCTACATTGATGCAGCCAGATCCTCCTTCCTTACATATATCTCAGCTGTTATCTTAGAATTTGTAAGTCCCAGAAACCAAGCATGTGGTTGGTAGACATTTGCAGGTATAAATTTTCCAAGAGCTTGGAATAACTTTTCAATACCTAAGAAATGATTGCATTTTTTCTGCTAGAAGATGGTTCTACAGAAACATGACTCTGACTGATGTGTGTGCATAGTGCTTACCCCAAGCCAAGTGCTGATCTAAGGCTTGAGAAATCTCAGCTCACTCGGTCAGACAGTAAATAAAGCTTTCACGATATGATTCTCTGATCCCAGATGTGAGAATAGGATATGTGAACAGAGTTTTGAAGTAGAACTAAGGCTGTATGAGGCAGACAAGAAGATAAGGGCATTCCAATGTGTGTCTGGGAACATTTGCTTGCTTTGGGAACTCAGTGGTTTGGATTTTCTGGCCCCAAAATGGGAGCATGAAGAGGTGAAAGACCACTCATTAGGGCACCCAAGAGGAAAATGAAGAACACCGATGGCTAAGATAGGAATGGAAAGTTCTAGAGATTTCAGAGATAAAGTGATTAGGCGTGTGTATGGCCAGAATTATAAGGTGGTCAGTGACTCTGAAGGCACACTTGGGACCTCCTTCATATGCTGATGTTGTGCCCACCATATCTCCAAGGCCTGGGTACTTCTTGGCTGGTTCAGGCCCTGGAAGAGGGCTAGGCTGGATCTCTGCCTCTTTAAAATGCTCTATAGCCCTGCCTCCTGCTCAGCACATGACTCGTTTGCCAAGTGACTAAAAATAGTCCAGTTTTGGACATGCTCCCTGGTAGTAGGGGTGGGGGAGTAAAGTAGATGAGCTTGGGGAATCCCTAGGTCCCAGCTGTGCAAGCATGACCCAATTTTCAAGGCAGGTAATTTCAGGAAAGGTGGCATCCAGGCGTTCAGGGACCAATGCTTGACCTACTTTTCCCCAAACCCTGTGAAGGTTTGATAAGGAGAGTTCCTTTCCTTTCATGCTTTTATTAAAACAATTAGTTTCACACCTGCCACTGGTCTGTCTCCTCAGGCCCCTAACAATTCCTGTGCCTTATCTGGCCCAGTGCAGAGGCTAGACCCTCTAGCCTATCCACAATCACTTTTGTTGGCTGAATCTTCCCCATTTGATAGTGTAGAGTCTTTTAGGAGGTGGCAAGAGGGAGGAAGAAGGAATCAGGGCATCATTATAATAGTCGAGAGGTGAGCAGAGGTGTTAGGAAAGGGCATAACCCACAGCCATTGTTCACCTCCCCAGCAAAGTTTAGGAAGGAAGGAGCTCCCCCTAAAGCCCCTCAGAATCTTCCCTAGAAAGGTTGACCTTTCTGACTGAAATGAGGCTCAAGAGATAGTAGCTTCCTTCAGCAGAACTCTAGAGGAAGGCCTGAAAAGAAGGCCAGAGGATGAGCTGTTTTGGGTAAGCTAACTGGATGCCTCACACTTTGAGACTAAATGTGAATCTAGAAACCAGTGTTTTCTTTTCCCTTGGAGACTTCCGGAGGCAAAAAGAAATTGAGTGTTGGGGCTGGAACAATATCACAGTGGGTAAGGCATTTGCCTTGAACGCTGCTGACCCGGGTTCAATTCCCAGCATCCCATATGGTCCCCTGGTTCCTGGTTCCCAGCATCCCATATGGTTACTGCCAGGAGTAATTCCTGAGTGTAGAGCCAGGAGTAACCCCTGTGCATCGCCGATGTGACTCTGTGCTTTTGCAAAGAAAGAAAGAAAGAAAGAAAGAAAGAAAGAAAGAAAGAAAGAAAGAAAGAAAGAAAGAAAGGGCCAGAAGTCAAAAACTGCATTAAAGCAAAAAAAAACAGTATCTGAGGAAAAAGTATAAGAACTTTAGATCTGCTTTTTCCTCCCCCCCACCTCACCACACACACACACACACACACACACACACACACACACACACACGCTCACACAAACACATACAGGACCCTGGGCCATCAGATAAGTAGGCCGTGGTAAATACTTTCTTTGTGAGCACCATGTGGAGAAGTGTCAGAGGTCAGAAGAAAAGGAAAATTTTGTGGAGAACCTCAGGTGTCTGCTTCCTGGCAGGTGGAACCCCATTTAGAGGGCTTCAGAGTATGACCCTGCGGGGCAGACGGAAGAGATTTGTTGATGTGCTGCCATAGGAGACCCCTGAGCTGCAGAGGGTTAAAGAAAGCAGACTCCACCCCTAGGACCACTCATGCATCCACCAGAGCTATGCAGGACACAGACAGATGAGGGTAGACCAAGCTAGAGTCACCCTCACCAGCAGGTGGCCTGTCGTTGGTCCTCATTCTGGCCCCCTGTGACAAGAGAGGAACTAATAGAGCTCTCAGTTACAGCTGATCTACTGTGAGCAGTGGCCAGCCCCTTGTTTTAAACCATTTTTTCAAGAATGTTTAGATAGGAAGATTGAGAAACCCACCTCCAAAGGCAAGCATGCTTACTAATCAGCATGGGAGATGGGGGGTGGGAGGAGAACTCTTCTATCATGCAGCCCACCGTTTGCACAAATGGTCTCTGGCCCTCTTCAAATTGTGAGAACTGGGACTCAAGGAATAGGCACAGCAATATGACCATGTGGCTAGGGCCATCATGGTGAGTAGTAATCTATCCTCTCTCAACCAGGACACTTGTATCTTCTGCAGGCAGCCATGAAGTTGACCCTCTAACCCGTCAGCTTTTCCTGAGGACAAACTCTCAAACCTCCACAATTCTTTTTTTTTTAATTTTATTTTATTGAGTCACCATGAGGTACAGTTACAAGCTTCCATGTTTGAGTTACAATCATATAGTGTTTAAACACCCATCCCTCCACCAGTGTACATTCCCCACCACCAATACCAATCTCCCCAGTATAACCCCCTTCCCACCCCCCCACACCCATATTTCTGCACAATTCTTGTAACAGTTCTCATCAACTGTAAAGGTGCTAATGAGATAAGGGTCCACCTCTGAATTAGAGATCCTGGAGTTAACCCCTGCTGCAGCCCTGGGCTCCAGACCTGGAGACTGAGGGTGGAGAAGGGAGTCACTAGCAGTCAGCATGAAAGAGAAGTTCTAAACATCCTCAACTGACTGTAAATCAGTGGAGCATTTGGAAACTTCAGGGACCCACTGACTTGTGGCTGAAAGTGATGCTGGAAGGAGCTGGGGTACTCCACCCAGCTACTGTAATCTCCATTACAGCAGGCTGTAATCAAGCCTGCTATCAGGCTGTAGACTAAATCTTCCACTTCTAACTTCTAGCGAAGCCTCGAAGATCGTCTAGGCTTCAGTGTGCCCTAGAAGAGCCCCAACACCCTCCACTGCTCATTTCCAGTATCAATCTCTGCTCCTAATTTACTACATGGTCCTTGGGATGGTCTCACCTTGTAAGGATCTAGATGCAAGCCTCTAAAAGGGACTTGGTGCAGGGAAAGTTTGCTCAAATGACCAGAACCTTATTTGAAGCCAGAGTGGAGAATTTAGGAAACTGAAGTTCATTTTCTCCATCTTGAAGACCAGTGTGCAGGAGAGAGTGAAATGGAGCAGTAGTCGTTTTCTGCCTGCTATGGTGTCTCTATATAACCCCCAGTATACCCCAATTTTTACCCCTATGTCTACTTTTGCTCAGGCACTTTCAAGCTGTGTGCTCTGTCAGCCCTCATCCTGCAACACTGGAGCCTTTCCACTCTGTCCCATTTTTCCACGAACCCCATGAGGAACAATGGAGTCTTTTTCTCCAAAGAAGGGTCCCTGAGACCCTCTCTTCCCCGGGTGAAATAGCCATGAATACTCACCCAGCCATGAATGGAGCACTGACCCTCCCCAGGGATCAGAGTGCTGACTGGGACAGGGAAGTGTGGCCAAGGTGAAGGGGAGCAGTGTGGGCTTTGGGGGAGGGCTGTGTGCACATCCAAAGGAGAGTCGGTACTCCCTTCATAGCTGGCCGAGTATGGCTATTTCACCCGGGGAAGAGAGGGCCTCAGGGGCCCTTCTTTGGAGCAAAAGACTCCATTGTTGCCCATGGGGTTCGTGGAAAAACGGGACAGAATGGAGAGGCCCCAGTGTTGCAGGATGAGGGGTGACAGAGTACACCGCTTGGAAGTGCCTGAGCAATTGTAGATATTTTGAGGCAATGCCCTTGGTTTTCTTATAATTAATTTTTGTTATAGTCTAGATGACAATCATGTTAACATTTATAGTATTGGTGTGCAAATTTACTGCACTTTTACTCCCAACAAAAAGTTCCCAAGACCCTCCACAACTGTCTTACGTCATCTCTTGGTCCACCTCTTCATTTTTTCCCTCCCCCAGTGTTTGCGCATTGTTTGGTAATCTGAGTTTTGCAAACACAGGCCAAGTGTTTGTCTTTGATACTGTCTATTCGCTAGTTTTGTCTCTCTACTAGAAATGAGTGAGATCAGTCTGTATTTATCCACCCTTGAACATATTTGAGGGCTTAACACAAGGCCTTCCAGCTCCATCCATGTAGTGTTGTAGCCGGGTTTTTGGGTCTCGGTGTGAACCAACACAGACTCAGAGAGACAGTTATGCAAGTTCAAAGGAGTTTTATTCCAGTTAACTGGGGTCAACTATCTCACCCACCAAGTGGTTTCTTGATAGTGACCTCCAAGTGCAAGCAGTTTATATAGGTTCCAAGGTTAAACAAGCACTATGATAGCAGTGATCAAGCAACAGTCGTCAGATATTAGTCAACATTTGATAACAGTTAGCCAGTTTCTGGTTGCTCCAAAGAATGGACATAGAGACCCCTCATGACAAGTCAGATGTTCTAGCTATTCTTTTTTTTTTTTTATTAGTGAAAAACCATGAGGTACAGTTATAGGCTTACAAATTTTGTGCTTGGGATTCAGTTATACAATGATCAAGTCCCCATACCTCCACCAGTGCCCGTCATCCATCCCCATGGGTCCCAGCATCCCCCCCACCCTCATCCCCCCCACCCGTCCCATCCTGCCTCTGTGGCAGGGTATTCCCCCTTGTTCTCTCTCTCTTCTTTTGGGTACTGTGTTTTGCAAGAGAGGCTTTGAGTGGCAATCATGTTTGGTCTATCGACTACTTTTAGCATGCTTCTCCCACCCTGGGAGGGCCCTCACAACACCCTTCATTTGGTACTCTCTTCTCTATCTGAGCTTCCTTTTCACCTAGAGCCTGTGACTGGCCTTCCATTCATGGAGCAAAATTCCTGGTACTAATCTCAGCCATTCCTGTGTGTCACTCTCCCTTTTTGTTGCTTTATGTTCCCCAGATGAATGCAATCTTTCTGTGTCTATCCCGCTCTTTCTGACTCATTTCGCTTAACATGATAATTTCCATGTAGTGCCACTTGTATGTAAATTTCATAACTTCATCTTTTCTAACAGCTACATAGTACTCCATTGTGTAAATGTACCAAAGTTTCTTTAACCAGTCATCTGTTCTTGGGCACTCAGGTTTTTTCCAGATTCTGGCTATTGTAAAGAGTGCTGCAATGAACAAACAATTGCAGATGTCACTTCGACTATACCTTTTTGCCTCTCTGGGATATATTCCCAGGAGTGCTATAGCTGGGTCAAATGGCAGATCAAATTCTAATTTTTTGAGAGTCGTCCATACTGTTTTCCAAAAGGGTTGGACCAGCCGGCATTCCCACCAGCAGTGAAGGAGGGTCCCTTTCTCGCCACATCCGCGCCAGCACCGGTTGCTTTTGTTCTTGTGGATGTGGGCCAGTCTCTGTGGTGTGAAATGATATCTCATTGTGGTTTTGATCTGCATCTCTCTGATGATTAGTGATGTAGAGCATTTTCTCATGTGCCTTTTTGCCATTCTAATTTCTTCTTTGCGAAAGTTTCTGTTCATTTCCTCACCCCATTTTTTGATGGGGTTGGGTGATTTCTTCTTGTGGAGTTTAACCAGTACCTTGTATATCCTTGATATCAACCCCTTGTCGGATGTGTACTTGGTGAATATCCATTCCCATTCTGTAGGCTGTCTTTGTATTTTGGTCACTGTTTCTTTGGAGGTGCAGAAGCTTCTTAGTTTAAGATAGTCCCATTTGTCTATCTCTGTTTTCACTTGCTCGGCCAGTGGCGTGACATCTTTGAAGATACCATTAGCTTCAATATCATGGAGAGTTTTGCCGACTTTGTCTTCAATAAACATTATGGATTCTGGTCTGATGTTGAGGTCATAAATCCATTTTGATCTTACTTTTGTGCATAGTGTTAGGCAGAGATCTGAGCCCACTTTTTTGCATGTAGCCGTCCAATTTTGCCAGCACAGTTTGTTGAAGAGGCTTTCCCTGCTCCATTTCACTTTTCTTGCCCCCTTATCAAAAATTAGATGATTATATGTTTGGGAGGAAATGTCAGTATTTTCAACTCTGTTCCATTGGTCTGCAGCTCTGCTTTTGTTCCAGTACCATGCTGTTTTAATTATTACTGCCTTGTAGTAGAGTTTGAAGTTAGGGAGGTTGATTCCTCCCATTTTCTTTTTCCCAAGAATTGCTTTAGCTATTCGTGGGGGCTTATTGTTCCATATAAATTTCAGGAGTGTTTGCTCCATTTCTTTGAAGAATGTCATGGGTATCCTTATAGGGATTGCATTGAATTTGTACAGTGCTTTGGGAAGTATTGCCATTTTGATGATGTTGATTCTCCCCATCCATGAACAGGGGATATTTTTCCATTTCCTCGTGTCCTCTTTTATTTCCTGAAGTAGCGTTTTGTAGTTTTCCTTGTACAGGTCCTTTACTTCCTTAGTTAAGCTGATTCCTAGATACTTGATTTTCTGGGGCACAATTGTGAATGGGATTGTTTTCTTGATGTCACTTGCTTCTCTTTCACTATTTGCGTATAGGAATGCCATGGATTTTTGGGTATTGATTTTATAGCCTGCCACTTTACTATACAAGCCTATTGTTTCTAGGAGTTTCTTGGTAGAGGTTTTAGGGTTCTCTAAGTATAGTATCATGTCATCTGCGAATAGTGAGAGCTTAATTTCTTCTTTCCCTATCTGGATGCCCTTAATATCTTTTTCTTGCCTAATCGCTATTGCAAGTACTTCCAGTACTATATTGAACAGTAGTGGAGAGAGTGGGCATCCTTGTCTCGTCCCTGACCTTAGGGGGAAGGGTCTCAGTTTTTCCCCATTGAGGATGATGTTTGCTGTAGGTTTGTGGTAGATGGCTTTAACTATATTGAGGAAAGTCCCCTATATCCCCATTTAGGCAAGGGTTTTCATCATGAATGGGTGCTGGATCTTGTCAAAAGCTTTCTCTGCGTCTATTGATATGATCATATGATTTTTATCTTTTCTTTTGTTGATATGATGGATTATGTTGATTGATTTCCGAATGTTGAACCATCCTTGCATCCCTGGGATGAATCCCACTTGGTCATGATGTATGATCTTTTTGATGAGTTGTTGTATTCTATTGGCTAGTATTTTGTTGAGAATCTTCGCATCCGTGTTCATCAGGGATATTGGCCTGAAGTTTTCTTTTCTTGTGGTGTCTTTGTTTCCTTTTGGTATTAGAGAGATATGGGCTTCATAGAAGCTGTTTGGGAGAGTTTCTGTTTTTTCAATTTCCTGGAAAAGCTTGAGAAGAATTGGCAATAGGTCCTCTTTAAATGTTTGGAAAAATTCGCTAGTAAATCCGTCTGGGCCTGGGCTTTTGTTTTTGGGAAGACTTTTGATTACAGTTTCAATTTCCTTGATGTGAATGGGTCTATTCAGGTACTCTATATCTTCTTGATTCAGCTTTGGGAGATGGTAGAGATCCAGGAATTTATCCATTTCTTCTAGGTTCTCGTGTTTCGTGGCATAGAGACTTTCAAAGTAGTCTCTGATGATCTCTTGAATTTCTTTAGTTTCTGTTGTGATATCCCCATTCTTATTTCTGATTCGATTTATTAGGGTTCTCTCTCTCTGTTTCTTTGTGAGTGTTGCTAGTGGTTTATCTATCTTATTTATTTTCTCGAAGAACCAGCTCTTGGTTTCATTGATCTTTCGGATTGTTTCTTTGTTTTCCATGTCGTTGATTTCTGCTCTAAGTTTTATGATCTCTTTCCTTCTGCCTAATTTAGGCTCTTTCTGTTGATCCTTTTCTAAGGTCTTGAGCTGTGAGGTCAAATTGTTTATGTGCATCGTTTCTATCGACTTAAGATAGGCTTGCAGAGCTATAAATTTTCCCCTTAGTACAGCTTTCGCTGCATCCCATAAGTTCTGGTAGTTTGTGTCTTCATTCTCATTTGTTTCCAGGTATCTTTTGATTTCATCCTTGACTTCGTTCCTGACCCACTCATTGTTCAGCATCGAGTTGTTTAATTTCCAGGTGTTTGATTTGGTTCTCCGTGTCTGTGTGTGATTCACTTCTATCCTCAGTGCATCATGGTCTGAAAAGATGGCTGATACTATTTCTATCTTCTTGATTCTGTTGAGGTATGTTTTGTGTCCTAGCACATGGTCTATTTTGGAAAATGTTCCGTGCGCACTGGAGAAGAATGTGTATTCTTTCTTTTTGGGGTGTAAAGCCCTGTATAAGTCCATAAGCCCTTTCTCTTCTATTACTTCTTTCAAAGCCAATAATTCCTTGCTGGGTTTTGTTCGTGTTGATCTATCCAGAGGTGATAAGGCGATGTTGAAGTCTCCAAGTACTATTGTGTTGGTAGTGATGTCCTCCTTAAAATCTGTTAGCAGTTGTTTTAAATATTTAGCTGTTCCCTCATTAGGTGCGGATACATTTAAGAGTGTGATTTCTTCCTGTTGTACGTATCCCTTGATGAAGAGAAAATAGCCTTCACTGTCCCTTCTAATCTTTTTCAAGGTGAAATTAATGTTGTCAGATACTAGTATGGCCACCCCAGCTTTTTTGAGGGAGTTGTTTGCTTGCAGGATTGTATTCCATCCTTTGACTTTGAGTCTGTGTTTGCTCTGGCTGTTGAGGTGAGTTTCTTTTAGGCAGCAGAATGTTGGGTTTTGTCTCTGCATCCATTTTGCCACTCTGTGTCTCTTAACTGGTGAATTTAGACCGTTGACATTGAGAGAGAGAATGGTTATGGGGTTTTGTGTCATGTTTCTGTGCGGGTGTGTTGTGGTTGTAGGGTTTGTCTTTTCTTATAGTAGCCCCTTTAGGCCTTGCTTTAGGTTTGGTTTTGAGTCTATGAAGTTCCTGAGCTGCTGTTTATCTATAAAATAATGTACTGTTCCTTCGATTTTGAGAGAGAGTTTAGCCGGGTAGAGTATTCTTGGGGAAGCATTCATTTCCATGAGTTTTTTGACTATATCTCGCCACTGCCTTCGGACTTGTAGGGTTTCCTCTGATACGTCTGCTGTGAATCTAAGGGATGCTCCTTTGTATGTGATTTCCTTCTTTGCTCTTGCTGCTTGCAGTATTGTGTCTCTATCGGCAGTATCGATCATTCTAAGTATGATATGTCTTGGAGTGTTTTTGTTGGGGTCTCTTTTAGCTGGCACCCTTCGGGCTCCTTGAACCTGAATGGCTGCATTGTGCAGCTCTGGGAAGTTTTCAGCAATGATTTGTTTGACGGTGTTTTTTTCGTTGGTATTGTTTCCCTGAGGTTCAGGTAGTCCCATGATTCTAATATTGTTCCTCTTGGAGTCATCTGCTAGGACTCTGATTCTCTGTAGAGCCATTTTGAGGTCCCTTGCCAGTGTTTGTTGTTGCGTGTTGGCTTGTTGCAGCTGATCTTCCAGGTCACTGATTCTCTCTTCAGCTGCGGTCATTCTATTTTTAAGAGAAGAAACTGAATTTCTCATTTCATCTATGGAATCTTTTAATCGTGACATTTCTGCCCTCATTTCTTCTCGTAATTTGTCGATTTTTTCTGTGGTGTTACTGGCTGTCTGTCTGACTGTTTCATTGAGTTGATTGAACATCTTGATGACTTCGTACCTGAATTCTATGTCAGAGAGGTCCCTTAGGTGAGCTGTATTGACAGAATGTTCTAGATTGTTTTCGTTGTTCTCCCCTTGTGTTGGAGATTTTCTTTGTTTCTTCATATTGCTGAGTAGGTTGGGTTACTAGATTCCTTGGGTACTAGGTTCCTTAGTGTGTGAAAACAACCTGCGGCCGCGTGAGCGTTGGCCCGCTGGAAATTAAGCCACGCCCACTTTTGAGGCCACGCCCACTTTGAGGAGGCCACACCTCTACAGAACCCTGGGTTTGGGATGAGATGGGCGCCACCGTCAGGTCAGGAGTGAAGAGGGCAGGGCAGACGCTCAAAACTGCTTCTCTTCAGGCATCACGGGGGACACCTGGGGTCCTGCAGGGAAAGATGGAGGTCCCAGGGTCGCGAGCCAGCAGCTGTTCTGACCTGGAATTAAGATGAGATGGGCGCTGCCTCAGGTCAGGAGTCTGTTCTAGCTATTCTTTACCGGAAATTACAAGTTCAGTTTCTGGGAAACAGAAACTTAGGCCTAGTCAAAACTTACTGTTAGCTGCTGCCTGTCATGGCTGCAGTCTGGCTCTAGGTCTGGCTTTCAGGTACCTAACATTAGCAGACTACTTTAAGATTTCATCTTTTCTTACAGCTACATGGTGTTTCATTGTATATATACACCATAGTCTTCTTATTCATTAAACTGTCATTGAACATTTGGGTTATTTCCACATTCAGGATATATTGTATTAAGTGCTACAATAAATATGGGTAAGTAAGTAAAAATAAAGGCCCTCCCATTCATTGATCGTCGATTTGCTCGAGCGGGCCCAGTAACGTCTCCATTGGAGACTTTGTTGTTACTGTGTCTGGCATATCGAATACTCTCGGTAGCTTCCCGGGCTCTCCGAGAGGGGTGGAGGAATCGGCTGGAGCGATAGCACAGCGGGTAGGGCGTTCGCCTTACACGCGGCCAACATGGCCGACCCGAGTTCGATTCCTCCTCCCCTCTCCGAGAGCCCGGCAAGCTACCGAGAGTATTCGATATGCCAGACACAGTAACAACAAAGTCTCCAATGGAGACGTTACTGGGCCCGCTCGAGCAAATATGGGTGTGCATTTTTTTTTCAAATGGATATTTTTGTGTTTTGGATGTAGATATCAATTATTGGAATTTCTGGGTCATATGGGAGCTCTTTTCTTTTTTTTTAAATCTCCATTTTTTTTCATAGAAATGTAACCAAGCAACTTTCTTTCGAAGAGTGACGAGGATTCCCATTTCACCACACATCCCCGTCAATAAAGACTGTCTCCAGATCTTCTGACATTTGCCATTCTTACTACTGTGAAATGATATATCATTGTTGCTTGATCGGCATTTCTCTGATAATTAGTGGCAATGAACACTTTTTCATATGTCTAATTGCCATCTGTATGTCTTCTTTGGAGAAGTATACATTTATCTCTTCTCCCCATTTTTTAATGGAATTTTCAAGGTTTTAATGTTGAATTTTGTGTTTTATATAGCTGGGGTATTAGTATTTTATCTAATACACAGTAGGAAAGTATTTTCTCTCATTCAGTAGTATATTTTTTTTTGCCCAAGTTTCACTTGCTATGAAAAGAACCTTTCAATTCAAAGTAATCACATTTGTTTACTTTAAAAAAAAAATCTAAGCTAATGGAACCAAATCATTAAATATATGTCTGAAATCTATATCCTGGATAGTTCTGTGTATGTTTCCTCACTGTATTTTATGGATTCCTGTCTAATCTTGGGGACTTTAATGCACTTTGAATTGACTTTTTGTTTTATAGTTTATGATAAGAATCCGTTCTCTTTTTTTTTTTTTTGCATGTGACTATCCAGTTTTCCCAGCACCATTTTTTGAGGAGGCTTTCCTTGCCTCACTTCATGTGCTTAGCTCCCATGTCATATATTAACTGTCCATACGTCAAAGGTTTATCCCTGAATCCCTTGATTATAACAAACTGTCCCCAGGTGGGTAGAGTGCTTAGCTGTAGCTAGGTCTGCTTTTGACAATTTTTCTAAGAGTCAAATTTTTGCATGACATATAAATCATTACTTATGGTGTCTGGGTTCTCTACCAAATACTTTGATTTCTTGACAGTTGAAAAAGACATCAGGGTCTCTGTCCTGTGTCCTCACCAAATCCCCAGATACCTGCTCTCTTCCAGAGTGTGTTTTAGTCATCTGTGTCCCTTTCCCATCTCCTCCTTCTTTTGAATGGACCCTTTGATGAATCCTTTGCAACTTCCAGGTTTTTCCCAGCTCCTAGCTGCTAGCATCTCCTTTATTTTACCTGGGGCTTTCTCTTGCTTTTGGGGCATAAAATGTTGGGGAATTTGTGTTTCCTAGAGGACAGCCCTGAACAACCCAATGACAGGAGTTAGTTTCCACACACCCAACACCCTAGCCCCTGGCATGGGGATATTCTGAGGAATGTCTTCTCTACTGCCTCCCAAAGTTTTCCAGATGAACAAACACAAAGTCCAGAATGCCAACCTGCTTGATAACCAAGGCTCTCTTCCCTGCCATAGCACCTCCTCACAGCCTGCTGGGCTCTGTTCACCTCCCAAAGAAACAAATCTTTTTCTTGGGGTCTGCTTTTTTATTGAAACAAGCTAAGAAGTGCACTTCTCTGCTTTAACCTCAACACAAGATTGAGGATGTAGCTTCATTTACCCTCCTTTCTCCATCTACCTAGTTTCCTGAAGAAGTTCCACTAGCCTTCATTTATCTCAGCCCCATTCCTACCTACTGTCTCTAGTGAACATAGAGGCAAACAGACCATAAAGATCTTCTGGCTCTGGGAGATGAGAATCAGTCAGAGCTGTTCCGACAGCTCACAAGTACATCCCCTCCCACACCTGCTTTTCTTTTCATCAACATCGCTTTGGCAGAAAGAACAATTGGGGCTTCTGGGATCCAAACACATTTTTATTTCCCCAGAAAATTGCCTTTCTCTCAGCACTTTTTACATCCTGAACTACATGTGAAATATTTCTCTTCCTCTCTTTTTTTATCTTATCAAGTTTCAAAGGGCATAGGGGTATGCCTTGGGGGCACACATCTCTGCAAAGACACCTTAGAACAGAGCATACCCAAGGTTTGAGTGACATCTGTCCTGATTGTTACACTGGGCTAGCCTGTGTGACACAAATCAAATGTGAGCAGGAATTTTTCTACTCTTATTGCCCTTGGCACCTTAAACATCTCTCATCTAATTTGTTTTTAAGCTTGAATTTCACTTTATTGTTTTCAGCCCATTTTAAGAACCTCTGAGATTCTGCTGAGTTCTTGCCTTTATTCTCTCTGGTGTTTATGCTCCCTCCCAATTTAATATTCTCTGTGAATTTAATTAGCATGCTATTTTTCCAAATAGTTACAAAGGCTGATAGTGAGCACTCATAGTGAAGGCCAATGTTCCTGCTTCATCCTCACTTTTGCCCAGGTGTACATACACACCAACACACCAAAACTCACACACACGCATACATGCAATGCACACACACACACACACACACACACACACACACACACACACACACCAATATACCGTCCTGTTTCCCCATCTAGTGTGACAGAGCAGTATGGGGTCATGAACACCTACCACCCCACCACTCCCACAAAAATATCCCCATCATCTAATTGCATTTCAGTTCTTACTCCACTTGGCACACATGGTTTAACCTCTCTGACATTTGGCCTTTTCACTGGTACACAAGTAGCCACTACTTCTTGGCATTGAATATAAGGAAGGGGATGTAAAGAGAAGGGGATGTAAAGAGAGAATTGAGTTGCTGATAGCCAACCATGGAGCAAACACTCAACAAAAGCTTCTAATGCTTTCTCCTAATGCTTTGGTATACAAAAGTTATTTTATTGATATGAGTATGCCTTCATCCCTGTTACAACAAAGATGATGGTGAAGGATTTTATTGGAAGGACATGATTTTGTTTCATCTTTATTTGGGGGGGCGGGGGGCTTGGGGACAGAGGGTTTTGGGGATGGGAGGATAATTTCCAACATGGAAAGTTCAGTTGGTACTCCATGAAACTAACTGTCAATGAACCACACACACAATCCTCTTCTTTAACAGTCAAGCTCCAATTGTAGCTGGCTACTTGCTCTCCTTGAAGTTAGCTGTGGCCACAGAGCCAAGTTCAGATCAGAGTAGCAACGCAAATTTCAATGTATGCCACCCCCTTCCTCTTTCCTGCCTTTCTCTCTGGCAAAAACATGGGCTTCAGGGACAGATGTAAACCCTGTCCTCTCAGACTACAATGTAATCTGCATGTTGAAAGAGGCAACTGAACCACGACATTGCCAGCTGCACACCAGCCCTGGACTGTACCCAATCAGATGCACATGGTCTCTAATTGAGGATGGTTCAACTTTTTTATTTTACAAAAGTGAGAAAGTAATACATATTTAATAAAAATAGGACTTTGGATTTTGAATTTTGATTTTTATAAACATGATAGCTGTGTTACCACAAAAGTGGATTTGTTCCTGAACTTATGAATTTTTTATTATTGTATAAAAGATTTGCATTCAAAACTCAGATACTTAAGAAGTCTACTGTGCAGTTTACATAGCTGGGTCTCAGTTGCTTCCTTACCAGTGTAGGGTGTCACTCATTCTGTCCCTTGATCTCCAGTCCAGACATCTTAGTCCTATCACTGCCCCATCTGCCCACCTCCAGTGTACAATAGCCTTATCCCTACATCATTCTCTGTCCAGTGTACAGTACAGGTTCCTTGTCTGAAACCTACAGCTGGAACCCTGTAACCTGTGTCCCCTGGCTGGATCTTGCTGCTTTGTCATCTGTCACTGAGCAACTCTAAAACAGTAATGTAACAACTCCCTGTCTCTGTTACTGTCCTTAGTCCCTAGCCATGGTTACCTGCTTGGGGATGAGAAGATCACTGACTTCTCATCTGTCTGGGATTAGGTGAGAGGGCAAAAAGAGAATAGCCTTACCCGGGGACCTCCTTTATCACCTGCCGATCTCTCACCCACAGCCATCCCATTGTCTGTTTTGACTGGACAGCTTTTCATCAGGTAAGACTATAAGAGAGCAGTTAAGTTAGTTTCCTGATGTTCCTTCTCTTCACTTCCTCCATAACTGTTAAATGTGTACTGCTATGTATGGTCTGATGCTCTGTCCTGACACAGCTACGGGGTAGCAGCTGTGAGTTGCAACTCCCCATCAGCCATGCAATCACAAGAAGAGGAAGCCACTCAAATTCTACAGTGAACTTAGTGACTAGTGTCTTTGACTTAGCATGTTTTTCACTTATTATGGGTGTACTAGAATGCAGCCCTCTGTATGTTGAGAAATATATGTGATATTAGATGTGAACTAGATCCCCAGTCCCCCAATATTGAGAAAGGTCAAAATTTAGAAAACAAATAGGAAAAAATCAGTTACAAACACTACAAATTCAATGATACCCGGTATGTGTCTTCATCAGTAATCCAATGAAAACAGTATATGTTAGTGCTGTCATACAAAATGCATGTAGTTTTGGCTTGGGTCACATTTATTTTCTCAGTTTTAGAGGCTAGAAGTTCATGATTAAGGCACCAGCAAATTCACTTTCTGCAGAGGTTTATCTTCCTAAGTTGCAATGACTGCCTCCTCATGGTATTCCCACATAGCCTCTCACCTGTGTACACATACACAAAAAGCAGGAGAGAACACCAAAAGGGCTTCCTAAAGGAGGTGGTACTCTAACAGATTCTAAGGTTCCACACACAGGAATTAATAAGGTTTTGTAGGGAGAGGGGATAGGGAGAGTAGTGAAGGAGAAATAAAGTTGGTTCAAAGAGAGGGATCAACAGAAGAAAAAAGACACAGAGGTCATCACAGGATAGGACATGCAAATATGCCTGACTCCTTGCTGACATAGTACCCAACACCATATGGGACTTTGCCAGAGATGATGCTACAGAAGCAACCAAAAAACTGGAGGACTGAGAAGAGATTCACCCTGGAGTCTGAGAGGAGATCCACCCTACAGTCTTAGAGATGATCCATCTTACAGTCTTACCAAGGGTTGAGGTGATGCAGTGCCTTGGGGAAAGTTTATATATATATCACTATCATCCTGTTGTTTGTCGATTCCCTCGAGCAGGTGCCAGTAACGTCTCCTTCGTCCTAACCCTGAGATTCTAAAAAGTGCCACATTCAAGGCTCTTTCGGGGTTAGGAGAATAAGATCCATCATTGTTACTGGTATTTAGCATATTGGGTACACCACGGGGAGTTTGCCAGACTCTGCCATGTTGGCAGGTTACATGCGGTAGCCTGCCAAGTTGTCCACAGCAAAAATGAGATAATAAGATGTCTAGCTAGCTTCCAGGAGCTGGGTTTTGTAGTCTCTAGGTCTTGGCCGTTGATGGGATTACATGGCACTTGGGGCAGTTGGTGGGTGTGACCCCTGCCTACTGGAAAATGGAGGATCTGGGTGGAGGATGCTCAGCCCCATCCGAGCAGGCTTGGAGATCTTAGTCCCGGGACCCTCGTGCCTTTGTTCCTCTGCTGGTACCTTCATGCGTATGGAGAATGGTCTCAGCATGGTTGTGGCTGGTTCTGGAGGTCTTCGGCTGCCGGAGCTCTGGCTCAGGGCCGGGAGGGAAACTCAACCCGCCCCCCTGCAAGAGGCCCCGGCAAGGACAGCCAGGCGTGGGGGCAGGAGACTCTGTCCTGTTCTCTTCAGGAAGCTGGGATATATATATATACAGGCTGGAGCGATAGCACAGTAGTAGGGCATTTGCCTTGCATGCAGCCAACATGGCCGACCCGAGTTCAATTCCTCCGCCCCTCTCGGAGAGCCCGGCAAGCTACCAAGAGTATCTCGCCCGCATGGCAGAGCCTAGCAAGATACCCATGACGTATTCAATATGCCAAACACAGTAACAACAAGTCTCATGATGGAGATGTTACTGGGCCCGCTCGAGAAAAATAGATGAAGAACAGGAGGACTATATATATATATATATATATATATATATATATATATATATAACCACCATGAGATACACATTACAAAACTGTTTGTGATTGGGTTTCTGTCTTGCAATGTTCCAACACTGATTGCTTCACCAGCATACATTTCTCGCCACCAAAGTCCCCAGTTTTCCTCCTGCCACCCACCCTCCATCCCTGAAAGAGGATGAGATAGACACACAGGGACAGGCCAGCTCAGGAGACTAACGCAGGAAGTAAAGGGACAGATGCAGGACACAGATTGAAAAGTGGGAAGGACAAGAAGAAGGAGGGATGAGGCAGAGGTGAGGTTCAGAGGGAATCAACTGACCTGGCAGGATAGAGTGGGTGAAGCACAGGGAGTAAGGGGTGACATCACACCTCTTCTGAGCTTCAGTTCAGGCCCTGATTCTAGGCTGGTTGGTAAGGACCACTCATCCCAGGTGGGCAACGCTAGTTTGACTGGACCAGGTGGGGTATCTGCAGGTAGATGGACTGGACTGAGTTACCATCCCAAAGCACTGCACCCACTGACCTCCCTCCAGCCCAGGCCAGGGTGGTGCCCCTGGGGGGCTTCTGTTACTGCTGTGTTCACTGGTGCTCATTTATTTTGCTTAATAAGACTTGCCCAGCTTGTTCAATTGACAAGGAAATGCTTCATCATCTTTAGCACATTAATATTTTGTCCCAAGGCTCTGCAACCCCTTGAAGCAATACCCCGCTGTGAGGTGCTGGGATTTGAGGAAGCTATAAGGAAGCCTGACTATAATGTGATTTTTCTGCAGAAGCCCTGCTGTGGTAAGTGGGCTTTTAGTCCCTGCAGTTCAGACTTCCTGGAGATGAATGGCCCTCTGGGGAGTCCTTCCCCTGACCCCATCGAGTTTGATGCCAGAAAGAGACTTTGCTGAGAGATGGGGATGCGGAAGCAGTGCCACAGAAGTGTATAAAGGTGACCATTATTCATGAGTGATGCCAGCAAGCCACTACAAGAAGGGCAACAGGGGCCAGAGAGATGGTATAGCAGGTAGGGCATTTGCCTTGCACATGGTCGATGTGAATTAGATCCCCAGTCCCCCAAGTGCTCCTCTGAGCCCTGTCAGGAAGTGATTCCCGAGTGCAGAGCATAGCGTAAGCCCTGAGCACCTCTGGGTATGGCCCAAAACCAAGACAACAACAAAAAAAGGGAGAAAAAAAGTACTTTGCCTTAAAGTGGGAGGGAAGCTCCCATGATTCAAGGAGGCTAAGCTCTGCTCCCTGGTGAGGCCTCAAGAACCTGTGACTACAGATTCTAGGTGACAGGGAGCTCAGGGACACAAGAGCCAGACCTGCCCAACGTTCACTTTGGTCTCGACTTCAAAAAGCAACCCAAGAATGCCAGCTTCTAAGGTATGAGCCCACAGTTCCCATGGGGTGACTCTAGTCTCTCTGAGACAGTACTGTTCTCAAACAGGGGTTGGAGGCAGCTTTCACACACTCACCACTCAGGCCTTGTCCCACAGCCTCACACAGAGCTCCCCACACAGAGAGTGACTCCATGGACACCTGAGATGGGATGGGCATGGGGAGGGCAACGAGGAAGGGCAGAGGGACAAGTGGAGAAAGACAGAATGGAGGGCAGATAAAGCCCATCCCTTCATTAGTGTATGTTTTCCACCACCGATGTCTCCAGTTTCCCCAAAATAACACTTCTATGTAATGTTTTCTTTAAAAAATCTAAATAGATGCCCCCAAATGGCAAAAATACCACACAGTTTTAGACAAAGATGGGATCTATAGATCTAATGTTTCCTTTCACCTCAAACCCCAATCTGGCCCCCTAACATGGCTGAGCAGGGTGAAACCACTGCATGGAAATCAGTGCGGACCGTTCTGGAATCTCCTATGTTCTCATCTTAAAGATTCTAGGAATGGAGGTTGAAAATGACAGTGTTTAAACAGAGAATCTGGACATTTGCATAGAGGAGGAGATAAGAATGTTCCCAAACACTCACAATTCCACAAGAGGAAAGACATTGGGGTGACAACTCCACAGAGATTGCTGTGTGTCCTTCTCGTAACAATCCTGGGGAACTGGAGCTTTCCATGTTTCCATTTTATAGATAAGAAACCAAAGCTCCTGGAGTGAAGTCATACCCAGCAAGAGGATAACCAGGTCTAAGCCCTGCACCACTAGTCAACTTCTCTCAGACTTCCACCTTCAGCCTTCACACCACACTGCCTTCTACGTGGCACCTCTGTCCTGTTCATCAGAGAACTGCTCTGTGCTCAGTCACCTTGCCTGTGCACTGTTTGATACTAGCCTCTCCTGCCACTGGACTTCTCTTTGTCTGGGATCCTCCACACCTGGCCTAGGTGAACAGTCATCATTGGCTAGGAAAGAGAAGAGCAATAAGGGGATTTGAAAAGCACGTGCTTTCTCAAGGAGCAAATGTCACAATGAGCACCACAGACTCGGAGAGCAGTCCCGGGGACACTGAGGAAGAAGTATCTCAAATGTCCTTAAATTCCACTATTTCTGGTACTTTTGAAATGTTTGTTGAAGCCTTACTGAATTGATGCAGATTTCCCAGGCTTGGTGCTGGGGACAAGCTGGGCGCAATCGTTCTTGTTGCTGAGACCATTCTGTGAATTGTCGGGTGTTTAGCAGTCTCTGGCCTCTACTCATATGGATGCTAGTAACTTTTCAGAAGTGACAAGCAAAAGTGTCTCTAGATATTGCCAAATGTCTCCTAAAGGACAAAACTCACCCATGGGGGAACCACAACGCTAATGAATCAGAGAACGAGACCAAGTATTGGCCATCTGAAATGAGAAATGAGGCTCAAACAATGCTGAGAAGATCCAGGTGAGAGTCTGTGAGCTGCCAGAAAGTCTTGGAACATCTTTGTTAGAAGGCTAAGATGAAGGCATGGTGACTGCTTTTTCCTGCTTGTCAAATGGCCTATCTGTGGCAAATTTGCAAAGTGTGACACTTTCAGCAACAACAAATGACCCATCAGGGATCCAGCCCAGGGCTGTGAGTTCTGTCACTGTTCCAAGCCACTGCCTGACTTACACTCAGGCCAGAAACAATTCACTACTTCTCCTTAAAAGAGCAATTTCCCCTCAGCGTGATGGATGGCCTGCCACTCAGTAGCCACAAACGAACCCGATTTCTCACCGTTTTGTGCAGCTGCACCACTCAGGGGCTTCATGCTAAATTAATCAACAATTGAGAGCAGGTTGTGGAAGGACTTGGGCTGAGGAGAACAAATATCCAAACTCAAAGAGACAAGGCCAATCAAATTGTGTCTCCAACCTCTGCCCCTGGCCCCATCATCCAATGGCAGCTGCTGTCCAATTAAGAAGGGTAGAGAGACACAGGCCTTGTGAATTTGGGACTTGGAATCACTGGGGACATGTTTCCCAATTGGATTTGCCCTTTATTCTGTGCTCAAAGACTTCTGTAAATAAAGGTATATGTGAACCACAATAAGACACCACTTACATCCTTCAGACTGGCAAAAAATTAAGTCTGACATTACAATGAGGGCCTTGTTCATTGATGGCAAGAGTGTAAACTGGAAGAAGCACTTCAGGAAAATAATTTGATATGGACCTGTAATTTGGATCCCACATGCTGTTTGACCTGGCCATTCCATCCTTAAATATAGTGACAACAAAAACATGTGCACAGGTGGCCCCAGAGACAGCTGGCATAAATACTCATAGATAACAAAAAGGGGAATATACGATTATCAGTCTTTCATTTGGGTGCCCACACTTTGAGGGCTCAAGGCTTATTCCTGACTGCACTCAGACATCAATCCTGGCTGTGTTGAGGGAACTTATGGTGTTCTGGGAATTGAACCCAGATCAGCTGCGTACAAGGTAAGCAACTTGCCTGCAATACTATCTCTCTAGCCCTCCAAATATCCATCAATAGCAGGATGAATAAACTGAATACTATAACAAGCAGAGATAAATTTCATAATAGTAATAGTAAATGCCAAAATCAGATTGGATGAAATATGTACATAATTATTCTATTTTATATAAAACTCAACAACCTGCAACATTTTTTAACTTCTATAGTGTCAAGAGATTCATACTAAAATGATAAGCCTATTTTAAAAAATAGTAAGTGGCAATAAACTCAATTTCAAATAGTGCTTGTAGTTGAGAAATCAGTACCCAGGGTACTGAGAAGCTATGGTTCATGTTCTATTTCTCCTACTGGCTGATAATTACAACAGGGGCTCACTGTATTGTCACCATTTAAATGTCATGTGCAGATATTACTACATATTCATTCATATAATTAAAATATATTTCCTGATTTAAAAATTGAGCAGACTGAAAAGATAGTACAGCAAGCAATGTCTTGCATACAGCCAATCATAGTTCAAATCCCCTGCAGCACATATGGTTCCCTGGGCATGACCAAGGGTCACTCCTGATCACAGAGCCAGGAATAGCTCCTGAGCACCACTGTGTGATCCACCTTCACCCCACCACCCCAAAAAGGGAAAAAACATATGTGGTTTAGTATCATGTTTAGAGCTGTTCCAGATGAGTTCAGAAGCCCCCAAAAGAGAAGTGTCCTTTAAAAACTAGGCATACCCTCCACATGAAGCAGGCCCAATGACTACCCATATAGAATCATTCACGCTCTGAAGGGAATACCCGAGGCAGAAGGAAAATATCAAAAACTCAGGAAATAGAGTGGGTAGCTTTGAGTTACTCTGTGGCCCCCAGAACCCAATAAATTTGAACCAAATAAAAAGCATATTTTGGAGAGAGAAAAATAACCAAAGAAACATTGAAGCTAGTATAAAGAACACTCTTTTTCAAAGAGTTTTGTTATAAATGAGAGACAGAAATGGTGAGCTGCTCATGAGACTACTGTGAGAAAGATCAGTCTCATTGGTTAGCATGGTTGAATGTCTTATCAGAATGCTTAAGAGAGGGATGAGCATTGCTGGAGTGATTCCCTTGAGTAGACAACCGATGGGAAGTCTACAAGTAATGGGACTGACTTCACATGAGAGCCCAGATGGATTCATTTTGGAACAGGAGATATTCTCTCTCACAGTCTCCTCAATGAAGCAGAAAGCAAAGTTCTTGAGAGTGAAAAAGAGGAATGTGTTGGTGGAGGTTCCCAAGAAAAGAGTATGAACTAGTCATACAGGGTTTGAGAGAGGGACTAGTCTATAGCAGGAGTTGGTAAAATTTGTCCATTGCCACCAAAGCTACTTCCATATGGCACAGGAGCTTAGAACAGGTTTTGCATGTTTTTTATTTCTTGATTATCATTTTATGCATTAATACTTTGCAGATGGTCTCCCAAGTGATGTTGAGAAAGTCAAAAGACTCTGCGCAGAGATTCTCAGCCAACCTATGGCTATTCAAAAGTGCAGATATAGTGTAGTTGTCCCTGTAGTGCAGGGGCTTACACAAACCACCCCAGTGGTACCCAGATGCCTCAAGAGCCACATTAGTGACCTCCAAAGCTGCATCCTGCAATGCTCAGACTACGTAGTTCCAGAGACCACTGAGACAAGCTGTAAACCAGGCATTCATTTTAATTCCTCTCCTCCCCCTATATGTTTTTAATTACTGTGGGACAACCTCCCACAGTATATGGTATATGAGTGTTCATGAAATACTGAGGATCAAATCTAGGGTCTTACACAGGTCAAGCACGTGCTATACCTCCTGAACCTCAAACCCAGTCCTGTTTTTTATGCTTTTAAGTGATTTGCAGAAAATCAAGAAATATTTTGAGTCACATGATGCAGTGATCTTGAACTGCAGATTCATGACCAGTGCTTGTCCATAAGTATAGAAAGATTGAAAACCACTGGTCTACCACCTTGGTTATAACTCCTGGTCTGTAGTCCAATATGCACGTGCCAGTTCACAGGTGTAAGAAAGGTTAGGAATGCTGATATTAAAAATGTACATAAATTTTAAATATGTTTCATACATAGTTATTAGACTACGAATGCCTTCATTCTTTGAGCTCCTATCTCCAGCTTTCTAATAATAATAGTAAGGTTGAAAAAAAAATGAGACAAAGACTTACAGAGTTCCCAAAGTCTAAAATAGTTGCCATTTGACCCTTTACCACAAAAATTTCTGCCAATCTGACTGTTGGGCAGAATTAAAACATTCACTTGAAGAGTTGTGGTCCTGAACTTAAAATGAAACACATAAGCATAGCTGAATGGTTTTCTTTATTTAAAATGTGGAAATAATAAGGACTTATTTAGGTCACAGATTAGTTGTTGATTAAATTGTGAGAGTGATACATATGCAATATGTTTAGCACCAAGTGAGTATTTATTTAACCTGAAAATCCAGACATTTGCCATAATTACAACCTCCTCAAACAGAAAAACCATACAGATTATTACACTAGGACTTCACACAGCCTTCCCCATGACATGGATTGCTTGCTGAAACACAGATTCTTAACAAACCTCCACTGAAGACTTTGCTTCAATGTTCCTAAAGACCAATCTTCTTCAGACCCTGGATTCCTTTGGACCCCAGACCTTTAGCTTTTCTTGCACACTAACTCCAGCTCCAAACCATTCAGGCCAAAGCCCACTAATCCATGCTTAAGGGCTCATGTGGTCCAGCATCTCTGGATCTGAGAACAGAAGGGTCATAAATCTGACCACCCCAGCCCCCAACCCACAACAGGTATTCTTTCATCATGGCAATTTTGAAACGCACATACCAGAAGGAACTATAAGGGTTGTTGGTGTCGTTGCTCATTGTCATTTCCCATAGATAGGAATTGCCATTGCATTTTAAAGACATTTAAAAGTTTTAATCTAATGGCAAAAAATTCATTTTCTTAAATTTAATTAATTTACTAAACTTCTCATGGCTTGTTGGATTCAATCCTGTACCTGTGATCTTACTTGATTCATTACACCACTTCATCTCTTCTTACTAATAAAAATCTCATCAAAATGAGAATAAAATGAAATTTTGAACTTTCTAATGAGATACCTGTCCTGGTCCCCTTACTCTACAGAATTAATGGTCTCTCCCACCCACCCTCTTGGTCAAGAACATTTTAGTTTTGTGTCAGCTAACTGGAGAAGAAGATGCCATTGTCCCAGATGACCCATGTCCCCAGTGTCATTCTTCTGGAGCTTTACCCAGGAGAAACACTAAAAGGACCAATGTCAATGTCTCTATCCACAAAGCCACCACAAGTGGTGACCAGTTCCCCTGGGAGGTTTTTTCTTAGAAAAGAAATAGCAAGTACTACTCTTATTTTAAAAAAATCAAACTGGATGTATGGTGCCGCCGGCAAGTCAATCTGTACCTGTGAAGCGAGTGCATCAGCAGCCTGATGGCACCTTTAGACTTCCAGATACCCAAAAATTGCTGCTGTGCCTTTGACCAGACCCGAAAACTTGGGGTAAACTTTACCAAGAAAGTAAATGGTCAAAAGTTAGGTATGTGGGACACACACCCACAAACCACCTTGGGCTCAGCTATATAATTGGAGGCAGGGCCTCTCTGGTTCCTGATCAAACTGCTTAACGTCCATGATCCCAGAGACTCAGAAACAAATCTCGAAACCCAGTGGCTTTTGGCAGAAATGTGTCCAGTCCCAGCAGTAGGTTACAGGCACTGGGCCACCCCAGGTGGGAAAAGGTTTTATGCCTTGGCCTGTTCCCCTTGGGGGCACAGTGGCCACCATCCTCCAGAGGCCATAGGACAGTCAGGTTTGGGCCCACAGTGACTAGACACGTGAGGCCTCATGAGATGGGGGTGGAGCTGGTCTTTTCTTCCCCATCCCAACAAGACCCCGAGTCGCCACCCACGAATGGCCTCTCTGGCTCCTGATCAAGCTGCTTAATGGCCATGATCCCAGAGACTCAGAAACAAATCTTGAAACCCAGTGGCTTTTGGCAGAAATGCTTCCAGTCCCTTCATTAGATTACTGGCGCTGGGCTGTAGGATAACACTCTTTTGTCCTTCCTTAGGTAGCTTAGGTTTGTCAGGTCACACCCATCTAAGGACACAGAACTTGTATTGTAAACAATGTCCTTTCTGTGTGGACACAGGAAGACAGTTAATATTATGCTTTGTAACTTGGGAGTTGATTGACTCTGAATAATATTTATTCCTGGGCATCTGATTTCTTGACTCAGTTGCCCTTAGTTCCTAGCACCCCAAAAGCAGGGTCCCGACGAGGGACTAAATGGACCCACGGCAAGCGGTGAGCTACCCTGGCATCAAAATGGGCCAGACCAAAGAGCCACGATACTCAACTATAAGTTGAGGGCATGATCATGGATAAATGTTGTCATGATCCAAAAGTAAGTAACGACGAGACTAGGACCCTACTGGAGCTAGGAAGATTAACCTGGCCTGAGGACTGCGGAATGTATAGTGAGATGTTCTCAGGAAGAACCAAACTAAATTTATATCTCTTACTGTGCTCATACAGAATGACATTGCTAGAAATATTAGAAGTAGATTTATTACAACTATTTAAGTAGATTACTAACTGAGGGAAGAACACTCCCTTGTTGGGATCCCACCCTTGAGCAGATCTCCTAGTAATCTGAAGTAATCTCTGTAGATGAGATTTTATCCTTGAGTTAATCTCCTGGAGGAGTGATCTTACCTCTCTTTGTTGAGTTGTCAGTATTCAACCCACCTTTATGTCACCGCCTTATGTGACTGCTATATAAACTAACGGGTGGCTTGCCAGGCTCTGCCGTGCGGGCGAGATACTCTCGGTAGCTTGCCAGGCTCTCCGAGAGGGGCGGAGGAATCGAACTCCGGTCGGCCATGTTGGCTGCGTGCAAGGCAAACCCCCTACCGCTGCCTTGCACGCAGCCAACATGGCCAACCCGAGTTCGATTCCTCCGCCCCTCTCAGAGAGCCCGGCAAGCTACCGAGAGTATCTCGCCCGCACGGCAGAGCCTGGCAAGCTCCCCATAACGTATTCAATATGCCAAACACAGTAACAACAAAGTCTCCAATGGAGACGTTACTGGGCCCACTTGAGCAAATTGACGAACAACGGGAGGGCCTTTACCTTTTACCTATATAAACTAAGATGTAAGCTTGGAGAGGAGAGTCAGAAGCGAGAGAGCTCGGGCTCCAGAGATCCAGAGTCAGAGCCAGAAGGAGAGAGGTTCCAAGATTGGGTCCCAGGAGAGAAGAAGGCAGAGAAAGACAGGAGTGAAGAGGATTGGAATAAACTACAATTGATATAGACTGGCCTGGCCCTCGTTTCTTCTTCCATCTGCCTTTGGCCAACAGCCGTTCTGATCCAGGCCACACACAGTGGCTCAAGAGCACCGAACACGGGCGGTGAGACATGTCATCCAGTGAGCCCGTGAACACACAACCTCCGGTGTGATAAGATTTTACACTGGGCCACCCCAGATGGGAATAGGTTTCGTGCCTTGGCCTATTCCCCCTGGCAGCTGGTGGCTGCCATCCTCCAACAGCCACTGGACAGTTAGTTAGGTTTGGGCCCGCAGTGTGAGACACACAGGGCCTCAGGGGATAAGGGTGGAGCGGGCCCTTTCCTCCCCATTCCAAGGAGACCTCGAGTCGCAGCCCACAAACGGCCTCTCTGGCTCTTAATCAAGCTGCTAACGGCCATGATCCCAGAGACTCAGAAACAAATCTCAGAACCCAGTGGCTTTTGGCAGAAATGTGTCTGGACCCCACAGTAGGTTACTGTCACCGGGCCACCCCAGGGAGGAAAGGGTGTTCTCCCTCCACCTGCTCCCCCCTCCCCCAGCAATTCGGTGGCTGCCATCCTCCAGAGGCCATTGGACAGTCAGGTTTGGGTCCTCAGTATTGAGACATGCAGGGCCTCACAGGATGGGGGTGGAGCCATCCCTTTCCTCCTAGTCCCAACAAGACCCCAAGTTGCCGCCCACTAACAAACTTTCTGGCTCCTGATTAAGCTGCGTAACGGCCTTGATTCAAGAGACTCGGGAACAAATCTTGGAATTCAGCAGGTTTTGGCAGAAATTCCTCCATATTTAATTGTTAAAATTTCAGAATTTTGAAATTGTGCGGCCACTACTACAGCCAGGCAACATCAGGTTATTCATAACCACCAATAGAAAACAAATCGTCTAGTGTTACCTTTTCAGCAGATCTGAGTGTTCGGGTAAAATCTCAAATAATAATGGTAGGTCTGGTGTCAAAATATTGAATGTGATCAAAGTAGAGAGAAAGTAATGTGTAAATCATCTGCCCCACAGGCAGAGGGAGGGCGTGGGATGGGGGTATACTGGGGTTTTTGTGGTGAAGAATGGGCACTGGAGAAGGTATGGGTGTTTCATTATATGACCGAGACTTAAACCCGAAAGCTTTGTATCTGCTTTCACAGTGATTCAATAAATAAAATTATAAAAAATGAAAAAAAGTAAGGTGGAGTTCATGCCCAATTCAACCAGCTAATCAGTGGCTGAATAAATAGCAGTATTTCTACATAAAAAAAATCAAATTAATTTTGGGTTCACTCTTGCACAGAAGATAGCAGCTGATGTTCCCAGCCCATTTGCTCTGCCATACACTACACAACCCCCTAAATCTTCAGCATAATTATAGTTACCCAGAACCAGAAATGAACAACTCTCGGTTTTAGATGAGAATAAGGCCATTCTTCAAAGGAGAAAATGACGAGGGGGAGGGCTGAAAGAAGCTTTAAGAAGGCACTGACCTCCACCGTTGGCCATGGAGTGAACAGGGCTAATGATGCATGACAGGTCCACTGTGATGACCATGAGCAACAAACATCACAGCAAGCATGTGCCTGGACACACCTGGTGCTCAGTACTCTTTAAGCATGGGGACACTCAGTCTCCTTGGGTGCTTATATGAATGGTATGTTTTCTGCCCAATATAAAACAGAGAGGTGAAGTCATGTCCCAAGGTCCCAGAAAGTTAGTCCCCCAATAACTTTAAGATTCTCAATTCTGCAGTTCACAATGCCTCTCACAAGACTAACATGCAAAGGGGACTGGACCTCTCCTCTGAGGATATGCCAAAAATCCTTGAGGGGGCTGGGAGATAAGACAGAAAAGGGCAATGTCTATGGTGGAGCGGAGCATTCAATCAGGAGGAGCTGGTGCTGAAAGGTGGTAAAGTGTTCATATGAGACTCTATCAGCAATATTATAAATCACAGTGCAAAAATGTACCCGTAAAAATAAGTAAGTACCTCTTGTAAAACACGGTGATAAACAAACAAGAATAGGGGGCATTGGTGGAGGGAGGCGAACACTGGTGAAGGAATCAGTGTTGAAACATTGCATGCCTGAAACCCAATCAAGAATAACTTTGAAATTTCATGGTGACAAAAAAATTAATTGAAAAATTAAGAATATCACGAAAAATTATTTGTTTAATTTTATTTAATTCAGGTTTCTTTGGAGCCTTGCTGCACATTTAGCCAAAGAAGAGAGATTGACTAGACTATGAAAACTGGCATCCCTGCCTGATCTGGGATTTGGCCAATCCCAGTTCCAAGATATAGAAAAAGAAAGAGGTCTTCTTCTGGTACCTAAGTGGAAGGAAACGGAGCTATTCACAGTAGTCCAGATCTGGAAGGACTGTGGGACTCTCTGCCTTTGAATTAAGTTAGGCTGCATACATGATTTTCTCATATACATGACTTTCTATGAACAGCAGAAAGTAAGATAAAACAATATGTGTTACTTTCTAGGCAAAATATTAAAAGGAAGTTTACTACACACAATTTACCACACTTCACTCCATCTGTCCCAGCGATGATGAAGTTCATGAGAAGATGGGAACTTTGTTAGCTTGGGTCCCTGGATAGAATAGATTCTGCCAACCTCCGTTGTAAGCAGCAGCAAAGGCTTGTGTTAGTAAAGTCACAGAGAGACAGGAGATTGTTTATTGATGCCACATAATTTAGTCACACACATATAAGACTCCTACAACACACATTTTTGTACAACCTACACATAGACACACACTCCTATAACACCACACACACACACACACACACACTTCTACAGCCCACACACAGACACACATTGATACTAACACGAACTCCACAACACAAACACACATAATCCTGTAATTCCACTATAGCATGTTTCTTTACTTTCACACTCCTAACACCAAATGTGCAGGTTTTCTACACAAATCAGTTCTCTGGTTCTCTGAAGCCACTAGTTTGTAGCCCACATTTAATTCAATTCTGGCCTTCATTACCCAGAACAGGCGCAGACCTTGGAATGTTGAAGGTTCAATTTCCCAAACTTCCACCAGTTCTGATGCAATCACAAGTAGAATTATCCATACACACTTCTGTCTGACTTGGCTCCTGCCTAAGGGTTTCCATAAGCCCCACCTCCATTCCATAATATTCTATAATAGCTCACAGAACTCCATGAAACACTTCATTGATTATATTTATTACCAAGAATACAAATACACATTCAGATGAACAGGGACATGAAACAAGATCTGCAAGTGTTCTAAGCACAAGGGTTTCTCCCCTATGAATTGTGTCATCCTCCCAATTCATGAATGTGCTTGCAACAAACCACTGGCTCCTTTTGCCCCAAAAACAATCACAGAAAATGAATTTTTGAAAAGGGAATATGGTTTCTTAGCTCTACCAAATAAATGAAGGAAGACAGAAGCCCTCAAATCCAAGCACGCCCATTAGCCCCAGGGAAGGTTTTTGAAGCTAAGTCTGAGGTGTTTCTGAACAGTTGGTGGACAGGTAAGCTGCTAGGTTATCATCAATCATAGTCATAGTACCTGGTTACACCAGGCTTTGTAGTATCTTTAAAACTCTTGACCACATATTCTCCCATTTTCCTGTTCAAGGACCACAGCGACACTGCCACTTCCTAAGGATAAATGTGGTTAGGGAGGGGTACAATCTCTGTTTCAATTATATTAGGTTGAGATTTTAACAGGGTTAGGGTTCAATGTTCTTTGAAAATAGTGATAATGAATTTCAAGAACTAACAGTAATCAATAAGTTAAGAAAACACATTAAAAGCAATTTTAGAGGCTTAGCTTCCTCTAACATCTTCCCAGCCCAGAAACTACATAGTTTATGGCTTTTATATGGAGGTTCAGTTAAGAAGACATGGTTGATTAAATTATTGGCCACTGTGATTAACTTGCTTTTGAGCCCCTCACTTGTCCTTGAAAGATAGGGTGGGCTGAAAGTTCTACCCTCTGGCCATGGGGCCCTATTCCCCCCACCCCATCAAAAGTTTCCTCATTAGCATAAACTCAGGCAGGTTGAAAGGAGGTTGTTATGAATAATAAAAGATGAGCCTCTGCCTTATCACTCAGAAAATTACAAGCATGCTAGGAGCTCTTGTACCAGAAATGGAACCAAAGATATACATTTTATTATATCACAATGTCACATTCACACCACTCACACACATTACTACTTCCCGTCCCCACCCCAGGGAAGAAATGTTTGTTAAGCATCAGCAAATTCCTGCTTCTGCATTAGACTGTAGGGAGCCAAGATAAATAATAAGCATGGTTTGTGCACTAGCAAAACACACAATAGGGAGACAGATAGGTAATCATGTAAATGTACTTCAACTCCTTCCACAGAGGCAGAAACCAACAGGAGGGTTGTTTGTTTAGTTTTTTATTTTTCAAAATGTCTTATTAAAGTTGTATAAAATTATTTCATCCATATTGTAATAGTGACAGATATAATTCTACCATTCCACTGCTCATTCACTCCTCTCTGTGTTCTTTTTCTCTTTTATCCTAACAACATCTTAAGGGGAAATCTGTGTGGCAGGCCTTTTGCTCGTGGAAGTTTCAATCTCAGGAAAGCATCTAGCCAGGTGGGATGTGGCCTTCACCAGATGAAAAATGGCACAGAACCAATTATTCATAGAACAGCCAAAGCAAAAGAAGCAACTTTATTCCACATGCTATTTGTGCTGAATGCCCAGGAAGTACACAGAAGGAAGAATGACTCAAGATAAAACTGGCAGGGGAACTGGACCTGAGAAGATCATCATTCCCATGTGGTTCACTAGGATTGGGCTCACTGGAGCTGTTAAAGGAAGCTGCCTTGGGGCTAGAGTGATAGCACAGTGGGTAGGGCATTTGCCTTGCAAGTGGCCAACCCAGGTTCAATTCCCAGCACCCCATATGGCCACCCGAGCACTGCCAGGAGTAATTCCTGAGTTCGTGAGCTATCATGAACTCAGAGGGGTCAAACCCACCATGGAGATGTATTTTTCTTATAATCCCAGCATCTCAACACTGATAACCTCCATCCATTCTTAGTGCTGAAAAATGTAAAAGCCCCCTTCTGCTGCTCAGATCGGTATCCTAGGTCCAAGCAGCACCTCAATAGCTTGCCTGCACTGGACATCCACATACACTCCAGAAGCAGGTTAGTTTAGGGAGCAAAGACAGTTCTCTAAATGAAAAATGTATTGTACTGTAGCACTGTCATCCCATTGTTCATCCATTTGCCTGAGCGGGCACCAGTAACATCTTCTTTGTGAGACTTGTTGTTACTGTTTTTGGCATATTGAATGTACCACCGTAGTTTGCCAGGCTCTGCTGTGAGGGTTGGATACTCTTGGTAGCTTGCTGGGCTCTCTGAGAGGGATGGAGAAATTGAACCCGGGTCGGCCACATGCAAGGCAAACGTCCTACATTCTGTGCTATCACTCCTGCCCTAAATGAAAAATCATTGTATCACTGTCATCCCATTATTCACCAATTTGCTCAAGCAGGCACCAGAAACATCTGCATTCATCCTAGCCCTGAGATTTTAGCAGCCTCTCCTTACATTTTCATTACTTAAATGAAAAATACTGAGTGAAAACAGGGGGTACTACATAAGAAACCTCATTTATGAACAAGATAATTAGGCAGTAAAAGGTTGTGTAAATTAGTGAAAGAGAGCTACTCATCAAGGTCAGGTTTGCTTGCATCACCCCAAATCCTCGAAAGACCCTACAGAGTTTCTCGGGACCCAGGATAAACCCTGCAAACACAGAAGACTGAAAGCCTAATGCCTTCAGTTGGCAGAATGTCATATTCTGGGGTCCTCACTGTTTAGAGTGTTGTTCTTCTCTGGATCTGATAGAAATGAGATATGTCCAATATCACGTCTAGCCTGTAATCCAGGGTCTAAAGTACATTGCCTCCATGAGTCTGTTCCCTGTTTCCTCCACTGACATTGAAGTCCTTGGCACTGACATATTATTGAACTCTCTGGAAATACCACATCTACAGATTTGAAGCTGCCCCGGTCTATCCACATCATCTAGAAACTGAGTTTGGGCTTCCATCTTACTAGCAAGCAGGTTCATCATTGTAGTATGAAAATTATTTTGACAAATTTATCAATGTCTCCAAGTTTCTACATAAACAGGGATCTTTCTGACATTGGTCTTTCAGAGTTGGAGAAGAAAAAGAGTCTTAGATCAGCTCTAGAGAAGAAAAATAGGAGAAAAACCACCCTGCAAAGTTCGTTCTATTCATGCAGGTATTGCATCCCTCTACCACCCACTTCCACATGTCCGTTCACCCATACCCTCACCTGTCTCTCTAGTTATCAATTCATCTATCCATTCACCCTGCAAATCCAAGGATATAACAATTCATGTATCTACCCATCCATCCACCCACCTACCTGTCCACTGATCCACTTACAGTTTTATCAACATTCATCTCACTACCCACCCATTTGCCCACTCACCCACCCAATCACCTCTAATCACATATTCATTAATTCATCTATACCTGATACTGATCTATCTACCTGCCCAGATACCTACCTATCCATATTACTCAAAAAAACATTCTTTCACATCTACATTATGCTGGATGCTGTGTTAGGGGATGGAGGATCAAAGAGAAAGTGAAGTCAACACTGGCACATGCTCAGAGACTGTGCTTGGCAGTAAATCTTTACAGCACAGAATGGCCCTGACTGCTGGGCCTCAGAGACATACAGAAAATTGGCCTCTGGTTATCCTTCAGAATTTTGTTCTCTGGACATGGAGTTGTACAAAAGTTGTACAAAAGTGTACCTTCCTATGTGCATTTTGTACTTCCACATAGGACTCTTAAGGACGAATGTGGCTTTTACCAATTTGTGCCCAACTTGGTGGGAAGGCTACAATCTGGAGCGAGATGTGTGGACTAGGAGTCTCTTGGCCAGGATGGTAGAGTTTAGCTCATGCTCAGAGCCCTGGGGGGAACTTATTGATTCCTCAACATGCCATTCCTCTTGATGGCACAAGTGAATGTGAGCAGGGGATTCAGATGAAATCTGTCTCCAATTAGTGGTTTCTTTTGCCAATTTGACATCTATTCCCTTCCAACAGCTTTAGATGCTACTTTCAAATGACTTTAAATCCTGCTGAGTAATTAAGAAGAGGCCTGGAGTTTTCCCACTTGATTTGGTTTTTGGAGCCCATTAGTACAGTCATTGCAGGACCAGTATTCTCTTATTATCACCTCCCTGACCAGGCCAGAAGCCTGAATGCTGAACACTGGGCTCCCACTAGAGTGTAAAAATTATCAAGGGAAGGCCCCGGTTCTCTGTCCATATAGTAAATTAGACAGTGCCCATGCTGGAGGTCACAGCAGCCTCACAAAATCCACAGATCTTGGCTCTGTGAACTTGAGGAAGACTCCCCATCACAATCTATCATCTTAGTGCTGCTGATACCAGTCATAGAGGGGTGTGCAGTGCCTGTGTCCCAGGAGCAAGAGTGTTTTAGTACATTCATAGCACAACTGTGAAGGGATCTTCTTGAAGGCACATTAGTCTGATAGGAAAACACCAAGAGCTAAGTCCATTATGGAGTCATAGGTGGCATCAGTTTAATAACATCACTCATGCTCCCCATATACCCTTTTCATAAAAAAACCATGGCCCATGACAGCAGTTGTACCCCCTCTACCTGACATAGTATACCCATAATTGTTGATTTTATGTGTCACCTTGGTGGAGCCATGGGATGCCAACATATTTGGTCAGACATTATTCTGGGTGTTTGTGGAGGGTGTTTATGTTTGAGATTCAAATTTAAGTGAGTAGACTTACTGACCTCTCTGGTGTGGGTGGGCCTGGCCCAATTAGACAAAGCCCTAAAGAGAACAGAAAGACTGATGCTCCCAATAGGTCCTTAGTAGAAAGTTTGCCAGTATGGGGAGGAGGGTAGGTAGGTCAGGGAAAGGACCACTATGATAATGATAGAGGGAAGTGGTCAATTTGAACAAGTACTGGGTCCTGAAAGGAAGTAAAATGATATGCATGATACCCTCTCAGGAACAGTATTGTAAACCACAGTGCCTAAAGGGAGAAAAAGGAAAAAATAAAAAACTGCCTGCCTGAGATGAGATGCAGGCTTGGAGACAGGAGGGAAACTAGGACATTGGTGGAAGAAAGGGCACAGTGGTGAAGGGATTGGTGCTTGAACATTGTACCCCTGGGATTTAATCATGAATAATTTTTAAACTTTGCAATTCATGGTGATTCACTGCGTTGCACTTCCTCCCGGTATTCATCCATTTGCTCAAGCGGGCCCAGCAACGTCTCCATTGTGAGACTTGTTGTTACTATGTTGGATATATTGAAGACGTCACAGGTAGCTTACCAGGCTTTGCCATGCGGGCGAGATACTCACGGTAGCTTGCCGGGCTCTCCGAGAGGGGCGGAGGAATCAAACTCAGGTCAGCCAGGTCGGCCGCATGCAAGGCAAATACCCTGCCCGCTGTGCTATTGCTCCTGTCCATGGTGATTCAATAATTAAAAAAAAAAAACTAAATAATCTTGAACTCATCTAGTAAGAGGTAAAGGTAAAGGTAAAGGTAAAGGCCCTCCCGTTGATCATCGATTTGCTCGAGCGGGCCCAGTAACGTCTCCATTGGAGACTTTGTTGTTACTGTGTCTGGCATATCGAATACTCTCGGTAGCTTGCCGGGCTCTCCGAGAGGGGCGGAGGAATCGAACTCGGGTCGGCCATGTTGGCCGCTTGTAAGGCGAACGCCCTACCCGCTGTGCTATTGCTCCAGCCCGCTCGAGCAAATCTAGTAAGAGAATTCTTCCTATTCTTCCTGCCTAATAACCTCTGACTGAGTACAATATCAGCTCTTGCTGGTGTTAAGGCAGATTTTGGATTCAAACTTGGTTATAACACTTTGGTTTTCAACATTGGCTCTGAAATCGGGACATATCTGCTTTCCTAATCATATACGCCAATTCCTGGTAGCCAATTCCCATCTCCAGGGAGAAAAGGAGGAAGTGTTTTTTACTCTAGACAACATTAATGTACCATCTCTCCAGAAATTCCTTGAGATCTCAGTCTCTAAATTGGGGAGGGGCTGAAAAGGGTAGTCTCAGAGGGTGTTCTTTTAAACTTCTCCACCCCGCCCACCTACCATGACTGGGTCAGATTCCTTGTTTTGTGGGAACATGTAACAAAAGTTCCAGAGTTGCCAGGTGCCTGAGGGACTCTCAAGAGAAAGCAGACACTTCCCCTAGGGGGAGGCCCATTCTGCTGCCAAATGCCCAGCAGTAGCCAATCTGTGCTCCACTGAAAAACAGATCCAGGGAATCCTAAACTAGAAACAGACTGGGGCTGTGAGCTCCAAACCCTTCCCAGTCCTTAAGTCTGTTATCTTCCTTCCACCCCTTATGCCTTTTCTGAGCTGAGATGAAGGCGAAACACATCTCTTAAACCTGCTCCTCCATTGCAGCATCATTGGGCAGGAGTAGGACAAAGACTCACCGATTATTTTCTATTTATAGTACTGTCTCTGCTTGAGTGCTTTCCCCAGGCTTATATAGCAGAAAAGGAACTCTTTGGAATGCACTATTCCTAGTGAATTTTCAAGAATGGCTTTGGGAGGGAAATGTGGGTTGGGGGACACTCTCCAGGCCCTGCCTGTTGATCTAGAGTATCTTGCTAGAAAGTGCTTCTGGAGTTTGACAATCCAAGGATCCCTTGCACTGACCCAAGGGAAAGATCAGATCCAGAGAAATTAAATAATCTTGAACCAATCCAGGAGCCAGGCTTCCCTTGTCTTGGCCAGCTGTGAGTGGGTGAACACCAGCAAAGTGTCCATCCCAGTCTCAGGACTCCCTTCTCTGATCTCTCCAGGATTAACCCTCAGTCACTGAAAGAGCTTTCCTGCTTCCTCATGACCATTCATTGCAGCTGAGACCTGGGAGACTAAGCAAGCACCTTCTCCAAGGCTCCCCAGCAGGGCCCTGCTCAGGAAGTCTCCAGCAGCTCATCTGTCCCTGCCTGCACCGATTACAGGACTCTCCTGACACCACATCCTTGCAGCATCTTGGGTGACCTGCCCCGCACAGTACATCAGTCTGAGCTCTAAATTCTGCTGGCCTCTCCTTTCTTACCTCCCAGTGTTCCTTTTTACCCTCAAGAGCCCCAATCACGTTGCCGTTCTTCCCCATCCTCTTCCTGATTTCCCCCTCACTTCCTTCCTGCTTGCCCTCCTTTCACCCTGCCTGGCCTGACTAAGTCTTCTTCGGCTCAGAGACCTGGCTCAGGACCCATCTGAATAAGATGCATGAGGATGTGGCCATGGCCACCGTTGCCATACACTAATGTTGTCTTTCTTACATTCACTGCACTATTCCTTTTGCTTACTCCTGATATTCAGCCCTTGGCTTCTACTTTGAATTTTACTCATCTCAGACCTGTAGAAGAGGCTCCCTCAGTCCAGAAACCACTTCTTGATAATGCACTCTACCCCAGGCATGGACAGCCCTCTCCAGACCTCCTTCAGCTCCTGTATCACAGTGGTCAGACTCTGGAGACTCACTCCAAAGTCTTGCTTCTCACCAGTGGCTCACAGTTCAGCTGAGGGTTATTTTCAGGATCTAATCTTACTCTCTGATGAAGATTCCCAGATCTGTATTGGTCTGGGAGGGCCACATGAGTGGGGCAGTGTGTGTGTGTGTGTGTGTGTGTGTGTGTGTGTGTGTGTGTGTGGTGCATGCTCTAAGTCTGTACTGGTCAGGGAGGGCCTCATGAGTGAGACATTGTGTGTAGGGGGGGCGGGAAGGCGGAGAGGGATGCTTGCTCTGGGTCTGTGCTAGACAGGAAGTGTGTGTGTGTGTGTGTGTGTGTGTGTGTGTGTGTGTGGTGCATGCTCCAAATCTGTACTAGTCAGGAGGGCCTCATGAGTGGGACAGTGTGTGTGGGGAGGGAGGGTGCAAACTCTGGTCTGTACTAGACAGGGAGGGCCTTATGAGTGAGGCAGTGTGTGTATGTGTGTTTGTGTGTGTGTTTGTGAGCGTGTGTTGTGCATGCTCCAAGTCTGTACTAGTCAGGGAGGGGAGGGCCTCATGAGTGGGACAGTGTGTGTGTGTGTGTGTGTGTGTCTGTATGTGTGTGTTTGTTTGTGTGTGTGTGTGTGTGTGTGTGTGTGTGTAGTGCATGCTTTCTATAGCAATAGGGGAAGGACTGCCTTAGACAAGAAAATAGTTATTGCTCATCATTGCTTAGCAAAAACCACAGAATTGAAGCAGGAAAACTGGGGTTAAAGGATAGAGGTGAGCAGCTGCAAACTTGATGCAGAAGAGCTATCTACTTCCTGAAGTTGCCATTTCTCAGCTGTGCTGCTTTGGCAAGTTACTTAGTCCCTCTGTTTCCCCATCTGCAAAATAAGTAGAATCACACAGCCCTTACAGCAGGTGCTAATAGTTGCATAAGACATGGGGTGTGAAGTATGAGCAATACTTGCACCAAAATTGCTCAGAGTCCCTGGAACCTAGTCCTGAGCTCATGATCCGCTAAGAAAATTGCCCCGCCTCCATGAACAACGCAGCAGAAGGTTATACCCAGGGAGGGGAGGGAAGAACAAAAAATGTGTCCTGAGGAAAATTCCCCACCCAGAGAGTGAGAGAGCCCTGCCAGACTGGCTCAGTGCTGGGAAATCATAAAGGCTGTGTTATTATGTAACGCACATCAGTGATTTTCAGTGTAATTAAGATGGATGGCTCTAATAATCCTGCAGGGCCCAATTCTGAGTCACATTACCAGGCATTTACAAAGAGTTTTTGTGCACTTTGCTTCGGTGATCACTGGGGCCCATTAAAAAACTGTCTGGAAGACAGGGTTCTCAAATCTACTGTCCGCTGCTGAAGTCAGGGTGGAGGGTAAGGCTTAGCTCAAAGTCCCAAAGGAACTCTGCACATCCTAGGAGATTCACCTGATTTCTTTCCCTCCACAGAGCAAAGCCAATCTTCATTCTCCCTCTGCACCTCTAAGCCCCAAGACACACAAAGTTCAGGTCAATTGATCTTACCCTGCAGCACTAGGACCAGAAACTAGCAACAGTCTTTACTGACTCTGGGTGCCTGCTGGGCTCTTCAATACCCTCAGACCTGACTGGCCTGATTCTTATGGTCAAATGGGTACTTTGATGTTCTATGTGGGGCCACGTGTAGAGCAAGGCACAGGGAGAAGTTTAACAGACTCACCGTGTCAGTTCTTAATGTGGCCCCCAGTGGATTCCTTGGCCTCACTAAGTCATGTTTTCTGCTCATATGAAACTGGACAATAAGTCCCACTCACAAGAGCTTCCCCCATGCCAGTCCCTCCCTTTAAAGCATGGGTACCCAGAACTTTCTCTCTTTTCCTGCCTCACTGTCTTCTGAATTAGCAGAGCCCTTGGGGAGGAATGTGAGTAAGGACAGCGACCAAGGTCATTGACTTCTTTCACACTCTGGGATTTCCTGAAGACATGACAATTTTCTAGGCTAGAGCTTTGTGGGGGGGTTAAAAAAGCCCCACAACCCCCCCCCAAAAAATAACTTGATAATAAAGATCAATAAAACTCTTCATCTAGAGCATGGATCCAGAGGCAAAGTCAGTTTTGGTTTCTCTTGCTGACCCATCATTGTCTTTGTGGGTCACATGGGGTGGGCTGGGGGACTCACACCACTCACAGACTGGGACTGTGAGCATGGTGGTCACCCAACATGGCTGCTTCTGCTCTGAGAGGCTCCTCCACAGAAACCGTTTTGTCAGGTGTCCACATCTTTGCCAGAAGATCACATCCTTGAGGATGGGAAAACACATCACAACTAAATGTGCCCAAGATCCATGAGTGGAAGTCCAAACCATGTGGCTCACCATCATGTTCTGCCTCTGCTGGAGTGGTCTAAAAGGTCCAAGAGAGGTGGGTCCCTCTTCCCACACCACAGAAAGTAAGTCAAATACCTTAAGATAAAAGACACACTTTCCTTTGGAGTTCAACCAGTACTTTGCATATCCTTGATATCAACCCCTTGTCAGATGTGTATTTGAAGAATATCCTTTCCCATTCTGTAGACTGTCTTTGTATTTTGGTCACTGTTTCTTTGAAGGTGCAGAAGCTTCTTAGTTTAAGATAGTCCCATTTGTCTATCTCTGTTTTCACTTGCTTGGCCAGTGGCATGTCATCTTTGAAGATACCATTAGCTTCAATGTCATGGAGGTTTTGCCAACTTTGTCTTCAATGTACCTTATGGATTCCGGTCTGATGTTGAGGTCTTTGATCCATTTTGATTTTACTTTTGTACATGGTGTTAGGCAAAGATCTAAGCCCAGTTTTTTGCATGTAGTCGTCCAGTTTTGCCAGCACCATTTGTTAAAAAGGTTTTCCTTACTTCACTTCGCATTTCTTGCTCCTTTATCAAAGATTAGATGATCATATGTTTGAGGGGAGGTGTCAGTATATTCAACCCTGTTCCATAGGTCTGCAGCTCTTCCTTTGTTCTAGTACCATGCTGTTTTAAAACGTCCAACCCCATCAAAAAGTGGGGCAACGAAATGAACAGAGACTTTCTCAAAGAAGAAATTCGAATGGCTAAAAGACACATGAGAAAATGCTCTACATCATTAATCATAAGGGAGTCACTTAATCACTTAATCCCCGTTATTCATCGATTTACTTGAGTGGGTGCCAGTAACGTCTCCATTCATCCCGGTTGCGTGCTAGCGTAGCCCAATGGTATCTGTTCGTTCTAGGAACATGCAGAGCCTCAAACCGATCATTCAGGGTCTTGACGAAGAAGTCTGACCATCTTGTAGGTGGGCGTCCACGTGATCTTTTGATGTCCTGTGGAATCCAATCAGTAATGGCTCTAGTCCAGCAGTTGTCTATAAACCTCATTACGTGTCCAGCCCATCTGATTTTTGATGTCTTGGCAAATGAGACAGCGTCCCTGATTCTTGAGCGTTGATGAAGATCAGAACTCCGGATTCTATCTCTCATTTGAGTGAATCGTGATATTCCAAGCATAGCTCTTTCGATTCCTCTTTGAGAGACCCGAATAACGTTCTCATCCTGTTTTCATAGGGTCCAGGTCTCTAAGGCATATGTTAATGCAGGAAGAACAGTGGAATCAAAGAGATGTGCTCGTAGCTGGAGGTTCTTTGCCCTTTAAGTTATTTCTTCAATGCTCTTGAAGGCATTCCAAGCCGCTCTCTTCCTCGGGCGCAACTCAGGTGCCAGGTCATTCATCATGTTGATTTCTCGACCTAGGTATATATAACTGTTGCATTCGGAGATGGTGGTTCCGTTGAGAGCGAATGGAGCGTCAGGAACAAGGCTGTTTCTCATAAACATTGTCTTCGTAAGATTCAGCTGTAGTCCAACCTTTCCACATTCACGGTTAAAGTCATTCAGCATTTGTGCCGCTTGGCTGATGTTTGGTGTTATTAGAACGATGTCATCAGCAAAGCGGAGGTGGTGTAGTTGCCGACCATCTATCTTCACTCTCATGCTTTCCCATTCCAGTCGTCGCATGATGTTCTCGAGGGTGGCACTGAAGAGTTTTGGTGAAATGGTATCACCCTGCTGAACCCCTCTCTTGATATGGATGATTACTTCTTTGTAGAATGGTGAGATCTTGGTAGTGAATCCGCAATAGAGCTTACGAAGGATCCTGATGTATTGAGTTTGTACGCCCTGATTGGCTAAGGCTTCCATGACCGCTTCCGTCTCAACAGAATCAAAGGCCTTCTTTAAATCAATGAATGTTAGACAGAGTGGCATCTTGAACTCCCGAGAAACCTCAATGAGCTTAGTAATCGTGTGAATATGGTCGATGGTACTGAATCCTTTTCAGAATCCGGCTTGTTCACATGGTTGTCCTTCATCTAGTGTTCTGCTAATCCTATTCAGGATGACTCGAGTGAACAGTTTGTAGATGACAGACAATAGGCAGATTGGGCGATAGTTGCCAATGTCGTGGATGTCTCCCTTCTTGTATAGTAGTACAGTCCTGCTGGTTTTCCATTGGGATGGAACCTTGCATTCAGACAGGTAGCGTGTGAAGAGCCGAGCCAGTGTATTGATGAGTACTGATGGTAAGTTCTTCAGGTGTTCAGGTCTGATCTTGTCTGGGCCAGGTGCTCTTTGTTTCTTTACCGACGAGATGGCATGTTGGATTTCGGAAGGGAGAACATTGGGAATGACATATCCATCATGTGGAATGTGGTATGTGGGCAAGTGGATGTGGCTATTAAAGAGATCTGAGTAGAAGTCATGAATAATCTTCTCCATTGCCCTTCTGGAAGATGTTATAGATCCATCATGATGTCGGAGGGCAGTCATCTTGGTCTTGTAGTTGGTGAAGGACAGGCGGGCATTACGAATGCTTTTCCCAGCTTCTGCCGCATTTACCAGTACTGCTGCTCTCCTGTTTTTGAGGTCATCCTTGATGGCTTCTCTGCATTGTTTTGCCAGTTTGGATGTTCGCTTGTGGTTGCCTCAGGCATGTACCAAGCCACGTTGGCGAATAAGTTCAAGAGTGTTCGAAGAAAGGCGGTTTTTTGTGGTTATCTCTCTCTTGGCATTCCTCGCACAATCATGGAGGTGCTGAATCATTCGATCGTATTCCTCATCAATGTTGTCAATGACGGCATCTTCCCATGTTGCTGCAACAGAGCCAAAGAGCTCCCAGTTGGTGGTTGTTCTGGGAGTCTTCTTCTTAAACCTTGCATTCTTTTCTCCTCGTTCTGTGAGGTAGAATTTTGCACGAAGAAGACTGTGGTCTGATCCCGTTTGGAATTTTGGGACAACAGCAACATCCGTTAGGCAAAACCGCCGATTGAATATGATGTGGTCTATTTCATTGTGGAACTGTCCATCGGGAGACTCCCATGTCCAACGTTTAGATTCAGCCTTTTGGAATCATCAGGGAGATGCAGATCAAAACAACAATGAGATATCATTTCACACCACAAAGACTGGCCCACAATCAAAAGAACAAAAGCAACCTGTGTTGACACGGATGTGGCGAGAAAGGGACCCTCCTTCACTGCTGGTGGGAATGCCAACTAGTTCAACCCTTTCAGAAAACAGTATGGACGATTCTCAAAAAATTAGAAATTGAGCTCCCATTTGACCCAGCAATACCACTCCTAGGAATATACCCTGGAGAGGCAAAAATGTATAGTCGAAGTGACATCTGCACTTGTTTGTTCATTGCAGCACTGTTTACAATAGCTAGAATATGGAAAAAACCTGAGTGGCCAAGAACAGATGACTGGTTAAAGAAACTTTGGTACATCTACACAATGGAGTACTATGTAGGAGTTAGAAAAAAATGAAGTCATAAAATTTACATGCAAGTGGTACTACATGGAAAATATCATGCTAAGCGAAATGAGTCAGAAAGAGAGGGACATACATAGAAAGATTGCATTCATCTGGGTAACATAAAGTAACAAAGTAAGAGACTAACACCCAAGAACAGCTGTGATAAATACCAGGTTGTTCACTCCATGGCTTAGAGTGAACAAGCTAGGGGAAAAGGCAGCTCAGATAGAGAAGGGAAGCACCAAATAAAGGATGTTGGGAAGATCCACCCAGGATGGGAGATGCATGCTGAAAGTAGTCTACAGACCGAACATGATTGCCACCCAATGTCTCTTCTGCAGACCACAGCACCCAAAAGGAGAGATAGAACAAAAGGGAGTGCCCTGCCACAGAGGCAGGGTGGGATGGGGGGTGGGAGGTGGGAGGGGTACTGGGATTGGTGGGGGTGGAGAATGGGCACTGGTGCTGGGATAGGTGCTCGATCATTGTATAACTGAAACCAAAGCACAACAACTTTTAAGTCTACAACTGTACCTCATGGTGTTTCACTAATAAAACAAAAAACAAAAAACAAACAAACAAAAAAAAGACACACTTTCCTGCATACCAAGTTACTTTTGGTAAAAAGAAATGTTACTTTTGTCCTCATAGGTTACAGTGGCCACTGTGGAGATAAGAATATCAGAGGTTTGGTGTGGAAGAGTGGAAAAGGCACAAAACAGATACCATAACCCCACCGTGGATACTCTGAATCGATCCGCCTGGTACACTGCTTTGCCAGAAGTTACATCATTAACCAAACCCACAGCCCTATAGAATCCCTGAAAGGATTTGATTGCAGTAGGAAAGCTAAAGAGTGGGAAGGAACTTGGCCAGGAAGGACAAGAGCCAGGAATGGCATCTGGCAGGTATCTGATACCTCAACTAGGCCCCAACATTCCAGGAAGGCAGAAAATTGGCGCCCCTGCAACCTACCCCCCTATCTTCTCCCTACACACACTTCTCATGCCTTCTGACTAATGAATAAGCCAATGAACCAATGAGCCAAATAAAAATTTATTGCATTGGATGCTTGTTGAGAGCCTGTTCTAGTTAATATTAAGAAAGTTCTTGTCCTGGGGACGTGTTGTCTAAAGGCTGGTTTATAGAAACCATTGTCTTGGGGTTATACTATCTAAGGGCTGGCTTTCTTGTCTTTCTAGCCGTCTCTTTCCTTGTTCTTATGGCAGAACATGTTGCTAAGGTATATCAATATATAACCAAGGAAAATATCAGTGGTCACGGTCACGGTCCTCCCGTTGTTCATCAATTTGCTCGAGCGGGCCCAGTAACGTCTCCTTCGTGAGGCTTGTTGTTACTGTGTTTGGCATATTGAATACGTCACAGGTAGCTTGCCAGACTCTGCCATGCGGGCGAGATACTCTTGGTAGCTTGCCAGGCTCTCCGAGAGGGGCGGAGGAATTGAACTCGGGTCGGCCATGTTGGCTGCATGCAAGGCAAACGCCCTACCCGCTGTGCTATCGCTCTGGCCCTAAATATCAGTGAAATAATGTAATTATAGAAAAACATCATTGACATCTAGAAACCCGGTACATTCTAAACTTACATTTCCTGAACATTCCTGTATATTTTTCCAATGTATGCTTCCTTCTAGAGACCTATAAAAATCTGTTGATTTTTCAATAAGGACGCTGCAGGAGTATTGCTTGTCTAGCCTTTCTTACCCAGTTGTCCAGCTTGTCCAGCTCTCCTTATCCTTCTCTCTTCACTTCAGGGACCCTGTTCGACTTAGTTGCATAGGACACAGCAGATGCTGGCGTCATGCTTTGCAATTTACATAAGCTGTGACCACTCTTTGCCTGCCCAGCAAGTCTTCATGGAGCATCACCTTTCCTCAGGAATGGTGGGCAGCTCTCCAGTCCATCACCTTTGTGGAGATCTTAGCATGGCCCAAGAAAAGCAGTTGGTGTATCATAAGGAACGTTTTGCAGAAGTATGGGAAAGGTTGCATACTGCATGTGACACTGATGGAGCCTGGAAAATTCACCCAGAAGTCAGGTGCCAGGGTTTCTTCTTCGTGGTGAAGCTTCTTCTTGGCATTGGAAGAATTCCCTCTAGGATCCAGCCTCTAGTGGGACCTTTCACAGGCTTCAATGCTAAAGAGATCACTATTTGTTCTAGCCCCAGAAAGATAAGTTTTTGGCAACCTGCTGGTGTAAATGCTTACATAGCTCTCTCAGATGCAAATGCTAGTAATACTCTGCTCCAAGGATCTATGTTGGATAATCCTTCAGTAAAACGTGTACCCTAACATGCACATGCAAACACTTATGTGTGTTCATGTGTGCATGTGTGCCTGAGTGTGTGTGTGTGTGTGTGTTTATTCTCATATGCACTTGCAAGTATGCCAGGCATATGCTGCATGACTGTGCAGCTTACAACAGGAGAAAATCCAATAGATCCAAAAGCACTTGTGTCTGTGGTACCTCCTGTTTTCCAATGATGCCAAGAAGCTCCTTTGAAGTGTCAGCCCTGAGTAACCTATAACACCAGTCTCTGGAGAATTACCACTGTTTGTGCAAGTCTGAAGGTAATCTGTACTTTGAGAAAATTCTATATGGTGCCCTGCACACATATTACAGTGCTCAGAATTCATTAAATATAAGTATTTATATGGCTTGCCATTGTTCGCAACTGCATTCAAGTGCATCTGAGTTCTTCCAAAAAGGCAAAGGGTGTCAAAAGAATTGAGACCTTCCTGTTAAGCACTTTACACTCAAGTCTTACTAACTTGCCACCAGATGATACTCTAAGTATCCCTATTTTAAATACATGGAAACTGAGGCTCAGGATCATGAAGAAGCTGAGCTGAGAAGGAAATGCCTGAGCAAAGTTTCAATGCTTGATCCATCTGGGTGAAAATGGTAAGCACATTTCTTCCCTCCTCATTTCCACAGGGTTTACAGTAAATCAACTGCCATCTTAACACCATAAATCTTACTTCCCAGTTGGTGAATTGCAGTGGTCACAGCATCTATTCACTGGGTGGTCTGGCTAGGGGAGGTGTGGTCAATTCATAATCAGAACCCACTTGGAGGCCTAAATCAATATCCATGCACAATCACAGGACTAAGAAACTTCAGACAAGAGCAGATGACTCCACTTTGGTTTCTGCCCTGACTGGCCCCCTAAGTATCCTGCCAAAGTCCAGTGCAGCAAATCCTTCCATGTGTATTGTGCTCTTCAGAGATCCTGCATCCTATATGTCTCTAATTATATAAAATTTTAGGGTCAAGTTATAGCTTATCTCTGCTCCAGGAGTGTTGACCAGAAAAACTCCAGAGTATAAGGACCAACTTTTCCAGAGGCTTTTAGATTCATATGTTGGCAACTAGAGTGAAACATCTCCAAGGATAGTCTCATCTGGAACTGTTGGCAAGAGTGCCTCTTCAAATGAAGGGGATTTCTCCCAGTCTAATGGCTGTGTTCTATAAAGGTGTATTTCAATAGATCACATCAGGAAAGAAAGTATTCCAACAGAATTCACAGGACTCTACGGTCATTTCTGAAATGGTACTGGATGTCTCAGTACCTGCATCACACTCAATTCATGATAGAGTTACTAGATTCAGCCTGGATCAAAGGAATGTAATTCCTCCTCTGATTGGTGGTGAGTGGTTAGTTCCCATTGCTGAAGAGTATATGGGTGGGAAATAAGTCTTCTAACTCCTTTAGAAAATAACCCCCACTATACCATAAAAGAGAAGAAGTGTGATTAGATTGAGGACGTCCATGATTAGGTGGAATCATCTCATGCCTTAGTCTTCTCTAAAGGAACTAATATCCCATTTTGAAACTGCAGTGAGGCCCATCAACACCAGTGAGCATAAGTGGAATTGGCAAAAGTCATTCTTTGTCACATTCATCTTAGAGTTCAGATCCCTCTTCTAGGGTGACCACATAATTTCATACTAGGAATCTTATAAGGAAAAGATTTTTGTAAAAAACAAAAAGAAATTAGAGATTTCTCTCCAAAGGGTTACTGCAAATCATCAGGAGACAGTCAGTCTTACATCTTAGAATCACACCCAAGCCTTATAACACAGAAATTCTGCTTTGGCCTTTGGCTGAACAAGAAACCCCATTTTCCTTTCTTCTCTGGGATAATGATACCATCCAAGTTCTCACAGTGGCAATAAGAAGAGTTCTGATGTCTACCTGGGGAGCAAGAACTCTGAATCCAAAATAGGAATAGAAGGCTAAGATCATGGTATATGGGGAGGAGCAGAAGGAAATATAATCCATAAGAAGGATCAAACATTCCAGGTCAACAACACCCAAAAGGAGAGAGAGAACACAGGGGATTGCCCTGCCACAGAGGCGGGGGGGGGGGGGGGGGGGGATGGGGGGTTGGGGTGGGGGGGATATTATCCATGGTGGTGGAAAATGGGCACTGGTGGAGGGATGGGTATCTGATCATTGTATAATCAAGCCCAAGTACAAAAAATTGTAAATCTACAAAAAAAAAAAACATTCCAGGTCAGAGGCATGGACTATACTCACAGCCATGAGTATCTCAAGGAGATATACCTTGAGGATTGTGCCCACTGTTCATAAGTAAAAGGTGAGACCACACCAAAAGGAGATGACCCATCAAGAGTTAGAAAGTGATATAATTGCTACCCGATATTCTTTTATTTCTTCTCTCTTTAAAAAAGATTTTACTTTAATTGAATCACCAGAAGATATATAGTTGCAAAGTTGTTAATAATTGAGCTTCAGTCATAAAATGTTCCAGCACCAATCCCTTACTAGTGCATATTTCCTGCCACCAGTGTCCCCATTTTTCTCCTGCCCTCTAAGGAAAACACTTTCTCTCTCTTTGTCTCTCTCTCTCTCTCTGTGTCTCTGTCTCTGTCTCTCTCTTCCTCTCACTCCCTCTCTCTCATTTTCCTTTTAGGCACTCGGGTTTGCAATACTGTTACTGAAAGAGTATCATGCATATCACTTTATCTCCTTTTAGCACTCAGTTCTTGTCCAGAGTGGCCATTTCCAACTCTCATTGTCATAGTGGTCCCTTCTCTGTCCTAACTACACTCTCCCGCCCATTTTTTTCTGACAACCTTCCTACCATGGAACAGTCCTTTCAGATCCCCCTTGTTTCTACTGTCTTTGGGTGTTGCATGCTATTTTTTTTATATCCCACAAATGAATGAAATTATTCTATGTATGTCCCTCTTCCTCTGACTGATTTCACTCAGTATGATACTCTCCATGCTCATCCATGTATAAGCAAGTTTCATGATTTTATTTTCCCTAAAAGCTGTGTGGTATTCCGTTGAGTAGATGTACTATAGATACTTTATCCACTCATCTGTTCTTGGGCACTCGGGGTGTTCTTAGATTCTGGCTACTGTGAACAGAACTGCAATGCATATGGGAGTGTATATGGCTTTTCTGCATTATGTTTCAGGACCACTAAAGTCTTTTCTCAAAAGAGGTACAGCTGGGTCATATAGAAGATCAATTTCTAGTGTTTTGAGTAATGTCCACATTGTTTTCCAGAGAGGCTTGACTAATTGACATTCCCATCAGATATTGCAGTGAACGAGAGTCCTTTTCTCTCCTCATCCATGCCAGCACTGGTTGTTCTTTTTGGTATGTGCCAGCCTCTATGTTGTGAGATGGTATCTCATTGCTGCTTTGATTTGCATCCCCTAAAAACTAGTGACGTAGAGCCCTTTCTCATGTGTCTTTTGGCCATTTGATTACTTGATATTTAAAAGCTAGGTTGGTTAAGGTCTAAAGGAAACACAGTTTCTGCTGGATTCTAATGGTATCTTAAAGCAAAAAGAGGAAATATGTCTCAAGTTTTGGCATGTATATGACAACCTGACAGAAAACATAAATATGACATGATACAAACTAGAGAATGGAAAACCACTGTGAGATGGGAAAACCTGAGTAAGTGTGGTGAGCACAAGAATAGAACTTCGTGACAAAAAGGAGAAAACTTCCAGATAAACAGAGTGACTGTGGAATGATTGTAGTGATCTGAATTTGAACATTCATCAGATTCTATTCTGGTTATCAGCTCACTCCTCACGGTAGGAAAGCATCCTGTTTAATGGTACACAGATTCCTATTTAAGGTTACACCTAATTCTAGCTCTTCTCTATTCTCTAGGAGCAGTAGAGAAATGGTTAGAAGCCTCTTGCCTGCAGATATTCTGGTTGTGGTCCTTGATGTGAAAACAAAGTCTTTGCTGAGCAGCATGGATAAATGGCAGCATGTCCTATGGATGTTTGACCTTGTCTGTTTCAATACCAAAGGGCCACAGCTGTAACCTTTCCCAGAAGAAGAATCTCACTTTGAATTCCTCCCAATTCCAGTCAAAATCCTTTTGATGGTCATTAAAATTACATGAGTGGCTTCATGCAAGTTTAATGTGCTCTACCAACAAATTCTGCAGGAGAAATCCCCCCAGGCTTCCCCATTGATCATTCTAAGTAGATACAACAAAGCATTTCAAGACACAAGATTTAACCGGAAAGAAAATGGAATGAATATTTCATTTATGATAGGTCATCTGGAGAGCAATTTTTTTATAATTTTTTCATTAAAAAAATCAAACAAATAATCCAATTTCTTGTAAAGGCATTGACCAGTCAGATACCAACCTCTTGGATTTATCAAACGTCCTTTCAACCAAGCTTCCTTCTACAACTGGACAGGATTTACAGGTCAGTAACCTCTAGGTAGTTTTGCTACCAAAGCTAGTTACTTGGTCCTGTGCTTTGTTAAGGGATGTGACTCTGTAATATTTTACTTGTCACTTGATTTCTCACTGCTGTCCTGTTTCAGGTGTGATTTCTTACACCTAAAAATGAAAAACCTTTTGCTCAGAACTTGTAATGTCTCAGTACCCTCCAAGAGATCCAAATGTGTTACAAAGCTTGGATCTAGGTGAATTTGAGCCACAATGTTAATGAATAAGGAAGACTGTGGGTGCTTTTGTTGTAAAATGAGTAAGCTGGTAAGCCATGATCCTTGGTTGCCAGTGGGCTGTAACCTCTATATTCTAGAAACTTCTGAGACAGGAGGGTCTTTGCTACTTAGGGAGAACCTGTCACAAAACTTTATGTTAAGGAGATTACTCAGGTTGGGGGATAAAGGACATGGCCTTTACCTATGAGGAATGTGCTAAGTTTTGGTAGCTACTGTCAAGATTGCATTTTAGCAATAATGCCAACAACTTACATTCCTAATAAAGGTCATGGGGAGGAACAATTTCCTAGCACAAATTTGTAACTATTTAGAGTAAGGGGCTGGAGCAATAGCACAGCGATAGGGCATTTGCCTTGCACGCAGCCAACATGGCCTACCCGAGTTCGATTCCTCTGCCCCTCTCGGAGAGCCCAGCAAGCTACCGAGAGTATCTCGCCCGCACGGCAGAGCCTGGCAAGCTCCCCGTGACGTATTCGATATGCCAGACACAGTAACAACAAAGTCTCCAATGGAGACGTTACTGGGCCCGCTCGAGCAAATCGATGATCAACAGGAGGGCCTTTACTTACTTTACTTAGGGTAAGGAAATTACTTTTGACAACATTAAAATTTTAAACAGTGGGTCTGAGATACGACTCAATGGATCGTAAGCATGTTTTGCACATAAAAGGCCCAAATTCCATTCCCAACACTGCATGAGATTCCCCTGAGCACTTCTACAAGTGACCACTGAGTACTGTAGCAGTTCTCGAGCACTTCTGGTTATGACCCAAAACTAATAATAATAACAACAATAAAATTCCAAGGATATAATTAGTGGAGTTGTGGTAGTCAAAATTCTAATACAGTTATCCAAATTCTGTGTACTCCCATGGAGTCTACACCCAGTAAATTTTCTCTCCTTGTGCATGAGAACAGGAGAAGTTCAATTCTGTCAGAAGATTCAATCTTTCTAACTTTGTGAAACCCTGAATAAACAACACAGCTAGACAGTGACCAAGCTTCTGACCAATACACACCAAGAAATGACACATGAGTGCTGTTTTAGGCTTTTAAATTTGTAACAATTCAGTCACTGTCACTGTCCTCCCATTGTTCATCAATTTTCTTGAGCAGGCCCAGTAACGTTTCCATTGTGAGACTTTGTTGTTACTGTGTTTGGCATATTGAATACGTCACGGGTAGCTTGCCAGGCTTTGCCATGAGGGCGAGGTACCCTCGGTAGCTTACCGGGCTCTCCGAGAGAGGTGGAGGAATTCGAACTCAGCTCGGCCATGTTGGCTGTGTGCAAGGCAAATGCCCTACCCGCTGTGCTATCGCTCCAGCCCAACAATTCGGTATACAAAAATAATAACTAATATGTGGGGAACTCTGTACTGGGAAGGGAGAAAGGAAGGTATCAGACCCCAAATTTGCCAGTGCCAGAGGGTATTCAGCTTCCAAACTCTGTCCTGCCAAAGGGCGAGAGATAGTTTGGGGGAAAGGGCAAACAAAATGTGACTAAGGCATAAAATCAGATTCTAGGATAGAAACTGAGAGATTTAGGATTGGGATGAGGTTTGGCCTTGTAAGAAGAGTTGATATCAGTCTTCACACCAGATAAGCTGCCTAGTGTGTCTGTGTCCCAGTGGCTAAACTCCCAGATGGATGTGATCTCAGCATCAAGAAGAAGCTTCTGATGTCCCATGATGTCTAGAAGTAGAAAAAGCTGCCTTTATTATTTAGAATCCTAGTCAATTACAAGTTTAAAATGTACAGCTGAATTAAATTAGATACAAAGGGATAAATCAGGACAAGCAAGCAGAGATTATAAAACTAATAGGCCAAGAGCATTCCAACAACAGGAAATGGGTTGAATTAACACATTCTCCAGTCCCTCAGACCCTGTGACTTTAATTTGCATGTCAATTTAGAGAATCAAACAACCTCAGCACAGGATGCTACACTTGTGAAAGTCAACTGAGATGATATTGAGCCAGGGTGGGTCCACTCTGACCACTTCCCCTACAAACCAAAAGCCCAAGTCTTAAAGTTTACTACTTTCAGTTTGAGAAAAGACTAATCCTGCCAGGAAAATCATAAGAGAGTCAATGAGACCAAAGCAAATTAGTAAAGGGACCCAACAACTAGAATGAGTAAACTTCGGCCACCCCACCCTGAACTTTCTCGGGATGAACCTAATGTTTAGACTATTATCAGTATGGGGCTTTCCTGCACAGTCATTAGAATTCTCAGTGTGGGGCAGGGTCAGATTCTCTATCTCTGACTGTTTTAGCAATATATTTTTAAGGAATTTGCTCATGGAGTTGAAACATGTTCTTCAGCAGCTTTCTAAGTAATAGGGGCCCATTTTAATCATGCCCCACTAAACCACCATCCTTGACTGGTGTTGTGACTGAGCATCCTGTTCTGAGATGGAAAGATTATTGCCCCACTATGAAAACACTATTCTGTTGTCCACTGCTATCTTGTGCTGCTCTTGAGAAATATGAAGACAACCTGGTCACTGGTCCACTGAGAAGAAACATAGTCTGTTTCTTCTCAGATCCTGGATGATGTTTTTCTCATCCTAAGCATTAGAGGTCTTTCTCATTGTGCCCTTTCAGTCTGGAAAGTCACATTTTTCCCATCTTAAATTTGTTTCCAAGATGATATTAGTGAATTCACTTTTACTTTGTCCCCAGACACACATCAGATTGGGCAACCTGAGAAGCAATGGAACAGGAAGAGGCGAATATCTTAGATGACAACCTGAAGCTTTTATCACCTCCCCCAAGCATCAATAGAAAGAACAACGGTTTTTCCAGGCTTGATTACAGAGAATGAGTATCTTCACTTCCAGGAGGATTTTCTCCATTGCACAAAAGGAGAGTAGTTTCCTTAAGCCTGAAATTGTGCAGAGCCAGAGGGAGAGCATTAGCTCTACTGTGTTCATTATCCCCCTCTCACTTCAGAGCTATTTCTCTGACAAACTTTTTTTTTGCGGGCGGGGGCGGTGATGTTGTTGTTTTTAGGAATGTACCACTCCAGACCATGCTCAGGGTTTACACCTGATTCCACTCAGGGATAACTCCTGGCATTGCTCAGGGAACCATCTGTGTAATGCCAAAATTTGAACTCAGATCGGCAAAGTGTAAGACAAGAGTCCTACTCACTGTACTCTCTCTCCAGCCTACCAGCAACATTTTCTGTCTATCTTCCACACCCATCTCCCTAGAAGTTGAAGTCCCACCGAACTTCATGATGAATAATTTGCTTCCCTCTATTCTCTCTCTTCTTCCATTCTGAAATTTGGCTTAGTGATGTAATAGGCTACACAGATGATTTTTAACTGCATCTTTTCCTTTTCCCATCTCTGTTTATATACTTCTGCATGAAGATTTCCAAAACTCTATTTCCTGGAACATCAGTGGAATTTTTGAACTCATGCTATCACATTTTGAATAATTCTCATTCTCTGGCTTTGTTTTACCTGGCAGCAATGTTCATATCTATTTAATTGTAGATTTCTAAGTGTCCTTCTATTTCCACAGTGTATCTGCAGCCTTTTCCTAAAACTTCTAATTCTCACTGTGACTTTTGTCTCTTGTTCACTTTAGAATCAGTCTTCAAATGCCTGGTGACTTTTTGCTTCCCATAATTCAGTCTGAGACACTTAGAAACTGATTGAAAGTGTAAGGTGGAAGGGCAAAGCTTACCAGATGAGGGAAAACTGACAAGGATCCCAGTGGCTTTCCTTTTACCGAAGAGTAAGGACTTTGGTTTTCTACAGTGCACATGGCACATAAGAACTGTAGCCTTAAAGGTGACTTTGATCTGTGTATTTCCATACATGGTTTGGAACCATTTATATGCTTTGTCTATGGTGTAGAAGAAGGAGCTAGTTAAGCCCGTTGGGCTGATAAAGCACAGGGATCTCTGCCAATTTATACATCTCATTTGAAAAAAGATATATATTCCATAAGCTTCCCCGGGGCTGACCACTTCTAAGTGCATAAGAGCTTTACACAACTAATTCTATGGCATTCTCCTGGCCTGTAAAATGTCAGTCTTGATAAACTATTACAAACATAATCAATGCCTCCAGGAGAGCTGAGCACTACACTCAGGGCAGAAACATCTCCCTGATCCATGCAAGTAACTTCTCTGGAAATATCAGTCACTCCCTCATCAGAGGAAGAAACAGAGACCTCAGTTTGAAGCTGAAGCCACAATCTGTGCCTGGGTCTCATGTTACCCTGTAGCACTGTAGTACTGTCCTCTGGTTGTTCATCAACTTGCTCGAGTGGGCACCAGTAACGTCTCCATTGTGAGACTTGTTGTTACTGTTTTTTGCATATCGAATATGTCATGGGTAGCTTGCCAGGCATTGCCGTGTGGGCAGAATACTCTTGGTAGCTTGACAGGCTCTCCGAGAGGGGCAGAGGAATCCAACACGGGTCAACTGCGTGCAAAGCAAACACCCTAGCCACTGTGTTATCACTCCAGCCCCATGTTACCCTACAGGATGTATTTCTGTTATGTCAAAAGAATGTGGTTTCCTTGGAGACAAAGGTCAGTTGTTCCATGTGGAACTTCCAGACAGCTAGTTGGGGCACAGAAGGATGACCCCCAAGACCCCAAAGATGCTGCTTCTCCTGCTCAGCTGTCTCCTGCCTGCTGCTCAAGGGCAGAACTGCCTTCAGTGCTGGCCAGAACTGCCTGCTTTAATGGACTATGACCTGCAGATCCTATGGGGCACCCCAGGGCCACCCACAGACCTTTCCCAAAGCATTCACTCCCTGTTCCAAGAGAAAAGAGTCTTCCCCCATCCTTGGTATCTAGGTGAGGTACCATAAGGAGACCAGAACTTGGATCTGACCCTCTCACCAGGCCTGAGAGCTAACTTTCCTGACCACCCCTCCACTGTCTCACATTCTGTTTCTAGGACAGGATCATTTGGAGGAAGCAGCAGCCAAATTATTCAGTCACATAGCTACAGCCATTCAGAAGTTGCGAGATGGTGAGGATGTGGTCCCAGCCATGGCTCTTTGAAAAAAAACTGTTTGAACCCCCAACTTTGAGGAAGTCACCTCATTGATTCCACCTATACACAGTGCCTGATACTAGTGAGCTTTCCCTCCCACACCACCCAGATAAGCAGCAATTCATGAATGAGGTTAAGACGCAGAAGCGACTGTTTTCTGAGAAGCTGAGCCAGAGATCTGAGGATCTGAAGAAGAAGGGTGAGAGGTGGGGCTGCCTTTGTCCCGTGTCCAGCCCCAACCTTCCTCTAGACCCCAAGAGAACAGTTGAATCTCAGGCTCCCCTAGGAGCCCCTCCCTGCCCACCTTCTCCCAGTTCCATTTCCGGCTCAAGTCCCATCCCTCCAGATCCTGCCTGCCTCCCCAGCACCTCAATTTCTTTCCATCTCACCCTTCCCGGAAGCCTGCAACAATTCTTGTGGTAAGTATCTTTGGGGAGCAGGCCTAGGTGAGGGGTGAGGAATACCTAGGTCCCCTCTGAGGCACCTTATTGTCTTCTCTCACAGACCTATACAAAATGGAGGTCGTGGACTGTTCTAGCTGTAAGAAACACGTCCTCATCTGCAAAGATCCTACTATATGCCCAGGTTAGTCACCACAGATCCACCCACTCTCAAGCCTCCCCCTAACATTTCCCTAACCAATAGGACTGTAGAAGGTCCAGATAACTTCATCCTCTGTTCTGCCAAACACTTTTTGAACTCCTTCCTCATCAGTGAGGGTAGGACCTTCTCATACTTCTGGATTTCCACGTGTCCCTCTTCAGAGTCATGTGACTCTAGGACATGCTCCCTGGAGATATTTGGAATCCTCAAAGTCATAATGCCTGGAGACATGCCCAGACCTATCTCTATTAACCCTAAATAATCCTTTGGGGACCCCTAAACACAAGTGACCCCTCTCAAGTTCTCGACCTCTTGAACAAGCACTCAATGACCCATCATAGTTTATAGGTACCCACAAGTCCCCCAAATACTGTTAAATAAGTCTTAAAGGCAGTGTCATGTTTTCTTCCCAACATCTACCACTTATTTTTCCACGTCCTTATCCTCACCTCTAACCTGGTTTATGGCAGATCTTCTATCTGGCCTTCCAGTTCCTCCTCATCATTGTTTATTTCTATAACCAACCTTTCCAGGGAGTAAATCTACCTCCAAACATACTCTGTGAATAACCTTATTTGGTTCACATTTCCCCCAGAAAAAATCCACTCTCCTCAAGAGGTTTCATGTGTATCATTCCCTACCTCCCCAACTCCCCAGCCACACTGAGCTGCTGACACACTGAACACACAGGCTGCCCTTAAAAATTGTGTTCTCTGCCTGGAACGCAGCTTTGGCCCTTGACCAGTTGAACTGAACTCCAATTGGTCTTTCAAGGTCCACTTCAGCTTTGTTTCCTAAAAAGCTTTCTCTGACCAGGTCCCACCTTGCAAGGCTCATCAACCCTCCTCTGGCCTGTCCCATTACACTTTCCTGGGACACCACACCATAATTGGTTGCTTGTCTCCCTCCTAGAGAGCAGGGATCATGTCTCACTCGTCTCTAGATATATGTATGTACACTAAATAGGTACTTAGTGTTTGCAAATGAGTGACTGAATGAGCAAATAAAGGAATAGTGTGACCTTCTCACTTAGGCAAGATGGCCCTGATTGCTCCCCAAACATCTGGCTCCCCTTTTTCACCCCCAGCTGATACCCAAAGAACCTTCTTGTGGGCTGTAATTCTCAGCATTGTTCTGTCTCTGGTAATCATGGCTGTTGGTGGGTGAGTGACTTCTGCAAACCCTAGTGCCCCCAAAGGAAGATACACCTATTTCCTGACTGACTACCCCATCTCCACTTTGTTCCCTGGTCCAGACTATACATTTACTACTTTGAGAAGAAAAGAAAGAAAAGGGTAGAAGAGGTACTAGGAAAGGAGGCCCCCACTGGAATCTAGAGTTCCCACCAAGGGGGGGATCTGGATCTTCCTTAGGGGTTAACAAAGCCTCGGTTCAGGATTAGGACTCACAGGGGCCTCCTCTCAGTCCCACAGTGTCACCGTACAGCCGGAACTTAGAAAGTCTTCTCATCAGTACGACACGTCTCAAGATTCTCTCAACAGGGACTCTGGAAGCCGCATGTTTACTCCACCTGAACAAATGTCACGGGATCTTTCCAGAGGTTCATCTCTGGAATCCAGTGAATCTCGCTTCACTGACCCTTTTTGACTTAGGGTGCTAAGAGCTGCAAAGTTCTGTGGAGACCACAGAACTTCAGGAGACCACTGAAGCTCTCTCTTATTATTTTCCTATGTCTGTGGACTTTAAACAGACTTCATTAAAATGCTCTCAGTGCTCTCTTGAGCTCTTCTGCGTTCTTCCTGTTGGGCCATGCGCAGTTGGCAGTTGGTGGTCTTGCAAGTACCTATCCATCCCCTCAGCCTCCTGAGGATCTACCACTCCCAGAATGAGCCCTCCTGACTCTTCCACTCCCTGTAGTGATAGCTGCACAGACTCACACCAGCACCATCTAAATTCAGTGCTAGAGAGGAGAGCAGCTGGCATAAACACCTCAAGAAATCATTTTGTCTGGGTGTGGAGCACTGAGACCAACTGAAGGAATCTGTAGGAGCAGGGGCAAACAAGAACATCAGAAAACAAATCTAAGTATCATAAACAGTGTGTGGACTGCCAGGAAGTCTCCCCGAAGAACCCAGTTCTCTAATGGTCCTTGGTGCTGCTCCCAACGAAGTTTCCCTGGTTTCACCGTTGGGAGGAACTTTGCTTCCACCTGCTCCATCTTTACCCTTGTCCTTAACCACATCAGACAGAATCCCTGTGTCTTCTAGACACAGCTCTGCCTTTTCTCCTTAACCCTGTGTCCACTCATGAACTTTTCCAGTCTCTCAGTCTTTGCTTGATCTCTTCCTCGGATGAAATAAAACTTCAACACCATGACTACCACAGTCAGGTTAGGGGTTAAGGATCCTGGTCAGCAGGTCAGCTCTGGGGGTGAGGCATGAACTCTAACTCAACAGCCTATAATCAAGACTCAAAGTCTGATTGTGACCCTAAGTATCAGGGGTCTCCCCAACCAGCCCCCAGACACACACACACACACACACACACACACACCTATCCTTCAGTAGCCCCATCTAAACAAGGAGGAACATGCAATGTTTCAGCCTTGTTGGTATTACTTGACCTGATGCCAAATGGAGTCATATTTGCTGTCATATTTGCACCACTGTGTGTCTATTTGAATTCTGGCATATTATGCACCACTGCTCTGCTGGTGCATTCATTCCCTTCTCCCCTTTAATTCACTCTAATTTCACTTAAGCCTATAGCCTAGGTCCTAAAACAGGACTTCTTGTTAGGTCCTGCTGATTTTTATCACTCAGAGCTAGGGGCCAATTGTAAGCCCACCTAACTTCAGCAGTAAAGCCTCCCATGGATCAGGGTCAGGAGGGATGCATGAGTCCCAAGATGAGATGTAAATAGACCATAAATAGTAGCCAGAGCGGGGAACCTCATGGTCCTAGAGCATATGTTGGTCCCTAGTCCTGGGTATTTCCAGTTCACACTTCCCTCCTGAGAACTACCATGAATGATGAGAGACTGGGGAAGAGGGAAGGCCAAGGAGGACTGTTTGCATTGGGAGTTCAGAATCACAGAGGAATGCAGGTAAGAACAACCTTGAAAGGCTCTGGCAAATTCAGGAACTATGGTACGAATGAGGAAGAGCCCCAGAAGAGAGGAGAGGCCTGTGGAAATACTCAAGCATGCACAGACCCAAAGAGAATTCTTAAGAACCTAAGGCAACACAGAGTTAGAAAAGGCTCTCTGACATCCAGGACACAGGAAAAGAGGGTTTTGTGACAATGACATTCTATTATTATTTATTTTTTAATCAACTTTACCTTAAAAGTATCCAGAACTGTTTCCTGGTACATATAAAAACAGAAAGACCTGACTATAAATGATATGAAGAGTAGAATATATAAAGTAGAAGTTTATATGTGTTCATCTCTCATGACAAATATTTTACTTTTTGTGGGCATATTTGCAAGAAAATTAGTTATTGAGTTCTGCCAAAGAAGAAATATTAAGGAATTTTGAGTCTGGCCAAGCTTGGTGATAATATAGGTTGTTGGGAACTTGTACTTCTGACTATGACAAAATGGCTTGTAGGAAGCCAATACTCCCACCAAGAGCAACTAAAGTGCAAATACATCAAAAGAATAAGCTAAAAGAAATCTATTTAAAACACAAGTTGAGGAAAGTCCTGGTATGCAAGGTCCTAAAATTAAGTTTTCAGGAGTAAGTGGTGGTCTGCTACATAACCCCTTCCCTCCCTGGGAGGGCCCTGGGTTGAAAGGTTTGGGAACTGGCCAGAGACTGAAACTGAAGTTCAGAGAAGTTAACAATATCATAGGCTGCAAACACAAAACCTAGAGTTCTAGCTTGCCAAAACAGAAAAGGGGGGTCCAGACACCTGAAAGTAGGGAGATGCAGAAAAATCACACAGTTTGCATTTGTTCTGACCCCATCCTTCGAGGTTCTTATGTATTCCCACATAACACCAGCTTAGAAACAAATCAAACAGGAAAAACTTAAAATGCCATTTATTGGAGATCTGTATGCAAGTAAAATAAAAATTGATGTTCATGACCCACATAAAAATACAAGGTTTCATAAACACTTTAGAGTTTGGGTTGGAGGGGAAATTGCCTCAAGGAGCTGAAACAGAAGAAACTAATTCCTGAAGAAATCTGGAGCTCAGTCTTCAGGAATCATATCACTGGTGCAGAATAAGAGTCAACATTTTCTGGAGGAAATAATTTAGCGACACTCAATGTTTATAATATCCAACAATCGAGCAAATATTGGCTTATTTGCTTGAAAATAAAATCATACAAAAAAATAGGATCAAAAGGACAAACAAACCCCCCAGTGGTACATAAAACATTGTGTAGTATAAAATTTGACAGATCAATGCATTCAAATATATTTAACTATTATCAAATATATTTATTCCAATATATGCTATATATTTGAACTATCAATATATATTGATAGAAATATATGTTGATAAGGAAGTTTAATCCTCCCCTTCTGATCTGACTATCTTTTATTCCATTTCTTGTACACTTGCTATAGTTAAAACTACAAATAAACTCTTGTTTTTGTTTTTGTTTTTTTTTGCTTTTTGGGTCACACACAGAAATGCACAGGGGTTACTCCTGGTTCATGCACTCAGGGATTACTCCTGGCTGTGCTCCAGGGACCATATGGGATGCTGGGAATCGAACCCAGGTTGGGCCACATGCAAGGCAAATGCCCTACAGCTGTGCTATCACTCCAGCCCCTACCAATACACTCTTGATGAAAGCAATAAGTGGGTATTTATATCATATTCCTAATACTAGAAGGGATGATTTAAACTGTTCATTGTTAAATACTATATTATCTATGAATTTATTGTATATGGCCTTTATCATGAAATGGGTATTTTATCAAATGTTTTTATACACTTATTGAGATTGTCATGTGATTTTTAATCTTTACCCCACAAATATGATACATCACTGTTTGGCCCCGTGATGTATTCGATATGCCAAACACAGTAACAACAAAGTCTCCAATGGAGACGTTACTGGGCCCGCTCGAGCAAATCGATCTACAATAAAAAACACTTTTCTCATTGCATTTCCACATCAGTTTTTCCATTTGTCTTTTTTTATCTCATATATTGAGTATCTTCAACTAACAGTCACTGTAGTTATTTAATTAGATCAATTATCTCTGGTCCTCAACCTCAGGGTTAAATTAATTTTCCCACTAGATGTCAGAGTCTGGCTTTATTTCTCTTAATTAGTACATCCTATAGTATGTGTATGAGTGTGACGGACATGCACTGTTATACGTATACCCTAAAAATACACACTGTTCAAAGGAATAATGCTTTGATAGGATTCAGAGATGTTAAGATGTCAAGGTACTATCATGAACCCAGTGTTTGAACCCAAGTCTATTCACTCTGCAACCTTTATAATGAGCTTTCTCTCTCTCATCATGACTTCAGAGTAGACTACTACATAAAGGCTAGGAGAGGTCACAAAAATACAGAGAAAATTTGAGAAAATAAAACTTTATCAGAAGTGGGACATGTTTTGAAAAATTAAATTGTAAGATTCAGTCTGCCAAAGGAAGCTGTTAACATTTTATGGTTCTTACTTATAGAAACTGACTAGAATCCTATATCCTTGATAAAAGGCACGTATAATCAGAAAAGGAGGCAGATTTTCATATTTATTTGCAGTTAAAAGTAGTTTTTTCCCTGTATTGAAAAATTTAGATGACTTCTGCATACGTTTTTAGTTACATAGGGGGAATAAGAGCATTACCCTTATCAAATGTCCATCTGGAAATAGAGACCTCCACATACTCCTGAGGATGGAGCCTAGACTGCAAATACCTAACATCTCCTGAAAAATAGGGAATGAGCCTTTTGCACAAATCATAAAAGCAGCAGTTATGATCCACAAAAGAGAGTTCACTCTCTCTCTGCTCTTTACTATTGAATGGCACAGACAGTGCTGACCCCTTAGCTTATAACACTGATGTCCTCATCCCCATATGCATCCCAGTCTTGCATGTCTCCTGATACCTTTTGTTTTTTGCATTCCATGTTCATGTCAAATACCATGATCTCTAAATGTGGAATAAACTGAATCTATTATTGAAATTCAAAGAGAAAGAAACATATGGGAAAGGCTAGCATACAGGACACAGCTCTGTGCTACTTATCCAGTGCTTTTTGTTGTTGTTGTTGTTTCAATGAATCCATGAGCCCTTCCCAGGAGTGACCAGTCTACTTCCACCTTCATCTATAGAAACAACGACCCAGACCTGTAATGACCCAGAGATTGTCTCTTTCTGAAGTTACTTCTCCAATTCCACTGACATGAATATAGGAAGTAATAAAGTGATTCTGGGAAAAGGAAATCTGCTTTCAGCTCTAGAACTTTCTAACATCTGGACACCATACTTGTTGAAAGGATGAGATGAATGGTTGGGAATTGTGAAGGCAATCATGGAAACAAGTATCAACTTCTTAGAAGGAAGCAGAGTCAAAGATATCAGTGATAGTGAAACTATCATGTATTTGAGACACTTGATTAACATGAGCTCTTGAAAATCTTCACCATGATGATGTGCCCTGTCAACCATTATCTCCATTTTAGTGGTAATAAATCCAAAGGTCAACAAGGTTAGGTCACTTGTTCAAAGACACACACTGGTCAATAAATCATCTGGAACTATGTCACAGAGCCCTGTTATTTCAACAGTTGCACACTGCCTAAGACCACAGATCTCCAACAACGGGATAATTGCCCCTAAGAGGCTAAGTACCCAGGAAGTTTCAGGCAGAGGAGGGGTAGAATCTACAATGATGCGCTCCCTCTGACTCTGACCCTCAGACAACACAGACAGAAACACAGAGGCTGTAGTTAGGTTGCAAGTTTATAGACTTAGACCTGAAGTGCAAAGTCAAGAGATTTGATTAAGTTGATTCAAAGTACATTTTTCTTTTTTGTTGTTTTTTTTTTTGCTTTTTGAGGGGGTCATACCTGATTGGACTTAGGGACTACTTCAAGATCTTTCAATGCAGGGAGTCTAATTGGGATTAGGCAAAATTCATGATCCAGACTGAGTGGTGGGCACAGCAATGCAGGATCTATAAAACAAATCCTTGGGTGGTAAACAGCTGTTGTAAACAGTGACAAGCCCAGTTGATTAGTCTGCTTTTCTTAGGAGGAGCTACAGAGGGAAAGTTGACGAGACTATTATCCAGATAAATGTATTTTCATAAAGTTTCTGAAGCAAACCATAAAGTTATTTGCAACTTCATCCTCTGGGCATGAATGTCCTACAGCAGATATCCTGTCTGTGCTGAATGCCAGCTGTCAAGTCACAATGATGCAGAGAACTCTTGTGGGGGGCTTGATTTCAGCTCTTACTCTGTCCACCTATGTCCTTATTAGCAAAATTGGGGCAATGATAGTACTTGTTTCTTGATGTTGATGTGAGAAATAAATTAATGTGGTTAAGGGATTGATGCTGATCCCCAGCCTAGTAGTAAATGTATTCATTTGCCTGGGCCATCACAACAAAGTATCACAGAATGAGTGATTCAACTGGAATTTATTTCCTCTCATTTATAGAGAATAGAAGGACAAGATCAAGGGATCACAAAAGTTGGTTTGTTCTGAGTCCTTTCCTCTGGGTTTGTAGATAGATGTCTTCTCCCTCACATGTCCTCATATGATCTTCCTTTGTGCCCTGACCTCCTCTTGGGACATCTATCATGTTGGCTAAGGCCCAACACAGTAATCTCACCTTAATAATATTTTTAAAAACTATCTCCAAATGCAGTTATATTCTGAGGTCCTTGGCTTTAGAAGTTAAATATATGGATTTGAGGGAGTAGATATAGAGTGAGTATAGTTTGATTCAATCTATAAAAGTAAAAAATGTGCTCATGATTTCATCAGTATTGAATACCTCAAGCATAATGCTTAAATACTACTGAGTTCTGGTTCCGCTGGGCCATTTTTATTTATTCAGATGTATCCTTTGCTTCACCCATACAATAGGTCTGATCACTGCCTGTCTTTTGCTGGTTAATTGATATGTGAAATTTAAATTTACATTAACCCCCTTATCTGCAGCACTTCTCAACACTGAAATGCACTAAGGGATGGGAAGGGGTAAAGATCTACTGAATATTGTCTGTTTTCCCAGCAGGACGTGGATTCAGTCTCTGTGTAATGGAAAACTTCCTGCCTACTCTCCCTTATATTCCCAACGCCCAGCACTGACAGATGTTCAATTACATTTTGGGATTAAATTAATAAATTAATGGTATGAATAAATGAATAAATGTCATTGCCTTCTTTCACTGAAAACTTAATTAGATTTCATTTATCAATTCTTACAAGCAGGAAAGAGAAAAAAACAGCAAGAGGAGATAACTTAAAAATAAGCTTGAATCTTTGATTTTGGATGGGAAAGAAACTCATCCTATACCTCAATTCCTTCCCAGACTGGGTTGGATTTCCAGTGTGACCAAAGAACAGAGCTTTGTGTTCAAGTCTAGCCTGCCGCTCAAAGTAAAGCAAAGGGTGAAATTAGAGAAAGATTAGTCCTAGTGTAAATAAGTCCTCTGTCTTGGACATATGGTTTTGCTCTTTTTTTGAGTCTTGCTATTTTATCATCTTTCCTGTTCTCCATCTCAGCTTCTATCAAGGTAACAGGATTATCCTGAATCCCCTCACCTAATTCCTGCTGCCTATACACCCTTCCTCCATATCTCTAAGACACTAGAACCTACACAGAGCAGTGGGCATAGAACACAGTCACTAGGACTCAGGACATTCCTCCTTCAAGCTCTTGGGTGTGAGCATTCACCTGGTTCAGCTAACTTTTATTAGGTCTATTGAATACCCAACTAGATGCTTTCCAGAGGGAACCCTTTTACCACTTTCACCTTGTACCTGTCAAGGTACACTTCCTCTTCCTTACCAGAGTCAGAGAGATGCTTACTCTGCCTAGTGATGAAATAAATCCAGATGCTATGTCCTTCTTCCTTATGGGTTAGTTATTCATTTGTCCAGGGGCTCAATTATGTGTTGGGCATAAATCATGTGTAAGGCCCTTTGCTAAGTGCTGAGCATGCAGCAGCCAATGGATTTCATGAACATGCAATCTAATTAGGTGATATAAATCTCAAGAGCATTGAATAACAAATAAATATCTTGGCATATTGGTTTATCAGAATATATTCTAATTATGTTACAACATGGATGAACTTTGACAATATTATGCTAAATGAAAGTAGCCAAGCACAAAGGTTCAAATATTATAGAATTCTTTCTCCCTGTGAAACATCCAGGATAGCAAATCCTATAGAGACAAGAAGAATAATAGTGATTAGAACTGAGACAAATTGGGGACTGGGGAAGAAATGCTAATATATGAGGTTTCTTTTCAGGGGTGGGGGAAAGGGAAGAATCATGGAATGAGTTAGTGATGATAGTTGTGTAAGTATATAACTGTACTAAGACAAACTAAATGTACTTTATATGGATTTTTTGTATCATTAGGATCATATCTTGATTTAAAAGATCATGAAATGTGTGCCAATAAAACTGCCACCCAGGCTCAGGAATAAAAATTTAGAAATGGGTGGTAAGATATGCATTCATGAAGATGACTTTCACAAAAGGAAATTCTTGTATACTTATAGATTCCTAGAAAGAAAATAGGCGCTCTTTATCAGGCCATAGTGTTGAAATGGAAGATCAACTCAGAAGACAAGAAGTCTGTGGAAAGTATAGACTAAAGTTTCTTTGTGGTTCCTATAGGAAAGATCAGGCAAGGCAGATTTAAGACAGATCAGGTATGCCTCCCCACCAAAAAGAAAAGAAAAGGAAAGAAACACAGATTAAAACATCAGAGAAAGGGATCATAAGTGTGTTTACCAAAGAAAGGAGAGGGAATTGGATAAACAGAGTCCAAGGATGTGAAATTCTGGTTGTAAATTTAATAAAGTACTAGAGATAAAATGCACAGTGTGATGTCTGGGGCTATCACTGCTATGTGGGATTCAAGAAAGTAGTTAAGAGTAAATTCTAAGAATTATTAATAGGACCTCAATGAGCTTGGTTATTTTGTGGATATGGTCGATGGTGCTGAATCCTTTGCGGAACCCGGCTTGCTTGCATGGTTGTCCTTCATCTAGTGTTCTGCCAATCCTATTCAGGATGACTCGAGTGAACATCTTGTAGATGACAGACAATAGGCAGATCGGGCGATAGTTGCCAATGTCATGGATGTCTCCCTTCTTGAACAGTAGTACAGTCCTGCTGGTTTTCCATAGGGACGGAACCTTGCATTCATACAGGTAGCGTGTGAAGAGCTGAGCCAGTGTATTGATGAGTACTGCTGGCAGGTTCTTCAGGTATTCAGGTCTGACCTTGTCTGGGCCGGGCTCATTGAGGTTTCTCGGGAGTTCAAGATGCCGCTCTGTCTAACGTTCATTGATTTAAAGAAAGCCTTTGATTCTGTTGAGACGGAAGCAGTCACTGAAGCCCTAGCCAATCAGGGCATTCAAGCTCAATACATCAGGATCCTCCGTAAGCTGTATTACGGATTCACTACCAGGATCTCACCATTCTACAAAGAAGTAATCATCCATGTCAAGAGAGGGGTTCGGCAGGGTGATACCATTTCACCGAAACTCTTCAGTGCCACCCTCGAGAACATCATGCGATGACTGGAATGGGAAGGAATGGGAGTGAAGATAGATGGTCGGCAACTATACCACCTCCGCTTTGCTGATGACATTGTTTTAATAACACCAAACATTAGCCAAGCGGCACAAATGCTGGCCGACTTCGACCGTGAGTGTGGAAAGGTCGGACTATAACTGAATCTTACGAAGACAATGTTTATGAGAAACAGCCCCGTTCCTGACGCCCCATTCACTCTCAATGGAACGATCATCTCTGAATGAAACAGTTATGTGTACCTAGGTCGAGAAGTCAACATGACAAATAACCTGGCACCCGAGCTGTGCAGGAGGAAGAGAGCGGCTTGGAACGCCTTCAAGAACGTCGAAGAAATAGCTAAGAGGACGAAGAACCTCCAGCTCCAGACACATATCTTTGATTCTGCTGTTCTTCCTGCATTAACATATGCCTCAGAGACCTGGGCCCTACGCAAACAGGATGAGAACGCTATTCGGGTCTCCCAAAGAGGAATTAAAAGAGCTATGCTTGGAATATCACGTTTCACTCAAATAAGAGAAAGAATCCAGAGTTCCGACATCTGTCAACAATCAAGAATCAGGGACGCTGTCTTGTTTGCCAAGATGTCAAAAATCAAATGGGCTGGTCACGTAATGAGGTTTAAAGACGAATGCTGGACTAGAGCTGTTACCGACTGGATTCCACGGGATGTCAAAAGACCGCATGGCTGCCCACCTACCAGATGGTCAGACTTCTTCATCAAGATCATGAACAATCGGTTTGAGGCTCTTCGTGTTCCTAGAGCAAACAGACGCCATTGGGCTACACTAGCACGTGACAGGGACAAGTGGAGACGTTACTGGCGCCCGCTCGAGCAAATCGCAGATTAACGGGAAGTCAAGTGATCAAGTGATCAAGTGATTAATAGGACACAACTAAACTTACAGTGGTAATCTCTTCAATATATATGCAAGTCAAATCATTAAGTTGTTCACTTGAAACTTGACTCTGTTATGCCTCAGTGAAAATGGTGGAGGGTGGGGATGTCAGTCTTCTTGAAAGAAGTAACACTTCTGTGACTAGTGATTTTATCCATAATTTGACTGAGCTAAGGAATGTCCATAGAGCTGGTAGAAAAAAAATTTAAAAATTTTCTCTGGCTTTGGATCACATCTGGCAGTGCTCAGGGTTTACTCCTGGCTCTGAGCTCAGGGATAATTCCTGAAAGGGGTTGAGGGACTATCTAGGGATTCAGGGAGTGAACCTGAGTCTTCCACATGCAATGTAAGCACATTACCCACTGTAGTAGCTCTCGTGCCCCAAAATATATTATTTTATTTGAGAGTATGTCTGGAAAAAATATGATTCAGTAAATGGAAGAAAGTGAAACTTCCTCACCAGTGTGGTACCTGAGTAGAACAAAACGCAGAAGAGAGAAGTCTCTTCTGGAACTAGGACATCCTGCCTTCTAACTTTAGAGCTTTTGGTTCTCAAGCCTTCATACTTAGATGGATTTATACCCACTGCTGCTTTTCCAGTTTGCAGAGGGCAGGCCTCCTTACTGTGTGAGCCAATTCCTGTAATGAGTCTCCCATGTACAGCACATAATCTGAATGTGGCTACTTAAATTCAGCCCTGACATCACATATCAAAGGAGGCAGCCTCAGTTTCCTCTTGCCAGTAAGAGAAAGGCACAGTTTTCTCTTGCCTGATGCTTCATCTCTTCCCCATCCACCTAACACTTATTTCATCCCCAAGGTCCTGTCTTAACCTTCCAGGAATTATTCAGGGCTGTAAAATTCTGCCACCCGCTCCAGCTTAGGCTCACAAGGAGCCCACAGTCCCTGAGGTAAATGGCTAAAAAGACAAAGCAGTAACTTCTTTTTTTTATTTATTTTTTATTAGTGAAACACCATGAGGTACAGTTGTAGATTTACAAATTTTTGTGCTTGGGTTTCGGTCATACCATGATCAAATACCCATCCCTCCACCAGTGCCCATTTTCCACCACCATGGATAATATCCCTCCCCCCCATCCCCCCCATTCCCCCCTGCCACTGTGGCAGGGCATTCCCTTTTGTTCTCTCTCTCCTTTTGGGTGTTGTGGTCAGCAAAAGAGGCATTGAGTGGCAAACAAGTTCAGTCCAGTCTACTTTCAACCTGCATCCCCCCTCCTGGGAGGATCCTCTAAACACCCTCCATTTGGTGCTCCCTTCTCTATCTGAACTGTCCTTTCCTCTGGAATACCCGGCTGGCCTCTAAGCTATGGAGTAATCCTCCTGGTATTGATATCAGCTATTCTTGGGTATTAATCTCATATTTTGTTATTTTATGTCCCCCAGATGAATGCAATCTTTCTATGTCTATCCCTCTCTTTCTGACTCATTTCGCTTAGCATGATACTTTCCATATTGTACCACCTGTATGTAAGTTTCATGACTTCATCTTTTCGAAGAGCTACATAGTACTCCACTGTGTAGATGTACCAAAGTTTCTTTAACCAGTCATCTGTTCTTGGGCACTCAGGTTTCTTCCAGTTTTTGGCTACTGTAAAGAGTGTTGCAATGGGGTTGGATGTTTTCTTCTTGTGGAGTTTAACCAGTATTTTGTATATCCTGGATATCAACCCCTTGTCAGATGTGTATTCGGTGAATATCCTTTCCCATTCTGTAGACTGTCTTTGTATTTTGGTCACTGTTTCTTTGGAGGTGCAGAAGCTTCTTAGTTTAAGATAGTCCCATTTATCTATCTCTGTTTTCACTTGCTCGGCCAGTGGCGTGGCATCTTTGAATATACCATTAGCTTCAATGTCATGGAGGGTTTTGCCAACTTTATCTTCAATGTACCTTATGGTTTCTGGTCTGACGTTGAGGTCTTTAATCCATTTTGATCTTACTTTTGTACATGGTGTTAGGCAGAGTTCTGAGCCTATTTTTTTGCATGTAGCCGTCCAGTGATGCCAACACAATTTATTAAAGAGGCTTTCCTTACTCCACTTCACATTACTTGCACCTTTATCAAAGATTAGATGAGCATATGATTGAGGAGAGATGTCAGCAATGAAATGAACAGAAACTTTCTCAAAGAAGAAATCCGAATGGCAAAAAAGCACATGAGAAAATGCTCTACATCATTAATCATCAGGGAGATGCAGATCAAAACCACAATGAGATACCATCTCACACCTCAGAGACTGGCCCACATTCAAAAGAACAAAAGCAACCGATGCTGGCGTGGATGTGGCGAGAAAGGGACACTCCTTCACTGTTGGTGGGAATGTCCACTGGTTCAGCCCTTCTGGAAAACAGTATGGACGATTCTCAAAAAATTAGAAATTGAGCTCCCATTTGACCCAGCAATACCACTCCTGGGAATATATCCCAGAGAGGCAAAAATGTATAGTCGAAGTGACATCTGCACTTGTTTGTTCATTGCAGCCCTCTTTACAATAGCCAGAAACTGGAAGAAACCTGAATGCCCAAGAACAGATGACTGGTTAAAGAAACTTTGGTACATCTACACAATGGAGTACTATGTAGCTCTTAGAAAAGATGAAGTCATGAAATTTACATACAAGTGGTACAATATGGAAAGTATCATGCTAAGCGAAATGAGTCAGAAAGAGAGGGATAGACATAGAAAGATTGCATTCATCTGGGGGATATAAAGTAACAAAGTATGAGATTAATACCCAAGAATAGCTGAGATCAGCACCAGGAGGATTACTCCATAACTTAGAGGCCAGCCGGGTATCCTAGAGGAAAGGGCTATTCAGATAGAGAAGGGAGCACCAAATAAAGGATGTTTGGAGGATCCTCCCAGGAGGGGAGATGCATGTCGAAAGTAGACTATGGACTGAACATGTTTGCCACTCAATGCCTCTTTTGCAGACCACAACACCCAAAAGGAGAGAGAGAACACAGGGGATTGCCCTGCCACAGAGACGGGGGGATGGGGGGATGGGGGTGGGAGGGATATTATCCATGGTGGTGGAAAATGGGCACTGGTGGAGGGATGGGTATCTGATCATTGTATAATTGAAACCAAAGCACAAAAAATTGTAAATCTACAACTTTAAAAAAAATAAAATAAAATAAAGGGGAAAAAAAAAAAAGAAAAAAAAAAAAAGAAAGAAAAGAAAAAGAAAAAAAAAAAAAAAAAAAAAGAGTGTTGCAATGAACAAACAAGTGCAGATGTCACTTCGACTACACATTTTTGCCTCTCTGGGATATATTCCCAGGAGTGGTATCGCTGGGTCAAATGGGAGCTCAATTTCTAATTTTTTGAGAATCGTCCATACTGTTTTCCAAAAGGGCTGAAACAGTCGGCATTCCCACCAACAGTGAAGGAGTGTCCCTTTCTCGCCACATCCGTGCCAGCAACGGTTGCTTTTGTTCTTTTGAAGGTGGGCCAGTCTCTGAGGTGCGAGATGGTATCTCATTGTGGTTTTGATCTGCATCTCCCTGATGATTAATGATGTAGAGCATTTTCTCATGTGTTTTTTTGCCATTCGGATTTCTTCTTTGAGAAAGTTTCTGTTCATTTCATTGCCCCATTTTTGGATGGGGTTGGATGTTTTCTTCTTGTGGAGTTCAACCAGTATTTTGTATATCCTTGATATCAACCCTTTGTCAGATGTGTATTCGGCGAATATTCTTTCCCATTCTGTAGACTGTCTTTGTATTTTGGTCACTGTTTCTTTTGAGGTGTAGAAACTTCTTAGTTAAAGATAGTCCCATTTATCTATCTCTGTTTTCACTTGCTCGGCCAGTGGCGTGGCATCTTTGAAAGTACCATTAGCCTCAGTGTCATGGAGGGTTTTGCCAACTTTGTCTTCAATGTACCTTATGGTGTCTGATCTGATGTTGAGGTCTTTAATCCATTTTGATCTTACCTTTGTACATGGTGTTAGGCAGAATTCTGGGCCCATTTTTTTGCATGTAGCCGTCCAGTGATGCCAGCACAATTTGTTAAAGAGGCTTTCCTTACTCCACTTCACATTTCTTGCACTTTTATCAAAGATTAGATGATCATATGATTGAGGGGAGATATCAGTGTATTCATTCCTGTTCCATTGGTCTGCAGCTCTGCCTTTGTTCCAGTACCATGCTGTTTTAATTATTACTGCTTTGTAGTAGAGCTTGAAGTTCTGGAGGTTGATTCCTCCCATTTTCTTTTTCCCAAGAATTGCTTTAGCTATTCGTGGGGGCTTATTGTTCCATATAAATTTCAGGAGTGTTTGCTCCATTACTTTGAAGAATGTCATGGGTATCCTTATAGGGATTGCATTGAATTTATACAATACTTTCGGTAGTATTGCCATTTTGACAATGTTAAGTCTACCCACCCATGAGCAGGGGATATCTTTCCATTTCTTCATGTCCTCTTTTTTTTCCTGAAGTAGCGTTTTGTAGTTTTCTTTGTACAGGTCCTTTACTTCCTTAGTTAAGCTGATTCCTAGGTACTTGATTTTCCGGGGCACAATTGTGAACGGGATTGATTTTTTCATGTAGCTTTCCTCTCTCTCACTGTTTGCATATAGGAAAGCCATGGACTTTTGGGTATTGATTTTATAGCCTGCAACTTTACTATACAAGTCTATTGTTTCTAGGAGTTTTTTGGTGGAGGTTATTGGGTTCTCTAAGTATAGTATCATATCATCTGCGAATAGTGAGAGCTTGATTTTTTCCTTTCCTACCTGAATGCCCTTAATATCTTTTTCTTGCCTAATTGCTATTGCAAGTACTTCCAGTACTATATTGAACAGCAGTGGAGAGAGTGGGCATCCTTCCTGATCTTAGAGGGAAGGCTCTCAGTTTTTCCACATTGAGGATGATGCTTGCTGTAGGCTTGTGGTAGATGGCTTTAACTATGTTGAGGAAAGTCCCCTCTATACCCATTTTGGCTAGGGTTTTCATCATAAATGGGTGCTGGATCTTGTCAAATGCTTTCTCTGCATCTATTGATATGATCATATGCTTTTTATCTTTTCTTTTGTTGATATGATGGATTATGTTGATTGATTTCCGAATGTTAAACCATCCTTGCATCCCTGGGATGAATCCTACTTGGTCATGGTGTATGATCTTTTTGATGAGTAGTTGGATTCTATTTGCTAGTAGTTTGTTGAGGATCTTTGCATCTGTGTTCATCAGGGATATCGGCCTGTAGTTCTCTTTCTTTGTGCTATCTCTTTCTGCTTTTGGTATCAGTGTGATATTTGCTTCATAGAAACTGTTTGGAAGTGTATTTGATATTTCAATTTCATGGAAAAGCTTAAAGAGGATTGGGAGTAAGTCTTCTTTAAAGGTTTGGAAGAATTCACTAGTGAATCTATCCGGGCCAGGGCTTTTGTGCTTGGGGAGACTTTTTATTACCATTTCAACTTCCTTGATGGTGATAGGTCTGTTCAGGTATTCCAGGTCTTCTTGGTTCAGCCTTGGGAGTCTGTAGGAGTCTAGGAATTTATCCATTTCCTCGAGGTTTTGATGTTCCGTGGCATAAAGCTTCTCCAAGTATTCCCTGAGGATCCTTTGAATTTCTGTAGTTTCTGTTGTAATGACCCCCTTTTCATTTCTGATTCGGTTTATTAGGGTTTTCTCACTCCCTTTCTTTGTGAGTTTTGCTAGAGGCTTATCGATCTTGTTAATTTTCTCAAAGAAACAGCTCTTGGTTTCATTGATCTTTCGGATTGTTTTTTGGGTTTCCATCTCGTTAATCTCTGCTCTGAGTTTTATTATTTCCTTCCTCCTGTTAGGGTTGTGCTCCTTTTGTTGGTCCTTCTCCAAGTTCTTAAGCTGTGAGGTTAGTTTATTTATGTGGGCTCGTTCCTCCTTTCTGAGGAATGCTTGTAGAGCTATAAACTTTCCTCTTAAGACAGCTTTTGCTGTGTCCCATAAGTTTTGGTAACTCGTGTTCTCATTTTCATTCGTTTCTAGGAATCTTTTGATTTCCTCTTTGATTTCCTTTCTAAGCCACTCGTTGTTCAATAGCGCACTCTTTAATTTCCAGGTGTTTGATTTAGTTTTCTGTTTTTGTGTGTGATTTACTTCTAATTTCAGTGCATTCTGGTCTGAGAAGATTGTTGATATAATCTCCATCTTCTTAATTTTATGGAGGCATGTTTTGTGGCTCAGCATGTGGTCTATCTTGGAGAATGTTCCATGTACGCTTGAGAAGAATGTGTATTCAGCTTTTTGTGGATGAAGTGTCCTGTATATATCTACTAAGTCCCTTTCTTCCATTGTTTCCCTCAGATGAATTATGTCCTTGCTAAGCTTGAGTCTGGTTGATCTATCAAGAGGTGACAAAGCAGTGTTGAAGTCTCCCACTAGTATTGTGTTGCTATTGATGTCTTTTTCCAAATCTATGAGTAGTTGTTTTAAGTACTTTGCTGGTCTCTCATTAGGTGCATACACATTTATTATTGTAAGTTCTTCCTGTTGTACAGATCCTTTGATCAATAGGAAATGGCCTTCCCTGTCTCTTATGACCTTCTTCACTCTGAAATGGATGTGGTCCGATATTAGGATGGCTACCCCAGCATTTTCTGGGAGCTGTTGCCTGTAGGATTGTTTTCCAGTCTTTGACTCTGAGTCTGTGTTTGCTTTGACTATTGAGATGTGTTTCTTGCAAGCAGCAGAATGTTGGGTTCAATTTTCTAATCCATCCTGCCACTCTATGTCTTTTAATTGGTGCGTTTATCCCATTGACATTGAGAGAGATTATTGTTATGGGATTTTGTCCTATTGTTCTGTTGAAATTTGGTGTATTTGAGGGGCCTGTCTTGCCTTAAAGTAGCCCATTTAGTTGTACTTGTAACCATGGTTTTGAGTCTATGAAGTTCCTGAGCTGTTGTTTGTGAAACTGTGTGTTGTTCCTTCTATTATGAATGAGAGTCTCGCTGGGTAAAGTATTTTTGGAGAGGCATTTATTTCATTGAGTTTTTTCACTATGTCCCACCACTGTTTTGGGGCTCTGAGGGTTTCATCAGAAAAATCAGCTGTGAATTTTAAGGATGCTCCTTTGTAAGAGATTTCTTTCTTCGATCTTGCTGCTTTTAGAATTTTGTCTTTGTCTAAAGTTTCAGTCATTTTGATCTGGATGTGTCTTGGGGTATTTTTATTCGGATTTCTTCTAGCTGGTACCCTTTGGGCCTCCTGGATGTGGTCACAAGTTTTCTTCAGCTCTGGAAACGTTGTAGCAATGATTTCTTTGACAGTTTCTTCTTCATCAGGGTTTTCTTCCTGTCCCCAATAATTCTTATGTTACCCCTCTTGGCTTCATCACGATCTTCTCTTGCCATCTGTTCTTGAACTGTGAGTCTCTTTTCCATTTTCTGCTCTTTTCTGGCAAGTCTCTGAACTTGATCTTTGAGCTCACTGATTCTGTTCTCAGCCGCTGTTACTCTGCTGCTGAGGCCTTCCACTGAGGTTTTCAATTCGGCTACCAGGTTTTTCAGGTCCAACATTTCCGATTGCATTTTCCTCATTTCTGCCTTCAAATCCTCTTGTCTTTTATTGGCATTGTTTTCCATTGTTTCTTTTAGTTCCCTAAGCATCCTAAGTAGCTCCCTTCTGAATTCCTTGTCAGAGAGGTTATCTAACGCTACAGTACTGCTGGTGTCTTCTGGGCTAGCCTCATGAATAAGAAAGTTTGGTGGGCTTTTGCGTTGCTTTACCATTGTGACCAGTGTGGTTTGTCCTTCACATTCACTGTTACTATTCTGGTTGAGTGAGGAGAGACTGCCAGGAGCCGTTCGGCTTTGTTGCTGCTAAATGGGCCTCTTCTACCTTTCTGAGTCTGACCTTCTTCTCAATCAGGCATTATTCTTTGTTTTATAACTGACATTGAGTGAAACTTTTGGAGGAGGTGCTGTTTAATACTGAGCTTGTACAGCTATTTTCAAACAGGATTTTTGTTGGAAATGGAGTAGGCGAGTGGGATGTTGTTGAATTGTAGTAGAAGAGGTGAGAAATTTTTGGTTGGTATTAAGTGAGAAGTTGATGAAAAGGATGAAAGGATGAAAGTCCAAATTGCTTGGAGTGAGTGATATACCTGCAGCCGCGTGAGCGGCCACCCGCCAGGAAGGCCATGCCCACTTTTGGGAGGCCACGCCCCTTCTTAGAGGCCACGCCCCTAGCCAGTCCCAGGCCACTTCCTCCCAGGATCCTGGATGGGGCGTGGGGAGGTGATGGACTGCTGGGCCGGTCCCCCGGAGCTGGACACTCGGCGGGGCCTCCGCACTGTCCTTCGGCGGGGATCGGTGAGCGGCACGGCTGGGGTCAGGGGCGAGTCTTTGCTGGGCTCCTCCAACTCACCTGGATGGGAGGGGCCGATGGACTGCTGGGCCGGTCCTGGAGCTGGACGCGCGGCGGGGCCTCTGCGCTGTCCTTCGGCAGGGATCCAAACCAGTAACTTCTTTACATTCTCTCTAACATTTGCCAATTGATAAGATATATAGTGAACCCAATTCTCACCTAAAAGAGTCTAAAGAAGATCCTTCGCCTGTAACTTCCTTGCATCCTCTGTAACTTTTGCCAATTAAGAAAAAATTCAATTGACCAGAGACCTTTAAAAGGGGTTACACAAGTCTCCCTTTTAATTTAGTCCTATACTCAGTTCCTACCCATTTGGGGAGCTCCTTTTCTTTTTTACTTTCCAATAAGCTTTTCTAGTGTCCAACCCTGAGTCTGAGCATCTTTATTATACAATATTTCATTCTTGAAAATATTGAGGAACTTGGGAATCGTGAATGTACACAGAGACCTGCCACCACTCTGCCTCACCTGCATCAATATGATCCCCTGAGTAGTGTAATTGGGGTCACTCCTAATCACAGAGCCAGAAGTAGCGCCTGAACACCAAAGGCTGTGTCCACCAAAAACAAAAAATAAATTTTAAATAAAGCATTTTAAATCTTCTTACTGATAAATAGGGCTGGAGCAATAGCACAGTGGTAGGGCATTTGCCTTGTGCACAGCCAGCCTGGCCGAGCCAGGTTCGATTCTTCTGCCCCTCTTGGAGAGACTGGCAAGCTACCAAGAGTATTCAATATGCCAAACACAGTAACAAGAAGTCTCACAATGGAGACATTACTGGGCCCGCTCGAGCAAATCGATGAACAACGGGAGGACAGTGACAGGACAGGACTGATAAATGATAAAGGGATTAATACATAAACATTCATTCATGTGTATATATGTATATACATATATGTATATATATATAATAGGTTCATAGATAAGATCTATTGATTTCATGTTTCTGGTAGCCCTGTCTAATACAGTGACAGTTAAGCTATGTGAGGGCGTTCATAGAAGAATAAAAATAAAAAACTGCATTTTCTCAAAAAATGAGTGGGTTCTCATCACATACGTTTGGTCGTTATGCTGCTTTCCCACCATGGATGGCTGATGGTGATGGACGAAAGAAGGAGGAAACAGGGACTGCACTCATTTGTGGAGCATAAAATACATAGCATGAGAGCAACACCCAAGGACAGTAGATCTAAGGGTCAGGAAGATTGCTCCATAGTTGGAAGCCTGCCTCAGGAGCAGGCAGGGAGAGGACAGCTGGACTAGAGAATGAACCACTAAGAAAATGCTGGTTGGAGGAATCGGTCGGGATGGGAGATGTGTGCTGAAAGTAGATAAAGGACCAAATATGATAACTTCTCAGTATCTGCATTGCAAACCACAATGCTCAAAAGTAGAGAGAGAGTATAGGGAATATTGTCTCTCATGGAGGCAATGGGAGGGTAGGAAAAGTGGGGATATATTGGGGATATTAGTGGTGGGGAATGTGCACTGGTGGAAGGATGGGTATTTGATCATTGTGTGATCACGTGTGATAACTCAAACATGAAAGCTTGTAACTATATCTCACAGTGAATCAATAAAATTTAAAAAAAAGAAAAAAGAAATAAGGAAAGAAAGAAAGAAAGAAAGAAAGAAAGAAAGAAAGAAAGAAAGAAAGAAAGAAAGAGAGAAAGAAAAAGAAGGAAGTAACAGGAACCAAGCAGGTTGGTGATCAGTCACTATTCACCTTGATTTTGGTCCCACCATTTGTTCCATTCTCCCCGTGTGCCTATTCCACTCTCACTGAGCACTCCATTCCAGTTTCACATTGCCCCTTATTCTTGTCTCCTATTTTCCCTCACGCTAATCTCACTCTGCCCAGTCTCACAGCCTTACTAAGAGGCCGATCTACAAGGTTGGGGGTAACAACTACATATAGGTGAGATAGTACAATCAATATATGAAAGCCTCTCATCCTGCTAAGAGATCCACTCAAAAGCAGACTTTCATCTAAGGGCCTATTTCTTCTTTCTTTAGTTCATATCCATATAAATGGTCATCTTATATTTACTTCTTAATAATCTTTCTAGTCATTTTGTATAGACACAGTAAGAGATGTATTAAGCTTTTAGGGTGGCTCTCCTGGAAACATCTTGCTATAGATCCCAGACTACAGTCCTCAGACCAGATTAGTCCTTCCTAACCCTAGCAAGGTCCTTGTCCAGTCACTTCTCTTTGGGTCATGATAGAATTCGTCTATGACCATGTTCTTATTCTAAGGTTTATGGCACTTTGCCTGTCCCCTTTCAATGCCAGGGTAGCTTATGACTTTCCCTGAATCCTTCCAGTCCCTTCATTGAGACCCTGCTTCGGGGTGCTAAGAACTAAGGGCAACTGAGGCTTAAGTAGAGTAAATATGACAGGTGCTCATAAGTAAATATTATTCAGAGTCAATTAACTCCAACTTATAAAAGCATAGCATTAACTCTCTTCCAGTGTCTGTTCAGAAAGGACATTGCTCTAAAGTAAATTATGCAAAGGACATTAGGGAAAGAGAAAAGCAACATTTCACTTACAAATACAATATCTGATCTGACCTTACGATATTCTTACAAGTCACAGGGTCTGATTTGGCAACATAGGTGATTAAGAGATAGGGAAAGCAGAGCACAAAGGATAAGTTAAAGATAAACACAGAGTAATGGGAGTGCCTCAGGAGCACTGTAATGATGTAACGCAATAAACCTAAGTTTCTTGTTGCAAGGGAGAAAGAATGGAGGAGAAGGGATGAATCTATGTTATCCTAAAAAAACCACTGTGAAGAGGCAAGGTGGGATGGGGGAATGGGAGGGTGGTGGGAGGGATAGTGGGATCCGTGGTGGTGGGAAATGGGCACTGGTGGAGGGATGGGTATTTGATCATTGTATAATTGAAACCCAAGCACAAAAATTTGTAAGTCTACAACTGTACCTCATGGTGTCTCACTAATAAAAATTAAAAATTAAGTAATATAAAATAAAGGGGAAAAAATAAATTAAAAATTTTTTAAAAAAAAAACACTGTGAAGGATCCTCCCAGGAGGGGAGATGCATGTTGAAAGTAGACTATGGACTGAACATGATTGCCACTCAATGCCTCTTTTGAAGACTACTACATTCAAAAGGAGAAAGAGAACAAAAGGGAATACCCTGCCACAGAGGCAGGGTGGGATGGAGGGGATGGGTGTGGGAGGAATACTGGGATCCATGGTGGTGGAAAATGGGCACTGGTGGAGGGATGGGTATTTGATCATTGTATAATCAAAACCCAAGCACAAAAATTTGTAAATCTACAGCTGTACCTCATGGTGTTTCACTAATAAAATTTTTTAAAAAAAAGAAAAAAAAACACTGTGAAAAAAATGTATTGCCCACTAACTTACCCTTGTTGCTAATGAAACCTAAAACTATTTACATCTACACAGTGAAATACTATACAACTGTTAGAAAAGATGAAGTCATAAAATTTGCATATAAGTGGATCAACATGGAAAGTATCATGTTAAGTGAAATGAGTCAGAAAGAGAGGGACAGACATAGAAAGATTGCACTCATTTGTGGAATATAAAGTGACAGAAAGGAAGACTGACACCCAAGAAAGTAGAGATAAGTACCAGGAGGATAATTCCACAGCTTAGAAGCTGGCCTCAAATGCTGCAGGAGAAGGCAGCTGAGATAGAGAAGGGACCACCAAGTAAAGGATGCTAGGAAGGCCCTCTCGGGACGGGAGATGCAGGCTGAAAGTAGATTATAAACCAAACATTATGGCCACTTAATCCCTCTACTGCAAACCACAACACCCAAAAGGAGAGAGAGAACAGAAGGGAATGCCCTGCCACAGAGGCAGGGTACGGTGGAGGGGACGGGGTGGGGGTGGTGGGAGGGATGCTGGGACCATTGGTGGTAGAAAATGGGCACTGGTGGAGGGATGGGTACTCAAACATTATATGACTGAAACGTAAGCACAAAAGTTTGTAAATCTATAACTGTACCCCACGGTGATTACTAATAAAAATTTTTTAAAAATAAAATAAAATTATTATTTATGACAGATCTTGGGCTCAGGCAACAGAGACAAGTGGTATTGTCACTGGAGCACCTGCTAGAGTGCAATGATAAGTAATGCTGGGAAGGGGACACTCAACAACACCAGAGGAAAGAAAGGGGCTGAAAGCTCCCAGCCCCCAAGTCACCTCTTTCATGGGTTGGCAGTGGCTCCCTCTGGGGACCCAGCAAGACTCTGGCAACAGACTTGCCCTGAGTCAATGAAGTTCTCAGCTCACATGGCAACCTGCCTGTGTCTTTCACAAAGCTGCCTCCACCAACTATAATTAGACCCCAGGTCTTGGGAGGAAGCCAGAAAACTTAAGGGCTCCCTTGGTCTTCCATTTTCAAAAAGAATAAATGTTCAGGAGAAAAGTTAAGGGAAACACTGTCAGGGAGGAAGTTGGCAGCTGAACTCCAAAAGGAAACTCTAAAAACACCTCAGAGTGAAGGTTCAGCTGTTGAGATCTGTCCCGTAGTTCAAAAGAAGTTTCCAAGGCTGACCCCAGTAGCCTGACCTGTTAGCAAACGTCACACTGTCCTCCACACAACTGCTAGCGATGATGCTGCAGGGGATGTGTCAATCCAGTAAAAGTTGAAGTCTAGGGGCCATGTACAAGCCAAGCTTGGGAGAAACACACACTTAAGTGTCCTCAGGTACCGGAGCTAGAGCCTGAACCCCATTAAAATAAAAATATAAGTTTAAAAAAATAAAATAAAACAAATGTATAAAGGCAAGAGATGTTATGAGCTGACTGAAAGATGTTGAAAAGTTGAAAACATATTTTAAGCAGAATAAAATCCAAAATAGTAAAAAAAAAATAATAAAATCTGAGCCCCCTCCCACAAGAAACCTCACTCCCTGCCTCACTCCCTTGTCTTTCTGAAAGGGGAATGTTCTATGCTAGTGGTAAAGGTGGGCTGGAGATGGTGGTCAAGCTCCTCCTCCTCCTTCTCTGTCTCTTATATTATTGCATGCCAGAGAGCAAGCACAGAACCTGGAGGAAGGAGATAACCCTGGAGATTATGATTGTCAGGGGGAAGCTGATTGCATTAATACAGCTGATGTTCCCTGAGCAACCTAGCACTCTAAGGCTGGAATTACTGCTCCTCTTGAGAAAAGAGTAAAGTGAGATCCAGAGAAGGCTGGTGTCTTGCCCAATTTTGCACAACTCGTAGAACAGGGAGCCTGGTCTATGAGACCGGAAGTCTTGTGCACTACAAAGACAAGCTGATGAGGAGGCTAAATCCATGCTGGGATTTCCAAGCTGATATCGCAGGAATTCATAATGGGGGTCTGCAGCCACCTGGGCTCATCATCCTTCCTGCCCTGTCCCCTTTCCTGCTCTTTGGTGCAGAATGGCTTTGCGACATCCCTCCACAGCCCACTGCAAACCAAGTGTCATCAAAGGGGAGCTTAGTGCAGAGACCAGCAAGACTGGGCTCCATTCTCAAGGTAAGCTTGGGGCAGCAAATCTCTTTCTGCAAGCTGCTCTGGAGGGATTGCTCTGTATGCCCCAGAATGTAATGCAGTATCCAGCAGGGAACTGAGGTAGACTCTTCCCAGCTCCTAACATTGATTCCTCAAAACAACCCTAAGAAGCTGTTGGAATCCTCTGAGGTCTACATTTCCATCATTTTTGAGAACCTTTAGAAAACTAGGATGGGATCAATTTCTCCCTGATTACTGCTCCTCAGGACAAAGTGGCCCCAGGAGTAAGCCCTTCTCTAGGATCTCCTACAGGATGTGATAGGCCCAAACTAGTTTGCTTTGTATTTTTATTTCTGGTTGTTTTTTTTTCAGTCCAAGGGATTAAACTCAGGGCCTCACACGTGCAAGGCCAGGGCTCTACCACTGAGTTACATCTCATACCCTCAAGACTATTTTTAATGCACGTCATCAAACACCTCAAACTGCTCAGGGCTCGAAGCTTTGCCTCCCTTCCCAATAGTCCATGCCCTAGGTCTGTGGGACCCTGGCAGGAGAGAATAGACATAGCAGGCCAGTGAAAGCCTATAAATCATGAGCATGCTTTGCACCATGCAAGTCTGAGATATGCCTCTATGAGTGCCCTCTTCTCTTTCAGCATAAGCAGGTAATTATCTCTCTCTTATATTATATCAATATATAATTGATTATACAATATTATTGATTATATAATTAATTATGACATTTGCTAAATTTTTTGTGGCACAGTATAATCATCTAAGTCCTTTTTTCATTTTTTGCTTTTTATTGATTGAGATTCTGTGATTTATCACTGTCACTGTCCTCCAGTTGTTTATCGATTTGCTTGAGTGGGCACCAGTAACGTCTCCATTGTGATACTTGTTACTGTGTTTGGCATATTGAATACATCAAGGAAGGGTAGCTTGCCAGGCTTTGCCATGCCAGTGAGATACTCTCAGTAGCTTGCCGGACTCTCCGAGAGGGGTGAAGAAATCGAACCTGGGTCGGTCAGGTAGGCCACGTGTGAGACAAATGCCCTACCCTCTGTGCTATTGCTCCAGCCCTGTGATTTGTAATATCTATAATAATGATCTATTTCTGTGTATATTATTTTAACAACACTCATCATGAGTGTACCCACCTTTCTCCCCCAATGACCCAATGTCCCTTCCTTTCAGACTTCCCTTCACTGCCTCATTTGTGAGGGTCTATTCTCCCTTTGTGTTGCCTTTGTCTTTCTGTAGCTACCTGGCTTTCTTTTTATATCCCACATAGATCGTCCTGTATCTATCCATTTTCTTCTTTTTATTTACTCCACTTAAAAATTTTTTTATTAAATCACTGTTTCTCTAATAACATTTTTTTAAAAAATCACTGTGAGATAAAAAGTCATGAAGTTGTTCATGGTTCGGGTTTCAGTCATACAGTGTTCCAATACCCATCCTTTCACCAGTGTACATTTCCCACCACCAATGTCCCCATTTTTCCTCCTTCCATCCTTCCACCCCCTACCCCAGGCTGCCTCTGTGGCAGGCACATGCTCTCTCCCTCTCTTTCTCTCTCTCTCTCTCTCCCTCTCTTTCTCTCTCTCTCTCTCTTTCTCTCTCTCTCTCTCTCTCTCTCTCTCACACACACACACACACACACACACACACATACACACTCTTATTCCCAAGGGCCAACATGAATCCCTCAAAAGTGGGGGTGAGACTTCTATGCTAAATAGACCAATAAATCTGAAATTCAGTCCATTTGGGCTCTGGTTTGGTTCAGACCACTAACTATTCTTTATTGATTATCAATTATTTTCATTCAACAGATTCTACACTCAAATCTTGATTTTAAATTCTTTTCCTTTTTTTGCCTCACCTGGCAGTGCTCAGAGCTTACTCCTGGTTCTGTGCTCAGGGATCACTTCTGGTAGACTAAAGGGACCATATTGGGTGCCAGGAATTGAACCCCAGTCAGCCTCACACAAGGCAAACACGCTGTCCTCTGTACTGTCACTCCGGTCTCAGGTTTTCAGATTTTTTTTTAATTTTTATTAGTGAAACACCATGAGGTACAGTTGTAGACTTACAAGTTTTTGTGCTTGGGTTTCAGTTATACCCATCCTTCCACCAGTGCCCATTCTCCACCACCACTGATCCCAGTATCCCTGCCACTCCCCATTCCCTCCCCCCGCCTCTGTGACAGGACATTCCCTTTTGTTCCCTCTCTCTTTTTGGGTGCTGTGGTTTGCAAAAAAGGCATTGAGTGGCAATCACGTTCAGTCTATAGTCTACTTTCAGTATGCATCTCCCATCTTGGGAGGATCCTCCCAACTCTGGTATTCAGCGTTTTCTACCAAAACACATAATCTCCTCCCAGTCCATTTTTGAGGATGCAATGGCAGCCACAGTAAAGAACACCTGGATCCCTGGGGACAGGGAGTTTTTCCTGGGCTTCCCCCTCACTTACTCACCCATGCTCCCTACCCAGTCTTTCATGACTCTTGCTTTTCGATCCTAACCTAAAGCAACAAAAGGCAAAAATCGTTTCTCAAATGACCTCAGTCAAGCAGGGCTGCCTGCCCAGTGTGGAGTTATGAACCAAATAACATGCAAGATTTCTTCTTCTCTCCTCATACACATTCTTCTCACCCTCCCCCCCATTTCCAGCTGTGTCCTCTTCAGACAACCAGGAACAGGCACATGTGTGCCAAAGGTGCCTCATAGTCTTCACTCGGCACACACCAGGCAGGCTCTGTAGCCCTGCTCAGATGGAACAACTCAGCTCTGAAGTGCAGCCCCTCTCCTACCTGTCCATTCGGTGACAGGAAAGGGAGAGGGTGGTGTCAGTCTCAACTCTTTCCAGAGACCACAGAGACGCCCACTTCCCCTCAATAGAACACAGCTGGCCTCGAGAGAGGCTGGTTTGTTCAAGGCTTACAATTTTTGTTTGCCTCCCTACACAATCCTCAATTTTTATGGTTATTCCCAGAAACCCACCTGAGGTAAAGTTGAGGAGAGCACTCAAGTGTTCACAGAAACACAATCCTCAAGTCACACCCAGATGCACGGTGCAGCATTTATGCAGTTTGGCGTTGTCTGAGCTGTCCCAGACCTAGGGAGTCCTCACCCCCGAACCTTCCTATAGTTCCCCAGTTTCCAGGAACTTATCAAACATCTAAGAAAGAGGCACAGCCAGAAGGTGGACATAGACTTGTCCTACCCCAGGGTTCGTACTCATCCCACTTTCCCAAACAAGAGATAGAAAATTCAGGGCTAGAAAAGTCCCAGAAATAGCCGCTATTGCCTTATTTAATCAGAAGAAGGTATGAGGGTATAGAGCAAAATCTCGTGGGATTAAAGAGATACAAAGTGAAGTGATGTAATCATAGTTCACTTTAGGGCAGGGCTCGGCCTCAAGCTGGAAGCTGAAAAATAGAAAAGTGACAGGCAGTGGGTGGCAGGGCCCCCCAAAAAAGTACCCTCAGTGTCCATCCCTGCCTGATAGCATGGTTTCTGGCTCCATGGTGATCGTTTTCCAGGCAAGGTGGGAACACCATGCAGTTTGCACAGGGAAAAATATCCAAGTTTATGAGCCGAGGATCTGCTTGCATTTCCTTTTCCCAGGGCAACCATGTGTGTATTTTACCACTCAAATGCTCATACTTGGTGAGCAAATGGGAATCAGTAATGACTGCTCCTGAGCTTTCAGGAACATGCTTGGCTCCGTCATCAGGGACTGCCTTTCAGCATAAGCCTTTGGAGATTACCCACAAAGAGTCACTCATGTTCTGTAGCCAGGGAGTTCAGTGTGGCCACAGATGCGTATGAAAGCCTGGGAGAGTTCATTCCAACAGGGGACACATGTGAGAACCAGGCAGTGCAATCAGTGACAGTGTAGAAAGTCCCACTCAAAGAATTATTTTATCTGAGTGAATGCCCTGAGGTCCTCAGGATCTAGTCAGAGAAGTCACAAGCAAACAGTTGCCATCGAATTGGGAAAAAAGAACAAAGAAAAAAATTTGAAGGCTGTTTCTGATTTTGTTTTAAAGATCAGCTTTCATCTGAATATCTAAGAAAAGACAATAAGCTCACTTAACTTGATTTTTGTTTAAATACATGGTATGGTGTAAGATTTAATGAGGCTACTTTTTGTGAAGTATTTAAAATTATAATTTCGGTGGAAAAAAATACTTGTTGAGATCCAACAAATCTCTTGTCTGCGTATATTTTTATTTATAAATCAAATCTCCCTCTAGTAGTTCAAAAATAACACTGCCAACAACTGTCTGATTGCAGCTTAATGACACTATAATGAGGATGGTACATGAAGCCCCGTTAGGCTTTACAGTGAACAACATTGTCTATAGTTAAGAAAAATGATCAACTCAAGACAATGCTGATTATTCCTATAATTGAAAAAAACAATCACATTCCATCTTCATTTAAGGAAAATGCTTTTGTCAGGATTTTTGTGTGAACCTGCAACCCCTCCTCCCTCTCCCTTTTATTTTGTTCTTAGGACAGCAGGTAGGGGGCTATACTGGAGTCTAGAGAGTTTGGGGGAAGACCCGAAGGACACAGATGCTTGTTCCATCACTGAGGTAGGCTCTGTCCTCCCACCCTGTGAACCTCTCCAGGGACTATTCCAGGTCAACATCTGGCTATCATTTCTTGGTTTGCTATTTGTTTATGCACGAAGCATTTCAGTCAGCCCTTCCTGTTTAACAAACCACCCCAAAACTCTGTAACTTTAAACAACACTATTTTATCATTGTTCACCTATGGGCTGTTTGGAGAAGACTGTGATTCAGGCAGGATCAGTCATGGGCCAGCTCCACTCTGACTCTGATGTGGTTTGACTTCTCCCTGCAGGATGGACTTAAGTCTGTTCTAGGAAGGGATAGCAGTTACCAAATGAAAACTCTTGGCATGAAGACAGCAAAAAAACAAACTTGACAACTTTGACTCACCCATACTCTGCCAACTTTCCGCTGGTTATTGTGAGTCTCATAGCCAATCTCCATATGAATTAGTTTAGCTGGAAAATAAATTTGTTGTCTTAGTAAGGAAGGGAGCAAATAATTTGTAAATAATAATCTAAATAGTCTTCCATAGCATTTTATGTACAAGAATATGCCCATGTACTTGCTAAAAACTCACCTACATTTCCCATCCAAAATGTCATGATTTTATCAGATCCAGATGCCCCCTCTTTAGTCAGAGACCAAACCCTACACCTGGCCCCGTGAGCATCCTATAGGGAAAATATCTCCAAGCTGTTCTCTGGGTGGGAGCTATTCTCTGATTAAGTTCTGGGACCCTATAAATGAGCAGATCCATTTGTACTCTATCCCTTTGCATACTTTTGGATCCACCAGAGGAAAAGCTGGGCCTGCAGAGGTCCTGCACATCTTTCTGCATTTCTTTCAGACCAGGCTTATGGTATATTCACCAATAATGCTCCTTCAAACCTACAGGCTTCCCATGTACCCGACTCCAGTCACTTTCATATGCCAACATCTTATCTATGTCTCCCCCCTCCTTCATTCAAAATTTGCTTTGTTCTATAAATCTGTAGTTTTCAATGCATTTATACCTGAGGACCAGCACTGGTCCATAGAACAGCAGTTTTAAACCACCGCAATCTAGACTTTATTATGGGTTCTTTGGAAGTATCAGGATCTTATGGGACCACGTTCTCAATTATTCCAGAGGTCTTTTGGTCCACCTTTGGATCTTTATAAGTTGTATTTTAGTGATTTCAAAATCTTAACAAGAAATTGATTTACTTTTTGATTTACTTTGAGAATTTTGACAACACTGCTGTACAGCTAACCCAGACAGAGACAGCAAAGCTTGTTCTTCATAAGTGACCAAAAGTCAGAATGCTAAAGAGGACAAGAGGGGAAGGGTTGACCAGCAATAAGTGCAACACAGGGACTGGGGAGAAACAGTTATGTGGGTAAGGCAGCAGACCTGGGTTCAATTGCTGGCATCCCATATGGTCCCCGAACACCTCCAAAACATAAGAAATAGAAATGTTTTTGATCTTTCAGAGACCACATATTATTCAAAATAAGAATTGACAAAAATACGAGTAATCATGACACCAAAATTGAGGATCTTAAGGTGGAAACCTGAAAATAAGATCTCGTGTTTTAAACACACCTTTCAAAAAAAAAAGAGAGAATTTGTCTATAAGCCACACAAAATCAAATTATATGAACTTGGTATATTCCAGAAAAATTATTTGAAACCATTAGACAAAGACCAAATTGGGGTGACTTTTAATCACAGTGAAACATGCCATTGTGTACAATATACTTGTTATATATAAAGCACAATGTAAATGTTATCATAAAACCCTTTTGCCCTAGATGCCACCCCTATATCCTGTACTAGACTCACACAAGGCAAAAACTACTTCAGGCCCAGGCCAGTCTGAAGTTTTTTACAGACCCCACAGCATGTGAGGTGAGCAGACCACATTTTTTTTATTTATTTTTTCCTTTTTTAATTTTTTATTAATTCATCGTGAGATACAGTAACAAAAATTTCATGTTTGAACTTTGACCATACAGTCATCAAACACCCACCCCTTCACAAGTGCACATTTCTCACCACCAAAATACCCAGTACTCCCCCCATCCCACCCATTCCTCCCTCTGCCTGTGTGTCAGACAATTTAAAAAATATTCTTTCTCTACTTTAGTTACCTTTGATATTTCGAGACCAGTCCTACCTCCCCTCATACCTGCCGAAAATCAATTGCTAGACAAAGTGTTTTGTATTCCTTGTTATGGATATAATATAAAGTCGCGTGGCTGCAAGCGCGGCTGTGTGCTCTAAGAATTCTAAGATTTTAATAATTAGGGTCTGAAGAAATCGCTGCCACAGGTTGCTCGGGTATGAGATTCCTGTGTGTGTGTCTGGATCGTGGCCACATGGGAGCTGGTGCTTCTTGCTGACTTCTAGAAAATGGCAACCAGTGGAGCTCTTAGAGGGCAAACGGTGACGGCGCCTGCCCCTGTCTGGAGTGGCCTAGAGGAGAAGGCCTATCGCAAAGTCCCAGTCCATCTCTGCTGCAAGTTGCTTGGTCCAAGATTTCTGTGTGTGTCTCTGGTCCAAGATTTCTGTGTGTGTCTCTGGATCCTGGTCACATGGGAGCTTAAGTAGACGTTGGGCAGATGTGGCGTCATCTCTGCGTCCCATCAGGGTGAAGGGAAGGACAGCCCACTCCTCCCCTGCCCCTGGAGACTTGGGATTTACCGTCACTACGGCTGGTAGGGAGCAGAACACATTTCAAGCATAAGTTCTCAATGAACTCAAGTTGCCATAACAAAATAACACAATCATGATTTAAACAGCAGAAATTAATTTCTTATAGTTCTAGAATCTAGATATCAGTAGGGTGGGTTTCTTCTGAGGCCTCTCTTTGTGGCTTTCAGGTCTTCTCTCCATGTCCTCACCTAGCCTGCCTGCTGGGCACACACATCATTTATGACTGTGCCTGAGTTGCCTCTTTTTATAAAGGTACTAGTCGGATTAGACTAGGACGCACCTCCAAGTTTAGAGGGCCCTTTTCTAACCTAATCTCACCTGGTTGGCCATCTGCAAGGCAAACGCCTTACCCACTGTACTCTTTCTCCCACCCCAGTCTGTCCCCCTTATCCCTTTTTACCACAATCAGGAGAAGTTTGACCAAAAAAAGAGTGTTTACCAAATCTATGTGTTGTTCCCCCCAACCCATTTGTATAATATATCACTCTGTCATATGTAACCCTCACTCTGATTTTAACCCCTCTCCAGCTGCAATTGCAGACACCCTCTATAAGTGTAGCTAAAGCCTTAAATTGCACTCAGACTTTTAGGTGCAAACCTCGCTGGGTCCCCTAGTGTGAAAAAGCATGTTCCTCTTCACCTCCCCTAGCCATGCCTGGTTCCTGATAAGGAGAAAACACCACAACAAAACCACTAACATAACTTACAAGATGCTTCAAAATCTTGCTTTCAAGTCATTAAACAATCAATATGATAATTGACAAAGGATTGTTTTTGTTAGTCATAAGATAACTTAGCATCAGCTAAACCACAGAAATGCCATTGGTGTTTGACCTTGCAAGAACTTCAAAAATTCGCAAGATCATGCTAATAATAATTGTATTTGGAATGTAAATCAACACCCTTTTTTGTAGTCTTTTTAACTAAGGTATAACTCACATGTAAGAGGGTTCTGAGCTTTTTTTTCCATAGTATATACTCATAAAAACATCCCCACAGTCCAATATAGAATATTCCAGGCAGCCCAGTAAGTTCCCATGTGGCCTTACATGTCAGTACCTCCACGTCCCAAAAGGAGGTGTTATATATTGAAACCCTCAATCTGACTGAATTTGGAGATAGGGACTTTACAGAAGTAGTTAGGGCTTGATGATATCATAAGAATGAGAAACTTATTTTTGTTTCGTTAGCAGGGCCACTCCTGATAATTCTCAGGTTTAATTCTGACTTTATGATCAGGGATCACTCCTGGAATAGCTCAGGGGACCATATAGGGTACCAGGGATCAAACATGGGTGAGCCACATGCAAGCCAAGTGTCTTACCCGCTAGACAATCTCTCTAGTCCAAGAGTAAAGAACTTATGAAGAAAACTCCACCTCCCACCCCACGCCCACCACCTCTTTCTCTCTTCCTTACTCCCTTCACTCTTTCCCTCTCCACTCACTCTCTCCTCCTCCCGTCCCTATGAGGACAGAGTAAGGAGACAAAAAGTCACCAAAGAATCTATCATCAGAACCCAACCATGCTGTCACCCTGATCTCAGATTTCTGGTCCAGAGAACTGTGAGAAATAAGTTTGTTTAAATGACCCAGTCTGAGACCCTTCATTTTGACTGTTAGCTAAGAGTCTGTATCTTGACATCAATTACGAGAAGACAGTTTGAACCCTAACCACTGAGATAAGATATAGGCTCCTCCGTGTTCTTTTTCCTGTGGAACTAGGCCTCTAACTCTGAAGGAGGGAATGGAGAGCTGAAAGGAGAAGCCAGATGGCTTTAGATTGAGCATTAGGGGACTGAAGGAGCTGTGCTCCTTCTGCCTCCTGAGGAAGCTTCCACCTCCACATTCCATCTGCTACAGCTTAAGTCCAAAGGGAAGCTATAGCTTTCATAGAGTTGGGCTTGCGGATTTTCTTATTTTTAGATAATTTCTCACTTTCTTTCCCCTGTGGCCAGTCCTGTCAGTATAAGAGGTATGGGAGAGAAGGGTAACTATAATAAATCCTTAATTAACTATAAATGCAGTCCCAGAAATAGGACAGGATTTATTTACCCAGGAAATAGGATGCAAGACATCCAGTATAGAGGTTGGTTGTTTTAAATCTCCCAAGATAGGGAACGCAATATTCAAACTCACTTACTTTCTCAACTTAATAACAGTGGAAACTTGGGAAAACTCAGGGACAGCCACTTTAAAAAAGAGAAAATAGGTTATAAAACACCTGATTATGTACTTTGGCTGGTGATTTCTTCTCTTCCTGTGTGCTCTGAGTCAACAAAGAAAGCCATCCAACGAAGAAAACAGAACTGTGGGCTTTGCCTCCTGAGGCACACCTAAAGCAGACTTACAGAGGGTTAGCTGTACTCCTGCAAGCTAACTGTGTGGTCTTGCGAGCCCTTCCCTTGCAGGCCAGGTCTCCTGCATGAAAGCATAGGGTTAACCATTTGCTGAACACCTTCCAGGCCCAGCATTGTGTTGGGCTCTGAGAACTGATAAAGTGTCCACTTGTCTGGTTCTGAGTAAGTGAAAGACTGACCTTGACCCGCAGAGCAGCCAGTGCTGAGCAGAGGTATAAAGCAGGAGGTGCCTGTGGTACATTGAATGGTCCACAAAGGTATGGTCCGTATACTAAGTCATTAACAGAAGCTTGATGTTCTCAGTGTTGGGAGTAGATAGGAATTCAGAAATCCAGGAGTGGCATGGGGGATGTGTACTGGAGATGGAGGAAGGCACATAACAGCAGTGGGGTACACTTTACAGAAATGCTTTGTATTTCTGCCCACATAAGACAGCTCTAAGAGAGCTTGAGACAGAGATATGCCATGCTCCAACATTTAGTTTAGAAAAATGGAACTGTGATAGGTAAAGAAGAATTTATAAGAACACCTGGGTTTCTGACCTTTCTCTTTTTTTTCTCAGAGAAAGAGAGTGAGAGAGAGAAAGACAGAGACAGAGACACAAAGAGAGAAAGAGAGAGAGGATGAGCGGAGCAGTTTGGTGGTATTGGGAGAGATTTAAGTTTAGTTGACGACTTGTTAACATTGTGACTTCAGCAAGATGCATGTCAGACCTGACTGGATATGTAATTGCAAGATGAGAAAGACAGAGACAGAGACAGGGAAAGAGAGCTCTGTCTATAAGCAGTTCCAGTAACCATCAGCATAAAGTATGTGCAAGTTGCTCACTAATCTAAAAATAACTGCAAGTTACTGATGTATGCAAATGTTTGCCCTTGGACTTCTTATCCCTACTCTTTCAAACATCCTATAACCCCATCCTCTGAGAGGGGGGATGTTCAGTTCTCCCGTTCTCCCTTCAAGGAAGAACTTGTTGCCCAGATTGTGAGTGCAGTTGGCAGAAAGCCTTCAGTTATCTTCAGGGATTCCCTCTATTTCAGGGTAACCTTGCCTCAGGTACTACGCAACCCCTGACTGACCAAAGCAGGTGTGAAAGGCAACAGTTCTGGCCTTATGCAGAGCATCTTTGATCAATTACTTCAGCTCTGAGGATCCCCTAGTGTTCATAGGCATGGAAGCCTGGCTTCACCTGTTCATTCCTGTTTTATACCTTCCCTTCCACAGGTATAGACTCCACCAACAACCCCTCAAGAAGCACTCTGTGACTGAGACTGTCTCAGAGTCTTCTGGGTATATGGAGCTTGCAGGGCTTGATGAAACTGTAATGAAGAAAAGATATACATTCTGTGAAACGTGGCAGATAATAGTAGCTACTCTTCTTCCAATTTTGTGGCTATTGAAGAAGGTAACTCTAGAGTGTAAATATGCAGCTTTGTGCAAACAGGGCTACAGTTAATGAAGTTGTGATCTTTCTTTTCCTTTTATCCTCTCTGCTGTATCTTTTTCCTTTCTCCCTCCTTGGTTCCCATTCCTCCCTGATCTACTTGCTGAATATATGCTCTTCTTTTCCTTCTACTCCTTATTCATCCTCTTCTACTCCTTTTCACTATTAACCATCAGCCCACAGGACCTGACTCTTAGGACCTTACAACAAGTCCTCAAAATCTGTCCTCAATCTATTGTTCTTGGGGTCAGAGAGATAGGTAGAAGCTGAGGTGCATGCCTTGCTTGCAGCTGACCTCAGTTCAATTCCTATCACAACATACGGTCCCCAATCGAGGGCTAAGTCCTGAGCACAATAATAGCACCTGATCACCACCAGGTGTGCTTCTGAAGCAAAAATTTCCTGCGAAGGTATACTATTTGGGAAAAATCTCTAGTGGGAGAACTTTACTGTTTAACCTCAGTGTGGTCTCGGTGAGGAGGCACCCCTCCCTTATGTCTTCTGTGCCACCAAGCATAGTGCAAAGGACACAAGAGAACCGCACTAGTGCTTAAGAACTTGAAGATTCTGTTGAACTATGGCATAAGATCAACCCCCAGTTGGGAACTCTTTTCCCTATCTCTGCTATAAGTCTAACAAGGAGAGGTAGCTAGAGATCACAAGGAAAGAAGATGCCACCAGTTAGCAAGACAGAACCTTTTTCTTTCATGATTGAGAAGCAAGGTCTTCCAAAGACACAGCACTAAGTTAGGCTTCACATGCAGCTATGGTTGTGTCCAAGTCCAGTTCAGACCTCAGGGATCCCTGGGTGCAGTGCAGAGGTCATTGATAACAACATCTGATCCAACGACTCTCTGATGACTTTTAAGGATCCTTTCCAGGATCTGGAGTGGAGTCCTCTTCTACAACTTTTAGGGCTTCCTTGCCAGGGGATGGAGTGGCATCCCCTCCTGCAAACTTTAAGAGATTAAAGGCTCCTCCCATAGAAGTTATGGCAGATAATGGAAAGTTACATGAGAAAAGTAAGTCGGAAGGGGTTCAAATCCCTTCGGGAGAAATTAAAGAGACCCTGAAAGGGAGAATGCCAAAGACCGCCTGTTTTAACTTTTCCTTTCTATAGGTTGTGGCTACTCAGAAGTATGAAAAATTAGGCCTCAGTTTCTAAATGCTCCCCTTTTAGGGTGTTTGAGAAGCTCATATATCCCTAGAAACTGTACAAAAGTTCCATTTCTCACCCCTCTATTCCATGAGGAATCCAGGGATCTTATTGTCTGTTTTTAAGTCAGATACTGATAACAGACTAAAGGGAAAAAATGGGCCATTTCAAAATTCTGCCACTGCTGAGAGTCACTTGAACTTGAGTGGTTTCTGATAATGGAGAGTTGGGTGAAAAAATATAAAAAAAAATAACTGTAGTCAGCTTTTTCACATTGTTGTTAATTAGTATGCCCAGTACATGAAATTGCATGCTGTTATTAAGATAACTCTATGTCAGTTTTGTCACCAAACCTAGTTTTGACCTTAAGAAAACATTATCCACAAGTGTGAAATCCTTACTGTTTCATGGTTGTCTTTGTGAGTAACATGTAATATCTGTGTTTTTCCTAGAAACCAGTGCTCTAAGTTTAGACTTTTCAAGACAAGTATATTCTGGTTAATTCTTAACGTGAAGCAAATTTTCTTTCAAAGTGTAGTGTGTGTTAGATCTTTAATTGTGAGCATCCTAAAGGCTTTTGGACGTCTATACAAATATAATGATGTAATGCTTTAAGTTTTTATTTAATTAATGCTTTTAAAAGAGTACTGCAGAGTACAATTTTGTCATGCTAAATGAGGCAATGATTGCAACTTGTTTCTAAATTTCTTGGGAGATCAAACTGCACTTAATTTAGTTAGATAATAAAGTTGAGAAGTTAAGAATGTAAGATGTGACATAAGGAGTACAGATATATTTTTTAAGTAGCACTGTAGCACTGTCACCCTGTTGTTCATCAATTTGCTGGAGCACGCACCAGTAACATCTCCATTGTGAGACATGTTACTGTTTTTGGCACAACAAAAACACCACGGGGAGCTTGTCAGGTTCTGCCATGAGGGCAGGATACTCTCGGTAGCTTCCGGGGCTCTCCGAGAGGGATGAAGAAATTGAACCCAGGTTGGCTGTGTGCAAGGCAAATGCCCTACCTGCTGTGTTATCACTCTGCCCATTTTTTACGTTAAAAAGAAAAATAACAGATTAGATTTCATCATTGGGAAAAAGAAAGGAACCCCATTAAAGTGAAGCTCATTTTGAAATGAAAAGAAGAAAAGTTACAGGACAGATTGAATGTAAAAGAACGTGTATAAGGCTTGAGATTGTGTTTTGAGGAAAGAAACTATGATCAAACTATTTGATATAAGGAACTCTTTAAATTATGTCTTCAGAATTATTCTAATACTTTTTTATGAGGGAGGTCTGTTTAAGTTGGTGGACCCTCACCGGTGGCTTATGTGAGGAAGAGAGGAAAGAGACATTTGTTTTCTCCCAATCCTCCTCTGCCATCCCAGGACTGGCTGGGAAAGCTAGGACTGATAAAGTCTGTGGATGAGCCCCTATACGGTAGAGCACCATCAGCCCCACTAAGTGGCTGTCAAGCCACATCTGAAATCTACTCGTTCTTCTTCTTACCACAAGGAAGTAATCCCCAGCACCCAATTCCTCAGGAGGTATGGATTCAGGCTTGAAGTGTGAAATTGCTTTCTGCAGGAAAGGGAAGTCAGTCCTAGGCCTTACCCAGGCCTTCCAAGTCTTTGCCCTATCTTACAGAAAACATTTCAGGAGATATGCAGTGAAGCAAAAGCAGATTTTATTTGGAGGTTTTTAGGAAGGGAAGGAGGGACAGAAAAAGGGAGATAGAGTACCATGCTCAAGAGATGGAGAGAACCCCAGTACACATCTCGAGAGGGGAGATGTAGGTGCCATAGGTGCTAGGGCACCACATATGCTCAGCCATGTGGACACAAGCAGCCCAGGGGCTCAGGCAGCATATGAATGCCCTTCCTTTGTTCAAGGTGGCTTCTATAGGGTTTCTCCAATCTGCCCTTCATGGAGCTTTCTAAGGAGGTAACAGTCTGTTACTAGGGTGGTTATCAAGGGACTAACAGTACAATCATGTGTCTTTGAAGCAAATTATTTAATCTATGTCAACTGTGATTTACACATTTAGGAGTGGTCAATGGTCCACTCTTTGAAATTCCTTTCCTTGGCCTTTGTTCCTTCTGGAGCTTCTCTTAGAGGGGAGGGGGGGTGGGGGGATGTCCAAATTCTCTGGGTCTGTTGGTTCTAGGTGAAGTCTCATCTTTAATTCACATGACCGTCACTCTTCCCTTCTAGGCTCCCTTCTGAAACCACTTGTGGAGTTGAGAGTCACAGACAGCAGAATTAGATTCATCTGGCATATACATCAAAACCATCAGAGCCACAGATACTGTTGTTGCTATGGTCTTACATATACCTAGCAGCGGTGTTCTTGTGCACACTGTGAGCTGTGGTGCTTCAGGCTTCCTACATTAGGTTGTGGTGCTTGTAGTTGGGGCGCCCGGGGAGGGACAAAACAGTTTTATTCAGGTGCTAGAACCTGAGAAGAAAGTGGACTTGTCCTGCAAAACCTTTTGGTTGGGAAAGTAAGTTGTTGATGGTAATAAGGTCATAGGAGAAAGGGATCCTTTTTCGAGGCATTCCAGGCTGATTTTATTAACGAATCTTTAGGGGAAGATGATCTAGTCTCTGTAAAACTTTGAGATATTGAAATTAAAGAGCTATCCATTTCCAGATTCTGCATGATAATCAGAGGACCATGTATTTGCTCTTTCCTCCTCCATCCAAAAAAAAAATGTATCTGGTATAACGTCAAGTCTTCAATGTATGGCAATATTTTTTAGAATTAAAGGGCTAAATAAAAGCCAGGTGGGAGAAGGGATGGGGAATCTGTATGAAGTTCTAAGAACAACATGCATGAGGAGCAAGGTAGATTCTCTAATGTTAAAGGCCACATTTTCTGCTCATGGCATTCATTTACCTTTCTAGTTGTGGAACTCAATGGGCAACTCATCACTTTCTAGAGTTTACTCACATTAGGGGTGGGGTGACTAGAAACCACTTGTAGAGTTGGGAGTCACAGACAGAATTAGATTCATCTAGTATATACATCAAAACCATTAGAGCCAAAAATGTGTCAGATAAGGAGGTGAGCTGGGGGTCAGAAGGAACCTTGGGGCATCAGTGGAGGGACTCTGACACTGAAGGTGAGTGAATAGAATACCTGAAACTATTAGTACAGTCATGTGTCTTTGAAGCAAATTATTTAATCTATGTCAACTGTGATTTACACATTTTTGCAAAATGAGTCTAATAATAGCTAAAATAGAGGAATATGGGATATTTAAATCTAAAGCACCCCTAATACTACCACTAGCTTGTAGTAGAGACTCAGTTAATAATCGTTATCTCCCCTGCAGCTCTTTAGCTCAAATTTTTCAGAAAAGCAAATGATACTGGATGAATAAGGAAGATAATTGTATTTTCTTTCTTCCCTTGGGATGGATTGAGTCCAGGATTTTCACTGTTTGCCTCAGTTTGGTTCACACTTCTGTGTTCACCAGAGAATGCTTTATTTACCTGAATGCAGAATTGAACACGTGTGAACTCCAAGGTAACAGCTCTGTAGAACTGACATTAGCATTTCAAAAAAGCCGTCAAATGGCGGATAGGAAGTGTTTTCACACACTGCCTAATCTCTTATCACATCTAAGCTCCAGGCTGGATGCTTTTTATCACCTGTGGAAGGAATGGAATAGCTTTGCTTTCCAAAACCTTACATCATATTTTAGCATTTCAAAGAAAAATCAAAGGAGCCTTTAGAAAGAACTTTCCTATATCTCAAAGCTATACCTGAGTTTTTTTCAAGCTTCTAGAAAGTAAGTTTTTATCTGAGTGCAGAAAGAACAGAACTGAGAAATATTGACAAACCAGTATTTCACTGTTGTGAAGGACCTTCATACTCCACAGGGCCACTGCTGCCATATACTAAGGACTTTCCCTCATCCCCAACTGCATGCAGTGGGCAATGGGCAACTCATTGGTTGAACTCACTATAGAAATATTCAGTATTCAGGGTCATCTAGACATCATTGATATGTTGTTATTATTGTTGTTGTTGTTGTTGTTAGGAGGGGAACACCTAGAGGTGCTCAGGGCCTACTCCTGACTCTGTCAGGGATCACTCCTAGTGATGCTCAGGGACCATAGGTGGTGCTGGGGATTAACCTGAAAGCAATCACCTCAATGTTTGTACTATTGAAGTCGATGAGCCCCTATAGGTGGCATATGTGAGGCAGAGAGGAGAGAGAACGTCACTTTCTCCACCTATGTCACCGCTTAGGGTTTTAGGTTTTTTGTCTAGACTTGCAGAAAAGAATTTTAGGAATAGACTGTGAGGAACAGGTCTAGATAGTTTTTTTAGATCCTCTTTACAGGAACCCGCATTGCAAAATAGTTTTTCTGCCCCTGAGCAAGACATTCGGATACAGGTGCCCGAGTTGCAAGACACGAGAAGGGGGGGAGGCAGGGCCAGACCAGATAACCAGATGTCTCTCACAAGACCCATGTCATAAGAAACCAGAACGTTCCTAAGCACTGACTCAAATGCTGATCTTTAAACTATAGGCTAAGGAGTGATGTACTTTAAAATGGATTGGTCAGGAAAGTGTGGGTTGTTACAAATCTATTGGCTATGAAATGCGCAGGCTCTGCTGTAACGGCCAGTGAAAGCCTATATAAAATGCCCTTTGAAGAAGCTCGAGGTCTTGCCCATCCTGCCAGACCTGGCTAGCCAGTCTTACAAAAAGAAACCCTGCTTGCTGTTTGCAGTCTCTGGAGTCTCTTTGTCACTAAAGGGAGATCACGATCCGCATCCTAACATAGACAAGCAGTGAAGTAAAAACAGATTTTATTTGGAGATTTGTAGAAAAGGGGAAAAGGGAGAGAAAAATGAGAGATTCACAAACTTAAAGAGAGAATGTGGGTTTCAACAGAGATGGAGAGAGCCCCTCACACATCCCAGCATTAGATATGAAAGTACACATATCAAGAGGGGAGATGCAGGCACCATATGTGTTTGGTGCCACATGTGTTCGGCCACATGGGCACAAGTGCACATGGGCTCAGATAGCATATTCACATCTTTCCTTTGTTCTGGTGACTTTTTAGGGTTTTCCCAAGCTGTCCCACATGGGACTTTCTGGCTAGATAAGAGTTCTCATGAGCAACCTCCCAAGAGTAACCTGCCAACCACTGAGCAGAAAGTAGCCCCTGACCACTTCCTGTTATGGCCCAAAAGTAAAAAAAAAAAAAAGACCATCAATTCAGGCTTAGAAAACCATAATTGATTCACACCATAATGGCTTTAAATAATTCCCCTCAAAATCTTCCCCTAACGAAGCCAGCTTATTCTTAGTTTTCATGATCATCACCCAAATCTAATCAAACTACTGATTAAAAGACACTCCTTCAACAAGAATTCAAAACTCAACAATTATCCTAATTTCATCAACCTTACTTTTACTCAGTTCTCAAGGGTCTGTGCTTTTAATACAGTGAAAAATAAACTCATTTGTCTTAGAAACAGATTATATTGGTAATATTTGGGGATCCTTCATTCAACAATAAAATGACGAAAACAATACCTACCTCACATGATAGTTGGGAAATTTTTATTTTTAAAAAATTAAGATGTTAAGTGCTCTATCTGTGCTGTAAGTGCATAAACACCTGTCACACGTGGATGTAACCTAAAGTATGGTTAGGGTGTCTGTGCTTAGGAAGGTGGTGTTCAGGCCTCAGGGGACCACCAGAGCCCCACCTAAGGTGACAGCAAAGTTCACAATGCAGTGCTGGTCCATGCTCATGGTATGAGCACTTCTATTTGTTGAGTCATATCCATGACTGCTGCTATCTTTCTGAAACTTTTGTGTGTTGACTTCAAATTCTCTCAGCAGTGTGTTACAGTTCTTTAGTATAGACATCTTGTACCTCCTTGGTTTAATTTTATACTTAAGTATTTTACTGCTTTTGATGCTATCTTTAATAGAATTGTTTTTTTTATTTTTTAGATAATACATCATTAGTATATTAAAATTCAATTAAAGAATGCAGTACATATGGCCTTTCTCTGTAAAAGTCCTAGATTAATGGAATTAATTCAGTCATTTAATGAAGTATTATAGCAATATAGCAAGATATTGAATATAACCTTATAGAGGGAATTATTGAGGGTCAAACATCAATTAGATTTGATATTTTTCAGTAGCAAGTGCACTTTAAATAGAAATAATTAAATAGCTAAAATGAGATGTTGCACTTTTGGAGAAGTCCACGTTTAAAATGATCCCAAATGACTGTCTTGTTGCCAAATAGAGCTCTTGAAGCTCCCCTACTTCAGAATGAATAGATGTGCTCTTTTCTGGAGTTTTCAAAATGTATACGCATTTTCTATAGAAAATGATAAGGCAACTCTGCTAGCAGCTCAAGGTTTGACAAAGTCATTGTCCTCATGAACATAAGCCAATAAGAGTATCCCTGATGGGTTTTATTTAATGCTAATAAGTTTTTATTGAAGTATAATTAACAACAATAAAAGACGTATTAAGTCTTCAGCTCAGTGAACATTGAAAAACTCATCCGCTCATATGCACATCACCCAAATCAACTTTTAGAAAAATTATTCCATCCATCATCAAAAGGAGCTTCAGTTGACAGGTTGTCTGCCAGCTGCTTCTCAATGCCTTCTCCAGCCCAGCCAATTAAAAAGAGACCCAAAAGTGACTGGATGGAGCCTAACTTCACCCTCCCCTGCCAGAATTCTGAGACTTCCATCCCTTCAACTTCACACTGAAGGCACCCATGGAAGTGCACAACCCTAGGGTACCTCTCACTGTACCTAGGGGCTAAATTACTAGGAATGCACTCACAGGAGTTAGCTACAAAAATACAGCCCAGAGAACAGAAGATATAATAGGAAAATGTCATAAAAGTTGTGTCCACTGAGCCAAAGGAGACAAGATAATAGCCTAAAAAGCCTCTGCCAGCACCAACCAGCTCTATAATCTCTCAGATAAAGACTTGAGACACATCATAGCACTGTAGCACTGCACTGTCCTCCTGTTGTTCATAGATTTGCTTGAGCGGGCCCAATAACATCTCCATTGTGAGACTTGTTGTTACTGTGTTTGGCATATCGAATACATCATGGGTAGCTTGCCAGGCTTTGCTGTGAGGGCGAGATACTCTCAGTAGCTTGCCAGGCTCTCTGAGAGGGATAGAGGAATCGAACCCACTCGACTGGGCCAACGACTTGCAAGGCAAATGCCCTACCACTGTGCTATTGTTCCAGAGATATCATGACACAGATGTCTAATTATCTCAAAGAAGCAATGGGATAGGTATAAGAAAGAATGAGGGCAGAAGCGAAAAAGTACAATCAGAAGCAACAAAATTGGAGATGCCTCCAGAACCTATGCCAGGCTGTATTACCAGGGGCAACCCAGAGGAGTGTGAGTGAGTTTGCCTCCCTGCCCCAACAGAGCCCTGGCAGCCGAAAACCTCCAGATCTCAATCACCATCATGCTCATGGCTGCTCTTGACAGACTGGGATAAGCCTCGTCCATGAGTGAATCTGCTGAAAAACCCAGGTATGTGGGGTTTGTGATGGATATCTCCAGGCTTACCTCCCTCCAATCTCCCTGTGCTTCCTGTAGCCTGGCAGTCATACCCATGAACTGTCTCTGGTTCCATTCAAGCTCATTGCAGCCAGAGACCTACAAAAAAACCTTCGTAGCAACATGACACAGCACAGAGATGCCACCAGACCCTGCATGAAGCTGTTTCATCTGGGACAAACTGGAGGAGGGACAGGTGAGTCCTACCACCAGCCCCAAAAGAGTATTAGCAGCCGAAATCCTCCAGAACTCAATTGCCAATTGCCTTCATGCTCACAGCCAATCTCTACAGTTTCCACTCTATAGAAGGGCTTAATGGCTCCAGGGTGATACAACGATCTTCACACACCTTCCTCTAAGGAAGCTTTTTTTGGATCAACTTTAACGAATTATTCATATCAAGCAACACAAAATTAATTATTATGTTCTGGTTTGTGGTCAGGCTTGTGGGATCAAGTTGGAATAATTAGAAATATGGGGTGGAAAGGTGTAATGGTGTAATGGTTTAACGGTGGTGGAATTGGTGTTGGAATGTTGAATGTAATTCATTATTGTGAATAACTTTATAAAAATAAAATTTAAAAAAGAACTTGAACACTAGTATAATCATGTTATCTTAACTACAACAGAACAACAAAAGTTAAAAATAATAAATAAATTCCTTTTACAAAAGTGACAGAACTACAGAGTAAATAAAATTAAAAACAAAAACGAAAACGAAACCTCAGTGAAAGGTCTCAACAGCAAAATAACAAATAGCTGAGGGGGAAGTGCTAGCACCAAGAAGGGTTGGATGGGAACAAGAAACCACCAACAGAAGGTGGAAGAAAGTCTAAAAGAAGGAACAGCATGCCACAGAACTGTGGGACATGTTCAAGAGGAATAATAATCATCAGAGAGGAGAAACATAAAGGGGAATTTGGTGAGGAACCAGTAGTCCAAGAAATCATAGATGAGATTTTCCAGAGCTGAGAGGTTCATAAACACAGAACTCAAGGGTCAGTCAAGGGTTCCAGCCAAATTCAAATAGAAAAAGATCCAAAAAATACTGGATTTCAAAATGAAAAACATCCAGAGACAGAATATTACAAGCAGCAAGGTCAAAGAAGAAATACACATACAAAGAAAATTCCATAAGATTCACAGTCACTGTCACCATCACTGTCCTCCCGTTGTTCATCAATTTTGCTCGAGCGGGCCCAGTAACGTCTCTATTGTGACATTAGTTACTGTGTTTGGCATATCGAATACATCACGGGTAGCTTGCCGGCTGTGCCTTGCAGGCGAGATACTCTCAGTAGCCAAACACAGTAACTAGTGTCACAATGGAGACGTTACTGGGCCCGCTCGAGCAAAATTGATGAACAACGGGAGGACAGTGTTTATAATTGAATTATATATCTATATCTATATCTATATCTATATCTATATATGTGTGTATATATATATATATATATGTAAAGTCTCCATTGTGAGACTTGTTGTTACTGTGTTTGGCATATCGAATACGTCACGGGTAGCTTGCCAGGCTTTGCCTTGCAGGTGAGATACTCTCGGTAGCTTGCTGGGCTCTCCGAGAGGGGCAGAAGAATCGAACCCGGGTCAGCCATGTGCAAGGCAAACGCCCTATTCGTGAGATTCTATGAGCTGGAAAAGAATGGTGGATATAACCAAAAAGCTGAATGAACTGAATTCCTCACCAATAGTTCTCAATCCAGCAAGTTAATCATTCAGATTTGAAGGAATGATACAAAATTTAATGAAAAATTAACAGTTTAGGAACCTTCATAGTCTTCAAACCAGTTTTGTAATATAAAGTATGGAACTTCCCTTCACATGGCCAACTTGGGTTTGATTCCTGACACCTGAGCACCCCCAGGAGTGATCCCTGAATGCAGAACCAGCCCTGAGCACCACCCAAAAAACAAACAGTTTTGCAAGCTTCTTTAAAAGGAAAGATAAACTTCATAATCATGCATAACTTCCACAAAATGATAGCAATAAATTCCTTCATCCTAATAATCTCACTCAAAATCAATGGTCAAACCTACCAATCAAGAGACCAATCAAGGGGCTGAAGCAATAGCACAGCAGGTAGGGCGTTTGCCTTGCACATGACTGACCCAGGTTCGATTCCCAGCATCCCATGTGAGCACTGCCAGGGGTAATTCCTGAGTGCAGAACCAGGAGAAACCCATGTGCATGGCCAGGTGTGACCCAAAAAGCAAAAAAAAAAAAAAAAAAGAGACCAATCAAGAGGGCAAGATCAATCAGAAACCAAATCCAAGATTCTGCTGCCTATAAAAGATATAACCACATAGCCATACCAAAACCAAAGGCTGGGTAGCATCACAAAAAGCCCCCTCCTATCCCTTCTAAATCACTCTTCGTCCACCCCTTTCCCAGCAATTACTGATTTTCATTTTTTGTCATAGTACACACAATATAAAAAAAAAGAATAGGTGTGTACTAAAGAAATTACAATATTTTGCCATTTTCAGACAGCAATGGACTTATCCAGTGTGTCTGACTCTGTCTGACTTTTTTCATTCAACAAAATGTTTTATTTATTCATTAATATATTTTTTAAAAGTTTCTCTTATTAATGAGTTGTGTTTCAGTGTATGAAGATATCAGTTTGTATCCTTTGTTGGTAGGAATTTGGATTATTTCAAGTTCTAGAATACTCTAAAAAAAAACCTGCTGGAAACACATTGTATATGTCTTTTCGGGGGGGGCCAGGGGGAGGTACATCCAGCAATGCTTAGGGGCTATTCCTGGCTCTGCAGGACTTGCTCCAGCAGTGCTCAGGGAATTATATGAGATGCTGGGGATCAAATTTTAATCTGCTGCGTGCAAGGCAAGTTTCTTCTCTACTACATTATCTCTCAGGCCTCTATTGTACATGTCTGTTTATGGATGTAAATACTTATTTCTCCTGTCCTCCCATTGTTCATGGATTTGCTCGAGCGGGCCCAGTAACGTCTCCATTGGAGACTTTGTTGTTACTGTGTTTGGCATATCAAATACATCAAGGGTAGCTTGCCAGCTTTGCTGTGCAGGCGAGATGCTCTCAGTAGCCGGGCTCTCCAAGAGGGGCAGAGGAATCGAACTCGGGTCGGCCGAGTTGCATGTTGGCTGCGTGCAAGGCAAACGCCCTACCGTTGTGCTATCGCTCCAGCCTTATTTCTCCTAGTACATATATAATATTAGGAACATTGAGTCTTAGTGTAGATGTACATTGACGTTATCAAAAAATAGTGAATTTTCTAAGGTAATTGTAGCACTTACATTCTCACCAGTACTGTTACAGTTTGAATTGTGTATTTTCTTTTAGTGAGTAAAGTGCATATGAGAGTTAGAGAGATGGTATAGCAATTAAAGCACTTGTCTTATATGCAGAAGAGCCAGGTTTGATCCCAGCCCCACAAAAGATTTCCTAAGCTCTCCCAGGAATGAACCCTGAGAACAGAGAGAGAAGTAAGTCCTGAAGACTGCCAGTTAAGGCCCCCAAAAATAGAAAAGAAAAAAAAGAATAGTGTATATGTGTAGTATTGTGGGCTTGCTTTTTATTATTCTATTTTGGTTTGCATTTCAAAGTACTCAGAATCAGCACCTTGTGCAAATTTATACATGATTCTTTCAAGAAGTGTCTGGTGAAGACTTCCCATTTTATACTTGGGTCAACTGTCATTGTTCTCATCGATTTATAGATGCTTGATATCTTTTGAATTGTTTTTTATATATGTCCATATATTATATGTACATACATACATATATGGTTATGTATATAGCAAATATTTCTCTATGTTTATGACATCTTTTTACTTCTCCTGAGGTATTTTTAAGTGAACAGACATTATAAAATGATAATTGTAATTTTTATGAAATTTATTTAATCAACACTTTAATAGTTGATTTCTTTAGGATCTGTTTAAAAAATATTTTATTTCCTCAAGTTTATTAATATATCCTGTTTTCTTCTAGAAGTTTTACAGCTTTTTCTTTCATGTTTAGGTTTTGGTTTATTTCAAATTAATTTTTATGTATGTTTTGAGTCACATGGATATTCAATTGTTCCATCACTATTTTTTTAAGAAAGATAATAAATAATTCACCGTTAAGAATTACATCAGCGAAGGTATGGTGCCGCCAGCAGGTCAATCTGTACCTGTGAGGCGAGTGCTTTAGCAGCCTGATGGCACCGTCAGACTTTCAGATACCCCAAAATTGCTGCTGTGCCTTTGACCAGACCCCAAATATTTGGGGCAAAGTTTACCAAGAAAGTAAATGGCCAAAAGTTAGGTATGTGGGAGACACACCCACAAACCACCTCCAGCTCAGCTATATAATTGGAGGCATGGCCTCTCTGGTTCCTGATCAAACTGCTTAACGGCCACGATCCCAGAGACTCAGAAACGAATCTCGGAAACCAAAGGCTTTGGCAGAAATGAGTCCTGTTCCTGCAGTCGGTTACTGGTGCTGGGCTACTCCAGGTGGGAATAGGTTTTGTGCCTTCCCCCTGGTGGCCCGGTAACCGCCATCCTCCAGAGGCCACTGGACAGTCAGGTTTGGGCCTGCAGTGACAAGACACACGGGGCCTCACCAGATGGGGGTGGAACCAGCCCTTTCCTCCCCATTCCAACGAGACCCCAAGTCGCCGCCTACAAAAGGCCTCTCTGGCTCCAGATCAAGCTGAGTAACGGCCATGGTCCCAGAGACTCAGAGACAAATCTTGAAACCCAGTGGCTTTTGGCAAAAACGCATCTGGAGTGCATACAAGGTGGCCGCCGCCTCAGAACTTACTGGAAAGCCAGGTATGAGCCCGCGGTGATGGGGCAACTGCAGTCTCATGGGAAGGGGGGTGGTACCGGCTCATCCTTCAAGCCCTACCGAGGTCACAAGTTGCCCCCCATGAGCAGCTCTCCGGCACAGCCATGGCTCCAGAGGCAAAAGACTTAGTCCAGATCCCGGCAGCTTGCGGCAGAAAAGTGAATGGACCATGCGTTAAACTGCGGCGCCATGACTCCCCAGGAGGGAAAGGATGTTGCTCCCTTCCGCCTCCCCCCACCCGGCAGCAAGGTGGCCTCTGCCTCAGAGCTCATAGGAAAGCCAGGTTTGAGCTAGCAGTGACAGAGCAACTGCAGTCTCATGGAAGAGGGAGGCGGTACTGGCTCATCCTTCACACCCTACTGAGGTCACGAGTTGCCCCCCACGAGTGGCTCTCTAGCACAGCCATAACACCAGACACACAGAAAACAATCTTGTAATTATCTGGCTCTTTGCAGAAATCCAAAATCCAAAATATGATTCGCATAACCAGCTATAGAAAACAAAGTATTTCACAATGCCTATTCAGCAATTCTGATTGTTGGGGGGGAAAATTCTAAATAATAATGATGCATCTTTTGTCGAAATAATTAATGTAATCAATGTAGAGAAGAGTTAAGTAGAAATCATCTGCCTCACAGGCATTGGGAAGGGTGGAAGGGGGTATATTGGGGTTCTTGGTGGTAGAAAATGAGTACTGGTGAGGGAAAAGGTGTTTGATCATTGTATGACAGAGACTTAAACCTGAAAGCTTTGTAACTTTTCCCACAGTGATTCAATAAATATATATAAGAACAAAAGAATAAATAAAATTATGAAAAAAAGTAAGGTGGAGTTCATGCCCAATTCAATCAGCTAACCAGTGGCTGAATAATTAGTGGTACTCCTACATTAAAAAATACAACAATGAGTTATCCCACACCACAGAGATTGGTACACATCAAAAAGAACAAGAAGTGTTGGTGCAGATGCTGGGGAAAAAAGGGGCTCTCATCCAATTTTTGTGGGAATGCTGACTGGTCCAGCCTTTTGGGAAAACAATATGGGCATTCCTCAAAAAAACTAGAAATTGAACTCCCATATACGCCAGCAATGCCTCTTCTGGTTATATACCAAGGGAGCTCAAAAACACAAAGAAGAAATGCACGTCTATGTTTACTGCAGCACTATTCACAATGACCTGAACCTGGAAACAACCTGAGTATCCAAGAACAGAGTATAGACAAAGAAACTATGGCACATCTACACAATGGAACACTATGAATCCCCTGTAAAATGAAGTCATGAAATTTGCTTATAAATAGATGGACATGGAGAATATCATGCTGACTGAAATTAGTCAAAAGGAGAGAGACAGACATAGAATGATTGCACTCATCTGTGGGATATTAAAAAACTTTTGAGACTAAATACCCATGGACATTAGAAACAAGGGCCAGGTGGACTAGTCTGTGAATGGAAACTTGCCACAAGTGGAAGGGTAGGAGCAGAGAAATTAGGATAAGGAAGAGACTACTGTGACAATGATAGATGTAAATTATCACTCTGTACAAGATTTGAGGACTGACAGTAGGCAAAGGAATATAAATGATAACCTGTCAGTACCTACATTGCAAACCATAATGCCCTGAAGGAAAGAGAGAGAGAGGAAAGAAAAGTCCCTGCCATGGAGGCATGCTGGTGTTGGGGCGAGGATTGGGGGTGAGGATTGGTGGTGGGAGGGAAACTGGGGACATTCGTGGTGGTAAATGTACACTGGTGAAGGAATGTGTATTTGAAAAATGTATGACTGAAACCCAATCATAAACAACTTGTAACTTTTTTATCTCATGGCGATCCAATAAAGAATAAAACAAATAAATTTTTTTAAAAAAGAAGAAGAATTACATCAGTGCAGAGCTAAAGTGATGGTACAGTGGGGAGGGCATTTGCCTTACATGTGGCTGACCTGGGTTTGATCCCTGGCATCTCATATGGTTCTCTGAGCACCACCAGGAGTGACTCCTGAGTGCAGAGCCAGAAGTAAACTCTGAGCACTGCCAGGTGTGCCCCCACTCCAAAAAAAGAAAAGAGAAAGAAAGAAAAAAGAAAGAGGGAAAGAAAGAACAACAACAAAAAAGAATTACATTAGTGGAACCAATAAGGTAGTACAGCCTTACTTGCTCTACTATCTAGCCCTTACCTAGTATGCTGAAACTCAAGTTTTCTTCCATTGAATAGCAGTAATGTGATCTATATCTCAAAGTTAAACTTTGACCATTAAAAGACCAAAAGAAGTTTCAGCTAGGAATCAAGAACAAACAGAGACCTGCTTCCATATCTCCAGCATCATCTGCATCACCCTCCCAGTAACAATACAATAATATCATTAGATGGTTGCAGATCTACCTGCCTTAGGTAATCTGAGTTCCCAAGAGCTCCTGACCCTTTCTAGAAGCAGAAGTGAAAGAAAAAGCCTCAGTTTACCCTTATTAGCTGCTTTGAGTGATTCCAGTTTTGAATGCTTCATCCCGGTTTTGATTTCCTGCTAATTTCTGGGCTCTTTCTGATAAACAGGGAGTTAACAATTGTCTAACATAAAGTTCTGCCCCAGAGTATAGGCGCAACTGGAGACTAAGATAATGGGAAATACTAAGGCAAATGGCCAGACAAGGATCTGTTGAATCCTTGCATTCTTTATAACAGTCAACTGATAAGAAATGCTGAGAGCCTAATTTTCATTTAAAAGGGCCTACACAACAAACCCTTATCTTTAATTTCCCTGCATTCTCAGTAACACAAAGAGCCAGTGTTCATATAAAAACTCTACAAAACAAGTTAATGTAGTCCTATTTTAAATGCCTCCCAACTTGGGGGGTTCCTTTTCCTTTCTCTTCTACTCTCCAATAAACTTATCTCCTTTCTAACTCTGAGTCTAAGCATTTTTATTACTCAATATTTTACTCTTGAAAATATTGAAGAAACCTAGTTGTAAGGTTTGTTGGGGACCAAATGGCAGTGGCTGATGAGATAGCAACATTCTGGGAATCAAAGATCACCCTGCTCCCTCCAGCATAGAAGACAGGGCTTATGACCCAACCCAAGCCAGGTAGCCCCCAGGCTTATCTAGCATAACACTCCCACTGTCTCTGTTTTTTTTCCACCCAAGACAACTTAAAATCCCATTTAGCCTCTCCCGGGATGCAGCTCTACTTCAGCCTCACCAAAAGGCTGAAGGGTCCTACTTCAGCCTCACCAAAGGTACATAGGGTCCATCCAGGAGTGCAGCCCAATAAACTTATCCCTATTTTTTCCACTTGTTTCTGTTCCTCTGTCTGCACTGGGTGAGGGATCAGACCTATATCACTGGGAAGTGTGAATGAACAGAAACCATCTGTCACTCCTCCGGCATCAGTAGGGCCTAATATTCCTATGAAACAAACAGTAGCTCTGTCCAAACCTCCATTAATAAGGGTATACTGAGGCCGAGAAACATAAAACATTAGGGTTGATTAATAACTAGGAAGCACAGTGATAGGGCATTTGCCTTGCAAGTGGCAAACATGGCCGACCCGAGTTCGATTCCTCCGCCCCTCTCGGAGAGCCCGGCAAGCTACCAAGAGTGTCTCGCCCACACGGCCAAGCCTGGCAAGCTACCCATGACGTATTTGATATGCCAAACACAGTAACAACAAGTCTCATGATGGAGACATTATTGGGCCCGCTCAAGCAAATCGATGAACAACGGGAGGACCATGTTCATGACCATGAATAACTAGGAAAAAAGTTTTTTGAGCTGGATCAGGCCCCACTCAGTAGTGCTCAGGAGCTATCCCTGGCTCTTTGTTCAGGAATAACCCCTGGCAGTGCTTGGGGGACCATATATGGTGCTAGGATTCAAAGCAAGGTCAGCTGCATGAAAGGCAAAAGCCCAAACTCCTGTACTATTGATATAGACAGGTAGGTTAGGTTAGAGAAGCACCACCCTCCCATATCAGAGTAACGAAATTTCTGGGAAGCAATAAGTAAAGCCACCAACCTTAAGTCTGACCCACTTTGTGGATACAGAAAGCAAGAACTGATAAGACCTCTCCAGCAAGATACCCTGAGGAGACTGGACCCCTCCTTACATGAAAGAACCTGAAGGAAATTACTAGAGGACCCTCAATTTCTTCCTTTAATCTGATTAACCCTCAGCTAGCCCAGACCAGAGAAGGCTGGACCCACCTGACAGAAGATCCAGCAGGAACAAAGGTCAAGAAAAGGAGTTTCAAAGACCATACTCAGCTCTATCCACTTAGCAACAATCCTAACAACAGACTCTTATCTAGCTAACGTGCTGCTTGAAAAAACCCAATCAAAGCCAACTTGAACAAAGGGAGGGCACACATATGCTGCCTGAGCCCATGTGCTGCTCAGTGCCCACGTGGCCAAACACATGTGGAGCCCAATTACCCGTGTTGCCCACATCTCTCCTCTTGAGATAACTACTTTCATATCTAATGCTGGGATGTGTGTAGGGGCTTCTCTGCCTTTGGAGAAGCGCTCTCCCTTGAGCACGTTACTCTCCACTCTCTCCACTTTCTCTCCCTCCGCCCCTTCAAACACCTCCAAATAGGTAAAGGTAAGGTAAAGGCCCTCCCGTTGATCGTCGATTTGCTCGAGCGGGCCCAGTAACGTCTCCATTGGAGACTTTGTTGTTACTGTGTTTGGCATATCGAATACTCTCGGTAGCTTCATGGCTCATCTACTCCTGAGGCTCTTTTCTGGGAGGCAAGACAAGATCCCAGTAATACGAGGTCCCAGGCATCAGAGGCAGGATCGAGAGAGAGTGACCATCTCTCTCTCCTCCCCGCCTCATATAAGCCTCCCTTGGGGCCCACCAACATCACTATCTCTCCAAACTAGATGGCCGGTGACTCTGATATACTTTTGGTTTTACCTTTCCTTAAATCCAGAGTGAACCTTAAACTGTAGGAGTCAGTGGTAGGAACACTGTCCCTCCCCAGCCTCCTCCATCTCATGGAAGGGGACAGGAAGTGGACAAATCTGATCAACCTTCTTAGCATGCTCTCTCTGGGAGTACAGTCACCTGGAGCAGACACATATGGACACTAACCAAAACTGGCAGCCCAAGTTGTGCACCAATTGCAGACACAATGGACACTACGCCTCTGATGACTCAGCCAGCCAGACTCAGACACACAAACATCGTCAACCTATGTGAGTGAAAGACCCACAGACTTAGCAGATAGAACTCTAAGGCTGTTTTTAAGTTATTAAATGTTAAGGTGGTGTGTCCTGGATGTATCCAGAAACAAGAGGGGGTGATGCATAAGTCAGATTTGGCCCTCCAAGCCGAGTCAGGCCCCTGGGGAAGTGGTAGAGCTTTGTCAGGATCCATAAACCTCCTTCTCCCTGTGGCTGACTTGGGCACATGGGTTCCTCCAGGCTACAGATCCAAACGTGGGGCTTTGCCTCCCCCTTGCTGAGCAGAGACAGCACTGCAGAGAGCTCCCTGCCAAACCTGCATGCTTGGTTCCTTGGTTCCATCTGCCCTCCCGTGTGCTGGTGGGCAATCAGTCCCAGAAGCCGCCAGCTTCTTCACTGGGAGGTCTGGGCAAGCATAAGAGCAGCCAGCCCCTTGAGCTCCTGGGGCTGCCAACAGGGCTGCAGGGAACAGCAGGAGACATTTGCAGAATAAATCAGAGTCTTCCAGAGAGGAGACAGAAAGCAAGGCTGACAACAGAGGGCAGTCCTCAATCGAAAAGCCTGCCTTAGGGAAGCTGCCAAGCAGGGTCTGGCAGACAGGGTCTGGCAGACAGGGTCTGGCAGACAGAGGTCTTTGCCTCTTGGAATGAGACCTCACAGTGATGAATGGAAACAGTCAGGGAATTGGAGTGGGGCTCAGAAGCCTGAGTAGTCACCCAGCCCTCCACCCCACCCCAACACCTAAAGAAATGCGAGCTGTTTCCTTAGGCACACCTACGGAAATGCTAGAGGCATCCAAAGTGGCATCCCAAAGTTTCATTTGAATATCTTTCTCTATTTTCCCCCGTTTTCCAACAGCAGTGGCACTCAGGGAGCATGGCTGACTGCTCAAGGATCACACTTGGCTCTGGATCAGGTGATCACACCTGGTGATACTCTAGGAACCACATTTTGTTTATTCTTCATCCACAGTTAAACACTTCCATTTTTTCCAGCTTTGAGTGTTGAGGATAAAGCTGCTGTGAACACAGGAGGGCAAATATCTGAAACCCCACTTCCCTCTTTCTAGATGCCTTTGGAAGTGTTTCAGAAGAAGTGAAGAATTGGGAACAGATAATGAAGATTATCCAGTTATTTAGCAGTAGGATCAATAGTGGACTTAAGATGCTCAGAACAATGACATTAAGAAACTCAAAACAAGCCAGCAGGTCAACTTGTACCTACGGGGAGAGTGCATCATCATCCTGATGGTGCCTTCAGGCTCCTGACACCCCAAAATTGCTGCTCTGCCTTTGGCGAGACCCCAACAACTTGGGACCAAGCTTATCAAAGAAATTAAATAGCCAAAAGTTAGGTATATGGGAGCCATGCCCACAAATCACCTCTGACTCAGATAAATAAACTCATTTAATGGCCTTATCTCAGAGATCCATAGATAAATCTAGAAAGAGACCAAAAGCCCCACTTAATCTTGGACCTGCACATCACTTAACAGACTGGGGTAAATTGGAGTGTGGCAAGTTGGCCTGTGACTGCCCAAGCAGAGCCCCCAGCAGCCACTTGCTTCCACAATCCAAAATTGCCACCATATCCCTGGTCTGACTCCACCATCTCAGGATGGACCTCACCATGATATAAAAGTAAGTAAGTAAGTAAAGGCCCTCCAGTTGATCGTCAATTTGCTCGAGCGGGCCCAGTAACGTCTCCATTGGAGACTTTGTTGTTACTGTGTCTGGCATATCGAATACTCTCGGTAGCTTGCCGGGCTCTCCGAGAGGGGTGGAGGAATCGAACTCGGGTCGGCCATGTTGGCTGCGTGCAAGGCAGACGCCCTACCCGCTGTGCTATAGCTCCACCTGCATATAAATTGCTGAAAATTCGGGTATGCAGGTTTTGTGACTGAAATCTCCAGGCTTTCATGTAGTTGGGGTGGGCTAGCACCCCCCCACTTCCCAATACACATGAAAGCACTGGCAATCACCCTCACAAACCAACTCCAGCACCACCCTGTAAACTATTACTGGCCTTGCTTTAGAGACCTATAAATAAATCTCAAAAGAGATCAAAAATCAGAGACACAGCAGGGAGTCCCGGAAGACACCACAGAGCTAGAGATCTGTCAGGGCCCCATACCAAGCCAATTTCACTGGGGCACCCAAGATGGAGAGGTGCAGTCTCCCCGTCTACTACAGATGGAATCCTGGCGACCAAGAGCTTCCATAAGCAAGACCCAGGTATGCAGGCTCCAGGACTAAATCTCCATGCTGCATGGCAACAGAAGTGCTGGGCTTTCCCTCCTCGGCTCCCCTCCTACTCTTTGGTCTGGATGTCATACCCACAATGTGCCTCAGGTTAGCACACAAACAGCCCTGGTCCAGAGACACCCAAATGAATCTCAAAATGTATTAGTACCCAACAGAAATGTCTCTGCAACCCAAACATGTACAATCTAGGTTACCAGAAGCATGTGGCTGCAGCAACCAAGATATTCAAAAGGAGCAATGGGCAATAAACAATCTAGCATCTGCCCTGGGCAGGCAAGCTTGAATGGTGGTAGGAAAATTTGAGCAAAAGCCCAAAAATAGAGAGAGAGGATTGGGGAAATTGCCTGCCATGGAGGCAGTGTGAGGACTGGGATGTGGGGGAGGATATTCTGGGGACATGGTGGTGGAAAGTGTGCACTGGTGGAGGGATGGGTGTTCGATCATTGTATGGCTGAACCTTGAACATGAACACTTGTAACTATATTTCACGGTGGTTCAATTAAAAAAAAAGTAATGTGGAGTCCATGTCCAATTCAATTAGCTTAATCAATGGCTGAATAAATAGCAATACTCTTACATTAAGAAAGAAAGAAAGAAAGAAAGAAAGAAAGAAAGAAAGAAAGAAAGAGAGAGAAAGAAAGAGAGAGAGAGAGAAAGAAAGAAAGAAAGAAAGAAAGAAAGAAAGAAAGAAAGAAAGAAAGAAAGAAAGATAAAACAACAATGGTGTTGTTCCATTTAGAGAACACAGGTAGATTAGATTAATTTTTTTTTCTTTTTGCTCCTGTGGTATTTAGGTGTTAGGCAGCACCAAAATCTTGGTTCATGCATGATGAAAGGTATGCAATTTACCACTGAACCACATTCCCAGCCCAAATTTAGCATAATGCTCAAGGATCCTGGAATTTTCTTAATTTCAAATGAGCATTGACTTCAACTTAATGCTATATATTTAAAAATATAAATGTTTTTTTTGTGTTAACGTCAAATGTATTAGGCTCTAACAAGAGAACCTGCCTGTCCTTTGAAGATTCGAAGCCAGGCATTGACATATTCCCTTTGTGATGAAAGTCTTTGATGACATCCAGTGCAATACAAAATCAATTCATCTGCTCTGGAGAGCGTTGTTTAGTGTTATCACTTCATTAATAATCAAGGAAGATCTGGATACCTTGCTCTGGTCTCTTCTATATCAGAATTTGGCTCCTCACACCTTTATGTATGAAGACCATAACTCTTCTTCAATATCATGAAAGCTATACATTCAATGAAGGCTAAGAGAGGTAAGAAAAGTTGCAACCAGAGAGAGGTCAAGGCACTTGCCTTTATATGACTAATCCTGGTTCAATCCCTGGCATATGGACCACTGAACACCACCAGGAGTGATCTTTGAACGCAAAGTCAGGATTCCTGAGCATCACTGGGTATGTTCATAAAACAAAAAATAAAATATTACTGCTCTTAACAATGCACCCAATCACTCCAGAGCTCTGATAGAGATGTATAAAGAAATAGTGTTGTTTTATGCCTGCTAGAACAACATCCGTTCTACAGTTCATGAATCAAGGAGTCACTTCTACTTTCAAGTTTTATTAGAAGGGATGTTGGTACTTTGGTGGTGGGTATAATGTGGTAACATATTTTGAAGATGTATGAAATTGTGTGCTTAAAATATATACATTCCTATAAACCAATGTTACCTTATATAAAAATCAAGAAACATTTAAGACTATATAGCTGGCATAGATGGTGATTCCTTTGATGCATAAAATTTATTGAAACTCTTTTGGAAAGGATTCACTTCTAAATACCATTAAAAATTTAAGATTCATAGGAGGATATCAAATTATTAGCCTTAACAGAAAATTGGAAGAAGTTTGTTTCCACCTTCTATGTAAGTCTGAGGGACTTAAGACTTTAGTAAAGTCATGGTGAATATGATAGAAAGAACACAAATGCTTAAATTAGAAGATGGAGACTGAAGGTGTATGTGAATCCTAGCCATCTCTTCAAACTGGAAATGGATAAGAAGTTGCTTGTATGGAGAAATAAATAAGCAATTTCTTGAGATGCAATCTACTCCTGGTCAAGAAGCTGTAAACATTGCTGGAATGACAACGAAGATTTGGAATGTTATATAAATTTACTGAATTAAGCAGTAGAGACTTGAGAGAATTTACCCTAATTTTGAAAGAAATCCTACTAGAAGCAAAATGATTTCAAACAGCATCATGTGCTACAAAGAAACTCATAGTGAGAGGAAGAGTCCATTGATAAAGCAAACTTATTATTTTCTTATTTTAAGAAATTACTGCAGTGCCACCACCATGATCAGTAAATAGCTTTCAACCTTAAATCAACTCTCTCCACAACAAAAAGATTAGCATTTTCCACAATAACATTTTTTAACTAAAGCATGTGCAAATCTTTTGTAGATATAGCTCTATTATATACAAAATGGACTAGAGAAGACTGTGCATATAGCTTCATATGCACTCAGACACCAAGAAAATTGAACTTGCTTTTATGTTTACTTATAGAGATATACCTTTTTCAGATTCATGTATAAGTGAGATCCTATGGAATTTATCTGTCCAACTGATCTCACTTAGCATAGTGCCTATAAGTTCTGTCCATGTCATAAATGGCAAGATTTCATTCTTTTTGTAACTAAATTATATGCAATATTTTATTCTTTTTTTTATAACTGAATTATATATCTATGTGTAGGCATATGCACTGCATTTTCTTTTCTTTTCTTTTTTTTTAAACATTTTTTAATTGATTCACCGTGAGGTACAGTAACAAAACTTTCATGTTTGAGCTTCAATCATATAGTCATCAAACATCCATCCCTTCACCAGTGCACGTTTTTCACCACCAAAATCCCCAGTGTTCTCTCCCACACATTCCACACCTCCTCCTGCCTGTGAGGCAGACAATTTGCACAATACTCTCTTTCTCTACTTTAGTTACCATCGACATTTCGAGATCGGTCTCACCACCCCTCATGCCTGTCGAAAATGCAATGCTAGACAATGTGTTTTGTATTGCTTGTTATGGATACAATATAATGTCACTCTGCCACATGCTCTAGGAATTCTAAAATTTTAATAATTAGGGTCTGAAGAAATCACTTCAGCAAGTTGCTCGGGTCCGAGATTCATTTGTGTGTCTCTGGATCGTGGCCGTCTGCGAACTTAAGCAGGCGGTGGCTGGATGTGGCATCATCTCCAAGTTCCATTGGGACAGGGGGATGGAGGGGTGCCCACTCCTCCCTTGTCCTGTGAAGCTTCTTAGAAGGCAGGTAGAGGACAGCACCTGCCCCTGTCTAGAGCAGCCCAGAGGAGAAGGCCTATTTTGCACTGCATTTTCTTAATGCATTCACTCATCAATAGCAAGGTTACTTCCCTTGAATAATTTTGCAATGAACATGAGGGTGGATTAGTCTTTGTCAAGTTAGAATTCTTATTTTCTTCAGTTGAATATTAAAAATGGAATTGTGGGGCTGGAGAGATAGCACAGCGGGAAGGGCGTTTGCCTTGCACGTGGCCGACCCGGGTTGATTCCCACCATCCCATATGGTCCCCTGAGCACCGCCAGGAGTAACTCCTGAGTGCAGAGCCAGGAGTAACCCCTGTGCATCATTAGGTGTGACCCAAAAAGCAAAAAAAAGTGGAATTGTTGGATCCTATGCTAGTTTTATTAACATTTTGTTTGCTTGTTTTTTGTTTGGGGGCCACAGCATCAATGCTCAGTGGTTACTCCTGCCTCTGCACTCAGAAATTAACCTTGCTGTGCTTGGGGGACCACATAGAATTTTTGAGGGCCCTTCATACTGTTTTCTTTGGTAACTGCACTCATTTACTTCCTCACCCACAACACATATTCATTAGTCTCAAAGACCCCAAGCTGCAGCATAGAATGGGTTCTCCCCTCAAGCACCTCTTTTATCCATAGTGACAGTTTCTTATCTGATCAAACTCTTGTTTGGCACATCTCTGAGTCAACAAACAGGAGCAAAGGAGCCTGGAAGAGGGTCCCATTGCGGGTCTAGCAAATTGATGTCTTCGAGAAAGTGAAGAATGCTTTTTGTTTTCTTTGTATCATTTGTCATAGGAAGGCAAACAGAGTTTCCTGAATAGCATGTCAAGAAGAAAAACAGAATGATTTGCTCAAAACCCAACAAAGTTCTAACAAATGTGGAAACCTTTGATCTAAAGATACCTTAGGAATCCCAAGTTAGTAGTAGTATCTAACTTCTGAGTAGCCTCCTTTCTGCTTCTAAGGAAAATGCAATCCAAACTATGTATAGGAGTTCCCCATAAAAGTCCAATAAATACTCCCCCTATAGAAGAAAGAGAAATTACACTGAGTGGAGAATCAAAAAACACAACAGAAAAATCAATCACGAAATATTGTGTATCTATATGTTATCTCTCCTTAGACTTGATGCTGTAGTTAATAATGTCAGAAAGGGAAAGACAGCTTGAACACAGCATCTTTACAGCTCCTAACTTGGAGGAAGCTGCGATAAGGCAGAATGGGGGTGGAGAAGCCTGTGAGAATGACAGGAGGGCTATTTTATTTTACTGCAGTTAGTCACGCTGTAGTAAAACTTTATTGAACTACAAAACAAATGAATACATTTCTAGAAAAACATAACAGACATTAGAAGAAACAGACAATCTGAATAATCTCATAATAATTAAAGCTGTAAATTAAAGTAAAACATTTCCACAGACAAAGCTCCAGGCCAAAATGGCTATCCCGGAAAACTGTAAGAAACATTTCAAGAATAAATAAAGCAAATATTGCACAAAAGCTTCCATAGATACCAACAGAAAATGCTGCCCTATTGATTTTACAACAGCATAACCTTTGTTCCAGCATCTGAAAAAGAAACTCATTTTTTTAAATATAGAACCTTTCAAGAGAAACACATTCATAAATAAAATGCAAAACTCCTTTTTAAAATGAGCAAAATAAATTCAATGATATATTAGTAAGGAGTTAACAAGAAAAGGAAGGCTAATTTAAAATTCAAAAACCAATTGTCATAATTCACCATGGATAACAAAGTAAAGGAAAACATCATATAATTTCTTCATGAGGTAACAAAAAGGATGCATATGACAAATTTCATGACCTTTCTACAATAAACCTCTCTGTAAAAACTGAAAATGAAAGGGAACTTTCCAAATATGATAAAGAATACAATTAACATCATACTTAATGGTGACAGAACAAACATTCTCCTCAACCCACAGGGAGAAAAGCAGGACAAGTTCACTCACTAACTCTTTTGAGAATTTTTTGCACTTAATTTCAAGGATCATATTGGTTGGGTGTTTTTTAAGTCCTTTATTCTTCCTGTTATTGTTGTGGTACCTTTGTTTGATTTTGATATCAGGAAAAAATTGACCTCATTAAATGACTTGGGAACTTTTTTCTCATTTTCTATTCTCTATAAGAGATTGAGTAATATCAATGCTAATTTTTCTTTAGATGTTTAGCAAAATTCTTCAATGAAACCATTCGGACTTGCAGATTTCTTTTCAGGGAAAGCTTTTTAATTACAAATCCAATTTCATTAAATTGTTTCATCTTGATCGAGTTTTGATAGCTTGCAGTTTTTTAGAATTGGTCCATTTGTTCTCAATTGTTGAATTTATGAGTGTAAAGATGTTCATACATAGTACTCTCTTATCCTTTTATTGGCTACAGGCTTTGTCATTATATCCCATTTTATTCCAGATACAGATGATTTGTGTCTTCTCTCTATTTTATCTTTGTCATTTTTCCTAGGGGTCTGATTTTATTAATGCTCTTTTAAACCAATTTTTTTTTGTTTCATTGATTTCCCCATTGGTTTTCTTCTTTTTTTCTCCCTGATTTTTTTCATTGTATTCTTATTTTCTCTTCTAGTTTGAGAAAATGACTTATTGGTTTGAGCATTCCTCCTTTCCTATGTAAGCACCTACTATATAGTAAACTAGATCTTATCAGAATTTCCTGATAAAATCCCTCTCAGAATTGCATTAGCTGTCCTCACGTATTTTAATAGATCATATTTTCATATACTGTCACTGTCACTGTCCTCCCGTTGTTCATCGATTTGCTCGAGCGGGCCCAGTAACGTCTCCATTGGAGACTTTGTTGTTACTGTGTTTGGCATATCGAATACATCATGGGTAGCTTGCCAGGCTCTGCTGAGCAGGCGAGCTACTCTCGGTAGCTTGCCGGGCTCTCCGAGAGGGGTGGAAGAATCGAACTCGGGTTGGCCATGTTGGCTGCGTGCAAGGCAAACGCCCTACCGCTGTGCTATAAATTTAATTTATATTTTTCTTGGAAGTTTATTTTTGGATCGTATTATTTTGAAGACTAGTGTTAATGCCCAATTGTTTAGAAGTTTTATTTAACTGAGCTCTAGTTTGATTTCATTATAATCAGGAAAACATAATGTGCATAATTTCTATTCTTTTAGGTTTACTGAGATTTGTTGCATGGCTCAGGATACGGTCTATTTTGATGAATGTTCCCCGGATGCTTGAAAACTATAATCTGCTCTCAGGTGGTACATGCTAAAGCTATCTACTGAATAAGATTGGCTTATTATCTTGTTCAAGTCCTCTGTTCCCAAATTTCCCCATTTATTCCTGTCATCTCTCCTCTATTATTGAGTTACTATTTTTTAGTTCTAAACTTTCCATTTGATTCTTTGTTTATAACTTTCTTCTCTTTGCTGATATTTTCTTATCAACTGTATCCAGAGAATTCTACAAGAGTTTCTCTAAAATTCTTGTCAGATCATTCAATACCTGATTCATCTTAGTGCTCTGTTCTGTTGACTGCTCTTGCTCACTCCTGTTGTGATTTTGTTGGTAATGGGTGATTTTCAATTGAACTCTGGACATTTTGAAAATTATACTGAGATTCCAATCCTATTTAATAAGTTTCCTTTGTTTAGGTATGCAGTCTTTATTTTGGGATGGAGCTCAGGAATGATTATGTGTTTAGCTTCCCATGGGATCTCTGCCGATTCACCCTTAAAGGGACAGTGCTTCTTCACTCATGGCTGGGGAGAACATTCAGCTCATCTCTCAAGCCCTACTGATAATTTACTTGGAAAATGAGGCCCAACTGGTATAGACTCTTTGCTTCAAAGTAAAATTTAAGAACAGCTCTCTGCCAGCTTCCCTGCCACCAGAAACAGAAGGCAGGGAGCTGACATACTGCTTCATTACTGAAGAGCTGCTGAGTACCAACTCACTCATTTCCTATCATCATGTTTTATTTCTTTGATGCCAGGTAAGGGTAATGGCTAGTCTTGCTCCTCTGATTCCCTTTGTCATGTAGGGGACAGAAAATTTTCTTCTAATATCTCAGGTTTAGTAGCTAAAACTTGCAAATCAAATGATGAAAACAAAGGTAGATTGTATTGAAATCAAGGGACCTATTCATCAAAAGATTGTATTAAAGTAGCAATAATATGAACCACAGATTTGAACATATTTGTACTACTCATATTTGATGTAGGACTTGCATGCAGAATACATAGTGAACCTCAACATTTATTATTTTTAATACAGTCAATCCTATCAAGACTAAGCAAAAAATTATAAAAGATAATTCCAAATGGCCAGTATTTACATTAAACAGTGGAAACAAAACAATTATGTTATACCTTTAGATTATCAGAAAAGCTAAACTAACAGGGATGACAACAGTAAATACTAGCAAGGAGACAGTGTAATTGAAACTCTCATGCTTTGCTGGTAGAACCAAAACTTAATACAACCACTTACACTCAGTAACCAGCAATCTCACTTTTGAATTTTTCAATAGTGATGTAAAAGAATCTTCACAGTAACATTATTCATAAATGAGATACAACCCAATTATCCATCAGCATTAGGCAGAATGTATAATTTGTGGCATATTCATACAATGGAATACTGCATAACAATTAACAAAAATGAATGACAGCCACACAGCACAATTGGAATGAATCACTGAGGCATAATAATGAGTGAAAGCAAACACAAAAGAGTATCTGAAGTATAATTTTAGTTATGTGAAATTTAAGGAGAGACACAAACTAATCCTTCTATAGATGTCAAGGATTTGGAGGCTAGTTAGGGAATGTGAATAAATACTGGATATCTGACAGTATTAGACATTGTTTATTAGTTGGTATTGTTATCACTGGTAATAGTGGCATTGTTATCTTTCACCCAAAATGATGAAGAGTAAAGTATGACATCTGAAACATTGAGAGTGTGTGCATGTACAAAATAGATACTAAAATCATCTTTCATTCCTATTAGAAAAAAAGTCATTTTCATTTTGGTAAAGTAGACAAAATCCCTATTTTTTTTCATTAAAATACAGTAGCACTGTAGCACTGTCCTCCCGTTACTCATCGATTTGCTCGATCAACATTTTATTTCAGAATAAATTTTTAATCAGGACATAAAGGAAAAGGTTGATTTATTTTACTGTATTAAAGTTAAAAAGTTCTCTCATGAAAAAGAATGCCGTTCAGAGAGAAAGGATAAGTCACAGACTGGGAGAAGATACTCATTAGTTTTCACTTTATAATAATTCATTAGGCTCCATATTTCTCTTTTCTGTGCTTCTCAGCTATTTTGTATTCCAGAAAAGCAAATAAAAAAGTTAAAAGAGACATTAGGCAAGGAGAAACAGGTGGATCTGATTCACCCAGATCTTCCCTAAGGAGGTTTTTTATCATGCTTGTTAAATGGGTCATTTAGCTGCGAGGAGGAGTGGCATTGTTGTCAGTGGAAATCGTTAACAAACAAACAAACAATAAAACTAACAAGCAATCTTCTCCAAAGTGCTGGGGAAGGAAAGCTGGAGGCTGCAAAGAGGTGGGGGCCTGCCTGGGGAGTCCCGCCTGAAAAATATGAACCATCATGAAGCCAATTAATTTTCCCTGATTGGCATGAAAATTAATTTGCCTAGAATGATTTATCCTGGAGGGTTCTAATTATTCATTCCCATCAAGATGTAAATTGGGTTTTGTGCGAAGAGAACACAAAGGGAGGCTAGAGGGAAATGGTGGGGTGTGGTGGGCCAGCCTGGATAGTGGGCGAAGTTAGGCCAGCAGGTACTGAAGCCACAGAACTTGGAGCTACATCTGTGGGAAGAGAGCCTCAGCGCCAGCTTGCTTGAAGCCTGAGGCCACTTTCCCCTGGGAAGAAACTGGGGGGTGGGGGTGGGGAATCACCTGAGGTGGTCAGTGTGTATCTACTCCTGGTGCCTAGGAGATCCCAGAGACACTCTCTCAGCTGGTGCTAGAACCGCTGGCAGTTGCAAAATAAAAAGTTCTAGATGCATCCATGCCTGTGACAGATGTTCCAGAAGTGCTTGATGATTATTGCTACATTATTAATGCAGCACTAAAAAAAGATTCCTGTCCGTATGAATAACAAACCTCATTACATTATGCAAGAAATGTTTGTTACACAGCCACGGTGGGCCAAGCCTGTGTTAGGTGCCAGGGATGCAGAGGAGAAAAGTTGGCGTTTACACCCTCAGGAGCTGAGACCAAGCAACCACCAGTGTCTAGAGACGTATTCAGGGAGGAAAGATGAGCGAGATCTCTACAGTGAAAAACACAAAGAATTGGTAAGGAAAAATGAAGACCTTAATATGTAGAGAAGCAAAGGACAAAAATTAATTAGGGGTTTTGTTTTGTTTTGTTTTGTTTTCATAAGGACCACACCCAAGGGTACTGAGCAGCATATGCTTTAATGGGATTGAATTCAGAGCTCTATATGTACTAAATATCACCCCTTTGAGGCATATCCCAAGCCCTAGTGAGGGTGTTTGTGTGTGTGTGTGTGTGTGTGTGTGTGTTTATACATCTTTTATTCTGGATAGAATTACCACACCATATTTGATGGGGTTCAGACATTAGGCAACAAATCATAGAGAGAAATATATATATACACACATATATATACATACGTGTATATATATATATATATATATATATATATACATTTGCGGCCGCACGACATCTTATTATTTTTCCTTTGGAGAACCTGGCAGGCTACCAAAAGTATCCTGCCCGCACGGCAGAGTCTGGCAAACTTCCCGTGTGTATTCAATATGCCAAATACCAGTAACAATGATGGTTCTCATTCTCCTAATCCTGAAAGAGCATTGAAATGGCTCTTTTAAAATCTCAGGGTTAGGAAGAAGGAGATGTTACTGGTGACTGCTCGAGGAAATCGACGAACAACAGGATGATCATGACTCGTTATATACATATAATGAGTCATGATCATCCTGTTGTAAATATAAATAAATATATATTATATAAATATAAATAAATATATTAAAAATATTATAAATATATATAATAGAATATATATTGTATATATCGTTATATATATTATAATATCGTTATATACATATAACGAGTCATGATCATCCTGTTGTAAATATAAATATATATTATATAAATATAAATAAATATATTAAAAATATTATAAATATATATAATAGAATATATATTATATATATTATATATATTTCTTGAAGAGCCCAGCAAGCTACCGAGAGTATCCCGCCCACACAGACAGAGCCTGACAAGCTCCCCGTGGTATATTTGATATGCCAAAAGCAGTAATGATACAGGTCTCATTTCGCTTGACCCTGAAAGAGCCTCCAATCATTGGAAAAGCTGAGTAAGGAGAGGCTGCTAAAGTCTCAGGGCTGGGAGGAATAGAGACGTTACTGGCGCCCGCTCGAGGCAATCAACGAACAACGGGATGACAGTGATACAGTGATCTTTTATTCATTCGTTCTTTCATTCTATGCCCTGATTAGTAAAGAAACAGTGACAGAGTACCTCTATGTAACTGCATTATATAAAATTGAAAAACAACATTAGATTTAGGGACAAAGGATATGGTTCAATGGCAGAACACAAAAAGAAAGAAAGAGAAAAAAGAAAAGAAAGAGAGAAAAATGAAGGAAGGAAGAAAAAGAAAGGAAGTAAAGAGAAAAAAGAGTGGGAAAAAGGTGGAAAAATAAAAGAGGAAATGAGATAGAAGGGAGGGAGTGAATGAAAGGGTAGAAGTGGATTGGAGAAGGGAAGGAAGGGAAGGAAAGGGAAGGAAGAAAAGAAAAAATATGCTTGGGGAACTGAAGAAATAGTACTGTGAGTAGGGCACTTACCTTCCTCAACTCAATCTCAGTACCCACAATGGTCCCCTGAACCCCACCAGGAATGATCCCTGACACAGAGCCAGAAGTAAGTTCAGCCTTGAGCACCTCCAGGTGTGGCCTCAAAACCAAAACAAAAAATAAGTAAACAAATAAAAGGAATTGTGTTCAGGTATGCATGGATGCATGATTAGGTTGTAAAATAAATCAAACTTAACAAAATAAAAAAGAATGCCATGGAAAGAAAGATCATGGCCACTGCAGAGGGGAGAGAGGGGTCTGAGCATGAAGGGTCTCTGCATGAGGGTTCTGCGGTGCAAGTTGTAGTGTACTTCCTCACCTGGTACAATGGCACAAGTGTTTGCAACATTTATTAAGTTATGTGTTTGTGTTTTGCATATTTCTCTGTATAATCTCTATAATTAATAATTTTAATTTAAACTTTTATATTGTGCATAAAAAACTAGATGTATAAAATAACTTGTTGCACATGAATAAAAAGAAAATTGGTAAGCTAGATTAAATAGTGCAAAAAAACAATTCAGAACATAGCATTGAGAAGAAACAAACCACGGATATATGTGGAAGAAATATTAAGACAGAGATTAGTCTTTTTACTAAGATTTTCTGCCTACCAGTTTTCAGAATGAGAGTAGAGACAGAGAAAGTTTGTTCAAAATGATTATGGCCTAGAGTTTTCTAGAATTTATGTAGACACAATACCTGAGATTCAGAAATACAACGACTCCAGGGACCAGCGGTATAGCACAGAGGAAAAGGCACTTGACTTGCTTACAGCCAAACCAAGTTCAAACCTCCTCTCCCTCTCCCCTCTCCCTCCACATATCCCTGAGAACTGCCAGTAGTTCCTGAGTTCAGAGCCGTGAGTAACTCCTGAGAATCACCAGGTGTGTACCCTCTCCCCCCCAATAAATACAATTACTCCCAAACAGAATAAATAAAGAGAAATTCAAACAAAGACATTTTATAGTCAAACTACAGATATCTCCAGTCTTAGAAGTCTTCAAATAAATCAAGAAGAGAAGGAAAACTGGTTACAAAGGTCTAACAGATCAATAGAGGAAGGGAGGAAAGGAGGAAGGAAGGAAGGAAGGAAGGAAGGAAGGAAGGAAGGAAGGAAGGAAGGAAGGAAGGAAGGGAGGGAAGGAGGGAAGGAGGGAGGGAGGGAGGGAGGGAGGGAGGAAGGAAAAGGAAGTGGGAAAAGGAAGGAAGGAATTAGACTATATAATATATCCCTTATATTGAAAACAAAAAAATTTTTTCAACGTAACTCAGTTACAATTAAAACTCAGTTTATTAATTTCCTAAGCACTAATAAATTAGCACAAACTAGATAGCTAAAAACAAATTTATTTGTCTATTATTCTGGGGGTGGGAGCAATAGCATAGCAGGTAGGGTGTTTGCCTTGCACACAGCCAACATGAATCGAACCCGAGTTCGATTCCTCCGCCCCCTCAGAGAGCCCAGCAAGCTACCAAGAGTATCTTGCCTGCATGGCAAAGCCTGGCAAGCTACCTGTGGTGTATTTGATATACCAAACACAGTAACAACAAAGTCTCACAATGGAGACGTTACTGGGCCCGCTCGAGAAAATCGATGAACAACAGGACAGCAAGAGTGACAGTATTATTCTGGAGGTTCAGTGTCAAGAAGGTGTCAACATGGCCATGCTACCTCCTAAGGCTCTAGAAATGAATGTGACCTACTTCTCTCTCATTTCTAGAGGATACCAGTACTAGCATTCCTCGACTTACTACTGCATCAGTCACTCTCTGCCTCCATTATTATGTAGTCTTCTTCCCTGTGTCTCAGTCTCCAAATCCCTCTCTTTTTATAAAAATACCATCACAGGATTGTGGCTATGCAACAGAAAATTATTTGATTTTATAAAGGAACAGCCAGTTTGTCAAAATAGGAATGAGATGTCATAATAAGATGTCGCGGCCGCGCAGTTCCGGGAGCCGGTTTTTATAGTCTCTGAGTCTTGGCCGCTGATGGGATTACACGGCGCCAGGGGGCCAGTTGGTGGGTGTGACCCCCGCCTACTGGAATTTGGAGGATCTGGGTGGAGGATGCTCGACTCCAATCCTAGTAGGCTTGGAGATCTCAGCCCCGGAACCCACGTGGCTTTGTCCCTCTGCCGGTACCTTCATGTGTGCGGAGACTGGTCTCAGCATGGTGGTGGCTGGTCCTGGAGGTCTTCGGCTGCCGGGGCCCTGGTCAGGGCGGGGAGGAAAGCTCAACCCGCTCCCCTCCAAGGGACCCCCGTGAGGAATAGCCAGGCGCGGGGGCAGGAGACTGGCAGGCAAACTGGCATTTTACCGAATGTAGCCTGCCCACATGGCAGAGTCTGGCAAACTCCCCGTGGTGTACCCAATATGCCAAATACCAGTAACAATGATGGGTCTCATTCTCATAAAGAGCCTTGAATATAATCTCAGGGTTAGGATGAAGGAGACGTTACTGGGGCCTGCTCGAGGCAATCAACGAATAACAGGATGATTTGTGATTTGTGAAAGGAACAGCAAACTGGTTACATGTATGGATTTTGGAATATGTTAAAGAAAGAAGTTTAATTTATTAAAGATCACTTACTGTCTATTTCTGGGCTGGAGCGATAGCACAGCGGTAGGGCATTTGCCTTGCACTCGGCCGGCCAGGCTGGCCGGAGTTTGATTTCGATTCCTGGACCCCTCCACCCCTCTTGGAGAGCCCAGCAAGCTACCAAGAGTATCTCGCCCGAACGGCAAAGCCTGGCAAGCTACCCGTGACATATTCGATATGCCAAAAACAGTAACAACAAGTCTCACAATTTGTTGTGAGGCGTTACTGGTGCCCGCATACACACTTCCAACAGCAAGATAGAGTAAAGGAAGAAAAGAGAATATGCCCCATATTTTCAAAGAGAATTCTTAAAAATGACTATAAAACTTTCTATTACATCTGATTTTCCAGAGAATTTGAACTAGCACACAGTGGGAGAGAAGGTTGAGAAATGTAGTTTGTAACTGGGCACCTTATGCTAGATTTATGTGGAGTTCTGCTGTGAAAGAGAGAGGGATAACATGGATATGAGGGAAAAATGACCTGTAGTACTTCATATCCTCTTACCTTGGTCTGAGAGTATTTGTGCCCTTGCCTTGAAGCTCCCCAAGAAAGAATGGTGAGAGGGAACCTCCCTTTACATGCTGGTCCTGCCCAAGAGAAATGAATCCAAGTTGAGTTGGAGAAACTGGAGCCCACATTCACTCTGGTCAATAAATGTCTCTCCACATAACCACTCAACCACTGCCAATTTCAGTCTCTCGACCCTGCAACTCTCCCACTTATAGGACCCTAGAAGTGAACTTTCACCCTTCCTGCAGATACTTTCTATTTCAGAGCTCCACACACTCTTCATATATGCTGGCAACGTGATGGTGGTCTCTAGTCAGACCTTTTCAATGTTGTTAAAAGTAATTGTTAAAAGCATCAAACACCAATTTGCAAATTGTACCTACCACTGCACTAACTCAGTGGTCGGTCTGTCCAGGTTCCCAACACAATGAAACAAGAACCATCAATGTCCCAGCCATGAGGACTGTGTTCTCAGTACCAGAAGCCGCACTGCCTTCACTTTTAGGTTCCATTTCTTATGGAACCCCACCTCTGAATTGAGTTAAGAAAAGATTTGGAGGGTCATTTCACTTTTTTATTATCTTATGCACCATAAGATATAATCATCCTTAACTATATAAAGCAGAAATAAATGTCCAAATTGTAGGGGGGAAAGCCATAATCATAATAGGAGATCTTAAGAGGCTTTTATTCCAAAATAAATCAAGTCAATGAAGAAGGGTTGGGAGTAAAGATTTATAATTATTGCACAACACAATTAATAAATTTGAGTGAATCCACTTATATAAATTCTTTACCAAGAGATAACTTTTTCCAAAATATTACTATTAAAAAGACCATAAAACATGCAAACCTCTGATTAAGAGAGAAAAAAGTAAATTTAAATTAAAGCAGTTTTGGGTTATGAGAGAAGGGACCCAATTACTCGTATGATATAAAAATATTTTAATCATAAGAGATTATAAACTACTTCACATGAAAAATCTGAAACTTAGGTGTAATGGGAAATTGTCCACAAAGATACAAATTTTCAGACCTGACTCAAAAAGAAAATTTAAAACCTGATGAGTTTGGGGGCCAGAGAGATAATACAGGGGGTAGGGCCTTGCATGTGGCCGACCTGAGTTTGATCCCCGGTAACCCCAGCACCACAAGGAGTAATTCCTGAGTGCAGAGCCAGGAGTAACCCCTGAGCATTGCTGGGTATGATCCAAAAAGAAAAAAAACTGGTGAGGTTTAGCTACTAAAGACATTATAAATTTGGGGTAGGAAAACGTCTCTGAGGTCTATAGTGCAATCTCTTTATGCAGGTTTCCTAGTTTCACTTCTCAGCATCAAATGGGCCCCCAACACAGCCAAGAATGATCCCTGAGCAGGTGTGGCCAAAAAAGACACTGAATTTGTATTTAAAATTCTATCTGCAAAATAAATTACAAATGGACAATATGGTTCTGTAAAATGTTTTGTAAGAATATACAGAAATCCTTAAGAAATAATAGCTAAATATAGCAAAATTATTGGATTCAAAATCAAAGGAAAAAACTCATCTTTTGGAGGGCTGGAGTTATAATTTAGTGGGTAGGGTACTTATCTTACCGCATCCCATATGATTCCCCAAGCAATGCCAAAAATAATTCCTTGAATGAATGCAGAGCCAGGAGTAACCCCTGAGCATTGCTAGGTGTGGCCCTCAAACAAACAAACAAACAAAAAAAAAAACCTCTTTTTTCTTGTACCAGAGGATTATTCTTTTTTCATTTTTACTACAGCTTTATAACAATATAATTATCATATAATAAACCACATATGATTAAACTGAGTTACTTAATAAATTTTGTTTTTAATTTTTATAAATAAAAATAAAATGTAATTCACAATATTTTATTACATTTAATATTCTAACACCAATCCCACCACCATTACACTTTCCCACCATCATATTTCAGATGTTTCCACTCCAAACCCTAACCCCTGCCCCAAAGCAGAAACAAAATAATCTTGTATTGTTAGGAGTAAACCACTGAAAATGCACCAAAAAGCTTCCCTTAAAGTGAGTGAATATTGTTACATTTCACCCAGGGGCCATTAAGTCCTTCTGTAAGAGATTACTAACATGTTGTTAAAGATTGAGCCTTTTGTGCACATGTAAAAATACATTTCCCTTTTGGTTGTCTTCTACTTTAAACCCCATCAAATGTGGTGTGCTACTCTTGGAATATGAGTCGTGTGAGGTATTCTCGGCTGCTCAGTCCAGGAACAGGTTCACTCGTGGGTGAGGCTCAGTGAGCATGTGGGGAATGTCTGTGAGTAAGCATGGCCGCAGTTGAGCTCTGAATGTTTTCAGCTCCTAGTGATGGGTCCCTTAGGGTGGGGAGGGGCCTCACCCACCCACCCCCCAACACACACCCCTGGGTTGCCCCTAATGAAATAGCCTGGCTATAGCGAGTCGTTTCATGCTCTCTTCCGAGAGAATTACAATGAGTCTCTGGATCATGGCTGTTGATGAGATTGTCTAGCGCAGACCAAAGGTGGCTTGTGGGCATGACTGCCAAGTTGCTGAAAATATAGTGAGATGGGGGGAAGTCATCCATTCCCGGTTCCATTGAACCCGGGGTTTTCACTCACAAATCCCGAATACCTGGGTTTCTGTAGATTCGCTTGTGAGTGAGGCTCGGCCCGATCTTGTGGAGAGCGACCATGAACAGTGACGATTGAGTTCTGGAGGTTTTCAGCTACCAGTACTCGGTCCCTTGGAGTGGGGAGGGGCCTCACCCACCTCCCCTCCAGGGTGCCCAGAATGAAACAGCCTGGTGAGGGATCTAGCGGCATGGCTATGGTGAGTATGACTTGATAAATTTTGACATATGCACCAGTAAACCAAAAACAATATGATAAAGGAGGCCATTGCCCGCACATTTCCCCTTGCCAATTTATGATTTCTTTCTTCCTCATATATCTTCTTCATCCTCAGGCAACCTAATTGCATTCTATCACTGGAGAGACTTGCCTTCCTAAAATATTATATAAATGGAATTGTGAAGCAGTTTTTGTCCTACTTCTTCCACATAGTATTTGCCAATGTTGTAACACTTATCAGTAGTTGACTCCTTTTAATTGCTGAATAGTATCATTGCTTATGGCTACACCAGAATTTATTCTCTCACCTATTGATGGACATTTTGCATTCCAGTATGAGGCTGCTTTGAATGTTTCTGAACAAGTCTTTGACCTCAACACATAAAATTTATTTCTACATATGAGTGAACAGTTGGCAAAATGAAATTTAAAGGACAATATTATTTATATGGCATCTAAAGGAAAGTAAATTACAATTGGAAAATATCTTTGTTTGCAGGGAGAGACCACCTGAGTAGTGATCAGGATGCCCAGGTGCCCCTCCTGGAAATTCTTGGCCTACAAAGCCAATGGTTCAGTGTCTGGACATGAGGATGTAGAGTACTTGGGTACTGTGGTGCTGGTGGTACTTGGGGCACCAAGATGACACTCAGTGAGCTCAGGGTGCTGGAGACAGAACCTTTCATGTGTTCTAACTCCTAAACTAAATTTCCAGACCCCACATATTTTAATTTGGGAGGGGAGGGGGGTATACCCAGGAGTGCTCTAGGGCTTTTTCTGGCACTATGCTCCTGGCAGGGATTTGGGGACCATGTGGAGTACCAGGGTTCGAAACTGGGTTGGCCATGTGCAAGGTAAGTGGCCTTTCTTTGATACTATCACTCCAGTTCCATATTTTAAATTTTTTTATTAAAGTCTTTATTAACAGTGAAAGTCAGTGGTTTTCAATTCTTTCACTCCTATGGAATGACACTGTTTTGCAGACTGGCAGTTGAAAACCCCCTGTTGTATAGAACTAAGCCCCAGTCAACTTGAAGACTCAGTAGTGTCCAGCATAATCTTGTCTAGAAAGTTCAAGGTAACTTTGTAAAATGTTGTATGTCCCAGTAATTGCTCTGAGTTCAAAGTAGTCATTGACTGGCTATAGGCTCTTTGCTATAATATTCAAACCTAAAACAGGGAAGTATTTCTTGGCTCCTGTGTGTTTTATATAAAGTTCTGGACTAATCATAGCTTTGTTTGGTTAAGGGAAAAGAGAGACAAGAAAGCGGAGGATAAAAGGGGAAAATTACATAATACTATCTCCTCTTACTGAAAGCTGATGCTTAGAGGCCAATGATTATCAGAGAGCCCAAGGCACATTCACCACTGTGCTATTGCTCCAGCCCTATTCACAAATTATATAAATAATTCTAGATAGTTCTTATGGTTTGTTTTTTACTTTTTATATACAAAATGATACAAATAATATAAAATATACCCTCTGAATCAATTTTAGTAGTGTTTCATACTATATTTTCTTTTAAGTTTTTACTTTTTTTTCCCCCTGGACCTCATCCAGCTGTGCTCAAGGCTTACTCATGGTTCTATTGCTCAGGGATCGCTTCCAATGGTGCTCCAGGGAACATATGCCGTAGTAAGGCTCAAAATGAGGTCAACACAAGCAAGGCAACTGTCTTACCCCCGTACTATCTCTCCTCCCCCACACCACACACACTACCGTATCAACCCTGCTTCACCACGTCCAGGATCCACTCCTGCACCCTGGGCCACTTCACACTTCACTCTTCCCTCTTTCCTCCAAGTACAATTTTCTGTGTTTCTAGCTGGGGCACTGCTTAGGGACTGAATAATCCAATGAAGTTATCCAAGCTAAAGCCCTAATGAGCCATAACAGCTTAATGGACTCTGCCGTCCATAAAACACTTGAATTTTAATTCAGTCTGAGTGCATTAAGCCAAAGGAGGAAATGATCAAGTTTCATGTGCTGTGGCAGGTTGGTGTAAGAAGAGGTTAAGGAAACGGGAAAGAGTTTCTTGTTAATGGCCCAGGTACTTACTGGGCAAGCACTAAGAAACTGAAAACACTGGAGAATCTGAGGAGCATGAGTGATCATTAAGTATCCGTAGAAGCGTGGGAGGGCAGCGAATGGTGGAAGCCAAAGTTTGGAGTGGCCTATGACATAACAAGTATTTTTAATACTGTCTCATATGTTATTCTATTTCCAGAAATTTGGGGGGGGGGGAATAATCACAATACAACTTGCTGGGTACTTGGGCTGCCCCTGGTGGGAGTTATTCAAATCAGTTCTGAACTACAAGGTGACCTATTCTTCTTGCTTTGATCTTAATTTTAGCACTGAAAATTTTACTTCTAAGTTCCAGGATAGGAGAAACACATTTGAGATGCCTGCCCAAGCTCCCACTCCATTCTCAGCCTCATAAATTACCCTCTGATACTGGTTTTTGTACAAAAGATTGAGCCAAATATATAGTCTGGCACAAGTTCAGCACATCAGTGTATGGTTCCCATGAACTGTTATTGGATTCCAGGGATACCCACAATGGCAAGATTTAGTAGCATTGTTCAAATACTCCCCACATGCCACATTCAGCTCTCTGTGGTCACCTACTGAATTTTCATAATATTTCTGCCAAATAAGTATTGCTTATCATTCTGTTAGAGAAATTGGTAACACATCCAAGTTTTTATAGCTAATGGCAGTCCTGGAGTTGAAATGCAGGAAATTTTTTCCATAATTTTCTCACACTTAAACAAAAATCAACCTAACCAGCTCTACTCAGGTTTCCTAGGGGAACATCTTGGGGGAAAGTCCAATCTGAACTGGATGTCGTGCTTTTCCATGTGTCTGCAGGAGTGGAACAAGCCACTTAAGGTGATACAGAAAGGCCCAAAGAAGTGGGGTCATAACTTCCCTTAATTGACTAGAATGAGGTTCTCCTCTATGCAATTTGGGAACACCTTTCCCTCAGCTCTAAAACACTCTTGCACTCTCTCATTGTGTTGAAGACAACCTAGGTTTCTGCTTCTGCGCACTACTCAGCTTGAGGTGGAAGGCATGGTGATGAAGAGTAAACTAAAAGTAAAAGTAGCTGAGCTCAGATCCTGGCTCTCCGTCGCGCACTGAGTGTTCTTAGGCAAATTTTATGACTACTTGGGGCTTTGGTCTGTGTTTTTGAAGAGCACGAGAAAATTCCACTCTCATCCTGGCTCACAGAGGATTGAGTGAGATTAGCTCTGCAGGAGAGATGCTCCTCTCTTTGTGAGCTGAAGGCAGGATCTGCCTTGTCCCCTGGGAGGAGGGGGGGGAGGGACTTCCATGCAGCAGTGTCCAGATGTCTGTATTGGACTCCCGTCAGGGCATTCCCCTCTGCCTGGCATCTCTGTGGGACAAAGGATCTCCCAGGACCAGTTGAACAAAAAGTTACATCATTTAAAGCCTGCAGGATTGAAAATACTGGATTCTTTGATGTAGAAAATGCTAACCTTGGGGCTGGAGCGATAGTATATTGGGCAAGGCATTTGCCTTGCGTGCAGCAGACCCGGGCTCAATTCCCAGCACCCCATATGGTCCCCCAAGCACTGCGAGGAGTGATTCCTGGGAGCAGAGCCAGGAGTAACCCCTGTGCATAGCTGGGTATGACCCAAAAAGCAAAAGAAAAAAATACTAGCCTCCTGTACAGGAGGCGAAGTCAGGCAAAGCCCACCCTAAACCACCACTACATGCACCCTTCAAAGAACATTTCCAGCCCGCCACAGACAGTTACCCCTGCAGTGGCATGAAGGAAATATACACACACATGTACACACATACACTTAACCTAGATGTCAAGACAAAGTTAGAAGATTTGAAGGGGGACTGGTTGGGAGAAAGCTTTATCGGCAATGTGCCAGCAAGTTGGAAAATGGTGGTCTCCTGTCATCAAAACAACTCTTGTCTGCCTGTCATAAGGAGAGGATTTTATGGAAAAGGAAAGGAAGAAACGGTGGGCTACAGAACAGTGTGAGCCAGGTGAGCAATAATCCCCCTGAGGGACTGGTCCCCCCCACACACACACACCCATTTTATCACAAACCTAAACAAAGTAAGAAAAGCAGGAGACACTTATCCTAATCTTTGGGTTTTTGTGAGATGAGAGAGTAAAACAAGGACAAACATCTTTGTCTAGGAGTTTGCTGTTTCTAATTTCTTTGGGTAGCTTTCAATGCCTCCTGTCAGTTCTTCCATCCATTTCAATGGGAGTTGTGGCTTCAGGATCAAACTGGCTGGTTCCTGCTGAAACAATAAACCCTGAGAGAGCAATAGTACAGCAGATTTCTCTTGCTCGTGGCTAACCCAGGTTAGATCACTGACATTCCATATGGTCCCCCTCCACACCCAAACCACCACCAAAAATAATTCCTGAGTGCAGAGTCAGTAGTAACAGTAACCCCTGAGTATCACCTGATGTGACCCAAAAATTTAAAATTAAAAAAAACTGTATCCTTTTTTTGGGTATTCTAACGATAAGGGGAAATCATCCTATGTAAGAGAGTTTACTTTTTGTACTAGTTATTTAAGACCCCACTGCCAGTTGTTCAAAAGAAATGGTCTGGGGTGGGGAACAATGCAAATCTAGTGATTTCCTAGTCATCCCTGCTAAACGGGACCATGATGGGGATGGGAAAGGCAGGAGAGAGGGTGGGGATAGAACAGACTGATCTGGTGGGGGAAATATCCCCAATGAAAGTGACTAGTTTCTACTTCAGGTGCCTCCCCCATGAAGAAGATGAACAGGTGCAGTACCTGGAAGTGTATTAGAAAGGTAAATCCTCCATTTCTCACTTGAGACCTATTGAGTCAGAAACTTGGAGGTGAAGTACTGTTTGAGTAAATTCTCCAGCTAATTCTGAGCTAGGCTCAAACCAGAAATCATGACCCAGGGACAATAGAAAAAATCAATGGCTTATTCCTGGGAGACAGACACTGCTAAACTCAAAGAGGATCTCTGACTAGAACAGGCTGAAGCAAACAGAAAAAAGCCACGCCTGGAGGGCCAGCACCTGTGAGGGCCCCTTGACACTTGCAAGTGCCTGCTGACTCTACATTCCCCTTAGTCTTATTAGGCCCCTGGTTTCCCATACCATGAATTTGCCCAAGCTTTGCAATTGAGCTCTCCATCCCAGACACCTTTCTGCACCCCCCCCCATACACACACACCTGTACACCTGCCTCTTCCACATTTTTTCCTGGATATATTTTAGCAAATCGTCCCTAATAGGCCCAAAAAGCTTCGCCTCAGCATGATGCTCTCCTGTCAGCAATGACAGTCTCAAACTTTCAGAAGTTTGTCCGCACAAAATCCCGGAGACAGCCTCAACTATTCTCCTCCTCTCACCTCCCCACCCAGCCACTCCACCAACCATTCCCCAACCCATTTCTCCAGGAAAGTTTGTTAGCACTGGCAGAAAGTGTGTCCCAAACCTGACCTCTCCCTCCACCCCGACTGCTATCACCCTGCTCTCCTACTTGCTATGCTCACCTCTACATTGGTTCCCCTAGTCCCTTGAATGTCAAAAGTGACCTCTCAAAATACAATTCAGAACTGTACTCAAAACTCTGCAATGATCCCCATTTCACTCAGTAAAGCCGAAGTCCTTACAATGGCCATTAGGGAACTCCATCCTCACTATGAGCATCTATTTCCATGTCCCCTCTCCAGGCTGCACTGCCCAAAATACTCTCCTTTGAGACTCTGCACCATCTTCTCTATCTAGATTGTTATTATCCCAGAAAACTTCGCAGGGAGGCCGACTTTAATTGCCCTGTTGAATCTTGCACCCTGGCAATCCTTCCCTTTCTTTATATTTATCAGTTCCTAACACCTATAAAACAGTGTATCCTGATAGTACAGTGGGTAGTGCATGTCTGCCTTGCACGAAGCCCACCTAGGTTTCATCCCCGGTACCCCATATGGTACCCAGAGCACTGCCAGTATTCATTCCTGAGTACAGAGCCAGGAATAACCCCTGAGCATTGCCAGGTAGAGACCAAAAAACAAACCAAAAATAATAATAATTAATTAATTAAAAATAAAGGTCTTTCTAAAAAATAAAAATTTAAAAACTAAAATAGAATGTCCTATTCCATAATTATCATCCTCCCTTGCCAGGCCAGGAGCTCACAAATAAGACACCCCACCCATTATACTCACAGACCTAACCTAACCCCAGTATCTCATCTAACATAGAACAGTGTACTTAGTAGGCCCCCAAGAAATGCTTGTTGGATGGATGAGTCAGTGAATGAATGAGATGATTCCTCTTTATCTGGACAATGGTGAGACCCAAATGTTCTTCCACCCACCCCCTACTCCCACCATACCCCAGATAGTTCCCAGCACGGACAAAGCAAAGCCAAGAGAATTGCTCAGTCTGATGTGGGGAGCCAATCGGATATTTGGGAAACTGCTGGAATTAGCAGTTGATACACCTTCTGGGACTGGAGCTTCCATGGTGGTTTATTTACAAAGACTTCAAGAAATCATTCCCTTGTGGTACTCAGAATCAGACTGGTGACTAACAGCTGGTGGATTGGGGCAAGAAGGTTTGCACGGTTGGGGCTCAGAGTGGCCCACCTCATTAGCCTGAGGAGCACTCAGAAGGTTTGCTTCTCTTTTCACTGATTCCCACACAAATGCATTCTCATATCACCCCATGTAAACAATAGTCCTCATTAGCATTCAACTCTGTTAACACTTAAGTAGGCTGCTGAAACTACACCCCAATGACTGCAAGGCAGGAAGGAAAAGTCACCAGAGAACTCGGCTTCCAAATGGACAAGAGCACAGGCAGGTCCTCGGGACACGGCATGTGCGCAAGGCACATGCAAAATCCTAAGGATATTCCTGAAATCCCCAGCTGGCATTTCCCTCCCCTTCCTCTCAGATCCCCAGTGAGTGCTCCCTTCGCCTCATTCTTCCCCTTGCAACCACAGATTCTGCTCACTCTGTCCCTAGACTCTGTGGTAAACACACCCTGAGCACTCAGTCCCAAAGTGGCTCAACACATGCACACACACACACACACACACACACACACACACACACACGCACACACATGCACGCACACAAACACACACAGTGTCATCTCATTGGGAGGTAGCCACATGGTGGAGAAAGGAACAGAGCTCTGCACTCAAGAGTTCCATCCCCAATTCTGACTCCATCTCCTCATGGGGGATCAGTGTCAAGCGGAGCAGTTCTCTGAACCTCAGCATGCCCACAGTGAAATGGAAATTAACTGAGATCTTGTCTATATTCTAGGAAAGACAACCTCCCTCCCCCCAACTGGCCTGTTAGGCTCTTGTTCCTCTGCCCTGGAACATTCTGGGTTATCTGTGCTTCTGGTCCTGGCTTCTCCACCAACCTTTGGGCCACCCCTGACTTCCAAGCTAGTCACTCACACATTCCAACACTTGACCATGGCTGAGTCCTTCCCAGAATGATCACCCTCTACTTTCTGCCCAAACACTAACCATCTCTTCTTTCCATTTTTTCTCATATTCTGCTTCCTCCAGGAAGCCCTCTGACGACCAGTTCAGCCTGAGCGATCCTTTCTCTCAGTCTCTAAGGGCTGTGATCTATCTGCTCATAATTCCATCATTTGGCAAGAAAGTATCATTCCCTCCAGCTAATGGTCCTCAGACTGCTGGCCACTCTCCTACCTGTAGCTTGCAGAGGTTTTCCTCTGAAGCAGAACAGTGATGTAACAAAGAATAGAGACTTCATCCCTTTGTGATCTGAGATAAGCTATTCAATGCCTCTCAGCTTATTTTTCAAGAAAAATTTGTAAAATAACATGGGCTTAAGGAAACACCAAAAGGATTAAATGAGAAAACATACATAAAACATGTAGCATAGCTTGAAGCTTGAACTTGCATCATCTCTGATACCCAAATGGCACTTTCTGGTGGAAATGAATATGATAATCACCATTGATATGGGAGTCCTTGCTATAGGCATGAAACCTCCAAATGTTTTTACTGAGCTGTGCTGGACTATCCTTTACATAAAATAAAAACTAGTGTCTACAAAACTGCCTCTCTGATCATACTACTTAGAGAAGTCAAAGAGGAGACATGGACACCCACACCCATGCTGTGACAATCGTTTGTAGCCCAAACCTAACCTTGGAATCTTTCCGATCACAATTATCAAAGTAGATACTACTAACAAACTGGAACTGGCACATTAAAGAAAATTTATGCAGGTTAAAGCCTTCAGGGTAAATGTGTGTGTCGAGTCTGAGACCCCCAAATCTCCTGATGCTCAGTGAAAGGGCAGGCTTTTCATTCTGTATAACCACATTTCTCTCATTGTGCAGCATAACCGAGTGACTTACAGCCATGTGATTGAACGTGATCTCCAGCCCCTGTTCTTCTCAGAGGCCAGAGGTTGGGTTGATACCAAACTAAACCTCTAGTAACATGGCCCATTCTGCCTGCAGTGCTCAGGAGACTATCTGCAGTGCTGGGGAGGAGGGTGTGAGGGACATCAAACCATGGTTGGCCACATTTAGTGCAAGAGCCTTAACCCCTGCAATATCTCTCTGGCTCCCCAAATTCCTTATTATTCAAGATATGTGATAACTAAAAACAGACACCCTAAGATGTCAGCTAAGTTTATGAAGGAATAAAGATTATAACTTGAGATTGCATCCCCTTCTCTCCTTGAAGGGAGCATGACACCCCAAATAACTATGCCACCAGACCCCACACTCAGGGAACCCTGGAGGGGAGCAGGTGAGACCCCCACCCTGCCCCAAGGAACCCAGCCCTGGCAGCAAAAATCTGTAGAACTCAACCACCACCATGCCCACGGATACTCTCCACATGCTCCGGCTGAGCATCACCCACAAGTGTACCTATTCCTGGGGCCAGCAACTCTTCATACCACACACCACCCATACTCCAAGAGTACTGCACCACATTTGATGTGGTTCAAAGTGGAGGCAACCAATCTTAAGGAAAATATTTTTTTTACACACACACACACGAATACACACACACACACACACACACATATAAGTAAAAGCACACAAGTCTCAACCTTTAACATGTTAGTTATCTCTTATAGAAGGGTTTAGCCCCTGGGTGACATCCAATCTTCATCCTCTTTCCTCTAAGGATACTTTTTTGTAGCATTTTCAGCAGTTTTTCATAACAAACAATACAAAATATATTATTTCAGTTCTGCTTTGTGGCAGGGATTGGGGTTCAGAATGGAAACATCAAAATATGGTGGCAACGGGAGTATGGTGAGGAAAGGGTATGAGCCAGTGGTGACGGGGCAACTGTAGTTTATGGGAAGGGGGGTGGTACTGGCTCGTCCTTCACACTCTACCGAGGTTACAAGTTGCCCCCCACGAGCGGCTCTCCGGCACAACTATAACACCAGGCCCACAGAAACCAATCTCATAATTATCTGGCTCTTTGCAGAAATGCAAAATCATTATATGATTCTCATAACCAGCTATAGAAAACAAACTATTTCACAATGCCTTTTCAGCAATTCTGATTGTTGGGGGGAAGGGGAATCTAAACAATAATGGTATATCTTTTGTCGAAATAATGAATGTAATCAATGTAGAGAAGAGTTAAGTGGAAATCATCTGCCTCACAGGCATTGGGAGGGGTGGGAGGGGGTGTATATTGGGGTTCCTGGTGGTGAAAAATGAGTACTGGTTAAGGGAGAGGTGTTTGATCATTGTATGACCGAGACTTAAACCTGAAAGCTTAGTAACTTTTCCCACAGTGATTCAATAAATAAATAAAAGAAGAAAAATAAATAAATAAAATTATGGAAAAAAAGTAAGGTGGAGTTTGGCATGCCCAATTCAATCAGCTAATCAGTGGCTGAATAAATAGCAGTACTCCTACATTAAAAAAAAAATTATGGTGGCAAAAAAAAATATGGTGGTGAGAAGGTGCAATGGTGGTGGAATTGATCTTTTAATATAAAATGTAATCAAATATTGTGAACTACTTTATAAATTTTAAAAAATTTTAAAAAGATTATAACTTTAGTGGGTAACTGGACCTGGGCATAGTACTTAGATTGCTCTGTGAGAACCATTCTGGTTTGGGTCATGGCACGGATGTTTTATACATGGTGTACATTCACTGGAAAGTCACACAAACATCTTAGGAAATCTACAACACGGCTATCAGCAGGCATATGTCTCCAGTCTCAGTTCTCTCTGCGTTGAGGCAAACCATTGGGTTATTTTGTTTTCCTCTATCAACCCCTTCCATCTATTTTTCTGGTAACTTGGGGTTTGCCCTTCAAAGGGATGTTGACTCTTCTGCACGTTCTGGTGATTGATGAACATCTTGTGTCTGGTTGAGACTCAGAGGATACTCCCTGGATTCCTAGACCCTTTGATGAGCGGTGAAGACAATACAGTCCATTCCTAAAGCAAAAATTTCTAAGTTTGGTGCCCTCCCAAACTTATGTCTCTTTATTTATTTGACTAGGAGCTTTCATAATCAAACAAAATAATAAGCGGAATGCTTTACTAAGTTTTGTGAATCACTCAAACTATCAAATCAAAGCTTGTAATGGAAACACCTGCATTTGTAGCTCATTGGTCAGAACACCTGCCTTGGGCCCCCAGAGCCTGTGTTTGGCATCTGAAGTGAGGGGATGCCTTATGAGGATAGTACCTTTTGCTTGTGACATCTGTGCTAATGTCAGGTGGTCAGTGGCAGTACATAAGGGACAAACATGGGTTTGCCCTCTATGAGTTATATATTTACCACATCACTCAAAAACAGGTACTCATGTACCTGTTAGTTAGACTTCCTTGTTAGTCCCTTAAACAGTTCTCTGTGTGACTATTTAGGTTCTGACTTCCTCTTCCAGAGAAATTCAAAGGGAAAGCCCCCTAGAAAGACTGGTGTGGACTCATGTCTGGGACACATCATGGACCTACAATGTGGGCAAAAACAAGACAGAAGTCCGGTGGTCCTGTACAGTGCCTGTGCCAGACCAGGGGAGGTATGACTTAGTGCCAAGACCTCATGAGTGAGCAGGAACCATTGCATATCATCCACTAAGGTCCATTGTGGACCCAAGGGCCACCTCCACCAGTGGGGGATAGAGTAGTCAAGGTAGCAGCTCATGACCTTCCAGTGGAGGACCCTTAGAAAAGACACTATGGCCACATAGTTGACAGTAGCAGGTTGACAGTGGCAACCAGACAACCCTACTTGACATTAGCTTTGTCTCTGCCCCCACCTCTCTTTCTGCCCCATTGCCTCTGTGGCTTCCCTCCTCCCAAATAAATCCCTGCCTCAAATTCTTCTCAAGGGTTTGTGGTCCAACGGATGTGATCTGGAGCACTCCAGGCTGTGGGGATATGAGGGGTGAGACAATGGCTATGTCACCCTCTCAGAAAAAAGGAGGGTTTTTTTGAACTGGGGCTCCCGAGGAACCACCAAGTAGTTCTGAGGTTCAGTGGGGGCAGAGGGAGGAGAGCCACAAATACAAGCTGCCTCTCTCCCTCGGGGTAAAAGCAGACTAGACAAAAGGAGCCCACAGAAGCTGCCACTGCAAGCCTGGGATCAGGCCTCACTTGGACTCAGGATTGGTTTCTCTGTTCTGGGGCCTTGGATGCCACCTAGACCGGACCTGTTATAGTCTAATGACTTTCTCCAGACCTCTGTCAAAGAACACTCAAACCAAATCAGTGTTGCTTCCCTTTCCCTTACCAAAGGGGCTTTCAGAGGTGAAGCCTTGTGGTTTTGCCTGGGTGAGTGGGGAGCCCTAGACTTCCTTGTTAGTCCGTTAAGCAGTTCTCTGTGTGACTACTTAGGTTCTGACTTCCGCTTCCAGAGAAATTCAAAGGGAAAGCCCCCTAGAAAGAGAAAGGCCTGAGTAGATACATACCACCATCAGCTTCACTATCAGGGCTTCTGTAAAGTTTACTGCCAGCCTTTGGCCTGGGAAAGTCCCAGCAGAGATTTTAGTAGTAGAGGGTGAGATGGTATAAGAACAGGAACTAGTTTTTGCAGGAGGGGGCTGTGGAGTGGGTATCACCCTAGTCCAGGATTTTTTTAGCTTGCAGAGGCATCTGGACTAAACTATATGTCCTGTTCTCTGAATCTTGGCTAAGCACAGAGAAGGCATTTCCAAACAATGACAACAAAACGCTTTAAGGACTTTATTTATTCTCTTCTGAAGCAAATAAAAGTCTGCCTCTATGTCTGTCTCTGTATCTGTCTCTGTCTCTGTCTCTCTCTCGCTCTCTCTCACGCGTGTGCTCTCTCTCTCGCTCACTCACTCTCTCACTCCTCCCCCTCTCTCCACCGACCCCCACCCTTTGTTTTGAGGACCATATTTATTGGTACCCAGGAGCTACTCCTAGGTCAAGTGTCAGTTCTGGCAGTGCTCAGGGGACCATGCAGTGTCAGGGATCAAATCTGGGACTCCCACATTCAAAGCATTCGCTTTGGTCCTTTGAGCAGTCTCCCTGGTCTCGGCGTTTCTTTTTATACACAATCTCATGCTTCTTTTCCTTTCTTTGTTTGCTTTTTTATTTTGGGGCCATACTTAATGGTGTTCTGAGCTTACTACTGGTTCTGTGCTTAGGAATCACTTTGGTAGATTCAGGGGACCATATGGAGGGCCAACAAGGTATCAAACTCAGGTCAGCCACATGCCAGGAAATGTTCTACCTTCTGTACTATTGTTCCAGCCCATTAGGCTTCTATTCTGACATGACCTTGATCAAATCCTCTTGTGCCTGTCAGTCCATGGCCCTGCCTGGGAGATGCCTGCCTTCTGGTTTATCATCAAACTGTCCACACTTAAAGGTCGGGGGCCTTCTCTTGTCCCCTTCTACCCTGCAGGAATTGCTTGATCTTGTCCTTCCTCAGCACTTTATAGCACACAATAGATGTTTCCTTCATTCTTGAGAAAAGCCCCTTTACAAAAAAGCACATCCAATAGCAATGGTAGTTCCTGGAATTTTAGCTCCAGATTCTTTACATGACAGATCAAATAAAAAATAACAATAGTAGTAGTAGTAGTAGTAGTAGTAGTAGTAGTAGTAGTAGTGAAGTAAGTGTCTGGGGACCAGAGATATGATAGGGGTTAAGGCACTAGTCTTGCATACGACCAACTTGGTACTATCCTTGGTTCTGCATATGGTCGCCTGAACACCAGCAGAGTGATCCCTTGTACAGAACCAGAAATAATCTCTGAGCACCACCAAGTGTGGCCCCAAAGCAACACTACATAAAAATCTATGCCAAAATATCAAAAATTTCATTAAAGACAGAATCAATATTATTGCTCTCTCCCTTTCCTCAGACTCCCATACATGCAACCCTGACTGAGTCTTTATTTAAAATTTTAATATGAGCTCAACAAGGGAAATTGTGTCTTAATTTTTATTATTTTTTGTGCATGAAAGTAAAATGTATGTTTGATTTACTGAGTGTTTTAAAGCACTGCAATTTTTTAACTTTTGCACCCAAGACAATTGCCTCATCCCTCCTCCCTTATTTCAGTCCTGCCCCAAATCAACTGTATAAGACATAATGGAAGTTAGCTCCAAATTAAACCACTAACTACTGAGTCTTACTGGCAAGAGTGACATCACATCAACCTGAGCGTATTCAGACAGTCTTGGAGGAAAAATCAACGAGAGAAGCGAAAAGATAAAAAAAGAAAAAAAAGTGGGGGGGGGGGGGCTGGGGGAGTACAGGGCCCAACTGATGATTCTGGAATCTTATGAAAATGACAGCCTACCAGCACCACCCCCCTCCCGCCCCCAGCCTCTCTTGCAACCCTTATCCCTGATCTTAAGTTTTTCCCTTCCAAGAGCTAATATTGGCAATCTGCCAGATTTCCAGACATAGTAGCGGGACTAAAGCACACAGTTCAGTAGCTTCCAAAAACAAATCCTCTAATTCTCTTAGATTCTTTAAGGAATTGAAATAGCTTCCCTAGGGACCTAATGCAGATAGTGATTTGCAAAGGCATTTCTCTCTCCCTGGGAATACTCACCTTCAGTGCTGTGTGTAATTAACTTTGAGGCCAAAATGTGGAGGAAGGTAGCTTTTGTTTGTAGGACATTCGGGTGACTGTTTGCTCAAGATCCTCTCAGTTTGCCTCTACTGCCCTTAGAGGATAACCTACCCCATCACTCTCAAAAGTAGACCAATTTTTGACAATGGTCACCTTGTTCATAAGTTACAACTGATAAATTCTTTGAGACACAACAATTTTGTGAAACAGGCAGAACAAGTAGAATTATTTCTATTTTGTAGATTAAGAAACTAAAGCAAATATACTCTAAAGTACCAAAGGTCATACAGGTTCCCAGAATTTTCAAATTAGAGAAAAGAAGCAACTGACAGCTAAAAGTCATTCTGGTTTGTCAAAACCCCATGTTCCCATAGAGGAGTTCTTTCTATTTGCCAAGTAGCAGATTCGTGGTAATCAATGAGGAAAAACTCTTTCTTCTACTGAAATCTGTGTTCTATAAGGCTGCTACTACATAACCTAATTCTTGACCCACTCATCTTTCTCTCTGAACTCAAGTCAGAACAGAGAATTCATTAAGCAGAAGAAGGAGTAAAACTACAGACCTTGTAAGGCCTTGGAGACTAGATTGGGAAGGAAACGCACTAGGAAAAAAAGAAGTCCAAAGGACTCCCAATTTCTGGGTATAAAATGATGCCTCTCATTAAAGAGAAGATGTGGGGATCCTAAGCCATACATTTTGTCTAAGGTGATAAACCAGATCTGAAGTGACTTTAAGAAAACCATGGGATCAACCACATAAGCAGCTGGATGTTTACACTTCAAGTTCAGAGGACACCCAACTGTGATTGAAAATTACCCTGTTTTTGGTCATGGCAGTAACTCTTGGTGATATTTGGCACCCAGAACCAGTGGGGTCTCAGTTTACTCACTTTTCAGTATGGAAATGTAAAACTCAGTTCCTGATACACGAGCACCCACAGCCTCTGATCTTCATCTTCTTCTGCCCACAATGCACCCAGAGTTCCCTAGTCTGGGACCACATTACCTGTGAGACTTCAAGGAAATAGGTTTGGCTTCCACCCGCTTCCACTTTCTCAATAAAGTTTGTGACAAAAAAGAAAAAAACAGAGAAGGAGGATTTTTTTGTTGTTGTTTGTTGCTTTTATTTTCAAGGGGATTTTTAGAATTCACACTTGTAAAGGCTATAAGAGTTCACCAAAGTGCTCACCTGAAAATACTCACTAAAAAGAAAATGTACTTAATAGGAATTGCCTAAACATGTTGACATTGGCCACTGATGGTTCATGCTTGCCTATGGCTTAAATGACACATTGCTGCCTCTGACTCCAGTGGCAGAAAATAAGGTTTACAGTCAACAGTAGGGAGAAAAGTATAAAAACTTTATTTCAAAAATAAACTAAAATATTCAAAATAACATTTCACACTATCTTAAATGACCTTGTAAGGCTTTTGGTAAAAGTATTTGGCTTTCCTCCCATTCTAAACACGGTCAGTTAGGTTTCTGGCCTGGAAGGGGCTGTGTGCCTGATTTTATATACTGAGAGCCCAGGATGGGAATGAATCCTCAGTGTGAAGAAAAAAAAAGTGAACTTTGAAGAAAGCTGGAAATGAGATTCAGGAGTGACAATTAACTCCCTGACTACTTGAATGTGACTGTTAGAGTATTTGTAGGGAAAAAGGCTTTGGCACAGAGCCATTTTGTTCTATTTCCCTATAGAAGAGAATTCCCCAAGATTGTGGGGACTCTTGGAGAATAAAATCTAGAGGAAGGAAGAACCAGGGAACAGGGCACAGTTAACTAAGGGGTGCTGCCATGCTGGCACTGCCTCCCTAAGGGAAAGGGAGAGTAGAGAGGGCAACACAGGAGAGGTGCAACTCTAAGCAACTAGAAAGACTAGAGGACAGGTACAGCGTAACAGTAGAGAGAGTGGAGTTGCAGAGTAACTGGGAGAGAGCAGTGAGCTGCCAAGGCCACTGCTACAGAGAGAGGTACCAGGAGTAGCTGCACACTGAGACAAGCTCAGAGAGAGCAGGGACCGCAAAGTAACCACCATGGTTACGATGTCTAAGGCCACCGCTGTCCCGAACCCTGTGAGCCTTGAGAGAATCCTAAGAGTTATAGGCTGTCTCCCAACACTTGAGAGAACAGGGAGAGCCTAGGGACTAACAGAGACCAAAGAGCTACTTTTTGAGATAGCTGGGATGTGCATGGTTCCAGTAAAGAATGTTCAAGTCCTGATTCTCAAAAAATTAAAAATTGAGCTCCCATTTGACCCAGCAATACCACTCCTGGGAATATATCCAGGAGAGGCAAAAAGGAACAGTTGAAATGACACTTGCACTTCTGTGTTCATTGCTGCACTACTCACAATAGCCAAAATCTGGAAAAAACCCTAGTGTCCGAGAACAGATGAATGTTTAAAGAAACTTTGGTACATCTACACAATGGAGTACTATGCAGCTGTTAGAAAAGATGAAGTCATGAAATTCGCATATAGGTGGATCTACATGGAAAGTATCATGCTAAGTGAAATGAGTCAGAAAGAGAGGAACAGACATAGAAAGATTGCATTCATCTGGGGAATATAAAGTAACAAAATAGGAGACTGACACCCAAGAATAGCCAAGATAAGTACCAGGATGTTCACTCCGTGGCTTGGAGGCCAGCCGCACATGCTAGGGGAAAAGGCAGCTCAGATAGAGAAGAGAGCACCAAATAAAGGGTGTTGGGAGAATCCTCCCAAGATGAGAGATGCATGCTGAAAGTAGACTATAGACCGAACATGATTGCCACTCAATGCCTCTTTTGCAAACCACAGCACCCAAAAGGAGAGAGAAAACAAAAGGGAATGCCCTGTCACAGGGATGGGGTGGGATGGAGAGATGGGGGTGGGGTGGGAGGGATACTGGGATTAGTGGTGGTGAAGAATGGGCACTGGTGGAGGGATGGGTACTCAATCATTGTATAACTGAAACCCAAGCACAAAAATTTGTAAGTCTACAACTGTACCTCATGGTGTTTCCCTAATGAAAATAATTTAAAAAATTTTTAAAAAACCAACTTTACCAGCCAGAAATACAATTGAAGCTCAAGTTCTAAAACTACAATCATTTTAACAATAAACAAAATGTCAGCTGGGGAAAAAAAAGAATGTTCAAGTCCTCCCCCACACTGTCACTGTCTCTTTGACTTCTACATTCAGAGATTTCCAGAATGGAGCGATTGCTCTGCAGATGGTAAAGAGAGGGCAGAATCCACCAACCCATGACACAATCTGTGTGGTGCAGGCTCCCAGCCTCCACATTGCCAGGGGCTTTAGATCAGATGTTGGCAAAGAATCAGCAGGATTTGGAGCGATGAGTTCAGACATCTGGTGCAGTTGCTCCAGGAAATGAAGAACCTGAAGAACCTGGAAGATTGTAGTGCCTTATAGACCCATTCTATGGATTCTGGGTTGGGAGGAGACTATGCCAGGAATACATGGATTCACACATCCTATGTACTACACTGAGCCACATCCCTGGCCACTGAATATGCTTAGTATGAAAAAATTTAAGTAGAGTCAGAAGAAGAATAGCATAACAAGCTTCCATAGATCTATATCCTAATCATTGCTTACATTTTTATATTTACTTTTTATGTGAAAACACTCTTAAATAAATTACAGATATATAACAATAACTAAAAGTAAATCTTTTCAAAATGACATGTACCTTCATAGATATAGTCATCATCACACCTAGTAAAAATCAATCAAAATTTTCTTATATTTAACACCCCAATGACATTTGATCTTCCAACTATCACAATAAAATGTCTTACAGTTGGTTTGCTCAAATAATAGCTGAGGAATGATAAATATCTCCATATATTTATATCGTGAAGAAATAAACTAGGTAAAATACCTTAGCAAGCAGAGCATTATTTCTAATAATATGGTATTGGTATCTTTTAGGTAAGAAGAAGGGCAATTAGATAGATGAATAGATGATAAACTGATAAAGGTAGGTTATCTTTTTATTATATAATAATATTGGAAGGATAGATCAAAAAGCAAATTTAATAGTTGTTGAGAGAAAAACAGTGAGTGTAGGGGATAGGTACGAAAGCAGGGTTTCTGTGGATGTAACTTAATATTTTTTATTTTGACTATAAATATTTTATATAATTTTTTAAATGTTAGTCACACAGAGAAAAATTAGCCCCTTAAAATGTGGAAATAAAGTGAAAAGAATGAATCCTATTGCATATAAAGTGTGTGGCATAGCCATATAAGGAAAACAATGATTTCAAGTGGCTTTAAAACACAGCAGTTTGACTCCACATCCCAAGTAGGAAATATTCTATGGATAATAAAAGAGGAGAGGAAATCATAAACTTCACTCAGTAGTCATATTATTAGTATTGATATTTTTATTAAAGGATTATGTTGCCATCATTAGAACCATAATTTTCAGCATAAAAATGATATAGTATAAAATCAGGGAAGTTAAATACAAACCCTGTATTTTTTCAAAGTGAATTGGAAATAGCAGTCTAAATTCACACTGTATACTTTTCTCTTAAATAAAAGCATAGTTCCTAGTTTGTCCACGGAATAGCCTAGAAGTCTTGGTCACCCAAAATCAGAAGAACACTTAGACCACCAGGCTGTGGTCTCTGGGTCCCACTCACAGGAAAAGTGACTGATTCTGGGTCTAGTAATAAAAAAGTACAAATGGCCCCTGGTCTTGAGACCCATCAAAGAAAGGCCAGCAAGGTCACAGTGAAGTGATACAGGAAGGGAACAGGGGCTACAGTGGCGGAATTTAAACCCTTATGTCAAGGATCCAGCAAGAAGGATGGGGGTGGCAGGGAGGGAGGCTCCTGGTGCCCACAAGGCAGCCTGATGAGCACAACACGAAAGGTGGGATTCGAACCTGTGGGGATCAGAATAAAGATGAGGTTTCAGAAATCTTTATATATAGCACTGTATAGCACTTTCCTCCTGTTGTTCATTGATTTGCTTGAGCAGGCACCAGTAACCTCTCCATTACAAGACTTGTTACTGTTTTTAGCATATCGAATATGTCACGGGGAGCTTGCCAGGCTTTGCCGTGTGGGCACGATACTCTCGATAGCTTGCTAGGCTCTCCGAGAGGGGTGGAGGAATCAAACCAGGGTTGGCCAGGTCGGCTGCGTGCAAGGCATGTGCCTTACCCGCTGTGCTATCACTCCGGCTTTATATATATGTGTGTGTGTATATATATATATGAGCACTGCTATTTATTCAGCCATTGATTAAGCTGATTAAATTGGGCATGAACTCCACATTACATTTTTTTAAAATTTCATAAGTTAGTTCACAATGTTTGATTACACTCAATATTCAAACACCAATCCCACCACCATTACACCTTCCCATCACCAAATTCATGATGTTTCCATCCCAAACCCCAATCCCTGTCCCAAAACATAACCAAAATAATTTATTTCGTATTGTCTGTTATGAAGAACTGCTGAACATGCTTACAAAAAATGTTCGTATAGGAAACAGCGTGAAGATTGTTCTATTTTGGCAGGAGCCATTAAGACATTCTATGGGATATCACTAACATCTTGTTAAGGTTTGGGTGATGTGAGTTTTTGTATATATATCTAAAAATATGTGTATATATATGCATATATATATTTCCCTCTATGATTTGTTGCCTACTATCTAAACCCCATCAAATGTGATGTGGTAATTATGGAGAATGGGTAGCACTGCAGCACTGTTCTTCCGTTGTTCACGGATTTGCTCCAGACGGCACCAGGAAAGTCTCCATTGCGAAACTTGTTGTTACTGTTTTTGGCATATCGAATACGTCACGGGTAACTTACCAGGCTTTGCCGTGCAGGCAGAATACTCTCGGTAACTTGCTGGGCTCTCCGAGAGGGGCGGAGGAATCGAACTCGGGTCGGCCGTGTTTAAGGCAAACACCTTACCCACTATGCTATCGCTCTGACCCAGGGGAATGGGTAGGGAGTGTTTTATGATATGTCACATGGCTGCAAAAGCTGCTGCACGGTCCAGGAATATCTTTACTCAGATGTGAGGCTCGGCCTTGAGCATAGCAGCGGTTGGATTGTGGAGGTTTTTGGCTGCCGGAGCTGGGTCCCTTGGGGTTGGGAGGGTTCTCACCCACACCCCTCTGGGACGTCCCATGTGAAACAGCCTGGCGCAGAGTACGGTGGAATGGTTATGGGGGCCTCATGTTATGCTCCCTTTCAAGAGAAGCAGCCGTGTGATCTGGATGGTGGCTGATGATGAGATTATCTGGCCCATCAGGAAGTGGCTTATGGGTGTGACCGGTGGGTTGCTAGAGACTAGCGAAAGTGGGCAGAGGATCTCCACTCCTGGTCCGATTGAGCCCAGTGTCCAAGGTCACAAAGTTCGGCTTTACCTGGGTTCCATAGAATTTCACTCATGTTTGAGGCTCAGCCTGAGCACTTGGGGAGCGGCCTTGAGCATGGCAGTGGTTGGGTTGTGGAGGTTTTTTGGCTGCTGAATCTGGGTCCTTTGGGGCGGGGAGGGCTCTCATCAGCCCCCCTCTGGGGTGCCCCGTGTGGGTTTCAGAAATCTTAAATTGAGATAGGGGAGCTTTGGCCTCAGAACCACAGCAAAGAAGAGCAACAAGGGCAGGAGACATACTCTGAGAAGAGCAGGATCCCTGATGAGATAATGGTGATCCATGGTGATCTAATGTCACTGGGGCATTAAACGTAAGAAAGACCATGATGAGCTGAGGCAGCAAAGCGGAGGGCCCTGACCAGGCAGGACTGATCAGAGTGTCAGACCACAGACTCATCCTGCAAAAGCACACCATGCATGACCTCAGTGCCATGCCATGGGGTCTAAGCAAAGGAGTGGAGAGCATGGCTGCACAAATAGGAGGCCTTGAGTTTGAACCATTGCTTGACCCAATCCCAAATTCCTAGCACCACCAGCATTCCTAGACTTTGAATACCAGATACCTTCAAGAGAGGCATATGTGCCCCCCATTCAAAAAAGGGAAAAAACAAAACAAAACAAAAAGAACCACAAAAGGCAACACAGTGACAAAAGCACCTGGCTTGCAACCTGAGGCCACCAGATTCCTCCCTCACCTCCAATGTATGAGTTCCAAAGCCAGAGGTGACGGCAAGAGCAAACCTTTTTTAACTTCAAGTCCCTGTGTCTCTAGGTCAGTTATGGGGATCCTACTACACCAGGGGTGTGTGATATCTGCAGCCTGCTAGAGTTTCTACTGAAATTTTTATATCACCTACCATGGTCCTCATTTCTGTCTGTAGCATTGTAGCACTGTCCTCCCGTTGTTCATCAATTTGCTCTAGCAGGCCCAGTAACGTCTGTCTCCATTGTGACACTTGTTACTGTGTTTAGCATATCGAATACATCATGGGTAGCCTGCCAGGCTTTGCCGTGCGGGCAAGATACTCTCAGTAGCTTGCCAGGCTCTCCGAGAGGGGCAGAGGAATCGAACCTGGCTGGGCCAGGTCGACCATGCTCAAGGCAAATGCCCTACCACTGTGCTATTGCTCCAGCCCTTCTGTCTATAATAGTTGTTTTTTTTTAATTTCAACTCTCATACATTCTTGTACTTTGCTGACTACCTGTGCTATCATTTTTTTGAACTCATTGAACATTCTCATCATAGAGTCACTAAAGACACTGGGGCTTAACTACTGTTATTATGTCTTCAGTAATATTGTTTTCATTCATTGAGCTTGGTGGGCTTCTATGTTTTTTTCTCCATTTGGTTTTCTAGTGTTGCTATGCTGGGGAGGAGTCTTTGTAGCTAACCCTCCTGGAAAATACTGAGGGATTAAGCAGGAGATTGTTCTCTGTCTTTCCACAGAATGACAGGAAGAGTGACTATGAGTAGCATGCAATTGAGAAGAGTTGCCATGTGGCCATCTAGGCAGCAGCTTGCCTAAGCAGCTTGGCGCAGGTGGATGCAGAGGCTGCTGGGACCCATCCAGTAGGGAGGGACTCTGGAATAGGTACAGTGATGTCAGCCAGAGACAAGCCTCACCTGGAATGGTGCAGCAGCACGCAGAAGGTCAAAACACCTCCAGTTTAAAAAAAATACTACGAGCAAACTTTATTCACAAGTCAGAGGAAAGAGATGAAATTTTGGTGGGAGGAAGTGGGTGTGGTGGTGGGTGTGATGTCACAGTGATGTATAAATGAAACTACCATTAAATCACAGTACATCAGCATAGATTTTTAAATAAAATCGATTAATCACTTAACTTCCCGTTAGTCGTCGATTTGCTTGAGCGGACGCCAGTAACGTCTCCATTTGTCCCTGTCGCGTGCTAGTGTAGCCCAATGGCATCTCTTCGCTCCGGGAACATGAAGGGCCTCAAACCGATCGTTCATGGTCTTGACGAAGAAGTCTGACCATCTGGTAGGTAGGCAGCCACGCGGTCTTTTGAAATCCCGTGGAATCCAGTCGGTAACAGCTCTAGTCCAGCGGTCGTCTTTAAATCTCATTACGTGACCAGCCCATCTGATTTTTGACACCTTGGCAAATGAGACAGCGTCCCTGATTCTTGATCGTCGACGGATATCGGAACTCCAGATTCTTTCTCTCATTTGAGTGAAACGTGATATTCCAAGCATAGCTCTTTCTATTCTTCTTTGGGAGACCTGAATGGCGTTCTCATCTTGTTTGCGTAGGGCCCAGGTCTCTGAGGCATAAGTTAATGCAGGAAGAACAGTGGAATCGAAGAGATGTGCCCGGAGCCGGAGGTTCTTCGTCCTCTTAGCTATTTCTTCGACGTTCTTGAAGGCGTTCCAAGCCGCTCTCTTCCTCCTGAGCAGCTCGGGTGCCAGGTCATTTGTCATGTTGACCTCTCGACCTAGGTACACATAGCTGTTGCATTCGGAGATGGTTGTTCCGTTGAGAGCGAATGGGGCATCAGGAACAAGGCTGTTTCTCATAAACATTGTCTTCGTAAGATTCAGCTGTAGTCCTACCTTTCCACACTCACGGTCAAAGTCGGCCAGCATTTGTGCCGCTTGGCTGATGTTTGGTGTTATTAAAACAATGTCATCAGCAAAGCGGAGGTGGTGTAGTTGCCGACCATCTATCTTCACTCCCATTCCTTCCCATTCCAGTTGTCGCATGATGTTCTCGAGGGTGGCACTGAAGAGTTTCGGTGAAATGGTATCACCCTGCCGCACCCCTCTCTTGACATCAACAATCACTTCTTTGTAGAATGGTGAGATCCTGGTAGTGAATCCGCAATACAGCTCACGGAGGATCCTGATGTATTGGGCTTGAATGCCCTGATTGGCTAGGGCTTCAATGACCGCTTCCGTCTCAACAGAATCAAAGGCCTTCTTTAAATCAATGAACGTTAAACAGAGCGGCATCTTGAACTCCCGAGAAACCTCAATGAGCTTGGTTATCGTGTGGATATGGTCGATGGTGCTGAATCCTTTGCGGAACCTGGCTTGCTCGCATGGTTGTCCTTCATCTAGTGTTCTGCCAATCCTATTTAGGATGACTCGAGTGAACAACTTGTAGATGACAGACAATAGGCAGATCGGGCGATAGTTGCCAATGTCATGGATGTCTTCCTTCTTGAACAGTAGTACGGTCCTGCTGGTTTTCCACTGGGACAGAACCTTGCATTCAGACAGGTAGCGAGTGAAGAGCCGAGCCAGTGTATTGATGAGTACTGACGGCAGGTTCTTCAGGTGTTCAGGTCTGACCTTGTCTGGGCTGGGTGCTGTTTGTTTCTTTACCAACAAAATGGCGTGTCGGATTTCGGAAGGGAGAACGTTGGGAACGACATATCCATCCTGTGGAATTTGGTATGTCAGCAAGTGGACATGGCTATCGAAGAGATTTGAGTAGAAATCCTGGATACACTACTTCCACTACCCAGCCATCGCCACACTTCAGGATGCTTTCCAGACCGCTTTGCGGCCGCGCGACACATCATAAGACACTAAATACACATCTTCCAGAATTGTCATACCATATTTGATAGGGTTCAAATATGGTAACACCTACTAGGGTGATTAGAGGTTGCCCCAAAAGCCTCTATCCCTCTCGGAAAGACTGGCAAGCTACCGAGAGTATTCCGCCCACACGGAAGAGTCTGGCAAGCTATCCGTTGTGTATTCGATATGCCAAAACCACAACTACAACTACAACTGGTCTCATTCACCTGACCCTGAAGGCTTCACTGACATGGCAGCATTGAGAAGGATGAGAAAGGAGAGGCCGACAAAATCTCAAGGCCGACCTAGGCTGCCACAACGAAGGAAGACAAAAATGATCGTCTGTACTTTCAATGCACGTACGCTAGCATCAGATGCATCCATCGAGGACCTGATGGTACAAGCGCGAATGATCAACAACGACATCATTGGTCTGACCGAGACAAGAAGGCACGAATCTCACCATGCCGTTTTCGACACTAGAGAAGAATTGTTCCTCGGAACATGCAATAAAAGAGGTGTTGGAGGCGTCGGTGTCCTTGTCAACACAAACTTGGCCAAGAGCATTGATTCATTCGAATGCCTAACAACCCGAATCGGACGTTTACATTTGAATAGATGTGGCTCACTGCCTGCAGTTTCTATCTTCGTTGTCTACGCACCAACATCTCATTATGATGAAAGAGAAATCAAGAAGTTCTACGTGGAGCTAGAGAAGTTCTATAAAGAAGATCACACCTTCTACAAGATCATTGTGGGTGATTTTAATGCCAAGATAGGACCAAGAAGATCAGCTGAAGAACTTCACATCGGGACCCATGGCCTAGAATGGAACGAACAGGGTGAGAGACTGTCTGAGTTCATCATGTCGACCAAGACCATTCATGGTAACTCACAGTTCCAGAAGGCAGAATCTAAACGATGGACATGGGAGTCTCCCGGTGGACGATTCCACAACGAAATAGACCACATCATATTCAATCGATGGTTTTGCCTGACCGATGTCGCTCTTGTCCCAAAATTTCGAACGGGATCGGACTACCGTCTCCTTCGTGCAAAATTCTACTTCACAGAGCGGGGAGAAAGGGCTGCAAAGTCCAAAAAGAGAACTCCCAGAATGACCATCAACTGGGAACTCTTTGGTACTATTGTGGCAACATGGGAAGATGCCATTGTTGACAACACTGACGAGGAATACGATCGACTGGTTCAGCACCTCCATGAATGTGCGAGGAACGCCAAGAGAGAGATAGCCACAAAAAATCGCCTATTTTCGAAAACTCTTGAGCTAATTCGCCAGCGTGGTTTGGCGCATGCCTCAGGCAACCACAAGCTAACGTCTGAGCTCGCAAAGCAGTGCAGAGATGCGATCAAGGAAGATCTCAAAGAGAGAAGAGCAGAAGTACTGGTAGATGCGGCAGAAGCCGGGAAAAGTATTCGTAACGCCCGCCTGTCCTTCGCCAACTACAAGACCAAGATGACTGCCCTCCGACGTCCTGATGGATCCATCACATCCTTTTAAATAAAAATAATGTGAAAAAAGAAAGATGGGACTAGAAAAAGAGTATAGTGGATAGGGCATTTGCCTTGCACACAGCCAAACCAGGTTTGATCCCCAGCACCTCATATGGTCCCGCAAGTCCACCAGGAGTGATCCCTGAGCACAGAACCAGAAGTATTTCCTGAGCAAAGCCAGTGTAGCCCTCCCAAAAAACAACCACAATAATTTTTTAACTTTCTTATTGAATCTCTGTGAGATAGACCATTGCAAAGCTGTTCATGATTGGATTTCAGTCATACAATATTCCAACACCCACCCCTCCATCAGTGTACATTTCCCAGCGTCAGTGCAACCAAAATAATTTGAGAGTTTAGGGGTCACTCAAATAACAGAAGTAACATTGAGTTAATTATTGAAGTTGGGTGATGGATACATCAAAATCATTTTACATTATCCTCTTTGGTTTTCTATATGCCTAAGATTTCCCAAATTTTAAGCTTACATAGTTTGAAAGATAAAAGCAACCAGCTAATAAAATAAAAATTAGAGAGAAATATTTTCAATTTATTTGATATTCAAAAGGTTAATATGTAGTCAAGATAAACATTTCTTACAAAACATTAAGGTAAAAGAGACTACTATAATAAAAAAGAATGAATAGGGACAGACAAGACAATTTACTAAGTTATAAATGGCTAACAAACTCACAGGAATCACCAATCTACTTCTACTCAAGAAATAGAGCTAAAAGAGTAATAAAATATTATTTTACAATATTTTAAACCACATTAGCACTGGTAGCACTGTCCTTCCATTGTTCATCGATTTGCTCGAGAGGGCACCAATAATATCTCACAACAAATTGTGAGACTTGTTGTTACTGTTTTTGGCATATTGAATATGTCACAGGTAGCTTGCCAGACTTTGCCGTGCAGGCGAGATACTCTCAGTAGCTTGCCAGGCTCTCAGAGAGGGGTGGAGGAATGGAACCAGGATCGACCATGTCAGCCTCGTGCAAGGTCTTACCTGCAGTGCTATCGCTCCAGCCTTCAGAAGGATCATTAAACCACATTAATAAGATGAAAATGCACACACAGCTGGCTGGATTATAAATTACATAAACCTTTATAATTTGACAACATATATCAAAGAAACTTAAGTGTGTCTGTTCTGCATTCCCTAGAGAAATTGCTGGTTTTAGGAGTAGAACTAGAAATTCAAGATGGGTAGCACTGCACTGTCCTCCCACTGTTCATCAACTTCCTTGAGCAGGTCCAGTAACGTCTCCATTGTGAGACTCGTTGTTACTGTGTTTGGTATATCAAATACGCCATGGGTAATTTGCCAGGCTTTGCGTATGGGCGAAATACTCTCAGTAGCTTGCCAGGCTCTCGGAGAAGAGTGGAAGAATAGAACCGGGGTCAGCCCAGTCAGCTGCATGCAAGGCAAACGCCCTACCCACTGTGCTAAATGTTTAAAATGATCCTGAAGTGTGACCCAAAAAGCAAAAAGCAAAAACAAAACAAACAAACAAAAATGATCCTGGAGCACCTGTAAGGCCAAGAAATAGATCAGTGTCAGAAATAAAAAGAGGGGCCAGTCAAAGTGACATCTCACTTGTTTGTTCATTGCAGCACTCTTTACAATAGCCAGAATCTGGGAAAAACCTGAGTGCCCAAGAACAGATGACTGGTTGAAGAATCTTTGGCATATTTACACAATGGAGTACTATGTAGCGGTTAGAAAAGATGAAGTCATGAAATTTACATACAAGTGGTACTACATGGGAAGTATCATGTTAAGTGAAATGAGTCAGAAAGAAAGGGATAGACATAAAAAGATTGCATTCATCTGGGGAACATAAAGTAACAAAATAGGAGACTAACACCCAAGAATGGCAGAGATTAGTACCAGGAGGCTCACTCTGTGGCTTGGAGGCCAGCCACACATGCTAGGGGAAAAGGCAGCTCAGATAGAAAAGGGAGCACCAAACAAAGGGTGTTGGGAGGATCCTCCCAGGATGGGAGAAGCATGCTGAAAGTAGACTATAGACCAAACATGACTGCCACTCAATGCCTCTTTTGCAAACCACAACACCCAAAAGGAGAGAGAGAACAGAGGGGAATGCCCTGCCACAGAGACAGGGTGGGATGGGGGGGGATGGGGGTGGGTGGGAGGGATAATGGGATCCGTGGTGGTTGGAAATGGGCACTGGTGGAGGGATGGGTATTTGATCATTGTATAATTGAAACCCACGCACAAAATTTGTAAGCCTACAACTGTATTTCATGGTGTCTCACTAATAAAAATTAAAAATAAAATTAAAAAAAGAGGGGCCAGAACGACAGATAGAACAGCACATAGAGTGTTTGCAATCTGGGGCCCATGTTCAATTCTTGTGTCCTATATGGTCCCCCGAATCCCACCAGGAATGAGCCTTGAGTGCAAAGCCAAGATTAAAACCTAATGTAGCCAGGTGTGACATTCTCACACAAGAAAAAGAAAAGAAAAAGTCCTGCATGATGGGAGCAAGTCAATAGGATACAGTCATCTACTGAAAGAGCTTCCAATGACCAGTATAAGCAACAGAATAAAATATCACTGGAAGGTAACGTGGATCATCAAATCAATAGTCCTGACTTTAGTCTAATGTAAATCTATAATTGAATAAGTAAAAATAAATAAATAAAAGGTTGTAGGTAGATAAATCTCTCACTCATTTGTATAATACCCTTCCTTCAAGAGGCAGAACATAATTCCCCATCCCATGTTAATTTGTAGGCAGTCTCCCTAGTTTAAGTCTAAACCAGGGTGTGATGTGCTCCAGTTCTTTGAGCTACCTCCCTGGCCCACTTATCCCCAACTATTAACAGAAAAACAAAATATATATGATGGATAATGATAGCTTAGATAAATAAATCTTCAGACTTCAGATGAATAAAGCAGCATATGGATGATTTATATTAATGATCTTTTTCAACACAACCTTAACCTAGGGAGGTTGGAGGGTCCCCTGTGATACAATAACTTTTCTCATGTAGTATTGCTGAAGGAATACAGTTTATGAATCCCACATAGTTGCTTCCTTTTGAGAGTCTTGAAAAAAGAGTAAATTTTTCTAGTAAAAATACTTGACAAACACTAATGGTGGAGGTGAACAGCCAGAGTGAAAAGTCAGACGGAGAGTATATAACCTTGAGAGGATGCAATAAAAAAGGGTATCTTTTCTGTGGCCATCAACCTAAAGCCCTGTTTTTAACCCCTGTGTAATAAGGAAAACATCCGAGAAATTCCAACTGAGGAAACTTTTACCAAATTCCTGACCTCTCAACATGGGTCATCAAAAACAAAGGAAAGTCTGAGAAACCATCACAGCCAAGAAGAGTTGAAGAAAACATTATGAGTAAAAGTAATGTGGCATCCTACCTGAAATTCTGGAAGGAGAAAAATAAAAACAAAGGATATCCGAATAAAATTTGAACTTCAGGTAATAATATCCTTGGTGTGGGTTCATTAATTATAAGAAATGTATGCACTCATGTTAAATAATAAATAAGAAAATGGGTTCTAAGTTTCTAGAAACTATTTTTATAATTTTACTCTATATTTGTAACTGCTCTAAAATGAAAATGGTATTTTTATTTAATGATCCAGAAATTTTATGTAGCAAATATACCCAATGAATATAAAGACATACGTCATTAATACACTTGATCTCAGCCAAAAGACCATTAATAGGGCTGGAGGGTTGGAGTAATAGCACAGCGCGTAGGGCATTTTCCTTGCATGCGACCAACCTGGGTTCGATTCCTCCTTCCTTCTTAGAGAGCCTGGCAAGCTACCGAGAGTATCCTGCCCGCATGGCAGAGCCTGGGAAACTCCCCGTGGCGTAGTCGATATGCCAAAAACAGTAACAACAAGTCTCACAATAGAGACATTACTGGTGCCTGCTCGAGCAAATCGATGAACAGTGGGAGGACAGTGCTACAGTGCTATATTATTAATAAGTTAGATAGGTAAAGCTTCTAATAGAGAAGCTGAAAACAGCCTAAGAGAGCAATAAGGAGAGAGTGTTAGTGACTATTATCTGATGCAAGAAGTGGGTCTCAGATGTGTCTATTACACACATTCCAAACTTCACTTTCACTTTGTTTTTTTGTTTGTTTGCTTGCTTGTTAGTTTTTTCTCTTTCAGTACCAAGGAAACTCAAGGTCTCACACATAAAAGGCCTTTGCTTTCCCACTGACTCACATCCCGGGGCCCCCACTTATAAGATTTTAATTGAAGATAACAATGTTAATCCATATTAGAACGTACAGATATAGAACAATAAAGTCACCAATGTATATAATAAAGCTTTTTGCAAAGCACCTTAATCCCTATAATCTCTCTAGCACTGACCCATAGCTTTAACTCTGAAAAACAAAATTCTTCCTTTTCTTCCAAATATAGTAGTAACTATTTTTTAAATAAATATCCAGGTTCTTATTGCATGGCTATTAAGTTTATTTTTCATTCTGGGTAACATGGTTGAGAATTTTTTTTTAATATTCTGACCACTTGGGGACCAGAGAGATAGTTCAGGGGATAAGATACTTGCATGTACTCAGCAGACACCATTTGATCCTCAATAACTACGTTTGGTTCTCTGAACAGCTCCAGAAGTGACTCCTGAGAGCAGAACCAGGGGCAAGTCCTAAGCACAGCCAGGTGTGGCCCCAAAACTAACAAAAGGTATGAATAATTAGACCATTTGTCAATTTCTGTAGATGGATAATCAAGATTCATTCTCTTCTGGGTGAGAGAAAACAAAAATGCAGTTTATTCATGTTGGTGAGTTTTTGTTTGCTTTGCCCTCAAGTCAAATAAGAATTCTCTGTCAGCTGGGAAGAACAACTGTTCAAGATCTGGAATTGATCAACATTTGTATTTACTTTTGTGACCTATGGTTGAAGTTACTGAACTGCAGCCAAAAAGCTCTCTCTATGTCTGTGTATCCATGAGAGTATTGTGGAGAAAAGCATTAACATCTTGCTGTATAAATACAAACTACATTAATAAATTATCATGTCTCTACAATTAAAGGAGCTCTGTCACGGTTAGTTTGTAGAAAAAAATAAACACTTATGCAAATCTAATATTCCTAATTTCCCATACTTGCAATGTGTTCAAAAGCAGTTTAATATTTTCTTGGTACAGAAACAACCAACTTAAAAACCTTTTATAAATTTCAGTTAACAGAAAGAAGGTAAATCAGATTAGCCTAATAACTGGCTTTTAAGTAGATCTTTTCTTTGAGGTCAGTATTATAATATAAGTGCAAATTTCATTTAGTTTTGATTTCTCATAAAAAGAATAGGCATCTGAACTTCCTAATCACTTCCTCATCAAAATCTAATATTACTTTTATATAATATTACAATTACAGAAAATGTAACTTGGTGTTATAATAAAATTTTTTGAAATGATTCAATTTAGCACTGTATCAGATTAAGTAAATGTCCAATATCTCCAGATAATTTGTCTTAAGACAATATTGAATTCAACTAATGGATAATTTATTACCTAGTTAATTTCTAAGTACAATTATAACACAAAGCAGTACTGTGCATAATTTTATATATTTTGTTTCTCCTATTTATGTTAGAGATGTTATAGATCTAGGTCATGTACTTATGTATTCATTTTGCCACTTTGAGAAAAAGTAGAAGGGGTGCATGACAGCTTAACAGCCTTACATACTATAGTTACCAATTTTCCACCCTTATCCCAGTTTTTTCTGTTAAATAGAAGTTCATTACTTTGCATAAAAGTTGTGAACCCAGGGGACTGGAGCGATAGCTCAGTGGGTAGGGCGTTTGCCCTGCATGTGGCTGACCCGGGTTCGAATCCCAGCATCCCATATGGTCCCCTGAGCACCACCAGGAGTAATTCCTGAGTGCAGAGCCAAGAGTAATCCCTGAGCATCGCCAGGTGTGATCAAAAAGCAAAAAAAAAAAAGTTATGCACCCAGAGAATTAGTGGAGGGGTCAAAGCATGTGCCATGCACATGGCTGACCCTGGTTTAATCCTCAGCACCACTTGGTCCCCAGAGCACCATGGGGGAAACCAGACTTATACCTGGTACCACAAAGGCTGTTCAGCACTATGGATAGGGAATAGCTGGAGAGGGCCTGAGTATCATTTGGAAGATACTCCCCCTGCCCACTCGACCTCCACCCCCCAAAATAACCCAGCTATTATTAACATGGTTATTGATTATATAGTATATGAAGCAGAAATGGGAAAGAATTACAACTGTGTGTGTGCGCACTTTGGTTTGTAAGCCCCAGAGACAAGGTTGCTGCCAGAATGAGAAGCATCAGTTGAAAGTAGTAGATTTCATTTGTCCTCAAGTCAAATAAGTTAATAATTAATAATAATACTCTGATTAATAATAATACTTGAGTGTAAATACTATTAAATACTATAAAATACTATTAAAAATTGGCAAAATCCACTCACTACCAATGAACTCACAGCCTTGGATGACTGTTTTGTGCCTTTATCTACGATAAAGATTTTTTGTATGATTTTGCACCCAGCATATAATTTGCCTTGGTAGCAGATAATCTCCAAGAAGTGCTGTTTTGTGCTCCATTTTGTCCTCGATTATTAAAAACCAACACACACACACACACACACAAAATACCTTGCTTAAGAATGAGATGCTACTCTTCCAAATCATATCACCTTCTGTGTTTGCTTGACAATATTTTATTATTGCTTAATAGTTACACAGGAGTTGTTTCTTGATGCCCACGAGACCATCTTTTAATCAATTGCCCAAATCTTCTTTGAAAACTCTTTTGATTTTTCCTCCCAAGATTAGATCCTATATATAGAAATAGTAAAATAAAATTCCTTCAGATATGTTTAACTAAAATGCTCTTTGAAACTTCCCAGAGGGCCCTGAAAACTATAAAAATTTGTTCTTTTACCTTGTGAAACAAGAGAGAGAGATGAGAAATAATTGTTTAACTGACTCTGTATTCTTTCAGCATGCTACATGGGAAAAGTCATCATATCAGAAGAGACCTTCCACCCTCTACAGGTCAAGGTTGTATTGAAAGGTTCATTAATATAAATAATTCAAATGCTGCATGATTCATGGAAAAGCCTGAAGGTTTATCTATGCCCTCATGATCCATTATATATATATATATATATGTATATATTATGTTTTTCTGTTGGGAGGTGTCGGTGTCACACCCAATTATGCCTAGGAGCTACTCCTGGCTCTGTTTTCCAGGAAAGAATGCAGTGATGGGGATTGATCCCAGGATTCCTGCATGCATTGTATGTGCTCCAACTCTTTGAGCTATCTCTCCAACCCTCTAATGCATTTCAACCTCGGGAAATATTAATCAAACTCTTACAAAAGAGTGACTTTTCACAGAGTTTTCACTCTCTTCTATTTTTTCCATTATTTGTTGCTGCAATAAACCAAGCGCAATTTTTGCATTTAGTGTTTAGTTGACTCTTCTGTTTGCCCAGAAGCTCTGGAATCAGTTACATACCCTGTATCTTCAGCAGAGAAGGGCAGCTGTGGGCACCTGAAATGCCTGTGCTGACTATTCCACCTACAAACACTCCAGGTATTCTTCTCCCAGAGGTACAGCTGGGCTAAGAAGCTCCCCTGGTCAACTGTGAGTCCACAGCAACATATGCACCAGGAGTTTCAGGACTCAGGCACAGCAGAATTTTCTTGAAAACAAACATATGAACCAGGGCCCAGGAAATGAGAATGAATTACTTAGCATTAAATGCCCTTTTATTGCAGCTATTTTCTGAATATTGTTGATATTGCTTTTAGTCTCATTTCATTTACAGAGCTGTCAGGAGAGTCCCTTCCTTTTTCTCCTTAGTGTACAATTTTAATATACTTTGCTTCTGAAAATCAAAAAGAAGCGTTTATTTTTCAAAAACAACCAAAGTTCCTAGATTTTTCTTCTCTAGTTTCTCTCTTCTCAGAGGTGCTTTTCACCTGAACTTGAAATATAACATTCCTGTGCTTTCTAAAACTTTTTTTAATATACAGGCAGACTGCTGAACTAACCCAGTCTTCCAGAAACCATTTCTGTCATCTAAATGAGGCATCTTGGCATCATCTGTCCAGTGGCTTTGAAGTTGGTGCCCCCCCAAGAGTGACTTATTTGAGGCAGAGAGGAAGAAACGGTCACTTTCTCCTGATCCACCTCTGCCACCCCAGGACCAGCTGGAAGGCTAGGATTGTAAAAGACTGCAGTGGGCCCTTGAGAGACATGGTCCGGAGTTCCACCAACCCCACAAAGTGGCCATCAATACACATATAATGTCCTCTTGGTCTTCTCGACACATGAGTTGATCCCCACCACCTGATTTCTTGGGGAGCCACAAACTTAGACTGGGGCGAAGAGCTATTCTTGCAGGAAAGGAAAGTCACTCCTAGACCTTACCCAGGCCTTCCATGTCTTTGTCCTGTCTCGCAGAAAGGAATTTCCGGAGGAGACGTGTAGTGAAGTAAAAAAAAAAAAAAACAGATTTTCTTTGGAGATTTTTAGGAAGGGAAGGAGGGAATGAAAAAAAGGAAGAGAGAGTAACACGTTCAAGAGAAAATGCAGGCTTCTCTAGAGACAGAGAGAGCCACTGTACACATCTCAAGAGGGAAGATGTGGATGACACAGGGGCTAGAGCACCACATATGCCATGTGGACACAAGCAGCACATGGGCTCAGGCAGAATATGCGTGCCCTTCCTTTGTTCAAGGTGCTTTAATAAGGTTTCTCCAACCTGCTCCCATGTGGAGCTTCTACCTACATAACAGTCCGTTGCTAGGGTGGTATCCAAGGAGGGTTGAGTTGGGAATATTGATGGTCCTCTTTGAAATTCCTTTCCTTGCCTTTGTTCCTGCGGAAGCTTCTCTTGGGTCTGTTACTGGCATCAGGAAGGTCTTATCAGGCCTTCGTTCCTATGTTTTCAGCCTTGGCCTTACTGGTTTTATTACTTCCTAGGAATTCCACTGCCATAGAGGCCCTTCCCTGTCTAACTGCCTTCATCAGTTTCAAGTACCTAGGCTGATATATACAGACCAGGAGAGCTCGTACAGTTTCTAAACCTCATTTTCTGGGATAAATCTATTGAATTGGATAGATGTCATCCAATCCCTTTGCCCAAAACTTAAAATCATAGACCTAGGAACAAACCATCAGCACCCTTTCCCCCCACTCTTTTTTTTTTTTTTTGCCAAACTCCTTTTGATGAGTTACATGCTTCTGTTCTCATTCATTCTCCATTTAACTTAAACTTTAGCTTTGTTAAAACAAAAATACTCGTTCTAGAGCTTGTCACCTCTCTCTCTCCCCCCCACCCTCATCTCTCACTCTCTGTTTTGAGGGTCATACTCAGTGATGGTAGTGATAGTGTTCAGGAATCACTCCCAACAGTCATTGGCCCTTGATTGCTGCTTGTCATATGCAAAACGTACACCCTAGCCCTTTGAACTATATTCCTGGCCTCAATATAGCCTCCACTATTTTTTCTTTTTTCAGTTTTATTTTATTTTTATAAAGTTGTTCACAATAGTTTGTTACATTTAATATTCCAACACCAATCTCACCACCTTTACACCTACCCACCACCATATTTTGAATGTTTCCACCCTGACCCCCAAACCCTGCCCCCGAAGCAGGACCTAACTAATTTCTTTTGTATTGCTTGTTATGAGTCACTGTATCACTGTATCTCTGTCATCCCATTGATCTTCGATTTACTCGAGCCGGCGCCAGTAACATCTCTATTCCTCCCAGCCCTGAGATTTTTTCAGCCTCTTCTTACTCGTCTTTCCCCAACGACTGGAGGCTCTTTCAGGGTCAGGAGAATGAGACTTGTTGTCGTTACTATATTTGGCATATCGAATACGCCACGGAGAGCTTGCCAGGCTCTGCCTGCGCGGGCGGGATACTCTCAGTAGCTGGCCGGTCTCTCTGAGAGGTATTAATGGGTAGAAAGTGGTCTGGAAATCAGCCTGGAGCATGGCGGTGGTTGGGCAGTGGAGGTCGGCTGCCTTGCGGTGGGGAGGGCTCCCACCTGCCCCACAGCCTGGTGCAAAGTTCCCTTGTTATGAATAATCCACTAAAAATCATCCAAAATTTTTTCCTTAAAGAAAAGTGTGTGAAGATAGTTTTATTTCACTGTGGAGTCATTAAACTCTTGTATAAGAGATTACTAACATGTTGTTAAACGTTGAAACTTGAGTGCTTATATATGTATATACAAGTTTATATATGTGTATATATACATATATTCTTTTTTTCTCCCTCAGATGGGTTGCCTTATACTTTACACCCCATCAAATGTGGTGTGCTACTCTTGGTACATCAGTGGTGCAGCGTATGAAATTTCCAGGAATTCTAACATTTTTAATACAATTATACAGCTGTGGTTGATTAATTTTTTTAACTGGATGGTGACTTTGGGATTTGGAGACATCTATATGGCATGTCTTTCTATGTTGCTCTCTTCCAAGAGGTTTATTTCTGAGTCTCCGGATCATGGCCATTAATGAGCTTATAGGGAACGAGAGGCATTTCCTGAGCATGACTGCTAAGCTACTGGAAACAGGGAGATAAGGGGAAGGTTGCCTATTTGCAGCTCCGTGCAAGCCTGGAGATTTCAATCACGAGTTCTGCATACCTGGCTTTTCAGCAGATTCACTCATGAATGAGGCTTGCTCAAGCCTGTGGAGATCAGCTGGGAGCATGGCGGCAATTGAGTTCTGGAGCTTTTCAGCTGCTGGGGCTCTGTTGGGGTGGGGAGGGGAATTCACCTGTCTCTCTCTCTCTGGGTTGTCCCTGATGAGACAGTCTGGCACAGGGTCCAGAGGCATCTCTATGGCGTACTGCTCTAACCTCTACCTTTTTTTTTTTTTAACCAAACCTGCTTCTGAATTCTTTATGTATGTTTGTATTTTGCTTGTCTGGGGACTTCGTCCAGCAATGCTCCGGGCGTTACTCCTGGCTCAATACTTAGAAATTATCTTTGGCCATGCTCAGGGGACCATATAGGATGCTAGGAATTGAACTCAGCTTGGCTGTGTGAAAGGCAAGCACCCTACAAACTGTACTATTGCTCTAGGCCCTGCTTCTGTATTCTTTCTGAAGTGGTAATCAAGAAAACAGGTGTTCCCAACTTTATCTGAACCCCTTTCCCTTTTCTTCATTATTTTAGCTCATTCATCTTCCCCCCTATATATGCCTTGTGACTCTACCTTATCCAGTTCCTATTGGGACATTCAGATTGTTTCCCTTGTTCTCCCACACTACGCATTTTGGATCATTCTCATGGCCTATTTATTGAGTAGAAAAACTGCAAGTCGACAATTGGTGCTGTTTTTAGTTTGTTGTTCTAAAATACAAGAATGAAAACCAGGACCATACGCATGTGAGGCCTGTGCTCTACTTCTGAGCCACATACCTGGCCTGGCACTCTTTTTTTGCTGCTAAATAGTTTGTGAAATCATTGTTACCTGGTTCTCACTGACCTCAGAAACTCTTGCTTGGCCCCCTCAACCTTACATGGAAGTGTAGGTATTGCCATAGGTTCAATCAGAAAGCACTCTCCTTCCAGAAATCTAAATAGATTGTGCATTTGGGATGTTATTCTGGAGATGGGTCTCATTTAATCAGGTCCAAAGAGCAATTTTATACACAAAATCAAAGCTACAAAGCCCTGGAGCAGCTCAGTGGGTAGTAGGGAGGATGGCTGGCCAGGGACATTCCCACTCTGAGGGGAGGGTATGGCAGGTAGGATTTAGAAAAGAGGAAGTGATATCCAGTCATCAGTTGCTTGGGCTCAGTTTGCAAGCAAATAATAATAGAGGCTTTTTTAAATCTAGGCTGTGGGGCTGGAATGATAGCACAGCAGGTAGGACACTTGCCTTGCAAGCAGTTTGATCTCCAGCACCCCAGATGGTCCCCCACGAAATCCTGCCAATTATCCCTGAGCACAGCCAGGAGTAAGTCTTCACTATTGGATGTGGCCCCAAACCCAAAGAATAAATAAATAAAATCCAGGCTGAGATTCCTAGTGAAAATTTTCAGACAGAATCTAATTCTTGAGCACAGGCAATTACTCCATGCTGCAAAGCTCCCTGGCGTTGAAGACTAACTCAAGGAGAGATAGCAATTCACAAACATTTTTTTTAATTTTTATTAGTGAAACACCATGAGGTAAAGTTGCAGACTTACAAGTTTTTGTGTTTGGGTGTCAGTTATACAGTGATCTAGTACCCATCCTTCCACCAGTGCCCGTTCTCCACCACCAATGATCCTAGTATCCCTCTCATCTCCCCATCCCCCATCCCACCCCGCCTCTGCGGCAGGGCATTCCCTTTTATTCTCTCTCTCCTTTTGGGTGCTGTGGTTTGCAAAAGAGGCATCGAGTGGCAATCGTGTTCGGCCTATAGTCAACTTTCAGCATGCATCTCCCATCCTGGGAGGATCCTCCCAACACCCTTTACTTGGTGCTCCCTTCTCTATCTAAGCTGCCTTTTCCTCTAGCATGTATGGCTGGCCTCCAAGCCATGGAGTGAACCTCCTGGTACTTTTCTCAACTATTCTAATTCACAAATATTTTTACTGCTCTTATTAACAACCAAGCCATATCTAAGTTGTTCTGTGGCTGATAATTTTTGGAGATTTTTATAACAGGTAGGTAAAGAGTGGTTATATATATATATATATATATATATATATATATATATATATATAAACATATATATATTTGGGGCTATACCTGGTTATTCTCAGGTGTATGTATATATATATATATACATATATATATACATACATACATACATATTTTGGGCTACACCTGGTTATGCTCAGGGCTTAATCTTGCCTCTGTGCCATGGATCACTCCTGGTAGTGCTTGGGGAACATATGAGGTTCAGGGCATTGAACCTGAGTTAACCATGTGTAAGACAAACACCTAATCTGCTGTACTACCTCACCCTCCCAGGAAGTATGCTTTGAAAATAGTTGTGAAACTTTAAATTGGGGCAGGGGTGATGAGTGTCTCATCTGTGGAATTCTGGTGAAATCACCTAGTGGGATCACAAGTGTATTTTTCCGATTGTCTTGTGGGTATTCCAGGTTGAGGCATCTGGGCTCTTTTCTTCCTCCGCTCTAGTGGTGGGGATCTGCACTGTTTCTTCATGTCACTGCAGTAGCATGGAGGTGGCTCTCTGCAGTTCGTTATCAGTGTATGCGTCTCACTGCCTGAGAGGATTCTGGATGAACTTGGTCGATGGTCTCCTTTTCCTTTTCAAGAATACTAACTTCCTCTTTGGTGTTCCTGTGTGGCTTAGGTGAGGCCTCTAGTGCAGCTTCAGGGGATGTGTTCTATTAAATTAGGCTTGTTCAGATTCTGGTGTTCACCATTATTTTGGTGAGTTTTGGGAGTATTTTGATTGGAGTAGGCGAGTGGACTATTGGCTAATGTGTTTGGGATAGCCAGGCTGATCTTGTAAGAACTAGGTAATGGAGGCAGAGAAATGAGTTCAAAGCACCGTGAAAGGGGAAAATAACGGTAGCCACTCTTCCATCTACCTGGGACCTACTCCTCCAACCACACAGGATCTACCTCTTCATCAGGGATATACTGCTACATCCATTTGAGATCTACTCCTTCATTCTTCAGGAATCTGCTCTTCCATCCACCTGGGATCTACTCATGCAACCACATAGGATCTACTCTTCCAACCATCCAGGATCCAACCCTTCATCTACTCAGAACCTCCTCCTTCAATCACCTGGGATCTGCATCTCTATCCACCTGGGATCTACTCCTCCAACCACGTAGGATCTACTCTTCCAACCACCCAGGATCTAATCATTCATCTACCCAGAACCTCCCCCTCCAATCACCTGGGATGTGCTCCTCTATCCACCTGGGATTTACTCTTCCAACCACTCAGGTCTGCTCCTCCCTCGACCCGGGGATCTACTCCTCCACTCACCCAGGATCACTCACCTCAAGGGGCTCGGCCTCTTCCCCTTAATTTCCTCAAAGCAACAATGCCACTCAAGACTTGAGGTAGATCTCAGTGACTGTATTGCAAACCATAATCCCAATAGTAGAGAGAGAGTATGGGGAATATTGTCTGCCATGGAGGCAAGGGGAAGATGGAGAAGGGTGGTATACTGGGGAGATTTGTGGTGGGGAATGTGCACTGGTAGAGGGATGGGTGTTTGATCATTGTGTGATTGTAACCCAAACATGAAAGCTTGTAACTTTCTCATGGCGATTCAATAAAATTTAAAAAAAATAGAAAAGAAAAAGAAAATAGTTATCACACACACATACACACACACACACACACACACACACATACACACACACACACACACTTGAGATAGAAGTGGGATTTTCAATCCAGCACAGAATCACAGAATTAGAAACAACTCAAATTGGGTGTTAGTCTCTGGGGTCCTAAAAGGTCATCAGATGCTTTCCACAGGGGTGTTTATTGTTTACTGCCTGGTCCGTCTTCGGGCCTGGTTGCAACTATCTTTTTGGCCCCTCTCCCTCCAAACTTCTCTCCTCTTTCTCCACCATTCCCACTAGGGGATCCTCACACCCACACCCTCATCTCCCAGAGAGTCAATATCATTTTAACAAACTGAGCAATTCACCTCTCTGGCTTTTCCCATTCAGGTAGCAAGAGGGACAGGGACAACAAACAGTAGTAGGGCATTTGCCTTGCATGCAGCCGGCCCAGTTGAGCTGGGTTCGATTCCTCTGCCCCTCTCGGAGAGCCTGGCAAGCTACCAAGAGTATCTCGCCCACACGGCAAAGCCTGGCAAGCTACCTGTGATGTATCTGATATGCCAAACACAGTAACAACAAGTCTCACAATGGAGACATGGATAGTCTTTTAAATTTTTCTCCTTATATTTCTTCAAACATGTACTTTATGGTGTTTTTTTTCCAACAAATGACCTTTTGACCCACTAGACATTTTTGCTTCCCCTTAGTCCAATTCATCCTGATTTCTAACTGTAAGCAACTTTCAAATAGAAATTGGATTACACAAAAATTGAATTCCCCAACAGAAGATAATAATCGATCAGCAAGGAATGTATCCATACAACACATCCACCAGCCTGAAGCTGCTTCCCAGAGAGGAAATTCTAGATCAGACTGAGCAACTGGAGGTCTTTGGTTAGAAAAAGGACACATACCTCCAGCACACACTTGTGAAAGATAAATATTCACTGGGTGAACTGTTGACACACATCTTTAAAATGTTACCCCTGCCTAGGGAACCTCCTAATCTTTCAGTAAATTCATATGAGCAAAAGAGAAAGATAAGCAGATCACTGGAGAATGAGAGGACCATAGTGGGAAAATCAAACTTTCAAGATATAAATCTTTAAGAGTGTGTGTGTGTGTGTGTGTGTGTGTGTGTGTGTGTGTGTGTGTGTATTGGGGATCTGCAGGAGGTTGCTCTGTGGAATTCAATAAGGTTCTTTTCTTATAACTGATCGTGTATCTATCTCCTTGCTTAAACACAGGGAAGCTGGCTCAGTTCAGGCCAGAGCATGGCAGCGAAATATTGCAGGCAGAGAGCAAGGTAAGGGTTCATGGTCTGGACAGCATTTCCAGGCAGGGAGGAAAAAAAGAAGTAGAGTGATGGTTAGGGGCTGGATGCTGATGGGTCTAGGGAAGAGATTAGGCTGATGAGGAAAATGAAGAGCTCTGGAGTGTATAAACACAGAAGCCATGTGGTTGAAACTGAGTGGCAGGCTGGCTTCATTGACAGAATGTGAGAAGTTTCTGAGAATCCCCTCAAGAGCCATGTTACATTCTGGGGATGAGAGAGAGCAGTGTCACAGAGAGAGAGAGAGAGAGAGAGAGAGAGAGAGTTGTTAAGAAACGATGGCACTCGTGCAGAGGGAGGTAACAAGTACAAGTGTAGGCAGAAACTGATGGAAATCCAAGAAATTCTTGGATTCAGAGGCTCATCTGGGGAGTTGGTGGAAGACAGCGGAGCACAGAGCAATCAGGAATGCTTCAGGAAAGCTCCCACAAGGTGCTTGCCATGGCATTCGGGCAGAGCTACAGCTCTATACTGCCCCATGGCCATCCTCAGTGAGTGGTTCTTTATCCTCTGGCGTGTGGCCTCAGGATCCAGATGGTCCCTATATCCCAGCAGGGGACCTTTTTTGTTTGTTTGGGGGGTTACATATGGTGGTGCTCAGGGATTACTGCCAGCTTTGCACTCAGAAATTACTCATAGCATGCTCAGAGGACCATGTCCAATTCTGGGGCTCAAACCTGGCTTCGCTGTGTGCAAGGCAGGCACCCTACCTGCTGTCTTATCACACCAACCCAGGACTTTTTTTTTTTAGGTAACTGACTTTTTTGGGGTAGGGAAAAATAGCCTCCCTCATTTTAATGGCTAGGATTGTGCCAAAAAGCTGTGGAAAGACAGACACTAGTAGAGTTGATCAGTGCCCTGAAGAAAACCAGCATTCCCACAGGGCAATACCAGTGAGCCTCTAGGTTGGCATCTGGCAGCATCAAGAGAGTACCCCAGGTTTAAGATGCTCAGGTCAGGGGTGCCTAGGGGCACTCTGGGAAGATGAGCTGCTGGAATCTCATGCAAAGCTTAGGTGACCACACCATGCTGAAGGAAGCCACTGCTTTAGATGCCCAGTTCTTAATACACTTTCCAGCAGTTTCTCAGCCCATTCCATGACTATGTTACAGAAGTCACATGTCCTCTTGATTTAAAATCAAGAGTAAGGCACTGTATTGCAGCTCCTGTAGAAAATCAATCTGCTGCCTCCACTTTAAGATGGTTTCTGTGGACCTAGGCCCACAGTGCTCATTTCCTTGGGGAAAGAGCTGCATCTCCCTCCTGGTGGGCCCTGATAATCACACAGGCCTGGGCATAAGCACTAGAAGAGCGATCAGAGCTGACCTTGGTGGACTAAGAAGGGAAATCTCTCCTCCCGCCCCAGCTAGCATGCTGGATCCTCATCAGTAATCAGGGACCGTCAGGAAGGCAGCCTCCTTGCTCGTTGTTAATTATCCTTTTTAATTATACTGAGAAGGGCCTTTCCTCCGTGATTTACACTTCAGCAGAACCAGAATCCTGGGAAAACGTTGGGCGCACCTGTTGGCAGTCTGTGTTCTCCGGAAGCCCCACAGCGGCCCCTCCTGGAGAGCTGCAGAGTCCCAAGAGCATCAGATGGGGCAAGTCTGTCAAACTGTCTCATCCACCCTCTTGTGCCTTACCACACAGCGCTGTTCGAAGAAGCTCTTCTCAGAAGAGAGCTTCCAACTCCCCAGCAAAGCATGCCCACACAGCCACCCCTCTTATGTGGGTCAGGTTACCCCTTGCTGAGTTTGAATCACCACAAGTCTGGGTCTCTCCTCAGAGACTACCTCTCCCAGGCACGCAACTCCCCCTGCTTCTTGCTTCTCTGCTGCAGTTGGGCCTCCTGAGTTTTAGCCTTGGACTCCAGAGCTCCAAAGGCTCAGCAGACATACCACTCTCAGTTGAAGCTGGGGTGAAAGCTCCTTTTTTTCTTTTTTGGTCTCCAGAACCTTGAACATACCATGGCAGCACCTCTAGGGTTCATCTGTCTTGTCAGACTTCCCTGAAACTCTGAGTGCATCACAGGCAGGGACCACATTTCTATTTTCCTCCATGATTTCAGAAAAGGAAGTGATGAGTGAATGAATGAATGAGTAAATGGATATTTAAGAGACTGAGGGATATTCCTGCCACATATATCTCCAAGTGACAGAGGAAGGTTAAACCCTATCTATAGAGTCATCAGTGGGTGGGACTAATCAGAGGAAGGAACGTTCCCCCTGAAACACTGGGACAAGTCTACCCAGGTCACTTCCTGGTCACACGCTGACTGATCTTCCTAAGGCCACAGACTGACCAAAGTGTACAGAACAAGGGTGCCCAAGGGCTACACATACCTTAACCCAGTAACACCATCAGGCCTTGTGATCACTCTGGAAGTGACCATTGTGTGGACATTCACTGGGTTGACTCCATTTCACCTACTCCTAAGAAGTTATACCCATTTTTGGTTCTTATGCCCACCCTTCTCCAACCTAGGCCAGCAAACTACCCAACTGCACAGGCCTTCATTTCGTCATCTGTGAGACGGGGTCCCAGCACCTGGCCCCAAGGTCCCACAGGCATGAACTGTCCCCTCATGGTGACTCTGGTGATTCACAGAGCTTGTCCTCTCTTCCTGTCCCCCAGTCCATCACCTGCATCCCAACCAACCACTAGCAAAAATGCCAGGCAGAAGGCTAAAACCATGGGTTGGGCCCGGGCCCAGTTAAAATTTAAAAGGAAGTGGTCAGCAGGAAGTGGCCGGGCAGAGGTTCCATAGGGTGTAGGCTGTCTCAGCAAAAAAGTCACAGACTTCGGAGACAGCAATGGAGGGAGACAAAAATAAACACACACACATACACACTTCTGAGTGGTTTTGTCAACTTTTTTGTTGGTTTCGTTTAGTTTTGAACACTAAGATTTATTTTTTCAAACAGCACACAGATGGGTCTGCAGGGCAGGGCCCGGCCAGGCTGGTGTCTGGGCCCGGAGGTCTCTGGACAGAACCTGGACCCCGCCCACAGCAGCTGCCAGGAAAAGAGGCTCCTCGCCTGGGTGTTGTGGCCAAAGCTTCAGGCAAGCATGGTGGCTCAGCCGCCCCAGGCCCCGCCCTGCGGTCGGTAGGGCACACATGCGGCTGTCACCCGGCGGGGGGCGCGGGCAGGGCGGGACAGCCAGGAACTCAACTAGGGGACACAGCAGCTTGAGGGACACCGGCAACTCCACCGGACGGGCAGAACCAGGCTCTTTGGAAAAACCACTGAATCTGTAGGAGAACGCCTCTCAGTGTAGGTCTCTCCTCTCAATTTCCCTTTGCTCTTCAGAAGTTTAAAAACAAAAACAAATGAAAGGAAAAAAAAAAAGAAAGAAACACACATTTTTCGGGAGAAGTTGTTCTTCACATGCCCGGAGAGCTGCCCTCTCACTGCACCCGCTCGGTGAAGTTCTCGGGGAAGACGCCCCGGCATTTCTCCAGCTCCTTATGCTGGTTCCAGTCACTCTCCTTCACGCCCATGAGCCAGCCTTCATCCTGGGAAGGAGGGGAGCACAAGCCTGTCAAGTTCCCCTTGAAGAACACTTCCTCCAGGCAGCCTTCCCAGCTGCTACTCACTGCGGACCTAAGTCATGAACTTAAGAATAGTCATCCTCCAGTGGTGTGGGGAGTCCAGGTCTCATCACCTCCCCGGTCACAGGGCTTCCTTCCCACTGTTCCGGGGCCAGAGAAGCCTCTGAGGCGACCCTGCAGTAGGCTTTCCACAAAGAACACCTAAGTGCTCAGGACAGCCATACCCATTCAATGTTTCTAGAGTGATCTAGGCTCTCGGCAACTCCCTCACTCTTTTTTCCCCCTTTTTAGAGCGATAGCACAGCGGGTAGGGCGTTTGCCTTACAAGCGGCCAACATGGCCGACCCGAGTTCGATTCCTCCGCCCCTCTCGGAGAGCCCGGCAAGCTACCGAGAGTATTCGATATGCCAGACACAGTAACAACAAAGTCTCCAATGGAGACGTTACTGGGCCCGCTCGAGCAAATCGACGATCAACGGGCGGGCCTTTACCTTTACCTTTATTTTCATAAAGTTGTTCGAAATAATTTATTATTCAATATTTCAACACCAATCCCACCACCATTACATCGAATTTTCCCATCACTACCCAAGCCTGCTCCAAAGGCAGATGCTAAATAATTTATTTTGTATTGCTTGTTATGGCGCATTCAGGGTGGTATGGCTGTAGACGGACTGGAGCAATGGCACAGGGTAGGACGTTTGCCTTGCACACAGCTGGCCCGGCTGAGCTGGGTTCGAGTCCTCCGCCCCTCTCGGAGAGCCCAACAAGCTACCGAGAGTATCTCGCTTGCATGGCAAAGCCTGGCAAGCTCCCCGTGACATATGCAATATGCCAAACACAGTAACAACAAGTCTCACAATGAAGACGTTACTGGGCCCGCTCAAGCAAATCGATGAACAGTGGGAGGACAGTGCTACAGTGCTTGTTATGATTAATCCACTGAAAATAATTCAACAAGTTTTCCTCAAAGTGTCTGAAAATTGTTGTATCTCACCTTGGAGCCATTAAGCCCCCATATAAGCGATCATTAACATGTTGCTACAGGTTGAGCCTTGTGTGCTAACATACATATATATTCAATCAAGATTGGTTGCCTTCTACTTTACACACCACCAAATGTGGTGTGCTACTCTTGGTATATCAGTGGCATCAAATATGAGATGTTGTGTGCTGCAAATGTGGCCATAAATGTGGCCGAACACTGCAGGAATTCTAAAATTTTAAAGCGGGTGCTGAACTGGGGTTAAATTTTTTGTTTCATTTAATTTTTAAATTTTAACTGGATGGTGACTTGGGGACTGAAAAGCATCTCTGCAGCATGTTCTTCTCTTCCAAAATTTATTTGTAAATCTACGGAGCACAGCCGTTAATGAGCTTATAGGGTGCCCAGAGGCAGTTCATAGACGTGACTGCCAGGCTCCCAGAAGCACAGGGAGAAGGGGAGAGCTCGCTCATTCCTGACTCTGTGTGAGTCTGGGGATTTCAGTCACAAAACCTGCATATCTGAACTCCCTCACTTTTTGGGTGGGGGGGGGAGGTAACACCCGGCAATGTACAGGGGTTACTCCTGGCTCTGCACTCAGGAATTACTCGTGGCAGTGCTCAGGGGACCTTATGGGATGCTGAGAATTGAGCCTAGATTGGCCGCGGGCAAGGCAACTGCCCTACCTGCTGTATTATCGCTCCAGCCCCTGAACTCCCTCACTCTTAACATGACTTTCGCTGATGACCCTTGACGGGGGTCATCTACCCCATCCCTAATGATGTCTGTACTCCCAGGCCCCTGATCTGTGCCGGCCACATTCCCTACCCCTGCATGGCCGGAGTGGCGGGCAGGCAGGTCTTTTACTGTTACTTCCTTCTGCACTTTACCACCTCCTGCCTGTCTGGCCTGACAGCCCCCTGCACCCACCGGAAATGACTCCTATTTCTGCTACTGAATAACCTCCCCCACCGCCTGCCGGAGACCAGCTGACAGGAAGACCCGGGGGTGGAGAAGAACGAGCCAGACCTCAAATCGGCTGCCACTGCAGTCACAGTCAGTAGCTGGAACCCCTAAGCTCCAGGCTAGGACCCCCACCCACATAAGCCTCATCCCGAGCCCAGAACACTCACCCTTTCCCATGCACAGTGACCCTGATGCTTACGTCACACAGACTGGAGACTCGGTGGGTTCTCCAGAATCAGAAAGGATGCCACAAGATTCTCAGCAGTAGGCACACCCCACTCCCCCAACCCTCCACCTGCAACCTCACAGGGCTAGTTTAGCCCTGCTCTGTGCCAGCCGGACTTCAGGGAGCCCACTCTGAGGAGAAGCACAAGGAGTCACTTGCAGTCCTGCTGGGGGGCCACGGTCCCCGCGAGCTGGGAAGCAAAGTGGAGGGGCTTCATGCCAGGGCAAAGGGGGCCTGAGAGGCAGCGGTGGAAGGGGGAAGTGGCCAGACTAGCAGGAGGGCAGCCAGAGTTCCCATCCTGGCGGCAGGAAGTGAGGGAGACGCTGAGAGGAGACCCTAAGGAAAGGGAGATGTAGCAAGAAGGAAAGCAGAGTTCAAGACAAGAGAAAAGAAGAAGGGAGAAGGGAGGAGGTGAGCTGGGAGGCCCGTGATGGGGGCTGGGGCGCCGGCTGGTGGGTCTCTGCTGCCCCCTGCTGGCCGCCGCCTGCACAGCACCCAAGCTCACACACCTGCTCCTCTGGGTTCTGGAAGGGAATCACCAGCACCACGTCCCCGGCCTTGAGCTGCAGCTCGTCTGTGTCGGTGGCTGTGTAGTCGTGCTGGGCCTGCACCTGTGGGGGAAGAGGCAGAGCTGAACACCCCATCCCCTGTGGCCCCGAGCTCTGATGCCACATGCAGGTTGGGCTGCAAAGGTCGTCGTCAGGGTGGGGGGTGGGGGGTCTCATCCTTGATCATCCCCTCTGGGGCAGGGGCCGGCCAGCCTTGGTCTCACCTTGAACATGAAACCCGGGGGCAGGTCCAGGCGGCCCGGCCCGCTGCTGCCCTCCACGGTGCCATTCACAGTCGCTGAGAAGGTCTCCACCACCACAGCCGGGAGGGAGCTCTGCAGAAGGGGTGGGGTGGGGAGACACGAGGGTCACCCCAGGGTGGGGGGAGGGAGGGGCTGGCAGGGCAGGAAGAAGGGGGTGTCTGTGCCTGCTGCCACGTCCGCCTGCCCCTGGGGTTCCTCCACAGGAACTTTGTATAACCTGGACTAGCACGGAGCAAGGAACACAGGCAAGAGGCAGGGCTGGGGAAGCCGCGGGGCTGGCGGCAAATGGACGGACGGACCGACGGACGGACGGACAGACAGACAGCAGGGAAGAAAAGACAGGCCCGTGGTCCTGTGGTCTTACGGAGGCTGCTTCACTGGCTGCTGTCTCCCCGGGCTCCTGGGCTCCAGCCGCAGCTTGGGTGCCCCCCGCCACCTCCGCGGCCTCTGTGGGCTGCAATATAAATGCCGCGTGGGGTCAGACAACTGGGCCAGGGCAAGGAAGTAGGGCCCAGCCTGCGTCTCTCGTCTCTCTCTGCATGGCGTAAGGAGTCCTGGAGGGAAGACTGGGCCCCCGAGCACAGGAAGCAGCTGGAGAATGGGTAGCAGGAGGAGGAGGAGGAGAAGGAGGAGGAAGAGGAGGAGGAGGAGGAGGAGGAGGAGCAGGAGGAGGAGGAGGAGGAGGAGGAGCAGGAGGAGGAGGAGGAGGAGGCCTCAAGAGGGGCTATGAGGAGCCGGGCACAGGCCTCGGGATGCCGCGGTCCTCCCTCACCACCCAGATTTCCAAGCTCAAGACCTGGCCAGGAGGCTGCTGCTCACCACCCCCCGGGTTGGCCAGGGGCCCTGCTGTGGCAGCCATACATGCTGGTCCCCCACAGCACCACTCAACTCAGGGCTGGGCACCTGTTCCCCCCAGGAGAAAGCAGCAGAGCCCCGGGAGGTCGCAACTGGACCGCAACGTGCAGGCACTGCCCGGGTGCCCCAAGCTAGGTCGACCTGAAACCCAGAACCCTGGGAGCTGCCACTCGGCCTTGCGGTCTCCATGTCCTTGTCTGGAGAAGAGGGAAATCTTTGGTCGGGGTGAGACTGTGCAGGGAAGGCCCAGGACACACCAGGCCTAGCCTGAGCCAGGGGGCCGAGGGGGGATGGAGTGTGGGAGGGTGTCACCAGATGTCACCTCAGACACCTCCCAGCCGACAACAGGCCTCATCCTGGCACTGCCCGGCTGGTGGCAGCGGCCTCACCCTCAGGCCCACGGTGGCCTGGTCCATCCATCCTGTGCCCTCGCCTCTGGGCTCTTCATCGGACGCCCCCAGACACCAGGGACAGAGGCGGGTGCTGGCGGGCGGGCACTTACTTGGGCAGGCCCTGGCTCGGCTGTCTGGCTGGGCCAGGCCACAGCAAAGGTGCCCTCGGCAGCGCTGGGCTCCCCGGAAGGCAGGCTGCCGGCTGGAGTCTCTGTGGACTAGGGGCGGGCCAGGGGGAGCAACGGGGCGGGCGGGAGAGTGGGCCGGGAAAGGCATTGGGCAGAGGCACAGACAAGAGAAGACAGCGTGAGAGGGCGCAGGGCTGAGGCGGGGACGGTGTCCTGCGGAGATGGTGGCTCCGCCTTACTACCCGGCCACATGGCTCAGAGGATGGCAGTGAAACCTCTCAGCGTGGGGCTCTGTGCACCCACCCCTGGAACCGTGACCCGGGTCCAGCAGGCCTGCCCACATGGGGACGCCCGGCCTCGACACCTGCCACTGCTTCTCCACTCACTCCTCTCTCCCTCACCTTGCCCTCTACAGCTCCAGGCACCACTGCCTGGGCGGGGGAGGGGGAGGGTCCCCGCAAAAACACAGAAGTGTCTCCGCTTCCCATGAGGACGGTCATGAGGAAGGCCGGACAGCCGTGAGGACAGCCGTGAGGACAGCTGTGTATCCCGGGCATCAGCTGAGTCCTGTCCTGGACCAGCAGAGGTCCTGTCATCTGAGCGGCCCCACAGAGACCTCTGTCTCAGGTCGAACTGAGGGGCCCCAACCCCCTGGGGTCAGGCAGAGGGGAAGGGCCCCACAGCTGGATGCGAAAGCACGCTGGAGTGACCTGTGTGGTCACTGGGCTGCGAGCGCGTGGGGAGGTGGCCCCAGAGCGCGCGGGTGTGGGTGGGAGGGAAAGGTCCCCACACGGGGCAGTGAGGTGCCCCCAGACGCCGCCGCCCCGCATACAACGGCTTACCTCCCAGAGGTCCCATGGAATTGACTGAGGCAGCAGAGGGGGGAGAAGGACAGTGTTAGTGCAGTGGTTAGAGACAAGTGCGTGCAAGCCGTCCCCAGGGATGCCCACCCCCACGCCCACCCCTGTGAGTCCTGGGGACCGCCCCAGGGCGGGGCCCCCAGGCCTGGATGCAGGAGCAGCAGGGCAGAAGTTGCCTCCTCCTAAGGAAGCCTCCCAGGCTTGCGGCCGGGTGACAGAAGGCAAGACAAGACAAGACGCAGGGCCGCGGGACACCAGGGGCCATGACCGGTCAGTGGGGAAGAACCTGTTAGGGCCTGAACGAGCTCACAGGCTGGGTCAGGCAGGGCAGGAGCCGGGCCTGGAGCCCTCTGGAGGCCCTGGGTGAAGGTGGGCTCAGACCAACCTGACCAGAGGGCGTGGGCGCCTTCACGGGGCTCGCCACAGGCGGCAGGGGGTCAAAGTCCAGGTCCAGCAGGCTGGCCTGCTCCGAGAAAGGCCCTGGGGCCTCAAACTGGGCAGCGGGAGCAGCAGAGGAAGGAGGAAGGCAGTTAGTGAGTGAAGGAGAAGCAGCTGCCCGGGGACTCGGACCCGCGTCCCGCAGCACACAGCCTGAGACACAGGCAACCCCACCCGCCCAGCTCCACGGCCCGGAGGCCACAGTCGCTTCCCACATCCAGGCCTCGTCCGACTCCTGTGGCCATGAGTTCCCCCAACCTCCCCTGTGCCCCCTGAAGTAGCACGGGCTGGACCCACCAGCTTGGCCCCCGCTGTCCGGGAAGATGCCTCCCCCCTCCCCCCCACCCCGGCCCCCAGACACTGCTCTCCCCATGTTGCCCTCTGGTAACAGGCCAGCCAGCTCCAGGCAGTGAAGACAAGGCTGAGCCAAGGCACGCTGCTGAGGACCCCAGACAGGATAGTGGGGAGCCCCAACAAACACCTGTGTCTGTACAGTGGGGGCAGGCGGGGCAGCCCCTCCCCAAGTCCCCGGGAATGTGTAGGAGACAGAGCGGGCCCAAGAGATGGCAGTGCAGGCGCTTCGTCCATCCAAGCGGCCCCACCATGATGCAACAGACCAAGGTGGGGAGAGGAGTGCCTGCACAGAGGATGGGGGGCAGCTGAGCCCACCCCCCTACCAGGGCTAGAAGGGGGTCCCAGTTCTCAGGAAGAGGAACCGGCCTCAGATCCGGGGTCTCCAGTCTCCTGTAGGGCTATGAGAGGGACCCCGTCAGCGCCGGTGGGCCCGAGCTGTGGCCGTCACGAAATCTGGGCTCCCCCCACCCGGTGGAGGGCATCATCCCAGTGTCGAGTGGACAACAGCCTAGGCCAAGTGGATGCACATCCTGGAACGGAGGCCTCCAGGCCCTGCGCCCCAGTTCCCCCGCCCCCCAGACCTGCCGCCTTTATCAGCTGAGCCGTACCTGATGTGCATGGGGGGTGGGTCATCTGTGCCCCTCTCCACAGCAGAGGACCGTACGCAAACCAACCTTGAGGTGCACCCCCATGCACCCCCCCTTCTCAGAAGTCAGCCCCGTCCAGACAGCTCTGAGGCCGAAGGGTGGCCTCATCCGTTCCTCATGCAGCGACACAGGCCACTCACTCACCCCAGCCTGCGCAGCAGTCCCGTCAGCACGGCCTCGGGAATGGCCACAGGCAGCAGTACCCCCAGGGTCTATTCCTGGCCCTCCCGCATCCCCCCCCCAGGGTACCCCCAGTTCCTGCAGGGCAGACGGGTGATAGGGATGCATGCAGAGAGCAGAGGGCCAACACTGGTGCGTGCGGGCAGCTTGACTGGGGTCAACACGCTCGGCCCAGAGAGCAGCTAAAAACCAACCCAGGAGAACGAGGGTCGGTGGGTAGGTAGGCGCGCCTGGTGCCGCCTGGCCTGTGTGCCGGCTTGGGTCTCCTCATGCATGGGCATGCTTGAGCCTGGCCCGTCCCAGCAGCAGCTGCCCTGACACTGTGCTACCGCCTCATTTCCACGCTGCTCTGGGGCACCCTCAGGCCAGCCCGGTTGCCGAGAGAGCCCCCACATAGTACCCGAGCTGGAGCCAGGGCAAGGCCCTCTGGCCCAGTGGGCCACCTTGCATTGATGGTCCCTGGTTCTAACCCCCAGCCCATCCCTCCCACCAGAGGACCCCTCACAGCACGAATTACTGTTCTCAGCTCCTGAGGCAGAGTCCAAAGACCCCTGGGTAGGTCTAAAGGCGTGGCTTGACATGGCCCAGGCCCAGATGGTGAGGCCTTGGGGCCCCGTGGGGGACTGGGAAGATAACTGTTCTGTGATGCCTGCCAGCAGATCCCGGAGCGTGCCCAGGCCTCCCGTGGCTGTGCAGGGGGTCTGCTAGGGCCTCCTGGTGTCCACCTGTGGGTGAGCGTGGAATGGCCTCCCCAACAGCCCTGGGCCCAGAGACACAGTACAGCACTTGCCTTGCGTGCGGCTGACCCAGGTCAATGCCCAGAACCAGCAGGAGTGATTCCCGAGCACAGAGCCAGGAGGAAGCCCTGAGCACCACCAGGTGTGGTCCCCCCAGACCACAAAAAAGAACGCAAGAACAGTAGCTCTGCTCTGAGGCCCACACTGTCCCCACCTCAAGTGGCTGTCTCAGCCCTGGGAGCTAAAACCCAAGGCGCCTAACTGAGACATTCTCAATCCTGGGCTCCTGTCTAGTCTCTTCATCTCCCTCCGTGTAAGAAGTTCTCAACCCATCTTGCGCCCTTCCTCCACCCGAACATTGTCACAGTCCCTGGCCAAAGTGCTGGTGTCTGCTTGATGCTCCCAGGCAAATAAAACCTCCTCCAGGATGCCTACCGGGACTGGCCCAAGTCCTTCGTGTTCCGCAGTTCTGGGGGCACAGGATGGATGGAACCTCACTCAAGGCCACTGCTGCATAGGACCATTCACTTGGGTCCCATCACCTGACCAGAAGACATGCTCCAAGATGCATAAAGGATGATGGATGGATGGACAGATGGATGGATGGATGGAGGGGGTGAATGCATGAGCAAGAAGAAGGTTCGGGGGCCAATCTCTCCTGCCAGCTTCCTGGCTCTGGAGGCAAGGCCAGGGTGTGGGATGGAGGGAGGAGGCCATGCACGCCTGGGGAAGAGCAAGAAGAGAGGGAGTACTGGGCCGCGGCGGCTGCGGCTGACCTGGGAGGGGGTGGTGACGCTGATCTCGGGGACAAACGTGTCGTCAAACAGGCTGAGGATCTGCTCCTGCTTGACCTCCTTGGACGGAGTGTGTTTGGGAGGCGGAGGGACGGGTGGGCCTTTCCGGAGCTGTGGGTCGGCAGCGGGTGCGAGGGCCCCCCGCGGGGAGGCACGGCAGCGCATGGGTGTCAGGGGAAGACAGACAGAGACAAAGCCACGGTTAGTCGCACCCAGGCTGCCAAGAGGGATGAAGCCACAAGAAGAGCCCCGCTCCCCGGGACAGAGAGACCAGACCGCAGGAACCTGGAGGGGTCCGAAGACACGCGCAGAGAGGAGGAAAGGCGGAGCGGAAGGGGGAGAAGAGAGAAAAGCGGAGAAGGGCAGGACAGCTGGGGGCCACCCCCTGCAGCAGAGGGGACAGGACGTCGAGGCTCTCGTCCCCACCAGCGAGAAGGAGGAAGAGAAGCAATGGCTGTGAGGGACAGCCGGAGGCCCCACATGCTCCCCGCCTCTGCTCTGCACCCCGGGGCACCCGGTGTCGGGCCGGCCTGTCTCTTGTGGAGGCCGGAGGAGGCAGTGCTCAGAGGCTGCCACACTCCTGCCCTCTTGGGTGGGGAAACTCGGGCAAGGCTTGGAGAGCCTCCATCCCTGCAGCCTGGTCTGCTGAGTCGGGCGAAGGGCGAAGGCACCTTCCAGGAGGTGGATGGACGAGAGCGGCAATCGGCCCAAGGAAGGGGTGGACGGGCGACCCGCTCTCCACGTGGCCGCAGGCTGACCAGAGTGGGGACCAGCGGGAGCCCACACGGGGCTGACGTGTGATGTGGGTGATGGCGCCTCCGGCTTTTCCAGCTCCGTCCAGACTCTGGGGCGAGTGCCGAGCACCCCGGCAGGGGTGGGACTCCTGCCTGGCTACTTCCCAACCCCTTCCTGGAGCCCCATCTTTCAAAGCTCTCTGCACAGCCCCATTCGGGAGAGTCGGGAGGAAAGATCAAGGGAGCAGCGGCCACCTCGGCACCCGGGATGCTCTGGGTCTCGGGAGCAAAAGAAAAGAGCGAAAGTCGAGCTGCGCAGAGGGACGGAGGAGGGGACACCCCATCGCAGATGCCTCTGAAAGGGAACCCCACCCCCGCCAGAGAGGGAGAGCAGGGGCAGGAGAGGGGCCTCCAGCTGCAAACCTGCCCGGGAACTTCGAGGGAATCAAGAGAACCAATGGCGACGGCAGCGAGAAGGCAGGACAGCAGGAGCCAGAGAAGGAGGGCAGGAGGCGGCCCCCAGACGCGCTGCCTACCTGAGACGGGGACTTGGGGAGGGCCGCCCCGGGCGTGGTGGCCGGCTCGGGCTCGTGGTTGACTCTGATCTCCGGGGTGGCGGCCGGAGAGCCGTCTGGAGGTGGTGAAGGGCTGTTCCCTTTGGCAGGGGCGTTTTCGCTGTTGAGGCAAGAAGAGAGGGAGTGGGCAGAGAGAACGAATAGGAGTAAGGCAACTTGTGCACGGCTGAACCTGGGTTGGTCTCCTGAGCCCTGCCAGGAGTGAGTCCTGGGCGCAGAGCCCCAGGATGTCCTCAGCACCGCCGGGTGGGGCCCAAGAATAACAAAAGCAAAAAAAAAAAAAAAAAAAAAACGAGATAGACGATCTAGCGGAGTGGGTGCGGGGGAGATGCGTGGAGGGGTCCCTATGTATGTACATGTGTGTAAAACGTGTGAGTAGTGTGGAACCTGTGGGGTGTGTGTGTGTGTGTGTGTGTGTGTGTGTGTGTGACCACACAGGTCCACTAACATGTGATGTCCCTGTGTGTGTGGGGGTTCTTGTGTGAACCCACGTGTCGAGGCTGGAGTAGTAGCACAGTGGATGGGGTGTTTGCTTGTAGGCAGCCAACCCAGGTTCGATTCCCAGAATCCCATATGGTCCCCTGAGCACTGCCAGGGGTAATTCCTGAGTGCAGAGCCAGGAGTGACCCCAGTGCATCGCTGAGTGTGACCCATAAAGAAGAAAGGTAAAAATAATAAACAAACCTGCATGTGTCTCAGCATTAGAAAGGGGCAGAAAGGGAGGGAAGAGGCATGCAGCTGTCACAGAGACAGGGACAAGCCTCTGTGCAGAGGGCGGGCAGGTGCCCCAGAGACACGGACAGAGGCGAGCAAACCGTCATGGGCCTCCGCAGGGTCCAAACCCTTGTCTCTGAGAGGCTGATCTCACAACACAAAGAAGCCAAACATCTAAAGAGGCAAAGTGAGTCACTCCAAAGTCACACGGCAGCCCCTGGGGCTTGCAGGAAACCCCGTTTCTTGCCCTGCTAGACCCCCTGCAGCCTCTCAGCTGGCCTGCCACCCAGTCACAGCAGACGGCCACAACCCCCCGTCACAGGCCCACACACGCCCTGTCCACACCACATGCACAGACTGGAGAGTTCTGCCCTCCCCGGGCCCCTTCAGAGGGCAGAGAAGCACACCCAGGCCAGGGTCTTGCCCGTGCGGGAGCAGGTGAGGTGAGGGCTCTACGCCTCGCTGCTCAGAGCCCGAAACACATCCAAGGGTGCTCCAAACCCACCCCTTGGGTGCCACAGGGGCAGATGGTAAGTGCCAGTATTTGTAGAAAGAAACTCCATCTCCCCTTGCACCAAGTAGCCAGGGGTGGTTGAACTTAGATTTAAATAAAATAGAATATGAAATGCAGCTCCCCGAGGGTCAGCAGCAACTGTGTGAGTCTGGAGGTACCCAGGGGTGAGGTGGGGGTGGGCGGGGGGAGGGGGAGTAGGGGTGGGAGAGGAGGAGAGGTGATTGTGGAGCTGGGAGGGACAAAGACCCCAGCGCACCTGGGGGGTGTCTGTGTTTCTCAACCGGGACCCGATGTGCCCCCACCACTGGGCCCCCAAATATTCATTCCAAGGGGGCCACAAGTGAGAATGTCATAAGCAGGGCAGCACAGCATGAGAACCAGGGGCCAGACTGTAGTCAGGGGCCCCAGGAAGGAAATAAAGTTTGGGAAACAGGTACAATCGGCTCTTGGAGAGCATGAGACAAGGCTGGTGCCGCTGATATAAAAGGCCAGATGTACAGGGATATACACACATGCACGCGCGCGCGCACACACACACACACACACACACACTCATAGCGCCTTTCCCATTGCTGACCTCACTCCTTCTGCATATAGTATGCTTCACTGCTGCCTGGATGTGCACGGTGCTGTGGGGCCTATTCTGGCTGTGCCCGGTCCTGCTCACTCACATCCCGTCACCCCTGTCGGTCTGTCCACACAGCGCGCACATGCGCGCGCGTGGACACACACGCACACACACAAGACACGCACACACACGCCAATGGTGGATCCCCCCCCAACAGCAGCCCCGCACGCGGCCAGACAGGTTAGGGTTAGTGGCGCCCTGGAGCAGGACACGAGCACATGCACGGGGCGGTCGGGCGCTGGCCCCGAGGCCCCACACTGCAGCACTCACTGCCGGTACCTGCTCTTCTTCCTGCGCAGCCGCGAGAACAGTTTAGTTTTCTTTCTGCAGGGGATGGACGAGGAGCCCTTCATGTCGGCCCAACCTCCCTCCCGTGCCAGCACACCCTCCGCCCAGGAGGAGGGCAGGGACAGGGCAGAGCTTCCCCTATCCTCCCCGGAGGCCGGGCCTGCTGCTGAGTGCTCTGGGATGGAGCTGACACAATGACCAGAAGAGAGGCGGCTCCAGCACGGCTGGAGGAGGCAGGAAACGCAGCTCTATGAAGCCCACTAGCGACTCAGCTTCCGGGGAGTGGGGGTCAGCCAAGGAGGGGTGCTGGGAGAGGGGGCCCGGTCTGGCCCTCCTCTGCCACAGGCCTGGCCCTTTCCCACACAGCCCTCCCTCCTAACCCTCCTGGGTCACACAGCTGGGAAGTGAGTGGGGGACAGTCATCCAGCAGAATCCCCCTCATCTCCAACCCCAGGGAATTCTACAGGCCCACCTCTCGTAGTCACACAGATTTGATTTTCAGAGGAAAAGAGAGGCAGTAATACTCGTCACATTTTTTTTCTTGAACCCCAGCCCAAGTCCCAGTTATCCCAAGAAGCAGATACGACCATTCCATCTGAGACCAGAAAGGTCCATGGGACCCCACGTGCTGTTCTGCAATGTGCATCTATGCACGGGTGCACACACATATAGACAAGCACACAAATATCTAGACATGTGCACACATGCTCACTCACATGCACATCCATGCGCGCACGTACACACACATACCCACATATTCCTACTTACACTCATGCACACACTCACAAATACATCTCTGATGCCATTCACACACACACACACACACACACAAACTCACCTGCACACACAAGCGCACTCAAGTGCAGACACACATAGAGACAGAAAAGCAGGGAGATCCCCACTGGCTGCTGTTTCCAGGAATTACACGCAGTTTGAGAAGCAGGTCTCCCACCTCTTTCCAAAGAACCCCTCCCCAGGAATTGGAGTGGCCCAAGGAGCCAAGGACTGCAGAACAAGGCTGTCTGTGTGGGAACACAGAATACACCATCCAGGGGGCTCCTTCTCCAGGAGGAGGAGCAAGCTAGGGGACAGCTGGCCCTGCTCTGGAGGGCCAGCTCTCTATCTAGAAGGGTCCGTGCTGTGTGACTACACAGCCAGGCTCTGTAGCTCTGCACAGAGTGCCTGATGGGGCACAGCGAAGGAGTAGGGGGTGCCCCTGGTTACTGTCCACAAAGCCCCAGCTCCCAGGAGACCCAGAAAGCGCCTCAGTCAACAAGGGCAGGAACCTGGTCCAGACCCACACTCACACCAGCATGCAGGAGGCTCTCACCTGGGCTGGGCCTTGACCGTGAAGGTGTTGCTCCCGTTCTGCTTCTCCAGGCCCACCAGCACGTCGTTGAGGTTCTGATTGAGCTGTAGGAGAGACGAGAGCAGGCGGCACCTCTGAGGCCACACAATCCTGTTCTCCCCAATTCGGGGACCTCTTCCCCCCCTCACTGCAACCTGCCCTCCACCAGGGGTGCCCTCTATCCCCACATCAAGCCAAGTAGAAGAACAGGAATTCGGTTGCTTTGCTGTTTCTTGGAACTACCTTCTTGCTATTTCTCGGGATTTCCTAAGATGCCATCTTGAGCTTCTCCTACTTTAATTTTGTTCACTGTTTTTGCAAGCTGTCTATCCTACTCATTAAGGTCACTTATCACGGTATTTTCAGGCCATGCTATACAACTGCCACCGTCCACCGTCGTGCACCACCAGAAGTGCAGAAGTCTGTCTCTCAGTGTCTTAAGAAACCTGAGAAAAATTCTCCACTGACCAAATTCGAATCATTTATTTTCTGTCGACACACACACACCCGGAAACCATTTCGTTGTTGTTGTTTTCTTTTGCTTTTGGGGCCACACCCGGCAGTGCTCTGGGGTCACACCTGGCTCTGCACTCAGGATTCACTCCTGGTGGGCTCGGGGAAACCACATGGGATGCCGGAAATCGAACCTAGATCAGATGCATGCAAGGCAAGTGCCTTACCTGCTGAACTACCTCTCCGGCCCCAAGCCACTAGCATTTCTGACACTGAGCGCCCTGAACCCAGGGTGGCTGCAAACATGTTTACAGCTGAAGGGAGCCTGGTTCTGGTGCTCTCGGGAGAACAACACGGAAAGATCCACAGGACCTGCGGGCCTGCTCACACCACCCGGGCGGCCAGCAGCCTAGAGGGGAGCTCCTAGGAGAGATGCTCACAGGTGCCTCCTCTGGACACCGGTCTCGGACCACTGAAGCCCAGCAGGCAAGAGTGGGCTCAGCGGCCCCTTCCACATGGCCCTGGGCCAGGACGAAGTGTGCCTACCTTACTCATCTCCTTATGGAAGTTCTCCTCCAGGCCTGCGATGCTCTGAAAGGTGTTGACATAGAAACCTACTCGGCTGCAGGAGGTGAGGGAGGGAGAGCGGTACAGTGAAGACCCTGGTGAGGACAGGAGAGTCCTCCCAAGCCTCCTAAACCCCACAGGACTCCCGCAAAGATGCCCAACAAGGAAGCCCCACCTGTTCCACAGGGATGGCAGCTCCTCCTGAAGATCCACATTCATCTCCTCGAACACTTTCTGGGCTTTGATGAGCTCCTCCTCGGCCTGAGGAGCAGGACTGGTCATTGCCCTCTGCGGGCCTCCGTCCCCACCAGGCCCCAGACCTACACCCTCTCCCCCCCCCCCCCCAGCCCACACAAACACACACATACACACACCTGCCAGGGGCACCCAGGGGTTCCCCCACCCCACCTCCTACACACACACACACACACACACACACACACACAGAAACCACACATACACACCCTAGGGCCCTGCAGCTGGGCCTCGAAAGCACTGTGAGGACCAGAGGCAGAGCCCCAACCAGGCACGGATGGAGGAAGGCAGGGAAGGAGCAGGGCACCATGGGGGCCCCAGGGACCTAGGGGGCAATTCAGGTACGGAGTCAGCCCTGTGAGCCAGCCAGGTGGGGCCCCACTCACTTGCACAGGAAACCCCCTCCAGTGACGGGGAGCCGCCAGCCAAGTCTTCCTGTGACTCTTCTCCTTCCCCTACCCAGGACAGCTCTTTCGACCCTCACCCCAACCCCTCTCCCCACCAGATGCAGCCAGAGGCATCACTGAGGCTCAGCGGGAGAAGGCCGGGGAGAGGGCAGGGCAGGGCAGGGCAGGGCAGGAGGGGCCGGCTACTGGGCAGGGCAAGGTGTCCCTAACTGAGGCTTTTCATCCCCACCTCCCCAGTCCCCGGTGTGGCCTGCTTGTGCCCGGGGCCAGCCAAGGCCTCCAAGTGGTGGGCTCAGACCCCCGGGGTCAGCAGGAGGCGAGGAGCAGACCATGGTTGGGGTGAATCACAGGCCCTCCCGAACAGGAGAGCCTCATCGGGAAGCAGTGACTCAGGGGTGACTGGACTCAGGGTCTGAGTCACAGCCCTGGAACGTGGCAGGCCCAGCCCAGGAGAGACGTTCCCAGGAACAGCCGCACATTCTCAGGTCTCTGGCAGGGGTGGCCAACTGGCCACGAAGCATGTGACTTCCAAGCCCACCCACTGGCCACTTACAACTTCCGGGCCAGCATCAACCCAGTCAGTGGCTGGCCCTGCTGCTCCCTCTGCCTCCCCACCCCTGCCAGGGACTCCTCAAACACAACATTGTGGAACCGAGCAGACGTGGCCATACCCTAGGGCCACAGCTATGTATCCTGCCCAAACCTCCTCTGGGCGGCCCAACGCCTGGAGGGAGGGTTATCAGAACCCACAGAACCAGAGACTTGAGGCTGAAGAGATCACACAGGGATCTGAGCATGTGCTCTGCACGCCACCTATCCGCCATACGAGCCCCAGCACCACACAGGATCCTCCCAGCCCCACCAGGAGTGATTCCTGACCGCCATCATGTGGCCCAAACCCCCGGCCCTCACTAAAAGCAGCAGTGGCTTCCTTTTCCTCCCCACCTTGCACCGTTACACGTGCCGAGAGAGGCCACGGAGCTTAAGTCCCAGGGGCCCCCTGAGCCCAGTCACCAGTTCAGCTCCTGCTGCCGCCAGGCTGCTGATCTGCGGGGTTCCTGTCATCATCCCTCACCCTGGAACACTGGTCCCCCTTCCCCAGATGAAGCCATGTGATGCCACAGCAGCTCCACCCTGGCCCCGGGTCACAGCTAAGGGCAGGGTGGCTTTGTCTCAGCAGTCTCTGATGCCAGCCTGCTCTTCCGGAGGGGTCACTGTCCTCCTACGCAGAGGCTGCCAGAAGCAGTTGGGGGTGACAAGGAATGGGAAGAGCTGCCTGCTCCTGCAGCTCAGTGGGCTAGCACCCACCCACAGACACAGAGGCAGCCAGGGACCGGCCACACTCGGCCTGCACTGCGGGCCGCAGGGTCACTGGTCAGCTAGCCACAGCATAGCCACCTGGGGTACAAGAGCCTCCAGAGAGAGGCCAGCCCCGCTCCGGGCCCGCCAGGCACCACAGGCACCTGGAAAGTTCCCGGAGTCCCCTTGTGTCCCCCGTGCTGCCAGCAAAAGGGGGGACGGGGGGACCTGAGGGAGAACAGAACAACCTGGACGTTTTAAAAGCTCCATTCACACGGGAAAGCCCACTGCCTGGAAGACAGAACCTCTGCAGCCCAACAGTCCTAGGTGTGAGCACAGGCCTGGGCCTCCCCGGCGGCTTCCCCCAAGCCGAGGCTGGGAGCCGTTGACAGCAGGGTGCCCCGCACCCCCATCCTGAGAGTCCAGAAGCAGCCAGGGCACCACGCAAGGCGACACCGTCTCCCAAAGGTGCTCCCAGCCTACAAACACGTTCACCCGACCTCCAGCCACACTCACTTCAGACTGAGGAAGGAACCCCGACACCCTGCCAACCACACCCCCTGAAGAGCATCCCAGGCCCCCTGCACCCGCCTCCTGCCACTCCCTAGGTCTCTGCACCACACACACTGGGGTCACCCCAACCTCTCAACAACTCACTCCAGGGTCACCCCAACCTCTCAACAACTCACTCCAGGGTCACCCCAACCTCTCAACAGTCCACTCCAGGGTCACCCTGACCTCTCAACAGCCCACTCCATCCACTTTGGGAAAGCCCCCAATGGCTTTCGAGCCCACCGCTTAGACCTAGAAGAAGCCAGCAGTTCAAGTACGAGGCTGGAACTGGAGCCAAGGCCGGGCCCCGAGCACCCAGCTCAGGGCATTCCGTCCACGCAGCCTGGCGAGGAGGCCATCGGGAGCAGCCCAAGAATGTCCGGGGCAGCTGCCCATGCTCAAGTCTCTGCCGCCTGCCCCCAGCAGAGCCATAAGTGGGTGCTGAAGTCACGACATTTCCACAGCAGAAACAACGAGAGCTCCACGCCCCTGCATCCAGGGGCCCCAAGACACTTGCTCAGCCTGGACCTACTCACTCCAGGGGAGGCGGTTTTTGGGAAATGGGCGTGGGGTGGGATGCCCATCAGCGGCTTCAAGAGTTCAAATCCAGGGCCTGCACACAGAGTCAATCCCCATGGCCCTGCCCTTAAGGGGGCCCCGTGAGAAAGGGCTAGAAGGCTAACACAGTGGCTCAGGAAGCACCCCAGCCAGTGAGACCACAAATGTGACAGTCCTGTCAGCTTCACAAGGCAAGGGGACAAAGGAGAATGGGAGGGTGCGGAAAAAGCTCAGGGGTAGGGGTGCAAAGCACCCAAACCCAGCTGAAACCTCAGCACTGCAGAAGAGGGACCACCCTCAGGCCCTCACACTGAACCTCCAGCCGGCTGTGCCGAGTGTGGCCCCTGGGCCTCCTGTACTGCTTGGGGGGGGGGGGGGGGGGGGAGAGAGAGAGAGAGAGAGAGAGATTCCCAGGGGGGCGGGATCACTCAGGAGTCTGCACACAGTCCTTCTCAAAGCACAAAGCACACTGTGGCATAGGACCGAAGATGGTTCATCTCCACAATACTCCAGAGCCCAGCCTTTGGGCCCAGGGTCTGAGCAGCCCAGTCAAACTGAAGAGATCTCCCCAGGGTCCCTCCAAAGGCCCCGAGGGTCCTACACCCCAGAAGCCTGCAGGAGTCCTGCCTGCTGCAGGAGACCCCCAGAGCTGGAAGTCAGGACCGGGGCATAACCCATGAGTGGGGTGAGCTCCAGCTCAGCTATGCTCCGGCGCTGGCCCCCGGGAAGGCGCTGGGGTCTCTCTGGGCAGGACTGTCTCTCCAGCGACCTCAGAATAGGTGCACAGACCTTAGGAGGCTTGGACAGTAAGCCCAATGGGCGGCAATGCAGGCAGGAGCCCTGGGATTGAGTCCCGGCAGCGCACAGTCCCCCTGAAGCACCAAGGCAAGAGTGCTCCCCCCAGGAACACTGCGTTGGGAGAAGTCCCAGACCACTACTAGTGCAGCGCCCCCTCCCCAAAGAAAACAAAACAAAATGCTCATGAGGACCAGGACTAACACCTAGTAAGAACACATCCCACCCTCTCTCCCAACGGGAACCCCCCATCCCCCCCAGGCACGACCCTTCTAGGCTTTCCTCCACTTCCAAAAATAAGGATTTTAGTCTCTGCATTAAAATTCTCTGAATCACACCCCAGGCACGAACCCCAGAACCAGGCAAAGTCGTGATGAACCAGAGCCCCCAGCCTCTGCCCACCCTACTGGGGATGGCAGATCTCATCTGAAAGAGGAGCTTTCCCCGCGGGAGAGGGGCCAGTCCTCCCCCTGACCACCCGCCCACCCGGCAGCACCCGGCTGCTGCGCAGACAGGACAGACCCAGACCGGCAGGCGCCAGCACGTGCAAGGTTAGAAGCCAGTGTCACCTGATTTCGGAGCAGGTTAGTTTGAGCTACGAGATGCGCCTGCAGTTTGCCTTGGCACCACTGGGGGGCGGCTTTCTCAAGCAGCGAGACAGGCTGGGGGGAGGGGAGTTGGACCAGGGGAGGTCAAGGCCAAGGAGAGGGGAAGACAGGAGGGAGGTGGGGGAGAGAGAAACAGAGACACAGATATTAAACACCAAGTCCCAACACCCGCAACGCAGTGACAGACAAGCCGGCCAGCCCTTCCGGAGGGGGGTCAGCCTCCCCCAGCCAGAAAAGGCCCAGGCCCGCGGAGGCTGAGAGGATTACGGGGAGCCCTGACCAGGAGGGGGGGGGGGGGCAGTGAAGGGGGTGAATTCCAACTGCAAAGCAAAAGGTGTAAAAGGTTAGCAGGGGCAGAGGGTTCAGCAAGCAGTCCTGCCCACACCCCTCCCCTGCAAGAGGGACTGGGGAGCCCAGGGGCTGATGAATGGCCACTCCCCACTCCTCCTCGTCTGTCCCCCGCCTCTCCCCGCAGCCCCCCAGGCTTGCTCCAGCCCGGTCCAGGGGCGTATCAGATCCCAGCGGATCCGGTGACAAGATTCCACGCGGGAGCACGCCAGGCCAGGAGGGGCCATTGCAGCGAAACCCAAGCCCGCCTGTTCCATTCTGGAAAGAAGCCTCGGAGAGGGCGGAGGGGTTGGGGCCGGGGGGGTTGGGGGGGCAGGAGCGAGCCCTTACATGGAAGGGCTCCCACGGGGCTTCTCCTCCACCCACCCCTGCTCTGTGGCCCAAGGCCAGGCCCCAGCCAGCTGCGCAGGGTCACCCAGCTGCCCACCCGGCCACCCAACAGCCCCTGCCCCATGTCCTGCTGGAGCAGAGAGAACCCCACGACGGAAGGGGGGTTAGCACTGGGGCCACAGCCCTCACCTTGGCAATTTTGGCTTCATCCTTCTTTTTGGCCGTTTGCAGGGACTCGTAATGGTGCCGGGCGCTGTCGTAGTCCACCAGCTTCCGCCCTCGCTTGGCGATGCGTGACTGGGGGACAGAGGGTGGGCACCCATGCTGAGAGGCTGACTCCAGGCGGGGCCCAGGAAGGGGTTCACACCGGCTTCCTCAGGTCCTCGGAGCACAGGCTAGAGGCACGGCTGTTCCAGCCCCACTGGTGGTCACGAGCTCGCCCCTTCCAGGCAGCCCGTGTCTCCCTCTCTCACGCAGAGGCCAACGGGTGCCTTGGAACAGGGACCCGTGTGCCTACCGGTTGCCACTGAGTCAGACAACCCTCTTCCCAGCACCCTGGAGATGTCGCTCAGTCTGAAGAATAAGCCCCCCTCCTTCCCTTATTCCCGCCCTTACTCCCTTCCTCCCAGCAGCCCGCGTGGCACCTTGGGGAGGCTGAGGGGAGTTGGCAGGGCCAGCATGGACCACGACACTCCTCATCCCCCAGGGAATCAGCTGCCATCGGGGCTGGACACCTCTCTTTCCGGGTGCATTCACCTTGGTAGACACCCTTGAGGTCACAGAGCACATGCCCGGGCTCAGCGGAGGCAGCAGCTTCCTCGTGTCCCAACCACAAAGATGTATCCGAAGCTGCAGCACACCCCTGGCCACCCTCTCCCCCTACGCTGGCCACCCCCCTTCCTGACCACCTCCCTCCACACCACATGGCCTGGCCCCGGGCACCTCTGGGCACATGTGCCCAGGCCGGCATCCCTTCACCCACCCAACACAGCCAAGTGGTCACTCCACACAATAGGGACAAACAGGTCCACACACCATGGGGGTCCCTCTCCGCAGCCTGGAGACCCAGAGTTTCCGGAAGGCCCCAGTCAGGGGAGGCTGGGCTGGCTCGGGGCGGGGAGCAGCCCTGGAGGACGGGCAAGGCAGACAGGAGGACGCTGGGTGCCCGAGCCAGGCCTGGGCTGCCCGTAAGGGCCTGGCTCCCACAGCCCCTGGCCCTCGGATCCCCACGGCCACTGCCAGGCCAGACAGAGCAGGGCAGAGGGTGGACGTGCACTTCTCACCTTGATGTCCGGGAACTGGCCCAGGTATGTGTCCATGGTCAGCAGTGCCTGGTCCACCAGCTTCTGGTGGTAATCCAGCCAGAGCAGGTCATTGTTCTGTAGGAGGCAAGAGCAGAGATGGGGCCACCGGGGTGGGGTGGGCTGTGCAGCCCCCTTTGGCCTTTGGAGCCAGAGACTCAGGCTCAGCCCCAGCCCCGCTGAGTGTTGACTCAGCAGCTTGCTGAAGCTTCTCAGAAAGGAAGTTTTCTTGGGGCTGGAGTGACAGTATAGCGGGTAGGGTGCTGGCCTTGCATGTGGCCAACCTGGGTTTGGTCCCCAGCACCCCATGGGTCCCAAGTCTGCCGGGACAAAACCAGAAGACCTGAGCACCACTAGGTGTGACCCCCAAAACAACAACAACAAAAGAAATGAAGCTTCCTTTTCTGTAAAATACCCTATTGGGCAGAGCAATAGCACAGTGGCTGGTGGATTTGGGGGAGGGACATCCTGAGCATGAGAGTCCAGCACACAGCATGGGCAGGAAAGACTTATGCGACGGGTGCGGTGTGGGGGGAAAGAGGGACCAACACCCACCCCCGCCAGGCTCACCTCTGCAATCTTGTTGGCTTCATCCCTGCCGGGCCAGTCCGGCTCATACACCTCCTGCAGACACTCGTTCAGCTTCTTGGAGGCCTCGTGCATGGCTGCAGGCAGAAGGGCCACACTGCAGCCTGCTCCCCGTCCCAGCTCTGCACCCAGCCCTGGGGGGGGCTTCACTCCATCCCGACCCATAAGCCAGCTCTGCCCTTACCTTTGACGGAGGCCAGATAGGTGCGCAGATCCTTCTGCAGCCGGGTACCCTCGGTCTGCAAGAGAAAGACCCAGCTCCATCCCTGTCTAAGCCCGGAGCCCCAAGCAAGTCACCAAGATGCTTCGAGCCTTGGTCCTCCAGCTCTCGGGGTTGAGTGAGGCCTGCCCGGAGCGCCACCATGAGGGGCATGAACGACGCACAGTACAACCCAAGCCAAAGGGGCCCAGAAAATGGGGGCCTGGGCACACATGTCCCCATCCCCAAAGACTTCAGGGTCCTTGCCTCTCCGCTGCAGACCTGCCATCCTTCTTCCCTCCCCCCTCTCAGACACCCCCAAACAGGCCCTTTCTCCCTGCCAGAGCCAGCTCACTCCTCGCCCCCAGGTGCCCAGCACCAGGCACACTGAGGGCAGCGCTTTGCCAACGGACACATGATGAGGAGGCTGGCCGAGACTGGCCTGACATGCTCCAAGGCCTCAGTACTCAGAGCCCTGTTTGCTGATGGGTCACACTGGGGCCCAGGCACGCACGTAGCTACTGCTTATCCCAGAGATGTCTCCATGGGACATACAGACAATGCAGGGACTTTCAGGCAGTACCTAGGTGTACACAATGAAAGACAGAAAACGAGGAACCCAAGAAAGCCCCCAGGGGACCAAGCCTGCCTTGCAGAAATGAGACACCTCAAGCTCGATCCCTGCCACTGCCTCTGAGCCCCAAAGGCAATGTTGGTGGTGATGCCATCAGGGGTCCACAGCTCCACGGCGGGGTTCAATCTCCTGCATGCGGCTAATAAGGGTGGGTGAGAGAGACCTCGTGGGCAAGAGAGAGTGCATGTGATACAAAACAAATTTTCAGCAGGTCTGAGTGGTGGTGAGACTGGTGTCGAAATATCTATCAAAGTAGAGAGAGAGTACTGTCACTGTCACTGTCCTCCCATTGTTCCTCGATTTGCTCGAGCGGGCCCAGTAACATTGTGAGACTTGTTACTGTGTTTGGCATATCGAATACGTCATGGGGAGCTTGCCAGGCTTTGCCATGCAGGCGAGATACTTTCGGTAGCTTGCTGGGCTCTTCGAGAGGGACGCAGGAATCGAACTCGGGTCGGCCATGTTGGCTGTGTGAAAGGCAAATACCCTACCCACTGTGCTATCGAAATTGTCTGCCTCACAGGCAGGGGAAGGGTTGGAATGAGGGTGGGGTGTGGCGGGGGGGAAACTGGGGATTTTGGTGGTAGAAAATGTGCACTGGTGAAGGGATGGATATTTGATGACTGTATGACTGAAGCTCAAACATGAAAGCTTTGTAACTGTATCTCACAGTGAATCAAAATAAAGGGGGAAAATAATAATAAAATAATAGCACTGTAGCACTACCGTCGCACTGTCGTCCCATTCATTGTTCATAGATTTGCTCAAGCGGGCACCAATAACATCTCCATGGTGAGACTTGTTGTTACGGTTTTTGGCATACCAAATACACAACGGGGAGCTTGCCAGGCTCTGCCATGCGGGCGGGATGTATATACTCTCAGTAGCTTGCCGGGCTCTCCGAGAGGGACGAAGGAATCAAACCCAGGTCAGTCACGTGCAAGGCAAATGCCCTACCCACTGTGCTAATAAATAAATAAATAAATAAATAAATAAATAAATAAGAGAGCGCATGTGTGAGCTCCAGCACCAAAGTGTGTGTGACCACGCCACTCAACTGTATGGGCCCACAACCAAGAATGTCCGTCCCCCAATCATGGCAGTAGCCACAATAAAGAACCGGGGATGTGGCACATAACAATATCTTTCAAATGAGAAAATAAGTGGAATAGAGAGGAAAAAGAGAAACAAAAAATGCGTTCCAAGATTCCTCGGGCCTCCACGAGCACTGGCACAGCCCTGGACACGTAATTTAATCAGACACATCATTCTGGTGCTGCTTAAAGATCAAAGGAAGGAACAAAAGGCCAGCCCCGGGCAGGCACCGCAGCTCTTTGGAATTTCATAGGGGTTTGGAAGTGAACCCCAGGGGCCGGGCAGTGAGTGTGGGGGTCATCCCACTCAAGGCACCTCCTTGGGATGAACAATGAAAGACTGTGTGGGACGCAGGAGGGATCCACCGGCTGTGCTGTGATGCCACTGTGGTCATCTGATGTCACAGAACCTTCCAGACCTTTCTGCCTAATTGCCATCTCCCTACAGCATACTGTACTCTGAGGAAGGGGTGCCCCCTGGCACTGGCCACCGTGCCAGTCCCGCTTCAGGCCGTACCAGGGCCCCTTGTGTTGACCAAACAAGGCCCCGCTGTGAGCAGGCCTGGGAGCTCGGACACTGCCCGCAGCAGGAGTTCTGCCGCCGAGTGCCAGCTGCAGCTGGGCTCCCCCGCCTGCCCCTCTCGGGGTGGGGGGGGGGGGCCTCCTGCAGGGCAGCCCGGGTCCACCCAAGGAACGAGGAACAAAAAACGAGGAAGGAGAACATTCACTTCCCAGTGCTTGGAACTGTCTGGAAACAGCTCCGGGGCTATCTGGGGCTCTTCTGGCCTGCTCCTCCCATGGCCCTCAGGGGAAGGAGAGGCCCAGGAACCCGCAAGAGCCCTGCCCATCCACACCAAACTGAAGGTAGCTGGGGGGAGAGGGGTGGTGCCAAACCACACCCCCAAGCATCTCCCTCTGAGCCTCATCTCTGACATGCCACCGCCCAGCCCCCACCCCCCCTGCAGGTCTGCAGAGGACACACCTACGCTACTTCCGTAAGAGCAAGCAGGCAGCAGGAATTGAGTCCTGAACCCCACGGTGCAACGGTCTGGCCCCAAGAAACCGCCCGACCGCCCTGGTGTGGAGGCCCAGGTGCCTTTGAAGGGGCCAGAACTAGGTTTATAATATTGGAGGGCGGAGTGTCACGCTGTGAGGTTCTCAGCGCAGGACAGAGCTCAGGAACACTGGGCACAGAGGGCAGAAAACTGAGACCCTGTGAGAACAGGTGATAGCATAGTGACCCGCCTCTCGGGCAGGGGCAGAGAGGGGCCTCCAGGCAGACCAGCGCCCCCCATCCCCACCCCCATTTGGGTGCTCAAAGAGAAAGGGCAAGTACTGCTTGCCTTCTCCAGGACCCACCAAGCCCTGCAGGTCCCGGCAAAGCCTCCTATTGCTCCCTGAATTCACAGTCTCAGGAGGAGGATGTCCTTCAAACCCTGACACCAGCCCAAGCCCCACCACGTACCCCTGACACACACGCCCACACACCAGTCAAAACCCTAACTGCCTGGGAGGGTGACTCAGTCTCATGTGAGATGTCAAAGCTGCCCCCTCCTGGTCATCCTTCCCTCCCACCCCCTGAGAGTGGACAGAGCCTGGGTTCAAGTGACTTCAGAGCCACCCTCAGGAGCCACCAGGCAGCCAGCAGCTCTGCTATCTTTAGCCCTGGCTGAGACTAAGCCCCTGTCCAGAGCCAGAGACCCTGAAGGCTTGGAAGAGCTGCTTAACCTCTCCGATCTAGCTTAAAAAATGGAGAGAATAGTAACCTAAGGCTGCAAGGTGCATGTCTGCAGAGATACTGAGATTCCTGCTCTCTTGTAGGTACTCAAGGAAAGGCAATGCTCTACAAAGCAACTCAATGCCTTCAGAGCTGCAGAGCCTGAGGAAACCAGCTTCACGGGCCCCTCAGGTTCGCAGAGACAGAAAGCAGAGACCTGAGACTACATACTGCAGGTGAGAAAATTGAGACCCAAGAGGCAGGGGATCACCCAGAGAACAGAGACAGGTACATGATGGCACCTGCCTTAGCCTTGAAGAACAAGGGGGGGACATGCAAACAAGGGGGGATACCCCAGTGGGTGCAAAGGGCCCTCCCCACTGACCTTCTCTGGCAGAGGAGGAAAGATACCACATGGCCAATTCCCAGCATGCTCCCAGCCTCTACCCAGCCCTCCCTGAGTTCTCCCTCCATGCCCTGAATCTGTATCTCTAAAGGGAGCATCCCTCCCTGAGTTCCATTACCGGTGCAGAGGCACTGGTGAGTGTTCTTAGTGTTTTCCAAGACTTCTACCTTGGACAAGGAGTCAGGAGAAGCCAGGCCCTGCCAATCCCCAATCTGGAACCTCTCTGGCCCCTCTCCCTCCTGTGTAGACCTTGTGTTCACTCCCCGTATCTATTTTTCCTGTCCACGTAGCCCCTTCTGGCGTCCACTGCTGCCTGACACTCATGAGAATTAGCCTCAGTAGCCACGGAGTCAAGGCTCAGTTCCCCCTCCTGCTCCCTGGCCCTCCACTCCTCCTTCCCAGTCACAGACGTGGCTTACTTGGAACCTACAGATCTCTGTGGGGGAAGGGTTTCAGGAACACGCCATCGGGGATGCGCAGGGCTGCAGGACGATCAGCTCTGTGTCTAAGTCATCTAAGATACGAATAAGCCATCTCGGTCACAGTAAGGTTGTCCCTAAAATCCCCTGAAGTCTTTGGAACCAGACAATAAAGATTTATCTGCTTGGAATGCTAGACGACCTTGGACAAATCCTTCAGCCCCTGAGCTCCAACTTCGCCATCCACGCCAGGGACGGTGCCGGCAGTTGGGAAGCAACCACGAAGCATCGCAGACAGCCTGGCCTGCAGCCTGCTGTATGGACAGGTACAGTCGATCCTCTGCCACATCAAGCCATTATCAAGTCAGTCTGCTCCCGCATACAGAGGCCACTCCCCTCAATAGAAGGTTCTGGAGTTCCCATATGCCATGACATTCAAGGTTCTCCTGAGTCTGACCTACACTCTAGTAACATTCGGACCCAAGCCCCACCCTGCCCCTTCACCCCTTCTGTTTCATCAGGGACAGAGATGTACCCCACCCCCCACTTCCTCAGTCCACGCCCCATATTAGACTTCCTACAGGAAGTCTTCCCTGACCTCAACTGATCCCACCACATGTGCACTTGCCCAGGGTCCCTGAGAGCACGGGCACCCACACTCACCAGCTGCTTGTTGAAATTCTGGACACACTGTTCAAACTGCTCATCCTTTGTCTCATCTGCCTTCCCCAGTTTCTGGAGCACCTGCCAAGGCAGAAGGAGAGGGAAGAATGTTACCTGGAAGCAGAGAGGCCCGCCCAAGAGAGGCCAGTCTTGAGGATCCCCCTCCCGGGTCCTTCCACCCAGCCCCTCCGGAGCACTGGAAGACAGATGAGATGCCCAAAGGCAGGGCTGAGGCTAGTGGGTCTCGAGACGTCTCTGTCCAGTGCCCCTGCAGCAACCAGGAGGAAGCTGGGACCTGCTCCTTGTCAGGACCGGCAGCCGCAGGAAGGGCCCTTCACAGAGACACGAGAGATTGGCATCCCTGCAGGGCTACAGAAATGGCTCGATGGGCTGAGCATGAGCTTTGCCTGCGAGAGGCCGGAGCTCAATCCCCAGCACCACCACACGGTCCCATGAATGACCGCTGGGCACAGAACCAGGAGCGGCCCCTAAACATGACCGAGTGGGGGCCAAACACCAAAATATATTAAATCTCAAGACAGGCAACACTGGAGCTGGAGCAACAGCACAGCAGGTAGGGTGTTTGCCTTACATGCAGCCGACCCGGGTTCGATTCCCAGCATCCCAAGCACCGCCAGGAGTAATTCCTCAGTGCATGAACTGGGAGCAAGCCCTGTGCATCGCCGGGTGTGACCCAAAAAGCCAAGAAAAAAAAAAAAGATAGGCACTGCTCCTTGCTGATCTCACATTGCACCCTTGGGTATGCCCCCCTGATCCTGATGGCTGACAGCAAGAGGAGCAGGAAGGAGGGTAGTGGTGACCCCCTTCCTCCCCACATGACCCTATTTCCTCGGCCCACACTCATAAGACCACAGGGCAGCCGAGGTGCTGAGAGGTGGCCCAGCCCCCAAGGTTGCAGCTGTCAGGGCTGGCCGCCTCTCATCACCAATTTGACTACAGTTCCAGATGTGATGCATGAGCCACCCACACACAGCCCTTCACAGCCCAGTCCCCCCAACTCACGCTCTGGTCACACACACACACACACACACACACACACACGCACACACACACACACACACACACACACACACACACACAGGTTCACAGTTCCATGTCAGCTCCCTCAGCTTTTGGGAGGGGAGGAAGGGGCCGGTACAGGAGCGAGTACAGGCAAAGAGGGAGCAGGGGTGAGACCGAGAAGCAGAGGGCGCATAGCCGCAGCCTGAGAGGAAGCCCGCACAGGTTCCCCAGACTCCCCCCCACGCCACCCCCCCGCAGCTTCTGCTCCCCACTAGTTTCAGGACAGGAGGGAGACACAACAGCGGACAAGAAGGAGGGCAATGGGGGAAGAAGACTGACCAGTGGGGTGCAGAGGCTCTGCAAGGAGAAATCAAAGGTGGGATAGAGGTGGGTGAAGCACCTGCCCTGAAAACAGAAAGACACTCACTGAGCTGTGCCCTGAGGCAGAGCTCAAGCCCAACAGGAAGGGCAGCTGCCAGTGTGTGCATGGGAGATGGATGAGCCCCCACAAGCAGAGGGGCACTGGGAAGCAGAGGACCAGCCTGGCTGAGGCCAGCAGGAGTCTCGGCCATGTCCTCCCTTCAGAGAGCCTGAAGTGGGAGCCAGAGATGCCCTGGCATGCTTTGCCAAGGATGAGGCTATAAGTTCTATCCCTGGGCTGCCCACAATTGCCAAGGCAGGTCCGGATAGCTCTGTTGCCTGGGGGACACCACTCCAACCTCCACCCAGCACTGCCAGAGAACACAGTCTCCAGTGCATGCATTCCAGGCGTGAGAGCAGCAGCAGCACATGAGCCCCACAGAGCACCAGAACTGCAGTGTGTGGGCCTCACTGAGCACCCAGGCTGTAGTGCATAAGCCCCACTGAGCACCAAGGCTGCAGTGCATGGGACTCATTGAGCACTGAGACAGAAGTCCATAAGCCTCACTGAGCACCCATGCTACAGTGCATGGGACTCACTGAGCACCCAGGCTGTAGTGCATAAGCCTCACTGAGCACTGAGACTGTGGTGCATGGGACTCATTGAGCACTGAGACTGCAGTGCAAAAGCCTCACTGAGCACCAAGGCTGCAGTGCATAAGTTTCACTGAGTACCAAGACTGCAGTACATGGAACTCACTGAGCACCGAGGCTGCAGTGCATGAGACTCACTGAGCACTGAGACTGCGGTGCATAACCCTACCTGAGCACCGAGGCTGCAGTGTATGAGCCCCAACACAGCACTGAAAAGCACGACTAAAAAAAGGGAGCTGGAAGATGGCTTAGGTAGTGGAGCACACACCCAGCAGGACAGAGGGGGTCCTGGCACCACAAGTCCCCCGACACAGCACCACTGGGCATGCCCTACAAACTATGCCAGCACGCAGACAGGAGGGCGGCCGACCCACCAAGCAGGCAAGAGCACCTATGCAAGAGCCCAGAGCAGTTACAGCCAGCACAGAACCAGTGCAGGTCATGTGGCCCCAGCCAACACCACAGCCATGTGAGTACAAACCCTGGCGGTGCCAACAAACAGCAAAGGCAAAGTGAGAGGAGGGGCCCCTGAGGTGCGTCCACACACCGCCGGGAGCAACAGCGCTGAGCACCCAGGGCCCAGGCCTTGTCCCAGGCACTGGGTGCTCCTTCCCAAGCGCCCCCTGGGAACTCCGCCAAGCAGATCTGGGGCAGTGGGGTGGGGCGGTGGGGAGGGTAGTTGACCAGTCCATCCTAGGGCAGGGAGGCCTCTGGGCTGCCAGACACAGAGAAGGGGCGCCTTGCAGCAACAGCGAGGAGACCAGAGAGAGAAGAAACCCACCAGGGAATTTCTAATCCCTCCACACAACTAGAGATCATGTAGCACGGCGGAGGCTAAGGGTGGGTTTGCCACTGACCACTCAGGGCTCCCAGTTGGGGCAGTCTAGCAGGATGCCAAGGCTTCACCATGGGTGGGTGGGTGTGGGGGGCTGGCTCCATCCTGCTGGTCCAGTCCCACGCAGGTGGGGTGAATTGGGAGGTGCCTACATGGAGCCGGGCACAGCCCCCGTGGAAGTCCCATCCTCCTCGGTCCCCCCTGCAAAGAGGAGGGGGGCATCAGGTGGGAGAGAGCGTGCAGGATGGCACAGGGGCCACTGAGGCCGGGCCGGGAGAGGAACCCCACAGAACAGGGCAAGGGGGGGGGGACCCCCACACCTCCTCTCCTCACTGACAGCTCTGGACTGGCTGTCACGCTCCAAGGCCCCAGGTCACACCCACAAACACAACAGCCACCACATCCTGAGGCGTCCTGAGGACACGGGGACATCTTCAGGCTTCAGGCAAGACACCAGCACAGGCGAGACTCTGCAGTGAGGAAGCGCCCCACCTCCCTCTCCCCCCACCCCACCCCTCTATCCCCCCTTCCCCCCCCACCCTCTCCTCTTCCTCTCTCCCCACTCCCTCCTTCTCTCTCCTTTCTCCTCTCCCTCCTCTCTCAATCTTTTTTCCTTTCCCCCTCTCTCCTCTCTCACTCTTTTTTTCCTCTTCCTCTCCCTCTCCCGGCATCTGAAGCTCCCACCTCAAGCCTCAAGCTTGATTACTGATCAAGTCACTTTATCTGGTCCACACTGGCACTCAGGTAAAGAAGATTCCCCTAAGAGGCCTTCACTCACTCAGCCAGGAGAGGCCTGACACGCTAACCGACATGCCAGGCCTCGCTGATGACATCCCAAGACACTGGGCAGAAGTCAACTGTACACAAGCTACCTACGAGACACTTGGTGCAGGATTAGCCAGGGGACACCCCCTCCAGGAAGCTGCCCTGACTGCTCCCTCCCTATACTCCTCCGTATCATGTAGGGACTGGGACCTACCCCTGACTATTGGGCCCATGTCCCTATCACTGAACCCCTCGAGGGTTCACAACTCTCCTATGCCCCCAGGTCCAGCACAAGGCAGACGCACATGCTCATCTGAGCAAGGGGGCTTGAGAGCAGACACTGGACTTTGACAATGACAATGACAAACTCCTCATGATAATAGGAAGGGCAGGTACGGGAAAGACTCAGAAGCTCACAGGAGACGCAGGCACCAGCTCCTGTTCGAACTGGCACCAACACTCAGCTGAGAGTAACCCTGGCCTCTGCCCACTCACACGGGTCCCGGCCTCACAGAGGCAATGCGGGGAGTGGGGTGCAGCCAGGAGGCCAAGCTGGCCCATCTGCATAACCCGTCTGCACTCAGGGAAATGCCCAGTGAGTGCTGCTGGCTCAGCCGCATCCAACCTCCCCAGAACCCCCAGCAGACACAGGGACAAAGGCAGGATGCCTGAGGCCATGGCCTCAAAGAGCTCTGGGTGTGTCCCATGGAGGGCCTGGGTAAACTTGGTCCAGCTGAATCCCCCTGGCCTCCTACTTCCCACCCTCCCTCGATACCTGAGGCCCTGCCAGCCCAGTGGCTAGGGGACAGGGCCTTCTGCCTGGCTTCTGTCAGGCCAAAAGCATACATCCTTCCTGCCACCTGCCTGAAAGATGTCCAGTCACACCTGCATCACCCCCATCCCCAGGGAGGCCCAAGATTGCTCCCTTCACATCCAAACTATGGTCTTCTGGCACCATTCACAAATATACGCATGTATGCCACACATGCACATCTGCACACACACACATGCACATCCACGCCTGCACGCACCCAGAACACACATCTGCACACACATGCACATGAGCACAGGTACACAAGAACACAGATGTGCACGTACACCTATGCACGCAAACACACACGCAGATGTAAGTCCACAAGCATGCACACAGGCACACACACCTGACCGCACACACAGCCTTCTACTCCTGAGACAGAGGCTGTGGTCAGTGATAGCACAGAGGGTAGGGCATTTGCCTTGCACATGGCCAACGTGGGTTCTATTCCTAGCATCCCATATGGTCTCCTGAGCAATGCCAGGAGTAATTCCTGAGTGCATTAGGCAGAAGTAACCCCTGTGCATTGTTAGGTATGACCCAAAGAAAGAAAAAAAAAAAAGAAGAAGCTGTGGTCAGGACCATGGGGACAGAGGTGCTCCCTCCTGGAGGATGCTCACAGGACAGATCACCAAGGACTGTCAGGGGAGCCTGGGTGTGGCGCGGGCGCTCTGTGGAGCTCGGAGGGTAACAGAAGACCGAGATGCATGAGGAGGGAACAGGGAAAAAATCAGGCCTCCTGCCCACTGGCCAGCTCATGAACTGGGACAGGGTTGGGGTGGGAGAAGGGGGGTGCCCAGACGCTCCTGTAGCCCCTTTATCACCACAGCCACCTGTGTAAGAAATCAAGGGTGCCTTTCTGCTGAGGTGTCCCAGGACTGGGGCAGACCCTGGTGCCGTTCCGGCAGAGCAGGCAGTCCCTTTGGGGGCCACCCACTTCCTCTCCCCGCCTCCGCGCTTAGAGAAAGGAGTGGAGAGGCCCAGGCGGGGCGGGGGGCCGGAGAAAAAAACGGGGGTGGGAGGTTCCTCCTGCCAACTACCACAGTTGGGCCTTGAACGGAGCGGCTGCCTCTCCCCAAGTAGATGCATGGGTGCCCTTTGGTGCAGTGGGAACCTCCAGAGACTTGGGTGCCCGGGGGGAGGGGGGTGTTCAGAGGATGCACTCCTACCTTCCCCAGCCTTCCTACCGGCTGGGACCTGTTTCCCAGCGCAGAGCAACAACAGAAGTCAGGAGAGGCCACTCTCCACCCCCATGCTTACGGGGGTCCTACCAGCCCTCTCCTGGCCGCCTCCGGTCTCACAGGGGCTCCCACAAGCCCACTGCACAGTTCCTCAGCAGCAGCCTCTGAGCACCCTGTCCGTGTGAGACAGCTGCTGGGAATCCCGAGGGCCCTGAGCCCTCCTCCCCCCAGAGGCCAGAGCTGCCCCCTCTGCAGCCCCCTGCACGCACAGACGCTGGTAGCCCAGACAAATCAGGACGCGATGCCCCAGGGCCACTCAGCAGCCAGCCCACAGTGCTCCAGCCACTCAGCAGCCAGCCCACAGTGCTCCAGCTCCCCAGCCCTCTCCAAGTCCCCTGGGCCAGGCAGGAGCTGTCCCCAAAACTACCCCTCCAGTGGGCTCTGCACCCCTACCCCTGAGAATGCTCTGCCCCCCTGCATCATGGGGGGGACAACCCCACCCTGATGAAGGACAACAGTGTAAGGCAAAAAGAAGCACTTTGCAGAGTCCGAGGCTTGAGAGAAGAGCTGAAGGGCTGGGTCTGGGAGGGATGGCAGAGAGGCAGAACCCGCCACCCCGGGAAGGTCAGGCCAGAAGTTCCGGCAGCAAGAAGTTCCCCAACCTCAGCAGCTGCCAGTGCTCAGCAGAGACGGGGCCCAGCCCAGCACCCCCAAACACACACGCTCACACACATGCTCTCACACACACGGGGTCCCTCTCAGGCACCCCATTTCCCCAGCGGCCTTCACCTTCCTCATCTTCTCCAGCATGTCTGGCCAACGCCTCAGCACCCCCGCCAGGGACCAGCAGGACTGAGGGAGGGCTGGGTGGGAGGCTGCTGTCACCTCCTCCCCTCAGCGACCTGTGGTTGGGGGGGAGGGGGGTGCATGAGGGACAGGATGCACATCCTCGTACACCCACACAGATGTTCCCCGCCCAAGTCAGGGTCGGACAGACAGACAGACAGACAGGCAGGCAGGCAGCAGGCAGGCAGGCAGGCAGGCGGAAGCCAGAGTTTTCTTTCTAGCACACACAGTCCTGCCCGTGGGGAGGGGACACCCCAAGAGATGAGGAAAGGCCCTGGGCATGGAGCCAAAGACCTCCTGGGAGCTGGAGCAGGGGTCCTCCCGCAGGCAGACGGGCCAGGCTGGGACACTGTGTCCCTCCTCCGGACCCTCAGGGTCCTGCACCCTCCTCCTTAGCCTGGGGCTGTCCCTCTGAGTGTCCCCGGGGGCCGCCTCCTTCTCTGACCTCTCCTGAGGCGCTGCTCAGCAGACCATGCCAGAGAGCAGCGGTGCCAGCCACGGGCGGACTCAGGCTCCTCCTACACGACAGGCCTGGGCACCAGCGCAAGCCTGTCCGTCGTCCTCGCAGGGAACCGGGGAGCCGGGTGGCAGGGCCTCAGCAGCTCTAACAGTGAGAAGGACAGGTGAGCCTCTCGACCTCCCCCCACTCGGGATGATGCCAAACCCCCTTGCAACTAATTTTAAAATATAAATCCCAAGGCTGGAGCAATAGTACAGCAGGTCCTGAAAGTACAGCAGATACTAAGAAGGGTACATGGCTTGCAGAGTTCAATTCCCAGAAGCCCCCCAAGGGCCCCCCGGGCACCAACAGGAATGATCCTTGAGCACAGTGTGAGGAACAAGTCCTGAGCACCACTGGGCTCCCCACACTGCAAAAAAAAAATAAATAAAACTAAAACCCCAAAGGAACTGAAGGGACAGAACAATCTCCCACACAGCTGTCATCCGACAGTTGTCACCATGTGCCTGCGTCAGCCTGCTTTGCTGTGTTTATTTTTTGTTTGGGTTTTTTTTTTTAAACCGACAGGGGCCAGCCCTAGCAGTGCTCAGTGGGGGATCCAGGCCACTATCTCACCCATATCTGCTTCGCCTCTTTCTCTTCTACGCAGTTCGGTTTTGTATGTATGTTAGCCCAGCCATCAGCGTAGCAAGCTGTAGGCCCATGACCTTTACTCCCCAAAGACTTCACCCCTAACGACTTTCGGGGCTTTTCCTAAGAATAAACATGTTCTTTTAAGTCCCTGTAACGCCACGAGCATGTCCAACCAGTAGGCTTAGTACTTAATTATTACTAACATCTAAGATACAGCACCTGAGTTGTTCCCCCAAATGCAGCTAATGTCTAGGTCATTTGTCCTTTTTTTTTTTTTTGGTCTGGAATCCAAGCATTGCTTTTGGTGAACGAATGTCTTAACTTTTGTGTGTGTGTATGTGTGTGTGTGTGTGTGGGGGGGGGGGCATTGTCTTTATTTATTTATTTAATTGAATCACCATAAGACAAACCCTTACAAAGCTGTCATGATTAGATTTCAGTCATACAGTGTTCCAACACCCACCCTTCCACCAGTGCATATTTCCCAGTACCAGTGTCCTCAATTTCCTTTCCATCATCTTAACTATTTTTTTAAATCAAAAAAGTTTCCACATATACTTTTTTTTATTATCTATTTCAGGCTTTTGGTTTTATTTTCCATGATTAAATTTTGTTTGGTTTTGCTTTCAGGTGCTTGCTTCAGCAGCATATATATACTAAAATTGGTTTTGCTCTAGGTTCTGGGGCCACACTTGGTGGTGCTCAGGGCTTACTCCTAGCTCTGTACTCAGGAATCCTTCCTGCCAAAATTCGGGGGACCATCTGGGGCCCTGGGAATCGACTGAGATTGGCCACACGGAAGGCTGTGCCTTCACCCCTATGTCCTCTCTCTGGCTCCTTAACTTAAATTTTAAGAATCTGCAGTTTCTTGAAAAGGGTCCCACTCTGCAGTTTCAGCTGATTATTTCTTTGTGATCACATTCAGGAGAAAAACTCTTGGTAAGCCCACCACACAAGTCACGTGGCCCTCTACCGAGACCCAGGGACTGCTTAGAAGGCAGAGCCTGGCCACTTGCTCAAGCAGTTTGCCAGCCCAGGTCTCTCTGTGGCAAAGGTTATTTTTCTCTTGGAAATTCATTGGTCATCAAAGGGACTCTCCATGGTCAAGTTGTGAACGGGAGTCAACAACTGGCACCTCATGTCTTAACTCCCTCTCCACCACCACTTTGCCCCTCAAACTAGGGTCCACAAACCAGGCGCATCATAGTCACTCACCGGTTAGAAAAAGAATTTCAGGTGCCACCCCAGATCTGCTGATTTGCGCGTTGCCTCTTAACACGTCCCTGGGGCTCTTCATGCACAATAAATCTGAGAGGCCCCGAACCTCCCGCCCTTGCTGAGCAAACTGTTATCTGGGCTTCTGCGCAGTCTGCGTTGCCTGGCTGAGCATAAGACCTCTCCTGGCAGGGCTGCCAAAGCAGGGGGTATGGACCGCACTGTCGACTCAGACCTCCAAAATCCTGCCTTCAGTGTGTTATCACCTACTGTAGCACTGTAGCACTGTCATTCCATTGTTCATCAATTTGCTCCAACAGGCACCAGTAACGTCTCCATTGTGAGGCTTGTTGTTACTGTTTTTGGCATACCAGTACGCCATGGGGAGCTTGCCAGGTTCTGCCATTGTGGGTGGGATACTCTCAGTAGCTTGCTGGGCTCTCCGAGAGGAACGGAGGAATCGAACCTGGGTCGGCCGCATGCAAGGAAAACACCCCACCTGCTGTGCTATCGCTGCTATTTATATCTAAACCCACTGACCTCTATCATCTGCTTCTCTCTGTGTTATTTGTTTGATGTTCCAACTCCCCCGAGTTTGGCCAGCGGGAGCCTCTGAATGCATCCAAGGACCAAGGCCGAGGATGAGGGTCGGCATCAAACTCAGAGCCAAACACGCAGGAGCAAACTCCCTGGCCCCTTGCTGCGTCTTCAGATCAGGCCCTGGGCTACACAGCACGGTGAGGTGATGAGGAACTGGGCCTGGATTTTGGAAGGGGGAAAGGCAGCACTCTGGCTTTTGGGGGGCCCTGAGCAAGTGTTGCCCAGATCTCTGTGGGTGGGGAGCTGGACTGAGCTCAGCAGCGGCCCTTGGATCCATCTTCTACTCAGATCATTCCAAACAAAGGAAGGCGCATTGGAAAGACCTCTGTATCAGCCTGGCAGATCAATCTAGGGGGAACTTCATTCACCCACGCCTCTCTGCTCTTGGTGGGCAAATTTCTTTGCAGGAAGGTTCTCTCTTCTTTCTCTGGGGGAGGGCACCTTTCCTCTTGGCTACATTTTTATTTCTCTTTAATGAAACTTTTCTACTTCACTGTCCCTCTTCTCAAACTCCTTTCTGCAAAACAGATGAAGATTCTAGGAACTGGGTGAAACTGATTTTGCTCTTTCCAGTAATGAGTCTGACATAACCTCAGCCTGAGACCCGCAACTCCCAAATAATCTGGGTGGTGGGGACCAGCTACCACAACGCACAGATCAAATGATCTTAGAGGCAAAGAGGGGATGCGGGAGAGGGATGGGAATGGGCAGGGAGGCTGGGACAAGTTGGGAATCGACCCCTGGACAACCCCTTAGCACAGAAATAGGACTCATGTAACTAATGGCAGGACATCCTGAGCGGGTGTCTGCCATTGGTCCCATTTTACAGAAGAGACCAAAACTGAGAGGTCACCTAGTCCAACTGGCAGGTGGGAGAGTCCTAACCTGAAGCATGGATTCCAAAGCCCAAACTCAAGCCCTGATTCTCAAACAGGGAGTGCAGAGATGCCTGGGGATAAAAAGCGTGTTCTCGGGCTTACTGCAAATGATCTGCTCTCCATCTCGCTGCGTTCCAGACTTAACAGTCCAGTAAAATCGGTGACGTGACCAACAGACTGTACATCTGAACATAAAGTTGATGGAGACATTTGCAATGAAACACAAAACTAGGGAAATACTTCCAGGACCCTCAAAGCCAACAGAAGTGGGGCTGCCCGACTCTCGAGCACAAAGTTTGATGATCCTTTTCCAAGGCCCTGATGAAAGCAGCTAAGGGAGGCAGGCAACTGGCGTTTCTTGAGAGCCTGTCACCCTAAAATTATCACCTTCTTCTTTGAGTGGTTTGTACCCCTTTCCCTTCTGAAATATTGGCACAAGTTTAAAGTGGCATCTGGTTTTCCTTTTTACACCCTTAGCCAACTACCAGGGACTCCGCGCCAGGGTATGGGGCAGGTGAGAGCCCTCCTCCCCACCCCAAGGGACCCAGCCCCGGCAGGCAGCCGATCTCTACTACCAAACCACCACCACGCTCCAGGCTACTTCCCTGATGCTCAGGCCAAGCCTCACGCATGAAGTCCCACGGAACCCAGATAATGGGGAACTTCGTGACCTTGGACTCTGGACTCAACGGGACCCCGGAACAGAGATCCTCTGCCTGCTGCCCCCAGTCTCCAGTAACTCAAGGATCACACCCACAAGCTATACTCTGCCGGCATCAGATAATCTCCTCATCGACCACCCTCCAAAACTCATGATGCTCCTCCCAGACAGGAGTATAAAATGAGGCACCCAGAACCATGCCACCAGACTCCGTGCCATGCTATGGGGCGAGTGAGAGCCCTCCCCACCCCAAGGGACCCAGCCCCAGTAGCCAACCTCCACTACCCAACCACCGCCACACTCCAGGCCACTTTCCAGAGCGCACGGCCACAAAGCAGCCATGTGACACATTGTAAGACACTTCCTACCCATTTTCCACAATTACTACACCATACCTGATGGGGTTCAGACAGTAGGCAACAAATCATAGAGTAGAATATATGAGTATATGCCTCTCGGAGAGCCCAGCAAGCTACCAAGAGTATCCCACCTGCACGGGCAGAGCCTGGCAAGCTACCCGTGGCGTATTCAATATGCCAAATACAGTAACAACAACAGGTCTCATTCCCCTGACCCTGAAAGAGCCTCCAATCGTTGGGGGAAGGACAAGTAAGAAGAGGCTGCTAAAATCTCAGGGCTGGGAGGAATAGAGACATTACTGGAGCCCACTCGAGTAATTCGAGGATCAACAGGATGACAGTGACAGTGACAGCCAGCTACATCAAATCTTTTGCCCCCACCTAAATCACATACACACACACACACATACACACACACACACACACACACACACACACATCACCCCACAACAATGCCTTGAAATTGGACTAGTTGGGGGAGGGGGGGAAACAGTGCAGAGAGGTCATAGCCCTTCCTTCAGAGACCCCAGAACGGGGAGCTCAAGACAGCTAGGGGTAGGAGGTCAGAGAAAGCATATAGCAGGTAAGGTACTTGCCTTGCAGGCAGCTGACTCTGCGTCAAAAGCCCAACACTCCATATGGTCCCTGGAGCTTGCCAGGAGTGATCACTGAGCACAGAGTCAGGGGTAAGCCCTGAGCACCGCCAGGTGTAGCCCAAAACAGTAAAAACAAAAGGGGGGGGGGGCACTAGGGGTGTGGGGAACTTCCCCTCCTCCATATTCATTTCTCCAAATATAAGTAGTTTCCAGCAAACTCTGAAGAAGTTTCCTCCCCTTCCCTTTGCTCCCCTCACCATCTAGGGCCTGAAATTCTGGCCAATTCAGCAGATAAGCCTGTGACTTGAGATCGGGGTGGAGTTGCTAGATCCCAGAGGATGCTAGGGTGGGCTGGGGTGGGCTGGAGCTCTCAGAACAGTTCAGAACAGAGTGCACGGATGCAGAGGCGACAGGGGCCAAGCCAGGAGCAATGAGGAAAGGGATGGGGTGAGAGAAGAAAGGACTGACCAGGGGTGAGTGAGGAAAAGGCCTCATAACAGAGTAGCCTTTGGAGGCCTTATGGTGGCCCTCCGTGTCCTGTGATGGGGCAGGGACACGGGGACAACGGGGGGGGGGGGTGCAAGAGTGAGGGAGGGGGGTGGTCTACAGAGCAGGACCTAGAGCCCTGGGCTCAGGGCTAAGGGAGCAGGGAGTCGAGATTCAAATCCTAACACACACGGTCTGCGTGTGATTTTGGCACCTTCCACAGAGAAAAGCAGCACTGCAGCCTCGGGGTGTTCTGGAGGGGTCCAGGACTGGTGGCGAGAGGCTTCCCACGGGCGAGGCCGAGCAGGCTGCCCTACAGAAGCAGGTCTGGTCATCACCGGCCGGAAGCAGTGCAGGGGCCACTGTGGGTGGGAGGCATCTGGGAGGACGGTGACTGTCCAAGCCTGGGTAACTCCCCCTCCCCAAACCCAAGACCACCCCATCATCCACCCCACCCAGCCCATGCTCCATGGGAGAAACTTTGCTCCAGCTTCTCTGAGTGGGCCCTCCCCCCCAATCCTCTTGATTTCACCTCTCACGGTCCAGATTCAAGGGCCCCTCCACAGTCCTGGAATCCAGGGCCGTGGCCGCCCCCCCCCCCGCCCCGGGCTAGGCTGGTGGCTAGGCTGCAGGGCACAAAGAGAGGAAGCAGCCCTGGAGGGCCCAGGACCCTGATGGGCAAGCAAATGAGCAAACCCCAGCAAGGTATGGAGTGGGCGAGACAGTGGGCACGACATGTAAGGGGAGGCTCAGACAAGCGACATCTTAGCTGAAGGACAGGAGCAAGCCAGCCCAGAGAACTCAGTCTGTGGGAAGAGCAAAGCAGTAGGGAGGGCAGCAGGGTGCCGTGCCCGGCTTCATGCACGGAGCTCTGCGTGATTCATCTACAGCTTCACATAGGAAGCACCATAATTAGCCCATTTTGCAGAGGAGGAAACAGTGGCACTGTTTAAACATCCTGATGTTTGCGGAGTCAGCCAGTGGGGAGACTGGGCCCTGCCTTGAGGCACTCTCCCCCCACACACACCTGAAGGCTCTGCCGCAACAGCCGGCCTGGCCCATGGGGCCGTGGAAGCCCCCACCCCACACCCACCCTCAGAACTCCAGGTTTGAGAATAGCCCAGCGTGGAACAGGAAGCCTGGTGGGACTCAGCCTTGGAAAGACCCCAGGAGCGCAGGCAGCTGGGACAGGGAGCTCATCTGCGCCGTGACTGACCAACAATGACTCAGGTGAGAGGCACGGGTGGCCTGGGCGAGGACAGGTAACAAAGAGGAAGTGACAAAGCCGTGACAAAGAGGAAAAGAGCTTGACCTCACCCTGGATAAGGATGGCTGAGGTGGGGGGGGAGGGGCAGGGGGCTGAGGTGATATTGAGTTGGGGGTCCCCAGAGGGGTCAGAGAGGAAGTGGGGGTCAGGATACCTGGAGTGGGGGCTGGAGTGATAATACAGCAAGTAGGGTGTTTGCCTTGCACGCAGCCAACCGGGTTCCATTCCCAGCATCCCAGATGGTCCCCTGAGCACCGCCAGGAGTAATTCCTGAGTGCAGAGCCAGGAGTAACCCCTGTGCATTGCCAGGTGTGACCCAAAAAGAAAAAAAAAAGAATTAGGAAGCCTGGAGTGAGCAGACATCCGGTCACTGGGTGCCTTGTTCCTCACCCAGCTGCCCCCTCAGTGACTCCCCACTCTGGTGACCAACTCTGGGTCTGAGCAGGACAGCTGGCTGAGGGCTGGGGAGTGTCCCATGCAAGGAACGGGAGTGCCGTGTGCAAGTGCCATGTGTGAGGAGGGGGGTTAGTTAGGAGGGAGGAGAGGTAGAGGCGCAGAGCAGCAGCGTCTGTGGGAGAGCAGCCAAGCCGGCAAGGGTGCAGGGCGGAGGCCTGAGCCTTATCAGTGACTCCCAAGGGCCAAGACCTCTCTCCCTCCAGGCCCTGAAGGGCGGCGTGAGGTGCCTGGCACGGAGAGGGCTCAGCAGAGAGGAGACTGGCTTCCTACCTACCTCCAACCTTTCCCTGCCCAGGGCTTCCTCCTAGCCAAGCCAGGAAGTTCCCACCTAGTCTCAACCCCCAAACCCACCCTCCAACACACACACCTCCCAAGACCATGCCTGGAGCCTCGTGCACCTGTGACTCAGCCAGCCATGTACAAGCTAACCTTGTTCCTTGCACAGTGCTCCAATTCCTGGTACACAGCACACCTGTTACTTGCACACGGCACTCCTATTCCTTTCAGGGACATTCCCATGCCTTGCACACAGCACATCCATACCCTGCGCACAACACACCCATACCTTGTGCACGGCACTCCCATTCCTTGCATGGGACACTCCCGTTCCTTGCACACGGCACTCCCATTCCTTGCACACAATACTCCCATTCCTCATATGCAGCGAACACCTCCAACCCCACTTCCCTCTCCAGGCTCTCCGCGCCCTCCCCCCCCCCCCCACCATCCCCAAGCTCAGTGGGGACCCTGCAGGCCAGCCCAAACACCCACTGGCCTGGGCAAAAGGGTGCTCCGGGCATCTCAAATACTCCAGGCCTCATGAGAACCAAAGCACAGCCAAAAGCACTCAGGCCCAGCAGCTGCCCCTGAGCGAAGCCCCGGGAAGGGCCCTGACACAGGACATGCCGTGCAGCCGGCTCACACAAGGGTTCCGCGTGGGCTCACGGCCAGGCGGCCGCCTGAGGAACCCAGGGCACTTGCTGGCCTCTGCAGAGGACAGGCCCAGCCCCCCCCCCCCCCACACCACCTGCTCCGAGATGTCAGCACAGCCGCCCCCGAGCCCCACCTGTCCCCTCTATGCAGCGTGCGTGTTATTCTCAGCTCTGGCCAGACAACAAGGAGCTGGAGTCTGCCCGGCCCTGCTGCCTCTCCCAGCCCTCCCCATGCCAGCCCCCACCTCCCCCTCCCGTCACCTGCTGCTGGGGCTGGTGGGGGAACAGCCCGTGCAGAGGAGCAGCTCGGCACAGTCCCACCCACACTCCCAGAGCACCCGGCCGGAGCTGGTCAGAGAAGGGGGACAACCTGGTACCCACAGCCCTGCCTTCGAGCCCAGCAAAGTTCATACCTGCGTGGGGCCTCGGGTACCCCAGGTCTTCATCAGGAACCCCCCTCACTATCTTCATACCACCTCCTCCAGGCAGCCTTCCCTGACTCACTGCAGATGCCCTCGGCCCTTCGCATGTCTATTCCTGAGATGCTCCACCCAAATACATAACCCGGGGATGTTCATTCCTTTCGCCAACTGGAAAATGTCGTCATCTACAAAACTGGAAATATTAAATAGCACCTAAAGAAGAGTGTGATGTTTTTTCTTCAACGTGTTGCTGTTATTATGGGGGGGGGGGGAGGTTTGTTGTTATTTTTGTTATTCAAAGGAATCCATGCCTAGAATTAGCTTTACATAAGCCTCACAACGTCCTTAGTTCTGACCATATTAGTGCGGACACAGTGGCCACTGATGACACGGAGTGGGGGTCAGCTCTCATACCTGCCCCTCTGGCAGCCCCGGACTCTCCTCTGTCTGAGACTGGACTAAAGGCTCCCCTGACCTGTTGACTAGTATCTGACACCCAGGAGAGCGCCCCAGTCCTCAGATGGAGAAGCAAGATGCAGACCGACGGGCTTAGGGTACCACCATGGAGCTTAACTGCTCCCACAGGTCCAGGGCATTTTACTCAGGTCAAGGCTGGAGAAAGGTGGGTGGGGGTGGGGTGGGTTGAAGAGCAGGAGCTCAGATGGCCATGAAAGGTAGTAAGAGGACAATAGCACAGCGAGTAGGGCCTTGCACGCAGCCGACCTGGGTTCAATTTCCGGCATCCCACATGATCCCCCCAAGCACTGCCAGAAATAACTCTTGAGTGCAGAGCCAGAAGTAACCCCTGTGCATCGCTGGTGTAACCCAAAGGGAAAAAAAAAGACAGTAAGACCCTTGGTGAGGGGTGAGGCGCATGGGGAGCCGGAAGGGATGGTGCTGGTGGAGAATCTGGGGGCTGCCCCTCCCTTACCCAGGAGGGAGGGGAGGGCCTGAGTGTTCTGGGGCCAGCCTGGCTGCTCATGCCGCACTCTGGGGTTCCTGTGCTATGTTTAGAGAAACAGGGTGGGCAGGGAGGCACGGTGGGGACCACACAGTCCCCGGCGCACCCACACTGCGGACAGGCTGGACAGCAGCTCAGGCGGGTCTCCCCCCACCCCCGTCTCCCCAGCACCCCCCTCTATAATTTGAGGCCAGAGCAGAGGGGCAGGGAGCACGACAGGCCCTTCCCTCGGGGCTGCCCATCAGGGTCTGGCCCACCCCCTCCACTCACACGCAGGCCCCCTCCAGATGGCAAGAGGCGTGAGGCGTGAGGCGAGAGTGAGCGCAGGCAGGTGTGCCCTCCACACCCACCCGGAGCAGCTGCTGCACCACGGTTCAACAGCAAGGGGGCGCCAAGCAGCCCTAGTCCCAATCCCTGGAAAGGTGAGCGAGGTAAGGCCTGGGGGTTCAGACTCCCCGTGCAGACCCCGCCCATGCCATGCCATGCCATGCCATGCTGTCCAAGTCCCTTCTTGAAGGACTCCTACAGCAGAGGAGAAGGGAAGCAGGGCAGGGCAAGTGGGCAGTGGAGAGGGTCACCTTGCTGTCCAGCCTCCACCCCTCCCACACCCCCTCACCAGGCCTTTCCAGCCAGCCCCCCTCCCTACCCACACCCCTAGGCCTCAGGCTCCGCCACCCCATCATCTACGCGTCACACAAGAACCCAATTGCTCCAGTCCAGGTGAAAACAGAGGACATGGGCACAGCAGAACAGCCCGGAGGAGGGCTGGGCCCACACACTGACCCCCTCATCCTCCAGTCTCCTTAGGTGTATCTTTCTCCCATCTAATCCTCACAGATGAGAAAGCCTAAGCTCAGGAGGGCTAAGTAATGGCCAAGGGCCCAAGAGGTGCAGGGCTGGCTGAGCTCTGTGCCGGGCTCCTCACCTGAGCGCACTTTAGAAGGTGAGCGGCAAATTCGCACCTCTCCCGCTCCACCACAAGGCAGTTAAGCGCCGACTGTATGCAGTGCTGAGATCCCCAACTGCACCCTCCAAGACTCCGTTCCAGCGGGAGGGTCCATCCCTTTTCCTGGAGGAACTACAAGAGTGCAAAGGCTTGTCTCATGAGCTGGGGGAGAAGGCAGCTGGGATAGAGAAGGGATCACTGTCAATGATGTTTGGAAGAATCGTTCAGGTTGGGAGAAGTGTGCTGAAAGTAGACACATGATAGCCTCTCAGTATCTCTAGTGCAAACCATAATGCCCCCAAATAGAGAGAGTATGGGAAAAATTGTCTGCCATAGAGGCAGGGGGAGGGTTGGAAAGCGGGGGGTGTGGTAATATTGGGGACATTGGTGGTGGAGAATGTGCACTGGTGGAGGGGTGTGTGTTCGATCATTGTATGACTGAAACTCAAACATGAAATCTTTGTAACTGTAGTTGACAGTGATTCAATTAAAAAAATATAATAATAATTTTTTTAAAAAGTAAAATAAAAAAAATAGTACAAGGTCTTACAGAGCTGGCCCAGTCCCAGACAGACAGGCAGAGTCAGGATTTGGGAGTGTCTGTGTGTGTGTGCGTCTGTCTCTCTGGGCCACATGAGGAGTTCCTTGCCTTGCTCAGAGTGCCGCGGCACCATCGGCAGAGTCCTGCAGTGACCTATCCTGGTCTCTTGAGGTGCACCGGGCAGTGTGACCTATGAGATGCAGCCTTGAGTTCTCTGCAGCTGCTGACCAGGGGGTTCCCACCTGGCTGACTCAGCCCCGCCTGGACTGCAGGACATCTTCGGCAGTGACCCCCATCCCCAGCACCAGAATCTGGCACCAGAAGGTCCCACCTCTGCCTGGTGTACAAGAACAGGAACAAAACTGCCCCCAAGGTTCTCAGGACAGGCACAGAGCACCCTCGGCTGCAACCCCCGCCAGCCGCACAGTCAATGGGGCAAGGAAGGTGACACTGCATCTCCAGAAGTCTGAATCCTGCTGAGTCCCTGGACAGTGTGCGTGTGTGTGCAGTGTGTGTTTGGGGGGGGGGGGGGGGGGTGTGCACAAATAAACAAACTCCTGATTAGTTCCTATTTCAGAAAGACACTATTCGCTTCCTACCTCAGATAACAAACAAATGCATCTGATTCCCTGCGGATTCTCAGCCTAGCTTAAGACTAGCTCATATTCCTCCTTTCTGACCATCCATTGGCCCTTGGTCTCCCCTCTCCTCACCCCAGCCCCAGCCCTAACCCACGATCCCCACAACTCTCTTGCTGGAAGGTGGGAACTCTAGGCCAACTTCTCCCTCCATCTTGAGGTGCCCTGGATTGTGCAGAGCCAGGGCAGCTTCACACAGACCCAGCCTGGACAGTTTGGGTCCCCTGATTCCCACTCCTGCAGATACTGCAGTTCCCCTATCTCTCTCAATGGAGTCATTAAGGATTCCAAGGCGACATGCCAACACCCACATTCTGAAGGAGCAGGTTCACCTTGGCCAATGTGCCAACGTCCAGGAGCAGCCAAGGACTGATCTCATATCTCTGTCTCTGTCTCTCCTCTCTCTGTCTCTTCTCTCTCTCTCTCTCTCTCTCTTTCTCTCTCTCTCTCTCTCTCACATACACACACACACACACACACACGCACACACACCAGCCGTTCTCCCCCTCAGAGACAGCCCACATGCTGGTTTTCATTTAAAAACACATCCGCGTGCAGATCTACACATTAACGGTCCCTTCAACCATCCACACCACCCTCTTCCACTTCGAATCCAGGGAAGGGGCAGACAGCCCCAGAAAAAGCCACCCGGAGGCCAAGTCTGACACTGAGGAAAATGGAAATCTCAAACTTTCCCTGGACCAGTGTCCTTGCCTGCCAAATGGAACCATAATCCAGTCCTGCCTACATCTCAGGTCATGCAACAAATGAGAAATGACAGGGGTGAAGGTTCTGAGGACATAAACAAAACACCACGGTGATGCTAAGGTTACCCCAGCCCTGAAAAATCTAGACCCAGCTGGAGGCTTGCAGAAGCTGCGGGTGTGAGATGCCTCACGGGCGCTCATTTCTTTCTCTGAGAGCAAAAGCACTTCCAGGCCCCAGAGGTGACGTTGAGGCCCACGTCTCTCAAATCTGTGCTCTTCCACTACCTTCCCCACCAGGAACCATCTGTCATTCCCTAACCCCATCCAATGGCAAGAAAGATGACGCCCACCCCGCCAAAGGGGGGAAACATTATCACCTCCAATTTTGCTTTAAAAGCCTACAGAGAGAGGGGGGGGGGGGAGGGGGGGGAGGGAGGGAGGGAGGGAGGGAGGGGGAGGGAGGGAGAGAGACAGAGAGAGAGAGAAAGAGAGAGAGAGAGAGAGAGAGAGAGAGAGAGAGAGAGAGAACAAAATCTCTGGTTGCGGTTCCTTTTCCGGAGTCCTGTCAGCAGCAAACCGCTCAAAACTCATCCCACTGCTGCTTGAAAAAAAACAGGCCCAACGTGGAGTCAAGCCAGCTACCTGGCCAAACCCAGACTTCACTCCAGAACTCCAGACCCAGTTCTCGGAGAAAGGGAAAGGTTTACAGGACAATCAGGAATTACCAGAGAACAAAGTGAGGTCATGGGTCCGACAGACCCCTCCAGTCAGGAAGGAAAGTGACCTTGTCACAGGCAGGCTTCTTTCCCAGGCCACTTCCTTGTCCCCACTCCCTCTGCCTGCAGAAGGCCCGCGTTTTCTTCATCAACATGGCATGCCTTTCTATCTGCCGGAGTGGACATTCGTGAACCGTTGAATAAAGTCACTAAGATCTTTAAAATATACTCAGTTTGGGTCTTTATTTTTTAAAAAAGGGGAAAAAAAGGAAAAAAGACTTTTTAAGGACTTTCGGAGGTGCTCCCAGGAGGAGAGCCTGAATCAGCACTGACCCATCCCCTCACCCCCACCCCCGGGGTGAGATGCCATCACTTCGGCCCAGGACCCTGCCCTGCCTGGGGCTGTGACTCTCCATGCAGCCAGGGGGCAGGGTGAGGCCCAGAGAGGCAGCCCAGCCCAGCCCAGCCCAGAGGCCCAGCTCGTGGTCTCCGGGCCTCACTCCCCCCTTGCTCCTCTGTCCTCCAGCACAGCCAACCACCTTCTTCTCCTATTTCCCCCGTGGGCCTCCCCCGTCCCCGTGCCCCACTGCCCCACAGTGTTCCGTGCCAGCGGCGACTGCCCTCGTCTTCGCACCCGCCATGCAGGGCCCTGGAGGGGAACTATGGAAGGGCTGGGACCAGCTCCACAGGCCACAAAAGCCACTGAAGGGGGCTGGCATGAGGAGCCTTGAGGGGGGTCTCCGAGGTCCAGATTCCACGCACCACCCTACCAGGTCTCTCCCCAGGGCCCCACGGCAGGTCCGGACTCGCCCAGTGCCCAGGCAAGTTGGCACGGCCCTGAGGAGAGGTTCAGCTGAGCAAAAGGTCCAAAGAAAGTAGCAGCAGCTGTTGGAAAAAGGGGCCGGCCTGGCAACAGGCCTGGCAAAGCCTCCCCTGTCACCCCATCCATCATCCCATGCCCCCTCGTCAAAGTACCCTGGGTTACAGGCCTCCATGGAAACTCCAACTCTTCACTGGTTAGCACTCCCTGGTACCTCCAGTCACATTAACTTGGGGTTCACTCTCCACCGAGGAACCATGACTAGAATCAGCCCCCCCTGCACCGCAGCTCCTTCTCTGAAGACCCTCTTGGGTCTGAGCCAGGTGCTAGGAGAGTCACATATGACCCTCTTTTGGACAAAGGTCAGGCCTCCATGGGGTACTAAGCCACCCATGGCTCCCCAGCCATCGCCATCAAGTCATTCAGATACATCACCCTACTCCTGTCTCAGCCCATGTCCCTGAAACAGAGAAACAAGGATACCCACAGACGAAGGACACAGGACACAGCACGGCAGTCTTCCCAGCAAAAACTGGGGGAACCCCAGTCCCTCTGAACCCAGCACTCATGGGCTTAAGTCTCCAGGTGGCAGCTCTGTCCCAGAAGCTCTTGTGCCTTCCTGGGCATGACCAGATGCTAAGCAGACCCAGGACAAGGTCACTGTAGCCTGGAGCCCAGACCTCACCCTCACCTGCAGCCTCTGACGTGTCCCCAGCAAGCCAAAAAGGTAGTATAGTTAGAGAATACAAAGTGCAAGAGAGAGAGAGATAGTCCAACAGGTAGGGCATTTGCCTTGCACCTGGCCAAACAGGGTTGGAGCCCCAGAACCACACAGGATCCTCCGAGCCCTGCCAAGCGTAAGCCCTGAGCACAGATGAGATGGCCCAAAATCCAAAACTTAAAAAGAAAGCAAGAAACCCAGGAGGGTCCAGGATGGGGAGTCATAGAGGAAGGGTCTTCCCTATCAGCCCCTGGGGAAGGGTAAGTCACAACAGGGATCCCAAGGTCCCCGCCCCACTCCCAGCCCACCACAAGGGAGGTGGGGGGAGGGGCAGCCCCTTCTCCTCTTTGTACTCTCAGCACCGTGAGCCCCTGGCTGATCCACCGCAGGCAGGCCAGACACACAAGGATGGCAGTGGTTCAATAAGGTCACTGAGGACTCTGGGCACTCATTCAGCGTGAGAGGTCGAGGCATCTCAGCCAGGGCACCGGTGGGAATGTCCCTTCACAGGCATCCTGGGGGCTCCAGGATGCAGAAAGCAGCAGAGACCTGGGAAGCCCTGGGAAGGCCCCTCCCCCACCAGGGCCTAAGTGGCTGCGCCAGCCGCCCCCTCACATGGCTGAGCCACTCTGCAGGGCGGTGCAGGGCTGCTGCGGACAGGCTGGGCGCAGTGCAGACAATACAAGGTGGCAGCGTGCTGGGAGACTGCAGTGGGGACCAGCTATTGCCCCAGACAAGCCACATCGTGGAGGCATGAACGCCCACTTCCAAGGACACGGGGACAGCGCTAGGAGCCCTGAGACCACAGTCTGTACCTGAAGGCTGCCATCCTCACCTTTTGCTCTCGGCAAGGCCTCAGTCCCACCCCATCTGCTGTGGCACTGGGATCTGGGCCAAGGGCTTAGTGGAATGGAAGGTCCAAAGGCAGAGAGAGGAGAGAGCACTCTCAGCTGAGAGTCCTGGTGTGTGAAAGGATCCAAGGATGGCAGCTCACAGGCCTCAGCAGTGAGGCCACCCAGAGCCTCTGTCACTACGGGCATCCTCAGAGGAAGAGGGCCTCTGGAAAGGGCCTAGACCAAGCCCATTTAGTGTCTGGGCAGGTTTGAGGGCCCAAGCACTGCAGCCTGCAGCTCAGTCCAGAGCCATTTTACTGTGTAGTAAACCCCCAAAACCCCAGAATGCCCAGAACGGCCCGTGTCCTAGACCACCATGGGCCAGTCTCAAGTCTTTACTCAGCAGTGAACCAAGAGGTCCACAGCAACAAATCCTTGGCCTTTAGATTCTGTACCAGGAAAATCGGGTGTGTGTGTGTGTGTGTGTGTGTGTGTGTGTGTGTGTGTGTGTGGTATTCAGAGTACAAACACTCCCTTCTAAGTTTCTTAGAATACTAAAGAACAACAGTATAATAATCATTCCGTCAAAGAGCCAATTTTGCAACAACATAAAAATAGGCAGATATAATTTCACTATAAAGGAAGTTTCTTTATATTAAATAAACTGGACCCGACTTTGCTATATGGAAAAACACAGGTCTCTCTCCTCTCCCTACCCTCTCTCAGACAAATACACACAACACACACACACAATCCACCAAATGACCCCTTGCATGCAGGCCTTGGAGGACTTCACTGAAGATATGCCCCATTTGTGCATCTCAGGGCCTCCCTCCACCGCCACCCACCAAGTCTACCTGAGAGGTGGTAATCTAGACAGCCTAGGGGCCAGTCCCAGCACTGCTCTCAGCCTCAGTTTCTCCACCTGCTGAATGGAAATCATAGCGACTGCACCTAGTTGCAATGAGAAGAATTTTTATCAAATGCCAGCACTCGGCAGGTAAGTAATAAACTAAAACTATCATGCTTTTGGTGGTTCCAACACAGAACGTCAAACATGAACAGCACATATCCTACCACATCCTCCACCTCTCCCATTATGATCACATCAGGTTAATCCTTGACAAAGGTGTCTTCTGGGACAGGAAACTTTCTCCTCTCCATTCCAGCCTGAACCCTGTCAGCCCTTGGTGGGAGACCCCTCCAGGCCCAGCCCACTGTGGCGGGCCTCTTAAGAGGGGGCTGCTTCTTCAGGCAAACCCTGGGAGGGTGAGTGCCAGCAGCCTGTCCAGGTACTCCTTTTTGCCATCCACACCTCATTCCACAGAACTCACACTACCTAGTTCGGGTGCAGAAACTCAGGCTAGGGTCAGCCAAGGTGACTTGCCCACGAGTAGTAACAAGTGGAGAGAAATTCAAACCCTCAGTGGTCTCACTGGATTTACTACATGGTATGAAAAACCTTAAAAGACCCCCACCCCAAACTGCCTTAAAAAAGGACCACCCCGACTAAAACCTCATGGGAAGGGGGGCGTTTCGCTCCGCCCTTCACGCCCTACCGAGGCCACCGGTTGCCCCCCCGCGAGCGGCTCTCCAGCACGGCCAGGACTCCAGAACACAGAAACCAATTTCTTAACTATCTGACTTTCAGTAGAAATACTTCCAGGGTCAATAGGTAAAAGAGCAGAAATCCAAAACCAACATTTAATTCTTGAACCCAGCCGTAGAAAGCAAATCACTTCACAATGCTTTTTCAGCATGTCTGATTTGGGGGGGGGGGGGGTAAACTCTAAATAATAGTGGTGAATCTTTTATTGAAACAATGAATCTAATCAAAGCAGATAGAGTGTTAACTAGAATTCATCTGCCTCACAGGGACGGGGAGGGGTGGGGGGTGGGGTTTTATTGGGGTTCTTCATGGTAAAAAATAAGTATTGGTAAAGGGAAATGTGTTTGATATTTGCATGACTGAGACATAAACCTGAAAGCTTTGTAACCTTTCCCACAGTGATTCAATAAATAAAAAAAAAAAAAAAAAAAAAAAAGGACCACCCTTTGGGGGCTGGAGTGATAGCACAGCGGGCGTTTGCCTTACATGCAGCCAACCTGGATTTGATTCCCAGCATCCTATATATGGTCCACCGAGCACCACTAGGAGTAATTCCTGAGCGCAGAGCCAGGAATAACCACTGTGCATTGCCGGATATGACCAAAAAAAGGGGGGGGGGGCACTTTTTGCAGCCCTCCTCTCTTAGTAGCCCTTCCCACCTCCCCCAGGGACATCCTGGATAAGAACCCCAGGTCCCCTTTCTGTCCCTGCTAAGCTGCACCTTTACCCAGATCTTTACCCTCTCAGAACCCCACTGAGTGGCTTAAGCACTTGTGTCGTTTCTTTGCAGTTTTAATCCCAAAAGGAGGCTTGCCAAAGAGGCGGCTTGAGAAAAACACAGCATACCCAACATTCCAACAGAAGCCGGCCCCCAGCCGGCCTCTCACCTGAGCCCAGACGCTCTGCTAGGCCTCTGCTAGGCCTCTCGCTGCCCAGTCCCTGTACCCAGAGAATCCTCTGCGCCGCGTGAATGCCAAGTTCTCATCCACCGCCTCAGCCCCAGCTCAGGGCGCTGCACAGTGTGCAGGAGGGCAAGCCAATCAAAGGTTCCCACGGAGAAAGGCGAAAGGCCGCCTGGCCTGCCAGGGGGGTGACAACCTGCCTTCCCGAGTCACCCAGCACAGCCTGCTGCCTTCCGGTCTGTCCCTCTACCCTGTCAGCTCGCCCAGGATGCAGGCTGCTCTGGGTTCCCTCTTTGCTCCCTGTCCCTAGAGCAGCGGCCAGAACCTAATGAGGGCTCAGGATTCGCTCTGTGAGTAAAGGAATGAATAAGCCATCTCCACCATCACTTTACTAAAGGAAAAAGTCAGGACCAAAGCAGTGGAGGGACACCCAGGACCAAAGAGGTTATAGTAAAACAGTCAGGATTTACCCCCAGAACCGCCCGATGCCTGAGTATGAAGGGGCTCCCACACAAAACTGTACCACACACACACACACACACACACACATCAAGCAATGCACACCCAAGTGAACATACATATGCATACACATTCCCTTCCCGGATCTAGGACACCCTAAGCCCTGATCAGCAAGGACTCAGCAGGGATTAGCTGTCTGTGGAGGCCTTTACTGCACTCCCAGGGCTGGGCTGGAGAGAGAGAGAGAGATTAGGCTGGGAGGGGGGGCTACAGTCTGGACCCTTCATTCTATTCTGCCCCTCAATGCTGGCATTTAATGAGCACTTACTATATGCTGGGCACTGGATTGAGGCTTCATGCTCTAGCACAGAAAACTGAAGAATGATGATCACTCCCCATTTATACATGAACAAATGGGGCTCTGGAAGTCCCTACAACTTGCCCAGGTCAGGACCCCAGCATGTCCCACCCCTCAGAGCTCACACACCTCTCATGTACCCTTACAGCCTACTACGGTGACACAGAACAAAGCTGTATTAGGTAGGACCCAGGGAGTCTAGTTCTCAAAGGAAAAAAAAAAAAAGAGGAAAGGTCTGCCTTGGGGTAAGGCCAAAGGTGGGATATAAGTCTGCTCCTCACACTGTCCAAGTCACAGGTGACGAGGTTCCATGGACATGTATGAGGGCCACCATGACATGTCCATCACAGGTGTTTCCCAATGATTTGACTCCAAGGGCAAAGACAACAATAACGGAAATAAACACATGGGACTTCTTAGCGATACCAAGTTTAAAAGGTTCTACGCAGCAAACGAAACTCTGGCAAAAACAAAAAGACAACCTACTGAATGGGAGAAAATACCTGCACATCATTCCTAAGATAAAGGGTTAGTTTCCAAGATATAGAAAGAGTTCGCAGAAACTCAACAACAGTAAAACCAATGACCTCACCAATAATTACGAAGCTGAGATGAACAGACACTTGCCCAAAGAAGACAAAGAGAAGAATAGTTACTATGCATTGCCACTATTCAGAGAAATGTGAGTCAAAATGATCCTGAGATTTCACATCATACCAGTGAGAATGGTCTAGATCAAAAAGACTGGAAAGAACCAATGTTGGAGGGGACCCAACATTGGTACAAAAGGAACCCTCTCACTGATGGTGGGAATGTCCTCTGGGTCAGCCTCTAGAGAAAGCAGAATGGAGATTTTTCCAAAAATGTAAGAATAGATGATGCAGCAATTTCACTGTTTGGACATCTAACACCCCCCCCAAAAAAAAACACACAAAAATACTAATTTAGAAAGATGGATGCACACCATGTTCATTGTGGCACTTAGTAAAATAGCCAGGATATGGAAGCAACCCAGATGTCCAATAACAGATAAATAGATACAGATGTGGTCTATATGCATAATGGAATATCACACATCTGTAAGAAAAAGTGAAATCTCGTAGTTCCCTTAAACTTGGATGGAACTGGAGGGCATCATGTTTTGTGACAGAAGCCACAGGGAGGACAAAAACCAGATGATCTCACTTCTCTGTAGTAAAGAGAGAAACAAATTGAGGGAATAGACAATATTGAACAATGAGAAACTTTGGGCCTTCAATTACAAAACTCAGATCACCGAGCAGGGGCCAGAGAGAGGGACGGAAGATGCAAACTGGACATGATATAAAGAGCCTTAGACACGCTGGTGTTAGTGGGTTTCAGTAAGTTTATACATCAAAACTGCAAATGTTAACACTAGTCGAACCATGTTACCTAAATAGGAATTTAAAAACATCTTTTAAAAAAAATGACCTGGCCAGAAGCAAGAAAGACACTGGAGAGAAAGGGGGGAAAGGAGCCCTGATGGGGTCATTTGTGAAAAAAGAGAGAGAAGAGTTCAAACCGAAGCTTCTCTGAGAGTCCATGGAATTCAACTTCCCTTGGCCCTGAAGACCCAGCGAATCTGGTCCGCATTTATCTTGCCACCACCCTCCCCACTGCTGACACAAAACACCCTTCTCTTCAGGTGAACAGGCAGCTCTCAGCCACACCTAGCCCCATACCAGGCACCCCAGACACCTCCTGCTCCACGCAGCCTAAAAACTCAGCCCCCTCTGCAGGTCCTGGGCAAGAGCATCTCCGTTTCTCTCTGCGCCCCCTACCAGGAGCCCACAGGTGTTCCCTAGCCCCCAGGCTTCGGGGTTCAGAGATGTCCGGAGGCCATGCTTCCACCTACCCTCACTCAGATTTTTTTTCTTTTTTCTATTTTTTGTTTCTGTTTTTGTTTTTGGACTACACCCAGCAATGCTCAGGGCTTACTCCTAGGTCTGGGATTACTCCTGGAGGACTCAGAGGACCATATGGGATACCAGGGATCCAACTAGGTTAACCGCACACAAGACAACCCTTTCCCTCTGTACTATGACTCTGACCCCATTATCCACATTTCTTAGCCAGAAAGTCCACTTCATCCCCATAAGCACCCCACCAAGGGAGAATGTCCCCCCACCCCCGCCCAATACACATACACAACACACACACACACACACACACACACACACACACACACACACACACACACCATCCACTCAGGAGCCTAGCTGAGTTCAGCAAGTGAGCTAAAGCACCTGCATAAGTAAACCAGAGTTCAGGGAGAAGATAAACAGAAACCGGAGAAGCACAGAAAGGCTGGTGCAAATTCACAGGAAAGAGAGAGAGATCGGGACATCACCAAAACAGGAGAGGACAATACCGGGCAAAGAGAAGAGAACAGGAGGGAGAAGTCCTCAGACACTCCAGAACTGAAACGGACACCACCATGCTGGGAAAGAGAAATAGCAACTAAGGCTGGACTCGGAACTGAGGCCGGGTAGGGGAGAGGTGGGGCGAGGCTGGGGTCTCAGATAGGCCTGCAGACCTGGGTGAGCTCCCAGGTGCCGCAAGTGTTCTTGAGAGGCCACACGGCTTGCTTGCAGAGGGCTGCCTCCTCCTGAGGAGGCCCAAAGGCTACTTCTAGGGAGAGGCCGCGACCTCCCAGATGAGCAGGCGCCATCCCTGCCATGTGTCAGGGTCCTAGAAATAACTGCCAGTGCCCCTTCCCTTCAGGGGCATCTGCTCCCACCGGCCAGCATGGCGCTGCCAATGGGGGCCCCGGCCCCTCCTGCAGACAGCACATGGCCCACCCCTGCCACAGCCACAGCCCAGCTCCACCAGCACCAAGCCAGTCCTCCCTTGAGCAGGCTCCTCCAGGACTGCTGGGCAGTGGGTCTCCAGGGCCAGCAGGCCATCATCCTCCACCCCTGCCCCCAGCTGTCCCATAGCCTCAACCTCCCATCCCCCCAGGAGCCCAGACTGCCAACTGCTAATACTCTGTCATCCGATCCTGGCTCCACCCAAAATTCTCTGCCCAGCCACCCTTCTGAGGCCCAAAAATGGGCACAGTCATTTATAGAGGGTCCTACAAGCCAAATGCAATGGGAAGGTGACCTCATAGCACCCCCAGGCCTGGGCTCCAGGCACGCACTCTGCAACCCAGGCACTCTGGGGGGGTGGGGGGGGAGCGGGTGGCTGGGCACCTGGAGACAAGCATCAAGGGAGGCTGGCTAGCAGACACTGGTGACCCTTCCAGTGTAGAGCCATGCCCTCCTGGGGCCCATAAAGCAAGTGAGTGCCTGGCCCGACCCAGGACTGGCATCGGCATACAACCGGGTAGGATTTGCGAAAGAGAGGGAACTCAAGGTACCACCTACAGGCCTGGGCCTGGGTGATGCCATCAAGTCCCCCCACCCACCCACCCAATCCCTGTTTGTTCTGAATGGTCTTGAGTACATGCACAGCCACATGAATTCCCTCTGGAGCAGCAAAGTCCGTGTGGAGGCAGACAGGCAGCTGGACAGGTCTGGCAGAACCATGGCACCAGCCCTTAAGCTGGGAAAAGTGGCCTCCTTCCCTTGACCACCAATTCCTGGCGGATGGTGTGGGGGAAACTAGAGAGGAGAGGAGGAGAGCAGGTGGGAGAGGCCTTTGGGGATGTTATGGAGGCCTCCACCAGAGCCCTGCCTGTCCTTGGCCAGGAAACTGCCTCCCAGTGCTTTAGACCAGCTGTAGGCCCCATTAGGCACTGACTTGAACCAGAGCGGGTGTGAGACCTCAGACAACGCACACTCATCCTGAACTCCATCTAAGGGGCACATTCCAGGCTGTGACCCACCCACCACAGGAGTGCACTGGGGCTGGCTGATCTGGGCTGAAGGTGGAAGGAAGACCGAGTTTAGGCTCTCCTTCAGGTAGCTCTGGCTTCCGGGCAGAGGGTCTCCTAATCCACGTCCATCCAGGGGGCTAAGGGCAGAGGCAGTAGCAGCAGCAAGCACTGAGCAAGCCCAAGCCCAGGGAGCTTGGCTAGGTGGGACCAGCTTGAGCCACATCGGGCTCCAGAGCTCACCAGCTGCCGCCCCTCTGCCACGGAGGAACAGGGTCTGAAGAGGGGGCAGGACGGCAGCTCAGCGGGGGCAGCAATGACTCGCTTGCTTCCAGGGAAGGGATATGGCCTGAGCCTAGAGGTCCTGAAACTACTGCTGCAGAGACCAAGCAGCCAGAGCAAAGGGAACAAGACAAACGCCAAGGGAGTCAGGGCGGCAGGACCCTGGGGGGCGGGGGAGGGGGGAGGAGGTGGGAGGGGGAACTGGTCTCCGCGACCCCGCGGCTTCCCATTCATCTTCCTCCAGCTCTGGAGCAGGAAACAGGCTCAGGCCGAGGGCAGCCCCCGGGGCCGCCGGCTCCAGGCACCTCCAAGGATTTACCCAGTCACGGGAGAGAGCGAGAAGGAGGGAGGAGGAAGCAAGGGCAGCGGCCTCTGCCTCTCCCCCCCAAACAAACCCCCAACTAGCCGGCGGCTCGGCTCGCTCCCTGCCCCCCAGCCAGCTATCGGGGGTTCTAAGCCTCCTCCCGCCAGCCGGGGTGGGGGCGGGGGCGAGGGGAGGGCCCGGGCAGCTGGGCCACGCCAGATCCGGCGGAGGTCCGCGCTCCCCTCCCCTCGGAGCACGCCCACCGGCCTCCCGGAGCCCGGGAAGAGGCGAGAGCAAGAGCAAGCCGGACTCCCAGGAAGGCGCCCGGGAAGCTCCAGCAGCGCACCCCCACCCCCCCCCCACCACCACCCACTTTTCCTCCATCACGTGGCTGCATCCTTGGGGAGCCCGCAGGTCTCAGCTGCAAAAGTCATTGTTTATGAACAGCCACCACCGGCCGGGCCAGGGTGCTGGAGATGGGGGGCGCGGAGAGAGGGGGCGGCCTGCCGGGCCCCGAGCCCACCCGGCCTCGCGGACGGTGGTCCGGGCGGCCGGCTGGGGAGGGGGGATTCAGGAGGGGAGCCCCCTGGGCCGGCGCACAGATTCTGCAATCTCAGATCTCAGAGTCGGAGTCGGCGGGGGAAGTGGCGTCAGCAGCAGGCGTGATCCAATTCCATAAACCTAAGGTGGCCCCGGCTGGAAAGCAGAGTGGGCGCGGACCCCCGCCCCCCACCCAGCATTTGCAGCGGGGTCCCAGGGGACCACGGGGAGCGAGGACTCCATTCTCCCCCAATCCCACCCCCCCCCACACACACACACATACTGCGCCTCCGACCCCAGGTCGAGTTTCCTGCGGCGCCCTCCACGCCCCCAGCAGCTGGTCGTGCCTTGTCGCCAGCAGCTCCCCCATGCCGACCCCCCCAGCCCCCACCCCACCCCCGGCTCCCGCAGCCCGAGCGCCACCTCCCCCCACCCCTCCCCGGCCTCGGGAGCCCCAGCTAGGGTCAGGGCACCTCCCCGGAGGGCGAGCGGGGCTCAGCTCCCGGGGGCCAGGCCGCGGGGACCGCTCGGGAAAAAAAGAAAAAGGGAAACCCGATGCCTCCTTGGACCCCCAGGGACAGCGGGAGCGAAGGGTGGGATGGAGAAGGACCTGAGGGCGCAGGAGGAGCCGGGGGACCCCAGGAGCGCGCCGGCTACCCGGGGGTTCCCGGGGCAGAGCGGGCCCCAGGGGACCCGGCGCCGGCTCCTTCCCTGCGGCGCCCGCCCGGCCTTGCGTCGTCCGCGTGGGCCCGCAGGGCTGGGCGGCCGCTGTCCCAACCCCCCCGGTCCTCGGCCTCCGGAGCCAGGTTAGCCCGACCTCGCGCCCCCAGCAGCGCCCGGAGCGAAGTGGGGCCGCCACGGCCCGGGAGGTTACGGAGACGCGCGGGCGGCGGGGGGCTTGGCAGCGTGGGGGAGAGGACAGCTGCTCCCTCTCCGGCCCCCGCCTGGAGCACTCGGGCAGGAGGGGGCGCCTGCAGCTCCGGGGCGCGCAGCCTTGGGGGGACCCTCGAAAGCGGCAGGCCGTCCGGAGGTGACAGCGCCCGATCCGGAGGGAAGCCCCCCTGCCGGGGAAGAGTGCGAGATCTGGGGGAGAGAAGGGGGGCAGGTGGTCCGGACGGGGCGGCGGCCGGAGCTGGAGCTCGCTCACCTTCTCCTGGGCGCGCGTGAGCTTCTTCTGCACGTTGCTGGCGATCTTCCCCGCCGTCACCCCCTTGCTGCCCATCTCAGCCATCGCGACTCAGGCTCGCCCCGCGGCGAGCGCGGATCTCGGTCCCGGCCCTCGGCCCCCACGGCCCGGCTCCCCGCGCCACGCCGCGCAGCAGACAGCCCGGCCGACTGGCGGAGGCGGAGCGTGCGCCCGGCGAGCGAGCGAGCAATCGAGCGAGCCAGCGACGCGGGGACCGAGGGAGGGCCCGGCGGCAGGCGGGGGAGCGCCGAGGGGCCGGGCTTCGGACGGTCAGCGCCCCCCGCCCGCCCCCTCCGGACCAGATCCGGCCTTTTAAAGGGACACCCCGGGCGCCGGAACCGCCAGCGGGCGCCGAGGGAGCCGCGCGCGCGCGCGCGCGCCCAGGTGCCGGGGGCTGCGGCGAGCGGGACTCCCTGGACGCTCCAGTGACACCGCCCAGGGGCGGGACTAAAGCGGCGATCCCGAGGCCCGGGCTGTAGGGGGTGGGGGAGAGAGGACTGCTCTCCCTGGCGGTGGCCTCCCGCAGCCTGGTGAACGGGCCCGAAAATGAAGAGTGCTTGCGTAAAAAACCAGAGCTAAAGTGCAGCGGCCATCCGGGTGCGCCCCTGGAATCGAGGAACCCGGCTGGGAAGGTGCGGTGAGCGCCGCCTCTTCCTCCGGCGCTGACCTCCTGCTGGACACTGGGCGCCCCCCACCCCCTCCTGCAGTATAGACTCACCGGTCTCACCACCTGCGTGCGCTGATCACCGCGGGGCCGTCTTCTCTCTGCCCCGCTGCTAGCCGGTGCTCACCAAGCACTCAGTTTTCCATCTTGTTGTTAATTATTATTATTACAATAACCTAACATTACTGAGCGCTTACTGACCTGGCTTACTGACCCTGGCTAAGTGCGTCCCGGGGCATGATCGTTCTCTGATTCCTCCATGGCCCACTAAGGTAAACGCTGTTTATCCCCAATTTCACAAATGAAGCACCGCACCGAGAGTCCCACGGACCAGACCCCTGCCTGCGCCTAGGCTAGAAAGATGATGCGTGATCATCTTTCTCGCCTAGGGATCGCTAGCTGCCTTGTCGACAGATCAATGACACTTCTGCTCAATAAATATGTATTGAGTCTACGGATCCCACCTCCCGCCCTCACCGAAGTCAGAGCAGAAAGCGTGAAAGCTGCTGCAACACTTGGCTGCCCTGGAAGATTTCTGGGGACTGGGCTGGTGAGAAGGGAGAGAGGAGCCCTGGAAGGAGGCCTCAGAGGTGTGATGCCTGGGCCGTGTCCCTGGGAAACTTCTCGAGGTCACTTGCAGATTGGAGCCAAACTCCACAGACAGGGAAACTGAGACCCAGGAATCAATAATTCAGCCTCATTCACACAGCCAGTTCTCTTCCCTTGGTCTGGAAGACCCTCCTGAATGCGTTTTCTGGCTCTTACTGTAGTCGCTCAGGATTTACACACCCCGATCATAATCAGACCCCAGACCTGGCCTATTCTTCCTATTTTGCCATTAGAGAGGCTGAAGGTGATACGAGATAGCTTTGGTCTAGAGGCAAGATTTGAACTGATACAAACTACCTTTCAGAAAAAGCACCTTTCATTAATGGATACCATTTGGTCAAAATTATTCTCAACTTTTCCACAATCATTGGATTACAAAAGCATGTCGAAGCAGCAAAGTCTGTGTAAATGACTTTCCTACTAAAGCTCAACATGTCTCTGTCCTCTTGATTTAATACTTGACCTCGGACTAATCATTCTCTAAGACTCCTCCAAGGGAAAAGAAGACTGTTCACCTGTCAAATCTTGTTCCAAACAGCCACTGGCAAGAAACGGGGCATTCTGTTTCTCTGGACTTCTGTGCTTCACAGTATCACATAACAACAAAATTGGAGAAAACTCCCTAGGTTATCTGTAGGACAGTCAGCCTGATGACATCACTACCAGGGAATCTATTAGGGGATCATTTGAAATAGCCATTACAAAGATCATGTAGCAACATGAAACAATGCAGATATTATTATGGTAGAAAAGAAAAGACAGGAAATTGTGTGCTATCCCTGCAACACATTAGAATAAATGCAAATATTGATGACCAAAGCCTCGAAAGAGCCATGCATAAAGCAATAGATGTGTTAAAGTACATGCAGTATGAGGAACCAGAACGATAGTACAGCAGGTAGGGTGGGTATTAGCCTTGCACGAATTGGACCTAGGTGAGAACCGCGGCATCTCATGGTCCCCCAAGCACCACCCGGAGCCATTGCTGAGTGCAAAGTCAGGAGTAATCCCAGAATGATGCTGGATGAGCAAAAAAATTTAAAAAGCAGTATGACTATTTTCCCCCCTTAGTTTCCTACATAGTTCATAAAGTGGTTTATTACCTTCATAATTAAAAACATACACAACTCTATCTTTAATGAAGATAGCTCTTATCTGCTGTATAACTCAAAAAGACTTACCAAGCACAAAAACCTTAAAGGATATACTGAAATTTTAAGATGCTAATTTGATGATACACTCAGTTCCTGGGAGAGAACAAGGCAGAGTCTCCTACCCTGTGCCTGACTGTCTCCACCAGGGCCCAACAGCTGAAGACCACCGGGGCCCAACCAAGGCCATGCTGGGACCACTCTCCACACACTTGGATGAGCCTCACGCATAAAAGAACTGGCAGAGGTACCCAGGTGTGTGGGACCCGGGGCTGAGATCTCCAAGCCTGCACGGTTTGGGACTGGACCTGCCAGTAACTAGACGGTTACACCCACCAACTGCCGTGTAACTCCAACAACGGCCAGGATCCAGAGATTATCACACTCAGCTCCCGGAAGCGACATCTTATCAACTCATTCCTACTTTGGGCAAACTGGCAGGCTACCAAATGTAACCTGCCCACACTGCAGAGTCTGGCAAACTCCCCGTGGTATACCCATTATGCCAAATACCAGTAACAATGATGGGTCTCATTCTCCTAACCCTGAAAAAGCCTTGAATATGGCACTTTAAAAAAAAAAAATCTCAGGGCTAGGATGAAGAAGACGTTACTGGCACCTGCTCGAGGCAATCGACGAACAACAGGGTGGTCGTGATCGTGAATTTGATGATACAGCAAAACTAGATTTTTTTAATTAAAAGTATCAACACACACTGTAAAATTATGCAAGGAAATGTTCCAAAAATACTGTCCAAAAAGCAGAAATGTAGGAGATTTTTCACTTCTTTGTGATTTTCTACAGTGTATTTTTATTAATGCAAGTGCCCATTTATTTTATGATCAGAAAAAAAGGAGTCATTTCTATTTTGAGGCTTGTCACAAGATGAAATTGTAAGAAATAGAAAATATTTGTGACAATAATAATCTCACAATTAATCTTTTAAAAATTAAGGTCCAAACAGGCTAATGACCAAATGACATTTACAATTCTGTAGATCTAAATTATCAATAAATGGGTTCTAAAAGTTCATCCTACCAGGAAAAAAAGGCCATTAAATCTATAACATGCCTTTTCTTCTACCACTTTCATCAATCTGCAATTTATTTTTTAACTTATGTTAATTAAAACCAGAAAGACAAATACTCTTACCTACTGCTTATGAGATTGTAACCAATTCAGAATTTCTGAAAATTAATCTTGTGCTATGTGTGAAGAATCATTAAAATAGCCATATTTTTAAATCCCCCAAGTCCCAAATCTAGAAACAGATTCAAAATTTTAGCAAAACCATCTGAGGACTAGTTTAGAGACTTAGAACGCCTGCCTTGCAAGTGTGTGGTCACAAGTTCAAATCCATGGTGTCACCCATGCACTGAAATTGCAGTCTGGAATCTCTGTTGGTCTAGCTCTGCTGTTCGCTGCAAAAAAAAAGTTCTGGCTGCACCACAGTTGGGTATGTGTAAGCACCACACAAAGGAATAGCATTCCTGGCTAGCGTCCCTACTAAAATGTGAGAGCACCATGGCCAGGAAGGGCAACTCTCTAGCAAACACCTATCAGAGCACATGTGTGCACTGCAAGCAAAAGAGTGCAAACTTTGCTGAGCACTGCACTCAAGTGTGCAAGTACTGCAACCTAATGTTCATTCTCCTGTGAACTGAAAAATCTGTGTGAGCTCCACAACCAGGCAAAGACAACATCATCATCAACAACAACAACAACAGAGAAATGGGGGCAAGTGGGAAAAAGTTTTTTATTTTAGTATAGTCACACAGATATCCATCACATTGTTTATGAAAGTACAAAACTGGAAACAGGAGTGTTAACTTCTTCAATGTTGTTATTAATACTCCCACATTCCCTCAGTCCCCAAAAATTTTGGAGCACTTGCTATGCTCTAGTTTTGTGCTGGGCTCTGCAGAAACAAAAATGGGTGCTCCTCTCAATGCAAAGGACTGAATAGAATCTGGGAGGGGCCAACAGGTGTTCTTTGAAGGAGCTCATCTGTGATGTAGAAATGCACACACTTTAGAATATTATGAAAGCTATGAGAAAAATACATGCAACATTCCTGTAATATTAAATCTGACTCTATAAATTGTGACTAACTATATATAGTAGATGGCAGATGCTATGGTTTTTGACTGTCCAATTAATCTTTTTACTTTCTTTAAGAACTCCTTCCTTGTTTAATGTGTTTGATGCTATCTTATTCCTTGAACCTTGAAGTATGCCAACCCTAGAAGAGCCATTCCCAAGCAATAACAGTTTCCTGAGATGATTACAGGACTCAAACAAGTCCGTAAGAGTCTTCCCTAGACTTCAAGGAGTACATACCGATAGGTCATAAACATTCATCTTTTCACTAAAATGGGAAGGTGTGAGCCTAGATTCATCAAAGTCCAACTTCCATTTCATGTTAAAGATCCTGCCTAGAAGAGGAAGTCAACAGGTTTTGGGGGATAGAGACACAGAGAGACAGAGACAAAGAGAACAACATAATAGTATTTGAGAACTAAGTTCCAGTCATGCCTGAGTACTACCCACTTCCAACTCTCCAGCTACGTAAACCAGGATACCTTTTTCTTGCAAAAACAAGTAATTTGAGGTTACTTGAAGTCAAGAGTCAAGACTAATATATTACAACCATTTCCTAAGAAACTATCCTAAGGAATCCCCAGTGCTATCTTTTAAGTTGGATTTAGTACTTTGAAGTTATAGTTTCTTACGTACCTTTACCTAGCTCAGCAGAATTAATATCAACTAGCCAAACTATAATTTTGATTGAAAGGAGGGAATAATTATTATACCTACAAGTTTCATAAACCAGAACTGCCTTGCACAGATGGGGTCATAAATGTTTGGGTTAAGAGGGAGGAATTTAGAATGATGATTAAGATGTTGTTCGTAAGCTGGCTCCAAATACTGATGTCATCAGAACTTGTCCAGCTGTCTTTTAGGGAACCTTTGCAGAGATGGGTTAGCAAACCTCCTAAAGGTTTCCAAAAGCAAGGGATCTCTCCCTCCCCAGACTTCCCCTCCTGACTTCCAAATGTGCTGACCCAGATGTATAAACACCTGAGTCTCGATCCTAATTTTGATCCAACTTAACTAGTCTCTACCAAGGAGCCTGGGGAGTAGACCACTCACAGCGCCACCAACTAGATCGAGGATAAAACAAGGCTTGGAGGGTAGGGGGAATATTTCCGGGAAAAAATATATTATTCTCTTTTCCAGCAATAAATGGCATCTCTAAGAGATAAAAAATAAAAAGAGAGTTGTATTTCTTTTCCATTTCTTCAAACAGTATAGTGTGTGGTGCAAAGTGTGTAGGTTAAAGATAGTAGACAGGTAGAAGAAAATAAAAGCAACATAGCTCCTGGACCTTGGGCCTGTCATAATCTGCTTTTTTTTTAGTTTATTTTAATTTTTACTGATTTTTTAGGGGCTGGAGTGAAGCACAGCAGGTGGGGCATTTGCCTTGCATGCGGCCAACCAGGTTTCGATTCCTCAGTCCCTCTCGGAGAACCCAGCAAGTTACCAAGAGTATCCCGCTCGCATGGCAGAGCCTGGCAAGCTCCCCATGATGTATTCAATATGCCAAAAACAGTAACAACAAGTCTCACAATGGAGACGTTACTGGTTCCCGCTCAAGCGAATCAATGAACAAAGGGAGGACAGTGCTATAGTGCTACTGATTTTTAGATGGCATCCAGAGGCTCCCAAGCACTCAAGAAACTTGCAGCGCCAGGCATCAAACCTGGCTTCTTGCATATAAAGCATGTGCTCCAGACCGTTGAACTCTCTCCAGCTCTCCCTACTCTTTTTTAAAAAAAATCAGCAATACTCACCTCATGTAGCAGTTGTTTAAGACTGAAGACAATATGGACTTCCTGGCCCAGGACTTAATGGTGTTGGTAAAGGGTAGTTAGTGCTATGCCACCTATCAGATGATCAGGACCAGCGTCTCAAAGTCAATGTGAATTTGTGGCTCCTTTGCCGGAGATACACTAAGCTGACTTTCTGGAGCTCTACAGATAGGTAAATAGGCGCAGAAAAGCAAACAACCCTTTGCCCAGAATTCCTTCCTTAAATCGCTTTGGAAATAAAAATTCAACCTTTGAAAATGTTTTCTGGAAATTTACTTTCTTTGACTTGTCAGTGAAAAAAAAAATTAACCAAACAAAATGTGGCAGCAAGATTCCACACTAATGCTTTTTAAGCATTTCTAAAGTTTCACTTATCTATAAACAAACTAACAGACTCTATGAATAGAGAACTGGCCAGTTCCTTGAAACTGCAGTTCATTTACAGGTTATGAGTTACCCTTTAGGAAAATGATTTCAGAATGTGTAAGAAAGTCTTAGAAATGCTGACACACTGAGATACACCTGAGAACATCCTTAGATATAAGTACAATGATTGATATGCTTCACAACTAAACAGTGCAAAGTTTGCAAACAAGCTAAATATCCAAGTATCATTTGGTTAAATGTCATTTTTTTTTAATTTTGGTACAAAGTTAACCCTTGAAATACATTTTGAATTGCGCAGATTGACTTAAACATGTATTTTCTTATAAACAGATTACGTAAACTTATGGTAGGTATAAATATAGTAGAGCTGGAAATGTGCTCTAATTTGCATTGGAGAGGACCTGGGTTCAATTCCCAGCAAACCACCTACCCGTCCATACACACACACATACACACACACACACACACACACACACACACACAATTCTATAAATATACTTTTCTCTTTCTTATGATATTCTTGGACTGGAGCGATAGCACAGCGGATAGGGCGTTTGCCTTGCACGCAGCCAACATGGCCGACCCGAGTTTGATTCCTCCACCCCTCTCAGAGAGCCCGGTAAACTACCATCAGTATCTCACCTGCACGGCAAAGCTTACTGGGCCCGCCGCTTGAGCAAATCAATGAACAACGGGAGGACAGTGACAGTGATGATATTCTTAATAATGTCTCCTTTTCTCAATACTTATTTTAAAAATTCAGTGATAGCACAGCGGTAGGGCGTTCGCCTTACAAGCGGCCAACATGGCCGACCTGAGTTCGATTCCTCCGCCCCTCTCGGAGAGCCCGGCAAGCTACCGAGAGTATCTCGCCCGCACGGCAGAGCCCGGCAAGCTACCGAGAGTATTCGATATGCCAGACACAGTAACAACAAAGTCTCCAATGGAGACGTTACTGGGCCCGCACGAGCAAATCGACGATTAACGGGAGGACAGTGACAGTGACAGTCTCTAATGCACTAACATAGAGCGTGCATTAGCTGGCTGTTTATGTTATTAGTAAAGCTTCCTGTTAACAGCAGGCTATTGGTTAAACTTGGGAAGCATCAGAAGTCACACATAGGTTTTCAACTGCATGTGTGAATTGGTACCCCTAACCCTCAAGTTATTCAAGTTGTCAAGTAGATATTTTTGGATAGTAATAATTTTTAATTTAAAACCATTAAAAATTAACAGGGCTTCTTGCAAACTTTAAAAGTCTGCTCTTTCAAAGATACCAGCATAAAAATGAATGGGTAATCCACTCAGACAAATACTAGTCATGATACATATCTATAAAATGACCTGTTTCCAAAATATATAAACAACTGTAACTCAAAAATGAGAAGGCAAACGATTTATTTCTTTAATATTTTAATAGGTCAAATGATTTTAAGATATTTTTACCAAATTAAATGCTTCGCCAAAAAGAGTATGAGAAGATGCTAAACTTGTTAGTCTTTAGAGATATGCAAATTAAAATAATTATGAGTTAACACTATAAAACCTCAAAAATTGTTAAGACTGACAACACCAAACATTGGTGACAATATACTGTAACAGGAACTCTACTCAGAAACACTTGTCCTCTTTATGCCAGTTTATTCCTCTTTATGGTGAATTTTTGAAAACGTTTCTCCTGCCTGTTCTACTCTAGTTAATCATTTTATCACTGAGATCTAAATGTGGGCTCAGCTAAGTATTCTAACCCCTCAGCATCCTCTGGCTGTACATCTGAATGGAAAAAAGCTGGTCAACTCACCTCCCCCAGCCCCACACATACTGGGGCATTGAATAGATCCTCCATAAAGAGATGTGAAGACATGTTCAGCTCTCTTCCAACCTTTCTTCATCCGACTACATGGCAATCTCTTCTCAACCTGCAGTCACAGCTCACCTCCTCCAGAGAGCCTGCTTCCACACGTGTAACTCAAGCATTGCTAAGTGGTCCTCCTCTGTGACCCCCAGGATCTTGGGCTCACCTTTCACGCATCCATATGTACCATCCCCTAAATAAGTCGTTCTGTGATAGTGGTGGAGAGACACTGGGGATGTGAGACCACTCTTTGTGGTGCTGGAGAGACAGCAGACACTCAATTGACAGGAATAGAACTTTGGTCCTTGAACATGCTAGACATGTGCTCCACCACTTGGATCATCTGCCCAGATGGGACATATCTTATCTGTGACACTGAGGGTACATCCACCGTGTTCCTCCTGGCCTGCTCATCAAGTCAGGCAGGTGGTTTTGTTCATTTGAGAGGAAGAATCACTTCCTGCTTGGACTCCACATTGAGAAAAGACAAGCCACTGTGGTTGCCTTGAGTGAGCAGGAGGCCCTATTTAAGAACCACAGTCTCCACCTGAGGCTGCTGAGATGCAGGGACTAGATATATTTAACTCCATGTCGCCCTCAGATCAGGTATTCAGAAAACCTATGCTAGACAGTGCTAGATAGTGCTTTTGCACCCAACTCTGGGCATAGTCCACCCAGACCTGGGAAGGTACTCAGCACAGGAGGGTGGAGACCTTCCTGGATCTGGTATCTTGAATCAGATGGACTAGCTGCATTCTCCCCATCACCTGCCTTTTTGTCTTTTCACACAGGGCCCACCCTGGTCACCTTTTACTGACATTTACTTAAGTATGTGTGTGACATTATGGCTCTTTAAACTAGAGGCCATAGTGACTCTCTTATTTCCGCTGACCTGGGCTGCTTCTAGAACTAGCTACCATCACCGCAGCCTCGTTTCTGTGAGCCAGTGGAAGTCAGAGGCTATGGCTAAGCTCTGACTGGTGGAACTCAGGGTGACGGGTTACGGCAGGCCAGACAGTAGTGAGCATTCACAGGGTGCAGGTGGCCGGCATCTCTCAAGCAATGATATCATGATTCTCGCATTTTACATTTTACAGAGTTGGACACCAAACATAATAATACTTTTTGTTCATTCTAAGTAAACAGCTGACAATGTCCAATTCAAAGACTTCTCCCCCCTACACACACGCGCGCGTGCGCACACACACACACTCACTCTCTCTCTAAATATAACAATTCTTCCTTAAATTAAAAAAAATTTAAAGAAGTGGCAGAAAATATGGGCTTTCGTAGGTAATAAATACAGATCTCAATCTTCAGAACAGGCAGTAAACATCAAGTATCCTTTACTCTTCTCTTCCAGACCCTCGTTTCCCAGCTTGTCACTCATGCCCGCCGCTCCCATTTCTTCAGGCTTAGAAAGTTCTGGTGTTCCATTCTCCTCCAGTTGGTTCTCTCCTCTTTTCATTTTGGTCATTTCTGGCTGTGCTCAAGGGACCCGCAATGCCAGGGCTCCCTCATGTACTTCAGACTTTTCAGTTAATCTCCTCGGCACCATCCCAGTTGGTTTTATAAACATGGTGCTCTGTCTCCCTCTCTGTCCATTCTGGGTCCACTGAGTTACCGATAACTGCATGACACATCCCTTCCATGGCATGAGGAATACCTTCAACATGTTCCTGGCCTCACTTGGGTGGACCTCTCAGGTAGGAGTGCAGATGTAAGTCGTCATTTCACCCCTTTTACCATGCTAAGCCCTTGGGTAACTGAGGATGAGCAGAGTACTGCTGCCTTCTGCAAAGTGTGGGGGAAACTGCACCATGTGCTGTATTTTCAGACTCTTCCAAACCTAGCTAGAATTTCTGTATTTTTTTCTGTCCCTGAGGATTAGTCCCAATGGCAGTGCTACGTTTTTGTCCTTGAACCTAGAAGCACCTAGTTCTTGTCATTTACTTTCTGACTCTCCCAATTCCTCCCTAAGTATAGCTTCCTGAATGGGCAGAAGAAAGGTGCTCTAAGCTAACTGTTCAGACTCTGACACCCCCCACCCTCCACCCCCTTAACCCCACCCCTTGCCTCCTGTGGGTTAGAAAGAAGAGTTTGCTCTGAAAAATCAAAAGAAGTTACAATGAAAGTAAAGTGTTCTTTGAACCACAGAGGGTGAGACTTAACAGAAAACGCTGAGGGGAGGAGAATACTGTGTATATTCTGGATCTATAATTCAGGGAGATCCCACTAAAGCACGAACCCGAGGGGAGTGGGGATGTGGATTGTTTGCACAGCCTGCCTCTAACTGGAGACAAGGAGGTTATTGAAAGTAATTCTGTCTCTCAGGCAGGTAACTCTCCCATCCACATTCTCTGGGCATGGAAGCTGCAGAGTGGACACTGGAGACACTGAGAGATTAAAGCAGGTCACTATGGCAACAAGTCATCTGTCTAGGAGATAATCACACTCAAGTCTCCAGTGATATATATATATATATATATATATATACATATATATATATATATATATAGAGAGAGAGAGAGAGAAAGAGAGAGGGAGAGATTGGCAGTGAGGGAGTGCTGGGGATCAAAGCCACAGTCTTACATATGTGAGTCACATGTATTACATGGAGTCACATCTCCAGACTCAGCCTGATGTCCAAGGTAAAGGTAAAGGTAAAGGCCCTCCCGTTGATCGTCGATTTGCTCGAGCGGGCCCGGTAACATCTCCATTGGAGACTTGTTGTTACTGTGTCTGGCATATCGAATACTCTCGGCAGCTTGCCGGGCTCTCCGAGAGGGGCCGAGGAATCGAACTTGGGTCGGCCATGTTGGCCGCTTGTAAGGCAAATGCCCTACCACTGTGCTATCGCTCCGTTCCCAAAATTTATTTATTTATTTTTGGTTTGGTTTCTGTTTGGTTGGGTTTTTTGGGGAGCGGGTACACCCAGAAGTGCTCAGTAGTTACTCCTGGCTCTTCACTCTACTCTCAGGAATTATTCCTAGTGGTGGTCAGGAGACCATATGGGACATCGGATAGTGAACTTGAATTGGCCACCTTTGAGGCAAATGCCCTACCCACAGCACTATCTCTCTGGGTCCTTGTTGTCCAAAATTTTGCAAAGGGAAAGCCACCCCAGTAAGGATAGGCATTGCTAATGGCTTTTGTCCACACCAGCATGGACACCTTTGAAGGAAAGTAACTGGCTCAGGTGGTAGCTATGACTCTCTGGAGCTGCAGTCGATCGAGAGGAGAAGGGGGAAAGTAGGTCACAGAAGGCTACAACTAATACCTGGAACCTGCCCATTCTAGAAATCTAGTTCCCATGCAAGTGCTCTGCAACAGCAAACACATTCCTATGTGGTTAGCGAATTCTTGACTCAGCTGCTCAGAGATGGCTAGGAAGTAGCCCAGACCTGAGCCTACCCTGCTGCCCCAGAGTCTAGGACAATTGGCAGCTGCCAAGAAGTTACATCCCAAGGATTCTTTCAAAGGGCCAGGTCTGGACTCTGGAACCATTGTTGCGGACGCACAGCCCTGACTAACTCTCAGCCTTCTTGCCCTTGCTTAGTCCTGGCCTCTGTAGGGCACAAAGAATATTTTTCCCTTCCTCCTTCTCCTAGGTTCTCTTGGGCTGCTCTGTGCAAACAAATTAACATCAGAGATTAGTGGGAGAAAAAGAACAAATTTAATTACATGCATATGAAGGAGTCACGTGGCTGCAAGTTCTAGAATAAATAGAACAGACCAGTGATTTTTATTCTTGAACTAATGAGTAGGCTAGGGGACCGGAGTGTTAAGGAAAGAGGAGAGGGCCTCACGTGACGAGAGTATTACTCATACTATAAAATCAGATGCTCTCTAACTAGGTGTCTGCCTGAAAGGGGATATTTCTCTGAACTGGGAATGTGGTTCAATAGTAAAATGACTCTCTTGCATGCACGAGGGCCCGTGTTTAATCCCCTGGCACCCCAAAACAAGTTTCCCTCTTGAAAGGTTATTTTTGGAGATGAGCCTGGGTCCTGGTGAGTTTTATTCTTCCATGTAGCTAATAATAAGTTTCTCTTGAGACCCTCAGGGCTTCAGTTGATTTTGTCTCCACATGCCACAATGCTGCAATTAGAAAAAGCCTGAACTACATACCAGGGGATGCCAAGCCCTTCCTTCCAGACCTCCTGCACTCAACGGCATTGCCCTCCTTTGCCCCTTGCTTAGTCCCCCCCCCCAACCCCACTTGGCCCCCTCTCTCTTCCATGCCCAAGGATTGTTTTCTAAAATGTGACCTGACTATACCATTCCTGCTTTCATTGCCTCCTCTGAGATTTAGGGATAAATTCCACTGTAGCACTGTAGCTCTCTCCTCTCCTTGTTCACAGATTTGCTCAAGCGGGCACCAGTAACGTCTCCATTGTGAGACTTGTTGTTACTGTTTTTGGCATATTGAATATGTCAAGGGTAGCTTTCCAGGCTTTGCCGTGGGGGCGGAATACTCTCAGTAGCTGGCTGGGCTCTCGAGAGTCGTAACTGTTCCTGTGTTGTTTTTGGGCCACACCGAGCAGTCCTCATTGACCACTTCTGGGGGCTGGGGGGACCATATGTTGTACCAGGGATCCTGGCTCAACCACATGCAAGGTAAGCACCCAATCTGTTAAACTATTTCTCTGGCCCTATAACTGTTATTTATTTACTTGTTATTGTTATTATTATTATTATTATTATTGCTTCTCACTGAAGTCTGAATGACAGCATTACTGTGGATTTAAAATGTAAAACAAAATTAGAACACATCCTCAAATCTTAAATTCCAATGCTTGGAGCGATAGCATAGCGGTAGGGCATTTGCCTTGCGTGCAGCCAGCCTGAATGAGCCGGGTTCGATTCCTCTGCCCCTCTCACAGAGCCCGGCAAGCTACCGAGAGTATCTCGCCTGCACAGTAAAGCCTGGCAAGCTACCCATGACGTATTTGATATGCCAAACACAGTAACAACAAGTCTCAAAATGGAGACGTTACTGGGCCCGCTCGAGCAAATCGATGAACTGGAGGACAGTGTTTGTCTGTTAGATTAAAACACAGCCCCCTGGGGACTGGAGCAATAGCACAGCGGGCAGGGCATTTGCCTTGCAAGTGGCTGACCCGGGTTCAATCCCCAGCATCCCATATGGTCCCCTGAGCACTGCCAGGAGTAATTCCTGAGTCCAGAGCCAGGAGTAACCCCTGTGCATCGCTGGGTGTGACCCAAAAATTAAAAAAAAAATAAAATAAAAAATATTAAAACACAGCCCTCTGGGAATCTCACAGCTGTGCTCCTTCCCCCCACTGCAGTTTTGGGCTCCAATCTTGCAGCCCCAGCCCTTCCTGCAGACCCTCCTCTCCTGGCTCCTGCACAAACTCTTCCCTCTGAGTCACCAACACCCCCTTTGCCTCCTGGCTCCTGCTCATCTTTTTGGATCCAATTCAGGACTCCTGCTCTGGGTTGAGCCTCTAACCCAGTTCTTCCCCCACCTTATCCATCACCAGCGCTGTCACCATGTAACCATGTCCTGTCACTCAACATCGGACACACAATGCAAGCAAAAATTGGAAATGTAGAGTGAGAGAAAACAAGGAGGTTCTATAATGTGCTTTTTTTTTTTTTGATGACATGAGAAAAAAACCACTGCAGGGGCTACTGACTTTCTCAATGTATCCTCAGGGTGACCTGAAAATGTCTGCACACCAGACTCAATTCTATAATCCCTTAAGTCCCACAGGTGTCTCCAACAAATTGGGCTTGTGATCCCCAAAGATCTATGGAGGTAGAGCAGAAAATCCAGATCTCTGTCTTTATTGCTGTCATATTTTCTTCACTCTGAATTTTGAAATAATGAGAAATTCACTGAAAGTTGCAAGGAAAGTACATCCATGGATACTGTTTCTCACTTCTCCGTGTGTGTGTGTGTGTGTGTGTGTGTGTGTGTGTGTGTGTGTGCATGCGCGCAGGGAGGGGGGTCGTGCAACCTAGGTTTCATACATGCAAGGCATACACTTGAGCCACATCCTTAGCCCTGTAACTTCTTTCATAGAACATGCAGAACCAGGCATTTTACACCAGTGCAATGCATGGGTGTGACGCTTCATCTTTTTATCATGTGTATAGATTCATAATAACCACCATCCTGGTCTAGGTACAGAGATATTCTAGCTCCACAAAGCCTTCCCTGATGTTATCCTTCACAGTCCACCCTTCTTCAGTCATCTATCAAATTATTGGCAGCCAGTAATTCATTTCTATAATTTGTGTCATTTTAAGAACATCAGATAAATGGAATCATATTTTTGGCTTTATTGTTCTTTTTCACTTGTTTTAGGTATAAAGTTAAATGATTTTTCTCATTTCTTTATGAAGGAACATTTCACTACCAATTCCCTCTAAATGCCACTTTTGCTGCATCCCATAGTTTCTCATAAAATGTGTTTCCATTTTCATTTATCTTTGAATGTTTTTCATCGATATTATACTTATTTATAAGTATAAATTAATTATCAATTTATACTTAAATTTATTCATAATCCCATATTAGAAATTATACTTAAATGTTAAATACTTAAATATTATTTGAATTATTTAAATTCTTTAAATACGTACTAAAAATAAGGTAAAGGTAAAGGTAAAGGCCCTCCCGTTGATCGTCGATTTGCTCGAGCGGGCCCAGTAACGTCTCCATTGGAGACTTTGTTGTTACTGTGTCTGGCATATCGAATACTCCCGGTAGCTTGCCGGGCCATGCAAGGCAAACATACTAAAAATACTTGAATTTATATATAATTTTCTCATTAACCCAATGTTTGCTGAGAAGCATATTATTTAGTCTTTATTAACAAAGTCAATGGTTAGTAAAAGGAAGTCAACAATAAAAATCAGGATAAAATAAAATATAAATTTTAAAGGTACAAAAGGTCTATAAAACTAGAGCTACTTATAAATAAAATTGGACTGGAAAGATAGTAGAGCTGTGCACTAGCCTTGCACAGAGTCAACCTTGGTTCAATTCCTGGCAACATCTCCCAATCCCAGCTAGGTGTCATCCCTGAACACAGAGCCAGGAGTAATCCCTGAGCACTTCCGGGTATGATCTGAAAACAAGGCAACAATAACAAAAAAGAGATAAATAAAATTGATAAACCTCTAACTATGCTTGTAAATAAAATATGAGAGAAAAATCAAATCAAATGAAGAAACTGTAATAGCTGCCATAGGATTGTGAGACTCTTTGAATAATTGTTTGCCAATAATTTGATCATCTAAAATAAATGGATAAAATTTTAGAAAAAAATGACCACTTCTGAAACAGAAAGAAATAGAAAACCTGAATTAACTAATAGCCAGTATGAAAATTATAACCATATAACAAATATCTTCCCATGGGTTAGAGCAATAGTATAGTGAGAAGGGTGCTTGTCTTGCAACACCACGTATGGTTCCCTGGAGTGATCCCTCAGTGCAGAGCCAGAAGTAAGCCCTGAGAACCACCAGGTGTTGCCTAACCCCCCACCGCGAAAAAAAAGAAAAGAAAAAGAAAGATATCCCTTTCCTCCCACCCCTGACCCAACACAGAAGCCCTGGACTTCTGAATTTATCAAACCTTTCAAGAATCACTTAATCACTTAACTTCCCGTTAGTCGTCGATTTGCTCGAGCGGGCGCCAGTAACATCTCCATTTGTCCCTGTCGTGTGTTAGGGTAGCCCAATGGCATCTGTTCGCTCTGGGAACATGAAGAGCCTCAAACCGATCATTCATGATCTTGATGAAGAAGTCTGACCATCTGGTAGGTGGGCGGCCACGCGGTCTTTTGACATCCCGTGGAATCCAGTCAGTAACAGCTCTAGTCCAGCGGTTGTCCTTAAATCTCATTACGTGACCAGCCCATCTGATTTTTGACACCTTGGCAAATGACACAGCGTCCCTGATTCTTGATCGTCGACGGATGTCGGAACTCCGGATTCTTTCTCTCATTTGAGTGAAATGTGATATTCCAAGCATAGCTCTTTCAATTCTTCTTTGGGAGACCTGAATAGCGTTCTCATCCTATTTGCGTAGGACCCAGGTCTCTGAGGCATATGTTAATGCAGGAAGAACAGTGGAATCAAAGAGATGTGCCCGGAGCCGGAGGTTCTTCGTCCTCTTAGCTATTTCTTCGACGTTCTTGAAGGCATTCCAAGCCGCTCTCTTCCTCCTGCGCAGCTCGGGTGCCAGGTCATTTGTCATGTTGACTTCTTGACCTAGGTACACATAGCTGTTGCATTCGGAGATGGTCGTTCTGTTGAGAGCGAATGGGGCGTCAAGAACTAGGCTGTTTCTCATAAACATTGTCTTCGTAAGATTCAGCTGTAGTCCTACCTTTCCACACTCACGATCAAAGTCGGCCAGCATTTGTGCCGCTTGGCTGATGTTTGGTGTTATTAAAACAACGTCGTCAGCAAAGCAGAGGTGGTATAATTGCCGACCATCTATCTTCACTCCCATTCCTTCCCATTCCAGTCGTTGCATGATGTTCTCGAGGGTGGCACTGAAGAGTTTCGGTGAAATGGTATCACCCTGTCGAACCCCTCTCTTGACATCAACGATCACTTCTTTGTAGAATGGTGAGATCCTGATAGTGAATCTGCAATACAGCTCACAGAGGATCTTGATGTATTGGGCTTGAATGTCCTGATTGGCTAGGGCTTCAATGACCACTTCCGTCTCAACAGAATCAAAGGCCTTCTTTAAATCAATGTATGCTAAACAGAGCGGCATCTTGAACTCCCGAGAAACCTCAATGAGCTTGGTTATCGTGTGGATATGGTCGATGGTGCTGAATCCTTTGCGGAACCCGGCTTGCTCGCATGGTTGTCCTTCATTGTTCTGCCAATCCTATTTAGGATGACTCGAGTGAACAACTTGTAGATGACAGACAATAGGCAGATCGGGCGATAGTTGCCAATGTCATGGATGTCTCCCTTCTTGAACAGTAATACAGTCCTGCTGGTTTTCCATTGGAACGGAATCTTGCATTCAGACAGGTAGTGAGTGAAGAGCCGAGCCAGTGTATTGATGAGTACTGATGGCAGGTTCTTCAGGTGTTCAGGTCTGACCTTGTCTGGGCCAGGTGCTGTTTGTTTCCTTACCAATGAAATGGCGTGTCGGATTTCGGAAGGGAGAACGTTGGGAACGACATATCCATCCTGTGGAATTTGGTATGTTGGCAAGTGGACATGGCTATCGAAGAGATTTGAGTAGAAGTCATGGATAATCTTCTCCATTGCCGTTCTGGAGGATGTGATGGATCCATCAGGACGTCGGAGGGCAGTCATCTTGGTCTTGTAGTTGGTGAAGGACAGACGGGCGTTACGAATACTTTTCCCGGCTTCTGCCGCATCTACCAGCACTTCTGCTCTTCTCTCTTTGAGGTCTTCCTTGATCGCATCTCTGCACTGCTTTGCGAGCTCGGACGTTAGTTTGGGGTTGCCTGAGGCATGCGCCAAACCACGCTGGTGAATAAGCTCAAGAGTTTTCAAAGACAGGCGTTTTTTTTGTGGCTATCTCTCTCTTGGCGTTCCTCGCACATTCATGGTGGTGCTGTACCAGTCGATCGTATTCCTCGTCAATGTTGTCAACAATGGCATCTTCCCATGTTGCCGCAATAGTGCCAAAGAGCTCCCAGTTGGTGGTCGTTCTGGGAGTTCTCTTTTTAAACTTTGCAATCCTTTCTCCCCGCTCTGTGAAGTAGAATTTTGCACGAAGGAGACGGTGGTTCGATCCCGTTCGGAATTTTGGGACAACAGCGACATCGGTCAGGCAAAACTGTCGATTGAATATGATGTGGTCTATTTCGTTGTGGAATCGTCCTCCGGGAGACTCCCATGTCCATCGTTTAGATTCTGCCTTCTGGAACTGTGAGTTACCATGAATGGTCTTGGTCGACATGATGAACTCAGACAGTCTCTCACCCTGTTCGTTCCATTCTAGGCCATGGGTCCTGATGTGAAGTTCTTCAGCTGATCTTCTCGGTCCTATCTTGGCATTAAAATCAGCCACAATGATCTTGTAGAAGGTGTGGTCTTCTTGATAGAACTTCTCCAGCTCCATGTAGAACTTCTCGATTTCTCTTTCATCATAATGAGATGTTGATGCGTAGACAACGAAGATATCTTCAAGAATAACCACTGAATTTATCAAACCTTTCAAGAATAACTTACATTTATTATCCTTTTTCTTAAAAAGGAAAATCAACAACAACAATAATGACAACAACAATAACAAACAAACAACAACAAACTCAGAGAAACTTTCCAATGGATTTTACACGACTAACCAAAAATCAATACCATATTTTAAAATGCATGTTAATCAACTACTTGATACCATAACCAGACAAAGATCTCTCTGTCTCTCTCTGACTCTGTCTCTGACTGTCTTTCTCTCTCTCTCTCTCTCTCACACACACACAAACACACACACACACACACACACACTATAGACCAGTATTTCTGTTTAACCTAAAATGGAAACAACCTCAGCAAAACACTACCAAATTGAACAAATAGAATTATGGCATATGTGAAGCTTTGATATTGGCTTTTTGCCCTCGATATCGAGGAAATAATGAGAGACAGTCAAGCTGCAGTAAAACTCCAACAGTTCATTTCTTAAGTGTTCCTGAGCAGTATTCCACGGGGTATTTATTCCTTCCTATCTATATGCCTTTAGTTTCTTTACTTCCTGCCTTGACTAGATTTTTCAGTAGTATGTTGAATAGCAATGGTGAGAGTAGACTTTCTTGTCTCATTCCCCATACTAGGGAGGAAAGCATTACATCTGTCAATCTATCAACATTGATACTTGTGTTATTATAGATTTTTTTAGATGTCCTTTATCAGTTAAAGAATCTCCCTTTCTAGAATGCCCTGCCACAGTGGCAGGGAGGGATGGGGGGATGGGGGGATGGGGGGGGAGGGATATTATCCTGGTGGTGGAAAATGGGCACTGGTGGAGGGATGGGTATTTGATCATGGTATGACCGAGATCCAAGCACAAAAATTTGTAAATCTACAACTGTACCTCATGGTGTTTCACTAATAATAATAAAAAAAAAGAATCTCCCTTTCTATCCCTAATTTTCTGAGTTTTTATTATCAATAGATGTTGAATTTGGTCAATTTTTCTGCATCAATTATGTGATTATGTAATTTTTTTGTTAATGTGATAGATTGCAAGTGATGTGATGGATTGGTGACTGTAATGTAATGGAGTACTCTGGCTTATTTTCTTTCTTATTCCAGCCTTATTTTTCAGAAATAGATCCCATTTACTCATAAACTTCTTTTTGTATATTGTTGAATTCTATTTGCTGAGTTTACTTGGGAATTTCTATGTCTAGGGTGAGAGCAATAGTATACAGTGGTCGCATGCTTGCTTTGAATGCAACCAACCTGGGTTTGATCCCTGGCACCCCATTTGGTTCACTGAGCCTACAAGGAGTAATTCCTGAGCACAGAGCCAGAAGTAAAAACTGAGCACCTTAGGGTGTGGCCCAAAAAACAAAAAAGGAGAAAAAAGAAATTTCATATTAAACCATGGCTGAAGCAATAGCACAGCGGTAGGGTATTTGCCTTGTATGTAGCCAGCCCGGCGACCCAGGTTCAAATCCTCCACCCATCTCCGAGAGCCAGGCAAGCTACCCGTGACGTATTCAATATGCCAAATACAGTAACAACAAGTCTCACAATGGAGATATTACTGGGCCTGCTCAAGCAAATTGTTGAACAAAGGGAGGACAGTGGTACAGTGCTATTTAAACCACATATAATGACCTAAACTTCTAATATTAACAGATTCTGAATGAAGCATCAGGGGTCGACTTATTTGTTCTTTAAATCATGAGCAACTGACTTAAACACATAAAAAATTAAAAAATGTAATTTGTTTTTTTCAGCCAGAGACATATGGATGTGTGTCAGGGGCAGGAGACACATAGTACAGCAGGTAAGATGCTTGCTTTGCATGTGCTTACCTAAGTTTAATCCCTGGCATCCCATATGGTCCCCCGAATCCCACCAGGCGAGATCTCCAAGTGAAGATCCAGGCTTAAGCCCTGAGCATTTCCTGGTGTGTCCCAAAATAACAAAACAAAACTGATAATAATTTTTATGTATGTGTGAAGCAGGAAAGTTTTAATTGAAACTTACAAAGACATAAGGGGAGAGAAGGGAGAGGTACATGTTTGAGAGAGAACACAGGTTTCCAGAGTGGAAGTAAAGAAGCAAAAAAAACCATTATTTTTAAGTTTATATTCAAGAAAGTCTATTATAAAAAGTCTGGAGAATGTCACTCTAGGACAGATGCAACTGTTTAAGGATGTTGCCAAGGACCGAGCATCCTTCCATCTTTGAAATCAGTTATTCCAGAAATAGTTTGTAGGACAATTATCCTCACAACTATAAGTGGCTGCTGCATCTCCAGATTTAGTCATGGAGGAAAGGAGACCACAGAATAAAGGATTTTACCTACATTTCCTCTGTATGTCTTCATATCAAGTTACTTCAGAAGGTCCATTCAACCAAGAGCTTTGGCTTTTATCCCATTGGCCAACGCTGGGTCACCTAGCAACAAAAGAATCTGTGAAAGACATTTAAAACTGGCACAGTCACGGTCATGGTCCTCCCGTTGTTCACCGATTTGCTCCAGCAGGCCCAATAAGGTCTTCATCGTGATACTTGTTACTGTGTTTGGCATATTGAATATGTCACAGGTAGCTTGCTAGGCTTTGCCGTGCAGGTGAGATATTCTCTCGGTAGCTTGCCGGGCTCTCCAAGAGGGGTGGAGAAATCGAACCCGGCTCGGCAGGGCCAGCTGCACGCAAGGCAAACGCCCTACCACTGTGCTATCACTCCAGCCCAAAGCTGGCACAGTGCTGGGATCGAATGGAGGAGTCAGCCATCAGTTTCCATATCCACAGTCACCTGCATGACTGCCTTATAGCTGAATCTGTTATTTTTTGTTTCACTTTTAGGAAGGTGCACACCTGGTAGTGTTGGGAGCTACTCCCAGCTCCGTGCATGAGATCACTACCACTATTTCTCAGTGGACCTTGCAGGGTCAGATAGAGACTAGGCTTCCTGCACAAATCATGTACTCCGTCTATGGAAGTATCTAGTTCCAGCCCCTGAATCTGTAATTTTTCAAGGGCTCTCCTAGAAAAGAACCTGTTTAAAAATTATTTGTGTTCTACAGATGACTGGTTAAAGAAACTTTGGTACATCTACACAATGGAGTACTATGTAGCTCTTAGAAAAGATGAAGTCATGAAATTTACATACAAGTGGTACAACATGGAAAGTATCATGCTAAGCGAAATGAGTCAGAAAGAGAGGGATAGACATAGAAAGATTGCATTCATCTGGGGGATATAAAGTAACAAAATATGAGATTAATACCCAAGAATAGCTGAGATCAGCACCAGGAGGATTACTCCATAGCTTAGTGGCCAGTCGGGCATTCTAGAGGAAAGGGCAGCTTAGATAGAGAAGGGAACACCAAATAAAGGATGTTTGGAGGATCCTCCCAGGAGGGGAGATGCATGTCGAAAGTGGACTATGGACTGAACATGTTTGCCACTCAATGCCTCTTTTGCAGACCACAACACCCAAAAGGAGAGAGAGAACACAGGGGATTGCCCTGCCACAGAGGCAGGGGAGGATATTATCCATGGGGTGGGGGGTGGGGGGATATTATCCATGGTGGTGGAAAATGGGCACTGGTGGAGGGATGGGTATCTGATCATTGTATAATCAAACCCAAGCACAAAAAAAAAATTGTAAATCTACAACTGTACCTCATGGTGTTTCACTAATAAAAAAAAATTTAAAAAAATTATTTGTGTTCTAAACAGCATGAAGGAAGAACTAATGGTTATTTCTCATCACTTAAGAGAAAGAAAAACCTCCCCCAAGCCCAGAAAAAGTGCCTAAACTTCATTTCAAATGCCTATTACATTTGTGTGGAGGCTGGGGGCTGGAGCAATAAATAGTACAGTGGGTAGAGCATTTTTTAAGGGAAGGATTTCTGTTTTTATTTATTTATTTATTTATTTATTGCTTTTTGGGACACATCCAGCGATGCACAAAGGTTACTCCTGGCTCTTCACTCAGGAATTACTCCTGGAGGTGCTCAAGGGACCATATGGTATGCAAGGGATCGAACCCGGGTCTGTCACATGCAAGGCACATGCCCTACCTGCTATACCATCACTTCAGCTCCAGTGGGTTGAGCATTTGCCTTGCATAAGGCCCACCCCTGGAATTTCATATGATCCCCTGAGCACTGCCAGGAATGATCCCTGAGTACAGAGCCAGGAGTAACCCCTGAGCATCACGGGGTATGATCCCAAAAGCCTAAATACATAAATAAATAGAAAATGTGTGTGGAGGTTGGTAAAATAAGCATTTAACTTACTCAGGCTCCTTAAGGGGGGTGGCAAGGGACAGTGGAATGAGGGGAGAAATTCTTATTAATTTATCCAACTGCGGTCTGTCGGAGTTTGTATTCTTCACACTTCTACAGTTCCAATGATCATTCCAATGAAAGACCAGCAAAATGCTGACAGTGTCCAATCTTGTATATTGTCCCATATTCTGAGTTGTGTTTCCATAGGGTTTAGTTTGTCTCACATCCCTGAAATTCACATAAACCAGAATCTAGGCATAAATACTCCTGCTGGTCATATTTCCCTGTGTACTTCACACCACACCACAAAAGGAGGTGCTTGTGTCTGCAGATTCCTTATTCGTGCAGCTGCAGTATGAGCATTTGTCCCAGGTGGTGACAGTCTACTCTTTCCATGGTAAAGGTATGTTCTTATCTTGTAATATGATAACTGCTTATTACATCTGGAAGCAGATGAGCTTATATCTGAAAGCAGATAAGTTTGACATCATGCAACTGTTCTGATCACTAGCACCCTTTCAGTGAAAGATTTTAGCTTCCACTGATGAGATATTCACAGATCAATTGCTTCATTGCACAATGGCTATTTTCAAATTCTAAGAATATTTCTATCTTAATTTGCAAGTAGACAGTATGTTTATTTCTTTCTCATTATATCCAAAATAAGGAACTCTCATAATAGTCACCAATGGTGGTAAATTGTAAATGAGATGGGGTTTTCTTCTTTTTCAATGTTGGTGCCCACGTGTCCAGCAATGTGAACCTCCTGCCCCAGTCCTGAATCTTTACAGCCCTGAAACATTCACCAGACATCTATCCAGCTGTTTTATCAGAACGATGAAAGTGGGAAGAACACAAACTTGGATGGACAGCAGTTGGATAAGCCAATGAAAACTTCTCCCCCTAGTTCACTGTCCCTTCTACCCCCTTTAAGGAGCCTGAATAAGTTGAATACTTTCCCATCCTCCACCCAAATTGAATTGGCATCAAGAAAATGGAATTTAGGCAGAATTTTCCTGGGGTTAGAGTAGGTTTATGTTTTTCTTAATTACTGAGAACTACACATTAATTCCTCCTTTGTGCTGCTTAGAATGCAAATAAAATATCTAGAACTGTAGCAGCTATTTTTGATCAAAAGACAACAACTTAGTGACTGCAATAAGTTTGTTCTGCTGTACTGACTAGCAGAACCAAGGAAATCAGCCTGTGGTTTGAAGAATCTTGTTATGTGAGTAGGCTCTCTATATAGCATTTTCTATTTCTTGTTGAAAATAATTTTTAATTGACGCATCACTTTCTTTCTTTTTGATCACATCCAGTTTTGCTCAGACCTTACTCTTGGTTATGCACTCAGGGATGATTCCTGGTGAGGCTTCAGGGACCACATGGGGTACTGGGGTATCAGACCCAAGTCAACTGAATGCAAAGCAAGAGTCTTAACCTGTATTCTCTCTCCAACCCCAACACACCGCTTTCAAACAACTGAGCAGTTATTTATTGGGTACTTAACAACCATAAATCTAAGATGTGACTATGCATTGTCCTTGACTTTAAGAACTTGACTTTAAGGAATTCACAGCTTTCCTTATAGCTGGAATTATATTTGTGTCCTTTGCACAATTCTTTTTTTTTCTTTTTGGGTCACACCCGGCGATGCTCAGGGGTTACTCCTGGCTCATGCACTCAGGAATTGCTCCTGGCGGTGCTCGGGAGACCATATGGGATGCTGGGAATCGAACCTGTGTTGGCCATGTTGGCTGCGTGCAAGGCAAACACCCTACCTGCTGTGCTATTGCTCCAGCCCCTGCACAATTCTTTAAGTTAAATATTATTGTCCTCATTTGACGTATGGGATAAACTGGGGCTCTAGGAAGTTGGAGGAATTTGCTCAAGTCACCAAGCACTTAGAATTGACACTTGACACATATAGAACATAACATTCATGAGTAGGTCAGCAGCCAGAGACACGTTTTACTAAGATAAGGAGCTCAACAGGCAAAAACTTTCACAGACAACCTCCTGCCACCACTGTTTTTGTTTCTTTGAGTTGGGAAGCCCAGAGAAGATTAATAGGTCAGCAAGATACTTAAAGCGAAAAATTGTGAGGCAAAAATACTCCAGGAGTCAGCGTGTACTGGGGGAGAGGGAGAGAGAAAGGAAATAGAGAGAGAAGGAAGTGGCAAAGGAAGAGGGGAGGAGGGAAGGACAGCATAAGAGCAGGAGCAAATCCAAGGATCCAGAGATGTCTCTAGCCAGAGACTGCTGGAGCTGGATCCACAGCTGTCACAAGAGATGCAGATTCCATAGTGACACCATAGGAAGCAAGAGCGACCCAGGGATCATTGGAGACCCCAGTTATCCCCTCCTCTGTCTCCTACAATGTGGTCCAGCCTGAATCCTGGAAACCAAACAACTCCATCTGGAACTCAAACAACAGAAACCAACTGAGGTCAGCTGGAGCTCCTGGGGGCTATGCAGAGAAACAGGAAAATATCAAGGCCTGTCAGCAATCCTCTCCCTGAGGATGCAGTACCTCCTCACTGGTTCCCCTCTCCCCACGATCTCTCAGGAGCAAAGACACTTGCGAGAGGAAAGGGGTGTCCAGGACTCCAGGCTCTGCTTCTCACAGCATCAGCTTTTCCTCCCTTACCACATGACTGGCATCAACCTTGCTGAAAACTGGAAATTAAACAGGCTTTTAAGGCAAGGGAACAAAACTTCAATCTTGGTTCTGCTTTTTAAAAATTCCCTTTCCTCTTTTCAGTTTCAGCAGAAGTAACCAGAGAAGACTCAGGAGAGATGCAAAGGGAAGGTGGAAGGAGAGCAGAAGGGGCAGTATATGACCATAAACATCTCCAAATCAGGGTGTCCTCAATGCCTTCAGAGGCTCATTTCCACTGGAGCTGCTAGAACAAGGCCTGCAGCCATTGGTGCTGGAGGTTTACTGCCCAGAACTGACCCTTTGCCAGGCCCAGAGCAGACCTCATTATTGTTCATGAAAACAGGAACAGGGCCAAGGAGATAGTTCAAATGGTAAAGGACAGGAGTAGATCCCCAGAACCACATAGTGGTAGCAGCAGTTGGTAGAATGAGCTTGAGATCTGGATTCCAAGCCACACCCTCCCCACCCCCAGCATCACTGGGTGTGTTATAATGGATTTTTTTTCTTCCCTTTCTTATAATTTTACTTACTGAATAACTGTGAGAGCAGTTACAAAACTTTCAGATTTAAGTCTTGGTCATACAATGAAACACCCGTCCCTTCACCAGTGCCCATTTTCCACCAACAAAAACCCCAGTGTACCCCCCATCACATTCTCCCCCTATCTGTGGGACAGATGATTTCTACCTTACTCTCTCTCTACTTTGATTACATTCAATATTTCGACACCACACACACCATTATTATTTGGTATTTTACCCCAACTCTCAGATCTGCCAATAAGGCAACAGTTGACAATTTGTTTTCCGTTGCTGGTTATGAATAACATATGATGTCGTGCGGCCGCAGTAATGGTCACACGATTTTGGAATTTTGAAATTTTAAAAATTAAATCTGGAGGGATTTCTGCCAAAACCTGCTGGGTTCCGAGATTTGTTCCTGAGTCTCTTGGATCATGGCCATTAAGTAGCTTGATCAGGAGCCAGAGAGGCCATTCATGGGTGGCAACTTGGAGTCTCGTTGGAGCAGGGAGAAAAGGGACAGCTCCACCCCCATCCCACGAGGTCCCGCGTGCCTCATCACTGTGGGCCCAAACCTGACTGTCCAGTGGCCTCTGGAGGATAGGAGCCACCGAGCCACCAGGGGGAACAGGCCAAGTCATGAAAACTATTCCCACCTGGGGTGGTCTGGCGCCGGTAACCTACTGCGGCAACCAGACACATTTCTGCCAAAAGCCACTGGGTTCTGAGATTTGTTTCTGAGTCTCTGGGATCATGGCCATTAAGCAGCTTGATCAGGAGCCAGAGAGGCCGTTCGTGGGCGGCAACTCAGGGTCTCATTGGGGCAGGGAGGAAAGGGCCAGCTCCATCCCCATCACGTAAGCCTCATGTGTCTTGTCACTACAGGCCCAAATCTGACCGTCCAGTGGCCTCTGGAAGATGGCGGCCAAAGGGGAGCAGGCAGAGGGACAACACCCTTTCCCCTCTGGGGTGGTCTGGCGCCGGTAACCCTTTGCAAGGATCAGACGCATTTCTGCCAAAAGCCGCTGGGTTCCGAGATTTGTCTCTGAGTCTCTGGGATCATGGCCATTAAGCAGTTTGATCAGGAAACAGAGAGGCCTTGCCTTCAATTATATAGCTGAGCCCAAGGTGGTTTGTGGGTATGTCTCCCACATACCTAACTTTTGGCCATTTACTTTCTTGGTAAACTTTGCCCCAAGTTTTTGGGGTCTGGCCAAAGGCACAGCAGCAATTTTGGGGTATCTGGAAGTCTGAAGGTGCCATCGGACTGCTGATGCACTCGCCTCACAGGTATAGATTGACCTGACCTGCTGGCGGCACCATACCCCCAGCTAATGGCTCTTGACAGGCTACCTGTGCACCCTGATCATCCCCTTTTCTCCAGCACTGCTGGATGTAGACATGATGTTTTAAAGACCAGTAATAACAGCCCACAGCTTAAGCATGTGCGCTCAGTTGGTGCTATGTGCTGCGCTTGTCATGTGCTTCCGACTTGAACCCTCAGAGCAGGCAAGTGTATCTTGCCTCATTTCACTAGAGAAAAAAAAAAGACACTGAGATTCAGAGAAGTTGAATGACTTACCCAACTCTCTCAGTAGCAACAGTTGGTAGAATGAGCTTGAGATCTGGATCCCAAGCTTGTGCTTTGGATCACATGGCAGAGGCAATAAATGGATGGTTCCAACCTGTATGCAAGTGGGGTTTGAATCACAGAATTGGGGGCCTTGGTTCTGCTTCTTTTCAGTATCAAAGTATCAAAGGTCATCTTCCTTCTTCTCCCTTTCACTCACCCTTAGTATCTACGTGGTCCTAAGGACAACTGAGTTTGGAAACTTCCATTAGGCTACACTGCTGCTTAACTAATTGGTTGGCCAGATGATTGAACGACAGATGAAAAGACACAAAAGAAGGGTCCCGGGCCAGAGCCATAGTAAAGCGGGTAGGATATTTGCCTTACATAAGGCTCACCTGAGTTCAATCTCTGGCACTCCATGTGGCCTCCCAAGCCCTACAGAAGTGATACTTGAGCACAGAGCAAGGAGTAAGTTCTGAACACCACTGAGTGTGACAGAGAGAGAGAGAGAGAGAGAGAGAGAGAGAGAGAGAGAGAGAGAAAGGAAGGAAGAAAAAGAGAGAGAAGGGTCATGTGAATTTTAGCTCTATACCCAGAATTTATCTGCAGACAATGGTCCAGTATTCTGCTACTCAACTCACCAAGTCAATTGTTCAATCAAGGCAGTCTCATAGCTTATCCAGTTTCCCCTGAAATCCAGTCTCTAAGAGTCTTCAGTACCAAAGAATGATTTACCTCTAAGTCAGCCACTCCTGTCAGAGCATTACTCTGTGTCAAACCCTGAGACAAACACGCCCTAGAGAAGCCATCAACTATAAGAAGGGAAGGTATTTATTCATCCATCCCAAGCGAGATGAAGTTGTAGTGCCTAATCATAGGTTTGTCATAAGGATGAAACTAGAAGAGATGGAAAAGTGCCTATCCCCTGCCCAGTATCTAGTACAAATTTGTCATAGTAGGTGGAAGGCTGAAATTTCTAGGTGAGTTACAGGTCTTCATGCAGGTGATGCCACACGGTCTCCCAATGCTGGTGTGAGTAAAATGGGAGGAATCAAGGCATCAATTATCAGAAGACTTGAATTTATGAGGAGGGGAGATGTAAAGAAAATGGAATCTTGGAGGAGAAATGTGAGGCCCAAATGAAGAATGACACTCACAGTCCTAATGGTGTCCTGAGAAGGCCTGAAGTCTACTAAGGCTTTCTCCATTTTCAAGATATTGGAATGGCTAAGATAACCATTCTTAGCCATTGGAAGGAGGTCAATTGTCTACTTCCTCCACCGTTACAGAAAGGAAGAGATGGTGGACCGATATTATTGATGTAAGCATGTCTTGCATAGAACAAGAATATCTTGCTTCAGAGATAGAGAAAGGGGCATTAGCACTTACAAAAAGGGAAAGGAAACATGGTGATGACAATGGGCAGAAAAGTGCCCTGTAGGGTTTGGACATTGCTCATCATGTTTATGGGGACACAAAGTTGAAGAGATGAACATGGCTCACTCCATACTCTCTGAAAGCACCCATGGTCTGAAGGTCATGATAGTTGACTGTCTATTCAGGCCTGCATCTCCTCAGATGTCTATGTCACCCAATGACCTAATTTGAGTGGAAGTTGGCCATGAGACTCATAGAAGTATCCTCTTCAGTTCTTGCCATTCCTGACACACTAAAAAAATCTCTTTCTGCAGAATTAGCCTAAAGCGGTTTGTTCAAGAAATACAGGAGACATGTTTGAGAGGAACTTCCCCCCTTCCTTCAGTGACTTGTATCCTTCTCCTGTGGAACTTCTGAGGAACTGAAGCCAGAGCCCACAGTGACACTGCCCAGGAGAGCTGGAAGAAATTGAGTGCCCCCTGGATGCTGACAGGTACTGTGCTGAGTTAGTCTCAGGAGAAAGGACTGAGGCCACCGGATGTCACCCAGCCCCAGGACCAAGAGCCTCATCACAGATACATTGGTCAGACACGACCACCTGAATTACAGTGAAAATAGCAGCTCCCATCTTCCTGGGTTTCCCACAGTGCTGGCATGTCCTCTCCCTGTAGGATACTGCCCCAGAGAGCCCAAAAACTTCTGAGAAGTTCTCAATGAAATTGGTTCTGTGAAAAGGAAAAAGGCCAAATCCAACTATGTTTGTCAAGTAACACACCTCTGACCCCTTAGCATGACTCTGCCTTGAAGATCAGACAGGCTGACCAGAAAGCAAGGCCCCAGAAGAAACACTCTGACTCTCGCTGGCTAATCTTGGTTTTTTTTCTAGTCACCCTTTCTGTGACACGTGGATTCTTCAGTTGATTCCAGCTAAGCTGTCCTAGAAGAGCAGCATATGAACGCGGCCTTCTCTGAGACACGAACCTGTGCTAAGGCTCTAATGGTAAGTCTGAGGACCATTCTGCACCCCCTTTTCCTATGGCCATCACTTACAGGCCCCTTTCCCAGAGCTCCTGCACTGACTGGATGTGAGGCAGGGCCTGTCCAGTGAGGCTCCCGTGAGTTCACCCATTCCAGTTGGACTTCATCAGTCTGACTCCAAGGGCTTGGGTGGGGATGTCTATCACAGCTCACAGCTGGGTCCTGGGGAAGCTGACTCAGTCCAACTAGGCAGTACCAACAAATGAGACGGAAACTCTTCTGAAATATTTGGTTTCAACCCCTGGCCCAAACAGCGTTAACTCTAAGAAGATTTATTGTCACCCATAATAGGACACCAAGGAGCAGGATGGACTCCTGTCATCTGTGACAGGCCTTATTTTTTGTCTCTGCCTTTCTCACTGTTGGCTTTTTCCTCATGCTACTCTCAGTTTGCTCAATTTCCCCTGATACAAAAGAAGAGATGCCATTGAATATGCATAACAGATTTGCCATTCATGCCTTTTCAAACATGTGTCTTGTTGCACAACCACTATCACTACTACCTAGTTTCAGAATATTCCATTATCCCAGAAGAGAATCTCACAACTTTTTTTTTTATTAGTGACACACCATGAGGTACAGTTGTAGATTTACAAATTTTTGTGCTTGGGTTTCGGTTATACAATGATCAAATACCCATCCCTCCACCAGTGCCCATTTTCCACCACCATGGATAATATCCCTCCCACGCCCATCCCCCCCATCCCACCCTGCCTCTGTGTCAGGGCATTCCCTTTTGGAGAATCTCACAACTATTAAGCAATCCTTCCTAATCCTCCTTCTCCCTCAGCATAGGGTCACCACCCATTGGTTTCTATTTCTATAAATTTTCCAATTCTGAACATCTCATATGAATGAATCATATACTACATGGGTTTTTTATGGATTTTTTTAATTGACTGCCAGGGATCTAACTTGGAACCACACATAAGCAAGGCATATGTTCTGTCACAGCCTATTGTCTGATTTTCCAAAACATGCAGCACTATGTTTTAGAGGTAAATCCTCGTGTTATGGCACATGTCTGTATTTCATTGTTTTTTACAACTGATTTTCAAAACTGATAGATTTTCAGAAACCCCATTGTGTAATTTCCCATGACCTATTGGGCAGAATTTAATCAAATGGCCATTTATAAACCAGTCATGAGCAAGATCCAATAGGGCTTGGAAGGTGGTGTACATTAAGACGATTCAGAAAAACCCTTAACCCTGGGCCTTGCCTGAGAGATTTTGATTCATTTGGTCTGGGCATTACAGATTTTTTTAAAAATTGATTGCCACCAACATTCATAAAGAAGATAAGAAAATGATGAAAAGACCAAAAGGTCAGGCAAAGGACAGAGGGAGCAGACAAAGGAGTGATATTACAGGAATGAGGAGATGAATCCAAATCACACATCTCCCAGTCTCTAACTCAAGCAGTCAGCCCCTGCCTGTGAGCAAGGCATTGCCGGCCCTGTCTTGGGGTTAGTTCTAGCAAGAGATATCCTAGACTCCTCTTGTGCATGATTTCTAAATCAGTGTCTCTTGTCACACACTGGACCTCCCTTGTGAGATCCTTAAGCTGGGACTCCAGGCAGGGTGCACAAGCATCTGTATTCTTGTGACCCTGTCTTTAGTAGTTCTGGAAATACCACATGTTGAAAACTGCTGGCTTAGGCATTAACTGGTCTGTTGTAACACATCCTCCATTCTTTGGACTTTGGGCAGAACTCAGGCATCATTCCTGGAGAGTCGCAGGCCCAGAGGACCGGAGTTTCCCACGGCCGAAAACTGGTTCAGTGGGGATTGTGTCTGCAGTTGCACTGCATTGGGTCAGTCTTGGATCATGTTCTTTACTCTTGGGCCTCCCACCCCTCTGAGGGTTGACCTAGTTCTTCTATGTACTATCTGCTTTAGTCACACTAGGAGCAACAGCACTTCTTCAGGGAGCAGCAAGTTCCTTCCTGGTTCCCTGTCCCTCTCTGCCTCCATCCTCCCTCCTCTACTCTGGAGTTTAACCGCCCCATCTCCCTCCAGACAAGGGAAAAGACTTTTCTGAGACGCTAGGGCCTTAAATAGGGTTTCTCCAGAGGGTTCTTTTTTATTTCTTTTAACTTTTTTATTGAATCACTGTGGGATAGACCATTACAAAGCCTTTCATGGTTAGAATTCAGTCATACAGTATTCCAATTCTTTTCCCTCCACTAGTGTACATTTCCCAGCACCAGTATCCCCAGGTTCCCTTCCATCACCCCCCACCCTCCGCCTGCCTCTGTGGCAGGTGCCTTTCTTCTCTCTCTCTTTCTCTCTCTCTCTCTCTCTCTCTCTCTCTCTCTCTCTCTCTCTCTTCTCTCTCTCTCTCTCTCTCTCTCTCTCTCTTTCTCTCTCTCTCTCTTTCTCTCTCTCTCTCTCTCTCTCTCATTTTGGGCATTGTGGTTTGCAATTTTGATAGTGAAAGGTTACCAAGAATATCCCTTACCTACTTCAAACCCTCAGATCTTGTCCAGTGTGATCATTCCCAGCTATTATTTTCATATTGGTCTCTTCTCTATCTTATCTACCCTCAGGCCCGCACACATACTTGTGGTTGGTTCCAACCATTGACCAGTCCTCCTAACCCCTGTTTTCCCTGGCCATTGATATTATTCTTTGTGTGTGTGTGTTTAAAAAGCAGTACAGCAAACAAAATTAATTAAACATTAATGATGGTTGTGGTCATTAGACATTTTCAGCTAACGTATGAAAAACCCATGTTGACTTGGTGATATTAAACCTGTTCAGCATGCTGAATTATCTTCTTAATTTTGATAATTTGCCAAACAACTCTCTTTGTTACCTAGATAGAGAGTTTTTCTCATCTGCTATCAGAATTGTTTTGCTTCTCCTTTCCAGCATCTTGGGTTCCTTTCCAGGAAGAGACGGAAAGGGAAGAGAAAAAAAAAAAACAGCTTTCCCTTCCCTACCCTTCTCTCTCCTCTCCTCCCTTCCCTTTCCTGGAAACAGCCTCCTTGACCAGTTTCCTCTGAGCCCTTTGAATTAAAGTCTTTGCACATATAAACACCTTCAGGCATTACCCAAGAAAACTATCTTCAGGCATCTACTGTTAGATAACAAAGCCTTCAAACTCAGTAGCTAAAACAGCAACCTCTGTATTAAGACTCAAATTCTGGGTGAGAAACTTCACTGGGCTCAGTGTGAACATTTTACCTCTTTATGAATGGGAACGACTGGAAAGATTCAAAGGGGGGGTGGGCTGGGGCAGGGGTTGGAGCCTCCTAGAGGCTTCTCTCTTGTGTCTGAGTCTGGCCCCTGGTGCTCCCTTGGGTCTGTTTACCAAATGTCCTATATGTGGTTCCCTCGGGGAGCCTTGGAATTCCTCACAGCATGGAGGCCTCGGGTTTCCAAGAGCAGACGAGAGAGTTAGGAAAGCAGAGGCTCATGACCTTTTATGCTCCAGCTACAGATTCAGACAGACTCACTATGAGTCACAGACACAGAATAACTGCAGCCAAGATAATCACAAAACCCGCCCAGTTTCAAGGGACTGTCCCTTTCAAACCCTGCCCAATTTCTCTAACCAGTTTCCTCTCAATGCAAGGAATGTTAAAGCATTTGTGGGTTTGGATTGAAATAATTCCACTCTGACATTATTGGGCACTCAACTGGGTTCATTTAATTTTAGTTATCTTGGTGACGATATATACATTTACATGCAGTTCATATAAGAGTTCTTTGTTCCTTTTTACAGTTGCATAGTAGGCCATTAGAAGAAAGTACGATATGTTTTGTTCAATTTTTTTAGTCACCTTCAATTTTCAGCAGATATGGATATCAAAATGTACATCTGTGATTACCATGCCTGCTAGTGTGTTTGGAGAATGATTAAGTTCAATATGTGTTGCTCAACTACTCTTCACTTAAGCAGTACCATCAATGTAATATATCCCACTCACAATATGAGAGATTCATGTTCTCTCTTATCAAGTGTGTTTTTGAGCTTTTTGATTCTTATGTTATAGTAGATAACTATATAGTATATATATATATATATATATTAGATAACTATATAGTAGATAACTATATAGTAGATCCACCCAGATCCTCCAAATTCCAGTAGGCAGGGGTCACACCCATCAATTGGCCCGATGGCACCGTGTAATCCCATCAACGGCCAAGACCCAGAGACTATAAAACCCAGCTCCCGGAAGCGAATGCGGCCGCGTGACATCTTATCATCTCATTCCTACTTTGGACAAACTGGCAGGCTACCGAATATAACCTGCCCACACGGTAGAGTCTGGCAAATTCCCCGTGGTGTACCCAATATGCCAAATACCAGTAACAATGAAGGGTCTCATTCTCCTAACTCTGAAAGAGCCTTGAATATGGCACTTTTTAAAAAAATCTCAGGGCTAGGATGAAGGAGACATTACTGGTGCCTGCTCGAGGCAATCGACGAATAACAGGATGGTCGTGATTGTGATCGTGATGTTATAGTAGGTGGAAAAGTTCTTCATACTAGTTTGCTTTCTTATTTTCAGTAGTGAAATGATACACACGACATAAAATTTACTGCCTGAATCATTCTTGACAGTACAGTTCAGGAGTGGTAAGTACAGTCACATAGTTTTGCGACCAATCTACAAAACTCTTATCTTGAAAAACTGAAATTCGATTATCCCTGGAAACCACTGTTCTACTATCTGTCTCTATGAATTTTCTACTCTAAGCACCACGTAAGAATAGAGTTATGCAATCGCTGAATTTTTTGTGACTGGCTTATTTTACTTAGTATATCGGCTTCAAGGTTCATTTGTGATATAGCATACATAAGAACTTTCATTTTTCTCATGCTGAGTAATATTTTATTGTGTGGTAATGCCGCATATCATCTATCCATTTATCTATCAAGGGATACTTGGGCTGTTTTCAGGTTTCAGATTTTATGAATAATGCTGCTATGAATGTGAGCATACAAATGTCTCAAATATCTCTGAAATTCTTGTTTCAATTCTTTTGTATACATATATATGTGTTTATGTGTGTATACATACATATGAATAAAATGCTGGATGAACTATTAATTCTATTTGTTAATTATTATTATTATTATTATTATTATTATTATTTTTGCTTTTTGAGTCATGCCCAGCGATGCACAGGGGTTACTACTGGCTCTGTGCTCAGGAATTACCCCTGGCTGTGCTCAGGGGACAATATGGGATGCTGGGAATCGAACCCACGTCGGCCACGTGCAAGGCAAAAGCCCTACCCGTTGTGCTATTGCTCCAGCCCCCTATTTGTTAATTATTTGAGAAACCACTGCAATATTAGAAACATAAAATCTGCATCATTTGCGGGGGGGAGGGTTGGAGTTATTTGGGGGGGTGTTTGGACCACACCCAGAGGTGCTCAGGAATTTCTCCTGGCTCTGTTTTCAGGGATCAATCCTGCCAGCTCTTGGGGGATTATATGTAGTGCTGGGGTTCAAACCAGGATTTGTTGTGTGCAAGGCAAATGCTTTTGGTTTTGCTTTTTTCATTTTCTATCTCTCTTCTCTCTTCTAGTTCTTTCTCTCTCTTGCTCTCGTTCTCTTGCTCTCTCTTTCTCTCTCTTTTGGTCACATCTGGTGGTGGTCAAGGCTTAATCCTACTTCTCTACTCAGATTATTTGTGGCGGGGCACAGGGTATCCATGTGGGCTGCGCAAGACTGGGTCAACTACCATTGTTCTCCTTTTTACCAATGGATCTATTTTTCTTGAATTACTTTCTGAGTTTCACATGTTTACTTTAAAATTTCATCCTGATCTTTTTACCTCCCCCTCATGTCTGATGTAACAATTACGGACCTCGGTCACTCAACAAAGCCCCCAAATTTGATCTCCTCTCCTTTCCTCTTCCTCTCCTTCAGTGTTAATATCATTTAAGATTTCAACATCTGCAGCATGCAATGTTGTAGTTGAATCTGATCTAATGTTTTTATTTTTTCTTTTCCTCATGTTCTAAACTTCATTGTAAGCTGTCTATTTACTTCTTATTTTCTTTTCTGTTTGGCATGTGCTGGGCCCCTTCAGAATGAGGACTTTCATCTTTTGTCAGCTTGAGAAATTTCCTCTATAATTATGTCAGTATTATTTCTATTGTTTTTAAATTCCCTCTCTCTAGAATTTCCACTGATGAATAGTGAAATTTCTGCTAGGATCTTCAATGTGCCCTTACTTTTATTTTACCATTTAGCTCCTATTTACCATTTTCTGCTGTGCATTTTTAAAGAAATCCTTGGTATTTTTTCACTTATATGTCATTATACATCTGTTCATGGCACATTTATAGAGTATGCTATTGATGATCTTGTTGTTTTACTTTTAAGATCTCAGATTGTTTCCTATAACTCTCTGAGAATGCCAAATATGAGATACACAGTTACAAAGTTGTTTCCTGATTGGGTTTCTGTCATACAATGTTCAACACCCTTCCCTTCACCAGTGTACTTTTCCCACCACCAATTTCCCCAGTTTTCCTTATGCCCCCCACCCCCATGCTCTCCACCTGCCTCTATGGCAGGCACTTTCTCTCTCCCTCTCTCTTTCTCTCTTTCCCTCTCTCTGTCTTTCCTTATGAGCATTATGGTTTGCAATATAGATACTGAAAGGTTATCATGTAAATTCCTTTACCTAATTTCAACACTTAATTCCTGACCAGAGTGATCATTTTCAACTATTATTGTCATACTGGTCCCTTCTCTATCCTAACTGCCCTCTCTCTCTCTCTCTCTCTCTCTCTCTCTCTCTCTCTCTCTCTCTCTCTCACACACACACACACACACACACACACACCTGTGGCAAGCTTCCAAACAATGACCAGTCCTCCTTGCACCTGTTTTCCCAGGCCTTGGATATTAGTCTCATCCTATTTTTTTATATTCCACAAATGAATGTGGTTGTTCTATATCTGTCCCTCTTTTTCTGATTCATTTCACTCAGCATGATACTCTCCTTGTTCATCCATTTGTAGCCAAATTTCAAGACTTCATTTTTTGATTATTCCAGATTTTAATCTGTTTTTTTCAGTTCTGTTTTTCTGTTTTTTTTGGGTGTTCATTCTATTTATTGTGCTGTTCCTCTTTCAAGGTGTAGGTTTGCATTAGTGCTTCAGGACTCTTGGCTGTGTGTTCATCTTGGACTTGAAATTACATATCACCCAATCTATGGATGATGTCTCTAGTCATTGTGAGGAAGGGGAAACAAGATGGTGGACATAGTGTGCTTTCATCTGATTGCCATCTCTCCTGAGTGTCCTCTTCCCTCTAACCTAAGTAAACCTGTCTGCAAAAAAAGGAAGCATAAGGATGATCCTCAAAAAATTAGAAATTGAGCTTCCTTTTGACCCAGCAATACCACTCCTGGGAATATATCCCAGAGAGGCATAAAAGTATAGTTGAAGTGACATCTGCACTTGTTTATTCATTGCAGCACTGTTTACAATAGCTAGAATCTGGAAAAAACCTGAGTGCCCAAGAACAGATGACTGGTTAAAGAAACTTTGGTACATCTACACGATGGAGTACTATGCAGCTGTCAGAAAAGATGAAGTCATGAAATTCATATGTAAGTGGTACTACATGGAAAGTATCATGCTAGGCAAAATGAGTGAGAAAGAGAGGGACAGACATAGAAAGATTGCATTCATCTGGGGAACATAAAGTAATAAAATAGGAGACTAACATCCAAGAATAGCTGAGATAAGTACCAGGAGGATTACTCCATGGTTTTGGGGCCAGCCGCACACGCTAGGGGGAAAGGCAGCTCAGATAGAGAAGGGAGCACCAAATAAAGGAGGTTGGGAGGTTCCTCTAAGGATGGGAGATGTGTGATAAGAGTAGACTATAGATCGAACATGATTGCTACTCAATGTCTCTTTTGCAAACCACAACGCTCAAAAGGAGAGAGATAACAAAAGGGAATGCCCTGCCATGAGGTAGGGTGGGGGTGGAGGGTGGGAGGGATACTGGGATCAGTGGTGGTGGAGAATGGGCACTGGTGGACGGATGGGTATTCGATCATTGTATAACTGAAACCCAAGGACAAAAATTTGTAAGTCTACAACTGTACCTCATGGTGTTTCACTAATAAAAATTTAAGGAAAAAAATTAAAAAATAAAAAAGAAATACTAGAAAAAAGGAAGCATAAATCTTCTGCTTGCTCTTTAGTCATGCAAGGAAGGTAGTCAGGAGGAATAGGTGGCTGGCTGCCATAGGCATTCTACTACTACTTGTATGTCATGGTCATACAATATCCCAGCCCATTTCCCTATCCATTACCACCACCCCATTCACAGATGTCAGCTTGAAAAGACTCCACAATCATTTCAACCTTCTCCAACAAAGCTCACCTGCACAAAATTTTTTAAAAGTTTTCATTTTGGGGACCACATCTGGTGACGCTCTGTGGCTACATCCAACACAGTGCTGAGGGTTTGTTCCTAGTGATCCTTAGGAATCTATGGAGATAAAACTTGCACATCTTATATATACCTTCAATCATTTGAACTGTTGCCCCAGTCCTCAACTGCATGTTTTCAACTATAACTTATTTCTTTCAACACCACCATTGTTGTTCTTTCAATTATTTACAATTTCAAATCTTTTCAAATACACAGAGATTCCTCCTTTCTGTTTGTTAGAATACTTATGCATTATATATGTTATTATGTGTAAATATAAATATGGCTAGGCAGGCAAGGTGAGTAGGAGGAATGGATAGCTGGTTGTAATGGTCCTTCCCACTGCAATATCACAACAATTCCATACCAATCTGTGTGCATATATATATATATAAGCACACATACATATTTATTTATGTATACTGATGATGTTTCTAAGGATTTGGGATAGAAAATAAGGAGGCTTAAATTCAGTGTACCATGTTAAATTAATTTTCAATTTAACATTTCAATTTAATCATTAAAATATTCAAAGAAACCCTATGAGCTAGTATTAATTATTTATTTTATCAATGAGAGGTAAGGGCTGGAGCGATAGCACAGCGGGTAGGGCGTTCGCCTTACAAGCGGCCAACATGGCCGACCCGAGTTCGATTCCTCCGCCCCTCTCGGAGAGCCCGGCAAGCTACTGAGAGTATTCGATATGCCAGACACAGTAACAACAAAGTCTCCAATGGAGACGTTACTGGGCCCGCTCGAGCAAATCGACGATCAACGGGAGGGCCTTTACCTTTTATCAATGAGAAAAAAAGTTTAGGAAAAATAATAATAACTTGCTCAAGATTTCTTCCTGACAAATAGTAGCATTAGGACTAGCACCCAAGTTTATTCAACAATCAATCCAAAGTGCTTCCAAAGTTGGTTTTAACTGAACCTAACAGAGACCAAACCCCGATTGGTGTTCATGCAAAGTTCCACAAACTTCAGGTCTTTTGCTTCTGAACAACATTTGAGGTCCACTGAAATATGACATGACTTGCATTCATCACAGTTCCTAATTCTTCAATATTTTATCATTCGTGCATTAATTTTCTCACTATTTACAGAAACTTATAGTACAAAATAGGCATAGTCCTTCATGATCCTCATGAAGCTCTCTCTCTACTATATAATTACTCATGTTATAGATGAAGATGTCAAAATTCAGAAGGAAAAGAACTTACCCAAGATCATGAGTCAGAGGCTGGAATGATAATACAGCATGCAGGGCATGGCACTTGCCTTGCATGTAGCCAACCTGGGTTTTATCCCCAGAACCCCATATGGCCCCCTGAGCACCTCCCTGAGCACAGAACCAGGAGTAAGCCCTGACCACCACTGGGTATAGCCCCCAAAATAGAAGCACAAGTCAGAGGAAAGCTCACATTAAAACACAGAATTATTTATTCTCAAACCAGTATACCCTTTCCCTCTACCTTTTAAAAAATAAACAATACACAAGTGCTAATAGAATAGATACAACTGAACAATGAATATAATAAAAATCACCCATGATCCCATCTAAAAAGTTCCAAAATGAACATTTTAGCATTTGTCCTACCAGGCATTCTGAGCACATGTACTTCTTCTCCTAATAATAGTTTTAAGGTCCTACAACATTTGTTTTACCTTAGAAAAATGGAGTCATATTCTATATACTGCTTCAACTTAATAATATTTTGTGCAAATTTTTTTTTTTTTTGCTTTTTGGGTCACACCTGGCGATGCACAGGGGTTACTCCTGGCTCATGCACTCAGGAATTACTCCTGGCGGTGCTCAGGGGACCATATGGGATGCTGGGAATGGAACCTGGGTCGGCCGCATGCAAGTCAAATGCCCTACCGGCTGTGCTATCGCTCCAGCCCCTGTGCAAATATTCTTATGTCAATAAATACTACAATACCATTCTTCCATTTCCTTCTCCTCCCCCTCCTTTTCCTTCTTCCCCTTCTCTTTCTTCTTCTCTTTCTCCTTCTTGTGAAGACAGAAATAAAATTCAGAGTTTCACACATGCAAAGTAAATGCTCTATTATATCCCTCTCCTGGCAACACCATGCTTAATCATTGTTTGATACTCCATTGTTTTAGTGCATTACGTGTGATATAATTAATATCTTATTCTAGAAATCAAGACTGATTTCCATTTTTTATAACTATATATGTACCCTTCAATTAGTTTCCTCCCGTTTTACAATAACTTAGATCAATATTAAACGGTCCCCCTTGAACAAATCTTAACTTCTTTGAGTCTTTTTTCTCATCTACAAAGTGGGATAAATGATACCACACAGGGCATTTGTTAATAGATGAATTAGGTACATAAAAGTATGGTTCATACAAGTGCTACATTAACTAAGTGATAGAAAGGGCTATGATTTGCCATTTTATCTCTTTGTAGTCTTGCCAAATGTAAAAGAAGATCCTCAGGTCAACTCCAAGCATTTTAAAACAAATTTATATTATTTGAATCTAGAGTCCAGAGGATATTATAACTTAGAGCCATATACAGACTACATGGAATTCTGGGTCACTAGAGTCCCTGGTCAAAGTCTTCCCAAAGTCAAGAATCACATGGAGTTCCCAGGAGTGAGCTTTCCGGGGTTGCTTCAGGAAAATGATCAGCCAAAGCCTTCTGCAACAGAATGCTTAAGACAAGCCATGATCAGTATCTCACAAGAATTGCTTCTCATCTCAAGTCTTATGACCCGGGAGTTACACCAAATACATTGCAAGACCTGTTGGCTACCCACAGGAGCCCAAATTCAAGATCAGGACACTAAAGAACCTAGAGCATCTGGAGATGTTTTAATTTACAGTGAAAGGTCCTTTTCTGTTTCTCCTTTCATGGCTTTCATTTCCAGTTCCTCTTTGGTGTGAAAAGCAAAAGGGGTGGGAGAGAAAGTGAAGAGGGAGCCAGGGACTGGAAGAGGAGTAACCAAAGGGGAACATAGAAGTGAACCCTCAGCTATAAGTGTATTCGATATGCCAAAACCAGTAACTATAACTGGTCTCATTAACCTGACCCTGAAGGCTTCACCGACATGGCAGCACTGAGAAGGATGAGAAAGGAGAGGCCGATAAAATCTCAAGGCCGAACTAGGCTGCCACAACGAAGAAAGACAAAAATGATCGTCTGTACTTTCAATGCACGTACGCTAGCATCAGATGCATCCATCGAAGACCCGATGGTACAAGCGCGAATGATCAAGTACGACATCACTGGTCTGACCAAGACAAGAAGGCACGAATCTCACCATGCCGTTTTCGACACTGGAGAAGAATTGTTCCTCGGAACATGCGATAAAAGATGTGTCGGAGGCATTGGTGTCCTTGTCAACACAAACTTGGCCAAGAGCATTGATTCATTCGAATGCCTAACAACCCGAATCGGACGTTTACATTTGAATAGATGTGGCTCACTGCCGGCAGTTTCTATCTTCGTTGCCTACGCACCAACATCTTGTTATGATGAAAGAGAAATGGAGAAGTTCTACATGGAGCTGGAGAAGTTCTATAAAGAAGACCACACCTTCTACAAGATCATTGTGGGTGATTTTAATGCCAAGATAGGACCGAGAAGATCAGCTGAAGAACTTCACATCGGGATCCATGGCCTAGAATGGAACGAACAGGGTGAGAGACTGTCTGAGTTCATCATGTCGACCAAGACCATCCATGGTAACTCACAGTTCCAGAAGGCAGAATCTAAACGTTGGACATGGGAGTCTCCCGGTGGACGATTCCACAACAAAATAGACCACATCATATTCAATCGACGGTTTTGCCTGACCGATGTCGCTCTTGTCCCAAAATTCTGAACGGGATCGGACCACCATCTCCTTCGTGCAAAATTCTACTTCACAGAGCGGGGAGAAAGGGCTGCAAAATTTTAAAAGAGAACTCCCAGAACGACCACTAACTGGGAGCTCTTTGGCACTATTGCGGCAACATGGGAAGATGCCATTGTTGACAACATTGACGAGGAATACAATCAACTGGTTCAGCACCTCCATGAATGTGCGAGGAACGCCAAGAGAGAGAGAGCCACAAAAAAACGCCTGTCTTCGAAAACTCTTGAGCTTATTCTCCAGCGTGGTTTGGCGCATGCCTCAGGCAACCCCAAGCTAACGTCCGAGCTCGCAAAGCAGTGCAGAGATGCGATCAAGGAAGACCTCAAAGAGAGAAGAGCAGAAGTGCTGGTAGATGCGGCAGAAGCCGGGAAAAGTATTCGTAACGCCTGCCTGTCCTTTGCGAACTACAAGACCAAGATGACTGCCCTCTGATGTCCTGATGGATCCATCACATTCTCCAGAATGGCAATGGAGAAGATTATCCATGACTTCTAATCAAATCTCTTCGATAACCATGTCCACTTGCCGACATACCAAATTCCACAGGATGGATATGCCGTTCCCAATGTTCTCCCTTCCGAAATCTGACACACCATTTCGTCGGTAAAGAAACAAACAGCACCCAGCCCAGACAAGGTCAGACCTGAACACCTGAAGAACCTGCCGTCAGTACTCATCAATACACTGGCTCGGCTCTTCACACGCTACCTGTCTGAATGGAAGGTTCCATCCCAGTGGAAAACCAGCAGGACCGTACTACTGTTCAAGAAGGGAGACATCCATGACATTGGCAACTATTGTCCGATCTGCCTATTGTCTGTCATCTACAAGTTGTTCACTCGAGTCATCCTAAATAGGATTGGCAGAACACTAGATGAAGGACAACCATGCGAGCAAGCTGGGTTCCACAAAGGATTCAGCACCATCGACCATATCCACATGATAACCAAGCTCATTGAGGTTTCTCGGGAGTTCAAGATGCCGCTCTGTTTAGCGTACATTGATTTAAAGAAGGCCTTTGATTCTGTTGAGATGGAAGTGGTCATTGAAGCCCTAGCCAATCAGGGCATTCAAGCCCAATACATCAGGATCCTCCGTGAGCTGTATTGCGGATTCACTACCAGGATCTCACCATTCTACAAAGAAGTAATCATTGATGTCAAGAGAGGGGTTCGGCAGGGTGATACCATTTCACCAAAACTCTTCAGTGCCACCCTCGAGAACATCATGCGACAACTAGAATGGGAAGGAATGGGAGTGAAGATAGATGGTTGGCAACTACACCATCTCCGCTTTGCTGATGACATTGTTTTAATAACACCAAACATCAGCCAAGTGGCACAAATGCTGGCCGACTTTGACCATGAGTGTGGAAAGGTAGGACTACAGCTGAATCTTACGATGACAATGTTTATGAGAAACAGCCTCGTTCCCGATGCCCCATTCACTCTCAACGGAACGACCATCTCCGAATGCAACAGCTATGTGTACCTAGGTCGAGAAGTCAACATGACAAATGACCTGGCACCCGAGCTGCTCAGGAGGAAGAGAGCGGCTTGGAACGCCTTCAAGAACGTCGAAGAAATAGCTAAGAGGACGAAGAACCTCCGGCTCCGGGCACATCTCTTTGATTCCACTGTTCTTCCTGCATTAACATATGCCTTAGAGACCTGGGCCATTGCTATTCGGGTCTCCCAAAGAGGAATTGAAAGAGCTATGCTTGGAATATCACATTTCACTCAAATGAGAGAAAGAATCCGGAGTTCCGACCTCCGTCGACAATCAAGAATCAGGGACACTGTCTCGTTTGCCAAGGTGTCAAAAATCAGATGGGCTGCCCACATAATGAGATTTAAAGACGACCGCTGGACTAGAGCTGTTACTGACTGGATCCCACGGGATGTCAAAAGACCGCGTGGCCGCCCACCTACCAGATGGTCAGACTTCTTCAAGATCATGAACGATCCGTTTGAGGCTCTTCATGTTCCCAGAGCGAACAGATGCCATTGGGCTACACTAGCACGCGACAGGGACAAATGGAGACGTTACTGGCGCCCGCTCGAGCAAATCGACGACTATCAGGAAGTTAAGTGATTAAATAGTCAGGAAAGGCTTGAGATTTCAGATCATGGCAACAAGCCGTCTTACTTTGAACTGATTATTAATTCTTTTCTCAAGATGGAATTAGACACCGATCTGAATAGCTAATATTTATGGAGTGCTGATCTTATGGCAGAACACTTTTAAACTCACTAAATTCTCATTATGAGAATAGATATACCTCTTTGGCAGATGGTCTGCTTGAGGCAGCAGCAGAGACTATGGAATTGGTCTTTGATCCTATTAACCATCTATTGCCTCATGTGCTCCCAAACCAGACTTTGAAAGCCAAAACTCATCTGTCTCCTGTGACACTCAACTGCCTTCCCTAGAGTCCTATGGCACCTCCTGAGGTGTCTGCAAATCCCTGCCTCTGGTGCAAATGAAACTTTTTCTAAGACACAGACTTTAATGTAGATGCTCTTTTCTCTAAGGAATTTCAGGAAAAGCCCAGAAACTTGAAAGTCCTAATTTTTTACCCATGTATTTATTTGTTCATTTACTCAGCGCAGGCTTCTTAAGCACCTACTTTGGGTCTAGCTCTGCTTCGGTGTTATAGCTACAATCTGTCATAGTAGACCAGCAAATTATTTCCTCAAATATTAAAGACTCTCTTTGATTGCCTTCTACTGTCTGTTATTACTAAAGCATGACATTTGAACTTTTATTTTCAGATAAGTACATTCCTTCAAATAGCACGTAAGTTTTTAGACCTACTGATTTAATACTAGAACTATTCAGTATCTCTTTTGGCCCAGGAAGAGCTGTGAAAATTTTTCTCCACTAAGAGTGGATAAGTTTGGGGAGATCTGCTTTAAGATAAATTCTTATAATTATATTTGCTGGATTAAACGGTGGGCAGACTGTGGGAAGGGGTGTACAGGTCAAGGAAGGGACCACTACAAAAATGAAAGAAGTGGTCACTTTGGATGCTGAAAGAAGATTAAATGATATGCATTATACCCTAACTGTAACAGTGTTGCAAACCACAGTGTCTAAAAGGAAAAAATGAAAATAAAGAAAACGTTGCCTGCTATAAAGGTAGGCTTGGCGGAGGGTGAAGGGAGGTTAGAGGGAAACTGGTGAAGAGAAGTGGACTCTGGTGAAAGAATTGGTGCTGGAACGTTATATACCTGAAAATCAGCCACAAAGAACTTTATAATATATAGTGATTTAATTTTTTTAATTTAAGACAAAAAAATTAAATAAACAGTAGGCAGGTTTGGCTTTTTATACACGAAACCAAAACATCTTTAGGAAAGCTTTTGTTTATAACCTAAACAACAGACAGTACAAATGGCAGTCAGGGTAAATGCAATGCTGGGGTTCAGGGAGCCACCTCAGAGGAACAGAGCTTGAGCTTGGCTTGAAGGATCCAAGGACCCAAGTTTGAGCCACATGACCCCAGTGCATGGTTGGTGCTCTCTCTGGTGGCTCCACACGCCACTGAACCTGGGCAGTACCTCATCGTCAGGACCAAGCATTGCACTGCCCAGCCTGCACAGCCAGACTGGTTCCACTTGAAGTAGCCTCTAGGCTCTGTGAGCAGTGCTTAGTAGCACTCCCCCATGACTGGAGTGATAGTACAGCAGGTAAGGCGCTTACCTTGCACGCGGCCGACCTGGGTTCCATTCCTCCGCCCCTCTCGGAGAACCCAGCAAGCTACCAACAGTATCTTGCCTTCATGGCAAAGCCTGGCAAGCTACCCATGACATATTCGATATGCCAAAAACAGTAACAAGTCTCACAATTTGTTGTGAGACATTACTGGTGCCCGCTCGAGCAAATCGATGAACAACGGGAGGACAGTGCTATAATGCTACATAGAAATTCCCAGTATCTGATTTCTTCCCTCTAGGACACTGTTTTATTTAAACAATTCAAGGATTCTTGCTTTTTTCTTTTAAAACCATTTTTATTAGCTCAAACATGAAAGCTTTGCAACTGTGATTCAATAAAAGAGAGAGAGAGTCACATTCAAATCAGAAAAAAAAACATTTTTATTGAGATTTACCATACTCTTAATTAACCTTTCATACATTCTTAATTTCACTAGTATTCCAAGGGCCCCTGCAGTTACCCCTCTGTCCCATGTAAGCTCAGTTTTATAGACAAAATTTCCAGTTTCAAGAACTTTGACCATTTGTTATTCACTTACTGTGTTTCTTTGTATCCCACATATTAGAGAGAGGGCTTTCTTTTTTAATTGTAGAGATGGTGACACATGCACACACACATATAAATAAATAAAGCTAAACTCAAGAACTTTATTTGGGCTTATCATTTATTTCTAAAATTAAAATGTGCATTAAAAATTTTAATCTATTTTGATCAATGTAGGGATTTTCTTTAAAATGTATTTGGAGGTGCTAGAATGATATACAGTGGGTAAGGTACTTGCACAGGTTAAGTTGGATTCAATCCCTTGCACTCCAAGGATCCCTCCTTCCCCCAGGAGTGATCCCTGAGCACAGAGCCAGAGCATTAAACCCTGAGCATTTCTGGGTGTGCTGGGTGTGGCCCCAAAACACACACACACACACACACACACACACACACACACATAAGCATTTGTTGGAAAGGTACCAAACTGCCAACAAATGTTTCTTTCTAGATGAGTGATTTCTACTAGTCATTGTTTTCTTTCTTTAAACTTTATGTTACTTAAAATTTTTTTACAATTACTGTATCAACCCTTTAAATCAGAAAAAGTTTTTAAAGAGACCCAAAAAAAAGCAGCTCTTCATATCTTGGAATAAATATGTACCTAAATTCCATTCGTAAGAACTAAGGACATGGCACTAAAATATCTACCGCCTGTCATCTTCCTTTTGGGAAATGAAACCCCGGTCATAAAAATAGCCTCTGGTTGCTGTTAGAAAGAAAAGAATTTACAAAGAAAAAAAGAAAAGGAAAAGCAGAAGGAAAACTGTCTGTAAGCAAGTCTAAATTCAGACAAATATCTGAGAGGTTGAAAGACAGAGCCTGTATAAGCCCAACTTCCCAAGTTCCCAAGTCTTCTTTGGGGTATGCCAGCAGCTAATGACTTTATGCAAGTACTGGTTTTAGATGTGGCTGAAGATTAATTTTAGAAGGCCTTGACATTCTAACTGAGTCATCCTGAGATGGCCTGATTGGAACTAATCAGGCAAGCCCATTTCAAGCCACTGTCTTCTCAAGTGTCTGAATCCATGTGCTCTGCCCTCGCCTGGGTTTGAGAGGCCTTCTTTCCATCAGCAAGCGTCTTACCACCAACAGGAAGAACCTAAATTGCTTGATAAAAATGGCTGGGTCACCTCAAGATGCACAGGGTCCCGGCAGCTTCCTTCCCATGAGCAACTCATAGCCAGCTAGTATGATTTCACCTGAACTTTGGATTTCAATCTGAAATTAAATACCTACTTCATACAAATGAAGTGGGCCAATGATTTCCAACCATCCAAATTTTATAAAAATTTAATGAAAATACAAAATGCCTAGGGACTGAAGATGTAGTACAGTGGGTAGGGCACTTGCCTTGCATGGAGTCAATCCAGATTTAATCCCCAACATCCCATATAGTCCTCCATGCACTGCCAGGAGTAATTTCAAAGTGCAGAGCCAGAAGTAATCCCTGAGTATTGGTGGGTATGCCCCCAACACACACACACACACACACACACACACACGTTTGCATATATATATATATATATATATATATATATATATATATATATACATTTGACCTGCTCCGTTTCCGACCTGGGCCGGTTCACCCCTCCTTAGGCAACCTGGTGGTCCTCCGCTCCCGGAGGGTCACCATATTGATGCCGAACTTAGTGCGGACACCCGATTGGCATAGCGCACTACAGCCCAGAACTCCTGGACTCATATATATATATATATTTTTTTTCCCCAGGACCAGCCCCAGATTTGTAGGCTCAAAATATGTGGGGAAGAAGAGGTTTTACAGGCTTGCAGAATCATTTGGGAACCACAGTTGTGTAGGATTCAGAACACAGAAACCTTTAAAACACTCACAAGCTAACCATCCAGTTCAGGCCCCATTTCCCGTTTCAGGTTGAGGTGGGATTCCATCCCAACACAAGGATTGAGAGCACAGCTATGTAACAGTATTTAACATTTTACAACTCCTGGAGCACATGGCCGCATTTGTGGCTGCACAACATCTCATTCTATACAAGGGCTTAATGACTCCAGGGTGAAATACAGCAATCTTCACATACTTTCCTTCTAAGGAAATTATTTTGGATCATTTTTGGTGGATTATTTATAACAAGCAATACCAAATAAATTATTTAGGACCTGCCTCGGGGGCAGGATTTGGGGGTTGGTGTGGAAACATTCAAATTATGGTGATAGGTAGATGTAACAGTGGTCGGATTGGTGTTGGAATAGTAAATGTAACAAATTGTTGTGAACAACTTTATAAAAATAAAATATAAAAAATTCAAAATTAAACAAAAACAATTTTAAAAAAGGATTGAGAGCAAAAATAGAGGTAGAAATGGGGGGGTGGGGTGGGGAGAAGAAGGGGGGGTGTTGGGCAGCTAAAAGATAGTAAATGATATTCTTAGTTGGCTATCCCAGAGTTTATCAACCCAAGCTGACTCATCGTGGAAGAATCCAGTAAATATCATGTAACTTACATCATTTGGTTTTTGGCAGGGCTCCATCTCCTCTCTCCTAAAAAAGACACCTCCTCTCTAGAATTGCCTGCCCTCTGCCAAAAGTTCAACCTATTCCGCCTCCACCATTTGGCTCAGAGGTGAGCACTTGACTCAGGTTGGACCACTCAGAGTCCCTGAATTCTTTTCCGAGATTTCTCTGAGCCAGAAACCAGGAGTGAGCCCAATTTGCTAAGGTGGCAAATACAGAATAGGTAATCCTAGAAGGTTCAAAGCCCATGCCTTTTACTGGGTGGGGAAGCCCTTGTGCCCGGGAAGAGAACAACAGCAACCTTCAAGGAGAAGCAGAAGACACAAAGCTTTCCCTGCAGCATTGAGTCTCTAGTGCCATCAGTCAGCTGCCAAGTAAGCTTGTGTTGGATTTCTGTCACTGGCGACCTCCATGTTATAACAAATTCTCATACTATCTATCAATTTACCCACAAAGAGGATAAATAGGCTAAAACAGAAATGGCTGGAATTGCAGCCTCCCCCAATAGCCCTACTATTCAAACTGCACTCATCCATTCTTTAGGCAAATTCAGAGTTGGAGAAACTTAATCAGAGAGGTTTGGTTAAATCAAGATAAGATTCCTGGAGGAGAGTAACTGAAGGTCAGTTCTTGAAAGCTAAAGATATCACTCTCAAATCAGTCCTGCAAGATGAGGATCTATTGATTCCAGAAAAGATTGTGCAGCTCCTGAGTGGATGGGAAACTCTTCAGAGCTTACATACTGTACTCTCCCTATTCTTAGCAGCGTGCCTTGGTTCAGGAAGGGATCAGCATCCCGGTGGCTACACATCCTGGGGGAAAGACGAGCTGGCCTCTCAGCTGTGCCACCCTGCTTAACTTGTAAGCTCAGCAGTGTGGACGTGACTCAAGTTACTGCCGGAGAGGAAAGTTAAGGGGCTCCAGGTGGCCTCAATTTGAGAATGCCTAAGTTGGAAAAGTGTCCAGTTGACATGCTTTTTAAAGCTCAAGAGATTGAACAGATGCATCCCGAGAGAGCTTGGGCTCTGCACCAAAGGGCAGTGCAAGATAGCAAGTTCATCATATCTCTTCCAGTAGGGATTCCAGAGCCTCCCAAAATCCTCAAATGTCCTTTTGAAAGAACAGGGAATTGAAAGGGTTCTTCATGGTTGTGGGCTTCATGTAGTCTCAAGTTTTCCCCTAAAACACTCATAAGTAATTTCCACTTTAAGATAATCAGTCCCATATAAGTCACCCATTTAAGTAGTGCAGTCCAAAGACTTTTTCGTATATTCACACACACTGCACTGCACTGTAGCACTGTCGTCCCATTGTTCATCGATTTGCACGAGCAGGCTCAGTAATGTCTCCATTTTGAGACTTGTTGTTACAGTGTTTGACATATTGAATATGTCACGGGTAGCTTGCCAGGCTTTGCCGTGCGAGCGGGATACTCTTGGTAGCTTGCCGGACTCTCCGAGAGGGGCAGAGGAATCAAACCTGGCTTGGCCAGGCCGTCCACGCACACACAGTTGTGCAAAAATGACTACAACCCATTTCATACCTCCACAGAGAAATCGCTTTTAAACTGTTCTTCCCCCAACTGACCCATACTGCGGCTCTGATCTATTTTCAGTCTCTATAGACCTGTCAATCTGCGGTAGGGCATTTACCTTACACGCAGCCAACATGGCTGACCCGAGTTCGATTCCTCCGCCCCTCTCAGAGATCCCGGCAAGCTACCGAGAGTATCTCACCCGCACGGCAGAGCCTGGCAAGCTCCCCGTGAGGTATTCGATATGCCAAACACAGTAACAACAAAGTCTCCAATGGAGATGTTACTGGGCCCGCTCGAGCAAAATTTGAGACATCTTATAAAAACTGAATTACAGAAAATATTCCCTTTTGTGACTGGTGTTCTGCACTTAGCATAATGTTTCACTGACATTGTAACAAGAAATATTCCTTTTTTACAGCTCAATAATATTCCAATTATATTCCAATTATCAATATACCATATTTTGCTTGCCTAGGCACCACCATGAACAGTTGATATATTGAGAGTGAAATGGCTGGGCAAAATGGTAATTTAGCTCACTAATCCAGGAGTTTATCATCGCAACCAGTTTCATCATCATCAAATAAATAAATAAAATAATAATCCAATGAGGTACATATAAATTAATATCATTTGTTTTTCTCAACACTACTTCACCCTTGTCTCTAAAAAGAAAAAAAAAGATACCTCCTTTGAAGAATTTTTTTCCTGTCCCCCACACTATGTAAAATGGACACTATTTGGGGCCTCAGTAATTGGTCCAAAGGTGAGCACCAGAACTCTTAGGCTATTCTACTCTGGCTGGCTGTCCACCTTTAATTCTTACCAGCAGAATCCAAAGATGTATAAGGGTTAGGATATCTCCATATTCTCACCAGACTTGTTGTTGTCTTTTTTATTACAATAATCCTAAGTGATTTTTATTTGTGTTTTCCTGATAGCTGATCATATTGAGCACTTTTCATGTGTTTTTTGACTGTGCATATATACTTGAAGAGACATCTATTCAGATTTCTTATCAATTTTTAATTGGATTGTTTGTCTTTTTTATTATTGAGTCTTTGTGTATTCTAGATGCCAGTCCCTTATTATATATAGCACTGTCCTCCCATTGTTCATAGATTTGGTCGAGCGGGCACCAGTAATGTCTTCATTGTAAGACTTGTTACTGTTTTTGGCATATCAAATACCCCACGGGGAGCTTGCCAGGCTCCGCCGTGGGGGCAGAATGCTCTCAATAGCTTGCCAGGCTTTCCAAGAGGGGCGGAGGAATCGAACCCGGGTCAGCCACATGCAAGGCAAACACCCTACCCACTATGCTATCGCTCCGGCCCCCGTTATTATATATATATGACTTATAAATATTTTCTCCTGCTCTGTGGGTATTTTTTTTGTAGGAGTACTGCTATTTTTTCAGCCACCAATTAACTGATTGAATTGGGCATGAACTCCACCTTAATTTTTTTACTTATTTTTTTCTTTTTATATTTATTTATTGAATCACTGTGGGGAAAGTTACTAAGCTTTTAGGTTTAAGTCTCGGTCATACAATGATCAAACACCTTTCCCTTCACCAGTACTCATCTTTCACCACCAAGAACCTCAGTATACCACCCCCCTCCCATCCCTCCCAATGCCTGTGTCCACTTAACTTAACTTTCTTTTTCCACTTAACTTTTCTCTACATTGATTACATTCATTATTTCGACAAAAGATGCACCATTATTGTTTAGAATTCCCCCCAAACAATCAGAATTGCTGAAAAGGCATTGTGAAATATTTTGTTTTCTATAGCTGGTTATGAGAATCATATAATGTCACGTGGCCACGATTTTGAATTTCTGCAAAGAGCCAGATAATTACAAGATTGGTTTCTGTGTGTCTGGTGTTATGGCCATGCCAGAGAGCCGCTCATTGGGGGTAATTCGTGACCTCGGTAGGGCGTGAAGGATGTGCCGGTACCGCCCCCCCTTCCCATGAGACTGCAGTTGCCCTGTCACCGCCGGCTCATACCTGGCTTTCCAATATGCTCTGAGGTGGCGGCCACCTTGCTGCCGGGAGGAGGGGGAGGAAAGGCAGAAGAGAGCAACACCCTTTCCCTCCTGGGGAGGCTTGTCACCGTAGTTTAACGCATGGTCCATTCACTTTTCTGCTGCAAGCTTCTGGGTTCTGGATTAAGCCCTTTTGCCTCTGGAACCATGGCTGTGCCAGAGAGCCGCTCGTGGGTGGCAACTTGTGACCTCGGTAGGGCGTGAAGGATGAGCCGGTACTGCCCCCCTTCCCATGAGACTGCAGTTGCCCTGTCACCACTGGCTTGTACCTGGCTTTCCAATAAGCTCTGAGCCGGCGGCCACCCTGTATGCAGTCCAGATACATTTCTGCCAAAAGCCACTGGGTTTCAAGATTTGTTTCTGAGTCTCCAGTATCATGGCTATTAATCAGCTTGATCAGGAGCCAGAGAGGCTGTTTGTAGGCAGCGACTCAGGGTCTCGTTGAGATGGGGAGAGTCAGCTCCACCCCCATGTGGTGAGTCCCCATGTGTCTTGTCACTGCAGGCCCAAACCTGACTGTCCAGTGGCCTCTGGAGGATGGTGGTCACCAGGCCGCCAGGGGATCAGGCCAAGGCACGAAACCTATTCCCACCTGGAGTGGCCCAGCGCCAGTAACCTACTGCAGGAACAGGACGCATTTCTGCCAAAAGACGCTGGGTTCTGAGATTCTTTTCTGAGACTCTGGAATCATGGCCATTAAGCAGTTCGATCAGGAACCAGAGAGGCCATGCCTCCAATTAGATAGCTGAGCCGGAGATGGTTTGTGTGTGTGTGTCCCACATACCTAACTTTTGGCTGGCTGTTTACTTTCTCGGTAAACTTTGCCCCAGGTTTTTGGGGTCTGGCCAAAAGCACAGCAGCAATTTGTGGATATCTGAAAGTCTGACGTTGCCATCAGACTGCTGATGCACTCACCTCACAGGTACATATTGACCTGCTGGCGGCTCCATACCCCCGTCTCTGGGTATTTCTTAATAGTGCCCTTTGATGCATAAAACATTTTATTTTGGAAAAGTTTAATTTATCCATTTTTTGTTTCTAATGGGCTGGAGTGATAGCACAGCAGGTAGGGCATTTGCCTTGCATGCAGCCACATGGCGACCCAAGTTGGATTCTTCCGCCCCTCTCTGAGAGCTCAGCAAGCTACTGAGAATATCTCGCCCGCACGGCAAAGCCTGGCAAGCTACCCATGACGTATTCGGCATGCCAAACACAGTAACAAACAAAGTCTCACAATGGAGACATTACTGGACCCACTTGAGAAAATTGATGAACAATGGGCGGACAGTGACAGTTGTTTCTAATTTTTTTTGTATTGTGTTTATAAAACCATTACCAAAAGCAAAATTATTAAAGTCACACTTATGCTTATCCTAAGAATTGCATAGCCTTAGCTTTCACATTAGACCTTTCATTCATTTTGAGATAAGTTTGATATGTGGTGTATGAAAGTGGTCTAACTTATTTGTTTTGCATATAATTATCCGGTTGTCCCAGTATTATTTGTTAGAGAACTGTTGTTTTTGTTTTGTTTGGCTTTTTTCCCTGTTGAACTGATTTACACCATTATCAATAGTCACTTGAATGCAAATATAAGAGTTTATTTCAAATATTCATATGTTCCACTGATTTATGTCCAGCTTTACACCATTATAATAATACTATAGTTTTGTGTGAAATTGAGAAGTACTAGTAGTCCGACATTGTTCTTTTAAAGATAGTTGCTCTGAGAGGCTGGTACTCATTAAAAAGAACATCAGCAAGCAGTATTGGCCTGGATGAGAGGGAGAAGTTTCCCTCATTCACTGATGATGGGAGTGTAGAGGGGTCCTGCCTCTTTGGAAAACAATATGGACATTTCTCAAAAAAAAATAAATAAAACTAAGAATTGAGCTTCCATACAACTCAGCAATTCCAGTGCTTGGAATATTCCCCCAGGGTCCAAAAACACCGGTAGACATTTGCATTTGCATTTGTATGCTCATTGCAGTGCCATTCATAATAGTCAGAACAGGGAAACAACCCAAGTACCCAAGAACAGATGACTAGATAAAGAAGCTGTTACATATACACAGTGGAATACAACGTGGCTATATGAAAAAGTGAAACCCATACAACTTACTTTTCCAAGTATGGATCTGACAAGTATTATGCTAAATGAAGTTTATCAGAGGGAGAGGAACAAACACAATGATCTCTTTCATGTGCAGGATATATAGAAACATAGTGAGGGGATAACAAATGCCCAAAGGCAAGAGAAACAAAGAGCTTAAGGGATAGATCAGTGAAGCAGTCACTCAGAGGAAAATGGGGTGCTGAAAGAAGTTACATAAAGTGTTTGCCCTAAAGGCATGCTGAAGGTTGGATGGAAAACTGCTAAGGACATCAGTAGAGGGAAGAGGACACTGGTGAAGGAATTGGTGTTGAAAGGTTATATGCCTGAAACTCAATCACAAGTTGTGTAAACTCACACAAGGGGGGCTCGGCACCCACAGCGGCGTTGGCTCTCTCTCCCGCCACCCGCTTTCGGTAGTCTCACCCTTCTCCCACCCCGGAGAGGTCGATGGCGATGGTCAGGCGGAGGAAGGAACGAGGGCCAGGCTGGTTGGTATTAGTCATAGTTTATTCTGATTCTCTCCTCATCTGTCTCTGCTCCCTCTCTCCTTCTGTCTCTCTGCTCCCTTCTCCCTCTATCTCTGCTCCCAGTCTTCCTCCCCCAGCTACTTCATTCTCCTTCTCCATCCCCCTTCATCCTCCTCTTCCTTCTGATCCTCTCTGAACCTCTTCTTCCTTCTGCCCCCAGCCCACTCCTACAGTCTCCTTAAATCCTCTCTCCAAGAGGAATTGGGGCAACAATTACATATAGGTGTGGTCACAATCAATAGGGGTAGAGATCAACATGCGTAGAAATCTTAGCCTCAGGGAAGACCGCTCCTAGGACAGATCCTTCCTCAGCAGGAGGACCCACCCTAGAGCAGAATCCCATGGGTGTGCCTCTCCTCTCCTTGTCCAACAAGCATATAAGAATATAATATAAATCATTTTGTATGGATACAGTAAGAAATATCTTAATCTTATAGAATTGCTCTCCTAGGGCCATCTCGATCTCAGACTACGGTGCTCAGGCCAGATAGTCTTTCCCACCCCTAGCAGGATCCTAGTCTTGTCGTTACCTTTGGATCATGACAGCATTTGTCTATGATCAAACTCTTAACTTATAGTTAAGAATCGTGGCACCTTGGCCTGGCCCATTTCGCTGACAGGGTAGCTCACCGCTTGCCCTGGGTCCATTCAGTCCCTCGTCGGGACCCTGTTTTTGGGGTGTTAGGAACTAAGGGCAACTGAGGCTTAAGTCGAGAAAGCAGATGCCTGGGAGTGAATAATATTCAAGGCCAATCAAATCCTAAGTTACAAAGCATAATGTTAACGGTCTTCCTGTATCTATACAAAAAGGATATTACTTTAAGGTAAACTATTCATAAGGCATAAGGAGAGGAGAAAGGCAATATTTCACTCATACATATAAAATCATAGATTTCTGGGAAACTGATCTTACAGATTAACAAAGTCTGATTAAGGGGAAAGCTGATTAATTGGGTGGGAAGGAGAGCGTAGGGAAGACTGTTTACAGATAAACACAATGGAATGGAAGTGCCTCAGGAGCACTGTGATGGGTGTAACCAGATTGATGGGTGTAACCAGATAAAACCTAAGCTTCTTGTAGAGGGACAAAGCAATGTTACCCAACAATAAGTAACTTTATAATTCACAATGATTCAATAAATAAAGAAAAAAATAAACATAATTATTCCCTGAACACCATCAGGAGTCATTCCTGAGCACAGAACCAGGAGTAAGCCCTGAGCACCACCAGGTGTGCTTTCCCCACCCCCTAAAAAAAATTAACAGACAGTTAATTTTGTGTCACTTGGGCATCCATATGAATTTTAGAATGAGCAAAGTTACTACAAAGAAGCCATTTCAAATTCTGATGAATATTGTGTTGAATCAACCTCTCCTTGGGGAGCATTGCTATCTAAGCACTATTAAGTCTTTTGATTTACAAGTATGCAATGTCTTTGTATTCATTAAAGTTTAATTTCTTTCAATATTTAATCATGTTCCATATGTGGTTTGCTTTTCCTTTGTTAATTTTATTGTAAGCTATTTTATTATGTTTTTTAGGACAGAGTCATACCTGGCTATGCTGGAGCTTGCTTCCAAACTATGCAGTACAGAGATGATGCATGAACGTGTGCTCCAGCCCTTTGAGTCATCTGTCAGGCCTGGAGTCTTTTATTCTTCTTTTACTATATTAAATGGAATCATTTTCTTATTTAGCTTTGTATCTTTCATTCCTAATGCATAGGAGTACCACTATTTTTTCTGATTAAATTGGTATCCTGAAACCCTGATTAAATTATTTTCAGCTCTAATTTATTTATTTATTTATTTATTGTGGGCCACATTCAGTTGTGCTCAGGACTTACTCCTGGTTCTACATTCAAGGATCACTCCTGACAGGGCTCAGGGGTCCATATGGGATGCCAGGGATCAAACCTGGTTTGACTATGTGCAAGGCAAATGCCCTATCCACTGTACTGTCACTCTGACCCCAGCTCTATTTTTTTTTATAGGCTCCTTAAAATATTTCACCTCAGGTAATATCAACTGTAAACTAAAATTCTTTACTTTCCATACTGAATTTTTAAAATTTTACTTTTTTGGCCTAATTGCCCTGGCTAACGGTCCCCCACCCCAATACAATATTGAATAAAGATAATGAAGGCAAGTGGGTTTGTATTATTCCTAATCTTAAAGGAAATGCATTGACTCTTTCACTGTTAAATATAATTTTACTTTTGCTTTTGTGTTTTGTCTTGTAGATGCCCTTAATTAGGTTGAAGAGATTCCCTCTACTCCTAGTTTGATGAGTCTTCTATCATGAAAGAATATTTTTGGTAAACGGTTTTTATGCTATTTTGTTGAGATAACCATGTTGTTTTTAATTGTAATGCATTATTTGGTGAATTACACCCATTGTTCTTAAGATGTTAAACCTATCTTGAAGTCTGGGGATAAATCTTATTGGCCATTTTATATAAATCTTCTCAAAGGTTGTTGAATTTTTTGGTAGTGTTTTATTGAGAAATTTTGCATTTACGTTCATAAGAGATTATGTGGAATCAGGACTAAGCCACTGCCAGGTATGGCCTCAAACAAAAAGATAATTGGTGTCATGTGTTAAGTCAACTTTATTTTTATTTTTTTTTGAGGTTTTTAAAATTTACTTTTACTTTTATAAAGTTATTCACGGTCACAGTCACGGTCCTCCCATTGTTCATCGATTTGCTCGAGGGGGCCCAGTAACATTGTGAGACTTGTTACTGTGTTTGGCATATCAAATACGTCAGGGGTAGCTTTTCAGGTTTTGCCTTGCAGGCGAGATATTCTCGGTAGCTTGCCGGGCTCTCAGAGGGGGGAGGAGGACTCGAACTCAAACTCGGGTCGGCCATGCTGGCTGTGTGCAAGGCAAACGCCCTACCCACTGTGCTATCGCTCCAGGCCAAAGTTATTCATAATAATTGATCACATTCAATATTCCAACACCATCCCACCACCATTACACCTTCCCACCATCATATTTTGAATTATTCCACCCAGATCCTCAAAGCCTGCCCCCAAAGCAGAACATAATAATTTACTTTGTATTGCCTGTTATGAATAATCCCCTAAAGATGATCCAAAATTTTTCCTTAGAGAAAAGTATGTGAAGATTGTTTTATCACCCTGGAGCCATTAAGTCCTTGTATAGAGTATGAGATGTATTAGGCTCGATCCAAGAATTCTAAAATTTTAAATGGGGTGATATAGCAAGAATTAAATTTTTAACTGGATGGTGACTTTGGTTGGAGTTCAGAAACATCTCTGTGGCTTATTGCTCTCTTCCTCTTCAGAGGTTTATTTGTGAGTCCCTGGATCATGGCATCTCTCTTCCGAGGTTTATCTGTGTTCTCTTATTTATTTATTTATTTATTTATTTATTTTAGTTTCCCAGAATCTTCTCTGTGTTGTCTTCTTTAAATGAAAGTAAGTAAAAACATCTGGCCTGGGGATTACTTTGCACATAGGTTTTTTTTTATTATTATTACTACTGAAAATATTGAAAAATATCAATATTTTCTTGTTTTAAGTATATTTTAATTTCCTATTTCTTTCTGAGTAAGGCTTATGTTTTTGTTACAAATGTGATGGTTTTCTCTTCTTTCATTCTGATGTAAAACCAAAGATTCCACTACAGCATAGTGACCAATGAATTGAAAGGTCATGAAAAAAGTGGTGTGGGACATGCAGAATATAATGCACAAAGGAAGACTCAGTCATTTCCTTTATAGTTTGACACTACATTTTTGCTGATGAACTCATTTAAGATAACATCCTAGAACTGAAAAAAATTTGCACAAATATAACTTCCAGGCATACTTTTAGGACAGATTTGTGATCTCTAGATTTCAGTATGGGGAACTGTATTTCTAAATTCGTGTTGATTTCCATCTGTAATCTAATGTCTTGGCATTAATTTTTTATTGTATTATTTTATGGATTTTTTGTTGCTACAAAATCTAGCATATTCTGTATCATTAATGCTTTTAATTGTTTTCTTTTTTCTTGGTCAAAATAAGTTTTGTCCATGTTGATAATTTTATTAAAGAGCTAACATTTAGTTGTACTGGTGTTCTCTATTGCTCCCTATTTTCTGCCTATTTCACCTAATTTTATTAAATGGTTTATATTATTCATTCTCTTTCCTTGATTTAGTTTTAGTTTGCTTTTTCCTAGTATCTTAAAGTGAAAACTTTAGTTGTCAACTTTAGAATTTTCTTCTAAATTTCTTCCTAAGCTTTGCTTTAGCTGCATTCTATAAATTTTGATGTTTTATATCTTTAGTTAATTTATCTCAAACTAATTTTTAACTTGCCTTGTGATTTCCTCTATTTTTCCCTTGTGATTCTATATTTCCCTTGTGATTTCTTCTTTGACCCATTGGAAATTGTCACAGAATGGTCAAAAATGGTTAAATGGTTGTATAGTATATTGAAATTTTCCATGTATTTGTGACTTTCTCAAATAATTTTCTATATTTGATTTGAAATTTTATGCTACTGGAATTTGGAGGATCTGGGTGGAAGATGCTCGACTCCAATTCGAGTAGGCTTGGAGGTCTCGGCCCCGGAACCCGCGTGGCTTTGTCCCTCTGCCAGTACCTTCACGTGTGCGGAGAGTGGTCTCAGCATGGTGGCGGCTGGTCCTGGAGGTCTTCGGCTGCCGGAGCCCTGGTTGGGGCGGGGAGGATAGCTCAACCCGCTCCCCTCCAAGGGGCCCCGAGAAGGAACACCCAGGCGCGGGGGCAGAAGACTGCACTGTTCTCGTCCGGGATCTGGATTTTATAGTCTCTGAGTCTTGGCCGCTGATGGGATTACACGGCGCCAGGGGGCCAGGTGGTGGGTGTGACCCCCGCCATCCTCCAAATTCCAGTAGGCGGGGGTCACACCCACCACCTGGCCCCCTGGCGCTGTGTAATCCCATCAGCGGCCAAGACTCAGAGACTATAAAAACCAGATTCTGGAACCGCGCGGCCGCATTTGTGGCCGCGCGACATCTTATCAAAACTTTTTTTTTTTATGACATCTTATTGTCTCATTCCTACTTTGGACAAACTTGCAGGCTATCAAATGTAGCCTGCCCACAGGGCAGAGTCTGGCAAACTCCCCGTGGCGTACCCAATATGCCAAATACCAGTAACAATGATGGGTCTCATTCTCCTAAAGAGCCTTGAATATAATCTCAGGGCTAGGATGAAAGAGATGTTACTGGGGCCTGCTCGAGGCAATCGACGAATAACAGGATGATGAAATGAAATGCTACTGAGGAAATAGTTTGTATTATTTCAACCTTTTAAAAATTATTTAGATTTGTTTTAAGGCCTACCATATGATCTATTCTTCACAGTATTTGACATACTTGAGAAAAATGTGGAGTCTAACATTGGAAGGAGAGTTGTCTGTTGGTTCTAGCTAGTTTATAGTGAGAATCAAGTCTCTTACTTGTTGATCATTTGCCTATTCTTATCCACTACTAAATATGGCATATGATGTATGCAATTATTACAGTTGAATTATTTTTATTTGTCCCTCAATTATGTCATGCTTTATGTATTGAAGGACTTTGCTGTTTGGTGCATACATGTTTATAATTTTTGTTGATTGACTAAACTTATAACATTATAAAATGTTTCTATTTGGGACCAGTGGGATAGTACAGGGGTTAAGGTGCTAGTCTTGCAATATAGTCAATACTAGGTCAATTCCCGGCACTGCATATGATCCACCAAACACTGCCAGGGTCACTCCTGAGTTCAAAACCCATGAGGACCACCAGCATTCCCCACCACCCGCACCAAGTTTATATCTATTTCTGGTGACTTCGGTTTGTTTGGTTTGGTTTTGGGTTTTCAAGGGTCATATTCAGCTGCACTAAAAACTTACTCCTGGCTCTGTCTCTGTGCTCAAGGACACTCCTTATGGGGCTCTAGAAAGTGCCTTACCCACTGAATTATCTCTCCAATGCCTCTAGTAACAAGAGGCATTGTTTGCTTGTTTGTTTCAGTGAAGCAAGATGATTTTTATTGAATAAAATTTACTTATGTGAGGGAAGAGAGAGGAATCAGTGTTTAGAGAGAACATGGGCTTCTCCAGACTGAAAAAAAGCCACTAATAATGTTTTTAAGTTGATTTAGTCTGATATAAAGCCACCCTAAACTAGCTTTGCCAATTGTATCATAAGCATTTTTATTTTATTTGTATCTTTTCATCTAAAGCATGTCATCTCCTATTGATGGCATATCCCTGCATCATTTTAATCCAGTCTGACAGTCTCTGTTTTTTGATTAGATTGCTTAATCCAATTATATGAAATTATATCATCAATGTGGTTGAAATTGGAGTTGCACTTTTGTTTTTTTCCTTGCATTTTTATAGTTTTGTTCTTCTGGTACTGTCTTATTTTGTATTAAATATATATTCCTAGTGTGCCATTTAGTTCTATTAGTGTTTAGTTATATATTTTCAAAGCTTTTTCTTAATAGTTACATTGTTGATAAGCATTAATAACTTAGTCTATGTCAATGTAATTCTGATTAATTCCAGCTTAGTGTCAATAGTATTCAAGACTTGGTTTTAATAGTGTTTCATCTCTCCTGTCTGCTTTATGTTGCTGCTTTTATGTGTATTACATATTCACATAGTCTGCTGCCATAAACACAGATTTCTAATGATTGCTTCATAAAGTTGCTTTTATATAATGTGAGGGAAAATATTTACCAACAATACCATTTTTGTCATCTAGTTTTATCTGAAACTGTCTCTACTAGTGTTTTCTATTTCTTCATGTATACTTAGGTAGTCTGAAGTTTCTATTTTGTTCTAAGGACTCTCCACTAATATTTCCCTTAATTAGGTCTCCTAAGGATAAATTTTGTCTTTGTATTTGAATATCTTTATTATGAAGTTGATGATAAAGAAAGCTTTCTTATTTGCTGAAGGATGGTTTCACTAAACATAGAATTCCCATTTGATAGTTGTTTTTTACCATTCACCACTTTGAGTATATTGTCCATTGTTTCTAGTGGGAAATCAGTGTTTAATCTTATCAGGGCTCTTTTATGCATATGACTCAGTATTCTTTTCTTGCTTTCAAGATTATTCTTTTATCTTTGTCTTGTCACAGTTTGATTATAATGTGTTTAGGTGTGTTTATCTTTAAATTTTTCCTACTCAAATATTTCTAGCATTTGAAAGTTTTTTGAGTACTTGTAAGTATATAGATATATAAGAAGAATAATATTTTCATCAAATGTGGGGGCTTTCATGGAGCATATTCCCAAATATTTTTCTTCATCTTTCTTTCTCTTCTCCTGAAACTCCCATTATGTGTTTATGTATGTTTGAGGGGGTACACAAAAATATGAGACTGTTCATCTTTCAGTGTTTTTCTTTTCTATTTTTCATGATGGATAATCTTATACACAATACATTTATACATATCTTGTGATTCACTGATATCTTTTCTTCTTCTTTTTTCTTCTTCCATGCTCTTAAGATGTTTTTGTTTGGGGCCACACCTGGCAATGCTCAGGGCTCATTCCTCACTCTGCACCCAGGCATTACTCCTAGTGATGTTGAGGGGACTGACCATATGGGATGTTAGGAATTGAACCTGGGTCAGTCGCAGGCAAGGCAGGTTCCTTACCTGCTGTACTATCTCTCCAGCCGTTTTTGATAAAGTTTTCACATTAATAAATTTACTTTTCAAATTCAGAAATTATCTTGGGGAAGGAAGGAAGGAAGGAAGGAAGGAAGGAAGGAAGGAAGGAAGGAAGGAAGGAAACGTTGTCTCTTATTTTTGCCATATCATTTTTATATTTTCTTTTAGTATAACATGTTTTTCTTTAGTTCATTGAATACACTTAAAATAGCTCATTTATAGAATATATCTAAGTCCTATATCTGAGCAGGAAATAGTAGACAAAGTCGGGAACAGTTTTTATTTCTTTTTTCCCCTGTGAGTCAACCAAACTTTCTTTACATGTCTTATAATTATTTTTTTAAGTCTAGAAAGTTTAAGTAAAACGATGGCAGTTCTAAGAATCAGATTCTCTCTGCTTACAACCACTGCTTATTTGTTGCAGTGGTTTTTGTCAAAGTGCCCTTTTTGTTTTGCCTCACAAATTATGCATTGTAGGTTTTCTTTCCTTGTCACATGGCCACTGAAGCATGTTTTCAGTTAACATATATGTCAGTTAATGATGGGGGTTAGTTTCCATAAACACCAAGAACCAAAAAGTCTCTATCTTTGTTGAAAGCTCTGTGTGTGTGTGTGTGAGTGTGTGTGTGTGTGTGTGTGTGTGTGAGAGAGAGAGAGAGAGAGAGAGAGGCCTTTATTTCCTTCCTGCCCAAAGATGCAGAGAGAACTTAACTTCTTTACTCATAGCCTTACCCATGAGCATGGCCTTCTACATTCCCAGACATAGCTTAGAGCTTTTAAATGCCCTTAAGGACATTTAAGCATGTTAACTAGTCTATTATTTGACTAAGCTGTTACCTATGGCCTATAATTGTTTTCAACAAATGCTTCCTGGGAAAAGGAGTTTTCACACTGTGTATGTTCACTCCAGTCAATTACAGTTAGTTTTCAAAGTGATCTTCCAGAGAACCAATAGCAGATCAAATAAAATAATTTCCCAACTTTTGAAGTCCTCCGGGAAACTTTTACTCCCTTGCGCAGCTATCAGGTGGGGGAGAAAAAGTTGATTTTGCAAGCTGTTGACTTTAATTACAAATATGGAATGAATAGAAGCTACAAAACTTGCCCTTCTTTTCAAAATTCAAGATTTCTTGGGTAAAATAAATTTGCATCCTGGATTTCTGCAAATCTGGTTAGCTTCTAGAGATCTAAAGATAATGTTTGTTGTGGGGCCAGGATGGGAGCTCATAAGTGATGCTTAGGGGATCCAGAGGCCCCTCCCAATGATTTGGTGCTCTGTGGTGCCAGGGATAACCAAGGTCACTTCAGAAGAGATCAGGGGTCTCCAGGGTAAGGCCCAGTATACTCAGAAACCAGATGGTGTCAAGCTCGAACCTAAGTGGGGAACACGCTAGGCATGCCTCTGTCTGTAGTGTTATCTCCTGGCCCAAATTCTGGCAATGTGTGCCAAATTTCTCAGTATTTTCTTAGAGAGAAATTTCTGAAATCTTTACTCCACCACTTTCAACAATATCCACTTTTGTTTTTCTTCATTCTATGCTACAATACTTCCAGTATTTTAATAAAACATTATTAGATTTCTAAATTATTTGCTGTGCCATGAAATCAACTCTCAAAAAAAGATAGGCTGAGTCTATTCTGGGACTGTACACCCACCAGCATACTCCTAAGGAGGATAGCTCATTATAACATTCTAATTATGTGTTGTCTCCTCCACCAGCCTATAACTTCCCTGGGTGCAGAACCAAGTAGCCTTCAGTTCTGTCAGCTGGGCCTGGCATAGAATTTGAAGTAAGGTGATGGTAAATATGGAGACAACATGGATGTTCTATATTCTTCTATATCAGAAAGTTCCCACATTGGCCAGAGTGACCCAATAACACTTAAGAAGAATGTCCATGTTTGTTCCTTTACCTACTTTGAGCACAAGGTTCTTACCAGATTGATAACCTCTCAGTACCAGTTTTGCGAATCATAATGCCCAAAAGGGAGAGGCGGGGGCAGGGAGAAAAAGGGGATTGATCAGAAGATTCAGTGAGGGAGGCAGAGAGCATCCACTGGCCACAGTGCAGGACTCTGCCTCTCCAGATGGCTCTGGGTCAGGCATGGATGGTGATGAGTGCCCTTTGTTCATTTCTTCTCTGCTCTCTGCCCCCCAGGAGGCCCATGCATCCTCTAAACACATCTCTGCTGTACTTCCACTGCCAGGAGCAAGCACATGTCATCCCTCTGGAATCTTCTGGGCTTCCCTAATTTCAGTATAAAAGGTTTTGTATATTTTCTTAACAATGAAGAACTAAGAAAGCCCGTGGATATGGTGCAAGTGCTAGAATACATAATAAAACATGTGCCTGGCATATGTGAGGCGTGATTCAACCCCCTCACTGGTGTATGTTACCACTACGAGCACCAAACAGCATCAGGAGCAGCCTCTAAGAAAATTTATTTTAATCTTAAAAAAAATACACTAATAAGGGATTTCTGTTTTTAATCCCGAGTTAACCAGGATAGGGCGTTCGCCTTACAAGCGGCCAACATGGCCGACCCGAGTTCGATTCCTCCGCCCCTCTCGGAGAGCCCGGCAAGCTACCGAGAGTATTCGATATGCCAGACACAGTAACAATAAAGTCTCCAATGGAGACGTTACTGGGCCCGCTGGAGCAAATCGACGATCAACGGGAGGGCCTTTACCTTTACCTTTACCTTAACCAGCAGCACCTCACTTTGGAACAGAAGGACTTAGAAAATGCCTATCAAGATACATGTATATCCTCAGGATCCCATAAATGTTCTCTTCACCTTGAAGGCTGTACTACCAGTCCATGCCTGCCTGTACAGCCTTCCAGCCCTTCTGTACAGCCCAGGTCTCAAAGTCCTGTCTCAAGCTACACAAACAACTACACTGTACGTAGACTTGGCCATCATCATCTGGGGACAGGAAAGTGCCCTGGGGACCTTGGTAGAAGGCATGGAAATCAGCTGACTTCCTGGGTGCAGGAGGTAGCAACTCATTTAGGGCCAATCTTGGCATTCACTATAGACAAAAGGAGATGACAAATGAGATTCAAGGTCTTTCCCCACCCTGGCCACCAGGGTCCAGTCTGAGAACCATCAACCAACCCAGAATGGCACAGGGATCCCTGGTGATTGTACTGAGGTACTGGAGAAACTCCTCAGGGGGCTTCTATGGGTGGAGTCGGAAAGCTTTGGTCCGTGCAAAGAGAGGAAGCAGCAGAGTTTGGAAAAGCCCACTTGTCCCAGGATCCCAAAGGGAGCAGAAGTGTGCCACTGCACAGTTTTCTTCCTGTTTGCAAATAGGCTCTCTTTTGCTTTAATAAAAAAAGAGCAAACATGATGGTGCCCCCACCCTTTGCCATCACGCCAGATTATGCAGATGGCTAATGGAGATACTGCTTACTGCCAAGAAATGCTGTAGCCACTTCTCCAGCCACGGCTGTGACTGGTTCCAAATACAGACTGCATGCTGCCAAGAAGATGAAGCACTGCAATGAATCTCAGGTCTCGTGAAATCTGTATTAACAATGCAGGTCTGGAATGGAAGGAGGAGGAGTAAATGACTTTGAGAAGACATGGAGAACACCATGAAACTTCATAATAAAAAACCAGAAATTTCATATGACATGCCAAAAGAGAATAAGAAAGACACCAAAATACATTTAATAAGTTTAGTGTCATCTATGTTAGAAGTTCATTGTGTAATGCTGATTTATTGTGCTATTGAAGCAATAGAACCTGGGCCCTTGGTGGAGGTCTATAACAGGGCTATCAGGAGACCCTGCCCGGGTATTTCCATCTGAGACCATAAGGATGTGTTGTTCGAAGTTGCAGTGTTTGGGTCCCGTTTTAATGCAATGATGGGTAACAGAGATATTCTCATTTTGACCTTCATACAAAAGCTAATTTCTCTTTAATATTTTACAAGGTTAAATAACTATTCACTTTTTTCTATCACTAGTTTAGAAGAAGAGAAACAAAAATAACCCATTTATTTCCATACAGATGCCTTATTAATATTTTTAGTTTCTTGGGTGCCTTGTTAAAATTTTCATTGCTTTCCCCCTTTTATTTAGAAGGATTTTTTCCTAGTCACTCGTTATACATAACTTTTTTTCTTGGCTTGATACTTAACATCTTTGTGTTTTAATGGTCATCCTCATTAACTTTGTCCTAAGTGCACAATAAAGAGTTCTGGGTCTAAGGGGATTTCTATTAATGACCTTACTGCAAATACACAAGTCTGCAACCCCCTTCTTGCTGCAGTCTTTACCCCTGGGTGATAGAATGAGAGCCAGATGGAAAATCTCCAAAAAACAGAGATACTCCTGAGCCAAGGGACAGAGAACAATGGATTAGAAGTCTTTACGCACTGCTGACAGTGGCACCCTGAGAGTGAGGAGAACCCATACACTCCCCTGGCACTATTTGCAGGGATCCTTTATTCTCCCTTTGACTTTCACAAGCTCCCCGTGGTGTATTCGATATGCCAAACACAGTGACAATTGTCACAATGGAGATATTACTGGGCCCTCTGGAGCAGATCGATGAACAACGGGAGGATAGTGACAGTGACTTTCACAACTGTACACACATCCAGGACCTCATTGTCTGGACCTAATTCCCTGTTCAAATGTTAACATGCAATCCTAGAGTTAGGTAAGCCTCTGTAGTGTTCTCCCACCAGTTCTACAGATGTAAATGGATTTTTGAGGCTTGCTTTTAGTCTAAGTTGAAAGACTGAATATATGCCTCTACCCCGCAATTTCTTAACCCTCAAGGAGGTGGGGTCTGAAAATCTGATGGTGATGATTAGGGTTAGATGAAGTCATCTAACCTGGGAATCTGTGATGGCATAAGTGCCCTTATAAACAGGAAACGTCAGAGGGTTATTATCTCCTTTACCATGTGAGGATAACCATGTGAGCAAGAAGGCGACCCTTTCTAACCACAAGTCAGAAACGGAACTCTCACCAGAAGGAAATTAACCAGTGCCTAGATTTAAAATTTTCAGCATCCATAAATACTTGGTTATTTTGTCTTTGTGGGGCTTCATTTGCTTGCTTTGTCAGTTGGTTGGCTGATTGATTGGTTTTGGCTTTTGGGTCATACCCGGCAGTGCTCAGAGATCATTTCTGTCAGTGCTCAGGAAGCCATATATACTGGGATTGAATTGGGTTATGGGGGTTGCAAGGCAAGCACCTTATCCCCTCTACTATTTCTCCTATCTGTTAGCGTATTGTTGTTGTTGTTGTTGTTTTTAACTCTCCAGTGTAAGTATACCAGTCTGAGCATATTAAGGTAACCAGGATACCAGATTTTGGCAAAATTTGTTCAGAGAGGCACAAAAATTTTTTCAAAACATTGTAAAATCACAGCACTTTTTAAAAAATTATTTTGTTGTTGGGCCACACTCAGTGATGCTCAAGGCTTATTTCTGGTTCTGTGTTCAGGGATCACTCCTGGCAGTCTCACAGCCCATATGCAGTGCCAGGGATCAAACCTGGATCAGCGGTGTGCAAGGCAAGTATCCTATCTACTGGACTATTTCTCTGGCCCCACAGCACTTTTTCTTCAAGTCCAGAGTGTTATTAAGAAACTTGGTCTTCAAGATTTCAACTATGTATTTGGAATATATCACAGGAAGATAGCCATAATCATTGCAAGTGTTAAGCACATTTGAATTTTCATTCTGGCTTAATTACTTTCAGTCTTGTCTTGCATGATGATGCTCACTTACCACAAACAGAATACAGAGCAACAGCTCCCGTGTATACCTTCAGTCTGCATATAGGTTTCTGTCACTACATTCTCTGACATTCAGACAAGAACCAAGCTGCTTATTCAAACAGTTCTCAGAACACATTCCCATGACTGAGTCTCACATCATTTTGTGTATGTCAGTTACACAGAAGCATACTGCCTTTTTTTATATTGTATAACCCATGTCCCTGGATATATTCCCTGGATTCCTTATTGAATATTCAATATCAAAAGTAGAAAAGAAAGCTACATAGGGGTTTGGTGTCGCCAGCAGGTCAGTCTGTACCTATGAGGCGAGTGCATCAGCTGCCTGATGGTGCCTTCAGACTTCCAGATACCCCAAAATTGCTGCTGTGCCTTTGGCCAGACCTCAAAAACTTGGTAAAAAAGTTTACCAAGAAAGTAAATGGCCAAAAGTTAGCTATGTGGGAGACACACCCACAAACCACCTCTGGCTCAGCTATATAATTGAAGGTATGGTGTCTCAGACTGCTTAATGGCCATGATCCCAGAGACTCAGAAACAAATCTCAGAACCCAGCAGCTTTTGGCAGAAATGCATCCAGTACCTGCAGTAGGTTACCGTCACTGGACCACCCCAGGTGGGAATAGGTTGCATGCCTTGGCCTGTTCCCCCTGGCGGCCCGGTGGATGCCATCCTCCAGAGACCACTGGACAGTCAGGTTTGGGCCCACAGTGACAAGACACGTGGGGCCTCACAGGATGGGGGTGGAGCCGGCCCTTTCCTTCCCAACAAGACCCCGAGTCGCCATCCACAAACAGCCTCTCCGGCTCCTGATCAAGCTGCTTAACAGCCATGATCCCAGAGACTCAGGAACAAATCTCGGAACCCAGCAGGTTTTGGCAGAAATCCCTCCACATTTTATTGTTAAAATTTTGGAATTTCAAAATCGCACGACCACTACTGCAGCTGTGTGACATCATATGTTATTCATAACCAGCAACAAAAACAAATTGTCTACTGTTGCCTTTTTGGCAGATCTGAGTGTTGGGGTAGCACTGTGGCACTGTCCTCCCGTTGTTCATCTATTTGCTCGAGCGGGCCTAGTAACATCTCCGTTGTGAGACTTTGTTGTTACTGTGCTTGGCATATTGAATATGTCACGGGTAGCTTGCCAGGCTTTGCCATGCGGGTGAGATACTCTCAGTAGCTTGCTGGGCTCTCCGAGAAGGGCAGAGGAATCAAACCCGGCTCGGTCAGGCCAACTGCGTGCAAGGCAAATGACCTACCACTGTGCTATTGCTCCGTGATAGCAGAGTGGGTAGGGCATTTGCCTTGAACACAGTGTTGGGGTAAAATCCCAAATAATAATGGTGGGTCTGGGGTCAAAATACTGAATGTAATCAAAGTAGAGAGAGAGAGTAATGTGGAAATCATCTGCCCACAGATCGGGGGAGGGTGTGGGGTGGGGTTTTTGGTAGTGGATAATGGGCACTGGTGAAGGTACGGGTGTTTCATTGTATGACCGAGACTTGAACCTGAAAGCTTTGTAACCGCTCTTACGGTAATTCAATAAATAAAATTATAAAAGAAAGAAAGAAAGAAAGAAAGAAAGCTACAAAGAACAATAAACAAAATACATTTTTTCCTGGCCATTTATTAGTATCCCTTGGGAAGCTTTTCAAACAACCGAAGACACTTGTCTCTAAAGACATTTTAAAAAAAAATGTTTTTTAAGTACATCCAGGAATAGTGTTCTCATCACTGGCTGTAAAGTCACAGGAGCACCTTCAGAAAAATACTCATGTATGGATGGGGAGAGGAGCTTGGGCCTAAACAGCATTGGGGTGGGAGGTAGGATGTGGGGAGACTGTGTCTGGGTCACAGAATTACAATCACTCCCACACTGGGAAACAGGGGTGACTTGCTAAGAGTCGCCTGCAGGAGACAAGAGCAAAGAGTGTTTCCTCAGGCATCTGGAGAAGCTCAGAGAGAAAAGTGGGAGCCCCCAGGCAGAGAGTGTAGACAGCAGTGATAGCCCCTAGCCCAGCTGGGCTGTAAAACTCTGTAGCTCAGCTGCCCTGTGGCTGACCTCTTTCTGCCTCAGGAGCCAAATCCTTTATCATCACAATGGCATCCAGGGTTGCAGCATCCCCAGTGCCCTCCTGGGCACCCAAGAGCTGTCCTCACCCTTACCTTCCAGGTATGCTGCAAGCTGAAAGGGAGGCCATGCAGACATGTACTGGTTCAAGGTCAAGAGAGACAGGGTTCATGATCCAATATTATGGCACCCCACTTTGATGTTGTTCTTGATGTTTTTCTCCCCACTTCCTACCATTGTCACAATGAGGGGGTAGGTGCAAGTCACATACACACATGGCCACGGTGCTCACATGCCCCATCGTGGTGCTAGATGGAGGTTGCACATCAAGTTTGGGTGCTCACCAGTCACACTCCCTAAGCTGTGGTGTAGACAACACATTTCTGGAAATGCACACAGGGGTCACCACAAACTCACACCTGTGCTTGGCAGGAGTCCCACATCCCAGCCATGGTGCTCGAATGCCTTCTTTGTCTTTCCAGTTGCGATGCTTGCAGGGGTGGGAATGGAGATGGCATCCCTTTTAGTGGTGGTGCTTGCGGGCATGAGGGTGGTGGGGTGGCATCCTTTTGAGCTGTGGTACTTACACAGCCCTGGGTGCAGTATCGTTGGAAATAGATGGCAACACTAGGGGTCCCACACAGCACAACTGCTGAATACAAATGGCTAAGTGTTGGCACCACACCCCACAGGGTTCAGAAAGCCCCCTCAGTACTCACTACCAACAGTGCTCAGGGAGGTCACACAGTGCTGGGGATCAACCTTGGGTCTCCCATGTGCAAGTATCTGCTCCAGTCCTGCACACCCCCTCCCCAGTACCCATCTTGATTGTTTTACGCAGAAGCAGGATAGCACAGGGGAACTCTGCGGACTTCTACCACTCAACCTTGGATGACCTTCCTGCTAATGGGCTAACAGCCCCACTACTTACTCCCCTTATGGCAGAATTCACAAATATTGCTGATTTTTTTAAGTACCTCTGCCTGGGCAAACTAGTGGCTTGAGTATAAACTTCCCAGTGACAATTCTATCCCCTAAACTTTATCTCCATTTTGTTCCCTAAACTTGCCTCACAAAGCACCCAGAGGGTACAGGGGTTAAGGCACTAGCTATTCATTCTGCAGGTGCTGTTTTATCCCCAGCCCTTTCCGGAGCGATCTCTAAGCACATAGCCAGAAATAGCCCCTAAGTTTCACTAGGGGTAACCCTGGCCCCCAAACTAATAATTTTGTACTGGTTCAGTCTCTGGCTTTTGGTGGTCCCCCAGTACCACCTGGAATGATCCCAGAGCACCAAGTGTGGAATAGCCCCTGAGTGTAGCTCAAGAACCACTAAAACAAAAGTGAAGCAAACTTGCCTTCCAGAGAGACCAACCAAGGATCGTGCAAGGGTCCTGGAACTTCTGCTGGGTCCCCAGCCCAGGGGAATTTTAGAGTCATGCTACGAAGAGATAAAAAGAGCAGCACCACTGAAAATACTTCCATTAATAGTTTTTCAAAGTATAATCAAGGCAAGCAGAAAGTCCACAGACCCAGGTGAGGCGGGGGTGGGTGGGTGGGGGGGGGAGATCTGTAATATCAAAGTACTTCAGAAATAACCTCGATGCATTACTAGTCTGTTTTATACTATTGGTCTTGCATAGGCAGATCACAAACTCTGAAGGGAAATTCTGCTGGGCATAACTCAGGCCTTGGTTGCAAATAGGAGGAGGTATTGGATTCACCACTAGACACACACAATGTTTGCAAAGCACCATTTCCTCTAAAGACTCCCCTTTGATTCTGCAGTAAAAAGTATTTATGTATTCAATTCACGTTGACCTAGGACATCCAGCCTTGGTGCCTGCTGGTGGGGGGGGGGGGGGGAGGCCCTCTGGGATTGTAAACCCATGAATGTGGACATCTGGGTATGAAACACAATTTTATATGACAGAATGAAATTCCATTTGACTTGAAAGAATAACAAACAATGCTTATTCAGATTCAGCCTTGATTATTTAACAGGTATCTCTCCAAAAAGGGACAAAATAAGCCAATCACTCAAGAGAAACCTTGACAGTATGTGCTGCAAATGATAAACTGTGTACATTCCAACAAAAATTGGGATTTTCCAAAATTTGTATCTGCCATCATGATCTTGAAAGTCTCTGAATATTTGAAGACTTTTCTGATGTGATTGGTGACAATGCTCTCAAATTTGCCATTATAAGATTATAGGATGAAAAGCATCAACATTAGCATATCAGGGAGGGGGGAAATTATCCTTCTCCCTTGGTTATTTCAGCTAACCTCATAATTAAATCCACACAAGAAAGGTTAATAGGAGGGAAAGCAAATGTAATTCTGTGCACATGTTTGTGTCAAAAACATGAGAACAAGTCGAACAAAATGAACAAAGAAGTCAGTTTATATATCCTTTAGACAAAGAAACAATGCAGTTCTGAGAATCTAACACACACACACACACACACACACGCACGCACGCATGCACACTCACACACAGCATCTCCACTACCACCCAAAAATAAATAAGTAAATAATCACAGCTTTACGCTTGAGTCTTAGTTAGCAAGGAACACAGCAGAATTTGTTTGCAGTCTTCCTGGTCCTGAATTCCCTATCTCCCATTGATAAGCCTCTGCCTCCAGGTGCAGGGAGAATACCTTTCACTTTAGGTATTTATTTCCTGCATTCAGGATGGAGAAATGGTTCAAAGTCTCTCTCCTGCATCAACTGCTTCTCAAATGACTTTAATCGAAAACAATCAATATTATCACTTTAGCATACTTAGCATACTTTGGGACAGCCTATTCTGAGCCCCAACCCACAAAAACTGCCTAAGTCAGCGACTCTTGCCAATGACCTATGCATGACATTATATGCTTGGTGACAGATACAGTCAAGGACTGGGGAGATGGCCCAGAGCACTGAAGCGCACGTTTTGTCTGTGGGAGCTCTGGATTCCAACTGCAGCACTGGATGGTCCTCCAAGTTCCACCAGGGGTAACCCTTGAGTACTGGGACTAAATTAGCTCTCATGCACTGCCTTCTCTCCCCAAAAATACAGTCAAAGGAGAAGTTAGACCAGTAAGTTAAGAACAAATGAGATAGTTGGTTTCAATTCCACACTGAAGTTGACCTTTAAGAAAGACTGTTGGTTTTATATGACTCATATTTTTCTCAGAGGGATATCTGGTTTGACTTTTAATTAAAACTATTTACTAAATTGAATTATGGGCAAGACACTCTACTGGGTGCTGAATTTTTATGACATATTGATTCCTTTTCTTGGGAGGACACGACCGGCTTCCCATGATGCCCTTTCACTTGAATGAACCATGTAAAGGAGAAAGGAAAAAGAATATAGCAAAGAAGGAGGGAATTAATTAAATTGAGAAATTGAGGATGGTGTGTAAACATCTGGGGGGGATTAAGCACCTGGATCCTGGAGAGAGATAGACTGTGATGGTCAGAATGAACAAGATAATGCACAAATTAAAAAAATGAAATATTTAAAAAAGAAAAAAAAGACTATTAGTGACTTTTAGGTTGTGCTGATGCGAACCTCTAGTGAACAGAGAGAGACAGCTCAGGATAGGATAGTGAGTTTCTTAGAAGCTCAGCACTGAGGACCCCAAGTGAGAAGAGAAAGAGACTTGGAGCCCCGTTTGCTGAGAGGGTCTCTCTTTTATCCGCTGAAGGCGGGCTACAATCTAAGTACATTCTTATCTGTGAAACAGAAGATACAGAGGTTTGGCAAAAGAAAAAACAATTAATGCATCCTTCACACATGGTATGGCCTTCAGGAGCCCAAATGGAGAACAGTCAGTGTCAGTCTATCTTGCCCACATGGAGTAGCCTTCAGGTCTTGTCTTTCATGCACTCCCATAAATCTGATGGGCCCAGCACACTCCCATAAATCCGGTGGGTTGGTGGGTTCTCAACTCCATTTGTTGGGGTCATAAAAGGAATGCTTCTCCCTCCTTTCTCTTTTTTAATTTAAGGGGTCAGTTTCAATTTCTCAGTCCCCATCACATTTTCTTAATTTTCATTACAGTTTCATAATTCTCATTGCATACAACTTCTTAATCATCACTTCAAATTTTATACGGAAGAGTCAGATCTACAAGCACCTGAAGAAGCCATGGCAGAAATGAAGCCTCTATTCCAACTGCACATTTCATCACACGCTTCCATCATTACAACCAATGGCACACACTGCAGAGAGAAAGGAGAATCTAGCTGTTTATTGAAACCAGATATTAAAGAAACTGGCAGAAATATAGCCATTCTTTTCACTACATTTTTAAATGAATATTTCTCATAACGCATGTTATTTACTTTCACAACGGCCTTATTTGCTGTGCATAAGCTAACATCTAAAACTGTCTCAGTTTCAAGCAGGAACTATATGCCACAAATACAGAATAAACAGAAACAATCAACATAAACAAAAACCCAGGGGGAGGGGTGGTTCTTGGTAATTTTGAAGATTGTAAAAAGATCCCGAGAGGACACCTTTCAGAGCGGCAGCCTGAGTGTGAACCTGAATCCATTGCTATTACATCTGCAGAACCATGGAAGGGTTCTTGGCCCTTGCCTATGCTCGTCATTATTTGACACCAGGGCTGTGCTGTGTGCCAAGTGTGGTGCTGAGTCTCGCACCTGCATCCGAGGACACAGACACACAAGCAAGAAAAAGTAGAGCCCATTTTGAGACTCTCTTCAAGCCACCACCTTCTTCAGGGACCCTGGGAGAAGTTGAGGGAGGTGGTTTGGATGTTGTTGTTTTGTTTTGTTTTGAGTTTTGATTTCTGAGGGTTTTTTGAATGGAGGGAGATGTTGGGCCACACCTGGTGTTGCTCAGGAGTTAACTGGCTCTGCACAAAGGAATTACTCCTAGTGAGGCTCAGGGATCGAACTCTGGTTGGTCACGTGTGCAAGGCAAGCATCTTATCCTCTGGGCTGTCACTCTAGCCCCGAGGGAAATGTTTTAAAGGCATAAAAATGGAAGGCTAGAGACCGTTCTGGGGCCAGAGAGCTGGTATGGGGGTTAAGGTGCTGTATGCAAACTGATTTCAGTTCCAGACCCAGCACCCCATGGTCCTCAGACAGCTGCCAGGAGCCATTCCAAAGCACGAGCCAGGAGTAGGTCCCAAGCCCAGCCCAGTGTGGTCCAACACACACTTATTTGGTCATATGCTTGGGTTTTTAAAATTTTAATTAATGAGCCATGATTTATAAAATTATTAATAGTTGAGTTTTAGGCATATAATATTTCAACATCATCCCGCCGCCAGTGTCAACTCCACCCCACCCTATCCACCCCCACCTTAACAGGCATCTTTCAAAGTTTGGTGGTTGCAGCTTAGATGCCATTTTTCGGTGTTGCTGAGTCTGTGCTACAGATGTATAGTTATACCACTTTCCCACATCATCAGTGTAGCAAAAGCCCCAACCCTAGTCTCCATTGTTTCCCTTTCTGATTTTCCTCCTTCCTGCTTTGGTTTCTTTCCTTCTCTGTCTTTCTCCTCCCTAAGCTCTGGGTCAAGGGTGACCTGGGTATCCTCTCTTTACTACATACATTACATTTCTTCATTCAGTTATTCTATATACCACAGATAAGTAAGATCATCCTGCCAACACATACTTTTTGTAAAAAGCAGCTTTGAAGAGTAGGAAGTCTGGGAAGAGGGAGACGAAGGACTGAATGTTAACACCCGCAGACGCGGGCAGATGGCCCATTTATTATCATCTTGCAAGACAAGACAGAACGGCAGAGAATTTTATGCATTAATATGCCTCCTCTTTCAATCAAGTTTTTTTTTTTGGTTGTTTTGTTTTGTTTAGGGGTCACACCCAGCCATGCTCAGGGTTCACTCCTGGCTCTGCACTCAGGGATCATACGTGGCAGTGCTCATATGTGGTGCTGGGGATCAAGTACTATCTCTTTGGTCACTCAGTCAGGTTTCTCCTAGAAGCTATGGAGCTAGAAGCCTTAGTGAGACATATGTCAGGAAATCATAATTCTCCTCTCTCTGCCACCTGCCCTGGAGAAGTGAGTTTCTGACTGCACGCACACACACACACACACACACACACACACACACACACACACACGGCTAGACAACCTTTCGGCTAGATAGTCTTTCTATTAATACAGGCCATTGCCAGTAACGGTCACCCAACAGTGTTTGGACCCAGTATCTAAGTGTGGTACTGAAGTGTAGGGGGCCATCATCCCAACAATGCCGTGACAGGGCCTCACACACCAGACCTACAGTCTATCACCTGGTCAGTGCTCAGGGGACCATATGGGATGCTGAGAATTGAACCCGGGTCGTCCATGTGCACGGCAAATACCCTACCCGCTGTGCTATCGCTCCAGCCCCTAAAAGCTGCTGCTTCTGAGAGGAAAGGAAACCAGAGAGCACAGCCGCAAATCCTCCCCCCAGATCTGTGCCCGGTCCTCTCCCTTCATCCTCTGCACCAGGAAACTCTGGGTCAACCCTCCTCCCCAGAGATCTCCCTCCCTACTTCCTTAACAGAGACATAGAGCTGCTAGTGCTCCCAAATTGATCACAGCTTCCCCCACCCCAGTCGCAGTTCTCTGCCATGGAACAGGAGTTGTCTCTCAGACCCACCTGGCCAGACACCTTTTCTGGAATCCTGGGACTGAAGGATCTGCTTTTCCTCTTTACAGATCACACCAGGGCCGACCGCTGCATTCACAATCTCCTCGACTCCTTGTCCTAGGCTCAGAGACTGCACCTGGGCCAACTACAGAGCTTCCTGCCCAGAGACCCCAGGAGCTGTGCCTTTTGTCAGTTCACCCTTTGAAGGAATCAGACCTAAATCTGACTTCAGGGACCTAGATCACTGCCAGGCTGAGTTTTCCTTCAGGGCAGGTGAAGGGAGGGGTCAAGTTTTTTTAAAACCGGCTTTAAACTCTAGGCAGCCAGGTTACACTGGGGACTTTTCAAGTTCCATGTGAAGCACATGTTTCCTTCTGCCCTTTTTTCCCAAAGTAACAACATTAAGAATAATGTTGTGGTTACATTGGAATATAGCCTGTAGGGTTTTAGGAGGGGGCTTGCTTAAGCATTCAGGGCAGAAGCACAAAGCTTACCAATGACTTCCGCCTATTCACACCTGGCACACAGATGCACTCACACATTCACTCACACTCATGTGCACACACACTCACAAACGCATACACTCACACATTCACATGCACACACTCATGCATGCACACACTGTAGCACAAACATGCACACACTTACAGGGCCACACTCACATTGTGACGAGTCATCAGCACATGACCACAAGTGATGAATCTAATTGAGGTAGAAAGAGATGTTCATTTGTGAGCTTGACATTTTTCATAACCTAATTTGAAAATTTTTAAAAGGTAGACTAACTCTTATCCCTGCTTTTCTGAGATTGTCCCCTTAACCTTCTGCAACAGAAGATGGGTTTCTATTCTCTAACATCTACTTAGGTTGCCCTAACTTCCGGAGCCTTCCACAGTGGCAATTTCAGAGAAATCAAAATGTGTACCCTGAGAAAAGGCATCTCAAAGACCCCTTGACCTCCCAAATTTGATGATGTGGGAACCTCTCTTGGTGGTTCCCTGGCCTCTTTCTTAAAATGTCTCTTTTTGGGTCTGAAGAGATAGTATAGCGCGGGTAAGGTACTTGCCTTGCACGCGACCAACTCAGGTTCAATTCCTGGCACCCCCAGATGGTCCCCCCAAGGACCTTCAGGAGTGATCCCAGAGTACAGAGCCAGGAGATAGCCCTGAGTACCACCCAGTGTGGTCCAAAAAAATAACCAAAACAAAAACAGTGTCTTCTTAACATCTGTTTGCAGAAATTGCACCAGTTGATCTGAGGGATAACAGCTGACCACTGCCCTGACCCCAGCCCACTGGCCAGCAGCTCCATCTAGTGGTGGGTCAGGAACAGCGCACCTTTCCTGAGGCCCTGGGCCCCACTAGCCCTAGTCCACCAGCCCAAACCTCCAGCTGGCCTGGTCAGTAGGGTGGAAGCAACAGGTAGAAGACCAAGAGGACGGCCCTGGAGGCAGAAGGCATGCGGCAGTTGCTCAGTAACTATCTTCTGACTGCACAGACAGCTTGAATTCAAACCCAGACCCGCAGCTCTCCTGCAGTACGACTTTTGAACAAAGTCAAGTCTCGGAGCGATCTTGCTAAGTCTTAGCTGAAAAGTGACATCCAATGGGGAGAGAGGCTTCTCCTCTTTTCTACACCAAGTCTGGCTAAGTGCCAGGGGAAATTGCAAAGGAAAGGTCTGGGCACTGGTGTGGGCTCAAGCAGCCCAGGGCAGCCAGGTGAGAGGCTGAACTGGATCTCACTCAAAGTGCGGGAGCCAGTGGGGTGGGGGTGGGGGAGTGCCAACTCCCTGCAGCCAGTAGACCCAAACCAAAGCTGACTAGAGCCATGACCCCGGAGAATTGCTGCACAAATAGAAATCCACCGGGGAGACCCAGCATCCAGTCACGGGAACTTAGTGCAGTGGAGGGTGAGATCAAGAAGGACCAAATCCCACTGGAAATTGGGGGAAGGGGGGCACAGCAACCAAGATTCCATGGGATCTTGCACAAATACAGGGACTATGGCTGCCCAAACCAAGTCAGTGTCCACAGAGTCACTCAATATTTTCACACTAAAATAAAAACCAGAACATTAAAATGATCCAATTGGCAAAAGAGCAGGTTAAAACCACCAAAGAAAATTTGGTGAGGATGAAATGTAGGGTATGGGGAGAGCTGGTCACTCTATGTGGGACAGATGATGGGGCGACATTCTTCTTAGGATCCAAGAAAGGGTCAAAGCCTTTGGGTGGTGAGCCATTAACCCCACCCTGGCTGGGTCCATGGAGGTATGACCCCCCTGACTAAGGAGGCATGGTCAAGCTGACCCCAGAGATGACCCAATGCTGGCGGTGTCAGAGGATACCTCTGTGTGCTGAGCTGAGCTCTGAGAGGCACACTTCACAAGAGCACAGACAAATCTCATGGGACACATCCAAAGGATACAGGTACAGGCCACAGTAGCAACGGGTCTGGAAGCCACAGCACTGACTTCATGGTTAAGAGAACAAGGGCACAAGCCAAGGAGAGGAAAAGGCCTCCTGAGACGCAAGTTATAGTCTTCTTCAAGTGGCTTAGCTTGGGTTTATTTTCTTTTGGTATTTGAGTCACCTCCAGTGGTGCTTGGCATTTACTCAGGGCTCTGTACTCAAGAATTACTCCTGGCAGTGCTCAGGGGACCTTATGTGGGATTGAACATGGGTGGGTCAGGTAGGTCGCATGCAAAGCAAGGGCCCTACCTGTGGTGCTATTACTACAACCTCTCAAGTGTTTGTTTAGAGGCCAACATGGGAAGGGAGATTTATTCTCAGACACAGATATAGTCAGAGTAAGGAAGACCTCTACCTCCTCTCTGTATCCCTCTACCTCTCCCCCTCTCCCCCTCTCTCCTTTTCTTTCTCTCTCCTTCTTTCCCTCTTCTCTTTCCCTCTCTCCCTCTCTCCTTCTCCCTCTTCTTCTTCCTCTCCCTCTCTCCCCCTCCCTCCCTCTTTCATTTTTCTTCCTCCCTTTCCCCCTCCTTTCCTCTCCTATTCCCCTCTATCCCTCTCTCCTTCCCTCTCTCCCTCTCTCTCTCTCCTACTCTCTATTTCTCTCCCTTCCCATCCCTCTCTTTTAGCCAGAGGCCATGAGCAGGATGCTGGGAGCTCAGTGGATTACCAGGGTGGAGGTAGACCTCTGGGCCTCTCTAGCTCTATTAATCATTTTATCCATCTTGACTATTTAATCTAACCTACCTTAAAATCCCAGACTTAGCAAATGAAGACTGGACTAGCGTTGATGAAGGGGCAGTGGTGGAGGGCTTGTGGGCACTTTGGAAGGGGATAGGCCTGAAGTAACTTTGGACAACAATACCATAAGTATTAACACCATTATAACCATCTTACCTGAAATATATCTTTTTAATATATCTTTTAATTTAAAAATAAATTATTTTTTTATCTCTAAAGTTTATTACAATGAAAAGTTTAAGTAGGTGAGCGTAGGGAGATAGGAAATATATCAGTGGTTGTTGGTTGTTGGGAGACTGAAGGAAGTGAAGGGGGAGTGACTAGGTGCAGGTTCTCTTACCTGAGATAATGAAAATGTTTTAAAACTAGACAATGATCATGATGATGATTCTACAACTCTGATAATACATTAAAAGTCACTGGACTGTGCACTTCAATGAGTTTGTTCTAAGTGAAGACGATATCAAGAGAAGCTCAGAAGCAGGTGATATTTCTGTTCTAGCATAAATTGCTCATGTAGTCAAGACAATTCAGCAATGACGTCCACGCAGATTCCATGTGCATCTTAAAGATTTGATGTAAATAGCTGAGAAGCTAGAAAAGCTAGAAAAGACCTTCTTCTTAAGATGGTCTGCAGAGAGGGGGACATCCTAGGGTCCCTAGTGAAATACGAAAATGTGACAGGGGAGAAGAAGACCAGTGCGGGGGAACACTAGGGTTTCAGGGAACCCCCACAAACACCCAACTGTGACTCGGGTTCTCATTCGAGCCCCTAGATTGCCAGAGCTTCCACAGTCCATGGCTGCCTCCTGCACGCTCCTCCCCCCGTCCAACACACACACAGTTCTGCTGGATTAAGGGCACATGGTCAATGCTGGGGCCAGAACAACGTATGTCCATGTCCAGCACACCTGGCACCTGGCCATGGAGGCCAGCCCAGAAGTTGGACTGTTGGAGTTTCAGGTCCACCATTATGGTGATGGGGCACTAAGCAGGTAGAAGAGAGATACTGAGGAACTGGAACCTGGCCAAGGACACCCTCAAATATCTACTGATCTGATCTACTCAATCTACCCTAGGCCAAGTGCACAGGTGAGCACAGCTTCCCAGTCGTTGTGGGTGAGAGATGACCCAAAAAGTCTTCATCACACTGTTTACCGAATTGAAGGACCTATATTGACTTTCAGGGGCTGACAAGAAAGGGTTCAGCCCCAAATCTTGATCCAGGTAAAGTTATAAACTTTCCTTATCACATTCTGCTTGACTACATCAATCAACTTTCTCATTAGCTAAAGCAAGCAAGCACAATTACAGTACAGAAGCCAGATGCTCACGGCTAGCCTTGAATGTGAAAGAATTTTCTATTTGTCAGCTGATAAGAACAGTGTGTGATAGCTAGTCTGGACTCGGGTTTTCTCTGGGCATCTCATCCTCATGTCCTTGGAGTGTCTCGTCCTTCTTCCCAGCTATCTTTTACGAGCCACCTGCTTTTGTGCTAACTTTGGATCACCTCACCACATATTGGAAACCCTGAATGCTCCTCTGGAGACCCTGCAGAGCCTGAGCCCGCCCTCAAGTCCCCACCAACCTGCTTCAAAAATAAATTAAATATTAAGTTCTGCAGAAAAAACTTACCTGGCCAAATAAATCTGGACATGTCCCACTTTTAAAAATTCACAAAGTAAGGCCAGAGATACAGTGTGGGTGATAAGGCACCTGACTTGCATACTGCTGACCCCAATTTGAATTCCTGACACTCTGAACCCCAAAGCACCACCAGATTCCTGAGAACAGAGTCAGGAGTAAGCCCTGAGAACAAGTAAGCCTACCACCAACAAAATAAATAATAAAGTATTGATAACGCATACTAATTTGGGAGATTCTGCATTAAAGACAAGATTATTTCACCAAATAGCAATGCTACCTTTGTAAGGTGGCATCAGGAGCCAGAGCAATAATACAGGGGATAGTGTGATTGCCTTGCACAAGGTCAACCCAGATTTGATCCCCAGCACCTCATATGATCCCCTGAGCACTTCCAGGAGTAATCCCTGAACACAAGCCAAGAGTAATCCCTGAGCACCGCTAGGTATGACCCAAAAACAACAACAATTTTTTTTTAATTTAAAAACACAAAAGATGCCATTAACAGCCCACAGACCTAGTTTTCTACTTGTTGCCCATTGGGAAGCTCTGGCCCAAACAACAGAACTGATCTCTATTGGCTGAATATTTCACTGAAATTTTGGTCAGTATGGATCAGACAGAAATCAACTTAATTTCTTGATCTGTGTCACTACTTTAAGTCCTTGAGAATGAAGAAAATGCTATGTATACGTCACCTGGTCTGTATTGTGTTCCATACAGCTTTTTATTTAAACTTCCCAGAAATTCTGTGTAGATATTACTGCTCTTTTTGTTTTGTTTTGTTTTGTTTTGTTTGGGGCCAACCCAAAGGTGCCTGTATTTTGAGTATTTGGGGCAAAAAGAGAAAAATCTCACTCAAATTTTATATAGATTTCATGTTAAAATGATACCATTTTTTGACATAGTGAATTGAATAAGATATTCTGTTGAAATGAATTTGTCCTGTTCTTTTTCACGTTTTAGAACAGCTGTTAGAAAAAATATATAACTGTCTGTGTGAGTCACACTTTCTTTCTGTTGGGCAGCAGTATTCAAAAGCTTGCTTTCCACGCTGCTCCCAAAAGACAGAGCCCAGAGCAGGGCTTCAGAAGAGCTGCCATCTATGAGACAAGCATTGAGTGGCATCTTCCCATCTGAAGATACATCCCAACCCACTTTCTCAGCCTCCACTTCAGCATGACTCCTTGTGAGTAGCCATGAGACCCCATGGCCCAAGATATATCTATTTGTGGCATGAGCGTTCGTGAAGGAATTTAAAGAAAATGTAAGAGAGAAAAGCAACCTTCCCTGGAAGAAAAATGTGATACCAAGGAGCTTAAGGGGTCCAAAATGAAAACTTCCAACTTTATCCGATTTCCCTTTCCAAAAGTAGCAGAGCTACCAATTGGAGTACTCACTGCTCATGGAGCCCCAGTGAAATGATGCTGGCTTAGCCACAGCTGCAGCTAAAGATTAAAGTTAAGTTGGAATGGTTTACTATGACCACAGTACAACCTAAGACCCCAGTTATCTCTCCCTCAGCCCACCCTATTCCCCAGTTTGGACCAGTAACAACTGAGCAGAGGTTTACTACCAGCCAATGACAAGGCCTCCTGTGAAAACACTGTTCTGGTCTGTGCACAATTTTCAGAACCAGGAATAAGAAACCATGCAAAGGCTAGAGTGGAACAAAATTCCTGGAGTTGGGAGAGAGTGGGTATTTGGGTGCAGTTATGGAGTAGGGTTGGTGGACCTTGGTTCTAGGAGGTCACCTCTAAACCCTTTGAATTTTCCAGGTAAAATTCCTGATGGCATCCCTTACATGATGATGGTTTATGTGAGCAAGGTGACTCTGGAAGAAGGCAGGTCAAGGTGATGAAAAAAGAAGCCAAAGTGATGAGAGGGTTGTGGCTTTAAGCAATGTGACATCAGCCTAGCCTTGGGGTCAGGGGAAAGGCGTGGAGACAGAATGATGTGGACTAACAGTCAATCAATTGTGCTTACCTAAAGAGGGAAGAGTAAGTCCGGAGCACTGTTAGGTGTGCCCCCCAAATAACACTCCCCCCCAAAATTGCCAGCACCAAGTTCAAATACACTTCCCTGGTCGGTAATGCTCTGCAATATGGTCACACCTGCATATGCAGGGGAGATAATCAGAGGCATCGCCCACTCTGGACGGGTGCTGATCTAGATCCATGAGTGCAGCTGCATTCTGGGAGTCATTCTAGCACACTATCCAACCTTAGAGGGCTTATGAGTACCCCCAGTTTGCAACCTGCTATTTAAAAGTGAGTGTGCCCTGCTAGTGGCTGATGTCTGAAGTAAGGGCAGTCCTACAAGGCATCATGCCTTTAACCCACAAAATTTGGCCCAGCTCCCAATAGTTAGCACCAGAAATCACTGTGGTAGGGCTTGCTAATTTCCACCATGTAAATGCTCCTGCCAAGTCTTATTTTGAAACTACTTTAAGTGTTGTGATTATCTCCTATGAGCTGGTGTGTAGGATCCAGTTCTGGCATCCCACCAGGCAGAAGCAGAGCTGAGCCAGCTCCATCATGAGCTGGAGGAAGAAAGAGCAGAAGAACAGAAGTCTTGGAAACCTCGAGACCTTAAGGGAAAAGGTGTGGAAAGCAAGAGCAGCCAATAGGAGCTGTTGGCCCGAGTGTAAAGGTAGATTCTGCATCCCCAGCCCGCCAGGCAGAGAGACGAGAGAAGCAGAGCTCTCGGCAGAAGCAGAGACGTGTGATTGCACCATCATTTTCCTTCGACCTTTTACTATTAAAATAAAAAAGCCGGGGGCTGGAGCAACAGCACAGTGGGTAGGGCGTCTGCCTTGCACGCGGCCGACCCGAGTTCAATTCCCAGCATCCCATATGGTCCCCTGAGCACTGCCAGGAGTAATTCCTGAGTGAAGAGCCAGGAATAACCCCTGTGCATTGCCGGGTGTGACCCAAAAAGCAAAATAAAATAAAATAAAAAACAAAATAAAATTAAAAAGCCAAGCATAGAAAAAGATTAAAATTTGTCTTTACAACATGTTAGTAATCTCTTATACAAGGGCTTAATGGCTCCGAGGTAAGAGACAACAATCCTCACACATTTTCTTCTAAGGAAATCTTTTTTGATCATTTTTAGCAAATTATTCATAACGAGTAATATAAAATAAATTATTTAGGGCCTGCTATTTGGGCAAGTTTGGGTGGTGATTGGGAAAATTGGAAATAATGGTGGTGGGAAGGTGTAATGGTGGTGGGATTGATGTTGGAATGATGAATGTAATAAGTCATTATGAACTACTTTATAAAATAAATTTTTTAAAATGGTTTTAGTGAGTTTCTGTAACTTATCACTTAGACTTACTCATCACTTGGCTGAGTTCCTAAATCTCTAAATTTTGCCTTTCACCAAATATGAAAATATCCAGTCATTATTTCTTCAAATATTTTTAGATTCCTAAGTCTCCATTTTCTCTTTTTATTGAAGTCCAAAAATTCTGCATATGTTAGACCTTGATAATGCCCCTCAACTTGTTCAGACCCTATTTATTTGTTTAAATCTTTTTTTTTGAATCTGTGCTTTTTGTTTACTCAAGTATCATTTCACTTCAACATTATCCAGGCTCACGTGTCAGTCACTGAAAATCATCACATGTGACCCCTTTGTCCTGGCAGATACCACACCACAGCATCTTGTGCCCTTCCTTTGTCCCTTCTGGGGAGCCAGTAATTGGCATTAGACCCACTATTTGGTCTTATAAAGTCTGTTCTATTTCTTCACTTGATCACTTGACATCCCGTTATTCATCTACTTGCTCGAGCAAGCGCCAGTAACATCTCCATTCGTCCCTGTCACGTGCTAGTGTAGCCCAATGTCATCTGCTCACTCCAGGAACACAAAGATCCTCAAACTGTTCATTCAGGGTCTTGACGAAGAAGTCTGACCATCTCATAGGTGGGTGACCATGCGATCTTTTGACGTTTCATGGAATCCAGTTGGTAATAGCTCTAGTCCAATGGCTGTCTCCAAATTACATTACATTTCCAGCCCATCTGGTTTTTGACACCTTGGCAAATGAGACAGCATCCCTGATTCTTGATCATCAATGGAGGTTGGAACTCCGGATTCCTTCTCTCACTTGAGTGAAGTGTGATACTCCAAGCATAGCTCTTTTGACTCCTCTTTGGGAGACCCAAATAGCATTCTCATCCTGTTTTCATAAGGCCCAGGTCTCTGGGGCGTATGTTAATGCAGGAAGAACAGTGGAGTCAAAGAGATGTGCCCAGAGCCGGACGTTCTTCATCCTCTTAGCTATTTCTTTGATGCTTTTGAAGGCGCTTCGGGCTGCTCTTTTCCTCCTGCACAACTCAGGTGCCAGGTCATTCATCATGTTGAGTTCTCGACCTAGGAACACATAACTGCTGCATTCGAAGATGTTCGTTCCATTGAGAGCAAATGGAACATCAGGAATGAGTCCATTTCTCATGAACATTGTCTTCGTAAGATTCAGCTGCAGTCTGATCTTTCCACACTCACAGTTGAAGTCAGCCAGCATTTGTGTCGCTTGGCTAATGTTTGGTGTTATTAGAACGATGTCTTCAGTGAAGCAGAGGTGATGTGGTTTCCAACTATCTATCTTCATTCCCATTCCTTCCCATTACAGTCATCACATGACGTTCTTGAGGCGTTTCGGTTCTATTTCTTAGTCAGATTATTTTCTCTTCTACTAACCGTTTTTTGCATGGGTCAGGCAGTACTCAGGGCAGTTCTAAGAAGCTGATGTTGCTCCTTGGTGGAGGGTTTGAGACTGAGCGAGGTACAGTCACTTCTCATAGCACTGCAGTTTAGCAGTGGGTGCTGAGGCCAAGACTCAAGCCCAGGTGTCCCCAAGCACCAACCCACCCGCCATGCCAGTGGAACCAAAATACCTGGACTTCATTAAGTTCCTTTCATTGTTTTTTCTCCCTCTGGGTCACAGCATTATAATGGCTTCATCCCTGAGGACCAACCTCACTAGCGCATGGTCCCCAAACCTTGTGGCTCCTAGGTACTATGCGAAGCTGGGATTCAGACATTTCCCACCCTGCACAGTATCAAGTGGTTATTTTTGGACAGCTTCTTCATCAAGGAATGTGGGGGTAAATCTAGACTGACCCTCTGCTGAATCCCAATTCTGAGCCAGATGCTTTTCACATTACCTTATTGAAAAGCCTCATTTTTTTGGTTTTTTTTAAATTTTTTAAAAAAATTTTTTTATTAGTGAAACACCATGAGGTACAGCTATAGACTTACAAATTTTTGTGCTTCGGTTTCAGTTATACAATGGTCAAGTACCCATCCCTCCACCAGTGCCCATTTCCCACCACCATGGATCCCAGTATCCCTCCCACCCCCTCCCCCATCCCACCCTGCCTCTGTGGCAGGGCATTCCCTTTTGTTCTCTCTCTCCTTTTGTGTCCTGTGGTTTGCAAGAGAGACATTGAGTGGCAATCATGTCTGGTCTATAGTCTCCTTTATTGAAGCCTCATTTTTAAAAAAATAGTTCTTCTAAACCTTATGTTTTTGTGTTGTTGTTGTTGTTGTTGTTTTGTATTTATTTATTTATTTATTTATTTTGCTTTTTGGGTCACACCTTGAGATGCTCAGGGGTTACTCTTGGCTCTGCACTCAGGAATTACACCTGGTGGTGCTCAGGGAACCATATGGCCATATGGGATGCTGGGAATTGAACCCAGGTTAGCCGCATGCAGGGCAAACACCCTACCCGCTGTGCTATCTCCCTAAGCCCTAGCCCTTGTGTTTATGTGCATCTCAAGGTGCCTGAGAGCCTGCCACAGCCAACGCCAATAGTGCTGAGCCCTGCACAGACCCAGCGCACCATTAATTTCCATCAAGGCTCAGCCGCCAATCTGGTGGCCAGTTACTTATCTCAACAGCATGGAGAGTGAGAGTAAGAGAAGGTTTAAGGACCTCTCTTTTCTGGGATGTCCAGGATAATAGCGAGGGGCAGTCTCAGAACTCTGGGGTCTACTCTCAGAGATCCAGTTCCTGCATTCTCTGCCCCAGCCTCCAGGCCGCAGCTCTCTGGAAACCTCGAGCTGCTCTTCCAGACTCATCTATTTATGGAAATGGCTTCCACACCCAAAAAAGAGGGTGTTACTTGTCTCCCGCTATGCCAAATGCCAAAACATTTTTTTTAACTAAGGTTTAGACAAATTATGTTCTCTCATACAAAAAAGCAGTTTCGAACATCCTTGGATGCCCATAGTGTGGGCTGGGGGTCTTTGCAACCCTCGAAACACATGCCACTACCTCTCTGATGCCACCCAGGCTGGGGCACCAGGGGGGCCTCTGCGAGCCACGTTGTAATCCTAGGTTTTCACTGAGGCTGTAATTTCAAACCCGTGTGTGGTAATATTAACACAATATAACCGCCACCCACACATCTGACATTTAAAAACCCACGCAGGGAGGGCTCATGGTTTTATACTTGAAAACACAGTCCTAGCCTGTAGGCCGGCATTACTCACAATGACAAGCTCTCCCCTGGCCCCCTGTCTGACCCACCCCAGGGCCGAAGCAGAGCTGGTATGGCTGGAGTGAGCCAGTAACATGCTGGAGGTCTCCAGAGCACAAGGGCTGAATAAGAGTCTTTTTATAAAACAAGACATGTGGCAGTGACTAAATTCTTCCCTTCTGTATATCATCTCGAGGAACACACAGCTTGAGGGTTGAGGCCTGGGCCATTGTGTGGGACCCCCCATCCTCCTGCCCCCTTCTCGTCTTACTGTTAACGTGAAAGCAGATTGCACTTGAGAATTGTATGAAAGATTTGTATACAAAACTCAGCAGATGAAAAGGTAGAGTTTATTATACAGATAAAGTAGAAGGGTCTGTGTCCCTCTCCAGATGTCCAGGCCTCTCTTTTACCTGTGGATGACAACCAGGCCCTGTTCCACACTGCCTGGTCCAGTAAATGACTTCCCTGTCCTGACCTGCACTGTCTACTCACCTCCCATGTAGGAAGTCACTGGTCCTATCCCCTGGGTCACAGTGCTCCATCCCATGAACATGAATGACTTCTCTGTCTTGTCCCACTCAGTCTACTTGCCTACCGTGTATATGGTGAAGTCCTTCTTTGTCCACTTTCTCTATCCCATGTAAGCTTTCCTAAGTTTTCTGCCATGGCCAAGTGCATGAGACCCCTGTGTCTTGTATTCTGCCCCTATTTGGGCCTAGTCGGCTTGTTTCTAGGGCTTAGAGCCCTATCTGAAAGAGGACTAAGTCCAGAGAAGGCTGCTTAAGGACAGAGGGACGGGGGGGGGGGGGGGGGCAGAGAGAGAGAGAGAGAGAGAGAGAGAGAGACGCTCAAGAGAGAATGTGGGCTTCTCCAAGGGCAGAGAGAACCCCTAGACACATCCCAGCATTAGACATGAAAGCATGAAGATACACATCTCAAGAGGGGAGATGCGGGCGACACATGTGCTCAGGCACCACATGTGCTCGACCACGTGGGTGCAGGCAGCACATAGGCTCAGGCAGCATATGCACCAGGGGCTTCCTTTTATCTGCTGCCAAATCCCACCCCCAGCCATCCCATTATCTAGTCTGACTGGCTACCTGTTCCACGAGCAGAGACTTGAAGTGACCTGGCTCTCCACAGCTCAGCTCCTGCTGTATCATTACTGCCTCCCTCTGTGCCCCTTCTAGAAGATTCCCTATGTGGGACAGAGACAGACAGTCTCCTCTTTGCTCCTTCAACTCTAATGCCAGGAGTTGTTTGTATATTGAGAAGGAATTTAGTGCTGAGACCTACGGCAGGGAAAGGCCTGGGGTACAGGGATGAAGTGAAAGCAGCAACAAATCACCAAGAAATGCTGGATGAAATGTAACTTTCCTTTTTGTTTTGTTTTGTTTTGTTTTGTTTTGTTTTGTTTTGTTTGGGGGCCTCATCTAGCCGTGCACAGGGCTTACTGCTGACTCTGCACTCAGGTCTCACTTCTTGCCTGGCTTGAGGGAACCATAGGCAGTGTCATAAAGAGAACTGTGGCCCACGACATCAAGGCAAAAGCCTTACTACCTCTGTCCTATCTCTCCAGCCTCAAAATGTATCTTTTGGTCTGCCCAGGTGGATTACTGAGAAGTGGAAAGAAGAAAACATTTTGAAGGAGATACTCATTTTTTATCACAGCTGTAATAAGTCATTACAATTCAGTAAATCTAATTACTCGAGATAATGTTAATAAGGTATCTCACAGCTTTCCTTCCTTTTAGGGTGGCTTCTCAAGTAGTGTTCAGGACACAGGGGCCACTCCCAGCAACACCACCATGTAGGCCTGAATGGGTCAGTGATCAGTCAGGTAACATGGTGCTTCTCCCCTACTAAACCCAGGGGTGCTGAAGGAGGTGGAGGGAGGTATACGGTGCTGGGCATGGAATGTGTGCCTACCCCTGTGAGCTCTCTATCTGGTCCTCCCATACAAATTTTGAAGGTCAGAAGTCTAACATTGGTCTCGTTGGCCTACTCTATTCTGAGGTCAGCTGATGAACAGACTAGTTGTCTTTTGCCATATAACCCTGGTTCTGAATTACAATATAGAAGTATCTGGGGATCACGTGGGGTGGGTGTAGGGAGGGGATTATTCTGCCTGCTGCAGAGAACATTAAAGAGCCCCTCCACCCCCAGAAAAAATCACTGGGTCTGGCATTCAGGCTACTTTAAGAAGGGTCGGTCTGCCGTGTTCAAAGGATTTCATTTCAGAAACTATAAAGGCAAGATCATTGCTAGAACACAGTTGACCCCAGTTTGATCCGTGGCACCATATATGGTCTCCTAAGCACTACCAGCACAGAGCCAAGAATAGTCCCTGAGGACTGCCAAGAATGGCCCCCAAAACAGTACCGTCTCCAAAAACACAGCTCTATAGAGGCAAAAGGAGGCAACAACAGAGTTTGTCTCAGACGCCTCAAACTGCTCCCCTAGGAATGCTTCTTCCTATTCCTACCTTTACTGCGTCCTGGCGGAGCCCTAAGAATATTGTCTTTAGTGGCTTGCTCTCAGCCCTTGAGGAGGGACCCCCATGACAGAAATAAGAAAATAGCAACCCCAAGCTGTTAACACCCTTGATGTGTCTGGCAAAAGTTGAGCAAAGCTCCTTTGGAAAGACAAACCCTCAATCTGGCCTGCACCTGTTGTACAGAGAAAGCCCCAGATCTCAAAGCAAATGGCAACGGAGGAAGAAGCCAATGTGAGTGTGAGTCAAAACAAATAGGGAAACCCTGAACTAGACTCCAGAGGGATTCCAGATCTGAGAATAAGCTAATCCAGATCACAAACCAATGAGGTTCACATGTTTAAAGCTTGTGTGCAATTCCCCCAGTCATCACAACAACAACAATGGGAAGGGAAGGAAGGGGAGATAAAAATGAAATAAAATTTTAATAAATAAAATATTAAAAAAATTAAAAGGTATCATAGAATAACATAGAATAACATAGAGAGCCCGGCAAGCTACCGAGAGTATTCGATATGCCAAACACAGTAACAACAAAGTCTCCAATGGAGACGTTACTGGGCCCGCTCGAGCAAATCGACGATCAACGGGAGGGCCTTTACCTTTTACCTTTACCATAGAATAACATAGGAGCAGAAAATTACTAAAATATGTCAGCAGGCATGCTTGGAAAGGGACCAAATAAGATGTGTCTATAGAGTGGAAAACAGTAGTTACGGAAATGGGAAAAAAATCAGTGAACATGTTTAGCAACTACAGTGGATTGAAAAAAAGGTCTGAATAAGTTTCCAGAGTTGCCACTCAAGAGAAAGAGAGGAAATTTGGAAGAAAAGGCAAGAGCGGGACTGAAGCAATAGCACAGTGGGTAGGACATTTTCCTTGCAAGCGATCAACCCGGGTTCCATTCCCAGCATCCCAGATGGTTCCCTGAGCACCGCCAGGAGTAATTACTGAGTGCAGAGCCAGGAGTAACCCCTGAGCATCACCAGGTGTGACCCAAAAAAGAAAAAAAAAAGGCAAGAGCAATGAAAGTCAAAGGAGAACATATGATTTATGTTTAGTAGATGTCCTTCTCCTAGTCTTATTCTAAAGGAAGAAAACAAATATTTAAAAATGAATGGTTTAAAAGCTTTCCAACTCTGATGAGTGACATGAATCTTCCAATTCAAGAAGTTTTGAATTATTTGTTTGTTTTTTACACAAATTACTCTGATTTTAGGCCTAAGGAGGTGGCTTAAAGACTGAATCTCATGCTTTGGCACCACATGGTCACTCAAGCACTGAGCCAAGTGTAGCCCAACGACAAAAAACAAACAAACCAAAATATTATGATTTTAATTTTTTTTGGTTTTGGAGCCACACTTGCTAATGGTGAGGGCCATTTTTGGTTGGTGTTACTACTGGTGGTGTTCAGGGGATTGTATATGATGCTAGGTATAATCCAATTGCTTAGGTGTAGACAATTGCTTAAATCCCTCAGCTATCTCTCTGCACCCCCCAAAATTATGGTTTTTAAAGATAGCAACCAAATAAGTTTCATTTTCACATTTTTTATTTCTTCTGTTTCACAGAAGAGAACTAACCTTGGTGACTGAACATTTATTGATAATAAATTGTTGAAAATTTTCAGTTAAAATGAAGTACAGAATAGGGCAAATTCAAAGTATAGTTGGCAATTTGTCATTGTTGCTGTTATTTGGGCCACATCTGGTGATGCTCAGGGGTTACTCCTGGCTCTACACTCAGGAATTACTCTTGGTGGTGCCCAAGGAACCATATGGGATGCCGAAGATTGAACCCAGGTTGGCCTTGTGAATGGCAAGTGTCCTACCAGCTGTACTATCTCTCTGGCTCCGAGAGCTGGCAATTTGATGAAACAATGCTGAAACAGTGGTTTGGGGATCATTTTAGTTGTCTAAAAAGCTCAATGACTACTTATCTTGTATCAGTCCTGAATCAATACATACTACCAATTGGATGACAAATATGAACTAAAAAGGCCAAAAAAGGATGCAACTCCATTTCATGGTGAAACAAACTTTTAGCTCCTGGTCTGTCAAGAGTGGTTGCTATGACCTAATTGTGTATTCAATAAATAAATAAATATGAAACTGTGGCACTAGATGTGTAATCAATAAATGAGAGTGCTTGGGCTCTCTCTCACCACATGTGTTCGGTGGCTATGAGCCGCTTCCTCTTCCTGGCCTGCAGCCACCACCAACAGATGCATGAAGGAGGGAACAGGGCCACCAAACTGGTTGGTGATCATTCGTTGTTTATTCCGATCTCTGTCCCACCATTTATTCCATTCTTCCAGTGTGCCTGTTCCAGTCTCACTGAGTGCCCCGTTCCAGTCTCATGCCCCTCATTCCTGTCTCCTGTCCCTCATGCTACTATCCCTATGCCAGTCTCAGCCTTAGTCCAGGTGTTGGGATAGCAACTACCTAGCTGAGATAGCACAATCAACATATATAAATCCCTTCCCTTCCTCCCAGAGATCTTTGTCTCTTCTCCTACTAGGAGACCCGCTCAAGGGCAGAATTTCATCTAGGGATATACTTCTCCTTTCCTTAGTCCATAAACAATCATCTTAGATTTACTTCTTAATAATCTTTCTAGTCATTTTGTATGGACAAGGTAAGAGATGTATTAAGCTTATAGGGTGGCTTTCCTAGAGACATCTTGCTATAGATCCCAGACTATAGTCCTCAGGTCGGATTAGTCCTACCTAATCCCTGCAGGGTCCCTGTTCAGTCACTTCTCCTTGGGTAATGACAGAATTTGTCCAGGACCATGCTCTTAACTTATAAGTTTTATGGCACTTGGCCTGTCCTGTTTTGATGCCACGGTAACTTGCTGCTACCAGTCCCTTCGTTGGGACTCTCCTTTTGGGGTGCTAGGAAGTTAGGGCAACTGAGACTTAAGTCAAGTAAATATGACAGATGCCCAGGAGCAAATGTTATTTGGAGTCAATTAACTCCCAAGTTACAAAAGCATAGTATTAACTGTCTTCCTGTGTCTATACAAGAAGGACACTGCTCTAAAGAAACTTCACAAAGGACATAAAGGAAAGAGAAAAGCAGTGTTTCACTTACAAATACAAAATTCAGAGTCCTTAAAAGGATCTAACCTTACAAGTCATGGGTTCCGATTAGGGGAAGTGAGTGATTAACAGATAGAGAAAGCAGAGCACAGAGAAGTTAAAGATGAATACGGAGGAAATGGGAGTGCTTCTGGAGCACTGTGATGGGTATAACCCGATAAACCTAAGTTCCTTGTGGCAGAGGAGAAAGCACAAACCAGTGTTACCCTACACCTAATGTATGGTCAGCATCCTCCTCTGTCCACCGCAAGACACCAAGTGCCTGGTTGCTGCCACTTGTGATGTGCCCTCCCATCCATACTCAATATAGGTGGCAAGGCTTCTCTCCAGGGTCGCATATCTAACTTATTGGCTTCTATGCCAGCTCACTGGAAGTGCCATAGAGGAAAGGTTACTTGCCAGAGCATGTAGGATCAGAAATTAACTGCCTGTTCTTTAGAAGCAGCCAGCTCCAAGAAAACTAATGAGATATAAGTAAGATAAACAAAATTAATGAAACCAGAGAACTCCAAGACTAAGAAGCAAAGGTAAACAGCCTGCAAAGTAAGAAGAGGTTGACCTCGAATTTCTCCATAGCAATCAGCAAAGCCTGAAGACAATAGAACACTATGTTGAGTGTTGAGGGAAAACAACCACTCATAGAGTTTTATTCACAATGAAATTATTCAGGAATGAGAGTTACCTCTAGGCCTAGTTATTAATATTCAAGAAACCCAGGGTGCTAAGTGATCATACAGAGTAAAATCGGCAACATTCAGTCTGTGGGAAACACAGGACAAACAACTTGGTTTGTTCAATAAATAAACTGCATGAAAAGTTTTAAATGAAAAGAAAAAGGGAAAAAGAAGAACCCAAAAAGATAATTAAGAAACAAAGAAGTTAATTTTAGTAAATGCATCTTATTTTATTTCAAGCTACTTCAAAAATTCTATCTATGAGGGTCAGGGAAAGGTTCAGTGACTGATACACCTTTCCTGGGGCTGGAGAGAGAGCCCATTGCTCTGCATGCTGAAGGCCCAGGTTCAATCCCCAGCACAGCATGGCTCTCGCATCACCAGGAATGACCCCATAAAACACAGAATTGGGAGTAAGCCCTGAGCACAGCTGGGTGTGGCCCAAAATCAGACAAACCAAAAACCAAAACCTTACAAGCATGAGCCCGTGAATTCAATCCCTGCTGCCTCCCACATTAGCCAAACACAGTTCCTGCCTCTGCTTCTGGAGCCTGGTGCTGTAGCAGGGATGTGCAGCACACCATCAGGTGTGCACAAGCGTCTCAAATAAACTCTCCCTGCCACCCATGAGCCCCACAAACAAGCATGTGTGCAACAATAGCAACGAAGGAAGAGGGGGGAAGAGAAGAGCTAAATGAATTAAAAACAAATTCCTATTGGACCAGAGATAGTATAGTGGGTAGGGGGCTTGCTTTGCATGTGGCCAACCCATACTTGACCCCAGCACTGAATATGGTCTCCTGAGATCCACTAAGAGAGATTCCTGAGCACAGGAGTAAGTCCTGAGCAAGTCAGACATGATCCCCAAATATATATACATGTATATAATATTTATATATATTTAAAATGTTTTTTACAGTGTAAATGTATTAAACTTTAATCTCTAATATCTAACATTGCTTCAGGAACCCTGTCCCAACTAAAAATAAAACGTTAATTACATAAAAATAAGTCACATACAAAAAGTAGTTTTTCATTTTCCAGGAAAAAAACCAGTAACATCTAGAATCTCCAAGTGTTTTAATTAAAGTCTTGGTTATTTAATTCATTTGTTCTGTCACGTACATGTTTAAGTTAAATATTAAATAACCATTACAATTTATAAACGTATCACTGTCATCACTGTCATCCCGTTGATCTTCGATTTACTCGAGCAGGTGCCAGAACATCTCTATTTCTCCCATCCCTGAGATTTTAGCAGCCTCTTCTTACTTGTCTTTTCCCAATGATTGGAGGCTCTTTTAGGGTCAGGGGAATGAGACCTATTGTCGTTATTGTATTTGGCATATCGAATATGCCACGGGGAGCTTACCAGTCTCTGCCCGTGAGAGTGGGATACTCTCAGTAGCTTGCCGGGCTCTCAGAGAGGCATAAACGGGTATGCCTTCCTTCCTTATAAACGAAAGCTGTCAATGCTAAGTAAATAGACTCTTCCACATGTGGATGTGTCCTTTCTCTTACCCACGAATGAAGCAACAATATAGGTTAGTTTCATGCATGCGTAGATGATTCACTGCTGTGAATGTTAACTCCCTTCTCTGTCCCATGCTTACTTCTCTGTGTGAGTTGGTTGGAACACACAGGCAACCTCTTCAAATATCAACAGCAAAAGGAACTAGGCTTGGACTTTAGTTGGAGACTGACACACACAAACATATATGTTCAACTGAAAACTTGAACTCTGGATAGTGATAATCATGAGACAGTGAGCTTGAGAGATAGTACAGTTTGGGTAGGGTACTTGTCTTGCACACGACCAACCTTGGATCAATCCCAGGAACCCCATATGGTCTCCTGAGCTCTACCAGGAGTGAATGTGAGCACAGAGCCAGGAGTAAGCCCTCATTACTGCTGGGTACTGCTGGGGAAAAGAAGGAGAAAAAAGGAGGAGGAGGATAAGGAGGGGGAGGAAAAAGTGGTGGTGGAGAAGAAAGAGGAGAAGGAGCAGGAGGAAGAAGAAGAGGAGGAGGAGGAGGAGTGGGAGAAAGAGAAGGAGGAAGAGGAGGAGGAGAAGAGAAGAAGAAGAAGAAGAAGAAGAAGAAGAAGAAGAAGAAGAAGAAGAAGAAGAAGAAGAAGAAGAAGAAGAAGAAGAAGGAGAGAAGGAGGAGGAGGAGGAGGAAGAAGAAGAGGAGGAGGAGAAGGAGGAAGAGGAGGAGGAGAAGAAGAAAAGAAGAAGAAGGAGGAGGAGGAGGAGAAGGAGGAGTAAGAGGAGGAGGAGTAAGAGTAAGAGAAGGAGGAGGAAGAAGAAGAAGAGGAGAAGGAGAAGGAGGAAGAGGAGGAGGAGAAGAAAAGAAGAAAAGAAGAAGAAGAAGAAGAAGAAGAAGAAGAAGAAGAAGAAGAAGAAGAAGAAGAAAAGAAGAAGAAGAAGAAGAAGGAGGAGGAAGAGGAAGAGGAGGAGGAAGAAGAAGAGGAGGAGAAGAAGAGGAGGAGCAGGAGGAGGAGAAGGAGGAGGAGGAAAAGGAGGAGGAGAAGGAGGAGGTGGAGGAAGAAGAAGAGGAGGAGAAGAAGAAGAGGAGGAGGAGGAGCAGGAGGAGATGAATGAGGAGGAGGAGGAAAAGGGGGAGAAGGAGGAAGAAAAGGGGGAAAAGGAGGAGGAGGAGGAGGGGAAAAGAAGGAGGGAGGAGGAGGGAGAAGCGAAGGTGGGTGAGGAGGGGGAGGAGAAGAATTTGTTAAATTTCTTAAAAGTATTATGGTACTTTTTAAAAAGTCCTTATATATTAGAGATCTATAATGAACCATTAATAGGTTTAATAATATAATATATGGTGTTTAATTCAAAATAATCTATGGGCAGAGAAACATGCAACACCAGAATGTCTGTGAGTTGATCATTGTTGAGGTTTACATATATGATGTTTCATTATTCTATTTTTGTGGCTACTTGAAATTGTTTACAATAAAGAAGAAGGATAGGTGTAATAAAATTGTTAGCTGAAAATGGGTCTTCAAGTATACAATAAATTGTGTTGAATTCATGTAATGAAATAGCAGGAAGAGTCAAAGAAACAGCTACATGTCACAACAGAAATGAATCACACAATACACTGTTGAGAAAATAATCCTGCTGTGGAATGAAACAGGATGACACTGTAAAAATATGAGAGGAAACCATAAGTATGCCAAAAACTGAGTTTACCCGCAACAGAATTTTATTTTTAAAACTTCTAAATGAGGAGCTGGAGAGATAGCACAGCGGGTAGGGCATTTGCCTTGCATGCGGCCGACCCGGGTTTGATTCCCAGCATCCCATATGGTCCCCTGAGCACCGCCAAGAGTAACTCCTGAGTGCAGAGCCAGAAGTAACCCCTGTGCATTGCCGGGTGTGACCAAAAAAAAAAAACCCTAAATGATGCATATGCCGTAAGAAGAGTTAGAACCAGAAGAGTCCCTGAGATGCAAGAAATAAATGGCCAGGAATGAGACACCAGTAGTGGGTAAATCTAAATGAGAAATTATTGTCTAAAACAACAATTCCAGTCATGAGTGGTATGGAGATAGGAAAAGGGGTGAAATTAAGATATTAGACAAACAAAAAGATGTAATAATAGATGTTGGTGATCAGAGCTAAATTCTGCCTTTTGAGATGAAAGCAGAGACAGATTAATTTTATTCTGTTAAGTATGTGCTTTTAAAGCTTGTGTGTATTTTCTGGCAGGGAGATTTGGTGGAATACTCCTAGTTGTCTAAGAGGCTTGGAAGGGTCTTTCTCCACATGGCTCTAATGAGTGAGGCAAATCCAGATTTGGATGTATATAAGGCAAAAGCTTTAACCTCTGTACTTTATCTCTAGCCCGTCCGATTGAAAGGTTTAGGAATAATCACTGAAACAAAAGAAAGAGATTCATAATTTCCAAGTCAGTGGGAAGTATGGAATGAACAGGAAAGATAACTTGACCAAATCAAAAAAGAAATTAGAAAAATATAACTAAAAAGGGAGGTAGGATAGAAGGCACTGTAGCACTGTCCTTCCGTTGTTCATTGATTTACTCAAGCAGGCACCAATAACATCTCCATTGTGAGGCTTGTTGTTACTGTGTTTGGCATATCGAATACGTCACGGGTAGCTTGCCAGACTTTGCTGTGTGGGCGAGATACTCTTGGTAGTTTCACAGGCTTTCCGAGAGGGGCAGAGGAATCAAACCCGGGTCGGCTACATACAAGGCAAATGCCCTACTTGCTGTGCCATCACTCCAGTCCAAGGTAGAAGGAAGAGAAAAAAATGAAAAGCATAACATAAATTGTCAAAAATAAATCCCAAATGTATCAGCGATCACATAAAGGGTAATAGGTAAATGACAGAGATCATCAAATGAGATTTTTAACAAACATCCAGCTATATCCAACTTATCAGACATGTCTTTTAAGAATGAAAATAAAAGAACTGTAGGGAGAAAGCTAAATAATAGCAATAGAAATATAAGACAAATTGAAGGAAATAGAGTAAACTGAAATAGCTAAATTAATTGAGAGATCAAGAGTTACAACCTACTGAGAAATGATTTAGGAAGAGAGTTAGAACCTGGGGTTTCATTCCCCCAAAAGACAAAATAATATTTCATTAAGATGCACATCATAAGATGATCTTGTAATACACTAAACAAATGCAGATCAATCCATACCAACTTTAATAATTCACAGACAAACATTAGTAAGCATGTTTTCAAAAACTCAGTTCAAAGCCTGGCATAAGCCATATGTTGAATCCTGATCCCAACATGCAGATATTCTGTATTTTAAAAATTCCAGGGGCTAGGACTTAAGTCAGATTAGAATGCATGACCAGCATGCACCCAGCTCAGATTTGATTCCCAGCACCACATGATCCCTTAGTATCTTTGGATGCAGCCTCAGAGGCCCTGAAGCACCTCTAGGTGTCCCTGGAGGCCTCCAAATTGCCAGGGTGGCATGAGCAGCAGCATGTCTTGGGAACTTTTCATTGAACCACCAATGGTCAGGCTGCAGGGAACTCCAAGGACTCCTGAGCATTGCTTGGGAGTCTTCCCCACTGCCTGCCCATCCCCAAATAATAAATTGTGAATGAAACCTCAAAGCAAGCTTCAACATCAGAGAAAATAAGTAAATAAGAAATTAAAATTTAGGAGCTGGAGTAATAGCACAGTGGGTAGAATGTTTGCCTTGCACGAGGCCGACGCAAGAGCTGGGGAGGAAGCCAGAAACGCCTACAAAAGGAATCAAACAGGGGGTTATATTCTCCCCCAGAAGGTCTGGACAGGCCGCAGCACCCAGTCAGGAGAAGTGAACCCCAGGAGCCCTAAGGTGAGAGCAATCATAAAGCCTTGGAAGGGTGTCACCGCCCAGTTTTCAGGAAACCTAAGTGGAGCATCCTCAATTAGGAAACCCCCAGAAGAGGGAATCAGTTTCGCCCATCTACCAGTCTAGGAGCTGGATGTGCTAGCTCCTGAGTGCATTCTTCAGGTCCTTCCAGTTCTCCACCCGTCCTCCAGCCCCACACTCCCCAAGGGACTAGATAGTCCATCCAGGGGGGAAAGGGGTGGAGGGAGGGTGGGGGGCAAGGTGTAAAAGAGAGGAGCTGAGTTCTCCAGGCCTCACGGGCTTGTAGCCCTGGGGCTTAGAGCTGAGGGAATGGAGTGTCTGACCTCAGGGGAAGGTCTGAGGCAGACGGAGCACCTTCATTATTAAAAGCAAGTGTGAGGATGCTAAAAGTAACTAGAGCTATTTTTTCCTTTCTCAAAGTGACCTAAAATGTATTGCAAATAGTTGGAGATTTCACCTGAGGTGGAGGGAGGGACCACAGAGACTAGGAATGGAATAACCACAGAACAGGTCTAAGGATGGCCCAGAGAGGGTCTTCAGTCCTCACCCTCCTACCCCAAACCCTCACCTCCACCCCACAGACTGGTGACGTGCATGGATGGCTACTCAGCGTCCCTACCTTCCTTTGCATAGAGCCCCTGTCTGTCACCAAGTGGCACACAGGCCACCATACCTGGTCAAAAGAAATGTGTGATTGGGTGAGAGGTTAAGAGATCCTGCCTTGGGACTGGAGCCATAGCACAGCGGGTAGGGCATTTGCCTTGCATGCGGCCGACCCGGGTTCGATCCCCAGCATCCCGTATGGTCCCCCAAGCACGGCCAGGAGTAATTCCTGAGTGCATGATCCAGGAGTAACCCCTCTGCATCGCCAGTGTGACCCAAAATCCCATAAATAAATAAATAAATAAATAAATAAATAAATAAATAGAGAGAGATTCTGCCTTGCAGGCCCTTGAATAGTCCTGCTAGGAGTTTAGATCTTGAGCCTTTTCCTTAGTCGGAACAGCCCAGTCTCCCTCTGCTCTGCCTGCTTTCCGGACCCTCACAGTTCCCACAGGCATCACTCTCTCAACCATATGGGGGAGTGTGCGATAGCCGAGAAGTCAGGAGTACCTCTGTGTAGGGGTGAGAGTCTCCACACCCTCTGCTCTAAATCCTGCCTTCTCTCAGACCTGGCCAGTTACCAACCTTCATTTGGCTAGCACACCCATAGGAAGAAATGAAACAACCTGCCAGTGAATTTTCCTGCTCCACTGGACCTGTTGTTTTCCACTGCCTTCCACTTGATGGCTCTCCCCAAGTAGGTCCCCTGTGTGGCTGCTGCAGTTCTGGGCTACTCTCCTTCCTGATATCTCTGGACTTGTCCTCCACCACCAAGGCTAGATGACCCTTGTCTGGCAGGTCACCGAAATCTAGCACAATAGTTATATTTTTGTTCAATAGAAAATTTCTGATAATAATCCCTTCTGCGATAGCACAGCGGTAGGGCACTTGCCTTGCATGCAGCCAACATGGCCAACCCGAGTTCGATTCCTCCGTCCCCTCGGAGAGCCCGGCAAGCTACCGAGAGTATCTCGCCTGCACGGCAGAGCCTGGCAAGCTCCCCGTGACGTATTCGATATGTCAGACACAGTAACAACAAAGTCTCTAATGGAGACGTTACTGGGCCCGCTCGAGCAAATCGACGAACAACGGGAGGGCCTTTACTTTACTTACAATCCTTGAAAGAGCAGGTATAGCTTCCTGCAGAATTAAATCTGTAGTCAGTGTTGCTGGTTTAGGAATAGTAATAGAAGATGAACTATGAAATGACTAATAGGTCAAATCCAAAGATTTTGGAGATATTTTTATTATGGAAATGATCACACATACACAAAGTAGGCAGAATAGAGTCATGAATCTCCCATGTGCCCTCCATCTGCTTTAGCAATTATTAACATTTGGGAAATCTTGGTTCACAGCTTACTCCCCCATATCTCCACCCCCCCATCCCCTTACATACACACATTTCCCACTCCCCATAGCTGGGTGTTTTTTTTTAAACCCACCTCATGAACTTCAGGTACCCAGGAAGAGAGTATTATATCTAATGCAGAGACATTATGCATTATGGCTTTTAAGAGCAATCTTTCTCTTTAACATAATTACCATTTACCATTTGCTCTAGTGGGCACCAATAACATCTCCATTGTGAGACTTGTTATTACTGTTTTTAGCATATCAAATATGCCACAGGGAGCTTGCCAGGCTCTGCCCTGTGGGCAGGATACTTTCGGTAGCTTGCAGCAGCTCTCCAAGAGGGATGGAGGACTCAAACCCAGGTGGGCCATGTGCAAGGCAAATGCCTTACCTGCCATGCTATCACTCCAGCCCAATTACCATATACCACACCAAAAAATTTCATAGTAATTCCTCAATATCATCAAATACAGTATCCAAAATTCCTATTTTCTTTTTGGTTTGGTTTTGATTTTGAGTCAAACCTGGCCATTTTCAGTACTTATTCCTGGCTCTGTGCTCCAGGATCACTCCTGGTGGTGCTCAAGGAAATGTGTGGGGTGCGAGGGATTGAACTGGGTTGGCCAAATGAAGGCAAACACCCTACCCACTGCACTAGCTCTCCAACCCTCCAAATTATCTTTCAAATAGACCTTGAAAGTGGCTTATTTGAATCTAGATCAGTTCAAACCAAACCCAGCACTCCATAGTATATGTCCCTTGAAGCTCTAGCTAGAAAACTCCTTTTCCTCTTGTTACTCTTATTACTTGTTAAAAAATAAACTATTTGCCTTATCAGCAAAATCCATCACTCCATTCTGGACTTTACTCACTGCATCTGTAGGGAGTTTTCACATTCCTCCCTGGTCTTGTGCTTCCTGTAAGCTGGCTCCAGAGACTTCCCTACTCCATTTCCATTTCACAGACACAAACACTTCTGGGTTGCAGCTGCGTCTTTCCCTCTGCATCCCATTAAGAGGCTCCTATCTGTCTGACTGGCCTTTGTCTACTGAGATTAAGTAATGGACTCCAAGTTACGCCTGACCTGCCTGCATTTCAGGCCTTCACCAGGTGGGGCCATATATCACTGGAGGCCTGAGTTGTAGAATAAAAGATCACTTCCATCTGCTTAGTTAGTTTCAATACTTATATATATTTTTTTAATTTAAAAAAATTTTCTTTTGGGTCACATCCAGAGATGTACAGGAATTACTCCTGGCTCATGCACTCAGGAATTACTCCTGGCGGTGCTTGGGGGAGCATATGGGATGCTGGGAATTGAACCCAGGTTGGCCGCATACAAGGCAAACACCCTACCCTCTGTGCTATAACTCCAGCCCCAGTTTCAATATTTCTAAATGTTTAGTCTCAGAATAAAACTTTATCTAGTTTATAAATGTTTATATATATTTATTAAATATATACATATGACTTCAAAGTAACCCAACATGACACAATTTTATATTTAACTGTACATATTTTTACAAAACTCATATTGGATAACTGTCATCACACACAGATTTCAGTATATACTTGAACAAATATCTATTGTGAAATGAATATTATATCTAATTAAAGGATTATCTGGCAGACTGACTAAAAGGGGGAGATTAATGGAATATTTTAGTGGGAAAGTGATATAAGGGTTAAGGGTCATGTAAAAACAATTATGGAATTGGGAATAGAGATTTCAAGCATGACAGTGCAGAGAGAACATTATGAAAACATATTTGTTTTCTTATTAGCAACTATCAGGTTGGATGAAAGGCACTAGAACATAGCATGACTAAGGAAAGCATCCACCTTATAGAGCACCAGCTGGATCATATTTCCAGGTTGGATATTTAAAATACCAGTATAAAAGAAAAACCTATTTCTTCTGTTGTTGTTTTTGTGCCACACTCAGAAATGCTCAGGGTTTACTCCTGACTTTGAGCTCAGGGATCACACTTTGTGGAACTTGGGGGACTACATGGGTTGCTGGGGATAGAACTCAGGTCAACCATGTGCAAGGCAAATGCCCTACCTGATGAACCATCATTTTGGTCTCAGAAAATATTATTTTATCTTCTCATGTCCATTCACATATTTATTTTTTCTTGAAATAAAAAAATTTAAAAATTATATGATTTCCACAATGCTTATTTAACTTATTTAATTCATTCATTTTTTTTTCTAATTCATTTTTTCAACTGAGAAAATGAAATCCTATATTCAGATTTTCAGTCCCTACACATCTGGATAATATTTAGACTCAGAAAACCTGATTATTCTTTATTTCCCCATTTTTTAATCTTTAATTTTATCACTATTTCTTTCAAACAAAAATTAATATTTAATATCTTTAGGCACCATGATTAGAAAAATGAAGCCCTTAGTGAAAAAGTAAAATAAGAACATAACCTTATTAACTATTTAATTTTGAATTCTGCTGTAGGCTGTGGTGCCCAGGACTGAGCTGCCTCTCATGCTTCTTTCCATAATTACAGTATTATAAAGGCCTCTTCATGTACCCTCTTCTTATTAGGAGTGAGAAATTGGAAGTGCCTTCTAATAGGGAGTCGATGGAGCATTAGAAAAATACACTCAAGCAACAAATTTGCAAGTAAACAACATTTCCTTGCACAAATGCAGACAACACTGCCAAAAACTGAATATAGAGCATCACGCAAGAGCAGGCCAACTCAGGACACAGAATTCAGTGCCACCAGTTCGAAATAGTTGCTTCCCCAAAGGCAACTCTAGAATACACATGGAAAATAATATGTTCATATTGCTTTGCATGAAGATTAACAAACCAAGGCCAAGTTTAGAAATAAGGCAACCTCCAGAAATGATCCTCCACATCTTCCTCCTCCGCCACAATCAGTGAGCAACACAGGAATCCCCAATTCCTGTCAGTCCCCTGTCTGGATTTTAGACTCCAGACTCACTTTCTGTCCACAAAGCGCACGTGGATGGGCTCCCCTGGCGTCAGAAGCCCGTGGGTTTTTGCATGAACTGTTTTCGTCCAAGAAGATGGTTTGATCTCAAAATGTTGAAGCAGCTATGAAGAGAAAGAGAAAGGATCTGACATTAGGAAAGTAAAAAATGTGAGAGCCGCCTTTTGCTTGCTTCTGACATGGCCCTGGGCTCAAGGAACCAAGGGTTCAAGAGAGGACATGTACTGCCTCATTAGCTGCGTGCCAGGCATTCAGACCCGAGGTATGAGATCTGGGACAAGACTGTCATGTCCACTGAGCCTGTGAAGCCGGGTGACAAAGACACGGTGCAGAAAGTTGAAATGACTTCTTTTTTTATTAGCCATTTCAAAATTCTCCCTCAACTGCTTCCATTTGAGGTTTAGAAAAGAAAGAATCAAAGACATCATGGGGGAACAAAGTGACATTCCTGGTTTCCTGCTAGGAACTGCAGCCTCCTCAGGCGAAGCAGTGGGCACGGTCTCGGGGAGGAGGTGAGTCATCCCAACACACTCTCTCGAGACTGACTTTATTTAATTATTCCTGATGTGTACCTTTGATTCCAGACCTCATGGAACTGGTTTAGGGAATGAGAAGCAACATGCTGCTGCAAAGACCTCTGTAAATAAACACCAGCTCCCATAGGAAAGGGTGGCCTTGCTCCACTTCCCTTGGCATGCGTGTATAAAATCCAACCACCTAATGCAGCATCAGTGTCCGAGATCATAGTGTCATGTGTTACCCACACCATCCCACCCTGCCCTGGCTCCCTCTCCAACCTATTCTAGGAGGCCAAGAAGGGGTACCCATTCAGGTGTCCTATGAGAAGACTGGGAATGGGGGTTGGGAGGCGGGGTTCAGAGCTACAATGGGGGGATACAAGCTTGCATTCAGGCTGCTCCGGGATGTTCTAGCATCGAGATGGCTTCATCTAAAACATCCCCCCTCAGACCTCTTGATCTGATTCTCAGAATTGCCTGCCCCATCCCCCAGGACAGAAGAATGCACACAGAGGGCTAATAATGCCTGGACCAGTATGTCACAGACCTTGCCCCTTTTTGAGGACACAGCATGCCTTCACTGAAAAAATTTAAGTTTTCAGGAGATTGTGGGCAAAAAAACAAAGCTGCTCTCCCGCTCTCAAGGACTGGGGTGAAATCTGCATCTGCTTGGCACTCTTATTGTGCTTTTTTTTTCTTTTTGGGTCACACCCGGCAATGCTCAGGGTTACTCCTGGTTCTACACTCAGGAAGTGCTCAGGGGAGTGCTCAGGGGACCATATGGGATGCTGGGAGTAGAATCCAGGTTGGCCCTGTGCAAGGCAAATGCCCTACCTGCTGTGCTATCGCTCCAGCCCCTCCTCACTCTTCTTGTGCAGGAAAAAAGAACTCATTCCTGAGTTCAGAGAATGCATAATAGAACACTGGCCTACAGAAGCTGTGCTTTCCCCTGCCCTGCAGCTACTGTCCCGGGGAGTTTGCTGTTATTGCTCTGATGGGGTAACACCCATAAAAAAATTAAATTTTAAAACAAACATTTGCTTATTTAAGGAAAACCTTTGGTGGCCTGGAGAGAGAGCTCAAAGGGCCAAGATCATTCCTATCACAGCATCTTGCAGAGCACTGCTGGGAACCACCCTCAGGCACTGAGCTGGGAGGAGGACTTGAGTGCTGATTTGGTACCAGTGCATTTCCATGTCCTAGCTGTCTCAGTTGGGTTTGCCAATTTTTCTTTTAAGGTGTTTGTCTTTTGAGGGTGGGAGGGGGTGGAAGGAGCACCACCAACAGTGTTCAAGCCTTACTCCTGGCTCTGTGCTCAGGGGTCACTCCTGGTAGGACTCAGGGGACCATATTTAGTGCTGGAGAGATTAAACCAGGGGCAGCTGCAAGCCAGGTAAGCCACTTGACCACTATACTATCCCTCCAGTCTTAGGATATTCATCTTTGTTAATAAATCATTATCGAAGAGCCTCCAATATGGCAGCATTGGGAAAGACGAGTAAGGAGAGGCTGCTAAAATCTCAGGGCTGGGACGAATGGAGACGTTACTGGCCCCTACTTGAGTAAATCGATGAACAACAGGATGACAGTGATACAGCGATACAGCAAATAAATCACTTTCCACCCGAGTGCTCGAGAACAGATGACTGGTTAAAGAAACTCTGGCATAGGGGCTGGAGTGATAGCACAGCAGGTAGGGCATTTGCCTTGTACTGGCTGACCCAGGTTCGATTCCCAGCATTCCATATGGTCCCCTGAGCACCGCCAGGGGTAATTCCTGAGTCCAGAGCCAGGAGTGGCCCCTGTGCATCGCTGGGTATGACCCAAAAATAAAGAAAAGAAAGAAAGAAAGAAAGAAAGAAAGAAAGAAAGAAAGAAAGAAAGAAAGAAACTCTGGCACATCTACACTATGCTGCTTTTAGAAGAGATAAAATCATGAAATTTGCATATAAGTGGATAAACATGTAGAGTATCATGCTAAGTGAAATTGGTCAGAAAGAGAAGGCCGGGCATAGAATGGCTGCACTCATTTGTGGAATATAAAGTAGCATAATATGAAACTAACACCTAAGGATAGTAGAGATAAGGGCCAGGAGGATCATGCCATGGTTGGGAAGCTGATCTCAAGTGCTGGGGGAAACGGAGGCAATTGGGATGAAGAAGGAACTGCCAAGTAAATGATGGTTTGGAGGGATCGCCCAGGATGGGAGATGTGTGCTGAAAGTAGACCAAGGGCCAAACATGATGGCCTCTTAATATCTGTATTGCAAATCATAAAGCCCCAAATTAGAGAGATTAAGAAGGATTGCACCTGCCACAGAAGCAGGGAGTGGGATGGGATGGGAGTGGCAGGTGGGACACTGGGAACAATGGTGGTGGAAAATGTGCACTGGTGGAGGGATGGGTGCTTGACGGTCTATGACTGAAACATAATCATGCAAGTTTGTAACTGTATCTCATGGTGATCCAATAAAACTTCCACTGTATCACTGTTCACCAGCAAAGGAACAAAGGTATGTGAGTCCCTGGGCTGAGATCTCCAAGCCTACTTGGATCGGGGCTGAGCATCCTCCACCCAGATCCTTCATTTTCCAGTAGGCAGGGGTCATATCCACCAACTGCCCCCCAGCATCGTGTAATCCCATTAACGGCCAAGACCCAGAGACTATAAAACCCAACTCCAGGAAGAGAACAGCGCAGTCTCCTGCCCCCGCGCCTGGCTGTCCTCGCCGGGGTCCCTTGGAGGGGGGTGGGTTGAGTTTCCCTCCCTGCCCTGCGCAGAGCCCTGGCAGCCGAAGACCTCTGGAACCAGCCACCACCATGCTGAGACCACTCTCCACACGCATGAAGGTACCGGCAGAGAAACAAAGACACGCGGATCCCGGGCCTGAGATCTCCAAACCTGCTCAGTTCAGGGCTGAGCATCCTCCACCCAGATCCTCCATCTTCCAGTAGGCAGGGGTCACACCCACCAACTCACCCCCTGGTGCCGGGTGTCCCATCAACGGCCAAGACCCAGAGACTATAAAACCCAGCTCGCGGAAGCGTGTGATCGCGGATTCTTTTCTTATTATCTCATTCTTGCTTTGACAACCTGGCAGGCTACCGAGTGTAGCCTGCCCACGCGGCAGAGTCTGGCAAACTCCCCATGGCGTACCCAATATGCCAAATACCAGTAACAGTGATGGCTCTCATTCTCCTAACCCTGAAAGAGCCTTGAATGTGGCACTTCTTATAATCTCAGGGCTAGGATGAAGGAGACATTACTGGTGCCTGCTCGAGGCAATCGACGAACAACAGGATGACCATGATCGTATCACTGTATCACTGTCCTCCCATTGTTCATTGATTTGCTCAAGCGGGCCCAGGAACGTCTCCATCATGAGACTTGTTGCTACTGTGTTTGCCATATTGAATACATCACGGGTAGCTTGCCATGCTTTGCCATGAGGGCAAGATACTCTCATTAGCTTGCTGGGCTCTCCGAGAGGGGCAGAGGAATAGAACCCGGCTCGTCCGGGCTGGCTGCACGCAAGGCAAACGCCCTACCGCTGTGTTATCGCTCCAGCCCAATAAAACTTTAAAAAATAAAATAAAAATAAAAAGTAAAAATAAAATAAAATAAATCACTTTCCCTTTTCCAGATTATCCTTTCCAAGCTTTGAATAGTAAGGTGATACAAATCTCATAATAAAGGTGAGACTTCCTCTTCCTGTTTTCTTTAGTATAAGATGATGATTCATTGAAGGACTGATAAAACATGCCAGCAAAAGTCTCGGCCTGGAATGCTCTGGGGAGGTTGATCTTTTTACCACTGATTCAGTGTTTTCTATATCTGAGGTCTCTGCTCTTTCTTTTGAATCAATTTAGTGAATTCATGTTTTTCTAGTAAACTGTCCATTGTATTTGTCTTTAAATGTATTGGCAGAATGCTATTGGTGGTATTTTCTTCATATTAAAAAAAATGATCATCCATTTCATTTACAGCACGTGTCTTCCTTCTCCTTTCTGTTACTGTTTATTTGCTTTTTCTGTATGTTTTTCCTTTTGACTATTATACATCAAGATCCCTTTTTATACTATGCTTAAGCAGTAAAGAGGACTCAAAGCAGAACCATCACAGGTACATTTACATTTGAACAGCAGCCCCTACTCTGACCCTCCGACCCCTTTTCGGCACCAGTCTGCCAATCTCTCCTGCACTTGCCAAACCCTCCTCTGTGGAAACAGCCAGCCTCCCACAGCCCGGGGAGTGGCCACAGGAGGAAACAGTCTCTGCCTGTCCTCTGTTTACGGACCATTCAGCAGCATCTTATCCACCCATTTTCCGACCTCTGTCTTCTCTCTGTGTCTGCATCTACGGCTCACCAGCCTAAGCCCTTCCTGACAACATTCCCTAGGGAAGAAACTTGGAGTCCGTGAGCAGAGACACTGCTTCCACTTCTCCCCATCAGCTCTGCACAGACTATTTTTCTTCTCCACACACAGAAGAGGCAGCTATTTGACCATTTGTGGATGACAAAGCAGGTCCCGAGAAGCCCGGAAACCTGCCAGGAATCTCAGTGGCAGCAACTGGCAGAGCCAAACCACAGCCCATTTGCCCAGGGGCTCCACTCCATGCCCCTGACCCCACAAGGACTGGCCAACACGAGCAGCAACGCCGCTCAGCCCTGCCCAACCACAGCTGCAGCATTCTGACAAAAGGGGTGACGGCTTAGTATGCCAGGTCTGCTGTGAACCTCCCAGGTTCCACCCTGCGCCATCAGACCCAGGTGCTGTGGCCACCTCTGCCCCTCTCCCTGAACAGAGGCCTCTCCCTCCCCCTAGCCCTCAGGGGATCTTTTCTCTTGTCCATCCTGTGCCTCTGCACCCCCATCCCTACCTGACGGCCAGACTTCCCTGGCTCTCCCATGCCCTCTCCTATACAAGTCCCAACACCCTGTTGTCTAAGAAAAAAATCAAGTGCCCAGATTGTGCCCTGCACTGCCACCCTGACTATGGCAAGTGTCTATAATTTCATGATTCTCCACTTTCTCGTCAGAAAAATGGGGAAACTACATTACCAGGTAACCCCCACCGCCTCTCAACACTCAAGTCAGTATCTGCCAACCACTCAGGCAGGACTGTTGCCTGCTACACGGGGGTAAGGACAATCCTCCCAAACAAGGCTATAGAATAGAAGTTTCTCTGCTCTAGACTCTTCTTTCAGACATTCATTCCTGCTCTATCTTGAACTTCATATGCAGTTAGAGATTTTTCACAGAAGGTGTTCACTAACAAAACCAAACTGAAACAAGCTTGTAGATTCCTGCACTGTGTACATGACTGATTCATAGAAATACAGACAGACATGCTGGAGGGAGCAGAAAGAGCAGCGGTGTGCCTCTGTGAGGACACACTTTAGACAGAGAATGCTTGAGGCCAGAGCAGACACAGTCACTAGCATGGGTCCAAGGTGCCCACAGCTCTGCCCTCCAGGGTGTATTCCAAGTGCTCACAGACCTTTGGCATCACATGTACCTAGAGTCTCCACTCCAGACCGACCAAATCACTGTCTGTGGCTTGGGCCTGAAAACCTTCATTTTATTTTATTTTATTTTATTTTTTTGCTTTTTGGGTCATACCCGGCATTGCACAGGGGTTACTTCTGGCTCATGCACTCAGGAATTACTCCTGGCAGTGCTCGGGGGACCATATGGAATGCTGGGAATCCAACCCGGGTCAGCTGCGTGGAAGGCAAATGCCCTACCTGCTGTTCTATCACTCCAACTCTGAGAACCTGCATTTCAATGCTTTATGCTGTCTTTATGCTTCTAATGCTTAAAGGACAGCTCACATACATTTTTTCACTAACTTTTCATTGGAACGCCGCACGTGATGAGAACAGAGTCAAGTCCTAGATCTTAGAGCTCCCCCCTGCTCCCCCCACACATACATCCCACAGCAGTGTCTTGGCATCCCTCATCATTCTCAGGTCCCCAAGGTCTCTAAGAGGGAAAGAAACAAGGCAAGCAGCTACAGGGACTCACAGTGGCTACTGCAGGGAGAGAGGACAGAGGAAAAGTCTTCAAATAGGATGGATTTAATGCCAAGCTCTGACTTTTGAGGTTTTCAAAACACATTTCTTTTCTTCACCTAAGTCTTGACCCAGTCAAAGCCAGTAAACGGGCCAAGCCTAAGGCTGGTGCAGTACCTGAATGACAACGAGGTGGATCTCCAGCTCTGCGATTCTCCTCCCGATGCAGCTTCGAACCCCGTAACCAAAGGGGATGGACCCAAAATTGTCAACTCTGTCCAGGTTTCCTTTCCGAAGCCAGCGCTCGGGCCGGAACTCTGTAGCCCGAGGGAAGTTGTCATCTTCGTAAGATGTGGCATAGTGGCAAAGGGCCAACTGGGTCTGGGGAAACCATTGATAACAGAAAAGAAATGAAAAATGGGATCCTACTATAATAACCAAGAAACTGTATTCAATGAGAATTATGGAATTGTATTGAGAACTAAGAAACCATACATAAAGAGAATTAAGAAATCGTAATCAGAACTGAGACAGTGAAACTGACCCCAAGGTTAACAAGGGAAGGGAGGAAAAAGTTTTTCCCCAATCAGCTGGGTTAAGGGCCCACCAGATTTATTGGAGTGCACAGGAGGCCACAAACAAAAGCCGCATCAAATGGGCAGGATATACTGACGCTGATTGTTTTTCTTTTGGTCACATGAAGGCCATACCATGTGGGAAAGATGCATTGATTGTTTTCCTTTTGCTTATTACCTCCGTATCACTGCTTCAGTGATAAGAATGTACATGGATTAAAGCCCATCATTAGAGAATAAAAGAGAGACCCTCTTAGCAAACAGGGTTCCAAGTCTCTTTCACTTTCAACTTGGGGTCCTCAGCACTGAGATTCTAATAAACTCACTCTCCTATCCTGAACTCTCTCCCTCTGTTCATTTCATGGCTGGCACCAACACAACTGAATGTGGAGCCGAGGTAAGGGTTCTGCTTGGACAGCTCTACCAGACAGAGATGGTTCTGGAACCACAGGGGCCAAGCTACACAGCCCCCAGGAGGAATTACCATCCTTCCCAAAACTTCTCTCAGGAAGGAAATGGCCATTTCCGTGGGCCTCTGGGAAAAGTCAGGGGAAGCAGCCTAGGAACAGTTATATCCCAGAAATTACCTCCTTGCTCTGGAAGCTTATCTTTGTCAGAAAGCATGCAGAGAACAAGAGCAGAAACCTTTGAACAGTTGCTCTAGGATGAGAACATTTTATTCAACAGGACGTTTCCAATATAAAGGCCACCAGCGACCCACTGCCCAACCCAAGACCACCAGACTCACGCCTTTGGGAATCAGATATCCACCAAGAACCAGGTCCTCCTGTGTGACTCGGCCATTCCCAGGAAGCACCGGAAACAGCCTGAAAATAAGCCAACAGGAGGGGAATGCAGAGGATGTGTGATGACATTTCACATATTTTCCTCAACATCAAGTCCCAACAAATGGCCTTCACTTCCGAAAAAATAACAATACCATTTCAACTAAGCAATCTTGCAAGAACCTCCTTGGTGTCTGCTTAGTGAGTATTCTAAGGAATGTGGGAAAAGGGTTCCACAATCAATAAGGGTTATGCAGCATGAAGCAAAGCTTTGAAGGTGCTAGTGTGTTCCCAAGAGAAATTAATACAAGTTTCTGAAATTTACAACCCTATTAACAAAGAAACAGTTCACAGAACTCAAGGTTCTGAGAAGTGTATTTTTAGAAATGCTTTTGGATTGTCTCAGAAGTAATCTCGAAGGGCTGAAGTGATAGTACAGCAGGGAGGGCGTTTGCCTTGCACATGGCCGACCTGGGTTCGATCCCCGGCATCCCATATGATCCCCCAGGCACCACCAGGAGTAATTCCTGAGTGAAGAACCATGAATAACCCCTGAGCATCGCTGGGTGTGGCCCAAAAAGAAAAAAAAAGAAAAAGAAATAATATCAAGAAAACTTCGAATAAAAAAATTAATTGACAGGGGCCAGAGAGATAGTACAGTGGGTAGGACAATTGCCTTGAGTATGGCCTACCTAGGTTCCATCCTCAGCTTCCCATATGGTCCCCAAAAAAACCACCAGGAGTAATTCCACTTTGCAGAGCTAGAGCTAACCCCTGAATATCAATGGACGTTGCCCCCAAACAGAAACAAAAACAATTTAAATGACAAATTTCATGCACCTTCTTAGTTTTTAAAAATTAGACATTGTGCTATCAATTGGGGATGCAATACAAGTTGAAATATAATTATGAGGTTAGCTTTCAAAATAACTATTTTATGCATTCTCTGAAAATGTCAATGACATTTTCTCTGTCATGATGATTCCTCCACAGAGAAACAGAGGAAGGATTCTGACTGTCACCGGCCCAACCGAGGGGCTGGTGTCCTTCACCCTCCAGCTTTTCCCAGTGTATCTAAGCCTATCCAGCAGCAAGGAGCTTCATCGTCAACTCAATTCAGAGACTCACACAGAACCACCATATTTTGTAAGCAGTCTTATAACACTGTGAGGGACAGGCCCAAAATGGACTACCACCAGAATTAATTTAGCTTAGCTTAATAGGAACCTGCATTGCAAAATAACTTGTTTTTCAAGGAACAGGTCTAGATAAGCTTTTTCAGATTCGCTTTATAGGAACCTGCACTGCAAAATAACTGGTTTTTCTGCCCCTGAGCAAGGAATTCAGATACAGGTACTCGAAGGGTAGGGGTCAGACCAGATAACCGGATGTCTCTCACAAGACCATGTTGCAAGACCCAGGACTGCCTTAAAAACCTGTCAGTTCCTAAGCACCGACGCAAAATGCTGATCTTTAAACTATAGGCTAAGAAGTGATGTACCCTTAATTGGACTGGTTAAGAAAGCATATGTTGTTACAAATCTATTGGCTATGAAATGCACGGGCTTTGCTGTAACGGCCAGTGAAGGCCTATATAAGATCCCCTTTGAAGAAGTTCGGGGTCTTGCCTCACCTAACTGACCTGCGTGTCTGTGTAGGTGGCTTGACCCTGGCTAGCCAGTCTTACAATAAACCGTGCTTGCTGTTTGCAATCTCTGGAGTCTCTTTGTCATTAAAGGGAGATCACGATCTGCGCCCTAACAACACCAAATAGTCCCAAACCTATTCCTGGCAAATCACTCCTGTTCTTTTCTGTTCAGAGGACTGAAAACCTGGGAGCATTGATTCAGGAACATTGTGGAAATCCTGATGAGCTGACCAACTATAGCAAGCCTGGGTTAGAGGACGGTTTCCAAGACCTTCTTAAAGAACAGTTACTATGTCACCTAGTTACACAGAAGAGCCTTGCAATTTTGACCAGAGCAGAGAAGCACTAAGATAGTTCTAAATACCTCCTTCCTAAATGTGTAAGCCACTGAGGGTAGTTGGAAGGTTTATTTAGGACCTAGTTTTCCAGTAGAAAGCACAATCCTAATTATTTTACTTATTTTGCTTTATTTTGTTGTTGTTGTTGTTGTTGTTGTTGTTATTTGGGTGGCACACCGGCTGTGCTCCGGGTTTGCCCCCGGTTCTGAGCTCAGCGATAATTCCTGGAGGGCTCAGAGAACCGTATCGGGTGCCAGAGATCAAAGACAGGTCAGATGTGCAAGGCAAGTGTCCTGCCCACTGTACAATCACTCTGGTCCCAATCCTGATGATTAAAAGAAAAAGAAAACTGGGACATAAAAACACATTTTCTGAACATGGACTCTGATGAATCCTTTACCTCAAAGTTTCCTTAAGCAGAGCTCTGACCAAAGGGACTTTGGGGACATCTGCTGCCGTTGGAATATGCTTCTCCCCCAGATTCTTCACTATCTCCTGGTACACAGTCTGCTGCACTTCTGGGTGTCTTGCAAGGAGATACACTACCCAGGACAAGGTGAAGGATGTCTAGTAAAGCAACCAACAGATACAGGCCTCGTGGTTAGTGAAATGGAGGGTTCCAGCATCAGTCCTAGCAGATGTGACACCCGGGAGAAGCAACACAGGTGCGGCCATATCCATACAAGTCTACTGTGGCACTTTATATCTTACTAAATCAAAGATGATTTTCCTTAGCCAGAAGCAAGAAGCAAGAGTAGTTTTGGCAAGGAACATTAACTATGTGATTCAGGTGCTCTTTCAAAGAAGAGCCACAGGAAAAACTAGTTTGAAACATGTCAAATCACTTAAGAGTTCTCTCCCTCCTCTTTGGAGGAGTTCCGAAAAGGAGCGAGGGAGTCTGGTCAAGCCTGGAGGCAATGCCTGCATTTCCTGTGATCTTCCTTGCAAGATTCATCCGACACTTGCTAGACAGGGCCCGAGGCTGTCCATCCACCAGAGAGTGTTTGATCTTCGGGAATCCCACAGAACTGGTCAAGACAGTGCTGGCTGGCCTAGTCTAAGGGGTAGGGGAGACAGGACTACTAGTTAAGTATTCATTTTTCCCATCCCCCTACCAAGCAAAGTGACATCTAAGGACTGACTAGTTTACTTGTACAAAGCAGTGTCATCTTTATACCATTTCTCAGACTGAAGAATTATAGTTTTGGTGATTAAAATAATTTTGTTTGATTCTCTTAGGATCCAAGACTTTCATTAAAATGAGCACTATTATCCATGTGGCTATATTTTACTCTCATAAATAAGAAAACCCCATAACATAAAAGCCCTTTCTAAAAAAAAGAACGTTAAGTTTTGATATTGATAGTTTTAAATATATTTTAATATATTTTAGTAAACTTAAATTTATTTAAAATATTGATATATTTCTCTATAACAGCCGTTATATGACTCTTGGGGGTTTAGGGGTTGTACCATACCCAGTGTGCACAGGGGTCATCCCTGGAGGTGCTAGGCACTAAACTGGGGTTGGCCATTTACAAAACAAGTCTCTTAACCTCTGTGCTGTCTCTCTGGCCCTATTACATGCTTCTTAGAGGCAAGCTCTCACAGTATGCAATACATAACGTAGCATACCATCTCTTCCTTATAATAAGGAAATAATGTAGAGGCTTCCAATTAATAGAAAAACTTAAATTCTCTATTTTTTTTTAAATTGCAGTGCCAGGGATCACACTGAGAGTATCACACATGTGAGGTCGCATCCCCAACTTAGCATCACAACTTTATGGGAGAACTAAATGTGGTCTATCCATGCAAAGGAGTACTTCTCAGTAACAAAAGAAAATAAATGCCCTTACGCCCACAACACTGACAAATTTCAAAACTATCTTAAGTTTTTCATAAATGGTTGCATTTGCCAACAGCCTAGATGTGTGGCTTGAGTGGATACAGTTTATTGTGATAAACTGCACTGCAATAGTTCATTTTATTTTATGGTTGTCATTATTGCTGTGGGGTCAGTGGGGTCCAGTGCCTCTGCCGGCTATGGTGGTGGGGGAGAGGGGAGTCATCTTGCGATGGCAGAAATTGGACATGCCTTACCTCACACATGCCAGCAGTGTTTCTAGCACTTAAACCACACCTCCAGTCCCTAAAGTCACTTTTGTTTAAATGGGTATCAATTGTAAAAATGAGTCCCGGATGCACTCATCTGGGGAATATAAAGTAACAGAATGGGAGACGAACACCAAAGAATAGTTGAGATAAGTACCAGGAGGTCTGCTCCACGGCTTGGAAACCGGCAGCACATGCTGGAGAAAAATGCAGCTCAGATAGAGAAGGGAACACCAAGTAAAGGGTGTTTGGAGGACTTGCTTGGGATGCGAGATGCATGCTGAAAGAAGACTATAGACTGAACACAATGACAACTCAATACCTCTATTGCAAACCACAACACCCTAAAGGAAAGAGAGAGCAAAAGGAAATGCCCTGCCATAGAGGTGGGGTGTGGCAGGGGGTATGGGGGTGGGGGTGGGTGGGAGGGCTACTGGTTTCATTGGTGGTAGAGAATGGACACTGGTGGAGGGATGGGTACTTGATCATTGTATAACTGAAACCCAAGCACGAAAGTTTGTAAGTCTACAACTGTACCTCATGGTGTTTCACTAATAATAGAAAAAAAAAAAAAAAAAAAAGAATGAATCTCTGAATGCTTTTCCTGCCCTGGCTGGCTCTCTGTCCCATCAGTTCCCTTCTGTATTCTCTCTGTCACCAGCAGGGGGCAAGAGGCAAAATGCATTCAACTCAGTTTAGTGGCCAGGCTATTCAGTCAGGCATTCATCACTGCATCACTATTTCAACTAACCCACATAGTCATATTCACACCACAAATTTTCATTGTACTGCTTTTATTGCTTAGTTCGTATTTCAGTTATATGCTTTTTTTTCTTTTTAGGTCACACCCAGCGATGCACAGGGGTTACTCCTGGCTTTGCACTCAGGAATTACGCCTGGCAGACCATATGGGATGCTGGGAATCGAACCCGGGTTGGGCACGTGCAGGGCAAACACCTTAGCCACTGTACTATTGCTCCAGTCCCCTTTCTGTTTTACTTGTGTAGAGGATCCATAAAATGTTTACTTTGTAGATCAATTAACAGAAACATGAACACTATTGTACCCTTATTACCTAAAATTACAATAACATTTATTTTTTTAATTTAAAAAAACTGGAGCGATAGTACGGTAACTAGGGTGCTTGTCTTGCACACAGCTGGGTGGGGTGGTTTGCCTTGCAGGTGGCCAGCCCATACTGTGTATGGTTTCCTCAAGTCCTCCAGGAGTGATCCCTGAGTACAGAGTCAGGAGTAAGCCCTGAGCACAGCTGGGTTTGGCCCCAAAATGAAAATAAATAAATTATTGAACTAAATTAAATAAAGTGAGACTTGCTCTATCATAGTAGAGGGCTGGAGAGATCTCCATGACCTGAATTATTTTCCCCTCATTTCCCTTTAAGTTATTGCTCTTGGAATGACCTGCAGCCACACTTAGTTGCCTGTGGTGTGCTGGAGAAGACTGCACACTTGTGGCAGCTGGGAACCCAGTGCCATAAAGATCACAGATGGTGCCTGTGGGAAGTGTTGGGGATCAAACTTATTCGCCTCATGCTTACAAGACAGTCATTCTGCCACCAAACTATTCCTGTCCGAGCCTTCTTTCTCAAAATATTTTCAATTATAAAGTATAAGATTTTGGGGGGAGCTGGAGCAATAGCACAGCGGGTAGGGTGTTTGCCTTGCACGCGGCCGACTCAGGTTCAATTCCCAGCATCCCATATGGTCCCCTGAGCACCGCCAGGGGTAATTCCTGAGCGCAGAGCCAGGAGTAGCCCCTGTGCATCGCCGGGTGTGACCCAAAAAGCAAAATAATAATAATAATAATAATAATAATAATAAAGTATAAGATTTTAAATATATGTGTCTACTTCATTTCTGGGCTGGAGCGATAGCACAGCGGGTAGGGCGTTTGCCTTACAAGCGGCCAACATGGCCGACCCGAGTTCGATTCCTCCGCCCCTCTCGGAGAGCCCGGCAAGCTACCGAGAGTATTCGATATGCCAGACACAGTAACAACAAAGTCTCCAATGGAGACGTTACTGGGCCCGCTCGAGCAAATCAACGATCAACGGGAGGGCCTTTACCTTTTACCTTACCTTTACTTCATTTCTGGCATGTTTAAACAATAAACAAATGTTTGCAAATAGAAATGCTTTTGAAACTTTAAAACATTAGGCCCTGGGATCGCTCAGTAGCAGAGCACCTGTCTTCCAAGTGTGAGGCTCTGTGTTCGGTCCCAGGGACCACCCCACATGCAAAGTGTAACCCCTGCAGCTCTGCCATTTGTGATCCCCTTATGAGCCCACAATGTAAGTGTGCAATCTTGGTCATTGCAACAACAACAAAGAGAAGGGAAGAAGAAAGAAGGAGAAGGAAAAACAAAATAAAATCAAACACATGGTGCTTTGTATGTGTAATGATGGAATCATGATTACAATTTTTGTAGAATTCACTAGGCACTTAATTTATATATAAATGCCCATTCAATTCACATATTTATATTACTGTATATAATATCACTTGTGTATGCTTAATACCTACATATAATAAGTTGAACATATTTTGCCTGGAGACCTTGGGCAGTGAAGCAGATATCAAGCTCGTACAAATCCATCTGAACTATTCATAGTGTGTGGAAAGACCACAGATCTAACTGTGCTGTTTATCAAGAGAAAATCAGGGCCAGAGAGATGGTACAAGATGTACTTGCCTTGTACCTGACCGTGGCTTGATCCCTGGCACTGAACATGGCCCCCCAGGCACTTCCAGGTGTGATCCCAGTGCATAGGGCCATGAGTAAGTCTTGAGCAATGCCAAAAACCAAGACAGAAGGGAAAAACTAGACAACTCACTGTGTCAACCCCGGCCAGCAACATCTCAGTCATGTTGGCATAGATCTCCTCCAGTGACATCTCCTGGTTGAGGAAGAGGTAGGTGAGTACCCCACCTTGCACTCGCTGCCCTTGATCTATCTGGCACTGGATGTCCTTCAGCTTGTTGTCAACATGAATTTGGCCTGTTTGAAAACAGCATTTTTTATTTTGGGTGAGAAATTTTGGTTAGAAGTATCACCTTTTTCTTTTTTTTTTATTCTACGTATAAATTCAAACTTTATTTGTAGCTTATCCCCTATCACCAGCTCCTATTTGAACCAGCTCCACTTTAGTCTAATCAGGGAAGGTCAAGGAAAACTTAGGACAAAAGGGAAAAAAAACCTGGAGAACTGAGCAAGTAGTTATGATGGTTCTGATTTCAATACCACAGCTTTGCAAAGCACTCATCAGAGGAGTTGCCTCCAAATTTGTAGTCTACCTCACATCCCAACTTCTTTTCTTTCTTTTTTTCTTTTTGAGCACATCCAGAGGTGCTCAAGGTTTACTCCTGGTTCTGTGCTCAGAGATCACTCCTGGCAGTATAATCACCTTTTTATTTAATTCCTTTCTGTCCTCCTAATACTTTGACTCAATCTGGGGCACATTCAGAGATTAAGGAAACCCAGACACCTTCCTTGTTATCCTTGAAACTTCATTCATTCTCAGAATTGTTCATGTATACAAATGAATGAAAATTTCAAGACAAGTTAAACATCTCTCACTTTTAAAATCATCTGTAAATTATTTGCAAATGTTTACTAATCAAAGAGCCAAAAGATTTTAGAGCAACAAGAATGTGGATCGTTTTTTATTTCCTCATTGTTTCCAGAAAGAAGAATGAAATGAGAGGGAAAGGTGATGCAAATTGAGATGTTACAATAAAAGCTAGTATATTACATGTGTTCAAAAAAATTGATCTTGAAAAGAAACCATGATGCTCTTCCTTCAATGTTAACATTGTTATAAAAATATTGTTCTAAACATTTTGAAAATATTTTATTCCTAGAAATCCTTTAACAGTAATGGAGGTGGGAGCACTATACTAGACTGTGCTCAGGGGTCATCCCTGGCAGTGCTTGGGGAGTATATGATGTGGGAACGGGGAACAAACCAGAATTGGTTATACGCAAGGCAAGCACCTCAACCCCTGTTCTATCTCTCCAGCCCAGTAAAAATGTAAACCATATAAGAAGACTATCCTTGCTTTAAAGCCTCCTCCTAGATTTTTATTTTTTCCTTTTTGGGTCACACCCAGTGATGCACAGAGGTTATTCTTGGTTCATGCACTCAGGAATTACTCCTGGCGATGCTCGGGGGATTTTATGGGATGCAGAGAATCAAACCCAGGTCGGCCGAGTGCAAGGCAAACTCCCTCCCCGCTATGCTATCGCTCCAGCCCGGTTATCCTAGATTTTTTAACACATGGTTTTTCCCAGCTTGTTTTCAGCAGGTAAGAAACAAATTAATTTAGGCCTAGAACGTAGTTCAGTGGTAGAACTCTTACCTGGCATGTGTGAGGCCCGGAGTTCTATCCCAGATGACACAAAAGGAAAACTCCCCAGATGAATTTAACTCTTTCTAAAGAGCTACAATCAACAGTGTTCAAATGAACAAACAGGGGTATGAAACTCTTCTCTGCATTTTAAGTAGTTGACAAACTAATGGATTAAAAATCTTCTCTCCTACAGACCAGTGTTTTACAACTAGGACCCATATGACCCCCTAAGTACCCGCAGGATATTCCAAGGAACTCATGGGTGAAAACGGAGTAAATGTGGGGGTCATGGAAGAAACTAGGGGATTAACCAATAGGATAGATGGGCCATAGGAAAGAAACAAATTTAGGAGAAGGTTGAGAAAAATTGCCATAGTCATTGCGAGCATATTTGTCGAAATACAAATAATTTTTAAAATGAAATATAAGCCACATCGTCCCAACTCAGATGCTACTTGCTCATTTGACAACCGCACCTAAAAGTTGCTAAGTCACTGTCTGCATGATTTACAAGCAGTAAAGTTAGGTCAAGTTGGTTGTACAAAAAGTGCCCCTGAATTCTTCTCTTACTGAATTTGAAGAGTCCATCCCAGGCCCTGCAGAATTCCTGCCAGGGTTTAGGAATAAAGGGGCGCAGCCACCTGGGGATGGCACCGGCGTACATGGAGGTCTTGAACATGCTGAACATGAGCTCCAAGGCCTTGATGTAGTCCACTGTGGGCTGCGGGACGAGGGTCTCCAGGCAGCCCAGACGACTCTCAAACAGGATGGTGGCCACTCCTGCACGAGAAAGAGTTTAAAAACCCTCTTCTTCTAGACTGTTTATTCTATCACACGCATACATGTATATTAAATATTTATTTGACTCTGAAAAGTCACTTTCAAATCATCTGAGTGACTTTCATGACCTTGAATCCTATCCCCTGAGATCTACTGAGTCAGAGGCCCTGTCACATTTTCACCTCCTCTCAACTGATCCTGACCCTGAATACAATGCCCCAATCTTTCATCAACCCAACCCCCAGGAACTAAAAGGTCACTCCTACTCACCTCAAGGGAACTCCAGGCACAGACAGCTATACATGAGTTGCTGATTAAACTTAATGAGACAGGGGGAAAGAATGTGTCACCCATCTACACCCATCAATGTTACTCACTTTAGAAAGTACTAATATCAAAGCTTTAAAGGGTTAACTCACAAATGTGTATGGCTGACTCTAGTTTCATCCCTGACACCACATACGTTCCGGAGAGACTCCAGAGCAAAGAACCACTAGTAAACTCTGAACACTCCCAGATATGACCCCAAAACAAAACAAAAAAATACACACATACCAATTCAATTTGAAGGTTAAGCTGATTTTGTTGTTTTTTTATTTTTATTTTTAATAAGAAACTGACAGAAGGTCCTCAAAACAAATCAAGGCACAAAACAAAAGGGTATGCTACCATTTTAATGAGACTGATGGGTGTTCTGTGTGGTACTCAAAGACATACCAGGTAGTACTCAGAAAGGACTATGTGCTATACGAATCTTGTCCGGATATCCTGAATACAATCCAAGTGCCCCAGTCCTTTAGTCATCTCCCTGGACCCAGGTTTTTGTTCTATTTTGATTATTTTTAGGTAGAAAGGGTATTCACATGTATTTCCTCATATGTGCATGAAATAGTTCTTTGCAGATACACAAGGAACGATGGCATACATAAGGAAAGAGAGAAACTTTTCAATAAGTACTCTTGGAGCTTCATTTCTGAACCATGTGAATATAGTACTCATCCCAAATGAATTTGTTTTTTAATTAAATGAGATGGCCAGAGAAATAGTTCAGTGGACTGAGTGCATGCTTTGCACGTAGGAAATCCATGTTTAATTCCTAGCATCCTGGCACCACAGGATACCTTGAACACAGTCTGGATGATGGCCCCAGTACAGAGCCAGGAATAACCCTCAGCACCACTGGGTATATCCTCCCCCCCCCCCCCCCGCCACACACACACAAACACACCAAAAAAAAGAGCAACAACAAAAAAAGATGAATTTATAGTAGATGCCTTCCCAATTTATGCTGCTTTTAATTTTAATTTAATTTTTATTTGGGGCCCATACTGGCAGTGTTCAGGGGTCATACCTGACTCTTGTGCTCAGAGTTTGCACTTGGTTCTGTGCTCAGGAGCCACACTGGCCATGCTCATATGTGGTGACTGGATTCAAACCAGGGTCACAGTCAAAGTCACACACTAGGCAAGCATCTAAACCTTTGTACTGTCTCTTAGGCCCATCTATTGCTTTTTCACAGCAAACCTTTTGCTAAACCAAAATGTTGCACTAGTTATTAGGAAACATTCGACTTAAATTTAAAACACTGGATTTGAAACTACGATTCTGCTCCTAAAAATTGGGACAGATTTTAAGTTTCCCCACTTGTAAACAGAGGTAGGATACCCAGGTATCCAGCATTCTGAGGGTTGTCTAAATCAGAGTTTGGGGGTTAGCACAAGCAACAGCAAACGATGAGTACAGCTATTAGCAAACAGTCATTTACCATCCTTTCACACCACCTTCTCACCTTCCATTGAATATTTGAAGAAGAGATCATTGATATTGGCCACCATTTCTCCATCTTCCGACTGACTCTTGAGAATGTAGATTCTTTTAATCAAATCAGCAATAACTTGGTTGACTTCTCCGGAAAAAATAGCCACATCTTTGGGTTTCAGAATTCTTTGTCTCAATACGCTTCTCATCTTGAGCCACTGTTCACCCTCCCTAGAAGAATAAGGTGTGTTTTAGTCATCTTTCTGACACTCATGTTCTGGAAAGGAATTCAGGGAACTTCTGAAAAATTTCTCATCAAAAGACAATCAGAAAGAAATGAAGACAAAAGAGACTTGATAGCGAGAGGAATAACTTTTGCCTAGGAATCTGTTCAATCTTAAGACCAAGAAGCAAATATAAATATATTATTTTTACTAAAAATTTTTTTTTAAAAATTTTGTTTTCTTTGGGCTATACCTGATGATGTTCAGGACTTACTCCTGGCCCTGTGTTCAGGGATCACTCCTGGCAAACCTTGGGATACCATATGGGGTGCTGGGAATAAAATCTGAGTCAGCTGCATGCAAGGCAAACACCCTATCCACTATACTATTGCTCCAGTCCCCATGACTATTATTTTTATTATTTTCTTTCTTTTTTTTTTTTTTGGTGGGGAGGAGCATAGTTGACAATGCTCAGGAGTTACTCCTGGCTCTACACTCAGGAGTCACTCCTGGTGGTGCTTGGGAAGATCATATAAGACGCCGGGAATCGAATCCAGGTTGGCCACATGCAAGGCAAGCATGCTACCAGCTGTGCAATCTCTCTGGCCTGATTATTATTTTTAAACAAGCTTTACCAACACCTCATGCTAACCCCAAACAAATTGGCACACTTCTAGGCAAGGAGATTGTGGACTATGTGCATATTTTTTGCTCTATTCCCTTTGGTTAAGAAATTCTCTGTGACCGGGGCTAGAGCAATAGCACAGTGGATAGAGCGTTTGCCTTGCACCCAGCCGGCCTGAATTCGATTCCCAGCATCCCATATGGTCCCCCAAGCACCACCAGGGGTAATTCCTGAGTGCAGAGCCAGGAGTAACCCCAGTGCACAGCTGCGTGTGACCCAAAAAGAAAAAAATTCTCTGCAACCACATGATAATAATAGCAGGGAATAATCACATTGGACAGATCTGAGTGTTAAAAGTAGGTAAACGGATATTCTTGATAACCATTTAGTATATATTGCAAACCATAATGCCCAAAAGGGGGGGAGAGAGAGAGAGAGAGAGAGAGAGAGAGAGAGAGAGAGAGAGAGAGAAAGGAAAGGTGGGGAAAAGCCCTGCCATAGAAGCAGGCAGGGGTTGGGGGTGGGGGTGATGGGGAGGGAACCTGGGGACACTGGTGTGGGAAATGTACATGTACACTGGTGGAGGGAGAGGGATGGGTGTTGGAAATACTGTATGGCTGAAACCTAATCATGAACAGCTTTGTAAGGGTCTCTCTCACAGTGAGCCAATAAAAAAGTATAAATAAATCACTGTCACTGTCACTGTCCTCCCATTGTTTATTGATTTGTTTGAGCGGGCCCGGTAACATTGTGAGACTTGTTACTGAGTTTGGTATATCGAATACGTCACAGGTAGCTTGCCAGGCTTTGCAGTGTGGGTGAGATACTCTCAGTAACTTGCCAGGCTCTCCGAGAGGGGCGGACCAATTAAAGGCGGAGGAATTGAACACGGGTTGGCCACATGCAAGGCAAATGCCCTACCCGCTGTGCTATTGCTCCAGCCCATAAATAAATAAATGGAAGCATGCAGGCACCAACAATTAGAAAGAGAAGGAAAGTCACCAACTGCCCTTGAGTCAGGCCATTAGCCTGGCATTGAATCTTTAATTATTAGATGTTGAGAACAGGCCAGAGTCTCAGGAAGAAATGGGGCAGCAAGGCTGTTGTAGAGCACGGACTGAGGAATTAGACTGTCGGGTTCGAGACTGGAGCAGTAATCGGTATGTGACCCACATCTTAATGAGACAGAAACTGCCTTAGTATATTACTTCTACATTATCATTTCTGAATGGTTACATTTACTGTGGACAATTAAAAGTGTTTATTGGAATAAAAAAAAAGAAATTCTCTTTGCGACTTTTTGAATATGTATGTGCTTATGAATTGGGGAGACACGCAACCATTAATCACTCGTTCTCTCTCTCTCTCTCTGTCTCTCTCTCTTTCTGTGTGTGTGTGTGTGTCTGTGTCTCTGTCTCTTCCTCTCTCCTCTGTCTGTCTGTCTGTCTGTCTGTCTTTCTCTCTCTCTCTCTCTCTCTCTCTCTCTCACACACACACACACACACACACACACACACACACACACTATTGGATCTCACTTTGGCTCCTCAATTTCTCCCCTGAGGGCAAGAATCAATTTTCTTCCCGGTTGCCCTACTCTGAGAGGAGTGAATGCAAGCCAGGGTAGAAAAATGCTCTTTTCCCGGATCTCAGAAGCTCAGAATCAGCTCAGGTTTCAGGTATTTATATCAACATTTTTCCCTTTTGTTGATACCTCTCATATATAAGTATTATATTAATGCAAGCCTTTAAAATTTGGGGGGCCAGAGGGATAACCCAGTGGGTAGGGTGTTTGTCTTGCACGCACCTTCTTTCCACTGTAATATTTATATTGTAATGTAAATATACTGTAATGTAATATTTATAGACTACATAGCTCAAATACATTGCTATGGTTTGCTTGTCTAATTTTATGATGGCTTTGCTGAACAAAAATACTCTGGCTCGCCAGGTTCTCTCCCCGGCATCCCCTATGGTCCCCCAGCACCACCAGGAGAAATTTCTGAATGTAAAGCCAGGAGTAACCTCTGAGCATCCCAAAAAGCAAATATATATATATATATGGAAACAATTTTTAATGACTGTAAAATAAGAGTTACAAAGTTATTCATTACTTAGTTATAGGCATACAATGTTCCAACACCAATTCCTTCACCAGTGTTCATTTCCTTCCACCAATGTCCTCAGTTTCCCTCCCACCCCCAACCCACCCCACCCCCCATTTCCCCACCTGCCTCTAGAGCAGGCATTTTCCCCCTTTCTCATTGTCCTTGTGTTTCCTTCCCTAACTTATCATACCTTCCTGGAAATAATTGTTTTTAATAAACTTAATTCCCAGAAAAATGACCTTGGAGACAGACAGGAAAATCACCCACTGTTGTAAGAGGTATTTATGCCCTCTTCTGGTATTCTAAAAGAGCTGACCCCTCAACTTCCCTCTCATCCTCTCAACCCCTATCCAGTGACCATCAGCTCTGTAGGTTGTCACAGACTAAATCTCTGGAGTCACCAAGTATTTCTTGAGAAACAGCTCCTGAACTTGCAGACACTAAAAGGGGCTCTATTTTAGTTGGATGGTTCGATTTTGGTTTGGGGGGGAGGGAGAGGATCATAGCCGGAAGTACTTGGGGCTCACTCTAGCTCTGTACTCAGGGATCACTGCTGGTGGTGCTCAGAGGACAGTATGCAGAGCTGGGGATTAAACCAGGGTCAGCAGCATGCAAGGCAGGCACGCTGCCCACTGTGCTCTCTCCCTAGTCCTGAAAACTCTTTCAACACGATTCTTTATTTTGTACTTTATTTGTAGCTGTACTTTATTTTTAGGGGCCCAACACCTGGAAGCAAGAACCTTCTATTCATATTCCAGCAGGGCCCCACATACTCACGCCGAGATGAGGCCGGTGGATCTCCCTCGCAAGTCTCGGTACTCCTGCCAGGATCCCATGTTGGCTCTCTGGGGCGCAGCGCCCTCTGCCCGCAGCACCTGAGCCACCATGTCTCGGTCTGCAATAGATACTACAAACTGAGGACCAAAGTGAGACTTGAAGATTTTTCCATATTCCCGTGTGTGCTTCTGCTGCAATACCATGGAGAAATCAAGAAAGGAAAAAATACACAAATATGATATACCTTTGACATCGACATTCCTGTGTGTTAGGGGAGCAGAAAATCGGGGCGGAGGAAATTCTACTTTTATATAATTGATCAGAATAGTAACTTTATTTCTAAGAGAAATATATTTTCACATCATTAATCACAATCATAGGAGTGTTCTCATTTTTTAAAGATAGATTTTTGGGGGGGTTTGTTTTTAATATCTGAGGTGAAGAAACAAGAAGGAAATGTCACTACACACACAGATGAGCTCTAGATTCCGAAACTCCTAAGTTAAACAGATTCTGCCATTTCTCACAGACTTTCAATGGCTCCCCAAATGCTGTACAGAGAGGAGAGAACACTCTGCAGGCAATTTGAAATAGCCTGTACAAAGTCCCAGGAAAAAATATATATATATCTTGAAATAGAGAGATAATACACAGGTTAAGGCACTTGCCTTGCACGTGGCTGAACACATGTAGTTCAGTATTTGCATTTGAACTGTATTTATATTTGAATTTATGTAAAACTTCACTATATTTAAAACTATATTTGTAGTTCCATCCCCAGTACCACATATGGTTTCTCCAGAACTGCAAGAAGGGATCCTTGGGCTCAGAGCCAGAAGTAAGTTTCAAGAACCACCGGCTATGACCCAACCACACACTCACCCCCAAAGTCTTTATATACAAATTACTTGTTCACAAATATAGACAGCACATGCTCCGTTTTGTTAGTGGGCTGTGGAACATTACATTAGTCAGAGAACTTAGATTTGTGTAGATAATAAGTGTGGGTAATTGAGAATATGAATCTTGGCTCACGGTTTCCTAACTGGATGCCTTAGGAAGTGAGGTCTCACTGTCCCCCAATTTCCTCACCTGTAAAATGGAGAAAGAACATAACTTTACCTCATCTTACCTCTAACAATGCTCATCGCTATTATTTTTAACCTTTCTTTCCAGTACTTTGAGCTATTCCCTGTCCCAAAAGTTCATTACTATTATTTATGTTATTATAGCTTATAATATCCTTCAACAGTCCTTCCACAGATTATTATGAATAATCTTATCTGAATTCACATTAATGCATGAAATGGATGAAGACTGTTAGCTCTGAGGTCCTGAGGCAAAGTGACTAGCCAAGATTTCACAAGTGTTTGTAGAGAGTCTCGTGTTGAAATGAGTCACATTCTTTGCCACACTTGTATCTCCTGGGACTTAGAATTGAGAGGCCTGTCCTGGGCTAGAGAGATGGTCCAAAGGACTGGAAAGCACTTTGCATGCTGGAGACCAGGGGTCAGTCCCCAGCACGAAGTGGTTCTCCCGAGCACCACAGGGTGTGAGCAAAAACCAAAAGAGTCTTCTCTGCTATGTAATTTTTAATTTTGTTTCCTGACTCAGGGATCACTCCTGGCAGTGCTCAGGGGACCACATGTGGTGCCAGGATTGAACCTAGGTAATCTGCATGCAAGGCAGGAGCCTTAATTAACCCCTCTACTATCTCTCTGGCTAATCATCTGGGTAACCTTTTAGAGTTCTTGTACCTATAAAAATAAAGACCTGAACCACTTACATGAATGGCAAGATTCCTGGTAAGTTAACACTGTGATTACACGCCCAATAAAAGTACACTGGACCCCTTCAAAAGACCATTCTCTTCTCTAGAAGAGATTTGCGGGCAACAGAGAGAGAAGGTCAAGAAGGTTTAACTAGGGGCTGGAGCGATAGCACAGCAGGTAGGGTGTTTGCCTTGCCCACAGCTGACCCTGGTTTGATTCCCAGCATCCCATATGGTCCCCTGAGCACCACCAGGAGTAATTCCTGAGTGCATGAGCCAGGAGTAACCCCTGAGCATCACCGGGTGTGACCCAAAAAGCAAAAAAAAAAGGTTTAACTAGTAGCTCAAATCTCAGAAGCCTTGACTTCCTGCCTGGGTAGCCACGGTCAGGCAGCAACCCAAGGGGTTCTGAATAGTGCTAACCATTTGGAAAGTAATGGAGTAAGGAACAATGGGTTCAGTAAGCTAGAGACACTGGGGCTATCCTGATCTGAGGTAGTAGCAGGAGAGTAGTTCTGTGGCCCTTGTCTGTGGGTCTGCAGGCCACTCACTGCCAGAGACATGGCCTGACTCCTAGGCAGAAGAAGGCCTGGGTGATGGGCAGCTGTGAGGGAAACCGTCATCAGCTGAGACACTCCCTATAGCAGAGGGGACTCCTGCCAGATCAAGACTTTTTGTTCTGTTGTTTGTTTGGGGGAGAACCACATCTACTGTTGGTTGGCAGACTACTCCTGGCTGGGGGTCACTCCCTGAGTGCTAGGGGCTTGGGGTAGGAGCCAATGCAGTGTGGGGTCAAAACAAATCATGCACCCACAGACCTTCTCTCTGGCTTTAAATCCTGATCCAGATTCAGGTTTTAGCATTATTAACTAATCAAAGAAAAATATGCCATGAAGCCAACTTTGTGGGGGGTAGTATGAGGATAAAAGCTGATGGAAATAGGGGGCTGGAGCGATAGCACAGTGGGGAGGGCGTTTGCCTTGCATGCAGCCGACCCAGGTTCAATTCCCAGCATCCCATATGGTCCCCCGAGCACCGCCAGGAGTGATTCCTGAGTGCAGAGGCGAGTAGCCCCTGTGCATCGCCGGGTGTGACCCAAAAAGCAACAACAACAACAACAACAAAAAAGTTGACAGAAATAAAGGTGAACTCTTTTAAAACTTTTTTTAAAGTCTGCTCTGAATCTGTTAGCAGCAAATACTTTTTCAAAATGAAATCTGAAAGTTATTGTCTTGATAAATGAAATTGAGATTACACACAGAAAAGAGAGAAATTAATCTCTGATCCCCTCTCTAAGCACGTCTGGGGGAAACTGTGTAAGGTGGGTCTGGGAGATGGAGAGAAGGAGGGCAAGTTGGAACTGTTTCTCATCTCCACTCTGCTCTCTTCACAAAGTCTGCTTCTACAGCTTCAGTCCTGGCCTCTGCCCCATTAAAGCAGTTAATGGTTGAGAGAAAGAATGAAGGAAGGAAAAGTAGGGGCAGAAGCGATAGTACAATGGGTAGGGCGTTTGATCATCAGCATCCTATATGATATCTGGAGCACTTCCAGGAGTAATTTCTGAGTGCAGAGCCAGGAGTAAGCCTTGCGTGCATGACTGGGTGTGACCCAAAAAGGGATGGAGGGAGGGAGGGAAGGAAGGAAGGAAGGAAGGAAGGAAGGAAGGAAGGAAGGAAGGAAGGAAGGAAGGAAGGAAAATATGCAATAAACAGAAGTAGCACAGTGATATGTGTGTCTCTCTGTCTGTCTGTTTGTGTGTCTCTGTCTGTATGGGAGGGAGAAAGTGTTGGAAGAAGCCAAAGGGCCAGTCCCCTCTAGATCTCAGTCTAGCTCTAACAGTGAATGCAGACTAGAAAAAAGACAATGACAAATTCAAGTGCAAGAAGCCACTGCTAAGAGAAAGGGGCTTGGTGACCTTTCGCAAATGGAGAGTCACCTTGTCTTGAAACGCTCGATTGAGGTGGGCGTAGAAAGAAACTCTGGCCAAAAGAGAAAGGGGTAGAATTAGCCCGTCCCAACACTCCCCACACGGTGTTTGGCGGATGCTGAGTTCTTCCTAAAACCCCGGCCGATCGCGAGCGAGTTGCATGTTCATGCCTTCGTCCGCCCTCCTCACTTGCGGCTTCAAATAACCCCAAATCCCGAAACCCTTCCCCCCACTACACCCCTTTCCATTTATCAAACAAACAACCAAAAATTGTAGGAACGAGCCCTAGGGAGATCCCCGCCACGCAATAAAAAACAAACAACGAAACCAAACCCCGGCGCCCCGGAGCTCCCAGCCCGGCGTGGAGCTGCTCCCCCACGGCCGGGCGCGGGGCCCGGGACGGCTCCGGGGACGGGCGGCGCCTCCGGCCAGCTCACAGCTCCCGCCGGGGCCCCCTTCCGTGAAGCAGTGCCCGCAGCCGAGTCCCCCTCCCCGAGCCCCTTCCCAGGTCCCCGCCCCGGCTCCCCCCTCTTGGCCTCCCTTTCCCCGAGGCCCCATCCTGGGAGCTCCTCTCCGGCGCCCCCTCCCTGGAGTCCCAGCCCCTCCTTCCCGCCCCCCGCCCCGAGAATCCCCTCTCTGGGTCCCCTCCCCAGCGCCCCCTCCTGGGATCTCCCCTCGGGTGCCCCCTTCTCCAGCTCCCCCGCCAACTCCGGGCAGCCCCCCTAGCGCGCTCCCCCTCCGGGCCCGGCGCGCGCCGCTACCTGGATCTCGTGGATGCGGCTGAAGCCGTCCTTCCAGAAAAACTCCACCAGGTTGGCGAGGGTCCCGGGCCCGGGCATGGCTGCGAGGCTCCGGGGTCCCTCTGTGCGGTCGGGGGTCCGCGGCGCCGCGGGCAGCCCAGTTCCTTTGTCCTCGGCCCCCGCGGGGACCCAGAAGCCCCGCGCGGGCGCCGGGTTCAGTCCGGCTTTTAGGATTCGCGCCAGCAAAGCCATTGTCATGGTCGGGCCGGGGTGGTGGATTTAAGCGAATTTTTTGTTTGTTTGTTTGCTTCGGGGACTGCCCTTGGGGACTGCTCTTTGCGCCGTTTTGACTTGTACCAGCAGCGCTTGTTGGAACTTATACCGCCTGGGCATCAGTTTACACAGACCATTATTAAATGCTCCCTCCCCTAACGCTTGGGGAAGAAAAGGGGGGTGGTCTATGATTAGACTGCATGAGAATGAGGCGATTATTTTTTTTTCCCCTCTTGACATCAAATTAATTCACCACTTAGACGTTCTTTGAAACCACAGAATTTTAAGGTCAATTCCACTTCCAACCATGGCCGAAAATAGAAAAGTTACTAAACTTCTTGATTTTTCTCCCTTAGCACTATAGAGGTTATACCAGAGAAATCCAGTTACCCTTCTTTTGTTATTGCAGATTACAAAAAGTTCCTGATTTCAGGTTATACCATTCTAACTCAGCACTGAAAATGAGAACAACAATGTTAGATGCCTTTGCTTGCAGCTCACAATTTTGTAAAAATGACTATATAATCTTACCACAAGTTTCCATGATGATCATTACATGTTGTTCCCATTGGCGGTTTTCTGGTACTCCCTGTTCCACCAGCCCACCATCGGAAGTAGACAAGAGGGAGGTGACTTACTGGGAGCTGTTGGCATTTGTTCTGGTCTCTCCCAGGGGTTGGTCTTGTTGCACAATGCAGAGGGAAGCGAACACGCCTCCTGGGAAGGGGGGGTCAGGTGAGAACTTTGCCAGCATAGTTTCAGCTCCCAGTACCTGGCTGGAAAACCCTGGTGGCCCAGCGAGGGAGGGACTTGGCTTGAGAAAGGCAAGAAGTGTGTCATCTGGTTTTCACCAAGGACATCCAGATTCTGAGTTCGACAACTTACTCTGGAAATGGAAAACTTTATAGATTTCACATAGTTTCTACTTCTAAAAGTAAAATATACACACTGACCAAAAATTAGTACTCTAAGCAAACATTTTGTTTTTGATCAGTAATACCCTTGTAAGTCGGCTTGATCTGCATGATGTTTAAATAATTATACATAAAGGAAAGGAGACCATGGTTACTTGATTTCCATAATGTGACTACTAAGTACTTCAATGATGCTTGTAAGTCTACCTAGCTTAAGGGGATTCTGAGAGAAAGACACACTGAAACTTATGAAGAGGGTTAGGGAGATAGTTCAACTGGCTGGAGCAAATGCTTTGCATGCAGGAACCCTGGGTTCAATTCCCAGCACCAGAACCCAGTGGCCCCTAAGCACTGCCAGAAGTAAATCCCCTTTCCCAGATCCAAGGGGTGTGACCCCAAATCCAAAACAATTATGAAGAATTAAACAGGTACACAAACACATGTTACATTGCTCAGTCCTAAAACTGCTGTAGGTTGTTTAAAAAACTGCTATTGGAATAGGTGGGAATATGCCTAGTTATACAGCAGGAAAGGGTAATAGAGAAGAAAGAGCTGCTGAAGGACGTTGCAGGCCTTGGGGGAGGGTTTGAGAAAGGGTTCACTCCAACAGCCAGATCCAGCAGGGATCAATTCAGCTAAAAGAACCAGTAAGAAGGAAGGCATGACAGCTTTGTCTTTAGAGACTTTTAAAGTGTTTCTGTGTCCTCAGGAGCAAAGAATCATTAAAGGACCATAGAAAAAGATCATTCCATCCATTCAAGAGAGTAAGGTGTTCAAAATAGACATATTCATAAGGATTTTTAAAGCTATGTCTTCTCTTAGGACTAATTTTTGTTTGGTTGATTTTGGGCTGTGCGCAGGGCTTACTCCTGGGTCAACATTTGAAAGGATTTGAGGGACCATCTGAGGTGCTAGGGATTGAACCAAGGTCAGCCACATGCAAGGCAAGTGCCCTACCCACTGTACTCTCTGGTCTTGTCCAGAGTTATTGTATTTTTTAAAGACTAGTATAGGAAGGAAGAAAGAAAAGAGCAAAAGAATGCAGAGAAAAACTGGGAGGAAGAAAGATTTAATCATATGGAGAAATGGGTATCCCTGGCATACACTTGCTCTCATGTCTTAGGATAGCATTTCTGGTGACTTCTAAAGCTAGAGTCCTAATTGTGGATACAAACAAAGTCACTGGTTCTAGTCATTTGTTTCAGGTGCTAATGAAATTAAGCCAACAGCTATTTTAGATTTCTGCATCAGTAGACATCAGTGTTTCTCAACTGATTTCAGTGCTTCCTGGGCCCCTGAGATATTCCACAGGAGTCACATGTGAAAACTGAGTAATGGGGGGCGGGGATCATAACAAGATAAGAAGCCAGTTAGTGGGGGGGGGGGAGGTACAAGAAGGAAACAAAGTCAGAAAGGGCCACAGTCAGAAAAAGGTTGAGAAACACTGGTATAAATAATCAAATCTGGAATTCTACCACATTCTACCACAGAACTGTAGACTTTCCTTCTTACTGTTTTGTTGCTAATTTTTAGTGGGAAGCATATGTAAATCCAAAAATAGAGTAAATTATTCTGATAGGGAGAATTTCTTTTATTCCCTCTCTCTAGATAGATATTCTATTTTTAGCTGCTACTTTAGTCTCTGTTCTAATGCTTATTGCTTTTACAATGAAAGAGAATGAAGAATAAAGGATTCTCATAGCTGTGGGGAAGTTCAATGGGGAGGAAACAATGGGTGGAATGTTAGAGTCTTAAACATAAATTAAAAAAATTTCCTAAAATAGGAAAAATGTGTTCTTTTTTTTTTTTTTTTGTCCCCCAGTGAGCAGGAGAATCAGACATGAGACTTTGATTTTGAGTAGACATCTCAGAACCATCTGTCCCAAACTGACCTGAAACCAGATTTTGCACAAATGTTTCCTCTCAAGAAAACTTGTCTGTTGGCAATACCTAGGGAAACAATGAGCTGTGCTTAACCCCACCCCAAAGGAGGGAAATAAAGTTGCCCTCTAAATGTTAGGTGGAAAAGTGTACATCATTGGCCATCTGTGGAAGGAAACCTGGAGAAAATTTTATCATCTCCCAGAACCCCCATCAGGGGGACCTCAGATAAATAAGATAGACCTAGAAAGTGGGGTGGAGCTGTTAGGTAAGCAAAACTTAGTGAAGTATATTCCTGGACTAGAACTGAGTTGGTCAAACTTTTAGAGAAGAGAATGATTCTACAAGTCATCCTAGTAAACAAGGCTCTAAATTCCAAAGCCCAAAATTGCTCGTCACGGTAGGGCAGGGAGAATTTACCAAGTTTCCTGTGGTCTGAGTGAAACATCTCTCCCCCATGCTAGGTTTCTATGCTCTGATTTCATGCCACCAACTAGTTTCATTTTCCAAGTGAAGTATTAATGGTTAATGGCGTTTTCAAAAGAACACAAAAAAGTAATGGTGTGATCTTATTATTTCTGGTATCTGAGTCACCCACATCTCAGCTTGGGGCACATAATTTCTCTTTACTTAATGAAATTCTCTCTCTCTCTCCCTTTCTCTCTCTCTCTTTCTCTCTCTCTCCCACCCTCCCTCTCTCCCTTTCCTCTCTCCCTCTCTGCCCTCCTCTCCCCCCACGCCCTCACATTCTCCTTAGAATTAGTTTCCTCCCTCAGCAAACTACTCTACTACAAAAATTAAAATAATAAAATAATAAAAATAAAATAAAAAATAATTTATAATAAAAATAAATTAAAATAATAAAAATTCAGAACAGAAAGAAAACAAAACAAAGTTGCTCCAAATGGGTGAGGAACTGAGATCTCAAATCCTGTTTTCTATGCAAAAGATAGTGGTAGTGTAGCTACTGATGATGTTAAAACCCCAAACATGTGAGGCAAAAAGGGGAACGTAGATCATCCAGCAAAGAAGGTACGAATACTTCATGGGATTCAACTAGCAAGGCAGTGGAAGTCAGCTGTTCAGCTGCCAAAACAGTTTTTTAACTTCCCATAATGAAAAACTGTTGATTCCGTGGAATAGCTTTACAAAATACTGGTTTGCATTTTAAGAAATGTGTTGAGCATCAGGTATTAGCCAATGCAAGTCTGCACTCTTGAATCCGTTTAATTCTCACAAATACTTATGACTTGGCACGTTATTCTCATTTTATATAAGAAAGTAAATTTAAGACACTGGCTCAGAAAAGCTAAGTTAGTAAGAGCAGAAGTGCATCGTTACACCTTTTTCTCAGTAAGAATTTGGATGAGGTCAGCGTTTCTTGCATTAAGAGGTGCCTGCTTCATAGTATTCATCATGTCTTAGACATTAGTGATGTGAGAAATAATGAGACCTTGAACTCTGAAAGGTGTAGGAAATAAGTGTTGTTCACTCACTCTCCTTTATTGCCAACTCACCTCTCCCATTTCAAAACTGCCGAATGGTTTAGAGGGCTGTGTGCTAGGTTCCACCCCTGTGTGGTTGGCCACACCCTCAAATCCCACTGAAATCAGTCTTCAAGGTTTTTCTCTAGAGCAGTCAATAAGCTCTCCCACTCGGCCACAGCCAGATGCAGAGCATCTGCTTGGATGCTTTGTAAGCAGCAGAGAGTGATCCTCTCCTTTGAGACACTGGTTCTACGGTGCCTAGAAGTGCTCTGTCACAGCCTCTGTGTGTGAGTCAGGACATTCTGAGGCTGGTGTTTACCAGAGGCATTAATCATGACTCAGGGTGGGGTTCTCCATCTTGCAGATTCAGTTCTGTCAGAACCTTGTTAATGAAACTCGCTGATTGATGATTAAAAATCATGGAGCACTTCTCTTATTCAGGTCTCCATTAACTAATTAATTCACAATAAATGAAAGGAGAGAATTCTCCAAGTATCACACATCGAAATTGGCTTCATGAGAAGGTCACACAGGTAGTGCGACTGGTGTTGTAATATTGAATACCTGTAACAAATGCATTATGAACTACTTTGTAAACCACAGTGTCTAAATAAAGCAGGAAAAAAATTGGCTTCCACATGGGGCTGGAGAGATAGTACAGTGGGTAAGGAACTTGGTTTGTACATGACCAACCCAGATTTGATCCCTGACTGTTGGAGTACACAGAGCTTAGGTTTATCAGATTGTACCCATCACAGTGCTCCCAAGTCACTCCCATTACTTTGTCAGTCTGTAACCACTTCTATGCTCTCTTCCCCAACCAATTTGTAAGGTCTCATCCTTCTTAGACACTGAAGCTGTCCTGTAAGTTAATATTGCCTTTCTCCTCTCCTTATGTCTTTTGAGCAGTTTACTTTAATGCAATGTCCTTTTGTATAGATACAGGAAGACAATTAGTTAATATGCTTGGTAACTTAGGAATTGATTGGCTTTGAATATTATTCACTCCTGGGCATCTGCCTTCTCAACTTAAGCCTCAGTGCCCTCACTTCCTAGCACCCCAAGGGCAGGGTCCCGACGTGGGACTGGATGGAACCAGGGCAAGCCGGTAAGTTATGTGCTACCCTGGCATCGCGATGGGCCAGGCCAAGGTGCCACGATTCTTAACTATAAGTTAAGAGGTTGATCATAGGCAAATGATGTCATGATCCAGAAGTAACGACGAGACTAGGGGCCTGCTGCTAGGAATAGGAAAGATATCTGGCCTGAGCACTGCAGTCTGAGATCGAGATGGCCCTAGGAGAGCAATTCTATAAGCTCAAAGTATTTCTTACTGTGTCCATACAAAATGATTAATATTATGTATGCTTATATGTTGGTTGGACAAGGAGAGGAGAAACACGTCCTAGAAGCAGTTTTCCTGTGTGTCCTGACTAGCTTGGATGAGACTGCTTTCTCCCCTTCAAACTGCCTTCAGTAAATGATTTCAGTATATTGAGGTAGTTTCTCTTATCTCACAGGAACCTAGCTGACCTTAGGTATACAGATTCCAGGTGCTAAGCCAGGCCTGGTCTTTGGGATGTAGATGCCTGGCTCCAGGCTGGCTGATTTTGGAGATGTAGATTCCAAGCTCTAGCAGATTGGTCTTTGTTGTGCTAATCTAAGTGCTTGTAGTTTGTAAAAAGATGAGGCTAGGATTACTGGCCTGCTGATGTAAAGAAACAATGTATGTTTGCTGCCTCAATGTTCTTTCTGTAACTCCTTTTGATGACATCACTATATTGCGCCCTTTAGAGGTACTATGATCTATTTAAGGGAGATTTCAGGGCTCTCTGGGGGACACGTGCATCAGAGAACCTGGGAATATGGGACTGAGGACAGAAGCTGAGAGAACAAAGGCGCACGTGCTTGAGGATTCCTGAGGCCTCCATGACATACATCTCTTCCATGTAATAAATGGCTGCTAAGACCAACCAGCTTGGCCTCTCCTTCCTTCGCCTGACCATCACCATCGACCTCCATGGAGTGGGGAAACGGCCTGACCGCCGGCCTTTTTATTTTTTGTGTGTTTACACACCTGACGCCACATATGTTCTCTCAAGCATCTCCAGAAATCACCCGAGAATAAAGTCAGGCGTAAGCACTGAACACCACTAGGTATGGCCCCCAAAGCAAAATAAATAAATTGACCTCCACAGCCCAGTTTCTCTCTGAAGATTTTGGAAATGAAATGGTCAAGAAGATGGCCAGTGAGCAGGGTCCAGCCACGTTCTTGCCTCTCACAGGCATGTAATCTTTTTATTTTTAATTTTTATTAGTGAGACATCATGAGGTACAGTTGTAGGCTTACAAATTTTTGTGCTTGGGTTTCAATTATACAATGATCAAATACCATCCCTCCACCAGTGCCCACTTCCCACCACCACGGATCCCAGTATCCCTCCCACCCCCCATCCCCCCCCATCCTACCCTGCCTCTGTGGCAGGGCATTCCCTTTTGTTCTCTCTCTCCTCTTGGGTGTTGTGGTTTGCAAAAGAGGCATTGAGTGGCAATCATGTTTGGTCTATAGTCTCCTTTCAACATGCTTCTCCCATCATGGGAGGATCCTCCCAACATCCTTTATTTGGTGCTCCTTTCTCTATCTGAGCTCCCTCTTCCCCTAGCATGTGTGGTTGGCCTCCAAGCCATGGAGTAAAATTCCTGGTACTAATCTCGGCCACTCTTGGGTGTTAGTCTCCTATTTTGTTACTTTATGTTCCCCAGATGAATGGAATCTTTCTATGTCTATCCCTCTCTTTCTGACTCAGGCATGTAATCTTTTAATCCTAGGTCCATAGGGGATATTCATTGGCACAACACCGTCCTAGCCTGAGTCTAGTGACATCATGGAACCTGGGGTAATGTCTGAGTGCCTCAAAGCCCAGTGTAGAGTTTTCATGAAGTGACACTTAAAACCGTGAAATAAACTTCGGTTTCAACCACCAAATAAGGAAATCCTAAACCTACTATTTCATACCTACAGTACGAAAACCTACTATTAAGAGAAGTAAAACCACCTACTTGCCAAAAGGGAACTTTTTCTAGTATGGTGAAACAAGATTTGATGTTTGCCAGTTTGTTTCCCAGTGAGGTCTTGGTGTTAGTCCTTCTGTTGTTCTGTCAGACAGCTGTGCCTGAGGAACCCTGGCTAATTCCTGTCTGTTCCCCGTAAAGTAACAAAATAGGAGACTATCACCCAAGAGTGGACGAGATTAGTACCAGGAGTTTTGCTCCATGGCTTGGAGGCCAGCCACACACTCTAGGGGAAAGGGAGCTCAGATAGAAAAAGGAGCACCAAATAAAGGGTGTTGAGAGGATCCTCCCAGGATGGAGAAGCATGCTGAAAGTAGACTATAGATGAAACATGATTGCCACTCAATGCCTCTTTTGCAAACCACAACACCCAAGAGGAGAGAGAGAACAAAAGGGAATACCCTACCACAGAGGCAGGGTGAGATGGGGGATGGGGGTTGGGAGGGATACTGGGATCCATGGTGGTGGGAAATGGGCACTGGTGGAGGGATGGGTGTTTGATCACTGTACAGTTGAAACCGGAGCACAAAAATTTGTAAATCTACAACTCATGGTGTACATGGTGTTTCACTAACAAAAACTTAAAAAAAATGTAAATGATGGAGAATGGGCACTGGTGGAGAGATGGGTACTGGATCATTCTATAACTGAAACCCAAGCACAAAAATTTGTAAGTCTACAACTGTACCTCATGGTGTTTCACTAATAAAAATTTATTAAAAATTCCTGTTCCCTATGGATTCTTGATGCCTCACACAACCATGGTACTCACAGGCTTCTATGGGTTAAGTAGCTTTCAAGGGTCACATTTATTGTGGTTTCTAAATTGTTATAGCTCATCTGGGGCTTGCTTCTACTTTAGAGTGCTAACTTTTCATTTAACTTAAGAAGAGCATAGGGAGTCTTTAGAAATCTCTGCTAGGATATGTCACTTAAATCCTGTTACATAAATTTCCTATTTGAAAAAATACAATAATGGTTTAAAATACCTGATTTGTATATGATTCTTGGTAGTTCACAACATACATTATTTTCATTTGATCATCTCATTAACCCGTTAACTAGAAAGAACAATGACTGTTGATTAGAGATTATTAGAGTGCCTCTGCATGACTTGTCAAAGTCATAAGGAGGCAAATGGCTAGAATAATTCTTATTTTCTCAGCTCCTAGATCAGCATTGTTTCTATATACTTAGTCTGTCTCTTCTTTGTATATGCTCTTTCCAATCATTGTTAGGTTTAGAAATATATTCATGTATTTCATTAACCCCCCAAATTTGATGAGGTTACCTCATCCAATCAATTTTTTTGCTTCGATCTGTAATTATTGAGTTCCTACTCTGTGGAAATCACTGGACTAGGTGTTGTGGTAGATATCAAGATAATTTCACCAGTTAACTTCATGATACCATATATTAGATAAGTTAATAGATACCAGATTATTTCATGCCCTTTTTGTATAATGATATGATTTTAGGTGGATTGATTTTGATGTGAAGCTTTATGATTTTTTTTTGCTTTTGGGGTCACACCTAGCAATGCACAGGGGTTACTCCTGGCTCTGCACTCAGGAATTATTCCTGGCAGTGCTCAGGGGACCATATGGAATGCTGGGAATCAAACCCAGGTTGGCTGCGTGCAAGGCAAAAGCCCTACCCACTGTGCTATTGCTCCAGCCCCAGCTTTATGAATCTTAATAAACAAAAATATTTGATAAACCACAACAACAGCTGGTACATCATTTACCACATTAAAATTCCCTTTATGCTCCTTTGTAATAAACCCCAGGCCAAAAGTTTTTCTTTTCTTTTTTTTTTCTTTTTGGGTCACACTTGGAAATGTTCAGGAGCGACTCCTGGCTCTGTACTCAGGAATTACTCCCGCAATGAGCAGGGGACCATACGGGATGCTGGGGATCAAACCCAGGTTGGCCACATGTAAGGCAAATGCCCCACCTGCTGTACTATTGTTCCAGACCCAGTTTTTCTTTTCTAGGATAGCATATAAATGAAGTAGGGCTTGTTACAATTAAAGTCATTTAAAAAAAAAAATTCATCCTTGCTCTTTGATTGCCAGAATTTATTCCTTTTTATTGTGGAGTAGTAATTCATTAAAGGGCTGCAATATAGCATGGAAAGCATTTTGATCAACTAAGGACGCTGGGTTGCTCCTGGATTTGGATGAAAATGAGTAAAGTTATTCTAAACACTCATAAGCAAAGCTTTGTGTAAATACATAAAAATGAAAATGAATATGCAAGCATCCTCAAAACTTATCAGTTCTACTTGAACCTGTTTTTGTATCCTAAACAGCAGTTTGTCAGTCTATAACCTACAATGGGCTCCAGGGTTTCCATCAAGACAAGTTCCACCTGAAAGATCCCAGAACATGGTATGCACATTCCTGCTTCCAAGCCTCTCTGTCTCCCTCCTTGCTCCCTCAATAACACTTCTCTTCTTTGTCTATGTAATTGCTCCCCTAAAGGACCAAATTTCACTTCCTCTGGAAGTTCCTTCTGGCCACCTCACCACAGAACTTTCTCTTACCACTGTGCATTTGTCATTTACCACAATCCTCTGCCTGTGACATCTTTAAATTCGCCTCTGACTTTTTTTCCCCTATCACACCTTGTGGGGATGTTAGGGACAATATTATTATTATTTTCATTCTATAGATGTGGAAACTGCAGCTCAGAGAATTACAGAATTAAGATAACACTTTCTGATTCCCCATCATCATCTATCCTCAGGATTTCAGCAACATCTTATTGTTCCGTTCTCTTAGATTAAAAATTGAGACTGGTGGGGCTGGAGCTATAGCACAGCGGGTAGGGCGTTTGTCCTGCACGCGGTCGACTCGGGTTCAATTCCCAGCATCCCATATGGTCCCCTGAGCACCGCCAGTGGTAATTCCTGAGTGCAGAGCCAGGAGGAACCCCTGTGCATCGCCAGGTGTTACCCAAAAAGCAAAAAAATAAATAAATAAAAATTGAGACTGGAGCCAGAGAGATTGTGCAGGAGGTAGGGTGCTTGCCTTGCACATGGCTGACCCCGGTTCAATCTCAGCACCGTATATGCAACCCACCAAACAGTACCAGGGGCCACTCTTGAGCAGAATCAGAAATAGCACCTGAGCACTATCAAGTGTGACTCACCACACCCTCCCACCAACATGTTAGCTCCAAGCTCCTTAAAACCCACTGAAGACCAAGCTTTGGCTGACCCATGCCCCTGAACAGGGGGGTAGGAAGATCACAGCAGCCGCTCTACCTTCCTCTGAGGTCCAGGCCTGGCTCAAACAATTATCCTGTGCCTGAGTCCTACCTCTGAGCCCTGAGTGAGCTCTGAGCCTGGTCACATATGCTGTATCTCTTTGAGCTGGTCATTGCCCTGGAATTTACAGGTATGAGACTCCAAAGACACACTGTGAAGGGCTCTCCATTTAAGATGCATTCTGTGGACATTCTGTGCACAGTTTGGAACTGGACCTGCCCGTAGCTAGACAGTTACACCCACCAACTGCCGTGTAACCCCAATAATGGCCAGGATCCAGAGATTATCACACCAAGCTCCCGGGAGAGAACAAGGCAGAGTCTCCTACCCTGTGCCTGACTATCCTCACCAGGGCCCAACAGCTGAAGACCTCCGGGTCCCAGCCAAGGCCATGCTGGGAACACTCTCTACACACTTGGATGAGCCTCACGCATAAAAGAACTGGCAGAGGAACCCAGGTGTGTGGGACCCGGGGCTGAGATCTCCAAGCCTGCACGGTTTGGGACTGGACCTGCCAGTAGCTAGACAGTTATACCCACCAACTGCCGTGTAACCCCAACAATGGCCAGGATCCAGAGATTATCACACTCAGCTCCTGGAAGCACGCAGCCGCATTTGCGGCCGCGCGACATCTTATCATCTCATTCCTACTTTGGACAAACTATCAGGCTACCGAATGTAACCTGTCCACACGGCAGAGTCTGGCAAACTCCCCGTGGCATACCCAATATGCCAAATACCAGTAACAATGAAGGGTCTCATTCTCCTAACTCTGAAAGAGCCTTGAATATGGCACTTAAAAGAAAAAAAATCTCAGGGCTAGGATGAAGGAGACGTTACTGGGGCCTGCTCGAGGCAATTGACGGATAACAGGATGGTTGTGATTGTTGTGGTTGTGATCTGTGGACATGCTCTGTGAACAGATGTGAAGACAGCAACCTTTCACTCAGCTTCGCTTCTTGGGATCAGAGCCTTGGGAGGACCCAGTTCAGTTCCACTGAGAGAAGAACAGTGTTCATTTGCCACATCATTGAAAGGAATCTCAGATATAATGGCCACAGGAAGCTAGCTGAACTTGGGGATGCATCCAGAGAACCCTGAGCACTCATTAGAACTTCCTCTTGCTCTAATGTTATATTGCTAATAACAGTAATCAGAATTGTCACAGTAATGTATGGAGTTTCTTATGTCAGACACTCTGCTTAATGCTCACAGCATGCTGAATAAATATCGCCCCAAATATCCCCGCAACTTTCTGCATCCAAAGGGACTTTGATATGTGACTGAACTAGGGATTCTAAAATAAGGGGTTATCCCAGATTGTTTGGTGGATCCTAAAATGTAATAACAAGAGTAGAGAGGCAGAGGAAGGAAGGCACACAAGAAGAAAAAGCAGTGTGACAATGGAAGCAGAGACTGAAGCAACGTGGCCATAAGCCAAAGAAAGCCTTTTAATTTGATGTGGGACCATTTGTTATATTCTCTTTTGTTTCTCATACTGTTGGATACAAATCACAAAGACATTATCAAGATCAAAGGTCAAAGAAGTTATCATGTATGTTTTCTTATTTGTATTCTATATCCTTAGGTCTTGCAAGCAAGTTTTAATCTAGAACAGAAAATCTATGAGAAAATATTAAAGGTGTAATGTGTACTTATATGTATATATAATGGGAATATGATAAAATATAAAATATTTGAACAATTTTAGATAATAATAACTAATCAGTCAGGCAAAACCATTGATTGAATATGATCTGGTCAATTTCATTGTGGAACTGTCCACTGGGAGACTCCCATGTCCAGTGTTTAGATCTGGCCTTCTGGAACTGTGAGTTACCATGGATGGTCTTGGTCGATATGAAGAACTCAGATAGTCTCTCACCCTGTTCATTCCATTCTAGGCCTGGGTCCCGATGTGGAGTTCTTCGGCTGATCTTCTCGGTCCTATCTTGGCATTAAAATCACCGACAATGATTTTGTAGAAGGTGTGGTCTTCTTTATAGAACTTTTCCAGCTCCATGTAGAACTTCTCAATTTCTCCTTCATCATAATTGGATGTTGGTATGTAAACAACGAAGATAGAAACTGTCGACAGTGAGCCACATCTATTCAAGTGTAATTGTCCGATTCAGGTTGTTAGGCATTCAAATGAATCAATGCTCATGGCCAAGTTTGTGTTGACAAGGACAACGACACCACCGACACCTCTTCTGTCGCATGTTCTGCGAACAGTTCTTCTCCAGTGTCGAAAATGGCGTGATATGATTGATACCTTCTTGTCTTGGTCAGACCAATGATGTCGTACTCGATCTTTCGTGTTTGTACCATCAGGTCCTCGATGGACGTATCTGATGCCAGCATACATGAATTAAAAGTACAGACAGTCGTTTTTGTCCTTCTTCATTTTTGCAGTCTAGTTCAGCCTTGAGATTTTATCAGCCTCTCCTTCTTCATCCTTCTTAACACTGCCATATTGGTGGCTCTTTCAGGGTCAGGAGAATGTATTTACTGGTTTTGGCATATCAAATATGCCATGTTGTCCCAAAATTCCAAACGGGATCAGACCACAGTCTCCTTCATGCAAAATTCTACTTCACGAAGCGGGGAGAAAGGGCTGCAAAGTTTAAGAAGAGAACTCCCAGAACGACCACCAACTGGGAGCTCTTTGGCTCTATTGCGGCAACATGGGAAGATGCCGTCGATGACAACATTGATGAGGAATACGATCGACTGATTCAGCACCTCCATGATTGTGTGAGGAACTCTGAGAGAGAGATAGCCAAAAAAAGACACCTATCTTCAAAAACTCTCAAGCTCATTCACCAACATGGCTTAGCGCAAGCCTCAGGCAACCACAAGCGAATGTCTGAGCTTGAAAAGCAGTGCAGAGAAGCAATCAGGGAAGACCTCAAAGAGAGAAGAGCAGCAGTGCTGGCAGATGGGGCAGAAGCCAGGAAAAGCATTTGCAATGCCTGCCTGTCCTTTGCCAACTACAAGACCAAGATGACTGTCCTCCAACGTCCTGATGGATATATCACATCTTCCAGAAGGGAATGGAGAAGATTATCCATGACTCTACTCAGATGTCTTTGATAGCCACGTCCACCTGCCCACATACCAAATTCCGCAGGATGGATATGTCATTCCCAACGTTCTCCCTTCTGAAATCCGACACGCCATTTTGTCGGTAAAGAAGCAAAGAGCACCCAGCCCAGACAAGGCCAGACCCAAACACCTGAAGAACCTGCCATCAGTACTCATCAATACACTGGCTCAGCTCTTCACACACTACCTGTCTGAATGCAAGGTTCCACCCCAATGGAAAATCAGCAGGACTGTACTACTGTACAAAAAGGGAGATATCCATGACATTTACAACTATTGCCCGATCTGCTTGTTGTCTGTCATCTACAAGCTGTTCACTTGAGTCATCCAGAATAGGATTGGCAGAACACTAGATGAAGGACAACCATACAAGCAAGCTGGGTTCCGAAAAGGATTCAGCACGATCGACCATATCCACATGGTAACCAAGCTCATTGAGGTTTCTCAGGAGTTCAAGATGCCGCTCTGCCTAATGTTCATTGATTTAAATAAGGCCTTTGATTCTGTTAAGACTGAAGCTGTCATCTAAGCCCTAGCCAAACAGATATTCACAAACTCAATACATCAGGATCCTTCGTGAGCTGTATTATGGATTCACTACCAGGATATCACCATTCTACAAGGTAGTGATCTGCCATGTCAAGAGAGAGTTTCAGCAGGGTGATACCATTTCACCGAAACTTTTGTGTGCCACCCTCAAGAATGTCATGAGATGACTAGAATGGGAAGGAATGGGAGTGATGATAGATGACCGGCAACTACACCACCTCTGCTTTGCTGATGACATCGTTCTAATAACACCAAACATTAGCCAAGCGGAACAAATGCTGTCCAACTTTGACCATGAGTGTGGAAAGGTTGGACTACAACTGAATCTCAGCAAGACAATGTTTATGAGAAACAGTCTTGTTCCTGATATTCTATTCACTCTCAACAGAACAAACATCTCCAAATGCAACAGTTATGTGTACCTAGGTCGAGAAATCAACATGATGAATGACCTGGCACCTGAGTTGCACAGGAGGAAGAGAATGGCTTGGAACACCTTCAAGAGCGTCGAAGAAATAGCTAAGAGGATGAAGAACCTCCAGCTACAGCACATTTCTTTGATTCCACTGTTCTTTTCTGCATTAACATATGCCTCGGAGACCTGGGCCCTATAATACAGGATGCGAACGCTATTCAAGTCTTCCAAAGAGGAATCGAAAGAGCTATGCTTAGAGTATCACGCTTCACTCGAGTGAGAGAAAGAATCCAGAGTTCTTTTTTTTTTTTCCCCTTTATTTTATTTTATTTTTTTTAAAGTTGTAGATTTACAATTTTTTGTGCTTTGGTTTCAATTATACAATGATCAGATACCCATCCCTCCACCAGTGCCCATTTTCCACCACCATGGATAATATCCCTCCCACCCCCATCCCCCCATCTCCCCTGTCTCTGTGGCAGGGCAATCCCCTGTGTTCTCTCTCTCCTTTTGGGTGTTGTGGTCTGCAAAAGAGGCATTGAGTGGCAAACATGTTCAGTCCATAGTCTACTTTCTACATGCATCTCCCCTCCTGGGAGGATCCTCCAAACATCCTTTATTTGGTGCTCCCTTCTCTATCTGAACAGCCCTTTCCTCTAGGATACCCGGCTGGCCTCTAAGTTATGGAGTAATCCTCCTGGTGCTGATCTCAGCTATTCTTGGGTATTAATCTCATACTTTGTTACTTTATATCCCCCAGATGAATGCAATCTTTCTATGTCTATCCCTCTCTTTCTGACTCATTTCGCTTAGCATGATACTTTCCATATTGTACCACTTGTATGTAAATTTCATGACTTCATCTTTTCTAAGAGCTACATAGTACTCCATTGTGTAGATGTACCAAAGTTTCTTTAACCAGTCATCTGTTCTTGGGCATTCAGGTTTCTTCCAGTTTCTGGCTATTGTAAAGAGTGCTGCAATGAACAAACAAGTGCAGATGTCACTTCGACTATACATTTTTGCCTCTCTGGGAATCCAGAGTTCTGACCTTCATCGATGATCAAGAATCAGGGACGCTGTCTCATTTGCCAAGGTGTCAAAAATCAGATGGGCTGGACATATAATAAGATTTGGAGAGGACCACTGGAGAGAGCCATTACTGACTCGATTCCACAGGATGTCAAAAGATTGTGTGGCCGCCCACCTATGAGATGGTCAGACTTCTTCATCAAGACCCTGAATTTTGAGGCTCTTCATGTTCCTGGAATGAGCAGACGCCATTGGGCTACACTAGCATGAAACAGGGATGAATAGAGACGTTACTGGAGCCCTCTCAAGCAAATTGATGAGTAACGGGATGTCAAGTGATCAAGTGGTCAATAACAGATAATTTCTCAAAAATAATGATAGCCAAAAATAATTTCTCAAAAATAATTTCTCAAAAATAATGATAGTCCCTTGGAGGGGAGCGGGTTGAGCTTTCCTCCCCGCCCCGACCAGGGCTACGGCAGCCGAAGACCTCCAGGACCAGCCACCACCATGCTGAGACCACTCTCCGCACCCATGAAGGTACTGGCAGAGGGACACAGCCACGCGGGTTCCGGGGCCGAGACCTCCACGCCTACTGGAATTGGAGTCGAGCATCTTCCACCCAGATCCTCCAAATTCCAGTAGGCGGGGGTCACACCCACCACCTGGCGGCCCCCTGGCGCCGTGTAATCCCATCAGCGGCCAAGACTCAGAGACTATAAAATCCAGATCCCGGACGAGAGCAGTGCAGTCTCTGCCCCCGCGCCTGGGTGTTCCTTCCCGGAGTCCCTTGGAGGGGAGCGGGTTGAGCTTTCCTCCCCGCCCCGACCAGGGCTACGGCAGCCGAAGACCTCCAGGACCAGCCACCACCATGCTGAGACCACTCTCCGCACCCATGAAGGTACTGGCAGAGGGACACAGCCACGCGGGTTCCGGGGCCGAGACCTCCACGCCTACTGGAATTGGAGTCGAGCATCTTCCACCCAGATCCTCCAAATTCCAGTAGGCGGGGGTCACACCCACCACCTGGCCCCCTGGCGCCGTGTAATCCCATCAGCGGCCAAGACTCAGAGACTATAAAATCCAGATCCCGGACGAGAGCAGTGCAGTCTCTGCCCCCGCGCCTGGGTGTACCTTCCCGGAGTCCCTTGGAGGGGAGCGGGTTGAGCTTTCCTCCCAGCCCCGACCAGGGCTACGGCAGCCGAAGACCTCCAGGACCAGCCACCACCATGCTGAGACCACTCTCCGCACCCATGAAGGTACTGGCAGAGGGACACAGCCACGCGGGTTCCGGGGCCGAGACCTCCACGCCTACTGGAATTGGAGTCGAGCATCTTCCACCCAGATCCTCCAAATTCCAGTAGGCGGGGGTCACACCCACCACCTGGCCCCCTGGCGCCGTGTAATCCCATCAGCGGCCAAGACTCAGAGACTATAAAATCCAGATCCCGGACGAGAGCAGTGCAGTCTCTGCCCCCGCGCCTGGGTGTTCCTTCCCGGAGTCCCTTGGAGGGGAGCGGGTTGAGCTTTCCTCCCCGCCCCGACCAGGGCTACGGCAGCCGAAGACCTCCAGGACCAGCCACCACCATGCTGAGACCACTCTCCGCACCCATGAAGGTACTGGCAGAGGGACACAGCCACGCGGGTTCCGGGGCCGAGACCTCCACGCCTACTGGAATTGGAGTCGAGCATCTTCCACCCAGATCCTCCAAATTCCAGTAGGCGGGGGTCACACCCACCACCTGGCCCCCTGGCGCCGTGTAATCCCATCAGCGGCCAAGACTCAGAGACTATAAAATCCAGATCCCGGACGAGAGCAGTGCAGTCTCTGCCCCCGCGCCTGGGTGTTCCTTCCCGGAGTCCCTTGGAGGGGAGCGGGTTGAGCTTTCCTCCCCGCCCCGACCAGGGCTACGGCAGCCGAAGACCTCCAGGACCAGCCACCACCATGCTGAGACCACTCTCCGCACCCATGAAGGTACTGGCAGAGGGACACAGCCACGCGGGTTCCGGGGCCGAGACCTCCACGCCTACTGGAATTGGAGTCGAGCATCTTCCACCCAGATCCTCCAAATTCCAGTAGGCGGGGGTCACACCCACCACCTGGCCCCCTGGCGCCGTGTAATCCCATCAGCGGCCAAGACTCAGAGACTATAAAATCCAGATCCCGGACGAGAGCAGTGCAGTCTCTGCCCCCGCGCCTGGGTGTTCCTTCCCGGAGTCCCTTGGAGGGGAGCGGGTTGAGCTTTCCTCCCCGCCCCGACCAGGGCTACGGCAGCCGAAGACCTCCAGGACCAGCCACCACCATGCTGAGACCACTCTCCGCACCCATGAAGGTACTGGCAGAGGGACACAGCCACGCGGGTTCCGGGGCCGAGACCTCCACGCCTACTGGAATTGGAGTCGAGCATCTTCCACCCAGATCCTCCAAATTCCAGTAGGCGGGGGTCACACCCACCACCTGGCCCCCTGGCGCCGTGTAATCCCATCAGCGGCCAAGACTCAGAGACTATAAAATCCAGATCCCGGACGAGAGCAGTGCAGTCTCTGCCCCCGCGCCTGGGTGTTCCTTCCCGGAGTCCCTTGGAGGGGAGCGGGTTGAGCTTTCCTCCCCGCCCCGACCAGGGCTACGGCAGCCGAAGACCTCCAGGACCAGCCACCACCATGCTGAGACCACTCTCCGCACCCATGAAGGTACTGGCAGAGGGACACAGCCACGCGGGTTCCGGGGCCGAGACCTCCACGCCTACTGGAATTGGAGTCGAGCATCTTCCACCCAGATCCTCCAAATTCCAGTAGGCGGGGGTCACACCCACCACCTGGCCCCCTGGCGCCGTGTAATCCCATCAGCGGCCAAGACTCAGAGACTATAAAATCCAGATCCCAGACGAGAGCAGTGCAGTCTCTGCCCCCGCGCCTGGGTGTTCCTTCCCGGAGTCCCTTGGAGGGGAGCGGGTTGAGCTTTCCTCCCCGCCCCGACCAGGGCTACGGCAGCCGAAGACCTCCAGGACCAGCCACCACCATGCTGAGACCACTCTCCGCACCCATGAAGGTACTGGCAGAGGGACACAGCCACGCGGGTTCCGGGGCCGAGACCTCCACGCCTACTGGAATTGGAGTCGAGCATCTTCCACCCAGATCCTCCAAATTCCAGTAGGCGGGGGTCACACCCACCACCTGGCCCCCTGGCGCCGTGTAATCCCATCAGCGGCCAAGACTCAGAGACTATAAAATCCAGATCCCGGACGAGAGCAGTGCAGTCTCTGCCCCCGCGCCTGGGTGTTCGTTCCCGGAGTCCCTTGGAGGGGAGCGGGTTGAGCTTTCCTCCCCGCCCCGACCAGGGCTACGGCAGCCGAAGACCTCCAGGACCAGCCACCACCATGCTGAGACCACTCTCCGCACCCATGAAGGTACTGGCAGAGGGACACAGCCACGCGGGTTCCGGGGCCGAGACCTCCACGCCTACTGGAATTGGAGTCGAGCATCTTCCACCCAGATCCTCCAAATTCCAGTAGGCGGGGGTCACACCCACCACCTGGCCCCCTGGCGCCGTGTAATCCCATCAGCGGCCAAGACTCAGAGACTATAAAATCCAGATCCCGGACGAGAGCAGTGCAGTCTCTGCCCCCGCGCCTGGGTGTTCCTTCCCGGAGTCCCTTGGAGGGGAGCGGGTTGAGCTTTCCTCCCCGCCCCGACCAGGGCTACGGCAGCCGAAGACCTCCAGGACCAGCCACCACCATGCTGAGACCACTCTCCGCACCCATGAAGGTACTGGCAGAGGGACACAGCCACGCGGGTTCCGGGGCCGAGACCTCCACGCCTACTGGAATTGGAGTCGAGCATCTTCCACCCAGATCCTCCAAATTCCAGTAGGCGGGGGTCACACCCACCACCTGGCGGCCCCCTGGCGCCGTGTAATCCCATCAGCGGCCAAGACTCAGAGACTATAAAATCCAGATCCCGGACGAGAGCAGTGCAGTCTCTGCCCCCGCGCCTGGGTGTTCCTTCCCGGAGTCCCTTGGAGGGGAGCGGGTTGAGCTTTCCTCCCCGCCCCGACCAGGGCTACGGCAGCCGAAGACCTCCAGGACCAGCCACCACCATGCTGAGACCACTCTCCGCACCCATGAAGGTACTGGCAGAGGGACACAGCCACGCGGGTTCCGGGGCCGAGACCTCCACGCCTACTGGAATTGGAGTCGAGCATCTTCCACCCAGATCCTCCAAATTCCAGTAGGCGGGGGTCACACCCACCACCTGGCCCCCTGGCGCCGTGTAATCCCATCAGCGGCCAAGACTCAGAGACTATAAAATCCAGATCCCGGACGAGAGCAGTGCAGTCTCTGCCCCCGCGCCTGGGTGTTCCTTCCCGGAGTCCCTTGGAGGGGAGCGGGTTGAGCTTTCCTCCCCGCCCCGACCAGGGCTACGGCAGCCGAAGACCTCCAGGACCAGCCACCACCATGCTGAGACCACTCTCCGCACCCATGAAGGTACTGGCAGAGGGACACAGCCACGCGGGTTCCGGGGCCGAGACCTCCACGCCTACTGGAATTGGAGTCGAGCATCTTCCACCCAGATCCTCCAAATTCCAGTAGGCGGTGGTCACACCCACCACCTGGCCCCCTGGCGCCGTGTAATTCCCATCAGCGGCCAAGACTCAGAGACTATAAAATCCAGATCCCGGATGAGAGCAGTGCAGTCTCTGCCCCCGCGCCTGGGTGTTCCTTCCCGGAGTCCCTTGGAGGGGAGCGGGTTGAGCTTTCCTCCCCGCCCCGACCAGGGCTACGGCAGCCGAAGACCTCCAGGACCAGCCACCACCATGCTGAGACCACTCTCCGCACCCATGAAGGTACTGGCAGAGGGACACAGCCACGCGGGTTCCGGGGCCGAGACCTCCACGCCTACTGGAAGTGGAGTCGAGCATCTTCCACCCAGATCCTCCAAATTCCAGTAGGCGGGGGTCACACCCACCACCTGGCCCCCTGGCGCCGTGTAATCCCATCAGCGGCCAAGACTCAGAGACTATAAAATCCAGATCCCGGACGAGAGCAGTGCAGTCTCTGCCCCCGCGCCTGGGTGTTCCTTCCCGGAGTCCCTTGGAGGGGAGCGGGTTGAGCTTTCCTCCCCGCCCCGACCAGGGCTACGGCAGCCGAAGACCTCCAGGACCAGCCACCACCATGCTGAGACCACTCTCCGCACCCATGAAGGTACTGGCAGAGGGACACAGCCACGCGGGTTCCGGGGCCGAGACCTCCACGCCTACTGGAATTGGAGTCGAGCATCTTCCACCCAGATCCTCCAAATTCCAGTAGGCGGGGGTCACACCCACCACCTGGCCCCCTGGCGCCGTGTAATCCCATCAGCGGCCAAGACTCAGAGACTATAAAATCCAGATCCCGGACGAGAGCAGTGCAGTCTCTGCCCCCACGCCTGGGTGTTCCTTCCCGGAGTCCCTTGGAGGGGAGCGGGTTGAGCTTTCCTCCCCGCCCCGACCAGGGCTACGGCAGCCGAAGACCTCCAGGACCAGCCACCACCATGCTGAGACCACTCTCCGCACCCATGAAGGTACTGGCAGAGGGACACAGCCACGCGGGTTCCGGGGCCGAGACCTCCACGCCTACTGGAATTGGAGTCGAGCATCTTCCACCCAGATCCTCCAAATTCCAGTAGGCGGGGGTCACACCCACCACCTGGCCCCCTGGCGCCGTGTAATCCCATCAGCGGCCAAGACTCAGAGACTATAAAATCCAGATCCCGGACGAGAGCAGTGCAGTCTCTGCCCCCGCGCCTGGGTGTTCCTTCCCGGAGTCCCTTGGAGGGGAGCGGGTTGAGCTTTCCTCCCCGCCCCGACCAGGGCTACGGCAGCCGAAGACCTCCAGGACCAGCCACCACCATGCTGAGACCACTCTCCGCACCCATGAAGGTACTGGCAGAGGGACACAGCCACGCGGGTTCCGGGGCCGAGACCTCCACGCCTACTGGAATTGGAGTCGAGCATCTTCCACCCAGATCCTCCAAATTCCAGTAGGCGGGGGTCACACCCACCACCTGGCCCCCTGGCGCCGTGTAATCCCATCAGCGGCCAAGACTCAGAGACTATAAAATCCAGATCCCGGACGAGAGCAGTGCAGTCTCTGCCCCCGCGCCTGGGTGTTCCTTCCCGGAGTCCCTTGGAGGGGAGCGGGTTGAGCTTTCCTCCCCGCCCCGACCAGGGCTACGGCAGCCGAAGACCTCCAGGACCAGCCACCACCATGCTGAGACCACTCTCCGCACCCATGAAGGTACTGGCAGAGGGACACAGCCACGCGGGTTCCGGGGCCGAGACCTCCACGCCTACTGGAATTGGAGTCGAGCATCTTCCACCCAGATCCTCCAAATTCCAGTAGGCGGGGGTCACACCCACCACCTGGCCCCCTGGCGCCGTGTAATCCCATCAGCGGCCAAGACTCAGAGACTATAAAATCCAGATCCCGGACGAGAGCAGTGCAGTCTCTGCCCCCGCGCCTGGGTGTTCCTTCCCGGAGTCCCTTGGAGGGGAGCGGGTTGAGCTTTCCTCCCCGCCCCGACCAGGGCTACGGCAGCCGAAGACCTCCAGGACCAGCCACCACCATGCTGAGACCACTCTCCGCACCCATGAAGGTACTGGCAGAGGGACACAGCCACGCGGGTTCCGGGGCCGAGACCTCCACGCCTACTGGAATTGGAGTCGAGCATCTTCCACCCAGATCCTCCAAATTCCAGTAGGCGGGGGTCACACCCACCACCTGGCCCCCTGGCGCCGTGTAATCCCATCAGCGGCCAAGACTCAGAGACTATAAAATCCAGATCCCGGACGAGAGCAGTGCAGTCTCTGCCCCCACGCCTGGGTGTTCCTTCCCGGAGTCCCTTGGAGGGGAGCGGGTTGAGCTTTCCTCCCCGCCCCGACCAGGGCTACGGCAGCCGAAGACCTCCAGGACCAGCCACCACCATGCTGAGACCACTCTCCGCACCCATGAAGGTACTGGCAGAGGGACACAGCCACGCGGGTTCCGGGGCCGAGACCTCCACGCCTACTGGAATTGGAGTCGAGCATCTTCCACCCAGATCCTCCAAATTCCAGTAGGCGGGGGTCACACCCACCACCTGGCCCCCTGGCGCCGTGTAATCCCATCAGCGGCCAAGACTCAGAGACTATAAAATCCAGATCCCGGACGAGAGCAGTGCAGTCTCTGCCCCCACGCCTGGGTGTTCCTTCCCGGAGTCCCTTGGAGGGGAGCGGGTTGAGCTTTCCTCCCCGCCCCGACCAGGGCTACGGCAGCCGAAGACCTCCAGGACCAGCCACCACCATGCTGAGACCACTCTCCGCACCCATGAAGGTACTGGCAGAGGGACACAGCCACGCGGGTTCCGGGGCCGAGACCTCCACGCCTACTGGAATTGGAGTCGAGCATCTTCCACCCAAATCCTCCAAATTCCAGTAGGCGGGGGTCACACCCACCACCTGGCCCCCTGGCGCCGTGTAATCCCATCAGCGGCCAAGACTCAGAGACTATAAAATCCAGATCCCGGACGAGAGCAGTGCAGTCTCTGCCCCCGCGCCTGGGTGTTCCTTCCCGGAGTCCCTTGGAGGGGAGCGGGTTGAGCTTTCCTCCCCGCCCCGACCAGGGCTACGGCAGCCGAAGACCTCCAGGACCAGCCACCGCCATGCTGAGACCACTCTCCGCACCCATGAAGGTACTGGCAGAGGGACAGAGCCACGCGGGTTCCGGGGCCGAGACCTCCACGCCTACTGGAATTGGAGTCGAGCATCTTCCACCCAGATCCTCCAAATTCCAGTAGGCGGGGGTCACACCCACCACCTGGCCCCCTGGCGCCGTGTAATCCCATCAGCGGCCAAGACTCAGAGACTATAAAATCCAGATCCCGGACGAGAGCAGTGCAGTCTCTGCCCCCGCGCCTGGGTGTTCCTTCCCGGAGTCCCTTGGAGGGGAGCGGGTTGAGCTTTCCTCCCCGCCCCAACCAGGGCTACGGCAGCCGAAGACCTCCAGGACCAGCCACCACCATGCTGAGACCACTCTCCGCACCCATGAAGGTACTGGCAGAGGGACACAGCCACGCGGGTTCCGGGGCCGAGACCTCCACGCCTACTGGAATTGGAGTCGAGCATCTTCCACCCAGATCCTCCAAATTCCAGTAGGCGGGGGTCACACCCACCACCTGGCCCCCTGGCGCCGTGTAATCCCATCAGCGGCCAAGACTCAGAGACTATAAAATCCAGATCCCGGACGAGAGCAGTGCAGTCTCTGCCCCCACGCCTGGGTGTTCCTTCCCGGAGTCCCTTGGAGGGGAGCGGGTTGAGCTTTCCTCCCCGCCCCGACCAGGGCTACGGCAGCCGAAGACCTCCAGGACCAGCCACCACCATGCTGAGACCACTCTCCGCACCCATGAAGGTACTGGCAGAGGGACACAGCCACGCGGGTTCCGGGGCCGAGACCTCCACGCCTACTGGAATTGGAGTCGAGCATCTTCCACCCAGATCCTCCAAATTCCAGTAGGCGGGGGTCACACCCACCACCTGGCCCCCTGGCGCCGTGTAATCCCATCAGCGGCCAAGACTCAGAGACTATAAAATCCAGATCCCGGACGAGAGCAGTGCAGTCTCTGCCCCCGCGCCTGGGTGTTCCTTCCCGGAGTCCCTTGGAGGGGAGCGGGTTGAGCTTTCCTCCCCGCCCCGACCAGGGCTACGGCAGCCGAAGACCTCCAGGACCAGCCACCACCATGCTGAGACCACTCTCCGCACCCATGAAGGTACTGGCAGAGGGACACAGCCACGCGGGTTCCGGGGCCGAGACCTCCACGCCTACTGGAATTGGAGTCGAGCATCTTCCACCCAGATCCTCCAAATTCCAGTAGGCGGGGGTCACACCCACCACCTGGCCCCCTGGCACCCTGTAATCCCATCAGCGGCCAAGACTCAGAGACTATAAAATCCAGATCCCGGACGAGAGCAGTGCAGTCTCTGCCCCCGCGCCTGGGTGTTCCTTCCCGGAGTCCCTTGGAGGGGAGCGGGTTGAGCTTTCCTCCCCGCCCCGACCAGGGCTACGGCAGCCGAAGACCTCCAGGACCAGCCACCACCATGCTGAGACCACTCTCCGCACCCATGAAGGTACTGGCAGAGGGACACAGCCACGCGGGTTCCGGGGCCGAGACCTCCACGCCTACTGGAATTGGAGTCGAGCATCTTCCACCCAGATCCTCCAAATTCCAGTAGGCGGGGGTCACACCCACCACCTGGCCCCCTGGCGCCGTGTAATCCCATCAGCGGCCAAGACTCAGAGACTATAAAATCCAGATCCCGGACGAGAGCAGTGCAGTCTCTGCCCCCACGCCTGGGTGTTCCTTCCCGGAGTCCCTTGGAGGGGAGCGGGTTGAGCTTTCCTCCCCGCCCCGACCAGGGCTACGGCAGCCGAAGACCTCCAGGACCAGCCACCACCATGCTGAGACCACTCTCCGCACCCATGAAGGTACTGGCAGAGGGACACAGCCACGCGGGTTCCGGGGCCGAGACCTCCACGTCTACTGGAATTGGATTCGAGCATCTTCCACCCAGATCCTCCAAATTCCAGTAGGCGGGGGTCACACCCACCACCTGGCCCCCTGGCGCCGTGTAATCCCATCAGCGGCCAAGACTCAGAGACTATAAAATCCAGATCCCGGACGAGAGCAGTGCAGTCTCTGCCCCCACGCCTGGGTGTTCCTTCCCGGAGTCCCTTGGAGGGGAGCGGGTTGAGCTTTCCTCCCCGCCCCGACCAGGGCTACGGCAGCCGAAGACCTCCAGGACCAGCCACCACCATGCTGAGACCACTCTCCGCACCCATGAAGGTACTGGCAGAGGGACACAGCCACGCGGGTTCCGGGGCCGAGACCTCCACGCCTACTGGAATTGGAGTCGAGCATCTTCCACCCAGATCCTCCAAATTCCAGTAGGCGGGGGTCACACCCACCACCTGGCCCCCTGGCGCCGTGTAATCCCATCAGCGGCCAAGACTCAGAGACTATAAAATCCAGATCCCGGACGAGAGCAGTGCAGTCTCTGCCCCCACGCCTGGGTGTTCCTTCCCGGAGTCCCTTGGAGGGGAGCGGGTTGAGCTTTCCTCCCCGCCCCGACCAGGGCTACGGCAGCCGAAGACCTCCAGGACCAGCCACCACCATGCTGAGACCACTCTCCGCACCCATGAAGGTACTGGCAGAGGGACACAGCCACGCGGGTTCCGGGGCCGAGACCTCCACGCCTACTGGAATTGGAGTCGAGCATCTTCCACCCAGATCCTCCAAATTCCAGTAGGCGGGGGTCACACCCACCACCTGGCCCCCTGGCGCCGTGTAATCCCATCAGCGGCCAAGACTCAGAGACTATAAAATCCAGATCCCGGACGAGAGCAGTGCAGTCTCTGCCCCCGCGCCTGGGTGTTCCTTCCCGGAGTCCCTTGGAGGGGAGCGGGTTGAGCTTTCCTCCCCGCCCCGACCAGGGCTACGGCAGCCGAAGACCTCCAGGACCAGCCACCACCATGCTGAGACCACTCTCCGCACCCATGAAGGTACTGGCAGAGGGACACAGCCACGCGGGTTCCGGGGCCGAGACCTCCACGCCTACTGGAATTGGAGTCGAGCATCTTCCACCCAGATCCTCCAAATTCCAGTAGGCGGGGGTCACACCCACCACCTGGCCCCCTGGCGCCGTGTAATCCCATCAGCGGCCAAGACTCAGAGACTATAAAATCCAGATCCCGGACGAGAGCAGTGCAGTCTCTGCCCCCACGCCTGGGTGTTCCTTCCCGGAGTCCCTTGGAGGGGAGCGGGTTGAGCTTTCCTCCCCGCCCCGACCAGGGCTACGGCAGCCGAAGACCTCCAGGACCAGCCACCACCATGCTGAGACCACTCTCCGCACCCATGAAGGTACTGGCAGAGGGACACAGCCACGCGGGTTCCGGGGCCGAGACCTCCACGCCTACTGGAATTGGAGTCGAGCATCTTCCACCCAGATCCTCCAAATTCCAGTAGGCGGGGGTCACACCCATCACCTGGCCCCCTGGCGCCGTGTAATCCCATCAGCGGCCAAGACTCAGAGACTATAAAATCCAGATCCCGGACGAGAGCAGTGCAGTCTCTGCCCCCGCGCCTGGGTGTTCCTTCCCGGAGTCCCTTGGAGGGGAGCGGGTTGAGCTTTCCTCCCCGCCCCGACCAGGGCTACGGCAGCCGAAGACCTCCAGGACCAGCCACCACCATGCTGAGACCACTCTCCGCACCCATGAAGGTACTGGCAGAGGGACACAGCCACGCGGGTTCCGGGGCCGAGACCTCCACGCCTACTGGAATTGGAGTCGAGCATCTTCCACCCAGATCCTCCAAATTCCAGTAGGCGGGGGTCACACCCACCACCTGGCCCCCTGGCGCCGTGTAATCCCATCAGCGGCCAAGACTCAGAGACTATAAAATCCAGATCCCGGACGAGAGCAGTGCAGTCTCTGCCCCCACGCCTGGGTGTTCCTTCCCGGAGTCCCTTGGAGGGGAGCGGGTTGAGCTTTCCTCCCCGCCCCGACCAGGGCTACGGCAGCCGAAGACCTCCAGGACCAGCCACCACCATGCTGAGACCACTCTCCGCACCCATGAAGGTACTGGCAGAGGGACACAGCCACGCGGGTTCCGGGGCCGAGACCTCCACGCCTACTGGAATTGGAGTCGAGCATCTTCCACCCAGATCCTCCAAATTCCAGTAGGCGGGGGTCACACCCACCACCTGGCCCCCTGGCGCCGTGTAATCCCATCAGCGGCCAAGACTCAGAGACTATAAAATCCAGATCCCGGACGAGAGCAGTGCAGTCTCTGCCCCCGCGCCTGGGTGTTCCTTCCCGGAGTCCCTTGGAGGGGAGCGGGTTGAGCTTTCCTCCCCGCCCCGACCAGGGCTACGGCAGCCGAAGACCTCCAGGACCAGCCACCACCATGCTGAGACCACTCTCCGCACCCATGAAGGTACTGGCAGAGGGACACAGCCACGCGGGTTCCGGGGCCGAGACCTCCACGCCTACTGGAATTGGAGTCGAGCATCTTCCACCCAGATCCTCCAAATTCCAGTAGGCGGGGGTCACACCCACCACCTGGCCCCCTGGCGCCGTGTAATCCCATCAGCGGCCAAGACTCAGAGACTATAAAATCCAGATCCCGGACGAGAGCAGTGCAGTCTCTGCCCCCACGCCTGGGTGTTCCTTCCCGGAGTCCCTTGGAGGGGAGCGGGTTGAGCTTTCCTCCCCGCCCCGACCAGGGCTACGGCAGCCGAAGACCTCCAGGACCAGCCACCACCATGCTGAGACCACTCTCCGCACCCATGAAGGTACTGGCAGAGGGACACAGCCACGCGGGTTCCGGGGCCGAGACCTCCACGCCTACTGGAATTGGAGTCGAGCATCTTCCACCCAGATCCTCCAAATTCCAGTAGGCGGGGGTCACACCCACCACCTGGCCCCCTGGCGCCGTGTAATCCCATCAGCGGCCAAGACTCAGAGACTATAAAATCCAGATCCCGGACGAGAGCAGTGCAGTCTCTGCCCCCGCGCCTGGGTGTTCCTTCCCGGAGTCCCTTGGAGGGGAGCGGGTTGAGCTTTCCTCCCCGCCCCGACCAGGGCTACGGCAGCCGAAGACCTCCAGGACCAGCCACCACCATGCTGAGACCACTCTCCGCACCCATGAAGGTACTGGCAGAGGGACACAGCCACGCGGGTTCCGGGGCCGAGACCTCCACGCCTACTGGAATTGGAGTCGAGCATCTTCCACCCAGATCCTCCAAATTCCAGTAGGCGGGGGTCACACCCACCACCTGGCCCCCTGGCGCCGTGTAATCCCATCAGCGGCCAAGACTCAGAGACTATAAAATCCAGATCCCGGACGAGAGCAGTGCAGTCTCTGCCCCCACGCCTGGGTGTTCCTTCCCGGAGTCCCTTGGAGGGGAGCGGGTTGAGCTTTCCTCCCCGCCCCGACCAGGGCTACGGCAGCCGAAGACCTCCAGGACCAGCCACCACCATGCTGAGACCACTCTCCGCACCCATGAAGGTACTGGCAGAGGGACACAGCCACGCGGGTTCCGGGGCCGAGACCTCCACGCCTACTGGAATTGGAGTCGAGCATCTTCCACCCAGATCCTCCAAATTCCAGTAGGCGGGGGTCACACCCACCACCTGGCCCCCTGGCGCCGTGTAATCCCATCAGCGGCCAAGACTCAGAGACTATAAAATCCAGATCCCGGACGAGAGCAGTGCAGTCTCTGCCCCCACGCCTGGGTGTTCCTTCCCGGAGTCCCTTGGAGGGGAGCGGGTTGAGCTTTCCTCCCCGCCCCGACCAGGGCTACGGCAGCCGAAGACCTCCAGGACCAGCCACCACCATGCTGAGACCACTCTCCGCACCCATGAAGGTACTGGCAGAGGGACACAGCCACGCGGGTTCCGGGGCCGAGACCTCCACGCCTACTGGAATTGGAGTCGAGCATCTTCCACCCAGATCCTCCAAATTCCAGTAGGCGGGGGTCACACCCACCACCTGGCCCCCTGGCGCCGTGTAATCCCATCAGCGGCCAAGACTCAGAGACTATAAAATCCAGATCCCGGACGAGAGCAGTGCAGTCTCTGCCCCCGCGCCTGGGTGTTCCTTCCCGGAGTCCCTTGGAGGGGAGCGGGTTGAGCTTTCCTCCCCGCCCCGACCAGGGCTACGGCAGCCGAAGACCTCCAGGACCAGCCACCACCATGCTGAGACCACTCTCCGCACCCATGAAGGTACTGGCAGAGGGACACAGCCACGCGGGTTCCGGGGCCGAGACCTCCACGCCTACTGGAATTGGAGTCGAGCATCTTCCACCCAGATCCTCCAAATTCCAGTAGGCGGGGGTCACACCCACCACCTGGCCCCCTGGCGCCGTGTAATCCCATCAGCGGCCAAGACTCAGAGACTATAAAATCCAGATCCCGGACGAGAGCAGTGCAGTCTCTGCCCCCACGCCTGGGTGTTCCTTCCCGGAGTCCCTTGGAGGGGAGCGGGTTGAGCTTTCCTCCCCGCCCCGACCAGGGCTACGGCAGCCGAAGACCTCCAGGACCAGCCACCACCATGCTGAGACCACTCTCCGCACCCATGAAGGTACTGGCAGAGGGACACAGCCACGCGGGTTCCGGGGCCGAGACCTCCACGCCTACTGGAATTGGGGTCGAGCATCTTCCACCCAGATCCTCCAAATTCCAGTAGGCGGGGGTCACACCCACCACCTGGCCCCCTGGCGCCGTGTAATCCCATCAGCGGCCAAGACTCAGAGACTATAAAATCCAGATCCCGGACGAGAGCAGTGCAGTCTCTGCCCCCGCGCCTGGGTGTTCCTTCCCGGAGTCCCTTGGAGGGGAGCGGGTTGAGCTTTCCTCCCCGCCCCGACCAGGGCTACGGCAGCCGAAGACCTCCAGGACCAGCCACCACCATGCTGAGACCACTCTCCGCACCCATGAAGGTACTGGCAGAGGGACACAGCCACGCGGGTTCCGGGGCCGAGACCTCCACGCCTACTGGAATTGGAGTCGAGCATCTTCCACCCAGATCCTCCAAATTCCAGTAGGCGGGGGTCACACCCACCACCTGGCCCCCTGGCGCCGTGTAATCCCATCAGCGGCCAAGACTCAGAGACTATAAAATCCAGATCCCGGACGAGAGCAGTGCAGTCTCTGCCCCCGCGCCTGGGTGTTCCTTCCCGGAGTCCCTTGGAGGGGAGCGGGTTGAGCTTTCCTCCCCGCCCCGACCAGGGCTACGGCAGCCGAAGACCTCCAGGACCAGCCACCACCATGCTGAGACCACTCTCCGCACCCATGAAGGTACTGGCAGAGGGACACAGCCACGCGGGTTCCGGGGCCGAGACCTCCACGCCTACTGGAATTGGAGTCGAGCATCTTCCACCCAGATCCTCCAAATTCCAGTAGGCGGGGGTCACACCCACCACCTGGCCCCCTGGCGCCCTGTAATCCCATCAGCGGCCAAGACTCAGAGACTATAAAATCCAGATCCCGGACGAGAGCAGTGCAGTCTCTGCCCCCACGCCTGGGTGTTCCTTCCCGGAGTCCCTTGGAGGGGAGCGGGTTGAGCTTTCCTCCCCGCCCCGACCAGGGCTACGGCAGCCGAAGACCTCCAGGACCAGCCACCACCATGCTGAGACCACTCTCCGCACCCATGAAGGTACTGGCAGAGGGACACAGCCACGCGGGTTCCGGGGCCGAGACCTCCACGCCTACTGGAATTGGAGTCGAGCATCTTCCACCCAGATCCTCCATATTCCAGTAGGCGGGGGTCACACCCACCACCTGGCCCCCTGGCGCCGTGTAATCCCATCAGCGGCCAAGACTCAGAGACTATAAAATCCAGATCCCGGACGAGAGCAGTGCAGTCTCTGCCCCCGCGCCTGGGTGTTCCTTCCCGGAGTCCCTTGGAGGGGAGCGGGTTGAGCTTTCCTCCCCGCCCCGACCAGGGCTACGGCAGCCGAAGACCTCCAGGACCAGCCACCACCATGCTGAGACCACTCTCCGCACCCATGAAGGTACTGGCAGAGGGACACAGCCACGCGGGTTCCGGGGCCGAGACCTCCACGCCTACTGGAATTGGAGTCGAGCATCTTCCACCCAGATCCTCCAAATTCCAGTAGGCGGGGGTCACACCCACCACCTGGCCCCCTGGCGCCGTGTAATCCCATCAGCGGCCAAGACTCAGAGACTATAAAATCCAGATCCCGGACGAGAGCAGTGCAGTCTCTGCCCCCACGCCTGGGTGTTCCTTCCCGGAGTCCCTTGGAGGGGAGCGGGTTGAGCTTTCCTCCCCGCCCCGACCAGGGCTACGGCAGCCGAAGACCTCCAGGACCAGCCACCACCATGCTGAGACCACTCTCCGCACCCATGAAGGTACTGGCAGAGGGACACAGCCACGCGGGTTCCGGGGCCGAGACCTCCACGCCTACTGGAATTGGAGTCGAGCATCTTCCACCCAGATCCTCCAAATTCCAGTAGGCGGGGGTCACACCCACCACCTGGCCCCCTGGCGCCGTGTAATCCCATCAGCGGCCAAGACTCAGAGACTATAAAATCCAGATCCCGGACGAGAGCAGTGCAGTCTCTGCCCCCGCGCCTGGGTGTTCCTTCCCGGAGTCCCTTGGAGGGGAGCGGGTTGAGCTTTCCTCCCCGCCCCGACCAGGGCTACGGCAGCCGAAGACCTCCAGGACCAGCCACCACCATGCTGAGACCACTCTCCGCACCCATGAAGGTACTGGCAGAGGGACACAGCCACGCGGGTTCCGGGGCCGAGACCTCCACGCCTACTGGAATTGGAGTCGAGCATCTTCCACCCAGATCCTCCAAATTCCAGTAGGCGGGGGTCACACCCACCACCTGGCCCCCTGGCGCCCTGTAATCCCATCAGCGGCCAAGACTCAGAGACTATAAAATCCAGATCCCGGACGAGAGCAGTGCAGTCTCTGCCCCCACGCCTGGGTGTTCCTTCCCGGAGTCCCTTGGAGGGGAGCGGGTTGAGCTTTCCTCCCCGCCCCGACCAGGGCTACGGCAGCCGAAGACCTCCAGGACCAGCCACCACCATGCTGAGACCACTCTCCGCACCCATGAAGGTACTGGCAGAGGGACACAGCCACGCGGGTTCCGGGGCCGAGACCTCCACGCCTACTGGAATTGGAGTCGAGCATCTTCCACCCAGATCCTCCAAATTCCAGTAGGCGGGGGTCACACCCACCACCTGGCCCCCTGGCGCCGTGTAATCCCATCAGCGGCCAAGACTCAGAGACTATAAAATCCAGATCCCGGACGAGAGCAGTGCAGTCTCTGCCCCCGCGCCTGGGTGTTCCTTCCCGGAGTCCCTTGGAGGGGAGCGGGTTGAGCTTTCCTCCCCGCCCCGACCAGGGCTACGGCAGCCGAAGACCTCCAGGACCAGCCACCACCATGCTGAGACCACTCTCCGCACCCATGAAGGTACTGGCAGAGGGACACAGCCACGCGGGTTCCGGGGCCGAGACCTCCACGCCTACTGGAATTGGAGTCGAGCATCTTCCACCCAGATCCTCCAAATTCCAGTAGGCGGGGGTCACACCCACCACCTGGCCCCCTGGCGCCGTGTAATCCCATCAGCGGCCAAGACTCAGAGACTATAAAATCCAGATCCCGGACGAGAGCAGTGCAGTCTCTGCCCCCACGCCTGGGTGTTCCTTCCCGGAGTCCCTTGGAGGGGAGCGGGTTGAGCTTTCCTCCCCGCCCCGACCAGGGCTATGGCAGCCGAAGACCTCCAGGACCAGCCACCACCATGCTGAGACCACTCTCCGCACCCATGAAGGTACTGGCAGAGGGACACAGCCACGCGGGTTCCGGGGCCGAGACCTCCACGCCTACTGGAATTGGAGTCGAGCATCTTCCACCCAGATCCTCCAAATTCCAGTAGGCGGGGGTCACACCCACCACCTGGCCCCCTGGCGCCGTGTAATCCCATCAGCGGCCAAGACTCAGAGACTATAAAATCCAGATCCCGGACGAGAGCAGTGCAGTCTCTGCCCCCACGCCTGGGTGTTCCTTCCCGGAGTCCCTTGGAGGGGAGCGGGTTGAGCTTTCCTCCCCGCCCCGACCAGGGCTATGGCAGCCGAAGACCTCCAGGACCAGCCACCACCATGCTGAGACCACTCTCCGCACCCATGAAGGTACTGGCAGAGGGACACAGCCACGCGGGTTCCGGGGCCGAGACCTCCACGCCTACTGGAATTGGAGTCGAGCATCTTCCACCCAGATCCTCCAAATTCCAGTAGGCGGGGGTCACACCCACCACCTGGCCCCCTGGCGCCGTGTAATCCCATCAGCGGCCAAGACTCAGAGACTATAAAATCCAGATCCCGGACGAGAGCAGTGCAGTCTCTGCCCCCACGCCTGGGTGTTCCTTCCCGGAGTCCCTTGGAGGGGAGCGGGTTGAGCTTTCCTCCCCGCCCCGACCAGGGCTATGGCAGCCGAAGACCTCCAGGACCAGCCACCACCATGCTGAGACCACTCTCCGCACCCATGAAGGTACTGGCAGAGGGACACAGCCACGCGGGTTCCGGGGCCGAGACCTCCACGCCTACTGGAATTGGAGTCGAGCATCTTCCACCCAGATCCTCCAAATTCCAGTAGGCGGGGGTCACACCCACCACCTGGCCCCCTGGCGCCGTGTAATCCCATCAGCGGCCAAGACTCAGAGACTATAAAATCCAGATCCCGGACGAGAGCAGTGCAGTCTCTGCCCCCACGCCTGGGTGTTCCTTCCCGGAGTCCCTTGGAGGGGAGCGGGTTGAGCTTTCCTCCCCGCCCCGACCAGGGCTATGGCAGCCGAAGACCTCCAGGACCAGCCACCACCATGCTGAGACCACTCTCCGCACCCATGAAGGTACTGGCAGAGGGACACAGCCACGCGGGTTCCGGGGCCGAGACCTCCACGCCTACTGGAATTGGAGTCGAGCATCTTCCACCCAGATCCTCCAAATTCCAGTAGGCGGGGGTCACACCCACCACCTGGCCCCCTGGCGCCGTGTAATCCCATCAGCGGCCAAGACTCAGAGACTATAAAATCCAGATCCCGGAACCGCGCGGCCGCATTCGCGGCCGCGCGACATCTTAGCAGAACTTTTTTTTTATGACATCTTATTGTCTTATTTCTACCTTGGACAAACTTGCAGGCTATCGAATGTAGCTTGCCCACAGGGCAGAGTCTGGCAAACTCCCCGTGGCGTACCAAATATGCCAAATACCAGTAACAATGATGGGTCTCACTTTCCTAAACAGCCTTGAATATAATCTCAGGGCTAGGATGAAAGAGACGTTACTGGGGCCTGCTCGAGGCAATCGACGAATAACAGGATGATGAAATGAAATGAAATGAATGATAGCCACCAAACCACTAATCCAGAAATTCAGAAAACATTAATAACAACAACAAAAATAATCCTAGACATATTATATTCAAACTACAGAAAATCAAAAATAAAGAACAACGATTGAAAAGGGCAGAGGAAAATACATGGTGCCTATTGAAAAACAAGGAAAAAATTACATCTGTCCTCTTCAGAATTCATGCAAGTAAGGAGAAACTTGTACAAAATAGACAAGATGTCAAGAAAAAAAGTTAAGCCTAGAAGTTCCTAGTCAGAAAAAATCATCCTTGGAAAGTGAAAAAAAAAAAATGCTTTCTTAGACAAATAAGAGACTTTGTCACAAGATGACCTCCTTGAAAAAAATATTAAAAAAACTTTTTAAATTCTTTAAAGAAAATGCTATAGTTTAGAAACTTAGTCTACATAAAGAAAGGAAGAGCACTGGTTCTTTGCAAAATCTAATGATCTGCCTTTCAATTAAAGACCATTTCTCCATTAGTTCCATATGCTCCTACTTTCTTCGTATTTTTCAGTATTCCATTTTCAGAATTCCATTTTTGTACTTGCTCCATTAGCTGTCATTCTCTAATATTTCCTTAGTTATTTTAACTTATCACCTGATACGTTCAAGTAACATCAAACCACTCCATGGACAATACAATAATCTTATAACCACATGCATTCATTTTCACCCTCTGTGCTTTTGTATTACTTCTACTATTATTACACATTTTATGTGTGATAAACTCCATATTGCCTTCTTTTGCACAGTAAAATACACTTAAAATTTACATTGAGAGGCAGGAAAGATAATACAGCAGGTAGAGTACTCAGCCTGCCATGAGTGATCCCTCAGTTCAGAGACAGGAATAAACCTTCAACACTTCCTGGTTGGCAAAACAAACAAACAAACAAATAAATGCCAGGATTAAGCCCTGAGCAACACCCAATGTGCCACCCCCAAAATTTAAATTTTAACTCCTTTAAAAGGTTAAGTGAGGAGTTAGAAGCATACTCTCACCTTAGTCATGGATTTAAAAATACATATAAAAAGTTCAGAAGACACGATCTGCTCTCCACACAGCCACAGGAGGCAGTGCTGTGAGTCTTCATGCCACCGTGTGACAGAGTTCTCCTCCCCACTGGCTTCCATGTGATACTCTTCCTTCTAGTCATCACTGGCAATATTTCCAAAGTGGAATAATAGTCTGTCTGTTCAAGGCAAATTAGGTATTTTTTCAACATGCTTCTCAAAATCTTTCAGCCCTCTTCATACTTCTTAGCTACAAAGTCAAAAATCCACATTTTGGGATACTTTTTGTCTTGGGGTTTTGGGTTTTGTTTTTTGTTTTGGGGGGCACGCCCCTAGGCGTTCAGAGTTTACTACTGGGTGGCTGCACTCAGGAATCACTCCTGGCAATGCTGACCCAGGTTCAATCACCAATATCCCATTTCAAAACCATATGGAATGCTGGGGATCGAACCCGTGACAGCCACATGCAAGGCAAGTGTGCTACCCACTATACTATCTCTCTGGCCAGGCAACTGAGTCTAATTTGTACTTTTCCTTTTCATCACAGATCACATTTTCTTTCCCAGGCTTTAGTTTTATTTTAGGCCTGGTAACTAATGGTTGGCTATCCAATCATGAAAATTTAATTGGCATTTTATCATATTGACTAATGTATTGCAGAACAGAAATTGTTATTTCCAGGTTACTGGTATATTTGGCTTCTTTTTGGTCTTATTTTTAAAAAATGTTAGATAAGATCACTGAAACATTAGTTTAGGCCTAACTCTCCATGGATGAAGGGATAATTCTGGAATATTCTTTATGTCCTGCATATTAAGAGATTTTTCACTCTGACTGGGGGTAAACTGGAATCAATAGCCCAGGGCTCAGTGCTTTCTGGTGCTCTTTTCCCAGCCTCCTTATATGCCTATGCTGATCAGTAGTCAATGGTCCCTAAGCAATTGTCTACTGTTATTTGTGTAGCCTTCCTCCATGAGGTGGTTCAGGAGGAAACCTGGAGAAAGTGTAATTCAGTTACCAGTGAGTCCACAATTGCCCTCGAAATGGAAGCAGATAGGATCACTGCACTCCTTTTAAAAAAAAATCTTAGTCAATAGTCATCGACACATACTATATACCACCAGATACTAACTTACATAGAACCCAGAGTAATAAAAAACACAACAGATCAGTGGATCATGAAAATGTGGTATATATACACAATGGAATATTACGCAGCTATAAGGAATGATATCATGCAATACGCTGCAACACAGATTGGAACTGGAAGATATGTTAAATGAAGTAAACCAGAAGAAGAGACAAATGCAGGTTGGTATCACTTATATGTGGTACTTGGAGTAACTAAATGAGAAAATGCAGTGGTTTAAGGGGAGAAGGCATACTTTACTCTTGGCCCCAGAGTATAGGAAGGAGAAGCAAAGAAATAGAATGAAGAGGGAGGGGAGAAGATAAAAATAAGAAGCAATGGGGGAAGGGTCTAGGGGATCCAGGTACACTGTAATGTTAAGGAAAAGTAGAGGGGGCTGGAGTAATAGTACAGCGGGTTTGGATGTTTGTTTTGCATGCGGCCGGCCCGAGTTCAATCACCTGCATCCCATTTGGTCTTCCAAGCACTGCCAGGAGTAATTCCTCAGTTCAGAGCCAGGAGTAACCCCTGAGCATCGCTGGGTGTGATGAAAGAAAGAAAGAAAGAAAGAAAGAAAGAAAGAAAGAAAGAAAGAAAGAAAGAAAGAAAGAAAGAAAGAAAGGAAGGAAGGAAGGAAAGAAAGGAGGAGGGAGGGAAGGAGGAGGAGGGAGGGAGGGAGGGAGGGAGGAACTAAGGAAGGAAGGAAGGAAGGAAGGAAGGAAGGAAGGAAGGAAGGAAGGGAGGGAGGGAGGGAGGAAGGAAGGGAGGGTAGAGCTAAATACCAAAGCAGAGAGTCAACAACACTGAAACTGCAAGACCCAACTTCAATAACCAAATGTAAAAGGTGCTTTTTAAGATGGTAGGCTAGGGCTGGGGGTGAGGGAGCAGAGGTAGGAGAGGGAATTTGGGAACACTGGTGGAGAGAAGTTGACACTGGTGATAGGATTGGTGATAGAACACTGTACGTCAAAAAGCCAACTATGACTAACTTTGTAATTCACAGTGCTTTAATAAAATCAGAATTTGAAAACAAAACCCCAAACCACCCAAAAAATAACACATGCAAGAATGGCATAACAAAGTGAAGAGAATAATTCCATAGGAACAAGAGTTGGTCTTTCTGGAGATGGAATTTCTCTACTTGTTTCTAAAGTACAAGTAGGAATTTGTTATACATGGTCAAATGCAAAATAGGTGCAGACTTGGTAAGGAGAGACTTTATTTGAAAGTATTATTTCAAAGGCAGCAGGAGGAGGGTGTGAGCAATTCTTCCAGTAGGGAAAATGGAAAACAAGCTTGGCCTTGAGATCTGTGAGTGCCTCAAGGGCTGGACAAGCTTTTTCCTAGTTTATAAAGAGAAAACAAACAGGGCGTCATGAGGTGGATGGTTGGAATGGCATGGTCAAAGAAGCTTGATGTGAAATCTGTTTTCAGGAGAGGTTCTGGGAGGAAGGCGTGTCAAAGCTCTGGGGTCAGGGTGTTAGCACCAAAGTAGCTTTTCTTGCACTTGTGGGTTATTGAGAACTGTATGAAAGATTTTAATACAAAAACTGGCAGGTTAATAAGTTCGAGTTTATTGTACACTAAAAGTATATGGGTCAGGGTCCCTTCCCAAATGTCCAGGCCTCTCCTTTACCTGTGGATGTCACTCTTGTCCCTGGCACTGCCCCATCCAGAGTACTACTTCCTGTTCCTGTCCCAATTTACTCGGCTCTACTATCCAATGATTGGTTTCCATTTCTGAGTCGCTCTCTATCCCGTTTACCTTTCCTCATCTGAAATGGTGTCCCTGGGCCTTTCTCTGACTGTATCCCAATGGTTTCTTTGGTCTCCACCCCGTCGCCCCATACTTGCACTGGGCCTGTTGCTGGGCCTCTTTCAAGTCATACCCCAGCAGTTCCTAGTCTCCTGGTGCATGAGGGTGAGACTTCTGGGCTCAGTATCCGTCCTTGTCTGATTATGCCACCTATCCAGGCGTGCAAGAGCCATACCTGATCCTGCACTCTGCCTGGGCTCAGAGTATGGAAAGAGGGTGGGGATGGGGCCTCCTTCTATCTGATGCCATCTCTCATCTTTAGCCATTCCATTTTCTATTTTTTTTTCTTTTTTTGCTTTTTGGGTCACACCCAGCGATGCACAGGGGTAAGTTACTCCTGGCTCTGTGCTCAGGAATTACCCCTGGAGTGCTCAGGGGACCATATGGGGATGCTGGGAATCGAACCTGGGTTGGCCGCGTGTAAGGCAAACGCCCTACCCACTATGCTATTGCTCCAGCCCCCTCCATTTTCTATTTTGATTGACTACTTGTTGATGGACAAGATTTAAAGCAACAGACTAAATTCACTTGGGGCTCCATCCTTCCACTTGTGTAGTATCAGGGGGAAGAAGAATCTTTCTCTTTTGGTTTCTGAGCCCCACCCAGCTGTGCTCAGGCCACACTCCTGGCTCTACTCTCAGGGATCACTCCTAGAGGGCTTGAGGGACCATATAGGTTGCTAGGGATTGAACCCAGGTCGACCTTGTGCAAGGAATGTGCTCTACCCACTGTATACTCTTGCTCCAGCCCAGGAAAGAGACAATCACTTTGTTGAGGGCTGAGGATGTGGCTCAACAGTTCTTGAAGGCCTGAAATTGCCAAGTTTGAATCCCAGCACCATCCCACTTCACCAAAATGATTCCAATAAAAAAATGAGATGAGAGAAGAGAACAAAGGGGAATGCCCTGCCACAGAGGCAGGGTGGGATGGGGAGGATGGGGGGTGGGAGGGATACTGGGATCCGTGGTGGTGGGAAATGGGCACTGGTGGAGGGATGGGTATTTGAAAAAAATAAATAAATAAAAGAGATGATAAAAGTAGTGACAGTTGTAACAAACTTGAGACACCGGAGTTCCAGCACACTGGGCTGTGAGCTCACAGGCCACAAGGATGTGTGTCTGAGCACAGGCCTTAGTAGGTCTCAGTCTGGTTTAGGGGAATTTCTGGGATTTGCAAAGAGAAGCTTGCTCTCTGTCAGCACCAACTGTGGCCAGGGGATGACTGTGGCACCCAAAAGGTTGGCAAAGATCCTGGGAAAATTGTTCTTGCATCAAACTCCTGACAAAAGGGCCAGTCTCCTCTCTAGTCTCAGTCTGTGACAGTGTTGCAAAGGAGCCATGAAGGTGCGCTGGCAGCTAGGACACAGGAAGTGCAGCGCTGGGTTGGAGTGCAGGGGATGCGAAGGGATTCCAAATTTAGCAGCCTTGTTTAGCACTGGCATCAACACTCCCCAGGTGTGAGCACTGCTGCCTTTTAGAATGAGCTTCTTCTGCCTCAGAATAACAAGTTCTTTGCAACCTATGCCTGCGGGTGTCTTTCATTGATGGAATTATCTTGCTTGCCTGACTCTTCCTTAACACGTTTTCTTTCAAACCAGGAATAAAGGTGGTGGGGGGGAGGGGGGGGCGGGTGTCTGGAGACTCTTTTTTTAAAGCATAAAGGTACTATGAAAAGCACCCTAGGGTGCAATCCTGCTCTGAGCGGAGGCACCTAGACTCACAGCAGTATGCATGTTTATCTTTAGAGGAGAAATATGACTATTCTGTCCGAGATTAGCGGTTAGAGCAGGGTGCACTCTGGCTTCTGGAGGTGCTGGGCTTCAGGTGACCTAGGAAAGCCATATAGTGTGGGTATGTGCCTGGATCCACCTGCAGAGAACAGGGGCAGGAAACACAGCAAACTGTTCTGGTGGACTAACCCCTCCCAACCCTGCCCCTGCCACCTCCCCCCGCCTTCCCATTGCTCTAATAGTCTCCCCACCCCCCACCCCACACCCAGCCAACACTTCAGCACTAAGTGCCAACTCTCCTCTAACTTGCTGTATTTCTCCGAGAGCTCCCCAGAACAGGCCAGAGGCATAATTCTGTGCCTCCTACAAAGTGGGGCCTTGCCTAGGGTATGTCATTCAGACACATATGCCTGGAACAAGGCATAAGAACATGTAGAATGGTGGAGATTCATTAAATGCTTTCATATTTGTTTATTCAGATGAAGAGTGATAAATACATCTTAAATATTACAAAATGTAAAAAATTTAGTTACATCCCAGAAGACCCAGGGGCCATGTGGGTTGCCATGGTGTGAAGCTGGGTCAGCTCCGTGCAAGGCAAGTGCCCAACTCATTGTGTCTCTCTGACCCCAAATATCACAAACGTTCATATACTGAAATGACAGTCAACAAATCTGAGAAGTTTGATCTGCCAAAAAAAAAAAAAAAACAGTCCCTCCACATTTAAAACACATAAAGACAAAAGTTCTTAATGTGCTTTCCTCAACCCAGAATAGGTACTGAATCTAGACCAATTTGGTCAACAGCAGAGGAAAGAATGTGGATATACTAAGTACACAATAGAGAGAAAATCCATTGCCAGCGGTGGCCCCCAGTCCACAGTCTTCACTGCGGAGACCCTGAGCATCATTTCCTGAAGCGCTTGAAAAGTGGGTGCACGTGCTTAGTAGAAGCTTTGTTCCGTGAGGCGTGGTATTCCATGTACACGGTGTCGTCAGCCCCTGACATGGAGCTCATTGTGCCAAAGCGCCGAGACACCTGCAGGGACCCAATCCAGTGTTAGTCTCCAGGGGAAGGACATGCCTTTCATAATCATAATTAGCTAATAAAATGTGTCAATATATTACAAGTAACCATTTACTAACCAGTATGTTTCAAACATTGTTCTGAGCAGAATATACATGCTCTGACTTTTCAAATGCAGTCATAAACTATCTTTTTTTTTTTTTTTGCGGGAAGTGTTTTGGGAGGGGTAGGGCTACCCCAATATTGAAGCCAGCAAGGCTACACCCAGAGGTACTCAGGAGGTCATGTGAGGCTGGGGATCAAACCTGAGCACACGTGTGTCTGAAAAGCCTGCACTACAGCCCTTTCGGCAATCTCTCTGGCTCCACAATCCCATCATACAGAAGCAGAAACTGAGACAAGAGATGAAGGATATTGCCCAAGACCACAATTCTTCGGAGAGAAGAATTTTGAGGCCAGGTGACTAGGCTTCAGAATTTTGTCCCTTTATCATGGTGCTTACACACAACTGGTGCAGCTGTAAATTGTGTGTGGCACTAGGATCAAGAGCTACCAGGACCACACATGGATTCGTATCACATGTGCCCACAAGGCGGGTATTCAAGTCTCTGCACTAGTCCTCTTGACTCAGATACTATTTTCACAATGGTACCTTGCCTCACCAACAATTTCTGAACCAAATTTTTAACAGATTTTTCAAAATCTCAGGAGAATCCATTATAGACCTTAAATCAAGTAAGTACAGCTAGAAAGCCCAGTATTTCAATGTTGAATCTATCCTTCACTGGGTGACCTGGGCAAATACTCTGAACCTTCATCTCAATGAACTCATTTGTAAAATGGGAATAGCTACATTTGCATCAGCATATATAGAAATCACCCCCCCCCCCCCCCCCCGCAGCCCCAGACCCCATGCTTGGCACTCCACCAACATCAAGTCCCACGGATGTATGAAAAAGGGAGTGAAGCAGGACCCCAGAAGCCTGGCCTGGAATGACACTTGGAGAGGGAATGGTCAGACATGGCCTGAGATGCAGTGCAGGAAACTTCCCAGAGATCAGCCCCCATTTGGGGGAGAGATCTGAGAGAGAAGGAATAGCAGCACCTCCCCATAATGCTCTTTATTTCTTTTTCTGTTCTAGACACTACGTATCTTTTGGCTTTGGTACTTACTTTGCTTCTGTGGAACCTGACTAAATTCTATTTCTCTCCTAGGAAGGACCTGGTACAAGTGCCCATAACACTTTCTTTAATTATCCCATGTAATAATGCTCGGGCTGAAGCGATAGCACAGCGGTAGGGCGTTTGCCTTGCACGCAGCCAACATGGCCGACCCGAGTTCGATTCCTCCGCCCCTCTCGGAGAGCCCGGCAAGCTACCGAGAGTATCTCGCCCGCACGGCAGGGCCTGGCAAGCTCCCCGTGACGTATTTGATATGCCAGACACAGTAACAACAAAGTCTCCAATGGAGACGTTACTGGGCCCGCTCGAGCAAATACCTCTAGATAAACCTAAATTGAGAGGGTGGGTGGGCGCAGAAAACGACTTGTCTTACAGCCGCCCCAAGATAAGCTTCTTAATCAAATTCACCTGCTTATTCAAACTCCCGCCTCTCAGGCTGGAGCGGCCTTTTCCTCCATCCTTCCCTGCCTTACTGCATAAGGCCAAGGTCAGATTATTCTTGGGGAGCTCTCAGGCTGCAACCCAACACTGGCACACAGTAGGCATCCAGTAAACCGTTGCAAAACCAAAAGTCGAATATTTACAAATAACTTCAGTTTGTGAGAAAAGTTTACAAGTATACCCCGAGCTTATCCTCATTCCCACCTCACAGGCTTAAGAAGAGCCATTATGGCCGAGGCCCTCATGGTCCTGTCCGCCCCCTGCCCTTCTCTCGCTTCCTGGGTTTCCCACACTGAAGGCACAGAAGAACAGACACACAGACTCCGGGAAATGGGATCGCGTGCTCTTCAGAACTCACACTGGAATCTTGCACTCACTCACCTGGCTGGACTTAGAGCCAAATTCTCCCGCCACCACCTCTTCTTCAGCATCCAGGTCTGTGGCAGCCAGGACTTTCTGAAGGAGCTGCTGCTGTTCTTCTTTCGTTGAATATGCTAAGTCTTCTTCTTCCATGCCCGCAAGCTTCGTGATCACCTGCAAAGCCCACACTCTTTGGCTTCTCTCCCTTGGCCCTACTCTGCCTTCTTCTGTGTAGGCCAGTTCCAATCACTGCCTTCCCATCATGCCCAGCAGAACTAATGGCTGACCATGGGAAGCTCCTCTTGGGCAATCCAGAGACCATGTATCGGCACCCAATTGACCAGGGAGCCTATCTAAGAACTCTAAGGCAAAAGATGTTGCGAAAACCTCAAAGAAATGTGCTCCCCACACAGAGCAGTGAAATGGTCACTATCAGAATGGTAATCTTGGTGACTAAAAACATCCACTCTGGTAGCTTCTGTCATCTTGCACCAGGTAAAGAAAGGGACCAAAGGCCGAGGGCACAGCCTGCTGCCCTTCCAGGGGGCATTCAGTCCCAGTAGAGGCCCGGATGTACAGAATGGATTTATAGGTTTTTAGAACAGCAAGATAAAATATAATGAAGATTTCATTTTCATTTCGTAATTGACTGAAAGGCATAGATCTCCACTGAGAGTCTGAGTTGATTATGTAAAGGAAATTTTCTTCCTCTAACTCTTCTCAAAATCTGTATTAGAGGCAATTCCTGGCAGTGTGGAAGCGGCTGAATACTCAGTAGCCAGAGATCACGGTACAGTAGTGCCCAGCCTGGTCACCTTCTACAGTGCCTGGTCATCACTCTGAGGACTCTGAGGAAAGACTAGGAAGGCCAAGGCGGCTCCACCAAGTAGACACGGACCCATGTAGGTGCTGCTCTGCAGAGTTTCCTTTTCATAGGCCCCAGAGCACTTCATGGTTCATTGCTTCTCTTACCCTTGTAACGCTTTCAAAACACAGGAGGCTGGACACAGAACGCAACAGACATGGGGGAGGGGGGAGGACAGGACGGGATTATGGGGCAAAGAAGGGTCCCAGAGGAGTTAGGGGCTAATCCTGGATCTGTGATTGGGTGTGCTCCCCACAGTGCTCTGGAGAACCTTATAGTGCCCCAGTAGTCTCTCTCCAGCCCTAGCTCACCCATTTTTTACAGACAGATGAAAAAAGATCACAATGCAAATTCTTCAAAAAATCTGAACTTTGGAGCTGGAGAAAAAGTATAGCGGGTAGGGTGCTTGACTCGCATGCAGTCAAACTGGGTTTAATCCCCAGCACCCCCCATATGGTTCCCTCCTCCCCCTCCCCCTCCCCGAGTCTGCCAGGAATGATTCCTGAGCACAGAGCCAGGAGTAACCCCCAAGCACAGCCAAGTTTGGCCCCAGAGCAAAATCAAGTAAGCAAAAAATAGATAAATAAGTAAATAAATAGAAATTTGAGCCTAGCTTGAGACTCTGAGAAGTGTCCCCACCTCTGGCTAAAGATAAAAAGGTCAGGAAACTCGGTCTGATAATAGCAAGGCTGATAACAGGACTCTTGGTGTGTGTAATAAGATACGATCAAAGAATCTGAAGATGCGAACCTACAGTCCTGCAAATCACGAATCAGGAGCCTCTCCTCTATTGTTCCCGTGCTGCTCTATTAGTCCCCCACTTCTGGCACATCGCTCCCAAAAAAGCCTGGGACTAAATCCCAACAACACATAGGAAAGAGAGTAAATGCCCCAGACAATGGAATTTAACCCAAAGCTTTAAGAATTTCCTGATAGAATGACTGCATTCCTTTGTGGTACATAAAAAATATATAGAGTAGAAGAAGAATATCCATGGCCAGGGAAAACAGGGGCTAGGAGGGCTGGTGAATGGTTGAAACTAACTACAATCGTGTGTGGGGCTGAGGGTAGGTAAGATAGAAAAGAGACCACTATAACAATAATAGCTGGGAATGATCATGCTGGACAAGATCTGAGAGTTAAAAGTAGGTAAGAGAGGGCCCCCATGAGCGGCTCTCCGGCACGGCCATGGTCACCGAGGCACACAGACCTAATTTAGAACCCAGCAGCTTCTGGCAGAAAGGTAAATGGACTATGTATTAAGCGATGGTGCTGTGTCCCCCCCACCCCCCCCGGGAGGGAAAGGGTGTCCGTCTCTTCCACCATTCCCCCTCCGCTCCCTCCGGTGTCATGGCAGCCACCGCCTCAGAGCTTATTGGACAGCCAGGTATGAGTGGCGGTGACGGGGCCACTGCAGCCTCAAGGGATGGGGTGCGTCCTTCTTGCCCTGCCAAGACCACGAGCTGCCCCCCACGAGGAGCTCTCCGGCATGGCCATGGCCCCAGAGGCACATAAACCAATCTCGGAACTATTTGGCTTTTGGCAGAAATCCCTCCAGACTAAATTAGTAAAATATCAGAAATCCAAAATCATATGGTCTTCATAACCAGCAATAGAAAACAATGCCTTTTCAGCAGGTTTGATTGTTGGGGAAAAATTCCAAATAAAGTGGTACGTCTTTTGTCGAAATAATGAATGTAATCTAAGTACAGGGAGAGTTAAGTGGAAATCATCTGCCTCACAGGCAAGGGGAAGGGTGGCATGAGGGGGTATACTGGGGTTCTTGGTGGTGGAAAATATGCAATAGTGAAGGGATGGGTGTTTGATCTGTGTATGACCGAGACTTAAACCTGAAAGCTTTTTAACTGTTCTCACTGTGATTCAATAAATAAATTAAAAAAAATTGTAGGTAAGGGATATTCTTGATAACCTTTCAATATCAATATTGCAAACCACAATGCCCAAAAGGATGTGTGTGTGTGTGTGTGCGCACACACACACAAATAGAGAGAGGGAGAGGGAGAGTAAGAGGAAGAAGGAGAGGGAGTGGGAGAGGGAAAGGGAGAAAGGAAAAGCGCCAGCCATAGAGGCAGGTAGGGGGTGGGGGGTGGGAGGTGATGGGAGGAAACTTGGGAACACTGACAGTGGGAAATGTACACTGGTGGAGATGGGTGTTGGAATACTGTATGACTGAATCCCAATCATGAATGGCTTTGTAATGGCCTATCCCACAGTGATTCAATAAAAAAGTCAAAAACAAAAAGAATTTCCCCGAGTTATTCAAATATATGACTTGCAGCACACAGAGAGCTCTGACATATGTGAGGCCCACTGAGGTGCACCAGCTAAGGAAGGGTTCTCCTAACCTGGAGTCAGCACCCCTTAGAAAGCAAGTCTGGGGGAATCAGGCCAACACAGTGATGGTCACTGCTCCTTGGCATGTCAAGTCCTGCCAAATCTGCACATTTCCCCATCAGCATCTGTTGACATAAAAAGTCAACAAGGTGACCAGAGCAATGGTCCAGAGAGCAGGATGATTGAATTGCACACAGTCCATCTGGGTCGAATTTCTAGCCCTCCACCCCCCACCCCCCACAACCCTGTGGTCCTCTAAGGCTCACCAGGAGTGATCCCTGAGCAGAGAGGCAGGAGTAGGCCTTGAGCACCGCCAGGTGTGGCTCAAAAACAAACAAACATTACTTGCCCTAAGGTTCCATTCTTTGACCACCCATTGTGCGGACTTGGAACAGCAGGGATCCTGCAAGATATTTTCCCCACAAATCCCCTATAGCCCACCACCCCCATGAAGAGATAAAAGCAAGTCTGTGAAGGCCTCCGGCACACTAATGCTCTGTGGCTGCCTAAACTGTGTGCCACACTGGTGTTGTCAAGTGGCCCCCACTTCTCTGGAAGGCCAGGACACAACAGAAGCCGTGATTTCACTGTGACCAGGGACCCAGGGGACACATACCTTAAAGCTATAACCCTGGTCTACCAAGAACCTCTGCCGCTTGGTGGAGTAAGCCATCTCCTGTGTATCCTGGGAAACCAGTGAGTAGAAGAAGGCATTGTACTCCTCTGCAACCATGCCTGAGGAAAAGGAAGGAGAAAGAACACTGGTAGTAAGAATGCCGGAATGTACATCCAGAGTTCAAAAGCCAGCCATGCATTCAGGGAGTTCTGTATGCAGGAGATCACCCAAGGCCTGCAGGGTAATTCTTTTTCATTAACTTGGATTTCATCAATATTAAAAACTGTGCTTAAGAGGGCATAACTAAAAAGAGTGAACCAACAATCCACAGAATGGGAGAAACCATACACGGAGTGTTTCTGATAAAGGATCTGTATCTAGATTACATAACTGTAACAACACCTCAAAAATGGAATCACAAATAACCCTATTATAAAAAAGGATGAAGAAGCAGAAAACAGACAGTTCTCTAAATTTAGAAGACATGAAAAGAGGTAGGGAGGGTCGGAGTAATAGTACAGCAGGTAAGGCGTTGCCTTTCATACAGCAGACCCAGGTCCAATCCCTGGCATCCCATATGGTCTGCCAAGCACCACCAAGAGTAATTCTGGAGTGCAGAGCCAGAAGTAACCCCTGAGCATCGCCACGTGTGATCCAAAAAGCAAAACAAACAAACAAATGGCCAGGGAGCAAATATTAAGAACTCAACAGCATTATTCATCAGAGAAATGCAAATGTAAACCATGATGAGACATCACCAGCTACCCACTATGAAGATGGAGCAAAAAGAAAAAAAAAAGCAGTTAATCCCAGTTGCGACATCCTGTGATGGGGGCCCAGGTCCTTTCCCTGGAGTTGACAAGCAGACACTACCCCGTGCAGATCCTCCTTCACTGAGCTTGTGTGGGGCCCGTGCAATCCTTCACCTGGGCAGCAACCTCAGGCTGAATGCGGGGTCCATCATTCTCTCATGTCCTTGGGGCTGCCCAAGCCACTCTTAACAAGGCCTCCTGTACTCCTGACTTGAGACCCAGGATAGCAGCGTCCAGCGCCTACGCCTCCAGTGCTATGCCACCCCTCCCAGGACTGTACCACTGAGCACCACATCCTGGCTCTTCCTCCTACCTACCAACACCCGGGGGCTACTCAAAGTAGCTCAGCTTTGAGGCTACCGTGCGAAATCCAGGCGGCTGCCAGTGGATAACACCCACACTCACCTTCCAGGCCTGAGAAACAGAAGGGCCACGAGATCTGCTTGTGGCTCTGGGACCCGTGCCTCACAGTTGGCTTACCCCAGGAGCACCAAGCGCATTACAGGGACCCATAGGCGGCTCTGCCTTCCCTCTTCCTATGCTGAGCTGTGTGCAAGGAGAGACCTTGGCAGCAGGGGGAGAGAGTCACCCTCACCTTTTTTGGCTCGGAGCACTCGTCCAAGTCTCTGGGCCTCCTGCCTCCGGGAGCCACCATGAGATGAGATCTGAATAAGGACATTTGCTTCTGGGAGGTCAAACGACGTATCACCCACCTACAGGAACAGAGCTAATGTGAGTAGGAGAGAGTTTCCATATATGGTACACAAAGTGCAAACAAAGACCAAAGGGGCTCAAATGTAAATAAACTGTAGGCTGATCTCAAAACATACTAATTCTCTTCCCTGGTGGCCACGGGGCCCAGCAGCTCATGTGGGACATGTAACCCAGCAGGGGTTACTGCTTGCACTGGACTGGATTCGGATGCAGGGAAACCAAGCTCAGCTTGGGGGTTCTACCCACTGAAGTCCCCAGCCACCAACACCAGAGTCTGGTACTTTTTGACACATCCTGAACCCTTCCTAGGAAGTCTTCTTTTGGGTGCCGGATCTGCTCAAATCCCAAAGTTACCAGGCTTACCTTCACTAGCACCAAGCACACTGGGAGCAGGCAAAGACTTCAAGATTCCCCAAACCAACAAAGAGAACCTAGTCCAAATGCTTCTTTATTACAGAAGGAGTCATTCTGCTGACCTCACTGTAGGTCAAAGTATGACTGCCTTCCTTGTATAGTAAAAATCATAGTAAAGTAAAGGCCCTCCTGTTGATCATCGATTTGCTCGAGCGGGCCCAGTAACGTCTCCACTGGAGACTTTGTTGTTACTGTGTCTGGCATATCGAATACGTCACGGGGAGCTTGCCAGGCTCTGCCATGCGGGCGAGATACTCTTGGTAGCTTGCCGGGCTCTCCGAGAGGGGCGGAGGAATCGAACTCGGGTCGGCCATGTTGGCTGCGTGCAAGGCAAACGCCCTACCACTGTGCTAAATGAAAACTCCTGTACATCCCCAAAACGTGGGAAATGTGTGTGTTGGGGGGGAACATTAATTATGAAAAGAGAATCACTGTCACTGTCTTCTCGTTGTTCATTGATTTGCTCGAGCAGGCCCAGTAATGTCTCTATAGTGACACTTGTTACTGTGTTTTGGCATATCGTATACATCATGGGCAGCTTGCCAGGCTTTGCCGTGCAGGTGAAATACTCTTGGTAACTTGCTGGGCTCTCTGAGAGGGGCGGAGGAATAGAACCTGGGTCTGCCAGGTGGGCCGCATGCAAGGCAAATGCCCTAACCGCTGTACTGACTAATTAATTTGGGTTTCAATCCACATCCGGCAGTGCTTGGGAATCATTCATAGTTCTAGGGATGGAGCTCAGGCCTCCCACCTATAAAACATGCACTCTGGTACTTTGAGGTTTTTTCCCCAGTCCCATCTGGCTAAAAGATTTTCTGGGGCTAGGACTATATTTATGACACATGAACGGGTATTTTATCTATGACACATGAAAACCCCACATTAGCCTCTCACAAGCCAACGCTGGGACAACAGGAATGAAAACTGACACCTGGGGTTCCTTCAACAAACACCAATTCACTGCCCAGATAGTCCAGGATCCTGCCAACCAAACACTGAGCTTGCTGGGGTCTCACAGACCTTGGATATGAAGATGGTGTTGATTTTGGGATTGTGCTTGAAATTCTGGAGAATAAGCATCCTTTCTCCTTGGGATGTAGGGCCATAGATAAAGGGTCTAGGGAAGAAAGAAGCTGAGTTAGTCACACCACCCCTTCCTTATCCTGAAAGCACATCAGAGGGAAAGGAGCCCCTGCAAAGTTTCCCTCCCCTGGGATGTCATCAGGCAAGAATACCAGGAGAAAATCCAGCAAAATGGTGGACCAAAAAATATGGTCCGCTCCTCAGTCTACTCTTCAGGCTCGGTTCAGGTCATCATGCCCTTCGGGATTTTCCCTTTTTCAGTCTGGTTTTGGAGTGTGCTTTTCCCTGCTTTTCCCTCATTCTAAGCATAATATTCACATAAGAAACCCCTGGATTTTATGAAGCCCAAGGAGACTGGTTAAGAAAAGCACTGTAATTTGCAAACAAGTAAGTAACTATTTTGAAAGATACCAGCATCACCAAAGGAGAATAAAAGAGAAAAGAGCCCCCCCCCCCCAGCCATTTTCCCCATTGACCTTTTATAATACTAAGTTCAAAATCATTCTCTGTAATTTCCAATCCTCTAACAAAGGGTTTAACACTTAGGATACCTTCTCTCAGCAATGCCCTCTCTTGCGGAGGCCAGTTCCCAAAGTCGAGTACCAACAGTGGATGTGGTGACAAGAACAGCGAGGGCAGCCCTCGGACATGGAGGGGACCCCCGTCAAGCTCCACGCTCCACTGAAAACCCTTGTTCCTACATCACTGTTCCTGACAAGCACAGAAGGTAAGACTCATGTCAGTATGTACCCAGTATGTACAGAAGAGCGGCTGTCCCACCACCAAGGCCATGAGCTGTGCCAAGGCAGCGTGCTGACGGCTAGAGAGCAGTCCTGCCAACGCGCCACACCACACTTCCCAACTCCCCAAGCCTGAGCTGCAGACTGGGGTCGGCTGCGCCCTAGAGAGCACATGCCTGGGGGGGGGGGGGGGGGGGAGAAGGGGAGGAGAATGCACTACGAGGGACACTCTAGGTTGATGGCCACTGGCCACCACCCATGAAGTGCCATACCTGAGTGTTCAGTCCAGGGTATCACACAAATCTTAATGTTTTCTTACTTATGAGCGCTATGCTATGCAAACGCGATCCTCCTTATTTCCTGCCCCATACAGGCTTTTAGATATTTTCTCTTCTTCTCCTTCATCAACAAAATTACTCACATGTGTTTCTGGTAGTTTCTCTCAAAGAGGAAACGAAAAAGAAATGTGACCTTTCTTTGCACGAAAAAAATCTAATACTTGAATGCCTATCAGATGGGCCATGCACAAGAATCCTTTGAGGAAGTTGTGGCATCTCCATTTGACAGAAGAGCAAAAGGTTCAGAGAGGCGGGCACCTGTCCACAGGTGACACAGCTGAAAGGAGCGGGGACCCAAATCCCATGTGTCTTCACTCCAAAGCTGATGCTCTGTCTTTCACTCTAACAGGTAACACCAAGAGCCCTCCCTGCAAAGTATTTACTGACACCTTCTCCCTTCTTGGGAAGTCTTGGAGACAAACTGCCTGCTATGTGTCCCACGCCACAGAACAGAGCAATGTCCTGGACCCACGTAATTATTAGGCCACAAGAAAACAAGACAGAAACATTTAACTGGAAGTACAAAAAGAAAGAAAGAATAGGAAGTAGAAGTAGAAGCCATCATTCTAGCATCCACAAAAGCACTACCCTCTGAGTAATTCACTGTGCCAGCAATATCTTAACCAGGAAGCAACAAGAAACAAGCCTCAGGTGCTCCAGTGCTTCAAATATCAGTGTCAGGGAGGGTTCTTTGTGGCAGGAAAATCTGATAGGATACTGGAAAGGGGGTGGGGGTAAGGAAGGAAGAGAGAGAAGAGAGTCATGAAACATAACAGAGCAGAATATAATGTGGCAGGGACAAAGCCACAAAAGTGTCCACCCCCCTCCCCCCACCCCAAAAGTAACAGCTTGAAAGAGAAGTGACCAACACCACGGATGCAGCAAAACAGATGGATGCAGGCCTAGTTAATGAGTCCCAAAGAAGACAGCCAAGCCCACGGTGCAGGAAGGAAAGCCGATAGAAAAGAAGCCACTTTCCCAGAAAGGTTCGAGAATGAGTCCCAACTGCCTTGGCAGGCGCTGATAGGGCAGGGGAGCGGACCAAATTGGTGTGAGGGACAGGATCAGTCCCACTGTCCCACTGAAGCAGCCTCTAGACGTGCCTCCTCCTCCCATCTGGCAGGAAACTGGAGGCTGACTCGGGAAAATCAATAAGGAGGGTCAGAAGTGAGCACCTCAGGAGAACCGAGCGCAGAACAGAGGCCGAAGGGGAAGAATGAAGGAAGCCCCTTCTGTCTCCCCTACCATATGCCGGAGACCCAAAGGTTTCTCGCTGGAGAAACTGTCCAACCCACGCCTCTAGAGCCCCAAATCCCTGTGACCTTGAGCAATATGCCTGCTGCATTCTCACACAGGGGAGATTTGCTGTCATTCCAACTCTTCCACACTTACTTATTCAGTTTAATGGCATATTCCTGCAGGGCGAAGACATTATCAGCAAAGACAATGATCTTGTCATTCCTCCTTTCGTGAAACTTGATCAGAAATTGGCAAGCTCTGAATTTGTTGGGGTTCATGGTGTACAGCAAGATCCGTTTCTTAGTTTTAATTGCCACATATTCCCGGTAAAACTCAGGAGACATCGGGCACCAAACCTGAGATACAACAGAAATCAGGAGTCAGTATGCAAGTTCAAAGACCACAATTGGAAACCTTTTTTTTTTTGGTGTGGAGGGACGGGCACACCTGGCTGAGCTCAGGGTTTACTTCTGGCTCTGCACTCAGGGATTACCCCTGGAGTGCTGGGGGTAGGCGAGGGCGGGGGAAGACCACATGGGGTACTATAAATTGTCAGGCCAGCCACATATAAGGCAAGTGCTCAACCTGCTTTACTATAACACCAGCCTCAACAAAACTGGAAACTTTTGAAGACCATTCCATTAATGAAATCAACTTAAAAAAAAAAATCAAACCAATAGTAACTGAATTATATGTTAAAAAATATGTCAGATGTAAATTATATGTTAATAAAACTGAAACTCAAGTGCATTCACACACACGCTCATACATACACATGTGTACGCACACATATATGCGTGCATGCACACACACACACACACACACACACACACACACACACACACACACACACGGAGGACACTTCCTATCCTGGTTATGACCCACTACAGTGAAGCTACTACACAGAAGTCCTGAGGAAGCAAGATTGCTCTGCAGCCCAGGAAATAAGTACAATATCTGTAATAATACTGTCATCATGAGAAACAACCAAGGTTCAAATGTATGGAAACAAAAAATAAATCAGTGGCTGCCTAGAACTGGGAGGAGATGTAGAGCTTCGTTATAAGCATGGCTGACAACTTTCTGGGGTGGTAAAATGTTCTGAAAATGGGTTGTGCAGATACCTGCACAATAATTTGTATTTACTAAAATCAGAATTTACTTACAATAGGTAAGGGTTACAGAACCAGACAGAAGACTAGCTATACTTAGCTAAAACCAGGTTGGTTTTTTTTTTGGATGGGAAGGAGGATTTGGATTTCTGGGCCACATTTAGCAATAGGGGAGTTGGGAACAGTCATGTGAAGGTGCCAGAAAGAATGTTGTTCCTCCAGAGTGGGGTTACCTATAAACATGTATTTTCACATGTGTATTTTATTAAAAGAAAAAAAAATCAGGGAGGGATCTGGGTGCAGCGGCTGGTGTTGGAGCACTACAACCAGGGCACTGCTCAGGGGACCCAGTGCCAGGGTCTGAACCAAGGCCCCAGGCATGTGGCGCACCCACACTAGTCCTGTTACCTATCTCTTTGGTGTTGATTACAGAACAAAAATGGGAAGTACGTTCTTTGAAACACAATGTTCAAGGCCACAAGAGTTCTCTGGGGGTATCAAAACCAACAGACTTTGCTCAGGGAAGGGGCTGGGCTTGCACAGGAGCAGGTCGGGGTACTCACTCCAGCGGGGAGAAGCAGCTGCCTGCCTGGGAGTGATGACCACTGCTCACTGACTGTGCCTGTCTCGGGCCCGAGATGGTTAGAGCACTGACCACCTCCTGGGGCAGCAGCTGTCGGCTCAGGTCCTGCAAGAGTGCCTGCCCTCCAAGCAGGATCCTGCCCGTTTCCCCTTAGCCCTTCCAAACTATGTGGGAAGGGACAGCTACCTCAGCACACTGGACCTTGGCGATGTAGCCGTTGTTCTGCAGTTCCATCCAGTTGGCTTCATAGAGCTTGGGCCCGATCAGAAAATTTAAGTCAACAATCTTGTCGTCTTCCCGAACAAGCGTGGCTGTCAAGCCCAGCTTGCAGTGGGCCTGCACGATGGTGAGCACTCGTCGGAACATCTTAGCTGTGGAAACAATTGGCAGGTTCACACTTTTTTAAACGTCCCACTACCACATACAGCCTTGCAACTAAATACTGGCCTACGATACTACACTGGCTAAGTGCCAGGTAACTGGCTGGCAGAGAGCTGTTCTAGGCAAGGATGACTGGGCAAGAACAACTAATCACTTTAGGCTTGTTCAAGGAGTAAGGATAGTAGGAGGGCAAAAGGATTTTAAAGAAGCTTTGCAGCCTCAGCACTGTCTCTTCATTCTCCCACCATCTTCCCATAAACCACGGGGAAAGCCAGGACAGACAGCTGCACCCCAGCACCTAACCAACCTGCCCGAGGAGGTTCCCTTCTCACTTCTGACTAGTTCCTTTCTCAGCTAGCAACTTCCTTGGTCTTCCTTCCTCACAAAGTTAACATTCTCTCTACTTAAATTAAATAAGCACAAAAAGGGTGTGAGATAAAGTTAAAACACGTTGAATGTTGATCTCACAACATAATTAAGGATAAGATTTCAGAAACAGACAAAACAATCTGAAGGAAGAGAAGTTGCACCATACTTGAGAACACGGGACAGTGAAAATGCAAAGAACTGGGCGAGAGATAATAAATCGGGCAGAGCGCTTGCCTTGTACTTGACCAACCCGGGTTCAATCCCCAGCATCCTCCGAGCACCACCAAAAGTAATTCCTTAGTGCAGAGCCAGGAGTAAGACCTGAACACTGCTATATGTGACCCCAAAAGAAAACTTGCTTAAAAATGGATAGACATGGAGAGTATCATACTGAGTAAAATGAGTCAGAAAGAGAGGGACAGAAGAACTGCACTCCTTTGTGGCACTTTACCCTGCCTGTCCCCTGACCTCGGCAATCACTGTTCTCCTCTAGGCCAGGTCCATGTGGCTGCAGTCACACACATCAAATGCTTTCCTGCCTCAACACTGTATTGCAAACCATAATGCCCAAAAGTAGAGAGAGAATATGGTGAACATTGTCTGTCATGGAGGCAGGGGGAGGATGAGGAAGGGGGTGTATACTGGGGAGATTGGTGGTGGGAATGTGCACTGGTAGAGGGATGGGTGTTTTGATCATCCTGTCATTGTAACCCAAACATGAAAGCTTGTAACTATCTCACAGTGAGTCAATAAAATTAAAAAAAAAAAAAAAAGATAAAGGCGTTGTTCCTTCTACTTGACCGGTTGTGAACATCTTTAGGAAACTTTGAACATCAAGAGGTGCTGCGGGGGCTCTTTTTACACAGAAGAAAGCCAGAGGCAAGCACCATTTGGGCACTGTGAAAACTATGTGAAAAAGCCTGCCTCAGATTTTATTTCATTCACTGTTCTCGCTAATTGACAACTTATCAGTTCCCTTAAAAAAGGTTCGCCTGGAATACAATTTGGCACTAAAAGGAGCACAATCTCAATATAACATGGGTGAACCATTATGCAAAGAAGTCAGATTTAAGAAAATAGGTATGATTCTGTTAATAAGATTTCCAGAAAAGACAAGTCCACGGAGACAGAAAACAATACAGGGCTTGCTAGAGGCTAGACCTGAAAATACTGACTATAAATGGGTATGATGATGTTTTAAAATTGGATTGCGGTAATGGTTTTACAACTCCATGAATTTACTAACATTCCTGAATTGTGTACTTAAAATCATACAAATGATATTAACATAACTTTTAAAAAATGTTTGCCTGCACTATTTGGAGAAGCAGAGTTTCTATTGCAAGCAATTTGAGGCCTTTCCATAAGGCCACTGAAAACTAGGAGATGCAACAGTAAAGAAAGATGGAGGGAGAAAATAATTAATGAAAATGTACTCTGGGTCAGGGACCAAGAAGTCATGATTATGGACACCCATCCACACTCTACCTACCCTCCACAAGTGCATCACCCAGCAGGTCCACCTAGCAAGGTGGATGTGCTACATAGCAGTCTCTCTCTGAATAACAGTGAGCAGTGAATTTCACCTCTAGTGAATGGACAGTTCAGTTCTGTCTGCTTACCTGGGATGGTGTGGACTTCATCTAGGATCATAAGGCCCCACTCCTGAGTTTTGAGCCATTCCATGACTCGCTCAGCCTCCCAGGACCTTTTGGTGGTGTGGCCCAGCATGGAATAGGTGCTAATGGCAATGGAGCAGCCAATAGGCTTGTCCTTGGCATCAGAGGTGAAGCGGCAGATTTGGCTGTCATCAATGGTGGACCACATTTTAAACTGGGCTTTCCACTGCTCCACGGACACTGCTGAGTTGCCTAGCACCAGACAGCGTTTTCTGACAGTGCACGCAGCTGTCACACCGACCAGGGACTTCCCAGCACCTATGAGAAAGTAAAGCAAAATCCTCCTCAAGGCCAGGTTGCAATGAAGGTCGCAGAATGACTCAAACTATTTGTACTGATTCTCCTAGCTGAAACTCTGAGACATGTATTGCTCTGAGAATTTCTGTACAGAAGAGGAACCAGACACACTTCAAATTCCAGTGTGAATAAAAGAGGTCTAGAACTTTATAAGCATCTTGTTTAAGTGATGAAATTGCAGAAACACAAAACCAAAGATTAAAAAAAAAAACTTACTCTCATTTCTGTTTGTTTTGGGGCCACACATGGCAATGCTCCAGCATCCAGGGTTACTGCTCTAGGTCTACACTCAGGAACTATTTTTGACTGTGCTCAGGGGAACCATTATTTGATGCCAGGGATCAAACCCAGGTCAGCTGCATACAAGGCAAGAGCTCTACCAACTACTATCTCTCCAGCCCTTTATTTCTTTTTGATGTGATTCCTTTTGGTTTTGGTTCCTGACTCCACTTGGTGGTGCTCAGGGAACCATACGTAATGCTAGGATTCAAAACTTGTCAGCCCCATGCAAGGCCTATGCCTTAACCATGTATTATCCCTATAAAAGCTACAACAGCCATTTGAAACATGGGAAAACTAAAACTCTAGCTTGTCCAAGACCAAAGGCAGAAGTGTTACTGGGCAGTTAGTGTGCCTAACAGATTGCATAAAGGACTCAGTACAAGATAAGTCATTACTATTGTTTTTTAAATTTTATTGCCAACAATTTATAGGGTTTTTTCCCATATAACTTGAATACCTGCTATTGACAATTTAATTTACTATTATTATTATTCCACAAGTGTGCTGACAAACAGAAAAGGAAATGAAAGTAAACAACTGGAACTATATTACAGTATATTTTCCTATGCACAGCCAAAAAAAAAAGAAAAAGAACAAGAGAGCTACTTGAACACAGAAGATATCTGCACACTGTATGTATTATTCATAACAAGCCATACAAAATATTTAGGATCTGCTTTGGGGGCAGGTTGGAAGGTGCTGGGAACATTTGAAATAATGCTGGTGGGAAGAGGCTATGGTGGTGGGACTGCTGTTGGAATACTGAATGTAATAAGCTATTGTGAGCAACTTTAAAAGATAAAATTAAAGGGAAAAAAAGAACTCAGGAAAGGACTGTCATAGAATAAACGCTAAGGAGGCAACAACTGCCCTTTCTTGAATGTGAACACTGTAATACACCATCTAAGGAAAAGCAAAGTTTCTATGCTCTGAAACTTCCAAATGTACCCAGCTCAGAAAAGACTGAGTGCACAGAATGAGAAAACAAACCCGGAATGTGAACCATCCTCACATCACTGCCTATCCCCTCATCCTACACTCGTTTTCTTCAGTGTTCAAGGTATCATCAAGTGAGTCATTTTGTTTACCATCTATCTCTACCCCTCCAAGACAAGCTCCACGAGGACAGGTGTGTTATTCTGTTCACCATCATATAGCCAGGAGCCCTGCATACACAGTAAGCACTTGGCGAGTTCTGCATCCAGACTCATCTGACCTACGCTGTCCTCTGGCAAGATGTGAGTTGGAGAAATGTGCAAAGGGTGAGCAAGAGGAACCTGGCAGATTCAGACAAAAAAACCTGGCTGTCACCTTCTGGGTCACTTACCACAAGGAAGAACAATGACTCCAGACCGTGCACGTCCATTCCCAAACATCTTCCGCAAACTCTTCTCCTGATAAGGTCTGAGGACAGCTGTGGGTTTCAGATCAATGTTGATGTCAGGGTTAACAGAATCATTCCGGAAGTCATATTCTGCCAATAGAGGGTACTCCAGGTGGATGCAACGTTTCTGGAGTTCCTCAATCATTTCCTGGGAAGTGAGCATGAAGGGTCCATAATCTTGTTAAATCCAAACCGTGCTTTGAGAAACAGCACATATTCCGAGAGACCTGACCTAACAGTCAAAAAAGTCGTTTATCTAGACCTTTGCAATTTCAGGTCTTGTATGGCAGCTACTAGTTTCAAGCATAGAAAAGCAACCCAGACTAAGAACACAGACAAAATTAAATCCAAACTGATCATCAAAAAAGCTCCTTAAATATCCTTCCTTACATCCATCCAGTGACTGGTAAGGTCTGAGTAACAGGACATTCAGATAACCCCTTTAGGATGAATGATGCTCAGGCTTCCAGGTACCCCAAAAAGCAAGGAATTCAGGATTCCTTCCTCTCAGACTAGAGACCACTGAAGAAGGGCTACACTACTCTTGGTCACCAGAGAAGGAACAGTCAAAGGAACTCTTCAGAGAAGGAAGCGGGGGGGGGGGGGGGGGGGGGTTGGGGGTGGCGTATTAAACTGACCTGCTTGACCTCAAAAGATACTGTCTGTGTCTCTTCTTCTTCTTCCTCATCCTTGTCCATTTGCTCATAAAAGTCAAACAGGTCGGTGGGGATCTCAGATTTTCCTTGTGGATCTGTCACCTGAGAAGTGGAGGGCCCACTGCCGCCCTCAGCAGTCTTAGCGATCTGTCAAAGAAAGGCAGGATCTGGATTTGTGTGCAACACTCAACCCCAGTGATCAAGCAAGCGTCAAAGTCACCAGGAGAACTTAAAGAGTCACAAGAAACCTGCAGGGCCCATAGGGTGCAAGTGCTGGGTGACAAGTACCAAAAGAATTGAAACCCAAATGCCCACCCTCCCCACCCCCACCCAAAAGGGACCCAGGAGCCCACATACAGCTGATTTGCTTGTGAAAGTCTCTGTGATGAGCTCGGTAGTCTCCCCTTCGGCATTCCTCAGGCGACATTCGCGAATCACTGGATCCTGGAGAAGATGCTGAATGACATCAGGGTGGGAGCTTTCAACGAAGTACCTATAAGAGGAGGGAGGAGGTGTGCACTGATCTGCACACTATTTCCAGTAAGTTCCACTGCTTATTCAACTAGGGAGTCTTGAAATACTGCCTCCTGTCCTCTCTCCATTTTTAGGGGGGTGGAGGGGGGGAGACGGGCACGGGGAAAGTGGTGCTTAGGAGCTACTCCTGGCTTAGTGTTTGGGGGATGATACAGTGCTAGGGACTCAACCTAGGGCCGCACATATGTAGGACAAGTACTAAGGCACACCTGCAACTTTTCTCTCCACTTTTTCACTTTCCCAACAACCCTTAGCCAAATTTTGAGTTTTGAGATATTCAATATTTATGATATAAAGCAAGAGGGTTGGGTACCACAATGAAATTAAATAAGCAGGAATCTAGGCCTGAGCCCCACTGCTTTGGAAGGGCAGAGTGGCCAATGGAAAAAGATTCCATGTTAGCCCTGTCATTTCACTTCTCCCCTCACTTACTTGGGGGTGCTGCCTGCTGTGTAGCAGAGCAAAATTTCTAAATGTGAGCTGCACGCCAACTAGTGTGCAAAGGGAGAAAGCACGTGGGATGACCCCTGAGAGGCCCTTACCTGTTGTGCTTCAGAACCAGCTTGACTTTTCCGTAGCTGATAGTACACAGCTGTGGGGGGGATAACAAACAAAGCAAAATTGGCAGCATGCAGCTCACTCAGAACACATTCATAACTGAGCACATCTTACCCAACAAGAGGAGAGTTCCATTTTTAATTTAGGAAAACCCAGTGTGCAATCCCAAGTGCAGGGGTTGGGGGTGGGCGTGGAATCTAAATTGAGCCTTTTCTATTAGCTTCTATTTTTTTCAGATCAAAACCTTCTTCTTGCTGGGCTAATTCTGATGTCTACTACTTCCACTACTTTTGAATCTTTTTTCAAAAGCCACTTTTCATCTTCTGTTTTCCCTATCCCTTTCTTTTACATTCCCCACAGGACTCATACTAACCCAGATATTGACCTGCCATCAGTAGCACTTACAGCTACTAGCACAAAGTTGGCAAACAGTCACGCACTCAGAAATCGTTGATTCCTAAGCTTACTGGGCCCCTCACTAATGTCCTTCCTCCCCTAACTGGAATCTAAGCTTCTGAATGGTGGAGAATAAAGTTTAGATCTAGTACGGTTCCCCAAGAATCTTCAGAATGGAAGGCAGCATGCTGTACAGCGGTCATGAAAATTCCCACTCAGCTCTGCAGCAGCTGTCTGCCTGCGCTATCGTTCTGGCTCTACTCCTGCACTGGGCAACACTTAATCCCTGCAGGATGTTCCCAGCCAACACTGACCCCAGCCAGAGGTGCAGGCCTTTCTCCCCTGGGTCACTTCTCAGGGCTCCTGACAGCTTCTCGGAAATTGAATTTATCACTGTTGCGCGTGCCTCTGTCCTTCATCTACAGCCACTACAACTTGGGGATCAGAATCCAGCTGCCCATCTCTTCGAAATGATATTCACCTATCTCGGGACACACCACAAACCAAAGCATGCTAAACTGCTCTTCTCATGGAACCCAAACCATTTCAAAATGTAAAGTTCTTTTTGATTTTCCCTAATGGAAACTCCTGACTATTAGTCTCAGTTTTGCAGTGGAGTATTAGCCTGCTAACTCTGTCAATAAAAAAGCATCAAAAAGTGGGGGCTTAACAACAGAGAGCTGTTTCTAGAAGCCCATGACCAAGATGCCAGCCAGTTCAGATTTTCATGAAGACTCTTGTTCTAGCTGGCTCAGGGATGCCTTCATACATGTGCTCACACAACCTCTTCCACGTGCACAGAGCATGTGGGAGCCTTCTGGTGGCTCCCCTGTAAGGACACCAACCCGTGCCCCATAACCTTATCTGCCTAGTTACTTCCTTATGCCAAATACAATCACATCACAGGCGAGGGTTTCAACATACTGTGGAGCGAACAGAATTCAGTCTATAGTACCATTCCCTTGGGCCTGCATTCCCTAATAATCCTAGTTAGAATGAGCCTGTTCCCCCTAATATGTGAGCACCCACTACTAGTTCAGAGCAGCTCAGGGGAAGTGTGGCATCAGAAAGAAACACAAGGTTGGGTTCTGAGGCACAGCGGCTGGGGTAATCAAATATTCTTTGCCCCACACTAGATCTAAGCGTGCATTTTCAATGTCAGCCACAAGTTAACAATGTGTGGCTCCTATCACTACCTTAGCAAGGAGGCAAATGAGCTGGCCTGAGTCCTCACTCACCTTAATGAACTGCATAATTCCATCAGGGACGCCTGTCTTGCTGAGCTTCCTGAGATATTCGGTGATATCACTGGTCTGCAGTCCCACACTGACCGCTGCGTACAGGGAGTAGGCAGTTAGTTTGTACTCATGCACGTGGGTTGGTCGGCACACTGGCTCAGCGATAGCCACCAGGAAGTCTTGAGCATATTTGTAAACTGGAGAGAAGGCTTCTAAGAAGATGTGGCCATCAGGAGCCTGAGAAACACCAAACAGACCCCTCAGATTAGAAAACGAAAGAGATGCAGAAATACTGCTTCCCATATCCTTAACCAAAAAAAAGACTGGTGCCAGAGAGACAGAACGGGAAGGAAGGCATTTGCCCTACACGTCACAAACCCCAATTCAAATCCCAACAGCACCCCTACTTCCATCCCAACCTCGGCATCACCACAATATAGGTCTCCTCAGCACCACCAGGAGGTCACTCCTGAGCACATAGCCAAGAATAGTCCCTGGGTACATCTGGGTGTGGCCCCAGAACAGAAAATCAATAGTTCAGCAGGTAAGGCATTTGACTTGCATGTGGCCTACCTGTGTTCCATCCCATATGATTTCCCAGGTTTACCAGGTGTGACCCCTGAACACAGAGCCAGAAGTAAGCCCTGAGCACCACCAGGTATGCCCCCTCCCACTCCCACCTGAAAAAAAAAAAAAGAAAAAAAGAGACTGCCCCTAAAAAGGAATTTGATAAGTGCTCCCTCAGCTTTCTATGGGACCTGTTACTTTCATCAGATAAGAGGGTAAAAAGAAAAGAGCATTTCCAAAGGAAGGAGCTGCACCCCACAAACTAGAAAGTAAGTGGTCTGCCTTGCAACAGTTGGAACTTTTACTTAGAGCTCAAAAGAAGGTAGTGTCTTTCATTAATTCAAACAGGGCAAACAGGCTGCCTAGCAAACATGTCTCCCACTTAAATTTTTGAATGGGGAATTAAGCTGTCACACAATCATGCCATTTATCCGGGAGAGAAAAGCAGCTGTGTTGAATCGCTGGTAGATCTTGGGGGTGGGGGGGGGGGAGCTTTAGTACGTGTACAGGGAGGGCAAGAGACAAAGAAAACCCAGTCGGCTTGGCACCCATGCGGGGCTCCTGCTCATTCCCGGGTCGGGCTGTTGGGATGGTGTGGCTGAAAGCTCTCTCTCCGGGGTGCTCCGCAGGGCAGCGCCCCCCCCCCCCCCAACACTCCACCTCCTCGCCTCAGCTTCTGCTTTGGCCCCACAAACCCTTGGGCCCTGCCTCTCAGGAGGGTACGCTTACCACCCAGAGGGGCCTGGAGGAGTGGTCGTCCTTCAGCGGCATCTGCAGCCGGTAGTCCTTGGCTCCGTACTCATCCACCTTGGTGCCAGACTCATCCACTTGCTTGCCGGCCGCCGAAGGGACCGCTTCCTGAGGCTCGATGCCAGGGAGGTCGTCCTCCTCTTCTTCTTCGTCCTCATAGTGCCGCTTCTTGGACTTCTTTTTATCTGCAGATTGGATACAGGCTTGAGCCCACCGACGGCCTAGGGTTTCCGCCACAATGCCTGGAGCATGGGGGGAGGGGGGAGGCCGGACCCCCCCAAGGCTCGATTTAGTGGGCTCCGGCTCTAGCTCCCCAGCGTCCTCGCCCACAAACGCTGCTTTCCACCCGGGCCAGTCTGCAGGGCTGCGTGGGGGTCTCGGATCGCCGCCCCCCCCGCCCGCCCCCACATAGCCCTGCGGACACTGGGAACTCCACGAAGCCAGGCGCAGCCGCGGTGATAACAAATCGCCTGGCTCGGCGGGCGTGGGCAGGCTCACCACGGTCAGCCCGGTCTTTCTTGCCCATAGCAGCTACAGCAACTCGCACCGCCGATCCCCACGGCTCCCACACCCCCGCTCTGCGACCGCCCTGAAGGACTTCCGGTTCGCACCGGAACTACAACCCTGCGGAAGGCGGCGCTCCCGGCCCGGCGGCTGAGTGGGCGGAGCGAGCGACCAGCGGGAGTTGACAGGTGGATGATGCTCTGTTGGGTCCTTTGCTCCATCTTCTTTCCAGAAATCAGCCAATGAGATCGTTGAAGGGACGGTTTTAACAGTCGGAGCACGACAATAAGCACAATCTTGCCTCCTGGAATAGAGCGATGTGGATAGTTAAAGAGCTCCAAGGTAAAGAAAAAACAAGGTGTACACCGTTTTTTTTTCTTTTTTTCTTTTTTTTATTAGTGAAACACCATGAGGTGTATACCGTTTTTAAACAATAGTCTCGTGGAATCTTGCTCAGGTCAGAAACGTGAAAGAGAAGATGGGGTGTACTTTCGAAACTGAAGATCCTTGAATGATTTTTAATAATGCACCCGCTGTAGAGTTAAATACATTTCAAATTTAATCTTCGTTCCAAATTCCTCAATAACATTCCTGCTATTTCATAAGTTAATATAAAAACATTTGGAAAATAGAAGCTGAATCTCATTTCAGAATATATGCGCATCATATCATTGCTTTGGACACCATAAGAACGCAAATACCAGTTATATCACAGTAATAAATCTGGTGAAAAATAAATAATAGTCTCAGAATACCCGTGAATGTATTGAAGTGAGATAGTGTTCCATATAATTGAGCGATGGAGGAGCAGTATGACTGGCAGAAGGGCAGGAGAACTGCCCCTATTGAGGTCGAATTGTGGATTTTAAATGGGTCTCCTTGTGTTCAAACAACATATGGGAACTGGTTAAAACTAATACAAAGGGACAAATGCCCTGGATCTGACCCCAGTCAGACCTGTAGAATACGATACTATAAATTTGGCCTCCCAAGAAGATGCTGTCTAAGTTTGTTGGCCCAAGATTTTGATCAATGAAAAAAAACATTATGTTATTATAAAATGAAAAGAGTTTTAAGTAGAAAAATGAAAATTCAATCTACTAGTAAAGAATAATCACACCAGCTATTGAGTTCAAGACTCTTTACAAGGTCCAAGAGCTCTGGTGGCACTTGACTTCACTGAACTCACTAGGATGGTAGGAGTGAAGGTTGAGCAAGTGTTCCATTCTGAATATTCTGGAGAGGGAGTAGGTTTTGTTGAATCACATTTCCATATATCCAGAGACAGATGAGTAAAGGAGAACTGCAAAAATTTCCTGAGCAACTATAAGAGATGATGTGGTATAACTAAGGTATAGATTTGAAGGATTGCTTCAAACATATTGAAATGTGTGATTGTATTAGTCTGATTCAATTTATAACAAAGTCCCACCGACTGTTACTTAAACAGTTCTGGAAGACAAGGTGAAGGTGCTTCCTCTTACTCACTTAAAGATGGTCGCCACTTTCATGCCTTCTTACTGTGCCTTCTTCTGGGGGGATGAAAGAGGGACAGCTCTTTGTTTCTTCCTCTTCACACCGTAGCACCAGCTTTTTACAGAGGGTCCACCTGTTTGGCTTAACCTTTATCAAATCTTCAGACACTCTCCATACCTAGTCACATTGGCCATTAGGGGTATTACACTGCAGTTTGAGACCAAGGATGTTGCTTTGTGGTGGAGCACATTCCTCACACGAGTGAGGTCCTGGTTCAATCCCAAGCATCACTACAACAAAAATTTAGGAGAGGGAAAAATCCTGTCCACAATTCTGGCATATTAGACAAAATATCTGGGCAGAAGTTGGTAAATCTGAAGTTCAGGAACCAAGAAAATGCTCTTTTTTCAATAGCACAGTGGGTAGGGCCATTCATTGCCTTGCACGCAGCCAACCCGGGTTCGATTACTCCTTCCCTCTCGGAGAGCTCAGCAAGCTATCAAGAGTGTCCTGTCCACACGCCAGAGCCTGGCAAGCTTCCTGTGGTATATTCGATATGCCCAAAATAGTAACAACAAATCTCACAATGGAGTCGTTACTGGTGCCTGCTCAAGCAAACCGGTGAACAATGGGAGGATAGCGCTACATAGTGCTACAGTGCTTTTTTTTTTTTTAAAAAAAGAATGAGTCTTGAAATATTTCAGCGGCCCGTTCTCATTCCTTTTCCAAACTGAACAGTATCAACTGAGGAAGAGTCAAAATAGTAGTAAAAATCCAGAATGAGTCCCTACTTTTCAAGGTGAAGAAAATGAATCATCTTTTATATGCTGCTGAGTGAACAATGATTTCTCCCTTATGGAATAAATATGTATATCCTCTGCCTATCTTCCATTATACTTTGAAAACAGATTTCTAGTCTTGATTTTACAGATGGAAAGGAAGTTTGCTGGTAATAATCACACCTTGAGTCTTTTACACAATTTGGATGGCATAAAGTTTAGATGAGATGTTAAACTGAGTTGATGTTGGAATGAGTAAGACTTTGGGGATATAATGAATAATTTTGCCCACAGGAAGGAAATGAAGCTTTAGAGTTGGAAGGATTGATCAATGGATTTGTAGTCCCCTCCCCACAAGATATTTTGATATTCTAACCTCAATACTCAGACTATTTCTTAGAAATAGGGTCTTTACAAGTAATTAAGTTGAAAGGAGAAAACAAGGTCATTCAGGGTCATTCAAGTGGGCCCTAGTTTAACATGACTTTTTTTTTATGGAATAGTAGCCAGAATACAGGGATTAGGGTGATTGCCTTGTACATGACTGACCCTGATTCAAACTGTGACACCTCTGCAGTCCCCAAGCATCACCAGGGGTTAAGTGTTGAGCACCCCCAGCTGTGCCTTCAAAATAAAACAAATGGTCAGAAAGACACACAAAGGAGAATACCACCTAAAGATAGGAGGGACAGATTGGAATTATGTTGCCACAAGGAAAGCATGAGGATATCAAAAGGAGGAGACAGAGGATACCTTTCTGAGGATTTCAAAGTAAGCAGAGATAATACCTTCATTTGGGACTTACAGATTCTTCTCATGCAGAGAGTAAGTGTGTTGTCATAAGCTACGTTTGTGAAATTTATTGTAATAGTCCCTATCATTGAGGTTTGGTTTGAGACTTACAGATAATCTTTGTGTACTGCCATCATTTCCACTGGACTAGAACTTCTGGGTCAGAGGTTATACAAGATTCTGGGGTCTTTGGTTTGTACTGTAAAGTTGCTGTCTGATGGTATGGCATAATTTTCAACACTGTGGCAACATCCATTTTTTTTTCCACATTCCAGCATTAAGCTTTTTTTTTTTTTTTGGGGTGTGTCATACCTGAGCAGTGCTCAGGGATCTGGACTCAGGAATCACTCCTGGCTCAGCTCAGGGGACATTATGTGAGGTGTTAGGGATTGAACCTGAATCAATCAGATCTTCGGCATGGGAGGCAAACATCCTACCTGCTGTATTATCTTTCTGGCCTCTAGGTTGTATTTTTTAAATCACAGTTAATTTCTAATTTGCATAATCAAGTAGGGCAGAAAAGGAAATCAGAGCATGTTGGATAGGGCATATATTGTTTTGGGGCCACACCTGGTGGTGCTCAGGAGTTACTCCCATCTCAATACTTGGGGGCAACACAGTGCTGTTTATCAACCAGGCCTCCCTCATGCACAGCATGCACTTCAGCCCTTTGAGCTATAGCTCTTCCCTGAGCAGGGCATTTTATACTTATATTCTAGATTTAGTTGCAGTGTACTTTGTCTGTACTTGGTGTCCAAGGAAGTTATCAACTCTAGCAAAATAACTAAGAACACACCATGCTAAGAACAGAACTGGACAAGCAATTCACAGTGGAAATAAATATCAGCTTTATTAACACTCAAAGTGCCATCCATATATGTTCATTCCATAGTCCAGGAGGTTTACTTACAGTAAACCTTTGCACCACAATCTTTCCCAAAAAGAACTGATGTGTAAGAAAAAGAATTTTCATTGTGCTAATTATTGCAAGCCTTCATGCACAATAAATCTAAACAAAGATGTGTTCCAACAATATACAAATTTCCATATAAACAAAGTCATTGATTACTAACAAAATATAAACATGGTTTCTTTTACATTAATTTTTAAAAAGCTATTTACCAGCAAAGAAAAAAAAACAAGTACATAGAAAATGTAATACTCAGAAATTTTATACATTTTTACAAGCACAATTTTGAATGAACAACACAAAGTCAAAATGTGCATGAAATGTGGCACGTACCACACAGCATCTGGCTTCCGATAGGTTTTCCTAATCATTCGGCTTCTTGTAACACTAAGCGTAATGACAATCAGCTTCAACAGTGGACTTTATTCCAAACACAAGCAATTTATGCAGTACCGCATATTAAAAACAAGATTTTTCTATACGTACAATCTACAAGATTGGAAATTTAAATTCCAATTCTTTTTCTGCCAGTTACTTAAAATACACAGTACAGTAGAAAGACACAACAATCTATGTTTGGACGTCTGTTAACCAAGTTGTAGTCAATTACAGAAAATCACAATTATGTTTATGTGTTGTTTCCTAAGTGTGGTAGGACCCTGTCCACTAAGAGAAGAACTGAACGCTGAAATCTTTTGGGGAAGAATTAAAAAATATGTAAAAAAAAAAAAAGCAAACTTGTGATATAAAAATCTTGACATCTCTTCAAGACAATTTAGTTTCACATTTTTTTTTCAGAACTCTGAGAATTCAATGGCCATCTGAATTAGACAACATTTTTGCTACAGTTTAAAATCTGTTTTTTCCTTTTTATTTTCATTTCACTGAATTCTCAGAAGAGATTCAATATACTGCCTTGCAAAAGTACTTGAAAGTTTGCCTTCAATTCTGGAAATACAAATACATTTTGAATGGTTAAAAACAAAATTTAAAAACTTTTTGATCAGCCAGCTGAAAATATATTTATATAGTAAATAATCTCTCAGAAAGCTTTTATATATATTTACTCTAACTAAACAGTACCCTTATAAAACAAGTTCATAAAAATGTAGAAATGAAATTAAGAAATTACTGGGATATATACATGTGCCAACAAACAAAAAAATACATCTCCACACACATACAACCCCTGATATGCAGTTACAATCATACTTTCAACTTAGTCATGGATTTTAGAATACATATAAAATCAGAAAGTGATGTTGAACTCCTGAGTTCTTCAACAAAGATAGAACCATAGATACTTTGTAAAAGCAAGAGAGTCCATTTAAGTCAGTAATAGCAGTGTAGTTACTGATGGCTACATATTAAAAGAAGTTAAAACAGAGACACAGACAGTAGTTCAATGCACTCATTCATGATACTCATACACTCATCAACAATTATTGGTCAGAGTAGTAAATCAGTGTACAAATTAAACGTTTCCAAAAATGTGCAAAAAATTCAACCTTGATAGGGAAAAAAACTTTGTACACAATTATAAACTTCCCAGTTGAGAATTATAAAATTCTCAGCTGAGATTTAAAATGTTTATACAGAGAAACTAATATAGAGATTTTAATGCCTATATTTAAAAATGTACATTAGATCAGGGTACATTTACAAGTTGATAATCATAGTTTTCAACAATTAAAAGTTTACTCTCAACTTATTTAACTTATAAACTTATTAATCCAACTTTACTTTTATTTACAATGATATCTGAATAAAAAGAACCATGTGAAATGTAAGAGATGTCAGACTTCAAAAGTATTTTTGGTATTGATTCTTATAATATTTCAGAATGCAGGGTAACAATTTTAAAACCAACAGCAATAGAAAAAATGTAAACTTCTTACTTTCTAATTAAGATTGTATTATAAAGAACTGTTTGTTTTTAAAGAAGTATTCTTATTCTTAGACACTGTACTTTTATTGAACAGGGTACATTTAGAAGGTTTTGGCCCATTTTCTTTTGCCCATTAAGTCATTCCAGCTCAAATGTTTCATTAGTCCTTTCTTATTCCAGGTAGAAAAAACTCCTCTGGAAAATAGGAACATGTCCAATCCATTTTGAATGCAAAGTTTCTCACAGAACTTAGGATGCAATTTTGTTACTTTTTATACCCCTCTTCAAGTAATAATGCCAAAAATCGCCTCTAGATATATATGCTCTTAAAAACAAATTCTAAAAAATATAAGTAAGTCAACACAAAAGTACTTTTCAATATAGTCATAAACTTTACTGTCAGCAATTATAGTAAGAGACCCAGAAATTCTCATTTAGAAAGAAACTCTGCATGTATTTCGGAGAGCCAACTCTTCCTTACATGCCAATTTATGGCACAAAGCAGAAGTCAGTCATTGACCTACTTTTTTCACAGCTTTCCGGAAATGTCCCTCAAGACAAACACAAGTTCAAAACTGTTAAGACAGTAGGAAGAAAGCACATCACCAATCTGAGGAATATTTCAATGCATTTACAGTCAAGTGACATTACAAAGATTGGCACGTGTACAAGCTCAAGTTTTTAATGCTTATATAATTCTGAATAGTTGGGAGTAAATTCTACATCTTCTAAATGAGAACACTGAGCACCTGTCCTTTTACTTGAAGGATAGATTGAGTGACAAATTTCTAAGACTTGCTTGATGAATTTTACACTATTAGCTTACAGGTGGGCAGAAGTAACAGTGCTAATCATTTTGGCTATATATTCAGGGAATATAAAAGCTTTGGTTTAAAGTTATTCTGATAATACAGATTGAGAATACAAAGGAGAAGTCATCAGTCACTGATTTAATGCCTTTCCTGTTATTAACAAAAACAGCCTATGACTGTCAATTTGAATGCTTATTTGTGAAAATATAAAGAATTACATAAGAATGTACATAGGCAACAGAAAAAACTTCTTTATGACAGCCGTGACTCATCTCAATTCTCTGAAGCTATATTATGATCACTCTATCACTTAGAAAAGATTCTCCTGATAGCTTATTACTATCTATAGCTCTGAGAAGGAGAGATAGCTGGCACCAATTTTTCCCACACCTATCGTGGCATCCTGACCAGACTGTGGTAGAAGTCAAAGCAAAGCTAAAAACATCTGTGAAGAAGGAACAGTGGCTTCACAACACGCCTTCCCAAGCCAACCAAAAAGAGGTTATGAGACAATTTCCTTCAGAACACTCAACTGATAAGCAAAGAAACTTATTTTAGTAATGTCTGGCAGAATTTCTATTCCAAAGAGTTCATGAAGAACTAAGCAAAAATCAATTAGTTTCTACTTAAGAATTATATATAAGCTCACTATTGTACACACATACAAGTTCGATTTTAATCTATTTTATTAACCAAGGGGCTTGGCAATTTACAATAAATGCCTTTATTAAACAATCACTTGTACTAACTACTTGTGGAAAATGTGCTAGCAATCCTATCTGAGGAGGATGATACTCATCCATCATCAGTAGGTCACACACATTTGAGGTGTTCTTGCAAGAACAGTCTAATCTAATTGAACATTCATACCTTTCCTTTTTTTCCCCCCATCCCTGCCCCACTATACACAGACACACACACACACACAAACACACACACACACACAATTCACAGAAAAACAAGTTAGAATTTTAGTTAAAATGTTAGTTAGAAAGTAAGGATTAGAATTTGCTATCCCTGGATTTATTTCTTGCTCAATGTTCTAAATCTCACTGCTTTAACCTTTATGAATCAGTTAACATACTTAGGGCAAAAAAAAAACCCCAAAAAAACATTCTAGGTCAGTTATAAAATCATAACTGGATCTCAATATACAATGAATTTGGAAAATGCCAATGTGATTGAAAATCAAGTAATCAACATGGAAACAACTGTCTATGTCTCTTTAGAATTAGAATACCTCTTTCTTAGGTTTATCTTAGGAAATCACATTTATTGGAGACTGCAATGTGTCTATTACAGACTAATTCTAATGTTTCTCTTCTAACACAAAGAAAAAAAGAGGTAGAAAAGGATAAGAGGAGGAAACAGGTATTAAGAAATGTTTAAGGGGCAATACACGAATGTATAAGGCCAAAGGAACTCTTGAAGTCTACTGGTTTTGGAAAATTCTTCATTTTGGCAGGTAATATGAATTGATATTAATACAAAATAAATTTAAGGCATACAGAGAAAAAGGCACTACCAAAACTTAACAATTAAATTTCTTTTTGTTAATATTTAACCAATTTATAATTAAAATACGAAGATTACATTTTTAATAAAGGTCAAACTTAGCGATCAATTAAGGTCTCAAGAACTGTCCTGATTTTTGCTTAAATAACACTTTTATAGAGTTCAATGACTATCAATGTTTTGATTATTTTAACAATTTGGACCAACAGAAAAGAAAAAAGCAGGGAAAAAACCCTCCCCCAATCACCAAACTATTTGAGCAGATGCTGGATTTTGTAAGAGAGAGTCCTGAGAAAGAGAGAGAAAGACTATGGGGGTACTCCAATGTGGGGATACTTTTAATCCCTGTTAATAATAACATTTTGGTTTATGTAAGCCAATAATCATCCCAAATTGCTTTCCCCTTACTTCCTAACTAGCTGCCTATGTTTCCACCTAGATTGCAACCTCCTTAAGGATAATTTAATTTAGTACCTTATACAATAATTCACAATTAATGAACAAATGAAAAAGATTTACCATATTAAGAAAAGAGTTACATTCCTATACTTGATTGATACCAGGTGATTTATATCAAACTATTAGTCCCTAGACCCCAAATGAAATCACTGGCACAAAACTTGCTGTGGGCCAAGGTTTTTGGTTTGTCATCTCTATAAAAAATCTATTATTTTTTTTCAATGATTTCACATATCTTCTAACAACCCGTCTCAGAAAGTAAGGGTTGAAGCAAACAAAAGTCATTAAATTATCTTTTCAATGTAGTTTTGGTTGGCAATAAGATAAAAACTCTCAAGTGAAAGCCAATTCAATTTATTCTGAAATAAGTTGTAACTATTTTTTTAGAGTTCAGTATGTGTGTACTAACATTTCAATCTCTTAAGTAAATTTTGTTAAGACTGACTGTGCCTTGAAATCTGTAGTCATTTTTCAAGTAAGTTAAAATCTATAGTCATTTTTCATAAATGAGTAAGTTAAAAAGTTCTTTTCAGTCATTTTATTGTACACATTTCAGCCTATGTACTTTTAAATAAATTTTAAAGAATTACCAACCATAAAATTATTCAGTCATTATATTATTCAACCCTTTTATTCAATACATTGTGTTTGCAATGTGATAGATCTGACATTGGTCCAAGCCTAAATCATGCCATTGAATCTTTCAAGGTCTAAGTAGAAAGACAGTTCCTGAAAAGCACATGTAAGACTGCTAGTGAATCTTCTCCAGCACCAAAAAGTCTGCCACTATCAAAGCAGAATGCATTTTAAAGGCACAAAGTCAGCAGTCTGGCCATTTTCCAGCCTCAGCAAAGAAACATTACAGTATAGAAGAATCATTTGTGCATTTAAAAAAACAAAACACATTTAGAGTCATAAAAATTTCAAATTCCATTTGCTGATCCATACCATTACTAGAAAAAAAAATGGAGCATTTTATTTAACTGCTCCTGAAGAAGTGTTTCCTTTCAAATTTTCTTTTTGAAATTTACTTTTGATCTCCCATACCCCATCTCATGTCAAGCTTTTTTTGTTCTTGTAGTTTTTAAATATATTAACTTTTATTGAGTTTTTTTGGTACCTTCACAACTTGTTTGAAATAAATTCACATCATTTATATAATAACTCTGTAAACTATTAGTCTATTTTTTAAGTCTTTACATAAAGAACAATACTTTCCCATAGCTAATAATATTTTCATATAAAACAAAGGTCTTCTGTAGCAGTGTTAAAGTAGTAGTTTCTTGTCAGGTGATTTTATTTTCTATAGTATTTAGAAAACTAAAAAAGACTGAACAAGCAAACAATTTTGATCTGAGTTTCAGTCTTCTCAAGATTTCTCTCTAAAGAGCACTGTCTCATATTCTGCATTGATGGTTACCCTGACAGACCAAAAATGAGCCAAATGAGAATCACAACCACAAAAGGCAAAGCACAATCTCACTTGGCCCACACACTATGATCTTGCTCAAGTAAGAAGAGATGCGCTCACTCATAAAAAAAAAAAATTATAATAGATCCATACCCTTGGGAATTAAGTGTATAGCCACAAGATTTAGCTGTTACTTTTTTGGGGGGGAGGGGAAACTAATTCATATTCTCCTTGCCAGCTACTTCCTTTGATTATAAAGGTATGGGAGAAGTTTTAACTACTATATTTGTCCTTTAACTTCTCAGACTAGCTAGTGGAATTTCAAATATTCCTACTGGGAATGCCAGATAGGACCTTGATACAGTAAACCAAGATCTATCTAACTTAAGAAACAAGTATTTTTAAGAGTCCCTAAAAGAGCATACCTTTTAGCAGAAAATAAAAATATTTCAAGTGCCTTATGAGTTCCATGAAAGGTATCACATTTAGGGCCTTCAGGAAGACTACTATTTTGTAGACCTTTAAAAATAAAGTACTTAGCACTTGCATTAATATGCTGAAAAAACTGCAAGTGGCCAAATTTCTGCTATCATTCCTGTTTTTGGTAGCATAATTTCACTAGAGATTCCATGGGAATGGACTTTCCCAGCTGCTTCCTTTTGTTTTATTTCCTACCTGTTAATAAGTACACAACAGAAATACATGGCAGTTTTTTTTTTAACTTCTTATACAGTAGTTAATACTTTTGCTTTGACATGGTTTTCCTCTATTATGAATTAATTCGCGGAAATAAGAGACAGATGACTCAGTTAAACAGGCTCCATATGTTTAAATTCATTTTGTTTCTAAAATTGGACGCAATCTGCAGTTGGGTAAGGAAAGGAGTGCTATTTGCTGTCTAATTGAGATCATTCACCCTTGACTTGAAGCCATGGATGCTCTTAGGAAACCTTCACTCTGATTAGTTCACTTTCTGTCTGAAATTTAATTTTGCTAGAAACCTGATTTTTAAATGGTTGTTACTTTAAAAGTTAGGGCTGGTATTTACAAAAGGGGTATTCAATTTTGGCACTTTCGACATTTTGGGCAAAATAATTTTGGGGGGAAGGGAATTGTCCTTATATATCATAGTTTGTTAGCAGCATCTTGGCCTCTATCCACCAGAGCCCAAAGAACATCTTCCTAGCTGTGACAAACAAAATGTCTCCAGACATTGCCAAATGCCAAGTGAAACCTCCCCAGTCTGCCCTGGAAAACCAATGCTTTACATGATACCTGTTTTAAGAGGTGCCTTAGTATTCTGTGATCTCAAGAATAAGGGTTTTACCTAACAAACTAACTTTGAGACACGGATACTCTGGATGATATTCTTAGTTCCTAGAGAATGTTATCTATGGGAAACAGGGAACCACAAATAGTAAGATAGTATACATGATTTTTATTACTTCTCCTTTTTCTTCACTTTGGGAAATCTCCCCTCAATTACAGAACATAATTTAAAGCATACTAAATAATACTTGGTTCTTTATTTTTTCCCACTTTTTTTTTTTTTGCAGACTAGAAAATGTGGTCTCTTTCACTGCTCATAATTAGAGCAATTATCTTTGATTTTTAAATTGGATTCATTTGCTCAATGATCTGCTTTAACATAAAGTAATATACATATATATTTAAAGCAGAAAGCTATCCCTCAAGGTTTACAGGTTCCAGTAACATGGATCTATTATAGTGTATTTGCTTATTATACTGTAGGATTAACAAACATACCTCTTAAAGGTTTATATTTTCTATCAAGATTCCTACTGAGCAAAAAGCTTGGTAGACAGAGGTTAGAATCTAAAGAATATAGATATAAGAATGAACCTATATTCTTTAAGTTGAGTACCTACCCTAAACTCAAGTTTAGGGTTCAACCCCACATACAAGGATGTACTTTAAATACTATCACTAAAAACTACAAATTATACACCATTTCTCCTTGTTTTCCTTGTCTCCCTGTCACCACCAATCTGTTGTGCTACAGGGAAAGAGGCTATACAATCTTTAAGTATCCCAAATGATCTGTTTATACTACAAAGAGCGACTATGTACTAAAGTGCTTTATCTCTCTGAACCAAATCAGTACATTATAAAAATTAAAAAAAAAAAAGTTTCAAGTTCTTTTAAGGAAAAAAAAAAGATTAAATATAAAAAATTTAGGTTACTATTATTATTAAACAAATTTAACCAATAATCAAGAGAAATACTTTCCCTCTTGTCTTTTTTTCTCCCCATCTCTCTTTTTATAAAAAAGAAAAGTGCAGTCAGAGAGAAGGTGAATGAACAGATGGGAGCTGAGTAGAGGCACAAGAGAAGTTACTGGCTGCTAGTGATAATGCACAAACATGTGCCTTAAGAGTTCATCGGCTGAAGGTCTCAATTTGGCCTCTACAAAGATCCGTTTGAGAAAATCTCGAGTATAGTCTGAAACATGAGGTGGCAGCTTTGGGTTTGTTGGCTGAGTGGCAATCTTAAAGATGGCAGCCATTGCTTCAAATTCTGCCCAAGGAGGCTTTTCAGTTAGCATTTCTACCACAGTACACGCCACACTCCTAAAAAGAAAAAATTTAAATATATTACAAACACAGTGTCTTAATAATAATACAAAATAAAGAGAAATAAAATCTACATATATTTAAATACAATTGACTTCTAGTTCAAAGTTTCATTGAAAAGTATTAATTCTACAATTCTAGTTTCAATATAAAAATCAATGAAAATAAACACAATTTAAGGCTAGACTCAAATGGTAAGGCAAAGAATATTATTCACCAAATAATTTCTGCTTTATAGAATTTTGACATTTTTATCTTTATCTTATTACTTAATTTGATCTTTATCTTATTAGTTATTGCATCAGAAACTGTCTCTAGCAATGTAAAATTACTATTAAAAACTTTTCTGAATAAGAAGTAGGAAATATTCACTGTGTGTTCAACTATAAACTGTTAAACAAGGATTTAAAACTAAATTATAATCCCACCAATGGCCATGATCCAGGGACTCATTATAAATCTCTCTGGAGAGAGCATAAAATGACATGCCATAGCCTTGGAGAAATACAACAATCTTCACACACTTTCCTCTAAGGCAAGTTTTTTGGATCATTTTCAGCGGCTTATTCATAACAAACAATACAAAATAAATTATTTTGGTTTTGCTCTGGGGTTGGGGTTGGGGATGGAATCATCTAAAATATGGTAGTGGGAAGGTGTAATGGTGGTGGGACTGGTGTTTGAATATTAAATGCAATCAATTATTGTGAACTACTTTATAAAAATAAAATTTAAAAAAACCCTAAATTATAAGAAACTAGCAGTGGGGGCCAGAGAGATAGCACAGCAAGTAGGGTGATTGCCTTATACACAGCTGAGCTGGGTTGGATCCCTGGCATCCCATATGGCTCCCTGACCACTATCTGGAGTGACTCCTGAGTGCAAAGCCAGGCGTAACCCCCCGAGTATCAAGTGTGCTCCACTCCCTCGCCCCCCCAAAAGAAAGAAACTAGCAATAAAGATTAATTACTTTTAAAGTTCTTCAGGAAAAAAAAGATACCAATCTAATCTGAAGTTTGCTTAAGACTAAATCCTTCCTATAGAATTAAAGACAGTTGAAAAAAAAAGAGAGAAAAAAAAGACAATTTAAGGATTCTATTAGTCAATTCTAAGTCTCAAAGAGGCATAAGTACAATAATATCCTACAATTCTGACTTTTTTGTGGGGAGGGTTGCTCAAGGCTTACATCTAGCTCTGCACTCAGGAATCACTCCTGGTGGGGCTCAGGGGACCATTCCTGGTGATGAGAATCTGGTCAGTCACATCCAAGACAAAAGGCCTTACCCTCTGGCTCTAGCCTATAGCTCTAGTCCCCGGGGGCTTTATATTTGAAATGTACAAAAGACAATTTAAATCCTGCTCAGAAAATTCTAGCTGGGATGAAAATATCTAAGAAAACAGATTGTATTCAGGAAAATATGCCATCAAAACCTACCAGATATCTGCTTTTCTACCATAGCCTTCTCCACTAATCACTTCAGGGCTCATCCAGTATGGTGTGCCTGTGACAGACTTCATTCCTGTTCCTGAAAGGCAGATGGTTTGTAGTCTCTTGCTGGCCCCAAAATCTCCAAGTTTGACGTTACCTGTTGAATCTCGCAGAATATTTGCACCTAAATAAATAACAAATATCCTCTTTTTATTATTTTATTGGTAGGTTGGAATATAATAAAAAGAAATAGCAGAGATATTTAGCTCACTCTCCATCTCCAAAATTAGGCTGTTTTTCATCTTTTGAGTAGCCTATAACATATGCCATGCACATAGTAAGTGCTCATTACCAAATGGACACAATGTTTAAAGCCAATTGTGTGTGCTTCAAGATCTAAGAAGGTTCTGCCACTAAAAAGAACAATTTTGAGTGGGAGGTAAGGATGAAAAAGAAAAAGTGGTCTTAAAAACTAAGGTTCTGAAACTCAATGAAGAATCAAAAAAGTAAAAAGCTGAATCAAAGTTCTAATTTCTTTGTCATCAAGCAGAAAGTCCATAGCAGAAACTTAATTCCCTGAGAAATCAATTTCTCCTTAGGTACTTCCTGAAAATTTTTCTGATCCATAACTTCTAGCCCTTTTCTTTGCTTCTACAGCTTAATGTTATCTAACATTTCATAATTCTTAATAGTGAGTTTTGCTTTCTATTTTCCTTCTCAACAGATACACACACACACACACACATACACACACACACACACACACACACACACAGAGTAAATCTGTTCTATGCAAGCTTTGAGTTGATTTTTAATTTTACTTTGTCTCCCTCCCTTTCTTTCCTAAAACCCAGGTCTTCACATGCAGCAAGGCAGGTGCTAGTTTTAGTTTACCATTGAATTACATACCTGGTTCCTACTTAATTTTTATAATAAATTTATTATTATTTTTTGAGAACCAACAACAAATGAATATAAAGGATAGTAGAAAAAAATAGTAAAAAACAGAGCAAGAATCAGTGATATAGAGACCAAGAAAGCAATACAAAGAATTCATAAAACCAGGAGCTGGTTCTTTGAAAGAATAAACAAGACAAACCATTGGCTATATTCATTAGGGAAAAAAGAGAGAAAATGCTCAAAATGATCAGAAATGAAAGGGGAAACTGCAACAAAACTCCCAGAAATACAAGACATCATGAGAACTTACTAAGAATAAATCTGAATCTACTCTATTAAGCTGAGAACCTAGAATATATGGATAGATTCCTAGAAACATATCTCCCAGAACTGAATGAGAAAGTAGAAAGCCTGAAACAGCTAATCACAAGCATGGAAATTAAAATAGTAATTAAAATCTCCCCAAGAATAAAAGTTCTGGCCCAGCTGGGTTTATAGGTGAGTTTTATTAAACCTTCAGAGAAAACTTACTGCCACTGATCCTTAAGCTCTTGCAAAAGAGCTTAAGAAACAGGAATTCTTCCTAACACATTCTATGAAGCTAACATTACACTGATATCCAAAGCTGAAAGAAATACTACCAAAAAAAGAAACAAAATTTCAGACCAATCTTTTCAATTAACACCAATGCAAAAATCTTCAACAAAATCTTAGCAAACTGAATACTACAGCACATAAAAAAATCACATATCATGATTAAGTGGGATTCAAGGAGGATTCAAGGATGGTTCAATATATAGAAATCAATTAACATAACACCATATCAGTAAAAAGAAAGATAAAAATCATATGACCATATCAAACTATGAAGAAAAACCCTTTAACAAGATCCAATACACATTCAGAACAAAAACTCTCAATAAAACTAAAATGAAAAAAACCTACCTCAAGATAATAATAGATATCTATTAAAAAAAAAAGCCCATAGCCAGTATTATTCTTAGTGGTGAAAAACTGAAAGCATTCCTGCTGAGACTAGACACAGGTAAGGATGTCCACTGTCTGCACTCTGAAGTCTTAGCAATAACAATCAGGCAAGAAAAGAAAAATCAAAGGGATTCAAACTGGAAAAGAAGAAATCTAATTATCTCTATTTGCAGAAGACATGATGATATACATCAAAGACCCTAGAGAGTCCATTAAAAAAGCTCCTAGGAAACAATAAACCAGTAACAGCCAAGTGGTCAATTTGTACAGTCAATGCACAAAAAATATGTTGCATTCCTATATACAAATAACCAGAGGAAAAAGAGATCAAAGAATCTATTCCACTTACAACAGTGTACAAAAACATCAAGTACCTAGGAATCAACTTAACAAAAGTAGTAAGAGACCTAGGCCACAAAAACTTCAAGACACTTAAGAAAGAAACTGAAGACCTTAGGAAATGGAAAAACACTCTGCCCATGGATTGGAAGAATCAGCTAAAATGACCATCCTCGGGGGTATGGTGCTGCCAGCAGGTCAACCTGTACCTGCGGGGCGAATGCATCAGCAGCCTTATGGTGCCTTCAGACTTCCAGATACCCCAAAATTGCTGCTGTGCCTCTGGCCAGACACCAACAACTTGGGGCCAAGTTTACGAAGAAATTAAACAGCCAAAAGTATGTGGGAGCCACACCCACAAACCACCCCCAGCTCAGCTATATAAGCTCATTTATTGGCTTTATTTAAGAGACCCATAAATCTCCAAAGAGATCAAAAGACACAGGGCTAGTAGCACAGAGATAGGCGGGAAACCTGACTGAGATCCCCAAGCCCGCTTGGATCAGAAGTGGGCCTCCTCCCTTTAGGTCCCCAGTTTTCCACTAGCTTGGCAGTCGCACCCACAAACTGCCCCCAGCGCCATGTAATCTCATCAACGGCCAAGTCCCAGAGATCATAAACTAAAGCTCCCAGAAGAGAATGACACATAATTTCCTGGACATTATATTCTATCCATAACAAGCAATACAAAACAAACCATCTAGCACTGCCTTTTCTGCAGTTTTGAGTGGTGGTGGAACTAGTGTTGGGAATATCGAATGTAACCAAGGTTGAGAGAGAGTATGGGGGGAATTGTCTGCCACACAGGTAGGGGAAGGGTTGGAACGGGGTTGGGGGATACTGGGGATTTTGGTGGTGGAAAATGTGCACTGGTGAAGGGATGGGGGTTTGATGATTGTATGACTGAAGCTCAAATATGAAAGCCTTGTAAATGATTCTCACAGTGAATCAATAAAAAGGGGGAAAAACAATAGCTGGAGCGATAGCACAGCGGGTAGGGCGTTTGCCTTACAAGCGGCCAACATGGCCGACCCGAGTTCGATTCCTCCGCCCCTCTCGGAGAGCCCGGCAAGCTACCGAGAGTATTCAATATGCCAAACACAGTAACAACAGGGTCTCCAATGGAGACGTTACTGGGCCCGCTCGAGCAAATAATAAAATAATAAAATAAAATTAACATTCTGAATGAAAAAAGTAATGTGGAGTTAATGCCCAATTCAATCAGCTTAATCAATGGCTGAATAAATAGCGGTACTCCTACATTAAAATAAATTATAAATAAAAATTTAAAAAAAAACAACCAAAAAAACCAAAATGACCATTCTACTTAAATTACTATATAAATTCAATGCAATCCCTTTCTAATTCAGACAACATTCTTCAAGGACTCAGAATAGTCAATTACAGTTTTATGGAATCATAAAAGATGCCGGACAGCCAAAACATACTGAAAAAAGAGAAAATGAGAGGGGCCGGAGAAATAACACAGTGGATAAGATGCTTGCCTTGCATATAACCAACCCGGGTTTTATCCCTGGCATCCCATATGGTCCCCTGGGCACAGTCAGGAGGGATTCCTGAATGCAGAGGCAAGAGCAACCCCTGTACATCAGGTACTAGAACAAAGAAAGACTAACTAATGGGTTAAAAAAAAAAACAAGATCAAGACACTATAGTTATTACTTTATTTACTCTTTTTTATCCCTTTATTTTAAAAATTTTTAAGAAATATTAAAATTTTTTTTCAGTACTAAGGATCAAACCCATGACCTCATATTAAAGGCACATACTCTATGAGTGAGCTGTATCCCTTTGTTATTTTTAAACTCAATATTATTTCTGGGATTATAAATCTAAATTCTGTAACATAATTATTTCTTTTTTTAAAAGTTAACATTTTATTTATTTTAATTATTATTTTATTTTAATGAATCACCATGAGATACAGACTTACAAACTTTCGTGCTTACCATATAATTCTTTCTTTTTTTTTTTTTTGCCTTTTGGGTCACACCCAGCAATGCTCAGGGGGTCACTCCATATAATTATTTCTATTCTTATTTTTAGCTTTCCAAATCTCTACCTTTTAAAAAATAAGCAACTTATTAAATTTTTGAAAAAGATTTTTGATTTTAGGTAATAGAATGTAAGTTACAGAACACTGAGTCAGTGAAATATTTTTCTACAATATTTTAAAGTTTATTAAATGTTAAATGTCTTAATGATATTACTTGTTTCATTATACTCATGCAAAATTATATTAAAAAACTCCAGTTTGTTTTTTGTTTGGGAGCTACACCCAGTGAAGCTTGGGAGTGACTGCAGGCTCTGCTCTCAGGGATCATTCCTGGTGATACATGGGGGATGAAGCCAGGCAGCCACATGTAAGACAAGTGCCCTACCTGCTTTACTATCTCTCCAGCTCCTCAAAAACTACTTTTAAATCTTGAACCAGAGATTACAAAGTAGGTAAGAGAGTACAGGTTGCATGTGTAGGAATTCTAGTTCAATCTCCAGGACTACACATTTCCCTCAGCACTGCCAGGGGTCAGTCCTGAGCACAGAGCCAAAACAAATCCCTGAGCATGGTCAAATGTGGTCCAAAAGCTTCCTCGCAAAATAAAAAATTAAAAAAAAATCTCATTACCTTTGATATCTCTATGAACAATCATATTACTGTGCAAATAATGAACGCCCTCCAGAATCTGACGTGTGTATTTTCTAGTCACATTTTCAGTAAGAGCTCCATATGCTTTTAATTGGTCCTTAATTGAGCCCTAAAATAAAGCAATGATATTATTTGAAATAAAAAACACTAACAATCTTATATATCAAACAATCCTAAATCATGTCTAGAAAGAAAAGAGATTTTAGAGATCACAGGTAAATACATTTCTATGCCATTCAACACAAAATTCTACTACATTCCCTGGCTCTTAACTGTGAAGTATATATCATAGCTACAGAAGCATTTATAACTAATTTTGACTCATAATGTCCTTATTTCTACCACTGTATTGATTCTATCTCCTATTCCTTACAACCACATTTTTTTCTAAAAAAAATTCTCAGGTACTTTCTTAAATCTTGCTTCCCTTTTTGCCTTGGATATATTTTTGTTTTTCCTATATGCTCTTCTACATATGTTTTATCTCAAGTTTTTCTTTATGTTTGCAAAACAGTAATTGGTAGGTATTTTCTAAGCTACGTCTAAGGAAAAACGACTACAATTAGAAAATCAGAACACCTGTGAGATTTTAAGGTTTTTTCCCTTAACTCAGCGTTCTACTTCAAAATCATTGTATCACTGTATCACTGTCATCCTATTGTTCATCGATTTGCTCAAGCGGGCAGCAGTAATGTCTCCATTTGTTCCAGTCCTGAGATTTTAGCAGCCTCTCCTTACTTGTCCTTCCCAACAGTGCCATGTTGGAGGCTCTTTCAGAATCAGGGGAATGAGACCCATTATTGTTACTGTTTTTGGCATATCAAATATGCCACGGGGAGTTTGCCAGGCTCTGCCGTGATACTTTCAAATAGAAGAAGATATATTTAAAAGGAATTTCAGGACCAGGGTGGGGTAGTTCAATGGGCAGGGAGGGGTGCATGCTTTGAAAGCAGAAGTCCTAGGTTTGATCCTTGGAATTGCATGGTACCCCTGAACACTGCTAAGAGAAAGCCCTTAGCACTGGGCTAGGAGTAGCCCCTGAGCACTGCTGGGTGTCACTGTAACGGGGGATCCAACATAGGACCTCACTCATGACAAGCAAATGCACTACTGCTGAGCTACATCCGTGACATAAAAAGGATTTTTTTGGTGAGAAATGTGTAGTTTTGGGTGATACCAGGCAGTACTAAGAAGAAGCTACACCAGGCTTGATGTTTGTGGAAACATGAAGTGCCAAGGATTGAACTGGGAACTTCCACTTAAACACTTTAAGCTATTTCCCTTGTCCCCTAATGGGGATATTTTTATAAAACCAATTTACATTACCAATAAAATATCTGAAAATAAAAATGTAGCAGTTATAAAAGATGGTGTGACTATAAACATTATGATTAGAAACAAAGTTAAATTTGAGTTGCTTTCTGAAACTATTAAAAATACATAATAGTGATCCAGTTTAATTCAAACCTTTAAGTTCAACCTCATACATTCACATATAATTCTAATGAACAACTTCTTTGAAAACTCATAAATCCAGGACTGGAGAGAGCATAGTTGGTAAGGTGCTTGCTTGCCTTGCATGAAGCTAACCCTGATTCGATCCCTAGCACCACCACAAGCACCACCAGGAGTGATTCCTGAGCACAGAGCTAGGAGTAATCCCTGAACATCACTGCGTGTGAACCCAGAGTCAAATTAATACTCATAAACCCAAACTTTCCCCCAAATGTTATTTCTATTGTTACGGGAATGTGTTTTTAAAAACTGATTAATTATATACTTCCATGCTGAAAATCATTAGGATCAGAATGTACTGTATAAATAGTAAAAGTAACAAAGAAAGAACAAGAATTTGCAAATCATTTTTCAACCTCTAGTTAAATTATTAACTCAGGCAATAATTACCAAGCTGAATTTAAAATGTTATGAAGATGCTTGAAAACAAACTAGATATTCATTCATTTGTCACCAATTATTTTCTGGATTTCAGGAAAAAACTAAACCTTTATATGGAAGATCTAGTATACTGATCATCCTAATCTGAAGTCAATCTCAGCATCACTAAGTGAAATAATCAGAAATTGCATTGCATGTCCCCTACAACATACCATGTATGCTTCATTCTAATTTAAAATGCTGGAAAGATTCGGAGTACATGCTTTGCATGCAGGAGGTTCCCGCTTGATCCCCAGTACAACACAGTCCCCCAGCACTGCAAAAAGCAAGCCCCAAGAACCAAGCTGAAAGTATAACCCTAATACCACTGGGTGTGGCTCCCAAACCAACAATAACAAAAAAATTGCTGGAAAAAAAAATCCAATAATAACAAAAAAAACTGCTGAAAAAAAAAAAACTAAAGATGTTGAATTGATGTTGAATTTGAATCTAGTTAAGAATTTATATTCCACTCGGAGCTGATAAGGAAACAAATTAAACACCATGAGGCTGCAATTTGAGGAATTTATGAGATGATATTGTCAACAGACAGAAACATTCTGTTCTCTATTAAACCTGTATGTAAAAGCTGACTATGCTAAGACGACCAGGGAGATAGCTCAAAGGACTACCAACTATGCTCATTCTCATCATCTGTGATGCATTCTAATTAAAAGGGGAATAGTGGCAAAATAACGTATAGTCCTGAATTGAGGAATGGTATGACACTTTTGGGCACTTAAAGTAATATGAATACATTCTGCTATGACATCTGTAATTTATGTTAATATAATCCAGTATTTAAAAAATTAGCACTGTAGCACTGTCCTCCCGTTGTTCATCGATTTGCTCGAGCAAGCACCAGTAACGTCTCCATTGTGAGACTTGTTACTATGTCTGGCATATCGAATATGCCACGAGTAGCTTGCCAGGCTCTGGCATGTGGGCAGGATACTCTTGGTAGCTTGCCGGGCTCTCCGAGAGGGGCAGAGGAATCCAATCTGGGTTGGCCGCATTCAAGGCAAATACGCTACCCACTGTGCTATTGCTTCAGCCCATTTAAAAAAATAGTTAAAAAAAAAATCAGGGGCTGGAGCTATAGCACCGCGGGTAGGGCGTTTGCCTTGCACACAGCTGACCCGGGTTCAATTCCCAGCATCCCATATGGTCCCTCAAGCACCGCCAGGAGTGATTCCTGAGTGCAGAGCCAGGAGTAACCCCTGAGCATCGGCTGGGTGTGACCCAAAAAGCAAAAAAAATAAAAAAAAAAATCAAAGGATATGGGCCAGGAAGATACTGCCATTTTGGTGCATGCAAGGCATGTGCCCAACCCCAGTTCAATTTCTAGTCCATGGTACCACATGTCCCCCTGAACATTGTTAGGTAAAGCCCTGGAGGTTTCAGAACACTACCAGGTTGGTCCGAGCACTGAACCACTGGCTCAACCAGGTGAGAATTGGGGAGAACGGCCAAAAGATGCCTGAGTATACCTTACACACACCCAACCCCCACCAAAATGCAAAGATAAATAAAGAAAAATAAATTTTACACTACTCAACTCTAACTTAAAACTCTTCCCAAAGTCCTAGCTAACTTGGGTTACCATTTTATGATCCAAATTTTTTAATTTTCTCACTAAGATTTTAAGTAGAGATAGGTCTATTTTCAAAGAATATATTAACTTACCCCTGGCATATATTCCATAAATATGGAAAGGGTTTTTTCTTGGGGATCCCTCAAACAGCCATAATACTGAACAATTCGTTCATGCAGCAAGTTTTTCAGCAACTGAATTTCACATTCAAGTGCATTTACTTCCTGAAAGACATAACTCACTGTTAATATATTACTGTATATTAACTATAAATATAATTACTATAAATCCTCTAATTTCAGGGACCACCAAGATGATTTCATTTTGAAATTTGTAGTTCCCAAGTAATAAAAATTTTAAAGTACCACTTCAATAGCAGTACTGAAAGAGAAAATAAATCTATAGTAGAAAGAAAAATGTATCTAATTACCTATTTTGCAAATGATTTGTATTAAGGAAAAACAAAATATTCTATCATGTGTTATAGTTACTGTAATAAAAATGTTTCTTAAAATATGATAAAGTAGTTCATGCAGTGTTTCTTACCTTGCTGGTCTCAGGGCTATCAGGATCAAACTGAACTTGCTTAACAGCCAATTCTCTTCCTGTATCAACATCGTAACAGAGGTAGACCCTACCAAAGGCTCCCTGGCCAAGGAGTTTGCCCAATCTCCAGTTGGTGGGAGCACGAGGTGCTACAAAGGAATGTTTTTTAAAAATGGACTGGTAAGATGGCACACAAACATTTAAGGACTAAACAGGTACACTGCATTAATGACATTCCTAATAGAATATTCTTGAATAAAAGGAAAAATATAATGGCTATTCAAGTTCACATTTTTCAAAAAAATTTCTAGATTAAACTTTCTAGTAATCCTCAACTCAAGCAAGGTTCTTATCCCCATGACTTATTTCTGAATATTAATTTTTCTAATTACAAATACTATAGCATCTTTTATTCAACTTTAGAGGACACTGACAGTATGATAATCCTTATCAAAGTAATATTTGCATTTGGGTTTTCCATCTTTTATGATGTTGAAAACTAGAACATTACTCTCATCGAATGTGAAAAAACCTGGAAGCTATGAGGAAAAATACATTTTCTAGACAGATGAATAAAGAAAAAAATATAGGAAACTTCTCAAATTATAAAAGGTAGAAACAATAGGATATCACTTTAAAATGCTGAAAGAAAAAAAAATTCCTAGAATCTCTATCCAGAAAAACGTTTATCTTTCAAAAATAAAGAAAAAAATCCTTTTCCAGTCAGATAAGCAGAAGCTGAAAGCAATGTATGACCAAAAAGATCTGTATTACAAGATAAAAATTTTCAAGCAAAAGATCTGACAACTTTATTAAAAAGTCTACAGAAACAGAAAAACAGAAAAGGTACGTGTAAAAACCATTCCTTAATTAAACTTAAAAAAAGAGTTGTCTAAAGTAAAAACAGCACTATGCTATGAGGTCATAGATGTAAGCTATGACACATAAAGGAGAAAAATGATAAATATGCAAGAATTGCTACTAAAAACATCTTTGAGCATGCATTCTTCACTTAGTTGATTAAGTCCAAATACTTCACATTCTTGCTTCAGTTACTCTTCTAGTCCTATTCACACTGTTTTAAGTAAGATAGTTCTATTTCGGCCATAAAATAACTTTCTGGACTGTGAGAGAGTATCGGATACATACTTGCATACAACCAAGCCTCATTTGATCCCTGGCACCAGATATGGTATTTTGAGCACCAGACCACAGAGCTAGGATTGACCCTTCATACTGCTAGTTTGCCTAAACCGCCTCCTTACAAAGTAAAACCAATGAACTACTGTCCATTTTTAGAACATGTCAGGGATTCTAACATATGACAGGTGAATTCCTTCTTACATTCATATCTAGAATACTTAATTTACTGTATGCATGTATGCTTTAATTCATTCTCCCTATTAGACTACATCTTAAGAGATCATACTTGAGATTCCAGTGTTAGACACCCAACTAGAATATAAAGAATAACTGACAATAATCTTTCTAATAACAGCAAAGAACCAAAGTAGTTATTAACAGTAATAACTACTCCTATACTTAGATCTGACATTCCAATCATCTTTAGAAATAATGTTTTTGGGGGGTTTTGTCCACATTCAGGTTTATTCCTGACTCTGCCTTCAGTGATCATTCCTGGTGGGCTTGGGTGACAATATGGGGTGCTGGGGATGAAACCTGGATTGCCTGTAAGGCAAGCGTCTTAACCACTTTAATATCTCTCCAGCCCCTAGAAATAACATTTTCATCTTTTTTGAGACGTTGATCTCATCTTGAGAACTGGCTTGGTGTTAATTCATTTCAGTACTATCAAAGTCCGCAAATGCTCTGCTATACATTTCACCATGTCAATTTCTATTACTTACAGCGGCTGGGAGGGCTGATGTCCATTACTGTCAAAGTAGGATTGTCAATGTCACTTCCCCTTCTTCTTATTCGACTATCATCATACTCTGGGGTAAAGATACTGCTTCCACTACTAGTGCTTAAGGAGTGATCAGTAGGACTGAAACTAACAGGAGACCGGAAGCTGGTCCCTTGAGTCCTTCTAGCTCTTGGAAAAGTTTTACGACCTAGAAAATGAAAAAATATTTTGTTGTAGTTTAAAATAAATTTTGTGGCATATAAGAAACAGATACATCCTTCACACCCTACCAAGGTCACAAGTTGCCCCCCACGAGTGGCTCTCCGGCACAGCCATGGCTCCAGAGGCAAAACGACTTAGTCCAGAGCCTGGCAGCTTGCGGCAGAAAAGTGAATGGACCATGCGTTAAACTTCGGAGCCATGCCTCCCCAAGAGGGAAAGGGTGTTGCTCCCTTCCGCCTGCCCCCTCCCCCCGGAAGCAAGGTGGCCGCCACCGCCGCCTCAGAGCTTATAGGAAAGCCAGGTATGAGACAAAGGGCAACTGCAGTCTCATGGGAAGGGGCGCAGTACCGGCTCGTACTTCACGCCCTACCAAGGTCACGAGTTGCCCCCCACAAGCAGCTCTCTGGCACAGCCATAACACCAGACATACAGAAACCAATCTCGTAATTATCTGGCTCTTTGCAGAAATCCAAAATCATTATATGATTCTCATAACCAGCTATAGAAAACAAAGTATTTCACAATGCCTTTTCAGCAATTCTGATTGTTGGGGGGAAATTCTAAACAACAATGGTGCATCTTTTGTCGAAATAATGAATGTAATCAATGTAGAGAAGAGTTAAGCGGAAATCATCTGCCTCACAGGCATTGGAAGGGGTGGGATATATTGGGGTTCTTGGTGGTGAAAAAGAGAGGTGTTTGATCATTGTATGACTGAGACCTAAAACCTGAAAGCTTAGTAACTTTTCCCACAGTGATTCAATAAATAAATATAAGAAGAAAAATAAATAAATATATATATATAAAAGGTGGAGTCAATGCCCAAATCAATCAGCTAATAATCAGTGGCTGAATAGCAGTACTCCTACATAAAAAAAACAAAAAAACACCAGATATATATACTCTGATTAAAAAAACCTGAAAACGCAATGATAAATGATTAAAAGTGTGGTGAAGCATAAGAGTATTATCACTATTATTATTAGTATTGTTATTATTTTTTGGGGGGATAGAGGGTTGCCCAAGATCAAACTCACGGTCTAGAGCATACAAAGAAAGTGCTTCACCTGGATTGCCTGTGTATAAGGCAAGCATCACCTTCCCATTTTGTCAAGAGTAATACTTTTAAGTTCAAGAAATATCCTCATGAGGGATGGGTATTTGATCATTGTATAATCAAAACCCAAGCACAAAAATGTGTAAGTCTGCAACTGTACCTCATGATGTCTCACTATTAAAAATTAAAAAGAAATATTCTCATGAAGTTAAAAATACAAGAGAAAAGGTGAAAGCAAAAATGAAGAGAAAGCTGGGTGGGAAAGATAGAATTTAAATATAAATTTATATAATTTATGTTAAGACGTGCACATATACATAAATATATATAAAATCAAAGAACAAAATTTCCTCACTTTGGGGTAAAAAGGAGAAGAGTATTTTATTCTCATTTTTTATGATTTTAAATCCAAAATAAAATTGCAAAAATTTATTGAGCAACTTTCTTTTTCTTTAAAAAGATGATGGAAGTATGAATTTTATCAAGGAATAATTTCAAATATAATTTTTAATTATTCCATTTCTTCTAAGGGCAAGATTATTATAAGGCAAGTTGGCAAAAAACTATTAGTAGGATTTTAGCTATCATCCAATTTACTTAAAAATATTTTACTTATTTGGCTTTTGGGTCACACCTGATGGTACTCAGGACTTACTCCTGGCTCTGTGCTCAGGGTCACTCCTAGCTAATTTGGAGGACTATATGGGATTCTGGGAATTGAGCCTGGGTCAGCAGCATGCAAGGCAAGTACCTTACCCACTGTACCATCAATCTGGCCCCACATTATAAAACACTCTAAAGCCAAAGTCTATTCTTGTAATTTAAAAAATGTATTTGATTTTACTTAAATACAACTTTTAAAATACTATTTTAACTACTTTGAGATTCTAATTTCAGATACTTACCATCATTATAGTCTTGGTGGTGATAAGAAACATGATACCTTCTTGGGTAGGTTCCTCCTTTTCCAAATTTCTCAAAAATAGGATTATCATAATCTATCAAGACACATAAAAATGTTACATCATGACAAGTGCTTCTGATTAAAAACATATAGATTTTTAATTTTAAAACTTCCCTCTCCCTCCCAAACAATAGTCAATGACATAGACATTTATGTATTTAGGATGTGAAGTCTAACCTGAAAATTCCTGATGATTATCTGGATAGCTCTGTGCTCTAGGCATTCGTGATTTTGGATAACTCTCTCTAAACGTAGAAAGAAAAAGTCATATTAAGACAAAATATATATGGAAGACTATAGAATATTTAAAAATACAATGTGCTCTCAATTTATATATGTGTGCACAGATATATAAGATATGGGTGTGTACCCTTGTGTGTAGCAATTTATTATCTATTGATAGAGGAATTCAGTAACATAACTGAAAAAGAGCAACTTCTTTTTAAGCATTTATTTAGAACTTATGTGAAGGCACAAAGTCAGACTTTTAAAATTAACCCCTAGAGTTTAGTGATAAGAATGATATATTTTTAAAACCAGAACTATTTAGAAACATCTATGTTTTAATGCGAGCTCTGTCACATAACTTGGTGCAACCTTGACAAATCACCTGAGATTTTATACATATATAAAATTTTATACATATATAAAAAAGAGATAACACATTTCCAACTCATCAAGTAATTATGTATTAGAGTGTTCAGTACAGTGTCTTTCAAATATTATGTACTCAATAATTATCTTTCTTATTTCTGTCTCCCAGAATATCTTAAAATGTTTCAGTTGAAGATACTGATTGCCTCCCTTCCGCCCTCCTCCCTCTGGAAAGAAAGATGGCGGCCACATGGGAGCCTTGTGGACAGCAGGTATGAGCCGGGGGTGTGGGGGCGACTAAAACCTCATGGGAAGGGGGGCGTTCTGGTCCGTCCTTCACGCCCTACCGAGGTCACCAGTTGCCCCCCGCGAGCGGCTCTCCAGCACGGCCACGGCCCCAGAAGCACAAGGACTTAATGCAGAACCCAGCAGCTTGGAGCAGAAAAGTGAACGGACTATGCATTGATCCAGGCCATCAAGTCTGCCGGAGGGGAAAGGGTGTTGCCCCATTCGCCCTCTCCTCTCTGGAAAGAAAGATGGCGGCCACATGGGAGCCTTGTGGACAGCAGGTATGAGCCGGGAGTGTGGGGGCGACTAAAACCTCATGGGAAGGGGGGCGTTTCGCTCCGCCCTTCACGCCCTACCGAGGCCACCGGTTGCCCCCCGCGAGCGGCTCTCCAGCACGGCCAGGACTCCAGAACACAGAAACCAATTTCTTAACTATCTGACTTTCAGTAGAAATACTTCCAGGGTCAATAGGTAAAAGAGCAGAAATCCAAAACCAACATTTAATTCTTGAACCCAGCCGTAGAAAGCAAATCACTTCACAATGCTTTTTCAGCATGTCTGATTGGGGGGGGGGGTAAACTCTAAATAATAGTGGTGAATCTTTTATTGAAACAATGAATCTAATCAAAGCAGATAGAGTGTTAACTAGAATTCATCTGCCTCACAGGGACTGGGAGGGGTGGGGGGTGGGGTTTTATTGGGGTTCTTCATGGTAAAAAATAAGTATTGGTAAAGGGAAATGTGTTTGATATTTGCATGACTGAGACATAAACCTGAAAGCTTTGTAACCTTTCCCACAGTGATTCAATAAATTAAAAAAAAAAAAAAAAAAAAAAGAAGATACTGATTGCTACAGATGAACACTGTTCTCCCTGAGGCCAGAAGAGGGAGCACTTGTAACAAAAAATTAACAGCTGCACCATGTTCCTGCTTACATTCACGAACAACCATTTCACAGAACTAAAACACTTAAATTTTAAATGACACCCCAACATCTTTTGCCATAATTTCTAGAATGTGAGTTATTTATAATTTGGTGCCACAATGAACATATTCTGAATAAATGAAACTCAAGAAATCTCTAAAACTAAACATATAATGAAAATTTTGGCGGCAGTTTCATGAATAGTATTAAAAGTAAATGTACATAAAAATGAAGTTCACATTTAACTTCCAAAACAAAATTTTGGCAAACTGGAATACTCAAAATATTACGATCATATATAATTTTAACTAATTAAACTATAGACCCTATAAGATTAAGGGATTCATACTAGCTGAAAAAAAATTGTTTGCCATAAATAGACAAGTATCAACTACATCCCTCTGAGTGTACCACAAAAAGTTAACAATTCAATATACTACATATATGCACATTCCCCAAATATATTAAAAAGCAAAAACTACAATTAGTATTACCCATCCAAAGGACTATCAAGTGATGGACAACTTCCTGAGCCAGAATTTTCAGGGCTACTTAAAGATAATGGGTCCAGCATCTAGAAAAAAAGAAGAGTTCTACCGTGACACGATTTTATGTTACTGGTTGTTGGAAAAACAGCCTTCGTAAAGTACAATTTAGGCAATATAAAATTCACTAGTGCCTATTTCAGTATTAGTTTTCTGAATTGTGGCCCCCCCTATAATCTTACAACATTTTCAGTACCCAACAAAGAAACCCCATATTCAACATTAGTCTCTCCAGAGTAATCCTTTAATTTTTTTCAAATTTTTGTTAAAGAGCCATGATTTTCAACATTACGGATAGTTACATTTTAGGCATATTATAATTCAACACCAATCTCTCCAACAGTGGAGAGTAATCCAATTTTAAATATTTTAAATACAGCTTTTCCTTATCTGAAGGCTATAACTTCAAACGTTCCTAAGAGAAAAATATTCTTCCCTATAGATTAATAAACAATTGAAAAGTATAATATTTCACATAATAATGCTTATTGAAACTGAGTAATTCCCTCTCCTACTCTACAGGAATGAGGCTAATGCCACTCAAAGTAGCTGATGTTATAAAAGATTAATCCATGGAACAGTAGAAGCTATGAAAACAAGCAACTCCATGAAAACACCTCAATATGGTAAAACCTTTTCAAAATTTAAAAGTTATCAAACTGGGACTGGAGAGATAGCACAGCGGGTAGGGCGTTTGCCTTGCACGTGGCCGACCCAGGTTCGACTCCCAGCGTCCCATATGGTCCCCTGAGCACCGCCAGGGTTAATTCCTGAGTGTAGAGCTAGGAGTAGCCCCTGTGTGCATCGCCAGATGTGACCCAAAAAGCAAAAAAAAAGAAAAAGTTGACAAACCACAGTTTTATAGTTAAATTTACTTTTGTAAATGCTAATTCTCATATTACAAATACTACATGCAATCATTTTGAGTGGCAAATTTAAGAAAATTATCCTCATTCCAGATTTATGTGTGAATGAACAAAGCACACACAAATTAGTGAAATTTTCCTATTACTCTTTGTTCACAAAGAAGAAAAATATGAAATTAGAAAAGAAATGAAACATATGTATACACACTCCCATAACTAGATACCTGCCATGAAATATGGGCTCTGATGGAAGCTCTTTAAATAAAATGAAAAAGCACATCCAAGGTTTGCTTACTTGGTCCATGCTCTCTGGAATGAACTCTCCTTCACTGTTGATACTTGTGAATGACCCATTCCGGGCAACCTGGTGTAATTCATCTGGAATGTATCCGGGGGGAGGGGAGCTTCTATCTCTATTAGTGGAAGCTCAAAGGAGAAAAATTACATGTTATCTTTAAATGTATCAGAAGGGAACTAATTTTTTTTATTTAAATATATACAATTTCTGCCTTACAGTACCAATAACTATTTCAGTTATTAAAATTGATCAGAACATTCATATCAGTAAACCTCAAATATTTTTATAGCTTTCTAACCCACCATCCTACTATTAACTTCACTGTAATATTCATAGGTACTTAGGGGGAGTGTTCTTCCAACTGCCAACAACATAAAGAACTAGTAATACTGTAAATATTTTTAGATTAATTCCATTACTTCTGAGCTTCTAGAGGTCATTTGAACCAGGTTTATATTAATGCCAATGTAATTTATGGAAGGCATCATGATATAGGAAAAAGAATACAGGTTTTGGAGTCAGACCTGTTAAAAACCTAGCAGTAGTTACTTGTCAGCTATGTTACTTCAGGAAAGTTATTCAATCTCCATGGACCAGTTTCAGGAACTAAATCTCTCCTTTGTAAAGGTGATAGATAATAAAAATTATTCATCATGAATATATGCTATGAATATTTGACTCTATGATGGTCTTTCCAGTCCTCACCTAAAGAGAAATGACTTCATAGCCATTTAGCCCATATTAGTCTGTTTATAATTTGTGAATTTGCCATTTTATTCCTGGTATGGGTCTTAGTTCTTTTGTGCCAAGTCATATTCCTGGAATTTAATCTTTTTGTAGTTTGGAAAAATCACAGAATTGTAGTTCATTTAATCACATGCTTCTGACATAGCCTATTTAGTGATAATATGATGACGTTATAAAAAAGCAAAGAAATTATTGTCATGCATTCTAATTTGTAAAGCAAATAATGTGTACATTGAAAGAATTCTCTCAATTTATTGCCACATTAATCCCATGATTTATAGAGGACAGTGCTAAGAATATGATTCACTGGTAGAGCATATACATTGCACATAAGGGCTGGATTCTATTCCAGACAGCAGAAAAACAAAATAAACAAAAATAAACTATTTTAAATATAAAGATGAGGGTAAAATTACTGGTATCAGGGTAGAGAGATGGAATTTTAATGTAGGTATCAGTAATATTCTTTACAAAAATTACCAAAAAAAAAAAAAAGTTCCTACATCGGTTATCTTTCATTTACTTGTGTATCATCTCTACTGTTCACTTTTCCAACATTTCTGAAACTAAAAGTAGAATTATAAGAAAGACACCTAGCAAAATGTGGTCATAAAAATAGCGTCTTCTCAAGACCTAAGGAGAAGATAAACAATATATTATTTGGGGTTTTAAGACTATACCTCGCAGTGCCAGGGTCGGGGTGGGAGGGTAACTCTTGGCTCTGTGCTCTCAGGTCACTTTTTCCTCCTGGTGGCACACATTCCATACAAACCTTTGCTTTTGTTATTAACATTCCTCTTTAATCCCCAATCTTTGTTAAGATTCCTGACCACAACTTTTGTTTGGTCCTACTCAGCTGCTTCCTTCCTATTCATATTTCACCTCCTCTTCTACTATCCCCTTTCAAATCCACTTCTATTATTATTATTTAATTAATTAATTTTTAAATAGTAGCACTCCCAGTGATGCTCAGGCCAGTGGTACAGGTGGATTAGCGATTGAGTCCGGCAGTGGTCTGGCTCACCAGAGCCATATCTAGCAGTGCTGGGGAGGCGTGTAGTTGGTATAATAAGATTGAATTCAGGACCTTGAATCCAGGCATGTGCTCTACTACTTACACTGACCTCCTGACCTCTTTGTGCTAATCTTATGCACCATATTCAATGCCTAACTCATATAAAACATTCATACTATGACTTCTGAGCAATGTTAATGCTTTTATCGTATATAAAAAAATGTATATTACCAATTGTTTGACACAAAAGATACACAGAACTGAGGACTCTTGTCTACTCCAATACCTAGCAGGCCTCCTTTAAAAAGTAAAGAATCCCACACAGGATCCATTTTCCTTTTTCTTTTTTTGGGTTTTGGAGCCACAGCTAGCAGTGCTCAGGGCTTACCCCTGTGCTCAGGGAGCACTCCTTGTGGGCTAGAGTCATATGGGATACCAGGGATGGAATCAGCCACATGCAAGCAAGTGCCTTCCACTGTACTAACTATCTCATTTTTCTTAATATCATATGATTAACAATTTAATTAGTGCATATTAAAAACAATAAAGCAAAATCTGAAAGCTCTTAGAAATGTTTATTATAACAGCACTTTTAAAATGACTTTTCAAGAGGTATCAGTTAACTAAGGCATTTGATTAACTGAATTAGAAGGAAGAGTCACACTACTATTTATCTGTTGCTTTTCTACATTTAATGGATGGAGGAGAAGTTGAGAAATTATTTACGAACATGATTCAGACATTAGTTTTCTTACCTATTAGAGAAAGCCATTTTTTTCTTTCTGCTCCAAATACTGTGTTATCCAAATCTTCTAATGATGGCAACGGTTCTAAATTTGTAGCCTGCAAAAGATAAAGAATGATCAATTCTATTTAAACACTCCAAGGCTTTAAACACAATCTCTTCTCTATTGAAGATAAGGCATGTGCCCATCTTATGTCTCCCTGGCCCTCATACATGGGGCTTTTAGAGGCATAAATCCTTTTAATCATATTGAAAATTTTTTTCAATTCTTTACCTGTGTACTTCCGTTTATTACAAGTAATATCTTCAGGCTCTTCATATGAATACTGCGATCCAGCAGTTCCACAGCTTTGTCTAAGTCATCTTGGGTTGTTAATGGAATTACCAACTAAACAGAGAGAAATTTAAAAAACTATAATCATTTTACCAGGTCAATCCCTTCCAGGAGATTCTTTTATTGTGGAATTGTCTCAAATTACTGTGATTTCCAGTATAATAAAATTCTCAATGATTTTATATCTAGATCACTTTGCTCTTTTTATCCTATCATAACCAAAATTAAAGTAAGTAAGAAAGCAAAGGCCCTCCCGTTGATCTTCGATTTGCTCGAGCGGGTCCAGTAACGTCTCCCGAGTTCGATTCCTCCGCCCCTCTCGGAGAGCCCGGCAAGCTACCGAGAGTATCTCACCCTCATAACCAAAATTACAGAATATAAATTTTTGCTATGATAATTTTTATTCTCATCTATAAAACTTAAGTAAATATTAGTTTCCTGTGATAGTTCCTTAGGTAAAGGTAAAGGTAAAGGCCCTCCCGTTGTTCATCGATTTGCTCGAGCGGGCCCAGTAACGCCTCCATTGGAGACTTTGTTGTTACTGTGTTTGGCATATCGAATACGTCACGGGGAGCTTGCCAGGCTCTGCCGTGCGGGCGAGATACTCTTGGTAGCTTGCCCGGCTCTCCGAGAGGGGCAGAGGAATCGAACTCGGGTCGGCCATGTTGGCTGCGTGCAAGGCAAACGCCCTACCTCTGTGCTATCACTCCAACCCATGATAGTTCCTTAGTATTGCTAAACTTAATTTACTACATATATATATGTACATATATATATATCCCCAAACTGCATTAACAAGTACACAAAAATTATATAAAAGTAGGACTACCTTTCATTTGCACTGATGAAACTTACTTATTTATTCACTAGTAACCCAAATTTGCCTTGCATGTAGCTAACCCAGTTTCAATCCCTGGCATCCCATATGGTTCCCCCCCACCCTGCATACCCACCCCCTGCCCCAAGCACTGCCAGGAGTAGTTCTTGAGTGCAGAGACTGGAGTAATTCTTGCTCATTGTCTGATGTGATACCAAAAGTAAAAAAAAAAAATTGTCTGTTCACATGTGCACAGTACCCCAATGTCCAGTGTTCAAGGGCCCACAGTGAATTTACTCTGCTATGAATCAGGACATGGTTAACTCCAAGTATCACAGATTCTCATGATGATGTCTCAGTCGTAAAGAATTTTAAAAAATTTAATTTTACCTTAAGATAACACTAAGGTGATAGCCTTCTCTACCACCTTCCTGACAAGAGGTCACCCAGACATAATGACTGACCACTCGTAGAAATGCTTCATAAATCATGAGAAAAAGTATTTTTTTTCAATCTTAGAAAATGGAGGAGGGTTCCTAAAATTACAGATCAAGTAACGATGTCAATCTTGTAGAAAAAAATTGTATTAGAAGAATTCAGAAAAGAAACAACAATTTTAAATGTTAGATTATGTACAATATGAACAAATTATGTCAAACTAACCTAATTTTTCCTCAACAGACTTACTAGGCTGGTGAATTAAGACAAATCTGTAGTCTTAATACATTTTGGCATTTGAAAGTTTTCTACAATACAATTTTAGGAAAAGTTAAATGAATGGGGCTGGGAGTGTATCTTCATGGCAGATACTTCCCCTGCATGTTTGAGGATCGGCGTTCAATCCCTGGCACTGCACAAAACAAAAGTACCAAAGACACATCTGAGTTCCCCTTCATTCATACTATGAGAGAAAGACACTTATGAGATAAAGTAATGGAATAAGGAAGATAAGAAAGGGAAGGAGACCCAAAATAGACACATTTCCCTGATGGGATAATTGTAGTCCACTGTAGTTACCTATCTATCGTAGCCCATCTATCTTGAGCTACAATTTCCTCACTCACTCCAGTAATATGTACTTCATATACTGTATTTTCATATATATGACTATATATATATACACACATATACACATACACATGTATATATATGTATGTGTATATATATGTGTGTATATGTATACACACACACACACATATATATATATATATATATATATGAAAAACCCTCAGTGTCTTAGGGACTAAAAACTGAAAATGAGGTCAGCACTAACAGAAAAGTAAAAGCCAAGATAGGGCCAGCAGCAAGAAGTGTACATGACTGAAAACTCAAGAAGTAAATGAAAAATAACATTTTAAATATTACTATCTTATAACACAGCGGATAAGGTGTTTGCCTTGCACGCAGCTGACCCGGGATTAATTTGTCCGTCCCTCTTGGAGAGTCGGGCAAGCTACCGAGAGTATCCCACCCGCATGGCAGAACCTGGCAAGAGCCTGGCAAGCTCCTCGTGGCATATTCGACATGCCAAAAACAGTAACAAGTCTTGCAATGGAGATGTTACTGGTGCCCGCTCGAGCAAATCAATGAACAATGGGAGGACAGTGCTATAATGCTACAGTTCTACCATCTTATAATGTTCATTACTTGGGGATACTATTCATTATTCAGGGATACTATTTGGATATAGATTTTTTTTTTTTTTTTTGCTTTTTGGGTCACACCTGGCGATACACAGGGGTTATTCCTGGCTCTGCACTCAGGAGTTACTCCTGGCGGTGCTCAGGGAACCATATGGGATGCTGGAAATCAAACCCGGGTCTATGCATGCAAGGCAAATGCCCTACCCGCTGTGCTATCTCTCCAGCCCCTAGATTTCTTTTTTTTTTTTCCTTTATTTTATTTTATTTTTTTTAAAGTTGTAGATTTACAATTTTTTGTGCTTTGGTTTCAATTATACAATGATCAGATACCCATCCCTCCACCAGTGCCCATTTTCCACCACCATGGATAATATCCCTCCCACCCCCATCCCCCCATCCCCCCGTCTCTGTGGCAGGGCAATCCCCTGTGTTCTCTCTCTCCTTTTGCAGCCCCTAGATTTCTATCTTGAAAAATATTTTTTGCTTTCAGTTGTATGTAGTTACTTTAGAAAATTACACTGAACATATTTTTTGTTTTAAATTAACACTAATGCATCTAAAAATTCAATATTTTTAAATATTTTTATTTACATAGTTTTAATATCTGCAAAGCATTTATATATATTTTCTCAAATTTTCTTAATTTTTATTTAAGCTCTCTTCTCATTCTATTTATCTCCACCGGTACCTCGTTCATTCCTGATATATATGGTTCTTTCCATTTTAGGGATTCTGGATGTATTACTCTCAAGCTATTCTCTCTACCAGGAATAATCTTTCCTCATTTCCTCAAATTCTTTGTATGGCTGGCTCTCCAGTCAAGTCTCAGTGACTAAATGTTGCCAGTAATTATTCCTTAGAGTAGAATACCTACCATCCTTTTTTTATTCTTTATCATAAGACTTCATGCACTTCCTTCTAAAAACTTCACAAATTAAAAAATTCCCAGAGACAGGCTAGGGGGGTGGGGTGGCAGGAGAGAAAGTGGGGTCATTGATGGTGGGAAATGTACACTAGTGTATGGGTGTGTGTTGGAACATCTTATGACTGAAACCTGATCATGAACAGCTTTGTAACTGTGTATGTGATGCAATACAAATTAACAAATAAATAAGTTAATAAATAAAACAACAAAGTTCAAAAAAAATTCACTTATTGTGTTTCTACCATATCTATAAATTCTACGAGGGATATAAATTCAGAAGTTACAGATGATGCCTTGAAAACTCAAGTATTTTCGAGATTAAAAAAAAACAAACAACGAATTAGCCAATTAACTAAAATGTTCAAATTTCAAATTTTATGATTTCAAGATGTTGAGATCTCATACACTCTGAAAGAAACCTCAGAGATAATCTAATGCAATTCAAATTTTACAGAAGGTTCAAAAGTGGTTGCTCAGAACACAAGAGCTCACAATGAACCCTTATGGTCACATATATTGACTGCCAAATATGCATACTGATCTAATCACATCCTAAAATCAACACAAAAGACCCCAATAAGTTTGAATCATGTCTGCCATGGAGGCAGAAGGGGGGCAGGAAAGGGGGGTTATACTGGGGATATTGGTGGTGGGGAATGTGCACTGGTGGAGGGATGGGTGTTTGATCATTGTGTGATTGTAACCCAAACATGAAACCTTATACCTATCTCATGGTGATTCAATAAAATTTAAAAAAATTTTAAAAATAAATAAAAACCTTCTAAAAATGTTTTTGAAATAATAATAATCTGTTTACACGAAAAAAAATTAATTTAAAGTGTTATTATCAAGTACATAGTATGAAAAGATAGTTCATCTATAAACTATACAGAATACTCAATCTTAAAAATAAATATGCTACGTTCCAAAATAAGAACTTTAAATAGTTAGTACGTATATTTACCTCATTATTGGTATAATGCAGGTCCATAGACTGTCCAAAGGCAATTTTAGCTTTAGATCTTAGGTCTTCCAGTTTAACTGGTCTAGGGAACTGAAGGATTCTACATAGACAAAATGGTAAGGTATTTTATCTTCTTAGCCATAGTTAAATGACAAACTAGCAACAATAATCTTGTAGGTATAAAGATAAAAAAAGTAAAACAAATATTCACATTTCTTTAAAACAAATATAGCTCATTTTTAATCACATATACTGTCAACACACAGTTCAAAAACTTTAAAGTTTTTGTCAATTATAACACAGTTATAAAAAGTAGATTCTCAAAATGCTCTTCAGTTTATAATTTGCATGAGAACTATTATGTTGAATATTAAAGAACAAAGAAATTGTTCACAGGAGAAAATGATTATACTTAATTATGGTATCAACTCTATAATGGGATGTAATGAAACTGTTATAAAGTATAATGATCCTTCAGGTATTCAAACTTTTATTTCTGTTCCCTTAAGAATTCAACATTTTTGACTACATATATGTCAACCTCCCCTAACACAGATTTTTAAAGGATTACAATTTTTAATTATATATTCTAAATCTTATATTTTATTTCCATATATCAAAGGACTGGCCTGGCCTGTACTGGTCCTAGGAAGCACAGACCTAAAATTAGAGACTACTAAACTCTTAAGTTCCCCAAGGAAAGGTATCATGTCTACTCTGTTCATGTTATTTCTTCATGACCCATAAAATTAGAGAAAGTATTTAGAAAAAAACGTGTAAATAGGAAAAAGTAAATTAGTTAACACTTGTATATCTGGTATATTCCATTTAACTTCTTTTTTATTTTTTGGTCATACCTGGCAATGCACAGGGGTTACTCCTGGGTTTGCACTCAGGAATTACTCCTGGCAGTGCTCAGGGGACCATATGGGATGCTGGGGATCGAACCCAAGTTGGCCACGTGCAAGGCAAATGACCTGCCCGCTGTACTATCTATCACTCCAGACCCTGGTATATCCCATTTAAAAAAATCTGTGCAAAAAATTTTTACATCTTTGGTTATATGATTTGTGAAAAACTTTTGTTAATGTCCTTAAAATGGATAGCTCTTTCATTTAATTAACGTAATAAGACACTTTATCAGAAACTAAATCCCATCTTCTCTCACTCTTCTTTGGCCTTGTTAGCAATTTTGTAGTCAGTCATTACTATCACTTCTACCACTGCACTGAATACAGGTATCTGATGGAAAGCTAGGTTTATCATTACCAGTTTAAGATTTAAAACTAGCACTCCAATTCACTTTTCTCAATGTTACTAACTGACATATAATTACATGTCATATGATTGATGTCTCAAGAATTATCAAAACTCTATTAAATCCACATAAATAAATTCTGTATAGTATCTGAAGGGACAATAAAATTATAAAAGGAGAAGTACATTTAATCTCCACTGAGTAAAGCTGAAAGAACTGAAAATGTTTAATGGCTAAATTATGTGATCAGCTTATTTACTCTGTATTATTTCAAATAAGAAACGCTAAGTATATCTAATACTTAGCCTGAATTTTGACAGATTCTATCTAAAGTTTCTATTAATATATTACCAAGAACTATTCCATTCTCAATATATTTTTGTTTTGGGTCACATGCAGCTGTGCTCAGGGCTTACTCCAGATTGTTCATTTAGCAATCACTGCTGGCAGGTTCTAGGGACAATATGGGGTGCCAGGGATCAAACCCAGGTCAGCTGCATGCAATGCAAGTGTGCTTCCTATTGTAATATTGCTCCAGACCTCTGTTGCAATCAAGGTAAGCATCCTACCCACTATATTACCTCTCTGGCCCCTCCATTCTTAGTATGGAAGCCCTGAACCTTCAAAATCTTATAGGGGATAAAAATCTTGAATATTTTAATTAGAAACCTTTGATTAAATCAATAACCTGAGACGTAATATTTCTATCCTCACCGTTTTTCTCCTCTGTGTTCAAATTTGACTCGAACATCATTCTGTAATAAGATAATTTCAGATATCAGAAACAATTTCTAATCAATGAAAACTTCTAAAATTATTAAGTCTTATTTAAAAAATGCTTCGTCATTAAAACAGATCAGAGAGTTAATTTTCAGTGTCAACTTCAATCAGTCAGTAGTATCTGTCAAAAAGCTGAGTTGAGAATTATGTTGCTAAATCTGGTTCAATAGGAAAGACGACCATGATCGATTAGTGATGGTATAATGGGTATAAGACATTTGCTAATCCTATTGTAGGAAACAGAGAAAAGCATACTCCTAGTTTTCATGTTAGGTACTGCATATTTGTTGTGATTGTTTTGGGGCCACACCTAGAGGTGCTCAGGGGTTATTTCTGGCTCTGCACTCAGGAATTACTCCTGGTAATTTGGGGGACCATATGGAGTGCCGGGAATTGAACCTAGGTCGGCTGTGTACAAAGCAAGCACCCTACCTGCTCCAGCCCCCGCCAACAAATTACTCTTATTTGCATATATACAGAATAACTTTAAACAAAACTATACTTCTGGAAAAACACAAATACTCCTCATTATTGAAACTGACAAATATATTTTGGAATGTTCAACAGAATGAAATTTATGTAAAAAGGTAAAAGGTAAAGGCCCTCCCGTTGATCGTCGATTTGCTCGAGCGGGCCCAGAAAGGTCTCCATTGGAGACTTTGTTGTTACCGTGTTTGGCATATCGAATACTCTCGGTAGCTTGCCGAGCTCTCCGAGAGGAGCGGAGGAATCAAACTCAGGTCGGCCATGTTGGCCGCTTGTAAGGCGAACGCCCTACCGCTGTGCTATCGCTCCTGGAGTCAAAATTTATGTAGCAAGAAAAAAAGAAAAAAAAATAAACACAATTTGCTTGTTGGGACTGGAGAGGTAGTATAGCAAGTAGGGTGCTTGCCTTGCACATACACAGCTGACGAGGGTTCAATCTCCAAAATCCGACTTGGTGCCTCTAGCTCGCCAAAAGTGATCCCTGAGTCGTGGGTAAGCCCTGAGCACTGCCAGATGCATACCAATAAAACCCCACCAAAAAATATTTTTTACCTTACACGCTTTAAAATGAATAAATTACCAGCTTTAATAATTATAAATAAAATGTAATTTTTAAAACATACACCCTGATAAAAATGTATGACAAAATATTTCAAAATTATAAAAGCTAAACTTTATTTATTTAACTGTTATTATAAACTATATTTATATATCTGTTGGGGTCACCTTTGGTGGTGTTTGGGGGTGATCTTGGAGAATGAACTTGGAGGATCATGTGGTGTCAGAAACTGAACCCAGGCTACCCACAAGAAAAAGCATGCACTTTTGCTCTTTGCACTATCTCCTCAAGCTTTAAACAATTTTTCTGTAAAAATCAAATATCAAAGGAAAATAATACATTTAACAACTATATAGTTATTAAAATTTTGCTGAAACAAATACCTGTTTTTTTGGAGATAAAGATTTTGATTTTCTGGTTTCTTGTAGGGATAATGCTGGTCGACTGGCCTTATGAAGAACAGCCAAATCTTGCATGATTGAATTCAAAGCTTGCTGATCATCTAGATTTGAAAAAAAAACCAACATATAACCAAATAAATAGTATCAGTATCCATTTACCATCAATACATTAAAATTGATAATAATGCAAAAGAAATGCTTCTAAAATACTTCTACTGCCTATGGGCTGGGGGCCACACCTGATGGTACTCAAGGCTTACTCCTGGCTCTGTGCTTAGAGATCACTTCTGGTGCTTTTTAGGGGGCCTTAAATGGTGCCAGAGATAAAACGTTTTTCTCTTTCACCCACATTCTTTTTTTTTCCCTTTATTTTATTTTATTTTATTTTAAGTTGTAGATTTACAATTTTTTGTGCTTTGGTTTCAATTATACAATGATCAGATACCCATCCCTCCACCAGTGCCCATTTTCCACCACCATGGATAATATCCCTCCCACCCCCATCCCCCCATCCCCCCTGTCTCTGTGTCAGGGCAATCCCCTGTGTTCTCTCTCTCCTTTTGGGTGTTATGGTCTGCAATCACCCACATTCTTAAGTGAGATATAAAGAAAAGCTTTATCTCTAAATGGCCTACTAATATTAGGATGTGTTTCCTTAAACCTCTTCACCATAAAATTCAAGATGACTACAAACGTTAAACTATTAAAATTTAATCGAGCCCATAACATTTTAATTTCAAGAAAAATCCAATCCTTAGGGAAAAAATGAACTATCATGAACTTTTAAATATACCAAAAAATTGCTAAGAAATTTTTATGATTTCTGAGAACGATAAGCATTAGCCTGATAGTAACACAAATGATCTGCTTTATGATAGATGGCTTTATGACAGATAAACTTCTAGGGACAATTTCATCAATTCTCAGTAGCAAATCTACTTTACTAATGATAATTAACAAACGGCAAATGAAGAAGTTAAGGGAATAAACAGTTTATATTATAAATACAATTTTTAAATGGTTTTTGTGAGCAATAATCATGTTGTAGGGGAGTACTCATTAAAACATGCATTACCGGGGCTGGAGCTATAGTACAGCGGGGAGGGCGTTTGTCTTGCGCATTTGCCCCGCAAGTTTGCCTTGTACATGGCCAACAGAGAGAGAAAAGCTCAGAGATCTGAGAGTCTGATCAACAACCAACCACACAAGAATAAACAGTGGGTTTCTGACACATGCCAAGATGATATTTAATTCAATACAATAATTGAAAATATTTAGGAAATCATTTCAAATAAAATATTTTATCAGAAATTCTTATATGCCTTATTGGTTACTCATCATACTTGAAAAATAAAGAACTTCAATAAAAAATTCATTATATTTTATTTTAAATAGAATTATATAAAGGTAAAAGGCCCTCCCGTTGATCGTCGATTTGCTCGAGCAGGCCCAGTAACGTCTCCATTGGAGACTTTGTTGTTACTGTTTGGCATTGATTATTTCTGATATATTTTTAAGCAATGACGATTCTTTATCTTAATACTTATTAGAGTGCAATATTATTTGAGGAAAGAAGAAATCAATTTAATACACACTTCAAACTGCATGTTAGAGCAATCAGACTCAAAAGTTGATAGCTCAGTAAAAGGACATCTATGTTGAAATAGGAAATGAAGCTGCTGAAGGTAGAGAATTTGAACTATGGGAGGGCAGTACACTTATGGCAAAAAAGGAACTGTGGAAAAAGAACTTAAAAGATGAAGTTTTGGCTTATACACTTGCCACTTATATAAGTAGGCAAAATAAAAATGTGCTAGCTCTTATGTTAATGAACACGGATGAGTTTAAGTTCTATGGTCCATACCATAAATATACACAGAAAGACCAAATGACTTACTATTGTCAAGTGTTTAATATAAAGTTTTAGAAAGATAAAGATGGTAGGTATGCATGATTGTTAAGATATGGAGATTAGCATGTTAAAAACGTAAGCTTCTAACTACTCGGCTCATTTTCCCATTTAGGATAAAGCAGGCCATTCACTGGTTTTCCTAGGTTTCCCTGTAATCCCTGCCTTATGGAACCCTCAATCTTAAGAAAACAGAAAAAAAGAGAAGAAAATAAAAAAAAAAAAAGTGAATAAGAGCCTGTGACTATATGGCTCAGAGGGTAGAGCACAGGGCTCCTGTGTTTAATGTCCTTATAGATCTTTCCTGAGCACCAATAATTTGCTGCTTATTCTTTACTGAGATTTTTTATTTATTATTTTCTTGCTGCAAATTATTTTTATGCCTATAATATTTCACTGTTGGGCAACTATAATAATTCCTCAGCATGTATTCAATCTTAAAAGTGAGGTTTCTTTTTTTTTCTTTGCTGTTTTCATTGAGGTACTGTGATTTTATTAATTATACCTTTCATGCATAAACTGCTTCAACACCACATCCATCACTTGAGTGCCCTCTTCCATCCACCAGTATCCCAAGGACCCCTCCCAACCACTTCACACACTCCCAGGTAAGTTCAGTTCTGCAAAAAAGTCAGGTTTCCTTAACAGGGACATTTGCATGTTAAGAAAATGGTAATACATCATTGCAGCTTAATTTAATGTCCTGACTATGCATAATATGGTTATTTCAAAACAGTATAGTAGTTAATATATAAAGTGCCTGAGTTGAAAATCATGCAATAAATATGAAAATCCACATAAATCTACCTAATAAAATTTTAAATAAAATATTTTCATACTGAATTTTTTTCTCCCCTATTTAATCCTCTAAGTATAAATGAAAAATGACTTTAGTTTAAACTCACCCATTATGGCAAACAGCTCAACAATGTGAAAATTAGGGAAATGGCTCTCCCTTCAACATTCTTTAGTGCCTTAGGAAATAAAGAGATAAACACATTAATAAGACACAGAGAAGCTGCAGCCACACACACAAAAATACCCATACATCAATATAAAAATGCTAATTATAAACATACAATATTAAAACTGTATATATTTTGCTGGGAAGAAGTGCTAATTTTCACTTAGATATTCAATAAGCATGAACTAAATATTAATATTATTGTATATAAAATTTAATTCAGTGAGTTTTTTTAGACTTCTATGTTAGCTTAAAACCAGAGTTTTTTTCTTTGTTTTTTTCCACATACAGCGTCGCTCAGGAGTTACTCCTAGCTCTGACCTCAGTGATCACTCCCTGTAATGCTCAAGAACCATATGGGATGCTGGTGACTGAAACTGGGTCGGTCACATATGGGGCAACCACCCTAGCTACTGTACTCTCTCTCCAGCCCTCAAACCACAGAATTTTTGAGTCAAAAATTTTAAGCAGGCAGGGCCAAGATAGCAGAACAAGGAGAACGTGGGTTTATCTCCTTCTATGATGAGAGCAAATTTGCACCAGAACTTGGATGAACCTATGCAGAAACCAACTGACACCTTGATGATCAAAGATTATACAGGAACAGAAAGAGAGTACCCAGATGAACTGGAGACAGAGTGATATCTCACCAAGAAGAAATTTCACCAAAGACTAATACTCTGCAGTCAGGAAGAGATTTCTAAGGTGTGGAAGTTAACCTTAGAGAGCAGGGTTTGGGATTAAACAGAGCACCTGGTACTTCAATTCTATGCTCACAACACTGAAATAACAGATAAGAAGCTACAGGATACCAATGGGTTAGAATCACCTGCATCTTAGAGACCTCTTAGACCCTCTCCCATGAACCACACTACAGAGTATCTCAGTCTCCATAGTAACCTACCTTGAGGGCAAATTCGATACAATGAGTTACATACTATAACAAGTCTACAATAGGCAATTCTATAGAGACAAAATATAAATGATGCCCTAACCTGGGGCATAAAAAGTAAGAAATTACAAATAGACCAGTCTCTATATAGATACTAAAATTTTCTGAAAAGCAATCATAATTATTGCACAACTCTGAATATACTGAATACTAAGTACTTAAAAAGATACATTTCATGGTATATGAATTATATCCTAAAAAGTTGGGAGGGAAAAAGAATGAAAGGAAGAAAGATCGAAGGAAGAAAGAGCTGTGACAGATTCTGAGAAAACTAGAGCTCATCTGCCCATCTAAAGAAGCAACAGTTATAAATTCAAATCAAGAGCTACCTAGAATTCAGATTCAAATTATTATTAAATGTGGTTTTCCAAATGTTTAAAATTTTACTTAAGTTTACTTGTGTTTTATTAAACCTTTTTAAAAGAAAGGGCTGGAGCGATAGCACAGCGGGTAGGGCGTTCGCCTTACACGCGGCCAATATGGCCGACCCGAGTTCAATTCCTCGCCCCTCTCGGAGAGCCCGGCAAGCTACCGAGAGTATTCGATATGCCAGACACAGTAACAACAAAGTCTCCAATGGAGACGTTACTGGGCCCGCTCGAGCAAATCGACGATCAACGGGAGGGCCTTTACCTTTTAAAAGAAAAAATAAATAAACCTTTCTTAATTGATTAAAGTTTTGTGATTTACAATACTGGTAATGACAGTTTCCCATGCATACAATTCCAGCACCACATCCCTCACCACACCCCTTCTCCAAGGACCCCAATGACTCTCCCTTCCAACACCCCTCCCACCAACTTGTGTGAATCAGTTATCCTGTTGCCTCTGGCCCTTTGTTACTACTTTGCTGTGTATCTTTCAGTTCCACATATTAGTAAGAACATTCTGTATTTCTCCCTCCCCTTCTGACTTCATTCAGCATATCCTCTAGTTTATTCCACACTGCAGCAAATTACATGCTTTTATTCTCCCTTGGAGTTGCACAGCATTCCACTGTGTATATACCAGTTTCTAGATCCATCCATACACAGTTGAGCATTTGGGTTGTTTCTGTATTATGGCTATTATTGTATTAAGTGCTGTGATAAATACAGGTGTGCATATATCATTTCAAATTAGTATTTCTGTATTGGGACAGATGCCAAGAAGTGATTATCATGGCGTTGTGTATGGGAGTTCTACTCCTAATTTTTGAAAAAATCTCCATATTTCTTTCCAGATGACATTCCCACCAACAATGTATGTTAAGGGCTCCTTTTTCACCACAAACCTGCCATCAATTGCTAATTCTGGACATTCTTGATATTACCATTCTCACTGGAATGAGATTTTTTTTTATTTCAATTTCCCTAATCATGAGTGATGATGCCTATGCTCCAGATTTTAATATGTCTTTTACCACCAAACTAGCAATTAATTCCATGGGGGGGGGGGGGGGGGGACAAAAACAGTGTACATTTTCCTTTCAGCTGTTAATTTTTTTTCAATCTTACTTTTTCTTCTCGTTTTTAAGTGATGTTCCATGATTTATCATACTTTAGTGATAGTTTCCTGCATACATTATTCCAGCACCACACCTACCACTAGAATGACCACATCTCTCTACCATGTACCAGGGACCTCTCTCTTCACCTTCCGCCCCCCCTTCATGCCAGGTAAACTCAGTTTTACAGACCAACTCTCCAGTTCTACAGTCTTTATCCATTTGTTACAGTTGCCATTCAAAACCACTGAATTATGCCATTAATTCTCTAGTAAAGGAGGATATACATTTAATTTGGAAAAATTTCAACATTTTTACAACCACTTTTTTTTAGTTATAATAACTTGAAGCCTAACGACATAATGCTTATCAAAGATATACAATGAATACAAAACATAAAAAATGTTGCTTTCATCAGCTTATCAGTATCATCTTCGGGAACAACTACTACACTACCTCAATTTAAAGGGCTTTTAAATAAAAGTGTAGAATTGTATTAAATAACAAAGAAGCAAAGATCCAGTCTAAGTACCCTATTTTATAAATGAGAAAGCTGAAGGTCAAAAAGTTAATGTAACCAAGGTACTGTACAACATTAGGTTCTGAATATTCATTTTTTTAATCACCAAGAGATAGTTATAAAGTTGTTCATGATTGGGTTTCAGTCATACATTGTTCCAATATCCACCCTTCACCAGTGTATATTTCCCACTACCAATGTCCCCAGTTTCTCTCCCGCCACTCCATCTCCCTCTCTCTCTCTCACATATATATGTATATATTACATATATGAATATATACATATATGTGCCCGCACGGCAAAGCCTGGCAAGCTAACCATGACATATTCAAAATGCCAAAAACAGTAACAAGTCTCACAATGGAGACGTTACTTGTGCCTGCTCGAGCAAATTGATGAAAAATGAGAGGACAGTGCTATGCAGTGCTATGCATATATATTTTCACCCTAAGATTGGTTGCCTTCTACTTTAAACCTCATCAACTGTGGTGTGCTACTCTTGGTACATCAGTGGTGTAAGTGTGTGCTCCAGGAATTCTAAAATTTAAAATACGGTTATACAGCAGATTTACTCATGGGTCAGGTTCATCCGAGCCTATTGAGAGTGGCCGTGAGCAGGGCAGCAATTGAATTCTGGAGGTTTTCGGTTGCTGGGGCTCTGTTGGGGTGGGGAGAGGAACCCACCCGCCCCCCTCTGGTTTGCCTGGTGGAGACAACCCGGTGCGGGGTCTTAAGGCATTTCTGCCTGGTGGAGACAACCCGGTGCGGGGTCTTAAGGCATTTCTGGAGTGTGTCATTCTATGTTACTCTCTTCCGAGGGCTTTCTGAGTCTCTGGATCATGGCCATCACTGTATCACTGTCATCCTGTTGTTCATCGAGTTACTCGAGTAGGCGCCAGTAACATCTCCATTTGTTCCAGCCCTGAGAGTTTAGCAGCCTCTCCTTACTTCATCTTTCCCAGCACTGCCATACTGGAGGCTCTTTCAGGGTCAGGGAATGAGACACATTATTGTTACTATTTTTGGCATATCGAATACACCACGAATAGCTTGCCAGGCTCTGCTGTGAATCTAATAATTAATGATTTTTATTTTTGTTTCAGTGGACTACTCCTCTCTTAACTGCTATTTTTATGCTGAAATTATTCTGTCTTGAAATTATTTTGTTTTGCCAACTTTATTTTCTCCTTGGAGGTCATTTCTGGTCTTTCTTTTATATTGTCAATTGTAAAATCATAATCTTTTTTACATATATATGTATAAATATGTCACTGTCCTCCCACTGTTTATCGATTTTCTCGAGCAGGCCCAGTAACGTCTCTATTGTGACACTTGTTACTGTCTTTGGCATATCGAATATGTCACGGGGAGCTTGCCAGGCTTTGCCATGCAGGCGAGATACTCTCAGTAGCTTGCCGGGCTCTCCGAGAGGAGCAGAGGAATCAAACTTGGGTGAGCCATGTTGACCGCATGCAAGGCAAACACCCGACCCACTGTGCTATCGCTCCAGCCCGTATAAATATGTATATATAACTTATTTCTACCTAAATATATATGCATATGTTTATGTTTTATATATACATATAATAAGTATGTATAAATATATTAGTGTATATTTACATATATATGGATATATACACAAATATATTTATATATTCCTGAAATGAGGAATAAAGGATTCAGCCTATTCTGGCACCATGGTGATGGAGATCACTTGGGCCAACACACTAGTACCTGGAGGGCATGGCAGCACTCGGGGAGCTTCTAGACCTGCAGTCAGTAATGCAAGAGACTAGATTATATGGCACCAGAGGTAGTTCATGGGCTTACAGTCATGTTATTGGAAACACAGGAGACGGGGAGAAGTAGCCCATTCCCAACTCCATGTGAACCTGGAGAATTCAGTCACAAGTCTCGCATACCTCGGTTTTTCTGCAGATTAACTCATGGGTGAGGCTCATCCCAGGTTGTGGAGAGTGGCTGTGAGCATGGCAGTGATTTGAGTTCTGGAGGTTTTCGACTGCTTGGGCTCTTTCAGGGAGGGAAGGGGAACTCACCTGCCCCCCTCCAGTTTGCCCCAGATGAGCCTGGCAAGGGGTTTGGAGTCATTTCTTTGTTGCTCTCTTCTGAGGGCTTTGAGTCTGATACTACTTTTTTTCGTACCTTGCAAATGAGTGAAATCATTCCACATGTCTCTCTCCCTCTGACTCATTTCACTCAGCATGATACTCTTCCATGTCCTTCCACTTATAAGTAAATTTCATGACTTAATTTTTTCTACTGGCTGCATAATATTCCACTGTGTATACGTACCATAGTCTCTTCATTCAATCATCTACTCTTGGGCATTTGAGTTGTTTCCAGATTTTGGCTACTGTGAATAGTGCTGAAATGAACATAGAAGTGCAGATGGCTTTTCTGCACTGTGTTTTGTGGACCTTTAGGATGTATTTCCAGCAGTATTGCTGGGTCATATGGAAGCTCAATTTTTAGTTTTTTGAGAAAAGTCAATACTGTTTTCCAAAACCAGTCAGCATTCACACCAGCAATGAGAGTCCCTTTCTCCCCTCATCCACAACAGAAGTGATTGTTCTTGCCCTTTCTAATGTGTGCCAGTCTCAGTGGTGTGAGATATCTCAATCTCAATGTTGTTTGGATTTGCTGCTCCCTGATAATTAGTGATGTACAGCATTTTTTATATGTCTTTTGGCCATTTGTATTTCTTCTTGAGAAGTTTCTGTTCATCTGTTCTCCCCATTTTTGAATAGGGTTGGATTCCTTTCTTATAAGTTCTACTAGTGCCTTTATATCTTTGATATTAACCCTTTTCAGATGGGTTTTGGGTAAATGATTTTTCTCATTCCTTGGGCTGTTTCCCGGTCATCATTTCCTTTGAGGTGCAAAAGTTTCTTAGTTTTATGTACTCTCATTTATCTTTGCTTCCACTTGTTAGGTCAGATAAAGATAACTTCTACATTTCCCTCTATGAATTTTATGGATTCGGGTTTGATATTGAGGTCTTTAATCCATTTTGGTTTGACTTTTGTGCATGGCATCAGAAAGAAGACTGAGTTAATTTTTCATTTATTTTGCACGTAGTTCCCAGTTTTCCCAGCATGACTTGTTGAAGAAGCTTTCCATGCTCCACTTTCTATTTCTTGCACGTTTGTCAAAGATTAAATAATCATAAAATTGAGGGTATCACCGTATTCAACTCTATTCCACTGATCTACTTCATCGATCCATTGTTTTTATTCCAATACCATGATATTTTAATTATTACCACTTTGCTGTATAGTATGAAGTTGGGTGATGCCTCCCAACCTCTTCTTTTCTTGAGCAATGCTTTGGCTATTCGTGGGAGCTTCTTGTTCCATATTAATTTCTGGAGTGTCTGATCCATTTCTTTGAAAAATGTCATGAGTATCCTTATAGACCTACATTAATCTATATAATACTCTGGGAACGTTTTGTTGATGTTAGCCCTCCCAATTCTCGAGCACAAAATGTGTTTCCATCTCCACTCGTGGCCTCTTTTTTTTTCTTTTTGAGTCACACCGGCAATGCACAGGGGTTACTCCTGGCTCTGCACTCAGGAGTTACTCCTGGCGGTGCTCAGGGGACCCTATGGGAATATGGAATATGCTGGGAATCAAACCCGGGTCAGCCACGTGCAAGGCAAACGCCCTACCTGCTGGGCTATCTCTCCAGCCCTGGCCTCTTTTAATTCTTGAACTAGTGTTTTGTAGCTTTCTTTGCGTAGGAATTTTACCTCTTTAGTTAGCAATTACAAAGTGCTTGATTTTCTGAGGCACAATTGTGAATAGGATTGTTTACTCAGTATTCCTCTTTCATTGTTTGCACACAGGAAAGCCATGGGTTTTTGCGTATTGGTTTTGTTACTTGACACTTTACAAATTTATTGTTTCTAAGAGCTCTTTTGTAGAGTCTTTAGGATTTTCTTAGTATGTCATCTGCAAGTAGTGAGAGCTTGACTTCTTCCTTTCAATCTGGATGCCCTTGATATCTTTTTCTTGTCCAACTGCTATGGCAAGTACTTCTAGTACTACATTGAATAGAAATGGGAAGAATGGACAACCTTGTCTTGTGCCTGATCTTAGAGAGAAGGCTTTAAGTTTCCCCCCACAAAGAATAATGTTTATTTGGACTTGTGGTAAATGGCTTTGACTTTATTCAGGAAACTTCCTGCAATTCCCATTTTATTGAGTTTTTGTCATTAAGGCGTGCTGGATCTTGTCAAATGCTTTCTCTACATCTATTATCATCATATGGTTTTTATTTTTCCTTTATTGATAGAGTATTATGTTGATGGACTTGCATATGTTAAACCATCCTTGCATCCCAGGTGACTCCTACTTGATCTTTTCGATGAGTTCTTGAATTTTACCTACTATTATGATGTTGAGGAACTTTGCATCTATGTTGCATCTTTGTTGTCTACGCACCAAAATCCAATTATGATGATGAAATTGATAAGTTCTACATGGAGCTGGAGAAGTTCTATAAAGAATACCACACCTTCTACAAGATCATTGTCAGTGATTTTAATGCCAAGATAGGACCGAGAAGATCAGCCAAAGAACTCCACATCAGGACCCACGGCCTAGAATGGAATGAACAGGTGAGAGACTATCTGAGTTCATCATGTCGACCAAGACCATCCATTGTAACTCACAGTTCCAGAAAGCCGAATCTAAATGTTGGACATGGGAGTCTCCCGGTGGATGGTTCCACAACAAAATTTACCACATCATATTCAATCGACGGTTTTGCCTAGCTGATTTTGCTGTTATCCCAAAATTCCAAATGGGATCGGACCAACGTCATCATCATGCAAAATTCTACTTCACAGAGCGGGTAGAAAGGGCTGCAAAATTTAAGAAGAGAACTCCCAGAACGACCACCAATTGGGAGCTTTCTGGCACTACTGCGGCAACAGAGGAAGATGTTGTCCTAGACAACACTGACTAAGAATACAATCAACTGGTTCGGCACCACCATGATTGTGTGAGGAATGCTGAGAGACATAGCCACAAAAAGATGCCTGTCGTCAAAAACTCTCGAGATCATTCACCAATGTGGTTTGGTGCAAGCCTCAGGCAACTGCAAGTGAACGATCCGAGCTCACAAAGTAGTGCAGAGAAGCGATCAAAGAAGACCTCAAAGAAAGAAGAGCAGCAGTGCTGGCAGATGGGGCAGAAGTCAGGAAAAGCATTTGCAATGTCCGCCTGTCCTTCGACAAATACAAGACCAAGATGACTGCCCTCCAACGTCCTGTTGGATCTATCACATCTTCCAGAAGGTCAATGGAGAAGATTATCCATGACTTCTACTCAGATCTCTTCAATAGCCACATCCACCTGCCCACATACCAAATTCCACAGGATGGATATGTTGTTCCCAGTATTCTCTCTTCTGAAATCTGACACACTATTTTGTCACTAAAGCGAAGAGCACCAGCCCAGACAAGGTCAGACCCAAACACCCGAAGAACCTGCCATCAATTCTCATCAATACACTGGCTCGGCTCTTCACAAGCTATGAGTGTGAATGCAAGTTTCTGTTCCAATGGAAAACCAGCAGGACCATTCTACTGTACAAGAAGGGAGACATCCAACACACATTGGCAACTATCGCCCGATCTGCCTGTTTTCCGTCGTCTACAAGCTGTTCACTCGAGTCATCCTGAATAGGATTGGCAGAACACTAGATGAAGGACAACCATGCGAGCAAGCCAGATCCACACGATAACCAAGCTCACTGAGATTTCTCAGGAGTTCAAGATGCCGCTCTGTCTAATGTTCAGTGATTTAAAGAAGGCCTTTGATTCTGTGGAGATTGAAGTTGTCATCGAAGCCTTAGACAAACAAGTTGTTCAAACTCAATACATCAGGACCCTCCGTAAGCAGTATTACGAATTCACTACCAGGATCTCACCATTCTGCAAGGAAGTGATCATTGGCATCAAGAAAGGGGTTCGGCAGGGTGATACCATTTCACTGAAACTCTTCAGTCTCACCCCCGAGAACTTCATGCAACGACTGAAATGGGAAGGAATGGGAGTGAAGATAGATAGCTGGCAACTACACCACCTCTGCTTCGTTGATGACATCATTCTAATAACACCAAACATTAACCAAGTGGAACAAATGCTGATCGACTTCGACCGTGAGTGCAGAAAGGTAGGACTACAGTTGAATCTCACCAAGACAATGTTCATTAGAAACGGACACGTTCCTGACATTCCATTTCCTCTCACAGAATAAACATCTCCGAATTCAGCAGTTATGTGTACCTAGATCGAGAACTCAACATGACCTGGTACCTGAGTTGCACAGGAGGAAGAGAGTGGCTTGGAATGCCTTCAAGAGCATCGAAGAAATTGCCAAGAGGACAAAGAACCTCCGGCTCCGGGCACAACTCTTCGACTCCACCATTCTTCCTGCATTAACATATGCCTCAGAGACTTGGGCCCTACGAAAACAGGATGAGAATGCTATTTGGATCTCCAAAAGAGGAATCAAAAGAGCAATTCTTGGAGTATCACACTTCACTCAAGTGAGAGAAGGAATCCGGAGTTCCGACCTCTGTTAACGACCTAGAATCAGGGACACTGTCTTGTTTGCCAGGGCGTCGAATATCAGATGGGCTGGACACGTAATACAATTTGGAGATGACCGCTGGACTAGAGCCATTACTGACTGGATTCCATGGGATGTCAAAAGATCACGCGGCTGCCATCTATGAAATGGTCAGACTTCTTCGTCAAGACCCTGAATGATCAGTTTGAGGCTCTTCTTGTTCCTGGAGCAAGCAGATGTCATGGGGATACAGTAGCATGTGACAGGGATGAATGGAGACGTTACTGACACCTGCTCGAGCAAACTGATGAGTAACAGGATGTCAAGTGATCAAGTGAAATTTTTTTAAGTCTTGACATTTCTTCTTGTAGTTTTCTCAGTTCTGCCCTCATATCCCCCTGTGTTTTATGGAATGCGTGTCCCACTGTTGCTCTGAACTATTAAATATCCTCATATTTTCTCTCTGAATTCCTTATCAGAGATTATATAGGTACATATTCCTTGTTAAGGCTTCAGGGCTCCTATCTTCATCCACTTCCTGTGATGGGGTTCTGTGCTGTTTTCCCAAAGTGCTCATGGTAGTCTCGAGGTGATTCTTTCCAACACACTATCAGATCCCTGATCCACACACTGCCAGGGAGGGCTCTGAGGGAACTCAATGGGTGGTGATTGCATCTTTCCCCATCGAAGGTACATCAAAGATAAGTGTTGGAACATGACATGACTGAAAGCCAATCATGAACAATTTAGTAACTGTGCATCTGTGATTAGATTTGAGAGAGAGAGAGAGAGAGAGAGAGAGAGAGAGAGAGAGAGAGAGAGACTGACTCCATTCCAATTTCCAATTTGGTATTCCTGAGTAATTGCAGAAACCTCTTGTACAGATTCAAAGAATGGATTCTTTGGCCTGCACTTACTGCTACTCTTTGATTAGGGTTGTACTGGTTCTTGTCCTCACTCGTACTTTTGTGGGTTTGGTGGGAATGTTGATTGGAGTAGGGGCTAATAAACTGCGGGCCAAATGTGGCTGGGGCAGCCAGCTGCCCTGGTGAAAATTCAGTATATAAGACCTAGATGTGGATTCTATGAATATGGAGGGGGAGATTAACTGGTGGTAGCATTAGTTGCTGGTCTCACTTGTGGGAGGAACCAAACATTCAGAGCCAGTCAAGGAGGGATCGAGTCCCACTGCCTTGCTCACTTGCTCGTAGAAAGTTCCTTCTACAGGGCTGTTTGTGTGAAGAGGGCTTCAATAAGGTGCCCACGCTGGGAAAATTTCTTCCTGAGAGTAATTTCTACGAAGAAGTATATTTAGGGAAGCCAGAGCGATAGCACAGCAGGTAGGGTGTGTTTGCCTTGCATGCAGCTGACCTGGGTTCAATCCCCGGCATCCCATATGGTCCCTCAAGCACTGCCAGGAGTAATTTCTGAGTGCAGAGCCAGGAGTAACCCCTGAGCATCACTGAGTGTAACCCAAAAAGCGGAAAAAAAAAAGAAGTATATTTAGGGTGTCCTCGGTGGCTTGCCTGCTCAGAAAATCATGCCCACCATTAAGGTTATAACTCACTTATTTCTTACTCAAGTACACTTTCCATTGCTTATATCTAGCCAGAGATGTGGTTCAGTGGCCGAGCACATACTGTAAAGTAATGAGGCCTGGATTTGATTCCTAGAACTAACAACAAACCATATATCAATGCAACTTTTGAGAAATGGCTAAGTATGGAAAAAATAAAGAGAACACAAGTGGTTAGGGAGGTCAGGACATTCTCCTAAAATTTTTAATTCACTGATTTTTTTCAAATTTTGTTTTTGCAGTGTCTGAGATCAAATCTTGGACATCATACAGTGAGGCACACACTTTACCAATGAGCCACTTTAGCAGCCCTACAAAGGTTATTATTATTTTTAACCATTGTGGAGGCAGCAGAGTTCATGGTCCTGGGGCCATTCCTAAGGGTGTTCAGGGGTTGACTCCGGGGTCTCACATGTACTCTACCACTTGAGCAGCATCCCTGTCTCCCTTCAAAGTTTTAAATTTAAAATTATTGTGCTGTGTAATCCCATCAACGGCCAAGATGCAGAGACTACAAAACCCAGCTCCTGGAAGAGAATAGCGCAGAGTCTCCTGCCCCCACGCCTGGCTGTCCTTGCCAGGGCCCCTTGGAGGGGGCGGGTTGAGTTTCCCTGGAAACTTCTCTTCCCCGAGAAGAGCCCTGGAAGCCGAAGACCTCCAGAACCAGCCACAACCATGCCGAGACTACTCTCCACACGCATGAATGTACCGGCACGCGGGTCCCGGGACTGAGATCTCCAAGCCTGCTCAGATCGGGGCTGAGGGTCCCGGGACTGAGATCTCCAAGCCTGCTCAGATCAGGGCTGAGCATCCTCCGCCCAGGTCCTCCATCTTCCAGTACGCAGGGGTCACGCCCACCAACTGCTCCCCAGCACCGTGTAATCCCATCAACGGCCAAGACCCAGAGACTACAAAGCCCAGCTCCCGGAAGCGCGCGGCCGCGAAATCTTATCTTATTCTTACTTTGGACAACCTGTCAGGCTACCGAATGTAACCTGCCCACATGGCAGAGTCTGGCAAACTCCCGGTGGCGTACCCAATATGCCAAATACCAGTAACAATGATGGGTCTCATTCTCCTAATCCTGAAAGAGCCTTGAATATGGCACTTTTTAAAATCTCAGGGCTAGGGCGAAGGAGAAGTTACTGGTGCCTGCTCGAGGCAATCGACGAACAACAGGATGATCATGATTGTGACACATTTACATATACAGCTATGATATTTTCACCAATTCTCTAATGTAAAACTTTACAGAAAGATATAAAAAAATTTACAAAATTAGATGTACAATAAACAAGAAAAACTATGCAAAAGTGAATAGTGTTTACTCCTAGAAGGTCTCATTTACAAATTATTTTTAACTCTATTATGTGTAGTATCTGTGGGTAAAAATACAGTTATTACTGATTTACTCTACTAACTGCTAACACAGAGATGTATTATATCATTTTAACTCACTGTTGTACTGATTCAGTTATTCTATAGGCTAACAGTCCTTGGGGTTGGGGAAAAGGTTCTGCTAGGTGGGGCATGAGAGAGACATGCTGTGTCCCCTAAGCACATGTAGCTGGCAGAAGTCCTACAAGATTTGTTGTGCTACCTCCGCCATTATTCTCTCAGAATTCCACTCCACTAAGAACATACACATTGACACTAGCTTTATTGCTATTTGCTTGTTCACTTTCATTTTTCCCTTGGAGTCTGAAACTTGCCGAGCCCTTCCCCCATCCTCACCCCCACATGTGCACGTGCAATCACATGCACGCGTGGACACACACACACACACACACACACACACACACTGAACTGTACCCCAACTACTCACCCAATACACACACATACACACACTCTGAACCCTTGCCCCTCCACTCACCTAATACACACACACACACACACACACACGCGCACACACACACACACACACACAGACTGAACCTTGCCCCAACTACTCACCCAATAAACACACATACAAGCACTCACTTTGACCCTTGCCCCCTCCACTCACCTAATGCATACACACACACACACACACACACACACACACAGACTGAACCTTGCCCCAACTACTCACCCAATAAACACACATACAAGCACTCACTTTGACCCTTGCCCCCTCCACTCACCTAATGCATACACACACACACACACACACATAAACTGACCCTTGGACCCTCCACTCATGCAACACACACACATATACTGACCCTTGGTCCCTACACTCATGCAATATACATATATAATTGACCTAAACAACTAATCTCTGACCCTTGCCCCTTCCATTCTCCCAATACACACACACACACACACACACACACAGAGAGAGAGAGAAACTTATCCCCTCTACTCACCCAATACAAACACACACAGGTAACTGACTCTTGCTCCCTCACTCACCCAACACACACACACACACACACACACACACACACACACACAGAACCTTATTCCCTCCACTCACCTAATTCTCTCTCTCTCTCTTTCTCTCTCTAACTAAAATACCAATTCTGAATTTACTTTCGGGAAAAATTAAAAAAGGGACATTCTCAGTAATCTCACCAAGATAAGCGACATTCTCAGTAATAACTAAGAGCTGCTTCTTTAAAATAATTCAATAAAATGTATAAACACCAAACAGAAAACAAGGAAAACCTGTAGGAGGAAAAATCAGAAATGAAAGAGGCAAAGCTACGGCTGGTACATAAGATTTTAAGAAACAACTATCCAGATAATCTTTCAAGACTGAATCAGGAACGAATAGATAACATGAACATAGCAACCACAAGCAGAGAAATGGAAAGAGTAGTTAAAAGCCTCCCTATGAAAAAAAATACAAGATTATATAGGTTCACTAGTTAATTCTACAAAAAAGAATTTTCTTTCAAAAATGAATACACAATCTAACTTCCAAAAATTTCAAAGGGCAAAAAGGCCCAAATAAATTCTAGGAGACCAAAAGCACTCTAATCCCCAATCCATAAAAAGAACCATTAGACCAACAGCTGACGAATATGGGTGCAGAATTCTCAAAAACAAAACAAAACAAGATTTAGCAATCAAATGCAACAACTAATCAATAAGATTACTCAAGAACAAGTGGGATTCTTTGAAGGGATATGAGATAGTTCCACATACTTAAATCAATTAATGTAATATACCACATCAGTGTCCCCCACCAAAAATATAACAACCACATACAAATGCTACAAAGCATTTTACAAAATTCAATATCCATTTATGACAAAAACAATAACTAGGTACTAGAAGAAAAACTTTAATATAATAGAGGGCATAAATTACATATTCATGGCTAATGTACTTAGGGAGAAAATGAAGTTCTTCCCTTAAAATATGTAACAACACAATATGTCCACTTTCACCAATACTTTTCAACACAATTTTGGAACTCTTAACGGAAGAAAGGAAGGAAAAGGGGGAAAAAAGGAATTCAGATTGGACAAAGAGTAGAACTATTACTCTCTGTGTATAACATGATAATATACATAGAAAGCCCGAAAAACTCAGCAAGAAAACTACTCAAAACTAATGAATTCAGTAAAGTGGCAAGATTCATAGTATAAATTTTTACATTTCTACACCCAAATGAGTTAAAAAGAAATTTAGTTCCATCAAAACAGATATTTAGTTGCATCAAAAGAAGTAACACATGAGCTAGGAGTATGACTTAAGTTGTAGAAAAAGCAAAGGCTTTGCATATTTAAACCCTACATTCAGTCCCAGGCACTGTATGACTCCAAACACCTAAGAACCACAAGAAGTCTTGGTGGCCCCAAGCATTGCCAGGTGTAGCATCCACAACAATATCAACAACAAACAAAATAAAATACCTACAAGTAAACCTAATAATGGCTGTGAAAACTATAACATTACTAGAAGAAACAAGAAAAGGAAGTAATACAAAAAATGGGGTAAGATATCCTATGCTCATGGATCAGATAAACATTGCTAAAATGGCCATCTTATCTTAAGCAATTTACAGATTCAGCATACTTCTCTAACAATACACTCCTCTTCCCTATGGCAAATGATTTATAAAAGACTGCACACTTAGTACCTAAGACTACTTGTTTTGAAGGTTCTAATTCTTTAATGCCACCTGTAAGATTAACTCCTCCACCTAGAATTTTCTTCTTTTGTGTTCACTGGGGGGGAGGTGGGGGTTAGGGGAAAGGGGTTCACACCAGGCAGTGCTCTGGTGCAGGGAACAGTACTGAAGGGTCTAAGAAACCACATATAGTGCCAAGAATCAAACCTAGGTCAGCTGGGTACAAGCCAAATGCCCTACCTGCTAAACGATCTCTCCAGCCCCTGCCTCTATAGTTTTATTGCATCTACACATCAAAAATGAATCTTTGTGTAAAGTATGATTGAAATTCCAAAAGAATAGAAAAATGGGAAGTTTGCCATGTTTACAAAAGAGAATTAACACTTGTTATTTTTTCAACTTGTTTGCCAATACTGATGAAGTAACTGATGTATTGGGGAGAATTTAGGGTTTATGTTCAATTTCATCATCATTTTAGCTGATCAATTGGTAGCTACTTTTGTATACCTAAAACTACAGTGCAACTGTGTATAGTTTGATTTAGTTTAGTTCACAAAACTCTCCCCATCCTCAATAGCACCCTATTTTTACTTCTTGATAACACAACATCAAACAAAACCAACTTCTAATTTAAGGAGTTCACTTATTTGTGTCTCCACCCTACTGACATGTGAGTATCTTAAAAGCAGAGACTGATGCTTGATGTACCACTGTATCCTTATGCTTAGAATGGTGCTCAGCTCACAGAATGTGTTAAATAGTCTAAAAGGTAGCGAATGGAAGGTTAGAAAACATAAAAGCCCATAAAAATGCTTTCAAAGTGCTTAAGTTTAAGAAAATCAGTAAGATAGTAGATGAGACTTTCATGCCACCCTCAAGAAGCTGGATAAAACAAGAAAATGGAACAGCAGTATTTCATAATAAATCATTGAAATATAGATAAGAAATACTTAACATGAAGGCCTTACCACATTGTACAAAAATGATTTACTCAATTGACGTAAATTTATTTTACTGTAATTAATGCCCACTCTCCTCTACAAATCGATCACAAAGTCAATAGTAAATAAAATCTTTTATCTGTCTTTACTTACAAATGACAATCAAAACAACTAGTACTCAAAGGGCTAGAGAGATAGTATAGTAGATAGGGTGCCTCCACTGCACACATCCAACCAGGGTTTGATCTCCAGCACTACATACAATTGCCCACGCCCAACCAGGAGTGATCTCTAAACACAGAGACAGCAGTAAGCCCTGAGTACAGCTAGGTGTGCCATCCCCCGCCCCCACCAAAAAACCCCTAGTACTCATTATAATAGATGTCTTCTCCAACAAGATATTTAACAAATTCACATTTATAAAATACCAAAATTTATTAGAATACTCCTCTATTTCATTGATAAGAATTATAAATTAAAAAGAGATCAAAGAGTGGGCTGGAGGGATAAGTACAGAGGGTAAAGCATTTGCCTTGCATGCAGTCAATCCAGGTCCGGTCCCCAGCACCCCAAATGGTCCCCAAGCACACCAGGAATGATTCCTAAGCAGGGCCAGAAATAACTCCTGAGCATTGCCAGGTGTGGCCCCTCAAAAAGAAGAAAAACAGAGAGGAAAAATGACTCCTATTGATTCCTTTGCTAATATTCATGCTCCATATTTTAAGTACAACAAAATCTAGAGACTTACTTCAAAGAACCCCCACCCCAAATGACAGGATGAAACTTCTAAGATTAACTGCAAGAAGACTGATTTCTACTTTGCTCATTCCTTCTCTCTTTAACTGGCATAATCCAAAGAAATCAGTACATCATAAACTTCCCTATATAAAAGATTCTTACAATAAAGAACCAACATCTCAACCAACATCCAGCAGAGACATCAAAACTGCCAACAACCAAACGAGTGAGCTAAAAAGCTGACAACACCCTGCTGACTACAAACTGGCCGACTTAACTTTAGTCTTTGAGAGAATCCTATGTCAAAGGCAAGCAGGTAAATTGTGCCTCAAGTGCTGCTCCTGGTAATAAGAAATTTTCTGAAAGAAGAAATCCGAATGGCTAAAAGGCACATGAGAAAATGCTCTACATCATTAATCATCAGGGAGATGCAGATCATAGCAACAATGAGATATCATCTCACATCACAGAGACTGGCCCACATTCAAAAGAACAAGAGCAACCGATGCTGGTGCGGATGTGGCGAGAAAGGGACACTCCTTCACTGTTGGTGGGAATGTCGACTGGTTCAGTCCATCTGGAAAACAGTATGGACGATTCTCAAAAAATTAGAAATTGAGCTTCCATTTGACCCAGCAATACCACTCCTGGGAATATATCCCAGAGAGGCAAAAAAGTATAGTCGAAGTGACATCTGCACTTGTTTGTTCATTGCAGCACTCTACAATAGCCAGAATCTGGGGAAAAAAACCTGAGTGCCTGAGAACAGATGACTGGTTAAAGAAACTTTAGTACATCTACACAATGGAGTACTATGTAGCTCTTAGAAAAGATGAAGTCATGAAATTTACATACAAGTGGTACTACATGGAAAGTATCATGTTAAGTGAAATCAGTCAGAAAGAGAGGGATAGACACAGAAAGACTGCATTCATCTGGGGAACATAAAGTAACAAAATAGGACACTAACACCCAAGAGTAGCCGAGATTAGTGCCAGGAGGTTTGCTCCATGTCTTGGAGGCCAGCCACACATGCTAGGGGGAAAGGCAGCTCAGATAGAGAAAATTAAAGGATATATGTGACAAATGCAGTGCTGAGAGAAATTTATACCTGTAAATGATTAACTGGAGAGAGATCTCAAATCAACAATCTTAACTCTGTACTCTCAGGAAAAGAAAAAAAGAATAAAATCTACAGGGAGCAAGGATATGGTTCAAGGGGTAAATTATGGGTTTTATTCCCCTAACACATGGCCCCCTGAGCACTGTTAGGAGTGGCCCTGACTCCCACATCACAAAGAAGGAAGGAGGAGGAAGGAAAAAGAGGAGGAAGAGGAGGAAGAAGAAAAAGAAGATCTGTGGACTTCCAGAGTGCAAGGCATTTCATATGCATTACATTTAACTGCTGGAATGATCAGGTTAGCTATTTCTTCATTCGTCATGGCACAGTCACCTTTCTTTAGAAATCACATGATATAACAACTTCATAGCTATTCTGCATGTGTGCATGTGTTCTGTAAAGCTAGATTTACAATACTCAGAAATATGGACAATATATCTACTTCTTTATTCTTATCTCCACTGATCTCTCTTCTCTCCTTTCTCCTATCTTTTAAAATAGTCTTCCTTTTTCTTTTTTTTTCCTGCTTTTTGGGTCACACCCAGTGATACCCAGGGGTTACTCCTGGCTCTGCAATCAAGAATTATTCCTGGCAGTACTTGGAGGAGACATATGGGATGCTGGGGATAGAACCCAGGTTGGCCATGTGCAAGGCAAATGTCCTACTCACTGTCCAATATCTCTGGCCCTAAAATAGTCTTCCTTTTTCTTAATCAATTCCCATTATTACTTCAAAAATTACTTTTACTAATTAGCAGTAACTATTTCTAATATACAACTTTCGTTATACTGACATCATGCTGAGTGCTTTACAAACACCTAATTTAATCCTCACAGCAATCTCATAAACTAGATGTTATTTGTCTATTTCACAGGAAGGTCAATGAACTTGTTTCTTTTCTCAAAACTGAATAACTTAGGTGTATAAAATATCATTGTGCATGGTACACATGTGCATACTCACACACACACACATACACACTATCTCTATTACCTACTATGGTAGTCTGTAAGGAGTAATCCTCCTTACATTCAAACTATACTTCCCAGAATCCTCTTCCCACATGGTTAGACATGGTCAAAAGTACAGATTTACTGTGTCAGTATGTTCAGCTAAATAGAAGCACATTTATAAATCCAGTGGATTTCATGTCTCTGCTCTCCCTGATTTCTCATGTAGCTCTTCCTCCTGATTGTCAACATTGCTGACCAAAGAGCAACCTCTGGTCAACCAAAAGCCTGAGAGGCCAAGAAGATGTCACTTATCACTTCACTTAACTTCCCGTTAGTCGTCGATTTGCTCGAGCGGGCGCCAGTAACGTCTCCATTTGTCCCTGTCGCGTGCTAGTGTAGCCCAATGGCATCTCTTCGCTCCGGGAACATGGAGGGCCTCAAACCGATCGTTCATGATCTTGACAAAGAAGTCTGACCATCTGGTAGGTGGGCGGCCACGCGGTCTCTTGACATCCCGTGGAATCCAATCAGTAACAGCTCTAGTCCAACGGTCGTCTTTAAATCTCATTACGTGACCAGCCCATCTGATTTTCGACACCTTGGCATATGAGACAGCGTCCCTGATCCTTGATGGTCGACGGATGTCAGAACTCCGGATTCTTTCTCTCATTTGAGTGAAACGTGATATTCCAAGCATAGCTCTTTCTATTCTTCTTTGGGAGACCTGAATGGCGTTCTCATCTTGTTTGCGTAGGGCCCAGGTCTCTGAGGCATATGTTAATGCAGGAAGAACAGTGGAATCAAAGAGATGTGCCCAGAGCCGGAGGTTCTTCGTCCTCTTAGCTATTTCTTCGACGTTCTTGAAGGCGTTCCAAGCCGCTCTCTTCCTCCTGCGCAGCTCGAGTGCCAGGTCATTTGTCATGTTGACCTCTCGACCTAGGTACACATAGCTGTTGCATTCGGAGATGGTCGTTCCATTGAGAGTGAATGGGGCGTCAGGAACAAGGCTGTTTCTCATAAACATTGTCTTCGTAAGATTCAGCTGTAGTCCTACCTTTCCACACTCACGGTCAAAGTCGGCCAGCATTTGTGCCGCTTGGCTGATGTTTGGTGTTATTAAAACAATGTCATCAGCAAAGCGGAGGTGGTGTAGTTGCCGACCATCTATCTTCACTCCCATTCCTTCCCATTCCAGTCGTCGCATGATGTTCTCGAGGGTGGCACTGAAGAGTTTCGGTGAAATGGTATCACCCTGCCGCACCCCTCTCTTGACATCAACGATCACTTCTTTGTAGAATGGTGAGATCCTGGTAGTGAATCCGCAATACAGCTCACGGAGGATCCTGATGTATTGGGCTTGAAGAAGATGTAACTATAGAAAAGCAACAGATGTACAAAGACTTCCCACCAGCTCTACTTCACACTTCTCAGATTCACCTGCAAAGATCACCTTGCCTTCTGTACCACACCGCAGGGAAACTAACTAGTGAATTTTCTCAGATCTTCCAATCCCCCTTAGAGTCTTCAATTTCCATCTTTCTCCCCTAACTGTATGTAGTCTCTTTTCAAAACTATGATAGCAGTTGTGTCCTTGATTGAACCTTTAACTAATGCAACTATTAAAGAAAGTTCTAAACTACTGACCAAGAAAACTGCAATTCTTTCAAGATCTTCCTACATAACCAAAATTTCCAGTGGGAATAAAGAATACATGTTCAATTTTTCCAAAACATCTTTCGGGTCCAAAAATATCTTCCTGCCGTTTTTGGCAAAAGTATTTCTAAAAACATATTTCACTAGTTTTATTTTCCCGTTCATACCATAAATATAATTTATTCTTATCTATTATTTTCTCCTACACTTACTATCCTGGATCATTAGTTTTGCACTTAATTGTCCAATAGGTGATTTTAATCACAATCTTGATGTTATTCATTTACTCAACAACTGAGAATCCATTGTATGTCAAGCATAGTTCAAGGCGAGGAATTTTGTTACCTTCAAATAAAAGAATCTCATTCTCACAATTTAATCACATTTAAACAGAGCGATTTCTCTTCCTTCAAAATGCTGCTCTAAAAACAATCTTACTCAGTTTACTCAGTTTACAACCTCCTTCCAATATTTCAATTATTTGACTCTTTACAATTTCAAGTTATTTGTACTAAATTATAACACACTCCACAAAATCAAACCAGACAAATTCTTAAGAAATCACCTAAAGAAATATTTTCAGATTCCAAATTCTAAAGTCTGTTACCATCTTTTAAGCCACCATGAAGTTACAAAATTATTCATGACTGAGTTTCAGGCACACAATGTTTCAACACTGATCCATTCACCAGTGTCCATTTCTTCCACCAATGCCCCTCCCCTTCATTAGCCTCCCAACCACCAGTCTCCCAACCACAAACACACACACACACACACACACACACACACACACACACATATGGTACTACGGTTTACAGTACCATTGCTGAGAGGGTTTGGTAGGATATCATGCATAGCATTTTATCAACTTCCAGCATCACATCTTTTCCCCACCTGAATGCTTTCCTCTATCATAGGTGCCCTCCACACCCCAGCCTATCTCCAGACCTGTCAAGTTTTCTCATGTTGCTTCCACTGTTTCTGGGCATTTGTTATTTCCTCATTATGTTTCTTTATATGCCACAACTGAGAATGATCCTTCTGTGTTAGGCTCCCTCCAACTTCATTCAGCATGATATTCTTCAGGTCCCTCCATATAGCAGCAAACTGCATGACTTTTATTTTTTCTTATGACAGCAGTATTCTATTGTGTATATGTACCATTGTTTCTTAATCCAAACATCTATTGTTGGGCATTGGGTTATTTCGAGATTTTTGCTATTAAGGATGATACTGCAAAGAATAGAGGGATGCAAAGGTCCTCTCTCCATTTTTTTTCTGGGTCTTTGGGGTATACTCCAAAAAGTGGAACTGCTGAGTCAAATGGAAGCTCAATTCCTAGTTGTTGTTTTTTGGAAATGTCCATATTGCTTTTCAAAAGACATTCAATCGACATTCCTACAAGCAGTGAATGAGACTCTTTCTCTCCACATCCATGCCAGCACCAGTTTTTTTTAAAATGTACATCAGTCTTTCTGGTGTGAGATGATATCACGGTTTTGATTTGCATCTCTCTGATAATTAGTGATGCAGAGCATTTTTTTCACCTGCTTTTTACCACTTCTATTTCTTCTGTGAGGAATTTTCTGTTCATCTTCCACATTTTTTGATGGGGTTGAATATTTATTTTCTTGTAAAGTTCTACGAGTGCCTTATGTATCTTTTATATTAACACCTTATCAGATAATTTCATTCCCTGGTATATCTATCTTTATAAACTGGTCATTTCTTTTGAGGTCTTAATTTAAGAAACTTAATACAGTCCCATTTATTTATCTTTGTTTCCATTTGGTCAGTAGTGTTTCATCCTTAAAGAAGAGTTTATTTTCAATGTCATGGAGAGTTGTGCCTGTTTTTTTATCTTATACCTTAGGGATTCATGTTTGATATCAAGGTCTTTAATCCACTTTCATTTGACTTTTGTGCATGGCATTAATGAGGTCTGAGTTTTTTGCATGTACCTGACTGCTTTTCCCAGCATCACTTGAAGAGGATTTCCTTCTCCACTTTTCACTCACTTTTCCCAGTACCAATTGTTGAAGAGAATTTACTTTCTCCACTTCTTATTTTTCACTCCTGTATAAAAGATTAAGTGATCATATAGTTGAAGATCAGAATCAAGATTTTCAACCCTATTCCATTGACCTGAGGGTCTATAGCTTTATTCCAATACCAGGCTGTTTTAATTACTATCACTTTGTAGTACAGTTTGAAGTTGAGGAAGGTGATGTCTTCCTTCATCTTTTTCCTGAACATTGCTTTAACTCTTTGGTGGGATGAGGCCTTATTGTTCCATTTGAATTTCAGAACTGTTTGATCTATTTCTTCAAAAAAAATGTCATGGGTATCTACAAGAACTGCACTGAATCTGCACAATGCACTATGGAGTACTGGTATCTTGACAGTAATTCTCCCAATCCATGAGTGAGCAGGCGATGTGTTTCCATTCCTTCTGTTCTCTTACTTTTTTGAAGTAGTGTTTGGAGTTTTCATTGTAAAGGTCTTTTACCTCTTTAGTTAAGCTGATCCCAAGGTACTTGATTTTCTGAGACACAAATGTGAATGGGGACAGTTTTTTAAATATCTCTTTCTTTTCTTTATTTGTACACAGGGAAGACATCGATTTTTGCATATTAGTTTTGTTGACTGCCACTTTACTACACAAGTCTATTGCTTGGAGTTTTTTGTAAAGTTTTCATGATTTTCTTAGTATCATGTCATCTGCAAAAAGAGCTTGACCTTTCCTGTCTGAATGTCCTTAATATCTTTTTTTTTCCTGCAATGGCAAGTACTTTCACTACTATACTGAGTAGAAGTGGTGAGAGTGGGCAACCTTGTCATGTACCTGATCTTAGTAGGAAGGCTTTCAGTTTTTCCCCATTGACTATTATTTAAATATTATGTTTGCTGTGGACTTTCAATAAACGACTTTGACTATACTGGGAGATCTTTCGATTCCCATTTTGTTAATTCCCAATTTTTATCAAGATGGATCTTGTCAAATGTTTTCTCTGCATCTTATTGATATATCACATGGTTATTTTTCCTTTCATTTCCTTACACCACAATAATATGGTGTATTGTGGTGTATTATGTCAACTGACTTGAATATGTGAAATCTTTGCATCCCTAGGATGAATCCCACTTGATCATGGTGTACGATCTTTCTGATGAGTTCTTGTGCCTTGGGAGGTTACATGAGTCCAGTAATTTATCCATTTCTTGTAGGTTCTCTCATGGTAATGCTTTGAATTTCTGTGGTGTGTGTTGTGGCAATCCCTCTTTCATTTCTGATTTGGCTTATTAAAGTTCTCTCTCTCTCTTCCCTCCTTCCTTTCCTCTCTCCCTTTCCCTCTCCCTCTCGTGGTCTACCAATCTTGTTCATTTTTTCAAAGAACCAGTTCTTGGTTTCATTTGCTTTGAAATCATCTTCTCTTCGGATTGTTTTGTGTATGTGTGCATGTGTGTGTATGTGTGTGTCTGTGTATATGTGTGTGTCTGTGTGTATGTGTGTGTGTGTGCGTGTGTTTTATTATTCCCTTCCTCCTTCTTTGGGCTCTGTTATTTTCCAGTCTCTTAAACTGTACACTGAAGTTATGTGGGTCCTTTCTTCTTCTCTGATGAATGCTTACTTTTCTTTAACACTGCTTTTGCCAGGTCCCACAAATATTGGAAAGTTGTGAATCCATTTTCATTTGTTTCCGGAATCTTTTGATTTCCTCATTGACTTCTTTTCTGATCCACTGATTGTTCAATAATGAGCTGTTTCATTTCCAGGTGTTAAAAGTTATTTTTCTGTTTCCATTTAATAAAGTAACTATTTTTCTACCCTCTTGACTTCATTTGTTGGTGTCTGTTCCATCTTGTGACTGAGCATATGGTCTATCTTGAAAAACATCCCATCTGCATGGTAGAAGAATGTATATTTAGCTTTGGAGGGTTAAAAGCCATTGGGGGAAAATGCCACAACAGACAACACAGAAATTCAAAGAATTAACAGATTACTTTGAAGAATCCTCCTGCCATGAAACATACACACACTCACACACCCCTTCTCTCTTCCAAATTCATAATAAGAATTTCTTTACTGAACTTTAGTCTAATTGATTTGAGAGGTGAGAAAGCGGTGTTGAAGTCTTCAACAACTACTGTGATGCTATTAATGTTTTTCTTCAAGTTTATTGGCAGCTATTTTAAGTATTTTACTAGCCCCTCATTAAGTGCATATATGTTTATGAATGTGAGTTCTTTCTGATGCACACATCCTTCAATCATTAAGAAATTACCCTGTCTTTTACAATTTTTTTGAGCCTGAAGTGTATGTAGTCTGATACTAGTATGACCGTTTCAGACTTTTTGAGGGAGCTATTTGCTTGAAGGATTGTCTTCCAATCTTTGACTATGAGTCTGAGTTTGCTCTGACTATTCAAATGTGTTTCTTGCAGGCAGCAGAATATTTGGTTCAGTATTCTGATCCCATCTGCCACTCTGTGTCTCTTATTGGTGCAGTTTGCTCACTGACAGTGAGATTATCAAAGAGTTTTATGCCATCTTTCTGTAGGAGTTTGGCATGTTTGTGGGAATTGTCTTGTCTTAAAAGAGTTCCTTTAATTCTCTTATAGAAATGGCATTGAGTCTATGAAGTTCCTGAATTGCAGTTCATCCATGAAGTTGTGTAGTGTTCCTTCAAATCAGAATGAGAATATGGCTGGGGAAAGTGTTCTTAGTGAGGCACTCATTTCATTGAGCTTTTTTCACTATATGCCACCATTATCTTTAGGTCTGGAGGATTTCATTTAATAAATCTGCTATAAATCTTAAGGATGCTCCAATGTATATAATTAGATGCTGCCTTCAGTATTACATCTCTATGGTTCTTGTTATTCTAATTAGGATGTGCCTTGAAGTATTTTTTTTTTTGGCTCTCTTTTGTTACCATTCAGACCTACTAGATGTGGCTACATTCACTCTCCAACGCTAGGAATTTCTTAGTAATGATGTCTTTTATTGTTCCTTCCTCAGAAAGGTTACCTTCCTAGCCCTCTGGGACTCCAATGATATGCTGTTCCTCCTGATTTCATCCCAAAGTTCTCTTGTCAGCTGTTCATTTGTTTTGAACAGCTTTTTGACATCTTTTTGTTGTGGTATGGAGGTTTTCTTCGCCTTATCTTTGCACTCACAGATTCTGTTCTTAGTAAATGTTACCCTACCAGTGAGGCCTTCAGGTAAGTTTTTCACTTAGCCTATCAAGTTTTTCAGTTTTGTCATTTGTTTGTAGTTTTCCCATTTCTGCTTTCATATCCTCTTGTGTTTTGTTGGTGTCCGTTCCACTGTTTCTTTGAGTTCATTAAACATCCTAAGCATTTCCATTCTGAATTTCTTCTGAGATTATATAGATGGATATTACTGATTGAGTCTTCAGGATTACAATCTTCACATGTTACCTGTAGTGAGGTTCTGTGCTCCTTATTCATGGTTCCTTCTGTAGTCTGAAGTTACGTCTTTTCCACTTCATTCTCAGCATTCTCCCCACTAACAGGGAGATCTCTGGAGCTCTAGTGATATGGGGAAATTAACTTGTGGCCATGTTAGTGGCTGCCACTGTGGGAGACCACAACACTGCCTTCTTTCCTTTCCATGGAGCCAGCTTCCCTGGCCTGGCTGCTAACACTTGGTGGGCCTCTCCCGGGAAGGCAGGGAATAGTGTGAATTCAGGGCATGCAAACACTGGGATCTGCTGCTGGGGACCAAGTGTTACCATCTATTTACAACTAGTGAGAGTACAGACAGAGAAATAGCTCATAGGGATGCGGACATGCTCTGCATGTGGGAAGGAGGCCTGCATTCAATCCCTAATACCACGTGGTCCCCTGAGTGCCACCAGAAGCAACTCCCAAGCACAGTCAGGAGCAGCCCCTGAGCTCCTGAGCCCCACCAGGTATGATCCAAACTGTCTATTCTGGCCAAAAAAAAAAAAGACTGAACCTAGATATTCTGTCTACCATCAGTGTTCAATAAGTAGTATGGGAGAGTTTGTAGTACTATCTTCAGGAGACTCGTAAATAATACATCCTTCATGTACATCCCTGAGTAAATCTTTCACCCCTAAGGCAGTATACAACTGTCCTCGATAGTGGAACATAACCACTGATACCAATTAACCTGTATTACAGTATCTTAGAATATACAATTAACCTACCCTTTCTCAAATTATGGGGTAATATTTAATAATCTATAAACAACTGTGAATGGTAGTTTGGGAAGGAAGGGAGGAGTTATTAGAATGCAGTCATGTACTTACTACTCACTGGATAGCTAATATCTCAACATCTCTTAAAGGAGACTATTGTCAACACTAAAGGTATGCTGATAGAGCTGTCTTCTACTTTTGCTTCCTTATAGTGTGAACAACTTAGAAGTTTTGTAAATACTATTTGATAGATTGTTCTTTTATATTATACATTATTATTTTTTTAAAGGAGCCAATAAGCTTCTTAGAAATGCCTACATTTATGGGCCTGAGAGATGGTACAAAAGATGTAACCCTTAAGCACAGAGTCAGGAAGTAAGTCCTGAGTACTGGTGGGTGTGACCCCCCCAAATAAAAACAAACAAAAAGTTTGAACTTATCTAAAAGTAAATTACAACTATCATATAATGATAACAATTTCTCCTTAAAGTGAATCAAAGTACAGTAATCTAATTTACTTATACTAAAACAGAAGAACAAAATATTTTAAATTAAAACTCCACAAATACTACTAAGATGTGCTAAATCAGTCAAATTTATAGCAGTCACAAATATCAAATAATGCTAAGTAAGCATCTTTAAATCACAAATCTAAAACGGCACATAACATGTAACTATTATGAAATGGCAGCACTGAAACAAAACTGACCTGAACTCCAGATCTATTCCCAAAAGCTATAAAAATTATTATTACTATCATCTCACATGTTCCCTACTGGCTCCCATTAATAATTTCTAAAAATAATTTTAAAACTTTCCCACAGCACTGCTTCTATGATAGGGTTGTTGACAAATAACATCATTTTCTCCCTTCTGGAAATAAATGAAAACACTAAATTTCACCACTCAAGTACAGTCATGAAACTACATTTGGTCACTACATATGGATAGAAGGGGTTAGTTTCTCCTAGTAAAAACTTCAGAAGCTAGCATGCTTTGACTTACTCTATTTCCTTCTAGCCCTGATGTAATACTCTGATTTACAATAAAATAAACATATTTGCTCTTTGCATCCAATTCTGACAGAAACCCTTATAATTTAATAAGTGGTGAGAAGAACATAGGCCTTAATTGGTATTCATAACAAATTCCTTTAACCCACCACACCTGAGCGATGATTTCTGGAAATAATCTAAGAATGAAGGCTAGCTATGAGGAGAAGTCAAAGGGTAGGAATTTACAGTCTCATCAATAACTTCTTGGAAAAGGAGAGGGGAGAGCAACAGGGGACTAAAATCAACTACAAATGTCATAATTTAACCATCCATACCTAGGTAATTAAAGTTTCCATGACAAACCCACAAGGACAGGAGTCAAACAGACACTTGAAGGTTAAGGAAAAATGGTATATTAGAGGAAGGTATGAATGTTTGCCCTTCTTTCCCCATAGTTTTCCCTGTGCAGCTCTTCCATCTATTTCTGAATAATATTCTTTCACAATAACTGCCATTCTGGCAAGCAATTTTTTTCTTGAGTCCTCAAAACCATTCTATAATTAACACAAGGAAAGAGTGATGGGAACTTCAATTCATAGACTTTGGATTAGAAGAACAGGTAACTACTTGAACTTGTCACTGAATCTGAAAGAAAAGGGCAATTTGTGGAGCTGAGCTCTGAACACTCAACCTGTGTGTCAGAGCTCTTAATCTGGAAATCTATCTCCAAGTAAACAGCATCAAAGTAATTTTAATTACAGAACACCCAGCTGGTACCAACGAATTATTTGGTATGGGAGGAAAGAACACACTAACACATTTGTTGAAATGTTGAAAGCACTGAGATAATATGAAGGAAAAATATAGTTTTGATTTTGAGCCATACTGTCTGTACTCTGGACTTAAGCATTTCTGAGAAGAAATGCTAGGAGTGTGTGTGTGTGTGTGTGTGTGTGTGTGTATGTGTGTGTGTGTGTGTGTGTGTGTGTGTTGGGGGATGGAGAGGAATCACTACAGCACTGAAACAGCAGTTTGGCTTCATGGACATTGGGGATTTGAATGGGTGACCACACACTTATAAGGATGACATTCCAAGTCACTGCACCATTTCAAAATTTTATTACAAATTTCTACCAAGGATATTAAACTCCTATACCACTCTTTTCAAATACAAGAAAAAAATAACATTTTATACCACTGATTTTTGAAAGACTAGCATTCCTGTGCTCAGGGGTCCTCAGTGCTGCTTAGGGGACCATGTGCTCCCAGAGAGCAAACTGAGGCTCTGTGCTTGCAAGGTAAGCACCTTAACCTCTATACTATGTATATGACCCAAACAAGAGCAGGTTTAATTTTTAAAACTTTGCCACAGCTTTATACTGCTGAAAAGTATACGTAATATAAATTATACTGCTGAAAAGTATACATAACATAAATAAATCATTCTGGTTTACCTAAGTAGCAAAATCTTGTGACTTAACAAGTAGGAAGAATAAGAGATAAGAATATCTAAATTTTAGAATTTTTTTTTTAACTTTAACCCTGTCGACTCTAACCTCAAATTTCCAAAGAGTAGGACATAAAGTTCCCCGCTAGCAGCCTCTTCATCAAAGAAATACAGTATGGGAACTGGAGAGACAGTACAGTGGGTAAGGCATCTGCTTGCACAAGGCCAACCTTGGTTCAGTCCTGGCATTCCATATGGTCTCCTGAGCAGAGTCAGGAGTGATTCCTGAATATAGAGCCAGGAGTAAGTTCTCACCATAGCCAGGTCTCCCCGGATCCAAAAAAAAAAACCTTTTTTTTTTAAATCAAAACAAAACAAAATGAAAGAACTACAATATATAGATGAGTGCTACAATATGGGTGAGTGCTGACAGAAATACCTCAAATTCATTACATGATTGACCTTGAACTAACTTTTGGTTTTGCACATTCAAAAACCAAAACTGAATGTGCAAAACCTTTTACCTGAACCAAATTTTTCATAACCCCCATATTCTGTTACCTGAAGTCAAATAAGGCCGTAGCTCACAGTTTAAGAAGTTAGGACAAATAGGGTCCAAAGTCATAGTACAGCAGGTAGGGTGCCTGCCTTGTATGCAGCTGACCTTGGCTGGATCCCCTGAACCACATTTGATCCCCAGAGCCAGTCAGGAGTAGGGCCCTCCCCCAGACCTGTCATGAGAGCAGAGCCAGAAGTAAAGCCTGAGTACCACTGGGTGTGTCCCCCTAAAAACTAAATAAGTAAAACTAGGATGCAGAGACTGTTACATGTAATGGGAATATATAAGCAAAGTAAATATAAAAAGACTAGGGAATTCTTGCTCTATCTAGAAGAACTAAAAAAAAAAAATTCACTGTACCATGTAACTCTAAATAAGTTTCTTTAAATACTGAGCCTCAGTTGCCTCACCTGCAAACTCAGGATAATAGGATGTACCACATTTACTATGAAACTAAATGTTCATTGTTTTTTCTGGCACATAACAAATAGTCAATATAATTTACCCTTCCTCCCGAGATACATTTTGAAATTTATAGAAAGTTTTGTGGTGTTCTCAATGCCAAAAGAGATACCATTAAGACACAAGAATAGAAAGCTAAAAAAAGAATCAGGCAGAGATACAAAATAAGATGAAAGAAAAAAGGCAACAGGCAAGATCAAGGATTACAAGAATAACAAATTAAACTGCAAAATTAAAATGCCCACAAGATGGGAAAAAAGTGTAATAGATACAGGATGGAATAATAAACAGAAAACCCTTGATGTGGTCATGGAAGTCAAACGTGGGTTCTACAATGCAAAGTAAACAAAGAGATGACAATATCAAGAGATAATGATAAATATGGAGGATGGAGAATGAAGATCCAATGTAAAATACTACTGCTAAGGAATACAAAGAAAAATAAAGTTACTTATGGGGAAAAATCTGAAGGGGAAATTGAAATAAAATATTATGTAGCTTTCAATCCTTTGTTGAAAAATATGAATAATTCATATTTTATCTAGTATCAAACATACTAGAAAGGAAACAATATTGCGCTTATAAATTTATCTGTTGTATCTCTCCATTTTCTCTATAAAATCTTTCAATAAACTGCTAAATAGTAACTACTTGTTAAGCTTATTTTTCAATAAACTAGAACATTTCTGTCCCATCACCTTCTGAGAATTGGTATGTTTTAAACTTGTCATAGTAGTAATAAGGAAGTTTATCATTAAATAAACCAACAAAACTAAATATAGAAAGCTGTGTGTTCTTTTTGTCTTGGTAAAGCAGCAAAGTTTTTATTGAACCTTGTTTAGAAAGATGAGAGGGGAGAGAAAGGGAGAAATATATGTTCAAGAAAGAACACAGGTTTCTCTATAGAGTGGAAATAGACAAGCAAAGAAACATCAAGACAAGCAAGTGAGATACATGTTTAATGAAGAATATGAACTTGAAGAACAAGCTGAGAACTGTTAGTTTCTATAAAATGAAGTTGAGTGTTTAGATGAAAGGCTAATTAGTGCCCCAGATTAGTAAAGCTGGCCTATGTGAAAACTAGGTGATGAAAGTGGGACCAGAGAGAGGATATAAGGGTTAAAGTGCTTGCCCTGCATGTGGTCAAGCCAGAATGGATCCCCAGCACATGGCCCCCCATATGGTATCATGGAGCTTTCTGAGTATTACTGAGTGTAACCCTAGAGGGCCAGCACTGCTGCTCTTCACTCTTTAAGGTCTTCCTTATGTCGTTCCCAACAGAACCCTTCGGAAATCCGACACGCCATTTTGTCAGTAAAGAAGCAAACAGCACCCGGCCCAGACAATGTCAGGCCCAAATACCTTAAGAACCTGCCATCAGTACTCATAAATACTCTGGCTCGGCTCTTCACAAGCTATCAGTGTGAATGCAAATTTCTGTTCCAATGGAAAACCAGCAGGACCATTCTACTGTACAAGAAGGGAGACATCCAACACATTGGCAACTATCACCCGATCTGCCTGTTTTCCGTCGTCTACAAGCTGTTCACTCGAGTCATCCTGAATAGGATTGGCAGAACACTAGATGAAGGACAACCATGTGAGCAAGCCAGGTTCCAAAAAGGATCCAGCACAATTGACCATATTCACACGATAACCAAGCTCACTGAGATTTCTCAGGAGTTCAAGATGCCGCTCTGTCTAATGTTCAGTGATTTAAAGAAGGCCTTTGATTCTGTGGAGATTGAAGCAGTCATCGAAGCCCTAGTCAAACAAGTTGTTCAAATTCAATACATCAGGACCCTCCGTAAGCAGTATTACGAATTCACTACCAGGATCTCACCATTCTGCAAGGAAGTAATCAATGGCATCAAGAGAGGGGTTCAGCAAGGTAATACCATTTCACTGAAACTCTTCAGTGCCACCCTCGAGAACTTCATGTGACGACTGGAATGGGAAGGAATGGGAGTGAAGATAGATGGCCGGCAACTACACCACCTCTGCTTCGTTGATGACATCATTCTAATAACACCAAACATTAACCAAGTGGAACAAATGCTGATCGACTTCGACCGTGAGTGCAGAAAGGTAGGACTACAGTTGAATCTCACCAAGACAATGTTCATTAGAAACGGACACGTTCCTGACATTCCATTTCCTCTCAACAGAACAAACATCTCCGAATTCAGCAGTTATGTGTACCTAGATCGAGAACTCAACATGACCTGGTACCTGAGTTGCGCAGGAGGAAGAGAGTGGCTTGGAATGCCTTCAAGAGCATCAAAGAAATTGCCAAGAGGACAAAGAACCTCCGGCTCCGGGTACAACTCTTCGACTCCACCATTCTTCCTGCATTAACGTATGCCTCAGAGACCTGGGCCCTACAAAAACAGGATGAGAATGCTATTTGGATCTCCAAAAGAGGAATCAAAAGAGCAATTCTTGGAGTATCACACTTCACTCAAGTGAGAGAAAGAATCCAGAGTTCTGACCTCTGTTGTGGATCAAGAATCAGGGTTATTATCTCATTTGCCAGGGCATTGAAAATCAGATGGGCTGGACACATAGTGCGATTTGGAGATGACCACTGAACTAGAGCCATTATCGACTGGATTCCACAGGATGTCAAAAGATTGTGTGGCCGCCCACCTACGAGATGGTCAGACTTCTTTGTCAAGACCCTGAATAAACAGTTTGGGGCTCTTCATGTTCCTGGAGTGAGTAGACGCGTTTGGCTACACTAGCACACAACAGGGATAAATGGAGACATTACTGGCACCCACTCGAGCAAATCGATGAGTAACAGGATGTCAAGTGATCACACGATCATCTTTTGTAATTAAACTGAACATTACCAGTCCTAATCATATTTAAAAATCATATTTAAAAAAATCATATTTAAAAAATCATATTTAAAAAAAATGGGCCTGGAGCGATAGCACAGCGGGTAGGGCGTTCGCCTTACAAGCGGCCAACATGGCCGACCCGAGTTCAATTCCTCCGCCCCTCTCGGAGAGCCCGCAAGCTACCGAGAGTATTCGATATGCCAGACACAGTAACAACAAAGTCTCCAATGGAGACGTTACTGGGCCCGCTCGAGCAAATCGACGATCAACGGGAGGGCCTTTACCTTTACCTTTACCATATTAAATAAGAGCACATCAATGTACATTAAACATGGTTTGTGTGGACTATGTATTATCTTTACAATTACTGATTTATTGAACACTTACATGCAGATGCTGTCTTAAGCATAGGACCTTACTTAAACCTAACAAACGATGAATTAGGTATAGCATCTCTTTTTAAAGATTGTTATATTATTATTATTACATCTATTGTTGATTCCTCCGCCCCTCTCGGAGAGCCCGGCAAGCTACCGAGAGTATTGGATATGCCAGACACAGTAACAACAAAGTCTCCAATGGAGACGTTACTGGGCCCCCTCGAGCAAATCGATGATCAACGGGAGGGCCTTTACTTTACTTTACTTACATCTATTGTTATTATTATTACCTCTATCACTGTATCACTGTCACTGTCCTTCAGTCCTTCACTGATTTGCTCAAGTGGGCACCAGTAACGTCTCCATTGTGAGACTTGTTACTGGTTTTGGCATATCGAATACGCCACGGGGAGCTTGCCAGGCTCTGCCATATTACCTCTATATTATAGATAATTACAACTCTGCAAAGTTGAATAGTAGAGGCAGGATTGACATTCAGGTTTGAATAGACAGTTCACACTGTAATTCCCTAATTCATTTATTTTCTTAATTTTTCTGTATTTAAATGTTTTTAATAAACATCAAGATCAACAAATGTGTAGGATGTTCTAACTTAGTCCAACTACTGCCTCCTTTTCAAGAGCTCTGGATGTACCCATCCCACCCTGGTGCAAAGTACAATATGTGTAAAAGTAACATTATCATGATAAAACTACTCCTGTTTTTTGGTTCCCCTGGAAGCAGCACAGTACAATGAATTTTTAAAATTACAGATTCTGGAGCCAGATTGCCTCCATTAAGTTCCATCTTCAGGATACAGAAGTTGTGTTAATGTGGACAAATTACTAACTGCTTTTATACTTCTTTTTCCTCTTCATAATATGGATATAAAAACAGCAACTAATTCATTGGGTTGTTGTTATAGGAATCAAATTAACATCTTGAGTACTTAAAGAAGTGACTAGAATGTAGAAATTTTTTGTTTGCTAAATAAAAACAGAGCCAAAAGGGGAGTTGGGGGGGGGGGCAGCAGCAGAAAAAATTCAGAAGAAAACAAACAGCACATTCAAAAGAAACCTTTTGTAAATCATCATAAAGTCCTGCTGTCTGTCAAGTCTGTTTCATAAACATTTGGCTCCAGGCACTGTGCTAGATGTTGGGGCACTAAAATCAACAAAACACTGCCTCTGTCCTAGAAGAGCTAATGCCTGAAGAACACAGATGGTTACAGTATAGTGTGGTGAGTACCAAGGCAGAAGCAGGTGAATAATGCTCAAGAATGTTTTTTCTAAGGTAGTGGTCACAGGAACTTACAAATTTGGAAATTATAAGAATTTCTAAAAAATGGTATCTTAAACTATTTTTTGTCATTACTATTATAGTCTATACTAAAAAACTAACTATAATGAATGGGGACAAGGAAGAGTTATCTTTAGAGAAAAAAACTTCCAAAGTTTATAAAACACACAGTGCTTTCAAAATTTTTAAAAGGTTTTAGGAGAGACTCCAAAGAAGATTCAATCCCTGTCCCCTTGTCAGGGATTGAATGGAGTTGGGAAGACAAAGTATAATTAAAAAATTAAGCAACAATCTAAAGAACAATAAAGGCAACAGTAGGATGAGATGTTATGAAACAAGCACATGATTAGCCACTACAAAAGTCATCCAATGTTCCCAATGAATCCTAGGGCAAAGGACAAAATCATATAGACATATTTCTTTAAATGTCTGCTAATTGTGGTGGGGAAGATATACCATACCTTAACCCTCATAACCAGGTGATCTTAGCATCACAGTAATGGGATTTGATCATCCATGTCTCCTAGTAAGAAGCAACATCAAGTACACAGCATCCCTAGTTATTCTTGCCCAAAATATTTAATCAGTAAACTAATCTACCAATTAAACCTAACTTACTAAACTTAGATAATATTAGGAGAACAGAGAAACATTCAGCGGTTTTCAGCCATTGGCCCATTCATGGAAATTTCCAGCCGATCTATGAAAAAATTATTGCAACTAGGGACCAGAGAAATAGTGTAGCAGTTAAGGTGCTTGCTTGCATGTACATGACCCTGATGGGATCCCTGGCATGAAATATCCCCTGTGCACAGGGGAAAGAATGATTCCTGAACACTGCCAAGTGTGGTCTAATACCAAAGGGGCGTGGGGGGGAGGAAAAGAAAAAAATTGTGGCTTAACACTTGGTTTACCTGGATCATTCAGAGTGTTTTTTCACAGACCAGAGGAAAATTTCTGTTAGAACTACACTAATCAATGATAGTAAGTGGAGTTGGGGAGGAAAATCAGACGAATAAAAACTGTAACTCATTTCACTGGAAAAACTACCTTGATCTCATTAAAAAGTGCCAGATTAGAGACTGGAGAGATAGCACATCAGGTAGGGTGCTGTCTTACACACAGCCAACCTGCACCCCAATAGCCTCCAAGCACCATCAGGGTGCAGAGCCTGGAGTAACCCCTGGGCATCTTGGGTATGACTCCAAAACAAACCAAAAAAAGTGCCACATTAGGGCCAGAGAGATATTTAAAAAGACTGAGTCACACTCCGCGTATAGGAGGCACGGGTTCCATCTCTGGCACCCATGGTGCCCTGGGCACTGTCCGTAGTCACTCATGAGCACAGAACTAGGAGTAGTATCCAAGCACCACCAGGTAAGTCCCAAACCCTCTCCCCACAAATTCCATGTTAAATGGAGGACCGACATAAGACTGTTAACCTATTAGAAGAGATCAAAGCAATTTAATCAAAAGCAATACTACCGTGTGGAATCCTAGTTTGATAGGGATGGATTTTGTAAAACTCATAAAATACTTTTCAGTATAAATGGGGATATTTAAGTAGAGCAGGCAAGGCACTTGCCCAGCACACAACCAACCCTGTTGTAATCTCTGGCATTATATATATATGGTGCCCAGAAACCCAGTAAGAGTAAGCTCTAAGCACAGCTGGTTGGGGAGGGAGTGAGAGAGGAAGGAAGGAAGCTGCTTTGTTTTGATTTTTGGTTGACACCCTGTGGTTTTCCTTTGGGCTTACTCCTGATTCTGTGCTCAGGCATCACTCCTAACAATGCTAGGTTAGCTGCATGCAAGGCAAGCACCCTACTGGAACTACTATCTCTCTGGCCCCTCAAAAATGGTATTCTGTCTATGTAACAAAGGAATATCAGAGACATGCTGATATATTAAGGAGTGGTGTCATAATGCCCATGGCTTACTTTCAAATAGTTCAGTCAAAAATAACATACCCGAGTGCCCAAGAACAGACGAATGGTTAAAAAAATTTGGTACATCTATACTATGCAGCTGTTAGAAGAGATGAATTCATGAAATTTGCTTATAAGTGGACAGATATGCAGAGTATCATGTTAAGTGAAATGAGTCAGAAAGAGAGGGACAGACACAGAATGACTGCTCTCATTTGTGGAGTGTAAAATAACAAAACGTGAGACTGACACCCAAGGACAGCAGACACAAGGGTCAGGAGGATTGCTTCATAGTTGGAAGCCTGCTTTATGAGAGCAGGGAGAAGGCAGCTCAGAGAAGGAACCACTAAGAAAATGATGGTTGGAGGGATCAGTCCGGATGAGAGATATGTGATGAAAGTAGATAAAGGACCAAAGATGGTAACTCAGTATCTGGAAACCATAATGCCCAAATGGAGAGAGAGAATATGGGGGAAATTGTCTGCCATGAAGGCAGGAGGAGAGTGGGAAAGGAAGGGTATACTGGGGAGATTGGTGGTGGGGAATGTGCACTGGTGGAGGGATGGGTGTTTGATCATTGTGTGAACATAACTTAAACCTGAAAGCTTGTAACTGTACCTCACGGTGATTCAATAAAATAATAAAAAACAATAATAACATACATGCATTTATAAATAAAGTGTTTTAGGAGGTCAACACATTTTTTAATCTAGAAAGATACTCCATGGATGTCCATTATTACCAATTTCCTATATACTTTAAATTGTTTCATAATAAAAAGTTGTGGCAGGGTAGCCTATAGAACTCCATTTACTACAAAGGGGTGGAAAACTCAACTAAAGGGGTTAGATTAGGTAGAGTGGTGGTAAAGCACCTGCCCTGCAGGAATAAGACCATGTGTTTGGTCCCTAGCAATGCCCCAAATGTTGAGTGCCAACAGGTACAGAGTAAAGTGTTTGATCTCCCGTACAGCACACAGTAGCCAAATATGTCCAAGCATCACAACTAAATTGTGTAACCAACAGCAAACACTACAACCAAAGCATGCAACAGCATCACCACTAAAGATGAGGGTACCACAACCACCACTACTAAAGTGTGAGAGTACCACAACCAGATGTCTCTGAACTCCTGGTCACTACAACAACAATAACAAGAAGAAAAGGGGAAAGGGGGGGGGGGGGGGGGTAGAGGGGTTGAAAATCAAAAGTTGTAAGAAATGCCCTCATTTTAACATAGGATCTGTTAAATATGATTTATCCTTTTGGTAGCAATAAAGTAGAAATAAAAGGTCGACCTAAAGCATATCTTAAAGATTGAGTTTAGGGGCCAGAGAGCTAGTCAGTAAGGCACCTGCCTTGCATGCAGCCAACACTGGTTCAACCCCTGGCACCACACATGGTCCACTGAGCAAGCCAGGAGTAAGCCCTGAGCACCACCTGGTGTAGGCCCCCTAAATAAAATTCTAAAGAACACATGGATGGCCAGTAGGCTATATGTGTTTATAGTCAATTGTCAGAGAAATGCAAATAAAAATGACAATTAGATATCACTTCACACTAGTATGAATTGTGAGGGAGAGGCAAGCAAATGAATCCTCATTCACTGTTGAGAATGTCATCTGGTTCAGCCTCTATAGCAAACCGTATGGAGAAATAAAAAAAAAAAAAGGTAAGAGTAGGGCTTCCATATGACCCTATGATTTCACTTCTTTGACTATACCTCAAAAATACAAACATCAATTCAAAAGGATATACTGCAGCACTTAAGCACCAGCAAAGATAAGAAACACAGATTTCCAACAAAAGTTTTGATATATATGCAAAGAAATACTATGCAACTGTAAGAAAAGAAAAAGAAAAAAACTATGCCCCTCACTGCAACTTTTGGTGGAACTAGAGGGTAACACATTAAGAGAAATAAGTTTGAGGGAAAAAGACAAATACTAGATGATCTAATTTTTCTGTGACGCATGGAGAAACAAATCAAGAGAACAGACAAAATCAAATGATGACAAACTGAGATTACCAAGCAGTAGAGAAAAGGGGTGAGGAAGAAATGAAAAGGCAAACTAGAATGATGGTGGTGGAACATCTTGGACATTTTGGTGGTGGTAAGGTACAAAAACTGCATAGATCGAAACCATACATATTAACACAACCATTTTTCCTAAACCTTAATGATAACTAAATAATTATTTTAAATATAGTAAGTACACAATGCACTTCAATAATTTAGGGGCTTTAACAGCTAGCTCTATCAAACAAGACTTATGGAGAAAATGACTATTTTATAGTATAACATAACACACATAATTCAAGATTCAACTTATGTTTAAACTTTAACCAAACAACGAATCAACTGGTGAACCATCAACTGTCAAATTAGTGATTTCTCCTTTTTTCTACAGGTATTACAAAGATGCTTAACTACAAATTTTCTGAATGTAGTAAAGAAAGCTATAAACTATTATAACTGGTCATCAATGAATTTCTTAAACATTCACAATTATACAAGAAATTTCAATTAATCCAAAGAAATTAATCAACAATTTTCTGTAATGAGAAATGTAATGTGAAAGAAATAGTATATACACCAATTCCAAGATGAAAACTGTCAGTGGATAATACCACACCAGCAGTGAAAGAAAAAAATTCACACCATAACTTTCTAGGGTCTGAGTTCAAATGGTAGAGTACATGATGAGCATGTACAAGGCCCTGAATTTCATTGCAGAAGAGCATGCCCTGTTTCTACTCCTCAAGCATACAGGATACAGTTCTCCCTTGTAGTGCTAAGCACCACCAGACAGTCTGCCAGAACACTCAACACCCCAGTCCAAGAATTGCTGGGAGTGTCCTCGGCACAGCTGGTGACAGCTCTGGATTCTGTCCCAGCACTGCAAATAAATAAATAAATAAATAACATTTTAAAGGATAACTTTCTACTTGCTAAATTTTGACAACTCCGAAATACTGCATAAGACAATGCACAAATTAGTGTGTTGTGACTGCTTCACAATCCAGCAGCCAAACTGGCAATAATGAAATTTTAAGCAAATAACTAATAGTTCCCTGTTATTCTTTATGCATTAGAATAAACTGACCTATCAATAATAAGTTGCAGAACTGATGATCCAGGATGCCTAGACAGTGCCAAACAAAATATATCCAAACAAAACATCACCAAAACACATTATAATCAAAATGGAAGAACCAGAGAAACTACTTAAAATAAAAGAATCAATACTAACACATAAGAAACAAAGTGGGGCTGGAGCAATAGCACAGCAGATAGGGCATTTGCCTTGCACGTGGGTTCAATTCCCAGCATCCCATATGGTCCCCTGAGCACTGCCAGGAGTAATTCCTAAGTGCATGAGCCAGGAGTAACCCCTGTGTATCACCAGGTGTGACCCAAAAAGAAAAAAAAAAAGAAACAAGGTCAAATTCTCTTCAGATTTCTAAAATGAAACTCTAGAGGAATAAAAGACCGAAATGATATATTCAGAGTACTGAATGAAAAGAACCTCCAACCAAGAGTCCTTCACCCTGCAAAGTTATCACTCAGAGTTGAGGAAGTGACAACATTCTCAAACAACAGCTGAGAGGATTTGTTGCCACCAGAACGGCTCTATAAGGAATACTAAATGAAAAAAAAAATGGTAAGTGGCAAAAATGATCAAAATTTTCATAGAAAAAAATGCAACAAATTCTTCCATATCAATAATTTCTCTAAATGTCAATTTACTTAACTCTTCTATCAAAAGGCTCAGAGCAGCAAAATTCAACCTTTTTTAAAAAAGTATAAGTAAAAAGTAAAATAAAGTAAAGGCCCTCCCGTTGATCGTCGATTTGCTCGAGCGGGCCCAGTAACGTCTCCATTGGAGACTTTGTTGTTACTGTGTCTGGCATATCGAATACTCTCGGTAGCTTGCCGGGCTCTCCGAGAGGGGCGGAGGAATCGAACTCGGGTCGGCCATGTTGGCCGCTTGTAAGGCGAACGCCCTACCCGCTGTGCTATCGCTCCAGCCCCCAACACAGCGGGTAGGGCGTTCGCCTTACAATAGGCCAACATGGCCGACCCGAGTTCGATTCCTCCGCCCCTCTCGGAGAGCCCAGCAAGCTACCGAGAGTATTCGATATGCCAGACACAGTAACAACAAAGTCTCCAATGGAGACGTTACTGGGCCCGCTCGAGCAAATCGACGATCAACGGGAGGGCCTTTACCTTTTTTACCTTTTTTAAAAAAGTATTATTTACTATTTTTTAATTTGGGGCCACAACTAGTAGTACTTAGAGGCTGCTCCTGGATCAGTGTTCAGAGACTACTCACAGGGGTTCTTGGGGGCAATAGAGTCCTAGGACTGAACCAGGATCAACCACACTCAAGATGAGTGCCTTAATCCCTCCCTCTATTACCTCTTTGGCCCCGAAGTCCAATCGTTAGTTGCTTACAAGAGACAGAACAGAACTCTAACAATAAACACAAGCTCAGAGTGAAAGGCTGGAAAAACAATCATACAGATTAAAAGTATACTAAAAAATGCAGGGGGCTGAAAAGAGAGGACAGAGGTTAAGGTGCTTGCCTTTCAAGTGGCCTGCCCTGATTCAATCCCCACCATTACAAATGGTCTCCCCAGAGCACTGCCAAGAGTGAGTCCTGAGCAGAGTAAACCACTGAGTGGGTCCCAACCCAATAGTGTTCAAGTTAAAGAAAGGATAGGGACAGGCATTACATACCAGTTAAGGAGTTGACAAATTATTAAGAGGACTTAACTCATCAATACATAAAGGCAAACAAAGGCAAACTGCTAATAGATCTGAGGTACTATATGCATGGTAATGCAATAATAGTGCAAAAGAGAACTTTCCACTTGACTCTTGTCACTGAATACATCAACCAAACAATATCAAGAAATAAGGACCATAAAGAAAAAATTGAGGATCTGGAATAATAATAGAGCATATGGGGTAGGGCAATGCCTTGCAGGCAGCTGACCCCAGTTTAATCCTCAGCATCTGAAATGGTCCCCCAAGCTCACCAGGAGAGTGGTTCCTGAGTGCAGAACTAGGAATGATCCCTAAGCACTGTCAAGTATGGCCCAAAAACCACAAATCAAACTTGAAAAAAAGAAATCGGAAGAACAAGGATTAACACATAAAAAACAGACCCAGCACCCCTGAAAAGCCAAATACACATTATTCTTCAGTGCATACAAAAAATTCTCCAGGACATGGGGGCTGGAGCAATAGCACAGCAGGTAGGGCGTTTGCCTTGCACGCAGCCAACCCGGGTTCGATTCCCAGCATCCCATATGGTCCCCTGAGCACCACCAGGGGTGATTCCTGAGTGCAGAGCCAGGAGTAACCCCTGTGCATCGCTGGGTGTGACCCAAAAAGAAAAAAAAATTTTCCAGGACAGACCCCAAGAATTCGAGTGTTCATAAAGTCAACAAAATAGCAATCACATAAAATCAAGTGGATCTTTTCAGTACACGATCCTATGAAGGTAGAAATTAACTATAAAAATAAAGCCACGGAAAGCACCAACATCTGGAAACTGAACAACATACTAAGCAACCATTGGGTCAAAGAAGGAAATCAAAGAAGAAATTTAATAATTTCTCAAAATGAACAAGAATGAAGACATACAACTAACAACCTACAGGACACAACAAAGGCAGTATGAAGTGGAATGTTCATAGCAATATAGAACTATATCAGGAAAAAAAGAAAAAGGTCAGATAAATAACCTAACTTTCAAATTGAGAAACTGGAAAATGAACAAACGAATCCCAAACTGAATAGAAGGAAATAAAAGCCTGAGCAGAAATCAATAATATAGAAATCAAGAATACAATATTTCAAAGGATAAATGAAACCAGGAGCTGGTTTAAAAAAAAAATAGGCAAAACTTACAAATCCAAACTCAGAAGGAACAATAAACTTACAACTAACATCAGTGGCAAAAAACTGAAAGCCTTCCATCTGAGATCATGCACAAGGCAAAGCTGTCCACTTTCCCCACTATTATTAACTATAGATTTGGAAATACACAGCAACAAAGCAAGAAAAAGAAATCAAAGGCATCTAAATTGGAAAAGACGTTAAAACTCTTACTATTTGCAGATGACATGAAAATTACATAGAAGGTATTGAAGAAACTAGATAACCACATGCAAAAAAAGAAAGAAGATCTGGATCAATTATCTCACACCATATACAAAAGTTAGTTCAAATGGATGAAAGATCTCTGGATTACACTAGAATTCACAAAATATGTAAGAGCAAAACAGAGGAAATACATAGAGAAAAGGTACAGAGGGTACACTGGTGGTTAAGGTACAGTTAACTTTTAAACAGAAGCAATACTATTGAATCCATGTTATCTAAATTACAATAGTTATTACTTTACATTTTTGTAAAAAAAAAAAAAAACACTTGCACATGGGGCCCGGGATGTGGCTGCAGAGTTAAAAAACGGGATGTGGCTGCGGAGGTAGAACACATAGGCTCTGCCATGTTTGAGGCCCGATGTTCTATGTGGCCAAGGCTTCTTTTGCGGCCCCCCGCCACATCCTCCCCCAAACAGCCCCAGTTCGCCCAAGAATGGCGCACGCATGCACACACAGGCAGACACAAAGACGCAGACACACACACCCCCCTCCCCGAAAAAACCTGTTCATATCGATTTGTAACTTTTCAATAAATATGCTATTGCCAAAATATACTTTAATAAACAGCTTTTGATAAAAAAAAAGAACTTTTTCCTGTCCAGTCGTATTGCAAAAGAGGTAAAGGCAAAGCAACAGAGCCACGTTTTTTTTTTAAATTTTTTAAATAGGATATGGTTAGGCTGCAGATAACACTTCAAAATAGCCTACCTTAGAGAGTCAACTATATTTACCCAAATGTTTAGAATTTTCCGGGGGGCGGGGGTGGGGAGAAGAGAAGGTTGGAGAGTGAGGAGGGAGGGGGGAAGGAAGGTCAGTGTTCGGCTCTTCTCATTCGCCTCATGTGAATTTTTTGCAAGATGCAGAAATACACAGCCCCACGGAAGAGGCACCAAATCCGCTCCAAGGCTTCCCGCATCATCCGGCCGCATGACCCTTGACGGGATGGATACTCTGGCACGGTCCTTCAAGCCCTCTCCAACGAGCCTCCTCTTTCATCTTTAAAACGGAGAGACGAACGCCCTGAAGAAGAGGCCGGCGGCCCAAGGGAGTGCGTTGCGCGGTCAGCGCTGCTAGCACGCAGCGGGAAGAAGCCCTCCTCGGTGGGGAGGTGGAGGGGGCTGTGCCCAGGCGGGGCACTTTTTCCGCTCGTAGCGCGTTAACGCCGTGGCTCTCCTGGGGCGGGGGGGGGGGGGAAGCTGTGGGTTCCCTTCTCAAAAAAAAAAGCCCCCCCCCCCGACAGAAAATACGTGTCTGACAGCTCCAGAGCCTTGCAGTCACCTCGCCGGGCGCTTAACTGGCTTGGGGACCGACTGGGGGCAGGCGGCCCGAGATCCGCCCACCCACCCGGAGCGCGGCGAAACCACCTAGCGAAATCGCCCTCCCCGGGAGCTCGGCCACAGGCCGGCGCCGGGGGGCCCCCTCCCCACTCCCCTCCTCAGGCGCGCGGGCGCGCTCTCGTGCTCGCTCGCGCGCTCTCTCTCTCTCTCTCTCTCTCTCTCGGGCGCGCGCTCTCCCCCTCGCACACGCACACATACAGACAGACACACACGTACAGACACAAGCACACACCAGCAACACGTACCGGCCGCTCCGCGGGGACGTAAGGAGCCGCAGGCCCGAGGAGGGGCCGCCGCCGCCGCCTCCGAGCCGGCCCCTCCGCCCCCGCGCGGCCTGTCACGGCGGCCCCCGCGCGGGGAGGCCGCGGACCCCCGTGGGCCGGAGGGGCGCGCGAGCAGGCGGGCGAGGGGCGCGGGGCCGGGTGCGGGTCCGCGGTCCGGGCTCCGGGGTCCGGGGGCAGGGCGGGCAGGCCCGTCCTTCCTTCACATGGAGCCCGGGCCGGGCGGGCTGGCGAGCGCGTGGACCGTCACGAGGCGGCAGGGCCCTCGCCGGCGCTTCTCGCTGCTGCAGGCGGCCGCGGCGCCGAGGCCGCCCCCCCGCCCCCCGAAAGCGGGGCAGCCGAGGAGGAAGCTGCGAGCCGAGAGCGCCCGCCAGAGGCCGTCGCGCGGGCGAGGGCGGCGAATCCGCGGCCGGGGCGGCGGGGCCTCCGGCTCGTCGTCCAGGATCGTCGCGGCGAACCTCGCGACCCTCCACGCCGCACCCAGCGGCCCCCACCAGCGTCCTCGGGCGCCGCCGCCGCCGCCGCCGGGGGTAGCCCGGCCGCCACTACACACCGACCGGTGACGTCTGGCGTTGCGCGGCGCACGTCACTGCCAGACCCTCGTGCGCGCGCAGCCCTCCGTCAGCCGGGAGCGGAACCCGCCGCGGGCACGCGCCGGGGCCCAGGGGGGCGCCTGCTGCGCCTGCGCGGTGGCCGCGGCGCCCACGCACGCTCCGCGGGCCCCGCCCTCCCTGCTGTTGGGCGGTTCGGGGGATTCCCAGTCCCGGGCTCGGCCCCTTCGCGGCCCCGCCCCTGGCCCTGGGCAGCCTGCCCCGGCCCGGGTACACGGCGCGCTCGCACGTCCGTCCTCGAGCGTCCGTGCCGTGCCCGGCCTGGGCGCCGCGGCCTCGGAAAAAGGTCTCGCGTGTGGCCTCGGGGTCGAGCTGGGGGCCTGCTGAACCGGGACGGGCAGCATCCGCCTCGAGGCCGTGACAAGCCGTGTGCAAGCAAAAAGCCCTCTGTGTCTTACTTGATTTAGGGGAATCTCACTTCAGAATTTATCTTACTGCACTTTAGACTTTTTTTTTTTTTTGCTAATATATCACCCGTGGACCGCCACCACCACCCCGGAGTGTCCTCCTTCGGAATTTGACCTGTGTTTTTCTGTCTGGTTGGTTTTTGTGGATCTGTTTTGTTGTTAGGCACCGCGATAGGGGTTTCGTGCATACAACTGTTGTACTCTTCAGGTCAGCCCAGCGAGTGTTAACTGCTCCAGTTCGACAGATGTGGAAACCTCGGCCCACTGAGACTCCACCCCGCAAAGCCAGTGGTAGCATCTAAACCCCGAAACTCCATCATTGAAGCCTGCCTTCGGCCACACGTCCCCCACAAAGCACAATTCATTGAGCCAGCATTGGATGCCCTTGGGGATGGGACTCACCTGCGATGCAGCATTTCTTCTGACTCCCACGCTACTCAGATCCAGAAATCTTCCCTTCTCGGCTTCCTTTTCACAAAGGTCCCTTACAACTTCCTTTGCTATCTGACCCCCAGTTAAGGGTACCTCGCGGAGCCCACCGCTTACTGCCTTTTCCAGATTACATTCGTCCCCAGCAGCCGAAATAAGGGAGATAGGAGCGCACCCAAGCGGGCACCGAGGTGAGCAGTCGCCCTAATTCCACAGTGCAAGAAGAGTCTGTGGCCTTGGTGTAGTGAAAGCGAGGGTGTTGTGTAATATCAAAATATCTGAATTGCTTCCTTGATTTTGTTCTGTTATTATCATTTTTTTACAGGGCCAAAGGTGCAGGAACCAGGATGATCATTAATACTAGGAATATGAAAACCACCAATATGATTACCAGACTGCGCTGATCAGTATTGGTTCACCAAGAATTAGGTACCCAACACAAAGAACGGAGGATACTAATAGACCTACAACCTACAGAGCTAAGACCACAGAGATAGGTCGAGGGGCTGGGGCACATGTTTTGTATGTGGGACGTCCCAGGTTAGATCCTAGCCCTTGGGCACCCAGCACACCACCGGGTGTGATCTGAAAACAAAAACACTCCAGGACTAAACAGCCAGTCATTGCTTCCACTTGTTTAAAAAGTGGGGGACTTGGGACCAAAGAGATAGGCAGAGGGTAAGGTGCTTGCACTGCATGCAACTGATCCTGTCTGATACCCAGCACTCCATATGGACTGGTAGCATCACCATGAGTGAACTCTGAGCTCAGAGCCAGGAGTAAATCCTGAGCACTGCTGGTGTGGCCCCAAAACAAACAAACGAAAAAGTGGGGGACTTGAAGACTATGTGTGTCTGGTATTAAGATCTTTAACATTTCATTGGTTTATAACATTCTGGAGTGCCACAGAAAGGGGGATATATCATTGAGAGCAGAATTCTATATTGTCTTTCAATGTTTCTAGCCTGACCACATAGCAGGCATTCAATTGATGTTTACCAAGTCTTCTAGAGATAAATTTTTCCTCATACCTCTGTTCGCTTCTTCCCTCACATACTAACCTGAGGGACATATTCACTTCTGGGTTCTTAGAAGCAATATATATATATATATATATATATATATAGAGAGAGAGAGAGAGAGAGAGAGAGAGCACACAGTGGTAGGGCGTTTGCCTTGCGCACAGCCAGCCTGGCCGAGCCGGGTTCAATTCTTTCACCCCTCTCAGAGAGCCCAGCAAGCTACCGTGAGTATCTCGCCTGCACGGCAAAGCCTGGCAAGCTCCCCATGACGTATTCAATATGCCAAACACAGTAACAACAAGTCTCAAAATGAAGATGTTACTGGGCCTGCTCGAGCAAATCGATGAACAACGGGAGGAGATATATATATATATATATATATATATACATATATATATATTCTTTTCCTTCTTTCCTCTACCTTATTAGACTTTAAACTTTAACATCCTAGGTCTTTAGTATATATGATTACAAACTCATTTTTTTTTCTTAATGAAGTCTCAAAAAAATTTTTTTTGCTTTGCTGTCCAGTGCCCGGGATAGTGATGTACTTGCCACTTCCCAGGCACTGAGAATCTTGGAGAACAGCAGAGAAGTGAATGGATCATTATAGTAAGTGTCTCAACCTATTACAGGGATGTGTGTGATGTGCCACATAAGCAGAAAGATGTTTGTCACATGTGTGGCTGGGGACTGAAGGGAAGATTCCAGAGAAGTGGTATGTTAGTTTTGTTTGCTGCATAAAAAACTGCCACACATGACAGTGCTCAGGAGATACTCCTGGCTCTGCAATCAGGGGTAACTCCTGATTATTCTCAGAGGACTATGTGGGAACCGGGGATAGAACCCAAAAAGCCATGTGCAAGGTAAGTGCCTTACCTACTATACTATCACTCCAGCCCATGATCCTAATCTATTCTTAAAGTCAACTGTGCCATTTAACATAATCTAATCATGGGGTTACAACTCATGATGTTCAGTGTCCAGAACTATGCAGACCTTGTGCACTGATTAACAGAGATCTTCATACAGGAGTCTTGCCTATCACAGTGTTTGAAACTTGAATCTAGCATAATTATTTGTTGGAAGAAGTAAGGATGGAGAAATAGGCATTCAAGACAGAGGAATCAGGAAACAAAACACCTGCCCCAAACTGCTTAAACAGTGAATTTTCTTTTCCCATGTGTCAAGAATACAATAGATGAGCCCAAAGTTGGTTGGGCTGTGAATTGTTATCTCTGAAATCTGAAAGAGCTGCCTCTTTTTCCACACAGGAAAGAGGCAAAATGTCCTCACTACCTGCCTCTTCCCCACCCTCATAAGCTTTTAATTTTCAGACAATTTTAGATTTACAGAAAAACTGAGGAGAGAATGCAGGGAGTTGCCATATACACCTCTCCCAGAATTTACCCATTGTCATTTTACAATGTAGTGCATTTGTCACTATTAATCATATTGATACACTGTCATTGACTAAAGTTCTTATTTCCTTGGTATCTCTTTAGTTATTACTTACTCGTCTTTTCTGTGCAGAATAACATTACATTTAGTCTGATATATTCAGGCGTAGGCTCCTCTCGCCTCTGACTACCCTTTATTTTAATGACCTTGACAGCTCAAGGAATCCTGGTCAGGAATTTTGAAGAACATTTCTCCATTGTGGTATGTCCAGAGATTTCTCATGATTAGACTATGGTAATTATGGGTCTGGGGGAAGTACCATTCCCCATAGCCTATGAAGGGTACAAACTCTCATTGGTCTTGCTTCCTGTTCGAGGTGTTATCTGCTTGGTTTTTCTATTTCCCCCCCTTTATATTCTAGGGGTTTGTTTCCTATACACTAGTATAAAGGTTTGAAGTATATTTTCAGCTTTAGTGATATATATCAAATTTCATCTATTTAATAATCATTATAAGCCTCAACATCACATCAACATACATTTATTCAGTTAAAGGGGGAATATTTCCTGCTTATAGAAAACTGTGCAAATAACTTCTCGGAAGACCTTTATTTTAAGAAGATTAAAGTAAAACATAAGATTACAGTAAAACATTTCATTTGGAAGTCTTTAGAAACTGGACTTTCTTCAGTTTACTGTGATCTGCAGACACTGAGTAGAACTTGTATTTAGACCAAGTTTGTTCAGGGTTCTGGGTTATTCTTCCAGTCTAACTGATATCTGGATTGAACAATTACAGATTGGTGGAACAGAGTGCTTCTTTATTACCCCCAGCTCCAATACGAAATTCAGATGCTTCTTAGTCTGCCTGAGGATCTGGTACAGCATGACTGTAGCAAAGGTCTGGACCCAGGAGAAGATGAAAGTCCAAAGTACTCTATTTTTCCATTTTCCCCTCTCTTCCTAAACTGCACTACATGAAGAAGTAACTATGCTCACATTTGTAGATGTGGAGTTAAACTCAACTTCCTGAGAAAAGAGTTGAGAATTCTCTTAAATTCCTTAGAGAATTTGTCTCTTCCTCCTCGTTTAATTTCAATCACTTATTTACTTTAATAAGAACCCTTGGATATTTGTTTTGTACTTTGGGTTGTAACCCAATACTACATTATGATTTTGTTTCTCAAATTGTTCCAGGTTTGGCAGTTGGGAGCTCTTTCCACTGGCTCCTATGTTCCACGAACATTCCGACATTATTGTGTGGTTTTATTTTACTTTTTGAGCACTTCCTTTCTTTCTAGTGCTGCCAGATGCACCAAACTCATCTTGAATATTTTCTAGCCCTGTTCTAGAATCAGCCATTTCTCCCAGAAGTATTTTTCCTTTGAGTAGAGAATAATATTAGAAACCAAGATCTGAAGTTTGGAATGCTCAAGATTCTCTCCTCATTTAGGAAAAATTCCTATCAGCCCCTGCAGACACTCTCTTCATTTTTGCAGAAAAGTAAACTAATGATATTACCAAGTTTAAGCTCCTTGCCATTGTAGTCATACTTTACCTGAGCATGTAGTCCCCTTATACCATAATAAAGGCTTCATTTCCCAGCTTCCTTGAAACTAGTGGCCATGTCATTAAGAACTGGCAAAAGAAATCAGTGGAAATGTCCTTCTAGGAACCTTTCTAGAGAGACCCTTCCTCTGGAGACTACTCCATTTTCATCACTGTATCTTTCTTTTTTGTTCCTTTCTCTGTCATAGAATACCTCCAGGACATTTTAGAAAGTTAAAACAGCAGGATACACACAATAATGCTATAGCTAGAAGCATAACCCCCTTCCCCAGTATTGTCTACAGGACTAAAGAATTTCATACATGAGAAGGGTTCATGGGTTAGAGAGAACACTACAGCAGGTCGGGCAACTTTCCTTGTATACTGCTGACCTGGATTTGATCCTCATCTTTCCATATGGTCTCTCAACTAGGAGTGGTATCTGAGCTCAAAGCCAGGAGTAAGCCCAAGCACCGGTGGGAGTGGCCCAAACACAACTCCCACTCTGGAAAAAAAAGTCACAGATAGATAAACTTACTTTTGATATCTTCTCATTTACTAGAGCTGCTCCACATCTTTGCCTGCAGAGAACTTAGTATTACTATGTAGGTTAAATCCACAAGAAGTTCACTCTGGAACTTGGCATACATACTGGGCCATGCCTGGAGAGATCCCATGGTTATGTTATAAGGGGACCAAGGAATGGGTGACTATTGCATAGCAGCCAGAGGTGTGGGCCCTCAGGTATCAGCATGGAGAGTTGAAACTTGGGAAACAAAGCAGACACCTTTGGAATGCCTTATGCTATAGATTTAAAAATATGACAGGCTTATTATTATTATTATCATTTTCAGGACGGGGTGGAAGCCCATTGTTTCTAAAAAGTAAGCCATTATTACAGTAAATCTTGTGATAAATAATTATAGTTGTTTTGTAACCAAATAAAAGTGAATTCTGGGATTTCTGATATTTGGAATAGCTCAAGTATGACCATGTAGCACTGTCTGTAGCACTGTCTTCCCCTTGTTCATCGAGTTGTTCTAGTGGGCCCAATAACGTCTCCATTGTGAGACTTGTTGTTGCTTTGTTTGGCATATCAAATACGTCATGGGGAGCTTGCCAGGTTTTGCCATGCGGGCATGATACTCTTGGTAGCTTACCGGACTCTCCAAGAAAGATGGAGGAATTGAACCCGACTTGGCCTGGTTGGCCGTGTGCAAGGCAAACGCCCTATCTCTGTGCTATCACTATGACAAGAACTGAGTGCTGATAGAGGTAAAGGGAAATATATGATAACCTTTCAATACCTGTATTGCAACCCATAGTACCCAAAAGGAAAGAGAGAGAAGAAAAGTGCCTGCCATAGAGGCAAACTTAAGAGGGGTGGGTGGAGGGAAACTGGAGACATCAGTTGCAGAAAATACGCACTGGTGAAGAAACATTGTATGACTGAAACACAATCTTGAAAAACTTTGTGTATCTCAGTGTAATCCAATTAAAATTAAAAAGAGGTTCTCTATGTGAAAAAAGACCATAGACAAGATTTCTAACAACATTTGCTTAAATTTTCTATGAACTAGATCATCTCTTACTCTTTCATTTACCAGTTGCTAAACACATACTTTCTTAAAATTATATTTGTTATATATTTTAATTGTATTCTACATTTTGACAATAGAAAATATGAACAAGGCCTCATTCCTTTTGTAGCTTTATTTCCATTCAATTATTTATTTATGCATAGCTCTCTATTGTGCTAATATTTTCCTTTTTAGGTATCATTGTTCTGTATGAGCAATTTTTTACAGATAATTTTATTAGCATTAGACATGCAGCCAATTTATATTCGAAATAAATCCTACATTGTAGTAAAATGTGCTGAGTTGGGGCCAGAGCAATATTACAGTGGGCAGGGTGCTTTTTTTGCATGTAGCCGAGCCAGGTTTGATCTCTGGAATCCCATAAAGTTCCATGAGCTTCACTAGGAGTGATCCCTGAGTGTAGAGCCAGGAGTAAGCCCTGAGTTCCACTGGGTGTGGCCCAAAATAAAATAAAAAGTATTGAATTGAAAATTGTCATCTAAACAAACAAAATAATAACATAAAGCCTAAAGACACAGTTAACTAATGTTGCAGAATTTACTATAAAAAAGAAGACATTTTTTTGGGGGGGAAGGGTCATACCTGGCAATGCTCAGGGGTTATTCCTGCCTCTGCACTCAGGAATTACTCCTGGCGGTTCTTGGGGGACCATATGGGATGCTGGGAATTGAACCCGGGTCGGTCATGTGCAAGGCAAATGCCCTACCCTCTGTGCTATCGCTCCAGCCCCACATTTGTATGGAATTGTAGAACAAGAGTAAGAGAAAATGTAACCCCCCAAATTCTGAATCCAACACAGTTGAACTATTCAAAAAGATTCAAACTAGAATAATTTTTTTGGCTTTTTGAGTCACACCCAGCCATGATTAGGGGTTACTCCTGGCTCTGCACTCAAGAATCACTCCTGGCGGTACTCAGGGGAGCCATATGGGATGCCAGGGACTGAACCTGGGCAAGCTGTGTGCAAGGCAAACGTCCTACCCGCTGTACCGCTAACTGTAATTTTTAACAGTTAGTAAAAAGCCCATATTCCCATGAAGACTCAAGTATATTGAATCATACGCACATGTTGTATGGCGGTAAGACTTCACAGAAAATGAATTATAATCATTCATAAAAGCTCTAGTGAATCATTTTATAAAACATTTAAATGATATTACAGATTTAGTATAGTTATCCTGCTAGTCTAACACAGAATGTAAAGTAAGTAATCTCTCTGATAGTAACTAAAACAAGATCACCAAAGATAATTCTAATGAAGAAATAAATATGGTTAATCAAACTGTGGTCTAAGAGGGTAGAGGTGAGGTGGAGGAACCTTGGAATAATGTTGAAAGAATCCTGGTGCTTTGATTGTGGGTATGGCATAGCAGCTCTCCAGGATACAGTGATAGATAACAGGGTATCATTGTTAAAAAAATTTTTTTAAATACTAGCAGAAGAACAGTGGTTGAGAGACCTTGGCATTTTGGTAAAGATGGAGGTACCATAACTTTACCAAATTATAAACTTTAGCACTGTTGTAACCATGTTTCCTCAACTACAGTAAAATAAAATAAAGGAACAACATGGAAAATACAGGAAAAGCCTCATTCATTTTACAACATGGAAGTTGTAAAATATTTTGAGAAACACTGACATGAACATTGAAGATTAAATTTATGCCATAATTCCAACGTGTGTCATGAAAAGTGGATGGAAAACCTAACACTAGTTTTTGCCTAAGTTAAACAAATATGAGCCATTTTTGTGTTACTTACTAATTACTTCTTATAGACTATATTTCATTCAAGCATATTACATAGTAAGTATTGCTCTCGGCTTCGTATGGCTTTAATCATGAATTCTCTGAGGCAGGGGAGGTGACTCAAATGTAGAGCATATGCCTACTATGAGTAGAACTCTGAGTTTGATCCCTAGTACCATTTACCCCATCCCCCACCAGCACTGTAGAGTGTAGCCCTGGTAGTCCCAAACACCACCAGGCTTTAGCAGTACTGAATCACCTGCCTGCATTGCTGGTAGTCCTTCCATTCTTTGTTAGAGATGGTTCCTGTTTTTTAAATAATAATTTCTCTGAAGTAAACATACATTAAATAATTTTACCATTGAGGAATTAGGGCATGTAGACATTGATAATGTAAGAGAATTCAAACATTTATAGTAGAGAGTTAGATGATGTTCCTTTAAAGAGGTGCTTTGGGTTGTGATCAGATTACTTTCTGAATGTTTTAGACCCATGCTTGAAGTCCACAGCATTGGAAATATTAAACAGAAAACAGATTGAGTTATTTTTATATTGTTACATGTAAATAAGGTTTTCAAGAGAACATTTTTAAAAGTTTTTTTTTGTGTGTTTTTTTGGGGGGGGACCACACCCAGCAGTCCTCAGGCCTTACTCCTGCCTCTGCTCAGGAGATCATGTCGGATGCCAGGGATTGAATCTGGGTCAGCCATGTGCAAGGTGCACACTTTACCTACTATATCACTTTCTGGCCCCAAAGAGAATTAGTAAATGAAAAGAAAATTACATCTTTCCAGTGTTCCTGAGATTTCTGAACCAAATCCCAATATCCCCACTGTGTTCCTGTGTGCTTCTGATATGAGGTAAAAAGAGAATTTAAAAAGTGTGAAATGTTGGGGCCAAAGTGATAGTTGCCTTGCACATGGCTGATCTGGGTTCAATCCCTGGCATCCTATATGGTCCTCCAAGCTTTCCAGGAGTGTTCCCTGAGTGCAAAGCAAGAAATAAGCCCTGAACATCACTGGTTCTGGTCCCCAAACAAACAAAACATGTAAAATATCAAATTAAAAAATAAGCAGAAGATGTAACTCAGTGGTGAAATACATACTTTTCATGTAGGAGGGTCTAGATTTGATCCACAGCACCAAAACCAAACAATGAAAAGGAATGTAGGTTTTCCAGGCACTCAGAGCAATGGCAGAGTGCTGTCATGCAGGCCCTCACAGGGACACTATGACTTTCCTTGTGGGTGCCATGAAAGACCACCAAAGCTCTTCCTTATCACATAAAATAGGTTCAGGCAGTAGATGGATATCCCTCCTAAGTGTATGCATATTGTCTCCTCTATACAACCCACGACTCATTCTTGTACTCCAAGAACACCAGATCTGCCTTAGAAACAGCTTAAGTAGCTTCAGTTTATTTTTCCTTAACAAATTTTAATAGCTGTCTGTATACTTAGAATTTTAACATTCTATTTTTTTATGACACATTTATAAATGAATGATGAATAGTGTTAATGACAGCTTCCACAGTGCTGGGGAACACAACAGAGACATTTCACTTTTTCTTGAGTGCTTGAGGCAAAATGAGAAAACAAAGCTGACTAAATCTCAGAAGTGAAACTCATACAGGGAGACTATCCTTTCACATGCCCTTAGTTCTTGTGTTGACTAATTTTTCTCACTTTCATGATATAATGCAAAGAGAATACAATGAATTAACACTGGAACACTTCTTTTTGAAAAGGGCATAGAGGTACATAGATCATGGGTTATCTGAGTTGGTAAATTCTAAGACTTTATAGTAAAATATATGCTTTTAAGACTCAAATTATTTAAAACACCTACTCATAAATTGTAATCTATTTCTACAAAGTTGGGTGTTTGCTTGAAGCCTCCTAGTGGTCCCAAGCTGTGTACCCTGCTGTTCGCTCCTCAATTCTGACCTCTGTTCCCTGATAGCAAAATGGGGAATATCTAATTTCTTCATTTCTCTTATTTATATTATCTTTACTACTCTTTGTTTTCTCTTATTTCCTTCCTGTTCCTTCCTTCTCTTTGTTACTCTCGTTGGTTTATGATATTTGACTATTTTTCACGAACATTCTAAGAAGTCGGTCAGCAAAATTATTCTCATTTACATGTGAAGAAAAGGTGGCAGAGGAAGACTGTGGCTGTGGTCAGTCACCTGGGACAGGACACTTAGGAGAGTACTGAACAATCCACCTGTCCAGGAGTCCCTAGCACCTGATTGCTCAGGCCCCTCCCTGGATAAGGCTGGAACCCCTCCCTGATTAATCAATGCCTGGGTACCACTCCCTGTTTTGGTCTCTAGCTGCCCCTCCCAGTGCCTGGGGCCCTAACTCCAGTTCAGCCTTACCATCTTGAAACCTCACTGGCCTCCTTCATTCTAAGCCTCCCAGGGGCACTCAGAGTTGGTTCATAGGATCCTAATTCCACTCCTTATACTGTCAAGAGGGTTGACACCATAAGAGAGGAGTAACTGTTAGTCACCCTCATCCTTATGCCTCATGACCCCTCAGCCCATTCCGTAACTGCTTCTTACAAGTCAGCACAAGCTCACAGTACCAGTGTGCTTTCTTCCTCTGAAGGCCTGACTCCATTACAAGCCAGCCTGATGGAAGCTGAGCGTCAGAGTTCAGTGTCCTGGGAGGCAGCAGTGCCACCAACATCTCGGCCCCTTCACTGCTGAGGCTGCTCAGCCTCTGTGGAGCTGCTTTGCTGTGACAGCCGAGATGTCAGGGCAAGGCCGATGAAGAACAACAGAATTGGTACAGTTCATATCCTTATCTGGAAGACATTTAAAAAAGATCCTGCTCCAGGATTGTGGATAAGAAAGGAAAGCAAGTGGAAAGCACTTGTCCAGTCTCAACCTCTCTCTAGAAACAGCAAAACAAGAGGCCCTTCACAGTGAAGTTGCCCAAACACCACCGGAAGACACAATTCTTTTCAAGGAAACCAAGTATCAGATTATGGGTTCATATTATGAGTCACCAAATTTGATTCCTTTAGTTCATTCCTGTGACCAGGCTCATGAAAGAGTGAGCTAGGAGAAGCTCAGGGAGCACACACAGGATCTGTGCCATAAGTGATCCATACAGTTTCCTGTTGTTACATGAGACAGTTGAAATCTGGAGTCCCTAGACCACTCTTCCCCTGCCCCCACTTTCTCTAAGCTTCCACTCTCATCAGTCCTCTACCCTGTAATTTATGCTAAAGCAAAAAGAGCAGAAAGATGAGTTATTCCAGGAGGTACAGAAGTTTGTGAAATCTTTAGTTATTTCCAAACAGAGAAACTGCCCTGCCTGGTTGGCCTGGCCTGGGTTCCCCCACCCATTGAACCTGGCACTTACTATCTATTCCCTACAGTCATCAGTGTGATTTTACAAAACCATCATAAGTCTTAATTCCATAGCCCTACCATTCACCCAACCTGCTGCCAAGGAAAAACGCAAAAATTTCTGCAGCCAGAGGGGGGACCTCAAAATAGAATATCCCCAAAATGATATATAATCTAGCTCAAATTTTAGTTTAAGATCACCATGTCCATTATCAAGAATTAGAACAGGTACAGAAGTACAGTGCTTATAGTAGCTTACATCACAGAGTAAGGAGGTAGGTAATCAGAAAATAATGAGATTATGTTGAAAAGGCACAAACCTTTTTGTGATTGCACAGAAATCAGGGGTGCATGATTTGCATGCACCAGGAGCAGAGTTAGAACCCCAGCATCACATGTGCCCCCAGCATCTCTGGTGGAGCCCTGAAACTCCTGTGCCCTTCCATGGTGGCTCTGATGGCCCAGCCACACGGCACTCTGGATGTGCCTGAGCACGTCAGCAGGCCATAGTACCAATCCACCCAGCCTGGTTGACCAGATATTGCACTGAATGACCCAGGATCTTCTGAGTACTGCTTGGGAGTTGCCCCCTCCTCAAATGGAAAAAAAAAAGGCACAGGAGTCAGTACAAAGACTTCTAGCTAAACCTAGTACACACGGAACATTAAAACAACGAGAGTACAACATTGTTTCCTATATAGTGAAATGATCCATGAGGCACACATAAATGAAAAAAAGAAGGAAAAGAGGCTGGAGAGATAGTACAGAGGGTAGGGAACTGATCTGAAATTACATGCCAGGTTTGATCCCCAACCCCATATGTGGTCCCTTGAACCCTACCAGGAGTGATGCCTGAGCACAGAGCCTGACAACTGACCTCTGCTGGATGTGGCACAAAAATTTTAAAAGGAAAAAGAAAACAAAACATTGAGTAACACATACATGAAAGGAATGGCAGAGGAAGGAAATTCACAATGCCTTAAAAAAAAAAAAACCCAAATGAGGCAGGAGTGAAGGTAGAGCAGGGAAGGAACCACCGCTATGAAAATGACAATGATAGTTGGAAATTATCACTTTGAACATGAACTGAGTGCTAAAAGGAGGTAGAGAGGTAAAGGGATATGATAGGAGGTAGAGAGGTAAAGGGATATGTATAATAACCTTTTAGTACCTGTATTGCAAATCACAATTCTAAAAGGAGAGCAATAAAGAGAAAGAGGAAGAGGGAGAGAAAAGTCTCTGCCATAGAGGCAGACTGATGTGAGGTGGCAGGAGGGAAACTGAGGACATTGTCAGTGGGAAATATACATTGCTGAAGGGTTGAGTATTGGAACTTTGTGTGACTGAAACCCAATCATGAACAACTTTGCAAAAAACAAAAATTAACACACAAAAATAAAATTAAAATATTAACTAGAAGGCGAAAACTGATGAGTAACAGAATCTTGTCTCCGAGTCTGTCATCTCAAATTAACTACAACGAAAATATGATCTTTACAGTGGAGATTCTGATAGATAACATCTTTACAAAACAAAACAGAGGGCTGAAGAAATAGTACAGGGTAAGGCATTTGCCTTGTATGTAGCCAAACCCAGTTTGATCCCTGGCATAGCATATAGTCCCCTGAGTACTGCCAGGAGTAATCCCTGAGCACAGAGGCAGGAGTAAGCACTGAGCACCTCTGGGAGTGCTCTCACCCCACTCTCCCCTCAAAAGAAACCTAGAAAAGTAAAACCCAAAACTTGCAGTTCTTGCCACTCAGGCTCCTGTTCCTTTCCAAGATGACCTGTGATCCTGCTCACTGATGAGTTCAGCAGCCTATGCTCAGTGTCAGTCTACTTACACATCGCTACAGTAATTACCTACCAAGAAATGCTTTCAACTCAAAAAATATTACTTCCTGTCAGTGACCTCCTAGCACAAAGGTTAGCCTTGGCTTTGAATTTCAGCCAAGCTATGTGAGCACAGGCAAGCTGCTTAAGCTCCCCAAGGCTTAATATCTCATCTGTGAGATGCAGATAATAATATCTAGTTAGTGAACCAGCACTTCCACTCTTCCTGGGTATTTCCTCAAGTGAAATTAAAACACATATCCACAGGAAGACTTGTAAACATATCCACCACTAACTTACTCATAGTCCCAGACTGGAAAGAGTCAAATATTTGTTAACTCATACAAGAAAGGACCAAATCCAGCCAGAATGGTAAAACCCCGCTCAGACCTCTTTCCACCCTTCTCTGTACACCTTGTCCTCACTGTGCCCACAGAACTCCACCTCCACCTCTGGGGCTGCATGCTCCACAGTCTGCAGTCACTCTGGGCTCAACTGAGGAACAGGCTACTGCCATAGGACAAGCTGGAGGCAAGGCTCAGGGCGGAGAGGAGAAGCATGGAAAAGACAGCAAGAGATCGCACTGTATTTATATATGTTATGTCTTATTGCTTGGCAACCGGGTCTCAGCCCATGCCGGCCGGGGAGGAGGGGGTCTCCTTGGCGAGGGCTGAGGTGACTCATGGCTGCACACTCCATCTCTGAGACTAGATTAACAGGCACACGTCATTCAGACTGGGTGCAGGCTGCTGGGCTTTCCTTGCTGTGGAATTGCAGATGGAGCCGCACCACCTCCCCAAAGGAACCTGTGTGAGAGCAGAGATTCTCAAAACTTATTTGGCCCTCTTTTCAGAAACAGAACTATTCAGACACTCCCTGGAAAATGATCTTTAAGCCAACAGAAAGTGCCCTCCCCCCCCCAGTTGCACCTCAGACTTTTACTGCACTGTGGATCATTCCATTTTGGGAGATTAGGACACACATCAATCTATTAACTCATTGGCTTGGTGTTACAGCACAAACCTTGCATGCAATGAGGCCTTGGATTAGATTCCCCAGCAACAAAAAAAATTATCTAAATACAATGAGGAAACTGTCTAGGGGGAAATGAATTCCTAGAGTCACTGAATTTGTTAGTGGAGGAGGCAGAATTTCAACTCAGGTCTGCATGGTACAAACTCTGCATGCCTTCTCAGTGTCACTTACCACCTGTGCCCAGAGCCCTGGCCCTTCAGAGGGCTGCAGGAGTTGAGTTCTTGGGCTGAGCTTCCTGAAAGTCTCTCCAAAGGAGCTCCAGTGAGGATAGAGGATTGGAGATTTTTCTCTGTTGTGCGACGGGCCCAGTCTTGTTTAGGAAAGCACTAAGGATCCCAATACTGACTCCTGACACTGCATTCCACATGGGGCTCTCCTGAGACACACCCCAGCCTCCCTGCAACTCCGGAAGGTGTTTCTCACCTTCCCTGTTTTACAGGGAAGATGGCTTTCCTGAGATAACACTGCCATCCTGCCAGTTCGAGGTCACCTGCAGTATTCCACTCCCACTCTGTCCATTTGTCACGGCAGGGACTCAGTATAGGATAGTATATCATATAGTATATGCATCCTGATCCCAAGGCTCACACAGATGCATCCCACTAGCCTGCTTCAACTTTGCATCACTGAGAGGATTTACTAAGTAGATAAATCCATAGATGAGGACAGTTTTTAAAAAAGAACCTAAGGTATCCAACATTAAAAATTTGAAATAACTGAGTAAAAGCAGGAAATCTCTGGTTCAAGACCCTTTGCCGGGGCTGGAGTGATAGCACAGCAGGTAGAACATTTGCCTTGCACACTGCCGACCTGAGTTTGATCCCCAGAATCCCATATGTTTCCCTGAGCACCACAAGGAGTAATTCTTGAGTGCAGAGTCAGAAATAACCACCCCCCAGCATTGCCAGGTGTGACCCACAAAAACAAAAACAAACAAAAAAGACCCTTTGCCTAATTTCACTGAGCTCTTGGCTTCTCCTCCTCCTCCTCCTCCTCCTCCTCCTCCTCCTCCTCCTCCTCCTCCTCCTCCTCCCCTCCTCCTCCTCCTCCTCCTTCTCCTCCTCCTCCTCCTCCTCCTCCTCCTCCTCCTCCTCCTCCTCCTCCTCCTTCCCTCCTCCTCCTCCTCCTCCTTCTCCTCCTCCTCCTCCTCCTCCTCCTCCTCCTCCTCCTCCTCCTCCTCCTCCTCCTCCTCCGCACTTACTTGTGTTGGGGACCATGTGGTGCCAGAGATCAATCCAGGGTCAGGTCAAACCATGCACCTTAACCCCTGTACTATGTTTTTGGCCCACCAAAATTTTTTTTATCCACTTTCCTGTCATTGGACATACAGGTTGTTTCCGGATCTTGGCTGTTGTAAACAGTGCTGTGGTGAACATGGGTGTGACTGTTTCTTTTTGCATTATGCTTTTGTGTTCTTTAGATAGATATCCAGGAGCGGAATTGCTTGATCATATGGTAGATCTAGATTTATTTTTGTTTACTTCCCCACCCCTCCCTTTCCTCTGTTGTTGTGATAACTGGTGCTCACACATTTGGTTGTGGTGCTCACCTGGTGTCAGAGCACACTGCCTGCACACCTGCCAGGATTGTATGCTGCTTATGGCATGTTGGCTAGAATCAAATTTAGGGTCTTATCCCAGGTTCAGTAACTTTATTTTCAATATTTAAGCAATCTCAAGACCATTTTCTAGAGTTTGCTCCAGTTTACTTTGCCGCCAACAGTGAATGAGGGTTCAGCCCTCCTCAGCTCTTCCAGAACATGTCTGCTCTTTTGATATAGGTCATTCTCACTTGTATGAGGTGAAATCTCATTATTGTTTTGATTTAGTGGATTGGAACACTTTTTCTCATGTGCCTGTTGGCTCTCTGTATCTTTTCTTTGGAAAACTATCTGCTCAGATATTCTCCTTCATTTCAGGGGATTATTTAATTGTTGTTGAATTTTATGAATTCTTCATATATTTTGAATGTTAGTATTTAGTTAGGTGGATGCTGTTCAAATATCTTCTCCTCTCCCCCACTACTTTCAGTAGGATGTCACTGAAAGGCACTGCTCTTAGGCTAAGCCACATCCCTGAACCTTGCCTTTTGGTTTTAAGGATAATTCCTTTCATTTTGTAGTCTTTCAGTTTCATGGAATCCAATTTTGTTCTCATTTTCTTACACTATTATTCAAACCTGTTTCTCCTCCACAGCTGTAAAATTACATCACTAATTGAGGCTAAAGTGATAGTACATTGGGTAGAGCATTTGTCTTGTATGTGGCTGACCTGGGTTCAATCCCTAGCATCCCATATTGTCTCATAAGTACTACCAGGAGTGATCCCCGAGCAGAGCTAGGAGTAAGACCTCAGCACCACTGGATGTGGCTCCAAAGCCAATATATATGTAAATATATATACATGTATATAATTTTATTCGGTTATTGTTTTTTTTTTGTCTTAGGGGCATACCCTGAGATGCTCAGGGCTTACTCCCAGCTCTACATTCAGGGGTCATTCCTGGTGGGCTCAGAGGACCATATGGGATGCTGGGAATCAAACCCGAGCTGGCAGCATGCAAGGCAATCTCCACACGCACCACACTATTTCTCCAGAGCAGAAATGGCCTTCTGTTCTTTCAAGAGATGCATTCCTCACTGTCAGAGCACCAAAGAGCACTTTCTAGTTTATACAGTAGGCTGTCAGTTTATTTAAGAGCCAGATCAAATATAGGAGCTGAGACAATACAGCATCAAGTTTCTCTCTTATGGAGAGAGGGATTCACAGGAGCAGTCACTGACACAGACATTTTTCAGGAACCTCATCCTGACAAAACACCTGCTTTGTGTGCTTCTTCCATGGACAAAGTGATAGTACATTGGGTAGAGCATTTGTCTTATATGTGGGTGGCCTGGGTCCAATCCCTAGGACACCAAACCTCAGGATGGACACCAAACCTCAGGATGTGTCACTTTACAGTCCCCCAGAGCTTACATGATTAAACAGTTATAACAAACAACTGATCACACATTGCTGTCTTTGCATTATTCTCCATTACCCAAGACTCTTCTCTACAACAGAATCCAGTTTCCATCTTCATTACATGGTTTTTGCTGTCATCTCCATCTGGGCGAAGAGGAACTGGAGATGACTGACTGCCCACAGCCAGGACTCAGGACAGACAGACCTACCAGCAGGGACCCATCACAGGCACAGCTGCTGAGAGAATTACCAGTCCTGCCAGATGCTCTTCCAGCCAGACTACAAACAAGGAGAGTGACAGGAGGGGACAATCTACAGGATAGCAAATAACTCTCACCTTGGTTCTTCTATGATCAATTGTCAGGGTGCTCAAAATATTAAGAATTTTGAGTCTTCCTCCACTTGAAGGGAAGTGCTGCAGCTGGTTGGAGACATCTGTGGGAAGGAGGGTTGGTGCCATGGGAAACAGAAGACATAGACTTGGTGATGGACATACAGGACTGTCACTTATGTTTCTGATCCCCTTCTGTAAGTTTGAAATGTTTTTAAAGAAAAAGTTTAAATATACAAGGAACGAAATGCAAACAGTGCTAAGGCATAGTAAGATCCCTTTCCATCCTCATCCTCACTCCCCCATCACCTGACCTCTCTCTCCCCATCAGTTACTGGGATTCAAAGAAAATCAGGTATAAACAAACACCTCTGTGGATTTATTGAATATATGCTCATAGAATTTAGGGGTTGTCTTAACTCAAAGGGAGTCCAGTGGCATAGCACAAACCAAGAACCAAGAAACCCCTGCTGATAGGTAAGAGGCCCCTTTCATGGTACCTGGGTTTTGCATTTAAAGAGAAGTATGAAATATGTCTGGACATCATCACATTTTTCATATTGCAGGTTACAACCAACTAGTAGGTCATAAAATGTATTTATGACCATCATTTAAAAATGAAAAGTCAATGGTAAAAGTGCATCACTGTGCAGCTTGGTAGTTTGGTGAAACTGTTGCAAAGTACTTTTTACTGATGTTTGAAAAAAAAATTGTCCCTAAGCCAGAAACTGGATGACCAATTTCTGCCTCCGTATGTGGGTGATGAGGTCTGTCACATTCCTGGGAGCCAGCAGCCTATAAAGGGGGCAGACCTGAAACTGTGTGACCACTGTCTAGTTAATGGGTAATCAGAAGCAACAAGCACTAAGCAAGACGCATATGGCCCTATGAGGGACTCTGCCACATCACGGTGTAGGGCTGTGATGGCACAGGATAAGCCTGGGTCCCCAGAGGAGGCAGCATCACTGGAGTTGTGTGTGTGTGTGTGTGTGTGTGTGTGTGTGTGTGTGTGTGTGTGTGTGCTGGGGACAGGCTGGGAATCCCCTCAGATTGGAGGGTGGTTGAGTATGTGTGTGTGTGTGTGTGTGTGTGTGTGTGTTTGCTGGTGACAAGTGGTAATCCCCTCAGACTGGAGTCCCTGACAAGCCCTAGAGTACTCAGCAGCATCACCTAAAGGGTGGAAAGGGTGTGTGTGTGTGTGTGCTGGGGACAGGCTGGGAGTCCCCTCAGACCAGAGTCTCTCACCCCTTCCCAGAACATGCTCTCTGCCATCCGCTGTGCCACCTTAACTGCTAGCCTATTCAAGCTCTGGTTTGCAGGTGGCAAATCTGCCAAGGGACAGAGTGACCACGTCAGATTTCAAGGGCCCAGACAGTAAGCAACCAGTGCACTGTGGTCGCAGCTTGGAACAACGCACGCACAGAGAGCTGCTCTTCCATTCCTTTGCTTGCAGATGGAAATTTGAAGTGCGTCTCTTTCTCATATAGTACAAAAATACTTGGGGGTATTTTTCAATCATTAACAAAAAAAGGAAAAAAATTAGTCTTTGCTCCTGGGTTGCACACCAAGTGGGACAGGCCCGCTCAGTCTGTCGCAGAGCCCGGCCTGGGCTTCGGAAGTTGCCCGAGTTTCCCATCACCCCCTCGGGCCTCTCCGTGCTCCCCCTGGCACCCCGCTCCCATCCCCCCCTCCTCCTCTCGGCGCCCAGCCCCCAGCTCGGGCCAGACGCGGCGGGCCGGCCGGCGCGGTCAGGGGGCGCTGAGTCACCGGCTGAGTCAGCGGGCGGCGCGCTGCCAGCAGACGCCCGCGGGAGGGTGGCGGGGCCGAGCGGGCTCCAGCCGACCCGCCCGCAGCCCGGGCCGCCGAGGTAGGGGCGGGCCAGCGGGCTCGGCCCCGCAGGCTCCGGGCCGGAAACGGCGCGGGGGCCCAGGAGCCGGGCGGGGAGGGAGGTCGGGACCGTGCAGGTGGGTCGCGGCCAGCACCTGCCCAGTGCTTGCACGCCCCGCCCCGGCTCCACCTCCCACCCCTGCGTCCCGCCCGGCGCTCCAGCCCCGGCTTGCCTCCCCCCGGAAGCCTTCCCGGAAAGCCTCCTCCGGGTGAGGCTCGTTTCCCCGCCCTCCACACACACACACACACACACACACACACACACACACACACACACACACACACACACTCGCCGTCCAGACACCTTGGAAGTTGCGCGCACACACACACACACACACACACGGGAAGACTCGCCGTCCAGACACCTTGGAAGTTGCGCGCGCGCACACACACACACACACACACACACACACGGGAAGACTCGCCGTCCAGACACCTTGGAAGTTGCACACACACACACACACACACACACACGGGAAGACTCGCCGTCCAGACACCTTGGAAGTTGCGCGCGCACACACACACACACACACACACACACACACACGGGAAGACTCGCCGTCCAGACACCTTGGAAGTTGCGTCATTCCCTAGCCCTGGAGGACAGCGAGCAGTCGAAACCTCCGGTGACAAGTTAGAGCTGCCACCTAGGGCAAGGTCCTCAATCCCGTAATATTTGTAGAGTTATAAATATGCAGGTATAGGCCCGAGAGATTGTACAGCCTGTACATCTTTGTACACGGTACAAAGATGGTACCGTGCCTCCCTGGCACACGGCCAACCTGGGTTCGATTCCCTAGCATATGGTCCCCTGAGCACTGCAGGAGTATCCCCATCCAAGGGAGGGGGGCGGCGGCGAAATTGGACTGGGGTGATAGTTCAACAGGCTGGAGCTCATGTTTGGAAACCTGGAACCCAGGGCTCCACCCTCAGCATCACAAGTTTCCTCAAACACCACTGGAAGAAACAGGTGTGCGCCCCCCCACCCCCAACAAAAACACCCAAAGAACATAATTTTGGACTGTAAAACCATGTTAGTGGTTCCTGAAGGGAAACAACATGAGAAAATTGGATAAGAGAATCAATTTTGTGATGAAAGATGAAAATAGGTGTTTTTTGTTTTGTTGTTTTGTTTTTGGTGGGGGGTTACAATATCAGTGGTACTTGAGGACTGCCAAGGCCAAATCCAGTGTTGTTCAGGGGCCTATGCAAAGTCACAAAAGACGTAACTTCAGACCTTGACTGTGCAAATCATGTGTTCTACCATGTGAGTCATACCCTGGTTCTGGAATTTGACCTCCAGTAATGTAGTGTGTACTGATGTTTATTTCTAAAGGTGTATAGCAGCTGACCCGGGTTCAATCTCCAGCACGCGTTGTGGTACCCCAGGACCTCCGGGAGTGATCCCTGAGTGCAGAGTCAGGAGTAAGTCCTGAGTGCTGCCAGGTGTGGCCCCTTAAAAACCAAAACAAGTGGGTAGGGCATTTGCCTTGCACGCGGCCTACCCGGTTCGATTCCCAGCATCCCATATGGTCCCCTGAGCACCTCCAGGAGTAATTCCTGAGTGCATGAGCCAGGAGCAACCCCTGTGCATCGCCAGGTATGACCCAAAATTTAAAAAAAAAAAAAGTAAATAAAGTAAGTGAACTTTTAAAAATTAACTTAAAATTTAAAAATTGATTGTATTTATTTATATTAGGTTATAGTACTATATATACACACATATACGTGTGTGTATATATGTGCATATATATATAGGGAATGAAGTTTCATACTGGTATTAGCCTCATCACATTCATAATCAAAGTCTCAGGAAATGAGTAAATTTTACTGCTTGTAAATTAATGAACCCGAAGGACAAAGAAGATGAAGAAGATGTAGGAGGAAGAGGAAGAGGAGGAAGAGGAGGAGGAGGAGGAGGAGGAGGAGGACAATCTCTATACTGCTGCCTTTGACTACATCACTCTCCAGCTTGCAATGGAGTCCTTAACAGAATTTCTGGTTTCTCTCCTCCCCATGCCACTTGGGTGAATGGAGGAGGAGGAGGAGGAGGAGGAGGGGGAGGAGGAGGAGGAGGAGGAGGAGGAGGAGGAGGAGGAGGAGGAGGAGAAGGAGGGGGAGGAGGAGGAGGAGGATCTCTATACTGCTGCCTTCACAGGAGGAGGAGGAGGAGGAGGAGGAGGAGGACAATCTCTATACTGCTGCCTTTGACTACATCACTCTCCAGCTTGCAGTGGAGTCCTTAACAGAGTTTCTGGTTTCTCTCCTCCCCATGCCACTTGGGTGATGTTGAACCCTTTTGCTGCCATGTCAGAACCTGTGATAGACTGAGCAGTGGGCACAGGGCATGCATAAACCACAGCTGGCAGCCCCTGAGCACTGCAGGGGCCCCCATCCTGCTCTGCTTAGTAAAATAGCTAAAGTTGGGCTCACTCACCTCCTACCAGAGCCAACCCGAACCAGGTAAGAGCACTGGTGTGTTAGATTCGGTAGGGGTGACTAAGATCTCTGACACCTTGAGCAGTTGGACTTTCCTCTCTTCCCCTTCCTGGACGACCTTTGTCCAATGTTCACAGGTATTTTTATGGGCAGCTTCCATCCCCACTGTGTTCTGACCCAAGCAAAAATAACTTTCTTCTATATTTGGGGAGCCTAGAGAGGAAATTGTTAGTTGGGCCTGCTAAGTCCAAGGTCCTACCGACTTTGTAGAAAATGTTTAATTAAATCCTTACAACAGCCAGGCCAGGTGAATTGCTATAATTTGCATCAATTTACAGTCAGGGAAAATGAGACAAGAGAAGTTAACGCAGTAGAAAGGAGATAAGTTGAGGCTCATACCCTCCTGTGCCTGTCCCTATAGATGGGATTTTATACATCGCACTGTTTGTTGCATCTGATGGTTTTGTCTTCCTCCCAAGCCCCGAGGCCTTCATTTCTCCTTCATTTGCCAGCATGTTCAGAAATACAGCAAATTCCCACACATTAGCAAATTCTTCTCCAGATCACAACTCAAAGTCCAGCCCAGACACCTGGAGCTTGTCCTGCTAGAATTCAATCACCCACCTGGGGTGACTCTCAGCTGGGAAGTGAAACCCCAGAGGCAGACAAGGTTAATGAGTGGCCCAGGAAGCCTCTGGTGAGGTAGCACCTTGAACAGTTGCCAGCCTTCACCCCGGTACTGGAGCAGCGCCCCCTGCTGGCAACCTATTGCACGTGGAAAAGACGCCTCCACTGGGAAGTTGTTTCAGGGGAGCCATACCTTTCAGAGGCCAGAGAAACTCGCTGATAAGCCCGTGGAAAGCAGGTTCCCTGCGAGGGAGAGGTGACTCGGCTCTTCTTACTGCCAGCCAATGAGGCAGCAGTGGTGCAGGCACCCCAGAGCATCGTGAGGCTGGCATCTGTATTGCCTCAGATGTGGGTAGCTGGGGAAGATATTCAGGTTCTGACCAGTGCTCAGTCCTTAGCTAGACTTCACATGGTATTGAAGGCTAGGCCGGAGCTCAAGAGAAAGAAGATAAAGGAGCTTTGTGAGGAGGGAAGGTGTTCTAGGAAAGTGCAGTTGTAAGAAAATATAGTGACAAAGCTTGTGTGTGTGTGTGTGTGTGTGTGTGTGTGAGAGAGAGAGAGAGAGAGAGAGAGAGAGAGAGAGAGAGAGAGAGAGAGAGAGAGAGAGCTTGTGCATAAGTTGGGGATGAAAGGACCAGAGCAGCAGCCTCTGAAGACTTATGGTGGAGGCAAGACTCTGGGCCATGAACACAGGTACAGGAAGTGTTTTTATGAGTTCCTTAGCTGTACAGGTCACCCCCTTTTCATGGTCATGCATCTGGTCTCCATGCACCCTGCATGAGAGGTCATAGCACATCTCCCCTTGTCTAGGCAACTGTCACAGTCACTGTCACAGTCTCCATCCATGGGCTCCATTCCAAACTTTATTGACACTTCCCTCCCACTGCTATTACCTTCCCCTCTGCTGTTCTCACCTGCATGCTGCTCACACCCTTCCTGGAGCATTTCCTTTATTACTTGGCTCCTATCTGCTCTCTGATGTTCATCTGAAGTACCACCTCCTCCAGGCAACTGGCCCTGGCCACCCTGACTTGCACTGATTTCCCTCTTCCCTAAATTCCTTAAGGTGTAACAATGACCTGGCCCATGCCATATGGACCTGCCTTGTTAGACTTCTGCCCCATTCCCCTGGCCCTCTTCTGTGGGTAGTACCCCAGAGCCTGTTACATGGTTTAGAGGGAGTCATTGATTTATTGGCTCCATTGATTTAAGGAAAGAAGGGTATCCTGAGAGTGCATGGTCCCTAGGAACCCACAGTCAGCATGTGCCCTGGACACCTGGAGGCGAGACCCACCACTGCATTTCCTTCAGATTCTCTAAGGCTCTGTGGTCTAGTATCTCAGCCCCTCTCTCTGCCCAGTAGCCCCTTCCTCATCTGCCATAGGCTGGAGCATGGAGGTGCAAGCTCAGGCTTCAGAACCATCTGGGTCTAGTGTTTATGGAAGGAACATGGAGGCTCAGATCTTGTAGCCTGGGGTAGAAAATCTGAGTGACTCTTGGGGTCACTTCCCAGAGTGATCCCCAGAGATGGGGATGTGAATCATATTTCCTGTATGGAAGGAGAGCCTGGTGACGCCGAGCATGCTTAGTGCTCCAGGGAGTGAAAGGAGCCACAGCAGGGACAGGGAAGGAAGCCTGATCTGCAGACACATGGCAGGTACCCAGAGGTGTGAGCCACCCTTTCCGTCTATTCGTGCTGTCTGAAGCCCTGTCACCCACTGACTACAGCCTTTCAGGATCCTCTTAAATATTTCTCACCAGTGACTGAGAGGTTTTAGGAAAACCCACTCACTCTCTCTTCCAGGACTGCTCCTTACCAGCGAGGTGGATTGTTGTATGTTATGCAAGATTTCTGATTGACCTTAATGACAAACTTGAGGTTACAGGAATAGTCATGCGCAATAGCAGGGGCCCTTGTGGAGTCATTGAAGCTGATGGTCTAGAAAGGGGCCCCTCACCATGTGGCAGGGGCCCCCCTCATGTTTCACATCAGCTTGGGGATGGCTATCAGCACATAGTTGACCATGTTCCTTTCCCCTGGTACTGGCTTAAGACATGGAGCATCTTTTATTTTATTTTTTTAATTGAATCGCCATGAAATACAGTCACAAAGCTTTCATGTTTGAGTTTCAGTCATACAATGATTGAACACCCATTCCTCCACCAGTGCACATTTTCCACTATAATGTCCCCAGTATCTCTCCCACCCCATCCCAACCCTCCCCCTGCCTCTATGGCAGAGAATTTCCCTCATACGTTCTCTCTACTTTTGGGTATTATGGTTTGCAATATAGATACTGAGAGGCATATAATATTTGGTCCTTTATCTACTTTCAGCACACAGCTCCCATCCTGAATGATCCCTCCAACTATCACTGACTTAGTGATCCCTTCTCTATTCCAGCTGCCTTCTCCCCCAGTTCATGAAGCAGGCTTCCAACTATGGAGCAATCTTCCTGGCTCTTGTGTCTACTGTCCTCGGGTGTCAGTCTCATATGATATTATTTTATATTTCACAAATAAGTGTAGTCATTCTATGTCTGTCCCTCTCTTTCTGACTCATTTCACTTAGCATGATACTCTTGACATGGAACATCTTATATTTACTGGCATCTTGGTTGGATGAATTATGGTGACATTATACCAGTTGTGCTAATCTGGGTAAAAATATCACCATCTACCAAAGAGGGCCGTTATTGTGCTTCAGTCAGCTGCAGTGAGACTTGGAGAATACATATGAGAAGTTTGGGGTGTGCTGTGCCCTGCTGGGTGGGCAGAGGTGGGCTCTGCGTAAACAGAGCGGTCTGGAGTGGGGAACTTGTTTGTTGATCTGTGGAGAGGGAGGCTCCAGCACTGAAGGCTGAGCAAATATTTGCAGTTATGGATTAACTTGAGTTCCAGGCTGTCATGGCGGCAGGAAGGCGCTCCGGCTGTTTCTCCACGGCCCACCCCAGTAAGTCCCCTTCGAGGCAGGTCCATGAGGAGTGTTGAGCAGGGCGAGGGGTGGGTCCTGGAGCCAGGGTTCAAGAGCCTGGCTAGAACTTGGGGTCAAGGACAATCAGGCTAGGACATGCACTGGTTGGCGTTTCTTGGGCCTGCGGTCACAGTCCTCAGAGGTGCACCATGCACTTCCTTTTCAGGCTCTTCGGCAGGTAGAGGTGATCTCAGGGTGTACTGAGCTGAGGGTCATACCAGAGGTAGCTTAGAGCTCAGGGCTCCCCATGTCCCCCACCCTCACCCTCACCTCTATACTTGGGGCATCTGATTTAAATCAATGCTGTCTACTGAGAGTGATCGTGGGGGGTGCTGATGTGGTAGGTAGGCCGACCCACTCCGTGTGGTCTTGGGGCAGAGATATCTCTATGGCCTTGTTGGGGAACCCCTGGTTAAGGATTTGAGGTTAAGACCCCAGGCCTAGAGTCAAACAGACCTGGCTTTGAGTTATACCTTTGCCACCTCCAATTTGTGAGGTTTTTTTTTTTTTTGGTTTGTTTTATTTGGGGGCTACACCCAGCAGTGTTCATGGCTTACCCCTGAGTCTGTGCTCAGGGATCACTTCTAGCAGTACTGGGGGACCTTATGGGTGCTAGGGATCCAACCCATGTCTGCCATGTGCAAGGAGACCCGCTGGACTATTGCTCTGGGCCCAAGTCTGCGGGTTTTTAATAAGTTGTATAACTCCTGCTGAGGCCCAATTTCCCTCTTGGAAATGGAATGAAATTTTGGATAGTATTGAGCCTTAAGCTAATAATAGAAAATGTTTACTAAACATTTGCTCTGTGCATGGCAAATTTTTCAAACTCTAAATGGATGAAGCAGTTTATTTTTCACAATAATTCTGTCAGCAGAAATGCAGTTGTTTTTATCTATTTCTTAAGTGAGGAAACATAGGCATGGAACCATTAGGTTTCTTGCCCAATGCTGCTGTATTGAGCTGAGATTTGCACCAATCCATCGGGCATGGTTGCCTGGCCTCTGAACCATGTGCAAACTGCCTGAAAGACAACATGAGTGTCCAATATGCATTAACTAATAGTCTTAGCCTGGTTTTAGGTCAGCAAAAGCACCACCTTCCAACACTCACAGAAGAAAGGAATGGTGCAGGAAGGAAGGGAGTCATGATCATTCTGGGACACATGCCAAGTGCCTGCACTGAGTCCTTTTTGATACTCACCAGGACCCCATGCTCAGCCACTTTCACCCTTTATCTTCAGACTCAGAGCCAGTGGTGTGACCTTAGCTCCGGAGTGAAGGAGACTGAGGCTCCAGGTGGCTCTCTGTCCTACCCCTGTGTGTATGTTGCGTGGCGGCATAAGTCGAAGCTGCCTGGTGGGGCTGCTGAAAGCTCAGGAGTCCTCCTCAGACAGGTGTCAGCAACTCCAGAATGTGGCCGCTTGCAAGCCTGGTACTGCTCCTGACCATCTGGGGAGTTTCCGGCATACCTGCTCCTCTTGGTAAGGCCTCCTGGGATCTTGGGGAAACCTATCAGAGACTGTCTTTGGAAATTTCCCAGGCTTTCAAAGAGCCTCCAGGAGATGGGGGGGGGGGGGGCAGATGGTGAATGAATGCATGACAGCCCCATAGAGGTCAGTTGTTGGGTCACAGGGGCTTGAAGCACATCTGTGTCTTTAGTGTTGGCAGACAGTCTACCTGGACTTCCTAGAGCTCCTTCTTGAACCCAGGAGAATAAGTTCCATGCTCCCTGAGGGCTTCTGTTCCCACCCACCCTGACTAACTAAAGATCAAGTTCACAACCCCACTGCACTGAGGTCCCTCCTTCTAAATGCACACTTGGAGCTCTCGCTGAGTTCCCTCCCCTGGAGCTCTTCTCTGCCCTATCTGACAGGCCTGGATGTCTGGGGGAGGCGGGTCTGCAGGAGAAATGAGCTTCCTGGTTTAATCAGCAGCCTCACCTGTCCTTGAGCTGTTGCTTGTATTTACGTATTTTTCTGGGCTGCTAGTCTCCTTCATACTTATTTATCTGGTCAGGCCTTTCCTGGCCTTTGCATCCCAGACTTTGAAGCTCTCTGACTCAGGCCCTTGACATGTACTTTTCTTTTTTTCCCTGGACACATCTCAGAGCCCAGGAGGCATTTGGTATTGCCCATGGTGTGGCAGGTGCCGACCTTCAGCTCTGCGTGGTCAAGGGAAGGGACCAGGAAATGTTCCAGAAGCGGGGAGGAGGGAGAGGGGAGGAGAAGGCTGGGCCTAGCTGAGTCAAGATGAGACAGATTCAACTGTGCATTCTCAACAACAATAATATATGGCACATGTCACTGGTGCTGGTTTCTATACCAGATAATGATGATCTTATCTCTCTCTCCTCACTGTGTGTGTGTGTGTGTGTGTGTGTGTGTGTGTGTGTGTGTGCCTGGAGTTAAAGGTCCTCATACATTGTGGGATGAGGAAATTGAGCTTTAGAGATGTAACACCGAAGGCTCAGGGTCACCTGGAAGTCGGGGTGGGCTTCAGAGGAAGTTGTAAATGGCCATCTTCTGTCCTCTGATTCAACCACGGACTTACGTGGGAGAGAAACAGATGTGCAGGAGAGAGTGTTGTTACCAGACACATTTATAGTCCTGCATAGTCCACCTCAGTTCCCTTGACCAAAGTGAGCCCCCGCTTCCCCCAGACTCAGTGTTCTCCAGCAGTGAGGATGCCCACCAAGTACTACGCATCCGCAAACGTGCCAACACCTTCCTGGAAGAGCTCCGGGCCAGCAGCCTGGAGCGGGAGTGCGTGGAGGAGATCTGTGACTTCGAAGAGGCACGAGAAGTTTTCCAAGATGTGGATAAAACAGTAAGACCCTCCTAGGACCCCTCTGGATCTGCAGGGCAAGACTTGGGGTGGGCCATTGGCAGGCTGAGGCTGGAGGACAGACTGGGTCCCTTCTGTTGGGGTGGAGGGGGCAAAGGCCGAGGATGTCACCTTTGGTCAGGGCCTAGTCCGCTCGTGGAGGAGAGCACCTGGGGGCCTTCCCCTGATTCCTCCCCAGCCCGCTGCCATTCAGCGCTCCCTGCCTATGCTTCTCGGTCCTCCCCCCTGCCATCTAGAGAGAGGCTGCCATCTCCACACATATCCACGCCAATGCTGATCAGGCTGTGTGTCACCTGACTCCCCATGTTCTGTCCACGTATTGTTTGTCCCCAGAGCAACAGTGGATGGACCTGCTTGAAAAGCACAGTCCCTGCTTCTACAGACTTTTGGGGGAGTTTGGGGGGTAGGGGTTGAGTCATACCTGATGATGTTCATTCAGGGTTTACTCCTCGCTCTGTACCCAGGAATTACCCCTGATGTTGTTCAAGGACCATACGGGATGCCAGGGATTGAACCTGGGTGGTCCGTGAGCACGGCAAGTGCCCTGCCCATTCTACTATCTGTTCAGCCTCAAATCTGAGACTGGTTTTGGTGTGGTGGTGCTGATGTTGGGATAGAACCTAGGGACTCACACACAAAAGGCAAGTGCTCTGCTACTGAGCTATATATCCTTCAGATTGATTTTTTCTTTTTTGAAAGGTGAGGGTGGGATTCACAAGCAGAGCATAGGGAGCCTGTGTGTTGCTCCTGGTGATACTTGGCCTCATGCTGTTTGGACTAAGGGTAATCCTGGGGTGTGCTTGGGGACTGTGCAGGGCAGGAACACCGGGCGTGTTCCTAGCACTTTGAGCCATCTCTGAAGCCCCTAGTCCAAATGTCTGATCAGCACTCCCATGTCTCACCACATGGTCCTGGTGCTTGCTTGGGAGAGACTCCGGCTTAGTCAGCATCAGTCCTGATGCCTGAGCGGTCCTGGAAAGCTGGAATGAGTGAGGAGGGCTGCCTGGGGGCAGAGCTTCCTGATGGGAAAGCTTTCCCTAGCAGTGATCTTTGGTGGTTGCAGACCATCCTGGGGACAGCTTCCTGCTGTAGGAGGCAGGGCATTGTTCAAGGGGCACAGTGCAGAGGGGGATGCCAAAGAAACTAGCTGATTCCTGGAGTGCTGCCCCTGTGCCTTTCTCTCCCCTGCCACTCAAAGGCTGCCCTCCTTTCCCTGGGTCAGACCCCAAAAGTGTCCCCATGGGACCTCCAGAGACACCCGCGGCGATGGCCCCTGACACAGCACATTCTCTCTGCAGCTGGCGTTCTGGTCTAAGTACCTCGGTGAGTGCGCTCTGGATTCTTGGCTCTGGTTCCCAAGCCCGCAGGGGTTTCTGAACCACTGTGGGGACAGGGAAGGGCACTGGCAGTACCAGTGACAATGCCACCTTCACCCCACGCCGCAGACGAGGACCAGTGCTCCGCGCCGCCCTCGGAGCACCCGTGCGACAGCCCATGCTGCGGCCACGGCAGGTGCATCGACGGCATCGGCGGCTTCCGCTGCGACTGCAGCCAGGGCTGGGAGGGCCGCTTCTGCGCGCACGGTGAGCGGCTCAGGGTCCCGGGCGGGGAGGCCGTGGTGGTGTGTTTATGTGTGTGAGTGTGTGGGGGGGGTTCCTGCGCGGGGACACGGCGAGGAGGACGTCGTGTCACCCCCCGTGCCCTGCAGAGGTTCTCTTCTCCAACTGCTCGGTGGACAACGGCGGCTGCGGGCACTTCTGCGTGGAGGAGGAGGAGGGTCGCCGCCGCTGCACGTGCGCGCCGGGCTACCAGCTTGGGGACGATCACTTGGAGTGCCGGCCCACAGGTGAGCCCGTCGGGGGCGCAGGCTGGCGGCAGGCAGGGCCTCTCGGTTGGGTGAGGAAGGGCTGCGTTCTATAAAGGGAAGCGCCTTGCAGGCGTTCTTGCTCCTCTCCCTCCCCACATCCTCTCTCTTTTGGGGATCCAGGAGCTCATCCCACCAGCTCTGAGCCCAGCGTCTCCCTCCACCCACTGAGCGTGGCCTTGTGTCTCAAACACTCCTTGTCTCCTCCCTACTTCCGCCCCTTTGCCGTTGGCTTCTTAGGAGAGTCAGGAACTGAGGCTCTGCCTCCTTTTCTATTTTTCCTTGATCAAATTTCTATATGTAATCAAGAAGTCAGGTTTTTTTCCCACTAATTTTTTTAAATGAATTAGCTTGAGATATGATTACAAAGCTGTCATGATTGAGTTTCAGTCATAAAATGATAGAACTACAGACGTTTTCCACCACGAATGTCCCCAGCATCCCTCCCACCACCCCTACCCAACCACACCCCCAGTCTCTGTGGCAGACAATTTCCTTCTTATTCTCTCTCTACTTTTGGGCATCATGGTTTGCAATATGGATACTGAGAGACAATCATGTTTGGTCCTTTATCTGCTTTCAGCACACATCTCCCATCTTGAGCGATCCTTCCAACTGTCATTGACTTAGTGAAGAGGTCGAGTTTTATAACTCTTACAACAAACTCTTACAACAGTTGTTCTTCAGAGCAGGCTGTTTTGCATTCGCTATGTGGTGCCTTGTGGGGAGAGGGAATTCCTATCTCCTGACTCCAGGAACAAAATTAATTTGGGGGTGGCAGTTGGGCCACACTCTGCCATGCTGTGGGGAAATGGTTATTCGTTTCTCTGCTGCTCAGGGGACCAGGTAGAGCCCAGCATGCACAGAAAGTACTCTTTATCCCTGTACTATCTCTGGCCCCCAAATGAAGGCTTTAAAAACATTTATTGAATCCACGTGAATGACCAAGTTATGAAGTTATTCATGATTGAGTTTCAGGCATTCAATGTTCCAGCACCAGGTCATTTCCCAGTGTCCCCTTCCCTCCACCAGTGTTTCCAGTTTCCCTTCCCCCACCTCCACCTTGCTTGCCTCTGTGCCAGGCGCTTTTCCCTTTTTCTTTTTTTCCTTTCAGGCACTGTGGTTCACAATACTGTACTGAAAAGGGTATCGTGCATATCACTTTACCTCCTTTCAGCACCCAGTTCGCATCCAGAGTGAACACTTCCCTATCAGTGGTTCCTTCCCTGTTTCAACCCCCACCCCCTTGGCAAGCTTTCTACAAAGGACCAGCTTTCCCCTGCCCTTTGATTCTATTGTCTTATTCTCCTACCAAAATGAATTCTCTAGCGATTTTTTGATTCCTTTCTGTGTTCTCTGTTTTCTCCTTCTGGACCTCATATTATGCAAATTCTCTTCTTCTGAACAATCCCTCTAGTTTTATTATGTCTTCTGTTTTCTGTCTCTGTGTTCTCTTCAGAGCCGTCCTACCACTTTGTTTTTCCTGTGTGGCCACAAGAAACAAGGTTGATTTTGTTGTTATTATTTTGTGGTGCTTGGCTTTGAACTCAGGTCCTCCTCCCCATGTAAGGCTTGTGCTCTACTGCTGAGCCATATTCCCAGCTGCCCCTCCCCCCACGCCACTTTATATTCCAATCCTTTCACTGAATTGTTTTATAACTTTGATTTTAAGATAATTAAAGTCACAGGAAGCTGTAACGAAATGCTTGATGGATCTGCTGGCTATGAGGTCCTCCTTCATGGCTTCTTTCTCTTGTCATTGTGGTTTCTGGACCTGAACAGCCCTGGCAGTACTCAGGGCTTACTCCTAGCTCTACACTCAGGGATCATTCCTAGCTGGGTGCAGAGGACCATATGGCTGCTAGAGATGAAACCCAGGTTGGCTGTGTTAAAGGCAAATGCCTTACCCTCTGTGCTATCACTTCCTCCGTGCTCTATGGCTTTCAAGGGCACAGGTGACAGATCCAACATCCCCTGCTTGGATGCTTTGCTTTTTTCCCTTCTTTTTGTGCAGGGCGATAGTTTGGGCCATACCTTGGGCTTATTCCTGGCGCTGTGCTCATGAATCACTCCTGGCAGGGCTCAGGGGACCATATGGGATTCCCGGGATCAAACTGGGTCAGCCGTGTACAGGCCCCTGCTGGTATTTTCTTTAGGCTGCTCTTGGAGAGGAATCCTCTAAGCTCATGCTTGGGGTTGTGACCTGACAGGGTAGGAGGGGAAGCTGACTCTGTCTAGTCTGCGGAAGTCTCATGCCTTTTTTTTGTTAAACTCGCACCTGTCTCTCTGGTGTGGGGCCTGGAGTTGCTGGGCATTCATGTCAGGTTCATTCTCTACAGAGCACACATCTTCTGTGTGTTCTTTTCTTCTGTGGGGTGAGAGGATGGTTAAAACACTGGGGCAGGCCTGAACAGAAGTCACAGGACTCTTACCGTTTCTTTTACAAGCTCTCAGTAGTCTTGTCTATGACCTGCATATGCTTCATTCACCAGAAACTTGGAGTTTTCTGGGGTTCTAGCTGCAAAGCAGTGTGTCTGATACCTGATTTTGCCTCTTTATTTGGCCAAGTGAGTTACCACTTGCAATTGAAGTCAAGCTTCTGGAACACGCTGTCATCTTATCTCCATTCTCCCTTATTCTGCAGTTCCCTGGCAGATGGTTTCCCCTGGCCTCTACAATAAGTCAGAATTTCTCTGCCCAGTGCAAAGGCCATTGTGGGGTAACTCTAGCTGACCTTCCAGCTTTCAGTCCCTGTTGGTTCTGGCTCCTCTTAGCAGAGGACCTCCCCATCACGCTCAGAGCTCCTTCAGAGCTCTCTGAGCATATCTGCCTCCTCCTTCCCATACTCTTCTACTTCTCTTAGAAACTTGGGAGCATCCCATTGATCTGTCTCTTCACAATTACTCTCAACCCTTGGGTAGATGGGCCTGGGGCCTGGGGCAACAGGCTAGGGAGGAAGGGAATGGTGGCTTGCTCTAACTTATTGCTGGGTGGTACTGTCTGCTGACTGAAGAACTTTACCCTCTGAGTATCTCTAAAGTCCTACAGTGCAGCCAGATGTGGAGTTACACAAAGAAGAGAGGGCAGTGCTGGGAGTCATGGGGGCAGACCCTCACTGCCTCCCTTTCCTGCAGTGAAATTCCCTTGTGGGAGGCCAGCTAGACAAGTTGAGAAGCGTCGCAAGAACCTGAAGCGTAACACAGACCAAGTAGATCCAGAAGCAGACCAAGTAGATCCACGACTTGTCATGGGGAAGCTGACTTCATGGGGCGATAGCCCTTGGCAGGTGAGGTTGGAGGGGAAAGGCCTGGGCATTCCTGCCCCCTGAAGCACAGAGGGGAGGGGGAAGTGCTGACTTTGCTTGATGGGTGGGGGTATTGGTGTCAGTGGTATGGGTTGGTTATGGGGGTGGTTTGCGGGGAGGATGGACGTAATCTGAATAGACACAAGGGGAGGGAAGACTGCAGAAGGGACAGATACAACAGTGAACAAAAGAGTCAGAAAGATAATGCTGTGCTGGTGGACCTGGCTAAGGGAGGAGACCATCAGGGAGGGCTGACCCCTGTATCTCTCCAGCCTCAGAACCAGAACTGACACTTGGTCCCCTTCTCTGTGAGACCCTGGGGTATACAAATTCTACATACAAAAACTACATAAGAAGGGAAGTGGAGCAGAATGGCTGCAGGGCATAGTGGAGCAAAAACCAGGGGGATGCTCAAGGTAGCCTGGTGGTTTCAAAGGCACGCTAGAAAATCGGAAGCTACTCTGAATGCCTACAGATGTGAGCAATTCTCTAGGTACTGTGAGGAAAACTCTAGGAGTAGTGTGGGCAAAAGCAGAGTGGTACCATGGAACAGGCCGACTCCACAGAACATTCACGTTAGAAAGTGCTGAGGAGGGCTCTAGATCTGTTCCCAAGAGCAGGAATGCTGGGAGAGACCTGCTTGTGCTTCTAGTGTGTCGAGTTCCAGAGCCTGAGGTCATGGGGTTGTGCTTACAGGCTGTGATATTGTCCCCTCCACCCCCCTTTCCAGGTGATCCTGCTGGACTCGAAGAAGAAACTGGCCTGTGGGGCTGTGCTCATCCATGCGTTCTGGGTGCTGACAGCGGCCCACTGCATGGAGGACTCCAAGAAGCTCACTGTCCGGCTAGGTGTGGGCTGAGGCCACCAGAGGCCTCAGGAATGGGTGGTACCATACAGGCTCACTGGTTTTGCAGGGTCCTTATTATGTGGCTCAAAGTGATGGAGCACTTGCCTGCCAGTGTGTGACCTGAGTTTGCTCCTTGGGCAGCATTAGTGGCCCCAGCTTGTCCACACTATGAACACTGCAGCACAGCCTAAGCACTGAACCCTCAGGCCTGTGCATCAGGGAGTGGCTCTGCATCCTGAGCACCATGGGGTGTGGGTTCCTATACAAAAGAAGAGGTGCCTGAGCTCTATGCAAGGTGGTTGGGGGGAAGAGGCTGTGCACTCCTACTCTGTCATTCCAGTGGTGGAATTTTACACACAATGACACCTTCTGTTTTATAGGCAGGGAACTCTCAAAGGTGAGCCCAGGTGCTTCTAAACACATGTATTGCATATCAGGGGTTTGCAGACATACTCGTGTCTTGGCTCATGTGTGGGCTTCTGCTATCCTTGAGTACAGAGAGTCACAGGGCATCCACAAGGCCTAGGACCAGGGTCTGGCTTCACATAGTGGGACCCTGGATTCTGCCACAACATATCTTGGCATTCCTGAAGTAAAGTGGGTGGTTCAAAGACCATAAAAGAAAAGAAGGAAAATACATTTTGAGAATAAGTATATTCACCGTTTCTCCACCATAACCAATGCTTTGTGAACTCCTGCAGAAATTTGCTTAGAATACTTTTTTTAAGATGTGAGGTTTTCCTTTTCCCCAAGTGTGTGTGTGTGTGTGTGTGTGTGTGTGTGTGTGTGTGTGTGTGGTTTTGGGCAACACAGTGCTTAATGCTTACTTCTGGCTCTGCATTCAGGAGTCACTCCTGGTAGTAGGGGTCCATATAGTGTGTCAGAAATCAGACCCTGGTCAGCCTCATGCAAGGCAATTACCCTGACCATGTACTATATCTCTGTCCTCTGCTTACAATTCCCCACCTCCCCCCAGCCCCCTGCCCGCTTCAAGTAACTGTCGGCCTTGCCTGAGAGAACCTTGTCTCTTGTGTTCAGTTTTCACTTCCCAGCAGAGCCTTATCCCCCTGGGCCTTACTGAGAGGTCTTACTGGTTCTAACTTGCTCACCCATCTGTCATATCCCTTCCTGCTATTCGCTGGCAAGAGCCTTGTTCCTCCAGCTGCCCTTGCTCCATGTTCCCTTTGCGGGGCTAGACTGTGCCCTTGTTTTCCAGAGAACATGGAGACTACCCACAGCTGGCTACTCCCTGACATGGTTTCAGCCAAGAGTGAGCCCTGAATGCACACCTGCATTCTGCCCCTTTGAGGGACCCTCCCAGCCCATCACCCTCCCTGGATCTGAGACCCAGGAATGTCCCAGGCAACCACTGCTGCCCTCTAGCTGGGTAATGGACATCTCCTAAGTCTACACTAACAGTCCTTCTGCCCTGCAGGAGAGTATGATCTGAGGCGCAGGGATAAGTCAGAGGTGGACGTGAGCATCCAGGAGACCCTCATCCACCCCAACTACAGCCGGAGGACCACAGACAACGACATCGCGTTGCTACGCCTGGTGCGGCCCGCCCCGCTCTCGCAGACCATCGTGCCCATCTGCCTCCCCGACCGGAACCTCTCCGAGCGTGAACTCACCCAGGTGGGCCAGGAGACGGTGGTGACCGGCTGGGGCTACCGGAGTGAGACCAAGAGGAACCGCACCTTCGTGCTCAACTACATCAAGATTCCCGTGGCCCCGCGCAACGAGTGCATCAAGGTCATGAACAACGAGGTGTCGGAGAACATGCTGTGTGCAGGCATCTTGGGGGACCCTCGGGATGCCTGCGAGGGTGACAGTGGGGGGCCGATGGTCGTCCAGTTCCGGGATACCTGGTTCTTGGTGGGCCTGGTGAGCTGGGGCGAAGGCTGCGGGCGCCTCCATAACTATGGTATCTACACCAAAGTCAGCCGCTACCTCGACTGGATCCACGGCCACATCACACGGGAGGAGTCACCGCTCAAGAACCAGGCCACCTAATGTACCTCATACTGACCCTACACCCCGGTTGGTCACTCTTGGAATGGGGGCTGACCTGTTGAATGACAATATGTGGGGGCATTAAAGAGGTGCACATCAAGCGCAGCAAAGTTGTTCTGTCATTTCATCCACTTGCTGGGAAGTTCTGGAGGGAAGTAGCATGTACTGAGCACCTCCTGCATAACCTACATGTTAAGGTGCAGACTTATCACTCCAGCAATGACTCTGGGGGTTAGGGAGGAGCAGGTCCAAATTTTGTGGAGTCTGGAACAGATGATATCTGAGCAGAATTATAATATTACATGCCCTTCACAAGAACTTGGAAGGAGTCTGTGGAAGTCAGGAAGCCTTGGGTCAAGGCTTTATAGCAAACTCAAATAGGGAGGTGGAAGTTTTTAACACACACTTCAGGGGAGGAAACTGAGGTTCAGGAACATTAATATGGCAGAGCCTGGACTCTAATCTAGGCCTAACTCCCAAACCCAGAGGCTACTCTTTGTTCTCCACTGTCCCGGTATCTGCTGCTCTGGGAGTGCGTCCCCGACCACACAGCCAGAGCCCAGAAGTTGTGGGTGCAGCCAGAATGAGCTCACAGCCTAGTTGATGAAGCTGTTTAAGAACAACACTTTAGGGCCCAGGACTTAGCTCAGTGATAGACCCTATGCTTATGGCTCTGGTTCTATCACTGGCATGTAAACATGTGTGTACGCATACTCACACACACACATGCACACATGGAAAGGGGAAAAAAAGTACTGTAAGAAAAGGAAAGAAATAGGGCTTTTATAAAACGGATGGTGGTGAGACAAAGTCAAGTCAGTTTAAAGTCCTAAAAATAGTGTCTTTGTGGCCTCAGGCAGGTCACTTCCCGTCAGCAAATGAGGGATGAGATGTCTCTACACTTGAGCCCCCCAGGAGATTTCAAAGACACCATTCAGGCTCACCTTCACAGATTCTCATTTAACTGATTAAGGTTGGGGGACACAGATATCCTATGCAAAACTCTCCAGATCACGGAAATGTTGAAATATACTGCACTTAGTGAATCTCAGGGCCTTTTCTGCTTGGGTAGACCTGAGTTATAAAGGCCCCAGGACCAAGGAGAATGAAGAGCAGTACTCTCAATAAGCACAGTGCCATTCCTGAAGTTCAAACGTGGAACCAGATGACAACCAGCTTGTCAGAACCAAAGGTGCTACTTGCAAACCTGAGGAAACTTGAAAGAGCTGTTTCTGCGCAACCACAGGAAAGGAGACATACATGAGATGGGGTTGGAGTGATAGCACAGTGGGTAGGGCGTTTGCCTTACACACGGCCAACATGGCCGACCCGAGTTCGATTCCTCCGCCCCTCTCGGAGAGCCCGGCAAGCTACCGAGAGTATTCGATATGCCAGACACAGTAACAACATGAGATGGGGTGCACTAAATTCTTCTCTTTATGGGCCCTGGAAAAAGGGAGGGGTGGAGTTGCTTGGAGGTGGGCAGTAGCCAATCCCAGGGCTAATTTGTGCATTTGTTGATAAATGATGCTTTGAGAGAGACTGTGTGCTGGAAGTGTTTGGCCCTATTAAATATTGTCTAAAGAGTTTCCCATCAAGATGTTAAAGATAGCATAGGCAAAAAACCTTCTGGCATGAAACATCAAGAGATCTGTCCTGCACCCCAGTGAAACTAGTGAAAACCAATCTGAGGACAAAGAAATCAAAAACAAAAAAATAGAGGTCTTAAACCAACACAAGAAAACTTACAAAGTTGTTTTAGAGGTACCTATGGATTAGTGTGTCTGTACCAGCAAGGTGTACAAGGCTGAACATGGAACATGAACTGAAAGTGTAGAAAGTGATGGTGCATCACATCTACTTCATCAACAGAGAGTCACAAAAATGGGTATTGGATGTAAGTCTGGCTTTCGAGTAAGAAACTGTTGATAAGGGACTATATTATTATATTGTACATATTATATATTATGATATATCATTGTAAATACACTTTGATGAGGAAAAAAAGTTAAAAGCAAGTATGTTTTCCAGAGAAATAGAACCAGCAGGAAGAAGTTATGTAATGATTTAATACAGTAAAGATGCTAGTTTTCACAAAATTGAAATGTAGGAATAACACAATCTGATACACACATAAAGAAATTAGTGGTAATAGATTTTACATAGACATATAAAAGTGAGATTGTTTTAAATAATTTAGCTAATGAGATTGTTAGGGCTTAGCTAGCCCAAAAACTTGATGGGAGCAACTCAGAAAATAATTTCAGTTTTAACTGTGAAGTAGTCTACTGACTTCTTGCTCAAAGAATGTCAGTTTTTGTTTTATTCAGTCCTTCAACAGGATATGACCCACCTAGGTTAATCTGCTTTATCAGCCTACTGATTTAAATGTTAATTTGAAGAAAAAAGTACTCCTAAAAAAATCCAGAACATTGCTTAACCATATATATGGGCACCACGTCTCAGCTTCATTGTAATATAAAATTTATCATCATAAAGATTTCCAAGTAGAACTGTGACTCCTGTCCCATTTATATGCTGAAGTGTGAAATCCTTAGAACCTCAGAAGTTGACCCTAATGGAATAATAGAATCACTGAAAATGTTACTATATAAATATAAAGTAGTACAGTAATTAAGGATGTGGGTGGACCCTAATATGATTAGTGTTATTATTAAAAGAGGGAAATTTGAATGTGGATTACTAAGAAGGAAGATGATGGGAGCACAAGGAAATATCAGGTAAATGTGAAGTCAGAGATCAGGGTGTTTTGTCTATAAGCAGAACAGCAAAGACTGCCAGCCAGTCCTCAAAACCTAGGAGAGACAGAAGGGTTCTCTCTGAGTCAAGTGAAGAAACCGGTGTTGTAAATACCTTGCACTTGACTGCTGACCTCCAGAATGCTGGCACAATACACTTTGTTGTTTAACATTTATGTGGTGCTTGTTGTGCACAGCCAGCCCGGCCAAGCCCGGTTCGATTCCTCTGCCCCTCTTGGAGAGCCCAGCAAGCTATCAAGAGTATCTTGCCCGTGAGGCAAAGCCTGGCAAGCTACCCGTGATGTATTCAATATGCCAAACACAGTAACAACAAGTCTCAAAATGGAGACGTTACTGGGCCCACTAGAGCAAATCGATGAACAACGGGAGGACAGTGTTAGCAGGCCTAGCAAATAAATGTAGCAAATGACATAAGAATTATACTTAAGAATATGGAAAATATAACATAATTGTAAAACAACAACAACAGAAAACAAACAAACCAAGGGGAAAGGAAATACAAAGACCAAGGGAGCAGAAATCATGCAAGAGCAGAACGGAAATGATGAAATGGAGAGCAGGAACCAGATATTTGCTTTGGAAGTATTCTCTAGAGGCATAGAGAAGTAGAAAATGCTGAGCAAAAAGAAAAAGGTAAATACAGAGAGGAAATTAGGAACTTTTTTAGTATAAGCCAATACATTTGAAAAGTAGTTATATTTCTGGAAAGACACAAAAGGCCCATATTGGTGTATGAAGACAGTCGTGATGGTGGTAAGAACAGTCTTGCTCCTCTTCAGGGTCTGGCAGCATGTTGTTTGCTGTGCTGGGAGTTTTACTATACTTTATTTGTGTTCATTTTTTGTTTGCTTGATTTTGGACCACAACTGGCAGTGCTCAGTCAGTTACTTCTGGCTCAGTACTTGGGAGAGCTTCAAGCAGTGCTCAGAGATCATACTGCATAGGGACGGGAACCCAAACCTCCTGTTTATTCACATGTGCTTGGTCTATTGAGCTATCTCGCCAGTCACTCTGCAGAGGTCTTGATGGTCACATTGCTGTTGTGCTATCTTAATTTGACATTTAGTATGTACAATGAGCTGGAGCAATAGCACAGTGGGTAGGGCATTTGCTTTGTAAGTGGCTAACATGGCCGACCTGAGTTCGGTTCCTTCACCCCTCTCGGAAAGCCCGGTAAGCTACCGAGTGTATCTTTCCCGCACAGCAAAGCCTGGCAAGCTACCTGTGACATATTCAATATGCCAAACACAGTAACAATTGTCACAATGGAGACATTACTGGGCTCGCTCGAGCAAATTGATGAACAATGGGAGGACTGTGACTGTGACAGTATGTACAATGAGCTTCTCAAATCTTGCTCAACTCTTCTAGAACATGAGAAATTGGAGGTGCAGGGTAAGTTAGATTAGTAGCCCAATAGGTGTTGTATATATATATATATATATATATATATATATAGTAGAAATATAACTGGTAATAAATGCACCATACCAACTGTATTATAGTCTCAGTTTTACTATGAATCTAAAAAAGTTTCTCAGAATGAAGTAAGTCTTTTAAAAATGTAGCAGAAGGACTCAGAAGAACCATTAAAGGCTTCAATTGCCTTCTTTGCAATAAGTGTAATCAGAAGGTTAAAGGCTGCATTCCCAAACCCCCCCCAAAATTATTTTTTAAAAATAGAAAAAAATTAGTACTGTAGCACTGTCCTCCTGTTGTTCATCGATTTTTGCTCGAGCAGGCCCAGTAAACATCTCCATTGTGAGAGTTGTTGTTACTGTGTTTGACATATTAAATATGTCACGGGGAGCTTGCCAGGCTTTGCTGTGCAGGCGAGATACTCTCAGTAGCTTATCAGGCTCTCAGAGAGGGGCAGAGTTTGATCCTCTGGGTCACCCGGGTCAGTCGTGTGCAAGGCAAATGCTCTACCTGCTGTGCTATTGCTCCAGCCCAGAAAAAAAGTAGAAACAGAAATATAATGCCTAGTATCTGGTTAATAGGAAAACTGGAAAGACAATTTTTTTTATTAGTGAGATATTATGAGGTACAATTGTAGACTTACAAATTTTGTGCTTGGGTTTCAATTATACAATGATCAAATATCCATCCCTTCACCAGTGCCCATTTTCCCACCAGTATCCCTCCCACCCCAAAAAGACAATTTTTTTTAAAGTAAGAATAAAACATTGAAGAATAAAATCCCGAAATGAAATGTCTTCAGATTGAAAAATCTCATCAAGTACCAAGTAAATCAATAGACTAAGACCCACCCTAAACACTCACAGTGTGAAATTTCATATTAAATGAAATTTGGAAGGGCCATAGTAATAGTACCGCGGGTAGGATACTTGTCTTGCACACAGACACACAAGTTTAAACCCCAGCACCACAGCATTACAGTACACCTAGTCCGGTCAGGAGTAATCCCTGAAAATATAGAGACAGGAGTAAGCTCTGAGCACCTCCAGGTGTGGCTCAAAAAGCATTCAATAACAACAATAACAATCTGAAAAATTGCTGGAGGAATTAAAAAATAAGAGTAATTCAAAGTACTTATTTCAAAGTAATAGGCAGATTGTTCTTCAGCAGCATTGGATGGTGGAAGAGATGGAGTAAGAACTTCAAAAAAATTTTTGTTTTGTTTTTTTTTGGGACACACCTAGTAGTGTTTACTCAGGTTTACTCCCGATTGAGCACTCAGGGATCATTCCTGGCAATGCTCAGGACACTCCATGTTGGGGCTTGACCTGTGTCAGCCATATGCAAGGCAAGTGCCCTACTCCTCACCGTGCTATTGCTCTGGCCCCAAGATCTTCATAATTTTTGAGAGGAAGTGGTTTTGTATCTTGAATTCTTAAATATAAAAAGTAGTTGTATTTTAAGTAGAGTGATAGTTATTTTCAGATATGCATGTCTCCGAGTTTATTCTCATAGCCCTTTTCTCTTTCTTTCCTTCTTCTTTTTTTTTTTATTTTTTATTTTGGTTTTGGGCTACACCCAGCAATACTCAGGGGTTACTCCTAGCTCTGTACTCATAAATTACTCCTGGTGATGCTCAGAAAACCATATTAGATGCTGGGAATCGAACCTAAGGTGGACTTGTACAAGGCAAATGCCCTATCCAGCCCCATCCCATAAGTTACTGTACTCTAGTGTAGCACCTCAAGAAAAAAAAGTTTTAAATACCAAGGTACATTGCACTTTCCAAAGGATACAAAAGATTGAATGGTTCAAGAAAATTGAACAATAAAACAAACATTCATTGGTATCAGAGCATTGCAATAAAACAATGTCAAATCAATAGGGGAAATTTAATTCATCTATTAAATTAAAATACTAAGATTAAACAACAAAGCAAAACTCCAATATTGTGCTATCTGTAAAGCAAAATGACACCCAAAGCACAATATAAATATAAATCAAATATAAACTGGATTCCATCAAAGTTAAAAGCATTTGTGCTCTAGGGTCAAGAAATCTCTGAATACAGAGTGAGGAGTAAGCCCTGAGCAACTGCAGTCTCATGGGAAGGGGGTGGGGCAGTACCGGTTTGTCCTTCATGCCCTACGGAGGTCACAAGTTTCTCCCTCCGAGTGGCTCTCTGGCACAGCCATAACACCAGATACACAGAAACCAATCTCGTAATTATTTGGCTCTTTGCAGAAATCCAAAATCATTATATGATTCTCATAACCAGCCATAGAAAACAAAATATTTCACAATGCCTTTTCAGCAATTCTGATTGTTGGGGGGGAAATTCTAAACAATAATGGTGCATCTTTTGTCGAAATAATGAATGCAATCAATGTAGAGAAGAGTTAAGTGGAAATCATCTGCCTCACAGGCATTGGGAGGGGTGGGAGGGGGGTATATTAAGTGAGTACTGGTGAAGGGACAGGTGTTTGATCATGGTATGACTGAGACTTAAACCTGAAAGCTTAGTAACTTTTTCCACAGTGATTCAAAAAATAAATATAAGAAGAAAAATAAATAAAATAAATAAAATTATGGAAAAAAAGTAGGGTGGAGTTCATGCCCAATTCAATCAGCTAGTCAGTGGCTGAATAAATAGCAGTACTCCTACATAATAAAAAAAAAAAGGACCAAGTCCTGAGTACAGCTGGGTGTGTCCCAAGAACCCAAGAACCAAAACAGACAAAAATTTCAATAAATATAAAATTCTTCCTACCATATCATTAGTTCTTTTTTGGAGGGGGAGGTCACATCCGGCGATGCTCAGGGGTTACTTCTGGCTCTGCACTCAGGAATTACTCCTGGCATTGCTTGGGGGACCATATGGGATGCCAGGGATCGAACCCGGGTATGCCACATGCAAGATACACCCTACCTGCTGGAGTGATAGCCCAGCGGGTAAGATTTTTGCCTTGTATGTGGCCAATCCAGTCAACCCAAGGTCGGTTCCTCCGCCCCCTCAGAGAGCCCGGCAAGCTACAGAGAGTATCTTGTCCGCACGTCAAAGCCTGGCAAGCTACCCGTGACATATTCGATATGCCAAACACAGTAACAACAAGTCTCACAATGGAGACGTTACTGGGCCCACTCAAGCAAATCGATGAACAATGGGAGGACAGTGCTACAGTACTACCATATCATAATAAAATTATTCATACTTTTTTTTCTTTTTGAGTCACACCCAGCAGTGCTCATGGGTTACTCCTGGCTCTGCACTCAGGAATCACTCCTGGAGGTGCTTGGGGGACCATATGGGATGCTGGGAATTGAACTCGGGTTTGGCTGCATGCAAGGCAAATGTTCTACCCGCTGTGCTATAACTCTGGCCCTTTAGAGCTTTCATACCATATACACTTGGACTACAGTGGAATTTAAATAATTTAAATAAATCAATATCAGAAAAATATGAAGGAAATTCTCAAATGTTGGAGACTAAATAACATACTTCTAAGTACATATGAGTAACAAAATAACTACAGGAGGAATTAGAAAGTATTTTGAAATGAATGAAAAATGAAAAAACAACAACAAAACTTGTGAGCTGCAAATGAAGTAGTGTATTGGAAAAGAAGAAAAAATATCATTTTTATCATCATGTTCTTTGTTCTTAACTTTTTTATTGAGTCACTGTGAGATAGACCCTTACAAAGCTGTTTATGAGTAGATTTCAGTCATCCAGTATTCCAACACCGATCCCTCCACCTCTGTACGTTTCCCAGCACCAGTCTCCCTGGGTTCCCTCCCATCACCCCCCCACCCCCGCCTGCCTCTATGATAGGCATTTTCCCTCTCTTTCTCCCTCTCCTTTTGGGCATTGTTATTTGCAATATTTCTATCATCATTTTCACCTTAGAAAGATATATTTTAAAAAGCTAAAATATATTTACAAATTGAACAGAATAAAGGAAATAATAGAGAAGATGCAAATAAAATACAAATTTTTAAAAATAGAGATAAATATCCCTTCCTCAAAAATTCTTTTGAAAAGATTGATAAAATTAGTTCGTGTTTAGGCAGACATTAATTACTGGGATTGGTTAATGCCTATTAGAAGTTTTACTAATTTCTGAATAGGGCATATGAAGACTTGTAAAAAACACAAGGTGACAGTAACATACAAGGAGCTTTATTTTAGTGGTGCTTGCCAAGGTTGACCTGTTGGGATAAGCCAGAGATTTAGGAGGGCCAGGGAACTTACCTGAAAAAGAAGGTAGAGACCAAACTTTTGTGTCTAGGTGATGTCACTCAACAACATGATTGAGAGACTTCAGAACATAAAGTTCTGAAGAGCAAGCAGCACCCAGCAACTTGGAGTATTTTATATCAACTGGGTTTAATAACTGTACAGCCAGTAAATATTGAAAGTAGTTTTCTGGGGTTACAGAATGCAGGCAGACTGTGAATGACTAAAAATCTGTGTATCTGAGCCATGTTTAGAACTCTGCATGTTGAGAACAGAGCTATAGCACAGCTTGTGCTTGCTCTACTCCTTCTCTGGTTATCCTTCCTCTAGTCTCTATTTGGCAAGGGATGGAGGCATTTCTGGGGTTTGGGAGTAAGTTTACCTTGTGGAATTATAATAGCCCTGCAGGGCCAGATTGAGCTTGATAGATCTGTTCCCATTTTTGATAAAGCGACATCTGTTACAAGATTCAGTTTTATAGGGTGTCTTTTTCTTGATACAGGGCATAAGAAGAACATGGCCATTGAACAAGCCCAGCCTAGATTTCAGATTCAGTCAGAAGCCGCTTTGCTGGCTTGTATCCCTGCTAGTAGATATTTTGGGACTTAGGATAGGAACACCCTATGGTTCCCATTCCAGTTGGTTCAGGGATCCCAGAAAGCAAATTTGCAGGTCATTGAAACTTTCCATTCCATGTCTTTCCTTTGAGAACTATTGGGAGAGCCTTTAGCATCACCCATGCTTGCTGCTGCTTAGTCCCCACTGAAAATGAAATGTTATGGGAGACACTGCAGGTGGAAGCCAGCAAATATCAGAGAGGAGGAATTTGTTGGCATCACTGTCACTGTCCTCCCATTGTTCATCGATTTGCTCGAACGGGCCCAGTAACGTCATCATTGTGACAATTGTTACTGTGTTTGGCATATTGAATACGCCACGGGTAGCTTGCCAGGCTTTGCGGGGAGGGCGAGATACTCTCGGTAGCTTGCTGGGCTCTCCGAGAGGAGTGGAGAAATCGAACTCAGGTCGGCCATGTTAGTTGTGTGAAAGGCAAACGCCCTACCGCTGTGCTATCACTCCAGCCCTTGTCGGTATCAGAAATGAAGAATTCGTAGGAAATGATGTCTGTAAGAGAGCATCTGTTTATGCGCACACCCCGCCCCCAGGTCCGCCTTGACCACAAAGTTTCATAAGCATTTCTGTCTTCATCTTTACACGATGTTCTCCCTGTGTGTTTATCTATGCCCAAGCTTCCCCATTTCATAAGAAAAAGGGTTCTACCTACTCCAGTATGACCACCTCCATGTTTACTCAATTAATCATATATGCAATGACTCTATTTTCAAATAGGCTCACGTTCTGAAGCACTGGGGGCTAGAACTTCACCAATTTGGAGAACATAGCTCAACCCATACAACCAACAGCCACAGGAGGGCAGGGGAACTTCCCTGAAAAGGAAGGTAGAGACTAAATTTTTTTTTCTTCTTCTCCCTCCCTTTGTCCCTTCTCTCATTTCTTCTTCATGTTCTCCAAGCTTTTGTCTCTTCTTTCTCTCACCCACTTACTCCCTCCAGAAATCTAAAAATTATTGCTGGTTGTGTTGGTGAGCAGAAGGTGATTTAAAAGCAAGAGTTCTGGAAAACAGAGGGTTCAGGGACAGGAGCAGAGAACTGTGGTGTTTCAGAGTCTGAGGATTCCCAAAGGCCCTCTTGGATGTTTTGTTAGTAACTTGTGTCCTCTGTGGAGGGAAGTCTTAAAGGGCAATTTTTTTTTCTTTTTGGGTTACACCTGGTGCTGCTCAGGGGTTACTCCTGGCTCTGCACTCAGGAATTACTCCTGGCAGTGCTCAGGGGACCATATGGGATGCTGGGAATTGAACCTGGGTCGGCTGCATGCAAGGCAAATGCCCTACCCGCTGTACTATCACTCCAGCTCCTTAAAGGGCAATCTCAGGACCTCTTCGTTAGAAGTGTGGAGATGAGAGAGGGGAAGGCTTGGAACAATGCATGCTGGAACCTCATTTGCTTTATTTTTTAAAAAAGATTATATTAAATCAATTAATTTTGTTTGCGGGCCACACCTGGCAGTGCTTAGGGGTTACTCCTGGCTCTGTAATTAAGAATCACTTCAGGTGGGTTTGGGGGGAACCATATGAACGCTGGAGATCAAACCTGATTGGCTGTGTGCAAGGTAGGGTGTAGCCTTACCTGTTGTCCTATCACTCTGGTCCCTCATTTGCTTTATTAAAAAATGGATCCCATATAGAGGCAACAGTTCATATAATCCAGTGGGAATCCTGATGGCCTCTGTGAGGCGGGGAGATGTGTTTGAGGAGTGTCACTCCCTCCTTCCCCACAGCAAGGCCCTTCCCCTGTGCTACCTCAGCAGGGATGTGATGGGGCCATAGATGTTCTTCAATTCATCTAACAACCAGAACTTTGGTCTGCTAAGTTCACACAGTGGACTTTGAGTGGACTTGGCTCTTCACCCCATGCTTACCCATTTCCTGAGTGGAGGAATGCTCTTCAACTCTTTTTAAAAGAGAGTATAGAAACATATCTACTTTTACTTTTGATTTATTTTTCAGCAATCCTAGTGTTGTCTGCCCATCCTCCTTGCCACCTCCACCCCAGGCCCCGAGTTCTGTTTTTGGATGGAAACTTGGCAGAAAGATCAAATGCTCCTCCACTGTGTGCTTCATGTTGGGGGAACCCTACAGGGGTTAGTTAGGAGACCCTGCCGGGTTTCTGATGGACATGGAGTTCTGGGGGAGCATGGAAAGAGAGTTGGGCTGAAATTATTCTCTGCTAGTTACAACTTGTGTTGTGCTGCCTCCTGACTCCTTTTTAGAGGGATCTAAGATTCCAACAATGTTTCTTTTCTAGGTTCTCCAATTTTGTGGCATAAGCCTTTTCATAATAATCTCAGATAATGGTTTGAATTTCTGTAGTATCTGTGTAGTGTACCCTTTTCATTTCTGGTCTAATTTATTTGCTATCTTTATTTTTTCTTTGTGAGTTAAGAGTTTGTCAATCTTGTTTATTCTTTGAAAACCCAGCTGTACATTCATGGACTTTTTATATTGTTTTTCATTTTCTATTTCATTTGTTTCTGTTCTAATTTTTTTATGGACCTCTATAGACTTTGAGCTCCCTTAGTATTCCTTTTTTAGTAACTTAGTATGTGTATTTTGGTAACTTAATTGGGATTTTGTTTTACACTGGACACTGGCATTGCTATTAACTTCCCTCTTAGAATAGCCCTTGCTACATCCCACGTTCTTCTAACTCATGTCTTCATTCTCTTTGTTTCTAGGAATCTTGAATCTTTTTTTGAGTGAAGCAAAATAACTTTTGTTGAGAAACTCTTACTTAGAAAAATGAGAGGGGAGAAGGAAAGGAATAAGTGTTCAAGAGAGAATATGAGCTTGAAAGAGCAAGTAAGCAAAGAGAGACAAATGAGAAAGCAAGATACAAGTTCAAGGGATAACATGGATTTGGGCAGCAAGTTTAATTTTTTTTGTCATTTTTTTTCTTTTTGGGTTACACCCGGCGATGCTCAGGGGTTACTCCTGGCTCTGCACTCAGGAATTACTCCAGGTGGTGCTCAGGGGATCATATGGGATGCTGGGATTCAAACCCAGGTCAGCCGCATGCAAGGCAAACGCTGTACTCGCTGTACTATTGCTCCAACCTTATTTGGTCCTTCCTTTTAATTTGAATGTCAACCTAGCTGGATAGAGTATTCTTGTTTTGACATTTATTTCATTCAACTTGTATACTATGTGCAATCATTCTCATCTGGTCTGTAAAGTTTCATTTTATAGACCTTAATTTATAAAGCAGTAAGATCAAAGAAACATATAGATAGAATTCCAGGTATGTATGGGACCATTTATATGTGTCTTTGATTTTGCTGCTCTTGGGATTCTATCTCTGACTTTGGTTATTTTGCTTTTTCCTATTGGACTTTTAGGTCACACCTGGTGTTGCTTAGGGATCACTCCTGGTGGGCTTGTGGATGGGGGAAGGGGACCATACGGGGTGCTGAAGATTGAACTCAGGTCAGTCGAGTACAAACAAATGCCCTACAACTGTACTCATTCCAGCCCTTATTCTTTAATTTGAAACACTTTGTAGTTCTTGGATCTGGGTATACAGCTCAATTCTCTGGCCGGGTAAGTTATGTTACAATTTCCTTGACCAATAGTCCTTCAAACTTCCATCCCTTTCCATTAGGACTCCTACACTTCAAATATTGTTTTTAAACTCTTTCCCTGAGTTCACTATTTTCAGAAATTTTTACTTTTTTGTTCTTTAACACTACCTCCACTACCCAGCCGTCGCCACACTCCAGGACGCTTTCCGGACCCGCGTGGCAGCTCCGGCCAAGACTCACCCACGACTGAAGACCCACAGAACAAGATAAGTGGAACTCTCTGAGACCTTGGACTCCAGCTCGGCGGACCCAGGGACAGAGTTTCTCTGCTTGCTTCCACCAACCACAGGTGACAAAGGGATTCTAATCAGGAGCCCCACCCTACCCTGCCCTGTCTGCTTCCATCAACCACCCAGGGATCGGATTGTGCACAGAAGACGCACCCTACCCAGATAAATACCCCACTGGCAGACTTCCACTATCTACACTACCTCCACTACCCAACTGTCACCACACTCCAGGATGCTTTCCGGACCCGGCTTTGCGGCCGCGCGACACATCATAAGACACTAAATACCCATCTTCTGGAATTGTCGTACCATATTTGATAGGGTTCAAATATGGTAACACCTACGAGGGCGATTAGAGGTCCCCCCAAAAGCCTCTATCCCTCTCGGAAAGACTGGCAAGCTACCAAGAGTATTCCGCCCGCACGGAAGAGCCTGGCAAGCTATCTGTTGTGTATTCGATATACCAAAACCAGTAACTACAACTGGTCTCATTCACCTGACCCTGAAGTCTTCACTGACATGGCAGCACTGAGAAGGATGAGAAAGGAGAGGCCGACAAAATATCAAGGCCGAACTAGGCTGCCACAACGAAGGAAGACAAAAATGATCGTCTGTATTTTCAATGCACGTACGCTAGCATCAGATACATCCATCGAGGACCTGATGGTACAAGCGCGAATGATCAAGTACGACATCATTGGTCTGACTGAGACAAGAAGGCACGAATCTCACCATGCCGTTTTCGACATTGGAGAAGAACTGTTCCTCGGAACATGCGATAAAAGAGGTGTCGGAGGCGTCGGTGTCCTTGTCAACACAAACTTGGCCAAGAGCATTGATTCATTCGAATGCCTAACAACCTGAATCGGGCGTTTACATTTGAATAGATGTGGCTCACTGCCTGCAGTTTGTATCTTCATTGTCTACGCACCAACACCTCATTATGATGAAAGAGAAATTGAGAAGTTCTACATGGGCTTGAGAAGTTCTATAAAGAAGACCACACCTTCTACAAGATCATTGTGGGTGATTTTAATGCCAAGATAGGACTGAGAAGATCAGCTGAAGAACTTCACATGGGGACCCATGGCCTAGAATGGAATGAACAGGGTGAGAGACTGTCTGAGTTCATCATGTCGACTAAGACCATCCATGGTAACTCACAGTTCCAGAAGCCAGAATCTAAACGTTGGACATGGGAGTCTCCTGGTGGACGATTCCACAAGGAAATAGACCACATCATATTCAATCGACGGTTTTGCCTGACCGATGTCGCTGTTGTCCCAAAATTTCGAACGGGATCGGACCACCGTCTCCTTTGTGCAAAATTCTACTTCACAGAGCCGGGAGAAAGGGCTGCAAAGTTCAAAAAAGAGAACTCCCAGAATGACCACCAACTGGGAACTCTTTGGCACTATTGCGGCAACATGGGAAGATGCCATTGTTGACAACATTGACGAGGAATACGATCGACTGGTTCAGCACCTCCATGAATGTGCGAGTAACGCCAAGAGAGAGATAGCCACAAAAAAACGCTTGTCTTCGAAAACTCTTGAGCTAATTCACCAGCGTGGTTTGGCGCATGCCTCAGGCAACCGCAAACTAACGTCTGAGCTCACAAAGCAGTGCAGAGATGCAATCAAGGAAGACCTCAAAGAGAGAAGAGCAGAAGTACTGGTAGATGCGGCAGAAGCTGGGAAAAGTATTCGTTACGCCCGCCTGTCCTTCGCCAACTACAAGACCAAGATGACTGCCCTCCGACATCCTGATGGATCCACCACATCCTCCAGAACGTCAATGGAGAAGATTATCCATGACTTCTACTCAAATCTCTTCGATAGCCATGTCCACTTGCCGACATACCAAATTCCACAGGATGGATATGTCGTTCCCAACGTCTCCCTTCCGAAATCTGACACGCCATTTTGTCGGTAAAGAAACAAACAGCACCCGGCCCAGACAAGGTCAGACCTGAACACCTGAAGAACCTGCCATCAGTACTCATCAATACATTGGCTCGGCTCTTCACTCGCTACCTGTCTGAATGCAAGGTTCTGTCCCAATGGAAAACCAGCAGGACCGTACTACTGTTCAAGAAGGGAGACATCCATGACATTGGCAACTATTGCCCGATCTGCCTATTGTCTGTCATCTACAAGTTGTTCACTCGAGTCATCCTAAATAGGATTGGCAGAACACTAGATGAAGGACAACCATGCGAGCAAGCCGGGTTTCCGCAAAGGATTCAGCACCATCGACCATATCCACACAATAACCAAACTCATTGAGGTTTCTCGGGAGTTCAAGATGCCACTCTGTTTAACGTTCATTGATTTAAAGAAGGCCTTTGATTCTGTTGAGACGGAAGCGGTCATTGAAGCCCTAGCCAATCAGGGCATTCAAGCCCAATACATCAAGATCCTCCGTGAGCTGTATTGCGGATTCACTACCAGGATCTCACCATTCTACAAAGAAGTGACCGTTGATGTCAAGAGAGGGGTGCGGCAGGGTGATACTATTTCACCGAAACTCTTCAGTGCCACCCTCGAGAACATCATGCGACAACTGGAATTGGAAGGAATGGGAGTGAAGATAGATGGTTGGCAATTACACCACCTCTGCTTTGCTGATGACATTGTTTTAATAACACCAAACATCAGCCAAGCGGCACAAATGCTGGCCGACTTTGACCGTGAGTGTGGAAAGGTAGGACTACAGCTGAATCTTACGAAGACAATGTTTATGAGAAACAGCCTCATTCCTGACGCCCCATTCGCTCTCAACGGAATGATCATCTCCGAATGCAACAGCTATGTGTACCTAGGTCGAGAGGTCAACATGACAAATGACCTGGCACCCGAGCTGTGCAGGAGGAAGAAAGCGGCTTGGAACGCCTTCAAGAACGTTGAAGAAATAGCTAAGAGGACGAAGAACCTCCGGCTCCCGGCACATCTCTTCGATTCCACTGTTCTTCCTGCATTAACATATGCCTCAGAGACCTGGACCCTATGCAAACAGGATGAGAATGCTATTCAGGTCTCCCAAAGAAGAATCGAAAGAGCTATGCTTGGAATATCACGTTTCACTCAAATGAGAGAAAAAATCCGGAGTTCCGACATCCGTCGACGATCAAGAATCAGGGAAGCTGTCTCATTTGCCAAGGTGTCAAAAATCAGATGGGCTGGTCACGTAATGAGATTTAAAGATGACCGCTGGACTAGAGCTGTTACTGACTGGATTCCACGGGATGTCAAAAGACCGCGTGGCCGCCCACCTACCAGATGGTCAGACTTCTTCGTCAAGATCATGAACGATCGGTTTGAGGCTCTTCATGTTCCCAGAGCGAACAGATGCCACTGGGCTACACTAGCACATGACAGGGACAAATGGAGACGTTACTGGTGTCCGCTCGAGCAAATCGACGACTAACGGAAGTTAACTGATTTTAAGTTCTTTAAAACTTTTTTGGGGCCATACCCAGTTGTGTTGAAGCTTATTCCTGGCTCTCTTGCTCAGGAATCACGCCTTGCAGGGCTCTGAGGACCACGTATGAAGAAGGGAATGGAACCAGGGTCAGTTGCATGTAAGACAAATGACTTACCTGTTGTAGTACCCCTCTGCCTCTCCTTACATTATTATTTCCTAAATCTTATCCTCTAACACACTGTGATTCCTTGCTCTGTCACTATTGAGGCCTTCCAGTAAGCTCAACTACTATTTTCTTCAGTTACTTATAGTTGCAGACTTTGTATCCCCTCCTTTCCTTTCTTCATGGGAGGCTTTTTCTATTATTCCTATCATTTGAGAAGTTCTAGAGCTGTTTGGTGATGGGGGAAACTTCTGGACTATTCTCAGGTTAATTTTGAAGAGATCCTCCACTTCACTGTGTCCACAGTGCAATGAGGGCTGGTGTGTGTGCAGGCTTGGGGCAATTTAAGGTTAATATTCACAATTCTACCCAGGGGCTGGAGCGATAGCACAGCGGGTAGGGCGTTTGCCTTGCACACAGCCAACATGACCGACCCAAGTTCGATTCCTCCGCCCCTCTCGGAGAGCCCAGCAAGCTACCGAGAGTATTGAGCCCACATGGCAAAGCCTGGCAAGCTACCTGTAACGTATTCGATATGCCAAACACAGTAACAACAAAGTCTCACACTGGAGACGTTACTGGACCTGCTTGAGAAAATCGGTGAACAACGGGAGGACAGTGACAGTGAATTCTACCCGGAGTCAACTAATGTGCTTATGCTTATCCGGCTGTTGCTGCGACTTCGCAGCACAATCAGTGCAAAAACTATTGCATACATGACTCATACATGACATCAGTGCAAAAACTCTTGCATACATGTCTTGCATACATGACTTGCATACAGCAGAAAGTCCTAGCGCAGCGTCACCCGCCTGTCCCCAGGTTGCGCTTCTTGTGCTTTCCCGTTTCTCGCCTAGGCTCTGCACGGCTCACGGGAGCGTTTGCTCTCACCTGGGCCCCTGCTCTCATTTCCCGCGCCAGCCACCTATTACGGACAAACGTCTCCTGTGCGTATGGTGGGACCCTGGCCTGAGGCTTTTAATGGATGAAAATGAGTCTGTCACAGGGTTTTCTGTGGCTGCTTCCCTGTTGGCTGCTGTAAACATCTCAGTCCCACGAGCCTCTCCACAATGCTAATTTACTTGTCTGCGCTGGTTCTGGAGATGGGCTTGCTGAGCCCAAGGCAACTTTTTTTTTGGGGGGGGGGATTTTCATGAAAATTAGCCTCTGGAAGAGAAGCTCTGACTTTCCGGGCTCAGCCCGAGAAGATGCTAAGGGAGTGTCCCAGCCCGACCTTGAGCAGGCCACCCGGGTGGCTCAATCTCCAGCCCCAGGTATTTGGTGCTGTGTGACTTTGGGGGCTATTTATTTTGGGGTCATACTTAACGGTGCTCAGGGCTTACTCCATACTCTGTGCTCAGGGATTATTCCTGGCCGGCTCAGGGGACCTTATGGAGCGCTGGGAACTAAACCTGGGTTGGCTGAGTGCAAGGCAAGCGCCCAACTTGTGCTGTCGCTCGAGCCCCTGATTTGTGGCTTCTCTGTCCCTGTCCCTGCGGACGCTCAGCTTTGCCTCTGCAGCGAGCAAGATCTCATCCCGCAGGCGGGGAGGAGGAAGCCCGGGGCTGACCAGCTGTGCAGGTGGCCCCGGGTTCCCTCAGGCCCAGCTTCTAGGGATCTTCTTCTGGGGCTGGCCCGCCGCCCCCCGCGGGGGCTTTCTGTGCTCTTTTGCAGGAGCATCTTCCTGAGGGTCTTTGCTGGCTCCATTTTCACTCATTCCTGATTTGTTTTTGTTTCATTGTTTTGTTGCCAATGGGTCATATCCAGCTGTTCTAGGGCTGTTCCAGCTTAGAAGTGACCCCTGAAGGGAGCATAACAGGACATGCCATAACCACGCCACAGGACCCTGTGTCAGGCTGTTTCATTTGGAGCACCCCGGAGGGGGGAGGGTGAGACCCCTCCCCGCCCCAAGGGACCCAGACCCAACAGCTGAAAACCTCTAGAACTCAACCGCGGCCGTGCTCACGGCTGCTCTCCACACACTTGGGCCCAGCCTCACCCAGAGTGAACCTATTCCTGGACTGCGTGGCCTCACACCACCCACATTCCAAGAGTACCGTACCACATTTGATGGGGTTTAAAGTAGGAGGCAACCAATCTTAAAGGGAAATATTTTTACAGATACACACACACATATATATACATAAGGGCTGGAGCGATAGCACAGAGGGTGGGGCTTTTGCCTTGCACACGGCCGACATGGCCGACCTGGGTTCAATTCCTCTGCCCCTCTCGGAGAGCCCGGCAAGCTACTGAGTATCTCCCCCACACAGCAAAGCCTGGCAAGCTTCCTGTGACTATTCAATATGACAAAAATAGTAACAACAAGTCTCACAATTTGTTGTTTACTTGAGCCCTCTCAAGCAAATCCATGAACGGGAGGATAGTGCTAGGATAGCGCTAGTGCTACATGACTCCCAGGGTCTCAGTCTGGTGCTGCCCACTGGCCCCACCTGAAGTGCCACTTATTATTTTTTTTATTAATTTTTAATTAATGAATCACCAAGGAGTATAGTTACAGACTTACAAAACTTTCATGCTTACGTTTCAGTCTTACAATGATCGAGTACACATCCCTTCACCAGTGCCCATTCTCCACCAATGATCCCAGTATCCCTCCCACCCCTGCACCATCCCCCCCATCCCACCTCTGTGGCAGGGCATTCCCTTTTGCTCTATCTCTCTCCTTATGGGTGTTGTGGTTTGCAACAGAGGTATTGAATGGCCATCATTCGGTCTGTATGTCTACTTTCAGCATGCATCTCCCATCCCGAGTGGGCCCTCCAAGCACCCCATACTTGGTGGTCCCTTCTCTATCTGAGCTGCCTTTTACCCCAGCATGTGAGGCCAGCTTCCAAGCGGTGGAGCAATCCTCCTGGTATTCATCTCTACTATTCTTGGGTGTAAGTCTTCATTCTGTTACTTTATATTCCACAAATGAGTGCAATCTTTCTATGTATGTCCCTCTCTTTCTGATTCATTTCACCTGATACTCTTCATTTTGATACTTATATGCCAATTTTATGACTTCATCCTTTCTAACAGCTGTATAGTATTCCATTGTGTATATGTACCAAAATTCTTTAACCAGTCATCTCTTCTCGGGGAGTGCCACTGTCTTGACTGGCTATCAAGGTGCAGCTTCCTATTCTTCCAGATTGTGCTGGTGGAGATTCAAGACTGGGTAAATTTATAGCCTGGTTTTCACTGTAGGCACAGTGCCACCAAGATCAACCACTGCATACTTGAAAGGCATGCTTGCCCTTTCAAGATGCAGGGATCTAATCAATTTCTTCACTTCTCCCCCAACTCTGTAATTTCCCCATTGGGTTTGTTTATTGCATAGCAGCTCTGCACAGAAACTCTGAGCTCTTCGCTAATTACTGCAATGCACTTCCTCTGTGAGACCTGTCTTCAGAGCCCTCTGGTTGCTTCTATTGTTACTTTCCGAGGTACTATTTACAGCGTACACTTTTTTGCCACCTTGGCCCCTTCTCCAGGGGCCCTAACTTTTAAACACAATATTAAACTTAAGCCCAGAGCAGTTACTTGGTGTGACTCCTACACCCTCTGTGATTCCCACACCCTCTCCCTGAACAAAACCCCAATACTCAACAAACTAAGAATATGTGGAAATTACACCAATAAATGCCATGTGTGAAAATGCAGTTAACATGATAATCATCAGTGAAAGATCAAACACTTAATGATCACACTTACTTTTGTCACTTCCAATGAACAAAGAACTAGCTGTTATGCTATAAACAACTGGTGTAACTTTAAACTGTAGCTCTAATTCCTTGAACAGTATTTATCAACCCCCTTCCCCCCAATATAGTCCCAACACCAAAACACCAACACCCTAGCAAGAACACTTAGTTCTTGATGAACAGAAGAACATTTTATTGGTAATTTCAATCTTAATTTGGATACAATTCAATTCTAATGCTGTTAGTGGGAAAGCAGGTTTTCCAGTTATTGAGAACTGTATGAAAGACTTGCATACGAAACTCAGAAGACTGAAAATTGTTTATTGTACAATAAAGGTAGGTGAGTCTGGGTTCCTCCCCAGATGTCTTTTACCTGTGAACAACTTCCCTGTCTTATGCCACGCAGTCTATTCTCCTCCAGTGAATGATGTCACTGGTAGTGTCCCGAGCTTGTCCCGTCCCATGAACAATGACCAGGTCCTGTCCCTGAAGCTGCCTGGTCCAGTGAACGACTTCCCTGGTCCTACGCAGTACACTCCTTTCCCATGAACGAAGGTCAGGATCTTTCCCTGCACGGTTCTCTATTCCTGTGCTGTGTCTATCACTGCTGAGGAGTCCAGAGAATGCCACTCAGGAGAGATGGAGCTGGGGGCATCCTTTTCATCTGCTGCCAAAACCCACACGCAGCCATCCCATTCTCCACTCTGATTGGCTACCTCTTCCATGGGCAGAGATTTTTAGTGATGGCTCTCCACACCTCAGCTCCTGCTGTTTCATAAACACCTGGAGTTCTCAAAAACTCCCAACCTTTGAGGACTCAGTCACCCCCAAGCCCCATTTTGGATGCCTGCTCACAGGGTCCATTCCTACTTTTGACTATAAATTTGGGGGATTTTCTTATGACTTCAGTCGCAAAACTCAGTAAAATGGACTCAGAAATCAGAAAAGTACTGTTAAGAATTACTTTTTCAGTTTTTGGGCCACACCCAGCAATGTTTGGGGGTCACTCTGTGCTCAGGAATCTTGGTGGTGCTTGGGGAACCATAGGAGATGCCAGGGATCAAACCCTGGTCAGCTGAGTGCAAGGCAAACACCCTCTCCATTGGGCTATGTGCTGTCGCTTCGGCCCCAAGAATTATTTATTTTTAATAAAGGATCCAACTAGGAGGCCCAGTCAATTGATTTCACTAGGATGAGATTTAGAAGGAAACAAAGGGCTTTTGCGTTTTCTATGCAGAACCGAGGAACACCCCCCCCCGCCCCCCCTTAGCTCAATCAGTTAACCAAGCTTAATTTTCACTGCACTTCAGTATCCTTTTAACTGGGATTTCTCTATTCAAGACAAATAGTATTGGCCAAGAGACTGAACTCAATCTTCAGTACTCCCTGTCCCCACCCTCACCCTACTAGGTCAGGTCTGTTCAAAGTCCTAATCTCTCAACCACGTGGCAGGTGTTTGTGACCTTTAGTAATCTGATCAGTTCCCATAGGAAAGCCATTTGTGGGGAATGGCTAATAACCCATGACACTCCTATTACTTAGGATATATTCTAATGAAGTCTTAGAAGCTTGGTGCCAGGACTAAGACCAAGTTTCTGATCTTTGGAAAGTCATTTCAAACATTGCAATATACGATTCTTCTTCTTTTTTTTTTAACTTACCAAGAAATAACCAATTTTCACACCCTGAAAGGCAATGAAGACACAGTGCCCAAAAACCAGAATGGAGTTTTATTGTGTAAAGTTTATAGAAGTATAACTAGTATTCCTCTGTACAAAGTACACAACAAACAGTTTTAAATACAACTAAGAGAAAAGCAAGTCCTATGACAACATTGATACAAGCAGAACCATTTACAGATACACTAAAAATCGTTTTAAAATATCTTCTTTCTCCAAAGAGTCCATTGCGCATTTCACATCACAGCGATGGGGCTATATCCCAGCAAGGTCACAATGGCATTTTATTGCCCTCAATGCTGATTTTCACTGCATGTGCAGATCTGCTTTTTTTCCTGATATCTGTGAACTTTCTCATCTGTTTATCCAGTCGACTGATACCCTTCTTGGAGGTCCCCTGAAACTGAGTGGAGGAAAAGTTAAAAGAGCGTATTTCTGAAATACATATATGCAGTCAGTTTTGTCTTTTACCTTCTTTTAACTGAAAGTTATCAGACAGAGTTGCTAGCTTTCCAATAACCAGGATGTGTTGATGACCTCAGGAACAGAGCAAATATACATAGCAGTATTTAAAACAAAACAGAACAGAACAAAAAAACCGCTCAAATGAAGAATCATTTTCTATGCCTGGTGTTTTATTGGAAAATGTTGCCCCAATCCATGGGGATCTCCCAGATAAAAAGTGAAAAATTAAAACCACAATCCCTATTATTTCCGTAAGAATATGTTTTGCCTTTATGCTTTTGCCTTTCGAGACCTAAATGTGAATCTCATCATTTTGCTTATACACCTTCAGGCAGAATGGCAGAAAGAATAATGATCAGGTGTCTAAGTAAAGTTTTCTGAGAAAAAGACAGCACAATGAAAGTGTTAGCAGATTAGTAAAGCAAAGTTAGTAAGCGCTAGAGCTCCAGCCTCAGACTTAGAGTAAATGATCATGTTCCATCTTCTAAGACCCTGTGACCCTGGGCCAATCAGATCTTGGGTCTATATTCCTTTCAGGACTGCTGAAAAGTGAGATGAAGTCAAGTAAAAGCACAGAGGCTAAGATACAGTCAGTGCTCAAGATAAAGACCAGTTATTATTATTTATTATGGTTACCTTAAAAAATCAGATATATAGTAAATAAGAATACCTGACACAGTAAGAAAATTGTCTTTTTTTAAAAAATCTAAGGAGCTTTAATTTTTCCATCATATTCTTCTTGCCTTTTATGTTTAATGGTTTGATTTTTAAAAAAGAAATACTTTGAAATGTTTGTATTACCATGCAAAAACTTGTTCCCCAAGGGGGAAAAAAACCCAAAACAAAACACCTCTCAAAAGTATGAAAAGTACTGGGCCAACTATTGTGCAAATTCTGAGCTTCAGTACTGTATAGTGGGTACGAGTAATGTTTATTTCCTAGGTGATGTTACTATCAAATCATTATCTGTAAAGTAACATTCATGAAATCTTAAAATAAGGATGGGACTAGGAGACATTCCAAGGTTGGCACTAGTGAGGTGAGTTCTTTAGAGCAGGAAGCCTACAAAGTCATCAGTTTCCATCTCAGATATGAACAAGATTTCTAAGTCATTCTTTATTTTATTTTATTTTTGCTTTTTGGGTCACACCCGGTTACTCCTGGCTCATGCACTCAGGAATTACTCCTGGCAGTACCTGGGGGACCATATGGGATGCTGGGAATCAAACCCGGGTCGGCTGCATGCAAGGCAAAGACCCTACCCGCTGTGCTATCGCTCCAGCCCCCACTAAGTCATTTTTAAACAAGAAACATGCTGAGTTTCCATTCTAAGAATGGCCCAATTTCAAATAATCACTCTTGGTTTTTACCAAACTAGATAGCGCTCAGGGATTGATGCTGACTCTGCACTCAGGGATCCCTTCTGATGGGGCTAAGGGGAACCATATGGGATACCAGAGATTGAACCCAGATTGGCTGTATGTAAGGCAAGTGGCCTACCAGCTATACTATTGCTCTCCTGCTCAAGTCACCATTCTTTATCAATTTTAACTCAACAGCCTGAATTTGCATAAACACTCATTATCATAAGGAAATAAACTATGGTACCACCATCCTATCAAACACTGGAGGTATGGTATCTTGATTCTATCTCAGTCAAAGTGCTCTGATTTTGAGTATTTCGAGTAACCAACCCTAACCTTCCGTGCCTTATGGATCTTTCCACCCCAGCAACTGTGACACACCGAGTCCAGTTCTAATCTATACTTTTTTCTAGCTTTTAACACTAAAATGGCAGATGCCAAGTTATTAGAAGTCTAAGAACGCAGAAAACAATACCTGACATGCCAAATTGAATGGCCTCTCTTTTGATTCATCAATTTTACAGCAATGGAAAATCAAAGCAGCTTAAAAGATGAGCAAGTGCTTATCAAAATAATAGTATAACTATTATGACAATACTGTCACTGAAGAATGTTTAGTTAAATAAAAACAAAAACAGAATCAATGACACTGTCTTTGTATACATATAAAAAGAATTAAAAAGAAATAACCAAAAATGTCAATAAGGTCTGGTAGAAATACAAGCAACAATTTTATTTGAAAGATTTATATAAAAAACATGTACTATTTTTTGCCATTTTAATGTTATTTTAAAAGCACTCCAAGAAATAACATATAAACATAAAAATATAGTATAGCAAGCACACTACTATTTAGGTGAGAAAAACAGGAAGCCAGAGAGGGAAAATAAAGCACATTTATAACAGACTAGTACACAGCCATTATTAATGACATATGTTAGTGGTTAAATGAAAGAAAAGTAAAATTGTATTATCATATAAGATTAAAGTTTCAGTAATAAAAAATATTCTAATTATTTTTGATTGGTGGGAAGATTTTTCTCTTAATTACAAACTTTTCTACAGTAATAACCAGGAAAAGCTAGTTTTAAAGTACTGCTGAATGTACATTTTACAAACCAAATTGTTAACAGTGAAAACTTAGCGTGGAGTGGGATTTTGGAGAATTACTTTACGTTTATTCATGCTATTCCAGTATAAAAATGACATTCAATTTTTAAAATTTTATTTTTTGCAGTACTCAGGGATGAAACCCAGGGAATCAAACATGTGGCTCATACAGCTGAGCCAAATCCCTAGTCCAGGAACGGTGACATTTAAAACAAAAACGCTTCACTGGGAAGCCATCTGCCTTCTCAATCCATCTGTCTTCTGAACACTGGACAATGTTTCATAATAATACATTATTAGTCTTGTGCAATATGGAAGCCTTGAATGAATGTGGAAAAAACACTGAATAGGGAGTGTCACAAGGTCCAAGAACAACACGGAGAATGTGACATAGGATCATCTACCGCCCTAACATGCTCTAACTGCAGTATAATCACAGCCACAGCCATGGGAGAGCTGGGCATACAGGAACTTAATTTCCCTCTCCTCATGTCTGACACTTCTCTGCTTTAGCAGAAGGTTGGGTCATTTCTTCCCACCTCACCATCACCTACAGGGAACGTGGGATAAGAAACAATGACACCCACAATCACCCTCCAAAATACAAGGTATGCATCCAAACAGTGACCATTAAGATTTTCGTTACATTTTCTTGGCCATATTATAAATCTTAATGCTTAAAAATAAGTTGCTGGAAAAGAAAAAAAATGTTAGGAAAGAAAGAGATCAGAGTATGGAAAGAGAATTTATGTGCCTATATTGAGGATAACTAAGATTTGGGTCTTTAAAATAAAAATGGGTAATAGGAAGACCAAAATACTTCTCAGGGCTTACTTCTCTATTGGCCTTATGGGCTCTCCTTTAAAAAGAGGTCTTCATTATCAATTTGTTAATCTTCAAGAAGACTTGATGACTGAATACCTGTTAGGTTCATTATTTTGAAACTAGAAGTGGGCGTGGCCCTTTCTGGTTAAGAAAGCACAGTCTTCACTCTAGTTGCGGACAATTCACGCCCATGCAGGAGCATGCTTCCTTGGGGATACCTCTCCGATACACACTGGTAGGGCCAGGCCTACAGGGGCATCCTGTTGCCTTCAATGCTGAACTTGACAGCACGGTGCAGTTTGCTGAGTCGTTTCTGTTCTGCAAATCGCCTTTTATGCTTTTCCAATCGGCTTAGGCCCTTTTTAAGAATACCAGGCTAGAAAAAGTAGTTTGAATGGAAAATAAAGAGAGATTACTGAGAAACAATGACGATCACTGCACAGTATTTACAATGATGACAGAGGAAGTGTCTAGGCTAAATATTTTGCAACAGAATTGTTTAAAACAGTTAAAGTAAAGGGAGGGGTTGAATGCCAAATCAGGTAGTTCTGTTTCTCAAGGATCTAAAATGACTGTATCAGATCACTGAGGTTTTAAGTCAGTGGAACTGAGGAAATTTAGTAAGAAACTTCCAGATTCGATAAAGTAAAGCCCAGCAAGGAATGATCTGGCAAGATAAGAGATCAGAAAAGGTCTTTATTTCAGTAAAACCACACAAACCATTGTTATTAAACATGACATTAAGAAAAAAAAACAAACCAAAAAATACCCCAACCCAAATGATCAATTTATGTCTGAGATGCACCTTGTTCCCCTGTTTGCTTACCCTGGATGATTCCATTTCAACATTCCACTTGGGCCTTACAACATAGTCCTTGTTTGAGGGCATCGGGACTCTTGCACGGGCACAAAACCCAGGATCTCCAGGTCTAAGAGCCCTGAGAAAGGAAAACAGACGAGCAGGTTACTTATTCAGGCAACCAGAGCTGTGGACCATTCCATATAACAGTACACCAACAAGGAAGAACCAGTCCTGATTGACTCCTGTACTCTGTCTAGCCTCATGCTTACTCACAGAAGCGTAGCAATTCCTCAATCTCCCTCCCAGAGTCAACTTGCTTTGCATTTTCAGAATTCCTTTCCAACTCTCTTTAGCTTCTAGTATAATGGAGCAGGGGCATGGGTTCATTTTTGAGGTGAAAAATCAGGTGGTCAAATTAAGTTTTGAAGACTGAGTATATCCCTGGTGTACATAATTCAGCATATTCTATTGATACAGTAATTTTTGTCTGCTTCTTTTTAAAAAATATATTTTTTGATTTATTTATTTTTCCAATTCTCTACTTACACTGTTTCTTTACATTTCTAAGATAATTTGACCAACATGCAATGCAACTGTAAAAAACAAGAGAAATCCAGTGTCTCTTGAACCTGGGTTTCCTACATGCAAAGTACACATATTTCTTACAATTATTTCTCTGGCTTCAATTGGTAGATTTAAATTTAATTTTCCTGAGTTTTACTTGTATTTGTATCTGTATTTGGTTCTAAGCAATTTCACAGAATGTGTAGATTTATATCCACAAGGTTTCTTCTTGTTTATAAACATCTCTATCTTCCTCTGCATTTGCCCAGTCCCTATACCTTCTGTGACCACATATTTGTTACTCGTTCAGTAGTTTTGGTTTCATTTTAGGAATGAAATTTTAAGAATGTTATATAAATGCAATATTCCATGCAACCATTAGAAATAATCTGTATTCTCTCAACACGATGACTGAGAGTTGTCATAAAGCAACTTAAGTTGTTTCACCTATCAACATTGTGTTTCTTTTAATTGTTGAGCTACAAGTATATTCTGTGGCATACAAACAGTCCAATAAGCTTAACCATTCACTTAGAACATCTGGGTTGTCCTTAGTTTTGGATTGTTATAAGTTGCATGCCTTAAATATACTTTTGATTAAACTTAAGTTCTCATTTCTCTGGGATAAATTCCCCAGTATGCAACTGCTGTGTGGTATGGTAGTTTTATGTGTAATTTTACAGGAAGCCAGCTCAGCTCACCTTTTTCAAAATATCACTTATCACTTAACTTCCCGTTAGTCGTCGATTTGCTCGACCGGGTGCCAGTAACATCTCCATTTGTCCCTGTCGCGTGCTAGTGTAGCCCAATGGCATCTGTTTGCTCCGGGAACATGAAGGGCCTCAAACCGATCATTCATGATCTTGATGAAGAAGTCTGACCATCTGGTAGGTGGGCATCCATGTGATCTTTTGACATCCCGTGGAATCCAGTCAGTAACAGCTCTAGTCCAGCGGTCGTCTTTAAATCTCATTACGTGACCAGCCCATCTGATTTTCGACACCTTGGCAAATGAGACAGCGTCCCTGATCCTTGATGGTCGACGGATGTCAGAACTCCGGATTCGTTCTCTCATTTGAGTGAAACGTGATATTCCAAGCATAGCTCTTTCGATTCTTCTTTGGGAGACCTGAATGGCGTTCTCATCTTGTTTGCGTAGGGCCCAGGTCTCTGAGGCATATGTTAATGCAGGAAGAACAGTGGAATCAAAGAGATGTGCCCGGAGCCGGAGGTTCTTCGTCCTCTTAGCTATTTCTTCAACGTTCTTGAAGGCGTTCCAAGCCGCTTTCTTCCTCCTGCGAAGCTCGGGTGCTAGGTCATTTGTCATGTTGACCTCTCGACCTAGGTACACATAGCTGTTGCATTCGGAGATGATCATTCCGTTGAGAGCAAATGGGGCGTCAGGAATGAGGCTGTTTCTCATAAACATTGTCTTCGTAAGATTCAGCTGTAGTCCTACCTTTCCACACTCACGGTCAAAGTCGGCCAGCATTTGTGCCGCTTGGCTGATGTTTGGTGTTATTAAAACAATGTCATCAGCAAAGCGGAGGTGGTGTAGTTGCCGACCATCTATCTTCACTCCCATTCCTTCCCATTCCAGTCGTCGCATGATGTTCTCGAGGGTGGCACTGAAGAGTTTCGGTGAAATGGTATCACCCTGCCGCACCCCTCTCTTGACATCAATGATCACTTCTTTGTAGAATGGTGAGATCCTGGTAGTGAATCCGCAATACAGCTCACGGAGGATCCTGATGTATTGGGCTTGAATGCCCTGATTGGCTAGGGCTTCAATGACTGCTTCCATCTCAACAGAATCAAAGGCCTTCTTTAAATCAATGAACGTTAAACAGAGCGGCCTCTTGAACTCCCGAGAAACCTCAATGAGCTTGGTTATCGTGTGGATATGGTCGATGGTGCTGAATCCTTTGCGGAACCTGGCTTGCTCGCATGGTTGTCCTTCATCTATTGTTCTGCCAATCCTATTTAGGAGGACTCGAGTGAACAACTTGTAGATGACAGACAATAGGCAGATCGGGCGATAGTTGCCAATGTCATGGATGTCTCTCTTCTTGAACAGTAGTACGGTCCTGCTGGTTTTCCATTGGGACGGAACCTTGCATTCAGACAGGTAGCGAGTGAAGAGCCGAGCCAGTGTATTGATGAGTACTGATGGCAGGTTCTTCAGGTGTTCAGCTCTGACCTTGTCTGGGCCGGGTGCTGTTTGTTTCTTTACTGACGAAATGGTGTGTCGGATTTCGGAAGGGAGAACGTTGGGAACGACATATCCATCCTGTGGAATTTGGTATGTCGGCAAGTGGACATGGCTATCGAAGAGATTTGAGTAGAAGTTATGGATAATCTTCTCCATTGCTGTTCTGGAGGATGTGATAGATCCATCAGGACGTCGGAGGGCAGTCATCTTGGTCTTGTAGTTGGCGAAGGACAGGCGGGCGTTACGAATACTTTTCCCGGCTTCTGCCGCATCTACCAGTACTTCTGCTCTTCTCTCTTTGAGGTCTTCCTTGATCGCATCTCTGCACTGCTTTGCGAGCTCGGAAGTTAGCTTGCGGTTGCCTGAGGCATGTGCCAAACCACACTGGCGAATTAGCTCAAGAGTTTTCAAAGATAGGCGATTTTTTGTGGCTCTCTCTCTCGGCGTTCCTCGCACATTCATGGAGGTGCTGAACCAGTCGATCATATTCCTCATCAATGTTGTCAACAATGGCATCTTCCCATGTTGCCGCAATAGTACCAGAGTTCCCAGTTGGTGGTCATTTTGGGAGTTCTCTTTTTGAACTTTGCAGCCCTTTCTCCCCGCTCTGTGAAGTAGAATTTTGCACGAAGGAGACGGTGGTCCGATCCTGTTCGGAATTTTGGGACAAGAGCGACATCGGTCAGGCAAAACCGTCGATTGAATATGATGTGGTCTATTTCCTTGTGGAATCGTCCATCGGGAGACTCCCATGTCCATCGTTTAGATTCTGCCTTCTGGAACTGTGAGTTACCATGGATGGTCTTGGTCGACATGATGAACTCAGACAGTCTCTCACCCTGTTCGTTCCATTCTAGGCCATGGGTCCCGATGTGAAGTTCTTCAGCTGATCTTCTCGGTCCTATCTTGGCATTAAAATCACCCACAATGATCTTGTAGAAGGTGTGCATATATTTCAAAATATATGCATCATTTTACCAACAATCAATGAATGATCCGTTTTCTGTCACCAGTATTTGGTGGTGCGACACACAGAAAGTTTTGTATATAACAGATCCTAAAAGCAAGTTGGTTCATTGTAATGTTGATGAGAAAGAGAAACTGATTCTTAGTTCAAGACACTGTGTGTGGATTCCGAACATGGTCTTCCAGTGTACATGTGGGTTTTCTCCAGGAACTTAAGTTTCCTCCCACATCATATTGATGTGAAAGTGAGGTTGAGTGTTTAGTTTTTGTTTATTTTGGGTAATACAAGGTGGCGTACCTTACAATGATTAAATCGAGAGTTTTGCATATTTGCTATCACCAGAGCCACACTCTTGGTCTTACTGGATGTCTAAACTGTTCTAGTTGAAGTGTGCATGCAAGCACATATGCATGCCTTGAGAAGAAAGAACATCCTGTCTAGAGATGATTCTCACGTTATTTTTGAGGCAGCAGGATTGTCTCTGACCACCCTACCCTTAAAGTGGTTGAATATAAACGAATGAACAAAAATGTCTCTTTAATATTACAAGTGTTCTGGGTTTTTAATGATTTTTTTTGTGACAAAGATGCTATCATCTTATTTATATCACTTCGTCATGCAAAACAGGTTTTCCCATAAGTCATTTGTCTAAAAAGTCAGGTTCCAAGAACCTACTGACAATGTTAAGTGAGGATTTACTGTACATATTTGAGAATCATCATGCTAGAATAAAGTTAGGATTATCATCCTCAATATTAAAATCTATCTGCAGAGTTCTAAGGGGCTGGAGTGATAGCACAGCAGTGGGGCATTTGCCTTGCACACAGCCGGCATGGCTGACCCGAGTTCGATTCCTCCACCCCTCTAGGAGACCTGGCAAGCTACTGAAAGTATCTTGCCCGCACGGCAAAGCCTGGCAAGCTACCAGTGACATACTCGATATGCTAAACACAGTAACAACAAAGTCTCACAGTGGAGACTTACTAGGCCCGCTCGAGCAAATCGATGAACAATGGGAGGACAGTGCTACAGTGCTACAGAGTTCTAAAAGTTCGAATCATTCAACCTTTAGGTAACTATTCTCTCTTGTGGAAGGTAAGAGTAGGAACATAATGTGCACAGCGGGCAGGGTGTAGGTAGCACAGGCTGAAGAGAAGTCTGAAAACTATCTGAATTTTCTTGCACACTTTATTTTCAAATTTCACATGGGAAAAAAATGGGTAGCTAAAGAAAATTTCCTGTGACTCCTAACCTGAAACCATGGTCTGTCTTATTACCAAAATCACCCACAACAAACTGTATTTGATCCCTCTAGCTCATCACTGTTTTCCTCTTACAATCTGGTGCTGCCTGACTACCAGCACACACTGTACAAACCCCTCTGCCATGGCCTCACTCTCTTATCCGTTTCTCCTCTGGCAGGAACAAGTGCATCTCTACTCCTTCATCTTCACTGGCAAGCCAGCCAGCTTGGCTACACTCCCCTTCAAAACTGAATTTGTTTCTTTATACCTTTTTTTTTTTTGCTTCAATGACCATTTCTAAGGAAATGATTACCAAATTTGTGTCTGTAACCCAAAATTTAAGTTCTAGATTCAAAGTATTTGTAAGAATCACTCACCAGAAGCATGCTGAAAGTAGACTAATAGACCAAACATGATTGTCACCCATTGCCTCTTTTGCAAACCACAACACCCAATAAGAGAGAGAGAACAAAAGGGAATGCCCTGACACAGAGGTAGGGCGGGATGGAGGGTGGGAGGGATACTGGGATCCATGGTGGTAGGAAATGGGCACTGGTGGAGGGGATGGGTATTTGATCACTGTATAATTGAAACCCAAGCACAAAAATTTGTAAGTCTACAACTGTACCTCATGATGTCTCACTAATAAAAATTAAAAAAAAAAAAAAGAAAGAAAAAAGAATCACTCACCAGGCACCTCACATTTAACATACTGAAAATAGAACTTAGCCTCAAATCCACTTTTCTTCTCCATTTTAGTGGCTGGTAATACTCAGTTACTTAGGTTAAAAGTTTTAACTACTATCAACTCTAATCAATTCTGTACTTGTTACCAAACTCCTTACAATTTTGTCACTGCAAAATCATCAATCTTCTGCTACATACCCCTTATGATCAGCTCGTTAAACTATTTTCAGTCTTCATTTCCCGCCTTCCCACCCATTCTACAGCATGCCACCAGAATGAGGATTCTGAGGATTCTAAATAAACTCTGATGACGTAAAATCTTTCTGTGAAATCAAAAATGAAAATTCTTCATCTTGATTTAAAATCTTTTAAAAGTTGGTTCTCGGGGCTGGAGAGACAGCACAGTGGGTAGGGCTTTTGCTTTGCACGCAGCCGACCCAGGTTCGATTCCCAGCATCCCATATGGTCCCCTGAGCACCACCAGGAGTGATTCCTGAGTGCAGAGCCAGGAGTAACCCCTGTGCATCGCTGGGTGTGACCCAAAAAGAAAAAAAAAAGTTGATTCTCACCTGAATTTCCAATCTCCACATCTCAGACACCAAGCTTCTGCCTTTACCACTTAAGTCTGGTTGTTATTTCTAAAACCAGTCTTGCATGCTCAGCCCCATCTTTGCTTAATAAGCTCTCTTCCACCACTTGCCTATAATCCCTACAAGAATTTTCTGAGCACAGATTCTTTTTAATTTGATTTTGAATTCCCAGAACTTAAGACAATAAATGTGAAATTGATAATAAACTAGAAGCAACCACCAATACGAATACATTTGTCATTTTTTAAAAGCAAAGCGGCATTAGGGCATTTTCTACATGTTCTAATAAGAAAAATAAACGACAAAAACTTACTTCTCCTCTCCTGTCAGCACTTTTTCTAAGTCCCTTCGTGGCGTCTGACCACCAGTGCTGGGAAAAACCAATCAGTGACAATGATTAGGAACAGAAGAAAAGGAAAAAACAAGAGCAAAGAAAAATACCAAACTCACATCATTTTACACTGAAACAGGAAAATCCCAATTTAATGATTATTTGCATATGAGGGTTTATTATGAGGAATTAAGCACATACATTTTGAGAACTACCATGCTAGATCAAGTAGGACTAATTCATATCTTTTAACAGTACAGCCTACTTGTTGTCTAGGAATATATATTGTTTAACATTTAGAAAACTATGCTCCACATTAGGTGACACTATGGGTGAGCAGTAACTCACAGCAGTAACTGCTGTAATTTTTGGCTAATAACTCCTCCCTTGCTTCCCAACTGCATACATCTGCATTCAATTAAACTATACAAACTGAAGCAGTTAACATTTATATCTTCCCCTTCAAATATTAGGACATGGGACTGGGGGAGTTTTTTCTGCAAGCGGTCAAAATAAAACTACTGGCCCTGGAGGTTGCCAGAACTGTGGCAGAAGTCACATTCCACAAGAATGAGTTAGAAAAGTGAGAGAAGGGTATGAGCAGTCAGTCACTACATATTCATCACATTTCAACGGAAAAGATTCTATCACTGACAAAACCACCTAAAAGAAAATCAAAATCCTGAGATTGCAAATTTTTGAATTGTCTTATTGACCAAGAGCGGGCCCAGTAACCGCTGTGCTATCACTCCGTTCGCCTTACAAGCGGCCAACATGGCTGACTCGAGTTCGATTCTTCCGCCCCTCTCGGAGAGCCCGGCAAGCTACTGAGAGTATTCGATATGCCAGACACAGTAACAACAAAGTCTCCAATGGAGACGTTACTGGGCCTGCTCGAGCAAATCGACGGTCAACGGGAGGGCCTTTATTTATTATTATTTATTTTATTGACCAAAATGACCGAGTCATCACAGCACATTTACTCATACCTGTTCCCTCATACCTGCTCATTCTTCTCCGCTGAGGCATTTGTTCCAGATCTCTCTGCTCCCTTTCTTCTCTTGTCATTCCCTTGTAGTTTGAGGTAAGACCAAATATAGGGCGAGACCATTCATCTTCAGTAAGGAGAAATGGCTTGTTAAATTCAAAAGGGCATTTCTCCTACCATTATCCAAAATAATGACACTCATATAATAAACTACTATGGCATCTAGAATATTCTTCCTTGAAGATACCGTTATTTCAGAACCATTATAGAACAAACACAGTATAACCTCAGCATCAAAATTAGATGATCGGGGCTGGAACAATAGCACAGCGGGTAGGGTGTTTGCGTTCCACGCAGCCAACCTAGGTTCGATTCCCAGCATCCCATATGGTCTCCCCGAGCACCGCCAGAAGTAATTCCTGAGTACATGAACCAGAAGTAACTCCTGTGCATCGCTGGGTGTGACCCCAAAAAGCAAAAAAAAAAAAAAAAAAAAAACCAAAAAAACAAAAACAAAAAAACAAAAAACAAACCAACAAAAAAACTAGATGACCAACTACCTTTTTTTTGTCTTTTCTTTTTTTGGGTCACACCTGGCAATGCTCAGGGGTTATCTCTTTCTCTCTCTCTCTCTCTCTCTGTCTGTCACATCCAGCGCTGCTTGAGGGTTACTTCTGACTCTGTGCTCGGGAATTAATCCTGGTGGTGCTTGGCATACCAGACGGGATGCCAGGGATTGAACCTGGGTCAGCCATGAGCAAGGCAAACACCCTACCCGCTGTACTATTCCTCCAGCCCCAGCCTCAGGGGTTACTTCTGGTTCTGCACTCAGGAATTACTCCTGGTGGTGCTCGGGGGATCATATGGGATGCCGGGGACTGATCCTGGATTGGTTATGTGCAAGACAAATAAATATCCTACCTGCTGTACTATCGCTCTAGCCCCAATCAACTACCTCTGTTCATTTAACAGACAATCTAATTTCTAAATTTATTGAGAATATAGAATCTTTTTACTGAAATTCTTAAAATAAAAAATTCCTGAACTCAATTGTCAAAATAGGTCTATCTTTAAAAATTTTTACGAGTGCTAATGGTAACTTATCAATAACTTAATAACCAATAATTTACTTACAAATAAAAATAAACAAGACCATTACGCCACCCCCCTCAAACAGGAAATTGCAAAAGGCTAGCGTTTTTGAGAACAATATGCTAGGCACTCTGCTTTAGACACTAGCATTTAGCAATTTCAATGTTCAGAGTAAATGTAATTGCTTTGCAGAGGAGGAAACCAAAGACTAGAGTCTAAATCCCTAGACTGAGGACATGGAGAGAGACAAATGAGAAATCTAAAATCTGAACCCATTTTACTGACTCTATGTCCGCACTTTTACTCCTAACTCTACCTACTCTTGTTCCATAATTAGAAAATGCATAGTTTTATCTGCTGTATTTAATACTGGATAGTGCACAGAACATATTCCAAGTTTAAGGAGAAAAAGTTGGTACATGAGGTATCAGAGTTTTTTTTTTTTAGCTTACTGATTCAATTCAAAAGACCATTGCTAAAAATGGCGAACTCATTTACACATTAATTTACACATGCCTCTCTACACACATAAATATAACAAACAGAAAATCAAAATGTACATACTGATTAATTTCCCTGCCATGTCCTTGTTAGACCTTGATTCCTTGGGATGTTTATAGAGGTACATCACTGCTCGTCCAATCCCACTATGCTTCAGGGTCTCCTGGCTCACACTAGGTAGCTGGGGAATATAAACACATACAGACATTTTAATTACTCAGAAGCTGGGAATTCTGCCAATCTATACTAGGGGGCATCCAAGACCTGATTCAGTTATATCAGAATAATAAAATATTCTATTTTCAAGATACAAATATACAATGAAAGCAAAAACATGGTGCTTGTGCCAAAGGCTGATATTATGTATTATGACAAGTTAAAGAAAACTAGAACGATGTGAGAAAGGGTGAACTAAGCATGCTATGAGGTCAGCAGCTTAATAAATCAGCCTGAGCCTCAGAATCAAAAAGATCCAAGCACCGCTATCACCTGTCAGTTACGTGACCTTGGACAGGTCACTTAACTTCAGTCTTAATTTCCTCATCTGTAAAATGAAAGTTATACACCTACCTGGTTCTAAGGAATACAAGAACCAATACAAATATTCAACACTAGGCCGGAGGTATGGTTCATTGGCAGAACACTGGTCTTGCATGTGTGCCCACTGTTTGAGCCCCAAGGCCGCCAAAACCACCGCCCCACCCCCGCCCTACCAACCCCCCCCACCCCATACACCTAGCACACAGGAGGTTCCTTGGGAATTACTTAAGTAGCTTGTCCAGGGTGTCACAGCTGCATAAAGATGGTACAGCTCAAGACTCAACTGTAAGTTTACCTGACTGAACTTGGTGCTCTTTCTGGCTTCAGCAGTTCTGCACAGCATGCTCATTACTCTGGTCTATTTGTCTCAGCTAACCATAGGTACAACAAGGTCTTTTTCCTTTAATAGACAATTACATGAAAATTTATAAGGCCTGTAAGTTTATTCTATTTTGTACCTTCCTGTGCTGGAGAATATCCCCTTTCTGGAAGACTTATGAAAGAATATTCAAATAGATGGTGTCGTAGAAGTGATAATACAAACAACATCAGATAACTACAGAGCAAACAGTTCATTCGTCTCTAACCTCTTGCAGAATCTTCAATAACTCCTCTCGAATCTTCAGTGCTGGCAAACTCCTATCTGGCAGAGGGGAAAGCCATTCTTTGATGGCAGACATCACACCACTGTCGATAAATGTTTCTTTAAGATCCTGTCTGTAATAATAATGAGAATGATGATGATGTTGACGAAAAAGTTTATAAACCCTAATTCCACTCCAGCTTGCTTTGGGTTTTTTAGAAACATATTTAGTGATACTTTCAAAAACAGTTTTTAAAGAGTTACACATTTTTTAACTGAGCATCTAATTCAGAGTTTTTAAAAGCAGCATAAAATTTAGTTCCTATTTTAAGAAATAAACTTGACAGGGAAAGATAATTTGTTAAAAATAAGCAAAACACACAAGATAGGTTAATGCCATTATGAATGGTATAGTCAAAATAATGAGTTCCAATTATTACAATAAAAAATGCTTGAACTACCAGGATAGAGATTCTCACACTCTTTGACAGAGAACCCAGAACAGTGCTATTCTTTACTGGACGTGGGACCATGATTCTAGCAGAAAAAGTAAAGTAAAGTAAAGGCCCTCCCGTTGATCATCGATTTGCTCGAGCGGGCCCAGTAACGTCTCCATTGGAGACTTTGTTGTTACTGTGTCTGGCTGTGAAATTTGCCACAAAAAATTTTGTCTGTTGTGACAGAGATAGCTATTATCTACTAAACAGATACAGAATACCTCGACAAATGGGTGTTTAACACATTTCTATAGTCATCGAAGGTAGAGTATGGCTAGGTTCAAGGAAAAACCAAAGCTACTCAGGAATATGAGTAAACCGGTGAAACCACATAGTAACAGGGATCTATCAATAAAGGGTTCTTAATCTAGAAGGTCTAATGACATAAATTATGACATAATGGACTATATAAGCATGATAAATGCTACAAGTAGGCTCCCAGGATTTGATGATGTCACATTAGGGAAACAGATGTAATTTTATGAAACTCAAAATGGATTGTCAAAAGAAAGTGCTTCCATTTTTTTTTTTGGTGGGGGGGCCTCACCCAGCTGTGCTCAGGGCTTATTCCTGGTGTGCTTGGGGCTGCTGGGGATCAAACCTTGCCCTGGCTCTGTAAAAAATAAAGTTTTACCTATTGTACTATCACTCCAGCCCTTCTGTTTTTATTAATCTGTTTGTCATTTGTTCTGTTTGTACCAGGCATTATGGTATAAGGAAGTTTGTGAGAAACTAAGATAATTCAGGAAGTTCTATTCACTTATTTTTCTATGACTTAATAAAAGGCAATCTTTTCTAATATTTCTAAGATACCAGTATAATCTGAATATTACTCAATCATAAGGAAAAAGTTGTGTTTTTTGGAGGAGGACTATACTGACAGTGCTGAGAGACCATGTAATACCCAGGATCAAACTCAGGCCTACTGCACGCACTTAGCCAGCTAACCTATCTCTCTATACCAAAACGAACAGATTTTTCTTGAGAGGACAGAATACTTACTTCTTAAGGTGCATGACTACAGTAGGTAATAATGTTAATTTTTTCAGTGCTGGCTTTTTTTGATTGTTCAATTGCCTGTCTTCCTATTCAGGAAAAAAAAAAAGATGTAAAAAATGCAGTACTGTTAACGATAAATGATAGCCACTATAATTTTAAAATCTTTAAAAAATGATTTTTTCCAAAAAACTATAAATTTTACAGGAAGGGATAAAGACTTTCATAGACCCCTAAATTCCGTATCTGTGCTATCAAACTCACAAATTTTTCAGATTAGCTTTAATAATGGCAAACCTGAGAAGAGCAGTTTTAATTTAAAATACATTAATTGTAGAACAAATTATACTGGGAAAACAGGAATTACTTTCCAGCTGTGAGGCTTTTAAAAAAATTATGTTTGGGCCACACCCAGCTAAGGGATAAATTACTCTTGCTTTGTACTCAGGGATTACTCCTGGCAGTGCTCAGAGGACCATAGGGGGCCCTGGGGCTCAGACTGACCACATGAAAGGCAAATGCCCTACACAATGTACTATTGCTCTGGTCCATATGAGGCTTTTCTAACAAAGAAAAATATTGTTAAACGTACTTCAAATTTTTCTAAATATGCTACTGAAAATGAAGTGATTTTATGCTTAAAATTTTGAACTTGAAAAGCTTTATTACAAAAACCAAAGAACCTTACATGTAGTTTAAGGCATAAACTTAAAAGTCACACAATCAATTAAAAGAAAAGATGAAAGAAGCCTACCTCAGCGGCCTCATTCATCTTGACAATCATGGCACTCACAACATCATCAGCATCGCTAATAAAAGTTCCACCATCACGGTTACGTCTACGCTTGCCACTCATGCTCTTCTTCCGCTGTAACATCATCTCAAAATCCGACAGGAAGTCCATACTAGGTATTAACACAAAATCAAATGAAAAACAGTATGAGACTAAATTAAAGATAAAAATCTACAGACATGTTTAGTGCTTCAAACATTTATAAATCACCTGAATCAACACATAAAGAGGGGAGTTAACTTGTTCTTTGCTACTTTTACATGATGATTTACATGATAATTTCCATAAGTACTGCCAAGCTCATTCAGCTTAATTATTGCAAGTAGTAGGAATTAAAAAGGGAAAATTTTCCAAGTATTGTATTCATAAACTATAAATAGTAAAAAAAGAATCCATGGCTGAAACCTTTAGAGAGTTTTTTTTTTAAATAATAGATTTCATCCATCACAGCCAACAAATTAAATACAGTGAAGCATTATTTCTCAGTTAAGAGTTAATCTTTGGAGGGCCGGAGCAAATAGTACAGTCGGTAGGGCGTTTGCCTTGCATGTTGCCAACCTGGGTTCAATCCCCAGCATCCCATATGGTCCCCCAAGCACCGCCAGGAGTAACTCCTGAGTGTACAGCCAGGAGTAACCCCTGAGCATCACTGGGTATGACCCCAAAAAAGCAAGAGTTAGTCTTTGAACTCACAAAACTAGTTTTGAAGAAATTATAAATTCTTCAATAGGTTAGGATTATTTTTTTCACAAATGCTTAGTTGGTAAAATAGGTATCAAAAGCCCATATACCTGCACATTTTGGAAGGCTCAAGAAAGAAAAATAACAAGAGCAGATAATGTAAACAGCACTAGATACAGAGAGGTACATGGAAGAAAAAAATGAATCAGGTTGTTTTCTATACTTAATGAGGAGCTTAGTATTAATCTTCAATTTTCAAATTTTCATGATCAAATTCCTTTGAAAAACAAAACCCCAAACAGTGGTAGAGAACTGTCTCAAAAGGCTGAGCATATGCTCTGCATGTGTGAAGTGAAGGCCGAAACCCTGGTTTCACTTGGTCTCATAAGCACCATCAGGTGTGGCTTTGAAACCAAAACAGTAATACTAACAACAAAAACCAGACTTACTGTTTTCCTCTCTTTATATTATCATCAGAATCTGAATCTTCTGCTTCTTTTACCTGCATTTCATTTTTCTCTTCTTCCAGATCTTCTTGGTTAAAACCCTAAGGAAAAGTTAAGTTAGCCAGATTTATTATAGATTTCCTTCCTTAGTAGATAGGGCACTTGCCTAGCACAAAGCCAACCCTAGCTTGATCCCTGGCAGCAAATCCCTGATCCCCAGAGCAATGCCAGGAGTGATCCCTGAACTCAGGGCAAGGAGTAAGAAGTAAGCACTGAGCAGATTTATACAACATACTTAATGTTGTTTTTTTTTCCCTCATGTGATCTTTCACCTTCCTGAGATTCCTAAATTCTTAACTTTTTAGTTAGCAGATAAAATTATTTCTGAGAACAATCGTTTGCTAAATATAACACTCTAGTACATTGGAGCCTATTATTTCTCTTGCAAAATCACTCTAGTTATTTTAGTTATCCTTAGGAGTTACGGTTGGTTACCAAGTGTCACTGCAAAAATCAGATTCAGATTTATTGTGAAAATTATTCTTTTAGGGTCAAATAAACAGTGCTCAGTGTGTCAATGTAGTAATTCTTTGCCAACCAGGCTGCTTATTGTGAGGGCCCGAGAAGACAGTGTTGTGGTGGTTGGCAGGCTGGGGCTCAAACTGGGTTGGATATATGCCCGGCATGAGACCTAACTGCTACACTATCTCACCATCCCTATCCTTACACATTACTACAAAAGGCATATAATAAATTTTATTGTATCTTAATGTGCAAACCCTAACCCCCTACTTAATTTTGCCTGTTGTTTCCCTTTTATGTCTTTGCATAACTTTTCTTTTTTAGGACACTTTTACTACAGATTTCTCCCCCCCCCCCTCAAATTTATTCATTGAATCACCGTGAGAACAGTACAAAGCTTTCAGGTTTACGTCTCAGCCATACAACGGTCAAATACCCATCCCTTCACCAGTGCGTTTTTTTCATCACAAAGAACCCCAATATAACCCTATCCCACTTCTCCCCATGCCTGTGAGGCAGATGATTTCCACTTAACTCTCTTTCTACTTTGATTACATTATTTCGACAAAAGATGCACCACTACTATTTGAAATTTTACCCCAACAATCACACCTGCTAAAAAGGAATAGTGAAATAATTTGTTTTCTATTGCTGGTTATAAAGCCCATATAATGTCATGCAGTCACTACTGAGTTTGGGTTTCTGATATTTTACTAATTAAGTCCGGAGGGATTTCTGCCAAAAGCCACATAGATTTCTTTAGAATACATTAAACCTGTTTATTTCCATTCACTTAATCATACACTAGAAAACCGTAAAAACAAGCTGTTTGAAAGAAAATATTTCTACCTCATACTTACAGTAAATTCTTCTTCCTCTTCATCACCCGATTCTCCAAATATATCTGCAATAAGATTCCTGAAAGGAAAAAAAAACCCTTTCATTTGCTTGTCTTGTGCTTTTATTTTTTGGGGGGTAGGGTGGGAGGGGGAGGTTTGGTCACACTTGATGGTGGTAAGGGATTACTCTTAACTCTACTCAGGGAGGGTTCACTCTCGCTGGGCTCAAAGATCATTTGGGATGCCAGGGATCAAACGCGGGTAGGCTGTGTGCAAGGCAAATGCCCTACCCATTGTACTATCTCTCAGGTTCCTTCGATTTCTTTCTTCTCACTGGCACATGAATCATAAAATATTTTTTCTAATAGGGTGTATTTACACATAAAAAATTATGTTGAATATTTTTTGGTGGTTTGGGGACCATACCCACGCATGCCTGGGCAACCATATGGTGCCACGGATCAGAAGCTTCTCCTGTATACAATGCATTCCATTCCTTGAGTTATATCAGGCACAGATCTTTTTTTTTTTCTGGTGGGGAAGGGGGGGCCACACCTGGCAATGCTTGGGGGTTACTCCTGACTCTACACTCCGGAATTACTCCTGGGGATGCTTGGGGGACCATATGGGATGCCGGGGATCAAACCTGGGTGAGTCATGTGCAAGACAAATGTCCTACCCACTGTATTTCATCTCCAGTCCCAAAAAGTATTATTTCAATGGGTTTTGATAAAGGCATACACTAATGTAGCCATTACCCTAATTAAGATATATAATTTTACCTCTTTTTTTTGCCTTTTTTTGGTGGGGGGAGGGGGCGGTCACACCCGGCAATGCACAGGGTTAACTCCTGGCTCTGAGCTCAGGAACTACCCCCGGTGGTGCTCAGGGGACCATATGGGATGCTGGGAATCGAACTCAGGTCAGCCACGTGCAAGGCAAATGCCCTACCCTCTGTACTATTGCTCTAGCCCCTAATTTTACCTCTTTAGAAATTCCCTGTGGCCCTTTCTGGTCAGTATCCCACTCCATCTGTGGAGAGGTATCCATTCTTCCCATCACCAAGGATTGGCCTTGTCTGTCTCCGAATCTCTACTTTTATGACAGTATTTCTAAGATTCATCCATGTTGCAGCATGTAGCAATAGTTAAGGAACTAAAACCCCGATTTCCCCAATGTTACATAATAAAGCACAACACATTTCTTTGTATCATACCTCTATACAAAATTTTGTACAAGTTGAAAGAACTTGAAAGACAAACCCTCTCTTCCACCCTTTGCAGGCACCCTTGAAAACTCAGGTTACACTGTCACTTACTCTTCGTCATTCCCTGACTCACTATCACTCCCAAACAGATCCTTTTCTTCATTTTTCTTGTCAGATAAGTCTTCTTTTCCTCCTTCTTCACTGTCTGATGCTACAGTCTTTTCTCTTTTGCTGGATTTGTCTGATGCAGCATCACTATCAGAGTCATCTGCATCAGAAACAACACGACTCTTCTTCGCTGCTAGTAAAAAAGGAAAATCACGATTAATCTTATTCTATCACTGTACGACAGATGCTTTACAATGGCAGTAAAGGGCAAAAATCAAAGATCTGATAGTTTAGAATTAAAAGAGAAAAAAACCGACAAGATTTATGCAGTCATCTAGTATTAGCAGAACAAAAAGGCCTGAATATTCTGTAGAATTTCCATTATGTGGGCCGTAAAGAGGGCAGGAGGCGGGGAGCTTGCCTTGCATGCAGCTATCAACAGGATCAATCCCCAGCATCCCATAAGGTCTCCTGGGCACCATAAGGAGTAATTCCTGAGTGCAGAGTCAGGAGTAACCCCTAAGGACTGCTAGGTGTAGTCCCAAACCCAATACGCAAAAGACAAAACAAAAAATTTCCATGATGCTTGATCCTTGCTAATCAATTTGGAATGCTGCACTTGCTTAGTAAATTGATACTCGTGTGGCACTCTTATACTGTCTAACAACTGTCAGATTACATGGGAATGCATATTTAAAAAAATTCATGCAAAGCAAATAAAATATTAAAAACCATGAAAATAGGTCTCAGGCAGCAAAGACACTGGAGTCTCCAAAGAAGAGTTCCTCACACACTTCACTGAAAATGAAGAGAAACTTCTTCAGTCTGGATGGCCCTAGGAAGTTAATGTTAATATCCTTGTGGAAGCTACTTGTTACAGTTACAGTTACTTGTGGAAGTAACTGTAGATACTGTCAGATTTCCATGTAAACATTTTTCTTTGAAACCAGTAAAAATATATGTAAAGGTAAAGGCCCTCCCGTTGATCGTCGATTTGCTCGAGCGGGCCCAGTAATGTCTCCATTGGAGACTTTGTTGTTACTGTGTCTGGCATATCAAATACTCTCGGTAGCTTGCCGGGCTCTCCGAAAGGGGCGGAGGAATCGAACTCGGGTCGGCCATGTTGGCCGCTTGTAAGGCAAACACCCTACCGCTGTGCTATCGCTCCAGCCCAAAAATATATGTAAGAATTTCAAATTCCTACTGAAACTTGCAACAACCTTAAGAAAAACCTGAAGAGGAACCTGGGAGAATTGGTGTTACCGTGATGCTTAAAAAAAATTAAGCTGAATGAGAGTTATATACCTACTATACCAGAAAAGATATTCTCCTAGCTTTACTCATTAGAAAACAAGTAAAGCCATGGATAAAGTTATTTTATCCTAATTGTTTCACCCAAATTATGTCTTACATGACTTCTCATCTTCACTATCAGAAAGCACAGCGGCTTTTCGTTTTGCGACTTTCTCCTCCTCCCCCTCTTTTTCTTCATCTTCATCACTGTCAATATTTGGCCTTTTGGGTTCTTCTTCTTCACTCTCAGAACTAGGAAACCTTTTCCTGTCTACTTGGCTATCGGAATGCAAGGAGTCATTTTGCATTTCCATCTCCTCTCCCTTATTCTCCCCATCACTGTCATCATCTGACACAGGCTTCTGTTTGTGCCTGGAGGCACTCTCAGTTTCTGAATCGCTGGCAGCTCCCTTCTGAGGCTCCTCACTCTCCGAGTCACTAACTCGGGGTTTAGGAAGCTCCTCTGTGTCAGAGTCACTGGCCTGGGTCCTTGGGGGTTCCTCACTTTCCGAATCACTAATTCGGGGTTTGGGAAGCTCTTCATTTTCAGAGTCACTGGCCTGGTGCCTTGGTGGGTCTTCGCTCTCGGAGTCACTGATCCGGGGCTTGGGAAGCTCCTCATTTTCAGAGTCACTGGCCTGAGTTCTCTGAGGCTCCTCACTCTCAGAGTCACTGATCCGAGGCTTGGGAAGCTCCTCACTTTCAGAATCACTAACTCGAGGCTTGGGAAGCTCCTCATTTTCAGAGTCACTGGCTTGTTGCCTTGGTGGGTCCTCACTCTCTGAGTCACTGTTTGGAGGCTTGAGGCCCTCCTCCATTTCAGAGTCGCTGGCAGGACTCTTTTGGAGCTCTTCCATTTCCGAATCACTGGCAGGATGCTTCCCAGCATCTTCATTTTCAGAGTCGCTGGCATGTCCATTGAGAAGCTCCTCGTTATCAGAGTCACTAGCAGGTAATTTCCTGGCCTCCTCACTCTCAGAGTCACTCCCACGGTGATTGACGTCCTCATTTTCAGAATCGCTTGCAGGAGGCTCCACCTGCTCTTCAGAGTCGGAGTCACTGTCCTTTTGCCTGTGAAGCTCCTCACTCTCGGAGTCGCTAGCATTAAGGTTTGAGCGCTCATCATTCTCAGAGTCTGTCACGTGTCTTTTGCTGAGATCTTCTTCTCGATCACTAGGGTCATTCTGGAGAATAAAAGGGAAGAATTAGTGCAAAATTATGCTTGGTGGTGAAAGGATAATATTTTTAAGAATGTTTTATCCCATTAACTATGTTATCTTTAAAACCGTATTGAATGAACCAGTTTTATGACCCCTTGCCTTTTTTTCCTTCTCCACTCCCTTTCTCCTTAGTAGTCTTAGTTCTATTAATATAGAACTAAGTTTACTGGGTTTCGCCTTCCTATTGTTCATCAATTTTATCCATATAGTACACACACAAAAATCAGTTTTCTGACTTATTTTGCTTCACATAATCCTTTTTCAATTCCTGTTTGTTTTAAACAGCACAATTATTTGTCCCCCTAAAGAGCTGACCAGGATTCCATTGTATCACATTTTCTTCCAATCATCTGTTGATGGGTACTTCAGCTGCTTCTATTTTTCAGCTGTGGTGGAAAAATACTGCAATAAACACTACAGTGCATTCTCACTTTTTTGTATTGATGTTTGCACACTCTGGATATCCGAAAGTGGAATCGCTGGATCACACTGCCTTTATCTCGAGCACTGCACTGCACTGTAGCATTGCGCTTCCATTATCTGTCAATTTGCTCGAGCAGGCCCAGTAACGTCTCCATTGTGAGACTTGTTGTTACTGTGTTTGGCGTATCGAACACATCACGGAGAGCTTGCCAGGCTTTGCTGTGCAGGTGAGATACTCTTGGTAGCTTGCCAGGCTCTCCGAGAGGGACAGAGGAATCAAACCCGGGTTGGCTACGTGCAAGGCAAATGCCCTACCTGCTGTGCTATCGCTCCAGCCCTTTCTCTAGCATCTCAAAGAAAATGTACAGCACATTTCAAAAATGGCTGCATGAATTTACATCTTCCACCAACAATGTTTTAAAATGTATGTGTATGTACACATAGATGTAGAATTCTTGTAATCTTTATTCGGGAACATACCAGCTTAAAAAAAATGCCAGCTACCATTTGGATCCTATAAAAGGGAGTTAACCAGTCTTCTTCAAAACAAATCTGTAGAGCATAATTAGGGATTACACTTACAAGAGACACAAAACTAGATAATTATATAGAAGACTAGCTATTTTTCCCCGTTAGGTTTGTGACCATACCCAGTGGTACTCAGATACTACTCCTGGGTTGGGAAAAATATGCAGTGCCAAGGACTAAGCCATGCCTCCTGCCCACTGAATCTTCTCTCCAGGCTTGAACTTGTATTTTGAAAAGTAGATTCAAATGAGAATAAAAAATAAAATTTCTTTCATATAACCCTAGCTCATATTCTTTTCTTTTTTCATTGGGGCCACTAGGAGGTGCTCAGGGTTAATTCTTGGCAGACTTTGGGGATCATATGGGGTGCCAGGATAAAACCCCGGTTGGCAGTGTCTAAGGCAAGTGTCTTATCTGCTCTTTTATTGCTCCGGCCCCTTCTAGATCATATTTTCAAAGAATTGCAAGCAAACATGTTTCCTAAGCCCTTTTATAAAAAAAAAATTTAATCACCGTGAATGTCAGTTATAATTATTTATTAACTATGTTTCAGGGATACAATATTCTGAAACCTGAAGGAACATTCTTGGGTTTTATAAGAATAAAATTATTTAAAGAAAAAGAAATCTGTATGTCATCTTGTAAAACAACAAGTATAAGCAAAATAACTTATAGCAATGAAAGTAGATCTTTAAATTACAGTTCTGCTCAACACTGACAGGGACTGTTTTTTTTTTTCTCATCAATGTTTTAACATTGAACAAAATTATGTCAGTCAATGATTTCATGTATGGAATATTCTTCCAAGAGATATAAGGAGGAAGGGAGGTAAGTATCTAATAAGAGCAAAATACCAGGTTAGGGCACCTCTATTCATTTACTCATAATAGCACAATTCAGGATAAGAAAATTAAGACTTGGAGTAATCATGGTCACACATCTAGCAGTGCTGGTAGAAAAACTTAGGTTTTAGGAAAAGTGTAACAAATCTTATACTAATTCAGTGTTACACCAAATAATATGAAAATAATGCTTTAGAATGCAAACTTAATATATGCTTATTATTGCTATATAGATTAAAAATGCAGAGGAAAGTACATAAAATTAAATACGCCAAACCACAAATAACAAATATTTCAGAATCTGAGAGATTTTCTTGGCTCTTAGTTTTTCAAATTCTTTAATTTCAAAATCTTTATTGAAGGTTCACAAACTAAAAGCAGTAAAATTCTGGTTTAAACAGTCAGAGCAAAAACCAAAAAATCAGAGCATCTCTGTGTTTCAAGTTTTCCACCGAATAAATTTACTGAACTAAGTAATCTCTCTTTAGAAAATACAGTAAATTATGTGAACTCTTCATAAATCAAATTTCAAAGAGCATTTTATAATGCCCACCATTGTTCTATGAAAAAATTGACAAGAGAATAGATAAATGACTTGAAAATATCTTTACAAAATTCATACTTTAATTTATTCCAGATTAATTGAAAGGCAGCTAGATATTTTAGGCCTATAACTTCAGAAAACTTGCTTTTTCATTATTCATTTGGGTAAAGTCAAACTTCAAATGATAAATTTGTATATTAAGCTACCATTACAAATTGGTAAAATATCTAAAACCAAGTCACACACACAAAGAAAACATTGTTTAAGAAGAGTTCCAAAGACATGTTTCAGTGGACCATAGTTACAAAAGATAAATTCAGCAATAAAAATTTCAATGTTATTTCCTGGAATGCTACAAGATTTTGACTTTGAAAAACTTAGAAGCTATAGACCATAAGACTCTCTTTCAAAAGAAGGCTGGTATTTGCATGGGTCAAAAGAAAAGCACTTCAAGTAAGTACTGGAAAAAGAAAATTCTAACCAAAAGGAACAATGAAGCAAACTTTTGCCTATCCATACTCATTTTTGACTTTTCACCAACTTTAACTCTCTGTACTGCACCAATAAGCAACAAATTTTAGTGTGAGTAAGAATCATTCAGGGAGCTTTGATATAAACCACAGATTTTTGTGCTTCTCCTTTCAGTTATTAATCAAGTCTTAGAGAAAGATTAAAGAATTCACACTGTAATGTTCAAGAAATTCAGATTATGTCCCAAAAATTCTACTGTAGACACATGAAACTATTAAATTCAATGTTACCCCCATGTCTTAAAAATGGCAGAATATACCTTTCTCCCATCACTTTCTTACTTCAACTGGTAAAAAACCAAATAAACCTTACTACTTCTAACTTTTTCAATAGTAGAACAAACTTTGCCCAACATATTTGAGAGTTAAGAACATGGGCTTTAGAATCAAAATGATTCAGAGTCTAAACCTTAGCTCAGCTATTTTCTGTAGTACAATCCAGGGAAATTTTCTTCTTAAAGTTCTGAGTTGACTGAGTATGAATAGTATTTATACTTCAAGGGTTGTGCAAAGACTCAAAGAAATGGAAAGCACAGTGCCTGTGAGTAATGTAATTAGGAAGAAAAAAAGTAATAAAAGATATCCAAACTGAAAAAATAAAATGGCTGTTATCTGCAGATATCACAAAATCCTAAAGTCAACCAAAAATTGTAAGATTTAATGATGTTGTAATTTTGCAGAATACACAAAAATCGCTACTGATGGATTAGAAGGCTATTGTTAACAGCAATGTCCATTCTACCCAATATACAGACTCAATACAATCTCCTGGGAAAATGCCAATGGTTGACCCCTCTTCCACCGTCCCCTACTCCCACACACAGGTATAGAAAAATCCTGAAATTCGTATGGAATCACAGACAAGCCAGAATAGCCAAAGCAATAATGAGAAAGGAGAATTAAGTGAGATGCATCACTCTTCTTGATTTCTCTCTCTCAAATATAGTTTATGTGTGTGTGTGTGCGCGCGCACACATACATTAGTAAAAGGTATTGGGACAACTGAACACATAAGACAATAAATGAATTGTCATCTTGCACTACATAACTCAAAATGGACCGGAGATTTATATATATAACCTGAAACTATAAAATAAACAGTACATTTCTATGACATCTGCACTTCTATGTTCATTGCTGCATTGTTCACAATAGCCAAAATTTGGAAAAAACCCAAGTGCCTGAGAACAGATGACTGATTAAAGAAACTTTGATATATCTACACACACAATGGAATATTATACAGCTGTTAGAAAAGATGAATTCATGAAATTTACATACAAGGGGTTCTACAAGGAAAGTAGCATGCTAAGTGAAATGAACAAGAAAGAGAGGGACAGACACAGAAAGACTGCACTCATCTGGGGAACATAAAGTAACAGAATGGGAGTTGAACACCCAAGAATAGTTGAGATAAGTACCAGGAAGTCTGCTCCAGGGCTTGGAAGTCCGCAGCACATGCTGAGGGAAAAGGCAGCTCAGACAGAGAAGGGATCACCAAGTCAAAGATGTTTGGAGGACTCGCTCGGGATGCGAGATGCGTGCTGAAAGTAGACTATAGACCGAACACAATGGTCACTCAATACCTCTTTTGCAAACTACAAGACCCTGAAGGAAAGAGTGAGCAAAAGGGAATGTCCTGCCACAGAGGGGTGGGGTGTGGGGGTGGAGGGCTACTAGGATCATTGGTGGTAGAGAATGGGCACTGGTGGAGGGATGGGTACTCGATCATTGTATAACTCAAACCCAAGCACAAAAGTTTGTAAGTCTACAACTGTACATCATAGTGTTTCACTCGAAGTAAAGGCCCTCCTGTTGATCATCGATTTGCTCGAGCGGGACCAGTAATGTCTCCATTGGAGACTTTTGTTGTTACTGTGTCTGGCATATCGAATACGTCATGGGGAGCTTGCCAGGCTCTGCCGTGCGGGCGAGATACTCTCGGTAGCTTGCCGGGCTCTCCGAGAGGGGCGGAGGATCAAACTTGGGTCGGCCATGTTGGCTGCGTGCAAGACAAACGCCCTACCGCTGATACTGGTCTTAACAGAATTAAAAAATATTTGACACTAAGAGTAAAGGCAATAAAAGGAAAAACAAACAAAAGAACATTACACAAAAGTGCCTGCATGACAATGAAAACCAGTAACAAAATGCAAACAGGTATATACAAAGATATTCAGGATCATCAATCTGAAGGGAAAAACAAATCAGAACTATGGATGAGCTATTATCTAATACTCGTTTAAGTAAGGTCATCAAAAATACACAACTGGCAAGGATGTGGAGAAAGGAAACCCTAATGCACTGCTAGTGGGAAAGGACCAAAGCAGACACTATTGAAGAGAGTACGGAAGTTCATGATCTAACAATCCCACTTCTGGATATATAGCCAAAAGAAATGAAAACAGAACACTGAAAGGGTATCTTATATATGCCCGTGTTTAGCACATTATTATTCTCTACAGCCAAGATATGTCAACAACTTAAATGTTCATCAATAGATTAACAAATTAAGAAGAGATTGAGAGTGTGTGTATGTGTGTGCGCACACGCGTAGAACATTATAGAAATTGTTGCCATCTGTGACAATATGAATGAACTCGAGGGCACTGTCTAAATTAAAAAAGGCAGAGAAAGACATATACTGCATGGTATCACTAAAATGTGGAACCAGAAAAAAACGTGCAGAGAAACAGTTTTCAGGGGCTGGGGGAACTAAGGACGGAGAGGCCGACAAAAAGGTACACATTTCTAGTTATAAAATGATTAAGCTGAGGATCAATATGTAGCATCACATTCACTAACAAACACGGCACTGTATAATTAAAATTTGTTTAGAGGGAGTTGAAGGGAGTGTAGAGTGAGTAGGGAGCATACCTTGTATGAAGGTGACCTGGGTTTGATCCCAACACCATGTACTGTGTCTCCTGAGCCTCCTCAGGAGCAATCCTTGAGGGCAGAGACAGAATATGACTCCTCCCAGATCAAAACAAAACAAAATCTGTTTACTGTAGAACTCAGTAAGATTGACAACAAAATCTTAGCAAACTAAATTCAAGAATATATTAAAAAGATTACATATCACAATAAAGTGGGATGCATTTCCAGGCATACAGGAATAGTTCAATATATGCAAACCAAATAATATAATACAATTAAAAGATAAAGCTCATATGAGTTTATCAATGAAGAAAGTCTTTAATAAGATTAGGCATACATTTATGATAAGTAAAAACCTTTAAAAGACCTGGAACAACAGTACAGCAGGTAGGGTGCTTGCACTGCACAGGGCTGACCCAGGTTTGATGCCTGGCACCCCAAATGGTCCATTGAGCCCAACAAGAGTGATCTCTGAGCATAGAGCCAAGAGTAAGCCCTGAGCACCACTGGGTATGGAAAGCAAAACAACAACAGCCCTCGAACCACACACAAAACCCCCTCAACAAAATAGAAATACAAGGAACATACCTCAAGATAGAAATGACCATATACAAAAAACCCACAGCCAGAATCATACTCAACTCAGAATCAATTACGAAAGCCTTCTCTGAGTTCAGGCACAAGGAAAGGATGCCTGCTTATCCCACTATTAGCACAGTTTTTAAAGTCCTTGATATAATAATAAAGCAACAGAAAGAAATCAAAGGTTATACTGGAAAAGAAGCTAATACTTAGCATTTACAGATGACATATTATGTGTCTCTCTGTATGTACAGAAACACAAACATACGCATACCCTAAACTAAAAACCTCAGAAATATTAAATACAGTAAAGTGGCAGGCCACAACAAAAATCTGCTGCATTTTTATAAGCAAAGAATGGACTGCAAAAGTAAGAAATAAAAAGACCAGTTCATTTAAAATTGTGTTAAAAACATTAAGTATCTAGGAATCAACATTAAGATGTATTAGACTATACAACAAAAAGTGTTAGTCTCTAAAGATGTAGATGAAAGCGGGAATGTCAATGTTATTTCATGTTTGGAGATTGGAAGTAATAACCTTGTCAAAATGATCCTTTGGGCAGCAGGGGTAGGCAATCACACCCTGGTTGTGTTCCAGACTCTAGGGTCACATTTCATGAGCTTGGGGGCCTCCCGAGCTGCAGCAGGACTATTAGCAACACGTCAGGCATGCAACCTAACCCAAATACTAAATCTCTGGCCCTCACATGTGATTTTTTAAATTAAAGAAAAAAATATTTTTTAATTAAACCACTGTGAGATACACAGTTAAAGTTGTTCATGATTGGTTTTTGGTCATATACTGTTCCAATACCCATCCCTTTACCAGCATACATTTCCCATCACTATTACAGATCAACGTTAAGGCCAAAAGAAAAAAAAATCCATTCTGCAAAAAATATTTTAAATGTTTCTTTTTATGAAAACAGGATAAGAACTTCTGACCACTGGAATTGTATAATAATAAACCTTCAATCCTAAATCACTAACTTTGTGAAGTGGCTATGGCAGCAGTCAGAAACTAATACACATCATCTTTTTGGTTTGGGATCTGTAATCTGCACTTCTCTGATTTAGCTGTATTCATTTCACAATGCACCGGGATCTAGAAAATATTTTCAAAGAAAAAATAATTGTAAATTCCCACTCAAAAGTCATTTTAAACAGGCAAAGAGCATTATTACAGAGCTCAATACTTAATAAGGTTACAAATAGCATTCTCAAACTACAAGTAGTTTAGTAAATTAAGACAATCTTCCTGTAGAGGAGTAAGTCTTAAAATATGCTGACTTTTTCATTCTGGTAAATTATCCTGGTAAATTTCTAAGGAAATAAGGACAAATATTTTGTACGGTGATTTTCAGCAACTTCATCAATAAAAGCTGAAAAAAAGGTCAAACAGGCAATTAGGTTGTCCATGTATCCAAGTTATAGAATATTATGTAGTCATTTAAAAAAATTATGCTTAGCAATGAGCTGAAGAGATAGTATAGAGGTTAAGGCAGTTAGTTGCCTTGCATCCAACTGACCCCATTACTAATTCTTGGCACCACATAGGATCCTGAGTACTGCCAGGGGTCGCTCCTGAGCACTGAGCAAGGAACATCTTGTGGTCACTGCTAGGGGCTCCCATCTCCCCAGAGTTATGCTAAGGGAGACTAATGACGTGCTAAGATACCGAAGATACAAATTTAAGTGAAAAGGTATGCCATTTTTCTTTAAATAAATATTTTCCAAATTTTCAGTAACATGCATACTCAGAATCCATGTTAACAAAAAAGCAATTGAAGATGCTTAAAGGAAAATCTATATTATACTTTAAACTGAATTATGAGGTCATGAGTCAATTAGTTGAGGCTGTTTTCCAAAGTGCAGACTTCAGATATTATATAAGTAATTATAATGACAACACTGTTATGTTATTAGATAATTTCTACCTATCAAATATATTAATGTGAATTTGGTCCAAATGTTTAAGAGTACACAAAAACTGTGACCTAAAATAATGAAAAGATAAGTCTCATTTCCAGTGAAGCCTCTGATCTTGCCCACCCCAAAACTCCACTTTAGCCATACCTGGTGTTCTTGGAAAACATCAAGCACACCCCCACCTTATGATCTTTGCCTGGAGATATTCTTCTATATAGCTACATGGCTATTCCCTCACTTCCCTTCACACCAATTCAAATGTTACCCACTCAATAAAGTCTACATGTACTTATTTAATAACTTCTTTCTCTATAACATTTATCATTTACTAACATACTAAGGTAAAGGTAAAGGTAAAGGCCCTCCCGTTGATCGTCGATTTGCTCGAGCGGGCCCAGTAACGTCTCCATTGGAGACTTTGTTGTTACTGTGTCTGGCATATCGAATACTCTCGGTAGCTTGCCGGGCTATGATACTAATGTTTTTCCCACTAGAAAGTAATTCCAAATAAAAAATAATTTCGGTGGTGATTTCCTTGTTATCGCTAACTTAAGTTGGACAAAACAGGTGTTCAATAAGTATTTGTTGTATACTATATATGAATATATTAATATGTCAAAACATAGTAAGAAGCTATAGCTGATCCACTTTAAACTGGACAATTTTCTGTGCATAAATAATCAAGCAAAATAATGGCATATAAAGTTCTTAAAAGAAAATCTGCCTATTTAATCATTTATTTTGTATGTGTATCAGTTTGTGCTTACCAAAAACTCAGAGCTGACTTGCTAAAAAGAGAAAAAGTCCAAGTGTGGATGGGAAGAGACAAATGAGAAGCAACAAGGGACCGGGGTCAAAGGAGGTGTTAAGGAAAGACAGAGCTAAATATCCAAAACATAGAGTAACAACACTGAAATCCTGAGACCTAAACTTAGTCACTGAACTTGAAATGATACCTGTCAAGATGGCAGGCTGGGGATAATGGGGTGGGGGAGAGAAACTGGGAATAGCGGTGTAGGGAACTTGGAATCGGTGGCGGGATCATTGCTAGAACATTGTCATGTCTAAAGTCCAAACACAAATAACTGTCAATCACGGTACTTTAAAAAAAACTTTTAAATGTTCCATTTTATTTTGTTAACACTACCAATACATAATAAATAAATGAATAATAAATAATGAGGGGAGCAAATCAAATTATTTGTAACTAGGTGAAACATATTCAAATGATGAATATGACTCCATACTAGTCTATATCATTAAGGAAAACTTCAAAAATTACATTTGGTTTGTTAATATACAATAATACAAACATGGAACAGTTGTAATTGAGAAAGCCAAATCTTGCTAGGATTTGGTAATACCCCCCTTCATATTCAGTATAAATATAAAATGACATGGGGGGGGGGCTGGAGAAATAGCACAGGTGCTCCCCTTTGCATGCAACTGACCAAGGTTTGATCCCAGGCACTGCATATGATCCCTTAAGCATCTCCAAGCGTGATTAATCCCTGAGCAGAGCCAAGTGTAAGCCCCCAAACAAAACCCCCTTTGTATTGGTGTTCAGCTGGCAAAGGCCTGCTGCTCAGTACGATTATCTCTTTAAGAATGGGAAAGTTAAGTTAAATATAGAAGTTTGACTTATTTTTCCGAATCAGTATGCAGGTGAAGGTGAATATCTGAACTGATGGATCCAATCAGAACTCCTATTCTTGTGGTTTTATAAGCAACCAGACTATCCCTATTTATTTTTAAAGAATTGCTCTACTACTTATAAACATTTAATTTGATGTTTGAAGTCGAAAACCTCACGACAGCGTCTCTGTAACTCCTAATTAAAACAAGTCTCATAGAATGCAAGGGAAAAGCCTCCCCCAAATGTTGTTTAGCGAATACCTCTGAATGACGTTCTACACTTCCAGTGTCTGATCCAGAGTGCTGCTCATTTACATCATCCTCAACGTCTGACCCTGAATCCCGTTCATCCTGTACTGGGGTAGCGCCACCATCATCTGCTCAAAAATAAAACAAAGACCCACTTAAGGTGTAGGATGGAGGATATCTACAGCTGAAATGAACATAATCAATCAAGAATAATGTAAGAGCAAATGTTACCACTCGTGAAGTATAATGATGTTAATGTTGTGAATTAAGAACACAGTATATTTCTAAAATAAATACCAACATTTACAACATGTATTGTGACATGTCATAGCAAAAATACATCATCAAAGGAATGTGCAGAGTAAGATACTTAAGGACCCAGTCAACAATCTATAAATAAAAAAGTGCTCTTTAACTATCTCAACTCTGTTAAAAACTGAGCCTAATCTCTCCACAGCACTCACCACCCACTAGTTTACCACAATTTACAAGTTTTGCATCGGTCTTCCTTCATCTAAAAGAAAATGCCTAATAAACAGAGATTTTGGCTCACTGCTGAAGTCAGCCTAGAGTATCGCCTACTACATGATGTACGGGCAGTAATGTTCATGAATAACGAGCACGAGAAATTCCAGTCTAGGAGTATGGTTAAAGCACATACCATTGCAAAATTGCAAAAAGATGAGTTGCTTCCTACCTTTAACCAATCCTTGAAAAATATAAAGGGTGTATGCAAGGATAGAGGAAGAACTAACTGGCCAGATATTCAAGTTAATAAAACAAAAACAACCTCCAAAACAAAACAATGAAACAACAGTCAACTACAGGGAAACCAAAAGGATGTATGTGAATGAAATCACTATCACACTAATGAACTACTGAGCTTAGGAGTGAATAATATTTAGCCGCAAATTAAGAGTGATTTTTTCTGAAGTGTAACATTTAAGCTACTATACTAAGGAGCACAGCTCCGAGGAAGCTGAACTGCTACCTTGAGCGCCACAGAAAAATCAATCATTGCAGAATGCCTGAAAAAATGACACGATAGCATAAATGAGGTAAAACGGAAGAAAATACAAAAGGATTTAAAAAATTGGAGAACGGCTATTTTTCCCTTGTCTTGCAGCCCTTAGCCTATGCAGCCACGCCATCGTCTGTAACTGGTGTTAGAGAGTATCTGGCAACACGACAGGAAACACTTCAGGCACACTAGCTTGGGCAGCTTAAGTGCATACTTAGAAGAGCATTTGCAAGTCTCCTCGGAGCTGTCATAGCGTAAAGAAATGGGAGTGAGCTCAGAAGGGAAGGTGACTCTTGGACAGCTCTCTAAGCGCCTGGCTGGAGAATACCCCGTGGAACGAGAACACAAGGGAAATCAAAGTCAACGAAATGTAGGTCCAGGGTCTCCTTCTGTCCAAACTCCGGTACGGAGTTGGGGAGGGAGGGAGGAAGCGGGAGAGGAGGGGTGTCCCAGAAAGAACTTTCTGAACTGGAAAAGAAGACCACGTTTCAAGGAGGAGAAAGAAGGTAAGTCTCCAAGAAAGGAAAAGGCACAAAATAACCCCCGAAGTGCCAGAAGGGTACGTTCAATAGCGTCCACAACTCAAACAGGGGTGGCGTGGGGTGGGGCCGGGTCACACCCCAGTCAAGGCTCAAATCACCCCTAGCAAGGAACGTCAACGTCTAGGTAAAGGTCCTGCAGCACGGCGCCCCCTTCCTCCCATAACCGATCTCAAAAGATTTTCAAAGGAAACCTTTAATTCAACTCCTGAAAAGGGGCAAAAAAGGAAAGAAAAAAAAATCCCGCATTCACAGGGAGAGACCCTCCCTAGAGCATTACACACACACACACACACACACACACACACACCCCACGCACGTCCAAGTTGCTGCATGTCCAAGCTGCTTCCCGGTTTGAGCAGAAACCTCTGCGGACGGCAGAAGACGTCTTTCTTGCCAGAATTCCGCCCCCCGCCACGAGCCCCCACTCCAAGGTTCTATCTTCGGGGGGGGGGGGCTGAATCTGGTTTTTACAGTCACTTGAGGGTCTAAGCTTAGTGCCCCCAAGCCCCAGCGGCCCAGTCCCGGAGGTGGCGGTGCAGGTGCAGGTGGAGGTGGGGGGCTCCCTCCCCTCTCCTCTCCTCCCCCGCCGGGGTGCCAGGCCAGCCCGGCCGCAACCCGCGCCCCGCCCCGCAGCCCGGGCCCTCGGAGCCGGCCCCACCTGACTGGTCGCCGCAGTAGTATTCCGAGTCCATGGCAGGCGGGATCAGTGCGGGGAGTGTCCGCAGCCCGCGCCGCCCCCAACACCTCCTTCCCGGAGATGGGACTCCGGACGGCCGGCGCGGCGCGGCGCGGCCCGGCACTCAGAGGTTCCCGCTCGGCTCGGGGTCGGGGGTGGGGTGGGTGTGGGAGGGGGCTGGAGGCTGCGGACAAAGAGGTCCAGCAGCGACGGCACCTGCGAGTCCCTCGTCCTCAAAGCCGCTGCGGGAGAGGCAGTCCCCGGCCGGCGGCGGGCAGGCGTGCAGATCGGCGCTCGACTTCCCAGAAGCACCTCTGGGGCCAAGATGGCGTCTGCCCACGGCCCTCAAAGCGCGCTAACGCGCAGGCGCCGTCCTCAGTCACTTGGCCAATAGGAAGGCCGAATGGGCAGAGCGCAGTGCATGATGGGAGAGGAGGCTGCTGGGAAAGCGGCGTGGGAGCGCCGGTCTCCGTTACGGTCGTCCCGCCGAGGAGGCCCTGGTGCGGTTGCCGTCGCAGCGCCGACAGGGTGACTGCTTGGTTTTGTGGCTCGCCTTAGTTGCGTGATGCCCGAGTTACTCTTCCGGAAAGTGAAGGCCTGCTAGAATTGCTTTTTTTAATTTGATTTTTTAAAAATTTATTTACGTGCCCGATGACCCTCGGTTCCCGGCATGCAGCGAGGGGCTTGATTCCCGCCCTGGGCACCGGGGAGGAAGTGGCGCGTCGCTCTCTGGGACTTGTAGGACGGCGCCGGGAGCGCGGCGATGTCTGTGGCGTGATCCAGAGACCGTCCTTTCGAGGCGTATTCTTTTTTTTTTTTTTTTTTTATAAATAGCGACGCGGTTGCCATCTCAGCGAGCCATTCGTTCAACAGCGAGAGGTGCAGAGTTTCGCCTCCAGAAAAGCCCCCGAGTGAAACTTTGAGGAGCGTGACGTTATTTCCCTGAGATCTAAGCTGCGGGTGAAGAGAAGTGGACCAGAAACAACCCCATCTATTAAGAGTTCTCAGAAAGGCTCTCAGGAAAGAGCCACTTTTCTTCAGATGAGTCACGCAAAATGCACCTTTCCGTTTTTTTGGTTTTTTGTTTTTGTTTTTGGCTTGACTCCCGTAAGACTAGCACATGCTGTTTATCGGTGACAAAGGTTTTGGGCTGCGTGGGAGGTTCTCAGAGGACCACGTGCGGTTGTCAGGGCCCAGTCAGGGTGGGCAGCAGGCAAGGAAACACCTTAATCCGAGTAAGGAAATGTTGATTCAGTAGATTGCTACAATGTATGTGGAACTGGAGGGTATCTTTTGAGTGAAATTCCCAGAGAGAAAGGCAAGCGCCAGTTGATGCCACTCTTGGGGGGGGGGGGGGGGGCGGAGAGGGGGGCGGGCATGAGGAAACAAAACAAGGAAATAGATAATACCAGTTGACAACAAATTTTTGGTACTGGAATACAAACTGAGAACTCCAGATTTGGGGTGGGGGGAGGCTGTATGTAGTGGGGGTGGAGTAGGTAGACTGGATATGATACAGGGGCGTGAGTGGGAAATCTTGGACACTTCCATCTTGGTAAAATGAGCTAACTGTGTACACCCAGACCATAAGTGTCAATGTTATTGTAAATACATTACCTCAATTATAAAAATTATAAACATTTATATGTATTCAGGAAGTTAACAGCTTTGTTAGTCAGGACAAACCTTTCAAATAACAAAGAATTTGGTTAAAGCAATGTGCTTGCCAGTACAATTACAGTTCCAGAAGAGTTCCCAAAGCTTCCTCCTTCTGACTGCCCCTCAGGACCCCTAACCGAGAAACATTGGAGCAGCACAGACAACCTTTCTGGGCAGTGTTTTAAAGATTTTTATCTCCTTAATAGCCAGGTCCACTCTAACCCTTACACAGTTGATGCTATTTTATGGAAAGACTCCCAGAGGAGAGTCAATTTTTCCCACCAAGGTTATGAAAGACAGAGAAGAAATAGTTGGCTCTATCGCAGAATAGAACTCTTTCCCTTGTCTGATAATTTGGAGGCATTGAGTTCTCTATGTGAACTCATTATTATTTTTATAATTTATTTATTTATTGAATCACTGTGGGAAAAGTTACAGAGCTTTCAGGTTTAGGTCTCAGTCATGTAAATATCAAACACGTTTCCCTTTACCAATACTTATTTTTTACCATGAACCCCAATAGAACCCCACCTCCCACCCCTCCCAATTCCTGTGGTGAACTCATTATTTAACCAGCTTTTTGAGATATTGTAATGGCCGAACATGTCAGGGAGCAAGCTGAGTAACAACTAGGCACTGGTAAATCTGCATACAGGGCACACAAGAGTCCTGGGTTTGGGATCTGCTTTGGATTTATTGGCCTTGGTGAGTTACTATTATCTCTTCTATGAGTACCATCCTTCTATGAAAGTCAGTGTCACTGTCACTGTCCTCCCATTGTTCATCGATTTGCTCGAGCAGGCCCAGTAACGGTCTCCATTGTTGTTACTGTGTTTGGCGGCTCCATTGTTGTTACTGTGTTTGGCATATCAAATACATGAGGGGGGGACTTCCCAGGTTTTGCCGTGCGGGGGAGATAGACAGTCTCTCTCAACACTCTCCGTAGCTTGCCGGGCTCTCCCGGCTCAGCCAGGTGGGCCTCGCGCAAGGCAAACACCCTATCGCTGTGCTATTGCTCACATACCCTCTAAATCAGTTGAGGGATTGAGTCCTTTGGCCCTTGATTCAGTCAGAAGTCTTCAAGTCTCACCTTTATTGTGCTTGAGCCACTAGGGGGCTCTACCAGGGAAGAAACAAGTGTTAAGTGGGCTTTTGGGTTGTGTTTATGTTCTCATACATGTCAGTCTCTCAGCTTACTAGGATACGGTTAAGATATGTTCCACTAAGTTGTTTGGAGTGCTGAAAATGGCAACTCACTTGAAAGCTGATTAATAGTAGATAATGAATCATTAGACAAGAGTAAGGTGGCACAGCACATAGCCATTAATACAATTGAAGTGGATTTTTAATTTTCACACAGAAGGATGTCCAGGTCACCTTGTTATTATAAAGAAAATGCAGTAATAGAATATAATAAATTGGTATGATTTTTAAAAAGTTAATAACAAGACAAGAAAAATCTAAACTAAGAATTTGTTATTAAAGGGCCTGTCAACTCTAAATTTCTGATACTTCCTAGTGGTCCCCTGAGCATCCCAGGGTCACTCCTGAATACAGATCTAGAAATTGCCCCTGAACATCAGCAGTGTAGCCCATCCCCCCACATTCCAAAATAACTCATTATTGAATATGGAGGGAAGAGTACCTTTCATCAATTAACAATTCAACTTTGGGAAAAGGCAAGACTTGTTAAAGAATAGAGCACAAATATTTATTATAGACAAGTAATTCTAAACATAATAAAATTCGCATAGATATGAACCAGTATGCCACAGAAAAGTCAAAATATAAATAGCAAATTTCAAGAAGAATATTTAATTTCTTCTGTAATTCAAGGGCTGAACTCTAATGAGACTCCCAAGAAATCAGTCAGACCAACTCAACAGAACAAAAATGATAAGAAGATATGCCATTCACAGAAAAAAAATTTTTATTAGTGAAACACCATAAGGTACAGTTGTAGACTTATAAATTTTTGTGCTTGGGTTTCAGTTATACAATGATCGAGTACCTATCCCTCCACCAGTGCTCATTCTCCACCACCAATGATCCCAGTATCCCTCCCACCACCACCCCATCCCCCTCCCATCCCACCCTGCCTCTCTCTTGTTGTGGTTTGCAATAGAGGTATTGAGTGGCAATCATGTTCGGTCTATAGTTACTTTCAGCATGCATCTCCCATCCTGAGCAGATCCTCCCAACACCCTTTACTTGGTGTTCCCTTCTCTATCTGAGATGCCTTTTCCCCCAACATGTGCTGCTGGTCTCCAAGCCATGGAGCAAATCTCCTGGTACTTGTGTAAACTGTTATTGGGTGTTAGTATTCTGTTCTGTTTACTTTATATTCCACAGATGAATGCAATATTTCTATGTCTGTCCCTCTCTCAGAAAAGAAATTATTAATGGTTCCATGGCACCTGAAAAGATATTCACTATAAAATAAAAGATGAACAGATTGAAATCTCACTGAAATAGGACTTACATTACTCAGATTGTAAAATTCTAGTAACTTTCTTGTTGAGGTCATGGCAGAAATTGTTGCCCTTGTAAGGTGCTGATGAGAATATATTGGTATGATTTTCTACAGAAATAAATTTGGAGACCTAAAACTTACAAATTCATATGCTCTTTGATCCAGCAATTTTGCTTCAGAATGTGTACTCTACAAATTTATCTCATTATTTGCAAGTAACATCTGTAAAATATTTCTAGTAATGAAATATTTCTATGAGTAAAAGACATAAATAATACAAAGTCTAAAAATAATTAGGATTGGGTAACTATGATACTGCTGAATTCAGTGCAGAAAGGTAAAGTATGCACAGTGTTAGAATATGCTATCTTTTGTGGAAAAGGAAACTTAATATATTTGATGTTGTTTATAACTATATTAAACTTGAAAATTACATAGTAAACAAAGTATTGGTTGTCTATTGGGAGGAAAGGAAGTTAAAGGGGCAGGAGTAAATTTTTAAGATTCTTTATAATACGTATCTTGATCCACATGGCAATGTCTGATTCTATTTAATTTTGTCATGTCAAATTAACTTCATGGTCCACCAGAAGTCCATACTTTGACAAAATTTAAAGTATCAGTCTTTGGTTGCTCATTGTATGGAAATTCCCAGTCCAATCTACTTATGAACCAATTGTTCTGGTGGACATATCTTCATATCTGCACTTTGTACAGCAAGTGCTAATGTGTTCTGCCTCAGCAGGTGTGTCATCAAGGAATTCAACTTACAAACTGTGATTGGATTAAATAAACTTCATGGACTAATTTGAAACTGTCTTTAGCACTGTAGCACTGTCATCCCGTTAATCATCGATTTGCTCGAGCGGGCGCCAGTCGCATCTCCATTTGACCCAGCCCTGAGATTTTAGCATCGTAAACTTTATGACAGAGCCTGGCAAGCTTCCTCTGAAACTATCTTTAAATTGTGTTATATATGTATGATGCATAAATATTACTATTTTAGCATGCAATTCAGTGGCATTAACTACTGCCACAGTATTATGCAATATATACCCACTATTTACTCTTTTTATTTTTAAATTAAAAAACTGTGATTTACATAGTTGTTGTTATTTGTGTTTTAGATATATGATATTTCAACTTAAATCCTGCCACCAATGCCAATTTACCTCCACCAGTGTTCCCATATTCTCTTTCCACACTGAACCCCCCCACCCCACCCCAACCCTTCCTTGACAGGCACATTACAAAGTTTCTATGGTTGCAGCTTAGGTCTCATGTTCTCAGTTTTGTTGAGTCTATGGTTTGGATGTATTGCTATACCACTCACCCATATCACAAGTATAACTGAAACCCTGATGCCTGTTCACCCATTACTTCCAGTTCTCTTCTTCCCTTCCACCCCCCTTACTACATTTACTCATCAGTATTCTCTATACCACAGTTAAGTGAGATGATCCTGTGTTTGTCTTTCTTCTTTTAGCTTACTTCATTTAACATATATTTCAGTTTTAACCATGTTGTAGCAAATTGCATGATATCATCATTCTTGCAGCTGCATAGTACATATTGTGTACGTATATATATTGCATAGATATGTGTACAATATACATACTGTGTATATAGATATCTCATCTTCATAATTCATTCATCTGTTGTTTGACACCTAGGTTGATTTCATATCTTACTATTGTACTGAGTGCAGCAATGAATACTGGTGTGCATATGTCCTTTTCAGACAGTGTTTTCATGCCCTGAAGGTAGATGCCCCAAAGCGGTATTGCTGGGCCATAGGGCAGTTTAATTCTAAGTTTACTAGGAACTCTCCATACCGTTTTCTACAGAGGTTGTACCAGACAACATTCCCACCAGCAATAGATGAGACTTCTTTTCACCACTTCCCTGCCAACACAGATTGTTCATACTATTTTTGATATGTGCCATTTTCACTGGTATGAGATGGTATCTTCGTTGTTGCCTTGATTTTGATTTCTCATGATAAGTGATGCCGAGCATGATTTTTTCCTTTTTTATGATTTTTTTTAATTGAATCAACGTGAGAGCAGTTACAAAGCTTTTGGGTTTAAGTCTCAGTCATACAATGAAACACTTGTCCCTTCACCAGTGCCCATTTTTCACCACCAAAACCCCCAGTATACTCCCATCCCATACCCTCCCCCTACCTGTGGGGCAGATGATTTCCACATTACTCTCTCTCTACTTTGATTACTTTCAATATTTCGACACCAGACCCACCATTATTATTTGGGATTTTACCACAACACTCAGATCTGCCAAAAAGGCAACAGTAGACAATTTGTTTTCTATTTTTGGTTATGAATAACATAATTGATGTTGTGTGGTTGTGGTAGTGGCCACACGATTTTGGAATTCCAAAATTTTAACAATTAAATGTGGAGGATTTCTGCCCAAACCTGCTGGGTTCTGAGATTTGTTCCTGAGTCTCTGGGATCATGGCTGTTAAGCAGCTTGATCAGGAGCCAGAGAGACCAGAGAGACTGTTCATGGGTGGTGACTTGGGATCTTGTTGGGGTGGGGAGGAAAGGGCCGGATCCACCCCAATCCCATGAGGCCCCACATATCTCGTTACTGCGGGCCCAATCCTGACTGTCCAGTGACCTCTGGAGGATGGCGGCCACAGAGCTGCCAAGGGGGAGCAGGTGGAGGGACAGCACCCTTTCCCCCCCGGGGTGGTCTGGCGCCCGTAACCCATTGCGGGGACCGGGTGCATCTCTGCCAAAAGCTGCTGGGTTCTGAGATATGTCTGCAAGTCAATCTGTACCTGTGAGGCGAGTGCATTAGCAGCCTGATGGCGCCGTCAGACTTCCAGATACCCCCAAATTGCTGCTGTGCCTTTGGCCAGACCCCAAAAACTTGGGGCAAAGTTTACCAAGAAAATAAACGGCCAAAAGTTAGGTATGTGAGAAACACACCCACAAACCACCTCCGGCTCAGCTATATAATTGGAGGCATGACCTCTCTGGTTCCTGATTGAACCGCTTATAATGGCCATGATCCTAGAGACTCAGAACCAAACCTCAAAACCCAGCAGCTTTTGGCAGAAATGCACCCGGTCTGTGCAATAGGTTACCGGTGCTGGGCCAATCCAGGTGGGAATAGGTTTCGTTCCTTGGCCTGTTCCCCCTGGCAGCCCAGTGGCTGCCATCCTTCAGAGGCCACTGGACAGTCAGGTTTGGGCCCCCAGTGACGAGACACGCAGGGCCTCACGGGATGGGGGTGGAGCCGGTCCTGACCTCTCCACCTCAACAAGACCCCAAGTCATTGCCCACTAACAGCTTCTCTGACTCCTGATTAAGCTCCTTAACGGCCAAGATCCCAGAGACTCAGAAACAAATCTTGAAACCCAGCGGCTTTTGGCAGAAATGCGTCTGGACCCTGCAGTAGGTTACTTTCGCCGGGCCACCACAGGGGGGGAAGGGTGTTGTCCCTCCGCCTGCTCCCCCTTGGCAGCTCGGTGGTCGTCATCCTCCAGAGGTCATTGGACAGTCAGGTCTGGGCCTGCAGTGACGAAACTTGTTGGGCCTCACAGGATGCGGGTGGAGCCGGTCCTGGTCTCCCTGTCCCAACGATACCCCAAGTCATCGCACACGAACAGCCTCTCTGTCTCCTGATCAAGCTGCTCAATGGCCATGATCCCAGAGACTCAGGAGCAAATCTCGAAACCCAGTGGCTTTTGGCAGAAATCCCTCCAGATTTAAGTGTTAAAATTTCGGAATTTCAAAATCACATGGCCCTACTGCAGCCACGCGACATCATATGTTATTCGTAACCAGCAATAGAACACAAATTGTCTACTGTTGCCTTTTCAGCAGATCTGAGTGTTGGGGTAAAATCTCAAATAATAATGGCGGGTCTGGTGTCAAAATATTGAATGTGATCAAAGTAGAGAGTAATGTGGAAATCATCTGCCCCACAGGTAGGGGGAGGGTGTGGGATGGGGGTATATTGGGGATTTTGGTGGTGGAGAATGGGCACTGGTGAAGGTACAGGTGTTTCATTGTATGACCGAGACTTTGACCCGAAAGCTTTGTAACTGCTCTCATGGTGATTCAATAAATAAAATTATAAAAAATGAAAAATAAAGTAAGGTGGAGTGCATGCACAATTCAATCAGCTAATCAGTGGCTGAAAAAATAGCAGTACTCCTACATAAAAAAAAGTTTGATATGTTGAAAAATGCTTCCCCCTCCATCACAGTATTGTTATATGAGCAGAGAATAATCAAGAGCAGATTGCTAACCTAGATGAAGCAGTCTTCGAATTATATCCAGACTCACAGTGGTTCATTGACCCTCCCTTTCCTTGCCAATAAGAATTTAAAATTAAAAACAAAAACCACACATACATACAAAAATTGTCAAAAAATTTGAGTGACCCTTTCCAAATAAAGCTACAATGGACTTCACACTAACTAGACTGATAATAATGAAAATGAGAAACTGACAAATACTGACGGATGTGGGGACATTGGAAGGGTCATGCAATTGACAAGTGGTCATTCCACAGAAAGTTGCCACATAACCCAACAACTGTATTCTTTTGTATACATTCTCAAAAGAATTATGAACAGGGATTTAGAGGCCTGAGGGATGGTTCGGTGGCAAGTGGAGCCTATCTTGTAAGCATGTGGCTGTGAATTCTGAATACCACAGTCAGGTGTACGATCCTGGAAAGTATGTGTAGAGATCTCCTTGAAAACACTACAACCAGAATGTGCACCAGTGCCACAATTAGAATACAATTCCTAGTGTGTACTGTGGCTAAGGGTGCAAAAACCTGTAACCAGATATGTGACCTCTGGTGAACATGGTAACCACTACTACTAAGCATTTACATCCACTCGTCCTTGTAACACAACAACAACAACAATAACAATAACGAAAAGCAGGGAAGGGGTGAAAGGAGTGAAGTGAAAGTTAAATATAAAAACAAGGGTTCAGAGCTGGAGGGATAGAACAGCAGATAGGACACTTACCTTGCACACAACCAACCCTAGTTTGATCCCCAGTAACCTGTATGGTCCTCTGACCCCTGCCAGGAGTGATCCCTGGGCACAGAACTAGGAGTGAGCTCTGAGCATAACCAGGTGTGGCCCCCAAACAAACAAAAAAACTCAATCAAAACAGGGACTCAAATAGATTATTTTGTATTTTAGTGTTTAAATTTTGCAATACTTTTAAAGCGACAGAAAACTGGAAATTGTACAGTTTCCATATACAACTTGTCTGCTAACCTCTAGTATTACATCCTACATTAGCATTTATCATGACTTTTGTCATGACCAAGAAACTAAGATCAGTATAAAGCATAGAGGTTGTACAATTAACAAACCTCTATGCTTTATTTAGATTGCGATATTATATTACCTAATGCTTTAATTCTGCTCCAGGACTTCATTCAGGAAACCATGGTGCACATAATCATTACACCTCTAGGTTCCTCTGGTTTGAGAGTTTTGAGATGTCCTGAACAGGTGCTTTGCAGCATGTTCTTTGACTTGATTTGTTTATTTTACTTATGATTGATTACACTTCAGTTATAGATTTTGGGGAAGAAGTTAAACATAGGTGGATGATGAGAAGTGCCACAAAGACACCACTGACAAGATACTTAAACTCCACCTGGACTTGTTTTCTCAAAGCTCTAAAAGCTGTAAGTTTAAGACGAAGGAGTCAGAAGACTTGTTTTCTCCGAGGTTTCTCATTCCAGTCCAGAGTTGGCCACTTTTTCCCTCTGTCTTCACAGGGTCTTTTCTCGGTTATCTGATTTTTCTTTTTTTTTCTTTTTCTTTTAAATTAAAGAACTGTGATTTACAAAGTTATTAATAGTTAAGTTTTAGGCAGTTCTTTGATATTTTCTTATATATAAGAAACAGATTGGATTGGGTGATTCCACCCTAATGACCTCACTTAAAATTGATCATTTGTAAAAACAGTCTCCAAACACACTACATTCTGAGGTACTAACGAACAGATTTCTAGGCACAAAATTCAGTCCATACCTCTTAGTTATGCCAAAGACTCAGGTTCCTTAAATGTTAAATTACTCTTCCTTTTTATCCATTTATTTTCTTTGTTAATGAGTCACAAAGTCTCGCCCACAAGGTAAGAGTTTCTGGAACTCTGTCATAAAACACTTAGAAACAGGGATGGAAGAGAAAACTCAATTGGATGAGCATATGTTTTGCCTGTCAGAGTCTGGATGAATATGTGGGCATCATACAGTACCACAAGCACCACTGGGAGTGACCTCAGAGCACTAAGCAGTTGTGACTCCAAAACAAATCAAACCAAACCAAACCAAATAAAACCAAATCAAAAGCCAAAAACAAGTGTGCAAGTAGAGGCAAGTTCTTTCTATTTATCCTGTGTTTATCCAAACCTTGAGAGGTGTGAGAAGTGTGTGTATCCTTCCTCCCTTGGGAGTCCCTAGAATAGCTTGCTATACAGCAGGGACTCAGTAAATACCCATTGTACAAGAGAAGTTATTAGGAGAGAGAGGGTACTGGCACCTTGGTACTTTTGGTTGGTTGTGTGTGTTTGTGTGTGTTTGTTTTGCAGCCACATACTGAGGTTTTCAGAGCTTACTACTAGTGTTATGCTTGAAGATCTCTCCTGGCAGGGCTCAGGAGACTGTACAGGATGTTGGGGATTAAAACTGGATTGCCTGCCTGCAAGGCAAATGCCCACCCACTGGATTATCTCTCTGGCCCCAAAGGGCACCTTGAAACCATGGAAGTCCTTTGGATCTAACGATCTCTGTGAAGACACTTTATATACTTGGGTCTGAGTTTTTCAGAAGATATAAAGCTGAAAAGAAAATTACATTAGTTACAGATTAGGGAGAAGTTGCTAAGGGTAGTAATCTCTAGTTTTAGGAATGATGCAGGAAAAATAAAGAAAAATAAAAATTGTTTTTTCAAACCAATAAAAGTGGTATTGAATTTTCAGCAGACATCTTAAATTTTTTTTAAATAATGTACGAGTACTGCTATTTGTTCAGCCATTGATTAAGCTAATTAAATTGGGCATGAACTCCATATTATTTTTTATTTTTTTAATGGTATCACCATGAGATAGAGTTACAAAGCATTCAATATTTGAGATTCAGCCATACAATGATGGAACACCCAACCCTTCACCAGTGCACATTTTCCACCACCCACATCCCAGTCCTCACTCTGCCTGTATGACAGATAATTTCCCCAGTACTCTCTCTAATTTTGGGCATTTTGTTTTGCTTAAAATTTTCCACCACCAGGGATGGGTACTTGATTATTGTATAACTGAAACCCAAGCACAAAAATTTGTAAGTCTACTGTACCTCATGGTGTTTCACTAATAAAATTTTTTTAAAAACCCCAGAAAACAATTGACATTAGGGTTGATAATACAAATTGTATTTTTGCCATAATAAAAGCATACAACATATAAAAATTCAATAAAAACAATAAATTTTTATATGGGGGGGAGAAATTTCCCACCACCATTCAAGTCTACCTGGCAGGAGCAGGTGCTAGATAATTTATTTTCCATTGCTCATTTTGAATATCATAAGATCTCGCCTCCACTACCCAGCCGCCGCCACACTCCAGGACGCTTTTCGGACCTGTGCGGAAACATCATAACACATCATAATAACACACTAAATACCCATCTTCCGGAATTGTCGTACCATATTTGATAGGGTTCAAATATGGTAACACCTACGAGGGCGATTAGAGGTCCCCCCAAAAGCCTCTATCCCTCTCGGAAAGACTGGCAAGCTACCGAGAGTATTCCGCCCGCACTGAAGAGCCTGGCAAGCTATCGGTTGTGTATTCGATATGCCAAAACCAGTAACTACAACTGGTCTCATTCACCTGACCCTGAAGGCTTCACCGACATGGCAGCACTGAGAAGGATGAGAAAGGAGAGGCCGATAAAATCTCAAGGCCGAACTAGGCTGCCACAACGAAGGAAGACAAAAATGATCATCTGTACTTTCAATGCACATACGCTAGCATCAGATGCATCCATCGAGGACCTGATGGTACAAGCGCGAATGATCAAGTACGACATCATTGGTCTGACCGAGACAAGAAGGCACGAATCTCACCATGCCGTTTTCGACACTGGAGAAGAATTGTTCCTCGGAACATGCGATAAAAGAGGTGTCGGAGGCGTCGGTGTCCTTGTCAATACAAACTTGGCCATGAGCATTGATTCATTCGAATGCCTAACAACCCGGATCGGACATTTATATTTGAATAGATGTGGCTCACTGCCGGCAGTTTCTATCTTCGTTGTCTACGCACCAACATCTCATTATGATGAAAGAGAAATTGAAAAGTTCTACATGGAGCTGGAGAAGTTCTATAAAGAAGACCACACCTTCTACAAGACCATTGTGGGTGATTTTAATGCCAAGATAGGACCGAGAAGATCAGCTGAAGAACTTCACATCGGGACCCATGGCCTAGAATGGAACGAACAGGGTGAGAGACTGTCTGAGTTCATCATGTTGACCAAGACCATCCATGATAACTCACAGTTCCAGAAGGCAGAATCTAAACGTTGGACATAGGAGTCTCCTGGTGGACGATTCCACAAGGAAATAGACCACATCATATTCAATCCACGGTTTTGCCTGACCGATGTCGCTGTTGTCCCAAAATTTCGAACGGGATCGGACCACCGTCTCCTTCGTGCAAAATTCTACTTCACAGAGCGAGGAGAAAGGGCTGCAAAGTTTAAAAAGAGAACTCCCAGAACGACCACCAACTGGGAGCTCTTTGACACTATTGCGGCAACATGGGAAGATGCCATTGTTGATAACATTGACGAGGAATACGATCGACTGGTTCAGCACCTCCATGAATGTGCGAGGAACGCCAAGAGAGAGATAGCCACAAAAAAACGCCTGTCTTCGAAAACTCTTGAGCTTATTCGCCAGAGTGGTTTGGCGCATGCCTTAGGCAACCGCAAGCTAACGTCCGAGCTCGCAAAGCAGTGCAGAGATGCGATCAAGGAAGACCTCAAAGAGAGAAGAGCAGAAGTACTGGTAGATGCGGCAGAAGCCGGGAAAAGTATTCGTAACGCCCACCTGTCCTTTGCCAACTACAAGACCAAGATGACTGCTCTCCGACGTCCTGATGGATCCATCACATCCTCCAGAATGGCAATGGAGAAGATTATCTGCGACTTCTACTCAAATCTCTTCGATAGCCATGTCCACTTGCCGACATACCAAATCCCACAGGATGGATATGTCGTTCCCAACGTTCTCCCTTCCGAAATCCGACACGCCATTTCGTCAGTAAAGAAACAAACAGCACCCGGCCCACACAAGGTCAGACCTGAACACCTGAAGAACCTGCCATCAGTACTCATCAATACACTGGCTCGGCTCTTCACTCACTACCTGTCTGAATGCAAGGTTCCGTCCCAATGGAAAACCAGAAGGACTGTACTACTGTTCAAGAAGGGAGACATCCATGACATTGGCAACTATCGCCCGATCTGCCTATTGTCTGTCATCTACAAGTTGTTCACTCGAGTCATCCTAAATAGGATTGGCAGAACACTAGATGAAGGACAACCATGCGAGCAAGCCGGGTTCCGCAAAGGATTCAGCAGCATTGACCATATCCACACGATAACCAAGCTCATTGAGGTTTCTCGGGAGTTCAAGATGCCGCTCTGTTTAACGTTCATTGATTTAAAGAAGGCCTTTGATTCTCTTGAGACGGAAGCAGTCACTGAAGCCCTAGCCAATCAGGGCATTCAAGCCCAATACATCAAGATCGTCCGTGAGCTGTATTGCGGATTCACTACCAGGATCTCACCATTCTACAAAGAAGTAATCATTGATGTCAAGAGGGGAGTTTGGCAGGGTGATACCATTTCACCGAAACTCTTCAGTGCCACCCTTGAGAACATCATGCGACGACTGGAATGGGAAGGAATGGGAGTGAAGATAGATGGTCGGCAACTACACCACCTCCGCTTTGCTGATGACATTGTTTTAATAACACCAAACATCAGCCAAGCGGCACAAATGCTGGCCGACTTTGACCGTGAGTGTGGAAAGGTAGGACTACAGCTGAATCTTACGAAGACAATGTTTATGAGAAACAGCCTTGTTCCTGACGCCCCATTCGCTCTCAATGGAACGACCATCTCCGAATGCAACAGCTATGTGTACCTAGGTCGAGAGGTCAACATGACAAATGACCTGTCACCCGAGCTGCGCAGGAGGAAGAGAGCGGCTTGGAACGCCTTCAAGAACGTCGAAGAAATAGCTAACAGGACGAAGAACCTCCGGCTCCGGGCACATCTCTTTGATTCCACTGTTCTTCCTGCATTAACATATGCCTCAGAGACCTGGGCCCTACGCAAACAGGATGAGAACACGATTCGAGTCTCCCAAAGAGGAATTGAAAGAGCTATGCTTGGAATATCACGTTTCACTCAAAAGAGAGAAAGAATCCGGAGTTCCGACCTCCGTCGACGATCAAGAATCAGGGACGCTGTCTCATTTGCCAAAGTGTCAAAAATCAGATGGGCTGGTCACGTAATGAGATTTAAAGACGACCGCTGGACTAGAGCTGTTACTGACTGGATTCCACAGGGTCAAAAGACCGCGTGGCCACCCACCTACCAGATGGTCAGACTTCTTCATCAAGATCATGAACGATCGGTTTGAGACTCTTCATGTTCCCAGAGCGAACAGATGCCATTGGGCTACACTAGCACGCGACAGGGACAAATGGAGACGTTACTGGTGTCCGCTCGAGCAAATCGACGACTAACGGGAAGTTAAGTGATTAACTGATAAATGAAGATCTCGCATGGCCGCGATTATAAATGTAAATTTCTAGATTGTAAATGACTGTGTTCCAGAGACATCTCTGTATGGTACTAATACATTCTGGGATTCAATTGGGTGTCTCTGGGCTAGGTCTGTTGTTCCACTAAGATAGTGCCTTGGAGGCATTGTGGGTGTGACGGGCAGGGACCTGGGGAGGGACAGCCCAGGTCCTCTGCCACCACGCAGCCTGGAGATTCAGTCCTGGAACCCGCCTAACTGGGCCTTGCTTGTGGAAGCTCTTGGTCACTAGGATACTATCTGAAATTTTTTTAAATTGAATCACAGTGAGATATACAGTTACAAAGTTGTTCATGATTGGATTTCAGTCATATAAAGCAGACATCTTTTTATCTAGAACTCTGGATGGTGAATACATAGCAACACTGAAAGAAGATTCTTGCCTGTCCTATTTACACAATGTACAGCAACTGGCTTGGTATTTGGTCAGTCACGGGGTGTGGGTGACAGTGCCTCTGGACCTGGACAGCTTCAGACACCAGGGAAAATAGCGTTGATATTGCTGCTCCTTGGTGTTGCTGTTCCTGTCTGAAAGGTGCTGCAGTTCCACTGGGCATAACTGCTAATGATCCTAAAACAATCATGCTTAGGATGGCATAATTACTGTTAGTTGATTCATTACTAAAGTTTATGGATTTGAATCCTGACTGTTGCTTTCCAGCTGTGTGACATGGGCAATTTACTTAATCTCCATGCGCTTCCACTTCCTTATCTGTAAGTTGAGAATGATAGCAGCATTTATTACATATAGTTTCTCTCAGGAATGTACATGTTTACTTATACATTATGATTCCTAGTACACGATTTTTCCTAACATGATTTTTGTCTTGAAAAAGTTTACAATATCTAGAACATCTTGCTCTAAAAAAATTAAGACTTAAATGATGTGACTTGAGTAACAAGTGCCATAATTAAGAGGAGAGTAGGAATGATAATAAACATTGTTCAACTTGCCTTGCATGCCGTTGACGCAGGTTCAATCCCCAGCATCTCATAGCAGTCTAGGTGTGATTTCTGAGCACAGAGCCAGGGGTAACCCCTGTGCACCACTAGGTGTGACCCCAAAACAGGATGAAAACCAAAGAGGGTAGGCTTAAGTGTACTGTAGCTGTCAGTGCCAACTTCCATCTTAACTATCATCGTGGGAAGTACACATAGTGTGTAGAGGCCAGGGATACTGCTAAACATTCCGCTTGCACAGGACAGCTCTTTCCTACCTCCCAGCAAAAGGTTAACCTTGTTCAAAAGGTTAACTTCCTGGGAGAGGTGAATTTGAGATGTCATTTGAGAGACACTGGCAGATTTTGAGGGTAAGCGATACTGTTTTAATTATGGGGCGCTATTATATAACAACAATAAATTTCAGTGGGCTCACACAAAGGTGTCTTTTTCTTCTAAGTGAACTTTTGGATCAGTGGCAGTGGGGATGGGTGGTATTCTATTCCCTCCTATTTCTCAAAGACCCAGGATCTTTGTACGTCATCACTCCACCGTTTCTTAGGGCATTAGGGGTGGGATGTGTGCGTGGGTAAAGACCACAAAGAAGGACTCAGGAACTTTTTACAAGTCTTTTCTGAAAGTGCTCCATGAAGGTACCAGCAGAGGAACAAAGGCATGCTTGGGCTGAGATCTCCAAGCCTACTCGGATTGGAGTTAAGCATCCTCCACCCAGAGCCTCCATCTTCCAGTAGGCGGGGGTCACACCCACCAACTGACCCCCAGTGCCGTGTAATCCCATCAACGGCCAAGACCCAGAAACTATAAAACCCAGCTCCGGAAGCTGACATCTTATTATCTCATTCTTGCTTTGACAACCTGGCAGGCTACCGAGTGTAGCCTGCCCACGCAGCAGAGTCTGGCAAACTCTCCGTGGCGTACCCAATATGCCAAATACCAGTAACAATGATGGCTTTTATTCTCCTAACCCTGAAAGAGCCTTGAATGTGGCACTTTTTAGAATCTCAGGGATAGGACGAAGGAGATGTTACTGGGGCCTACTCACGGCAATCGACGAACAACAGGATGATCGTGATCGTGATCGTTCTGAAAGTGAAGTCTATTACTTAACGGCATTCTTGGCTACACTGAAATTTAAGTGAGATTGGAAAGATTATGAAATTAAAAGGAAAGGAAAACAAACATTGATGTATATGGAACATTCCATACAGGGGTAAGAAACTTGTCCTAATGCTATATCCCCCCTAGAAATGAAATTCCTCACCTTTAACCTCTTTGAAGAGCTAGACAAAGTATCAATTCCACCATCAAAATCAGCATCACTTACCTGGTTTATTGAATTATCACCTACTCCAGTTTTACTTTTCCTTCCAAGTAACACAGCCTCCTCTGGGAAATCAAATGAATCATGGGGATGCATCTACCATGGGAATGGGGCAGAAGCCCCCTATTTATGACCAGTGGGCCAAGTTTAAATTCCAGAGTCAAGATAGAGATTTATTCACTGGGCTCTCTACAGCTCTTCAGAGAAGAGAAAGGAACACTTACATTTGAACCACCGCATTATTTCCCTGTTGCCTTGGACAAGCCTCTTATAGGAACGTGACCTCAAATCTGTAATGGTGATAAAGCGTTATCATCCACGAACCGGTTCTGGTCCTCCCTGGTTCATCAGGACTTTGGGTCTGAGCTCCACCCAGTGTAGAAATCTCTCTCTCACTGTTGCCAGTTTACTGAGGGTGAAATACTCACGCTTGCCCCATGAAACAGATACTTCTTTGGTGTGTCAGTATCACAATCCTCTTGGGATTCCCAATGCAAAAGCCCTTTCCCAGAGGGACTCCCGTTCCCCACAGCTTTCTGTCATTTTAGGAAGCCAGATGTGGAGTTACATATTTGGGTAGGGTATCTCATTTGACCTTAACTGGCCTTTACTTTCTTCAGCTTTAATCATTGTGAGGGTACACATTAGTTCTCTGCTATGGTTACTCTGTCTCTCAGGAGATACTTAGCAATATATGAGACGTAACTCTCACCACTGAGGAAGCAAATATAGTGTGTAGAAGCCAGGGATACTGCTAAACATTCCACTGTGCACAAGACAGCTCTTCCCCAACTCCCAGCAACAGGTTAACCTTGTTCAAAATGTCAATAGTTCCAAGACTGGGAAGCCCTAGATTTTACAGTTAGACTGTCCTGTGAGCTACAACTCTTGCCTGAGTGGTACCGTGGTTCCAGAGATGCATTTAAGCTTTGCTTCATCCTTCTGTCTTTAAGCCTCAGAAACCATGGACATGAAAGGGGAAGGTCCTTTAAGATTTTGGGCTTGGTTAAGTTGGGGAATCACCTACTATGAAAATGTAGGTGTCATATCCTTCTTTGGGGGTGGGGAAATAGGTACTGCAAGTGTATTTGTAGTTTGTGTGGTGTGATATAGGGAATGAATCTTGGATTCAGTAGATTAAGATTCAAATTCTGCCCTTGTGATTTAATTGTTTAATGTAAGCAAATTTCTTGATCACTTTGCAGTCTTTTGGTTTGGTTCACACTGACAGTGCTCAGGGCTTATTCCTAGCTCTGTGCTCAGGGATCAGTCCTAGAATGCTCAGGGGACCATGTGTGGTGCCAGGGATAGAACTGGGTCAGCCATGTACAAGGTAGGTGTACTACCTGCTGTACTTTTTCCCCAGACCTGGTCTCTTTCCTTTAAACTTCCTTACTAGAAAAATGGAGACTGGTGAGGGTTGAATAAGTGAGCACATGCAAAGATCACAGAACATGAAAAATGCCTTTTATTTATTTATATTTTTAGTAACTGTGATATACACTGTTACAAAGTTGTTCATGATTGGGTTTCAGTAATACAATGCTCCAAAACCCATCCCTTCACCAGTGCCCATTTCCCACCAACAATGCCCTCAGTTTTCCTTCCAACAACTTCCTACGCCACCCAGCCTGCCTCTACATCAGACATTTTCTTCTGTCTCTTTCTGGAAAGCACCTTTTAAACTTGAGTTCTCTGAAACTGAGAAATGTAAAATTCTCTAAAGAGTAGCACAGTCACAAAGATTTATGCTAACAAACTTTGCTATTTGATATCATTAATGGAAAATAGATTTGATGGGAAGGTTAGGCCACCAAGAAAGCATGGGCCACTTCTACAATGTGGTAAAGATGAGACAAAGTATGTGCTATGCTCTGTTACAATTGCTGTGGCAGTGGTATAAGGGAATGAACCACAGGTAGTTCCATGCATAAGTTTTGGCTCAGCTCAGAAACATGTTTTTAAAGATTAGATTGAAGAGAATTGTGGAAGAAACATCAGGTTGTAGGATAGTCAATTTGGATCGTAGAGGAATGGGGAAGAATCTTTCTGGCCTGTCTCTAGCCCCTTTTCTTGATTTCTAGGGTTTGGGGTTTCTCAGTCATGGGAAGTCCAAGGTTCCAGGAGGACAGTCTAGAGCATGTCTCATGTATATGTCTGGTGACTCATGTAGAAGCAAACTTTTTGTTGGGAGGAGGATTCTATTGATTTCTCAGACAGGTTTGTGCTGTTTGTTTCAATAAGTTACCTTTTGGAATATTACTATGGTGACATATGTAAACAAAGCTACAAGAGTAAATTTGTTCATTGCAGTGCAATAAATGATAACACAGGACTGAACACCTTCTGATGCCCATCTAGGGAGATTGGCAACATAGATGAAGAAGTCCTTCCAGATGACCACTGTGGCATCTTTAAAGAGGCGTCTTTAAAGAATAGTGGTGAAAATTTGGCACAGTGCACGAAAAGGTTCATGACTGAATGTTGAATGTATAAAAGAGCAGACAAGAAGATTGCTTCTATTGACATTTACTTAACCCAACCTTTGGATCACAAAATCACAATCACAAATCATCCTGTTAATCGTCGATTGCCTCGAGCAGGCCCCAGTAACGTCTCCTTCATCCTAGCCCTGAGATTATATTCAAGGCTCTTTAGGAGAATGAGACCCATCATTGTTACTGGTATTTGGCATATTGGGTACGCCACGGGGAGTTTGCCAGACTCTGCCGTGGGGGCAGGCTGCATTCGGTAGCCTGCCAGTTTGTCCAAAGTAGGAATGAGATAATAAGATGTCATAATAGGATGTTGCGCGGCCGCAAATGCGGCCGCTCGGTTCCAGGAGCTGATTTTTATAGTCTCTGAGTCTTGGCCGTTGATGGGATTACACGGCGCCAGGGGGCCAGTTGGTGGGTATGACCCCTGCCTACTGGAATATGGAGGATCTGGGTGGAGGATGCTCGGCCCAAATCCGAGTAGGCTTGGAGATCTCGGTCCCGGAACCCGCGTGACTTTGTCCCTCTGCCAGTATCTTCATGTGTGCGGAGAGTGGTCTCAGCATGGTGGTGGCTGGTCCTGGAGGTCTTTGGCTGCCGGAGCCCTGGTCGGGGCGGGGAGGAAAGCTCAACCCCCTCCCCTCCAAGGGGTCCCAGCGAGCGAGGACAGTCAGGCGCGGGGGCAGGAGACTGCACTCTTCTCTTCCGGGGGCTGGTTTTTATAGTCTTGGATTTGGGCCGAGCATCCTCCACCTTTGGATAAAGTCATCCAAAAAATTGTTTCATTTTATGCAGATGTTCCTACCCACTGTTTTTTCATGTAAGGGCAGAGGAAGAGGGTTGGAAAGGTCTTAGTTGGGTGCTGGGATTTCCAGAGTGAGGGACTTGCCGTTTTTGAGAGTTACCAGGAGAAGCAGTGTCACTCCTGTGGGAGTGAAATGGCATGTTTCTAAATAGAAATGCCATGTGAAGATCCCTAAATAGACATGCCACGTGAAGCTCCCTAAAGCAAGGATTGGCCTAGAAAACTAGATGATATTTTATTTATTATTATTGGCGGTGGTGGTGGGCTGGAGCGATAGCACAGCGGGTAGGGCATTTGCCTTGCACGCAGCCAACATGGGTGAGACGAGTTCGATTCCTCCGCCCCTCTCGGAGAGCCCGGTAAGCTACCGAGGGTATCTCGCCCGCACGGCAAAGCCTGGCAAGCTCCCCGTGATGTATTCAATATGCCAAACACAGTAACAACAAGTCTCACAATGGAGATGTTACTGGGCCCACTTGAGCAAATCGATGAACAACGGGAGGACCGTGACTGTGGCGGTGGTGGTGGTGGTAGTAGTAGTGGCTGAGTCTTACCCAGTTGTGCTTATTCCTGTCTCTGCACTTAGGGATCACTCCTGGTGGGGCACTAGGTACCAATGGAGTACCGGGGATTAAACCCAGGTCAGCTGCATGCAAGGCCAGTGTCCTACACACTATACTATTGCTCTAGCCCCTTGGATGAAATTTTAGGGGTTAAAAGTCTAATTGGGGGTAGGGTAGAAATTGGAGAATACAGTGGTGGGGGAACATGTGCTTGTACATGTATGCACGTGTGTGTGTGTGTGTGTGTGTGCGCATGTGCATGCTTCTGTGTGTGTAGAGGTAGAGATGTCATAGTGAGGGTGGGAGCTGGCCGAAAGGCTCAATGCACAGCGCTCCTTTTCAAAAGGCCCTTCACGGAGTCATCTCCCAATTGACTTCTCTACCTTTGTCAGTCTCTCTCTCTCTCTCTCTCTCTCTCTCTCTCTCTCTCTCTCTCTCTCTCGGTTTTTGGATCACATCCAGTGAGGCTCAGGGCTTATTCCTCCTGGTTCTATACTCAGGGATCACTCCTGGATCTGCTGGGGATTATACGTGGTACCTAGGTAGGCATTGTGCAAGGCAAGTGTTTTAATCCCCTATACAGCCCTGCCCCTGGTGGTCAGTTTTTTTTTTTTAATTATTCTTTTCTTTTTCTTTCCTTCCAGGGGATAGGTTTTAAGAAACAGAAACTTCTTGGGGCTGTCCCCAGAAAAGGCATATTTAGCCAAAGAAACTGGACATTCCACTCCCTGGGGCCACAGCAGGAGGCCCAGGAATGTCCCTGCCTGTCACTGGAGCTTTCAGTCTCCTCCTCTACAATCACTCATTTTGCCTTTAAAAAAAAATCTGCATGTGTGGCTGGCCTCCATGATACTTAGCATGATACTTTCCATGTAGTACCACAGCTCAGATAGAGAAGCGAGCACCAAATAAAGGGTGTTGGGAGGATCCTCCCAGGATGGGAGAAGCATGCTGAAAGTAGACTATAGACCAAACATGATTGCCACTCAATGCCTCTCTTGCAAACCACAGGACTCAAAAGGAGAGAGAGAGAACAAAAGGGAATGCCCTGCCACAGAGGCAGGATGGGATGGGGGGAGATGGGGTGTGGGAGGAATACTGGGATCCTTGATAGTGGGAAATGGGCACTGGTGGAGGGATGGGTATTTGATCATTGTATAATTGAAACCCAAGCACAAAATTTGTGAGTCTACAACTGTACCTCATGGTGTCTCACAAATAAAAATTTAAAAAAAAATCTGCTCGTGCTTGATTCCCACCTCCTAGACAGGTCCAAAGTCAAGGTTGCTAACTTATCTTTAACATTATCTATCAGATAATTCCCACAACAGGACCTGCCATTGGGAATTATTCCTCCCAGGAATCTGCATGGGTCAACTCTAAGGACCACTGAGCCCTCTTTTTCCCCACAGATGCAGCTGAGTAGGCTTTACCCAGGTGCCCAGCACCCACCCATAACTTCTGAGCACACATTTTCCACCCTCTTTCAAAACTACTCCTGCTACCCTCATATTTTCACTCATTGCTGTCTGGATGCTCTCTTAGAGCACACTCACAACTATTCTTTTCCTCAGAAGAACATACGTTTGCCTTTCATTCACGTTCCCCCCACAGCCAGTCCGCTTGCTTCCTAGGGACCCTAAAGAGAATCTTGTTGCTGCATGACCTGACTGGCCTCACCAGCAGGTCCCTACACTTGCCCCCCTCCTCCCCTTCTCATCACTCCCTGTCTCCTGCCCCAGTGTGCCTTTGGGACACAGGGTGGATGTTTGAAAGTAAGCTTCTATTTTGGACTTCTTTAGGGTCCCTGTGACTTCTGGGAAGATGCTCGGCTCCCTTCATGAGACCAGTAGCACCACAGATGCCAGGTGGCCAGCAACAGGTGTGTTGCATGCAGACCCCGTGACTTCAGATTGAAGAGCCCAGGGTTAAAGATCAGATAGCAGTCAGGCTTCACTCTCTGGAGCTGCTGGGCTATGTGGGATGGGTGAGTCTGCAGCTCAGGGACAAAGTCCTGTAATAAATTACGTGGACCCAGAGCTCTCAGCCATTTCCTCTTAGGGCCCTTCCGCCTCTGCCATTCCCTCTTTTTCCTCTTGTCTGCTGCCCAGAACCTCCTCTCCCTGCTTTCAGACTGGAGGGGAAGGGAGTCAGCCAGCCCCTGCATTAACAAGGTAAGGGAGCCGGGGGTGGGGTGGGGTGGGGGGGGACTTCTCTGCTTGCAGGAAGTGTGTGTGTGTGTGTGTGTGTGTGTGTGTATGTGTGTGTGTGTGTGTGCGCGCGCGCGCGTGCAATCTTCTGTGACAGGGAAGGAGGAAGGAGTACAGTTACTCCTTTGGGAATTGGAATAGGAGGGCTGGAGGGAGAGATGGCAATTCTTTCAAGGAGGTTTGGAGTCCCAGACCTAGATAAGAGTTGCAGGGTGCAGCTGGAATGAAATAGGGGAAGGCCTGTGAAGCAGAGAGCTGGAGGGTCTCTTTCAGAGCCTGCAAAATAGAAACTCCAGCACAAGATTCAGTTCATCAGACTGCGGGCAGGTGCCTGGGGAATTGGGAGGAACTGATCTGCTTCTGGGGTAAGAAGGAATCCCTGGGCATGGAGGATCTGTTCCAAGATAGTTATCCAGCATGGGAGGCTCACTTTGTGACGGGTGGAGAATGGCAGAGGTGCTGGTTTCCCATAAGGAGCTGCATCCAGGGCACACATTTGTGTTATTGTTCACATTTTAAGAACCAGGAAACAGGATCCTGAAGAATGAGGTGCCTGTGGGAAGCACCAGGGCCCTGACTGTGCTCAAAGCCCAGGCTTACCTGCCCGCCCAGCTACCTGCCTTGAACAACTATGGAAAACTGCATTAGTCATTTCTTCAGGGAAGAGGCCCAGACCCCACCCACTGGGCCTTAAAGCCTCCTCTTGGGCTGTTGGGAAAGAGGGAATCTACCCAGTGTAGATTCCTGTGGGCTGTCAGTATGGTGGGCATGCACCCTCTTCTCACAGCAAAGGATATTTTAATCATAGGTATGGGGAGGCAACTGAGGGGTAAGGGTTGTAGACCCCTCATTTCTCCCAAATCATGCTTGTTTCCTTCCTTGGCCAGGCCTCCCTTCTGACTCCACTTTAACTCTGGACTTGAATTTGATTCTAACTCATTAATCTCCTAAACCCCATTTGGGATTTTAGTTGGAAGCATGGTTCCATGTGGAATCTTGGCTAAGAACCATTCCCTTCCGCAGAACTGCCCACAGGAAACCCTCCCATCTTCCTGGACCCACCAGGCACCTACTGTCTAGGCCTTGGGTGCTTTGTCCCAGGGACCCCTGCACATATGTCTGTCTGGGGTCCTGCTTTGTCCTTAGCTCAGCACAGGGCAGGTGCTCTGTGGTAAGTGACATGGCAGGAATGATTGTATTACTTGGGTGCATTTCTCTAACTCAGTGCTTGGCCTGTCTTACTGCCTCCACGTTCTCATTCAAGCCGTTGACAAGTTTGGGGAGGAAGAGAAGGAATTCTAGAGTATCTCTTTATGAAAGTGACATGGACATGAAAGTAGGTAGTGCTTTCACTAGGTTTTCTGAGGGCACGGGCTTCTGTTCCCACCTAGGGTGTGGCAGAGACCAGGTTCTTCGTCAGTCTATGTTGAAGAACGAAGTAGTGAGTGGCAGAAATAAAGTTTCAAGTCCGGTTTCTGAGTTCATTGTCATTTTGAATTCTCTTGTAAGCTTTTTAAAGTAATCAGGAAACTTGGATCACAGTCCTTTGCTGCTGGGAAGGCAGTTCAAAGGAAAAGTCACCCACCAGAGCAGTCAAGTGTCAGGGAAATTGGGAAGGCAGTTTGGGGGCAGATGACACGCTCTGTATGGATGGAGCCTGGGCAAACACTGCCACCCCCCCATCCCCCACCCCTGTAAAAAAAAGAAATCAGAGAGAATTGGGAAGGGGAATGATAATAGTGGGACAGGCTGTGGAGGGAAGAAAGGCTTGATGAGCATGGGGGTGAGCAGGGGGTATTCTAGGTCAAGGGAAGGCCATACAAAGATGGACGTTTTGAATCAGATTTTAAGTCTATCTCAAGTTCTATTGTGTTGTTTTGGGGCTGTTTGTGGACTTAAGAGCTATTCCTGGCACTGTGCTTGCAAATCACTATCAGCAGTGTGTGGGAAATAAAGATACCAGGAATGGAACCCAGGTCCACAGCCTGCTGAACAGGCACACTAGTCCTTCTAAAAAAATATTTTACTTTTTAAAATTGAATCACCATGAGATACTCAGTTACAAAGTTATTCATGATTGGGTTTAAGTCATACAATATTCCAACACCCTTCTCTTCACCAGAGTAAACTTCCCACCACCAACTCTTCAGTTTCCATTCTCTCCCTGTCCCCAACAACCTGTCTCTATGGCAGGCACTTTTCTTCTCTCTCTCTCTCTCTCTCTCTCTCTCTCTCTCTCTCTCTACCCCTCCTTTCTCCCCCTCCCTTTCTCTCTCTCCCTCTCTCTGTTTCTTTTTGGACATTATGGTTTGCAATACAGACACTGAAAGGTTATTATGTATATCCCTGTATATACTTTCAGCACTCAGCTCTTTATTTATTTTTTATTTTATAAAGTAGTTCACAATATTTGATTACATTTAGTATTCAAACACCAATCCCACCACCATTACACCATCCCACCACCATATTTCAGGTGTTTCCATCCCAAACTCCAATTCCTTACCCAAAGAAGAATAGAAATAATATAATATTTTCCTCTAAAGTTGGTTGCCTCCTACTTTGAATCCCATCAGATGTGGTGCAGTACTCTTGGACTATGGGTAGGGTGTGTCCTATAAAGTGTCTCACAGCAGTTCAGGGAAAGGTTCACTCATGGGTGAGGCTCGGCCCAGGTATGTGGAGAGCGGTGTCAGCACTCAGTTCTTGTCCAGAATGATCATTTCCAACTCTTATTATCATAGACACTAATTCCTTGAATTGTCTCCCTGATCCACATGCATGCACATTTGGCTCCTGGCAGGAACCAAGCAGCTCTAGTAGCAGTAGGAGATGCTCTTTCCAGGCTGGAAGAAACCATCTGTGTTGTACCTGCCAGTACAATAAATAACCCCTGGGCACTTGTGACTTGGAAGCACTTAAAGGATGACCAGTGTGACTGGGAACTGCAGGAAGGTGTTAAATGATTTGAGGCAGCATATAGACAGCTACCACAATAGAATGGAAAGTGAAGGAGAAACCAGGATGAAGGGAGAATTAAGGTGAATAATACAATACAGCTGGAGAAAGGGTAGCAAACTAAGCTTCAGTGTCTTTGCAGAGATAACCACTAAATAAGCTCTCACCCACCCATTAGACAGTGAAAACTAGAATAAAATCAGCCACATGATTAACAATGTCCAAAAATAAGCTTACTTGGGGTGGGGGCACACGTAGTGGTGTTCAGGGTTTACTCCTGGCTCTGGGCTGGTGGGGCCTGGGAGAACCATACGTAGTTCTAGGGCTGCATGCAAGGCTGGCGCTTCAATCTCTGTACTATTCTCACTGATTCCCAAGGTCTATTACTGAGGTGAAGACTGTCTTCCTTGGTGGGGTGTCATGAAGAGGACAGCAAGCGAGGAAATGGGATATGCAGTAAGTCAGGAGGGCATTGCAAAGGCTTTATCTTTAAAGCTCTCTCTGGTCATGCTGATAGCACTCAGCTAAAGTGAAACCCATAAAAGCTGTTTTCTGTAGCCAAGGAGATAGTACAGCAGGTAAGTGCTGTACATGCATAGTACTTGCATGTGGCTGGTGTGGTTTGATCCCTGACCTCCCACATGATCCCCAAGCACTGCCAGAATTGATCTCTGAGCACTCTGAGCAATCCTGGGTGTGGGCCAAAAGCAAAAAACCAAACAGACAAACAAACAAACAAAAAACATTTTCTGGACAGATGTTAATCCAGGGGCTGGAGCGATAGCACAGCGGGTAGGGCATTTGCCTTGCACGCAGCCAACATGGCCGACCCGAGTTCGATTCCTCTGCCCCTCTTGGAGAGCCATGCAAGCTACCAAGAGTATTTCGCCCACACAGCAAAGCCTGGCAAGCTCCCCGTGATGTTTTCGATATGCCAAACACAGTAACAGTTGTCACAATGGAGACATTACTGGGCCTGCTCGAGCAAATTGATGAACAACGGGAGTGATGGTGGCAGTGATGTTAATCTGAATTTCAATAAAAGGCAGTAAATAGCTTGGTGAGGGCTGTCTAAAATCCTTGAGGCCAGAAAAGGGCAAGCAATAGCTAGTTTGGATGAGGACGCTCCCACTCTTTCTTTCACTGAACTTCGTGGCTGATCTCTGCGGATGGCCATCTCTGTGGGGTAAGAGGTGGGATTTTAGGCATTTGTGAACAGTGACATTCTGTGGATGGTGAAATAAAGAATAAAAGCAATCTGTGGGAAATTCAAACATTATAGAAAGGTGAAAAATGCAAACACAATGTCTCCTTCTTCTCTCCGTCCTCCTATTCCTCTCTTCAGAAGAAAACACTGTCAACTGTTTAGTATAATTATCTGCAAACCTCACATATAAGAAAAGGCAAGCAATAGCTAGTTTGGATGAGGACGCTCCCACTCTTTCTTTCACTGAACTTCGTGGCTGATCTCTGCGGATGGCCATCTCTGTGGGGTAAGAGGTGGGATTTTAGGCATTTGTGAACAGTGACATTCTGTGGATGGTGAAATAAAGAATAAAAGCAATCTGTGGGAAATTCAAACATTATGGAAAGGTGAAAAATGCAAACACAATGTCTCCTTCTTCTCTCCGTCCTCCTATTCCTCTCTTCAGAAGAAAACACTGTCAACTGTTTAGTATAATTATCTGCAAAAGTAGCTCCATATGTAACCTATATTTTAAAACAAAAATGAGTGTAAGATGTAACTTCCTTTTATGATGTATTCACCCCATCAATACATAGATCATCCTTGGTCCCAGAGTATTGGGTGGAGGAGAATAGAGAGTCTCAATGTGGTTTTGATCCTTAGATGGCAGTCTTCTTATATGTGAGGTTTGTATAGTCTACACAAGAGGATATGGACACAGTGATCTGGTGCACAGACCCTTGGTCCCTCCATCTCCCTTCTGGTTTCAGTAATACTGATTTTCCGCTTAGTACCATCCTTCCTTATTTACTTTTCAGCATTTTCTTTGTCACTCCCCCATACTCCACTTCAAGGATGCCCCAGAAACACGTTAGAGGTGTGATTTTGGACTCTGCAACTTTAAAGAGGTTTTTGGCAGTCAGTAAAGTAAGCTGATCTCCAGGATCTCAACCACACGGACCTACCTTAGGTTTAACAAGAGGTCCTGAGCTAAGAAGGTAGTTTGCTTCCTAGGGGCAAGAACTTGCAAGTATCCTAAAGCATTACCTCAGGGACAATGCCTTACCTACCTCTCTGGGATGAGGGGGCAATACCACCCATCCGTCCATCAGTCTGTCCACCAGTCTATTAATTCCGCAATCATGTCCTGAGAACCCTAAGGCACAGTCTAGCTTTGAAATTTCTCAGAGTGTGGGGTGACAAAAGCAATAATACATAAGAAGGAGTAAGTACTGAGGTGTAAAACTGCAGCTACTGCATGGAACAATGCCCATGCCTTTGTGTGAGTGTGTGTATGTGTGTGTGTGCGTGTGCGCACATACATGCGTGCATGCATGCACATATATACATATTCATGTATAAAGATTGCACTGAGAGAATATGGAATATTTAGGAAGAGCTTGAGATTCAAGGGAAGATTCAAGGGAGATTATTCCAGGAAAGAAGTGAGACACAAGGTAATGTTAAAAAATGGGAGGAAGAAGATGAACCCAGAGGACCTGAAGTGCCCCAAAATATGGCATACTCTTACCTATGTATGGAAGGCATAAGGTGGTTTAAAAAATTATTATTTTGGGGCTGGAGCAATAGCACAGTGGAGAGGGTGTTTGCCTTGTACTCAACCAACCTGGGTTCAATCTCCGTCATCCCATTTGGTCCCCTGAGCACTGCCAGGAGTCATTTCTGAGTGCAGAATCAGGAGTAATCCCTGAGCATCACTGCGTGTGACCCAAAAGGCCAAAAAAATAATTATTATTTTTCAGTTTTAAAGTGTCATTTGGTGGGTTGTCTGATGATTTTTTTTAAGTCCAGAAGAAGCAAGCCTGAGAGGATTTTCCTCTTCTAAGTGAAGGATAAAGGGGATTAAAGGTTAGGAAAGTCAGTCTTCAAGTATTTTAATTGATTAACAACTTTATCTGGTTTAGGTAATAGGACAACACTGATATCATAAAATGAGTAGGAATTATTCTCTCTGCTTCTGTTTCCTGGAAGATATAAGAAAAAGTAGTATCTTATCCTTAAATGTTTGGTGGAATACATCTGCAAAATAAACTGGGTTTAGTGCTTTCTTTCTTGAAAAGTTATTAGTAATAGTGGAGGGAAGGTGTAATGGTGGTGGGATTGGTGTTGGAATATCGAATGTAACAAATTATCATGAACAAAAAGAAGAAAAGTTTTTACTGACTTAATTTCTCTGATAAAGACAAGTTAAATCTATTTATTTCTTCTTGTGTAAATTTCAGTAGTTTGTTGTCTCTCAGGTAATTGATTCATTTTGTTTAATTTCTAAATTCCTAGTCATAGAATCAGCATAATATTTGCTTAGTATAATTTTAGTACATGGGATAACCCTATTTTATTTCTGATAATTAGAAATTTATGTCTTTTTTCCTTTTATCTTGATCAAGCTGACTTGACATTCATTAGTTTTATCAATGTTTATTTTTTGTTGATTTCCTGATTTTATTCAAGTAGTTTATACCCTAATTTCTGTTTTATATTATTTTAAGAATTATATTGCTCTTCTTTCTCTTTTTTAAAGGCAGAAATTTAGTTTACTGATTTTAGGTATTTTTTCTTAATAATATATCAAACATTATACATATTTCTATAAGCCCTGTTTTCCATAACATTGGAAATTTTGTTTTTTCATTTTCATTTACTTGAAGACATTTAATTTTTTTCTGGAAGTTTTTTTTGATTTATTATTCATTTAGTTATTTTTAATTAATTATTATTATTTTTTTTTGCTTTTGAGCCACACCTAGCTGTCCCTGTGTTTACTTCTGACTCTGCTCAGGGGTCACTCCTAGTGGTGCTTGGGGGATCATATGCAGGGATTTGATCATGGGTTGGTCATATATAAGGCAAGTGCCTTGCTCCCTGTACTATTTCTCTGGTTCCTCATCTATTATTTTTGTGTTTTTAAATCTCCATATGTTATGGAATGTTTCAATTATTTTGTTGCCTCCTCCTCCTCCTCCTCCTCCTCCTCCTCCTTTTTTTAGTGAAACACCATGAGGTACAGTTGTAGACTTACAAACTTTCGTGCTTGGGTTTTTTTAGTTATATAATGATCAAGTACCCATTCCTTCACCAGTGCCCATTCTCCACCACCAATAAAACCAGTAGCCCTCTCACCCTCCCATCCCCCACCCTGTCCCATCTCTGTGACAGGGCATTCCCTTTTGCTCTCTCTTTTCTTTAGGGTGTTGTGGTTTGCAATAGAGGTATTGAGTGGCCATTGTGTTCTGTCTGTAGTCTACTTTCAGCATGCATCTCGCATCTCGAGTGAGTCCTCCAAACACCCTTGACTTGCTGTTCCCTTCAGGAGAGGAGGTCTTATTCACCTCTGGGGTTAGGGAGAAAAATGTCACCTCAGATGTTGAAAAGGTACCTACACTGATTATAACCATTTGCACGGTAGGTACTCAGCAGTATCTGTGAGGTTAAATTGTCATTAAGCATATAATGGCCCATGCATGAAATCAAACTTGGGAAAATAACATTCTTTCTTCAGAACAGGACAGCTTAAAAACTATCATATTCATTTGTACCTGTGCCCTACTCCACTCTAAACTCCCTTTGCTCAGCTCAAATGCAACCCCAAACTGATCTCTGGCAGCACTGGAACTTTTTCCGCTCTGCCTTTGCTAAACTTACAGCATCCTCGGAGAAGGACCTTATCTCCTTCCTCTGTGAATTCTTATTCATCCGTCAAAGCCATCATTATAACACTTCACCTGCAAGGGTGGCTTTATTCTCTGTTTATTGAACAAATATGTATGACTTCTCCCCCACCCCCCCACCCCGCATCAGATGGAGGGACATGGCGGTGGACAACAAAGCCCTATCACTTCACACTGCTCAGTACAATGCAGGGCAAAGTGCCAATGTCTTTTAGTTGGATCATGGCAGTTCCTGCTTTTCCTCCCCACAACACCCTGCTCCTGCTGACCTAATCAGGCTTCTTGGTTGCTCCCAAAGTAGTTGGGAGGCCATGAGGTACTGGAGATAGACTGGTAAGGAGATACATCTGGGATGGGTTGCCACCTATGCTACTGTTGAACTTGGGACCTTTCTTTGTGTTTCATGTATGGAATGAAAACACAACTGTGAGGTTGGGGTGCTATGAGATTGTGATCAGACATATGAGTGATGCTGACTGCTTGCCTAACTCCCCAAATTGCACGGTAGTAATTTTGAGCTTCTAGACCACTTGGATTGTGTTTTAAGTGGGGTCAGAACTACCTCTGTTCCCTACATTGAGCACAGGCTGAGTGCAAAGTAAAGGTTCAATGAAAACGAGTCAGGATGAGAGAAACAGAAAATATCTTCTTACACTTGAATTGAGACAGAGACTCATTTGTACATTTATCCAATAGTTTTAACTTGATTAAAGAAACAAACCAGTCTTTTATTTTTAATTTTTATTAGTGAAACACCATGAGGTACAGTTGTAGGCTTACAAATTTTTGTGCTTGGGTTTCAGTTATACAATGATTGAGTACCCATCCCTCCACCAGTTCCCATTCTTCACCAAGAATGATCCCAGTATCCCTCCCCCCCAACCCCCCCTCCATCCCACCCTGCCTCTGTGGCAGGGCATTCCCCTTTGTTCTCTCTCTCTCTCCTTTTGGGTGCTGTGGTTTACAAAAGAGGCATTGAGTGGCAATCATGTTTGGTCTATAGTCTACTTTCAGCATGCATCTCCCATCCTGGGAGGATCCTCCCAATACCCTTTATTTGGTGCTTCTCTATCTGAGCTGCCTTTCCCTCTAGCTTGTACGGCTGGCCTCCAAGCCATGGAGTAGACCTCCTGGTACTTATCTCGGCTATTCTTGGGTGGTACTCTCCTATTTTGTTACTTTATGTTCCCCAGATGAATGCAATCTTTCTATGTCTGTGTCCCTCTCTGACTCATTTCGCTTAGCATGATACTTTCCATGTAGTACCACTTGTATATAAACTTCATGACTTTATCTTTTCTAACATCTACGTAGTACTCCATTGTGTAGATGCACCAAAGTTTCTTTAACTAGTCATCTGTTATTGAGCACTCAGGTTTTTCCCAAATTCTGGCTATTGTAAACAGTGCTGCAATGAACAAACTAGTACAGATGTCATTTTGACTATACTTTTTTGCCTCTCTGGGATATATTCCAGGAGTGGTATTGCTGGGTCAAATGGGAGCTCAATTTCTAATTTTTTGAGAATCGTACATAATGTCTTCCAACAGGGCTGAACCAGTTGGCATTCCCACCAGCAGTGAAGGAGAGTCCCTTTCTTGCCACATCTGCATCAACAGGGGTTGCTTTTGTTCTTTTGGGTGTGGGCCAGACTCTCTGGTGTGAGATGATATCTGATTGTTGTTTTGATCTTCATCTCCCTGATGATTAATGACGTAGAGCATCTTCTCATGTGCTTTTTTGCCATTTGGATTTCTTCTTTGAGAAAGTTTCTGTTCATTTCGTCGCCCCATTTTTTTTGATGGGGTTGGATGTTTTCTTCTTGTGGAGTTCAATCAGTACTTAAACAAACGAATCTTGAGGTAAGCCCAGACCAAGCACTCTGGACTTACTGATGATCCCTTTGCCCAGCGCTCCAAATCAGGATTCTGAGAAACTGAAATTCTTCTTTCTCTTTATATACAGGCTGGGAGCAGCTGCTGGCTCAGGATGTCGGCCTTCAGGCTGGTAAGAAACACTTGGTTCCATCTCAGGAATGTTCGTGAGAATTACCAAAGGCTGAATTAAATTGCTTCTAAGGAAAGAAGAGACAGACTACAATATTAGGAAAATGTCAGCAATGATAGAATTTGAGAAACAGGACAGATTATCTAAAGAGAACAAGCTGGCCACCCCTGGGTCTTGGGGTCTTGGTAGGATGTCTACATGGGCAAATCATTTGTTATTTAAATATCTTAACAAAGAGTTGTCTTCTCATTCGTTCACTCACCACAGCTGTTGGAAAGACTCAAACTTCAAGGACCCAAATCATTCTGGGCCCTGAACTACCTAGCTTTCCTCAGCCCCAAAATATTTATTTAGAATCTGTTGTGTCCCTGTGGCTAAGAGATGGTGCTACCTGGGAAAAGAACTGAGGATTTTTGCATTTACTGTAAAAAAAACCCTGGGAAGTTGCCCTAGCTGAGGCAGTCAGTGGGAAATAGCCTCCAAGCATGCCTAGTGGTGCTTGCAAAACAAGAGAAACTCAGGGGTTGGAGAAGCCCTGAGGAGAGCCCTTAAACTGTGTGTGTGTGCTCCCCTGTTCTTTAGAATTGTAAACCAAACTCAGAAAAGCCACTTATTGTTTTGTTCAAAAAAATTCCTCTATAACTTTCCTTGTAGCGATGGCAAAGCCTCAAATTGGGGAAAGAGAGAGAGAGAGAGAGAGAGAGAGAGAGAGAGAGAGAGAGAGAGAGAGAGAGAGAGAGAGAGAGAGAGAACCATTAACTTCAAGTTGACCATTAACTTCAAGTAGAGTTGAGTTGAGATTACATGTTTCGTGACGGGACGGTGATGTCTTATTCATCAATGAATCCTTCAGCAGATGTGCTGAATAAAGGCAGAACTATGCTGAGGTCATTATTGACAAATCACCTTTGTCCACCCTCTGCTGCTCTGAAAAAGTTTTACTATTCTCTCTCTCTTTGTTTATTTGTTTTTGTTTTGGGTGACACCTGGCAATGCTCAGGGACTATTTCTTGCTCTGCACTTAGGAATTACTCCTGGCAGTGCCAGGGGACCATATGGGATGGCAGGGATAGAACCTGGGTCATCTGTGTGCAAGGCAAATGCCCTATCTGCTGTACTATCACTCCAGCCTTGGAAGTTGGACCTTTAACAGACAGGAAATGGACTTGCCTGAAACCATAAAGCTCATAGAACGCAGAGAAGAAATCAGAACTCAGTTCTGTGTGACTTCAGAGGGGTTTTCTGCTCAGACTGCCATAGCATGCAACATGAATGGTGTCCTTAGTTCAATAGAAATTTATTTCTTCACTGTCTGGAGGTCTAGGTACCAATAGAGTCTTTATCTATGAGTCCTTTCTTCCTGGCTTGCACCACCTTCTCTCTGTGTCCTAATATGCTTTTCTTATTGTAATTGCATGTGTGGACATTCTCGTGGTATGCACACACAAGTGTATACACATACACACAGTGCTCAAGTTTTACTGTCCTTATAAGGTTAATGATCCTATAGATCAGGGCCCTATCCTTTTATCTATTTTAATCAGCTTTAGCATCTGAAAAACCCAGTCTCCAGATATCGTTGGTTGGAATTAGGTTTTCAACATCTGAATTTGGTGGAAAACAATTTAGTTTCTAATAGGCTTTAATTTTTTTCTTTTTGGGTCACACCCAAATGCACAGGGGTGACTTGTGACTCATGCACTCAGGAGTTACTCCTGGCAATCCTCGGGGGACCATATAGGATACTGGAAATCAAACCTGTGTCGGCCGTGTGCAAGGCAAATGCCCTACCCACTGTGCTATCGCTCCAGCCCCTAGACTTTACTTTTATTCAATATCTATTATTAAGAAAATCTAAATATATGAAATGTTCTACATCATATATTTTTGGAAAAACAATGGGTGCTGGACCCTGCTTTCCAGCTACATAACTTCTGGTATAGTTAAAATAGGAATTGAGTTGGAGAAGTTTGATTTTCACGCTTCAGGGGTTGGTGCCAGGCTAGGTGTGAGATGGGCATTTTTCCAGCAGCAGTGGAGCACTCCTTTCTCAAAGATTGGCTCTCTGCCCAGGGAAACTTTGCTGCTTGCTGGCTGTGCCACCTTGGCCAGGATCTCCAACCTTCAGACTGCCTTTCTGCCATCTGTCATATAATTGTGGGATGTCAGAGGCACTGCCCTTTTTGGCCATGTGGTAAGGAGAAACAACTATAAATTCTCAAGTGCAAAGGTTACAGAGGAACCAGTCATCTGGTGCCTGGGTCAGCTGATAGCAACTTCCCAACCTTCTTCAGCCTCCTTTGAAACTCCTGCTCTCTATGACCACCTCTTGGAAACAGACTCTCCTTGATACAAACCCCCAACACTGCCACTTGCATTCTTGTGGTAAAACAGGAATAATGGTACTATTGTTGCACAGTACATTGGTGGCCTCATAGAAGCTTAAAGTTTGATAAAAGCATTGGGCAGCTGGATATTCTGGAGGCAGGGAGAGTATGTTTCAAAGGAAAAGCATGGTTAGGTCGAAAGTGCGAAATTTGTTCTGTCCACATAGCTGTTGCTGCTGCTGGTAGTGGTGGTGATGAACCTGAGGTGGTACCAAGAGGGGAAATGTGTCTGCTCTGCAGAGATGTTCTCTAAGTTTAAAGTGCACACAGGATCCAAAAACTTGGTACCAGGAAGGAATTCAAGACATGCCAATAATTTTATATTGATTACCTAAAATAGCAATACTTTAAGTATATTGTACTCAAGAACAGCATTTATAAAACTAATGTCACCCATTTTTCTTTGCCTCATACATGTGCCCAGTAGAATATTTTCTTTATTAGTTTTCCTCTATTATTATTGAGGTGATATAATTTACAATAGTGTTAATGATTATGTTTTTGGCTTACAAAGTTACTGCACCATCACCACTACCAAAGTGCCACAGACCCCCAACTACTGTCCCTGGTCCTTTATAGTTCGTTTAATCCCTCCTTATCCCATGCTATTCCCCTGCTTGTAGAACATTTTAAGTCACTGGTATGGTTTGCATTATGTTTCTATTGGATGACACCAGCCTAGACCACACTAACGATTTACAAACTGAGCATTACGCACATCTTTTTGATGCTACCACTTGCCCTGCCTCTCAATATTTCCAAAGAATCACATGACGAAGAATCGGGGCGGGATACGTGGTCGAACAAAAATGGAAAACTTTTAAAGAAGGTGAACAGATCTTGCATTGGAAGTATTTTGTTTCAACCATTAGATTTCCCATGAGTTAACCTTTTGGGGATTTCACCAAGCTCACAACTCAAGAATGAATATACAAACAGAACTTTTTCTTGTTGGGGTTACCACCAGCTCTCTCACTCCCCACCTTATGATGGGGTCATGAAGAAGCTCAGAGTTTGACACTGTCACACACACTCTAAGCATCTCAATACCCTGGGTAAAGCGTCTACAGTCATTTTTGCAAAACCCAGTTTTCTTCTGAATATTTGCAAATGGTGTGCAGAGGATCTGGGGCCCTCCAACAAGCAAGACTGGTTGAGCATATTTTGAACATATCTCTATCAGATTGGTATAGTCTCTAATTCATGAAGCTTTAAACATTGTTTATCTTGCTAGTAAATCAATCATTCCAAACCTTAATACACCAATGCTTTATTAAATGGGGGGTTGGGTTCATCATTGGGTTATTTTTTTGGGGAAATGGTAGCCAGGCCATCTCTCCCTATAGATAGATGGGATGAGCTTCTGTCCACCTTCTGGTGGGTTTTATTGTACTGTTTCTGCAGGCTTGAGCACTTCCACCTTCTTCTCCAGTAAGAACTCTTTCTGATGTTAAACCCTTGGCCTTGGATGACAACTGAGATTACCTAGTTGGGGGCAGTGGTAGGGGGACAGTAGTGGTGGGTAAAGGGAAGGAAGAAATATAATATACGAACATCAATGTAAATTGAAACCTAAGCACAAAAATTTGTAAGTCTACAACTGTACCTCACCATGGTGTTTCACTAATAAAAATAAAAAAACAAAACAAAACAAAACAAAACAAAAGCACATCAATGTATTATTACATTAATATTAATGTAATATTAATACATTTGTAACAATGTTAAGCTATAATAATATTTTTAAAAGAAAAGATAAATAAAGGAGCTCTGTTGTCAGGTGTTTCTTATAAAAAGCATGAAAAGTTAGATCTCTCTCCTTAGATCTCTCTGCTTCTGTAACTCTGTCTCTACCTCCTGAGTCTCATTGGACCTTTACTTTCTTTGCAGTGGATAACTTCTATTTTTGCTTCTCATTTTCTCTTGCCCTGATTCGGCTGTGTTTGCACAATCATCTGACTAAAGCGTTAATAAAAAGTTTCATTTTCTGCTGCATGTCCTCTCATTATTTCCTAGTCGAGTTTTGGCCAAATGGAGTGAATAAAGTCATTTATTGACTTTTATTTCTCCTTCTAGACCATATTGGCTAATACTGCCTCATCGGTTGGTCTGGATTGGTGGATTGGAAATGACCTCTTTCTCTGTCATTGCTGACTAATATCACTTTTGCTGTGAGATGCCCATCATCTGTCTTTGACTTTTAATTTCTCTTTGGTGACCTGCCAGCTGTTTCACTGAATGCTGCAAAATATTTGCACTGGAATTTCACTCTTGTAAGAAAGTTTTTCCTGGGTCTCTGACATTTCTGATAAGTTAGTTTTCTCACTGAACACACTGTGTGACTGATGCAGGTCTTCTGCATATTGTAACAATTGCTTATTGCTGTTATTTATAGCTCAACTTTTATTTTATTTTATCACTTGGGGTATGTAAGGGTGGACCAGACTGAGCTTGGGGATCACTCCTGGTATGGCTCAGAAGACCGTAGGTGCCAGAGATTGAAACAGGATAGTCTGTGTGCAAGGCAAGCTCCTTCCTCCTATACTGTCTCTCCAATCTGCTATCTTTCTAACCCCTCAGCTTTTATTTTTATGAAGTTGTAATAGGCATATAGTCTAAGAATCGTTCCCTATTTTCGCTCCCTCATACGTGACCCCTGTCAATCCTTCTAGTTGGTTTTTTTTCTATTTCCCTCTACGTTTCTAAGGAGGGCCTTATAGGGCTACTTGAGTTTTCTTGTTTTGGGCATCAACTATTAATTGATTTTTCATTAAGTGAGAAAGGCCTTAGCACTTTGTCCTTGACTCCCATCGCTGGCACAGAAACACATTTTGTTTTTTGCTCTGTCCTCTTAAGGTAAAGGTAAAGGCCCTCCCGTTGATCGTCGATTTGCTCGAGCGGGCCCAGTAACGTCTCCATTGGAGACTTTGTTGTTACTGTGTCTGGCATATCGAATACTCTCGGTAGCTTGCCGGCCTCTTACCATTGTTAAATCCTGGTTTTGGTAAGATACACACACACACACACACACACACACACACACACACACACACACACAAGATCTCCAAACTTATTTAAGTAAGTGCTACTCTCAATTGAGTCATGCTGTGTGTTCTAAATTTTGGTTTCTTTTGCTAAACTTTATAACTGTCTTTCGCTTGCCTTCTCCGCCTTCACTGACAACTTAAAGCCCCAGTTTCTCCCAGATGTGTCAATCTCTTCTCAAAATGTTCTGATACACTTAGAATTCAAGCAGTTTTATCCTCAGGAAAACCTATCTCCCAGAGTTGATGGCCTATGCGTTCTACACTGGTGTCTCCCTAGTTCAGAACTCTCTCACCTCCAAAAAACGTTCCTTCTTTCTACTCCTCCAGCCAGTCTCTCTTTTTTTCCACTAATCACCATGGTTTTCACTGAGTTAAGTGATTTGTTTTGTTGTTTTGCCAGTTCATTTGCATTTGTTACTTATATTACACCATGAATGAAGTTACCTAGAAATTGTTTTCACTTCCTTATTTATTGCACATAGCTTAATCACCTCAAGTTCCATCTACTTTGTTTAGGAAGATACAATTTGTCTTTTTTTTTTTTACCTGCAAACTAGTGTTTCATTGGGTATTTACACCAAAGCATCTTTGTTTACTCATCTGTGGTTAGACATTTAGGTCGATTACATATTTTGGTTGTTGTGAATAAAGGTGATATGAACAAAGGGGTACAAATATGGTTTAGAATTAGTGTTTTCATTTCCTTTAGATAAGTGCTTATAGAGTAGAAACTTTGAATCATTTTGTAAAAGGAATATCCATACTATTTTCTGTACAGATTGTACCATAAATTCTATTTAAAAACACCCTTTCTATCTCCTTTTCAACCAGTTTTTTTAAAATTTGAATAGTCTATTAATATTTTTTGTCTATTTTTTATATCTATTATTTCTTGGTCTGAATTCTGCTTTGGGAATTTCAGTAGAAAGAAGCAGAAATGAGAAGTTCTGAGCAAGAAGGGGAAGCTGGTGCAGAGCTCTAAGCACTGTTTTCTCTCTACTCTCCAGGGTGACCATGTGTGGCTTAACCTCTCCTCTAGCAAGGTGGCCATTGGAGGCATCATCAAAGATACGAAGCCTGGCAAGACACTGATTGAAGATGATGAGGGCAAGGTCAGTGTGACTGGCTCTTCCAGGAAACAGAGTCCTACGCTAGTCCTCCAGGGCCCCGAGACCATCTCTTTTTCATAACTCCTCCCCAACACCAGGGCTTTTAGAGCCCAGGGTGCAGCACCTATGTTACAGGCAAAGTTAGGCCCTGTCATTGAGAGTGTTATGGACCTATCTCAGGGAATGTTTCCATAGTAAAAGGGAGCCAGTTAGCTGGTAAAAGACTGCTGTTGGCTAATGAGGGAAGAAGCATTGAGGGGCAAAGGGATGGGGTAAAGAGGGAAGGGCAGGAAACTGGCCTTTGAAGTCAAGTGGGGTGGAGCTAGAGGAACAAGGAAGCAGAGGTAAAAGTGCATGAGGAAGTTGCAGAGATAGGGAAGCCCCAGACTGTGAAGAGGAAGGGGTATAGCTCATATTATGCTGAGCTAAGTGGCACAGGTAGGAGAAAGGTGGGAATCTGAGATGTTCCCCTGGGGGGCAACTCAGCCATAGAATGCTCAAGGTGGCCAAGGATGCACGGGGAGAGGCCTGCAGACAGAGGGGACCAGCGGTCTACTGAATGCCTCATCAAGTGCCCCCTTCACTGGACTAGATGCTGTAGGCAGAGACTGGATTGCCAAGGGAAGATTCTAGACCGAGATTCTAGACTGATTTATGAGATTCAAATTACGCAAAACAGTAACATATTAACAAAACTATCTCTCACTCACAACTGATTTTTATGTAGTTCGAAAAATTACTTTTATTTGCACATTTTAATGGCTCACAATCAGTGATACCCTCCCAGCTATAAACTGATCACAATCACTGCCATCTTTGACTTTTGGCCACAAGCCTCTCTCAGCTGGTGTGAAATTTATCACTGCTGCATACTCACCCATGTTCCTGTATACTAGCCACAGATTGCCCGTATCTTGACATCATTCCCTTGGTCTTAACCACAGATCCTGGATAGACTGGCCCTCAGGTCCACTGATATGCTAAGAACTTGGAGGAAAGACCCAGGGCTTGGTCCATCAAGATGTCATCCCTCACACTTATTCATGTTGTTTGTTCTAGGAACACTGGATCCAATCAGAGGATCTTGGCACCCTCAGCCCTATGCACCCTAACTCTGCCCAGGGTGTGGATGACATGATCCGCCTGGGGGACCTGCATGAGGCAGGCCTGGTCCACAACCTCCTCATTCGCTATAAGGAGCACAAGATCTACGTGAGTCCCAGGGTCCAGGGGATTCCCCTCCCCACTGCCAGAGAGTGAGTCTATGGGTGCTGACTGCCTGTTGGCAAAGGAAAACCATGGGTGGGGCGTTGGGGATGGGGGTGCTTGCAGGCAATTGCCAGGAACCTGCAACCCAGTTCCTAGTCCTTATACCTTCCTTGTATGAGAGGGACAGAGCACTTAACTTCCCTCTGCTCCCAGTTGTAAGGAACTAAAGTGCAAGGAAATCGAACCCACCCCATGGGCTCCAGAACTTCAGGTGGTCTTGACCTGGGATTGATGAGGGCAAACACAATTGTGCAGCCCCACAGATGATGCTGCCATAGGCGGCAGGTAATGACTCATTTCAATCATCCTGCCTGTTTGTTTCCCGGGACACTAGACATTCACCAATGACTGCTTTGTGTATTGTTTTGTGAATGCACCACCACCCCAACACCCAGGTCAGGTTCACGAGGAACAATCCCTTCTATCTAGAGGAAGGACTTGAGTGTTTTGTCTCTCTCTAGCTTCGAATCAGACTGTCCTCCCCCACCAGAGATGGCCTATTCAGGTAACCACCCCCGGAGTCACCTCTGAAGCACTAACCATCTCTTCCCTTCCCCAGACATACACAGGCTCCATCCTGATGGCTGTGAACCCGTTCCAGTCATTGCCCCTCTATACCCTGGAGCAGGTACAGCTCTACTACAACCGTCACATGGGTGAGCTGCCTCCACACATCTTTGCCATCGCTGATAACTGCTATTTCAACATGAAGAAGAACAAGAAGGACCAGTGCTGTGTTATCAGGTGGGGTTCAGGCTCTCAGCCCTGCTGGGGATGTGTAAGGGCTAAAGGGCCAGGTACAGCCCCCGAGCAGCTTGTAGAAGAGAGTTCTCCTTTCCTTAGCTCTCTCCCTACCAGCATGCCTGCCAGGCTGATGTGCTGCAGGGCCCCGGTTCAATTGCAAACCCTGGCCTCCATCCATACGAACTCACATGTACCTGACTCTGATGGTCTGTTTTTTTTTTTTTTATTCTTTTGGGATTTTTATTTATTTTTATTTATTTTAGATTTTTATTAGTGAAACACCATGAGGTACAGTTGTAGACTTAGAAATTTTTGTGCTTGGGTTTCAGTTATACAATGATTGAATACCCGTCCCTCCACCAGTGCCCATTCTCCTCCACCACTGATCCCAGTATCCCTCCCACCTCCATCCCTCCATCTCACCCTGCTTCTGTGGCAGGGCATTTCCCCTTTGTTCTCTCTCTCTCTCCTTTTGGGTGCTGTGGTTTGCAAAAGAGGCATTGAGTGGCAATTATGTTCAGTCTAAAGCTCCCATTTGACCCAGCAATACCACTCCTGGGAATATATCCCAGAGAGGCAAAAAAGTATAGTTGAAGTGACGTCTGCACTTGTTTGTCCAATGGTCTATTTAAGAAGCCCTTCCAAGTGTTTGCTCCAGAATCTGCTATTGTATGCTGAGATCAGCAGGGCCTGGATCATCCCAATCTTCAGTGACTGTTTCCTGTGCAGGGTAGGATGGGCTAACTTAGAAATGGATCCAGGCTGTTGCCTGGAGGTACAGGGGTGCAGGACTCAAACAGATGAGGTCTCACTTCCAAAAGCAAAAGCAACAACCTCTTCTTCCCGTCCCCTCTCCCCCCAATCAAAACCAACCAAACAACCAAAAAAGCAACAAGACTCGGCAGGAGACTGGGTGGTTGGAAGTGGTTCTAAGTAGCTGCTTTTGTGTGAAAGGGACAGGTAGGAGACTGGGAATTTAATTCCAGGGAACTTACTTATTGTTTTGATTCACACACTCACACTAGGTCTAATCTTGCCCTATAGTGAAACTTGGGTAATTCTAACATGAGAAGACAACAACAAATGAGAAGGATAAACTCATGGAAAGTCTTGTGTAACTGATATTTAGAGATTATATATAGGCAGGCAATAAATAGTCCAATGTTTGCTGTTGTTGCTGCTGTACTTTTGGGGACACCCCAGGTGGTGTCAGGGATTATTCCTTTCTCTCTGCTCAGGAATGATCCCTGGTGGTGCTGAGGTACAATATGTGGTGCCCCTGAATCTTCAATTGAGGCTTGCCACGTGCAAGCCAAGTGTACTCTTCTCCACCCCTGTATTCTTTCTCCAGTCTGAAGCTGATTTTCAGTCTTGTTTTATTTTATTTTGGGGTCACAACTGGAAGTACTTGGGGCTACTCCTAGCTCTGTGCTCTGGGATCCCTCCTAGCTATGCTCCAGAAGACCAGGTGAACAAGCATTAAACGGGCCATTGTTTCAGGCAGGGCTTTGCAGAGAAGGGCTTTGCAGGGAAAGAGGAAAGGGTGATGAGCTCCCAAGGTGATCTGTCACCCTCTTACTGACTCTCTCACTTTCCTCAACTCTTCACCAGTTTGGATGGATTATGCTGGTGCTAGGCTCATGCTGTGGCTGGAGCTCGCAGGGCTGCCTTTCCCTTCAGGAGAGCAGTGCCTGGAGGAGAGGGCAGAAATCTCTGTGTGGTCTTCTAGGTCAAACCCCCTTTCTTCCCTAAGACCATATACTTGCCATTTTCTGCTCTCTGACCTCATCAGGCCTCTCCTCATACCAAGCCTGATGGGTGAACCTCTGTTTGCCCCAGGCACTCAGGGAGGGTCATGGAGGTTTGTTGGATGTTTGTTGATCTTCGTTGTCCTAAGCATGGGTCAAAACATTAAAAATATTTTCAGAGAGAACAATATTTGTTTAGGATTTGCTTCAAGATAGCGTAGGATGGAAATAAAATTGGCCAGGAATAGAAACTGGGAATGAGATGGTTGGGGCTTATTATGCAAATTATGAGAGCAGAAGTTCTCTGAAGGTCAGGAATTTGTGAAAACAGAGATTTTGAGTGGACAGAGCAGGGTGGGGCTTGAAAATCAGTGTTTATGACACCATGACAGGCACTGCTGATCTGTCCTTTTGGTAGCAAGACTGCATTGTTCTGCCTCCATTTGTAACATTCTTTTGGGGTTTATTTTTGTCTGTTTGTTTTTGGGCCACAGCCAGCAGTGCCCAGGGTCACTCCTGGCTCTGCACTCAGGAATCACTCCTGGTGAATCCATATAGGATGCCAGGGATTGAACCCAGGTCATCTTTGTGTAAGGCAGGCACACTATTGGTTGTACTATAGCTCTGACCCTCCATTGTAGTGTTCTGTATTTTCATAATAAATGAACTTGTATAATAGCAACATTCAAGAATTAATGATGCTAGATGTTTTAATCACTGCAAATCTGAGTGTATTCCATAGATGAAACACGGTATATTTTTGGAAATCCCTAGATTTTCCCTAGTGTATACAGTGCTCAAGATGCTGAGAGTATCTCGCCCTCACGGCAAAGCCTGGCAAGCTCCCTGTGACATATTTGATATGCCAAACACAGTAACAAGTCTCACAATGGAGACGTTACTGGTGCCCGCTTGAGCAAATTGATGAATAATGGGAGAACAGTGCTACAGTGCTACAATACAGTGCTGGAACTGAACCCAGGCTTCACAGAGGAGAGGAATTTGATTTACCACTTAGTCATATTCCTGGCCCTCGTAACTACATTCTTTAATTCTAGTTAAATGACCTAAGCAATTTTGTTTTGTTTTGTTTTGTTTTGGGGCCACACCCGGTGATGCTCAGGGCTTGCTTCTGACTTTGCACTTGGAAATTACTTCTGGTGATGTTCAGGGGACCATACAGGATGTTGGGAATTGAATTTGGGTTAACCATGTGCAATACAAATAACCTACCCATTGTACTATCACTCTAGCCCCTTAGTTTTAAGCAATTTTTAAAAACTAGTTTTTTATATCTGGTCCGGAGTGTTAGCACAGCGGGTAGGGCATTTGCCTTGCACATAGCCAACCCGGGTTCAATTCCTCTGCCCCTCTTGGAGAGCCTGGCAAGCTACTGAGAGTATCTCGCCTGCACGGCAAAGCCTGACAAGCTACCTGTGATGTCTTCAATATGCCCAAAACAGTAACAAGTCGCAATTTGTTGTGAGACGTTACTGATGCCCGCCCGAGCAAATCGATGAACAACGGGAGGACAGTGCTAAAGTGCAGTGCTACTTATTTGGGGTGACACCCATTGGTGCTCACAGCTGCTCCTGGCTCTGCACTCAGGTGTGACCCCAGTGGTACTAGGGGGACCAAACTGGGGTCAGCTGCAAGCACGGTAGCGGTTTTTATATCTATTGCTGTGACATTAATATGTATTTTCTTGTGGACTAGAGAATTAGTTCAGTAGATAAGACACTTACTTGATTTGCATGTAGTCAATGTGGGTTCAGTTTTGCCACTCTTGAACCTAGCCAGGTTTGATTCCTGAACACAGCACCAGGAGTAAGCCCTAGCACCATTGAGTGAGCGTGGCCTCCAAAACAAAATAAAGATATATTTGCTTGAAAATTTTGAAAGTTTCAGGAAATAGTCAGATTTTTTTGGAAGAAAAGGGCGTTTTCTCTTCACTTGTTTAAAATGAAGACTAGGCCCAGCATTTGACTGCCACCTAGTAAGCATCTGCGTCATTGCAGTAGTCCTGTGTAGACTTGGTTTTGAGGCAGTTTGATGTTCTGGCTGGATGTACCATAATTAATCACCCTTATTATGTTGCTTCCAATTGTGGCAATGAATTAGTAACATTTAATGAGCACAAAGTTTTGTAGAGAAATCTATCTTTTCTAATTTTAGGATTACTTCCTTTGGTTAAAAGCAGGAAAGTGCTGAAAGTTCTTTATACTTACCACCAAATTACTTCCCAAAGGACAGCTGCACTTTCCCTCTGGCCAACATACAGCCACTGTGCACAGATCAATGGCTACATCTGGGCATCCTGCCATTGGCTCTGGTCCACAGAGCATGGTGCCAGGAATCCTGGAGCGAGCCAGACAGGACCTGGCCTGCATGGGACTCATAGTGGAATAGGGAAAAAAAGACAAATATACAAATTAACTGACTCCACATAGATGGTCTGGGGTCCCCAAGGGACAGTGGGGTTCCCAAGGGACAGTGTGCATGCGTGGGAACTTCTGCATGAGCAGAAGGCATCATTGTAAAGACTGTAGTTCTGGTCCAGGAAGGAGACCTATGGTGGGTTTGTGAGAACCCTAAGAGAGGTTGAAAAAGTTGTTCTTCTACGGACTAATATCCTTGAACCCCTTTCTGCAGTGGTGAGTCTGGGGCAGGGAAGACAGAGACCACCAAGCTTATCCTACAGTTCCTGGCAACTGTCAGTGGCCAGCATTCTTGGATTGAGCAGCAAGTCCTGGAGGCCAACCCCATCCTGGAAGGTAAGTGGTCACCTATAGGGCTGATGTTCCTCTCCTGAACCTACAGCTGAACAGCTTCTGCAAGGAGGACCTTGGGGGAAAAGATGGGATAGGCACTGAATTTTCTGTGACTTCCCAGGATTCTTTAGGGCAAGAAGATGTCTGTGCAGAAAGCATTGAGGGAAAGATGGATGACTTTATATAACCTTTATTAGGTGTGTGCTTCACAGGACTTTATGAAGTATTCCTCTGAAAAAAGGGCTCAGGATGAAATCAACTGGGGAAAAATCTAGACGGAAGTTTATACAGAGCTAGTTGGTTTCAGTGCTCTGGGAAGAAGCTGAATTCCAGGTTGGACTATAAGAGGTTTAATGACAGGCAAATTCTGCAGCACATAAATAAAGTGGAGGCATGAATGAGCAGGAGAAACTTTCACACTGGGTTGCTGACTAAGAAAAGGAAGGAACAGCACTGGACAGAAGAGATTCAAGTGGGGATGCAGATCTGATATGTCTTGGTCAACCCCAAGGGGAGATGAGGAGTGAAATTCCCCAGGGAAGAGTCCTTCAATGGGCCCAGAGTCAGGCCCAGCCCCCCACCTGCTGCTCAAGGTCTGGCAAAGGTATCCAAAGGTAGTACTGCACTGCACTGCACTGTCCTCCCATTGTTCATCAATTTGCTGGAGAAGGCCCAGTAACGTCTCCATTGCGAGACTTGTTGTTACTTGTTTGGCATATTGAATATGTCACGGGGAGCTTGCCAGACTTTGCCATGCAGGTGAGATACTCTTGGTAGCTTGCCGGGCTCTCCGAGAGGGGTGGAGGAATCGAACACGGGTTGGCCGGGTTGGCTGCATGCAAGGCAAATAGTAAGCATCTTCAAATCTAGGACTGTCAGTCACTGGTCAGCAGCTGTCTTTTTCCTTTATAATGGAGGCACAATTGACATATCGAGACAATTCAACTTTTTAATGTACAGTTTTATGTTTTTTGAGATCATGTAGTCATGTGAGTTTTCTATGATGATCATGACTTAGACTATCTCTTCGTCCCTCCTTCTCTGTCTCTCTTTCCTGCTTTCTAGATGGAGACCAAACCACCCTAACTCTGTTTGTCAAATGCACTGTTGTTACTCCAGTTAGTTGCCTTTGTCCATTGTCTGAAATCAATGGTTCTTACGCTGTGCGTCTGTTGCGTTATTCTTAATGTCTATCATTCCTTCGGTATGACACTCTCATTTTCTGTTTTTTTTTCTCCCCATCTGCATTTTAGAATCTGCCTGTTGAAAGAAAAGCAAACCTGTCTCAGGTTCCTTTCTGATGAGGGTTCTGCCTTTGGGTCCAACAACATTAAACAAGATTCTGCTCTGCAACTGGTATTCTTCAACATGTAGACACAGTGCAGGATTTCCTAAACCCGAGTGATTCTCATCCTTCCTCTCAGGAGACTGTCTGATACTTTCAAACTGCACAGAAACCCGTAAGTGGGTAATTGAGTCAGTGTTTAAGAATAAATTAAATAGCATAATTTAAAAAACCCTCAGCATATGACTTTTGGTAAGAAGCAGAACAGAATATTTTCTTTTAATTATTTGTGCATGTGCAGTCTGCATGTCCCAGGACATAACACAGTCTCTATCGTGCCATGCTCACCCAGAAAAGCCTGCAGAAAGAGCTCGATAAAAAGTATTTCCTATCAGGCTTCAACCCACACAAATACCTCCCATTATGATCTTTTTCTCTATGCCTGGGGTCTGCACCAATACTTGTCCAGCTCCCTGCCAAGGCACCTTCTCAAAAACAGCCTCCCTGTGCAACCTAAATTAAAATGTGTCCTAGCATTTTCTTAGAAGCTATGCTGCTTCTCATCACCAATAAAAGTAATTTCAATCTTTTTAGCGTTGCACTCAAGGCTCTACAGTACCTGGCCCCTAAATAGTTCTAACCTGTTCCACTACTTTATTCCTGTCCCTTTCTGTAACCAAGTTTCCCCCTTGCAGGCCCCTCTCCCCTCCTCCCTGCTTTCTGCCTATGGAGCTTTGACCGACACAGTGCTGGTACCTTCTTTGAACCTCTCCTTGGTTACTGCCACTGTCTGGTGCAGTCCTATCCACCCTTTTATTCTGGGTATCATGTCCTCTGAGAAGACTTTCCAGATGATTTGCTAAAATAGATTTTCTGCTCTTTACCCCCATTTATCATGAACCTCATTTTCTGGTCTGCAGCCTTTGGAAATGCCAAGACCATTCGAAATGACAACTCGAGCCGCTTTGGGAAGTACATCGACATCTACTTCAATGCCAGTGGGGTGATTGAGGGTGCACGGATAGAGCAATTTCTTCTGGAGAAGTCCCGGGTCTGCCGGCAGGTGAGAGCTCCTCTGACAACTCTGGTCCTTGGGGCTACTTTCACCCACTTCAGGATGGGGAACCAGGGGCCTGGGAGGTACCTAGGACTAGTTCCCTTTTCCCACTTTCATTCCTCCATTCCTCCTTCTTAAGCCTTAGTTTGCAGCCACTATCAGACAGGAACAGAGTGGAGGAAATCATATGGATACAAATTCATATGATTTCCTCCACTCTTCGGGGCCTTCAGCTTCTTATCTCTGCTAGAACTAACCCTGCAGCCAGACCAATCCCTAACTTGTGGAATGTATATTCATGTAGGGTGGGTGGGATGGGAGCCTGGGGAGAGCTGTAGCAGAGGAACCTGGGTGACAGTGTCTAAAAGACCCCCTAGCTAGGAATGAAGAGGTCAGTGGCCCACCCAGTATTCAGAAGGTCTTCAGACTTGGTTTACTTTTCCATTGTCATGGTTATAAAACTCTTTTTCTGGTCTCCTAAGGAGTACTTGGAGGTCCTGGGACCACTGTGAGGATGCTGTGCTCTGTACTGCAGGACTAACGGTTGGGTCTTCAGGCTTGACTGTGTAGTCTCCAGCCTATGGTACCCCAGAGCTTTGTTTAGGGGCCATGCAGGGCTGGGGGTCAAACTCAGGACCTAGTATACGCAAGGCATGTGCTTTAGCCCTTTGCGCTGTCTCCCTAGTCTATGATCTTGAAATTCTCAATGCCTTTTAAGCAAGATGCTTTATGTTTCCATTTTTCACTGGGGGTCCCCTAAATCACGAAGGCAAGCACTAAGGGGTACTCCCAACAGAAGAGCAAGCACAGACTTTGGTGTATGCTTGTTTGCATAGGATAGCATAGCGCCTAACATGCGTGTACATAAACACACATGCAGGCATGCACGCACGCACACACAGAGGAAGGCTTGTAGGATTGAGGCTGTGTGTGAGGCAGTATTGACATTGTATTGTCCTGGGAAGTCTAGCGAGGAAGCTCACTTTCTGAGCCAGGCATCTCCTTGAGAGGTAGGTTTATTTTCCCCCACTGTACGAATGAAGAAACAATCCAGAGAGATTCAATTCATTTGTAGAGGGTCACAGAGCCCGAATGAGGTGCGATCTCATTGGTACATTCACAGAACTTGTGAATGGGAAGGCCGCTTAACTGCAGGCAAGACACCCATCCTATCCACACTAAGGAAGACACTAGAAATGTAGGGCTGTGAAATGACAGGCGAAGCTTAAGAGGATGAGATTTGTCTGTGAATGTGAACTACCAAGAGACATTTAGATGAAAAATGAAAGGTAGTTGCAGAGCAGTGGATATGTTCCTGTATTAAAAAGAGTATCAGTAAGTGTATTTATAACGTCTAGGCAGGAACAAAGACCCTCCACAGTTCTGGGGAGACACAGGAGGAATTTGAAGAGGATGAAAGTTCACCTTTTAATGTGGTGCTCTCAGGTTGTTTGAATATTTGCAACAGGAATGCATTCATAAATAGTGTTGGAAATACAGGAGGCTTGGTGAGGTGAGCTTGTGGGTGTCAGCCCTCTAGGGGGTCACAAGTAAACAGGGAGGTTTTGTGGTCGTCTTAATTTTTTTTTTTGTGTGTTTTGGGTCACACCCAGTGATGCTCAGGGGTTACTCCTGGCTCTGAACTCAGGAATTACTCCTGGCGGTGCTCAAGGGACCATATGGGATACTAGGAATCAAACCTGGGTCTGCTGCGTGCATGGCAAATGCCCTACCTGCTGTGCTATCGCTCCAGTCCCTGTGGTCATTTTAAAAAGCATGGAAGGCCGATCTGACTCCGACCTGAATCCTGATGTGACTCCCTGGCTTGTGAGGCAGATGTGCTTAGAGCTTCAGGCACAGTGTAGATGCCAGAGAGGCCCTGGTACAGGGAGTTTACTGGGCTGTTGACTGTGGGAGGATTACCTTGGAGGCCTAGGGTGAGGGCAGCAGCCAGGACAGGCCACCTCTTGAGTCGATGTCAGAGAAGTCACTGGCTAAGAGTCATGGACGGAAGCCAAGATAGTGCTGGGGGCCAGAGACATAGAGACAGCCCTGCCTATCACTCCCTTAAACCTCTGGTAGAAGCTCACAATCTCCCTGGATTTCCTTTATTCAGGCCCCTGACGAGCGCAACTACCACATCTTCTACAGCATGCTCAATGGCATGAGTGCAGAGGAGAAAAAGCTGCTGTCCCTCGGAACACCCTCCGAGTACCACTACCTGACCATGGTGAGTCTCCCCATGCCCCTCCTCACCTTCCCGCTTCTTCCTCACAGGCCTCTCCATGACTCTCCCATGATTGCAGCACCAGGCTTGTCACAGCCTTCCCCAACTCTCCCCTCCTGCCTTCCACTCCTCCTGCCTCTGTCCACATCATCACACTTTTACTCTCAATAGCAAATTCAGAGTGAGGAAGACCTACTCGGTGCTTGTTTGGCACTAAAAGAGGTTCGCTTTGACCAGGCCTCCGAGACAGGAACGGAAGCCTCCTTCTTCTGTTTTCCATTTCACTGTCCTTTGTGGATGCTTCTGCTGGCACAGAGACTTACTCTTGTCTTGCACAGCTTTACATCCCATCAACACATGGTTCTACCCCATGGGCCTGCATTTTATTTTTTGGTCTCTGAGGAGAAAAACTTCATGATTACCCAGTGAATTGTGGGAACTATTTATGATAGCTCTCCTTTCTGAATGTTGTTCTAGACAATGGTCTTTGTAGGTGGTCCTTAAACCTGAACTCAGGAGAAGCAGATCCTTGCTATTGTTCTCAGTCACGTCCCTGAAACCTGCAACAATGGGCCGCAGCAGTTATCACACTCCTGTCAGTAGACAGGACAAGGGAGTGAGAAGGTCTATTGAGTATCTGTCCGGCATAACCCTCTCTCCAATGTTCAGTCCTCAAGGCTTCATCTTTTCTTGCCTGGACCCCAGAGGCAGTTTCCTCTGTGATTCTCCCTGTTGCCCAGTGTTTCATCTGTCCTGCAGGCTGGATCCCCTGATCTATTATCAACCTTGCTGATGGAGCACATCTCCAATGACACTTCTTTAGAGACTCTCTATGGCTCTGTACCATGGCGTCTGAGTCCCTTCATATTCCATTGTTGCATTGTGGATTCACCCCCTTCACTCAGCCTTCTTGAAAACCACAAGTCTACCTCCCATCACTTTACCTTGCTATTCCCCAGATATTCCAAGTATTCTCTATTTATCTGCATTGTTTTAAAACTCAGTCTATGGGAAAACACACACACTCCTCCAAGCAGACTTTTCCCACTTCTCAGTAGGGCTAATCCAGCTGGCCTTTGCCTCTGCATCTGTAACAGCCACTGATATGTCATTTGCCTCCTGCCTTCCCTTATGAATAGATAACCTTTCGGGCTGGGCCAGATCTCTTTGTTGCACTTTATAGCAGATAACATTGGGCTTGGTATGAGGTAGTCTTTGGAAAGTGTTTATTAGAAGAATGTTCCCCGGTGAGGGTAAATTTCATCTTACTTATAGATAGATAACAAATAGGTACTCAGGAACTGAACATTTTGGCCAAGTTCACACAACTTCTAAGTGTCTGCTTGTTGCAGAGCTCAGGCATGCCCCATCTATGGCATCATGATGCTGCTCAGTATTCTCTGAGCATGGTCCATACAGAACCTATGAAGCGTTGTTTATCAAGGCTTTACCTGAACACCTAAGCCATCTCTATCTTACTTGCTTTCTGAGGGAGGGCTTCTGGTGTAGTGTCTGGAAAGCTGAGATGTGCTTTCTTGCAGGGGAATTGCACTTCCTGTGAGGGACTCAACGATGCCAAGGAGTACGCTCATGTCCGCTCGGCCATGAAGATCCTCATGTTCTCTGATTCTGAGAACTGGGACCTCAGCAAGTTGCTGGCAGCCATTCTCCACCTGGGAAATGTGAAATTTATGGGTAATCCTATTTTCACCCAAACTATATTCTTTGGGGGGCACTGGGAAAAAAAGAGCAAGAAGTCTCCAGTGTTCTTCATCTAAGAACTCACCCTGGTCATGTGGTCTAACTCTATACTGGGAATTTACATCAGAAATTTTAGTTAAGTTTTTTTTTTTCAAAAACTGTATGGGAAAATGTGAAAGGGATAATGTGAAAGGTCAAGACTGATAAATTAATCACCTCTACTTTGATCTAGAACCTGTTAAATTTAGGATAAACCAGAGTAAATGAAATCATGTGTGAACTTGTAAATCAGTTTTTAAGCCTCGAGGTGGTTGGGGGTTAAAGATGCTCTGTTTTGCTGTAGAACCCATGCACCGGACAATCATCTCTGGAAGAAAATAGCATCTACCCAGACTGTAAATTATTCCTTACAGTGGGTTTTCAGAGACAACATCCAGCATGGAGCCAAAAGTGAAAATGGGCAAGGAAATGAGATACCATGAAAAAGAGCCGGTAGAAATAATAGATACTAGAAATGGTGTCACTAGGACTTCAGACATTGGGATTAGCAGACATAGACTATAAGACAACAATGCATGGTTGCTATGCTTAAGAAAAGTCCAACCCTGAAAATTTAGACAGAAGACTAGAAAACATAAAAAGTGACAGTACGGATTTTGCAAGGAACAACATAGAAAGTCTAAAACTGAAAAGTTTAGACAAAATGAAGAACTCAGAAAATGAATTTGACAGTCAATTTTATAGATGTTAGGAGTGGTGAAATTAGTTGGAAGAAAAATCAGAAGAAACCCTGAACACAGCATGGACAAACAAAAAGATGAAAAACAAAAGAGAGTGTAGGTGATGAAGTGATTATAGTGAGAAGATGTAGCAGTCATATAATTGAATTCTAAAGAAAAAGAGGAAAGGAATAGGAGAGAGGTCATATTTGAAGAGATTATAACTAATTCTAGACACTAATTCACAGGGAGTAAGGAAAGGGAGGACTTTCCAGGAAACTGTCTCAAACAATTATGTATTTTCCATATGGAAAACAAGAACTTGGATTGCCACTGCATACCATGTAAGAAAATCTAATCCAGGAATGTGAAAAAGTAATAAAAGCCCAAGGAAATGCAGTAAGGCACAGCAGAGAATACGCATAGTTTGACCACACACACAATTTAAATACAACAAAAATTAGATGCTGCAAAAAATATTTTACACATGTAGCTGAAATTAAGTACATATTAGGGATTAATAGGTGGGTAACAAATAGAAAAAAATCAAGGTAGTGATTTTGATGGCAATTGGGAGTGTGGTCACTTTTCCTGGAGAGGAACAGGACCTTAGGAAGAAGGGACATTGAAGGACTTTGGGAATAGGCAAGGTCCTCTATTTTAGTAGTGCTTATACAGTGTTGACTTAATTATTCTTTATAACACACTTTGTACTTTATGCATTTAAAAATATGTATGCTTTGTGGCTGGAGTGATAGCACAGAGGGTAGGGCGTTTGCCTTGCACATGGCCGACCCAGGTTCGATTCCCAACATCCCATATGGTCCCCCGAGCACCACCAGGAGTAATTCCTGAGTTCATGAGCCAGAAGTAACCCCTGTGCATTGCCGGGTGTGACCCAAAAAGAAAAAAAAAGTGTGCCTTATTTTTGCATATTTTTATTTTATTTTTTAACTAATTTTTTTTTTGTTTTTGGGCCACACCCAGCAGTGCTCAGGGGTTATTTCTGGCTCTGCACTCAGGAATCATTCTTATTGGTGCTTGGGGGACCAGTTGGGATGCTGGGGATGGAACCCAGGTTAGTCGCAAGTAAGGCAAATGCCCAATCTGCTGTTCAATCACTCCAGTCCCTATTTTTACATATTATTAAAATTGAAAAAAAAACCCACCCAAACAAAACATGTGACCTCTTCTTCCCGACAATTGTCTGGCAGTGCAAAGGTCGACTGTGACTCAAACAGGAGGGGCTTGCATTAGGTTAGACCAATTAAGAAACGCTGATAATGGGGCTGTGCCTGTCAGAACGGGTGCTCTGTCGACTGACCTTTGTTTTATGCCACTAATGAGGAAGTGAATGCCTAGGTTTCTGGGAATAACAATGTCCTAATTGGGGCCGATGACTCATTTTCTGGCTTAAAGCCCCTACCTGCCCCCATGAGACCCAGATTTCTCCCTCCAGAACGCCTCACCTTTCTTCAAACTCTGCTGATCAAACGTTGCCTTTGCTGATTGGCTTGTTTGATCTCAGCTAAGGTGCTGAGAATCCCCAGGGGAACACTGGCTCCTTGAAAGAGGTCCCTGAGAGGGGAGGCACCTCCTTTCACATAAGGCATCTGGACTCTCTTCTGCGACTCCAAGCCTCTGTCCATTTAGTCCCTTACCGAGACCCTCTTCACATCACTCCTGGCCACACTGGTGTTCACTGTTACTGATTTTTCCTGCAGCTGCTGTCTTTGAAAATCTGGACGCCTCAGATGTCATGGACATGCCCGCTTTTGCCATCGCGATGAAGTTACTGGAGGTAGCTGGCCGTTGTGTCTGCCACGTTGCCCAGAGGACTGGGTTGACAGAGTCCTGAGCCCTGATCCTCACCATCCTTCCAGACTCTTGATTCTGCCTCCCACCCTTCTTCTAGCTCTCAGCTCAGTTCCTATGTGTACTGCAGGCCCTAGGAGTAGGAATCTGGGTAGGACAGTGTGAACTAATCATAAACAAAGTAGCAGAAATGAACAGGGCTGGCCTAAACAGAGTTTTTGTTTGTTTGGGGATCACACCTGGCCGTGAAAGTGGGGTTGGATTCCTTTTTCCTTTTCATTCCATAAACTCCACACCAGAATCATCTATAGGTGTGATGTGGTGGAGAGTGCAATGACCCCAGTGTATAGAGCCTTCCCCACACTATGCCTGCCACGCTATCTCCTGAACCAGGTTCCATGAAATGCCTATAACTGTGTGGAGGGCTTATAATGTGACAGACACTGCTTCTCCAGAACAACACAACTCATGGAACATTCCTAGGGAATAAAAACACAGGCAGGCATATTTAATTAGAAGAAAAGTCTAATATAATATACTATTATATTGGGCCAGGCATTTGAGTGGGGGGGGGGGAGTTTGGCGACTGCATAGAGCAAAAGTGAGGGTGCTGAGTGCCGATCAAGGAAGAGTAGGAGAAACCTAGGATAAAGGAAGATATGTTTGGGACCAGAGCCATAGTACAATGGGTAGGGCACTTGCCTTGCACGTGGTTGACCAGCTTCAGTCTCTGGCACCATATATGGTCTCCCAAGAACTGTCAGGAATAATCCCTGCACATAGAGCCAGGAGTAAGCCCTGAGCATGCCAGGTGTGACCCCAAACCAAAAACAAACAACAAGATGTATGTGTAAGGCCAGAGAGACAATATAGCAGGTAAGGCACTTGCCTTGCATACAACCGACCTGGGCTGATCCCTGGCACCACCTCAGATGGTTCCCCAAGCCAGTTAGGGAGGCTTGAGCACAGAGCACAGATCCCTGAGCATAGAGCTCCAGGCCCACTCTGCTTGAGCCTCCTCCCCAAATGTTCTGACTCCCCAATGCTCAGCCTCCCAGAACCATGTTGGGCCTGGTCCAGCTCCCATTCTCAGGCCTTGTGTGCAGACTGTGTGAGAGTGAGAGAGAATGAGACATGACCCAGGCAGGTCAGAACCCTGGAGCTAGGCTCTACTCTAGCAGTTGTGACACCAATGTCCCTCCACTCTCCAGGTACAGCACCAGGATCTCCGGGACTGTCTGGTCAAGCACTCTATGATCGTCCGTGGCGAGTTTGTCATCAAGCCTCTCAACATCACCCAGGCTGCTGACCGGAGAGATGCCTTTGTCAAGGTGTGGAGTTGCTAGGGAAGGTGCAGTGCTTGTCTGCTGAGCATGTGTGGCTTCTTGGCTTGTAGATGGTCAACAGGAAAGAGCCGAGCTAGCTGGGCAAGTCTTGATGCAGCCAGTCTCTTAGCTGGTAACTTTATGCTTCCCGTTTTCTCTGGGTCCCTAGCATAGTTAGTGTGAGCTCCAGTGCAACCTTACTAGGTGAACTTTGGGGGAGGGTCAATCTCCCCACTGTGCATCAAGTTCAGAGGCTATTTTCCATATCTCCTCAGGGTATCTATGGGCACCTTTTCCTGTGGATTGTCAAGAAGATCAATTCTGCGATTTTCAAGCCACCTGACAAGGACCCCAAAAATGTACAAAGGGCCATTGGCCTTCTGGACATATTTGGCTTTGAAAATTTCCAGAAAAATAGGTATGAAGATTTCAGTGCACTGGCTCTTAGGGACTGAAAGACAATGGGATGGAGAGAAAGTGCAGTGGCTACGGTTCTTGTTTTACACATGCCAACCCAGACTTGATTCCTGGTACCATTTATGGTCCCTCAAATCCACCAAGAGTGATTCAACAAATAAAATGAAAAATAAACTGGGGATCAAGCTGGAGGAGAGTAATTTTCCCATTGGACTGGAATTAGGAGTCTCACTTCCACCTAGTTGTCAGGCTGAGTCTGACATTGATTCTTGGTTCATTCAAGGGTCTCTGAGTTAGAAGGTCTAACTCACACATATCTGGAAATAGTTGAAGTGGTCCAAAGACCCAGGCTGACACCTAGGCATGTTACCTTTCTTGAACCCTCTGTGATTCTCATGAGCTAGCTTGGAAATCATATGAGGTTAGGTATAATAATGTTGCATTAATTCAGCCAACTCTTGGGAACTGACAGAGGAACCCAGGTATGCAGGACCCATGACTGAGATCTCCAAGCCTGCTCGGATTGGGACTGGGCCTTCTCCATCCAGGTCCCCGTTTTCCACGTTTCCAGTAACTTGGCAGTCACACCCACAAACTGCCTATTCCCCCACCATGCCATGTAATCTCATCAATGGCCAAGATCCAAAGACTATAAAACAAAGCTCCCGGAAGAGAGCAGTGCAGTTTTTCCTGAAGAGCCCGGCCTCTAGGAGAGCCCAGCAAGCTACCAAGAGTATCCCATCTCCACGGCAGAGCCTGGCAAGCTACCCATGGCGTATTTGATATGCCAAAAAAACAGTAACAAAAACGGGTCTCATTCCCTTGACCCTGAAAGAGTCTCCAATACGGCAGCATTGAGAAAGACTAGTAAGAGAGGCTGCTAAAATCTCAGGGCTAGGACGAATGAGACATTACTGGCACTGGCTCAAGTAAATTGATGAACAACAGGATGACAGTGATACAGTGAATTCAGCAACTCTTTGGATAATAGGCAGAAGATAGGGGATTTGTGGTTCGTCTCTGACTTTTGAGTTTGGCAGAAGTAAGATGAAGCAGAACCCTAATATTGTCTAAGTACCCCAGACTAGAGACTGACATGCTGTCACCAGGCAGGGGTAAAGAGCATCTCCGTGGATGAGAAGAGACTAGGAGGCAATACCAGATTTTCAGAAGCTCATTTCAATACCTGTGGAGCTAGGGCTACTCCTGGACATTTGTCCCCCAAGGACTGTCTCTGAGTCAGAATGGCAGTCCTAGCAAAGGACTCTGCAGAAACTTTTGGGAGCCAAAGGCAGGAACTTGAAGACATGTTGGATCTCTCTTTTATTCCCACTGTGGGTGGAGGATGGGATGATGACTGAGGAGGAGAGAAGAGGGTAGGAGTGTTAGCTAATACCCTAAGTTCCCTGTGGATGGGCTTGTGCGTCAGCGGGCAACCACATCTGTGGCTGTATGCCGATGCCTCGTGGCCCTTGGGTTTGGGCCACTGCTGCAGGGATGGAGCTCATGCTGTCCCACCCCGGAGTGGGGGTGTTACCTCCACAGCTTTGAGCAGCTCTGCATCAACTTTGCCAACGAGCACCTGCAGCAGTTCTTTGTGCATCACGTGTTTACCATGGAGCAGGAGGAGTACCTCTCTGAGAACATAACCTGGAACTACATAGAATACGTCGACAACAGGCCCACCCTGGAACTGATCGCGCTCAAGCCCATGAGCATCATTTCCCTCATGGACGAGGAGAGCCGCTTCCCGCAGGTGTGTTCCTGGGTCTGCTTCCCTCAGGTGGAGGCCTTTTCTTCTGGACCTCATCCTGGAGGTAGAGAGCTCCATGGGGTGGTGCATTTGTTCCCAGGATCACAGAAACATTTTCCATGGATGCAACCTGAAAATTTTTCCTAGGGCAGTAAAAATGCAACCTTGTGTGGTAAATGGTATAGACAACCCAGCCTTTCAGATCCGGCTTTCCTTCAAGGTTGGCCTCAGGCTTACTTCCTATAAGAAAGCTGCTTTACTTTTCTTTGCTTTATCTGGTTTCAGCAAACAATGTTTCAATCATTTGTTACTTAGGAACACAAACCAAGAGGGGGCTTGTTAAGCTTCTGTGGATCAAGGTGGAAGAGAAGGAAATTTAGGTTTTCTAGCTTTCAGTATGCTGCCTACCCTGTGTGGGGTGTAGCCAGTGAGGACTAACCCAGGGAAGGAAAGAAAGAAGCCAGGGCTAGGATCCCCTGACAATTGTTGGGCAGGAGAGATGGAGGAGACGGTGATGGAGAAAGGAAAACCGGGTCTCTGCTCTGAACTTTGCTCGAATTCACTATGACCAAGTCACCATCCCTGGGCATTAGCTTCCTGTCTGTAGAAAGACTTTAGACATTCTGAGCCCAGTTGGGTTACCCTTATCAGAGAACTTGTGAGCCTGGTGCATAGACTCTGGCACCCCAGCCCATAGGACCTCTGTGTTCTTTCAGGGAACAGATATCACCATGCTGCAAAAACTGAACAATGTCCACGCCAAACATAAGGCATTCCTAAAGCCCAAGAACATCCATGATACCCGTTTTGGCATTGCTCACTTTGCTGGCAATGTGTACTACGAGACAGAAGGTAAGGCAGCCTATCCTCTATACCTTCCTTTTTCTGAATCTGGCTCAGATTACTGGGATACTGGGAAAGGGTGGAGATGGGTGGGTGGGTGGTGAGCAGGTCATTTTATAGAGAAATGTGACAGGGCTTGGGATTGGGGCTGGACTCCTTTTTATTCATTCGTTTTTAAAGCTCCTTTATGTACCCAAATACGAGTTTCCTAAGGGCATCCAGAAATTTAATGCGCAAAGTCTGATGAGAGCCCACAGGCTTCTATCTCACTGTGGGAAACTAGGTCTGTTGGCTAGGACGGCTATAGCAGAGCTCTGCAGAGAGGCTCAAAGTTGATTTTCTCACAGTTCTGGAGACAAGGAGTCTAAGGTCAAGGTGTACTGAATGCACACCTGTTCTGGTGTTGCTAATAATCATTTTCTAAGCAAATCTCAGTTACAATGGTGGCTGAGACTGCGGAGATGTTGGGAAGAAGGACTGGCTCTGATCCAAGGTCTGCCCAGAACTGTACCCAGAGTGCTGAGACTGGGGAAGGAGATGGAGAGTTCTCAGACCTCCCTTCCAGTCTTGGGGCTCATAAATGACCACCTGGAGGCATCAGGGACCCTGAGAAGTTCCCTTACTGCACTGTGACCCAGGAGAGCCTCCTGGAATAGGTGACTTTAAGTGGATATTAAAGGATAGGCAGGGTTGGTGTGGGTGGATTAGTAAGAAAGAGCATCCCCGGGATCAGGAAGATAGTACAGGAATTAACCTGCTTGCACACAGTCTGCTGGGTTTGATCTGTGGCTCCACATAGGGTCTCCTGAGTTCCACAGTGATCCCTGAGCACAGAGCCAGGAGTAAGCCCTGACCATTGCCAGGTATGACCCGAAATAAAACAAAAACAAAGAATTGAAAGAGCCCCCTCCCACCCCCCACCCCCAAAATGCAGAGATCCCCTCCTCCCTGCCAAGAGTAGCTTAGTGCCAGGGAGGATGCAGGAGATGAGCATGAGGTGAGGGGGTGGTGGGGGCACAAAAATTCTGCACACTGGTGGCAGGGAGAGAGAAAGCATTCAAACACAGGATGAAATGATCTGGACTTCAGAAACATCTCTCAGGCATTAATGAGGAAATGCATTTGAAGGAGAGAGGAAGTGTGTGACATAAGGTGGAAGGAAAGGTCTTAGCTGAAGGCATGGTGAGGATGGTGAGAAGGGGTGGAGAGGTGACAGAAGGCTGTGGATGACTTGGTACTGGGAGTGAGGGTGAGTGTACATGGCTCTATTGGCAGGAACGTGTGTCTGAGGGAGAGGAGATGAGAAAGGCTTCAAGGGCGCTCTTGGGGCCCCTGGATGACCTCTGCCCCCATCCTACCACCTTCTCCTGCCCTCCGGATTAGCGACAAAGGTTTACTTGGCCTGGTAGACTCAAAGCTCTATTTTCCCCACAGGTTTCCTGGAAAAGAACCGAGATGTGCTGAGCTCAGATATCCTCACTTTGGTTTACTCCTCCAAGAACAAATTCCTGAAGGAAATATTTAATCTGGAGTCAGCAGACACAAAGTTGGGCAACATGACCATCTTCAAGGCTAGCAGCAGAGGACAGCTGTTCAAGGTGGGCTCCTGCAGGCACCTCCTGTATCACCTTATGGGTTTCTCAATTCTCAGGACCTGGCGGTCATACAGATCTGAGATGGGAAGACACCATGCTTGGGATCTGGGTCCCTCAGCCTGAAGATCTGAGTGAAAGTAGGGCTGAGCTGGAGCTGTTTCTGTTTGGGTAGAGCATGGTGCAAATGATTGTGTCTGATTTATGCATGAGTGATGAATTTTCAAGGTCACAGCTGTTTCTGTTAATGGCATTAGGTATATACATCCATATATACAGTATATATTGCTCCGGTCTCTGTCTCTGTCTCTGTCTCTCTCTCTTTCTCTCTGTGTGTGCGTGTATGTTTGTGTATTCTGTATACTGTGTATCTGCATGTGAGGTATATGTTTTTATGCCCTATATGTGTATTACACATGAGTGTTGTATGTGTGTGGTATATAGTGTGTGATATGGATGTGTGTGCATTTTTATGTGTGTTTTGTGCCATGTGAGATGTGTGTGTTGTGGTTGGGTGGCACTTAAAACTGTTGGCTGGAAGATGTGGGCAGCCAAGAGAACCTGGTGCTTCTTCCTCAGGGTAAAGAAGAGTTACCATGAGCAATTTGGGGGTCAGTTACCCCTGTGTACTCTGTCTTAACCCTTTCCAGTGATGCTTCTAGAAAAGCCCCACTTTTGCCTGGCCACACTGAGGTGCCCTTGACCTCACCTCAATTCCCTTGTCTGTGGGAGCTTCTGAGGTCTCTGTGCAAGGGTCCACAATAGAGTGCTTGGAGATTGTAAGGATCCATGGGGCCAGGCAGAAATTGTTCCTATGTGGAACCAGTCTAGGGTCTCCACAGCTGAGGCTAGTGCATGCCGTATTCTGGCCCTGTGAGAGCGTCAGAGAATGTTTCAAAGGTTTTGGAACAGAATGACAGTGGTGGGTGGGGAATGAACATTATTTTACAAGCCAGGAGGACAGGAATATGCTGCCATGTTCATGCCAGTGATCGGACCCTCCTCTCAGAAACAAATGAGTCTGGGTTCAGAGTGGTGTGACTCAGCTGATACCTTGGCTCAGGTACACTGTCACTATTACTGTCAGTGTCCTCCTGTTGTTCATCGATTTGCTCGAGCGGGCCCAGTAACATCTCCATTGTGACACTTGTTCCTGTGTTTGGCATATCGAATATGTCACGGGTAGCTTGCCAGGCTTTTGCCGTGTGGGCGAGATACTCTCGGTAGCTTGCCGGGCTCTCCGAGAGGGGCAGAGGAATAGAACTCAGATTCAGCCATGTCGACTGCATGCAAGGCAAATGCCCTACCCGCTGTGCTATCGCTCTAGCCCTCAGGTACACTAGACCTTGCAAAGTTTTGGTCAAGGAGCAGCAGCGGCATTGCCTGAGACATATGTCTCATGACTAAGGGTGGGACATGTTTTCCTCTTCCTGCATCTGTAATTCTGATACTTTTACTTAAAATCTATGCACATTTGTTACAATAAATGCCATATAAAAATGAAGGACTAATAAAAACCATATAAAAACTAGAAATGTATGAGTGAGGCAAAAAGTAAATGCTGACTGTTCTGATTTTTTCTTCTGAATCTCTTATGTGGGGATGTCATTTTGTGCACCCCACATGGGTACAGCTAAACAGATGCCTTGCACTAATATATTCATCTCTGGATCACCAGTGGTCAGGTATACACACACAAACACACACACACGAATGAATGCGTAACTGAATGAATGAAGCCTTCTTTGCCTGTAGGATGTTGACAGAAACCCACCCATGGATGCTGACCAGCAGTACCCCTGGCTATGTTCTCAGATCCTCACTTTTCCCTCTGTTGCTGTCTCTAGTCTACAGATAGCAATAAGCAGAGGTCCACCTTGGCCGGCCAGTTCAAGCAGTCCCTGGACAAGCTGATGAAAATTCTCAACAGTTGCCAGCCTTATTTTATCCGCTGCATCAAGCCCAATGAGTACAAGAAGCCTCTGGTAATGCTTCTAGGGCACACCCTGTGCTATGGGGAAGAAGGGTTCTGGCCAGCATTGGGACTCTGTTACTCATTTTACAGACAGGGATACTGAGGTAAGGCTGCCAGGATAGGTCACTGATGGTCAGTAACTTTGGAGGACTATTTTTTTCTTGTGTGTGGGGAGTACATTCAGTGTTCAAGGTTTACTCCTGGCTCTGCACTTAGGGATCACTCCTGGTGGGCTCGGGGAAACTCACGTGGTGTTGGGGATCAAATCTGGGTGGACCGTGTACAAGGCAAGTGCCCTACCTGCTGTCCTGTTGCTCCATATTCTGACCTGGAGGACTCTGAATGATGCAGACCTCAGCCTTTCCATTTTCTCGGCTGCAAAGTTAGCACTGCACCTGTTCGGCCTGCCTGCTAGCACTGCACCTATCTGCCTGCAGGGGGCAGCAAGGAACTGGCCTCACAGCTACCGCACGTGTGCATGCGTAGACAAGCGAAACCGATCAGTAAGAGGATTGGAGAGACTGACACCAAACTCTGACCCGAGGTCAAGCAGCCTTTGGAGAACAGTTTTACCTGAATGTGTGGTGGGGTGGGAGCCTGCTGGCCGCACCAAACCTGACCTGAGGGTTTGGAGATGCCAGTCAGAGGCTGCCAACAGGGGACTTCCTGAGAGATGCTGTCTGAAAGGCAGCCCGTTTGGATAAAATGACCAAAACAAAAACAAAAACAAAACCCTCATAAGGGAAAAAAATATTACACTCTGCCAAGAGAGAATGCTTATAGGAACTAGGCAGGTTATTGGCACTCCTGCCCTTGCTCTTCACTTCAGAAGTCTCAGGACAGCTGTGGACAACTGATGCTCCGGTTTTGTGCTTGCCTCTGTTGGAAACATCTCTGAGACAGTGGCTGTTTTGTGATCGGAGGGCAAACTCTGACAGTGGGGCCAGGGAGGTTCCTGGTTCAAATCCCTTGCGTAGCCACTTAGGGGCTTGACCCTCAGCTTCCTCCTGAGGCCCTTTATCTTTACAACAGCACTAAGTTCACGGTCACTCAGGATGGTTGTAAAGAATAAAAGAAAAATGCCAGCTCCTAAGAAAAACTGAGTAAAAACAGACTAGTTCTCCAGGACTGACTGCTTTGTGTTTCTCTGCTGTTTTGAGCTCCATGGCCCCGTGTTTCCAGGCTGTTGATGGATTTCCCAGGCTAGGGGTGCTCTGGGTTTTCAAAGACTAGAGACCGGAAGGTCAGGGTACAGGAAGGCTCTTCATAAGCCAAAATGTTCAGATTCTTGGGTCCATGGCTCAGATGCCCACGCTCCTGTGCAAAGCATCATGGGAATTGGAGCATCCTCCTCTGCTAGCCACGCCTATTTCTAGGGGTGGAAGAGAGTGCCTCTCTCTGAGTAGCAAAAAGTATTCTTCCACTCCACTAGACAGCCGGAGAGGCAACCCAACAGAATCATGGCTTGGAGAAAGATATATTCTTTGGGATCCTTACCTAGGGGTGCTAAAAAAACATTTTGAATAATATTTATTCAAACAACTCTTAAGTTCCTGCTACTCTGCATATGTTTATCTGTTCTTGTAAATGTTAGTGTCTATTATGCACTTTTATCTCCTTGGAAACCTTGGAAACCTTTTTCTGGGTTTTTTTTTTTTTTTTTTTTTTTTTTTGGTCCACACCAGGCTTTGTTCTGCCATCAGGGATTGTTCCGGTTAGGGCTCTAGGGCCCCAATGGGATGCACAGGATCCGAACCAGGTTGGCCACGTTTAAGGCCAGCACCCTTCCTACAGCACTGTAGCTCCAGCGCCTCATCTTGGAAACAGTTTAAGCATTTTTCAACAACTTTGACCGAATGATTCGCTTTGAAGTAGAACTTTAATGCATTTGTGTGGTGTTGTCACGTTTGGTGACACCCCATGGGTTGCTGGGCGACCTGCTGTCACAGATGGTGTCCACTTGCAGGCAGTCCGGTTTGGGGCCCCCAGCAGTCAGCACCTTGGCCTCTCTCCACTTCTCTTTGCAGCTCTTCGACCGGGAGCTGTGCCTCCAACAGCTGCGGTACTCGGGCATGATGGAGACAGTGCATATCCGCAAGTCCGGCTTCCCCATCCGCTACACGTTCGAGGAGTTCTCAAGCCGGTTTCGCGTTCTGCTACCCACTCCTCTGAGCAGGCAGGTGCGTGTACCTGCTCCCTGGACTGCGCTGGATTAGAAGGGGGTTCTAGTTTACCCTCAGACCATTCCTGAACTCCAAACTTTGAAGACCTGAGTTCCACCTTCCTTTCCTGTATCCTCTTCCCATCTCATCTTACTCCCTCTGTATCCCAGATCTGCTTGGCCTGGAAGGGATTGATTGTGCTTATTCCAGAAGGTTCTGTAATTTTTTAATTTTTGTTTTTTTTTTTAGGGGGGAGGGTGCTACACCCAACTGTACTCAAGGTTTATTCCTGACTTGACATTTAGGGATCACTCCTGGTGGTCTTGGGGGACCATATGTAGTGCTAGTGATTGAACCCAGGTCAGCTGAGTTCAAGTCAAGCACCCTACCTGCTATTCAATCTCTCTAGCCAGAAGGTTCTGCAGTTTGAAGAATGCCAGTGAGATGAGTGTGGCAGAGAGCCAATCCAGGCAGGGAGTCCTTCCTGCTCTCTGTTAAACACATAACCATCCTCAAGTTTGGGCTCCTGAATGTCCAACAGTTACAATAGTATCTCCAAGCTCCAAGCTCTGAAAAGTGTAGTGACCTTCTGGCCTGGACCCTGGACCCCACCTTGAACCCGTGTCCTGAATCTATTCCCTGCACCTGTGCCCTGTACCTGCTCCCTGAACTTTTGCCCTGCACCTGCGTCCTGCACCTTGCGCCTCTGATTGAAGCCCTTTGGGAGGGGCAAGACTGGGTTTCCCAGGAATCCAGTGAGGAGTGGCCCCCACCTCTCACCCTGGGGATCCTATTCCACCTCCACCAAGCTTCTCTCTTTCAATTCCCTTTGGCAGCTACGGGACAAGTATCGACAGATGGCCCTGCACATTGCAGAGATGTGGTTGGGGAACGACAAGGACTGGAAAGTGGGAAAGACCAAAATTTTCCTGAAGGTGAGATTCGGAGAAATATCAGGTCCTGAATCTGTGGTTCGTGACCACCAGGCGGTGTCTGTTCTCACACCGTGAGCAATCTCACCTTGTACTCGTGTAGAAAGTTCCTGTGACAAAGACAGGAGAGCACAGTTCAGCCTATGGAAGCCCAGGAGCTTCTCAGAGGAGAAGGTACAAGCACCTCCAAGTCACCCAGTATCAGCAGGAAGGAGCTCAGGGCAGGTTCCCACTGTCCCTGTCACTGGGTCTCTAGGGGTCACTGTCCCTGGCAGGGAGCTTCTTTTGACCTGGAAGCTCTTCTCTGCAGCACCGCTGAGAGCTGGTGCTTTAGCAGTAGGAGCACAATGCTGACGTTCCCTCAACGAGGGACAGCCACTTGCCTTAGGCTGAAAGGTATATGCAAACAGCGCCCATGATCCCCACTTTCAGGGAATCCCACAGAACCACTCTTCTGGCTAACAGTTCCTAGATTTTTTTTCTTTTTTGGGTCACACCCGATGCACAGGGGTTACTCCTGGCTCTGCACTCAGGAATTATTTCTGGCGGTGTTCAGGGGACAATGTGGGATGCCGGGAATTGAACCTCGGTTGGACGTGTGCAAGGCAAACACCCTATCCGTTGTGCTATTACTCCAGACCCACAGTTCCTAGATCTTGAGACTGCCTTTTTGCCCTCCAGGATTGCTGGTTTGATCAAGGATCCTTACCTTCTAGGCTCATAATGTTTGATGCATGGTGAAGGGGAGCAAAGCTAGAAGGAGGAAGATGAGACAATAGGGGTCAGGTCAATAGAGCACCTTGCTTCATCATCCCTTAGGCCCCCTCCAAGATTCTACATCCTCTCTTCAGTCCCCAGAGGGGTTGTTCACTTACTCTTTTCTGGCTCAGAGCCCCATCAACCCCAGTCCTTCCACAAACGTCTGATCATCTATGCATTAAGCTTGCTCTGGGACTGGGTTCAGACAAACAAGAAGTAAAAGGGCTTCAGATTCCACTGGAGGTGTGGCTAGCAGAGTGAGCACATCTGGGTGGCCGTGGTGTTGCATGGTGACCCAATCTAGACAGGATAAGGTCAGTGTGGGTAGGTGGAATGCCCACCTCTTCATTCTTCCCCTATCCCTGATGGCTCCTTGAGTCAACAGTTGAGGGTATAGCTCATCTGTGTCTCTGGTGCCTAGTAATTCCCAGGCACATAAAGAGACTCAATTTTTGCTTGATGCAAGACTGATTGAAAATGTGCCCCAAATGGGGCTGGTTCAGGGTGAGTGAATCAACATGGCTAGCTGGGCAGTGCAGCTCTCGTTCTACAAGGACAGTCCCCACATTTCAAGTCCTGGGTGACAGATTGCAAAGTGAGCTATGGAGAGCCATAGCTCAGGACACACACTTGATCCTCTCACACTGAATCCCACCCCAAGCCCAGAAACGTTTTGTTACTGAAACAAGCACTAGTCTGAAACACAGTTGAGTGTACATTTCACAGGCATTCTTGGAAATAAAGCACAACTCTAAAGAATTTTTTCCCCACCTTCCTGCCTTCCCCCTTCCCTGCCCCATCCTCGCACAACTGAGTTCCTAGGAAAAAAATTTACTAGATTGAATTAACCCATGAAGCTAAAATGGAATGTTCATGCATGGGAAGGGAGGATAGTTGCTGCTCCTAATTTTGAGGCACATCAGACAGTCAGAGCCTCCTTAAGGTCCCTTCCCTAGTTTGCCTTCCCAGAGTTCAGGCAAGAAAAGTCTGAGCACTTCTGACTCCTGGAGAGAGCGTCTGGGTCCCAAGGATTTGGGGATATTGGGGACAACTACATAGCAAGATATCTCTCTTCCAGGATAACCAGGACACTCTGCTGGAGATTCAGAGGACCCAGGCCCTGGACCGGGCAGCAATCAGCATCCAGCGAGTCCTGCGAGGCTACAAATACAGGTACTACACGGGGCTCAAGCACCCTTGCACACATGTGCCCTCCATCTTCTTACCACAATTCAGTCTTATTTGCTTTTATATGTTAGTAGGATTTTGGTTGTGGTTAGAAAGAACAGTAGTAAAAAATGTATCCATTCTGAAAGTTATCACCATTAACATTTATGTAGCAGAATTAATTCCTATTGAGATCTGCTGACTTGAATGTTTGAAAGAAAACGGTGTCTTCATTTTATATATAATTTAGATGTTCATTTTTTTGCCTCATACTAGAATCAGCTGGGAGATATATGAACTGTGTGTTACTATATTTCCATGTATGAGATACAATAAATAAATATAGAACATCTATTATCCATATGATCAGCAATGGCTCTGTCTTAATTGGACTATCTATGATTGAGGCATCAATAAATATTGAAATTCTTAGATGATTTTTAAAAATGGCTGAGATCTGCCAGAAACCTAAGAAAATTTCCAGAAAAAAATAATTGAAATGACAAGAAAAAGTTTACCTCACAATTAAATGTGAGGTAAAAGATAAATTTCGGTGCGCCAAACTCATCTGGGAGCTTGCCTTTGCTTTCCCAGAGATGTAATTTCAGGTTTCTCTCTTCATTTTTCACCCACTCTCCTCCCTGTTAATGATGGAATTGCCAGCCTCTCAGGGTCTGGGGCTTCCTTCATGTTTGATATGCCTCAGAAAGAGAACCCTGGTCCTGGGATTTCTGACCTAGTTTCTGGCATACGCCTAGGGGAGTGGATGATGGAGAAAAATGTTGAAAATGATGGAGAAAAAATTAATCTTTCATAAATCCTTTGGAGAAATGAGGAAAAATTTCCTGGTTACTCTAAAAACTGTACCGTCATTCACAAACTTGAATATTTGCAATAGAGTTTTTTCTTTATTTTTGTTTGGGCCACACTCAGCTGTGTTCTGGGCTTACTCTTGATTCTGTGCTCAGGAATGACTCCATGAGGGCTCAGGGGACTTCTGGGGTGCTGGGGGTTGAACCCAGGTTGACCACATCAAGGCAAGCATCTTATCTCTTTTGCTCCCAGTGGATTTTTTAAAAAATCGATTGACCATAGTTTACAGTATTGTTGAAAGTTATGCTTTTATAGTTGCAGAGCTACTATGTTGATTCCTCCCCTTCTCTCTCAAGATCCCTCCACCTATAATCCCTTTCCTTTTCCTTATCCTATAGTCCCTTTCCTGTGCCTCACACTCCCTCAGTTCCCAGTTTTATTGATCATGTCTTACTGCTTGCTTGAGTTAGATATGTTTTATTCCCTTTATTTGTTTCTTTATAGTCCTCATATAAGTGAGAAAATCTGGTATTTATCTTTAACTTTCTGACTTACTTCACTTAATAGACACTCTTCAATTGCGGTAGGGCGTTTGCCTTGCACGCAGCTGACATGGCCGACCTGAGTTCGATTCCTCCGCCCCTCTCGGAGAGCCCGGCAAGCTACCGAGAGTATCTTGCCCGCACGGAAGAGCCTGGCAAGCTCCCCGTGACGTATTCGATATGCCAGACACAGTAACAACAAAGTCTCCAATGGAGATGTTACTGGGCCCGCTCGAGCAAATCGACGAACAACGGGAGGGCCTTTCAATTCTATTTGAGTTGCAGAAAACGACCAGATTTCATCTTTGCTCATAGCTGAATCATATTATATTGTGTATATATAGCACAATTTTCTTATTTACTCATCTACTGTACTGGCAAGAGATTTTATTTTCCTAAAATATGTCTTAGACCTATGAAGCCTTCAAGAAAAGAAGTATGTATTAATTTTCCCCCAATTTCATTATCCCCTTTCTCCTCATCATGTCCGCCTTACTACTGCCATCTTCAAGGGTTTTGCAGTGTGAAGTTGTGACACTTAATGGCATGTATCTCTCTTTTAGGCAACAATTCCTGAAGCAAAGAAAGGCAGCCAAGACCATCCAGGCCATGTGGAGAGGCCACCTTTCTAGGAAAAACTTTCAGATGGTGAGGGGCAGGGAATGAGAATGTGTGTATGTGAGAGAGAGACAGAGAGAGAAAGCTTGTCTGGGAGGTTATGCCTGTAGTTATGCCTGTAGAAGTAGAGGTAAACTGTCCAATATAAAGCAAGCCTGAAGGATTTGCTGCTATAATTTGAGTGTGTAGGCAGAAAGGATTAGGAACTAACAGATGAGATGGTAGAACTCAAGGACCAGACCACAGCATCCCTTATACTGTTCTTTTTCCCATCAGTCTCAGTTTGTTGGTCTCTAATTGTTCCCAGAGCATTTTGGGTGTCTCCAGATCTAGAATCAGTTATCTTACTGTGAATTAAGATTATGTATATCATCTTTTGTAGGCAGCAAAATAAATGAATGAATGGAGTATTCTCTGTTTTGAGCATGTCTTCCTATTATTTTTAATAGACACTGGCACTGTTAATGAGTGCCTTCAACAAATGAAGTAGTCTTGACCCATACACTATAGATTGATCAGACTATAAATGAGAGAGACAGTGGTAATGTCAGTAAAGCTGACCTCAAGCTCGTTCATGTTTTGTGTTCTCACAGGAATAAGGTGGTTGGTCAATATGGATGAAACAGGGCCCATTGTATTGCATGTATCATGATATTTATTATTAAAAAACCCTATAAGTCAAAGGACCTGGATCATATAGGGGTTAAGTAATTTTCCCAAGAGCACACAGTTAATATAGCTGGAGTTTGGATGCAGGTCTATATAAATTCAGTGCCAACATATTAGATGCTACCTAGCACCCTTGGATTCTCTTTGAGAAGTCACCAAGAATCAACAGGTGGTCTCAGAAACTTTTGGAAACAAGGGCACATTTACAGCACAGAAATGGGTACTCATCAATTTATCATTTCCTCTAAATTTAGTAAATCCTTGAGAGATTAGCTTGATCACCACATGTCATAGGTCTCCAAATATATATACTAGTCTAGATCCTGAAAGCTGAACATGGCTAATGGTTGGGAAAAGTGGGGGCTAAAAAAATAAAGTGCCCCATCAAATATTAAATTGATGGTATTCAATACAATTTTTGATCACTGGCCACCAGAAGACTACTTAAAAATATATATGGCATTGAACAAATGCATACCTAGCACTTATTTGTATGCCAGGCTCTGGTCTAAAGTGCTTTACAAGTAATAAATCTCTTAATCTTTTTGTGTTTATAGGTGTAAAAAACATTTAGCACCAACCCTTTTGCTACATAGACATAGGGCTTTCTGGGTGTGTCTTACCTTTGGTTCTTGGGCCCCTCTGAAGGGCTCTGTGCTCTGTGCGTGGCTGGGCCCAGCCTCCCTTTAAGTTCATTTTCCTCTTGCATCACAGATCTTTCTGGGGTTTGAGCGTCTCCAGGCCATTGCCCGGAGTCACTTGCTCACAAAGCAGTACCAGGACACACGGAAGAGGATAATGCAGCTGCAGGCCCGCTGCAGAGGCTACTTGGTGCGTCAGCAAGTCCAGGCCAAGAAGAGGGCAGTGGTGGTCATCCAGGCACATACCAGGGGCATGATTGCCCGGCGGAAGTTCCAGCAGCAGAGAAGCAATGTAGGTGGTTTCTGGGGATTGGCTGGGGCCCAGATGGGGGGCAGGAGACAGTAGGCAGGGGTATTCATCAGAGCTCTCATAAGATACTCTCTCCCTTCCTGTCCAAAATCACTGTGGCAACAAGTCCTCATGCCATCTAGAACAGTGAGGTCACCATCTGGGAGACGGAAGGACGTAGCATGAAGAAGTGCCACATCTGCAGGAAAATCTAATCTCTGGGACCTGGATCTAGAGCATCTTGGTCTCTTTCCTTTAAATTTGGGGTGATTTATCAGTGGGCTTGTGGGTCCCTAGAAAACATAGTCAACCAGGGCCAGATAGGTCATGAAAGTCTGTCAGGGAGAGAGAAGGAACCTGGTCATTGGGTTGTGGCATGACAGTTCCAGAGCCAAAAAAGGAGCCTCGCTAGTGTCTGGGCCAGAGAGGCAGAACAGCAACCTTCACTGACACGTATGCTTCTATAATGGGGAATTTCACCAAAGTGGGATTCCATTTCCTCCAAAAGGCACCTGCAATCACCTTATTCCTCAGAAATGGCTCCTTTGGAAACTGTGATAAGGAAAAGGGGCTCAGATAAAGTTTTCCTCTGCTCTATAGGTGAAAATCAGATCTACGGAGTCAATTAGCATAACCATGTTTAGGGAATATAAGAGGACCGAAATCCAGATAGATTGAAGAATACGCTTTGGTACCTCCCTGGCCCTAGATAGACCCAATGACATTTCCTGGTGGAGCTTTGTTGCTCTGAGTGAGGAACGGGGTGGGTAAGAGAGATAGCTTTGAAGGTAGGTCCTGAGGGCATTTGGGGTTTGTAGTTATGCCTCAGTGACCATGTGGGCCCCCTCTCTGGACTTCTGATTCTCCACTGGGAAATAAGTACTGACTATTTCATATCTGATCATTGGCTATTAAAATCTAGGATTTTGGAGGAAAATTTGCTAATTTGGACAACAATGGTAGGAGGAGATATATTTGGTTTCTGTGAGGACTTGCTCCTGTGAGTAACCTTTGTCTCTTGGGGTGTGTATTCAGGGTCCACTGAGTATTCCTGCCAAAACACCAAAGAAGAAAATTGTTTCCCCTTCCAAAAAGCAACCATCTATCTACGACACCATCAATGACACAGAAATGGTGGAGAGGGTATTCGGCTTCCTCCCTTCTATGATGGGGCAGAATGGCCAGACCTCACCAATCTTCGAGGTAAGATGGGGTCAGTCCTTCAAGCTTTGGCCTGAGTAGTAATGGGAGGACCCCACCCAGTCTCTGAAGTCATTCAGCTTCTAGATCCTCTTGGAAGCCAAGGCTCAGAGTTTGTAGAAAGCATAGCTGGTGTCCCACAGGGACAGGATAAGAATATGGGAGCAGAGTTTGTATGGTCAAACCTTTTCAGATTAAGCAGGTTTCCTACCTGTATGACTACCTAGAGCTTTGAGGCTATAGTGATAGTACAGTGTTTGGTACATGTGATTGCCTTGCACATGACCAACCCTGGGCTTGATTTCTGGCATCCCTTATGGTTCCTTAAGCCCATCACGGGTGATTCCTGAGTGCATAGCCAGGAGTAACCCCTTAACGCTGCTGGTTATGGCCCTAAAGCAAGCAAATACCTTCTTGACATTAAATAAGCAACTGTACTGGGCTTCCAATATTGTAGCATTCTCCATGTGTTTCTGTCCCTCTCTGACTCTGTGGAGACCTGATGTATAGAGCTCAAGAAGTCAAGGGAGGAATGGGTGCCTGAGGGGAGGCAGAGCAGTGGAGGAAGAGGCAAGAAGGGAATAGAGGGAAAGCAGAGGGGTAGGGAAGAGGCAAGAGGGAAATAGTTCCTTAGGGCTATTTACTACTCATTGAATCCCCCCTTCGTCACCCTCCAGGTGCTCATGCCTTTTGCCTCTTAGTCATACCCATACACATGTGATCTTTCTCACCCCCATTTATCCTCACCAACACACACACACCACGCCAGGCAGGGGTAGGGTACAGGGGGAAGGGAATAGGGGTGATCAAGAGAACGTGTGTGTTGGCAAGGGCTCTGGGTCACTGAGCCAAGTGTCTGGGCCATTCACACTGGAGCTCTTTCCAGCATGTGGAGATGACCAGGGACACAGTGAGGGTGTAGAGTCGGGGGAATGGATAGGAAATTCTGCTCCTTGTGGATAACCAGACAGACCCTTCTTGGGGATTTATGACCCAGAGATGTGTGGCCCGTGAGATCACATCTGAACGTACAGCTTACCTTTGTCTCTGCTTCTCATGGGGCCCAGGATTTGGAATCAAACACCCATAAACTGCCTGAGATTGACCTGGACACAGTCCCCATGGTCGAGGAGACTGAGGAACCTGAAGACGATACAGACAGCCTGTCCCAGTACTCTTTCCCCAAGTTTGCAGCGACCTACTTCCAGAAATCAGCCACCCACACACACATTCGGAAGTCTCTTCGCTACCCACTGCTCTACCATGAGGATGATGCTGACTGCTCGGTACCCAGTGGTCCTCTGGTTTCTAGTGGTTCAGGATCCCACTCAGCATGGGATCTGCATACTGATTCAGAGGGAAAAAGGAGGGAGCAGGGTGGGACTGGGGGCCTCGTGCCAAGAGCTGGGTACCAGCTATACCCTCTGCTTCTGTCTCTTCTTCTCCAGGCTGCCGTGGCTGTGTGGAACATCATCCTGAGGTTCATGGGTGACCTTCCGGAGCCACTGCTTTTTGCCAGGAACACCATGCGTGGCGGCTCTGTGATGCGGCAGATCCACGATTCCCTGAGCAAGGGGAGCAGTACCCGGCCTGAACAGCATGATGCTCTTGCCCAGGTGGGAAAGTGAGAGTAGTAGATTAGGGCAGATACTGCAGGTTATCCCTGACCCAAGATCCTGGGGAGACTGGCTGAAAGGAGAGGGAAGACATAGTGGAGCATCATTACCCATTGAAACACCAGCTAGGAACCATGGGTGTTTCAATATTGAATCACACTTGGATACTCATGAAGCAGGCACTAGATCTGGCAGTGATTGATTATTAATGAGCAGTGCCCCCTGGGCTCTGAACACTAGATTTGATTTGAACAGAATTCATGTAAGCCATTGATAGCATCAGATATTACTGCCTGCCTGACAAGCCAGTGGCTTCTCTTTAGTTAATTCTCAGCTGAGCCAATCCTTCCAGGTAAGATTTTTATGATTTAGTTAAAAAATGATAAAAAGTGAAGTGATTTACTCTGTGACATATGTAGAAGAGGTGGTTCTTTCATCTATCCTGCAGAATTCAAAGACTATGTGTTAGTCTCTTCCTTCCCTTTCCTCTGATAGAAGTCTGATCACATCTATTTTAGAGTTAGAAGTCCTTCCCTAGGACTCAGTCTCATGATGTATCTCAGTGGAACTGCCCAGCTCAGCTCAGATACTGCAGCAAGAGTATACAGCCACCAGGAATAAGAGCCCTAGCATGACCCTGGAATCAGCTCAGACCCTGCATATTGGGTTCTGCATATAGATCCACTATATTAAGTTCTCTGGGAATCTGCAGACTGTGGTTTCATGGCCAGACCTGGCTCACGTATTCCACAGAAATTTCCCGGGCTAAAGTCCTGATATTCTGCTCCCTAGAGTCATATCTCTTAAGTATATTAGTTATAGTGGTAGGGTGTTTGCCTTGTGTGGGGCTGGCCTGGCCGAGCCATGTTCGATTCCTCTGCCCCTCTCTGAGAATCCAGCAAGCTACTGAAAGTATTTCGCCTGCACGGCAAAGCCTGGTAAGCTACCTGTGAGGTATTCAATATGGCAAACACAGTAACAACAAATCTCAAAATGGAGATGTTACTGGGCCCGCTGGAGCAAACCGATGAATAACAGGACAGTGATACAGTGCTACAGTGTATAATACATTAGAGCCGATGTTCAGCTTCTTAGAACAGTATTTGCTCATTATCTCCTGGGGTTCCTGAGCTTGTTACTTGCAGCTCTAGGTCTCCATTGAGTGGTGGCAAAGCTGCTGACAGCTGGTATCATCTCAAGGTTAGACTGGGGCTGGGGAATGTGCTCCCAGGAGTTCCTCATGGCTGTTGGCAGGAGGCTCAGTGTGATTTCCCTGTAGCCACTCCATAGGACTGCTTGAATATCCTTACAATATGCCCTCTATCCATACCCCAAATGAGTGATCCAAGACAGAAAGCAAGAAGGCTATGAGGCCTGATCACATACCCTAGTGGGCAGGAATTTCAAGAGATCAGGTTGGGGGGCATCTTATTTTATTTTATTTTTTTTTTATTAGTGAAACATCATGAGGTACAGTTGTAGACTTACAAATTTTTGCGCTTGGATTTCAGTTATACAATGATCGAGTACCCATCCCTCCACCAGTGACCATTCCCCACCACCAATGATCCCAGTATCCCTCCCACCAACCCCCCATCCCCCCCCCGGCCCATCCCACCGTGCCTCGTGACAGGGCATTCCCTTTTGTTCTCTCTCTCCTTTTGGGTGTTGTGGTCTGCAAAAGAGGCATTGAGTGGCAATCATGTTTGGTCTATAGTCTACTTTCAGCATGCATCTCCCATCCTGGGTGGATCCTCCCAACACCCTTTACTTGGTGTTCCCTTCTCTATCTGAGCTGCCTTTTCCTTGGGATGCATCTTAAATGCAACTACAAATCAGGGAAAAGATGTAGGTTGGTTTTTTTTCTGGAAGCTGAGCACTGGCTTCCCAGACATCAGGGCTGAATTTGTGCACTTGCACAGGTCCATCAAACACCCTTCATGGGCATCTCACAGAAGCAGTGAGTTGAGCCATCCCTACCCACATTCAGTGCATTTCATGTTCATTTCCTTTGTGCAAACTAGTAATGCTCCAGCCAGAACCAGGACTGATCCCCAACGAATCTGAGTCCCATACAGACTCTTGTTTTGGCAGGGACCGCTGAGGATGCCATTTGTCAAGGAGACCAGCAGATCATCCTGAAGGGTCCAGATCTGTCATGCCCAACCTGGGCCTCACAGCTTAGATTCTTCTAGATTCCCTCTTTGCTGTCTAATTCATTCCCTGCTTTTCCACTGTCATCAGTACCTGGGCTCAGGCCCAGCCCTCCTTCAGTGGGATTTACTGGTGAGATACTGAATTTTGGAATCTGAATGGTGGAGGGCTCTTCCTAGAGATCAACAAGCTTAGGTCTGATCTCCTTCCCTTGCCTCTGTTTCCCACCTGGAACTGAGAATAGTGACAAGCACCTGAAAGTGTTTCAGAATTCAACAGAGATGAGAGACTATAGCCTAGTTTGCCAGTACAGGCAAGGGCATGACCGGTGAGATGGAATTTACTCATCCCTAGGGAGCAGTCAGGTCAGAACCATGCTACTGGCTTACATTCCCTCTGAATTGTCTCTGTCTACAGAAGGCCAGCCGCTGGGACAAAGGGACCAAAGGCATATCCTCTATGAAACTAAAGCGGTCCTCCCGAATCACAGGCCAGGTAAGCTTATCAGCTGGGAGGTTCTAGGTCTTTGACCCTCCTTTTGCTGCCCCAGTTTCTCCCGTTGCCAACATCCCATTGCTGCCTTTGTGTATCAGGTGACCAGTCAGCTGTTGATTGGAGAGGAGACCTTTGACCCAGATGGACCTATCTCAGAACGACCCATGTCTAACCTGGAGAAGGTGCAGTTCATCGTGAGTTTTGCCATCCTGCGGCCTAACCTCAGGTCAGTCCTATTCCCACCTGACCCGATCTCAGGGCATATAGCTTCCTCCTCTGCCCTCATGAGATGCTCCCTCCCTCCTGGTCCTGTAGCTTCCTCCTCTGTCTCCCATGTGATGCCCCATCCCTCATGGTCTTGTCTTGATGTCTGCAGATGAGGTGACTGTATGTAGATCTTAAAACCATTGAGGGGCCTCTGCTTGCTCTATTCAAACCTGGTGGGTAAAGCATAGTATAGGAATCCAGTTTCAACAATGACTGGTGACTGATTTTTATAATAGACTTTAATGCAAGTCTCTATAAATAAGAATTTTCCTAATTTATCTGGAGCGATAGCACAGCCGGTAGGGCGTTTTCCTTGTACGCAGCCAACATGACTGACCCGAGTTCGATTCCTCCGTCTCCCTTGGAGAGCCCAGCAAGCTACCGAGAGTATCTCGCCCGCGCAGCAGAGCCTGGCAAGCTCCCCGTGACGCACTCAATATGCCAAACACAGTAACAACAAAGTCTCCAATGGAGACGTTACTGGGCCCGCTCGAGCAAATCAATGAACAACGGGAGGACAGTGCTACAGTGCTCATTTATCTTATACGTGTTTTGCTTCAAAGAAATTGGGTTTTCATTAAATTTTTGAAAATATGCATACTACTTTCAGGGACAAACTAGTTGAAGAATCTATGAATTTTAAATTGCTCTTTTTAAAAAGCATAGTTTTGTTGTTGTTTTTCAGTGCAAGTGATCAAACCCAGGCTCCCTTACACAAAGGCAAATACTTCCCCAGAGTCACATTTCAGGCCTTAAGCTATTATTTCTAACCACTGGAGGCGCTTGCTAGGCATCATTTCTTCAAATGCGTCCTTTACCTCACTCTTTTTCTGTCTACTTTACTCCCTCCACTTTGAATTTTAATTAAAACTATGTAACTTTTTGTTACTGTCTTTAGGTGCCTGAACAGGTATTGGTGCCTAAATAAGAGTATTTCTTATTTATTATGTACGTAATGTTTTCACTTTTCTCCTTTTGTTCTTTAGATTAGAATTTGTGTTGACCACTCTTCAAATTTACTCATGTTTCTTTTCACTAATCTCTGGTGTACTTTTCTGATAATTTTTTTTATTTCAAATGTGTTTTTCAATTCAAGGGTCTTATCTTTCTCTGTCAGGACCTCCTATTTTTTCACTCACTATGACGATAGCTTCCTTGATAGGTATCCTTGAGTTTACTTGTGGTCATTTAAAATGCTCTTCTGAAAAAAAAAATAAATAAAATGCTCTTCTTCTAAGTCTGGGTTATATTGGGGCTCAGTGCTTGCCTTTTCTATTGAGAATGGCCTTGTATTCTGTTTCCTTACATGCCTGTGGTTGGCTATTATTTTCTCGAGTCTAGCACACTGAGGTCATATCCTAGACACTGAGTATGACATGCTTAGGTAGTTGAAATTTTTTTTTGGTAGGGAAGGGCAAGCACCTGACTGTGCTTAGGGCTTACTCCAAATTCTTCACCCAGGGATCATTCCGGTAAGGCTTGAGGGACTATATGGGATATCAGGGACAGAATCTGGGTCAACCTTGCATGCAAAACAAGTGCCCTATACACTGTACTGTCTTTCCAACCCTGAGAGTCTTAGAATTCTTTTATATTATATTATTTCAATATATATCTCCATATTGTTCGAAATAATATAGTATATATCTCCATATTGTTTGAAAAAGTATTTTTGAACATATATGTATATATATATGTATATATATACACACAGAAACACACATATATATAATCAGTTGACTCATTTGGTTATCTTTAAGCTTTCTCTGGGATGTATAGCAGATGGAATCCCTTTTTCATTAGTTTAGCCTTTGATGTCTCCCTGAAAATCTGCTCCATATGTGGGCCAGGGATTGGACAAAGATTTAGAAATAATATTTTTTGGGGAGGTGCATCCTAAGCAGTATCCAGGGATCCCAGGGGGCCCAGCCAGCAATTCTCAGCTGAGTAGGTCCACAGTTTAAGAACCCGAGGATATGGAGTGTTAGCCCTGCCATGCTGGGGACTTGGACCACTTCCAGAAATAGTCTGGGAATTCTGCGGTGCTGTAGATCAAAATGAAGGTTGGCTGCATGCAAGGCAAGTGTCTTAACCCCTGAACTGTCTCTTTGTCTCCTGATTTACAACGAATTTAGAAGCAAAAATTCGACTCGTCTCTTTTTCCCATTCCAGAATTTTCCTTCTCACTTTCATTTGCTGCTGGTATGCTAGAGTGTGCTCAGATTCTTCAGTCTAATAAAACCACAGGGTTCTTTCTAAGCTTTGACTTGCCTGTGTGACAACAGTCTGACAACTCTTTAATTTGTTTCTATTGTTCATTCTCTCCCCAATAATCACCTGACCATCACACCCTCCAATACAACATATGTGTGAAAGCTGAGTCCAAGTGAGATTCTCTTTGACTTCCTCACAGTCCCTTGTTGGAATTTGCACACAGTCTGGTGCTCACTGGGCCACCACTCTTATTGATTCATTGAGTCCCTGCTAACTCTAGTTTCTTGTGGGACACACTACGACCTCTTACAGCTGTAATTTTCTAGAATGTTGGGCTTCCTGCTTGAGTAGAATCCCATCAAGATGACCAAAGCTCACCTACTTTTTTTTCTTGAAACCAAGAAGATGCTCATCAATGATGGTCCCATCCAGCAGAGCAATTCCTAAGTCCTACTCTTTCTGAATCTTGCATATCAAGGATAGCCGAGAATTCTTTAGGAGAAAGCAGAAAACTCATCTCTTGGTTCATGGAGGTCCCAAGTTTGGGTGAATACCAAATCACTTTCAAGAATGCTATCATTTTGCTCTGTTCTACTATCCTATGTGAGCCACAGACTATGGGACTGTATGTAAAGGGAATGGAGTTGAATGAGTTTCACCTCAGACAGATGCCTCCATTCCTGTTGTCATCTCTTCTGGGTATGTGGGTATAGAGCTACCAGAAACACTGTAGGTGACCCCATTCTGGGAAGTGTCAGGGTCTGGGATAACACCTCAATTGTGGGAGCAGAGGTGAACAAAGGCAATGAGAGGTAAGGAGGTGGGAAAGACCCAGGTGCTGGAGAACACTTTATGAACAAGGTCCTACTTAAGGAGGCAGAAGGAGCTGTGTCCCCAAGTGCCTCCATCCCCTCTCCCCTCACAGAGAGGACGCAGCATGCTTCCCAGAGGTTTGTGTCTTTCAGAGATGAGATTTACTGCCAGATCTGCAAGCAACTTTCACAGAATAGCAAAACTAGCAGCTTGGCTCGTGGCTGGATCCTGCTCAGCCTCTGCCTGGGCTGCTTCCAGCCCTCTCAGCGATTCATAAAGGTGAGAAGACCTGGGCTAGGGTCTAAAGGGTGGGTTGCTGCTGAAACATGCGTGTGGCCTCGATCTGGAAATCCCAGTGATGGCCCAGTCCTCTTGCAGGCTGCATGAACAACAGCACATGTGCTTCTTTTCTTAAAAAAATATTTTAATAAAGTTGTTCACAAGGATTTATTACATTCAATATTCCAACACCAATCATTATACCTTTCCACAGCCATTATTTCCAATTTTCCCGATCACCACCCAAGCCTGCCCCAATAGCAGGCCCTAAATAAATTTATTTTGTATTGCTATGAAGAAAGCTGTTAGGAAAAATTCGCTAAAAATGATCAAGGAAGATTTCCTTAGAAGAAAATGTATGAAGATTATTGTGTCTCACCTCGGAGACATTAAGCCCTTGTATAAGAGATTACTAAAATATTGTTACAGGTTAATCTTTGTGTGTTAATATTTTCTTAATTGAGATTGGTTGTCTTCTACTTTACATCCCATACAATGGGGTGTGCTACTTCCTGGTATATCAGTGGTGTAGAGTTTAAGATGTCACTTCAGGAATTCTAAAAGTTTGAATGGGATGATACAGCTGGGATTAAATTTTTAACTGGCTGGAAACTTTGGGGATCCAGAAGCATCTCTGCAGCTTGTTGATCTCTTTAGAGATTTATTTGTGAGGCTAGGTCATGGCCGGTTAATGAGTTTACATGCGCCCATGCTTCTCTGATCTTCAGTTTCCCTGTCTGTTAAAGGAAAAATTAGACCTGACTTCTTCCCTAATTATTCAGGGTGGGCAGGGTCACTTCTCATGTGCTCAGGCACCAAGACAGTAATTCTGAGTAGACTGAGAAATAGTGGATAAGATGTGCTTTGAGAAGACAAAATGGCCCAGGAGTGGAAACAACTTGAAATGGACTATAACATCTGTCTCTAGCCGTTTACATCGACAGTGGATATGGAGTGTTGCCAAGAGCTGCCCAGTGTTGGAAGCCCCACTTTCACTGCTTTAATGTACTTTCTGGTTTTGGTTATAATAGAAGCTTGTCGGCAATGCAGAAAGTCTAAAAGGAAGGTGAAGGGCCAGAGAGAGAGCACAAACAGTGACCATGGTTTGATCCCTGGCACCACAGAGCCAAGAAGCATCCCCTGAGTACCACTGGCTATAACTAAAAAAAAAAACAATAAAATAAAAAAGGAAAACGAAAGTTAGCCTCCACTCCTATCCAAGATACAGTCTCTTAATATGTCTGACCTCTTGTGGTGTGCAGGGTTTTCTTTGTGGTCATGGAGAAAGCAGTCTTGAGTGTTTTGGTGTCCTTTCCAAGGGCAGCAGGAAGCAGGGTCACCATCACCTGATCACCTGCCTGGGCACGAGGGTCATTCCTGACACCAGGCTACTCTTCCGTAAAATATATATATATATATATATATATATATATATATATATATATATATATATCCTGTAGCACTGTCCTCCTTTGTTCATCGATTTGCTCGAATGGGCACCAGTAACTTCTCCATTGTGAGACTTGTTGTTACTGTTTTGGGCATATCGAATACACCGCAGGGAGCTTGCCAGGCTCTGCCGGGTGGGCGGGATACTCTCGGTAGCTTGCCGGGCTCTCCGAGAGGGATGGAGGAATCAAACCCGGGTCGGCCATGTGCAAGGCAAATGCCCTCCCCACTGTGCTATTGATCCAGCCATATATATATAAGGTAAAGGTAAAGGTAAAGGCCCTCCCGTTGATCATCGATTTTCTCGAGCGGGCCCAGTAACGTCTCCATTGGAGACTTTGTTGTTACTGTGTCTGGCATATCGAATACTCTCGGTAGCTTGCCGGGCTCTCCGAGAGGGGCGGAGGAATCGAACTCGGGTTGGCCATGTTGGCCGCTTGAAAGGTGAACGCCCTACCGCTGTGCTATCACTCCACTCCTATATATCCACTCCTATATATATATGTATATATATCACTGTCCTCCTGTTGTTCATCTATTTTCTCGAGCGGGCCCGGTAACATCTCCATCGTATATACATATTTATTTATTCCTCCAGCTTTATTGACTTACCATTAAGGCATGCAGAGAGTCCTTTTATATAAGTATCTACTGTCAAATATAGATCACAAATAATGATCAGGTCAGCTTCCATACTCCTTATGTCCCCTGGTTAGTATCAGCTTAAGTGTGGCCTAAATAAAAAGTTGTTCTGCTAAAGTGTCTTCCTCCCCTCCCTTCTTTCCCCACCAGTATTTGCAGAACTTCATCAATAATGGGCCCCCCACCTATGGGCCCTTCTGTGCTGAGCGCCTGAGACGCACAGTTGCTAATGGTACGCGCATGGAGCCCCCCACCTGGCAGGAACTGCAGGTAGGAGACTGCAGGGGTAAAAGGTGGGCTGTGTGGGGTGTCAGCCCTCATAGCTTCTCTGGTACAGTTGGTGAGCCCTCTTCTCCTGTGGGGGGACTGTCCCCCCATTGGTGGCCTCTGTGCCCCTGTCCCTGCTCCCCCCACCATGGCCTCAGCCTCTACCAGTACAGATTCCCAGCATGCCCTTCTCACCTCTGACTCCACATTCTCTCAGGGCTGTCTCCTAGCAGGAGGAATTCCTACCCTATTTGTGTTTAGTAAGGAAGATTTGACCATTCCAAAGCTGTCTTTCTTGATAGCAGGGCTATTTGTGTCCCCATAAGGTGTCAGATGGCCTTCAACAAGGGTCATTTGCTCAGCCTTTCTCAATTTTCTCCCCACTAATAATGTCCTTCTGACTTTGTTTGCTTCCTGTGACACCCCTGTCCTACTGGCTGACCCTTAGTATCATTTTTTATCTGAGGTCTCTTTGGAATACTCCGATGCCTCATGGGGGCCAAATGACCCCATTGAGAAATGCTAATTTGGACACTGACTTAAATCCAGATTAGAAACTCTGATTTAGAGTTAAGGGGGCACTCTTAAACCCCTATAGCATCTGTGACTTCTGTAACGCTTACCTAACTCCTGTACATGATGGTACCCTACACTAGGACCACTTCTGTCACACCCCCACTCATTCTTACCTTCCACCATGGCCCATAAGGCAGCCTCCCTATTCCTCCTCACCCTCTGCCCTGCTACAGGCCTGGCATTGTAGGTGAACTTGCAGCCATGTGCTCAGGGAGTGGCAGCAGTTCCTGTGAATCTGACTGTCCCACAGCAGACTCAAGGTTTCCAAGAACCCTTTCTTCCTCTGTCACTCTAAGACCCTTAACCTTGCCAGAGCTCAGGGGTCTTAGGGTGTACAAATGGGACACCCCTTGCCCCAGCCAACACACACACACACACACACACACACACACACACACACACACTATCTATTCAGATATGCCTACAGCTCCTACTCTGGCCAGCCTGCAGAAGCACAGACTGCCAGGCTATAGCTGTGGCCACATTGCCCTCACCCCTCACTTCCTTACCTTGGACCATTGTTTCCACTCTGTAGCAAATATCTAGATAGATATTTTTGGGCTAGAAATTTAGCCATACTAAGCCCCAACAGGACTCAGAAGACCTCGGACTGCAAGGGGTATCCAGGAGGGGCGATTATTTGGCGGAGGGAGATGAGAATGGGCTAGCGTCCTGCCCAGCCTTCTGGAAGCTCCCCGGGCAGACAGCTGAGCCCAGGGACCTGCAGGGCACAGGATTGAGTCTTTCTCTCTTATCAGGCTGTCAAGGCCAAGAAGCACATCTCGATCCATGTGGCCTTGCTAACTGGAGAGAACCTGACAGTCACCGTGGATTCAGCCTCCACATCGAAGGAAGTCTGCCAGCACATTGCCCGCAAGCAGGGCCTCAGCGACCACCTGGGTTTCTCCCTCCAGGTTTCCGTGTATGACAAGGTACTGGCTGGCCAGTCTTCTGGTGCCACCTCTCCCACACACCCAGGCCATTTTGAGCACTCTGAACCCGGCCTCCCGCCCATCACTCACATCCCCTGAAACTGTTGCTGGCTCCAGCTTGTCCCACATACCTTATCTGGCCTCTTTCTCTCCTGAGCAGCTGTCACTGACACTCATCCTGTCCCAAACCCCTGCCCAGCCTGGAGCTGTGGCCTCACCCCCCTAGATGCACCAGCTACCACCTACCATCTCTGCCCACATGCAGGCCCACTTCTACCACTGGCCAGCAGGGAGTTATGACCACAGCCTCCTGGGTTGTGGATACCAATGTGACAACCTAGGGAGGGCTTACAGGGAAGAACATTTCTTAGGGTTAAAGGGCAAGGGGTGTTTCCCTGCATGGGATGCCATCTTCATAGGACCCAGATCCTGGTTGCTAAGCAGAGCACCCCACCATTGCATGTTCCAAGCTGGATGTCCCTGCAGAGCCTGGAATATGCCCACTGCTCACACCTGTGGTCTCGGATTTTGCCCTCACGTCTACTTTTTATTTGTTTGGGCTATCTTTGGCGGTGTTTGGGGCGTATTCCTGGCTCTGTGCCCAGGGAACACCTCTGAAGGGGTACAGGGGACCATATAGGGTACCAGGGATTTGAACCTGGTTCTTCCACATGCAAGGTGAGTGCCTTACCCACTGTCCCTTCTCTCTGGCCCTGCCCTCAGTTCTGGTTCCTGAGCAGCGGGCGTGACCATATTTTGGATGCCATTGCCCAGTGTGAGCAGTTGACCCGGGCTAAGGGTGAGACTGAGCGCCAGTCGCCCTGGCGCATCTACTTCCGGAAAGAGTTCTTCACCCCCTGGCACAACTCCCAGGATGACCCCGTCAGCACGGAGCTCATATACCGCCAAGTCCTCCATGGAGTGCGGTTGGGCGAATACAGCTTTGAGAAGGTGAGTGGGCACGCCGTCAGGGCACTAGAAATTGACCTACCCACTGCCATGCCCTGTGGCATGTCAAAGAGCCAGGCTTCGGCCATCAGTGAATACTCCATGGAGAGAGTACTGCATACTCTGCATGCCAAGACCACGGGGATGGGGCACTGGGAGATGGTCAAGTGCCAGTCCCCAAGCCCCTCAGCCATTCTTGCAGCTGATCCCTCCTGGTCCAGCCTCCAATGCAGGGAACCGTGACTTTACTTAATCTTCTGGGGTGCTCTTATGCAGATGCTCCTTTGTGCCAGGCTTGCCTGGTCTTTCTGGAACCAGACACATGGATGTGTCCCTGGAGCTGGAGCACTCAAGGTAGTTTAAGGCCCAGCTGCTGCTCCTTCCTGTCCAACCTGGGAATGGACTGTTACTCTAAGCCTTGGGTACCTCAACTGTAAAGTGCAGACAATAGAGCTCTCAGTTAGGCTGAAAGAATCCAGGGGTGGGGAGAGACCAGGGACTGCAAGTCTTGGAGTACAGTCCCCAGGCCTGAAAATGATGCACTGTGGAGTCAGTGACCACTCATATCCCAGAGGCCGCCTGGGAAGGGGCAGTGAATGGGGAGAGGTGGGGGCAAAGGCAGGGGAATGAGGACAGGCTTCCAGGTTTTGAACCATCAGAGAGAGCAGCCTCTGGCAGGGGTCTGCTGTGTTTCTGAGGAAGTCCTGATGTGGGGTGACCAGTTGATTTTAACAAGCAGGGACTGGCTGAGAGAGGGTGAAGCCGTTTAGGCTATGTGCTCCACCCTGCTCTCAGAGTGCCCCTCCCACCCTCACTGGCTTCCTCTAGGCTGGGGGCATCCTTTGTTAGGGCCCCAGTGTGGTTCCACCGAGTAGGGAAGGGGTGGTTCACAGGTCCTGTCCTGTGGCTGATATGGCTGATATGGCTCAGACTCCCAGTCCTCCTTTTGCTGGTTTTTGGTCACATCAAAGTGCTCTGAGAGGCCATAGGCTACTCTTGGCTCTGGGCTGGAGTTTACTCCCAGCAGTGCTCATGGGACCCCCTGGTGCCAGGGATCAGACCCAGGGTTCCTGCATGCAAAACACGTGTTCCAGCCCATGGAGCATTTCCCTGACCCCTCGCACACCCAGGGTTCTTTTCTGTGTCATTGGTGATCTCTACTGAGGGGACACAGAGCTGGGACTAGGGTGTGTGCACACGTGTGTGTGTGTGTGTGTGTGTGTGTGTGTGTGTGTGTGTGTGTGATGATTTCCCAGCCTCACACCCCCTTAATGGTGTGTGCCTGACCATGCAGGAGGAAGAGCTGGTCCAGCTGCTGGCCCAGCACTGCTATGTGCATCTCGGTGCCTCACCGCGGAAGGAGGCCGTGCAGGAGCTGCTGCCCAGCTGTGTCCCCTCCAAACTCTACAGAACCAAGCCCCCAGAGAAGTGGGTCAGCCTCATCACTGCCGCCCTCGCCAAGGTCAGTTTCTATGGAGCCTTGGCTCTTGGCCTCAATACTTTGCTCTGGGGTGGCATGTATAAGGGAGCCCTTCTCCAGCCCCCCCCACCCCAGACCTAGGGTATGAGAGACTTACATTTCCATAGGCACAGTGCTGTCACTCTAGGTTTATACACATTACTGTACTGATGAGTACTGTACTAACTCTAATGAATGTTAATGTCCCTACTTGAGAACCATTCCCCAATTTTTTACTACTAAAAGATTTTGTTGTTTTATATACTTGTTAGTTAACTCATCAGAGTAAATCCCTAGCATCAAATTTCTGAGTGCATGTATGTTCTAAAATATTTGATAGTCTCACATATAGCCAAATCAACCTTCAGCTATGATGCAAAATATGGTTCCAAGTCCAGAATGTTACCCAACCAGATTTTGGAGTGAGAGGAGCTTCCCAATTAAGATGAGGGGGCTAGGAACTATTCCTGGAGATACTCAGTCAACTGGGCCAGTAGTTCAGATCTAGGGGCTAAGGATATGGTGCTGCCAGGGCCCTGTGCTGCCACACTGCTACTCAGAGCTAAACCCTGGCAGCGCTTGGGAGGCCTTGTGGTGTCAGGGATTAACTCCAGATTCCACTACACTCTAAACCCTACACTCTCTTCCTGGCCCCCACCCCACCACTTTTAACATAGAAACAAGAGAAAGGGGACTAATCAAGAAACAAAAGAAATCAGGTTCAGTTGTATATTGAAGGCAGGGTGTTCATTTGAGAATTAAGCAGATGTGGGCACAGGGGCAGTGGGTTTGGGGAGCAGAAAGGATGAGGTAGAGCGGGATGGGGAGAGGGAAGAAGAAAAGTCAGAGGCAGAAGCTAGGAGGTGGAGATGAGCTGCTGAGAGCTACCTTACACATACACAGAGCTTCAGATGAGAAAGAAAGGAGAACCCAGGACACAGATACACACTGAGTCGAGCCTGAGGAAGTTGCAGATCCATGAAGCATTGGAGTGTGAGAGCAGAGCAGAGCAAGTGCAGTTCTTGCAGTTCTCTGTGTAGACACAGACACGCAGAGCTGTGGTGTGCACACACAGACGTCTGACTCCGTAGCCCTCAGGTTCAAAAAGGAGGTTCCCCTTTAAAAAATTTTTTTAATTTGTGAATCACCGTGAAGTACAGTGTCAAACTTACTAACTTTCGTGTTTGCAGTACAGTCATACAATGATCGTTTACCCATCCCTCCACCAGTGCCCATTCTCCCCCACCGATGTTCCCAGCATCCCTCCCACCACCCCCACCCCACCTTAGTGGCAGGGCATTACCTTTTGTTCTCTCTCCTTTTGGATGTTGTGGTTTGCAGTAGAGGTAGTGAGCGGCCATCATCTTCAGTCTATAGTCTACTTTCAGCATGCATCTTTTAGCCTGAAGGGTCCTCCCAACATCCTTTACTTGGTGTTCCCTTCTCTATCTGAGCTGTCATTTCCCCCAGCATGTGAGGCCAGTTTCCAAGCCGTAAATCAGACCTCCTGGTCCTTATCTCTACTACTCTTGGGTGTTAGTCTCCCATTCTCTTACTTTATATTCCACAAATGAGTGCAGTCTTTCTATGCCTGTCCCTCTCTTTCTGACACATTTCACTTAACATGATGCTTTCCATGTTGATCCACATGTGGATGCAAATTTCACGACTTCATCTTTTCTAACATCTGCATAGTATTCCACTGTGTAGATGTACCAAAGTTTCTTTAACCAGTCATTTGTTCTCGGGCACTCGGGTTTTTCCCAGATTTTGGCTATTGTAAACAGTGCTGCAATGAACATACAAGCGCAGATGTCATTTCTACTATACTTTTTTTTGCCTTTCCAGGATATATTCCCAGGAGGTTCCCTATCCTAAAACCACCACCTGTAGAGCCTTTTCCCAAGCTGCGTGCCCCCACCTGTGCCCCACACCACTGTCCAGCACTGGTCTATTTAGGCCGAGGCAGCCAGGAATTATCCAGCAAATGCACATCCTGAACACAGGGTTAGCTGGGGGGAGGCTGCAGCTGCCTGAGAGTGGCCATGAGGGCTAACCTGGTGCCCCCCCACAGGCTTCGTACACCCAGAGAAAGGCTGTGCAAGAGCAGGTGGTGGATGCTGCACGCCTGCACTGGCCGATGCTCTTCTCCAAGCTCTTTGAAGTCACCCCACTTTCTGGTAATGGGGTGTGATGAGGGTGCAGGGATGCGGGCTGGGCACACCCCACTCCAACCTGGGGGCCGACTCTCTCTTCTTGTCTCTGCCTCCTTGCACCAGGCCCCCGGCTGCCCAGGACTCAGCTGATCTTGGCTATTAACTGGAAGGGGTTGCATTTCTTGGATCAGAAGGAGAAGTTGCTTCTAGAACTTTCTTTCGTAGAGGTCACGGGTATGATCGCCAATAAGTAAGTGCCATTTTTTTTCTCTCTTCTTTGGGGGTTCTGGGAGAGACCAGGACAGAGGGAGGCACATGATCTCTGGGTGCCCATCCAGGTGCAGGGATAAGGATCTGCATGTAGAAGGTTATGGTTGCTCACTTGCTACCCCCTTCCTCTGCCCCAGGTCTGCACTGCCAGGTCAGTGTTGGGTCTGTGCATCTTGCAGTGCCCTCTAGGCTCCTCTGTACCGGGACTGGAGAGATAGGGGTTAAGGTGCTTGCCTTGCATGTGGCTGATCTTAGTTCAATTCCTTGCAGAACTTATGCCTCCACCCAAAGCATTGCTAGCAGTGTGAGGAGTAAGTCCTGAGCACCACTTGGGGTGGGGTGGGGGGCTTGACATCCCCACTGCTGCCAAATAAATAAAACCTGGAGAGGAGGCGTGAAAGTTTGCAGCTTTGGGGGGTGCATATGAATGCCTAAGTTCTTTATTCCTCATGGACCAGAACAGGCCACAACGCAGGTACTTATCATCTGCAAAAGGGAGTGAGGAGCAGAGTCTGGGGGCATGTGAGTAGGCCTCCAGTGTTCCGCAGAGTCCCCACTGAGTGAAAGCACCCATAATGCATGTGCTTTAGCGGCTGACTGTGAGGGCCACTCATGTCAGGCCATCCGCCCAGCATTCCTCGAGTCCTCAGAGAGGAAGCAGAGGAGAGAGGGTCTGGGCAGCTCCCCTGACGTGGCCTAGGCGGCTGCCTCTTCCTATCATGGCCCTGCACCCCTCCCAGTTGTTACCCAGAGCTGGCCTCCAGGTAGGCCTGACATTCATCACCCGAGGTCCTGTCACTTGCCACTAGGCACAGAGGGATCTGGGATTGGACAAACCTAACCTCAGAGCCCTCCCCACTGGTGGCCCTGGACACCACGATGTTTCCTGTCTCACCTCGAGTGCCATGCCCTTGGAGAAGGCTGGAGGGCTGAAAGCTCTCTGGTCATTTTTGCTCTTTGTCCCTACAGGGAGGCCCGGGGTGGGCAGAGACTGCTGATGTCCACGCTGCATGAGGAGGAGTATGAGTTTTTGGCCCCTGCGTGCGTGGCGATTGCGGAGTTGATGGCCTTGTTCCTAGAGGGCCTGAAGGAGAGGTCCGTGTTCACCATGGCTCTACAGGATAGGAGCAATGCAGGTGCCCAGTGGGTTGGGGACGGAGTGGGCTGAGGGGTCACTGGGGTGGTTGGGGATGCGGGCAAGGGGTAGCGGTCCCTCCCACCCCTCAACTCTGGATCCTGGGGCTCATTTTGAGCTATAGCTGTTCTAGGAGGGAGGGTTCCACACACCGTTGCCAGGCAAGGGAAGGAATTGGGACACAGAGCAGTCAGCACCAGTCCATGCCTTCTCCCTGCTGGTCCACCAGCTGCTGTCTTGTCTCACACCACGGGGGCATCCTGGGCAGAGGTCGGTGCCTATCCAACCAGACTCTGCCTCTCCCAAACCTCTGGGAATCTCACCACCACTCACTCTCCAAGGGGTCTGGGCCCCAACTGCTCTGAGCTGCAGTTTCCTCATCTATCAATGAAGCCCACCCCCTGTCGTTTTGGCCTAGCCTCTGGTCTCTGCGGAGCCCTCCATAAATTGGAATTTTGCAGATGACGCCACCCTCCTGCCGTTCAAGAAGGGGGACTTGCTGATCCTGAACAAGAGGCAGGGGCTCCTAGCCTCTGAGAAGTGGGCCCATGGCCAGAACGAAAGGACGGGCAAGAGTGGACTGGTGCTCTTAGCCTCCCTCTACGTCATCCCCACCATCACCAAGCCCCCGGCACAGCTGCTGGTAACTCACATTCCCCTGTCCTCAGCCCAGGAACCTGTAGGCACCTGGGGGAAGTGGCCCAGGATGCCCAACCTGAGCTCAGGGGCCTGCATCCTACCTCCCAGGAGGGCTGGGAGGGCCACCGGGATATCCAGTCAGATCTGTCAGCTTCATCTCATAGTCAGACCCCTCTGGCCACATTGCAATGTTCTGCAAGGACTGGCACAGAGCTTAGCACTTACTAGGTGCTCAGTAAATGGGCATTGCTTCCATCATCTGTGTTTTGGGAACAAATCTTTCCTTTTCCTAGCCACAATTTCATTTAAACCCTGATTTATGGGGTCTCCCTGTCCCTGTGAACTGCCCCAGCCTAGCTCAAAATACTGGTCACACAAGAGGGTAGGGGAGACAGTAGTTGACATAACCTATGGAGTGTCAGCAGTGTGCCTGTACCTATGTATATGTACCTATGGTATAGGATGGTACACATAGTGGTTCTCCTTCAAGGGGCATCAGATCCCCAGGTACCTACTGATGTGATGCCATGTGTACCAACTACCACACAGAGGAAAGGTAGGGTGCTGGTTGCTAGGGGACAACTCATTGAGTTGGAGCTTTCTTTGTCTGGGAAGGTGTCCTCGAGGTTATGACATTTGAGGGTTAGGAAGAGGCGGGGGGGGGGGGGGTGTGAGGTAGGTGGGGCCAAGGGAAAAGATGGCCCTGGGGAAATATGTCCAGAGTAGGATGCTCTGTTAGAGTGAGACATTCTTCAGGGAAAGGAAGCAGCTTAGAAAAGCTGAGTCTTGAGCCATGCAACACAGGGCAAGTGTGAGAGAGGCAGGTCTGGGATTGTGCAGTGCTTGTGGGTGAACTCCTCTCAAGCCCCAGGCCCCAGGACAGAAGGAACCAAGGACAAAGGCCTTCTGGACAGTGTCTTTGGGCCCTCATAGGCCTCTGTCCCTGCTTCAGAGTTTGCTGGCCATGTCCCCTGAGAAGAGGAAGCTCGCCGCCCAGGAGATCCGGCCCAGAGTGCCGACAGTGTCTGAAGAGAAATCACACACCCTGGAGGAATTTTCTTACGAATATTTCAGGTGCTCCACCTGTGCTCCCTCTCCGGGCCCAGTCCCCTGAGACCCTATCTGCACTCCCTGCGGGCTGGGGAGGCTACGGCAGTCGCCCATCTGCCCTGTAGTCAGGTCCCAGCCCTCTGGCCTCTGGTGCAATTTGGAGGGTTCGGAAGAAGGACCTCAGCTTATTTCTGCCCTCACCCACCTGGTAGCAGCAGGCATGGGGAGGGCATGAGGTGGGCCTTCCCAGCAGCATCTGCTTCCAACAGGACCCCGGAGAAGGAGTCGGTCAGCAGAGCCGTGCTCCCCTCGGCCAGGGCCCGGGGCCGCCTCTGGGCTCACTCTTCCGAGCCGCTGCGGCAGCCTCTGCTCAAGCGTGTGCACGCCAACCCTGAGCTGCGGGACACTGCCTGTCAGATCTTCACCGATATCCTTCCCAGCCCGTTGTCCCCGTGGCCCTGGGCAAAAAGACACCCAGAACAGGGTCAACATTTCCTTCACTTGGTGCTGCTGGTGGTGCTGGGGCTGGAGGGAGACTTTATGGAGCCCGATTCCAGGGTTGGCCTGGGAGCCAGGGTCAGGGTCTGAGGGGAGACAGAGGGCACTTTCTCATATATATATATATATATATATATATATATATATATATATAATGAATCACCGGGCTGGAGCGATAGCACAGCAGGTAGAGCATTTACCTTGCACACGGCTGACCCAGGTTCGATTACTCTGCCCTTCTTGGAGAGCCCGGCAAGCTACTAAGAGTATCCTGCCTACATGGCAGAGCCTGGCAAGCTCCTCGTGGTGTATTCGATATTCCAAAAACAGCAACAGCGAGTCTCACAGTGGAGACGTTGCTGATGCCCGCTCGAGCAAATCGGCGAACAATGGGAGCACAGTGCAGTGCAGAGCTAATGAATCACCATTAAAATGTATACAGTATCTACAGTTACAGACTTCCAAGCTTGCACGACTACGTTTCAGTCATACAATGTTTGAGTACCCATCTCTCCATCCGTGCCCATTCTCTACCACCAATGTTTCCAGTATCCCTCCCGCCACCCCACCCCCACCCCCATCCCACCTCTGTGGCAGGCACACTCCCTCTTTCTCTCTCCTTTTGGGTGTTATGGTTTGCAATACAGGTACTAAGCGGTCATCCTGTTTGGTCCATAGTCTACTTTCAGCACACATCTCCCATCCTGAGCGAGCCCTCTAACCATCTTTTACTTAGTGGGCACTTTCTCCTTAACGGCAGTACCGATCCTCAGATATATGGGTGACTACCCCACTCGGCAGAACTGGACCTCCCTGTACCTCACGGACCAGATCTTCTCTTCGGCCCTCCAGAATGTGGTCCTGCAGGATGAGGTCTACTGCCAGATTCTGAAGCAGCTGACGAACAACACCTCAGGGTCTGCTGGGGACCCGAGTAGAGACTGACAGGGTCTAGGGGGCGGGTGGGGGGGAGAATCCCAGCTCTGTGCCCAGTCCCTGGAGTAGACAGTGGGCCCCACTGCCAGGGAATGGTGGCAGCCCTTGTTCCCAAGGCAGCCGTGGAAAGAGCTAGACTTTTGACTCCAGGAGGTGCTCAGAGCTGCACAGGGCCCCACTGGCTCCACTTTCTTCTTGGAGATCCCGGCAGGTCCTGCTGGCATCTCTGAGTTTCATGCACAAGATGGGCATGATGGCCCCACCCGCCCCGGGTTTGGCTGTGACGTCCTCAGGGTCACGGTGGGCTTCCTTGCTCACTGTGCAGACAGGCCTTTTGCCCTCTCTCCCCAGGGTGCAGGGTTGGGCTGGGAGGCCCTTACTGGGCTGACAAGCACTGATTCCCCCATCCCCGCACCCTGGGCCCACAGGTACAGTGAGGACAGGGGCTGGCAGCTGCTGTGGCTCTGCACGGGCCTCTTTCCGCCTGGCAAGGCGCTGCTGCCCCATGTCCAGAAGTTTGTAGACACACGGAGGGGGAAGCCCTTGGCTCCTGACACCAGTCGCCGGATCCAGAGAGTCTTGAAGTGAGTCTCCCGGCCCCTGCTCCCCAGAGGGCAGTGTTGGGGGTGTGGAGGGGAGCAGCCTGGGAATCCAGGAGCTTGTGTCCCTTAGGGACCTTCACCAATGGGACTGGGCAGTGGCCTCTCCAAAAGCCACTGTCACTTTGGAGACACAGGACCAGGCCTTCTAGCACTGTGAAGGGATTGGGGATGGCAGGAAGAGGTGGTAGGTGATCATTGAAGGCTTCTGGCTAGCTCAGATGCAGCAACAAGGTCCCCCTGCCCTGTAGCTGCTTGTTTAGGACAAAGGGTGACCTCCAGCTCTCTCGATCACCATCTCTAGGGGACCCATCAGAGACGCAGCCCCGCTAGGCCACGTCCCATCTTCCTGCCCAACTCCCCACTGCCGGCCTCTTCCCTTGCTCTGTCTGTGGCTCCTGTGCTGCCTGCTTGGCCACAGTGGGGCCGTCTATGGCTGTGGGCCAGGGCGGTGGGCAGAGAGTGCCTGAGGCAGCGAGCGGCAACCCATTGTCTGCAGAGAGGCCCCAGTAGAACCCCCGACTCCAGGTCCCTGTTCTCTGAGAGCAGAAACAGCCTCACCCTCCCACACGGTGGAGGTGGGGGTGGGAAACGTAGGGGTGGGGGTGGGGCGAGGGTTGAGGGGCTATCTTCTCCCAAGCAGTGCCCAGGCTTTCCTGGCCTCTCTTTAGAAAATCTTGGGTCACCGGGAAGGTGAGTCGAGACTGATCTTGGAAACTTCCTCTTTTCAAGAGGGCGTCCTCTGCTTCTTATGCTGGAATTTGGGAACTCTTGGAGGCTGGTGGCGGGCTGGGTAAGGGGTGGCAGGGCGGGGAGGCCCTAAGTGCTCTGTCCTGCTCTAGGTTAGGGCCGCGGAAGCAGCCCCCACACCAGGTGGAGGTGGAGACCGTGGAGAAGAACGTCACCCGCATCAGCCACAAGGTTTTCTTCCCCAATGACACCAATGTGGTGAGTCCCCTAGCCTGTGCCTCAGAGCAAGGCCCCTCCCCGCTGGACCCTCCACCCCAGGAGATGGACAGGCCATTGGCAGATAGATCAGGCTTCTCAGCTGGACCCTCTCCGGCACCCCCAGCCCCATCTCCTCTGAGCAACTGCTCATCTCTCCTCGATGCCCCTGAAAGCCTTCGAGTGCTGCAAGCCGGGACAGGGGGAGGTCATCTGAGGGGAGGCAGCTTGTACAGTGGTGGTGCCAACCTCTGCTTTCTAGGCAGAGGCCCTGCCGGTAGTGTGGGCAGTGAGACAGAGTCCCAGGGGTGTGCTGGCTGCCAGGATGGTCTAAGGGACAGGTGGGAGCAGGAGACTGTCACGACCTGCTATGGCCTGGTTGTGACTGCAGCGGATCCCAGAGCCAGGAGGCAGGGCTGGGGTGAATGATGCCACCTCTCAGCATTTTCCCCCTGTCCCCCAGATATACGGGGGCTCTTTAGTGTGAGAGCCCCATAACAGGAAGTTCCCACAGCCGGGCCGTGCCTGGCTCCGAGTAAGTTCAAAAGTCCTGTGGCCTTTTGAGACAGTGACTCTAAGACATGGGAATGTCTCTACCACTTTGGAGAAGTGAAAGACAGTCCTTCTTTGAACAGAGCCCAGGCAGCCAGCCCCTCTTGAATGGGGCACCTCCATGTCGAGAAAGGGTGAGTTTTGAGGGGATCGTGACAAGCAGCCCCTCTCCTGAGACATGGCCTGGCTGCCTCTGTGCTCAGGTGCTGGAAGTAAACAGCGGCGTGCGGGTCCGGGAAGTGTGTGAGAAAATTTCCAAACAGCTGAAGCTGAGCTCCTGGGAAGGCTGCAGCCTCTTCATCAAGATCACCGACAAGGTATGCCTGTGGGCATGAGTTGGGGTGGGATGCGTGCGGGTGGGCAGCAGTGTAGGTGAGGGTGGTCTCCTCAGGGACCATGAAGCACCCTCCATGGCCACAGTCTGAACCTCTGAGGACACTCCCCAGAAGCTCCTCGACCTGCCCATCCCCCTAAGCCTTCCTCCCCACCCATCCCAGGTCATCAGCGTGAATGAGGGAGAATTCTTCTTCGACTCCTTGCGGAATATTTCAGACTGGGTGAAGAAGAACAAACCCCAGAAAGAAGGTAGCATCGTCTTCATAGAGCAGGGGTGTGGGGTGGGAAAGATAAGGAAGGAGGATGCGGCTGGTCCGGGACCAGATGCCTCCTAGAACAGTCAAAAGAGTCTTCTAGAACCTCCAGCATAGCTCATTCATTCATTCATTCATTCACTCACTCATTCAGTCACTCATCCATTGATTGATGGATTCATTCGTTCCTTTACCTTTGTGTTCCCTGCTCATGGGCACAGCAAGGCCTGGAGCCAGGTGATGAGGATGCAGTCCTGGCTGGGACAGGGCAGGGCATGTGGACAGATGGTGACTGCAGGAGATCCGATGCCCAGTGGGCGGTTGGGGGCCAGTCCTGGAGATGGTGCATGCTACACAACTCAGGATTGCTGAGGAGGAGTTGAGGGGGGTGCAGGCACACCCAGCAGGGATGTGCAGGCTGCGTGGTGTCACTGAAACCTCAGGGGGGGGGGTGCAGGACTCCAGGCTGCCTGGATGCTCACCCCCTGTCCCTGTCAGGGGCCCCCGTGACACTGCCCTACCAGGTGTTCTTCATGAGGAAATTGTGGCTCAACGTGACACCAGGGAAAGATGTGAATGCAGACACCATACTCCATTACCATCAGGTACCCGGGAGGGTGTCCTTGGGGGAAGCATTTGGCCTGATCTCACCTACCCCACAACACCCCCGGAATGTAGGGACTGGGCTAGGCCAGCCCAATGGCCTTCGTTAGGGCATATGGTCCTTTTTTCAGGACTCAGGCCCAGCTCTGACAGTGTTGGAGCTGGAGCAGAGGGAGGACAGGAGACCAAGAGACAGCGGGTGTGCCTGTACCTACTGTGTGCTGGCAGGGGGAGGGCGGGGGGGGGGGCAGTAGCCCCAGAGTATTTCTGAGCACTGGGAACACTTCCTGCTGGAGTGTATATGAGAGGAGGGGAGGGGTTTGTCACTCTTTCTGCTACAAACTCTCCTCCAAAGACCACGGCTGTTTGCCATCCCAGCCTTCTGCTTGAACCCGGGGAAGTGATAGCTTGGGCCCTTGCTCCCTTGAGCTCACAATGGGGGCAAGCCCAGCGCCTATGTATCTGTCTCTCAGGAGCTGCCCAAGTACCTGCGCGGCTTTCACAAGTGCTCCCGGGAGGACGTGCTGCAGCTGGCAGGCCTCATCTACCAGGCCCAGTTTGGCAGCGATCGTTCCCACCTAGCTAGTCTCCCCAAGATCCTGAGAGAGCTTGTGCCGGAAAACCTCACCCGCCTCATGTCCTCAGAAGAATGGAAGAAGGTTCTGGAGGGGGGGAGGGGTCCTTGGGTGGCTGCTTCTGCCAGGTCCCCCACCTGCGTGCTGGCTGATGCCCTAGGTGTGGCCCACCACCCTGCCCTCCCCACTGTCCACCACACCTTCTCCCCAAGGTCAGAGGGCATGCTCAGTTCTCTGTGCCCCACCAAGCGGCCCTCGAGACGCAGTAGGGGACAGCTGGTAGGGCAGAGTGGTGTCTCCAGACCCTTACTGCCCGCCCCCCTCCCTTAGAACATCCTGTTGGCCTGTGACAAGCACAAGGACAAAACGGTAGAGGAGGCCAAAGTGGCCTTCCTGAAGTTGATCAGCCGTTGGCACACCTTTGGGTCGGCCTTCTTCGAGGTGAAGGTAGGCTTTCCCAATCAGCCGCCACCTAGCTTAGGCCCCCCGGCCCAAGCTTCTCCCTAAAGTGACCATTCAGGTCAGGGCAGACCGTTTGGGAGGAGGAGCATGGGTGTGTGAGCACTGGCATGAATGCATGTGTGTATGTATGTACGCACGCACTCCTGCACACATGGTAGTACTTGTGTGTGGTATAGCTCAAGGAGGTAGTATTTGGCCTCTGACCTGGCCTGTGACCAAACTGTCCCTCTCCCAAGCAAACCTCCGAGCCCTCCTATCCGGATATCATCCTCATCGCCATCAACCGGCACGGAGTTCTGCTTATCCACCCGAAGACCAAGGTAGCCACGGGGGCCCTGCCTGCCATGAACACCCACAGCCCTCAGGCTCCTGGGGACCTGGGCATCAGCTCACACACAGGAGCCCCAAGTCCTTTTTTTCTGCCCTCAGGATCTGCTCACCACCTACCCCTTCACTAAGATCGCCAACTGGAGCAGCGGCAGCACCTACTTCCACATGTCGCTGGGCAGTCTGGGCCGCAGCAGCCGCCTGCTGTGTGAGACCTCCCTGGTGAGCGCCTAAACCCTCTCCCAGCCCAGATTCGCAGAGCTGTGAGGCAGGGGATTGAGCTCCCCCCATCCTGGGGCCCAACCAGGTGTTCTGTCTGTCTGAGAGCCAGGCTGGACCAGTCTCATGGGGAGCCCGTGACTGAAGGGGGCCCAGCAGCAGGAACCTTTTTCCTGCATTGCCCACTGGCCCTCTCACACAGAGCTCTGGGTACTGCCCGGCCCAGAGCCCCCCACCTCACAGCCTGCCCCTCCTTTCTACTGTCCAGGGCTACAAGATGGATGACCTGCTGACCTCCTACGTGCAGCAGATCCTGAATGCCATGAACAAGCAGCGAGGATCCCGCGCACCAGCCCTTGTCAATCCCTAGCGTGGGGACCCCTTTGCTCACTGTCAGCGCCCCCAATCAGGGGGCCTTCAGATGCCCCAAGGAGAGCCAGGGCTATCCCTCTGCAGGGAGCCAGCCATGCCCCTCTTTCCTTAAGGCCTTCACCCCATCTCCTGGAATCCTAGGATGCCCCTCCCCACGGCTACGAGTCATGGGGGCCAAAGAGGGATTCCAGGGCCTGGGGGATGCCACGAGGACCCTCTTCAGAAATGTTCAATAAATAAACCCAGGCGAGTTCCAGGCTTGCATGTCCATGAGAGGAGCAGGTGGGACCTTGAGGCAGTGGGGGCAAAGAGGGAAGAAATCAAAACTTCTCCAGGGACAGCAGAGGGAGGACAGCTCCATCCTCAGGGGATGACTCCGTTTCTCCTCCCCACTCTCCCTGCCACCCCTCCCCATTTCTGAGACTGCAGATTCTTCCTGGAAAGCCCCTGTGCAAATATTATTTTTTTCCTGCGAAGCATTAAGACACACAGCCCAGATCTAAGGGACCATGAGGCACAGGGATTGGGCGCCCTGCCCCAGCCCTGCTTCCACAGTCCTGCTGAGAGATGGACGTGTCCCTGTTTTGGGGATAGGCAGCAATGCTAGATGGACCAGCAGAGGCCTAGATGGAGACCAGGGAAGGAATCAGGAGATAAGCCTAGAAGTTCTTCGTGACTTGAGTCACTCAGGATGGAGGGCCCTGGTAGGTCAGGTGGGGCACCGGCTAGGCTGTGGGTTTTGGCCACTGCGTGTCTCAGGCTAGCATCTATGCTTGTAGAGAGCAGTGTTGGAGTCTGGTGCCACATAGCCCTGCAACCCTGCCTTGGGCCCTTGGGCACACCAAACCAGCCTCAGTAAATTGAGCGTTTGGGTCTGAACTTGTCCCTGAGTTCCCTAGCAGAACGGTTCTCCCCAGAGTGGCCACTGTCATTCTTTGTGTTCAGTGTTCTCTCGGCAGTGTGTTGCTTGGGGCCCAGGCCCAGCTCCTCAACCGTCTGTCACAAAACCAGGCAGGCCATGTGCTTGTATCAATAAGGCTTCATTCACTGTGCAAGAGAGCGACTCCCAACACCAGGCCCTGTGTTGTCTGGAGGGAAGCAAGGCGCCACCCACTGACCCCATCCCACCTGTTCTGACCTGGTCCCCAACCTCACCCACAAGCTCAGGTTGTGCCCTGGAGGCCGACAGAGGCTCCAGATATGGGGTGGAAGGTCCGGGCAGCTTTCATTCTCAGGGGCCTCGTTCCTCCTGCTGATGTGTGGGCTGCAGTGGCCGGCTTGGGCACAGGGACTTTCTGTGTTCGAGTGCGTGTGTAGCCAAGAGTGCTGAGAGCGTTCCTCCAGGGCTCCATCCATATAACTGGGCTGCCCTATAAGCCGTGTGCTCTGTGTGCTGGGGAGAGGCTGGCCAAGTTCCTTCAGGGAAACAGGAGCCTCCAGGTCCCCTGCAGGGATGTTCTGGTCAGGAGGGGCAGGGCTGGGAGCTAGGGCCCATGTCCAGGGCCAGGTGACCAGAGGTCCTGCCATGCTTCTATCCCTGGATGGCTTCTGGCTGTCACAAGCTGGTCCCAGCTCTCTCTCTCTCTCTCTCTCCATTGCCCCTCAAGGAAAGAAGGGGAGGAGCCACTGTGAGGGGGAGGGGGGAGGGGAGGAGGGGAAACAGGGTAAGGGAGAGGAGTGAAGGCAGGAGAGGGGGCAGATGCAGGGGTCCTGGGGGAAGAGGCAGGCGTGGAGGCGGCACCCCGGAGACAGCAGAGGCAGAGACAGGCAGCAGGAAGAGAGAGGCGGGCAGCAGGGGGCCTCTCAGGCCGAGTTATGGCCCACGGACTTGGGGTGTGTCTTGCGGGAGGTCAGTTCAGATAGCTTCTTCAGCCGCTTCTTCAGTTCCAGGGGAAACTTCTCGTAACACTTCTTACAGACGGGCTTCATGTCAAACTCCACAAACTTGTTCCTGGGGAGCACAAGTGCCTTCAGGAGAGCCCCGTGCTCCCTGTCTCTGAGTCAGGCCTCCACCCCCCCTCGGAGGACCTGTTCCGGCCAAGACCCAGGGCGTTCCCAGCCTCAGGACACCGTGGGCAGGAGACAGGCCTCTAGGCTGCCCTTCCCTTCCAGAGGCTTCCAGATTCTGACACTGCAGAAGCCTCCATAGGCCCCACTGTCCTCAGAAAGCCGGACTTGGTCAGTGCCTCGCCCAGTCAGCCCGCACCCCTCTGGGCCTCCTGGCTGGGTCAGCTGGCTTACCCCGGTTGGCCCTTTGGCCCAGGTGTCTGCTCCTTTTTTTTTTTTTTTTAATTTTTTGGTCATACCTGGCGATGCACAGGGGTTACTCCTGACTCTGCACTCAGGAATTACTCCTGGCGGTGCTTAGGGGATCATGTGGGACCATATGGAATGCTGGGAATCCAACCTGGGTCGGCCACATGCAAGGCAAACACCCTACCCACTGTGCTATTGCTCCAGCCCCATGGAGTCTGGTCTTGCCTCGGTGGGGCCCAGTGTGCCGGTGGGTATGTGAGGGGCTCCTATCATTCCTCTAACTGAGTCTGGGGGCCCCCTCCACCTGCTTTCAAGGGGGCCGCCCCCTTGTTCCCTCTGTATCCCCAGGCCTGGCCTTGGGGAACTTCAGGGAAGGATGCGGGGAGAAGCTGCTGGAAAGTTCACTCAAACCTGAGCCTCCCTCCCCTCCCACACCCCGTCCTCCCAGCCCATATGGGACAGGAGGAGGGAGGTCCAGGGACAGTCCCGCTATGCCCGCAGGGCCCGGGGCCGGCGCACACTCACTTCAGGGTGAGCTTGCTGTTGCAGGTGGAGCAGGAGAAGCAGTTCACACACCAGGCCTTGTTGAGGGCTGACACCACTGTTGAGGAGCAGAGGCGGACGCGCTCAGCCGGCCTCTCCCAGCTGGGCCTGCAGCTGGAGCGCGGGCAGGGGTGGGCACAGGGACAGAGGAGCCTTACCGTCCCCCTCGATCACATGGCTGCAGTTGTAGCAGACGTCCCCAAAGAGCTGCACACAGACAAGAAATGTCCATGGGGTGCCAGAGCAGGAGCCAGCACCACCAGCCCTGCCCACTCCCCACTGCCCGCCCCCTCCCCCACCGGCTGGACACCCTTAGGCACCTGCCTGTCAGGACACAGCCTCGGGCCTGAGGGAAGTGCACCTGCATACTACACACCACCGCCATCAGAACCCTCCTTGGGAAGCCCCTCAGGGTGGGGGCTGAGGAAAGGCCCTTTGGCTCCCATTTGAAGACTGAGAGGGTGTTGGCTGTGACTGAGTCCCTGTCTTCTTGAAGCTGGCCTCACATATCTCTCAGGCCCCACAAAGGACCTGGGCCATGGGGCACTCAAGCCAGGTGAGGCCTACCCTGATTCCAAGGCCCTGAGCTGGAAGCAGATGTGATGGACAGGTGCACCTACCAGAGGCGCTGACCCCACATTCTCTCCTCCCACGGCTTACCTCCCCCTGGAGCCCTCCCCTCTGTGGGCGCCCACCACCCCTCCGCCCCATGGCCTCGTCTGTCTGTCAGCTCGTCCCGCGGGCCCTGCGCCTCACCTGGTTGTAGTGGGTCTCGCAGTACGCCAGCCCCTTCTTCTCATAGTGCCGGTGGCCCAGGAATGGCTTCTCACACTTGGCACAGACGAAGTGCTGGAAGGAATGTGTGTGTGTGTGTGGGGGGGGGGGGGGGAGAGTGTCAGGGTTGAATAGTGACCTAGGGGACAGGCAGGAAGGGGGTGGAGGGCGTCCCTGGGCTCACGGCGGGCAGTGGGACTGACACCTCCATGGACTGTGGGGTCAACAGACCCAGTTCCTCTCCTAAGGCAGGGCAACACGAATGTCCCTATCCTCTCCGGCTCACTCTCTGCTGAGTGTTGGCCGAGGTGGGTGTCCTGGGACCTGTGTCTGGGGAGCCCCGTTTGCAGGTGATCAGGAGCATCTTCCCACTTGGTGAAGATTTCCTGTGTGAGGGAGTTGCGGGTCTGTACCGCCTTCTCTTAGAGGCCAGCTGAGGCAGAGCTCCAGGTAACAGAAGACCCCCGTCCAGATGGGAGTCTGTGAGGGTGTGCAGGGACCACAGTGCCGGGCTGAAGGTCCAGACAGCTGACCTGGGGTTATACAGCCAGTTCTGTCCACCAGGCACCCGAGACCCATCGACCTCACAGGTTTCCTAATGCTTTGGGAATGGAAGACCTGTGGTCAAAGGCAGGGTGGTGGTCTGTGCCCAGTCTCCAGGCTCCCCAGGGTAGGGGTGGGAATTCCCCAGGAAAAAGGTTCCTGCTGAGAAGCAGCCCCCTAAGCTGTGTGGGGGTGAGTGGAGCCAGAGATCGGGGGGATGGGGGTTGGGGGGGACGGCTTGAAGGCTGCGCTCACTCACACTGGGACTGAGCTGACCTATCTGGGGCTGTGGGCTGACCCCGCTCACCTCCACGTGCCACTGCTTGCCCAGTGCATTGACCACGCGGCCCTCGATGGGCCGGCGACAGGCCCCGCAGATGGGGACGCCCATCTTGTCATGGCAGGGCAGACAGTAGAGCTCGCCCTTCAGCTCCCGGGCCTCAGCGGTCAGCTCCTTCCTGGAAGACATCAAGGAGCCCTGGGTGGCGAGGCAGCAAGGGGCCAGCTGAGCCCCTGCAGCCCCCTGCTGAGAGGCCTGCTGTGTCCCAGCACAGCGCCCAGGGCAGCAGCCGGCCCTTTGATCTCTCTCTTGGTGGGGGGGACTTCCTGTGTCCCAGACAGGCCCCGGGCACAGAATTCCCGCATGCACAGCCCTGGCAGAAGGCGGCCTGTGTGCTGCGCTGAGAGGCCAGTCTGTTCTCCAGGCTCTGGTGTCCCGCCAGTCGCAGAGGGGTCGTCCTGCAGCCCCTCACCCCCCTCCTCCCTCCTCCGCACCTTCCTCCCCCTTGAAGGAAGGTCCACACCTTCCATTCTTCCCCCTCAGCCACCCCCCCCCCCCCCCCCCCCCCGGGCCAGCCAGGCCTCATGCAAATTCTCACGGAGAGGAGTGTCCTGTGCAGGTGACTTCTGGCCCCGTTCTCCTTCTATCCTGCACCCCCACTTTCCAGACAGCCCCTTTGCCTGTCTGCCTGCCTGCCTGCCTGCCTGCAGGCTCACCCTCTCCTGCTCCAGTGCTGCCCAGGTTGGGGGCACGTGACCTTCTCCGTCCCCCACTTCCTCAGCGTACCCGCAGTTGGTGCAGTTGAAATGGTCAGGGTGGTAGGCATCGCTCTTGTACATGAGGGGCTGCTCGTCCATGACCTGGTGGCAGCGCTGGCAGATGTACTTGCCCAGGCCCTTGGCTTTCTCCCGGTTGTGGCATGGCCGGCACAGGTGCCTGCAGGAGGCAAGGTGAGGTGTGAGGAGCAGGCAGCCATTCTTGCTCCTTGGGAGGGGCGCCCTGAACCCCTTCCTGTGGCCCCAGGTGGCAGCACAGTGAGCCCAGCCCAGCAGTGCCATGGCAGGCAGGCACCCCACAGACATGAGGGGTCTCTGCATAGCAGAACTGACCATACCAGAATGTGGACGGGGGCCAGCTTTGTCCCCAGAGCCAGGGCTAGAAGAAAGTCTTCCTTTTCTGCTTTCTGCTCTTGCTGAACCCAGGCATCGTTCTGAAATAGATGCTTATTTATATTGCTCAAAATTTGTTTTAGTCTGCCAGTCTTTAAAAACACGTGTGATAACAGTGACCCTAAGACTTCACTTTGCCTCGCAGAGATGCCAAGAGACACCAGGTCCTGGGGGCCCACTCAGCCCTTCCTTTGGGGTATGCCAGACAAAGAGGGACCCGAACATCCACAGGCTCTTTCTGTCCCCCAGAACAAGCAGGGCTGTGTAAGACAGAGGCCCCGAACCGGGAACTGTCGCCACAGAGTCTTTTTTTGTGAAGACGCAAGTGATTTCTGATGCCGATCGCGGCCTTGGGCAACAGCTGTGGTCTCTGCTCAGGGAAATCAAAACGGGTTCTGTTTCCTGAAACCTCCAAGGTGACAGGAATTAGGATTCAAAGTCTCTAGTCAAAGATGTACAAAGACAGCCAGAGCTGGACCCCATCACTCACAAGCAGATCAGGATCCCCCAACCAGGTGTGAGGGGAGGGCAAATTCTAGATACCAGGCACGGCTGACTCCGGACCCATGCCTGTGACCACAGTGCTACCATAAGCATCACTCTGCCCTCGGCTCAGGCTGTGGCCTCTTATCCCCAGCAGCGGGTGTGATGGCTGGCCGGCCCAGTGTGCGCCCAGGAGCTACTCATTGTGTTGCTGGCTCTCACCAGTTTTGTTTTCTTTTTGCTTTTTGGGTCACACCCGGTGATGCACAGGGCAAACTCCTGGCTCTTCACTCAGGAATTACTCCTGGTGGTGCTCAGGTGGTGCTCAGGGGACCATATGGGATACTGGGGATCGAACCTGGCCCAGCCGCATGCAAGGCAAACGCCCTACACGCTGTGTTATCACTCCAATCCCTCTCACCCGTATTTTGCTAGATCCCTGGTGCCTGCTCAGAGCAGGAGCCCAGGATGAATGTACTGGAACTTGAAGGAATGAATGATGGCAAAGGGCACTGTGGGCATCACCTTTCCATGGCAATTTGGACAGATGGCGACTGGGACAGTTTCCCGACCTGTTTCTCAGCCTGATGTGGTCTGCGGATGAAACCTTTGGTTGAAGGCTTCATTGTGTGATGAAGATTTGATCCCTTTCAGTCTCCAGATCCCTGATATCCCATGGGCTTTGTCCAGCCCACCCTCACCTAGAACTCCTGTGTCCCTGGCTCCATGGGGGCCAGGGTGGGGAGCTAGTCTCCACATCAGGTCTGAGGCAGAGCCCATCCTTCTAGCAACACTCCAGAGCTGCCCCTGGCCAGGACACCTCCCCACCAACTCGAGTCTCTGTCTTGGGCATGGCATTTCTCCCCAGCACCTCACCCCCAGTTCTGGTGACTCCTCTTGGCAGGAGAACATTCAACGCATGCAGAGTAACTTCTGTTTCAAAGTTAGAGAAATTTGCAATAGCCAATGCTTTTATAACCAATAAAAGAAATGTCAAGGTCAGGGCAGCAGTCAGAGGTGATTTTAAACCAGCTTGAACCAGTTCTTCCAGTCATTCATGCCAAGATGGAAAGGGACCATGTCCTACTCCACACAGACACCCACCCACTGGCTCACAAGTGAGATGGAAATAAAGAGGCTCCTGAGAAGGGATCCCAGTGGGAATTCCTGAGAAGGAATCTTGATAGATGTGCCCCAGCACCAATGCAAAGGCAGCCTGCAGATATTTTTTCCCAGAGAGAATGGACATGAAAACTAAGAATTCTAGTTTCAAGGAGATACAGAAATAATGGACCCCTCTGTCCTCTGCCCCACCCCCCATATACAGACACACACACACACACATACACACACAAACACACATACTTAAGGCTTGGAGACACAGTTAGACAGAATAATAGCACATGCCTTGTTTTAAAATCTGTCTCTGCCACATTCTAGTGATTTCTCTTTGGCGAGTGATTTTATCTCACCAAGTCTCAGTTTCCTTGTCTGTAAAGTAAACAAATATCCCATCAGCACAGGATTTTGTGAAAAATAAAATAAAATTTTACATAGCACAGGTGTTAAGTCCTTCTCAAGACAGCAATGTGCACTTCCCTCCAATGTTCTTCCTAAGGGAATGAAAAGTTTTTGGAAAGCAGGAACTGTAATTTGGTTTTCTGACACCCCTTTAGGAGGACAGGAGGAGCCAGCTTTGTGCACACAGTCTCAGGTGCAGCCCCCTCCGAGCATGAAGCCAACCTCAGGAGACGTCTCAGGGGCCAGCGACCTGTGGGCTGCAGAACTCCGCACGGTATCTGGACCACAGGAGAAGCCCTCAGAGGCAAGGGCTGGGTCTCCCGCGGGTCTCCAGGGCTGAACTGCTTGCCCAGAGACCCAGACAGCGCCCCATTATGAGGCGGTTTGCAGCTGTGTCCCGCGGGAGATAAAGGCCGTGATTTATTCTGCACGTCTGAACGGAGCCTAATTATACGGGGCAGGACACAAGAACTCTACAGCGAGTGTCCTGAAAGACTCCCCTCTCTTTCCCCCAACAAGACTCCTCAGCCTGCCCTCCTCCCCATTCACAAGACCCTCCTCTGCTGGGGTGGCGAGAGGGTTTGGGAGCCTGGGTTGGTTGCTCTGGCAGCAGGCCCCTCCCTGAGCCCCCATTGGTAGGAAGCAATTGGGGGGGGGGCCTGAAACATCCTGTTGTGTTAGTCCTGGCCAGTGCCCCCACCCAGCCCGCGCCCACTCCACTGCTTCGAGGACAGCCGCACACTCAGCTTCTGTGACACTCGGGGGCCAAGCTGCAGTGGGGGTGGGGCCCCGGGAGTGGGGACACTGGAATATTCACAGGCTGATGGCAGCAGAGGCAGCCCTGGAGGAGTGGCCCACCACATACAAAAAAAATAAGACCCCTTGGGAATGAAGCCTCCTTTCAGGGTGGCAGGGGCTGGAGTCTCTCCTCCCCTCCTTAAATAGCTGCCTCCCACCAGCCACCCCACAGAGGAAGCCCGCGGCACCCACTGACCCCTGCCACTGGACCCTGGAGAGGTAAGGGCTGGGCTGGGTGGCCAGGAGGGGAACTCAGGGGCCAGCTCAGGAGCGACTCAGGGAGGAGCCCCTGTGGGAGTATCCCGATGGGCCGTGACGGGTGCCTGGCTGGCTGTCCCCATCTGGGTTACAGGGCAGAGGACAAATTAAGCACAGTGCCTTGGGGGTCTCCTGCATGGTTGGTCTCCGTGAAGACCCTGCTCACCCTCATGGAGGGAGGTCCTGCCTTGTCACTGAGGGTCTTGTCTTTCCGTTCTGCACTGGGCCCGGAGTGATGCCAATGACTTGAGGAGGTGGCCCCTGGGCTGGCGGGTCACACATGAGCTTGGAGACCTAGTCACAGACATGAGGCCAGGGTCCCTGATCTGTCCTCTGAGGCCAGGGTCATGTCCCTACTTAACTGACTGACCCTGGTAGGTCAGAGGGTTCTGAACCTTGACTTACCACCCTGGAAGGAGGGCCTGCTGTGAGCTGTGCACAGCCCCTCTCCTCTGCAGGCTGGTCTCCTGGCAGTCAGGAGGGGCAGCTTGGAGTGGCGGGTGCCCTTCTTAGTCAAACAAACACCTCAGTCACTTGTCCCCAGCCTCCTGCAGGCCTTCCCCAGGCACACAGGGTGCAGAGACTGGACGCTGGTCAGCCTGACAGTCCAGCATACCCATACACTGGGCTTCTGGCCCCACTTCCTAAACCAAAGGTGGGCAGCCCAGTCTGCTCACCATCCTATTTCTCCATCCTCCCATCCTCCTCCTCTCTGAGCAACTGCTCTAACTGGCCTGTCACTGCACCCCTGAACCACACCAGTTTTCCTGCCAGCCAGCCGGCTAGAGGTTAGAGGTCAGGACCGACCATCTGCAAGGGGTCTACAGGGCATCTGCCCCAGTCTGCTCCCCAGCACTCAGGGTAGAGCAGGATAAGGATGCGACCAAGTTGCTGAGGATACAGGTCTCATGTCCCCTTCCCTGATGCTTGGGGCTGGCTTCTCTCCCTCTAGTGCTTCTGTGGCCCAGCCTGCCTGGTAGAGAGTATGGCTTCTGGGAGGTGGATCTTCCAGGAAAGCCCCCCAAACTGTGCTACAGGCGAGGGTCCCCCAGGCAGAGGGTGGCAGGATGGAGACTGCCCTAGCCCCACGGTCCTACCCTCTCCTGCCCACACTCCCACTTTGGGGGCAGCAGGAGAGATGGCAAAGAAGGTTCCCTGGAGGGGAGAGCGGTGCTGCAGTCTGGGAAACACACTCATGGCTGGTGCAGGCTCAGGGTTGCATGGTTGAGGGGGCAGGGAGGCTGAAGAGCTGCAGGCTAGGGAACAGTCAACCCACCCAGACCCATTCAGCTAGTGTACCTGGGGTGCAGGAAAGAAAAAGAGGAGGTCCTCCGGCCCCCATTCCCCTCTCCCAACCATGACTAAAGAAAGGAAAAATCTCAGGATGAGACCCTGCAAAGTGAAAACCATCTCCCAGTTTTTATCTTGGTAGCTTTCGATCACACACATCCAAGCCCCACTCCCTGGAAGCCCTGTAAGAAGCTTGAAAACCACTGCCTTATCAGATGTGCAAATTCCCAAGGAAATTTGAGATGTCCTCCCGTCTCTCCTGACCCTCAGAAGGGGGTGCACCCTCCTCTCCCCACTGTGACTCTGTCCCCACAGAATTTGACAGAGGGTTTCTAAGACCCTAGCCTGACGCCCAGCCCTTGTGCATGTGGTAGGGATACAGCAGCCCTGCCAAGCTCCACGCCCTGGTTTGCTTTTCACTTTTTGCCCAAATCCAGAAAGTCTGCGACACGAGCCCATCTCCAGATGAACACTGAAGGTGCCTTCAGTGATTCGAAGACAGTGTCAGTGTGGAAAGAAAGTATCCTGGGGGTGGGGCTGGCTGGCACAGAAGGCCACAAAGGGCAGCTTCTGGACCTCCACAGAGGGTGACACCTCACTGGGTCCAGGCTCCCTGGGACCCATTTCTTTACTCCCTTCAGGCACATCCTCAGTCGAGCTCTGTTTCCGGCCGAAGCATGAATGGCTTCGAGGTGGCCTCCCCAGGTCTGACCGCCAATGCTTCCCTGGCCTCCGCTGAGCAATGCGGCCAGGAGACGCCACTGGAGAACGTCCTCTTCGCCTCCTTCTACCTCCTGGATTTCATCTTGGCTTTCGTTGGCAATGCCCTGGCCTTGTGGCTGTTCATCCGGGACCACAAGTCGGGCACGCCAGCTAACGTGTTCCTGATGCACCTGGCTGTGGCTGACTTGTCCTGTGTGCTCGTCCTGCCCACGCGCCTCGTCTACCACTTCTCTGGGAACCACTGGCCGTTTGGGGAGATCCCCTGCCGGCTCACCGGCTTCCTCTTCTACCTCAACATGTACGCCAGCATCTACTTCCTCACCTGCATCAGCGCTGACCGCTTCCTGGCCATCGTGCACCCCGTCAAGTCTCTCAAGCTCCGCCGGCCCCTCTACGCCCACCTGGCCTGCGCCTTCCTCTGGGTGGTGGTGGCCGTGGCCATGGCCCCGCTGCTCGTGAGCCCGCAGACCGTGCAAACCAACCACACGGTGGTCTGCCTGCAGCTCTACCGGGAGAAGGCCTCCCACCATGCCCTGGTGTCCCTGGCCGTGGCCTTCACCTTCCCCTTTGTCACCACGGTCACCTGCTACCTGCTGATCATCCGCAGCCTGCGGCAGGGTCCCCGGGTGGAAAAGCGCCTGAAGAACAAGGCCGTGCGCATGATTGCCATGGTGCTGGCCATCTTCTTGGTGTGCTTCGTGCCCTACCACGTCAACCGCTCCGTCTACGTGCTGCACTACCGAGGCCGCGGCACCTCGTGCACCGCCCAGCGTGTGCTGGCCCTGGGCAACCGCATCACCTCCTGTCTCACCAGTCTCAACGGGGCGCTCGACCCGGTCATGTACTTCTTCGTGGCCGAGAAGTTCAGAGAGGCCCTGTGCAAACTGGTCTGTGGGAAACGGCTCTCGGGCCCGCCCCCCAGTTTCGAAGGCAAAACCAACGAGAGCTCGCTGAGCGCCCGGTCGGAGCTGTGAGAGTCAGGGGCACCCGCACCAGGGTGCGGTGGCACCCAGATCCACGAAGGGGAAATTCACCTCTTCTCCAGCTCATCCCCTGCCCCTTCCCCTCCAACTATGGGAAAAGAAACCGGAAGCTTGGGGCGTCACTGTCTTGTCCCCCCACCCTCACCCCTGAGTGACACCCATCTCCCCCACTCCAGCTCCAGCCAGTTTTACTGCTGTGGCATCTTTCCACATACCACTGGCCATGTGTGAAAAGACTGAAGGCCACGGAGGCGCAGATCCCTAAGAGTTGGTGGTTAGCTGCTGCCCCTCTGCAGACGGCACTGCACCCCGCCCCCACTACAGAAACCAGATACTTGGTGACTTCATCCACAGCAAATGGGGGGGTGGGGGTGAGGAGGCCCAAGGATCCCTCCCCAACAATGAGTGTCTTTCTTCCCCAAGTGCCTCCTGCTAGGCTCTCAGCCTTTTTTCCCACTGGAGAGAGGCATGAGCTTGAGGCTCCACAGAAAGTTCCTCAGCAGGCAGAAGCAAATAACCCCCCAGAAAAAGAAAGGGGTTTGAGGTAGAGAGTTGGATATTTCCTAGGAAGTTCAAGAAAGTGCTCTGAGGTCCCTTTGTGGTGACTTGGCCAGGAGACTTGTGCATTGAAGGGCTACAAAACCTATGTTTGATTGCTGAGCACTCAAAGTATATTCCATGCGGGTCAGCAGGTGACCTCCAGGGAATGTGGCCCAAGAGCTCAATGTGGGGTTCCCCACCCTCCTCCTGCCAACCCACAAGCAGATCTGCCCTGACAATCCCTGGAGCTTCTATGGAATTCCATGCAGATCTGCTTCCTCTGGAGTTTGGGTTGGGTACCCTGCATAGGTCATGGTCACAAGACTGGAGTTTTGTCACCATCAGAAGACACAGAAAGTAGGGAGAAGGGCCTGGTGTGTGTCTAACTCCGTCCCATCAATGGGCGTCCTGACCCCTTGCCTGCCCAGTAGCCACCACCAGCCTTGGTGCCGACCAAGCTGGAAGCTCTCTCACTTTATTGGGTGGCATGAAAGACCCTAATGATCTTGGGTGGCTGAAGAGTAGGCAGAGCGGCAAGAAAGGGGGGCATGACATTGAAAGGTACTGAGAAACCAGAGGGGAGCCACAGGGACCCCTGGGCCTGGCTGGGCGGAGGTCACAGGGACCCCTACTGCTCTGCAGAGTGGGGAACAGAGTAAAGGTGGCAGTTGTGCCTGCTGTTGGCGCTGCAGAGAACTGCATTGGGAGGAAGCCCAGTGGCATTTTGAACCTCCGGGATGTGTAGGAAAGGAAAAGGGGGCGGGCGAAGGGAAACAAAGGCAACAGGCTCTTGCTCCAGTGGTTGGTCAGGTGCCCGCCCTAAAAAGGAAAAAGGGTATGCAACAGGGCTGCCCCTAGAATCTACTCCGGAGGAAGTAAGAGGTACCATAGGTGTAGGACAGATGTAGGACATAGGATGGAGAGAGAGGAGCCGTTGACAGAAAAATGGCCAGTGAATTGATGAGTGTATTGGGACCCCCTTCATCCAAACTACAAGGAGGGAGGTGGAAGTTTGGGGTCAGCAGCAAGGAGAGGCCAACTTGCTGTGCGACTCCAAGTGCGACTCCAAGTCCCTCCTAAGACTCCGCTCTGCCTTCCCCCAGGTTGCCTTCTGTCAACTCCAGACCTCCCCATCAGCCTGCATGCTCTCTCTCCAGCCTTGTGAATTCTTATTAGGCGACTGTGTGTGGGGAGGGGTGCTCCCAAGTAGTGCTCAGGGGCCTGGAACATTCTTGGTGATATCTGACCAACGGGGCTGGACCCTTCAATGGTGGAGTATATCTGGTGGGGCTTGGGTGTCCATGCTATGCTGGGGGATCAAACTCAGGTCCTTGCGCACCATCCCTGACCCCTTAGCTATCTCCCAGGCCCTATTCAGCTTCATTTCTTACCAGCAGGTTTTGGTAAGACAAAAGGCCATGGACAAAACACAGTCTTCCAAACCCAGCTGATGGGGACGGGGTTGTGTTCTCCTGTCCTGGACCAACCTCTCACCTGCCCGCATTCTTCACGAAGCCCAGGTCAGCCAGCTCCGCGTCACACAGCTCGCAGCGGAAGCAGCCCGGGTGCCAGTTGTTGTTCATGGCCTTGATGACACGGCCGATGATGAACTCACCTGGAGGAGAGAGGTCCCTGCTCACCTGGGCGGAGCACCAGCTGCCCTGCTTCTCTCCACAGGACTCTCCCAAGACAGATGTCGGGCACCCTCTGAGAGCTGGGCCAGGTCTTGTCTGCAGGGGCTCAGAGCTGGGGCTCAGAGAGTGGTGGTGAGGGAAGAGCCCCCTGCCCCCATCTCCCCAGGCCCAAGGACTGTGCTGCGCCAGCTCTTACCGCAGGATCCGCAGCATGGAGCAAACAGCATCTGGAAATCGTGTTCACAGTACTTTCGGCCTTCGAACTGCAAATAGGACCAGCAGAGAAAAGGTGACCAACCAGAGTCAACTTCACAGAGCTGCTCTGCTGGGCTCTGGCCCATGAGGCCCTGACTTGGGTTCAGGCTGGACATAGCTCCTCTTTGTACAAGGGCTAAGGCTGCAGGGGGAGGGGCACCCACCCCTCCTCCAGAGAGGATTTCCTGGGGCAGAAGGCTCAAGGAGGTGCAGGGTAACTGGGACAGACCGGAGACAGAGGGTGTTTCAGAGGGAGAGCGGCAAGTTCCGGATGCGGGGATGGGAGGAAGCTGGGACGCATAAGGGCGACGGTCTCACGGAAACTGGGCACTCACTCCAATGGCCACTTCTCACAGCTGCTGCCTGAGGATCGGGGCCCTTGTTGGTCCTGGGAGCAAGTGGAGGACTGGGAAGTGGGGTGAGGGGAGCGTGGGCCGGGAGGGCAGGATGAAGTTTCTAATGTTTGTGTCCTTCTGCTCAATTTCCTGTGTTTGCCACGTGTGAGAAATCCGTTTCCCCCAGAGGCCATACAAGACACAGGGAGAGGAAAGAGAAGGGGGGCACAGAGGAAGAGCTCAGGGTGAGCCTGAGAGGGAATTCTGATTCCTCCCGCCAGAGGGAGCCGGTGTGGACACCAGCAGGCAATCAAACTCCCAGTCTGCCGGAGGATGGGACCTCTGCATTCCTCTTTAACACATTTTTTCCTTTTGGGTCACACCCGGCAATGCTCAGGGGTTACTTCTGGCTCTGCCTCAGAAATTATTCCTAGAAGTGCTCGGGGGACCATATAGGACTCCAGGGATTGAACCCAGTTCAGCCGCATGCAAGGCAAATGCCCTCCCCGCTGTACTATGGCTCTGGTTCCAACACATTTATATTCTTTTCAAGAAATGTGACTTTTAGGGTTAGAGAATTATACTGGGGTTAAGTCACTTGCCTTGCATAAGGTTGACTCTGGTTGGTTTGATGCCAACAACAGCACATGGGTGCCTCTGAGCTACCAGGACTGATCTCTGGGCACAGAGTCAGTGGAACCACTGAGCATCTCCAGATGTGGCCCCCAAACAAACTTGGCTCCCTTCTTCTCTAATGTTCAGTCTTATGAGGTTGCAACTGGTTAGAGTCCTACCAAGCAGCCGATCAAGGTAGCAGGAGTTTAGATCCATTTAGAAATGGGGATTTCCGGAGCACCTCTTGCATGCAGGCTTGGGGTGCCTGAGCTCCAATCACGCATCTCTGCCCTGGCCCACAGCACACATGGACAGTCAGCATTTCCAGGAGGCACCAGCAGATGGACACCTGCTTCAGTCTGACCCAGTAGATCACATCCCACAGTCCCCCAATTCGAACTTTGCTGTCCTTGAAATCTAGCCTCTGGAAACTGGCTACGACAAGACACCAGGAGTGTATGACAGAACTGAACAATGGGCTCTGGGTGGGCTGGTCTGTATTGCGGGACAGCTAGTACAGTGTGAATAATACTGTGGCCCACGGGTCAGCATTGGTTGAGAAGACAAGGGCCGGGCTACCACTGTATAATGTTCTCACCACTAAGGTACAATAGTGACATGTAGCAGCAGCATAGATATAGTAAAATGCAATCAAATAATTAGGAGGTCGTAAGTTTTGAGTATCTATTACCTTAGTTTTAAATAAAGTTGTATCTTATTCCAAGTTTATAACATTACAAACAATTTTTTGTGTGGTATGGGGACACAACCCAGGGCCTCGCATATGTGTGGCATGTGCTGTATCACTGAGCCCCACCCCAGGTTGTTATTTAGTTCTTTGGGCCACACCCAGCTGTGCTCAGGGCTTGCTCCTGGCTCTGTGCCTGGGGGTCACTCTAGGTAATACTTGGATACTACCTGGGGTCCAGGGAATTGAAGCGTGGTCGGCTGCATGCAAGGTAAATGCCCTCTCCACTGTACTATTGCTGCACCCATTCACTTAGCTTTTAATAATGATCCTGGTTAACACATAGCTGATGAGACTGTGGAAAATTTAACAAATTACTCTTCTGAGTCATAGGGGGCCAGTCGAAGTTCCTTGACTTTCTTCTGGATTGTTGCAACAATCCAACTTCCGGTCCCTCCTCGTTTTCTAGCTCCTGCCCTGGGCCCACTCACTTCTCAGCATAGAAACAGGACTGCTTTATCCAAATATTGGAAAGAGACTGTGATTGTTGCACACCTTGCTGTGGCTCTCGGAGTGAAATCTTAAGGCCCAAACAAAATATTCTGTTTCCTGCTGCTGCCTCTCCTTTTCTCCTTCTAGCACAACTGCTCCCCAAGAATTCTCAAATACCCTGCATGCTCCCACCACAGGGCCTTTGCAATGGCTGTGCCCTTTGCTGGGTGCCCTCTCTGTATGTACAAGACTCCCTCATTAACTTCAGATCTCTCAGACATTACGTACCCCCAGCCCCCTCGAGTCTGCTTAGACCAGAGAACACCACGTGCATTCGTTGTGTTTACTATCTGATGCCCTGAGAAGGTGAGTAGCACAGCTGAAGGGTTTTGCACTGAAAGCCTCCCAGAGTCTGACCAGTGGAAGCTGCATAAACAGGACTTTCCTGAGCCTCCACGGCCACAGGCAAGCCTTAGTCTCTTCTCAGAGGTGAGGGAGGGATCAACAAGCAGCTAGCAAGGTTCTGTCCTCCGAAAGAGCTGCTCAGCTCGAGGCCTGGCATGACTGCCCTATGGGGCACTCACTAGCCCCTAGAGGCAGCTTCTGAGCCTCCCTGCTCCAGAAGGCAGCTTCTGAGCTCAGGCTCCTGGAAGGCAGCTGTGGAGGGTCCTGGGAACAGCCTACCTCATAGAAGAGTCCCTCGGGGAACGGCCGGAAGCACTGAGCACACACGAAACAGTGCTCATGATACAGTTCTCCATTGCTGTTGACGATGCGCTCGGCAGGGGTGAAGCGGGCCTGGCAGCGCTGGCATTCGGCATTGGCCAAGGCGTTGGACATGTTGCTGGGAGGGAAAAACCATAGGAAGATCAGCACTGGAAAGGACAGGGGGAGAGGGGTAGATGGGGTTGCCCCTTATGCCTGCAAACACGTTCCAGCCTAAGGAAACCTGCTGTCCTCTTCCTGGTGACCACTTCCACACTGTAATCACACAGGCCAAACTGTCTGCTGCTGCCTGTCTGCCACCACTCTTTCCCCCCCCTCCGCCCCCATGGTGTGAATGTGCTAAGTGCCAGTGCCTGCCAGAGGCTGCTAAATGCCTTCCCAGGTGACAATCCTGCAGGACCAAAACAGGTCATCTGGCACAAATGACCTGTCACAGCTTGGCGAGCATGAGCGAACTGCTGGAAAACTACAGTAAGCACAGGCAAAGCTGGGATTAGAAATCAGTGCCCTCCCACCCCTCACCCCCTTCCCCACTGCACTCCGCAGCACCCCCTGACCCACAGGGTGCATGTCCCTGGAGCTGGGGAGGGATGGTGAGCCATGGGAGGGATACGCACTGCCTGGTCAGGACTCAAGTGGGAAGTTCACTCAGGTGCAGCTTTGCACCTTCCCAGCTGGTGAAGGGCCTGAACCATAGTTGCAGGGGCCCAGGAGCCGGTAAGATGAGGGACTATGCAGAAGCATCTGACACAGTACTTGGCCCAGACCAAGTCCTTACAAAGGAGGCCATGGGTTGTCCAGGTCGCTGACTTGCTTTCTCCTCACCATGTCGGCCCATCTACTGGGGTCACCCCATCTCTCTCTTACATCTCCTTCCTGGGTTTGGGTTCAGCACATGACCCAGGCACTGGTGGGTAGCCCTGTAGTCTCACTCTTACTTAATCCCAGAAACCCTTATGCTTTCCACGTGAAGAGCCAAGAGCCAAGGCTTCGAGCTTTGTTAAGATCCTTGCCCAAGTTCACGCAGCACATAAAAGAGTCGAGGTTGGAGCCCAAGTTGGCCAGATTTTAATGGTTCTTTCCTCAGGACCATAAGTTATTTCGAATCCTTTGCCACTCCCCAGCCAACACATAAGGTGTGAGTCTGAGCTTTGGGATGGGAACACGGTGGGCAGAAAATTGCTCCATCTCCTCAACCTTGAGGAGCAACTGCTGTCCCCTGGAACTATCCCGCACAATGTTTATATTGCGTCAGCCCAGTGTTCCTGTGGCGAAGCCAGGAGACCGGTTGTGGAGCCTGTGCCGTGTGCCTGGTGCTCAGGTCCTTCGCCATGAGGGGAGCAAAACAGGTTTTAATTCCACGTGTCAACTACAGTGAATTGGTGGCTGCCCCCGGGTGTGACTGAATGAGAAGGCTGATCAGGTTCAAGGTAGCGAGACACATCGGTTGGCAATGTCTGGCTGGCAGAGTGGCGTGGCACCGCTGACCACTTGGAGATGCCTCAGCTGCAGGCTCTGGGGAACTGAATCCCACCCCTCCCTCTCTGTCATATCACCACGGGAAGTTCTGAGTGTGTGACACTCTCGGAGGAGAGCAGGGGGTGGTCTCAGAGCTCGGAGGAGGTGCTGCCTCCTCAGGCCTGTGGGCACTGGGTCTATACTGGGAGAGCTGCTGTCACGCGGACACGGGCTGGGAGCTGGGAAGAGGTAGGCAGCACTCCCCCTTCCTCCACCCCCTGCTTGGCATGCTGATCTCCATGGCAGGGTCTGCTCCAGAAGGCCTCTCAGCAAGTCACGCCAGGCATGCAGGATTTTTCTCTGCTTCAGCCCACCCTCGGCCTTGCTTTAGGACCAAAGCCCAGTTCTCTGTATCTTAGGCTGCAGGGCCCAGGAAGAGGGAGAGAGGTAGAACCTGGGATAAAAGGGAAAGTGTGTCCCGCGCCACAGTTTCCTGAGACCCAGCGGCTGGTCTCCAGGAGGTGGACTGGGCAGGACGGCCCTAGGGAACTGGCTGGGACTTCGTCAGCATGGCTGGGGTTTCCTGCCTGAGAACACTGTGAACCTGAAGGCCTTTTCCTCCAGAGCACATGCCCAAGTGCGAGAGCAGCTCAACGCTTGAAGGAGGACAGCACCTTCTGGGTCTGGGTACAACCAGAAGACAAGAGGAAATCCTGTGACTTGGGGTCCAAAAGACCAGAACATGAAGCCGAAATGAGGATTCAAATCCAGCTCCCTGGCTTCATCTTGCTCACATTGCCAACTGAGCACAAAGCAAACTCATCTTCCCTTTGTCCTGGCAGCACCTCAGGTCTGGGCCCCTCAGGAACGCGCAGGCCAGCTGTGTCTGGACAGTAGCCATCCTTCCCTTTTCTTTTTTTCTTTTTCTTTTCTTGGCTTATGAAGAGTTCTCTGCCAGGTCCTTGGGCCTCTTGGGTCAAGATTTTGATAGCATCTATCTCCTACATACTTCACCTAAGCCCTGGCCACAGGTGAGAAGCGTTTGGGGGTACCACCATCCTCCAGTACTGCCTGTCTGCCCTAGTTTAGGATAAGAAACTCTCCAGTTTCTTATGGCTGCTGGTCCATGCCACCCTGCTTAGAAATACAAAAAGCACTCCCACCAAGACCTTCTCTCTGGTGAAAGACAGAAGCACGACAGATGTACAAATAACCGTGTGCCCAACAACTAGATCCATCATGGAGAAAATGTGTCCTATAAAAGAGGTAATGAGACAATAGGGTCCTGTAGGTCCCCCCACACATTCCGGCTCACAAAACCCACAGACAACAGCTGGGGGACCCCAGAAAGAGCAGCAGCTTCTCTGGACTTTGAGTCCTCATCTCTAAAGAGGTGTGCCCGAGGAATAGAGGCTACCTGGCAGAGCTGAACTGAAGAACTTGGCTCACAACATGTTGCACAAGCAGCTAAGTGTGGGATAAAGGAGTTGTTGTTTTCTGCAGTTCTGAGCCTTTCAGAGTCCCTTCACTCAGGCCTGCCCCGCAAGAGGGCAAAGGGTGGGAGCCACAAACATTCCACATTCTGCATCACACATTCCGGCCAAGCACAGGGAGCACAAAGTCTTCCCAGTAATTCCCCAAGGAGTTATCCTGCCCGCCCCAGCTGGACAGAGCACTTGCATGCGCGCGCACATGCACACACACACACACACACACACACACACACACACACTTCTGAGAACATGTCCAGCCTCCTGGAACTCAAATCCCAGTACTGAGGGAGAGCACACCCATCTGGAGAACAGTTCTCCATCCCTAATTCTCCCCAACTCTCCTCTATCAAACATTCTCAGTTACTACAGTTAACCCAATATGTTGCCAGATCTAAGAATTTGGCAGGAAAAATAGAGTTCAGCAGGCCAGGTACTCTGTATGAGATGCCCGTCAGTGCTGACTGGCATTAGCATGCCCATGTGTCCTCCTTGCTTCTTGGGCATGGTCTGGAGGTGCATCCTTCCTGTGGACTCCTTCTCCAGCATGGCCCACCAGTCCTGGAATACCCTGTTCCCTGAACTGTGGCTCACTGCGTGAAATTCTGAATCATCTGGTACCAAAACATAGCAAGGGTTTCCATTCTAGCATAGCCACAATCAGGGGAATCATTTGGCCTGCAAAGCCTTAGGTTCCCCACCCAAGCTAGGAGCTTGTTCGGACCCACAGCATCATGCATGGCCCCGAGGGGATTCTGATACAGCTCCGCTCTTGGGGTTCCCCCAAGGGCATAGCTCTGTCCTCTCAGCTCCCACTCCCCACCTGGTTCTGTTTCTTCCCTCCATTTCCCCCCTCCCAAGAAGTCTTTAGGCTTCAACCTGCTGTCTCTGGAGGGCTGCCTGACCACACACTACTAGAGGCTCCGTTTTCACTGGTGGTGCATTAACCAGCTCTCTGCTTCTTTTACTCTAGGGTGCCCAACCCCTTCTCTAGACTCAGCATTCTCTCCTCTAGTTTATCACCCACCTCTTTCTCTGAGGCCCCCACTTCTCACTATGATGCCTTAGACCTCCAAGCCCACAGTTCTTGCTTTCTCCCCAACATCTATGAGCTAGTTCCTCCCAGAGAGGTCCCGGGGATCCCCAAACTCTCTTGTCTTGGCGGCCTCCCCCTAACTCCGAGGCTTGATGGAGATACCCATCATCCATGTCCTCCCCTTACACCTCCTCCATCTCATTTTTATTCATTTTATTCATCTTCAGAGATTCCCACCTTAAGGCCTATCCTGAATCTCACCTATCTCACTTAGCTTTCTCTAAAAGAATTTAACCATTGGTCTACACTAAAAGTTAGGGCAGTGTAGACTTGAGGTTCACACTACACATTGCTGAGCCATTTGCCAGAGGATGAGGATTTAGTTGAGTTTAGATGAGTTAGTTGAGGTTCACACTACACATTGCTGAGCCATTTGCCAGAGGATGAGGATTTTTTTTTTATCACCATGAGATACAGTCACAAAACTTTCATGTTTGAGTTTCAGCCCTACAATGATCGAACACCCATCCCTGCACCAGCACACATTCTCCACCTCCAATGTCCCCAGTATTACCACCCCCTCCCTGCTATTCCAACCCTCCCCCTGCCTCAATAGCAGACAATTTCCCCCCCTACTCTCTCTCTACTTTTGAGTATTATGGCTTGCAGTACAGATACTGAGAGGCTATCAGTTGGGTCCTTCATCTAGTTTCAGCACACATGATGAGGAATGTTTAAGGCGCTGTTCCTGGACGCCCAACTGGTCCCTCCATAAAGCCGCAATAAAAGATGCCCAGTCTGGGGGCTGGAGCGATAGCACAACGGGTAGGATGTTTGCCTTGAACGCTGGGGTTGGATTCCCAGCATCCCATATGGTCCTCTGAGCACAGCCAGGAGTAATTCCTGAGTGCATGAGCCAGGGCCAACTCCTATGCATTGCCAGATGTGACCCAAAAAGAAAAAAAAAAGATGTCCAGTCTGAAAGCAGGAATAGGGGTTCCGGGGAGACCCCTGTCCCCCAGCCCCCCTCTCAGCACCCTCCCCAGGAACACGCATCCCAGGAGACAGCAAACTCCTTCTCCCGACCGCCCACCCAAGCGCTGTCCCCACACCCTGCGCCGTCGTCGTCGTCGGAAGGGCCAGGCCGAGTGTCCGAGGAAAGGCCCTGAGCTGCCGCTTTCCGGCTATTGTCCGGCGCGGACCCCGCCCTGCCCTGGCCACCTACCCGGGCGCGGAGGAAGGAGGACTCTGCCGGTGCTGGCGCCGCCGGTACAGCCCCGACGCGGCCAGTGCGCCCAGCCGGGCTGCCATGGCCAGGGCCTCCTCGGGGTGGTCGTGCCGCTCTGGGGCCGTCGTCGGAGCCCCTCGCGCCACCCACCCCCACCCCGCCCAGGCTCAGGGAGCTGCTGCTGCTGCTGCTGCTACGGCGGTGGGGCGCTGCGCCGCACCCCGCGGCGACGGGACGGCCGGGCCTCTCCCCGCCGCCCGCCGCGGGACGGGCGCTCACGTTACACACTGCGATCTGCAAAGGGCAGCGGAGTCAGCTCCGAATAGAGAAGGACATTGTTCGCCCGCGGGGGCAGTGAAAACCGAAGCGGGCCAGGAGTGGGTCGAGCCTGGGAAGGGGACTCGCGGGGAAGATCCCAAACAGCAGAGGCGAGGACCACGGTGACTACAGGACAGGATGCGTGCCAGGTCCACCCCCCCCACCCCCGCCCCGCTCCGGGTGGACAGGAGCCTGGGAGGAAGCTGTAAGCACCCTGGACGTGTGGGGGTTGCCGCAGGATCTAGGAACCTGTCAAGAAGCTGGGGAGGGAGCTCCACCCATGCCACATTCTGTCTTGCCTCCTTTCTTTAGAGCCTGGGGCTCCCCAGATAGCAATTCAGAAGACCCAGAATGGGTGGTTATAATGCCCTGCACCTGATCAACAAATAGCACCAAAAAGAAATCCATGCCGTCAGAAAGGAGAGAACTGATGATCCCCCAGCTTGTCAGTAGGAGAACTCCAGTGGGTACCACGTTACATGCATATGACCCTAAAGAGATGGGCCGGGTTGCTGGAATCCAGCAAGGTCGGCATCTGAACAGCGACTTCTGCTGACTAAGCAGGCATCAGGGTCAGCAATAAAATGGAGATCCAGAGAACGTACAAAATCTTTAACATTGATTCATTTTCCTGACAAAGCTTCAATCGCTGATCGAAGGTGTCTCCCAAGACAAAGAAATGGAAGCCATTCTCTACTCTGATGGTGGGCGGAGGGGGAGGTGGGGAGCGGGAGGAGACTGGGCGCGATTGGTCTGCACACAGATACCAGGACCCTACACATCCTTGGCCAGCAAAACCAAACACGAAAAAGTACTCATTTAGCCGTTCTGAGGGGCAGACCCCAAAAGTAGTTAGGTTCATTGTATGCCGTATAATTTATAAATGCAATGCTATTCCAAAGGTATCAAGCACTGATCAATTCTGTAAATATTTTTTGAAGCTATCTCCAGGGACTAAAGGGCATAGAAAGGCTGAGTCTGGAGGAGCCCACAGTAAGGTACCATTCCTTGCTTCAGACACAGATACTAGAATGTTTGAGAAAGTTGATGTAGAAAAGACTTCCTTTTTCATGTTTTGAAGGGGAGGCCATGCCTGGCTATACTCAGGGTTTAATCCTGGCAGCCCGTAGGGGACCATATGAGGTGCTAGGGATTGAACTGTGGTTGACTGAGTATAAGGCAAATTCCCTGATCACTATCTCTCCAGCCCCAGAAAAGACTTTATAGCAAGTTCTAAGTCAATGTCCCCAGGCCTCGCCTTACTTTATTTCATCACCTCAAATTATGCTCCTCATGGGGAAATCCTGGACACTAGAACCCAGCATTTTTTTCCCAGAGACACAGTTTCACAAGTCACCATCACCACCATCACCACCATCACCACCATCATCATCTTCGTGGCCTTTGCACCACACCCTAAAACCAGGGCTTACTGTTGGCTGTATGTTCAGGGATTGCTGTTGGCAGTACCTGGAAAACTATATGGAGTTCTAGGAACTGAACCCAAATGGGCAAGGCTAGCACTTTCTGGCCACTATACTTTCTGGCCCCTCACAATCCTTATTTATGAATGAAGTTCAAAATTATGAAGCATCAATCCTTCAAAAAATTGGTCACTGTAAAAGGGGATACTAGAGGCCCTCTTTGAGAAATTGAGAGGTTGAGAGTTTGATTCAGCCTAAATCCTGGCACAAGCTTGCTCCTTTGTTTTGAAGTCTGCCTTGCAAGGGTGTGTGCGGCGGGTGTGGCACATCTGCTCCCCTGTCAAGAGGACACAGCTATAAAACCACAGTAAGAATGATGTCTGTCAGCAACAATGGCAAAGCAAGAAAGCCTGTCCTTCCATAAAAGCAATGAAAACACTAACATAATTGTCCCAATAAGCTTTTTTTCAGACCCATGCAAAGTGGAGGCTAACAGAAAGCCAAGAAGCATTTGTTCTAGAGAAACAGATGAATCTTGTCAGTGTAGTGAATTTTACGGTATTTTAACTTTCTTGGCCCTTAATTCCTGCTCTTTAATTCTGTGGCTGCCATGAAAAATGATAGTCCATAGTTCCAATAATGGGGGAGCAGGCAGTGTTGTAGCTCTTTTGAATCTTTATTCAATCAAATCTTATTACTTGATCTAGTCTTCCCTGAAAGACCCGATTTGATATGTTTTTTAATGTGGCCTCAGTCTAAAAGTAGTGAAAAAATCTCTTCCAGGGGAGTGTTTCTTAAGTGTATTTCCAGCACTGCTTTCTATGATACTATAGCTGTCACTACCATAGACAATATAATACAGTTGGGGCGAACAATATGTTAACCAAAAACCTTACCAGGAATCAAAATCTGAGAAGGGGCCAGAGTGATAGTACAGGGGGTAGGGTGCTTGCTTTGCATGGTTTGGTCCCTGGCACCCTATAGGGTACTCTGAGCCCCACCAGAAGTGATCCCTAAACACAAAAGTATGAACACTACTGGTGTGGTTGCCTCAGAAAGTAAGAAAGAAAGAAGAAAGAAAGAAAGAAAGAAAGAAAGGAAGGAAGGAAGGAAGGAAGGAAGGAAGGAAGGAAGGAAGGAAGAAAGATTTCTCAGGCAGGCTGAGAAATAAGATGCCTTTAGGGCATTTGGATTAGAAAAGCTGACATAATAGTGGGAATCTATAAGAAAGTCAAACATTAGCTGTGTGCATGCCTGAAAATGCCCTAAACTTTTGGTGTACCTTTAGAGCCGTGCAAAGCTGAAATGAAAGCTAAGGTAGAGTTAGTGTAAATTCCCTTGTTGAATGTTCAAAGTGTGCCAGAGTACACAGCAAATGTTGGGAAATTTCTTGGTTTTAGGTATTCAAGAAAATATTGTTCAACCATTAGCTGGTTATTAAACTAACCAAGCAGAGACTTCGGTAGCAGATGACAGAAGCACATTGTTACTTTGGAGTTCAAAAATTTCTGGAGTTGAAAAAAAATAGTAAAGTTTATAGCTATAGTTTACATTAACAAAGAAAAAATTCTGAAATAGAAAATATAACCTTTGCCTTAATAAACTAGAAAGATTTGAGGAAACTAACTCACAGTAAGATAAGATTGGAAAGAGTGGCAATAAATAGAAATCAGAGAAAGAACAGAGAAAATCAATAACCCAAAAGTTAGTTTTCTGATGAGGTCAACAAAGTCAACAAGCCTTTAGTTGGACTGATCAAGGAAATAAAAATGCTACTGAAATGCTCAAAAATTTGAAATAAAAGAAGTCACTGTGTTTAGGGAAACTGAAAAGAATCCAATGAAGTACTCTGAATTGTGTCAATTGCAATAGCATGTTTTATAAGAAATATATATTTAGAGGACTAAATAAATATTTATTTATATTTGGCCTTCATTCACAGTTCCTGGCCCAAAGTTCCCCCAAATCTTAAAATTTCCTATATAGTAATATGAAAAATGTGTTCTTTTTATGTGAATGGGATGACTTGGGGGAAGCACTTGATGTGGGAGCTAATTGCTAGAGAAGCCAGCGATGTGATAGATGATTAGAACTTCCCGTTCTATTCTCAGGCTTCTAGGGAAGGGAGAGGATGCTGCAGATTGTCTTCAGTGGACAGTGACTAATGACTTAATCAATTGAACCTATGCAATGATGTCTCCATAAAAACTCAAAAAGTGTTCAGGTTTGAAGAGAATGGCATTTGTGGTGAGGACTTGGAAGCTCTACGTTCTTTTCCCAGACCTTGCCATCTGCATTCGTTCAATCTATTTAACCCTGAGAATTATGCTTTATAAAAATGAGGATCTAATGAGAAAAATGGGTTTCCTGAGTTTTATAAGTTGTTATAGCAAGTGGAAGAAACTGAAAAAAGGGGGTTGTGGCAACTTTCTATTTATAGCCAACAGTCAGGGGCACCTGGGCTAAAGAATATCTATCATCTGAAGTCTAGAACAGTCATGGAATCCTTGTACTGGCGACAGGTTAGTCATGAACAGGTAACAACACGAGACTGACATCTGAAGTGGAGGTTGATTTGAGGGCACTGAGCCTGTAACTTCTAGACAAAAATTGGGACAAGTATGGATTTTCGAAGAAGTCTTTTTCAGTCAGTCACCAGTAAGGAAGGGGCAAAACACTTTTTTTTCTTTTTGTTACTACAAAATCCCTGCAATGGCCTCCACCCATTTACATTCCAACTCTTTACTGAGATCATTCTGGTAAGACATTCCAATTATTAACAGTTGGGAGACTGGGCCAGGCATCTTCGTAATCACATATCTTACGAATGACAAAGTGTTATTTCCTAATTTGCATTCATTCACACCTAGAATGCTCCCTCACTCAGGTACCTAATCTGTAAGTTTAAGTGTATTCTTCTCTTGTTTGGCAAGAAGGATTCTGGAAATTGCAATGAGTCTATCAAAAGACAAATGCCTTGTCTCCTTTTACCTCTGCTGAAAATATTCCACTTGTCAAAATGATATAAACAAAGGCTGCACCAGGAGTAGGAGTGAGGAAGCTGCTAAGCAGAACCCTGTTAATGTCTTTCTCCAGGCAGACCTAAGCTTTAAATATTAAAGGGAACGCCCTTTGATATTTTATTTTCATTAGTAAGTCTATAAAATATGAGATGATATTCAGGTAAATTGTATCAGAGTTGAGTACCTTTCTCAGATATCCTGCTGGTATCTAAGAGTTGCTTATTGGTATAGGGATGTCTACACTTGCATATACATACATACACACGCGCGCATGCGCGCGCACACACACACACACACACACACACACAACACCAAACTATGGAATTAGTTCTGGAAACTCCAAACACTAACAAATTAAAGAATATAGCTAAAATCAACAAATTCTTAAGAATAACACAAGTTATAAAACGTGACTCAAGAAGAAATTGAAAATACAAATAGTCCAGGAAAGGTGAGATCTTGGTTTAATAATAAAAGAAATTTCCAACAAGGGCCCAAGTGATTTTTGTTCGTTTGGGTGGTGGGTCACAATTGACAATGCTTAGGCCTTAGTCCTGGTTCTGTGCTCAGAGATTATTCCTGGGCAGCTCCAGGAACTATCTGGGGTGCCAGGGATGGAACCAGGATCTGTCATGAGCAGAGCAAGCATATTCACGATCAACTATACTATCACTCTAGTCCCTAGGTAATTTTATTACTAAATTCTGCTAAGCACTTAAGTAGAAGTAAATCCAGTTTTCACAAAACCTTCTCAACTTTGATTCAAGACAGAATAATTCTCACTTCATTCTGTGGGACCAGTATTACTCTGACAGCAAATCTATTCATTGCAAAAACAAATGACAAAAACAACTATAGGATTGGTGTATTAGCTCTGTAAATATAAAATAATGACTTCAATAGTATTATAAACTATAATTCCTCAAATCCAACTGGCCCAACTGGCCCTCCCGTTGATCGTCAATTTGCTCGAGCGGGCCCAGTAACGTCTTCATTGGAGACTTTGTTGTTACTGTGTTTGGCATATCGAATACTCTCGGTAGCTTGCCGGACTCTCTGAGAGGGGCTGAGGAATCGAACTCGGGTCGGCCATGTTGGCCGCTTGTAAGGCGAACACCCTACAGCTGTGCTATCGCTCCAGCCCTCAAATAATAAATTAAAAGAAACTATAGACCAATATGCCTTATATACATAGACACAAATGTCCTGAATAAAATCAGATATGCTATACTATCACTAAATAGGTTCTGTGTAAGGAATATTGCTTGCTTGTTTTTACAACCAAAATCAATGTAATATGCATTGCCAGTAGAATAAAGGAAAGTACCAGATAAATATCTTAATAAATGCAGAAAATGCATTTAACAAAATCCAATACTTTCATGATGACAAAAAACCAAAATAAAACAACAGGAAATAAAAAACACATTGCCAAAGTAGGAATAGAAAAGAATGTTTTCAACCTGATAAATATTAGACCTAATATCACACTTAATGACAAGAGACTGAAAAATTTTCCTCTAAGTACAGAAAGAAGAGTAAAATGTTTGGGTTGGATAATGCAGCAGATAGGGCACTTTAGCTGATCTGGGTTCGATCCCCGGCATTCCACATATTCCCCCCCAATAATCCCAGGAGTGATTCCTGAGTGAAGAACCAGGGATAAGCACTGAGCATTGCTAGGTGTGCCCCCACCCAAACCAAAACCAAACCAAATCAGAAAAAAGAAAGAATACAATATTCTATCTTGCTATTTCTTTTTAACATTTTTTGTTTGTTTGTTTGTTTTAATGAGAACAGTCATTCAAGAAAAAGAACAAAAGGCACTCAAATTGGAAAGGAAGATTCAAAACTACTTTTGTTGGCATATTGCAAACTCATATATAGAAAATCCCAAAGTAATACCTCAACCCACACACCAAAACAAAAAACAAACAAAAAGCAACCCCAAATTTAAATATCTATTGCAATATAATAAATGATTTATCAAGGTTACAAGATATAAAATCAACATACAAAAATCATTTGTAATGAAAAGTATAAAAACAAAATTAATAGAAACTATCCCATTTACAACACCAAAAATAATAAAGCCCCGAGGAATAAATTCAACCAAAGAAGTATAGGAGTTACACACTGAAAACTACAAAACATGGTTGAAAATATGAAAGATCTAAATAAATGATGTTCATGGATTGGAAAATTTAGTATTGTTGAGATTACGATTATTATCTTCCTGAACCAGAAAGTACACGGGGTTAAGGTGCATGCCTTGTCATGCAACCAACCCTAATTTGATTCCAGGCATAATGTATGGGCCCCAGAGTACGGCCAGAAATAGCTACTGAGCACTGTTTAGTGAGATGAGAAAAGACCACTCTCTACCACATTGACATATGAATTCATCACAAACCTTTTCAAAATTATATTTTTTAAACAAAAACGATCCTAAAATTTATATGGAAATGCAAGGGACCCACAGTAATCAAAACAACTTGAAAAAAAGAACAAAATCATAGAACTCACATTTCCTAATATTAAATATCTCACTACAGGACAAGAAAGATACTTCAGGGATTGAAACATTAGCCTTGCTGCAGCTGACCCCAGTTCAATCTTGGGAAATTCTTTGTCCCCCGAGCACAGACATCTAGAGTATTGAGCGGGGAGTAGACCCTAAGTACCATCTGGTGTGGCCCAACATTCCCCTGAACCCTGCTCTTCACACAGGCTCACATACACCAAATTTGCCAAATTGCAATAATTAAAACATTGTGATATTGGCAAAAAATTGACATACATATCAATAGAATAGGATAATTTTTATAATTAATCCAGCACATTCATTTTTATTGAAAATCAGTTTCAATCCAACACAATTTCAATCCAACATTAATTTTCAACAAGGCTGCCAAGACAATTTTGTCAACATATGGTGCTATAAACACTGTATAGTCACATGCAAAATATCACAAGTCACTAGAGAAATAAATATTAAAACTGCACTGATACCACTTCACACTCACTAAAAGAGATTTTAGTTAGTGTTAGTGTAGATGCTGAGGATTGGATTCCTCATGCATTTCCTAATGAATATTTTAGAAAAGCAGAAACACACTTTGAAAATCAGCTTGATAGTTACTCCAAAAAATTTAACAAAGTTAGCATATGACCCAACAATCTCACTCCTAGATATATGCTCAAGAGAGTAAGAGATACATGTAGGAGTGTTCACAGAAGCTTTTATCTTCTGTAAAAGTTAAAAATTAGAAAGATTTACTAAACTAAACAAAAACTAAATGTGGTTTATCTATATAAGTAGTGGAATATTATTTGGATAAAAAAGAGAATAAAATACCAATTCCTGATACATCATGAATGATCTTAAAAACAATATTCTAAATGAAGTAAGCCAGGAAAAAATGCCATATGATATATGGTCTCATAAATCAGGTAAAGTCATAGGTTGTCATGGCTTTGAAATTGACTACAACAAAGGTTTCTTTTGGGGGTGATGAAAGTATCCTGAATTAGTGATTTTACAATAGGTTGATAGTACTAAAAGCCAACTAAATGCATACTTTGGTGAATTTTGAGAGAAGGGAAACATTTGAGAAACAGGAACATGTGACTTGCACCTTGTAAAGATAGGATCCCAAGTTTAACGTTCTGAACTTAGTGTCTTAATTCCATCACAGACTCAAATTCTGTTCAGTGGGCTCTGGTGATCACTCATACTATAACTCAGTGCACTCTGCTGTAGAGATGGCCCCTGAGTACCCTTCTCAAAAATGAGAGAAATTGCTGAGAGCTCTGTGAGGTAAGGAAGACGGAGATTGTGCGGACAGGAGTCTAGTTACCCCACTCTATACTCTCTAAGCATGGGAACAGCCTGTGGCACATGTGATTCATCTCATTGAATCACAGTTCCATGTTGGCTGGAACTCTGAGCTCCAGCAGGCGAACCCCCTGAACTCATATTGCTGAGTCCCACGCTCAATTTAGAGGACCTTCCACTCATAAGCTGGACCTCTGGGCAAGGGGTATAAATTTCCTGGCCTTAATATTCTCCTTGTAGAACCATGGTCATGCTCTTTGACTGTGAGAGAGAAGTGGATGATTTGAAGATGGTAAGTCATTGGGCCATAGGCTGGAACCCAGCATGCTCCCCATGCATGACCTCTTACTATGCTCTACACCTATGTTCAGGTCTGTCCCAGGCTTCAGACCTTCATAGCCAGCTGAGTCCCAGTGTTTCCTCTTAGACGTGTCTTAGCATCTCAAACACTTCCTGGCCCAAACTAATCTGCCTCCACAATCTCAGCATCCTCTTACGCCAGAATCCTGTTATTTCAGCCTCCCAAATCCCCGAAGTTCAACTTATCCCTTCTCTCGCTTGTCTCCTGACCAGTCCCCCTCACCATTTCTCTCTCGATAGCCTATTCTCTGCACAGCACCTGCATGTTCAAGTCCAACGTGCTCTCAAGTCACTTGTGGCATTTCACTGACTTCTTCCTGATCCTGCTGCTCTGGTCCTGTGGAGTGCTGGAAAGTGAGGTAGTTGGCTGGGAGGCCACCTGAGGGTGGATCTTGCAAAGATCATTCTAGTGCAGGCTGGCTGGAATCGTGTGGGGGCGAACCAGGATCCAGAGATCCTGGAGAGCTGCCTTGTCATCTTGACAGGGAGAAGTGGACAAAGAGAGGGCCTGGTGGTTTGCAGAAACCCCCTTGATTCTGGGATAGGAAAAATATCACTCATTCCCAGCTTGGCTTAGATGTCCATCCCTTGGCTACCTGACTCCATCCTGGGCCGTGGAGAGGCAGCAAGCCTGACACTGACACTGCAGAGGTTGGGAAACTCCAAAGGAGGGTATAAACCTCTGTCCACCATTGACTCTGAGCAGGAAAATAGGCCATGAGAAAAGCATGAAAGAAAGTCACCCAATAGTGCCAGACGGGATCTCTGAAGGGTGGGACCTGGTTGTCTTCTTTGTCAATTCAGGGTTTATCCCTAATTCAAGGAGGAGCTGTTTCACTTGAAATCCTAACAAAGTTTCTATGTTCCCCTGTGTTCCTCTGTTCCCATGCAATTTAGTGACCAGACTTTCTCAGACATGGGTGTCCAGTGAATCCCCTGTAACAACCAACACTTGTATCCACTTGCCTTTTCCCCAGCTTCTCTGGCTGCTCTTCGGGGCTGGCTGAACTGCTGGGCCCTAATACTGGAGAACACCCGAGGTGAAGTTGCCCAGGAGTCAGATCTGCCTCTGGGGCTTCCATAGCTTTACATCTATGGGGTGTGAGGGCTGAGTCCCCTGTAGAGGGGGGTACTAACAGCTTGGGGTGACAGTTCCCAGGAGCTTGTCCCTCCATCTTACTGGACACAGGGTCTTGCCTGAGGTCTCCTGGTGTCTTGATGTCAGCCTGTCTTCTAGCAGGCGCAAACAAGGCAGAAGGAAAGGGGAGGGAGTGCAGGAGGGTTGGAATAGAAGGGAACCAAATGCACCAGGATTGTGTAGGACTCTGCTGTCCCGGCCTCCCGGGGCTGTCCTAAGCCCTAACAGTAATCACTGTGAGCCTGGGAATGGATTACCACGATGTTTATCCCCTGGGTCAGGGACAGCACCCTGTCCTTCCCAGCTGCTCTCACTCCTGAGTGCTGCCTACCATTCTCCAAACCCCTTTTCTCCTCCAGTAAAGTTTCTGAGGCTACAAACGCCGAGCATGCTGAGCAAGGGGTCATGGAGATGATCATTCCCCTGCCAGGGCTTAGCTGGGCCCCAGAGACCAGCCCCTCCCACCCAGTGCTGCTGAGTCAGACACTTGAACCCTGCCAGGTTCCAAAAACGGACTCCGAGGCCACCCTGGCTGGACCCTGGTGGACATGTGACTGGCCTCATGAGTCACTCAGTCTCTGGGGGGCCTCTCTTACCTCATCTATGAAATGACAACAAGGGGCCTGGGAATGGAGGCTGGGGCACGCTGAGGAAACTAACCCCCACCACTGGGCACTTGGTTTGGGCACTGTTTCTGGATGGCATCCACACAGGTCCTTCACCTCCACTTTCAGCAACACCATTCCTGGGGGCAGAGGTGGAGACAGTAGCTCCCTCAGGCGAGATTTGCCAGGCACCTAGCAGATGGGGGTCAGAGGAGCAGCACAGGCTCTCCTTCTGGTTGAAGGCTTTGTGGCTTTGCTCATGTGTGACTTTGGGCAACTGCTGATCCCTATGGCCCAGGTTTGTGGTGAGGGGAGGGGAGGGACAAGGAGCAGGTCCCCAGATTCTCCCTGGTGGTGCTGTGGGGCAGGCCAGAACTTCACCTGCTGTTGCCCAAAGTCATCTGAAGGGACAAATTGGAGGGAACTACTCCTCAGTCTACTTTTTTTTTTGGAAGTATGCCTGACATACAGATTAATTTTTGGTGTTCAAAAGAATAATCTAACACTTGTCCGTTTGGGGAAATGACCCCCCACCATGTCTAGTTAACATGTTTGTGACCATTATATATACAACATCCTCCCCACCCTCCTTATATTTCAAACCTGCTCTCTTCTTTGCAGCCTTCAAATGACGCAGTACAATATTCCAACTCCAGCGCCTCTGCCCAAAGGCCATGCCCGTGCCAGATGTGCTTTCGAGCTGGGAACTCGGAGCCTTCCGACCCCCTTTGCCGCTAATCATCCTTTCACCCCGGCTTGCAGCCTGGTGTTGACAGGTGCCGGCAGCCCAGGGCCAACCCAAGCCGCAGCCACCCCACTCCCCCTCGCCCCCAGCTTGGGTTCCCCGGAGCTGCTGCTCCTCGGGAGACCGGGGGTCTGGCTGGCGGGACCCGTCTGCGGCCCGCTCCAAACTGACCCGCGCCCCTTGGCGACGGCGCCCCCAGCCCTCCTCCCCCGGGGTGGGGTGGGTAAGGGACTGTTACCTTCCCGTCATGGTGACTGCGCTCGCCGGACCCGGGTGGCCTCCGGACTCTCTCGCCGCCGCCGACCCGGCGCCCGTCAGCAGGTCCGGGGCGCCCAGCGGGGGAAACGCCCAAAAAAGGCCAAGAGCGGCTCCGCCCGGGCGCCCAGCCCAGCCGCCGCGCCGAGAGGGGTGGGGACACCGGGAGGTGGGACGGGGGTCACCCCGATCGGGAGGTGCTGGGCTCGGGAACAGGGAGCGGGGACCCACGAAATAGGGTCCTGGAATGGGAAGGAGCGCGCGGGGGTGGGATCCCGGGATGCGCTCCGCGGACCGCGCCGCCCGACTCCCGGTACACCAGCTGAGTGCGGCCTGAGCCGGGCGCGGGTCACGTCCTCCCCGCCCGAGCTTCCTCGCCACCTCCCTGGATTCCGGGCATAGTTTTCCTTTTAAAGGGAGTGAAGTTATAATAAACGCTAACTAAGGCGCCCCCCTAGCCCAGCCGGGACGCTCCGCCCGGTGCTGTCGCTCCACCGTCCCGGCTGCACCGCAGTCGGGACGCTCACGGGAAACGGCGGGGAATGTAGAGGGGCTATACTGAGACCACCCCCTCCCCCACGACCTTCAAACCTTGAGTTCACGGTGTTCCTGGGCTAGCGGAGCGGGGTAGGGGTTGGCGGGGTGGGCACTGCGGTTCTTTAATTCCTGAGATGTAATGGCTTAGGACTGTCTCCCAGGGCACTGGGGACTCCTAGTCCCCGCAGTTCTGTCCCCAAGGAGACCAAGGTCAAGGGGACTCCCTTGGGGCTGTGAACCTGATTGCATACTTAGAGGCCAGGCCAGTGCCTTTTCCAGAAATTAAACTTTTCAGCCAAGTAGGTGATATATCTCCTAAAATTTAACATGAGCGGATGGAGACAGAGTACAGAGGGCAGGGCATTTATCTTGCATAAGGTTAACCCGAGTTCCATCTGGGCACCCAGTGTGATCCCCCACCAGCACCCAGGGAAGTGATCCCCGAGCAGAGTCAGAAGTAAGTTATATCAACAATATGAACAACAATGGGTGTGACTCAGAGTCAAACAAAAACAAAACCAAAATCTAACCAAAGGTACTTTATAATCACGTTACCCAAACTGCTGTGTTTGGGGAGGGAGGAGAGAACCTTGGTTCTCTCTTTTATGATGGAATGCGACTGCCAATCTAGACAAGAGCCCGTAAGGAACTAGTGATATGAAACAATTTAGGGAATCTATCCAGAGAAAATCATTAAGCAAACAAATAGCCTTACTCTACCTAAAGGCAGTTAGTATGAGTTGGGCAGTGGAGTGCGGATCCTAATTGAAAGCTGCCAAAACATCACACACTATACAGAGGGCAGGGCATTTACTTGCATAAGGTTAACCTGAGTTCCATCTGGGCACCCACTGTAATCCCCCACCAGCACCCAGGGAAGTGAGCACTGCCAGCACTGAGAACCCTGGTAGATAAACCAAACTTAACGTTCCGCTGCTACTTCTAGTCTTGGCAACAGATAAAGACTACCTAGAAATGACCCAGCAAAGTAGCAACCCACAAATAAACCCACAAAATAACATTGGAATTCAGAAAAATGAGCTGACAGTAACATGCCAATCCAGTGCTTCCCCCCTTAAAGCTGCAGAAATAAGTGGGTGGGAGAGGTAGCTGTTTTGAAGTAGCTGATCTTGCAGATGTTAGTTCTTTCAATTGCATCTTAACTGATTCTTTTTAACTATAATTGATGATTGATTATGGTTTCTTCACTGATTTGCCTGTTTAGGGAGAAACATTTTTCACAATTGTCTACATGGAAGAGCAGGCAGGCTATGGGCCATTCACTGGAAATGACATTATGGTGCACATAATTCAATGCTTTTTATCAAACATAAATGATCATACGGTTAATTGAGTATTGATGGTCTAAGGGAATCAAAGAAGATGAAAAGCAGAAAACAGAAACAATTGTTCCTTCCCTCCAGGAGATCCCAAGATTTTAATTTAATAGCAAATATTTCCCCTGGAGAATTGCAATCACCTTGCATGCCTTATCCCTGGGGGGTTGGGGAAGGAAGGGGAATTCAGCAAGAACTGGAAGGTTACTGTGATCTCAGCTTATCCCAGCTGGAAACGTGTTGCCTTGGGCCAGTCTCCTAAGGCAAAACCAAGTCAGCATTTGAAGAAAGACCAGAGAGTTTCCTTACAATGGGTCATGCATACATTTACTCTAGGATCAGTCATTCATTTATGAGTATTTTATTTACTTTACTTTACATATTTATGAAACAAGGAGACACTAAGCAAGGACAAATACAACACTGATGCCTACATGGATGTCAGAACATAATTCTGAATGAAATTTTTTAAAGATTCCTGCTCCATTTATATCAAACTCTAGAACAGTAAAACAATCTGTGGGTTGCATTGGGGAGAAGTGGGAAGAGATAGTCTGGGAAAGGGCAATAGGAAATATTTTTCTGGTAATAGTAATGTTCCATATCAAAATAAGAATTTGGGTCACACAAGTACATACATTTGTCACAATCTTTTCATAAGATTTATGCTTTTCATCATATGTAAATATTTTCATCATATGTAAATATAAAGAAAAACCATATAAAAACTCTAGCAAATGATGTATACACTGAAACTTCTATGTAGAAAGGTAGATAGATATCTGTAGCTTTAAACTATATTTAAAAATGTTGGAAAGCCATAGTGACCTAAACAGCATGGTCTTGGAATAAGGAGACTATGACCAATGAACCAGAATAGAATATCCAAGGACAAACCCCTACATATTTGGTCACTAACATTTGACAAAGGAGGTGAGAACATGAAATGGAGTAAACACAGCCTCTTAAACAAATGGTGCTGGCAAAACTGGATAACCACACGCAAAAATTAAAACTGGATCTGTATCTCACCCCTTGCACAAAAGTTATTTCAAAGTGGACCAAAGGCCTTGAGATCAGACCAGAATCTATAAAATACGTCGAAGAAAATATAGGCAGAATGCTCTAAGATCTAACCTCAAAGATGTCTTCAATGAAACTGTGAAGGACAGGCCCAAAGTGGACCACCAAAATTAATTTAGCTTTGCTTAACAGGAACCCGTATTGCAAAATAACTTGTTTTTCTGCCCCTGAGCAAGAAACTCGGATACAAATGCCCCGAGTTGCGAGTCACGAGATGGGTGGGGGTTAGACCAGATAACCAGATGTCTCTCACAAGACCCAGGACTGCCCTAAAAGCCAGGACGTTCCTAAGCACTGACAAAAATGCTGATCTTTAAACTATAGGCTAAGGAGTGATGTACTTTTAAATGGATTGGTGAGGAAAGTAGGTGTTGTTACAAATCTATTGACTATGAAATGCACAGGCTCTGCTGTAAGGGCTGGTGAATAAGATCTCCTTTGAGGAAGCTCCGGGGGTCTTGCCCAACCTGCCAGACCTGCATGTCTGTACAGGCGGCTGACCCTGGCTAGCCAGTCTTACAATAAACCCTGTTTGCTTTTTGCAGTCTCTGGAGTCTCTTTGTCATTAAAGGGAGATCTTGATCCATGCCCTAACAAAACAATGTCACCAGCAAAGGCAACAAATAAACAAATGGGGCTTCAGTAAAATAAAGGGTTTCTGTATGGAAAAGAAACACAGACTAAATTTAAAAGACAGATCCCTGAATGGGAGAAAATATTAGTTGTCAATACATCAGATACATGGGCTGTTATCCAGGATATATAAAGTACTCACAATGATTAACAACAAAAAATTCAAAAACCCCATTAAAAATGGGAAAAGGGAATGAATAGAGACTTCTTCGAGGAAGATCAATGTATACCCAACAGGTGCATGAAAAAAATGTTCATCATCACTTATTATCAGGGAAAGGCAAATGAAGACAACAACAAGATACAGTATCACAGTGAGAATGACACATATCAAAACTACTGAGAACAATTTATGTTAGCAGGGATGTGATAAAAAGGGAACTCCCATTCACTTCTGGGAAATGTTGTCTGGTTCAACCCCTGTGGAAAAGAGCTTGGAGGATTCTCAGTAAACTTAAAATTGAGCTGCCATCAGACCCAGCAATTCCACTTTGGGGCATTTACTTTCAGGACAGAAAAAGCATTCATTCAAAAGAATGTATGCACACCATTATTATTCACAGCACTTGGTACAATAGCTAAAATTTGGAACCAGTCTAGATGTCCTACAGTAGATCAATGGGTCATGAAGATGTGATATATATATATATACATACATACATATATATATACATACATATATAGTGGAATACTACAAAGCAGTAAGTAATGATGACATCATGCAATTTGCTGCACTGTGGATGAAGCTAGAAGAAGATACCATGTTAAATGAAGTAACCCAGAAGAAGGATAAACACAGATAAACACAGGATGATAATATCATTTATATATGGTGTTTAGAGTAACTGGATGAGGAAATGCAATGGTTTAAGGAGGAGATGGCTAGATTTCCTTTGGTCCCAAGGTATAAGGAGGATAAGGACGAACAATGAATGGAGGGTAGAAGAGACAGATGAGGAGCAACAACAACACACACACAGAGGCAAGGGGCAAGGTATTGGTGGTGTTTAGGAAATGATAGACCTAAATGTCAACAACGCTGAAATCATGAGACCCAAACTTAAATTAATACAAGAGGTGCTTGTCATGATGGCAGGCTGGAACGGGGGTGAGTGTAGGAGAGGGGACCTTCAAATATTGGTGGAGCGAAAAAAATTGTATGCCTGAAACCCAACTATGAATAACTTTGTAAATCACGGTGATTTCATAAAAGAAAATTTGGAAAAAATAGAAACAAAAAAATCTAGTTGGATTGGGTTGAGAGGTAGTGAGAAGGACTAGAACACATACTTTGAATATGGAGATGGACTCCTGAGCATCTCTAGGACTAATCCAAGAACCATGCCAGCAGTAGACCCTGAGCACCACCAGACTGACTCCAGAAATAATATCAAGATGGATTTATGATAGGGATGGAAATATGAACAATTAGTTGATAAAGTGAATATAATATAATATTTATGGGGGAATATAGGTGGTGAGCATCTGAGTAGTCATGGTGAAATTCATTCAACTTTGCTGAAGGCTTGACTGGTGAGTCATTGGTGGATACAGTGTGATGGTAATGAGAATTCTGCTGACTATAGATTTTCTTGCTTTTCAGAATCTGTGTCTACAGTGTGAACTTAAAGTTCAAAGGAGAATTTTGATCTCAGAATTGGAAGGTTTGCTGCAGATCGAATTCCGACCCTGCAGCTCAGGATGTCAGTAGAGTTGTGCACAACCTGGGAACCTCCAAAGAGGAAGGTTGGGAGAAGCAGAAAGCAAGGGGGCATGGAAGAGAGAGATGCAGTCTCAGAGAAATGAGAGGGCACAACTGCTTCCCTGTTGAAGCTGCTGGATGCAGAAGGATAGGGAGGGAGCAAGTCTGTGGGAATGAGGGGACTTCTGTTTAGTGGGAGAGGATGAGAGGAGGCCTGGAATACTGTCAGAAGCAGACCTTCTCAGTGATCCTGCAGACATAGCTCCCTGCAGAGGGAATAATGAGGTGACAGAGAAAGGAAGCAGAGACTGCCATATCTGCTTGGAATAATCTTGCTCTGACGGAAGCAGAGAAGAGGGAAATGGCAAGAAAGTGCCTGGGGTGAGATCTGACAGTGAGAGAGAGATATTGACCTTCAAAGACTGAAACTTGAATTATCCATTTAGTCACTCAATGGGACAGAAGGGTCTCTGAAATGTCAGAAATCAAAGATAGACTTCAGAATCTGCCAAAAACTTCAGGTACATGGTATTCTTGGCTGAAAATTCTAGGCCTTCTCTGAGTTGGGATGAGTGACCTCCGTTTACCTCCCTTCCTACTTCCGGAGGACCCAGCAGCCATCCCCATGTCCCACCAGTGCCACCATGTAAGCTCATCTACCGGCCTTGTTCCAGAGACTCATAAATAAATCTCAAAAGAGGAAAAAAAAAAGATGGATCTCGAAGTGGGTTGTGTACCAGGTTTGGACCCTCCCTGAGCCACCATCCACTTCTCCACTTACTTCAGAGGAAGATCGATTCAAAAAGATAGGACACTCTGGTTCCCAACCATGGGAGCTGTCCTTAAAGAGAATGGGAGATCTGCGGTGCCCCAACACAGACCCTGCTCCCCTCAGGAGCTCAGAGCAACAACTCTGAGGAACCCCCTCATAGAGGACTTCCCTAATTGCTCTACACTCTCTTCTCATCCTCCACTTCATCTAACTGCATCCTGAAGCAGTTTCTGGGACCTCTTTTCCTGACATGGCCTGAACCCTGACAGGGAAAGGGGTACTTTCCAAGCCAGCAGGCCACTGCCACTCTCATTGAGCAGTGGCCTGGGTTGTGAGGGTACCCAAGGACTATCCCATGTATAGGACCTTTTTTTCTCACATCTGGTTTGGGCACTTCCCATTCGGGGCTTTGGGATAGTCCAACCCTGAGGTGTCAGTAGTAACAGGGAACTCAAACTGGCCCACTCCTTTCACCTGCAGTTGATTCCAGAAGTGGCCTGCGAGGATCCCTGGTGAGACAAGAAGTGTCTGGGGAATCTGGATCCTTCTGCTCTGGAATCCAGGGTCGAGAGAAGAAAACTGGGCAGCATGTCCAAGCATATCCACAATATTTGATGATTTCATTGGATAATGTTTATAAGTTACTTTGCCATTTAATTTTTTTTGGCTTTTAAAATGATCTATAGATGTATATTTACAACAGTACTAATATTTTTGTGCTATACTTGCTTTGCTGATACACATTACCCATCACCAGAATGTCAGAATCCTGCCACCATTATCCCAAGGCCCCTGCTTCCACCATCCTCAGATCTCAAAATAAAATTTCTAGTGTCCTGAGCTGGTCATCAGAACATCCATCTGTTAGTATCACACACAGCTTTTGATTGCCAAAAAGTGACCCTTCATTTTTCTGAACCCTAAGAACTTTGTGAAGGAAGTTGGCAGAATCATCACTTGTAAAGTCTTTTAATGCTTGTCCAACCAATGACCCAGGTTCAAGAGCTTACTCAGTCCAGGAGGACACAGACCCTTTCCCAGGAGCATTCCTGGGTGCTATAGCACCTCTTTCCCAAAGATTCAAAGATTGCCTGCCCATTCTTTGAAGAAAAAAATGCCTTTCAGTCTTACCTTTGCTCCGAAAAAGACTCAATTCAATACCTCACAGGTTTGAAACAAGAGTTGCCAAAAATAGTCCCAAGTAGGAATTCAGGAATGCCACAGATTGCACCTCAAAGCATCAAATCTTCATCATCCAACAAGAAACCATTTGTAGACATTAACCACAGACCTCTGCTGCCTGTCCTCTGCCTCTCCCTGCTTCAAAATGCACCTTTCTTCTGCGTGCTGAGATTCATTTCGCTGCCTCTTTCCCTATAGGACAGCCAATACAAGCACAGTCCCATGGGAGTATCTCAGTTTTTTTCCAGAATAAAGATTAGCCTGCCTTCCCTCCTCCGCCCGCAGCTACCCTGCCCCACCCATCCTGTCCAGGGTTGGCCCCACAGCCAGGACACCAGGCGCATGACCCAGGTGAGCTGTGTTTCTGTGTCCTCAAGTCATTTGATTAAGGTCTGTGAAACTAAACCAGGAGGGCAGCACCCAACCCCATGTGCCCTCACCCAAATCTAAGCAAGTGAACATGATCACAGAAAAGGCACAGACAGGCACAGAAAAGACTGCGCAGTGAGAAGCAGACATTGGGTCCTGTGCAGTGCACATCTTGACAGCAAAAGGCACCTCAGGGAGCCTCACATTGTCTCTTATCTTGGTGGCTGATTGGCCACTTGCCTCTTTCTGCTGTTTCCTTTCTTTCTTTTTACTTTTATTTTTTTAGTCAATCACCGTGAGGTACAGTTACAGGCTTACAAACTTTCATGCTTGTGTTTTAGTCAGACAATGATCAAGTACACATCCCTCCACCAGTGCCCATTCTCCACCACCAATGGTCCCAGAATCTCTCTCACCATCCTACCTTGTCCCCTCTGCCTCTGTGGCAGGGAATTCCCTCTTGCTCTCTCTCTCTCTCTCTCTCTCTCTCTCTCTCTCTCTCTCTCTCTCTCTCTCTCTCTTTCTCTCTCTCTCTCTGGGTGTTGTGGTTTCCAATAGAGGTATTAAGTGGTCATCATGTTTGGTCTATAGTCTACTTTCAGCCCACATCTCGCATCCCGAGTGGGTCCTCCTAGCACCTTTACTTGGTGTTCCCTTCTCTATCTGAGCTGCCTTTCCCCCCCTCTGCTGTTTCCTTTCTTGAGCTCTGCCAGCAATGTCTCCAAGGGAAACAGCAGCAGCCTGCTTGAAGGACTGGGAAGGAATGTCCAGCAGTCACGAGGTACCCAGGCATTCCAGACTCACCTCTGCTTTGTCAGAAGGCATGAGGTTGGGGTGGATAAAGACTCTCCAGAGGCACCTTCAGGTTAGGAGGATCTGGAGGAAGCTGAAGAAGGAAAGGCGGGTTTCCCTGGGAAGATGCTTGTGGAGGGGTCAGTGCCAGCCATGAAAGTCTAGTCTTCCTGCAGGTCCGAGGAGCCAAGACTGAGAGCTAATGAGGGAACAGCTGCTCTCTGAGTTCAGTGGAGCCAGCAGGACAGCTGCAAAAATGAGCCTTTACTAAACTCCACAGTTCTTGGGTGCTCTCCCAGTCTGATGCATTTTATACTTATATGAAAATTCAGATTACAGGGGCAGAGAGAAAAGAAAATCTGCAACAATTACTGTGAACAGTCCAAGAACAGTTATTAAGAACAGCTTCTTGCCATTTACTATTTTCTCCGAGAGGAGGAACAACTCAGGAGAATTTATATCATGTTAGACCTGTGACTCTATGATCTTCAGCTCTACACTTCTTGTTACGCTGAGAGACAGCCAGAAGCCAGAGAAACTGCCCTGCGTTTCACCACTCAAGGTGTGTGCAGGCATCACGTGCATTCAGGTCGTGTCTGAACAGAGTGAGTTTGCTCCCCTGCGTGATCATTTTGTTGGCAGTTTCATGCTCTGTTCTTTTTTGTAGGAGTTAGGGCTGCCCTGTTGTGTAGTTTGAGGTCTCATTCCCCCTGGTGGCCCTGAATGTAGCCCAGGAACTCTCTGGACTGGTGTACTTGGGGCAGGGGCCCAGCATTTGTGAGCAGTGCATGCGTGTTTTGTGTATTAAACATCTCTAAGGAGAACTGGCTTTGTTTATTTGTCAAATTGTACTCTCTATGAGGTTGGAACTTTTATGCAGTACAACCATAGCTGAGGACTGGAGGATTGTCTAGAAATAAAGCAGACATCTGACGTTCATTGGAACCAGTGATGTTAAACGGCATTGCTTGTGGTGTTTAAAATAATCTGCCTTCATGTTATAAATATACCATGAGAATGTAAACTGCCCAAGAACAGAGTCTTGCCTTGTTCACAACTCTCCCTCTGGATGAAGAACAGAGTTCTACTCAGAGAAGTTGCTTAATAAATATTTGTTACATGAATACTGTTTTAAATATTCTTAGTACGTTTTCTTCTCATATGACAAGTTTTAGATGTGCCTGTCACTCTCCTGCTACACAAAGCAAACCCTCAAATATCATTTGACCCTACACATCTACTCCTGAACTAAATTTGTATAAATAAAAAATCTCTTTGCCTAAAAATTCTGTAATTAATTTTAAGAAATTTTATGGAAATTAGTTTGAAAAAACAGATTTTTTTTGGAAATCCAGTGATGCTCAAACTTCATATACAGTTGAATACTCATCTGAGATTTAATCTGGGATATGCAGGTCTGGACAGTAACAGTTATCTGCCATGCCTGCCCCAGTACAGCAAAATTACTAAATTAAATGTATGTGTGAAAGGGCTGTACAGCTACAAGGAGGTTCCAGGGCCCCAACAGGTGGCACCATCCAGAGAAGCCGTAAATCCCCTGCATATCTATTAGGTGGGAACGAGTCAAGCAGGGTAGATCACTGTGTGAGGGATAAGCAGAGACTGACCAGATACCTTTTCCCCTGGTACCACTTCAAAGTTGATGACAGAATCTAAGGACTCTATTAGGCAGAGAAGAATGAGAGGAACAGGGGTTGGGCTGCACCCAGTTGTTTCACTGTGAAGCTTAGCATTGCAATGACAAGTCAAAAACCCATGCTGTTGACAGCAGAGTGTTGAGGCAATTTGAAGAATTCCAACCATGGGGTCAGCCTATTTGGGTTCAAATACTATCTTGCACTTGCTATTTCTATGATCTTAGACAACTGCTACAATTCTTTGGTCCTTAACCTCTTCATCCGTGATTCAGGGATAATGACAATAGGACCTACCTCAGAAGGATGTCATAAGGATTAAATAAACTCATCTATGTAAATGGTTTTCAAGTGTTTTTGTTTTAAGTGCTTAAAAAAGTATTGTGGCTACTAAAAGGTTTTTATTTGTGTGGGCTATATGTATCAATATTTACCATGTTGGAAGTTAAGATGAAACATTTTAATGTAGTTATTAATTTACTTAAAATCAATTTAAGACTTATTACATAATGGTAATATGTAATATGTAATATTGTCCGAACTGGCAAAACAGTGCAGAAAAGCCATCAAGGATGACCTCAAAAACAGGAGAGCAGCAGTACTGGTAGATGCAGCAGAAGCTGGGAAAAACATTCTTAATGCCCGCCTGTCCTTCACCAACTACAAAACCAAGATGACTGCCCTCCGACATCATGATGGATCTATCACATCTTCCAGAAGGGCAATGGAGAAGATTATTCATGACTTCTACTCAGATCTCTTTAATAGCCACATCCACTTGCCCACATACCACATACCACATGATGGATATGTTGTTCCCAATGTTCTCCCTTCCGAAATCCAACATGCCATCTCGTCGGTAAAGAAACAAAGAGCACCTGGCCCAGACAAGATCAGACCTGAACACCTGAAGAACTTACCATCAGTACTCATCAATACATTGGCTCGACTCTTCACACGCTACCTGTCTGAATGCAAGGTTCCATCCCAATGGAAAACCAGCAGGACTGTACTACTATACAAGAAAGGAGACATCCACGACATTGGCAACTATTGCCCAATCTGCCTATTGTCTGTCATCTACAAACTATTCACTCGAGTCATCCTGAATAGGATTAGCAGAACACTAGATGAAGGACAACCATGTGAACAAGCTGGATTCCGAAAAGGATTCAGTACCATCGACCATATCCACACAATAACCACGCTCATTGAGGTATTTCGGGAGTTCAAGATGCCGCTCTGTCTAACATTCATTGATTTAAAGAAGGCCTTTGATTCTGTTGAGACAGAAGCGGTCATGGAAGCCCTAGCCAATCAGGGCGTACAAACTCAATACATCAGGATCCTTCGTGAGCTCTATTGCGGATTCACTACCAAGATCTCACCATTCTACAAAGAAGTAATCATCCATATCAAGAGAGGGGCTCGGCAGGGTGATACCATTTCACCAAAACTCTTCAGTGCCACCCTCGAGAACATCATGCGACGACTAGAATGGGAAAACATGGGAGTGAAGATAGATGGTCGGCAACTACACCACCTCCGCTTTGCTGATGACATCGTTCTAATAACACCAAACATCAGCCAAGCGGCACAAATGCTTGCGGACTTTGACCGTGAGTGTGGAAAGGTCGGACTACAGCTGAATCTTACGAAGACAATGTTTATGAGAAACAGCCTTGTTCCTGACGCTCCATTCGCTCTCAACGGAACCACCATCTCCGAATGCAACAGTTATATATACTTAGGTCGAGAAATCAACATGATGAATGACCTGGCACCTGAGTTACGCAGGAGGAAGAGAGCGGCTTGGAATGCCTTCAAGAGCATTGAAGAAATAACTAAAAGGACAAAGAACCTCCAGCTACGAGCACATCTCTTTGATTCCACTATTCTTCCTGCATTAACATATGCCTCAGAGACCTGGACCCTACGAAAACAGGATGAGAACACTATTCGGGTCTCTCAAAGAGGAATCGAAAGAACTATGCTTGGAATATCACGATTCACTCAAATGAGAGATAGAATCCGGAGTTCTGATCTTCGTCAACGCTCAAGAATCAGGGACGCTGTCTCATTTGCCAAGACATCAAAAATCAGATGGGCTGGACATGTAATGAGGTTTACAGACAACCGCTGGACTAGAGCCATTACTGATTGGATTCCACGAGACATCAAAAGATCACGTGGACGCCCACCTATAAGATGGTCAGACTTCTTCGTCTAGACCCTAAATGATCGGTTTGAGGCTCTACATGTTCCTAAAACGAACAGATACCATTGGGCTACGCTAGCACGCAACCGGGATGAATGGAGACGTTACTGGCACCCGCTCGAATAAATCGATGAATAACGGGGATTAAGTGATTAAGTGATTAAGTGATTACATAATGGTACAATGATACATATTTTGAAAGCTCTCTCTACAAAACAAAAAAGTAATTACTGAGACTTCTGTACCTAGTCAAGATAAAACAGTAGGATCTAGACAAAATAAATGAAATGACAAACAAAATACATGCAATGATTAGTTTTAAGACATTGAGCATTAAGACAAAGGGCAGGGATTCACAAGGTAAAGCAATGAGTAAATAATGCCACAGTCATCCAATCATATTCCTTCCTGACTATTATCAGGCCCTTGCTTAGGGAAGCAGGACTTAGTATTGGAAAGGGCAAAGAGAGAAAGAGAGAGAGAGAGAGAGAGAGAGAGAGAGAGTTTCAAAGATCTCTAGTAGGTAATTCCTTTGAGTTTTCAAACAATAAACCAATAACCATGCAGGGCAGAAAGCTGCTTTCGGCCATGAAGAACCCATCTATAATAAAGAAGGAATCGTATCATATCATACCTGGCACATAATAGCACAATTTCACCAGCTAGAATGGGAATGTGCAGAAAGAGAAATAGACATTATCCTAAAGGAGCACATAGGAGTCATAGGGAAAACAACAACAACAAAAACACCCAGGTGCCTAAAACACTGTAGACTATAAATAACATGTGTATAATTTTGTAAGGAAATGACTGTAAAATCAATATAAAGAGGGACAACAAAAACATATTATAAACGATAAAAACAATTCTAAAACGTGTTAAAAAATTATACAGGGGAGGGGGGGCAGGATAAAATGGAGTAAGCTATTGATACACGAAACAACTCAATGGCATTATGCTGAATAAAGCAGAAGTCAATTTTGAATCTTGAAAGGTTGCATTCTACCTGGTCCTATTTGTAAAATATTCTTGAAACAACAAAACTATAGAGATTGAAAACAATGGATTAGAGGTTTCCAGGGGGTGAGCAGGTTAGGGGGAGAAGAGGCAAGAGTGACTGAGTTTTCTGATACTCCTCCCATCTGGCATCTGTCCTCCTTGTTCTTTTTCTAGGAAGCTACCGCATTGTCCTCCCTCCCCTAAAGGTACTTTTCTATAATTGGATCTACTGGGCATTCAATTTGGCCCTGCTATTATTTCTCATCAACAGAAGCTGATTGTTTGAGAACTTTCCTGTCTCATTCCCTAGTGGCAACATGAGTGTACTAAACAGGACTGGGAACTGAAAACTTGAACCCTGTTCTTTTTTTCTGTGGCCTGAGTTACTAATAGATGAAATAGAAAGGGCATTTCTGCAGCATGCTGCACATTCAATAGTGTTTTGGTACAACATTGGGGTTTCTTTTCCATTCTGAAGAGCTTGAACCAGAGGCTCTGTGCCAACACAGAAACTTCAGCAGTTTCACTGAAAATGCACAGAATAGGGAAAATAAAACTGGGAGACAACATGGAAGAGTTAAATGACTTATCTAAACTGTGGTACTTTCTGATGGAGTGCAAATATTTCTTGAAATTGAAATAAGGATTTGTGGTGCTGAGATTGCTAAGATTTATGAATCTTAACACCAATTGCCTTATACATTTTTGTTTGTTTTTGGGGTCACCTCCAGAAATGCTCCAGGTGATCACACCCTTGCTCCATGCACTCAAAGTGTGTGCTTAACCTATTGAGCTGTCTCTCCAGCCCCCTTGTACCATTCTTCATGTGGATTCTGGTAAGTAATTTTGTGAAATAATTCAAAAGAAGAAAGAAAAATATTGATGATCTTACCTGTCTATGGAATAGAGAGAGACAAAACAAAGAATGGGCAGGATCATTGAGGACGGACTCTTGGCCTTGGATTGCAAAACTGAGATTATTAGACAATGGGAGCAAATGGGAAGGTGGAGTAGAAGTAACTGGAAGGTGGACAGTGGTAGAGGATCTGGAGCACTTTGGTAGGGTGAGGTGTGGTGATGTGTGCATCAAAGACATAAACTTCAACACTATTACAAAAATGAAACCTAAACTATAATAATAATAATAACATAAAATTTTAAGCAATGTTTGCATAACTAAAATATGGGTGCAAGTGCTCTCAAGGGAGAGTTGTACACAGGGTTTTAGGACAAGGGCTTTTAAAGAATGAGTTAATTAAGAAGAAATGTTATGTATAAAGTATTGTTTAAGAATAGCATGTTTTGGGTATGTTAAATTACAACATTCATATAAGGGCTACATTATTTATTTTATGTCAGATAGCTCATTAACATTTAATTATGCAAGTAGGAGCCATGTGAGCTAGTATGTATTTTTTGACTTAATTAGGAGAGAAGTGAAATTATGTTAAGGTTCTATTCTCTGAGCATGCTCTAGTAACTAATTGGTTTTCCAAAGTCTTTTCTTATAGAAAAGTTGGTAACTTCAAGGCTGACCTGGGGGGTCTCAAGGGCCTTTTATTTTTCTTTAGATATATGCTAGTTTTTGCTCATTATGGAAGTTTTACACATTCCCTTTGCTCACGTCAATTACACATGTCGAATTGCATCTCTTTTGCTTCTCTTAAGATTTTCTCTTTTTCTTTGGTACTAAGATTTTCTGTTTTTTCTTTGGTACTAAGATATATGGGCTGGAGCGATAGCACAGCGGTAGGGCGTTTGCCTTACAAACTGTCAACATGGCCGACCGGAATTCGATTCCTCCGCCCCTCTGGGAGAGCCCGGCAAGCTACCGAGAGTATCTCGCCCACACGGCAGAGCCTGGCAAGCTACCCGTGATGTATTTGATATGCCAAACACAGTAACAACAAAGTCTCCAATGGAGATGTTACTGGGCCCGCTCGAGCAAATCGATGAACAACGGGAGGACCGTGACCGTGGACCGTGACTAAGATAATGTATCTGGATGTGGTCCTCTTTATGTTAATCCTACTTGGACATTCACTGTGCTTCTTGGTTATGTGGATAAATATTTTGATCAAATTTGGGGAAATTTCTATTATTTTTCCTTCAGTAGCTTTATTTCCTTTCTTAGTCTTCTTTCTACTATGCACATATTGGTGCATGTGATGATGTTTCACATTTTTCTAAGGATTTGTCTAGTTACCTTATGTATTTTAAATTTTAGACCACACTATCCTTACTGATCTATCTCCATGTTTACTTGTTCTTCTGTTCTTAGCATTCGTTTTTCTATGTTCCATAGATTCTTATAGCATGTGGTTTTATTTTCATTTATTTCCAGAAATTTAAAATTTTTTATTTAATTTTCTGGTTGACCTATCAGTAATATGTTGCTTAGTTCCCAAATATTTAAGGTAGATTATAGATTTCACTTTTCATGAATTTATGGAGATTATTTTTTGTCCCTCAACATATGGCTTATCCGGGATAATGTCCTGTGTACATTTGAGAAGAGGCTGACCCGGGTTCGATTCCTCCACTCCTCTCGGAGAGCCCAGCAAGCTACAGAGAGTATCTGGCCCATGCAAAGCCTGGCAAGCTACTTGTGATGTATTCGATATGCCAAACACAGTAACAAGTGTCACAATAGAGATGTTACTGGGCCCGCTTGAGCAAATCGATGAACAATGGGAGGACAACGACAATGACAGTGTATGCATTTATTCTGGGGACAGGGAGAGGGTACATTAAATATGCATTAACTCCTCATTTAAGAATGTTCCTTCCTTATTTACGTTCTCCTTGGTTTTGATAATAGTGTGATTTTGAAGTTTCCAACTGTTACTTAATCACTGTCAACACCTCTTTTTGGGTCTACTAATTTCCTTAAATATTGATGTTACTTTATTTGTTGAATATACCAGCACAATTGATAAATTGATCCCTTGATAACTGCATAATGTCCATCCTTTTACTTTGTTTTCTATTCTAGTTTGAAGTAGGCTGTAGCATAACTGTGTCCTTTAGCCTTAGGCCACTTTTTTCCTTGTATGATTATACTCAAGACTTTTACCTCGACTTTATGATTTTTTCTTTTTAGCTTAAGTGTGTACTTTGTAGGCAGCAGAGGTTGGATTATTATCTAATATATCCTGTAACTCAGCACCTTTTGATTGGTGAGTTCAGGCTGTTGACATTTGGTGAAATTACTCATAGGAAAGAATTGTTGTTTTCTATGTGGGTTCTGTATATTACTGGTATAAGTTTCTGCTTTTTTTTGTACTTCTCTTATTCTTTTCCCTTATCCTTTAATATCTATCTTCTTTGTAGCAATATTCTATTATTTGCCTCCTATTAATTTCTTCTAAGTCTATTTGTTTGAAGATTATCATCAGTCTTAGAAGTGGGATGATTTCCTTAGTGGTAGTTTTTCTGAAAAAATTCCTTATTCCTCTTTTAAATCTTAAGGCCTTTCTCAAGCTATGTAACATGAGCCATAATCTAGCTGGGTAGAATATTCTTAGTTGGAGGTCTTTCCCAATGAGCCCTTTGGATACACCAACACCCTTATTTCTGATTTGTAGAGTTTCTACTGAGAAATCTACTGCCATGGAGATTTCCTTATAGGTGACTCCATGCTGTTCTGTCATTTTCAGGACTCTATTTTTCTTTGATCTTTAACATTTTAATTATAGTATTTTGGTGTGTATGTTTTGAAGTTTTATTTGGAAATTTTGGAGTCCAAGATCTGAATGTCTGTTATTAGCCTGTGGAAGTTCTTTGCTATAAGTATAGCAATTCTACTAAATAAAAATTCCTCCAGTAGAAATTCTACCCCTTGCTCTGTTCTCTTTTTGGGATAAGTTAGTAGGGCAGCCCCCCTGGTGACAGAGAGCACTCCTGGGTGACAGTGCAGAGTCTGGGAAGGGCTGTGAGATGGGCTGTCAGAGCAAGGGACCCTTTTGTTAACTCTGTGTGTTTTGAGATCTCTAGGGCACTTTCTGTCTGTAGAAGTGACTTGTTTGCTTTTCAGATGGGGACTGGCAATGTCTGGCTCTGATACCCTGTCTGAGGCAAGCAAGTTTGGTAATTGTCTCTCCTGCCCAAGCTAGCTCAGGTATTTGGCAGTGGTGGGTGGAGCTTTCTTGGGAATTTGCCCTCTGGTTATGTTGCTATGGTGACTAGGGGACTAAAGTGACATCAATGAGCACTGCTATTGCTGGATTGTGGGAGGTAACCAGAATGGTGCCTGCTGAGGACTCTGACCCCTGTTTATTCCCCTGTAGCTTCTAGTCTCTTGATCCAGTGTTGAACGAACAATATCATGGGATTTGGAGTTGAGTGTTTTGCACACTCCATTTTCCCCAGGATAAAATTCTGTACCTTAGAAACCTCATCCTGATTACAGTTTTATGTCCAAATGTGAGATATCATTTTTTTTTTGGTGAGAACCCCTCCCCCAAGTGCAGCGCTTTCCCCTAATTCCACTGTTGTAGTAGCCTTGTTTGCTTGGCTTTGATTCATTCTCTGTAGAGATTGATCCAGGTTTTGGTGTAGATTTGCTGTAATCACAGAAGAACGCAGAGATTTTCCTTTTCCTATCGCCTTGGCTTTCTCTCTAAATTTTTATCTTCATTTTATTATATTACTGTTATTTTTGGTTTTGAGCCACACCTGGCAAGGCTCAGAGATTGGGAAGGACTGTGAGAGGAGCCATCAGACCAAGGGACTCCCTAGCTTTGCATTCAGTAAGTACTGTGCTCAGGTGCACAGAGGACTATGGAGTGCTGGGGATTGAACCTGAACCAGTCACCTGCAAGGCAAACTCCCTACCCACCATCCTATCTCTTTGGCTCCCGTTCTCATTTTAAACAGCAAAAGTATCAACTTCTCATTTCAATTCTCTACTAAACCATGAGAATTATAAACAGTATGGTATGTCCATTTTATGTATACTACCTATTTTATACACTGTAAAATATATTCTTTGATTTGAAGAAATAAAACAAAAAAGTCCAGATTGATACAGTATGTACTGTTCTAATTATTTAATAGTATTTTGAGCTACTGCATTACAACTGGGTATGTGAAACCCAAACCAGAGTGTTTGTTCCTATAGTGCCATTCATGCCAGGGATACTGGCATCAATCCAATGTAATCCACTTGCAACTATGTGTAGAGCCTCCCCCCACCCCTGGGAATTTTCTCTATAACCACCTGCAGTTTCTTTTTCTCTTGTTGACAGAACATTTTTTTGTTGGTGGTGCTACCTCTGTATTTCTATGGCATTCCAGTGAAAAGTCTTTTCATGGGTCAAGGTGGCCATCGTGAGGGAATGTACTAAAAGTTCCATCTGATAGATTTAGTCATCTTCCAAACTGGGAAAGAGAGCTTTTTTTCCCCCCCTTTTTTTTATTATTAGTGAAACACCATGAGGTACAGTTGTAGACTTACAAATTTTTGTGCTTGGATTTCAATTATACAATGATCAAATACTCATCCCTCCACCGGTGCCCATTTTCCACCACCATGGGTCCCAGTATTCCTCCCACCCCCCATGCCCCCCAGGAAAGAGAGTTTTAAAATATGCATATAAATGCCTGATTAATCCTTTCTGCTGTGCCATGGATGAAACCAAGATCTTATACAGGTGAAGCATGTGCCCTGTCACTAAGCCACATTATGGACCCAAAGCATATCTTAATTTACCTTTAAATTCCCACAAGGACTTTCACAGACCTGTATACACACATATGTACACACACACACACACACACACATATATATGTATGTATATATCTTTAATTGTCCAGCTTTCTACTGCCATCTGATTGATCAAAGGCTGTTGTTTTTGTTCTCCAGAATCCAAATAAACCAACCAAACATAGGATTTCTTATTTGGTTCTAGGGAAGGATAACAAGAGGTTAGTTTTAGTAGTTTATGGAATAACAAAAGAATAGATTATAGTGAGTAATATTAATGTTATTATTCTTTAGATGCAAATTTGATATAATACACACAATTTTATTTATTTATTTTTTGGTTTTTGGGCCACGCCCAGCAGTGCTCAGGGATAACTCCTGACTCTGTACTCAGGAATTACTCCTGGAAGGTATTGGGGTATCATATGTGGTGCTGGGGTTTGAATCCAGGTCTAACATGTACAAGGCAAGTACCGTCCTGCTATACTATCTCTCTGTGCTTCTTAGGATCATATTGAAACAAAAGCATTTTAGGTTTCTACCATTGAGTCTTTCATATATCACCTATTTGCATTTCAAGCAAAAGTACCTGAAAAGTACCATTTCAAGCCAATAAATCACTCAATTTTATATTTTACATTTTACAGCCTCTAAAATGTATCTTAATTTTTTCCCAGTATGAATTACCAACTGTAGATCACAGTTAATGAACATTGAAAGATTCTATATAACACCTGAAACTACAGAAGACAAATTGTCACTTAATTAAACATGTCATAGCAATTAGTCATTATTCCTCTATGTATTTTGGCAGTCACCAACACCTCACTGTGTCTGTAAGTGTGAAAATCCTTTCAGATATGAAGCTTCTTAAATGTTAGTTCCAGGAAAGATATAACATGGTCTATTAGAATATGTTATTCATATAATTATATTAAGAGAGATCCTTTAAATATTTTCCCCAAGGACAAAGTCTTGAAATCTTTATATATTCCTGGTTAGTAAATACGGATTAATTTCCATTTCCACTTTATTTATTTATTTATGTATTTGCTTTTTGGGTCACACCCGGCATTGCTCAGGGGTTACTCCTGGCTTTGCACTCAGGAATCACTCCTGGCATGCTCGGGGGACCATATGGGATGCTGGGAATTGAACTTGGGTCGGCCACGTGCAAGGCAAACGCCCTACCTGCTGTGCTATTGCCCAGCCCCCCGTTTTCACTTTAGAATGCTCAGAGATACAAATAAACCAAACAAATAAAAATGGTTGGTTTTGAAAATGAAAAACCTACTGAAAATGAAGTCATGGTATGCAGTGGAATACTAAGAGTCACAAGAAAAAAAAAAAGAAAAAGTGCAATTTAGAAGGAACTGTAAAGTATCATTCTGAGTGAAAGAAGCCAGAGGGGAGGGCAAGCACAGATTATCTGGTGTATGGGCAGAAATGAGGGGTGAGAAACAGAACAAGTTTATAGACAATATCATTTAACAGCAAATCCTGGTTACTGGAGTGCAAACAGAGCTCCAGATTAGTGAGAAGTAGGTGGACTAAAGGTGACTCTGGGACGTGAGTGTGGGTTCAGGAACACTTTGGTAGTAGTGAGTTGAGGTAACTTTGTTCACCAAGATCATAGATGTCACATTATTATAAACACATAAACTACACTAAAGTGATTTTTTAAAAACACGTGGCAGCAAAATCAAGAATATTGAATGAAAACAGTCTGAGTTACTGTCAGCAGAGGGGAGGAAGCCCAGGGGCCAGAGAAGTGAATGGGCATGAGGTGGGGATAGCAGAAGGGCAGTGGAGGGCTAGCTAAGAAGGGGCCTAGGGACAGTGATGGAAGGGTACTGACAAAATCAGTGGAGAGCATTGTAAGCGTAAAACATGAATATTAATATCTCTGTAAACCATGATAACCTAGGGGCTGGAATGATAGAACAGCGAGTAGGGCATTTCTTGCACTCGACCAACCTGGGTTTGATTCCCAGCATCTCATATGGTCCCCTGAGCACAGCCAGGAGTAATTCCTGAGTGCAGGAGCCAGGAGTAACCCCTGTGCATCACCGGGTGTGACCCAAAAAGCAACAACAACAACAACAACAACAACAACAACAACAAAACAAACTCCAAAAATCAAAAACCCATGATAACTTCAATAAAAACTGGGAGATCAGAAAAAACAATTATTATAAAACTTAAGGCAAATTACATTTCTCAGCTCTCCAAGGTGTGAGACTCAAAGTTTTAAAATAAATTCTTATTAACTTCACCAAACTGAAAGGGATGTGAATTAGAACCATAAACTGTATCATCTTGGTTAGAGCTCCTCTCAGTGGTTTTACTTAGAATTTCACATGGATTTTATATATGTTTAGATTTTCCTCCTAAGGACATATAGGTTTTTCCCCTAAATTTTTGCTCCTCATTCCATTCCACTCTGCAGATAAAGTAGGAAAAAATATCTTGGTTATAAGTAATTGGGTTTCTTTCACTTATCTAAAAATGATAAAATTTAACCACTTAGAATTGCATCAAGAGCATAGGTTCTTTCAATTGACCACTCAAAGCCACTCTGTTTGCTCTTGAGACTTGAAAGCTTTTTATTGTTTAAAGGTAGGTTTATGGTAAGAGACTAGTTGGACTATGAAACCTAAGGGATAAAAGTAGTCGTATGTTATTATACAGCGGTAGGGCGTTTGCCTTGCACACAGCCAATATGGCCGACACGAGTTCGATTCCTCCGGCCCTCTCGGAGATCCCGGCAAGCTACCGAGAGTATCTCGCCGGCACAGCAAAGCCTGGCAAGCTCCTCGTGATGTATTCAATATGCCAGACACAGTAACAAGTGTCACAATGGAGACGTTACTGGGCCCACTGGAGCAAATCGATGAACAACGGGAGGACCGTGACCGTGACCAGATGTTTTTCAGAGGAAATACATTTTTTGAGAGGACTGAAATAAAAGCATAACTAATAAAAACACGTTTGTTTTCTCTTAAGTAATTAATTCTCGAGCGAGCCCAGTAACATCTCCATTGGAGACTTTGTTGTTACTGTGTCTGGCATATCGAATACGTCACGGGGAGCTTGCCAGGCTCTGCCGTGCGGGCGAGATACTCTCGGTAGCTTGCCGGGCTCTCCGAGAGGGGCGGAGGAATCGAACTCGGGTCGGCCATGTTGGCTGCGTGCAAGGCAAACGCCCTACCGCTGTGCTATCACTAAATTTCTTAGGGATAATCACTGAAACACACAAGATTACAATGTTAATAGAATGTCACTGTCACTGTCACTGTCTTCCCATTGTTCATCGATTTGCTCGAGCGGGCCCAGTAACTTCTCCATCGTGAGACTTGTTACTGTGGTTGGCATAGGAGAGAGATACTCTCAGTAGTTTGCCGGGCTCTCCGAGAGGGGTGAAGGAATTGAACCCAGATTCGCCAGGCCGGTTGCACGCAAGGCAAATGCCCTACCGCTGTGCTATCGCTCCAGCATGGAAATATATTGGTTTTTGTTTTGAATCTATAGTTCTATGTTTGAGTCAGCAGTTTTGACTATTTGATCCTCAACACCCCATAAGGTCCTGGACATAAACCCTGAGCACTGCTGGGTGTGTCCAAGAACAACAAGCAAAAAAAAAAAAAAAATCACTGTGATTTTCTTCTTGGTCCCCACTCCTTTCTCCTTTCACCCTTTTCCTTTCCTCATTTCTCCCCTCTTTCTTTTTCTCTACCCTCTCTTATCACTTGCTTAAGAGGAAATTAGCTCTCAAATTTTTGAGCAGTCACAAGGGCATGTGACAACAGAAGAATTCTGTAAGGTGAAACAAATTGAGGCTACATTCACTAGAGCTTGGTGTTGATGTTGGCGTTGGTATTGGGGTGCGTATGTGTGTGTGTGTGTGTGTGTGTGTGTGTGTGTGTGTGTAATCAGGCTTTGACAGGATTAAAGTCAGAATCAGATGTGTACTTTACCTATTTGAGCCCTACTCCTGACATGAGAAGATCAATTTTTCCAATGTCATCCCACAGTATTTGGGGGCTTACTCTTTCTTTGCTTGACAAAATCTCTCCTGTTAAAATCACTCATTTTTTTTTCATATTGAGGGCTACTTGACTATAATAGCATATTTTTCTCCAGACTAGTGCTAATCTCTTTGATATTCTAATTGCTTCTGTGGATACATGGCAGGGCTGGGATATTATTGGATCATTCTTCCCCTTCATATAACTTTTATTACTAAACAGAACCAAAAAGGGAAATTAAGACAATAAAAGGGAATACTATTAAATTATTTTCACATTTTCTATTTTGTTTTATCGTCTCAATATATTCAAATATAAAATATATTTGAGATATTTTAATGTACAAAACTACTAATATAATCATTTTGACAAATTTAGTTATTTGTGAAAAACCTAAGAAAGCAATGTTTTCACAGTGCCATTTCTGGGCATTGGATAAATGCTTCCAGTCTTGAAGGAAGTTCCTTTCTCTCTTCACAGAGAAACCATACACATCCTATAGCCTCAGATAACTGTTACCAACAATCTCAAGTTCCCCAGTATTCCTGAAAACCGGATATATTACTTTCTTTTAAGTTTAAATCACATCTTGTGTTGTCATTCATTGTTAGGTTAGCTTCCCCTTATGGTCTACTGAGCCCACCAGAATGATCTCTGAGCACAGACCCAAGAGTAGGCCATAAATGCTGCTGTGTGTGACCCAACAACTTAAAAAAAATTCTTTTATTTGAAAAGACTCATTTCTACTGAAATTAACACTAATATATAGCACATCTAAGGATAAGAGTCACAAAAAATGAAATCACAAAAAATAAGGACATAACCGAGGCAGGAGAGATAGCAGTGGGCAATACACTTGCCTTGCACGTAATAACCTGGGTTGGATCCCCTGTACCTCATATAGATTTCTGAGCATAGGGCATCCTCAGGAATGATCCCTGAATATGAGTCAGGAATAAGCCTGGAACATCTGGGTGGGGGTGGGGAACCCCCCCAAATAAGGACATAACTATTTTTAATCCAGAAGCCAAGAATTGATTATTCATGAGGAGCACTGCACTGTAGCACTGTCCTACCGTTGTTCATTAGTTTGCTCGAGCGGGCCCAGTAACGTCGCCATTGTGAGACTTGTTACTGTGTTTGGCATATTGAATACATCACGGGTAGCTTGCCAGGCTTTGCCATGGGGGCCAGATACTCTCGGTAGCTTACTGGGCTCTCCTAGAGAGGCGGAGGAATCAAACCCAGCTTGGACGGCCGACTGTGCGCAAGGCAAATGCCCTACTGCTGTGCTATCACTCCAGCCCATGATTATTCATATACTGAATTAAGTATTGTGACCACATTTGATGGTAAAGTGATAATAGCGTGTGTTTCTGGTAATATTCTAATGAAGCAACAAGCTATCCCACTTAAATTACTTGTATAGATAAAGCATCCAAGACCAGGGAAAACAGGGGCCAGGAGGACTGGTCAATGGTTGGAAATTGCCACAAATGTGGGGAGGAGTGTCCAGTATGACAGCAATAGTTGGAAATAATCACTCTGGACAAGAACTGAGTGTTGAAAGTAAGTAAAGGAGTATATACGATAACCTTTTAGTATCTGTATTACAAACCATAATGCCCAAAATAGAGAGAGAGAGAGAGAGAGAGAGAGAGAGAGAGAGACGAGAGAGAGAAAGACAGAGACAGAGAGAGACAGAGAAGAGAGATGCGAGGTGGGTTGGGATGGGGGGAGTTGAGAAAAGGGAACCTGGGGATATTGGTTCTGGGGAATATACACTGGTGGAGGGATGGGTGTTGGAATACTGTATGACTGAAATCCAATTATGAGCAGCTTCATAATGCTCTATCTCATGATGATTCAATAAAAAACAAAAACAAAAACAAAAACAAAAAATATATTTTAGTAGCCAGAAAGCTTCATGCTACCCGCCTGTCCCCCCCCAAAAAAAAGAAAGAAAAGGAAAACAACAAGAATGCATTATGAAAGAAAAGTACCTGGGACCTTACAGAGTACTAGTTAGGATTTCAATGACTTCTTTATTTATTTTTGGTTTGGGTCACACCATCCACTATCAGTACTCAGGGGGTAACTCCTGGCTCTGCACTCAGAAATAACTCCTGGAATGTCCTGGGAACCATGTACGCTGCCAGGATGGAAGTTGGGTTGGTCATAAGCAACCAAGCATCCTACTCACATCCTACTCATTATACTATCTCTCTGTCCTGAATGATTTAAATTATCATATATAACTGCTGAGACATTATTTAAAAGCATTCAATGAAAACAAGGAATCTTTAAAAGATTGACAAAAGCTGAGTATTGCTGAGGACATGTAACAATTCAGGATTCTCATATCCCGCTGCCTCGTAAAATTTGACAACCATTAAAGAATGCATTTTGGCAGTTTCTTAAAAAATGCATTTTTTTTACCTTTACACTGTAACTCAGTCCTGCCTCTCCTAGAGAAATTGAAACAGTATGCATGTGTATTTAGGTCAACTTTGTTTATAATGGTCAAAAAATAAATTCAAATGACCTTGGTTAAATGATAACGTAAACCATAGACTGTAGAATGACTTATAAAGTTAAACCCTCAATAAATGGGAATAAATTAATGATGCTGGAAACAATTTATAAAAATCTTAAAGCTGGTATTCTGAATGAAATAAGTTGACCTAAAAGTGAAAATACTGTATAAATCCATAAAGAAAAATTAAACTAAACTAGCAATATAGATTAATTAAATTTGATGATAAATTTAAAAAATCTTGGTCCTCTTGAAAGCTTTAATTAAAGTGATTAGATGTTAATGAAGTGTAGTATCTACAGGCTGTAAAACATCATTGTTCTAATTTCTGCTCTAGGGAAAGATGAAAAGATATTCTAAAATATCTTCTAATATAGATTGTGAGGAAGTCAGTGGTCATTAACAATTACTAGCCTTGGGCTGGAGAGATAGTATGGAAATTCAGGCACTTGCCTTGCACACAGCTGACTTGGGTTTGATCCTCGAACTATATACGGTTCCCTGAGCATGGATAGAAAAGATCCCTTAGAACAGAGCCTGGAGTAATCCTTGATAGACCCGATACAACTGGGAGTGGCCCTAAAACAAGCAAACAAGCAAAACTTAGTAGTTTAATTTAAAATAATGCCAGGAGGTAAATTTAAGTAGTTTCGGCTTGGTTGTAGCTCAGTAGTGAAGCACTGGACTCAATTTACCTCCTGGCATTATTTGAAAAGATAAAACTGGAATCTGACTCTGAATCTACCTGTTGATTTTCAAAAAAATATAAAGGCTATCTATAACTATGTTGAAATACATTGAGTGTGCAGCTGGCACAACCTAGATCATGGAAAAGTCAAATACAGAGCTTTTTAAAAAACAAACTGCAAAACAAAGAGAGAAATTGATGAGGCATAAATTGAATAAAATATTGAGATTCCTAGTTGTAGAATGTACAAATTTCAGCTATGTTTTCTAGGAGTTCACATGGTGCAATATAAAATTTCTTGAAAACAAAGAAAGATTGTGGTTAAAATTATAATAGTTACTTATTAAAAAATGTTCAATTAGTTATGGGACAGAATACTTAGAAGCGCTTCTAGGACGTTTGACAATAATTTATCTCATGAATTTTATTCAATTCCTTAAACCATGCATTTGTGTACTTTTCCATCTGGGATTTAATTTTATAACAATACCATTTTCATAAAAGAGAAAAAAGAAGATCTTTAAAAGGATATCCATCAATACAGGATTTCTATCATCAAAAATTAATTCAAAGTTAAACTTCGATATTATAAATTAAGTCACTAAACTCTGTAGAATGAAGGATTGAAAATGAATTTTGAAATTGCTTTACTTGCTTTGCTTCTGGAAAAAATAAGAGTTAACATTCTAAGATTGATGGAAACAGTTTAGAGTCTTATTTCTAATAGTGGATTTCTTTGATTGTTTAACTGTTCTTTTATAAAATGTAAAAACTGTTCCTTCAGACCACATCATATTCAATCGACGGTTTTGCCTGACTGATGTCGCTGTTGTCCCAAAATTTCGAACGGGATCGGACCACCGTCTCCTTCGTGCAAAATTCTACTTCACAGAGCGGGGAGAAAGGGCTGCAAAGTTCAAAAAGAGAACTCCCAGAACGACCACCAACTGGGAACTCTTTGGTACTATTGCGGCAACATGGGAAGATGCCATTGTTGACAACATTGACGAGGAATACGATCGACTGGTTCAGCACCTCCATGAATGTGCGAGGAACGCCAAGAGAGAGATAGCCACAAAAAGTCGCCTATCTTCGAAAACTCTTGAGCTAATTCGCCAGCGTGGTTTGGCGCATGCCTCAGGCAACCGCAAGCTAATGTCCGAGCTTGCAAAGCAGTGCAGAGATGCGATCAAGGAAGATCTCAAAGAGAGAAGAGCAGAAGTACTGGTAGATGCGGCAGAAGCCGGGAAAAGTATTCGTAACGCCCGCCTGTCCTTCGCCAACTATAAGACCAAGATGACTGCCCTCCGACGTCCTGATGGATCCATCACATCCTCCAGAACGGCAATGGAGAAGATTATCCATGACTTCTACTCAAATCTCTTCGATAGCCATGTCCACTTGCCGACATACCAAATTCCACAGGATGGGTATGTCGTTCCCAACGTTCTCCCTTCCGAAATCCGACACGCCATTTCGTCAGTAAAGAAGCAAACAGCACCCGGCCCAGACAAGGTCAGACCTGAACACCTGAAGAACCTGCCGTCAGTACTCATCAATACACTGGCTCGGCTCTTCACTCGCTACCTGTCTGAATGCAAGGTTCCATCTCAATGGAAAACCAGCAGGACCGTACTACTGTTCAAGAAGGGAGACATCCATGACATTGACAACTATCGCCCGATCTGCCTATTGTCTCTCATCTACAAGTTGTTCACTCGAGTCATCCTGAATAGGATTGGCAGAACACTAGATGAAGGACAACCATGTGAGCAAGCAGGGTTCCGCAAAGGATTCAGCACCATCGACCATATCCACACGATAACCAAACTCATTGAGGTTTCTCGGGAGTTCAAGATGCCGCTCTGCTTAACGTTCATTGATTTAAAGAAGGCCTTTGATTCTGTTGAGACGGAAGCGGTCATTGAAGCCCTAGCCAATCAGGGCATTCAAGCCCAATACATCAGGATCCTCCGTGAGCTCTATTGCGGATTCACTACCAGGATCTCACCATTCTACAAAGAAGTGATCGTTGATGTCAAGAGAGGGGTGCGGCAGGGTGATACCATTTCACCGAAACTCTTCAGTGCCACCCTCGAGAACATCATGCGACGACTGGAATGGGAAGGAATGGGAGTGAAGATAGATGGTCGGCAACTACACCACCTCCGCTTTGCTGATGACATTGTTTTAATAACACCAAACATCAGCCAAGCGGCACAAATGCTGGCCGACTTTGACCGTGAGTGTGGAAAGGTAGGACTACAGCTGAATCTTACGAAGACAATGTTTATGAGAAACAGCCTTGTTCCTGACGCCCCATTCGCTCTCAATGGAACGACCATCTCCGAATGCAACAGCTATGTATACCTAGGTCGAGAGGTCAACATGACAAATGACCTGGCACCCGAGCTGCGCAGGAGGAAGAGAGCGGCTTGGAACGCCTTCAAGAACGTCGAAGAAATAGCTAAGAGGACGAAGAACCTCCGGCTCCGGGCACATCTCTTTGATTCCACTGTTCTTCCTGCATTAACATATGCCTCAGAGACCTGGGCCCTACGCAAACAAGATGAGAACGCCATTCAGGTCTCCCAAAGAAGAATAGAAAGAGCTATGCTTGGAATATCACGTTTCACTCAAATGAGAGAACGAATCCGGAGTTCTGACATCCGTCGACGATCAAGGATCAGGGACGCTGTCTCATATGCCAAGGTATCGAAAATCAGATGGGCTGGTCACGTAATGAGATTTAAAGACGACCGTTGGACTAGAGCTGTTACTGATTGGATTCCACGGGATGTCAAGAGACCGCGTGGCCGCCCACCTACCAGATGGTCAGACTTCTTTGTCAAGGTCATGAACGATCGGTTTGAGGCCCTCCATGTTCCCGGAGCGAAGAGATGCCATTGGGCTACACTAGCACGCGACAGGGACAAATGGAGACGTTACTGGCGCCCGCTCGAGCAAATCGACGACTAACGGGAAGTTAAGTGATTATTAAGTGAAAAACTGTTCCAGTATGTGGTGCATGTAGCATAATTGTTAATCTAATTTAGTTTAGATAAATTAACCAAAATAGCAATGTCATTTAATACATGACAAAATTTAACTATTACTATAAGAAAAATGTGTTTAAATGATCTTATATAGTCATTTAATTTGAGCATTTGTTCCAGCACTCATTTTATTTAATCATGATCATGAAGCAACAAAAGCTATAATGCAATATTTAGTACATTCATCTTTTGGGAAGTAGCTGTTCTGGTAATGCTGTTCTAAGAAAGAGAAAAGTCTAATGAAAAAATTAGTTCAAGATGGTAAGAAATGTGCTTGGTCTGAACGGTCCTAGTTTGAATAACTAGGGAATATGGTCAGTAGCGTGCTGAAAAGTGGACCAAAAGATAAAAGAGAAAAGGCAGAAAAGGCAGACTCCTAATTTTTTTTTTTTGCAAAGATAGGAAGGAAGTCAAAAACATAAGTGAAAAGATACTGGACAGAAACATTATTTTTTTTTTCATGTAGATAAGAACGGACGTTACTGAGCCCACTCGAGCAAATCGATGAGCAATGGGAGGACGGTGCTACAGTGCTACAGATAAGAACAGAGGACAATAGCATAGACAGATGTGATAGAAAAGTTAATGATGGAATTAATGTTTGTGAGCTCTACCTTATCAGAGAGAAGCTGGTGTGGTTTTAGTACTGAAAGATTCCTAGTGTTCTACAAAAGCTGTATAAACAAAATATCTTCTCTATTGCTTTATCTGTCGGAGAAAATTTAATTTCTTCCAGGTTTCTTGCTCTGAAATCTTGCAGTTCTGAATCTCTTTCAATTGCTATCAGTCTAATCTTTCCTGAGTCAGCCTCTCTACATAGCGACCGATATTTGCCAATTCCTGGATCTCTGTCAAGGGCTTTATGACCTCTAAGATCCTTAGTGCATCAGACTTCTATGAACTGTCAAATAATTTCTTCCAGTAAAATAATCCTTCCCAAATCAATTTTGTGGGCTTTTCCTGTCTTCTAGTCATTTTCTTCATGAATTCTAAGAAGAAAAACTCTTGCAAAGTCCCTCATGCTTACCTGGTACACTTTAAAACTCCTTTGCAAAAATGAACATTAAAATCAAATTTATTAATATGTCTCTTTTAGTACTATAATCTTAATCTGTCCCCTATTATTGTAGAACAGATAATTTTTCAAGGAAAAATGTGTAATGTCACATATTCATTTATGTTTAAATTCTGGATAACTCCTTAAATAGATTGTTACAGACTTCTTTTTATTTCTGAAATAGCAGTAGGATGAATTTTTCTATTATGTTCCTTTTTTGTTTCTAGAAACAATGCCTTGATATAAAATTGAGTTAAGAGGGAAGATAAAAATATTAGTAAAATATGAATACCATGGATAGGGATATACATACAAAGTACATATATATAAACTTATTTCAAAGAAAGTTATAAATTCACATTTCTTTTGTATAATTAGACACTATGCTAGTATATATAACAGGTAGTTTCATAGAAAAATATTACCTGATTTAAGTTAGAATTAAGCTTTAAGATATCAAGTTTAGAAATAAAAGATCAGGGTTTTTTTTATGTTTGTTTGGTTTTTAATGTAGTGAATAGGAGGATGAGCATCAGATAACCTCATTCATCTGTGGTATATAGGGAAATAAGACAACATTATAGATAATATCTATTGATAACAAATCCTAGGTATTGAGGCATAAACTGAGAACACCAGATTGTGGAAAAATGAATGGGTGGACTGGAAGTGACATAAGGGGCATGAGTGGGGAATCTTGAGCATTTTGGTGGCCAAGCAGGACTCCAAGAAGAAATTTCCTCCTGAGCTATCCTGATTAAATCACATGATTTTGGTTTCTACATAATTTACATGATTCTTTTTCTTTTTTTTTTTACAAGAGAAATAAATAAGCTTACAATTTTTTAAAAAATTACAAACAGTTGTGTGATGTGACATGAACATAAAAATGATTTGTTGATTTATTTAAGTTCTAAGAATAATAGTGTATAACTCTGGATAAAATTTGCTGCTAAAACCAGAATATTTAAGATAATTTAAATAACAAAAATAGAATGAAGAGCATATTTTGCACATGGAAGGACCTGAGTTTGCTTTCCAACACTACCTGGGGATCCCAGCATTACCAGGCTCTCACTTTCATACCTCACATTACCACTAGGCTGAGCATTCCTAGGAGTGACTCTTACAAAAATAAATAGGAGAGTGAAGAGATGGACTAGAGGTGACAGAGGTCCAGTGGTAGAGGATTTGGGGCACTTTGGGGGGTGGTGGGGTGCAGTAACTAAATGCCACAAGCATTAGTACTGTTGTTAATGTTACTGAAACTATAGGAAATCAATTAATTAATAAAGTAAAAAAGTAGGGTTGGAGCGATAGCACAGCAGGTAGGGCACTTGCCTTGCAGGTAGCCAACCCGGGTTTGATTCCCAGCATATCATATCGTCCCCCGAGCACCATCAGGAGTAATTCCTGAGTGCAGAGCTATGAGCAACCCCTGAGCATCACTGAGCATCACTGGGTGTGACTCCAAAAAAAAGCAAAAAAAAAAAAGTAAATTAAAGTGGTGTATATTAGGATAAATATTTCACCTGGTTTTTTTGGGGGGGGATATTGGGTTTTGGTCATACATAGTGGTGTTCAGGGTTTACTATTGGCTCTGTGCTCAGGGATCACTCCTGATGATGCTCAGAGGACCATATGGGTTGCCAGGAACTATACCTGGTCTAATTCATGCAAGGCAAATTGCCCCACCTGCTGTACTACTACTCTAGCTCTGATTTTAGGAATCACCCCTAATTATCTTTATCATCACCTATGCATACATCCCAACAGCACTTTTGTTTCAGAAAGATTGCCATATCTGATAACATCATGTGTCCAAACTTGCCACCTAGATCTTCTTACTCTTTCAGTTCTACCATGATGAACTTTGTTTTTTGCTTTTTTGGGGTCACACCTGGCGATGCACAGGGGTACTCCTGGCTCTGCACTCAGGAATCACTCCTGTCAGTGCTTGGGGAACCATATGGGATGCTGGGAATTGAACCAGGCTCAGCCGTGTGCAAGGCAAACGCCCTCCCCACAGTGATGAACTTTCATTTGCACAATCTAAGAAAATTAAGGAAGCCTATATTTATCATAAATAAAACATGTTCCATTCATGCAACAAACTGACATTATTCTAGTGAGGGTTCTAGCCTGCATAAAGGTGCTATGAGTACTCCTTAACTTCTTATTTAGTAGATAAAAAGTTCAGAGAAATTGAGGTTCTAGGATTTTCCCCCCTATATCATCAATGAGTTATTATTTTCATCCACTTTAAAGATTTCTATTTTGAAATATAATTCTCGTCACTGGAAGAGATGCTGTAGTTCATGGAAAAGGGTTACCTGAATAAACCAGAAAAATCCCTTTCAGAATAAGTCAAGGAATATAAATAAACACTATGGCTATTATGGGAAAAACGGATTACTTTTATTTATTTCCGATTTTTATTTAGGCAGCATGATTTTTAATACTGTTAATGATAGAGTTTTAGACAGACAATATCTCAGCCTGGCAAGCTCCCCGCGGCATATTCGAATGCCAAAAACAGTAACAAGTCTCACAATGGAGACGTTACTGGTGCCTGCTCGAGCAAATCGATGAACAATGGGAGGACAGTGCTACAGTGCTCCCCACCACCAGAATGTCCACATTCCTCCACCAATGTCTCCAGGTCCTCTCTCACCCTACCTTACCCTACTCCCTTGCAAAGTTCAGCTATATGGGCCAGCTCTCAGCATCTGTTGCCATTGGTCGTTTGTTATTACCATATTATATTTCTTTATATTCTACACATGAGAAAGCTCATTCTATTCAGTAGTAACTTCTTTAACTTCCAAATATTTTCATTTTACCCCACTGTGTGTTTGTGATTAATTTTCATTTTCAAGGATTTTTGTTCTGAGAAGATAGTTTATATGGTTTCTATCCTCTTGATTTTATGAAGACCTGTTTTATATCCCAGCAGGTGGTCTATCTTGGAGGGAGTACCATGTGCATTGGAGAAGAATGTGTCCTCAATATTTTTGGGTGCAGGGTTCTGTATATTATGCATACTGTACAATAGGGCTATGGGTAAGGTTTGATTTAGTGCACTCCTGGGCAGCAATTTGAGAATCGTGTTCACCAGTTCCACCTGGAGCCTATAATGCTGGGTTTATGTTGTGTCCAGCAGCATGAATCTGTACTAATTCTTTTTATACAAAGTTGATAGGGGCCATCTTTACAACATACAGCCGAAGAGAAGGGCCACATGGAGGGCGGGAACAACAGATCCCGGAGGAAAAAAAAAACAGGTTCCAAAAAGAGCCCAGATCACCGGGAAGTCCCAGATGGGGTAGGTACCGCATCCCGCCTCCCCCAGATGGAACCCCGGTGACCAGAAGCCTCTACAAGCACAGCTCGAGTATGCGGGAACTAGGACTTTTTCTCAAATCTGCCGGGACTACAGCTCCCAGGTAACCTCTGATTCCGGAAGTCACGCCCACAGCCCGCCCCCCAGCGCCATCTTTACAACATACAGCTGAAGAGAAGGGCCACATGGAGGGCGGGAATCACAGATCCCAGAGGAAAAAAAAAACAGGTTCCAAAAAGAGCCGAGATCATCGGGAAGTTCCAGATGGGGTAGGTACCGCATCCCGCCTCCCCCAGATGGAAACCCGGTGACCAGAAGCCTCTACAAGCACAGCTCAAGTATGCGGGAACTAGGATTTTTTCTCAAATCTGCCGGGAATACAGCTCCCAGGTAACCTCTGATTTCAGAAGTCACGCCCACAGCCCGCCCCCCAGCTCCATCTTTACAACATAGAGCCGAAGAGAAGGGCCACATGGAGGGCGGGAACCACAGATCCCGGAGGAAAAAAAAACAGGTTCCAAAAAGAGCCGAGATCACGCGGCTGCGCGACATCTCTCTATATACAAAGTGATCAACGGGAAGTAAACCACCCAACCTTTCTCCCTGAAAATCAGAGTTAAGTTTGGAGCACGGCCACAGCCCCAGAAACACAAGGACTTAATGCAGAATCCAGCAGCTTGGAGCAGAAAAGTGAACGGACTATTTGTTAATCCAGGACATCATGTCTGCCCAGAGGGGAAAGGGTGTTGCCCCATTCGCCCTCTCTTCTCTGGAAAGAAGGATGGCGGCCGCATGGGAGCCTTGTGGACAGCAGGTATGAGCCGGGGGTGTGGGGGCGACTAAAACCTCATGGGAAGGGGGGTGTTCCGGTCCATCCTTCACGCCCTACAGAGGCCACCAGTTGCCCCCCATGAGTGGCTCTCCAGCACGGCCACAGCCCCAGAAACACAAGGACTTAATGCAGAACCCAGCAGCTTGGAGCAGAAAAGCGAATGGACTATGTGTTAAACCGCGCCAGCATGCCTGCCCAGAGGGGAAAGGGTGTTGTCCTATTCGCCCTCTCTTTTCTGGAAAGAAAGATGGCGGCTGCATGGGAGCCTTGTGTACAGCAGGTATGAGCTGGGGGTGTGGGGGCGACTAAAACCTCATGGGAAGGGGGGTGTTCCGGTCCATCCTTCACGCCCTACAGAGGCCACCAGTTGCCCCCCATGAGTGGCTCTCCAGCACGGCCACAGCCCCAGAAGCACAAGGACTTAATGCAGAACCCAGCAGCTTGGAGCAGAAAAGCGAATGGACTATGTGTTAAACCGCGCCAGCATGCCTGCCCAGAGGGGAAAGGGTGTTGTCCCATTCGCCCTCTCTTTTCTGGAAAGAAAGATGGCGGCTGCATGGGAGCCTTGTGTACAGCAGGTATGAGCTGGGGGTGTGGGGGCGACTAAAACCTCATGGGAAGGGGGGCGTTCCGCTCCGTCCTTCACGCCCTACCGAGGCCACCAGTTGCCCCCCACGAGCAGCTCTCCAACACGGCCCCAGCCCCAGAAGCACAAGGACTTAATGCAGAACCCGGCAGCTTGGAGCAGAAAAGTGAATGGACTATGGGTTAATCCAGGCCATCAAATCTGCTGGAGGGGAAAGAGTGTTGCCCCATTCGCCCTCTCCTCTCTGGAAAGAAAGATGGCGGCCGCATGGGAGCCTTGTGGACAGCAGATATGAGCCGGGGGTGTGGGGGCGTCTAAAACCTCATGGGAAGGGGGGCGTTTCGGTCCGCCCTTCACGCCCTATCGAGGCCACCTGTTGCCCCCCACGAGCGGCTCTCCAGCACGGCCACGACTCCAGAACACAGAAACCAATTTCTTAACTATCTGACTTTCAGTAGATATACTTCCAGGGTCAATAGGTAAAATAGCAGAAATCCAAAACCAACATTTAATTCTTGAACCCAGCTGTAGAAAGCAAATCACTTCACAATGCTTTTTCAGCATGTCTGATTTGGGGGGGGGGGGGGTAAACTCTAAATAATAGTGGTGAATCTTTTATTGAAACAGTGAATCTAATCAAAGCAGATAGAGTGGGAACTAGAATTCATCTGCCCCACAGGGACTGGGAGGGGTGGGGGGTGGGGTTTTATTGGGGTTCTTCATGGTAAAAAATAAGTATTGGTAAAGGGAAATGTGTTTGATATTTGCATGACTGAGACCTAAACCTGAAAGCTTTGTAACCTTTCTCACAGTGATTCAATAAATAAATAAATAAATAAAAAACCAAAGTTGATAGGGACTCACCCTGGCCCTATTAGTTAGGTTTGGACCACCAGCCCGCCAGTATCTACATTTCTGTTTTTCTTCCTGACTCAATTGTAATCCTTGTGGAGCCTAAAGGTTGTGGATGTTTGAGCCCACAGATTTTACTGTGTGTGTTGTGCCACCATTGTTATTCCCCACAGCTGCTGTAGCTGTAACTGGCCATAATGCTCATTTTCCCTTTTTCACATACCCCCCAACCTTATAACTACATATCTAATTAGATTACTATGTAACAGCTTTTCATACATGGAAATTATTTCAGAATATTAATAGACAACTTCTACACTCTTTCTCTGAAGGAGCACTCATGAAATTCTTTGGTATTTCTATTTAATACCTAGTGTATTCACATGGCACCCTTCTCTGCCATCTTGTCCCCGATCATCCAAATAATTTATTTAGTTGCCTAATGTTCAATAGGCATTTACTGGTTTTTCATCATTGGTTTAGAAGTCTACCATTCAAGACTTAAACTGATACAGAAAATTTTTCTTACATTTTAATCTTTATTTTCTTCTTGTTCGCTAGACATTCCAATTACTTTACTGTATTAATAATAAGCTATATTCACTTGTGCTGCTATTTTTGTATTATTTGAATTAATTAAGAATAAAGAAAAAAAGTAGAACTGTACACTTCATTGTAGTACCCCAAATATGAAACACTAATTACACCAAGTGCTGGGCGGGGCGGAGTGTGGAGCAATATAAATTCTCTTTTTCTGATGGGGAGAATACAAATTGGTACTGACACTATGGGAGACAGTTTGGTGGTTTCTTGTAAAACTACATATGCTCTTACCATATGCTTTAGCAACCACACTTATTGATATCTACTCAAAGTAGTTGGAAACTTATATCTAAACAAAAAGTGGACGTGGAAACCACTTTTGTTTGTAATTGCCAAAACTTGGAAGCAATCAAGATGTTTGCTCTGTGACTAAATAAACAGTGGTACCACTCGACAATAAAAGTTAATTCAGCACCCAAAAGAAATATTATCTACATTTATGGAAAGATATAGTTGAATCTTAAAAAAAACACTACTGAGTAAAATAACTCAATATGCAAAGGCTACATACTTCATTATTTAAATTAGTGTTCTTCAACCTTTTTTATTCTTGCCACCCAGCATCTGTCCTGAATACCAGTTCATGGACAGGCAGTTCTGACCCAGGTGATAAATCAGCGGTTTTTTTTAATTTTATTTTATTTTTTTTATTTTTGTAGTTCTTTATTTTTTTTTTTTATTTTTTTTAAATTTATTTATTGAATCACTGTGGGAAAGGTTACAAAGCTTTCAGGTTTATGTCTCAGTCATGCAAATATCAAACACATTTCCCTTTACCAATACTTATTTTTTACCATGAAGAACCCCAATAAAACCCCACCCCCCACCCCTCCCCGTCCCTGTGAAGCAGATGAATTCTAGTTAACACTCTATCTGCTTTGATTAGATTCATTGTTTCAATAAAAGATTCACCACTATTATTTAGAGTTTACCCCCCCCCCCAAATCAGACATGCTGAAAAAGCATTGTGAAGTGATTTGCTTTCTACGGCTGGGTTCAAGAATTAAATGTTGGTTTTGGATTTCTGCTCTTTTACCTATTGACCCTGGAAGTATTTCTACTGAAAGTCAGATAGTTAAGAAATTGGTTTCTGTGTTCTGGAGTCCTGGCCGTGCTGGAGAGCCGCTCGCGGGGGGCAACCAGTGGCCTCGGTAGGGCGTGAAGGGCGGAGCGAAACGCCCCCCTTCCCATGAGGTTTTAGTCGCCCCCACACTCCCGGCTCATACCTGCTGTCCACAAGGCTCCCATGTGGCCGCCATCTTTCTTTCCAGAGAGGAGAGGGCGAATGGGGCAACACCCTTTCCCCTCCGGCAGACTTGATGGCCTGGATCAATGCATAGTCCGTTCACTTTTCTGCTCCAAGCTGCTGGGTTCTGCATTAAGTCCTTGTGCTTCTGGGGCCGTGGCCGTGCTGGAGAGCCGCTCGTGGGGGGCAACTGGTGACCTCGGTAGGGCGTGAAGGACGGACCAGAACACCCCCCCTTCCCATGAGGTTTTAGTCGCCCCCACACCCCCGGCTCATACCTGCTGTCCACAAGGCTCCCATGTGGCCGCCATCTTTCTTTCCAGAGGGAGGAGGGCGGAAGGGAGCAACACCCTTTCCCCTCTGGGCAGAAATGATTGCCTGGATTAACGCATAGTCCTTTCACTTTTCTGCTCCAAGCTGCTGGGTTCTGCATTAGGTCGTTGTGCTTCTGGGGCTGTGGCCGTGCTGGAGAGCCGCTCGTGGGGGGCAACTGGTGGCCTCGGTAGGGCGTGAAGGACGGACCGGAACGCCCCCCTTCCCATGAGGTTTTAGTCGCCCCCACACTCCCGGCTCATACCTGCTGTCCACAAGGCTCCCATGTGGCCGCCATCTTTCGTTTCAGAGAGGAGAGGGCGAATGGGGCAACACCCTTTCCCCTCCGGCAGACTTGATGGCCTGGATCAATGCATAGTCCGTTCACTTTTCTGCTCCAAGCTGCTGGGTTCTGCATTAAGCCCTGGTGCTTCTGGGGCTGTGGCCGTGCTGGAGAGCCGCTCGTGGGGGGCAACTGGTGACCTCGGTAGGGCGTGAAGGACGGACCGGAACGCCCCCCTTCCCATGAGGTTTTAGTCGCCCCCACACTCCCGGCTCATACCTGCTGTCCACAAGGCTCCCATGTGGCCGCCATCTTTCTTTCCAGAGAGGAGAGGGCGAATGGGGCAACACCCTTTCCCCTCCGGCAGACTTGATGGCCTGGATCAATGCATAGTCCGTTCACTTTTCTGCTCCAAGCTGCTGGGTTCTGCATTAAGTCCTTGTGCTTCTGGGGCCGTGGCTGTGCTGGAGAGCCGCTCGTGGGGGGCAACTGGTGACCTCGGTAGGGCGTGAAGGACGGACCAGAACGCCCCCCTTCCCATGAGGTTTTAGTCGCCCCCACACCCCCGGCTCATACCTGCTGTCCACAAGGCCCCCATGTGGCCGCCATCTTTCTTTCCAGAGGGAGGAGGGCGGAAGGGAGCAACACCCTTTCCCCTCTGGGCAGAAATGATTGCCTGGATTAACGCATAGTCCTTTCACTTTTCTGCTCCAAGCTGCCGGGTTCTGCATTAAGCCCTTGTGCTTCTGGGGCTGTGGCCGTGCTGGAGAGCCGCTCGTGGGGGGCAACTGGTGACCTCGGTAGGGCGTGAAGGACGGACCGGAACGCCCCCCTTCCCATGAGGTTTTAGTCGCCCCCACACCCCCGGCTCATACCTGCTGTCCACAAGGCTCCCATGCGGCCGCCATCCTTCTTTCCAGAGAAGAGAGGGCGAATGGGGCAACACCCTTTTCCCCTCTGGGCAGAAATGATGGCCTGGGTTAACTCATCGTCCGTTCACTTTTCTGCTCTAAGCTGCTGGTTTCTGCATTAAGTCCTTGTGTTTCTGGGGTTGTGGCCATGCTCCCAACTTAACTGTGATTTTCAGGGAGAAAGATTGGGTGGTTTACTTCTCATTGATCACTTTGTATATAGAGAGATGTCCGCTTACGCGTCCGCGCGGTTTTGAGAAAAAGTCCTCGTTCCCGCATACTCGAGCTGTGTTTGTAGAGGCTTCTGGTCACCAGGGTTCCATCTGGGGGAGGCGGGATGCGGCGCCTACTCCATCTGGAACTTGCCGGTGCTCTCGGCTCTTTTTGGAACCTGTTTTTTCTTTTTTCTTTTCCTCCGGGATCCCGCACCCTCCATGTGTTCCTTCTCTTATTCTGAACGTTTCAAAGATGGCGCTGGGGGGCGGGCTGTGGGCGTGACTTCCGGGATCAGAGGTTACCTGGGAGGTGTAGTCTGGCAGATTTGAGAAAAAGTCCTCGTTCCCGCATACTCGAGCTGTGTTTGTAGAGGCTTCTGGTCACCAGGGTTCCATCTGGGGGAGGCGGGATGCGGCGCCTACTCCATCTGGAACTTGCCGGTGCTCTCGGCTCTTTTTGGAACCTGTTTTTTCTTTTTTCTTTTCCTCCGGGATCCCGCACCCTCCATGTGTTCCTTCTCTTATTCTGAACGTTTCAAAGATGGCGCTGGGGGGCGGGCTGTGGGCGTGACTTCCGGGATCAGAGGTTACCTGGGAGGTGTAGTCTGGCAGATTTGAGAAAAAGTCCTCGTTCCCGCATACTCGAGCTGTGTTTGTAGAGGCTTCTGGTCACCAGGGTTCCATCTGGGGGAGGCGGGATGCGGCGCCTACTCCATCTGGAACTTGCCGGTGCTCTCGGCTCTTTTTGGAACCTGTTTTTTCTTTTTTCTTTTCCTCCGGGATCCCGCACCCTCCATGTGTTCCTTCTCTTATTCTGAACGTTTCAAAGATGGCGCTGGGGGGCGGGCTGTGGGCGTGACTTCCGGGATCAGAGGTTACCTGGGAGGTGTAGTCTGGCAGATTTGAGAAAAAGTCCTCGTTCCCGCATACTCGAGCTGTGTTTGTAGAGGCTTCTGGTCACCAGGGTTCCATCTGGGGGAGGCGGGATGCGGCGCCTACTCCATCTGGAACTTGCCGGTGCTCTCGGCTCTTTTTGGAACCTATTTTTTCTTTTTTCTTTTCCATGTGTTCCTTCTCTTATCAAATCAGCGTTTTTTAATATTCAACACCTGTAGACTGGCAGGTATAGACCAGCCTAGTGGTTGAAGACCACTGGTTTAAACTATATGAAATTGGGTCTGAGTCATAGTACATCAAGCAGGTCCTTTGCCTTGCACTTGGCCAACTCAGATTCAATCCCTGCACCCCACAGGTTCTCCTTAGCCCTGCCAGGAGTGATCCCTGAGCTCAGAGCCATGAATAACCCCTGATGGGTGTGTCCCCTAAGAAAAACAAACAAAAAAGTAAACTATATGAAATTCTGGAAAAAGCAAAACTATAGAGACAATAAAAATATTTGTTGTCGGCTGGCTATGGAAAAAAGGGAAGTGATGAATAGACAGAGAAAAAATGATTTTTAAGGTAGAGAAAATAATGTAATTGGCTATCATCATAGATACATTTATTTATATATTTCTTTTCCTTTGGTTTTGGGCCATACCTGGAGGTGCTCAGGGCTTACTCCTGACTCTGTGCTCAAGGGTCAGTGCTGGTGGTGCTGTGCTCAGGAGACAATACAGAGTGTCTGGGATTAAACAACTGTCAGCAGCATGCCAGGCAAACTCTTAACCCCCTGTACTATTTGCCAGTCCACCCACGTCCAATTTAATAAATGTGCAGAACTGAAAACAAAGCCTCAAGTAAACAATGAATTCTGGATGCTGATGTGTCAAGATAGGTTCATCTATTATAAAACATGGACAACCTGTACATGAAATTGTTGATTATGTGTGGGAGCAGGGTGTTTATGAGGTTTCTGCACTTTCCCTTCAATTTTCTGTGATATGAAACATCTCTAAAAAGTTTTTAGAAGCCATGAAAGTTTTCTGAATATTCTTCAGTATTTTGTGCATAATTTGAATGGTCATGTATGCTTGGGGCGGGAGCGATAGCACAGCGGGTAAGGCGTTTGCCTTACATGTGGCCGACATGGCCAATGTGGGTACGATTCTTCAGCCCCTCCTCAGAGACCCCGGCAAGCTAATGAGAATATCTCGCCCGCACGGCAAAGCCTGGCAAGCTCCCCGGTGACATATTCAATATGCCAAAAACAGTAACAGCAAGTCTCACAATTTGTTGTTAGACGTTACTGGTGCCTGCTTGAGCAATTGGATGAACAGGAGTACAGTGCTACAGTGCTGTGTATGCTTGATAGACTAATACAAAACATTCAAGCTGCTTATTTTTTATAAAGATTATTTTATCCTACAGTTCTATGGTAATATAGTTAATTTACTTACTTTAATAAAATTTTCTAAATATTTCCTATTTTTTTATGGAACATATGGAAAAAAGCTAAAAGTCATCAGAAAAAAGATTATACAATCACTTTCCAAGGAATTGAAATCAGACTTTATTTTTGTATATCATAGTTGATTTTTTAACAACTCTGCATTATGAAATATTTTTTGTTTGTTTTTGTTTTCAGACAACACTGATGGTCCTCAAGTCCTACTCCTGGTTCTGCAGGAATCATTCCTGGTGGGCTCAAGAAACCTTATGAGATTCTGGGGATCAAACCTGGGTTGTCCAAGTGTGAGGCAAGTGCCCTACCTGCTGTATTATCGCTCCAGCTCCTTGAATTATTGATTGTTGAATAGACAACTCTGAATGAGATATTTGACTAGTTTCTGTTAAAAATTATGAGTATATTTTCTTTTAATTTAATTTTTTAAATTTAATCACCATGAGACACACAGTTACAAAGCTGTTCATGATCAGGTTTCAGTCACACAGTGATCCAATAGCTCTTCCTCCATCTCCATCAGTGTCCATTTCCCACCACCATTTTCCTCTCCAGTTTTCCTCCTGCCACCTTTTCTCCCCAGTCTGCCTTTATAGCTCTGTGGCAAGTACTTTCCTTCTCTCCCTCTCCTTCTCCTCCGCCTCACATCTCTCTCTGAGTAAATTTTCTACAGATCCACTGATGACTTTTCTCAGTGCCATTGTCAAAGCTCATTACATGCATTTTAGACAGAAAAAAATCCCCACCAAATTCTACTGTGCACATCAACTATTTTTCAGCTTCTTGTTGTAATATAATGACGATGGTTTACTCTCATGATTATGGCAATTTATTCACTTTATCGTTTAAATGTCTCTGTTCCAGATTTTGTTTTGTGATTTCTATGGGATTTGTATCAGACTTGCCATATCTAAACGTTTTTTTGTGTGTGTGCTAGTACTGGTATCAGAAAAATTCTGTATACTGATTCTGTCCTTTTCTGCCTCCCCTTTTATCTTTTTATTGTTATCTCTTGTCACTATTGCTTTTGTCTCTATTACTATGTTAGTCTTCAAACTGAGGATTTTGTTATCTTAAATTTTTTTTCCATATAGAAGAACTTCTTTCTTATGGATTAGATCTGGTTGTGGTAAAACTTTTGCTTGATGTTTAAGACCTTCATTTATTGTCACATTTAAATGATAGTTTTGAAGGGTAAAAGTATTCTTGAAAGGAAGTTTTTGTCTTTCATAGCGATAATACTTCATTCCAGTCTCTTCTACCTTGTAGGTTTTCTGCTGAGAAATCCAAAGAATGCCCCAAAAAGATGCTTTTATATAATAGTTACTCTGAATATTTTTCTTTATAATTGACTTTTTAAAAATGTAATTGACTTTTGATAATTTAGCCATGACATGTATTAGTGTATTCATATTTAGGATTATGCATTTTGAGTATTTTCTCAGTTTCCTGGTAATGGAGTTATTTCCTTAGGTCTAGAAATTTCTCAGTGTTTTTCCTTTGATTATGGTTACTCACTTCTCTCTCTGTCTCTCTCTTCATTTTCCGGAATTCACATTATCTCTGATAGAATCTAATATTTCTCCTTTTCTTTTCTTGAAGGGGTAAGGAAGCGCACATCCAACAATGCTCAAGGGTTATTTCTGACTCTGCACTCAGGAATTACTCCTGGTGTTACGTGGAAGACCACATGGAATGTCAGGGATAGAACATCCCACAGTGATAAGAGAAAACATAAGTCAGCTAAATGCGAAGCAAATGCCCTGCTGGCTGCACTATTGCTTGGGCCCTCTTTATTTTTAAAAGTCTTTGTCTTCTTCCCCTTGAGTCATTGTTGTTTTTCAGTTTTGAGCCATCCTTTCTTCAATTTCTAATATTCTTTCCTCTGCTAAATTAAGCTATCATATGTATTTTATATGATATGGAATTGTAGTCAATGTGCTCTTTATTCTAGTATCTCTGATTGTAAGTTTTAAACTATCTTTAATCTCCTTGTCGAAAACTCCTTATATTTTTGTGGCTGTCCTTTGTTGGTGAGAAGATCATACTTTCAAAGATGCTTCGAGGCTACCCCTAACTTGGTGCTCAGAGGTCACATCTGGTAGTGCCCAGAGGACTTTGTGGTGCTGGGGATTAAACCCAGACTTCCCAAATGTAAAGCATGCGCTGCAACCTTTTAAATTATTTCTCTGGTCCTGTACTTAATTTGTGATAATCTAAACCCAATTCACTGTGTTTAGTTGATTAAGTTATATTCACTGAATTCATTAACTTTTGTATTTTATCCTCTGAATTTCTGTATTTTTATGTTTGCTTTCTGAAGACTTATTTTCTTTGAGAGATTCTATACATTTGCTTGCAGAATTTTTCTGGCCGACCCGAGTTCGATTCCTCCGCCCCTCTCAGAGAGCCCAGCAAGCTACCGAGAGTATCTCGCCCGCACAGCAGAGCCTGGCAAGCTCCCCATGACATATTCGATATGCCAGACACAGTAACAACAAAGTCTCCAATGGAGACGTTACTGGGCCTGCTGGAGCAAATCGAAGATCAACAGGAGGGCCTTTACCTTACCTTTACCTAAGTGAAATATTGCTTCTCTCTTTCCCTTATGTCCTCTTGCATAGTTTACTTCAGACCAATGCCCCTTTTTGTATAGACACAGGAAAACAGTTAATGCTATTCTTTTGTAACTTGGGAATAAATTGACTCTGAATCCTATTTACTCCTGAGCATCTGTTTTCTCGACTTGATCCTCAGATGCCTTTCGTTATTAGCAGGTTCCAAAAAAAAATCTCTTTGGACAAATAATGAACAGTTATAAAAAGAATGATTACTCAACTATCAGGATAAGCAATAAAATTAATATGAAGAAATAATAGTTGAATCAAAACCAAACTAAAATATAGGATCGTTTTAAACAGTTGAAGTTAAAGACAGTAGGGGTGATACTGCTTCAAAAATGAAAATACAATCCTCTTAAGACTAAGACTTAGTTCAAACAATCTATTGGTTGAAAATCTTGAGTAAAACTCTGGATAAAACACAGGATACTTTGCTATCGTTGCTTATTATGATATAAAAATAAGCAGCATAGGGGCTGGAGCGATAGCATAGCAGGGAGGGTATTTGCCTTGCACGCGGTCAACCCAGGTTCAAATCCCAGGATCCCATATGGTCCCCTGAGCACCGCCAGGAGTAATTCCTGAGTGTAGAGCCAGGAGTAATCCCTGAACATCGCTGGGTGTGACCAAAAAAAGCAAAATAAATAAATAAGTTAATTAAATAAAAATAAGCCGCATAGACAAAAGCAGACATGTACTGAGGAAGGCTATCAAAGGAATGAACGATGGCTAGGGATGTGACTTCAGTGCTCTATGCCTGACATGCAAGATCCAAGACCTAAATTTAATCCCCAGCACTGAATCACCACACCACGACCACAACTCTAAAGTGCCAAGTACAAGTCCAGTAGGTCCCCAAATATTGCACTCTCTCTGGAGTGGACAGGCACTCACCATAGGCCCCTCCACCCCATGCCAGATCTGACCATGCATTTGAGCCAGATGCTGGGTCTGGGCAGACACTTTTTTTTTTCCTGCTGTACTATTACTCTGGGCACCATGTTTGATCCCTGGCGCCACACAGCCTCTTAAACTCTTCCTGAACCAATCCCCCCCCCCACCCAAAAGATTCTACCTGACATTTTACTTCTGTCCTCTCCACATCTCAGGGGATGGCTCCCCAGTAGTTCTCCTCCTTGCTGAAATTGTCCAAGCATCTATGGACATCTTTATTGCTCCCCCCTCACCTCTTTTTTAAAATTTTTTTCCCTTTATTTTATTTTTTTTACAGTTGTAGATTTACAATTTTTTGTGCTTTGGTTTCAATTATACAATGATCAGATACCCATCCCTCCACCAGTGCCCATTTTCCACCACCATGGATAATATCCCTCCCACCCCCATCCCCCCATCCCCCCTGTCTTGTGGCAGGGCAATCCCCTGTGTTCTCTCTCTCCTTTTGGGTGTTGTGGTCTGCAAAAGAGGCATTGAGTGGCAAACATGTTCAGTCCATAGTCTACTTTCGACATGCATCTCCCCTCCTGGGAGGATCCTCCAAACATCCTTTATTTGGTGCTCCCTTCTCTATCTGAACTGCCCTTTCCTCTAGGATACCCTGCTGGCCTCTAAATTATGGAGTAATCCTCCTGGTGCTGATCTCAGCTATTCTTGGGTATTAATCTCATACTTTGTTACTTTATATCCCCCAGATGAATGCAATCTTTCTATGTCTATCCCTCTCTTTCTGACTCATTTCGCTTAGCATGAAACTTTCCATATTGTACCACTTGTATGTAAATTTCATGACTTCATCTTTTCTAACAGCTACATAGTACTCCATTGTGTAGATGTACCAAAGTTTCTTTAACCAGTCATCTGTTCTTGGGCATTCAGGTTTCTTCCAGTTTCTGGCTATTGTAAAGAGTGCTGCAATGAACAAACAAGTGCAGATGTTACTTCGACTATACATTTTTGCCTCTCTGGGATATATTCCCAGGAGTGGTATTGCTGGGTCAAATGGGAGCTCAATTTCTAATTTTTTGAGAATCGTCCATACTGTTTTCCAGAAGGGCTGAACCAGTGGACATTCCCACCAACAGTGAAGGAGTGTCCCTTTCTCGCCACATCCACGCCAGCATCGGTTGCTTTTGTTCTTTGGATGTGGGCCAGTCTCTGAGGTGTGAGATGGTATCTCATTGTGGTTTTGACCTGCATCTCCCTGATGATTAATGATGTAGAGCATTTTCTCATGTGCTTTTTTGCCATTCAGATTTCTTCTTTGAGAAAGTTTCTGTTCATTTCATTGCCCCATTTTTGGATGGGGTTGGATGTTTTCTTCTTGTGGAGTTTAACCAGTATTTTGTATATCCTGGATATCAACCCCTTGTCAGATGTGTATTCGGTGAATATCCTTTCCCATTCTGTAGACTGTCTTTGTATTTTGGTCACTGTTTCTTTGGAGGTGCAGAAGCTTCTTAGTTTAAGATAGTCCCATTTATCTATCTTTGTTTTCACTTGCTCGGCCAGTGGCGTGGCATCTTTGAAGATACCATTAGCTTCAATGTCATGGAGGGTTTTGCCAATTTTATCTTCAATGTACCTTATGGTTTCTGGTCTGATGTTGAGGTCTTTAATCCATTTTGATCTTACTTTTGTACATGGTGTTAGGCAGAGTTCTGAGCCTATTTTTTTGCATGTAGCCGTCCAGTGATGCCAACACAATTTATTAAAGAGGCTTTCCTTACTCCACTTCACATTACTTGCACCTTTATCGAAGATTAGATGAGCATATGATTGAGGGGAGATGTCAGTGTATTCAACCCTGTTCCATTGGGCAGACACTTTTTATATCTGTCACAAGGTATGTGCTTTCCAGACTCTGCTCCAAGGCTAGAGCTTTGATGTAGGTATTGTATTACTGGCACTGCATGTATTTCCGGGAAAAGTCTGTATGAAACTTTGCATTTGAAGGAAAACATCTTGAGATTGCCCAAAACAAAAACTGAAGTAACTACCATTGTGTACTTGTTATCCACTAATTTGATTACCTGCCTCTTTCTTCTGCTCTCTTAGTCCGCTTCACATGCAGGTTGTTTTCCAAGTAATCCAAGAAGAACTTAGGTTGGACTCCAGCTACATACCAATGGCCAATTGGACAAGGGAAAGAAAAAATGAAAACTATGGAGGCACGCACATGTGGAGGAAAAAACCCTGACGTTAGATGTCAAGTTGATCAAATAAGAAATAACAGTCAATGTTCCTTGTCTTATGTGTTGAACACCAGAGGCTACACATGCTTAATTAATTGGAACATCATGACTGTGATCATAATGCGTTGCATGTGGAAAGCCAGGTTTCAGCCCCTGACATCACATGGTCCCCAGAGCAACCCCAGGTGTTCCACCCCCACTCCAGACTCTGGGTTTGGAGGGGCCTTGAGTACCTTGGATGTGGTCTAGAAAGAAAACAAGGAGGGAGGGAGGGAGGGAGGAAGGGAGACAGGAGGATGGAAGAGGAGAGAGGGAAGAGGAGAGAGGGAAAGGAGGGAAGGAGTGAAAAGAGGGGAAGAGAGAAAAGTGGGAAGGAAGGTGGAGGGGGGAAAGAGAAGAAAAGGGAAGGGAGAGGAAAGGGGAGGAGATGGGCGCAAGGGGAAAGGGAGGAGAAGGAAAGGAATAGAGGAAAGGTGGAAATAGAAAGGTTTCCTCCTGGCTGTACACAGGGATCATGCTTGACAGGCTCCGAAAAACATAAGTGGTGCCAATAATCGATCCTGGTCAGCCAATCTGAAAGGCAAGTACCCTACCTGTTGTAGTATCTCTCTGGCACAATTGTGGCAACATAACTTTTAAGCAAAGTTAAATTTTGAAAACTTACAGAGATGATATAAAAATGTTCGTTACTCCAGATGTAAAACCCAGTGTCAAATCCATTTTCTCTGAATGAAGCAAGAAAGTGACAATGCTGACGTATGAATAAGTTAAAAGCCACAAGAACCAGGGATATGACTCAGTGGTATATCACATGCTTCATATTTGTGACATCCTGGGTTTGATTCCTGGTACCACAACACAAGAGTATGCATAAAAACCCAAAACAACATTAAAAATGTTTTTCAAAACTTGATTTCCTGTGCATATCAGGGGCCAAACTAGTTTCAAGTGAGGTTAGAGTGGTAGGAGAGATGAGAGAAAAATAGAGGGGAGAGTCACCCAAACTCTTCCTCCTTATCATCTTCCTCCTCAGCTGACAAACTCCTTAGATCCTCTACAGGAATCAGGAGTCAGCCATGCAGTCAGAATGCATGATTACTTTCATGGCCTAAGCACTGGAACAACAATTTTGCAGTTTAGTTTGGTCCAACATATTACCATGTGAATGTCAGTATCTCCAAGACAACTAAGTTGACGAGTAAAGACACATGAGCAGAGACAGGTTAATAAGAATGAGTTTTTATTCAAGTGCATCTAAGACATAAATGCACAGAAATAAATTAGGGACAAAAATTGAGAAAATGGGTAGGGAAGAATAAAAGCCAACCAATATAAGTAGTAGAAGTTGTCATCCTGCCAATTTAATTCTGCGCCCACTGCAGAGCTTGAGCCCGTCAAATTGCAGACATCAGTCAATGAAAATACATCACTCTGGTGAATCTACAAGTCAGGGTACTGATATTTGAAGTCCAGTGCTGCTAGACATCCAATGCACTCACTTGCTGGTTAGAATGTTGGACTCTTGAGGTCTTGAGATGTTGGGAATGACCTTTTTCAAAAATACCACCCATGGTCTGAGAGGAGCCCACTGCAGAGCTTGAGCCCGTCAAATTGCAGACATCAGTCAATGAAAATACATCACTCTGGTGAATCTACAAGTCAGGGTACTGATACTTGAAGTCCAGTGCGTCATGACATCCAATGCACTCACTTGCTGGCTAAAATGTTGGCATGTTGTGGTCCTCAAATGTTGGGAACGGAGCCAGGCTCTGTAGCACTGTCCACATCTGTTTGTGTCCATCGTTGATCAGGGGATAGGCAACTCAAATGTCAAAAACATTACAAAACTATTTGCAAGATTGAAGATCCCAGAATGCCCAGTTTCATTGGTGCCACTGACGACCACCAGGATCAAGAAAACCACCTAACCACCTACACTTGTAAGAGTCACCACAACAAATAAGAAACGTGTCCTTGACTGCATCAGAGAACCTGGGGCTCACCTAACCATGGAATATCCATTGTATGTCCCACTGTCAGCTCTGTCTAATTTTTATACTTGTCTGCCCCCCTCTGCATGGTTAGGTGAGTCCCAAGTTCTCTGATCCAGTCAAGGGCACGTTTCTCATTTGTTGCAGTGAGTCATACAAAGGTAGATGGTTAGGTGGTTTTCTTGATCCTGGTGGTCCTCAGTGGCACCAGTGAAACTGGGCATTCCTGGATCTTCAATCTTTCAAATAGTTTGGACTGCTTTTGACTTTTGAGTTGCCTATCCCATAATCAAAGATGAACACAAACAGATATGTTGAAAGATGGTTCTTAAAGTAGTGCTTGTCATTCATCTTCGTCTAATCACTTCCCTTTTGCCTGTTGGGTCCTGGGACCTTTGATTGATCACACAATTTTAGGTCGTGCACAGCAGCTGGAATAAGTGAGGCAATGGGACAGAGGATGGGAAAAGGGTGACATGTGGGAACAGTGGAACAGGAAGAATAGGGTTCCACGGTACAGGGGACAGATGGAAAGGTAAAGGCAGTTGGGGGAAGAAGGGAGACAGGGGAAACACGGTGGAAAGTGTGCACAGAACAGACAAGTGATGTTCCAACTGGTGCTGTTCCAAATGAAGGTGTTTCTTGAAGTTCCTCCATTGTCAGAAGGACTTCTGTTTCTTTAAACAGCTTCTGTTAAATTAAAGGATAGACTGGCTCCCTGATCAGTAAGAGTTGCCTTGTTCTTTCTTTACCGTAGTGAACTGTGTGACCATGGATGAGTATGGTCTGAAGAGGGTAGGTTGTTCCCGATGTTTCTACCACTCATTGGGATTGAGGGCTCTATGAATACAGATGTTTTCTTACTAGCAGCAGACGACTATGCACTTCGGTCTCCAGTGCTAGGCATTCTCTGGGTCTTCCCCCGAATTAGTGATGATGGTACTCTGCATAGATGATCTTGGACTGATGCAAGTTTTGTACACTCTGTTGGAGCTGAATTTCGGTTACTATCAAAAAGCTGCTGTGTGTCTACTTAAAGCTCATCCCAGTTGAGTACTGGACAGTTTGATGGGACTGATTGGGAATTGTAGTTTGTATGTGCACTGATACTTCTGGCAGATAGTTCAAAATACCGGAGAAGGACACGGGTTGCAGGACATGGTAATTCTGCATGTTGTTTTTGGGCTTCACTTCAGGTGCGTGGCAAAGAGGTATGTTGCTTCTAAACTCTCCTCCCAGGTGAGTACCTGGAGGAACTTGGACTGTCAGCAAAAATCTGGTTCCGCATTGACTGGCACAATTCAACGTACAAAGTCTAAGTTCACTGTTCTGCCACTGGGTCAGCTGGTTGCGGCCATAGATGCAAGTTTTGTACACTCTGTTGGAGCTGAATTTCGGTTGCTATCAAAAAGCTGCTGTGTGTCTACTAACGCTCATCCCAGATGAGTACCGGACAGTTTGATGGACTGATTGGGAATTGTAGTTTGTATGTACACTGATACTTCCGGCAGATAGTTCAAAATACCGGCGAAGGCCATGGATAATTTTTTCTCAGAACGGGTTGGTAGATGGTAATTCTGCATGTTGTTTTTGGGCTACACTTCTTGCTTGGCAAAGAGGTATGTGGCTTCTAAACTCTCCTCCCAGGTGAGTACAGGGCATTTCCAGGGGACTGAGTGGGAATTGTAGTATCTATGTCCATCGCCATATCAGACAGAGAGGTTGAGTTATGGGTCTTGGATAATTTGTTCTCAGAGTCAGCTGCAGTAGATGAGAGTTTTGCATGTTGTTTTTGGGGTACACCTTGGTTGCTAGTCAAAGATAATTGTTTCTCCGATCCGGCTGCAGCAGAAGGGAGCTTTGTATGCTGTGTGTGGAGTAAATCTTGGTTTCCTGGCAAGTGGCTCTTCTTTGACTTCTTTACTCTCATCCCGGACGAGTACTGGTCAGTTTGAGGGGACTGACTGTCAGCTGTAGATTGTGTGTTGACTGACCTCTCAGGCATCTTGGTTGAACCATGAGCAAAGGCCTTAGAGGTTTTTATCTCAGAACCGGCTTCAGCAGTTGATGGGAGGTTTTTATGCTGTGTTTGGGCTTCACCTAGTTCGCCTGGCAAAGAGTTCTTGTGTGTTTTCTTAACTCTATCAGATTGTTGGTCTTCAGAAGGTATCATGTAAAAGGCGTCATGGTTATCCCCAGAGTCAGGGACATTTGAGAAGGCAGTTGCCTGAAAAGAGGTTGTTGTATCCATAGGCTCAATATCACAACTCTTGCTCTCTGGAGCAGAGGAAGAAGGCATGGAAAATAGAGGGCCTGGAGGAATGGCAGGTAAGGGAGGGGGGAACGGATCCACACACATGGGTTCTGGGTATTTCTCTTCGCAGGAGGGTACTTGGAAGAGAGTTAGGTTGCTTGGAGGTATGACGGGCTGAGAAATAGCTGTCGTCTGAACAACTCCCTGCAAAGAATCTCCTGTCTGAGATGGAGTGGTACTGACAGGATTGGAACTTGCTAGACTCAAACCAATAGTTGGACCAGGAAGCTCAGGAGTGATGATGAGCTGTGGTTTTGAACCAGAATATGCACTCAGAGGAGTGTAGAAAAGAGCTGGAGCCTGGGAGTTTGCAAATTGGTAAACGATGCTGGCAGTAACAGTATGGGGCTGAGGGGTCCTGGTGGGTGAGAGCAGGCAGCCCACGAGACCAGTAGGATTTGTGGAGCACGAAGGGACTGGCTGCATGGAACTGGGGTCAGCTGGGCCCTCTGTGATCTGAACGGATGGGACGCGCAGGACGTCGAAGTTGCGCCCCGGAGCCGAGATCTTAACAGTGCTCCGGTACCCGCATGTCGCTGACCTGAAGGCACTCAGGGCCAGCTTCTTCCAACCGGACCCGAAAGATGGGATGGCCCTTTTGTGCCGCACCCTCTTGCAACCCTCACTGTGGTTGGCTGCCTGGAACTTTTTGTTGAGTATACAGGGGAGTTTTGGAGGAGCGGGAAACTCACTGCGGCCCCACTGCCGGGGCAGTTGGGGAGGAGGCAGCTGTGGTGCCTCTGGCATAGGGTGTTTCCTTTTGCAGGCCCTCTTGCCTTCACATTGCGGAGCAGCACTCCCTGGTGCAGGCTCTGGAGGCTTCTTCTCAGCCACGTTGGTGCTTTTTGGTGGACCGGGAGGGCTGTGCCGGGCGTCTGCAGGCTGCTCTCCTGCTGCTGACGTCCCTGGCAACGAGCAGCAGGGCACGGACCCCACCGCTGCGCAGGCCGGAGGCTCTCCAGGAGGCTGGACATGTGCACCCCGGGGCGGGGCAGAGGGCTCGGGAGATGTGGCCGAGGCTGGCTCTGCTTCTGCCGGCAAGGCCTGGAGGTGGAGAGGCCGGGGGCGGGAGCACGTGGGGCCGGTGCCACTGGACTGCAGGCCACTGGTCCAAAGGGCCTTGGCGCTGCGGGTGCCCTCGTCGTCCTCCAGTTGCGTCTTCGCACCCACTTCCCCATGTCCTGCCCTTTTGGGGGGGTGGTCTTGGATGATCTCAGCTTTTGCCCATGGTGCGGGTTTTATCGGTTCCATGATCTGAACGGATGGGACTCGGAGGGTGTCGAAGGTGCGCCCCGGAGCCGCGATCTTGACATTGCTCTGGTACCCACATGTCGCTGACCTGAAGGCACTCAGGGCCAGCTTCTTCCGACCGGACCCGAAAGATGGGATGGCCCTTTTGTGCCGCACCCTCTTGCAACCCTCACTGTGGTTGGCTGCCTGGAACTTTTTGTTGAGTATACAGGGGAGTTTTGGAGGAGCGGGAAACTCACCGCGGCCCCACTGCCGGGGCAGTTGGGGAGGAGGCAGCTGTGGTGCCTCTGGCATAGGGTGTTTCCTTTTGCAGGCCCTCTTGCCTTCACATTGCGGAGCAGCACTCCCTGGTGCAGGCTCTGGAGGCTTCTTCTCGGCCACGTTGGTGCTTTTTGGTGGACCGGGAGGGCTGCGCCGGGCGTCTGCAGGCTGCTCTCCTGCTGCTGACGTCCCTGGCAACGAGCAGCAGGGCACGGACCCCACCGCCGCGCAGGCCGGAGGCTCTCCAGGAGGCTGGACACGTGCACCCCGGGGCGGGGCAGAGGGCTCGGGAGATGCGGCCGAGGCTGGCTCTGCTTCTGCTGGTAAGGCCTGGAGGTGGAGAGGCCGGGGGCGGGAGCACGTGGGGCCAGTGCCACTGGACTGCAGGCCGCTGGTCCAAAGGGCCTTGGCGCTGTGGGTGCCCTCGTCGTCTTCCTGTCGGGTCTTTGCACCCTCTTCCCGGTGTCCTGCCCCCTTGGGGGGGTGGTCTTGGATCGTCTCTGCTTTGGCCCATTGTGGGAGTTTTGTCGGTTTCATGATCTGAACGGATGGGACTCGGAGGATGTCGAAGGTGCGCCCCGGAGCCGTGATCTTGACATTGCTCCGGTACCCGCATGTCGCTGACCTGAAGGCACTGAGGACCAGCTTCTTCCGACTGGCCCCGTATGATGAGAGAATCCCCACCCGGGAGTTGGTGGTCTGCGGCAGGGGACAGGGCCTCCTGGGCGTGATGGTGAAGGATGCGGGCGGGGGCCTCCGCGGCTGGTGCGGTTGGTCGGCAGGTGCCGGAGCCCCGGGGTGGCCCCGGCCAGGGCGAGCAGCGGGGTTTCTGGAGACAGGAATTGGCCCCGGACGACCCACTGGGGGACGTCGGCGATGGCTCAGCAGGAGCCGAATCCGACTCAGAATGTTGCCCATGTTTCCAGGCCACGGTCCCAAAAGTGCAGAGGACCGCGCTGGAAACTGGGCTGAAACCAGGCTTCTGACTCCTGGCCTCTGCGCGGTCAGGATATACTGGGAGGTGATTGTGACGTTGCCTGGCGCACGTCACAGCGGAAACAATGTAGCAGCTTGTCCACCACCCACACACGGCTCAGGGACGACCTGCAAGGGCCTGAGTGCTGAGGCCCCATTGCCCAGCCCCTCCAGGGCTCTCCAGAGCCTGGGACTTGTACTGTGGAGGGTGTGTTGGCACCTGATCGAATCCGTGAGGGGTCTGCTGGGGACTGCGCGGGGCACACGTTGCTGAGAGTGTGGTTTCAGCGCCCGGAGTCTGTGCATGCAAGGCCCTGGGCGCCTGGTGCTGCCCCCTCCCTCGGTCCGGAGAGGAGACCCCAGATCCTGTCCTCCCTCAGTTTCTCTGCCTGGCTTGGAGTCACATGTACATTCTCCCAGGCTCACTCAGGCCTCTGAGTTTCCAATTTCCAAGGATGGATGAGTTGCCCAGACCTAACCTCTCACTCCATCTCCACTTCATTCTACACATTGTTGCTTTTTTTTGGGGAGGGGCAGGTGATTAACTTTTTTTAGAGCATTTCAAAGCCATTCATGATTGAATATCAGTCGGACAGTATTCCAACACTGATCCCTCGACCAGTGTACATTTCCCAACACCAATATCCCCAGGTTCTCTCCCATCACCCCACCCATGAATCCCCATCCCTTGCCTACCTCTTTGGCAGGCGCTTTTACAGATTTTAAATCAACTGAAAACATGTAATTACATCTTTAGCTGTGCCCCTAGGTCAACCCAGGTGGTCGTTGGTCTACCCAGGATATGAACTTAGTCCGAGTTATCTGACTGGTCAGGGCTGTGGGGTGTCTATCACAAGCACATCCTGTGTGTCTATTTAGTTACTGTAGTGGAACAAGACTGGAGAGAGAGTACATGGGTACAGCACTTGCCATGTGTGAGGACAGTGCAGGTTTAGCCCTTGCCATCCCTACAGTCCACTGAGTCCAGCCAGGAGTGATCCCTGAGCACAGAGCCAGGAGTAGCTCTGAGTACAGAGGCATCTGGCCCCAAATCAACCAAACAAAATTCTCCCACTGGAGATTGTTATTATGATCACAGAGCAGCTTGGGGCAATCTTCACAGGACCTTATTGGCAACTAAATCTGTCTCTAGATACTCTTCTGCAGCTTGTTTCTCTGGCTTATTTCACTGGGATCTTTCATCTGGCTGCTGCTGAGTATTATGGCATATGGCAAGCAGAAGTTACGGACCCAAAAATCATACTGAGCAGTAAAAATACGTTTCAGTGGATGGAGACAAAATCCAGAAGGTAAGGGCATTTGCAATTATGGGAAATCCGGGTTCAATAGCTCTGTTCACCAGATGTGAGCCAAAAACAGGAAAAAAAACTTTTTAGTTGACAATCTACATAATGTTGGATATTGGTCATATATGAAACGAACTTGTGACCTTTGTTCATGAGATTTCTTGAAAAGAGCATTGGTGAGTAAATGTGGACTTCCACACAAACTTTGAGGCATGGTAAATCATATTAGGTTTTGCTCACATTCAGAATGATTTTGAAATGTAGGGTATAGCATAGGACACAGAAGCCTCTCCATGATAAGAAAATATTTACAACTATACATTTAAATTACAATTTCTTGTTATCATTAGAGATTGTTCAATAAGAACCAATTTCTTAATTTTTTAATTTAATTATAATTTTATTTTATAATTTATAAAATTATAATATAAATAATAATTTTAATTTAATTAATTTCTTAATTAAACTTGCGTGATCACACATGGCATGCTCTCATACTAATTTTGAATGAAGATTTTTTATTGTAAGTTGCGTTTTGCTTTATTTTATTGAGGTATCATGGTTGACATTCATGTTCATGTTATACTTCGGTGGACTCTGATTGCACTCCACCATCACAAAAGTACCAGAGACCCTCTACCACTGTCCTGATGTTATTATTATGAGCAAGGTTTATCACAGGAATTCTGCAAAGTGTTGAACACAAGAGTGTTGCATATGCTTGAAAACAATCAATTACGCTGCTTTTAAAATCTTTGAGTGGGATGAGGGGGATGGGGGGTGGGAGGGATACTGGGATCCATGGTGGTGGGAAATGGGCACTGGTGGAGGGATAGGTATTTGATCACTGTATAATTGAAACACAAGCACAAAAATTTGTAAGTCTACAACTGTACCTCATGGTGTCTCACTAATAAAAAAAATAGTTATGTAATGATAACATTGTACCCCTTAACTTAAAATCATGTGCACTTTTTTGAGATGATGTTACCTAAAGAAAAAGAGAAAAAATTAGAACGTCTTTATAATGATGTCAACTATTATAATATCCACATGCAGAAAAGTGTACCTGAGATAGAAAAACTAGAGTAACCGTAACAATGAAAAATTATACAGTACTAAAGAATGCAAAGTGTTTGTTTTATTATTCTATGAAACTTGTAAAATACCATGATGTGCAGAAAATTAATAAGTTTATTGCTACAATTAAAAAAATCTTTTTTCCTGAGATTGGGAAAAACTATGTATGATGAGTGTCGAGGATTTGGTATGGTAAAAGAGAATAGAAAGAATGGTATCCCAGAAAAATCCATCACCTGATTTTTCCTGTCAAACGGTTTGCTTGGGCAGGCAGGCAGGAGTTAGAGAGGGAGAATCCAGATTTTCTTCACTAAAACAAAAAACAAAAGAACAGCAAAATTTTAGTAATAACAGATATCATGCCATTGGCCAATGTGGGGGTACGAACCCACGACCCTGAGATTAAGAGTCTCATGCTCTACCGACTGAGCTACTGACATCTTATCATCTCATACCTACTTTGACAAACTGGCAGGCTACCGAATGTAGCCTGCCCACACGGCAGAGTCTGGCAAACTCCCCGTGGCGTACCCAGTATGCCAAATACCAGTAACAATGATGGGTCTCATTCTCCTAACCTTGAAAGAGCCTTGAATATGGCACTTTAAAAAAAAAAATCTCAGGACTAGGACGAAGGAGACGTTACTGGGGCCTGCTCGAGGCAATCGACGAACAACAGGATGGTCGTGATCGTGATCGTGAAGTTTATTTTATTTTCCTGCAGATGGCGCTGTGGTTTTAATGTTGGAAATTCATGTTTTTTTTTTTTTCACCTTAGTAGGTGGGAGGGCCTGGGTGATGATTGTATGTTGATGAAGACTCACCAGTTGTAACAAATGGACTCTTAGGTGGAATTCATCCACAGGAAACAAAAGAACAAAAGAAAAGTAGCAACTTATTAAGATGCAAGGCTTCAGGATATACCATTGAAACAGTTGAATGGAAGTGTGGGTTCTAAAATAAGGTAAGGCACCAGGACACTTAACAGTCAAAGACAGAAAAAAAACACTCAAAGTGCTGGTGGAGAGCACACACCCCTTTCCACAAAATTGAGCCCAGTGATACTTGACTTTGTTGGCCTAAACTTAGTGAGTTTACTTCCGGTTTCCATAATCTTTGTTACACATTTTACCTTCTAGTTTTAATATTTTTTAATTAAAATGCACATGCATCAAAATCTGGACAGGATTGTGCACTCAATAGAATGATGAGAAAATTATCATACCAGTATAATCTCTTCTTAGATGTAATGTCATGATTTCTCTCTCCTCTTAGGTTGAGGTTGTCATTTCCTTGGTTGCAGCTGCCAAGAATCCTGGCTCCTCAAAATTCACACCAAACTGCTATTCGAGGATCTGATTGTGGCCCTTTTAATTAATTAATTAATTTTTATGTGTGTACTACACAGGGCGTACTCCTGGCTCTGCATTCAGGCATCATTCTTGTAAGGGCTAGGGTGGGGGGAACTCTTGGGGTGCAGAAGATCAAACCTGGGTTGGCCAGGTGCAAGACAAGTGCCTTATCTACTCTTCAGCTCCTAATTTTGCCTTTTTTTTTTTTCAAAAAAGTAGTATCATATCAAAGTAGTTCTCTGGACAAAATTCAACTTGATAATAGGTAGGCAGGTGAGTACAAAGACTCAACCTGACTACCAAAGTACAAGACAAAGAAATCAACCCCAAAGGCAATCTGAGTGCAAAAGCTCACACTTGTGTCAGACTCCTCTGTCTGTTTTTGCATTTCTTTTTTTCCTTTTCTGTTCAATCTTAATTTTCTCACTTTTAAAAATAATTTCCCCCTCAAAATCCATGAATACATATTTCCGCCTAAGAGTGTTTCCAAAAGAACTTGACCTAAGAAAGCTGATAATGAAATTGATTCTAGAAAGAATTTCAAATGAAATTTTAGGAATGTATCATTAACTGGCCTCCTGGCAATGAGCATTTTATAATTATAGGTAGTAGATAGAATACTGCAGTATGAGCTTGAGGCATACTGTAGCAACGTAATTGTTAAACTTACACTGATTGGGATCTGTACCAGAACAGTAATCAAAATGAATGCTTTGCTGGGCATACTCTCTTAAGCATTTGAAACGTTAGGTAAAAATAATAATTACAGGGACTATGGAATTGGATGGGACTAACCATGCAGTGAAGAAAAACAATGAAAGACATATGGTGATTAATCACCAATTTAAGGTGAAGTATGAAAGCCACAGAACCCCTTTGGCAGCATATAAAGAGAATCATTTGCTGCTGTAAGAGGGCAGAAAAAGGCGGTCATCAAGTCCAGGACTTAATTATAGTGGTAGCAGAACTCCAGAGGACGATGATGTTTAATTCTAGCAAGTCGACTCTGCTAAGATCAGTGCCCTAATTGGGAAGCAGTGAGGCTCTAAATTCAGGATAAGGACAATGAGTCAATGTGCTTGAAAATGTCAATTGATGAATTCTTTTGAACTCTCTGGACCTTAAGAATTGGCTCATTCCTTACTAAAAACTTGTGATCCCTTTTCTTGAGTAAGATGCAGAAGCTATCTCTAAAAGAAAATCATTGCACAGTTCTAAGGATGTACCATCTTCCCCATTCTGGACACCAGGAAATAACAACAGCAAGTTATACTGTCATGTGATTATAGAAACGTTTAGTTTGACAAAAGGGAGAAGGAGATTTGCAGAAGCAACTGCAAAAAATTAACCTAGCAAGAGGCACAGGAGTATGTAAAATTAGATTGTGTATGTGTGTATGTGTATGCGTGTGCAGGTGTGTTTGCTGTGTATGGGTGTGTGTGCGTGTGTGTGTGTGTGTTGTGTGTGTGTGTGTTTGGGACATATATTTCCAAAAGAGAAAGTTGATTCATATGGATGGCTGAAAGATTCAGACCCTGGAAAGGACCACAGAAACCATTACTAACAATTTGCTAAGATGGATGTTTCTTGCAGAAGTGAAAAAAACCATGACCTATATTCTATTTGAAGAAGTAATAAATTTTCCATAAAGAGCAGTGAAGAAAGAAACAAAAGGTTAAAAAAGGTACTGCACTGTAGTACTGTAGTACTGTAGTACTGTCGTCCTGTTGTTCATCGATTTGGTTGAGCGGGCACCAGTAATGTCTCCTTACGTCCCTGTCATGTGCTGGTGTAGCCCAGTGGCATCTGTTAACTACAGGAACATGAAGTGAGACTTGTTGTTACTGTTTTTGGCATATCAAATACACCACAAGTAGCTTGCTAGGCTCTGCCATGCAGGCGGGATACTTTCAGTAGCTTGCCGGGCTCTCACTAGAAAATTAATCTGACCCAGAACATAGCTATAAATGAAGTAGAATACTAGGCAGAAGAACTGCAGAAAGTCTAATATTAACTTTTCTCTTGTGCCAAAACTGATGGTAAAAGATATTCTTACATGCTTATCTATCTGTCAGAAACTGTGATATAAACTAAGGCTAGGCTTCACGTGACAGCAATAGAAGCCTGACCCAGCAAAAGCGAAATAGTTATTCTATCTTTGGTAAAGAGGCAAAATAGGACATTACCCAAGATATTGCTTAGATTGCAAACAGAAAAATCATAGCTGCATATTAAAGCTGGAGACATTATCCTGATAAAAGCATATACTCAGTTTATGGAACTGAGATCATTATATGATCTGGGACACCTAATTTCCTCAAGAAAGAATCTCTCAGTGCTGCAGCAAATGTTTATGACAACAATCCCTCGAGTTTTCCAAAAGGAACCTAACATCATTAGCTTGCATACAGTGTCTTGAGATGATACCAGTACAGGCCATTAAATATTTAAATCTGACTCCATTCATTTGAGTAGACAGAGGGTTTGGGATTATTGTGGTTCACATTATAGTTATTTTTCCATTTTACAAAACATAGCTAAATTAGATATACTCAAAAGTTGGCAGGATATCAATGCTTGTTCTTTTGTTTGTGGATTAAGAAGTATTATGCCTTTACAGAAAAGAGCAATCTACGGACTCACAGACCATTTATTATTGGTCAATATAGTAAACAAAAATAGTAGCTCATCTCCAGGAAATGGGAATGATTGAGACAGTGCTAATTAAAAAACAAGATAGTGTACGGATGATCTTCATTAAATTCCATTTAACTCACCAGTGTGCTCTCCAGAAAATATAGAGGTTTATGCTAGTAAGTAACTCTGTACTATCAGGAATCAAACATATACTAATAAAAATTACAACTGCTGTGTTAGAACAGTACATGTCAAGTACATGTAATATGGCAATTGAATTGACCATGTGTTCTTTTTCTCTCTGTTTATAAAGGTTAAATAAAACTAATTTGAGTTTATATTAGACAAATAATAATGTTACTTCACCGTTTATTTACTGTCCTGGTCCATGGATATATTTAATCTCTGCATTCTATTATAACATAATCAAAGGTATTGGGTTGGCTGGACTGTCTACTGAAGTTATTTGAAGCAAATGGGCAAGACTGGTATGTTAGTGACTTTGTAAAACATATAATATAGAGATAAGAAATAAAATTGTATTTTTTCATCATAAAAATTATAAAATTTAAGGAAAAGGTAAAATAATAAAGACACCAAAAGGGCAAGTAATTTTCAGGATTGAATAGAAAGGGAGGGATGAAGAGGTGGTGGAGTACAGAGGATTTTTAGGGCAATGAAATGACTGTATGATACTATAGTGGTAGATTACAGTTACATGCAATTATACTTTGGTCAAAACCCATAGAATTACAACACCAAGAGTGAATTTTAATATGAAATATGGACTCTGGGCAATAATTGCGTGTTGATGCAGACTCATTAATTTTTAACAAATGGATCTTTGGTGGGAGGGTAATGGAAGAGCTATGTGTATAAAAGCAGGGACTAAATGGAAATTACATTATCTTCAGATAAATTTAGCTATGACTATAAAAGTGGTATAAATATAAAACTATTTTTTAAAAGAGAATTAAAAGAGGAAAATGCAATAGGTAATGTATAATATCAACAAAATGTTTAATTTCGTGGTGAGAGTCCTATCTGGAAAATCCTTCTAGAGCAAAAACAATTTTTTTCCCTCTTCCTTAACTAAAAAGGAAATACAATGTCTAGCAGATTTTTTCATTTTAGAGAAAGCATAAAAAATATGTGAAAATCTTTTTCTGGTCCACATGGTAACATGAAAAGGCTGCCAGTTTTGAGAAAAGGAAACATCGCTAGGAAGCCCAAGGAGCAGTGCAGTTCTGCTGCTGGACCATAGAACTCACAAGTCCTTACCATACTAGAGAGTTAAATGACTGGAAAAGGTATGGGAGCTCATGCAACATAAAAGGAAATGTATCAGGGTTTCGGAAAAGCTTCATTTTGTTTATCTGAAAATTCATCAGTATTCAAAAACAACTCCTAGCAAACTTTTAGTAATCACAGAGCATCTGATCTTGGGATATCAAGTGACGATGAAGGTACAAATTTTCATCATGAACTTTTTTCTTCTGAACTCACCAAATCATAAAGTCTTATGGACCATTCAGCAACTAAATGCAAAGTCAAAGTGAGATCAGGTGCAAATGTCCAAAAACATAAATAACTTAAACTATTAGGATTAAAAATTCCAGTTTTCCAACTTTATCAATTTCCCTCAACTTTTACCTATTCTTTTTTTGGGTTGGTGATGTTCCTTATGAATAGTAGAAGGAGAAAGTCCTGATATTCATAATATGTGGTATGTAACATGGGCTATGAGTAAAAAACACACCTCTGATCCAACTCAGACTCATTCAAGATGTTCTGGAAATTGGTGAGGAAAAATATTGCCAACAGACAGAATTTTTACATTTTTCCTGATCATTTGTTTTGTATGAAAAGAAATGATTTGTGCAAGTAAGCACATGGGATAGACATGTTAAACAAATGATGCATTTGCCAAGGGTTTATATGTAGAAATAATAGAAGATGAAGAACAGGTAATTTTAGATATGAAATGTATTGGTGAACTCAGAATGATTGAGAACAATTGTTGATCTAATTTAATATGAACTTCAGTGTTTAAAGTGAATGTCATAAAGCATTCATCTTTCTATTTGAATACCACCATTCTTTTTGAATACTTTCTAAGTGATATTGGTTTTGTTTTCCTTTCCATTAGAGCACTGCAAAATATCACATTTCAGGAATTTTCAGAGTGATTTAACAGCAAGGGATTCTGCATGATTATAATAAAAAGGAATGGACTTTACAGGAAGAAATGGTGTGTAGTAAGAGACACAAGCTTGGGAGGCATGCACAGGATAAGTCTCATTGGACTACCCAGACACAGTATTTTTGTAGGTTTAATACACTGGTGTGAGAAATCAAGGGACACAGTATATTGATAAAAAATACACTAATATTGGGGCTGAAGCAATAATATAGGAGGTAGTTGCCTTGCATGTGGCCAACGTAGGTTTAATCCATGGGCATCCCATGTGATCTCCCCAAGTAAGTCCTGTGTGAAGAGTCAGAAATAAATAATCTCTGAGAATTGCTGGGGTATGGCTCCCAAACAAACAAACAAACAGACAAAAAAGTCCATTAATAATCTAGTGCATACCTCTGGATAATTTTCAGTTCTCATGTAATTCTAGGATTTGGGGGTCTAGAAATTTTGGTGTCCTCAGGGGAAATACATGGAGAGCACATTGTTAAAATTCCATTATATTTAAGTTGCAACTGCTGCTGTGTCTTATTGGGTTTCTTGTACCTCAAGAGCACAATCAAAGAAAGGAATCAACTTTCTGACAGGTTGAATTGATCCTAATTACCCAGAAGAAATAAAGTTAGGGAAGGGGAAAAGTATGTTTGACAATCACATAACAATATAATATCTCTTACTACTCCAATCACAATTTTAGTGGTAAATAGCCAAAATTCATCTTGACAGATGAAGGCATGATGACAAATAGTTAAATCACTTACTAAATAGATTATGTAAATAAAAAATATGCTATATATGAAACAATCTATGCTGTGTAGAGGTGACGTTAGTATCAAAGCCTGACACCAGAATATCTGAAGCCTGTAATTAATCTCATAAACCTTCCTGGGGATAGGGAGAGGGGAATAGAATTATTGAGAAATTCTTTGCAATTGAGATAAATATTTACACAATTAAGTAGATCTAAAGTAAGACAATAAATTGGTTATAGAAAAATTTGTAGTATATAGAAAAGAAATACTTTTATGATTGTATTAGAGCTGACTTAATATCCCCAGACCACAGACTAGGTGGTTTGAACAATAGAAATTTATTACTTTTATTTTTAGAGAATAGGTATTTAAGATCATAATGTAAACAGGCTTTATTTCTCCTTAGACTTCTCTTCCTGATTGTCTTTTCTTGTGGTTTGATCACATATTTTCTTTGTGTGTAGTTGCTCTTGATATCTCATTGTTGTTCAAATTTCTTATCAGGATATCTATCAGATATCCTTAGAGTGGATCAGGTCTGCCCTCTATAAGCAATCACCATTTTAAAGGGTCTATCTCAAAGGTCAATCATATTCTGAGGTGCTGAAAGTTAGAACTATAGAATGTGAATAAGAAAGAACAGACATACAAAGTCCCATAAAAATGATTGAAGCTCTCATTTCTCCAAATTATCAAGAAATTTATTTACATATTCTGCAGGAAATATCTGAAAATGTATCAACCCTAGATTTTGTGTCTTCCTGTGGACTCCCAAAATTCAATGACTTGTAATTTCAGAGATGAAAGGAACTGGGTACTCTTTTCTCAATTGGATAAATATTAAAGGGCTATGCAGCTCTAAAAATTTCTATTGGTATAGATTCAACCGAAGCCTTTGTTACAAATATATCACAGTTCAACTCTGACTAATTAGACTTCCCTTATTTCTTTAAAGGTTACATTCCTGAGATTATTCCTCCAAAGGTCTGACATACAATTGGACTTAATAGACTAGTGCAAGTGAAGGATTTATACAAAGAAAACTACGAGTCACTACTGAAAAAAAGAACACACACACAAAAATGAAAAGTTATTCCCTTTTCATGGATTATCAGGATTAGTACCATCAAAATGATTATACTTCCCAAAGTACTGTATGGATTCAGTACAGTCCCTCTCAAAATACTCAATTTTAAGAGACATGACCAAATACTGTTAAAATTTATTTGAAGTAATAAATCCTGCTGAATGGACAAAACAGTCCTAAGACAAAAGAATAGGGGAGACTTCTCCCCCGCTACTTTAAATTATACTACACAGCTATAGTAATCAAGACAGTGTGTTACTCGAATAAAGAGACTCTCAGACTGACCAAGGAACAAAATTGAGAGTTTGAGATAAGCTCAAACCAGCTATTCTTTAAGAAAGGAGGTAGAAAAGTGTGAAATGGAGCAAAGAATGTCTTTTTTGCAAATGGTGTTTGGAAAATTTTCCAGTCATCTGTTTAAAAAAAACACACAAACACCTCAAAATTTATCTCACATCTTACACAAAAGTCGCACATCTTACACAATTCAAGACACATTAATTATCTTGATATCAGGCCTGAACCATAAATTATATTAAGGAAAACATAGAACCCTTAATGAAATTGAATCTAGAAGGATTTTCTATGAGTCAATATGATTGGCTAAGCAAATAGTAGAAAAGATTAACAAAAGGGCTATATCAAGTTGATGAAGCTGAAGACTAAAACAAAAAGACGTCCCACAAACTGGGAGAAATTTTCCTGCACCACTCCTCTGACAAAGGGTTAATATTTGAGATATACAAAGCACTTACAATAACAACAAGCACTGTAGCACTGTCCTCCCATTGTTCATCAATTTGCTTGAGCGGGTCCAGTAACGTCTCCATTGTGAAACTTGTTTAGCATATCGAATACATCACGGGTAGCTTTCCAGAATTTGCCATTCAGGTGAGATACTCTCGGTAGCTTGCCGGGCTCTCCAAGAGGGGTGGAGGAATCAAATCTGGCTCCGCTGGGCCAGCTGCGCACAAGGCAAACGCCCTACTGCTGTGATATTGCTCCAGCCCGACAATAACAACAACACAGCCTTATTTAAAAAAATGGAGAGATGAAGACATTTGTTGAAAGAAGACATACAAGATGGTCAAGAGGTATATGAAAAAATGCTCTACATCATTTATCATCAAGGAAATGCAAAACAACAGTGAAATATCATACTAGCTGTTCAATCTCCGGGTGGCATTCCCTCTCATCCGCATTAGGTGGGCTCATGCCACTCCCCGACCCTGGGTGGCCCAGACCATGGGGTGGACAGAGGAGGAAACGAGGGCCAAGCCGGTTGATTGATCAGTTGCCGTTTATTTCATTCTCCCCATGTGCCTGTTCCAGTTTCTCAAAGCCCCCCATTCTAGTCTCACACTGCCCCACATTCCCATTTCCTCTTGTCTCTCCCACTCATCTCTCCATGCTCCATCTTGCTGCCCTACTCTCTCTCCTCTCCAAAGGGACATTGGTTTATCCCGAGAATAAAGATCCTCTCCTCTCTCTCCCCTCCAGCACCCTGGGCCAACTCTACACCCAGTCCAGGAGCAAAAGCAACATAAGAAAACCCTTCCTGACTGCCCATCAGGCTCAAGGGTGGAAACACCACCTAGGAGTGTTCCTCTTCTCCTTAGTCCAATAACTCAATTAACATCTTAATTAACCTTTTAATTCTACTTCTTAATATTAATTATTTTTGTATGGACACAGTAAGCGATACATTGAGGCTTATAGGGAGGCTCTCCTGGGAACATCTTGTCACAGACTCAGACTACAGTAGTCAGGTCAGGTTAATCTTTCCTAATCCTAGCAGGGTCTGAATATAGTTATTACTTTTTAAATCATGATGGAATTTGTCCATGACCATGCTCTTAAGTTAGAGTTAAGCATTATGGCACTTTGGCCAGGCCCATTTTTGATACTAGGGTTGCACATAGCTCACTGCTTGCTCTGGGTCCATGCAGTCCCTTGTCGGGACCCTGATTTTGGGGTGCTAGGAAGTATGTGCAACTGAGGCTTAAGTTAAGAGAAAAGATGTCCAGGAGGAAAATATCATTCAGAGTCAATTAACTCCCAAGTTTCAAAAACATAACATTAACTGTCTTGCTGTGTCCATACAAAAAGGACTTTGCTTTGAATTAACTATGCAAAGGATTAAAGGAGAAGAGAAAAACAATATTTACAAGTTAACAGAGCAGAAAGGAAGAAATTACAAATAAACACAGAGGAACGGGAACACTGTGATGGGAGTAAACCAATAAACCTAAGCTCCCTGTGTCAAGGCAAAAAGGACAAACCAATGTTATCCTACAACTAGTGAAATTTCACTCATAACAATGATATCAGCATACAGGTCACTTCACTTAATCACTTAACTTCCCGTTAGTCGTCGATTTGCTCGAGCGGGTGCCAGTAATGTCTCCATTTGTCCCTGTCGCGTGCTAGTGTAGCCCAATGGCATCTGTTCGCTCCGGGAACATGAAGGGCCTCAAACCGATCGTTCATGATCTTCAGGAAGAAGTCTGACCATCTGGTAGGTGGGCGGCCACGCGGTCTCTTGACATACCGTGGAATCCAATCAGTAACAGCTCTAGTCCAAGGGTCGTCTTTAAATCTCATTACGTGACCAGCCCATCTGATTTTCGACACCTTGGCAAATGAGACAGCGTCCCTGATCCTTGATCGTCGACGGATGTCAGAACTCCGGATTCTTTCTCTCATTTGAGTGAAACGTGATATTCCAAGCATAGCTCTTTCTATTCTTCTTTGGGAGACCTGAATGGCGTTCTCATCTTGTTTGCGTAGGGCCCAGGTCTCTGAGGCATATGTTAATGCAGGAAGAACAGTGGAATCAAAGAGATGTGCCCGGAGCCGGAGGTTCTTCGTCCTCTTAGCTATTTCTTCGACGTTCTTGAAGGCGTTCCAAGCCGCTCTCTTCCTCCTGCACAGCTCGGGTGCCAGGTCATTTGTCATGTTGACCTCTCGACCTAGGTAGACATAGCTGTTGCATTCGGAGATGGTCGTTCCATACAGGTAAAAGAACAAAAGAAAAACAAAAACAATTAGAGAAGGCATGGATGTAGAAAAAGTTGTTGGTGGAATGTCAACTGGTTCAATCTCTTTGGAAATCATTATGAGCATTTAACAACAACAATAACAAATCAAGAATTGTTTTCATATTACGCAGCAATTCTACTTATAGGCATCTATCCCAGAGGCCCTAAAACACTATTTAAAAGTCATCTGTGTTATACTTTTTGCAGCACTATTTATCATATCCAAAAATCTGGAAACATTCCAAGTACCTGAGAACAGGTGAGTTCCTGTGTGTGTGTGTGTGTGTGTGTGTACATACAGATATACATATATATGCATGTACATAGTAGTATGCTACTCAGTGATATCAAATAATGAAACCATGTAATCACAGGTACATGGGTGAAACTGGAGGGTATCATGCTTAGAATAGAGACGATATAGAATAGTCACTCTCATATAGTCACACAGTACAGGAGCAACCAAATGACTGAGACAACAGAACTGAGGAGCTGGTCCATAGAACTGAGCTTTCTTGAGAGGAAGGAGGTTGGATGGCAGAGAATCTTTAGAACATTGGTTACAAGTAAGCAACAACTCTGTTGGTGGGAGAGGTGTTGGAATGATTATGCATGAAACTATCATTAACAGTATTGTAAATTACAGGGCCTCAATAAAAGTGGAAAGAAGAGAATGTTACTGTTAGCTAAGTGTCTGAAGATGTGTTGCAGTAGGTTCCTTAATTTGACAAATTTGCCACTCTGATGGGGGTATGTTGATAATGATGAGGATTCTACACATGTGGTAGTAGGTGGTAAAATGAAAAGTCATTTCTGCTCAATTTTTCTGTAAACATAAAGCTGACATAAGAATAAAGTCTTGGCACTGGAGAGTTAGTACAATGGGTAGGGTACTTGTCTTGTATGCAGCTGACCTGGGGTCTATCCCTAGCACCCCATCTTATACCTCAAGACCTCCAGGAGTGATCCCTGAGCGTAGAACCAGGAGTAAATCTGGGTATAGCCTCCAAACAAACAAACAAACAAATTAAAATAAATAAAAGAAGCCTATTAAGAGAAAACTAGAGAAAAGAGATTTTAGAATAGCAATGTAACAATAACAACAGATATAATAAAAAACTACCACCATCTCAGAACCTAAATGCTCCTTAGTATTTGTTCCCATTAAATCATTGTAACTATAGAAGGTGTATACTTCTATACACCTTGTTTATTTTCTTTATAAAAACAAGATTGTAGTGAATACATTCTATTTGACTGAATATTTACATTCAACACTCTGACCTGATATAACTATGTTGTAGAGTACTCCAGTAGTTATAAATGTGATACATTAATTATATAAATATAACATGTTATTTTCCTATTTTTCTATTGTTGAAGTTTTCAGTTTGATGCTATTATAAATAATACTTCTGTGAATATTTGTCTATGTATATTTTGTTATACAGATGCATGGATGAATTTTCATTTCTTTCTGAATATCTGACATAATTTCTTTCATGCTGAAGAAACACATGTACCATATTTGCTATTTTAGTGTAAGTGTACTTATTATTCTCAATATTTTTTATTTGAATTTTTATATTTTTGTTTCATTTTTATGGGTAGGGCATTTGCCTTGCACGCAGTCAACCCAGGTTTGATTCATCGTTCCTCTTGAAGAGCCTGGCAAGCTACTGAGAGTATCCTGCCCGCAAGGCAGAGCCTGGCAAACTCCCTGTGGTGTATTCCATATGCCCCAAACAGTAACAAGTCTCACAGTGGAGATGTTACTTGTGCCTGCTTGAGCAAATTGATGAACAACAGGACGACACTGCTACAGTGATACTATAGTGCAATATTACCTACTTACACACAGAAAGACCTTAATGCTATGTTTCTCATATTTGGGAGTTGATTGACTCTGAAATATATCTATGCCTGGGCATCCGTCATAATTGCTTGACTCAGGCTTTGGTTGCCATAGTTCCTAACACCCCCAAAAGGGATGTACTACTGTGGGACTGGGAGGGACCCAGGGCAAGTAGCAAAGCTACCCCGACATTGAAATGGGACAATCTAGAAAGCATAAAATCATGGTCTTGATGCAAGCTGTTATGACTTAAGAGACAGGACCCATCATGGGGAAGGACAAGCTGGAACATCCTGAGGACTTAGTCTGGGATTTACGGTAAAAGGCTGGCTTGCCCTCAGAGTTCAGAGAACTAAGTTTTGAAACCTATATCTGTTACTGTATTTATTTAAGTGACTGCAAGATTTAATAAGAAGTAAAATTAATTGTTTAATATGTATCACTAAGGGAAAAGAGAAAAAGCAATATGGATTTCATTGGGAGACAGCGTCTCCTTGAGTTAATTCCCCCTACCTCCCACCTCAAGAGAATTGCTTCCATCCTAATGCTTTACCTCTGTAAATGAACAATCACATCTATCTGCAGTCTCATACCTCGAAGCCCCTCAGATGTGTGTAAGTATGCTAACAGCTTTGCATTAAAGGGCCATTTTGACGGTGTATTCGGGAATCCCCCATCTCTTTGTTCCTCTGTTGGGGAGGCTGAGGAAGCGGTTCTTGACAATTGAATGTGTGCATCGTGCACCCACATTTTGAATTCACAGAAAGTGATTTTAATATTTTCCTAGGAAATTTTAGAGAAGTTCTTCTATGAATGCTTCAACTTGCCCCAGATGTCTTTTTACTTTGGTCAGTAAGAAATCATTTATCTATCATTACTCTGTGAGGTTTAGAAATTGTTTAGCTTATATTTCTGTGCAGTTGGTCTTTGCCTGACCAATGAAAATTTCAGTCTGTGGATTTTTTTTTCTTTCTGGTATTTAGCAAAGGTTCAAAGTGACCTTAATATAGCTATCTGGAGCTCCAGCTTTTTGTAGCTGCTCATATTGAGATTCCGACCCATAAATTCCATCTGCCTTAATCATCTTGAACTCAGACTTTAATTATCTTCCCAATTCAGCAAGACTACTTGCCTTTGAATAGGTTCCTCAAAAAAAAAAAAAAAGGACTCTAACCAGAAAGATCAGGTGATCTTAGGATTTACTTAGTTTACTTGTTTTCTATCCGTTTCATGGTACTATATACCTGTTCTCTATTATATAAATAATTGTTTTATATTTGAGGACATGTTTTCTAGTTATTGTGAGAGGAACAGTGTTCTTGCAGTTACTTCATCAAGGTCACAAATTCAAAAGAATTATGAACACAGTCAATCATGTCAAAACATAATAAGCAAGATAAAATACTTGTCCCTGAATCAGTGTGACAAAGACCACTAAACATAAATATGATTAAGGATACAAACACAACTTGATCTATACAAAAGACAAAATGGCTATCAAAAATAAACGAAAATATTTGAAAAAGAAATAGATTTTTTAGAAATTAAACTAAAAATGTAAAGAGGGAGAAATATGTGAGATTTGCCTATGAAAGAGAATCCACACACTTTTCCATAGATTTTAATAAATTGCATTTTTAGTAATTGCAGCATTTTATTATCATTTGAGAATATTGAAGACAAGTTAAACTTTTGAAAAGACTGTATGATTTTACTGTTTTTCTAATTGCCATTTAGAAATAGGCAATAGAAGAAAAAAATAATAATAAAATAGAAAATTGGGTAATGGGATAAATAGGAATGTTTATTAATGTTCATCAAAATTATGTAATAGGACAAATGAAATGTAAAATTATTATTACATAAAATTATCTTAGATACTTTTAGTGAATTGTCAGAACAGAAAACGTAAATCTTTAAAGCACTCAGTGAGAAAAGAAAATATAGGAAGACAATTTAGTTACAATTTCCTTTACCATTTTTCCGCGGGGAAGGATGATTTGCCCTATCTATGGTATGAATGCTATGTAAATCACACTTACACATATTTATTTCCCATGGATTTCTTTTCTTTTGAATTTACTAAAGGTGTTTTTTGGTAGTACTTAATTTTCCTGTTTGGTTGTTTTTTTTGGGCGGTGGGGGTCATTTTTAGCAGTGGCCCATGCTCCGGGGACCATGTGGTATAGAGATTGAATTGGGTATTGGTTACAATCAAGGTAAGAACATTAACCCCTATGTTCTCTCTCCAGCTATAGTACTTAAAAATTTAATTGATCCATCCTTTTATTTATGGCTATTACATTATACAACACAGTTAGTAAGGACTGCTCAATTCTGAGGATACAAAAAAAAGTCCAAGTTTCTTTCTTATTCCTATTATCTTTTTCTAAAAACTTTTAAACTCTATTGAGCTATGAACCCTGCAATATGACATAGATTGAAAAATTGTCATTGTCTTTTCTCTGATGGCTAATTAGAAGTTCAGGCATAATTTATTTTAAAATTTACATTTTTCCATATATTAGATGTGATACAGTCAATATATAAATTATTCATTTATTCATTCATTCACTCATTCAATTATCTGGCTCAACTCCTAAATTAAAAAAAGATTTTAAGTGAATCCTTCTATTATGTTTACAATTGTTGGAAGAGGTTACTAGTTGTTATCAGTGAATTATCTATATAATTTTTATTATCTATGCTTTCTTTTTAAAAAATGTTTTGGATCATACCTGAAGTTTTCATGGTTTGCTCCTGTCTGTAGGTTCAGGCATTACTCCTGGAAGCATAGTATAGAGTGCCAGGATTGGTGGGACAGAGACTAACACATTACTCACTGTACTATTTCTTCAACCTAAACTTGCTTGTTTTAGTTTTGTTTTTAATATAACTTTAAAATCAGCGTGATCAGTTCCAGAAAAATTAGGGCTGTAGGTATTATTTGGGCACCAAATTAATTGTACACATTAAATTTATAAAATGAAAATAGAGATTTTCAGAAAAACAATCTCTTAGTGGTGAACAATTAGGTAAAACTAATTCCCAAAACAACACACCAGAAGTATTACAAATAGAGGTCACGGTCACGGTCCAGTCACGGTCCTCCTGTTGTTCATCGATTTGCTCAAGTGGCCCCGTAACATTATGAGATTTGTTACTGTGTTTGGCATATCGAATACATCATGGGTAGCTTGCCAGGCTCTCCTGGAGGGGTGGAGGAATCGAACTTGGGTCGGCCATGTTGGCTGCGTGTAAGGCAAACGCCCTACCCGCTATGCTATAGCTCCAGCCCAGAAATAGAGGATATTTCTATTTCTATATTCAATACATGAGCTAACGGACATGCATGCATACTGTATTGCATATTTATAATATATACATTCTTTTCAAATTAAGCTAGGATACTCAGAAAAACAAGTCTGTAAATACTGAAAAAGCAAGACATAATTTAAAATTTGGCAGCCTAGTTTGGCCTTCCTCATCCTTCTTAACGCTGCCATATCGGTGGCTCTTTCAGGGTCAGGGGAATGACACCCATTGTATTTACTGGTTTTGGCATATCAAATAACGCCACCGATAACTTGCCAGGCTCTGCTGTGCAGGTGGGATATTCTTGGTAGCTTGCCAGGCTCTCTGAGAGGGATAGAGGCTTTTAGGGTGGCCTCTAATCGCCCTTGCAGGTGTTTCCATGGTTCAAACCATATTTGAACCTTATCAAATATGGTGCAGAAATCTTGGAAGATGGGTATTAAGTGTCTTATGATGTGTTGCACGGCCGCAAAGCAGCAGCACAGTTCAGAAAGCATCTTGGAGCGTAGCAGTGGCTGGGTAGTGGAGATAGTGGAGGTAGTGGAGGTCTGCCGATGAGATACTTATCTGGTACCTGTAGGGTGGGTTTTCTGTGTGTAATCCCTGGGTCCAGGGAGATTGATGGAAGCAGACAGGGAAGTGTAGGGTGGGGCTTCTGGTTTTAATCCCTTGGTCTCCGGAGACTGGAGATTGGTGGGAGCAGCAGAGGATTTCTGTTCCCGGGTCCTGTTGAGACTGGAGTCCAAGGTCACAGAGTTCCGTTTACCTGGGTTTGTGGGGCTGCACTCATGCATGAGTCTCGGCCCGAGTGTCCGGAAAGTGTCAAGTGTGGTGGCTGAACTTGTTGGAGTACACGGAGCTTAGGTATATCCGATTATACCCATCACAGTGCTCCCGAGTCACTCCCATTACTTTGTCAGTCTGTAACCACTTCTATGCTCTCTTCCCCAACCAATTTGTAAGGTCTCATCCTTCTTAGACACTGAAGCTGTACTGTAAGTTAATATTGCCTTTCTCCTCTCCTTATGTCTTTTGAGCAGTTTACCTTAATGCAATGTCCTTTTGTATAGATACAGGAAGACAATTAATTAATATGCTCCGTAACTTAGGAATTGATTGGCTTTGAATATTATTCACTCCTGGGCATCTGCCTTCTCAACTTAAGCCTCAGTTGCCCTCACTTCCTAGCATCCCAAGGGCAGGGTCCCGACGTGGGACTGGATGGAACCAGGGCAAGTCAGTAAGTTATGTGCTACCCTGGCATCGCGATGGGCCAGGCCAAGATGCCACGATTCTTAACTATAAGTTAAGAGTTTGATCATAGGCAAATGATGTCATGATCCAAAAGTAATGACAAGACTAGGGCCCTGCTGCTAGGAATAGGAAAGATATCTGGCCTGAGCACTGCAGTCTGAGATCGAGATGGCCCTAGGAGAGCAATTCTATAAGCTCAAAGTATTTCTTACTGTGTCCATACGAAATGATTAATATTATGTATGCTTATATGTTGGTTGGACAAGGAGAGGAGAAACACGTCCTAGAAGCAGTTTCCTGTGTGTCCTGACTAGCTTGGATGAGACTGCTTTTTTGGAGATGTAGATTCCAAGCTCTAGCAGACTGGTCTTTGTTGTGCTAATCTAAGTGCTTGTAGCTTGTGAAAAGGTGAGGCCAGGATTACTGGCCTGCAAATGTAAGGAAACAATGTATGTTTGCCACCTCAATGTTCTTTCTGTAACTCCTTTTGATGACATCACTATATTGCGCCCTTCAGAGGTACTATGATCTATTTAAGGGAGATTTCAGGGCTCTCTGGGGGGACACGTTCATCAGAGAACCTGGGAAGATGGGGCTGAGGACAGAAGCTGAGAGAACAAAGGCGCACGTGCTCGAGGATTCCTAAGGCCTCCATGACATACATCTCTTCCATGTAATAAACGGCTGCTAAGACCAACCAGCTTGGCCTCGTTTCCTTCCTTCGCCTGACCATTGCCATCGACCTCCCTGGAGTGGAGAAACGGCCAGACCGCCGGCTTTTTATTTTTTGTGTGTTTACACATGAACTAGGCTGCCAAAATGAAGAAGGACAAAAATGACTGTACTTTCAATGCATGTACACTGGCATCAGATGCATCCATTGAGGACCTGATGGTACAAGTGCTAGAGATCAAGTACAACATCATTGGTCTGACCGAGACAAGAAGGCATCAATCACATCATGCTGTTTCAACACTGGAGAAGAACTGTTCTTCCGAACATGTGACAAAAGAGGTGTCGGTAGTGTCAACACGAACTTGGCCATGAGCATTGATTCATTCAAATGTCTAACAACCCGAATTGAATGATTACACTTGAATAGATGTGGCTCACTGCCTGCAGTTTCTATCTTCGTTGTCTATGCACCAACATTCAATTATGATGAAGGAGAAATTGAGAAGTTATATATGGAACTGGAAAAGTTCTATAAAGAAGACCACACCTTCTACAAGATCATTGTGGGTGATTTTAATGCCAAGATAGGACCGAGAAGATCAGCCAAAGAACTCCATATTGGGACCCATGGCCTAGAATGGAACAAACAGGTGAGAGACTGTCTGACTTCATCATGTAGACCAAGACCATCTATGGTAACTCACAGTTCCAGAAGGCTGAATCTAAATGTTGGACACAGGAGTCTCCTGGTGAACGGTTCCACTGCGAAATTGACCACATCATATTCAATTGACGGTTTTGCCTGACTGATGTCACTGTTGTCCCAAAATTCCAAACGAGATCAGACCACCATCTCCTTCGTGCAAAATTCTACTTCACGGAGTGGGGAGAAAGGGCTTCAAAGTTTAAGAAGAGAACTCCCAGAATGACCACCAACTGTGAGCTCTTTGGCACTATTGCGGCAACATGGGAAGATGCTTTCATTGACAACATTGACGAGGAATAGGATCGACTGGTTCAGCACCTCCATGTTTATGCGAGGAACGCCGAGAAAGATATAGCCACAAAAAGATGCCTATCTTCGAAAACTCTTGAGCTCATTTGCCAACGTGGCTTGGCGCAAGCCTCAGGCAACTGCAAGCAAACGTCCGAGCTCACAAAGCAGTGCAGAGAAGTGATCAAGGAAGACCTCAAAGAGAGAAGAGCAGCAGTGCTGGTAAATGTGGCAGAAGCTGGGAAAAGCATTTGTAACGCCCGCCTCTCCTTTACCAACTACAAGACCAAGATGACTGCCTTCTGACATCCTGATGGATCCCTCACATCTTCCAGAAGGGCAATGGAGAAGATTATCCATGACTTCTACTCAGATCTCTTTGATAGCCACATCCACCTGCCCACATACCAAATTCTGCAGGATGGATATGTCATTCCCAACGTTCTCTATTCCAAAATTCGACAAGCCATTTCGTTGGTAAAGAAGCGAACAGCACCTGGCCCAGACAAGGTCAGACCCGAACACCTGAAGAACCTGCTGTCAGTACTCATCAATACATGGCTCGGTTCTTCACACACTACCTGTCTGAATGCAAATTTCCATCCCAACAGAAAACCAGCAGGACTGTACTACTGTACAAGAAGGGAGACATTCACGACACTGGTAACTATTGCCCTGTTGTCTGTTGTCTACAAGCTGTTCACTCGAGTCATCCTGAATAGGATTGGCAGAACACTAGATGAAGGACTATCATGCGAGCAAGCCAGTTTCCAAAAAGGATTCAGCACAATCGACCATATCCACGTGATAACCAAGCTCACTGAGGTTTCTTGGGAGTTCAAAGTGCCTCTCTGTCTAATGTTCATTGATTTAAAGAAGGCCTTTGATTCTATTGAGACTGAAGCGGTCATCGAAGCCCTAGTCAAATAGGGGGTTCAATCTCAATACATCAGGATCCATGAGCTGTATTACGAATTCACTATCAGGATCTCACCATTCTACAAGGAAGTGATCATCCATGTCAAGAGAGGAGTTTGGCAGGGTGATACAATTTCACCGAAACTCTTATGTGCCACCCTCAAGAACATCACGCGACACTGGAATGGGAAAGAATGGGAGTGAAGATTTGCAGTTGGCAACTACACCACCTCCGCTTTGCTGATTACATTGTTTTAATAACACCAAACATTAACCAAGCAGCACAAATGCTTGCCGACTTTGACCGTGAATGTGGAAAGGTTGAACTACAGCTGAATCTCACGAAGACAATGTTTATGAGAAGCGGTCTCATTCCTGATGTTCCATTTGCTCTCAATGAAACGAACATCTCTGAACGCAACAGTTATGTGTACCTAGGTTGAGAAGTCAACATGACAAATGACCTGGCGCCTGAGGAAGAGAGCAGCTTGGAACACCTTCAAAAGCATCGAAGAAATAGCTCAGAGGACAAAGAATATCCGACTCTGGGCACATCTCTTCGATTCGACTGTTCTTCCTGCATTAACATATACCTCAGAGACCTGGGCCCTACAAAAACAGGATGAAAATGCTATCCTGGTCTCCCAAAGAGGAATTGAAAGAGCTATGCTTCACTCAAGTGAGAGAAAGAATCCAGAGTTCTGGCCTCCGTCGACGATCAAGAATCAGGGACACTGCCTCATTTGCTAAGGCATCAAAAATCAGATGGGCTGGATAAGTAATTCGATTTGGAGATGACTACTGGACTAGTGCCATTACCGACTGGATTCCACAGGATGTCAAAAATTGCATGGCTGAATACACTAGCACGTGACAGGGAGAAATGGAGATGTTACTGGTGCCTGCTTGAGGAAATCCATGAGTAACGGGATGTCAAATGATACAGTGATCAATTTAAAATATTACTATCTTACAAAATATATTATCTTACTAACATAAAAGTATGAACATTTTTAGAGGTGGAAAAGGTATGTATTGCATAACAAGAATCATATCAAATACATATATTGGAAAAACCTCATGATTGGTGAGAACAAAATTACAGTACTAAAAATGGGAGAAAGAATGTACACTAATTTCAGAGGAAAACGAAAACCACATATGATACCTAAAATAGAAATCATGCTCAGCTTTATTATTAATTAGTAAACTGAAAAAACGCAATGAAATATGATGTTATTCTGACAAAATAAAAAAGTTCAAATTTCCAATTATGTTAATGATATAAAACTTAAAATTCTTACAAACTATGGTAGTTGAACTCCATTGGAAAACTGTTTATCATGAGCTATTAAAGTTATTGCTGTGTAGACGCTATTATTGTGTATTTTCACTGTATAACAGAGACTTCTACCCATATATGATAGAGAATAGGGACAAGAATGTTAGCATCTGCATTGCTCTCAAGAGTGAAAAGAAAAAAAATTAACCAAATTCCTTGAGAGTGAAGAAATAATTACTTGGATAAGTATCGTAGAAAACATTCTTATATATATGAATATTGTATATGCTCTTATATTTCAATGTATTATTTGTGTACATTAACTTTATAAAATTGCACATATTAAATTTATAGTATAGTACACTTAATTTATATTGTAAGACAGCTCACGGAGGATCCTCATGTATTGAGTTTGAATGCCCTGATTGGCTAGGGCTTCAATGACTGCTTCTATCTCAACAGAATCAAAGGCCTTCTTTAAATCAATGAACATTAGACAGAGCGGCATCTTGAACTCCTGAGAAACCTCAATGAGCTTGGTTGTCGTGTGGATATGGTCGATTGTGCTGAATTCTTTGCAGAACCCGGCTGTTCTCATGGTTGTCCTTCAGCTAGTGTTCTGCCAATCCTATTCAGGATGACTTGAGTGAACAGCTTGTAGTTGACAGACAATAGGCAGATCGGGCAATAGTTGCCAATGTTGTGGATGTCTCCCTTCTTGTACAGTAGTACAGTCCTGCTGGTTTTCCATTGGGACGGAACCTTGCATTTAGACAGGTAGCATGTGAAGAGCCGAGCCAGCGTATTGATGAGTACTGATAGCAGGTTCTTCAGGTGTTCAGGTCTGACCTTGTCTGGGCCGGGTGCTGTTGGTTTCTTTACTGATGAAATGGCATGTTGGATTTCATAAGGGAGAACCTTGGGAATGACATATCCATCCTGCAGAATTTGGTATGTGGGCAGGTGGATGTGCCTATCGAAGAGATCCTAGTAGAAGTTATGGATAATCTTCTCCATTGCCCTTCTGGAAGATGTGAGAGATCTATCAGGATGTTGGAGGGCAGTCATCTTGGTCTTGTAGTTGGCGAAGGACAGGTGGGCATTACGAATGCTTTTCCCAGCTTCTGCCGCATTTACCAGCACTGCTGCTCTTCTCTCTTTGAGGTCTTCTTTGATCACTTCTCTGCACTGCTTTGAGAGCTTGGACATTCGCTTGCAGTTGCCTGAGGTATGCGCCAAACCACGTTGGCGAATAAGCTCAAGAGTTTTCGAAGACAGGCTTTTTTTTTCTTTTTGTGGCTATCTCTCTCTATTGTGGAATGGGAAGGAATAGGAGTGAAGATAGATGGTTGGCAACTACACCACCTCCATTTTGCTGAAGACATAGCACAGCGGGTAGGGCGTTCGCCTTACAAGCGGCCAACATGGCCGACCCGAGTTCGATTCCTCCGCCCCTCTCGGAGAGCCCGGCAAGCTATCGAGAGTATTCGATATGCCAGGCACAGTAACAACAAAGTCTCCAATGGAGACGTTACTGGGCCCGCTCGAGCAAATCGACGATCAACGGGAGGGCCATCGTTCTAATAACACCAAACATTTAGCCAAGTGGCACAAATGCTGGCCGACTTCGACCGTGAGTGTGGAAAGGTCGGACTACAACTAAATCTCATGAAGACAATGTTTATGAGAAAAAGAATCTTTCCAGACGTTCCATTCGCTCTCAATGGAATGACCATCTCCGAATGCAACAGTTATGTGTACCCAGGTTGAGAAGTCAACATGACAAATGACCAGGCACCTGAGTTGCGCAGGAGGAAGAGAGCGGCTTGGAACGCCTTCAAGAGCATGGAAGAAATAGCTCAGAGGATAAAGAAACTCCGGCTCCCAGCATATCTCTTAGATTCCACTGTTCTTTCTGCATTAACATATGCCTCAGAGACCTGAGCCCTACGAAAATAGGACGAGAAATCTATTTGGGTCTTCCAAAGAAGAATTGAAAAAGCTATGCTTGGAGTATCACACTTCACTCAAATGAGAAAGAATCCGGAGTTCCAACTTCCATCGACAGTCAAGAATCAGGGACTCAGGGATGCTGTCTCTTTTGCCAAGGCATTGAAAATCAGATGGGCTGTACATGTAATAAGACTTGGAGATGACTGCTGGACTAGAGCCGTTACTGACTGGATTCCATGGGACCTCAAAAGACCGCATGGCCGCCCACCTACAAGATGGTCAGACTTCTTCGTCAAGACCCTCAATGATCGGTTTGAGGCTCTTCGTGTTCCTAGAACGAACAGACGCCATTAGGCTACACTAGCATGCAACAGGGACGAATGGAGATGCTACTGGCGCTCTCTTGAACAAATTGATGATTAATGGGAAATCAAGTGATCAATTTATATTTTATATAATATATTATAAATATCTATGCATATGTATACAAAATTTATATTGTGTATATATTAATATATAAAAGCATAAAGATATATATTACACAAATATAATTTGTCTTATATATGTAATATATACCTTTAATATGTGTATACTTATTTAATAATATAGCTAATACATTATTCAATTAGCCTTATTTAAGACAAACCAAATAATGCATTAGTTAAAGGTATATGTGTTTTACATGTTGAAAACAACAGAAGGGAATCATTATTCTCATATTCAGAACAATGGTTATTCTGGGTAAAAGGGTGGATGTGTTCATAAGGGAATTCAACTCAATTTGTTGTGTTCTAATTTCTAAGCTGAATTTTATTTTTATTTTTGTCTTTGTATCACATAATATGTACACAACACAAAGTGTTCTTTTGCACAAGAGATAATTCAAATAAAAAGTTGATATTGTAAACAAAGACAAGAACCCCCTTAAAATTAGTAAATTAATTTTGCTATCTTTATTGTATATTGAATTCTAGCTATAAAATGGCACTTTTGCTTTTTGAAAATCGTTACAAAGCCCTTGAAAATATGTACTTGTTTATTTTGTTGAAAATGAAATGCCTGCCAGAACAAATAAATTGGAATATTTTTATCTATGTTAGTATTAAACATTTCTCTTTCGTACCAATATTTAAAGTTGTTCTAAATTTGCTTTCATGAGCATGCCATTTGAGCTAATTACTTTATAGTAAATGCAGCTCTTAAATAATTGCTAAACCTTGGGAAATGCTTTCAATAATTGACTTGGTTTTCATAAGCAAAACTTGTTATTAAATCTAAATTAAACACACATTTGAGACACTTAAAGTGTTAACAAATCCGAATTTTAATAGTCTAATGGAAACAACTTGTAGACTTAATGCCAAAAATAATTCAAAGATTTCATTCAGAATCTTTTTTTACATATTTTCTTTCATCTGAAAATATGTATGAATTGTCATTTGTAACATACATGTTTTCTGATCTGTTGCCATGACCTAACTTCTAAAATATTTCCTAAGCAACAAATTTTGACCTATGACCTGTAAAATGAGAGAATAATATTTTATAGGAAGAATAAGTCTAAATTAGTGAAGAGAATCACAATATTATAACAGATAATGTCTTACTATCTGTACACACATATAAATTTGTAATATTTATCTTTCACCTGGTTCCCCAAGTAATTTAAAGAAAAGGTGAATATCCAGTGATACAGAATCTCTTAAGCATAGTACATTTCTCTTGATCAATTGCTTTCTGCTAAATGTAAAAAAACATTGCATTGTCTCATAATTAAAAGAGATTCAACTCTCTAATCTGTTATCAAAAATGTTTATTTTCTGGGAGAAAGGAGGGAACAAATTATCAGAGTTATTTTCAGTGTATTATGTTATTTATGATATAATTGCTAGTGCATCTTGACATTCCTTATCATTCTGTACAGATTAGCTCTTGCTAATTCTTGCCATCATGCTGCTAAGTGCTTTAGCCTCAGACAGCAGGGGACATCACTGTGAGTCCTGCATCACAGCTGGATGCTCAGAACAGGGACATGATATAAACCTGGAGGAGAGGCACTATCTTTGAAAATTTCACTTTCGTGGTCTGGACTTCGTGGTTGGAACACCTTGTATATCCCTTGGCTTGGAGAAATAAAATCAGCTTTCAATGTTTAGCTTGGCCACAGAGTTCTTTCTGAATCCAGAGCAAGAACTTACTAATTTATATTTATTTGTCTGACAGAATGATATGTTGTATAAGTGGTTAACACCTGCTATAAATATTTCTTATTGTCTGCTGGAGCCCTTCCATGCCCATCCACCTTACTTGACATTTTTTTCCTAATCTTCCATAGGACTCTAGGAAACCATCATCTTTCTCCTCAAAAACTGAAAGGTGAACTTAAATAGGTTCTTACATAAAGAGAAATTTCAGTTTCAAAGCAGCTTCTTAGAATACTCAATAAATAGAAGAATCTGTTGAAATAATTTTAACCTTTAAATTAGTCACTATCACTGTATCAATGTCATCTGTTGACCTTCGATTTACTCGGGCGGGTGCCAGTAATGTTTCTATTCCTCCCAGCCCTGAGATGTTAGCAGCTTGACTCCGTGCAAGGCTGCAGGGCAGGTGAGAGCCCTCCCCACCCCAAGGGACCCAGCCCCAGCACCTGACCTCCACTGCCCAACCACTGCCACACTCCAGGACACTTTCTGTATGCTCAGACTGAGCCTCACTCATGAATGAAGTCCCATGGAACCCAGATAATGCGGAACTTTGTGACCTTGGACTCTGGACTCAACAGGACCGAAACAGAGATCCTCTGCCTGCTTCCCCCAGTCTTTGGTGACTCAGGGATCATACCTATAAGCCACACCCTGCCAGCACCAGATAAGCCACACCCTGCCGGCACCAGATAATCTCCTTTCTTCAAATTAATATTTTTCTTTAAATGATGTTTGTCTTTGTGTGTGTGTGTGCACATGCACATCTAAATAAAAACAACAGAAAATATTAGAGAAAACAGATAAAATTTTTGTATTATTTAGAGGCCTTGATTTTTTTGTTTGTTTGTTTTTGGGTCAAACCTGGCGATGTACAGGGGTTACTCCTGGATCTGCAATCAGAAATTATCCCTGGTGGTGCTCAGGGGACCATATGGGATGCGGGGAATCGAACTCAGGTCAGCTGCATGCAAGGCAAACGCCCTACCCACTGTGCTATGGCTCCAGCCCCAAGGCCTTGATTTCTTGAAATCAAGACACCTGAGTTTAAACCCCATTTTGATAATGAGTTAATAGATCTTCATTGCTACTTGTATTCTTTCATACCTGGGAAATAACAATTGCAATTGCTATAATTCGCATTTGGCAATAATTGAATGTGTGCAATAAACATGAGAAAGCAAAAGACAAAAATGAGCTTCCCACTTTGATTTATTTTTCAATAATGAGTGAGGAAAAGGAATTTGAATGTTTGATCCACCTCTTTATTTAAATATACTCAAAAACCCAAGTCTTTTTCACATTTGGACTTGGACAAACTCACACAATGGTTTCTTATTTTAGCTTTACCACTCCACGACATTTTAAAATCCCCTCTCAATCCTCACATGATTATTTTTTTCTCTTAACACTGAGTCATAATCATATCATTTCTCATTCATGAGACACAATCCATCTCACTGCATCAGAACTTCCTTTTCTTGTTTCTGTGGACTACAACTTTTACTTTTTAAGACTTATGAAAGAAATTTCAGTTCAGAATTGTGCAAAAGATGGATTTCCTAGTACTTTACTTAAAAAACTATTGATGTGTGTGTGTGTGTGTGTGTGTGTGTGTGTGTACATGGTTTACTTTAGGGCAATGTGAATAATATAATAATATTTTGATCAAGGGCCAAAGCGATAGTACAGTGGGTAAGGTGCTTGCCTTGCACACAGCTGACCTGCATTGAATCCCAGGCGTTCCTGAGCCCTCAGGACTGATTCCTGATTGCAAAGGCAGGAGTAAGCATTGAGCACAGCTGGGTGTGACCCCCAAACAAAACAAACAAAACAAAAATATGTTGATAAAGAAGCATTCGTGCTAATGTGCTTTGTTACCCAATAGGATGATATATTATTAATATGGATTGTTTTCCTTTACATATTCAGATACTATGTAAAGTGTATATATATTTTCACTTTTTTAATTTTAATGAATCATCATGAGATACAGTTACAGACTTACAAATTTTTGTGATTACATTTCAATCAAACAATGTTCGAGTACCATTCTCTCCACCACTGCCTATTCTCCACCACGAATGTTCCCATTTTTGAATATTTAAATTTTTATCTCTGATGACAGTATATTTAATTCAAATTAGAAAGTATGTTTATAAGATCCCATAATTTATATTATTTAACTATGAATAATATGGACAAATGAAGATACTTCAAAGGAAAAAAGAGGTTTGTCATAATTGCAAACTAAGTTTGGGAGCAGATTGAGTTTCTCAAGATTCTAAAGTTTCCTGCTTGAGATAAGAGCTGGAAGATAAGTCTTTATTACTGTCTTCTTCTTTAAGAAGAAACTGATATCTGAAATCAGTCATATATATACACATATATATGTATATATGGGTAAATTATATGTGTATATATAAATGTCTATATAAATGTGTATATGTACATGTGTGTGTATATGTATGTATGTATATATGTATGTATGTATGTATATATACATATCTATGGGTAAATTTTCCAGAACTTTGCAAGTTTGCAAACAAACACAGGATTAGGGAGTCAAATCAGTTTTACAACCCTTAAAGTTATAGTCCCTGTGTGGGAATCAGTTCAGTGCCCAATACCTGGCATTATTACTCAATCATGGGCAGCAGGAGTTTTTAGAGCATTTGCCTAGCCTTCAGCATTGGAACTCTGATCCCCACTGCTTAATTTGGTACAGACCTTGTTCCCAAATTCCAGCTTTTGTTTTCATTGAGCAGGTTTTTTTTTCTTTTTAATCTTTGTTTAGCTTTTCCCCTTTTAAATGGGATTGGGCCCTTGCAAACATATTCTTATTATGTGACTATTCCTTGGTCATAATTGAAGGCACCTTGAATAAACACCTAAGTCAAAAGGGGTCAACAAAGGGCTCTTTCTTGGATTAACATCAAGCCTGCAAATGGAATTTTATGTCCCTGGTTGTGGGAAATGTAGGAATAATTTCCTAGAAAGAGAGCTTTTCTTTTATGCATGCGTCTCTACTAGGATTAAAGCTTATAGTTGTAGGAGTTAAACTTGGAATAACTCCAGAATGTAACATTTACACTGATCCTGTTTAGATTTCCAAAGTTATTATAACCTTACTCCAGCAGATGGCAGTAAAATATTTTATTTTACTTAAAAAAATTAATAGGCACCACATTCTAATAAGCTCAAGTTGCAGTTCTGTTGGACCCCATTCCCAACCAGAATGCAGAACGATATTGTAAAAGACTAAATTTCCTCATTAATGAGTGGATATACTTATGTCAATGAGAACAGCTGGAAAATTGTCACAGGTTCTATAAAATGAATTATCAATTTAAAATTAAGAATGTGGTGGTCCAAAAATTTAAAATTCTTATTTCAGTCCATTTTCTGTTGCCTCTGAAAATCTGAAATCATTCTACATCTCTACCTTGGCAATATATTCTGAGAAGTGAGAAGCTGGCACATGTTGGCATGGATACCTAACATCCACACCGTTTCCCTTTGACAAGTTATTAACAGAAATGTTTCACTGAATCTGATGGGCTTTGCTTTACTGAGGAAGCATTTCCTGCCAAAATATTTCTTTTTTGTAACGGAGCCAACTGAAATGGTCGATTGGTACCCTGGCGTCAAATCTTTCTTACCTCCTTTTCTTCAACTGGAAAGAAATTTCACAGACAGCACTTTTAAAAAGTTATTAAACACATACTAATTTCATTTCATTTTTTCCTCTCTTCTCTGCTACTATTCTAATACAACTTTCTTTCATTTATCTTAAAGGATTCTAAGTTTCTTATTTCTCTTTTAATTCTCCCACTTTCCCTCTACTTAGTGAACTGCAATTTTTCCCCACTTCAGTGTGGTCTTGTGATTCTCTATGACTTGTGCCTATTTATTTGGTGTGTGAATAGCAGTTTGGGTGAAATCTTGACATCTAGCTTGTTGCAAATGTCAATAGGTTTTAGTTTTCCTTTCTATATGCTCTTTCTCTGCTCTTCTCTGTGTGTTTAGTGCATGTGAATTTAGAAGGATTACATTGCCTCTATCATTCCAGAATCCTCTTAAAGCACTTTAAATTAAATTCATATAAGTTATGTGTATATATAGGTTAAAATGCAGGGTGTATAGTCAATATTTTAATATTTATTACAGTTTATGTTTATCAGCTAATATTTATCAATAGTACCCTTCATTCTCAGCAAATGCCAAAACACAAAAATATGTATTAACATGTTAATAGTTATGATTTATAGCAATTTGCAATCAATAGATTTGTCAGTAACTTTTCTTACCTTTTATGTAGTTTTTAAATGTACGTACACACATTTATAGGTAAATATTATGTAGAAATTCATATATAATTCTATAGATACATTTATGTATGTATGTATCTATCTATCTATCAATTCAGTGCCTTGACTAGCATAACACTAATAACACAGACTAAAATTGCTATTTCAGAAATGGATGTTTAATGTCTCAATATTTGGGATAAAAGTAAAAAACAATGGAAATCACTATCTATATGAGTAAAAAAGAGAAAGTAGAACAAACAAAATGAATCTTTATAATTTGAAGTAAAAATCCAAATATTCTTAATTCATTGTCATAATCTGAAGTAGCAAATTCTATCTACCTTACATATATACATAAGCATAATAAAAGTAGTATTTAGATGAAAACCTATAGAAGAATTAGAAGTAGAAATTTAAAAAATATTAACTTTTAAGAATGAGACTAAGAATAAAGAACCTTACAACGATTTTGTAGCATTATTTGCTATTATAGCAAATATAGCAGAGAACAAGTATATTATTTTTATAGTGACAAAAATATTTGTGATAATAATTATGTTTTGAGTTCTAAAGCATTATGTCAGGAAGCTTTATTATAAAATGTTTATTTAAAATGTTTTTCATCTTCCACTCTGACTTAGTTCAAAGGATTTTTTACTTAGATTTTGTCATTTAAGGTATACTACTATATATTTAAGTTTCTTGCATTTTTCATGTTATTTTGCTAAAATAAATTACTTCATGGAAAACAGAGTGATATAAAAATAGAAAATAATATGCAAAATTGAAGAAATATAGATAATGCTGATATGAAGGGGAAATACTTTTCAGTAAAATTTAATAAAAATTTTAATGACATTTCTGAATATTAAAAAATTATAAATACATTTATTATTAAATTTTTTATTATTCATGCATCTTTTAAAAATTAAAAGCTTATGTAACAATAACCTATCTAATAATGAGATCACAATGATTAGCATTTACTACTTACAATTGTCTGAACTAAAACTCAAATTGTATAAAATAATTGACCATGAGTCTATACTGGCAGAAACAGAGGCTTTAATAAATCCCTTAAAGACAGGGAAGAGAAAAATCTCTCATGCAGAAGAATTCCAAATTATTTATATGCTTATTCTAGTCTTAAGCAAATGGTGCTTACCTCTTTGATAATTAAGTGGAGTTGTACACAGAAACTTTCCTAGAGTCTAGTCATCTAGGAAGGATATCAGAGGAGAGGAAAGAACAACTTCTGTGTCCAGAAAAATAACACCTTCTCAAAAAGGTGATAACACCAACATCACTAGTGATAAATCATGTTGAAGTACCCTTGATATGATGTGAAGAAAATACTGCTTCCTCTTACTGCAATTCCTTTCACAAATACATAGCCTCTTTATAACCATAGGAAAAACATCAAGCAAATCCGAATCAAAAGACATTCTAAAATATATCTTTACAAGTGTACTTTAAAACTGTCAATATTATTAAAACTCAAGAAAATGTATGGAACTAGCATTACAAAAGTGAACTTACATAGACATGATGACTTAATAGGATCTTGGGACAGAAAAAAAAGAATAGTAAGTCAAAACTAAGAAAACCTAAAAGAAGTGTGGATTTTATTTAATAATAATGTGTTAGCACTTTTTCATTAATTACAAGAGTACCCTTCTCATATAAGGCAAGAAAAGAGGTATGGAGTATTGAGGGACTTTACACTTACTCCATTTTTTGGGTGAGAATTTGAAACTGAAAAGAAAAAGTTTCTTTTTCTTTCTTTATCTCTCTCTCTTTTGTTGTGGAGAGAATGACTTTTCTATAGAAGAGAGCAAGCTGTCATTTTTAAGAGTCAAACTGACTCATTAATCACATCTGAAATTCACCAAGATTTCACCAATAAGTGAACCCTGATCATATATAGGCACTGGCCAGTTGAAGCGTTGGATTGTGAGCCAGTAAATTCAGCCAGTTTGAAATCAATCGCCACTCATGATATCACTGATTGAGCATCAGTGTTGAGTCTTGATGGGGAACATATCAGCAGTGATTGAATTGTCTGTGGTTAGTCCAGCTGCTGTTGTGGAAAGTTTCTTTCAGGTGTAAATCTACAGAAGCTTTTTTCCTGGCAATTAGATTTGAAGTAGTACAACCAACATTGTCATTCCTATTAGCTACTTTAAATTATAAACCCCTTTACAACCTTAAGGATGTTGTTTGTTGAAAACTACATGTTCTGGGGGGAAAAATCAGTTTTCTGTTTAGATTGAATGGTCATTTCGATTAGAGCACTAGTGTTTACCTGTTTAAAGCAATTATAGAAAACACACATCCTGTTGCAGATATTGTAGTTTTACCAGTCAAGGAACTACAGTGACCTTCAAGACAGAATAAATGAAATAAAAAATACAGAAAAGTGTATTTTATATGAGAATCTAAGGATTTTTAAGGTGCTGGCAAATTTAAAACAATGTCAAAAACATTGTCGTTATGCTTACCCATCACTAAAATTGAGCCAACACTTACTCCTCTGCCAAAGTGAACTTTATTCAAGCTTTCATTAGAGCTATCACAGCAAGCTCACTTCATTGCATATTACAGCTAACTCATATGTGCTGGAGCTGTAATAAATATAAGTCTTTTGTCCTTACTCATGTTGGCTTTACCTTTCTTTTTTTAAAAAAAAAAACCTAGATCCTGGGAGGAGTAAGTCATGGAATAATATCTAAAATATCTTTGTTTTCCCAAAGTTAAGATGACAAGCTACTAATTTTTACTAAAGTAAAAAAAATGGATTAACTTTGGGTAAAGAACACAAAATAATTTAGTAGTTATTATTACCCAACAATAGCAAAACACTATAACTGTGTTTTTTGTCTTTATATATGTTTGTTATATATAAAACTCTTTAATAGATTTTATTTGTCATTCTTTTATTTTTCATTACCATAAAATGTAGCTCTAAGTCCCATAATAATGGAAGTCACATTCCGAAGTAATTTCTTCAGTTTCTACTAGATGGAGCCAAAGTACTAAAAATATGCCCATATGCACTCTAAGGATCCTAAATGAAAGCCTTTTTATTAGCATAATAAAGTAAATTGTAAGAAATTAGTAAGAAATGAAATGTTTATTTTTACTTCTACTCACCAGTGTTTTGATTTAAATAATGGTTTACTCACTTTTTTCCCTAAGTTTTGTTAATGTTACATAACAGATTTTTATCTGGTATTCATCATTTGTTAAATTATTGATATTTTCTATGTTTTAAAATCACTTGGACAAGAAAAAAATTATTTGGAAACACTATGAAAAGCCAAAATAATGATTTTAGAAGTATTTCTTTAATTTTTTGGGTAGAGAACAAAAAGAAAAAGAGAAAAGTAAAAATGATCAGTGAGAGAAAAAGTAAGTTGTGCTATATAACCAAAGGGTTGCTTATTATAGCACTAGTTAAAGAAGAAATGTTCCATGGTTTTAGCTAATTCTTTACATGTTTTTCTGGAAAAGAAATGGATTTATAATATGTTAGCGAGTTGTTAATGTCATGGTTAGTTAACAATGTAGTGTTCTTCTACATCTCATACAGATTATGTGTGGCCATTTGAATGGCCAATTAAGTGACTTAAAATAAACAAAAATCCAAACAAAAACTACTTAACAAATATTTCTTATCATAATTTATAGATAGAATCTTATTAAATAAGATTCTATCTAGAAATATTTTAGAGACAGAAGCAAAACATAAAGACATATTTTTAAGACAGAAATAAAACTGAAACTAAAATACTTATTTTTTTCTTGAGATATTATTTTATCTATTCTCAGTCTCGTTGTCTCTGTCTTTTTGTCTCTATCTATCTGTCTTTCTCTATCCATCTTTATGTACTGGGATGAAATCCTGTGCCTCATACATGGAAAGAATGCATTCTGACACTAAACTACATCTTGGTTTCTAGGATTTTTTTTTTCTTCTTTCCTCGAAGGCAAGCTTATAATGTCAACCACAAAGAAAGCAGAGGTAGTGACAAACCATTCAGTTTAAAGAATCCAATTATTATACTATAACATATAGAAACATTTGAAACTTTATAATGCCCTGATCATTAATTTATTGTAAGTAAATGAAGAAAGTACCTTTAAAAGTATTTCAACTGATTGGTTCTCAAAATGATACTATTTAATGATATATTAAATGAAGCCATAAAATTACTTGTTTAACTTAGTATTCACACACGCAATTTACTTTTGCAGATCATTGTGTTTTGCTTATGCATTACCAATCTCCCAGGTAACATAATTAGTGGATAAATAATGAAAATATTGTTCAATAAATACATTTCTCTGCCAGCTTTAAAACCAAGTATATTAGCTGTGTATTTCTCTTTGTTGGTTCTATTGAATCAGTTGTGTATTTTCAGTAATGTATGAGTACACTCTTTGTTGATAAACTAGGCCTATAGTTTCGGTCACATAATGAAGGTGCTGCAACATACAGGATATCAGTCTCACAAACATGCAACTAATCCATATTATCAGTTCAGTCAAGTAATAGTTGAGGTAGGGTTAAGGAAAACTCCACAAACTTAAACATATTTTGTGTACTGTACTGGAAAAAGCAATGCTGCTATTTTATTGCCCTTTCCTATTTTTAAGTGTTTAAATCAAGGTTCTATTGCTATAACTAAAGAAAATTTTAAATGAAAGAAATAGTACATTTAATGATGATAAAGCAGATTTCAATCAAGGTAAAAGAGAAGCTGTAATTCTTCAAAACCTCTCATTAATATATATTATTATTTGTGTTGGGACTTTAGAGAGTATAATTAAAATAAAGCGATTGTAAAAAGTACTTAGAGAATATGTCAGTCGACCTGATTATTAGATGTTTTCCTTCTAGTGACTATTTGTGAAAATTTGTTGACATACCATAAAGTAAAAAGAAACTAACCGATGGGAAAAAAATTTAAAAAATTGAGGTTTCATGGGACTGGAGAGATAACACAGCGGGTAGGGCATTAGCCTTGCACGCGGCCGACCTGGGTTCGATTCCCAGCATCCCATATGGTCCCCTGATCACCACCTGGAGTAACTCCTGAGTGCAGAGCCAGGAATAACCCCTGTGCATCGCCGGGCATGACAGAAAAAGCAAAAAAAAAAAAAATTGAGGTTTCTAAGTGTTCGCACATTTATCACAATGATACTAAATTATGGTATATTAAATTAATAAACTTGTTCTCAAAGAAATAAAACGTGATTTATATATTATGCTGTTTTCTAATACAAAAGTGCATGGATCTAAGCTATTATTGTAGCTCAGGACAAATAAAAGATATGTATATTTATAGGGCCAGATATATCTACAAAAATAATGTATTTTTTCCTACAATCATTTAGCCTAATTAATATAAAGGAAAGCAATAATGAAGGAAAATAGGAGATGAAGGAGGATGTAGAAAGAAGAAGGAAGAAAAAAAAGATAAAAATGGGTAAATTTGGCACAGTATTAAAAATATAGTTTTAATTTTAATCAATAATTTAATGCAGATCTTTACTATTATTAAGAGAGCTATCAGTATTAGCTTAACTATTTTTACTGAAATATAAGTGTTTTTCTTTTTCTATGTACAAACTCAAATATATATAGGTTTCCATGGCAGCAGGTGGAATCTTTTAAAGATCTTCTGTATTAGATAGTTGAAAAATTTTGAAATATCATCTAAGCTTCAAAGATAGATAAATAGAACTTTTCCTTTGCAAAAAAGGGAATAATGCACAAAAAGTACTTATTAATTAATAGGGTAAAATGAAAGAAATTGATTTTTCATACTGTTAATTTCTGGCATTGTATGGTTCATATGTCTAGTCATATGTGTACACAAAAAACTTTAGGGTGTGGTTGACATTAAAATTTTTATGGTACTGTGTTTTGAATGTTAGATATATATTTTTTCTGTACCGAGATCTACCTTTTACCCCTTCCCTATATAAGATATGCTAAAGGAATGCTAGATAATATGTCATAAAATACATTTTGCTAAATATTAAATAAAAGAGTTCAAAGTCATGATGTGCACCCATAAAGGTCAGTCAGTGAAGCAAATTCACCTTTTTCTTTCAACTCTTTCACAATTTTATTCATTAGTTATTAAATCCCAGAAGTTTGTAGCTAAAAACGACACTGGAGATGGTTTTCATCAAATCCACACATTTTCCAGGAGAAGATGAGGGTCAATCAAGAAATTGCCTTTTAAATTCAAGCCCATGCAATTAAGTAGTAGCAAGATTAATCCTTGATAATCCATTTTCAATTATTTTGATCCTTTCTCTCAAATTATTTCTACCAAAGTTCTAGGCCAGCAATTACGATAGAAATTACTAATACTGTGAAATAATATTTCTGCAAATAAAGTTATAAGATGGTTTCAAGTTTTTGCAGGATTATATGATATGTGTTGCCATGGGCAACCAGAATGGTAATTTTTAAGAACTTCAGTTTTCTTGAGAAGTTTGGGTTTTATATGGCTAATGAAAAATTGACTTCTATGGAAAAAGAGAAAAAATACATATAATGACTGGGTACCTAGTTTTGTGAAGGTTGTTCTCTTAAGAGCAAGGATTAGATTTAAAAATATCTTTTGCACAAATTATTGTAAAGATATGCTTAATGAACAAATGCCAAAGATTACATAAACCCAGATCATAGGCTGATGGAGAGTTGTCAGGATTTACTATTACTATCGAATATGAACTTTCCGTTTAAAAAGATGGCTACATAAAAAAGAGAAAAGAGGGGGAGTTCATTGGTTATTTGTATTACTTGTGTGAATAATTTATCCTATACTAAAAAGGATATGGGGAGTGCTCCATCATTCCACAGAATGTTAAGTGAAAATGGTATGTAATAGTATGATTCTTGTCTTCCACTGCCGGAGATAGAGCAGTTGAAAATCAGTTTGGAATCTTAGCACTAGATGGCATTGTTACTCTTGAGTAGAATTCAAATAATACAATGACCAAATGAGCTAGTTAAATTAGTAGACAATTATCCCTGTTCTACTCCCCCTTTTATATGATGAAACTGGTTACTTATAGCCTGCAGATAAATCTTATAGGATGCCCCGTTCACTCAGGGTTGTTTTTTCACAAGCTCTCTCTTCCTAGATTTCACCTCAATCTGTCACACAGATTTGACACCGCATCGTTCCAACAGTACTCAGAAATGACATGTATATAATGTGGAATATTGTGCACATTTACAGCTGGGGCTCTTTCTCTTAAACATTGCTTGCTATATCTTGGCATGGCTGTTTTCCCTAGCTGGGTGTTCTTTACTTTCTGCCCAGAATGAGGGCCTAACCCCAAACTTCTATTACTATTATTACTATTATTATTTTTTTTTTTAAAAACTGGAAACCCCATAACTTAGTTTTGCCATTTTCTGTTAGCATTTTCAACTCTTCTTTGAGCCTCCTGTAAGCTAATGAAGGCCACGAAACATTCAGGGCAATGCTAACACATGATATTTTTTATGATTCAGTTCCATTAATGCTGCACGTTATAAATCAAGTTAAGTGGCATTTCTATTGAGAGTGGTTCTTCTTTACTTATTTTTTTATTTCCTCAAGATCAACAAGACCAGTTCAATAAGCCTAGCAACCCATTTTCTTCCCTGGAATAGACCTGAGCTTTGTTTTCTTACGTTATCATAATCTAGCACTTTTCCTGTTCTAAATGAAAACCCACGGGGGAGGCTAAATCATACCATTATGAATGTTATCAAAAAGCAATACCACACTATTTTTAAATGAATACAAATCTGAAATGCATTGTAAATTGTGCTTAGCCCACACTTAGGTGATACCACCCAAATGTTTAGTGTGATTATAGTATGTTGTATTTACATATTTCAGAAAAAGTCAGTACAATGTGTTGTGGGTGGTGGTTTCTGTTTACAAGAAAGGATGCTGAAAATACCTATTCACATCACCAAATGATATTTTTATTTTATTAAGATAATTGTGTGCAGTTGTTTTGACCGATTGCAATACAGCTGCAATATTCATCTTCAGAGTAGGAGTACTACTTTGTTCCGTTTAAGATGTCTTCCCTTCTCAACTCAGTACTCTTCATGAATCTGGAAAATTAACTCTTTGCCTCCCTCCAACCAAAATCTTTCTTTACACACACCTTCTGTTCCTATTAAGAGAAGAGACACAACAGGGCTGACTGTGCAAAAATCTATAAACCACCTAATGAATGACTTCTTTAACGTAAATGATTAATTGTAAATGCATATGAAAGCATTAAAAACATTTTAGAATATAAATAAATGAATGTTCTGCATAAGAACTCAATTTTATGATTATAATACATTGTAGAATATCGTAATGCATAAAGAAGTTATGAGGCAAACTTCTGTTAAACTGCTGTCAGTTTGGGCAAGAGGTAAAAGGCAAAAAGTGAGTGACTAGTCTTAAGTCCTCAATTACTTGAAAGTAACTTGAAAAAAAATAAATCATCTACTAATACAATTCTCAACAACTATAGTACTGATATTGATAGTAATATCATTCCATGAATTTGCCAGATCTTAGATAACCTTAGATAAAAGTGCTGAGGATCAAGATTTTTTTTTAAGTTCAGGTCTGAATGTCTTTTCACCCTATAAAAGAAAATGTTGTCAATTTATTCAGGAATCTGTTCATATGTTATACCGGCTTACCAAGATGTTTAACGTGAAACAAATTTATTCAGGCCAACATTTGCAAAATATTCCTTCACCTCAAATTTCTTTTAATGCATTTAATCAAAGTAAAATGCTTCTGATTCAGAAATTGTATTCAAGTTTTTATTTCCTAGAATAGCACATTTAACTACTAAAATTAGGATAAAAGAGAATTCTATCACTAGTACTTATATTCTTTCTTATAATGTTATCTTGATGAATTTTGGGGTTGAAAATGAGACCTAATTGCTAAGAATAACCAGTGTTCTGATGAACACTTTTGTTTAAATAATATATGCAGTATTTTAGTACACTATGCCAATGTGAAAATATTGCTTCTAAATATAATTTATAATAAACATATTTTGTTTATTAGAAAAAGAAAGTTTATTCTTTGTAAAAATGTCTGATTTATACTAAAACACATCACTGTGAACTATATTTTTGTTTGCTTTGAATAACCTAAAGATCTGCTGTAGGTATCAGTTAGGCTATCGTTTTAACACAACACAGTTTCAAGTGATTTTTCTCTTTCTCTTTCTCCTACACACACAGACACACACACATTCACAGATTAGTATTAGCTCTTTGCTTCTTTAGCATCAATTTTAAACATTTTTCTGAAGCTTAAAGGAAATATAATTACATCAAAATCTATGAATAGAGCTATTTATATTAGCACCCTAAGGGAAATAGAGTTCTTCTACATGGCATAGAACTTCATCTGAAAAATTTTATACGTACAATAATTTTCAGTATTTGTGTCAAACGTGGCTAAACTAATTTTGTTGAGCACAACAATATGGTTTTTAATATTTTAATGTCTTTAAAATGAGAAGCTGAAATAAACCTTCCAAACTATCACTTGTATTGTCTGATTATTAACTCTATATTAACTTCTCCTGGAGCTTTTAAAAATACATTCTTAGCTATAAATAATTCTGTTAGAATCAAAATAATAAACAATGGTTATTTTGTTTGAAGTCTACATGTTTACAGTTCTGTTTTAAGATTGCTTTGAAGTAAAACAGGGTTCTTTTTGAAGACATATTCAAAAGAAAGTATCGGTGGTTTTAGAAATTTAGTTTTGTTAGCATGTAAATTTTTGAAGATGGTATTATCTGATCTATTATAGGATTTCATATGTAATCACTGTTCAGTTTTATAAATCACTTTGATGTGTTTTTCAGCAAAAAATTGTGTTAAATATAAGATAATCTTTAATTATTAGACATACAAATGAATTTCACTAAAACACTACAACCCATTAATAGTGTTATTGATTTCATAAAATGAGCTCAGTTTGGGTTAAAGCAAGTTTTTCTTCAGGGGTAGATGATGAGAAGTAAGAGATTCCTTTGTAGGCATAAATGTCAGAGAGCAGGGTGGCACAGCAAAAGAATTTTGAGACTAAACCCTGGCAGCCTAGTTCCTATCTCTTCTACCTCTATTAGCTATGTCACCTTTGTCAAACTTTTAACATAATGGGTCCCTAAGTTTTTTCATCTGTAAAGTAATCCTATCAGGCTTGCTTAGGCATTCTTGTAGGGCAAAAGAACAGCAAAAGTAAAATTCTAACTGTAAAGTATTATAAATGCAAGGTGTTACTACCCTGCACATTTTTTTTTTCTGGTGGGATAAATACTTCTCATGAATATGGGAAGTTGAGTTTGTCTGCTTTTAAAATTTGGCAGTATTATGCAGTCAGGTATACAATCTGGCAGTTCACAAGGAGTGTCTTCTCATTTACACCAAAAATAATTTGACATTTTGGTAAAAATGGAAAGCATTTAGAATCTGAAGATCAAGTTGACAGTAATTAGGGAGATTTTACTCTCAAAGTACCTCACATAGTTCCTAAATAAATGTTCACTAATGTCCTTACAGTTATACATAGATTATATTTAGTACATTTATAACAAATAGTTCACTATGTACAACATGTGACATTATATGTATATATGTACATATGGCAGTTCTACATTCATATAAAATCATTGCTTCCCACTGATGTGGAAAAACTGAAAATGACTTCTTTAGAATCAGATACTTCACTTCATTTTATTTCATTTTAAATATCAGATTTGAAATTAGTCCAAGGACCACCATAGAACAGAAAAATGTGTGTGTCAACATCATCTTTGAAAACTAAACTAAGCCCTATTTTAGTTCTCAATTCAATTTGATGCAGATAACGAGATTAATTCACAAGCTTCATTTTAATATTGTCTTTATTTTTAAAAAGCCCATTAACAGTGTCAAAGATTTTGATTAGATAATTTGATCACATTTCTCAAGCCAGATACAAATTAAAGTTGGAGCTAAAACAGAAAATCTTACTGTTTACTATTCAGAACAATCTTCCTATTTCAGGAAATGGCAGGGCTCCAAAAGCCACATGTGTACAAATGAAAATTCATAACATGTTATTCAAACTCCTGTTGTATTTGTGCAATTTACTAATTAGATATGGTAAGTATCAGCACTGAAATATCATAGTAATAGCATTAAAAAGGCAAAAAATCTACTTTCCTCAGTTCACTTCTCTTTATGAATGATATAAAATCCTGTTTAGTAGCATAAGTACTCTGTTTATCAAATAAAAATAAAACCTTAACAGTGCAATGCATATTTAACTGGAGATTCATTTTATCTATGATAAATGCAAACACTGATGAAAGAATACTTTAATTAAGATTGGAGATATCTGGAATAAATCAAGGATAACCACATATACAAATAATTTATTCTTCAAATCATGTGAGTTTTGCTATAAAAACACCAGCTTATTTGACTTCATTGGTTTCCGGTATGTAGCCTTATAAAGAAATGATTTCTTCTCAGTTACCTTCCCATTTTAAAAATCATATTTTCTTTCTCTTAATTATAACATTCTTTGGAAATTGATCCTTTGTATAAACAGTCTAGAAATATTAATTATATATGGATAGGATATTAAATTATAAGTAAATGGTATTAGAAGTTAGAGAGGGTGTATGAATGTAATTTTTGACAGGTACAAAAACACTGACTTTTCAGTTACCACAATAACCTTTATGTACAAGACCTAGTAAGCTTCAACCAGGAAGATAATTTTGTTAATAAAAATAATATATAAGATTTATTGTATATGATAACAGACATTGTAATACTTACTTCACATAATTTTTTATCATTTAACCTCTTCTTTTTGGTTCATTGAGGCTGCCATATCTGGAAAATCCATTTTACAAACTCAGGAGCCAAGATTTGAAGGTGTATGATAACTTGCTCAAACCTGATATTATGGTGGTGTTCAATGTAAACTCACATGTGTCTGGTTTTCTCACTTACTTTAATTCATAAGCTGACTACTAATTTAATTTCAGGTTTTTTCATCAATAGAAAAAATTGACTACTGATAGAGACCAGTAAATATATAAATGTGTAAGTGTATATTAATTGCCAAAATTTGCCAGAACTGTTTTCAAGGTTGAGACTGTTTAGCAGTCATATATCTCTTGCTTTCCAAGGCTAAATTAAGTATCTTGAATGTACAAATTTTAGGACACTGGAGTCAGGACACATTTTTTATGCCAATCTAAATAGAAGTCACTTAATTCATTTTCAAAAAGGGATGAAAGGGAATAAATGTAATGGGCGCCTACTGTCTCCTGCAGGTTCCCATGGCAGCATAGCAGGTTCAAGAGTCATCAGACAGTGAGAAAAAAGAGGCACAGAATGGGAGGTGCTGGATCCTTTACATGGAATCACATCAGAGAGAAAACAGGAGCTGAGGCAGTGTGATGTCTGGGAACTGAAACAGGGGAACAGATCAGGGGAGTTTGGGCGGGCTTTCGTAGCACATTCCAGCCTCTTCATTTCTCATTTCCTTGACCTTACTTTGATGATCAGGCGACACACTAGCCCTCTTTCATACAATTTCCCCCCTCCTTCCTGAAGTTGTTTCATTATCTTTTTTTTCTAACTTTATACATATGGAGATTCTATTAACAGTGCTTATGTATACAAATACACATATTCTTTTAATTTCACTATACCATTTCATAGTATCTGTTATACAAACTGAGAAAAGCCCTGTCACAGTGAGAACATATCATTAATTTTAAAAAAGAAAAAGAACTTTCATACTTCTTAATGACTATAGATTTATAGAGTATGTATAAACCAGGCTTAAAAAGGAAAAACATTTTGTAAATTGTTTGTATTGATAAATAATAAATATGTTTTATGCCAATCTATAAGTATATACATATATAGTTCTAAACAGTTCTATAATTAGTTTACTGATGAAAATATTAACAGTTTTGTTTTGCTCAATCTTCTTTTGACTACTCTAGCAGTTTACTCAAAAGCTAAAGCTACTTAATAGGAGAACATTCTGCATCTTTTGGTTCCCAGATCAGCTCAAAGGCTCTCCAAGAGCACAGTCCTCTCTTAGATGTATACCTGGACTTACTTTTGGTTTTTTTGCTTGGTGCATAAACTCAGAAAACTAGGGTTGATTTAAATTAATGGATATATTTTTGACACTTAAGGAATTGTGCGTGCATCATTTGTTTTTCCTCTTGTCCCATCCATTATATATTCTTTATTCACATTTTAAAAATTAAACAACTAAGGTTGGACATTTGCCATTCCCATGTTTTAGGACCTTATAGTCTTGTTCATTATTCTTTTGAGTAACCTGCTTCTGACAAACAGTGGTGCTTCTTTAAAAATAAAGATTTTTTTGCTTGTCTGCCAATAGTTTAATAATATAAGACTGAGATGGACTAGATAATCTTTTTTGGGGTGGTGGGTCTCATTTGGCTGTGCTCAGGGCTTACTCCTGGCTCTGTGCTCAGGGATCACCCCTGTTGTGCTCAGGAAATCATATGCAGAACCAGGAATTGAATTTGGGTCAGATTCATGCAAGGCAAGTACCTTGTTGCTTTACTATCGCTCCGAACCAAATAATTTCTATTGTAGTACACGTTGGTGACACAGTGGGGTAAGTAGTAATCATGGCTATTTTCCCTAATGAGTGCAGGTGATGGTGTTTTGAACGTACATGGAAGAGCCACTTTATTACACTGAACTTGAGTGACCATTTTTTTCTATTATAAATATAGTCAATTTAAAAGCAAGACATAATTCTGATTTAACTAATCCATAGAAAATCATAATACCTCAGTTTTGATATTTTCGCAACTAAGAAAACCTTCTATGTAGCAGTGATTAGTTAATTAGTACTTAATTTATTGTACCAGTTGGAATAATGTCTTAACTATTAGGAGAAAAAGGTAAAAATAATATTTAATATATTGATGGACTCATGTTACATTACAGTTTCTAGAATTCTCGAATAGATTTTTTTCCTCAGTGATTCAAAACTGTGGGGAGTATAAAATCATTTTTATCTAAAATACATGATTCAAGATACCTATCTAAGGTCTATGAAATCACATTCTGTAGTGACTAAGAATAGAAATATATGTATTTTTAAGCAATGATTTTTGATGGTCTCACTACCTACTGACCCCACTCCCAGTTAAAAACCAATATTCTCCTTGGGCAGTAAGCCATAGCAGTCTAGGGTAGAGAAGTTAAGTACTGACTGACTGACTGAACAGAGCAATGTTGAATTATTGGAAAATAAGAATAGCTTTAACTTTCCATACCCTCATAACTCAGAGTCATTTGATGAGACCATAGATAACCAGTGGTCCTTTTTACCATGAGTAGATATTGTATGAGCCACCCTTTGAAGGAAGAGCTTTGGTCATGTCCAACAATGCCTAATTAAAATACCTTATAGTACACTTTGAAATTCATTAGCATGCTTATTTTAAAAACAACTTTTTAAGTGAAGTCATATACTAATAATAGCTTAATATCATAATCAATTTTGCCTCCTCTATCTCCAGAATCTCTCATCTGGAAACAAGGAAGATAATTTTTTAATATGGTCAAATGGAACTTTAAAAAATTATAAAAGAAAGTTTTACCTTTTAAACAAAAAGATAAATTTATACTATCACCACACTATTACTTATACAGCCCACAGTGTGAAAAGTTTAACACTGTAGTTTGAGATATTTCTCTTTTAATTACATATATAAATAAATGGGTATTTTAGAAATTAATTAATAAAAATTCAATACAAAATATTGTTCTTTCAAATTCTTTACAACTCGGATAGCAGAGTTAATATAACCTTCATAAGTCTTGGTATTGAGACATGCAAATGCAGTAACTGTTTTTAGTGTGGGATACACAACCACTTTGTATTAGCTCCCACCAAGAGGAAGAAATTGTACCAGATGATATCAAAGACTAGTCTAGTTGGTGAAAGGAAGAAACTTTATCACTATTTTATGGGGGTTAGAGAAATGATGAACAGACAGAAAAGAAGAGATTGGCTCTCCAACCAAGTAGCTGGGTATGGCTTAGGTAGAGCTTGGTTTAGTCCCATTTAGAAAGAGCTGTTAAACAAATGAAATTTACTTTCCACGTTCTTCTTTAGTGCCAGTCAGCTGGCTGTTTTTAATCATCTGTGAATTTTCAGAGTCCTTCTAAAACCATTACTAGGATGTGAGAGGTTAATCCTACCTCCTGACCTCCTAGAGCTGTGGGCTAGACCTTTGGAATTCTAAAAGGCTGTGAGGTCTCCTTTCTTCTGATTTAGTTTCACAAGCTCTTGAGACATCAATTTTTAAAGGCCCAGTCAACAGATTACAGAAATAATTCAAGTTGATTTTTTATTAGAAAAAAAATTACTTCCCAAACACCATTTGCTGTGAATATATACACTTAAGTATCTTTAATGGAGGAGGATTAGCAGAGTTGGGTGGAGCTGTGCGCTGGAAAGAGTTTGGTAATGCTTTGCAGCCGCATGGTTAAATAGCTTTTTGTTCTGTTGAATAATTAGCATCAATTACATATAAAAAGTAATCTAAATTCATTAGAAATAATTGGTAAGGGTTCTTACAGAAAGACATATGGGAGACTACTACCGATAATAAATGTAGGCACAATAAACATCCAGAAAATCTTTCATTAGCTCTAAAAATTGAGAACAAGTGTAATGAGAGGTGGGAATTTCACTCTATTTCTGAAGCAGTTACAAATCTTTCTCTCAAAGGTCCTTAGACTTTTCTCATAAGTTTAATTTATAGTGCTTATTTTGGAGTCCAAAGAAATATTATGGAAGATATGCCTTCACAAAGGACAGGAATTGTAGTGGTCCTTTGAATTTCTCATCATTTAGTCAATTTTTATTTTAAATCCAGCCATTTTGGACTGTGTACATTCATGTACCCCCCCCCCCCCATTTCTAGGACTTCCCTACATTACATATCACAGAATCTGAAAGTAATGAACTAAAGAATTTTGATTGTCACAATCTTGCCTGTATCTGAGTTGCAATGTTGTAGAACTCTTTCCTTGGTAAGTAAAGATCCATTTTTAAACCAGAATTTCATGTGTGTGTTTTGTTTTTCTAGTTGTTGTGGTTAAGTGTTTGCACTTCTCTGTTGGCTTTTGTAAAGCAACTGGTTGGGGTTAAGGATTTGGTCTATATATGGCTGGAGCGATAGCATAGTGGGTAGGGCGTTTGCCTTGCACGCAGCCAACATGGCCGACCTGAGTTTGATTCCTCTGCCCTCTCGGAGAGCCCGGCAAGCTATTGAGAGTATTTGATATGCCAGACACAGTAACAACAAAGTCTCCAGTGGAGACGTTACTGGGCCCGCTCGAGCAAATTGATGATCAACAGGAGGGCCTTTACTTTACTTTACTTTTAGTAGGTCTAAAACAAAATAAGTTCCAGAGGGATGATGTACTTAATATCAGCATCAGTTGATCATATGACTCTTAAACCAAACACTAAAACCAGACTTGTTTTTCTCTGCTAGCAGCCCCATGCTTCAGACTAAACCAAAGACTCCTGACAGTTTGCTTAACTAATCTAATCCTTGCTTATTCATTGCATTAGTTTGGGTTTCTTCTAAAATTCAAGACAATAGAATTCTTATCTCTAAAATTGAAACTGGAAAGAAGATCTTGAAATTTCACAAACTGCCAAGACCACCTTCATAAAACAATGATTATATGAGACCTTCTCAAAGATCAGCCAGTTGGTGAAAGTTTGTTGAACTGTTAAGAGTACACATTAAATTGGTCATTTTATCAATCTACCAAATAGTTATAGATGACGCATACTAAGCATAAGCAAAGACACAGAGCAACACATTTTGTAATAACTAAGCACTTCACTCCATTGCATTGCATTATCCTCCCGTGGTTCATTGATTTGCTTGGGCGGGCACCTGTAACATCTCCATTGTGAGACTTGTGGTTACTGTGTTTGGCACACCAAATACGTCATGGGTAGCTTGTCAGGCTTTTCTATGCAGGAGAGATACTCTTGGTAGCTTGCTGGGCTCTCGGAGAGGGGCGGAGGAATCGAACCTGGGTTGGCCAAGTTGGCCGCATGCAAGGCAAATGCCCTACCCACTGTGCAAAAACTACAATGTTCTCCAAGAATGAACACTGAATTTATTGCCCTCATATGCCATTCTCCTACCTTCTCCAAGTTTTCTTTAATCAAATGAAACTGCAGTGATATCTGCCATTGCACAGGCAATAGTATCTTATTTAACTCTTGTTTATCTTCACAACGTATCCATATACCAGCAATTTCTAGACATTCTTCTCATTTTTCTTCTCATTATCTGTTAGTTTTTTCTGTCACTACTCTCCATCGTTTTCGTTTAAAAACGAAAGCACATTGAGATAGCACAGCAGTAGGACATTTGCCTTGCACGCAGCCAGCCAGGCCGACCCGAGTTCGATTCCTCTGCTCCTCTTGGAGAGCCCGGCAAGCTACCGAGAGTATCTCGTCTGCACGGCAAAGCCTGCCAAGCTACCCGTGACGTATTTGATATCCCAAACATAGTAACAATAAAGTCTTACAATGGAGATGTTACTGGGCCTGCTCGAGCAAATTGATGAACAACGGGAGGACAGTGCTACTCTCCATCATCACTCTTTATTTGCTTGATTCTTTAACATGCCAAGGAATACCTGTCTTAGGGCATTATAGTGACTATTTCTTCTGCCTAGAACTTTTCACTAATAATCTATGACATGATCTGTTATTTTTGTACATCACTGATCCAATTATTTTTCTGTGTGTTTTTTGCCACACTCAGTGGTGTTCAGGGGCTTCTGTGCTCTGTGCTCAAGGATTATTCCTTGCAGTGCTCTGGGAAACCATAAGCGGTGCTGGGGATTGAATTAGGATCAACTGCCTACAACTTAAGCATTTTACTTAACTCCTCAGATCCTCTGAGATGATATTACCTTTCTTTGTTAATTATGCTACTTTAAGTAGAGGTAGAGAACTCTCTACCCTGTTCTCCTACTTCATTTGACTTCATAACTATTACCAGTATTCTGAATTCTATACATTTTTGTCTATTTGATTGTTTTATGTCTCTTATAATTAGAATTGAAACTTCATGATCACAGGGATTTAAATTTTTTTTTAATTTTAATGAATCATCATGAGATACAGTTACAGACTTACAAATTTTCATGATTATATTTCAATCAAACAATGTTCGAGTACCCATCCCTCCACCAGTGCCCATTCTCCACCACCAATGTTCCCAGTGTCCCTCCCGCCACCCCGACCCCTTCCCATCCCTGACTCTATGGCAGACACGTTCTTTCTTACTCTCTCCTTTTGAATGTTATGGTTTGCAACATAGGCGCTAAGCAACCATCATGTTTGGGCTATAGCCTACTTTCAGCATGCATCTACCAAGGAATTTTTTTTCAATCCTATCATTTTCGATGTATGAAAAGTAAAAGGAGCATTGCCAGGTGTGGCTCAAGGCCCCCTCCCCCCAGAAAGAACTATAGACCATTTACCTAGGTTTTCTTTAAATTTTATTTCTTTTAGATAGTTAATAATTTTTATAGTTTCAACTTCATTTACATAAGTTACTAGTGAATTTGGGCTGCAGCAATAGCTTAGCGGGTAGGGTGCTTGCCTTGCACGTGGCCAACCTGGCCAACCCAAGTTTGATTCCTCCGCCCCTCTTGGAGAGCCTGGCAAGCTACGGAGAGTATCTTGCCCACACGGCAAAGCCTGGCAAACTACCCGTGATGTATTCCATAGGCCAAACACAGTAACAACAAGTCTCACGATGTTACTGGGCCCGCTCAAGCAAATCGGTGGACAACATGAGTGACAGTGACAGTGACAGTGACTAGTGAATCTAGGTTTAAATACATTGACCAAATATTTTGAAAAACTCAGTTTCTCAAATTTGATCATGACTGTCAAGAATCAAACTATAATCAAGACTGGGCAGCATAGTTAAAATTTTATTTAGTTATGTTTAAAATTATTATGCTTTTACCTAATTGATCTAGCATTGGCATTCATTCTAACACAGTGGTCAACTTTTTTTTCAAGTAAAAAACCAAATCTTGAAATTATTTTGAAGTGTAAATACAAATTTACATTCATATTTGCCATTATAAGTTTCAATTATATAGTTTCAATTTGCCATTATAATTTGTTTTGCACGGCATTTCAGAATGTGACTCTATTCGTGTCTTTTATTTAATGCCTCCATCTCTCCCATTAGGAGAAGCCTAAAATGCAGAAGCCTCGCATTAGTGTACCTCCACAAAGATACTATTGTCCATCTTTAAGTCAGGTAACAAATATGTAAGTAAAAGATCATTCAGTTTGGCAGAGGTTAGAGTTACAATTCATTGTGAAAACAAATGATCCTTCCATATCTTTCATTTGAATGCCAATCCATCCCCTACTAAAATAGAAGAGACTAGGAAAAGATTTAAATTTGATTGACATTGGAATTCAGCAATGTAATTCATTAACACTGCATTTTATTATTGACTATCTTAACCTGCTCTTGCAATACTCACCTTTTAAAAGCACAGTTGTAGCAAATATCTTATTTTAAATCTGTGATTTTTATGAAAGCTTTTTAAAACTTGTCTTTAATTTCTTTTTTTCTTTTTGGGTCACACCTCACAATGCACAAGGGTTACTTTTGGCTCATGCACTCAGGACTTACTCCTGGTGGTGCTCAGGGGACCATATGGGATGCTGGGAATTGAACCCGGGTTGGCAGTGTGCCAGGGAAATGCCCTACCCACTGTGCTATCTCTCCAGTTCTGTCTTTAATTTCTTGAAGTTAAACAATGATGCCCAAATCTTAATATTTGGAAGTTTTTCACATAGTTTAAGGCAACTGAAATTTAAATTTGCATCAACTAAATAAGAACTTTCCTGTCTCACATATTTTTTTCAGTTTTCCTACCCAGTAGGGGTGATAAAATATGTTAGTCAATTGAGGAGGAAGATTGCTCTTTTTTAAAAAAAATTATTCATTTTTGGGGTCCACACCCTGCTGTGCTCAGGTGATTGGGGTGTTTCCAGCCAGGTGCTCAGAGCCATTTCCCTTGGTGCTCACAATGCAAAGCATGGGCTTAATCCAACTGTGTTATCTCCTCACTTCTGGGAGATTTTACTTTTTAACCTTAATTTTTCTTAATTTATATAATGTACTATTGTTTTGTTTATTCAAACAAAATTCCTAGGAAATTAGTTGCTACCTTCAGTTTCTCTGTATTAAACCTGTTTCTCTCTTTAGTTGGGCAAGATTTAAAAAATCCCTAAGCTAAATGTGGCCAATAACTGGTTCATTGAGAAAACACAAGTTTTTCACCAAATAGACCAAATAGGTATTACAGGCCATTCTAGTGCAATGATCTTCACTGGGGGGATTGAACATAAGGATTAGATAGCCTATTCACGTACTTTGATTTTTATCAGAAGGAGTTAAATTCAGTCAACTTTGTAACTTCCAATTCCATAGGAGATCCATGTTAGGTAAAGTAGTCTCATAGAATCTTACTACTATGCATATGAGATGATAACCAGGTACATTCAA